>NC_064619.1:598759926-603759926 GCF_023898315.1 Schistocerca nitens | reverse complement strand
AAAGCCCTAGCAACTGCTGAGTATTCTAAGGGGGTCATCACGCCATTATTCTGATCCAAATCATTATCGATAGGACGGGGGAGAGAACAACCTCTAGCCACAGGATAATTACTATTAGTACTATTACTGTTTAGTATGCTCCTACCTTCGTTAAGGGGCTCCGGAACGCCCTATACTTGCAATGTTAAAATAACGCTTATAAATTACATCTTTCCTCACAAAGTATTTGAGGGAAGAAGTTGAGCTTTTTACAGATTATTTATTGGAATATGGGCTACAACTTAACACAGGGATTTTACAAAGTTTTAGTTCAGTTATTAAAGATGATTTTTTTTTCAATTGTAATGAAAATTCACATTTTTTTGCAATTTTTTATTTATATATTCAAAAATATACAGTTTTTTGGAAAAAGGCTGTGTTAAATTATGCAGAAGGTACTGTGTAACATTTACTGAAAGTCTGAAACAAATATGTTTGGAAGATCCTTAGAAAACATGTAATTAGTATGAGAAAATAAAAGTTTTGGGAATCGAGCGACAAAGATTGGATTAACTTTTTAGTGCATTCCAGGTCCATAGGATGGATTATCTTCATCCTCTGCAAACTCCTCCTCCAGCTTCCTCTTGTTCCTCCTCCTGTTTACTCTTGCTTGTATTTCTAGACTCTTTACAGCCCTGTCTGCAGCCCGAAGGCGTTCCTTGTCTAAAGCAAGCATCGCTCGTACCATGTTAGAACCTATCTTCATTCCCATATTTGTAAATACCTTGGCTTTCCAACATTTCTCCTTTTCTTAAAAGCCTTCAGAGGATTTCTAATAACTTTACTTTTACTCATTATTATACTTCAACAAAACAGAGACTCAAGAAACATAATTAATTACGAATATTTTCGAGATAACGACAGAGTAAATAAACATGAAACAATCGACAATCACACCAGCGATATATATTGAACCATCACAGGTTAGCCACAACACATACTTTATCTCACATCACTAAAATGTACCTGATGAACACGGACGTTAATAATAACACCATTTGACAGCAGTTTAACAGCGCCACAGTAGGTCACGCCCATGTAGAACACATTTCAAAAAAAATTTAAAAATAGTTGTAGTATTCGGAATTGAATAAATTATATATCTATTAAAAGGTAATAGTCTGCAGATTCAGAAAACGCAAAAAAGTAAAAATTGAACTTTTCATGATTTTGAGCCTTTTCGGAGCCCCTTAACAGCCTGCAATGGGGCACCGTGTCAAATGCTTTACGGAAATCTAGAAATACTGAATCTACCTGTTCCCCTTCATCCACAGTTCGCAGTGTATCATGTGAGAAAACGGCAAGCTGAGTTTCGCAGGAGCGATGCTTTCTAAAACCATTCTTTCTCGTGGACGTAAGCTTCTTAGTGTCAAGGAAATTTTAGTATATTGGAACTGAGAATGCGTTCAAGGGTTCTGCAGCAAACAGAAGTTAGGGACATTGGTATGTGATTTTGTGGGTCAGTTCTTTTATCCTTCTTATATGCAAGAGTCATCTGACCTTCTTACCAGTCGGTAGAGGCTTTGTGCGAGGCTACAGGCACTTATCGTGAGATAATTGCAGGCCAGTGTCGTAGAATACTCTTTGTAAAACCGATTTAAAATTCCATATTGTTCTGGTGATTTATTTGCTTTCAAATCTTTCAGTTGTTTCTCTACTCCAGGAAGGCTTATTACTATGTCGTCCATACGGGAATCTGTCCGATGGTCAAATGACGGAATATTTTGCACGATTCTCCTGTGTGAACGATTTCTTGGACGTGAAATTTACAATTTCGGTTTTTTCTTGCTATCAACTATCACATCAGACTGGTCAACAGTGGACTGAATGGAGCCTTAGACCTGCTTAGCGATTTTACGTAGGACTAGAATTTTCTCGCATTCTCGGTATGAGAGTGTTAGTTGTTGTATTGATGTTTTCGCAAACGCACGAATCTCTACTACCCTTTGTCTGTCGTCAGTTGCGCGTTCTCTTTTGAATCGAGGGCGCAACAGCTTTGCTCCCTCAGCATTATCCGAATTTCCTTCTTACACCACATTGGGCCTTTCCTGTCTTTAATCCAGTTAATGGGCACATACTTGTCCAGGCCACGATTTACATCTGTTTACAGTTTGCCCGTAATTCTCCTATGTCCACGTTACTGGAACTAAGTAACGTCAATTCACGGCCTAAGTGAGATACCAACAATTGCTTAGCACTCTCCCAGACTTCTTAACTGATTTATTAGCTTTCGTAACCATAATCGTTATGATGACATCATGATCACTAACCTCCGTTTCTATACAGACACTGTCGATAAGATTCGGCCTACTTGTAGCTACAAGGTCTAAGATATTTGCACTGCGTGCGAGCTGCCGATCTAGCTGCTCAAAACAGTTTTCGGAAAACGCGTTCAAAAGTGCTTCGCAGGACTGCCTTGTGTGTACTCCGCGCAGTGAATGCATAGACGTCCCACCTCCAACTAGTACTGCATGATCTGGATATTTACTCGCTGGTAAACATACACTTCCTTTGAATGACTCTAGAACTGTCACAGTGGAATAAGGCGGCCGGTAAAAAAAACCAACAATTAACTTGGTTTCACCTAGGCCTGTTATACGCGACCCACTGTAACCCAAACTTCGACCTCAATAGAGGCAAACTTTTTGTCAAGTATAATGAAAACTCCCCCAGCTATAGCATCTAATGTCTTTTCGGTATCCGATCCATGACTCGCTAAATATCTCAGACGAGAACTTTTTGCTTCAGGTTTCAGCCAACTTAATATTGTATTTATACGAGGGTAAGTCAATTATTATCCGCAAAGTAGTTATAAAATTTTATTGTAATCAAATAGGAAACTTACAAAAACATCATTTTTCGACATAGTCTCTTTGCGTTTCAATGCACTTGGACCATCGTTGTATAAGCTTCCTGATGCCCTCATAAAAGAAGGTTCTCGGTTGAGCTGCGAGCCAGGAATGCACCGCTTCTTTCACTGCTTCGTCCGAGGCAAATCGACGGCCCCTTAATGCCCGTTCAAGTGGACTAAACAAGTGCTAGACAGAAGGGGCGAGATCGGGACTATATGGAGGATGATCCAGTACTTGAAATCTGAGTTTCTGGAGCGTTTCACCAGTGTGGGCAGCAGTATGCGGACGGGCATTGTCGTGCAACAACACAACACCTTTTGACAGCAATCCTCGGCGTTTGCTTCGAATTGCAGGCTTTAGCCTGGTAGAAAGCATCTCACTGTAACGTACACTGTTTATTGTTGTGCCCCTTTCCCCATAATGTTCCAGTACTGGACCCTGTGCGTCCCAAAAAACCGTAAGCATCAGTTTCCCTGCGGATAGTTGGGTCTTGAACTTTTTCTTGCGCGACGAATTTGGATGTTTCCATTTCATACTCTGCCGTTTACTCTCCGGTTCGTAATGATGGACCCATGTTTCGTCACCAGTAATCATCCTGTCTAAGAAGTTATCCCCTTCGTTACCATAGCGATCCAAATATTTTTGCAGATGTCCAAGCGCGTTTGTTTATGCAACTGTGTGAGTTGTTTTGGGACCCATCTTGCACAAACTTTATGAAACCCAAGTCTGTTGTGTATGATTTCGTAGGCAGAATCGTGACTAATTTGAAGACGATGTGCCACTTCGTCAATAGTTAATCGTCTGCCTAAGTGAATCATTTCACGTGAACGCTCGATGGTTTCTTCATTTGTGGCGGTAAACGATCGTCCGGGTCCTTCATCGTGCGTAGCACTTGTGCGACCATTTCGGAATGTTTCATTCCATTCGTAGACACTCCGTTGTGGCTAAAACACTGTTCCCGTACTGTACCGAAAGTCTTCGATGAATTTCGGCCCCTGATACGTATGCCTTCCGACCACAGGAAACTGATCACTGAACGTTGCTCTTCTTTGGTGCAAATAGACAGCGAAGCATCCATGATTAACAGCACGGCGGCGATAACGAAACTAGCGTAGCAGCTTGAAAATTGCAAAGATATAACAAGAAATAAACAAAGCATGCGTCATTAACGTAAAACGACAGCACTACCAAAATAAACAAAAATATAACTAAATTGCGGACACAAGAGTCGATTTTGCTTCCTATGTATGCGCAAACGTTTATTTACGTTCGGGATCAACTACCACATCCTGCACCATTCATCAATCCTCTGTCGGTCGTTCTGCAAAGCGATCCTGCCTTCTGGCATTGATACTTTGTATATATATATATATATATATATATATATATATATATATATATATATATATATATATATACAGGGTGAGTCACCTAACATTACCGCTGGATATATTTCGTAAACCACATCAAATCCTGACGAATCGATTCCACAGACCGAACGTGAGGAGAGGGGCTAGTGTAATTGGTTAATACAAACCATAAAAAAATGCACGGAAGTATGTTTATTAGCACAAACCTACGTTTTTTTTAAATGGAACCCCGTTAGTTTTGTTAGCACATCTGAACATATAAACAAATACGTAATCAGTGCCGATGTTGCATTGTAAAATGTTAATTACATCCGGAGATATTGTAACCTAAAATTGACGCTTGAGTACCACTCCTCCGCTGTTCGATAGTGTATATCGGAGAGCACCGAATTACGTAGGGATCCAAAGGGAACGGTGATGGACCTTAGGTACAGAAGAGACTGGAACAGCACATTACGTCCACATGATAACACCTTTTTATTGGTCTTTTTCACTGACGCACATGTACATTACCATGAGGGGTGAGGTACAAGTACACACGTGGTTTCCGTTTTAAGTTACGGAGTGGAATAGATTGTGTCCCGACATGTCAGGCCAATAGATGTTCAATGTGGTGGCCATCATTTGCTGCACACAATTGCAATCTCTGGCGTAATGAATGTCGTACACGCCGCAGTACATCTGGTGTAATGTCGCCGCAGGCTGCCACAATACGTTGTTTCATATCCTCTGGGGCTGTAGGCACATCACGGTACACATTCTCCTTTAACGTACCCCACAGAAAGAAGTCCAGAGGTGTAAGATCAGGAGAACGGGCTGGCCAATTTATGCGTCCTCCACGTCCTATGAAACGCCCGTCGAACATCCCGTCAAGGGTCGGCCTAGTGTTAATTGCGGAATGTGCAGGTGCACCATCATGCTGATACCACATACGTCGACGCGTTTCCAGTGGGACATTTTCGAGCAACGTTGGCAGATCATTCTGTAGAAACGCGATGTGTGTTGCAGCTGTTTGGGCCCCTGCAATGAAGTGAGGACCAATGAGGTGGTCGCCAATGATTCCGCACCATACATTTACAGTCCACGGTCGCTGTCGCTCTACCTGTCTGAGCCAGCGAGGATTGTCCACGGCCAGTAATGCATGTTCCGTAGATTCACTGCCCCGTGGTTTGTGAAACCCGCTTCATCGGTAAACAGGTAGTACTGCAACGCATTCTCTGTTAATGCCCATTGACAGAATTGCAGTCGATGATTAAAGTCATCACCATGTAATTGCTGATGTAGCGACACATGAAACGGGTGAAAGCGGTGACGATGCAGTATGCGCATGACACTACTTTGACTCAGTCCACCGGCTCTCGCAATGTCCCGTGTACTCGTGTGCGGGTTCATGGCAACAGCAGCTAACACACCAACTGCACCCGCTTCATCTGTGACGGGCCTGTTACGGACCCGTTTGCGTGCTACGACCATACCTGTTGCATACAGTTGGCGGTAGATGTTTTGCAATGTGCGGCACGTTGGATGCTCTCTGTCCGGATACCGTTCTCCATACACCCTGCAGGCTTCAGCTGCGTCTGGTAACACGGTGTACTACAGTTGGTCTGCGTGCGGAGACGAATGCAGAATAACAACAGCAGCAAGCGCTACATGCGGACACTGCGACAGCTAGACCAAACCACAACAGTGCACTACAGCCACACTCGTAAACACGGTCGTCATCGTAAACATGTCCCTGCAGATGCTGCTCACCGACCGTGGCCCGTGTTTGTTACAACACGCAACTGAACGTCGGAGGTTTCAAGCGTCAACTTTAGGTTACAATATCTCCGGATGTAATTAACATTTTAGAATGCAACAAACGGCACTGATTACGTATTTGTTTATATGTTCAGATGTGCTAACAAAACTATCGTGGTTCCATTTAAAAAAACGTAGGTTTGTGCTAAAAAACATACTTCCGTACATTTTTGTATGGTTTGTATTAAACAATTACACCAGCCCCTCTCTTCACATTCGGTCTGTGGAATCGGTTCGTCAGTATTTGATGTGGTTTACGAAATATATCCAGCGGTAACGTTCGGTGACTCACCCTGTATATATATACAGCTACACCACCTGCGATCAGTCTTAATGAGCTTCCGACTATTTCTACTAGTTAATTTATATAAATAGTAAATAGTAACGTTTCTATCACACTACCTTGGGGTACTTCGGAAATGAACTTTACGTCTGTTGACTTTGCTCCATTAACTCCTGTTGAATCCTATCTGTAAAGAAGTCTTGAATCAAGTCGCAAATGTGGTCGATATTCGGTAAGCTCCTACTTTTTTCACTCGACTGCGGTGCTGGACGGCGTCAAATGCCTTCCTGAAGTCAAGGAACACGACATCAACCTGAGCGTCGTCGTCTACGGCACTTTAAATCTCAAGGAAGAACAGAGCGAGCTCAATTTCGCATGATCCCTATTTGTGAAATCTATATTGACTTTTACATAGATTTTCGTTCTCCAAAAATGTCATTATTATTGAGCGTGAAACATGTTCCATAATTCTACAGCAGACTTACGTAAACGATATAGGCTAAAAGGTTGCTATGTTAGATGTAAAAAACTGCCATATCAAATAAACAAAGTAACCGCTCTTGCGGCTGCAGATGGTATCGTCTTGGCTCTGCGTTGATAGTCGAAGGCCGTGCATTTAAGAATGTAAAATGCAACTTATCTAATCTTGGGCTGATTGAAATAATTCGTAATTCGTGAAAACAATAGCCCGTATTTAATTATTGTGCAAGGAAATGTTGTAGGATGCGTCCTGGATCAGAGGTGGAATGGGCTTGGGGCGAATTTGAGTTACTGAAAGCCGGAGCACAATTACGGGTAAAATGAACATCTATTGATTTCGGAAACTTAATTACGGACGCTAGTGAACGTAATGAAATGTGGCGAATGCTTTTGCCTGATGTACAGAATATTAAGTTCGATACTTGATAAATCTTAAGCCTTGTTTCTGAGTCCGCTACTAAATTAGTGGGGAATAATCAAAGGATGGGTTCATCATACAAACATTCAATATCCACATGCAGTTGATGAGGTTTACACGGAAGGGGGAAAAAACAACAAAATCCGCCTATCACGACCACACGTTGTTAGCAAACATTTTATCACGCGGAATGAATATGTAGAATTGCCGATGAAATAAATTGACGAACATCGAAATAGAAAATAAATATACGTTTAATTCAGATACACTGTACAAGAGGGAGATTGTGGAAGCTATGGCACAAAAAGCTCGTAAACCAGGACACGAGTATGAGGTGGTAACGAACGGAATTAACTACAGAACAAATAAGAATTTCCGGATAAACGGATTGGAATTGCAATGAATTCATTGCAAATGGTAACGGGATGTGAGAGCTGATGGTAATGAAGGATTGAAAAATCAGTGACAAAATCACAGTATTATCGCCTACTGCACACGCTTTCTTGGTTACAAAAATGATAAGCTTATTGAAAAAAATCGGTACCCATTCAACATATCTCCACATGTTCAAATGACTCGTTGAATCAGACAGCCCCTATACCTCAAAGCATTCAGAACTCGCGATACTAACATAAAATTCGTCACGTGAACCAATAGACTTTAAAGTGTCAGTACTTCAGCTAGACTGAAAACTTACTCAAATTCAAACATTAAGGATACTGTTAAAGAGAAGCAGCCTGTCTTACCAATATCCCAGCATAAAGTGAGGATCTTCCCTAACGAAATTGATGTTTATCCCTCCAACGGAACTAATCTGGGAGCAGCGCTAATGTATTGTGCCAACCTATACAAAAGGTTCAACCAAGCCAACAGAAACCTCTTTGCTACCCGACAATCATGCTGCAAAGTTGGCCATACTGTCTCAGTACATTACTCTACTCCCACGGTTAGCCGGCCGGAGTGGCCGAGCTGTTCTAGGCGCTACAGTCTGGAACCCCGTGACCGCTACGGTCGCAGGTTCGAATCCTGCCTCGGGCATGGATGTGTCTGATGTCCTTAGATTAGTTAGGTTTAAGTAGTTCTAAGTTCTAGGGGACTGATGACCAGAGATGATAAGTCCCATAGTGCTCAGAGCCTTTTGAACCATTTTCCCACGGTTATGTGCGCACACACACACACACACACACACACACACACACACACACACACACACACACATACATTCATTCCTTTTATTACTACAGGAGGGAAAGGAAAGAAGAGGTGCAATGCAATATGGCACTGAGATATTGTAAACACGAGTGTGGGTCTCAGAGAAGTAGCAAATACTTAGTGGACTTTGCAGACACAGAGACCCTTCAAGGCCTGTAATTGCGCATCTGTCCTACGAGCCCTCTTGAGCGCGCTCTTTTCAAGTCACTAGGTACCCTTCGTTGCTCCAGCGAACTACGATGAAACTGCTGCTAGAAACAGAGCAAGTTCTTTCGCATAATCTCTGTAGAATCTTACATGTCTTGCATCTGGTCCTGATGCCTTTCCACTAATAAGGGGTTGTAGTTGCTTTTCTATTTCGCGACCGGTTATCTCAATATGTGCGATTTCGGCGTACGTACAATGATTGAAGGGAGGGACGGTGTTTCGATTTTCCGCAGTGAGTCAATTTCCGAAGACCGAATTCAGTATTTCGGCGTTCTCTCTGTCATCTTCTGTTTCGGTGCCTGTATGGAGACGGAGTGACTGAATAGATGATTTTGATTCGCTTGTTGATTTTCCGTAAGATCAGAACCTCTTAGGGCCTTAGTCAGATACTGGCAAAATTTTACTTTCAAAGCGTGGGAGGTTTTCCCAGTTTTAGCAGTTTCATCTGTTTCAACGCCGCTGACACTAATTTCTATATCATACATCCTTCAGTGTAGTGAGAACGTAACTGGGTCAGTACTTCTGGGATTTCCGTTGTAAGCATTTCACAACCAAATGTTTCATTCATCTCTAGCTAAAGCCACGCGCGTTGTTTTACATCTGTTGTACAGCAGTCGCATTTCTTAAAAATACAATGACTGTGTACTGTGGAAGTTTCCCCCCATGTTCTACTAGGTACATATCTGTAAAATTCTTGGTCGATTGTATGTCTATACATAGCCGAAATTACTCTACATACTCATGTCCGGAGCTAAATGTTACCTGTTCTTCCCTAACATCTCATAGAACTGCCTCTTTACATTTTTTGCCGAACATGTAAATGGTTCACTTGCATTGTGTACTTTGTTCATCATTGTTCTTGCTATGACTGACTGTCTCATGCTCGCTGATAATAATTTCTCTGTGGAGATCCTCTAGATGTCAGGGCTGGCTGTTGCCTTTAGATTTAATATATTTCCATCATCCATTAATGAGGCACCACAGTAATGAATTTGACACATCCTCATATACGGTCGATAATCTTTATGGTATTGTTCCATAGAACAAGGAGGTTACTGACAAAAGATGAGGTGAATGGATTGCCAATTGTGGAGCTCGTATGTCTGTGATCAAAAATGTATGCATATCACACATTGGAAGGCGTCACCCATAGGCAGGCTACGGGTGTCCATCACATGGCATCCAGAGTCTTCGCTATCTATTAGTGGTGCCTGTGCAGCAGTGTTCGTACTGCTGCACCACAGTTGCCACATATGGTATGGCAAACTAGTATTTTATCAAGAGGACATGAAGTGTAGACTTTCCTGCAGTCTAAAACCGGCCTGTCGCCTCATGATGATAAAAGGCTTATTTGTGATGACAGGATCGAAACTTGCTGTACTCACACTATTCACTTGTAGTGAGAGAAGGGGTGGAGGACTCTGATTGAGCAGAGAGAGAGAGAGAGGAGAGAGTGTGTGAGAGTGTGTGTGTGAGAGAGAGTGTGTGTGTGTGAGAGAAAGAGTGTGTGAGAGAGAGAGAGAGAGAGTGTGTGTGTGAGAGAGAGAGTGTGTGTGTGTGAGAGAGAGAGGGTGAGAGAGAGACAGGGTGAGTGAGAGAGAGAGTGAGAGAGAGAGAGAGTGTGTGTGAGAGAGAGAGAGAGTGTGTGTGTGAGAGAGACAGGGTGAGTGAGAGAGAGAGTGAGAGAGAAAGAGTGTGTGTGTGTGAGAGAGAGAGTGTGTGTGTGAGAGAGAGAGAGAGAGTGTGTGTGTGAGACAGAGAGAGAGAGAGAGAGAGGGGGGGGGGGGCGAGAGAGAGAGTGTGTATATGTATAACCAGATTAATATGGTGCCTTTACTGTAGTGTGAACAATTATGTGTATGTGGGTGTGTGATGTAAGAAAAAATTATTTCTATTGTGTACACATGTATATATACATATATTATGTGTGGAAAAAAGTTAAAAAATGCAAACAAAATCATAAACAAACAAAAAATGTATATATTTTTATTTATTTGTACATGCCTAGTACTGTGTAAATATATATCTACACAGCATATGCATCATTAGTTATTAAATTTCACCTGACACTATCTGACCAAGACAGATTAGTTTCTATGTGTGCGCTATCCATCAAATTATTGCAGTTGTTCAACCTGCACTACTAGGACTGTATAATTTACTTGTAGAAAATTATCTCCACTTTAGTTTTTATCATAGATTTATATACCTGTAATACCCTCACTGCTTAGTAGTAAGTTAAAAGTACACCTTCATTGAAATATCAGAACCAAGCTGTACCTAAAAAATGGAACTGTAGTTCAGAATTATTGATTTAGTTGTAACTCAGTGTTTATTATTATGTCAGTGTTTATTAGTATAACCATTAAACTCCTCCTTCATCAATACATGCATCCTGTCTATCGAACACATAGTACAGAGTGACAACTTATGTCAGTCCTGTCCTATGGCTCAGCACAGACTTAAGCTGCCTCAGACATGGTGGAGAGAAGGGGATGTGGGGTAGTGGGGAAGGGGTGCTGGTCGGGATGGGGAGTGGAGGAGGGCCAACAGTGCCTTCTGGAGGTGGTGTTGTGATCTAGGTCAGTTGGTCTACAGACCTCAAGGCGAACACACAAAATTTGATATTTCCGCCAATAAGTTCAAATTTCCCACCATTTTTAAATTTCCCACCAAAATTTCATTTTCCCCACCATTTTCAGAGGAGGGGAAGAGGGGGGAGGAACCCATGTGCCAGCTGGGGAAAACCCATGATGTCATCAAGTGTTAAGATAATTAATTGATCAATTAATTAAGTTGTATAATTAATGTGATATCAAAAGTGCCCCAGAATTGTCTTTACCCCACTACTTCCAAGATGTGGATTAATAAATAAAGTATGAGTACTACTGAATGTGGGTTGAAAAACTCGAAACCAGAAAAGTAGCAACAATTGAATTAATGACATATTTTTCATTAGTTTGATACAGCTATTGTTGAAAGAATTAATTGACTGTCATTTATAATTACCACCTGTTAGAATATAGGTACAGGCTTCTAGCAGTGATAACTCTACTGAAGTGCACCACTGGGCCCAACAGCAAATGGTGTAACTTTAGCAATCATTATATGTCGGTTTTTTCGCTATTGACGGTAAGTTATGCCCATTCCTAGATACGGCGACGCTATCGGAACTCTTCTGCAACCAAGATGGACGCGAAAGTTTCCTTAACCGTGTCGAAATAGTGCCCTTAATCTCTTTTGTTACTTTTTCATACAACCCTTATCGAACTAGAGATTACACGGCGACCAGATTCCAACGCCAATTCGCAGAACGACATAAACATGGCAGCAGTCACGGAGGTTCAAGTACGTTTCGAGACTTATGATTTGTCGCCCCCCCCCCCTCACTGCATTTTCCTCATACAGCTTTACCCGCAGCTGTTTTAGCTACTAATTGTGATACGCACTCCATACAACTCTTGCTCTTGGGCGTCAGTTGAGCCCCTCCCAGCTGGGCGTCCCAAAGCCGCGGTGTGTGTCGCTTGGGCCTCAGACCGGCGCTGGCAGCACTACACGTACATGCCCGTCTTAACGTCCCCCAATAGCTCTCCATAACGACGCCCCATGCCTTTGCTACGAAACGGACCCCTCTTGCGTAAACTACAGCAGTTTAACGTTTTCTCTGGACAAAGAATGTTCGTGACGGCTTTTTGAATACACACACAGTTTTGCACGGCAGATCTACTGCAATGCTGCCCAAAGAACATCTCCATGCTGTACTGTAGGTATGTACATTCACACTTAATCTTGGGAGTTAAATACATCATCCGAAAAAAAAATGATGATATATTTTCCTGCGATAGAAGAGAGAAAACAATGTGTGACATTTCAACGTCGAGATGATGTCCTCTCCAGGAATTGGGACCTTCTCGAACTCCAGGAAGTGCAACACAGTACACATGCAGTCGCAGAGCTACGAATGTTGAGGTCCACTTGACCTGACTGTAGAATAACGTGCGAAACGGAAGAGACGAGGTCTGTGTCGGTTCCGTCTTAGGCGGTTTCACATTACAGTTTCAGGTCGGTTTTGGGTAATTTCCCACATTCATCCAGTGGTGGTTTAAACTTTTTCCAACCATCCCGAGAAATGTAACTTTCACAACACATTTTATTCCAATTTAGTAATGACAGTCAATATTAAAAGTAGAAAGCGTATAAGTAGTACATTTCTTTAACGTGATCAGACGTGAAGTTTCGCAGTCAGACAAACCGTTATTGATGTCATCAAAGCTGAATAGCTGTTTTTCAGAGTTCTGTGTCTAAATCGGTAAAAACTGCACGCTAATAAGGATCGCTTCATTGTCCGCCTTTTGCCTGTCCATTAGGATAGCTTCTTCCCAGGAGCCGGTAAACATACCAGACTGAAATTTATGTCACACAGCAGTTCTATGGTCTATGGTCCCTGGGTGAAGAAAAAAAATTTAAGCCTGTACGTCAATGCAATTAAAAGGTGAGGCCATTCATGTCGCGTATTTTGATACTCGCAAATTCACTCATCAGAAGTGTAGGGTATTTCCCGTTGGCCTAGAAACAAGAAATTTGGCAAGAAGCAGGGTTTCACAGTACAAGTTGAAAGGGTACAGTACCGCCCGACATTGAAAATAGGTACTACTTCATTATTTTTGTCAGAACAACACATTTTTTTGTAAAATAACTCAATTTCAATTAATACAGCGAAGCCGGATACCAGTGTAGGAAAGAATGACAATTTATTTATTTAATTGATCACATGTGCACTCCCACAAAATAAATCCCTACACCCAATTTGGTGAGATCTGTGAAATGAATGAATGTGTGGTCTTCTGCTAACCGCAGGTAGTTAATGTGCAATATATGATCATCTTTGAGACGGTCCTATGGTCACCTTTGGCGGAAACAAAGAGATGAAGTTTACCTGAGCTTTGAGCGCCTGAAATGTGGCTGACCAATACGGTAGCAAGGTGCTCCCCCACTTCGGCAGAGGTGCGAGAGGACCTGAAGAACGGCCATGTTTCAGCACTCTGCCACTGGATCTTGTGCTGTTAAGACCTGTCTTAGTTGTGGTCCATAAAGACAAAAGAGTGGACACATGGTATGCATGTGGAATATTTAAGAGTAGTTTGAAATAATAATTTCTCTATTTCAGGAACTTTTGTGGGGAAAATTAAATGTCAGGCAGGTAATATTAATGGGATCGTAGTAATCTTCGGAAGTGACCAATGGTTACAATGAAACCACGTGTAGCAATAAGTTGAAATACTTCCGTGTGCTTAAGTTAAGCTGAATTACTAGCTTGTGTACTGTAAGTTGAAATATTTAAGAAATAGCGTGTGCAGGACTTGAAATTAGAGGCGAGTACTTCCATGTGGTGAGTACTGTGTGAGTCTCAATCTGTGTATGAGACAAAGGATAAAGAAAAGTACTCGTCCATGGTATCAGTTGAAGACTCGTGTGTGTGATGAATATGTTCTTAATATTACTTTGCGAGATATGTTTCCATGTGACGCTTGATTCAAACTATAACACTCTGAGAGAGAAACAAGGTGAGTCAGCCGTCTATCCAGCAACGCCACTTGGCTTGCATTGCAAGGGAAGACGTGCATATATCTCCAGAGTTCATAGTAGGAAAGTAGAATTACGAAGTGGGGCAGTGTCGTGTGAAACTGGGATAAATATTAATTGAAGTGGGGAAGCTGAAAGTGATAATGTTGTGACTATTCACTGTGTAGTATTTCATGTTGTAGTGTGGTGTATGTCATGTAATTTAAGTATGTGTGGTTTGTTTGGGAGAGTACCAAGGTAGTTTCAGAGGTACATCTACATCTACATCTACATTTATACTCCGCAAGCCCCAACGGTGTGTGGCGGAGGGCACTTAACGTGCCACTGTCATTACCTCCCTTTCCTGTTCCAGTCGCGTATGGTTCGTGGGAAGAACGACTGTCTGAAAGCCTCCGTGCGTGCTCTAACCTCTCTAATTTTACATTCGTGATCTCCTCGGGAGGTATAAGTAGGGGGAAGCAATATATTCGATACCTCATCCAGAAACGCACCCTCTCGAAACCTGGCGAGCAAGCTACACCGCGATGCAGAGCGGCTCTCTCTTGCAGATTCTGCCACTTGAGTTTATTAAACATCTCCGTAACGCTATCACGGTTACCAAATAACCCTGTGACGAAACGCGCCGCTCTTCTTTGGATCTTCTCTATCTCCTCCGTCAATCCGATCTGGTACGGATTCCACACTGATGAGCAATACTCAAGTATAGATCGAACGAGTGTTTTGTAAGCCACCTCCTTTGTTGATGGACTACATTTTCTAAGCATTCTCCCAATGAATCTCAACCTCGTACCCGCCTTACCAACAATTAATTTTATATGATCATTCCACTTCAAACCGTTCCGCACGCATACTCCCAGATATTTTACAGAAGTTACTGCTACCAGTGTTTGTTCCGCTATCATATAAGCATACAATAACGGATCCTTCTTTCTATGTATTCGCAATACATTACATTGGTCTATGTTAAGGGACAGTTGCCACTCCCTGCACCAAGTGCCTATCCGCTGCAGATCTTCCTGCATTTTGAAAGGTGGCTACACTGAGCCACAGCGCCAGAGATCGCGCCAGAGAGTTTTGTTTCGCCGCCTCCACTGGCAGTGATTATTGAGATGTAGCGGAGTGCAGTGCTTGTCGAGAACTCGTAGTAGTCAGTGGTTATTGAGAGGTAGCGGAGGAGAGTGCTCGCTGAGATGTCGTAATGAAAAGTGTTTGTTCCATGTTTTATGCAGTTGTTTGATGGGATAGATAGCAGATGTTGTTCGAATGGAGATATTGTAATGATTAAAGTGCTTTTCATCAATATATATGAAGGTAAAATATTCCCTGTTTTCTTTTTATTATTTCAGTATCTTAAATAATGCGTCATTACAGGTTCCGTCAACAAAGCATCTGGCTTGTGTTCTTGTATTAGAGTGTAATTCTGGGTTTCTTGCGTAATTATAGTATTTCTATTTTCTTTAATTACTTCAGTATAAATGGTATTTGAAATTTCTTGTCTTATTGAAGAAGAACCGTGCCAGATGTGTACGTTGAGTCATACTTCCACACACAGAACAGTGACACTTGTGTTTTGGTTTCGTAGGTTTTATAGTTGCTGGGGACTTAATTAATTAATTGTGTTAACGAAAATTTTCATTTCATTCTTTGTTGTTGTTCTATGCAGTCAGATTGCGTAATAATACTAGTCAGGGCCAACCGTTTACGAGACTTCGTAATCGGACAGACAGCTACTAAATCAAAAAAAAATTAAAATTATTTGCATTATAAATAATTAAGCCCCCATGCACGTGGCGACCGCTGCTTCGGATCGTCCCTTGGAATTTTTCTGATTGTAAAAATAGTAGACAGTTGTATTGTTGTAGTAATTTGTAGTTTAGTAATTGTAGTCAATATTGCATGTGTAGATTTGGTAATTGGCATTCTTCTAATGGTATTTTTCAAATTTTTTTTTGTTGTCTTGTCTACGGGTTTGATAATTTAGTGCAATTATTTCAATTGTTCGTTAATCGTGTTTGAGGGAAGCATTTCGTGTGAATGGTACTGTTGGTGATAACGTGTTATATTCTCTGTAATTTTCGTATTGTGACGAGTTTTGTATGTTTTGTAAATGATTACGCGATCGATGAAAAAGAAAAAAAATGATGAATAGTGAGAATAACGAAATTGTTAACATGGCGAACTTGCCAACACAGGAGAAAGGGATGATGAATAATGGAGTTGAAAACAATTTAATAAGTTGGGAAAATAGGCCGGAAACAGTTCAAAATTTTTCACAATCGAAAAATTCTCAGATTGCGTGGTTAACGACAGAAGAAATGGAGCAGTTGATGGGTGCTATACTAAATTTGGGATCAAAAATGGGAAGAATTGAAACAACAATAGGAACAATTATAACTGAGATGAAAGCAGTGGGATCACGGTTAGGATCTGAATTAAAAACAGAGATAGGAACAAGTAAAACCGAGATGGAAACAATGGAAACACAGTTAGGCTCACGAACAGGGACATGTTTCAAAAACATGAAAGATGAATCAAAGAAAGAAATTAGAGAAGAAGTACAACCGGTTTTGAATGCTCACAATAATAGTTTAATTTCAACAGGAATTAGACAAGAGGAACAGGACAGGGAACAGGAAGAAAAAGATCGCGTGATAGTACAAAAAGTTTCAGAGTTAAATTTACAACGTGCACACGATAAGAAGGAAGTATTTGAAAGAATCGAGGAATCCGTACCAAATGACTTAACGCAACAGTGTGAACAATCAACTACTAAATGTGACAATACCGAAACCCGAGTCGCGACACTTACGGAAGACGTAAATAATCAGAAAGAACAAATAGGTGACTTATCGGAAAGAGTTGAGGAGATTACAGCTAAATCGATAAGTCTTAGCTTAAATGGGGACAGAGATTCGGATGATACAGCTCCATTACCATTTGCAGAAACAGAAGAGTACCAGAACATAAATAAGCATGTTGAAAACCCGGCAAAATTTAATGAACGCGTTAAAAAGGAATTTGAGGCATTACGAATGCAAGTCAAACAAACTGAAGGCGAAATCGTAGGAAAAGACAGTAGAGGAAATTTAGAATCACAGATAGCAGAGGGGTTTCAAGAAAGTAATTTGTTTCATTTACGGGATGCAACAAGAGAGCGCCAGGCGCGCGAACTTGACAATAATCGACATTGGGACTGGGACAGACGCGGTAGGTCTTTGTCGCCACGAGGAGAAAACCTTGACTATAAACACTTTTTGACTGTTCGGAAATTTAGGATCTTTCGCAATTCTAAGAATGACATACATCCATGTGCATGGTCAGATCAATTTACGTACGCACTTCCGCCAAATTTGCCACTAAGTCACAAACTGAAATTTATGTACAGCTATTAAAGTCCTCAGGGGATTCACTACACTAAGTGAATATGTGCCGTAGCGTTCACGGGGCCCCGAGCTGTAGTGGTGATATTTCCCTTTTAGTTTTCTGCACCGCTGCCTACTCTTTCACTATTCTTTGTATCTATAAAAAACAATTCTTCTACTATCCATCTATCTAGACAGTAGGTAAACAATAACCGGATATGACGATTTTACCCAAAAGTGACTTTGGAAATTACCGTTTGGACTTACTATATTTTCTGCAGCATTCATTTGTAGTTTAAACGAAATTTTACCTGTTTATCTTCGTGACAATATTACTTCATATGTTGACGACATTCTTATTGCTAAACGTTCTTGGAGTGAGCACAACAAAATTTTGGATTCGTTATTACGTATTTTTGCAAGAGTTGGCATTACAGAGAACTTGGAAAAATCTGAATTTGGTCGTTCTCAGGTGAAATTTCTCGGTCACATTATTTCTACAGAAGGTATTCTTCCTGATCCAGAGAAACTAAATGCTATTCGTAATTATGCTGTTCCTACTACAAAACGTGATGTTCGTAGTTTCCTTGGTGTTTGTAATTTTCTTAGACGCTTTGTTAGATTGGATGATTTGGCAACACCTCGTTTATGCAAATTATGTCAATAGGCTAAGCCTCCAACTATTTCTCACAGAGCACCGTTGTTTCCTATCATTCCAGCGAAATTAAAGGACATGGCTGCAGTCGATTTGTTCGGTCCAGTGGTTCGTTCTACTAATGGTTTTGCGTACATTTTCGTAGCAGTGGAATTGACATCAAAATATGTGTGTTTTACACCTTTACGCAAAGCAACAGCTCGTTCAGTATCTAATGCTTTCATCAAACATTTTCTTAAAGAAGTTGGTCATGTTGATAAGGTTATATCAGATAATGGATCACAGTTTCGCTCTAAAATTTGGCTTCGTACTCTACGGCGTCGTAAGATTAAACCAATTTTCATTTCACTTTTTCACCCTCAATCTAACGCTTCAGAAAGATGGATGAAAGAAATCAATAAATTGTGTCGTCTTTACTGTCATCAGAATCACAGAACGTGGGATCAGTATCTTCATATTTTTTCAAAACATTCTGAATGAACTCCCTAATGATTCAACTTCTTTACCGCCTATACTGATATTAAAAAATAAAGCACCGACAAATCGCATTTCTGAAATCGTTCCTTTTCCGCCTACACGGAAACTGCGGCATTCTGAAGTTGTCAACTTGGCTCTACGAAATATTGCATCTGCGGCTGCTAGAAGAGAGAAATCAGCGAAACGTCCTGGTCGTTTAAAAATTTTGTCAGTTGGTCAAAGGTGTTAATTAAGTCTCATCGTTTGTCTCACAAAGGAAAAGGCTTGTGTCGCAAATTTTTTCTGCTTTATAACGGTCCATACAGAATTCGCAAAATTATTCATGATAACACTGTTGAAGTAGAAACTCTTAAATCTCGGCGCTCTAAGGGAATACATCATATATCTAACGTTAAAATTTTTGTGGAATGACATACTTTAGAGAAACTAACAGCTACATGTAAACATGCAGAGAATACAAGGATACCGCGCTGTGTTTTGGCGGCGGCACATACTCAAAGCAACAGTCAGTCTGCGCGCCGCACAAGGCAGTCGTTGACGGCAAACAATTACTTCCTACGTCACGCGCCTACAGCTGATCGAGCGCTCAGTGCGAATGCACTGACAGCCGTAAACAAATACACAGTCTAATTTCTCCGACTAAATTCTGTATAAAGCTATGGTGACTTTATAAATTATGTTATTAACGTTCAGTATTTTTCAGGATACGGTTGTATAAAATATTTAAGAACTTCAGGTAAATTCTGTGTGTGTCAGACGTTAAGAGGACTTGCTACGGAGAAAATTTCAGGAAGAATGTAATTTCGAAAAAAAAAAGAAGTAAAAAACCAAAACGGTAACGATTAATTGAGTTTATTTTCAGGTAACATATTTCCACTTAGGTACGTACTTTAGACGTAATTTGCTGCTTGCGATTACGTGATTCATACTTTGTGCTAAATTTCATGTTCTATGAATTTACTTGTGAAGCGACGTGCTTGCGTACATTAACTGATTTTGACAATGATTGATTAATGAATAGGGTTGTTACTTGTGTATATTATGCATCGCTTGGCTGCACTGCTTTTTCACTGATGTCATATTTTTCTATTATGTGCCTGCTGTGCTTATTTATTTAAATTATAATTGTCACCTGATTAATTGTGCTGACTGTAGTTAGGTATGTAGGTTACACTTTGTGATTTATCTGCTTGCGCCTTCATGTTTACTTATTAAGATTACATATGAACATTTATTTGCTTATGCTGAATGATGATAATGACCTGTTTATTACGTAAGATATATATTTGCTGCTGTGCGTATGGATTGCATATTTACACATTTCTGTTTTGTTGTCATAAGTACTCTTTAATTTGGTGTATAGAAATGCTGAGATACTGTGTGCGAACATGGAGTTTAGGTCACACTATGATATTAATTATAGATTGTTCGCTTGGCAGAGCCTTGTTGTAGGAATTGTGTTGCATCCACTTGTTGACATTCTGTTCTCTACTGGTATATTTACTCGCTATTGCATGTTTTGCTTACGCTCAGTGCCTTATATTTTTAAGATAAGAAAATGAACTGCTATAATTCGACGAACGACATTAGTACGAGAAACTTCATAGAAGTCACATGAGCTGGAGGTTTTATGGAAGCTGTATAAATTTATGCTAATAGGAAGGAAGATAACGACATGACATACCAACACTAGGTTTAGACCATTGACAGTTATTACACTGCATTCTTCGTGAGCAATTGAAATAGGAAGTGACACTTGACACAAGAAATACTCCACATGTTTGCTTCTGCCATGATTCTTGAAGTGGTGTACACACTGTGAAATATTATGATCATTCACACTCCGTAATCGTAATTAATTACTAAGAGTTATTCGAACTAAGTCTGTTAGAGGTCATGTACGCATTTCTTTTATTTAATGATGGACAAGGTAAACAAAATGTATCTTATAATTTATAATGAGTAGCAGATTTGGATCAGATGGATTACACGAGAGGTTGTGTGTTGACATTGTGTCTTCGGATTGTATGAGATGATGAATTGAGGTTTGCATTAGGATTTTGTCTGTACTTGTTCGAGGAGACTGACTAGAGGAAAGAGTTGTTATGGAAGTGAAATGATATTGGTGCTGAGGTTTATATATATCGACGTACTGGAGAGGTATGATTGAGGTATTGAGATTATGTGAAGTTGATGATTATTGGAGTTTTTGTGGACAAGAGGTAAGGTAAATGATATTGATGATCGACGTATTGAAGAGGTATTATTGAAGTATTGAGATTATGTGATGCTGATGATTATTGGAGTTTTGGTGGATAAGAGGTAAAGTAAGTGAGGAGTATTTTTTTTTGGTTTATATGGAACAAGGAGGATGAAGATGGCAGACTAGAACACTCAAGTAGAAGGAAGATTGTCTACACACACACTTTGTTAAATCACTAAGCAGTATATACTTTTTTTTTTTTGAGAGAGGAAGCATTTGCATATCTTGGCTCACTGACAGTTGTTCAGCAACCGTACATTTTGATCTGGCTTGGCAAACATTGGTCTTGACATGATGACTACGACGTTGACTAACTATTATTGACTGTTATACATTGCTGCCACTACTACTTGATATACATGATGAACATAAAATTTTGACAGAATTGCATTTACACAGTTAACACTATTCAATTACACAGTAGCACTAATGTGGATGAAAGATGAGTGAGTGTGTTTTGTGTATTTTCCTTTCCTATCCCAAATTTGGTACCGACCTATCTCCTAAATATTATTTTACTTGTTTGTTGTGGCTTGCACTGACACCCATAAACATTATAGGTCTACTGTTATTTGTGTATTGTAATAGTTAATATGACAATTATCTGATATCATTTGTGTGTTTATTATGATTTGTATGTTTAGTGTAAGAGCATTGATAATAATTTTGTAAAAGCAATTGTGTGTACATTCAAACTGTTGTTCATGCATGAACTGTCTGATTAGTGATAGTGAATATTATGGACTGTTACTTGCACTTTTTCTACATGATTGGTGCCACTAGGACATGTTTAATTTCTGCTTATAAACTCTGATGAACAGTGTGATTAGTGATAGTGAATATTATGGAACTGCTTCTACTGAAATAATGTCACTTGTTGCTGTCTGCACCTGCTCAACATTGCTGGGTGCCACTGATGGACTGCTTCTACTGAAATGATGTCACTTGTTGCTGTCTGCACCTGTTCAACATTACTGGGTGCCACTAATGGAACTGCTTCTACTGAAATAATGTCAGTTGTTGGTGTCTGCACCTGTTAAACATTGCTGGTGCAACTGATGGAACTGCTTCTATTGAAATGATGTCACTGGTTGGTGTCTGCACCTACTTAACATTACTGGGTGCCACTGATGAACTGCTTCTACTGACATGATGTCACTTGTTGCTGTGTGTACCTGTTCAACATTACTGGGTGCCACTGATGGACTGCTTCTACTGAGATAATGTGAACTGTTGGTGTCTGTACTTGCTCAACATTGCTGGGTGCCACTAATGGAACTGCTTCTGCTGAATGGTGTCACTTGTGGTGTCTGCACCTGCTCAACATTACTGGGTGCCACTGATGAACTGCTTCTACTGAGATGATGTCACTTGTTGCTGTCTGCACCTGCTCAACATTGCTGGGTGCCACTGATGGACTGCTTCTACTGAAATGATGACACTTGTTGCTGTCTGCACCTGTTCAACATTACTGGGTGCCACTGATGGACTGTTTCTACTGAAATAATGTCAGTTGTTGGTGTCTGCACCTGTTCAACACTGCTGGGTGCCACTAATGGAACTGCTTCCGCTGAATGATGTCACTTGTTGGTGTCTGCACCTGTTGACCATTGCTGGGTGCTACTGCTGGAACTATCTATTACTTGTATTTTTTTTTTTAATCATGGAAAGCATGTTATGTGAACATTTCTATAAACTGATTTTTTGTGTATTGTGTAAACTATTATGTAAAGCGACATGTATGAAAGAATTTGTATTGCTTATTGTATTTTATATATTAGGCTATTGAAAGGTCAGTGCAAAGCCAAAATTTTATCTAATTATGTGATATTTACGTATTAATTTTTTTTTGACGAATTTGGTGGTATTTTCACCACCAATGCTGGCAAAAATACCATCAAATTCTAGCCCGTGGAGGAAGGGCATATGAAAGGTGGCTACACTGAGCCACAGCGCCAGAGATCGCGCCAGAGAGTTTTGTTTCGCCGCCTCCACTGGCAGTGATTATTGAGATGTAGCGGAGTGCAGTGCTTGTCGAGAACTCGTAGTAGTCAGTGGTTATTGAGAGGTAGCGGAGGAGAGTGCTCGCTGAGATGTCGTAATGAAAAGTGTTTGTTCCATGTTTTATGCAGTTGTTTGATGGGATAGATAGCAGATGTTGTTCGAATGGAGATATTGTAATGATTAAAGTGCTTTTCATCAATATATATGAAGGTAAAATATTCCCTGTTTTCTTTTTATTATTTCAGTATCTTAAATAATGCGTCATTACAGGTTCCGTCAACAAAGCATCTGGCTTGTGTTCTTGTATTAGAGTGTAATTCTGGGTTTCTTGCGTAATTATAGTATTTCTATTTTCTTTAATTACTTCAGTATAAATGGTATTTGAAATTTCTTGTCTTATTGAAGAAGAACCGTGCCAGATGTGTACGTTGAGTCATACTTCCACACACAGAACAGTGGCACTTGTGTTTTGGTTTCGTAGGTTTTATAGTTGCTGGGGACTTAATTAATTAATTGTGTTAACGAAAATTTTCATTTCATTCTTTGTTGTTGTTCTATGCAGTCAGATTGCGTAGCAATACTAGTCAGGGCTAACCGGTTACGAGACTTCGTACCCGGACATTCAGCTAAAAAATTTAAAAATTATTTTCATTTTATTATAATTAAGCCCCCATGCAATTTCGCTACAACTTTCTAATGCTGCAACTGCTCTGTATACTACAACATTATCCGCGAAAAGCCGCATGGAACTTCCGACACTATCTACTAGGTCATTTATATATATTGTGAAAAGCAATGGTCCCATAACACTCCCCTGTGGCACGCCAGAGGTTACTTTAACGTCTGTAGACGTCTCTCCATTGATAACAACATGCTGTGTTCTGTTTGCTAAAAACTCTTCAATCCAGCCACACAGCTGGTCTGATATTCCGTAGGCTCTTACTTTGTTTATCAGGCGACACTGCGGAACTGTATCGAACGCCTTCCGGAAGTCAAGAAAAATAGCATCTACCTGGGAGCCTGTATCTAATATTTTCTGGGTCTCATGAACAAATAAAGCGAGTTGGGTCTCACACGATCGCTGTTTCCGCAATCCATGTTGATTCCTACATAGTAGATTCTGGGTTTCGAAAAACGACATGATACTCGAGCAAAAAACATGTTCTAAAATTCTACAACAGATCGACGTCAGAGATGGGTTATGCGTGTTCCTTTTGTACTGCTCGGTCTGGAGGAAAGTTTCGTGATGATGATTGTGAGAGTCGAAGTGTGAGAAATAATGAAAGATCCACCATCCTACCCAGAAAGTGCACGGTAGCTTTAAATAATTACGAGACCATAAGATAGAGAATCACCAATGTAAAGCCATGCCCACTGGGCGGAATTTCTCATGTGTTATTGTTGTAGGTTATAGAATTTGTGTGTTTAGGTTATAGAATTTATCGGAATAAATAAGACAGTGAAAAGAAAAAGATTGGTGGCCTTTTCCTTCGAATTGTATATTGTCATGATATCCAGAAATTATAATGTGTGCGCCACTCATATTCAGTGCAGTGGCCACGTGTTGATAAAAGCCGTTAAATAAAAGACAAAAAGAAAATGTGGTATTGCCAGTGCGTCGTGAACAGTCAGAGTTCTGTAAATCACTGATAGATGTGCGTTTCCGTTGCGTATTATTCATACAGGAGGATAATTTGTAACTTAATTGTGAGTACGAGAGTTCATGTTACTCGATAAATAAGAATGAATCCACTCGCTTGGCAGACCACTCATCTTGCAGGCCTGACTGCTTGATGCCACAGTATGTGCAAGGCATGTGGGTGCCTCTCAAAGTAAAGGAAGATATCCGAAAATTTTTGAACTGTGATTATATCACGTAAATGTTTTTCTGCTAGAACTTACATTGCATTCATCGTTAAGTTGCAGTCACGTTTTAGTAAGTAAATTAAAAAAAAAAAACATTATTTCTACAAACATAAACTGAAGTCCCCTGCTCGATCCCTTTTGTATGTCCAGGCTAATCTCAGGAGGTTCTCGATTCCCGGGATGGGTGAAGTTTGTGCGAGTCCCGCTCGTATTTGATCAATTTCTATTTAAGTTTATTCCCTTTTTCTCCAGTTTGTGGAACAATACACTGCCATTTTTGTTGATTATTTTTGCTGATACCCAAAATGATTTTTGTGTATTTCTGAATTTTTATATTTCTGATTTTAAATTTCAGTCTCAGCTTAACATTATTAGAATATAATAATTGTTTGTGAATATTTTCTTGCTATAATTATTTGCTCATTGCTTAACCTGGATGTAACTATATGATGAGACAATTTCAAACGGTCGAATAAAAAAAGATAGCATCCATATTCTCGCTAATATCAAAGGGCTGCGCACACAGTTTCGATATCTAAGTAATTTGAGCCGTAGTTACTTTTGCATGCTTCCTGTCAAAATTAGTGCAAGTGCACTATACAATTTCAAACTCATCGAATTAGTTACATCAAAACTGGCTGTTTTAAAGTTTTTGACCCCTCTTGCATAAATGTTTTGCCGACACTTGTCATTATGAGTAAATGAACAACATATTATTTGCGAATCCTCGGTAGTAACACAAAACAGTTATAAATGTACGTATAAATGTGTTCCGTTTCGAAGATAATTGATCTGATTCGCGTTCCAAAGGATTTACACTCGCTCACGCGTTAAGAGCTGTGGCCTTGCATTCTGTTCCGCTTTCCGACTGGAATTACCGAGTGGTCGCTCGCGAGTCGATTGGCCTTCACCCGCCGCGCATCCACAGGCGGCACGCACAGCCACGGCACGAGTGCAGCTCGGCCGGATATCGACCTCGCGATCGAACGGCGCCCGGCGCGATATCGACCCGCGAGCAGAGCTGCTGCGAGGAGCGAGACACAGGGCGACAGAGAGGATCATCGACCGGCGGGCAGGCGGGCGCGCGGCGTGAGTCAACCGCGGGCAGGCAGCGGCGCTGCGCGCGCCTTATCGCTGCGCTTGACGTCAGCAGCGGCGTCCTCTGCGTGACCTCGGCGGCGCTAGGCAGCCGCGCCTGCGCCTAGCCGGCGCGTAGGCAGAGCAAACAAACGACGGCGCGCGGCCCGCTCCGTTATTAATGGCTCCCTCGCCGTCGGCGCCCCGGGCTGCGTCGCTGTGCTGCAGAGGCCGGGGGGGAGGCGGCGCGGCCCGGGCAACAGCCGGCGACTAACGAGGGGAGCGCTGCACCGGCTAATTACATTCCGCTGTCGCGTTATCGCGGTACTCGAGTAGCGGGAGGGTATCGACCAGATTAGATACACTGCAGTTACTTAGTTAGAGCTGCACGGTTAAGGGACTGGCAATACTCGAAATCTGTCCGAAACAGCCACGAAGCCTCGAACGCGCGTACAGATGCGGTTTACTTTTTAATGAATATTTCTTTTGCCTTTGATTGGCTGTTGGTTTATACCGATTTTATTGCGCGAGGGAGGATGAAAAAGTAATTCCCGTGTCATGAAAAATTTAATAACACACACAAAAACAGCGCATTAGACTGAACTGGCTTCTGCACTAGCGTTCAGGGTGGTCGCCATACATTTGAACACTATTGCGTTATCGTTGAATGCAGGCATCAAAACCTGTTTGAAAAATAAAGG
The DNA here is from genome assembly GCF_023898315.1 of Schistocerca nitens. Lineage (NCBI taxonomy): Eukaryota > Metazoa > Arthropoda > Insecta > Orthoptera > Acrididae > Schistocerca > Schistocerca nitens. The sequence goes on along the minus strand of NC_064619.1, from coordinate 603,733,277 downwards.
TTTTTACTTCTTGGCCAATCGTTGTAGAGGTGATCGATCTCCCGCAAGTCGTTGAATCTTAACAACGCAAGTTGTCTTTCATAGGTCCGAACAGGTGGAATTCAGATGGGACCAAATCAGGCCTGTAGCTACTAGTGCCAACCCTCCCGTACTTCCGGCATTCTCCTGGAATATTTTTTTAAATATCCCGGTTCAGGAAACGCAGCTAAAATTTCCCGAATTTTTTCATAGTACAGCCGTCCGCCGCGCCTGGGTCAATAAACACCTACAGTTCACGCACTTTATTTAGGCGGCTGGTCCCGAAATTCCATGGTGTCAATCATTCGGAACACTGTTGCCAATGTCCACACTTCCGTGTGAGATTTATACCACTGCCGCCCTTTGGTAAGAGGAGCGCGTGCGAGCGTGTCGGTTGGCAGTTCTGAATCGGAAATGCTTCAGCGTTCTCTCGCGACCTTGACTGTATAACTAGTTAAAAAAAATTGGTTCAAATGGATCTGAGCTATATGGGACTTAACATCTTAGGTCATCAGTCCCCTAGAACTTAGAACTACTTAAACCTAACCAACCTAAGGACATCACACACATCCATGCCCGAGGCAGGATTCGAACCTGCGACCATAGCAGTCCCGCTGCTCCGGACTGCAGCGCCTAGAACCGCACGGCCACCGCGGCCGGCTATAACTAGTTAACGACCAGAGTTGGCCGTAGCTAGAAGCATTTTGTACTTGTGAGCATTTACGTCAGTATTGTTGCTGTTATATTCAGATTAAAGCATTACGTCGGGTTCGAATAGCCCAAGTTAGATGTCGCCGAAAAAGAGAAAAGTCAAGTATCACCTAAGCTTTGAAGAATCTTGGTTGAACGATCCTCTGTTTAGGGCCCGGATTAAAAATCGGGATGATTTCACCGCTAAATTTGAAGTATGCAGAACCGATATTTCAATGTAATACAAAGGTAAAAGAGGTTTGATTGTGCATTCGGAAGATAAAAAACGAAAGTTATGTCTCAAAAATAAGACCGCGATGCCATCAGTTTCTAGTTTTTTTTTTTTTTTTTGCGAAAAAACATTCACGAAAAAAAAATTTACCTATTGCTGCAGAAGTTACGTCTGTACAGCATGAAGTTAAACATCACGACAGCTTCTCAAGTCAACACTGTAACAATAAGTTGCTTCCTTCGTTACTTCCCGATTCAGAAGTTGCACATAAGACAGCGTGCGGTCGAACTAAAGCTACATCTGCGAAAATGACATACCCATTTTCGCAGGAAATAGTGCTATCCGAATTGCATGATTCGACGTGTTTTTCAATTGGTACAGATTCTTCTAACATGGTAACTGAAAATTGTTTCCATTTATAGTGTAATATTTATTACTTAGAGATTGTTTGAAACAAGGTTTACTTAACTTTTATCACACTCTGCTGAGACTAGGGAAGCTATCAAAACACATCTCTCTAAGGTTTTACAGGAAAACGGTGTATCCAAGACTTCAGTATCTGCAGATAATGCTTCACTCAACTAAGCTATTCACAACTCAGTTTTTCAAAAGGTCAAAACAGAAAATCCGAATATTTTGAAGCATTTACGAAGCAAACTGCGAAGCTTAAAGAATTCTTAGATATATCTGATATAGAATACAAATCTATGCTCCGTCTTGTTCTTGCACGATGGCTTTCTTTGCTTCCAGCTTGAGAAGGACTTCTTTTAAATTGGCCGGTTTTGAGGGAATGTTTTTGGAAATAGGACTACGGGACCAAACGGCTGAGGAAAATTGGAAATTTGTGGTAAGTTCCAGGGGTCCAAACTGCTGAGGTCATCGGTCCCTAGACATACGTACTACTTAATCTAACTAACTTACGCTAAAAACAACACACGCATCCATGCCCGAGAGAGGACTAGAACCTCCGACGTGGGAAGCCGCCCGAACCGTGACAGGACGCCAAGACCGCACGGCTACCCCGCGTGGCAGGGAATTGTTTCCTAATGAAGGCGAAGACGAATCTGCAGCAATAATTTGAAAGGCCTATAAGTATTTGTTCACATGATAACGAAAATTTTTTAAACCTGTATCAGAAAACTGGAACGTGACTATATTACACGACAATTTTTTCTAAATAAATACGATTATGACAGAACTGTGAAGCAAAATTACTAACAGGAAAAAATGACAATTTTTACAGACAGTCAACGATGCAATGTCTGAGGGAGTTGGCGGTTATTGATCAAAATATTTTTAAAGCAGATGATGACAAATATTGGGAGCTTTGTTCGGCTTAAATGAATAGGTTAACGAACATGACGACTCTGTTTAAAAATGAACATTTTGACGATGGATAAAGACACTGACAGGAAAGAACTACAGTATCAGAGCGCATCTCTGAAAGCGCTAGTAAATGAGAATATATTGTACGATGATTGCGGTATATTGCGAGAAGTTTGTGAATTTGTGGTGAATAAAATACAGAGGACACACCTAAGACGGATATTCTTTTTTTTTTGCAAAATGTAGAAATGACTTTGGAAAAGAAATTAAAAAAATGGTCACTCTCGCTTTATCGACCCCGTTCCAAACGCAGCCGCTGAACTCCTTTTAACGTTGTTAACGAATTGCGGTCAAAGAGTAGCAGTCGTCTAAATGAAGACCGTGTGAAATCCGAAACACAGGTGTGCACTGATTTGAAATTCACGTGTAAAAAAGTCTTTCGTTTTATTGTTGCTAATCCAAAGGTACTGCAAGCTGCATGAAGTGAAAAAAATATAATTTTAAATAAAAAAATACTTGATCTTCATTGATTCCTTATTTCACTTCCCAGATTTTTGAAAGAACAGAGCTGGCAAGCCTAACTATAGGTTGCGTGAGGCACCAGTGACCAGTCCATTTTTGCAGCCACGTGCGCTGTGAAAATAGACATTGGATGATGATGTTTGGTTTGTGGGGCGGTCAGCTGCGCGGTTATCAGCGCCCGTACAAATTCCCAACCTTTGCTCAGTCCAGTGTCGCCACGTGCTTGAATTATGATGAAATGATGAGGACAACACAAACACACAGTCATCTCGAGGCAGGTGAAAATCCCTGACCCCGCCGGGAATCGAAGCCGGGACCCCATGTTCAGGGAGCGACAACGGGACTGCGAGACCACGAGCTGCGGACAATAGACATCGGAGAGCGTGCAGTATTGCCTCCTTAATTTTTTTAAAGTGTGGCTTAAGTGTGGTGTATGTGATTACCCTTTACTTGTGTGTGTGTGTGTGTGTTTCTGTGTGTCGATATGTAATCCGAAACACACAAATATTTCTGGACTGACGTAAGGTCCTGGTAAAATAAAGACAGTGACACAACTTACATTGCGCCAAGGAAACGAAACAATCACGTATTATGAATGTCAACTGCAAAATGAGGTACTAGCAGAAGCAGCAACGCAGAAAGACGCAGCTAATGAAGTACTGCCTAAATCTACAAAACCAATTATCGACTCTAGTATGAAAATTCATTTAATCTAATTACTTCCGTGGTACAGTAAATTAACTCAAAAGCTCAATCAATAGAATAATTATCAAAAACTAGACTGCGACGAGGGTAAAGTGGACCAACAATACAAGTCTACAAAAATAAGAATAAACGTTTTCATCATCGAATAATACTTCGTTCTTCATTTCAAAACCTTTTCTTATGTCCGTATGCTACCTAACCATTGTTCTGAGTCATGATTCCTCCTCGTAAGAAATCTGAAACTGACGTAGTTCCAAAAGTGCGTCAATGCGTTACACTGCCTGCTTCGCACCGCAGCTGCACACTACTGACTGTCAAAGATTCTACGACTCCAAAGTGGTGCTTTCGCAGACACAGATACTGTTGCCTAACAACTGTTTCTCTGACCACAATTCTTCAAATACATCATTTTCCTTTAAAATATTAACACATCCAATAACATCATCAAACAATAGCCATCTCACAGTGGTTAAATATGTTTCGCAGTTGATTGTGAACTTTTAACGCGTCTGTTTCCTCGGCTGGCGTCTGTGGCAAATGACGCCGGCTCGCGGCCGCGCGGTTTATCTGGAACGTCCGTTCCTTCGTTCCCAAACTTCTCCAACCAGCGCCGCACACCGCTGACGTCCATTACAGCAGCACCACGTGCTTTCTTCACGGGTGAGGTTAAAACAGCTTTAACTTCTTGGGTGAAGAGGTAAAACCCTGATTTTTTCCAAACTGGTTTTGACGCCTGGGTTACACGATGGGGCAAATTTGTGCAAATGCATGCTCACTATGTTGAACAGTACTGTTGTGTACAGGAGTGTTCAGACTATGATCTGCACTAACTCCGCGGTTATGTTTTCAATATCAATTTTCTTTTGACACATGACGCATTACCTTTTTTATCCCCCTCGTGTATGTGTATGAAGAGTAAAACGACAACGTTGTACGCATCATTTTTTCACAAAACTCGTTTTCAGTGCTCCCAAACCGTGGAGAAAGACTTTCAAACACGCATTAGCAGATGGCGCATGGTCTTCGTGCCAAGCTATGCTTCCCTGGGAAGCTCCAAAATTTTAAGTGTATGAGAAGAGGTCTTTGCGACTCCAGTTCTCCTAGTTAAAAACGTAATGCTGTCTCGTTGTGCTTCTATTATCATAAATGTAACGTAGTTACAATTGTTGTTGTTTCGTGCGACTGCTACGGTCGCAGGTTCGAATCCTGCCTCGGGCATGGATGTGTGTGATGTCCTTAGGTTAGTTAGGTTTAAGTAGTTCTAAGTTCTAGGGGACTAACGACCACAGCAGTTGAGTCCCATAGTGCTCAGAGCCATTTGAACCATTTGAATTGTTGTTGTTTACATTAGTCGGCGGAAGAAAAACAGTCAACAACTAATGTAAACAATAACAGGCGTAATATAAACGTAAACCGCCTTCTGAGCGTGAACCTGTCCGTCGCAGACCGCTGTTTGTGTAAATAAACAGCATCATTAACAGTGGCTCTCCATTGTTTTCTTCTTTAGCAAGAATCGGCTTGTCAAAGCTTCCTTATTGGCAGTTAGAATCAGTTTCCTCGTATCACACACATATTTACTGCAGTGTTTATTTTCTAACCTATCTCATTGTTTTTTTGCGGTGATGCGGGCGGTGAGCAACGTAATTCTACTGTAGTACAACACTTTCTCAATTTTTGGACGCACTGTTTTTTCACCCTCCTGGCAAATGTCGGATTTAGCACGTAGAAATTATTCCATGAATCACCTAAAACTTGCACCGCAAATATTCGGAAATGAAAAGTGCCATTGATGTGCGGTTCACACAGAATCGACTGGTAGTCAGGGACTCGTATTATCAACCTGTCAACAGCTTGTAATAATACTTAGAAACTGCATTTTTGTGAGAAAGAACACTTTTTTTAAATGGAACAACGCCTGTTGACTTCAACCAAGTAAAAGAAGGGTAAATTAGAATGTCAGGGGAGTTTGAGATTGTAGTGTAATTCGTTTACAAGATACCGCATTTGAAAAGTTCCCACACCGACACTTGTACAATACCTGTTGTAGTACACGCTACAGAACAACACAAATAGTCCAAATGGTTCAAATGGCTCTGAGCGCTATGGGACTTAACATCTGAGGTCATCAGTCCCCGAGAACTTAGAACTACTTAAACCTAAATATCCTAAGGACAGGACACACATCTATGCCCGAGGCAGGATTCGAACCTGCGACACAGCGGTCGAGCGGTTCCAGACTGAAGCGCCTAGAACCGCTCGGCCACGGCGGCTGGCACAGAACAACAGAAGCGCATACTCTATAATATGGATTCTGATCAGTTACGAAACAACTCTCCATCACAGGTTGTGTTCAAAATGGCCACCCGCTATCCACGCCTCCAGTCTGGTGTGGAACGACTCCTGCACACGTGCTAGCATTTCAACGGAGATGTCACAGCAGGCTGCTGTAATACGTCGTTGCGTATCGCTTGGTGTATTCAAATGGCTCTGAGCACTATGGGACTCAACTGCTGTGGTCATAAGTCCCCTAGAACTTAGAACTACTTAAACCTAACTAACCTAAGGACAGCACACAACACCCAGCCATCACGAGGCAGAGAAAATCCCTGACCCCGCCGGGAATCGAACCCGGGAACCCGGGCGTGGGAAGCGAGAACGCTACCGCGCTTGGTGTAGTTGGTCTGGTCTTGTTGACAGCATCTTACAGCTTTTCCCACAGGAGAAAGTCTACAGGCGTCAAATCCGGGCAACGGCCTGGCCAAGGTACAGGTCCTCTGCATGCAATCCAACAATCTGGGAACAATTCGTGAAGACACGCTATAGTACTTCGTGCACTAAGGGCTGGACAGTCATCATGTTGGCCGCGCGGGATTAGCCGAGCGGTCTCAGGCGCTGCAGTCATGGACAGTGCCGGCGGAGGTTCGAGTCCTCCCTCGGGCATGGGTGTGTGTGTTTGTCCTTAGGATAATTTAGGTTAAGTAGTGTGTAAGCTTCGGGACTGATGACCTTAGCAATTAAGTCCCACAAGATTTCACACACATTTGAACATTTTTTTTCATCATGTTGGCATCACAAGTTCCTCCTAGTCTGCAGAGGAAAGTCTTCTAGCATCCGTGAAGTTTGTCTGTTGGGAGACTGCGATACTTGCGCGTGTTCAGTGTTCCGTCTATGAAACACGGGCCTATGAGCTAATGGTTCATTATTCCACATCACACGTTTACACTCTATGGACGCTAACGTTCCACCTGACGAAGCCAACACGGATTGTCAACAGACCAATAGCGAATGTTTCGGCGTTTTATGTGGGCACGTTTGTTAAGTGTGGCTCATCGATTAACTAGATACATGATACGTCTGGAGAATCCTCTCTTAATGCTTATGTACTGAAGTTTATCTCAGAACCGTTCCCACGCAGTTCTTGATGGAGAGAGAAGTCATTCTCAATGGAGAGAAGTCTTCCGAAGTAAGAGTGATTTCAGGTGTGCCGCAGGGGACTGTCGTTGGACCGTTGCTATTCACAATATACATAAATGACCTTGTGAATTACATCGGAAGTTCACTGAGGCTTTTGCGGACGATGCTGTAGTATATCGAGAGGTTGTAACAATGGAAAATTGTACTGAAATGCAGGAGGATCTGCAACGAATTGACGCATGGTGCAGGGAATGGCAATTGAATCTCTGAGTTTAATGTGCTGCGAATACATAGAAAGAAAGATCCTTTATCATTTAGCTACAATATAGCAGGTCAGCAACTGGAAGCAGTTAATTCCATAAATTACTTGGGAGTAGGCATTAGGAGTGATTTAAAATGGAATGACCATATAAAATTAATCGTCGGTAAAGCAGATGCCAGACTTGAGATTCACTGGAAGAATCCTAAGGAAATGCAGTCCGAAAACAAAGGAAGTAGGTTACGGTACACTTGTTCGCCCACTGCTTGAATACTGCTCAGCAGTGTGGGATCCGTACCAGATAGGGTTGACAGAAGAGATAGAGAAGATCCAACGGAGAGCAGCGCGCTTCGTTACAGGATCGTTTAGTAACCGTGAAAACGTTACGGAGATGACAGATAAACTCCAGTGGAAGACTCTGCAAGAGAGACGCTCAGTAGCTCGGTACGAACTTTTGTTGAAGTTTCGAGAACATACCTTCACCGAGGAGTCAAGCAGTATATTGCTCCCTCCTACGTATATCTCGCGAAGAGACCATGAGGATAAAATCAGAGAGACTAGAGCGCACACAGAGGCATACCGACAAATCTTTCTTTCCAAGAACAATACGAGACTGGAATAGAAGGGAGAACCGATAGAGCTACTCAAAGCACCCTCCGCCGCACACCATCAGGTGGCTTGTGGAGTATGGCTGTAGATGTAGATGTGGTAGGGATGGAACCTATGTTGCTGGAGAATGCGTAGGACAAATGCCTCACTCATGCCATTTTCTCGTGTAACTGCACTGGAACTACGTGCGGGTCAACTGCAACAGCTTCAGGATCACTAATTTCTCGCTCTTCTGTCTTCACTTGTCCCCTTCCGTAACGTTGTCTACGTGTTACACGACCACTCCTACGTAACTGATTGAAGAGGTTGACGAATAATTGCCGAAATAGTTGACCTCTATTTGAATATCTTGCCACATACACGGTACAAGAACGAATTGAGGACCACGGTTCAAACCCGCTGCCGGCCGTCCTGATTTACGTTTTCCGTGGTTTTCCTAAATCGCTTCAGGCAAATGCCGGTATGGTTCCTTTGAAAGGGCACTGGGGCTTCCTTCCCTAATGCGATGGGACCGATGACCACGCTGTTTGGTCGCCTCCCCCGAATCAACCAACCAACCTACTCTCTCCACACCATGAACATGTCGGCTTTTTCTGCATTGGTAAATACCATATTCCACTCACGACCTGCTATTTAGACGGTCACACGCTAACTGACTAGCAACTCGCAATGCACTCAAGGAACACACAAGCATACTGTAGCAAACATAACAAGCAACTACGTAGGTTGAATGGCATAAAAAGTGTCAGTGTGGAAACTTTTTACAATACGAAATCTCGTAATCGATTCACGCTTGAATCCTGTAGAAAACACCACTGACATTCTGATTTATCCTACATTTAGTTTGTTATTGTCAGTAGGCATTGTTGCATTTAAAAAAATGTATGTTAGCTCAAAAAATACACTTTCTAAGTATTATTACAATCTGTTGCTAACAGTACGAGCCCCTTACTACCAATCGATTCTGCGAAAACCGCACATCACTAGCGCGTACCATTTCCGCACTATTTGCGGTGCAAGTCTTAGGCGATTCACCCAGAACACGGAATGAGTTACTTAAGACGTAAACACTCCTTTTATTTCGTGAACTGGTACTCATATCGGAATGCGGTTTTTGGCAAATGTTAGAGCGTCGAGGGACACGTATTTTTTTGTTTGGTTAATGTTTTTACTTCTGGTATCAACGCAGGTATTGAAGCAAGTATATTTTTAAAAAATTGAAATCGTATACTGTTTATAATTGCATTCGATAGGTCTTGAGAAGACATTTATAGTGGTATAGTGTTTGTTAATGTTGACGATGAAACCTGTCGTAAGAAAATACGAGAAATGTTCTAGAATTTGAGAGCACGGAGACCGGGAAGCGGCATTTTTTCGGTGCAAACACCGCCGAGCAGGCATCTTTGACTACGCTGCACATGTGGATACCGTGAGGTAGGCCAGTGTTACGAGACTAAAGCTTCATTACCCCTTGAACTAACTTACCACCTAGATGCAGCTTCACCTGCGGATGTTCTACATGGAAATACAACATAGGCTAGAATCTAGCGTGTCAAAAAGGGCTTAGGAAAACTATTTTACATTTGTGTATCCTCCCAGTTTTATGTGAGCTGATACAGAGAAATCAACCGTTCATTCTTTAAAAATAAATAGGTTTTATAAGCTGCAAAAAGCAACTACTGTATTAAATATCTAAATGTTAGACGGAAGATTTGACCTGTCTTTTCCTGTACGTGGCTGTGTTCTTCTTAGAGGCAAAATACATGCTGTCGGACAACTCTCTCTACCTATACTGCTCTAAATTATATCATATGCGATACATTCGTTGAACTATACATTCTATTAAAAATAGTTGGGTCACCACCTGTTCACCCCAAAAACTAATATACTTCTTACCGTAACGTTGTTTCGTGCTGAACGTAAGTGCGTAATGACGGTGTTACCACCTCCCGACTTATTTCACATCGCAGTGCAATTTCGTACATACGTAAATGAAATAAACAATTTAGTAACAATGATTCGGTAACCACCCAAGTCATATAACGTAAATTTTGTCTTTCAGAAAAAAATACTTTATTCTTGACTTGAAGGGCTTATTTCAGTAGTGGTACAAGTCCATTTTTGTTCATTTTGAGATACAGAGTCCTAAAGTTAAGTGAGCGCTGAAAAATCTGCAGTTGAGATACCAGAAATATTCAAGCATATGGCTTCTTGGTAGAGATGAACCTTTCTTTCTGTTTGTTTCGATCATTAATTTCAGAAGCATTGTAGGCAGAAAAGTGGAGGTAATGGACTTGTACCACTATTGAAATAAGCCCTTTATTTAAGCATGTGTTCAAACTGTTGGCTATAGACTGAAAGGCTCATCTGCAATCGCCGTTCCAAAGAACGGTGAACAGATGTAATTACAGTGCAGTGGCGATTCGATGACACATATCGTCTGGAGTAGTTGGGGCTTCGACATAGACCGCATCTTAGAGTGCTCCCCAAAGAAAGAAATAAAGAGTCAAATCGGAGGACCTCGCAGAATTTCGTCTCATCCAACGGCCAGGAAAGTTCTCATTCAGTATTTGCGTTGCGACACGGGACGAGTGAGGTGGACAACCATCGTGTTGCAGTCACATACACTGTCGAATATCTAGTAATACCTGTTCTAGAAGAACCGGCAGAATGTTCGTCAGAAAGCGTGCGTACGAATGTCCATTTAGAACCCCTGAGATAAAGTAAGGTCTCATAATGTGATTTCCTATGATGCCGCACCATGCGTTTACGCTCCACGGCCGTTGATGTTGCACCTGACGAAGCCAATATGGATTTCCGGCTGTCAAATAATGCATGTAATACAGATTTACATTAGCGTAGTTAAAAAACGTTGCTTATCGGTAAGAGGAGCAAACGCTGGAAAAACGTTTGGTTGTCTCTCAGTTGCTGAAGAGCAAACCGACAAAATTCTGTACGACGTTCGAAATCACGGTCGTTGAGCGCCCGATGTAGCGACAGTTGATAGAGATGGAAATTCTGCCGATGCAGGATGTGAATAACATTCGTCTGGCAGATTTCACGTTCCTTGGCAACATGTCTTGTACCATTTTGGATTTTTCTGCCTGACAACCTGCCTGGGCGTGAATTTTCTGCCTAAATATTCCCCTGTTTTGTATCGCACATTGTGTTATTGTCTGTTTTTTCGGGTCTTCTTTTACTGCAGTAATCCATTTTATTGTTTCCGCTTTTCTTCTACAGCGAATTTCGTAGAATTCCCAACCTAACTAGTTAATCTGGTTTGTTGCGCTCTTTGAAAGTGCCCGTAGAATTTTAGCCTGCATTTTTCGATGTTCGAATGAATGTTGGTATACTTTACAGTTTTTTTTTCACTTAGTCCGTATGTTCCTTCGACATGCAGGTCGCCGAAGTGGCGTCAAATCGAAAGACCTGCACCAAGCGAACGGTCTACCCGACGGGAGACCCTAGCCACACGACATTTCCATTTCCAGTATAATTTGGACCTAAATTTTTCCTCATTTGTTTTTGTTCTATCTTTTGTATTCCTTTAATGTCTTTCTTTGTGTGAACTGCATCCATGACGAATGCGGACGAATTACGTGATCGTTTCTCTATATGGCGTAGAATAATAACCCCTACCAGTCACAATAGAAGGTGATTTTATGTAACATACGATCGGTTACGGGCTTGTGCCCATCTTCAGGCGGTTAACATTCACTTACATGATTCCACAGTCAGTGTTGGAGTTCATTGTTTAAATACGAGGGTAATCCTAAAAGTAAGGTCTCCTATTTTTTATAAGTACATACACCTGTTCATTTCTACAGTGGTTTACATCTTGAACATTCAGCTATTTTTCGACATAATCACCATTTCTGTCGATGCATTCTTGTAGACGCTGTGGTAGTTTTTGTATGCCCATGTCATACCAGCTCGCCGCCATGCTGTTCAGAAAGTTATGAACCTCTTATTTCACCTCGTCGTCGGAGCTGAATCGCTGGGACCACAATTAATGCTGACAGGTACTGTGAGACTCTGAAAAACCTCAAACGGGAGAAGAGGAATGTTGAGCAAGGGCGTACACATTCTCCATGACAACGCTCGCCTACACATCGCTCGGCAAACCGTTACTCTCCTGTAACAGTTTCAGTGGAACATAATCATCCTCCCACCATATAGTCCTGCTTGGCGCCCGGTGAATATCGCCTGTTCCCTAGGTTAAAAGAACATTTGCCGGGAAAGTGATTCAGCTCCGACGAGGAGGTGAAAAAAGAGGTTCATAACTTTTTTGAATAGCATGGCGGCAAGCTGGTATGACATGGGCATACAAAAACTGGCACAGCGTCTACAAAAATGCATCGACAGAAATGGTGATTATGTCGAAAAATAGCTAAATGTTCAAGCTGTAAACTGATGTAAACCATTGTACAAATAAACAGGTCTATATACTTTTAAAAAATAGGAGACCTTACTTTTGGGATTACCCTCGTAAATAGCAACTAATATGATTATGATTAGATAGAAAGAACTGACACAACTGAAAGTGGTTAAGCCATTCTTTCTGTTGGTTCCTTAAGAATTTCTGTTTCTTTTGCGCTATTTAAGTGTCCTGACACAGAGTCGCCTCGTCGTCTGCAAAAGGTAAGCAGTTCCCCCTAACAAGGTCTGTTTCTAACTTGACTGGTTCGCCAATTTTAAAATCTGAGTTTAGTTTTCTTTGTGAGACACAGTTGAAAAGTAGTGGAAAGAGTCCATCAGCTTATCTCATTCTTGTTTTAATTTCAAAATTTTCTGTAATTTCTGTACTAAATTTTATATTACGTTTTTACCATTTAGTGTTTCACTTAAGGTACAGACTACTTCCTTATTATAATTTTTTTCGTGCCTGAGAATCAGTTTCAGAACTACAATTGTATATACGATTGTAACTACATTTTACCGTTCCAAGCCCGGTGCCTCATCGTGCAATTGATGAAGAAGGAGAAGGACAAACAACCTCATTAAAAACAGGAGTCAGCCTGTCCGGGTAATAAGGACCCTGCGAGGGCGCCTCGCGAGAGTGACAGCGAAAACCTAGTCGGTAGCGAAGGCGGAAAGGCAGGGTTCTTGGTATGGCGGAACTAGCGGCAGAGTCATCGCATTCAGCAAAGTCCACCACTTCACACCTGGCTCGGCCCAAGCGTCTTCATGGTCGCCGTCTCTTCACCAGAGGAGAGATGTGAACTAGAAATTCTACAACTGATCCCTTCCGTCTTAACTACTGATCTCTTTTTACGAGGGTCTTTCCGAAAAGGCCTCCTATTTTTATTCATGGAAACTACAGGAGATACATAAATCACAAGAGCACAGCTAAACAGAACAATATTTCAGCTTAAAAACTGGAACGAGCCGAGGCTAACCACTTCCTTACAGCTTTGACAACAGCATCCGAGTCTTCAAAATGTTCGCCACGTAGTGCACCTTTCAGAGAGCCAAAGAGATGGAAGTCTGAAGGCGCTAAATCGGGACTGTGCAGTGGATGTGGTATCACAGCCCAGCCGAATTTGCAGTGAGTTGAGTGGTCGCAAAACTGTTGTCGGCCGTGGCGTTATCGTGTTGCAGGTGAAAGTTGATCTTCTTCTCTGGCTGTACCCCGAAAATTCGGGCTTTCAGCTTAGTCAGTATTGTCTTGTAGCGTGCTGAATTGACAGTTTCTCCACGCACCAGGAGATCCAAAAGAACAACATCCTAGCCATCCCAGAAGACGGTGCACATCACTTTGCCTGTAGACGTCTGTGTCTTGAATTTCTTTACGGCGATTTCGCATGTCATCATCCACGTCTTTCGGATTCTGGCTCGTGGTGGTGACACCACTTCTCATCTCCACTGACAATGCTATTCAGAAAATTGTCGCCTTCAGCTCCACATTGGTCCAACAGGTCCCAATAATCTTTCATTCTATGAGTTTTTGATTCTTCTGTAAGCATCAGCACGACGCACCTAACACAGATAACCAAGATGTTCCAGCATTGTTTCCAAAACATTAAAGCCGACATTCAGCTCTCCACAGAGTTCTCTGGTCGTTATCGGCCGATCAGCACGGCTCAGCTGATCAAAACTCTCTTCATTGAGAGGGATGACAGCTGTGCAGGGTCGACCGGGCCGTAGCTTGTCGTGCCCGTCCTTTCCATGAAACGCGTATGTATTTAGTACCAGCGATGGCGAGGCATGACAGAATCTCTGACCAGAGAGTTATTTATCGTTGCTAGTCTGCGCTTGACCGCGCGAGAGAGGAGTTGCGAGTTGTACTCAGTCGGAGTAGTGTGTAAGGAGTCGGCGGGCGTCGACATGGGTCTCTGGTCAAGGTTCGGGACGAGGTATATTGTTAAATAAGGTAATGAAGCAGCATTGCGCACAGCTGATAATGTAATGTATCTTAATTGTAATTAATTTGTTCAAGAAATGCCTCAATAATAATTTTGTTTTCAAAGCAATCTTTTTTAAGAAAAGAATCATTCGAATTGAAACAATATTTCCTATGCTTTTCCTCCCAGAATTTATCAGATTAATTATTGCACAGGGCACAAGGTCAGCGCTGCTGCCCTATTATTGTGGGTTTAATGGTTAATCTTGATTTCTTAATTTTTGTGTCGAGTTTACATTGCGCCATTATTTTTCAATATTTTTGTAGCGAAGGTACAGTCGCTTTTATTTCAATTTAACGATGTTTTGTGGGAGCTCAACAACATTTGGCTCTATTCCGATTAACATTCAATTATAGTCATTTACATTGTTTGCGGAAAAATTATTGACATTTACATTATTTGTGGGGAGGTTACATCCACTACCTTGAAAATGCCTCACCCACCGCTTCACATTGCTCATGTTTATTGCAGTGCCTTCACACACCTTTAGCAAGCGACGATAGATCTCAATCGGCGCGATTTCTTCAGTACTGAGGAATTCAATCACACATCGCTGTTTTGTACGCGCGTTCATATCTGACTCAATTTTGGAACTCTCCTCCGCTGGTGCCAACTACCGCAGAACAACGGAACTACTTCCTAATGGTAGGTTCAAGCTTTAACACTACACCAACGACATCTGACACGAACATCCAGAGTCATCACAAAAAAATAGGAGGCATTAGTTTCGGAACGACGCTCGTACAAACTCAACCATCTGCTTTCAAGCGCAGCAGTTGAGCGTGTTGGTAGTCACGAAATTACCCAGGAGGCAGGAAACACTCCGCCGTCAGTGGCGTCACACGTGTACCGGATTCTGGGGAGGAGATCGCAGTCTTCTGGCCAACTCAAGTCCAAGTTCCAAAATTTCTTTGGCACAATCATCTCACTTGTAAAAGCAGGAAAGCTCACACGACACAACAGACAGAAGACTCCATAAAATACAGCCCATTGTGTTGCATTCGCAGCTTCACAATGCATTCTTCGATTCAAAATCGAGGTACAGGCCGTAAACAACAGATTAATGACAATTTCCTTGAAATGCGCAAACAAAGTGTATACGGTAATCAGTGCATACATGCATATCAACCAAGAAAATAAAACAAACCCCGAAAAAGTAAATGTGACATCGGAAGTGGTAGAAAATATGATCTCCAAACTTCTAGCAAGTCATTTCAGAGCACATGCAGAAGTGTATCCATAGAAAAAAAAAATGGTTCTGAGCCGTATGGGACTCAACTGCTGTGGTCTTCAGTCCCCTAGAACTTAGAACTACTTAAACCTAACGAACCTAAGGACATCACACACATCCATGCCCGAGTCAGGATTCGAACCTGCGACCGTAGCAGTCGCACGGTTCCGGACTGCGCGCCTAGAACCGCGAGATCACCGCGGCCGGCGTATCCATAGAACCATTTGCAACAAACCGCATTACTGTATCTAGCGTAGCTCCTTCGAAATAATCTTTGTAATCAGGGAAAGCCTCTACGCTCATCCTGCAGCATCCTTTGGCTATAACCACGACGACTCACTGCAGGAACCAGTCACCTCACGCAAGAGTCTGGGTGCAACAGCTTGTGCGAATATGAAACAGAGTGACCAAATACGCTCAGCTGTAGGTAATAAAATGTGATTCTTTGGTTGCATACTGAGAAAATGTAATGAATCTACACAGGCGGTTGCTCACACGACACTCATGTAAACCCATCCCGTACGTGCGAGATAGGTAGGCGAAACACGGTAAAAGCACCAAGGATGGCCAACTTGAGGAATTGCACTGTTTTATGCAATAAATTTACAATTGCTTTTCTTCATTTTACTAACCGTAGGGCACGGACATCAATGGATGCAATCTGCGTGATGAGTCAATCCAGCTCTCGGCCGGAATACAGCTGTTTACTTCCTGTAAGGTAATGTCTATGGTTAATATATATAAGTGATTGTCGTTGTGGGAGGTACGGTTTTGTAAATTATTAGCGCTGAAAGCAACTAAACTGAGGTACATTTACTTTTATTGTGTCTAAAGCGAGAGTGTTAACGACAGGTGTGATTTATCTGCATTCCGAAATCGTTGTTGAATCACTGAAGAAGCAACTCAAGAACTATGAATAGGCGAGCATTCTGCCAACCTTTAGCAAGTGCCTACATATACAATATAGACTTTTTAATTTTTGAATTACTTCCGCGTCGCAACGAATTAATTCTATCGTTAATATAAATTAAACCCGCAATGCCGTAATTTTGGTGCATGTAGCCTACAAAATAAAGTAATAAGGTGTACATTCTGTTTCAGCGGAATTTAAACGAAGACGGTTATGTTGACACGTACGTTATTAATTCTCGCTCTCTCTTATTTTTTCTTTTTTTTTCGGAGAAGCGCAGAGCCTTTTGTGAGAATAGCAGCTGCAGAATGAAAGCGGAACGCCGTGGCCGGAGTATGTAGCATGGCAATTGTTTGTACGCTGATGGACGGCGACTTAAAAGACAAATAAATCGGACTTCGAAAAGAAAAATGCAACAACGGGCCACGAAGTAAGGAATACGCTAAAAAATAAAAAAATTATTCATTACTTGAGAGTCCATTTGTTTTGTGTTGCGTGAATACATGCGATTGAATCTGCCGATTTAGGAAATGTTTTGAAAATCGCAGTGGTGTCGAAATTTGTGGTACATCGTCATAATTTGTCGATTATTTGAAAAAGGGGGGGGGGCAGGTTGTGATGTTTGCTGTTTGGTTTGTGGGGCGCTCAACTGCGCGGTCATCAGCGTCCGTACAAAGTCCCAATTTTTAGACAGTCCAGTAGAGCCACTGTCACGGATGATGATGGTGATGATGATGAAATGATGACAACACAAACACCCAGTCCCCGGGCAGAGAAAATCCCAACCCGGCCGGGAATCGAACCCGGGACACCGTGATCCAGAGGCAGCAGCGCTAGCCACAAGACCACGAGCTGCGGATAGGGTCAGGTTGTATATTAGACGGCGGTGTTCAATTGGAAATGAAACTTGGAGCAAAAACATTGACAGGTGTGGGGGCAGCAAGCGCAACGGTGACATAAAGGCTACAATCAGTATTGCCACCTATGAACCAAATGTTTGCTAGTTATAAGCAAGACTCAGACTAGAAGTTTTCAAGTATGTTCTCAAGTATGGATCAAAAGTTTTCAAGAACGGACGAGAAATTTTCAGGTATATTTTCGGTTGTGAGCTAGAAGTTTTCATACGATAAAAGAGGCCTTGATCAAAAAGTTCAAAAAAAATGGCTCTGAGAACTATGGAACTCAACATCTGTGGTCATAAGTCCCCTAGAGCTTAGAACTATTTAAACCTAATGACATCACACACATCCATGCCCGAGGCAGGATTCGAACCTGCGACCGTAGCGGTCACGCGGTTCCAGACTGAAGCGCCTTTAACCGCACGGCCACACCGGCCGGCTGATCAAAAAGTATCTTCAGTGATAACGGAATGTATTAGAAGTTTTAATTGTCAGGGCTATTAGCTAGAACAGGAAGCAGAGGAACTGGGAAAAACCTGTGGTGATAGGATTCAAGCGACGGAGCAGTGCACAAATGAGGAAAGTTTGCGATGAATGCAGTAGCAGGTACAAAAAGCTACCCCCCCCCCCCCCCCTTTCTCTCTCTGTCCCTCTTTCTCCCACTCTAGTTTTTTAATCGAGTCCGACTCTCCGTGACTCCGTGGACTAAAGCGCTCCACTTTCTTCCGTCTCTCGCATACTTTCCGGATGGGTATCCGTTACTTCTGTGATGCCCTCAATCAGTCTCATGCTTTGCCGAACCCTTCTCCTCGTGCCCTCCATCTTCCACAGCACTAAGGCCTTCCAGCGAATCGTGTCTTCTCATTATGTGCTCAAAGTAGGTCAGCTTTTGTTTCAATGTCGAGCCTTCCAAGGAGCCATCTGGCCTCATTTGCTGTAATATCGACCTGTTCGTTTCTTTTTACAGTCCGTGCAACTCTAACAAGCTTGCTCCAACACTACAGTTCAAAGTTGTCTAGGAAGCTCAGCCTTCTTATGGTCCAGGTCTCACGTCGCTGCACCATTAGTGCAAAAGTCAATAGCCCTTACTACATGAATCTTTGTTGTTAAAGTTATGATCCTATTCTTTAAAACATTGACAACGTTGGAGACTGCCTTTCTACAAGCTAACAAGCGTCTCTTGATTTTGTCGATGCAGTCACCATCATCGGAAATCTGGAATCCGAGATAGCTGAAAATAGAAATTACCTGCACTATTTCTCCTCCTGCATGTCATGAACTCATATGTGTAGCTGCTATAATTTTCATTTTACTCACGTTCAGCGTTTGCCCTCTCTTCTTCCACCTTCACTAGGAGGATCTGTAACTTTTTTTTACTTTCAACCATCGGGATGGAATCACCTGCATTTCAAAAGTTATTTATATGAGATGAAGAGGTTAGCACAGGAAAGGAATTCGTGGCGGGCCGCATCAAACCAGTCAGTAGACTGATGAAAAAAAAAAAAAAATATTTTTTTTTTTTTCATCAGTCTACTGACTGGTTTGATGCGGCCCGCCACGAATTCCTTTCCTGTGCTAACCTCTTCATCTCAGAGTAGCACTTGCAACCTACGTCCACAATTATTTGCTTGACGTATTCCAGTCTCTGTCTTCCTCTACAGTTTTTGCCCTCTACAGCTCCCTCTAGTACCATGGAAGTCATTCCCTCATGTCTTAGCAGATGTCCTATCATCCTGTCCCTTCTCCTTATCAGTGTTTTCCACATATTTCTTTCCTCTCCGATTCTGCATAGAACCTCCTCATTCCTTATCAGTCCACCTCATTTTCAACATTCGTCTATAGCACCACATCTCAAATGCTTCGATCCTCTTCTGTTCCGGTTTCCCCACAGTCCATGTTTCACTACCATACAATGCTGTACTCCAGACGTACATCCTCAGAAATTTCTTCCTCAAATTAAGGCCGGTATTTGATGTTAGTAGACTTCTCTTGGCCAGAAATGCCTTTTTTGCCACAGCGAGTCTGCTTTTGATGTCCTCCTTGCTCCGTCCGTCATTGGTTATTTTACTGCCTAGGTAGCAGAATTCCTTAACTTCATTGACTTCGTGACCATCAATTCTGATGTTAAGTTTCTCGCTGTTCTCATTTCTACTACTTCTCGTTACCTTCGTCTTTCTCCGATTTACTCTCAAACCATACTGTGTACTCATTAGACTGTTCATTCCGTTCAGCAGATCATTTAATTCTTCTTCACTTTCACTCAGGATAGCAATGTCATCAGCGAATCGTATCATTGATATCCTTTCACCTTGTATTTTAATTCCACTCCTGAACCTTTCTTTTATTTCCATCATTGCTTCCTCGATGTACAGATTGAAGAGTAGGGGCGAAAGGCTACAGCCTTGTCTTCCACCCTTCTTAATACGAGCACTTCGTTCTTGATCGTCCACTCTTATTATTCCGTCTTGGTTGTTGTACATATTGTATATGACCCGTCTCTCCCTATAGCTTACCCCTACTTTTTTCGGAATCTCGAACAGCTTGCACCATTTTATATTGTCGAACGCTTTTTCCAGGTCGACAAATCCTATGAAAGTGTCTTGATTTTTCTTTAGCCTAGCTTCCATTACTAGCCGTAACGTCAGAATTGCCTCTCTCGTCCCTTTACTTTTCCTAAAGCCAAACTGATCGTCACCTAGCGCATTCTCAATTTTCTTTTCCATTCTTCTGTATATTATTCTTGTAAGCAGCTTCGATGCATGAGCTGTTAAACCGATTGTGCGATAATTCTCGCACTTGTCAGCTCTTGCCGTCTTCGGAATTGTGTGAATGATGCTTTTCCGAAAGTCAGATGGTATGTCGCCAGACTCATATATTCTACACACCAACGTGAATAGTCGTTTTGTTGCCACTTCCCCCAATGATTTTATAAATTCTGATGGAATGTTATCTATCCCTTCTGCCTTATTTGACCGTAAGTCCTACAAAGCTCTTTTAAATTCCGGTTCTAATACTGGATCCCCTATCTCTTCTAAATCGACTCCTGTTTCTTCTTCTATCACATCAGACAAATCTTCACCCTCATAGAGGCTTTCAATGTATTCTTTCCACCTATCTGCTCTCTCCTCTGCATTTAACAGTGGAATTCCCGTTGCGCTCTTAATGTTACCACCGTTGCTTTTAATGTCACCAAAGGTTGTTTTGACTTTCCTGTATGCTGAGTCTGTCCTTCCGACAATCATATCTTTTTCGATGTCTTCACATTTTTCCTGCAGCCATTTCGTCTTAGCTTCCCTGCACTTCCTATTTATTTCATTCCTCACCGACTTGTATTTCTGTATTCCTGATTTTCCCGGAACATGTTTGTACTTCCTCCTTTCATCAATCAACTGAAGTATTTCTTCTGTTACCCATGGTTTCTTCGCAGCTACCTTCTTTGTACCTATGTTTTCCTTCCCAACTTCTGTGATGGTCCTTTTTAGAGATGTCCATTCCTCTTCAACTGTACTGCCTACTGCGCTATTCCTTATTGCTGTATCTATAGTGTTAGAGAACTTCAAACGTATCTCGTCATTCCTTAGTACTTCCGTATCCCACTTCTTTGCGTATTTATTCTTCCTGACTAATGTCTTGAACTTCAGCCTACTCTTCATCACTACTATATTGTGATCTGAGTCTATATCTGCTCCTGGGTACGCCTTACAGTCCAGTATCTGATTTCGGAATCTCTGTCTGACCATGATGTAATCTAATTGAAATCTTCCCGTATCTCCCGGCCTGTTCCAAGTATACCTCCTCCTCTTGTGATTCTTGAACAGGGTATTTGCTATTACTAGGTGAAACTTGTTACAGAACTCAATTAGTCTTTCTCCTCTTTCATTCCTTGTCCCAAGCCCATATTCTCCTGTAACCTTTCCTTCTACTCCTTCCCCTACAACTGCATTCCAGTCGCCCATGACTATTAGATTTTCGTCCCCCTTTACATACTGCATTACCCTTTCAATATCCTCATACACTTTCTCTATCTGTTCATCTTCAGCTTGCGACGTCGGCATGTATACCTGAACTATCGTTGTCGGTGTTGGTCTGCTGTCGATTCTGATTAGAACAACCCGGTCACTGAACTGTTCACAGTAACACACCCCCTGCCCTACCTTCCCATTCATAACGAATCCTGTTGTGACTTGGCAAGACAGCCAAGCCACTAGGAGGTAGCCGAAAGGCACGCGTTTAAGCTCACGCAGGCTGGCGTGAGGTCTGGAACAGTTAAAGGAATAGAGACTAGCAAAAAAGGTACGTAACTTCTGGAATACTTAACTCTAATCCATAATTGGTAAACATCGGTCTGGCGGTACATGCATCACAAGATAAATAGCAAATGATAATGGCACCTTGCTAGGTCGTAGCAAATGACGTAGCTGAAGGCTATGTTAACTATCGTCTGGGCAAATGAGAGCGTAATTTGTCAGTGAATCATCGCTAGCAAAGTCGGCTGTACAACTGGGGCGAGTGCTAGGAAGTCTCTCTAGACCTGCCGTGTGGCGGCGCTCGGTCTGCAATCACTGATAGTGGCGACACGCGGGTCCGACGTATACTACCGGACCGCGGCCGATTTAAAGGCTACCACCTAGCAAGTGTGGTGTCTGGCGGTGACACCACAAATACTACACCTGTTATACCATTTTCTGCTGCTGTTGATATTACCCGATACTCATCTGACCAGAAATCCTTGTCTTCCTTCCACTTCACTTCACTGACCCCTACTATATCTAGATTGAGCCTTTGCACTTCGCCTTTCAGATTTTCTAGTTTCCTTACCACGTTCAAGCTTCTGACATTCCACGCCCCGACTCGTAGAACGTTATCCTTTCGTTGATTATTCAAGCTTTTTCTCATGGTAACCTCCCCCTTGGCAGTCCCCTCCCGGAAATCCGAATGGAGAGATCATCATGACACTTCTTCAATTACAGGCCACATGTCCTGTGGATACACGTTACGTGTCTTTAATGCAGTGGTTTCCATTGCCTTCTGCATCCTCGTGTTGATCATTGCTGATTCTTCCGCCTTTAGGGGCAATTTCCCACCCCTAGGACAAGAGAGTGCCCTGCACCTCTATCCGCTCCTCCGCCCTCTTTGACAAGGCCGTTGGCAAAATGAGGCTGACTTCTTATGCCGGAAGTCTTCGGCCGCCAATGCTGATTATTTATCACATTTATTACCGTTACTTAATTCCAGTTTCTCCTTCTTCAAAAAAAAGCATTCCTCATAACGCGCTCTACATAGAAATTGAATAAATAAGGTCACAATATACTCATGGGTGAAAGAAATGAGATACAGAGCAATGTATCAGTGTATTGGAGTCTTGGTTATTTCGAAAGTATTCTAATGAAATGTAAGAATTTTGCAAGTTTTATCCGTCACTATCAATTCAGACTTTTAAAAAAGAATATGGATGTGTTTCATATAGTTATTAGAATGAAAAGGAGGAGATACCGCTTATCAAACATCAAAGGCTGTCTGAGTGACGGAGCTCTTTCATGAAGAGGGGGACGGGTGGGGGGGGGGGGGGGACGGTGCTGAGTCCCGTGGAGCAATTAAAGATACTGGTCACACAAATGTCTGCTTAGCGAGATTTTGGATAGTGAAAAATATGATGCAACGAAGAGTAATATGAAGGCTTCTTGTCAGGCGTAGATTCACAAAATAAAGCATTTGGACAGCAGTTTGAATACTGAAATAACGATTTTGGGATTGGAACATAAGCCGCCATGATATGCTAGACAATTACTGGTGGCAGCACCCAGAGGTAACGTAGGATCGTGTCTAGTCCTTTCAGAAAAGGTATATGGAACATGTGTAGTGTGTGAAGGGCATGACACAGAAGGCAGCGGTGGGTTTAGAAATAGCACTGGTTGTTATGGGACAACAGAGCAAGGCTGAATAGACCTGAACTAGTGAATGCAAGGAAGAGTAATAAAGGAGTGTCCGATAAAGAAATAACGAGGGTTGCAATGGAAGGTACGGCCGCTTAGTGTCAGCAGCATTCGGAAAACAGAGGAGACGGGCCACAAGAGAGTCAGGTCGCTTATTTGAATGGATCAGGAAAGCTAGAAAATAAGTAGACTAGTTGCAGTAAACTTGAGCTGCAATTAGAAAACCATGCAGATGTGCGTCTCAAACCTGAGGTTACCTGATTTTATATTTGATGTTCAGCGAATATTAGTGGCGAATACTGGGCGCCAGGAAGTTGAACAGACGATACGAAATACCATATAAAGGAAAGACCTTGGGATCTGAAACATACAGATCTGGAGCCATGTACAGTGTGTCACGCCCAAGAGACGGCAGGTGCGTTTCCTCTGCAGTTTCGTCAAATATTTACAATTTCGTTCCTGGCCAGTGCTTCTACCGCCATGAAGCAGAGCTACTCAGGCGCTGCTGGAATACCGGTTGTTCTTCAAGTTTTACTGCCCCTGTTAATAAACATCGGTAAAACGAATATCGCGCTAGACTAATCTGGTAGCGCAGTATCGAATGGGAAAGTAAAATTCCGCTTTAAAAATCACTTTGTTTGTAACGAGAAATAAACCAACGCTTTCCGTTGATCCTGGGCATCGCATGAAAGACGAGATAACCAATATTTGTTTTATTGGTTGAAAACAGT
Organism: Schistocerca nitens; assembly: GCF_023898315.1. Lineage (NCBI taxonomy): Eukaryota > Metazoa > Arthropoda > Insecta > Orthoptera > Acrididae > Schistocerca > Schistocerca nitens. Next base: position 603,709,394 of record NC_064619.1, on the reverse strand, counting down.
CTTGGTTGCAATTTTAGTTTTTTATTTTTCAACTACGCGTTTCGCCTTATTTAGGCATCTTCAGGTTATCTTAATTTGGCATTTCTTTAGTCAGTGTAGTCAAAGGGTATCGTTACTCGCTCCTGTGAACGGGAACGCGTAATGCAGGTCTTGATGTCACTCGCGCCCATCTAGAAAAGTTTTTACTGAGTTTAACGAAGGCGATGTTGGCCTGATATATTCGACGATGCTCTTTGGCTACACTGATTAAAGGATCCTTCTAAGGAATACCAAATTAAGATAACCTGAAGATGCCTAAATAAGGCGAAACGCGTAGTTGCAAAATAAAAAAATAAAGTTGCAGCTAAGACTGTTTTTAACCAATACTGTTAAGCCCTGGTTTGCTGTATGCCACATATGGATTGGAAGAAAATATTTATTTTGGCTGACTCCAGTTACACAACGCAGAAACGAATCTGCCAATGTCTGCTGGAACACCAGAGAAAATGCGCCCGACGGCTCTAGGGAGAGACACACTGTATATGCAGAGGGACACAATTAGCAGAGAGTCTGCCACCCTGTGGCAGGTACGTACTTAGGGAGTATGGGGTTTCGAAATAGCTGTGCATTTCTTCCTTTTCCTGATCTGCAGTCTTTAGTCTTTCGCTGTGCTGTTTATGATTTGAGGGCTGTTGTAATTTTTCTACCATCTCCTAGGTTAGTGCATGTACAATATTACAGTCTGCAAGTTGTGATAACAACCGGGTGTAACTTAAGGTGCTTGCCATGACAGTAAAATTGTATAGTTAATTGTGGAAGAGGCGACGAGAGGTATAACGGTTCAGAGCTAGATGTGTTTCAGATGTTCCATAGGCAGTCTTAAGCTTCATTAAAGTCGTAAAGATAACTAAGAGCTACTAATACACTCCTGGAAATTGAAATAAGAACACCGTGAATTCATTGTCCCAGGAAGGGGAAACTTTATTGACACATTCCTGGGGTCAGATACATCACATGATCACACTGACAGAACCACAGGCACATAGACACAGGCAACAGAGCATGCACAATGTCGGCACTAGTACAGTGTATATCCACCTTTCGCAGCAATGCAGGCTGCTATTCTCCCATGGAGACGATCGTAGAGATGCTGGATGTAGTCCTGTGGAACGGCTTGCCATGCCATTTCCACCTGGCGCCTCAGTTGGACCAGCGTTCGTGCTGGACGTGCAGACCGCGTGAGACGACGCTTCATCCAGTCCCAAACATGCTCAATGGGGGACAGATCCGGAGATCTTGCTGGCCAGGGTAGTTGACTTACACCTTCTAGAGCACGTTGGGTGGCACGGGATACATGCGGACGTGCATTGTCCTGTTGGAACAGCAAGTTCCCTTGCCGGTCTAGGAATGGTAGAACGATGGGTTCGATGACGGTTTGGATGTACCGTGCACTATTCAGTGTCCCCTCGACGATCACCAGTGGTGTATGGCCAGTGTAGGAGATCGCTCCCCACACCATGATGCCGGGTGTTGGCCCTGTGTGCCTCGGTCGTATGCAGTCCTGATTGTGGCGCTCACCTGCACGGCGCCAAACACGCATACGACCATCATTGGCACCAAGGCAGAAGCGACTCTCATCGCTGAAGACGACACGTCTCCATTCGTCCCTCCATTCACGCCTGTCGCGACACCACTGGAGGCGGGCTGCACGATGTTGGGGCGTGAGCGGAAGACGGCATAACGGTGTGCGGGACCGTAGCCCAGCTTCATGGAGACGGTTGCGAATGGTCCTCGCCGATACCCCAGGAGCAACAGTGTCCCTAATTTGCTGGGAAGTGGCGGTGCGGTCCCCTACGGCACTGCGTAGGATCCTACGGTCTTGGCGTGCATCCGTGCGTCGCTGCGGTCCGGTCCCAGGTCGGCGGGCACGTGCACCTTCCGCCGACCACTGGCGACAACATCGATGTACTGTGGAGACCTCACGCCCCACGTGTTGAGCAATTCGGCGGTACGTCCACCCGGCCTCCCGCATGCCCACTATACGCCCTCGCTCAAAGTCCGTCAACTGCACATACGGTTCACGTCCACGCTGTCGCGGCATGCTACCAGTGTTAAAGACTGCGATGGAGCTCCGTATGCCACGGCAAACTGGCTGACACTGACGGCGGCGGTGCACAAATGCTGCGCAGCTAGCGCCATTCGACGGCCAACACCGCGGTTCCTGGTGTGTCCGCTGTGCCGTGCGTGTGATCATTGCTTGTACAGCCCTCTCGCAGTGTCCGGAGCAAGTATGGTGGGTCTGACACACCGGTGTCAATGTGTTCTTTTTTCCATTCCAGGAGCGTAGTTAGGTCGGTGTTGTCTCGAAAAGATTGATTCGTTACGGATTTTTCTTTACAAAATGCACATATACTCACCACAAGAGAAAAGGCGGCGATAACAAGAATCACATCTCAAGAAGCCAAGCAGAGACTTTTCTTTCTGATGCGGAAGGACATTATGTGCAGCAAGAAATGAGAGTAAGTTGGTAGTGTTCATACCCAAAACGCCACAGAGAAAGCTTTTGGAAGTGATGTTTAATTTGATGATTCATTCAAATATGGTAAATTATTACTGCGCTCGAGAAAGCACAGCTGCTTCTGCTGCTTTCATTTCTGGGAGAACATATTTTGCTCGGGCAGGACCGTTATTCACCAGTGGCAATGATACGAAGTGACAGAGCAGAAAAGCAGTGCCAAGTAAAATGAAAATTATGGGGCAGGTTATGTGGAAAGCGAAGCCAGGACTATATTGCGAATGGCCTTTGAAGATTATTGAAGAAGTTCCGCAGGCTTCTGTGACCAGAATCGGTTGCATGAAAGTTTCCTGGGTTCGTACCGCGTGCCGAAACGGTGGATTCCTCAGTATAGTTTGTACATTACGACGCCGTACAATACGCAAAAAACTTTTATGTCAACTGTCAGTTATTGCAGAAGATTTGCACTACGTAATTGTTAAAGGGGTAATAGAAACTGGACCTGACCTCTGGGTTTTACCTATCAGGAAGCTCTAAAGTAGACTTGTCATATTTTTATTTCTTTTAGAAATTACTAGCATACCTAAAGTTGGCACCGAAGTTAGTGTTCCGGATACCATCTGACAACACAAGAATTTAAATTGAGGGTAGGAAAACGCAGTTTTTCAAATGTTCCTTTACTTACTACTGGAATGCCACAGACACAGTTCATATTTGGCAGGTTGCTTGTGTACAACCTACAGTGACATATTCTGAAATATTATGGTTCAACACTCCTCCAGTTTCTGAAAACCACTAAAATGCATGACTCCCAATCAACTCAAGATTGACAGGATCGACAGATATTGCAAACTGAGCCTCGTTCGTCATCACATACGGGGTCGCAAACACATATTTTCCTAGAAATCGAGAAAAGAAATTGGATTGCTTTAAATTTGTTCTGTATTGATATTGCTAGGAACAGGAGGGTTAAAAAGAAAATCTACATCTACATCTACGTACATACTCCGCAATCCACCATACGGTGCGTGGCGGAGGGTACCTCGTACCACAACTAGCATCTTCTCTCCCTGTTCCACTCCCAAACATAACGAGGGAAAACTGACTGCCTATATGCCTCTGTATGAGCCCTAATCTCTCTTATCTTATCTTTGTGGTCTTTCCGCGAAATGTAAGTTGGCGGCAGTAAAATTGTACTGCATACAGCCTCAAATGCTGGTTCTCTAAATTTCCTCAGTATCGATTCACGAAAAGAACGCCTCCTTTCCTCTAGAGACTCCCACCTGAGTTCCTAAAGCATTTCCGTAACACTCGCGTGATGATCAAACCTACCAGTAACAAATCTAGCAGCCCGCCTCTGAACTGCTTCTGTGTCCTACCTCAATCCGAACTGATATGGATCCCAAACGCTCGAGAAGTACTCAAGAATAGGTCGTATTAGTGTTTTATAAGCGGTCTCCTTTACAGATGAACCACATCTTCCCAAAATTCTACCAATGAACCGAAGACGACTAGCCGCCTTCCGCACAACTGCCATTACACGCTTGTCCCACTTCATATCGCTCTGCAATGTTACGCCCAAATATGTAATCGACGTGACTGTGTCAAGCGCTGCACTACTAATGGAGTATTCAAACATTACAGGATTCTTTTTCCTATTCATCTGCATTAATTTACATTTATCTATATTTAGAGTTAGCTGCCATTCTTTACACCAGTCACAAATCCTGTCCAAGTCATCTTGTATCCTCCTACAATCACTCAACGACGACACCTTAAGGGATAATAAATAACAAGGTAGGCAAATAAATATTTCAAATTTCTTGGATGTGTAAAGAATTTAGAATTTAATCCTGATTGCCTTACAGTGGCTCTTTCACTGACTCTGTTACATGTGGTCAGTTTCCTTCAGGGTGAGTACACCATCGCAGGCACTCCTTTCTGTGATGCAGCGTCAAGAGTAACCGCAGCCAAAATATCTTAAGAGTCTACCATATTAAGTTGTACGCAAACGACTTGCCAAATACGAACCGAATCGTTGGTCGCGTCTGAGACCTTCCCCCGCGAGGAAGGCAGAGAGTTTGCTTCTCGCACCATTTGAAAGATGAGCGATATACAGGATGTTCAAAAGTTCAGCGTCCAAACTAACAGATATTACGAGAGAACCAACAACAATCATATTTCGCTAAGTAACCAGATGTTGACAAGCATGCTGAGTGAGCACTAAGGATGTGTAAGTACGCCCATGGTGAAGAAAATAAACGAAAAGTGTCTTCTTCGAATGTCGTTACAACACAGATGATTGTCGGACATACAATGCGGCGCCATCACAGAAGATTTGCAGTAAACACGTGGGCTGGTGTCGTGGAAGACTAATTGCTTCGACCCTACGTCTGGCCTTCTCGACTCAGAGCGGCCATTGTAAATATTGTTTTTGCAAGAACATCTGCCGGCGTTATTGGAGGAACTAGCCGTGCGTATCAGAGGGAGCGTGTGGTTCCAGCAGGCTAGGACCCCAGCGCACTTCCCAAAACCAGTAGGTGTAACCGGTACTTCCGGTAATCAGTATCGGCGGGTAGGACCTGTTTATTGACCTGCAAGATCGCCGGACCTCAGCCCACTGGAATTTTTTCACCGAGACTACACAAAAACCGTCGTATATTCTACTCCTGTGAACTCGGAGGAAAAGGTAACTGCAATAACTCTTGCAGCGGGCACATACACATGCAGAACACACTACACATTTTCCATCGAACACAGGGCACCGTGCTACGTCGGTATCCGCTCTGCGATGAAGTTAATGGAGCTCGTTTCGGACACACATTGCAGCAGGGATTATAACGATCTTCTTCTTTTTAGCGTTTATCCCGCACTAGCAGCGTCCACTTGTTGACACATCTTGGTCCTTTTGGGTCTGTCAAGGGCATCTTCAGAGATGGTATTGATGAATTCCATATCCTTCTTGATTCGAGCGATGGATCGTGTCTTGGGTCTGCCACGAAGTCGTCAGCTAATTATGTCAAGGTGCATAGCTGTTCTTGCCACCGAGTCTGCTTTACTGCACGTGACGTATCTCGACCTGCTTTCCCGTAGTTTGTCTGAGATGGGTGCGACTCCAAGTCCCCGTCGAACGTTGACGTTTATTGCACGTTCCAATCGCGTAAGCCCAAGGGACCATCGGAGCGTACGCATTTCCATCACATGGACAGCCTGTTCACGCCTCGTTTTCGTGTGCCGACACTCCGACCCATGAAATTCGACTGGGTGTCCTACACTATAAACCTTTGACTTAAGGCGTAAAGGCATACGGCGATCACACGGGACACCGGTCACCTGGCGCCGTTTCATCCACGCTGTGTTGACACGGGCACGGACATTCGGTAGACTTTCACCATCACTCCATATGAGTGAGCCAAGATATGTGAATTGCTCCAATTTCTTCACTTCTCCTCCACCGACTTTGATGGTCCCAAGTCGTTAAGTCCACTGCTGCGTCTGTTCCTGGAGGTCCTAAAAAAAAAAAAAAAAAAAAAAAATGGTTCAAATGGCTCTGAGCACTATGGGACTCAACTGCTGAGGTCATTAGTCCCCTAGAACTTAGAACTAGTTAAACCTAACTAACCTAAGGACATCACAAACATCCATGCCCGAGGCAGGATTCGAACCTGCGACCGGAGCGGTCTTGCGGTTCCAGACTGCAGCGCCTTTAACCGCACGGCCACTTCGGCCGGCCCTGGAGGTCTTCACGGTGTTCGTTTGCCAGTAAGAATAGTCAGCATGTACACTACTGCCCATTAAAATTGCTACACCAAGAAGAAATGCAGATGATAAACGGGTATTCATTGGACAAATATATTATACTAGAACTGACATGTGATTACTTTTTCACGCAATTTGGCTGCATAGATCCTGAGAAATCAGTACCCAGAGCAACCACCTCTCGCCGGAATAACGGCCTTGACACGCCTGGGCATTGAGTCAAACAGAGCTTGGATGGCGTGTACAGGTACAGCTGCCCATGCAGCTTCAACACGATACCACAGTTCATCAAGAGTAGTGACTGGAGTATTGTGACGAGCCAGTTGCTCGGCCACCATTGACCAGACGTTTTCAATTGGTGAGAGATCTGGAGAATGTGCTGGCCAGGGCAGCAGTCGAACATTTTATGAATCCAGAAAGGCCGCACAGGACCTGCAATATGCGGTCGTGCATTATCCTGCTGAAATGTAGAGTTTCGCAGGGATCGAATGAAGGCTACAGCCACGGGTCGTAACACATTTCAAATGTAACGTCCACTGTTCAAAGTGCCGTCAATGCGAACAAGAGGTGACCGAGACGTGTAACCAATGGCACCCCATACCATCACGCCGGGTGATACTCCAGTATAGCGATGATGAATACACGCTTCCAATGTGCGTTCACCGCGATGTCGCCAAACACGGATGCGACCATCATGATGCTGTAAACAGAACCTGGATTCATCCGTAAATATGACGTTTTGCCACTCGTGCACCCAGGTTTGTCGTTGAGTACACCATCGCAGGCACTCCTTTCTGTGATGCAGCGTCAAGAGTAACCGCAGCCATGGTCTCCCAGCTGATAGTCCATGCTGCTGCAAACGTCGTCGAACTGTTCGTGCAGATGGTTGTTGTCTTGAAAACGTCCCCATCTGTCGACTCGGGGATCGAGACGTGGCTGCACGATCCGTTAGAGCCATGCGGATAAGATGCCTGTCATCTCTACTGCTAGTGTACGAGTCCGTTGGGATCCAGCACGGCGTTCCGTATTACCCTCCTGAACCCACCGATTCCAGATTCTGCTAACAGTCATTGGATCTCGACCAACGCGAGCAGCAATGTCTCAATACGATAAACCGTAATGGCGTTAGGCTACTATCTGACCTTTATCAAAGTCGGAAACGTGATGGTGCGCATTTCTCCTCCTTACACGAGGCATCACAACAACGTTTCACCAGGCAACGCCGGTCAACTGCTGTTTGTGTATGAGAAATCGGTTGGAAACTTTCCTCATGTCAGCACGTTGTAGGTTTCGCCAGCGGCGCCAACCTTGTGTGACTGCTCTGAAAAGCTAATCATTTGCATATCATACCATCTTCTTCCTGTCGGTTAAATTTCGCGTCTGTAGCACGTCATCTTCGTGGTGTAGCAATTTTAATGGCCGGTAGTGTAGGAGTGACCAAGGGCGGGGTGACTGTAGGTTGTATGTCAGGGAATCCATACAGAGGATAAACATTAGAGGGGACAGTGCTGAGCCTTGATGTACTCTGACAGTAACAGTAAAAGGGGCTGATGATCCCACTGCACACAAGGATTAGGACAAAAAATAACTGAAACACATCCGACGGTGTTGTATTCTCAATCATTTGACCTCCTGGATATTCCGTACTCAAGCAATATGCGTTTCCGACACGTGGTTCCTATATTTGTCATTGTCTTCAGTTTGTGCGCTGAATATTAGAATACCCTGTGGATGTTACTTTCAGTGGCATTGAGAAACGGCTGAAATGGCTAAAATCAAACAATGCTCCAGCACCCTATGGGATCACTGTTAGATCCTATACAGAATTTGCAGCTCAGATAACTCCTAATTTACGCATAATTACCGCAGATCCACTGAAGAAAAAATATTGCGTCCAGTGAACGGAATAGAAAGCACAGTCGCGCCTGTCCACAGCGAAGGTAACAAAAGTGACCCACAAAGCTATTCTTCAAACTCACTTATGTCCGTCTGTTTGAAAGGTAAAGAACATAGTCTGACCTCAACCATGACGAGATTTCTCCAACAGAATGGCCTCGTCCTGGCCGCATACGTGAAAATGGCACCCAGTGAAATTTCCAGACAGTCAGAAGAAATCTTTAAAATTTGCATCCAGTTGACGTGGAAACTACCTGCTCATTACGTAACGGCCTACCCGCGCACAGAGTCCTCTCTCGGCCGCCTCGGATCGCCCGTGTGGTGCTGCACGACTCCGTCCGAGCCGCGTCGGCACAGCCATGCAAATGACCGACCTGAACAAAATACCCTACGGCAGGAAGGACAAGAGCGCCACCAGTCGTCTGCATGACGCTTTACGATATTATGATACTGTCTCTTAATACGTACACGATAATGGTTCTACTTGTTTTAACGTTTATACGCCACTTTTCCTTTTCTAATAATGCGTATCTACATCTACACGAGTACTGCACAATTCATGCACTTCACACTTAAGTGTGTGGCACTTTCACACCTTTTCTCTACTGTTCTACTCCCGAACGCCGCGCGGGAAAGACGAACACTTAAATTGTCCCGTTAAAGCTCTGATTTCTCTTATTTTATTGCGATGATAATTTTTACGCATAAAGGCGGGCGTCAACAAAACACTTTCGCAATCGCTACGGTCGCGGGTTCGAGTCCTGCCTCGGGCATGGATGTGTGTGATGTCCTTAGGTTAGTTAGGTGTAAGTAGTTCTAAGTTCTAGGGGACTGATGGCAGTTAAGTCCCATAGTGCTCAGAACTATTTGAACCATCTGAACTTTCGCAGTCGCAGGAGAAAGTTGGAGATTGAAGTCTCGTGAAAATATCTCGCCACAACAAAGAAAACCTTTGTTTTAATTACTCCCGCCCCAAATCGAGTATCGTATCCGCGACTCTCTTTATGTTTCGCGATAATTCAAAACGAGCTGCCCTTCTTCGGACTTTTTCGATGACCTTCGTCAATCCTATATGGTAAAGGACCCATACCGCACACCAGTACTGTAGCAAAGGACGGACGATCGTAGTGTAGGCAGTCTCTTCAGCAGACTTGTTGTACTGTTCTGCACATAAAAGGTAACCTTTGGTTTGCCATATTCACAAAATTATCTATGTGGTCGTTCCACTTAAACTTGTTTGTAACTCTTATGCCTAAGATACTTAGTTGAATTGACAGCCTTTATATTGGTTATTTATGAATTACCACACAGTACCCATTAGTTAGGGTCTTACATGCCACTTTTCGCACCATCCTATTACGAAGTGCGACAACAAACTAATGAGACTGGTATGATAAAAAGTTGCTTACCGTTTTAGTCAAGTTTAGTGTTGTCTCCTTCAGAGTAGTTCCCTTCTGATTGCACACACTTTTTCCAGCGCTTCTGCCATTGATGGTAACATTTCTGGAACTCATCTTCTGTAATATCCTCCAAGACCCTCGTCACAGCTTTTTGAACATCTTGTGTTGTTTGAAAATGGCCTCTCTTGACCGCCGTTTTCACTCTTGGAAATAGAAAAAAGTCGCACGGAGCGATATCTGGTGAACAACGTGGCTGTGGTAGTACTGAAATTTGCTCTGATGTTAAAAATTGCTGTACTGACAGATCAGTATGGGATGGCGCACTATCGTGATGCAGAATCCAATTATCAGCAATGTTGGTACAGACGCAAAGAACTCTTTTACGAAGCCTTTCTAAAATTTCTTTGTAGTAATTTTGGTTAACTGTTTGTCCAGGAGGCACCCATTCTCTATGAACAATTCCCTTGGAATAAAAAAAGCGCACAACCATGCATTTCGCTTTTGACTTTGGCATGCGAGCTTTCTTTGGTCTGGGTGATCCCTTTGAGCACCACTGCAAACTTTGGCGTTTTGTCTCTGGATCGTACTGAAAAAAACCAACTTTCATCACCAGTGATAACAAGCCTCAACAATTCTGGATTGATTTCCGTTTGCTCTAACAGATCGGCTGCCACATTTTTCCGTGTTTCTCGCTGTTGTGGTGTGAGATTTTTGAGGACCATTATTGCACAAATCTTTCTCATACCAAGATCTTCAGTTATTATTAGACGAACCGTTTCTCAATTGATGTTCAGCTCTCCTGCAATCATTTTCACGGATAATCTTCGATTAGCTCATACGAGTTCACGCACCCTGGCCAAGTTGACATCCGTCCGTGAGGTTGATGGTCGTCCACTGCGGTCTTCATCTTCAACATTCGTTCTGCCTTCACTAAACACTTTATGCCAACAAAAAACTTCAGCTCTTGACATAACCTCCTCTCCAAAAGCCTTCTGAAGCTTACCGTAAGTTGTCGTCGCGTTTTCACTCAATTTAACGCAAAAATAAATGTCATACCGTTGTGCATTATTATGCGGTTCCATTTGCGTGACGACAGACACAAACACGTGTTAAACTTATTACAGCACACCTCACGACTAAGCAGTTGCGTCTATGTGCCGCTTGGACTACAATCAGCTTATAGACCAAGGTCAAAGATATTGTGCCTACGCAAGCCTACAGGGTTGCCACATCGTGCAAAGAAAATCAGTCTCATTGCTTTATTGTCGCACCTCGTATATCGTGTAAGTTGTTATGAAACTTTATTTGATATTCTGATAAGTTTACTAGGCCGTAAATGACATCATCATCTGCAAACAATCTAAGAGGACTGCTCAAATTGTATCCTAAATCGTATGTACAGATTAGGAACAGCAGAGGGGAATGTCAGACAGCATTTCTGTCTTACTCGATGGCTCTCTGTCTATTACAACCAAATGTGATTTTTCTGATAGGAAATCACGAATCCAGTCATACAACTGAGATGATACTCCATGGGCACGCAATTTGATTGGAAGTCACTTGCGAGGAGTGGTATCAAAAGCCTTATGTAAATCTAGAAATATGGAATCAGTCTTAGATCCTCTGCCGATAGCACTCGTTATTCCATGAGAATAAAGACCTAGTTAGTTTCATAACACGGATTATACTGAATCCATGATGGTTGTGTGTCAATGGATCGTCTTCTTTGAGAAAACTGATAATATTCGAACATAGTATGTTTGTGTTCAAAAACCCTCGTGACGTGGGTCTGTATTCAGCGGATTTCCTTTCTTGAGTATTGGTGTGACCTGTACAACTTTCTGGTCTTTAGACACAGGTCTTTCGTCTACCGATCGGTTGTATATGATCGCTAAATTTGGAGCTATTTCATCAGCACACGGTACTCTAAAAAGAACCTAACTGGTAACTATATGGACCGGAAGACGGTCCTTTATTAAGTGATTTCAGTTGTTTCGCTACTCAGGGGAATATACTTCTACGTTAATCATGTTGGCAGCAGTTCTTAATTTGCGCCAAGTAAGAGCTATGCAAGCGAATTTAATATCTCGGTTTTCACAGAAACTCCGCATAAATAAAACGCACACACAAACACACACAAACACACACACACACACACACACACACACACTCAGAAATTATCGACAGTGAAACCGATAATCAAAGGGTGCGGTGGCCTAAACTCTGTCCCTCTGTTTTTTGACAAGTGAAAGAGCAGGATTCCACGCAGAGTTTAAACAGAAACCACTATCTCTATTTATAAAGCTAATTGCTAATTTAATTTCGACTTCGTTGATAACAATATCGCAAATGCTGAAATTCCATCCAGAATTTCCGTATTATTATATTCTTTAGGATGATCGGTGCCAATCCAATGTTCTACAGTGGGCGATTTGCTCGTCTGTTGTAAACGTGTGTGTGCCGCTTATGCTCAGTAAATAGGTCCTCCACAGTCCTGACAGTCTGACCAGTACATGAAATGCCACAACTGCAAAGAATGCAGTAGACACACGCCTTACGCAAATCAATATCATCCTTTACGGAACCTAAAAGAAAGCAAACTTCACATCATATTTCTGCAAAATACGATGAATCACGTTCGAAATGCTCCCTGCATAAGGTAAAAAGGCCATAGACTTTGGTACCACCTCGGTATTATCATGAATCGCCCGGTGCACAGAAGGTGCACTTAGTTCATAAACACCCTCGGTCAGAGATGACATGGGCCCTGTGGACCAAAGTACGGAGTACTCCTTCACGTGGAGCCGGAGGGTGACAACAATCAGCCTGCAGATACAATTCAGTGGTGAGTAGGCTTCCTATAAACAGCACGTCCCAGCCTACCATCTACCTTCCTCCTGACCAGCACATCAAAGAACGGAAGACAGCCATCCTTTTCCACTTCGCTAGTGAAACGAATATTCGGGTGGACCGAATTCAGGTGTTTTTAAAAGTCTTTCAGATTCTCACTACCATAAGGCCAAACAACAAAAGTATTTTTTGCAGGACATCACCTTTACGCCAGTGACTGTTACAAGTTTTTATTACACTATTGCAATTTCGGCCTTAGGCCATTATCAAGTGCTGATATTATGGCTTTAAGGCATGTCAACGTAATGCAAGCTGACACATTTGTATGTCGTTGTCAATAGTGTTAAATACACTCGCGACGTTGTTACACAGTGGGAGCACACGTATTCAAACATCGTAAAACAACATAATCTGTAAGTGCACATGTGAGTTAAACCATCACTAGTCACAAATGCCTTAGACCAAATCTGCAGACTGGTGTTTGCTACTCACAAGGGAACCTCCCCATCGCACCCCCCTCAGATTTAGTTATAAGTTGGCACAGTGGATAGGCCTTGAAAAACTGAACACAGATCAATTGAGAAAACAGGAAGAAGTTGTGTGGAACTGTGAAAAAATAAGCAAAATATACAAACTGAGTAGTCCATGGGAAGATAAGCAACATCAAGGAGATGATGAACGCAGGAGCGCCGTGGTCTCGTGGTAACGTGAGCAGCTGCGGAACGAGAGGTCCTTGGTTCAAATCTTCCATTGAGTGAAAAGTTTAATTTTTTATTTTCAGTTTATGTGACAAACTTTTATGTTTTCATCACTTTTTTGGGAGTGATTATCACATCCACAAGAAAACCTAAATCGGGCAAGGTAAAAGAATCTTTTTACCCATTCGCCAAGTATACAAGTTAGGTGGGTCGACAACATATTCCTGTCACGTGACGCACATGCCGTCACCAGTGTCGTATAGAATATATCAGATGTGTTTTCCTGTGGAGGAATCGGTTGACCTATGACCTTGCGATCAAATGTTTTCGGTTCCCATTGGAGAGGCACGTCCTTTCGTCTACTGATCGCACGGTTTTGCGATGCGGTCGCAAAACACAGACACTAAACTTATTACAGTGAACAGAGACGTCAATGAACGAACGGAGAGATAATAACTATGAAAAAATAAAGAAAGTAAAATTTTCACGCGAGGGAAGACTTGAATCAAGGACCTCTCGTGTTGCAGCTCCTCACACTAGCACGGGACCACAGCGCTCCTCGGATCACGTTGTCCATGGTGTTGCATATGTGGCCCATGGACTACTCAGTTTCTATATTATGCTTATTTTTTCACAGTTCCACACAACTTCTACCTGTTTTCTCAATTGATCTGTGTTCAGTTTTTCAAGGCCTATCCACTGTGCCAACTTATAACTAAATCTGAGGGGGGTGCGATGGGGAGGTTCCCCTGTCAGTAGACTGCAAAAACAGCAGTCTGTTTTTCTACTAGACAGCATACGCACAATACGTAAACTTGCGCTACTCCTTGCACTTGCTGATGTTTCATCATCAGTGGACCACACTGTAGGTTTGCAAAGGACGATTGCGATGAGGCGAAGCGAACCGAGACGCGAGCCCTTGAGAACTCGGCCATTGTAGCACTCGTCTATGTGCGCTTGTATCCCCTGCCGCGCACTTGACAGTCACTTGCAGAGTCTGTATGTAGATGTAGAAGTAAACACAGGTCGTGAAAGCTTTCATTCTACTAAGTGCGTATAAAGCGACGGTGGGGAAGTCGCAAACTGTGGATGCATAAATACGCAATCGAGTACTTGAGTATTGCTCATCAGTGTGGGATCCGTACCAGGTCGGGTTGACAGAGGAGATAGAGAAGATCCAAAGAAGAGCGGCGCGTTTCGTCACAGGGTTATTTGGTAAGCGTGATAGCGCTACGGTGATGTTTAGCAAACTCCAGTGGCAGACTCTGCAAGAGAGGCGCTCTGCATCGCCGTGCAGCTTGCTCGCCAGGTTTCGAGAGGGTGCGTTTCTGGATGAGGTATCGAATATATTGCTTCCCCCCTACTTACGCCTCCCGAGGAGATCACGAATGTAAAATTAGAGAGATTCGAGCGCGCGCGGAGGCTTTCCGGCAGTCGGTTCTTCCCGCGAACTCTACGCGACTGGAACAAGAAAGGGAGGTAATGACAGTGGCACGTAAAGCGCCCTCCGCCACACACCGTTGGGTGGCTTGCGGAGTATAAATGTACATGTAGATGTAGACCGATGCCGAATGATGAAATTGTACGTGATTAAATCTTCATTCATTAATTCCGTTTTTTATTTTATTTATTTATTTTTTTTTTTTTTTTACCAGTACCGTATTTAGTGTCGCAGTTTAAAAGGACGTAGCACTGGGGTTCCACCGGAGTCGGCACCTTGCACGAACTGCCGTGAACAGGTGGCGCGCGCGGCGTTGGCGTTGCGGTTAGCGGCCTGGCTGTGTGGGGGCGGCCGGTGGTCGGCGTCTGTCCGTGATGAATGGCGCGTCAGATGCCCGCAGTCGATAGCGCCGCGCAGCGCGAGCCGGCAGCGCGAGGGAAGAGGGGGGGGGGGGGGGGCGGGGGACGCACGACCGCGTTCCACCTGTCTCAGGGCCGGAGTCCCCTGCGAGCGCGGCGTCCGCCGCTGTTTCACCGGCGCCGCGCCACCACTAAACCACTGACACTAAAATACGGGCCGCGTCTACTAGCCCGGAGAAAAAACATAAACTGTCCGCTGCTGACAATGATGCACGCACCTTTCTGTGTACACCGACCGACAAAAAAGGGAAGCGCCCAAAACACGTCTAACTTCCGACACGTACGCACCATCGCCAGGTTTGTCAACGATTACAGTTCCTTTCTCATAGAGATCAGGAAAATTCCTTCTTTTGCTAGTCACTTTGTTTCGCCGATTCATGCTAGGCATCTTCAGTGGCAATCCTTTCATGTAGTATTCGTGCATCCATTTCTTGACATACAATTAATGCCATTGAAGGTGCCTACTATGAATAGGCGAAACACGTTTGGTACACACAGATGAATTCAGCTGCAGACGACGGAATGTTTCTTATGTGTACTATGTGAGGTAACGGGCGAGTTGTGGCGCCCTGAAAATATTCTAAGTTCGGAGTTGGCGTGACCGCGCTGGGCCCTCTCGGCGGACCGCGGCTCGTCGGCGGCCACGTGGTGCCGAAGGTTAGCCGGGGTCACGTGGTTGTGTCGCTGAAAGAAAGAGACTTGTATGCCGAGAGTGCCAAAGATGGCGGACTTTGTGAAACCATCATCGCAGACATTTCATCATTCGTATAGAAATTAATAATGGTTCAAATGACTCTGAGCACTATGGGACTTAACATCTATGGTCATCAGTCCCCTAGAACTTAGAACTACTTAAACCTAACTAACCTAAGGACAGCACACAATACCCAGCCATCACGAGGCAGAGAAAATACCTGACCCCCCCGGGAATCGAACCCGGGAACCCGGGCGTGGGAAGCGAGAACGCTACCGCACGACCACGAGATGCGGGCTAGAATTTAATAGTAGCCAGATGAGTCATGATACCTCAAAAAAAAAAATAACCTGTACATTACCATTATTTGCACGACGATTCTGATGGTGTAATCAGATTTTCTTTATTAGTTTAAAGTTTATTATCTGGCGATAAATTATACGAGTAACACCCAGCAATGAATTTCCAAAATGTAAACGGTTCATCCGATTTTGTCGATCGACGTGTCTTTAGAAAGCTATTAGTGTAAACCTAAATTGGTATGAATTACATGCATGTAACTTGAATAGTACATGAGTTATTGGAGGTCAAAGTGGCCAATTACTAACGATCGCGTCAGGCCGTAAGTACTCCACAGTTACACGAAAAAACGGTAGCAGCATTCTTATAAATATATTTATTCATCTATGTCATTTGTTTATATACGATACAAACTATTCATGTAGAAATTGGTCAAATATTTTCTGTGTTTTAGAAAGCACAGACACATTAGGCTACTCGCCTACTTTTGCTCGCTATTCTTTTGATATGTGTTTATTTGATTTGTATATGTATGTCACAACTGCAAAATACTAACGCGAATTCTTTACAGACGAATGGAAAAACTGATAGAAGCCGACCTCGGGGAAGATCAGTTTGAATTCCGTAAAAATGTTGGAATACTGACTTATCTTAGAAGAAAGATTAAGGAAAGGCAAACCTACGTTTCTAGCATTTGTAGACTTAGAGAAAGCTTTTGACAATGTTAATTGGAATACTCTCTTTCAAATTCTGAAGGTGGCAGGGGTAAAATACAGGGAGCGAAAGGCTATTTACAATTTCTATAGAAACCAGACGGCAGTATAAGGGTCGAGGGACATGAAAGGGAAGCAGTGGTTGCGAAGGGAGTGAGACAGGGTTGTAGCCTATCCCCGATGTTATTCAATCTGTATATTGAGCAAGCAATAAAGAAAACAAAAGAAAACTTCGGAGTAGGTATAAAAATACATGGAGAAGAAATTAAAACTTTGAGGTTCGCCGATGACGGTCGAAGTAGAGAGGATATAAAATGTAG
This sequence comes from Schistocerca nitens, assembly GCF_023898315.1. Lineage (NCBI taxonomy): Eukaryota > Metazoa > Arthropoda > Insecta > Orthoptera > Acrididae > Schistocerca > Schistocerca nitens. Next base: position 603,692,410 of record NC_064619.1, on the reverse strand, counting down.
ACTGGCAATGGCAAGGAAAGCGTTTGTGAAGAAGAGAAATTTGTTAACATCGAGTATAGATTTCAATGTCAGGAAGTCGTTTCTGAAAGTATTTCTATGGACTGTAGGCATGTATGGAAGTGAAACGTGGACGATAAATACTTTAAACAAGAAGAGAATAGAAGCTTTCGAAATGTGGTGCTAAAGAAGAATGCTGAAGATTAGATGGGTAGATCACATAAGTAATGAGGAGGTACTGAATAAAATTGGGGAGAAGAGGAGTTTGTGGCACTACTTGACTAGAAGAAGGGATCAGTTGGTAGGACACGTTCTGAGGCATCAAGGGATCACCAATTTAGTATTGGAGAGCAGCGTGGAGGGTAAAAATCGTAGAGGGAGACCAAGAGATGAATACACTAAGCAGATTCAGAAGGATGTAGTTTGCAGTAGGTACTGGGATATGTAGAAGCTTGCACAGGATAGAGTAGCATGGAGAGCTGCATCAAACCAGTCTCAGGACTGAAGACCACAACAACAACATATATTTAATAATGTGTGTTAGAGCGTGTTTATGGTCCAGCCGTAGGAATATTTATTTAATTTCGAATTGTTTAAATGTAAATCCAGTATTTCCAATATGTTTCATTATGTTTGTGAGTGTGCGTCCTCTTGGAGACAGGGCGGGAGCGCTCTAGTCAATCACAGCGATCGTTCCAAAAAGGACACGTGGAGAGACTGTATGGAAGTGATGGAGGAGGATCGTTTCGAGAGAGGACAGGACAGTTCTGAAGAGTGCGGCGCGAGGGACAGTCGCACAGGACACGGAGGGAGTCCTGGGCAGTATGGCGCGACGGACGCACAGTCGCGGGGAAGACTTGCAGAGTGGAGCAGTTTGCGCGTGGTCGTGAGAGAGAGAAATATTTCGTAGTGCCGACTTGTGCACTTGTGGGATTTGCATGGCTTCTGCAGTGACGACGTAGTATGCGTTTAGAAGTGAATATCTCGCGAGCTATGTTGTTGCTCATAACTAATTACGTGAAGTAGGAATCTATTGTTTCCCTGTTATTCAACTTGTAATTTATTTAACAGCTGGACCATCGACACTAATAAGTGTTTTACAGTAATGGAGGGCATTCTTAAACGTACTTCTGTTATCGTACCCATAATTTAAAGTCGTTAAAATAGTACATGCAGATTTTACTTAATTGCAATTTTTCATTTATAAATGTCTATATAACATTCAAAATATGCAATTGCCGAGTGATAGGAACCTTCGACCATTTGATTAATGTGTGTATTCATATTGTATACTGTAGACTCAGCAGTATTTGGCTTGTAATGCGGCAACTACGTATCCCAGCCCCTATACAACGAAAGCAGCCAGAACTTTTAATGTTTCAACTTTGAGTCAGAGGGTATGTGGTTGAGGGCCAACACATCACCTCATCATTTTATTAATTTGAAAGCCCGCAACTATAAAGCATAACTGAAGCAGCAAGTGAGCATGCGGCAGTATGCTGCAGCACCAGACCAATCTACTGTTCATAGCGAGTGCAGAATCGAGTTCTCAGTCTCGCTTCGCACTTACCTCAAAGTTACCTGACGCTGGAACTCCGCCGGGGTGACGAAATGCCTTGCCTCTGGGAAACGTTGACGCAATAGTCCAGTCTCTTCTGCGGTAACTCTAGAATATTGCAGAACCAATAACGTCTGGAACCTGTGGACCAGGAAGATGCGCCACAAAGCCACCAGTCGGCCACACCTGCTGGCAGGATAAGCTTGTTCCGTCCGGCACAGTCACATTTTACGTCTGTCTCACACGGATGGCAGAGAAGACAACCAATACATGTGACGCTAGTTAAAGCCATTCAGGGCGTGTAGATGGACAACAAACAGGGTTCAGACTTCACAGGAGAACGGGAGTCAAGGATTCCCGCTAAAAAGCGCTCGACCATCCAAGAACGATTAACAAACTATAGGTTGAGCGTGAAGTTTTTCCCTGATTACAAAACCTTATTTCTGAGAAACTCTCCTGGATACAGCGGCGTGTTTTGTTCCAAATGGTAGCTTAACTCGCACACTTCGAGATGTGCTCCCTATGTTGCCCGTAGCACGTCTACAAGACACTCAGTTTCTCTGCACGTCTTTGCCAATATCTCTTTTCTCACCGCCTCTGAAGCATCTCATATTCTTGCCATAACAATCTGCACATCAAGAACTCTTGAACTGAACACACTACCTTTAACGTGATCCCACGAAGAAAGTCAAGACGGGTTATGTTTGGTGCACGTCGTGGCTATAACATCGCATCGTCTCTACCCAACCATTTGTCCACATAGGTTCCATCCAAGAACTGGCGAACGATAACCCTCAATGTTGGGCGAATCAGCTGAAAAGCTACCCACTGTTGAAATTCCTGTAACAGAGATGCAACTTACAGCTCCAATATGTCCATGTAAACATTTGCGTAATGGTAGGCTCGGTGAAAAGGAATGATGGTGCATTAAGCTGCTCCTCACATTCAATTTAAGGGTGTCCCTTAGGTACTGTACTACGATTCGTGGGTTCTCCGACCCTCAGATCCGGACATTGTTCCTGTTTATTTACTGGAGATGCGAAATGTCGTCGGTTCATCGGCAAAGCAAACTTCGAAGCTACTTCCGCATAGAAAAACTTGCAGGTTATGCACCTGGTATCCATGGAAAAGCAGCTGCTTCTGTAAAATCTTCACCACAGTGCTCTGAGACGTGTGTGATTCTCTGGAAACAAGATCTGCTGATTTCCTCGGACTGCACGGTACCAGCAGTGTGATCACTCACTCCAGGTCAACTATCAGCAACGCCGACACTCTCTTAACACTTTTCATTCCATTATTTGATGCTCTTCTCATATGGCAGACCTCGTCCGTAGTCGTTTCGGGACTGTCGCTGAACTGAAATAGGCAACCATGTCTCATGAAACCACAAAACACAGTACGTTTTTTCCTGCATAGGCGCCGTTGTGACAGCAGCACTCCTAAATTACGGTACCTGTAGCAACAGAGAGAAAAGGGGAATCAGATGCCGTCAGCTCACATGTAAAAGGGTGTCCATGAATACTCCACAAGTTAAACTACCACTTACAACAAATCATGCAGCTGTACTCACCATAGAAATTAATTTTTGGAATCAAGGAAAGATTTTATGTTCACCCTGTATACACGAAGTACGGTCAGTCACCTTAGGAACCATTTCTGTTAACAGTGACACACACACTGAGAAACTTTTATGAACAACTACTTATGTAGCAGGTTGTTCTTGGTCATATTGATGTTGCTCGTGCTGATGTTGCTCGTGCTGATGTTGCTCATGCTGATGTTGCTCCTGCTGATGTTGCTCTCGCTGATGTTGCTCTCGCTGCTGTTGCTCTCGCTGATGTTGCTCTCGCTGATGTTGCTCTCGCTGATGTTGCTCTCGCTGATGTTGCTCTCGCTGATGTTGCTCTCGCTGATGTTGCTCTCACTGATGTTGCTCATGCTGATGTTGCTCATGACTGATGTTGCTCATGACTGATGTTGCTCATGACTGAATGTCTCTCTAAATGTGTAAATGTTTGTAAATGGGTTGTTATCAGGGCCTACACAGTGGGCTGAAGGTCCAGGTGATCTTTCCAGGACGGCAGGTGTTTTACAGAAACGTTTTAAAGAACTAGCAAGCAGCAGCACTTTACAGAATCATGCTATTCATGGGGCCAGAGACTGCTCAAGTGAAACGTCTACCTGTATTTGGCTCTTGTGGCTGATTGCCAGCAAGGCCTGGATGAGAAAATACTTTGTGGAGCAGTTTTGGAGATCACGAAATTAGGAGTCGGCCAACAGTCCTCGTGAGGGTGACGGGGAGTTATTCGTCCAATATCGAAAACCTCTAAGTATCCATTGTGCATTATTACGCAGGGCGAGGATGGGGTTCTGATTCAGCTTTTTTTTGGGGGGGGGGGCGGGAGGAGGGTGTGTGTTGGGAGTTAGTGAGCGATGGATGACACATAGGATAGACAAAGACTGGAAATTAGATCGTTACTTCAGTAGTTACTTGGAAGTCATGTTCAGTGAACGTAGCGGACTTGTCGGGGTTTAACTATAACCAGTAAATTCGATTTTTTATGTTTTCCGTCGTTAAGTAGTTGCTTGTGTGTTGGAGACGTGGCCGATGTATGCAACTAAATTGTAACATCCCACCCGTCACTTATCTGGTTTTGACATGTGTTCACCCCAGCTAATTGACTAACAGATCAACAGAGTGCAAAACTGCCGCAATATGGGATAACGCAAAGAAAGTAATAAGGCCGTGTGACTCCTGATTGAACTGCAGTGGGAGTGTTCACATTAATTGTTCCAGAATTGATCACTTTTAATTAAAAATGGGTGCACATTGATGTTATATTCAGCTGTTGAACACCAGATGCAAATGTTGAACATAAAATTAATTAAGAAAGTTACTTGGAATTTCAACGAATCGATTGAAAACAGATGCAGTCGATTAGCACAAATTTATTTTAACTCCCGACCTTCAATCATCACATTACATGACTCTCCTATCAGGCAGTGGTAATAAATTGCATTTACATGGAGTAAAGCGCGATAAATCAAAATTAATTGCTATCGACTGACCCAGGCGTAATGTGAAGTGCGAGAAGAATTCCCCAATACACGGCCCATGAAACCCTCATGGAAACTTTGCTGATGTGATCCAACAAATTAATCAGTGGCCTAATTCAAGCCGGAGTAGGCGCAATATCACCGAATACAGCATGGCGGAGCGTCATCGTTGTGCAGACGTCAGCCGACCTCGTGGTGCTGCAAGGCTGCACTCATCTATTCACTCCTAGCTATCTTGATCAGGACATAGCTGAACCAAAACTTCCTATCTCCAAGCTCAATCGCTCCATTTGCTAGGTCCAAAACTGCAGAGATGCTCACTCTTTCCCAGGCATGCTGAGTAAAGAACGCCACGTCCGCACTCTAGGCAAGCTGGGAATAGAAGACCTCTACCAAGACTTCTCACAGTCTGCTCTTTGCCTTGGTTTCCCCTCCAGCAAAATCACTTACGCCAATTGCAGCGCAAGTCGCGTTAATTATGTGTCGCTTCCCAGCGCCGACCAATGCCTGCTCTGGGAAGTGAACCAATTCCCACAAAATTTCCCTTCCTCTCAACTTCTGCTATTTAGCTCCTCCCAGGCCACCCATCAAGGTTAGCGTCTGCACAAACACCAATTTTTCCAGAATTCTGACTCCCAGGAGAGTACTTCAAATTCCTTGGTCCTACGTTCCCATCGAAGGCCGGCACATTCCATGCTGTCGCTCTTCACCTGATTTACTTCAGACTCTGCGGACTGTGAATTCAGCGTGAAGTTGCTATAGTCACGAACACGCATATGTTGGCCTCTGTTGACCGCTCCACCGTAGCATTGCGCGGCTTTCTCGCATGTTTCACTGAAAACGGGATGACGGACATTTATCAACAGGCATACAAGTTCTCTGTCTGCTTCCCAGTACACCAGCATACGGTCAACCACCCACTCACTGTCTTAAGGCAGCTGGAGGCCGCACTCCGTTACCACTTTCTCAGAGCTTGAGCCGCCCTAAGCTGCCTATTATCGCTTCCCTTTGCCGCTCCCCAGGTGGCCACGGTCAATTCTGAATACTTCCCGGGCATAAACTTGCCTCCAGTAAATCGATGCATTTCCACAACGTTTTCATGTCATGTGAATTACTTTAAAACCATCACCCGACATTAATTATGCCAATACGTCCATACTATACCCTCTACAAGATGCATTGTGCCTTAGTCATTTTTGTTCAGCCCTACTGTTAGCTCAACGTGAGTTAGGTGATCTTTAATGACTTCATGTAAGGGGCATAGTTCTTCCCATCTTACAAAATGAAGGACAGTTTGTGTTACGCCACACGAGTTTCGCTTCTTTTCATCTATGAAGCAACTTCATTGGTCTTTCAAACATGTTTGTTTTATGCATGTAACAACTGGATTACAAAGAGATTTCAAATACGTTGCTGGATTAGAGTTTTCGTTATTCTCTTCTTAGGTAAGTAAAAAGCTTTTGGAGCTCAAGTTTTTTTTAATGCTAAGATGCTGTTTGGTTCTATATACGATTTTGTCTCTTATCGTTCCATTTGTGTCGTCCTGAGCTGCACTTAATTGGTTTAGCGAACACCAGGCTGTCTGATTTTCGGCGCTTTCGAACATATGTCAACTGAAGGCTTCACTTCCACTCTTGCACCGTGTATTGTATCCATGTGTTTAGTGTACAGGGTGGTCCATTGATCGTGCCCGGGCCAAATATCTCACGAAATAAGCGACAAACGAAAAAACTACAAAGAATGAAACTCGTCTAGCTTGAAGGGGGAAACCAGATGGCGCTATAGTTGGCCCGCTAGATGGCGCTATAGTTGGCCCGCTAGATGGCGCTGCCATAGGTCATACGGATATCAACTGCGGTTTTTTTTATATAGGAACCCCCATTTTTTATTACATATTTGTGTAGTACGTAAAGAAATACGAATGTTTTAGTTGCACCACTTTTTTCGCTTTGTGATAGATGGCGCTGTAATAGCCTTAATGTGCCCCGCTTCCGACAGTTATTGCAGCTTTGCGTTTATGCTTCTCCTTGTTCCCGACTGGTGATGCTCATTATCGACGCGCCCCTGGCCTCTTACCTGTGGCTGCACGTACTGTTGGGGAGCACATGTAGCACCGACAATTTTCTCAACTATTTCTAGTCGTAGGGATATTGGCTTTTCATAAAAGCGGAATTTGGAAACCAGATTTCCCAATGCTTTTTTTCGCAGCCCAGCGAGCTATAGACCCATTATTTCTTTGAAGCTCAGTGGACCATATGTTGAAAAGGCCTTAATTAAATGTGGTGTTAATGTAAATACGTCATCACCAACTAAAACTGAACCTTCTAGCAGGACGAGAGTTCTGGACCTTATTAGCACGCAATATGAATTGTGCTTACAGTTCTGGCGACAATACTTCATGCAATACAATATTTTTCTTCATTACTGCAGTACTAACTATTCAGAAGAAAAGTGAACTGTCCTGGTAACATTGCAAGATAATTACGATAACTCCTAAGTCTTTCATTGCAGTACCTGTCAGCAAGATCGCTGAGCATCCGAGCTGTCGTCTTTTCGTTATTCACTCATGAACCCAAGCACGTTTCTTATTTCTTTTCTTATGCAGCGATTTCTCTCAAACAGGCATTAACTCCGCCACAACTCGTGCAGCTGCCAAATTTTCATTTTGGACACGTCTACGGCACTCACAATACGACGAAACTGAAGTGAACACTGATGTCGCCGTGTCTATAGTTATACACGAAACTATTTGCGCGGGACTCGTTTCACGCAACGAGTGGAAACCCAGTGTCGTTGCGTAAACTAGGCCTAACGATGCATGGATTCTGACCGCAGCCACTAATCACTCTTGAGGGCGAGAAGGGTGCGTTGGAACCTCTCAGCCTGACACGGACTGGCCCCTCTTATGATGGTTTTTCAGGAAAGCTGGATCTTCGTGACACGTAATCCCAAATCTCCAGTAGTGTTCGTCCGTGAATGCTCGCTACACAGATGAATAATTTTTGTTAGTATGTCTACATCGCAACAATTATTTGCTGATATTTGTTTTTCATGTCACTGACATCCCGTACTCGTCAATTTAGCCGCGTTAAATTTCATGACATCAGTAAAACCGTGCAACGCTCATCGCGAATATGTGTTTCGCTGCCCTGAAACCGTTGTCTATAAGCTTCCCTAATTTATATACTGTACCTCCGAAATCTCTGGTCTCGAATTACGACTATCCACAGCAAACAAATATCTTAAATTATGAGAGTTTTACAGGAATAAAATCACTTCGTTATACTGCATTGTTACAGGTCTTTAATTGTACGACAATTGTTTATGAAACTTAGGGTTCGTTCGCTGGCTAAGAGGGTAAGCGTCGGTTGCAAATGGTATTTTTCTATCACTGATTCATTCTTTCAGCAAATGCGATGACGTGCTAAAGTGAAAAATGCCAAATTGCGCCGTGCACCGCTTCCACGTTAAGTTGCAGGTCCCCTCTCTGCGGTTGGATAACTGGGGTGGGTTATCGAGACGCAGATCGCCCCACTGGCGTCCAGAAAAAAGACTTTACTAGGCTGGATCGCAAAAAATTATTACTTCCCACTGTAACACAACGCCCAGTCAAGCACGACAGAGCTCTAACAAACATTTCTGTTGCGGCCAGCTTTTTCTTTTTATTAGTTTACAAGTGCGGTAACATTTTGAACATGTCCGTTTTAGAGCAGGACTTATTAGCTCATATTCAGGCTAATCCATGGCTCTGAGCACTATGGGACTTAACATTATTTGGTCATGAGTCCCCTAGAACTTAGAACTACTTAAACCTAACTAACCTAAGGACAGCACACAACACCCAGCCATCACGAGGCAGAGAAAATCCCTGACCCCGCCGGGAATCGAACCCGTGAACCCGGGCGTGGGAAGCGAGAACGCTACCGCACGACCACGAGATGCGGGCGCTAATCCATGTGCTGGCTTTTACCAGGATGGTGTGTGTTGCTACGGCAGGAAAGGACTTGGTGAATGTTTTATCCAAGCTGCAATCATAGCAGATAAGGGAAGACGTGAAGTAAAAAAATGTAAATGCCGTGTGATTAGGGCCTCCCGTCGGGTGGACCGTTCGCCGGGTGCAAGTCTTTCGATTTGACGCCACTTCGGCGACTTGCGCGTTGATTGGGATAAAATGATGATGATTAGGAGAATACAACACCCAGTCCCTGAGCGGAGAACATCTCCGACCCAGCCGGGAATCGAACCTGGGCTCTTAGGATTGAGATTCTGTCTCGCTGACCACTTACCTACCGGGGGCGGACGGACGTGAAGTGACTGCATGTGTGAAAAATTCGACCTCCTCCTCTGAACAGGAATCACCAGCTAATGATAAAGCCACAGCGCTCGCATGTGACGTCAGTCAGCAGAGCACAAAACGTAAGTCGCTCTCCTTACAAGAGTCGGCTGGGAGCTTCGAAGTGCTATAGATGGTGCGCAACCGGTACCAACAAGGGCAATGGAGTGCAGTCGAATCAAATCAGGCGATGTTAGGGGAATTAGGCTAGGGAATGAGGCACTTAAAGTAGTGGTTGAGTTTTACTAGTTGGGCAGTACTGAAGTAGAGGCGATACAGAAAGTACTTACCAATAACAAGAAAAGAATTTTTAATAAAAGAGGAATTAAATATAAATGTCAGGAAAAGTTTCCTGGAGAAAACTGTGTGGAGTGTAGCGGAAGCGAAACGTGAGCGATAACATTCCAGAAGGTTTTGTAATGTGGTGCTGCAGAGGAATATTAAAGAGTAGATAGGTAGATCAACAACTAATAAGGGCAAGGTGGAGGCAAATGAAATTTTTTGCAGGACGTGACTAAATCAACGAATCTGTCGATAGGAAATAGCGTGAGGCATGGAGGAAACGTCAGTTGGTAATGCCGGGACAAGTGGTTGGGGAGAAGGGTAAAAATTATAAAAGGAGACCGAGGCTTCCGTACAGCATGCAGAGCCAAGCAGATGCACGTTGCAAAAAAATGGTTCAAATGGCTCTGAGCGCTATGGGACTTAACTTCTGAGGTCATCAGTCCCCTAGAACTTAGAACTACTTAAACCTAACTAACCTAAGGACATCACACATATCCATGCCCGAGGCAGGATTCGAACCTGCGACAGTAGCGGTCGCGCGGTTCCAGACTGAAGCGCCTAGAACCGCTCGGCCACCGCGGCCGGCTGCACGTTGCAGTAGACACGCGGAGATGAAGATGTCTCCACAGGACAGACTAGCGTGGACTCATGCATCTAAACAGTTTTCGGACTGCGGCAACAGAAGTAGATTCACAGAGAGCAAAGAAATGTAACTGCTGTTTTTAATGACGAATGAAGCATTGAAACGCAATGCAGGTATGAGGTTGTAGCGACCGCCAAACACAGTCACTGAGCGTGACGTCACGGCCTGCTTCAACTTGTAAGTAGGCTGTTTAGGTTTTTATGTTGATAACGCCACGTAACGCTCTGTATGAAAATCACTGGCTGTGCTGTGTGCAGTCTGTGGCTGGTTGACATTGTTGGAATATCCAGTATTGTAGTGTTGGGCAGTTGGATGTGAACAGCGCATAGCGTTGCGCAGTTGGAGGTGAGCCACCAGCAGTGCTGGATGTGGGGAGAGAGATGGCAGAATTTTTAGAGCGGACGATATGGACGTGTGTCCATCAGAAAGAGTAAATTTGTATTACTGTATATCATGAACTGATATATACATGATGACTTTTGAATATTATTAAGGTAAATACATTGTCTGTTCTCTATCAAAATCTTTCATTTGCGAACTATCCCTGTCAGTAGTTAGTGCCTTCAGTAGTTGGAATCTTTTATTTAGCTGGCAGTATTGGCGCGCGCTGTATTGCAGTAGTTCGAGTAACGAAGATTTTTGTGAGGTAAGTGATTCATGAAAGGCATAGGTTATTGTTAGTCAGGGCCATTCTTTTGTAGGGATTATTGAAAGTCAGATTGCGTTGCGCTAAAAATATTGTGTGTCAGCTTGATCAGAATAACTAAAGAGAGAAATGTCTGAGTACGTTCAGTTTTGCTCAGCTGTTTGAAAATCAAATAACGTAAGAGGTTTACCAGCACTGTCATTCTTAATTTTTCTAAGTGAATGTTTCAAACTGCCTTCCTTTAGGTGGCGGTGACACCTACCACCAGAACAGAGGTGATGTCTGTGAACAGCTTCATCTTTTAGTTTCTACAAGCGGTGAATCTGTATGAGAACTACGGCATCCCAACATCTACATCTACATCTTCTCTCCGAATCATTAAGCACTGCGTGATAGAGGGTACTTTTTACTGTACTATATATATCAAGGTTTCCTCTAGTTCCATTAATGAATGGACCATGAGGAAAATGACAGCGCCTTCGACTGTTCTGGGACTGTTACTCGCCTAATTATATCCACACCATCTGCACGGTGAGTACTGGCAGCGTCTGCCCTGGAAGACGATTCTTGAACCTGTCTAATGAAGCTCTCACCAGACATCCGGCGTCTTTCTTCGAGAGTCTGCCGGTCAAGATTTTTCTCGCATTTGTATTAAACTCGCTAGCCAACCAAATAGACCTGTGACCATTTGCATCGCTCTGCTACGTACTGGTATAAGAAGCAGTGGAAAACAAACGAGCCGGGGGCTGTAAAATGAAAACCGCTGGAGGTATTGTGATGGCACTGTCTACAGGAGAAGGCGTGGTCCCTATAAGAGAGCTGAGGCCCCAAACTGGCCGCTACAGGGACATGGGCCACACGCACGTGACGGCAATGCGAACACTTGCACGCGGCGATCGTCCACTGCCGTGCCTGAAATACTAAAATGGAGGCTTCAAAAGAAGAGCAAAGAAGTGCTGTGCGTTTCTTATCCGCGAGGAGCGGAAATTCAGCAGAGAACGGCACAGATGTAGGACGGGCACTAAACTGCATATCTGTCACAGGGGTCAAAGCGCGGTACAAGCGATTAGGTGAAGGGCAGGTGTTGTGGCGTAACAAGCTAGTCACGCCACACTGAGGAGGAAGCCGAAAGGCACACGTACACACACGCCGACTGGCGTCAAGTCTGGAACAGGATACGTATTGAATACTATAAAGAAAATACGTATCTTTGGAATATACTTAACTTTTAATCAATCCTTGTGATACATCTCTCTTGACTATACAAATGAGACTCGTAAGATACATGCACTGTGACAATTGGCGCCTTGCTAAGTCGTAGCCATTAACTTAGCTGAAGGCTATTCTAACTGTCTCTCGGCAAATGAGAGCAAAGGCTTCGTCCGTATAGTCGCTAGCAACGTCGTCGTACAACTAGGGCGAGTTCTCGTACGTCTCTCGAGACCTGCCGTGTGGTGGCGCTCGGTCTGCGATCACACAGTGGCGACACGCGGGTCCGACATGTACCAATGGACCGCGGCCGATTTAAGCTACCACCTACCAAGTGTGGTGTCTGGCGGTGACACCACAGCAGGTGTCGCTGGCGGATGACTCACGGACCGGGACGCAACACCGCATCACCGAGGCCACTGTCCGTCAGGTGTTAAATAAAGCATGAGGATGGGAATGAAAAACAGCAAGCTTTAGGTATTAGAAAATTCATCCCTTCGTATTGTATTACATGACACTCATTACTGAAGAGCGGTAGCCATTGCTCCAGAGGTCGGATTGAGGTGTCGAAATTGCAACGAACGTTAAGTTACAGGATGCTACTCCAGTCGGGTGTAAAATGAATGTGCGGATCGGAAAGTAATAAACGCTAAAATGAAGATTTGGCCCTGTCTGACTACCCCCTGAAGCAGATGTCAGGATCTCTTAATTCTAGAAATTATAATCTACACACAAATGAATGATGATGGCAACTAATCCTACTAAATGATAAACGTTGTTCCTGATTATATTTTTATTGTAGATTAAAAAAACCTTTATATCACTATAACATTTCCTAAGTAAAATTACTTATCAATCGCCCAACTCTGCCTCTTATTATGGCTGTGCAGTCTAATATCAATAACGCGAAATGACTGACACCATCTACGTACCAAACACTAGAAGACAGTACTTTTAAAGATGATCTACGGTGGTGTGCAACCTCAGTGGAAATAAATTTACGTGATCACAGCTGTTAAGCTGTTCTAGCCCTAATAAGCCGAAGCAATTTGCGGTATCAGCCTATGTACTGCGTCCGGTGCGTCGAGGTGATGGTTCTCGTACTCGTCTGTAACGATAAAAGAACTCCAGCCACAAATAAACTCTTTCAAACACTAGGACGGTAAAAGGCGGTCCTCCGACTAATATACTCCAATACTGTCTTCTCCTCTGTGTTCTACAGACGAGAAACGCGAACTCCCAGCCACAGGGACGAATTTCAGATAACGTCTCAACGTAAGTGTAGGCAGAGGAAGTGCTCTCAGTTACTGAACGCTGCGTACTCAACGACGACTTCCAACCTGGAGGTGAAGTCCATAATCGTATAGGCTCACAACAGTACAGTGCCTAACCGTTCTAACTATAAGCTCTCTTGAGAGCAGAGACAGCAAGTCCGTGTGTACTAATAGAGATGATACCGGGCGACCGTCACGCACGGGCGCTCACAACAGAAGGCCTCGTCTCTCCACCGCTGGCCTCCCAGGAAGGCTCAGCTCCCCACCCTCGTAATTCCGAAAAAGAATCATAGTCCCGAAACCACGGAATATCCTCCCTCTCTACAGATTCTCCCGAACGCCGACCAACCATATTTTAGTCTTTTGTCGTCCAGCACGGAAAGTTTGTGAGGAAAAACCTATACTCGTACAATGGTACGCTTCTGAGTAAAAATGCGCGGAAATAACCCAGCCTGCGTGATTTCCAACGTGACGCTTCCTCGTTCCTCTCAGCTGCGTCCAAGATTTTCGTAGTTAGCGAAGTATAATCCTTCCCGTCTGGCTACAAAACCGGCAGGTCGCGACTCTATTGTGCTCCAGCGCTCAGGTGTCACGACGTCCGTCTAGGTACTTCCTGTGTTTAAGCAGAACCAACACCTGTGCGGGCCCCCCACCCAGAGCTTCTGCCTGCTGTTTCATCTCCACTGGCGTTCCAACCTCTACTGGTATAGGCAATCACTCGTTATGCCGTTTTCATAATAACGACACTCCGTCACCTTTCATCCAATAAGCGCTAACAATTATTTACAAGGCGTGCATGACAATGTCAGTCTCCTTTAAATATACATATACACTCCTGGAAATTGAAATAAGAACACCGTGAATTCATTGTCCCAGGAAGGGGAAACTTTATTGACACATTCCTGGGGTCAGATACATCACATGATCACACTGACAGAACCACAGGCACATAGACACAGGCAACAGAGCATGCACAATGTCGGCACTAGTACAGTGTATATCCACCTTTCGCAGCAATGCAGGCTGCTATTCTCCCATGGAGACGATCGTAGAGATGCTGGATGTAGTCCTGTGGAACGGCTTGCCATGCCATTTCCACCTGGCGCCTCAGTTGGACCGGCGTTCGTGCTGGACGTGCAGACCGCGTGAGACGACGCTTCATCCAGTCCCAAACATGCTCAATGGGGGACAGATCCGGAGATCTTGCTGGCCAGGGTAGTTGACTTACACCTTCTAGAGCACGTTGGGTGGCACGGGATACATGCGGACGTGCATTGTCCTGTTGGAACAGCAAGTTCCCTTGCCGGTCTAGGAAGGGTAGAACGATGGGTTCGATGACGGTTTGGATGTACCGTGCACTATTCAGTGTCCCCTCGACGATCACCAGTGGTGTACGGCCAGTGTAGGAGATCGCTCCCCACACCATGATGCCGGGTGTTGGCCCTGTGTGCCTCGGTCGTATGCAGTCCTGATTGTGGCGCTCACCTGCACGGCGCCAAACACGCATACGACCATCATTGGCACCAAGGCAGAAGCGACTCTCATCGCTGAAGACGACACGTCTCCATTCGTCCCTCCATTCACGCCTGTCGCGACACCACTGGAGGCGGGCTGCACGATGTTGGGGCGTGAGCGGAAGACGGCCTAACGGTGTGCGGGACCGTAGCCCAGCTTCATGGAGACGGTTGCGAATGGTCCTCGCCGATACCCCAGGAGCAACAGTGTCCCTAATTTGCTGGGAAGTGGCGGTGCGGTCCCCTACGGCACTGCGTAGGATCCTACGGTCTTGGCGTGCATCCGTGCGTTGCTGCGGTCCGGTCCCAGGTCGACGGGCACGTGCACCTTCCGCCGACCACTGGCGACAACATCGATGTACTGTGGAGACCTCACGCCCCACGTGTTGAGCAATTCGGCGGTACGTCCAGCCGGCCTCCCGCATGCCCACTATACGCCCTCGCTCAAAGTCCGTCAGCTGCACATACGGTTCACGTCCACGCTGTCGCGGCATGCTACCAGTGTTAAAGACTGCGATGAAGCTCCGTATGCCACGGCAAACTGGCTGACACTGACGGCGGCGGTGCACAAATGCTGCGCAGCTAGCGCCATTCGACGGCCAACACCGCGGTTCCTGGTGTGTCCGCTGTGCCGTGCGTGTGATCATTGCTTGTACAGCCGTCTCGCAGTGTCCGGAGCAAGTATGGTGGGTCTGACACACCGGTGTCAATGTGTTCTTTTTTCCATTTCCAGGAGTGTATATGATGTACAACCTATCAAATGATATCTAATTGTGATTGTAGTTCACGGCAAGAGCCTATGGACTATCAGACCAAATCTGTGATTGGATTTAAGAGTTCCTAGATAACAGAAGGCAGCATGTCATTCTCAATGGAAAGAAGTCGTCCGAAGTAAGAGTGATTTCAGGTGTACCGCAGGGGAGTGTCGCAGGACCGTTGCTATTCACAATATACATAAATGACCTTATGGATGACATCGGAAGTTCACTGAGGCTTTTTGCGGATGATGCTGTGGCATATCGAGAGGTTGTAACAACGGAAAATTGTACTGAAATGCAGGAGGACCTGCAGCGAATTTACGCATGGTGCAGGGAATGGCCACTGAATCTCAATGTAGACAAGTGTAATGTGCTGCGAATACATAGAAACAAAAAACCTTTATTATTTAGCTACAATATAGCAGGTCAGCAACTGGAAGCAGTTAATTCCATAAATTATCTGGGAGTACGCATTAGGAGTGATTTAAAATGGAATGATCATATAAAGTAGATCGTCGGTAAAGCAGATGCCAGACTGAGATTCATTGGAAGAATCCTAAGGAACTGCAATCCGAAAACAAAGGTAGTAGGTTACAGTACGCTTGTTCGCCCACTGCTTGAATACTGCTCAGCAGTGTGGGATCCGTACCAGATAGGGTTGATAGAAGAGAAGATCCAACGGAGAGCAGCGCGCTTCGTTACAGGATCATTTAGTAATCGCAAAAGCGTTACGAAGATGATAAACTCCAGTGGAAGACTCTGCAGGAGAGACGCTCAGTAGTTCGGTACGGGCTTTTGTTGAAGTTTCGAGAACATACCTACACCGAGGAGTCAAGCAGTATATTGGTCCCTCCTACGTATATCTCGCGAGGAGACCATGAGGATATAATCAGAGAGATTAGAGCTCACACAAGGGCATAACGACAATCCTTCTTTCCACGAACAATACGAGACTGGAATACAAGGAGAAACCGATAGAGGTACTCAAGGTACCCTCCGCCACACACTGTCAGGTGGCTTGCGGAGTATGGATGTAGATGTAGATGTAAAAGGTATGAGGATAAATTCTTGTAAGGTGCGAAATTATAGCCACCTTACACAGTGTTCTCTTGTGGGGTTGTTCTATGAATTTGCGTTCCCTGCACGCCTTCCGCTGTCACCCCTTTGCACTTCTTTTCAGGCCTCCATTTCACGGTTTTCAGCACGGCTGCTTTCTTTTTTAATGCAGCATATACAATTGAAAGTGGGAGAATAGTGCGCACTTAAGCAAAAATTATTATTTTGACACATTCATAATAAGTAACCTAGAATTAACTGTATGTAGTTGAAGTTCCCCCATTTTTCTTCTATATTTTCCTTTCCCTAGCGTGTATCCCGCCTACTGCAGGTTTGCTTTTTCTGGATTTGGCGAATCTACTTTCGCTATTCTACATCAATTTAAACGTAAAAAAATAGTACAGTGAAGTGTAGCTGTAAGCATTAGAGAGATGCACTGTGAAGGAGACCGGGAGGCCGCATACTTGCTTGAGACAGCGTTATCAGTACCTGAAACCCATTGTGGGTTTCCTTTTGGCCGGCTGCTCGAATCGTGCAGTGTCGAGATAGTGGGCAGTCGGATGTAACAGTGACTCGTTGCTGCACTGCATGAGAAGGTGAGAGCAGATGTCCTCCGAGGGCAGGCGTTCTCGTCTGTAGGTTTCCGGTCGACCAAGCCTGGCCACCACGAGCAGGAGTCGCCATATGGTGCACCAGACACACCGTAACCCTTCCACATCTGCGCCCTGCCATCCGAGAACAACTAACGGGCCCTTGCAAAGTGCTTTGTCATCTCGCAGCATTAGTGGGAGACCAGCAGCGGCCACTCTAGGTGCTTACCGTCCAACGCGCAGACTGCCGCTAACACTACAACATAAACGGTTGCGTTTGGAGTGATGCCGCCACCAGAACGTGGTCTGCAGATGAATCGCTTCGGATTTTCCATCGGCGGCAACAGCCTCAGCAGAGGTTCCCATTCTTCTAATCTTTTGGTGAGGTGTAGCGGTGTTTGATTGGGAAGGCCCCGGGTATGAGTTCAGGTAACGGCTGGCGGTGGTTGAGGGAGCTCTGATGACACAACGGAAAGTCACGGACATGCTGCGTTCTCACATGGCATCTCTCACTGGACAGTACCGTGGTCTCATTTATCAACAGGACAATGCTCGATCTCACACGGAACGTGTCTGTGTGTGATAATGAGGTATTTCCGTTGTCACCAACATCGCCAGATCTAGTCTCTGTTGATCCATCATGGGCAGGAGACATCAGTTGGTCAACTAACTGTCAATGAAATTCGCCAACAGCCGTGTAATTTGGATGTTATTTTATTTTATTTTATTTTGACTACCAGTTTCGGCATTCCACTGTGCCATCTTCAGGCCCCATATGCATGTCTCAAAAATAAACGATATTGTCCTACAGTGCCATATATTCCTGGATGTCGCCAATTCAAAACCGTATCCCTAGTGCTTCATTCAAAGACTTTAACGTTGCAATAAAGTCTTCGAATGAAGCACTTGGGATACGGTTTTGAATTGACGACATCCAGGAATATATGGCACTGTAGGAAAATATTGTTTACTTTTGAGAGTTGCATTAATGGACCTTCTAACAACCCTACCACAACAACGGTCAAAAATTAATTATGATTGTAGTGTTGCTCACGCTGCTAAATATTGCATTTTCGGGCAACAACAAAGTTATACTATGTGGCAGGTGTCATTAGAGCACAGTTAATAAAGTCATTTCATGAAATAATGGGTAAACTAGGCAGTCATCTTTTCGTGTTTCCCACGCTGGTCTCGTTGTGAACTCATGGCTCAATCGTGGAAAATCTAGGTGGTGATGATTCCAAGCTCGGATGCAAAGAGGCCTAGGTGTTATTCTGCGATATTCAAAAGTTTTATAGATGCGCTTCACAAACCATTCTTGTAGATTAAACTTTTGCAAGTTAGCACAATGGTGATGTAAAAAAGTAATCAGCACTCCGAATTTAAGTTACACTTATTTTTTATTACTTTTGTTGCAATATCACGCAACTCACAAAATATCACATCACAATATAAAACGTACTTGAAAATATCTTCCTCACTGTTAAAGTTCACATTTTTTAAACTGACTACAATTTGCGTCTTTTTAACATGACGACCAAGACTTTGACTCTACAATAACAGCTTACGCGCCCAAAAATCAGAGTTACAAGTACGTCAAAGATCATAGTGACAAAAGAAGAATTCACATAAGAAAAATATCATTGCAATATAAACATATCGATGTATCAAAGTACCTCTACATTAATGAAATCAAATCTGAATGTTGTCTCAGAAATATGTTAACTATTTTACAGAAACACGGTGAAATATTGCTGGTATCGAGAGGTTGAGGTGAGGTGCCGTAATGGTTACGTAATTCAAGTACCATTACAACATGAAGAGTGCATAGTGGAATGCCGAAACTGGTAGTCAAAATAAAATATAATAAAATCCCAATTACACGGCTGTTGGCGAATTTCATTGACAATTAATCCCCAAATCTGTTCCTGGCAGAAAGTGCGTGGGACTAGCTCTTAACGTCAGGCGCATCCCTATGCCAGTGCCTGGTTTATCAAGGAACAGTTATAGCAGTCGGCCAGTTTGCATCAGCAGAGGATACAACGGCTTTAATGACAGCCTTCCCAAAGTAATCAGAGCATCGGCCGAGGATCATACTGCCAAGTTTTCTGAAAATTTGATTCGATTTTCTAATCACCGAAGTTGTATCACAGACCTTCTCAAATCGTCAAGTTGTGTTTCATTTCATCCTCCCCTTGTCGGTGTTTCACTTTTTTTTTGCCAGGCAGCGTATACGAGTTAAAATAATTCGGGCTTAAATTATGTGCCACCTTCTGATAGGAAATCATGATATTTGAATGTACTTAAACACGAGCATGGAATGTATAATCGCTTTTCTCTCCACACTTTAACATTCTTAAAACGTTCATTTCTTGGATAAGCACCCCTCCGTAGCTTTTGGGTGTCTTTTTCAGTACATACAGCATGACTGCAAGCAAAGTGCCTAATATATCTATCCCACAATTCTTCATCGTCACCTATTTCTCCACAAACGTAATATATCTCATTGGGTTCTTTACTACATGTAGGTAGCGATTTCAGTGTGCCACTACACTGGCTACTGTGTTCATCGTCACCATCATGATGGCGAATGCTGGAAACAAGCGATAGCTTATGGTCTTTCGTCCTTACTTCTGGTTTTTCTCTTTTTTCTTTTAAGGCCGTTGATAAAAGCATCGTGTTGCAGATTACCCCCTCCTGTTGTTCAACTCAGTCTATTGTTCTTTTCATTCCTTACTTTCCTCTTCAGCTTATCCCAGCTTCTTTTCCACTAGATGCGTACCTGTTCAGCGGACCGTTACGTACTAACGCCATCAGCTTCTGTATTTCGAATTGCTGTGTTTATAAAGCATGTCATACAATGATACAATGAATTACAAGTTTTAATAACATGTTCATATAAAAGTAAATCAGCGATAATTACAAGCTTACTTGCTTATTTTTCGTCTGCTGAAAATAACAAGAAACAGGTGTGTTTTATTTACCTCATACTCACACATTCCAGAACTTAAATGGCGCATGTATTCCGGTTCCTGTTTGTTATTTACAAGAATTAGGAGAGGGCAGTGGTAGTCAGAATTTGTCAGGTTCACCACCAGCTTCAAATATTGAATGCGAGCTATTGCCCGACTCCCCCTTACGATAGATGCGGACACGGTCGCTGAGACTCAAACACCTAGCGAGTACCTGCCCTGTAGATGTTTTGTAAGCAATTTCTTTTACAGGCAAAGTGAAATTTTCCAGTAGTCTACCAATGAGTAGTCGTCTCCCATTTGCTTTACGTGAAACTCAACCACGTGGCCGTCCCACTTCTTAAGACAACGAACTGTCCCTGACAAATGTCTGTATGACACGAGTAACTATTTGTGGCTCATTGATGTTCAAGTGAAAATATATCGACTTATCAAAAGGCAGTACCACAGAAACTTACCCTTCTGACCATAAGCTGACCTGGGAAATTAAAGCTACTTTGGCGAAATGGAATTCTTTTCACTACCAAAGCACTGTGGGTGAATGAATAAAACAACAACGAAAACATTCAGTATTCGTAATTTCCTGTTTGATATTTTCATCTTCTACTGCTCATCTTCTGTGGTGTCACCGCCAGACACCACACTTGCTAGGTGGTAGCTTAAAATCGGCCGCGGTCCATTAGTACATGTCGGACCCGCGTGTCGCCACTGTCAGGATCGCAGACCGAGCGCCACCACAAGGCAGGTCTCGAGAGACGTACGAGCACCCGCCCCAGTTGTACGACGACGTTGCTAGCGACTACACTGACGAAGCCTTTCTCTCATTTGCCGAGAGACAGTTAGAATAGCCTTCAGCTAAGTCCATGGCTACGACCTAGCAAGGCGCCATTAGTTACTTCATGAATCTAAAGAGTCTCACTTGTATCATCAAGAATGCTGTATACCAAAGGACGATATAAAAGTTAAGTGTTCTAGTAGCTACGTTCTTTTCTTTTTCACATTCATCACGTATCCTGTTCCAGACTTCGCGCCAGTCGGCGTGTGTGTACGTGTGCCCTCTCGGCTACCCGTCTCTGTGGACTGGCTGCCTTGTCGGTCCACTACATCCTCAATACGACTTTTTGGGCTGAGAGCGTGTAATTCATAAACAGAGTTCGTCCAGTAATTAAAGTACTTCTTAATTGATTCTGTTTCTTGCAGTTAACAGCTCTACCTGACTTTTCCCTGTTTATCCAAATCTTATATTGGATTCGAAATCTTTCTACTGTGTAAAAAGGGAACTTAGTTGATTTACAAGTTTTAAAAATATAAATGCAGGGCACTAATTACAAAATATTATCTTCTGCAGATTCAACCTAATATTCATGTAACACAATTTATGTTTATACATAATATTTTCAATTTCCTCTCCAAGTGCAGGAATAATAAAAATTTTTGCGCGAAACGACTCTTCAGCAAGCACCATGGCGATCTGAAACCCACTTCACAGTACATACCACCACTGCCACACCCATCCTCACGCCTGCGGTTTAATCAGTCAAACGCCTGCAAAAAGTATGGATTTGACTCTAAGATGTTTATTTTCGATTGTTTTAACATTACGTTACAACTGCACGCCACGCCTAAGGGTGCCTGGAACGTCTTACCTGCACAGCTCTTTCTTTTCTTTCTTTTCCCCAATAGAAAGTTATGCACGTACCAAGTAGAAAGTAAAATTGTTCCATGCTTTCGAGAACGAAGCGACACGTTACATCTACCACCACAAAAATACCGTTTTTTCAGCCTTCCTGATTCGAAGTCGTAAGTGTACTAAGTTAAGACGAAACTGCTACCGGTCTTCCACAGCTATACTCGAAAAAAAAACAAAAAATCTGGGAAAGTGCTAATAGGAGCCACACACCGAGGTTTCCGGACGAACTGAATTATGTACATAGATAGTTCATCCACAGTAAGAGTCGAGAATTTCGCAGACTTATGCCTCTTATCGATATCGGTAATGGCAAGATATCAAAATACGTGACGAAAATGGCTGTGTCTTTTGATTGTACTGACGTATAAGCTTAAACTTTTTGCACAACCAGGGGCCTGTAGACTTCAGTATGGATATACACTACTGGCCATTAAAATTGCTACACCAAGAAGAAATGCAGATGATAAACGGGTATTCACTGGACAAATATATTATACTACAACCGACATATCATTACATTTTCATGCAATTTGGGTGCAAATATCCTGAGAAATCAGTACCCAGAACAACCACCTCTGGCCGTAATAGCGGCATTGAGTCAGACAGAGCTTGGATGGCGTGTACAGGTACAGCTGCCCATGCAGCTTCAACACGATACTACTGTTCATGAAGAGTAGTGACTGACGTATTATCCTGCTGAAATGTAGGGTTTCGCAGGGATCGAATGAAGGGTAGAGCCACGGGTGGTAACACATCTGAAACGTAACGTCCACTGTTCAAAGTGCCGTCAATGCGAACAACAGGTGAGCGAGACGTGTAACCAGTGGCACACCATACCATCACGCCGGGTGTACGCCAATATGGCGATGAGGAATACACGCTTTCAATGTGCGTTCACCGCGGTGTCACCAAACACGGATGCGACCATCATGATGCTGTAAACGGAACCTGGATTCATACGAAAAAATAACGTTTTGCCATTCGTGTACCCAGGTTCGTCGTTGAGTACACCATCGCAGGCGTTTCTGTCTGTGATGCAGCGTCAAGGCTAACCGCAGCCATGGTCTCCGAGCTGATAGTCCATGCTGCTGCAAACGTCGTCGAACTGTTCGTGCAGATGGTTGTTGTCTCGAAAATGTCCCCATCAGTTGACTCAGGGAACGACACGTGGCTGCACGATGCGTTACACCCATGCGGATAAGATGCCTGTCATCTCGACTCCTACTGATACGAGGCCGTTGGGATCCAGCACGGCGCTCCGTATTACCCTCCTTAACCCACCGATTCCATATTCTGCTACCAGTCACTGGATCTCGACCAACGCGAGCAGCAATGTCTCGATACGATAAACCGCAATCGCGACAGGCTACAATCCGACCTTTATCAAAGTCGGGAACGTGATGGTATGCATTTCTTCTCCTTACACGAGGCATCACAACAACGTTTCACCAGGTAACGCCGGTCAACTGCTGTTTGTGTATGAGAAATCGGTTGGAAACTTTCCTCATGTCAGCACGTTGTAGGTGTCGCCAACGGCGCCAACCTTGTGTGAATGCTCTGAAAAGCTGATCATTTACATATCACAGCATCTTCTTCCTGTCGGCTAAATCTCGCGTCTGTAGCACGTCATATTCTTGGTGTAGCAATTTTGATGGCCAGTAGTGTAAATTTTAACTTGACGTCCACCCATTCATGAGGCATATGTTCCTTAGCAGGTGACAAATAGAAAGATAGGCAGACACATGGACAACAAAGTAGTACTGTAAGGGTTCCGTTTTCATCGGCTGAGATACGAAACCCTAAAAACACTGCTTAGCTGTCCTCATAAAGAAGCGGGGAAATAAAAATTGCAAGCCCTTTCACAAGAAAAACAAAAACATGCTGGCTAGAATGCTCTGACTGTCGACTTCCACTTGTGAAAGAAACTCGCTTCGCTATTAGAATAAACAGAGCGCAATCAAAACTGTGTGTTCTGTGAGGAAGAGCGTAGTCGTAACCCCGTCGCTACTTTGCATTTGTGGCGGCGTATAGCGCTGTTCCGGGAGCCATTTGGGAATGAATGGAGAAGCGGGCCGAGACGGTTATGGGGAGGAAGCAAGGCGCGTGGGGAGATAAGGAAGGGGAGGTGCGCAGCGGGTCGATAGTCGGGAGGAGGCGGTGGAGGAGGAGGAGAAGGAGGGTGTGGGCGGCGGAAGTGGCTCTGCTGGCAGCGGTGGAAAGGGAAGCAGTGGGGGAGCAGGGAGGACCAGGGCAGGGACACTACACAGACACTGTGACACTGCGTACACAGATGAGTCAAAACATTACCACCACCTGCTTAATAACTCGTTTGTCCTATTTTGGAGTGAAATACCGGGTGATCAAAAAGTCAGTATAAATTTGAAAACTTAATAAACCACGGAATAATGTAGATAGAGAGGTAAAAATTGACACACATGCTTGGAATGACATGGGGTTTTATTAGAACAAAAAAAAAAAAAACACCAAGTATTGCTAGACGCGTGAAAGATCTCTTGCGCGCGTCGTTTGGTGATGATCGTGTGCTCAGCCTCACAGGTCCCTAGACCTCAGTTCGTGCGATTATTGGCTTTGGGGTTACCTGAAGTCGCAAGTGTATCGTGATCTACCGACGTCTCTAGCGATGCTGAAACACAACATCTGACGCCAATGCCTCACCGTAACTCCGGACGTGCTTTACAGTGATGTGCACAACATTATTCCTTGACCACAGCAATTGTTGAGGAATGATGGTGGACATATTGAGCATTTCCTGTAAAGAACATCATCTTTGCTTTGTCTTACTTTGTTATGCTAATTATTGCTATTCTGATCAGATGAAGCGCCATCTGTCGGACATTTTTTGAACTTTTGTGTTTTTTTTTTTGTCGTAGTAAAACTCCACGTCATTCCAAGCATCTGTGTCAATTTGTACCTCTCTATCTATATTATTCCGTGATTTATTCAGTTTTCAAATTTATACTGACTTTTTGGTCACCCGATACATCACACAGTCTGCATATCAGGGATCCGACAGTCTGTTGGTAGGTTTGTGGAGGTATGTGGCACTAGATGTCTACGCACAGGAGATGTAATTCGCGTATATAACGGGCCGCTAATTTGCGTACACTGTGATGGGTCGCGATAGTGACTCAGATGGGTTCCATAGGATTTACCTGACGCGACTCTGGTCGCCGAGACATCAACGCGAGTTCACGATAATGCCCCCCAGACCACTGTAGTATAGTTCTGCCTCCGAGACATAGACACTTACACAGGTGAAAGAGATATTCCAGTCGAGGAAGACATCAAGCACGAAGGGATGCAGTTGTCAACGTGTCTTAGATTACTGCCACAGTTTCCGTGCAACTGCAGGAAAAAGTCTCCCAGAGCATGGTACTGCCTGTTGATATTTGATTATCTAAATAAAATTCACCCAAAAATACAGTTCACCATGGAAATAGAAAAGGATAACAGAATATCTTTCTTGGATGTCTTAGTTATGAGACGGTCCGACAGAAGCTTAGAATATAAAGTTTTTCGGAAGGCAACACATACGGACAGATATTTACATAAAAATTCTAATCATCATCCTCAACAAAAAAGAGGTGTAATAAAAAGTCTTGTCGATCGAGCGGAACGGATATGTACACCTGAACATTTGGATGCTGAAGTGAAACATCTGAAGCAGGCTTTTGAAAAAAACGGCTACTCAAGGAAAGAGATAAATAGAATTTTGCGTCCAAGGAACAGAAAGAATGAACCACAACGACAGAAAAATACAGTAGTTCTCCCTTTTATTAAAAAAGTAACAGATCGGATCGGTAAGATCTTACGAAAACATGACATAAAACCGATCTTTAAACCAACAAAGAAAATAAGTCAAGCACTACGATCTGTGAAGGATAAACGCCCTCCCCTGTCGACATGTGGTGTGTATAAAATTCCATGTACCTGTGGTAAAGTTTACATTGGTACTACCAAAAGAAGCGTAAACATGCGACTGAAAGAGCATAAAAGTCTTTGTCGATTTGGAAAAATAGAAAAGTCAGCTGTAGTGGAACATGCTCTTCAACCAGGCAACCACCAAGTGAAGTTTTCGGATACCGAAGTTTTATCTACAACGTTAAATTACTATCCACGGCTATATAGAGAAGCTATCGAAATTTATAAACATCACGATAATTTCAATAGGAAAGAGGAGTCTATGAAACTAAGCGATATATGGACAGTGGCTCTACAAAATTGCTAACAATTTTTATCTTGGACAAGGTGGTAATGGATAGTCAACATTATCTTTGCTATGGATTATCAGTGGCTCTACAAAATTGCTAACAATTTTTATCTTTGACAAGGTGGTAATCGATAGTCAACCTTATCTTTGCTATGGATTATCACTGCTCATCACATGTCATCTGAACCACGCGCCCCTTTCTCACAATATATAAGTCGCTCTCAGACACCCGACCAGTCAGTCGGCAAGACTCAGCGGAGCAGCGCCTCTGAGGAAGCCCAGCGCAGTTCTGGACGAAACGTAAGGAGCAGAAAAGTTCTTGGACCACGACCTCACATCCCGGAAAGTATATCAACAGCCATGTCATCCGGTCGTGAAAGCCTTCATTCTACAATCATGGTACTGCCCCCACCAGCCTGCGTCCGTGGCGCGCTATACGTTCCCGGCCACCGTTCAATTCGATGACGGCGTCTGTGGAGACGACCAGCGACCTAAAAGCACTCCGTCTTCAGGCCACGAATGGCCTACCGGAACCATCTGACCGCCGTGTCATCCTCGGTGGAGGATGCGGATAGGAGGGGCGTGGGGTCAGCACACCGCTCTCCCGGTCGTAAGACGGTTTTCTTGACCGGAGCCGCTACTATTCGGTCGAGTAGCTCCTCAATTGGCACCACGAGGCTGAGTGCACCCCGAGAAATGGCAACAGCGCATGGCGGCCCGGGTGGTCACCCATCCAAGTGCCACGACCAGCGACCGAGTGTAGCAAAAATGTGATTCACACGAAGAGCCGACACGTTTCCATTCATCGACAGTCGAATCTTGCTGGTCCCGTGTCCACTGCAATCGTAATTGACGCTGTCGTTTGGTCAACGTGTGAACACTTGGGGGTGGTCTGCAGTGGAGCTCCATGTTCAACAATGTACGATTGCAGCGTGTTGTCATTTTGTGTAATGTGCTGGTTGGTAAAGCTATTTTGTGATCGCGTGCAAGTGCATAACGCACTTTAATGTCTTCTCAAGCCCAGGGTGGTAAACAGACATTCTACATAGCTATTAATTTTGGCCCTGTAATACCGCTAATGTTAGGTGCGGATCGTCCCTAATTAATTGGAAATCCTGCTGTGACATAACCAGAATGCACAAATTAATATAAATGAGAGTTTGGGATTTTTTCTAAAATGTCAACACAACCTCTTCCTTTTTGTTCTACATTTATCACTGTGAAAGGTGGCTAGACTGAGTCACAGCGCCAGAGATTGCGCCAAAGATTATTATTTCGCCGCCTCCACTGGGGCAGTTGTAGTTCAGAGGTTGCCGTGGGCAATACTTGTTGAGAGGATGTCGAGAGCAGTACTAGTTCAGAGCATGTCGTGTGCAGTTGTTCTGTTGGGCGAGACAATAGATGCTGTTCGGTTGGTGTAATGTATAGATGGAAGATGTTGCAATGATCACAGTGTATTTTTCGTCAATATATATATGGAGGTAAAAAAAATAATTTATTTCACATTTCCTTAATGACAATGCCTCTTGGTCACAGGTTCAGTCAACAAAGCATCTGGCTCGTGTTCAGGTATTAGACTTGTAATTCTGGTTTCTATGTGCAATTGTAGTACTTCTGGTTTTTCAATTAGTTCATTGTAAATGGTGTTTAAAATATCTTGTCGTATTGAGGAAGAACCGTGCCAGATACATGTACGTTGAATCCCACTTCCACACACAGAACAGATACACATGTGCTTTGTTGTTTCGTAGCTTTTATAGTTGCAGGGGACTTAATTAATTAATTGTGTTAAAAGAAATTTCCTTTCATTCTTTGTTGTTATTTTATGCAGTCAGATTGCGTACTAATACTAGTCAGGGCCAACCGGTTACGATACGTCGTAATCGGACACACAGCTACTAAAATTATTGCATTATAATTAAGCCCCCATGCAACTGCTTTCAGGGTTCAAGTGATACATAACAAGCAAGTTCAATTACTTTCAACTATCAACAAAATAGTTAACATTTATACATTGAATACGTAATTATTAAATCTTTATCTCTATATATGAGAATATTATAACTAGCAACACAATTAAATCTTCATCAGTGGAATTTACATCTACGTTGTCGTAGCTGTTCAGTGGCCTAAGTTGGTGGAGAATGAAATTTTATCTTTTGACCTAATCAAACTCTCATGTACTGGATGGAGGGTGTACTAGTATTCAACTCTTGAAATTGTGTATTCAAAGCGTACGCAGGTTGGAGTGAGCAAACTCTCAACATTTAATCTCGCCTAATGCGCGTTGGTACATTACCAATCGGGAACTGTAGCGGCATTGTCTCTGTGCTGGATCTGAAGCGCCAATTCCCTGCTCTGACCTTGACTGAATCACTCAGTCTCAACTATCCTGCATTCTGTAGAACGTTAAATTTTCCATAGTCAAAATAATGGCTATAGCACACTCGCTAAGGGATGGAGCAATGTGCACAATGCTCTGCCTGCAAAAATTCCCGCAGGAATATGAACTACCGCTTTACATCTGTCGTCACGATATGTGAAGCGTACCGCCCTCACTTGGCAGACGTAAAGGTCTCAACGTGTTCGCTATTTTTCCATAGGTGTGGCCCGCTGCGAGACGAGAGAGCTCTGTTAATTTAGTTCTCAAAAATGCTTTTATATGACGTGACTCTCCCCACGATGTCTCTTCTACGTCACACATTATGGCTTCAGCCAACCACTTCCTCACTTCCTCATTGTAGGTGAATTTTTATTTTGAAACGTCCCCTTAGAAAAATTATACATTACTGTGCTTAAACTGACACACAATATTTTTGGCGCAACGCAATCTGACTTTCAAAAATCCCTACAGAAGAATTGCCCTGACCAACACTAACCTATACGTTTCGTAAATCACTTACCTCACAAAAATCTTCGTTACTCGAACTACTGCAATACAGCGAGCGCCAGTACTGCCAGCTAAATAAAAGATTCAAACTACAGAAGGCACTAACTACTGATGGGCATAGTTAGCAAATGAAAGATTTTAATAGAGAACAAACAATGTATTTACCTTAATAGTCATAATATATATAGCAGTTCATGACATCCATTCTTACAAATGTACCGTTTCTGATGCTCTCAAAAATCCGCCATCTCACTTCCCCACATCCACCACTGCTCGGCTCACCTCCAACTGCGCAACGCTACGCGCTGTTCACAGCCAGCTGCCCAACACTACAATGGCAGACAACAATGCAAACTAGCCACAGACTGCACACAGCGCAGCCAGTGGTTTTCATACAGAATGCTACGTGGCGTTACCATTTAAAAAACCTAAACAGCCTACTTACATAGCCCCCATGCTTCCCACAAAAAATTTTACAAATAGTTTTGGGCAGTGGCCAATACAGATTTGAAAAAAATTGTCATAATTACAATAACAAATAAATAAAATGCACACACTTATCGATACAATGTTGGTCAAAAGCTAAAATTTTCTCACAGTCCATAAAGACAGTCCTGATCGTTCATCACAGTAAAATTGCAGTGTTTTTCTCAAAGTCTGAGCAGCAAAAGAGAAAGCACACGGAAGTAGTGGATTTCCATGCAATCTTGAAGAAGTAGTGTTGTCCTTCCAGCGGAAAGACAGTGCTGACTCTTGACATGCAGACAGGTAGTGGGCCACAACAGAGCAAACCCATAGCAGAGTCAGTCGAAGTTTTGAAGAATATTGGTAGGTAGGTCATCACAGAGCAGACCCACTGTAATCCTGGTAGAGATTACGGTATTGGTGGGCCACCAGAGGTGCAGACCCGCTGTAGACCTTGTAGAGACGGCCAACAACCAGCTTTTGCGACTGTGGAGGTGCACAATCACCATCGAAGAGTCTTGCGGAGAATATAGCAAGTCCATAAACCACCACTTGTGCACTCACAAAGTTTTTGAATTGTCCTTAGAAGCAGCAATGCTGTTAATCAGTCCCTTGCTGAATTAATAACACAAGTCCAAACACTATCAGTCCCTACTTCTCACATATTGTCCATATACTATGACCAACAGAAACGTGTGCAGTGAAATGTAAGTTACAAGTTACTTAATTTGATGAAGTTGTAAGGTAACAGGGAATAATATGGAACTCTTTCAAGTAATTTAAAATTTAAAGCACGGCAGCAGAGATAATATGCTGGGCAAAATAGACCTGAAAATACTTGGTTGTGTTTTGATGGACGTTGTAGTTCCGTGGGATAGTGTTTCGGTTTTCTTTTAATTGCAACGAATTATGTAAGTGTGGTGATAATTTGTAAAATTATATAATGTATTTAGATTTAAGTATTTAAATATTATAAAATATTGTAAACGAATTGTGGCCATGTTTAGCAATTGTTTTGACTACTGTGGTGTCATGTGACCCGACTCAGGACTGTGGATGTGAGCGGGAAAATCGGGGTCTTTTGTCGTTGGCCGTTGTGGTGGTGAGTTGGGAGCGGGAAAGTGCCGCGAGTGCAAGCATGGACGGCAGGGTATGCGAAGGAACAAAGTGAAAGTGTGTGGGTGTGAGACAAACAGTGTACGAATTGCACCGATTATTATTTGTGAACTTAAAAATGCATGGCCACAACGTTAAAGTGTTTCTTTTGAATAAATAAGTTACAATCTGAACGCGTATAGTTCAATTCACTGCTCTTCAAAAGCCAGCCAATATCAGGCTCAATAATAGGGGCGCAAATGCAACCGTTTACTACCAACCCCCTTTACAGATGAGCCACGTGAAAAATAGGTAGTAAACGAGCCCGAGTACAGTTGCAATTGGGGGCTCGTCCGGGATAGGACTTTCTTCCATATTCCATAGTATTTCGGAATCGAATGTCCGTCTGATGTTAGGCTTTTGAACAGTCAGTGTGGGGGCTCTGAGCTAAATCGGTGCATTAGGAGTACCGGAGTGTTTGTGCTGGACAAGATAGCGCTGCCCCGTGGTTACGCCGATATAAGGCCACCACGATTGTCAAGCAGTCAGTTACACAGTCTAATGAGTCGACCACGTGTTGCCGCGGGTAAAACCGCCGTGCTTGCCGTAACCACGTGTTGCCGCGGGTAAAACAGTCGTCCGTGCCGCGATACGTGCTGCCGCGAGAAGAAACCGTCGTCCGTGCCACGTCCATGTGTTGCTACGGGTAAAGCAGTCGAAGCTGTATCCACGTGCTGGCGACGATCAACGCCGTCGTCCGTGCCACCGACCAACACGACTACATGCTGCCAGGGGCCTACGCAACGTGTTCTCGCTCCTGATTGAGTTTGCTGTGTGTCCACGCCGCCAGTTAAGATTCATTGCATAGCTGTGCTGCGGAGCTCACTGCAGACGTCGCGTCACACGAGGATTTAAAAGATAAGTACAGCCAGCACTACATTGCAAAATTGTGTCCTTTCATTAGCCATGGCCGATGAGACGCGTGAATCTCAAAGTGAAGGCGAATCAGTGGATGTTAGGAGTACCTGTAGTAGCCCTAGCATGCCAAAAGAAATAGGCTGGATACCAGGAAGTGACCTCAGCACATTTTTTGTAAAACTTACTAGTAAATTAGGAGAAATATACTCGAAAATAGGGAATATAAAAACTGAAATAGTTGAAGAAATGGATTCGAAAATAGGGGATATGGAATTAAGGCTTAGTGATAAAATAAAGACAGTGAGTGAAAAATTTGATCAGCTAGATCTCAAATTCACTCAAATTACAGATAAAGTTGAAAACACAGTTAAAATTGTTGAGGGAATTATTGAGAGAGTTGATGAGGTTGAAAGAGGCCTAGTAGCCAAGGTGGACACTGTGCAAAGTAATCTTGTGGGGCAGATTCAGGTACAGGAACAGAAATGCACATTATTTCAAAGACAAACAGAGGCAGACATTGAATCCATTAAGATAGGAGTGCTGGATTGCCATAAGGGAATTACTGACAATAAGAAGGAATTAGAAGGGGAAATAAATGTCTTGAGGGAAACAGTTAATACTGTGGCAGCAGGGAATGGAAATTTATTGTTGGGATATCCTCTGGGGCATGGATTTCAGTCAAAACCTTTTAATGGGGAGAGTAAATACCATGCAGTTGACTTTCTAGCTGCGTGTAAGGATAACTTTGTGACAGGGATGAGTGAGCAGGCAAAAATTAAATATGTTAAGAGGCAGTTGGAAGGGGGAGCTCAAACATGGGCAAACCAAAATGATGATAAATTTTGTGATTTTAAAACTTTCGAAAACCTGTTCTTGAACAAATACTGGGGCCAAGCAAAACAATTAAGATTGCAAAACGATTTTTTGAATGGATCCAGTTACAAGAGTGGAAAGGAAAGTATGAGAGAGTTCTGTGTTAGAGAACTGAATAAATTAAATCATCTGGATAGGCCACTGGGCGTATTAACAGAAATATCTACACTAAAGAGACGATTACCAGAGCATTTGCAATGGGATTTGATTCACAGTGCAACAGATTCAGTGGAAGAATTTCTTAATTTTGTGGATAATATGGACAGGGCATTGTGCTACAGACCTAAATACATAGAACATAGGGAGAGTGGAAGGTATCATGAAAGGGGAAACAGTATTAATTATGAATACAGTAATAACCATAACAGGTGGAGAGAAGATAGAAGTAATCAGAATAATCAGGATAGAGATTGGAGAAGCACCCCACAAAGGTATAACAGAAATTTTGGAGGGAGAAGAGACAATTTTGATCAGATGAGGAGTGATAGAGAAGGTATGAGAGTAGGAATGCCAGATGCAAATGGACAGGGTAGGCAATCAAAAAACTAATTGATGCCTCACTTAAGGTCCGCAGGGGGGCTGGTAATTATGTGAACAGGGCCAGACAAGGACATGATGGGATGAGTAATAAAGTCAGCAAGGAGAATAGGGAAATTGGGATATGTCATATGGATGCTGTCTTAGGAAATTAAAATCTATGGGGGGGTTTTAACAATTATAGAAATACAGATAAAAGGTATAAGAGGAAAAAAGGGAACAAGGCTAATATCAGCAATGAACAGTGTGAGTTTTACATTGATGACATGTTTAAAAGGGAAGAGAAATTACAAGCAGAGGAGGACAATGTTGGTTTGTGTGCAGCAAAATTCATTGAAAGATCAGAGACAGAGGTAGTTTCATCAAAAGGGGGAACAGAAGTGGATATGGAATTAAGGGGCAATGTTCACAGTAATAATGGGTGTGATGAATGGGTAGAGATGTCTATTGGAAATAGTATGGAGAATTGTGGAAAAGGTGAGGAGAGGGTTATTCAGTGTGATGTAAAGGCTAATATGAGTGGTGTATTTGACAATGTGGAAAATGCTGGTAAATTACCTACTGATAAGGTTACTGTGCTTGTGGGTGCAGGTGTTAACTGTGGTAGTGATAATGACTTCAGTGTGGATATGGAAATGCGTAATGATATGGAGAATGTTGCTGTAGGTTGCCCAGAAGATAAAATTGAAACCTATGTTTTCTTAACTGATGATGCAAGCCTCAAAGATGTTAATTGTGGATGGTTAGGAAAGGATGAGGCTGATTATGATTTGAGTGATTGGGTGTCCTATGCAAAATTACATAAAGCTTTGATGCCTGAAGAATGGGGTAAAATAAAATTTAAAATTGCCAGAAAATTGGAAGAATTAAGTGAAGAAGAGAATGTTGAGTTTGCTATTAAGGATCTGTTTGAAGGGGATACTGATGTATGTTTTGGAGAAAGACCTAAAGATATTTGCATTATGCAAGAGGAAAGCAGGAGTGAAGTAGAAAGAGATTTATTACAGGAATCAGGGCTGAACAGAGTAGAAATAGAGGTGATACAGCCAATAATTGATATCAGTGTGGGAGGAGTTGCAGATATAGCATTATTAGACTCTGGCTCAAGTTTATCTGCAATCTCTGAATCTTTCTGGCAGCAAATTAAAGGTTTAGGATTAATAGAATTACCAGTTACAGGAGTCAAAATTAAGACAGCAACTGGGACATGTAGCAAGCCCATCAGCAGGGAAGTATTACTGGAATTTAATAGTAATGAGTATTGTTTTGATATTAGTTGCTTTGTGGTGAAGGGTTTGGCGTTGAATGTGATTTTGGGTATGGACTTCTTGTACAAGTATGACTGTAGCATTTTTGTAAAGGACAGAGTGGTAGAATTTGATGCTGGTAGAAATAGACGAAGAATAAAATTTAAAGGAGAATATAGGAGGGAGGAAATCTGCAAATAGTTTGTTAAAAAATAGTTGATATTTTTATTAAAATTTCTAATGCATCTGTGGCACCTGGAGTTGATACTGGTGCGTGGGGGTAGAAGTGTCGGAGGTCCTGATCTGGGAACATTTGAAGGGTGAAATAGAATATTTAACTATGCCATGTTTGTGTTTGATTTGTGTGCATGTTTGTCATTTGTACAAACCTCAATAAGAACTGATCAGTGAAAACAGGATGTTCCAGGGAGGATTTGGATAGCCTGATTCCTGGGAAATGTGGGTCTGCATGTCTAGGCAAGATTTATGAGGATTTGATTAAATTTTGATAGGATGACTTGGCTAATGAGAGGAAGCACAGTGCTGTTGGCTGACAGGTTTGGAAAGACTGTATTCCAATGCATAAACCTGTGAACACAAGGATCTGGTTACAACTACTTCGTGCAACTTACAGAAACAACTGTGTAAAAAGTGGAAGTGTTAATGTGCAGTGAGTGGGCAACCTACATATAGACTAACATGGGCATTTATTTTGCCTGCCCAGTTGCTCAATAGGATACTATCTAATTGTATATTTGAGTTGGATACATTGTTGGATTATGTATGTATGTTTTCCTAATGACAGTACATACACTGATTAACTCACCACTATAACACTGTTCTACGTGTTTTGGTGCCATTATAGTTATAATTAAAATGTTTAATATATAAAGTAATATGGGTTCACTCCATTTGGTGCTACTTCATGTTGCCGTTACTAAGGTAATGTCTCCATCAAGTGGGGGTATGTAAGGTAACAGGGAATAATATGGAACTCTTTCAAGTAATTTAAAATTTAAAGCACGGCAGCAGAGATAATATGCTGGGCAAAATAGACCTGAAAATACTTGGTTGTGTTTTGATGGACGTTGTAGTTCCGTGGGATAGTGTTTTGGTTTTCTTTTAATTGCAACGAATTATGTAAGTGTGGTGATAATTTGTAAAATTATATAATGTATTTAGATTTAAGTATTTAAATATTATAAAATATTGTAAACGAATTGTGGCCATGTTTAGCAATTGTTTTGACTACTGTGGTGTCATGTGACCCGACTCAGGACTGTGGATGTGAGCGGGAAAATCGGGGTCTTTTGTCGTTGGCCGTTGTGGTGGTGAGTTGGGAGCGGGAAAGTGCCGCGAGTGCAAGCATGGACGGCAGGGTATGCGAAGGAACAAAGTGAAAGTGTGTGGGTGTGAGACAAACAGTGTACGAATTGCACCGATTATTATTTGTGAACTTAAAAATGCATGGCCACAACGTTAAAGTGTTTCTTTTGAATAAATAAGTTACAATCTGAACGCGTATAGTTCAATTCACTGCTCTTCAAAAGCCAGCCAATATCAGGCTCAATAATAGGGGCGCAAATGCAACCGTTTACTACCAACCCCCTTTACAGATGAGCCACGTGAAAAATAGGTAGTAAACGAGCCCGAGTACAGTTGCAAAGTGGTGTCAATTACAATTTTATAACATAAGAATAACAAAGGTACAAAATACATCATTAAAGAACATAACAATACAGATAACATTTGTAGTAGTACATGCTTTACAAAAGATTAGAAATAAACGTATACATCAGTGTTACAGGAATTATGACATAAGTAAATACATGAAAGATCAGAATAACTTTTGAAACATCAACTTCACATGTGAGCATTAAAACAAAACAGAATAAATAATGTCTAAACATCTTTACAAAGTAAATAACATATTATTAATGCAAATTATATTTGAGGATAACAGCATTCCTCATCATAGTGAATGTAGCTTAGTACTAGAAGAGAAAAAATTCTATGAAACAGTACACAGAGACAGGAAGATAACAAATACACAAGGGTACACAAACACATAGTGGGATAACACAAAAGGAAAGGACAGGGTTTGTTTTCAGTGTAACATTTGGTACTGCAGTCCAACCCAAAACTTCATTCCATAGATCGTCCCTCTTATTTCAACATTTGCTCCAGACAAAACAAATCCTATCCAAGCATGCTTTCTGTATTCTGTTCACATCCTCTTTCAAAAATAGTTTTTCTCCACTGTACACTACTTTTTTGGCCAAACCATTTTCTTATAGCTTCTCAATGCATTTCTTCCAATTCATCATAGTTTCTTATATAGTCTACCCCCTCTTAAGCTAACTTAAATCTACTGAGCTCAGATGCTAAACTAAGGGATGACGCAATGCAGCAGCACAAAACAATTAACACAAACAGCAATGACAATAAAATGCAAATTGGCAAAGCAAGCAGCAATATATATATATATATATATATATATAAGTTAGCAAATCAAATGCAACATTATCACTAATATGAGCCAATGTGCAGCAAAAAGAAAAATAAAGCAGTAGTAAAGCTGGCTTAACAGAGTAATACAAAGTGAAATTCAGTAGCACTATGCCTGGCACACAGCAGCAGCAAATGCAATAACTTATACCTAAACATGACAAAGCTCAAGCAGAAAAAATATTACACTAAAAATGGCCATGTCTAATACCTATGTCACATATTAACACTAGAGTGATATATCACAAAAACTTCCTCTGCAAGAAAGTTACCAAGTCATGAAAAAATTATTTATGCAATTCCTGTGAAGGGAAATGTCTATTTGTGCTCTCTTTTCTACGAAAGTAGATCATAAAATTATTCTTTACTGGGTCTGTAGACAGAAAATAGTGATATTAGTACATCTATTGAATTTTATTTTAACCAATGCTGCAGTGCAGCTAGAAACTAGATATTAAACAAAATGAGCAAATATGTACAAAGGAAGGCATGATAAATCATTCATTAGCCATATGGAATTTCATAAGGTAGTAAAAAAATCTCTCAACTAGAAAGACAGTAGTCATAATCAGGTGTATAGACATAAAATATTTCTCGTCATTTCATTAGACATTTCAGTAAATAACATAGCACTGAAAATAGTATCTAGTTAATTGCAAGCGCAGCTGCAAAATACTTGGTGCAAACCTACATTCATGCCACAACTGTTTTACTGTACAACAATGAAAAACTACAACTACAAAGAAGATTCTCTCTACAATTACGCGCTAGCAATAAACAATAGTTACACTAATTACACAAACTACAAGAAAAAATCAGAAGAATCCAGCAAGGTATCCTCGGCTAAGGGTCGACATATGACGCATCCCCTTAGAAAAATTATACATGACTGTGCTTAAACTGACACACAATATTTTTGGCGCAACGCAATCTGACTTTCAAAAATCCCTACAAAAGAATGGCCCTGACCAACATTAACCTATACGTTTCACAAATCACTTACCTCACAAAAATCTTCGTTATTCGAACTACTGCAATACAGCGTGCGCCAGTACTGTCAGCTAAATAAAAGATTCAAACTACGGAAGGCACTAACTACTGATAGGCATAGTTAGCAAATGAAAGATTTTAACAGAACAAACAATGTATTTACCTTAATAGTCATAATATATATAGCAGTTCATGACATCCATTCTTACAAATGTACTGTTTCTGATGCTCTCAAAAATCCGCCATCTCAGTTCCCCACATCGACCACTGCTCTGCTCACCTCCAACTGCGCAACGCTACGCGCTATTAACAGCCAGCTGCCCAACACTACAATGGCAGACAACAATGCAAACTAGCCACAGACTGCACACAGCACAGCCAGTGATTTTCATACAGAGCGCTACGTGGCGTTACCATTAAAAAAACCTAAACAGCCTACTTACAATTTTTCTTGCCGGGTCGCCGCTAGCCTTATAAGGGTAGATATTATTTTGTTATTCGGTACATGAGATTATTAAAGTTGCTTCCTGTTAACAATATAGAGTTATTTTCTGGGGATTTTATTGTGTATCGTAATAATGAAGCTCATGTAAGGTCCAAATAACGCCTTGCACGATGAACGGGTGTACTCCGAAAAAGCTACGCATGCACCAGCATTGTGCTTTTGCGTTAGAGATGCCACAGATCACCACTAGCCTACTCTACAGAGCAGACAAACCTCCGAACCCCACATTCTGTGAAGAGTCGTGGACGTCCAAGCACTTATTGCCTAGTGGTAGTTTCACTGTCGTTCTACCACCTTCCGCAGATGCTCACGACAGTAGCGCGTGAACATTCGACCAGCTTCGCCGTTTCCGAGATACTCGTCCACAGGTTCTGCGTAATAATAATCTTGCGTTTGTGAAAGTCGCTTCTGTCAACAGATTTCCCCATTTGCAGCCCATATCTGATTATCCCCGTCAGTATATGCTCCACGTACGTATTTTTGTTACCTTGTCACGTGTCCGCAACGCCACTAGGTGGCATCCAGCGTCACGGTGGGCAGTGGGCATAACGTTTTGGGTTCTCAGTGTATGCTATGCTGCCGCTGTGACACGGCTCTGAGACCTACACACGCTACACTGCCTCTGTGACACTACACATGCTACACTGTCTCTGTGACACAAAACAACATACACTACCTCTTTGACACCACACACACGACACTGCCTTTGTCACACAAAATACACTACAATGCCTTTGCGACACACTACGTACGCTGCACTGCCTCTGTGATACTACCCACGCTATACTGCCTCTACAAAAGATTTGATGTGATAGACATCTGCAACTGACAAGGGAGAATTCCTAGGTGTAGATAAATGGACTCGATGAAACACGGCCGGTACGCAAAGGGATGAAAATAATGGGGTAAGCATTTCTTCGTTTTGCCAATTTCACTTTTAAATTGCAGAACACACATCGAATGGTAATTTGGCATATTAGATTTAGAGGGAATATGTTCGAACCATGAAATATAAAAACATGTTTCATATAGCAGTGGAAATGTGATTAACATTCTTGAAAACTGTATAATCAACATTGAAATTTTGCAAAGTACCCCACCACTGTTCATTGATTTTGCAAAATGAAAACTTTTGTTGCAACACAAGTCAAAGGAGCTGTCTCATCACATCCACCCATGTATAAACACTGCATCCATTCACGTGTGGTAAAGCTGGTTTCTGAAATGCCTTTTTGGAATAAAAGTAGTTCACAGTGTGCTATGGCAGTATTTGCAACACACCTACATAAAATATCTATATGTTCATTATTATTGTAATTATCTGTTGTTTTTATGTTTTAAATTATTATTTTATGTTTTAAACTCAGTTTTTTTGTATCTTATTTAGTATTTTACATATGTGTAATTTAACTGAAAATAATAAGTAACTTATTATCAGGATATAAAATCATTACAATTATGACAATCTGCAAAGAAATGCTTAAAATATAACTATTTTTACACCATACACATAAAATGAACGAAGTTTCTTCACATAATACACATAGTGGACAACACAATATAAAATAAAATTCAGCAGGATTATCAACCGGTGATGGGCTATACTCTCAATGTCTTGATTTGTGCGGTAAGTGCTCTTCACTGCAAAACCTCGGCAAAAGGAATTGGTTTGTGCTGGTGACTACATCTAGGTTACATTGTTTCTCAGGTGGAGATTAACACTGTAATCATTCAGCAGAACTAGATCTAAAAATTTTCTCACAAAATTCTTCCAATATCGAAAGCCATATACGTTCAACGGCAGTACCTGTCCCGCCGAGCATTTTGGTATCAGCCACATGGGCAGGTTACTCGTCCTCGGGTACGATGCACAAAAAAGGTTCTTTCACATTGACCACCCCATGAATTTAACAACAATAGATTTTTCTCCTGCACTCGGAAAGAAAACTTTTGTCAAATATCTTTTGATGTGGCCAGATGTTGACTTACCAGAGTTTGATAATTTTAAAACAACGTTTGGGACTTCAAAAAGAAGTTCTCGAATTCTTAGTCCAAACTCTACAGTAGTTTGTTATAAAACTATGCAAAGCAAGGTAATTACTGGAGAGTTTGGACTCCCCAGAGGATGAGGAAAGCGCGGTAGGGAAATAAACTGTAGGGAGTCAGCCCTCCATCCCCATCTATAGAATAGCCGCTCGCCCCACGCGGAGGGAATGCCAAGCAGGTATTAGAGCCAGGCCGGACTGTGCCTGGAAATCAGTTCGCCCTGGCACCACCCACCCAAAGTCATACACTGCAGATTACACCTCCAGGAGGTGCAGTGCCAACAGAGACTGTTTTTAGAAAGCTGTGTTGTACAGGACGTGTGTCACTTAACTGCAGAGTCCCTGAAGAACTACTGTTTTGGGGAGAATCAGTGGGCAGCTAGTGACTGGGGTGGGTTTCGCGATCACAGCTGCCGTTGGGCGGTTTTTTACTTAACGGTGATCGGAAATCTACTAATCTTGTGCGAGGTTCTTTTTCTTTAATTCGTCGTACTGGTTTACGACACATCCAAGAAGATTTCCTCTTTAACGACGGTGCTATATTTTACATCCTAATGTTTGTCGTCCGTGCACATAATCCTAACTGGGGTTTTTGGACAAAACTACGTCCACGCGGGAATTATTTGTATGTTAAAAAGCACCTTAACGCTAGGATTGGACTAGTTCGCTTGGTTTACAAACAGAGCCAGCCAGCATGGTAACACGCGTGTAAGGTAGTCGTCCAGGCGTTTCTTGTACATCATTACTTTGCTCAGTACACTGTACGCTTTTAATTTTTGTCATCGACGCTGATTATGTTTCCACTAGAGCAGCCGTCTACAGCTACATGTAAAACTACGTCCACAGCTCGAAACAACCTCTTCTCCGTTAGCTTCAGCATCGATGCTGCCCGTGCCCATGTCTCGCTTTCTGTTACTAAACACAGCCTTCCGAAGTGCCTTCACAAAAGAAGACGAAGTAAATATTCCAGAATTCGAACCGAGAACAGCTGCCAACTTGAGTAACGTGGAAGTAAATATCCTCGGAGCAGTGAACCAACTTAAATCACTAAATAAATGCAAGTCTTCTGGTCCAGACTGTATACCAAATAGGTTCCTTTCACAGTATGCTGATGCATTAGCTCCATACTCAACAACCAAATACAGCTGTTCGCTCGAGGAAAGATCCGTACCCAAAGACTGGAAATTTGCACAGGTCACACCAATATTCAAGAAAGGTAGTAGGAGTAATCCACTAAATTACAGGCCCATATCGTTAACGTCGATATGCAGCAGGATTTTACAACATATATTGTGTTCGACATTATGAATTACCTCAAAGAGAACGGTCTATTGACACACAGTCAACATGGGTTTAGAAAATATCGTTCCTGTCAAACACAACGAGCCCTTTATTCACATGAAGTGCTGAGTGCTATTGACAAGGGATTTCAGATCGATTCCGTATTTCTGGATTTCCGGAAGGCTT
This sequence comes from Schistocerca nitens, assembly GCF_023898315.1. Taxonomy (NCBI): domain Eukaryota; kingdom Metazoa; phylum Arthropoda; class Insecta; order Orthoptera; family Acrididae; genus Schistocerca; species Schistocerca nitens. The sequence goes on along the minus strand of NC_064619.1, from coordinate 603,651,057 downwards.
TTGACACTGCACCACACAAGCGGCTCGTATTGAAACTGCGTGCTTATTGAATATCGTCTGAGTTATGTGACTGGATTTGTGATTTCCTGTAGGAGAGGTCACAGTTCGTAGTAATTAACGGAAAGTCATCGAGTAAAAGAGAAGTGATTTCTGGCGTTCTCCAAGATAGGTTCTTGCTGTCCCTTGTCTATATAAACCATTAGAGAGACAATGTGAGCAGCCGTCCCGGTTGTTTGCAGATGACGCTGTCGTTTATCGATTAATAAAGTCATCAGAAGATCAAAACAAACTGCAAAACGATCTAGAAGAAATATCGGAATGGTGCGAAAAGTCGCAGTTGACCCTAAATAACGAAAAGTGTGAGTTCATCCACATGAGTGCTAAAAGGAATTCGCTAAACTTCGGTTACACGATAAATCAGTCTAATCTAAAGGCCATAAATTCAACTAAATAACTAGCTATTACAATTAAGAACAACTTAAACTGGAAGGAACACATAGAAAATGTTGTGGGGAAGGCTAACCAAAGACTGCGTTTTATTGGCAGGACACTTAGAAAATGTAACAGACCTACTAAGGAGACTGCCTACACAACGCTTGTCCGTCCTCATTTAGAATACTGCTGCGAGGTGTGGGATCCTTACCAGATAGGACTGACGGAGTACATCGAAAAAGTTCAAAGAAGGGCAGCGCGTTTTGTATTATCGCGAAATATGGGAGAGAGTGTCACAGAAATGATACAGGATTTGGGCTGGAAATTACTAAAAGAAAAGCGGTTTTCGTTGGTACAGAATCTTCTCACAAAATTCCAATCACCAACTTTCTCCTCCGAATGCGAAAATATTTTGTTGACACCGACCTACATAGGGAGATACGATTACCACGATAAAATAAGGGAAATCAGAGCTCGTACGGGAAGATATAGGTGTTTATTCTTCCCGCGCGCTATACGAGATTGGAGTAATAGAGAATTGTGAAAGTGGTTCGATGAAACCTCTGCCAGGCACTTAAATGTGATTTGCAGAGTATCCACGTAGATGTAGATGTAGATGTATGGCACGATCGGAATCACCATTGCTTTGTAAACTGTTATCTTTGTTTCATTTTTTTGTATCGTTCCTCAAAACTTTTGTGTGTTCTATCAGACATTTAATAAAACTTAATACTTTCTGTCACTATTAACTGTTAAAATGTGTCATTCGAGTGAATTATCCAAGCACGAATGGCTAAAAACCGAATAAAAATGCTTTTAAAGTACGTAGATGTGACTGTTGTATCGTCCATCACGCCCATTTACTTGTGAAGCTCTGTCTTTGTGTACAAAGTTAACGAACCCAATGAGTTCACAAGCGTAATTCGCTAAGGAAAGAGTACAGTGTACGAACAAATTCAGGGACAACGTGTAGACATGCCACCTCAATTTCAGAGCGTCCGCACTGCAGCAGTCCCATACTAAAAAGCAAAAAACCACAATGATGACGCTGCCCTGATGTGCTGCAAGCTGTTAAATTCCACAGTGCTTTCATCACGTCATTCACGCTACCCATCTACACCTCAATGACGAATAACAGAAAAATGTGCCACAACATAGCACCACATTGTTGGTGGGTCCCTTTCGTTCTTTGCCAATCCGAACGCTCTTTGATGTTTTTGGTCGGTTTGTAAATCTTCAGGCAGTGTCTGCGCAGTAAACGGGCAACTCAGCCCATCATCCTGGGGATGTACAGTCGTGGACAAAACGAGCGAGACCCCTAGCCTTTTCTTTATGCTGACCCGCACGGCTTTAAAGTCTGCTACACAGCATAACAGGCAAGGCGACGAAGTGCTACCAACATACTATGCACAGGCGTGAAATTGACAAACTATCTGAACTTTTTTCGGCTGTTTTCAATAATTGGTAAGACTATATCAATGCTGATTAGTGTGTTAAATACAACACGTAAATATAAGACAGAACTGAAAGAAGAAACGCTAATTGGTATGAACTGTACCAAAAAAAAATAATGAATTTCAACTTATCGAGATAAAATAACTGTTTTAGTAAGACAAAGAACCCCAGATTGTTACGAATTAGCAAAATATTATCCGCATTCGGCCGCGAAACGGTCTGTGTCAACGTTCAGACCAGTCATATTGGATTACTGTTGCTGACCTACCATGAAAGTGTGCAAATTTAGCAATGCGTGAAGATTCATAACGAAATTCAGTTAAAAATCTTTCAGTGCCACATTTAAGTCAATTCCATTATTGACAGAAGCGGAAAAAGTAGGCAGTAACATGTATGAAATTCTACAAGAGTGTCATATTGACATCCACAGGGCGCCAGTACAGAATAAAGGTAGCGATAAAACGTATTGGGGGCGCGAGAATTTCTTAAAATTGCTTTGCTGATATTCTACCTGCCTCCATCGAGATTAGAACCGAAAACAAACCAGACCTTCCTTTCACTACGCTAGCAGACAACCCCGGCAAACAGCCCTCTATTATTACCCCAGACATGAATAAGCCGGCAATTTCGCAATGAAAATGGCAAAATGATCTGCAGTTTCTGTTGCATAGAGCTTTCTGGACTCAAAAACATGAATTTTCTTCCTTTATGTCACCGCTTACGTGACTATCATTCGGGATGTTTATCGAAATAACAAAATACAGTTATTAGAGAGTAAATTTAGTAGGATAATTCTGGACCACCCCAGGAAATAAACGGCTACATAGCTGTCAAAGGTATTCTACACTGTTTCTAATTCTCCACTGGACTCGCCACAGCCAGAAAACGTTAATTAGCCGAAGTGTTTCTTAAGCTAGCTAGCAATGGGAATGTTCGCACTTATAAAACACGGTGGCATTAATACTGGGATGTGAATTACCACGTGTATAGGCAAATGGATTCTATTTGCATTCCTGTAAACGTGATTTAGATCGAAAGCGTAGCTACGATTAATACGGTGATGTATCGACTGCAAGTAGAACATTTCGAATAAAGAGTAGGTGTTATTTATGCGGCCCTCATCTTCAGTAGCTGCCGTAGCTGTTTTCGTTGTTAGGATTTCGACACCTAAACCGGTAAAAATGGAACCCTTCTACGTCAACACAATCTAAAGATACGGCCGTTTATGTAAAGAAAATTTACGCGAAAGGTCAAAAAATGGGTTCAAGAACTATGCGACCAAACTGCTTAGGTCATCAGCCCCTAGACCTAGAACTACTTAAATCAAAGTAACCTAACACACATCGATGCCCGGGGAAGGATTCGAACTGACGGCGCAAGCAGCCGTGCGGTCCGCGGAATGACGCCGTTGAAAGCACGGCTAACCCGCGCCGGCAAGCTGTTAATATCATCTGATGTTGCTAACAAGTTATTTAGTTCTGGTGAATGATTTTCTGCGCAGTTCATTTAAGATAGAATAACTAAAATATATTAGATGTTACGGAAGACGAAGGACGCCTAATTCATTTCCCTCTCTTTATTTATGATTTAAGATTCGCAATCTGAGCATACCTATTATCCATAACCACACTTTAGCGCCACACAGGTATGTGAAAGAAACACATTGGCGTACAGTTTTAGACATAAAAACTGACCGCCGGTCGGCCGCCACAGAGACTAAGTCCGAGTCGTTCACTTAACGTGGCCAATAAAACACAATCTGGCAACACTGTTAGACGCGGAAGTCTTAGGAGGAAGTGTTGTCTACTTCCGAGATGTTCTCGGATTGTGTGAGCCCTTGGTCTAGTGGTGCCCGAACGGTAGTTCAGTGTGTTCGGTCAGAGGGCTAGCTGCCCTCTAACAATAAAAAAAAAAAAAAAAAAGCTGGTTTAATGGATCAACAACGAACTGAAACGGGTGTCTTTCGACGTCCGCCCCGAGCAGATACAACGAACGAAAACGAACAAATTGATATGAACTTTGTGCATTCTAAACTTATGGTCGCCTGTTTGCGTCCAACTGCTCTTTTTTTTTTTTTTACCGAATTTCGGTCTAAAGTTATGGATCTGATTGAGCATCGAAGATAATTCGCATAACATTCTACCCACCAGCAATAACAAGTATTCCAGAAACAACTCCGCAGGACAGCTCGTGGCTGCGCCGCGATCATAACAGCTTACGCTCGAGCGTTTCCCCGCGCTGCAGCGGCTACCGGCCACCGGCCAGACGCCACCCGCCGCCTGAAATCCGGCGCCGCCCATTTGAACGCGCGCCACGCTCTCAGTGTATATATCAACTGTCATTTTCGAATTTGAAGTTCTAGTTATCATCTTGCAGTTAAGCACTGGATTTTGCATACTTGAAAATCATGAACTACAGTTAAGCATTGTAAAATTGGGTCGCAAGTGGAAAGAGGTGTAACATCTGCAACACAACGTTTACTTTTGGTATAACAGAGGGGTGAATGCAGAGGAGGCAGCTAGAGAGATTTGAACTGTGTTTGGAGCGAGTGCTTTTGGGAAAAATACGCCAGAAAAAGATATTCGTGTATCAACAAAGATCGTTCTGGCGTGAATGATTTTCCACATTAAGGAAGTCTCGACTACTGATATATGTGATAGATTACCATTTTACCATCATGCGACATTTGCATTCAACAGGCAAAGTTCAGAAGTCTGGTGTAGGAGTACTGCATGCTCAAATTCGAAACAACAAAAATCAACGGAGTGACTATTATTGAACGTCATCAGGTCGCACATCGAGCATTCCTATGCAGTTCTGTTACTGGTGACGTGTCATGATGCCTTTATCGTGAACTTCCTAAGAAGAAATGAAAGGGGGAGCCCCACCAAAAGAAGTAAACTCGAGGAAAGAGTAGTGTGAACATAATATTTTACATCTGATAAATCCAAAAGTGTGTTTTGGGCTACGAATTCTGCCCCTAGGGTGTGTGCAACACAGCTGGAATTTGTTGCCAACAACTGAGACACTTTTCGGTATCAGTGTAAGAAAATCGAGGAACAAAACTACATCACCTGTGCTACTGCATGATAACGCACTATGTTGATTTGAGAAACAAAACTATCCAGGAGATTGATAGGAAAGTCGTCTCTCAGGCACTTGTATTGATAGGGAAGTCCTCTCTCAAGAACTTGTCCCTCTCGTCATATATTTGTAAAATTTTACCTTTCCCGCTCTTGATCGATCAACCATCAAGGCAATTCATTTCTAGACGAAAATACTCTTATAACTACTCTGGTTTAATGACATCGTTAGAACCAGTAGGTTTCTACAGGCGTAGAATTTGTAAACAACTTTAGCATTGTCAGATCGTTTTAGATATCGTGAAAGAAAATTCTGCTGCTGATTAATTTCTCTTTGATAATCACTGTTGCGTTTAGTAAACTAATGGAAAATGCAATTAAAATACTCACTGTACTATTACAAATTAAATTTAGCTTACTACAGAAACATCACGACGGCAGTCTAACTTAATGAAGCATTAAGTGTCTGTGAGACGATTGAGCCTATGTTAACACGAATTAGTAGGATATTACCGACTTTTAACTTCGAAAAGATCTTTATTTATTTCATTTCCTGTACCATTCGTAAGTATTATGAAAATGTAACATTTCATAGATAAAATTATATATTAACAACAACAAAAAATATGTCGGTAGAAAACAAAAATGGCATTATGAATTTGGCAGTACCGTAAGGTACTAAGGGTTACTGAAAGAAGCAAGACGAATTTTGCTCTAGCGTTGTCTTACGATTTCCTTATTGAGATTTTGTCTGTCTGCTTGTAGCTGTGCTACAAAAGAATGAAAAGTCTGGCTTTCAGCGAGTCTCGAAAGGCGTACGAAAGCAGCTTGCACCTGGCAGCTTAGCATGTTACCTGGGAAGTGGTTTTTTCCTAAAGTGGGAAGACATCCTTTTGTGGTTGAATTGTTGGCAAATTGTTAGTCAGTGTTTATTTTTTACTGGGGCTCTGATGAGCATAGTCGTAAGTCGCTTGTTGATGGGCCGGCTGCGGTGGCCGAACGGTTCTAGGCGCTTCAGTCCGGAACCGCGCGACTGCTACTGTCACAGGTCCGAATCCCGCCTCGGTCATGGATGTGTGTGATGTCTTTAGGTTAGTTAGGTTTAAGTAGTTCTAAGTTCTAGGGGACTGATGACCTCCTGCCCGCATCTCGTGGTCGTGCGGTAGCGTTCTCGCTTCCCACGCTCGGGTTCCCGGGTTCGATTCCCGGCGGGGTCAGGGATTTTCTCTGCCTCGTGATGGCTGGGTGTTGTGTGATGTCCTTAGGTTAGTTAGGTTTAAGTAGTTCTAAGTTCTAGGGGACTGATGACCATAGATGTTAAGTCCCATAGTGCTCAGAGCCATTTGAACCATTTTTGATGACCTCCGCTGTTAGGTCCCATAGTGCTCAGAGCCATTTGAACCTTTTGATTGTTGATGGGTGTGATTTCTTTGACAGAGTTGATGATAGATCTGTGTTCGAGAAATGCAATGCCGAAGACTGGTACGCCTTTCGCTACCTTTTGTTGTATTTTGCTCTTGAAGATGCAATGGTTTCCCTAATGCAAGATTTCATTGTCAGTTAGTCGTGGTTCTTAAAGAGCAAGGATGAGAATTTTTTGTCGGTCGATTTCTTTTGTGAGATTATTTAGTTTTCGTGTTTGGATCAATGTATCGATGTTTACTTTACCGGACAGGACCAGAGGGTGTTGAAGCCTTTGAAAGCAAATATTTTCAGCCAAGCTCATTGAGCTAACAGACGCTGGCCAGAGCAACGGTGATTTTCACTCAGACGTGTCTGGATTTTGGGTTCTACGGATTGAGTAGCCGTTCAGGATTGTGTTAGTATTTGGTTCACCCCCCTGTATTTGATTTACTCGGTACCACCCATATGGGGGAGGGTTTCCCCTATCCGCCACACGCGATTATTATTATTATTATTGTCATTATGTCATCAGCAAATCCGATATGGTGTATCTTCCCACCACTGAAATAGACGTCTATTGTTCGACTCAGTATTTCCATCACATAAATGTGGGTTATAATTACGTTACATTGCTGCTAGTAGACATATTTCTCAATTTTTCGTAGACAGTTGCTACGTTACTCCATCATAGGAATTTATGTGCGCAGCATTGTTGCAATACAGACGTTCAAATTATCCGATTTCTGTAATTTGATTTCGATACCAGATCGTTCTAATCGGATTTAGCCAGGCAGTCTTAATGTGGAAATCCGACTACGACTCTCATCATATGATAGACGGGGTAAACCACATTCTTAATCGGACTGTTGAATATAGATCACTTATCTATGACAGGGCCTGAATTCTTAAACACTGTGGAAAATAATAATCCAATGTGCTTATTACAAATACGTTATTTAAATATAAATATATGAACTAACGAGATAACACTTAATTTACAGGAGCAGAGCCCCATCCATCATAGCAAAGCAGTGCGAGATTGGTTTCAGGGCCAAGAGAGGGTAAAGCTGTTGCCGTTTGTTCCACGATCACCAAACATCAACCAGATAGAGAATATGTCCATGTGGATCTACAAAAGCAAGCGACCTTTGCACAAATATAGAAAACATATGTTGGGAAGTAAACCATCACGCTACACTGTCGACGGCTTAATGAAATCAACTCCCCCACGCCTTCGAGAAATCTTACGTAATGGTCGTGGGTGGGTTGGTTACTAAAAGTATAAAAATATGTTCAAATGTGTGTGAAATCTTATGGGACTTGACTGCTAAGGTCATCAGTACCTAAGCTTACATACTACTTAACCTAAATTATACTAAGGACAAACACACACACCCATGCCCGAGGGAGGACTCGAACCTCCGCCGGGATCAGCCACGCAGCCCATGACTGCAGCGCCCAGACCGCTCGGCTAATCCCGCGCGGCTACTAAAAGTATACTCGTCCACAAACCCCATGTGGACAGTTATCTGATAATCGGTCAAGCTTTGCTTTGTCGCAGCTCTTTAGCATACAAGTCCATTTACTTTCTGTCTCCTCCTTGCAATTCTTGCAATGCAAGGTAATTGAAAAAACTCATCCACTCGACGCCAACTGAGGAACTGACTGGTGCATATGTTGTTCAACACACAGTAGTTGTCACCCTGACTGGAATCAATGACTGTGTGTGTGTGCGTGCGTGTGTGTGTGTGTGTGTGTGTGTGTGTGTGTGTGTGTGTGTGTGTGTGTGTTTTAGTGTTTTTGCACAATCTGAATCAATACTACTAACATTAGAGAGACAACCAACAATATATATTGCATCAGATATGACTGTAAAGTATTTTAATGCGATGGGAAGTTACAAACTGAATTTTCACCCAACCCACGTCCTGCAGATTACGTGAAGTAAGATGTATTAACTCCATAGTATCGTTAGCAGAGACAGTGCGCTCTTCTTGTCGAGGCCCGCGACAAGTGCAGCGATCGGCAGTGCCCAATGCCGCCGCGATTTGTTTATGCTGGCTGAGCGTGGACACTGAAGCAGACGCTTCGCCATAAACAGAAAGAAATCACCTTGGCTCTGACTGCAGTGAGCGGATATCACTGCCTGCGTGTTCTTATAGTAACCTTATAGGAACCTTCTCACGAAGGAATGTGAGGTGATACCAAAATGTATCCAACATAGAAAAATTAACTGCAGCGTTTTCATGTATGCAGTAGTAGCACACAAGGAAATATTATGTCCTGGAAGCGTATATTTCAGTTCCTCTTCTCATATTAACGCCCTTGTTTTAGCATGAAGTGAGAAAATAAACACGAAAAACTAAAGTTCCTGAGAAGCATATGAGTCATTTCCTCTTCTCATATCATAACTGTTGTTTTAGTATGAGGTAAAAAAATAAAGAGTTTAGGGTTCTGAAACATAATATGACACCAGATTCTTATCGTAGGCGCTATCGGAAACGCAAAAAGCAGGGAGCTATCCATTCTTTTGTCCAAAAGTCTGTTTCCTTTCATGCATTACTCACGCTAGGAGATTCTTATTTAAGGATTTGTGGGCATCAAGTCCTTCAGCAGAACAAGCCTTATGTTATTGTGCTATTACGGTATGGAAAAAATGCAACAAAGACGAGTTCCGCTGGAGCAGTGAGGCTATTTGCACATGTCTGTATTCAGCAATGACTGCCAGCTGCCACAGAATCCTTGTGGCAGGCAACACAACTGTGCGTGCACTTCATACTTCATTCAGTAAGTCGTCAGGAGGTGGATGGAAACGTAAAATTAACGTTCCTTTCCGAGTCGTATTCAATCCAGAATGAGGTGTTATTAAGGTAGTTGAACGTTCTAGCAATTACACTTCTATAATTCCCATATGAGTATTCCGATAGCCAAAAGAACCCGTTAGTGTGAAACCATCTGGAACTGCATTAACCTCAAACTGCAAGAGCTTGGGACAATACGTGGACTCTTCTCTTCGCTAGGTGATCTATTACTGATATTTAGGATTCTCTCCGTCCTAGGCGTAATGGAAATGGAACTTCAGAGGCGCTTTCCGCTTTTCTTGGCAAACATGAGAAACTTGTAATCACTGCGAGTTACAACTGCGTGATGATAATGGAATTAAAGACGTGCTTTTAAACTAATACACGCCATTAAGACAGGCATCACGAAACTTCTGTTCCTCTCGTTGGAGCCTGGGGACAGGAACGCTCCTGGTAATGTAGCACGCCAGCATAGATTACGTCCGAAAGTACTATGGCGACTGGAGCTGTATAAGACGTCTACCAGCACAAACCAACACTAGAACCGTCTATGATTATGTTACCAGACATCGTCTACACAAACCAATTCCGGTAAATTAACCTACAAAAAATTGGAGGAACGTCTGGAAAAATATGAACAATAAAATTATACCAACTAGAGTCAGTGCCGTACGGTGCGACGTTGTAGACGAAACCATACCCACAGCCGAACGATTATGAAAAATAAAATTGAGACCATCTCTATACTGCGACAAATGTGGGCTTGTAGAAACTGTAACGCACACCTTCTTATGTGAAAATAGAATCAGAATTTCGAACTGGACTAGGAAGAAATTAGCACTATCAACAGAACCGCAGAAAGTCATATACCTATAACTGAAGCTTTACAGCCCGACTGGAAATGTTACCCGTCCGCAAAGAATAACAGTTATTCGTGGCTTCTGGGACAGTTTGTGTTTTACGTCGTAATAAACAAAACTTAGAAGAGTGCATGTTTTATATTGCAGAAGAACATTTTAAGCTGAAGAAGAATAACAAATATAAGGAATGGTTTAAAATTTTTTTTATCTATTGCTTTATGTGGGCTACAAAGAGGTGGACAATTTTATTGATTAGAAGCAGAATAATATTCTTTCACTTTTTTTATTCCTGGAATATTCTTTTACGTTGGTTCTAAAATCAGAACTGTTCTAATTTGGCAAAACCACTCCGGCTCCGAAACTTCTTCCATTTGTTGACAAATATATGGCTTCCTTGCAGGCCTCATATACATCCAGTGCATAATAACTTAAATTGTGAATATATTTCTGAATGAATGTTTGCTATTTATTTTTCCGTCACCCTGTTCAATGTTATAAGTTATGTTCCACAAGGAACGCACGCCATTGGAGGCGACAATCTGTAATTTATTTTACCTTAATGACTACTTCAGTTCTGTTCTTCAATTTAAAGGAATATATGAATGCACACATGGAATACATGTGAATAATGCAGCTGCTCAGTGACAGGTATGGGGGAGGCATTGTGGCCAGGCCTCGGATTTTCGACCCCTGCCCTCTTTGCCCCCGCCTAGCTGGTGCTGAAAGTCTTCTCAAACTTTTTAAACAAATAATAGTGCAGTGGTCAGCACGTCTGTCTAGTAAGCAGGAGGTCTAGGTTCGAAGCTCAGTCGGTCACAAATTTTCAACTGCCGTCGTTGCTGTATTTCAACACGCTGTGACAGTGTGGCCATCGGTCCCTCGATATTTAAGATGCAATTGTTTTTTGAGGCAATAGAGGTGATTTGCGAACATTTGTCTTGCCATCAAAATAACGGGACTCCAACGGCATCCAATCCCTAGTCATACCTTTGTGCCGGCGCTAACCCATGTCGTATACATGCGAATTAGATTGTAGTTCATATTCAGTCAAATAACGAATGGTCAGTATACAAGTATGCCGGCCAGGGTGGCCGAGCGGTTCTAGGCGCTACAGTCTGGAACCGCGCGACAGCTACGGTCTCAGGTTAGACTCCAGTCTCGGGCATGGATGTGTCTGATGACCTTAGGTTAGTTAGGTTTAAGTAGTTCTAAGTTCTAGTGGACTGATGACCTCAGACGTTAAGTCCCACAGCGCTGTGAGCCATTTGAACCGTTTTTGAAGTATACAAGTATTTACAAACAGTAGAAGCAGGATTGCAGCGAACTGATCACTTAACAAACTTTAACGTAGAGTACCTGTGTAGTGAGTCATTCCAGCTGCATAGCTGAGGGTAATTTTTTTTAAGCAATTCATTGCTGAATTAATGTAATACCCGCAAGATGATCTCTATAGTCATACTGTATCATTAGCAGCCCGCGGATGTAGTACTATGTTCGTTAAATCGGATTACTCAAACTGAGGCCAAATAAAGACAAGCGACGACGCCACAACACTATCTTTACTTAGGTAGGTAGTCAGCGCTAAATTTTGTGTGCCACCATTAACGTTGCTGTAAGCAGTTTGACAGCATAACACAACCACAACTACTGACAACCTGAACCATTATCATCACGCAGTTGTAACTCGCAGTGATTACAAGTTTCTCATGTTTGTCAAGAATAGCGGAAAGCGCCTCTGAAGTTCGCCTAGGACGGAGAGAATCCTAAATATCAGTAATAAATGGATCAAATGGCTCTGTGCACTATGGGACTTAACATCTATGGTCATCAGACCCCTAGAACTAAGAACTACTTAAACTTAACTAACCTAAGGACAGCACACAACACCCAGCCATCATGAGGCAGAGAATATCCCTGACCCCGCCGGGAATCGAACCCGGGAACCCGGGCGTGGGAAGCGAGAACGCTACCGCACGACAACGAGATGCGGGCTATCAGTAATAGATCACCTAGCGAAGAGAAGAGTCCACGTATTGTCTCAAGCTCTTGCAGTTTGAGGTTAATGCAGTTCCAGACGGTTTCACACTAACGGGTTCTTTTGGCTATCGGAATACTCATATGGGAATTATAGAAGTGTAATTGCTAGGACGTTCAACTACCTTAATAACACCTCATTCTGGATTGAATACGACTCGGATAGCAACGTTAATTTGTCGTTTCCATCCATTTCCTGACGACTTACTGAATGAAGTCTGAAGTGCACGCACAGTTGTGTTGCCTGCCGCAAGGATTCTGTGGCAGCTGGCAGTCATTGCTGAATACAGACATGTGCAAATATCCTCACTGCTCCAGCGGAACTCGTCTTTGTTGCATTTTTTCCATACCGTAATTAGCACAATAACATAAGGCTTGTTCTGCTGAAGAACTTGATGCTCACAAATCCTTAAATAAGAATCTCCTAGCGTGAGTAATGCATGAAAGGAAACAGACTTTTGGACAAAAGAATGGATAGCTCCCTGCTTTTAGCGTTTCCGATAGCGCTTACGATAAGAATCTGGTGTCATATTATGTTTCAGAACCCTAACCTCTTTATTTTTTTACCTCATACTAAAACAACAGGTATGATACGAGAAGAGGAAATGACTCATATGCTTCTCAGGAACTTAAGTTTTTCGTGTTTATTTTCTCACTTCATGCTAAAACAAGGGCGTTAATATGAGAAGAGGAAATAAAATATACGCTTCCAAAACATAATATTTCCTTGTGTACTACTACTGCATACATGAAAACGCTGCAGCTAATTTTTCTATGCTGGATAAATTTTGGTATCACCTCACATTCCTTTGCGAGCAGGTTCCTATTTTCTTCGGATTCAAATAGAGTGGACATTTCGTCACTGGTTAATATTCTGATGACTAATGACATGATACCCGTTGCAATTGCTCCATGGCACCTGTGAGTAGAGTCTCACGTTGGTTACTATAAGAACACGCAGGCAGTGATATCCGCTCACTGCAGTCAGAGCCAAGGTGATTTCTTTCTGTTTATGGCGAAGCGTCTGCTTCAGTGTCCACGCTCAGCCAGCATAAACAAATCGCGGCGGCATTGGGCACTGCCGATCACTGCACGTGTCGCGAACCTCGACAAGAAGAGCGCACTGTCTCTGCTAACGATACTATGGAGTTAATACATCTTACTTAACGTAATCTGCAGGACGTGGGTTGGGTGAAAATTCAGTTTGTAACTTCCCATCGCATTAAAATACTTTACAGTCATATCTGATTCAATATTTATTGTTGGTTGTCTCTCTAATGTTAATAGTATTGATTCAGATTGTGCATAAACACGAAAACACACACACACACACACAATCATTGATTCCAGTGAGGGTGACAACTACTGTGTGTTGAACAACATATGCACCAGTCAGTTCCTCAGTTGGCGTCGTGTGGATGAGTTTTTTCAATTACCTTGCATTGCAAGAATTGCAAGGAGGAGACAGAAAGTAAATGGACTTGTATGCTAAAGAGCTGCGACAAAGCAAAGCTTGACCGATTATCAGATAACTGTCCACATGGGTTTTGTGGACGAGTATACTTTTAGTAGCCGCGCGGGATTAGCCGAGCGGTCTGGGCGCTGCAGTCATGGGCTGCGTGGCTGATCCCGGCGGAGGTTCGAGTCCCCCCCTGGGCATGGGTGTGTGTGTTTGTCCTTAGTATAATTTAGGTTAAGTAGTATGTAAGCTCAGGTACTGATGGCCTTAGCAGTCAAGTCCCATAAGATTTCACACACATTTGAACATATTTTTATACTTTTAGTAACCAACCCACCCACGACCATTACGTAAGATTTCTCGAAGGCGTGGGGGAGTTGATTTCATTAAGCCGTCGACAGTGTAGGGTGATGGTTTACTTCCCAACATATGTTTTCTATTTTGTCCAAAGGTCGCTTGCTTTTGTAGATCCACATGGCACATATTCTCTATCTGGTTGATGTTTGGTGATCGTGGAACAAACGGCAACAGCTTTACCCTCTCTTGGCCCTGAAACCAATCTCGCACTGCTTTGCTATGATGGATGGGGCTCTGCTCCTGTAAATTAAGTGTTATCTCGTTAGTTCATATATTTATATTTAAATAACGTATTTGTAATAAGCACATTGGATTATTATTTTCCACAGTGTTTAAGAATTCAGGCCCTGTCATAGATAAGTGATCTATATTCAACAGTCCGATTAAGAATGTGGTTTACCCCGTCTATCATATGATGAGAGTCGTAGTCGGATTTCCACATTAAGACTGCCTGGCTAAATCCGATTAGAACGATCTGGTATCGAAATCAAATTACAGAAATCGGATAATTTGAACGTCTGTATTGCAACAATGCTGCGCACATAAATTCCTATGATGGAGTAACGTAGCAACTGTCTACGAAAAATTGAGAAATATGTCTACTAGCAACGATGTAACGTAATTATAACCCACATTTATGTGATGGAAATACTGAGTCGAACAATACACGTCTATTTCAGTGGTGGGAAGATACACCATATCGGATTTTCTGATGACATAATGACAATAATAACAATAATAATAATAATAATAATCGCGTGTGGCGGATAGGGGAAACCCTCCCCCATATGGGTGGTACCGAGTAAATCAAATACAGGGGGGTGAACCAAATACTAACACAATCCTGAACGGCTACTCAGTCCGTTGAACCCAAAATCCAGACACGTCTGAGTGAAAATCACCGTTACTCTGGTCAGCGTCTGTTAGCTCAATGAGCTTGGCTGAAAATATTTTTCAAAGGCTTCAACACCCTCTGGTCCTGTCCGGTAAAATAAACATCGATACATTGATCCAAACACGAAAACTAAATAATCTCACAAAAGAAATCGACCGACAAAAAATTCTCATCCTTGCTCTTTAAGAACCACGACTAACTGACAATGAAATCTTGCATTAGGGAAACCATTGCATCTTCAAGAGCAAAATACAACTAAAGGTAGCGAAAGGCGTACCAGTCTTCGGCATTGCATTTCTCGAACACAGATCTATCATCAACTCTGTCAAAGAAATCACACCCATCAACAATCAAACGGTTCAAATGGCTCTGAGCACTATGGGACCTAACAGCGGAGGTCATCAGTCCCCTAGAACTTAGAACTACTTAAACCTAACTAACCTAAGGACATCACACACATCCATGACCGAGGCTGGATTCAGACCTGTGACAGTAGCAGTCGCGCGGTTCCGGACTGAAGCGCCTAGAACCGTTCGGCTACCGCAGCCGTCCCATCAACAAGCGACTTACGACTATGCTCATTCAGAGCCCCTGGAAAAAATAAACACTCATCAATGCACGTGTCCCCACCGACATCGAAAATAAGAAAAACACCGAAAATGCCGAAAAATTCTGGAACACACTCGAAAATACTATGAGCAAAATTCACCAAGATGACGTGAAAATACTAATGGGAGACTTCAACTCTCTATTTGGGACAGAAAAAAACCTGTAGAATAATCATTGGTACAAATTCAACACACCGAAACGCTTAGACCAACAGCACGCGTCTGACTGACAATTTGCCAACAATTCAACCACAAAAGGATGTCTTCCCACTTTAGGAAAAAACCACTTCCCAGGTAACATGCTTAGCTGCCAGGTGCAAGCTGCTTTCGTACGCCTTTCGAGACTCGCTGAAAGCCAGACTTTTCATTCTTTTGTAGCACAGCTACAAGCAGGCAGACAAAATCTCAATAAGGAAATCGTAAGACAACGCTAGAGCAAAATTCGTCTTGCTTCTTTCAGTAACCCTTAGTACCTTACGGTACTGCCAAATTCATAATGCCATTTTTGTTTTCTACCGACATACTTTTTGTTGTTGTTAATACATAATTTTATCTATGATATGTCACATTTTCATAATACTTACGAATGGTACAGGAAATGAAATAAATAAAGATCGCCGGCCGAAGTGGCCGTGCGGTTAAAGGCGCTGCAGTCTGGAACCGCAAGACCGCTACGGTCGCAGGTTCGAATCCTGCCTCGGGCATGGATGTTTGTGATGTCCTTAGGTTTAACTAGTTCTAAGTTCTAGGGGACTAATGACCTCAGAAGTTGAGTCCCATAGTGCTCAGAGCCATTTGAACCAAATAAAGATCTTTTCGAAGTCAAAAGTCGGTAATATCCTACTAATTCGTGTTAACATAGGCTCAATCGTCTCACAGACACTTAATGCTTCATTAAGTTAGACTGCCTTCGTGATGTTTCTGTAGTAAGCTGAATTTAATTTGTAATAGTACAGTGAGTATTTTAATTGCATTTTCCATTAGTTTACTAAACGCAACAGTGATTATCAAGGAGAAATTAATCAGCAGCAGAATTTTCTTTCACGATATCTAAAACGATCTGACAATGCTAAAGTTGTTTACAAATTCTACGCCTGTAGAAATCTACTGGTTCTAACGATGTCATTAAACCAGAGTAGTTATAAGAGTATTTTCGTCTAGAAATGAATTGCCTTGATGGTTGATCGATCAAGAGCGGGAAAGGTAAAATTTTACAAATATATGACGAGAGGGACAAGTTCTTGAGAGAGGACTTCCCTATCAATACAAGTGCCTGAGAGACGACTTTCCTATCGATCTCCTGGATAGTTTTGTTTCTCAAATCAACATAGTGCGTTATCATGCAGTAGCACAGGTGATGTAGTTTTGTTCCTCGATTTTCTTACACTGATACCGAAAAGTGTCTCAGTTGTTGGCAACAAATTCCAGCTGTGTTGCACACACCCTAGGGGCAGAATTCGTAGCCCAAAACACACTTTTGGATTTATCAGATGTAAAATATTATGTTCACACTACTCTTTCCTCGAGTTTACTTCTTTTGGTGGGGCTCCCCCTTTCATTTCTTCTTAGGAAGTTCACGATAAAGGCATCATGACACGTCACCAGTAACAGAACTGCATAGGAATGCTCGATGTGCGACCTGATGACGTTCAATAATAGTCACTCCGTTGATTTTTGTTGTTTCGAATTTGAGCATGCAGTACTCCTACACCAGACTTCTGAACTTTGCCTGTTGAATGCAAATGTCGCATGATGGTAAAATGGTAATCTATCACATATATCAGTAGTCGAGACTTCCTTAATGTGGAAAATCATTCACGCCAGAACGATCTTTGTTGATACACGAATATCTTTTTCTGGCGTATTTTTCCCAAAAGCACTCGCTCCAAACACAGTTCAAATCTCTCTAGCTGCCTCCTCTGCATTCACCCCTCTGTTATACCAAAAGTAAACGTTGTGTTGCAGATGTTACACCTCTTTCCACTTGCGCCTCAATTTTACAATGCTTAACTGTAGTTCATGATTTTCAAGTATGCAAAATCCAGTGCTTAACTGCAAGATGATAACTAGAACTTCAAATTTGAAAATGACAGTTGATACATACACTGACAGCGAGGTGCCGCGTTCACATGGGCGGCGCCGGATTTCAGGTGGCGGGTGGCGTCTGGCCGGTGGCCGGTAGCCGCTGCAGCGCGGGGAAACGCTCGGGCGTAAGCTGTTATGATCGCGACGCAGCCGCGAGCTGTCCTGCGGAGTTGTTTCTGGAATACTTGTTATTGCTGGTGAGTAGAATTTTATGCGAATTATCTTCGATGCTCAATCAGACTCATAACTTTAGACCGAAACGCGGGTAAAAAAAAAAAAAAAAAAAGAGCAGTTGGACGCAAACAGGCGACCATAAGTTTAGAATGCACAAAGTTCATATCAATTTGTTCGTTTTCGTTCGTTGTATCTGCTCGGGGCGGACGTCGAAAGACACCCGTTTCAGTTCGTTGTTGATCCATTAAACCAGCTTTTTTTTTTATTGTTATAGGGCAGCTAGCCCTCTGACCGAACACACTGAACTACCGTTCGGGCACCACTAGACCAAGGGCTCACACAATCCGAGAACATCTCGGAAGTAGACAACACTTCCTCCTAAGACTTCCGCGTCTAACAGTGTTGCCAGATTGTGTTTTATTGGCCACGTTAAGTGAACGACTCGGACTTAGTCTCTGAGGCGGCCGGCTGGCGGTTAGTTTTTATGTCTAAGACTGTATACTTGAGATATTTCGTTTCCCATGAAATGGTGGCAGACGATGCTGTGGCGTCTTCGAAGCTCGAGCTTCGTCAGTGCAAGATGTCTCAGCACAGCTGAGCGAACGTTTTCTTCCTGCTGCTAGTCTAATGGACAATGGCGATACTATAGAATACTTTTGACAACTATGTGACCATCGATTTACGTTCGTGAGTGGTTCATAATTATGTTAGTAAATTCACTCGATCTTTTTATGTCCTTTAAATTACATTTGCTACATGATTCGCATTGAAGACGTGGGAAATGTATGTTATTTGGTCCAGTAAGCACGTTCCAACAGAAATTAATGCTTACATTGACATTTATGTTGAGAATTAGTCGTCTTATCCATCACATGGATAACGAGGATGCTCCGTTTTGCTACAGTTGGTTTATAGCTAACAAGGGAACCTCCCCATCGCACCCTTCTCAGATTTAGTTATAAGTTGGCACAGTGGATAGGCCTTGAAAAACTGAACAGGAAGAAGTTGTGTGAAACTATGAAAAAAAAAAGCAAAATATACAAACTGAGTAGTCCATGTGCAAGATAATCAACATCAAGGAGAGTGTGAGCTCGGTAGCGCCGTTGTCGCGTGGTTAGCGTGAGCAACTGCGGAACGAGGGGTCCTTGGTTCAAGTCTTCCCTTGAGTGAAGAGTTTAATTTTTTATTTTCAGACAATAATCACCACACGTACCGTTTATCAGCAAATGTAGGAAATAATCATACAAATGTTCGACAATCGTTCGATCCCTTAAGGAACACTCCGATGCCTTACAGTTCGGAAAATATTCATTGGCATTGTTATTGAAGTCGCGAGCTATATTTGCTGGATTCATATTGCCCACGGAATGCATCTCACGTATTTAATGCACTCTCGTCCAAAGTAGCGAACAGTCAACTGCCAGCCAGGGAGCCTCGTTAGCAGGAATACTCTCTTTTCCTTGCGCTGTAGTCGACTTACGTCATGTGATTCGATGTTTCTTTAGGTGTAGCGTCATCATACTACGGCGCAGTTACCTTGCATCGGACGAACGGACGGACAGATAATAGTTGTCTGAAAATAAAAAATTACACTTTTCACTCGAGGGAAGACTTGAACCAAGGACCTTTCGTTCCGCAGCTGCTCACGCTAACCACGGGATCAGGGCGCTGCTGAACTCACCGTATCCTTGTTGTTGCCTATCTTGCGCATGGACTACTCAGTTTGTATAATTTGCTTATTTTTATCACAGTTCCACACAACTTCTTCCTTATTTCTCGATTGATCTGTGTTCAGTTTTTCAAGGCCTATCCACTGTGCCAACTTATAATTAAATCTGTGGGGGTGCGATGGGGATGTTCCCTTGTTAGTGGTATTGTGTGTTGGTGGCGTTGCCAGTTTACATACTGTGCATGTAACACACGATAAATGCGTTGGATGCCTCCTGTGATCAGTTTACTTGTAAAACGTTTGTCGTCATCGTAATTTATGTAACTGGTTCTCCGACTTCCAATTTCACAATTTGTGGAAAAATTGTTTACCTTGCTAGTCCTAGTTTCAAACATTGTCTGACAGGAAACGTAAGCATGAAGGAGTCAGTAAAAGCAATTATTCGCTATTATAGCAAACTTTTGAATTCACTGGACACTTGAATTCTCTATATTGATTCTGAGAGTTTTGTTATTTCTGTTGTTATTTACTGTCTCAATGTCATCCGCGAGAATTAAATTAAAGGCAGTTGGATTAGGTTCCTGATCAATAAACTATGATTTAATATTCTGCGTTGCTAAATAAATTTTGAAGGTTATATTCTTTACGTAAAACAGAGTATCGGTTTCAGTCCTAGGATTGACGATAAACTTCAGAAATACAATTACAGAGTAGTGGCATATCGATTATGGCTCCTCGCCATTAACAATAGTTATTACCCATAGTTTCGTATTTGCTATTTTCCCGTCGCTACCCTTTAGAGACCAACCTGATCTTTCCACAATGCCATTTTTGACTTGCTTCTTAATATGTCCTGTAACTAAAGATTTGTTGAAAATATTAACTGTTAAATACGCTATTCCACAAATTAAAAACTTCCAGTTATTCTACATATCTTGAAACTTACTACCGTTGACTTTCACCGAAGAAAAGATACATAATAATAAAATGAAATCAAAGATTAGAATGTCAAAGCATAGTGTGAATGGTTAAAATGAAATGAACTAAAAATCATCTTCTTGTTTAAAACACGTTACTCTTCCAGAGAACTTCGCAACCTCTCAAAATTTTTTACACCTCTGATGTTTAGCCACATGTGGACAAATAGTGGGTCTCATGATGCAGCACTGTTTAGCCGTCACAAAATAAAGCCTCAAAAATCAGTAAATAAAACTATTCTTCTGCTGTTGCTCCGAATCGCATATACCAACCGCCCTCTGCTGCGACAACGACTCAGGGTATTTGATTTTTCTCTGCTTTTTCGGGCCTCCTTACCTCTCCTTCTAGCCCAACCTTTGTTCTCCAATTACGCCTTCATCGGCGAGCTTCTGCTCAATATTTTTCCTTTGCGCTGAATTGTTTTGTACCCTTCTTGCATATACACGTGTGCCATGTAATTTTTAGAGACTGCATGAATATATAAGGTGAGTATTTCTTCTCTTATCAAATTAAATATTACATATCTTGCTGTGAATTAATTTGTTTGTCCACATTCCACTTTCTGCGATTCCTTGAAATTATATAAAATATACGTCTGAAAAAAAAACTTGAAACAGCTGTTGCAGCTGATTGGTGAAGGGCTGAAAAAAGAAAAACACCTCTGCTGATGCTGCTTAGTATCGCGTATAACCTCCTTCGGCTTCCACAACAGCTTGAAGTCTGTTGGGCATTGAGCCCACAACTCGAGCCACATAACTAGGATATTCAAGTAACTCATTCCAAGCGTCATGAATCACATCAGAAAGCTGTCGGCGTGTCGACGGTGACTGCCCCTTTTCTCGTACTACTCTGACCATTTCTGTCCAAATATTCTCAATGGGATTCATGTCAGCTCCTTTAGCTGGCCATTCCGTTACAGTAATATTACTATGGTCGTCGAACCACTTCTTAACCACAGGTGCCATATGAATAGGTGAGCGATCTTGTTGGAACATGATCTGACCATCGCCAAATCTTGCTGTCACAGAAGGCAACATCACGTTCTCCAGAATTGGTATGTAACTGCGCGCATCGAATCTTCCTTCCACTTCTCACAGGAGCCCACACCCTTCGGCCGATATCCATGCCCATACCGTTACCGACTCCCTGCCACTCCTTCGGCAACTGTAAATATATTTTCGATTATACCTAGCACCTTTAGGCCGGTAAACAAGTACTTTTGCGGTTGATGCCGTAGAGAAAACTTTTTCGTCCGTGAAACTCACTCGCCTCCAAAACTGGAGAGGTTTGTCGACATTTTCAGCAGCAAAAGCAAGGCGAGCTTCTCTGTGGGAAACAGTCAATGTCTCTTTCACAGCAGCGCTTCTTGCTCTCCGTCCACCTTCCCTTAGACGACTAGTGACGAGACCCGACGTTTGCTGAATTTGTCGTGCGTTGACAAATGGGTGGTTCTCACTGAAACGGCGTATCTGCTGATCCTGAGCTGCTGTTGTTTTACGGCGACGGCCATGAGGCCTCCCATTCAGGTTACCACTCTCTTCCTTTCGTCTGACCCACCTGGCTACCGTCGACTCGTGAAGACCCATAGTTCTTGCTACATAGCCATTTGAAGATCCCTCTGCATGGAGTGCTATTATAACACCCTTGTCTGCCTCAGCTAGATGGACCATTTAGCGTTGACTGAATGATTCGTCGCGGTTAATATCTGCTGCGGAAACAGCGCTAGCAGGAAACAGCTGCCTCCTCCACGATGGCAGCCACAACGCAGTGGCCAAGTATGTGTAACACGGAAATCGATGGCATAAACGAGAGATCGCAAGCCCGTACCCGTGGCATTACATAGTGGAGCAACTTAGAATCTGTAATTTATCTCAGAAGGGACTGGTCCACTCTTGTCATGTCTTATCCTGATAAATATTACATGAAATGAAATGTTTACGTTTTGCATATGCGGCAGGCCTAACGCAAGAAACATTTCTGAAATATCTGAGGCAACCTGAAGAGCACTTCGTGAATTTTAGCTGTAGAAGGTTGCCTTATAAGAAGGAAAACGTGTTTATCCCCGCTCGCCGTGTTTCCAAGTGGCGCAGTTTACTCTGAGGCATACATAATTCTCTCCGGGCGTAAGAAGCGACTCGACTAACGAGGGGAACTCGCCAGGTGTCATAGGCTGATTGTCCGGAAACTTTGCTCAGTGAAGGAGAGGACAAAATAAGCGAACATGTGTTTCGACTTATCTGCAGACACTCGACCGTTTCCGAGTAAACGACGGTCAAAGTTATCAACGCGCTGTTGCTATAGTGTAGATACCTTCTGCAGCCGAGAACGCAATTGAAGCGGTGGCTCAGTGGCTACCGTCGTTCCTTCTTAACTTTGATTCCCGTGTTCGAGGCCATATTGTTTTTTTTATTATTATTATTTTCGTGCCTCTCTATCAGAATTATCTACGAATGTTTTTTTTTCTAATTTATGTTGAAATAATGTTGTCATTATTCGCTAATTAACTTTATGTGTAATTAATGAATTATAAAAATAATAAACGAATGAGACAAGCTGATCTAACATCATCTGGTCTGCCTCATGTATCGTTATATCCAAATGGTTTATAAATGTTAATCTACATTCAGATCCGATGATGGCATACCTTGAAACCGGTTATCCAGTAGACAGTATTTAAGCGATCTTGGCTTCTGAATTATTTCTACAACAGAGTGATCGCCCCACCACTCACTGTGTGTTCCCTTTTTAACTTATTTCTTTACACAGTAAATTAACTGACGAATAACGACAACAGTGTTTCAACATCAATTAGAATAAACATTCGTAGATAATTCAGAGAGTGAGGGGGAAAAAAGGAAAAACGGGGTTTCGAACTCGCAGCGCAAAGTTCCGAAGTTGCTATGGTAGCCGCAGAGCCACCGCTTCAGTTGAATCCTTACCCGCTAAGAGGTATCTACACTATAGCAACAGCGCATTGAACGCTTTGACCGTCGTTTTCTCAGAAGCGGTAGAGTGTAAGCAGATAAGCCGAGACACGTGTTCGCTTATTTTGTCCCCTCTCTCACTGAGCGAAGTTTCAGCAAGATCGGGGGATGACATTTGGCGTGTCCCCTCGTAAGTGGCGTGCGTTGGAATTCAGTAGACAGAATGCGTCCACTTTCCTTGACTACTCATTGACATGTTTGGAAATTTTCTTTCTTGTAGTGGCACTTTGCATTATGAGTTCTGGTTTTCCTGATAACAATCTACTAATGGACTTTGCTCCTAATTTACGTCACTGTGTAGTAGACCTACTGCAACTACATAAACCGGAAATGTTTGTTTATTTGGATA
The DNA here is from genome assembly GCF_023898315.1 of Schistocerca nitens. NCBI lineage: Eukaryota > Metazoa > Arthropoda > Insecta > Orthoptera > Acrididae > Schistocerca > Schistocerca nitens. Next base: position 603,627,430 of record NC_064619.1, on the reverse strand, counting down.
CTCAGCTTCTTAGTTGCTACATTTCGCTATAATATTTTCCTTTGTTTCAAAACGGCAAGTTAAGGTGACCACTGCAACTTGGTAACATCAGTGACAATTTAATACTTTGAAATAGTTATGTGTGGTGTACGAGGAGTGTACTCTGTTGAATGAGGAATACATTAAACACGAAAGCTGCGACCAATAACAATAATTAACTTTCGGTTACATGACAAAACACAAGTCAAATCACTGTCAGTTCATCTCAGTACCCAGTAAAACTTAAACTGGAACGATCGAAAACACACTTTTGTGGGGAAGGCAAACGAATGACTGCGTTTTATTGGCCGCACACTAAGAATACGCAACAGGCAAACTGAAAACACTGCCTACACTACGTTTGTCCGTCCACTGCTATAATATCCTTGACAGACGTGATTGACTGTGCACGCAAAAACGTCCAAGGAACGGTAGCACGATTTGTAATGTCACGAAATAGGGGAGAGAGAGTGCCAGATTTGACAATCGAGTTGGGGTAACATTCATGAAGCGTTTTTCGTTGCTGCGAGATCTTTTCACGAAATTTCAATCACCAACATCTGTTCTCAATGCCAAAACATTATTTCCTCGGGAACTTACACAGGAAGAAACCATAGTAATAATGATATTCAAGGCTCGCAAGAAAAGATTTAAGTAATCCTTTTCCCACACACTGTATTGACGGTAGAGAAATAGTCCGAACCTTCTGCCAAGCACGTAAGTCTGGATTGCAAAGAAATCCTGTTGATGTAGTCATGTAGATGTAACAACGAAATTATGTTGTAATTGCGACATGTGACTTTCATTTGATTTGAACATCGAAGTTGCTTGCTGTTTATTTACTTTTTGTTCATTAGCTTCAGCCATATACGAACACCTAGGCGCGTTAAATTGATATTGAAATAAAGTGTCATGCATGGACCAATAACAATAAATTCTTACCTACTTGTGATGGTACTGCAGTATCTGCCAGCGTCTTCAGAAGTGGATATCACATACGACGTTCCTAGGGTGTTTATAAATGGGTATTGCAGACGACTTCGAACAAACTTTGAATGTAGCTTCGTAAAAGTTCTGTGATCAAACGATCTGAGTTGCTGGCGAATACAGTTTATCCTCACTAGACAGCATATTTTATCATTATACATGAGGTGAATAGGGTTTCGCCGGGTGCGGTGGCAGAGCAGTTCCAGGCGCTTCAGTCACGAACCTCACGGCTGCTTCAGTCGCAGGGTGGAATCCTACTTCGGGCATAGATGTCTGTGATGTCCTTAGGCTAGCTAGGTGTAAGTAGTTCTAGTTCTAGGGGCTGATGACATAAGCAGTTTGGTCGCATAGTTCTTGAACCCATTTTTTGACCTTTCGCGTAAATTTTCTTTACATAAACGGCCGTATCTTTAGACTGCGTTGACATAGAAGCTCACTTGTTTGCACCACCAAGGGACGGGTTACCGCAAGAAGTGCGATACATTTCCACTTATTATGTCTACCCGTTCTGGAGGTAAACTGGTTTTAAGGGTTGGGTAGACCGATAGACGGTCAAGAAAGTGAGACTAGTACGGTTCCGCTTTTACCGGTTTAGGTGTCGAAATCCGAACAACGAAAACAGCTACGACAGCTACTGAAGATGAGGGCCGCATAAATAACACCCCCTACTCTTTATTCGAAATGTTCTAGTTGCAGTCGATACATCAGCATATTAATCGTAGCTACGCTTTCGATCTAAATAACGTTTACAGGAATGCAAATAGAATCCATTTGCCTATACACGTGGTAATTCACATCTCAGTATTAATGCCACCGCGTTTTAGAAGTGCGAACATTCCCATTGCTAGCTAGCTTAAGAAACACTTCGGCTAATTAACGTTTTCTGGCTGTGGCGAGTCTAGTGGAGAATTAGAAACAGTGTAGAATACGTTTAGCAGCTATGTAGCCATTTATTTCCTGGGGTGGTGCAGAATTATCCTACTAAATTTACTCTCTAATAACTGTATTTTGTTATTTCGATAAACATCCCGAATGATTGTCACATAAGCGGTGACATAAAGGAAGAAAATTCATGTTTTTGAGTCCAGAAAGCTCTATGCAACAGAAACTGCAGATCATTTTGCCATTTTCATTGCGAAATTGCCGGCTTATTCATTTCTGGGGTAATAATAGAGGGCTGTTTGCCGGGGTTGTCTGCTAGCGTAGTGAAAGGAAGGTCTGGTTTGTTTTCGGTTCTAATCTCGATGGAGGCAGGTAGAATATCAGCAAAGCAATTTTAAGAAATTCTCGCGCCCCCAATACGTTTTATCGCTACCTTTATTCTGTACTGGCGCCCTGTGGATGTCAATATGACACTCTTGTAGAATTTCATACATGTTACTGCCTACTTTTTCCGCTTCTGTCAATAATGGAATTGACTTAAATGTGGCACTGAAAGATTTTTAACTGAATTTCGTTATGAATCTTCACGCATTGCTAAATTTGCACACTTTCATGGTAGGTCAGCAACAGTAATCCAGTATGACTGGTCTGAACGTTGACACAGACCGTTTCGCGGCCGAATGCGGATAATATTTTGCTAATTCGTAACAATCTGGGGTTCTTTGTCTTACTAAAACAGTTATTTTATCTCGATAAGTTGAAATTCATTATTTTTTTTTGGTACAGTTCATACCAATTAGCGTTTCTTCTTTCAGTTCTGTCTTATATTTACGTGTTGTATTTAACACACTAATCAGCATTAATATAGTCTTACCAATTATTGAAAACAGCCGAAAAAAGTTCAGATAGTTTGTCAATTTCACGCCTGTGCATAGTATGTTGGCAGCACTTCGTCGCCTTGCCTGTTATGCTGTGTAGCAGACTTTAAAGCCGTGCGGGTCAGCATAATGAAAAGGCGAGGGGTCTCGCTCGTTTTGTCCACGACTGTACGCATCACCTCACTGAGCGTAATATTTTGTGACACTTCTTATGCAACTGACGGAGTACCATTGCTCCCTTGAACGCGTGTGTAGCAACTCGTGACCGAGTGGCTGCGACTCGTGTATTCGTCTTGAGCGCGTCACGTGTATGTTAATCATTCCTCTTTTCTGTTTTGGGTGGTGATTTCACAGTCTGTGCAGGTATCAGTCCTTGTGCGTCAGTTTACGATACACACTGAGCCCCAGGTTCTCACTATTCCTTGTGACAAACAGTTCTAGAAAGGGTAGCTGTTGGTCCTTTTGTACCTCCATAGTAAACTGTGTGCTGTTCCTCACCACGGCTACACACGACGAATGTGTCGTCGATGTACCTGCACCACACTTTACATTTACAAGGTATCAAGTGTAGCCCCTGTCTTTCGAAATGCTTCGTGAAGAAACTGGCCATCCTGGCGCGACAGGGGCTATTCTCCGGGCGCGACCTCCAGTCCGCCATCACCAATGGAGGGTGACCTCTGACAACAGAAGCCACTTCGGTTGGCGAAACGTCAAGAAAATCATTGCACAAACGCCGGCCGAAGAATCCGGGACAAGACAACACGTATTGCGTCAAACGGCCACGAAAACCACAACAATTTTGTATTGTCATGTAGGTAGTGGTATGTCATTTCCTCTTCACCTACACCGTATCATAAAAGAAAACGAGCGAGGTGACGCAGTGGTTAGCACACTAGGCTCGCATTCGGGAGGACGACGGTTTATCTACATCTACATTTATACTCCGCAAGCCACCCAACGGTGTGTGGTGGAGGACACTTTACGTGCCACTGTCATTACCTCCCTTTCCTGTTCCAGTCGCGTATGGTCCGCGGGAAGAACGACTGCCGCAAAGCCTCCGTGCGCGCTCGAATCTCTCTAATTTTACATTCGTGATCTCCTCGGGAGGTGTAAGTAGGGGGAAGCAATATATTCGATACCTCATCCAGAAACGCACCCTCTCGAAACCTGGACAGCAAGCTACAGCGCGATGCAGAGCGCCTCTCTTGCAGAGTCTGCCACTTGAGTTTGCTAAGCATCTCCGTAACGCTATCACGCTTACCAAATAACCCTGTGACGAAACGCGCCGCTCTTCTTTGGATCTTCTCTACCTCCTATGTCAACCCGACCTGGTACGGATGCCACACTGATGAACAATACTCAAGTATATGTCGAACGAGTGTTTTGTAAGCCACCTCCTATGTTGATGGACTACAGTTTCTAAGGAGTCTCCCAATGAATCTCAACCTGGCACCCGCCTTACCAACAATTAATTTTATATGATCATTCCAATTCAAATCGTTCCGTACGCATACTCCCAGATATTTTACAGAAGTAACTGCTACCAGTGTTTGTTCCGCTATCATATAATCATACAATAAAGGATCCTCCTTTCTATGTATTCGCAATACATTACATTTGTCTATGTTAAGGGTCAGTTGCCACTCCCTGCACCAAGTGCCTATCCACTGCAGATCTTCCTGCATTTCGCTACAATTTTCTAATGCTGCAACTTCTCTGTATACTACAGCATCATCCGCGAAAAGCCGCATGGAACTTCCGACACTATCTACTAGGTCATTTATATATATTGTGAAAAGTAATGGTCCCATAACACTCCCCTGTGGCACGCCAGAGGTTACTTTAACGTCTGTAGACGTCTCTCCATTGAGAACAACATGATGTGTTCTGTTTGCTAAAAACTCTTCAATCCAGCCACACAGCTGGTCTGATATTCCGTAGGCTGTTACTTTGTTTGTCAGGCGACAGTGTGGAACAGTATCTAACGCCTTCCGGAAGTCAAGGAAAATGGCATCTACCTGGGAGCCTGTATCTAATATTTTCTGGGTCTCATGAACAAGTAAAGCGAGTTGGGTCTCACACGATCGCTGTTTGTGGAATTCAAGTTGATTCCTACAGAGTAGATTCTGGGTTTCCGGACATGACATGATACGCGATCAAAAAAATCCGTGTCCGGGCATCCTGATTTATTTAAGGTTTTCCGTGATTTCACTAAATCGATTGAGGCAAATGTCGCGATGGTTCCTTTGAAACGGCACGGCTGATTTCCTGCCGCATCCTTCCCTAATCCGACCTTGTGCTCCGTCGCTAATGACCTAGTTGTCTACGGGACGTTAACATCAATCTGTTCCTCCTGCTTCTGTCATAATCCCGGATTGATCAAAGTAGTTGTTCATAGCCTGACACACAAGTCAAGTCCGACGTAGCTCATACCTGATGATTTGAGGGCGAGACAAACAAGAAATTGTAATTACTTCCGGTTCTAGGCGCTTCAATCTGGAACCGCGCCACCGCTGCGGTCGCAGGTTCGAATCCTGCCTAGGGCATGGATGTGTGTGATGTCCTTAGGCTCGTTAGGTTTAAGTAGTTCTAAGTTCTAGGGGACTAATGACCTCAGATGTTAAGTCCCATAGTGCTCAGAGACATTTGAAGCATTTTTTGTAATTACTTCCATGTTTAGACTTGACATTTGGAATTCAAGTGGTGTCAGGGGAAGAACATCTTCGGATAACATTTGTCCGCTTAGACCTGTGGTCGTCAAACTGCTGCCGGTGGACCGCATGCGGCCCGAGGTTCTCAGCCGTATTTTACAATAATATGCATCTAGCGACTAACACCAGAATCTAAATACGTGAAGAGTTTCGTCAGAGTGTAGTTTTCCCGTTCAGTAACAAACAAAACTAGTCATAGGGATAGTAGTACCTTAACATGTCACTAATTTTAATCGATGTCTGTGAATTCGGCCATGAGTAAAGTCGGCCGGTTACCTCAGGGGCAGAGGGTTAAGTAGGGCGGCCACTGCAGTGATAGAGGATGTGCGAGGGAGAAATTGGTTCAAATGGCTCTGATCACTATGGGACTTAACTTCCGAGATCATCAGTCCCCTAGATCTTAGAACTACTTAAACCTGACTAACCTAAGGACATCACATACATCCATGCCCGAGGCAGGATTCGAACCTGTGACCGTAGCGGTCGCGCGGTTCAGGACTTTAGCGCCTAGAACCGCTCGGCCACTCCGGCCAGCTGTGGGAGGGAGAATGTGGTTTTTTTGTTCAGTACTAAGAACCCGGGAGTTGGATGACTCGTACCGATCGGCTGCTATGATATAAATTTTGACACGGAACTAACACGAACTCATGAATACTTAGTGTGTGTGTGTGTATGAATTCCTAAGGACCAAACTGCTGAGGTCATCGGTCCCTAGACTCACACACTACTTAAACTTAATTAAACTAACTTACTCTAAGAGCGACACACACACTGCATGGGGGCTTAATTAAAAAAGATGAAAATAATTTTAAATTTTTTGCTTTAGTAGCTGTTTGTCCGATTACGAAGTCTCGTAACGGTTGGCCCTGACTGTTATTATTACGCAATCTGACTGCTTAGAACAACAACAAGGAATGAAATGGAAATTTTCATTAACACAATTAATTAATTAAGTCCCCAGCAACTATAAAACCTACGAAACCAAAGCACAAGTGTAACTGTTCTGTGTGTGGGAGTATGACTCAACGTACGCATCTGGCACGGTTCTTCTTCAACAACACAAGAAATTTTAGATATCATTTATACTGAATTAATTAAAGAAAATAGAAATACCATAATTACTCAAGAAAACCAGAATTACACTCTAATACAAGAACACAAGCCAGATGCTTTGTTGACTGAACCTGTAATGACGCATTATTTAAAACATGGAAATAATGAAAAATAAATCAAGTTTCGTTACCTTCATATATTGACCAAAATCACTCTATACAGAATATCTCCACACCGACTCGCTATTACCACATCTCAACAAGAACTTTTCAGTACCACATCTCAGCAAGCACTCCCTACTAGCACATCTGAACACGAACTGACTACTACGAGCTCTCCCCAAGCACTGACTTCTAGCACATATCAATAATGACTGCCCGTGGAGGCGGCGGAACAATGCTCTCTAGCGATCTCTGGCGCTGTGGCTCAGTGTAGCCACCTTTCATATGCCCTTCCTCCACGGCTAGAATTTGATGGTATTTTTGCCAGCATTGGTGGTGGAAATACCACCAAATTCGTCAAAAAAAATACAGACAAAAATAAAAGATAATATTAATACGTAAACATCATATAACTAAATAAAATTTTGGCTTTGCACTGACCTTTCAATAACCTAATATATAAAATACAGTAAGCAATACAAATTCTTTCATACATGTGACTTTACATAACAGTTTACACAAGTATCATGTGGTTAAACAGTTCAATCAATAGCGTCAGCAATGACGAATATGTGCAGGTAAGAGTCTCATAACTTTTCACAAACAGTAATACACAAAAAATCAGTTTATACAAATATTCACATAAACGCTTTCCATAGCCCAAGAATAAGCAGTTGACAGTTCGAGCAGTAGCACCCAGCAATGGTCAACAGGTGCTGACACCAACAAGTGAAATTTTTTTCAGTAGAAACAGTCCATCAGTGGCACCCAGCAATGTTGAGCAGGTGCAGACATGAACAGGTGACATCTTTTCAGTAGAAGCAGTCCATCAGTGGCACCCAGCAATGTTGAGTAGGTGCAGACACCAACAAGTAACACCATTTCAGTAGAAGCAGTCCATTAGTGGTACCCAGCAATGTTGAGCAGGTACAGACATCAACAGGTGACATCTTTTCAGTAGAAGCAGTCCCTCAGTGGCACCCAGCAATGTTGAATAGGTGCAGACACCAACAAGTAACACCATTTCAGTAGAAGCAGTCCATTAGTGGCACCAGCAATGTTGATCAGGTGCACACAGCAACAGGTGACTTCATTTTAGTAGAAGCAATCCATCAGTGGCACCCAGCAATGTTGAGTAGGTGCAGACACCAACAAGTAACACCATTTCAGTAGAAGCAGTTCCATAAAATACACTGTCACTGATCACACTGTTCATCAGAGTTTATAAGCAGAAATTAAACATGTCCTAGTGGCACCAATATTGTAGAAAAGGTACAAGTAACAGTCCATAATTTTTTTACAATCACTGATCACACAGTTCATCAGCAGAAATTAAACATGTCCTTGTGGCACCAATCATGTAGAAAAAGTGCAAGTAACAGTCCATACTATTCACCATAACTACTGAGACAGTTCAGTCATGAACAATAGTTTGAATGCACATACAATTTCTTTAACAAAATATAATCAATGCTCTTACACTAAACATACAAATCATAATAAACACACAAATGATATCAGTTAATTGTCACATTAACTATTACAGTACACAATAACAGTTAACCTATAATATTTATGGGTGTCAGTGCAAGCCACTACCAACAAATAAAATAATATTTAGGAGATAGGTGGGTAGGATTAGGAAAGGAAAACACACAAAACACATCCACTCATCTTTCATCCTCATTAAGTACTACTGTGTAATTGAATAGTGTTAACTGTGTAAATGTAACTCTGTCCAAGATTTGATGTTCATCATGTGTACCAAGTACTAGTGGCAGCAATGTATAACAGTCAATAATAGTTAAGTCAACGTCATAGTCATCATGTCAAGACCAATGTTTGCCAAGCCAGATCACATTGTACTGTTGCTGAACAACTGTCAGTGAGCCAAGATATGCAAATACTTCCTCTCTTCAAAAAAAAAGTGTATAGTGCTTATTGATTTAACAAAGTGTGTGTGTAGGCAATCTTCTTTCCACTTGGGTGTTCTAGTCTGCCATCTTCATCCTCCTTGTTCCATATGGACCAACAAAAAGAATATGCTCCTCACTTACTTTACCTCTTATCCACCAAACTCCAATAATCATCACTTAATCTTAATACTTCAATAATACGTCGATACATATAAACCTCAGCACCAATATCATTTCACTTCCATAACAACTCTTTCCTCTAGTCAGTACAAAAAAAATATGCTCCTCACTTACTTTACCTCTTATCCACCAAACTCCAATAATCATCACTTAATCTTAATACTTCAATAATACGTCGATACATATAAACCTCAGCACCAATATCATTTCACTTCCATAACAACTCTTTCCTCTAGTCAGTCTCCTCGAACAAGTACAGATAAAATCCTAGTGCAACTTCAATTCAGCATCCCATGCAATCCGAAGACACATTGTCCACACACAACCTCTGTGTATTCCATCTGACCCAAATTTTCTACTCATTATAAATTATAAGATACATTTTGGTTCCTTGTCCATCATTAAATAAAAGAAATGCATACATGACCTCTAACAGACCTTAGTTCGAATAACTCTCAGTAATTAAGTACGATTACGGAGTGTGAATGATCATAACATTTCACAGTGTGTACACCACTTCAAGAATCATGGCAGAAGCAATCATGTGGAGTATTCCTTGTGTCAAGTGTCACTTCCTATTTCAATTGCTCACGAAAAATGCAGTGTACTAACTGTCAATGGTCTAACCTAGTGTTGGTATGTCATGTCGTCAGCTTCCTTCCTATTAGCATAAATTTATACAGCTTCCATAAAACCTCAGCTCATGTGACTTCTATGACTTTCTTTTACTAATGTCGTTCGTCGAATTATAGCAGTTCATTTTCTTATCTTAAAAATATAAGGCACTGAGCGTAAGCAAAACATGCAATAGCGAGTAAATATACCAGTAGAGAACAGAATGTCAACAAGTGGATGCAGCACAATTCTTACAACGAGGCTCTGCCAAGCGAACAATCTATAATTAATACAATAGTGTGACCTAAACTCTATGTACGTACACAGTATATCAGCATTTCTATATACTAAATTGAAGAGTAGTTATGACAACAAAACAGAAATGTGTAAATATGCAATCCATAAGCAAGGCAGCAAATATGTTATCTATCATAATAAACAGGTCATTAGCATCATATCAGCATAAGCAAATAAATGTTTATATGTAATCTTAATAAGTAAACATGAAGGCGCAAGCAGATAAATCACAAAGTATAACTTACATATCTAACCACATCAGCACAATTAATCAGGTGACAATTATGACCGTGCATGGGGGCTTAATTAAAAAAGATGAAAATAATTTTAAATTTTTTGCTTTAGTAGCTGTTTGTCCGATTACGAAGTCTCGTAACGGTTGGCCCTGACTGTTATTATTACGCAATCTGACTGCTTAGAACAACAACAAGGAATGAAATGGAAATTTTCATTAACACAATTAATTAATTAAGTCCCCAGCAACTATAAAACCTACGAAACCAAAGCACAAGTGTAACTGTTCTGTGTGTGGGAGTATGACTCAACGTACGCATCTGGCACGGTTCTTCTTCAACAACACAAGAAATTTTAGATATCATTTATACTGAATTAATTAAAGAAAATAGAAATACCATAATTACTCAAGAAAACCAGAATTACACTCTAATACAAGAACACAAGCCAGATGCTTTGTTGACTGAACCTGTAATGACGCATTATTTAAAACATGGAAATAATGAAAAATAAATCAAGTTTCGTTACCTTCATATATTGACCAAAATCACTCTATACAGAATATCTCCACACCGACTCGCTATTACCACATCTCAACAAGAACTTTTCAGTACCACATCTCAGCAAGCACTCCCTACTAGCACATCTGAACACGAACTGACTACTACGAGCTCTCCCCAAGCACTGACTTCTAGCACATATCAATAATGACTGCCCGTGGAGGCGGCGGAACAATGCTCTCTAGCGATCTCTGGCGCTGTGGCTCAGTGTAGCCACCTTTCAACACACAAACACCCACCCACCCACACACACACACACACACACACACACACACACACACATACACACCGCCATTCCCGAGGGAGGACTCTAACCTCCGGCGGGAGAGGCTGCGCAATCAGTAACAAGGTGGCTCTAACCGCGCGGCCACTCCGCGCGGAAATACTTACAAGGGGAGGCCGCCAATTGTGAAATTCTGATTCGATTCATACTGCGCATAATAAAAGCTCATGGCCAGAGGTGTAATGTGGCAAAGCACCAAGATGCACTTCTCAGCCGTTGTCGAGAAAATCGACAGTTCAAAGAAACCGTTGCGGTGAAATACTCTCTAGCATTAATAATTTTCTACAGCGTCGTGGTGCAGCGGTAAGTGCTCGGGTTCGTAATCCGAAGGTCGCCGGATCGAAACTCGCGCCATGCAACTTTTTTTTTTAGTATTTGTTTTTTGTAATTCAAATGTGTATACACACACACACGCACACACACACACACACACACACACATATATATATATATATATATATATATATATATATATAAAAAAATTCCCGGCAATCAGTTGCAACAATTATGCATATAATAAGTTGTTGAAAGTCGTTTGTCGTGGAAAAACTGGCGACTTCGAACATCATTATGTTTTTCGCAAACAAAGTTGTATTTCAGAAATGTTATTAATTGACTTCATAATGTTAACCACGTATAGTTAAGGGAAGACGTAGAAACGATATTCCGAAACGAATACGTATAGCTTAAGTCAAACGTTCGATTTAGAACAGAGACCCCACGAACACAAATTTGCTGTGGCAGGTATGAAATATAAACTCCGTTACTCGCTCGTTACGCTTGAAGGACAGAAGTTGAATGGGCCGAAACGAGCAGCCGCATAACAGCGTAGTTGCCTGCTAACTTCGAAAGAAGGTAGATGCGGTCCCTAGCGCAACTTATAACATCGTCGAAAATCAGTGCGGACGGGAGAGCTTTGGTACACCCTGTTGAACAAACGGAAAAATGGTGGCGGTACAATTGTGAGCGATCCGCCTTCACCAACATGCATAAGCAATTCATTAATATAACTAATAAAAAAATTGCATGGCGCGAGATTCGATCCGGCGACCTTCGGATTACGAACCCGAGCGCTTACCGCTGCGCCACGACGCTGTAGAAAATTGTTAACCGTAGAGAGTATTTTATCGCAACGGTTTCTTTTAACTGTCGATTTTCTCGACAACGGCTGAGAAGTGCATCTTGGTGCTTTGCCACATTACACCTCTGACCATGAGCTTTTATTATGCGCAGTATGAATCGAATCTGAATTTCACAATTGGCGGCCTCCCCTTGTTAGTGTAACTGGTGGATACTTAAGACAGAGATGGCCGTCCTCAAATACGGAAAATATTTGTACCAACGATATGAAATTAAATTAAGGCTCTTGTAATGCAACGCAATGAGCAGAAGAAAAATGACATTCAAATACATTTACTAAACATATGTGATTTTCTCTCATATTGCATAGTGCATTTCAATACAAGCAGAATTGCTGTTATTAATCAGCTAACGGAGAAACCCGGCGTCGCCCAAATATTTACTTCCACCTGCGCGTCCGCGCTCGCACCACGCGGCTTCTGGCCTCGCGCTTAACGTTTATGACGTCATATCTACTGAACTACGAGTCGTGCAATGACAACATTCCATAGGTACGTTCAGCGGCATATGTGAACACTGTCTGACAAATGTGCTGAGAATGCAGTTTGTGGCATCGAAGTAATAAATTTGAACGTCATGCACGATGCAGCAGTTTTTCACGCTTCTCACTGTTTATGACGTCATATACAGGGTGATTCAAAAAGAATACCACAACTTTAGGAATTTAAAACTCTGCAACGACAAAAGGCAGAGATAAGCACGATCTGTCAGCGAATTAAGGGAGCTATAAAGTTTCATTTAGTTGTACATTTGTTCGCTTGAGGCGCTGTTGACTAGGCGTCAGCGTCAGTTGACGCTAATATGGCGACCGCTCAACAGAAAGATTTTTGTGTTATTGAGTACGGCAGAAGTGAATCGACGACAGTTGTTCAGCGTGCATTTCGAACGAAGTATGGTGTTAAACCTCCTGATAGGTGGTGTATTAAACGTTGGCATAAACAGTTTACAGAGAATGGGTGTTTGTGCAAAGGGAAAAGTTCTGGACGGCCGAGAACGAGTGATGAAAATGTAGCACGCATCCAGCAAGCATTTGTTCGCAGCCCAGGAAAATCGAGTCGCAGAGCTAGCAGAGAGCTGCAAATTCCACAATCAACTGTATGGAGAGTCCTACGAAAAAGGTTAGTTATGAAACCTGAACGTCAACTACCCGAGGCGATGGATCGGCCGCCAGGCAGCCCGTGACAGAGCACTTCATCACTGGCCTCCAAGAAGCCCTGATCTTACCCCCTGCGATTTTTTCTTATGGGGGTATGTTAAGGATATGGTGTTTCGGCCACCTCTCCCAGCCACCATTGATGATTTGAAACGAGAAATAACAGCAGCTATCCAAACTGTTACGCCTGATATGCTACAGAGAGTGTGGAACGAGTTGGAGTATCGGGTTGATATTGCTCGTGTGTCTGGAGGGGGCCATATTGAACATCTCTGAACTTGTTTTTGAGCGAAAAAAAACCTTTTTAAATACTCTTTGTAATGATGTATAACAGAAGGTTATATTATGTTTCTTTCATTAAATACACATTTTTAAAGTTGTGGTATTCTTTTTGAATCACCCTGTATATCCTGAACTATGTGTCATCCAATGATATATAATATTGTAGGCACATTCAACGGCATATGTGTATACCGTCTGCGAAATTTGTTGCGAACAGCGTTAGTGGTAAAGAAGTGATAAACTTAAGCGTCATACATGATGCGGCAGTTCACCGCGCATCTCACTGTTCATGACGTCTCCTGAAGTAGGAACCGTACAGTGATATAATTTTGTGATTACATTCAATGGTACCTGTCCGTGCTGCCTGTAAAATGTGTCAACGAATACAGTTAGTGCTAAAGGAGTGATAAATTATGACTTCATGCTTCATGCTAGAATTTCTACATACTAGGCTGAACCTTCCACCATATTTTCCCCAATCCGAGAATTCGGCAATGTTTACCTTGTGGGTAGTTAACCTATTCATACAACTTTATACACTACTTCTTATAAAATATTTAATATTGCATATATGAACTGTACCAAACAGTAATTACTTTTTTTAGAGATATTTAGAATGCCCTTTTCGCCTAACGGAAAAATTGATATGTAATTTTACACGGCCATAGAAATGTGACTCGGAACTTGAGTGATAGTATGTAAATAGGAAATGTAATAAGTTAAGAAATCGGTATCAATGTCTCCAAATATAGATGTTATGCGGTAACACCGTGTGCGTATTTATTATTCTTTGCCCGTGTACAGGCACTTGTTCAGGTTATGTTTATTTTTTTATCATAAGTAGATTCTTCAAGAAATGTGACGTTTTTATTGTGCAGGGGGGGGAGGAGGAGGAGGGAGGAAACTCTAGTTTCATGTTACTGTGAAATGAATTTTTATTAATAGTTTCATCTATCATTTAACCGGTATCTATTTTGTGTAGTTCACGATAGGTTTGTTGAGTAGTAGCAAAAATTTTATTCTTTGATGGTTATATTAGTTTTGCAGTTCCCTTAACATGAATAACCTGCTATAAAAATATCTTAATTACCACTCGTCCTGCGGTACCTATATAAGAAATGGGGTTAAGTATTATTCAGTTTGTGCATGTTTGTGTATGATAACGACGTATAAATACATCAAAAATATTCTTCTCCTCTTCGTCAGTTGCGAAAATACCTCAGGAATCGAAAATTTTTGAGACGAACTGCTTCAGCATTATTTACAACTGGGGAAGAAACACATTTATATACAATCCACTTCATGTTTATAACTATTTTTGCTAACGTATATTTACAGTGGACAATTCATCCAGCAGGTCGTGGCTCCTAGTTGTCTCGGAGGCAATTTATGGCCCATTATTTTCTTCCTCCGGGATCACTTTGTAAATCTAAACACGCGAAAACTATTTTTGCGATGGTTAGTGCAGTTCACAGCTGAGCGGCCATCCACTTTAACGACGAATTCTTGAATGCAATTAATTAGAAATCTCCACTCGCATCGTGACTCATTTGTAAACAAGTATGAATATTCTATTCTTTGGGGGAAACATGACGGACAGATGAGCTCAGGTAAGTAGTAAGTAATAAGTGGTAAACATTTTTCCTTTCATCATTTTGTAGGGGTTGCCAGCGAGGAAAAATTTCATAAAAGTTCGAAACTGTGTGTAAAATTTGTTGCAAGTTGTTAAGTGCTTTCGTTCTCAAATTCTGTATTAACGAAGCTTGAGAATTCACGCGTCACGGACTAAGCTTCTTTTTCACTGCCACACCCACCCCCATCGATTTGATAGGCAGGTGTTCTCACACCCACAGTGGCTGCTGCCTGTAAGTGAGGTATGCATGTGTACATAGTCTGGCTGAAATCGGTCCAGTGGTTTAGGAGGGGATGTGGAACAACATTACACACACACACACACACACACACACACACACACACACACACACACACACATTCATTTTTATAATGTGTGCGGATTAATCTTCCCTTCACACTGACAAGACATCATAACATATTCAGGCAATTAAAGTGTCACAAGTTTGGGCTACTGAGGTTGGCAGCAATCTGACACAGAGAACAGTCGACCCGAAGTATTCCGAATGGTGCCGATTTTTAACGAACAGTTCTTGGGGGTCGGCGGTCCGCCCTCTTCATTGCAGCTAGCCTACTAGTGGCTCGTAACATAGGAGTTTATAGAGGTTACCAATTAATAATAAGACTGGTATACATACGGCACGAGATACCGCTCCACAGTGTAGATATTGGCTCCCGAGCAAGCAAGTTCCACGACGTTGGCTCAAATGGCTCTGAGCACTATGGGACTCAACTGCTGTGGTCATCAGTCCCCTAGAACTTAGAACTACTTAAACCTAACTAACCTAAGGACATCACACACATCCATGCCCGAGGCAGGATTCGAACCTGCGACCGTAGCAGTCGCACGGTTCCGGACTGCGCGCCTAGAACCGAGAGTCCACCGCGGCCGGCTCAACGACGTTGACTGAAGGAAATAGTCGAGACGCATCAGGTATATCTAGGGCCATTTATTTATTTACAAAAGCATTCGGCAGAGATAACCGAGGAAAACTGAGTGAATGGTAATTACCTTCATACCTCAAAAATGTAATAGAACGCACGCACGGAAATTCAGAAATTGCCACTACTGAAACCTCAAGATTCTAAGGCGAAAGTAGGTTAAGGTGTGCGACGAACATAGAATAAACTATTCGTAAAGTACAGCTCCCGAAAAGATACTTTTTTATAGAAGTAGTGTAACGGATGCTATTATCACTGTTTGGTAGACCATCGCAATACACTACTGGCCATTAAAATTGCTGCACCACGAAGATGACGTGCTACAGACGCGTAATTTAACCGACAGGAAGAAGATGCTGTGATATGCAAATGTTTAGCTTTTCAGAGCATTCACACAAGGTTGGCGCCGGTGGCGACACATACAACGTGCTGACATGAGGAAAGTTTCCAACCGATTTCTCATACACAAACAGCAGTTGACCGAAGTGGCCTGGTGAAACGTTGTTGGGATGCCTCGTGTAAGGAGAAGAAATACATACCATCACGTTCCCGACTTTGATAAAGGTCTGATTGTAGCCTATCGCGATTGCGGTTTATCGTATCGCGCGCGAGATTGCTGCTCGCGTTGGTCGAGATCCAATGACTGTTAGCAGAATATGGAATCCGTGGGTTCAGGAGGGTAATACGGAACGCCGTACTGGGTCCCAACGAACTCGTATCACTAGCAGTCGAGATGACAGGTATCTTATCCGCATGGCTGTAACGGATCGTGCAGCCACGTCTCGATCCCTGAGTCAACAGATGGGGACGTTTGCAAGACAACAACCATCCGCACGAACAGTTCGACGACGTTTGCAGCAGCATGGACTATCAGCTCGGAGACCAAGGCAGCGGTTACCCTTGACGCTGCATCACAGAAAGGAGCGCCTGCGATGGTGTACTCGACTACGAACCTGGCTGCACGGATGGCAAAACGTCATTTTTTCGGGTGAATCCAGGTTATTTTTACAGCATCATGATGGTCGCGTCCGTGTTTGGCGACATCGCGGTGAACACACATTGGAAGCGTGTATTCGTCATCGCCATACTGGCGTATCACCCGGCGTGATGGTATGGGGTGCCATTGGTTACACGTCTCGGTCACCTCTTGTTCGCACTGACGGCGCTTTGAACAGAAGTGTAACGACCCGTGGCTCTACCCTTCATTCGATACCTGCGAAACCCTACATTTCAGCAGGATAATGCACGACTGCATGTTGCAGGTCCTGTAAGGGCCTTTCTGGATACAGAAAATGTTCGATTGCTGCCCTGGGCAGCACATTCTCCAGATCTCTCACCAATTGAAAACGTCTGGTCAATGGTGGCCCAGCAACTGGCTCGTCACAATACGCCAGTCACTACTCTTGATGAACTGTGGTATCGTGTTGAAGCTGCATAGGCAGCTGTACCTGACACGCGATCCAAGCTCTGTTTGACTCAATGCCCAGAGGTGGTTGTTCTGGGTACCACAGGTGGTTGTCCTGGGTACTGATTTCTGAGGATCTATGCACCCAAATTGCGTGAAAACGTAATCACATGTCAGTTCTAGTATAATATATTTTTCCAATGAATGCCCGTTCATCATCTGCATTTCTTCTTGGCGTAGCAATTTTAATTGCCAGTAGTGTATTTATCAATGAAATACACAACCTGCGGATGTTCTGCAGTACCAGCTAATTTCGTGAACCGCTTTTCGGTTTACAGGATCATCTTCTGACTCTCCTCATTTAAGAACTTACAATGCTGAGCAATATCTTTGACGGAGGTTTTATACAAGCAGACCGCGATGCAAACACAAAGCAAGCGTCATCTTTTAGAGTAGACCATGTTTGTGACTTCGTAGGCTTTCCCGGCGTATTAATTCTTGAAAGTTCTTCGGATTTGTTGCCGGATCCTAAAATCAGCTCGATTCGATGTTTCGGCGATCCTACTGTTAGCCATCTTCAGGCGAATGCTGCTTCTGCTGATGAGTGCCGTTCTCAGCGGGACTCACCATCGCCGAAATATCGAATCGAGTTGATTTTAGGATCCGGCAGCAAATCCGAAGAGACTTTCAAGTCTACACCATGTTTATTTTACAATGTCTGTTCCTTCAGACGTGCCTGCATATCTGAAGGAACAGACATTGTTCACGATCCATAGCTGTCTTAAATATTACGAAGTTTATTGGGCGTCAGTTCTTTGACATAGCTGTATTAGGTGCAGATATACTATGTATTAATGACACACGAAATTTGTGCTGGAGCAGGCCTCGAACCCAGATTTTCCACTTATCGCAAGCGGTCGCCTTGACCACTGCAAGCATTTATTTTGAAGACTTCAGTAGCCACCACCATGCTTGGGGATATAAGGACAAAGATATAAACGACTACATCTTACGTGACTGGTTGTCACGGAATAAGCTGTATCTGGTTTCCAGTGGAAGGGACAAAGCAACGTTGCGATCAATGAGGTGGCAGAGAGACACATCAATACAATTTTATCACTACCAGTCATGGTGACGGATATAAACTGGCAAATAGGAAAATAATAGATTATTTCCCCCACATTCGATATAGACTCACTATTATTGATTTGGCATCCAGACACCGCATTTTAAATCAACTGCGAACGCTCGTCGGTATTTGTAATTGGAGAACTGGCAACAGTACGCTGATAAAATCGACGAGATTATTGAATTTATTCCTGTGCAAATCAAGAACTGCGACATATTTATTAACGCTGTCAAAGAGGCAGCAAAAAGAGCGATACCCAGGGAAGAGAGGAAGCGATACATCCGAGGATGCCCTGATCAGGGGGATGAGCTATAGAGGAATATCGACTTACAAATTCAAGTAACACAGCAGATGAACTTCAAGGCCTAAATCACCGCAGAAGAGAAAAATGGCATGAAACTGCAGGGAGTCGCGATTTCACCCATTCGAGCTGCAAAGCTACTGAAGAGAAAGGGTGGAGATTCCAAGACTGAGAGCTGCCAACATCACTGCAAACGAAACTTCCTCGCAGATTAAAACTGTGTGCCGGACCGAGACTCGAACTCGGGACCTTTGCCTTTCTGGCAGTAGTAAAGCTGTGAGGACGGGACCTGAGTCGTGCTTGGGTAGCGCAGTTGGTAGAGCACTTGCCCGCGAAAGGCAAAGGTCCCGAGTTCGAGTCTCGGTACGGCACACAGTTTTAATCTGGCAGGAAGTTTCATATCAGCGCACACTCCGCTGCAGAGTGAAAATCTCATTCTGATCACTGCAAACGAAGTTGCAACACGTTTATTGCACAACCATAAAGCAGCTACGAACAAGAACCGCACTAGACTCGTGAGAACGCAGTTACGACTCAAACGCTCGCAGCTAGTATCCCAGCGCGAGTTAAAAACTAGTTAGCAGGAGGAAGCTGTATATAAACAAAGCAGCTGCTCTTAGATGAAACGTATCCGGCGTTCCCGAAAAACGCGGGCCCGAAATCCGATCAGTCTAATCTTGTAGTGATTCTGAGAGCTGGAAAACTGCCAACAAAATTTAGCACTGAAAAAGAAACAGTCACCAAAAAACCTGGCAAAGATGGCAACTAAGCATCACATTACAGGCCTATTTCACTATCTAGTGTAGTTTATAAACTACTAGATACGATTTTAGTAAATCGAATCCAACCATTGATTGACAGAGTAACTCCAAGTCGAGAAAACGGTTTTCGAAAGAATAGCAGTTGATGTGATCGGGTATTGATTAACATATTTTATGGAAACAGGCTACCAGCATAAATTGAAGACGGCAGTAGCATTTGTTAATCTTACTGCCGCATTTGATAGCGTGCGGTGGTATGGCCTGCTACTTAAATTTGCAGAAATCATAATACGCAGAATACTGGTTAATATAATGGATAGCGTACTTGGCAACAGGCGATTCCGAGTATTCCTTAGGGAAAAATGTAGTAGATGCCTAAGATTGAATGATGGGCTACAATAGGGGTCTGTGCTATCACAAACCCCTTTTAATCTCGTAGTGTTTAATACAGATAGTTGGGCAGCAACCTCCCTATCGTCAGCAGTACATCGGAGCATGGCATATCGTTTGTGAGTTGTAACGAGCTTACAGTAAGTAAAAGTGACTTCTATTTTTACTTGCTGTGTGCATTTTAAGTCTAGTTTATTAATTTTTGCGTATTTGTGTATGTAGCCACAGTTCCACATTTTAATTACTGCGTAGTATATATTCATGCTTTTGGTATTGCGATAGACGTTAGTTTTCGTGTGGGCAGTCAGTTTCAGTCGTAGAACTCGGTAGCTGGACAACAGCTTTCGTATCGTCAGCAGCACATCTGAGCACGGCATTTCGTTTGTGAGTTGTATCGAGCTTCTAATAACCAGAAGCGACTTATATTTTCTACTTACTGTGTGCATTTTAGCCTGAGATATTAATTTCTTGCGTATTTTTGTACCTAGCAGTGGCACTTTCGCGTTTTAATTACTATCTAGCCTATAGTTCCACCATATTTAGTATGAGAAGGCACTGAAATTGCTGTTTTCAGATGCGAGCTGAGTTTCTCATCTTTCGCTCGCAGCTCCAGACGTCCTGGCTTCGGTCACGCAGCTTGAGGCTGTTGCCAGAGGGCATCACCGGGGAGGTGCGAACGTGAAGTATGTCCAGCACGTTCCTCGTCTCCCCCAATCGACCCAGTTCCGCCTGCACTGAGATGACCCCTTACCTGTCGTCGAGTGAGAGGTTGTTTCAAGCTGTGGCAAGCAACAGAAGACTTTCCAGAGGGTCCATCGAAGAGTCTCCCCGGTTCGCCTGACGGACGGTATCTGTAACTGACAGAAATCGCGACCGGATGAAGTCCCTCTCTCTGTTCCAGAGGAACCTTCTCAGCCCACAAGATCTGGACATTCACAGAGGTGAGTTACTGGTATCTGGGAGCTCCAGTGTCAGGGGCTTATTGGGACCTCTTAGGGCTATGGCTACCATACAGGCGAAGAAATCCACTGTACATTCTGTGTGCATAGCAGGAGAGAAATCATTCCAAATGTGGAACAGGTGCTTCCGGATGAACGCCAACGGCAGGTGGTGGCTCATGTCGGTCCTGACGATGTATGTCGCTTTGGATCAGAAGAAATTCTCTCTCATTTCGGACGGCTAATGGGAGTGGTAAAGAATGTCAGTTGATTGCGAGATGAAGCCAGTGCTCACCATATCTAGCATCCTCGGGAGGAGCGACTGCGGACGTTTGGTACAGAGCTGAGTGAAGGGCCTGAATCAGAGGCTCAGAGGGTCCTCCTACCATGTAGGTCAGGTTGCGTTTTATAGGTCAGGTGTCCAATAGGTGAAGGAGGTGGATACACGGGTAGCATGAACTGTGTAGAACGGACTTGGCGTTTTTTGGGGTTAGACGGTCTTGGGAAAGTGCAGAAAGGGCTTCAGTCTAAAAGGGTGCATGATAAACACAGGAAGACCGTAGATAGTAGCAAACGGTATTGTAGTGGTAACTTGTCGTGGTTGTGTTGGGAAAGAACCAGAGCTCCAAGCGCTAACAGAATTCACTGAAGCTCAAACGGTTACTGATAATGAAAGCTGGCTAAAGCCGGAGATAAATTCAGTCGCAATTATCAAAAAGAATGGATCGATTAAAAATAGTCGGCGACGGCATGTTTGTTGTTGTTAGAAATAAATTTATCTTGTGGTGAAACTGGAGTAGACAGCTCCTGTGAGTTAGTATGGACAGAGGCAACCGGAAAATAATAATAATAATAATTGGTCACTTTTACCGATTCAGTTGCTGAGCAGTTCAAAGAATACTTGAGTATCATCTCCAGCAGGTGCCCTACTCATCCAATTACAGTTGATGGTAACTTCAATCTCGATATGTTGGTGAAAATACGTGTTCAATGCCGGTGGTAAGTATAAAACATCGTCAGAAATTGTACTAAATGCGTTCTCCGAAAACTGTTTTGAGCAATTAGTTCAGGAGCGTACTCGAAGTGTAAATGGTTGAGATTTAATGTTGAGATTGATGTTTCACCTCTTAGCATCAAATAATCCTGAAAAAATGCGATCATGACTGATACAGAGGAGACTGACACCGCAACAGCCAAAGCCGACAAAAGTAAACAGAAAATATATCTACTTAAAAAAAAAGAGATAAAATGTCACTTGACGACTTAATAGGAGACAGCCTGCACTCTTTTCCAACTAAGTATGTACTTGCTGACCAGATGTGGCTCGAAATCAAAGAAATACACTCCTGGAAATTGAAATAAGAACACCGTGAATTCATTGTCCCAGGAAGGGGAAACTTTATTGACACATTCCTGGGGTCAGATACATCACATGATCACACTGACACAACCACAGGCACATAGACACAGGCAACAGAGCATGCACAATGTCGGCACTAGTACAGTGTATATCCACCTTTCGCAGCAATGCAGGCTGCTATTCTCCCATGGAAACGATCGTAGAGATGCTGGATGTAGTCCTGTGGAACGGCTTGCCATGCCATTTCCACCTGGCGCCTCAGTTGGACCAGCGTTCGTGCTGGACGTGCAGACCGCGTGAGACGACGCTTCATCCAGTCCCAAACATGCTCAATGGCGGACAGATCCGGAGATCTTGCTGGCCAGGGTAGTTGACTTACACCTTCCAGAGCACGTTGGGTGGCACGGGATACATGCGGACGTGCATTGTCCTGTTGGAACAGCAAGTTCCCTTGCCGGTCTAGGAATGGTAGAATGATGGGTTCGATGACGGTTTGGATGTACCGTGCACTATTCAGTGTCCCCTCGACGATCACCAGTGGTGTACGGCCAGTGTAGGAGATCGCTCCCCACACCATGATGCCGGGTGTTGGCCCTGTGTGCCTCGGTCGTATGCAGTCCTGATTGTGGCGCTCACCTGCACGGCGCCAAACACGCATACGACCATCATTGGCACCAAGGCAGAAGCGACTCTCATCGCTGAAGACGACACGTCTCCATTCGTCCCTACATTCACGCCTGTCGCGACACCACTGGAGGCGGGCTGCACGATGTTGGGGCGTGAGCGGAAGACGGCCTAACGGTCTGCGGGACCGTAGCCCAGCTTCATGGAGACGGTTGCGAATGGTCCTCGCCGATACCCCAGGAGCAACAGTGTCCCTAATTTGCTGGGACGTGGCGGTGCGGTCCCCTACGGCACTGCGTAGGATCCTACGGTCTTGGCGTGCATCCGTGCGTCGCTGCGGTCCGGTCCCACGTCGACGGGCACGTGCACCTTCCGCCGACCACTGGCGACAACATCGATGTACTGTGGAGACCTCACGCCCCACGTGTTGAGTAATTCGGCGGTACGTCCACCCGGCCTCCCGCATGCCCACTATACGCCCTCGCTCAAAGTCCGTCAACTGCACATACGGTTCACGTCCACGCTGTCGCGGCATGCTACCAGTGTTAAAGACTGCGATGGAGCTCCGTATGCCAAGGCAAACTGGCTGACACTGACGGCGGCGGTGCACAAATGCTGCGCAGCTAGCGCCATTCGACGGCCAACACCGTGGTTCCTGGTGTGTCCGCTGTGCTGTGCGTGTGATCATTGCTTGTACAGCCCTCTCGCAGTATCCGGAGCAAGTATGGTGGGTCTGACACACCGGCGTCAATGTGTTCTTTTTTCCATTTCGAGGAGTGTAGTATCTGAGGCGACGCCGAGATTTGTACCAAGTAAATTAATAAAAGATGGTACTTGTCCAACGGGGTACACAAAACAGAACAGTCCACTGTTGCAGAAGCAACGAAAACAGCTTGCTAAAAATTGGCAATTTTTTACTGAAGCTCGAAACTTATCTGAGACTTCAGCGCGAGATGCTTTTAATAGCTTCCACAATGAAACTCACTCTCGAAATTTGACAGAAAATCCACAGAGATTCTGCTCGTTTGTAAAGAACGCCAGCTCCTAGACTCAATCAATATCATGACTGCGCGATACCAAAGCCAATATTACCCATGACAATGCTATTAAAGCGGAGTTTTTAAACACAGGTTTCTGAAATTCCTTCGGCAAAAATGACGAAGTAAATATTCCAGAATTCGAATCAAGAACAACTGTCAACATGAGTAGCAGTTGGATATCCTCGGTGTAGCGAAGCAGCTTAAAGCTCTTACTAAAGGTAGACGTTCCGATCCAGACGGCATAGGAATTACGCGCCTTCCAGAGTACGCTTATACAGTAGCTCCAATCATATACAACAGCGAGCAGGACGAAAGATCCGTACCAAAAGACAGGAAAGTTGGGCTGGTTACACCAATACTCAAGAAGGGAAATAGGAGTAATCCGATGAATTACAGATCTATATCGCTAACGTCAATTTGCAGCTGGATTTTGGAACATATACTGTTTTCGAACCCTAGCAGTCAACTGTCTGTCGACACACAGAAAGCAAGGGTTCAGAAACTATCGTCTTGTTAAACGCAACTAACTCTTTATTCGCACGAAGCAATGAGTGCTGTAGACAGAGGGTATCAAAGTCATTGCATATTTTTAGATTTCCAGAAGGCTATTGACACCTTTCCTCACAAGCGACTTCTAATCAAATTGAATACCTATGGAATATCGTCTCAGTTGTCCGTTTGGAATCGTGTGTTCCTGCCAGAAAGGTCACAGTTCGTAGTAACTGACGCAAAGTCATCGAACAAGACAGGCCCTCTGCTGTTCCTGATCTACGTAAACGACATTGGAGACAATCTGAACAGCCCTCGTAGATTGTTTGCAGATCATGCAGTCATCTACTGTAAAGACATCAGATGATCAAAAATATTTTCAAAATGATTTAGGCAAGATGTCTGTATGGTGCAAAAGGTGGCAGCTGAGTCTAAATAATGAAAAATATAAAGTCATCCACATGAGTACTAAAAGAAATCTGCCAAGTTTCTGTTACACGATAAATCACACAAATCTAAAGGCGGCCAATTCAAATAAATACCTAGGAATTATAATTACAAATAACTCACAATGAAACGATCGTATACATTTACATGATGTTGTGTGAAAGGCAAACCAAAATCTGCGTTTCATTGGCGGAACACAATGCAACAGGTCTACTGCCTGCACAACGTCTGTTTGTCCTCTGCAAGATGACTGCTGTACTGTATGGGATCCTTACCAGATGGAACTGACGGCGGAAATCGGAAAAGTTCAAAGAAGGGCAGATGGTTTTGTATTATCGCGAAATAGCGGAAAGAGTGTCGCGGATATGAAAGCGTATTGGGGTGGCAGTCATTAAAACAATGAAGTGTTTCGTTGAAGCGATCTCTCTTCACGAAATTTCAGTCATCAAGTTTCTTCTTTGAATGTGAAAAATATTTTACTGCCGCCAACCAGCATGGGGATAATTGATCATCATAATGAAATAACAGAAATCAGACAACGTACGGAAAGATTTTCGTGATCATTTTTCTCACGCGCCGTTAGAGAGTGGAATGGTGGAGAAATAGTGTAAAGGTGGTTTGAATAAATGTCATAACTTGAAGCGTGAATTGTAGAGCAGACATCTACACACATCAAAAAATGTTTTGCATCACGTAGGTTCCGAGAGATCCGGATCCTATGCAGAAAATTCGAATAGAGATCAACAAAACATCATTTCCGCCCTTTTTATTGCTCTTGAAAACCACACATTGCATGTTATACCACCATACAGCAAGACACTCAGAGGTGGTGGTCCAGATTGCTACACACTCACCGGTACCTCTAATACCCAGTAGCACGTCCTCTTGCATTGATGCAAGCCTGTATTCGTCGTGGCATACTATCCACGAGTTTATCAAGGCACTGTTGGTCCAGATTGTCCCACTCCTCAATGGTGATTCAGTGTAGATCCCTCAGAGTGGTTGATGGGTCACGTCGTCCATAAACGGCATTTTTCAATCTATCCCAGGCATGTAAGATAAGGTTCATGTCTGGGAACATGCTGGCCACTCTAGTCGAGAGATGTCGTTATCCTGAAGGAAGTCATTCACAAGATGTGCACACTGGGAGCGGGAATCGCCGTCCATGAAGACGAATGTCTCGCCAATATGCTGCCGATATGGTTGCACTATCGGTCGGAGGGTGGCATTCACGAATCTTAAACAGTCGTTATGACGCCTTCCAGACCACCAGCGGCGTACGTCGGCCCAACATAATGCCAATCCAAAACATAAGGGAACCTTCATCTAGCTGAACTCGCTGGACAGTATGGCTAAGGCGTTCAGCCTGACCGGGTTGCCTCCAAACACGTCCCCGACGACTTTCTGGTTGAAGGCATATGCGACACTCATCGGTGAAGAGAACGTGATGCCAATCCTTAGCGGTCCATTCGGCATGTTGTTGGATCCACCTGTACCGCGATGCATGGTGTCGTGGTTGCAAAGATGGACCTCGCCGTGGACGTCGGGAGTGAAGTTGCGCGTCATGCAGCCTATTGCGCTCAGTTTGAGTCGTAACACGACCTCCTGTGGTTGCACGAAAAGCATTATTCAACATGGTGGCGTTGCTGTCAGCGTTCCTCCGAGGCATAATCCGTAGGTAGCGGTCATCCACTGCAGTAGTAGCCCTTGGGCAGCCTGAACGAGGCATGTCATCGACAGTTCATGTCTCTCTGTGTCTCCTCCATGTCCGAACAACATCGCCTTGGTCCACTGCAAGACGTCTGGATACTTCCCTTGTTGAGAGCCCTTCCTGGCAAAAAGTAACAATGGGGATGCGATCAGCCGGCCGGTGTGGCAGAGCGGTTCTAGGCACTACAGTCTGGAACCGCGCGACCGCTACGGTCGCAGGTTCGAATCCTGCCTTGGGCATGGATGTGTGTGATGTCTTATGTTAGTTAGGTTTACGTAGTTGTAAGTTATAGGGGACTGATGACCTAGGAAGTTAAGTCCCATAGTGCTCAGAGCCATTTGAACCATTTGAGCGGACGCGATCGAACAGCGGTATTGATCGTCTAGGCATGGTTGAACTACAGACAACACGAGCCGTGTACCTCCTTCCAGGTGGAATGACTGGAACTGATCGGCTATCGGACCCCCTCCGTCTAACAGGCGCTGCTCATACAAGGTTGTTTACATCTTTGGGTAGGTTTAGTGACGTCTCTGAACAGTGTATCTGTGATACAATACCCACAGTCAACGTCTATCTTCAGGAGTTCTGGGAACTCGGGTGATGCAAAACTTTTTTTTGATGTGTGTAGATGTACATAATTTGCTTACGACCTAGGAACAGCTTATCAAGCGGGAAACCTGGAAGAGTTCGAAAGATCTTTGATCACATATTTAAGCGTAATGAGTGATTACTTCAGGAACTGGAGATTGACGCCAAATCAATGTGAAATAGAGATAAATGTTTATCATCTTAATAACCGTGAGGCTTAACACAAATTAAATATTGTATTTGGGAGTATTCTTCTGGAAAGTAACCCATAGCCAAACTACTTGGCCCTTGCTTTTAAGAACTACTTACAAGGGAACCTCCCCATCGCACCCCCCTCAGATTTAGTTATAATTTGGCACAATGGATAGGCCTTGAAAAACTGAACACAGATCAATCGAGAAAACAGGAAGAAGTTGTGTGGAACTATGAAAAAATAAGCAAAATATACAAACTGAGTAGTCCATGGGTAACATATGCAACATCAAGAATGATGTGAGCACAAGAGCGCTGTGGTCCCGTGGTTAGTGTGAGCAGCGGTGGAGCGAGAGGTCCTTGGTTCAAGTCTTCCCTCGAGCGAAAAGTTTACTTACTTTATTTTTGCAAAGTTATGATCTGTCCGTTCGTTCATTGACGTCTCTGTTCATTGTAATAAGTTTAGTGTCTGTGTTTTGCGACCGCACCGCAAAACCGTACGATTAGTAGACGAAAGGACGTGCCTCTCCAATGGGAACCGAAAACATTTGATCCAGGAAAACACGTCTGATATATTCTATACGACACAGGTGACGGCATGTGCGTCACATGACAGGAATATGTTGTCGACCCACCTAACTTGCACACTTAGCGAATGGGTAAAAAGATTCTTCTACCTTGCCCGATTTAGGTTTTCTTGTGGATGTGATAATCACTCCCAAAAAAGTGATGGAAACATAAGAGTGTGCCACATAAACTGCAACAAATGAATGCAACAGTTTCACAGTCGCACAGTTTTCTCTGTGCTCTGTCAAAACGTATGTTTTTTAACTTTTTCAAATTTTTCCGTGTGTAGACCGTCAAATCCTGTATATCTCCAAGCAAATCTGAACATGTCCTGGAATTTTGGAGAGTGAAGTTGATTATGTGTGGGTGCCTGAACTCTGATAATTGTCTGAAAATAAAAAATTAAACTTTTCGCTCGAGGGAAGATTTGAACCAAGGACCTCTCGCTCCACAGCTGCTCACGCTAACCACGGGACCATGGCGCTCTTGTGCTCACACTGTCCTTCATGTGGCTTATGTTACACATGGACTACTCAGTTTGTATATTTTGCTTATTTTTTTCGTAGTTCCACACAACTTCTTCCTGTTTTCTCGATTGATCTGTGTTCAGTTTTTCAAGGCCTATCCACTGTGCCAACTTATAACTAAATCTGAGGGGGGTGCGATGGGGATGTTCCCTTGTTAGAAAATACAACAAAATAGTGAACACAGGAAGTGACGTCATCAGTAAACGAGCTGGTCAGGGTGGGGTGGAGTCGCTGCAGTGACACTGGTTTACCCTACGGCAGAATTGTGTGCTCCAGTACAGAAAAACTTAGCAACTGCACCCAAAGTTGATGTGAAGCTAAATCATGCAGCGAGAATAATTAGTGGCACTTCTAAACCAGCACCGCTTCCTAGGCTACCTTTATCATGTAATATTGCACCACCCTCAAGCACACGAGGGTGTGCCTTAACATTGCCCACAACCTGCGAAGGCACCTCCATTGGGGAAGCTGCTGATATCATAGGCTGGTACATAAAATTCTATAGTTGGCCAATATAATGTCATCTGGTAGCTTTCGCTTCACTAGCTGCTATTATCTGATTCTTCCTCTATGAAGTGAACTTCAACTGCCACTGCTGTTAACCTGAGAATGGAATGGACTTTTGAATACCATACTTTCCAAATTACTGCATGACTAAGAGTGACGGGTCTGTTATCTGGACTCCATTGGCTTGTATAATATTTCTGTATATTGCTTCTACGTATTTTATGAGCATGTAGCTTCCACCACCATAAGTCTTATCTGGAACAGTGCTTAACAGATTGACAGCCGGCAACTGTTGGTAAATGTTTCATTTTGGGCATGACTTTTTTTTCTAGACAGAGTGTAGAAGAGTGTTTCACGGAGTGTTCCAAAAGTGTGCTGCTCATCAAAACTCACTTCTATATGACCAGCTGCGGAATACAGGGTGTATCAAAAAGAATCATCCTATTAAAAAAATTATAACTTTTATGTTATATCAGATATGTGCGTGAGCGATGTACTATTGGAAAGAGCAAACTCTCGAGTTTTACATGATTACCGCTAGGAGTTCTGTAATTTCGATCTTGGCAAGATGGAGGATGACAGTTTTCTTCCATGCTTAGTAGTTAGTGACGAGGGAACATTCCATTTAATTGTAAAGTTTGACCGTCATAATGCGAGAGTATGTAAGATTCTTTAGGAATTGTATCTCGCTTAAGTTATTTGGACCATAGGAAACAAAATGGCGGCCATTTGAAAAAATAGGGTTTTTTTCATCGATTTTTCGACTTCGTCGGCCAAGTAAAAATATTTATAGTTGATGGATCGGAATAAAAGTAGTACAACTCCTAGACAATTTAGTTAGCTTCGTGGGAAACAAAGAATCATGCCAATCGGTTCAGTAGATTGAAATTACCATACCGCGCGATGTTGTTGTTGTTGTTGTTGTTGTTGTTGTTGTTGTGGTCTTCAGTCCTGAGACTGGTTTGATGCAGCTCTCCATGCTACTCTATCCTGTGCAAGCTTCTTCATCTCCTAGTACCTACTGCAGCCAACATCCTTCTGAATCTGCTTAGTGTATTGATCTCTTGGTCTCCCTCTACGATTTTTACCCTCCACGCTGCCCTCCAATGCTAAATTTGTGATCCCTTGATGCCTCAAAACATGTCCTACCAACCGATCCCTTCTTCTAGTCAAGTTGTGCCACAAACTTCTCTTCTCCCCAATCCTATTCAACACCTCCTCATTAGTTATGTGATCTACCCATCTAATCTTAAGCATTCTTCTGTAGCACCACGTTTCGAAAGCTTCTATTCTCTTCTTGTCCAAACTATTTATCGTCCATGTTTCACTTCCATACATGGGTACACTCCATACAAATACTTTCATAAACGACTTCCTGACACTTAAATCTATACTCGATGTTAACAAATTTCTCTTCTTCAGAAACGCTTTCCTTGCCATTGCCAGTCTACATTTTAAATCCTCTCTACTTCGACCATCATTAGTTATTTTACTCCCCAAATAGCAAAACTCCTTTACTACCTTAAGTGTCTCATTTCCTAATCTAATTCCCTCAGCATCACCCGACTTAATTCGACTACATTCCATTATGCTCGTTTTGCTTTTGTTGATGTTCATCTTATATCCTCCCTTCAAGACACCATCCATTCCGTTCAACTGCTCTTCCAAGTCCTTCGCTGTCTCTGACAGAATTACAATCTCATCGACGAACCTCAAAGTTTTTACTTCTTCTCCATGAATTTTTAATACCTACTCCGAATTTTTCTTTTGCTTCCTTTACTGCTTGCTCAATATACAGATTGAATAACATCGGGGAGAGGCTACAACCCTGTCTCACTCCTTTCCCAACCACTGCTTCCCTTTCATGCCCCTCGACTCTTATAACTGCCATCTGGTTTCTGTACAAATTGTAAATAGCCTTTCGCTCCCTGTATTTTACCCCTACCACCTTCAGAATTTGAAAGAGAATATTCCAGTTAACATTGTCAAAAGCTTTCTCTAAGTCTACAAATGCTAGAAACGTAGGTTTGCCTTTTCTTTCGCGCGATAAAAAAAAAAAGAAGTCATTTCGACAAAAACGCGTTTGAAGTTTTGACTACATATAAAGGCAATATTACGCAACTTACGTTAAATTTGCTATTCCGGGTCCATAACTAGTCCTTCCTCTTCCTCATAAAGGGCGTTCTGCTCGTTATGGGCCATTCTCCGCTGCTCCAGAGCCGCTCGTACGGCCGGCGACAAGCGGTTTTCGGCCGCTTGAATCCTGTGGTCGTCCGAATGCTTGGCGAACTGCGTCGATTAGAGTCGAATAGTGGCGTCCACCATTGTTATGGTCTTCAGAATTGCTGAAAATCTTTCGTTGAAGCTGCTCGCTGCCAGGAAAGTCGCGATCTCGACAGTCTTCGTACCAGAATGCAAATGCTTGGGGGGCTAACGTCCAAACACACGCGTTCAAACTTTCATTTGAAGTTTGTGTGTTTCCTCCCAAGCACCGGCACAATAACTCGTCCTCCGAAAGGGCCTCGTAGATCGGACGAATTGTAAGTAGGCTGTTTAGGTTTTTTTATTGGTAACGCCACCTCAGTATGAAAATCACCGGCTGTGCCGTGTGCAGTCTGTGGCTGCTTTGCATTGTTGTAATACTCAACCATTGTAGTGTTAGGCAGCTGGCTGTGAACAGCGCGTAGCGTTGGGCAGTTGGAGGTGAGCCGCCAGCAGTGGTGGATGTGGGGAGAGAGATGGCGGAGTTTTGTAATTTGTCATGATATCAAGGTAAATACATTGTTTGTTCTCTATTAATATCTTTCATTTGCTAACTATCCCTATCAGTAGTTAGTGCCTTCCATAGTTTGAATCTTTTATTTAGCTGGCAGTAGTGGCGCTCGCTGTATTGCAGTAGCTTGAGCAGCGAAGATTTTTGTGAGGTAAGTGATTTGTGAAAGAGACAGGTTAATGTTAGTCAGGGCCATTCTCTTGTAGAGATTATTTAAAGTCAGATTGCGTTGCGTTAACAAAAATATTGTGTGTTGAAAGTCAGATTGCGTTGCGCTAAAAAATATTGTGTATCAGTTTAAGCACAGTCCTGTGTATAATTGTCAAAAGGGGACGTTTCATATGTCGACCCTTAGCCGAGGATACCTCACTGGAATCTTCTGATTTTTTCCTTGTAGTTTGTGTAATTAGTGTAGATTTTGTTTATTGCTAGCGCGTAATTATAGAGAGAATTTCCTTTGTAGTTGTAGTTTTTCATTGTTGTACAGTAAAACAGTTGTGGCATGTATGTAGATTTGCAGCAAGTATTTCGCAGCTGCAATTAACTAGATATTATTTTCAGTGTTATGTTAATGTGTTCTCTTATTTTTGCTCTTGAAATTGTGTTTTTCTGTGTTGTCGTGTGAAATACTGTGACAATAATGGCGTGTGAAAAACGTAACACTAGGCTCCAAATTAAATTGAGAAATGACAGCGAAGACGAAAGCAGTATGTTAGCGCCGCAGAGTAATGAATTAACTAATGTTAAAAGTAGTAACTTGGTAACTGTGCATAGGGAAATGGAGCGGGCGGCAAACAATGGTGTAGACAGCGAAACAATTAGAGAACAGGGAAGCATTATCGATCGGTCGGTCGGCAACAGCTCGCCTCAGGAATCCGAAATGACAGGACACGATCTCGCAAATACTGTAGATTCAGGATTTGGGTCCTCACCGTTTTCTCAAATAAGTCAAGACACATTTTCTGCTTGTCAAAATGTGAATGTTTCCGGTGCAAATTCACTGCCGAAAACCACTAAGGAACATGTTTCAGACACCAATGCATTGTTATTACAATTAATACAACAAATGGGACAAACACAGGAAAAGCTTGAAAAATTAGACACAATTGAACAAAATCAGAGTCAAACACAGCAACAGTTAGACGCAATGGAACAAAAGCTTCAAAAGTTAGACTCAGTGGAAAATAAGCTTGAACAAACACGTGAAGATTTAACTACCGAGTTACATAATATTGAATCGAAATGTCAAAAAGTCTGTAATGATGTAAAAACACAAATTTGTGAGCATTTTCAACCTATTTTTTCGCGGCATGAAAATGCATTACAGAATCACGAAGCAGCCATAAAAGAACTGCAAACTACTGTTCATGAAAATCATGAGACCTTGCAAGCTAAATTTGACTCAGTTGCATCTACCGATTCGGTTATGCAACTTGCAAAAACTCAGGAAAACTTGAAGGACACAGTAGATTCGATTTCAACACAAATGGACACTCTGAAACTTGGTTCAGAAAAACACACTGAGGAAATGTGTTCACTGTCGGAGAAAGTAGCCGAACTTTCGGATCAGGTCACTAACTTATCTACAAAGGTAGATGATGATCTGAAGGACACAAGACCTGTAGCCTTCACTGACACAGAAGAGTATGAACAAATTAGAAAATTCAAACAAAATCAAAATCAAATTAATACGCAACACCAAAGAGAAATCCGCGAAGTACAAGATCAGCTGACACAAGTAATACAAGAATTACATATTTCAGAGGACACTCGCGCTCCAGTACGGGAGGAGGGACATAGAAATACGGAACAACCACAAAATAATAACACAGGACACTTCGGAAATTATGAAAGAAATTGGCAAGGCACACCGAATTTTGAGATGGAACCGCCGACACGACGTAACAATGACCGATATGCGACTCGCCGACATGATGACTTTGACTATAAGCTGTTCATTACTACACGTAAATTCAAAACGTTTAAAAATTCTGCCAACGACATTCATCCACAAGCGTGGCTCCATCAATTCTCTCATTGTTTTCCCCCTAACTGGTCATTAGAACACAGATTAGAATTTATGTGTGGCTATTTAGAGAATGAACCAGCTGTAAGAATGCGTTCGGTCATTCACGATTGTCATAGTGAAGGAGAATTTTACCATGCCTTCCTCTCAGCATATTGGTCTCAAGCCACACAAGACCGAGTAAAACATGGCATCATAATGATGAAACATTTCGAACAATCTGAATTCTCCAGTCTTGTGAAATATTTTGAAGACATGTTGCACAAGAATCAGTACCTGTCAAACCCATACAGCCCCTCAGAACTCATCCGCATTTGCTTGATCAAACTGCCTGAACATTTGCGACATATTATTTTGGCAGGACGTTGCAAAGACGACATTGAAGCATTTCAAGGACTCTTACAAGAACTAGAAATTGACACTGACAATCGCGGAACGCACGAGCACAACAATTACAGATCACATCCGTCGCAATTCCGCGATGAAAGAAATAATAACTGGACGCGACAAGGCTATTCTCACAACACGAATCGTGACCGAAACAGACACCACCCGTATAACAACCGTTGGCAGAGTAGTAATAATTACAGGGAAAGATCACCTCTCCGCGGTAATGACTATCACAGAGACAATCAGAGAAACAGACAATATGGGAACCAAAACAATTATTATTACGAGGGACAGAATAACTTTAGACGCAATGGTCCAGCGCGCAGTTACGATTCAGGGAGAAATTCTCCACCACTTAACCGACAAGAAAGAAACCACAGAAACTACCGACATGACGACAGACGATGTGATCGTAACGACAGACCTGAATTGCATCAGAACTGGCGGGATTTGAACAGGGCAGGGCCCTCTCGTCACGGTGAATTTGTAGAAGTTAGGTCTCCAAATCCCAATAACGACGCGCGACAACAAAGAGACAATAGGCAATGACTCACACCGCTGGCAGCCACAAAACGTTCTTATGACACTAACGACGCAGCTGCCGTAGCTAGTAATTACATAAAAATGGAAGACATTAGGGACATCTTACTCCAAGAACACGATGTAAAACATAACAACATTGCACATCCTGTGATTCACATTTCAGTAAATGACGTAAAATTTACGGCAGTACTTGACTCTGGCAGTCCCATTTCAGTAATTAGTGAAACAGCTTTTAGCAAATGCAACAAATCGAACGATTGCCCCACACTTCCGTTACGTAAGATTAAATTACAAGGTGCAATCTTTGGAAAAAGTGTAGATGTACGCCAACAAACCAACTTAGAATTCTTTTGTCAAAGCCACAGTTTCTCTATGAACTTTCTTATTGTTCCATTATTGTCGACGGAAATTATACTGGGAGTAGACTTTTTGAATGAATACAAAGCAATCTTAAGCTTTCACGATGCTGAAATAAGTTTAGAAAAAGAAGGTAAGTCAGTAGCTTTGAAATTTGAAGATTGGCTCTCAAACCATGACGAAGAAATTAATCGGCTTTACCTCCTGTTAGACAACAGTTCGGAATTTTCGACGGAACTTGACACTAACAATCACTCTGCAAGTACTGACAGGGGTGATATCGACGGCGCATTTGATACTAATGAGTTAATTCAGAATAAAATTCAAACAATTGAGAATTGTAATGACACTGATAGGCAGGACCTTTTTGAGATTTTACAAGCACATTCCACAGTTTTTACTCATAAAACAGGAACAATCAAGGGATTTCAATACCAATTTCGTGTTCGTGAGCATACTAAATTTTGTGTTAGACCATACGTAATTCCGGCGCATTATAGGGACCGTGTTAGAACAGAAATACAATCTATGCTTGACGAGGGCATTATTGAGCCTGCAGTAAGCTCATACAACAATCCATTACATGTTGTTGAGAAGAAAAATGGATCAATCAGGCTTGTCTTAGATTCGAGACAAATTAATACTATCATTATTCCTGAAACAGACAGGCCGCAAACGTTGGAAGAACTTCTTCAAAATTTCAATGGTGTAAACGTGTTGTCTTCCATTGATCTCAGATCCAGCTTTTATCAGATCGAACTTCATCCAGAATGTAGAAAATACACAGCTTTCCTTTGTTTCGGCGTTTGTTATCAGTTTCGGAAACTTCCTTTTGGTTTGAACATTTCTTCAGCAGCATTCATTCGCGGGCTAAATTCCATATTACCTGAGTTCTTAAAACGTCACATCACCTTATATGTGGACGATATTCTGATAGCAGAAACCTCATGGGAACAACATAATCGCATCCTCAACAGTTTGTTACGTATTTTTGCAGAATCTGGAATTACAGTTAACTTGGAAAAGTCTGAATTCGGTAGGTCAAAGGTGAGGTTTTTGGGACATATTATTTCTTCTGAAGGCATTCAGCCGGATCCTGAAAAGTTAGAAGCAATCAGAGCCATTCCAGTTCCATCCACAAAAAGACAAGTCCGTAGTTTTCTAGGTCTCGTAAATTTTTACCGTCGTTTTCTGAATATGCAAATCCTTGTTACACCAAAACTTTGTTCTCTCACTGGAAAAAATACTATTTGGAACTGGGACGAACAAGCACAGTTGGAATTCAATTCTTTGAAAGAATCGCTACTTAACGCGCCAATTCTAGCTCATCCAGATCTGTCACAAGATTTCTGCCTTAGCACGGATTCTTCTAAAGTCGGTCTTGGTGCCCATTTATTTCAAGAAGCCACAGAAAATGACACTACTGTTCAGAAAACCATTGCTTTTGCTAGCCGAGTGCTAACAAAATCTGAAAAAAATTATTCCGTTACTGAATTAGAAGTTTTAGCTATCGTTTGGGCATTTAACAAATTCCGTTTCTTTCTTTCTGGTAAGCACGTAAAAGTATACAGTGATCATCGTGCATTACAATTTCTTATGTCTTCAAAATTAAATCATGACAGGTTAAAACGTTGGGCATTGTTTCTGCAAGAATTCCACTTCACAATAGTCTACATTCCCGGCAAGGAGAACATTGTTGCGGACGCACTGTCACGCGCACCGGCTGGGCTTGAGAAAAGTAACACAGAAGGCAACCTCGAGAAAAATTTCAGTATTCTTTACATTCAGAAAGTCGCCTTTGAAAACTTCATCACCACATCTTTAAAGGACATTGCTCATGAACAAGATAAAGATCCGATTTGGAAAGACATCAAAAGCAAATGGCATGAAAAGACACACACACAGATTCGGCATTATTATCTGGTTAGAAACAACATACTGTTCAAACGCTGCACTGTTGATGACAAGCTATGGGTACTTTGCATTCCTGACGATTTTGTTAATAAGCTCATTTGGTACATTCATTTCAGCTACGCACATTTTGGTCCACGAAAATGTTATCATATTCTTCGAACGACTTGTTATTTTAACAATATGGAAAAGAGAATTCGAAGAGTCTTGTCTATTTGTAAACTTTGTCAAAAGGCGAAACCATCTACTGTCTCACATCGTGCTCCGTTGTTTCCTATTATTCCTTCTAAATTAAAAGAATTTGCTGCAGTTGATCTATTGGGACCCCTTGTCAGAACATCGAATGGATTTTCGTACGTTCTAGTCGCTGTTGAACTTACTTCCAAATTTGTTTCTTTCACTCCGTTACGTAAAGCCACTGGACGATCTGTATCCAACGCCTTTGTTAAAAATTTCTTACGTGAAGTTGGACACGTTAGTAAAGTCATTTCAGATAACGGACCGCAATTCAGATCTGCTGTTTGGTCTCGCATGCTTCGCAACCATAAAATCAAACCTGTTTTTATTTCATTGTACTCACCACATTGTAACCCCTCCGAACGGATTATGAAAGAAATCAATAAGCTTTGCAGACTTTATTGTCACAGAAAGCATCAGCATTGGGACAGATATTTACACTTATTTCAAAACGTGCTGAATGAAATGCCTCATGACTCCACTGCTTTACCACCTACTCTTGTGCTGAAGAATGAAAAACCACCGAACAGAATCAGAGAGCTTGTACCTTTCCCGAATACAAGTAAACTTCGACACAAAGACATAATTGATTTGGCTCTTAAAAATATAAAATCTGCAGCAGACAAAAGGAGAAAACTACACGGAAAAGCAAATGCAAAGAAATTGTATATTGGTCAGAAAGTTCTCATTAAAGCTCATTCATTGTCACATAAGAAGAAACACTTGAGTCACAAATTCTTTCTAGTTTACAATGGACCATACAGAATCCGACGTATACCACATGATAATTGCGTTGAAGTTGAAACTCTGCGTACTAGGAAGAGTAAAGGTTTACACCACATTTCACATGTAAAACCGTTTATTGAAAGATAATCTGCTTTTTTTAATGCAACATATTGGTTTACTTGCAAATACATTATGGATTCAAGGTGCTTTCTGAGAGATACCAGGTGACACAGTGGTTAGTCTATTTGACAGCTACACGACTATATCACGACGCTACTAATGTGTGACACAATTCACCTTGTTGCTTTTGCGGTGTATCTGTTTTATATCTGCACAGTTTTTCTGAATTCTTCTGGAAAGTAAAACATGTTTTAGTAGTAACTCTTGTGGTATAGCAACAATGAGACAGCCTTTTTCGTGGCACAACAATACGTTACAGTACAGTACTTTCTTCATCACAACAATAAGCGTAATAACTAAGATATCCATACGCAAAGCATTTCACTTTTGTGTATCAAGAGGTAAGTACATTGACTTCTGCAGAACTTAGCTTTCGGAGGACGATAACTACGAGACTTCCACAGAGATTATCTTACAACATGACGCACAGTTTAGCGCTACAGGACACGTATTTGAGTGATTAATTTTGTACTTAAAACATTTATTTTTAAAGATTTTTGAATTGCAAAGAAAGTTTTCCATGATACATTTCATTCCATTGCTGTAATCTGTAACACCTGAGGGTATAATTACATTTATCCTCAGGGGGGTACACGCTTACTTTGTGTACCATGTGTTTGGCGAGCACAAGGAGCCCTAGCTAATATGGTATTTGCTTATACAACTTTACACATCGGTACCATATTTCTCTAACACATAAATTACACAGCTATCTGATTATTTGACAGAGAAACAAACATTCTTTTTACTACATCAGTGACAGATGTTTACGTAATTACACAGTTGGATACCTTCACACTTACGAAATTGTATTTTGTCTATACTTTGTGAACTGTTCATATTTTTTTGGACCCATTGTGATACTATGAGAGCTTTGAATGATATATTTGGTAAGGGAGCATGATTTTAAAGTACGTTTGAGGTAGATGACACTACTGAAATGAGCAGAGAATTTTTCTAGGTTTTGAAATTATTGGAGGAAGCTACGACGATTTTGAGATTTGACTGAGGTGTTATGATGTTATTTTTACGACGACGATGTGTATTATGCTGCTGAGGTATGTTTATGGTCAAGAAGCTGATGCTATATGAGTTATTTGATTATGCTACGTATTTATTAACAGGAAATATTGGAGAAGCGTCGACGAATTTGTATATGTGTAATAAGGTAAGGAGTAATGAATAGTGATTTAGGGACTCTGCTTTGTGATAAAGGTTGTTGGAAACCAAGAATCGTACTTTAAGAATTATGAAATGTGTGTAAATGCGTGAATGTATCACAATGCCGACGAAAATTTTTTGGACACTGTTATATTCATAGGATTTTGTTTTTACAGATTTGCAACGCTAATTCTTGACCTGTGAAATATTTTTATGTGAGACTGTCACTGCCTTAAATATTTCAGTAAGAAAGGTAAGTGACCTTGAAGTAATGCGTCTTGAGCGGCCACCTGTGCCAGCCACCTGGAGAAACAGCCATTAGGTGGAGAGAAAAAAAAAAAGGGAAGGCCATTAGCCTCGCTATTGCCGTTCCTTTGTAGCGAGCATCGCAAAAACGACACGGTCGAACTTGAAAACATATGTTGACACAGTGGAGCTCTTAATTTATGATTTTTACAGAAATGCCTTATGAAATGACAGAAATATTTTTACATCTGCACACCTGATTATGACAAGCGTCTTTCTACGAGAGTTGAGAGAATTTCTAACTTATGAAATGTCACATGACTATTGAATGATATTTTTATGCTTTGGTTTGCGTAATTGCTTATTTCATTTAATATCGAGTTTCTAGCTGCACTGCAGCATTGGTAAAAATAAAATTTTATAGATGTATTAATGTAAATATTTTCTGTCTACAGATCGAGTAAATAATAAAAAAAAAAAAAAATGAGGGAGCAGAACAAAAAATCATTTACCTTCACAGGAACTGCATACATAATTTTCTTTTCTAGTACATAGTAATTTTTGTAGAATTAGTTTTTGTGGTGCACCACTTTAATTACTTAGACATTAAGATGTGATTATACATTTCCCTTATCTGCATTGTTGTCTTTACTGTAATATTTTTCTGCTTGAGCATTGTCATGTTTAGATATAATTTATTGCTTTTGCTTCTGCTGTTTGCCAGGCATAATGTTACTGAATTTGACTTTGTATTACGCTGTTAAGCCAGTTTTACTAATGATTATTTTATTGTTTGCTGCGCATTGCCTCATATTAGTTGTAATGTTGAATTGCTTGGTAATTTAGATTTACTGTAGCTTGCTTTGCCAGTTTGAAATTTTTGTCATTGATGTTTATTGTTTTATGTGATGCTGCATTGCCTCGTCCCCTGGTATATATATCTGAGCTCAGTAGATTTAAGTTAGCTTAAGAGGGGGTAGACTATATAAGAAACTAACTATGATGAATTGGAAGCAATGCATTGACAAGGTATATAAAAAAAGATTTGAGCCTAAATGAGTATTGTACAATGAGCCATATTTATTTTGAAAGACTTATGGTTGGAATACAGAAAAGAGGTACAGATAGGACTTTTTGGGAATAATGATGAACACAGGGAGATCTCCAAGAACAAAAAAGGTTTTGTTCGCACAATACTGCAGTACCAAAAGTTACACTGAAAACGAACCCTATCCATTCCTTTTGTGTCATCCCTCTATGTGTTTGTGTACCCTTGTGTATTTGTGTTTTTCCTGTCTTCATGTGTTTAGCTGATTAGAGCTATGTTGTAGAATTTTTCTAATACTATGTTATTTACTTGGTAAATTCTGTTTTGTTGCTCATATGTGGAGGTGATGTTTCAAAAGTACTTATGTCATTATTTTTGTAATACTGATGTATATGTTTATTTCTATTCTTTTGTAAAGCCCCTATTATTACGAATGTTATCTCTACTATTATGTTTTTAATGATGTTTTCTGTATCTTTGTAATTGTATTCTTATGTTATAAAATTGTAATTGACACCAGTTCATCAAATTAAGTAACTTCTAAGTTACATTTCACTGCACACGTTTCTGTTGGTCATAGTATATGGACAATATGTGAGAAGTAGGGACTGATAGTGTTTGCACGTGTGTTAATAATTCAGCAAGGGACTGGATAACAGCATTGCTGGTTCTAAGGACAATTCCAAAAACTTTGTGAGTGCACAAGTGGTGGTTATGGACTTGCTACATTATCCGCAAGACTCTTCGATGGTGATTGTGCACCTGCACAGTCACAACAGATGGTTGCTGGCCATCTCTACAAGGACTACAGTGGGTCTGCACCTCTGGTGGCCAACCAGTACCGTCATTTCTACAAGGACTACAGTGGGTCTGCACCTCTGGTGGCCCACCAATACCATTATTTCTACAAGGACTACAGTGGGTCTACATCTTTGATGACCCACCAGTACCATTATCTCTACAAGGACTACAGTGGGTCTGCGTCTTTGCTGACTCACCAGAACCATTATTTCTGCAAGGACTACAGTGGGTCTGCACCTCTGGTGGCCCATCAATACCATAATCTCTACCAGGACTACAGTTGGTCTGCTCTGTGATGACCTACCCACCAATACTCTTCAAAACGTCCAATGACTCTGCTGTGGGTTTGCTCTGTTGTGGCCCATTACCTGTCAGCATGTCAAGAGTCAGCACTGTCTTTCCGTTTTGAAGGACAACGATACTTCTTCAAGACTGCATGGAAATCCACTACTTCCGTGTGCATTTTCTTTTACTACTCAGACTTTGAGAAAAACTCAATTGTGATGAATGATCAGGACTGTCTTTATGGACTGTGAGAAAATTTTAGCTTTTGACCAACATTGTATCAATAAGCGTGTGCATTTGATTTCTTTGTTATTGTAATTACGATTATGAAAAATTTTAACAAATATGTATTGCCCAGTGCTCAAAACCATTTGTAAAATTTTTTGTGGGGAGCATGGGGGCTATGTAAGTAGGCTGTTTAGGTTTTTTTATTGGTAACGCCACCTCAGTATGAAAATCACCGGCTGTGCCGTGTGCAGTCTGTGGCTGCTTTGCATTGTTGTAATACTCAACCATTGTAGTGTTAGGCAGCTGGCTGTGAACAGCGCGTAGCGTTGGGCAGTTGGAGGTGAGCCGCCAGCAGTGGTGGATGTGGGGAGAGAGATGGCGGAGTTTTGTAATTTGTCATGATATCAAGGTAAATACATTGTTTGTTCTCTATTAATATCTTTCATTTGCTAACTATCCCTATCAGTAGTTAGTGCCTTCCATAGTTTGAATCTTTTATTTAGCTGGCAGTAGTGGCGCTCGCTGTATTGCAGTAGCTTGAGCAGCGAAGATTTTTGTGAGGTAAGTGATTTGTGAAAGAGACAGGTTAATGTTAGTCAGGGCCATTCTCTTGTAGAGATTATTTAAAGTCAGATTGCGTTGCGTTAACAAAAATATTGTGTGTTGAAAGTCAGATTGCGTTGCGCTAAAAAATATTGTGTATCAGTTTAAGCACAGTCGTGTAAAAATATTCAGAATCACTTTTTGAACTTCTTTGGAAAGCGGCTGGTCGTGTTGATATTCGTCCAAATGTCCGGTAGCCTCTGCAATGCGCCACTTGCACCAACTGGTTTCCCCAGCCGGAAAATTTTGGTGTTGTGGGTGGTCATCCGTCGAACACTTGCGGAAATAAGTTGCCCAAATTGCCTTCTTCATCTGTTCCACCGAATTGGAATGCCGTCGGATTGCCAAGCCGTAGTACGTCGTAAGCTCCTTCATCACTTTATCAGTTTTAGTCATGGGCAAGCACATAGAATAATTTTTCGCGGCTACAAAGTTGAAATCCCCGAAAAAAACTGGTGCGTGAAAAAGGCCGATTTCAGGCAGGTGCATTTTTTGTTCAACCGCGAATAACAAACATTTCCGTTCCGTATTCGGAAAAACCGTTTCAGGGGTGGATTCTAAACACTTCTATGGATCCAAAAATGCAATTAAAAAATCGATTGTTGAACCAAAAGATAGTAAACCTCACTTTTTTGCTTTTATTCTATGTATTTTTATGGCTCTGGCTCTGAGCACTATGGGACTTAACATCTATGGTCATCAGTCCCCTAGAACGTAGAACTACTTAAACCTAACTAACCTAAGGACATCACACAATACCCAGTCATCACGAGGCAGAGAAAATCCCTGACCCCGCCGGGAATCGAACCCGGAAGCCCGGGCGTGGGAAGCGTTTTTCATGAACTGGGTGGTTATAATTAGAGTGCGTCTGGTCACGAAGGTCCTGCATGGGCTGTAACTAGCGTATGACAGCGGTACAGATTTAAACTGGAAAAAAGTTAATTCCATTTTTGACCAAGAGGGGAAAATTTGGCGCTATAGGCTGTTTGTTTGACGGTATGACACCCATGCTGTCCTTGGACAAGCCATAACGCGAGAAACAGTATGGTTAGCGAGAAGAGGGACCGTGCGCTGTTAGTGAAACCGTTAAGTCAACGAGAGGAATTACAATGGTGCACTGAGAGAGCGTAACCGACTAGAAGGTGTAAGGAGAGGCCCGATGTCATTCAATGTTGTAAAGATGATAATGAAATTCGAAATCACGGATGAGCTTGGTGTGATCACCGGAGATGTCTACGAGTGGCTGCATCCGTAAAACGACGTGATCAACAGTTACTTGTGAAACGTCCACTTTTTGAACAATTTTACGTAAGACTGTGCTTTAACTGACACACAATATTTTTTTTTTTTAGCGCAACGCAATCTGACTTTCAGTAATCGCTACAAAGAATGGCCCTGACTAACATTAAACTATACCTTTCACAAATCACTTACCTCACAAAAATCTTCGCTACTCAAGCCACTGCAATACAGCGAGCGCCACTACTGCCAGCTAAATAAAAGATTCAAAGTACTGAAGGCACTAACTACTGATAGGCACAGTTAGCAAATG
Source organism: Schistocerca nitens (assembly GCF_023898315.1). NCBI lineage: Eukaryota > Metazoa > Arthropoda > Insecta > Orthoptera > Acrididae > Schistocerca > Schistocerca nitens. The sequence continues at coordinate 603,583,463 of NC_064619.1, read as the reverse complement.
AAAGATTTTGATAGAGAACAACCAATGTATTTACCTCAATAGTCATAATATATATAGCAGTTCATGACAAATTACAAAACTCCGCCATCTCTCTCCCCACATCTACCACTGCTGGCGGCTCACCTCCAACTGCGCAACGCTACGCGCTGTTTACATCCAGCTGCCGCTGCCCAACACTACAATGGCAGACAACAATGCAAACTAGCCACAGACTGCACACAGCACAGCCAGTGATTGTCATACATAGCGCTACGTGGCGTTACCAATAAGAAAACAGAAACAGCCTACTTACACTTGCAGCATGGAAGAAGAAGGCGTCCTATGCGGGAGGAAGTTACTGACGAGGTTGTGACCATGCGGCAAGCGGCCCGGGTAGTGCTAGAGCTCGAGCAGTGTCGCGAGAGTTGTCCATCCCACGATCAACACCACGGAAAGCTTTGCGGAGTATTTTACACTGGCACCAGTACAAGATTGAGGCGTTGCAGCAACTGAAACCTCATGAATTTACTCTTCGGTTTCTGGCACGGATCTAAGTTGATGAGATCTGGTCAGCAATATTCTGTGGGGTGACAAGACACATTTTACACTGAAATACACAGAACTGCCGAATTTAGGGTACTACTCAGCCGCGTGTTGTGCACGAAGAGCCACTGCTCTTGCCGTATGTGACTCAGAGGTGTGAATTCTCAAGCACATTTACTCTGGATCCGTTCTTGTTTGAAGATGATACACCCAGACGGCCTGTCAGGTGTACCGTGACGTGCCCTCACTGTACAGCACGTGTTTACAGCTTCCGAAGAGCGCGACTCTGTTAAAAACACCGTTTTCATGCAACATGCGGCAACATCTCACGTCGCTCGCCCAGCGGAAGATGTGCTTAATGCAGTCTTCCACGAAGGTGTTATCTCCAGAGGTTTTTCACGAGCATAGCCTGCAATATCACCTGATAAGAATGCATGTGACTTTTGCGTCTGGGGATATCTAAAAGGACGCGCTTACCAGGGAAACGTTCGGTCTCTACCTGATCTGGTGGACGGTGTAACGGAACGCGTTGCACAGATTCCGTCGGAACTGCTGCAAGCAACTGTTGACCACGTCGTTTTACGGATACAGCATCTCGTCGACGTCTCCTGTGATCATATTGAACAAATTATGTAAGCGGCGGTTAATAACAAAATCAACACTGTGCTGTCACCGCCGGACACCACACTTGCTAGGTGGTAGCTTAAATCGGCCGCGGTCCATTAGTACATGTCGGACCCGCGTGTCGCCACTGTCAGTGATCGCAGACCGAGCGCCACCACACGGCAGGTCTCGAGAGACTGACTAGCACTCGCCCCAGTTGTACGACGACTTTGCTAGCGACTACACTGATCGAAGCCTTTCTCTCATTTGCCGAGAGACAGTTAGAATAGCCTTCAGCTAAGTCCATGGCTACGACCTAGCAAGGCGCCATTAGCCTTAGATAGCTTGTATCTAAAGAGTCTCACTTGTATCGCCACAATCTCCAGATGTCTCATCAAGAACGATGTATACAAAGGATGGATTAAAGTTAAGTAGTCCAGAAGCTACGTACTTTTCTTTATAGCATTCATTACGTATCCTGTTTCAGACCTCACTCCATCCTTCGTGAGTTAGCGCGTGCATCTTGGCCGCCTCTTTCAATTAGTGTGCGTAGTGTTGGCAAGTCTGCCGACACTACAAACACTATGTTCCAACTTATTTGAACTTTTCTCCCCACATCCCGTTTCTAATCGATTGTACACCGAAGAGCCAAAGAAACTGGTACATCTGCCTGATACCGAGTAGGGCTCCCGCGAGCGCACAGAAGTGCCGCAACACGACGTGGCATGGACTCGACTAATGTCTGAAATAGTGCTCGAGGGAACTGACACTATGAATCCTGCAGGGCTGTCCATATATCCTTAAGAGTACGAGGAGGTAGGAGGTGTCTTCTGAACTGCACGTTGCAAGGCATCCCAGATATGCGCAATAATTTGCATGTCTGTGGATTTTGGTGACCAGCATAAGTGTTTAAACTCGGAAGAGTGTTCCTGCAGCCACTTGGTAGCACTTTTGGACATGTAGGGTATCGCATTATCCTGCTCGAATTGCACAACTCCGTCGGTATGCACAGTAGAAAAAATGGTTCAAATGGCTCTGAGCACTATGGGACTTAACATCTATGGTCATCAGTCCCCTAGAACTTAGAACCACTTAAACCTAACTAAGGACATCACACAACACCCAGTCATCACGAGGCAGAGAAAATCCCTGACCCCGCCGGGAATCGAACCCGGGAACCCGGGCGTACGAAGCGAGAATGCTACCGCACGACCACGAGCTGCGGACATGCACAGTAGATGTGAATGGATGCAGATGATCAGACAGGATACTTACGTACGTATCACCTGTCAGAGTCGTATCGAGACGTATCAGGGGTCCCATATCACTCCGACTGCACACCCCCCACGCCTTTAAAGAGCCTTCACCAGCTTGAACAGTCCCCTGCTGACATGCAGGGTCCATGGATTCGTGAGGTTGTCTCCGTACTCATACAAATCCATCCGCTCGATACCATTTGAAGAGAGACTCGTCCGACATGTTTCCAGTCATCAGCAGTCGAATGTCGATGTTGACGGGCCCAGGGGAGGCGGTAAGGTTTGTGTCATGCAGTCATGAAAGGTACAGAAGTGGGCCTTCGGCTCCGAAAGCCCATATCGATGATGTTTTGGTGAAAGGGTCGCTCTTTGACACTTCTTGATGGCCGCCGGCCGCTGTGACCGAGCTGTTCTAGGCGCTTCAGTTCGGAATCGCGCTCCTGCTGCGGTCGCAGGTTCGAATCCTGGCTCGGACATGGATGTGTGTGATGTCGTTAGGTTAGTTAGGTTTAAGTAGTTCTAAGACTAGGGGGCTGATGACCTCAGATATTAAATCCCTTAGTGCTCAGAGCCATTTGAACCATTTTGTTGATGGCCCAGCACTGAAATCTGTAGCAGTTTGCGGAAGGGTTGCACTTCTATCACACTGAACGATTCTCTTCAGTCGTCGTTGGTCCCGTCCTCGCAGGATCTTTTTCCGGCCGCAGCGATGTCGGAGATTTGATGTTTTACCGGATTCCTGATATTCACGGTACACCCGTGAAATGGTCGTACGGGAAAATCCCCATTTCATCGCTACCTCGGAGATGCTGCGTCCTATCGCTCGTACGCCAAATATAACACCACGTTCAAACTCACTTAAATCTTGATAACCTGCCGTTGTAGCACCAGTAACCGATCTAACAACTGCAGCAGACAGTCGTTGTCTTAGAAAGGCGTTGCCGACCGCAGCGCCGTCTTCTGTTTACATATCTCTATATTTGAATACGCATGCCTATACCAGTTTCTTTGGCGCTTCAGTGTATACGATAACATTTCTATACGTCTTTCATGCATACACAGTGCCAGGTTCGCGGGTGGTGGCCAAAATTGTAACTAATTTTTTTTTTTTTTTTTTTTTTTTTTTTTTTTTTTTTTTTTTTTATCACGACAAGTCAGTTCCGCATTAACGCATTAGAGTATCTAACAAGTTTCCCTGCTATACGACGACAGCCCACACGGGACGTCTGTGAATAGTAGCGCTTGAATCATAACCACGCCGTATCCTGTATGTAACAATGTAAAATGATTATGTAAACGATACGAACAATAATAATAATAATAATAATAGAAACAACAGTATCAAAAATGGAAGTATTCCAAGGCAGGGTAGCTAAAAAGACTGGTAAAAAAATGGTCTGAAGACAGAAGTAAGAAACATAGTGATGAGATGAAACTGAAAGGAAAGAAAAGAACAAAGAAATGAAATTGGAACGTGGTCCTCATGTGGCCTATTCGCAGTAAAATAGTAATAATAATAGTTGGCTGGTGTGCACCAGCAGAGGCAATCGAGTAATGCGCGTACAGCGTCTTCGCGGCCTCGAATAGCCAGGGATGAATAGGGAGTGTGCCAGCGTAGCGACCCGGCGTGCTGCAGCGCCTGCGAGCCCGGGGCGCGTCGTTATTAATTAACGGGGAGCAGGGAATAGGGTGGGGTAAGAGTGGGGCGGGGGAGGGGAGGGGAGGAGAAGATGACAAGGGAGAGTGCGGCGCGCAACAGGTGCGGCGGCGGCCGCGTATCGACCTATCGACCCGGCGCGGCGCCTGCCCAGCCAGCGGTGAGCGTCCGTCAGCCGGGCACCATGTTCTTTTTGTGCCGCGCTGCAGGGCACAGGCAGAGGAAGCCGAAACATCCGCCTACGCCGCGCTGCGTGTCCCCTCACTCTGAGCCTGCCTGCTAGCACCCTCCCCCTCCTCCACCCCACCCCGCCCCCTCACTCACAAACACACACCGCCCTACCACCCCTCCGACCGATCGAAACGTCATACTCATTTACACTTTTGTTGACAGCCCTACAGAAGCGACGCTGATCCGAAGGGGGTCTGTGGGAGCTGTGGTTGCCTGTGGGGCGTCCAGAGCTACTTGTTTATTTACGTTACTTTATTTATCGATTAATTTAACCTAAAAGGCTAGGTTGAACCGGGCCCTCTCTCACATCTAAACAGGTATTCTCTACAGGATATTTCAAGAATACTTTTACAAACCTCGGGGACAGGTTCCTTACACCAAAACTGTAGGAGGATACAAGATTACTTGGACAGGATTTGTGATTGGTGTAAAGAATGGTAGCTAACTCCAAATATAGATAAATGTAAATTAATGCAGATGAATAGGAAAAAGAATCTTGTAATGTTTGAATACTCCATTAGTAGTGTAGCGCTTGACACAGTCACGTCATTAAATATTTGGGCGTAACATTGCAGAGCTTTATGAAGTGGGGCAAGCGTGTAATGGCAGTTGTGGGGAAGGCGGATGGTCGTCTTCGGTTCATTGGTAGAATTCTGGGAGGATGTGGTTCATCTGTAAAGGAGACCGCTTATAAAACACTAATACGACCTATTCTTGAGTACTGCTCGAGCGTTTGGGATCCCTATCAGGTCGGATTGAGGGAGGACATAGAAGCAATTCAGAGGCGGGCTGCTAGATTTATTACTAGTAGGTTTGATCATCACGCGAGTGTTACGGAAATGCTTCAGGAACTCAGGTGGGAGTCTCTAGAGGAAAGGAGGCGTTCTTTTCGTGAATCGCTACTGAGGAAATTTAGAGAACCAGCATTTGAGGCTGTATGCAGTACAATTTTACTGCCGCCAACTTACATTTCGCGGAAAGACCAGAAAGATAAGATAAGAGATTAGGTCTCGTACAGAGGCATATAGGCAGTCATTTTTCCCTCGTTCTGTTTGGGAGTGGAACAGGGAGAGAAGACGCTAGTTGTGGTATGAGGTACCCTCCGCCACGCACCGTACGGTGGATTGCGGAGTATGTATGTAGATGTAGATGAAACCTATGTCTTAAAATTCTTCGTTTTGGACTTACAGTTTAGGTGACTGGAGTTTATCAATACACAAACTCATAATAAGTGCTAAGTACTCGAAATGCCCTCGTCTCGCTTCTAAATAAGCATGCACTCATCGAGTCATGAACTATCGGTCTCTTTCAAATACTCCCTGACGGTTTCGAATGGTATCGCAGTTTCTGCATCTGGACGGTCTACTGGTAGTACAATTCCTTAAGGTGCCCCCGCAGATGATAAGGTCAGGGGAACGTGCAGGCCATGGAACTGGTGCTCCTCTATCACCCATCTGCCGTGATAAATACCAGACAGCCTGAGACTGAAATGTGCTGGATCTCTATCATGGACAAGCCACATATTTCTTCTTATTTGCAGGGAAACATCTCAATACTTCCTGGTGGGTACTCCGAAAAAGTACATGTAAACAGCGGCTGTAAAACGTGCTGGGAGGACCAGACAGTCACCAACAATTGCAGCCCAAGCATTAGTCTTAAACTGATCCTCATGTCTAGCCTGCACTGTAGCACGAGGAATCCGATCGGCCCAAATGTGTTGGTTGTGGAAGTTTGTTATTCCATATCTTCCAACCGTCGCCTCGTCTGTAAACAAAACTGAAGAGACAAACAACGGATTGGCAGTTTGTGCCAGAAACCATCGGCAAAGCCTCTGCCGTGGTGGGTGATCGACAGGCGTAATGGTGTGCACACGCTGAGCATGAGACCGCTACAATAGTTGCTTGTGAATTATCCTACGCGCCGAACTTGAAGATAAACCGTGTGCCCGGGAAAGTTGCCTTGCGCTGACACATACGGGCACAGGTCATCCCCGTTTTCCAGAAGGGACGTCGAACAGATGTGCAGGACTACAGACCTATATCTCTAAGTCTATCAGTTGTAGTATTTTGGAACACGTGTTATGTTAGAGTATAGTGACTTTTCTGCAGACTAGAAATCTACTCTGTAGGAATCAGCACGGGTTTCGAAAAACGCGATCATGCGAAACCCAGCTCGCGCTATTCGTCCACGAGACTCAGAGGGCCATAGACACGGGTTCCCAGGTACATACCGTGTTTCTCGACTTCCGGAAGGCGTTCGATACAGTTCCCCACAGTCGTGTAACGAACAAAGTAAGAGCATATGGACTATGATTGGACTGAAGAGTTCCTAGATAACAGAACGCAGCATATCATTCTCAATGGAGAGAAGTTTCCGAAGTGAGAGTGATTTCGGGTGTGCCGCAGGGGAGTGTCGTAGGACCGTTGCTATTCACAATATACATAAATGACCTTGTGGATGACATCGGAAGTTCACTGAGGCTTTTTGCGGATGATATTGTGGTATATCGAGAGGTTGTAACAATGGAAAATTGTACTGAAATGCAGGAGGATCTGCAACGAATTGACGCATGGTGCGGGGAATGGCAATTTAATCTCAATGTAGACAAGTGTAATGTGCTGCGAATGCATAGAAAGAAAGATCCTTTATCATTTAGCTACAAAATAGCAGGTAAGCAACTGGAAGAAGTTAATTCCATAAATTATCTCGGAGTAGGCATTAGGAGTGGTTTAAAATGGAATGATCATATAAAGTTGATCGTCGGTAAAGCAGATACCAGACTGAGATTCATTGGAAGAATTCTAAGGAAATGCAATCTGAAACAAAGGAAGTAGTTTACAGTACACTTATTCGCCCACTGCTTGAATATTGCTCACCAGTGTGGGGTCCGTACCAGATTGGAAGAATTCTAAGGAAATGCAATCTGAAACAAAGGAAGTAGGTTACAGTACACTTGTTCGCCCACTGCTTGAATATTGCTCACCAGTGTTGGGTCCGTACCAGATAGGGTTGACAGAAGAGACAGAGGAGATCCAACGGAGAGCAGCGCGCTTCGTTACAGGATCATTTAGTAATCGCAAAAGCGTTACGGAGATGATAAACTCCAGTGGAAGACTCTGCAGGAGAGACGCTCAGTAGCTCGGTACGGGCTTTTGTTGAAGTTCCGAGAACATACCTTCACCTAGGAGTCAAGCACTATATTGCTCCCTCCTACGTATATCTCGCGAAGAGACCATGAGGATAAAATCAGAGAGATTAGAGCCCACACACAGGCATACCGACAATCTTTCTTTCCACGAACAATACGAGACTGGAATAGAAGGGAGAACCGATAGGTACTCAAGGTACCCTCCGCCACACACCGTCAGGTGGCTTGCGGAGTATGGATGTAGATGTAGATACCTGCCTCTTCTTCGACAGTCCGTATAACGTGCTCTTGCTGGTCAGGTGGTACGTGCAACACGTGATCTTCCCCGGTCAATAGTCTACGATACTACGGACCCTGTCTCGGTAGCGCTACGATACACAGCACCTTAGGTTGTTGGATTGACTCGGCTCTCTTCAGTCTGGGAACACAGTCCGATACAGTCATGCAGCCTCGCGTCCATTACCACTCGCGCGGCTGTACATAAAAATCGTGTTTGACTGTTCACGAAATGAATATCTTGCCGTGTTTGAAAGGAGTACTTTCAGTAAACTGACTAACTGTAGAACATGTACACACTGAAGACAGACTAGTGACGAATGTAAACAAGTCGCCCTGGCAACACAACGCCATCTAGTATACGAGGAGTCAACGGGTGCGTAGATGAGAGAAGTTGCTGGGCTGTACCTGGAAACCGGTTGAACGTTAACTTTCATTAATAAGCCGAAATCGAATGATTTTCTGACTTATCTTCATATGAATCGTTTTTCTTGTTTTGTCCACGAGGTTTGTAAAAGTATTTTTGGAACACTCTGAATATTTCGCATTACACTCATTGCGACAAGCGTATCATAAGCTACATCTAACATGGAAGATCACAGAGCACATTTCGATGCAAGATTCTGCAAAATTTAAAGTGTCTGTGCACTTAAGCACTTGGACATCACTTTTACCACAAATGGAAGAAGTACAGCCGGCCGGAGTGGCCGAGCGGTTCTAGGCGCTACAGTCTGGAACCGCGCGACCGCTACTGTCTTAGGTTCGAATCCTGCCTCGGGCATGGATGTGTGTGATGTCCTTAGGTTAGTTAGGTTTAAGTAGTTCAAGTTCAGTCCCATAGTGCTCAGAGCCATTTGTACCATTTGAAGAAGTACACAAGACATCAGAAACAAAATGGGCAAGAAAAAAGAGTAGCTGGCCAACTTCACTCATTACTATTGAGTGACCAAACCAGAAAGAGAAAAACGGTCCTACTGTTCAAGTCAAACGCAGAATCACCACACACGGTACTGAAATATGAGAGCTAACCAGAAAGGGGCAAAATGAATTTGTAACCCTCGAGATGGATTTTTACCGAAGAAATCGTCGCATCTTCAGAACAGAACACATCAAAGATGACAGAATACGAGAAATCATTGGAAAAAAAGGCACCATTCTCGATGCGACAGAATGCAAAATATTAACATGGTATGACCACCTCCAGCGGTTGGATGATAACCGATGGCCAAAAAAGCGTCTACGAATGAGCACCAGCTGAACGAAGAAATGCGGAAGACGCCTACAAAATGGATGGTAGATGTTAAAGATTCGACAAATTCAACGAGCCTTCAGGAGGAAGAGTGAACAGATAGGAAATTGTGGGAGTTGAGAAGTGGAAGACACAGAAAACAACACTGAGAAATTATTGCAGTGCCAAAACAGGACAGTTTATTTTCGTTCGTGAGAAGTATAACAGTAAATGCAAATTGAGGCAGGTAGACGTAAACTACGAACGCCAGCAGCAGTGGACGTGACACAAGAGGTGGGAGAGGCAAAGACAGAGGAATGCAATAAAACACAATAACTAAGAAAGTGGCGTGACTGATTGGGAAATGAGATGAGAAAGAAGCTATGTGGGAGAAGATCGTAGCGGCTGATTTACTGTCTCATAGACAGGAAACTGGACATATACGTCAGATTTTGGAGAAACGCTATGAGGTAAATGCTTCACCTTTGTCTTAACCCTCATCTGTAGATGTGGGTCCAGTGGACGTGTGTAACATACATCGATATGGCGTATTAGAGCAATGATAGAACAATGAATTTTGCAAGTATGCGCGTAATCGTCTTCCGACGACAGACACTGAAAATGTGTTTTCGGATAACGACGAAGATTTTGTGATAACAATTGATCCTGGTTCAAAGTCCGAACTGTTTGACACTGAAGAGATTCATCTAGGTGAAGTTGAAGTGAATGAAGAGACTAATTCGTCGAGATATTTTTTACGAAAAAAATGGTTTCAGACGGTGTGGAATACCATCTCCAACGAACGCTCGTCTCCGTAGTCACAGTATTATCTGACCACCTCTTACCGTTTCTCGATCAAGACGTATTGAGCCATTTGATCAAAATGAGGCATTCGAAATGTGGTTATTAACAACAAAGCCATCGTCTAGCGCCTTCCCCACTGCTATAAATTTCTCCATAAGCTGTTGTAAAATGTAGAGGTTCCTCGAGCAAACTTGTGGGAGGCTATGAAGGATATAAAAATGAATGAGCATCATTTGCAGTCTCATTTCAAGGAACAGAGATAATAAGCTACACATTAAAAGAAGGTCAAAGTTATTAGACCATATGTTAACGTTTCAAACAAGCTGAGACAAGGTTGCAGTATGCTCCGCAGTGGCTCTCTGAACGTGACGGAACAGCTGTGGGGGAATGTACTGGCGCTTTCGATAAGTTTTGTTCGTATCAAGTATTTCTAACGCAAGATGAGTACGATCTTGAGCTCGTGATACGACGTTTATATCAGGAATATGACAAATCAGTACTATAGATGAGTGTAGTACTAACAAGGGGAGGCCGCCAATTGTGAAATTCAGATTCGATTCATACTGCGCATAATAAAAGCTCATGGCCAGAGGTGTAATGTGGCGAAGCACCAAGATGCACTTCTCAGCCGTTGTCGAGAAAATCGACAGTTAAAAGAAACCGTTGCGGTGAAATACTCTCTACTATTAATAATTGTCTACAGCGTCGTGGCGCAGCGGTAAGCGCTCGGGTTCGTAATCCGAAGGTCGCCGGATCGAATCTCGCGCTATGCAACTCTTTTCTTTTTTTTTAGTATTTGTTTTTTATAATTTATATATATATATATATATATATATATATATATATATATATATATATATATATATATATATAATTCCCGGCAATCAGTTACAACAATTATGCGTATAATAAGTTGTTGAAAGTCGTTTGTCGTGGAAAAACTGGCGACATCATTGTATTTTCCGCAAACAAAGTTGTATTTCACAAATGTTATTAATTGTCTTCATAATGTTAACCACGTATAGTTAACGGAAGACGTAGAAACGATATTCCGAAACGAATACGTATAGCGTAAGTCAAACGTTCGAATTAGAATAGAGACCCCCGAACACAAATTTGCTGTGGCAGGTATGAAATATAAACTCCGTTACTCGCTCGTTACACTGTAATGACAGATGTTGAATGGGCCGAAACGAGCCGCCGCATAACAGCGTAGTTGCCTGCTAACTTCGAAAGAAGGTAGATGCGGTCCCTAGCGTAACTTACAACATTGTCGAAAATCAGTGCGGACGGGAGAGCTTTGGTACACCCTGTTAAAAAAAAAAACGGAAAAATGGAGGCGGTACAATTGGAGAGCGATCCGCCTTCACCAACATGCATAAGCAATTCGTTAATATTTTATATATATATATATATATATATATATATATATATATATATATATATATATATATATATATATATATATATATATTTGAATTACAAAAAACTAATAATAAAAAAATTGCATGGCGCGAGATTCGATCCGGCGACCTTCGGATTACGAACCCGAGCGCGTACCGCTGCGCCACGACGCTGTAGACAATTATTAATCGTCGAGAGTATTTCACCGCAACGGTTTCTTTTAACTGTCTATTTTCTCGACAACAGCTGAGAAGTGCATCTTAGTGCTTTGCCACATTACACCTCTGGCCATGAGCTTTTATTATGCGCAGTATGAATCGAATCTGAATTTCACAATTGGCGGCCTCCCCATGTAAGTGCTATACTACTAAGAAAGGAAGTGTGATACCACTACTATTCATAATGGTGATGGACGAAATAGTCAAAGAGACGAAATAAGCCCGTAGAGGAAGGGGCATGAAGCTGTTACTATTTGCTAATGATTTTGTGGTGTGGGGAACAAGCAGTAAGGAGGTACAAAAACATATAGACATCCTAAGTGATAAGGTCGAGAAATATGGAGTGACATTTAGTGTGGAGAAAAGCAAGACCATGGTGGTAACCAGAGGGGACAGAGAGGGCAAGGGACAAATTCATGTTAAGGGACAGGACATTGAAATAGTGGACAACTTTAAATATTTGGGAAGTGTATTAATGGGGAATGCTCTTTTGGAGATAGAAATTAGCAAAAGAATACAACTGAGTAGTGCATTTTACCAGTATGTGAGAGGCTTGGTGTGGGGAAGGGAAGTGCCAATGCGGTGCTAACGGTTGCTATACAAGACTTACTTCACACCCACACTAATTAACGGCTCAGAGACTTGGACTATGACTAGAAGTATGCTAGGGAAGACGAGGACAGGCAGAGTGAAAAATGAAGATGTGAGGAAAGAATTTGGAGTGGAGAAGTTGACTGAGAAAACTGAAAAGAATAGATTAAAATGGTTTGGGCATGTTAAGAGGATGGGAGAGGGAAGAATACCAAGAAAAATCATGGAGTTCAAGATTGAGGGCAAGAGGAAGAACGAGAACAAGATGGTTTGATAAAATCGAGTTTAAGGAGGAGAAACTTTCTATCGAACCAAATTGTGGAAGAAGAATGGTGGAAAGACGGAGTAAAGTGGCGAAGTGCGATTGATACCCCAACCCGACCAGCTGTTGGATAGAGGGGAAACGAAGATGGTGAGACGAGTCTAACAAAAACCGAAAAACCGTAGCGAATAGCGAGACTAGGTTTGGAGTACACATCAGTCAGGGAGCAGTTACAATAGAGGTGGAAAAACGTAGATATTTAGGGGCACATAATGACAAACGTGGATTAGGTAATACGGAAGTAAAATACAGAATACAACAAAGCAGAAAAGTAATTGGGTGCATGGATTCTTTTTGACGGGACTAGAACAATTCTAACAACAACGAGAGAAGGTTGGGTAGGCTAATGGTTCGATCTGTCCTGTGCTACGGATCAGAACTGTCTATTTTACATTCTGATCTCAAAAGAAGACTACCATATCTTTCGGACTATAAGACGCGACGGACTATAGCACACACCTTAATTTTTTAACTGATTTTTTAAAAAATAACGTTTTTACCGTTTTTCTTATTAGACTGCAAAGCCAGAATAAAGAAAATTCTTAGTTTATAAAACTGAACTGACCTTTAAAATCCATGGAAATCTTCATATTAACTTTCTTCTTCTTCCTCTTCATCGTCATCGTCATCGTCGTCCTCTTTATATATAGCATGGTCTTCACTGTCATCGAAAGCATTACTTATGTCGCCCTTCTTGAAAGATTTAACAATAACGTCTTCTCTCACTCTAGACCACGATTGTTTCATCCACTGACACACTTGTTTCATTGTAGATCGTTTAAAGCTCCCGTCAACGTGATTTCATGTTGGTTTCATCAGTCATCCATTTGTTCGATTCCTCCCTCATACACACTTTAAATGCTTCATTTATCGAGACATCAAGGAATTGCAGCTGTGAAGTAACTTCTCCCGGAATAACAGCGAGGTCTGTATTTTCCTGCCTCAGTTTCTCTTTCACAGAGTTTTTTTTAAAAGACTAGTAAACTGATATAGCACAAGAAGAGAACTCTTTTTCAATAACGCACCTTTCCTTCTCTCCCACACTCTGTTAATCCATAATTTCATTCCACCCTCGTCCGTCCAACCTTGTCATGTACGTGAACAGCACGTGGCGGTATTTTAAAAGGTTCTGGCGTTGTTTTGCGCTAGCAGATGATCATTGGATTAAGTTTAGTACCGTCAGCACAACAGGAAAGAACAACAGTGTAGTGTATTTTCTCATGTGCACTTGGTCTTATAGTTACAGTTTTAGCTCTTTTCATGGCAACAGTTCTGTTAGTCGGAATACTAAATTTCAGAGGTGTTTCGTACATATTCGCTGTTTGGCTTTGTTTCACACTGGTTTTCTATCGATGTTTAGTAACAAAGCGATGAAAAGATAATATTCTCTCTTCATACCATTGCGGCATTTTCTGAGATATTTTGGTTTTCGTTCTCATGCTAAGTCCATGACGCTCCATGAACTTTTAGCACGTCCCGACTCCATCCTTGAAGCCTGTTAAATTCCACTGTAGCGCTAGCTTACGCGCGTGTATTTGAATCATTTTAAAGCTGTCCTTTAATCCATTTCAATATGTTTGGATCCCAGCGACTCACGTTCGTCACATTGGTGCATTGCTGCTGCCAGTTGAATTCAAGTCGCCGGACAGAGATAGGTTTCCCACGGTATCGAATATATGGCCATTTTTAAGACTGACAGGAATTTTAAATCAAACACGGGACATTTTTATATTAATTTAGAGTATAGGACGCATATAAATTTTGGAGGCAATTTTTCGAAGAAAACAATGAGTGTTATAGTCTGTAAAATAAGGTAATAGTTGTGGAACTGGATTATTTGCGCAGGAGCACCAGAATATCACAAATCGAGAAAGAAATTAATGGTGGTAAACCTTTCGGGGCATAACACCATGGAACATGAAACTCTTCTGTTCCTACCGTTTCGTCCAGAACTTCAGAGATATTGCTACTCTACTGAATCTTGCCCAATGACGGGTCGAACGCATGAGAGCAATATATATATATACTGTAGGAAAAGGGGCGTAGCCGGAGTTACACTTTATAAGCAGAGATTATCCTTGTCAAGTATAAAACTTAACTATCGATTGTCGTTTTGTCAAAGATAAAAAAAAAACTGTTTAGCGATTCTGCAGGGCTATTGTCCATATGCCGCTCAGGGTCATGGTCTCTTCTTTCCTGTTAGAATTGTCCCTATGTTTGTATACTTCAATGGCTTCTCTACGTAGCCATGGATAATAGTTCGTTGTCGTTGATAAAATTTTTGTTTCTGAAAACTTCACTTCGCGCCTTCCTGACTGAAAAGCATGTTCTGCTAAAACCGATTGGTCTACTTTCCCTAGTCGGCAGAGACTTTTGTGTTCCTTTAGATGTGTACTCACGCTTCTCTTTGTTCTTCCAATATAAATTTTAGCACACGTACATGGAATTTTACATACGCCACAAGCTGACAGAGGAGGGCATTTATCCTTTACAGTTCGGAATGTTGGACTTATTTTCTTTGTTGGTCTAAAAACAAAGCAATAATATTTTGAAATGTAATTTCATCAAAGATGAGGGAAAGTCTCTTAGAGTTTTAAATGCAGATGAAGAAACAGTGATTTTTCGTGCTGACAAGGAGAATGGCACTGTTCTTAGGAATGAAGAGGATTAGCGAAGCAAAATTTTGAATCTCTTAATGTCAGGACGGACCCTACAGCCGGCGTACTGAGGAAAACAAATAGTCTAATAAAATCATCTACTTCTGAAAAGAAGGAAAAAGAGCCTTACTGAAGAGTGAAGCTTTGTGCCCTAGACTTTATGGTCCACTCAAAATTAAGAAAACTGATCTTTCTCTGACACCCATTGTTACATGGCAACTCATTTACAACCACATATCGGCAACATTGACTGATATATAAAAGACTCGCATTATTTTATAGAGCAAATAGAAGGGCTAATTCTGGCTCCTGAAGATATTCTTTTAAGTTTCGACAAAGTGCCTTTGTTCACTATGATCGCAGTTAACGAAGTTATGGCTTTAAAACAGGTATTTGTCGTGGAGATCCGTCAGCTCTTTTCAGACATTACCTTACTTCCAGCCAGTTCCAACGGGACGATGAAGTTTATGAGCGACGTGATGTAGCAATTGACAACCCTTTATTTATTTATTTATTTAACCTGGCAAGATTAGGGCCATCAGGCCCTCTCTTACATCTAACCAGGCATTCTACTTATTTTACATTCATATGTTTTAGTAGGCATGTTAAACTACAGCTAGTACAAAAAGTGAAATAAACAATTAGAAACGTACACCTGGAAAAATACATACATACAGAGTTTATATTCTTAGATCATAAGTACTGTTATAATTAGACATTATTGAAGAGACAGATTTTAGATAGGAGTGCTGGCAGCAGGGAGTATGAGGGAGACTGATGGTGAAGGGAGGAGAAGAATAGAGAGACATGATGAAACATAATTACGGAAATATAAAGGAAAATAAGACTGCGTGGTTAATAGAGATAGATGAAGAGGAAGAAGAGAAAGGAGCAAGATAGGAGACGCTAGCTTTGCTATTTGACAGAGGAGAGGATTGCCCTTGTACATTAATTTTGTGGAGAACTTTATGAGGATGATAGTAGGAAATGCTTCAACTTCTTCTTAAAAGCAGCAGGAGATTGAATTTTGCGCAAGGTAAGGGGCAGTTTGTTCCAGAGGCGGACAGCGGCAACTGAGAAGGAGTTTGCAAAAGTTTTTGTTTTGTGAGTGGGCACAGTTAGGATACCAAATAAGAGTGACCTCGTGTTTCGATTATGATGGCATGACAGGTTTTCAATCTCTGAAGCGAGGTACTGGGGTGCTTGCGCGACGAGGAGTCGGTGAAGTAGACATAGAGTGTGGTAGTCACGCAATTTGTCCGGCCGCAGCCACCCTAGCTCTGAGTATGAAGCACTAACATGATCATATCGACGAATGTTGCAGGTGTAACGCACACAGGCATTCATGGTTAGCTCTAGCCGTCTTTTGTTTTCACTACTCATGCCTTGTTGAATCACATCACAATAGTGGAGGTTCGGTAGAACGAGTGCTTGCACGAGCTGGCGTTTCAAGTCCTGTGGAAATATGTTCCGAAACTTTTTGAGAGCATAGAGACAAGCAGACGTCTTTCGGCACACTGCGACTGTATTCTCCGCCCAGTTGAGATGCTCATCCAAAGTTACACCCAAGTTCTTCACTGTTTTCTGATATGGTATTGGAGTACCGTCGAGCAGAATAGGAGGTAGCCGTTCGCGGAAATATTGAACTTATTAATTTCTGATGGGCTATTAAGATTACTTGCGTCTTTTTTGCATTTAGTTTAAGCCCCAGGTTTCTCGCCCATGTCACTACTGAAGACAGATCATCATTCATCTGAGCGATTGCAGTGTTTACATCTTCAGGTCTGACGCTTAGGTAGAGCTGGAGGTCGTCGGCATAGAAATGATATTTACAGGAGGACAGAACCGACGAAATATCGTTGACATATAGAGAAAACAAAAGTGGTCCTAAGACTGATCCTTGTGGCACTCCCGAGGAAACATGTTTCCAGGAAGATTTTTCATTTACGCAGACAACACATTGCTGTCTGTCTTTTAAGTAGCTTTCAAACCATCTCATTGCACTATCAGAGAAATTAAGCTGTCGCATTTTTCTGAGCAATATGTCAAAGTTAACAGTGTCAAAAGCTTTGCTGAAGTCCAGTAGCGTAAATATTGTTGGCTTTCGATTGTCGATGGCATATTTCAGGTAGGTCCTGCAATAACTAATTTTTATACGGAGAAATTTGAACAGTTAGTTTTAGAAAAAGCAAATAAGAAATCTTCTCGCTGGTCTCGGATTGTGGGTGACACATTCGTGGTCTGAACACAAGGTAAAAAAGCTTTGGACGAATTCTCTGGTTTTCTAAATAAAATAAATCTAAAAATCCAGTTCGCCATGGAAGTAGAAAATGACAATAAAATATATTTTTTGAAAATTTTAGGTATGGGACAGACCGATGGAAGTTTCGAATATAAGGTTTTTCGAAAAGTAACGCAGACGGGACAGATATTTATATAAGAACTCTACTTACCATCCACAACAAAAGACAGGTATGATTAAAAGTCTTGTTGATAGAGCCAAAAGGACTTGCACGCCGGCATAGCTGAGCGCCGACTTAAAGCATCTAAAGCAAGCTTTCGAGGAAATGGCTACCACACGCCGTCTGAAGACATACCTTCACAGCAGGATGACGGAAGATCGTTTAAATGGACTGGCATTAATCTATATCCAACAACATATTGCACCAACGACGAACGATGAGGAAGTGTTGGATATCTTCTGTAGTAAACACAAGAGGAAATTCTCATTGCAACACATGTAGTAATGACTATGATGCAATTATGACTGTAATAACATTATATTTTTACTGTAGCAATCGTAAGTGATAATGACTGTAATAAAATTAATTTCTGTTGTCTAATATACAGTATATGTGCAGCGTCATTCAGCTGTCCCTACGTATCAGTTTCATGAAACCCGCAACACTTTCATATACCCCACGGAAGATTTTCGTATTGGTTCAAATGGCTCTAAGCACTATGGCACTTAACTTCTAAGGTCATCAGTCCCCTAGAACTTAGAACTACTTAAACCTAACTAATCTAAGGACATCGCACACATCCATGCCCGAGGCAGGATTCAAACCTGCGACCGTAGCGGTCGCGCGGTTCCAGACTGTAGCGCCTAAAACCGCTCGGCCACCCTGGCCGGCATTTTCGTATTCCCTCGCCCTCTAGGCGCAAACTGTGTCCTACAGACAAAAATAACCGGAACTTTTTGTAGGAAATTTAAAGTACTTAAATTTTATTCTGGGATATGTTCTCAATGCAGGTCACAGTTTTCGAGTAATTCAAGAGAAACGCGTTTGAAGGTCGCTTTTGTACTTTTTCCCGAATAATTCAAGAACTGTGGCCTCTAGCGAACACATATCCTAGTAGAAAATTTAACTACATTAATTTTTCCAACAAAAAGATCGTGTTAATTTTTCTGTAGGACTAACAGTTTGTGTGTAGCTAGTGAGAGAGTACGAAAATCTCATGCATAGTATTTGGAGGCGTTGCAGGTTGCATAAAACCGATTAGTAGGGGCGGTCTTGTGTGTGTGTGTGTGTGTGTGTGTGTGTGTTTGTGTGTGTTTATTTTAAAATTATACTCGCAAAAACTATAAGGAGCTGTTCACCCTTTTAATTCTTGAGCATCCCCTTCTCCCCCCTCCCGGAAGTAAATTCATTATCCGCCTCTGCACAGAACTATCAGTTCAATAAGTCATACTTGCAACGTACTGATATGAATGATTTGCAGAAGAATGGGAAAACTGGTGGAGGCCGACCTTGGGGAAGAGAAGTTTATCGCTCTGAAGAAATGCAGGATCAAGCGACGGAATACTATATCTAAGAATTATCTTAGAAGAATTATACTAAAGTAAGGCAAACCTACGTTTAGAATATAGTCATTGCAATCCTGTAGGAAGCAGAGATAACGTATACGGAGCCTAAGTTTACTGACAGCTAGTAAGGAAGTGGGACTAGGATGTAGTGTACCCCCAGCGCTAACCCATACACTAAGAAAGCTATCGAGATAACCAAGGAGAAATTTGGAAAGGGAATTAAAGTTCAGGAAGAAGAAATAAAAACTATGAGGTTTTTTCCGATGACTGTAATTCTGTCAAAGACTGCAAAGGACACTGAAAAGCAGTTGAATGGAATGACGAAAACACTTGCCCTTGTTTTATTGTTGCAGTTCACCTTAAAAGGAGCACTTAGAAAAATCAATCACAGGAAACTTCATTTTTACATCTTATTGCACTTACATAAATCAGTCTAAACTAGGAAAATGTCTACGAAAAAAAAAAAACGTGGAAAGTACTACACATTGATCAAAAAACAAACTAAATTTTATCCTGAAATTTAAATTGTGCTTTTTAAAAGCATGGAAACAAGAATTTCAAATCACCTTCATTGAAAATTTTGACAACGGCCAAAGAGGCCAAGTTACAGGTACGAATTATACGGTGGTCTACAAGTCACGCAAATAGGCAGCTTACACTTAGCGTGTAAGTGTACAATCTTTGCTCTTTTATAACGCGAACAGAAAGAGCATCTCTTTCTCTCACTTCGCTCCACTTTGAGGGTGCTTTGATCACTTTCTGGTGCAGCTAGTTTAAGTTTTAGAGCTGTGGCAATGCTCGTCCTGAGTTGTGTGGGGAGTCTCTGGTTATTGCGTCTCTCTTTGACGTAATGTACGGTTGACACGAAATCCTTTGCGAGCCCTTTCGAAAAGATCCTCCTCGTCAGCTTCTCCATCTTTTCATCAGGTGATAAAGTATTCAGCGCACTCACGTACAGATAACCAATATAAAACAGTCAACGGCCAACGACGCGTTCTGCGACTGCTTGAATATACTGAACAGTCGACAGAATCAACACCAACACTTGTGCTGTTATGACAAAGAATCGTTTCAGGTTTGTTAAACAACTCATCCGCATCGTCGTCACGATGCGTGGAAGGTACAAGAATCACAGAATAGTTCTTCTTCGTAACGTAACTCTCAATCGTCGAATTTTTTGTAGACCCGAACAGTGATGATGTGATTGGTTTATCCTTGTGGGGGAAGAACTCGTTTGGAATTTCTCTTTTGTAATTCGTCATGGTTTCAACAACAGTTAGAACCTTAGAATTCATAATACTGACAAGTGGTATTGATGTGTGCCAGTTGTCTGTCTTGATGGTACGACTGGAATTTAAAATTGGTTGGCATAACCAAAAATGTTCAAATGTGTGTTAATTCCTAAGGGACCAAACTGCTTAGGTCATCGATCCGTAGACTTACACACTCTTTAAACTAACTTATGCTAAGAACAAAACACACACCCATGCCCGAGGCAGGACTCGAACCTGGGGCCGCGCAGTCAGTGACATGCCACCTCTAACTGCGCGGCCTGACATAATCGAAGTCAAGTTTGCACTGGTACTGGATACTTTCTCTCTGCCTCTGTCAAGGATGAGGCCATCGGTATTCGCTTTTGGAAAAAAAAAAATGGTTCAAATGGCTCTGAGCACTACGGGACTTAACATCTGTGGTCATCAGTCCCCTAGAACTTAGAACTACTTAAACCTAACTAACCTAAGGACATCACACACAGCCATGCCCGAGGCAAGATTCGAACCTGCGACCGTAGTAGTCGCGCGGTTCCGGACTGAGCGCCTGAACCGCTGGACCACCGCGGCCGGCTGGCTTTTGGATCTGCAAGATACTGCATTTTCAGAGCCTATTTGTGGGGATTACTCGGAGTGTATATTTTAAGACACAACATCTTATCAATAGTTACATTAGCTCCGAGTGAGTAATTTGGGTGTTCTTAATGAATATGCCCGTAACTTTTCTCCTTACGCAACTTCAGTATGTTTCGTTCTTCTCCGTCTCCTTGATCATCGAAGCAAAGGCATAACAAAGACAGCCGGCCAGGTTGGCCGAGCAGTTCTAGGCGCTACAGTTTGGAACCACGCGACCGCTACAGTCGCGGGTTCGAATCCTGCCTCGGGCATGGATGTGTGTGATGTCCTTAGGTTAGCTAGGTTTACGTAGTTCTAAGTTCTAGGGGACTGATGACCTCAGCAGTTAAGTGCCATAGTGCTCAGAGCCATTTGAACCTTAACAAAGACATGCAACATCACAGTAAAGACACACATAACAAGAATATTTCCCACCGAGTTCCATACGTCGCAAAAAGCGATATTACAGGTTCGTGATTCGACTAGGGTAGAGCACTAGACCTGAAATAGCGTCCATCTTTTGTTTCAAAGCACTCCTTCACTTCTTTGCGCGATATGCAGGGTTGTGCCTCAGTCTAAACTCTGCTAGCTTTTTGTTTGTCCAAAATAGTATTTTTCTCTTATTACTGTTATGAAAACAGGATTAATTAACAAAAAAGCCAAATACTAACATTTTTCCTGTATTCCTGCCATATTCTGCCAGACCTCTTCATTCAGAGCATCCTCCTTGCGTCCACCGCGGAGCTGCATTAATTCCCTGATGTGGTCTTTCCAAGAACGTCGTGGCCTGGCGCGGTTACGTGTGCCAGGTGGTTTCTCTTTGGAAGTTTTCTTTGACCATCAATTATCTGGCATTGTTAATAGATGCCCATATCGCTTTAATATCTTTCCGTCTGTCACTGTTTCGTTTGCCCTCATTTTAGTTCTTAATTCTCCTCGGAATGAAGGCTTTCACAACTAGGTGACATATAGCTGCTGGTAAACCTATCGTGGTATAAGGTAGTGGTCCACGAAACTCTTCTGATCCTAACGTTTCGTCCAGGAGTGCGCTGGACATCTTCAGAGGCGTTGCTCCTCCGTCGAGTCTTGCTGACTGACGTGTAGGACGTCTAACAGCGACATACATATTGTAGAAGAAGGGCCGTGGCCGGAGTTACTCGTGATAAGCAGAGATTATCCTTGTCAAAGATGAAACTTAACTGTCGGTTATCGTCTTGTCTAAGGCAAAAATTCTTTAGTGATTCTGCACAGCTGCAGTCCATATGTTGCAAACTTTCGTGGTCTCTTCTTTCCTATTAAAATTACATAGCCATGAATAACAGTTCGTCTTCGTAGATAAAATTTTGTTTAAGGAAACCTGATTCCAGCTCTGTTACAGCTGATTTTTCTAATTTTGCTAGACGGCAAAGACTTTTGTGTACCTTTAGCCATGTATTCAGGCTTATCTTTGTTTTTCCCATAAAAAACTTACCACACGTACAAGGAATTTTATATACGCCACGTGCTGACAGAGGAGGGCGTTTATCTTTTATAGATCGGAGTGCTTCACCTATTTTCTTTGCTGGTCTAAAAGCCGGTCTAATGTTGTGTTTGCCGGCCGAAGTGGCCGCGCGGTTCTGGCGCTGCAGTCTGGAACCGCGAGACCGCTACGGTCGCAGGTTCGAATCCTGCCTCGGGCATGGATGTGTGTGATGTCCTTAGGTTAGTTAGGTTTAAGTAGTTCTAAGTTCTAGGGGACTAATGACCTCAGCAGTTGAGTCCCATAGTGCTCAGAGCCATTTGAACCATTTAATGTTGTGTTTTTGTAAAATCTTTCGATCTGATCTGAACGGAGAGAAACTGTATTCCTCCAACGTTGTTTTTCATACCCGTCCTTCGGCCTTCGGTTATTTGGTTGCAGAAACCTGTTTACTTTCTGTTTCTTTTATAGCCCCCTATTAGATACTTTTTCATACTTTCGTCCATTTGTTGCAAATTTGTAGCCTTGCCTTGGAGATACGAAACAGAGGAGATCGTCTTTGTTTGGTCCAGCGCTTGGAAAACATTTTCCTACACGTTATCACTTTTGCGACAGGATGACCAATACCTTGTAGCTGAGTTGTAGTGATTCTTAATGACATTTTATTTAACAAACTTCTCTGCCTCGTGATGACTGGGTGTTGTGTGATGTCCTTAGGTTAGTTAGGTTTAAGTAGTTCTAAGTTCTAGGGGACTAATGACCATAGATGTTAAGTCCCATAGTGCTCGGAGCCATTTGAACCATTTAACAAACGATCGAGAAAATGTATGACCGCTGATAGACGGTAATACTCTTGCAAAGACTGTGTCTGATAATTGGGTCTGTTCAAAGTGTAGCTGTACACTGGTACATAAAGAGAGTGCCACCTGTAAGCATTTCCCAAGGTTAGGTTGATTAGTAACAGTGTCTATTTATTTATATATTTAGTTAGCTTTTACCTGCGGCTTCGTTGTAGTTGTAGTGATGTTATCATGAGTAACTACCGGAGAAGCCGATTTCAGGGTAGATTTTTTATTTATTTGAAGGCCAGTTCAATCAGAACCGTCGTGACACACGTTTGATGAGAGTCTGTTCAGCAATTTGAAGTTAATTTGCTATATACAGTAAAGAGTTTGCCGGCAGCAGCACGCAGCCTAATCAAAACGTGGTGCACAATTTGATGTCATTCTAAAATATATGTCTCGAAAACATCCACAAAAAATTCCGGGAAAACATAAGTTGACCTTTTACGCTTCACCCAAAATCACCATCTTTGTTATGTCTTTCGGATTCGTTGCGCCAGGTGCAATCAAAATACAAAATTGGTGATTATGTGTGAACCGTAAAAGATAAGCGTATGCTCTCGCGGTGTTTGTTATAGATATTTTTGAGATCTACAGTTTTTCACTTTCCAATTTGACGTATTGTAAAAGTGTGCATAGCCAACCAAGTTTTTGCTGCCTTTATTCGCTATTATCCCCTCTGCCTAGTGATTTTATTTAAGGAAAAACACCAAAGTTCATCAAATTCGATGCAGAGGTTCAGCCGTTGAAAGCTGAGAGACAGACAGAATTACTTTCACATTTATAAATTGCTTCCTTACGGATTACTCACTGTTCCTTTCACCAAGAAGTGGTGCGTCGTTTCATGACTGAAATACGCTGCTTCCAGATAACAGCACCAAACAGGACACAAGGAACTATACGCCAACAAAAGGGATTTGGCGAAATGTCAAGGCGTATAGACTAACATATGTACTGAGTGTAAGAAGCCTGGCGATGATGGAAAACTGAAATGTGTAGCTTCAAATAAAGCTGTTTATAGCAACTAGTGGCAGTGCTAATTCTTATCAACCAGGAAAAGGAAGCAGAGAGATCAAATATTTACCGAAAAAAATCTGAATGTGTGAGCTTGAACGCAGCCCTAGAAATTGCCAAATTTTTTCAGAATGTAAAAGATTTAACTTTACTTGCATGACGAGTAAAACCTACACAACAGCTCACTCACCTGCCATCCAACCACAAAACGATACACGATGTCACGTTTTATTACTTTTATCGTAAATTCTGACAAAAAAATGAGATAAAAAACAATAAAATCAAGACATTCACAATTACATGCTTCCCATAAGTAAAAATTGTGATTATGCCCAGATTCACTCTCTCTCTCTCTCTCTCTCTCTCTCGCTCGCTCGCTCGCTCGCTCTCTTGTCATTATGCCAAGATTCTCTCTCTCTCTCTCCCCCTCAAATCTCGCACTATGTGCAGGCAACACGTTCCTCCGTGCCCTCTACCCAGTGGTGGAATAAGGCTGAAGTAACTGTAGCCTGCATTGGTACCAAATTTATTCAAGATGGTGGCTCCCCCTGGGTGGTCCCCCAACTCCTCTCCATTCGGATAGTTGCAGCAATGTCATGTTGTTGATGTCACCGCCCCCACTTCTCCCCCAAATCCCTGACCCTCCCCCAGTTTCTCTTCCTCTCCTCTCCCCCACTACCCCTCCTATCCCCCACTCGTGAACTGGCGGGAAAAAGATTCAGTCTGTGCTGGGATGCTGCAGAAGGAGGACGTAAGGTAGTGTCTTGGGAACTGTTTTGTTCATTTATTCATATGTATATTATCCTGCTGGAAGAATTTCCTAAATGTTGGCTAGGGAAACTAAACTGACAATTACCCCACAGTCTTGTCGCTTGAACTTCAATGAACACAACTGCTTAAAATTGACGGGACGATAGATAAGTGCTTTCATGAAAAAGTAGTTCTCATGACATCAAATTCGAACAGCAGTAATGAAATTATTCGGAAATGAGTTCAATTGACAAGATGTTGTTATTGTACAAAGAGGAGTTTCATAAGTGCATTATCTATAAGCATACAGCTAGAACTGCATCCATAGCCTCCTACATCAGGAATGAAAGAATAATGAATGAGCGTAGGGGGAATACTATTCAGCAAATAATGTGATGCGCTGGGATCGGTTGAGGATGCATTTTGCAACTCAAAGAGACTGTTGCCTATGCTGGAGCTGTTCATGTTTTTTTGAAATGGCCAGTCAATCCACAGTGCAGCAAACAACTTCATCTTATTCAAGTACCCCAGACTTAATGAACCGGAGGTGTTCACCTTGGTGTATGGGGCTCAGCTGAGGATGCTTGAATGGGTTTTGTTCTCCTTTCCGATTGCTTGTGTGTATGTGATCATCTTGCTGTGTGGCCTACTCCACAATACCACAATACCATCGTCTTACAGTCGCCGCTGGTAGAATTACCTCCTAACGAGCTATAAGAGTATAGCTGCTGAGGAACTTGTACACAGATACATGGTGAGCAGGGATATGGCATTAAACTATCAATGAAGTATAAGAAGGCCAATACACGCTACCACAACTGACGGAAAATGCTTCACTTACACATCGAAATTGTCATGAAAAAACCACCACGCGATCATAATGCAACATACGCTCAGGGAATTGACAAAAATCATTGTAATAACACAGCTACTCTTAAGATCTGGCCAGGAGAGAGTAGTGGGACAGCTGCACGTGTGTTCACCTTGATGTGTGGATACAGACTAAGCAGCTTGGAAGTAGTCTTACTTCCTCTGCTACCTCTGAGTCCAGTCTCCAGCTGAACCGTCCCATATGTAGCAGTTCTGCTTTCCCAGGCCTGTTCTAACCTCTCAATGAGACATCCATCTGCTGGCGATGGTCAGCTTTAGTCAGTGTCGAGTTGACAATGATATACTGTTTCAGGTCTGGAGAAATCAAACGTATTTCTAGGATATGCCGACCCCTGAAGCAACGGAAAACTACTTGACTATTCGTCACGGACGGGTCGAAGGCAACTTCGCGGAAGAAGAACGGCCAACGGCATGCTATGACCCTCGGCTACATGTCAGTTAGACCGTCAGCGAGAGCGCACTGCTAGTTCCTGCTACTGCTAAGGCGAATACACCGTTCGCTTGTTACATATTTTTACGAGCTTCAAACAAGAGGAACGCAGTAATGGACAGGAAATGTGATTGTTGTGTACAGAACCAATCTGAGCTGGCGACCCTTCGATCACAGCTTCAGGCTGCCTTGGCTTCCGTCACACAGCTTGAGGCTGCTGCCAAAGGGCGTCACTGTGGGGGATCCGACGCGGGGATGCGAGGGACGTCGAGCACGTCCCACGTGTCCTCCGATCGGTCCACTGCTGTGACCTCCCCGGGTACTGCCTGCACTGAGGTTGATCCCTCACCCGTGGTCAAGTGGGAGGTCACTCCAAAGTCTGGCAGGCAGCGAAAAACTTTCAGTGGGGCCGATCGTAGGGCCTCCTCGGCTCGTTTGACGAACAGGTTTCGGGCGCTATCTGTGGCTGACGATGTCTCTGAGCCGGATGCAGTCGTCCACCTCGTTCCAGAGGAAGCTTTTCGGCCCGCAAGGCCTGGACATTCACAGAGGGTGGGTTTGCTGGTAGTTGGGAGCTCCAACGTTAGGCGCGTAATGGGGCCCCTTAGGAACATGGCTGCCAAGGAGGGGAAGGAAGCCAGTGTGCATTCTGTGTGCATTCTGGGGGGAGTCATTCCGGATGTGAAAAGGTTGCTTCCGGATGCCATGAAGAGTACAGGGTGTAGCCAACTGCAGGTGGTGGCTCATGTCGGTACCAATGACGTGTGTCGCTTTGGATCGGAGCAGATTCTGTCTCGTTTCTGACGGCTAGCGGAAATGGTACAGACTGCCAGTCTTGCTTCTAGACTAAGGCGGAGCTCACCATCTGCAGCATCGTCGATAGAACCGACTGTGGTCCTTTGGTGCAGAGCCGAGTGGAGGGTCTGAATCAGAGGCTCAGGTGGTTCTGTGACCGTGTAGGCTGCAGATTCCTTGACTTGCGCCATCGGGTGGTGGGTTTCCGGGTTCCGCTTAATAGGCCAGGACTCCACTACACACAGGAGGCAGCTACACGGGGAGCGGGGGCTGTGTGGAAGAGACTGGGCGGTTTTATAGGGTCTCAGGGAATCCGTCAGAAAGTGGGCAGGTAAAACACACTAAAGTAGTTGTAGAAACGATTGGTATTGTAGTTGTAAATTGTCGTAGCTGTGTTGGGAAAGAACCAGACCTCCAAGCCCTAATAGAAAGCAATGAAGCTCAAATATTTGTAGGTACAGAGAGCTGGCTAAAGCCGGAAATAAGTTCAGCCGAAATTTTTTCAAACGATCTAACAGTGTTCAGAAAGGATAGATTAAATACAGTTGGTGGTGGAGTTTTTATTGCTGTCAGAGGTAGTTTGCCTTGTAGCGAAATTGAAGTAGACAGTTGATGTGAAATAGTTTGGGTAGAGGTTATACCTGACAATCGGACTAAACTATTAATTGGATCGTTTTACCGAGCCCCCCCCCCCACTCAGAAGACATAGTTGCTGAACAGTTCAAAGAAAACTTGAGTCTCATTTCAATTAAGTATCCCGCTCATATAATTATAGTCGATGGTAACTTCAATCTAAGCTCGATACGCTGGAAAAATTGTACGTTTAAAGCCGGCGGCAGGCATAAAACATCATCCGAAATTGTACTGAATGCTTTCTCAGAAAATTATTTTGAACAATTAGTTCATGAGCCCACTCGAACCTTAAATGGTTGCGAAAGCATACTTGACCTTTTAGCAGCAAATAATCCTGGACAAATAGTGAGTGTTGTGACGAATACTGGGATTAGCAACCACAAGGCAGTTGCTGCTAGGCTGAATACCGTAACACCTATAACCATCAAAAAGAAACGCAAAGTATATCTATTTAAAAAAGTTGATAAAAATGCTCTTAACGCCTTTTTAAGAGACAGTCTTCACTCCTTCCGATCTGATCATGTAAGTGTAGAAAAGTTGTGGAATGTTTTCAAAGAGATAGTATCAAGAGCAATTGAGAGATATATACCACATAAATTAATAAGTGATGGTACTGATCCCCCATGGTACACAAAACGGGTCAGATCGTTGTTGAAGAAGCAACGAAAAAAGCATGCAAAATTTAAAAGAACGCAAAATCTCCAAGACTGGCAAAGTTTTACAGAAGTTCGAAATATGGCGCGTACTTCAACGCGAGATGCTTTTAATAATTTCCACAACGAAATTCTGTCTCGAAATCTGGCAGAAAACCCAAACAGATTCTGGTCATACATAAAGCACACCAGTGGCAAGACGCAATCAATACCTTCACTGCGCGATAACAACGGTGAAGTCACTGACGACAGTGCCACTAAAGCAGAGTTATTAAACACGGTTTTCCGAAACTCCTCCACCAAAGAAGACGAAGTAAATATTCCTGAATTCCAGTCAAGAACAACTGCCAAGATGAGAAACATAGAAGTACATATCCTCGGTGTAACAAAGCAGCTTAAATTACTTAATAAAGGCAAGGTCTCCGGTCCAGATTGTATACCAGTGTCAGGTTCCTTTCATAGTATACTGATAAAATAGCTCCATATTTAGCAATTATATACAACCACTCGGTCACAGAAAGATACGTACCCAAAGACTGGAAAATTGCTCAAGTCACACCAATACCGAAAAAGGGTAGTAGGAGTAATCCGCTGAATTACAGGCCTATATCACTAACGTCGATTTGCAGTAGGGTTTTAGAACATATACTGTATTCGAACATTATGAAGTACCTCGAAGAAAACGATTTATTGACATATAGTCAGCACGGATTCAGAAAATATCGTTCTTGTGAAATACAACTAGCTCTTTACACCCATGAAGTAATAAGTGCTATCGACAGGGGATGTCAAACTGATTCCTTATTTTTAGATTTCCAGAAGGCTTTCGACACCGTTCCTCACAATCGTCTTCTAATCAAACTGCTTTCCTACGGAGTATCGCCTAAGTTGTGCGACTGGATTCGTGATTTCCTCTCAGAAAGGTCACAGTTTGTAGTAGTAGACGAAAAGTGATCGAGTAAAACAGAAGTAATATGCGGCGTCCCCCAAGGAAGTGTTATAGGCCCTCTATTGTTCCTGATCTATATTAACGACATAGGAGACAATCTGAGTAGCCGTCTTAGATTGTTTGCAGATGATGCTGTCATTTACCGCCTTGTGAAGTCATCAGATGATCAAAACGACTTGCAAAATGATTTAGATAAGATATGTGTATGGTGCGAAAAGTGGCAATTGACCCTCAATAAAGAAAAGTGCGAAGTTATTCACATGAGTACTAAAAGAAATCAGCTAAATTTCGATTACGCGATAAGTCACACAAATCTGAGGGCTGTAAATTCAACTAAATACTTAGGGATTACAATTACAAATAACCTAAATTGGAACGATCACATAGATAATATTGTGGGTAGAGCAAACCAAAGACTGCGATTCATTGGCACAACACTTAGAAGGTGCAACAGGTCTACCAAAGAGACTGGTTGCACTACGCTTGTCCGCCCTATTAGGGAGTATTGCTATGCAGTGTGGGATCCGCATCAGGTGGGACTGACGGATGACATCGAAAAAGTACAAAGAAGGGCAGCTCGTTTTGTATTATCGCAAAATAGGGGAGATAGTGTCACAGACGTGATACGTGAATAGGAGTGGCAATCATTAAAACAAACGCGTTTTTCGTTGCGACGGGACCTTCTCATGAAATTTCAATCACCAGTTTTCTCCTCCGATTGCGAAACCATTCTGTTGGCACCCACCTACATAGGGAGAAATGATCATCACGATAAAATAAGAGAAATCAGGGCTCGCACGGAAAAATTTAAGTGCTCGTTTTTCCCGCGTGCCGTTCGAGAGTGGAACGGTAGAGAGACAGCATGAAGGTGGTTCATTGAACTCTCTGCCAGGCACTTTATTGTGAATAGCAGAGTAATCACGTAGCTGTAGATGTACATCTCTCAGTGGGAAGAGGCAACTCCAGGGGTTGCACTCGCCAGAGAAGTGGGCATCGTGACCGGCAGCCATTGACGTCGTTCCGGATGGTCGTTATCCAATACGACGGTGCCGGCCACCCCTGCTGCTGTCGCTCGCCGCTTCCAGCAATCTCCGGTAACCCGCACGCTCTCCGAACCTCCGAGCACCCAAAATTATTGCCTGTGGGAGTCTTGTACATAAAGCGTTATGCATGTGGGTATTACATACATTTTAGACGAAAAAATATCAGAAGAGAACAGCAGCTTTCATGTTATTTATTCACATGTCGAAAAAAAAAAAAAAGAAACACACACATTCATTTTCACACCTGACAGCAAACTACAGTTCGCATCCTCTCCCTACTCGTTATTCCGTAACTCAGTCTACGATGTAGTTGTCAGTGGCTGGTGGGCAAACTGCCGAGGTCGGAGCTCTATAATAATCATTTTTGTCGTATTTTCCTCAAATCTACGTATTTCCCACCAATTTTCGCGGTTTACAACGTTTTCCGTATTTTCAACGCATTTTACCTGATTAATCGATTCCAGACCACTGCTCTCCACTACTCGTCATGTCAGCAAAACGGCTCACCGCGTCGATCTCGTGGTGCTATCAGCCAATGACATTGGAGAACGTTTCTCAACTTCTGTATCATTGCCAAACCACTCTTTCCATTACTTTGCGAGTCCCATATACATGTAGACATATCATGGACCCTGTTACTCTGTCTACATAATGACACAAGCATTGCTTTGTACAGTGGGAAATAGCCAGCAGCAGAGAGAAGCTGCTAAAACTATGTTCCTTAGCCAGAAGCCTTTATAAATTCGGTAAGATTTTATTACAATTGCTCATATCTCCCTATGTGGATGGGAATCATAAAGCATTCTTGCATTTGTAGGCTAAAGTGAGGGATTGAAAGATCTCACCAAAACCTGGATAATTACCAACGCAACAAACGAATCAAATCCATAGCAGCACTCTGTCCTCAACTTTGAAACGAGTTGCCTCTTCGTTGAACCTGTCGGCTAACGATCCTGAGCAAAACTATAGATTATCTCTCTCTTTGCATGCTGTAACTCTTACTATTTCTTTAATCAACCCTCAATGTATTTAATTTCAAGCTGACCACAAGCAGGAGAACACTACACCCGCTACATTTGATGTATTGCGAAGGAACTGGACGAGCTGAGTTCGACGTAATCAGTACACTTTGATACTTTGTTTTCGGAAAGATCGTAACACGTGTCCCAAGCTTGGACAACCAACTGATGCTAGTGATATAGACCAGTATTCTCATACAAATACTGTAACTAAAATTCGGTAAAGACCATTCCATACCAACTGTACTCACATCAACCGTCCTAGTACACATTGATGTGTCGGCAGAAGTGCCAACACCGTGTTGTTTGAGGAACCCGAAATGCACGCTATAAACTCACGCAGGCTGGCGTGAGGTATGCTTCATTAGATACGTAGCAAAGGAGAAATGGCGCCTTGCTAGGTCGTAGCAATTGACTTAGCTGAAGGCTATGCTAACTATCGTCTCGGCAAATGAGAGCGTAATTCTCAGTGAACCCTTCCTAGCAACGTCGGCTGTACAACTGGGGCGAGTGCTAGTAAGTCTCTCGGGACCTGCCGTGTCGTGGCGTTCGGTCTGCTATCACTGACAGTGGCGACACGCGGGTCCGACATGTACTAATGGACCGCGGCCGATTTAAAGCTACCACCTAGCAAGTGTGGTGTCTGGCGGTGACACCACACACATGATCTCTCTAGACGCATGCATGCTGAGGAGGTTGCCACTCCTTATTGGTGCATAGTAGATGTGAGCCTGATACATTTGAGAGAGGCCTATCAGTACAGTATTCATTATGCCAACGATAAGAATCAAACCAGGAGAGTCAGTTCACACTTATTTAGCTGAAGGATTCATTGATTTTAGTACTATATGTGGTGTCACTGCCAGACACCACACTTGCTAGGTGGTAGCTTAAATCGGCCGCGGTCCATTAGTACATGTCGGACCCGCGTGTCGCCGCTGTGTGATCGCAGACCGAGCGCCACCACACGGCAGGTCTCGAGAGACGTACGAGAACTCGCCCCAGTTGTACGGCGACGTTGCTAGCGACTATACTGACGAAGCCTTTGCTATCATTTGCCGAGAGACAGTTAGAATAGCCTTCAGCTAAGTTAATGGCTACGACTTAGCAAGGCGCCAATTGTATCAGTGCATGTATCTTACGAGTCTCATTTGTATAGTCAAGAGAGATGTACCAAAGGAAGCATTAAAAGTTAAGTATATTCCAAAGATACGTATTTTCTTTATAGTATTCAATACGTATCCTGTTCCAGACTTGACGCCAGTCGGCGTGTGTGTACGCGTGCCTTTCGGCTTCCTCCTCAGTGTGGCGTGACTAGCTTGTTACGCCACAACACTATATCCACTATTTGCACTGTCACAGTATTCGTTTTAAAAGCATAAGACTGTACCCTTTACACAACGTGACTTGAGATCTGTCGGTACAATATTCGTAGTACTTCATGTAGCAAATGAGTGTTTGTGTTTATTCAGTCACTTCCTTTACGTAAATGAACTGACATTAGAGCAGTTGAGCTGCTAGGACCGGCAGCGCTTTAGGCAGCTCCACAAGGAGCAAGTGACCTTGAGATACACCCTGCTATACCCGCAGGACAGGACAGATAGTGTAATTTGCGGAAAGGGGCCAAAATGAGTGTCTGTCAGTTGCACTCGAACATACTACTTTATTCATTTGACAAACATTACAAGAGTAAAGAAAACATTAAAAACAGAGCAAGCCGAACATTAATTTTAGAACTTAATTCCCGGATAAATGCGCCATTCAATCTCAAGTCTCAAGGGCAAAACAACTTTAATTTAAAACCAGCTGAAGGCCAATCACTTAAGAAACAAAAACAAGAATTTGAATTTTAAAAGGCAGAAGGCCTCATCTTAATATATTTCTCTAAATTAGGCTGAAGGCCGAAACAATCTCACTCCTTAATGGCAAAACAACTTTAATTTAAAATTGGCTAGAAGCCATACATAAACAAACAAAAAGGACAAATAAGAAAAGGCAGCCCATCAAACGGCGCTCAGAAGTTTCCAAGGGTAGACCTGGAATTCAAACACTAACGCTCGCTTAGGTGAGACAGGCAGTCAGCCCAACCATTGTCGATCCGTCGACAACCCAACCGACAGACAGTCAACGGACCAAGCCGCAGGATAACTTCCGCTCCACCCGACCAGCACACAACAGGGAGATCAATGGAACAACGCAGAAGGTATCGGCGCCCACAACGAATTACACATTCAGCTATCAAACTACACGCCATGCTGGAGAGTCAGAACATGACAAGGAAAATACACCGCCTGAATTTACATCAACGGCCAGGGCAGGTAACCGGATCGTTAACGGCCACAAGGCAGGAGATTCCGCTGGTGCACGTCAACTCAAAAATAATCAAGTTAAGTTAAACTCCACAGGAGGGCGGCTAGAACTTCGCCAACTTGAAAACACACGTTGTTGCTCGCGGAAATGTCCCAACAGCCCACAACGAAATTTAAACGACACAATGTGAACAGTCGCGACTTGCAGGTAGATTAAGTGAAAACTCAACTTTCGAGTCCAGGATCGGTGAGCCACGGACCTCGTAGCAATGGGAACTGCCCCTCACACTCCGACCGCGCGTGGACGCCGCCAGCGGCCCCGGCCAGACGCGCGCCACAGAGACTTCCTCGCTGCTCCACGCCAACCGACCAACTGCCCGCACACGGCACAGCCGGAAACTATTTGCGCGAGGCCAAAGAAGTACAAGGGTGCGAATATCGGTACACACTGTTGCTGCAACTCGCGAAGAGAGAGGATAACACCATAATCACGATATCCGCGGGAGACTAATCACAGAATAGCAACCAAGGTTTAATGCAAAGCATAAAATGAGCCAGCCACAGCTCAGACCTGTGAAAATTTTCTCGACCCTCTATTGCTCTGCGATCTGCACAGCAGGACGAGCGTCCTTCCACGGGATAAGAGAATACACACACACATACAGTGTACAGCGGAGCCTCTGAAACCTCCACCGCATGCAGTGACAAAGCCCAGCGCATGTGAGCACTGCTGTCCACCTGTCGGTGACACAGCGGGCACGTCAGTGCACGGTGAGACGACTAGTACAAAGATTCGTGTGTGTCTCATTTGCACGGGACGTATTATTTCAATGTTTTTACGCACAAGATATTCGTTTTATTTCGCCAAGGACCACTTTCAGACAGTGCCAGCACATCTAGAATGTTTGCTAGCAGACCGCTGTTGACCGCACTGTTCTTCATTCATGACGAATAGACGGGTATTTCGTTTTTGTTCCAGAAGTACCAGTCTTTCCAAGAAATATGATTAACAGCTTGGAGAGAGCGTACTGGTTTTGAGTCGTTTGTCCATCTGTGACTCATTTCTGCAGACTGGAAACAGTGTACCACTGTCAGCAGATGTGTGTTCTTGTGCAGCATCAGCGATAGGATAGTGCGGGTCTGGAAAACTGGTGTCGCTACCTACGGGGGAAGGAGAGGAAGGAAGGAGGTGAGGCAGGAGGAAAGGAAAGGCTGACGCTAAGCTGCTTAGTCTGCATCCACACATCGAGATGAACATACGAGGGCGTTCAATAAGTAATGCAACACATTTTTTTTCTCGGCCAATTTTGGTTGAAAAAACCGGAAATTTCTTGTGGAATATTTTCAAACATTCCCGCTTCGTCTCGTATAGTTTCATTGACTTCCGACAGGTGGCAGCGCTGTACGGAGCTGTTAAAATGGCGTCTGTAACGGATGTGCGTTGCAAACAACGGGCAGTGATCGAGTTTCTTTTGGCGGAAAACCAGGGCATCTCAGATATTCATAGGCGCTTGCAGAATGTCTACGGTGATCTGGCAGTGGACAAAAGCACGGTGAGTCGTTGGGCAAAGCGTGTGTCATCATCGCCGCAAGGTCGAGCAAGACTGTCTGATCTCCCGCGTGCGGGCCGGCCGTGCACAGCTGTGACTCCTGCAATGGCGGAGCGTGCGAACACACTCGTTCGAGATGATTGACGGATCACCATCAAACAACTCAGTGCTCAACTTGACATCTCTGTTGGTAGTGCTGTCACAATTGTTCACCAGCTGGGATATTCAAAGGTTTGTTCCCCCTGGGTCCCTCGTTGTCTAACCGAACACCATAAAGAGCAAAGGAGAACCATCTGTGCGGAATTGCTTGCTCGTCATGTGGCTGAGGGTGACAGTTTCTTGTCAAAGATTGTTACAGGCGATGAAACATGGGTTCATCACTTCGAACCTGAAACAAAACGGCAATCAATGGAGTGGCGCCACACCCACTCCGCTACCAAGAAAATGTTTAAAGCCATACCCTCAGCCGGTAAAGTCATGGTTACAGTCTTCTGGGACGCTGAAGGGGTTATTCTGTTCGATGTCCTTCCCCATGGTCAAACGATCAACTCTGAAGTGTATTGTGCTACTCTTCAGAAATTGAAGAAACGACTTCAGCGTGTTCGTAGGCACAAAAATCTGAACGAACTTCTCCTTCTTCATGACAACGCAAGACCTCACACTTCGCACCCGAGAGGAGCTCACAAAACTTCAGTGGACTGTTCTTCCTCATGCACCCTACAGCCCCGATCTCGCACCGTCGGATTTCCATATGTTTGGCCCAATGAAGGACGCAATCCGTGGGACGCACTACGCGGATGATGAAGAAGTTATTGATGCAGTACGACGTTGGCTCCGACATCGACCAGTGGAATGGTACCGTGCAGGCATACAGGCCCTCATTTCAATGTGGCGTAAGGCCGTAACTTTGAATGGAGATTACGTTGAAAAATAGTGTTGTGTAGCTAAAAGATTGGGGAATAACCTGGTGTATTTCAATGCTGAATAAAACAACCCCTGTTTCAGAAAAAAAAAGTGTTGCATTACTTATTGAACTGCCCTCGTATATGCAGCTGATGCCGTTCCCTTCTGATGAGATCTATTCGGTCGGTTTTTGGGGAAATTTTGTTATTACAATGATTTTTCTCAATTCCCAGTGTCTGTGCTGCATTGTGATCTGTTGCTTACAAGTGATGGCTTTTTTTCACGACAATATCGACGTGTAACTAAAGCAGTGAAGCATTTTCTGTCAGTTGTGGTAGCGTGTATTGGCCTTCTTACACTTCAGTGATAGTTTGCTGCACTATTCCTTCTTACCACGCATCGATGTACAAGTTCGTCAGAGGTATACACTTGTAGATCGGTAGGAGCCAACTCTTCCTACACTTCAGTGGTACTTTGCTGTTCTGTCCCTTCTTAACACGTATCTGTGTCGAAGTTCCTCTGTGGCTATTTCATTTCTATATTGGTAAGAGCTACTCTTCCTACAGTTCGTCGATATCTGTTCCACGGCCAGTATTGTCTTCACTTAAAACTTCCGGGCTGATACGCCGTGGTCGATGTTTAAAACTCTCCGCTGACGTTTCGCCTCCGACTGCGGGAGACATCCTCCGAGGTAAAGCGACGAACTGCAAAGAGAACTCGAGGAAGCGCTGATTATATAGGCAGTGCAGAGGGCGCCACTGTCCATCACGTGGCGTCGGGAATGAGATTGTCCCTAGCAGTGCCAGCATTCTCGATTGAAAGTAATCGATCGTAACGCTTCCGATGCAACGCTGACATCCAAATTTTATCCAGTTTAACATCTTCCTCTTTCCTGTTATAATTATTACGGTGTTTATCAATCGCGATTGCCTCTCGATACATGCGCGCATAATAATGCGAGGTTTAATTATGACGCTCGTTTCGCTGAATTTTTTTTCCTGATTACCTTTCTGGTAAACATGTTCTGCTACGGCTGATTTATCCGTGCGACCCAGGCGGCAATTCCTCTTATGTTCAATCATGGAGACGTAGAGTAATGGGCAACTGAATTTTCTGGATGTGTCTGCGATTAAACGACGGGACGGAACGATGTGCCATAAGGTGTATAGAAAGGCCACACATACTGATCGTTATGTGCATAAAGATTCTAACTACCACCCTAGACAAAAAAGAGGTATAATAAAAACATTGGCAGACGGGCGGCAAAATTTATAAACCTATTTATTTAAAAGGTGAGATTGAGCATCTACGGTCGACTTTCGTGAAGAACGGCTGTTCTAGCAAGAGACAGATCGAGCACTTCGCTCTAGGCAGAGAATCAGGAGCAACGACGAACGACAGCCGCCCAACGGCAAGGTTAGTAAGGCCACAGATCTCATTGGGAAAGTGTTAAGCAAGTATGGGTTGGAAACTATTTTCAGACCCACCAGGAAAATAAAAGATTATTTAAGATCGGCAAAAGTTGCACGACATCATTTCGCTACACTGGGCGGTATATAAAATTCCTTGTAGTTCGGGACAGGTTTACATCGGTACCACAAAGAGAAGTGTGAACACCCGTCTTGTTGAACATAAGAGGAATTGCCGCCTGGGTCACACGGATAAATCGGCCGTAGCAGAACATGTTTACCAGGAAGGTAACCATGAAATAAAATTCAGCGAGACGAGCGTCATATCTACAGCCTCGCATTATTATGCGCGCAGGTATAGAGAGGCTATCCAGATTGATAAACACCGTAATGATTTTAACAGAAGAGAAGAGGGCGTTAAACTGGATAATATCTGGATGTCAGCGTTGCATTGGAAGCGTGACGATCGATTACTTTCAAACGATAATGTTGGCACTACCAGAGACAGACTCATAGCCGACGCCACGTGATGGGCAGTGGCAGCCTCTGTACTGCCTATATAATCAGCGCTTTCTCGAGTTCTCTTTACAGTTCGCCGCTTTACCTCGGAGGACGTCTTCCGCAGTAGGAGACGAAACGTCAGGGGAGAATTTTATACATGGACCACGGCCTATCACACCGCCCGGCTAGCCGTGCGGTCTAACGCGCTGCTTCCCGAGTGGGAAGGCGTGGCGGTCGAGGTCCGGTGTGCCGGCCAGCCTGTGGATGGTTTTTAAGGCGGTTTTCCAACTGCCTCGGCGAATGCGGGCTGGTTCCCTTTATTCCGCCTCAGTTACACTATGTCGGCGATTGCTGCGCAAACACTGTCTCCACGTACGCGTACGCCATAATTACTCTACCATGCAAACATTGGGGTTACACTCGTGTGGAATGGTACGTTCCCGGGGAGGGGGGAGGTACAATGGGGGCCGAACTGCACAACAATCCTGAGTTCGGGTGTTGGGCGGCGGTGGAGTGGACTGCTGTAGCCTGTTGTGGGGTTGTGTACCACTGAGGGCTTACGGCGGGGACGAAGCCTCTCCGTCGTTTCTAGGCACCCAGTTCAATACATACAGGGTTCAAAATTGTTAAGGCTTTCGTGGCCACTTGTTGACAAACTGCCTATTGGCTTCTGTCTCGGGTTCTTCGGCCGACGTTCATCTAATGATTTTTCTGACGTTTCGCCAGCACGAGTGGCTGGCATTGTCAAAGCTTCACCCTCCATTGCCGGTGGTGAACTGGAGGCGAGCTCGCGGCCGCAGACTATATGTACCTGGCGCGCCAACGTCCGAGGGCTTCTCCGCGGTCATTTCCGGTGCGGTTCTCCTCTTGCTACCTGCGACGGTCGTTCGCTGCAGTACGGGAAGCCAGGATCCGTTTACCTTAAGGCTTTCCTCTTTCTTGTTGAAACTGTTCGCGTGTTTTTGGATTTCTACAGCTTCTCTGAACAAGCGCGTGTGATAGTGCTTCTCTACAGCCAGAACTTCCGTGTCGGCGAATTTTATTACGTGGTCGGTCTCATTCAGTGCGTGTTCTGCCACGGCCGATTTCTCCACCTGCCCCAACCTGCAATGTCGCTTATGCTCTTTGATCCTGGTGTTAATGGATCGTCCAGTCATTCCGACATAAACTTTTCCGCATGTGCAAGGTATACGGTATATTCCCGACATTGCAAGTGGGTCTCTTTTCTCCTTCGCCGATCTAAGACACTCTTTGATCTTCCTTGTCGGTTTGAAAATCGTCTTTACGCCGTGTTTGCGCAATATACGGCCGATTCTGTCCGTCACTCTGGGAATGTATGGCAGAAAGGCCGTACCCGACATTTCTTTTTCTGGTTCCTTACTTCGCCGAGTGTTTGGCTCTGTTACACTTCTAATGTAATTTGTGGAGTACCCATTGCTCCTCAGAACAGTTTCCAGGTGTTTCATTTCTCGTTTGAGGTGTTGAGGCTCACATATTCGTCCTGCTCTCGTTACGAGCGTACTAATCATGCCTCTTTTCTGGCTCGGGTGGTGGTTTGACAGTTTGTGGAGGTATCGGTCCGTGTGTGTCGGTTTTCGATACACGCTGTGTCCCAGGTTTTCGCCGTCCCTTGTGACCAGCACATCTAGAAATGGCAGTTTCCTGTCCTTTTCTACCTCCATGGTAAATGTTATGTTGGCATGGAGGCTGTTCAAGTGTCTCAGGAATTCACCGAGCTGTTCTTCACCATGGCTCCACACCACGAAAGTATCATCGACGTACCTGTACCACACCTTAGGTTTGCAAGTCGCCGAGTCCAGTGCCTGTGCTTCGAATTGTTCCATGAAGAAGTTGGCCACCACTGGACTGAGAGGACTACCCATGGCGACGCCTTCCAGCTGTTCGTAGAAATCGCCATTCCACGTGAAATAGCTCGTGGTGAGACATGCATGGAAGAGCTTTTTGATGTCTTGCGTGAACATGGAACCGATGTGCTCCAGAGCGTCGCTGAGTGGCACTTTCGTAAATAACGAAACAACATCAAAACTGACCAGGATGTCGTTTGGCGCAAGTTTCAGTTTCTTCAGCTTCTCAATGAAATGTCCTGAGTCCTTAATGTATGTGTCGGTCTTTCCCACGTGTGGCTGTAGCAGAGAGGCCAAGTGTTTCGCCAGTTTATACGTTGGTGAGCCAGGAGCGCTAACGATCGGTCTCAGTGGAACGTTGTTCTTATGGATCTTAGGTAATCCATACAGCCGAGGTGGTAGGGCTTCTGTGTTGCGCA
This sequence comes from Schistocerca nitens, assembly GCF_023898315.1. Taxonomy (NCBI): domain Eukaryota; kingdom Metazoa; phylum Arthropoda; class Insecta; order Orthoptera; family Acrididae; genus Schistocerca; species Schistocerca nitens. The sequence continues at coordinate 603,543,418 of NC_064619.1, read as the reverse complement.
GGTTTCTCTGTATGTCCGCCGGCAGAGAAGACGCCTTGATTAATCGATTCGTATTCCGAGTGATACGCTGCGTCGGATCTGCACTTAGTTTTCGGTACGTCGTCGGATCTAATAGGTCTCGGATCTTTTGCTCATAATCTTCGGTCTTCATTACGACGGTCGCATTCCCCTTATCGGCAGGCAGTACCAATATACTCTTGTCGGCGTTGAGATTCTTAATGGCTTGTTCCTCTTCTTTCTTCAGGTTGCAAGCTGGTGGTTTTGCTCGGCGCAGTATCCTGGCTGTTTCAGTGCGTATTTCCTCTGCCCTTTCACAAGGAAGGGTCCGAATGGCTGCTTCGGTGTTGGCAATGATGTCCTCCATAGGTATGGTTCTCGGGATGATAGCGAAATTCCCTCCTTTTTGAAGGACTGACACTTCTTCTTCGGTCAATTGTCGTTCAGTGAGGTTGACCACTGTGTGTGACATGTCGGGAATCGCCTTGTCGGTCTGCTTCCGGCATCTTTCAAACTTTTTCTTTTGCCGCTCGGTGCAGCGCTCGAGTTCGTTCTGCATGCTCCTGTGAGTGATGCTGTCGATCTTGTCCCAGTCGTCTCGATGCATTCTGCTACTTAGTTGATAGAAAATGTCCAGAAGTTCCTGATCCGTTCTTGCCAAGTCTCTCCGTGTTGTATGTATTCGCTCACGAAGAAAAGCTCGTTCCATTCTCTCGTAGATACGATGTGCTTGGGCGGTGGTGAATAGGCGCTTGCATCTCAAGAACTTCGGTGTAGCACATTCATCTCGGCACCGTGACAGAAAGGCGAGAGAGGACATCAGTCGCGCTTTCTTCTTCCGTCGTTGGTCAAGGCGTCGGTACAATCTGCAAATCTCCTCCCCGTAGAGGCGTAATACAAAATTGTTAAGGCTTTCGTGGCCACTTGTTGACAAACTGCCTATTGGCTTCTGTCTCGGGTTCTTCGGCCGACGTTCATCTAATGATTTTTCTGACGTTTCGCCAGCACGAGTGGCTGGCATTGTCAAAGCTTCACCCTCCATTGCCGGTGGTGAACTGGAGGCGAGCTCGCGGCCGCAGACTATATGTACCTGGCGCGCCAACGTCCGAGGGCTTCTCCGCGGTCATTTCCGGTGCGGTTCTCCTCTTGCTACCTGCGACGGTCGTTCGCTGCAGTACGGGAAGCCAGGATCCGTTTACCTTAAGGCTTTCCTCTTTCTTGTTGAAACTGTTCGCGTGTTTTTGGATTTCTACAGCTTCTCTGAACAAGCGCGTGTGATAGTGCTTCTCTACAGCCAGAACTTCCGTGTCGGCGAATTTTATTACGTGGTCGGTCTCATTCAGTGCGTGTTCTGCCACGGCCGATTTCTCCACCTGCCCCAACCTGCAATGTCGCTTATGCTCTTTGATCCTGGTGTTAATGGATCGTCCAGTCATTCCGACATAAACTTTTCCGCATGTGCAAGGTATACGGTATATTCCCGACATTGCAAGTGGGTCTCTTTTCTCCTTCGCCGATCTAAGACACTCTTTGATCTTCCTTGTCGGTTTGAAAATCGTCTTTACGCCGTGTTTGCGCAATATACGGCCGATTCTGTCCGTCACTCTGGGAATGTATGGCAGAAAGGCCGTACCCGACATTTCTTTTTCTGGTTCCTTACTTCGCCGAGTGTTTGGCTCTGTTACACTTCTAATGTAATTTGTGGAGTACCCATTGCTCCTCAGAACAGTTTCCAGGTGTTTCATTTCTCGTTTGAGGTGTTGAGGCTCACATATTCGTCCTGCTCTCGTTACGAGCGTACTAATCATGCCTCTTTTCTGGCTCGGGTGGTGGTTTGACAGTTTGTGGAGGTATCGGTCCGTGTGTGTCGGTTTTCGATACACGCTGTGTCCCAGGTTTTCGCCGTCCCTTGTGACCAGCACATCTAGAAATGGCAGTTTCCTGTCCTTTTCTACCTCCATGGTAAATGTTATGTTGGCATGGAGGCTGTTCAAGTGTCTCAGGAATTCACCGAGCTGTTCTTCACCATGGCTCCACACCACGAAAGTATCATCGACGTACCTGTACCACACCTTAGGTTTGCAAGTCGCCGAGTCCAGTGCCTGTGCTTCGAATTGTTCCATGAAGAAGTTGGCCACCACTGGACTGAGAGGACTACCCATGGCGACGCCTTCCAGCTGTTCGTAGAAATCGCCATTCCACGTGAAATAGCTCGTGGTGAGACATGCATGGAAGAGCTTTTTGATGTCTTGCGGGAACATGGAACCGATGTGCTCCAGAGCGTCGCTGAGTGGCACTTTCGTAAATAACGAAACAACATCAAAACTGACCAGGATGTCGTTTGGCGCAAGTTTCAGTTTCTTCAGCTTCTCAATGAAATGTCCTGAGTCCTTAATGTATGTGTCGGTCTTTCCCACGTGTGGCTGTAGCAGAGAGGCCAAGTGTTTCGCCAGTTTATACGTTGGTGAGCCAGGAGCGCTAACGATCGGTCTCAGTGGAACGTTGTTCTTATGGATCTTGGGTAATCCATACAGCCGAGGTGGTAGGGCTTCTGTGTTGCGCAGGTTTCTCTGTATGTCCGCCGGCAGAGAAGACGCCTTGATTAATCGATTCGTATTCCGAGTGATACGCTGCGTCGGATCTGCACTTAGTTTTCGGTACGTCGTCGGATCTAATAGGTCTCGGATCTTTTGCTCATAATCTTCGGTCTTCATTACGACGGTCGCATTCCCCTTATCGGCAGGCAGTACCAATATACTCTTGTCGGCGTTGAGATTCTTAATGGCTTGTTCCTCTTCTTTCTTCAGGTTGCAAGCTGGTGGTTTTGCTCGGCGCAGTATCCTGGCTGTTTCAGTGCGTATTTCCTCTGCCCTTTCACAAGGAAGGGTCCGAATGGCTGCTTCGGTGTTGGCAATGATGTCCTCCATAGGTATGGTTCTCGGGATGATAGCGAAATTCCCTCCTTTTTGAAGGACTGACACTTCTTCTTCGGTCAATTGTCGTTCAGTGAGGTTGACCACTGTGTGTGACATGTCGGGAATCGCCTTGTCGGCCTGCTTCCGGCATCTTTCAAACTTTTTCTTTTGCCGCTCGGTGCAGCGCTCGAGTTCGTTCTGCATGCTCCTGTGAGTGATGCTGTCGATCTTGTCCCAGTCGTCTCGATGCATTCTGCTACTTAGTTGATAGAAAATGTCCAGAAGTTCCTGATCCGTTCTTGCCAAGTCTCTCCGTGTTGTATGTATTCGCTCACGAAGAAAAGCTCGTTCCATTCTCTCGTAGATACGATGTGCTTGGGCGGTGGTGAATAGGCGCTTGCATCTCAAGAACTTCGGTGTAGCACATTCATCTCGGCACCGTGACAGAAAGGCGAGAGAGGACATCAGTCGCGCTTTCTTCTTCCGTCGTTGGTCAAGGCGTCGGTACAATCTGCAAATCTCCTCCCCGTAGAGGCGTAATACAAAATTGTTAAGGCTTTCGTGGCCACTTGTTGACAAACTGCCTATTGGCTTCTGTCTCGGGTTCTTCGGCCGACGTTCATCTAATGATTTTTCTGACGTTTCGCCAGCACGAGTGGCTGGCATTGTCAAAGCTTCACCCTCCATTGCCGGTGGTGAACTGGAGGCGAGCTCGCGGCCGCAGACTATATGTACCTGGCGCGCCAACGTCCGAGGGCTTCTCCGCGGTCATTTCCGGTGCGGTTCTCCTCTTGCTACCTGCGACGGTCGTTCGCTGCAGTACGGGAAGCCAGGATCCGTTTACCTTAAGGCTTTCCTCTTTCTTGTTGAAACTGTTCGCGTGTTTTTGGATTTCTACAGCTTCTCTGAACAAGCGCGTGTGATAGTGCTTCTCTACAGCCAGAACTTCCGTGTCGGCGAATTTTATTACGTGGTCGGTCTCATTCAGTGCGTGTTCTGCCACGGCCGATTTCTCCACCTGCCCCAACCTGCAATGTCGCTTATGCTCTTTGATCCTGGTGTTAATGGATCGTCCAGTCATTCCGACATAAACTTTTCCGCATGTGCAAGGTATACGGTATATTCCCGACATTGCAAGTGGGTCTCTTTTCTCCTTCGCCGATCTAAGACACTCTTTGATCTTCCTTGTCGGTTTGAAAATCGTCTTTACGCCGTGTTTGCGCAATATACGGCCGATTCTGTCCGTCACTCTGGGAATGTATGGCAGAAAGGCCGTACCCGACATTTCTTTTTCTGGTTCCTTACTTCGCCGAGTGTTTGGCTCTGTTACACTTCTAATGTAATTTGTGGAGTACCCATTGCTCCTCAGAACAGTTTCCAGGTGTTTCATTTCTCGTTTGAGGTGTTGAGGCTCACATATTCGTCCTGCTCTCGTTACGAGCGTACTAATCATGCCTCTTTTCTGGCTCGGGTGGTGGTTTGACAGTTTGTGGAGGTATCGGTCCGTGTGTGTCGGTTTTCGATACACGCTGTGTCCCAGGTTTTCGCCGTCCCTTGTGACCAGCACATCTAGAAATGGCAGTTTCCTGTCCTTTTCTACCTCCATGGTAAATGTTATGTTGGCATGGAGGCTGTTCAAGTGTCTCAGGAATTCACCGAGCTGTTCTTCACCATGGCTCCACACCACGAAAGTATCATCGACGTACCTGTACCACACCTTAGGTTTGCAAGTCGCCGAGTCCAGTGCCTGTGCTTCGAATTGTTCCATGAAGAAGTTGGCCACCACTGGACTGAGAGGACTACCCATGGCGACGCCTTCCAGCTGTTCGTAGAAATCGCCATTCCACGTGAAATAGCTCGTGGTGAGACATGCATGGAAGAGCTTTTTGATGTCTTGCGGGAACATGGAACCGATGTGCTCCAGAGCGTCGCTGAGTGGCACTTTCGTAAATAACGAAACAACATCAAAACTGACCAGGATGTCGTTTGGCGCAAGTTTCAGTTTCTTCAGCTTCTCAATGAAATGTCCTGAGTCCTTAATGTATGTGTCGGTCTTTCCCACGTGTGGCTGTAGCAGAGAGGCCAAGTGTTTCGCCAGTTTATACGTTGGTGAGCCAGGAGCGCTAACGATCGGTCTCAGTGGAACGTTGTTCTTATGGATCTTGGGTAATCCATACAGCCGAGGTGGTAGGGCTTCTGTGTTGCGCAGGTTTCTCTGTATGTCCGCCGGCAGAGAAGACGCCTTGATTAATCGATTCGTATTCCGAGTGATACGCTGCGTCGGATCTGCACTTAGTTTTCGGTACGTCGTCGGATCTAATAGGTCTCGGATCTTTTGCTCATAATCTTCGGTCTTCATTACGACGGTCGCATTCCCCTTATCGGCAGGCAGTACCAATATACTCTTGTCGGCGTTGAGATTCTTAATGGCTTGTTCCTCTTCTTTCTTCAGGTTGCAAGCTGGTGGTTTTGCTCGGCGCAGTATCCTGGCTGTTTCAGTGCGTATTTCCTCTGCCCTTTCACAAGGAAGGGTCCGAATGGCTGCTTCGGTGTTGGCAATGATGTCCTCCATAGGTATGGTTCTCGGGATGATAGCGAAATTCCCTCCTTTTTGAAGGACTGACACTTCTTCTTCGGTCAATTGTCGTTCAGTGAGGTTGACCACTGTGTGTGACATGTCGGGAATCGCCTTGTCGGCCTGCTTCCGGCATCTTTCAAACTTTTTCTTTTGCCGCTCGGTGCAGCGCTCGAGTTCGTTCTGCATGCTCCTGTGAGTGATGCTGTCGATCTTGTCCCAGTCGTCTCGATGCATTCTGCTACTTAGTTGATAGAAAATGTCCAGAAGTTCCTGATCCGTTCTTGCCAAGTCTCTCCGTGTTGTATGTATTCGCTCACGAAGAAAAGCTCGTTCCATTCTCTCGTAGATACGATGTGCTTGGGCGGTGGTGAATAGGCGCTTGCATCTCAAGAACTTCGGTGTAGCACATTCATCTCGGCACCGTGACAGAAAGGCGAGAGAGGACATCAGTCGCGCTTTCTTCTTCCGTCGTTGGTCAAGGCGTCGGTACAATCTGCAAATCTCCTCCCCGTAGAGGCGTAATACAAAATTGTTAAGGCTTTCGTGGCCACTTGTTGACAAACTGCCTATTGGCTTCTGTCTCGGGTTCTTCGGCCGACGTTCATCTAATGATTTTTCTGACGTTTCGCCAGCACGAGTGGCTGGCATTGTCAAAGCTTCACCCTCCATTGCCGGTGGTGAACTGGAGGCGAGCTCGCGGCCGCAGACTATATGTACCTGGCGCGCCAACGTCCGAGGGCTTCTCCGCGGTCATTTCCGGTGCGGTTCTCCTCTTGCTACCTGCGACGGTCGTTCGCTGCAGTACGGGAAGCCAGGATCCGTTTACCTTAAGGCTTTCCTCTTTCTTGTTGAAACTGTTCGCGTGTTTTTGGATTTCTACAGCTTCTCTGAACAAGCGCGTGTGATAGTGCTTCTCTACAGCCAGAACTTCCGTGTCGGCGAATTTTATTACGTGGTCGGTCTCATTCAGTGCGTGTTCTGCCACGGCCGATTTCTCCACCTGCCCCAACCTGCAATGTCGCTTATGCTCTTTGATCCTGGTGTTAATGGATCGTCCAGTCATTCCGACATAAACTTTTCCGCATGTGCAAGGTATACGGTATATTCCCGACATTGCAAGTGGGTCTCTTTTCTCCTTCGCCGATCTAAGACACTCTTTGATCTTCCTTGTCGGTTTGAAAATCGTCTTTACGCCGTGTTTGCGCAATATACGGCCGATTCTGTCCGTCACTCTGGGAATGTATGGCAGAAAGGCCGTACCCGACATTTCTTTTTCTGGTTCCTTACTTCGCCGAGTGTTTGGCTCTGTTACACTTCTAATGTAATTTGTGGAGTACCCATTGCTCCTCAGAACAGTTTCCAGGTGTTTCATTTCTCGTTTGAGGTGTTGAGGCTCACATATTCGTCCTGCTCTCGTTACGAGCGTACTAATCATGCCTCTTTTCTGGCTCGGGTGGTGGTTTGACAGTTTGTGGAGGTATCGGTCCGTGTGTGTCGGTTTTCGATACACGCTGTGTCCCAGGTTTTCGCCGTCCCTTGTGACCAGCACATCTAGAAATGGCAGTTTCCTGTCCTTTTCTACCTCCATGGTAAATGTTATGTTGGCATGGAGGCTGTTCAAGTGTCTCAGGAATTCACCGAGCTGTTCTTCACCATGGCTCCACACCACGAAAGTATCATCGACGTACCTGTACCACACCTTAGGTTTGCAAGTCGCCGAGTCCAGTGCCTGTGCTTCGAATTGTTCCATGAAGAAGTTGGCCACCACTGGACTGAGAGGACTACCCATGGCGACGCCTTCCAGCTGTTCGTAGAAATCGCCATTCCACGTGAAATAGCTCGTGGTGAGACATGCATGGAAGAGCTTTTTGATGTCTTGCGGGAACATGGAACCGATGTGCTCCAGAGCGTCGCTGAGTGGCACTTTCGTAAATAACGAAACAACATCAAAACTGACCAGGATGTCGTTTGGCGCAAGTTTCAGTTTCTTCAGCTTCTCAATGAAATGTCCTGAGTCCTTAATGTATGTGTCGGTCTTTCCCACGTGTGGCTGTAGCAGAGAGGCCAAGTGTTTCGCCAGTTTATACGTTGGTGAGCCAGGAGCGCTAACGATCGGTCTCAGTGGAACGTTGTTCTTATGGATCTTGGGTAATCCATACAGCCGAGGTGGTAGGGCTTCTGTGTTGCGCAGGTTTCTCTGTATGTCCGCCGGCAGAGAAGACGCCTTGATTAATCGATTCGTATTCCGAGTGATACGCTGCGTCGGATCTGCACTTAGTTTTCGGTACGTCGTCGGATCTAATAGGTCTCGGATCTTTTGCTCATAATCTTCGGTCTTCATTACGACGGTCGCATTCCCCTTATCGGCAGGCAGTACCAATATACTCTTGTCGGCGTTGAGATTCTTAATGGCTTGTTCCTCTTCTTTCTTCAGGTTGCAAGCTGGTGGTTTTGCTCGGCGCAGTATCCTGGCTGTTTCAGTGCGTATTTCCTCTGCCCTTTCACAAGGAAGGGTCCGAATGGCTGCTTCGGTGTTGGCAATGATGTCCTCCATAGGTATGGTTCTCGGGATGATAGCGAAATTCCCTCCTTTTTGAAGGACTGACACTTCTTCTTCGGTCAATTGTCGTTCAGTGAGGTTGACCACTGTGTGTGACATGTCGGGAATCGCCTTGTCGGTCTGCTTCCGGCATCTTTCAAACTTTTTCTTTTGCCGCTCGGTGCAGCGCTCGAGTTCGTTCTGCATGCTCCTGTGAGTGATGCTGTCGATCTTGTCCCAGTCGTCTCGATGCATTCTGCTACTTAGTTGATAGAAAATGTCCAGAAGTTCCTGATCCGTTCTTGCCAAGTCTCTCCGTGTTGTATGTATTCGCTCACGAAGAAAAGCTCGTTCCATTCTCTCGTAGATACGATGTGCTTGGGCGGTGGTGAATAGGCGCTTGCATCTCAAGAACTTCGGTGTAGCACATTCATCTCGGCACCGTGACAGAAAGGCGAGAGAGGACATCAGTCGCGCTTTCTTCTTCCGTCGTTGGTCAAGGCGTCGGTACAATCTGCAAATCTCCTCCCCGTAGAGGCGTAATACAAAATTGTTAAGGCTTTCGTGGCCACTTGTTGACAAACTGCCTATTGGCTTCTGTCTCGGGTTCTTCGGCCGACGTTCATCTAATGATTTTTCTGACGTTTCGCCAGCACGAGTGGCTGGCATTGTCAAAGCTTCACCCTCCATTGCCGGTGGTGAACTGGAGGCGAGCTCGCGGCCGCAGACTATATGTACCTGGCGCGCCAACGTCCGAGGGCTTCTCCGCGGTCATTTCCGGTGCGGTTCTCCTCTTGCTACCTGCGACGGTCGTTCGCTGCAGTACGGGAAGCCAGGATCCGTTTACCTTAAGGCTTTCCTCTTTCTTGTTGAAACTGTTCGCGTGTTTTTGGATTTCTACAGCTTCTCTGAACAAGCGCGTGTGATAGTGCTTCTCTACAGCCAGAACTTCCGTGTCGGCGAATTTTATTACGTGGTCGGTCTCATTCAGTGCGTGTTCTGCCACGGCCGATTTCTCCACCTGCCCCAACCTGCAATGTCGCTTATGCTCTTTGATCCTGGTGTTAATGGATCGTCCAGTCATTCCGACATAAACTTTTCCGCATGTGCAAGGTATACGGTATATTCCCGACATTGCAAGTGGGTCTCTTTTCTCCTTCGCCGATCTAAGACACTCTTTGATCTTCCTTGTCGGTTTGAAAATCGTCTTTACGCCGTGTTTGCGCAATATACGGCCGATTCTGTCCGTCACTCTGGGAATGTATGGCAGAAAGGCCGTACCCGACATTTCTTTTTCTGGTTCCTTACTTCGCCGAGTGTTTGGCTCTGTTACACTTCTAATGTAATTTGTGGAGTACCCATTGCTCCTCAGAACAGTTTCCAGGTGTTTCATTTCTCGTTTGAGGTGTTGAGGCTCACATATTCGTCCTGCTCTCGTTACGAGCGTACTAATCATGCCTCTTTTCTGGCTCGGGTGGTGGTTTGACAGTTTGTGGAGGTATCGGTCCGTGTGTGTCGGTTTTCGATACACGCTGTGTCCCAGGTTTTCGCCGTCCCTTGTGACCAGCACATCTAGAAATGGCAGTTTCCTGTCCTTTTCTACCTCCATGGTAAATGTTATGTTGGCATGGAGGCTGTTCAAGTGTCTCAGGAATTCACCGAGCTGTTCTTCACCATGGCTCCACACCACGAAAGTATCATCGACGTACCTGTACCACACCTTAGGTTTGCAAGTCGCCGAGTCCAGTGCCTGTGCTTCGAATTGTTCCATGAAGAAGTTGGCCACCACTGGACTGAGAGGACTACCCATGGCGACGCCTTCCAGCTGTTCGTAGAAATCGCCATTCCACGTGAAATAGCTCGTGGTGAGACATGCATGGAAGAGCTTTTTGATGTCTTGCGGGAACATGGAACCGATGTGCTCCAGAGCGTCGCTGAGTGGCACTTTCGTAAATAACGAAACAACATCAAAACTGACCAGGATGTCGTTTGGCGCAAGTTTCAGTTTCTTCAGCTTCTCAATGAAATGTCCTGAGTCCTTAATGTATGTGTCGGTCTTTCCCACGTGTGGCTGTAGCAGAGAGGCCAAGTGTTTCGCCAGTTTATACGTTGGTGAGCCAGGAGCGCTAACGATCGGTCTCAGTGGAACGTTGTTCTTATGGATCTTGGGTAATCCATACAGCCGAGGTGGTAGGGCTTCTGTGTTGCGCAGGTTTCTCTGTATGTCCGCCGGCAGAGAAGACGCCTTGATTAATCGATTCGTATTCCGAGTGATACGCTGCGTCGGATCTGCACTTAGTTTTCGGTACGTCGTCGGATCTAATAGGTCTCGGATCTTTTGCTCATAATCTTCGGTCTTCATTACGACGGTCGCATTCCCCTTATCGGCAGGCAGTACCAATATACTCTTGTCGGCGTTGAGATTCTTAATGGCTTGTTCCTCTTCTTTCTTCAGGTTGCAAGCTGGTGGTTTTGCTCGGCGCAGTATCCTGGCTGTTTCAGTGCGTATTTCCTCTGCCCTTTCACAAGGAAGGGTCCGAATGGCTGCTTCGGTGTTGGCAATGATGTCCTCCATAGGTATGGTTCTCGGGATGATAGCGAAATTCCCTCCTTTTTGAAGGACTGACACTTCTTCTTCGGTCAATTGTCGTTCAGTGTTCCATGAAGAAGTTGGCCACCACTGGACTGAGAGGATGTTGTTTCGTTATTTACGAAAGTGCCACTCAGCGACGCTCTGGAGCACATCGGTTCCATGTTCCCGCAAGACATCAAAAAGCTCTTCCATGCATGTCTCACCACGAGCTATTTCACGTGGAATGGCGATTTCTACGAACAGCTGGAAGGCGTCGCCATGGGTAGTCCTCTCAGTCCAGTGGTGGCCAACTTCTTCATGGAACAATTCGAAGCACAGGCACTGGACTCGGCGACTTGCAAACCTAAGGTGTGGTACAGGTACGTCGATGATACTTTCGTGGTGTGGAGCCATGGTGAAGAACAGCTCGGTGAATTCCTGAGACACTTGAACAGCCTCCATGCCAACATAACATTTACCATGGAGGTAGAAAAGGACAGGAAACTGCCATTTCTAGATGTGCTGGTCACAAGGGACGGCGAAAACCTGGGACACAGCGTGTATCGAAAACCGACACACACGGACCGATACCTCCACAAACTGTCAAACCACCACCCGAGCCAGAAAAGAGGCATGATTAGTACGCTCGTAACGAGACCAGGACGAATATGTGAGCCTCAACACCTCAAACGAGAAATGAAACACCTGGAAACTGTTCTGAGGAGCAATGGGTACTCCACAAATTACATTAGAAGTGTAACAGAGCCAAACACTCGGCGAAGTAAGGAACCAGAAAAAGAAATGTCGGGTACGGCCTTTCTGCCATACATTCCCAGAGTGACGGACAGAATCGGCCGTATATTGCGCAAACACGGCGTAAAGACGATTTTCAAACCGACAAGGAAGATCAAAGAGTGTCTTAGATCGGCGAAGGAGAAAAGAGACCCACTTGCAATGTCGGGAATATACCGTATACCTTGCACATGCGGAAAAGTTTATGTCGGAATGACTGGACGATCCATTAACACCAGGATCAAAGAGCATAAGCGACATTGCAGGTTGGGGCAGGTGGAGAAATCGGCCGTGGCAGAACACGCACTGAATGAGACCGACCACGTAATAAAATTCGCCGACACGGAAGTTCTGGCTGTAGAGAAGCACTATCACACGCGCTTGTTCAGAGAAGCTGTAGAAATCCAAAAACACGCGAACAGTTTCAACAAGAAAGAGGAAAGCCTTAAGGTAAACGGATCCTGGCTTCCCGTACTGCAGCGAACGACCGTCGCAGGTAGCAAGAGGAGAACCGCACCGGAAATGACCGCGGAGAAGCCCTCGGACGTTGGCGCGCCAGGTACATATAGTCTGCGGCCGCGAGCTCGCCTCCAGTTCACCACCGGCAATGGAGGGTGAAGCTTTGACAATGCCAGCCACTCGTGCTGGCGAAACGTCAGAAAAATCATTAGATGAACGTCGGCCGAAGAACCCGAGACAGAAGCCAATAGGCAGTTTGTCAACAAGTGGCCACGAAAGCCTTAACAATTTTGTATTACGCCTCTACGGGGAGGAGATTTGCAGATTGTACCGACGCCTTGACCAACGACGGAAGAAGAAAGCGCGACTGATGTCCTCTCTCGCCTTTCTGTCACGGTGCCGAGATGAATGTGCTACACCGAAGTTCTTGAGATGCAAGCGCCTATTCACCACCGCCCAAGCACATCGTATCTACGAGAGAATGGAACGAGCTTTTCTTCGTGAGCGAATACATACAACACGGAGAGACTTGGCAAGAACGGATCAGGAACTTCTGGACATTTTCTATCAACTAAGTAGCAGAATGCATCGAGACGACTGGGACAAGATCGACAGCATCACTCACAGGAGCATGCAGAACGAACTCGAGCGCTGCACCGAGCGGCAAAAGAAAAAGTTTGAAAGATGCCGGAAGCAGACCGACAAGGCGATTCCCGACATGTCACACACAGTGGTCAACCTCACTGAACGACAATTGACCGAAGAAGAAGTGTCAGTCCTTCAAAAAGGAGGGAATTTCGCTATCATCCCGAGAACCATACCTATGGAGGACATCATTGCCAACACCGAAGCAGCCATTCGGACCCTTCCTTGTGAAAGGGCAGAGGAAATACGCACTGAAACAGCCAGGATACTGCGCCGAGCAAAACCACCAGCTTGCAACCTGAAGAAAGAAGAGGAACAAGCCATTAAGAATCTCAACGCCGACAAGAGTATATTGGTACTGCCTGCCGATAAGGGGAATGCGACCGTCGTAATGAAGACCGAAGATTATGAGCAAAAGATCCGAGACCTATTAGATCCGACGACGTACCGAAAACTAAGTGCAGATCCGACGCAGCGTATCACTCGGAATACGAATCGATTAATCAAGGCGTCTTCTCTGCCGGCGGACTTACAGAGAAACCTGCGCAACACAGAAGCCCTACCACCTCGGCTGTATGGATTACCCAAGATCCATAAGAACAACGTTCCACTGAGACCGATCGTTAGCGCTCCTGGCTCACCAACGTATAAACTGGCGAAACACTTGGCCTCTCTGCTACAGCCACACGTGGGAAAGACCGACACATACATTAAGGACTCAGGACATTTCATTGAGAAGCTGAAGAAACTGAAACTTGCGCCAAACGACATCCTGGTCAGTTTTGATGTTGTTTCGTTATTTACGAAAGTGCCACTCAGCGACGCTCTGGAGCACATCGGTTCCATGTTCCCGCAAGACATCAAAAAGCTCTTCCATGCATGTCTCACCACGAGCTATTTCACGTGGAATGGCGATTTCTACGAACAGCTGGAAGGCGTCGCCATGGGTAGTCCTCTCAGTCCAGTGGTGGCCAACTTCTTCATGGAACAATTCGAAGCACAGGCACTGGACTCGGCGACTTGCAAACCTAAGGTGTGGTACAGGTACGTCGATGATACTTTCGTGGTGTGGAGCCATGGTGAAGAACAGCTCGGTGAATTCCTGAGACACTTGAACAGCCTCCATGCCAACATAACATTTACCATGGAGGTAGAAAAGGACAGGAAACTGCCATTTCTAGATGTGCTGGTCACAAGGGACGGCGAAAACCTGGGACACAGCGTGTATCGAAAACCGACACACACGGACCGATACCTCCACAAACTGTCAAACCACCACCCGAGCCAGAAAAGAGGCATGATTAGTACGCTCGTAACGAGAGCAGGACGAATATGTGAGCCTCAACACCTCAAACGAGAAATGAAACACCTGGAAACTGTTCTGAGGAGCAATGGGTACTCCACAAATTACATTAGAAGTGTAACAGAGCCAAACACTCGGCGAAGTAAGGAACCAGAAAAAGAAATGTCGGGTACGGCCTTTCTGCCATACATTCCCAGAGTGACGGACAGAATCGGCCGTATATTGCGCAAACACGGCGTAAAGACGATTTTCAAACCGACAAGGAAGATCAAAGAGTGTCTTAGATCGGCGAAGGAGAAAAGAGACCCACTTGCAATGTCGGGAATATACCGTATACCTTGCACATGCGGAAAAGTTTATGTCGGAATGACTGGACGATCCATTAACACCAGGATCAAAGAGCATAAGCGACATTGCAGGTTGGGGCAGGTGGAGAAATCGGCCGTGGCAGAACACGCACTGAATGAGACCGACCACGTAATAAAATTCGCCGACACGGAAGTTCTGGCTGTAGAGAAGCACTATCACACGCGCTTGTTCAGAGAAGCTGTAGAAATCCAAAAACACGCGAACAGTTTCAACAAGAAAGAGGAAAGCCTTAAGGTAAACGGATCCTGGCTTCCCGTACTGCAGCGAACGACCGTCGCAGGTAGCAAGAGGAGAACCGCACCGGAAATGACCGCGGAGAAGCCCTCGGACGTTGGCGCGCCAGGTACATATAGTCTGCGGCCGCGAGCTCGCCTCCAGTTCACCACCGGCAATGGAGGGTGAAGCTTTGACAATGCCAGCCACTCGTGCTGGCGAAACGTCAGAAAAATCATTAGATGAACGTCGGCCGAAGAACCCGAGACAGAAGCCAATAGGCAGTTTGTCAACAAGTGGCCACGAAAGCCTTAACAATTTTGTATTACGCCTCTACGGGGAGGAGATTTGCAGATTGTACCGACGCCTTGACCAACGACGGAAGAAGAAAGCGCGACTGATGTCCTCTCTCGCCTTTCTGTCACGGTGCCGAGATGAATGTGCTACACCGAAGTTCTTGAGATGCAAGCGCCTATTCACCACCGCCCAAGCACATCGTATCTACGAGAGAATGGAACGAGCTTTTCTTCGTGAGCGAATACATACAACACGGAGAGACTTGGCAAGAACGGATCAGGAACTTCTGGACATTTTCTATCAACTAAGTAGCAGAATGCATCGAGACGACTGGGACAAGATCGACAGCATCACTCACAGGAGCATGCAGAACGAACTCGAGCGCTGCACCGAGCGGCAAAAGAAAAAGTTTGAAAGATGCCGGAAGCAGACCGACAAGGCGATTCCCGACATGTCACACACAGTGGTCAACCTCACTGAACGACAATTGACCGAAGAAGAAGTGTCAGTCCTTCAAAAAGGAGGGAATTTCGCTATCATCCCGAGAACCATACCTATGGAGGACATCATTGCCAACACCGAAGCAGCCATTCGGACCCTTCCTTGTGAAAGGGCAGAGGAAATACGCACTGAAACAGCCAGGATACTGCGCCGAGCAAAACCACCAGCTTGCAACCTGAAGAAAGAAGAGGAACAAGCCATTAAGAATCTCAACGCCGACAAGAGTATATTGGTACTGCCTGCCGATAAGGGGAATGCGACCGTCGTAATGAAGACCGAAGATTATGAGCAAAAGATCCGAGACCTATTAGATCCGACGACGTACCGAAAACTAAGTGCAGATCCGACGCAGCGTATCACTCGGAATACGAATCGATTAATCAAGGCGTCTTCTCTGCCGGCGGACATACAGAGAAACCTGCGCAACACAGAAGCCCTACCACCTCGGCTGTATGGATTACCCAAGATCCATAAGAACAACGTTCCACTGAGACCGATCGTTAGCGCTCCTGGCTCACCAACGTATAAACTGGCGAAACACTTGGCCTCTCTGCTACAGCCACACGTGGGAAAGACCGACACATACATTAAGGACTCAGGACATTTCATTGAGAAGCTGAAGAAACTGAAACTTGCGCCAAACGACATCCTGGTCAGTTTTGATGTTGTTTCGTTATTTACGAAAGTGCCACTCAGCGACGCTCTGGAGCACATCGGTTCCATGTTCCCGCAAGACATCAAAAAGCTCTTCCATGCATGTCTCACCACGAGCTATTTCACGTGGAATGGCGATTTCTACGAACAGCTGGAAGGCGTCGCCATGGGTAGTCCTCTCAGTCCAGTGGTGGCCAACTTCTTCATGGAACAATTCGAAGCACAGGCACTGGACTCGGCGACTTGCAAACCTAAGGTGTGGTACAGGTACGTCGATGATACTTTCGTGGTGTGGAGCCATGGTGAAGAACAGCTCGGTGAATTCCTGAGACACTTGAACAGCCTCCATGCCAACATAACATTTACCATGGAGGTAGAAAAGGACAGGAAACTGCCATTTCTAGATGTGCTGGTCACAAGGGACGGCGAAAACCTGGGACACAGCGTGTATCGAAAACCGACACACACGGACCGATACCTCCACAAACTGTCAAACCACCACCCGAGCCAGAAAAGAGGCATGATTAGTA
The DNA here is from genome assembly GCF_023898315.1 of Schistocerca nitens. Lineage (NCBI taxonomy): Eukaryota > Metazoa > Arthropoda > Insecta > Orthoptera > Acrididae > Schistocerca > Schistocerca nitens. The sequence goes on along the minus strand of NC_064619.1, from coordinate 603,527,054 downwards.
CGCTCGTAACGAGAGCAGGACGAATATGTGAGCCTCAACACCTCAAACGAGAAATGAAACACCTGGAAACTGTTCTGAGGAGCAATGGGTACTCCACAAATTACATTAGAAGTGTAACAGAGCCAAACACTCGGCGAAGTAAGGAACCAGAAAAAGAAATGTCGGGTACGGCCTTTCTGCCATACATTCCCAGAGTGACGGACAGAATCGGCCGTATATTGCGCAAACACGGCGTAAAGACGATTTTCAAACCGACAAGGAAGATCAAAGAGTGTCTTAGATCGGCGAAGGAGAAAAGAGACCCACTTGCAATGTCGGGAATATACCGTATACCTTGCACATGCGGAAAAGTTTATGTCGGAATGACTGGACGATCCATTAACACCAGGATCAAAGAGCATAAGCGACATTGCAGGTTGGGGCAGGTGGAGAAATCGGCCGTGGCAGAACACGCACTGAATGAGACCGACCACGTAATAAAATTCGCCGACACGGAAGTTCTGGCTGTAGAGAAGCACTATCACACGCGCTTGTTCAGAGAAGCTGTAGAAATCCAAAAACACGCGAACAGTTTCAACAAGAAAGAGGAAAGCCTTAAGGTAAACGGATCCTGGCTTCCCGTACTGCAGCGAACGACCGTCGCAGGTAGCAAGAGGAGAACCGCACCGGAAATGACCGCGGAGAAGCCCTCGGACGTTGGCGCGCCAGGTACATATAGTCTGCGGCCGCGAGCTCGCCTCCAGTTCACCACCGGCAATGGAGGGTGAAGCTTTGACAATGCCAGCCACTCGTGCTGGCGAAACGTCAGAAAAATCATTAGATGAACGTCGGCCGAAGAACCCGAGACAGAAGCCAATAGGCAGTTTGTCAACAAGTGGCCACGAAAGCCTTAACAATTTTGTATTACGCCTCTACGGGGAGGAGATTTGCAGATTGTACCGACGCCTTGACCAACGACGGAAGAAGAAAGCGCGACTGATGTCCTCTCTCGCCTTTCTGTCACGGTGCCGAGATGAATGTGCTACACCGAAGTTCTTGAGATGCAAGCGCCTATTCACCACCGCCCAAGCACATCGTATCTACGAGAGAATGGAACGAGCTTTTCTTCGTGAGCGAATACATACAACACGGAGAGACTTGGCAAGAACGGATCAGGAACTTCTGGACATTTTCTATCAACTAAGTAGCAGAATGCATCGAGACGACTGGGACAAGATCGACAGCATCACTCACAGGAGCATGCAGAACGAACTCGAGCGCTGCACCGAGCGGCAAAAGAAAAAGTTTGAAAGATGCCGGAAGCAGACCGACAAGGCGATTCCCGACATGTCACACACAGTGGTCAACCTCACTGAACGACAATTGACCGAAGAAGAAGTGTCAGTCCTTCAAAAAGGAGGGAATTTCGCTATCATCCCGAGAACCATACCTATGGAGGACATCATTGCCAACACCGAAGCAGCCATTCGGACCCTTCCTTGTGAAAGGGCAGAGGAAATACGCACTGAAACAGCCAGGATACTGCGCCGAGCAAAACCACCAGCTTGCAACCTGAAGAAAGAAGAGGAACAAGCCATTAAGAATCTCAACGCCGACAAGAGTATATTGGTACTGCCTGCCGATAAGGGGAATGCGACCGTCGTAATGAAGACCGAAGATTATGAGCAAAAGATCCGAGACCTATTAGATCCGACGACGTACCGAAAACTAAGTGCAGATCCGACGCAGCGTATCACTCGGAATACGAATCGATTAATCAAGGCGTCTTCTCTGCCGGCGGACATACAGAGAAACCTGCGCAACACAGAAGCCCTACCACCTCGGCTGTATGGATTACCCAAGATCCATAAGAACAACGTTCCACTGAGACCGATCGTTAGCGCTCCTGGCTCACCAACGTATAAACTGGCGAAACACTTGGCCTCTCTGCTACAGCCACACGTGGGAAAGACCGACACATACATTAAGGACTCAGGACATTTCATTGAGAAGCTGAAGAAACTGAAACTTGCGCCAAACGACATCCTGGTCAGTTTTGATGTTGTTTCGTTATTTACGAAAGTGCCACTCAGCGACGCTCTGGAGCACATCGGTTCCATGTTCCCGCAAGACATCAAAAAGCTCTTCCATGCATGTCTCACCACGAGCTATTTCACGTGGAATGGCGATTTCTACGAACAGCTGGAAGGCGTCGCCATGGGTAGTCCTCTCAGTCCAGTGGTGGCCAACTTCTTCATGGAACAATTCGAAGCACAGGCACTGGACTCGGCGACTTGCAAACCTAAGGTGTGGTACAGGTACGTCGATGATACTTTCGTGGTGTGGAGCCATGGTGAAGAACAGCTCGGTGAATTCCTGAGACACTTGAACAGCCTCCATGCCAACATAACATTTACCATGGAGGTAGAAAAGGACAGGAAACTGCCATTTCTAGATGTGCTGGTCACAAGGGACGGCGAAAACCTGGGACACAGCGTGTATCGAAAACCGACACACACGGACCGATACCTCCACAAACTGTCAAACCACCACCCGAGCCAGAAAAGAGGCATGATTAGTACGCTCGTAACGAGAGCAGGACGAATATGTGAGCCTCAACACCTCAAACGAGAAATGAAACACCTGGAAACTGTTCTGAGGAGCAATGGGTACTCCACAAATTACATTAGAAGTGTAACAGAGCCAAACACTCGGCGAAGTAAGGAACCAGAAAAAGAAATGTCGGGTACGGCCTTTCTGCCATACATTCCCAGAGTGACGGACAGAATCGGCCGTATATTGCGCAAACACGGCGTAAAGACGATTTTCAAACCGACAAGGAAGATCAAAGAGTGTCTTAGATCGGCGAAGGAGAAAAGAGACCCACTTGCAATGTCGGGAATATACCGTATACCTTGCACATGCGGAAAAGTTTATGTCGGAATGACTGGACGATCCATTAACACCAGGATCAAAGAGCATAAGCGACATTGCAGGTTGGGGCAGGTGGAGAAATCGGCCGTGGCAGAACACGCACTGAATGAGACCGACCACGTAATAAAATTCGCCGACACGGAAGTTCTGGCTGTAGAGAAGCACTATCACACGCGCTTGTTCAGAGAAGCTGTAGAAATCCAAAAACACGCGAACAGTTTCAACAAGAAAGAGGAAAGCCTTAAGGTAAACGGATCCTGGCTTCCCGTACTGCAGCGAACGACAGTCGCAGGTAGCAAGAGGAGAACCGCACCGGAAATGACCGCGGAGAAGCCCTCGGACGTTGGCGCGCCAGGTACATATAGTCTGCGGCCGCGAGCTCGCCTCCAGTTCACCACCGGCAATGGAGGGTGAAGCTTTGACAATGCCAGCCACTCGTGCTGGCGAAACGTCAGAAAAATCATTAGATGAACGTCGGCCGAAGAACCCGAGACAGAAGCCAATAGGCAGTTTGTCAACAAGTGGCCACGAAAGCCTTAACAATTTTGTATTACGCCTCTACGGGGAGGAGATTTGCAGATTGTACCGACGCCTTGACCAACGACGGAAGAAGAAAGCGCGACTGATGTCCTCTCTCGCCTTTCTGTCACGGTGCCGAGATGAATGTGCTACACCGAAGTTCTTGAGATGCAAGCGCCTATTCACCACCGCCCAAGCACATCGTATCTACGAGAGAATGGAACGAGCTTTTCTTCGTGAGCGAATACATACAACACGGAGAGACTTGGCAAGAACGGATCAGGAACTTCTGGACATTTTCTATCAACTAAGTAGCAGAATGCATCGAGACGACTGGGACAAGATCGACAGCATCACTCACAGGAGCATGCAGAACGAACTCGAGCGCTGCACCGAGCGGCAAAAGAAAAAGTTTGAAAGATGCCGGAAGCAGACCGACAAGGCGATTCCCGACATGTCACACACAGTGGTCAACCTCACTGAACGACAATTGACCGAAGAAGAAGTGTCAGTCCTTCAAAAAGGAGGGAATTTCGCTATCATCCCGAGAACCATACCTATGGAGGACATCATTGCCAACACCGAAGCAGCCATTCGGACCCTTCCTTGTGAAAGGGCAGAGGAAATACGCACTGAAACAGCCAGGATACTGCGCCGAGCAAAACCACCAGCTTGCAACCTGAAGAAAGAAGAGGAACAAGCCATTAAGAATCTCAACGCCGACAAGAGTATATTGGTACTGCCTGCCGATAAGGGGAATGCGACCGTCGTAATGAAGACCGAAGATTATGAGCAAAAGATCCGAGACCTATTAGATCCGACGACGTACCGAAAACTAAGTGCAGATCCGACGCAGCGTATCACTCGGAATACGAATCGATTAATCAAGGCGTCTTCTCTGCCGGCGGACATACAGAGAAACCTGCGCAACACAGAAGCCCTACCACCTCGGCTGTATGGATTACCCAAGATCCATAAGAACAACGTTCCACTGAGACCGATCGTTAGCGCTCCTGGCTCACCAACGTATAAACTGGCGAAACACTTGGCCTCTCTGCTACAGCCACACGTGGGAAAGACCGACACATACATTAAGGACTCAGGACATTTCATTGAGAAGCTGAAGAAACTGAAACTTGCGCCAAACGACATCCTGGTCAGTTTTGATGTTGTTTCGTTATTTACGAAAGTGCCACTCAGCGACGCTCTGGAGCACATCGGTTCCATGTTCCCGCAAGACATCAAAAAGCTCTTCCATGCATGTCTCACCACGAGCTATTTCACGTGGAATGGCGATTTCTACGAACAGCTGGAAGGCGTCGCCATGGGTAGTCCTCTCAGTCCAGTGGTGGCCAACTTCTTCATGGAACAATTCGAAGCACAGGCACTGGACTCGGCGACTTGCAAACCTAAGGTGTGGTACAGGTACGTCGATGATACTTTCGTGGTGTGGAGCCATGGTGAAGAACAGCTCGGTGAATTCCTGAGACACTTGAACAGCCTCCATGCCAACATAACATTTACCATGGAGGTAGAAAAGGACAGGAAACTGCCATTTCTAGATGTGCTGGTCACAAGGGACGGCGAAAACCTGGGACACAGCGTGTATCGAAAACCGACACACACGGACCGATACCTCCACAAACTGTCAAACCACCACCCGAGCCAGAAAAGAGGCATGATTAGTACGCTCGTAACGAGAGCAGGACGAATATGTGAGCCTCAACACCTCAAACGAGAAATGAAACACCTGGAAACTGTTCTGAGGAGCAATGGGTACTCCACAAATTACATTAGAAGTGTAACAGAGCCAAACACTCGGCGAAGTAAGGAACCAGAAAAAGAAATGTCGGGTACGGCCTTTCTGCCATACATTCCCAGAGTGACGGACAGAATCGGCCGTATATTGCGCAAACACGGCGTAAAGACGATTTTCAAACCGACAAGGAAGATCAAAGAGTGTCTTAGATCGGCGAAGGAGAAAAGAGACCCACTTGCAATGTCGGGAATATACCGTATACCTTGCACATGCGGAAAAGTTTATGTCGGAATGACTGGACGATCCATTAACACCAGGATCAAAGAGCATAAGCGACATTGCAGGTTGGGGCAGGTGGAGAAATCGGCCGTGGCAGAACACGCACTGAATGAGACCGACCACGTAATAAAATTCGCCGACACGGAAGTTCTGGCTGTAGAGAAGCACTATCACACGCGCTTGTTCAGAGAAGCTGTAGAAATCCAAAAACACGCGAACAGTTTCAACAAGAAAGAGGAAAGCCTTAAGGTAAACGGATCCTGGCTTCCCGTACTGCAGCGAACGACCGTCGCAGGTAGCAAGAGGAGAACCGCACCGGAAATGACCGCGGAGAAGCCCTCGGACGTTGGCGCGCCAGGTACATATAGTCTGCGGCCGCGAGCTCGCCTCCAGTTCACCACCGGCAATGGAGGGTGAAGCTTTGACAATGCCAGCCACTCGTGCTGGCGAAACGTCAGAAAAATCATTAGATGAACGTCGGCCGAAGAACCCGAGACAGAAGCCAATAGGCAGTTTGTCAACAAGTGGCCACGAAAGCCTTAACAATTTTGTATTACGCCTCTACGGGGAGGAGATTTGCAGATTGTACCGACGCCTTGACCAACGACGGAAGAAGAAAGCGCGACTGATGTCCTCTCTCGCCTTTCTGTCACGGTGCCGAGATGAATGTGCTACACCGAAGTTCTTGAGATGCAAGCGCCTATTCACCACCGCCCAAGCACATCGTATCTACGAGAGAATGGAACGAGCTTTTCTTCGTGAGCGAATACATACAACACGGAGAGACTTGGCAAGAACGGATCAGGAACTTCTGGACATTTTCTATCAACTAAGTAGCAGAATGCATCGAGACGACTGGGACAAGATCGACAGCATCACTCACAGGAGCATGCAGAACGAACTCGAGCGCTGCACCGAGCGGCAAAAGAAAAAGTTTGAAAGATGCCGGAAGCAGACCGACAAGGCGATTCCCGACATGTCACACACAGTGGTCAACCTCACTGAACGACAATTGACCGAAGAAGAAGTGTCAGTCCTTCAAAAAGGAGGGAATTTCGCTATCATCCCGAGAACCATACCTATGGAGGACATCATTGCCAACACCGAAGCAGCCATTCGGACCCTTCCTTGTGAAAGGGCAGAGGAAATACGCACTGAAACAGCCAGGATACTGCGCCGAGCAAAACCACCAGCTTGCAACCTGAAGAAAGAAGAGGAACAAGCCATTAAGAATCTCAACGCCGACAAGAGTATATTGGTACTGCCTGCCGATAAGGGGAATGCGACCGTCGTAATGAAGACCGAAGATTATGAGCAAAAGATCCGAGACCTATTAGATCCGACGACGTACCGAAAACTAAGTGCAGATCCGACGCAGCGTATCACTCGGAATACGAATCGATTAATCAAGGCGTCTTCTCTGCCGGCGGACATACAGAGAAACCTGCGCAACACAGAAGCCCTACCACCTCGGCTGTATGGATTACCCAAGATCCATAAGAACAACGTTCCACTGAGACCGATCGTTAGCGCTCCTGGCTCACCAACGTATAAACTGGCGAAACACTTGGCCTCTCTGCTACAGCCACACGTGGGAAAGACCGACACATACATTAAGGACTCAGGACATTTCATTGAGAAGCTGAAGAAACTGAAACTTGCGCCAAACGACATCCTGGTCAGTTTTGATGTTGTTTCGTTATTTACGAAAGTGCCACTCAGCGACGCTCTGGAGCACATCGGTTCCATGTTCCCGCAAGACATCAAAAAGCTCTTCCATGCATGTCTCACCACGAGCTATTTCACGTGGAATGGCGATTTCTACGAACAGCTGGAAGGCGTCGCCATGGGTAGTCCTCTCAGTCCAGTGGTGGCCAACTTCTTCATGGAACAATTCGAAGCACAGGCACTGGACTCGGCGACTTGCAAACCTAAGGTGTGGTACAGGTACGTCGATGATACTTTCGTGGTGTGGAGCCATGGTGAAGAACAGCTCGGTGAATTCCTGAGACACTTGAACAGCCTCCATGCCAACATAACATTTACCATGGAGGTAGAAAAGGACAGGAAACTGCCATTTCTAGATGTGCTGGTCACAAGGGACGGCGAAAACCTGGGACACAGCGTGTATCGAAAACCGACACACACGGACCGATACCTCCACAAACTGTCAAACCACCACCCGAGCCAGAAAAGAGGCATGATTAGTACGCTCGTAACGAGAGCAGGACGAATATGTGAGCCTCAACACCTCAAACGAGAAATGAAACACCTGGAAACTGTTCTGAGGAGCAATGGGTACTCCACAAATTACATTAGAAGTGTAACAGAGCCAAACACTCGGCGAAGTAAGGAACCAGAAAAAGAAATGTCGGGTACGGCCTTTCTGCCATACATTCCCAGAGTGACGGACAGAATCGGCCGTATATTGCGCAAACACGGCGTAAAGACGATTTTCAAACCGACAAGGAAGATCAAAGAGTGTCTTAGATCGGCGAAGGAGAAAAGAGACCCACTTGCAATGTCGGGAATATACCGTATACCTTGCACATGCGGAAAAGTTTATGTCGGAATGACTGGACGATCCATTAACACCAGGATCAAAGAGCATAAGCGACATTGCAGGTTGGGGCAGGTGGAGAAATCGGCCGTGGCAGAACACGCACTGAATGAGACCGACCACGTAATAAAATTCGCCGACACGGAAGTTCTGGCTGTAGAGAAGCACTATCACACGCGCTTGTTCAGAGAAGCTGTAGAAATCCAAAAACACGCGAACAGTTTCAACAAGAAAGAGGAAAGCCTTAAGGTAAACGGATCCTGGCTTCCCGTACTGCAGCGAACGACCGTCGCAGGTAGCAAGAGGAGAACCGCACCGGAAATGACCGCGGAGAAGCCCTCGGACGTTGGCGCGCCAGGTACATATAGTCTGCGGCCGCGAGCTCGCCTCCAGTTCACCACCGGCAATGGAGGGTGAAGCTTTGACAATGCCAGCCACTCGTGCTGGCGAAACGTCAGAAAAATCATTAGATGAACGTCGGCCGAAGAACCCGAGACAGAAGCCAATAGGCAGTTTGTCACATACAGGGTTATTACAAATGATTGAAGCGATTTCGCAGCTCTACAATAACTCTATTATTTGAGATATTTTCACAATGCTTTGCACACACATACTAAAACTCAAAAAGTTTTTTTAGGTATTCACAAATGTTCGATATGTGCCCCTTTAGTGATTCGGCAGACATCAAGCCGATAATCAAGTTCCTGCCACACTCGGCGCAGCATGTCCCCATCAGTGATGAGTTCGAAAGCATCGTTGATGCGAGCTTGCAGTTCTGGCACGTTTCTTGGTAGAGGAGGTTTAAACACTGAATCTTTCACATAACCCCACAGAAAGAAATCGCACTGGGTTAAGTCGGCAGAGCGTGGAGGCCATGATATGAATTGCTGATTATGATCTCCACCACAACCAATCCATCGGTTTTCCAATCTCCTGTTTAAGAAATGCCGAACATCGTGATGGAAGTGCGGTGGAGCACCATCCTGTTGAAAGATGAAGTCGGCGCTGTCGGTCTCCAGTTGTGGCATGAGCCAATTTTCCAGCATGTCCAGATACACGTGTCCTGTAACGTTTTTTCGCAGAAGAAAGAGGGGCCGTAAACTTTAAACCGTGAGATTGCACAAAACACGTTAACTTTTGGTGAATTGCGAATTTGCTGCACGAATGCGTGAGGATTCTCTACCTCGCAGATTCGCACATTGTGTCTGTTCACTTCACCATTAAGAAAAAATGTTGCTTCATCACTGAAAACAAGTTTCGCACTGAACGCATCCTCTTCCATGAGCTGTTGCAACCGCGCCGAAAATTCAAAGCGTTTGACTTTTTCATCGGGTGTCAGGGCTTGTAGCAATTGTTAAACGGTAAGGCTTCTGCTTTAGCTTTTCCGTAAGATTTTCCAAACCGTCAGCTGTGGTACGTTTAGCTCCCTGATTGCTTTATTCGTCGACTTCCGCGGGCTACGCGTGAAACTTGCCCGCACGCGTTCAACCATTTCTTTGCTCACTGCAGGCCGACCCGTTGATTTCCCCTTACAGAGGCATCCAGAAGCTTTAAACTGCGCATACCATCGCCGAATGGAGTTAGCAGTTGGTGGATCTTTGTTGAACTTCGTCCTGAAGTGTCGTTGCACTGTTATGACTGACTGATGTGAGTGCATTTCAAGCACGACATATGCTTCCTTGGCTCCTGTCGCCATTTTGTCTCACTGCGCTCTCGAGCGCTCTGGCGGCAGAAACGTGAAGTGCGTCTTCAGCCGAACAAAACTTTATGAGTTTTTCTACGTATCTGCAGTGTGTCGTGACCATATGTCAATGAATGGAGCTACAGTGAATTTATGAAATCGCTTCAATCATTTTTAATAGCCCTGTACATACGGCCTATCAGCCCGGAAGTTTGAAGTTCATCGATAGTTTGCTGTCTTGTCCCTTCTTACGGTACATCAGTGTACAAGTTCCTACGCAGCTATATACCTGTAGACTGGCATGAGGCAGTTCTGGCAGTGGCTGCAGGAACGCTCTCCGCCAATATGGAGTGGGACTGTGGACTGGGGCACAGCGGAAGGGGAACATAAACACGCACACATACACACACACACACACACACACACACACACACACACACACGCGCGCGCGCGCGCGCGCGCTGTCAGGAAGGGTAATAAAAACTGTTTAAGCGTCCTCACTCGAGCCCCATGCACCAAGGTGAGCACCTCTTGTTCGTTCAGTCCCGGGTAGTGAAGTAGGAAGAAGTTGTCTCCTGCACTGTGGACTGACAGGCCGTTTCATAACACATAAACAGCTCCAGCACAGGCAGTAGTCTTTATGCATCCTCAGATCATTCTGCTGCATCACCATTATTTGCTGAAAAGTATTCCCGCTAAGGTCATCCGTTATCACCTCCTTCCATTCCTCGTGTAGGAAGGTATGGACGGTGTCCTGAGCCGTGCGCTTACAGTCAACATGCTTATTAAACTCCTCCGTGTCCAACATCCACATCTCGTAAACTGAACACATTTCCCAGCAACATAATTAATTAATGTGATTAAAGTTCAAATAAATAAGCAATATATTGCTCGAATTTACCGCTCATTTCGTGTCATGACATCCGCTTTCTAACAAGAGCGTTTCTCTGTCACCCCCACCAATTTGAAGCAGTTGTATTACTTGATTTCAAGCTACTGTCTTTTCTGAAACTGAAATTGTTACATTTTTTTCCTGAGGGTACGTAACCTCTCCAGTATATTTTACATACTACATCGAATAGTTTTTGTCAAAGCTATCTCCTTATAGTCATAATCAACTTGCTAGTTGTGTAATTTGATACTTTGTGTTCTCCAACAAAATTCTGATGAAGTGCGAGGTTAGATAACAACGTGGAAGATTGTAATCCGATTTTCCCTGCAGTCATGGTACGGAAGATGAAATGGCGATATTGAGATAAGCGATCACGGAATAGAGAACCAGCTAAAACTCTTCAGCAATGGAAAGGCAACTGGACCCGATAAGATAGCTGTGAGGTTTTATAGAGATGTGTGAAAGAACTTGCTCTGGCTCTGGTAGTAGTTTATCCTCGGACGCTGGAACAACGAAGGGTACCGAGCGACAGGAAAAATACAAAGATCATCCCTGTTTTCGAGAAGGGTCGATAATCTGATGGATGTAATTATAGTCAAGCTGTTGTAGAGCGCCTTTTTACATTTACGGATTTTCTAGAGAACGAAAATATTGTTCATAAAAATCAGTACGGGTTCCATAAACAGAGATCTTGAGAAACTCAGCTCATCCCGTTCGCTATCGCTATGAACAATGGCCCTTAGGCTGATGCCGTGTTTGTTGACTTCAGAAAAGCATTTGACCCCGTCCACCGCCTCCATAAGGAACATCATTTAGGCAGTCGATTAGCTTCTGTTGCACGAAATGAAGGTAAACAATACAAGGGCGATGTACTTGAGGACAATATTATGGAAATGGTAGAGGATGTAGATGAAGATGAAATGGGAGATATGATACTGCGTGAAGAGTTTGACAGAGCACTGAAAGACCTGAGTCGAAACAAGGCCCCCGGAGTAGACAACATTCCATTGGAACTACTGACGGCCTTGGGAGAGCCAGTCCTGACAAAACTCTACCATCTGGTGAGCAAGATGTATGAAACAGGCGAATTACCCTCAGACTTCAAGAAGAATATAATAATTCCAATCCCAAAGAAAGCAGGTGTTGACAGATGTGAGAATTACCGAACTATCAGTTTAATAAGCCACAGCTGCAAAATACTAACACGAATTCTTCACAGACGAATGGAAAAACTAGTAGAAGCGGACCTCGGGGAAGATCAGTTTGGATTCCGTAGAAATACTGGAACACGTGAGGCAATACTGACCTTACGACTTATCTTAGAAGAAAGATTAAGGAAAGGCAAACCTACGTTTCTAGCATTTGTAGACTTAGAGAAAGCTTTTGACAATGTTGACTGGAATACTCTCTTTCAAATTCTAAAGGTGGCAGGGGTAAAATACAGGGAGCGAAAGGCTATTTACAATTTGTACAGAAACCAGATGGCAGTTATAAGAGTCGAGGGACATGAAACGGAAGCAGTGGTTGGGAAGGGAGTAAGACAGGGTTGTAGCCTCTCCCCGATGTTATTCAATCTGCATATTGAGCAAGCAGTAAAGGAAACAAAAGAAAAATTCGGAGTAGGTATTAAAATCCATGGAGAAGAAATAAAAACTTTGACGTTCGCCGATGACATTGTAATTCTGTCAGAGACTGCAAAGGACTTGGAAGAGCAGTTGAACGGAATGGATGGTGTCTTGAAGGGAGGATATAAGATGAACACCAACAAAAGCAAAACGAGGATAATGGAATGTAGTCGAATTAAGTCGGGTGATGTTGAGGGTATTAGATTAGGAAATGAGACACTTAAAGTAGTAAAGGAGTTTTGCTATTTGGGGAGCAAAATAACTGATGATGGTCGAAGTAGAGAGGATATAAAATGTAGACTGGCAATGGCAAGGAAAGCGTTTCTGAAGAAGAGAAATTTGTTAACATCGAGTATAGATTTAAGTGTCAGGAAGTCATTTCTGAAAGTATTTGTATGGAGTGTAGCCATGTATGGAAGTGAAACATGGACGGTAAATAGTTTGGACAAGAAGAGAATAGAACCTTTCGATATGTGGTGCTACAGAAGAATGCTGAAGATTAGATGGGTAGATCACATAACTAATGAGGAGGTACTGAATAGGATTGGGGAGAAGAGGAGTTTGTGGCACAACTTGACCAGAAGAAGGGATCGGTTGGTAGGACATGTTCTGAGGCATCAAGGGATCACCAATTTAGTATTGGAGGGCAGCGTGGAGGGTAAAAATCGTAGAGGGAGACCAAGAGATGAATACACTAAGCAGATTCAGAAGGATGTAGGCTGCAGTAGGTACTGGGAGATGAAGAAGCTTGCACAGGATAGAGTAGCATGGAGAGCTGCATCAAACCAGTCTCAGGACTGAAGACCACAACAACAACAACACCGCCTCCATAAGGAACATCATTTAGACAGTCGATTAGCTTCTGTTGCACGAAATGAAGGTAAAGAAGGGCAGTAAGTCCACTAGATAAGAACTGAGACTCTATCAACTGATTACCAACGACAGCTTCCCAAACGTTAATGGAAAAACTTAGCAGACATCTCGTCTCAATGGAAATATGTCAGTTCACATGAGGCCAAACGTGTTTGTTGTGGATGTTCGTAATATCATCTTCTGTAAAGCAAGCTTCCTTTGCAAGTTACTCATGCGCGAGGAAATTGGAACCATACCCACATTGCTTAAGGATCCGTTGGCAGAAGGCAGCCCGGACTGAAAGCCAGGTGTGGCCAGGGACTGCACACTTTGAACATGACATGGGTCCCAGAAGTAATACCCACCATTTGGTGGAGGGTGTAACGCGTTCTGCTACACCAATCCTTCTGATTTTTATGCACAGCCTGGCATCCACTTCCAATACATACTCCTCCACTTGTGGGTTTGACAACTGTCTTAGTCTACTAGTATGTCATACATTGGTTAAAATGAACCGGTCATGCGCAGGCACTGATGGGACCAAGTGTACATTATGCCGTTTGTCTTCCCCGAGGATACGCTTTGTGATACTATCGTATTACCTCCCGTGTATTGCCACTGTCACACTAATACATGAAGTGCATGTCAGCCATTTCTTCATTCGAAAATGTTTATGGAGCCATGGTACCCGTGTCAAATGCTGCACATGCGCATTGTGTTTGCTGTTCATTATGGGAACTGGTACATGGAACATAGTGTAAAACGGCCACCACTACACTTGCGTATATATTGTGTTGAGGAAACCATTGGTTTCTGGATCTACACTATGTGATACAAAGTATTCGGACACCCCCAAAAACATACGTTTTTCATATTACGTGCATCGTGCTGCCACTTACTGCGAGGTACTCCATATCAGGGACCTCAGTGGTCATTAGACACCGTGAGAGAGCAGAATGGGGCGCACCGCGAAACTCACGGATTTCGAACGTAGTCATATAATAGGGTGTCACTTGTGTAATACGTCCGTACGCGGGATTTCCAGCCTCCTAAACATCCCTAGGTCCATTGTTTCCGATTTCATAGTGAAGTGCAAACGTGAAGGGACACGTACAGCACAAAAGCTTACAGGCCGACCTCGTCTGTTGACAGAGAGACCGGCGACAGTTGAAGAGGACCGTAATGTGTAATAGCCAGACATCTATCCAGACCATCACACAGGAATTCCAAACTGCATCAGGATCCACTGCAGGTACTATGACAGTTAGGCGGGAGGTGAGAAAGCTTGGACTTCATGTTCAAGTGGCTGTTCATAAGCCACACATCACGCCGATAAATGCCAAACAACGCCTCGCCTGGTGTAAGGAGCGTAAACATTGGACGATTGAACAGTGGGAAAACGTTGTGTGGAGTGAAGAATCACGGTACACAATGTGGCGATCCTATGACAGAGTGTGGCTATGGCGAATGCCCGATGAACGTTATCTGCCAGCGTGTGTAGAGCGAACAGTAAAATTCGGAGGCGGAGGTGTTACGATGTGGTCGTGGTTTTCATGGAGGCAGCCTGTACCCCTTGTTGTTTTGCGCGGAACTATCACAGCACAGGCCTAAATTTATGTTTTAAGCACCTTCTTGCTTTCCACTGTTGAAGAGCAGTTCAGCGATGGCGATTGCATCTTTCAACTTAATCGAGGACCTGTTCATAATGCACGGCCTGTGGCGGAGTGGCTACACGACAATAACATCCCTGTAATGGACTGACCAGCGCAGAGTCCTCATCTGTATCCTATGAACACCTTTGGGATGTTTTGAAACGCCGGATATCACCGACCAACCTCGATAGCTGTCCTCAGTGCAGCACTCCGTGAAGAATGGGCTGCCATTCCCCAAGAAACCTTCCAGCACCTGATTGAACGTATGCCTGCTAGAGTGCAAGCTGTCATCAAGGCTAAGGGTGGGCCAGCACCATATTGAATTCCAGCATTATCGATGGAGAGCGCCACGAACTTGTAAGTGATTTTCAGCAAGGTGTATGTGTATTAAGATTATTTGTTTGTTTCATTGTCCTGTGCTCGCCATTTTCGTTTGTACTTATAATAATCAAACATTCTGTAGATTGCACTGAAAATGTCGACGGTGTGTGCTGTCTGTCTTTTTAGGACACTCTTTGTCCTCAGACCTGCATATGGTCCCTATGAGAAACCGGATCCCTACACTTTAGAATGGAAGATACTGGCCATGCGAGGTATGCCAGAACATCCGATTTGTGGAAGTTGTACAACCATTAGTCGGCACATTGAAGGAGCCAGACAACTGCTGTTAGTATCTCTGGTGAAAACCATCTGCACCCATATCATCCACTGCAGGTGCACTCATTGAAACCAACGAAACCATACAAATTATAACTATTCAAGGAAATGTGATTTGTAAGGCATATTTTAGCTTTTTAGATAATAGGCTGAAATTATGAAGAATAAATAAATAAAATAAAAACCAACAGACTTCCCGTGTCGCGTAGAGCTTGCCAACTGATTCCTACAGCAGTGGGCGCCAAACCACCATTTCACCACTTTCGTGTTGTTCACAGACGACGCCCGCTTCAACAATAGGAATGACGTCGTATGGGATGACGAAAACGCATACGCACTGGCATGTCGATCCTATCAGTACAAGATTGCTGTCAATGTATGGTGCTGTCAGTAATGATATGACTGGATGTTACATGTAGTATTATGAATGATTATGTGATCAGATATTACCTTCATCTGGGTAAACGCTACGGAGTCATGTACAGAACATTCTTCCAACGTGCCCTCCCACAACTCCTAGAAAATGTGCTGCTGAGAATTCGTCAGCTTGTGTGATTTGAACATGACGAGCAGTGGCCACTTTGCACTCAGTGTTAGTACAAAGTTGTACAGTTTCGACATTCAGTCCAATACCACGGCTCTCTGAGTCACCAGACATGACCCCAGTGACTTCCACCTCTTGGGGCATGTGAAGAGGCTAGTTCACGGGAATCTTGTCGGCAGTCACATGGGCATGGTTGCTAGGATTGCGTTTTATCAAAAACTAGCTGTTAGACGGTGCTGCTCTCGTATATCAGTAGTTTTATTATGATGAGTAGTGATGTGTAAGTAAGCTGTTTTACATGCAGTAACACCAGCTGCCCTCGTGTGTCTGCTTGTTCGGGAGGGGTATGGACAGGAGCACGCATCTATTCACTGAATTAGCTATACATTATACAACGTGTAAACTGTGCAACAAATGTAATAATTTTTTACCAATGTTTGTGTTGATTATGCTACAAATGCAAACCATGGTTTATGTCGACTGATGCAAAAAAGTTTTCTATTCCATATTTTACTCTCATACGGGGATTTTTTTACTTTCTAAAGTAGCCTATGTTCTCCCTCAGCCTTCAAGGTACCTCCACACCAAATTTGATCGAAATCGGTCAAGTGGTCTAGACGCGACAACGTAATAGATGGAGTAACTTTTATGATACTGGTGTGGCTGGTTTGTCCTTGTCGCACTTAATTGTATAGCTAGTTGAGTACCTGGTGTTCCTCGGGTATGTATTTAGCATTCCAGTCTTCTATTAGCCCTTCCCCCTCTCCCTGTTCATCTCCTCCTTCCCCCCTCTCTGTCCACCTCCTCCACACACCAATCTATGTCCATCTCCTCGCCCCCTCTCTCTCTCCCCGACCATTGCCTTCCCCTCATCTTTGTCCTTATGCTACTCCCCACTCTCTCAGTCCACCTGTTCTTCCATCCTTTCTCTGTCCAGTTCCTTCTCCGAACAACTTGCTACATAGGTATTGATCTACTAGCCGGCCGCGGTGGCCGTGCGGTTCTAGGCGCTCCAGTACGGAGCCGCGCTGCTGCTAAGGTCGCAGGTTCGAATCCTGTCTCGGGCATGGGTGTGTGTGATGTCCTTAGGTTAGTTAGGTTTAAGTAGTTCTAAGTTCTAGGGGACAGATGACCACAGCAGTTGAGTCCCATAGTGCTCAGAGCCATTTGAACCAAATGGCTCAAATGGCTCTGAGCACTATGGGACTCAACTTCTAAGGTCATTAGTCCCCTAGAACTTAGAACTAGTTAAACCTAACTAACCTAAGGACATCACATACATCCATGCCCGAGGCAGGATTCGAACCTGCGACCATAGCAGTCGCGCGGTTCCGGACTGAGCGCCTAGCATTTGAACCATTTGAAGTATTGATCTACTTATGTCGTGACTAAAATGTAACATAGCAAACAAACAATAAGTTGTACATAAGGGATCTTATGATAGCAGCAAACTAAAACCAGTAATATTGTGACTATGACAACATGCGTTCAAGACGGACAGTTATTCATGAAGTGTCGAATACGGTTGCTGACTACTCAGTTGCGTGTTCAATTGCTACGTCTATCGCAGCAAGCTGGGATTCTTGATCGTGTAAGTCTGCTGAGGGTGCGTGGCAGTAACCTGTGTCGATCTATAAAAATGCATTTTTATTATCAATTTAATTTTCAGGTGATCAGTCGAAACAAAGCACACAAAATAGACACGTTATGAATAAAATGTTCTCGGATTTCCAATCCTGTCAATTGCTAAAAACTACACGAGCTTTCGGCCAAGCACTCCTTGGCCGTTGTCAAGTGGTATGACTGCCAGACGGCTGTTGGTGCGCCCTTATATACGCTAGCTGCCGGCTGTGACGTCAATGGCGCCTGTGCAATTGCCATATATGGGCATGTTTTGAGTCGGCGTTCGATGTGCCCTCTTCAACCGCGCGAACGTTGGATCCCATGCAGCGCTGAGCTGCAAGCCACCGTCTCTGTTCAGGGTGTTTGCGGTAATTTTTATTTCAATAGCTTCCTTTATTAAACTGTCCCAGAAGCCGTTAGTGCGAGCCACGACAGAGGTAGCGTCAAATTTTATGTGGTGACCGTTTTCTAACGATTGCTCAGCTAACGCAGATTTCTCTGGATAGCGTAGGCTATAATACCTCGCATGTTCTTTCCTGCGTTGTTCCACAGTGCGCACTGTTTGTCCGATGTACTTCTGGCCACACTCACAGAGTATTTCGTAGACTCCAGGTGTTCTGAGACCAGCTCTCATGCGTTAGAAAACGGTCACCACATAAAATTTGTTGATACCTCTGTCGTAGCTCGGATCCTGGGACAGTTTAATAAAGGAAGTTATTGAAATAAAAATTACCGCAAACACTCTGAATAGAGACGGTGGCTTGCAGCTCAGCGCTGCGTGGGATCCAGCTATCACCGGTTGAAGAGGGCACATTGAACGCAGACTCAAAACATACCCATATATGGCAATGTCACGGGCACCAGTGACGTCACAGCCGGCAGCTAGCGTATATAAGGGCGCACCAACAGCCCAGTGGCAGTCATACCACTTGACAATGGCCAAGTAATGCCTGGCCGAAAGCTCGTATAGTTTTAAGCAATTGACGCGGTTGAAAACCCGAGAATATTTTATTCAGTGTTGTTGTTGTTGTGGTCTTCAGTCCAGAGACTGGTTTGATACAATTCTCCATGCAACTCTATCCTGTGCAAGCGTCTTCATCTCCCAGTACCTAATGCAACCTACATCCTTCTGAATCTGCTTAGTGTATTCATCTCTTGGTCTCCCTCTATGATTTTTACCCTCCACGCTGCCCTCCAATACTAAATTGGTGATCCCTCGATGTCTCAGAACACGTCCTACCAACCGATCCCTTCTGCTAGACGTGCCACAAGCTCCTCTCCAATGCTATACAATACCTCCTCATTAGTTATATGATCTACCCCTCTAAATCTTCATCATTCTTCTGTAGCTTTCGAAGCATCTACTCTCTTCTTGTCTAAACTATTAATTATCCACGTTTCACTTCCATACATGGCTACACTCCATATAAAAACTTTCAGAAACGACTTCCTTACACTTAAATCTATACTCGATGTTAACAAACTTCTCTTCTTCAGAAACACTTTCCTTGCCACTGACAGTCTACATTTTATATCCTCTCTACTTCGACTATCATCAGTTATTTTGCTCCCCAAATAGCAAAACTCATTTACTACTTTAAGCGTCTCATTTCCTAATCTAATTCGCGCAGCATCACCTGATTTAATTCGACTACATTACATTATCCTTGTTTTGCTTTTGTTGATGTTCATCTTATATCCTCCTTTCAAGACACTGTCCATTTCGTTCAACTGCTCTTGCAGGACCTTTGTGTCTCTGACAGAATTACAATGTCATCAGCGAACCTCAAAGTTTTTATTTCTTCTACATGGATTTTAATTCCTACTCCGAATTTTGTTTCCTTTACTGCTTGCTCAATATACACATTGAACAACATCGGGGAGAGGCTACAACCCTGTCTCACTCCCTTCCCAACCACTGCTTGCCTTTCATGCCCCTCGACTCTTATAACTGCCTTCTGGTTTCTGTAAAAATTGTAAATAGCCTTTCGCTCCCTGTATTTCACTCCTGCCACCTTCAGAATTTGAAAGAGAGTATTCCAATCAACATTGTCAAAAGCTTTCTCTAAGTCTACAAATGCTAGAAACGTAGGTTTGCCTTTCCTTAATTTATTTTCTAAGGTAAGTCGTAGGGTCAGTGTTGCCTCACGTGTTCCAACATTTCTATGGAATCCAAACTGATCTTCCCCAGGGCGGCTTCTACCAGTTTTTCCATTCGTCTGTAAAGAATTCGTGTTAGTATTTTGCCGCCGTGCCTTATTAAACTGATAGTTCGGTAAATTCCACATACTGTATGTAAACTTTTGCTTTCTTTGGGATTGGAATTATTATATTCTTCTTGAAGTGTGAAAGTATTTCTCCTGTCTCATACATCGTGCTCACTAGATGGTAGAGTTTTGTTAGGCCTGGCTCTCCCAAGGCTGTCAGTAGTTCTAATGGAATGTTGTCTACTCCGGGGGCCTCGTTTCGACTCAGGTCTTTTAGTGCTCTGTCACGCAGTATCATATCTCCCATTTCATCTTCATCTACATCCTCTTCCATTTCCACAATATTGTCGTTAAGAACATCGCCCTTGTATAGACCCTCTATATACTCCTTCCACTTTCTGCTTTCCCTTCTTTGCTTAGAACTGGGTTCCCATCTGAGCTCTTGATATTCATGCAAGTGGTTCTCTTTTCTCCAAAGGTCTCTTTAATTTTCCTGTAGGCAGTATCTATCTTACCCCTAGTGATATACGCCTCTACATCCTTACACTTGTCCTCCAGCCATCCCTGCTTAGCCATTTTGCACTTCCTGTCGATCTGATTTTTGAGACGTTTGTATTCCTTTTTGCCTGTTTCATTTACAGCATTTCTGTATTTTCTCCTTTTATCAATTAAATTCAATATCTCTTCTGTTACCCGCGAAACTCTACATTCATACATAGACACGTTATCTGTTTTAGGCCTAACAGCAGCTATAAACGACCATGAAATTTTATAGAAATAAGTATGACCCACAGACGATGACACACGGACATCGAAACGAGTCAGGGCAGAAAAAAAAAACTAAATTGCGTTTTGTATACGGCAGGTATAAAAAAAAAGAAAGACAGAAATTTTAAATTGCAGACACGGAAGAAATGTCAACAGGAGTTTGGAAACCGAGCAGGATGATTCTCTCAGCGACGCCAAGTAGGCGCTCAAATTTCTATACACGGTAAACTACACATAGAACTCAAGGATTTGGTAGTGAAGAGCGTGCGCTGACCGCTATCCCGAGGCAGGGAGCGTTCGGGTCGTATGTGCTCCCGGAGCAACTGCAGAACACCCGCTATCGGATATCTCTGCTCCGTCACGGAAGTGACAAACGGGATTGCTGTGGGAAGCGGCGTGAGCAGCGTTCCCATTCTGCTGCGGGTGAGAGAGGGAGATAGTGAGAGAGATGACGATGGGGGGTGGGGGGGGGGGGGAGACGCGGCGGAGCAATCAATGGGGCGCGGGCGGCGAGGCGGAAGCCATCAGTTAGGGTGAGGCGCGCAGTGGCTGTGACGTCACGGCCGCGCCTGCGCCTCGCCCGCCTGCGGCACCGAGTCTGCCAAGGCGCTGGCGGGAACGCCGTACAAACGGGCCACGCCGGAAGCGTCCCAGACTAGGGCTCTAAAACTCACGACTAAATCTTGTACCGCATGTATTCGGTGTTGTCGAGACACATAGCGGTGACGAAGTATTCCTTACCGAGCATAATTACTGGCGTAGCCACTGCACATGTGGATAAGTAAACTGCTAACTCGGTTCAAGGTTCGTCGGGCACCGTCCCAGTTGCAGGTCGCCTGTCTCACAACTTCCAGCGGCACTAAAACTTGATTTTCAGTTTTCATTATAATTATTGACCAAATTTAAAATGTTGTCACAAAGCGCTCATTAAAAGCTCCAATCTTGCGATAAAGGAATAGTATAATAGCAGAAATGCTGAAGTTAAAAACTTCCAAAATCCAAAGAGATTCTGGTCGTATGTGAAGTATATTAGCGGATAGACACAACCAATGCCTTCTCTGCGCGATAGCAATGGAGATACTGTCGAAGACAGCGCTGCCAAAGCAGAGTTACTTAACACAGCCTTCCGAAATGCCTTCACAAAAGAAGACGAAGTAATTCCAGAATTCGAATCGAGAACAGCTGCTAACATGAGTAACGTAGAAGTAAATATCCTCGGAGTAGTGAAGCAACTTAAATCAATAAAAGCAAGTCTTCTGGTCCAGACTGTATACCAATTAGGTTCCTTTCGCAGTATGCTGATGCATTAGCTCCATACTTAACAATCATATACAACCGTTCGCTCGAGGAAAGATCCGTACCCAAAGACTGGAAAGTTGCACAGGTCACACCAATATTCAAGAAAGGTAGTAGGAGTAATCCACTAAATTACAGGCCCATATCGTTAATTTCGATAAGCAGCAGGATTTTAGAACATATATTGTGTTCGAACATTATGAATTACCTCGAAGAAAACGGTCTATTGACACACGGTCAACATTGGTTTAGAAAACATCGTTCCTGTGAAACACAACTAGCTCTTAATTCACATGAAGTGTTGAGTGCTATTGACAAGGGATTTCAGGGCGATTCCGTATTCCTGGATTTCCGGAAGGCTTTTGACACGGTACCACACATGAGGCTCGTAGTGAAATTGCGTGCTTATGGAATATCGTCTCAGTTATGTGACTGGATTTGTGACTTCCTGTCACAGAGATCACAGTTCGTAGTAACTGACGGAAAGTCATCGAGTAAAACAGAAGTGATTTCTAGCGTTCCCCAAGGTTTTATCGACTAATAAAAATCATCAGAAGATCAAAACAAACTGCAAAACGATTTAGAAAAGATATCTGAATGATGCGAAAAGTGGCAGTTGACCCTAAATAGCGAAAAGTGTGAGGTCCTCCACATGAGTGCTAAAACGAACTCGTTAAACTTCGGTTACACGATAAATCAGTCTAATCTAAAAGCCGTAAATTCAACTGAATACCTAGGTATTACAATTACGAACAACTTACATTGGAAGGAACACACAGAAAATGTTGTGTGGAAGGCTAACCAAAGACTGCGTTTTATTGGCAGGTCACTTAGAAAATGTAACAGATCTACTAAGGAAAGTGCTACACCATGCTTGTCCGTCCTCTTTTAGAATACTGCTGCGCGGTGTGGCATCCTTACCAGATAGGACTGACGGAGTACATCGAAAAAGTTGAAAGAAAGGCAGCATGTTTTGTATTATCGCGAAATATGGGAGAGAGTGTCACAGAAATGATGCAGGATTTGGGCTGGAAATTATTAAAAGAAAGTCGTTTTTCGTTGCGACGGAAACTTCTCACGAAATTTCAGTCACCATCTTTCCCTTCCGAATTTTGTTGACGCCGACCTACATAGGGAGGAATGATCACCACGATAAAATAAGGGAAACGAGAGCTCGTACGGAAAGATATAGGTGTTCATTCTTCCCGCGCGCTATACGAGATTGGAATAATAGAGAATTGTAATGGTGGTTCGATGAACCCTCTGCCAGGCAGTTGAATGTGATTTGCAGAGTATCCATGCAGATGTAGATGTGTGTACGCCTAAAGGCATCAAACTTAAAGCGTAAAAATTACCCAGACTATATTCATCAAATATATGGGAATGAGAATTGTTAGCTACTTGCAAAAACTTTACGCATAATTTTAAAGCATTACGAACATTTTCTCGCCGGTGCAGCACACAAAAAAAGTCAGCCAAAAGATTTATCGCTTACTACGTTTTCACTGTTCGTGCAGTAAAACTTGAGTATCAGGCGTGGCGTTTTAATTTATTACTTCTTTCGAACTACATTCGCAGCATATTTTGCGAGCACTATCCACAAAAAAAAAAACGGTTCAAATGGCTCTGAGCACTATGGGACTTAACTTCTAAGGTCATCAGTCCCCTAGAACTTAGAACTATTTAAACCTAACTAAGGACAACACACACATCAATACCCGAGGCAGGATTCGAACCTGCGACCGTAGCGGTCACGCGGTTTCAGACTGAAGCGCCAACAACCGCACGGCCACCCCGGCCGGCTCACTATCTACATATACTACAGAATGTACCTGCAAAATCACTTCATTGTACGAAACATAGTTCAGCTGACAAGACATCCTAAACATTGAGACGCGTGAAAACCCATGCAGCTGAAAAGAAAGCCGACAAGTGTCGGGGTGGGGGAGGTAGGACACTCGTAATTAGTATTTTGCTAATCTGGGAAGCGCTCGCGAATGCGGTATTTGAGAGGGTTCTTTTTCCCGAACAGATGTTTCCCTTATACACAGTTGACATCGCTGTACTGGCATTAATAATAACAGGTGAAGTAGCACGAGTTGAGCTCGTTGAAACAAAACAGTTCCGAGCTGAATCGCCACACCCCTGCCTCTGGCGGCCACTAGAGGTGTATTGCAGCGGGGCACGGCGACGGCCGCAGCTGTGGCCCCTAGGTGCAGACCTGTCACCGCAGAACCCTCGCTTAACACAGTGGGAAATCGGAAAATCGGTGACTTGCCGTACGGCGGAGACGGTAATTAGCACTCGATAAAGAGTAACTGGAGGATAACGAATACTACCGGCTCCATTTCAGTCGGACGCGAATTGCACAATGGGAAGAAAATATGGCGATGGATAGAATATACAGGGTGGTCCATTGATAGTGACCGGGCCAAATATCTCACGAAATAAGCGTCAATCGAAAAAACTACAAAGAACGAAACTTGTCTAGCTTGAAGGGGGAAACCAGATGGCGCTATGGCTGGCCCGCTAGATGGCGCTCCCATAGGTCAAACGGATATCAATTCCTTTTGTTTTTAATAGGAACCCTCATTTTTATTACATATTCGTGTAGTACGTAAAGAAATATGAATGTTTCAGTTGGACCACTTTTTTCGCTTTGTGATAGATGGCGCTGTAATAGTCACAAATATATGGCTCACAATTGTAGACGAACAGTTGGTACAGGTAGGTTTTCTAAATTAAAATACACAACGTAGGTACGTCTAAAATTTTTTTTTCGGTTGTTCTAATCTGACAAATGTACCTTTGTGACCCAATCATTTCTGAGAACGTACGCTGTTACAGCGTTATTTCCTGTAAATAGCACATTAATGGAATAAATACTCAAAATGATGTCCGTCAACAATGCATTTGGAGTAGTTCGCCTTCCGTAATGTTCGCACATGTATTGACAATGCGCTGACGCATCTTCTCAGGCGTAGTCGGTGGATCACGATAGCAAATATCCTTCAACTTTCCCCACAGAAAGAAATCCGGGGACGTCAGATTCGGTGAACATGCGGGCCATGGTATGTTGCTTCGACGACCAATCCACCTGTCATGAATTATGCTATTCAATACCGCTTCAACCGCACGCGATCTATGTGCCGGACATCCATCGTATTGGAAGTACATCGCCATTCTGTCATGCAGTGAAACATCTTGTAGTAACATCGGTAGAACATTACGTAGGAAATCAGCATACATTGCACCATTTAGATTGCCATCGATAAAATGGGGGCCAATTATCCTTCCTCCCATAATGCCGCACCATACATTAACCCGCCAAGGTCGCTGATGTTCCACTTGTCGCAGCCATCGTGAATTTTCCGTTGCCAACAGTGCATATTATGCCGGTTTACGTTACCGCCGACGCCTCGTCACTAAATAGAACGCGTGCAAAAAATCTGTCATCGTCGCGTAATTCCTCTTGTGCCCAGTGGCAGAACTGTACACGACGTTCAAAGTCGTCGCCATGCAATTCCTGGTGCATAGAAATATGGTACGGGTGCAATCGATGTTGATGTAGCATTCTCAACACCGACGTTTTTGAGATTCCCGATTCTCGCGCAATCTGTCTGCTACTGATGTGCGGATTAGCCGCGACAGCAGCTAAAACACCTACTTGGGCATCATCATTTGTTGCAGGTCGTGGTTGACGTTTCACATGTGGGTGAACACTTCCTCTTTCCTTAAATAACGTAACTATCCGGCGAACGGTCCGGACACTTGGATGATGTCGTCCAGGATACCGAGCAGCATATATATAGCACACGCCCGTTGGGCATTTTGATCACAATAGCCATACATCAACACGATATCGACCTTTTCCGCAACTGGTAAACGGCCAATTTTAACACGGGTAATGTATCACGAAGCAAATACTGGTGGAATGTTACGTGATACCACGTACTTACACGTTTGTGACTATTACAGCGCCTTCTGTCAAAAAGCGACAAAATTTGTCCAACTAAAACATTCATTTTTTTACGTACCACACGAATATGTAATAAAAAATGGGGGTTCCTATATCTCCAGTTCTACTAGCAAATCCATTTTATGTCCCATATTTAGTTGGTGGAGTACTTTGACGTCTTGCTCTATTTTTCTAAATGGGTGACCTGTATTATGTACATGTGTTACTATGGCTGATCTAGTGAGTCTGTTGTGTGTGTAGGCTTTCCTGTGCTCTGTGTACCTGGTGTTGAAAATTCGGCCTGTTTGTCCTAGGTAGAACATGGAGCATTCCTAGCATGTGGCCTTGTATATTCCAGAGTCTGAATATAGATCATGCTTACACATCTACATCTACATCTACATTTATGCTCCGCAAGCCACCCAACGGTGTGTGGCGGAGGGCACTTTACGTGCCACTGTCATTACCTCCCTTTCCTTTTCCAGTCGCGTATGGTCCGCGGGAAGAACGACTGCCGGAAAGCCTCCGTGCGCGCTCGAATCTCTCTAATTTTACGTTAGTTATCTCCTCGGGAGGTATAAGTAGGGGGAAGCAATATATTCGATACCTCATCCAGAAACGCACCCTCTCGAAACCTGGACAGCGAGCTACACCGCGATGCAGAGCGCCTCTATTGCAGAGTCTGCCACTTGAGTTTGCTAAACATCTCCGTAACGCTATCACGCTTACCAAATAACCCTCTTGTATATTCCAGAGGCTGAGTATGGATCATGCTTACACTTTATATTGTGTATTAGTTTTTGTTGTAGTTTGGACCACAACAAAAACTAATACACAATATAAAGTATAAGGATGATCCATACTCAGACTCTGGAATTTACAAAGTCACATGCCAGGAATGCACCATGTTGTACCTAGGACAAACAGGCCGAAATTTCAACACCAGGTACAGAGAGCACATAAAAGCCTACACCCACAACAGACACACTACATCAGCCATAGCAGCACATGTACATAATACTGGACACCCATTTGGAAAAATAGAGCAAGATGTCAAAGTACTCCTCCGACTAAAAGAAGGACATAAAATGGATTTGCTAGAAGAACTGGAGATATATTCACATTACAGAAAATATGAAGATAAAATACCAAACGAAAAACTTGAAAGTGAATCAGTGAATTTCTCCAGATGTTTCGATAGTATACTTAAATAGATATAGCAACACATAGAAATAAGCACAATTGTAAAATAGATACAAGTAAATTAACGAACCAAATTGTTAAGGTAAATAACGTCTGTACAAAAATATATCATACTCTGTGGAAGACCTATAATGTCATCTCTGTTGACTACTTGTAGCAGCATTTGTGTAACTGTTTTGTTTATGTAAAATGTTTTCGGCGTCTAAAAGTGTGTAAGTTGTGTGTGATGTTTAGTGTGTGTGATACTCTGACAAACGGACCATACGGAAACTGTAAGTACAAATTCTTCTAAATTTCACCACTCACTTCACAAAAAGATCGACAACCAACTAAAAATCGCGTGTTTTCTTATATATTGCAGTAAAGTCAACGAAATGAAGCAGAATCTCACACATCGACAACATCACACAGGAATGACATAACAAGCACAAAAAACGCACTTGAAAATGGGAATCATTTCCCGATATGCGTCGTGCGAAAAATAAAATAAAGAAAATCGTGACTGGTAGCAGATGAATTACTTATAAGCAAACCTATTATTTTCACAGCCGCAGGCTTTCAGAACCATTTATAATGGATCAGATCAGTACTCGGACATGCTGGAAAACTTTTACAGTGCCACTGACTGACGACACTGACCGACAGCGCAGGCAGCGTACACTCCAGGCTATGTGGCGCGCCGCCACACTACTCCACCACCTTCTTTTCAGTAAATGGATATGTCGAGGTGCGCCGACTGCATGGCCCCCACATTCACCCAATCCGAAATCCCTTTTCTTTTATGCCTATTCATCAAGCATGTCGTATGTGAACAACCGTCAGTGGATGCTGCAGCAGGCTCAGCCAAGAATCTACGCATCAACTGAACAAAACTGACACCTGACGTTCCGCACCAAGTCTGGCAAGAGAACGACTTCAGATAGGTAATGTGGCACATAACCGATGGAAGTCGCATTCAACCTGTTTAGGTACAAAGTAAAAAAATCTATAAGTTCTTTGCTAAAACCAATCTTTAAATCACACGAATAAATGTACTGTACACGATTTTCAAAGTTGTAGAACTGGTTTAGAAACATCCTGTATATGGGACCGGCAACTGTGTATGCAGCAGTGTGTTGGTCACTGCCAAACACCAGCGACCAGTCGCCAGACGTCACAGAAATGCGGTTGTTGCATCGGATAACAGGAACGACTTTGACAGTACCATCAGGCAGCGTCTCAGGGCGTAGCCAATTACCGTTAGAATGCTATAAGGACACCTCCGGCGCACAGAAAAAAGAATTCTTGATAATAACTGGACCACGTCGCTTTACGGGACAGCGACAGACGGTCTCGATCTAGTGCGACAAATGCCGCCACAAGTTAGCAACTGATCTCAGAGGAAATGGAGTTATCAAGCGCAGTGTGAACACCCCCCCCCCCCCCCCCGACCCTGTCGAGCCGAAACATGTCCGCAGCGAGACTGAATGCAGCCTCGTACCGTTGCGGGCGCGTGATACCAGAAATTAAGAATGTTGTTATCGTTGTCTTCAGTCCTGAGACTGGTTTGATGCAGCTCTCGATGCTACTCTGTCCTGTGCAAGCCCCATCATCTCCGAATAACTACTGCAACATACATCTTTCCGAATCTGCTTACTTATTCATCTCTTGGTCTCCCTCTACGATTTTTTACCCTCCACGCTTCCCTCCAGTACTAAATTGGTGATCCCTTGATGCCTCAGAACGTGTCCTACCAAGATATCCCTTCTTCTACTCAAGCTGTGCCACAAATTCCTCTTCTCCCCAATTCTGTTCAGTACCTGCTCATTAGTTACGTGATCCACCCATCTAATCTTCAGCATTCTTCTGTAGCACCACATTTCGAAAGCTTCTATTCTCTTCTTGTCCAAACTACTTATTGTCCATGTTTCACTTCCATACATGGCTACAGTCCATGCAAATACGAGGGCAGTTCAATAAGTAATGCAACACATTTTTTTTCTCGGCCAATTTTGGTTGAAAAAACCGGAAATTTCTTGTGGAATATTTTCAAACATTCCCGCTTCGTCTCGTATAGTTTCATTGACTTCCGACAGGTGGAAGCCCTGTACGGAGCTGTTAAAATGGCGTCTGTAACGGATGTGCGTTGCAAACAACGGGCAGTGATCGAGTTTCTTTTGGCGGAAAACCAGGGCATCTCAGATATTCATAGGCGCTTGCAGAATGTCTACGGTGATCTGGCAGTGGACAAAAGCACGGTGAGTCGTTGGGCAAAGCGTGTGTCATCATCGCCGCAAGGTCAAGCAAGACTGTCTGATCTCCCGCGTGCGGGCCGGCCGTGCACAGCTGTGACTCCTGCAATGGCGGAGCGTGCGAACACACTCGTTCGAGATGATCGACGGATCACCATCAAACAACTCAGTGCTCAACTTGACATCTCTGTTGGTAGTGCTGTCACAATTGTTCACCAGTTGAGTTATTCAAAGGTTTGTTCCCGCTGGGTCCCTCGTTGTCTAACCGAACACCATAAAGAGCAAAGGAGAACCATCTGTGCGGAATTGCT
The DNA here is from genome assembly GCF_023898315.1 of Schistocerca nitens. Taxonomy (NCBI): domain Eukaryota; kingdom Metazoa; phylum Arthropoda; class Insecta; order Orthoptera; family Acrididae; genus Schistocerca; species Schistocerca nitens. The sequence goes on along the minus strand of NC_064619.1, from coordinate 603,497,524 downwards.
TGCTCGTCATGTGGCTGAGGGTGACAATTTCTTGTCAAAGATTGTTACAGGCGATGAAACATGGGTTCATCACTTCGAACCTGAAACAAAACGGCAATCAATGGAGTGGCGCCACACCCACTCCCCTAACAAGAAAAAGTTTAAAGCCATACCCTCAGCCGGTAAAGTCATGGTTACAGTCTTCTGGGACGCTGAAGGGGTTATTCTGTTCGATGTCCTTCCCCATGGTCAAACGATCAACTCTGAAGTGTATTGTGCTACTCTTCAGAAATTGAAGAAACGACTTCAGCGTGTTCGTAGGCACAAAAATCAGAACGAACTTCTCCTTCTTCATGACAACGCAAGACCTCACACAAGTCTTCGCACCCAAGAGGAGCTCACAAAACTTCAGTGGACTGTTCTTCCTCATGCACCCTACAGCCCCGATCTCGCACCGTCGGATTTCTATATGTTTGGCCCAATGAAGGACGCAATCCGTGGGACGCACTACGCGGATGATGAAGAAGTTATTGATGCAGTACGACGTTGGCTCCGACATCGACCAGTGGAATGGTACCGTGCAGGCATACAGGCCCTCATTTCAAGGTGACGTAAGGCCGTAGCATTGAATGGAGATTACGTTGAAAAATAGTGTTGTATAGCTAAAAGATTGGGGAATAACCTGGTGTATTTCAATGCTGAATAAAACAACCCCTGTTTCAGAAAAAAAATGTGTTGCATTACTTATTGAACTGCCCTCGTACTTTCAGAAACGACTACCCGACACTTGAATCTATACTCGATTTGTGGTATACACCACTTCTACCAAACACCGAACAACGCGCTCCAGTACGCGGACGCCAAATACATCGCTGGCCGCACTTCTCTTGGCGGCCCGCTGCTTCCATCGCTGGCCGTCTTCACACGCACGCTCCCTTACGTGGCCGAGAAATACATCGCTGGCCGCACTTCGGGCGGCTCGCGGCTACAATCGCTGGCCGCCTTCGCGCGCGCGCGTTTGTCAGCACACACCAACTGGCTACGCCAGGAAACATTGCGATTGGTTTTCCCTGGAAAACAGCGACCCCAGCCGACGGCTCCATTAACTAGCAAGCCTGATATAAACCCGGCCGCCGCCGCAAACGACAGTTCTCATCGGGAAGTGCAGTACGCCGTGTTCCAGCAGCTTGTGGATGACTCGCCGCACCACTCGAGGTTACCTGGCTGCTCGGCGGAAATCTGGCGACTTCACTTGGAGAGACTGGACTTCACTGGACTTGGGAATAATTACGGGACGTGCACCCCACCATGCACGTTTGGACATTGGTATAACCAAACTTTAATTACGCAATACTTCTGAGTGTGAGCCTGGGAGACGCTTGGCTAACATAATTGTTAAAAAGTGATTTGTGATTTAATAAACCAGACTGAAGAGATTATTGTGTTATTCGTGGATATAACACGATGTTAACAAATTTCTCTTCTTCAGAAACGCTTACCTTGCCATAGCCAGTCTACATTTTCTATCCTCTCTACTTCGACCATCATCAGTTATTTTGCTCCCCAAATAGCAAAACTCCTACTTTAAGTGTCTCAGTTCCTAATCTAATACCCTCAGCATCACCCGACTTAATTCGACTACATTCCATTATCCTCGTTTTGCTTTTGTTGATGTTCATCTTATATCCTCCTTTTAAGACACTGTCCATTCCGTTCAGCTGGTCTTCCAGGTCCTTTGCTGTCTCTGACAGAATTACAATGTCATCGGCGAACCTCAAAGTTTTTATTTCTTCTCCATGGATTTTAATACCTACTCCGAATTTTTCTTTTGTTTCCTTTACTGCTTGCTCAATATACAGATTGAATAACATCGGGGAGAGGCTACAACCCTGTCTCACTCCTTTCCCAACCACTGCTTCCCTTTCATGTCCCTCGACTCTTATAACTGCCATCTGGTTTCTGTACAAATTCTAAATAGCCTTTCGCTCCCTGTATTTTACACCTGCCACCTTCAGAATTTGAAAGAGAGTGTTCCAGTCAGCATTGGCAAAAGCTTTCTCTAAGTAGACTCTTCCAGCTATGTTTCTGTGACACTCAGCAGGGTAGCGTAGTCATCTTTGATAAGTTCCCCGCGCGCTCTCAGCCCATCAGGAAGCTGGCAGTTCGTTAGGCCATACTTGCGAATAAGTTTGAAGCGCACTTTTTTCCATGGAGCCGAGAGGTGAGTTGGGGGTAGTTCGAAGGTTTCGTGAGTTCCTTTCAGCTGTTGGCAGTGGCTCCCATAAGCAAAATTTTGAGTCTTTTCTTCAGATTATTCTCGTATGACACGATTTATTTTGCAATCATTTCGTGTGCTAAATTTGTGACGAATTACGAAGATGAACTGATATATAGGCGCGCGATATTACAGAGGCTCAGGGAATTTGTGCTCGTCGTAAGTTGAAAGGTGGTTACTGAATCGTGCTGCAGCCATTCAGTGTGAAGTAGTATTCTCTGTTTCGTCATGCTGTCCAACGTTATAGATTGGAATATGCGTTGGTGTATGAAACGTCCCCTTTGAACAATTATACACAAGACTGTGCTTAACCTGACGCACAATATTTTTTTTAGCGCAACGCAATCTGACTTTCAATAATCTCTAGAAGAGAATGGCCCTGACTAACATTAAACTATCTCTTTCACAAATCACTTACCTCACAAAAATCTTCACTGCTCAAGCTACTGCAATACAGCGAGCGCCACTACTGCCAGCTAAATAAAAGATTCAAACTATGGAAGGCACTAACTACTGATAGGGATAGTTAGCAAATGAAAGATATTAATAGAGAACAAACAATGTATTTACCTTGATATCATGACAAATTACAAAACTCCGCCATCTCTCTCCCCACATCCACCACTGCTGGCGGCTCACCTCCAACTGCCCAGCGCTACGCGCTGTTCACAGCCAGCTGCCTAACACTACAATGGTTGAGTATTACAACAATGCAAAGCAGCCACAGACTGCACACGGCACAGCCGGTGATTTTCATACTGAGGTGGCGTTATCAATAAAAAAACCTAAACAGCCTACTTACAGGTGGAAATCACTTAGTAACTGCTAGAATTTCGAATTATGTCTGATGTGTACTGTTGATTCTAGTGGTCTGTGTCCACTGCATGTTTGATTTGAAGGCAAGGTAGATAATTCGTCTGAATATGCTATTACTCATTTTCTGCTTTTCTAAATCATTTACCGAATATTTATACAAATTTATGGTGCACTCCTTGTATAATACTATCTTACGTGCAACTGTTGCGAGCACTTCCTACGTGCCTATTAGTGATTGTAAATAGTGCGGATAATGGAATAACTCAATTCGCACAATGTTTTTCTACATTAGTAGTGGATAAATATCCCGGTCTTTGCACGTATAAATTTCAGAGTTTGATGGTAAGTTACGGCGCTGGCTCCTAAATGCAGAGTTTCTGCGGCAGATTTTTCTACATTGTGTCTATATTCAAGTTTCTACGAAATAATTTCCACAGAGCATGTAGCGATGCGTTCAGCATTCCGTAATAATGTAGACGATACAAATTCAGTCTTTCGAAGTACATCGTTATTGAAAAATGGTTTGGAGGGGGATTATTTGCGGTTAGATTACAAATGTGATTGTAAATAAGCGATCATAGATTGCACCGTGTCCGGACATAATCACTTTTACGTTCTTTAGTTTTCATACGATATTACGAGTGATTTTCAGAGTATTTGATATTTAACTGTACGAGCTATGCCTGCCAATTACTACTTACGCGATTTATTTAAGTGTGTGTTCTCATAACTAGTTCATTCTCGAAGTCACACTGCGTTGGAAAATTGGTTAATGTGCCTCGATTTTATCGATAATAAGGCATAGCTTGGTTAAGTCACGCTTTAAAGATGCTACTTGCTATAGTACTCCAGTTTCTGAAACATCATCTCACTTACATATTCTAGCGATTAATTGTAGCTGGGTGCCAACGTACGAAATTCTCGGAAACGTGCTACTGTCGTGGGCATCTGTGGAAAGTGGTTGAACGGCGCGCAACCGGGAATAGACGACAAGGCGTCTGACGTCGACGGCTCACCGCAAAACGTGGAGGAGGGAGGCTGTTCCCCTCTGTTAAGGGGGACAGTGTATCGTACAGTGCCAGTGCAGCCAAGTGTTTCGGAGCACCGCGTTCGGCGCAGATTATTAAAGATTTGGCTCCGAAGCGGACGACGCCTACGTGCTCCAGTGTGGCCCAGCGATGTTGTTAACGACTGTAGGGAGCGCGGGATCGTCGAGATTGCACCGTACATCACCCAGTCGGATGAGTCACGGTTCTCGCTACACACGGCCGATGGTCGCGTCCGGATACGCCGTCATCTAGGCGACGCACCACGTACACAGGTTGGTGGGGAGCGTTCGTGGCTTCTGACAGTTGTGAAGTACGTTAACACTGCGGACCCCCTGCATCTCTTCGTGCTCTTTATCTTACCCGGCAGGGAAGGCATTTTCCAGTATGATAGCTGTGAGCGTCACAAGGCCAGAACGGTCCTAGTTTGGTTTGAGGAGCACGATAGTGAACTCACGTTGATGTCGTGGCCACCAAATGCGCCTGATGAAGCACCTAACGACTCGATCTGGTGTAAGCTTTGAGTCCAAAGAACCCACCCGACCCGTACTTTACGGAATCGGGTGAGATGTGCGTAAACTGCCGGAGCCACATTACCTCCGAAAAACCACCACTGCCTTACCAATAAAATACTTTCTGCGTCACTCACTTTTTTATTTTTCCAAAGTAGTGTAAGTGTCTTTACTTGTGTGTGTGAAAACCGATATCACTCATAAGCAAATAAATCAGCAAACCAATAATTTCATGCTCAGTAGACGTCGTCAGTGCGAATTGCTTGAAAATATCGTATAAGAATGTAACCTGAAACACAAGAAAATTTCTGCACTGACATATGGCCCTAGTAAACTAAAGAAACTGACGCAACCTACATTGCGCAAAGGAAACGAAACAATCACGTATTACGAATCACACCTGCATAATGAACGAACTGCCAGATGGTTCAAATGGCTCTGAGCACTATGGGACTTAACATCTGAGGTCATCAATCCCCTAGAACTTAGAACTACTTAAGCCTAACTAACCTAAGGACATCACACACATCCATGCCCGAGGCAGGATTCGAACCTGCGACCGTAGCTGTCGCGCGGTTCCGGACTGAAGCGCCTAGAACCGCTCGGCCGCAGCGGCCGGCTGAAGTACTGCCAGAAATAGCAACATAGCAAGATTTCACGACAGCTAAAAAAATACTGGTAAAAACTAACTACAGTTGGTCGAGGGAAATTGGGTTCATAATCTTGACACAGAAAGCCAATGAACACGTGACACATCGTTTCAGTTCTCAATTTTCAGTTAGGAAGGAACCTATCAAAGAAAACAATTATAGACTCTAATATGAAAATTCATTTAATCCAATAAGTTCCATGGTACAGTAAATTAACTCAGAATACCAACCAACAGAATAATTATCAAACACTCGGCTATGAGGAGTGGACCAACAATACAAGTCTACAGAAGTAAAAATAAACTTTTTACCTTATTACATAATACCTTGTTCTTCATTTCAAAACCTTTTTTATGCCCCTATGCTATCAAAGAACTTTTCTGAGTCATTATCCCTCCTCGTAATAAATCTGCAAGTCACATAGTTCCAAAAATACGTCCATGCGTTACACTGTACACGAAAGTCTGCCAGCTGCACATCGTAGAGTATAAATATCTATGGAGTGGGCATAGCCTGCCGCACATGTTCTCAACATCAAACCGGGCTAGTCACATGGTAATGGGACGTCACTGCTTGTCTGCAATTTGTGGTAACAGCGAAACTTTAATATTACACGTATTCACCTGTTTTTATATACGTTTCTACACGTTCTAGTAGTAATAACAGCCATGGTGCAGTATTGTTGTTGCTACGGATGTAAACAGAAGTACGTGAAAGGAGGACCGGTTACTTTTCGTAGGAACGTACAACAAATGTCTAATAGTGAATACCATACTGATGCGAGGCGATTTATATGTTTAAAAGTATCGAGACGCGGTTTTCCCCCTTTCTGTGATGCATCGGCGCCCAATACAGTGTCAGTGACCCGTAATTAATTAGAACGGAGATTCCACAACATGAAAATCTAAAAAGGTAATGTTGGCTGCCACTTCTTTTCCCACACCCCAAAAATCATAAGTAAAGCGGAACTGAGCTATGATACAGTGGCGAAAAAGCACAATACTGTTGCTCTTCAAAGCTTTAAAAGTATTATACATATATAATACTATTACACATATACAATTATTATATTATATTATACAATACTATTATACATATACAGAGTTTCAGGATACTTCTGAAGGTGATCTATCTGTTCTACCGAATTAATAACAATCAAAATACGCTAAACGCTATACGGACTAACATGCGCTGTCCCAGTACGACGTGACTTGAGCATCAGGATATGTTGCGGACAAATTTCTCGTTCTGCGCATCCGGATACACACTCGATAGATATTTATACTCTATGCTGCACACCGCAGCTGCCCACTACTGACAGTCAAAGATTCTACGACTCTACAGTGCTGTTGCTTAACAACTGTTTCTCTGACCAAAATTCTTCAATTTTATCATTTTCCTTTACAAACATTGTCCGCCCCTATAGCTGCGTGGTCAGCGCGGAGGCTTGTCACGCCAAGGGGCCCGGGTTCGATTCCCGGCTGGGTCGGAGATTTTCTCCGCCCCGGGACTGGGTGTTTGTGTTGTCCTCATTATCATCAGTGGAAGGCAACGGGAAACCACCACTGGAATCACTTCCCGAGACGCTCATGCGGTGGACCTTTCTGACGAGGCTCACCAGTGACAAGACCTTGAAACATCCCCTTTTTAATAATTTATATACGACTGTGCTTAAACTGACACAATATTTTTAGCGCAACGCAATCTCACTTTCAAAAATCCCTACAAAAAAATGGCCCTGACTAACATTAACCTATGCGTTTCACAAATCGCTTACCTCACAAAAATCTTGGTTACTCGAACTACTGCAATACAGCGAGCGCCACTACTGCCAGCTAAATAAAAGATTCAAACTACAGAAGGCACTAACTACTAATAGGCATAGTTAGCAAATAAAAGATTTTGATAGAGAACAAACAATGTATTTACCTTAATATTCATCAAAAGTCATAATATATATAGGAGTTCATAACATCCATTCTTACAAATATCAAAACTCCGCCATTTCTCTCCCCACATCCACCACTGCTGGCGGCTCACCTCCAACTGCGCAACGCTACGCGCTGTTAACAGCCAGCTGCCGCTGCCCAACACTACAATGGCAGACAACAATGCAAACTAGCCACAGACTGCACACAGCAAAGCCAGTGATTTTCATACAGAGCGCTACGTAACGTTGCCAATAAGAAAACACAAAACAGCACAGCCAGTGATTTTCATACAGAGCGCTACGTAACGTTGCCAATAAGAAAACACAAAACAGCACAGCCAGTGATTTTCATACAGAGCGCTACGTAACGTTGCCAATAAGAAAACATAAACAGCCTACTTACATAGCCCCCATGCTCCTCACAAAAAATTTTACAAATTGTTTTGGGCAGTGGCCAATAATGATTTGATAAAATTTTCCATAATTACAATAACAAAGAAATCAAATGCACACACTTATTGATACAATGTTGGTCAAAAGCTAAAATTTTCTCACAGTCCCTAAAGACAGTCCTGATCATCCATCACAGTAAAATTGCAGTGTTTTTTTTTTTCTCAAAGGCTGAGCAGTAAAAGAAAATGCACACGGAAGTAGTGGATTTCCATGCAATCTTGAAGAAGTAGTGTTGTCCTTCAAACAGAAACACAGTGCTGACTCTTGACATGCAGACAGGTATTGGTCCACAACAGAGCAAACCCACCGCAGAGTCAGTCGAAGTTTTGAAGAATATTGGTAGGTAGGTCATCACAGAGCAGACCACTGTAGTCCTGGTAGAGAGTATGGTATTGGTGGGCCACCAGAGGTGCAGACCTACTGTAGTCCTTGTAGAAATAATGGTATTGGTGAGTCATCAAAGGTGTAGACCCACTGTAGTCCTTGTAGAAATAATGGTATTGGTGGGTCATCAAAGATGCAGACCCACTGCAGTCCTTGTAGAGATGGCCAGCAGCCATCTGTTGTGACTGTGCAGGTGCATAATCACCATTGAAGATTCTTGCAGATAATATAGCAAGTCCATAACCACCACTTGTGCACTCACAAAGTTTTTGGAATTGTCCTTAGAACCAGCAATGCTGTTATCCAGTCCCTTGCTGAATTATTAACACACGTGCAAACACTAACAGTCCCTACTTCTCACATATTGTCCATATAGTATGACCAACAGAAACGTGTGCAGTGAAATGGAACTTACAAGTTAATAATATGATGAACTGGTGTAAATTACAATTTTATAACACAAGAATACAAATACAAAGGTACAAAATACATCATTAAAAACATAATAATACAGATAAAATTTGTAGTACAGGCTTTACAAAAGAATCGAAATAACATATACATCAGTGTTACAGGAATTATGACAGGAATACATAGATAAAAGATCAGAATAACTTTCGAAACATCAACTTCACACATGTGCATTAAAACAGAACAGAATAAGTAATGTCTAAGCATATTTACAAAGTAAATAACATATTATTAATGCTAATTGTATTTGAGGATAACAGTATTCCTCATCATAGTGAATGTAGCTTAGTATTAGAAGAGAAAAAAAATTCTATGAAACAGTACACAGTGACAGGAAGAAAACAAATACACAAGGGTACACAAACACATAGGGGAATAACACAATGGAAAGGACAGGGTTCGTTTTCAGTGTAACATTTGGTACTGCAGTATTTTGCGAACAAAACCTTTTTTGTTCTTGGAGATCTCCCTTCGTTCTTCATTATATCCAAAAAGTCCTATCTATACCCGCTTTCTGTACTTTTCTTGTATAGCCTCTCAGTGCATTTCTTCAAATTCATCGCAACTCATTCTCTTATAGGCTACCCCCTCTTAAGCTAACTTAAATCTACTGAGCTCAGATGCTAAACTAAGGGACGAGACAATGCAGCAGCACAAAACAATTAACACAAACAGCAATGACCAAAAAAAAATGGAAAATTGCAAAGCAAGCTACAGTAAATCTAAATTACCAAGCAATGCAACATTACAACTAATATGAGCCAATGTGCAGCAACAAGAAAAATAAATCAGTAGTAAAACTAGCTTAGCAGAGTAACACAAAGTCAAATTCAGTAACACTATGCCTGGCAAACAGCAGCAGCAAATGAAATATCTTATACCTAAACATGACAAAGTTCAAGCAGAAAAAATATTACATTAAAGACAACAATGCAGATAAAGGAAATGTATATTCACATCTTAATGTCTATGTAATTAAAGTGGTGCACCACAACTTATTCTACAAAATAAATTACCAAGTACTTGAAAAGAAAATTATGAATGCAGTTCCTGTGAAGGTAAATGTCTTTTTGTGCTCCCTCATTTTTTTGAAAAAATTATTATTTACTCGATCTGTAGACAGAAAATATTTATATTAGTACATCTATAAAATTTTATTTTAACCAATGCTGCAGTGCAGCTAGAAACTAGATATTAAACAAAATGAGTAAATAAATACATAAAGCAAGCCATATGGCATTTCTCTCAATTAGCAAGACAATAGCCGTGAAATGTTTCTCATCGTTTCATTAGGCATTTTAGTAAATATCATAAATTAAGAGCTCCACAGTATAAACATATGTTTTCAAGTTCGACCGTGTCGTTTTTTGCGATGCTTTCTACAAAGGAATGTCAATAGCGAGGATAATGGCTTCTTTTTTTTTACCTGTGCCTCTCAAAAACACACTAATGGCTTTTTCTCCAGGCATCTGACACAGCTGGGTGCCCACGACACATTACGTGCAGGTGGTCACTTAACTTTCTTACGGAAATATTTACGACAGCAGTTTCCGCTACAGTGGCAGTCTCATATAAAAATATTTCACAGGTCAAGAATTTGCGGTGCAAATGTGTAGAAACAAAATCCTATGAATATAACAGGTCAAGAATTTGCGGTGCAAATGTGTAGAAACAAAATCCTATGAATATAACAGTGTCCAAAAAATTTTCGTCGGTGTTGTAATACATTCACGCATTTACATACATTTCATAACTCTTAAAGTACGATTCTTGGTTTCCAACAACCTGTTTCACAAACCAGAGTGAGTCCCTAACCACTACTCATTATTCCTTACCTTATTCGTCGACACTTCTTCAATATTTCATCATAACAGATACGTAGCATACTCAAATAATTCATATAGCATCAGCTTATTGACCATAAACATACCTCAGCAGCATAATACACATCGTCGTCGTAAAAATAACATCATAACACCTCAGTCAAATCTCAAAAACGTCGTAGCTTTCTGCAATAATTTAAAAACCTAAAAAAAATTCTCTGCTCATGTCAAAAGTGTCATCCACCTCAAACGTACTTTAAAAATCGTGATCCCATACCAAATACATCATTCAAAGCTCTCATAGTATCACAATGGTTCTGAAAATTATGAAGGGTTCACACAGTACACACAAAATAAAATTTCATAAGTGTGAAGTTATCCAGCTGTGTAATTGCGTAAACATCTGTCACTGACATAGAAAAAAAATGTTTGTCTCTCTCAGTGAAATGATCAGATAGCTGTGTAATTCTGTGGTAGAGAAATATGGTACCGATGTGTAAAGTTGTATAAGCAAATACCATATTAGCTAGGGCTCCTTGTGCTTGCCAAACACATGATACACAAAGTAGCCGTGTACCCCCCTGAGGATATAATTATACCCTCAGGTGTTACAGATTACAGCAATGGAATGAAATGTATCACGGAAAACCTTTGTATAATTGTACTTCAAATATCTTTAAAAATAAATGATTTAAGTACAAAATTAATCACTCAAGTACGTGTACTGTAGTGCTAAACTGTGCGTCTTGTTGTAAGATAATCTCTGTGGAAGTGTCGTAGTTATCGTCCTCCGAAAGCTAAGTTCTGCAGAAGTCAATGTACTTACCTCATGATAAACAAAAGTGAAATGCTTTGCGTATAGATATCTTAGTTATTACGCTTATTGCTGTGATGAAGAAAGTACTGTACTGTAACGTATTGTTGTGCTGCGGAAAAGGCTGTCTCATTGTAGCTATACCACAAAAGTTACTACTAAAACATGTTTTACTTTCCAGAATAAAACAGAAAACTGTGCAGATATAAAACAGAAACACTGCAAAAGCAGCATTGTAAATTGTCACTCATTAGTAGCGTCGTGATAAAATCGTGTAGCTGTCACAGAAACCAAATACTAAGTCATCTTTAATCTCACACAAACTACTTCAAATAAGGAATGTCTTTTCAAGTAAACCAAAATGTTGCATTAAAATCTCATTAGCAGTACTGGTAAATGTTCTAAGCATGTGAGCCTTATAGTCGTTACGTAATCATACAACTAACAAGCAAGAATTTACACACACAATAACACTGTGTCAAATGCATTCGCAATTAGTGTCAAAATATATTCCCTAGATTCTAGACTGGATATTTAACTTCAAACATTGTTGCGTATTAACAGATTCTAAGTCTGACAAAGCCTACTAGCGATGTAAAGTGAAAAGTTATATGGCAAAGACAAAGTTAAAAAGCAGATTATCTTTCAATAAACGGTTTTACATGTGAAATGTGGTGTAAACCTTTACTTTTCCTAGTACGCAGAGTTTCAACTTCAACGCAATTATCATGTGGTATATGTCGGATTCTGTAAGGTCCATTGTAAACTAGAAAGAATTTGTGACTCAAGTGTTTCTTCTTATGTGACAATGAATGAGCTTTAATGAGAACTTTCTGACCAATAGATAATTTCTTTGCATTTGCTTTACCGTGTAGTTTTCTCCTTTTGTCTGCTGCAGATTTTATATTTATAATAGCCAAATCAATTATGTCTTTGTGTCGAAGTTTACGTGTATTCGGGGAAGGTACAAGCTCTCTGATTCTGTTCGGTGGTTCTTCATCCTTTAGTACAAGAGTTGGTGGTAAAGCAGTGGAGTCGTGAGGCATTTCATTCAGCACGTTTTGAAATAAGTGTAAATATCTGTCCCAATGCTGATGCTTCCTGTGACAATAAAGTCTGCAAAGCTTATTGATTTCTTTCATAATCCGTTCAGACGGGTTACAATGTGGTGAGTACAATGAAATAAAAACAGGTTTGATTTTATGATTCCGAAGCATGCATGACCAAACAGCAGATCTGAATTGCGGTCCGTTATCTGAAATGACTTTACTAACGTGTCCAACTTCACGTAAGAAATTTTTAACAAAGGCGTTGGATACAGACCGTCCAGTGGCTTTACGTAACGGAGTGAAAGAAACAAATTTTGAAGTAAGTTCAACAGCGACTAGAACATACGAAAATCCATTAGATGTTCCGACAAGCGGTCCCAAGAGATCAACAGCAGCAAATTCTTTTAATTTAGAAGGAATGATAGGAAACAGCGGAGCACGATGGGAGATAGTAGATGGTTTCGCCTTTTGACAAAATTTACAAATAGACAAGACTCTTCGAATTCTCTTTTCCATATTGTTAAAATAACAAGTCGTTCGAAGAATATGATAACATTTTCGTGGGCCAAAATGTGCATAGCTGAAATGAATGTACCAAATGAGCTTATTAACAAAATCGTCAGGAATGCAAAGTACCCATAGCTTGTCATCAACAGTGCAGCGTTTGAACAGTATGTTGTTTCTAACCAGATAATAATGCCAAATCTGTGTGTGTGTCTTTTCATGCTATTTGCTCTTGATGTCTTTCCAAATCGGATCTTTATCTTGTTCATGAGCAATGTCCTTAATATTCACCAAAAGTCATAATATATATAGGAGTTCATAACATCCATTCTTACAAATATCAAAACTCCGCCATTTGTCTCCCCACATCCACCACTGCTGGCGGCTCACCTCCAACTGCGCAACGCTACGCGCTGTTAACAGCCAGCTGCCGCTGCCCAACACTACAATGGCAGACAACAATGCAAACTAGCCACAGACAGCACACAGCACAGCCAGTGATTTTCATACAGAGCGCTACGTAACGTTGCCAATAAGAAAACATAAACAGCCTACTTACAACCTGCCAAAGGCAGAACACAACGTTTTTTTTTTTTTTTTTTTTTTTTTTTTACAAATATTAGCACATCAAATAACACATTCAGAAAAATAGCCACCTTACACAAGTGACTGACGCAGTAATTGTTTTATTTTTGAAATTACAATGAAATGAACAACCTTAGCTGCTTAAAGGTGTTGACATACGTCAACGGAGACAGATGAATATGTGTGCACCGACCGGGACTCGAACCCGGGATCTCCTGCTTTCATGGCAGACGCTCTATCCATCTGAGCCACCGAGGACACAGAGGATGGCGCGACTGCAGGGATTTATCTCTGGCACGCCTGCCGCGAAACACACATTCTCAACGTATCGTCCCGCACTACATTCGTAGTGCCCCCAAAAATTATACTCATTACTCCCGGCGCGTTGCCGATTCCCGTAAGAGTTCGGGCACTATTCGTGCATTCGCACAGAAGAAGAAGATGGTCAAGTGGCCGGTTACATTGTAATTTCATTCTAACGAGCTGTATGGTCACCGAGCCGGCCGAAGTGGCCGTGCGGTTAAAGGCGCTGCAGTCTGGAACCGCAAGACCGCTACGGTCGCAGGTTCGAATCCTGCCTCGGGCATGGATGTTTGTGATGTCCTTAGATTAGTTAGGTTTAACTAGTTCTAAGTTCTAGGGGACTAATGACCTCAGCAGTTGAGTCCCATAGTGCTCAGAGCCATTGTATGGTCACCGATGGTATCTGTTCTTTCGGACATTTCCGAAAGTACAGATACCATCTTAGTATATATGTTTTATTTCTATTCATCAAGAGTCGTTGCCCTCACGATGCCGTCCCTTATGGACAAAATATTCATACCGTGGCCTTTTCGCATCCTTGCCAAGCACAAACCACGCTGTATTCCGTTCAGAGTCAACCAACCGCTACCAAGGAGGCGGTCATAATGTTTCGGCTCATCGGTATATTTCGGATGGCCTGTCTTCGCATAAGTGGATCTTCGTAAGTTTCCGATGCTTGATACGAGTCCAAGATGCGTCATCATCCGTCTCGCGTGTTAGACTTCAAGTATTCCGAATCCTTTTAAGATTTGAAGTGATAATATAAATCTAGGAAGCTCCTGTTCACCCGCTGCTTCTAGAATCAGCCTGTGACCAGTATTTGTTCACACGACCGCGTATTTCGGTGGAGAATTGAGTAGACTGCTGAGGTGTTCAGCAGTGTTTCTGTTCGTGTTGCGTGACGCACTGTGTGCCGAGTTCGGAGAAGCCCGCAACCCGTTCGTCCTCGGTGTGACGCACCTGCCAGAAGCGGGCGGCCACCCACGCGACCCTACCGCTAGCGCGCACCGCCGCCGTCTCCGTGCTCCTCGCCCTGCCTGGCGGCCGCGAGTGCCCCACCAGATCACGTGGCTGGTGACTCAGGCTGCGCTGCGTGGCGCGCCCCCGCACATAGCTCGCCAGTTCGTCGTCGCCATCGCGATGTCCATCGCCAGTCTCATCATCATGCCGAGCTACTCTAACGACAGCGTTCCCTGTTTTCGGATGCTTCCTTGCACCGCAAGCACCATTCATTGTCTACACTACATGAAAAGATTCGTTTCCCTTGCTCTTTATTTTCATTTATTTTCCGAGAACACTGCAGATAATGCGGTAACAATCCAGAACATCGCAAAAATTAACATTCAAAAAATAGCAATAATGTTACAATTTCGCGCCCAAAAATACTCTCGAATGCTCGAAAATACTCCTAAGTCCTCTTGTCCACTTACGTATTCAGCAATACCCTAATTTGTAACAAAGTACTCTCTCATCCATTTATTCATTTCAAAGACAACTCTGGAACTTTCTAGGACATTCGAGAACATTCCAATATAGAGTATGTTAGAACATTCTCGAACATTCTAGCGGTCGAGCTGGCGCAGTGGTTGTCCCACTGGATTCGAAATCTGCTGGATGACGATCCAAATCCGCGTCCGGCCATCCAGACTTAAGTTCCCCGTGATTTCCTTAAATCGCCCCAGGCTCTTGTCGGGATGGTTCCTTTGAGGGAGCACGACCGATTTCCTTCGTCATCCTGGAAACAATCCGAGCTTATGCTCCGTCCCTCACGATCTCGATATCAACAGGGCGCTAAATCCCTATCTTCCATTTTTTTTAAGGTTCTGGAAAATTCTAGAAGATTCTGGCACATTCTACAGCATTCGCAAACCTTCTGGAAGATTCTATTACATTCGGGTTCTACAATATTCTCGAACATTACAGAATGTTTGGAACATACTAGAACGTCTTATGCGGAACATTTTACAATATTCAGAAACATTCCGGCAGGTCTCAACCATTTCAATTCTTCACTGACTTCCTATAAGAAGACCATTGCCGCGATTCCGTTATTTTGATATCGCAATCTTCTAAGCAACCGAACCTTTCTTCATGGCTGGAGGACTACCTACCATAGCCTATCACTCCCAAGGAGCTGCAGAGGGAGTTTGCAGAACTCCCTCGGCACGCATGGACAAACTAAGCTTACATGTACGAGTATAATATGTGAGCCGGCCCATATGTTGCAGAGATTGTCTGGACTACTCTGGGAAGCCGTTACACAGAATCCATGCAGTCCCGATCTCTCACCATGAGATTTCCATATTTTTGGAGGCCTGAAGGAAGACATTTGCGACCGCCAATTTGCTGCGGATGACGAGGTGCAACAATTTTTCCATGAGGACATTGTCGTATTGTCTCACAATGGGATAAATGTATTAATACTTATGGCGATTCCTTTCGAAATAATAAACTATTTACTTACTTTTTTTCTATCTGCCTGGTTTTCATATCAATGCCCTTAAAAGCGTAAATATTTTGACTTTATTTTCAAATTTTTAGTGTCCTATTTTTTTAAATAATGTTATCAGCTTTCTGTTAATGCCATTTCATGCCTTCCCATAACCAAGTATCTTCGGCACACGGCTTCCACAGAACTTTATGAATTACACTTCATATGGGAAGCCATTGTTTACTTTATTCATCCTTTGTAGTAATGTACAAGTGCTTTTTTAAGCTTAGTTAAGACAGTTTAAATGTAAGATTATAGTAATTTTATACGCGCTTAATTTAACACAAACCGTTATTTGATACGTCAAAAAGTTTTGCTCTCTTCTTGGAGGTAATGTGCTATTAAATTGGCACTCTACAATTTCACGAGGTTTCCCCACGGTTCATTGTGGTGCGAGGCATTTTTAGCGCATCTCAGTATGGCATTGTTTAGATCTGCGTCGGTTTCCACACGTTCACTGCATGTGGAAGAGTCTGTCACACCGGTCCCGTGGATGAACTCAGGGAAACATGGTTGCCCCGACCTGTAGCAAATAATTGAAATTACTTCTCTATTCCGTAGGTTTGCCTGTCTCTGACGCGGTTTTGTTCGTATGGGGCAAGACTACGCTGTTTGGTACTGATGTTCCATCTTCTTTCTTGAAACATGGAGGTACTGATACTGATCATTCATGCATTATTTGCAGAGAAGAACAGAGGCACAAAACTATAAGCCCATATCTCTGAAGTTAGCCTGTTACAGAGTGTGAGAAAACGTTTTATCCTCGCGTATCGTGACTTTCCTGGAGACCGATAATCTGCTCTTCGTGAATCAATATGGGTGCCGAAAACAACGATCACGTGAAACCCAGCTCCTTCTTTTAGTATACGAGAACCAGAAAGCAGTAGATACCGGCATCCAGGTTGGTGCCGTGTTCCTTAATTTTCCGGAACGTACTCGTTGCAGTTCCGTACTGCCGCCTAGTGAGCACAATGTGAGCGTGCGGAATATCAGACCAGCTGTATGACTGGATTGAAGACCATTGCAGCATGTCATTGTCATCGGCGAGAAATCTTCAGACGTACACGTAGCGTTGGGTTTTCTCCAAGGTAATGACACAGGACCTTTCTTTTTCACAGAACATGTAAACGACCTGTCCGCCTCCGTAGCTGAGAGTGCTGTTGACTGCCATACGGATGATCCACGTTTGATCCCCGGTACTCCCAGGTATTCTTCCTTGGTGGGAGGACTGGTAAGGAGCTACTCGACCGACTAGTAGCGGCTCCGACGTGAAGAAACACGACAACGATCGCGGGAGCGGTGTGCCGACCACACGCCTCCCCCCCGCCCCCCCCATGCGGCATCCGATGACGCCATTGGCGGAGGATGACACGGCGGTCGGTCAGTCCGGAACTTCACATTGACTTTTCTATAAATTACCTAGTGAATAACGAGGGAAGTACCATGAGGCATTTCGCGGATGATGCTGTCGTTCATAGAGAATTCACATCGTTACAAAATTTTAGGAAGACATGCAGACAGTATCGTCGCTTGGTGATAGGATATATAATACGTGCTTATGATGAGTGGCAACTGGCGATCCTTGTACCAAGCGTATATATATATATATATATATATATATATATATATATATATATATATATATATATATATATATATATATATATATATATACTCCTGGAAATGGAAAAAAGAACACATTGACACCGGTGTGTCAGACCCACCATACTTGCTCCGGACACTGCGAGAGGGCTGTACAAGCAATGATCACACGCACGGCACAGCGGACACACCAGGAACCGCGGTGTTGGCCGTCGAATGGCGCTAGCTGCGCAGCATTTGTGCACCGCCGCCGTCAGTGTCAGCCAGTTTGCCGTGGCATACGGAGCTCCATCGCAGTCTTTAACACTGGTAGCATGCCGCGACAGCGTGGACGTGAACCGTATGTGCAGTTGACGGACTTTGAGCGAGGGCGTATAGTGGGCATGCGGGAGGCCGGGTCGACGTACCGCCGAATTGCTCAACACGTGGGGCGTGAGGTCTCCACAGTACATCGATGTTGTCGCCAGTGGTCGGCGGAAGGTGCACGTGCCCGTCGACCTGGGACCGGACCGCAGCGACGCACGGATGCACGCCAAGACCGTAGGATCCTACGCAGTGCCGTAGGGGACCGCACCGCCACTTCCCAGCAAATTAGGGACACTGTTGCTCCTGGGGTATCGGCGAGGACCATTCGCAACCGTCTCCATGAAGCTGGGCTACGGTCCCGCACACCGTTAGGCCGTCTTCCGCTCACGCCCCAACATCGTGCAGCCCGCCTCCAGTGGTGTCGCGACAGGCGTGAATGGAGGGACGAATGGAGACGTGTCGTCTTCAGCGATGAGAGTCGCTTCTGCCTTGGTGCCAATGATGGTCGTATGCGTGTTTGGCGCCGTGCAGGTGAGCGCCACAATCAGGACTGCATACGACCGACGCACACAGGGCCAACACCCGGCATCATGGTGTGGGGAGCGATCTCCTACACTGGCCGTACACCACTGGTGATCGTCGAGGGGACACTGAATAGTGCACGGTACATCCAAACCGTCATCGAACCCATCGTTCTACCATTCCTAGACCGGCAAGGGAACTTGCTGTTCCAACAGGACAATGTACGTCCGCATGTATCACGTGCCACCCAACGTGCTCTAGAAGGTGTAAGTCAACTACCCTGGCCAGCAAGATCTCCGGATCTGTCCCCCATTGAGCATGTTTTGGACTGGATGAAGCGTCGTCTCACGCGGTCTGCACGTCCAGCACGAACGCTGGTCCAACTGAGGCGCCAGGTGGAAATGGCATGGCAAGCCGTTCCACAGGACTACATCCAGCATCTCTACGATCGTCTCCATGGGAGAATAGCAGCCTGCATTGCTGCAAAAGGTGGATATACACTGTACTAGTGCCGACATTGTGCATGCTCTGTTGCCTGTGTCTATGTGCCTGTGGTTCTGTCAGTGTGATCATGTGATGTATCTGACCCCAGGAATGTGTCAATAAAGTTTCCCCTTCCTGGGACAATGAATTCACGGTGTTCTTATTTCAATTTCCAGGAGTATGAGTCACCTAACATTACCTCTCGATATATTTCGTAAACCACATCAAATACTGACGAATCGATTCCACAGACCGAACATGAGGAGAGGGGCTAGTGTAACTGGTTAATACAAACAATAAAAAAAATGCACGGAAGTATGTTTTTTAACACAAACCTACGTTTTTTTAAATGGATCCCCGTTAGTTTTGTTAGCACATCTGAACATATAAACAAATACGTAATCAGTGCCGTTTGTTGCATTGTAAAATGTTTATTACACCCGGAGATATTGTAACCTAAAGTTGACGCTTGAGTACCACTCCTCCGCTGTCCGATCGTGTGTATCGGAGAGCACCGAATTACGTAGGGATCCAAGGGGAACGGTGATGGACCTTAGGTACAGAAGAGACTGGAACAGCACATTACGTCCACATGCTAACACCTTTTTATTGGTCTTTTTCATTGACGCACATGTACATTACCATGAGGGGTGAGGTACACGTACACACGTGGTTTCCGTTTTCAATTACGGAGTGGAATAGAGTGTGTCCCGACATGTCAGGCCAATAGATGTTCAATGTGGTGGCCATCATTTGCTGCACACAATGGCAATCTCTGGCGTAATGAATGTCGTACACGCCGCAGTACATCTGGTGAAATGTCGCCGCAGGCTGCCACAATACGTTGTTTCATATCCTCTGGGGTTGTAGGCACATCACGGTACACATTCTCCTTTAACGTACCCCACAGAAAGAAGTCCAGAGGTGTAAGATCAGAAGAACGGGCTGACCAATTTATGCGTCCTCCACGTCCTATGAAACGCCCGTCGAACATCCTGTCAAGGATCAGCCTAGTGTTAATTGAGGAATGTGCAGGTGCACCATCATGCTGATACCACATACGTCGACGCGTTTCCAGTGGGACATTTTCGAGCAACGTTGGCAGATCGTTCTGTAGAAACGCGATGTATGTTGCAGCTGTTTGCCCCCTGCAATGAAGTGAGGACCAATGAGGTTGTCGCCAATGATTCCGCACCATACATTTACAGTCCACGGTCGCTGTCCGCTTTACCTGTCTGAGCCAGCGAGGATTGTCCACGGACCAGTAATGCATGTTCCGTAGATTCACCGCCCCGTGGTTTGTGAAACCCGCTTCATCGGTAAACAGGTAGAACTGCAACGCATTCTCTGTTAATGCCCATTGACAGACTTGCACTCGATGATTAAATTCATCGCCATGTAATTGCTGATGTAGCGACACATGAAACGGGTGAAAGCGGTGATCATGCAGTATGCGCATGACACTACTTTGACTCAGTCCACCGGCTCTCGCAATGTCCCGTGTACTCATGTGTTGGTTCATGGCAACAGCAGCTAACACGCCAACTGCACCCGCTTCTCCTGTGACGGGCCTGTTACGGACCCGTTTGCGTGCTACGGCCATACCTGTTGCATACAGTTGGCGGTAGATGTTTGCAATGTGCGGCACGTTGGATGCTCTCTGTCCGGGTACCGTTCTGCATACACCCTGCAGGCTTCAGCTGCATTTCGTCGACACTCGCCATAGATGAGTATCATCTCCGCCTTTTCAGAGTTCGAATACACCATGGTCACAGTTCCTACAACACTACACTATCACAGACGTCTGGTAACACTGTGTACTACAGTTGGTCTGCGTGCGGAGACGAATGCAGAATAACAATAGCAGCAAGCGCTACATGCGGACACTGCGACAGCTAGACCAAACCACAACAGTGCACTACAGCCACACTCGTAAACACGGTCGTCATCGTAAACATGTCCCTGCAGATGCTGCTCGCCGACCGTGGCCCGTGTTTGTTACAACACGCAACTGAACGTCGGAGGTTTCAAGCGTCAACTTTAGGTTACAATATCTCCGGATGTAATTAACATCTTACAATGCAACAAACGGCACTGATTACGTATTTGGTTATATGTTCAGATGTGCTAACAAAACTAACGGAGTTCCATTTAAAAAAACGTAGGTTTGTGTTAAAAAACATACTTCCGTGCATTTTTGTATAGTTTGTATTAAACAATTACACTAGCCCCTCTCCTCACGTTCGGTCTGTGGAATCGGTTCGTCAGTATTTGATGCGGTTTACGAAATATATCCAGCGGTAACGTTAGGTGACTCACCCTGTATATATATATATATATATATATATATATATATATATATATATATATATATATATATTGCGAACTTTGGCGTTGGTCTCTGGATCGTACTAAAAAAACCAACTTTCATCGCCAGTGGTAACACGGCTCAACAATTCTGGACTGATTTCCGTTTGCTCTAACAGATCGGCTGCCACATTTTTTCGTGTTTCTCGCTGTTGTGGTGTGAAATTTTTGGGGACCGTTTTTGCACAAATCTTTCTCATACCAAGATCTTCAGTTATTAATAGGCGAATCGTTTCTCGATTGATGTTCAGTTCATCTGCAATCATTTTCACGGATAATCTTCGATTGATCATACGAGTTCACGCACCCTGGCCAAGTTGACATCCGTCCGTGAGGTTGATGGTCGTCTACTGCGGTCTTCATCTTCAACATTCGTTCTGCCTTCACCAAACATTTTATGCCAAGGAAAAACTAGAGCTGTTGACATAACCTGCTCTCCAAAAGCCTTCTGAAGCTTACTGTATGTTGTCGTCGCGTTTTCACCCATTTTAACGCAAAAAGAAATGGCATACCGTTGCACAATATTACGCGGTTCCATTTCCGTGACGAGAGACACAAACACGTGTTAACTTATTACAGCACAACTCACGACTGAGCAGTTGCATCCATGTGCCGCTTGGACTAGAAGCAGCTTATAGACCAAGTTCAAAGATATTGTGCCTACGCAAGCCTGCAGGTTGCCACATCTTGCAAAGAAAATCAGTCTCATTACTTTATTGTCGCTGTTCGTATATATATAATTTGCGAATAATAGGTTGAAAGACCATTTATTGTACGAGTATATTGCCGCAGAACGGTCAGTCACATTCATAAAATTTGTATGGCTATCTGCACGGGATGACTATGTAAAAGTAAATATGTATAAGGCAGATGCCAGATCGAGTTTCATTCTAAGAATTTTCGGGAAGTGTGGTCTACCCACGAAGGAGGTTGCTTACAAAAACCAGTATTTGAATATTGGTCGGCAGTCTAGGATCTGTACCAGGCAGAACTGATAGAGAAAACAGAAAAGATACAAAGAAGAGCAGCACACATCGTCACAGGTCCATTTACTTAGTCTGAAACTGTCACGGAGAGGCTGAGCCGACTCCAGAGACAGATGCTGCAAGAGAGGCGTTGAGCATAGCGGAGAGCTTTACTGTTGAAATTACGTTAGTCTTCGTTCCTGGACGAGTCGATCGATGTACTGCTTTCTCCTAGGTATACCTCGCAAAACACCGTGGACTTAAAGTGAGAGAGTTTCGAGCCCACGCAGAGGCTTGCCAAAAACCGTGTTTTCCGCGGACCATTCGTGACGAACAGGAAACGTGGGAAGTAACAGTGGTGCACAGAGTACCGTCCGCCACACGACATAGATTACCGCATACTACAAGGTGGCGCACGACGAGTAGTCTTCAGTTGGTCATCCTTATAAGGTGCATATGTGCTCGCGTCATCTATCACGTCTAATCGGACGCACAGAGTAGAGTCTATGCCGTTGAGTTCAATTTGGAACGTCAGCCGGTCCTAAATCTACATCTACATTCATACTCCGCAAACCACCTGACGGTGTGTGCCAGAGGGTACTTTGAGTACCTCTATCGGTTCTCCTTTCGATTCCAGTCTCGTATTGTTCGTGGAAAGAAAGATTGTCGATATGCCTCTGTGTGGGCTCTAATCTCTCTGATTTTATCCTCATGGTCTCTTCGCGAGATATACGTAGGATGGAGCAATACAGTGCTTGACTCCTCGGTGAAGGTATTTCCTCGAAACTTCAACAAAAGCCCGTACCGAGCTACTGAGCGTCTCTCCTGCAGAGTCTTCCACTGGAGTTTATCTATCATTTCCGTAACGCTTTCGCAATTACTAAATGATCCTGTAACGAAGCGCGCTGCTCTCCGTTGGATCTTCTCCATCTCTTCTATCAACCCTATCTGGTACGGATCCCACACTGGTGAGCAATATTCAAGCAGTGGGCGAACAAGTGTACTGTAACCTACTTCCTTGGTTATCGGTTTGCATTTCCTTAGGATTCTTCCAATGAATCTCAGTCTGGCATCTGCTTTACCGACGATTACTTTTATATGGTCATTGCATTTTCAATCACTGCTCCCAGATAATTTATGGAATTAACTGCTTCCAGTTGCTGACCTGCTATATTGTAGCTAAATGATAAAGGATCTTTCTTTCTATGTATTCGCAGCACATTAAGCTTGTCTACATTGAGATTCAATTGCCATTCCCTGCACCGTGCGTCAATTCGTTGCAGATCCTCCTGCATTTCAGTACAATTTTCCATTGTTAGAACCTCTCGATATGCCACAGCATCATCCGCAAAAAGCCTCAGTGAACTTCCGATGTCATCCACAAGGTCATTTATGTGTATTGTGAATAGCAACGGTCCTACGGCTCTCTCCTGTGGCAGACCTGAAATCGCTCTTACTTCGGAAGACTTCTTTCCATTGAGACATGCTGCGTTCTGTTATCTAGGAACTCTTCAATCCAATCACACGATTGGTCTGATAGTCCATATGCTCTTACTTTGTTCATTAAACGACTGTGGGGAACTGTATCGAACGCCTTGTGGAAGTCAAGAAACATGGCATCTACCTGGGAACCCGTATCTACAGGGTGTTTCAAAAATGACCGGTATATTTGAAACGGCAATAAAAACTAAACGAGCAGCGATAGAAATACACCGTTTGTTGCAATATGCTTGGGACAACAGTACATTTTCAGGCGGACAAACTTTCCAAATTACAGTAGTTACAATTTTCAACAACAGATGGCGCTGCAAGTGATGTGAAAGATATAGAAGACAACGCAGTCTGTGGGTGCGCCATTCTGTACGTCGTCTTTCTGCTGTAAGCGTGTGCTGTTCACAACGTGCAAGTGTGCTGTAGACAACATGGTTTATTCCTTAGAACAGAGGATTTTTCTGGTGTTGGAATTCTACCGCCTAGAACACAGTGTTGTTGCAACAAGACGAAGTTTTCAACGGAGGTTTAATGTAACCAAAGGACCGAAAAGCGATACAATAAAGGATCTGTTTGAAAAATTTCAACGGACCGGGAACGTGACGGATGAACGTGCTGGAAAGGTAGGGCGACCGCGTACGGCAACCACAGAGGGCAGCGCGCAGCTAGTGCAGCAGGTGATCCAACAGCGGCCTCGGGTTTCCGTTCGCCGTGTTGCAGCTGCGGTCCAAATGACGCCAACGTCCACGTATCGTCTCATGCGCCAGAGTTTACACCTCTATCCATACAAAATTCAAACGCGGCAACCCCTCAGCGCCGCTACCATTGCTGCACGAGAGACATTCGCTAACGATATAGTGCATAGGATTGATGACGGCGATATGCATGTGGGCAGCATTTGGTTTACTGACGAAGCTTATTTTTACCTGGACGGCTTCGTCAATAAACAGAACTGGCGCATATGGGGAACCGAAAAGCCCCATGTTGCAGTCCCATCGTCCCTGCATCCTCAAAAAGTACTGGTCTGGGCCGCCATGTCTTCCAAAGGAATCATTGGCCCATTTTTCAGATCCGAAACGATTACTGCATCACGCTATCTGGACATTCTTCGTGAATTTGTGGCGGTACAAACTGCCTTAGACGACACTGCAAGATGGTGCCCGGCCACATCGCACGGCCGACGTCTTTAATTTCCTGAATGAATATTTCGATGATCGTGTGATTGCTTTGGGCTATCCGAAACATACAGGAGGCGGCGTGGATTGGCCTCCCTATTCGCCAGACATGAACCCCTGTGACTTCTTTCTGTGGGGACACTTGAAAGACCAGGTGTACCGCCAGAATCCAGAAACAATTGAACAGCTTAAGCAGTACATCTCATCTGCATGTGAAGCCATTCCGCCAGACTCGTTGTCAAAGGTTTCGGGTAATTTCATTCAGAGACTACGCCATATTATTGCTACGCATGGTGGATATGTGGTAAATATCGTACTATAGAGTTTCCCAGACCGCAGCGCCATCTGTTGTTGAAAATTGTAACTACTATAATTTCGAAAGTTTGTCTGCCTGAAAATGTACTGTTGTCCCAAGCATATTGCAACAAACGGTGTATGTCTATCGCTGCTCGTTTAGTTTTTATTGCCGTTTCAAATATACCGGTCATTTTTGAAACACCCTGTATGAACCTCTGAGTCTCGTGGACGTTTCAGCGCGAGCTGGGTTTCACACGATCGTCTTTTTCGAAACCCGTGCTGATTCCTACAGAGTAGATTTCTAGTCTTCAGAAAAGTCATTACACTCAAACATAATACGTGTTCCAGGTAGGTACCGAGGCAGTGGAGTAGTTGTGTCGTATGCTGAGCTTTGAAGCTGTCCAATTCGCAATGCGCCCTGTAAGAAACGGTTCATACTTCACCTTTGCCATCGATTTCGGTTTGGCCGGCCGCGAGTCAGTTGCTCCTCGCGGGTTCGGCCATTGAAGTCTGCAGCGTCGAGGCAGCTGCCTCACTGTGTTGTTTATCGGTTGCGGGTTACAACACGGTCGGAGGTTGACCCTTACTTGCTACGCTTGTTCATTGCGCATGGTATTACTGGAGTGCTGTGGCCGGAGACGGCGGAAATGTCGAGGTTCCGGCACGAGGCGTGGTGCTTGGCTTTCCTCGCCACGCAGGCCATGTTGGGAAGAAGAGTTTGCCGGGGCGTCGCCTGGCATTAACCGTTCGCCTGGGCATATGGTGTGTGTTTGATTGAAACAGGTGCAATTGTGTGCTTACCTATATTTGTTAATGGTTAATTGATGTTGGGGGCAACGGCCTTGTCGCAGTGGATACACCGGTTCCCCTGAGAACACCGAAGTTAAGCGCCGTTGGGCGTGGCCAGCACTTGGATGGGTGACCATCCAGCCGCCATGCGCTCTTGCAATTTTTCGAGGTGCAGTCAGCCTCGTGATGCCAATTGAGGAGCTACTCGACCGAATAGTAGCGGCTTCGGTCAAGGATGCCATCATAACGACCGGGAGAGCGGTGTGGTGACCCCACGCCCCTCCTATCCGTTTCCTCCACTGAGGATGACACGGCGGTCGGATGGTCCCGGTAGGCCACTCGTGGCCTGAAGACGGAGTGCTATTTTTTATTTGATGTTGTCTTCAGTGACGAGTCTGATATGTCAAAGTTACGTCACACGTGGCATGATAACGGGGCCTGTGCTTTCCACCTTAGTTTCCTACCACTTGATGAAGGATTTGCAGCTATATGTAAGGAAGTCCGGTGAGCTGCTCATTATTGAGTGATTGTATATCTAAGGTTTTTGTAATCTTGGTGATTAAGTACCAAAACTTGCACCTTAGTTTATGAGTAACGAAATACTATGCTGTCTCGTATAACATCAGATTCCATGAAAGTGTAGTTCTGGTGGACTCTTGCCCGTTTAAGGTAATTCTCAGCTGTTGTTATTAAGTTTCAAGGAAAAATCTTACCTACGCGTGTATTGTAGTGTTTAAATGAATTCTTAAGTGTTGAGTTTAATTTTTTTGCGAGCTTTTCTGTTTTAATGTTAAGTTTTATTCTTTTATGTAATATCGATGTGCAATTGCATGTGTGCCGTTGTAGTTGATTTGTATTTCAGTTGTGCTGAGAGCAGTGTATTGCCTTCGGTACGGTGGGGTGTGGCACCAGGGCTTGACGACTTGGCCGTCGCCTGTGGAACTGTGTTTCGTTAGACAGGGCTCCATGTTGCTGGCCTTCTATTTCGATCTCGTCCTCAAGTTGAGTATTGCCTTTCTCTTTGTTCCTACCTCTGTCAGGTCGTTAAGCTCTTTAGTTCCTTCCTCCTCCGCTTTGGCGAATGCCCCTTTCGCTCGAAATATGAATTTAAACCTGTAAAACTGAGTTTCACTCTGTAATTAGTGCCCGATCAGATTGCGCGAGGCTCCGCCTTATTAATTGTGTATTTCCTTATCAGCCATTTGTTTATTATATTTGTACCTTGTGTGCTGGTTGTGAAGTTTAATTTTTATAAAGGAGGGTTTCATGTGCGTATATTCTCAGGGAATGTTTATTTTAATTAGTGCCTCCCTGTACTGGCATCAGCTGGATTATTCCTTAGTCAGAAGTTAGTGTGCCCGGTGTCTTCATTGCCGAGTGTGGAAGTTTTTGAAGTTGCTTTTATTATTACTTGTGTGCCTTAATGTTATACCTTGGTATGAATTTATATTGCAAAAGTCATTGTACAGGATAGTCTTGCGGGTTCAGAGTTTGGCAAGTTTTGATTTTATTAAATATTTACGCTAACTGAAATTTTGTTAACGTTTTATGCATTTGTTATGCATATTTTAACAGGGGCTTAAGAAAAATTTTTATTGTGCTTCAGTGAGGTTAAAATTATCTGTTTTATTTTGTTAAATTGTGCAAGGTAGTAAACATTATTTAACACAAGCTGTGTACATTCGATAACTATGGCCCTTCTGCTTCCTGTCTTATTATTGGACGCAAATAGCACATTCCAACCGTGATTTCCGTTTTCCAAACAGAAGAACGATATCCAGGTGGCACGAGGCGGGTTCTGTAATAATAGTGTGAAACGCGTACGTTTCATATGTAATTGTTACGAGCGATGGCGAGGCATGACAGAATCTCTGACCAGAGAGTTATTTATCGTGGCTAGTCTGCGCTTGACAGCGCGAGTGTACATTTGCGTGTAGCGAGTCGGCAGGAGCAGTTGCGAGTTGCTCTCTGTCTGTAGTAGAAGTCGGATACAGTTGTGTGTGGCGAGTCGGCATGCGTCCGCGGTGTGTTCTGCCCACGAGTCTGGTCAGGAATGTGGTGGACGATATGTATATTATTGTAGAAGGTAATGAAGCAACACTGCGCTCAGCTAATAACGTATGTTAATTGTAATTAATTTGTTCAAAAAATGCCCCAATAATAATTTTTCTATAAAGTAATTTTTTTAAAGAAAAAGATTCATTTCAAGTTAAATAATATTTCCTATGCATTCCCTCCAAGAATCAAAATTAAATATGGGCCAGCATTGCACGGAGCTGTGCCGAAAAATAAGAGCAGATATAGATGCAGTTTTAGTGAGGTAAGAATTTATCAGGTTTAGTTATTTCACAGGGCCGAAGGTCAGCGTTGCTGCCCTTATAAGATTTATCAGGTTGAATTATTTCTGTTCAGATGTTACATTCAGTTCATGCTTCATTATTTAATTAACATTATTGTGGGTTTAATGGTCAATCTTCATCCCTTAACGATATTTTGTGGGGAGTTTATATTTGCGCAATTTTTATTCTTTAATTTTGCAAGGAGTTTACGCTTGGCTCATTTTATTATTCCATTAATATAGACAAACTTTATTGCGGGGAAGTTACAAGTGAAGCGTAAGGGACCTGAAATGGCAGTTGAAACGTCGCAAAATATTCGACGAGTTAGTGCAGCTCTGTGGCGAGACCCACAAGGGATCTACCCGTCGCGTTTCCAGAACATTACAAATCCCTCACGTGCGTTTTCAGAGGATCGTGACACAGCATTTAAGGTTTCATCCTTACAAGCTCCAAGCGACTCAGCACCTACGGCCGGCACATAAAGTGAGTAGGCGCAATTTACGCGAAACGCCGCTATACATAAATTACCAGGATGACGCATTTCCGACAAATCTTGTGCTCTCAGATGAGACAAAATTTCATCTGAATTGGTCTGTCAAAAAATAAAACTTCCGATATTACTCGGACACAAACCCGCAGTTCACCTAAGAAAAGGCACAGGGAGATCTAAAGGTCATCATTTGCTGTGCTGTTCGGCAGTCCATTGCAAATTTTTGCTCCATATTTGCTGGAAGATAGCTACGGCCGATCAGCGAGTTTCAATACTGAATGGTGCGCGGCCATGTTAACAATTTCTTCGTTCCACACTAATGTCTAAACACGATATGATTTCCGCAATATGGGGCTGCAAACCAGAAGGCCGGTAATTTATTGAGTCACCTGTAACGCCACTTTCCACACTGACAGTGAGTAGTCTCACGATAAGGTTGATATTCCAGGTCCAGTCAGAGCATTTGATCTTTCAGCCTCCCTAATTAACTTCTTTCTGAAGGGTCACCTAAACAACAAAGGGACTGCACAATACAGATGAGCTCAAAGCCGCACTCCAGGAAGACATTGAGACCATTCCTCTAGATATGACTGAGACGGAAATGAGGAGCTTTCGCAAATATATTAAGCATTGCGTCGCCAATTATAGAACCTTTTGTATGGTGCATTTTTTGAGGAAAAACCTTGGGTTTGGTATTTCAGTGATGCCAACGTCTGTAGAACAATTTCGTGCAGGGGTAAACAAAAATATGGAAACACCAAAAAGATAGTGAAAGGGTCCTGTGGCCCCCTTTCATTACCATTTTAATTGCTTTGCAGTGATACAGAACTCTCTGGCATGCGTGAGTGAATGAATGTGGTGTGTTTCATGTTGCTATACGGTGGTTTAATCTGCTGCAGAGAATCCGCGGTAGTCATACAGAATGGCAAAAAAATGGTTCAAATGGCTCTGAGCACTATGGGACTTAACATCTGAGGTCATCAGTCCCCTAGAGCTTAGAACTAGTTCAACCTAAGTAACCTAAGAACATCACACACATTCATGCCCGAGGCAGGATTCGAACCTGCGACCGTAGTGGTCGCGCGGTTCCAAACTGAAGCGCCTAGAACCGCTCGGCCACGCTGGCCGGCATCGCTCTATTTAACTCGATTACATTGG
Source organism: Schistocerca nitens (assembly GCF_023898315.1). Taxonomy (NCBI): domain Eukaryota; kingdom Metazoa; phylum Arthropoda; class Insecta; order Orthoptera; family Acrididae; genus Schistocerca; species Schistocerca nitens. The sequence continues at coordinate 603,467,455 of NC_064619.1, read as the reverse complement.
AATACCTTTGGTTTACTTTTGTTGAAATTTATCTTACAGTCTCCACTCAGAGTGCCATCAGTTGCGTTCCAGTGCTCTTCAAAGCCCTCTCATGTCTCTGACATAATTACAGTGTCATCGGCAAATCTCAAATATTTTTCCCTTTCCAAATTTCTCGTTCGTTTCTTTTATTGCTTACTCTTTCTGTCGTTGAATAAAAAATGGATCAAATGGCTCTGAGCACTGTGGGACTTAACATCTGAGGTCATCAGTCTCCTAGAACTTAGAACTACTTAAACCTAACTAACCTAAGGACTTCACACACATCCATGCCCGAGGCAGGATTCGAACCTGCGAACGGAGCGGTCACGCGGTTCCAGACTGAAGCGCCTAGACCGCACGGCCACACCGGCCGGCTACAGAATGGCCAACCCTTGTAATTTTCAGGTAGGCAAAGAGGTTTGCTCCCCTTGTGTGAAAGTCACCGGTGTTAGGCTGGTGGCGGAAGCCTCATCTTTGGGTTTTCCTGACCACGGGGTCGCGAGGGAGACGCTGGAGTGTGTGAGACGGTCAGTCTGCTTCCAGCTCTCCGAGGGTCTGCAGCCGAAGTCTCTTCGGAGAAGGGTGAGCTGACTTAACCGCGTGGTGCGTTGTCTCATTGCAAGATGGTAGCTTCTAGCTTTTGGTCTCGCGTTTCATCTTATAAAGATTGATTTGCTGTGTCGCAGCAAGGAATGCAACGCTTTTGTCGACTTTGAGTTTAATTCCTAATGCAGACTTGACTTTAATCCGTAAGAAGAACGTAGCACAAAGGTGTTGCATATGTTGAAGCGCCCTCGGTTCAATATGAATGTTTGTGTTCCGGTAACTGCGTGTGTATGAATTCTAATCTTTCCAGAATCTTGGTAATTATTGCGTTTTTGTGAATGTTCTTTGTCTCATTACTTTATGTCTGGTGGAAACCATCCACATGGGTTAATATTAGAGTTTGTTGGCCCTCTGCCACTATCATTTGTCTTTTCAAATGTGTCCTCTGTAAAATGTTAATTGTTCGCGACTGCGTGGTTTGATGTTAGCAAAATTTTGCCACGGTAGGTATAAATTTGTCTCCGTGAACCACGTGGGCATACGAGTCTGTTGTGAATCGTATAGCGTTTCACAAGCAATTGTACTTAATTACCAGGCAACAGCAGTTATGTAGATGCCTTACATCAAAGTTTTAAGGAATAAATAATTTTGCCTCCAATCTTATCCGGTGTACCGATGTTACATCTCCGTTACCTACGCCATTTACCTTGTAGTTTTCCTTGTTAGCCCATCCATAGCGTTTCCATGTGCACAGGTCCAATAATTAGTGACCTTTTTTTATTTAAAACAAATGCTCTGGAATAGATCTTGTTTTCAGGAATGTTGCTGCAAGCTCCACTTATGCGCAGTGTTCGCGCACTTTTTACTTTATTCAATATTTGAACGTGTGGTTCCTGAAGAGGGGCAGCAGCCTTTTCAGTATTTGCAGGGGCAACAGTCTGGATGATTCACTGATCTGGCCTTGTAACACTAACCAAAACGGCCTTGCTGTGCTGGTACTGCGAACGGCTGAAAGCAAGGTGAAACTACAGCCGTAATTTTTCCCGAGGGCATGCAGCTTTACTGTATGGTTAAATGATGATGGCGTCCTCTTGGGTAAAATATTCCGGAGGTAAAATAGTCCCCCATTCGGATCTCCGGGCGGGGACTACTCAGGAGGACGTTGTTATCAAGGAGAAAGAAAACTGGCGTTCAACGGATCGGATCGTGCTATGTCAGACCCCTTAATCGGGCAGGTAGGTTAGAAAATTTAAAAAGGGAAATGGATAGGTTAAAGTTAGATATAGTGGGAATTAGTGAAGTTCGGTGGCAGGAGGAACAAGACTTCTGGTCAGGTGAATACAGGGCTATAAATACAAAATCAAATAGGGGTAATGCAGGAGTAGGTTCAATAATGAATAAAAAAATAGGAATGCGGGTAAGCTACTACAAACAGCATAGTGAACGCATTATTGTGGCCAACATGGACACGAAGCCCATGCCTACTACAGTAGTACAAGTTTATATGCCAACTGGCTCTGCAGATGATGAAGAAATTGATGAAATATATGATGAGATAAAAGAAATTATTCAGGTAGTGAAGGGAGACGAGTATTTAATAGTCATGGGTGACTGGAATTCGATAGTAGGAAAAGGAAGAGAAGGAAACATAGTAGGTGAATATGGATTGGGGCCGCCTGGTAGAATTTTGCACAGAGCACAACTTAATCATAGCTAACACTAGGTTCAAGAATCATAAATGGAGGTTGTATACATGGAAGAAGGCTGGATATACTGACAGGTTTCAGATAGATTATATAACGGTAAGACTGAGATTTAGGAACCAGGTTTTAAATTGTAAGACATTTCCAGGGGCAGATGTGGACACTGACCACAATCTATTGGTTATCAACTGTAGATTAAAACTGAAGAAACTGCAAAAAGGTGGGAATTTGAGGAGATGGGACCTGGATAAACTGAAAGAACCAGAGGTTGTACAGAGTTTCAGGGAGAGCATAAGGGAACAATTCACAGGAATGGGGGAAAGAAGTACAGTAGAAGAAGAATGCGTAGCTCTGTGGGATGAAGTAGTGAAGGTAGCAAAGGATCAAGTAGGTAAAAATACGAGGAGAGTAGAACTCCTTGGATAACAGAAGAAATAGTGAACTTAATTGATGAAAGGAGAAAATATAAAAATGCAGTAAATTAATCAGGCAAAAAGGAATACATAGTCTAAAAAATGAGATCGACAGGAAGTGCAAAATGGTTAAGGAGGGATGGCTAGAGGACAAATGTAAGGATGTAGAGGCTTATCTCACTAGGGGTAAGATAGATACTGCCTACAGGAAAATTAAAGAGACCTTTGGAGAAAAGAGAGCCACTTGTATGAATATCAAGAGCTCAGATGGAAACCCAGTTCTAAGCAAAGAAGGGAAAGCAGAAAGGTGGAAGGAGTATATAGAGCGTATATACAAGAGCGATGTATTGAGGACAATATTATGGAAATGGAAGAGGATGTAGATGAAGATGAAATGGGAGATACGATACTGCGTGAAGAGTTTGACAGAGCATTGAAAGACCTGAGTCGAAACAAGGCCCCGGGAGTAGACAACATTCCATTGGAACTACTGACGGCCTTGGGAGAGCCAGTCCTGACAAAACTCTACCATCTGGTGAGCAAGATGTATGAGACAGGTGAAATACCCTCAGACTTCAAGAAGAATATAAGAATTCCAATCCCAAAGAAAGCAGGTGTTGACAGATGTGAAAATTACCGAACTATCAGTTTAATAAGTCACTGCTGCAAAATACTAAGGCGAATGGAAAAACTGGTAGAAGCCGACCTCGGGGAAGATCAGTTTGGATTCTGTAGAAATGTTGGAACACGTGAGGCAATAGTGACCCTACGACTTATCTTAGAAAACAGACTAAGGAAAGGCAAACCTACGTTTCTAGCATTTGTAGACTTAGAGAAAGCTTTTGACAATGTTGACTGGAATACTCTCTTTCAAATTCTAAAGATGGCAGGGGTCAAATACAGGGAGCGAAAGGCTATTTACAATTTGTACAGAAACCAGATGGCAGTTATAAGAGTTGAGGGGCATGAAAGGGAAGCAGCGGATGGGAAGGGAGTGAGACATGGTTGTAGCCTGTTCCCGATGTTATTCAATCTGTCTATTGAGCAAGCAGTAAAGGAAACAAAAGAAAAATTCGGAGTAGGTATTAAAATCCATGGAGAAGAAATAACAATGTTGTGGTTCGCCGATGACATTGTAATTCTGCCAGAGACAGCAAAGGACTTGGTAGAGCAGTTGAACGGAATGGACAGTGTCTTGAAAGGAGGATATAAGATGAGCATCAACAAAAGCTAAACGAGGATAATGGAATGTAGTTGAATTAAGTAGGGTGATGCTGAGGGAATTAGATTAGGAAATGAGACACTTAAAATAGTAAAGGAGTTTTGCTGTTTGGGGATCAAAATAACTGATGATGGTCGAAGCAGAGAGGATATAAAATGTCGACTAGCAATGGCAAGGAAAGCGTTTCTGAAGAAGAGAAATTTGTTAACTACGGGTATAGATTTAAGTGTAAGGAAGTCGTTTCTGAAGGTATTTGTATAGAGTGTAGCGATGTATGGAACTGAAACATGGACGATAAATACTCGTAGTTTGGACAAGAAGAGAGTAGAAGCTTTTGAAATGTGGTGCTATAGAAGAATGCTGAAGATTAGATGGGTAGATCACGTAACTAATGAGGAGGTATTGAATAGAATTGGGGAGAAGAGGAGTTTGTGGCACAATTTGACTAGAAAAAGGGACCGGTTGGTTGGACATGTTCTGAGGCATCAAGGGATCACAAATTTAGCATTGGAGGGCAGCGTGGTGGGTAAAAATCGTAGAAGGAGACCAAGAGATGAATACACTAAGCAGATTCAGAAGGATGTAGGTTGCAGTAAGTACTGGGAGATGAAGAAGCTTGCACAGGATAGAGTAGCATGGAGAGCTGCATCAAACCAGTCTCAGGACTGAAGACAACAACAACAACAATATTTGATTCATGGGATCAATGCCTGGATCATATTAATAATTACATCCCATCCTTTATCAGTGACTTTACAATGAATGTTTGTGAGTTTTTCTTATGAATAAATTAAGTAATATTCCGACTCAGTCCAACCTCTTATTTGTCGTGTGGCTAGAGTTGGTGGCGACCGAATCTTTTACGTTGATTTCAATGTCAGATAGCATTTTCTTATTCAATGTGCGCGTGGCTCTTCCAGCCATCAGGAATCATTCAAAGTGCGCTTCACGCTTCTTACTCATAGCGACCTTTGATTCACGCTACTTACAATAGCAGATTGCAACGCCCGGTAGGGAGCTGGAAAATCGTTGGTATTCAAAATAACTTCCAGTCGTATCGGAATGACTACATACAGGTTCTATAAGGTATTCAATAGAATCTTATACATTTCTACTTGTAAAATAGTGGCAAGTTCAGGTAAGGAATGCTCAATGCTGTTGAGATATGAGGACTGTTGTGGCCAGGGGAGATGCGACAGTTCATCTTCCTGCTCACGGAACCAGTCCTGGACTATGTGAGCCGTGTGAAAAGGCTGGGTTCCCGGGTCCGATTCCCGGAGGGGTCAGGGATTTTCTCTGCCTCGTGATGACTGGGTGTTGTGTGATGTCCTTTGGCTGACGTGCTACAGACGCGAAACTTAACCGACAGGAAGAAGATGTTGTGATATTCAAATGATTGGCTTTTCACAGCATTCACACAAGGTTGGCGCCGGTGGCGACACCTACAACGTGCTGACATGAGGAAAGTTTCCAACTGATTTCCCATACACAAACAGCAGTTGACCGGCGTTGCCTGGTGAAACGTTGTTTTGATACCTCGTGTAAGGAGGAGAAATGCGTACCATCACGTTTCCGACTTCGATAAAGGTCGGATTGTAGCCTATCGCGATTGCGGTTTATCGTATCGCGTTGGTCGAGATCCAATGACTGTTAGCAGAATATGGAGTCGGTGAGTGGATACCAACGGCCTCGTATCACTAGCAGTCGAGAGGCATCTTATCCGCATGGCTGTAACGGATCGTGCAGCAACGTCTCGATCCCTGAGTCAACAGATCGGGACGTTTGCAAGATAACAACCCTCTGCACGAACAGTTCGACGACGTTTGCAGCAGCATGGACTATCAGCTCGGAGGCCATGGCTGCGGTTACCCTTGACACTGCATCACAGAAAGGAGCGGCTGCGATGCAGTACTCAACGACGAACCTGGGTGCACGAATGGCAAAACGTCATTTTTTCGGATGAATCTAGGTTCTGTTTACAGCATCATGATGGTCGCCTCCGTGTTTGGCGACATCGCGGTGAACGCACATTGGAAGCGTGTATTCGTCATCACCATACTGGCGTATGACCCGGCGTGATGGTATGCGGTGCCATTGGTTACACGTCTCGGTCACCTCTTGTTCGCATTGACGGCACTTTGAACGGTGGACGTTACATTTCAGATGTGTTACGACCCGTGGCTTTACCCTTCATTCGATACCTGCGAAACCCTACATTTCAGCTGGATAATGCACGGCCGCATGTTGCAGGTCCTGTACGGGCCTTTCTGGATACAGAAAATGTTCGACTGCTGCCCTGGCCAGCACATTCTCCAGATCTCTCACCAACTGAAAACGTCTGGTCTGTGGTGGCCGAGCAACTGGCTCGTCACAATACACCAGTCACTACTCTTGATGAACTGTGGTATCGTGTTGAAGCTGCATGAGCAGCTGTACCTGCACACTCAATCCAAGCTCTGTTTGACTCAATGCTCAGGCGTATCAAGGCCATTATTACGGCCAGAGGTCGTTGTTTTGGGTACTGATTTCTCAGGATCTATGCACCCAAATTGCGTGAAAATGTAATCACATGTGAGTTCTAGTATAATATATTTGCCCAATGAATACCCGTTTATCATCTGCATTTCTTCTTGATGTAGCAATTTTAATGGCCAGTTTTGTACTTAGCATATCACAGTTTGGATTCCACATAGGCTGCTTGACTGAGAATGCTATGTATACATCCACTCATCAAATAGTACAAGCAATTTTAATGGCCAGTTTTGTACTTAGCATATCACAGTTTGGATTCCACATAGGCTGCTTGACTGAGAATGCTATGTATACATCCACTGATCAAATAGTACAAGCATTAAATTATAATGCACCGCTAGCTAGTATTTTTTGTGATCTCTTCAAGCCCTTCGATTGTCTAGATCATGTTACTCTCTTGCAAAAGACAAGTTTTATGTAGTTCATTGTTTTACATACAGCTAGTGTGAAACATACTTGACAATCAGAATGCAATAGGTTGTCCTGAATAATTCAGTGTCAGAAAGATAGAAGAAAATGTTGAGTGACTGGGATAAGGTCACAAATTGAGTCCCATAGGGTTCAATTTTGGGACCATTCCTATCTCTTAGATATGGAAATGACCTTCCAGTTAATATTCAACAAGCAATATTGGTACGTTTTTCAGATAATAGTAGTGTAATAATAAATTTCATTAGAGAGACAGCAAGAGAAAAGTTAGTAAATTATATTTTCCAAAGAATTATCAAGTGGTTCTCTTAAAATGGACTCTGCCTCAATTTTTTAAAAAAAATCATCACTTAGAAAGGAAATCCTGATTGTACAAAAGGGAGCAGTAGGAATAACATGTGAATTTCACACTACGTAGGTACCTCTTCGAGGAGCTGGGCATTTTAACTGCACCGTCACAATACGTGGTTTCACTAATGCAACTCATCACAAGCAATCCATTACAATTTGAGAAGAATAGTGTTATAGATACCTACAACACTAGAGGCAAAAATAACCTTTACTACCAACTGCTAACGCTGTCACTGGCTCAGAGAAGAGTTTCATCTGCAGCAATAAAAATTTCTGATCATTTTTCCAATAATATAAAATGTCTTTCAGGTAGCGAAACGAATTATAAATCTAATTTAAAAGCATTTCTCCTGGACAACTGCTTCTGTTCTATTTCGGAATTTCTGCGTAACAGTAATCATATATACATATCCTGTAAACAGATTTCATTTATCTCGATGAAGGAATCGTTCAAATGATCTATGGAACACGTAACTAACTTACTAAATAAACGCAGATTTGCACGCAACCAGGAGGGATCAGTGCGGCATGGGAAGACGAACTTCTTAGAACCGGTCACCGTCCTGAGGCCGGGTATACCAAGCGAGCGATCAGTCACTTTGTCTACTGCCTGTCACGTCCAGCGGCGGCCGACTCGGCGTTGGGTCCCTGTGAATAAAACGCCGCGTTGGCAAATGTGTTAAAGAAGGCGACGTCGTCGTGGCTCGACTGTGCAGTTTCGTGGCTTTGGCAGCAAGAGAAATGTTGAAATGCAAACCTTCTCTGCGGAGTGAGGGACAATAAGAACGAAAGGTGGCAGCTGGGCCTATGTCAAAAAAATTCAGCAAAAAGACATCTCCGAACCGCCCTAAAATAATGTAATTGTTCCTGACATTTTTGTCGCCTGGTGGGAGGTCAACGGCACCGAACAGTATTTTTGTTCTTACTACGCTTGGAGAAAACAATAATGGTCGCCTTAACGCAAGACAATTTTTTTTCGCAAGAATGACGTAGTGTCCGAGTCCATAATTTCTAAGCTAGATGGGCGGCAGACTAGCTAATCAGTGTATTGGTTTTTCTCAGTCTCTGGTGGGAGATTCGCAGGAACTGAACAGTTGCTGCATTGGCCGGAAGTTATTGTAACGGATTGGTGGACAGAGGTGTTAAGCGCGGTAAAGGAGAGAGAGCAGACTCAGTCTTCATTTTTAGCTTCATTCCTGTTTCGGGTGCCGCATTGTGAACTTGGTTTTCGAGACTGTGAAGGTGGCTCTTTACTTCGGAGTAAAGTTTGGGGGAGCTTGATGCACGACAGCACTGCCAAATGCACACAGCCACACCATCAGCACTCAGCTCGTACATTACCAACGAGAATGGTGAGAATACCCCACGTTAGGGCGAATCTGTGTTAGGAACTTCTAATCACTTTTCTCTTAGTCCGTAGCTCGTGGACTAGTGGCTAGCGTTGCTGCTTCTGGATCACGGGGTCCCGGGTTCGATTCCCGGCCAGTTAGGGGATTTTCTTCGCCGGGGACTGGGTGTGTTATCATCATTCATGGAAGTGGCGAGACTGGACTGAGTAAAGATTGGGACTTTGTACGGACGCTAATAACCGCGCATTTGAGCACCCCACAAACCAAACATCAACACTTTTCGATTAAGCTTCCCAGGATTGAAGGACAAGCTTAGTGGCACGCGTAACTTCTTATTCTCACTGAAAAACATACAACGTTTGTTACGGAGATGTGGCTACGTTGCATTAAATAAATTACGTTGGGGCTGATGTTACTAAAATTCGACTTCCCTATCTGCAAACTTTATCAGCCGTCGTCTGCTATAACTTAATTTCATTGTGATTAATGTCCTTTATCATGTACCAATTATTTTTATGGGGAGTCTTATTCTTTCATCTTTGCACATTAAACTTTACAATAAATTTTGCATTTTTCATGGGACAGGTTTGTAATTTCATAGATACTAAATCCTTTCTCAGTCAGTAGACTGAAAATATGTGAATACCCCAACCCAGGATACTGTACTAACGGTCAAAAATTCATTCAAAGCGTTAATCAGTCCGTTGCGTAACTTTTAATTAAGCACTGAATCCCGAGGAGTTGTCTGGCTCGTTACAAGAATGCACAACAAACGTCGTGACAGAACTGAGCTCCGGTGGAGTTTTGTAACCTCTTTGTCGGCGAGACTTTGAACACTTACTTTGACAGTTGCTCACTGTCGCGGAAGAACGCCCGGGTTGCGATACCTGCCTATGCGACAAGTTCCACCCCACTGTGGGACGTCCTTGGATGGGTATTGGTGATGGAACTACCTGGAGTTCCTGAATCAACGCCATGCAATGATGAGGCGAAACATTAAGACCACCGACTGACTGCCGCCCGATGGCGTTGGAGGCCCAGGAGGCAGAAAGGAAAGTACATAAGCGGGGCAGAGACGACGCAGGCTGTAAATAGGGAAATCTGCTGGCATAAGTGACTTCGAAGCAGAACGAGCATCTGGGAAATGGTAGCTGGTCAGACGTGCGCGTTCTACTGTCGTGAGCACCTTTGCAAAGTGGCTCAACGACGGTGAGGCCTTCAGTCAGAAACAAGGTGCTGGAGGTCCACATCTCATCACAGAACGTGAAACCCGGAGGCAGGATAGGCAGCGATCTGTGGCAGATACGACGACAGAGTTCAATGGTGCTGAAGCTACAAGCTTTTCAGAGCACACCATTAGGGCCACGTTGTTGAACAACCTGTTCTGCAGCAGACGACCCGTAGGTATTCCCGCGTGGACCCAACGATACCATCAATTACGCTTGCAGTGGGCCTGGGTTCATCGAGATCGGACCAGATGTGCTAATGAAAAATTCATACCTCCAGTATATTTCACCTCGTCGGATGAGTCTCGTTCATTGATACGCCAGATCCATAGTCACGGCCGGATACGCAATTATCCAGGCAAAAAGCTTATCAAAACATGCACTGCACTACGCCTTCCGTAGGACTTGTACTCATCGAAGGTACCATGAAAATTGTGCACTGTATGAGCGTTACTGAGGACTGCCTGCGCCCCTTCACGCTTGACGTCTTCCTCGACGGTGATAACCGTGATATAGTGGCTTCAGGTGATAACAGTGAGTTCATGTTGACGGTTTGGCCACCAAATTAGCATGACCTGAACCCGATGGAACACATGTGGAACGCTGTCGGATTCCAGCTCCGCTCCCACGAACTGCCGGTCCGTAATTTACGGGAACTGAGAGTAAAGACCGGCACTGTATTGCTTTCGAAGGTGGGCTAACGCTCTAGTAAAGTAATGCACTGCATTAATGGAATAGTTTGTGATGGACAGTCCAGCAGAAGAAACAAAAGTCACAGATGTACTTCAGAAATCGGCAACACTCAACATTTACAAGGGAACTACCTCGTTGTTGTTGTTGTTGTGGTCTTCAGTCCTGAGACTGGTTTGATGCAGCTCTCCATGCTACTCTATCCTGTGCAAGCTTCTTCATCTCCCAGTACATACTGCAACCTACATCCTTCTGAATCTGCTTAGTGTATTCATCTCTTGGTCTCCCCCTACGATTTTTACCCTCCACGCTGCCCTCCAATACTAAATTGGTGATCCCTTGATGCCTCAGAACATGTCCTACCAACCGATCCATTCTTCTGGTCAAGTTGTGCCACAAACTCCTCCCCAATCCTATTCAGTACCTCCTCATTAGTTATGTGATCTACCCATCTAATCTTCAGCATTCTTCTGTAGCACCACATTTCGAAAGCTACTATTCTCTTCTTGTCCAAACTATTTACCGTCCATGTTTCACTTCCATACATGGCTACACTCCATACAAATACTTTCAGAAATGACTTCCTGACACTTAAATCTATACTGGATGTTAACAAATTTCTCTTCTTCAGAAACGCTTTCCTTGCCATTGCCAGTCTACATTTTATATCCTCTCTACTTCGACCATCATCAGTTATTTTGCTCCCCAAATAGCAAAACTCCTTTACTACTTTAAGTGTCTCATTTCCTAATCTAATACCCTCAACATCACCCGACTTAATTCGACTACATTCCATTATCCTCGTTTGGCTTTTGTTGATGTTCATCTTATATCCTCCCTTCAAGACACCATCCATTCCGTTCAACTGCTCTTCCAAGTCCTTTGCTGTGTCTGACAGAATTAGAATGTCATCGGCAAACCTCAAAGCTTTTATTTCTTCTCCATGGATTTTAATACCTACTCCGAATTTTTCTTTTGTTTCCTTTACTGCTTGCTCAATATACAGATTGAATAACATCGGGGAGAGGCTACAACCCTGTCTTACTCCCTTCCCAACCACTGCTTCCCTTTCATGTCCCTCAACTGCCATCTGGTTTCTGTACAAATTGTAAATAGCCTTTCGCTCCCTGTTTTTTACCCCTGCCACCCTTAGAATTTGAAAGAGAGTATACCAGTTTACACTGTCAAAAGCTTTCTCTAAGTCTACAAATGCTAGAAACGTAGGTTTGCCTTTCCTTAATCTTTCTTCTAAGATAAGTCGTAAGGTCAGTATTGCCTCACGTGTTCCAGTATTTCTACAGAATCCAAACTGATCTTCCCCAAGGTCGGCTTCTACCAGTTTTTCCATTCGTCTGTAAAGAATTCGCGTTAGTATTTTGCAGCCGTGGCTTATTAAACTGATAGTTCGGTAATTTTCACATCTGTCAACACCTGCTTTCTTTGGGATTGGAATTATTATATTCTTCTTGAAGTCTGAGGGTATTTCGCCTGTTTCATACATCTTGCTCACCAGATGGTAGAGTTTTGTCAGGACTGGCTCTCCCAAGGCCGCCAGTAGTTCTAATGGAATGTTGTCTACTCCGGGGGCCTTGTTTCGATTGAGGTCTTTCAGTGCTCTGTCAAACTCTTCACGCAGTATCGTATCTCCCATTTCATCTTCATCTACATCCTCTTCCATTTCCATAATATTGTCCTCAAGTACATCGCCCTTGTATAGACCCTCTATATACTCCTTCCACCTTTCTGCTTTCCCTTCTTTGCTTAGAACTGGGTTTCCATCTGAGCTCTTGATGTTCATACAAATGGTTCTCTTATCTCCAAAGGTCTCTTTAATTTTCCTGTAGGCAGTATCTATCTTACCCCTAGTAAGATAAGCCTCTACATCCTTACATTTGTCCTCACCTCGGCTAAAACCAAATGAAAATGATTGGAATAATAGAGAATTGTGAAGGTGGTTCGATGAACCCTCTGCCAGGCACTTAAATGTGATTTGCAGAGTATCCATGTAGATGTAGATGTACGGAGTTGTATCTAGTCCACCATATGTCACCCTCATTTACCTTTCGATTAGAAAGGTGAATCCCATACCACGAACACAAAGGTGGGGTGCAGTACACCCCAAAGCCTACAATTATCCTGCCTCATTGTTCGTTTCTTTTTCAAACTTTATTGTAGCTTTAGAACATTTTACAATGAACCCAACATACAATAAATGTCCAAGTTCTTAACCTGTGCCTGTGTTCGTCTTTCACAACGGCCTTGGAGTCAGTTGACAGGTGCTCCGGCATCAGGGACGCACACAGGACAAAGGAAGGTCGCATGTTCGCATGTTTGGAGACACAAATATATTGACCACATGTTTTGCATATTTAGTTTGTCTTTCTGTCCTTTTTGCGACTGCACGGCCCACGCCTTGAAGGAGGTGTCACGGCTTGGTTGCTGGAACTAGGAACGAAGTCCTTGAGGCGTTGCTGCCACGGTGTAGGAAGGTGCCTGGATGCGTCCTGGTGCATGTGAAGCTGACCTCGAAGAACAGCTAGGGCGAGGGTTGTAAGGAATTGTGGATGTGTAAGGGTTGCCCGAGGTGAGATGCAGAAGTGGATCACTTGCGCATTGATTCCAGCGACGTTGAACAGCGAGAAGAAAATCCCAGGTGGCCATCTTCTGCACGTTCGGCTATTGTCCTAAGTTCTGCACAACTGACCGACGATTTCGAACCGCCTTTGGTCTTATTGTAGTAGCTTATCACATCAGGCTGCTTCTTGTGGCCAGTCGATTCGTCTATATCAGGGCTTAACAACTGGCCGGTTTTGAGCGCGAGTACTCGCGTCTGCTCAGGCACGTGCTCGCGAGCAGCAGCAAGGTCGCGGAGTAGGGAGGGAGGGGAAATGCGCGCGCACGTTTGAATGTCATCTCGCGTTCTTAGCACATTTAACTAGCCATCTGAATGCTTTGAACATTTCACTACAAGGTAAAGATCTGCTGATTACTCATTTCATAGATCGAATACAAGCTTTTAAAATGAAATTGACACTTTGGGTGAGTCAGCTGGAAACAGGAAACCTAGCTCATTTTCCTAAATTATCATCCATGCAAGATGTTCACAAAGACTGTGGACGTTATTCACGTAGTTTAGTTGATCAGCGCTTTCAAGATCTGACACCACTAGACAGTGATTTTGATCTGTTCTCCTCTCTATATTCACCGAATATTGAAGAGATTCGTCCTGAGCTGCAGCAAGAAATTATTGACCTGCAGTGTGACAAAGAATACAGAGACAAATTTCAGAACAAGAAAAACATTTTGGAATTCTACAGACACTTCCCTCAGGATAGATTTCCTCGTTTGCACAAACTGGCGGCTACAATAATATCAATGTTCGGTTCCTCATATGTTTGTGAACAACTGTTCTCTGCAATGAAATGTAACAAGACGCACCTGAGAAACGCATTGTCTGATCGAAATTTAAACTGCACGCTGCACCTAAAATGCACAAGAACAATTACTCCGAACATAGACGCAATTGTAAAGGGCAAAAAGTACAAGATAACCGAGAATCTCACACTTCAGTGACACCTTTTATTGTGTAACAGTTCACAAATTAATGCGAATGTAGAGGCATACACTAAGCTAATAAAATTATGTGGCATGTGTACATTCTCCTTTATTTGTTTCATTTGTCGCAGTAATAATTCGTGAGTGATATCCCTGCAGGTGTCGCGGATTTACATTGACTGGCGGCAGCCGTTGTGTGCCCCACATGACTCTCCCCACTCTCCGCTCTGGTCCGGTAGTGGGGGTAGCATGCTCGCGTTGCTCTGTGCTCGCGCCTTGCTGCTCACAGCTTGCTCCGCGAGCACGTATGTTGTGAAGCCCTGGTCTATATGATCGTCGCGGTGAAAGGTGCAGAGAAGAATCACAACCCTCTTCCTTTTAGGAACGTGGGACGCCAAGGTGATCTGGTCACTGAATCCGATCATGCTGCTGCAGGCTGGATGGCGGGTGATCTCAGTGAGTGTCTTAGGGATTTCTTTCTAGTTTTTCCTAACCGTTCCAAGCAGGGTCATCTTGTGCTTGCATGGGAGTGTAGTGGCGACTGGAAAGCTGGTGTACCGGTTCTTCGTCGTTAGGTTTCTTCCCGATCCAGATATCTTGGCTGTGAGGCGTTGAATCGCATCAGATGGGGAGCTGCTCTTGTGGAAAGCTCCGTCAGGTTGCTTTCCAACGTACAGCTCCATGCAGTGGATGCTGCGAGATCAGATACTGGTTCCCATGAAGTACTAAGGGGGTATCGTCGACCCTTACAGCCAAAAACGGACCTCTATCTCTGATGTCACATGTGATCGGCCCTGCCCTCATCTTCAGGATATAGTTTCGGTCTCTACAAACTGTTGCCACATTCGAGAAACAACAGCACGATTCTCATTAAGCCACCGGACCACATGAGTTTGCGAGTGTCCTGCTTTCTTTCATCCTTCCTATGGTCCTCTACCGTAGAGAGTTTTGTAGGAGACTTCTCTGTGCTATATTGCCCGTCTGTGAATGTGTACACAACGATGGTGGATGTGGGGTTACCCAGCAAACATTACCCCGTTTGATAGGTGCCATGACGTCATCGTTGGCGTGATTGTCCATTGACCAGAATGCCATCTTCCGTGCAGAACACGACCGTACGGACACTGTTGACAGTTTGTATGATTATATCGTGAATTGGACGCTGGGCGGGGGAATAGCGGTTTGTTGTCTTAATTTGGACATCAGAGTACATAATGAATCTAGTAGCACACTAGACAGTAGCTTTAAAAAATGTATAAAAATGAGGATCTCTTCGTGCTGCACAAACACAACATTGTATCCGCGATTTTCCACATCATGTTTTACTTCCGCTCAAACTCCCAATGGTAAAGAAAAACTTAGCCTGTTCCCTCATAGGTTTGTCCATTTCCCGCTGTAATGTCTCTTGCAGCGGTCTCTCCACGATATTTTCAGAAATTTTATAAATTATATAACTCAGTACATATCTCGAAATATCTCTTCTTATCTTACCGATTATCAATGCAAAGTAGTTTCAAGCCCAATTATTCCTTGGAGCGTCCATTTACTCCATGGAGTAGCTGCTCTGCTATCTATGTTTTCTCTTATGGAAAAAGAATGAAGGAATTCTGGCCGATTAGTCGTGAAAGAAGGAGGAGGTATATGTATGTATTGTTGGGCTAGTCGCCATCTTGATGAGATTCTGTATGAGAAGGAATTTAATACATGAACTAAACTAAAGTAAGTGTGTTCGGGTATTATTTAACTGATTATTATTGACAGTGTCTGCTTACTACGCTGTGTTGCACGGGATCAGTGGGGAACGTCTGATTTACACTGGACGAACCTGCCGTTTTGTATGCTCAAGATATCCAGGTACTTCAAATAAATAGGCTAACACGGTCTTACCAGCAGATCTCCAGTCTTCCCCATGTGATCACCGAAAGTTAATAATTATTACAAATGTTTCCAGGAGATCGACTGACAATTTTTGTCGCACCGAGACAGTATTGAACTGTGTGAATGTGATAAGCCTGCTTTGTCAATGAAAATTCCCTTAATATACGCATGTTTTTACTATCCTGATCAGTGAAGCTAAATCATGCCGGTGTGAGAAAGGTTTTTAAATTTTAGATCCCACACAAAATATATTAAACCGCTAAGCCATGCACATCTAAGTTTCCCATAGTATGACGAACTTGCTTAAGATAAAATGAGAATCAGAAAATTTTGCCATCGTATAACAGCTACACAGCTATTAAGCTGAGTCAGATGGTAATCAATAGCAGTTCTGATGAAACACATGTTTAACGACTAAAACTCAATAAGGTCCAGTGCTTGACATTGTCCGTGCTGAGTTACCTACAGAATTTACGGTTGAATATGATGCACTGTTGACCGTTGACCTAGCGCTGATTCCTTGAGTAGTAACATGTTCCCCGTAACCGGAAATGTGCCCTGAAAAGAAAGTAGAATTTACGGACATTGCTACCATCCTATACAACTCACATCTGTCTACAGCAGAAGCCTACAGCATACTGCGATTTCTAACATTTTTAGTGTCTTACGTCGAAACAAAAAATAATCTTCTCCGCGGAAATCAACTCGGATTCCAAAAATTATTGATCAAGGAAAACTCAACTCGCACTTTTAACATGTGATGTCCTCAACATGTGATGTGCTCTGTGGCATGGACAGAGAAACCCAGTTAATACGGTGTTTCTACATTTTCGAAAAGCATTCTACACTCCTGGAAATGGAAAAAAGAACACATTGACACCGGTGTGTCAGACCCACCATACTTGCTCCGGACACTGCGAGAGGGCTGTACAAGCAATGATCACACGCACGGCACAGCGGACACACCAGGAACCGCGGTGTTGGCCGTCGAATGGCGCTAGCTGCGCAGCATTTGTGCACCGCCGCCGTCAGTGTCAGCCAGTTTGCCGTGGCATACGGAGCTCCATCGCAGTCTTTAACACTGGTAGCATGCCGCGACAGCGTGGACGTGAACCGTATGTGCAGTTGACGGACTTTGAGCGAGGGCGTATAGTGGGCATGCGGGAGGCCGGGTGGACGTACCGCCGAATTGCTCAACACGTGGGGCGTGAGGTCTCCACAGTACATCGATGTTGTCGCCAGTGGTCGGCGGAAGGTGCACGTGCCCGTCGACCTGGGACCGGACCGCAGCGACGCACGGATGCACGCCAAGACCGTAGGATCCTACGCAGTGCCGTAGGGGACCGCACCGCCACTTCCCAGCAAATTAGGGACACTGTTGCTCCTGGGGTATCGGCGAGGACCATTCGCAACCGTCTCCATGAAGCTGGGCTACGGTCCCGCACACCGTTAGGCCGTCTTCCGCTCACGCCCCAACATCGTGCAGCCCGCCTCCAGTGGTGTCGCGACAGGCGTGAATGGAGGGACGAATGGAGACGTGTCGTCTTCAGCGATGAGAGTCGCTTCTGCCTTGGTGCCAATGATGGTCGTATGCGTGTTTGGCGCCGTGCAGGTGAGCGCCACAATCAGGACTGCATACGACCGAGGCACACAGGGCCAACACCCGGCATCATGGTGTGGGGAGCGATCTCCTACACTGACCGTACACCACTGGTGATCGTCGAGGGGACACTGAATAGTGCACGGTACATCCAAACCGTCATCGAACCCATCGTTCTACCATTCCTAGACCGGCAACTGGTATTTAGTATCCAGCAACAATTTGTTGCATTTTACGTACGATAATTTCCGCTTGGTTTCTCGTATACATCGGGAACTCCCGTCTGCCAGCACATCTTTGGTATTTTTCTTCATTGGGCACTGATACTTGTAGTCTAATTTGTAGCTGCTCTGTAGAACTATACATTTCCTGTTCCAACAGGACAATGCACGTCCGCATGTATCCCGTGCCACCCAACGTGCTCTAGAAGGTGTAAGTCAACTACCCTGGCCAGCAAGATCTCCGGACCTGTCCCCCATTGAGCATGTTTGGGACTGGATGAAGCGTCGTCTCACGCGGTCTGCACGTCCAGCACGAACGCTGGTCCAACTGAGGCGCCAGGTGGAAATGGCATGGCAAGCCGTTCCACAGGACTACATCCAGCATCTCTACGATCGTCTCCATGGGAGAATAGCAGCCTGCATTGCTGCGAAAGGTGGATATACACTGTACTAGTGCCGACATTGTGCATGCTCTGTTGCCTGTGTCTATGTGCCTGTGGTTCTGTCAGTGTGATCATGTGTCAATAAAGTTTCCCTTTCCTGGGACAATGAAGTCACGGTGTTCTTATTTCAATTTCCAGGAGTGTATTTAGTATCGAAATGACGACTTCTGAAGATTATGCATTTTTATGGGGTATCTAAGCAGTCTGCGACTGAATCGCGGGACTCTATCAGCACCTTATCCTGGCGTTTGCAGATATTGAAGCACAATATATGGAACCGGGGGGGGGGGGGGGGGACTGACCGTAACAGCACCGATCAAAATGCTCGTGTTACGTATTTATGATTTGGGCGATAGAACTGGTTTCAACCTGGGGCTTCTCGCAGATGATGCTGTTAATTATGAGGAGATATTACGCGTTAAAATTGTAGCACTTCCGATTAGATCTCGAAAGATTATCAGCTTTGGGCAAAGGCTTGCAAGTAATTCAATATAGGGAATGCGAAGCTGTGCAGTTGATGAATGGTGTGCAACACCCTATGATTGCCGATTTAATGAGTCGCAACGAGAGTGAGTTATATCAAAACAGGGTCTTACATGAAGAATAGTAAACACTGTAGGAAGTACCAGTATAGATTAAATCCAATAAAACATACCATGTAACAAGTGTCCAGTTTTTATTGTCCACAGACATATTGCTCTTACAATGTAACCCAAACAAATACTCACATAAGTTTTTGACGTTATAGTCACATATCGCTATGCGATGTTTGACTGTTTTCCATTGCCGACAGTATTTACGTTCTGTCGTTGCAACTACAAGAAAATGCGTGTTTTTTCCACCAGACACGTTTCGCTTTATTGAGGTAAAGCATCATCAGTGGTCTTCAATTAAAGATATTTACAATTTGTTTTTCAGAGCTAGAAACAGTTCGTTAACAATTTGTTGCATTTTACGTACGATAATTTCCGCTTGGTTTCTCGTATACATCGGGAACTCCCGTCTGCCAGCACATCTTTGGTATTTTTCTTCATTGGGCACTGATACTTGTAGTCTAATTTGTAGCTGCTCTGTAGAACTATACATTTCCTACGTTTTACACACCATGCTTTTTCGCACGCCACTGTTTTCTCTTTATTTTTATAGTTCTGAGAGTGTATTGTGGTTTGCGTTTTGTATTGTTGACAGCATAGCTGCCACTTGTTTGTCTTTGACATCATCTTTTGTACCCTCGGGCATGGTTGTGTGTGTTGCCCTAGCGTAAGTTACTTTAAGTTAGATTACGTAGCGTCTAAGCATGGGGACCGATGACCTCAGCAGTTTGGTCCCATAGGAACTTCCCACAAATTTCCAATTTCTTGTTTTGTATTATAGTTAACTGTATGTGTGTAATTTTATTTAATTATGTTGCTGTTTATTTATATACTGTGTAAGAGTAGTGAAAGTATAGTGATAGAACAGTTTTTCTTTTTCTTTTTTAATGGGAAGGGAAACGCCATGATGAGTGGTCGTAACCGTATAGTAGTGTGATGGAGTGTAAGTTAGAGGAGGAGATGATAAGCGCGAAGTGAAATGAAATTGGGAGGGGTGGGGGTTGTGTGGGAGTGTGCTGAAGAATGGAAAAGCTCTTTTCTTTTTCAAGTTATTTCTTCAGTTACTTGATATAGTATCTGGTTTCCAATATTTATTTGGTAATTGAGCAACTGCTTATTTTGTGTTACTGCTTTGTGTAATTGGAAATTTTCTTGGAAACGGAGAATGAGTCTGTCTTTAGTGATTCTTGTGATGTCCATATCTTTTCCAATGTTGCTTGGTCTAAGTTATTTTTGTTTTAAATGAATGATTTATACAATATTTACATGCTCTGGTGTGTTCTTTATATCTTGTGTCGAATGTCCTGTCAGGCATTCCAATGTCTATTTTTTCACGATCTTTGCAACTGAGCTGATAGATACGAGATTGTTGGTATGGTTTGGTTAGTTTTTTCATTATTTGTGCCTTTATTATGACATTTTTTGTGGCGGTGCAGGTTGTATGTGTTGGTATGGTTTGGTTAGTTTTTTCATTATTTGTGTCTCTATTTTTCTGATTCTTTTGTCTACCATGGTTTCTTTGTGTCCATTTCTAATGCTATTTTTATTATAAAAGCCAGCTCTTTCTTGTAATCAGAACTGTTTAGGGGAATCCTGCTCAGTCTGTTTAACACGTATCTGATTGCAGCCTGTTTCTGATTCTGCGGGTGATTTGAGGTTGCATTTAAGACTGTGTCACTTGTTCTGGGTTTTCTGTATACGTGTTTGTTATTATCTTTTCTTATAGTTGTGTCTAGAAAGTTGAGTGAGTTTTCTTGTACTTCTTCCATTGTGAACTTTATGTTTTTGTGAACAATATTTATGTCACTTCCTGGCAGATTAAAACTGTGTGCCCGACCGAGACTCGAACTCGGGACCTGCGGGACCTCGGGACCTGCGGGACCTGCGAGTTCGAGTCTCGGTCGGGCACACAGTTTTAATCTGCTAGGAAGTTTCGTATCAGCGCACACTCCGCTGCAGAGTGAAAATCTCATTCGGGAATATTTATGTCTTTGTATAGTTGCTGTATTCCATTTTTAGGTTCATGTACCATGCATATTTTGTCACCCATATACCTGTACCGTTAGACGATGTTGTAGCTTTTCTTTGTTATTATGTCTTCAAATACAGTATACATTTTTCTATACTATTCATGAAAATGTTGGCTAATGTTCCTAAAACAGGTGAACCCATGGGTAACCCTTCTTCATGTTTGTACTATTTTTAATTGAATCGAAATAATTTTGTTGTGTTATTAACTGTAACAAATTTGTTGTTCCATCTGTGTGTTCATGAGATAGTTAGTTGTGTGTTTTCAGGTTGTTTCCAATTACTTTTATGGTTTCGTTAACAGGCATGCAACTGTACATACTTTCTACATCAAAGTAGAGCATTGTTGCTGTGCCAGGGATGTTAATGTCTCTTATCTGTGCCACTAGCTGATAGGTATTTCTTGTTGTTTTATCATTTTCTAGTGTTGGGTGAGCTATGACTGCATTTGTTTTCCTAGCAGGTTTCTGGAGCTGTTCTGAGGGATTTTTTGTACAAGTCTCTGTTTCTCTCTGTCTGTAAAGGTATAATCTATGTTTTTGAGCGAGTTTTTAACATTTGTTTGAACTCTGTTACTTGTGTTTGAACGCTGTCAGTAGTGTTAGATTTTAACTTTTTTATTTAGTTTTCGCTAATGAATTCTTCTGTTTCTTTTTTGTATTCTTTTGTTTGGGGTGAGCGTTGCTTATTTAGCAGGCACATACAATCGGTCTTCCTCAAGGACAAGGACGAGATTAAGAAGAGAGATGCTTCAAAGTGAGGGACAAGAGTATCTGAACAACGGATTCGTATTCTGGACGATATCGAAAGGTTGCTCCTTAAATGGATAAATGAAAAGCAATTTCAAGCCGACACTAGTAACGAGAACATCATTTGTGAGAAGGCGAGAATGATCTTCGCCGACCTCGTTAAGAAGAGGTCAGGGTCATCGGCGGCCGAAGAAGTGTTTAAGGAAAGTCGTAGGTGTTTTGAGAAGTTTAAGAGAAGAACCGATATCCACAACGTTGTGAGGCACGGCGAAGCAGCCAGCCCCGATACAAAGGCGCTGGAGAACTTCTTCAGCAACTTCCAAGATGCTCGTAGGTTCAGAGGCTTACCTGCCACAACAGGTTTTTAATTGTGACGAGACGGGTCTATTCTGGGAAAAGATGGCGAAGCATACCTTTATAACAGCAGAAGAGAATGCATTGTCTTGCCACAAGCCAATGAGAGAACATTTCAGATTGCTGTTCTGTGCCAATGCAAGCTGGGAGGAAGTGGGTGTGACATTCATTTGAGACATCCATTTATTACAATATTGAAACCAACAAACATTTCATTAAAATAATTTTAAAAATCCCCACCAACAATTTCTGTGTTAGAGTTTTTACCCTTCGGTGAGCGCGCTTGCGGCAGATAGCCGCAAGATTTAGTTTTCTGTTAGTATCACAAATATCGTTATAATCACGTCCACGTCCAGATACAGACTTGTTGTTCTCAACGGATGTCACCACTTGCTACATTTGCGCTATTCATACTTTCAGCAGTTTGGGCTCTATTGTTGTTTGAAACGTGAGTGTTGCGTTTGCGGTGTGTTTGCCGCTACGCGCCTTGTGATGTAAGTATTTTCTATACTAGCGTTTTTCTTACGCCTCAAGGCAATCTTTCTTTTATATTAGTATATAATGAATATTTGAATCGAATCAAAGTTCCCATATGCAATTGTCATTACTTTTTACTGTGTTGGATATTGATTTGCTACAATATATTACCAGTATAAAAACATGTGTTTCATTACATCTCATAAAAGCATGGAAATGGAGAAAAAGAAGGCATTTGACAGGCATCGTTTAATTTTGCGTCCTGAAGACTATGAGAAAGTACTGCGAGAATTGTCAGAAGAAGAATTACAAGAATTGTCAAATTCATGTGAAGAGGACGTTATTGAAGAAGAAAACCACAGCAGAGACTCCGAATAATCAACAGAGGAAACAGATGACCACCTGGTTGAAGAGGGGAGACAACAAACAGAGGATCACAGATTATACGTAGGAAAAGATGATACTATTTGGACAAGTGAACGGCTTCCTTCTTCTTCTAAAACCAAGGCCAAGAACATCCTAAACGTTTTGCCAGCTCCAAGAACAAGAGCTGAAATTACGGAAAAAGAAATTGATGCATTTTGCCTACCTATTACTGTTGCGATGATTATTTTTCCTTAGGTTAAAAATGCAAAACAAATTGCGGTGCAAAAGCCGCAACGCGCCCACTCATGGAAGGCGCGCCCACCGAAGGGTTAAAATCTCAACGTTCCCAGCAAGTTAAGTGTAATGATCCCTCACGCAAGAAGTGATAATAGGCATACGACCAGTCGCTGATCCGTGAGTGGGTCGGGGAAATAGCTTAACACGTAGCACAATCAAATTACCACTGCCGTGTGATTCATAGGGTATCGAATTAGATGTAGGCGTTGCTGCAGATACAGAGAGCCGGAGTATTTCCGCCTGCCTAGCTTGTGCTCTGCTTCGGACGGTTTCACGTCCCGTGAACCGCGCCGCTGTGTGGTGTCGAAGCCGCAGCGTGCAGCGTCGGCCATTAGCGGCTGCCGCAGGTAGCGGCCGCGCCGTCCAACCGCCGCCCGCACCTCGCCCACGCCACTGCCCGTCTCTCTCTCCTCTCTCCTCTCTTCACTCCTGTTCCGCACCACCTCCGTCTTCCCGCTGCTTCCCACGGCTGTTCGCCGCCACAGCGGAACCAGATGGCTATCGCGTCGTGTCGCGCCCCCTTCCGTTGTTCTCTCGGCGGCGGCATTCGCATTTCGGGTCTTCCCGCGCCGCCATCGCCGTCACTTTCGGCTGCGACTCCACTCACATTCTCTGAATGAAAGTTTACCTTGTCTACTGTGCAATTATGACACCTGAAGGTGTGGACATTACCGTATGGCCCAAATTCAAGGACACATGATTCAACTGAAGCGTAATTTTTTTTAGCTAGTAATCACTAATTACTGTAATCAAAAATTTACGTAACTATTTCTTACAGTTCTCTGAGAAGGAAAATAGACAGAAACTACCAGGTGTACCGGTATGAAATGAGCATTAAGATACAAATGTGTCGATAGGAAACATTTGTTGTGAACGAGCCTTAATTTTTTTTTTTTTTTGGTTGGTATTATATCTGTCAAACTTATTTAGTATACATCAAGTAACGGAACAAACAATATCATATGTTTTCATCGTGTTAACAATCTCGAATTTTGTACCAGAAAGTAATGATCCGCGGAAAGCATTAATTTTTCATTTTCATTTGAAAAAAAGTGCTGGAGAGTCGCATCAAATGCTTGTCGAGGCATATGATGATCATGTTCTATCAGAAGCAATATGCAAAAGATGGTTTCAACGGTTCAGAAATAATAGTTTTGATGTAAGAAATGAAGAACGTGGAAGACCACCAAAATAGTTCGAAGACGCCGAATTGCAAGCAATATTGGATGAAGATGATACTTTGAGTCAGAAGCAAATGGCGGCAATGCTAAATGTTGCACAACAAACAATTTCTGACCGTTTGAAAGCTATGGGAACGATCCAAATGTGTGGAAAATGGGTGCCACATGAATTGAATGAAAGACAGATGGAAAACCGAAAAACTATTTGTCTAATTTTGCTTCAAAGACATGAAAGAAAATCAATTTTGGATCGAATTACTACTGGCGATGAAAAATTGATTTATTTTGAGAATCCTAAACGGGAAAAATCATGGGTTAATCCGGGACAACCATCAACATCGACTGCAAAACCAGATCGATTCGGCAAGAAGACAATGCTCTGTGTTTGGTGGGATCAGAAAGGTGTGGTGTATAATGAGCTTCTAAAACCCGGTGAAACTGTGAATACTAATCGCTACAGACAACAAATGATCTATTTGAACTATGCATTGCCGGCCGTGGTGGCCGTGCGGTTCTGGCGCTGCAGTCCGGAACCGCGGGACTGCTACGGTCGCAGGTCCGAATCCTGCCTCGGGCATGGGTGTGTGTGATGTCCTTAGGTTAGTTAGGTTTAAGTAGTTCTAAGTTCTAGGGGACTGATGACCACAGTCCCATTGTGTTCATAGTCATTTGAACCATTTGTTAAGTCCCATAGTACTTAGAGCCATTCGATTTTTGATTATGGTACAACATGATTTTCGACGAACGTCTTCGAGTTCTGGGGACCAATTACTGAAATTATTTCAACTCTCAATTATTAAATTTCTTTCAGATGACGGTAGATTGGTTCGTTTACTTTGAACAGAACTCTGTTGAGTCCTGGATATCTCTGTTAGGAGTTACAGGAGTTGGGCAAAAATATCGAAACACCACGAGAAATGCACGCTTGAACATAAATGCGGCGATGCTGCTGTGTTTTAGCACCCACGGCACCTGTGCAGTGTCCTCAGTACGTTGCATGCTTCAGCAGTGGTCAGGAGAGTGTTCTGTGTAGTTGTGAGTGCGCTATCTCTGAGACAGTGAATTCGAACGTAGGCAAACTGTTAGTGCTCGAATAATGGGTGCTTTCGTTAACAAGATAGCTGAAGTGTTTGGTGTTTCAACAGCCACAGTATCAACGATTTATCGATGCTACTATATAAAGACAAGTTGCTGTTTGAACTTGTCACCAAGAATCTCGAAAAGATCTTGACCGATTTACTTCAGATTTTTACATGATACTCTAATAAACGTTCGGACTGACATAGGCTAATTGTTAAAGTGACTCTGCACCTTCGATTAGAACAGTTTACATCAGTTTATAAGTGGTTTCAAAATTTTCGGAGTGGCCATATTGGCATAAGTGATGCTGAACGTTCTGGCCGCCCCGTGGAGGTTACGACTCCAGAAATCATTCATAAACTCCATGATATGGTGATGGATGACAGAAAAGTTAAGGTGCGTGAGATTGCTAGTGCTGTGGACATCTCGAATCTACGGTTACATAATATTTTGCACAAACATTTGGACATGAAAAAGCTATCCGCAAGATGGGTTCCGCGATTGCTCACGCTTGACCAAAAACGGAATGGTGTGCAGTGTTGCAAGGATGGTTTGCAGCTGATCAGGAAGAAACCGGCAGGACATTAAGCGTCGTTTCGTCACTATGGATGAAATATGGAACAACAATCTAAACAATGGGTTACCAAGGGAGAATATGCACCAAAAAGGCGAAGAGCATTCCTTCGGCCGGAAAAGTTATGGCGACTGTCTTTCGGGATTCGCAAGAGATAATCCTCATCGACTATCTGGAAAAGGGTAAAACTATCACAGGTGCATATTATTCATCGTTATTGGACCGTTTGAAAACCGAGCTGCAAGAAAAACGCCGGCGATTAGACCGAAAAAAAGTCCTTTTCCATCACGACAATGCACCAGCACACACCTCAGCAGTTTTGGTGCAAAATTAATGGAAATAGTATTCCAAATTTTTTCACATCCCCCCCTATTCTCCACACTTGGCTCTCTTGGACTACTGTTTGTTCCCCAATTTGAAGAAATGGCTGGCAGGACAAAGATTTTATTCAAACGAGGAGGTGATTGCAGCAAGTAATAGCTATTTTGCAGACTTGGACAATTCCTATTATTCGGAAGGGATCAACTAATTAGAACAGTGTTGGTGAAAGCGTATAAGTCTAAAAGGAGAATATGTTGAAAAATAAAAAAGGTTTACCCCGAACACCTAAGTAGTTTTTATTTTTGCACGGACTATTCAAACGCCCCTGAAGACAAGTCGTACATTTAAGGTGAACTAAAAATCTCGAAAACCTCTTGACCGATTTACTTTAGATTTTTACACGATAATCTAATAAACGTTCCGACAGACACAGCATACACGTTTTTAAATATATGTGGTACATAAGTGTACACTGTAAACACTGTATAAATGGGAAAAATGTTAACAAACATCTTCGACCTGCACTCTCAGTGATTGCAGTAGAATTGTCTTCAGTGATGAGTCTCATTTCGAACCTAGCCCCGATGGCCAGCGAAGACGTGTATGACTGTTGCCCACCATACGACTTGACAACCAGCACTGGGCTGGGGCGCCCTTTCTTTTCATACCAGGAACTAATCTGGTTGCCACCCTCGGTACCCTTACGGCACACATGTGCATCGTCGACATTCTACGCCCTGTTTGTGTCCTCCATGGCAAGCTGTCCCGAGCCTGCATTTCAGCAAGGTAATGCCCGCCCGTACACGGAGAGATTTTGTACTGCTCACTTCGCACTACAAAACCTAGCAAGGTCGCCGGATATATCTAATTAGAAAGACACTTTACTTCTAACAAGAAAATAAACCCCCCATGAACCATGGACCTTGCCGTTGGTGGGGAGGCTTGCGTGCCTCAACAATACAGATAGCCGTACCCTAGGTGCAACCAGAATGGAGGGGTATCTGTTTAGAGGCCAGACAAACGTGTGGTTCCTGAAGAGGGGCAGCAGCCTTTTCAGTAGCTGCATGGGCAAAAGTCTGGATGATTGGCTGATCTGGCCTTGTAACGCTAACCAAAAGGGCCTTGCTGTGCTGGTACTGCGAACGGCTGAAATCAAGGGGAAACTACAGCCGTAATTTTTCCCGAGGGCATGCAGCTTTACTGTATGGTTAAATGATGATGGCGTCCTCTTGGGTAAAATATTCCGGAGGTAAAATAGTCCCCCATTCGGATCTCCGGGCGGGGACTACACAGGAGGACGTCTTTATCAGGAGAAAGAAAACTGGCGTTCTACGGATCGGAGCGTGGAATGTCAGATCCCTTAATTGGGCAGGTAGGTCAGAAAACTTAAAAAGGGAAATGGATAGGTTAAAGTTAGATATAGTGGGAATTAGTGAAGTTCGTTGGCAGGAGGAACAAGACTTTAGGTCAGGTGAACACAGGGCAATAAATACAAAATCAAATAGGGGTAATGCAGGACTAGGTTTAATAATGAATAAAAAAAATAGGAGTGCGGGTAAGCTACTACAAACAGCATAGTGAACGCATTATTGTGGCCAAGATAGACACGAAGCCCACGCCTGCTACAGTAGTACAAGTTTATATGCCGACTAGCTCTGCAGATGATGAAGAAATTGATGAAATGTATAATGAAATAAAAGAAATTATTCCGATAGTGAAGGGAGACGAAAATTTAATAGTCATGGGTGACTGGAATTCGAGAGTAGGAAAAGGGAGAGAAGGAAACGTAGTAGGTGAATATGGATTGGGGGAGAGAAATGAAAGAGGAAGCCGCCTGATAGAATTTTGCACAGAGCACAACTTAATCATAGCTAACACTTGGTTCAAGAATCATGAAAGAAGGTTGTATACATGGAAGAACCCTAGAGATACTGACAGGTTTCAGATAGACTATATAATGGCAAGACAGAGATTTAGGAACCAGATTTTAAATTGTAAGACATTTCCAGGGGCAGATGTGGACTCTCACCACAATCTATTGGTTATGAACTGTAGATTAAAACTGAAGAAACTGCAAAAAGGCGGGAATTTAAGGAGATGGGACCTGGATAAACTGAAAGAACCAGAGGGAGAGCATAAGGGAACAATTGACAGGAATGGGGGAAAGAAGTACAGTAGATGAAGAATGGGTAGCTTTGAGGAATGAAATAGTGAAGGCAGATGAGGATCAAGCAGGTAAAAAGACGAAGGCTAGTAGAAATCCTTGGATAACAGAAGAGATACTGAAATTAATTGATGAAAGGAGAAAATACAAAAATGCAGTAAGTGAAGCAGGCAAAAAGGAGTACAAACGTCTCACAAATGAGATCGACAGGAAGTGCAAAATGGCTAAGCATGGATGGCTAGAGGGCAAATGTAAGGTTCAAAATGTTTCAATGGCTCCGAGCACTATGGGACTTAACATCTGTGGTCATCAGTCCCCTAGAACTTAGAACTACCTAAACCTAACTAACCTAAGGACATCACACACATCCATGCCCGAGGCAGGATTCGAACCTGCGACCGTAGCGGTCACGCGGTTCCAGACTGAAGTGCCTAGATCCGCACGGCCACAACGGCCGGCGAGAAATGTAAGGATGTAGAGGCTTACCTCACTAGGGGTAAGATAGATATTGCCTACAGGAAAATTAAAGAGACCTTTGGAGAAAAGAGAACCACTTGCATGAATATCAAGAGCGCAGATGGAAACCCAGTTCTAAGCAAAGAAGGGAAAGCAGAAAGGTGGAAGGAGTATATAGAGGGTCTATACAAGGGCGATGTACTTGAGGACAATATTATGGAAATGGAAGAGGATGTAGATGAAGATGAAATGGGAGATACGTTACTGTGTGAAGAGTTTGACAGAGCACTGAAAGACCTAAATCGAAACAAGGCCCCGGGAGTAGACAACATTCCATTAGAACTACTGACAGCCTTGGGAGAGCTAGTCCTGACAAAACTCTACTATATGGTGAGCAAGATGTATGAGACAGGTGAAATACCCTCAGACTTCAAGAAGTATATAATAATTCCAATCCCAAAGAAATCAGGTGTTGACAGATGTGAAAATTACCGAACTATCAGTTTAATAAGCCACGGCTGCAAAATACTAACGCGAATTCGTTACAGACGAATGGAAAAACTGGTAGAAGCCGACCTCGGGGAAGATCAGTTTGGATTCCGCAGAAATGTTGGAACACGTGGGGCAATAGTGACCCTACGACTTAGAAAATAGATTAAGGAAAGGTAAACCTTCGTTTCTAGCATTTGTAGACTTAGAGAAAACTTTTGACAATGTTGACTGGAATATTCTCTTTCAAATTCTGAAGATGGCAGGGGTCAAATACAGGGAGCGAAAGGCTATTTACAATTTGAACAGAAACCAGATGGCAGTTATAAGAGTCGAGGGACATGAAAGCGAAGCAGTGGTTGGGAAGGGAGCGAGACAGGGTTGTAGCCTCTCCCCGATGCTATTCAATCTATATATTGAGCAAGCAGTAAAGGAAACAAAAGGAAAATTTCGGAGTAGGTATTAAAATCCATGGAGAAGAAATAAAAACTTTGAGGTTCGCCGATGACATTGTAATTCTGTCAGAGACAGCAATGGACTTGTAAGAGCAGTTGAACGGAATGGACAGTGTCTTGAAAGTAGGATATAAGATGAACACCAACAAAAGCAAAATGAGGATAATGGAATGTAGTCGAATTAAGTCGGGTGATGCTGAGGAAATTAGATTAGGAAATGAGACATTTAAAGTAGTAAAGGAGTTTTATTATTTGGGGAGCAAAATAACTGATGATGGTCGAAGTAGAGAGGATATAAAATGTAGACTGGCAATGGCAAGGAAAGCGTTTCTGGAGAAGAGAAATTTGTTACCATCGAGTATAGATTTAAGTGTCAGGAAGTCATCTCTGGAAGTATTTGTATGGGGTGTAGCCATGTATGGAAGTGAAACATTGACGATAATTAGTTTGGACAAGAAGAGAATAGAAGCTTTCTAAATGTGGTGCTACAGAGGAATGCTGAAGATTAGGTGGGTAAATCACATAAGTAATGAGGAAGTATTGAATAGAATTGGGGAGAAGAGAAATTTGTGGCACAACTTGACTAGAAGAAGGGATCGGTTGGTAGGGCATGTTCTGAGGCATTAAGTGATCACCAATTTAGTATTGGGGGGCAGCGTGGAGGTAAAAATCGTAGACGGAGACCAAGAGATGAATACACTAAGTAGATTCAGAAGGATGTAGGCTGCAGTAGGTACTGGGAGATGAAGAAGCTTGCACAGGATAGAGTAGCATGGAGAGCTGCATCAAACCAGTCTCAGGACCGAAGACCACAACAACAACAAGAAGAAAATAAACATAACTTCTGTTTATAAAATGGCTTCTGTGCCTCCTAGGTATCATACTAGCAATTACTTTACCCGCTATTACTACTCGAAGAACGCAAGTTAGGTATCGTCTTCCTATACTCAGTACTGAGGCTCTCAAAGAGTGCGACCGAACTGGCTGACCAGCGATGGGCCGCTGATTAAATCAGTGTCGACAGGAGGCGCTGAATCTGTCTTCCTGGAGGTGTGGCGGTGCTCGCTCTTTCCATTGGCACGCGGCTCAGCGCCTTCTTGATTCCGTTACGCGGCGCTGCGCTGGTACGTGTGCAGTCTATGGTTTAGTTGTACATAAAGGGGTTGGCAAAACTCTCGAAAAGTTGTTGACCGATTTAGTTCAGATTTTGATATTATACTCTACTATACTTTCGGATGGACGTAGGCTACACATTTCCTTAATATACAGGGTGGTCCATTGATCGTAAGAGGGCCAAATATCTCACGAAATAAGGGTCAAACGAAAACAACTACAAAGAACGAAACTTGTTTAGCTTGAAGAGGGAAACCAGATGGCACTATGGTTGGCCCCTAGACGGCGCTGCCATAGGTCAAACGGATATCAACTGCGTTTTTAAAAATAGGAACCCCCTTTTTATTACATATTCGTGTAGTACGTAAAGAAATATGAATGTTTTAGTTGCACCACTTTTTCGTTTTGTAATAGATGGCGCTGTAATAGTCACAAACATATGGTTCAGAATTTTAGACGAACAGTTGGTAACAGGTAGGTTTTTTACAGTAAAATACAGAACGTACCTATGTTTGAACATTTTTTTCGGTTGTTCCATTGTGATATATTACCTTTGTGAACTTATAATTTCTGAGAACGCGTGCTGTTACAGCGTGATTACCTGTAAATACCACATTAATGCAATAAATGCTCAAAATGATGTCCGTCAACCTCAATGCATTTGCCAGTACGTGTAGCGACATCCCTCAACAGCGAGTAGTTCGCCTTCCCTAAAGTTCGCACATGCATTGACAATGCGCTGACGCAAGTTGTCAGGCGTTGTCGGTGGATCACGATACCAAATATCCTTCAACTTTGCCCACATTAAGAAATCCGGGGACGTAATATCCGGAGAACGTGCGGGCCATGATATAGTGCTTCGACCATCAATCCACCTGTCAGGATATATGCTATTCAATACCGCTTCAACCGCACGCGAGCTATGTGCCGGACATCCATCATGTTGGAAGTACATCACCATTCTGTCACGCAGTGAAACATCTTGTAGTAACATCGGTAGAAATCATCATACATTGCACCATTTAGATTGCCATCGATAAAATGGGGACCAATTATGCTTCCTCCCATAATGCCGCACCACACATTAACCCTCCAAGTTCGCTGATGTTCCACTTGTCGCAGCCATCGTCAATATTCCGTTGCCCAATGGTGCATATTATGCCGGTTTACGTTGCCGCTGTTGGTGAATGTCGCTTCGTCGCTAAATAGAACGCGTACAAAAATCAGTTATCGTCCTGTAATTTCTCTTGTGCCCAGTTGCAAAACTGTACGCGACGTTCAAAGTCGTCGCCATGCAATTCCTGGTGCATAGAAATATGGTACGGGTGCAATCGATATTGATGTAGCATTCTCTACACCGACGTTTTTGAGATTTCCGATTCTCGCGCAATTTGTCTCCTACTGATGTACGGATTAGCCGCGACAGCAGCTTAAACACCTACTTGGGCATCATCATTTGTTGCAGGTCGTGGTTGACGTTTCACATGTGGCTGAAAACTTCGTGTTTGCTTAAATAACGTAACTATCCAGCGAACGGTCCGGACACTTGGATGATGTCCAGGATACCGAGCAGCAGACATAGCACACACCCGTTGGGCATTTTGATCACAATAGCCGTACATCGATATCAACCTTTTACGCAATTGATAAACGGTCCATTTTAACACGGGTAATGTATCACGAAGCAAATATTGTCCGCACTGGCGGAATGTTACGTGATACCACGTACTTATACGTTAGTGACTATTACAGCTTTATCTATCACAAATCTAAAAAAGTGGTCCAACTAAAACATTCATATTTCGTTACGTACTACACGAATATGTAATAAAAAATGGGGGTCCCCATTTAAAAAAACGCAGTTGATATCCGTTTGATCTATGGCAGCCCCGTCTAGCGGGCCAACCATAGCGCCATCTGGTTTTCCCCTTCAAGCTAGACGAGTTTCGTTCTTTGTAATTTTTTCATTTGATGCTTATTTCGTGAGATATTTGGCCCGTTCACTATCAATGGTCCACCCTGTATACGGTACACAAATCTGAATATAATACATAAAGGTGAAACGTTGTCAGTAAGAATCTCGAATGATTCGCGATCGTAATACTTCATTTTGCTACACGATATTCCACTAACTTTCTTACGGACATCGGCTACATACTTCTTTAAACAGCATTGCACAGATTTGACTCTTCAACCTTTCCCAGCGGATATGTTGCAAATAGTTTTCACGGGTTTGCTGCCGGTTGACGTTGTGCAAATTTCACAATATTTCCTCGGAGCAACTGTCCGACATCTTCAGGTGGTTGGACCTTGGTGTTGGCTAGGTACGAAATCTATTGCGAGAAAGAAAATGCTGTGCTATGATAATGTACGCTTTCGTTTTGTTTCCAGCAGTCAGTTTTAACTTAGATATCAGAGCATTTAAACCATTAGAAGAATTTTCCACTTACATGTTATTTTAAACAAAAATTGTATACACAGCAGTGTACTGTTTTGTTTTCTTTAACGCAGTCTGTTTTAAGAGGAAATAGGAATGTTGTATTTATGGCTGATCGACTTGGTGTGATCAGAACACTACTATTGAATCTGAATCATTCGAAACTTTGCTGTCCTACCCATTCACAGTTTAATATTATGAGAAATACTGTCAACAAAGCCACTATCCTCACAGATCCGGGAGATGGAGAGGTCTCTCGTGTACCACTTATATTAATGATGGTAACCGAGTTATCCTTTCATTTTAAGAAACTTCATTTCCCAGTAGAGGTTCGTTTACAGTAACAATAAACAAGGCTGAAGGGCAGTGAGAGAATGGAAGAAGAGAAGGACAGAGAGGGGGCGTGGAAGAAAATGGGCAGAGAGAGGGAGAAGGAGGGGATGGAGAGTGATTTGGGGAGGGTTGGGGGGGTTGAGGAGATAGTGAGAGTGGAGAGGAGAGGGATACGGACAAAGAGGTGACAAGAGGAGGAGATGGGCAAAGAGAGGAGGCGGAGAAGATGGACAGAGAAAGAGGAAGGAGATTAGGATGAATACACAATTCCCATACATATTTAGCAATTGCGAACCACTGCCGGTTGCACTAGTACCACATAAAGGGAAAGCGGAGAAACGTCATCCACCAAGTCACAACGCGGACGAAAGTGTGTGTCGAGTGATCGTGAGAGATGATCATTGAAGAGGATTGCGAGGAAAAATAAAGGGACGACAGATTCAAAAGTCACTGCAGAAGTGACGTCGCACTCGCGAACCCTGTCAGCACGAAAACAACACGAAAAGAATTCCTCAAGCAGGGAACTGTACGGCGAGCTGAAATTCCAAAACCATTCACCCGTGATGCATATGCCCTTAACAGGGAAACGTGGTGCCAAAGTAATAAAAAAAGTCAGAGAAAGTCATTTGGTTGGGTGAGTCATGTTTCACACTGTTTCCACCTTCTGACCAAGTCTATCTCCCTAGAAATCAACATGACGAGTGTTGATTCGGTGATGATTCGAACAGCCTTATCGTGGTACTCCGTGGGCCCCATGGTTAGACAGCAGGATAGCATTACTGCCAAGGATAATGTTACCATTTTGGATGATTCGGTCCTTCGCATGATACAGTGTTTGTTCTCCAGTTGTAACGCTTTGTTCCAAGACGACAGAACGGCGGTTCATACAGCTCGCGTCATTCAAGAGTGGTTCTGTGAACACGAGGATGAGTTGTCGCAATTGCCCTGCCCGCTACACTGACCGAATCTCAATACTCGTATTAAGCCTTTGCGGTCTACTTTGGAGAGAAGGGCACGTGATCGCTACCCATGTCCACCATCGTTACCTCTCCGTCTCTTACCAGAGAAGTCAGAGCGTCTGACTGGAGTGCAGTGGCCCGGGTTCGATACCCGACTGGGTCAGACATTTTCCGCGCTCGGGGACTGGGTGTTGTGTTGTCCTCATCATCATTTCATCATCATCGACATGACTGGCGCCCGAGGTGGCGATGATGTATCGCCGCTCACATTTTAAGTAGGCTGTTTAAGGTTTTATGTTGGTAACGCCACGTAGCGCTCTGTATGAAAATCACTGGCTGTGCTGTGTGCATTCTGTGGCTGGTTTGCATTGTTGGAATTTGCTATTGTAGTGTTGGGCAGTTGGCTGTTAACAGCGCGTAGAGTTGCACAGTTGGAGGTGAGCCGCCAGCAGTGGTGGATGTGGGGAGAGAGAGATGGCAGAGTTTTGAGAGCGGATGGTCTGGACGTGTGTCCATCAGAGAGACTAAATTTGTAATACTGGATATCACGAACTGATATATATATGTTAGGACTTTTCAACACTATTAAGGTAAATACATTGTTTGTTCTCTATCAAAACCTTTCATTTGCTTCGTATGACTATCAGTGGTTAGTGCCTTCAGTAGTTAGAATCTTTTATTCGGCTGTCAGTATTGGCGCACGCTGTATTGCAGTAGTTTGAGTAACGAAGGTATAGGTTATTGTTAGTCAGGGCCATTCTTTTGTAGGGATTTTTGAAAGTCAGATTACATTGCGCTAAAAATATTGTATGTCAGTTTAGTGACGATCAGAATAAGTAAAGAGAGAAATGTCTGAGTACGTTCAGTTATGCTCAGCTGTCTGAAAATCAAATAACGTAAGAGGTTTATCAGCACAGTAATTCATTAATTTTTCTAAGGGGACGTTTCAACATACGTGGTGTCGATGGCTTGCTAAGTGCTACTGACTATACAGCCACTTGCAACAAATCCCTAAAAACTCTCGTGGCTAATTAATGACTCCCATTCTCCCTCTGCGCAGCTTTCCAAGCAAGCACAGTACTAAACTGGTGTGGTGCTGTTTTGTCGCTCTGTCTGTAACAAGCTATGGCCTGGAGTGAGCGAACTTCTCTACGTTTATAATAATTTTTCTGTTCTAACAATTTCCTATGTGTGACGGCTATTTCCACCAGTAATCCGGAATTGAGGATTAATGGCTCCCGAACTGAAAAAGCTGTCTACGTTTTCACTCTTACTGAAAAATATATTCAAATTAAGTTGAAATTCTGCTATTTCTTGTCTGTAATCGCCCCATCTGCGCTACTATGTTGAACTTTCGGCAGAAACACCTGCAGTACGAAGAGAAGTCCGATGCTGCCGCGGTCATGGTGACGAGACAAATTTTCCGGAGGTAAGACATTGCTTACCTGCGAGAAGGGAAGGAAGTGGAAGTTAGGAAAAGACTAACAGCCATGATTTAGAACTCGGCAATTTGTTGCCAAGGCAGCAGAATTCCTTCACTTCGTCTTATTTCTGCCACTCCTCATTACTTTAGTCTTTCTTCGATTTACTCTCACCGCACGGTGTGCGCTCATTAGACTGTTCACTTCATTTAAATAGTCCTATAATTCTTCCTAATTTGCACTGAGGATAGCAATGTTATCATCAAATCTTACCATTGATATCCTTTCATCGAGAATTCCAGTTCGACTCCTGAGCCTTTTTTCTTTTTTTCCCTCATTGCTTCTTCGATATACAGGTAGAACAGTATAGGCGAAAGACTGTTTCCCTGTCTTACACTATTTTAAATCCGAACGCTTCTTTCGTGGTCTGCTAACATCTAAAAACCTGTTTGGAGACCAACCTCTGTATGGGTGCGAAACATGGAGAATGGGGAACACAGAAACGAAACGATCATAATCCTTTGAAATGTGCTATTCCTGGAGAATGTTGTACATCAGGCGGATCGGAACAGTACGGAATGATGACGAGAATAAAGTGTCTACTAAAGAACATTACGAAGCTAGTGGGTAGGATTGTTGTACAAATATTATGACATGAGGTGTTGCTGAAAACTGTAATTGAAGGTATGGTAGAGTGGAAGAAAGCAGGATGAGTAGAGTATATATGGCAACTCGTCGATGATGTATGAGCAGCATTTATGACGAACTGAAAAGATTAGCTGGCAAGAGACAGGAATGATAGATCTGCATCAAATCAACCTATGACGTCAAATCAATATGACGAGAGAAACAGCGATTGTTTGAAAGTTGTCACAATCAGTTTCTTTTGGGTTTACAGTTTCACCCACAAAAAATGTTCAAATGTGTGTGAAATCTTATGGGACTTCACCGCTAAGGTCATCAGTCCCTAAGCTTACACCCATGCCCGAGGGAGGACTCGAACCTCCGCCGGGATCAGCCGCACAGTCCAGACTCCAGCGCCGTAGACCGCTCGGCTAATTCCGCGCGGCGTTTCACCCACACTCTCATTTCCAGAGATCCCCATCCATTGTCCATAACTCTGTGCAATACACGGTGAGCAAACAGCCTTTCACTGATTAAAAAAAAAAAAAAAGAATGTGTGGTGTCTATTCTTTCTGACATATTCCTGCCATACAAATGTCACATAATTGATTTGCCTACACGGGCAACGGATCTCCCCTCTTCAGTGCGAATGCACATGTACGTCTGACCTCCTGCAGGAATCTCAGAGTAGCGAGCGTGGAGGAAATTGAGAGGGACTCTGGATAGATGGCGCTCGGTGGGAATGCGGGTCGGCCATGAAGCATGCAGAGATAGTCCGAGCAGATGCGATAATGCTGTGTTCCGGATGGCGCAGTGGTTACCGCACCTGCCTAGCAAGCAGGAGATCCCGGGTTCGAATCGTGCTCCACTACTCGTCGCCGCTGATTCCGCGTAATGTCCCGATGCAGCTGACATCAGTTATGCTTTTCGTTTGCTTTCTCTCCCCAATCCCCTTTCTCCCCTTCACCATCAATGTACATAAAAGAAAATAATTCCTCATGAGCTATGTGGCTTTTAGCAAATGGTAGCTTCCCTCGTAGTTGTTTTATGGATACACTTTCACATGTGTATGGTTATTTTTTCAAATAGTAGCTTAACTCGTGAAGTTTTTGTGGTATCAGCGTTCGATACCACACTTGTTAGAGGTTGCAGTTATCGACCGTGGTCCTTATTAGTATCGTTGGACCCACGAGTCGCGACCAGCGCCGCTCCGCGGCTTGTATCAAGTTTCTAGCGAGCTGTCGGCCACTCTTGCTCGGGACGTCAACTAGTAATGTAGCATATCCTTCAGCAGATAGGAAGCAACCTTTAACAGGGCGCTTAATAACGTATGGCCTAAGTGAGGCCTCAGTAGCTATCTGTTTATAATTATATGTATGCAGCCAAGAAGAATCCTGTACAACCAGTTAAGTACAATATATATTATTTTTTACCAACGACTTCTAATTATTTTAGTCGTTGCAGATCCAGAGCATGCAGCGAGCACCTTATCGACGTTACTGACAAATCTGCTGTGATTTATATGTTTCTATTTAGCATTGGCCACCAGTCAACATTGGCGACGACTCGTTCGTCGTCATCATGACAGTTTTTATGGCTACACTCCTAGATGTGGTGTGACTGCCTCTCATTTCTCTTCTTTGCCTGTGGTTACAGGTAGTGTAATTTAGGAGTGCAGCTGCATCAATGGCGCCTATGCTGTAGAAAGCGCAACGGTGTTTTGTGAAGAGCATCAAAGGATGGTATGAAAAGTTTAAAGAGGGTATTAGTGTTCAAATGGCTCTGAGCACTATGGGACTTAACATCTGAGGTCATCAGTCCCCTAGAACTTAGAACTACTTAAACGTAACTAACCTAAGGACATCACACACATCCATGCCCGAGGCAGGATTCGAACCTGCGATCGTAGCAGTCACGCGTTTCCAAACTGAAGCGGCTAGAACCGCTCGGCCACACCGGCCGGCCTATTAGTGTTGGTGACAAGGCAAGAAACAACAGGCTTGGAGTGAGTGATGAGACTGTTGATACCGTGAGTACCGTGCTTAAACACACTCAGTGGAAACTGAGATTTGGCGTTTCCAGGGAGAAAGCCATACCTAAGAGTACTTTGGTGAAAATTCTACACAAAAGGCTGCATCTCCACACATGCTACAGCTCCTACAAGCTCTGCAGCCACATAATAGGCCCAGACCTTGTGTTTGCTAGGGGAATGTCGGTACGAATCGATTCAGAGACTGGTAAAGTTTATTTGACCGATAAAACGACTTTTCGCATCTCGTGAATACTAAACAGTCATTGTGGCCGGATCTAGGGCGGAGGGGGGGGGGGGGGGATAGCCCACTTATCGTGGAGCAACAAATAAGACGCGGCACGAAAGTGAATGTGTGAAGTGGCTTCGAGCACTACATAGTTACTGGACGTTCTTTTTCACTGAGCATATCACTACGACAACAGTTTATCGGGACATGTCGGAATTTTACTTTGCATTTCAGTTACAGGAATTTGAACAGTGGCTAATGTTTCAAGAAATTGCTGGACCACCACACCACCAGTTCTTGGATGAAAGTTTTCCGGACAGATGGACTGATAGAGACGGTCCATCATGGCCGCCATGTTCACGTGACATAACCCCAATGATTTTTTGTGAGCTTACAGTTCATCACTGTACGAATTCTTCCGTCATGAATACGAGATGCTGCAGAAGCGGTGACGGAAAAGATTTTGGCATAGACACAGGGATAAATTGAGTATCGGCAAGGCGTTGTACAGGCAACAAGCAGAGCACATGTTGAAGTGTATCCACAAAATATTTTGTCAGTTAAGCTGCTTTTTGCCACGTTGCATTATTAATTAGCGACAATTTTTTGTAATCAGGGAAAGACTTTATGCTCACCTTGTATCTCAGACACATTTTCGGATCTTCTAATATCATAAATGTATCATCGTATCCCCTGTTGTTGGACCACTTTGTGGTCTATTTGTCTATCTGTCCGACTGTTGATAACCCTTTTTCTCAGGGACGGGCAGACGTATCAAGATGACATTTATATCACATAGTAAGCTCTACAGTCCCTTGGCGGTGTAAAAAATTGAAGTTTCTAAGTCAAGGCAATCAAAAGATACGGCCATTTATGTCATAAAGTTTTGAATTCGAAAACTCACTCATCAAAATCAATAGGGATATTAGCGTTGACGTAGAACCGTGAAATTTGGCGACAAGCAACGTTTCACCAGTACAAGTAAAGGAAAATATAAGAAAATTGCTAATTTGTAATTATATCACACGTACAAAATATTTCTTTTGCCATTTGTTATTCGATGTCAGACTTGAAATTAAATCATTCACGAAAATCTTTGTGTCCCTGGGACCGATATCTTGCCAGTCTCAGGGTTGATAAAAGGCAAAAATTGTCGACATTATCGATTCCCGAAATGCACGAACTGTCACTATACACAATAAAGTTTGTACGGAAATGTCGATGCGTGATTCTTATTCGCACCTGCCCTTTTCTTTGGGTAGCAGCAGTGTTTTTTAGTAAACTGTTCAGTAAGGGAACTGTGAATCGCAAAGTGGAGGCGATTTCTTCCTGCGAGGGTTGTCTGCCTACGAGATTGGCGAACCAGGACCGCAAGTGGCAATGCAGTAAAGCAACGTCTGACATTGGGAATGGTTTCAGATATCGCAACCTGACGTTTACGAGTGCCACTATGAACATACGTTTTAAATTGTACTCTCTGCTTTTGCACTGAACAGAATACGTCCACTAGTGGAGGCTTCTTCTCCAATTTTTTTTTTTTCCATTGTGGGGACACAAATGGCAGCCATCGCAGAGGTATTTGTGACGTCTGTAGGCAGTCTTCCCGCCCGGCGGAAACATAACTCGACGCGCGTGCGGTGGCGGTGACCGCCGAGTGAGCCAGCCACGGAATATTGATCGCCGGCGCTTTAGACCGAGGACCGGTAGCAGAGTGCCCAACGGGGACACCGCACGAGCTGGCGCACACACGTTGTCCCGAACCTTCAGCTCGAAGACTGTACAGCCTAAACGAGGACTCTGAGACAGGCAACCAAGGGCCGGAAATACAGGATTGTCCGTAGGCGTCTGGAACAAAAACAGGCGGATGAACGGAAATTTGAAGTCAAGTAGTGTGAGATGAGAGACGGAGGAAAACTTGTGAGGCTACGTTGCCTACATGGCGGCCATTTTAAAAGCTGCTGTGCTGGATGCAACCTGTAGTTTTCAAACAGAACGGGGTCATGTTGTAATGTTTTGTTAGTTTCGTCTTCTATAAAAGTCTCTTATTCTTAATTTTCGTGTTTATACACTCCTGGAAATGGAAAAAAGAACACATTGACACCGGTGTGTCAGACCCACCATACTTGCTCCGGACACTGCGAGAGGGCTGTACAAGCAATGATCACACGCACGGCACAGCGGACACACCAGGAACCGCGGTGTTGGCCGTCGAATGGCGCTAGCTGCGCTGCATTTGTGCACCGCCGCCGTCAGTGTCAGCCAGTTTGCCGTGGCATACGGAGCTCCATCGCAGTCTTTAACACTGGTAGCATGCCGCGACAGCATGGACATGAACCGTATGTGCAGTTGACGGACTTTGAGCGAGGGCGTATAGTGGGCATGCGGGAGGCCGGGTGGACGTACCGCCGAATTGCTCAACACGTGGGGCGTGAGGTCTCCACAGTACATCGATGTTGTCGCCAGTGGTCGGCGGAAGGTGCACGTGCCCGTCGACCTGCGACTGGACCGCAGCGACGCACAGATGCACGCCAAGACCGTAGGATCCTACGCAGTGCCGTAGGGGACCACACCGCCACTTCCCAGCAAATTAGGGACACTGTTGCTCCTGGGGTATCGGCGAGGACCATTCGCAACCGTCTCCATGAAGCTGGGCTACGGTCCCGCACACCGTTAGGCCGTCTTCCGCTCACGCCCCAACATCGTGCAGCCCGCCTCCAGTGGTGTCGCGACAGGCGTGAATGGAGGGACGAATGGAGACGTGTCGTCTTCAGCGATGAGAGTCGCTTCTGCCTTGGTGCCAATGATGGTCGTATGCGTGTTTGGCGCCGTGCGGGTGAGCGCCACAATCAGGACTGCATACGACCGAGGCACACAGGGCCAACACCCGGCATCATGGTGTGGGGAGCGATCTCCTACACTGGCCGTACACCACTGGTGATCGTCGAGGGGACACTGAATAGTGCACGGTACATCCAAACCGTCATCGAACCCATCGTTCTACCATTCCTAGACCGGCAAGGGACCTTGCTGTTCCAACAGGACAATGCACATCCGCATGTATCCCGTGCCACCCAACGTGCTCTAGAAGGTGTAAGTCAACTACCCTGGCCAGCAAGATCTCCGGATCTGTCCCCCATTGAGCATGTTTGGGACTGGATGAAGCGTCGTCTCACGCGGTCTGCACGTCCAGCACGAACGCTGGTCCAACTGAGGCGCCAGGTGGAAATGGCATGGCAAGCCGTTCCACAGGACTACATCCAGCATCTCTACGATCGTCTCCATGGGAGAATAGCAGCCTGCATTGCTGCGAAAGGTGGATATACACTGTACTAGTGCCGACATTGTGCATGCTCTGTTGCCTGTGTCTATGTGCCTGTGGTTCTGTCAGTGTGATCATGTGATGTATCTGACCCCAGGAATGTGTCAATAAAGTTTCCCCTTCCTGGGACAATGAATTCACGGTGTTCTTATTTCAATTTCCAGGAGTGTATGTGTCGTAATGCGGCCGTTCTTTCAACTGAACAATGCAAGGGGTATGCTTACGTAAACTCTGTCTGATGAAAGGATTCGCCACATCCACCTGAAGTTGCGTAACTGTCTTCCAATTAACTTTAACTATAAAAATTAATTAAAAAACCCTAATTCTGTGCACTTAATAGGCTGTAATGTGAAACTCCGTATTACGCAGTGCAATGAACAGTGCTGCAGTGCGTTACGTCACAGAACGTATGTTGCAGTTCTAGCCCTCCAAACTAAGAGAGTAAGAACCCTGCATAAAATTACAAATTCAGCTTTGAAAGAATAAATGCCCAAAATACTTGTGATTAAATACACTCCAAATTTACGTACCGAAACTGAGTAATTAAAATTCCGAACACTGAATGACACACACGCGACCATGTAACACTGCACTATAGGGGTAAGAATGTCTGACAAGAGAAATGAGATCTGAGATAAATTTTAAGTGAACTCGCCCTGGTGATAATTTGTAACGCAATGCTTGACTGTAAATAATCTAACAGTGATGTTAAACAGGCCCTAACAAACTTTCGTGGCAATGGAAACTCCTCGAAAGTGATGAATGTTGGAATGCAGAGCAGAGAGAACCTTGCTCACGTGCAATGCAACGAAAAGCAACTATGAAAAGTAATTATATTAAACACATCACCCATTAAACTTTAAGAAGAGAGAAGCACCCGTGCTGTTACAGAGGATTTCAAGAAACGCCCGTGACAGGCCATCCTTTACGCCCAGTGCGGTGGTGAAACGTCTCGCGAAATGCCGTGGAACTGGCTCTGTCGCCGACAAACCGTAAACTGGGGAATAGCAAACGGCTGTCATCGTTCAGTAAGAGTCGGGAGCGCTGTACTCGAAGCGTCTCGCGGGAAACGGGGCTCAGTAGGACAGCTATAATGGAAGTCTTCACCACTCATGAACAGCGCCCTTACAAAATGCAAGCACCGTAACATCTCGCCAAGGACGATGCATTAGATTTCTGTCTGTGGAGGCACTTACGAGCCTAGCGTCGTGGATATAGACAGAGACAGAATGGCGAGACAGGTGAAGGGGCAGTGTTACAGGGGAGGGGTGGGTTACATGGAGGGCGTGTAGGAGGAAAGGAATGTGGTTAGGCGGAAGAGAAAAATAATAATGAGAAAACTACGGTGCTTTCAGAGTAAAACAAAATATAAAAAACGTGTTAAGTAAAAGTTTTACTTGGACACATAAGAGAAAGCAACGTAAAAAGAAGTGTTATGAAAATCTCAGACAACCGACGACTCTAAGAGGAACTAAGGCGATGGACGTGTCGAGCTCGGAAAACTAGCGATGGCAAACAAATGGAGTCAGCAAATGCATCTCTGAAGCTGTTTACAATAAGTGAGGCACACATAGTGAAGCTCTTTAGAACGCGTTTGATACTATGCAATGTAAATCAATCTAGTTCCGCCACTAAATTGTTGCACAACTGCAACTTGCATTAATTTGGACCTAATTATTATGTTAAAGCCTCGACCTCTCTGTATACACT
Organism: Schistocerca nitens; assembly: GCF_023898315.1. NCBI lineage: Eukaryota > Metazoa > Arthropoda > Insecta > Orthoptera > Acrididae > Schistocerca > Schistocerca nitens. The sequence continues at coordinate 603,423,518 of NC_064619.1, read as the reverse complement.
ACTGGCCATTAAAAGATGACATGCTACAGACGCGATATTTAACCGACAGGAAAATGATGCTGTGGTATGCAAATGATTAGCTTTTCAGAGCATTCACACAAGGTTGGCGCCGGTGGCGACACCTAGAACATGCTGACATTTGGAAAGTTTCCAACCGATTTCTCATACACAAACAGCAGTTGACCGGCGTTGCCTGGTGAAACGTTGTTGTGATGCCTCGTGTAAGGAGGAGAAATGCGTACCGTCACGTTTCCGACTTTGATAAAGGTCGGATTGTAGCCTATCGCGATGGCGGTTTATCGTATCGCGACATTGCTGCTCGCGTTGGTCGAGATCCAATGACTGTCAGCAGAATATGGAATCAGTGGGTTCAGGAGGATAATACGGAACGCCGTTCTGGATCCCAACGGCCTCGTATCACTAGCAGTCGAGATGACAGGCATCTTATCCGCATGGCTGTAACGGATGGGGACGTTTGCAAGACAACAACCATCTGCACGAACAGTTCGATGACATTTGCAGCAGCATTGAGTATCAGCTCGGAGACCATGGCTGCGGTTACCCTTGACGCTGCATCACAGAGAGGAGCGCCTGCGATGGTGTACTCAACGACGAACCTGGGTGCACCAATGGCAAAACGTCATTTTTCCGGATGAATCCAGGTTCTGTTTACAGCATCGTGATGGTCGCCTCCGTGTTTGGCGACATCGCGGTGAACGCACACTGGAAGCGTGTATTCATCATCGCCATACTGGCTTATCACCCGGCGTGATGGTATGGGGTGCCATTGGTTATACGTCTCGGTCAACTCTTGTTCGCATTGACGGCACTCTGAACAGTGGGCGTTACATTTCAGATGTGTTACGACCCGTGGCTCTACCCTTCATTCGATCCCTGCGAAATCCTACATTTCAGCAGGATAATGCACGACCGCGAGTTGCAGGTCCTGTACGAGCCTTTCTGGATACAAAAAATATTCGACTGCTGCCCTGGCCAGCACATTCTCCAGATCTCTCACCAATTGAAAACGTCTGGTCAATGGCAGTCGAGCAACTGGCTCGTCACAATACGCCAGTCACTAGTCTTGATGAACTGTGGTATCGCGTTGAAGCTGCATGGCTGTACCTGCACACGCTATCGAAGCTCTGTTCGACTCAATGCCAAGGCGTATCAAGGCCGTTATTACGGCCGGAGGTGGTTGTTCTGGGTACTGATTTCTCAGGATCTATTTACCCAAACTGCGTGAAAATGTAATCACATGTCAGTTCTAGTATAATATATTTGTCCAATGAATACCCGTTTATCATCTGCATTTCTTTTTGGTGTAGCAATTTTAATGGCCAGTGGTGTAGTTTTTGCCTTCGCTCCTCTCCCCTTCTCCGCCATTACCAAACTGACGATTCCTTGGTACCTCAGGATCGGTTCTACCAACCAGTCCTTTCTAGTAACCAAGTTGGACCATAAATTTCTTTTTTCCCCAATTCGGTTAAATATATTAGTTATTCGATCTACCCATCTATCTTCAGCATTCTTCTGTAGCAGAACATATCCGAAGCTTATATCCTCTTCTTGTATTAACTGTTTGTGGTACACGTTTCACGTCCCTACAAGGCCACTTTCCAGACAAATTAGTCTCTCTAGCCATAATATTACTCCAGTGGCTATGAATTATAGCTAGTAAATTTGATGCCGGGGACCGTACTGCATTCATGAGAATCTTTTGACATAGGCGGAAAGGGTATGAATGGAAGAAACTTGTAGTGAAAACAGTGATCCCATTTCAGCGGGAGACGCAAATTTAAAGTGCTGGGAAGTTCCTATGGGACCAAAGTGGTGAGGTCATCAGTCCCTAGGCTTACACACCACTTAATCTAACATACGCTAAGAACAACACACAGACCCATGCCCGAGGGACGAATAGAACCTCCGCAAGTTTAAGACAGCTTTTTCCTATGCCCTGTTTATTTTCGAGCGTAGTACTAGTACGATGCAGAAAGCACAATTATCTGAATATAAAAAGGTTAATCGGAAGAGGACCTTCCCACTTTACATTTTTGTCTGTGGGGATGGTTTCCAGACGAAGTCTACAAAGGAAAAGTAATCGCAAGAGACAAATTGATCGTTCGGATTATAAACGATGTTATCCTCAAAAAAAGAAAAACACACAGACGACATGCACGTGGTGCTCTCAAGAGAATTTAAAAGTGCATTGAAGTCGGAGATGGAAGCTATGAAAATCATCCTTTCATCTAATCATTTGTCTTTGCTTAACGCCTTCTGTGAGTATTTTTTATGACATTTTAACAGCTGTATCTCTGTAAGCAATAAAAATTGGACACATGTCACAGGCAATGTTCTATTCAGATTACGCAACCACCTCCTTAAGCATTTTCCATATCTCCTGCAGTGCCCTCTATCTTGAAGCGTTGAGACAATTTCTAGATACTGATCATCGGAAATGTAATTGAATAAGAAACGGTCTTGCCGTCTCTTTTCCGCCTCTTTTGGGCAGTACGAAACACTTAAAGAAGAATGCAAAAGAAAAGTGAAAATCTCTTAAATGCTGATCAGTTTAGTTTTAGAAAAGGTATAGGCATCTGCCAGGCAATTCTGGCGTCGCGTTTGATAAAAGACTTCGACGTTTTTAAATCCTACAAGACGTTCTAAATTCTGAGAAAATAGGTATAAGCTGTGGGGAAAGACAGGTGATACACAATATACCAGGTGATCAAAAAGTCAGTATAAATTAGAAAACTTAATAAACAACGGAATAATGTAGATAGAGAGGTAAAAATTGACACACATGCTTGGAATGACATGGGGTTTTATTAGAACCAAAAAAAATGTTATCGGGATTTTTTTCTTCTAGGAAATTCATGATTCTGGTTTTGTAACTGCTACCGTGACGGGTGAGAGGTACGCCGATAGTTACAGAATCGCATCATCCCCAGCCTGGCTGATAAACTCCTGCTGGAACGTACGATGTTTATGCAGGATGGCGCTCCACCCCATATTGCTAGACGCGTGAAAGATCTCTTGCGCGCGTCGTTTGGTGATGATCGTGTACTCAGCCGCCACTTTCGTCGTACTTGGCCTCCCAGGTCCCCAGACCTCAGTCCGTGCGATTATTGGCTTTGGGGTTACCTGAAGTCGCAAGTTCATCGTGATCGACCGACATCTCTAGGGATGCTGAAAGACAACATCCGACGCCAATGCCTCACTGTAACTCCGGACATGCTTTACAGTGCTGTTCACAACATTATTCCTCGACTACAGCTATTGTTGAGGGATGACGGTGGACATATTGAGCATTTCCTGTGAAGAACATCATCTTTGCTTTGTCTTACTTTGTTATGCTAATTATTGCTATTCTGATCAGATGAAGCGCCATCTGTCGGTCATTTTTTGAACTTTTGTATTTTTTTTCTAATAAAACCCCATGTCTTTCCAAGCATGTGTGTCAATTTGTACCTCTCTATCTACATTATTCCGTGATTTATTCAGTTTTCAAATTTATACTGACTTTTTGATCACCCAGTACGTTAGAGCCGAGAATGTACAATAAGAATTGAAGATTAAGAACGAAGGGCATTAAAAAGGGCGTAAGACAAGGATACAGTCTTTCTCTACTGCTGTTCAATCTCTATATCGAAGAAGCTACGACAGAAATAAAACATAGGTTCAGAACTGGGGTTAACATTGAGGGTGAAAGTTGTCAATGATAAGATCGCTAGTGACGTTGCTGCCCTCAGTGAAAATGAAGGAGGATTACAGGACCTGCTGACTGGAATGAACAGTCTAATGAGTGCAGAATTTAGTTTGAGACTAAACTGAAGAAAGGCGAAAGTAATGAGGAGTAGAAGAAATGAGATTAGCGGTAAACTTAACAACAAAATTGGAGCCAACGAAGAAGACGAAGTGAAGTAATTCTACTACGTTGGGTGCAGAATAATATATGACATACGAAGCAATGAGGGGATCAAGAACAGACTAAGACAGACAATGAGGACAGTCCCAGCCGAAATAAGTCTGCTACTGTCAAACACTGGCCTTAATGTGAGGAAGAAACTTCAGAGAATGTAGTCGCACGTCTGGAGCATAACACTGTAATGCGGACTTTGAGGAAAACTGAAAAGAAGAGAGTCGAAAAGTTTGAGATGTGGTGCTACAGAACAATGAGGAAAATTTGGTGCACTGATAAGGTAAGGAATGAGAAGGTTCCTCGCAGAATCGGCGAGAGCAAAATATTTGGAAAACATTGACGATAGGAAGCGACACGATGATGACATATGTTAATGTAAACGTCGTGTGACTGGGGCCTCCCGTCTGGTAGGCCGTTCGACGGGTGCAAGTCTTTCGTTTTGACGCCACTTTGGCGACTTGCGCGTTGATGGGGATGGAATGATTATGATTAAGACAACACAACACCCAGTGCCTGAGCGGGGAAAATATCCGACCCAGCCGGAAATCGAACCTCTGTTTTGTAACCATATATATTAATTAAAATATATTAACAACGATTTAAATAAAGAAACATTTCATTCTATTAACCTATTTCTAGAGTTAGTTAACATTACTGTCATTTTGTAGGTTTTCGTTTGTATATTCTTTTCGTTTTTCTCTTATTGTTGTTCCTTGAACCCTTTTACATGGCCATTTGTCGTCTTTTTTGTTTGGGTAAAGTATTGCAGGACATGCATAATAATTTATACGTAGCATCGACACATTGATTTTAGTTCAAATTTCTGTATGTCATGCACTTGTGATGCCACACTCACATTGTGTATTCTGGTTTGATCTCTTCCTCTAGTTTGCACTGTTGGGCTGGACAGTATGAGGGAAAACATTAGCATGATAGACGGAGCAGAAGTGGAAGAAAATTTTTTTGCATGTGCTACATATTATACATAAATTGAAGAAGAAAGAAAAATTATGTCATATTATATAAGAGAAGCAGAGAGGAAAGTGTGAGTAAACAAAATTTTATAGGGCACATAGTATAGGAAATCATTCAAAAAAAAAATTATGAGTAGTTGGCACCCGGGCCCTTCGGATTGACATTCTGTCGCGCTGACTACTCAGCTACCGATGGCGGACATGACATATGTTAAAAATCAGGGAATAGTTCGCATGGTAATTGAGGGGGCTGTGGAGGTGAAAAAATTAGAGGAAGACTGAGATTTGAATATATCGAAGCCACGCGGAGTGGCCGCGCGGTTTGAGGCGTCATGTCACGGACTGCGCGGCCCCGCCCACCGGACGTTCGAGTCCTCCCTTGGGCATGGGTGTGTGTGTTGTTCTTAGCATAGGTTAGTTTAACTAGTGTGTAAGTCTAGGGACCGATGACCTAAGCATTTTGGTCCGTTAGGAATTCACACACATGTGAACATTTGAATATATCGAACAAATAATCGAGGACGCATGGTGCAAGTGCTACTCTGAGATTAACACAAGAGAGGAATTCGTGTTGGGCCGCATCAAACGAGTCAGAGGCCTGATGAGTCAAAAACAAAGAGCGGCAGTGCGGTACTGTATCGAATTCATGGAACACGGTAGCAAAATGGGAGCAGAGCCGACGTCTCCTGCCTTCTGGATCTCGCGAACGAAACAGGGGGCTGGCTTTCACAAGAGCCCTGTTTGCGGACTCCGTCTTGATTCGTACAGAGGAGATCACCGGTCTCCAAAACTCGCGTTACACGATTCCACACGGACTGACGTTAGCTTGAGAGGCACCCACATGCCTTGCTCATACTGTGGCATCAAGCAGTCAGGCCTGCAAGATGAGTGGTCTGCCAAGCGAGTGGATTCATTCTTATTTATGGAGTAACATGAACTCTAGTACTCACACTTAAGTTACAAGTTATCCTCCTATATGATTAATACGCAACGGAAACACGCATCTGACTATCAGTAATTTACAGAACTCTGACTGTACACTACGCACTGGCAATACCACATTTTCTTTCTTTTTTTATTTAACGGCTTTTGTCAACACGTGGCCACCGCACTGAATATGAATGGCGCACACATTACAAATTCGGGACATTATGACAACATACAATTCGAAGGAAAAGTCCACCAATCTTTTTCTTTTCACTATCTTATTTATTCCGATAAATTCTCTAACCTAAACACACAAATTCTATAACCTACAACAATAACACATGAGAAATTCCGCCCAGTGGGCATGGCTTTACATTGGTGAATCTCTATATTATGGTCTCGTAATTATTTAACGCTACAGTGCACTTTCTGGATAGGATGGTGGATCTTTTATTATTTCTCACACTTCGACTCTCACAATCATCATCACGAAACTATCCTCCAGACCGAGCGGTACCGAAGGAACAGGCATAACCCACTAATCTTTTGAAACTACCTTGCTACTCTCCCATGCAAACCACACATACCCAAATTACATGACATACACCACACTACGACATGGAATACAAAACACTAAATAGTCACAACACTATCACTTTCAGCTTTCCCACTTCAATTAGTATTTATCCCAGTTTCACACGACACTGCCCCACTTTGTAATTCTACTTTCCTACTATGAACTCTGGAGATATTTGCACGTCTTCCTGTGCAATGCAAGCCAAGTGCCGTTGCTGGATGGACGGCCGACTCACCTTGCTTCTCTCTCAGAGTTTGAATCTAGCGTCACACGGAATCATATCACGCAAAGTAATATTAAGAACGTATTCATCACACACGCGAGTCCTCAACTGATACTATGGACGAGTACTTCTCTTTATCCTTTGTCTCATACACAGATTGAGACTCACACAGTACTCACCACGTGGAAGTACTCGTCTCTAATTTCAAGTCCTGCACACGCCATTTCTTAAATACACTCCTGGAAATTGAAATAAGAACACCGTGAATTCATTGTCCCAGGAAGGGGAAACTTTATTGACACATTCCTGGGGTCAGATACATCACATGATCACACTGACAGAACCACAGGCACATAGACACAGGCAACAGAGCATGCACAATGTCGGCACTAGTACAGTGTATATCCACCTTTCGCAGCAATGCAGGCTGCTATTCTCCCATGGAGACGATCGTAGAGATGCTGGATGTAGTCCTGTGGAACGGCTTGCCATGCCATTTCCACCTGGCGCCTCAGTTGGACCAGCATTCGTGCTGGACGTGCAGACCGCGTGAGACGACGCTTCATCCAGTCCCAAACATGCTCAATGGGGGACAGATCCGGAGATCTTGCTGGCCAGGGTAGTTGACTTACACCTTCTAGAGCACGTTGGGTGGCACGGGATACATGCGGACGTGCATTGTCCTGTTGGAACAGCAAGTTCCCTTGCCGGTCTAGGAATGGTAGAACGATGGGTTCGATGACGGTTTGGATGTACCGTGCACTATTCAGTGTCCCCTCGACGATCACCAGTGGTGTACGGCCAGTGTAGGAGATCGCTCCCCACACCATGATGCCGGGTGTTGGCCCTGTGTGCCTCGGTCGTATGCAGTCCTGATTGTGGCGCTCACCTGCACGGCGCCAAACACGCATACGACCATCATTGGCACCAAGGCAGAAGCGACTCTCATCGCTGAAGACGACACGTCTCCATTCGTCCCTCCATTCACGCCTGTCGCGACACCACTGGAGGCGGGCTGCACGATGTTGGGGCGTGAGCGGAAGACGGCCTAACGGTGTGCGGGACCGTAGCCCAGCTTCATGGAGACGGTTGCGAATGGTCCTCGCCGATACCCCAGGAGCAACAGTGTCCCTAATTTGCTGAGAAGTGGCGGTGCGGTCCCCTACGGCACTGCGTAGGATCCTACGGTCTTGGCGTGCATCCGTGCGTCGCTGCGGTCCGGTCCCAGGTCGACGGGCACGTGCACCTTCCGCCGATCACTGGCGACAACATCGATGTACTGTGGAGACCTCACGCCCCACGTGTTGAGCAATTTGGCGGTACGTCCACCCGGCCTCCCGCTTGCCCACTATACGCCCTCGCTCAAAGTCCGTCAACTGCACATACGGTTCACGTCCACGCTGTCGCGGCATGCTACCAGTGTTAAAGACTGCGATGGAGCTCCGTATGCCACGGCAAACTGGCTGACACTGACGGCGGCGGTGCACAAATGCTGCGCAGCTAGCGCCATTCGACGGCCAACACCGCGGTTCCTGGTGTGTCCGCTGTGCCGTGCGTGTGATCATTGCTTGTACAGCCCTCTCGCAGTGTCCGGAGCAAGTATGGTGGGTCTGACACACCGGTGTCAATGTGTTCTTTTTTCCATTTCCAGGAGTGTATTTCAACTTATGGTACACACACTATTTCTTAAATATTTCAACTTATTGTAATTCAGCTTAACTTAAGCACACGGAAGTATTTCAACTTACTGCTACACGTGGTTTCATTGTGACCGTTGGTCACTTCCGAAGATTACTACAATCCCATTAATATTACCTGCCTGACACTTAATCCTCCCCACAAAAGTTCCTGAAATAGAGAAATTATTATTTCAAACTACTCTTAAATATTCCACATGCATACCATGTCTCCACTCTTTTGTCTTTACGGAGCACACCTAAGACAGGTCTTAACAGCACAAGATCCAGCGGCAGAGTGCTGAAACATGGCCGTTCTCGAGGTCCTTTCGCACCCCTGCTGAAGTGGGGGAGCACCTTGCTACCGTATTGGTCAGCCACATTTCAGGCGCTCAAAGCTCAGGTAAATTTCATCTCTTTGGTACCTCCAAAGGTGGCCAAAGGATCGTCTCAAAGATGATCATATATTCACATTCACTATCTGCGGTTAGCAGACGACCATACATTCATTCATTTCACAGATCTCACCAAACTGGATGTAGGGATTTACTTTGTGGGAGTGCACATGTGATCAATTAAATAAATAAATTGTCATTCTTTCCCACACTGGTATCCGGCTTCGCTGTATTAATTGAAATTGAGTTATTATTAGAAAAAAAATGTGTTGTTCTGACAAAAATAATGAAGTATGTTGTACCTATTTTCAATGTCGGGCGGTACTGTACCCTTTCAAGCTATGTGGTTATTATTAAACTTCCACTACTTGGGAAGGCCCGAATGGAAAACGAGTGATCGTAGGACAATGAAACTTTGTGGAAACATTTCTGAGGACATGCGGAAGAGAAATAACCATGAAACCATCTAAAGAATCACATTTTAATTTCTACACGAGGGGGTAACATTTGTTGAATGCGTACCATGTTTATGTTCCGGGTTAAAACGTTGTTCAGTGTGACGACCATCTTCATCCACGAGAGCCTGGAACCGCACTAGAAATAGCTTTTCACAATGGCTCCCAGTGCTTTTCGAACAGTGGACCATGGAATTTTCAGCTGTCGTGACACAGCTCGGGCACTAGTTGAAGATCGCACATTGCGTCCAGCATTCTCAACCATGGTAACAGGAACTTCTTTAACAAATTGTGGCAGCAATTGGCCGTCGACCTCTCTCAGGAGCAGTTCCCAAATCGCCAGTTAATTCTAGCTTACGAATCACGTTTTTCAACCCCTGTGCGGAAAGAGGACTTCTTCGTATTCCTGCAGTGCGTCTATACTCGCGAAGAATAAAACTACTTTACGAGCACAGCCCTGCTCACCTCGTCCAGACCCACTTTAAATGTCTGCAGCTGTAATGCACACTGATGCTTGTGTTTCAACGCTTCGTCGCCGTACCAGTACCGGCGCCTTATGCCAAGTCATGACACAACAAATTCTGCAGCCCACAATCTGAAACTCATTGCTATAAAGTTGGATTTTATAAGGTAAATAGTTTCGCGTCTACAGTGACTGAAGTAACGAAAGTTTAATTGCAAGTGCCCTGTATAATGAAAGAGCAAGTCATGCGGCTACCACAGTTCGTGAAGCGCAGAATACAGACTTCAGTATAACCTACACAGAATGTGCTGACACCACAAATGTACCTCTCAACCCTTTTCAGATCCGAAGGAAAACGATCAGACTAAAAGCATATACGAGATTCATTTCTCACTAAGTTGGCCGTCCCTTTCTTTTTTATATCTTCTCAGTTTTTTCGGCCTGTATGCTTACCGTTGTAAGTAGGCTGTTTAGGTTTTTTTATTGGTAACGCCACCTCTGTATGAAAATCACTGCCTGTGCTGTGTGCAGTCTGTGGCTGCTTTGCATTGTTGTAATACTCGCCATTGTAGTGTTGGGCAGCGGCAGCTGGATGTTAACAGCGCGTAGCGTTGCGCAGTTGGAGGTGAGCCGCCAGCAGTGGTGGATGTGGGGAGAGAGATGGCGGAGTTTGGAAATTTGTAAGATATACAATGATGTTATGTATATTATGAGTTTTCAACATTATTAAGGTAAATACATTGTTTGTTCTCTATTAAAATCTTTCATTTGCTAACTATGCCTATCAGTAGTTAGTGCCTTCCGTAGTTTGAATCTTTTATTTAGCTGGCAGTAGTGCCGCTCGCTGTATTGCAGTAGTTCGAGTAACCAAGATTTTTGTGAGGTAAGTGATTTGTGGAACGTATAGGTTAATGTTAGTCAGGGCCATTCTTTTGTAGGGATTCTTGAAAGTCAGATTGCGTTGCGCTAAAAATATTGTGTATCAGTTTAAGCACAGTCTTGTATAATTGTTCAAAGGGGACGTTTCACCGTTTATCGCTGTTTTATGTGTGAAACTTCTGTTCCTGCTGTTTCTTGCAGTGTAATCAACACAGTTTCCTAAGGATACCTCTAACTCAACAATTTATGAGCTGGGCTAACAATGACAGTACATTTTTCACAAAACTTATAACTAACAACTGAAAGATTTTTCACTTTCGAACTTTAAGAACAATTGTCTACATCTACATCAACATCTACATCTACACGGATACTCTGCAAATCATATTCAAGTGCCTGGCAGAGGGTTCATCGAACCACCTTCACAATTCTCTATTATTCCAATCTCGTATAGCGCGCGGAAAGAATGAACACCTATATCTTTCCGTACGAGCTCTGATTTCCCATATTTTATCGTGGTGATCGTTCCTCCCTATGTAGGTCGGTGTCAACAAAATATTTTCGCATTCGGAGGAGAAAGTTGGTGACTGTAATTTCTTGAGAAGATTCCGTCACAACGAAAAACGCCTTCCTTTTAATGATTTCCAGCCCCAATCCTGTATCATTTCTGCGATACTCTCTCCCATATTTCGCGATAATACAAAACGTGCTGCCTTTCTTTGAACTTTTTCGGTGTACTCTGTAAGTCGTAACTGGTAAGGATCCCACACCCCTCAGCAGTACTCTAAAAGAGGACGGACAAGCTTAGTGTAGGCAGTTTCCTTAGTAGGTCAGACAAGCTTAGTGTAGGCAGTTTCCTTAGTAGGTCTGTTACATTTTCTAGGTGTCCTTCCAATAAAACGCAGCCTTTGGTTAGCCTTCCTCACAGCAGCTTTCCTTATAGAACAAATTTCCAAGCTTATTTAAGCTTAATGTGTGAGCATTTTCTCCTTGCGTTTGGCAGCACATTCTTAGGATGGAATTTCTTCATACGTCACTGAACGAACGTAGATGAAACACGCAAAAAGTGAAACAAAACAATACGAAACAGCTGCCACCAAAACGCATCAAGCGCTTTGCAGCTAAAGATGTGAGAGAGTGTTATTGCGTGCTATGTCTGCTATCGCCAGTCGACAGCGAAAGTAGAAACTAATTCACTGGCTGAAACCCTGTCACTTTGATAAGTATTATCTAAGACTGATAACAGCATAAATTATGGCACAAGGTCTCACAGAGCATCTCACCTTGGCGTCACACAGTTGGAAATCTGGCATCTTTTCCAGCCACTCTCTCTCTCTCTCTCTCTGCGTCCGAACAAACCTTGGAAGGCCCAACGGTACCGACCGGCCGCCGTGTCATCCTCTCAGCAGAGAGACGTCACTGGATGTGGTCACCACATCGCTCTCCCGGCTGGTGTCAGTTTTCGTGACCGGAAATGAGATAAATAATTTAACCTTAAGAATCACACCAGTGACGAGAAGTTCGTAGCCCCTTGTAAATGTCTCCGCACTTGGCACATAACACACTTAACCCAGTTACGCAAGACTGTTCAGAGATATCTTCAGCCGAAACGAATAACGTCTCGCATGTTTCCCTGTGGTTCCCCTGACTAGTAGTTAGACACATCTGCTGCAGCTAACGTCATGTATGATGCATGCTGCAAGCAACCTCATAAATTTCACGTTAAAGCTAGCGTTTAATCTTTATTGAGAAATAAACTTAGTGCATGTAGTTAACGTCTAGTTCTAGTCAGGTTTGGTTTTAACTTAGAAGCTTTCTCTTAAATTCACGATTCAAGTTCAAGCATAAAATGAAAATTTTTTAGAAAATTTTGAAGTTCAAGCATAAAACTTCAAAATTTTCTAAATAAGACAAGGGGGAGAGGTTCACAATGCCTCTTCTCCGCGTAAGGTCTAAACATCATGCTGTAAACAGTATACACAACACGTCAAATGCCCTCGAAAACCGTGTAATAGGTACTTGGATGCAAACATACGCTAATTGTATATCGTGATAATCGTCATCATCATCGAGCCCCTGTGCAACAGTAACATGCCTACCCTCAAAGGTACGGAAGTCCCCTACAGAAATATTGAGCCACATGGCCTTTATAGCCGTCCATAATTGAAAAAAATGTTGCTCGTGCAGGATTTTGTGCACTAAGTGACCTTTAGATTATGTCCCATAAATGTTAGAGGGAATCGTGTCAGGTGATCTGGATGACCAAATCATTTGCTCAAATTGTCCAGATTGTTCATCAAACCAGTCAAAAACAACTGCGGCCCAACGACTTGCCGCATTGCTATCCATAAAAGAAATTCCATTGTTGCTTATCTACAAATGGTCTCCAGTAGCCTGTCAGTGATCAGTTCAGTTACAAGGGCATGGAAATTGCCGATGCGGCGCCAGTTTTGGGGCCAGTAGACAATTTCCATCTACCAGAATGAAATTTTCACTCTGCAGCGGAGTGTGCGCTGATATGAAACTTCCTGGCAGATTAAAACAGTGTGCCGGACCGAGACTCAAACTCGGGACCTTTGCCTTTCGCAGGAGAGCTTCTATAAAGTTTGGAAGGTAGGAGACGAGGTACTGGCACAAGTACAGCTGTGAGGACGGCGCGTGAGTCGTGCTTGGGGAGCTCAGTTGGTAGAGCACTTGCCTGCGAAAGGCAAAGGTCCCGAGTTCGAGTCTCGGTCCGGCACACAGTTTTAATCTGCCAGGAAGTTTCAATTTCCATCTACTTCTACCAAACCCTCTTGCTAAAAAATTAGGGCAATTAAATTTATTAATTAAAATTTAACTGAATTACATTAATAAATATATCAATTAAAATTATTCATTTTAACTCAATATAAAACAATAAAAAATCTGACAGATGAAAAATTTTTAAATTTTTTAAACTACCGATCCCCTACTTTTTTAATCTAATAAATTTTTATTTTTAAAAATCTATGAAAAATTTATTTTTATTTTTAAAAAATTCACATTTAATATATTTATATTTTCAATAATAAAATAAATCAATTATATCTTCTTTGATACCCAAGTTATATTCCTAACCATAATAATCATCTTTTTATAAAAATTTGAAAAAAAAAATTATTATAATTTTTTTAACCTTTTAACATAGCTGCTATGGTTCAGTGACCGTGTCAGAATTATATTGGAACAAATAAGCCCTCGGTCACAAATATTAAGTCAAAATTGACCTGGTTTCGATGCTACTATGAGCATCGTCTTCAGAATTAGACTAACTGTACTAAGACATTTTAGGTATATAGTACATTAATAAAATTAAAGTTTGTACTGACTCGAAAGGATGCAGTACTTACAAGTCACATATTAAAAAAGATCTAAGCCAGAAAGGCGACGTCATGAACGGCTGTGAGATGGCGAGCCACTAAGGGCTGCTCGTACTGTTAACAAGGGTTGCAACAAGACTGAGCTTTATTATAATTCTCAATATATAATGTGTATGTGATAAATAACGTTTTTGTAGATTTATATAGTAACACTTCTGATGTTGCCTTTAAAATAATTTTAATGTGTACGTTTTCTAACTATTCCCTAACTTTAGAAAGACCCAGTTACATAGAATGTATCTCAAAAACGCCTCTAAAACGTTTAGTTTCCAATTTTTCAGCCAGATTTACTAAATCAAATTTTGATAGTTCTTTAATATTTTTTATAATTTTTTGAATTTTATCCAGTCCCTTTGTTTTCCACTACTAAAATATGGCTTTTGTCCTCTTCTAATTCTTTGTCATATTTTTGTTTAGTGTGAACAGATGATGTAATATTTGCTGCACCACCAGCTGGTAATAAAATTGGTAAAAAACAGCCATCAAATTTTTTTAATACAGAACCTGTTCTTTCTTTTTGTAAATGATGTTCAATAGTTTCACAGTTGGAATACCAGGGTAATAAGTAAATTTTCACCATCGTTTTATCTTTCTCCTCTTGCATGCATCAGTTGAACAATTACCAGTACAATTTAACTGACATTAGTTGTTTTAGATTTAGTTTCACCACTAAACAACAAAAGATAGGTTGTTGTAAAATTGTTGAATTATACAGATAAAAAATTTATGCAGATTTAATGAACCTAACGTTTTTAAAACTTTATAAATCTATTTGATTTTAAGAATTAATGAATTTGTTTCAAAAATAAGTGTCTCAGTAGCACCATTCGAACAAACTGAATTACTATTTTCATCAGTTACAGTTATTACTAAATCTTTAAATTACTCATGTACAGTCAAATATAGGAAAGGTCATAAATAATTGGACCAACAAATATTAATTACAATAGAGAAGAAGCCATAATACCAGTTATATGAGAATAATAATTATACTTTATATATATTGCAGAGCTGAATTAAAATTAGTATTAATTAACTAAAAAGATATTAGTTTTGGTATAATACAGGCTACAGTTTTTTGATTCGCCAAAATAGTTTAATTTTAAAACCTAAAACTTCCCCATTTCTACAATTTATATCCATATATAATTTAACATGGCTTTCGATAATAACTGTATTTAGTATTTTGACTTGTTTAATAAGCATATTAGGTTCGTTATAATTAATAAATTGCTCTAAATTTCGCAAACTATACTGAACAACAGAAATTTTTATTTTTTCACTTTTCGAGTATAGTTTATTATTTTTGATGTAATATTTGGTGTTAAGAAAGTTGTATATCAACCAATTAAACCAACTTTTGTATAATTATCTTTTATAGGTGCAGTTAATATTTTTTTGTAATAGATGAATTATCACTTAATTGAGTTAGCAGAGCCATTTATTATTAATCAACTATTATTAGAATAAATGAAATGTGGTCATGATTCATTAGCTGTCATGATCAAAATCTGATTGTCAACGAAGATATAAGAAAAAATTAATAATAAATATGATAATTTTTATCAAATCTTGTGCATGTGGTAAAATAACCTCAATGATAATTATATTTTAGCTCCAGGCTGGTTGAACTGGGACAATTATATAACTATTCTAAAAGTTTAGATCAACCAAAATACTCGGACTTTAAAAAAAAGATTCCAAAAATTTTAAATACATATAATGACAAACTAGCTTCTTTTATTGATAATAATAACTGAATTATACAATTAGATTAATGTGAAAAGAAACTGGTTGCTGTATTTGATGATTTCAGTATCAAAACTACAGATACAGTTAAAAAACATTTTACTACAGTATAACAGTGGGAATTAGTGAAGTCCAGTGGCAGAAGGAACAAGACTTTTGGTCAGGTGATTACAGGGTTATAAATACAAAATCAAATAGGGGTAATGCAGGAGTAGGTTTAATAATGAATAAAAAAAAGGAGTGTGGGTTAGCTACTACAAACAGCATAGTGAACACATTATTGTGGCCAAGATAGACACGAAGCCCACACCTACTACAGCAGTACAAGTTTATATGCCAACTAGCTCTGCAGATGATGAAGAAATTGATGAAATGTATGACGAGATAAAAGAAATTATTCAGGTAGTGAAGGGAGACGAAAATTTAATAGTCATGGGTGACTGGAATTCGTCAGTAGGAAAAGGGAGAGAAGGAAACATAGTAGGTGAATATGGATTAGGGCTAAGAAATGAAAGAGGAAGCCACCTGGTAGAATTTTGCACAGAGCATAACTTAATCATAGCTAAAACTTGGTTCAAGAATCATAAAAGAAGGTTGTATACCTGGAAGAATCCTGGAGATACTAAAAGGTATCAGATAGATTATATAATGGTAAGACAGAGATTTAGGAACCAGGTTTTAAATTGTAAGACATTTCCAGGGGCAGATGTGGATTCTGACCACAATCTATTGGTTATGAACTGCAGATTGAAACTGAAGAAACTGCAAAAAGGTGGGAATTTAAGGAGATGGGACCTGGATAAACTGAAAAAACCAGAGGTTGTAGAGAGTTTTAGGAAGAGCATAAGGGAACATTTGACAGGAATGGGGGAAAGAAATACAGTAGAAGAAGAATGGGTAGCTCTGAGGGATGAAGTAGTGAAGGCAGCAGAGGATCAAGTAAGTAAAAAGACGAGGGCTAATAGAAATCCTTGGGTAACAGAAGAAATATTGAATTTAATTGATGAAAGGAGAAACTATAAAAATGCAGTAAATGAAGCAGGCAAAGAGGAATACAAACATCTCAAAAATGAGATCGACAGGAAGTGCAAAATGGCTAAGCAGGGATGGCTAGAGGACAAATGTAAGGATGTAGAGGCTTACCTCAATAGGGGCAAGATAGATACTGCCTACAGGAAAATTAAAGAGGCCTTTGGAGAGAAGAGAACCACTTGTATGAATATCAAGAGCTCAGATGGAAACCCAGTTCTAAGCAAAGAAGGGAAGGCAGAAAGGTGGAAGGAGTATATAGAGGGTTTATACAAGGGCGATGTACTTGAAGACAATATTATGGAAATGGAAGAGGATGTAGATGAAGATGAAGATGAAATGGGAGATATGATACTGCGTGAAGAGTTTGACAGAGCACTGAAAGACCTGAGTCGAAACAAGGGCCCGGGAGTAGACAACATTCCATTAGAACTACTGACGGCCTTGGGAGAGCCAGTCCTGACAAAACACTACCATCTGGTGAGCAAGATGTATGAGACAGGCGAAATACCCTCAGACTTCAGGAAGAATATAATAATTCCAATCCCAAAGAAAGCAGGTGATGACAGATGTGAAAATTACCGAACTATCAGTTTAATAAGTCACGGCTGCAGAATACTAACGCGAATTCTTTACAGACGAATGGAAAAACTGGTAGAAGCGGACCTTGGGGAAGATTAGTTTGGATTCTGTAGAAATATCGGAACACGTGAGGCAATACTGACCCTACGACTTATCTTAGAAGAAAGATTAAGGAAAGGCAAACCTACGTTCCTAGCATTTGTAGACTTAGAGAAAGGTTTTGACAATGTTAACTGGAATACTCTCTTTCAAATACTGAAGGTGGCAGGGGTAAAATACAGGGAGCAAAGGGCTATTTACAATTTGTACAGAAACCAGATGGCAGTTATAAGAGTCGAGGGGCATGAAAGGGAAGCAGTGGTTGGGAAAGGAGTGAGACAGGGTTGTAGCCTCTCCCCGATGTTATTCAATCTGTATATTGAGCAAGCAGGAAAGGAAACAAAAGAAAAATTCGGAGTAGGTATTAAAATTCATGGAGAAGAAGTAAACACTTTGAGTTTCGCCGATGACATTGTAATTCTGTCAGAGACAGCAAAAGACTTGGAAGAGCAGTTGAACGGAATGGACAGTGTCTTGAAGGGAGGATATAAGATGAACATCAACAAAAGCAAAACGAGGATAATGGAATGTAGTCAAATTAAATCGGGTGATGCTGAGGGGATTAGATTAGGAAATGAGACACTTAAAGTAGTAAAGGAGTTTTGCTATTTAGGGAGTAAAATAACTGATGATGGTCGAAGTAGAGAGGATATAAAATGTAGACTGGCAATGGCAAGGAAAGCGTTTCTGAAGAAGAGAAATTTGTTAATATCTAGTATAGATTTAAGTGTCAGGAAGTCGTTTCTGAAAGTATTTGTATGGAGTGTAGCCATGTATGGAAGTGAAACATGGATGATAACCAGTTTGGACAAGAAGAGAATAGAAGCTTTCGAAATGTGGTGCTACAGAAGAATGCTGAAGATAAGGTGGGTAGATCACATAACTAATGAGGAGGTATTGAATAGGATTGGGGAGAAGAGATGTTTGTGGCACAACTTGACTAGAAGAAGGGATTGGTTGGTAGGACATGTTTTGAGCCATCAAGGGACAAATTTAGCATTGGAGGGCAGCGTGGAGGGTAAAAATCGTAGAGGGAGACCAAGAGATGAATACACTAAGCAGATTCAGAAGGATGTAGATTGCAGTAGGTACTGGGAGATGAAGAAGCTTGCACAGGATAGAGTAGCATGGAGAGCTGCATCAAACCAGTCTCAGGACTGAAGACCACAACAACAACAACAACAACAGAAAGGAACATATAGAAAAATACCAAAATAATTGGTAAGAGTTAACTTTAAGTTTTACAGTATTTTAGATGAGATGATACAAATTTAAATAATATCATCTTGGACTGATAACCACAGCAGTTGAGTCCCATAGTGCTCAGAGCCATTTGAACCATTTTTATATAATCTTGAATCTGTCAGTGACATTTTAAAGTTTTATTAATTTAAAGTAAGTAAATGCTGGAATTGACAAATTTGGATTTACTAACATAGATATGTCAAAAAAATAAATTATGGACGAATGTACAAATGAAAGTACCTTTTTAAATACAAATATATATGTTCATCATAAATGTTAAATGTTTAACATAAACAGTAAACATTAAAAGAACAAATTACTGATTTTTTACCCTGAATAAATGTTTGTAAAATATTATCGTCTGAATGGCCTTAGTACAATTTCAGTGTATGGTGCAGAGGTTTTTAAGGAAACTAGATGAAATAAATATGTAAGGGAAAAATTAGATGAAAATTTAAGAAATGGAAAAAACAACCTACAACTGAAAGCAAGAAGTATAAAAAAGAAAATCAACTTGTTATTGATACAATCGAAGAGTTTGGAGATAAAGTTTTAGAATCAATTGAAGAAAATAAAGACTCTAATAAACAAATTGTTCCTGATCATCAACAACATTATTTTGAAGAAATTTATGATATTTTAACAGTCAAACTGTGTGACAGAGATTATGCATTAAACAAATCAGAAATGCAATATTTATGGTATAAATATGAAGAAGAAAAGAAACAAAACACACCAAAAAGTAAAAAATAAATGACACTGAAAGAAAGGTAGAATTCGCAAATATTAGTGAAGATAGTGTTTTGGACTATAACCTGTAGGTACATTTAAATTTGTTGTTAAATTACCAGTAAAATTTGGTGGTGAGAAATTAGTACCTGGTGACAGAACATATGTAGACGTATGTAGGAATGTATGAATTAATGGGTCTGTTAACTAAAAATAAAATTAGTATAGATGAGATGAATGACCTTTTAATGATGATGATTCATCAAATTACATGGATATTTTAGAATATTCAGCTGCAGTATATTCTGATAATAATCCATATAAAATAAATTCAAGTACAGGTAATATATATAAATATTTGATAAAAGAAATCGCCAATGTTCAGTTTTTTTTAAAAAATTACTAGTAGATTTAAATTCATATGACATGAAAAAAATGGTGAAGGCTTAATTAAAAAAATATAGAGAAACCCATTCAGTATATTTGGATAGATAATGTCTATCAATTAATCAAAAGATTGGTAGCAATCTGTTGAGTAGACTTAGTTGGAAATAAATACTGTAATGAAAAACATGGAATTACAAAAATTTTAACAAAGAAATTTAGTGACTTTATTGTTAATAATCCAAACGAAATTCCATATTTAATTAGGTATTTGACAAATTTACCTTGCATTTCTTGAAATTGGAAGAAAATGAGAATGGATTACTTAATACTTTAATTAAAAAACTACCATTCTAAATACATTTCCCTGGTTATAATCATTGTGGCCTGGGAACAAAATTGAAAGATATATTAGCTGGAGGTTGTAAAGGAATAAATACATTAGATAAAGGCTGTAGGAAACATGATATTGCATGTAAAAATAATAAAGATTTAGATGAAAGGCATGAAGCAGATGAAGAACTTCAGTTAACAGCAAAAGAATGAATTTTGCTGAAAATGCTTCATTTGGTGCAAAATTAGCAGCAACAAAAGTCAGAGGAATTATGTGTGGAAATAAAAATTAAGAATGCGGCTTGATGATAATGGTTGGGAATATAATTTTTTTAATATGGTGTTTTTATTAATTTTTTACAAAATTTTAAACTTTATAAATGCACAAAATTAACAGCTGTCAATTTTATTCTTTTCTTGTTGATGAAAAATGTAAAGGCAATTTAAATATTCCTATCAGAAATAGAGAAATTGATAAAAATATTGGGTTTTGTAATTGTGCAACTATAAAAAAGAAAATACTATTTGATCAAGAACAGAACATTCTTTTATTTCTTCCTCAGTTTAAATAAATTTAACTTTTCTCTTTCTCATAAAATTTATATAGAAGGACATATCCTTGATAAAGGTAAAATGAAATGTAGAGAAAGTGATGCACTGTATCCATTACAAATGCATAGCAGATTTTTTAAAGATTATGTAGAAATTATATGGGAGGGAAATGTAACTGGTACTTTTACTGTAAGCTCTACTGCTGGAGATTCTATTTTTGAATGGTCTGATAAAAAATATTCTACAGTCAAAACAAAAGGTACATTACCAAATGAAGGAAAATTTGCGATTATCCCAATCATGAATTAGAGTTACAACAAGAAAGATTAAAAATTCTTAAAATCTCAATACCTTTCTTTAAACGACAAACTATAGAAAACACTGGTTTGACTAATAAAAATAATTCTGAGATAGATGCAACAACAAATCTTTGTAATTCAGCAGAATTTGAAATGCCTAATTTTATTTTTGTTGTTTTTCAAACAAAAAGAAAAATAATTGATTAATTGGTTGTTATTTGATAATGTTAAATTATGCAATATATATCTAAAAATGGAAAAAAATAATATTTTTCCTCAATCAAAAAGGAATTTAGACCCACCAAACAATTTTTAAAAGCATATGATTGATTTTGTGATTTTAAATGACTGGCACAATGAAACAGAATTATTGATATAATATCATTACAAATTTTTTGCACTTGTGTTGTCAACATGACAAAACGAAAAATATGGTAATAAATCAAAAATCAACTATGAAATTATAGGCTACATGTGACTGGAGCGAAATTTGAAAGGATATAATCTGTGAGATATAGAAATACGCTTACCAACTTTCATTTAAGTCGCTCAACTCCTTCTTGGTGTCGTGATTTTTGTTACGATAGTGTATATATATATTGTTCACTATGGTTGACAAATCTTTTGGATTTCGGGCACTTGATCAGGGACTTTAACCTATTAATTGCAAGATACAGATGTGCCAACATTTTGCAGCTAAGAGAGCCCACTGCACTGCTCTGGGGAAGGAAGTTAACTCGCAAAAAAGCGTATATCTGACTAGATGTTTTAATTTACATATCTTTGAAGTTTCCAGGTAAGTCGAAAAGCTAGTTCCTTCGTTTTACATCCCTAACCCTGAGCAGGACATATTTGTCTTTCTTTGTGCTATGGCAAGAGCATCTTTCCTTCTGCTTCTCAACTTGTACTCTTCTAGAATTTTGACATTAGACTGTCATAGCTTGACAACCAATGTACATTCTCGTTGACTCATGTGAACACTGCTCCAGTAAATGTTTTTTTTTTATTTTCTTTCGAACCACGTTCCTAATACAGTGGCGAGGGATAATGTTTTCACTAAACAACAGAATGGACATAAATTTAAAGTAGAGAAACGGCGTGCTTCAAATAACTCCGAGAAAAACGTGTTTTTTGTACATAAAATTCAAATGAAGCCATACGTTTGAAAGTGAGTTTTAAATTTTACCGTAGGAATGGTTTTTTTTTTCTTTAATTCACTTTTAACCGTTTCCGCGTGTTCAGGTCACGTAAGAATGAATTTTACGAACTCCATTTAGCGCGATTTTATACCACCGTATCTCCACCACGGATAAAGATTACTGAATAAAAAAATTCGTTTTGGCTTTATCCATTTATCTACCTTCGTGGAACGTTTGGGCCGATTCGTTGAAGGCTAAAGTACGGGAGGGGCGGGATTCAATAACTTCCCAGAAAAGCGTGGTCGTGAAAGCTGAACTTCAAAAATCGCCGAAAGCAGTATTTCCGAAAAAAGATTAAATTTTTGTGCTGATTTTTCTGACTTTTCCAGGTGTCACATGCATATATGGCCATCGATGGAAGAATGGAGGTGTATAGCCAAAGCTTTGTGGTGTTGCTTATAGAGTCTAATTGCTGCATGGATAACATTCGTTGGGAGACAGCAGAACCCTATCCATTTCAGTTTGTGATATCTGAACCTATGAGTGGCACTCAAATGAAAACCGAATACCCGCCACAACAGATTCATGGAACCGTTCGAGTCAATCGTAAGCAACACACGTATTAAGACATTTACTCTACTGGCTGGCGAATCATTCCGTGAACACGTTGTGGCGGGCGTTTGGTTTTCATTTTAGAGGCTCTTATACGTAGGCGTAATTACAGATAAGGCTGCCGTGGTATGGAAATCGGTCAATACTTTTAATACCTCCAGTTGCACCATAATTTAGGTACACAATTTCCACTTTTTATGCATATTGTTTTTGTTTTATCTCCACTTACTTTTAGCCCCACAGAGCTGGCGATTCCACCCAGCTTGGTAATCATTAGTTGTAAACTACGTAATGTTTCTGCCAGAACAATGATGTCATTAGCAAAATCGAGGTGGTTAAGCCTAGATTGGTCATTCACACGTACGCCCACGTACAGTTTTTCTCAGTATGAAATCTATGGCTGATAGGAATAATGACAAAATGAGTCCTTGTCTGCCATCTGTGACAATACTAAAGAAAGGGTTGGTCCCATCTTCTGCTGTTATATAGCACCTCAAATCTGTATGCAAAATGTATGCGTTGCTCAGGAATTCCTTTTAAGGTTACAGTATTCACAATGATTCTTGGTATACAGTGTAATTTTCTTTCAATCGATGAAGTTCAGATGCAGTGGACAGTTGAACTCTATGCATTGTTCCTTTAAGATTCACAGAACAAATATTTGTTGGGAGCAGGATCTTTCCTTCGAAAGCCACCCTGGTCTTCTCGCAGTCGACAGCCTGCTACTTCTTGTTTCGTTTTTAGAAGGACGAAGAAACTTTGCCAAGCACTAAAGGAAGCTTCATACCCCTCCAGTTTGTACATTCGGTTAGATTTCCTTTCTTCGGTAGTTTAACAATGATGCCAGTCTTCCGGAACTTGCCTTGTTTGCCAACAAGTATTCCACAATTTAGTGAAGAGGAAAATTAGATCTGAAACTGCATATTTCGGAATTTCGGCTGAGTTTTTATCCAGGCCAGTTCCTTTATTGCTTTAAGGATTGTGATTGCTGCGCACAAATCTCATTCTGTGACATCACCTGTTTCACGATTAGATTTTGCAATTTGCGCTCAGTTTCGAATTTGTAAGCATTAACAGGGTTGGGCTGGCTTAAGATTTCTTTGAAGTACTCAACCCAGTTGGAAAAATTGGGCTCCGATTGGTACTCGAACGCCACGGTACGCCCTGCCGTCATTTCGAGGGGCAATTTTTTACGAGTATCTACATTTCCGTTGAAACCACCCTTTTTGGTCGGTTCTATAATTGCTTTTGATTCAGTCGTATAACTCGACATATTTTCGTCTAGCTACTTGGAGCTCTTGTTGATCTTTAGCCTGTTCACTCATTTTCTTTAACATCCTTCTTTGATCTATCAGCTATCAAAATTGGTCTTAATCCATCGCTCTTTCTGTGTTCCTCTCCGTCGTTCAATTGCTTGTTCTGCGCGTATACTCACAGTCCTCGAATTTAAACCATTGTGTTTTACGTCATCAGGTAGATCTTGCATTGCGTGGAGTTGATTTTTAAGCATCATTACAAATAGCTTTTCTACCTCCTAATTATTTAGCTTTGTCACATCAAATGGTTGCTTAGGTTGCTGCAATTTAAACTACACTTTCAAGTCCACTCGGACCAAGAAATGATCCGATCCACCATCGGCAGCACGATAGATTCATGCATTCCGGAAAGATGACTTCCATCGGCTGTTTGCACAAATGTAATCAATTTCAGTCAGAGTGTTTCCATCAGATATTCTTATGTATTATTTTCGGTTGAAAGAAACTATTGCGTATACAGAGCCCATGAACGATACATCTTAATATGAGACGTTGATCATCATTATTCGTGTGCTGTGCTGTCGCGAAGGGGTCCAACAACACGCTGAAAGCCATTACGGTCACTGCTAATTAATGCTCAGAAGAGAAACATCAGTTTAACCAATGCTTGACCAGGGGCCCAAAGACTTTCCTACTTCTGGCGGAATGATAGCATAACATCTCTGTGTTTCGGCACGCTTCATCAGCTGAAGTAGTAAGAGAAGGCTCATGGAAGTTTATTATCATACTACACACAGCCACATTTTAAATTACCGTGTTACTTTTACCAACATTTCACCGGAACCTTAACAAACGTCACACCTCTTAACTACTCTTCCTATACGGTTTTGGGTGCGTCTACAAAAAGTATATCCTCCTATATAAAAAATTGTAGTTCATTCAATCTCCTGATGGATAAAAATAAATGAAAATCTGTAACGTTTCTAACTTACTTTTGGTACTCAGTAAACGTGATGTGAGCTCCCATTGTATTCAATGTGTCACAGTTCATACTTGTAAACTGCATTTTTTTCAAACAGAAGTCTTTAATAGACGATAAGTAACGCGACAGACGTTTTAAGTACAATCAACGTGATGTTTGGTTGTCAGTGGCACAGTCGTCGCCAGTGTAGCATTCAGTGAGAAGTGAGTGAGAGAGACGGCTGTTTGTCAAGCTGCTGAGCGGTCTGGAAATAACTAGCAGAACACAGAGTTGCAGACTCAGAAGATGCTGCTTTTTGAAAATATGATTTTGTAAAGATTGATTTGGGAAGTGTGAAGATATTCAGGTAAAATTGTCGCTGCTCTGCTTGCTCGCGCACATTATATCGAAATGGAATTGAGCGTATGGCATCGTTGGCCGGGAGGCCCCTATTCGGGGAAGTTCGGCCGCCAAGTGCGAGTCTTATTTCAGTCGACGCCACATTGGGCGACTTGCGCGCCGGTGACGAGGATGAAATGGTGATGAGGACAACACAGCACCCAGTCCCCGAGCGAAGAAAATCTCCAATCCGGTCGGGAATCGAATCCGGGCCCGCTTGCACACGAGACGGGCACGTTAACACCCAGCTAAGCAGTCGGGCGCGCACAGTATATGATGACTTTGAAAGAGGCAAATTTTGAACATGATTTTCCTTTGTTGGTGCGGGTCAGTTAGTTGGATTCTCGAGACGATATTGAGCGAAATTATCTGCTCACATGGTTTGCACTCAGAGTTGTAGATTCACCACTCCTTAACCATTTCAGTAGCTAGAATGAGATTGTTTCACTCTGCAGCGGAGTGTGCGCTGGCATGAAACTTCCTGGCAGATTAAAACTTTGTGACGGACCGAGACTCGAACTCGGGACCTTTGCCTTTCGCGGGCAAGTGCTCTAACAACTGAGCTACCCAAGCACGACTCACGCCCCGTCCTCACAGCTTTACTTCTGCCAGTACCTCGTCTCCTACCTTCCAAACTTAACAGAAGCTCTCCTGCGAACTTTGCAGAACTAGCACTTCTGAAAGTGATCTCATTCCGGAAACATCCCCTAGGCTGTGGCTAAGCCATGTCTCCGCAATATCCTTTCTTTCAGGAGTGCTAGTTCTGCAAAGTTCGCAGGAGAGCTTCTGTTAAGTTTGGAAGGTAGGAAACGAGGTACTAGCAGAAGTAAATCTGTGAGGACGGGGCGTGAGTCGTGCTTGGGTAGCTCATTTGGATCAATTAATGTCCAGAAAGTGTAGTTGGAAGGCTAGTCAACTTTATTGTACAGAGTGTTACAAAAAGGTACTGCCAAACTTTCAGGAAAGAAAATATGTTATGTGGATATGTGTCCAGAAACGCTTACTTTCCATGTTAGAGCTCATTTTATTACTTCTCTTCAATCACATTAATCATGGAATGGAAACACACAGCAATAGAACGTACCAGCGTGACTTCAAACACGTTGTTACAAGAAATGTTCAAAATTTCCTCCGTTAGCGAGGATACATGCATCCACCCCACGTCGCATGGAATCCCTGATGCGCTCATGCAGCCCTGGAGAATGGCGTATTGTATCACAGCCGTCCACAATACGAGCACGAAGAGTCTCTACATTTGGTATCGGGGTTGCGTAGACAAGAGCTTTCAAATGCCCTCATAAATGAAAGTCAAGAGGGTTGAGGTCAGGAGAGCGTGGAGGCCATGGAATTGGTTCGCCTCTACCAATCCATCGGTCACCGAATCTGTTGTTGAGAAGCGTACGAACACTTCGACTGGAATGTGCTGGAGCTCCATCGTGCATGAACCATATGTTTTGTCGTACTTGTAAAGGCACATGTTCTAGCAGCACAGGTAGAGTATCCCGTATGAAATCATGATAACGTGCTCCATTGAGCGTAGGTGGACGAAACTAAAATGAGCTCTAACATGGAAATTAAGCGTTTCCGGACTCATGTCCACATAACATCTTTTCTTTATTTGTGTGTGAGGAATCTTTCCTGAAAGTTTGGCCGTACCTTTTTGTAACACCCTGTATATCTCCTTTCCGCCATTCTCAAGTATTTCAGGAATTGTCTAATATGATTATTAAATTGTTTTATATTTAAAATTATTGCTGATATCCATCATAAAGAACTAATTATGCTTCTGTAAAGATTGGAGCCATGTAATTCAAAGTGCAGATTTTACTTCTTCAGGTTGAAGTTTGAATGTCTTTAAAAAAATTTTCTTGATGTTTAACTTAATTCTTTCTGGTAATTTAGTCAGTAACACAATCTTCTGTTGTCTTTCCTTAACGTCAGCGTAATTGAAATGATCAAACCGTTTTGTTTAACTTCATGTATATAAAACTTAGTATGTATTTGGAATGTGTAACATTGTTTTTTAAATAAAAGTTTTTATAAAAAAAAAGTTGGTATAGCACTTGCCCGCGAAAGGCAAAGGTCCCGAGTTCGAGTCTCGGTCCGGCACACAATTTTAATCTGCCAGGAAGTTTCATTTCAGTAGCTAATTACGTGGAAGAATTGTATTTTTTGCAGTAAATCAGTTTTGTAAAGATTGATGTAATTATGGGGAATCAGGATTTCATAATACAGTTTTGAATGCTAGTCTCTTTTCAGTCACTCAGTAAGTTTAGTTTCTTCCACCGTGTCCTCACAAAAATTGTTTTGTGGTCGTATGTCGCCGTATTGCACTTAGTGGAACGCCATCATTCACAGTGAAACATAATGTGGTTAGTACAGGTGCATTTCCTTCCTTTGCGCTTGGACAAGGTTTGTTTTCTGTAGGTGCTTTGCTGCTGCGCTGCGTGTTGACAGTCATCAATTCCGAGCAGTACCGAATTTGGTTCAAATGGTTCAAATGGCTCTGAGCACTATGGGACTCAACTGCTGAGGTCATTAGTCCCCTAGAACTTAGAACTAGTTAAACCTAACTAACCTAAGGACATCACACTCATCCATGCCCGAGGCAGGATTCGAACCTGCGACCGTAGCGGTCTCGCGGTTCCACACTGCAGCGCTTAGAACCGCACGGCCACTTCGACGTACCGAGTTTCAGTTGCCTCAAGATAAGTCACAAAAGGGCGTTAGGGCCAGCTTAACGCCACGTTCAGGACACAGTAGAATCATTCACAGCTATTCACACTACAACAAAATCTTTTTCAGGTTCAGTTTAGGTAAAGTTCAGTCCAGATTTCATTTCTTTGTCGGACATTCTTACAGTGAGTGTGTGTGTGCCATTTAGAGTTCGGAATTTTATTTAGTCAGTTTCTGTACGTAAAATTTAGGGGACATTTTAATAGAAATGTTTTTTGGTCAGTTATTATTTCAAAGTTCAGTTTTTAATTTTATGAAGTATTTTTACTGTGATTTGTGTGACCGAATTGCGACACACGTACCGTGACACTGCGTTGTAGCAATGTTCACTGGACCGCACAATACAGAATTTCAAAATGTTCAAATGTGTGTGAAATCTTATGGGACTTAACTGCTAAGGTTATGAGTCCCTAAGCTTAATCTAAATTATCCTGAGGACAAACACACACACCCATGTCCGAGGGAGGACTCGAACCTCCGCCGGGATCAGCCGCACAGTTACAGAATTTCACAGGATAGTTTCTTTAGTATACAGTGTTACGTTTTCTAATTGCTTTTGCGAAAAGTTAACTACAGTACAGTTACACAGCTTCAGACGGATATTCCTGCTCTTTTTATCAGATACTGTTTACGTAAGCACACCACTTGTATTGTTCAGACTCACACTACATGACAAATGTTCACGAAAGTTAGAAAATAGGAAAGCAAAAGTTCACAGGCAAACAGAAACAGTAGTAAAACACGAAACAGTTGCACTTCAGAGGACAACTTCTTTAGGATACAATTTTATGGTTTCTAATTACTTTTGGTAAAAGTTAATTGCAGTACAGTCACACAGTTACAGTAGGATTTGGCGACTCAGTTCATTAGATAGTGCTTGCGTAAGAGTACCACTTGCCTTGTTGCATCACCACACAGAAATACATGTAGTTTTAAGAATAGTAAACTACCAATTTAGATACGCAACAACAAACACAAACAATAATAAAACATAAAACAGTTACAAATGTTACCGACTCAGAAAGTCGTTTGCCGGAAATTTCGTTTGGATACCAATAACCATTTACTTAATATCCTGACCAATCTCAAATACACGATTCCCCCTGAATATACTGGTAGAGGTAAAGGTACGCACATGCGTGCACGGCACATGTTTAGTGCTGTGATGCTTGCTTGTTTCTCTGAGGTATGTCGGTACTCATTTCGTACCAGGTAACAGCGTGGCGTCCCTGTAAACGTTGCGATGCCCGGTCGAAATTAATGTACTATCGTTTCGTTTTTTGTCACTGAGATCCTCATTTAACTGTGCGCAAAAGTTGTCGGCAAATAAGCTGAAGAGAAGTAGTATGTCGTTTATAAAATAACATTTTCTCGGCTTCAGTCACTTTTATTGTCCAATATTTATTGGCGCGACGTGTTTCGGCATCATGCTACCGTCATCACGCACCTAGACTTTATTGTTGCATCAGTTATTGCGATTCATCCACGAAAGAAGTAGCTCACAGAACATCTATTCAACCGATTCTCGTCAGTGTGGGAAGCTTTCTTAATAGCATCAACAGAAGAGGCAGAGAGGCTCCAAAGAAGAACGACACCTTTTGTCACGGGACAGTTTCGAAAGCGCGAGAGCATTACGGAGATGCCCAACAAACTCCAGCGGCAGTCGCTACGACAGAGGAGAGGCGCTGTGTATCACGGAAAAGGTTGCTGTTGAAATTCGGAGAGCGTAAGTTCGAAGAAGAGTCTGGCAAAATGCTTGCTGCCACATACGCCTCGCTAAATGACCATTATGGAAAAATGAATGGTTTCGAGGAGGGGGAATACGATCGTGCTACCAGAGGTACCCCAGCCACACACCGTAAGGTGGCTTGCGGAGTATAGATATGCATGTAGATGTAGATAACTGATTTTCAGTACACGTGAAGTGACGAGAAAACTTTTCATTGGATGTACCAGTGAGGTCACGCTCCGAAAGTTGTTGACCCTGTCCAGAAAAGATAATTCATTTTAGTGTTCTATATTATGTATGTTGAACATTTAGATAACCTCAATGATATCACCATTTACATGTTGCGAAAATATATCTGTATTTGGCACAAGAATCATAGGAACGAACACAGCACGTAGTTCTTCAACTACTAAAACAATACAATTTTTTTACTGTTAAGATAACACATAAACCAACAATACAGGCATTTTCATACGCATATTTGCTTCATGGCACATCTGATCCAGTGTGATTATTCAGTATTTATTAACTTATTCAGCTTTTTATTTTTTTTTGCTGAGATTAGCTGTCAGTAATTACTTTTGATTCTATTCGATTAACACAACTTACGTTCCTTCACTGTTAACAGAACAAGCAGTCAGCAGTGGTGTATTCCTTAAAGCAGTTTACGTCATCTATGTTGCTAAACGACTAACCCAGGGCATGATACTGTCTGCAGGTTACCTACCTAACAGTTTCCAGCGGCAACAGAAATTTGAATTTCCTGTGTTTCATATAATTATTGACAGAATTCAAAAATTTTGTGCGCAGTTTCAACCCTTTTACGAAGCTTTTTCTCGTTGGCGTTACTCATAGAATATGTGAGGAAAAAAGTTTATGGCTTACCGTATTTACCTGCAGCAGAAATTCAAAATCAATGAGGACGTTTTAATTTTTTACTTCTTAAGTAGTAGATATATTCGCAGCACTTTATGCAGACAGTGTGTAGATATACCACTGAGTCTACCTGCAACATTCGACCCGCAGTTCACGAAGTATGACCTCATAAATACTGTGTGGTATCCGCCATCACCCAGCCACCGGCCAACAGCGGCGGACGTCAACACGTGCAAAGCGCGGCCAGCCGCGCAGCTGCAAAGATAACAAACGCGGTCCGGGCATATAAATTCGCTGTCCGGCCGCGTAGTCCATTTCGAGATGACCACTAGAGGGCCGGTGCCGCGAGATGGAAGCGAGTCTCCACTCGGCCCGTGGCGCCTCCACGCGTCATATTCCCGGACTACCAGGACAATATATAGGCCACTGCAACATCATCATACAGCCAGTCCCACACCTGCCTTCATTCGTCCTTGTGACTAGTGACCGGACGTACTAGAAACCCTCTACATGTACTTGGTTACTCTGCAATTTACACTTAAATGCTTGACGGTTCATAGAAACTTTTTTCACACTACTTCTCTACCATTCCACTTTCGAATGGCGCGTGGGAAAAAGGAGCACCAAAGCCTTTCCATTCGAGCTCTAATTTCACCCCCACCCTCACCTACCTTGGCCTCACCATTGACCGTCACCTCACCTGGATCCCTCATCATCCAATCCAAAGCCCACAACCGCCTCTGACTCCTCAAACTCCTCTCTGGTCGAACGTGGGGTTTGCCCCCCTCTACCATCCACCACACCTACAAATCCTTAATCCGTCTCATCCTCTCTTATGCCACCCCGCTTGGATATCTGCCCCTCCCCCAATTCTATGAGTCCCTCCAGACCCTTGAGCGTCATGGACACCGCGTCGCCTTCCGTATACGCCTCCCGACCCCACGCGGATCCTCTATGACCTCAATCCTTTCCCTATCTGCTCCTCTTCCTCAAACATATCCACATACTCTACACCTCCCGCTGCCTTGATCCCCTCACCCCCTGGTTGCTCCTCTCCTCTCCCATCCCCTCCCCCTGCCATGTCTTCACTGTTGTGTCCCCCCTACCCTCCATCTCTACACCCTTCATCTCCTCTCCCCCTCCCGGATGATGCCCTCTCTCCCTCCATTTATCCCTCCTATCAACTCTGATCCTCACTCCCCCTCCTTTCCTCTGTCCTTTTCCTTGTTTTCCTTGATTCCCTTGATTCCCTCTCCTCCCCCCTTCCATCCTCTTTTTTTCCCCACCTACCCCCTCTCTGCCCCCCCTTCTCTCCCCCAAGTCCTTTTGCATTTCCCTCCTCTGCCTTTTCCAATTCCCTCTCGCGTCTGCCCTGCCCCCCCCCCTTATGAGTCCTCTCCCTCCTTTGGTCCCCCCCTTTCGTTTTTCCTCTCCTCCCTCCTTGTTTTCCCCCTCATCTGTCCAGGTCACCCCCGCCCCCACCTGCCCTTGGCTAGGGTGTGTCATCTTTGTGGCGACATTTTCGTGCAGTGTTTACAGTGAGTGTTCAGTGTTGTGTGTCTTTTCGGAAGTGTTGCTAACGGACATCATATTGTCGCTGGGTGTCATTTTTATATTTCTTGCGAACAGAAACCAGACTGTCGCCCTGTTTTTTAATTGTCTGTTTACTATATTACTTGTCTGATTGCTGTGTATTTTATTAGCATTGCCAACCCTATGCTTTATGTTTTAACTTTCCACAATTTTCCGCCGTTTCACAGTTTAAGTCACCGTTTCATCGCCTGATTTTATTGTTTCTTCTCTTCTTCCTACGTTTTAAAAACTCTGTAGGCTGTACAGCAGCGTACTAAGCTGCTGCCAGCCGGCCCCCTTCGGGGGGAATCGAAATTCAATAAAGGAGAAAAAAGGTCTAATTTCTCTTATTTTATTATGATGCTCATTTCTCCCTACATAGGTGGGTGTCAACAAAATATTTTCGCATTCGGAAGAGAAAGTTGGTGATTGAAATTTCGTAAATAGATGTCGCCGCAAAGAAAACCACCTTTGTTTCAGTGACTGCCACCCCAGCTCGCGTATCATATCAGTGACACTCTCACCCCTATTGCGCGATAACACGAAAGGAGCTGCTCTTCTTTGCACTTTTTCGATGTCCTCCGTCAATCCTACCTGGTAAGGATCCCATACAGTGCAGCAGTATTCCAGCGGAGGACGGACAAGTGTAATGTAGTCTGTCTTTTCAGTGGGGTCGTCGCATCTTGTAAGTGTTCTGCCAACAAAGCGCAGTCTTTGTTTCGCCTTGCCACAATATTATCTATGTGGTCTTTCCTATTTAAATTGCTCGTAATTGTAATTCCTAGGTATATAGTAGAATTGACAGCCGTTATATTTGTGCGATTTAACGTATAACCAAATTTTATCGGATTTCTTTTAGTACCCACGCGGATGACCTCGCACTTTTCTTTGTTTAGTGCCAATTGCCACCCTGTGCAACTTAGGATACTATCTCAACTATCTCGGATGTGAACTGCAGTAGCCGGCCGTTGTGGCCGAGCGGTTCTAGCCGCTTCAGTCCGGAACCGCGCTGCTGCTGCGGTCGCAGGTTCGAATCCTGCCTCGGGCATGCATGTGTGTGATCTCCTTAGGTTAGTTAGGTTTAAGTAGGTCTAAGTCTAGGGAACTGATGACCTCAGATGTTAAGTCCGATAGTGCTCAGAGCCATTTGAACCATTTTTTTGAACTGCAGTGCCCTGGACTTGTGTAATTGCTATGGATTGTGAAGTGCGATTGTGAACCAGTATCGTTGTGAATAAATCATTTAAGTATTTTTGATATTATTGTGTTATCCCAATATAATATACTGAGATGCGTGAAACGGAGCTACGCGGTCTAATCTCATTAATGTGACAACCACCTACGTTCGATGTCGAAATGCAGTAACTACTCATAGTCGGCATGTTGGCAACAATAGCAGTGGAGGGCATATTAAGCATGTCGGGGGGGGGGGGGGGGGGGACGCTGTGAACAGTTCAGTCGTTGTCGTAATGTAGAAGCAGAGCGATTTATGTGACGTCCAAACGGGCACCACATTGGCGTTCGGGCCAAGCGTGGAAACGTATCCGAAACGGCTATGTTCGTAAAGCGTTCGCTAACCACCGTGCTTAAAATATGTCGTGGATAGGGAAATGACGCTGTGCAAAAGCGGCACCGAGGCAAATGTGGTACACCACGGACCATTGGTGGCAGCAGTCAAAGACGGCCGCGGAAATGCGTATTGACGTGCAACTGCTGAAAAAACTGGCCGCCCAAGGGGCTACCTAGAGAATGTCATCAAGAACCGTTCAGCGAACGTTACTGCTTATGGGCCTCTGTAGCAGGCTCCTGGTTCAGGCACCCATGCTGACTGCCGTTCATCGACGACGGAGATTGAAATGTGCACGTCAGTACCGCAACTGGTTGTCCACCGAGTGGCCACAGTTGGCCTTTTCAAATAGAATAACGTTCAGTGCTCCATCGGACAGATGGCCGTTTGCGTGAAAGCAAACAACCTGGAACCAGGAAGGAGCGTTATCGTCTGAGAATGTTTTCATGGCCTTACCCGGCTGACGTCGTCATTATGGAAGGCACATTGGGTCAGCATAAGTACGCATGTATGCCTGGTAACCACGACCACCCACGCATGCAGTTTGCTTTTCCTCGACAGAATAGCATCTACCAGCAGGACAATGCAACAAGTCACACAGCTCACAGTGTATGTGCGTGGTTCGAAGAGCAGCAGAATGAATTTATCGTACTTCCCTCGTCGCCAAACTCCCCGGATTAAAACCCAGTCGAGAATGTGTGGGACGACATCGATCGGGCCGTTCACGACAAACGTCCTTAAACCGAAAAACCAACGTAGATGGCTGCAGCACTGGAGTCGCCACGGCTCCACGTCCCTGTCCGTACCTTCCAAACCTCACTCACTCTCTGCCTGCACAACTCGAAGCTGTCCCTACTCCAAAAACTGGTTATTCAGGCTTTCGACACATGGTCACATTAATGTGACTGGACAGTGCACACCCTTTACAGAATCGGGGGTGGGGTTAGTGGTTATCTTGTAGTCAGTCCGTCACTAAGTAGCTTGTCACCTACCAGTGTGTCCCTGGTGAAAATTTCGAACTGTTCATATAAGTAGACGGGATCTCCCTTGTCCAATATACAGGGTGAAAAGTATTTAAACCGACAAACTCTTGGAGATTGTAGGGGACATCAAAACAAATGTTTTTCCCTAATGTCATTTTTTCCTATGAGGAATATTGAAACCGGTAGAGGAAGATGAACCATGGACCTTGCCGTTGGTGGGGAGGCTTGCGTGCCTCAGCGATACAGATGGCCGTACCGTAGGTGCAACCACAACGGAGGGGTATCTGTTGAGAGGCCAGAAAAACGTGTGGTTCCTGAAGAGGGGCAGCAGCCTTTTCAGTAGTTGCAGGGGCAACACTCAGGATGATTGACTGATCTGGCCTTGTAACTCTAACCAAAACGGCCTTGCTGTGCTGCTACAGCGAACGGCTGAAAGCAAGGGGAAACTACGGTCGTAATTTTTCCGAGGTCATGCAGCTTTACTGTATGGTTAAATGATGATGGCGTCCTCTTGGGTAAAATATTCCGGAGGTAAAATAGTCCCCCATTCGGATCTCCGGGCGGGGATTACTCAAGAGGATGTCGTTATCAGGAGAAAGAAAACTGGCGTTCTACGGATCGGAGCGTGCAATGTCAGATCCCTTAATCTGGCAGGTAGGTTAGAAAATTTAAAAAGGGAAATGGATAGGTTAAAGTTAGATATAGTGGGAATTAGTGAAGTTCGGTGGCAGGAGGAACAAGACTTTCGCTCAGGTGAATACAGGGTTATAAACACAAAATCAAATAGGGGTAATGCAGGAGTAGGTATAATAATGAATAGGAAAATAGGAATGCGGGTAAGCTACTACAAACAGCATAGTGAACGCATTATTGTGGCCAAGATAGATACGAAGCCCACGCCTACCACAGTAGTACAAGTTTATATGCCTACTAGCTCTGCAGATGACGAAGAAATTGAAGAAATGTATGATGAAATAAAAGAAATTATTCAGGTAGTGAATGGAGACGAAAATTTAATTGTCATGGGTGACTGGAATTCGACAATAGGAAAAGGGAGAGAAGGAAATGTAGTAGGTGAATATGGATTGGGGGTAAGAAACGGAAGAGGAAGCCGCCTGGTAGAATTTTGCACAGAGCATAACTTAATCATAGCTAATACTTGGTTCAAGAATCATAAAAGAAGATTGCATACATGGAAGAAGCCTGGAGATACTGACAGGTTTCAGATAGATTATATAATGGCAAGACAGAGATTTAGGAACCAGGTTTTAAATTGTAAGACATTTCCAGGGGCAGATGTAGACTCTGACCACAATCAATTGGTTATGAACTGTAGATTAAAACTGAAGAAACTGCAAAAAGGTGGGAATTTAAGGAGATGGGACCTGGATAACCTGACTAAACCAGAGGTTGTGCAGAGTTTCAGGGAGCGCATAAGGGAAGAATTGACAAGAATGGGGGAAAGAAATACAGTAGAAGAAGAATGGGTAGCTTTTAGGGATGAAGTAGTGAAGGCAGCAGAGGATCAAGTAGGTAAAAAGAGGAGGGCTAGCAGAAATCGTTGAGTAACAGAAGAAATATTGAATTTAATTGATGAAAGAAGAAAATATAAAAATGCAATAAATGAAGCAGGCAAAAAGGAATACAAACGTCTCAAAAATGAGATCGACAGGAAGTGCAAAATGGCTAAGCAGGGATGGCTAGACGACAAATGTAAGGATGTAGAGCCTTATCTCACTAGGGCTAAGATAGATACTGCCTACAGGAAAATTAAAGAGACCTTTGGAGAAAAGAGAACCACTTGTATGAATATCAAGAGCTCAGATGGAAACCCAGATCTAAGCAAAGATGGGAAAGCAGAAAGGTGGAAGGAGTATATAGAGGGTCTATACAAGGGCGATGTACTTGAGGACAATATTATGGAAATGGAAGAGGATGTAGATGAAGATGAAGTGGGAGATATGATACTGCGTGAAGAGTTTGACAGAGCACTGAAAGATCTGAGTCGAAACAAAGCTCCGGGAGTAGACAACATTCCGTTAGAACTACTGACAGCCTTGGGAGAGCCAGCCCTGACAAAACGCTACCATCTGGTGAGCAAGATGTATGAGACAGGCGAAATACCCTCAGACTTCAAGAAGAATATAATAATTCCAATCCCAAAGAAAGCAGGTGTAGACAGATGTGAAAATTACCGAACTATCAGTTTAATAAGTCACAGCTGCAAAATACTAACGCGAATTCTTTACAGACGAATGGAAAAACTAGTAGAAGCCGACCTCGGGGAAGATTAGTTTGGATTCCGTAGAAATATCGGAACACGTGAGGCAATACTGACCTTACGACTTACCTTAGAAAATAGATTAAGGAAAGGCAAACCTACATTTCTAGCATTCGTAGACTTACAGAAAGCTTTTGACAATGTTGACTGGAATACTATCTTTCAAATTCTGAAGATGGCAGGGGTAAAATACAGGGAGCGAAAAGCTATTTACAATTTGTACAGAAACCAGATGGCAGTTATAAGACTCGAGGGACAGCAAAGGGAAGAAGTGGTTGGGAAGGGAGTGAGACAGGATTGTAGCCTCTCCCCGATGTTATTCAATCTCTATATTGAGCAAGCAGTGAAGGAAACAAAAGAAAAATTCGGAGCAGGTATTAAAATTAAACTTTGAGGTTTGCCGATGACATTGTAATTCTGTCAGAGACAGCAAAGGACTTGGTAGAGCAGTTGAACGGAATGGATAGTGTCTTGAAAGGAGGATATAAGATGAACATCAACAAAAGCAAAACGAGGATAATGGAATGTAGTCGAATTAAGTCGGGTGATGCTGAGGGAATTAGATTAGGAAATGAGACACTTAAAGTAGTAAAGAAGTTTTGCTGTTTGGGGAGCAAAATAACTGATGATGGTCGAAGTAGAGAGGATATATAATGTAGACTGGCAATGGCAAGGAAAGCGTTTCTGAAGAAGAGAAATTTGTTAACATCGAGTATAGGTTTAAGTGTCAGGAAGTCGTTTCTGAAAGTATTTGTATGGAGTGTAGCCATGTATGGAAGTGAAACATGGACGATAAGTAGTTTGGACAAGAAGAGAATAGAAGCTTTCGAAATGTGGTGCTACAGAAGAATGCTGAAGATTAGATGGGTAGATCACATAACTAATGAGGAATTATTGAATACGATTGGGGAGAAGAGAAGTTTGTGGCACAACTTGACTAGAAGGAGGGATCGGTTCGTAGGACATGTTCTGAGGCATAAAGGGGTCACCAGTTTACTATTGGAGGGCAGCGTGGAGGGTAAAAATCGTAGAGGGAGACCAAGAGATGAATACACTAAGCAGATTCAAAAGGAGGTAGGTTGCAGCAGGTACTGGGAGATGAAGAAGCTTGCACAGGATAGAGTAGCATGGAGAGCTGCCAGAACTGAAGACCCAGCAACAACAACAGAGGAAGATTTATCTGGCGGCAAATTAATTAAACCAACAAACACTTTTCCATTTTTTATGACCAAGCGACAACACATTAACACAACCCAATTTCAATTAAAGTAGATTTTCAAAAATGTCTCGGGCCAAAACCCCAGGAGTATCCTGAATTGTTCCTGCATCTGCTACTATCCGGGCAACCAGATCCTCTTCTGAGCTGCGTAAACAAGGTTGCGCATCTCTTCCCAGACAAAAATGTCCAGAGCGGACATATCTGGGGATCGAGTAGGCCATGGTACAGGACCACCTCTGCCAATCCACGTTTCTGGGAACCGTCGGTCCAGGAATCGACTCACACGATGACTGAAATGTGCCGGCGCCCCGTCATGTTGGAACCACATGCGTTGTCTTGTAGGGAGCGGGACGTCTTCCAGCAATTCTAGCAATGCTCTGGCGAGAAAATTTGTAAAAGTGCCTGCCATTTAATGGCCTAAGTAGCAGATACGGCCCAATTAAACAGTCCCCGACAACACTGACCCACACATTAACGAAGAACCGCACTTGATGAGCGCTAGGAACTGTGGCGTGTGGGTTATCCTCACTCCAAAAATGCGAATTGTGCATGTTGAAGACTTCATGACGCCCGAACGTTGCTTCATCGGTAAACAACATAGAGGATGGAAATGTAGGATGCATTGCACACTGTTCCAGGTACCACTGCGAAAACTGTGCTCTGGGTGGATAATCAACTGGTTCCAGGTTGTTGACACGCTGTAAGTGAAATGGACGTAACAATTGCTCTCAAAGGACTGTTCTTACATTCGTCTGATTCGTCCCCGTGTTACGTGCAATTTCACGAGTGCTGCAAGACAGCTTCCTCAAATTGCAGCGTTCTCACGGTGCGACGGCGTCCCTGTCCAGGTAATCTGCTGTATGACCCGAATTCACGCAGACGTTGGTACACAGCCACAAAGGTCGTATGATGCGGGATATGGCGATTAGGATATTGTTGTTGATAAACCCGCTGTGCAGGTCGTCCGTTGTGGTGCGCTACGTAGTGCGCACCAACCATATCAGTGTACTCACTCCAGGTGTATCGCTCCATTAGTAAACAGAGACAATGCAGTACTACACTAGTGGACAGCAGTTGCCTACGACTGAAGAGCGTAATACGCCCTCTAACAACTGAAGATCGTACGGCCTCTAACAACTGCAGTGCGTAATACGGTGTCGACCGATTTAAAAAATCCTCATAGGAAAAAATGACATTAGGAAAAAAACATTTGTTTTCATCTCCCCTACAACCTCCCAGAGTTTGTCGGTTTAAATACTTTTCACCCTGTATACAATATACGATCAGTTTTGATAGTGTGGCCCAGTGCTTTTAAAGTGAGTGAGTTTTGCTGATTCGGAAGAACTGTTTGTGTGGTAGGCAACTGCGGCTTTTCTTAAAGTCTCCGCAAGTATTAGATTAGATTAGATTAGATTAGATTAATATTAGTTCCATGGATCATGAATACGATATTTCGTAATGATGTGGAACGAATCGAATTTTCCAATACATGACATAATTAGGTTAATTTAACAACATACTTAAGTTAATACAACAACTTTATTTTATTGTGTTTTTTGTTTTTCTTTATTTTTATTTTTATTTTTTTATTTTATTATTTTTTTATTTTATTTTTTTTAATATTTTTTTCTTAATTTATATCTAAAAATTCCTCTATGGAGTAGAAGGAGTTGTCATTCAGAAATTCTTTTAATTTCTTCTTAAATACTTGTTGGTTATCTGTCAGACTTTTGATACTATTTGGTAAGTGACCAAAGACTTTAGTGCCAGTATAATTCACCCCTTTCTGTGCCAAAGTTAGATTTAATCTTGAATAGTGAAGATCATCCTTTCTCCTAGTATTGTAGTTATGCACACTGCTATTACTTTTGAATTGGGTTTGGTTGTTAATAACAAATTTCATAAGAGAGTATATATACTGAGAAGCTACTGTGAATATCCCTAGATCCTTAAATAAATGTCTGCAGGATGATCTTGGGTGGACTCCAGCTATTATTCTGATTACACGCTTTTGTGCAATAAATACTTTATTCCTCAGTGATGAATTACCCCTAAATATGATGCCATATGACAGCAATGAGTGAAAATAGGCGTAGTAAGCTAATTTACTAAGATGTTTATCACCAAAATTTGCAATGACCCTTATTGCATAAGTAGCTGAACTCAAACGTTTCAGCAGATCATCAATGTGTTTCTTCCAATTTAATCTCTCATCAATGGACACACCTAAAAATTTGCAATATTCTACCTTAGCTATATGCTTCTGATTAAGGTCTATATTTATTAATGGCGTCATACCATTCACTGTACGGAACTGTATGTACTGTGTCTTATCAAAATTCAGTGAGAGTCCGTTTACAAGGAACCACTTAGTAATTTTCTGAAAGACAGTATTGACAATTTCATCAGTTAATTCTTGTTTGTCAGGTGTGATTACTATACTTGTATCATCAGCAAAGAGAACTAACTTTGCCTCTTCATGAATATAGAATGGCAAGTCATTAATATATAATAAGAACAACAAAGGACCCAAGACTGACCCTTGTGGAACCCCATTCTTGATAGTTCCCCAGTTTGAGGAATGTGCTGATCTTTGCATGTTACGAGAACTACTTATTTCAACTTTCTGCACTCTTCCAGTTAGGTGCGAATTAAACCATTTGTGCACTGTCCCACTCATGCCACAATACTTGAGCTTGTCTAGCAGAATTTCATGATTTACACAGTCAAAAGCCTTTGAGAGTTCACAAAAAATCCCAATGGGTGGTGTTCGGTTATTCAGATCATTCAAAATTTGACTGGTGAAAGCATATATGGCATTTTCTGTTGAAAAACCTTTCTGGAAACCAAACTGACATTTTGTTAGTACTTCATTTTTACAGATATGTGAAGCTACTCTTGAATACATTACTTTTTCAAAAATTTTGGATAAAGCTGTTAGAAGGGAGATTGGACGGTAATTTTTGACATCAGATCTATCCCCCTTTTTATGCAAAGGTATAACAATAGCGTATTTGGTCTACATAGAGGCATTTACACGCGATACAGACAACGGTTCCAAGCAATATGAACGAGCTGAAGAAGAAGTAGAGGCGGAGGGCGGAGCAGGATATGCCTGTCCTATGGAATGGCCGACGGCCAGACTACGCAGCCCAGAGAGCGAGAGGCGCTGCTGCGCGGCCTTGTGGGACGCCTGCCGCCTGCCGCTAATAGGGCCGCCCGGCCCGCAGCTTCATTACGCAACTCTGCCCGTGACGTCGGCGTCACGTCACGGCTCGTCACACAGCGCCAGCCACCGGCGGCCCATTCTAAGGCCTGCGGCAGCTGACAAGTAGTGAGCGTCACGTTACAAACCCACTGGGCTGGGCCAATGAGATACGCGGTCCCTGCAATGAATTTGTTTCGCCACACTTCGCGAATGCTAGGCTCCGTGCAGGGCCCGTGTGAAATCAATATGTAATGGGACAGGTATCCATTAGAAGTCTTAATTTTGCCGTGTGCTATCGAGAGCTTGCACGCATTTAAAGGTGTAGTCAGGAATTATTAAACTTGTCTGAAATAATTCCTGGTTCCCTGCCGGAGACAGCTGCTAGTGGTCGTAACACCTGTAGTGTCAAGTGCTGAGACCGACGCGCCACGGCCTGTCTTTCTCGTTGTCCTCGGCCACTGGGCCAACGAGATATACGGCGTCAGTCACAGAACTTGGAACTACAGGAATTACCACGACTACTAGAATGCACAAGCGGGCTGTGAACTGTGACGTCACTGTGAAAACTCTCGCCACGCCGCACTGTATCGAAGCTTACAAGCACACGGTGAACATGTTTAACTCAAACGCACGTATGAATGTAATCGAAAATTTCCAGGTTTTAGTGCATTATTATTATCATCGTTATTATTACAAAGCTTTATATTAGACTATTTCTTTTATGGTCCATGAAATGCTAGAGTAAAGCTTCTGAACCACATCTTTTTCAAACTTTGTTGATAACTTTGTTTGAGTTTTCAAAGCACTAAGGACTAACTAAATAAAATCTCGCGGAACAATACATTTCCGAGTTTTTTTTTTTAATTGTGACCTTACTAGGAAGAGCGTATTCAGTACGAAAGATAACACTTTACAACATAGGCAACGAACGCTCGCAGTCTTTGCAATATCTTCAGATCACCAATTAGCACACCGTCCGTTCATAACCATTTGTTCTTGACAGTCAGAGAAAGAGCCGAGAATCACTTTTTCAGCACGTTTTAATTTGCATTCTTTCGCCTAAAGTCTTTGATTTATGTTTCCTCTATTTCTAATTGTTGGCGTAAGCATGCATTGTTGTATTCACAGCAGTGTTTACTTTCACGATTGACGTTTTGTCTAGTACTAATTTCTTCATTAGTTGGTAATACGTTTAACTGTAAAGTATGTTCTGCTTTTGTATGGTAGCTTCGTTTTTGTACCTGAATATTTCTCACACTATTAGTCTAGTTACAACGTCCTAAATGACCATCGGAGGATGATATCTCTAGATTTGGAAAAACATCAGCCTTCAAATTACGTTTTTAGGCAATATTCAACAGTTCACTTTTCAAATACCTTTTATAATCCGAATCAGTAAAATGTATTGAGCAGACACAAGCAATTTGAAATGAAAATAAATCTGCACGTTTACAAGCATTTATCTGTTTTCGTTTTAACTTTCTTATTTACCTTCTGTGGTTAGTACAACTGGCGATCGTGCATCAAACAAGTATTTTGCAGTTAAAAACTTACTCTGTGCTCAAACGCAAGTCACTAACAGTATCTCTCACGACTGTAACGATCTTGTTTTCGCTCGTAAACGCAATTACCACACTATACGTTATGGCAATTGCTGGCTAGTGGGCGCTAGTTGGGCTCACTCTGCGGTCAGCGGCGCAGTTCGCTACTGCGCATACACCACGTGGTCCCTGGCGTATAGACTAGTGTCCGTGGGTCTTACGATCTGCAGCGACAACCTCGACAGCGAGAGTCTCCGGTGGGGAGCGAGGTACTATTTGAGACCATTTTAAGGCCAGGCGCATGTTGGGACGCAGCCGATGAAGGGCGGGGCAGGGCGGCACAGCAAGGAAACACTTCGCGACAGGGTGCGTGCGCATATCGGGAGGCAGGATCCATTTTGGTGCCCACCCTGTGAGAGCACGTGGTCTGTATGCAGCCCGTCACCTGGTGGCGCTCGTGCACCAAACCGCCCCGGACTGTGCTGCTCTGTCCCTCCGCCTCTATTTTTTCCCCATTTCTAGTTGTTTCATCATCCCGTGTCCTATGTCTGTGTGTGTGTGTGTGTGTGTGTGTGTGTGTGTGTGTGTGTGTGAGGGGGGGGGGGGCTGTCAGCGGTACAGGCAACCCACTCTTCAGCCAGTGGACAAAAAATAAAATGGAGGTTTTGAGGTGGACAATGGATAATTTTTTGCACGGGCAGCTATTAATAGAGATGGGGCCCCTCCACGCCCGCACCAACGTGGTGACCAAACCAAAAGTTCTACTGTCACCTCCGTAAACATGTTAGTTATCTAGTAAGTGGATCACAGGATGCTGGGCTGTGATGTTGTCCGTGCGTCTGGATAAGGCTACGCATTAACACGGTCCATCAGGTGATAGATAGTGGACGAAACGCGAGTGAGGGTAGCGATTTGAAGAGCAGAGGGAAAAAAGTGCCATGGCTCGTGCCGTGGGAAAAAAAACCTCTGCGACAGTGGGATGGGTAGTAAGAGCAGTAGTGGCTTACTAGCTGCGATAGCTCATGCAAGGTTGGATTTGTTAGTATAGGTATCATGCATCATTACCGTGACAAGC
This sequence comes from Schistocerca nitens, assembly GCF_023898315.1. Taxonomy (NCBI): domain Eukaryota; kingdom Metazoa; phylum Arthropoda; class Insecta; order Orthoptera; family Acrididae; genus Schistocerca; species Schistocerca nitens. The sequence continues at coordinate 603,379,471 of NC_064619.1, read as the reverse complement.
GATGGCGATGTGTCCCAGTTGCTGCAGCTGCTACATTCCTGGAACAATCAAGATCGTTATACAGTAGTGGGAGATCGGCCATAGATCATCTCACTGTGTGGGGGATGTGTGGAGCTTGTTCGCATGCAGTGTACGGTACGGCTTCCCTGTGTGGTGCCAGTTATTCGGCAGTGTATTTCAACTGGTAATCCAGTAAATGCGTCTGTGCCGTTATGTTTGCGTATGCTTCGCCATAGATGTTATGTCCTTGCAAGTATGTCTTTTGGTCTTTTATGTTTCCATCTATGGTTGTGGTCGTAGTTCCCCAGATTCAGAATAAACGAGTTCTGCGAATGTCTGGAGTTTCTGTATAGTCTTGTGGTGAGTTTGTGGATTACGTCCGTGAGAGTCTCAAGTCGGTATTCCCGGTGAAGGTCCGCGATGCGTGTGTATCGTGGAGCATTGCTTATGATTTTGAGTACTTTGTTTTGTATGAGCTGCAGACGGCGCAGGCGTGTAGGCGCAGCGTTTCCCCAGACGGGAGCTGCGTACGTCATCAGGGGTCGGATAAGTGTCATGTACATGGACCTCGACACCCTTCTGTTCAGTGTGCTACGCCTGTTGAGCATAGGATAGAGCTGTTTGAGCCTCGCGCTAGCTCGGTTGGTAATGTGTTGTATGTGGTCCCCCCAGAGTAATTTCCGGTCCAGCCAGACACCGAGGTATTTGACTTTCTCCCGGAAACGTATTGGACGTGCATGTAGAGTTATTGGTCTGCAGTAGCGGTGTTTGCGCAGTTGCTTCGGTCTTTTAGTGAACAGAACGGCTTCGCACTTGTCGACGTTTACTCTAACACGCCATTTCTCCAACCAAGGCTCGGCCACTCTGAGTGCAGTCTGTAGGCGTGAGGTAATGTTTGGTGGTTTCGAATCTTGCGCAAGGATGGCTGTGTCATCCGCGTAGATTGCCATCATTGTGTTGTGTGTGGTGCGGAAAGATAAAAACAGTCATAATAAAAGTTAAAATTAAAGACAATAAGCGCATATATAAAACATTTAATGCGTTGCCGAAACAGTTATATATGAAATAAGTACTTTGCAGTCACTAGAAATTGGAAAGACCTGCCATGAGATAGGGAGTCAGTTGTTGAAAGGGAAAAAGTTGGCCGGTGAAGAGGGTAGGAATGTGGTGGTATAAGGGCACAGGACCGGTGCATTGCAGCGGGAGGGTATAGGTGGTTGTTGGTGCGGAAGAGGGAGTGGAGGGGAAATTGGTGACACTAATAGTTGTTGCGGAAAGGGGGCGGAGAAAGAAAGGCAGAAGGGGAAGAAAGGGGATAAGCAAATGTGGGGAGGGGAGACAGAGGAAGCCTTGATAAAGCGCATTGCATGGCGTGGACCTATAGCTGGAAGGATGGGCAAATGTCAGGGCAGAGTTCGTGGAGGGAGATGGTTGAAGTTTTGTTGGGAGAGCGTGTGGAGGGTGTGTAAGTGGAGGGTTGGTGGAATGTGGTGGTAAAGGCGCGGCAGCACATCATGAGAACTGGGCAGTGGAGGGGAAACCATCCGGTTATTGGAGTCGAGTTTTGCCGCTGGCGGAGATTGTTCGGAGGTGTTCAGCGTGAGTGAGGAGAGGCGGGAACGTGAGGAGTCGGTAAAGGATGCTTGAGGGGGAAGCCAAACGGATGCTGAAAGCGAAGCAGAGTGCGCGGCATTCGACGATCTGGAGGGACTTACAGAACTTGGGAGGGGCGGATATCTGTGACACATGCGTATAGCATAAGACGGGGAGGGCCCTGTGCCTCCATTTGCTCTGTTGCAATTATAGCCATGAGTCGCAAAAACCTGCATTGTGCTGCCCTGCCCTTCGTCGCCTGCGTCCCATTTCGCGCCTGGCCTATATACACTCCTGGAAATTGAAATAAGAACACCGTGAATTCATTGTCCCAGGAAGGGGAAACTTTATTGACACATTCCTGGGGTCAGATACATCACATGATCACACTGACAGAACCACAGGCACATAGACACAGGCAACAGAGCATGCACAATGTCGGCACTAGTACAGTGTATATCCACCTTTCGCAGCAATGCAGGCTGCTATTCTCCCATGGAGACGATCGTAGAGATGCTGGATGTAGTCCTGTGGAACGGCTTGCCATGCCATTTCCACCTGGCGCCTCAGTTGGACCAGCGTTCGTGCTGGACGTGCAGACCGCGTGAGACGACGCTTCATCCAGTCCCAAACATGCTCAATGGGGGACAGATCCGGAGATTTTGCTGGCCAGGGTAGTTGACTTACACCTTCTAGAGCACGTTGGGTGGCACGGGATACATGCGGACGTGCATTGTCCTGTTGGAACAGCAAGTTCCCTTGCCGGTCTAGGAATGGTAGAACGATGGGTTCGATGACGGTTTGGATGTACCGTGCACTATTCAGTGTCCCCTCGATGATCACCAGTGGTGTACGGCCAGCGTAGGAGATCGCTCCCCACACCATGATGCCGGGTGTTGGCCCTGTGTGCCTCGGTCGTATGCAGTCCTGACTGTGGCGCTCACCTGCACGGCGCCAAACACGCATACGACCATCGTTGGCACCAAGGCAGAAGCGACTCTCATCGCTGAAGACGACACGTCTCCATTCGTCCCTCCATTCACGCCTGTCGCGACACCACTGGAGGCGGGCTGCACGATGTTGGGGCGTGAGCGGAAGACGGCCTAACGGTGTGCGGGACCGTAGCCCAGCTTCATGGAGACGGTTGCGAATGGTCCTCGCCGATACCCCAGGAACAACAGTGTCCCTAATTTGCTGGGAAGTGGCGGTGCGGTCCCCTACGGCACTGCGTAGGATCCTACGGTCTTGGCGTGCATCCGTGCGTCGCTGCGGTCCGGTCCCAGGTCGACGGGCACGTGCACCTTCCGCCGACCACTGGCGACAACATCGATGTACTGTGGAGACCTCACGCCCCACGTGTTGAGCAATTCGGCGGTACGTCCACCCGGCCTCCCGCATGCCCACTATACGCCCTCGCTGAAAGTCCGTCAACTGCACATACGGTTCACGTCCACGCTGTCGCGGCATGCTACCAGAGTTAAAGACTGCGATGGAGCTCCGTATGCCACGGCAAACTGGCTGACACTGACGGCGGCGGTGTACAAATGCTGCGCAGCTAGCGCCATTCGACGGCCAACACCGCGGTTCCTGGTGTGTCCGCTGTGCCGTGCGTGTGATCATTGCTTGTACAGCCCTCTCGCAGTGTCCGGAGCAAGTATGGTGGGTCTGACACACCGGTGTCAATGTGTTCTTTTTTCCATTTCCAGGAGTGTACTTGGTAGCTGCACGTATAAATAGTCTCACGCTCTCGATATTGTGTGAGAAAGTTAGGGACTTCGTTGCTTACTTTTTCATTGACATACTGACTTCGCGCTTGGTCGCGGACGTAGCCGAGTGTTCGCTATGTACGTCGTATGTCGGGCAAGGCAACTAGTCTGACGTCACAAATTTCCCGTCGTCCCAGACGAAGCTAATACAGATAAGACAGAGCGCGATCTGGAATTCAGTACTGCTGGTTGCGTACATCAGAAATAAGGCGCCGCGTTTACATCAGTCCTGCGCTGGCGACCTTCCGTCCAGCTTAGTTCAGCGTGTGCGACGAGCCTGAGAACGGTGAGGCTGCAGTCGCTTCTCACAACAGGAACCCGATCTCTGATACAGTCGGAACTTGGCAGGGTGACAGAAGGATAAACATGAATGGACAGCTATTCTCTCTTACGTCCCAACAAGCGCTACCTCCCGAGAAAATGGCGGTCAAAGTTTCGATGTTACTCCGTCAGGCTATTCGCGCAGCCTACACCTAAGTGCAGTGGTAGCGCAGTGGCTAAGAGCATGGCGTCGGAATTTCTCGCTCCTTGTTCAAATCCACTATCACTTTTTTTCTCTTGTTGTCGCAGGAGTATGTGATATAAAGATTTTTTTTGACATAAAATACAATGAAATTAAATGTCAAAAGAAACAAAAAGTTCAAATCTTGTTAAGAATAGATTTTGCTCACCACAATCGACACGCATTAGCGCCTTCCACAAAACTTCTACCAACAGGTTTCGTTTGTCTCCAAGAAGTTTCCGACAAATTTGGTCGTAGAGTACATCAATTCATGGAACGACATCAGGATGTGCACACAACAGCCACATAATCTGGAAAGAAGCCCAACAGGAGTTTGTAGACAAAACGGAGCCATTTGTGTACATTACTGACTAGTTCGCTGGGCAAAATGAACCCCCTCCCCTTTATACGTCAGGCTGTTTGTCAATGAAATCGGAACACCGACATGTTCATTAAAAGTACATCTGTGAAAGTGTATGCTGCGATGTAAACACTGTCCGCCCCCGGTAACTGAGTGATCAGCGCGACAGAATGGCACACCTAAGGGCGCGGGTTCGATTCCCGGCTGGGTCGAAGATTTTCTCCGCTCAGTGACTGTGTGTTGTGTTGTCCTAATCATCATTATTTCATCCCCATCGACGCACAAGTCGCCGAAGTGGTGTCAAATCGAAAGACATGCAGCCGGCGAACGGGGTACCCGACGGGAGGCCCAGTAACAAGACATTTAAATTTTATATGTAAACACTTTGACGTATGCTTTTAACGATAGGCGAACAGACTGCAGAAGCGCCCTACTTGCATCGCACAGCAAAGGGAAATCACAAGCAGAAGCGATGCAGTTACAATACGCACCTTGATCCATGATCAATTGCAGGCTCCAGCTTCCGAGAAAATGCTTCGATATGCGTGGTTTACCGAGAAATCATCGTCAGATCGCGAGGCTGTTTTCCTAACGATACTCAAAAAAATGTGACTGTGGTACATGTGCCTTCACACGTTGCTCGTGGTGCTCGAATTTTTATGCTTTGAATGTTTTTATGAATGCACTGGTTACCCCGAATCACAAAAGTAAAATCCCAACCAAAATCGGAAATGTTAGAATTTTCATGGTTCAAAAATGGCTCTGAGCACTGTGCGACTTAACTGGTCATCAGTCCCCTAGAACTTAGAACTAGTTAAACCTAACTAACCTAAAGACATCACACACATCCATGCCCGAGGCAGGATTCGAACCTGTGACGGTAGCGGTCGTGCGGTTCCAGACTGTAGCGCCTAGAACCGCTCGGCCATTCCGGCCGGAAGAATTTTCATGTTTTAATTTTGAATTATTGTTGATTATATACCGTAACAATCTATTACATCTGTGATGATACAATTTACAATGAGGTGACGGAACTCATGGAATACTTTCCAGTATCATGTAGGACCTACTTTTGCCCTGCGTAACGCAACTACTCGACGTGGTATGGACTCAGCAAGTCGCTGGAAGTCCCTTGCACAAAATATTGAGCCATGCTGCCTCTACAGACGTCCATAATTGAGAAAGTGTTGCCGGTGAACGATTTTGTGCACGAACTAACCTCTCGATTATGTCCCATAAATGTTCGATGAGATTCATGTCGGCCGATATGGGTGGCCAAATAATTGGCTCAAATTGCCCACAACGTTCCTCAAACTAGTCGCGAACAGTTGTGGCCCGCTGATATGACATCTTTGTTTGGGAACATGAAATCCATGAATGGCTGCAAATGGTCTCAGAGTAGCAGAACATAACCATTTCTAGTAAATGATCGATTCAGTTGGACCAGAGGACCCAGTACATTCCATGTAACTACAGTCCAAACAATTGAGGAGCCACCGCCAGCTTGACAGTGCCTTGTTCACAACTTGGGTCAGAGACTTCGTGAAGCCTGCGCCAGACTCGAACTCTACCATCAACTCTTAGCAAGTAAAATCGAGACTCATGTCACGGTCTTCAAGTCGTCTAGGGTCCAACCGATATGATCACGAGCCCAGAAGGGCCCCTGCAGGTAATGTCGTGGTGTTAGCAAAGGCACTCGCGTCTGCCGTCTGTTACCATAGCCCATTAACGCTACACTTCGCCGCTATGTCCTACGGATACGTTCGTCGTACGTCCTACATTGATTCCTTCGGCTACTTCTGTGTTGCTAGTCTGTTAAGCACTGACAACTGAAGGCAAGCGCCGCTGCTCTCGGTCGTTAAGTGAAAGCCGTCTGTCACTACCATGTCCATGGTGAGAAGTAATACCTGAAATTCGGTATTCTCGGCACATTTATCACACTGTGGATCACGGAATATTGAATTCCCCAACGACTTCTCAAATGTAATGTTCCATGTGTCTAGCTCCAATTACCAATCCCCGTTCAAAGTCTGCTCATTTTCGTCGTATGACCACAATCGTGTCGGAAACCTCGTCACATTAATCATCTGAGTACAATTGATAGCTCCGCCAAAGTACTCTCCTTTTATACCTCGCTTCTGCGATAGTACCACCATCTGTATATGTGCACATCGCTCTCCCATGACTTTTCTCACCTCACTGTATTTTTAATTAGGTTAGAAACGCTTGTTTCTTTTGTCAACAATTCCATTGTACTTTACGATGTCACAAATAACACTGATTTAACGTATTTCCGTGACAACAAAAGGAAAACTGACGTAAGATTGGAGTTGAACACGGGTCACGACATTTCGAGTCTGTGCTCTTAGCCACTGTGCTGTCATCTCAGTTTTACAATGCGAGAGTGGACTCATAAAGTCCCGTCGAAAATTTCACTATCATTTTTCTCGAAAACTACTGAATGTTGGCACCCAAGCCGAAAGAGTAGTCCCTTTATTTTCATCCTTCTTGCACCATCCGAGCTCCGACTGTATCAGAGAGCGACAAATGGCGGATTGTCCTTGTTAGTCGTCGACTCGTTTCCTCTTGCTGAACCGTGTGTAAGTGTAATGCCGTGACGTAGCACGGGATGTAGGTGCAGAAATGTAAGGCCCGACCCCCTCCTACCACTCCTGAACTCACTGTTCCTATCCGCCCTCTGGACGCCCCCACCCCTGCCGGCAATTCCCTTCGCCCACCCCCTACCGCTGAGGACATCATCAGATTCCTCACCATCGTCCTTCAGAATGTTCACCCTTTTCAGCGCCCTCACACCCTCCAACAGATATCCCTCGCCGCCCGTTCCGTTTTCCAACTAAAAATGTACGCCACCTACTCCAACAACCAGGCCCATTTCACCTTCTCCTGTCTTGACACCCTCTTCTAAATCCCTGTCATGGCGCGACAGCACCACATCCTTTTCAACAACATCCGCTCCCTTCCCGCCAACAAGAACCTCTTCCTGCACACCGTTGCCACCCACTGCGTGGATGCCTTCCTCCTCAATGAAACCTTCCTCCAACCCCACCACACCGTCCACACTTCGCCCTACCTCCTTCACCGCTCCGATAATCCCCTCCCGATAGCGCGTGGCGGAGTTGCCATTGGTCAGCACCGCCAGATCCCAGTTCGGCTCCAACCTCTCCTTCCCGACCCCACCAAACACCCCATCCTTAGTCTCTTCTTCCCCGGCCTTACCGTCACCTGCGCCACCATCTATGTCCGCCCTAACGCCCCTATACCCTTCTTCCTCTCCCACATTGACCGTACCTTCTCCTCCTAAGTGATAGCCGCCGACCTCAACACCCATAGTCGTTCCGCCGCCCAGTTACGGCGGTGGCATCGGTTCCTCTCCTCCCTTCAAGGCGACCTCATCCCCATCCCCCAGCACACCCGTCCCAAATCCAACTCCACTCCCGATGTTATCCTTTCCTCCCCTAACCTCCTTGGCCACATAATGGTGGATGTCCTGGAGCCTATTGGTAGCGACCATCTCCCTGTCCTCCTCACCATTTCAGACGGTCGTCGCCCCCGCCCCGACCCTCGTAATGACCCTCCCCCAAAGTACGTCCATGACTATTCCCTTGCCAACTGGAATGCCTACCGGGGTACGCTCTCCACCCAGGTCGATAGCCACCCCTTCACCTACCACCACCCTGACGATGTAACCCATGCCGCCTCCTTTCTCCAGCAGACCTTGTCTGAGGCCGTGGAGGCCCTCATCCCTACTGTCGCCATAGACTCCCACCGTGCCGGGCAGAATGGCCGAGCGGTTCTACGCGCTACAGTCTGGAACCGCGCGACCGCTGCGGTCGCAGGTTCGAATCCTGCCTCGGGCATGGATGTGTGTGATGTCCTTAGGTTAGTTAGGTTTAAGTAGTTCTAAGTTGTAGGGGACTGATGACCTCAGAAGTTAAGTCCCATAGTGCTCAGAGCCATTTGAGCCATTTCACTCTCACCGTCCTACCTTACCCCCACAGGCCGTCCTCCTCCTCTGGGAATCCCGCCGTCTCTACCGTGCCTTCCTCCACACGCGTGACCTGGACACACTACGATGCCACCGGCAACTCCAGCGACACATCCGAAACTTGCTCACACCTAAGAAACGCCGGGACTGGCGACAGACATGGACCCGTTTAAATGATACCCTACCTATAAACTCGTCCAAGTACTGGTCCACCTTCTGTCGCCTTACCGGAACTAAACCCTCCCCCTACTATCCTCTTCTCCATGATGATCACCCCTTCCCTGACACCCTTAGTAAGGCCAATCACTTTGCCTCCTACCTTTCTGATGTCCTTTCCATCCCTGACGATCCCCAGTTAGATTACTCCCTCTTCCCGGATGTCCGCGATCGAACTGACACCCCTGTCCCTCCCCTCGCACCTGGTTTCCAGTACTTGGACAACATTGCACACACGGAACTCAATACCCCTATCACTACACAGGATCTTATTGCTACACTCCGCACAAAACGCAACACTGCTCCTGGTCACGATCGTGTCACCTACCATCACCTTCGTGAAGCTCCTGTCTCTTTCCTCTCCACCCTGGTCAGGCTCTACCCCGACCTGTGGAAAACCTCCCATATCCTGATGTTCCTTAAACCTGGTAAACCGCCGTCCGCCGTCTCCTCGTACCATCCCATCAGCCTTACCTCGGTCTTCAGCAAGGTCCTGGAATCTATACTCACCCGACACATCCTCCTTGCCTTTGCCCCCACCCTGCAGCGCTCCCAACACCTTCTCCAATCCCATCTTGACCGGTTCACCGCTTGGTGCAACCAGTGGTTGCTCAAGGTCAATCCCTTCAATTCCCAGGCGATCATTGCAGGCAAAACCACCCCTTCCTTCCACCTCCTTGATTTCTATCTCACCATCTATGGCCGTCCTATCGCCCTCACCCCCACCCTTAAGTACCTTGGCGTCACCTTCGACCGTCGCCTCTCCTGGACCCCCCATCTCTGGACAATCCAAGCCAAGGCACACTCCCGATTTCGTCTCCTCAAGCTCCTTTCCGGCCGTACGTGGGGTCTGGACCCCTCCACCATACTCCACACCTATAAATCCCTCATCCGCCCTATCCTTTGTTACGCCCACCCAGCCTGGATCTCCACCCCACCTACCTTTTATAAATCCCTTCAAAGCCTTGAACGCCATGCTCTCCACCTCGCCTATCGCATCCATCTCCCCTCCCCCACGCGGATCCTGTACAATCTCATTCCATTCCCCCACCTCCTCCTTTTCCTTGAAAGGATACGGATCCTGTACACCTCCCGTAAACTCGATCCTCCTCACCCGCTTGTCTCACCCATCCTCTCCTGCTGCCGTGCCTGTATTCCCACGTCCCACCCGGTCTCCATCTCTCCACCCTCCTAACCCTCTCCCAAGGTGGCTTCCGCCAGCTCCCCCTCCCTGATGATGTCCTCCTCGCCTCCATCTACCCCTCCTATCAACTTTGATCCTCCCCCCCCCACTTCCTGTGTCTTTTCCTTTAGGCACCCTCCCTCCCTTCTCTCTCCTTTTCTCCCCATCCCACCCCTCTTCCCCCAGGCTTCCCCTCCCCCTTCCTCCCTTCCCCCTATCTCCCCTGCCCGTGGCATCTCTGCTCTCCCCTCTCCCTCTCCCACCCCCCCCTCCCCTCTTGACAGGTCCCCGGACTTGTACACACTCAGAGGACATTCGCGTGCCGGAGATCATCGCCATCAGTGTCTCGTGTGTGTGCCTTCGTTTTGTGTTAGTGTTCTTTCGCCGTCACGCCACCACTGTTCATGTGTGCCGTCGCAGTCATCCGTATTATGTGCGCCGTGTCAACAAGTGTTAGTGTTTCTTCTCGTCCAGCGTTTATTGTTTTTCGTATCAACAGTTTTTTTGCCCGCCGTTTTTGTTGTATTATCTGTGCCGCCTGTATGTCATATTATTGTACCACTCACGGCTGAAGAGCAGCGTAATATGCTGCTGACAGCCCGCCTTGTAAAAGGTGATTAAAATAACAATAAAGAAAAAAAAAGATTTAGGTGCACAGTCTTGATGTTGTAGAGCAGCACAGACACGACGAAAATGGCCGACAGTCGGGATATTCTCATTTAGCATAGCATCTACGAAATTTGTTATTCACACACACACACACACACACACACATGGTAATTCAGCTGCCGCTACCGCTGGGTTTTATGCAGCCCGCAATGCCTTCAAGAACCAAGCGCAAGATTTTCATATCCCCTCGCTCGCTATGCGCAAACTATTAGTTCTACATAAAAAATGGGCAGGACCTTTTTGTAGGAAATTTAACGTGGTTAAACTTTGTACTAGGATACGTTTACTCTTTCGAGTTACTAAAGAATAACGCGTTTGAAGCTCACTTTCGTCATGCGTTTTTCTTCAATACTAAAATTGCAACAAACAGCAAAAACACATTCCTGTATAGAATTTAAATACGTTGAATTTCCTACAAAAAGGTACAGCTCATTTTTTATGTAGGGCTAATAGTTGGCACGTAATGAGCGAGAGAATACGAAAAACTTGCAAACTGTGGTATTTGAAAGCATTAGAGGCTGCATAAAGCTCAGTGGTGGGAGAAGCTGCTCACCCTGTATACAGGGTGCTCCATTGATCGTGACTGGGCCAAATATCTCACGAAATAAGCGTCAATCGAAAAAACTACAAAGAACGAAATTTGTCTAGTTTGAAGGGGGAAACCAGATGACGCTACGGTTGGCCCGATACATAGCGCTGCCATGGGTCAAATGGATATTAACTGCGTTTTTTTTTTTAATAGGAACCCCCATTTTTATTACATATTCGTGTAGTACGTAAGGAAATATGAATGTTTTAGTTGGAACACTTTTTTCGCTTTGTGATGGATGGCGCTGTAATAGTCACAAACATATGGCTCAGAATTTTAGACGAACAACTGGTAACAGGTAGGTTTTTTAAATAAAAAAACAGAACGTAGGTAAGTTTGAACATTTTATTTCGGTTGTTCCAATGTGATACATGTACTCTTGTGAACTTATCATTTCTGAGAACGCATGCTGTTACAGCGTGATTACCTGTAAATACCACATTAATGCAATAAATGCTCGAAATGATGTCCGTCAACCTCAATGCATTTGGCAATACGTTGTAAGTAGGCTGTTTAGGTTTCCTTATTGGTAACACCACGTAGCGCTCTGTATGAAAATCACTGGCTGTGCTGTGTGCAGTCTGTGGCTAGTTTGCATTGTTGTCTGCCATTGCAGTGTTGGGCTGTTGGCTGTTAACAGCGCGTAGCGTAGCGCAGTTGGAGGTGAGCCGCCAGCAGCGGTGGATGTGGGGAAGTGAGATGGCGGATTTTTGAGAGCATCAGAAACAGTAAATTTGTAAGAATGGATGTCATGAACTGCTATTTATATATTATGACTATTAAGGTAAATACATTGTTTGTTCTCCATTAAAATCTTTCATTTGCTAACTACGCCAGTACTGGTGCTCGCTGTATTGCAGTAGTTCGAGTAACGAAGATTTTTGTGAGGTAAGTGATTTGTGAAACGTATAGGTTAATGTTAGTCAGGGTCATTCTTTTGTAGGGATTTTTGAAAGTCAGATTGCTTTGCGCCAAAAATATTGTGTGTCAGTTTAAACACAGTCATGTACAATTGTTCTAAGGGGACGTTTCATATGTCGACCCTTAGCCGAGGATACCTCACTGGAATCTTCTCATTTTTTCTTGTAGTTTGTGCAATTAGTGCAGCCTTTGTTTATTGCTAGCGAGTAATTGTAGAGAGAATTTCCTTTGTAGTTGTAGTTTTTCATTCTTGTACAGTATAACAGTTGTGGCATGCATGTAGATTTGCACCAAGTATTTCGCAGCTGCGCTTGCAATTAATGAGATATTATTTTCAATGCTATGTTAATGTGTTTTCTTATTTTGCTCTTCAAATTGTGCTTTTCTGTGTTGTCGTGTGAAATAATGTGACAATAATGGCGTGTGAAAAACGTAATACTAGACTCCAAAGGAAACTGAGAAATGACAGTGAAGACGAAAGCAGTGTGTTAGCGCCACCGTGTAATGAATTACCTAATGTTCAAAGTAGTAATTTGGTAATTGTGCATATGGAAATGGAGCGGGCTGCAAATAATGGTGTAGGCAGTGAAACAATTAGTGAACAGAGAAGCAGTATCGATCGATCGGTCGGCAACAGATAGCCTCAGGAATCCGAAATGACAGGACACAATCTTGCAAATACTGTAGATTCAGGTTTTGCGTCCTCGCCGTTTCCTCAAATAAGTCAAGACACATTTTCTGCTTTTCAAAATGCGAATATTGCCGGTTCAAATGCATTGCCGAATAGCACTGAGGAACATTATTTCAGACACCAGTGCATTGTTATTTCAATTAATGCAACAAATGGGACAAAAGCTTCAAAAGTTAGACACAATGGAACAAAATCTTCAAAAGTTAGACACAATGGAACAAAATCTTCAAAAGTTAGACACAATGGAACAACACCAGAGACAAACACAGCAACAGTTAGACACAATAGAACAAAATCAGAGACAAACACAGCAAAAGCTTCAAAAGTTAGACACAATGGAACAAAATCAGAGACAAACACAGCAAAATTTCAAAAGTTAGACACCACACTTGGACAAACACGTGAAGATTTAACTACTGAGTTACATAACATTGAATCGAAATGTCTAAAAGTCTGTAATGACGTAAAAACACAAATTTGTGAGCATTTTCAACCTATTTTTTCGCGGCATGAAAATGCATTACAGAATCACGAAGCAGCCATAAAAGAACTGCAAACCATTGTTCATGAAAATCATGAGACATTGTGGGCTAAAATTGACTCACTTGCATCTACCGATTCGGTTACGCTACTTGCAAAAACTCAGGAAAACTTAAAGGACGCAGTAGATACGATTTCAACACAAATGGACACTCTGAAACTTGGTTCAGAAAAAAAAACTGAGGAAATAAGTACACTATCGGAGAAAGTAGCCGAACTTTCGGATCAGTTCACTAGCTTATCTGCAAAGGTAGATGACGATCTGAATATCTGAATGACACAAGACCTGTAGCCATCACTGACACAGAAGAGTATGAACAAATTAAGAAATTCAAACAAAATCGGAATCAAATTAATACGCAACACAAAAGAGAAATCCGGGATGTACAAGATCAGTTGGCAGATGTAATACAGAAATTACATATTTCAGAGGACACTCGCGCTCCAACACGGGAAGAGGGACTTAGAAATACGGAAAAGCCACAAAATAATAACACAGGGCATTTCGGAAATTATGAAAGAAATTGGCAAGGCGCACCGAATTTTGAGATGGAACCGCCGACACAACGTAACAATGACCGATATGCTACTCGCCGACACGATGATTTTGACTATAAGCTGTTCATTACTACATGTAAATTCAAAACATTTAAGAATTCTGGCAACGACATTCATCCACAAGCGTGGCTCCATCAATTCTCTCATTGTTTTCCTCCCAACTGGTCATTAGTGCACAGATTAGAATTTATGTGTGGCTGCTTAGAGAATGAACCAGCTGAAAGAATGCGATCGGTCATTCACGATTGTCACAGTGAAGGAGAATTTTATCATTCCTTCCTCTCAGCATATTGGTCTCAAGCTACACAAGACCGAGTAAAACATAATGATGAAACATTTCGAACAATCTGAATTTTCCAGTCTTGTGAAATATTTTGAAGACATGTTGCACAAGAATCAGTACCTGTCAAACCCATACAGCCCCTCAGAACTCATCCGCATTTGCTTAATCAAACTACCTGAACATTTACGACATATTATTTTGGCAGGACGTTGCAAAGACGACATTGAAGCTTTTCAGGGACTCTTACAAGAATTAGAAATTGACACTGACAATCGCGCAACGCGAAAACAGAAACACAACAATTACAGGTCACATCCGTCGCAGTTCCGCGATGAAAGAAATAATAACTGGACACGACAAGGCTATTCTCACAACACAAATCGTGACCAAAACAGACACCACCCGTATGACAACTGTTGGCAGAGTAGTAATAATTACAGGGAAAGATCACCTCTCCATGGTAGTGACTATCACAGAGACAATCAGAGAAACAGACAATATGGGATCCAAAATAATTATTATCAATGGAGACAGAATAACTTCAGACGCAACGGTCCAGCGCGCAGTTACGATTCAGGGAGAAATTCTCCACCACGTGACCGACAAGAAAGAAACTATGGAATCTACCGACATGACGACAGACGATATGATCGTAACGACAGACCTGAACTGCATCAGAACTGGCGGGATTCAAACAGGGCAGGGCCCTCTCGTCAAGGTGAATTTGTAGAAGTTAGGTCTCCTAACCCTAATAACGACGCGCGCCAACGAAGAGACAGACAATGACTCGCACCGCAAGCAGCCACGTGCGCCGACTGGGCTTGATAAAAATAACATAAGCTAACCTTGAGAAAAATTCCAGTATTTCTTACCGACGTATACCACATAATAATTACTTTGAAGTTGAAACTCTGCGTACTAGGAAGAATAAAGGTTTACACCATATTTCACATGTAAAACCGTTTATTGAAAGATAATCTGCTTTTTAATTAAGTCTTTGCTATAAAATTTTTCACTTCACGTTACTAGTAGGCTTCGTCAGACTTAGAAACTGTTAACATGCATCTATGTTTTAAAGTTAAGTTTCCAGTCTAGAATCTAGGAAATATATTTTGACAGTAATTGCGAATGCATTTGACACAGTGTTATTGTGTGTGTAAATTCTTGCTTGTTAGTTGTATGATTACTTAACGACTATAAGGCTCACATACTTAGAGCATATACCAGTACTGCTGACGAGATTTTAATGCAACATTTTGGTTTACTTGAAAAGACATTCTTTATTTGAAGTACTTTCTGTGAGATTAAAGATGACTTAGTATTTGGTTTCTTTGACAGCTACACGATTATATTACGACTCTACTAATGTGTGACACAATTTACATTATTGCTTTTGCGATGTATCTGTTTTATATCTGCACAGATTTTCTGTATTATTCTGGAAAGTAAAACATGTTTTAGTAGTAACTTTTCTGGTATAGCTACAATGAGATAGCCTTTTCCGTAGCACAACAATACGTCACATTATAGTACTTTCTTGATCACAGTAAGGTACGTAATAACTACGATATCTATACGCAAAGCATTTCACTTTCGTTTATGATGAGGTAAGTACATTGACTTCAGCAGAACTTTGCTTACAGAGGACGATAACTACGACACTTGGCACATTTTTTACCCTTAAGTAATGACAGAGATTATGTTACAGGACACGCATTTGAGTGATTAATCTTGTACTTAAAACATTTATTTTTAAAGATTTTTGAATTACAAAGAAAGTTTTCTGTGATACATTTCATTCCATTGCTGTAATCTGTAACACCTGAGGGTATAATTACGTTAATCCTCAGGGGGGTACACGCTTACTTTGTATACCATGTGTCTGGCAAGCACAAGGAGCCCTAGCTAATATGGTATTTGCTTATACAACTTTACACATCGGTACCATATTTCACTAACACATAAATTACACAGCTATCTGATCATTTAACTGACAGAGACAAACATGTTTTTTTTTTACTACATCAGTGACACATGTTTACGCAATTACACAGTTGGGTAACTTCACAGTTATGAAATTGTATTTTGTCTGTACTTTGTGAACTGTTCATATTTTTTTGGAACCATTGTGATACTATGAGAGCTTTGAATGATGTATTTGGTAAGGGATCATGATTTTTGAAGTACGTTTGAGGTAGATAACTTTATTGAAGGTCTTGAAATTATGGAAAGAAGCTGCGACGATTCTGAGATGTGATTGATCTTGAGAGGTGGCATGCGCCCCCTCTCATATTTCTATCTTACGATTTTCCTCTCTAATTGCATGCGGTGGAAAGTTGCTATTCCTTCACACCCGGACTTCCCACGCAGCGTCTCTCGTCACCCGGGTGGTCCGGTGACAGGCGGGCTCTGCTGATTTTGAAAGGGTAAGGCGACGGGTGTGACGGAGTCAAGTGAATGCTTTCCAGACGCCGCATCATTTACACATGTAGATTCTAGAAGAATTTAGTGTTAAATACACTGCTAGCCCCAGCACCTCGCAATCTGTTATGATGATATTATTACGATGACGATGTGTATTATGCTGTTGAGGTATGTTTATGATTAATAAGCTGAGAATTGTACTTTAAGAGTTATGAAATGTGTGTAAATGCGTGAATGTATCACAATCCAGGCGAAAATTTTTTTGCACACTGTTATATTCATAGGATTTTGTTCCTACACATTTGTAACGCAAATTCTCGACCTGTGAAATTTTTTATATGAGACTGTCACTGTAGTGCAAACTGGTGTCGTAAATATTTCGGTAGGAAAGGTAAGTGACCACCTTCACGTAATGCGTCGTGGGCATCCAGCTGCACGACAGTCGCCTGGTTCAAAAATGGCTCTAAGTACTATGGGACTTAACATCTGTGGTCATCAGTCCCCTAGAACTTAGGACTACTTAAACCTAACTAACCTAAGTTCATCACACACATCCATGCCCAAGGCAGGATTCGAACCTGCGACCATAGCAGTCGCGCGGTTCCGGACTGAGCGCCTAGAACCGCTAGACCACCGCGGCCGGCTGACAGTCGCCTGGAAAAAAGCCATTAGTGTGTGCCTTTCAGAGGCACAGGTGGAAAAAAAAGAGGCCATTATCCTCGCTATTGACATTCCTTTGTAGAAAGCATCGCAAATATGACACGCTCGAACTTGAAAACATATGATTACACTGTGGAGCTCTTAATTTATGATATTTACTAAAATGCCTAATGAAATGATGAGAAACATTTTATATCTATTGTCTTTCTAGTTGAGAGATTCTTTTTGCCTCTGGAGACGCCATTTGCCTAGTGAATGACGTTTCATGCCTTGCTTTGCCGATTTTGTTTAATATCTGGTTTCTAGCTGCACTGCAGCATTCGTTAAAAATTAGGGTTTGGGGAAAACAGGTTTAGGTAGGATTTTCTTGGAAATAAATGATGAGGTAAGATAATGGAAAATAAATAATGAGGTAAGAAATATGTGAACATGTAAATACAGAAAGCATGCTTGGATAGGATTTTTTTGGTGGAAACAAATGTTGAAATAAGATGAAAGATCTATGGAATGAAGTTTTGGGTTGGACTGCAGTACCAAATGTTACACTGAAAACAAACCCTGTCATTTCCTCCTATGTTATTCTGCTATGTGTTTGTGTACTCTTGTGTATTTGTGTTTTTTCTGTCTTTATGTGTTTAGCTACTAAGATTTATGTTGTAGAATTTTAGTATTAAGCTAAATTTACTATGATGAGGAATACTGTTATCCTCAAATATAATTTGCATTAATAATATGTTATTTACTTTGTAAAGATGTTTGTAGACATTATTAATTCTGTTCTGTTTCAATGCTCAATTGTGAAATTAATGTTTCGAAAACTATTCTCATTATTTTATATATTTACTTATGCCATAATTCCTGTAACGCTGATGTACATGTTTATTTCTATTCTTTTGTAAAGCCTGTATTACTACAAATATTATCTGTATTGTTATGTTCCTTAATGATGTATTTTGTACCTTTGTTATTGTATTCTCCTGTTATAAAATTGTAACTGACACCAGTTCATCAAATGAAGTAACTTGTAAGCATTCATTTCACTGCACACATTTCTGTTGGTCATATTAATGCACAATATGTGAGAAGTTGGGACTTTTAGTGTTTGCACGTGTGTTAATAATTCAGCAAGGGACTGGTTAACAGCATTGCTGGTTATAAGGACATTTCAAAAAAAAATTTTGTGAGTGCACAAGTGGTGGTTCATGGACTTGCTACATTGTCTGCAAGACTCTTCGATGGTGATTGTGCATCTGCACAGTCGCAACAGATGGCTGCTGGCCATCTCTAAGAGGACTACGGTGGGTCTGCATCTTTGATGGGCTACCAGCACCATTATTTCTACAAGGACTGCAGTGGGTCTGCACCTCTGTTGGCCCACCAGTACCATAATCTCTACCAGGACTACAGTGTGTCTGCTCTGTGACGACCTACCTACCAATATTCTTCAAAACTTCGACTGACTCCGCAGTTGGTTTGTTCTGTTGTGGCCCATTACCTGTCTGCATGTCAAGAGTCAGCACTGCCTTTCCGTTGGAAGGACAACACTACTTCTTCAAGACTGCATGGAAATCCACTACTTCTGTGTGCAATTTCTTTTACTACTGAGACTTTGTGAAAAAAACTGTAATTACTATTATGATGAATTATCAGGACTGTCTTTATGGACTCTGAGAAAATTTCAGCTTTTGACCAACATTGTATCAATAAGTGTGTGCATTTCATTTCTTTGTTATTTTAATTATGATTATGAAAATTTTTTTCAAATCTGTATTGGCCACTGCCCAAAACAATTTGTAAAATTTATTGTGGGGAGCATGGGGGCTATGTAAGTAGGCTGTTTAGGTTTTCTCATTGGTAACGCCACGTAGCGCTCTGTATGAAAATCACTGGCTGTGCTGTGTGCAGTCTGTGGCCAGTTTGCATTGTTGTCTGCCATTGCAGTGTTGGGCTGTTGGCTGTTAACAGCGCGTAGCGTTGCGCAGTTGGAGGCGAGCTGCCAGCAGTGGTGGATGTGGGGAAGTGAGATGGCGGATTTTTGACAGCATCAGAAACAGTACATTTGTAAGAATGGATGTCATGAACTGCTATATATATTATGACTATTAAGATAAATACATTGTTTGTTCTCTATTAAAATCTTTCATTTGCTAACTATGCCTATCAGTAGTTAGTGCTTTCCGCAATTTGAATGTTTTATTTAGCTGGTAGTACTGGCATTCCTCTCAACGGCGAGTAGTCCGCCTTTCATAATGTTCGCACATCCATTGACAGTGCGCTGACGCATGTTGTCAACGGTCGTCGGTGGATCACGATAGAAAATATTCTTCAACTTTCCCCACAGAAAGAAATCCGGGGACGTCAGATCCGGTGAACGTGCGGGCCATGGTATGGTGCTTCGACGACCAATCCACCTGTCATGAAATATGCTATTCAGTACCGTTTCAACCGCACGCGAGTTATGTGCCGAACATCCATCATGTTGCAAGTACATCGCCATTCTGTCATGCAGTGAAACATCTTGTAGTAACATCGGTAGAACATTACGAAGGAAATCAGCATACATTACACCATTTAGATTACCATCGATAAAATGGGGGCCAATTATCCTTCCTCCCATAATGCCGCACCATACATTAACCCGCCAAGGTCGCTGATGTTCCACTTGTCGCAGCCATCGTGGATTTTCCGTTGCCCAGTAGTGCATATTATGCCGGTTTTCGTTACCGCTGTTGGTGAATGACGCTTCGTCGCTAAGTACAACGCGTGGAAAAAATCTGTCATCGTCCCGTAATTTCTCTTGTGCCCAGTGGCAGAACTGTACACGACTTTCAGAGTCGTCGCCATGCAATTCCTGGTGCATAGAAAAAACGTACGGGTGCAATCGATGTTGATTTAGCATTCTCAACACCGACGTTTTTGAGATTCTCGATTCTCGCTGCTACTGATGTGCGGATTAGCCGCGATAGCAGCTAAAACACCTACTTGGCCCTCGTCATTTGTTGCAAGTCGTGGTTGACGTTTCACATGTGGCTGAACACTGCCTGTTTCCTAAAATAACGTAACTATCCGGCGAACGGTCCGGACACTTGGATGATGTCGTCCAGGATACCGGGCAGCATACATAGCACACGCCCGTTGGGCATTTTGATCACAATAGCCATACATCAACATGATATCGACCTTTTACGCAATTGGTAAACGGTCCATTTTAACACGGGTAATGTATCACGAAGCAAATACCGTCCGCACTGGCGGAATGTTACGTGATACCACGTACTAAAGCGTTTGTGACTATTTCAGCGCCATCTACCACAAAGGGAAAAGAGTGGTCCAAGTAAAACATTCATATTTCTTTACGTACTACACAAATATGTAATAAAAAATGGGGGTTTCTACTTTTAAAAAAACGCAGTGGATATCCGTTTGAGCTATGGCAGCGCCATCTAGCGGGCTAACCATAGCGCCATCCGGTTTCCCCCTTCAAGCTAGACAAGTATCGTTCTTTGTAGTATTTTCGTTTGACGCTTATTTCGTGAGATATTTGGCCCAGTCACGATCAATGTAGCACCCTGTATATATATGGTGTCTCTCGTAACTCTGTCACCTCAAGTATTTCCAAAATGAAAGAATATGAGATAAATGCAAATGGCCAGGGACTCACACAATGGGAGGAAATGCACAATCCCTACAAGTAAACAAACATCACTATATTTTTTTCTTCCGAAATGAAAACTAGAGGTACAGTTAGTGGTAGCAGACTTTGTTTCACTGGTCTGTCTTTTTTCTGGAATACTTAAATAATGGAAACCGTGCCACAGTTGCTGCCGTAGTACTGTATTGTTGTAATGCGTGTTGCCAGCACTGTCCTGAAACCTGGCGTAGACAACCTTTGCTCTGCACATTAACTGTAGAAACTGCGCCCCCGTTGCCGTGCCTTAAAGTCTATGTATTTCGGAAGGTATGAGGTTCAGAACAGTGAAAACAAGTCTGCCATTACTAGTTGTACCTCTAGTTTTCATTTCCGTAGAAAAAAATTTACATGAGCCCTTTAGAAAAACGTACGATGTGTTGAAACTGATGCTTGTTTACATTTATGGACTGTGTATTCCTGTCCATTGTGTGAGTCCGTGCCATAATAATAGCACCCCTGGTAAGCTGAATGAAGTGGCAGAGTTAGGTGAGCTGCGTTGTATATACAGGGTGTAATGGGTATAAGTGCAAATGTGTCTATTGGTGACCTAGGAAGGAGTTCTGAACAACATTATATCAGTATTTACGTCATTTGCGGACTAATAATTACAGCTATTACAAGTCGTATGCTTTTTGGTTGGTTAGTACCTCCAAGTCTGTGTGGCAGAAACAAGCCATTAATGTTTATTTTCCCCTGGGCATCAGGTCAGATGTTTAAGTGTGCACTCATAGATGCAAAACTGTTGGTCTGTACGGAAGGTGTAATTTACTTAGTGGTGCAGTTACGACCATGCAAACATCAGGTCATAACGTTTATTACATGTTTGTGTGAAGACTGTTCGACGCAGAGAAAAAAAAAAACAACCACCAAACTAATGTGTGTGCATATTAAGGTACCACACACAAAAATATCTGCACTTATTTCTCTTGTGCCCTCTGTATATGCTGAGTGTCTCTGATGCGACTCGTCAGGTGCATTTTGTTTGGTGATTCGCAAGATATTTGCAATTTCGTTATTGCAGCGTGTAGATGGAATCAACACAAAAACATACTGCTCACCAAAAAATACTGCTACCACATCTTTCATGGGATGCCCAGTGGCGCCCGAAAGTGTCGATTTGTTTCCCATTACAGCCAAAATGATTTTTAAAGCCGAATTTTATGTGCCCATTCGATAGAACAGTCCGAAATTAGTATAGTGCGATGTTGGTTTTATCGATAAGTGTTATCAGACACTCTAAATCACGAAGAATAGCCAGTACACCAGCAGCGACTGAGTAGCGCTGCTGCTACTAAATATCGGCAAAACAAATATCGCACTAGACTACTTTGGGATCGCTCTGTCGAATGGGCACGTAAAATTCTGCTTCAGTAATCAGTTTGTTGGTTGTTGCTGTTGTGGTCTTCAGTCCTGAGACTGGTTTGATGCAGCTCTCCATGCTACTCTATCCTGTGCAAGCTTCTTCATCTCCCAGTACCTAATGCAGCCTACATCCTTCTGAATCTGTTTCGTGTATTCATCTCTTGGCCTCCCTCTACGACTTTTACCCTCCACGCTGCCCTCCAATACTAAATTGGTGATCCCTTGATGCCTCACAATATGTCCTACCAACCGGTCCCTTCTTCTAGTCAAGTTGTGCCACTAACTCCTCTTCTCCCCAATTCTATTCAATACCTCCTCATTAGTTAAGTGATCTACCCATCTAGTTTTCAGCATTCTTCTGTAGCACCACATTTCGAAAGCTTCTATTCTCTTCTTGTCCAAACTATTTATCGCCAATGTTACACTTCCATACATGGCTACACTCCATACAAATACTTTCAGAAACGACTTCCTGACACTTAAATCTATAGTCGATGTATAGACTACTTTAAGTGTCTCATTTCCTAATCTAATTCCCTCAGCATCACCCGACTTAACTCGACTACATTCCATTATCCTCGTTTTGCTTTTGTTGATGTTCACCTTATACCCTCCTTTCAAGACACTGTCCATTCCGTGCAACTGCTCTTCCAAGTCCTTTGATGTCTCTGACAGAATTACAATGTCATCGGCCAACCTCAAAGTTTTTATTTCTTCTCCATGGATTTTAATTCCTACTCCGAATTTTTCTTTTGTTTCCTTTACTGCTTGCTCAGTATACAGATTGAATAACATCGGGGAGAGGCTACAACCCTGTCTCACTCCCTTCCCACCAACTGCTTCCCTTTCATGTCCCCCGACTCTTGTAACTGCCATCTGGTTTCTGTACAAATTGTAAATAGCCTTTCGCCCCCTGTATTTTACCCCTGCCACCTTCAGAATTTGAAAGAGAGAATTCCAATCAACATTGTCAAAAGCTTTCTCTAAGTCTACAAATGCTAGAGACGTAGGTTTGCCTTTTCTTAATCTAGTTTCTAAGATAAGTCATAGGGTCAGTATTGCCTCACGTGTTCCAATATTTCTACGGAATCCAAACTGATCTTTCCGAAGGGCGGCTTCTACCTGTTTTTTCATTCGCCTGTAAAGAATTCGCGTTAGTATTTTGCATCCGTGACTTATTAAACTAATAGTTCGGTAATTTTGTTGGTAACGTGAAACAAACCGACTGACGCTGGGCCTTGCACGAAAAACGCGATGAGCAGTACTCGTGTAGGCGGACTCCAGCTACACAAAGCGAAAACAAAATCGTAAGTATGAACCGAAAAACCGGAGAAAACGCGCCTGACGACTCTTACGAGAAAGACCCTGTCTGCTTATAATACCGTTAAGGTGGCAACATTCTGAACCTTATAGTGATTCAGTTTTCACCTCTTGCCACGAGGTTAATTTAAAATTAGGAAAAATTTGGTAGGTTCTACATCGTTTATGGGGACAGTTGAGTGTAACAGAAATCGTCAAGTACACTTTTGCAGATATTCTTAATGTTCACTGCACTCGGGTCGGCTCAGGGACCTTACCTGTTAAGGGGCTCCGGAAAGGCTCAAAATCATGA
This sequence comes from Schistocerca nitens, assembly GCF_023898315.1. Classification (NCBI taxonomy): domain Eukaryota; kingdom Metazoa; phylum Arthropoda; class Insecta; order Orthoptera; family Acrididae; genus Schistocerca; species Schistocerca nitens. Next base: position 603,355,844 of record NC_064619.1, on the reverse strand, counting down.
ACAGTTCAATTTTTACTTTTTTGCGTTTTCTGAATCTGCAGACTATTACCTTTTAATAGATATATAATTTATTCAATTCCGAAGACTACAACTATTTTTAAATTTCTTTTGAAATGTGTTCTACATGGGCGTGACCCACTGTGGCGCTGTTAATCTGCTGTCAAATGGTGTTATTATTAACGTCCGTATTCATCAGGTACATTTTAGTGATGTGAGATAAAGTATGTGTTGTGGCTAACCTGTGATGGTTCAATATATATCGCTGGTGTGATTGTCGATTGTTTCATGTTTACTTACTCTGTCGTTATCTCGAAAATATTCGTAATTAATTCTGTTTCTTGAGTCTCTGTTTTGTTGAAGTATAATAATGAGTAAAAGTAAAGTTATTAGAAATCCTCTGAAGGCTTTTAAGAAAAGGAGAAATGTTGGAAAGCCAAAGGTATGTGTTATTACTGTAAACAATAAAGACGATGAAAATCCCCAACATAGCTTGTGTCCCAAAGAAGAAGACAGTTGGTGTAAATATAACAAAGGATTGCTAACTGGTGAAGTGTACACTCATAAGCATAGTCTGCCTCATGCAATAATGGAGGTGATAAAACCTATTTTGAGAGACTTAGCAGCACCTGAACTGTTGAAAAAGTGTATTCACGGAAAAACTCAAAACCTCAATGAAAGTGTAAATAGTGTTATATGGTCGAGAATCCCCAAGACTGTATTTGTTGGAATAGAAACACTTCACTTTGGTGTGTATGATGCTGTTGCGACTTTCAATGATGGCAACATTGTAAGGTGCAAGGTATTTAGAAATATGGGAATGAAGATAGGTTCTAACATGGTACGAGCGATGCTTGCTTTAGACAAGGAACGCCTTCGGGCTGCAGACAGGGCTGTAAAGAGTCTAGAAATACAAGCAAGAGTAAACAGGAGGAGCAACAAGAGGAAGCTGGAGGAGGAGTTTGCAGAGGATGAAGATAATCCATTCTATGGACCTGGAATGCACTAAAAAGTTAATCCAATCTTTGTCGCTCGATTCCCAAAACTTTTATTTTCTCATACTAATTACATGTTTTCTAAGGATCTTCCAAACATATTTGTTTCAGACTTTCCGTAAATGTTACACAGTACCTTCTGCATAATTTAACACAGCCTTTTTCCAAAAAAACTGTATATTTTTGAATATATAAATAAAAAATTGCAAAAAAATGTTGTGAATTTTCATTACAATTGAAAAAAAATCATCTTTAATAACTGAACTAAAATTTTGTAAAATCCCTGTGTTAAGTTGTAGCCCATATTCCAATAAATAATCTGTAAAAAGTTCAACTTCCTACCTCAAATACTTTGTGAGGAAAGATGTAATTTATAAGCGTTATTTTAACATTGCAAGTATAGGGCGTTCCGGAGCCCCTTAAGAGCGGTAGGCGGCCTCACAGACTGGATCGCGATAGTGCGAGTTCAATGTGCACCTGGGCTCGGTCGGCGCCGTACAGTCGCGTCTGGAAATCTTGTAAACAGTCCAGAGGAAGTGTGGAGTGACCCAAGCGACACGGCGGTGCCAGAAGCCCTCACCTCAGCAGCCACATGCACCAGGCTGCTTCCCGAGAATTTTTCACTGAATGCTCTCTGATTGGTAGAATTCCAGAAGTTTGGCCGCCAATAACCAAACTGGAGTCGGTGGTTGGTCGGCGGTATCACATACCGATAGCACACCACAGGCGTCGTAGAGTTGACGACAGAACTGCATGTTTCCGTCGGTTGGTCGAGCGGTTCTAGGCGCATCAGTCTGGAGCCGCACGACCGCTACGGTCGCAGGTTCGAATCCTGCCTCGGGCATGGATGTGTGTGATGTCCTTAGGTTAGTTAGGTTTAAGTAGTTCTAAGTTCTAGGGGACTGATGACCTCAGAAGTTAAGTCCCATAGTGCTCAGAGCCATTTGTTTCCATCGGACGCTGAGAGTAGCCGTGCGGGATCTGGTAGACCCAATGGCGCGCGCCCACTGAGTCACGCCTCCACCGGCTCCTTCTCTCCATGTGAATTCCGGAATGGTTCCTTTGAAGTGGCACAGCCTATTTCCTTCCCCGTCCTTGGCAAAATACGAGTTTGTGCTCCATCTCAAATGATCTCGGTATCGACGGGACATTAAAACCAATCTTCGTGTCTTCCCTCCAGCGGCTCCGTACCACCAGCGCCCTCTGCCACCACAATGAAGGACGGCAAGTGGCAGCCAGTTGTCCACTTGCACTCGGAGCATTTTCGCTCCGACACCATCTTTTATGTTTAGCCCTGCGAGTCTCTTCCTTGTTGAGATTGATAGCTGGACTCTGTTTCTTGCTGCATTATTTGTAATGAGTCTTCGTAGCTTTTCAGAAATACAAGTTAAGTAAATATTCTGTTTACTGTGGTAACTTGGTCGCTAATCATTTCTGCTCCCATCCAGCTTTCCTATGATGGTGGTTGCTGCACCACTTTGTAGCCACACAGTGTACTGGGAATTTTACGATTATGGTTCGCCACTTGAACTTAGAGGGAAGGAGATGAGAGGTTTGCTGGAGAGCCAACAGTTTTGATACCGTCCTCAGTCCAGGCGCCCGTGAAGAACGGCTATCGGTGTCACCTATAGTTAATGATGGACGGATTTGTCTTTTGTGCTCGGACGAACTTGTATTTTAGCGAGCAGTTAGGCCACTGTGCTATTGCAAACTTAAGTGATACTGAACTTCGACTTTCTATCACGCAGCATGCGGTGACCTAGATAGCACTTCTCTTGTTATACTTTGACGTTGAGACGTTTCTGAATTTCCCGTCTTTCGTCTGTTGCATGCAGAGAAGCTACAAGACGGTATACGGATTTAGTAGTCTGTGGACCGCAGTCTGCTGTCCGCTGTTTGGTATTTGACAATTAAGAATATTCTGTAAGGCTGTAGCTGTGCCGACGGCGCAGATTTCTTCGAGAATCGTCACTGTGTTTCGTCACCGTGCTGCATCCACGGCGAAATTGCGATTCGCTCCCACATAGAAGAGCTGTAAAGGTAAATCATGTGATCACCATTTACGTGTTTTTTATCTCCACTGATGCTTCACGCCAATTGTTTGGCAATAGTTTCAAATGGCTCTAAGCACTATAGGACTTAACATCTGAGGTCATCAGTCCCCTAGACTTAGAACTACTTAAACCTAACTAACCTAAGGACATTACACACATCCATGCCCGAGGCAGGATTCGAACCTGCGACCGTAGCAGCAACGTGGTTCTAGACTGAAGCGCCTAGAACCGGCCACAGCGGCCGGCTGGCAGTAGTTTCTTCTAGGGTTTGTACAGAGGTAATATCAGTCAGTTAGCATTTTATTTCACAGATCATATATCCAAAAACAAGGTAGAACTAGGCAGCTGATTACTAGTATTAGTTTAGTGTGACTTTTATTTTGTTTTATATGTCCGTTGCACAGTCATGTCATTGTTTTATCCTGATTTAAATGGGTCCTGACTTAAAATAAATTTATTTGGCGCAGAATTGCGTTTATTCTTTTATTAGGGATTATTTTACCTCGACCATTGATTTCTATTGTTTTCTGTTGTTTCTTATTAATTTGCAGTAGTTAATTTGGATGAGCTACGGGACGACAATATAGTCCGAATATCCTACAAAATTACTGAACAATCAATGGGATATGTTCTAGTCGTAGAACATACATTGTGACGTAACTATTTGTTGTTGTCGGTTAGGTATTGTTTCTAATCACTACATCCAGACTGTATTTATAAATGACAGGGCCACTCTTCATATCGCGTTAGTTAAATCTGTTGCGCAACTTAAAACAATTGTAGATAGCCTTGGTTTTGTCTGCCTTCGCACTCCAAGAGTTAACAGGTGTGTAACACATACACTCAATCTACAAGCCAGGTGGGGTATTAGAATACATACGAGCTTAATTAAACACAAACACACATACGTGTAGATGGTACCAATGCCGCGAATCCTCGGTTATACTTGCGAACTGCCCTTCTACACGCGTTTACTCCACATGTACACGTTAACAGACACAGGCAACGACTTTTCAGTTAAATGGCCAGCGGCAGAGTCTGCCGAGTGGAGTTTCCGGAGTAAGGGGGAGGGGGGGGGGGCGATGAATTCGGAGATGACGTCATAGGAGCCTCTGGAGAATGTAAAGCAAGTGTACAGAGGAGCCGGTGTCGCTACAGTGTGGAGTCATTTGTGAAATTCTGCTCTTAAGGGTGGTTACCGCCTCAGAGATTCGTTCAAGGACCAGTCCCCGGTGTTCATGTTGTCAATAGTCTTCATTCTAGAAGTTTTATTTAATTCTTAATGCACTGGAAAAGTTTGCTACTACCAGTAAATACAGTGGAAAAGTTGCATCTGATCCATTATTCCCTTCGCTACGCGCAACAACCACACGCAGTCTTTTAGCTATTGTATATGTATTCTGAACTTCTTTAAGCTACAAATATTTGTTACTAGCAAACGTTGCAATGCTTCGCGGTTGCTAAATATGTATACGGGAATTGGATATACATCCTAAGCTGCTCCTCCCCACTCTCTTCGTCCATCTCCTACTACCCCTCTCTCTCTCCATTTCCCCCTCCCCTCCTTCTCGGTCCACCACCTCTCCTCCCTCCTCTCACTCCGACCTAGAGCCTTGTTTATTGTTTCTGCAGGCAAAGCACTCACCGGCAGCTGGGGTCACTTGCGATCACTGGGGCACGGGGTGCGGGGGTGGCTGGATCAGTGAAGATGGTAGATCCAGAGACTGTATTTCGCATATTTTAATCTTCAAATGCGAAGGGTTTACAGTTTCCGACCAAACGCAATTCCACTGTGGTATTCCAATTCTATGCCAATACACCCCAAATACTATTTTCCCAATGTACAGGTTTTCTGTTACAATCGGCTGCGAGAAAGAAAACAAAATAGCACATTGTTAAGCATATGATTTTTGTTTAAAATTATATATACGGTGGAACAATATCCATGTGAGAAACAATTTGTCCTATGATATATCGCACTACTATCACATTTAAAGCCGATTCCTAGAAAGAAAACGAACGCGAACATTATCGCAGCACAGCTCAACATTCTCTTTCCCACCATCGTTATTAACAAAAACATGTATGTTGTCGTTGAAAGGGTACAGTACCGCCCGACATTGAAAATAGGTACAACATACTTCATTATTTTTGTCAGAACAACACATTTTTTTTGTAAAATAACTCAATTTCAATTAATACAGCAAAGCCGGATACCAGTGTGGGAAAGAATGACAATTTATTTATTTAATTGATCACATGTGCACTCCCACAAAGTAAATCCCTACATCCAGTTTGGTGAGATCTGTGAAATGAATGTATGTATGGTCGTCTGCTAACCGCAGATAGTGAATGTGAATATATCATCATCTTTGAGACGATCCTTTGGCCACCTTTGGTGGGACCAAAGAGATGAAATTTACCTGAGCTTTGAGCACCTGAAATGTGGCTGACCAATATGGTAGCAAGTTGCTCCCCCACTTCGACAGAGGTGTGAGAGGACCTAGAGAACGGCCATGTTTCAGCACTCTGCCGCTGGATCTTGTGCTGTTAAGACCTGTTTTAGTTGTGCTCCGTAATGACGAAAGAGTGGAGACATGGTATGCATGTGGAATATTTAAGAGTAGTTTGAAATAATAATTTCTCTATTTCAGGAACTTTTGTGGGGACAATTAAATGTCAGGCAGGAAATATTAATGGGATTGTAGTAATCTTCGGAAGTGACCAACGGTCACAATGAAACCACGTGTAGCAATAAGTTGAAATACTTCCGTGTGCTTAAGTTAAGCTGAATTACTAGCGTGTGTACAATAAGTTGAAATATTTAAGAAATAGCGTGTGTACCATAAGTTGAAATATTTAAGAAATGGCGTGTGCAGGACTTGAAATTAGAGACGAGTACTTCCACGTGGTGAGTACTGTGTGAGTCTCAAACTGTGTATGAGACAAAAGATAAAGAGAAGTACTCGTCCATGGTATCAGTTGAGGACTCGCGTGTGTGATGAATACGTTCTTAATATTACTTTGCGTGATATGTTTCCGTGTGACGCTAGATTCAAACTCTGAGAGAGAAGCAAGGTGAGTCGGCCGTCTATCCAGCAACGCCACTTGGCTTGCATTGCACAGGAAGACGTGCAAATATCTCCAGAGTTCATAGTAGGAAAGTAGAATTACAAAGTGGGGCAGTGTCGTGTGAAACTGGGATAAATACTAATTGAAGTGGGAAAGCTGAAAGTGATAATGTTGTGACTATTTAGTGTTTTGTATTTCATGTCGTAGTGTGGTGTATGTCATGTAATTTGGGTATGTGTGGTTTGCATGGGAGAGTAGCAAGGTAGTTTCAAAAGATTAGTGGGTTATGCTTGTTCCTTCTGTACTGCTCGGTCTGGAGGATAGTTTCGTGATGATGATTGTGAGAGTCGAAGTGTGAGAAATAATAAAAGATCCACCATCCTATCCAGAAAGTGCACTGTAGCGTTAAATAATTACGAGACCATAAGATAGAGATTCACCAATGTAAAGCCATGCCCACTGGGAGGAATTTCTCATGTGTTATTGTTGTAGGTTATAGAATTTGTGTGTTTAGGTTAGAGAATTTATCGGAATAAATAAGATAGTGAAAAGAAAAAGATTGGTGGACTTTTCCTTCGAATTGTATGTTGTCATAATGTCCCGAATTTATAATGCGTGCGCCATTCATATTCAGTGCGGTGGCCACGTGTTGACAAAAGCCGTTAAATAAAAGACAAAAAGAAAATGTGGTATTGCCAGTGCGTAGTGTACAGTCAGAGTTCTGTAAATTACTGATAGTCAGATGCGTGTTTCCGTTGCGTATTAATCATATAGGAGGATAACTTGTAACTTAAGTGTGAGTACTAGAGTTCATGTTACTCGATAAATAAGAATGAATCCACTCGCTTGGCAGACCACTCATCTTGCAGGCTTGACTGCTTGATGCCACAGTATGAGCAATGCATGTGGGTGCCTCTCATCGTTTCTAACTTAAACGGCCTATATCCGGCTGAATGATTATTGTAGTATCGTGTAAAAATTGCTAATAAATCGATCAAGAACTTTTCGATATTTTGAGAACAACGGTAAACATCGTCTCGTCTTTACTCTCTTCGTCCATCTCCTACTACCCCTCTCTCTGTCCATTTCCCCCTCCCCTCCTTCTCGGTCCACTCCTCCCTCCTCTCACTCCGACCTAGAGCCTAATAGCGTGTAGTCCCCCCACCCCTCCAGCCCCCACCCCTCCCCCCGGCAGAAGTGCCGCAACACGGTGTGGCATCGACTCAAGTAATATTTGAAGTAGTGTTGGAAAAAATTGACACTTTGAATCCTGCAGGGCTGTTCATAAATCCGTAAGAGCGCAAGGGTATGGAGATCTCTCTGAACAGTACGTTGCAATGCATCCCAGATATCCTCAATAATGTTCATATCTGGGACGTTTGGCGGCCAGCGGAAGAGTTTTAACTCAGAAGAGTTTAAACTGTGTAGCAATTCTGGACATGTGGGATGTCGCATTGTCCTGCCGGAATTGTCGAAGTCCGTCGGAATGCATAATGGACATGAATGCATGCTGGTGATCAGACAGGATGCTTATTTACGTATCACCTGCCTGAGTCCTACCTAGACGTATCACGGATCCCATATCACTCTAACTGGACCGCACCACAGCATTACAGAGCCTCCACCACCCTGAACACTCGCCTGCCGACACGCAGGGTCCATGGATCCGTGAAGTCGTCTCCATACCGTACACGTCCATCCACTCGATACAATTTGAAACGAGCCTCGTCCGACCAGGCAGTATATTTCCAGTCATCAACAGTCCACGTAGGTGTTAATGGACTCAGGCGAGGCGTAAAGCTTTGTGTCGTGCAGTCATCAAGGGTACTGCTCCGAAAGCCCATATCGATGATGTTTCGTTGAATGGTTCGCACGCTGACACTTGCTGATGGCCCAGCACTGAAATCTGCAGCAGTTTGCGGTAGGGTTGCACTTCTGTCACGTTGAACGATTCCCTTCAATTGTCGTTGGTCCCGTTCTTGCAGAATCTTTTTCCGGCCGCAGCGATGTCGGAGATTTTATGTTTTACAGGATTCCTGATATTCACGGTACACTCGTGAAATGGTCGTGCGGGAAACTCCCCACTTCATCGCTACCTCGGAGATGCCGTGTCCATCGCTCGTGCGCCGACTATAACACCACGTTCAAACTCTCTTAAATCTTGGTAACCTGCCATTATAGCAGCAGTAACCAATCTAACAACTGCACCAGACGCTTGTCTTACGAGGGGCGTTCAGAAAGTAAGCACCGATCGGTCGCGAAATGGAAACGACTATGAAAATCCGATAAAGCTTTGCACAGATGTGTTGGGTAGTGTCTCTAGTATAACCCCAGTTAGCATCACGTCGCTCTTCTCATTTCTGAGCTCGCAGTGAGTGCGTAAAGATGTCGAAAATAGTGTCTGCCGCCAAGTACGAGGGCCTGGTGAGAAATTTCGCCTGAAGCTATGCAGCTAACATTACATAACTGTCGTGCTGTTTCTTCTTCAAGACAATTCTCAGCCGCATTCTGCAGGGGCAATGAAGATGCTCCTGCATCGTTTTCAAATGGAAATGGTAGATTACCCACAATACAGTCCGCAATTTTCTCCCCCTGAGTTTCATCTCTGGTCACATGAACCGCTGTTTTTGAAGACAACATTTTGACACAGACAACGAGGTGTAGGCCAGCGTGGAGAATTGGCGGAAAGCACTGGCGGCTGCCTTCTATGATGAGGCTATTGAAAAGTTGGTACAACGCTATGACAAAAGTCTAAGTCAGAACGGCGACTACGTAGAGAAGTAGCTGAAAGGTGTAGCTAATTGTTACAAGTAAAACATTTCTGATGTTCACTGTGGTTTCAATTTGGCAATCAATCGGAGCTTACTTTCTGAACAGGTCTCGTATATGGGCATTGCCGCCCGCAGCACTGTACTCTACCTGTTTATGTATCTCTGTATTTGAATACGGATATCTATACCAGTTTCTTTGGCGCTTCACTGTGGTATAGATTGGGTAAGCCATTCGTGAACATGCACATAAAATAGACACCTCTCGAAACGTCTTAAGTACTCGAACGACCAAGGAAGCTTGCATTTTCGATTGTTTATTAAAACTCATAAAAAGGGTGCGATAAGGGTGACATTAACTCATAATTACTGAATCTGTGCAGAGATAGTTTAAATGAACAGTCAGTTTAATATTTCAAACCATCGTTGATGGATACTAACTGTTTCCGTGCCAACTCGTGGAAATCATAGGGAAGTGTGTAAACGGCTTCTCGAAATGACAGTTGACTGTATTCGCTTTTCTGAAGCATGTAAATATGAAAAAAAAAAATGGTTCAAATGGCTCTGAGCACTATGGGACTCAACTTCTGAGGTCATTAGTCCCCTAGAACTTAGAACTAGTTAAACCTAACTAACCTAAGGACATTACACACATCCATGCCCGAGGCAGGATTCGAACCTACGACCGTAGCGGTCTCGCAGTTCCAAACTGCAGCGCTTAGAACCGCACGGCCACTTCGGCCGGCGTAAATATGAAGATGTGAAAGGAAGTACTTAAAAAATCTGTCACTTTTGTGCAACATTTTCCATAAAAATTATTCCAAAATAAGTAACAACCATCTTGTACACAATCGTAGATGTAACACATTTTCCTAATAAATGTAGTGCAGTGGTGTACAAGTTTTCCTTCCTGGACGATTGCTTTTGTGCACTAAATTTTACAAATTTTAAAAGTAGATCAAGGTCCAAGTCAGTGCATTTCACAACAGCTCGAAAATGGAGCAAGTAATGTTAAAAAAAATATTGTTGAAAAATTATATGAATATCAATCCCCATTCTCGTTTGCCTTACAGTGAAATGTAACATGCATTAATGCATAATACATGAGGATTTGTACATCTGCATCAAGACATCACACACACTGGGGACTGTACCGTGAAGAGACTGGCGCCTTCCCGTCTGCGGCTGCGCGTAACACTCACGCTGTGACGTCACTGTATAGAGGCAGCTGCTGGCCTCCTTTCACACAGACCTCGCCACAGTCAATGGCGCGGCGGTGTTCCCACACACTCGCTGCCTTCTCGCTCGCTTCACGTACCGCCACCACGTTTTTGCCAAAACAATGAAAGAGGAACTTCCGTTTGGAACAAACCTTTTTATTGTTTCGCACGATATTAGTTTTCAACTTTACACATTGTCCCATGCCTTTTAGCCACTTATGGAGACATCTTTATCACAATTTTTTTTCCAGTTCACACAGTTGTGATGGCACTTATCTTGTTATTTTTATTTTTAGATGACCGGTTTCGATCTTCAGAGCTTACATTGCTTGATGAGCAGTGTTCTCCATGCCTGCACAGATGGACCTGCTCCATGGCCACAGTTCCTTCGGTCATCAAGCAGTGTAAGCTCTGAAGATAATCTCTTAGAGGATCGAAACTGGTCAGCTAACAATAAAAATAAACAACTTAAATGCGGCCATGACTGTGTGTATTCAAATAAGTTATATAGTGACAGATCGCTGCTTTTCCTGGAACAATGTTCCAAAATATTTTAGCATGGAAAAGTTCGATACGAGAGTGGATAAACAGTATGTTTATTGTGAGAGCTATCAGAATTTAACACAGCAGTTTCAAAGTAGCTGCTAACATATGACATTAATAGCCAAACGTAGGTCCTATAAAAGGTACTATGGAGCCCAGACCAAACAGTTCCACTGCTGAAACGTGAAAGCAGTTTAGTGTAGAGGAAGATGTTGAAGTGCTGTAATCCACTGAACAATGTTTCTGGTACTGAAATATCGCTGGTTAGAACCCAGTATTACAGCAAGGAGGCGCAGTTTGCTAACACGATTTAATGTTCCAAAAGTATCAGATGCCAAAACATTTGCAAGCTCGCTTCCAAATTTGAACGTACAGGAACGGTGGCTTATGATCTACCAGGCAATGGCCTGAAGACCAAGTGTCACTAATCACTGAAAATAACACAGTTTTTGGTCTTATTCAGCAATAACCAAAGAAATATCTACCAAGAGTAGCAGCAAGGTCTCGTTTGCTGTGTTCCAGCACGCACAAAATACCGAGAAACAGTCTGTACATGTTTCCAAAAAATGGCTCTGAGCACTATGGGACTTAGCTTCTGAGGTCATCAGTCCCCTAGAACTTAAACCTAACTAACTTAAGGACATCAAACACAGCCATGCCCGAGGCAGGATTCGAACTTGCGACCGTAGCGGTCGTACGGTTCCAGACTGTAGCGCCCAGAACCGCTCAGCCTTTCCGGCCGGCGTACATGTTTGGATTCAAAATCTAAAATCACTAGATCATACCAGTTCCCAGTATCTGACAAAGTACTGTCATTATAAACCAGATATTTACAATTATTGATAATGAGAGATTTTATGTTGGATGAATCCGGTTCATAGATGAAGCACACTTCAGTAGAATACCACTGCAAGTTCAGGCTGATGGTGGTGTAGTGGTGGTTAGTGGTTAACGTCCCGTCGACAACGAGGCCATTAGAGACGGAGCACAAGCTCGGGTTAGGGAAGGATTGGGAAGGAAGTCGGCCGTGCCCTTTCAAAGGAACCATCCCGGCATTTGCCTGAAGCGATTTAGGGACATCACGGAAAACCTAAATCAGGATGGCCGGAGATTTTTTTTTGTAACCATATATATTTATTTAAATACACTCCTGGAAATGGAAAAAAGAACACATTGACACCGGTGTGTCAGACCCACCATACTTGCTCCGGACACTGCGAGAGGGCTGTACAAGCAATGATCACACGCACGGCACGGCGGACACACCAGGAACCGCGGTGTTGGCCGTCGAATGGCGCTAGCTGCGCAGCATTTGTGCACCGCCGCCGTCACTGTCAGCCAGTTTGCCGTGGCATACGGAGCTCCATCGCAGTCTTTAACACTGGTAGCATGCCGCGACAGCGTGGACGTGAACCGTATGTGCAGTTGACGGACTTTGAGCGAGGGCGTATAGTGGGCATGCGGGAGGCCGGGTGGACGTACCGCCGAATTGCTCAACACGTGAGGCGTGAGGTCTCCACAGTACATCGATGTTGTCGCCAGTGGTCGGCGGAAGGTGCACGTGCCCGTCGACCTGGGACCGGACCGCAGCGACGCACGGATGCACGCCAAGACCGTAGGATCCTACGCAGTGCCGTAGGGGACCGCACCGCCACTTCCCAGCAAATTAGGGACACTGTTGCTCCTGGGGTATCGGCGAGGACCATTCGCAACCGTCTCCATGAAGCTGGGCTACGGTCCCGCACACCGTTAGGCCGTCTTCCGCTCACGCCCCAACATCGTGCAGCCCGCCTCCAGTGGTGTCGCGACAGGCGTGAATGGAGGGACGAATGGAGACGTGTCGTCTTCAACGATGAGAGTCGCTTCTGCCTTGGTGCCAATGATGGTCGTATGCGTGTTTGGCGACGTGCAGGTGAGCGCCACAATCAGGACTGCATACGACCGAGGCACACAGGGCCAACACCCGGCATCATGGTGTGGGGAGCGATCTCCTACACTGGCCGTACACCACTGGTGATCGTAGAGGGGACACTGAATAGTGCACGGTACATCCATACCGTCATCGAACCCATCGTTCTACCATTCCTAGACAGACAAGGGAACTTGCTGTTCCAACAGGACAATGCACGTCCGCATGTATCCCGTGCCACCCAACGTGCTCTAGAAGGTGTAAGTCAACTACCCTGGCCAGCAAGATCTCCGGATCTGTCCCCCATTGAGCATGTTTGGGACTGGATGAAGCGTCGTCTCACGCGGTCTGCACGTCCAGCACGAACGCTGGTCCAACTGAGGCGCCAGGTGGAAATGGCATGGCAAGCCGTTCCACAGGACTACATCCAGCATCTCTACGATCGTCTCCATGGGAGAATAGCAGCCTGCATTGCTGCGAAAGGTGGATATACACTGTATTAGTGCCGACATTGTGCATGCTCTGTTGCCTGTGTCTATGTGCCTGTGGTTCTGTCAGTGTGATCATGTGATGTATCTGACCCCAGGAATGTGTCAATAAAGTTTCCCCTTCCTGGGACAATGAATTCACGGTGTTCTTATTTCAATTTCCAGGAGTCTATATTAACAACGATACATTTTAAAAAAAGACATTTTATTCTATTAATCTATTATATTCCTAGTGATGCTTAATATTATTGTCATTTTATATGTTTTCGTTTTTATATTTTCCTTTTTCGTTTTTCTCTTATTGTTTGTTCCTTAAACCCTTTTACATGGCCATTTGTCGTCTTTTTTTTGAGGGGGGTAGACTATGCAGGACAGGCATAACAGTTTATATTTGGCATCGATGCATTGATTTTGAGTTTGTTTCTGTATGTGATGCACTTGTGATGCCACAGGCACATTGTGTATTCTGGCTTGATCTCTTCCTCTAGTTACACTGTTAAGTGGGACAGTATGAGGGAAACGTCACCATGATAGGTGGAGCAGAAGTGGAAGAAACTTTTTTTTTTACATATACTACAGAATATACCTAATTGAAGAAGAGAGAAAATTTTGTCATATTACATAAGAGAAGCAGAAAGGTAGTATGAGTAATCAATAGAATTTTATAGGCACAAAGTAAAGGAAATCAAAAATACCTAATAATATTAATGAGTAGTTGGCACTTTCCACTAAGGAGCACTTTGTGTCACTGATTTCACTAAGAAGAAACACTTTATACTACTATACTTCACTGTTTGATGCGAGAAGAAAAAGCACTTTATCTTTTCTGCTGCACTTGCTCACTATCACTGCACACGTTATTCTTGTGGTGAGTGTAGTGAGGTGGCTGGTGGCGGTGCTGAGGGAAGGACTCTGGCGATCGCTGTCTGCAGTGGAATCTGCAGGAAGTGTTTGAAGTTCTCGCGGTATCGCCTGTGCTGCTGGGCTGTCTTGTTCTCCTCCCAGAGGTCCATCAGGAAGGCCAGCTGGTCGGTCTGCCTCCGCGCTACGATGGCGTGTGCCGTCATGGCGAGGATCCAGAGAGTCGCCAGTCGCTTGGGCCGTGGAAATGGGCTGCAGTCTGGAGCGGTGATTGCTTCCACTGTGATACTTCCCGGTGCCGTTCTGTTGATGTGGGCCACCATCTGCTGGCACGCTTCCCATATGTTGATGGCATTCCCGCACGTGAATCGGTGCTCGAGGGTGTCGGTCATGCCACATACGTCACACTTGTCACTTGCGACGAGTTTTATCTCCGCCAGCCTTTGGTTGGTTGGTACCGTTCTGTTAATTATTTTGTACCATGTCTCCTTCGCATGTTTAGGCAACACGTTTTCCGAGACGTTCCCCCATATTTGTTTCCAATTGTATTGCGGGAATTTTTGTTCAATTTTGTTTTTTGCCGGCTTCCCCCTGAGGGCCCAGTATATTCTCTTGGCTGTTCTGTGGCTGGGGTTCGCCACGGTGTCCAGAACGTAACTTTTGTTGGCGTAGTGCAGCCTGACGTGTCGCATTCTGAAGGGAATGTGTCTCGTGTCGACCGGCGCTTCTTGTGATGCGGGCTTGTATCTTCCAATTATCTTGGCTGTGACGCTGTCAGGGTTTTTGTCCTGGATGGCGAGCGTTCGTTTCAGTAGAAGGGCTGCACATTTGGTCTTTATATCAACTAGACCTAGTCCCCCTTCTTTTGTTGGCAGCGAGCACGTTGCTTGCGCCACTTTGAATATATTTCGACGCCACAACAGGTAGTACACTGCGCTCGTTAGTGTTCGCGCAATTTCTGTCGGGATGCTTAAGATTTGCGCCAGGTACCAAGCTTTCGACAGGATCGTCGTGTTTATCAGTTCTGTTTTCTGGTGGATTGTTAGCTTCCGGTTCGCGTGCTGTCTGGAGAGACCTCTTATGGTGTGTAGCACGTCCCTCCAGTTGTATGCGGCCATTCTAAGTGGACAAGACTGTATATATATTCCAAGAACTTTATGGCTTTCTGCTATTTTATACCACTGGCTGTCTGGTTTGAGTCGTTGATTCCCTATAGGCAGTAGCACTGTTTTTCTGGGGTTGGTTTGAGCGCCTGACGCTTTTTGGAATGTATTATGATGGTTTCTACTCTCCCAATATCTTCCTGGTCCTCAATAAAGATGCCTAGGTCGTCAGCGTAGGCTGTACATGCTACTGCTTTGCCTCCTACGGAGAAGCCTCTGATGTCGTTTGTGAGTTTCCGCAGCAGCGGGTCCAGTGCTATAGCGAATAGAGCCACTGACAATGGACAGCCTTGCCTCACGGATCTGTCGAGTTTTATCAGTTTTGTTTCCCAACTATTGATTATTACTGTCGATCTCGCACTACTTAGTATCTTCTGGATGATTGCGATGAATTTTTTGCCCAAACCCGAGTCTGTTTAGTGTCTCTACGAGATATTTGTGGTCGATCCTGTCGAAGGCTTTGTTGAAGTCCACCGAAATTATGGCACCTGCGCTTCTGGTGGTGGCTGCCTGTGCTATTATGTCCCTGTAGGTGCATGTGGCGTCAAATATATTTTTCCCTGGTACCGCACATGTTTGCCACGGACTGATGACTTTCCTCATCGCCGATTTCAGGTTGTTTGCGATGCATTTCGCTATTATTTTATAGTCGGCGTTGAGGAGCGTAATCGGACGAAACTCTTCAATGCGGCGGGCGGCTCTCTTCTTAGGGGTGAGTGTTATGGTCAGCCCAGGTGGAATTTCCGCCCCATCGAGTATCTCGTTCACCATTTCCGTGAATTGCCCTCCTAGCACGTCCCAATATGCGAGGTAGAACTCGAGCGGGATGCCGTCGGCGCCGGGTGCTCTTCCTCTTGCGCTGGTCCTCATCGTTTCTTTGATGTCATCCACGTCGACATTTTCTGTCAGCAACGCCCTGTCTGCGTCTGTGAGCACGCTCCTCGTTTGCTGGAGGATTTCAGCAGCTGCCGCGTCGTCTGTCGCTTCTCGACGGAACATGTCTCGGAAATAGTCCTCGATGTGTTTTGTTAACTCCGTTTTCGTCGTGAGCGTCTTTCCTTGCTTGTCCTGAAGCTCACTTACGCACTTTCCTGCGCCTCTCTCCCTTTCCCTATTTAGGTGGTGCATGGTGAGTGGCTCTTCATCCACCTCGCCATATGTTTTACTTCTGGTGAGGACGCCTCTTATTTGCTGTTTCTTTATTTGAAGGAGTTTTGTCTTGATTCTCCTCACTCGCGGCAGGTATTGCTGGTCGTCTGCTGGTGCGTCGAGTGCGTCTTTCAGGCACTGCTGATACAGGGTGTTCCAAAAATGACCGGTATATTTGAAACGGCAATAAAAACTAAACGAGCAGCGATAGAAATACACCGTTTGTTGCAATATGCTTGGGACAACAGTACATTTTCAGACAGACGAATTTTCGAAATTACAGTAGTTACAATTTTCAACAACAGATGGCGCTGCGGTCTGGGAAACTCTATAGTACGATATTTTCCACCTATCCACCATGCGTAGCAATAATATGGCGTAGTCTCTGAATGAAATTACCCGAAACCTTTGACAACGTGTCTGGCGGAATGGCTTCACATGCAGATGAGATGTACTGCTTCAGCTGTTCAATTGTTTCTGGATTCTGGCGGTACACCTGGTCTTTCAAGTGTCCCCACAGAAAGAAGTCACAGGGGTTCATGTCTGGCGAATAGGGAGGCCAATCCACGCCGCCTCCTGTATGTTTCGGATAGCCCAAAGCAATCACACGATCATCGAAATATTCATTCAGGAAATTAAAGACGTCGGCCGTGCGATGTGGCCGGGCACCATCTTGCATAAACCACGAGGTGTTCGCAGTGTCGTCTAAGGCAGTTTGTACCGCCACAAATTCACGAAGAATGTCCAGATAGCGTGATGCAGTAATCGTTTCGGATCTGAAAAATGGGCCAATGATTCCTTTGGAAGACATGGCGGCCCAGACCAGTACTTTTTGAGGATGCAGGGACGATGGGACTGCAACATGGGGCTTTTCGGTTCCCCATATGCGCCAGTTCTGTTTATTGACGAAGCCGTCCAGGTAAAAATAAGCTTCGTCAGTAAACCAAATGCTGCCCACATGCATATCGCCGTCATCAATCCTGTGCACTATATCGTTAGCGAATGTCTCTCGTGCAGCAATGGTAGCGGCGCTGAGGGGTTGCCGCGTTTGAATTTTGTAAGGATAGAGGTGTAAACTCTGGCGCATGAGACGATACGTGGACGTTGGCGTCATTTGGACCGCAGCTGCAACACGGCGAACGGAAACCCGAGGCCGCTGTTGGATCACCTGCTGCACTAGCTGCGCGTTGCCCTCTGTGGTTGCCGTACGCGGTCGCCCTACCTTTCCAGCACGTTCATCCGTCACGTTCCCAGTCCGTTGAAATTTTTCAAACAGATCCTTTATTGTATCGCTTTTCGGTCCTTTGGTTACATTAAACCTCCGTTGAAAACTTCGTCTTGTTGCAACAACACTGTGTTCTAGGCGGTGGAATTCCAACACCAGAAAAATCCTCTGTTCTAAGGAATAAACCATGTTGTCTACAGCACACTTGCACGTTGTGAACAGCACACGCTTACAGCAGAAAGACGACGTACAGAATGGCGCACCCACAGATTGCGTTGTCTTCTATATCTTTCACATCACTTGCAGCGCCATCTGTTGTTGAAAATTGTAACTACTGTAATTTCGAAAGTTTGTCCGCCTGAAAATGTACTGTTGTCCAAGCATATTGCAACAAACGGTGTATTTCTATCGCTGCTCGTTTAGTTTTTATTGCCGTTTCAAATATACCGGTCATTTTTGAAACACCCTGTAGAACTCGGCCGTGGTTCGCCTCCAGAATGACTTTTCCGCGCTGTATCTAATCAACAGGCTGCGCATTGTCGGCTTCGCTCGTGCCAGCCACCAGTCGGTCGTGCTGCTGTAGCGTGCGCGCTGTGCCAGGCATTCTTGCCACGTTTCCACTATTTGCTTGCGCAGTTCCGCGTCCTGCAGGTGTTCCGTATTTAGCTTCCACGTGCTTCTTGTGCTGACGTTCTTTCCTTTTTGGAGATGAAGGCTGCATTCGTAGCTGCAGTGGTCCGAAAAGATGACAGGATAGACTTCGACGTATTATTAATAAGTGAATTAGTTAATGAAAATTTGTCCTTATTGCCCTTAAATAATATCACGTTATTTTTTTTGTTTTCTATTGCTGGCGATGCTATCAATTCTCTATAAATATTTTTATTTCTTTAATAATGCAAATTCATGTTATATTACCATCCAGAACAACTTAAATTTCTTATCATTACTGAATTTCATCACAGTGTAACGTGTGTTGGACTATGACGATAACAACTTTGTTGTAGCTTCCAGTTTGCGGAACTGGGAACTGGCGGCTGTTTAGGGGAGGGCCTTACACTATTGAGAGGCGCGGAGTGGGGGGGGGGGGGGGGGGTGAATGGGCGGGACTTGTTCCGGGTGAAATCCTAGCGCTAAGGGCACGTACATGTTTGCTACAGGTATTTGGTCTTCAGCTGCGGCGACACAGTTAAAATCTCCTCCAATGATGATGTTGTTATTGTTCTGCATCAGCAGTTCGGTTACTTCTTCATTATAGAAGGTGCTTCTTGCTCGCTTGTTGTCTGTGCCAGACGGTGCGTATATGTTGATAAAGAGCGTCTTTTCTATGTTTAGCGCTATCCCTCGGCCGCTTCACAACATTTTAGTCCCGCCAAAGTCGATCCCGTTCCGTACCGTTATTGCCGTACCGCATTGGGATTCTGGGTCTATATTTGTGATTGCCGCATATCCTGGTATCTGGTTTATTTTAGTCGTAACCACTTCTTGCAATTGTGCAACGTCTGTTCTTCTATGGCGTAGGAAGTCCACGAGGGCTCGAATTTTTAAAGGTGTGCTCATTTTATTTATTTTAACTGTGACAACTTTATAGATTGTATTTGCCTGCCTGCTCATTTAGTTTATCAGTCGGTGCTGTAGTCTGTGTCCATGCGGACATCTCTCTGGCTGTTTTCTCTTCGGTCCTGTGACGAGTTGGAGCTGCGTCTTTTCTTGTTTTTCTTTGCGGGTTTGTTTACCATTTTCGTCGTTTGTGTCTGTTCGTCGTCTGTATTTTGTTGTTTTTTCGGTTTGTCACTGCTTCCCCTGGTGGAGGACTTTGCGGTCACATCGTCGTTTTGGTTGAGCTTTAAAACTTTTCTCGGGTGGTTACTCTTCTGCTTTACCCAGTGCTCGCGCGTCTGCTCCACGGTCGGGACGGCGCTCCCGCCCGCGGGCGTCGTCGCGTCGATTTGCATATTTTCGGTGGCCTGCTCCTCTCGTAGTTCCTCCTGCACCTGTTGTATCATCGGCTGACCTTGCTGCTCCGCCTCGTCCGAGCTGGCGTCGCTAATCTGCCTTTTATCTGTGTTTCCTGGCGGCTGGCCCGTAGCGGGGACAGGGAGCGGTTCACCCTCGCCCGAGGGGGAGGGCTGCGCGGCCGCCGCCGTTGTCTCCGCCCCGGCTGGGCTGCCGCTGCCCGCGTTCTCCTGCGGCTGTCTCTGCTGTGGCGCGTCCGCGTCCCTAATCGGGGGAAATTCGGCAGCGAGATTCTGTGCTCTCCCAGCGTACGTATCTTCTCTGGGCAGCTGTAGTGGTCTTTTTCGCGGGCATTCATTTCTCATATGTCCCGTAGCGTGACAGATGGAGCAGGTCTGCGGCTGTCCGGTACGCGAAACGAAACCCCTGTGCCCGCAAACGTTAATGAAAGACGGGTTATGTTTTCTGAGGTCCATTTTTACCGTTCGGACGCCCGAGTCCACCTGTATTCGGTAAGCGCTCCCCCATTTTTCTCTTGTTAGTCCAAAAACATTCCCATAAAGCCTACAGCTCTTAATGATTTCTTCGTCCGGTACTTCAAACGGTAAATTGTAGATTTTGACGTTACGGATCCCGTAGCCAGAAGGCTGCATCTGAACGTTGCTTAGTGACCCATCTCTGTGTTTAAATTTCCAAGTTCCCCCATTTGTATTCACCAGTCTGTCAATTTCTGCGGGATTTCCTATTTCTATAAACAGAGCGTACAGAATAAAGTCCAACTGAATTCCAGGAATGTCCTCTATCGGCACTTTTACGTCATCAATTATCCAATTGTGGATGTCGAAAGCAGTCGGCTTCTCCAAATTCCTATCAAACGTGCACTGGATCGTGTCTTCACGATTGAGCGTCGCCATGATTTTCCGACTTTTAAACGTTAAAGGTACAAAGTTTTATACTCGCCAAGGCGAAGTAGCTGCAGCTCGGCGTCCACCTCAGGCGGCGGGCGCGGTGCGGCGTCGGTCTCGTGGCCGGCCGGCGAAATCCTCTGCTACCTGGGACGCACAACAGCGAGCGGCACACGTGTTCACAGGCGGGCAGCCAGCCAACGGGATTGAACCGTCGTCCTCCCGAATGCGAGTCCAGTGTGCTAACCACTGCGCCACCTCGCTCGGTCTTCAGGCTGAGGTAAAAGACTAATTACATCCAGTGTCATGTTACACACGGGCGATTTCATCTCAAATCATACAGGTCCTGAGTGAATGTGTCACATCACTATTTCAAATATATATATATATATATGTTAAAGTTCCACATGATACCTGTCCAAAACTACAATATTTTGAAATTGAGATGATATGTGCAGTCCCCTAACTTAAGCCCGCGTGACTTCAACTCGATTTCTGAACTGAAGGAAACACTTCATAGCATTCGCTTCAGAACTGATACAAATTCGTCGGGTAATAGACCGCGCCGCTCCAATTGTCAACACAACTGGCACTGCTAAGAGTATCCTACGTCTTCCACGTCTTTCCCGACACTGTAGCACAGAAAGGCAAAAACACAAGTTTCTTGCTTTCTTCTTCGGTAGTGTTCTCTACTCTGTTGGTGTGTTTCTTGCGTGTCGCACCAGATATAGACTGTGACACCTGTCCGTGGGTGTACCCCTTTTCTCGGAAGACTTTTCGGAGGTGGTTAAGTTCTAGTGGCAGACTTTCAGCGTCTGAGACGGCTTTAGCACGATTGACTAGGGTGTCCAGAACGCCACGTTTTTGTGCCGGATGGTGGTGGCTGAGAGCGTGCAGATACCGATCTGTGTGTGTCGGTTTCCTGTACACACTGTGGCTGAGGTGCCCATTGGTTTTCCGTCGAACGAGGTATAGTGTCGGGAAAGATGAGGCGGCTCCTGAATAGATATAACATGTCATCGGTGTTCAGGCCCCCAGCAAAAATTCGACAGCTCATGAGGCCTGTGAAGGGCGATCTAGGGCTTAGAACGCCTCGAGTGTACAAGATACTATGTCAGTCTGGCTGTTACTACATCGGCCAAACAGTACGCACTGTGGAGCAATGCCGGACGGAACCCTAAAGGTGCTTATGCCTACGCTATCCAGAAAAATCAGCCGTAGCAGAACACGCCTTAGAAAATGTACACCGAATTCTATTCGACGAACATCTGTCGTTATGAGGACGAAAAGATTTTGGGATAGCGTCATAAAAGAAACTATTGAAATAAAGACCTCTGAAAAGTCCATCAACAAGGACGGCGGTTTGCAGCCCAGCACAGCCTGGGACCTGGCCATCGCGAGGTTAAAACGGGCGCGACGGACGCGGGATGAAAACATTTGCAGGTATGACGAGGAAGACAGCACCAGTGACGTCACAGCCAGCAGTGCGGCCACAGCGACACAGCAGTCATTCTTACCACCTGACAATGACTGAGGAGAGCTCGGTCGAAAGCTCGTGGGATTTTAACCACCTGACGCAGCTGGAATCGCGAGAAAAAATTTTTATTAATTCATATCACCGCGAAACCATGCATTCATACATGACATATGTATTGTTTCCAGCAAATAGTAAGTTCACCCTGGTATCTCGGGATGCGCAACAGCGGCGAGTTTGGTTTACTTCAAGCATCAGCTTAGTTCAGCAATTTCTCGGGATGCAACTGACGTATTGCGATGCAACCAACGCCATTCTTTTTCTGATTTCAATGTTATTGGTTGCCTAAGAAATAATATGGGGTGTCCATTAACAAAGTATAAGCTTTTGTTGAAAATAATATTTGCTTACGCTTCAGAATGTCTCATATACCCGCAAAAGTCGTTTTTCAATATCTTTTGTTGTTTCAGGGATACTGGGTGATCAAATAGTCAGTATAGATTTGAAAACTTAATAAACCACGGAATAATGTAGATAGAGAGGTAAAAATTGACACACGTGCTTGGAATGACGTAGGGTTTTATTAGAACCAAAAAAAGCAAAGTATTGCTAGACGCGTGAAAGATCTCTTGCGCGCGTCGTTTGGTGATGATCGTGTGCTCAGCCGCCACTTTCGTCATGCTCGGCCTCCCAGGTCCCCAGACCTCAGTCCGTGCGATTATTGGCTTTGGAGTTACCTGAAGTCGTAAGTGTATCGTGATCGACCGACATCTCTAAGGATGCTGAAAGGCAACATCCGATGCCAATGCCTCACCGTAACTCCGGACGTGCTTTACAGTGCCGTTCACAACATTATTCCTCGACAACAGCTATTGTTGAGGAATGATGGTGGACATATTGAACATTTCCTGTAAAGAACATCATCTTTGCTTTGTCTTACTTTGTTATGCTAATTACTGCTATTCTGAGCAGATGAAGCACCATCTGTCGGACATTTTTTGAACGTTTGTACTTTTTTTGGTTCTAATAAAACCCCATGTCATTCCAATCATGTGTGTCAATTTGTACCTCTCTATCTACATTATTCCGTGATTTATTCAGTTTTAAAATTTATGCTGACTTTTTGATCACCCAGTATTTGCGCTGAAATATTTAAGTGGGCCACCCTGTATAAGTGTTCTACGTTGGTCCTGTTGACGCATTACTCTTTATAAAGGTTATCGTGCAATCGATCTACGGAAGTAACTAAGTAATTTTCGGCGACTGTGTGTCACTTTGTTTCCTGGCGAGGTTAGGTTAGGTTAGGTTAGTGTTGTTTAACGTCCCGTCGACAACGAGGTCATTAGAGACGGAGCGCAAGCTCGGGTTAGGGAAGGATGGGGAAGGAAATCGGCCGTGCCCTTTCAAAGGAACCATCCCGGCATTTGCCTGAAGCGATTTAGGGAAATCACGGAAAACCTAAATCAGGATGGCTGGAGACGGGATTGAACCGTCGTCCTCCCGAATGCGAGTCCAGTGTGCTAACCACTGCGCCACCTCGCTCGGTCCTGGCGAGGAGAAAGCTTTCATGTTGTCCACTGCCTTCTCTTCTGCAGTTCCAATGTTAAGCAGCTCGATAGGACACAGTCTACTAGTGAGTTGCCAAGTTGGCAAAATATCGATATCAATTTCGTCATCAATGTCCAAGCATCGATGGCCGATACGTCGATGCTTTTAACATCGATATTAATTGATGAGTATACAGATTAGTGTAAAACAGAAATATACAAATTCATCTAGTATCTCATTTATTAATCGATACTACAGCAATAATTAATATCACATTTCTCCCAACTATATGTCTGCAGATTGTATCGCTTATTTGGTAACTGTTAGTCTTTCCAGTAATTATCCCGGTATTAAATGATTCTTACTGTTCACTTTTAACTTAATACGGAATTCTCCTCCATTTTTGTAATGGGTAAGTGCTGAATAATGAAAAAAATGTAGAGGCGTGTTTTTTTAAGTAAGGTCCGTTTTGTTGTAGACACTAGTAGTTCGCGCGCATGCCGCAACGAGCGCGTGCGTCGTGTACCGGCATGCCTCGGGAACAACTGTGCTCAGTTTCAGCTCTGTAGCTAATCTGTACGGTTCTGTTCCGTTCTTTCAAAATGTTTAAGACTATCAACCCCCCGCCGCGTGTGAGGTTCGCTCAGTGATACGGTTTTTGTCAGCAAGGAACCTGTCTGCTGCAGAGATATATCGACAGATTTGCAAAGTGTACGGTGATACTGTTATGAGTGCATGCAAAGTGCATAAGTGGGTTCGAGAATTCAAATATGGCCGTGACAACGTTCAAGACGAGGACCGCTCCGGTCGCCCTTCTTTGATTACAGACAATTTGGTGGCTTCAGTTGAAGCGAGGATTCGTGAGAGCAGGCGCTTCACAATAACAGGTCTCTCAAACGAATTTCCTGACGTGTCGAGATCAGTGCTTTAAAACATTGTTTCTGAACATCTAAAGTTTAGGAAACTGTGCTTCCATTGGGTCCTGAAACTCCTAACAGAGGACCACAAAAACCAAAGATTTGAGTGTGCGATGAAGTTCTTGACTCTTTATCATGAAGAAGGTGACGGCTTCTTGAGTCATATCGTAACTGGAGACGAAACATGGGTTTCGCATATCACGCCCGGATCGAAGCAACAGAGCATGGAATGGAGACACACACACTCGCCTGTAAAGGTGAAGGCGAAACAGGCTCTGTCCCAGCACAAAACCATGGCGTCGGTGTTTTGGGATAGGCATGGTGTTTTGTTTGTCGACATCATGCAACGAGGAGCCACTACCAATGCAGAAGCATTGCTACACCACGAAGATGACGTTCTACAGACCCGAAATTTAACCGACAGGAAGAAGATGCTGTGATATGCAAATGATTAGCTGTTCAGATCATTCACACAAGGTTGGCGCCGGTGGCGACACCTACAACGTGCTGACATGAGGAAAGTATACAACCGATTTCTCATACACTGCATGGGGGCTTAATTATTATGCAATAATTTTAGTAGCTGTGTATCCGGTTACGAAGTCTCGTAACCGGTTGGCCCTGACTAGTATTAGTACGCAATCTGACTGCATAAAATAACAATAAAGAATGAAAGGAAATTGCCGTAAACACAATTGATTAATTAAGTCCCCTGCAACTATAAAAGCTACGAAGCAACAAAGCACAAGTGTAACTGTTCTGTGTGTGGAAGTGTGATTCAACATACATGTATCTGGCACGGTTCTTCCTCAATACGACAAGATATTTTAAACACCATTTACAATGAACTAATTGAAAAACCAGAAATACTATAATTGCGCATAGAAACCAGAATTACAAGTCTAATACCTGAACACGAGCCAGATGCTTTGTTGACTGAACCTGTGACCAAGAGGCATTGTCATTAAGAAAAGGTGAAATAAATTATTTTTTTTACCTCCATATATATTTTGACGAAAAATACAATGTGATCATTGCAACATCTTCCATCTATACATTACACCAACCGAACAGCATCTACTGTCTCGCCCAACAGAACAACAACTGCACACGACATGCTCTGAAGTAGTACTGCTCTCGACTTCCTCTCAACAAGTATTGCCCACGGCAACCTCTGAACTACTACTGCCCCAGTGGAGGCGGCGAAATAATAATCTTTGGCGCAATCTCTGGCGCTGTGACTCAGTGTAGGCACCTTTCAACACAAACAGCAGTTGACCGGCGTTGCCTGGTGACACCTTGTTATCATGCCTTGTGTAAGGAGCAGAAATGCGTATCATCACGTTTCCGACTTTGATAAAGGTCGGATTGTATCCTATCGCGATTGCGGTTTATCGTATCGCGACATTGCTGCTCGCGTTGGTCGAGATCCAATGACTGTTAGCAGAACATGGAATCGGTGGGTTCAGGAGGGTAATACGGAACGCCGTGCTGGATCCCAACGGCGGGATGACAGGCATCTTATCCGCATGGCTGCAATGGATCGTGCAGCCACCTCTCGATACCTGAGTCAACAGATCGGAACCTTTGCAACACAACAACCATTTGCACGAACAGTTCGACGACGTTTGCAGCACAGAAAGGAGCGCCTGCGATGGTGTACTCAACGACGAACCTGGGTGCACCAATGGCAAAACGACATTTTTTCGGTTGAATCCAGGTTCTGTTTACAGCATCACGATGGTCGCATCCGTATTTGGCGACATCGCGGTGAACGCACATTGGAAGTGTGTATTCGTCATCGCCATACTGGTGTATCACCCGGCGTGATGGTATGGGGTGCCACTGGTTACACGTCTCGGTCACCTCTTGTTCGCATTGACAGCATTTTGATGAGTGGACGTTACATTTCAGATGTGTTATGACCTGTGGCTCTATCCTTCAAATGGCTCTGAGCACTATGGGACTCAACTGCTGTGGTCATAAGTCCCCTAGAACTTAGAACTACTTAAACCTAACTAACCTAAGGACAGCACACAACACCCAGCCATCACGGGGCAGAGAAAATCCCTGACCCCGCCGGGAATCGAACCCGGGAACCCGGGCGTGGGAAGCGAGAACGCTACCGCACGACCACGAGATGCGGGCCTCTATCCTTCATTCGAGCCCTGCGAAACCCTACATTTCAGTAGGGCAATGCATGACCGCATGTTGCAGGTCCCGTACGGGCCTTTCTGGATACAGAAAATGTTCGACTGCAGCCCTGGCCAGCACATTCTCCAGATCTCTCACCAATTGAAAACGTCGGGTCAATGGTGGCCGAGCAACTGGCTCGTCACAATACGCCAGTCACTACTCTTGATGAACTGTGGTATCGTGTTGAAGCTGCATGGGCAGCTGTACCTGTACTCGCCATCCAAGCTCTGTTTGACTCAATGCCCAGGCGTATCAAGGCCGTTACTACGGCCAGAGGTGGTTGTTCTGGGTTCTGATTTCTCAGGATCTATGCACCCAAATTGTGTGAAAATGTAATCACATGTCAGTTCTAGTACAATATATTCGTCCAATGAATACCCGTTTATCATCTGCATTTCTTCTTGGTGTAGCAATTATAATGGCAAGTAGTGTATGTTTACAAAACATTTCATCTTAATGAAGAAAAAGTTATTCACAGTGGTAGCACGTAGCGTCCCTTTATTCCCAGCATCGAAGGCCGACATCTTGCCTTTAACGTCGCCGTCACGATGCTTCAGAGCCTCCGTTACCGATATCGAAACACAGATTTTTGAACTGCGAACACCGTCAAATTTTAGGTATATATGAAACATCCATACTTTCTGCTACTCTTCATCACAAGACGCGTCTTAGCTCCCTAAGGTTTGACCTGGAGAATCACGCCCCGACGTTGGTTAAGCCGACGGCACGATCGGCAGTTGAGCGTGCGCCCGCCCGCCACTGCGTCGCGTCGGCGGGATTACGCAGCACCGCAGGCGTCTACAGGAAGCGCTGCGCCGCGCTTGGGAAACGGAGAGGATGTTGTGCAGCCGTCCTGTCTGCAGCTGACCGACTTCGCTTTGTCTGCCAGCTATTCTTGCAGTTACTGGAATGCACGGTTGGTAATGGGAGCAACACGCTTTCGCTGGATTTGCCGACGCAGAAAAAGCGTTCGACGACGATGCATGTACAAGACCTTTACGGTAGTCAGAAAATTGGCAACTCTGCAGGGAATGGTGGATAGTACAGGAGCCGGCCGTTGTGGCCGATCGGTTCTAGGCGCTTCAGTCTGGAACCGCGCGACCGTTACGGTCGCAGGTTCGAATCCTGCCTCGGGCATGGATGTGTGTGATGTGCTTAGGTTAGTTAGGTTTAAGTAGTTCTAAGTTCTAGGGGACTGATGACCACAGATGTTAAGTCCCATAGTGCTCAGAGCCATAGTACAGGATTCAAAGCGGACGAATACGAATAAAACACAAATAGACAAGTACTTGGATTAAAAATGGCGTAAGGCTAGAATGCAAACTTTCTCCTGTACAGTCCAACATGTTCAACTCCTCAACCGAAGTGACGTTAAAATGCAGGGCTAAAGCGTTTCAGTAATAAGATTCGCCGATGATATTGCTGTTCTCTGTGAAAGTTAAGAAGAATGATGTGGTGTCACCGCAAGGCACCACACTGGCTAGGTTGTAGGCTTCAAATCGGCCGCGGTCCGTCAGTACACATCGGACCAGCGAGTCGCCACTGTCGACGCTAGCAGACCGAGCGCCGCCACTCGGCTGGTCTCACGAGACAAGCTAGCGCACTTTAATAGGAATGGTTCACTCGTTATAGCTTCAGAGATCTCATCTGCAGAGTCGCTAGTCAGCATAGCCTTCAGCTAAGTCAGTAGCTACGACCTAGCCAGGCGCCACATACGAGGGCAGTTCAATGAATAATGCAACACATTTTTTTTCTCGGCCAATTTTGGTTGAAAAAACCGGAAATTTCTTGTGGAATATTTTCAAACATTCCCGCTTCTTCTCGTATAGTTTCATTGACTTCCGACTGGTGGCAGCGCTGTACGGAGCTGTTAAAATGGCGTCTGTAACGGATGTGCGTTGCAAACAACGGGCAGTGATCGAGTTTCTTTTGGCGGAAAACCAGGGCATCTCAGATATTCATAGGCGCTTGCAGAATGTCTACGGTGATCTGGCAGTGGACAAAAGCACGGTGAGTCGTTGGGAAAAGCGTGTGTCATCATCGCCGCAAGGTCAAGCAAGACTGTCTGATCTCCCGCGTGCGGGCCGGCCGTGCACAGCTGTGACTGCTGCAATGGCGGAGCGTGCGAACACACTCGTTCGAGATGATCGACGGATCACCATCAAACAACTCAGTGCTCAACTTGACATCTCTGTTGGTAGTGCTGTCACAGTTGTTCACCAGTTGGGATATTCAAAGGTTTGTTCCCGCTGGGTCCCTCGTTGTCTAACCGAACACCATAAAGAGCAAAGGAGAACCATCTGTGCGGAATTGCTTGCTCGTCATGTGGCTGAGGGTGACAATTTCTTGTCAAAGATTGTTACAGGCGACGAAACATGGGTTCATCACTTCGAACCTGAAACAAAATGGCAATCAATGGAGTGGCGCCACACCCACTCCCCTACCAAGAAAAAGTTTAAAGCCATACCCTCAGCCGGTAAAGTCATGGTTACAGTCTTCTGGGACGCTGAAGGGGTTATTCTGTTCGATGTCCTTCCCCATGGTCAAACGATCAACTCTGAAGTGTATTGTGCTACTCTTCAGAAATTGAAGAAACGACTTCAGCGTGTTCGTAGGCACAAAAATCTGAACGAACTTCTCCTTCTTCATGACAACGCAAGACCTCACACAAGTCTTCGCACCCGAGAGGAGCTCACAAAACTTCAGTGGACTGTTCTTCCTCATGCACCCTACAGCCCCGATCTCGCACCGTCGGATTTCCATATGTTTGGCCCAATGAAGGACGCAATCTGTGGGACGCACTACGCGGATGATGAAGAAGTTATTGATGCAGTACGACGTTGGCTCCGACATCGACCAGTGGAATGGCACCGTGCAGGCATACAGGCCCTCATTTCAAGGTGGCGTAAGGCCGTAGCATTGAATGGAGATTACGTTGAAAAATAGTGTTGTGTAGCTAAAAGATTGGGGAATAACCTGGTGTATTTCAATGCTGAATAAAACAACCCCTGTTTCAGAAAAAAAATGTGTTGCATTACTTATTTAACTGCCCTCGTACAAGTTATGCATTGCTAATTGATCTATATGTGTGAAGCAATCAGAACTGTGAAGCAGTATTCGCACTTCAGTCTACAACTGCACTTGTAAATATTATTGTACAAGGTCAAGATCGACGGTCACCGCTGATGCTGAATTAAAGATGTTTAATGTTATTCCTGTCTACTAACTTCTAATCACCTAAGATGTTCCAGACACATCCCGTCAAGTATAGTTCATTGATCCTCACGTAAGCCTAGGGGATCAACGCGTGCAATGGCCACACCTCGTGATCAGACTAAGAGTCAAATTGCGTGACCCAGCCGGGTCACCCTTTTCCCATGAGGCCCATTGTTCTGCCTCATACACAACAAATGACATGACTTTTTGAACCGTATGATCAGTCTACTGGGCACAGAAAACGGATTTAGAAAAAAAACAAAGCTGGATGAAAGTATTTGCAAACGACAAAAAAGACATCAGTAACATAAAATCAGATTTTAGGGTCATGTACCAGACGAAGTGAAGCAGTTCTTCTACCTTGGAAGCCAAACAATGCATAGCGAACGAAAGGAGGAAGAAGTAAGAATCAGATGAGTACAGGAAAAGAGGCAACTCCTTGCCAGAAGAATTCTACTAATATGAAACACTTCAACCTGGGAAAGAAACTGATAAGAATGTACGTCTGCGGTACAGCGGGATCGGCGAAGAAAGAGATATTCCGATTGATCAAATGTACACGGTTACCCCTATGTGATCTGGAACTGAGCACTAGATATCTCGCGAGGCGAACCCGCAAGTGTAAAAGGGGGCGGGGAGTGTCGTGTTGTCTCTAGAGGAACAGAAACAGCACGATGGGTCGGTCCAGAGAGCTCAGCGTTCTCAACAATGTTCAAATGCGTGTGAAATCCTATGGGACTTAACTGCTAAGGTCATCAGTCCCTAAGCTTACACACTACTTCACCTAAATTATCCTAAGGACAAACACACACACATGCCCGAGGGAGGACTCGAACATCCGCCGGGACCAGCCGCACAGTCCATAAACCCTCGAGTCCATTCCAGATACCAGTTGAATGTGTGAGTCCCTGCTATGATAATAGCAAATGTTTAAATGTGTGTGAAACGTTATGGGACTTAACTGCTAGGGTCATCAGTCCCTCAGCGCCTTAGACCGCTCGGCTAATCCCGCGCGGCTCAGCGTTCTCGAATGTGGACTACTCAGTGGATGCCACGTGACAAACAGATCCATCAGGGACCTACAGCCCTTCTAAAGCTGCCAAAGTCGACTGTCGGCGATGTGCTTGTGAAATGGAAACGCGAAAAAACAACCACAACTAAACCGAGACCAGGTGGACCTCATGTGCTGACGGACGGGAACCGACGAGCGTTGCGGACGATAGCTGTAATAAATCGCACGAAATCAGCGGAAGAAACGTCCACCTCGGTAGGCAACCGAAGGGGCTACAGTTCGATTCCTAGTCGGGTCCGAGATTTTCTCCGCTCGGAGGCGGGTTATTGTGCTTCCTCGTCATCGTTTCATCATCACCGACGCGTAAGCCACCTAAATGGCGCCAGCTAAAATCACCTACACAGAGAGAGAGAGAGAGACAGACAGACAGACAGACAGAGAAAGAGAGAGGGACAGAGCGGAAGGAGCCACTCGTGAGTTGCGAAGTGCTACCAGGAGTCCAGGCAGCACAGTGACTGTGTCTAGAGAATTAGAAACCTTGGGGTAGAATACCAAGCCGTGTGTAGCGGAGGGCACAATTCGCGCCAAAGTCGTATTTCCCCCCCCCCCTCCCTCTCTGTTCCACTCGCGGATCACGCGAGAAAAAAACGCCTGTCTCAACGCCTCAGTATGAGCTCTAATTTCCCTTGTCTTTGAGTGGTGGTCATTGTGTGATTAGAAAATTGGTGCTAATAATAGATCGGATTTCGGAATTTAGTGAGCAGCCGCTTCCATTTAGCGCGTCGTCTATCTGCAACAGTGTCCCACTTCAAACTTTCTATGAGATTTACAACGCTCTCGCGATGGCTAAATGTACCAGTCACGAATCTTGCCGCTCTTCTTTGGACCTTCTCAATCTCTTGAATCAGACCCACCTGGTAAGGGTCCCATACAGACGAACAATAATTATGTATTGTAAGCAATTTCCTTTGTTGAAGGACTGCGTCGCTTCAGGATTCTACCAATAAACCGCAATCTAGAGTTAGTGTTACCCGTTATTTATGTAAGCTGATCATTCCATTTGAGATCATTTCAAATAGTCACACCCAAATACTTGCCGGATATTACCGCTTCCAAAGACTGGGCATTTATTTTGTACTCGTACATTAATGGGGATTTTCGCCTTGTTATACGCAGTAGGTAACACTTACTAATATTGAGAGATAACTACCAGTCATTAAACCATGCATTTATTTTCTGCAAATCCTCATTGATTTGTTCACAACTTTCGTGTGATACTACTTTACTGTAGACTACAGCATCATCGGCAAACAGTCTAATGCCGCTGTAAATACCATCAACCAGATCGTTTATGTAAATCGTAAAAAGCAGCGGAACTATTACGCTGCCCTGGGGCTCACCTGAAGTTATGGTTCAAATGGTTCAAATAGCTCTGAGCACTATGGGACTCAACATCTTAGGTCATAAGTCCCCTAGAACTTAGAACTACTTAAACCTAACTAACCTAAGGACATTACACACACCCATGCCCGAGGCAGGATTCGAACCTGCGACCGTAGCAGTCCCGCGGCCTGAAGTTATGCTTGTTTCTGTTGAAGTCACCCAATTCAAGACGACATACTGCTCCTGTCTGTTAAAAAACTTTCTATACAGACTCATATGTCATCGGATAGGCCGTAAGCGCGCACTTTTTGGAGCAAGCGACAGTGCGGAACTGAGTCGACTGTCTTTCGAAAGTCGAGAAATATGGCATCAACGTGGGAGCCGGTATCTGGAGCCTGTTGTATATCGTGGACAAAGAGGGCCAGCTGTGTCTCGCATGACCGCTGTTTCCAAAAACCGCGATGCTTTCTGCAGATGTTTGTTCGATAATTGAAAGGGGGAATGGTGCTGCTTTCGTCTAGCTTTCTGAAAGCTAGGTTTAGAATTTCGGCCTTCTGTTTATCATCATCCGTTACATTACCCGTACTGTCAGCAAGAGGAGGTATTGAATTACTTGTAGCGCTCATAGATTTTACGTACGACCAAATTTTTTGGGGTTCTTTGTAGAATCTGCAGATAAAATATTGCTTTCAAATTCGCTAAAAGAATCATTGTCCTTCTGACAGCTGCTTTCATTTCGTACAATTTCTGTCAGCAGGACAGTGACTACGTTTAAAACGACTGCGCAAAATTATCTGCTTTCTCAGCAACTTCCTAATATGTTTGTTGTACAAGGTGGATCCTTTCCCTCTATATTTTTGCTAGGCATATATTTCTCCAGCACGTGGTGGACAATACCTTTAAATTCCGACCAAAGATGCTCAATATCTTTGTGTCCCGCAGTGAATGCTTGGAGCTGACTATGAAGGTATTCATTGACACTTTCATTTGTTTTCCCAAGCAAGAAAAATGGTTCAAATGGCTCTGAGCACTATGGGACTCAACTGCTGAGGTCATCAGTCCCCTAGAACTTAGAACTACTTAAACCTAACTAACCTAAGGACATCACACACATCCATGCCAGAGGTAGGATTCGAACCTGCGACCGTAGCGGCAGCGCGGATCCAGATTGTAGCGCCTGGAACCGCTCGGCCACTTCGGCCGGCCAAACAAGAAAATTCTACGCTTTTTTTTTTTTTTTAACTTCCACTGACATAGAAGCCACAACGACATTATGGTCGCTAATACCCTCCTCTAGATTAACTGCCTCAAAAAAGATCAGGTCTGTTTGTCGGCAAGATATCTAATATGTTCCGATCTCGAGTTGGTTTTCTAACCAATTGCTCAAGACAGATGGTTTATTGGGTATGTGTATCGTAAGAATGACCGCCTAAATTGTGATCTTTCCCGCCCGCGATTGATTGCTGTGTTCGGAAGTACCGCGCCAAAATGATAAACTTCTCTTATTAATATTAGAAAAACAGAACAATGAATATACTTATATTTAATGTAAAAGCATCTCTCAATAGCAGGCTATCATTCAACTATTTCAAAAGAGTTTGTTACCAGCAGAATAACGAACAATTGCTAAACGAAAAGCCAGAGGAAGTACTTCAGAGATCTTCGGATCACGCCTAACTTGGATGACTGGCGAAGTGGTACGGCTGTGAGATCAGGAGTTGGTCTCGGAGGACAGAAATGCTGTCTGCCGCGGTTTTTTTTTCTTTTTTTTTGAGATGTAGCTCAGAACTAGTTTGATAGGAATTACGCTAATACACAATTCATTATTTTGTTTATTTTGTGTGAAAGTGTGAAGAAATGGTTCAAATGGCTCTGAGCTCTATGGGACTTAATTTCTGAGGTCATCAGTCGCCTAGAACTTAGAACTACTTAAACCTAACTAACCTAAGGACATCACACACATCCATGCCCGAGGCAGGATTCGAACCTGCGACCGTAGCGGTCGCGCGGCTCCAGACTGCAGCGCCTAGAACCACTCGGCCACTTCGGCCGGCCAAAGTGTGAAGAATAGAAATTATTTGTGATTCGTAAAGTGGACTGTAATTGTGCAGTTTCTCGTATTCTGCCAATAAAAAGAGAATGACATTCCGTTTCAACAATCCAGTTCAAAATGTAATAATTTAGACAATACCAGTTCCTGGCTAATAGTTTATTACGGTCTCAAGATAACGGATTCACGACCTAAGTGCTGTTTTGTACTGTGGGGACAGCAATTGTAGAAGACTGCAGGTTGGTGAACACTATTCAGAACTTATGCGTTCCTCTCAGGGCGGTGGAAGCAACTAGGCACCTCGCGTGTAATGCATTCTTAGTACAAGTGAGATCAGTGACACATTACCTGTGGTAACACAGAGGAGGTATGAAGGAAGGAAATTTTCGAGGGAGGGCATTTATCATAGAAACGTCAATATCTCTGTCTCTCTCTCTCTCACTTGCTGTGGTACGCGCTGTGTGCGATATTTGCCCCCACCTGGTCTATAGGTAGTTTCTCGCTGTCGCAGCCCGACATCCGTTGTATTGCAGGATGGCACGAGCCATAGTCTGGAAATATTTTTACAAATTCACTAACAACTAAGTACAATGCTTCATTTGATTTAAAAGATTAAAGATTTGTCTGTCATTTCTGTGAAATAATAAAAGGGGAGGCAAACTGTGTTAACAGTAACAAATTGAAAATTTAACAACAATTCATTCATAGAATACAATAAAAACAAAAACTAGCTTATATGCTGCTTGTGTCCACATAATAGACTATCTGCTTGTAGCCGTTGCAAACTGATAAATTAACAGAAAAAGTTGTTCACCCCAGTTTTCACGCTTTAGCACTGACTATTCGTAGCGCTCAAATAGTGGTATGATCCCCAATTTCTACATGATTTTTAGCAGAGTTTAAAAAATTTAAAATCATTACGAGAACACAGGTGATTTTTTCTAGTATCCAGCCTCTTACAATTTCTCGAGAAAAGCAGCGAACGATGGACAGACTAATATTTCTTTTATTTCCCTATTTAATATTTTGATCCTATGTTTCTTGAAACTGAGAGACAAAAAAATTTTCTGTCTGTTCGATTTTTACGTTTATTACAGGAAATAGGAATAAAAACCAAAAATCCGTTATTTCATAAACCGATTATTTTGAGCGGTTTTAACACTCATATAACCGAAAACCGTTTATTTCGGCGATATTCTCCATTCCTACCGCACACCACCCAGAGTGCGTGTATTCGGACCGCGGTCGTTGAGTATGGAGCAGTGCGACGCCACGGGGTCTCCGACAAGCGGACGAAACGAACGTCTCAAACCATCCGTCAGGCTTTTGAATTTAAATCATACACGATGTAGCTGGCGATCACGCACTGTACACTTGGTACAGTTTACGGTCTACATCTCTTCTCTTTTGCCTTTTCTCCCTTCAATCTTTTGGTAAGCAATCTGCTTGGAACACAGCTATTCATACTTTGATTTCTCGACAACAATCAGAAGCCTGCAATCAGATCAACACATTCGCAGTTTCCACAGGACCAACGTACTGTTGAAGCACGGTAATTCGAGGCCATGCACAAACTACTTAATGATGCAGAAACAGGAGTATCTTCATTCTGAAAGTCTACGATACCATGTATGTTCATCCGATGAAGCGCGAAATGATCACAGTGTGTTGGGATCTCTCAAGGAGGCAATTAGTGATAAGAAATTTCAGCATGGCGACCAAATGAGAGAGTAGTGCAAGAGCGATTTCACACTCAAGCTGAAGAACTTTTTCAAATTCTCACGGCGTTCAAGACACATCGCATTTCAGCTTTCGAAGATTTGCCCCGTCTTCATCGTCATGAGATAACTGACTGCTGTGGCAGTCTAGCTTACTGTAAGTGGACCTTTCTGTAAATCGGAAATGATGCATGGACTCCCGCCCTCGCCGTCTCACCCTCACTACGGAGCGGGAAGGGAATGGAGACCGCCCCCCAGCACCAATTCGTCCCTTCTCCTTTTTTTTTTTTTTACGTCTGTACCGCTTTTACCGGCTCCATTCTAATCTCTCGATTAAATGTAATGCACGCCCGAGTTCCCGGGTTCGATTCCCGGCGGGGTCAGGGATTTTCTCTGCCTCGTGATGGCTGGGTGTTGTGTGCTGTCCTTAGGTTAGTTAGGTTTAAGTAGTTCTGAGTTCTAGGGGACTTATGACCATAGCAGTTGAGTCCCATAGTGCTCAGAGCCATTTGAACCATTTTTTTGAAATGTAATGTCATATGTATCTGTTCTGCATTCCAGTGCGAGCCCATCCAGAGTATGCAGTAACTCCGTATAACTTAAGTTATTTTTTCTGTCTTTGCTCATTCTAAATGCCAGTCTAGTAGGTCAGTTTATTAACTGTGGAAAGATATGTAATATAAATTCTTTTATATAAAATGTGCTATATTACATTTGTAACGTTCGATATAATGTAATTAATCAGTCACTCACAGACAGAAGCTTAAATTAAATCTGAAAGGCCGCAATATTCAATGTTTACACCCAACTGACTTCAGCAGTACTTCCAGAACGTGTAAGCAAAGTGTAGCTTTACATGTAATTTCCGACGTAAACAAACACGTCAGTCGTCAACGTGGCGAATATTGCACTCTTTGTGGCAAAGACAAACACAGGCTCTTTGTCGAACGCTTATAAAAGCGGAAAGTAGGAGTGACAACGAACAGAATAGAAAGTGACAGCATCTAATGAGCAATATTTTGTAAACACACAACTCGCCATGCGTAGAGGTAAAGGTGGATAAATGGGCCCCCACTCTGTTTTTTTTATATAACACCTTTTATTTTTAGTATAATCGCCTGAAATTAACATAAAACATATCTCTAGTATGTCCTGCAATAGTTACGACATGTTTTGGTCCAACTTTTTAATATTTAAAACAAAATTTTATTTTTTTCCTGATACTCTGCATTTTGTTGCGTCAAGAATTTGTGCTGGTAATATGGGCCCCAAGGTAGTTTGAAATAAAAAGAAACAAAAATTTTAAAAATATAATTTAATTTAATTTTTCTGTATAATGAAAGAAAGATTCACTCTGAATATTGTTAATTAGTCTACTGGTGGGATGATTTTCACAGCCTAAGCCTAGCCTATTTACAATAGTCACACACATAAGCATCTTTTTCGCATCCAGCGCATTCGTTTTGAGCCCACATCTCACAGGCTATACACTGGACCCAAAGTTCACCTCTTGTGTCCTTTGAAAAAATCCCTTCACAAAATAGACATACAGCGTCGTCAACATCAGGGACAGAAACACCAACTTTCTATTTCTTGTGCAAAGCTGGTAGGCCATGCGCCTGATGTCATTTCTGGTAAGG
The DNA here is from genome assembly GCF_023898315.1 of Schistocerca nitens. Lineage (NCBI taxonomy): Eukaryota > Metazoa > Arthropoda > Insecta > Orthoptera > Acrididae > Schistocerca > Schistocerca nitens. The sequence continues at coordinate 603,318,385 of NC_064619.1, read as the reverse complement.
CTGTAGAATTTGGATTCGATAATGAGAAGATATTTAACCAGTTCGTCCTCAAGTCCCTGTGGTGAAACCGGTGGAAAGCGTTTGGAGCGTAGAACAAGGGACAGAGTACACTTTAAACGCTTTTTTCAACCCCATTTTTTTCTCTTTAATAGCTACAATAGCATTTGCCATATTTGCTTTGTCCCACGACTGCCGTTTCGATTTTTTTGGGGGTGCAAGATGTGTTCGAGGCATCTGAAACATAAAGAGTAACAATATCTGATTGATTTTACGGGGCCCATAATACCAGCAGCAAAAGGGGCCCATATATCCACCCTCGCCATCTTGGGAAAAACGATCTTGCCTACGGTTAGTTTGGTTCGCAACCGACGTTAATTAACGTAAAACGGTATCCCAACAGCAAGCCAAATACGTACCTTACCTTAGTTCTACTAAGAACATGTTAGAAATTTGAGTTTTATTCAAGTAAACACAAACCTTTCAAACTTTTGATGACAGCGAAAAAATTCACAGCACAACTACTCACAAACCATGACAGCTACTACGTCTGCGCACTGTACAGTGAAGTTTGGCAACTAGTTTTAGTAGTTCATGTGCTCTCCGCTAGAATTTGTGGCCTGTACTTCCAAATATGTAGGGGGCCCATAATACCAGCAGGGGCCCATTTTTCCACCTTTGCCTCTAGTAGTTAAACACATTGCTTATTTTGCACAGGATTGCAACAGCATCCCAGTACGCAACTCATATGTCAACAACGTGCTAATGAAGATGTAAACGTGAATTACGATACGCGAAGATAGCTGAAAGGCCGAAATAAGTGTTGGGATAACGTGGTTGGTTACTGTATTTCTGAAAGTCATATAACCCACACCCACAGCGCTCAAAAAACAGTAATAAGGATAAATTAATATTATCTGTGTTTTGACCTCTTTCGATACCTAAAGGACTGCCACAGAGCGAAACGAATGCTACTGAAAACATCGCAACTGCATTGCTCAGAAAGAGTCGTAGGGAAGACGACTGGCACAGTGACAGGCCGCTGTCCCTGTATGTAAATCGCGGTTCTAGGCGCTCAGTCCGGAACCGCGCGACTGCTCCGGTCGCAGGTTCGAATCCTGCCTCGGGCGTGGATGTGTGTGATGTCCTTAGGTTAGTTAGGTTTAAGTAGTTCTAAGTTCTATGGGACTGATGACCACAGATGTTAAGTCCCATAGTGCTCAGAGCCATTTGAACCATTTGAACCTGTATGTAAATAAATGTAGGGTATTTCGCTGAAGTAGGTGAGGACCTCCATTAGTTTTCGATTAAATAATTGGTGATAAATCACAGGAAACCATAACGATCCTAAAATACGTAAGAGTAACTATATGGAATGATCCAAAGTCGATTAATCATGTAAAATTAATGGTAGGAAAAGCAGATGCCTGGCTAAGACTCACCGAAAGAGCTGGTTTACAAAAGTCTCGTTCGACTACTTGTGGTGCGTTATTTCTTAGTCTGGCACTATTACCTGGTGGCAGCTTCATAAGGACAAATAAGTACTGCTCACCAATCTTGGATATAAGAGAGAGAATACTGAACGAAGGGCGGTGGGTAACGTCGCGGGTGCGTTTAGCAAATGATATAGTTAGTTGAGGGAACGCTCTGTCTACCCCAGTGGCTGATGCTACAAGAGGACAATTGCGAACCACTGAGAGGACTACTTTTAAAATTAAGAGAGCGAACGTTCCAAGAGCAGCTGGGCAAAATATTATTTACTGTATGTCAGAGGACTCAAGACTCATATGGAGAATTAAAATCAGTCGTTCTGCCGATGCTCTATTCGCGTGTGGATCAGGGAATGGAGGAAATTACTGTAGTGTCATAAGCACCCTCCGCTACACACCGTAAAGTGACTGGTGTGTAATTGCAGATGCAGAGCTCCGGAACTACACCCAACTACAACTCTCCATGCTGCCATCACGTACTAATAATTTTCGTTTAAGCTTCCATTAAGACGCAACCATCGCACAGCTCAGCGTCTTATATTTGTGCTCAAATAGGTGCGGTGGCTGCCTGGGTACATATTAGACTACAAATACTAAGTTCTGCTATCGTTAGGCAATAGCTGGTAGATTTTCTGTATTTACGAGGGCCGTTCAGAAAGTAACCTCCGGTTGATTTAAAAAAATACACCAAGTTAAATAAAAATATTTTAATATATACATCTTACAACTACATCTTTGCACTATTTTTCTACATAGTCTCCATAGCGATTGAGGCACTTATCGTATCTCTTCACAAGCTTTGAAATTCCTTCTGCATAAAAATCACCCGCTTGTGCCTGGAGCCAGCCTGTGACCGCATCTTTGAGCTCTTCGTCGTCATCAAACCGCTGTGACCCGAGCCATTTCTTCAAATGCATGAAGAGGTGATAATCACTTGGCGCCAGGTCTGGGCTGTAAGGTGGATGGTTGATAACGTCCCACTTGAAGGACTCAAGAAGGGCCGTTGTTCTGCGAGCAGAGTGAGGACGGGCGTTATCGTGCAAAAAAACGATACCGGAAGTCAGCATACCACGGCGTTTGCTCTGTATAGCCCGTCGTAACTTTTTTATTGTTTCACAGTACACGTCTTGATTAATGGTCGTACCACGTTCCATGAATTCAACCAACAACACCCCTTTGGCATCCCAAAACACCGTTGCCATCAGTTTTCTGGCAGAAAAATCTTGCGAGGCTTTTCTTGGTTTGGTAGGCGAATTTGAATGTGCCCACATCTTTGATTGTTCTTTTGTCTCAGGGTTCACGTACTTAATCCAGGTTTCGTCACCGGTCACGATTCTGTTTAACAATGGTTCTCCTTCGTCCTCATAACGTGACAGAAAGTCTAATGCAGAGGCCATTCTTTGAGTTTTGTGGTGGTCGGTAAGAATTTTGGGCACCCATCGTGCACAGAACTTACGGTAACCCAATCTTGCTGTCACTATCTCGTACAAGAGAGTCTTAGAAATCTGTGGAAAACCAGTAGACAACTCCGACATTGAGAAACGTCGATTTTCACGAACTTTTGCATCAACTGTCTGAACGAGTTCGTCAGTCACCAATGATGGTCTACCACTCCTCTCTTCATCATGAACGTTTTCTCGTCCACTTTTAAATAAACGTACCCATTCACGGACAACTCCTTCACTCATAACTCTTGGTCCGTACACGGCACAAAGCTCACGATGAATAGCTGCTGCAGAATATCCTTTGGCTGTAAAAAACCTTATGACAGCACGCACTTCACATTTGGCGGGGTTTTCTATTGCAGCACACATTTCAAACTGCCACAAAAACTAAACTAGCGCAGGTACGACGTTCACTCGACCACGGCTTGATGCCGACTGACCTGTTGAGTGCGTGAACGCACAGATGGCGTCGCTACTCCCCCCACAACCCGCACTGTGACCAATCGGAGGTTACGTTCTGAACCGCCCTCGTATTTTTGTAGGCTATTTTACCTCTACCAGTGACCTGTATAAATAAAAAATCTATGCCGTAGCCCAGGATCCCCGTCAAACTGTAGGATTCACTGTAACTAGTTACATGACTCATTCAACACCTGGCACAAAGCAAGTGCAAACCAGTTCCGAAACACCGACCATGCCTTGTAAACCAATCTGTTGTTCCAACCAATCTTAAGATTTTTTGGAAATTTGTGGTAAGTTCCTACTATGGGACCAAACTGCTGAGGCCATTAGTCCCTAGGCTTACACATTTCTTAATCCAACTGAAACTAATTTACACTAAGGACAACAAACACACCCATGCCCGAGGGAGGACTCGAACCTCCGACGGGGAGAGCCGCGTGAACCGTGGCAAGGAGTCTCAGACAGCTCGGCTATCCCGCGCGGCAATCTTGAGGTTGATTACAGCTTTACTGTTCTACGAATTATTAGATTAAACTGTAACCTTGTAAAGGCAAATATAGGAATCAAACCCTTTTTACAGCATCACTATTTCTATAAAACATTATCTAAATATAATCTGTGAACGGTAGAAAATTTTTCCTCCCAGTATTGTATCCAGTTTCTACATAGCCTGATTCGACTGCAGAGGCAAAGGAGAGAAAGGACAGTGACCCTCCTTAAGCTACAAACCCAGGAAGTGTGGATCTTTCATGAAAACAATGGGCAATCTATCGGACTGCATTTGAAACGCCTCCCGAGCTATTACGAAACGTCTGTCTCCTGCTTATCAATTAATGGATGCTGGCGACCTCGTAATACATTTTCATTCTATAAACCGCAGCGTGTAGTAGTTGATCTGCGCTTGGTAACCCTGTCCACTACTTAACGTTATCTAACCAATATATTCTTCTTCGTCCTTTACTTACTTTAACCTTAACTGTACCAGTAAATATTCCTCTTCTAATACGATGATAACATTTCTGCGCTAAATCCATTTTTAAAGGCTTCGATCTTCCTTCCTGTTGTCAAATTCCCTCAGAACCGCTTAGAAGCATAGATGATATGTAGCATCTCATAAATCTAACTCGGAGGTATGCCTACTTGTGAGAATTTTCTTAAGATTTATGATAGTGTTATGGGCGTTCTGTATGCGACGTTTTATCCAGTCCCACTCAGCCACTTTCCAAGGTACTAAAACTTGTATACTCTTTGTATTAAGGAGCCACTGAAAGGCTGATCTGTCGTAAAAGAGTCGGGCTACCGTGTGACAATCAAAAAATGCGTCTTTTCGCAGTAGTGAGACCTCCAACTGCCTACTGCGTCACGTAGTCAAAAATAAAATCCTACCAGTAATCTTTTTTTTAATGAAGACCACGGTATTTCGTTTGCTTGTGGCCGAAACACTAGTGTATTTTAACTTCAGATGTTCACCGAAAACACTGGACAAACGGGTAACAGTCTTCCATAAAGTGGTCTTCTCTGAAACGAGCAACTGGACAGACGCATTTCCTCCTCAAGTTCCACAATAGGCATTTTAATATATGCAAAAACAAAAACTATAGGATCCGGCGCCTGATAATTCTATACAGCTTGTGGATTACAAACGTGATACGGCAGGTGCATCCCTTTCTTAGTCACCACTGTTTCACGTACCCCAGACGACGCCAGCAAACCTTGTGCCCAGTTAGGAGTTTTAACAGGGAGGGAGGCTTAAAACTGTTTTTACACTAGATTCCTGTTGCCTTGTGCACCCGTCACACAGTCCTACCCCCGGACCCCCTGCTGACCCTCCCTTCAGCATTCAGCCACCCTTCCCTGAACTCCCTCCCCCGTCACCTCCCTCGCGCCATCAATTTTCGCGTTTCACCCTTTCCACCACACACAACTTCTCACCTTTGCCGACCTCCAGCGCGGGACAATGTAGTCCGCCGCGACAATGCAGCCATGCAGGAGTATTCTGCACCCGTACTAAGGCTCAATAGACGATCAAATAATTTGTCAGACTCTGTGTGTTTGTAATATTATTTGGTAGTGTGCTGCTCTCTTAGTTTGTGTTTGACGTGTTTAAGAGACATTCTGACTGACCGCCGATTTCACCAAGTTTGACCATTTACGCTTGCGGTTCTCATACAAAAACCAGTTGCTTGCCAGACTCGAAGGTGACAGACCATACGAATACTGGTGTTTCGCCGGGTATAGCGAGTGAAAAAGATTTTCTTTTGCAAATAGTGAGTTTTCACAAACGTGGAAACTAAGATCAGACCATTAATAAAGGACGAAAACTAAACAACACAGCCAGTTACCAAATATTACTAAAGCAGACATAACGAAAAAAAGTCGATATTCTACAAACGATGTACAAGCGAGTATGCAACAAAATGATATTGTCTTTTAACATATCATTTACTGCTTCGCGTATTTCCATAATAACGTCACTAATTATACGATGTGTAATGTAAGATAAAAGCTTGAGATCCCATAATCGTTTAGAAACTAGAATAGATTGAAACTTCCTGGCAGATTAAAACTGTGTGCCGGGCCGAGACTCGAACTCGGGACCTTTGCCTTTCGCGGGCAAGTGCTCTACCAACTGAGCTACCCAAGCACGACTCACGCCCCGTCCTCAGAGCTTTTCTTCTGCCAGTACCTCGTGTCCTACCTTGCAGGAGAGCTTTGTCTGGAAGGTAGAGGACGAGGTACTGGCGGAAGTAAAGCTGTGAGGAAGGGGCGTGAGTCTTGTTTGGGTAGCTCAGTTTGTAGAGCACTTGCCCGCGAAAGGCAAAGGTCCCGAGTTCGAGTCTCGGCCCGCCACACAGTTTTAATCTGCTAGGAAGTTTCATATCTGCGCACACTCCACTGCAGAGTAAAACTCTCATTCTACAATAGATTTTTCTGTAATTGTGTCTCCTTTTTCAGAATGAGTGCGAAGTAATTCCAACAAGTTATTAAAAGTTGATGTAACCATAGGGTTCTGAGTATATTGTTTCCTTTAGCAAATTGTCGTGGGTATATTTATCTCTCAAACAATTCTCTGGACCGACATTTTGTTTCTCTTTTCCTTCTTTATACACAGACTTAAAGTCAGTGCAAGAAATGGTTTTTTTGCATTGGTAGCCATTCCCACTACTGTTGTCAAAATACTGTGCGACAAAGCGTGGCAACTTCAACAGTGAGGTTTACTTTTAATTTGAGAGACTTCGTTGGTAGGTCTGCGCGCTTGTTTGACAAACCAGTGGATAGCAAACAGCAAAATTTGACAAACCAATTTGGTCATTTACGGGGGTCTTTAGGTAGCGGCGAAGACGGTCATCGTTTGAAAGGTTAGCAACGTTTGTTGTATGAATGTGTGCTATCTGTTCCTTCGAACATGTCCGAAAGAACGGACACCACGCGGAATCCGCAGCTGTGATACGTTGTACGAGTAAGTAAATTTACATATAACCTTTCTTGTTGCTTGTGTAACTAACGATCACTCAGCGTCAACTATACTGCGATGGATTACCTTTACTCTTCCCATTATTTGTTTCCATTAGCACCTTTTACACGAAGACATGATTGAACAACTTCGTTATTATCCACCGAAAAGTCGCTGCAATAGATGGTGCAGTCATAAAGGTTTAATTAACATCACGAAAGAATAAAGTTTTCGTAATTAATTATTTAGGGCTATTTGTTTGCTGGTAAATATCTAAACCAGAGTACCGCAGCACTCCGTCAGAGGAGCCAGAACAAAACGGCACATGCCACCAATAAAGAGGGCCTATTCGTTATGCAAGCAATTCCCTTCCGAAAGGAGCTAATTCCGCGACGTATATAATTTTTAAATCTAACTGTAATTGCGCCACGCTCGATCGCTTTCAGGAATTCTAATGTTTTTTAATACAGAGATGCTACTATCGCTTATTTGTAAGTCTGTGCGATGATCGAACATTGCTACGGTACTGTCCTGTTCCGTGACTACATTTTTAAAATGCACAATTTCTTCTTTTAGATTGCTACCTTCGGTTTCGACACCATTTGAGACTGGATGCCTTTTGAGGGTCCGTACTTACGAGCAGAACTTCTTATATTCTTTTGATAAACCAATCGCCAGGATTTGACTGCGAAAATTATTATAGACCTCAAGCAAGGCTCTTCTTAGATACACATAGATTGCTCTTAACTTCTCACTACCAACCCCCCCGCAAACTCTTTCGCAGCGGGAGTGCAGTAGCGTCTGTTTTCGCAACATTCTACGAATGGTACCGTTAAACGAAGGTAATTGCGGTCTTGGAACGTACTTATCCAGACCGCTCTTTGTAAACTCTTTCAACTTGAACCGCGATTTTTGCATACGTGCAACATCTGGAAGAAATGTTCTTGTTCGTCTTTTAAAGAAATAAACAGGTGCTCCCTAAGCTACAATCGAAATACAGAAAGTACACTGCTCTGCGAAACTAAATGATGAGATGTTGAAAGGTGGCTACACTGAGCCACAGCGCCAGAGATCGCGCTAGAGAGTATTGTTCCGCCGCCTCCACTGGCAGTGATTATTGAGAACTCGTAGTAGTCAGTGCTTGGGGAGAGCTCGTGGTAGTCAGTGCTTGTTAAGAACTCGTAGCAGAGAGTGTTTGTTGAGATGTGCTAGTAGGGAGTGCTTGCTGAGATGTGATACTGAAAAGTTCTTGTTGAGATGTGGTAATAGCGAGTCGGTGTGGAGATATATTGTAATGATTAGAGTGATTTTGGTCAATATATGAAGGTAACGAAACTTGATTTATTTTTCATTGTTTAATGTCGTAAGTAATGCTTCATTACAGGTTCAGTCAACAAAGCATCTGGCTTGTGTTCTTGGATTAGAGTGTAATTCTGGTTCTCTTGAGTAATTATGGTATTTTTATTTTCTTTAGTTAATTCAGTATAAATGATATTTAAAATTTCTTGCGTTATTGAAGAAGAACCGTGCCAGATGCGTACGTTGAATCACACTTCCACACACAGAACAGTTATACTTGTGCTTTGGTTTCGTAGGTTTTATGGTTGCTGGGGACTTAATTAATTAATTGTGTTAATGAAAATTTCCATTTCATTCTTTGTTGTTGTTCTATGCAGTCAGATTGCGTAATAATACTAGTCAGGGCTAACCGATTACGAGACTGCGTAAACGGACAGACAGCAACTAAAGCAAAAAAATTAAAATTATTTGCATTTCATAATAATTAAGCCCCCATGCAATGTATAAAGTAACATGACATACTAATTAGTGAATGAAAGGGCGGGAGCATATTGCCAAAGGTCTCCCAGACGTGCACAGAAAGCTGGACGTCACATGTGACGAGATCAGCGTGACTGTAGCGCCAAAAGGGTGTGGCCCCGCTACACGAGCCAGTTGAAGGAGCAGTTACGGTATACGGTATTCTCAGGTGGTGTTCCTCATCACAACACAGCCCGGAGGCAACGTCTGGATAACTCCACACGGCGAAGAATCTTCCGGAAACTAGTAGAAGGACGAACTGTGACGAGTGTAGCCCTGGAGTTTGGTATTGCTCACAGCATTGTTTCTCGTGCACGGGGGGCGTTCCGGACCACAGGCATTGCTTCAGGAAGGAGAGGTGTCAGTCGACCGCGATTAACTAAAGTAGCTACATTGTGCAACAGAGAAGAAGGGACATACGCCAGTTATAGAGTCCAGTGGCAACGACATTTAACGGGAATGCAAGACGAGCACTCTCACGCTTGACAGTGGCACGGCGACTTCTCTGGGGTGGTCTCTTTGCCCGACGACCAGCACGTTGTTCTGCTATCGATATCCGCACATCGCCATCACCGTTTGCTACGGTACCGAGAGCGTAGGGACTGGACCAATGAGGAGGGGTTCGCGTGCTCGTGTCGGGTGACAGAGCATACACAGTTTGAGCAGCGATTCTGGGCGTACCATCGTATGGCAGGAGGTGGGGACATGTATTGCACCCAGAAACATTGTCGAACATGATCGTGTTGGTGGTGCAAGTACTACAGTGTGCGAGGCGTAATGCTGCATGTACGTACTGATCTCAAAAACTTGTTACTACCCTTTGTTCAAGCCTCATTACAATCCTTTTCACAGCAGTAAACACGTCAGGTGTTTGTCGCCCTTTTCAAAAGGTTATTTTGCTACCATATTGAGCATGAGGCCAAACCAGGTTATTGATTTTTCTCCAGAAGGTATTTATAATCCTTTAAGGGGCTCCGGAAAGGCTCAAAATCATGAAAAGTTCAATTTTTACTTTTTTGCGTTTTCTGAATCTGCAGACTATTACCTTTTAATAGATATATAATTTATTCAATTCCGAAGACTACAACTATTTTTAAATTTTTTTTAAAATGTGTTCTACATGGGCGTGACCCACTGTGGCGCTGTTAAACTGCTGTCAAATGGTGTTATTATTAACGTCCGTGTTCATCAGGTACATTTTAGTGATGTGAGATAAAGTATGTGTTGTGGCTAACCTGTGATGGTTCAATATATATCGCTGGTGTGATTGTCGATTGTTTCATGTTTATTTACTCTGTCGTTATCTCGAAAATATTCGTAATTAATTCTGTTTCTTGAGTCTCTGTTTTGTTGAAGTATAATAATGAGTAAAAGTAAAGTTATTAGAAATCCTCTGAAGGCTTTTAAGAAAAGGAGAAATGTTGGAAAGCCAAAGGTATGTGTTATTACTGTAAACAATAAAGACGATGAAAATCCCCAACATAGCTTGTGTCCCAAAGAAGAAGACAGTTGGTGTAAATATAACAAAGGATTGCTAACTGGTGAAGTGTACACTCATAAGCATAGTGTGCCTCATGCAATAATGGAGGTGATAAAACCTATTTTCAGAGACTTAGCAGCACCTGAACTGTTGAAAAAGTGTATTCACGGAAAAACTCAAAACCAATGAAAGTGTAAATAGTGTTATATGGTCGAGAATCCCCAAGACTGTATTTGTTGGAATAGAAACACTTCACTTTGGTGTGTATGATGCTGTTGCGACTTTCAATGATGGCAACATTGTAAGGTGCAAGGTATTTAGAAATATGGGAATGAAGATAGGTTCTAACGTGGTACGAGCGATGCTTGCTTTAGACAAGGAATGCCTTCGGGCAGCAGACAGGGCTGTAAAGAGTCTAGAAATACAAGCAAGAGTAAACAGGAGGAGGAACAAGAGGAAGCTGGAGGAGGAGTTTGCAGAGGATGAAGATAATCCATCCTATGGACCTGGAATGCACTAAAAAGTTAATCCAATCTTTGTCGCTCGATTCACAAAACTTTTATTTTCTCATACTAATTACATGTTTTCTAAGGATCTTCCAAACATATTTGTTTCAAACTTTCAGTAAATGTTACACAGTACCTTCTGCATAATTTAACACAGCCTTTTTCCAAAAAACTGTATATTTTTGAATATATAAATAAAAAATTGCAAAAAAATGTTGTGAATTTTCATTACAATTGAAAAAAAATCATCTTTAATAACTGAACTAAAATTTTGTAAAATCCCTGTGTTAAGTTGTAGCCCATATTCCAATAAATAATCTGTAAAAAGTTCAACTTCCTACCTCAAATACTTTCTGAGGAAAGATGTAATTTATAAGCGTTATTTTAACATTGCAAGTATAGGGCGTTCCGGAGCCCCTTAACCACAGCACACATGTCGCAATCTGCTATTATCAAAAATAGATTCGTTTAAATGACGAAAAAGTTATAGAGACTAGACAGAATTAGCCCTTTTTTGCCAATATCGAAAATTCATATTTCCCTTATCGATGATACGATGTTTCGAAGACTTTAGTATCGATATTGGTACCTCGTAGCTCAAGCGCCCAACATCGATATTTATGAACATCTAACATCCCCTGTCTTATGCCCTGTGCTTCACGGATGTCAGTTTCAGCGCACTAGCTGCTGACTAGTTCACGTTCCCTGCCACAGGTCCGCAACGGCGCATTTCAGACCAGTGGGATATAATTTGCTCGGTCCAACGTCCCCTATTCTGAACTAAAAGTTATTAGGGTTTCTTTTTCTGTTCACAGTGTTGTATTGTATTGTATTGTATGTGAACCGGGGACCTAGAAACGACGGAGAGGCTCCGTCCCCGCCGCAGCAGCAGTGGTCCACAACCCCACGACGACTACCGCAGTCCACTTCACCCCTCCGCCGCCTCCGCCGCCCCACACCGAACCCAGGGCTATTGTGCGGTTCCGCCCCCGGTGGACCCCCCCAGGGAACGTCTCACACCAGACGAGTGTAACCCCTGTGTTTGCGTGGTGGAGTAATTATGGTGTACGCGTACGTGGAGAACTTGTTTGCGCAGCACTCGCCGACATAGTGTAACTGAGGCGGAATAAGGGGAACCAGCTCGCATTCGCCGAGGTAGATGAAAAACCGCCTAAAAACCGTCCACAGCCTGGCCGGCTCACCGGACCTCGACACAAGTCCGCCGGGCGGATTCGTGCCGGGGACCAGGCGCTCCTTCCCGCCCGGAAAGCCGTGCCTTAGACCCCACGGCTCACAGTATAGAAGTAGTCCTTTTATTCTTCTGCGTATTTTCGTCAAACAAAGTATCACCAGTTTTACGAGCAAGTTCTCGAAAATTTGTCCCCGCGGACAGTCAGAAGCGTATGAAATTCTGCAAGAGAGTGCTGATGATAATCTCGAAAACATTCCATTCGCCGAACAATACAATTTCTCACTCACGTTTCACAGCCTGACTGAAAACACTGACGCCGTAGAAAAGAACTATCAAAGTTACGGGAATGCTCGATGCTGAAATATTAGAAACAACTTAATTCGAACTCACACTCTGCGACACGGATCTTCGCAGGCAGCTGTCTACTAGTAGTCTTAAAAGAGAAGTCGCCAGAAATGCCGGAAAATGATAATTTGGGTCAAAAAAGGAACGTTCGGATCATGCAAGTTGGCTTCTCTGGCTGGCTTAGCATAGAAGTACAATTTCATATCAATAATACTTACAGCAATAATTGTTATTTTAGATGTGCATGGGTAGTATTGCGTGGGATATAAATCCGTTAGTCGCCTTTCGTAGCGTCAGACAAAGAAATAACAGACGCCACTGAACCGTAGCGATGGATACACATTTCTTTGCATTACTTCGTTAAGACATGCAGTTGTTTCCGAAAGTGCGGATATATCTTTCTTAGACAAATAGGGCCTCCAAGTTTTCCTTGTAATTTTGTTTCCTGTTTTTCTTAGCAGTGTTACGGGAGACGCCAGCGCTGTTGCGTCCTCTACTTTCCGACATGTGCCTTCAGTTGAGACTTCCAAGACGCGCAATATCTACTGCGTCCGACAACAGTATTCATCCGGTTTTCGTTTCATTTCCTGTTCACAAACCTCCGTTTACTTTTCACGGTCCAAGAACGCGTTTCATATAAACACTCGCCGCAGCTTACTGCAGGCAGCAGCCAGCTACTTTGAGTTAATGACGAGAGGTCCGTCTCGACTACAAGCTGTTTCCGAACTAGCTATTCTGATTTTCTTTCGGCATTCAGTTTTAGTAACAGTTCCGTTTAAAAAATCTACTTCTTCGTCTCCAGGAGGAGGAATGGGCTTGCAACTTGCTCCACTTTCACTTCAGCCATCTGTTCTTAGTTGGCCTCTATATACACTGAAGCGCCAAAGAAACTGGTATAGGCATGCGTATTCAAATACAGAGATATGTAAACAGGAAGAATACGGCGCTGCGGTTGGGAACGCTTATATAAGACAAGTGTCTGGCGCAGTTGTTAGATGGTTACTGCCGCTACAATGGCAGGTTATCAAGATTTAAGTGAGTTTGAATGTTGGCGCACGAACGATGGAACACAGCATCTCCGAGGAAGCGATGAAGTGGGGACTTCCCCGTACGACCATTATACGAGTGTACCGTGAATATCAGAACACTAAATCTCCGACATCGCTACGGCCAATGCGACACCCCGCACGTCCAGAATAGCTACAGAGTGACTCCAGGAACATTCTTCTGAGTTTAAACACTTCCGCTGGCCACCCAACTCCCCAGACATGAACATTGCTGAATGTATCTTAGACGCCTTGTAACGTGCTGTTCAGAAGAGATCTCCGCCCCCTCGGATTTATGGACAGCCCTGCAGGATTCAAGGTGTCAGTTCCCTCCAGCACCACTTCAGACATTAGTCATGTCCATGCCACGTCGTGTTGCGGGTCTTCTGTGTGCTCGCGGGGGCGCTGCACGATATTAGGCAGGTGTACCAGATTCTTTGGCTCTTAGGTATATCTTACCTATTGGTTCATATCAGATTACTTCTTGTCTTGGCGCCAATCAACCTCGGGTTCTGGGAAGATTAGAACTCGCATGTATAAAACAGATTTAACCTTCTGACTGCCTTGCAGACGAAATAATGTGTTAAATATCTTACATTAGGTATGCAAGCGAGAAAAAAATTAGAACATCTTTGGAATTATGTTTAAAGTCTGTTGAAAGTCGCTGAGTTCTCTCGTCTTCACTCACTGCATGACTCTTTTCTGGGTAATTTGCGCTCCGATGTAATCAAATGGTTCAAATGGCTCTGAGCGCTATGGGACTCAACTGCTGTGGTCATTAGTCCCCTAGAACTTAGAACTACTTAAACCTAACTAACCTAAGGACATCACACACACCCATGCTCGAGGCAGGATTCGAACCTGCGACCGTAGCAGCAGCGCGGCTCCGAACTGGAGCGCCTAGAACCGCACGGCCACCGCGGCCGGCGATGTAATCAGAGGTTACTTTTGCGTACATCCCCATGTTTATGACGTCGCGTCTCCTTAACTACGTGTCGTAAAATTATATAATTTTGCAGTTACATTCAATCGTATACGTGGATACTGTATGCAAAATATGCTGCGAATGGAGTTACTAGCAGTGCGTGAACACTAATAACGTAGTAAGCGACAAACATTTTTTCCTTTCATCTTTTGTGGGAGATGTCAGCGACAAGAGGTTTCATAATAGTTTTAAACTATATTTAAAGTTTGCTGGGAGTCATTAAGTGCACTCATTCTCAAACACTCGATGAACATAGGGTGAGTAATTAGCGCGTGCGAGAGCTACACTGTCTCAACGCGTACACAAATTCTATCTGTAATACTTGTGTTACTATGTTATATCTTTAACGTTAGATTCTACCTCTTAATGATTAGATTACAACAACTGTTTCTTTTTAAAATTCAGTCGGCGTTTATATGTCCGCCAGATGCTGTTAGATAGGTTACCTGCAAGTGGGACTTGAAACGAACCGTGAACCGGATTAGCCGTTTGGTCATACAGATGTTTCCATTATATCACCCCAGCAGTGAAGGATACAAATATTTTCCAGTCGGCCAAGCGCGAAAATATGATTTTGTGCTGTTGACAGAGACAAGGTGTCAAGCGTTTCGGGCAGCCCTCGGCCTAGGGACAGTTTGATAGATATCTGAATAACGGGCATACTGTATCTATTCTGCCGTACAGGGCCAAAATTTAAACACTACACATTTCCTCCAGCACAGACAAATTCAGTAAATGGGTTGGTTCTTTTGCGTTAAGTATGGTCGGCCCCTGAGAAAACAACCATGACTTTTGGATAAAACGGTGCATTACATGCCTGAAGAAATCTTAAAATGACAGCCAAAAAGTATGTAATACTGTAAAGGTTGCAAATTTAGTAACATGTTTCTAGTAATATTTTTACTCTTTTAGGATACAAATCATAAATTAGGCGTTTTCGATAATCTACGATGGATGAGAAAAGTATCCATGAAAATGTAAAGCAAATAATTTTTATAACCTTTTATTATGCGTACTTACCAGTTGTTTGTACGTGTCAAAGCATATAAAGATACCGAAGTGCATAAATAAACTGTCAAAACTTTACTGACCAATAGCATTCGTTTTGTATAAGGAGCACACACTGCTGTAGCAGGGAGAAGAAGGGAAGCAGCTGAAAAATGCTCCTTTCGGAGAACAAAAAAGGCGAATATGCTCTGACAGAAAAGTGCGGAGCCAGCTGCCTCAAACTTCATTCCGCCTGGCTCACCAGAACTTCTGGCAAGCGAACATTATCGTACTTTTTTTTTTTTGCTTAAAGAGAGAAGCAGAGACACAATGACAGTAGAAGAGAAAGGAGACAGTGCGACTGGGAGAGAAAGAGAGAGGAGACAGTGATGATGGAGAGACAAAATGGCAGTGAAAGAGAAAGAGATAGTGTTGAAGAAAAAAACAGTGTATAAAGAATCATCCTTCTCTAACATTACCTTTTTTATATAGAGATAACCGATACCATGTATACTATCGATTCTTACATAGATTATAATTTTCTCAGCTGTTTCACTAAAAGAATTCATATGATATTGCATACAATGTATTATATTTCAGGCTAAAATGTATAAAAAGAAATTAATGTGTTACAGTCGATACGTACTAACAGTCATAATTACTCATCTTTTAAAAGTATCTGAAATTACGAAATTTCTGGCGTTCTTAAAATTCATATTATTAATTGTGCAATGAAACGCTGATTACTAGATTTGTTTCTGGATTTATTTATGAAAAAAATGATATAATTTGGTAAAGATTCTTCTCCTGTCGAGAAAGTTTGTAAACTATTTTGCGTTGTAAACCCTTTGGAAACTGAATACCGCAGAATGTCAGTAGTAATGGGCATGCCTCAGATGGAAGTAGACGTTTTTATAAGTTTGTCACCAACAAAGCAATTATTGGTTTTTTTATGTAGGAATTATAAAGTCGGTGTGATATAGAAGAATGGGTTAAAATAAAAAGATAATCATAGCAACAGGCAACTTTTCATCAGTTATTTCTTCTTCAAGAACCCGCAACCTTAAATCAAAATTTTCAACAGCAAGAATGTACTCCTAGACACAATAACATTTTGAGCCAATGAGACAATCAAGATAAGTAAAGAAGTTCTACTTTTGTAATATTACTCCTCTCGAAGTTTTCAAAATTTGTGCAAAGAATGATAACTTTAATGGTGATGTGTGGGAGGAGAAGATTACAGGTGGGAGCCAAAGAAAGAGGAGACACAGGGGATAGGCAAAATAATGTCAACAGTGGTAATGGGATGGTTGTGTTTGACGGTCAACAACGCAGGTAATGCACGTGTTGCGCTGGACTGTGCGTGTCCACTAAGGACTAGGCATCAGTGCAGGTTGTTTAATAGTAGTGCACACTTCATATTTGCATTCAGAGGCCGAGGCCGACGTGCAATGAAAGACCTAACAGAGTTCCAATGAGGGCAGATTGTGGGGTCCGATTAGCTGGAGCATCAGTAACCAAGACAGCCAACTTACTGAATGTTTCAAGAGCGACTGTTTCAACAGTCATTACAGCCAACACAAAACATGGAAAGACAGCATCGTGTAAACGTAATTGTGGGCGCAAATCGAAACTAAACGACAGAAATCGTCGTACGCTAACACGAATTGTGTCAAAACAACGCGGCTAAAGTGACTGCAGAGATCAATAGCCAGCTTCGAGACCCCGTATCTATCAACACTTTCCGTCGAGAACTCCATAAAGCGAATATTCGTGGACGAGCTGCTATACCAAAACCATTAGTGAAGACAACCAATGCAAAGAAGTACGAAACATGGTAAATGTAAATGTCGTGTGACTAGGGCCTCCCGTCGGGTAGGCCGTTCGCCGGGTGCAAGTCTTTCAATTTGGCGCCACTTCTGCGACTTGCGCGTCGATGGGGACAGCACAACACCCAGTCCCTGAGCGGAGAAAACCTCCGACCCAGCCCTGAGGACTGACATTCTGTCGCGCTGACCACTCACAAGGGAACCTCCCCATCGCACCCCCCTCAGATTTAGTTATAAGCTGGCACAGTGGATAGGCCTTGAGAAACTGAACAAAGATCAATCGAGAAAACAGGAAGAACTTGTGTGGAACTATGAAAAAAATTAGCAAAATATACAAACTGAGTAGTCCATGTGCAAGATAGGGAACATCAAATATATTGTGGGCATAGTAGCGCCGTGGTCCCGTGGTTAGCGTGAGCAGATGCGGAACGAAAGGTCGTTAGTTCAAATCTTCCCTCGAGTGAAAAGTTTAATTTTCTATTTTGAGACAATTATCAAAGTTCAGGTACACATAATCAACTTCGCTCTCCAAAATTCCAGTTCATGTTCAGATTTGCTTGGACATATGCAGGATTTGACGGTCTACACACGGAATAATTTGAAAACGTTAAAAACATATTTTTTGCCAGAGCACAGGGAAAACTGTGCGACTGTCAAACTGATGCATTCATTTATTGCAGTTTATGTGACAAACTCTTTTGTTTTCATCACTTTTTTGGGAGTGATTATGATATCCTCAAGAAAACCTAAATCGGGCAAGGTAGAAGAATCTTTTTACCCATTCGCTAAGTGTACAAGTTAGATGGGTCGACAACATATTCCTGTCATGTGACGCACATGCCGTCACCAGTGTCGTATAGAATATACCAGAGGTGTTTTCCTGTGGAGGAATCGGTTGACCTTGCGATCGGTTGACCTTGCGATCAAATGTTATAGGTTCCCATTGGAGACGCACGTCCTTTCGTCTACTAATCGCACGGTTTTGCGGTGCGGTCGCAAAACACGGACACTAAACTTATTACAGTGAACAGAGACGTCAATGAACGAACGGACAGATCATAACTTTGCGAAAATAAAGAAGGTAAAATTTTCACTCATGGGAAGACTTGAACCGAGGACCTTTCGTTCCGCAGCTGCTCACGCTAACCACGGGACCAGGGCGCAACTGAGCCCACAATATAGTTGATGTTGCCTATCTTACGCATGGACTACTCAGGTTGTATATTTTGCTTATTTTTTTCATAGTTCCACACAACATCTTCCTGTTTTCTCGATTGATCTGTGTTCACTTTTTCAAGGCCTATCCACTGTGCCAACTTATAACTAAATCTGAGGGGGGTGCGATGGGGAGGTTCCCTTGTCAGATACCGGGGGCGGACCTAAAACATGGTGTCAGGAGCATAAATCCTGGACAGCTGATCAGTGGAAACACGTCATATGGTCCGACGAGTCAACGTTTTTGTTATTTCCAGCATCGGGCCGGGTTTACGTCTCATGCCAAAAGAAGCCCACAATCCTGATTACTTGATTCCAACGGTTAAGCATGGAGGTGGAAGTGTGATGTGACCAGCCATACCATGGTATCTGCTGGTCCCACCATTACTCTCAAAGGTCGTGTCACAGCCAACGATTACGTGAACATTTTAGGTGATCAGGTGCACCCTACGATTCAAATATTTGCTTTTCAACAATGGTGCCATATTTCAGGACGATAATGCACCCATTCACACATCCAGGACACCACAATCGTGGTATGAGGAGCATGCAGCTGGTCACCAAAGTCCCCGGACTTGAACATTATCGAACCCTTGTGGGCGGTATTGGAGCGCAGACTCCGGAGCAGATTTCCGCCTCCCTCGCCACTGCTGGAGACAGAAGAGGTTCTGATCGAAGAGTGGCATAACATTCCACTGGAGACTGTACAATCATTACATGCCAGTATTCCAAGAAGAATCGGAGCTGTATTACGAGCAAATGTGGGTCCAACCCCTTATTAATAAACCATTCCCAAGTAAGTTCAGCCGTTCACATTATTTTCTCTATCGCCTGTATTATTCCCTGTTAGACTGCCAGTAAAGGAGAAAGAGATATACAGAGAGATAGAGAGATGAGTGGACACTGTCAATTGTCTTGGATGGTCTGGACCCTCCACACCGGCGAACTTAAACACGAAGGTATAGGAGAGGGCGCTATTTCGGCGAAATTTTTAAAGACGTGGAAGAAGGGATAAATAACTTGAACTCTCAGTTGCCGAGGTATGGTGGAGACGGTGGCACTGGGAAAGAATGACAAAAGGAGACAGTGGCAGGGGGAATACTGCAAATCAATAAAAGAAAAAGGAGAAAGTGGGAAAGGGATATATACATACAGTGGCAGTGAGAGAAAGACGCTCAGTATAAGGCTTAACTACAGAGAGAGACTGTGAAAAAACATTTAAAATGCTCTATGTTAAAAGATTGTCAATATGTTGGCGTACCAAAATTTTTGTTGAGGAAGGCGGTATGAGGGTTCGGACGCCTCGTTCCCCACATTTCTCTCACAGTCTTTTAAGGAGCAACATACTCTCATTTTTTGTGCTCCGACAGCAGCATTTTCCACATCCCTGTGCCAGTTTTTATTCATACAGGATTTATATCATTGTTCTCTTGCAAAAGTGTTGTGTATTTGATCCGTGTAAATCGTTTACATTTCAGAAGGATTTCATTTCAACCAAGTGTATTCTTCTTTCGTTATTTTCAGTTGACGTCGACGATTCGCTTTTCTCTGCTTCTACATCTCTACTCCGCAATCTACCTCTTGCTGTGTGGCGGAGGGTACTTTGTGTAGTACTGTCAGTTCTTCCCTTGCTCGCTCATCTCGCACATTGTTTGCGGGGAGAACGGGTGCTGGTAAGCTTCCGTGTGAGCTCCAGTTTCTCTAATCTTACCTTCATGGTCTTTTCGCGAGATATTGAGAGGCACCCATATGCCTTGCTCATACTGTGGCATCAAGCAGTCAGGCCTGCAAGATGAGTGGTCTGCCAAGCGAGTGCATTCATTTTTTATTTATCGAGTAACATGAGCTCTAGTACTCACAATTAAGTTACAAATTATTCTCCTGTTTGAATATTAACCAACGGAAACGGATAACGCAAATCTGACTATTAAAAATTTACACAACTCGGATTGTTCACTACGCACTGGCAATACCACATTTTCTTTCTTATTCAACGGCTTTGATCATCACGTGGCCATCGCACTGAATATGAATGGCGCACACATTATAAATTCTGGGTATCATGACAACATACTATTCGAAGGAAAAGGCCACCAATCTTTCTCATTTCACTATCTTATTTATTCCGATAAATTCTATAACCTAAACACACAAATTCTGTAACCTACAACAATAACACATGAGAAATTCCGCCCAGTGGGCATGGCTTTACATTGGTGATTCTCTATCTTATGGTCTCGTAATTATCTAACGCTACAGTGCACTTTCTGAATAGGATGGTGGATCTTTTGCTATATCTCACACTTCGACTCTCACATCCATCATCACGAAACTTTCCTCCAGACCGAGCGGTACAAAAAGGAACATGCATAACCCACTGCCTATGAAACTATCTTGTCATTCTCCCATGCCAACTACACATACTTAAATTTCATGAAATACATCACACTGGCAACATACAATACAAAGAATAGTCACAACGTTATAATCACATCATTTTCAGCTTTCCCACTTCAATTCGTATTCATCCGAGTTTCACACGACACTGCCCCACTTCGTAACTTTTCTTTCCTACTATGAACTCTGGAGGATATATGCACGTCTTCCTGTGCAATGCAAGCCAAGTGGCGTTGCTGGATAGGCGGCTGACTCACCTTGCTTCACTCTCAGAGTATTATAGTTTGAATCAAGCGTCACACGGAAACATAACACGCAAAGTAGTATTAAGAACATATTCGTCACACACACGAATCCTCAACTGATACCATGGACGAGTACTTCTCTTTATCCTTTGTCTCATACACAGATTGAGACTCACACAGTACTCACCACGTGGAAGTACTCGCCTCTAATTTCAAGCCCTGCACACGCTATTTTTTAAATATTTCAACTTATAGTACACACGCTAGTAATTCAGGTTAACTTAAGCACACGGAAGTATTTCAACTTATTGCTACACGTGGTTTCATTGTGACCGTTGGTCACTTCCGAAGATTACTACGATCCCATTAATATTACCTGCCTGACATTTAATTCTCGCCACAAAAGTTCCTGAAATAGAGAAATTATTATTTCAAACTACTCTTAAATATTGCACATGCATACCATGTCTCCACTCTTTTGTCTTTACGGAGCACAACTAAGACAGGTCTTAACAGCACAAGATCCAGCGGCAGAGCGCTGAAACATGGCCGTTCTTCAGGTCATCTCGCACCTCTGCTGAAGTGGGGGAGCACCTTGCTACCGTATTGGTCAGCCACATTTCAGGCGCTCAAAGCTCAGGTAAATTTCATCTCTTTGGTTCCACCAAAGGTGACCAAAGGACCGTCTCAAAGATGATCATATATGGCACATTCACTATCTGCGGTTAGCAGACGACCATACATTCATTCATTTCGCAGATCTCACCAAATTGGATGTAGGGATTTATTTTGTGGGAGTGCACATGTGATCAATTAAATAAATAAATTGTCATTCTTTCCTAAACTGGTATCCGGCTTCGATGTATTAAGTGAAATTGAGTTATTATTACAAAAAATATGTTGTTCTGACAAGAATAACGGAGAATGTTGTACCTATTTTCAATGTCGGGCGGTACTGTACCCTTTCAATATATACATAGAAGGGAGCCTATCCCTGATTAGAAAACCGTATTTCTCATGAAATGAGTTTGACACAGATACGCGGTTTGTTGCAAATGACTAATTCGTACATTTTTTTTTTACATACTCTTTCACATGACCTCCATTTGTTGACCGTAGAACGCCTGGGCGATACTCAAATTCTCTCCATGTCTTCACCAACATTTCTTCTACCACCACCATTACAACGTCTAGCATTCGTGTCAAAAGAGTATGCAAATCACGAATTGGCGAATTGAACATTTTATCCTTAGCCTTACTCCACAAAAAGGTCACGAGGGTTTAAGTCTGGCGAAAGTGGTGGCCATGATTTGAGACTGCTTCTACCGATCCATCCTTCCGGAAAGGTTTCATCCGAGAACTGAAGAACAAATATTCCTCACTGTGGAGTCGCACCGTCTGATCGAGACACTACCGATGATATAAATTTCTGTAACTGAGATGCAACATGGCCAGGTAAACTGTTGCCGTAATAGCAGTCTCGGTGGATAAGAACGGTCGAATAGTAGCGTTTTGCATTACGCCAAACTACACATTCACTTTCGAGCTGCGCCTTATTTGCTGTACCACGATATGTAGTTTCTCTGACTCCCAGATCCGGACGTTATGCCCGTTTACTTTCCAGGAGATGTGAAAAGTCGCTTAATCGGAAAAGCAAACTTTATTAGAGTAGTAGTAGCCACTGTCTGCATCGATTCGTTCCGACAAGCTCCTAGCAAAGTCAACAGGTTTGAGCCTATTGTATGGTTGCAAAGCTTGTAGGAGTTGGAGTTTGATATGCATAAAACGCAGCCGTTCGTGTAAAGCATTTGCCAAGTGATCTGAGGACTGACCGTTCCTCCGGAAACATGATGTGCTACTTGTCGCATACTGCGTTTGTAAGTAGGCTGTTTAGGTTTTTATGTTGGTAACGCCACGTAGTAGTGCTCTGTATGAAAATCGCTGAGTGCGCTGTGTGCAGTCTGTGACTGGTTGCACTCATTGTTGGAATACTCCCTGGTGTAGTGTTGGGCAGTTGGATGTATACAACGCGTAGTGTTGGGCAGTTGTAGGTGAACCGCCAGCAGTGGTGGATGTGGGGAGAGAGATACTCGCTGGTGTAGTGTTGGGCAGTTGGATGTATACAACGCGTAGTGTTGGGCAGTTGGAGGTGAACCGCCAGCAGTGGTGGATGTGGGGAGAGAGATACTCGCTGGTGTAGTGTTGGGCAGTTGGATGTATACAACGCGTAGTGTTGGGCAGTTGGAGGTGAACCGCCAGCAGTGGTGGATGTGGGGAGAGAGATACTCGCTGGTGTAGTGTTGGGCAGTTGGATGTATACAACGCGTAGTGTTGGGCAGTTGGAGGTGAACCGCCAGCAGTGGTGGATGTGGGGAGAGAGATACTCGCTGGTGTAGTGTTGGGCAGTTGGATGTATACAACGCGTAGTGTTGGGCAGTTGGAGGTGAACCGCCAGCAGTGGTGGATGTGGGGAGAGAGATGCCAGAGTTTTGAGAGCGGACGATCTGGACGTGTGTCGATCTGGACGTGTGTCCGTCAGAAAAAGGAAATTTGTAAGGCTGGATGTCATGAACTGATATATATACAGGGTTTACAGAAAGGTACGGCCAAACTTTCAGGAAACATTCCTCACACACAAAGAAAGAAAATATGTTATGTGGGCATGTGTCCGGAAACGCTTACTTTCCATGTTAGAGCTCATTTTATTACTTCTCTTCAATCACATTAATCATGGAATGGAAACACACAGCAATAGAACGTACCAGCGTGACTTCAAACACTTTGTTACAAGAAATGTTCAAAATGT
Source organism: Schistocerca nitens (assembly GCF_023898315.1). Lineage (NCBI taxonomy): Eukaryota > Metazoa > Arthropoda > Insecta > Orthoptera > Acrididae > Schistocerca > Schistocerca nitens. The sequence goes on along the minus strand of NC_064619.1, from coordinate 603,294,686 downwards.
CCTCCGTTAGCGAGAATACATGCATCCACCCTCCTTCGCATGAAATCCCTGATGCGCTGATGCAGCCCTGGAGAATGGCGTATTGTATCACAGCCGTCCACAATACGAGCTCGAAGAGTCTCTATTTGGTACCGGGATTGCGTGGACAAGAGCTTTCAAATGCCCCCATAAATGAAAGTCGAGAGGGTTGAGGTCAGGAGAGCATCGAGGCCATGGAATTGGTCCGCCTCTACCTATCCATCGGTCACCGACTCTGTTGTTGAGAAGCGTACGAACACTTCGACTGAAATGTGCAGGAGCTCCATCGTGCATGAACCACATGTTGTGTCGTACTTGTAAAGGCACATGTTCTAGCAGCACAGGTAGAGCATCCCGTATGAAATCATGATAACGTGCTCCATTGAGCGTAGGTGGCCGAAACTAAAATGAGCTCTAACACGGAAATTAAGCGTTTTCGGACACATGTCCACGTAACATCTTTTCTTTATTTGTGTGTGAGGAATGTTTCCTGAAAGTTTGGCCGTACCTTTTTGTAACACCCTATATATACAGGGTGTCCCAGCTATCTTGTCCACCCAAAATATCTCTGGAACAATAACAGCTATTGGAAAACGACTTTCACCGGTATCAATGTACGGCTGGGGCCCATGAATGTACATATTTGGAAACATTCTAAAACGAAAGCATATGTGTTTTTTAACACAAACTTATGTTTTTTTTTTTTTAAATGGACCTCCTATATTTTTTCTTCAGCAATCCATAGCATGACAAAGCACATACACAATGGCGTTGATTGCATCGCACGATTCCCATTACATCCCGAGATATTGAGACGCGAAGTTGACGCTTGAAACACCCGACATGCGCTGCTAGCGCACGTCCTGAGGCTCAGGCATGAACCCCATGCTGCCCGTAATCGCTATGTGATTGACATGCGTAATCACACTTCCTTACTTATCAAGAGGTCCGAAAAGAATAATACGGTCTGCTGCCATCCTGCATTAACGTCGTACATTCCAGCAGGTATTTATCCCATAGGCTAGGGGTGATGCGGTTCTGTAACATATCTGTGTACCGCAACGTTAGTCGCAAAGTTAACTTCGCTTATCGTTAATCCGTCACTAAAAAGGTAATGCCGTTCAACGTTAAAACTTTACTTTACTGTAGATCTAGCGCAAGTGACAGTTAATCATTCACTCGTAATAGTAAAATTCATGTTGATGGTTTTAGTGAAACGAGCAAGTGGACTAAAAGTTTTACCGTTGTTTAGGTAAAAATGTTTTGATTTGGGAAGTTCAGGTAGGACATAGAAGATGAATGTAAACATGTTTAACCAATTTGCTTTATTGTGACATAATTATCAATGTTATGTTTATCTAATGCGTTAAATGACTGTTGCAAACAAATGTTTCTTAACATCCCTGGGTAAAATGGCCCTTTGTAGAAACTTCCACTGTGATACCAGCACTACATACTAAACATAGCGTTCACATCTCATGCTCAAAGTGATGCCCATTGGCTTGCATACATAGGGGCAGTCTGCGGATGAAGGATGCCCTACTTCGTGCTACTGTTTCCTCTTTGATGGCTGTACAAGCATCAATAATGCGTTGCTTCATGTCCTCTGGTGTTGTTGGTTCATGTTGGTACATAGCATCCTTCACTGCTCCCCAAAGAAACTAATGCAGCGGTGTAAGGTCCGGAGATCGGGCAGGCCACCTAACTGGGCCACCTCGTCCAATCCACCTACCAGGGAACTTACGGTGCAGAAGTCGTCGTGCTCGTAAGGCGTTATGTGCAGGGCATCCGTCATGCTGATACCACATGACCATTCTCCGGTTCAGAGGTACGGTGTCCAAGAGAACAGGAAGATTGTGTCGTATAAATCTGGAGTATTGTCTGCCATTTTGAATGCCATTTATAAAGAAAGGTCCGATAATGGTATCTCCAATAATCCCACACCAAACATTAACTTTCCACGGACGTTGATGCTCTACCTGACGGAGCCATTTTGGATTGTCTGCGGACCAATAACGCATATTCCTCACATTGACAATTCCTTTGTTGGAGAATGATGCCTCGTCGGTAAAGAGAACATCTGCAAAAAAATTTGGATTAGTCAGAAGTTTTTGCTGAGTCTACCGACAAAGTGTTACCCTATTGCGAAAGTCATTTCCATGAAGAGCCTGGTGTAAATGAACATGGTAAGGACGAAATTTATGACGTTTAAGAATACACTGTGCACTTGATTTCGACACACCAACTTCACGTTCAATTTGACGTGTGCTGATTCGAGGATTCACAGCTATGGTAGCGAGTACAGCAACTTCAGCACTTTCATCTGTGCGTGTTCTAGGACGATGTCGAGGTCTTGGATTTAAGTTTCCCGTTTCACGTAGACGAGATGTGAGACGACCAAACATCCGGCGCGAAGGCAATGGCTTGTCAGGGAATCGTCTCCTGTACAGTCGTTCTGCCTGAACAGCATTTCGTCCACCTGCAACAGGGTAAGTACAGGTATGTAAAGTAGGGTAGAAAACAGACCTATTAACTTAATAATCATAATGTTCGCTAACAGTGCTATCAACAAAAAAAGCAATCTCATAACGTATTTCCCGTTAACGTACTTTCTCCATAGATCAGCAGCATTTCTACCATATCTTCATGTGTGTACATTATACTGTACAGTATAAGTTCCACAACACAACGTTTATTCACAATGTGTACTACCTCCGTGCCGTCACTAGATTACTCTGATGCACGTCTACACTGGCAAGCGGTGTACTGCACTCCAAAGCAACAACAAATGGGATGCTCGGAGGGTGGTGGAGTACAGGAGTTCGCATGGGTCGCAAATCATAAACAAGGCGAAGTGGTAACTGTGGCAGTAGTGGGAACTACGTTGGACACTTGACCAGGTAGAGCCAGGCACAATGGGTCATATAACGCATTAGATAAACCTTATTTTGGGTGTGCAGGATAAATAAGACAACCTGACGGGTGTACACCGATCGGTACTGGTTCATATTGTGTACGTAGATACGTAAAACGTGCAAGAGGGAAACCATTATGTGCTTATGAGAGTTGATGGCAGCAGACCGTATTATTCGTTTCGGACCTCTTGATAAGTATGGAGGTGTGATTACGCATGTCAATCACATCGCGATTACATGTCAATCACATCGCGATTACGGGCAGCATGGGGTTCACGCCTGAGCCTCAGGACGTGCGCTAGCAGCGCATTTCGGGTGTTTCAAGCGTCAACTTCGCGTCTCAATATCTCGGGATGTAATGGGAATCGTGCGATGCAATCAACGCCATTGTGTATGTGCTTTGTCATGCTATGGATTGCTGAAGAAAAAATATAGGAGGTCCATTTAAAAAAAAACATAAGTTTGTGTTAAAAAACACGTATGCTTTCGTTTTAGAATGTTTCCAAATATGTACATTCATGGGCCCCAGCCCTACATTGATATCGGTGAAAGTCGTTTTCCAATAGCTGTTATTGTTCCAGAGATATTTTGGGTGGACAAGGTAGCTGGGACATAATGACTTTTGAAGACTATTAAGGTAAATAAATCGTTTGTTTTCTATCAAAATCTTTCATTTGCTAACTATGCTTATCAGCAGTTAGTGTCTTTAGTAGTTAGAATCTTGTATTTAGCTGGCAGTATTGTCGCTCGGTGTATTGCAGTAGTTCGAGTAACGAAGATTTTTGTGAGGTAAGTGATTCATGAAAGGTATAGGTTATTGTTAGTCAGGGCCATTCTTTTGTAGGGATTATTGAAAGTCAGATTGCCTTGCGCTAAAAAATACTGTGTCAGTTTAGCGATGATCAGAACAAGTAAAGAGATAATTGTCTGAGTACCTTCAGTTTTGATCAGGTGTTTGAAAATCAAATAACGTAGAAGTTTACCAGCACAGTCATTCTTAATTTTTGAAGGGTAAGTTTCACGTTGAAATGCTGTGTTCGTGGTATCTGCATTGTCGTCGCTCGCTCCATGTCTACCGCTTCTTGTCTTGTCACCACCCCTGCCACTGTCTTACAACTTCTCATGCTCCTCCTGTATGCCGGCTCTCGGTCTTCGAGCCCTCTCCTGCATAGACACCATTGTGACAGCGGCACTCCTAAATTACACGAGACTTATTATTGCTGTAGCTATTACTTTAAAAAATTGCAGCTTGGTGTTTTTCCTCGTCTTGCCACTCAGTGTTCTGAGTACACAAGGAGTATTTCGGCAATAATTATTCGCTGTTTTACAACAAAATTTCGAACGGAATTCTCGTTTGCGGATTGATTGCACATTCTACTGTCAGAGTTTCCGTTTACGTTATAATCTCACCTTGTATGTTCTCAGCAGAATGCAGTGCGTGAAAATTGCAGATTTTGTTTTTGAATTTTCCGTCATCAGTGCAACTGTGAAAGATGATCTGAAAACACACTTGACCTAACAAGTAAATTGATTCGCTGTAGTTATATCTTAACGTATAAACTTCAATGGAATATGTTATCGAAATATTCAAAACGGTTCAAATGGCTCTGAGCACTATGGGACTTAACATCGGAGGTCATCAGTCCCGTAGATTTAGAACTACTTAAACCCAACTAACCTAAGGACATCACACACGTCCATGCCCGAGGAAAAAAAAATTGTTCAAATGTGTGTGAAATCTTATGGGATTTAACTGCTAAGGTCATCTGTCCCTAAACTTACACGCTACTTAACCTAAATTATCCTAAGCACAAACACACACACCCATGCCGGAGGGAGGACTCGAACCTCCGCCGGGATCACCTGCCAGAGGCAGGATTCGAACCTGCAACCGTAGCGGCCGCGCGGTTCCAGACCGAAGTGCCTATCGAAATATTATCGTGCTTGTATCTGAAGATTAGTATAACAGTCGAAACGCATGGTGTGAAATTATCTTTTACAGCAAATCGTGTTTTGTGTTTTCAGGTCAAAAATGTAAGCAGTGATACAATCGCCCGCCGCTGTGGTCGAGCGATTCTAGGCCCTACAGTCTGGAACCGCGTGACCTCTACGGTCGCAGGTTCGAATCCTACCTCGGGCATGGATGCGTGGGATGTCCTTAGGTTAGTTAGGTTTAAGTAGTTTCAAGTTATAGGGGACTGATAACCTCAGAAGTTAAGTCCCATAGTGCTCAGAGCCATTTGAACCATTTTTGACTCAATCCATGCTCTACACATTTCACTGAAATCGGTCTACACATTTCACTGAAATCAGTTGCGTAAAATTACCGTCTTTACGATAGTGTAACTGGTCGAAATGCCTAGTGTGAGATAATCATGCACAGTATGTTTTCGGTTTGTTTTCAGGTGTAGGAACCACAGCTGAGTGGGTTTCGCAGAGGTTTGGCAAGGGCAAATGAACAAATGCTGCGTAATAATTTTGTACGGCTTATTCGGCTGTATTTCTCAGTGGACAGCTGATGTGAATTACGTCACCATTCACGTCTAACCCCGCGTTCTTTCACGTCAAATTTACAGCGGCATGCGATAAAATGATTGGCGCTTCAGTTGTCAAAATTGCCGAGACATGAAAGAATGGTTAAAGCAACTTCGGCAGGGTGAAGCCGATTTCTTCCAATCCATAATACATAATATTTTTTACTTACTGTCAAATGACGTGAATTTTTGAGTTCTTCAAGATGGGGAAAAACCTTCTGCTGGTTACTTCATTCGTTAAAGAGTGTAGTATCACGTCGAGAGAATTTGATACTTCTGTCTTACGACACGTGTGCGTAAGGGGTGAAAGTGTCAACGCGGTGGAAATATTTTTTATTCTTGTTAAAAGCTGGTGGTGGCCAAATATTTACTTCGCATACGTTTTGAAATGTAAAGCATAATTTTGTTTTTACGTCCGATCTGGGCAGGCTAAAAAAGATATACATTGCATTATATAGCGTGATTCACGAAGATACGAAAATATTTTAATATGTTATTCTACAAGTAAAACTAAAGAAAAAAGTTCATATAAATACAGATCCGCAGATGTTTAGTTACGGAGTTACGGTTAATAAAAGATTTTGCCTGAAATTTAGCAAAAAATGGTTCAAATGGCTCTGAGCACTATGGGACTCAACTGCTGTGGTCATTAGTCCCCTAGAACTTAGAACTACTTAAACCTAACTAACCTAAGGACATCACACACATCCATGCCCGAGGCAGGATTCGAACCTGCTACCGTAGCAGTTGCACGGTTCCGGACTGCGCGCCTAGAACCGCGAGACCACCGCGGCCGGCTGAAATTTAGCAACTTCACTAATATGAAGACATCGCAAAACTGTGTGAGATTAAAGTAAAGCACGATTTCCATTTATTATGTTGTTACTGGTCTGGTGAATCTAATAAAACATGTTCCAGACGTGTATCTGCAGTAGTTTTCCAGAACATCCAGAAAAGCAAAGGTTATTATACAAGTAAATTTGTTTACTTTCCATTAAGAACGCAGAAACGCTTATGTCATCGTTGGCAACCATTAATGAGTTGTTTGAGGTAAATGGATTGAACTTGGTGGAGACATTTTTGAACATTTATTGTGGCCGGGCAAGGTGGCTCAGTGGTTGGCACACTGGAGTCGCATTCGTGAGGACCACTGTTCAATTTCAATCCCGCGTCCGGCTATCCTGATTTAGGTTTTCCGTGATTTCCCTAAATCGCTTCAGGCAAATGCCGGGATGGTTCCTTTCACAGGGCACAACCGACTTCCTTCCCCATCCTTCCATAATTCGACGAGACCGATGACCTCGCTGTTTGGTCTCTTCCGCCAAATCAGTCCAAATCCAATTTATTGTGAATGTATTGTGAAATTGTATGTACACTGTACAACTTCTTTAACACTGAGCTTTGTTTTTACCGATTAACATGAATGCACGTGTGTTATGGTATAAATAAAAGCAGATTGTCTGATATATTCATACAGTTTCAATTAACGTTATTACCATCACTTTTCCAAAATAAAATTCTCTACAACTTCTGTTGAAAACTTTCTACAGTTGTCTGGAATTTAAAAAACAAATTGGGCCAAGTAGATAATAAATTTAAAATATTACGAAATTACTTCTTTGCATCTCTGGACGTTCTGGAAAACTATTGCAGATACATATCTGGGACATGTTTTATTAGATTCTCCAGACCAAAAACAGCGAAACAATTGGAACTCGTGCTTTACTTTAGCCTCGTACAGTTTTGCGATGGCTTCATATTAGCTAAGTTCTAAATTTCAGGCAATGTCTTTTACTAGCCGTAACTCCGTAAATAAAAACATTTGCGGACCCATGTTTATCTGACCTTTTTTGTTCTTGTAGAATAACATATTAAAATATTTGCAAATCTTCGTGAATCGCGGTGTACGTTAAAAACTACGACGGTAATATTGACACTCAAAGATATATCGGATGCGACTGGTAGCAGCGATGCTAAAAAGAGACTGTTGTACATTGTATCTCTGGCTTTGTTGGCCGACTTGGAGGTAATTTGTAATTTTTTTTGGGTTTTGTGTTGGCTTCCTATCGGGATTAGAGGCAGGTATATATTGTTGTATGAAAGGGACAGTCCGATATTGCAATGAGAATTGTGACTTTAAAGTTTGGTGTCTATATAGAGAAGCCTGAAGGATTAAAAACCACTGCAATTCGAAACAGCTCATCTTGATGAATAAACGGCGAATATAATCATCGTCAACGACAACAAAACAGAAAAAGGTAATTCATTCTTTTAAAAACCCCTCACTTCACATTGGACATTATATATTTTTAAGTTTTACCAGCAAGATTTACATTTTCTAAACATTCTGCGTGGTGTCTGTTTGTTCTATATCGTGTCTCCGTACCACTTTCGCGCGACGACGCTCTGAGCGTGTTTTTTAGGGAATTGACTAGTTTGAGCCTGGGACCTGTTGCTGGTAAGGAGACGCCAGACCACACATGACATGTAGAATTCAGAAGAGTTCAGTGAGACTAGCGATGATATAACCAATGGTTTCAGCGTCAGCTCCACTGCACTCCCTGTAAAAGAATCTTAATACTAACTAAATTTATTGGAAGGGGTTCAAGGCTTTCCTATTTTTAGTTAGCTGGTAAAATTGCGAGGTGCCGGGGCTAGCAGTGTATTTAACACTAAATTCTTCTAGAATCTACATACGTAAATGATGCTCTAAGCCCCCCCTATTCTAACTCCGACTGTTGCTGCTGCACATGGATTAAAAAGATACGCGAACTGACTGTAATCAACCCTGCAAGTGGAGTAGAAAAGAGTTTGGCACCTGCAATAATTTAATTTGATAAATAAGTTAAATAAAGGAAGGTTTCATTAACGTAGTGAGAAATGATAGGGTTGCTCTACCGATTAACAGAATGAAAGTTCTGTCCAAAATAACAATATGATTTATTAAGACTAAACACAAAATAATAAACAAAAACATGAAACATTTACAATACATCAAATTGGCTCAAATTGGATACTCAAACAAACGCTGTGAAGGTGAAGTTGTCCCTAAACTAAATTGTGACTTTTATGACGAAGTGGTATGTATGCCAATTCCTTGCCACTCAAATCCTAAGAGAGACACACCGCTAACCCAACATTAATTGCTGCTACATTAGTGAGAACTCAGACAATGAACACCCAAGATAGAACAAAGTTAGAAAAGACGAACAGGCGCGCTCTGCTGAGCTCCGATTATCTGCTAGCAAAAATGCCTGCTTTGCCGGTGCTGCGGACGTACATTACCAAGCTGTCTTCTTAGCTGCAAGGACACGATCTGGCGTACTGGAAGCGATGGCTGGTTGCTTCGACGTCCCGTTGTGGTGGTGATAATGTCGCGAGTATAGCCCGAAACAAATTATCCTGGCCTGGTTGTTCCAGACTAAAGACTTCCTAGCAATACAAATGCGCCTCTGAGGGAGACGAAGAAGGCTCGCCACACAATCACTGATGGTACAGTGATTGATTTTAACAAGCGAAGTCACCCAGTAACTCCGATACAGTCAACATTAGCCAAAACTGTTCAAGACAGACAACATAGGCCTCTTGTACACAGAACGCTCAATTGCCAACTGTACTCGGAAAGTTATGTTGAAGTCGAAACTTCAGCAACTTCGTCAAATAGTTACAATTAAATAAAAGTATATTAGACAGCCAACGGAAGGCAGGCTGACCCGCGCAGCGAGAGCTCAGTGTTGTAACCTACTCCGACTGAAAGGCGAGAGCCGACTACCCTAGAGCACCCGTACAGGCCGAACACAGAACATTCCCGCCCCCACGACAGTGCCCGTGGTTAACCGTTCCAATCAGCAACTCGAAAACCGGCGGAAAATTCCACTTTATTGCCGGAGCACTACCATTCCACCAATGGAGATTCTTGGCGCCAATTTCTGCGCCGATTTTGCTACGTCACGGAGCTATGCCCTGAGCAAGCCAATCACAGTTACTATACGGCAGAAAAACGCGGGAATTTGCGCGCCAAGGCTGCTTGGGAACGCAAGTCATTCCCACGCCTCGCTGGTAGCCCGCCAGAAAGTGTTTTCGCTTTCTGCGAAGTAACGAAACCTCTAGCCCAGCCGCTACTTGAGGCCCCTCCGGGCGTCTCTTTTGACAATGTCGGCGTCTGGAAAGCATTCAAATGGATCTGAGCACTATGGGACTCAACTGCTGAGGTCATTAGTCCCCTAGAACTTAGAACTAGTTAAACCTAACTAACCTAAGGACATCACAAACATCCATGCCCGAGGCAGGATTCGAACCTGCGACCGTAGCGGTCTTGCGGTTCCAGACTGCAGTGCCTTTAACCGCAAGGCCACTTCGGCCGGCCTGGAAAGCATTCACTCGACTCCCTCACACCCGTCGGCTTACCCTTTCAAGATTTAGCAGAGCCCGCCTGTCACCGGACCACCCGGGTGACGAGAGACGCTGCGTGGGAAGTCCGTGTGTGAAGGAATAGCAACTTTACACCGCATGCAATTGGAGAGGAAAATCGTAAGATAGAAATATGAGAGGGGGCTCATGCCACCTCTCAAAATAACGTCGAAAAAGCAGTTAAGTTTACCATTGGAAATTTTATTCTACTCACAAAACATTGTTCATAAATTGCACTATTGATAAAAGGAAATGTTTTAATGTAGGATGGTAAAAACCAACTGTGTTCAACAAAAATGTGAACAAATATTCCCTGAATGGGAAGGATGACCTATGCCATATCACATCTATAATCTAGGTTTAAATTAAGTTACACAAAAAAGCAAATTATCAAAATGGTCTACAGTGACCCTCAATTATCTTTAATTACTTATCTAACTTGTCGTAAATTACAGTGGCTGATGTGGCTTCTCAATAGCTATATAACAGAAAAATCATCGCGTTTCAGATTTTTACTTCAAGTGGCAAATGTGAACACCATGAGCTGTAATTGACGATCGACACTAGTATTACGCAAAAAGGAGTGTAACAGATGAGACTTCTGCAGTTCTGAGTGAAGCTTTATGTGCTGTTATGCGGCATCGCGTGCGTTCATTACCATGTCGGTGTTCGTCAGGGGGCGGCGGACAGCACAGCTCCGCTCACCTCTCCGTCTCGGAAGCAACTCTCTCCTAACTTCTCCTTATTACAATTTACCGAAGTTGGTTTAAAAAAAACTATCTGGCTGTGTTTTCATCTGACCAATCAGGTTCTCAATGTTAACCTTATGAATCGTCCCCTTAGAAAAATTATAAACGACTGTGCTTATCCTGACACACAATATTTTTAGAGCAACGCAGTCTGACTTTCAAAAATCCCTACAAAAAAATGGCCCTGACTAACATTAACCTATGCGTTTCACAAATCGCTTACCTCACAAAAATCTTGGTTACTCGAACTACTGCAATACAGGAAGCGCCACTACTGCCAGCTAAATAAAAGATTCAAACTACAGAAGGCGCTAACTACTGATAGGGATAGTTAGCAAATGAAAGATTTTGATAGAGAACAAACAATGTATTTATCTTAATAGTGTTGAAAACTCATAATATACATAGCAGGTCATGACATCCAGTCTTACAAATATCAAAACTCCGCCATTTCTCTCCCCACATCCACCACTGCTGGCGGCTCACCTCCAACTGCGCAACGCTTCGCGCTGTTCACATCCAGCTGCCGCTGCCCAACACTACAATGGCAGACAACAATGCAAACTAGCCACAGACTGCACACAGCACAGCCAGTGATTTTCATACAGAGCGCTACGTAACGTTGCCAATAAGAAAACATAAACTGCCTACTTACAACCTTAAGCTCCGCCTACAAAAATTCTGTCTATCCAATGAGAAACGTTATACTTTTCGTGGTGGGGCAATGTTTTTTAAAGTTTGCAACATAACAGAGACGCGAAAAAGTCTCAAGCTAAAATTTGCAGCTGGTGTGGTCCTTTTAGCGTTATCGTAAGATCTATACTGTTCTTCTGGAGGTCTCTATCTTTTAACATGGGCTGGGGGGTGGTCCTAATGTAACAGAGACGCGAAAAAGTCTCACGCTAAAACTTGCGGGTGGTGTGGTCCTAGCAGTTAGCTGGCTACGTGGGTGTCCGTCCGTCCCTTATCGTAGGGCCTTCCAGCATAACACGGTTCTGCTCTCGGCTTCTGTTCTCGTTTCTCCCCTTGGAAATGCGTCTGTCTCAAGGTGGGAAGGTATGACATGCATTTAGGCATTCTTGTGTTAGTCTGTGGTATTCCATTTGCTCACTCGTTACTCGTATTACTTTGGTTAATTTAATGTCACGATTTATTCGGAGCTATGTGACATACTACTGGATTTGCTTATCATGTCAGGGTTTTCATGGAAGGTGTTGGATTTGCCTGACACCTTACAATCTTGCGGCGAAAATTATTTCAAGAGCCAGCAACGAATTTGTAATAACACAGATCAAAACCAGCGACGAGTGACATTGCCGTCTTTTCTCAAAAGTAACATTCAGTAGCCGGGGCGTCGATTTATTCTCGCTACAATAATTAAGGATCTGCGGCCACTTGCATTCCCCTCCCGTTTATCTTTGAGATGGTGCAGAACCATCAACACTAAATCGTCGATCGCAGCAGCAGTGGAGTCCCGGGATCGACGTCACCGAGATTCAGAAGAAGAATTCTTCCTCCAGCGAATGTCTATTCTTGGAGATACAAAAATAATAATAATAATTGTTATTTTCAGAGAATCTTCAAGATTTTTATTAGGAAAAGTCCTGCAATTAACTTCACAGACATACATAATATTCGTGTTCTTTTTTCATTTTTTTTTATCTGCACAGTCGCACAGTACAGTACACATTCATTCAAGAGAGAATTAGTAAATTATTCCAATTAACTTGTTGTTGTTGTTGTTGTGGTCTTCAGTCCTGAGACTGGTTTGATGCAGCTCTCCATGCTACTCTATCCTGCGCAAGTTTTTTCATCTCCCAGTGTCTACTGCAACCTACATCCTTCTGAATCTGCTTATTCATCTCTTGGTCTCCCTCTACGATTTTTACCCTCCACGCTGCCCTCCAATACTAAATTGGTGATCCCTTGATGCCTCAGAACATGTCCTACCAACCGATCCCTTCTTCTGGTAAAGTTGTGCCACAAACTTCGCTTCTCCCCAATCCTATTCAATACTTCCTCATTAGTTATGTGATCAACCCATCTAATCTTCAGCATTCTTCTGTAGCACCACATTTCGAAAGCTTCTATTCTCTTCTTGTCCAAACTATTTATCGTCCATGTTTCACTTCCATATAAATTACGTAATACGTTTCTTCAGAATACATGAGCGAATTTTTACAAAAATAAAATTTCTGGTCGTAAAGTATACTAGCACCAATCGGGAACAATCCAAAAAAATTAACGTCACTATTGCTGCATTGTAACGTCTGTATCCGTCCTTGAAAGGCGGTGACAACAACGTAACATTAAAGTAGAGGTATATCCTTTTTTCACCTGAAATCCATTATTAAGGCCGTCCATAAAATCTGTATTATTAAACCAGTATCTCCGTACACGGTACCAAACCACTTCCACAAAGGCTGCCTATGTAACGGCTTCCAGCGGCAACAAGAATTAGTTTTTCAGTATTTTGCGTAATTATTGACCGAATTTGAAAATTCAAATTGCTGCCATAACTTACTCATTACGAGGTGCAATCTTATATTAAAAGTATTACGGCCAGAAGTGTGTCTCTCTGCAACATAAGTGGCGGTGCGCAGTTACCCGGACTTTATTCATCCAGTATTTTCAGAATGAGAGCACGTATTGACTTGTAAAAAACTTTACACAAACTGTAATATCAAACCATTTCGAAACTTTTTCTCGTTGACACCCGCCCACAGCATGTTGAAAGGAAAAACTTTATCGTTTACTACATTTCCGTTCTTCATGTGGTGAAACTGCCGAAACAAGCATCACGTTTTAGTTTATTACTTATTTGCTATTAACTCTATTCACGAGACATAGTTCAGGAGATGCAAACTTACAGATTTTTAGATGCGCGAAAAATAGCGTTTGCTTGAGATGACGCGCAAATTACCCAGTTTATACCAGAATTCATCTAGTAAATTATAAAGAGAGCATTTAGCGACTTGTAACAAACTTTAGGCATAACTTAAAACCTTCCCTAAACTTTTTCTCGCTTACATGTTTACAGCAAATATTTATCACATTAACTTAATTTTAATCAGTCTCCTGAAGCTGCGTAATGCGAGGGAGCTCGATTCTTCAAGGAACCAGAGTTTAGCGATGCGAACTAATCGCCATAACAAGTAAAGCGAAGGTGTGAAACGAAAACGGTTTTCATTTTGTAACCATACCAGTTCATTAAATCATAAATTGTACAATAACATTTATTCAATTAAATAACAAACTTTAAATGTTGCGTTATTGTCTTGTAACACGAAAGTTGCTCTAGGAATGTGTTATAGAAGGTCAGTGACCAGAGAATTTTCCCGTTGTAGGACCCACATCACAGGTTCGGCCTTAATGGTGCACAACGGTGGCGAGGGTGTGGCGAGATGGGCCACCGCCAAGGGCGCAGGCACAGATGGGGCGAAAAGAGAGGACGGTTTAAGAAATAACCGGAAGAGATAAAGAAGCCTTTCCCTCGGTCCCTCTCTATAAACGCACGCCGTCGTGAAAATATCATTTCGTCCAAGTAGCGTCATAAAAAATCGACTACCACCCAGCGGATTACAATTCCTAAAGCGGCTTATGTGGAAACAGTTCAGTTGATTTACACAACTGCCGCCTACACAGCACCCTCATGTTCAGCTACGTAGTTCTTGCTGCTGCTTCATCACGGTACCGCGACCGCTGAAGCAATTGTCCTATTTTAACGAAGACTCCAGATTTTTGCCAGTTTCTTCAGACTCAGGACTGGAACGAGAAGCGACGGTGGAGGAAGCAAGCAAAAAGGGTGGAGGGGATACCTGATTTAGAAAATATAGCAAACATTTTGATACAGCTCAGCTAGTTAACAAAATATCTCTTTTTTTAATTTCCAGGTAAAAGAGTTGCAGCAGAAGACGAACAACCAGTCTGACGATATTTATGGCAATCTCAGTGGCTACAGCATCTTTCGAACGCAGTTTCAGTAAATTGAAGGTGATTATAACCGATTAACGTCGACTGTACGTGAAAGCAGAGTATCAAATCTAGGTACTTACTCCATGCGAAACAGCTGTAAATTTGACTTGACTGACACAGTGAATAAGTCCACTGCGCTCAAAGCGAGGCCACAGAAAGGAGAACTATAGCACAAACAGAACAGGTGGGAAGAGATATTTTCTCAACTCTTAACTACACGCCTTTCTAGTTAATAATTTATGGTATTAATAATTAGCTCCATATTTAGCAATTATACACAACCTCTCGCTCACAGAAAGATCCGTACCTAAAGACTGGAAAATTGCTCCAGTCACACCAATACCCAAAAAGGGAAGTAGGAGTAATCCGTTGAATTACAGGCCCATATCACTAACGTCGATTTGCAGTAGGGTTTTGGAACATATACAGTATTAGAACATTATAAAGTACCTCGAAGAAAACGATTTATGGACACCCAGTCAGCACGGTTTCAGAAAATATCGTTCTTGTGAAACACAACTAGCTCTTTATACTCATGAAATAATGAATGCTATCGACAGGGGATGGCAAACTGATTCCTTATTTTTATATTTCCAGAAGGCTTTCAACACAGTTCCTCACAAGCGTTTTCTAACCAAACTGCGTGCCTACGGAATATCGCCTCAGTTGTGCGACTGGGTTCGTCATTTCCTGTCAGAAAGGTCACAGTTCGTAGTAATAGATGGAAAGTCATCGATTAAAACAGAAATATTATCCGGCGTTCCCCAAGGATGTGCTATAGGTCCTCTATTGTTCCTTATCTACATTAACTACATAGGGGACAATCTGAGCAGCCCTTTAGACTATTTGCAGATGATGCTGTCATTTGCCGGCCGCGGTGGTCTCGCGGTTCTAGGCGCGCAGTCCGGAACCGCGTGACTGCTACGGTCGCAGGTTCGAATCCTGCCTCGGACATGGGTGTGTGTGAGGTCCTTAGGTTAGTTAGGTTTAAGTAGTTCTAAGTTCTAGGGGACTTATGACCTAAGATGTTGAGTCCCATAGTGCTCAGAGCCATTTTTTTGCTGTCATTTATCGTCTTGTAAAGTAATCAGATGACCAAAACGAATTGCAAAATTATTTAGATAAGATATCTGTATGGTGCGGAAAGTGGCAATTGATCCTGAATAAAGGAAAGTGTGAAGTTATTCACATGAGTACTAAATTAAATCCGCTAAATTTCGATTACGCGATGAGTCATACAAATCTGAGGACTGTGTTTTCAACTAAATGCTTAGGGATTACAATTATAAATAACCTAAATTGGAACGATCACATAGATAATGTTGTGGGTAGAGCCAACCAACGACTGTGATTCATTGGCAGAACATTTAGAACGTGCAACAGGTCTATCAAAGAGACTGCTTACACTACGCTTGCCCGCCCCATTCTGGAGTACTGCTGTGCGATGTGGGATCCGCATCAGGTGGGACTGACGGATGACATCGCAAAAGTACAAACAAGGGCAGCTCGTTTTGTATTATCGCGAAATAGGGGAGATAGTGTCACAGATATGATACGTGAATTGGAGTGGCAATTATTAAAACAAAGTCGTTTTTCGTTGCGACGGGATCTTCTCATGAAATTTAAATCACCAGTTTTGCCGGCCGGTGTGGCCGTGCGGTCCTAGGCGCTTCAGTCTGGAACCGCGTGACCGCTACGGTCGCAGGTTCGAATCCTGCCTCGGGGATGGATGTGTGTGATGTCCTTAGGTTAGTTAGGTTTAAGTAGTTTAAGTTCTAGGGGACTGATGACCACAGATGTTAAGTCCCATAGTGCTCAGAGCCATTTGAAGCATTTCACCAGTTTTCCCCTCCGATTGTGAAAACATTATGCCGGCACCCACCTACATAGGGAGAAATCATCGTCACGATAAAATAAGAGAAATCAGGGCTTGCACATGAAAATTTAAGTGCTAGTTTTTTCCGCGCGCCGTTCGAGAGTGGAACGGTAGAGAGACAGCTTGAAGGTGGTTCACTGAACCCTATGCCAGGCGCTTTATTGTGAATAGCAGAGTAATCACCTAGATGTAGATGGATTTACTGTGAGCACTTTAACTCTGCTATCTATTAGCAGTAACTCTTGTTCACATAATGGAAGTCCCGGGTATGAAAAGTTCAAGCGACTGATTACTTTACAAATGAGTTAATGTGTTAAATACATTGATGGAAAAAGATCGCAACATCAGGAAGGAGTTGTGCGAGATAAACGATAGCTGGTAGGCGTGTCTTCACATATTTAAATTCCGCGCATACGAGTGGGCCTAGTAGCGCCACTATGAGGATACAAATCAGATTTGCCTTAAATACATGCTGTAAAGGCCGTGAGCGTTCTTTACCTTTGATATTGAACATGGGACGTTGATGTCACTAAATAATGCCTTTAAGGCGACGAAGATGCCATTATCAACCCCGCACTGAGTTTGAACGAGGTCATGTAATAGAACTACGAGAAACTGGATGTTCCCTCTGCGATACTGCACAAAGACTCGACAGGAACGTAGCCACAGTACATGATTGCTGTCCGCGGTGGTAACGTACGGACGCAAGAAGACCGTACTCCGGACGGCCACGTGGCACTACCGAAAGGGAAGACAATCGTGTTCGACGTATGGCTCTGGCGCATCGTACTGCAATCTGCAGCAGCAATTTGAGCAGCAGTTGGCAGCACAGTGAGACAACGAACTGTTACACAAAGCTAGTGATGGCCGCGTGTTGTTTAGCAGGAGGCCCGGTGAGCGCCTGTAAACAACCTGTCTGTGTGCTTGACGCACTGGACCTCTGCCTGGAGTCTGGGCGCGATTTCGTGTGACAGCAGGAGCGCTCTCGTGGTTACCCCATGCAGCCTGACTACAAATTTGTACGTCAATCTGGTGATACGACCTCTTTTGCTGTCGTTCATTAACGGCATTCCAAGGATTGTTTTCCAACAGGATAAGAGTCGCCCACATATCGGTGTTCTAACCCAACAAGCTGTACAGAGTGTCGACATGTTGAGTTGGCCCCCTCGATCACGAGATATATCTCCAATCGACCACATATTGAACGTCATCGGACGACAACTCCAGAGTCATACACAAACGACATTAATCGTCCCTTTATTGACCAACCAAGTGGAACAGGCATGGAACCCCATCCCACAAACTGAGCCGGCCGTTGTGGCGAAGCGGTTCTAGGCGCTTCAGTCTGGAACCGCGCTGCTGCTACGGTCGCAGGTTCGAATCCTGCCTCGGGCATGAATGTGTGTGCTGTCCTTAGGTTAGTTAGGTTTAAGTAGTCCTAAGTCTAGGGGACTGATGACCTCAGATGTTGGGCCCCATAGTGCTCAGAGCCAATACATTACCAATATCCACAAACTGACATGACTGAGCTGTAAAATATAATGCATGCATGTCTGCATGCTCGCATTCAATTCGGGAAGTTACACTGGTTGTTAATGTACCAGCATTGCAGATTTGCAACTGCTTGTCTCGCTCTTACATTAATCTGTGGTCTTGATGTGTTACCTAAACAATTGTATTCCCGAAATCTGATCATTGTACATTAATTATTGTTTGGTGTTGTGATTTTTTTGGGGAAGTATATGTGATATTATGTAAAACCTTTCTGTATGGATCCGCAAAACGCTAGATACGTTGGTTTCATTAGTTTCGGATTATTCACTCACAGACTAATGGAAAAGTCAAATAAGTATAGTCTGGATAATTCGCTGTCGATTGTGAGGGAAGCTAGTTTTTCTTTATGATGTTATATCTCCTGCAGTGTGTGTGGTATGACGATGTAATTTTGCAGATACTTTGAGTGATATATCGAGATAGAGTCTGCAAAACATGTTGGGAACAGAGTTAGCGGTGAAGAAGGAATAAACTGAGACGTCGTGCCTAATGGAGAAAGTTTTACTGGACGAACAGCAAAAATGTGGTAAGTAAGTAATCATTTCCTTTTATTATTTTGTGGGAGTGTCAGCGAGAGCCGGCCGCTGTGACCGAGCGGTTCTAGGCGTCTCAGTCACGGAACCACGCTGCTGCTACGGTCGCAGGTTCGAATCCCGTCCCCGGCATGGGTGTATGTCATGTTCTTAGGTTAGTTAGGTTTAAGTAGTTCTAAGTTCTAGGGGACTGATGACCTCAGAAGTTAATCGCACGCTGACGGACCTCCCACCAGGACGACAACGAGACAGCTTTGGCCACTGGGTGAAGTGCCGCGACCGACTGGCGACCGCCTAGTTCAATAGCAGCTTCAGGGTCAGCTAGTTCTATAGCAGCGTCAACGCTAATCACTTCGCTTGTACTCTGTATGTAGTCCAGACTTTGAATTGTCTGTACTGAAGAAGATTTCGTATGCCGCCCTTTTCTTCCGACAAATCTGTATAATCGCCAAAGTTAAGCATTGTAATTTTGTTATTGTAATAAAACTCATTAATACGACTTGTCTGATTGTTTGTCTAGCGAACCGAGTATGGCGGCTTCCTAGACACTACGGATTCTAATGTTAATACCTGATTTATAGTGCTAAACTTTTAACGTAAGATTATATCTCTTAATGACTACATTATGACAGCATTACAATTATTTTAATGCGGTAATAATTACACGACACAGCGGAAATCAAATTTTTGTCAGCCCTGGAAGGCGTTAGATGGACAACCTGCAGGTGTTACCGTTATGTTCTTTTATTAATGTAGATACAGTAATGGAAATAAGTATTCATACACTAGAGCGTCGAAAAGTAAACTGCCTTTATTGACAATGCGAAACCAAAAACACTAATTGGATATGCACTATAAACAGTGGCCAGTCGCCACTGGTATATAAAACGAGAATGAACAAGCCTTTACAAAACAAAATACAAAAAACGTCTGCCAAGTTCTCTACTGCGCTGGGAATGAAGTATTCATACACCAACAGAAAATTACACTTCTAACAAAGCCAGAACATGTTTAATACTTCGTATGCATACCCTTCCGATGTATTGCTTCTCGCAACCTCAGTGGCATGGAATGGACCAATTTTCTTGTAGTTTCCGACGTGATATCTTCCCATTCTCGAAGGAGAGCCTCTTTCAAAGAGGCCTTACTACGGATGTCGTGATTTCTCACTCGTGTTTCCAACTCACTCCACAAGTGTTCAATGGGATTCAGGTCCGGACTCTGAGCTGGTGTTTTAAGAGTGTGTTGAGGGTTGTAGAGCAACCACAGCCGGACAATTTGCGCCGTATGTTTGGGATCATTGTCCTGTTCGAAGTAATAATTTCTAGGAAGGCCCAAGGCGCCAACAATCTGTTGTAAGTTCTGTTTCAGAATACACAAATCTGTCCATGGTACCTTCCACAAACACTCATTTTCCTACATCGGAGGCTGGCATACAGCCCCATACCGTCAGTCCACCACCTCCGTGCTTCACCGTGGGTTGAATGTATTCGGTCTTCTCCGGACCAAGATCCTACCATCATTGTGCACGATATTTGCTTTCATCACTAAACAATACAGTATCCCAGAAGTCTGCTGTCTTGGATACATGCTGTTTCGCGAATTCCACCCGCCACTTCCTGTTCTTTTAGCTGACGTAGGGCTTTCGTCTCGGGACCCTGGCTCTGTAGCCCGAACGATTGAGAATGGTACGAACTGCCCTTCGAGTGATGTCCTTTCGGAAGTGGTCATGTGCATATGCGGATACTGCCGACGCTGTCGTTTTCGGGTTTTTCTTGATTCTTAGTAGCATTCTGGTCTCTCTTGTTGTAAGCTTCTGTGGACGACGGTGTCGTTCACTGTTCATTACTACATGTCTGTCCTTATATCGCTTAATGATAGATTGCATAGTCGCTCGGCTTCGTCCTATGATGTTCGCAATTTCGGCGTACGACTTGTGTTGAAGATATTGGGCGACAACGATGTTTCGTTCCTCAATGGTCGTTTCCTTCCCCTTGCGGCCCATTCTGCTGTTCTACGGTACCCATGTCCGTCGTGCTGTTGCTTCACGGCCGCCACACGACTACACAAGTGTGGCATGTACTCCGGGGCTGCGTCAGCCGTTTGTTTGGTTGAAAGTAGTCCGCTGTATGGATACATTTTGCCCTGTCGTAGACCGTGCGGAGTACAACATATTTTATTTTCCCAGAATAGAATCATGTCATACGGGAAGCTTCATTACCAAGAACATGGTTACCTGTCACTACGTCATCGTACTTATTCGTATCGGCGCTGTGGGTGATTTGCTATCGCAACACACCATCGTAGTTTGTCACCACCTACTGTATGAATATGTATTTCCATGACTGTTGTAAGTAGGCTGTTTATGTTTTCTTATTGGCAACGTTATGTAGCGCTCTGTATGAAAATCACTGGCT
Source organism: Schistocerca nitens (assembly GCF_023898315.1). NCBI lineage: Eukaryota > Metazoa > Arthropoda > Insecta > Orthoptera > Acrididae > Schistocerca > Schistocerca nitens. The sequence continues at coordinate 603,273,705 of NC_064619.1, read as the reverse complement.
GTGCTGTGTGCAGTCTGTGGCTAGTTTGCATTGTTGTCTGCCATTGTAGTGTTGGGCAGCGGCAGCTGGATGTTAATAGCGCGTAGCGTTGCGCAGTTGGATGTGAGCCGCCAGCAGTGGTGGATGTGGGGAGAGAGATGGCGGAGTTTTGAAATTTGTAAGATATACAATGATCTGTTATGTATATTATGAGTTTTCAACATTATTAAGGTAAATACATTGTTTGTTCTCTATTAAAATCTTTCATTTGCTAACTATGCCTGTCAGTAGTTAGTGCCTTCCGTAGTTTGAATCTTTTATTTAGCTGGCAGTAGTGGCGCTCGCTGTATTGCAGTAGTTCGAGTAACGAAGATTTTTGTGAGGTAAGTGATTTGTGAACGGTATAGGTTAATGTTAGTCAGGGCCATTCTTTTGTAGGGATTATTGAGAGTCAGATTGCGTTGCGCTAAAAATATTGTGTCAGTTTAAGCACAGTCATGTATAATTGTTCAAAAAGGGGACGTTTCATACTGTAAACCCTACACTCAGTTGCAAAAGTATTCGGACAGCACGTAACGGCGCATAATTTTGCAGTTTGCCGCATGAACAAATACAGAAATTGCACTTTGTAATGTATTTGGGACTCTGGGTACGATGTCGCAACGTGAAACACACGTCAAATACGAAGAATTGTTGTTGGACTTGTGTCTGTTACGTAATATTTCCTGAAAACGGCATGGGAAGGTGCAACAAAAGTATTCGGACAAAGGCGGACAACGTGAGAGAATAGTTCATTCCGAGACGCACAGAAAGTGAGGCGACTGTAGTGTGTCCGACATTTCCGCGAGACGATAGCGATGATTAGTAAACACGTATCGCGAGCCTGTGCAGGTCGACGATAGGACGCAGAGGGAAGTGTTCTACGTTCGAGCAAAGGCAACTAGTCGTTTACCATCACGCGAAGGGGAAAACCTGCAGGGATATCGCCGCAATAGTGAACATGAAGAAAAGTACAGTTCACGACATTATTAAACGGTTCGAGAAAGAAGACCGATTTCAATTCCGTTGCAGTACAGGACGACCACGGACATTTTCACAGAGAGATGAACGTATGATTGTGCTAAAGGTACAACAGAATCCGAAAATATCTGCCACACGAATTGCAACTGAGGTGGAGGGAGACCTTGGTATAAAAGTTCATCCCGAAACCGTGCGGAGAGTACTACGACGATCGCAGTACCATGGTGGAGTGGCACGGCCATTCATAAATGCAGTGAATCAGAAGAAACGTATGCAGTTTGCGAGGGAATACGCCGAATACGATCATGCTTGGTGGAATCGGGTGATATTTTGCGGCGAATGTAAATTTACATTATGGCAAAGCGACGGAAAGGCAAACGTGTGGCGAAAGACCAATGAAGAGTTGAATCCCAGGAACCTCAAATCAACAGTAAAGTTTGGAGGTGGGAGCATCATGGTGTGGGGGATGCATGTCCGGCAATGGTGTGGGTGATTTAGTGTTCATTGATGATACGATGAACAAGAAAGCGTATTTGAAAATACTGCGAGGACATTTGAAGCAGAGTGCATGACGTCTAGGAATTGCGAACAATTTTCATTTTTATCAGGATAATGATCCCAAACATACCGCGCATATTGTACAAATATGGTTGCTCTTCAATTGCCCGAAACTATTACACCCCCCTCCCCAATCGCCAGACCTTAACCCAATCGAACATTTGTAGGATAAGTTGAAACGGAAAAAATGGTTCAAATGGCTCTGAGCACTATGGGACTCAACTGCTGAGGTCATCAGTCCCCTAGAACTTAGAACTAGTTAAACCTAACTAACCTAAGGACATCACAAACATCCATGCCCGAGGCAGGATTCGAACCTGCGACCGTAGCGGTCTTGCGGTTCCAGACTGCAGCGCCTTTAACCGCACGGCCACTTCGGCCGGCTAAGTTGAAACGGACCCTCCGCACGGACAACGTCTATACGAAGGAGACCTTGAAAGAGAAACTGCGCCAAGAATGGGCAAATATATGCCCAGATTTCACGAAAGAACTCGTGGAAAGTATGCCTAGTAGATTGGAGGAGGTATTGAAAATGAAAGGTGGACCCACAAGGTATTGACATTTTCGTCGCACAACTTTTGAACATTTATTGGACAGTGTCCGAATACTTTTGTAGCAGCAGGGTGTGCAGGATGTTTCATTTTTGTTGTTAATTTTTGTGTTATTTATGTTTTGGAAACGAAATAATACAATAATTGTTTTGTAATTAATGTTCAAAAATTGTTCAAATGGCTCTGAGCACTACGGGACTTAACTGCCGTGGTCACCAGTCCCCTAGAACTTAGAACTACTTAAACATAACTAACCTAAGGACTTCACACACATCCATGCCAGAGGCAGGATTCGAACCTGCGACCGTAGCGGTCGCGCGGTTCCGGACTGAAGCGCCTAGAACCGCTCGGCTGTAATTAATGTTGTTACGCATATATATTGCTAATAAATATGTTTGGGTTTCATAGCCAGTGGTCCGCAGCTCGTGGTCGTGCGGTAGCGTTCTCGCTTCCCACGCCCGGGTTCCCGGGTTCGATTCCCGGCGGGGTCAGGGATTTTCTCTGCGTCGTGATGACTGGGTGTTGTGTGCTGTCCTTAGTTAGGTTTAAGTAGTTCTAAGTTCTAGGGGACTGATGACCATAGCTGTTAAGTCCCATAGTGCTCAGAGCCATTTGAACCATAGTCAGTGTTTCTCGAATACTCATTGTGAAACTTCCCACTGTCTGAATACTTTTGCGACTGAGTGCATGTACAGGAGCGGCCATAGAAAATATTGATTTTGTTCTGCATTCTATTTTTTCCATTTTTCTAGAAAGGGAATAAAATTCATAATTTATTGAGTGCAATTCTGCCTTTAATTTGTTGTGCGCAATATTTTTCGTCGATGTAGCCGATTGCAGTAATATTTTTCAACAATGTTCGGTATTTTTGTACCTACTTTCAATAGTACGGATCTCAAATTAGTTAGAGAAAAGTGGTGTAGAGGTGTCGACAGAGGCGCAGGGTGAGATCGGAGCGGCCCTGCAAATGAGGGCCGTGTAAAAGAGCGGCGGTGGAGGGAGGGACGGCGCGCCACGTGGGCATTGGCGCTGGCCGAGGCGGCGGGCGGCTGGTGAACGCCGTGTGGCAACGCCGGGCGGCCTGCCCGCTCTCTGCCCGGCCACAACATGGCGCGGCACGCCGCAAGGCGCCAGCGCCGCTGCCAGATTAGATAGCGAGCGGCACACGGCCGCAGCCGCAGGTGAGCGCGCGCTCCATACGTCACCAGTCCGCACGTCACCCGCGTGCGCAGCTCACTCGCCGACCGCAACGCCGTATACACAGTGGTCCACTGATCGCGACCGAGCCAAATATCTCACGAAATAAGCGTCAAACGAAAAAACTGCAAAGAACGAAACTTGTCTAGCTTGAAGGGGGAAACCTGATGGCGCTACGGTTGCCCCGCTAGATGGCGCAGCCATACGTCAAACGGATATCAAACTCAATTTTTTAAAATAGGAACCCCCATTTTTATTACATATTCGTGTAGCACGTAAAGAAGTATGAATGTTTTAGTTGGACCACTTTCTTCGTTTTGTGATAGATGACGCTGTAATAGTCACAAACATTCGGCTCACAATTTTAGATGAACATTTGGTAACAGGTAGGTTTTTTAAATTAATATACAGAACGTAGGTACGTTTGAACATTTTATTTCGGTTGTTCCATTGTGATACATCTACCTTTGCGAACTTATAATTTCTGAGAACGCATGCTGTTACAGTGCGATTGCCTGTAAATACCACATTAATGCAATAAATGCCCAAAATGATCTCCGTCAACCTCAGTGGATTTGCCAATACGTGTAACGACATTCCTCTCAACAGCGAGTAGTTCGCCTTCCGTAATGTTCGCACATGCATTGACAATGCGCTGACCTATGTTGTCAGGCGTTGACTGTGCACCACGATAGCAAATATCCTTCAGCTTTCCCCACAGAAAGAAATCCGGGGACGTCACATCCGGTGAACGTGCGGGCCATGGTATGGTGCTTCGACGACCAATCCACTTGCCATGAAATATGCTATTCAGTACCGCTTCAACCGCACGCGAGCTATGCGCCGGCCACCCATCATGTTGGAACTACACCGCCATTCTGTCATGCAGTGAAACATCTTGTAGTAACATTGCTAGAACATTACGTAGGAAATCAGCATACATTGCACCATTTAGATTGCCATCGATAAAATGGGGGCCCATAACGCAGAACCATACATTAACCAGCCAAGGTCGCTGATGTTCCACATGTGGCAGCCATCGTGGATTTTCCGTTGCCCAATAGTGCATATTATGCCGGTTTACGTTACCGCTGTTGGTCAATGACGCTTTGTCGCTAAATAGAACGCGTGCAAAGACTCTGTCATCGTCCCGTAATTTCACTTGTGCCCAGTGGCGGAACTGTATACGACGTTCAAAGTCGTCGCCATGCAAGTCCTGGTGCATAGAAATATGGTACGGGTGCAACCGATGTCGATGTAGCATTCTCAACACCGACGTTTTTGAGATTCCCGATTCTCGCGCAATTTGTTGCTACCGATTTGCGGATTAGCCGCGACAGCAGCTACAACACCTACTTGGGCATCATCATTTGTTGCAGGTCGTGGTTGACGTTTCACATGTGGCTGAACACTTCCTGTTTCCTTAAATAACGTAACTATTAGGCGAACTGTCTGGACACTTGGATGATGTCGTCCAGGATACCGAGCAGCATACAAGCACACGCCCGTGGGGCATTTTGATCACAATACCCATACATCAATACGATATCGACCTTTGCCGCAATTGGTAAAAGATCCATTTCAACACGGGTAATGTATCACGAAGCAAATACCGTCCGCGCTAGCGGAATGTTACGTTTGTGACTTTACAGCGCCATTTATCACAAAGCGAAAAAAGTGGTCCAACTAAAACATTCATATATGTTTACGTACTACACGAATAAGTAATAAAAAATGGGGGTTCCTATTTTTAAAAAACGCACTTGATATCCGTTTGACCTATGGCAGCGCCATCTAGCGGGCCAACCATAGCGCCATCTGATCCCCCCATCAAACTAGACAAGCTTCGTTCTTTGTTGTTTTTTCATTTGATGCTAATTTCGTGAGATATTTGGCCCGGTCACTATCAATGGACCACGCTGTACACATCTACACCTATACTCCGCAAGCCACCTTATCGTGTGCCGCGGTTAGGCCGTTTTACACGAGCGACGTTCTGGTCAAAATCGAGTACTGGAAATGCGCGCGCCTTTCGTGGCTGCGTGTAAATCAGCAACCAAACACGATGCGAGTGTGTCCATTACGTCTATGGTCCACAGATAGTGTCGAGTTCTAAATTTCCGGAGAGACAGTGGACTCTGGCAGCGTCTGCTAACATCCGAAGTTATTACCTGTTCTGGTCAAGCTCACTTCTGTTATAGAAACTAATTTTGTGCTTCCGTATCTTTTTAATCTTTACTAAATTGTTTGCTTTGTTTTCGCGGCTTGTCAAAAAGTTACATAAGATTCTGGAATTTTTTTCCCACTTGTGTTCTCCTGCAGGAGAGACGAAATATGTGAAGGCAAGAAGTACTCCACGTTTTACAGAAACTACAACCTATGCTATTCAAAAATAAGAATGTAAACAGATAAACGTGTTTTAATGGAAATCATTTCAACAGTGAAAAAGTCAGATTTAGTGGACGAGAAAAATAATTTTCGTTGTTATTTAGCTCTTAGCGAGAAAACAAGGTACAGGTTGGAGCAGAGGAAACGCATGTTTTTCACTATGGAATGACTGGGACACGATTTCATAAAAATAATAAAAACAAGCATTAAGTGATAGATTTTTTAATGCAGTTTTGAAATATACATACTTTAATTAAGTTCGAAAAATAATGTCTTGGAGATGACGTCCTTCTTGCTGGATACAAATTTGGATCCTCTCCCGAAAGTTACGCATGGCTCTCTCCAACATTTCATTCGGCACTGCTTCAATTTCCTGACGAATGGAATTCTTCAGGTCATTGATTGTGTGAGGCTTGTTCATGTAGACTTTTGATTTTAAATATCCCCACAAAAAAAAGTCGCATATCGACAAATCGGGTGAGCGAGGGGTCCAGTAAACGTCACGATATCTCGAAATAACATGCCCTAGGAACATTTGTCGAACCACTTCCATGGGCGCTCTCGCCGTCTGAGCTGTGACACTGTCCTGCTGAAAGCATATTTCTCTCACGATCACTAGACGCCTTTCAAGTTCTGCACGAAGAAAGTTTAACATTTTAACGTAGCGCGCTGATGTCACAGTAACTGTACTTCCTTCCTCTTCAAAAAAAAAAAAGGTCCAACAATCCCCATCTTTGAAAGGCAGCACCACACTGTTAAACTGTGGAGAGGTCTTTGGTGTGATTCATGTGGGTTCTCCAGCGCCCAATACCTACAATTTTGAACATTGACGTAACCGTCTACATGAAAATGTGCTTCATCACTCATGAAGACTGTAGCATCTGCATCTTCCCTAAAAATTTCGTCCATTACGCGACGAAACTGTCTGCACGGCACAACTCCCCTTCACTAAGCTGCTGGACGATCATTATCTCGTACGGGTGAAACTTAAGATCATCATGTAAGATGCGGTGAAGCGAACGACGTGACATACCCAGCGCTACAGCCTGTCGTCTAGCCGATCGTTTCGGACTAGCAAGAACTGCCGTTCTCACTCGGTCTACATTTTCCGGAGTACGAACTGAACGGGGAAGACCAGGTGGCTCCTTTTTCGTCACAGGTCCAGCACTTCTGCAACCCATCGGAGTACAGTACTTCGATCAGGCACTGCACCTCGATGCCCAACTCTAAAATTATGACGGAAAAGGCGTTGCACTGTGACCACGGAATTATTGTTTCTAAAGCACTGCTCGACAACGAACACACGATGCTCCACATTCCAACCTTCCATGACGACTGAAACTGCATTGTATGGGCAGTCTGCCAACATTCATTCAAGATCAATACCCCCTCTCGTCGCCGCCTACTAGCTGTTCAAAAAACGTGTGTTTCCTCTGCTCCACCCTGTACAAAAGATAAAGGAAAATGGCACTATTTACTGAGTTCTACATATTGTCTGATGTGTTTGCTAGTACATATTTTCTCGAGTAAATACATGCATATTTTCTCAGGAGTGTAGAGCATTTACCACACGTCCGTTGACAATAACTTCCACTATGAATTCTGCTTTGCTCATTCGTAATACTGTTGTCATTGTTTGTTCCAATTTTTTTTTACTATAGTTCGATTTTTCAGTATAGAGGGTAGTCCCTCATAGCCTCACTTTCACCATTCGGAAGCCAAACTCCACACAGTCTCACAACACCGACAATTTTGGCGATGACGTGTAAACGAAAGTGACTACTAAAAACGGACGAGACTCAGTACGAGAATAGAACACCAGGACGCCGCAGTAAACATACTTGTGTCGAGCACTCAACTGAGAGAAGAAACTCGATCGGGTAAAATGGGCTGTAGATAACTCGTGTACCACTTTCGCTTCTGCACTGACCCTCCCCCAACCTGTTTCCAACACCAGTCGTGCATGGTCTGCAGGAAAAACGATTGTTCGGTAAACATCCGCGTGTGCTCCAGTCTCTCTACTTTCAGCTCCGTGCTCTTTCCCCGAGGTATAAGAAGGAGGAATCTCGACTTCTCTACCGAGATGCACTCTCAGCACTTAAACAGTAAACCACGCCGTCGTGCACAACGCCTCTCTTGTACCGTCTGCCACTGTAATAGTTTGAATATCTCTGTGACGCTCTCGCGCTTACTAAATGAACCCGTCGCGAAACGAGCTGCTCTTCTTCGGATCTTCTCTATGTCCTCTGTCAGTCCAATACAGTACGGATCCCACACTCATGAGCATTATTCAAGCATCTGACGAACGATGATTTCGTGAGGTACTTCCTTCGTGGTTGTCCTACACTTCACGAATACTCCTTCGAAAAATCAGTGTCTGTCATCTGCCTTACCTACGATTAGTTGTATGTCGTCTGCCCGCTTTAAATCGCTCAGGACACGCCCTCTTCCGACATGTAATTGATGCCGACGCATCCACCGACCTGGAACCTCGTCTCTTTTTCCTGCCTTATCACGTGTACTCATGTCCGCATGTTAATAAGGATCTGGCAAAGTTAGAGTATGTCCGGTTGACCTTCCTGTAGCCACAACTCCCCCGGAATGGAATTTATGTACCCCATCTTTCAGTGTTCCGTATTATACCAAGTGAAAGTATAGGAATGTTCAGGAAATGGTTGCGAGTCGTTTGATATGGCCGGAATTGCATACCAGCCCGGTGTTCACTCAATCCGGTGCCGGCGTGCGACTTCCGAATCCCGGAACCGGTGAGCCAACGCGCGCTGCTACTCGAGAGGTTGTTCTCAGGTAGTGATACCCCAGATCACATAAGAAACAGACTGGCCGTCCTTACGGCGGAACAGGCAACCGTAAAAATAGTTTTCCCGTCGGTCAACAGATGTCGCAGGCGACGCTACGATGCTAACTGACCTGTCCATGTCGCGGAATTGGCAACGCTGTATCTTCGGCGACGTGAATGACGCTGATTTGTGTTCGGCTAGAGCGATGCGCGCGAATTGCATTCGTCACTCAGCTGACTGTAGACCATGATCGGCTATGGTTTTTCCCGAGTTTTCAATCGAAGTATGTAGATTAGCTCCTGTAATTCTACAAACCAAGTTTATTTCTACTGTAGGGATACTTCTCACAATCATATGCGAAATGAAATAAATGGAAATTAACACACAAATATTTCTCGTGAGTTACTGTTTAAATGCAGACTGTATTGCAGTCGCATAGGTTTTACACTCGCGTTCCATGCCGTCTATTTCCTCTTTGTCATACAGCTTATGGTGGTAAAAAAGATCTCCACGTGCAGGTTAACACTAGAAAATTTTCAAAATCTTCTCAACGTCTTTGAAACATAATCCGTTAATTTACTGACAAATATTGCACTGAGCAGTGGGTTTCGCGTCCTAACATTACCGACATAATTATTTTCCTACGCCACTTTGTTTGCTTTGTCAAAACCAGCGGGCAAAATAATCTTATCTCAATATCAAAGATATACATCGTAGCTGTAACTAGAAGTTGCGCGGACAGGAAAAATGCCGCCGTCCGTATGTGCAGCGCATCCACAAGATCATTGTCCACAGCTGCCAAGTTGCTTATCCGCATTCTGAGATATTAACGTTTTCTAAAGCAGTTTAACCCACCACTGCTCTGAAAAGAGACTTGTGCCTGGCCTGAATTTTTGTCTGCTGATGTCCGCACTCGGTTGTGATGCGAATTAAGGCTTGACATATGTCAGTGACAGTCATTTCAAATTTAAATTCTTTTACTTTGCATGTAACTTATCGTAAATGATATAAGAGTGGCACAAAACGATGAATTTGGGATTGTTGTTGAAAGGGGGCTGGAAACGCTGTAATATACAAATGAAAGCGTGTTTTTCGAGCATAGTTTGGCGGTGTCAACTTTGAAGAGCCACAGACGGCAAACCATAATTATGTTAAAAATTTACTTTGTACAGTTTAAAGATAACCCGCAAATATTCGCAACAGACGTACGCTTTTATCTGCAACACAGTTACTACTACGGATATCCGCATTCGCGCAGACCTGTTACTATAAGTAGTGTTGTTTTCGAGTGAAAGCTGTGTGATGAATATTAGCGCAGAGATAAAAAAAAATTAAAATAGGCAGCGTCTATTGTTTCCATGCTATGCTCGTTCTCTTCTATTCTCTTCCCTTCATTCCAGTATAAACACTTGTTCACACGCATAAACGAATGGCAGTGAACATTGACGAATTGTCTATGAATACTAATTTGCAGCAGTGTAAACGAGGTTTTACACTCGTTCACTTCGTTCGCTCTAGTATATACCAGGATTTAGAGGGACCGATGACCTAGCAGTTAGATGACGGCTATTATTCATTTATTTCACTGTTGCGATTTCAGCTCTAGAGCAATTTTAAAGTACCAAGGGAAAGGTAAGGTAATGCTTCTTAAATTGTTCACCAAATGTTACCACACTATGCTTTGCATTTGTATATTTTGCTTATTTTTTCACAGTTCCACACAACTTCTTCCTGTTTTCTCAATTGATCTGTGTTCAGTTTTTCAAGGCCTATCCACTGTGCCAACTTATAACTAAATCTGAGAGGGGTGCGATGGGGAGGTTCCCTTGTGAGGTGGATGATCCACACCCCGCCCTCGGCAAATAAAACAGAAATTCATGAGGTGTTACAGACAGGTACCACACAGGAAACTATCATAGAAATAGCGACAAGAACAAACATCAACACTGAAACAACGCGTGACACAAAGAGATATCTAGAAAAGGGAGGAACAATATGCCCTCGAATCTGGCATAAACAAAAAGTACCAACGCTGTTAATTGAGAACCCAGAAGACACAGAACAAAGAGCGATGAGACACAAGCAAACAAACAAGCGTAAAGAATACACAAGCAAAAACTAGATAAACCTAGACGGGTGACGACACCAAACGAGAAGGATCTGCAACTCCAGCAGTTGAAAGTATATGAAATTCCGATTTGTAAAGTGCAAAAAGGAGACCCGAAAAACCTGTACAAGGCAATCATGCGCAACAAATCGGCAAAGCTGATGGTTTTATCACAAATCGAGACACACAAGCAAGTGATTAAAGAAATACTTTCCTGACATCTCTCGGAAACTATTGGCTGGTGAATTTATCCTACAACAGTCTGCAGTTTCTAATCGTCTCGTGCTTATTAGAATTAGGGGAGTGTTATGGGACCATTGCTTTTCACAATATATATAAATGACCTAGTAGATAGTGCTGGAAGTTCCATGCGGCTTTTCGCGGATGATGCTGTAGTATACAGAGAAGTTGCAGCATTAGAAAATTGTAGCGAAATGCAGGAAGATCTGCAGCGGATAGGCACTTGGTGCAGGGAGTGGCAACTGCCCCTTAACATAGACAAATGTAATGTATTGCGAATACATAGAAAGAAGGATCCTTTATTGTATGATTATATGATAGCGGAACAAACACTGGTAGCAGTTACTTCTGTAAAATATCTGGGAGTATGCGTGCGGAACGATTTGAAGTGGAATGATCATATTAAATTAATTGTTGGTAAGGCTGGTACCAGGTTGAGATTCATTGGGAGAGTGCTTAGAAAATGTAGTCCAGCAACAAAGGAGGTGGCTTACAAAACACTCGTTCGACCTATACTTGAGTATTGCTCATCAGTGTGGGATCCGTACCAGATCGGGTTGACGGAGGAGATAGAGAAGATCCAAAGAAGAGCGGCGCGTTTCGTCACAGGGTTATTTGGTAACCGTGATAGCGTTACGGAGATGTTTAATAAACTCAAGTGGCAGACTCTGCAAGAGAGGCGCTCTGCATCGCGGTGTAGCTTGCTCGCCAGGTTTCGAGAGGGTGCGTTTCTGGATGAGGTATCGAGTATATTGCTTCCCCCTACTTATACCTCCCGAGGAGATCACGAATGTAAAATTAGAGAGATTAGAGCGCGCACGGAGGCTTTCAGACAGTCGTTCTTCCCGCGAACCATACGCGACTGGAACAGGTTCAAAAATGGTTCAAATGGCTCTGAGCACTATGGGACTCAACTGCTGAGGTCATTAGTCCCCTAGAACTTAGAACTAGTTAAACCTAACTAACCTAAGGACATCACAAACATCCATGCCCGAGGCAGGATTCGAACCTGCGACCGTAGCGGTCTTGCGGTTCCAGACTGCAGCGCCTTTAACCGCACGGCCACTTCGGCCGGCTGACTGGAACAGGAAAGGGAGGTAATGACAGTGGCACGTAAAGTGCCCTCCGCCACACACCGTTGGGTGGCTTTCGGAGTATGAATGTAGATGTAGATGTAGATTAGAAATACTGCAATCGTGCTACATAAGAGAAACGGAAAAACCGCCCTTTCGAGGTACGTCATTAGTCAGAAGTCTTCACCGTTTACGCTCCACTGTAATGTTCCTTTTACAAGATTATAATCTAACAGTTCCTCAATATGGCTTCCAAGTCATATTCCAGAAGTCGTAAACATACGTACTGGATAGAAAGTAGTCGCAACACGATTATAATTCGTATCAGACTTTCCCGACAGATGTTCACCGTATTACATGCCTCAGTATAATCGTCACGCTTCTCTATCACCTTCCCCCACAGAGATGGTCGTATGTAAAGTACACAAGCGGCAAGACGCAGTCAATACCTTCGCTGCGCAGTGCCGATGGTACTGTTACCGACGACTGTGCCGCTAAAGCTGAGTTATTGAACGCAGTTTTCCGAAATTCCTTCACCAGGGAAGACGAATGGAATATTTCAGAATTTGAAACACGAACAGCTGCTAGCATGAGTTTCTTAGAAGTAGATACCTTAGGAGTTGCGAAGCAACTCAAATCGCTTGATACGGGCAAGTCTTCAGGTCCAGATTGTGCACCGATTAGGTTCCTATCAGATTAGGCTGATACAATAGCTCCCTACTTAGCAATGATATACAACCGCTCGCTCACCGATAGATCTCTACCTACAGATTGGAAAATTGCGCAGGTCGCACCAGCGTTTAAGAATGGTAGTAGGAGTAATCCATCGAACTACAGACCTATATCATTGATGTCGGTTTGCAGTAGAGTTTTGGAGCACATACTGTATTCAAACATTATGAAACACCTCGAAGGGAACGATCTATTGATACGTAATCAGCATGGTTTCAGAAAACATCGTTCTTGTGCAAAGCAAAAAAATGGTTCAAATGGCTCTGAGCACTATGGGACTCAACTGCTGAGGTCATTAGTCCCCTAAAACTTAGAACTAGTTAAACCTAACTAACCTAAGGACATCACAAACATCCATGCCCGAGGCAGGATTCGAACCTGCGACCGTAGCGGTCTTGCGGTTCCAGACTGCAGCGCCTTTAACCGCACGGCCACTTCGGCCGGCCTGTGCAAAGCAGCTAGCTCTTTATTCGCACGAAGTGATGGCCGCTATCGACAGGGGATCTCAAGTTGATTCCATATTTCTAGATTTCCGGAAAGCTTTTGACACCGTTCCGCACAAGCGACTTCTAACCAAGCTGCGGGCCTATGGGGTATCGTCTCAGTTGTGCGACTGGATTCGTGATTTCCTGTCAGGAAGGTCGCAGTTCGTAGTAATAGACGGCAAATCATCGAGTAAAACTGAAGTGATATCAGGTGTTCCCCAGGGAAGCGTCCTGGGACCTCTGCTGTTCCTGGTCTATATAAATTACCTGGGTGACAATCTGAGCAGTTCTCTTAGGTTGTTCGCAGATGATGCTGTAATTTACCGTCTAGTAAGGTCATCCGAAGACCAGTATCTGTTGCAAAGCGATTTAGAAAAGATTGCTGTATGGTGTAGCAGGTGGCAGTTGACGCTAAATAACGAAAAGTGTGAGGTGATCCACATGAGCTCCAAAAGAAATCCGTTGGAATTCGATTACCCGATAAATAGTACAATTCTCAAGGCTGTCAATTCAACTAAGTACCTGGGTATTAAAATTACGAACAACTTCAGTTGGAAAGACCACATAGATAATATTGTGGGGAAGGCGAGCTAAAGGTTGCGTTTCATTGGCAGGACACTTAGATGATGCAACAAGTCCACTAAAGAGACAGCTTGCACTACACTCGTTCGTCCTTTGTTAGAATATTGCTGCGCGATGTGGGATCCTTACCAGGTGGGATTGATTGAGGACATCGAAAGAGAGCAAAAAAGGGCAGCTCGTTTTGTATTATCACGTAATAGGGGAGAGAGTGTGGCAGATATGATACGCGAATTGGGATGGAAGTCATTAAAGCAAAGACGTTTTTCGTCGCGGCGAGATCTATTTACGAAATTTCAGTCACCAACTTTCTCTTCCGAATGCGAAAATATTTTGTTGAGCGCAACCTACATAGGTTGTAGAGCTCGAACAGAAAGGTTTAGGTGTTCGTTTTTCCCGCGCTCTGTTCGGGAGTGGAATGGTAGAGAGATAGTATGATTGTGGTTCGATGAACCCTCTGCCAAGCACTTAAATGTGAATTGCAGAGTAGTCATGTAGATGTAGATGGAAGGCGTCGTACTCTTACACCTTCAGCGCACCCATCTCTGTCGACGACTCGCATGGACCGGCCTATGGCACGGATGATGGCTTCTCTTGTGTTGCAGCGTGTGCCATTTTCATTTTGGCGAACAGGTCATAATAGCACGGACTCGTATCGGGTGAATACGGTATCTCCCACCGCAACGCACGCAGGAGCTCTTGCACGGGGTTCGCCGCGTGGTATCGTGTACTGCATTCATTGCTTCAGCACGATCGGACGCAGTGTCAGGAGAGGAAACATTGTTGTGCACTCCGGCCACGTGCCACTTCACGCATTTTGTTCGTGTTTCCTAAAAATATTGTTAGGCCGCTCGAACTACCCTCCCGCACTTACGGACAGAACACACCCAAGTGACTCAAACACAGCCGTCGCCGCTCACTGCGCTACCTCAGCTGACCTTCTGCTGTCAGCTACCTGTAGCTGAAATGCCCTGTGACGTACATCGTTCATGTTATGGCTTCGTTGCTACTACTTTTTATCCAGCCCGTGTATTACAAGAACTGTAGCCACGGATCTAGCACTATCAATTGTGTAGGGAATGCATTTTGCTATTTGTTCATACGAAGGGCGAACAAAGTGCAGTATGCGGCTCGCGTTGATGCCGTTCGTACCTTCGCACCTTGTAACAGTGGCGTCTCGTTTTCTTAGCGTGTTCACTGTGCGCCACTACGTCTGCTCGCCTTGTCTGTCCGTGAGTGGCAGCAGCAGCGCTTATCGATAGCGCGTACTGTGGTACCATCTTTGGAGCGGCCTCTAGTATTTCCGGGTCGTCCTGTGTCGAGCGAGTTGAGTTGGGACGGAGCAGCTGTGAGGTCCGGAAAGGAAGGATGTGGTTGCGAGAGTGCACGACCACGCCAAGGACCGGATTCAGCGAGTTTTCGTTGAATGGACCGTGATGTTCGAGTAGTGCAACTTTCACTGGTGTGTGTGTGTGTGTGTGTGTGTGTGTGTGTGTGTGTGTGTGTGTGTGTGTGTCCGCCCGTCGAAGTGACCTTATGGCAGTAAGTTGTCAGTGCACGATTTATACTGGGATCTTTCCTGTGCCTGACTTGAGTGGGGACGACCGTTGGTTGGTCGTTCGGTCGGTCGTCGCAGCGGACGACGTGTACTTGGTCTTCCGACTGGTTCTGGCTTCTCTGTGCTTGTGCCGACTTATAATTCGTCCGTGTTGTTTCACAGTGACTGGTTTTTGTATTGTGAGTTGTTGGTAGAATTGTTTTCCCGCATCCGTGTGTATCTTGTGGTTTTGAATGAGAATTTATTTTAATTCTGTCTGCCCACTGGATTTGTTGAGCAGTTGCGAAAGGGAGATCAGTTCGACTTCGGACGGAGCAGCGAGGAGGTCCACAGCGCGAGGGCAGGCCTGGACCGCTGGTAGCATGCAGGCCCTGACGTACCGAGGGGCTGTAGGCGACGACCGAACCCAGAACGTTTGAAGTTGAGTGAATCGTGCCCAGTACTGAAGCCTCCACTGTCAAACTAAACATCTAGGTACATAGTACGTGCACTTACTGTGTACCTACATGTTTACTTTGACGTTGATACAACATCAGAATATTTTATGATCTGAAGATGGCAATAGCCGAAACCGGTCATACTGAAATGCAAAAATTTATGTGATCGCGACAGACCTGTAGAATAAAGAACCCAGTATGTTGTCCTCGTCGCCGAGTGTTCATCAGTCACAAGGGTTCGTCAGGAGTGCCCTAGGGAAGTGTGATAGGACCTCTGTTTTTCTCTATATAATTAAATGATTTGGCGGACAGGTTGGGCACCAATCTACGGTTTTTTGCTGATGACTGCTGCTCCGTGCCCCGACTGACTTCCAGACACACGACGACTCGGAAATACTATCGGTCGCTCCAGAGATAGTACGACAGAGCACTCACCGATAAGCGCTGCTGCTGCCACTCACGGGCAGGTAAGGCAGGAAGTTAGTGACGCCAGTAAATGGAATAAGAAAACGAGGTGGCAGTACGGTAAGAGAAGATGACACACAATAAAAGGAATGAACACGAGCCGCGCACGGCTCAGACAAGCCCGTGTGCCCTGGTATCGAGCACATTCGGCCTAGAATCTCACTGACTGGAGAACACCTGTCTTCAGTGATGAGTCCCGCTTCTAACTGAGCTCTGGTGACCAGGGAAGACGTCTCTGGAGACGCTCCGACCAGCGGTGAGCTACCAATATGATTCTCGCCCGCTATTCGGCCCGATAACCAGCAATGCTGCTCTGGGGTGTCATTTAATCTCATAGCAGGGCCCCATTGGTTGTCATCCATGGCACGCTTACGGCACAGAAGTACGAGGATCACTCCAAAAGAAATGCACAGTATTTTTTTTTAATCCGTCTTTTATTTTACATGTTTCAAAGTTTTACATTGTGTAGATACAGCCTTTAGGAACAATATTTTCATTTCTCCACATAATTTCGATCCCTCTCAACTGCCTTACGCCATCTTGGAACCAGTACCTGTATACGCGCACGGTAAAATTCTGTACCAACCTGCTGGAGCCACTGTTTGGCAGCGTGCAGAAGGGAGTCATCATCTTCAAACCTTGTTCCACGAAGAGTGCCTTTCAGTTTCCCAAAGAGATGATAGTCACGTGGAGCCAGGTCAGGACTGTAAGGCGGGTGTTTCAGTGTTGTCCATCCGAGTTTTGCGATCGCTTCTTTGGTTTTTTGACTGACATGTGGCCGTGCATTGTCGTGCAACAGCAAAACATCCTGCTTTTGCCGATGTGGTCGAACACGACTCAGTCGAGCTTGAAATTTCTTCAGTGTCGTCACATATGCATCAGAATTTATGGTGGTTACACTTGGCATGATGTCCACAAGCAAGACTCCTTCGGAATCGAAAAATACCGTAGCCGTAACTTTTCCAGCAGAAGGTGTGGTTTTAAATTCTTTTTCTTGGGTGAATTTGCATGATGCCACTCCATTAATTGCCTCTTCGTCTCTGGTGAAAAATGATGGAGCCACGTTTCATCACCTGTCACAAGTCTTCCAAGAAATTCATCTCCACCATTGTCGTACTGTTCCAAAAGTTCGCTGCATACCGTTTTTCTTGTTTCTTTGTGAGCCACTGTCAACATCCTGGGAACCCACCTGGCACAAACCTTTTTTTTAACGCCAAATCTTTCAGTATTCTGCAAACACTTCCTTCCCCTATCCCAACGTAGCGTGACAATTCGTTCACTGTGATGCGTCTGTCAGCAATCAACAATTCGTTAACTCTCTGCAGATTCTCTGGAGAGCAGTACGACTCCTGCCGCTGCGAGGACAATCCTCACTATTGGCATGCCGGCTTTCATCACGTAACCTGCTAGCCCACCGACTAATTGTACTGCGATCGACAGCAGCATCTCCATACATCTTTTTCAACCTCTTCTGAATGTTTCCCACTGTCTCGTTTTCACAGTACAGGAATTCTATGACAGCACGTTGCTTCTGACGAACGTCAAGTGTAGCAGCCATCTTGAAGGCATGCTGTGACGGCGCCACTCACGGGAACAGGTTGAAGTAAGTTTGAAAACAAGCGGGAAGGTTGTATCTACACACTGTAAAACTGTCACACATGCAGGATGAAAACTGTATTTAAAAAAATAGTGTGCACATCTTTTGGAGTGACCCTCGTACGTCGACGATATTCTACGCTCCGTTCTGTTGCCTTTCAGGCAAGCCATCCTGGGCTTACATTTCAGCAAGATAATGCCAGCCAGCACACGGAGAGAGTTTCTACTGCTTGTCTTCGAGCTTGCCAGACCCTGTCTTGGCCAACTAGTTCGCTGGTTGTCCCCAACTGAGAACGTTCGGAGCATTATGGGCAAGACCCTCCAACCAGTTCAGGATTTTGACGACCTGACGCGCCAATTGGACAGAATTCGCCACGTCATCCGTCAGGAGGACATCCAACAGCTCTACCAGTCTGTGCCCAGCCGAATAACCGCTTTCATAAGGTCCGCAGGCTGACCAGCGCGTTACGGACTTGCTTAGTTGGTGAAGCTCTTTCTCTTGAATAAATCACCCAATTGTTCTGACATCGTAATCATATGTTTGTCTTTGCACGTACATCGCATCTACCGCTTTCCCTGTGGTGTCACCGCCAGACACCACACTTGCTAGGTGTAGCCTTTAAATCGGCCGCGGTCCGTTAGTATACGTCGGACTCGCGTGTTGCCACCATCGGTGATTGCAGACGGAGCGCCGCCACACGGCAGGTCTAGTCTAGAGACACTCCCTAGCACTCGCCCCAGTGGTACAGCCGACTTTTCTAGTCATGGTTCACTGTCTACATACGCTCTCATTTGCAGAAACGACAGTTTAGCATAGCCTTCAACTACGTCATTTGCTACGACGTAGCAAGGCGCCATATTCAGTTACTATACTTACTATCTTCAAGAATATATTCTGAACAGATAATATTGTGAATCATGTACCGTCAAAAGCGACGTTCATCATTAATGGATTAAAGTTAAGTATCAAACTAATTACGTCCGCTTTCTGAATTCTCATTCCTTGTCATGTTCCAGGCCTCACGTCAGTATAGTCCTTCCCTCCTCACGCCAGCCTGCGTGAGATAAATCGCGTGCATTTCGGCCTCCACTAGTAACACCGTGTTGGCTCTTCTGCTAACACAAAATTGCCTCCTATTCCTATAATTCCTTCGTGAAGCGTCGTCCTTTTATTTCTTACAAGGGAACCTCCCCATCGCACCCCCCTCAGATTTAGTTATAAGTTGGCACAGGGATAGGCCTTGAAAAACTGAACACAGATCAATCGAGAAAACAGGAAGAAGTTGTGTGAAACTATGAAAAAAATAAGCAAAATATACAAACTGAGCAGTCCATGTGCAAGGTAAGCAACATTAACGAGAGTTTTGGCTTACGAGCGCCGTGGTCCCGTGGTTAGCGTGAGCAGCTGTGGGACGACAGGTCCGTGGTTCAAATCTTCTATCACGTGAAAATTTTAATTTTTTATTTTCAGATAATTATCAAAGTTCAGGCACTCACACATAACCAACTTCGCTCTCCAAAATTCCAGGACATGTTCAGATTTGCTTGGACATATACAGAATTTGACGGTCTACGCACGGCAACTTTTGAAAACGTAAAAAACATATGTTTTGACAGAGCACAGGGAAAACTGTGCGACTCTGAAACTGTTGCATTCATTTGATGCAGTTTATGTGACAAACTCTTATGTTTTCATCACTTTTTTTGGAGTGATTATCACATCCACAAGAAAATCTAAATCGGGCAAGGTAGAAGAATCTTTTTACCCATTCGCCAAGTGTGCAAGTTAGGTGGGTCGACAACATATTCCTATCATGTGACGCACATGCCGTCACCAGTGTCGTAAAGAATATATCAGACGTGTTTTCCTGTGGAGGAATCGGTTGACCTATGACCTTGCGATCAAATGTTTTCGGCTCCTATTGGAGAAGCACGTCCTTTCGTCTACTAATCGCACGGTTTTGCGGTGCGGTCGCAAAACACAGACACTAAACTTATTACAGTGAACAGAGACGTCAATGAATGAACGGACAGATCGTAACTTTGCGAAAATAAAGAAAGTAAAATTTTCACTCGAGGGAGGACTCGAACCAAGAACTTTCCATTCCGCAGTTGCTCACCCTAACCACAAGACCACGGCGCTCATCAGCTAATATTCTCCTTTATGTTGCCTATCTTTCACATGGACTACTCAGTTTCTATATTTTGCTTCTGTTTTCATAGTTCCACACAACTTCTTCCAGTTTTCTCGATTGATCTGTGTTCAGTTTTTCAAGGCATATCCACTGTGTCAATTTATAACTAAATCTGAGGGGGGTGCGATGGGGAGGTTCCCTTGTTAGAGTGTACTATCTTACACTGTCCAAATGCGCCGTCAGCCTTGCTGTATCTGCAACACTATGTCGTAATTTGTCTCTTAGACGACCCGCAAAGCACTTGCTGGAGCTAGTGACTACATTTTGCGACGGTACCGCTCCCTGTACTGAACAGCCAGTTGCCGATAAGCTGGAGCGGACACATGCAGCATCGAACGAGAATTCTCTCTGGTGTAAAAGGCAGGCGAGCGCAAGCCATCCTCGTTTGGGAGCGTTCGATTCGCATTCGCTAGCGTTTGCACGTCTTCCATTAGTTTTCCGCCTTTTAGTGAACCATCAAAGCAAGTCTGCGTCGTCTCCACTTCAGTGGTAGCAGTGCAGAAAGCTTTCGACTGTTAACTTCACTGATTCCGCTGTTCAGATGAACTAAGGGAGCGACGGAGTGAAAGGGAGACAATGTAATGTTGCTGATGCAAAAATATAATAGGTACTTCCGGGGGCCCAAGACATTAACAGTACAAACGCCAGAGGAAAATAAATATGATTTGTAGAAAGCTGCCGAAGCACTCTTAAGATCCAGCTGGAAACATAAGAAGACGATAAATTCATTAGGCAGGAACGGACTGAAGAAACAAAAACTTTGCAGTCCTTTTTATGAAAAAGGAAAACGGTGTTAATTTCCTTAAAAGTAGACAAGTATGGATATATATCTAGTATGCTAAGTAAAACTAAAAACATAGGAAGGACTCGATCTTTCTCGTCTCTTACATTCATGGTGTCTGGAATTGAGTGGATGATGTGCCGTCGTTGCGTTAGAGATGTTTCACAGTAAACAAAAATGGCTCACCCGGGATTATACTATGTGCCGCTTACCAAACTGTGCAGGGTGGTCAGAAACAGTTTGAAAAGTTTTTTGGAACTCACAGGGTGCGTTGCCCTGAGAAATAACTGGTAAGACAAGAATTCGATACGTTACGCCGTTTACGAGTTAATTAGCATTAAAGTTATGCAGAAGGCCGTTGCGTGCGCCACAGTGTCGCCCAACGTGTTTATCGTCTGGTTTCCTCAAACCGAACAAGAGAGCGATAGAAAAACCGGACACGGGTCGGTAGTAAGGGTGGAACCCGAGCCAAAGTGTGGCCGGTCTCGTGCGCTATCGTCTACGCTATGAGAACAAATGGCACTAATTATATCTGGCGGGCCGCCAGAATTGGCTGTTTGGCTAACTTCAGTGCTTATTAACTCGAAACCGGCACAACGTTCCGAAGTTTTTTCCTTAATAATCATTTTTGAGTAACACCCTCACAAGCTTTTCAAACTGATTCTCACCACCGTGTATACTAGATTTTATCAAGTAGCGTATGTGACAGGTGGTATGTACATTTCACGTTTCATTAATGGCGTTTTATTGACATCTCGCGTATAAGTACTTTAATAAAATACTTCAAGTGCTTCGCATGCGTCACTGTAGACATCAGAAACTGAGATACAGCAGCTATTGAAATGCAAAACAGTCACTAACGTACACCGGTTGTAAATAACCAGAGTGTAAATCTAGCTTTTCTTCGGGTTGTATCGGTCGTCGGTAGTGTTCTGCTTTTAAAGTCCTCACCAGCGAAAAGTATCAGGCGGCATGTGGGCAGAGTTTTGGACTACTTTTTGAGGAAAGCTGGAGCTGCAGTTCAATGTTAAGCTCACCGCCTCCTCGCATTTCACGCTTGCGTACAAATTCAGATACCTAAATTCTTATTTTTCTACGACATTTAGCTGACTTCGCCAGAAACAGTGCGCTCGCCATGGAAGTTAATCCTCTCTATGAAAGTTTTGCCTTTAACTACAGTAAGACCGCGAGAATCCGGCACCCCATAATCCGGGAGCCTTTTTTTTTTTTTTTTTTTGTCGTTGTGGAGCGAAGCCTCGTCTGTGTCAACTTCCTGCTTCACTGAGCGATTATACTCTCTCCGAGATAAGCCAGTTTCATTGTTAGGCTGAGAGATAACTACGACATATCTGGTCGAAGAAGCTGAGTTGGAAAGCGATGGGTCGACAGCTGATGGCTGTGAAATCGTACGAATGCTAAATTCTGCGTCCGCTAAATGAACCGAGTGCACTTTTAGTGGGAGAAGTTGACGAAAGGATCGAAACTGAGAGACATTTAGCTGTCGAACAGGAACTATTGACGCTGTGATATTACAACGTGTTTTCAACCCACAGGACGCATCAGAAACTGTGAGTGACGAAAAAGAGACGCCTACAACTAAACATCTCTTGCACTGAAGCTTCAGAACTCTTATTAAATGCTATTGTGAAATTCGCTGAGAGTATCTGCAGTTACGAATCTGAACATCACACACAATAATTTTTCTCGTGAGAGAGCACAATCCAAGAAACAAGTTAGCTGTTCTGCAATGTTCCATAGGACTCAGAAAAAAATTTCAGCGAACCGTGAGTGGCAGATTAGGGTCAGACATATTTCACATCCGCGGCAACGTCAGAGATTTGTGCTGCTCCTAAAGACAGTGATTCCAACTAAACTACACCACATTCTTGGTAATAGTTTGTATTAATTAGTATATTCTTGAGCTTTTCAAATCGATGGTGCTTATTTTATTTCATAATTGGGGTACAAAAATTATTCGTGGTGACTGAACTTTTCTAAAACTTTGAACCTTAAACTGATTCAATAGAGCAGTACAGTTCTCGACTTTTAGTTCAGTTTTGCTTTTACAGAAAAGCAATGCATACTTTTAATCTTTTATATTGTAATCTCCCGTGTTGTGTCTCATAAATAACAGTTATTTGTTTCTGTATGTTAAAACTACAAGTATTACGAATTTCCTTTCTTTTTATAAACCAGGCCTTTAGAAATTGCCTTGATAATCCGGAATTCACAGGTTGCAGAGCTTGCCCAATTATCAAGGTCGTACTTAATGTACTGTTGTATGCTGTGTGCCGATTATTAACCCCAGAAAACAAAAACGCATTGTTCTCGAGTTCTCTTCCGTTCCGTTTCGTGTAAACGCTTGTCCATATAAAGGAGCGAATGGTCGTGAACACTGGCGAGCTGTCTACGAATGCTCGTTCCCTGTGTTCGCCTCCATTCGCCCTGGTGTAAACCTGCCTGCACTGACCGGCAGCGCCCGCTATGTTGCTGGCGCTCGAGGTGCAGCTTTAGCATGTCTGTATAACATTGCGTGTGGCACGCTGCCCTGGAAACTGAAGCGCGCCAAACGTGGTTTACGTGATGATTGGTGCACGTTAGTAAACGAGCTGCTTTTTCACAACGAACGTGCTCCTCATCATGATTCGTGCTCTCCAGCGGCAACTGTCGGCTACATCTAGCGCGCAAACCTCAAAGTTGTCTACAAACACGGACGCGCATGGGACTTAGCGATCATCGAAGAGGAGCGCAGAAAATCGCGAAGAAGATTGTCGATGGAGGAAACAATGGACTGTTATGCATATTAAAAACAATTGCTTTGGTTTTCCTTTAGGTTTATGAAGTCTGGCCAAAGGCTTTTTCTTTCTCAAATGCACAGGTGCCTCAGCTCGACAATTTTTACTGTAGTGGTTGTTATTTGCAATATTATAAAAATACTGCTCCTCTTTCAATTACAACACACATTTGCTCCCCTTTCCATATATTAAACATATTTTCGTCCATAGTGAACACACTTCTGAACTGTGAGGGATTCAGGCAGTGACGTAGACGAATAGTCTTGCAGTTGATTGGTCCTTGTTCCCAAACACGTTCACAAAATTGAACAAACTCACTCCGCCGCGCGGGATTACCCGTGCGGTCTAGGCACTGCAGTCACGGACTGTGCGGCTGGTCCCGGCGGAGGTTCGTGTCCTCCGACGTGCGTTGGTGTGTGTGTTTGTCCCTAGGATAATTTAGGTTAAGTAGTGTGTAAGCTTAGGGACTGATGACCTTAGCAGTAAAGTCCCATAAGATTTCACACACATTTGAACAAACTCACCCTCCCCCCCCCCCCAGGGGAAAACACTCTTATTTAACCATAAAATCTAATATTCAGTAACATACATCTATTAAATGGACAAGAACGTCCTAGAATATTTCAGAAGACGTAAAGATAAATAAAAAAAATTGAAGGAGACAAGACTCGATCAGATAACCTTCTAAATCTGTACCCGTCCATCTACCCACTCGCCAACAGTTATCAGATACAATTAACGTTTTTGTCTTTGACCACACGATGTCGTGAACTCAGATTTAATTATGGCCAATAATACAAAAAGCGATTCGGTTTTGATAAGCTTTAATGACATGGCATACTTTCATCGAATGAAAGTTATAACGTGAAAGGTACGAAATAAGAAAAGCCATTAACCACAAATTTGCCGTTTCACGTGGTTTTATTATTATAAATCGTGGAAATAATGTCGCATTTTTGGGGGATACTGAATGTGCTGCGCTCTGGAACAGTATATATTAGTAACACGTAAGTTATAATATAAAATGCAGCAAATACGGGCATCAGCTGAAATGACGTAATCCAGTACGCCATCTCGTAAGTTATGCTTGTGGCGGAGGAAGCGGTAATGTGACTCATTAATCACGTCTCTTTACAAGCAGCTAAAATCTGATGTGTGGGATCCTGCGTTTCACGCTTCGGAAAGCTCCACGACGTAAAATTTCATTGGAACCACATGTATTATATAACATACATTTGTATGGTATTTTCAAGGGTTACAATTTTTTCAAATTCTCATTTTCTTATGTTTCACTCTTATACCAATTCTTATATTTCATTGTCATGTTTATTCTTCAGGAACACTTGGTGCACTCCCTTAGATGATACCGATCGTAGAAACATTCGAAACCTAAAAATTCCGAACACCACAAGCTTCGCGCGAAGGCAGGTTTGCGACAGTGACATTTCTTCGTATGAATCACA
Source organism: Schistocerca nitens (assembly GCF_023898315.1). Lineage (NCBI taxonomy): Eukaryota > Metazoa > Arthropoda > Insecta > Orthoptera > Acrididae > Schistocerca > Schistocerca nitens. Next base: position 603,248,708 of record NC_064619.1, on the reverse strand, counting down.
CTCGGGAAAGAATCGTCGTTAACGTTGCTGAAGATTTCACGCGTTGGGAAAACCGGGCACAACGGATCACTTTTCAAAAATTGGCGCTTGCAGTTGATTATGGATCAAGATACATTTCAGCGATTTCACCGAAAACAATTTCAAATAATTTTTCGATTCTTTTATTTTGTAATTCATTTTGGCCCCTCTTCCACCGAGCGAACGTTGTGGGAAATCGGGTTATGGCACTCACCGTGTTCTTGTCGTAAATGTATTGAGCCCATATATGAGGATCGTTCAGAGAAGAAGATCCCATTTTTTTTTACAGCCGTTACTGGAAATGGAAATGAGCGTTAGTCGTTGTCCGGGAGGCCCCTTACGGGGCAGGTCCGTCCGCCTTGGTGCAGGTCTTATTACATTCGACCACATTGGGCGACCTACGCGCCGGAAGGGGATGAAATTATGATGAAGACAATACCCAGTCCCTGAGCGGAGAAAATCCCCGACCCAGCCGGGAATCGAACCCGGGCCCGTAGGACGGCAATCCGTCACGCTGACGACTCAGCTATCGGGGCGGACACAGCCATTACCCAATATAGGAAAAAGTCCTTTTAACTGCATCAAATTTTATGTCTCGTCCACACGTGTGCGAAGATTTGAACAATTCCTACAGACGGCACAGTCTTAGTGAACCATCGGAATAGAGTCTACGCAAGACATTCGTTACAAGCGACGTGCTGTAATTGAATTCTTGGTTGCGGAGAAAGAAATTGAGTTGAATATCCATAAATGTTTGTGTGCGGTGTTTGGTAACGATGCGACTGATGAGAGTACTGTTCGGTGACGGGTAAGGATATACAGGGTGAGTCACCTAACGTTACCGCTGGATATATTTCGTAAACCACATCAAATACTGACGAATCGATTCCACAGACCGAACATGAGGAGAGGGGCTAGTGTAATTGGTTACTACAAACCATAAAAAAATGCACGGAAGTATGTTTTTTAACACAAACCTACGTTTTTTTTAAATGGAACCCCGTTAGTTTTGTTAGCACATCTGAACATATAAACAAATACGTAATCAGTGCCGTTTTTTGCATTGTAAAATGTTAATTACATCCGGAGATATTGTAACCTAAAGTTGACGCTTGAAACATTGTCCTCACTTCATTGCAGGGGCCCAAACAGCTGCAACATACATCGCATTTGTACAGAACGATCTACCAACGTTGCTCGAAAATGTCCCACTGGAAACGCGTCGACGTATGTGGTACCAGCATGATGGTGCACCTGCACATTCCGCAATTAACACTAGGCTGACCCTTGACAGGATGTTCGACGGTCGTTTCATAGGACGTGGAGGACGCATAAATTGGCCAGCCCGTTCTCCTGATCTTACGCCTCTGGACTTCTTTCTGTGGGGTACGTTAAAGGAGAATGTGTACCGTGATGTGCCTACAACCCCAGAGGATATGAAACAACGTATTGTGGCAGCCTGCGGCGACATTACACCAGATGTACTGTGGCGCGTACGACATTCATTACGCCAGAGATTGCAATTGTGTGCAGCAAATGATGTCCACCACATTGAACATCTATTGGCCTGACATGTCGGGACACACTCTATTTCACTCCGTAATTGAAAACGGAAACCACGTGTGTACGTGTACCTCACCCCTCATGGTAATGTACATGTGCGTCAGTGAAAAAGACCAATAAAAAGATGTTAGCATGTGGACGTAATGTGCTGTCCCAGTCTCTTCTGTACCTAAGGACCATCACCGTTCCCTTTGGATCCCTACGTAATTCGGTGCTCTCCGATACACACGATCGAACAGCGGAGGAGTGGCACTCAAGCGTTAACTTTAGGTTGCAATATCTCCGGATGTAATTAACATTTTACAATGAAAAAAAGGCACTGATTACGTATTTGTTTATATGTTCAGATGTGCTAACAAAACTAACGGGGTTCCATTTAAAAAAACGTAGGTTTGTGTTAAAAAACATACTTCCGTGCATTTTTTATGGTTTGTAGTAACCAAATACACTAGCCCCTCTCCTCATGTTCGGTCTGTGGAATCGATTCGTCAGTATTTGATGTGGTTTACGAAATATATCCAGCGGTAATGTTAGGTGACTCACCCTGTATGACCGGTGACGTTCGGAACGTCCTGTTATAGCAGCTACTGCCCCCGGAACGCCATTATCCGTGCAGATCGGGGCATCACAGATCGAAAACTGTGTCTGCAGCTATCGGTGAGGGTTAGTAGCGCGTGTGCAACGATTGAGACTCTCGGATATTCAAAGGTCTGCTCGAGACTGCTTCCACGAATGCTCGTTAACAGACCCGTTTCGTCCGACTGTTGGAGCGGTTTGAGGACAATGGAGGGCTTGCCTTTCTGTCAGGGGTAGTTACAGGTGACGAAAAAAGGATATTTTACCAACAGGCTATTCGTGGTCTTGCACAAGTCTGGCGTAACGCCATAGAACGTCATGGAGAGTACGTTCAAAAACAGTCCATGCAAAAGGAATAAATACGTGCTTCGAAACAAATTTTGGGGCATTATTTACAGAACAACTCTTGTACTTCAGTGGTGCTTCGAAAAATGACCGAGGTGAAGCAATCACAGTTAGCACCTGTTACCACGTTCCTCAAAGCGAGTAGTGTCACATGACCCATTTTCATTTCAAAATTAAGAGCTGGATCAAACATGGCGGCTTTCAGAATGGTCGCCGTATTGCTAATAAACTCTCACAGATTTCGGCTTGTCCCATCTCATACTACTTCGTCAGCTGCTATTATTTTAGAAGAGTGGTTCCCCATCAATGGAACGCCCTGTAGTTACCGCTGCTTCACCATTGAAATACGTCCTATAGCACTCTGAATGGTGGTAAGGTCCGAGAGCAGGACTGGAAAACGCAACCCGGCAACAAGCTGTGGGACGCAGTTGTTAGCACGTTGGACTCGCATTCGGAAAGACGACGGGTCACAGCCCCATCCACCCTTCCAGAAGCGAACCTTCCGTGATTTCTCTAAATCACACAACGCATGTGTCGGAATGGTTCCTTTGAAAAGAGAACTGCCGATTCCCTCCTCCTATCGGAGCTTGTGGTGCACCTATAAAGGCATCGTCGTCGACGGGACGTTAATCAGAACTTGTGACAAAGCACGTCTGTGCATTCTGCGAAATAGTTGCAGGCAGTTACACGAACAATATTGTCTGTAATTAACCTCGATTTGCCAATGACAAGCAAATTATAAAGTAAAAGGCCTACTATCTCTGACATGGGTAGTTCTGTGAAGTACATTCATAATGTACCAAGCGAATAAAAATTACTAATAAGCCCGGTTAAGATTTGAACCACAAACGACAGTCAGAGAAAATAAAAATAACTCGCTTGTGATTTATCAAGAATAGCCTGTACGGCACCTTCTCGAGTGGATAAAGCAACAAGCACACTGTTATTTGAATGGTTACCTTCTATACGCTACTTAATTCCGCTAATACCATTCACTCCTGAAATTATTCTCATCGGAGTCTGCAACACCTTCAATCCGTCTCGGTAATTTCTTGAAAATCTGAAGATACGCCGCAACGTTTATCTGTACATACCTGCTGTGGCATCACCGACTGTTAGTGACTTTGGACTCTTCACTCATCGAATGCTACTGGAGGTTGTTTCAACGGGTTCCTGAAAGCGTTTCTGGATAAGGCTCGCTACTGACACCAGGAGTTTGTTTACTCTTTCTACATCTACATCTATATACTCCGCTAGCCACCAAGCGGTGTGTGGCGGAGGGCACAATGGGCGCCAAAGTCATATTCCGCCCCCCCCCCCCCCCCCCCCTGTACCACTCGCGGATCGCACGAGGGAAAAACGACTATCTGAATGCCTCAGTACGAGCCCTGATTTCCCTTACGTTTGAGTGGTGATCATTGCCCGATTTAAAAGTTTGTGGTGATAATATATGCTCTACAACCTCGGCGAAGATCGGATTTCGGAATTTAGTAAGGAGCCCCTTGTGTTTAGCGCGCAGTCTGTCTGCAAGTGTGTCCCACTTCAGACTTTCTATGAGATTTGTAACGCTCTCGCGATGGCTAAATGTACCAGTCACGTATCTTGCCGCTCTTCTTTGGACCTTCTCAGTCTCTTGAATCAGACCCAACTGGTAAGGGTCCGATACAGACGAACAATACTCCAAGACTAGACGAACTAACGTATTGTAAGTTATTTCCTTTGTTGAAGGACTGCATCGCTTCAGGATTCTACCATTAAACCGCAATCTAGATTTCGCCTTCCCCGTTACTTGTGTAATCTGAACATTCCATTTGTCTGCCAAAGACTGGGCATTTATTTTGTACTTGTACATTAATGGGGATTTTCGCCTAGTTATACGCAGTAGGTTCCACTTACTAATATTGAGAAATAACTGCCAGTCATAATACCACGCATCTATTTTCTGCAAATCCTCATTGCTTTGTTCACAACTTTCGTGGGATACTACTTTCCTGTAGACTACAGCATCATCGGCAAACAGTCTAATGCCGCTGTCAATACCATCAACCAGATCGTTTATGTAAATCGTAAAAAGTAGCGGACCTATTACGCTGCCCTGGGGCACACCTGAAGTTACGCTTTTTTCTGTTGAAGTCGACCCATTCTGGACGACATACTGCTCTGTCTGTTAGAAAACTTTTTATCCAACCGCATATTTCATCGGATAGGCCGTAAGCATGGACATGATGTGTGACGCTACATCAGGTTCATCCATTACAGTTATCGGTATAACCGTGATTTTGTTGCAGGCGCAAAACACTCAACATGACTCCGCCGCGGGTCACACTGCTTTCATTTGCTGGAGCTTCGCGATGCATTTGTGGCACTGGGGTACATAATTCAGTTTCACATCCAACACATGCCAACACTTGGAGACCTGGGTCGTTCAGTACACGTAGAGAGGAAGGTGATATTAACAGGAATTCGAAAACGATGAGTTTCGAAGTTACGAGACACTCAGTTACGTCTACTGTGTTACGTGTGTATTTCAGTTGTTTCTTGGGAGCGCACCAACTTCTACAGTATAACACACTACCTGATTATTTCTATGGCACAGAGTAAAAAGCAAAAACCGTATGACCACCTGGTTACTAGCATGTAGGTCCATCTTTGAAACGCAATACAATGGAAAATTTGCTTATGTCAAAGTATTTCCCCATTTGCGCCGCGCACTGTCGTTAGAATGATTTCACATTCGTCTCTGCTTCTCTTATATACAGAGTGTTTTAAATGAATATCGGGGTTTTAACGCGTTATAATATTTATTATATGAAACTTACAGTTATAAATGAAAGACCAACTCAAGCAGTTTTACCAAGAACCTTATAAATGTTCAATGTGAGCACCATTTGTCACACGGCACGCATCAAGTCTACAGCCGAGTTCTTCTCAAACGTTGATAAGTGTGCCTTCAGTAATTTTAGCAACAGATGCTTCAATCCGGTTTCTTAATTCAGGAATGTTTGCTGGTAGCGGAGGCACGTACACACGATCCTAGATGAAGCCCCAAAGGAAAAAACCGCATGGCGTTAGGCCGGGTGAATGTGGAGGCCATGCAAAGCAACCCCTGTCATTCGGACCCTTTCCGTCTATCCAGCGCTCGGGTACAGCGAAGTTCAACCAATCGCGTACTTCGCTATGCCAGTGAACATTTATAAGGTTTTTAGTAAAACTGTTTGAGTTGCTCTTTCAATTGACATATCATTTATAACTGTAAGTTTAATGTAATAAATGTTACAAAGCGTTAAAACTCCGACATTCATTTATAAACACCATGTACTTCCCCTACTGCGTCACAAGCTTCCAACGTCACCAGCCGGCATTCCATGGCACGGTGGGCAGTTTTGGCCGACAAAAGTCACCCGGAGAGGTGGATACGATTCGACGTGAATTTTTGCACGTAACCACGTCCCTTAACACGCACACCACGTGTACGCCTGCCACGTGATGCACACCAAATCAGACTTAGTGCGGCTGCGTTGGTGCGAGTGGAACAATGCAAACGGGACGGTAATATTCACAGTGGAGCAGCGGGTTTCGTTGCGGAAAGCTGCGTGACAATTAATTAGTGGAAACGGCGTGGTCAGTTGTTTGCTGAGAAGTTTAATGGTGTCAAAGTGCCAGTGGAATGCGGCGCTTAGTCCGAAAATGGAGTCAGACAGGATCTGTCCTGAAAAGGTTAATAAAACATTCCGAAACATGCCCGCACAGCAGAAAATGTGGCTGCAGTTCAGCAGAAAGTGCTTCAGCGTCCTACCAAATCAACTCGATGTCTGTCGCAAGAGACATGTATATCACATCGATCGTGCAGACGATTACTCCACCTGGACCTGCGCATGCATCCCTACCGATTGTCTGTCGTTCATGCACTAAAACCAGTAGCTGCGTCTCAGCGCCCCAGTTTTGTGAGTGACTGTTCACTGAGATAACAATGAATGGCTTGGACATGGATCTGTTCTTAAGTCTCATGTATAGTGTTTTGACCTGAATGGTTATGCCCAGTCACAGAATCACAGGTTCTGGGCAACGGAGAATCCGCATAACTTCCACAAACAACATCGCATCATCAGAAGGTTGGGGTTTCGTGCAGTGTCTACACCCCGCATTATTGGTCCCATCTTCTTTCATCAGATGCTGATTTCGGCGCGTTACATTGCTAACATTTTGAAACCGCTTGTGGCAACATTAACGGAGGAGGAAAAGACCCAAAGTTACTTCCACCAGGCTGCAGCAACTGGCCATAGAGCCGGCCGAACCTTGGAGTACATTTACACACTCTCCACGCCTGACAGAGTTGTTAGCAGAGGTCAGTCTGGTCGTGGCTCTAGCTGGCCATAGAGGTCACCTGATCTGTCAGCTTGCGATTTGTTTGGGTAGCCCTCAAGTTTAAGGTTCAAAATGGTTCAAATGGCTCTGAGCACTATGGGACTCAACTGCTGAGGTCATTAGTCCCCTAGAACTTAGAACTAGTTAAACCTAACTAACCTAAGGACATCACATACATCCATCCCCGAGGCAGGATTCGAACCTGCGACCGTAGCGGTCTCGCGGTTCCAGACTGCAGCGCCAGAACCGCGCGGCCACTTCGGCCGGCTCAAGTCTAAGGTGTATCGCAATAACCCTCATAGTCTTCAAGAACAGCAGCAGAATATTTCGGTTGAGATTGCAGCAATTCCAGTAGTCCAGCTTCGATCCGCCATCAGCCACTTGCTTACCAGGACCCAAAAGTCCCAAGAGATGAATAGCGGTCACTTTCAACATCTGCTATAGTCAGGTTAGTGCTACATTTCCTTTCCTCAGCTGTATTTCTTTGTACTGTCGAACTATGTTCTCCGGGGCACTTTCACTTGCTCCACCCTCTACATGTCTGGTCCAGCAGCAAGCCATCGAATGAAATAGCTCCTAGTCGATGCCGCTCCTTGTCATTCAAGCGTATAAGACCGCGCATACCGCAATGAATTTTACAATGAATTGCAGACACTTAGACGTACACGTGTTTCTTGGCCTTCACTGTGCGTTGACCTATAGTAATTAGACTTTCTTTTATGGGATTTACGGTGCGCCACTTATGAATCACCTGACTCCTCGCGCGCTGTAGAAGCGTGTGACACAGTACCGACCATTTCGACTGTATTCGACAAGAAGTTTGTGTCCACCCAAAGCCAGGATATAAAATACCATGTTGTGGACGATTTACAGACGGCAATGAGTGTCAGGTAATTGAAAGTTGCACCAACTGTCTGACTGTATGTAATATTCTCACGAGTTGGGAACTAAACAGTTTCGAATTCATATTCATTACCATCATCATACCTATCTCATCATCACCATCATTATCATATCATCATCATCATCATCAACAACAACAACCACGATTTGAAGTCCAGCCGGCCGTTGTGGCCGAGCGGTTCTCGGCGCTTCAGACCGGAACCGCGCTGCTGCTACGGTCGCAGGTTCGAATCCTGCCTCGGACAGGGATGTGTGTGCTGTCCTTAGGATAGTTAGGTTTAAATAGTTCTAAGTCTAGGGGACTAATGACTTCAGATGTTAAGTCCCAAAAAGCTCAGAGCCATTTCAACCATTTGATTTGAAATCCACTACTACAGAACGTCACCTGCAGACTTCCTCAGGCATTAAGGTCTTCGTTGGGTTGTCGTTTCAGTGTTTCGTTATCTCTTGCAACCGAGTTAAGGGCCTTTTCTGTCCATCTACCATCGATTCGCCCCGCTATGCGCCCCGCCAACCCCCATTTCGTTCTTACTACCGTCGGATTGGCGCTCTTGGCGGCGAAGTGGCCTTGTCCAGAAGAACGCTACAATCAAGAATCAGTTTCCCTTCCAGCAATGTAGTAAAGCGCACCGTGACTTAGGTAATTTCTGGTCGTGTGCGATTTTTTTCATTACTAAAGTTACTTACCAAATTTTGCGTTCCGTACAACGTTAATGCATTTAGCTGAGGACAAACGCATCACCACTGGTTAGACGCGCTGCAGAAGGTCGGGGAACAGCCTCGAGCTGCGCCACGTGGCGTACCTAGGTAAAGCGGCCACTCACCTACTTCCTCTTCAGTTTGCCGTCAAACTATAATCCCAACACGCATCTCTTCATTTCTCAGTCAGCAATTATCAATTTTGAATGGCTTCCGCAATAAAAGTCCGTTTCTTGCAAATCAAAACTCCGATAGCAAACTATACGTTTCAGTCACATGATAAAATTGTTACTGGAAACGCCAGGCAGTTTTTACTTCTTTATTTTATATCTTTTCTTACGTCCATCCAAGCACCTTCTATTTTCCTAATTTCAAAAAATCACCGTCCGTTTCTACGATTTCGGTGTTAGTTTGTACTATTTTCATAGTGTACACAGCGAAAATAGTTCTTGCATGTGAATGGAAATTTTCTAAGATCATCAAGACGACAGACAGTCAGTTAAATAGTGTAGTGACCAGCGGGATGCCGAAAATTTCTCTTCATAGGTCAGGATTTATATCAGTTTGTAATCAATAAACGCATGATGTCACTAGTTTGTATAGAACCTCCACCTAACAAAGTCTCTTCGGTGAGCTGCTCAGTGGCGGTGTAAAGAACTGGAGGACTGTTGATAAAATATCGATATATCGGTATTTATTCCAAAAAGTATCTATATATAACGTCGACACTTTTCTCCGATGTGTCCGATACAGGAATGGTAATATCGAGTGCCGATATTTTTATCTTATATCTTTTTCGCAATGTTCGGTAAATATTTGAAATTGTTCTTTTGAAATTGTAATAGAACGTAATTTTACTTTGACTGTGTGAAGGAGTCTTACATTTTTTGAGTTTTCATCACATCCAGCCTTTCTCTTTCACCCTGTAAAGCAAGTGTAGGTGGCACAGAGAAGACGCCTGATTTCACTAGGGGTGGCGACGTGAATGAAATAACAAGATTTCCCATGTGGAGAAGTAGGACACCAGTTGCGATAAAAGCAATTTTCAGCGCACCTGCTGTTTCTTTTCATCGGCGTTCTTCAAAAACAGTTGCTGAAATTGAACAAAAATCTAAATGACATGATTGGTCTTTGCGGTTGGTGGTGACATGTGAGGGGAAATGCTGGCGTAATCGGAGCTCGGTGCTACCAACAGAAACTGCAACTTGCAACTCCATCGCGCAATATTGACACTAGAACTGCTAGGTCGCTTGGGTTTGCGGAAATGAAGAAACAGGGAAGTCGACATTAAGTGTTCCGGACAAATCCGATATGTGAGGAAACCGAACGACGGTCCCATCGGCCACCATTTATTGTGCTACCTACATGCGATTACCATTGTTAGCGAAGTGGTTGTCGCCAAGTGCAAACGTGTATCGTTTTCTTTTCAGTTCTAGCTACTATCTCTGACATGGGTAGTTCTGTGAAGTACATTCATAATGTACCAAGCGAATAGCCGGCCGCGGTGGTCTAGCGGTTCTGGCGCTGCAGTCCGGAACCGTGCGACTGCTACGGTCGCAGGTTCGAATCCTGCCTCGGGCATGGATGTGTGTGATGTCCTTAGGTTAGTTAGGTTTAAGTAGTTCTAAGTTCTAGGGGACTAATGACCACAGCAGTTGAGTCCCATAGTGCTCAGAGCCATTTGAACCATTTTTTTTTTTTTTTTTTTTTTTTTTGCAGGCATCTGGCAGCAAGATATCAGAAATCCATACACTCGCTGTAGACCTGCCAGCGGGTCCTACGATATCTTCGAACTAACCTTCTTTGTATGCTCGGAGACTCGAGTCGTCGACCTCGGCCGGTGCCCGTTTAACTGAAAACTCGTCGTTTCAGTCTGTCGTCGGGTACAAGTGGAGTACACCAGTATAGAACAGCGAGTACGCGAGTTCGTAAATACCCTGGTGTGCAAAACTTGAGGACGAAGTAACTTTCGCATGATGTGTCACTGCAAGTAACACAACAGTATGAAACTTGAGTTGTAAATAGAAAGAACTGCTACGCTACAGTGTAGTAACTGTAAGAAATACGCAATGCGACAAATAGAAATTACGCTTTTATTTGCAGACAGCGATTACACTGGAGTCACCGCGATATATGATGGTGTTCTGGACACTGCAACAGGCAGCGGGACACGGTTCTTGTCAGCGTGTGTGATCACCACGAACGGCAACACATGCCAGCCGCAAAGCTGGCAAGGAGTTCTTGTGAAAGGGTGTTCCATTGTAAGGTGGCTATAATCTCGCACCTTACAAGAACCCATCCACATACTTTGCCGTGAACAATAACCAAAATTAGATATCATTTGATAGGTTGTACATCGTATATATGAATATTTAAAGGAGACTGACATTGTCACGTACACCTTGTAAATAATTGTCAAAGCTTATTGCATGAAAGGTGACGGAGTGTCTTTATTACAAAAACGGCGTAAGGAATGATTGCCTGTCATAGCAGCGGTTGGAACACTAGTGGAAATGAAATGGCCATGCGGAACTCAAGCCCTGTGTGGAAGGTCTACACAGGTGTCGGTGGTCCTGCTTAAACACAGGTAATTGTAAGACGGACGTCGTAGCACCCAAGCGCTGGAGCACAATACGAGGTGCGGCTAGAAAAAAAAAAAAAACCGGACTGATTCTGGAAAAAACATTTATTTACAATTATTTACAATTTCATGTTATCTCCTTCGTTCTGGCGCTGCAGTCCGGAACCGCGGGACTGCTACGGTCGCAGGTTCGAATCCTGCCTCGGGCATGGGTGTGTGTGATGTCCTTAGGTTAGTTAGGTTTAAGTAGTTCTAAGTTCTAGGGGACTTATGACCTAAGATGTTGAGTCCCATAGTGCTCAGAGCCATTTGAGCCATTTTTTTATCTCCTTCAATGTACTCTCCTCCGCGGTCTCTACACCGCTCCATACGAATTTTCCACTGTTCATAGCAATGCTGCAGATCATTTTCGGTAAGTCCATACATTACTTCCCTCGCTTTTTCTTTTACTGCTTCAACAGTCTCAAATCTAGTTCCTTTCAAAGCTGACTTGACTTTAGGGAAAAGAAAAAAGTCACAGGGGGCCAAATCAGGTGAGTAGGGTGGATGATCTAAGATGGGAATGTTGTGTTTTGCCAAAAACGTCTTCACTGACAACGCACTGTGAGCTGGGGCATTGTCTTGGTGAAGGATCCATGACTTTTTTCTCCACAAATCGTTCCGTTTTCTCCGTACTCGCTCACGTAGGGTAGCCAGGACGCTAATGTAGTAATGCTGATTCACTGTTTGTCCCTCTGGTACCCAATCAATGTGCACAATCCCTTTGGTGTCAAAAAAAACAATCATCATTGCCTTGAATTTCGATTTTGACATTCGTGCTTTTTTTTTGTCGTGGAGAACCAGGAGTTTTCCAATGCATCGATTGGCGTTTAGTTTCGGGATCGTAAGTAAAAAACCACAATTCATCGCAACTAATAACATTTTGTAAGAAGCTGGGATCACTTTCAATGTTTTCCAGGATGTCAGAACAAATCATTCTTCGGCGTTCCTTCTGTTCAATTGTGAGACACTTTGGAACCATTTTTGAACACACTTTGTTCATGTTGAAACTTTCATGAAGAATCTGCCTAACACTTTCCTTGTCAACTCCTGTTAACTCAGACACTGCTCTGATTGTTAAACGGCGATCTTGTCGAACAAGTTTACCGATTTTTTCAATGTTTGCATCAGTTTTTGCTGACAATGGTCTGCCAGTGCGAGTGTCATCAGTGGTGTCTTCGCGGCCATCTTTAAATCGTTTAAACCACTCAAACACTTGTGTTCGCGATAAACAATCATCGCCATACACTTGTTGTAACATTACAAACGTTTCACTTGCAGATTTTCCTAGTTTGAAACAAAATTTGATGTTAACACGCTGTTCTTTCTGTACACTCAACATTTTCCGACGCACAGACAAAACGTCAACTACTTAAAACAGACGCCACGGGCAGACTGAGTGCAGGAGGCAGATGAAACTCGAGCAGTAGGCGGAGCGAGAGTCACGTGACAGGCCACGCGACTTTCAGCCTTATTGCATTCGTTTTATTGTTTCACCAGTACTAGTCCGGTTTTTTTTCTAGCCACACCTCGTAGAGTCGCGACCGGCCGGTTTGTAGCCGAACTGGAAGGATTATACTTCGGAAACTACGAAAACCTTGGACGAAGGTGGGAGGAACGAAGAAGCGGCAATTCGGAAACCACGCAGGCTGTGTTATTTTCAACGATTTTTACTCATAAGCGTACCATTGTACGAGTATAGGTTTTTCCTCGCAAACTTTCCGCGCTGGACGACGAAAGACTAAAATATGGTTGGTCGGCGTTCGGAAGAATCTGTAGAGAGGGAGAGTATTCCTTGATTTCGGGAATGTGATTCGTTTTCGAAATTACGATGGTGGGGAACCGAGCCTTGCTGGGAGGCCAGCGGTGGAGAGAAATCTGCCGTTGTGAGCGCCCGTGTGTGGCGGTCGTTTGATATCAGCTATGTTGATACAGACGGACTTGCTCTCTTTGCTCTCAGCTTATAGATAGAACAGTTAGGATCTGTACTGTTGCGAACCTATACGATTCTGGTCTTTGCCTCCGAGTTGGAAGTCGTCGTTGAGTACGCAGCGTTCAGTGATTGAGAGCACTTCTTCTGCCTGCACTTACGTTGAGACGTTATCTGAACTCCGTCCTTGTGGCTGGGAGCTGGCGCTTCTCGTCTGTAGAACACATAGAGGAGAAGACGGTATTAGAGTACATTAGTCAGAGGACCGCCTTCTGCCGTCCTAGTGTTTGAAAGAGTTTTATTTTGTGGCTGGAGTTCTTCCATCGTCGCAGACGAGTACGAGAACCATCACTCCGACGAACCGGACGCAGTACATACATTGATATCGCAAATTGATTCGGCCTATTAGGGCTATAAAGCTAAACAGCTGTGATCACCTTAGTTCATTACCACTGAGGTTCCACACAACCGTAGATCATCTTTCAGAGTAGTGTCTTCTAGTGTTTGGTACGTAGATAATGTCAGTGGGTTCGCGTTAGTTATGTTAGATCGCATGGCCATAAAAGGGGGCAGAGTTGGGCAATTGATTAATAATTTTACTTAGGAAATATAGACAATTGTCAGGAAGGGTGTTTTTTTAATCTGCAATAAACGCATAATAAGAAACAACGTTTATCATTTAGTAATATTAGTTGCCTTCATCATTCATTTATGCTTAGATTGTAGTTTATGGAATTAAGAGATCGTAAGATCTGTTTCAGGGGATAGTCAGAAAGGGCCAAATCATCATTTTAGCGTTTATTATTTTCCGTTGCGCACATTCATTTTACACCCGCCTGGAGTAGCAAAAAAAAATGTCTCTGAGCACTATGGGACTTAACTTCTGAGGTCATCAGTCCCCTAGAACTTAGAACTACTTAAACCTAACTACCCAAAGACAGCACACACACCCACGCCCGTAGCGGTCGCGCGGTTCCAGACTGTAGCGCCTAGAACTGCTCGGCCACCACGACCGGCTTGGAGTAGCACCTTGGATACTTTTATATAGATTTATATTTATATGTATATCTCAATGTACATGGATATTTAACTTGTATGTATATATGTATTTTTCTGTGTCCATAAGTGTATATGTTTATATGTTTGCTTTTATGTATATGTTTCGAAGACTCTTGTAAATTTAATATTTAATCTCTATTCAAAGAACTTCTAACCATTATGTTGATATCTACACCCTTGGACATGTTACCGGGTCTGTGATGACAGTACAAGTTAACAGGACACTAGGACGAAGTGTATTCTGTAAATGGTCGATAAGTATTAAAATAATTTTGCTGCGTTCTTCGAGAACGTTACAGAAATGGGCGTCTAGCTACAACGCTATGTGATTAATTATTGAAACAAATTTACAGCAGTCTTTGAAAAAGTTACATTAATGGATGATGAGCTACACCACTCGCTATTAACACAAAACCCAAACTGCCATAACCAGAAGAATTATTTTTTAGTCATCAGTCTTCCGACTGGTTTGACGCGGTCCGCCACGAATTCCTTTCCCTCTCAGAGTAGCAGCCGCTAACCTACGTCCTCAATTACTTGCTGGATGTATTCCCATCTCTGCCTCCCGCTACAGATATTACCCTCTACAGCTCCCTCCTGTACTCCTTGAGGCCACGAGTGGCCTACCGGGACCATCCGACCGCCGTGTCATCCTCAAAGGAGGATGCGGATAGGGGGGGCGTGGGGTCAGCACACCGCTCTCCCGGTAGTATTGATGGTATTCTTGACCGAAGCCGCTACTATTCGGTCGAGTAGCTCCTCAATTGGCATTACGAGGCTGAGTGCACCCCGAAAAATGGCAATAACTTCGGTGATCTCACGGGAACCGGTGTATCCACTGCGGCAAGGCCGTTGCCACAGCTCCCTGTAGTACCGCGGACATTATTCCCTGATACCTTAATAGTTGTCCTATCATCCTGTCCCTTCTTCTTGTCAGTATTTTCCATATATTCCATTTCTCGCCGATTCTGCTGAGTTCTACGGTAAATAAATATCGCGCTTTTTGGCCGGAGGGTATCACAGTGACGTCGCTCTGTGACCTGTTTTCATTTGGCAGAGCATGTATGTTCTCTCGTGGTGGTGGTGGAATAAACAAGAATACAACCATTGCTGCATTTGTCCTTCGTATGAACTGTGGACTATAGCTTCGAACTTTTCCCACACATCAGTCTTCCTTTCATGGAGCACATTTGGAACTGTATAGACTGCTTTCACAAGCTGAGACATCGTCGCGAAAAAACAGTGACCCGTGTATCTGATAAGTTTCCTTTAATTTACGTCTATGGTCACAAACTTTTTGTTAACAGATTACCGGTTTCGGTCTTTAATGACCATCATCAGATCTGTTTCATAAAAACAAAGTCCATTATGGCATTAGGACTTTTTTATGAAACAGATCTGGTGATGGTCATTAAAGACCGAAACCGGTAATCTGTTAACAAAAAGTTTGAGACCATAGATGTAAATTAAAGGAAACTGTATAGACTGCATCTTTTAATTTTCGTCTTACACCCTCCACAGTCTGACAACACACTGCAATCTGAGCCCGAAAGAAGGCTACTTTTGCCCCGTTAGTGCTACATCACAACAGACAGTTCATGCGCCAACTTCTGTACTAATTCACGACTACCCTCTCACTCCACCAAGCTTCTGAGAGGGACGAAGTCGACGAGTTGGAAGCGACCGCAGCGCCGCTGCTCTCAAACTTGTCATGCTCGCGGAGCCACAGCGCAACAGAGGCGTCCTGATCTCTCAGATAACCTGCCTTCAACGTTAGACACGTACGCGCTCTGCTTCTGCCCACCACTGGCAACCCACGCGCGCAGTTGTCCCAGCGGCGATAGCGGAGGCGCCGGATCGATCCCACGATCGATGCGCCCGCGCCCGTGGTTGCTATCGCAAGCGGTGGCGGCAGCGGTCCGCTACTGCGCATGCCCACAGTGACGTCACGCCGCTAGCAAGCAGGGACGCGCGGGAGCGGCCGGTACTTGACGCGTCGTGAAATGAATTACCTACACGGGCGGAAATGTTTGCCACCGCGCGAGGGAGGCTGCTGATGGAATCAGCGGGCGGAGTTCCTTGCAAAATGAATGCGATTTGTGGGCGCTTTTTCGCGCTCAAATACGAGGGAGCTGCAAACAGTTTTTTGCTCGTGTTGTTCAGTTAATAAACTGAAAACACTCAGCGTAAGGCGTATGTTCTGTAGTTTTTCGGATTTTACTCATCTAAATATCTGCGTCAACGACTCGTACCAACAACTCGTGATGATACGTTACAATAAAATTCAGTCGTCAGCTGCACAATTATTTGTATTTCACTTTAGCAGTTTGAAAAGACTAATCTGTGATCTATGAAGTAGATACTGACTTCTGTTACATTGAAACCTTCCCGTGTCTTCTATATCTCTTTTGTTAATGATAACCTTCAAATGGTTCAAATGGCTCTCCGCACTATGGGACTTAACCTCTGAGGTCATCAGTCCCCTAGAACTTAGAGCTACTTAAACCTAACTAACCTAAGGACATCACACATGTCCATGCCCGAGGCAGGATTCGAACCTGCGACCGTAGCGGTCGCGCGGTTCCAGACTGAAGCGCCTAGAACCGCTCGACCACACTGGCCGGCTGATAACCTTCCCCTCTACAATAACCTATGAAACCTTCCCTTAGGATTTCTACCTCTTTCTTAATAATAACAAATGAAATTAATGCTCTTTCTCAATCTTCGCATACAAATTTAAACGCTGCTTATTAAAAGTTATTTTCTGATTATTTCGACGAAACATAGACTGTGTCGTCGTCGTGGCCCTCAGTCGTTACCTGCAATAACCCAAAACTGTTCCTTACCTTTTTTACTGTTACTGGATCGCCATCTGACTGCTACATAGAACTGCGACATGAATATACTTACTCTGTTTTACTATGCTCTATTAGCTGCTGGTGGGCTGTCATAATAAGTGGCTGTACTTATTACCAAAGCTGACTTTATTTTTAATAGCAAAGCTGACGTTATTCTTTAATTAATTTGACTGAAGTTGAGTAATTCATAGTTAAACTTTTTCTTGACAACAATAAAATTTTGGAAAGTTTGACGTTGATGGTTTTGGGATGGATTATAATCAGTAATGCAATATTGCTGACAAAAATTAATTATATTCTGAATGAAATTATTTTACAAACGTTTAAATGGGACTGACTTTTTACAATTATCTTACAACTAGCATTGCGCAAACATACCTCCACTAGTCTTGAGTTTCTCAAAAATATAATTCAATAATATTAGTTACTCTTATGATAATAGTTAGCTGATGTCTCTGTACATCAGTTTATAATCTCTTGCAAATCGCTGCGCGGGATTAGCCGAGCGGTCTTAGGCGCTGCAGTCATGGACTATGCGGCTGATCCCGGCGGAGGTTCGAGTCCTCCCTCGGGCATGGGTGTGTGCGTTTGTTCTTAGGATAATTTAGGTTAAGTAGTGTGTAAGCTTAGGGACTGATGACCTTACTAGTTAAGTCCCATAAGATTTCACACACTTTTTTTCCCCTTGCAAATCATAGCTGGTGGCTGGCTGACACACCGCTCCTCTCAACCTCTCGCTTCAGACCTGCTGCCGACTCGCTTCACATCTCGCTTACTACTGACTTCCTACGAACGGTAAAGTGCGGTCTCTCCCGCCAACAATGCTTTCTGGTGCAGACAATCCCTGCTACCATTACAAAATGTATCAATGCGCGGTCTTTCCTGCTCTTTTCTTAAAATGTATCCATACGCTGTCTCTCCCGCCCTTTTTAAAATTATATCAATGTGCGGTCTCTCTTGCCAACAATACTTTGGTGCAGACATTCCCTGCTACCACAATTAATTCCAACATGACAAATATTAATTATTCCTACTGAATCCTATTAATAAAATATAAACATGTTTCATAAATTGTGGTTGGACAATAGACAAAAATATACACGTCTTACAACATCAATATTAAGTGAATTTTTGTCATACACACCTTGTACTTTACATAAATGTATGGGCAAGGTCTAATGATTTATAATATCTCAAATTTTATATGCTTGTGAAGGTGACAGAGTAATATATTGAAACAGGTAAAATGGAGTAAAAATAATGGTGCAGTTGACGTCTGAATATTGTTCTGAATTATACGGTGTGAACATTAATAAAATCGACAAACTGCAAGGACGGATTCCTGACTGGAAATGGAGAAAAAAAGGTCCTATCAACATGGGTCCAAAAATGCATCGTTTCCACGGTAGGTGGTGCAGACGAATAAAAGTTCCTCTGGCCACATGCCGTGTGCTGCTCATGTGTTGCAGGATGCGTGATAGACGCAGCGTACTGTAAACAGCAGTATGGTTCGGTATTCATATCTGGAAAAAGCCGAGGTGGTGTTTGCGTACGGCGAAGCAGAGGGAAACGGTCGAGAGGCACCACCGCTATGCCAAATCAAGTACCTCACAGATAACAACCACATCATGCAACGTTCGTCTGTCTAAAAGAACCCACGATCTCACAAACGCCCAAACCGGGCTTGAAATGTTGTGTGATGTGGTTGGCGTCTCCGAGGGTATTTGTTTTGGCGTAGCGGTGCTGCATCTCGACCGTTTCCATCTGCTTGGCCGTACACGAACACCATCTCGACTTGTTCCCGACACGAATACCCGACCATTCTGCTACTTACAGTACGCTGCGTCCATCACGCAAGCTGCAGCACACAAGGAACACATGGCACGTGGGCAGATGAACTATAATTCGGGAGCGCCATCTACCGTGCTAACGATGCAATTCCGGGCACATGTTCATATGACCTTTTTCCCTACATTTTCAGTCAGGAATTTGTCTCTGAAGTTTGTCTGTTTTATTATGCCCACCCTGTATACTGATAAAATGTATGCTGATAAAGTAATAGCTACGAATAAAATCATGATGATACGGTTGTCTGGCAGTGCAACGGCGACACTTTAATATCCGTACTAAAATCTGATGAGATGAGTGCATCTAAATTGGCTAAAACGTAAAAAAAAATGAATCTGCACTCCAAAAAATATTTTTGTCCCAAAAGTTCTAGTGTGCGGAAATGCCTAGTTAGTTCTTAAAAACTGTGCTGAAAATAGAGACAAAGGCAAATGAAGACGCGATGAAGTTTTCGTTGTGACGGAATCTTCTCACGAAATTCCAATCACCAACTTTCTCCTCCAAATGCGAAAATATTTTGTTGACACCGACCTGGGAGAAACGATCACCACGATAAAATAAAGGTTCGTTATTTCCGCGCGCTATACGAGATTGGAATAATAGAGAATTGTGAAGGTGGTTCGATGAACCCTCTGCCAGGCACTTAAATGTGATTTGCAGAGTATCCATGTAGATGCGGAAGGTGCTAAAACAGATACAGGTGTCTGGCCGATCACTGGACTAAAAATGGATTAATCAGTCACTCAGCGACTCGCTGAAACGTGCAGTGTGTGTCTCCTACGGTCCTCGAGTCCAGGAAATGAACAAATTTTTAAAAGTTTTATTTCGCTCGTCTCACTGTCAGCCGAAACAGCGGGCAGGCCCACAGTTTTGTTTGCCGCTGCCCTCTGATCATAATACAAAATACACTCCTTCAGACTGTGGAATGTGGTGATCTGTATTCCAGAAACGTCACATACTAGAGGGTGCCTGAGATGTAGTTTGAAGTCAGGCATTTACGGTCATGTCCAGTCTGGAGGCGGATCAAGGAGGAGGGTACGTCCCCTCAATTGATGTACGCAGTCGCTTTCACTGACTGCAGCTTAACGTGGGATGGTATGACGAGGAAGACGATTGTGACGATGATGTTCGATAGACGTGTACGATATACATCGGCTAGATTATTCTTGTAAATTGCTCAACACATCAATGTTTGCGTCTTCAAATGTTTTTCACCAACTGCGGCATAGTCAAGTATACAAACAGTGATCCAAAACTGTCAAATGTTTTTTATTCCAGTCTTTGATCTCAATATGAATTCTTTAGACGATGACCGGTTTCAGTCCATAATGATCATCCTCAGATCTACAATATACAAATATATACACCTAATCAGCAGTGTGTCTTTCAGTGTAATACAGCAATACGTATCACAATATACTATCATGCAACCAGGGAAATGTACAGATAAAATACAGTAGAACGTACCTTTTTTACACCATGTACTAAAGCGATAAGGCCATAATGGCATCGTCAAAACATATAAATATAATCAGCACAGCATCGTCACATAGATCTAAAATAAGGTGTAGGATAGGCCGCATCGTCCACACAGTCATTATTGCAACTGGCCACTGAAGTACAGTAGCTACCAGAAATCTGTTTGCCTACATCCTCCCTAGATGTCGCTACTGTGGGCTTAGATGTAGTCATCATTTACGTAAAAAACATAATGTGATAAAAACACATTAGGTAAAATACATGTAGCAGACTTTTAATTTAATTTTTTTTTCTTTATTGAGTTTCAATTCCCCCCAAGGAGGCGGGCTGGCAGCAGCTTAGTACGCTGCTCTACAGCCTACAGACTTTTTGAAAAACGGAAGAAGAAAAGAAACAAGAAAACCAGGCGATAAAACGGTGACTTAAAGTGTAAAATGGCGGAAAAATGCGGAAAGTTAAAACAGAAACCAAGGGGGTTGACAATGTTAATAAAATACACAGGAATCAGACAAGTAACATAGTAGACACACAATTAAAAAACATGGCGACAGTATGGTTTCTGTTTGCAAGAGAGAAAAAATCACACCCAGCGACAGTATGATGGCCGTTCGCAGCAGACTTTTAAAATTGATAACTATCATAGAAACCGATTGTGATACATTAAAAGACGAATAAAGTTACCCATATAAAATTATTAATAGGAAATATGTGAAAAGAAGAGGTCCGACGCTTTTTATGGTGAATTTACGGTAAACAATTAATATACGTAATACATTGTCTGCAGCAACCTATAAATTGCCTATGAAAGATAAAATGTCTATATGACAGCTGAAAATAAGACAGATCAATGATCAGCGCCCTCTGTTGGGTCGGCCGCCAGGATGTTATTTAGGCGCGCACCGATCTTAAGAACTTAACCACTATAGGGCTTTACATACAACGTGATATGTCTCCCACAGAAAACGTTTAAACACCATATTAACAGATTAAAACTATGTGCCAGACCGAGACTCGAACTCGGGACCTTTGCCTTGCGCAGGCAAGTGCTCTACCAACTTTTTTTTTTTTTTCTCTACCGACTTTTTTTTTATTTTTTAAGAAAACAAATAAAGACCTCTTGGGTATGAAAATAAAAGACGACGTCCTTCATAAAATAACACAATATCCTTTGAAAACCTAAAACATAAAAGGTAGCTATATTTCCGCAACGGCCTTCTTGTGTATTTTTATGTTTTTTTTAACATAAATGAGTATACAGTCTCACCATCAGCAGCATTTTTTTTTTTTTTTTTTTTTGGAGCACAAGAGAAAGAAAACAAATAGGCTGCAGATAGAGAGCTATGTGTGAAATGGATAAACATGTGTAAGGAGAAAAACAAATTTAGAAGAGGAGGAGAAAAGAGAAATGAAATAAAATAGGAATACTTCCCGCGCCATGCTCCACTTTGGCGCGCCAGCAGAACAAAATGCATTCTATCATTGATCATTAAAGGGGAACGTGGGATCGTCCAGTCTTGGCTGGCACGGTTCGTTGAGATTCAAGCTTTGTGGCGGGTTGGTGAAAATGCTCTGTAAATAGTTCGCGAAAGTGGCCCGATAGTCGATGCCGGCGAAGGGTGTGGTGATGTACTTGGAGGCGTGTCCAAAAGTCCGCCGGATCGACGATGTCGTCCCGGAAGAGGTAGTTGACAGCCATGCCACTGATCCATGTGATGGCGTGCCACTTAGCCGATGGAAAGTAGGCCGTGTCGGGATATATCATCATTGTGGGAGAAACGTGATGTGGTGGTACTCGGAGGTAGAAAGCCACAATCTTCTGTACGAGGGTCCAGACAGCTGCTGCTGGCCCACACTCAAAACGATGTAAATCTGTATCTTCGACATTGCACTTGAGGCACAGGGGTGAGTCCACCAGTGCGATGCGATGCAGTTTCTGTCTTGTAGTATACTTGCCGTTGACGAGAAGATACCACATAGAGGTGGTATCAGTGGTGTGATATGGTTGGTGGATCGTTTTCCAAACTGTAGGCCATGAAACCTGGGGGTGACGTGTTTCGACGGGGTTGCGGGTTGGAGACTTCCGGAGAAGGCGGTAGATGTCGCGGGTGGTCGTCTTCCTGGTCCTGGGGAGCTCGGTGCATATGTAGCTGTACTCCAAAAAGAAACGGCCGATATGTGACATCGGAGGTGGGATGTGTGCCAAAGACGTCGGTGGTCGTCGCGAAACAGGTGCGAGCTCGGTGGTCAACATTCCAGTAAAACTAGCATTTTGTCTTTTCCATAACCGGAGCATAGTATTGGTGTAAAGTGCCGTAGTCCTGGCTCTCACATTAACCAGATCGAGGCCACCATCCCGCTTCGGTAAGGTGAGAGCTTCATACTGGACTTTGAAGATGTGTCCAGAACAAATGAAATAGCCGAATGCCGCCTGTAACCTGGCCGCCATTGTCGCAGTGATGGGCAGAATCTGCGCTATATGGGGTATCCGAGCTGCCAGATGGGTATTGACGAAGGTGACTCTCTGGCACATATTCAGCGGGCGTAGTATGTGGTTTTGTATGTTGGCCCGGATGCGTTGCAGCAGCGCCCGAAAATTGATCGCCGAGGTGCGGCGAATGTCTCGCGTGTACACCAATCCGAGACAACGAAGGGTGTCCACCAGTTGAAATGGAACTACGCTGTCCGCGGGAAGGCCGCGGCCGATCTTCATGGCGCATGATTTTGCCACGTTCATAGCGCTCCCTGCCCCTGCACTGTAACGGGTAATCCACTGCATCGCAGCTTGTACGTCAGCCGCTGAACGTACGACGAGGGCCAAGTCGTCCGCGTAAGCTCGGCAGCGGAACATATGATCCCGGAGTGGAATACCTGTCAAACGTCGCCGTAATCCGCAAATGAGTGGTTCCATCGCAATGGCATAAAGCACCGTCGACAAAGGGCAACCCTGCCGTACTGAACGTTCAATCCGTATAGGTTCTGTCAGTCTGCCGTTGACGAGAAGTCTGGACGTTGCTCCACGAAGGAGCCGCATAATCACTTGCGTGAACGTCGGGGGAATTGCCATTCGGTCCATCACTGCGTTGAGGAATGCATGATTGACGCGGTCAAACGCTTGTTTGAAGTCGATGGAGATTAAAGCGCCTGGCAGTCGCGAGTGTGTTGCCACAGCGATCACATCTCGATACTCACTGAGGGCTGTCTGTATATTACGATCGCCGCCTAAGGACGTTTGTTCGTGGGAAACAATGTCCCGTAAGACACGTTTGAGTCGCACTGCTAGAAGGCGTGTGAAAATCTTGAAGTCCGAATTGAGTAACTTGATCGGCCGATAACTGTCGAGTCGTATTCCTCCTGCGGGTTTCGGGACTGGTACAAGTAAGCCTTCCATGAACATTGGTGGCGGGTTCGCCGAGCCGGACAAAAGTTCTCAGTACATGTCCCTCCATCGTGGCATCATCAAATCTTGGAAGGTTCTGTAAAATTCGAGAGGTAAACCATCCGGGCCGGGAGATCGATTCAGAGACCCCTTGGCCACAGCGCCTTGGACGTCGTCGGTGGTCACTTCAGCAGTCAGGAGGGTTGCAGCTGCTGCGTTAAGAGTACCAAGTGTCTCCTGGGCAACCTCAGCAATGGCCTCTGCACCGGCAGGTACTTCTTGATAGAAAAGTCTATAGTGCGTTGTGAATGCATCCGCAATGGTAGCTTGCGAAGTCAGCCGTCGTCCATCAGGTAAGTCTAAAGTTGTCATTAAAGCCTGTCGACGTCGACGATCGTTTTGAACAATATGATGCATAGAAGGTTCTTCACCGTTAATCCTGTCTTGGCTGCGGGCTCGGACAATGGCTCCCTCTAAACGACATCTGGTCAAGGATAAAATCTTTGCCTTGATGCGTTGAGCTTCTTTGAGGCGATCCGGGGATGGAGGATGATCCATGAGTTCACGTAGAGCGCTATAATAGAAATCAGTTGTATGGTGATTCCACCTGGCTTTGGCTCTGCCATAGTGTGTCAATGTGCGTCGGATGGCCGGTTTGGCGCACAGCAACCACCACTGCAGTGTGGTCTCGTAACGCATAATGCGTTGAACACAGGTGTGCCACGTGTCGGTGACCTGTTGTTGACATTCAGGGTCCTGCAGTAGCGCGACATTGAGTTTCCAAGGTCCTGCACTGCGCCATATAGATTGTCGACGTAGGTTCATGGTACAGATGTAGATGTCGTGATCCGAAAAGGCAGACGGCCAACGTTCCGCGTCGAGGAGAACTGATTTCAGAGCGTCAGAGATGTATATTCTATCGAGTCGGCTGGCGGAGTGGCTCGTGATGTGTGTATACCCCGGGCGGTCGCCGTGGACCACTCGCCAAGTATCGAGGAGACGAAGGCGGCGGACGAGGAAGCGAAGTTCCGGACATGTGGTGAAATGGGGGTATTGGTCTGTGCGCTCGAGAACACAGTTGAAATCTCCACCTACGATGAGATGATCGTATCGACCGAGGAATAAAGGCGTGATATCTTCTGCGTAGAACTGGGAGCGATCCCTCCGTTTGTCAGTGCCAGATGGGGCGTAGAGATTGATGATTTTGAGTCCTTCAACTGTTATGGCCACCCCTCGCGCTGTTGGGAGGTATGTGACATCGGAAACTGCAATTCCTTCTCGGAGGAGGATGGCTGCGCCTGTGTGTTCCATAGCTGCAGGGGCGGCGTATGTCTCATATCCATAACACCCCGTCCAAGTCGCTGTCCTCAGTTCTTGTAATAGGGCGATGTCGATGTCCGCTGCTCTTAGCGTGTCACGAAGCAGTTGAAGTTTAGCGTGGGAGCCGATATTATTAGTATTGATAGTAGCTATTCGGTACGCCTGAAGGGAGATCCGTGGTGCCGATAGGTTCGTAGCTGGTGAAGATTGTTGTGGTGGATGCTGGAAGTCCATAGAAGTCGCAGGAGTCGCCGTAGAAACTTCCCCCATTTTAGTTTTGGTCTAACGGAGAAACAGATCTCATTTCCGCATCAGATGGAGGTGGGAAATCCGTGTCATCCGCCCATTAAAGGTGTCCGACTGGTTTGACATCGGCGAGAGGTGGCAGCTCTGGCCGAGTCGGATCAATGGCGTCGGTGACAACAGGCGTGCTATGTTCCATGTCTTCTGGGCGCGGGGCTTGCGCACGATCTCTGTTGGACGGTTCACCGTCTTGTGGATGACGCGTCTCCGTGGCAGAGGAGAAAGTGTTATCGTGTTCTCCGTCGGAGTGATGTGGCATCTCTTCGTCCTGCGGAGGGGGCTCAATGGTCGAGTCTGATGTCTTGCGGCGTTTTTTTCGTCGTTTGGGCGACTTCTGCTTTCGGCAATGAGTTTCGGTGTCGGAGGAAGGAAGAGATGCACGTCGTTCCGGTACAAAAGCCGCGGGTGCTATGATGCGGTCTTCATTCTCCAGAACACTCTCATTGGTATCCTTGTGATCTTCTAGCGGGGGTGTGTCCGGCTGTTGTACATGTTCACGGACGACATCGCCGGTGTCAAGGTGCAGGGACGCCTCCGGGTGTATCGGACCAGAGAGACGCTCATGAACGGCGCCTTGTGAAGGCTGGACGTGCAGTGTCGCCGCATAGGTGACTGGAAGGGTGGTCGTGGTTCTGTCGGTGTTCGTATCGTCGGGCCTTAGTTGTGTGATGCGGCGTTGCAGGCATTCATTACGGACGTGGCCTTCTTTGCCACAACCGGAACATGTTCGAGGTTGTCCGTCGTAAATGACCACCGCACGGCAGCCGCCGATAGAAATGTACCATGGAACGTGCCGTTTGAGATCGATTCGGACTTGTCTCACACCATTAAGCACCGGATACGTCGTAAACTGTGCCCAAGTCTCGGCTACGTGGCTCTGGACTTTTCCGAACGGGCTTAGCGCCGCGATGACTTCATCTTCATTCACCTCGAAAGGCAGTTCGAATACACGGATCGTCCGAAGGCCAAGTCCTGCATGGTCGACATCCACAGGCCCGACGTTTCCGTCGGAGTGCCGAAATTTTAGTCCATGTCGCGTCCTTTGAATGATCTCGTTGCAGGCAGCGTCGGAAGTCATCTTAACATAAACGACGCTGCTAATGATCGATAGGTGTATGCCGATGAGTTCGTCACGCGGGATCTTCACGTCTTCGCGTAGGAAGCGTTCGACGGCCAGTGCTTTGGGTCGTGCGTATTCGTTTGAGAAGGTGAACTTAAGTGTGTTCTTCCTGTAAGAGTTGGCCATTACAGCTTGTTCGACTGAGAAGCGCTGTGACGAGGAAGTAAACAAAACACTCCGCGCGCGCAGCGGCGTGGACGGCCGAGCGCGGTGCGCACTGCTGCCCTGCCGAACGCAGACTGACCAACTGAGCCACCGAAGCACGACTGACGCCCGGTACTCACAGCTTTACTTCTGCCAGTACCTCGTCTCCTACCTTCCAAACTTTACAGAAGCTCTCCTGCGAAACTTGCAGAACTAGCACTCCTGAAAGGAGAGCTTCTGTAAAGTTTGGAAGGTAGGAGACGAGGTACTGGCAGAAGTAAAGCTGTGAGTACCGGGCGTGAGTCGTGCTTCGGTAGCTCAGTTGGTAGAGCACTTGCCCGCGCAAGGCAAAGGTCCCGAGTTCGAGTCTCGGTCGGGCACACAGTATTAATCTGCCAGGAAGTTTCATATCGGCGCACACTCCGCTGCAGAGTGAAAATCTCATTCTGGAAACATCCCCCAGGCTGTGGCTAAGCCATATCTCCGCAATATCCTTTCTTTCAGGAGTGCTAGTTCTGCAAGTTTCGCAGGAGAGCTTCTGTAAAGTTTGGAAGGTAGGAGACGAGATACTGGCAGAAGTGAAGCTGTGAGTACCGGGCGTGAGTCGTGCTTCGGTAGCTCAGTTGGTAGAGCACTTGCCCGCGCAAGGCAAAGGTCCCGAGTTCGAGTCTCGGTCGGGCACACAGTTTTAATCTGCCAGGAAGTTTCATATCGGCGCACACTCCGCTGCAGAGTGAAAATCTCATTCTGGAAACATATTAACAGTCAATAAATAAAATTATATAGTCTGGCTATATATTCCATGAATAGCTAGGACATAATCAGTTACAGGATTAGAGCGACTAAAGTATGGAAGTAAGGCAAATGACTACTGTTCTCGACATAAATCATCAAGTAAGGGTAGGTATAAATACGCGAGGCATTATTTGGTTATCGTAGTACATCATCAAACAAAGTAAAGAAGACCCTAATGGGGTCATGCTTTTTGGCTTTGTAGATATCCAACTCTTCCAACACGTCTAGAGCGCGACCGTTTTCTGCCCTGTGTGGAATACGTATACAACTCTCGATATAGCCTACAGTGCGTGCGTCTTCAACGTCCAGATGAAAAAGCAGTATCTATTTTGATCAAAGATTTGTGGCACTTGCCGAACAGTTTCGAAACGCTCTGAGACCTGCCAATAGCTGCGCACTTTTAAATACAGGAAGCACTCGCGAAAGGTGCCCTACAGTTGGCATATCCGTAAACATTGGTCTAGCGTCTAGTCCTAGTCTTCCGACTCATGTCCCACCAGATGCTGCATCCAGATGGTTACTGAAGTCGGCTGTGGTTACAACATGTCAGTGCCATCACGCTTGCCTCACGCTAACGAAGGCCAAACGACCATTGTGCACTTACGCATTTTACGAAGGGACAGTTTTAAAGGAAAGCTTCAGACGAGAACACGGCCAAAAAGTGAAAGACTGTGACGAGATTAACCACTTATGTACGTTGTGGTAACATCATGTCGATAACAAAACGTCTGCCCTTATTACTTCACCTCGTGACGATTTGACATTTGTACCGCTAGAGAAAAATAAAAGTAGCGAGTTCAGACTTGTGCTTTCTTATGGGAATCTACATTTAAACCCATGTCGTACACGCTACCTGACGGTGTGCAGCGGATAATAAATCTGGTACCACCATCTCCCCTTCTCTATTACATTCACGAAGAGCGCATGGGAAAATGCCTGTCGGTAAAGCTCTGTGTGACGTCTAATTTGCCTGGTTTTGTCGTCTTCGTTATGTCGCGTGACTATGAGGGAGAAACTAGGTCATTAATACAAACTGCAAGTTGTAACGGCCCTATTATGCTCCCTTGGGGTATTATCGAAATTACTTTTACATCT
The DNA here is from genome assembly GCF_023898315.1 of Schistocerca nitens. Taxonomy (NCBI): domain Eukaryota; kingdom Metazoa; phylum Arthropoda; class Insecta; order Orthoptera; family Acrididae; genus Schistocerca; species Schistocerca nitens. The sequence goes on along the minus strand of NC_064619.1, from coordinate 603,220,292 downwards.
GGCGACTTTGATCCGTTATGAACTACGTATTGTGTTCCAATTACTAATCTGATGGCTCACTGGCTAAGCTCTTATTTTGTTCACTAAATAACACAGCGCAACTGCATCGAATGCCTTCCTGAAGGCAAGGAAGACGACATCAATCCACGCTTCTTTTTCTACGGAACTCTGGATCTCATGGATGAACAGATCGAGCTGACTTTCGAAAGATATTTCTTCTCGAATGGAAGCTGATTTTCGTTCTCCAGAAACGTTATAATACGTCAGCGTAAAACATGTCCCATAATTCTAGTACAGATTCACGTCGGCCATATTGGTCTACAACTATACGCATCCCCACGAAGCCCTTCTTGGAAAGGAGAACAACCTTCAATATTTTGCAATTGCTAGGTATTCTTCCGTGCTCCAGCGAGCTGCAAGAAACAGCTGCTAGAAAGGAAGCAAGCTCTTCCGCACAGTCTCTGTAGAATCTCACGGGTACCCCACTCTGTACAGTTGCCTTGCCACTGCTAAGGAGTTTTCGTAAATTTTCTATTTCGCGATCACTTGTCTCAAAATCAGCCATTTCTGTATTCGTGCGATGATTGAAAGGAGGAACCGTACTACGTCTTACGCGGTGAAACAATTTCGGAAGATTCAGTTAAGTATCTTTTCTTAGGATTTTTAAACAGATCTTTGCAAAAAATTTACTGTGAAATTCATTGAATGTTATTCGCGTTGCTCTCATCACGCTCGTTGTGGGTTCGTTCTCAACTTCTGTTTGTCTAACATACTTTGGCTTTGCTCATATCGGAGACGAATCTTTCCTTGCTTTTGCAGTTCTTGTTTTCGTGTATTATACGGTCCTTCGAAAGTCCTAAAAGCAGTTTCCCTACAGCCACAAATGGCTCTGAGCACTATGCGACTTAACTTCTAAGGTCATCAGTCGCCTAGAACTTAGAACTAATTAAACCTAACTAACCTAAGGACATCACACACATCCATGCCCGAGGCAGGATTCGAACCTGCGACCGTAGCGGTCACGCGGTTCCAGACTGTAGCGCCTTTAACCGCACGGCCACACCGGCCGACTACAGCCACTATAGGCTATAATTTTGTTTATTTATTTTTACGAGGCGTGTTTTTTAAGTAAGTACCTTTTGAAATTAAAAAAAAGATGTGCTAAGATAGCTCAATAATTTTATTTTTACATGAAAGCCTGTACCTTAATCTACTTTTCTACATAATTTCCGTCAATACTGAGGCACTTGTCATAACGTTGTACCAGTTTTTGAATACCCTCCTCATAGAAGCCTGCCGTATGACTTTTTATCCACTGCATCGCCACTGTTTTGACTTCGTCATCGTCTTGAAGACGCTGACCGTCCCGGTGTTTCTTCGAGTGCAGAAACAGATAGTACTCACTGGGCGCAAGATCGGGGCTGTACGGAGGATGATCTAGAGTTTCCCATCGAAAAGATGTGATGAGATCTTTGGTCTGATTCGCCAATGCGGACGGGCATTGTCTTGCAGCAAAACGATGCCCTTGCTCAACTTCCATGGACTGTTGCTTTGATTCTGGTGTGACGTAGGCCACCCATGTTTCATCGCCCGTTACAATTTGGCTTAAGAAATCATCACCGTCGTTGTGGTACCGCTCAAGGAAAGTCAATGCACTGTCTAAACGTTTGGTTCAGTGCACATCCGTCAACATTTTCGGTACCCAACGTGTGCACAATTTTCCGTGTTGCCATACAAAACACTACGAGAAATATTAGGAAAGTCATCCCGCAAGGAGGAAAGCGTCTGTTTTCTGTCACCGTATTGTCCAATTCCTGCATCAAACTTTCATTAACGACCGAAGGACGCCCACTCCGTTGTTCATCATGCACATTTTTGCGGCCATCTTCAAATGCTCTCACCCACTGACTAACCATTCCATCACTCATAATGTTTTCTCCGTAAACTGCACAGATCTCACGATGAATATCGATCGCTTTTAGGCATTTAGCACTAAGGACTCTTACAACAGCCCGTGCTTCACACTCGGCGGGACTCACGATTATAGGAGTACGCAACGTAAACAAGGAAGAATCAGACTGTAATGGCGTCAGTGCGTAGATTAAGGTACAGGCTTTCATGTAAAAATAAAATTATTGAGATATCTTAGCACATCTTTTTTTTTAATTTCAAAACGGAATTTACTTTAAAAACACGCCTCGTATATTACAATTACTGTCTTCTGTGAGGATATACTGTTTATTCTCCTACGTCTGCCCTAATTCTTCCTTTCTGGTTCCTTATTATGAATGTTCTAGGGTTAATACCGCGTCAACGGAACTGTTTAGGAAGGATGTGGATTCAAAACAAAATCGGTTGTGGTTTTCTTAGAGTGCAAAATAACCTATCATTCACTTGCAGCAATTTGAGAGAAAATTAAACATATTGGCTGCAGCGATTTTTCAGTTCGCTTTCACAGAAAACGTGTGCCATTTCCCGAGTAGTGTTTGACAGCTACCTCTTCCCCCTTTTATTCACTTGTTTATTTTAACGAGTCGTCTGTCTTGTTGCTGATTCGACGTGACCCGCCAGGAATTCCTCTCTTGAACCAACCTGTTCATCGCCAAGCAGCACTTGCAACCTACGCCCTCAATTATTTGTTACAATCTCTGTCTTCTCCTACAGTTTTTATCCTTTACAGCTTCTGATCTCTTGACCCGTGTCCTGTCATCATTCCCTTCTTCTTGTCAATGTTTTCCATATGTCCAAACTAGACCCATTACGCAGGGAAACTCCTTATTCCCTAACTTATCAGTCCACCTACTTTTCAATATCCTTCTATGGCACCACATCTCAAACGCTTCGATTCTCTTCTTTTCCGGTGTTCTCTCAGTTCACGTTTCACTACCACACAATGCTGGGCTCCAAACGCATATTTCCAGAAATTTATTCGTGAAATTAAGGTCGATATTTGATACTAGCAGACCTCTTTGCCCTCTTTGCCTGTGCTGTCTACTTTTTATGTCCTATTTGCATAGTCCGCCATGCAGCAGAACACCATCACTTCGTGAACAGCGTGGTCCCCAGTTTTGCTGTTAGGTTTATCGCTAATCGCATTTATACTCCTACGCATAGCGTTCGTGTATCTTCGGTTTACTCTCAATCGATATTCTGTACTCATCAGGTTGTTAATGCCAGGTCTTGAAATTCTTCTTCGCTTTTACTGAAGATAGAATTGTCATCAGTGAACTATCATTAATAGTCTTTCATACTGAATTTTCATCCCACTCTTGGACCTTTTGCTTCTTCGATGTTTACAGCTTTTTGCTCCTCAGATGTATAAATTGAACAGCAGGCCGACGGACTACGTCCCTGCCTTTCTTTCTTCTTAATCCGAGCGCTTCGTTTTTGATCTTCCATTCTTATTGTTCCTTCTTGGTTCCCGTACATTTTGCCTGTTATCAGTCTTACTCTTTTCTCAGAATTTCTAATATTTTACAATGTCTGTCATACTGCGAGAATACTTCGACGACGCAAAACGCTGTCCATTAACTGGTGCAAAAGACGCATTTCCATTTGAAACCCGGGTCTTATCTGCCCTTGCAGCAAGATTATTGTCGGTTTAATTACTGCAGTTCTATTGATAGTGTTTCAGACAGAAATCTTATGATAAGAAATATCTCGTCTGTGATAAAGAGTTAAGTTTCTAGGAATCTTCCATCGCCAACGAATACTTCTCCTTGTATCGGTAATCGCAACCTTTGCATCGTGGCGCTTGCTTACGCAAGTGAAGGCCGGGGCCGAAGTGAGTCTACGCATTTTACAAAAGCCCAACTGTAAGTAAACACCTCTGACAAGAGTGCGGTAAGACTGTGAAGAGATTAAGCATCGTCCCTGACAAACAAGCACGACACAGCAGTCTGAAGGAAATGCCCACAGCAACAGATACTTGCGGGTTAAAATAGCTGCGTGATACCACGCGAAATAAGTGAAAAATGGATTTATTATGTTGATCTTCCGCTTTTTGGGGGACAGGTTGAATCTATATTTACATTATGTGACTTATTGCAAATAAATCAAATCTAAATTTCTAATGAACCAAATATTTGTCTGAACTGTCAAGTTCTACGAAATGTGCTTTGGATTCTGTCACCTATGAGGTTAAAAGTAGAAAGATTAGTGAAAAAAATTGGAGCATACAAAAAATATCTTCGGAGTAAATATAACATTCTCGCATTGAAGTTACGTTAGTGAGTACGTATAATATACTGGAAAATACACTACACCAAGAAGAAATGCAGATGATATACGGGTATTCATTGGACAAATATATTATACTAGAACTGACATGTGATTACATTTTCACGCAATTTGGGTGCATAGATCCTGAGAAATCAGTACCCAGAACAACCACCTCTGGCCGTAATAACGGCCTTCATACGCCTGGGCATTGAGTCAAACTGAGCTTGGATGGCGTGTAAAGGTACAGCTGCGCATGATGCTTCAACACGATACCACAGTTCATCAAGAGTAGTGACTGGCGTATTGTGACGAGCCAGTTCCTCGCCCGCCATTGACCAGACGTTTTCAATTGGTGACAAGATCTGGAGACTGTGCTGGCCAGGGCAGCAGTCGAACATTTTCTGTATCCAGAAAGGCCCGTACAGGACCTGCAACTTGCGGTCGTGCATTATCCTGCTGAAATGTAGGGTTTCGCAGCGATCGAATGAAGGGTAGAGCCACGGGTCGTAACACATCTGAAATGTAACGTCCACTGTTCAAAGTGCCGTCAATGCGAACAAGAGGTAAGCGAGACGTGTAACCGATGGCACTCTATACATCACGCCGGGTAATACGCCAGTATGGCGATGACGAATACACGCTTCCAATGTGCGTTAATCGAGATGTCGCCAAGCACGGATGCAACCATCATGCTGTAAAAATAACCTGGATACATCCGAAAAAATGACGTTTTGCCATTCGTGCACCCAGGTTCGTCGTCGAGTACACCGTCCAGGTGCTCCTGTCTGTGATGCAGCGTCAAGGGTAACCGCAGCCATTGTCTCCGAGCTGATAGTCCGTGCTGCTGCAAACGTCGTCGAACTGTTCGTGCAGATGGTTGTTGTCTTGCAAACGTCCCCATCTGTTGACTCAGGGATCGAGACGTGGCTGCACTATCCGTTACAGCCATGCAGATAAGATGCCTATCATCTCGACTGCTAGTGATACGAGGCCGTTGGGATCCAGCACGGCGTTCCGTATTACCCTCCTGAACCCACCGATTCCATATTCTGCTAACAATTGGATGTCGACCAACGCGAGCAGCAATGTCGCTATACGATAAACCGCAATCGCGATACGCTACAATCCGACCTTCATCAAATTCGGAAACGTGATGGTACGCATTTCTCCTCCTTACTCGTGGCATCAGAAGAACGTTTCACCAGGCAACGCCGGTCAACTGCTGTTTGTGTATGAGAAATCGGTTGGAAACTTTCCTGATGTCAGCACGTTGTAGGTGTCGCCACCGGCGCCAACCTTGTGTAAATGTTCTGAAAAGCTAATCATTTGCATATCACAGCATCTTCTTCCTGACGGTTAAATTTCGCGTCTGTAGCACGTCTTCTTCGTTCTGTAGCAATTTTAATGGCCAGTAGTGTATTTAATTCGAGTGGAGGAGTACTTTATGAACGCTACAAGAATCTTTAAAAAATATTAATTTCCTTAATTGTTATTGATTTTTGTTCAGAACATACTTTTTAAAGTTATACAGATGAGTGAGAAGCGTCCCGAATCTGAAGATATGCTTTTGACTTTTGTAGCGAAAAGTCACATTCTCTACTAATACTTAAATGTTTGTGTTAAGTTTTACCGAAAAATGTAAGTTACGGAATATGATATAATAAATCATTAAAAAGAATAAATATTTTTTCAAAATTTTTAAAAATGAAGTACCCGACTAGATTACAATATTTTAAAAACATGGGCACAAAATACCCTCCCCATTGGTATTGAGGGAGCTAAAATATAATAAAAAATTTGGAAATTATGACTTCACACGACGGGGTAGGGAATGGATTACATTGAACTTCTCTATTCAGACAGGCATTGTCAATTTGGGTGATCTTGAGCAGGAATGGGAATATGGCAGAATCCATGTGGAGATAGAATGAACACGGAGTTTCTTTCCATGAGATTAACATTTATTATCATCTAAGCCTTTAAATTTAAAAGCTAACCTTGTTCCCCCGTCCGTACATCGGCATCGGCCTTTGGAATTAGCTCATAGTGACAGCAGGGCCCCTGAGTATTGCTAGCGTGATGAATTTGTGCATCCTGCAGGCTGATGCATACACACGAAAGCGCCATTTTGCAGTAATCAGTGCAAGAAAATTTTTGAATCCTAAATTCCGGATGTTGTTAGCCAATCATATGGGTTGGCTGTGATGCGAATGTTTGAGCAATGAAAACTGTGACACAGCAAACTCAGCGTGCCGACCCTTGGTTACTTAATTGGCACAGAGCAAGCGATGGTGGAGAAGTTTTGACAACCTCCCCTGCGTTTTGGTGTATTCAGGGAAATTCTTGCTCTTCACTGTGGCGAAAGTCGTGAATCCACCCCTCCAAATCGTCGGTTTTTGGTAGCGGTCAGGAATGCAGAAGAGAGAGAGAGGGGGGGGGGAGGGGGTAGGAGGGGTGGAGGGGGCGGAGCCCGGAGTACTTTGCCTGTAAGTTCTGAGTAAGTATCGCTTTTTAGCATTAGCGCTGACTTTGCTCTGTGGCTCATTATGTGCCAAGTCTGTTCTGCAACTCGTGTTGTTTCTTCAGTAATTTCTCTTACTTGGACCTTCGACCCGTTTTCAACTTTTGTTTGCGAGCTGCACAGATTTGTAATGCCAATCATGCTTCCGTAGCAATCTTCTATATATTTTGAGGTACCTGATACTTATTAACAGTACATTCTGCACCAAATTAGTTCACTCAAGCACTCATTTGTTGTATTTCTGTGTAAATTGACGGGTATTCCGTTGTGGTATGACTTTGTCAATCAGTCAACTCCAAGTCACATAAAATCTGGAGTCTAGTAAACTCATTTTGTGTTTCATCATACTTTCTCAACTTCAAGCAATTTATCTTTTGTTTAGATAATTAACTGTAAATTATTTATCTGTGGTGCAGATTTGAGAAAAATAAGGTCATACGTCAAAGCGCAAAAACGTGTTTACTTTTGTCCTACAACTGTCCTGGTCAGGGGACCCTAACTTAAAAATAAAAAAAAGGCGGCTGCTTTTGCAAACCTAAATTGTGGTATCACTGCGGAGGCGTTACATTGTAAAACAAGTGCTCCTACTGGGAACATTTAACGTGTGGTGTGGGAAACTTAATTCATTTACATTGCTAATGTTTAACGAGAATTGCTCTCAATTGTATTTACCACAGTATTGACGTCTTATAGAGTTTTAATCGCTGTAACTAGCCCAATTTGTTGGTTTAATTTGTACAAGGACTACACCAACTTGTATAGTGTTCCTGTGTACAATACGTAAGGGTAACACTTCGCTAGATTGAAAATATTAATTTATTCATTTCAGCAGCGGCAGCTTTGTTAGCGAGAAGTATATGTGTTTCACGGGTATTTTTGGGCTATCTCTTTTCCTGATGTTTTGTTCTGCTGCAAATGAAGATAAATACAGTTACATGCAAAGATATTTTAGGTGTTAAGAGTGAGCATTGTTTATTCTATATTTTATTAGGGTCTGTTCGTTGAATAGTTAGATCTGCGTCCATTTAGAGCTTGGGAAGAGCAAATCGTGCAAGATCGAGAGATACTAGGAAAATTGCGCGAGCCGAAAGTCCTGTAGTTACGGAAGAATTTACTGCTGAATTTCTCGAGAGGGAGGCAGTATCAGTAGTTACAATGCCGGAAATCCAGGCAAGCAAGGAGTCAGGTCGGCGGAGGCGAAACTAAACGTCACGCCGAGCAGTTCGATGTTTGTAGCTATGCGGGACACGCCAGTATGAATCAAAAGAGATAGATGCTAGAGGTGCAGGCGGTAGACAGACGAAAAGCTGAGGTCGACAGAGCTCTAGCGGAGGGAAGAGAAGAAATAGCTGAGGCAGATGGAGAAAAAGCTCAAGCTGATAGAGAATAAGCAGTTTTGGAAGAAGATGGCCGAGCTACATAGGAAAATCGATTTTAAATTCAACGCTACTAGCAAGCAAACCGAGGAAGTCTCGAAGACGGCAGAAAACGGTATAGACAGGCTATTCCAGGCCTAACTACAATAGGGAAAGTAGAGAAAATTAATACCTTCCTTTGTAAAAACGTAAAAACGATCGAAGGCACGAATAAAGAACTTGCACAAAGAATGTAAAATTCGAAGGAATGGCCAGTTTTGGAAGCGATAGAGACGGTGTAATTATTTGGAACTGAAGGGTCTGTTTCGATCAAACGTGACACTACAGAGAATTTAAGAAAAGGGACTGTGCGACCGCAAGAGGCGGAACCGCTTTTAATATTGTCGGATAGCGTAAAAATTGTGTGCAAAAATTCAGTCTAGTGGCGCATCACTCTCCGGTGTGGACAGAGTCCCTCTTAGAAGAGCGAGATCGGCTTATTAAAACAGTTTCTGCACTATTTTCAGTGTCTAAAGCACTGCTGGGAATCATCTGACGATATTAACGGACAATCTGTCTATCTGGAGTCCATTCCAATCTCAGTTTCGTTCGGTCATGTCACCCACTTTATTTGTTCGAATTTCGAACATTTCCTGAGCTGCCGTATACATATTTATGCAAATATCTCAATTATTAAATATTCACACCTGCTGTTGGTGATTTCAGCGATGTGTTGGGGCTCGGTATTGGAGTACGCAAACTTCCTACCACACTTACGTAATCTACACAGATACGTTATACAAGGTGGTGAACATCCGTACAGCATTAAACCAACAGATTGCGCTAGTTACATCAACTGAAGTTCTCTATAATCTCAACAATCTGGTAATTACAAATGAGAGCAACTTTCATTAATCATTACTGACGCCGATGAAGCAAATTACCTCCAGTATACATTAAAAAATGGCTCTGAGCACTATGGGACTCAACTGCTGAGGTCATTAGTCCCCTAGAACTTAGAACTAGTTAAACCTAACTAACCTAAGGACATCACAAACATCCATGCCCGAGGCAGGATTCGAACCTGCGACCGTAGCGGTCTTGCGGTTCCAGACTGCAGCGCCTTTAACCGCACGGCCACTTCGGCCGGCGGTATACATTAAATGTTCCATGTAGGGACATCTGTTTTACAAAGCAACGCCGCCAATTGAGACCACAGTTTGGATACGCAAAAATAGCAGTCATATTTTTATTTTTAAATTAGGGTCACCTGACCAGAACAGCTGTATGACGAAAGTAAAAACGTTCTTGTCCTTTAACATATGAGTTTAATTTTCTCATATCCGCACCACAGTTAAATAACGTACAATTAATTATTTAAACAAAAGGTGAATATCAATTCACGTCATTATATAAAAAGCGACTGCTTACCTGAAACTGAGAAAACATAATGGAACGCAAAATGACTTTACTACACTCCAGATTTTATGTGAACTGTAGTTGACTGAAATTTTTGTTCAATAAATTTCTTCCTGATTCTAAAAATATATACTTTATGTATAGTACCTCATCATTTTCGTGTTTAAATGCCTTTATGAAGCAGATGCGACGCATGAATGCCTAGCTGTCACGCAACTGTCGAACACAAAACCTTGCCTACACTGTCTCGTTATTGAATTTTGGTGTCGTTATTTCCATGGCTATTTATTTGTCTAATACCCTTGAAGGTCCGCCCCTGGTACCTGAGTGGTCAACGCGACGGAATGTCAAGCCTAAGGGCCCGGGTTCGATTCTCTGCTGGGTCGGAGATTTTCTCCGCTCAGAGATTGGGTGTTGTGTTGTCCTTATCATCATCCTTATCATCCTTTCATCCCCATCGACACACAAGTCGCCGAAGTGGCGTCAACTCGAAAGACTTGCACCAGGCGAACGGTCTACACGACGGGGGGCCCTAGCCACACGTCATTTCCATACCCTTGAAGAACGTGTCGACTGTACTATGAGCAGCGATTTATTGGAATCGATCTTTCTGTCGATTCAAATTAATTACTTTAGGTTACCTGTGTTTTTGCGTACGTTGGTATTCTAAACTCGTTATGATTGCGCATTTCAACCATATAGAGAAAATACGATCTAAATGTTCATTAGAAGAAGCAAGGCAATTAATGGAAGAGGCCTTACCCACACCATTTGATACAATTGAAATTCCACCCACCTCTCCATCTGAAATTAGGAAGATAATAAACTCTCTCAAGAATAAAAGCTCACATGGGATTAATGGCATTTCCAGTAGGATAATAAAAGCTTGTTCCCAAGAAATAAGTGGGATTCTTAGCCACATATGTAATAGCTCTCTGAAGCAGGGTATTTTCCCAGATAGACTGAAGTATGCCATTGTTATACCACTGCATAAAAAAGGGGATACGTCTGATGTGTACAACTACCGCCCAATCTCTCTTCTGACTGCCTTATCCAAAATTCTTGAAAATGTAGTGTATTGTAGAGTAGCTTCACACCTTTGTAAAAATAATGTTTTAACAAAATGTCAGTTTGGTTTCCAGGAGGGTTTTTCAACGGAAAATGCTATACATACTTTCACTAATGAAATATTAAATGCTCTGAGTAACCGGAAGTCACCCGTTGGGATTTTTTGTAATCTATCAAAGGCTTTTGATTGTGTAAATCATGGAATACTTCTAGATAAGCTCAAGTACTGTGGTATGAATGGAACAGTGCTCAAATGGTTTAAATCATACCAAACTGGAAGAGTGCAGAAAGTTGAAATAAACAGTTCACATAATATGCAAAAAACTGGTGATTTCTCAGACTGGGGAACAATCAAGAATGCGGTGCCGCAAGGTTCGGTCTTGGGTCCTCTACTGGTCTTAATATATATTAATGACTTGCCATTCTATATTCACGAAGATGCAAAGCTGGTACTTTTTGCCGATGATACAAGTATAGCTATCACACCCGACAGACAAGAATTAACTGGTGAAATAGTAAACGACGTTTTTCAGAAAATCATTAAGTGGTTCTCTGCAAATGGGCTCTCATAAAACTTTGACAGGACACAGTATATACAGTTCCACACAGTAAATGGAATGACCCCATTAATAAATATAGACTTCGATCAGAAATCGGTAGCTAAGGTAGAATATTCAAAATTTCCAGGTGTTTGCATTGATGAGGGGTTGAACAGAAAAAAACACACTGAGGATCTGCTGAAACGTTGGAGTTCAGCCACTTATGCTGTTAGGGTCATTGCAAATTTTGGCGATATACGTCTGAATAAATTAGCTTACCACGCCTATTTTCATTCTCTGCTTTCGTATGGCATCATATTCTGGGGCAACTCATCGTTGAGTAAAAGAGTGTTCATTGCACAAAAGCGTGTAATCAGAATAATTGCTCGAGCTCATCCAAGATCATCCTGCAGACACTTATTTAAATAGCTAGAAATCTTCACTGTAGCCTCACAATATATATATATTCACTTATGAAATTTGTTATTAACAATCCGAACGAATTCAAAAGTAATAGCAGTGTACATGGCTACAACACTAGGAGAAAGGATGATCTTCACTACTCAAGGTTAAATCTAACTTTGGCTCAGAAGAGGGTAAATTATGCTGCCACAAAAGTCTTTGATCACTTACCTAATAGCATCAAAAGTCTGACAGATAGCCATATAGCATCTAAAAGGAAATTAAAAGAATTTCTTAATGGCAACTCCTTCTACTCATTGGATGAATTTTTGGATATAGTAAGTGGGTAATTTCCCAACCTCCAAAAAAAAAAAAAAAAAAAAAAAAAATAGTGTCATGTAATATTTCGTCTAATGTAATATCTTGTATAGACACCTTTTATTAACCTGACACGTTCCACATCATTACGAAATGTCGTATACATGATCTATGGAACAAGTACTAATGTAATCTAATCTAATTTTACATCTTAAAATGCCAAAAATGAAGAAATTTAATTGCAGTGATAAATTTTACGGCAGTCAACAGAAGCATGTTGTTGGAAATCGTAAAAATGAAGAAATTGATACGCTGCAGCGAAATGAAGTTAGGACTAAAGTTTCGCTATGCAGTGCTTCAAAACGCAAGTAGAAACATTAGCTAAGATGAACAAGATTTTGGTGTCGTAAATAGTGAAAATATAGGTTATACTTTAATTAGTAAGTGCTAGCTTTCATAACTGCTTTTGTCTGTTGCTGAACGTAAGTACTGTAATAGTGCAAAATTCCTTGCGTTTAGTGGGGATATAATTAAGATAAGAGGCCTAGTCAGCAAAATTGTAACGGAATGTCAAGAGTGTAAGGTAACAGTGACCTCTCCTGTAACATGCACAAAGCAAAGTGAAGTGAATATTCGCCTTGCTTAAGCCATGAAATGTACAGGCAAGGGAACAGAAACAGCCCATTCATATCCTCTGTGCTATAATACACTCCTGGAAATTGAAATAAGAACACCGTGAATTCGTTGTCCCAGGAAGGGGAAACTTTATTGACACATTCCTGGGGTCAGATACATCACATGATCACACTGACAGAACCACAGGCACATAGACACAGGCAACAGAGCATGCACAATGTCGGCACTAGTACAGTGTATATCCACCTTTCGCAGCAATGCAGGCTGCTATTCTCCCATGGAGACGATCGTAGAGATGCTGGATGTAGTCCTGTGGAACGGCTTGCCATGCCATTTCCACCTGGCGCCTCAGTTGGACCAGCGTTCGTGCTGGACGTGCACACCGCGTGAGACGACGCTTCATCCAGTCCCAAACATGCTCAATGGGGGACAGATCCGGAGATCTTGCTGGCCAGGGTAGTTGACGTACACCTTCTAGAGCACGTTGGGTGGCACGGGATACATGCGGACGTGCATTGTCCTGTTGGAACAGCAAGTTCCCTTGCCGGTCTAGGAATGGTAGAACGATGGGTTCGATGACGGTTTGGATGTACCGTGCACTATTCAGTGTCCCCTCGACGATCACCAGTGGTGTACGGCCAGTGTAGGAGATCGCTCCCCACACCATGATGCCGGGTGTTGGCCCTGTGTGCCTCGGTCGTATGCAGTCCTGATTGTGGCGCTCACCTGCACGGTGCCAAACACGCATACGACCATCATTGGCACCAAGGCAGAAGCGACTCTCATCGCTGAAGACGACACGTCTCCATTCGTCCCTCCATTCACGCCTGTCGCGACACCACTGGAGGCGGGCTGCACGATGTTGGGGCGTGAGCGGAAGACGGCCTAACGGTGTGCGGGACCGTAGCCCAGCTTCATGGAGACGGTTGCGAATGGTCCTCGCCGATACCCCAGGAGCAACAGTGTCCCTAATTTGCTGGGAAGTGGCGGTGCGGTCCCCTACGGCACTGCGTAGGATCCTACGGTCTTGGCGTGCATCCGTGCGTCGCTTCGCTCCGGTCCCAGGTCGACGGACACGTGCACCTTCCGCCGACCACTGGCGACAACATCGATGTACTGTGGAGACCTCACGCCCCACGTGTTGAGCAATTCGGCGGTACGTCCACCCGGCCCCCCGCATGCCCACTATACGCCCTCGCTCAAAGTCCGTCAACTGCACATACGGTTCACGTCCACGCTGTCGCGGCATGCTACCAGTGTTAAAGACTGCGATGGAGCTCCGTATGCCACGGCAACCTGGCTGACACTGACGGCGGCGGTGCACAAATGCTGCGCAGCTAGCGCCATTCGACGGCCAACACCTTGGTTCCTGGAGTGTCCGCTGTGCCGTGCGTGTGATCATTGCTTGTACAGCCCTCTCGCAGTGTCCGGAGCAAGTATGGTGGGTCTGACACACCGGTGTCAATGTGTTCTTTTTTCCATTTCCAGGAGTGTAGATCTCCCACGACCACTTGTCAAGTCTGAGAGGCGTTTAAACGTTTGCATAATGCCCTCACAGAAGTCAATGAAATGTCTAAGCAGAGAGCAGCGAAAGAAGCTGTAGATACTCGTCAATTTACTGATATTGTTGCTGCTTTGGGTGATTCCCGGCAGAAGAGAGGCCATACATTGGAGGATGGAGTTATCACAGTTATCTCTGTAGGTGTAGGCAAGGTGGTGCCGGACTACAACGTTTGACAAAACACTGCCAGGCTGTGTGAATGAGAAAAATAAACACAAATGTGACAAAACCTTCGAAGGTATCCGTGTTGGTATGGATAATAAGGGGGTAGTCTATCTTTAGTAGGTCTACTGTTAGACGTGGCGTGCGATACACTCACTTAGCTTGGTGATGGTGACTAAAGGCTACAGTAGCGTTGTGGCTGCTGAACCATATGATGATACTGGAATTAAAAAAGTGGAATTTCTAGGATATGTGCAGAAGAAAATGGAGACCTGACTTCTCTGCAAGGACATGGCAGCAAAAAAAAAACTTTCTGATATCAAAGCAATTGCTGGATAAGGTAAATTCACCAAATCATGAATAGAAAATGTCACAAAATACAGGGTGATTCAAAAAGAATACCACAACTTTAAAAATGTGTATTTAATGAAAGAAACATAATATAACCTTCTGTTATACATCATTACAAAGAGTATTTAAAAAGGTTTTTTTTTCACTCAAAAACAAGTTCAGAGATGTTCAATATGGCCCCCTCCAGACACTCGAGCAATATCAACCCGATACTCCAACTCGTTCCACACTCTCTGTAGCATATCAGGCGTAACAGTTTGGATAGCTGCTGTTATTTCTCGTTTCAACTCATCAATGGTGGCTGGGAGAGGTGGCCGAAACACCATATCCTTAACATACCCCCATAATAAAAATTCACAGGGGGTAAGATCAGGGCTTCTTGGAGGCCAGTGATGAAGTGCTCTGTCACGGGCTGCCTGGCGGCCGATCCATCGCCTCGGGTAGTTGACGTTCAGGTAGTTACGGACAGATAAGTGCCAATGTGGTGGCGCTCCATCCTCCTGAAACATGAATTGTTGTGCTTCTTGTTCGAGCTGAGGGAACAGCCAATTCTCTAACATCTCCAGATACTGTAGTCCAGTTACTGCTTGCTGGATTCGTGCTACAATTTCATCACTCGTTCTCGGCCGTCCAGAACTTTTCCCTTTGCACAAACACCCATTCTCTGTAAACTGTTTATACCAACGTTTAATACACCACCTATCAGGAGGTTTAACACCATACTTCGTTCGAAATGCACGCTGAACAACTGTCGTCGATTCACTTCTGCCGTACTCAATAACACAAAAAGCTTTCTGTTGAGCGGTCGCCATCTTAGCATCAACTGACGCTGACGCCTAGTCAACAGCGCCTCAAGCGAACAAATGTACAACTAAATGAAACTTTATAGCTCCCTTAATTCGCCGACAGATAGTGCTTAGCTCTGACTTTTGTCGTTGCAGAGTTTTAAATTCCTAAAGTTGTGGTATTCTTTTTGAATCACCCTGTATTATGATCTACCCATCAGGAGAAACAGCAAAAATGTCTGAGAGATGAGAAAAGCGATTTGGACAACTCTGTTTCACGGAATATCCACTGATGTGCATCCACATTATGGCCTCTGCCCAAAAGGAAACTTTTCATGGTGCGAGTACAACAGGTGTGAAGCAAATGGACAAAAACACACACGTACAAACCACATGCAAGAAACTGTTATGGTAGGACTGAAGCCAATGATCTTTCAGATTCTACACTCCTGAAAAAATGTTTTAATGGCTAAACACAGAATCGAAATGAAACCTTCAACAGTTGCATCTGGGAACGGGTGCCAAAAACTGTTTTTGTTGGCCTGTCAACTTTTGAGATTGGTGTGATGGACTCCACAATATCTTTTAATGATGAAGTAACAGGCAGATTATAAACCACGACCAGACTGGGCATCAAAACTGGGGACAACATGAAATGCGGGCTGATAAAAGGGTGGAAGGTAATGTGTCACTGTAGCTGAAAAAGCTGTTGAAAGCATGACAAAGAAGGCCAGAATAACAAAAAAAAAGAAACAGAAAAAGAAAAAAAATAAAGGAGATGAAAAGGACACTCAGAATTAACAAGGCTATGTAGTTGGAATGTTTTATATGTTGTCATTGAAAAGAAAATGACAAGCAAATTTTTAGTTTCAATTTCCCATGGTTAACGTCTTTACATAGTTAGGTATCATTATCTCATCCAACATTAAAGCTAAAAAAATAAAATTTTATATGAATAATAATATAGTGCTTGCCTACAGAGTGAAAGACATTATAAAGCATGTCATACGTTCTTAAATTATTAAGGGCAAAAATTGACTACAGACAAAACATTTTTTTTAATGCACGAAACAAGAAGTTGGTAAATATTGCCGGTTTACTGTTCAACATATTAATAATTAAAAGAACAAAATTTGTTTTGACTTTTGAACAGTGTAGAAGTGTAGTGTACCTAAAATAAAAATTACAGTTAATTCAGCACGTAAGATAAAAATCAATATTCACTCCACAATATATTCCACAGTTTCCAATTGTTTTTCACATAGAGGTCACAAAAGTTTTATTCCAATATGTATTAAAGTTTTTGAGTTATTAAATTTCATAATACCAGTAAAAACTACAGGCCCTGACGTCCAGGCCCCCATAACAAAGTCAGTTCCACAATAGAACACACCATGATGTACGCGGAAATACAACAAATGACTGCATGAATGAAGCTCATTTGGTACAGAAAGTACTGTTTTAACAGCTGGTAGGTACCCCAAAATATATGAAAGATTATCTTCAGGTTGAAGCTCTTCTGTCCATATTCGCTTAAAAAATAGCTTTGTTTTTGGAGAGGGTCCTCCTTGAGCAAAATACAATTTTCCTTTTTCTTTTTATTCCTCAGATATGTTCTGCCGAAGTTTCAGCATCAGCAGTGGATTTTTTTGCTATCTTCCGTAGAGCAGGAAAAATGCATTTTAGTACTTGTACACATTTAAATTTGAGTTTTTAAGACAGTAAAACAGACAAAATTTTGTATATATACCTTGTAACCGCATGCTGTGGATTTGCCGGATTTTGATGTAATTTAGTGCAGTTGTTTCGTTTCACAGTTTGACAACAACTCCACAGAAACACAGCCTAGCTACATAACAAATGTAGTTATAGGTGTACATGAACAGTTAACAAACATACAGGTCCGTGAAATGTAAATTGAAGAACCACAAGATCTGAATACTGAAATGCCGCTATGGCAGTCATATAAAGTATTCTGCTGTTATGTTTCTCTCAAGTTTAAAGCACAGATGCACTTAAAGTCAGAGGTGCCACAAAAATCGGAAAACCGAACTCAGCTCAACAAAACCAATGAAACGATTCATATGGAGACGTTTCGCTGTTAAGTAGTTCTCATCAGGCACAAGCCAAGCCATCAGACAGAAGACGTGATATATGCAACGCGTGCATTTCACATGGCACATAATTATTTCAAATGTGAATTTCATTCCTTCTTTAGGCCTATTCCCTTATATTCTCTTTTAGCCAATCGCATTACGGCAGTAACCGATTGTCTGTGGGCAGAGGTGATTAGTAACGAAAGTAACGACTAACGAATATTTTGTAACTGGTAAATTTCTCGGCAGCTGCGAATACATAAGATATAAATTTAATTTTAATTTTAAAAACCAACAGCCTCAGTTGCAAAGTTTACCTAGGTTTCAGTCGGGATAACCCAACCTTCTTCAGAATAAAAGTAAGTACCGTTTGTCCATAGTGGACATCGTCAAGCTACAACTACAAATCCATTTCTATAACTCGTAACCATAACTTCGTCATGAAGTTCCCATTCTTGCACCTGTGCCTGTCGGAGCTCCTGAAGTGTCCTAGGGGTTTGAAGATGTGCAGCGATACGTGGCTGAACACTTCCTGTTTCCTTAAATAGCGTAACTATTCGGCGAACGGACCGGACACTTGGATGGTGTCGTCCAGGATACCGAGCATCATACATAGCACACGCCCGTTGGGCATTTTGATCACAATAGCATACATCAACACGATATCAACCTTTTCCGCAATTGATAAACGGTCAATTTCAACACGGGTAATGTATCACGAAGCAAATACCGTCCGCACTGACGGAATGTTACGTGATACCACGTACTTATAAGTTTGTGACTGTTACAGAGCCATCTATCACGAAGCGAAGAAAGTGGTCCATCTAAAACATTCATATTTCTTTACGTACTGCACGAATATGTAATAAAAAATGGGGGTTCCTATTTTAAAAAACGCAATTGATATCCGTTAGACCTATGGCAGCGTCATCTAGCGGGCCAATCATAGCACCATCTGGTTTCCCCCTTCAAGCTAGAGAGTTTCGTTCTTTGTAGTTTTTCGTTTGATGCTTATTTCGTGAGATATTTGGCCCGGTCACGATCAAATATATACCTGTGTGCGTGTTTGTGTGTGTGTGTTTGGGAGAGAGAGAAAAAAAGCGGTGACGTGGGGGGGGGGGGGGGGGGGAAGAGAAAGACACACACACACTCACACACACAGACGGACACACAAACACAGATTGGTGAAAGAGAAAAAGTCAGAGACTGAAAATATGTAGGCAAAAATGTTGCTTAATGGAATCACGTGCATGGTCAGGAAGTCGAGAATGTGGGTTGCAATTGTAAATTGACTCGTTCCACATCACAAGAGATCACAATTATCATAATTGAAAGATTCAAGCAACTACTACTGAAACGTCCCCTTAGAAAAATTATAAATGACTGTGGTTAAACTGACACACAATATTTTTAGCGCAACGCAATCTGACTTTCAATAATCCGTACAAAAGAATGGCCCTGACTGACAATAACCTATACCTTTCATGAATCACTTACCTCACAAAAATCTTCGTTTCTCGAACTACTGCAATACAGCGAGCGCCAATACTGCCAGCTAAATAAAAGATTCTAACTACTGAGGGCACTAAGTACTGATAGGCATAGTTAGCAAATGAAGGATTTTGATAGAGAACAAACAATGTATTTACCTTAATAGTGTTCAAAAGTCATACTATATAAATCAATTCATGATATCCAGTCTTACAAATGTACTGTCTCTGATGGACACACGTCCAGATCCTCCGCTCTCAAAACTCCGCCATCTCTCTCCCCACATCCACCACTGCTGGCGGCTCACCTACAACTGCACAACGCTATGCGCTGTTAACATCCAACTGCCCAACACTACAATGGCGAATTCCAACAATGCAAACCAGCCACAGACTGCACACAGCACAGCCAGTGATTTTCATACAGAGCGCTAGGTGACGTTACCAACATAAAAACCTAAACAGCCTACTTACATAGTCCCCATGCTCCCCACAAAAAATTTTACAAATCGTTTTGGGCACTGGCCAATACATATTTGTTAAAATTTTTCATAATTACAATAAGAAAGATTTCAAATGCACACACTTATCAATATAATGTTGGTCAAAAGCTAAAATTTTCTCACAGTCCATAAAGACAGTCCTGATCATTCATCACAGTATTAATAACAATTTTATGCACAAAGTCTGAGCAGTAAAAGAAAATGCACACGGATATAGTGGATTTCGATGCAGTCTTGAAGAAGTAGTGTTGTCCTTTCAGCGGACGACAGTGCTGACTCTTGCCATACAGACAGGTATCGTTTGTTCTCTATCAAAATCTTTCATTTGCTTAGAATTCCTATCAGTAGTTAGTGCCTTCAGAAGTTAGAATCTTTTATTTAGCTAGCAGCATTGGCGCTCGCTGTATTGCAGTAGTTCGAGTAACGAAAACTTTTGTGGTGCATGCGATTCATGAAAGGTATAGGTTATTGTTAGTCAGGGCCATTCTTTTGTAGGGATTATTGAAAGTCAGATTGCGTTGCGCTAAAAATATTGTGTGTCAGTTTAACCACAGCCATTTATAATTTTTCTAAGGGGACGTTTCACTACTATTTCACATTTGATCTGTTTTGAGATTTTAAGAAAAACCGGTCACGAAGGACAACCTACCTGGAGGATATGAGATAAAGTGTAGACCTGAAGACGGACCCAGAGAAGCGCAGATTGATAACTGCATACCGCCGAGAGCCCGTGCAGCGCTGCGCTCTCCCCAGCGACACGGCGCAGTGAGACGGCGACGTGGCCACCCCTGCCCCGCGGCGCGGAGACACCGGCCTGTTCCGAATGTAAATGACGACATTAGTGGACCGCGGGCCGGGGAATGCGCGCTAGCTCTCTGATTCACCGCCGGCACGCGGCTGCGTCTCGGTGCACGCCTACACACAGCTGACGCAGCCCGCCTGCGGTCTGCACCCCTCTCCGCCGCGGACTTCGGGCCGAAGACCACTTCGACGCTGCTCTCCACGCTGCTCTATCCTGTGCAAGCCAGTTCATCTCTACTTCCCTTTGGACCTGCTTTCTTTACGCAAGCGTTGGTCAACAATTTTAAATCCCTCCCACACACTTCCGTCCGAAATTAAATTGACGATTCATGATACGAGGGTGAGTCAAATGAAAACCTTAAATATTTATTTAAATATTATATATTGTGCAGAAATGGTACAAAGCTGTATCACTTTTCAACATAATCTCCCCCACACTCAATGCAAGTCCTCCAGCGTTTAAAAAGTGCATAAATTCTGTAAGATGGCAAGAACTATGCCCCTTACATGAAGTCATTAAAGATCACCTAACTCACGTTGAGCGAACAGTAGGGCTGAACAAAAATGACTGACAAGGCACAATGAATCTCGTAGAGGGTATAGTATGGACGTATTGGAATAATTAATGTCGGGTGATGGTTTTAAAGGAATTCACACGACATGAAAACTTGGTGGAAATGCGTCGATTTACTGGAGGCTAGTTTATCCCAGGGAAATATTCAAGTGACCGTGGCCGGCGGGGGAGTGGCGAAGGGAAGTGACAATAGGCAGCTTATGGCGGCTCAAGCTCTGAGAAAGCGGTAACAGGGCGCGTCCTCCAGCTGCCTTAAGATGAGTGACAGTGAGTGGGTGGTTGACCCCATGCTGGTGTACCGGGAAGCAGACAGAGAACTTGTACGCCTGTTGATAAATGTCCGTCGTCGCGTTTTCAGTGAAACATTAGATAAAGCCGTGCAAAGCTACACTGGAGCGGTTAACAGAGGTCAAAATATGCGTGTTTGTGGCTGTAGCAACTTCACACTGAATTCACGGTCCGCAGAGTCTGAAGTAAATCAGGTGAAGTGCGACAGAATAAAATACGCCAGCCTCCGATGGTAACGTAGGACGAAGGAATTTGAAGTACTCTCCTGGGAGTCAGAATTCCGGAAAAATTGGTGTTTGTGCAGACACTAACCTTGATGGGTGGCCTGGGAGGAGCTAAATAGCAGAAGTTGAGAGGAAGGGAAGTTTTGTGGGAATTTGTTCACTTCCCAGAGCAGGCATTGGTCGGCGCTGCAAAGCGATGCATAATTAACGAGACTTGCACTGCAATTGGTGTATAAGTGATTTTGCTGGAGGTGAAACTGAGGCGAAGAGTGGACTGTGAGAAGTCTCTGTAGTGGTCTTCCGTTCCCAGCTTGCCTAGAGTGTGGACGTGGCGTTCTTTACTCAGCGTGCCTGAGAGAGAGTGAGCATCTCTGCAGTTTAGGAGATGGCAAACGGAACAATTGAGCTTGGAGATAGAAAGTTTTCGTTCAGCTATGTACTGAGCAAGATACCTAGAAGTGAATAGACGAGCGCAGCCTTGCAGCACCATGAGGTCGGCCGACGTCCGCATAAGGACGCGTCGCCGCCACGCTGAATTCGGTGATATTGCGCACGCTCCGGCCACTGATTAATTTGTTGGATCACGTCGGCAAAGTTTCCACGAGGGTTTCATGGGCCGTGTATTGTAGAATTCTTCTCGCACTTCCCATTATGCCTGGGTCAGTCGATAGGAATTACTTTGATTTATCGCGCTTTACTCCACGCAAACGCAATTTATTACCACTGCTTGTTAGGAGAGTCATGTAATGTGATGATTGAAGGTCGTGAGTTAAAATAAATCTGTGCTAATCGACTGCATCTGTTTTCAATCAAGTAGGTGAAATCCCAAATCACTTTCTTAATTAATTTTATGTTCAACATTTGCATCTGGTGTTCAATAGCTGAATATAACATCAATGTGCACCCCTTTTTAATTAAAAGGGATCAATTCTGAATCAATTAATGTCAACACTGCCACTGCAGTTCAATTAGGAGTCACAGGGCCTTATTACTTTCTTTGCGTTATCCGACATTGCGGCAGTTTTGCACTCTCTGTTGATCTGTTAGTCAATTACCTGGGGTGAACACACACCAAAACCAGATAAGTGACGGGTGCGGTGTTACAATTCCTTTAAAAAAAATTGTTTTGGTTCGCCGCGCAACCACTCATGCACCGCGTGGCGTACCTCTTCATCAGAACGGAACTTCTCTCCTCCCATTGCGTCTTTGAGTGGTCCAAACATATGGAAATCACTTGGGGCAAGGTCTGGTGAGTATTGTGGATGAGGAAGACACTCGAAATGCAAGTCTGTAATTTTTGCAACTGTTGTACGGGCAGTGTGGGGCCTTGTCATGTTGCAAAAGGACACCTGCTGACACCAATCCACGTCGCTTTGATTTGATTGCAGGCCACAGATGATTTTTTAGGATATCTGTGTATGATGCACTGGTGACAGTGGTCCCTCTAGGCATGTAATGCTCCAAAATGACGCCTTTTCCGTCCCAAAAGAGAGTCAGCATAACCTTCCCTGCTGATGGTTCTGTTAGATACTTCTTTGGTTTTGGTGATGAGGAATGGCGCCATTCCTTGCTCGCTCTCTTTGTTTCTGGTTGGTGAAGTCAACCCAGCTTTCTCGTTCAAAACGCCGAAGAAGTTCTTCACAAGCATCAACACGTCATTCTCTCATTTCAGAAGTCAGCTGCCGTGGCACCCATCTTGCAGTCACTTTATGAAACTGGAGCACATCATGCACAATGTGGCGTGCTGACCCATGTCTAATCTGTAAACATGCTGCAATGCCATTCAGTGTCACTCGGCGGTTTTCCTTCACTATGGCTTCAACTGCTGCAATGTTCTGTGGATTCACAACTCGTTGTGCCTGACCTGGACGAGGAGCATCTTCCACTGAAGTCACACCATTTGCAAACTTCCTACTCCATTCGTAGACTTGCTGCTGTGACAAACATGCATCACCGTACTGTACCTTCATTCGTCGATGAATTTCAATAGGTTTCACACCTTCACTACGCAAAAACCGAATAGCAGAACGCTGTTCTTCCCTGGTGCAAGTTGCAAGTGGGGTGGCCATCTTTATACTGATACTGCGACGGTGTGTGTGCATCTGCACTATGCTGCCACCTAAAGGCCATTAGCCGGCCGGAGTGGCCGAGCGGTTCTAGGCGCTACAGTATGGAACCGCGCGACCGCTACGGTCGCAGGTTCGAATCCTGCCTCGGGCATGGATGTGTGTGTTGTCCTTAGGTTAGTTAGGTTTAAGTAGTTCTAAGTTCTAGGGGACTGATGACCTCAGATGTTAAGTCCCATAGTCCTCGGAGCCATCTGAATCTAAAGGCCATTCTGCACGCTATTTGTGGCACCCTTACCAACTTACAGGATAACGGCGCGAAATTTCGATTTTTTATTACATATGTAAGGTTTTCATTTAACTCACTCTCATCTCAGCATCTGTCCTGTGAACTGGCCCCTTCTTTTAGCCACATATTTCTTTTTTCCCCCTATTCGGTTCAGTATCTCGCCATTAATTATTCGATTTCTCCGTCACATCTTCAACATTCCTCCGTAGCATCGCATTTCACAGCTTGCATCGTCTTGTCTGAACTGCTTATCCACCACGTTTCACTACTCCAGACAAATACGTTCAGGAAAGATTTCCTAAACGTGTCTCACACTCACACCAACACTTCCGCACTGTGGCTCGTATCCTGTGTCACATCTGTATTATTAACTGGTCATCCCCCTGTTCATGAGTCATGGTTCATGGTTCACAGTTCACGGTTCAAACGTCTAGTGCAGGTTGCCTATATGACGGCTTTCAGGGGCAACAAAAATTTCATTTTCAATATTTGGCATAATTATTGACCGAATTTAGAATACTGTCATAATTTGCTCATTACGAGGTATGGTCTTATGTTAGAGGCTTAACACAGTGAGACAAGCACTACAGTTACAAGCAGTTCAGGCGTCGCGAGACTGCACAACTCACAGCAAACTCCCACAGCCTATTCGTCCAGTATTTGAGAATGACGCCATTTAATGGCTCGCAACAAACTTTACACATAACTTCAGACTTATACGAAACTTTTACTCGCAGACACTCACTGCAAAATGATTAAAAAACTATAACTTACTACGTTTTCGCTGTTCATGCAGCAAAACTGCCGCATCAGCCATGGCGTTTTAATTTACTGATTATTTACTGCTTACTCTATTCACAACACATTCCGCAAACAGTATCCGCACACTTCATTCTACGTCTACAACTACATCCATACTCCGCAAGCCACTTGACGGTGTGTGGCGGAGGGTACCTTGAGTACGTCTATCGGTTCTCCCTTCTATTCCAGTCTCGTATTGTTCGTGGAAAGAAAGATTGTCCGTATTCCTCTGTGTGGGCTCTAATCTCTCTGATTTTATCCTTATGGTCTCCTCGTGAGATATACGTAGGAGGGAGCAATATACTGCTTGACACCTCTGTGAATGTATGCTCTCGAAACTTCAACAAAAGCCAGTACCGAGCTACTGAGCGTCTCTCCTGCAGAGTCTGCCACTGGAGTTTATCTATCATCTCCGTAACGCTTTCGCGATTACTAAATGATCCTGTAACAAAGCGCGCTGCTCTCCGTTGGATCTTCTCTATCTCTTCTAACAACCCTATCTGGTACGGATCCCACACTGCTGAGCAATATTCAAGCAGCGGGCGAACAAGTGTACTGTAACCTACTTCCTTTGTTTTCGGATTGCATTTCCTTAGGATTCTTCCAATGAATCTCAGTCTGGCATCTGCTTTATCGACGATCAACTTTATATGATCATTCCATTTTAAATCACTCCTAATGCGTACTCCCAGATAATTTATGGCATTAACTGCTTCGAGTTGCTGACCTGCTATATTGTAGCTAAATGATAAAGGATCTTTCTTTCTATGTATTCGCAGCACATTACACTTGTCTACATTGAGATTGAATTGCCATTCCCTACACTATGCGTCAATTCGTTGCAGATCCTCCTGCATTTCAGTACAATTTTCCATTGTTACAACCTCTCGATATACTACAGCAACATCCGCAAAACCCTCAGTGAACTTCCGATGTTATCCACGAGGTCATTTACATATATTGTGAATAGCAACGATCCTGCGACACTCCCCTGCGGGGAATGACATGCTGCGTTCTGTTATCTAGGAACTCTTCAATCCAATCACACAATTGGTCTGATAATCCACATGCTCTTACTTTGCTCATCAAACGACTGCGGGGAACTGTATCAAACGCCTTGCGGAAGTCAAGAAACACGGCATCTACCTGGGAACTCGAGTCTATGGCCCTCTGAGTCTCGTGGACGAATAGCGCGAGCTGGGTTTCACACGATCGTCTTTATCGAAGCCCATGCTGATTCCTCCAGAGTAGATTTCTAGTCTCCAGAAAAGTCATTATACTCGAACATAATACGTGTTCCTAAATTCTACAACTGATCGACGTTAGAGATATAGGTCGATAGTTCTGCATGTACCTGCAAAATTACATCACTGTATGACACACAGTTCGGAAGATTTGACGTCATAAACATTGAGATCCGTCAAAGCTAGCATTTACGTAAAGTGGAACGCAAATTTCCTACACTATATTCATCCAATTCTTCATGATGAGAGCACTCAGCGAGTTCCAATAAAATTTAAACGTAATTTCAAACCTTTTATAAACTTTTTCTCGCTTACATGCTTAACATTGACTGAGTTGTTAAGTAATCAGACGCTTACAGCTGCTTGTTACATTCTTTAAAGAATCGGGTGTGTACTGGCTTGCTGCTAAACGAGGCGGTGGAAGGAGCGTAGAGTGAGGCGGGAGCTCACGATGGCCGTAGCAGCCCTCGCCCTGTCCCAAAGAAGTGTCTACTAGAAGTATTTTCTTAATTCTTCTTACAAAGCTTGTAATATAAGGTACAATGGAAACCGAAGACAGAGAAAACGGCAGGGACTTGTAGAAAACAGGTTGACACAGAGTACTTTTCAGTTCCTTGGCGCAGGAATAGCCCGTATCTCTGAACTTGCGGCCAGGTAAAGGCACCCAGCTATTCGCAGGCTGAGGACACCTGCTGGCAAAAGCAAATCCGAAGCAATTCGCGAGTGTCTTGGTGCAACAGGAAAACTATAGGAAGTTCGGTAAGGCAATACGTAAAGCAAAGACCATTCGCCCGTATAAATAAAAAGAAACGAGAAAGGCTGACCTTTCACGAACGTGCACGGAAAACACAGAAAGAAACAGTATTTTTCCTCATTGATCCGCAACGTAGCAATAGTCTGCACATCTGTCTTCACAATTGCAGTTGAAATACTGTCGGTACAGTTCAGTTTTATATCGTGTTATTTACGACACTGACAAAGTTACGAGAGTTTGTTCTTGTTATGGATTTTAAAGCAGTTGCTTGACACAAGTACTTGTAAAATTTCTAATGAGTGGCTTTGAGATGTTGTACTGCTCGGGATTAAAATTTCTAGGACATAACGCCAAAGTGGTGAACTAAGCATAGACCTAAATAAGTTATTGTTATTGTATTACAATATATCTCTCATTGTTATTATCATTAAAATCTTAACCATCTGAGACACATTAAGACTGGGGATGACAGCAGGTCGTATTTGTGGAGATAGGAAAGGGGTGTGGGGTGCGGAAGGTATAGTAAGTAAACAACGACCAACTGTGATCTCTCTCTCTGCCCCTCTCTCTCTCTCTCTCTCTCCCCCCCTCCCCCCCCCCCCCCCCCTCACTGAGTCCCCGCCTGAAAGCAGCTCAACTAATTACGGTGAGCCTATATCCGTTGGGGATACACGGGTACAACAGCAAAAATGACCGCGACTGCTTTTGGCAAACTAAACAGAGCTTACAAAAGGAAGCTATCGACGTGCATGAACAGGAAACCATTGAACCAATACATATTACCAGTTTTTACCTATGGCAATGTGATGTTCACATTTGCCACGAATATCAGTCAAAAACCGATTTGCCCTAGCGAGTAATTTTGATGTTGAGACATGCGTGTTACGAATTACTGGGAGTGACAGGAAAACACAAATATGCATTACAGAACAGGATTGGACTGGAAGACGCATTTGTGAGTGCAATGAAAGTGTTGTGGATGTGAGCGGGACAGGCAGCTGGGCGAATGTATGGATCAGAGAAGCTTTTTGCTGGATTCCTGAACATTACAATAGAGTCATACGACGCTAAAATAGAAAGTGGGTAGATGACATCAGAAAATATTCAGGAGTAACAATCCGTATGATGATGACGATAATCATCATCATCAACAACTACACGCTTATGGTAGATGGTGTGCAGGACCTTTAGTGTGAAAATAATGCCGATGCTAGGTGCTCCTAAACTATTTTAAGATGAGCAGAAATAAATATTTCTGGCGGTACTAGGTCTTAAATGAGCAACCCATACGTAAACTGTTTATCGACGTTGGTATTGAACGTCAGCACGCAACTAATGACATCAACATCCTAACATTAAATCAATATCACTATGTAACAACGTATAATTTACTGTATCCATTTTTAGAATAAAAAATCACTTGTGAAGGCATATAGTTGACGAAACTACGTTATATTTTGCCGTAATAAAAGCTCTCCATCAACGCTACTTCGAATACACAGAGCAGTGCGTTATGAGTCCACTGTCGAGTTTTGTGTGTGTGGTACCATGGAGTCGTTGCTGTATGAAACCTCCTTTAGACAGTGAAGAGTAGATGTTTTGTTAGGTAAGGTCCTGGTCAGCTGCCAGATTGCGCAGCAGACAGCAGGGATGTTATGAGATAATGCAGAGTTTTGTGTCCCGTTGCATTGCACGTATTGAGACGCGATCTTCACTTTGAACAGTTTCTATGACTTCAAATAGCTTATGTGCGATCTAAGTCAATAAACAACTACTGTTCATTTCTGAACATTAGCTCCTTTAATTTAGGACACGTGAGTTGGCTACTGGGATGCTTGGCAAGTTGCCATTTGAAGTGGGACTGAAGGCTACAAGGAGACATTATTCCTCATATTTATTTCACAGTCCTTATTCAGCAAGACTTCTCTTTTTGAAGAGCGCCACAGTGAGACAGTGTGGTCACCGTGTTCTCCCCTGCATTGGGCACTTTTGTGCGCTTCGGTCCCTACTCACTCACCAATAAACACAACCACTTTGCATCTGAGCCACACGTGGTGTGAACCATCATCCCCCTCTGTTAAATCAAACGGAACCTATGTTTATTACCGCACTGACGCAATCTCTCTCGTTTAAAGTAAGCAACTGTTACAGAATTAATGAGGCTTCTGTGGTCACTTGTTGACGCATTGCCTGTTGGATTTCATCTCGGGGTCTTCTTTTGACGTTTGTTTAATTATTTTCCCGACGTTTCGCCAGCACGAGTAGCATCGTGAAAGATTCGCCCTGCACTAATAGTGGAGCACTGGAGTGGAGCCTGCAGCCGGATAATAATGCACTTGCCTCGCCAGTCTCTTCCCTTCTCATTACCGCTGGTTCAGTTCCAGTGCACTACTGCCAATTGAAGCCACTCGTGCTGCAAAACATCAGAAAAATCAATAAAATCTCGGCCGAAGATCCCGAGATGAAATCCAACAGGTAACAAGTTAAGCAACTTTTCTAAGAAATTCATTGCGACTGTATAAAATCCTAGCGAAAAGTTACGACGAAGTTAAGCGCGATAACAACTTTTTATTCCATACAGTAGGCTGTGTCTACTTCTTCCACCTGACTGACGATACTATTTTCGTTGTTACATTAACTGGAGCCCTTTCAGGAGAAAACCGGCTGACGTATAAATATTAAACGAGAAAGAATCCCGTACAGAAACAGTAACAAATACTGAGGTCAATAATCGAGATAAAAACTATCCTGTCTTTTAAGCTGTACCAAATTACACATGGCTGCAAAATTTCATCAATATCGGTTTAGTAGTTTCGTCATAAAAGTCGTCTAATTCTCCATACAACGGAAGAAGGTTAATTGTTCTCAGCTTTCCCGGCGTGTACGGCCGATCTCCACCTCTATATCTACACCTATTACTTTTGAATGCATTATGGGAACAGCAGTGATGTCTTATAAATAATTACTAGTAAAAACAGTCTTGATCACGATTTATTTAACAAGGTGACCGGTTTCGACCACTACTGTGGTCATCTTCAGACCTATAAGTTGTATACAAAGCTCTAATTAGAGGGCTACATACATTAAACAAAATACATAAAGTTATAAAGCTATAAAACGTTGAATTACCATTGAGTAGGCACCTCTTTCTGTTGGAGAATCACTACTGGAGAAACCAGTGCACGTCTTGCTATATATAATGGAGGCTCCACCCACTTCTGACTGCATGATGTCATTATTAACCAATGAGTTATAAGTCGAATTACAATTTAAAATTTCTTAGTTAAAAGAACATTGTCAAGAATTAGAAATAAATACACACTAAACTTAGCTTATTAAAGAGCTATTGTCAATTAAGAAGCATTAAAAATATTTAAATATGTAGGAAAATGAACTTCGGTTTGGCAGTACATGGGTTGCCCTCTCAAGGCCTGTCAGTGAACCATTTGGAATCACTGGTTGCTATGGTGAAGTTAGACGCCGTTGCAAAGATGAAGCAGCAGGCTTTTTTTTTTCACTGAAGTTGTTGTAGAGTCGATAGTCGAACTAGTGGTTGCCATGGTGAGGACAAACGCCAGTGCAAAGATGTGGCAGCAGGCTTCTTTCCAACGAAGTTGTTGCGAAGTAGAATGGCAAAGACTGTGGCGTCAGACGATGTATTATTGAGCAGAAACTTGTCTATATTGAAACGAAAAGAGTAAGCTACAATAATCTGTAGCTGACATGTATACTACATGCTGCCCAAATACGATACGAAGTAGTTGTCCGCATATATGAAATATTATCTACGAAGTTGATGTGTAGATTACATCAGCCTTTTTTTCATTTAAGGCATTGCTATTCCTCAAGTTATATGCCAGTCATATAAGCAAATAAAAATGAAAGAATTTAAAACTATAAAATTATGAGCCAGTGTCAAAAATAAAACGATGAGAATTAGCAATATGCAGTCTAAAAGCATAAAAGCAAAATTCTAAAACAGATAGTCAATCATAAAATAATGTTTGGTAAAAGACAATTACGATGTGAAGATAAAATATTTGCTAAAAGTCTTTATAAAAAAATATACATATAATTTTTTTTAACAAAGGACAGAAGAGTAAACATTCTAAAGCAGATCATCGAAAAGCTCAAAGAAATGTTTGTCTTTGAACTGGAGTTGTTCGTTTAAAACAGATAATGGATTACTTTTGTGAAGTGAAAAAATTTCAATTTATTCTAAGGTATTTAGCAGTGGTCCTTTAGGCACAGTATGTAATATTTTCAAATTGCTAGAAATGCAACCTTCAGAATGATTGTATCCGTCAAGATGTTGACCAAATATTGATTTGATACGTGCAGTACCAGTAGTATGTTCTTTGAGACGTGTTAAAAAGTTACAGCCAGTTTGACCAATATACTGTTTCTCACAGTCATTACATATTATTTTATAAACGCCTGACTTTTGGTATCTATTTGAGTCTCCAATTGTGTCTTTCAGTTTCATCTGTAGGGGGTTATTAGTTTTAAATGCTATTGTCACGCTTGTGTTCTTAAATAATTTATTTATTTTATCTGAGATAGGTCCCATGTATGTCATTTGTGTAAATCTCTTCTTGGAATTTATAACAGCGTCATTTTTTCCTTGTAATTTTTGATATAACAGATCAACCTGAAGGGAATTATAATTGTTAGCAACTGCTATCTGTTTTAATGTATCAATTTCCTTTTGGATTGCATCATGTTGGAGAGGTAATTTCAGTATCCTATGTATCATAGTTTTAAAAAATGCCATTTTGTATCTTAATGGATGGCATGATGTAGCATTTATTATTACGTCGGTTGATGTGGGTTTTCTATAAATAGAAATGTTATGTTTTCCATTCTGATTTGTAATTGTGAGGTCAAGGAAATTAATACTATTGTTACTTTCGTGTTCTACTGTAAATACAAGTTTTGGATGTAAATTATTTAAGTTGTTAGCGAAAGCATCAATTTCTTCCTTAGAGCCGTTATATAATAGCAGTGTGTCGTCAACATATCTTTTGTAGTATATAATTTTATTTGTTATTTCTGGATTATTTTTGAAAAATTGGATTTCAACGTAGTTGACGAAGATATCTGCTATGGTGCTAGCCAGGGAATTCCCCATTGCAAGTCCATCTTCCTGTATGTATATTTTATTATTAAATGAAAAATAATTAAAATTTATAGTAATTCTTAACAGTTCGATGAATTCTGCTATTTCTTTGGGGCTCATGATTTTGTGATGCATTAAGTTATCATTAATGATAGAGATAGTCTCTTGAATAGGTATATTTGTGTAAAGATTTGTGATGTCCAATGATGCGAACCTTGCGTTTTTTGGAATATCCACATCATAAATTAATTTAGTTAATTCGAAACTGTTTTTAATACTATAGTTTTCTTCATAAACGTAAAAGGATTTTAAGATTTGATTGAGCTTTTTGTTCAGGTTATAAGAGGGACTGTTGGTATTGTTAACAATTGGACAAATTGGTAAATTTGATTTGTGTAATTTGATTTGCGATCTCAACTTAGGTAAAGTGGGGTTCATAACTTTAAGTGTTATTTTATCTTTAGGTGAAAGTAAAGAGTCACTATCATCAATCAGCTTTTTAATTTTTGTTTCAAATCTTGAAGCCGGGTCTTTATTAACCTCAGTTATTCCATTAGCGTTAAAAAATTGTAAAGTTTTAGAAACATAATCATCTTCGCTAACAATTTCTAGAGTATTCCCTTTATCTGCCTTGATTACAATAGCTTTATTAGTTATTAACTTCTGGTTGATTTGCTTTACAAGTTTTAATTCATTATTATGTTTATTTTTATCTTTTTCATTAGTAATGACATTCTTAGTTTTACGTGCAATGTCACATATTTCAGACCTACTAAATTGTGCATGTTTTGCAGCAATCTTTACATCAGCAATCACACGTTTAATATTTGCATTGCTCAATTGTGGAGCTAAATTATATTTTAGGCCTTTGTTTAAAAGTGTTGTCTCAGCAGGAGTAAAAGAAATTTTGGTTAGATTGGTTACTCTTGGATAAAAGTTATGTACATTTGGTGAAACATCTTGTGAACACACGTTTTGGTGACTAACAAGGGCTGCTATTTTCTTATTATGCTTATTAAGAATAGTTTCTTGCACTGCATTAATTCTGTCATCTGTAAAGTTAAGTAGCTGTTAAAATATTAATGGTGACAACTGACTGCTAATTTTTAAATGTAAATTGTACATTTCAAGATTTAATGCATCTTTTTCTTTATATGCATCTTTAATTTCAGATCTAATCCACAATTGTTAAAAGATATTTTGGAATTAAGTTTCATAAGTACCGGGCGTGTGTCGTGCTTCGGTAGCTCAGTTGGTAGAGCACTTGCCCGCGAAAGGCAAAGGTCCCGAGTTCGAGTTTCGGTCGGGCACACAGTTTTAATCTGCCAGGAAGTTTCATATCAGCGCACACTCCGCTGCAGAGTGAAAATCTCATTCTGGAAACATCCCCCAGGCTGTGGCTAAGCCATGTCTCCGCTATATCCTTTCTTTCAGGAGTGCTAGTTCTGCAAGGTTCGCAGGAGAGCTTCTGTAAAGTTTGGAAAGTAGGAGACGAGATACTGGCAGAAGTAAAGCTGTGAGTACCGGGCGTGTGTCGTGCTTCGGTAGCTCAGTTGGTAGAGCACTTGCCCGCGAAAGGCAAAGGTCCCGAGTTCGAGTCTCGGTCGGGCACACAGTTTTAATCTGCCAGGAAGTTTCGTATCAGCGCACACTCAGCTGCAGAGTGAAAATCTCATTCTGGAAACATCCCCCAGGCTGTGGTTAAGCCATGTCTCCGCTATATCCTTTCTTTCAGGAGTGCTAGTTCTGCAAGGTTCGCTTCTGTAAAGTTTGGAAGGTAGGAGACGAGATACAGGCAGAAGTAAAGCTGTGAGTACCGGGCGTGTGTCGTGCTTCGGTAGCTCAGTTGGTAGAGCACTTGCCCGCGAAAGGCAAAGGTCCCGAGTTCGAGTCTCGGTCGGGCACACAGTTTTAAT
Source organism: Schistocerca nitens (assembly GCF_023898315.1). Taxonomy (NCBI): domain Eukaryota; kingdom Metazoa; phylum Arthropoda; class Insecta; order Orthoptera; family Acrididae; genus Schistocerca; species Schistocerca nitens. The sequence goes on along the minus strand of NC_064619.1, from coordinate 603,186,789 downwards.
CTGCCAGGAAGTTTCATATCAGCGCACACTCCGCTGCAGAGTGAAAATCTCATTCTGGAAACATCCCCCAGGCTGTGGCTAAGCCATGTCTCCGCTATATCCTTTCTTTCAGGAGTGCTAGTTCTGCAAGGTTCGCAGGAGAGCTTCTGTAAAGTTTGGAAAGTAGGAGACGAGATACTGGCAGAAGTAAAGCTGTGAGTACCGGGCGTGTGTCGTGCTTCGGTAGCTCAGTTGGTAGAGCACTTGCCCGCGAAAGGCAAAGGTCCCGAGTTCGAGTCTCGGTCGGGCACACAGTTTTAATCTGCCAGGAAGTTTCGTATCAGCGCACACTCCACTGCAGAGTGAAAATCTCATTCTGGAAACATCCCCCAGGCTGTGGCTAAGCCATGTCTCCGCTATATCCTTTCTTTCAGGAGTGCTAGTTCTGCAAGGTTCGCTTCTGTAAAGTTTGGAAGGTAGGAGACGAGATACAGGCAGAAGTAAAGCTGTGAGTACCGGGCGTGTGTCGTGCTTCGGTAGCTCAGTTGGTAGAGCACTTGCCCGCGAAAGGCGAAGGTCCCGAGTTCGAGTCTCGGTCGGGCACACAGTTTTAATCTGCCAGGAAGTTTCACTTCCTGTTTCCTTAAATAAAGTAACTATTCGGTGAACGGTCCGGACACTTGGAAGATGTCGTCCAGGATACCGAGCAGCATACATAGCACACGCCCGTTAGGCATTTTGATCACAATAGCCATACATCAACACGATATCGACCTTTTCCGCAATTGGTAAACGGTCCATTTTAACACGGGTAATGTATCACGAAGCAAATATCGTCCGCACTGGCGGAATGTTACGTGATACCACGTACTTACACGTTTGTGACTATTACAGCGCCATCTATCACAAAGAGAAAAAAGTGGTCCAACTAAAACATTCATATTTCTTTACGTGCTACGCGAATATGTAATAAAAAATGGGGGTTCCTATTTTTAAAAAAACACAGTTGATATCCGTTTGACCTATGGCAGCGCCATCTAGCGGGCCAACCATAGCGCTGATTTCCCCCTTCAAGCTAGACGAGTTTCGTTCTTACAAGGGAACCTCCCCATCGCACCCCCCTCAGATTTAGTTATAAGTTGGCATAGTGGATAGGCCTTGAAAAACGGAACACAGATCAGTCGAGAAAACAGGAAGAAGTTGTGTGGAACTATGAAAAAAATAAGCAAAATATACAAAGTGAGTAGTCCATGTGCAAGATAGCCAACATCAAGGAGAGTATGTACCAAGGAGCGCCGTGGTCCTGTGGTTAGCGTGAGAGGCTGCGGAACGAGAGGTCCTAGGATCAAGTCCTTCCTCTAGTGAAAAGTTTACTTTTTTTTATCTTCGCAAAGTTATGATCTGTCCGTTCGTTCATTGACGTCTCTATTCACTGTAATAAGTTTAGTGTCTGTGTTTTGCGACCGCATCGCAAAACCGTGCGATTAGTAGATGAAAGAACGTGCCTCTCCAATGGGAACTGAAAACATATGATCGCAAGGTCATAGGTCAACCGGTTCCTCCACAAGAAAACACGTCTGATATATTCTACACGACACTGGTGACGGCATGTGCGTCACATGACAGGAATATGTTGTCGACCCACCTAACTTGTACACTTGGCGAATGGGTAAAAAGATTCTTCTACCTTACCCGATTTAGGTTTACTTGTGGATGTGATAATCACTCGATAAAAGTGGTGAAAACATAACGGACGGACAGATAATAATTGTCTGAAAATAAAAAATTAAAATTTCCACTCGATTGAAGACTTGAACCAAGGACCTCTCACTCCGCAGCCGCTTACGCTAACCACGGGATCACGACACTCCTTATCTCACATTGTCCTTAATGTTGCATATCTTGCACATGGACTTCTCAGTTTGTATATTTTGCTTATTTTTTTCATAGTTCCACACAACTTCTTCCTGTTTTCTCGATTGACGTGTGTTCCGTTTTTCAAGGCCTATCCACTGTGCCATCTTATAACTAAATCTGAGGGGGGTGCGATGGGGAGGTTCCCTTGTTAGTAGTTTTTTTGTTTGATGCTTATTTCGTGAAATATTTGACAATATTTGACCCGGTCACTATTAATTGACCACCCTGTATATTTAAGGGCTTATTTCAATAGTTCTACAAGTCCATTACCTCCACTTTTCTGTCTGTAATGCTTCTGACATTAATGGTCCAAACAAACAGAAAGAAAGGTTCATCTCTAGCAAGAAGCCATATACTTGAATACTTCTGGTATCTCAAGTGCAGATTTTTCAGCGCTAACTTAACTTTAGGACTCTTTTATCTCAGAATGAACAAAAATGGACTTGTACGACTGTTGAAATAAACCCTTCATATATGAGTCATCAATCTTCTGACAGATACGACGCGGCATACCACGAATTTTTCTCCCGAGTCAATCTGTTAATCTCGGAGTATATTGGATATCAATCTCTGTCTTTCTCTACATGTTTTACCCACTATAATTCACTCGGGCACCACTGTATATATCCCCTGATGTCTTAACATATATAATATCCTGTCCCTTCATCTTGTCGGTATTTTCCATATGTTCCTTTCCTCATCGATTCTGAGGAGAATCCCCTTACTGCTTACCTTATCAGTACACCCAATTTTCTACATTCCTCTGTAGATCCACAGTTATGTCCCAGTTTTACTACAGTCCATGTTTCACTACCATAGAATACTGTGCTCCAAACACACATTCTCACAAATTTCTTGCTCAAATTAAGGCCTGTGTTTGATACTTGTACTTCTTTTGGACAGAAATGCTTTCCGTGCCCTCCTTGCTCCGTCCGTCATGAGTTATTTTGCTGCCAAGGTAGCAGAATTACTTAATCTTCGCCTACTTTGTGATCCCCAATTCTGATGCTAAGTTTCTAGCTGTTCTCATTTCTGCTACTCCTCATTACTTTCGTCCTTCCTCGATTTACTGTTAATCCACATTCTGTGTTCATCAGGAAGTGCATTTGATTCAACACATCCAGTAATTCTTCTTCACTTCCATTGAGCATAGCAGTTTCACCAGCGAACCTTATCATTGATATCCTTTCACCTTGAGTTCTAATAGCACTCTTGAAACTTTCTTTCATTTCTCTTATTGCTTCTTCGATTGGTAGATTGAACAGTAGTGGCAAAGACTATATCCCTGTCTTCCCCCCTTTTAAATCCTAGCACGTTGCCCTTGTCTTCCAATGTTATTCTTTCCTCTTATTTCTGGTACATATTGCATATTACCTGCCTTTGCCTATGTCTTACTCCTATTGTTCTCGGAATTTCGAACATGTTACATCATTTTACATAGTTGAACACTTTTTATAGATCTGCTAATCCTATGAACGTGTCATGATTTCTCTTCAGCCCATTATCAATCGATACATCAGGACTGTGTCTCTGACGCCTTTACCTTTCCTAAAGCCAATCTGGTCGTCATCTAACAGTGCCACACTTCTGTACATTATTCTTGTCAGCGACTTGGATTTATGACCTATTAAGCTGTTGTGCGATAGTTCTCGCATCTATCCGCTATTGTTATCTTCGGAATTGTGTGGGTGATATTTCCTAAATTTTAATGATATGTGGGTACTCTCATAAATTCTGCACAGTAATTTCAACAGTCTGTCCCCAATGATTTTAAAAATCCCGATCAAATATTATCGATCCCTTCTGCCTTATTTAATTTCAAGTCTTCCAAAGCTCTTTTAAATATTGACTGTAATACTGTATCTCCAGTCTGTTCCCTATCGATTCCAGTTTCTTCTTTTATGACCTCATCAGACAATTCCACCTCCTCACAGAGGTCTTCAGTGTACTCTTTCCACATATCCACTCTCTCGTCTGCGTTTAGCAGTGGAATTCCAATTGGCTGTTAATGTTTCCACTCTTGCTTTTAATTTCACCCAAGGCTGTTATGACTTTTCTATATGCTGAGTCAGTTCTTTCGACGAGCATTTCTTTTCCGATTTCCTCACATACACTCCTGGAAATGGAAAAAAGAACACATTGACACCGGTGTGTCAGACCCACCATACTTGCTCCGGACACTGCGAGAGGGCTGTACAAGCAATGATCACACGCACGGCACAGCGGACACACCAGGAACCGCGGTGTTGGCCGTCGAATGGCGCTAGCTGCGCAGCATTTGTGCACCGCCGCCGTCAGTGTCAGCCAGTTTGCCGTGGCATACGGAGCTCCATCGCAGTCTTTAACACTGGTAGCATGCCGCGACAGCGTGGACGTGAACCGTATGTGCAGTTGACGGACATTGAGCGAGGGCGTATAGTGGGCATGCGGGAGGCCGGGTTGACGTACCGCCGAATTGCTCAACACGTGGGGCGTGAGGTCTCCACAGTACATCGATGTTGTCGCCAGTGGTCGGCGGAAGGTGCACGTGCCCGTCGACCTGGGACCGGACCGCAGCGACGCACGGATGCACGCCAAGACCGTAGGATCCTACGCAGTGCCGTACGGGACCGCACCGCCACTTCCCAGCAAATTAGGGACACTGTTGCTCCTGGGGTATCGGCGAGGACCATTCGCAACCGTCTCCATGAAGCTGGGCTACGGTCCCGCACACCGTTAGGCCGTCTTCCGCTCACGCCCCAACATCGTGCAGCCCGCCTCCAGTGGTGTCGCGACAGGCGTGAATGGAGGGACGAATGGAGACGTGTCGTCTTCAGCGATGAGAGTCGCTTCTGCCTTGGTGCCAATGATGGTCGTATGCGTGTTTGGCGCCGTGCAGGTGAGCGCCACAATCAGGACTGCATACGACCGAGGCACACAGGGCCAACACCCGGCATCATGGTGTGGGGAGCGATCTCCTACACTGGCCGTACACCACTGGTGATCGTCGAGGGGACACTGAATAGTGCACGGTACATCCAAACCGTCATCGAACCCATCGTTCTACCATTCCTAGACCGGCAAGGGAACTTGCTGTTCCAACAGGACAATGCACGTCCGCATGTATCCCGTGCCACCCAACGTGCTCTAGAAGGTGTAAGTCAACTACCCTGGCCAGCAAGATCTCCGGATCTGTCCCCCATTGAGCATGTTTGGGACTGGATGAAGCGTCGTCTCACGCGGTCTGCACGTCCAGCACGAACGCTGGTCCAACTGAGGCGCCAGGTGGAAATGGCATGGCAAGCCGTTCCACAGGACTACATCCAGCATCTCTACGATCGTCTCCATGGGAGAATAGCAGCCTGCATTGCTGCGAAAGGTGGATATACACTGTACTAGTGCCGACATTGTGCATGCTCTGTTGCCTGTGTCTATGTGCCTGTGGTTCTGTCAGTGTGATCATGTGATGTATGTGACCCCAGGAATGTGTCAATAAAGTTTCCCCTTCCTGGGACAATGAATTCACGGTGTTCTTATTTCAATTTCCAGGAGTGTATTTGCTGCAGCCATTTCGCCTTGGGTCCCTGCACTTCTTACTTCATTCCTGAGTGTTTCGTATTGCTGTATTTCAGTAGTCCCGTGAACATTTTTGTACTTCCTTCTTTCGTCGATCATTTGAAGTATTTTATCTGTTACTGAAGGTTTCTTCGCCGGTAACTTCCTACTACCTATGTTCGTATTTCCAACATTGTGACTGCTCTTTTTAGAGATGTCAATTCCTCTTCAACTGAAGTGCCTAATGTAGTATTCCTTGGTATCCATATGTTCAGCGAATTTCAGACGCGTCTCATGACTCCTCGCTTCTTTAGTATCCCATTTCCATCCACACTGATTCTTCCGTACGTTCTCGGAAACTTCAGCCTACTCTTCATCATTACCAAACTGTGATCTGAGTCTATATCTTCTTCTGGGTACGCCTTACAATCCAGTATTTGATTTCGAAATCTCATGATTTAATGTAACTGGAGTCTTCCTGTATATCGAAGTCTTTTTCAAGTATACCTCCTCCTCTTGTGATTATTGAATAGAGTATTTACTGTTACTAACCAAACTTTATTGCAGAACTCAGTTAGTCCTCATGTACTTTCGCTATCTGTTCAGCTCCTGCTTTCGACGTCGGCGTGTATACCGGCACTATTGCTGTTGGCGTTGGTTTGCTGTCGGATCTCAAAATGGTTCAAATGGCTCTGAGCACTATGGGACTTAACATCTGAGGTCATCAGTCCCCTGGAACTTAGAACTACTTAAACCTAACGAACCTAAGGACATCACACACAACCATGCCCGCGGCAGGATTCGAACCTGCGACCGTAGCAGCAGCGCGGTTCCGGACAGAAGCGTCTAGAACCGCACGGCCACAACGGCCGGCTGCTGTCGGATCTGATGAGAACGACCCTACCACTGAACTGTTCACAGTAACTTACTCTGCCCTACTTTCCTATTAATAACGAATCCTATTCCCGTTATACCGTTTTCTGATACTGTTGATATTATTCTGTACTCGGCTGACCATAAATCTTTCCATTTCATTACCCTGACCCCAACTACGGAGATGGAGACTTTACATTTCCCGTTTCAGATTTTCTAGCTTGTCTACCACGTTCAAGTTTCCAACATTCCACTCACCGGCTCGGAGAACGTTATCCTTTCGTTGGTTAGTCATCTTTTTATCATGGTTACCTCCCCCTTGGCAGTTCCCTCCCGGAGATCCGAATGGGTAGTAGTTAGGAATCTTTTGCCAATGGAGAGATCTCATGACTCCTTTTCAAAGCCGCCTGGGGTAGCCATGCGGTCTAAGTCGTCTTGTCACAGTTCTCCCGCCTCCCCCCGTCGGAGGTTCGAGTCCTCGCTCGGGCATGGGTGTGTGTGCGTGTTGTCCTTAGTGTAAGTTAGTTTAAGGTAGATTAAGTAGTGCGATGACCTCAGCAGTTTGGTCCCATAGTCCTTACCACAAATTTCCAAATTTTCTTTTTCAATTTCAGGTCCCATGACCTCCGGACACGTCTTATGCGTCTTTTGCTCAGTGGTTTCCACTGCCTTCTTTACCCTCATGCCGTTCATCATTGTCAGTTTTCCGCGTTCTACGGGCAGTTTCCCATTCCGAGGGCAACAGAATACCCTAAACATCTGTCCGCTCCTCCGCCCTCTTTGACAAGGCCGTTGGCAGACCGAGGGTGACTTCTTATGTTAGAACTCTTCGGCCACCATTCCTGATGATTTTTTCTGAAAATTTAAGAAATCGCTAGATTCGAATCCGAGTCCCGGGAAATTTTGATTACTAGTCAAGGACGCTACCCTCGACCGCGTACGAGCTGATAAATGCATATTTACTTAAATGTACATTCGAGAGAAACAGGAAAAGAAACAGGTGGATCAGGGAGCAGACTGGACTGAAAGTGAAGTTGTGACTGTAATGAAGGTGAATCGCGGGTTAATGGGTCACGTAGGCAGGCGACTGGATTGGAGGGTGGACCAAGGAAGCTCTTTGCTAGCCACCTAGAGATCAGAAAGAGTGACTTTCTACTAGCGTGAACAATATTCACATAACTTACGGGAATGAAAGCGGGTGATGTCTTCGACAACCGACGATGTTTTGACAGGTGCACACCCCGTCATTTTCATGCAGTGACTGACAGTTGTGCAAGGAAATTCAAAAGCTCCGTATGCTGAGCTTATACGGGAAGAGAACACACTACAAAGACTGCGTTCTATTGGTAGAACATTTAGAAAACCCAATAAATCTACTAAAGGGACTGTCTACAGTACGCTGTCCGTCCTCCTTGTCCGGATACTTTTTTCACTGACAGCTGTCACAAAAATTACAAGTGTTTCGGTAGTACGGTATTATTTATTTTGCATAAAAACGGATCAGAGAAGAAGACTGGAATGAAGTGCAGGAAAGTCTTACAAATGTTACATATTGCTTTGGTGAGTATTCTACTTTGAAACAACAGTTTACGAGAGGTATTTGTGTTTCGAAGAAAGCCGTGAAGACTCTGAGGACAACGAGCATTCCGAACGCCACAGTATATGTTCTACCAAAGAGGTCGTGGGAAAAGAGAAGGAAATTAAGAACGCTCACCGAATCACAATCATAGAAGTCGCTCATGATGTGAACATATCAACTGGCTGACAGCACGAAGTTTTTTCGAATATTTTGGGTATGGAACGTGTGACAGTAAAATTTGTTCCAAAACTGTTGAATTTTGAACAAAACTATAGTGGCGTGCCATTTGCTCAAGAGTCGCTACATACACGATGCAAAACTACTGAAAACTGTAATAGCAGCTGCTGAAATATGAGTTCACGAATACTGCTTGGAAACTAAGGCTGAATCGTCCAGCGGAAGCGTTCTGGATCGCCACAACCGAAAAAAGCTCGACAAGTGCTGTCAGGTGTGAAGGTAATGCTCACTGCGTTTTCCGATTTCAACGACACAGTGCACCATGAGTTCTTACCACGAGGTCTAACGATTAGTATGGCGTACTATGTACAAGCCAAACGTAGTTCATGTGAAGCGAGCCGAAACAAACACCCGTATTTGTGGCGAAACAAATATGACTTTTGTAACACGATAATGCACCTGCTCACATTTCGTTGCTTGACCCTTGATTTTTTGGCCAAAAGATTACTGTAATGACGCCCAAGCGTCCATATTCACCAGACATGGCCCCACTGGACTTTTCTGTTCCAGAAACTAAACTAAACTTTAAAAAGTCTTCGTTTTACATTCGTAGACGAGATTAAAAACGCTTCTCCGAGAGAGCTGTAAATTGCAAGATCACATAAAATCGGCCAAGGGTGCTCGCCAACAACTGGAAAAATCTGGAATTCATAGAATTCCGTGTAGTTGTGTGGAGGTTTACGTGGGTACTACAACAAGAACTGCTAAGAAACGACTAGAAGAGCATAAGGGCAATTGCAGATTATGGGAGACTGACAGATCAGCTGTTGCGGAACATGCTTTGCAGTCAGGAGACCACCACATTTATTTTGGTTCAAATGGCTCTGAGCACTATGGGATTCAACTGCTGTGGTCATCAGTCCCCTAGAACTTAGAACTACTTAAACCCAACTAACCTAAGGACATCACACACATCCATGCCCGAGGCAGGATTCGAACCTCGGACCGTAGCGATCGCGCGGTTCCAGAATGTAGCGCCTAGAACCGCTCGGCCACTCCGGACGGCGAATCAGCAGGGAACTTGCTCTGACCCTCAAGGTCTTTTCTAAGAGACCAAAGGAGTGATAATCGCATGGGGACCAATCAGAACTGTATGGCTGGTCCTCGAGTGTCTCACACTTGATTTGGCGTAACTCTGGTGTAACGAGATTTGCGATATGTGGACGTGCTTCATCATGAATCAGCAGGATTCAAAAATGGTTCAAATGGCTCTGAGCACTATGGGACTTAACGTCTGAGGTCATCAGTCCCCTAGAACTTAGAACTACTTAAACCTAACTAACCTAAGGACCCCCCCCATGAACCATGGACCTTGCCGTTGGTGGGGAGGCTTGCGTGCCTCAGCGATACAGATGGCCGTACCGTAGGTGCAACCACAACGGAGGGGTATCTGTTGAGAGGCCAGACAAACATATGGTTCCTGAAGAGGGGCAGCAGCCTTTTCAGTAGTTGCAGGGGCAACAGTCTGGATGATTGACTGATCTGGCCTTGTAACATTAACCAAAACGGCCTTGCTGTGCTGGTACTGCGAACGGCTGAAAGCAAGGGGAAACTACAGCCGTAATTTTTCCCGAGGACATGCAGCTCTACTGTATGATTAAATGATGATGGCGTCCTCTTGGGTAAAATATTCCGGAGGTAAAATAGTCCCCCATTCGGATCTCCGGGCGGGGACTACTCAAGAGGACGTCGTTATCAGGAGAAAGAAAACTGGCGTTCTACGGATCGGAGCGTGGAATGTCAGATCACTTAATCGGGCAGGTAGGTTAGAAAATTTAAAAAGGGAAATGGATAGGTTAAAGTTATATATAGTGGGAATTAGTGAAGTTCGGTGGCAGGAGGAACAAGACTTTTGGTCAGGTGATTACAGGGTTATAAATACAAAATCAAATAGGGGTAATGCAGGAGTAGGTTTAATAATGAATAAAAAAATAGGAGTGCGGGTTAGCTACTACAAACAGCATAGTGAACGCATTATTGTCGCCAAGATAGACACAAAGCCCATGCCAACTACAGTAGTACAAGTTTATATGCCAACTAGCTCTGCAGATGATGAAGAAATAGATGAAATGTATGACGAGATAAAAGAAATTATTCAGGTAGTGAAGGGAGACGAAAATTTAATAGTCATGGGTGACTGGAATTCGTCAGTAGGAAAAGGGAGAGAAGGAAACATAGTAGGTGAATATGGATTGGGGGGAAGGAATGAAAGAGGAAGCCGCCTTGTAGAATTTTGCACAGAGCATAACTTAATCATAGCTAACACTTGGTTCAAGAATCATGAAAGGAGGCTGTATACATGGAAGAAGCCAGGAGATACTGACAGGTTTCAGATAGATTATATAATGGTAAGACAGAGATTTAGGAACCAGGTTTTAAATTGTAAGACATTTCCTGGGGCAGATGTGGATTCTGACCACAATCTATTGGTTATGAACTGCAGATTGAAACTGAAGAAACTGCAAAAAGGTGGGAATTTAAGGAGATGGGACCTGGATAAACTGAAAGAACCAGAGGTTGTAGAGAGCTTCAGGGAGAGCATAAGGGAACAATTGACAGGAATGGGGGAAAGAAATACAGTAGAAGAAGAATGGGTAGCTCTGAGGGATGAAGTGGTGAAGGCAGCAGACGATCAAGTAGGTAAAAAGACGAGGGCTAGCAGAAATCCTTGGGTAACAGAAGAAATATTGAATTTAATTGATGAAAGGAGAAAATATAAAAATGCAGTAAATGAAGCAGGCAAAAAGGAATACAAACGTCTCAAAAATGAGATCGACAGGAAGTGCAAAATGGCTAAGCAGGGATGGCTAGAGGACAAATGTAAGGATGTAGAGGCTTATCTCACTAGGGGTAAGATAGATACTGCCTACAGGAAAATTAAAGAGACCTTTGGAGATAAGAGAACCACTTGTATGAATATCAAGAGCTCAGATGGAAACCCAGTTCTAAGCAAAGAAGGGAAGGTAGAAAGGTGGAAGGAGTATATAGAGGGTTTATACAAGGGAGATGTACTTGAGGACAATATTATGGAAATGGAAGAGGATGTAGATGAAGACGAAATGGGAGATAAGATACTGCGTGAAGAGTTTGACAGAGCACTGAAAGACCTGAGTCGAAACAAGGCCCCGGGAGTAGACAACATTCCACTAGAACTACTGATGGCCTCGGGAGAGCCAGTCATGACAAAACTCTACCATCTGGTGAGCACGATGTATGAGACAGGCGAAATACCCTCAGACTTCAAGAAGAATATAATAATTCCAATCCCAAAGAAAGCAGGTGTTGACAGATGTGAAAATTACCGAACTATCAGTTTAATAAGTCACAGCTGCAAAATACTAACGCGAATTCTTTACAGACGAATGGAAAAACTGGTAGAAGCTGACCTCGGGGAAGATCAGTTTGGATTCCGTAGGAATGTTGGAACACGTGAGGCAATACTGACCTTACGACTTATCTTGGAAGAAAGATTAAGAAAAGGCAAACCTACGTTTCTAGCATTTGTAGACTTAGAGAAAGCTTTTGACAATGTTGACTGGAATACTCTCTTTCAAATTCTGAAGGTGGCAGGGGTAAAATACAGGGAGCGAAAGGCTATTTACAATTTGTACAGAAACCAGATGGCAGTTATAAGAGTCGAGGGGCATGAAAGGGAAGCAGTGGTTGGGAAAGGAGTGAGACAGGGTTGTAGCCTCTCCCCGATGTTATTCAATCTGTATATTGAGCAAGCAGTAAAGGAAACAAAAGAAAAATTCGGAGTAGGTATTAAAATTCATGGAGAAGAAGTAAAAACTTTGAGGTTCGCCGATGACATTGTAATTCTGTCAGAGACAGCAAAGGACTTGGAAGAGCAGTTGAACGGAATGGACAGTGTCTTGAAAGGAGGATATAAGATGAACATCAACAAAAGCAAAACGAGGATAATGGAATGTAGTCAAATTAAGTCGGGTGATGCTGAGGGAATTAGATTAGGAAATGAGATACTTAAAGTAGTAAAGGAGTTTTGCTATTTAGGGAGTAAAATAACCGATGATGGTCGAAGTAGAGAGGATATAAAATGTAGACTGGCAATGGCAAGGAAAGCGTTTCTCAAGAAGAGAAATTTGTTAACATCGAGTATAGATTTAGGTGTCAGGAAGGCGTTTCTGAAAGTATTTGTATGGAGTGTAGCCATGTATGGAAGTGAGACATGGACGATAACTAGTTTGGACAAGAAGAGAATAGAAGCTTTCGAAATGTGGTGCTACAGAAGAATGCTGAAGATAAGGTGGGTAGATCACGTAACTAATGAGGAGGTATTGAATAGGATTGGGGAGAAGAGAAGTTTGTGGCACAACTTGACTAGAAGAAGGGATCGGTTGGTAGGACATGTTTTGAGGCATCAAGGGATCACAAATTTAGCATTGGAGGGCAGCGTGGAGGGTAAAAATCGTAGAGGGAGACCAAGAGATCAATACACTAAGCAGATTCAGAAGGATGTAGGTTGCAGTAGGTACTGGGAGATGAAGAAGCTTGCACAGGATAGAGTAGCATGGAGAGCTGCATCAAACCAGTCTCAGGACTGAAGACCACAACAACAACAACAACAAACCTAAGGACATCACACACATCCATGCCCGAGGCAGGATTCGAACCTGCGACCGTAGCAGTCGCACGGTTCCGGACTGCGCGCCTAGAACCGCGAGACCACCGCGGCCGGCACATTTATTTTGATAGGACTCTAGTACTGGCAGCCACAAGCGGATACCACGAAAGGCTATACAGAGATGCCATAGAGATTGTGAAACACAACCGTCAGTCGCAGTTAGAACAGTGTTCTGTTTATTTGTGAATCCATTATGTCGGAACTAACTGAAATCGAACGTGGGCAAAATGTTGGCAGTGGCGGATCATTGGCCTAAATTCTGGGGACGCCGGGAAACATATTGGAAGACCCCCTTTTCTTGAAACTTCCTGGCAGATTAAAACTGTGTGCCGGACCGAGACTCGAACTCGGGACTTTTGCCTTTCGCGGGCTAGTGCTCTACCAACTGAGCTACCCAAACACGACTCACGCCCCGACCTCACAGCTTTAATTCCGGCAGTACCTCGTCTCCTACCTTCCAAACTTCACAGAACCTTTCCTGTGAACCTTGCAGAACACAGTTTTAATCTGCCAGGAAGTTTCATATCAGCGCACACTCCACTGAAGTGTGAATATTTCATTCTAGAAACATCCCCCAGCCTGTGGCTAAGTCATGTCTCCTCAATATCATTTCTTCCAGGAGTGCTAGTTCTGCAAGGTTCGCAGGAGAGCTTCTGTGAAGTTTGGAAGGTAGGAGACGAGGTAATGGCGGAATTAAAGCTGTGAGGGCGGGGCGTGAGTCGTGCTTGGGTAGCTCAGTTGGTAGAGCACTTGCCTGCGAAAGGCAAAGGTCCCGAGTTCGAGTCTCGGTCCGGCGCTACAGTCTGGAACCGCGCGACCGCTACGGTCGCAGGTTCGAATCCTGCCTCGGGCATGGATGTGTGTGATGTTCTTAGGGTAGTTAGGTTTAAGTAGTTTTAAGTTCTAGGGGACTGATGATCTCAGAAGTTAAGTACCATAGTGCTCAGAGCCATTTGAACCATTTCTTTTCGGTCCGGCACACAGTTTTAATCTGCCAGGAGGTTTCATATCAGCGCACACTCCGCTGTAGGGTGAAAATTTCTGTCTAGAAACTACCCCCTTTCCTTGCCTTTTAATTTATGCATATCTAGATTTCCTCACCACCACTACTGCCATTACAAACAAGACGACGGCGACGACGGCTGCCATTACTAGTGTAATTAAATGAAATTTGGATTCCTGTGCTGAGGAAGATGTGTACCAGTCTTCTACCACACGATGACAGTAACAGCGGACAATGGCCAATTGCGCTCGCGTATTCGAAACATTGACGTCGTGCCGCCTCTCTATGTATTCTTACGTTAGTTGTCCCGTGTGCAATGAGTACGGAGAATTGAATGGCTTGCAAACTAAGATCCTTGAAACTGCCCCCCCCCCCATCCCAACAAGCTCTTTTTACTCACAGTTTTGCAGAAGTAAAGCTGCGAGGACGGGGCGTGAGTCGTGCTTGGGTACTCAGTTGGTAGAGCACTTGCCCGCGAAAGGCAAAGGTCTCGAGTTCGAGTCTCGGTCCGGCACACAGTTTTAATCTGCCATGAAGTTTCATATCAGCGCACACTCCGCTGCAGAATGAAAATCTCATTCTCGTTTAAATTTAGTTTGCAGCAGATTTATTCTTGTATAATATCAGTAAGGAGTTTTTTCTCCACGCTACATGATATTCTTGCATTGTTCTACCGGTCTTCCACGAGCACAGTGTAAGGGCTCCATGTGAGCCGCTACATGGCTCGTTACAGGAGTCACATGCTCAAAACACACCTGGGTGCCCTTCTATCACTCAAGGAATTTTAATCCGGGATTATGTTACAGCGGGTGATCAAAAAGTCAGTATAAATTTGAAAACTGAATAAATCACGAAATAATGTAGATATAGAGGTACAAATTGACACACATGCTTGGAATGACATGGGGTTTTATTAGAACCAAAAAAATACAAACAAAAAATGTCCGACAGATGGCGCTTCATCTGATCAGAATAGCAATAATTAGCACAACAAAGTAAGACAAAGCAAAGATGATGTTCTTTACAGGAAATGCTCAATATGTCCATCATCATTCCGCAACAATAGCTGTAGTCGAGGAATAATGTTGTGAACAGCACTGTAAAGCATGTCCGGAGTTACGGTAAGGCATTGGCGTCGGATGTTGTCTTTCAGCATCCCTAGAGATGTCGGTCGATCACGATACACTTACGACTTCAGGTAACCCCAAAGCCAATAATCGCACGGACTGAGGTCAGGGGACCTGGGAGGCCAAGCATGACAAAAGTGGCGACTGAGCACACGACGCGCGCAAGAGATCTTTCACACGTCTAGCAATATGGGGTGGAGCGCCATCCTGCATAAACATCATACATTCCAGCAGGTGTTTATCAGCCAGGCTGGGGATGATGCGATTCTGTAACATCTCGGCGTACCTCTCACCCGTCACGGTAGCAGTTTTGCTGTCCAGCGCCATCTATCTGACATTTTGTGAACTTTGTTTTTTTTTTTTTGTTCTAATAAAAACCCAAGCATGTGTGTCTATTTTTACCTATCTACATTATTCCGTGGTTTATTAAGTTTTCAAATTTATACTGACTTTTTGATCACCCGGTATTATCACTCTTAGTATAGTTTGCAAATGTGAATGCGGGTTGTCTGCTGACTTACGCGCGGGCTGACTGCTGTGGGTTCTCTGAATGTGGAGGAGATGCAGTTTAGCCAACCACTGTATCAAGTAGAGCGCGACTGCACTAGACCAGAGAGACGTAAGTTCCCCGCGCGTTAGGTTGGCAAATAGCCGCTGTGCAGACTCTCTGAGCCCTTCCTGGCACCGTGTGTGGACTCCGGACGATGGGAGACGGTTAGGATTCCCTGCTGAGACTCTGGTGAGTATAGGCGCTCTGCGTGATGGCTCCGATAGTCATCTTCGTTAGGACATATAGTCAGTTTGCATAATATTGCTATTTTTTATATCACTGATGACGGGCCAGCATTTCATATAAACGTACCATTAAGTAAAGTGAGTGATCAAGGAGTTATTTTCATGATTTCATAAAATAAAATGTTGTTGTTATATCAAATTCTTTGTCTCACAGCAACGTCTTATTTCCGTTTCCATTCCAGTTAAGTTATTCAAACTTTCAACTTAAAGTTAACCAATAATCAGAAATTTTGTAGTGATATTTGCTCATGCGAACGGTCTTAGGCGTCTTTCTCAAAAGATACGGGTGCCATTTTCAAGTTGAGTATCATGCAACAGCAGTTCTCGACAGTATTGTTGGTAAACGCATTCCTTCAAACCGTGACACGAGATGGAACTGTAAGGCCAGAATAATATATGCCAGTCACGAAAACTGTGCGGAGCTAAGTGAAGTTTTAAATGAAATAATTGACAGTGCAGACTCTAGTGGAATGACTACATCAGAAGTCTGTGGTTTTAGACATAGTCCCTAGGTTTTGACTTTGTCTTCTATCTGTTTTTCAAAGTATATTTTTGAAGACTAAACTGCAATGATGCACACTTTTGTGACAGTGCTGTCTCAGAATGCATAGCTTACACGAAAAACTTAAGAAATAAAGACAAAATGATCACCTTTTTAAATTCTACAAAACGTTCGACTAATTCGCAGCATGAAGGTTTCATGAATAGAGCTGAAATGAGGGATGAATGCATTGGCAATCCATTGTTGTGTAAATACAAGCAGGTGTACTCGAAGTATTGGATAATGTTGTAACACGGTTGCAAACGAGATTCTGACATCGTGATGAACGCCTCCTCCTTAAATTAGGCGCTGCTACTCAGTTCGCCAATTATGCTCAGCATTTCCCTGTAAACGGTTTGGATTCATTATAGTGCGTCCTTCAATCGCTCGCGGTTACCTGTACAACTGGAGGCTGTATTTTCTTCCCAGCATAAACAAACATTTCAGTCTCATCACAGTTTTGTAGTGCAATAGGAACGTTGACGACGATCTTGCTTGGGGTGTCCACCTTTGTTGTCGGAGATGAGAGGGAGAAAGCTTTCCGAGGTAGAACTGTGTTTATTGGTTGCAGTGGTAATCTGTTAGGAATAATGACAGGACGGGTATGCTGAAGAGTTCAGTATTTATTTAAGTAATTCATTTATTATCTCTTTGACAACTTATAAAAGAGGTGCCAGTTCCTAACCCCTTCTTTAATAAATGTCAGACTCAATTTCTTCTTATCAACAGGCCACTCGCCTAATCTTACAAGAGACAATTGCTATTCCGTAAAGTGTTCTCGTTAATTACGAAACTACAAATGTAATCTATTCCTTGAGACAAAGACAGATCGTCTATGCTCAGAACTATTCCCCAGAATAGATAACGATTACTTATCTTGCACTTGATGTGCGTGTCACCAGATCTGATCACCGACTTCTCGCTGACAGTATTACTTCTGCATCCTTCTGATGCTGCTGTCTGGCGTAGCTACACGGTGGCTCCTCAAAGCGACCACTACTGCTCTCCCTGAATCCTCTCTCAGAATCTCTTGCTTATATACCGTTCTAAGTCGAGGTTGACCTTCTATAATAGCCGTTCGGGATATTTCCATCAGCTGGCTCCTTCGACACGAAAACACTATAATGTTTGATTTCTCTTACAGGTTTCCATACGATGTTACCACTTTACCTATACTGGAAAGCTTCCTTTAGCGGCAGGGCTTATGCCCCTTGGCGCAGTCTCCTTTCATTTGATCTGACAAATATTGCTTTTTTTCTTGGGACTGGAGAAAAGAATGATTGAGAATGAAACGGATCAAATTCTTCCAGAGGCTTTTAAACTATTTTGTCTAATTGCTACCATTCCTGTTTCAGCTGAAAGGAGTTTTGTTTGTCTTAAACGCGTGAATACGTATTTGAGGAGCAGTATGGCCCAGGATCGCTTATCAGGTCTTGCTTGTACCTCAACTGAAAAACCAGTACTGCGGATACTTGAAAGGTGAGGCACATGATATGATGATGTCATCGAAGTACTCGAAAAAAAGAACGATCATCGAGTTAACTTGTTTTACAAGTAACAACGCTCAAACGCCCAATCTATCAGTTCTTTTGTAAATAAAAGTGATGTTATTATTATTATTATTTCTTTACTTTCTCAGACGTTAAGTCTGGTTAAGAATGGAAAGTGACGCGGACCTTGATCAAGCGTCACTTCCTATTAACTGTACGGTATGTGTTATATTGCATTTAGGAACTTTCGGGTAATTGAACATGTATCAATAATTACGGATTTCTGTAGTTGTATATATATGTTTGGATGTAGCTGTATTGCATTGATGTACTGGTGGATATTGTGTGGTATGACTCCTGTAGTTGATAGTATAATTGGTATGATGTCAACTTTATCCTGATGCCACATGTCTTTGACTTCCTCAGCCAGTTGGATGTATTTTTCAATTTTTTCTCCTGTTTTCTTTTGTATATTTGTTGTATTGGGTATGGACATTTCGATTAGTTGTGTTAATTTCTTCTTTTTATTGGTGAGTATGATGTCAGGTTTGTTATGTGGCGTTGTTTTATCTGTTATAATGGTTCTGTTCCAGTATAATTTGTATTCATCATTCTCCAGTACATTTTGTGGTGCATACTTGTATGTAGGAACTTGTTGTTTTAAAAGTTTATGTTGTAAGGCAAGCTGTTGATGTATTATTTTTGCGACATTGTCATGTCTTCTGGGGTATTCTGTATTTGCTAGTATTGTACATCCGCTTGTGATGTGATCTACTGTTTCTATTTGTTGTTTACAAAGTCTGCATTTATCTGTTGTGGTATTGGGATCTTTAATAATATGCTTGCTGTAATACCTGGTGTTTATTGTTTGATCCTGTATTGCAATCATGAATCCTTCTGTCTCACTGTATACATTGCCTTTTCTTAGCCATGTGTTGGATGCGTCTTGATCGATGTGTGGCTGTGTTAGATGATACGGGTGCTTGCCATGAAGTGTTTTCTTTTTCCAATTTACTTTCTTCGTATCTGTTGATGTTATGTGATCTAAAGGGTTGTAGAAGTGGTTATGAAATTGCAGTGGTGTAGCCTGTTGTATTTATATGAGTGATTGCCTTGTGTATTTTGCTAGTTTCTGCTCGTTCTAGAAAGAATTTTCTTAAATAGAACGAGCATTATTATTATTATTATTATTATTATTATTATTATTTGCAGAGGTATTAGCAATGCTAGTCGTCGTCGTCGTCTTAGTTTAAATAGTGGTAGTGGTGTGGTCCTTAGGAAATCTAGATATGCGTACATTAAAAGGCAAGGAAAGTGTCTTCCAATACGTTTCCCGGCCTCCCGAGAATTTAGGCTACTGATCCGCCACTGACAACAATTTGCCCACGTACGACTTAAGTTAGTTTCGACATGATGCGCTCACAAATACACAGAACACTGTTCTGACAAAGACGGATGGTTGCGACGTATTGAGGACACTGGGCGGTTGGGGTGCAACCTCCAGGATTGACTATGCCATGCATATCGTTCAAGCAAGCATGTCTCGCAGTGCTTTCATACGAGGGTAATCCCAAAAGTAAGGTGTCCTATTTTTTTTATAAGTAAATAGACCTGTTTATTTCTACAATGGTTTACATCAGTTTACATCTCGAACACTTAGTTATTTTTCGACGTAATCATCATTTCTGTCGATGCATTTTTGTAGACGCTGTGGCAGTTTTTGTATACCCATGTCATACCAGCTCGCCACCATGCTGTTCAGAAAGTTATGAACCTCTTCTTTCACCTCGTCGTCGGAGCTGAATCGCTGGGACCACAATTAACGCTGATAGGTACTGTGAGACTCTGAAAAAACTCAAGCGGGCAATTCAGAACCGGAGAAGCGGAATGTTGAGCAAGGGCGTACACATTCTCCATGACAACGCTTGCCCACACATCGCTCGGCAAACCGTTGCTCTCCTGCAACAGTTTCAGTGGAACATAATCACCCACCCACGCTATAGTCCTGACTTGGCGCCCAGTGACTATCAACTGTTCCCTAGGTTAAAAGAACATTTGGCCGGAAAGCGATTCAGCTCCGGCGACGAGGTGAAAGAAGAGGTTCATAACTTTCTAAACAGCATGGCGGCGAGCTGGTATGACATGGACATACAAAAACTGCCACAGCGTCTACAAAAATGCATCGACAGAAATGGTGATTAAGTCAAAAAATTGCTAAATGTTCAAGCTGTAAACTGATGTGAAGCATTGTAGGAATAAACGGTGTGCGGACATTTGCCACGCCGGAAATTTGCCACGCCGGACATTTGCCACGCCGGACATTTGCCACGATAGAATCTCTATGGATTTTTCGCCACATTTCTAGAGAGAGTTTCGTTGTGGAAACAATTAAATGCATCTCGCATTGAAATCCGCACCAAATTTCGAGCCACAGTAAAACTTCGCCAATCTTGGAGATTTTGCGTTCGTCTAAATTATACGTGCCTTTTTTGGTGCTCCTGCAGCAGCTTTCTGTCGTGTTTTGTGTACCATGGGGGATCTTCCGTCTCTTATTAATTTATTTGGTAGCAATCTCTCGTGCTGTTGATACTATTTCTTTGAACTTAAGCCACATATGGTCTTCACTTACATAGTTTGGAAGGATTGGAGACTGTCTCTTAGAAAGACGTCAACCGAATTTTTAGTTGCTTTTGTAAGTATACATATTTCGCGTTTAGTTTTGGTGAATTTCTTTGTTACGGTATTGAGCCTCACTACGACTGTGTGTTCACTAATTCCTGTACCCGTCTTGATGCTCAGGATTATTTGTGGCTAAGAGGTCAAGTGTGTTTTCGTAACCATTTACAATTTGAATGGCCTCGTGAACTAATTGTTCAAAATAATTTAATGAAAGCATTTAGAAGAATTATGAAAGTTGTTTTTTATCTACAGTAGGGTCTGAATATGTATTTTTGTCAACATACGGAAGGTAGATTGAAGTCACTGCCAACTATAATTGTATGAGTAGGGTACCTATTTGCGATGAGACTCAAGTTTTCTTTGAAATGTTCAGCAACTGTTTCATCTGAGACAGGGGTCGGTAAAAGGAGCCAGTTATTAATTTATTCCGGTTGTCAAATATAACCTCTGTCCATACTAAGTCACAGAAACTACCTGCTTCAATGTCGCTTGTGAGCTGGAACACACATTACATTATTTTTCCTGAAGTTGTGCTTCTTGTTTCTGTTGTAGTGGAGATCATTACAATTACGGCTTTTCCCTCCAAAATCTAGGATGCTTTCTCTGTGACCCTGTGAATACCAGAGCTAAACAATGTAGAACAACATCGTACGGTACAAGCATAGCATTCTGTATTACTTCATTTCTAACATTTTAAAATTGTACGTCGACTTTAGATGACATGTCAATCATAGATGTACTTATCTCTGTTTATGATCGTACGTTCAGTCATGTTTTGAACATTGTCCCGCTACACTTTATTAACTAATGTTTCGCCGCAAGAGATATCGGATTTTAGAGTAAATTAATATGGAGTATGTCGTCCTTCTTTTCAAACATTCACATACCCATTTCTTCTTTCCTTATTGACTTTTGGGCATACAGTTGTAGTAATAAAAGTAGGCACAAATGCAGCGATCAAAAAGAAATGATTAGCGTACATTCGCATTCTGTTTACAGCGTTCCTTTCTTGTTGCTTCCATTCCCATGGACTGTTTCTATCGCAATCAGTAAGCGTGAAAGGAAGCTACCGTACAGACAGAGGGATCTATATTTATACTTTGCAGAACTAATCACATACTGACATAATCGTCGGAATTGCTTTCGTTTCCCAAAAGATATAAATATTTCGATTTCGGAAAAGAAGCTCTGTATTTGGCCAAGATGTCGAAGAAGAAGGTCCCTTACGTACTGGTTGTATCGAGTAAGATGTGGAGACGGCGGTTTGAAAGCGGACAGAAGTAGTACGAGGAAGGGCGTCCTCTACCTGAGGGATCGCTACCTGGCGAAGGGGCAAGTGTGGCAAATGTCCGACGTGGCAAATGTCCGGTGTGGCAAATTTCCGGCATTCGGAATAAACAGGTTTACGTACATAAAAAAAAGGAGACCTTACTTTTGGGATTACACTCGTATTTTCGTCCAACACCTGAATGTAATAGATGTTAGTTTGAAGACGATATACTAATGTAGGCGAATAAGTAACATTATTTCCAAAAACCAAACATTGTCATTATTTTTTGAACAAACCTCGATACATGGTGAACCGCAGCGGCGCTACCGCGCTGCCTTGTGGCACGTGAGTCGCCACGTCAGTGTTTCCAGAGCACTCGGACTGCAGTTTCCAGTGTCCGGCCTTCACCAGGCGGGAGGCGCGTCTCCTCCCTGCATTCAGGTAGCGCCTGTAAAACCCCGGAACGCACACAAAAGAGCCCGGGCGCCTATTGGACGGTCCACATGCCCAGCTCCGGGTCCAGGTATGCTGGTCAGCAGCGAGGGCGGGTGGTTGCTGCAGTCGCCTGTCCCTCCTGCTTAACTGCGGCAACACTGTGCCCAATGGCGTTAATAGTGGAACAGAAAATTCGCCAAACCGTAACACTGTGTTACTAGAGTAGTGAAAAATCTGCCAGTAACGTTATTACTAAGGCCTACATACAGAAGATTAATTTTCCTCCTTAATTCTCCTTTCAACCACGCAGAACACAGGCATACAGCACCGCACTGTTTACTGTACCGGTATGTCCATATAGAGTAAGAAAAAATAATTAATTAATTAAAAAGTGCTTGCGACAGAGACTACTGTATGTGCCCTTGCCAAACGCTTCCAGTGACAGGAACACACGAAACTTATTTTATTTAATCGTATGGCTAGAGCCCCCCACCGAGAAGGGCCGCAGCCCCGAGTCCTGCCGCGGTCAGAAGGATCGTACCGAATCATCCCAAGCCCGCAAGGGTCTGAAAAACGATGGGACCGAATCCTCCCGTTTGAAGCAGGTAGCAGTTCTAAACGTTATGAATACTGTAAGCAGGCAAAGGACAGCATATGAAGTTACAGTAGAAGATGTAAAAATTTTTCGCGTGTATTGTATGTTTAAAAGTTTTATCTTTCATGCGAAAGACGTAGCACCCCCATTATTCCTGGGGCGATTGCAGGTATCGACAAGCGGTGTTCGGCGAATCATTGCCGACTATGAGGCACATACTTTGCTACATGCGCAATAATCACAACGTTCCTATTGACCGAAATAATAAGGCAAGTACATGATTTTTTAAATGGGACCCTATACTTTTTGTATCATCATTGGAAAGCTCTGGAAAAGACGCGTATAGTGATGTAACGCATGTTGCTATTGTGATGCAAACTTCGCTTGAAAGACGCTGGGAAATATTGTATGATTGAAGGTCGAGGCGGTCGGAAGCGGCTGCAGACTGTAAACACGCCTCGCGTGACTCGCAGGCCGAGTTGCCGTGCTCTATGCAACATGCACGGCCTACGCTACGTACGTAAATCCTCATCCGCCCTCTTTTAAGCAAAGTTTGAATCACAATAGCAACATGCGTTACATCACTACACGCGTCTTTTCCGGGCGTTTGAATGATGGTAAAAAAAAAAGTACGACGTCCCATTTAAAAAACATGTACTTGCCTCCTGATCTGGGTCAATATAAACGTTGTGATTATTGTGCATGTACCAACTAATGTGCCCCATAGTCAGTTATGATTCGTATAGCGAATCATGATTTCGCAACACATATTCGTGGGCAGTTTTGGCAGAATTTTGCGCCTAGCTTTGTAAATAAATTTGCGAAAATCCTTCTGGTAAATTATTTTTGACGGTCTCTCACAAATATCTTCTACGGCTTTTCTCTTTAGGTCAGAAATGGTTTCTTGCCTCTCAAATTTGTTACGAGCCATTTCTTCATGATTGTGCTGTTCTTGACACTCCACGACATCGAGCTTCTCAATAGAAATAGTTTTAACAAAACTTCTGCAGCCATTAATGTTGCACGCCCATCGCGCTAGACCACCTTACAGCAGTTTTTGAAAACCGAAGGTGTTACCTTTCAAAACCAACATTTTCCTTCCCTTCCTACTTACTGAAACTGTAAGCTCGTCCGAGGCCATGTTCACTCTACAACGATCTGCCGCAGGCAGCTGTGGTCATTAGCGCACACAATGCTCTGTCGCATTGTGTCAGTTTGGGAGGATTTGGTCCTATTACCTGCTTACCTACGTGGTTTCGGGAGGATTCTGGGCTGCGCCCCCGGGCAGGCCGTTCGCCGGGTGCCGGTCTTTCAATTGGACGCCACTTCGGCGACCTACAGTCGATGATGATGAGGACAGCACAACACCCAGTCCCTGGGCGGAGAAAATTCCCCGACCGAGCCGGGAATCGAATCCGGGCCCAGAGGACTGACAATCCGTCATGCTCACCATTCACTTACCGAGGGCGGACATATAAGTAACTATTCTGTACTTAAAATACGTTTCTGAATGAAAACTTCAGTTTTCTGTTTGTATAAATTGGACGTTCTTAGATGCAAGTCCATCTAGAAAACCATGCGCTGATAGTACGCCTCAGAATCGCAAACAAGCTCTGCCATCCAGTAGGTCAATATGTCTTATTTGAAATTTTCTAATCCTTCATAATATCAACTTTCATTCAAATTCTAATTGCGACACGGCACAAAGCAAGAAAAAAATTTGATTCTACGTATGAAAAGCATAGGTGTAGTTTTACATCTATCTATTAATACCTGTATCGGTCTAGTTGTGTGCGTTCGGTGAATTCTAGTGCTTTACAGTTTGTGTTAGAGGAGCATTACAGGGCTGTAGCATATACTTCAACATGTGTCCCTACTTTATTCTCTGCGGATGAGCCAAAACATTGTTACCACATACTTACAAGGGAACCTCCCCATCGCACCCCCCCCCCCCCCCCCAGATTTAGTTATAAGTTGCCACAGTGGATAGACCTTGAAAAACTGAACACAGATCAATCGAGAAAACAGGAAGAAGTTGTGTGGAACTATGAAAAAATAAGCAAAATATACAAACTGAGTAGTCCATGCGTAACATAGGCAACATCAAGGCTAACCTGAGCTCAGGAGCGCCGTGGTCACGTGGTTAGCGTGAGCAGCTGCGGAACTAGCGGTCCTTGGTTCAAGTCTTCCTTCGAGCAAAAAGTTTAATTTTTTATTTTCAGACAATTATCAAAGTTCAGGCACTCTCACATAATCAACTTCGCTCTCCAAAATTCCAGGACATGTTCAGATTTGCTTGGACATATGCAGGATTTGACGGTCTACACACGGAAAAATTTGAAAACGTAAAAAACATATGTTTTGACAGAGCACAGGGAAAACTGTGCGAGTGTGAGACTTGGATTCATTTCTTGCAGTTTATGTGACAAACTCTTATGTTTTCATCACTTTTTTGGGAGTAATTATCACATCCAAAAGAAACCTAAATCGGGCAACGTAGAAGAATCTTTTTACCCATTCGCCAAGTGTACAAGTTAGGTGGGTCGACAACATATTCCTGTCATGTGACGCACATGCCGTCACCAGTGTCGTATAGAATATATCAGACGTGTTTTCCTATGGAGGAATCGGTTGACCTATGACCTTGCGATCAAAAGTTTTTGGTTCCCATTGGAGAGGCACGTCCTTTCGTCTACTAATCGCACGGTTTTGCGGTGTGGCCGCAAAACACAGACACTAAACTTATTACAGTGAACAGAGACGTCAATGAACGAATGGATAGATCATAACTTTGCTAAAATAAAGAAAATTTTTTCGCTTGAGGGGAGACGTGAACCAAGGACCTATCGTTCCGCATCTGCACACGCTAACCACGTGACCACGGCACTCCTTATCTCGGAATGTCCATGATGTTGCCTATCTTCGCGTGGACTACTCAGTTTGTATATTTTGCTTATTTTTTTATAGTTCCACACAACTTCTTCCTGTTTTCTCGATTGATCTGTGTTCGGTTTTTCAAGGCCTATCCACTGTGCCAACTTATAACTAAATCTGAGCGGGGTACGATGGGGAGGTTCCCTTGTTTGCAGCGCGCTGGTACACAGCAGCGATTCTGGATGGCGCGGATTCGAAAAGTAGTTGGTTCGTTTCCTGTGTCACCACACGGCTACGCAGAGCTCACGCTCTTCCCGTTAAGTTACGCCCGATACCATACCAGATGTGTTCCATCGGGTTCTGATCGGCCAATCTGCTGGCAAAGACATCAACCTGACATCGCTGTCCTGCTCCTCGAACCAATGTATCATGATTCTGTCCTTGCGACACGGATAGTTATCCTGCTGGAAGATCGCCGTCGGGATGACATCAATCATGAAGGGATGTAGGTGGACCAGAATAATGTTGTCGTAGTACACCCTGTCGTGACCCCTTCAGCTACTACCACAGGCCTAATGGAAGCCCAGGTGAATGACCTCCATAACAAAACACTCCCCCCACCAGTCTGCATCCGTGGCGTAATGCGTCTTTCCAACAGCTGTTTGTCCGGATAACGGCGTATCAGGAAATGATCGTCGACCTGGTGTAACAACAAACGTGGTTCATTGAGCCAAGTTCAGTCTTGATGACCCCATTCGTCTCTCTTATACAGAGTGTTCAAAAAGTCTCCGCAGTGCCGCATGATTATTAGCCGCGACGCCGGCCGGGGTGGCCGTGCGGCTCTAGGCGCTACAGTCTGGAACCGCGGGACCGCTACGGTCGCAGGTTCGAATCCTGCCTCGGGCATGGATGTGTGTGCTGTCCTTAGGTTAGTTAGGTTTAAGTAGTTCTAAGTCTAGGGGACTGATGACCTCAGCAGTTAAGTCCCAGCTCACAGCCATTTGTACCACTTTTTTGTTAGCCGCGCGTGCCGTATGACTGTTCGCGCGCCTGGGTTACTTCCCTTCCAACATTCCACTGTTTCGTTCATCTCAGCCAGCGTCAGTAGTATCGTTGGTGTGTGTCGTTACGTGTCGACGTGAACGTTTAAGTTTGATTCCTTTGTTCGTTTGTTTCGTTTTTGTCACCGTTAAAATGCTAACCATTGAAGAAGGGTGTTTTTAGTCGAATAAGTGTTCAAAGCTGGCGGTAAATACACAGTTTCAGTTCGTCAAACATTTAATTCAGTTTTCCCGGAGACAACAATCCCACATCGCGATACTGTGCGAGATTTGATAGACAAATTTCGAAATACGGGTTCAGTGACAGATGCACCGAGAAGTGTTCGTCCTAGCGTTTTGTCTGAGGATAAACTGTAGTGGACTGACAAGGCAGCCAGTCCACAGTGAAGTAGCCGAAAGGGCACGCGTCAACTCACGCCGTCTGGCGTTAAGTCTGGAACAGGATACGTGGTGAATGTGATAAAGAAAAGAACGTAGCTACTAGAACACTTAACTTTTATATCGTCCTTTGGTATACAGCATTCTTGATGATACAAGTGAGACTCTTTAGATTCATGAAGTAACTAATGGCGCCTTGCTAGGTCGTAGCCATGGACTTAGCTGAAGACTATTCTGTCTCTCGGCAAATGAGAGAAAGGCTTCGATCAGTGTAGTCGCTAGCAATGTCGTCGTACAACTGGGGCGAGTGCTATTAAGTCTCTCGAGACCTGCCTTGTGGTGGCGCTCGGTCTGCGATCCTGACAGTGGCGACACGCGGGTCCGACATGTACTAATGGACCGCGGCCGATTTAAGCTACCACCTAGCAAGTGTGGTGTCTGGCGGTGACACCACATAAACTACTCGATATTTCCGATAAAATGTCCAAGAATCCGAACAAGTCAGTAAGAAAACTCTCCCAGGAAATCGATGCTAGTGTCGGAACGACCGACACAGCTGTAAGGAAAAATTAAAACTTCTTCCATACAAAGTGACAGTCGTGCAGGAACTGAAAAATACTGATCATGGCAAGAGACTGCATTATAGTTAATAGTTCAAAAATTTTGTTCAACAAAATGGAAGGGATATTTTTAATGAAACGTTTTTCACTGATGAGGCGTGGTTTCATTTATCCGGGCACATGAGCTCGCGAAATTCTCATTAGTGGAGTACTGCAAATCCATTGTGTATTCATGAGGAACCACTTCATTCTGTGAAAATAGGAGTTTGGATTGCAAATTCTAGACGTCGGATTGTCGGTCCCATATTTTTCAACGAAACAATGAACGCACAACGATACTGCAGTGATATTCTGCACCCACTCATAGGAGAACTTGTGTTACGTAAAATACTGAACGGTTATTTTCAACAAGAAAAATGCGACTACTTGCTGATGTTTTTGGTGATCGCATAATTTCACAGGGACTTTGGCCTCCACGATCTCCTAACAGCACCTGACTTTTTCTTCTGGGGTGCAGTGAAAGCAACTGTCTATAAAAAATGGTTCAAATGGCTCTGAGCACTATGGGACTTAACTTCTGAGGTCATCAGTCCCCTAGAACTTAGAACTACTTGAACCTAACTAACCTAAGGACATCACACACATCCATGCCCGAGGCAGGATTCGAACCTGCGACCGTAACGGTTGCGCGGTCCCGGACTGTAGCGCCTAGAACCGCTCGGCCACCCCGGCCGGCTGTCTATAAAAGCCGATGAAAATTCATAGATGAATTGAAAACTGCAGTATCCACTTTCATTGCTTCTGTTACAGGGGGACACTTCCAACATTTAATGTAAAAATTTGTAAGTAAAAATGAATATTTACTAAATTAATAACTTGCATTCCACTGAGTTTCATTTCGGTATATTCACTGCAGCAGACGGCACTCGCGGCTAATAATCATACGCCACTGCGGAGAGATTTTTTGAACAACCCATACTTATACACTTTACTTACCGCGTCACGTTCCCGCAACGTCACGAAGCTGCATTTAGTCTCACGGTGGAAAATGGTCATAATACAATGTCGGGAAAAAGTCCGTACACCGGAAAAGACGACATCGATTCTGTTCCAATCATGGCATGTGTTAACCTGGGGGATAAATAGCTACCAGACCGCCATCTGTGTCTACCCTTTATTAGGGAATACTCACAGCCAGACGTCTCAGTGTAGTAGAAACGTCTGAAGCAAGCAGGCAGCCGTGGCACAGAGATGCAGTCGTGCTTGCTACAGCTAATGGAGAGAGTTTGAAAGAGGTCAAATGGAACACCCCATTCGTCACTTATCTGGTTTTGGCGTGTGTTCACCGCACCTAATTGACTAACAGATCAACAGAGAGTGCAAAACTGCCGCAATATCGGATAACGCAAAGAAAGGAAGAAGGCCCTGTGACTCCTGATTGAACTGCGGTGGCAGTGTTGACATTAATTGATTCAGAATTGATCCCTTTTAATTAAAAATGGGTGCACATTGATGTTATATTCAGCTATTGAACACGAGATGTAAATGTTGAACATAAAATTAATTAAGAATGTGATTTGGGATTTCAACTACTTGATTGAAAACAGATGCAGTCGATTATCACAAATTTATTTTAACTCACGACTTTCAATCATCACATTACATGACTCTCCTAACAGGCAGTAGGAATAAATTCCGTTTACGTGGAGTAAAGCGCGATAAATCAAAATTAATTCCTATCGACTGACACAGGCATAATGCGAAATGCGAGAAGAATTCTACAGTACACGGCCCATGAAACCCTCCTGGAAACTTTGCCAACGTGATCCAACAAATTAATCAGTGGCCTAACTCAAGCCGGAGTGAGCGCAATATCACTGAATTCAGCGAGGCGGGGCGTCCTCGTTGTGCGGACGTCGGCCGGCCTCGTGGTGCTGCAAGGCTGCACTCGCCTATTCACTCCTAGCTATCTTGCTCAGTACATAGCTGAACGAAAACTTTCTATCTGCAAGCTCAATCGTTCTGTTTGCTAAGTCCTAATCTGCAGAGATGCTCACTCTTTCTCAGGCAAGCTGAGTAAAGAACGTCACGTCCACACTCTAGAAAAACTGGGAACAGAAGACCTCTACAGAGACTTCTCACAGTCCGCTGTTCGCCTCGGTTTCCCCTCCAGCAAAATCACTTACGCCAACTGCAGCGCAAGTCGCGTCAATTATGCGTCGCTTCCCAGCGCCAACCAATGCCTGCTCTGGGAAGTGAACAAATTCCCACAAAATTTCCCTTACTCTCAACTTCTGCTATTTAGCTCCTCCCAGGCCACCCATCAGGTTAGCGTCTGCACAAAACGCCAATTTTTCCGAAATTCTGACTCCCAGGAGAGTACTTCAAATTCCTTGGTCCTATATTCCCATCAGAGGCCGGCGTATTTCATTCTGTCACTCTTCACCTGATCAGACTCTGCGGACCGTGAATTCGGTGTGAAGTTGCTATAGTCAAGAACACGCATATTTTGGCCTCTGTTGACTGCTCCACCGTAGCTTTGCACGGCTTTCTCGCATGTTTCACTGAAAATGGGATGACGGACATTTATTAACAGCCATACAAGTTCTCCATCTGCTTCACGGTACACCAGCATGGGGTCAACCACCCACTCACTGTCACTCATCTTAAGGCAGCTGGAGGCAGCACCCCGTTACCGCTTTCTCCGAGTTTGAGCCGTCCTAAGCTGCCTATTGTCGCTTCCCTTCGCGCGCCGCCACCCGGCCGCGGTCAACTCTGAATACTTCCCTGGGATAGAGTAGCCTCCAGTAAATCGATGCGTTTCCATAAAGTTTCCACGTCGCGTGAATAACTTTAAAGCCATCACCCAACATTAATTATTCCAATACGTCCATACTATACCCTCTACAAGATGCATTGTGCCGTGTCAGTCATTTTTGTTCAGCCCTACTGTTCGCTCAACGTGAGTTCGGTGATCTTTAATGAATTCATGTAAGGGGCATAGTACTTGCCATCTTACAAAATTGGGGTCTTCCGAATGGCGGGATGGTCCGTTGGGAAAACTGCCACACAAGTTGGGCGCGCAGCGTCAGTTGCGCAACGGTGCTGGTGTCAGTGGCCATGTGAACGTTCTCACACCTGTAGACGAGGTTCTGGACCTCCACGCAGCACATTGACCTGCCAGGATCGTCGTACTGTAAAGGCAGCAGTGGCAGATCGTAGAGCTACCACTGCACAGGTAAGAGGGCTTGTGAGCCTAGACGTGTCGACACAAACTGCTGCGAACCGGTTATTACCATTGGGACTACAGGCACGCACACCTCTAACCCATCTTCCACACACGCCACAGCATTGACGTGCACGGATCGACTGCTGCCGTCAGAAGATCTCTTAGAAGATGTAGTGGCGCGCCGTGGTCTTTAGCGATGAAAGCAGTTTCTGCCTGCACACGAATGATGGTCGTTTGCGTGTAAGATGTAGACCTGGTGAGGGCTCTCTCGTAGAGTGCATTCGTCCACAATACCCTGGCCCAAATTCAGGCCTTAAGAGGAGGTTTACTATCTTTTGGTTCAAAAACCGTTTTTTAAAAATTGCATTTTTGGTTCAATAAAAGTTTTTAGAATCCACCCCTGAAACGGTTTTTCCAAATACGAAACGGAAATGTTTGTTATTCGCGGTTGAAGAAAAAAATGCACCTGCCTGAAATCGGCCTTTTTCGCGCACCAGTTGTTTACGGGAATTTCGACTTTGTAGCCGCGAAAAATTATTCTATGTGTTTGCCCATCACTGAAACTGATGAAGTGATTAAGGAGGTTACGACGTACTGCGGCTTGGCTATCCGACGGCGTTCCAGTTCGGTGTAACAGACGAAGAAGGCAACGTATTTCCACAAGTGTTCGACGGATGACCACCCACACCACCAAAATTGTCCTGCTGGGGAAACTAGGTGGTGCAAATGGCGCATTGCAGCGGCTACCGGACATCTGGACGAATATCAACACATCCAGCTGCTCTTGAAAAAAGTTCAAAAAGTGATTCATCCGATCTACGAGGTCCTTTCGGAGGACGAGTTATTGTTTCGTTCCGACGGCACTTGGAACGAAACACACAAAATTCAAATGAAAGTTTGAACGCTTGTGTTTGGAAGTTAGCCCTAAAGGATTTGCATTCTGCTGCGAAGACTGTGGAGATTGCGACTTTCCTGGCAGTGAGTAGCTTCAATAAAGGGTATTCAGCAATTCTGCAGACCATGACAACGATGGACGCAACCCTGGGACTCTATTCGACGCAGTTCGCCAAGCATTCGGACGACCACCGGATTCAAGCGGCCGAAAACCGCTCTCACCGGCCGTACGAGTGGCTCTGGAGCAGGGCAGGATGGCCCAGGTCGAGCAGAACTCCCTCTGTGAGGAAGAGGAAGGACTAGTTTATGGACCCGGAATAGCAGATTGAACATAAGTTGCATAATATTGCATTTATATGTCGTCAAAACTTCAAACGCGTTTTACTCGAAGCGTCTTTTTTTTCGCGTGGTATGGTTTACTTCTAATCTACTGAACCGGTTGGCATGATCCTTAGTTTCCGACGAAGCTAACTAAATTGTCGAGGAGTAGTACCACTTTTATTCCGATCCATCAACTATAAATACTTTTACTTGGCCGCCATTTTTTTTCAAATGGCGCATTTTTTTTTCAAATGTCCGCCATTTTGTTTTCTATGGTCCAAATAACTTAAGCGAGGTACAGCTCCTAAAGAATCTTATATACTTCGCTGAAGTCAACTCAATTTTGATTTCAGACGAGCCGGCTGACCTGCGACATACCGCGCGTGGAGGCCTACATCGAAATTTTGTTTCGTTCCGACGGCACTTCCGCCTTTGCTCTTCGGTGTTTCCGATCGAAAAAAAATCCAGTTTGTAGAGGAAATATCAATAAACATTTTGACTGAAGCGCCTAGAACCGCTCGGCCACTGCTGCCGGCTGCCATTCTTGGAACAGGAAGGTAATGTGTTGTTCCAACCGGATAATGCTCTCCCACTCGGTGTCCCTGGAACGCAATGTGTTCTGCAAGACGTACAGCAACTTCCGTGGCCAGCACGATCTCCAATGGGGAATGTGTGTGACACGACTGGACGAGAAGTGACTCATGCGACTCGTCAACCAACAACTCTTACAGAACTACGTGACCAGGTCGAGTTGGCGTAGCATAACGTATCCCAGGACAGTATTCACCATCCGTACAATCGAGTGGATGCCAAGGTCAGCAACTGCGTTGCCCCATGTGGAGGCTCACCATGTACTAGTATGGGTGTTTCGCGTGGGTCGATACTTCGTACCTCCCAATCTGTATGTGCTATTGATCCGCAAACTTAATCATTTCATATACACCATATGCACTGTAGCAACAATAAATCTTGAGTAAACTGAAAACGACTGAAGGAGTGCGCTAATTTTTTCCAGTATATATTTAGATTGATGATGGTATTTACATAATTTATATAATGAATTCTCTATGGTGATTCAGTCATTTTCGTCTGCTTTCTATATCTCCAGCTTTCTCCTTGATATAGTGTACATTATAACGACACCCTCGGAATTGCAGCCTACCTCCCCATACCATAATGCAGTAACATAAACAATCAACACGTTGACTGCGTAGACAGGTTTCAAAGGTGTCTGGCTGAAAAGGAACAGACATGTGTTTTTCATAGCAGACGTTATAACACAATTTCTCTTTATTGGCGAGATCAAAAAGTTTCCGTTCGAAGGCCGTACAGTACAAAACCGCCATCCCCATCAGGCAAAATCGCCGTGAACATTGAGATAATCATCCCATCGACGCACCAGATGGAAGATTGCCGTTTGGTAAAACACCGTGTCCCGCTACGTGAAGTAGTCCGTAACTGCCTGCTGTACATTCTCGTCCAACAGGAATCGTCGACCCTCAAGGTCTTTTCTAAGAGACCAAACGAGTGATCATCGCATGGGGACCAATCAGAACTGTATGGCTGGTCCTCGAGTGTCTCACACTTGATTTGGCGTAACTCTGGTGTCACGAGATTTGCGATATGTGGACATGCTTCATCATGAATCAGCAGGAT
Organism: Schistocerca nitens; assembly: GCF_023898315.1. Lineage (NCBI taxonomy): Eukaryota > Metazoa > Arthropoda > Insecta > Orthoptera > Acrididae > Schistocerca > Schistocerca nitens. Next base: position 603,153,117 of record NC_064619.1, on the reverse strand, counting down.
TCAAAAATGGTTCAAATGGCTCTGAGCACTATGGGACTTAACGTCTGTCATCAGTCCCCTAGAACTTAGAACTACTTAAACCTAACTAACCTAAGGACATCACACACATCCATGCCCGAGGCAAGATTCGAACCTCGGACCGTAGCGATCGCGCGGTTCCAGACTGTAGCGCCTAGAACCGCTCGGCCACTCCGGACGGCGAATCAGCAGGGAACTTGGCCCACCATTCCACAGTGATGGTTTTCAGCAGACATGCTGCTCCATACACAACCTTCATTCTTCGTTGGGCGTGTACCAGTGTCTGTTCTTCGGAAGCCAAGAAAAGATTAACAGCTCGCTGGTCCTGTTTGGACGCGTTTGGTAATAACTTCGTCACAGTTCGCGTTGCTGCTTTTGCGACAAGCACGTCAGATAAACAGGAATGTCACACTTATCCATTGCCCTCATGTAGGTCCTTAAACATCCGAATCGGAGTCGCTCTGCGTTGCACAGGCCGTATACTCTGCAGCAACGCCCTCAAACCCCTTGGTTCAAATGGCTCTGAGCACTATGGGACTTAACAGCTGAGGTCATCAGTCCCCTAGACTTAGAACTGCTTAAACCTAACAACCTAAGGACATCACACGCATCCATACCCGAGGCAGGATTCGAAACTGCGACCGTAACGGTTGCGCGGTTCCCGACTGAAGCGCCTAGAACCGCTCGACCACAGGCGCCGGCGATGGCTCCTTGCATTTCATTTCAGTTACACAGGGACGATTACCAGTCGGGCCATTGCCTTATCGAAGTAATCATTCCGACTGATGAAAAAGGGTTTGTGCTATTTAAATAGAGTGCGTCCACAGCGTAGATTTGAAAGAATTTATTCAGGCTAAAACTAATGGTGAAATCGAAAACCTCTTAAAACTAATTATACATACATTTTTGTCATCTATGGCATAATTCATGTTTGCACCAGTGATCTCTACCTTAAGTGGATGCGGAAATGCAGCTGTGTTGAGCGTACCAACCAAACGTCCTCCTACTTTGTTTCTTACCCAAATACAACATGGCGGCCAGAATGTAACACTAGAACGAAAAAGAACATACTCTCCGATTCTGCGTCGACATGAACCTAGTACGTCGCGTGTTCCTGATTTCCGGAAAAGAGCAAAATTATTTATTTCAGAGATAGTCAAAAAAATGGTCACGATTCAGAACTATAGTGTTTCCGGGTACTGGGAGGCTGATTAGAAAATGTAATCCGTTTTTTTTCACATATAAAATGAGATACTAACTTAGACACACGATTAAGTGTTATTTGATCTGTTCTGGATCTTGAACTTAGTGGCCATTAAGGATTGTTGGTGGAGAACGCAGCCAGCCAGAAATACTTTTCAAAAGTGGTGTGTTTAGTATGTGTGTGTTTTTCTCCTTTTTTTTAAATACTTCAACACTTGTGTCCTGAAAGGGCGTAAGGACCAGAACAGGAAGGAACACCGACAACTAGAACGGACGTAGGTTATATACTTCACATCTTACGGTATATTGATAATTTTTACTTATGGATCGTCTGACAGCAACTGAATAAAACACAATTTTAGTGCCATACGCGTTTCGCCTTTATTTTCTGCAAGGCATCATCAGTGGCAGGTTGCGTCAGTGCATAGTGCTGTGGAATGTGGAAAAAACCGCAAATTGGCATTCATAAGAAGAAGAACAACACCAAAAATGTAACAGGTGCGTAATATCTAAGAAATTGTCCACGCAACCTGCCACTGATGATGCCTTGCAGAAAATAAAGGCGAAACGCGTATGGCACTAAAATTGTGTTTTATTCAGTTGCTGTCAGGCGGTCTATAAGTAAAAATTATCAATATACCGTAATATTACACGCAACTGAGGAAGACAGGACTACAAAAGTTGAAGATGTCAATACTTCACATCTTATCTAATGCAGGCACATCGACATGTTTTTGTTATCAACACAACATATAAAGAGGCGGTAAATACTTAAGTATTGTTGTGGAGTGCAAGAGCGGACAGGACGGTGCTGGTGAATACAGTAATGTAATTGAAAATGTCTGCCATCTGATGGTGGGCACGACAGCTCGTAGCCGGTAATGGCATTAAAATAAAACTTTTCAAGGCTGTTTGTGGCTGGTTGTGATCTTCACCAACACCTTTAATTGGGTGGAATCTGTAAAATCAAGTGTTGTAAGTGATGGTGACGTCTCTTGCAGCAACGTTGACATCTTTCGCTGAGGCATGTCATTATTATTGATATGCAGACACTTACTAAGTATAAAATGATATTTACATGTGCAAGGTAATCTATTTTTGGATGAAAGCGAAACACCATTCTACATAGTTCTCAAGTCTTGGACTTCGTCCCAGCATTTTATGTTACCTCCCAACGTTGTAACGACACTTATTGGAAATGCGGCAACGTGCAACGAGCCATCAAGTAGGGAGTTTTCAGGACTATTGTCTATCCTTTTGAGCACTACAAGCGGTCTAATTCGACAGAGATACATGTAAAAGGCGGCAGTTTGTAGATTCGGAGTAGTGTAGCAAATGATTTTCAATTTCCTCAGGGATGTACGCGATAGAGATAGAAAGAAAAGGCAATATTTCTGAAACAGCAAATTTTCTTTTACGATCTGCAGAAAAATAAGCACGTGAGAGGTACTTTAAATGCGAACATTTTTAGGTTAGGCTTTACCGTGACTGTTACTGACATTAAATGAAACAATAAGTTCACTGTTACCAGTCACCGTTTTATTTATTTCCACGACGCGTTTCGAAGGTTTAAACCTCCATCATCGGGTGGATTTACATTAGTAAGTATTACATTTGTGTGTGTGTTGTGTTAACGATTTTTGGAGGAACTTGTGGCACTGCCTAGTGGAGAAACGAGACACTATTTCAGAATATGGTTTAGGATAACTTTTGACGAAAAATTAAACTGATATCTAATGGTAAACATTAAATAAGTAAACTACAGTACCTTCAGTGATCACAGGTTCCTTTCGCTGTCGTAACACATCACATGTATACTGCCACATTAGTAAACAAATATGGCGTCTGGAATCAGCTGGGTGCAAAGTTCGTATAACAGAAGTGAAGACATAATCGCAAAGTGCAAAGAATATACATCATAACAATATTATTACAGAATAATTGCTTTAAGCATTTGGCGGTGTTTGTTTTGAGGTGTCAAATATATGTGTGTGTACTTCAGGTGGTATATAAATCCAATTCTGACAAGTTAGAACAGAAAACATTCATACTCGTTTATACAATCAGGTGAAATGTTAAAATGGCTTAAACTTCATACTTATTGATAACAATTAGGTGAAATGTTACAGACTATAATTACAATGATCATATTGGCTACAACAGTAAAATCATACATACATTACATTCTTTGATTGGGGTTAATAAACAGATGTGAAGTGAGGGGCTGGAGGCAGAAGGAGAGGTAGAGAGAGAGAGAAAAAGTGTGTGTGTGTGTGTGTGTGTGTGATTGAAAGGGAGAGGGGGGGAGGTGGGAGAGTGAGAGATAGAGAGAGAGAGAGAGAGAGGGAGAGGGAGAGAGGAAAGAGTGATTATTGAGAGGAAACATTTCATGGCAAGGAGTCTTAAGATTGCATGTTGCATATAGTAGCTGCCTAGAGGTTGGAGTAATACATTGGTTAATGCTATGAAATATGCAGATAGATATACATTTGTGCCAGTAGTTGATGTACATACAGTTTTAAGCTGACAAGGGGTACAAGCTGTTGGTGTGATGAATTATCTGTGAATGAGGTCAATCTCTTGTACTCTTGGCACCTGTCAATATTTACGGTAAATATTAGGTGTGTGTGTGTGTGTGTGTAAGTGAGTGTGCGTGTGTGTGTGTGTGTGTGTGTGTGTGTGTGTGTGTGTGTGTGTGTGTGTGTGTGCATTTTTATGAGTGTAGGCAGTTGCTGAAAACGGAGATGATACTATTGTAAATATTGTCATTTTTGTCATTTAAGATAGTACTGGTTGTTTCATTTGATGTTCGTATATTTGGAGTGTTTCAAGGATGTCTAGTTTTCTGCCTTTTGGTTGGATGTGTAGGATGCTAATACTTGTGTTGTTAACATGGTGTTTTGTTTCATGCAAGTGTGTAGCTATTGCTGATGTGTGATATTTTTTGTTTTTTAGTGCTGCCATGTGTTCCTTGAACCTAATCTCAAATGATCTGCCTGTCTGGCCTATGTAGAAGCAGTCACAGTCCAAACATTCAATTTTGTACACACCTGTGTGATGAAGTGGGTTTCGTGTGCCGATGTTGTGGGGTAACTTCTGCCCAATCTTGTTGTCCGTTGTAAAGGATATGCTTATGCCTTTCCGTTTGAAGACATTGGCAATCTGGTATGAAATGTTACCCAGAAAGGGGGTTGTATGGAAGATGTTATTTTCTTTTTGTTTATTGTGTTGTGATTCCTTTGCCATTATTGAGTGTTTTAGGGTGTCTACTATGGAGCTGTTATAAACATTTTCAATAGCTGTTTGTTTTGTTATTTCAATTTCTTTATCACATTTATCTTCTGAGAGTGGTAGTTGGATAGCTCTATTAATCATGTACCGGAATGCTGCCATTTTGTGTGCTGCGGGGTGGCAAGAGGAGTTGTGGATTGTGGTATGTGTTGTGGTAGGCTTCCGATAAATTTCAAATTGATGTCTGTTATTCTTTATTCTAATGGTAAGGTCTAGGAAATTTATACTGTCGTCTTTTTGGTGTTCAACTGTGAATTTTATGTTTTCATTGGAGTTGTTGAAAAACTGATTCAACTCACTGATGTCATCTTTAGTGCCTTTGGTTAAAATGATGGTATCATCTACATATCTGTAGTAGTAGATGATATTTTTGAGGAGGTGGTGATTGGAATTCAGGATTTTGTCTTCTAGGTTACTTATAAATATTTCTGCTAGCAATCCGGAAAGATTTGAGCCCATTGCCAGACCATCTGTTTGTTGGTAGATTTTATTGTTAAATTTAAAATAGTTGTGTGAAAGTGTGAATTCAAGCAGGTCCATTAGTTCATTAATGTGAGTTGAAGGGATATTTTTGTGTTTATGTAGGTTGGCATTAATTATCTGTAGTGTGGGATCTATTGGCACAGAGGAATATAGGTTTTGTATGTCAAATGAGGCAAGTGTGGCTCCATCAGGTACTTGTATGTTTTTGACATATTGTGTAACTTCTGTTGTGTTTCTAAGTGTTCTCTCATTATTGAATGTGTATGCTTGTTTGAGAATTCTGAAGAGTATTTTATTGAGCTTGAATGTTGGGCTGTTCCTACAGTTCACTATGGGCCTGATGGGGGTCCCATTTTTGTGGATCTTTGGTTGTGATCTAAGGCAAGGTGCTTGTGGGCTCATTGTTACAATGTTTCTTGCTTCTTGGATGGTGAGTAGAAAGTTGATGTTGTTTGAAATGTGTTTAATCTCCTTTTGTATTCTGGCTGTTGGATCTTTATGTATTTCAGTTATGTTGCTGGTTTGGAAGAAGTCTAAAGTTTTTTCTATGTATGTTGTTCTGTCCATTACAACAGTTGTGTTGCCCTTGTCAGCTTTTACAATTCATCACACCAACAGCTTGTACCCCTTGTCAGCTTAAAACTGTATGTACATCAACTACTGGCACAAATGTATATCTATCTGCATATTTCATAGCGTTAACCAATGTATTACTCCAACCTCTAGGCAGCTACTATATGCAATATGCAATCTTAAGACTCCTTGCCATGAAATGTTTCCTCTCAATAATCACTCTTTCCTCTCTCCCTCTCCCTCTCTCTCTCTCTCTCTCTCTCTATCTCTCACTCTCCCCCCTCCCCCCTCTCCCTTTCACTCACACACACACACACACACACACACACTTTTTCTCTCTCTCTACCTCTCCTTCTGCCTCCAGCCTCTCACTTCACATCTGTTTATTAACCCCAATCAAAGAATGTAATGTATGTATGATTTTACTGTTGTAGCCAATATGATCATTGTAATTATAGTCTGTAACATTTCACCTAATTGTTATCAATAAGTATGAAGCTTAAGCCATTTTAACATTTCACCTAATTGTATAAACGAGTATGAATGTTTTCTGTTCTAACTTGTCAGAATTGGATTTATATACCACCTGAAGTACACACACATATATTTGACACCTCAAAACAAACACCGCCAAATGCTTAAAGCAATTATTCTGTAATAATATTGTTATGATGTATATTCTTTGCACTTTGCGATTATGTCTTCACTTCTGTTATACGAACTTTGCACCCAGCTGATTCCAGACGCCATATTTGTTTACAAATGTGGCAGTATACATGTGATGTGTTACGACAGCGAAAGGAACCTGTGATCACTGAAGGTACTGTAGTTTACTTATTTAATGTTTACCATTAGATATCAGTTTAATTTTTCGTCAAAAGTTATCCTAAACCATATTCTGAAATAGTGTCTCGTTTCTCCACTAGGCAGTGCCACAAGTTCCTCCAAAAATCGTAACACAACACACACACAAATGTAATACTTACTAATGTAAATCCACCAGATGATGGAGGTTTAAACCTTCGAAACGCGTCGTGGAAATAAATAAAACGGTGACTGGTAACAGTGAACTTATTGTTTCATTTAACGAGACAGGTAGGAAAATTTGTAGTTCAGACGAAGGGATTGTGGTTTTTTGGGCGTCTTATTTATGCTGATTTACTATTTCGCGGCTTCTGACACTATTAGTGGCGGCGACTTAAGAAATTGAAACGAGAAATAAGAAAATAACTACAACGTGGCGGACGATGCAGGCGACGAGAACCTGCAGGCACGCGGGGGGACATTCTATGTCCTAAAGACCAGAACTGTCCAGCCAGGTACTACAGGGATCATTGGTTCGTACACGCCCAGATTGACGAGAGCTTAAGGGACGTGGACGTGACGAGCTGCAGGCAGGAGGTTAGGGAAGGCAAAGGTGAGGGCGCCGCGAACACCGGGGACTAGACCACGCCGCGTCTCCTCCAGAGCGCTGTCACGAGGCACGGAAATGGGAACGTGCACATTATTCCCATTTACTTTTGAATACATTATGGGAGTGGCAATGATCAATGTCTTACAAATATTTACTATTAAAAACAGTCTTGATCACGATTTATTTATCAAGGTGAACGGTTTCGACCACTAATGTGGTCATCTTCAGACCATTGAGTGGGAACCTCTTTCTGTTGGAGAAAGAGGTTCCTACTCAATGGTCTGAAGATGACCACATTAGTGGTCGAAACCGGTTACCTTGCTAAATAAATCGTGACCAAGACTGTTTTTAATAGTAAACATTGTTCTCAGTTTTCCCCCTCTCTTTGGTTGCTGTTGTCAGGGGTCCAGTGATAATAATCGCTCGTATATTGTTTCGTGCAGAAGTAAATACTTTGTAACATACCTATTTATTTATATAGTTAGGTTGGCTGATGGAAAATTATTCTGTTCGTAGCCTCGTATATTATTATGAGAATCTAAACTGAGATTTTATTACATAAGCTCTACCTGAAATGACCTACCACTTAATTAACCTGGATGTTTTCCTAGAGAGAAAAACAGATTAGTTCAAAAAATGGTTCAAATGGCTCTAAGCACTTGAAAGGTCTCTGTTGGATTCCTTTCATGTTTGATTTCTTGAATCTGTTGTCATTTATGGAATAAATTCCTCTTCTAAATTTACTGTGGCGTTTCTGACTATCTGGGAGGAGACTGAGTAGTGGAACGTGTTACTTTTACACGTAAACAAGAACGATCTGTCACACTACTACACTTTAAAACACAGTTTATATGTAATTCATGTCACACAGTCTCATACGGAACCTACATCCGCTTTCTGTTAAATACTGTATATGATAAGATACTGTCATCCCCCTTCCCTTCTGTGTGAGAGGATGAATGATCAAATGTGTTTGTAGTTGCATGCTTGAGGGTAGCAGACAAGGCTGTCTGCTAGAGAACAGTAGGACCAACGTCGGAACAGGTAGCTACGCTTTCTTAAAGCAGAGAGGTTTCTATTCTTAGTATGGTCCTGGCCGTCCGTTGTCATGTTGGTATAGGAAGCTGCCCCTCTGGCCCCTTCCGTTTGTCTTGGTGAGCCACCCTGAGGAAGCACGCTCGGTAGTAGGGAGTTGCAGTCTGGCGGTGGCGAGCGTCTGAAATGGTAAGATCTCCGGCTAAGCGCGTGTCTGCTAAGTCCGTAGGACAATGGATTTGTTAAGTTCAGCCTAACTGAGAATTTAATCACCTTTATTTCGGGTTAGCTCTAAAATATCTAAGGTTATCTTAAATTGCAGCGCAGTATAATTCTCGTGTGAAGTTCAGATTATTTTCCGGTAGTTGCTTTGTTACTACTTTATGAGTAAAGTGGAACCACGTGTTGATCAGTAACTCTAACTAAGATCAATCTTAAATGCGAATGCTTGTGTGATTATAACGTCTCGTCTTAACAATATTTTCAATATTGCAACTTTTCTTTATGTTCAACCCACGTGGGGTGTACTTTGCGAGACCAGTACCACGTGTTTATATAACTGTTTGACCCGTCAGGTTAACAGTAAGACGTTAACAACCAGTTCGAGGTTTTCCTTTTGTAAATTGCTTTTTGATCTAATTTATTTTAATTATCGAAATTATTGTGGAGTTATACTCTTTGTGTAAACCAAGTTGACCACGTGAAGGATGTGGTGTAACCATCAAAGTAGCCCTCAGCTATTCTTTTCGCTAAGATTTCACGAAGAGTTAATATGAATTTAGTATACCAGTGTGTGGTAATTACATGACGGACAGGATTGTGCTACGAACGTAATTTCTTTGGGTAAAAATTTGAATCTGTTTGTAGTGGTTAACTTTCTCTTGCATGCGTTTCAACGTTCTTTGTGTGTTGTTTTATGAATGCAGTGTTGTATGCAGACTCCCAATCTTGGCTCCATATTTGATGTGTTCCGTAAGATTTTCACCATCCTAAATAAGGCACCAGCTTGTTACGAATAGAATTTAATATGGTGAAATTTCAATAACCAATCTTAAAAATAAATTTCCAAATATAAACTGATTTCTTTCTTTTTATTCAAATTCTCCTTTTTATATAAATATTACCGGTTGTTGTATGACTATTAAAAGATTATCATTAATGTTAGTCTGTTTGGGAACTTGGTAAACTTAGACTAGATACCTAATGTTAATGTTGCCCAGTAATCCACGGTTAACTTCCCCAGACAGATCACAGCTTTTAACCCGCTTTCATTGTCCATCAGTACCGCTTTCAACATACTAAAATTAAAGATAAAACGTTACACACTATGAGACTTAACGTCTGAGGGCATCAGTCCCCTAGAACTTAGCTACTTAAACCTAACTAACCTAAGGACATCACACACATCCATGCCCGAGGCAGGATTCGAACCTGCGACCGTAGCAGCAGCGCGGTTCCCGACTGAAGCGCCTAGAACCGCTCGGCAACAGCGGCCGGCGCAGCCTGAAGAATACCTAAAGTGATGCAGAAGGTAATTACAGTAAGTCGCACCTGCAGACTCCCACTGCTCGCCGTCAGGACCCGCCACAATGCTACACTTACTGACATCACCAGCTTTGCGGCCAGAGTGCGGACGCCATACTTCGCTGCGCTCCATTTACGAACATCGCGAGCAAGGCGCAGAGGGATATGTTGGTAATACCTGTCGAAGCATTTGTAGTAGATCCGCTGCTTGTGACTTCCGGCATATTCCCAGAAAACATTACACGCGGGTTACCTTGGTGCCTCATATTGCTACAAGAAGGGCGAACTGGACTAGATCCAAGTCTTGTCCACTAATTAACAGCAGCTAAGCTGCTGGCAGGTAAACACTTGTCAAACCTTGGCATGGAACTCATCTCGTCTACGAAATCTTTCTACACGTTCAGGGAAGGCTGATGCTATGCCATGTCTCATCCGGTCGGGCGATATTTCACCCGTACAGTATCCAATGCCGACAGGGTTGGTTCGCCAGAACGCCGTTTATTCCAGCGTACACTGCAGAAATAATACATGAAAACGGATAAATATTGTTGTTAAGCCGCAGATTGTTGTTAAGCCGAGCAGACACCATTTTTATATCTGCATCTACATCACCGCATTCCATCTTACGGCGCATGCCGGAGGGTACCCCGCACCGTAAGTAATCGTTTCCTTTCTTTTACGACTCGCAAACAGATCGAGGGAAAAATTACTGCTATGTGCCTCAGTGTAAGCCCTAATTTCTCGTACCTTATCGTCGCGGTCCTTACGAGCAATGTATGTTGCAGGCAACAGAATCGTTCTGCAGTCAGCTTCAAATGCCGATTCTCTCAATTTTCTCAGTAGTGGTCCTCGAAAGGATTTCCGTCTTCCCTCCAGAAATCCCCATTTGTGTTTTGTTCGCACCTACTAGTAATAGATGTAGCAGCCCGCTTCTGAATTGCTTCGATGTCTTCCTTCAATCCGACCTGGCACGGGTCCCAAACACTGGATAAGTGCTCAAGAATACGTCGCACCAGCGTCCTACATGCGGTCTCCTTTCCATGTGAACCACTCTTTCCTAAAATTCTCCCAATAAATCGAAGTCAGCCATTCGTCTTCCCTGCCACAGTTCCCATATCTCCGTTCCACCTCATATCGCTTTGCAACGTTACATCCAGATGTTTAAACGACGTGACTGTGTCAAGCAAGACACTAGTAATACTGTATCCAAACATTACAGGTTTGATCTTCCTATTCGTCCCCGCTAACGTACAGTTTTCTACATTTAAAGCTAGCTGCCATTCACCAGACCAACTGGAACTTTTGTCTAAGTACCTTGCATCCACCTACAGTCTCTCAACTTCGGCAGCTTCTCGTAGAGCACAGCATCATCAGCAAACAATCACTGATTGCTGTCCATCCTGTTCGCCAAATCATTTATGTATATAAAGAGCAACAGCGGTCCTATCGCACTTCCCTCGGGGCCCATGACGATACCCTTGTCTCTGAACACTCGCCTTGGAGGACAACATACTGGGTAAAGCAGCTTTCGAGCCACTCGTATATCTGAGAACTTATGCCATGTACTATTACCTTCTTCAACAGGCTGCAATGGTGCACCCTTCATCCATTGTTCGCAGTATATCATATGAGAAAAGGGCAAGCTGAGTTTCGCACGAGCGATACTTTCTAAAACCATGGTGATTCGTGGACATAAGCTTCTCGGTCTCAAGAAAGTTTATTATATTCGTGAAACGTCCCCTTAGAAAAATTATGAATGACTGTGGTGGTAAACTTCTACGTTATTTGATACAATGACAGCTGAGCAAAACTCAACGTACTCAAACAGTTTTCTCTTTACTTATTCTGATCACCACTAAACTGACACACAATATGTTTTTACCGCAACGCGATCTGACTTTCAATAATCCCTACAACAGAATGGCCCTGACTAACAATAACCTATACCTTTCATGAATCACTTACCTCACAAAAATCTTCGTTACTCGAACTACTGCATTACAGCGAGCGCCAATACTGCCAGCTAAATAAAAGATTCAAACTACTGAAGACACTAACTATTGATAGATATAGTTAGCAAATGAAAGATTTTGATAGAGAACAAACAATGTATTTACCTTAATAATGTTCAAAAGTCATCACATATGTATCAGTTCGTGACATCCAATCTTACAAATTTCCTTTTTCTGACGGACACACGTCCAGATAGTCCGCTTTCAAAATTCTGGCATCTCTCTCCCCACATCCACCGCTGCTGGCGGCTCACCTCCAACTGCACAACGCTACGCGCTGTTCACATCCAACTGCCCAACACTGCAATAGCGAATATTCCAACAAAGCCAACCAGCCAGAGACTGCACACAGCACAGTCAGTGATTTTCATACAGAGTGCTACGTGGCGTTACCAACATAAAAACCTAAACACCCTACTTACATTCGAAATGCAAATATGTTCAAGGATTCTGCAGCAAACTGGTGTTAATGATTTTGGTCGGTGATTCTGCGGGTCCGTTTTTTTACCCTTCTTCTATCCTGATGTCTCCTACGCTTTTTCCTAGTCGGTTTGCACCGGACGAGAGATTCGCGATAATTGTAAGGTAAATACGGGACCAATGCCGTAGATCACTCTTTGAAAAACCGAAAAGGAAATCTATCAGGACCTGATGAGTTATCTGTTTTCGACTCTTTCAGCTGCTTCTCTACTCCATGGATGCCTATTACTACGTCTTCCACACGAGAGTCTATTCAGCGGTCAAACGGCGGAACTTTTTCCTCTGAGTTGTGCAGTGTAAACTTCTATAGGCTTTAGGGAAAACCTAAAAACGGGCTTAGAATACGCAACACATACGGTGCGAGTAGAGGTCAAAGTGAAATGGTGCGCGTTGCGAATGACGCAAAAAGCGTGAACCCCACCTGAAGGAGGTTCGATGCGCCGGATTAGTCTGCCGCCTACCCCTGTGTGTCACACTTCGCCGTGACAGTATCGTATAGCACCGCTGTCGATTTGAACCAGCGTAGCGGATGGCAGCTCAACGTTTACCTCCCTGACAAGCACTGGTTAAGTATTGGTAGTATTTTTAAACGTAGTTGTACTGAATTATGGCAGTCTCGTTTGTTTAGGAAATATAAGCGGCACAGAGTATGTGATATTTAGACTCGTAGTTCATGTTAGAGAGCGTTCGAGAGTTACACAAATTTCATGCAATGTACCGGAGGCAGTAGACATTGAAAGGTGGCTACACTGAGCCACAGCGCCAGAGATTGCGCCAAAGAGTTTTATTCAGCCGCCTCCACTGGCAGTTCTTGTCGAGAAGTCGTAGTAGAGTGTGCTTATCGAGATGTGGCAGTAGTGAGTCGGTGTTGAGATGTTGTAGTAGGGAGTGCTTGTTCCATGTTTTATGCAGCTGTTTGATGGGCTAGACAGCAGATGTTGTTCGAATGGAGATATTGTAATGATCAGAGTGCTTTTCGTCAATATATATGAAGGTAAAAAAATTCCCTTTTCTTTTTATTATTTCAATGTCTTAAATAATGCGTCATTACAGGTTCAGTCAACAAAGCATCTGGCTTGTGTTCTTGTATTAGAGTGTAATTCTGGTTTCCTTACGCAATTATAGTATTTCTATTTTTTTTAAATTACTTCAGTATAAATGGTATTTAAAATTTCTTGTCTTATTGAAGAAGAACCGTGCCAGATGTTTACGTTGAATCACACTTCCACACACAGAACAATTCCACTTGTGTTTTGGTTTCGTAGGTTTTATAGTTGCTGGGGACTTAATTAATTAATTGTGTTAACGGAAATTTTCTTTCATTCTTTGTTGTTGTTCTATGCAGTCAGATTGCGTACAAAAACTAGTCAGGGCCAACCGATTACGAGACTTCGTAACCGGACAGTCAGCTACTAAAAAAAAATAATTATTATTTTCATTTATATAATTAAGCCCCCATGCAACATAGATGTACTAACAGAAGATGCACTCACTGCTGCTAGCGCCAGGGCTAGATCCCAGCTGGTGTATCAGCAGACATAACGTTTTGGCTGGTCGCTGGTGAGGGGCATCTCGACACTACCTTATTTCTACTTTTTTTATTTCATTCATTTTCTAGTTCATTATTAGTGTTTGTTTTCTAATCATATTATGATAATAATAATCTTTATGTACTTCTAGCTGTAAAGTGATCAAAGAACTAAGAAACTTGTGTAATGTAAGTTTTTCAAAAACTCTGCATAGATTGCAAAACATTTAATAATAATAAATATAGCAATATAATTAAATATTGCAAATTTCTATTATCGGAGTATCCGGTTTCAATCCTTAAGAATCATCTTCAGACTCAGTCAGTTCAGCGTCGTGGGTCGGCGCAGCTGCGCCGACCGGCCAGTGTGGCTGAGCGGTTCTAGGCGCTACAGTCTGGAACCGTGCGACCGCTACGGTCGCAGGTTCGAATGCAGCCTCGGGCATGGATGTATGTGACGTCCTTAGGTTAGTTAGGTTTAAGTAGATCTAAGTTGTAGGGGACTGATGACCTCAGATGTTAAGTCCCACAGTACTCAGAGCCATGTCGGCGCAGCTTGCTCCATGGAAATCCACCTGCCGTTCTGAAGTCTGAAGATTATCCTTAAGGATTGGAACCGGTCACTCCGATAAAAGAAATTTGCGATCAAGACTGTTCTTTAATCATACATATTTAATTATATTATATGAGATCGGTGATAATGTTTTCAAAAATTTTAAATATAGCAATAAATAAAATGATATATACAGCCCGCAACCTATTTTACGGAGTGTGACGGAGGATACTTCGTTTAGCATTCTCATTTCTATCATCCCAGCACCTCCTCTTTCCTGTTCCATTTGCGGACGTTGCTAGGCAAGAACAATGTTGTTGATAAGTTTCCGTATGAAATCCGATCACCCTAACTTTGCCTTCGTAGCGTTTCCGCGAGTTGTTCTAGGAATGTACGCAGCCAGGATATAACAGAATGCCACTCTGTGGTGTACGACACCTCTCTTGTAGTGTCTGCCCGTGGAGTCTTCGTGACGCTCCCGTGTGTACTAAAACAACCTGTACGGATCTTCGCTGTTTTTTCTATCAGTGCCACCTGGTAATGGGCGCAGAGAGACGGTTTTGTAAGCTACCTCCTACGCACGCGCTCTACACTTCCTCACGATTCTTCCGATCAGTCTGACTCTGGCATCTGGCTTTCCTACAGCTCGTCTGATGCAGCTCCACTTCAGATCGGTGGCAGGCCTCACGTTCTTCTCCCCCACAGCGGAAGCAAACGAAATGAAACTCCCTCCGCCCTAACCAGCGCAGCTTTCCCGTGACAAACGACAACGCCGCGCCCTCTGTGTACAGTGGCGGGGAGACGCACACCTCCTTGTTCCTTTAGGATCTCATCGGGCTAGAGAACCGATTTTAAAAAGAGCGCCCTCTCCACCATCGACCCCCTTCTAAAAGCCGTGTACCGCAAGTCTCTAGAGGAACGGAAGGTTCCAAATGATTGGAAAAGAGCACAGGTAGTCCCAGTCTTCAAGAAGGGTCGTCGAGCAGATGCACAAAACTTTGGGCCTATATCTCTGACATCGATCTCTTGTAGAATTTTAGAACATGTTTTTTGCTCGCGTATTACGTCATTTCTGGAAACCCAGAATCTACTCTGTAGGAATCAACATGGATTCCGTAAACAGCGATCGTGTGAGACCCAAATCGCTTTATTTGTTCATGAGACCCAGAAAATATTAGATACAGGTCCCCAGGTAGATGCCATTTTCCTTGACTTCCGGAAGGCTTTCGATACAGTTCTGCACTGTCGAAGTAAGAGCCTACGGAATATCAATCCAGCTGTGTGGCTGGATTGAAGAGTTTTTAGCAAACAGAACACAGCATGTTGTTCTCAATGGAGAGACGTCTGCAGACGTTAAAGTAACCTCTGGCGTGCCACAGGGGAGTGTTATGGGACCATTGCTTTTCATAATATATATAAATGACCTAGAAATCCGCCAAAGCCGGTCCCAAGCCCGGTTGAAAAAGGAGGAGGGGGAGGAGTAACACCTCGTTAAAAAACCTTGATTCACATGGCCCGGGTGACAGTACCTCGTGAGGGTCCCTTGCCAGGGAAACGGTGGAGACCTCAACGGCAGTGAAGGCGGCCATGAAGATCATCAGAACGGCGTAACTGGTGGAAGAGGCAGGCTTTTGTATAAAAGCACCTGACTGTAGCGTCTGTTCCCACGGTGGGCGGCTGCAAAAGGCTTCTGTCCCACATGTTAGTGGCGGCCTCACTTATAATTCTAAGCTAAATGCTTGAATTTTTATCATCGAAAGGTTCAACTACCTTTCCCCAAATCAAACTTTAACCTAAGACATGATGGTAAATTTCAAAATGAAAACTACTCCAGGAAGTAACCAATCTTCCATCGCTATTCATGGCGGTGCAACTAGGCCTTTGGATTCCGGAGAGCCTAGAACATCATGTAAGGAAGAGTCGGAGTTTCCTAGTACTTCTTTAAAGATAAGACCCAAGAAAAAACATCTACTGGGGACTCTGAATATCAACACACTTATGAAAGTTGGAAAACACCTAACGGACACTCTCAATCAACGCAACATACTTATATTAGCTCTTCAAGAAACAAGGTATCTGGATGAAAATGCATTTGAATCAGGTGGATACAGGATCTACAAAGGAAAACCAGCCATTAAAAATTCCAATAATACGACTATATTAGGGACCGCATTTATGGTCAAACAGTAACTTACGGAATCAATAACTAATTTTAGCTCCCCATCAGAACGAATTTCATTTCTGACGTTCAAGTCAGGTAATAAGCGCTACACTATTATAAATGCACATGCACCTATTAACCAACATAACAGTACAAATGTTGACATTGTGGAAGATTTTTGGGAAATGCTTGAACACGAAACGTCCATATTACCAAAAGAACATATAAAAATTTTAGTGGGAGACTTTAATGCTCAAGTTGGCAAAGAAATAAAATGTAAATCAGTAGTTGGAGATTATCCAGCACATGCAAGAACCAACAGAAATGGGGAAAGACTCATAGATTTTTGTAGACAGTTTAATCTAAAATTAATGTCGACATGTTTCAGGAAACTTGCAAGAAAGAAAAAAACGTGGGTATCACCTAATCCAAATCAAGGTGAATATCAGTTGGACCATGTGGCAATAACGACTCGCAACTACAAGGAAATCTTGGATGTTAGAGTGAGGAAGGGCCTAAACATAGACTCAGATCATTATCTGACAGAAATAAAGACCATGTTCCAACCAAACAAACCTAAACCAAAACCAAGAAGATTTCCAAGAGTAAACACTAAATTTCTCCTGCAAAAGCTGGACAAATTCTGTCATATACTAAACACAAGAAAAATGGATAATTGGGAAGAAATTAAAGAAACAATGATAGAGTCAGTTATTGAAATGGGACAGCCACGAAGAATACCAAAACACAGATGGTGGAACGAGCTGTGTGATGAAGCAATTGACAATCGACTAAAGGCATGGAAAAAATGGAACAGTAATAAGAAACACGAATACTGGGAAGTGTTTAAAGAAGAAACGAAAAAGACAGCAAAAATCATCATATCAGTGAAAAGAAAATATGACAGACAGATTAGAAGAAATGGATTCTGATTTCAAAAGGAACAACACTAGAGACTTCTATAAGACTTTCAGAGAAGTTTTAACAGGATTCCAGTCACCAAGTTTACATTTTAAAGATAAAAATGGAAAAATGGTTTTAAGCAATAAAGAGAACTGCCAAATCTTAGCTGAATACTTTGAAAATCTATTAAATTGTGAGGAGCCTAATGACAGGTTACAATTTCAAAAACCACAACATGAAAATCCACCGTCGGAACCACCTAAAGTAGAAGAAATAGAAAAGATTATCAAAGCATTGAAGAATAACAAAGCACCAGGTGAGGATGGGATAGTGGCAGAAATGTGGAAACTAGGGGGCTTATCCGCATGTCAGAAAATTCATAAAGTAATTAAAGACATTTGGACAAAAGGAATCATACCCAGTGACTGGAAACAAGCATTGATCCACCCTCTCCATAAAAAAGGAGATAAAACAGACACCAACAACTACAGGGGCATATCCTTGTTACCAGTGACATACAAAATACTTTCTAAAGCACTTTTAAATAGAATAGAGGCACAAGCAGGACCTAATATAGGAGATTATCAAGCAGGATTTAGAAAAGGTAGATCATGTGCAGAACAGATTCTTAATTTAAAAACAATTTTGAGAGTGCGAGCTATACAAAATAAAAATACAGTAGTTACTTTCGTAGACTTCAAGAAGGCCTACGACTCAGTCGACAGACAAACACTATTCCAGATACTTTATGAATCAGGGATAGATGAAAACACCAGAAGACTTGTTGAACAAACGCTCACAGATACAACATCAAGAATTAAGTTTCAAGGCGAAATTTCTGAACCATTCAAAATCAAAACAGGAGTTCGACAAGGTGACGGACTGTCCCCAATTCTCTTTAACTTGGTTTTAGATAAAGTAGTAAAAACATGGGAAAACACATTAAAAAACAGAGGCACAAAGGGTATAAGCATGGGCCAAGGAAAGAACAAATTTGAAGTAAAATGTTTAGCCTTTGCGGATGATATGGCATTGATAACTGAAAACCGAACAGACGCAACAGTTATGCTTGATATGTTACACGAGATTGCTGAAAAGACTGGGCTAAAAATATCCTACGAAAAAACCGAGTATATAGAACACAAACATAATACAGAAAAGTTTATGAAAACAAAGTATGGAAAAATTAAAAGAGTTGATAGATTCAAATACCTGGATCCAAGCCAATGGACTGGATAACACAACAAATAAAGAAAGAATAAAAAAGTTGGAATTTGCATATATATTAACACAAAACTACTACAATAAGAAATCAATGTCCATAGAAGGAAAGATTAAACATTATAATTCAGTTATTAGGACACAAGCAACATATGGATCAGAGTGCCTAACATTGAATAAGAAAGGCGAATTAAGAGAACTAGAAAAAAGAGAGAGAAAAATATTAAGAAAAATTCTAGGTCCTGAGAAAAACAAGGAAAATAGGTGGATTAAAAGGAGAAATGAAGACCTATACAAAAATACAGAAAAGATCACAGATACAATGAGGAAGAGACGGCTAAAATTTTATGGACATTTAAAAAGAATGGAAGAAACACGGATTACAAAGAAAATTTTTAATTACGTTAGTAAGCTGAAAAAAAACTGTAGGATGGATAGAAGCAGTAAAGAAAGACGCCAACAAAATAGGTGTTGCAGAAGAAATAATACATGACAGGAATAACTTTAGGCTACTTATAGAAAACGCAAACTATGAAGAAGATGCGCCAAAACCTCGACCCAAGAGAGTGTGGGCAGATGAGCAGAGACGAGCAGTTGGCGAGAAAATGAAGAAGTACTGGGAAGAACGGAAGAAAAAGAAACACCATAAGTCTTAAGTTGTATGCGGTCCATAGCTGGCCTAATTCATAAATAAAAAAAAAATGACGTAGTAGATAGTGTCGGAAGTTCCATGCGACTTTTCGCCGATGATGCTGTAGAATACAGAGAAGTTGCAGCATTAGAAAATTGTAGGGAAATGCAGGAAGATCTGCAGCGGATAGGCACTTGGTGCAGGGAGTGGCAACTGACCCTTAACATAGACAAATGTAATGTATTGCGAATACATACGAGTAGAAAGAAGGATTCTTTATTGTATGATTATTTGATAGCGGAACAAATACTGGTAGCATTCACTTCTGTAAAATATCTGGAAGTATGCGTACGGAACGATTTTAAGTGGAATGATCATATAAAATTAATTGTTGGTAAGGCGAGTGCCAGGTTGAGATTCATTGGCAGAGTCCTTAGAAAATGTAGTCCATCAACAAAGGAGGTGGCTTACAAAACACTCCTTCGACCTATACTTGAGTATTGCTCATCAGTGTGGGATCCATACCAGGTCGGGTTGACAGAGGAGATAAGATCCAAAGAAGAGCGGCGCGTTTCGTCACAGGGTTATTTGGTAAGCGTGATAGCGTTACGGAGATGCTTAGCAAACTCAAGTGGCAGACTCTGCAAGAGAGGTGCTCTGCATCGCGGTGTAGCTTGCTGTCCAGGTTTCGAGAGGGTGCGTTTCTGGATGAGGTATCGAATATATTGCTTCACCCTACTTAGACCTCCCGAGGAGATCACGAATGTAAAATTTGAGAGATTCGACGCGCGCGGAGGCTTCCCGCAGTCGTTCATCCCGCGAACCATACGCGACTGGGACAGGAAAGGGAGGTAATGACAGTGGCACGTAAAGTGCCCTCCGCCACACACTGTTGGGTGGCTTTTCGGAGTATAAATGTAGATGTAGATGTAGACCGGAGTTTTACTGCTTGCTGCGCGTGATAAAAAAGCGGCTCTAGTGGAAAGGCAATCGTCTTATCTCCTAAAGCAGCGACAAAAAGTAATACGCTGTTCTGACACGTAACCATATTTTTTTAGGTGCTTTCCATACGTCTTTTGTGAGGACTAACGAATTGTTATTGTCAAATAAACATTCAGCTTCTTCTACAAGGGGCAGTCACTTGGAAGCGAGACGGATGCAAAAGAAGTAATAAACTGTTTATTAGTTCAAAAGTAATCGCCATAACTGTTCATACATTTGTGTTACACAAGGCGGTCAGTGGCTTCATGGAAAAACGTTTGTGGTTGGAAACACGATTTTACACAGGGGAGCACCTATTCGTCCGGAGCAAATCGACGCTCACGAAAGTCTTTCTCCGGCGCCACAAATATGAAAATCGGCTGGGGGCAGAGCGGGACTGTATTTTCGATGTTTAAGAGCTTACTAGCGAAACCTCTGCAGCCTAATCGAAACTACGTTGTCGACAAACTGATCAGCATTATGCTGCAACAGAATGATGCCGTCCGTCAAAATTCGTGGGCGTTTGCACTTGACGGCGCGATTCAGTTTTTGCAAAGTGTCCGTGTTCTGCTGTGCGTTAATTGTGGGGCCGTGTTCCACGGAGTCAATGAGCAGCGAGCCATTCCGATCAAAGAACGAGGCCATGCTGACTTTCCCGGAGCTGGTGTGCCCGTTGTTTCGACTACGATGGAGGAGTTTCCCTGGGAAGCCCTTACACATCGTCCACGCAGTCCCGATCCCTCACCATGCGATACCCATAATTTCTGAGCCTTTCGTGGCCGTCTATTTGCTTCGCATGAAGAGGTGCACTCCCGCGTACGACCATTGTTCCATAGGCTGTCGTAAACATTTCTCCATGATGGCACTGATCGTCTTGCCTCATGGTGGGAAAAATCTAATAACAATTATGGTCATTACTTTTGGAATAATAAATAGTTTACTTGCTTTTCTTCCATCTATCTCTTTTTCGTTTGATTGCCTTATGTACAGGGTGGTTCATTGATAGTGACCGGGCCAAATATCTCACGAAATAAGCGTCAAACGAAAAAACTACAAAGAACGAAACTCGTCTAGCTTGAAGGGGGAAACAAGATGGCGCTATGGTTGGCCCGCTAGATGGCGCTGCCATAGGTCAAACGGATATCAACTGCGTTTTTTTAAAAAATAGGAACCCCCATTTTTATTACATATTCGTGTATAACGCAAAGAAATATGAATGTTTTAGTTGGACTACTTTTTTCGCTTTGTGATAGATGGCGCTGTAATAGTCACAAACATATGGCTCACAATTTTATACGAACAGTTTTTAGCAGGTAGGCTTCTTAAATTAAAATACAGAACGTAGATATGTTTCAACATTTTATTTCGGTTGTTCCAATGTGATACATGTATCTTTGTGACCTTATCATTTCTGAGCAAGCATGCTGTTACTGCGTGATTACCTGTAAATACCACATTAATGCAATAAATGCACAAAATGATGTCCATCAACCTCAATGCTTTTGGCAATACGTGTAACGACATTCAACAGCGAGTAGTTCGCCTCTCTCTCTCTCTCTCTCTCTCTCTCTCTCTCTCTATATATATATATATATATATATATATATATATATATATATATAAGTTTCGCAACTACATTATCAAATACGCACAAATACAACTATTAGTTTATAGCAGCAACCCCCGATTCTTTAAAAAATCAAACTCCCATGTATGAAAAAGCGAGTTAATGTGACAAATGTTTAACGTTAAACATTTTTTCGGGTTCCGCTGGATAGGTCAGGAGTCCACTAAACGCAGCAAGCGGCTGCACTAGTAGCAGGGGTTGTGTGGCGTGAACTGGGCGGTTTTTTAGGTTAGATGGCCTCGGGCAAGTACAGAAAGGGCAGCAGCCTCAAAGGGTGCGGGGCAAAGACAGGACATGCGGGGGCCAAGCAGTGATCGGTATTGTAATTGAAAACTGTCGAAGCTGCATTGGTAAAGTACCGGAACTTCAAGCGCTGATAGAAAGCACCGAAGCTGAAATCGTTATAGGTACAGAAAGCTGGCTGAAGCCAGAGATAAATTCTGCCGAAATTTTTACAAAGGCACAGACGGTGTGTAGAAAGGATAGATTGCATGCAACCGGTGGTGGCGTGTTTGTCGCTGTTAGTAGTAGTTTATCCTGTAGTGAAGTAGAAGTGGATAGTTCCTGTGAATTATTATGGGTGGAGGTTGTAAGTAGGCTGTTTAGGTTTTTTTATTGGTAACGCCACGTAGCGCTCTGTATGAAAATCACTGGCTGTGCTGTGTGCAGTCTGTGACTGGTTTGCATTGTTGTTGGCATTGTAGTGTTGGGCAGCTGGATGTTAACAGCGCGTAGCGTTGCGCAGTTGGAGGTGAGCCGCCAGCAGTGGTGGATGTGGGGAGAGAGATGGAGGAATTTTGAGAGCGGACGATCTGGACGTGTGTCCATCAGGGACAGTAAATTTGTAAGACTGGGTGTCATGAACTGATATATATATTATGACTTTTGAACACTATTAAGGTAAATACATTGTTTCTTCTCTATCAAAATCTTTCATTTGCTAACTATGCCTATCAGTAATTAGTGCCTTCAGTAGTTTGAATCTTTTATTTAGCTGGCAGTAGTGGCGCTCGCTGTATTGCAGTAGTTTGAGTAACGAAGATTTTTGTGAGGTAAGTGCTTTGTGAAACGTATAGGTTAACTTAGTCAGGGCCATTCTCTTGTTGGGATTATTGAAAGTCAGACTGCGTTGCGCTAAAAAATATTGTGTGTCAGTTTAAGCACAGTCATGTATAATTTTTCTAAGGGGACGTTTCAAGGTTACACTCAACAACCGAGCTAGGTTAATAGTTGGCTCCTTCTACCGACCTCCCGACTCAGCAGCATTAGTGGCAGAACAACTGAGAGAAAATTTGGAATACATTCCACATAAATTTTCCCAGCATGTTATAGTCTTAGGTGGAGATTTCAATTTACCAGATATAGACTGGGACACTCAGATGTTTAGGACGGGTGGTAGGGACAGAGCATCGAGTGACATTATACTGAGTGCACTATCCGAAAATTACCTCGAGCAATTAAACAGAGAACCGACTCGTGGAGATAACATCTTGGACCTACTGATAACAAACAGTCCCGAACTTTTCGACTCTGTAAGTGCAGAACATGGAATCAGTGATCATAAGGCCGTTGCAGCATCCCTGAATATGGAAGTAAATAGGAATATAAAAAAAGGGAGGAAGGTTTATCTGTTTAGCAAGAGTAATAGAAGGCAGATTTCAGACTACCTAACAGATCAAAACGAAAATTTCTATTCCGACACTGACAATGTTGAGTGTTTATGGAAAAAGTTCAAGACAATCGTAAAATGCGTTTTAGACAGGTACGTGCCGAGTAAAACTGTGAGGGACGGGAAAAACCCACCGTGGTTCAACAACAAAGTTAGGAAACTACTGCGAAAGCAAATTTAAACGCAGCCAAAACCTCTCAGACAAACAGAACCTAAACGATGTCAAAGTTAGCGTAAGGAGGGCTATGCGTGAAGCGTTCAGTGAATTCGAAAGTAAAATTCTATGTACCGACTTGACAGAAAATCCTAGGAAGTTCTGGTCTTACGTTAAATCAGTAAGTGGCTCGAAATAGCATATCCAGACACTCCGGGATGATGATGGCATTGAAACAGAGGATGACACGCGTAAAGCTGAAATACTAAACACCTTTTTCCAAAGCTGTTTCACAGAGGAAGACCGCCCTGCAGTTCGTTCTCTAAATCCTCGCACAAACAAAAAAATGGCTGACATCGAAATCAGTGTCCAAGGAATAGAACAGCAACTGGAATCACTCAACAGAGGAAAGTCCACTGGACCTGACGGGATACCAATTCGATTCTACACAGAGTACGCGAAAGAACTTGCCCCCCTTCTAACAGCCGTGTACCGTAAGTCTCTAGATGAACGGAAGGTTCCAAATGATTGGAAAAGAGCACACGTAGTCCCAGTCTTCAAGAAGGAACGTCGAGCAGATGCGCAAAACTATAGACCTATATCTGACGTCGATCTGTTGTAGAATTTTAGAACATGTTTTTTGCTCGCGTATCATGTCGTTTTTGGAAACCCAGAATGTACTCTGTAGGAATCAACATGGATTCCGGAAACAACGATCGTGTGAGGCCCAACTCGCTTTATTTGTTCATGAGTCCCAGAAACTATTAGATACAGGCTCCCAGGCAGATGCTATTTTCCTTGACTTCCGGAAGGCGTTCGATACAGTTCCGCACTGTCGCCTGATAAACAAAGTAAGAGCCTACGGAATATCAGACCAGCTGTGTGGCTGGATTGAAGAGTTTTTAGCAAACAGAACACAGCATGTTGTTATCAATGGAGAGACGTCTACAGACGTTTAAGTAACCTCCGGCATGCCACAGGGGAGTGTTATGGGACCATTCCTTTTCACAATATATATATAAATGACCTACTAGATAGTGTCGGAAGTTCCATGCGGCTTTTCGCGGATGATGCCGTAGCATACAGAGAAGTTGCAGCATTAGAAAATTGTAGCGAAATGCAGGAAAATCTGCAGCGGATAGGCACTTGGTGCAGGGAGTGGCAACTGACCCTTAACATAAACAAATGTAATGTATTGCGAATACATAGAAAGAAGGATCCTTTATTGTATGATTATATGATAGCGGAAGAAACAAAGGTAGCAGTTACTTCTGTAAAATATCTGGAAGTATGCGTGCGGAACGATTTGAAGTGGAATGATCATATAAAATTAATTGTTGGTAAGGCGGGTACCAGATTGAGATTCATTGGGAGAGTCCTTAGAAAATGTAGTCCATCAACAAAGGAGGTGGCTTTCAAAACACTCGTTCGACCTGTACTTGAGTATTGCTCATCAGTGTGGGATCCGTATCAGATCGGGTTGACGGAGGAGATAGAGAAGATCCAAAGAAGAGCGGCGCGTTTCGTCACAGGGTTATTTGGTAAGCGTGATAGCGTTACGGAGATGTTTAGTAAACTCAAGTGGCAGACTCTGCAAGAGAGGCGCTCTGCATCGCGGTGTAGCTTGCTCGCCAGGTTTCGAGAGGGTGCGTTTCTGGATGAGGTATCGAATATATTGCTACGCCCTACTTATACCTCCCGAGGAGATCACGAATGTAAAATTAGAGAATTAGAGAGATTCGAGCGCGCACGGAGGCTTACAGACAGTCGTTCTTCCGGCGATCCATACGCGACTGGAACAGAAAAGGGAGGTAATGACAGTGGCACGTTAAGTGCCCTCCGCCACACACCGTTGGGTGGCTTGCGGAGTATAAATGTAGATGTAGATGTCAGCGAGAAGAAGTTTAGAACAGGTTTGACTTCATCTTCAAAGTCTGCTGAAAGTCGCCAGGTCCTCTCATTACCAAACATCAGATGATCGCAGCGTCGATAATTTGCGCTCCGTTTTAAGCAACAGCTAGTTTTCACGTGTCGCAATTTTATGGTGCCATAACTCCTGAACCATGCATAGAACAATGATATAATTTAGTACGTACGTTTAGTGGTAGGCGCGGATACTATCTGCAAAAGGGTTTGGTTCAAATGGCTCTGAGTACCATGGGACTTAACATCTGAGGTCATCAGTCCCCTAGAACTTAGAACTACTTAAACCTAACTAACCAAAGGACATCACACACATCCATGCCCGAGGCTGGATTCGAACCTGCGCCCGTAGCGGTCGCGCTGTTCCAGACTGAAGAGCCTAGAACCGCTTGGCCACAGCGGCCGGCGCAAAAGAGTTTGACAATAGAGTTAACAGTAAGGACGTAATACATTAAAACGTCCTACCTGATGCTAAAGTTTTACCGCATGATCAATGAAAAATGTAGTAAGCGATAAACGTTTTTTTCCTTTCATCATTCTGTGGTGAGAAAAAGTGCCGTAAAGATTTGTAATTACGTGTGAAGTTTGTTGGAAGACATTCTCAAATACTCGATGAATAAAGTTGGGTATTTGCGAGCGGTGAGTTCATAAGACATAAACATAGATTTTAAGTTTAATATCTGACTTATTGTCTTAAACATATAACATAATATTGTAATCCTTAATGAATAGATTATGATAGCAGTTTAATTTTTTAAATTCAGTTAATAATTACGATACTGTACATTAAATACTAGCTTAGCGCCCGCTGCTTCGCTCGCGTAGATTGTATGGCTGGCAGAGAATTTTTTTATTTAATCGAATTTTTATCTTACAAACTGCAACACCTTTTAAACACACTAATGAAGGCCATATAAACACGGTCTTTTCCGAACGTATTTGTGACCAAAAAGCGATCCTGGTAGCTGGAACAAAGTTTTTTGTTAATCACGTCTTTTCCTTTCTTGTGAAGATATTTTCATAGCAACTTTCATCGCCTAAGAAATATTTCTTTGTATCTAATTGAGAAATGAAGTACCAATTTTCATACATTTAGCTTTAAAATTTTTGTGATGTAACGAAATATATTCTTAAAAATTTTTATCCCTTAGGGGTTGAATTTCCAGAAACATCGAAACACGCATTTTTTTAAATTTCTAACCGAGAAGTCAAATTCCAATTCTCCTAGATATAGCCTTAAAATTCGTTAGTAGTTCTTTAATAATTATTTATTTTCAAAAAATTTTCAACCACTTTTTTACCCCCTTAGTGATTAAATTTCCAAACAAGCTGGAACGTATATTTTATATCTTCTGACTGAGAAACCAAATACCAGGTTTCGTAGTTCTAGCTTCAAAATTTCCTTAATAGCGAAATATTGTCAAAAAAAACCTTTCATCCTATATTTCCTCCCGTTAGAAGTGGAATTTCGGACAGTTCCTTCCGAAATGATGCGTGCAGTATAAGATATACACCCTCTCCAGACTTCATGTTTCTATGCTTAGCGGTTTTTCCTGGGCAATGACGAGTCAGTGAATCAGTTTCACACTGTTTCACTTGCCTACTGGTTGAATTTCCAAAAACCGTGACACACGTGTTTTTTATCTCTAACCGAGAAGCCAACAACAATTTTCAAACATTTAACTTTAAAAATGCTTTCATAACAAAATATTTTCATAAATAATCTTATCCGTTATTTTCATAAAACATTTCACCCCCATATGGGTTGAATTTACAAATAGAGTGAAACACGTATTTTTTATTTCTAATTGAAAAGCCAAATTTAAATTTTTATAAATTTAACTTTAAAAATGCTTTCATAACAAAATATTTTCATAAAAAAATTTATCCCTTATTTCACCCCCTTAGAGGTCCAATTTCCAAAAACACTGATACACGTATCCATAAATGTAACTTTAAATTACGTACGTAGTTTTTTAATAATGATGTATTTTCAAAAAAAAACTTTAACTCACAATTTCACCCCCGTAGGATTCAATTTCCAAAAATGCTGAAACACGTATTTCTTTATTTCTGACCAAGAAACCAAAACTCCAATTTTCGTAGGTCTAGTTTGAAAATTGCCTTAATAGAGACATTTTTTTAAAAAAACCCTTCATCCCCTATTTCATTCCCTTAGGATTGGGATTTCGAAAAATCCTCCCATAAACGACAGCTACAATATGAGATCCACACCTCAGCCGAATTTCAAGTTCTTACCCTAAGCGTTTTGGGCTGGCCCATGACGAGTCAGTCAGACAGTCAGGATACTGCCTCTTATATACAGAGATTTAAAATCAAATTTTTGTTGGCTCTGGAAGCCGTTAGA
Organism: Schistocerca nitens; assembly: GCF_023898315.1. Classification (NCBI taxonomy): domain Eukaryota; kingdom Metazoa; phylum Arthropoda; class Insecta; order Orthoptera; family Acrididae; genus Schistocerca; species Schistocerca nitens. Next base: position 603,125,365 of record NC_064619.1, on the reverse strand, counting down.
TAGGGAGCCGGTAACTGAGCTCTGGTTCCATGCCCAGGGATACTCGTTTTGTAATATGTATACGGGTATTTACGTATTTTTCGATGTATTATTACGAGCAACTCAGTAACAAGTTGGTGAGGTCCACTGCAATCACCAGTCACGGATTACAACTTTTTGTAAAACACAGAATCTATGTTTACTGCAAACAGAACGGTCTTCTGCGTGCTGCTGCCTTTAATCCGGGCACGTTAGCTTTTTACTTAAAAAAAACCTATAGATTGCGCTTTGATGTAAACACAGTTTGGCATAAAGTGAAAAGTTACTTTTCTGTTAGATGTACCGACAACGTGACGGTAATTTCTTCGTGTCAAAACGGGCTGAAAATTGCAGTTGCGCTGTAATTTGGAGAGTTGTTCACGCTTCGAAGTGAAACCTGTCAGTTTTTGTCTTGCTAGGAGATATCCACTGTACAGCTTAAAACATTGATTAATATTCCAACCGCTAGTCCTGTGACACAAAACAGTTGATGTTAGCGTCGAAGTGCGAGGAAATCTGGAAAGTGCAACCGCGATTCTCAGCTTCGACTCACATAGAGAACAGAGCTGTGAAGTCGTCAGAACCTTCCAGATAGCCTGAGGGCGGGCACTAAACAGTAAACACGTCACGGTATTCAAGCCGGTGTAGCCCAAGGCAGCATCATGGGGCCCCCCTTGTGTAGCCTCTACGTTAACAATATTCTGACTAGACATACACGACGATCGCCTTCTGCGCAGATGACGCTGCCGTCCTGGCATCGAACTTGTCTCGAGAAATGGCGTAAACGTCGACAAGACAAGCGCGAGGCAAACCTAGGCAACTGCAAAAACACCAAATAACTCTACACAAACGCCCAATACGTTTCCGTGACGAAGGCAGATACCTAGGTGTCTGGATGAATTGGAACAACATACGAGGCGTGTTTTTTAAGTAAGGTCCAATTTGTTGTAGACACTAGTGGTTCGCCCGCATACCGCAAAGAGCGCGTGTACCGGCATGCCTCGGGAACAACTGTGCTCAGTTTCAGCTCCGTAGCTAACCTGTACGGTTCTATTCTGTGCTTTCGAAATGTTTAAGACTATCAACTCGCACGCCGCGTGTGAGGTTCGCTCAATGATACGGTTTCTGACTGGAGACGACACACGGGTTTCGCATATCACGCCCGAATCGAAGCAATAGAGCATGGAGGTGGAGACACACACACTCGCCTGTAAAGATGAAGGCCAAACAGAGTCTGTCCCAGGCCAAAATCATTGCATCGGTGTTTTGGGATAGGCATGGTGTTTTGTTTGTCGACTTCATGCAACGAGGAACCACTATCAATGCAGAAGAATACTGCCAAAGCCTCAATAAGCTACAGAGAGCGATTCAGAACAAAAGACGCGGCATACTGACAAAGGAAATTGTCCTTCTACATAACAATGCAAGACCTCACACTGCAAGTCAGACCCGCGATTAATTGGACAGTTTTGGTTGGGAAGTTATAGACCCTAAGGTCCTGATCTTGCGCCGAGCGATTACCATCTGTTCCTCCAACTCAAACAGCACCTCAGTGGCAACCGTTACAATGATGACGACGACGTGAAAACGGCAGTAAACTCCTTGTTATCGGAGCAAGCGACAAGTTTTTATGAAGAGGGTGTTTTAAAATTGATTGAGAGGTATGATAAGTGTTTGAACAAACTTGGCAACTACAGGGTGTTTCAAAAATGACCGGTATATTTGAAACGGCAATAAAAACTAAACGAGCAGCGATAGAAATACACTGTTTGTTGCAATATGCTTGGGACAACAGTACATTTTCAGGCGGACAAACTTTCGAAATTACAGTAGTTACAATTTTCAACAACAGATGGCGCTGCAAGTGATGTGAAAGATATAGAAGACAACGCAGTCTGTGGGTGCACCATTCTGTACGTCGTCTTTCTGCTGTAAGCGTGTGCTGTTCACAACGTGCAAGTGTGCTGTAGACAACATGGTTTATTCCTTAGAACAGAGGATTTTTCTGGTGTTGGAATTCCACCGCCTAGAACACAGTGTTGTTGCAACAAGACGAAGTTTTCAACGGAGGTTTAATGTAACCAAAGGACCGAAAAGCGATACAATAAAGGATCTGTTTGAAAAATTTCAACGGACTGGGAACGTGACGGATGAACGTGCTGGACAGGTAGGGCGACCGCGTACGGCAACCACAGAGGGCAATGCGCAGCTAGTGCAGCAGGTGATCCAACAGCGGCCTCGGGTTTCCGTTCGCCGTGTTGCAGCTGCGGTCCAAATGACGCCAACGTCCACGTATCGTCTCATGCGCCAGAGTTTACACCTCTATCCATACAAAATTCAAACGCGGCAACCCCTCAGCGCCGCTACCATTGCTGCACGAGAGACATTCGCTAACGATATAGTGCACAGGATTGATGACGGCGATATGCATGTGGGCAGCATTTGGTTTACTGACGAAGCTTATTTTTACCTGGACGGCTTCGTCAATAAACAGAACTGGCGCATATGGGGAACCGAAAAGCCCCATGTTGCAGTCCCATCGTCCCTGCATCCTCAAAAAGTACTGGTCTGGGCCGCCATTTCTTCCAAAGGAATCATTGGCCCATTTTTCAGATCCGAAACGATTACTGCATCACGCTATCTGGACATTCTTCGTGAATTTGTGGCGGTACAAACTGCCTTAGACGACACTGCGAACACCTCGTGGTTTATGCAAGATGGTGCCCGGCCACATCGCACGGCCGACGTCTTTAATTTCCTGAATGAATATTTCGATGATCGTGTGATTGCTTTGGGCTATCCGAAACATACAGGAGACGGCGTGGATTGGCCTCCCTATTCGCCAGACATGAACCCCTGTGACTTCTTTCTGTGGGGACACTTGAAAGACCAGGTGTACCGCCAGAATCCAGACACTACTGAACAGCTGAAGCAGTACATCTCATCTGCATGTGAAGCCATTCCGCCAGACACGTTGTCAAAGGTTTCGGGTAATTTCATTCAGAGACTACGCCATATTATTGCTACGCATGGTGGATATGTGGAAAATATCGTACTATAGAGTTTCCCAGACCGCAGCGCCATCTGTTGTTGAAAATTGTAACTACTGTAATTTCGAAAGTTTGTCTGCCTGAAAATGTACTGTTGTCCCAAGCATATTGCAACAAACGGTGTATTTCTATCGCTGCTCGTTTAGTTTTTATTGCCGTTTCAAAAATTTTTGAAACACCCTGTATGTCGAAAAATAGAGTGAAGTGTGTACCTTCTGAAAATAAATTTACTTTCTTGAAATAACCTTTCGTTGTGTACTTATGTTCAAACGGATTTCACTTAAAAAACATGCCTTGTACAACACGCTGCCTACGACGCGCGCGAGGCTCAAACAACTTTGCCCTACGCTTAACAGGTAAAGCACACTAATTAGGAGGGTGTCGAGGTCCATGTACATGACACTCACCACACCTCTGATGACACGTGCAGCTCCAGTGTGGCGACACATAGGTCCAACACGTATTTGGCGCCTGCAGGTCATACACACGCACCGAGGAGTCTGTAATGAATTCCTCCTAGAAGATCAAGGTACTGCAAAAGCTTGTCATACGACTGTACAAGAACTGCAACTTGCAACACTCGAACAACCACTTCATCCTGAATCTGGACGAACTACCATCATAACAACAGATGGAAGCATAACCGCCGCGCCGGCCGGTGTGGCCGAGCGGTTATAGGCGCTACAATCTGGAACCGCGCGACCGCTACGGTCGCAGGTTCGAATCCTGCCTCGGGCATGGATGTGTGTAACGTCCTTTGGTTAGTTAGGTTTAAGTAGTTCTAACAAGGGAACCTCCCCATCGCACCCCCCTCAGATTTAGTTATAAGTTGGCACACGGATAGGCCTTGAAAAACTGTACACAGAACAATCGAGAAAACAGGAAGAAGTTGCGTGGAATTATGAAAAAATATAAGCAAAATACACAAACTGAGTAGTCCATGCGCAAGGAGCGTGTTAGCTTACGAGCGCCGTGGTTAGCGTGAGCAGCTGCGGAACGACAGGTCGGGGGTTCAAATCTTCTCTCGAGTGAAAAGTTTAATTTTTTATTTTCAGATAATTATCAAAGTTCAGGCACTCACACATAATCAACTTCGCTCTCCAAAATTCCACGACATGTTCAGATTTGCTTGGACATATGCAGGATTTGACGGTCTACGCACGGAAACATTTGAAAACGTAAAAAACATGTTTTGACAGAGCACAGGGAAAACTGTGCGACTGTGAAACTGTTGCATTCATTTGACGCAGTTTATGTGATAAACTCTTACGCTTTCATCACTTTTTTGAGAGTAATTATCACATCCACAAGAAAACCTAAATCGGGTAAGGTAGAAGAATCTTTTTACCCATTCGCCAAGTGTGCAAGTTAGGTGGGTCGACAACATATTCCTGTCATGTGACACACATGCCGTCACCAGTGTCGTAAAGAATATATCAGACGTGTTGTCCTGTGGAGGAATCGGTTGACTTATGACCTTGCGATCAAATGTTTTCGGTTCCTATTGGAGAGGCACGTCCTTTCGTCTACTAATCGCACGGTTTTGCGGTGCGGTCGCAAAACACAGACACTAAACTTATTACAGTGAAGAGAGATCTCAATGAATGAACGGACAGATCGTAACTTTGCGAAAATAAAAAAAAATCAATCGAGGGAGGACTCGAACCAAGGACCTTTCGATCCGCAGTTGCTCACTCTAACCACGAGACCACGGCGCTCATCAGCTAACATTGTCCTTTATGTTGCTTATCTTCCACATGGACTACTCAGTTTGTATATTTTGCTTATTTTTTCATAGTTCCACACAACTTCCTCCTGATTTCTCGTTTGATCTGTGTTTAGTTTTTCAAGGCCTATCCACTGTGTCAATTTATAACTAAATCTGAGGGGAGTGCGATGGGGAGGTTCCCTTGTAAGATCTAGGGGACTGATGCCCCCCACTGTTAAGTCACATAGTGCTCAGAGCCATTTGAACCATAACCGCCGAAATACACTTTCCCGTAGGGAAAATTAACCACTTACGGAATGCTTAAGCTGAGCATGCAAACAACGCTATATTGACGAACACCTGTAATACAGCAAACCAGTGTGGCACCGCCAGCCGTACTCAAAGGCCAAGTAGTCGCCTTACGCAGCGAAGCCGAGCGTGCTACGCGTCAAACCAAGCCGATACGACTACACACAACGAGGGACCAATTTTATAATGAAATTGATCACTCAGATGACCACTTGGTATGTTACAGGTACGCAGACGCTGCAGCTGACCCAGGAGGTTTCGTCGGAGACAGCTAGGACGGTAATACCTCTCCACTAACATTTCGTACCACCCGAACATGAGCTGTCGCTACATCTACATCTACATCATACTCTGCAAGCCACCTAATGGTGTGAAGCGGAGGGTACTTCGGTACCACTATCGAATCCCTCCAACCCTGTTTTACTAGCGAACAGTGCGTGGGAAGAATGATTGTCGGTAAGCCTCTGTATAAGCTCCAGTTTCTCGAATTTTCTCCTCGTGGTCAGTACGCGAGAAGTATGTGAGGGGGCGGGGGGGGGGGGGGGGGAGTAATATGTTGTCCTCCTGAAAAGTGCTGTCCCGAAATTTCAATAGTAAATCTCTCCGTGATACACGACGCCTCTCTTGTAACGTCTGCCAATATGGTTTGTTTAGCATCTCCGTAACGCTCTCTCGCCAGATAAACGATCCCGTGACCAAACGCGCCGCTCTTCGTTGGATCTTCTCTATCTCCTCTATCAGTCCTACCTAATAGGGATCCCAGACACTATGAACAATACTCAAGAGTCTGGCGAACAGGCGCCTTGTAAGCCACTTCTTTCGTGAATGACTTACATTTCCATAAGATTCTTCCGATGAATCTGAGACTGGTGTCTGCTTTTCCCACTATGTGTTTTATATGGTTACTCCACTTAAGTTCACTCTGGATAGTTATGCCTAGATATTTTACATCAGACGCTGTCTCCAGCTGTTTGTCATCAATTTTTTTACGTTCAGCGTCAACTGCAAGAGCCTGCACCAATCACCAATTCCCGCAGGTCGTTCTGCAAATTATTACTACCTTCTGGCGTTGCTACTTTGGTATAGACAACTACATCATCTGCGAATAGCCGTAAAGAGCGTCCGACGATATCTGCTAGATCATATATACAGGGTGGTCCATTCAACGTGACCGGGCCAAATATCTCACGAAATAAGCGCCAAACGAAAAAACTACAAAGAACGAAACTTATCTAGCTTGAAGGGGGAAACCAGATGGCGCTATGGTTGACCTGCTAGATGGCGCTGCCATAGGTCAAACGGATATCAACTGCGTTTTTTTTAAACAGGAACCCCGATTTTTTATTACATATTCGCGTAGTACGTAAAGAAATATGAATGTTTTAGTTGGACCACTTTTTTCGCTTTGTGATAGATGGCGCTGTAATAGTCACAAACATACGGCTCACGATTTTAGACGAACAGTTGGTAACAGGTGGGTTTCTTGAATTAAAATACAGAACGTAGGTACGTTTCAACATTTTATTTCGGTAGTTCCAATGTGATACATGTACCTTTGTGAACTTATCATTTGTGATATCGTATGCTGTTACAGCGTGATTACCTGTAAATACCACATTAATGCAATAAATGCTCAAAATGATGTCCGTCAACCTCAATGCATTTGGCAATACGTGTAACGACATTCCTCTCAACAGCGAGTAGTTCGCCTTCCGTAATGTTCGCACATGCATTGACAATGCGCTGACGCATGTTGTCAGGCGTTGTCGGTGGATCACGGTAGCAAATATTCTTCAACTTTCCCCACAGAAAGAAATCCGGGGACGTCAGATCCGGTGAACGTGCGGGCCATGGGATGGTGCTTCGACGACCAATCCACCTGTCATCGAGAAAATGGGGGCCAATTATCCTTCCTCCCATTATGCCGCACCATACATTATTAACCCGCCAAGGTCGCTGATGTTCCACTTGTCGCATCCATCGTGCATTTTCCGTTGCCCAATAGTGCATATTATGCCGGTTTACGTTACCGCTGTTGGTCAATGACGCTTCGTCGCTAAATAGAACGCGTGCAAAAAATCTGTCATCGTGCCGTAATTTCTCTTGTGCCCAGTGGCAGAACTATACACGACTTTCAAAGTCGTCGCCATGCAATTCCTGGTGCATATAAATATGGTACGGGTGCAATCCATGTTGATGTAGCATTCTCAACACCGACGTTTTTGAGGTTACCGATTCTCGCGCAATTTGTCTGCTACTGATGTGCGGATTAGCCGCGACAGCAGCTAAAACACCTAATTGGGCATCATCATTTGTTGCAGGTCGTGGTTGACGTTTCACATGTGGCTGAACACTTCCTGTTTACTTAAATAACGTAACTATCCGGCGAACGGTCCGGACACTTGGATGATTTCGTCCAGGATACCGAGCAGCATACATAGCACACGCCCGTTGGGCATTTTGATCACAACACGTTATCGACGTTTTCCGCAATTGGTAAACGGTCCATTTGAACACGGGTAATGTATCACGAAGCAAATACCGTCCGCACTGGCGGAATGTTACGTGATACCACGTACTTATACGTTTGTGACCATTACAGCGCCATCTATCACAAAGCAAAGAAGTGCTCCAACTAAAACATTCATATTTCTTTACGTACTACACGAATATGTAATAAAAATGGGGGTTCCTATTTTAAAAAAACGCAGTTGATATCCGTTTGACCTACGGCAGCGCCATCTAGCGGGCCAACCAAAGCGCCTTCTGGTTTCCCGATTTAAGCTAGACAAGTTTCGTTCTTTGTAGTTTTTTCGTTTGATGCTCCTTTCGTGAGATATTTGGCCCGGTCACTATCAATGGACCACCCTGTATACACTTTGTTCTCCCAATACCGCCGCATTACACTCGGAAATAGCATAATGGCTTAAGGCCAAGATTTCAACGTAGATTTTATGAATAAATAATTTTAACAGTCGAAGGCGAGGGTGACATATTTTTAAAAAAGTTTTATATGACTGTGAACCGCACCTCCGAAGAAACAAATGTAATATAAGCGCCCCCAGAAAGTGTTACTACACTATACCTAATATTTACGTCAATGCAGCTGCGACCTTTCCGGCACGCGTTTGTTGTCTGGTTACTCCATTTATAGAGCATTTGTTTCTGCTTGTGGCTGATTCCCGTTTGCTATAATTATTCTTCGTTTCTCTCTTTTTACGGAAGCTAACAGTAACTGTTACTTGAGTTGCTTAAGGGTAATGTGCTATATAATAAGCGCAGACAGAGCACCAAAACGCTGACAGGTATACATTTGGACCTGTAGGTGTTTTAATTCATAACACAAAAATACATTTTTACAAGAAATTGGGCAATATTGCCTTACTTATTTTATTTATTTACTGATGGAAGTTGATTCCCCCTCCCTTTAACCCCCGTCCCCCTGTATCCATTCGATGCCCGCTACATGCAAAGCGGAAGTGTTGTCGCGGGAAGGCGGGACCACGCGGTTGGACATTTCCATAGCTTCCTTTCCGCCGACGGCAGGGCAACCGCCCTCTCCCTCGCAGCCGGGAACACTACCTCCGCCTGTCCTCCCCCCCCCCCCACTCTTCTCCCATCCCGCAACCCCCACCCCGCCTAATCCCTCGTGCTGCGGCCGTGTACTTCTCCCCCTCCTCGGACCGCTCAAAAGCACGCAGGCGGCGGCATCGTTGACGTCACAAAACTGCGCTAACCGGCAGCGAGAACGGAGGGAAAACTCAAATAATCGTTAGAATTGCATAACAACTATACTAACGTGACACTCATATATATATATATATATATATATATATATATATATATATATATATATATATATATTGCGGTTGAAGATTCACACAATGACCAGTGAAAAAATGTGTGGTGAAAACATCGGATAAAAATAGATTGAACATAGAACAAGAATGCACAATAAGGCAAAAAATCTACGATTGCGTATTCTATTTAGAAAAGAACCGTGCAAAAATAATTATTGTAGAGAAACAAAATTCTCGCTGCTTAGTGGACTGCACGTTGTCAGGTCATAAAAAAGTACAACCTGTTACCATCACGTTAAATCCACGTCTTAAGTAACGGGTATTAAACTAAGCAACCACAATAGAATAGACTGCGTTACAGTTTGCAGGCCTACAAAAATAACACAGAAAATCCGATCAATGCTATAAAATATAAATATAAAAATCCGATCACTGTTATAAAAATTAAATGTTTTTACCGGTAATTACTGAGAGAAGTGCGTTTCGACGTAATACGCTCTAGAGTTCGGTAATGTTCTTCCCTCGTTTCGGCCATCCGAGGACCACCTTATTTCCTTGGCGTTTTACCTTGAGCTAATACTTACATCCAATAGTCTCACATTCGTTTTCTACCAACATTTTGTCCTTCGACTAAAATCTTGACAGTTTTCAACTTTATCCTTTCCTGGAAATGTTTATGCGTTCCATGTTGCTTCCTGAAAGGGTCACATTCCTGAACGCCTCCAACTGCGGTCAACATTTCTTGGTAATCCCATTCAATGTCAGTGAAGTACGGTCCCTCAATTACATTGTTTTTGTGTAGAAAAATAGGTAATACTCCGATGGGTAGGTCTATTTGGACTAAACACTGTCAAGCGTCTACTTACAGTAGCGTAAAATACTTTCTAATTTCTGTTTCGCAGTGGATATGTGGAGTCACTTGTTTCGTAGTGGGTATGTAGCGTCACTTAAGACTGCTCCTTCCGTGTTTCATATGACGTCCAGTGTCAATGAATAACGTCTTCTAGGTTATCACTACCTACAAATGATGTCTAAACCATAATTTAATTGGGTCAGTCGATGAAGTGGTATCAAAAAAATGGTTCAAATGGCTCTGAGCACTATGGGACTTAACATCTGAGGTCATCAGTCCCCTAGAACTTAGAACTACGTAAACCTAACTAACCTAAGAACATCACACACATCCATGCCCGAGGCAGCATTCGAACCTGCGACAGTAGCAGCAGCGCGGTTCCGGACTGAAGTGCCTACAACCGCTCGGCCACAACGGCCGGCGAAGTGGTGTCATAATTGTGTGGTGTGATATTCATGTCGGGGATATTTATCGACAGCGACAGCAAAGCGCAAAGCACAAGCAGGCAATGAGCGTGGCTGCTGTGTGGCAGTACTGCCTCAGCTACCGGTCGTTAGCGTGTTTTGGTTTCACATTCAGTGTTGGTACCAGTAGTACTTCTGTTCATCCGTGTATCACCCACCGCTGCAAGGATATCGGGCACGTCGCAGTATTACGGTATAAGAAGGAAAAAAACATAATTCATATTTTTCACAACTACTATTAAAATCTTGCAGTGGCTGTAGAGGGTACTAAGCATTGATAAGTAACCCACCTCCGGTATTGTACCGTCTTGATGTAAAATAAGTCTGAAGATCTGCATCTACATCCACATAAATACTCCGCAAGCCACCATACGGTGCGTGGCGGAGGGTACCATGTACCACCACTAGTTATTTCCTTTCCTGTTCCACTCGGAAACAGAAAGAGGGAAAAACGATTGTCTAAATGCCTCCATATGAACCTTAATTCCTCGTATCGTATTTTCGTGGTTCTTACGCACAATGTCTGTTGGCGGCAGCAGAATCGTTCGGCAGTCAGCTCGAAATGCCAGTTCCCTAAATTTTCTCAATAGTGTTTGTCGAAAAGATTGTCTTCTTCCCTCCAGGGATTCCTATTTGAGTTCCCGAAGCATCTCCTAACACGTGTGTGTTGTTCGAACCTACCGGTAACAGGTCTAGCAGCCCACCTCTGAATTGCTTCCATCTCTTCCTTCAATCCGACCTCGTACGGATTCCAAACACTCGAGAACAGATTGCACCAGCGTCTTATATGCGGTCTCCTTTACAGGTGAACCTCTCATTCCTAAAATTATCCCAATAAACCGAAGTTGACCATTCGCCTTCCCTGCCACAGTTCTCACATCCTCGTTCCATCTCATATCGCTTTGCAACGTTACACACAGATATTTAAACGACTTTGTCATGCAGGACACAAGAAATACTGTATTCGAACACTACAGGTTCGTTCTTCCTACTCATCCGCATTAATTTACATTTTTTCACATTTAGGGCTAGCTGCCAATCGTCACTCGGACTGGAAATTTTGTGTAACTCGTATCTTTCTACAGTCACTCAACTTCGACACTTGTATTATTTAAGAAGTCTTCGAGCCATTTACATATCTGTTAACTTATCCCATGTGCTTGTACCTTCCTCAACCGCCTCCAACGGGGCTTTCCGGAAATCTAGAAATGTGAAATCTGTCTGTTACCTTTCATCCATGGTTTGCAGTATATCATGTGAGAAAAGGGCAAGCTGAGTTTCGCTTTCTAAAACCGTGCTGATTCGTGGACATAAGATTCTCACTCTCAAGAAAGTTTATTGCATTAGAAGTCAGAATATGATCAAGGATTCTGCAGCAAACAGAAGTTAGAGATATTGGTCTGTAATTTTGCGGGTCCGTTCTTCTACCCTTCTTATACAGGTTGTAAATTTCAAGTTAGTAAACCAGAATAACTCGAAAAATAAGCTTCACACGAAAAAATGTGTAGAATCCAAAGTTGATTATTTTCGAGGGGGACATCTGCTAGTGCTAAAATTAGCCCGCGTTTCGATTCTTGGTAGTTGGCGCTGTAATTCAGGAAAATCCATGTTCTCATTTTTACGTGGAAAATGGTTACGGATAAGTAAAAATGTCGTTTTCCCACCCGAAACTAAAAGACTCAAATTAAGCAAGTTGTGACATTTCTCGACAAAAAAAGGTGATTACTTTGAATCTAATAAAAAATTAAGTTCCTGAGTCAGTTTTTTAGTTAATGAGTTCATTCGTTAGATAGTAGGATGTTTGGTTAGTTAGTTAGCTAGTCAGATGATTTGTTTGATAATTAAAAGTTGTGTGGCCTCATGACGACGAAACAGACAAAACTTATCCGAATCCGCGGAAAAAATTAATATTTAGGGCAAAACATTTGTAAAACTCAAATTCCTCCCTCTCAAACCCCACCCTATGGGGAGAGAGGGAGAGTTTTAGTTTCAGCGCATCAAAATTTACGAAGTAAATAAGTATTTTTTATTTATCCGTAACCATTTTCCACGCAAAAATAAGAACGCGGATTTTCTCGAATTACAGCGCCAACTACCAAGAATCAAAACAAATGTATAAGACAAAATGTACGTAGTTTTTTATGTAGAATCTGATTCTGCAATAAAAATGGGGGTTCCCGTTTGAAATTTTTAAGTTGCCTCCTGCCCCACCCTAGGGGGCTGGGATGGCGGGCTAATTTTAGCACCAGCCGATGTCCCCCTCGAAAATAATCAATTTTGGATTCTACACATTTTTTCGGGTGAAGCTTATTTTTCGAGTTATTCTGGTTTGTCAACTTAAAATTTACACCCTGTATACAGGAGTCACCAGCGCTGTTTTGCAGTCGCTTGGGACCTTGATGGGACGGTTTTGGGATCCCCCTCTTCACGGAACGCACACAGTCTGAGAAGAAGGCGCTGTCGTCAGTCCCTGTCGCAGTTATGACGTCACAGACCATTTACATCCGATCAGAACAACGGCTGCGAGGAGCAGGTAGGTTGGGAACCACGAGGGCTGGCTGTGGAGCTTCACGGACGCGCCCCGATCTCGCCCTTGAAGAGGACGTTCTTCGACTCGTAGAACAGAACCCGCCGACGAGTACCCCAGACATCGCCAATGCCGTGGGGCTGTTGTAGACCACACAGGTCAGAACTCATTGTCTCCGCTGCGTGCGCACCGTGGAGGGGCAAATCTGAAACTGATCCGATCTTACAACTTTAGACGAGGGTGAGCCAACTGAAAACCTTAAATATTTTTTAAAATATTATTTATTGTGCAGAAGTGGTACCAAGCTGTATCACTTTTCAACATAATCACCCCCACGTTCAATGCAAGTCCTCCAGCGCTTACAACCTCCATAAATGCCTTTAGAAAAAAATTCTTTTGGTAGTCTGCTCAACCACTCATGCACCGCGTGGCGTACCTCTTCATCAGAACGGAACTTCTTTCCTCCCATTGCGTCTTTGAGTAGTCCAAACATATGTAAATAACTTGGGGCAAGGTCTGGTCAGTATGTTGGATGAGGAAGTCACTCAAAATGCAGGTATGTGATTGTTGCAACTGTTGTACGGGCAGTGTGGGGCCTTGCATTGTCATGTTGCAAAAGGACACTTGCTGACAGCAATCCACGTCGCTTTGATTTGATTGCAGGCCACAGATGATTTTTTAGGAGAGCTGTGTATGGTGCACTGGTGACAATGGTCCCTCTACGCATGTAATGCTCGAAAATGACGCCTTTTTCGTCTCAAAAGAGAGTCAGCATAACCTTCCCTGCTGATGGTTCTGTTCGACACTTCTCTGGTTTTGTTGATGAGAAATGGCGCCATTCCTTGCTCGCTCTCTTCGTTTCCGGTTGGTGGAAGTGAACCCAGATTTCGTCCCCAGTAACAATTCTTGCAAGGAAGCCATCACCTTTTCGTTCAAAGCGCCGAAGAAGTTCTTCACAAGCATCAACACGACGTTCTCTCATTTCAAGAGTCAGCTGCCGTGGCACCCACCTTGCAGACACTTTGCGAAACTGGAGCATATCATGCACAGTGTGGTGTGCTGACCCATGACTAATCTGTAAACATGTTGCAATGTCATTCAGTGTCACTCGGCGGTTTTCCTTCACTGTGGCTTCAACTGCTGCAATGTTCTGTGGAGTCACAACTCGTTGTGCCTGACCTGGACGAGGAGCATCTTCCACTGAAGTCACACCATTTGCGAACTTCCTACTCCATTCGTAGACTTGCTGCTGTGACAAACATGCATCACCGTACTGAACCTTCATTTGTCGATGAATTTCAATAGGTTTCACACCTTCACTACGCAAAAACCGAATAACAGAACGCTGTTCTTCCTGGTGCAAGTCGCAAGTGGGGCGGCCATCTTTATATTGATACTGCGACAGTATGTGTGCATCTGCACTATGCTGCCACCTACAGGCTATTCTGCGCGCTGTTTGTAGCACGCTTACCAACTTATAGGATAACGGCGCGAAATTTCGTTTTGTTATTACAAATTTAAGGTTTTCATTTGACTCACCCTCGTATTTTACAAGACGGTACATATCCCGACATGGGTTTGTCACCAGAACTTTATCTGCTAAGTCGCCTTTCTAAACCAAAGAAGCCTAATTTTGAAACATCCTGCAGGTGTAGAAATCACAGGCACATACACACTCACAGGTCTAGTTTGAGAACGATGAGACAGAGAGTAGGCCTGTTCTTACGGAAGGAACCATGCAGGCATCTCGCTGAAGAAATTTAGGGACATTCGTGATGGTTTGAGCACAGTGCTGCCGTTTCGTCTACAATGCTGAAGAAAACACTGCAACCAGCCACACCTTTTGGCTGAACGATTCATTTCACCAATACCGGGTTTCAGGCCTGGTCCCGTCATCAGGACCGGCCGTGGTGGCCGAGCGGTTCTATTCGCTTGAGTCTGGAACCGCGCGACCGCTACGGTCACAGGTTCGTATCTTGCCTCGGGCATGGATGTGTGTGATGTCCTTAGGTTTAAGTAGTTCTAAGTTCTGGGGGACTGATGACCTCAGATGTTAAGTCCCATAGTGCTCACAGCCATTTGAACCAACCTGTCATCATGTAGCAGCGACCATTTCTGTACAGGTTTCACATTTCTCTTCTTTGTTAGCTGCGCAGTTGTACTGTCGTTCTTTATGTTCACTTTGATGTAATCTGAAATCACTTTATCTGCTAGATACCTTTTGTTAAATGCTTTCGTTAACTGAAATTCACAGTTCCTGAAATTATGCGCAGTTCTCAAATCATCATGGGTAAAAGATTGTCATAACTACAGTACCAGGTAAAAAGAACTGTGCATAATTTCAGAAAGAGCAAATTTCAGTTAACGAAAGCAATCCTGGCTAATGCATTTAACAAAATGTGCCTAAAAGAGGATGTGATTCCACAATATATGAAAGTGAACATGGAGACCAAAAGTACATCTTCACAGCAAACGAAGGGCAGAAATGTGAAACCTGCAGGAACAGCGATGGAGCTGTCGACTAGTTACAACTGACTGACTAGTCCATTTTTTTATCGTTTAGTCGATTTTTTTCAGTCGGATGAAGCAACCAAAAGAAACTGGTTCCTGCGGCCATGACAGATTTATGAATGTTTCTCACTCACTCTCCGCGTTCGAGTGGTTTCACCTAATGTGAGACAACAGACTGACACGTCTCTATGGATGTTTTCACTCAGTCTCCGACTAGGATTGTTTTCACTTACATAACTCTTCATTCTCTTCGATTATACAGTGTACGAGCCATGACTAGCTTTTCCCTACTTTTTTTAGACATAAACTAGTAAATCCTAGCTTCTTTACAGAATCTAAGTCACATGTATAAAAATAGCTTCAAACTTCTGTTTACTTTACGTATGAGTTAATGTCTTAAATATTTGACGTTAAGCGTGTAAGCGAGAATAAGTTTACAAAGAAACTTCCTGGCAGATTAAAACTGTGTGCCGGACCGAGTTTCGAACTCGGGACCTTCGAGTCTAGGGTCCGACACACAATTTGCCAAGAAGTTTCATATCAGCGTACACTCCGCTGCAGAGTGAAAATCTCATTCAAGTTTACAAAGGTTTGAAACAATGTTCAGGTTCGTAGGAAGTCTCTCATTATGAGACAAATGTCATGGGGAAGTGATATGCACATATAAAGATGGCGGTAGTATCGCGTACACGAGGTATAAAAGATCAGAACATCGATGGAGGCGCCAATTGTACTCAGGTGATTCATGTGAGAAGGTTTCCGACTTGATCATGGCGTCACGACGCGAATTAACAGACTTTGAACGCGGAATGATAGTTGGGGCTAGACGCATAGGACATTCCATTTCGGGAATCCTTAGGGAATTCAATATTCCACGATCCGCAGTACCAAGAGTGTGCCGAGAATACCAAATTTCAGGCATTACCTCTCATAACACACAATATGGCGCCGACGGCCTTCGCTTGACGACCGATAGCAGCGGTGTTTGCGTAGAGTTGTCAGTGTTAACAGACAATCAATGCTGCTTGAAACAACCATAGAGTAAATATCTCTGGAGTGAGCACTCACATGCGCAGAACGGATTTTGTGTTGTCAACATACATTGCCGGCCTGGTCACGTGATCTCGGGACGTCGTGTGTTTGTTCGTATAGCGCCCTGTATATTTAGAATGTCACTATATCTCTAGTACAGACGGATTCTTTTCGTACGTGTCGTGGATTATTTATATATGTTGCGCAGACATTTTAACAGTATCCATTTGATACCGGGAATAAACCAGCTACGTAACTTCTAAGGGCAAGTGATATTACATTCAGCTTCTTTGCGATAGGTGTCATAGTTCAGATGCACTCGATTTTTGGTAGTTTTTGGTATGATACCGCACTTTATAGTATTACAGAGCCTGAAGTACATTTTTGCAGTGATAGTCCTGCAAAACGACTTGACAGTACGTTAGTACTTTCGCACGAATTTACCACACATTAGCGATTATATCCCTGCTAATTCGTCCGTTTTTCTTGTATTTCTGCGTATTTATTTTCTCGTTTTTGCGACCTAAAGCACAATTTTTCTTACTGGTGGCACTTTGAGGTATTTATTTAACGCATTTTAAGTACTTGTTCCCAGTTCATTAAATAAATAGTAGACGGAGTAATCTATATACATAACTGACAAGTCACTGATAAATGCATGGAGGATAGTATTTACTGAAACAACCAACATTTTCCTTTTCTGTTCCACTAGCAAATTTACGAGAGCAAGCGATTGTTTGTAAGCTTTTGTACGAGCCGTAATATCTATTATATAGTCATAAAATAGTAGAAAAATATGTCTACAGAATCAAGTCTTAATTATAATGCGTCTCGAAATTTTTAAACGTATACTGTGTCTCTTACTAAAATGAAAACTATAATTAGAGCTATATGGAATGCGCCCATGAAAAGTTACTATCCCTCCTTTCACATATTTTTCTTTGCATCCGTAGCAACAACGTAATTCACCATCGCTATTACACTATCAACAAACGGTGAAACACAACAAAAACTCTTGGTATTATAAACTTCAAACGCTGCAGAAAGCACACACGCACAGCGAAATCCCGAGATCACGTGACAATCCTGGTTTAATGTTGACAACATGCGCAGAACGCAATGCTCACTCCAGAGATATTTACTCTATGGAAACAACCGAAGAAATCGTTGCGGGACGTACAAAGAGCGCATTCGTTAGGTCAGTGCGGCGAAATTAGGCGTTAATGGGCTACGGCAGCAGATGACTGACTCGAGTACCTTTTCTAACAAAGCGGCATCGTTTGCAACGCCTCTCCTTGGCTCGTGACAATTACGGTTGGACCCCAGACAACTGGAAAACAGTGGCCTTCCGAGATGCTACTCCAGGCGGGTGTAAAATGAATGTGCAGAACGGAAATACTGAAAGCGAAAATGAAGATTTGGCCCTGTTTGACTACCCCCTGAAGCAGATCTTAGGATCTGTTAATGGTGATTATTTTCTTCTTGCTCTTTAACATATAAACTACAACATAAACATAAATGAACGATTAAGGGAACTAGTAACTACCGAATGATAAATGGTGTTTCCGCTTATACATTTATTATAGATTAAAACCCCTTTATATTACAAATGTTTATATATCAATGTCCAGTGGACGTAAAGAGATACAAATGAATTTCATAACTAATACGATTGATCAATTGCCCAAATCTATCCCTTTTTGTGGCTACGCGATCTAATATAAATAAAGCGAGATGGTTGACATCATCTACGTACGAAACACTAGAAGATCACTTTCAAAGATCATCTACAGTGGTGTGCAACCTCAGTGGAAATAAAATTTACGTGATGACGGCTGTTTAGCTTTATAGCCCTAATAAGCCGAAGCAACTCGCAATATCACCGTATGTACTGCATCCGGTGCGTCAGAGTGATGCATCTCGTACACGTCTGCGACGATGGAAGGAACCCAGCCACGAAATAAAATTTCAGATACTCGGACAGCAGAAGGCGGTCCTCCTACTGTCTTCTCCTCTATGCGTTCTACAAACAAGAAACGCGAACTCCCAGCTACAAGGATGGAATTCAGACAACGTCTCTACATGAGTATAGGCAGAAGAGGTGCTCTCAATCACTGAACGAACGCTGCGTACTCAACGACGACTCCTTACCCAGAGGCGAAGTCGAGAATCGTATAAGTTCGCAACAGTACAGTGCCTAACCATTCTGCCGGCCAGCGTGGCCGAGAGGTTCTAGGCGCTTCAGTCTGGAACAGCTCGACTGCTACGGTCACAGGTTCGAATCCTACCTCAGACATGGATGTGTGTGATGTCCTTAGGTTAGGTAGGTTTAGCAGTTCTAAGTTCTAGGGGACTGATGACCTCAGATGTTGTCCCATAGTACTCAGAGCCATTTCAACCATTTTGAGCAACCCTTTATGGACATCATGTTCCTCAACAGCGATGCAGTGTCACCGGGCCACCACTGTTCGCAACTGATTTGAAGAACATCCTGAACAATTCGAGCGAATGATTTGGCCACCCAGATCCTCCGACATGAATCCCATGGAACATTTATGAGACAATATCACGAGGTCAGTTCTTACACAACATTCTGCACCGGCAACACTTTTGCAATTATGGTCGGCTACAGAGGCAACATGGCTCAATATTTCTGCAAGGAACAGCCAACGACTCTTTGAGTCCATGGCATGTCGAGTAGGTGCACTACGCCGGCAAAAGGAGGTCCGATACGATATTAGGTGGTATCGCATGCGTTTGCCACAGTGTATACAGGGTGGTCCATTGATAGTGACCGGGTCAAATATCTCACGAAATAAGCGTCAAACGAAAAAACTACAAAGAACGAAACTTGTCTAGCTTAAAGGGGGAAACCAGATGGCGCTATGGTTGGCCCGCTAGATGGCGCTGCCGTAGGTAAAACGGATATCAACTGCGTTTTTTTAAAATAGGAACCCCCATTTTTTATTACATATTCGCGTAGTACGTAAAGAAATATAAATGTTTTAGTTGGACCACTTTTTTGCTTTATGATAGATGGCGCTGTAATAGCCACAAACGTATAAGTACGTGGTATCACGTAACATTCCACCAGTGCGGACGGTATTTGCTTCGTGATACATTACCCGTGTAAAAATGGACCGTTTACCAATTGCAGAAAAGGTCGATATCGTGTTGATGTATGGCTATTGTGATCAAAATACCCAATGGGCGTGTGCTATGTATGCTGCTCGGTATCCTGGACGGCACCATCCAAGTGTTCGGACCGTTCGCCGGATAGTTACGTTATTTAAGGAAACAGGAAGCGTTCAGCCACATGTGAAACGTCAACCACGACCTGCAACAAATGGTGATGCGCAAGTAGGTGTTTTAGCTGCTGTCGCGGCTGATCCGCACATCAGTAGCAGACAAATTACGCGAGAATCGGGAATCTCAAAAACATCGGTGTTGAGAGTGCTACATCAACATCGATTGCACCCGCACCATATTTCTATGCACCAGGAATTGCATGGCGACGACCTTGAACGGCGTGTGCAGTTCTGCCACTTGGCACAAAAGAAATTACGGGGCGATGACAAATTTTTAGCACACGTTCTATTTACCAACGAAGCTTCATTCACCAACAGCGGTAACGTAAACCGGCATAATATGCACTATTGGGCAACGGAAAATCCACCATGGCTGCGACAAGTGGAATATCAGCGACCTTAGCGGGTTAATGTATGGTGCGGCATTATGGCAGGAAGGATAAGTGGTCCCCATTTTGTCGATGGCAATCTAAATGGTGCAATCTATGATGATTTCCTACGTAATGTTCTACCGATGTCACTGCAAGATGTTTCACTGTATGACAGAATGGCGATGTACTTCCAACATGATGGATGACCGGCACATAGCTCGCGTGCGGTTGGAGCGGTATTGAATAGCATATTTCAAGACAGGTGAATTGGTCGTCGAAGCACCATACCATGGCCCGCACGTTCACCGGATCTGACGTCCCCGGATTTCTTTCTTTGGGGAAAGCTGAAGAATATTTGCTATCGTGATCCATCGACGACGCCTGCAACATGCGTCAGCGCATTGTGAATGCATGTGCGAACATTACAGCGCCATCTATTACAAAGCGAAAAAAGTGGTCCAACTAAAACATTCATATTTCTTTACGTACTACACGAATATGTAATAAAAATGGGGGTTCCTATTTTAAAAAACGCAGTTGATACCCGTTAGACCTATGGCAGCGCCCTCTAGCTGGCCAACCATAGCGCCATCTGGTTTCCCCCTTCATGCTTGGCAAGTTTCGTTCTTTGTAGTTTTTCGTTTGACGGTTATTTCGTGAGATATTTGGCCCGGTCACGATCAGTGGACCACCCTGTATAGTCTGGGTAACTTGAGGTCTGTTAAAGATAGCCTTTCATGCATCTCAGTGTTCATGACGTCATATCTGCTGAACTATGCGTCGTACAATAACTTTGTACATTTAGTGAATTATTCGGTTACTGTCTATGATATGTGTTGCGAATAAAGTTACCGGTAAAGACGTAATAAATAAAAACGTCATGCCAGATGCTCAAGCTTTACTACATGTATAGCGGTAACGTCCTAAGCGATTAATTTCTTTCGTTTCATAGTTTCGTGGATGGTGTCAGGGGAGGAAACGTGTAATTTTCGCGCCATGATGTGCGGTATCGTATTTCTAAGTCTCATACTTGTCTTGCTGTGTTTAAACCTGTAGCATAAGATTATATCTCTTAATGTATGCATTATGCATTATGATAGCATTTTAAATATTTGAATTCGGTCGATAATTACTTACCGAATAGTACTGAAAAATCAAATCTTTGAAATCTGTCGAATAGCCAACCTGCAACAGGGAGTGGGTGACCGTGCCCTGAGTTACCTGTTTAGTGGTAACCTGTGTGACATTAAGAGGCCAAACTGGCTAACTCCACTGGAACAAAACTGAGAAAACTGACATTAAACTTAAATGCATATTAAAAATTCAACTTTAATTAAGGCACAAATTTCCATTTATCTTAACATTATATGGTAATTATAGTTTTGTGTGACGTACAAGTTTGATGAAAACATAATACAGATAATTAGATACAGATAAATAGGAGTTAGTCTGATTGTCAATTGGAAAAGTTCACTTTTTATTTCACTTTAACTTCCAGTGTAGCTGTCATCACATAAATGACATCACAGTTCTCTGACCCTTTATCGTTGTGTTCCTCTTGAGTGTCCACTAGCTTCTTGTGGTAGTCATGGTTCACAGGAGAAATACACTTCAAGAAGGACATGAGATGTGCTCTCTTTACCCAGCTGATGAGACGAATACTTCAGTATAGGTCGTCCTCGACCTGCTGAGGATTTCTTCGAATTTACGGTAAGAAATGACAAATATTCTTAGAGTGTAAGGTAATAACCTCTCCAATCGAATCCATCGTATGTCAAGTCAATTTATTGGGAAGCCATTGACTGTCTTACTGCAGTCTGTTATGTCGTCTTCAAGAGTTTTTGTAGACAAAAAATCATTACGGGCAGCTACTACAAAGGCATCCTTTGTTTTGCAGTAATGAATTACATTGTAACATTCATTTACACGTAAGTCGGAGTCAGTTGACAGATGGCTCGGTCCATGTATTAAAATTTTAAATCAATAATATCTGCTTTGATTGCAGAGCTTTGTAGAAGCTTCATCATGATTGACACAGTTTTTAAGTTAAGATTCTGACGCATACATGAATCTCAATAAGTCACCACACGCTTGTGGTCTTTTACATTGTTAGTTAGTGATGTTTCATACATTTAGCTACTTCTTGTGATCTCCGACCACCTTCTGATTTTGGCCATACGTAAATAAATCCTTTATTGTCATTGGCATCATGACAATTAAGGTGTATACGTACAGATTTCGTTTATAACATGCAACTGATGTTCGCTGTGGGGAAGCCATGACCTTTCGTAGATCTAAGATAACCACGTATTTTTCTTCATCTGCCTTTTTACTATCACTTTTCAAGGTATTTCTTGCACTTTGGGCTCTTCTTAGAAGTAATTCCTTTCTTTGTTGATATTCTTCCCCTTTTTGAGTAGTTTGGGTATTTAAAATTACAGTTTGCAAGCAGCCACATGTTTGGATGGAGGTTTAAAATGAAGA
Source organism: Schistocerca nitens (assembly GCF_023898315.1). Classification (NCBI taxonomy): domain Eukaryota; kingdom Metazoa; phylum Arthropoda; class Insecta; order Orthoptera; family Acrididae; genus Schistocerca; species Schistocerca nitens. The sequence continues at coordinate 603,102,930 of NC_064619.1, read as the reverse complement.
TTATATTTACTAGAATATATATGGTAACACATCATCTCCCTGATTGGGGATTAATTTTCAACCTTACACTTTTCCACGTACTATTCGTACATTTTCTTACTGGTTAAATCACGATTCTGGTATTTACCACTGGGATTACGATTTCTAGTGCAATGGCTGGTGTAAGGAGGAAATGAAACTAAGTCTTTTTCAACATCAGAAGTTTCAGTTTTATTCCATATTGGCATGCGACCTCGTCCATCTAACACAGCATTAACTTTGTACTTCGAACATAGATTGTGTATTATTCCGTAGCTGAGTTGTAATGTGCCTCTGGAATATTTCTTGCGAGCCCTTATCATTCTCGTTATCAGCTGTTAGAAACCAGTAGAACCTTCGGGTTCTGGTTGATTTGTTGATACCAGTAGGTCAACGTTTCCTGATGACAGCGGACTGCTCGCCGCCTCTTCTGGATAAATTCTGCTTAATCTGATCACACAGATCGGAGAAGATTTGAAAAGAAACCACCTTTGTTCATCAGATATTTTTTCAGCGCATTTGATGCGATAACCACAACCTTGGTTCCAATTTTTTTTCTTCGACTACTTTACTACGTCTATGGAGGTACGCTTTTCCTTATAGATCTTTTTGTAATCTCTCTTTTTCTAGACCATGTCTCAGCATTGTGGGAACGTTTGCGCCTCCTTACTGTAAGTGAAACGGAGAGTCTCGTTATTAGAGCCAAGGGGAAACTGTACATTACCAGAAATAATGAACGTACTTACTTTTAATTATATCATATGTATTAGAAGGACGAATTGCAATAATTTTGCTATTAATGAAAAATTACCATCTACATCTGCTATACAATCCTCAATGTTTTGAAGTGATCTATACAAAGAACCTAGTCAGTAATTTGGAGTACTGTTAATTAGGCTGTTGGTACCCCACTTTTCAGTCATTTAAACAAGCAGAACATATTCACATTTTTTGTGCTTCGATAGGAGTATTTTTCCGCTGGTGTATGTGTGTTAGACATCTCCTCCTAAACCACTGGACTGATTTCAGCCAAACTTGGTACACATACCGCTTACTGTCTGGAGAAAATGACCGTGGGGATCAGAACCACTCGCCTACGAAAGGGGCGGCGGTGAGGGTGAAAAAGCAGTGTAGCTCACTACTTGCGAAATCGCAGATTGTATTCATCCAGTATTTGAGAATGGGAGCATTTAGTGACGTGCAACATAATTTCAAACCTTTTCGAAACTTTTTCACACTGACAGCCCCGACAAAATGATGAAAGAAAAAAAGCTGATCGCTTACTACATTTTTGCTGTTCATGAACTAAAACTGCCTCGTCGGGCATGACGTTTCAGTTTATTACTACGTTACTACTAACTGTATTCACTGAACGTACCTGAAAAATTACATCATTGTACGACACGTAGTTCCAGGGGAATTATGCCAAAGAGACTGAGCTGCCCGAAATCCGAAACTGCAGGACGAAATTCACTACGGACACAGATGAAATATGTGAACAAATGAATGTGAAAGGCAGCCTCACTCCCACGAAAACATCGCACGGCTTACTGTCTCAAGCGCGTGGGCGATTCTGTCGTTTGTGCATCATTATCTAGTGATGGCATGTGTTCCGGGCCAGTGAAAGGAACCTCGTGTCCTTCATCTATTGCAATACACAGTCGTTCAACAAATGTCTGCACATTGAGGCCATGGTGGTTCTTCCCTGGGACTAGACGTTTCGTTTATAGAGGAGCGCCTTTGCGATAAATCCTGTATTTCCGGAGCCTCGTGGAGACTTGATGATCGAGGCAGCGGTCAATCGAGAAGAAATGGCAATGACTCCACTGTTATCAAATATGTGCAGACCCTTTTTTCCAACAGTCATTGTGTGTGTGCTGCTCCCAAGTAGACCCAGAGGAAGGCCAACGTAACCCGTCTCCGAAACATTGGTTTCTCTAGCATAGTTTATTACATTGTGAAAGATTTTAAGAACATGTGAAATATTTGTGGCATTTGCGTCCACGGGCAAAGCCACAGGTAAAAAGCTCTTTCTAAACCTTTGTATAAACGAAATACTGAGGGGTACGAATCAGCAACATTCTGTTGTGGTGTGGGTGATACTGTAGAAAGAGAAGGGGAGAACACACAGAGAGGGGAAGGAGTAAGTGGACGCAGATATGAGGAGACGGACACAATGAGGGGAGCGGGGAAAGGGCAGAAAAAGGGAAGAGGAGGAAATGGATAGAGGGGGGGGGGGGGGTTAGGGGAGGCGCAGATCGACAGAGGAAGGAAGGAGAAGGAGGGTGGAGAAGGAGATGGACAGACAGGGGCAGAAGGAGACAAACGGTGGTGGGTGGAGGAGGCGGACACAAGGCGTGGGGGAAAGAGGAGATAGGCTGACTGAACTCGGAATACACACATACAAGGGAAATGCCGGGTACTCATCTAGCTGTATAATGAATTTTTCATAGGGACGTGAAACAGAGGAATAAAAAAAATAATTTGAAAATGTTGTTGGAATACAGGTTAAGCAATACTATCTGCACACTGGTGGATTACTGAGGTAACAAAGAATAAGGGCTTCCTAAAAGAAGCAACACAAGTAAATAACAATAAAACAGCCCTGTCGCTTCACAACACGCTTTCTTTCAAACCCAAAAACCAAAGGTATATTAACATCTTTTGCTCTCTTTGAGCTCAATGTCAGTGTCAATTATGGAGAAATGCTGGCACAGTTTTTCAGGCCAGGAAATGAGAAGTGGCGGTACACAAAATGGAAACCAAGCTCTGCTGCCTCGGTCCTGTCAGCTGATAGTGGGTATAGTGTGTGTGTGTGTGTGTGTGTGTGTGTGTGTGTGTGTGTGCGCGCGTGTGTGTTGAGACTGGTAGAGAGAAATGATTAAGTAGTGTAGCACTAGCTTTTTAAGTCATTAAAGAACTTACTTGGAAAATAGTACAAAACACTAGGGATGAACTGAGTAAGATCGCGGTGTTTTAACAGGTATTTTATTTGGGAGCGTGGAAGTTCTAATCTCCAATCGGCTATCCTGATTTAGATTTCCGATTATTTCCCTAAATTTCTCTGCAGAAAAAACTATCACCAATCACACCTTTTCAATTGCTGATTTATTTTACCGCAACCTAATTTGCTGCCTGGGCCCATCATCAGACAGCAGCCAGGATTTCTCATACACGGTGATGGAAAAAACCGAATGAAACAATCGATTGAGCCATTCACTGGAAAACGGTCGACTCGTTTGGTTGGAAGACGTCGAAGCAATTCAGAGGCTAACTTTTGTTTCCAGTAGGGCCGAACAACATTCACGTATTACGGAAATGCTCCGGAAACTCAAATGTGGAATTCCTGGAGAGAAGGTGACATCCTTTTCCAGGAACCCCAGCGAGATCATTTAGAGGTTTGGGTTGTTTTGGGGAAGAGACCAAACAGCGAGGTCATCGGTCTCGTCGGATTAGGTAAGGACGGGGAAGGTAGTCGGCCGTGCCCTTTCAGAGGAACCATCCCGGCATTTGCCTGGAGCGATTTAGGGAAATCACGGAAAACCTAAATCAGGATGGCCGGACGCGGGATTGAACCGTCGTCCTCTCGAATGAGGACATTTAGAGAAGCAACATTTGGTGCTGACTGCTGGACGATTCTACTGCCGCCAACGTACTTTTCGCGTAAGGACCACGATCTCGAACGGCGACATATAGGTAGTTGCTTTTCCCTCGCTCTATTTGGGAGTGGAACCGGAAATAGATGACTAGTACTGGTACAAGGCACCCTCTGCCATGCACTACACGCTGAGTATGTATGTAGATGCAGAATGTAAACTTTGGATACAGTCAGTTGTGAATGTCAAATGAAACACCTTTCAGTAGTCAAATTTCCAAACTGTTATTTTATTTTGCTTCCAGATTCGGTGATTTACTACGCCATCTTCAAGCCCTTTGACCGATGTGTAGTGAGATTCCAACCTTCCGGTCAAAATAGGGGCCAGACTAGTAATTGTATCAAGCAGAAATCTGCAGATACCAGCCTGATTCCTATTTTGAAAGGTGTTTTATTTGACATTCTGTACTGAAAAACCGATTCGCGCAACCATCTCTGAAAACATGGACATACAGAGACAGTCTGTTGTACTGACTGAATTACTCATTCTTTCTTTTCAAGGAAACCAGTCTGTAGTCTTTCTGTCGGTTACTCCGGCCAGTCTAAGTGTGATTTTTATGCGGTTTCTCACACTCTAGGCGAGTTGTGGGCTTATTAACCATCCAAGGAATATTTGGAAATGATGAAAAAATATTTTCCGCGAAAAACGGCTTCCGAGAAGTGTTAGTATATCCTTAAAAAAGAAATGAGTAAGCACCGAATAATTAAAGAGGTAGTATTCTGTATGATTTCTGTTCACGTTTCCTCAACGTTTAGCGAAAGAGAATTACTGGTGGCAGATGCAAACCGGGGGAAGGCGGAGACAGAGCTTCAGTACATTGGAACTACAAAATTACGGTATATTAGTAATTTTTACTTGTTCATCGTCTAGCTACAACTGAATGAAACACAATTTTCGTGCCATACCCCTTTCGCTTTTTATTTTTCAAAAAATGGTTCAAATGGCTCTGAGCACTATGGGACTTAACATCTGTGGTCATCAGTCCCCTAGAACTTAGAACTACTTAAACCTAACTAACCTAAGGACATCACACACATCCATGCCCCAGGCAGGATTCGAACCTGCGACCGTAGCGGTCACACGGTTCCAGACTGAAGCGCCTAGAACCGCACGGCCACACAAGCCGGCTTTATTTTTTGCAAGGCATCTTCAGTGGCCTGGAATATGTACATGTCTTTACTATTTGGTTTACATTTTGGGACAATGTGTGTATAGGTTATATACAGTTCTGGTGGTTGGTTTTTCTATGGCGTAGTAATATTTTAAATTCTACTTACAGGTTCCGTGGATGATTTGCTACATGCTGTGTTTTAGTTCCGTCTTTGGCGCTGTTCTTTTTATAACTGCCGTTTGGGATTTTGTTTTCCAAGCTTCGCTGTACTCGGAACTGAACATTTCTTTTGATGCAATGCTTTGGTTTGTGTTGCCGTCTGTCGCTTGTTATTGCCAAAGATCGAACGTTATTGTCAGCTTTCGAAAGTTTTTTTTTTTTTTTTTTTTTTTTTTGAGATATCTCTGATCTGATTGTGTATGCATGCGTATGTCTGTGGGAAATGGTATTTGTTTCAGTACGCTTGCAGTGGCTGCATGTGCAAGAGGGATAATTTTTTTATCTTATCATTTCTTTTATTAAGTGTAGTAGAGAGTCTGTACTGACGTGCGTTTGTTCATTTATCACCTTAGTTTTCAGAAATGGCTTTCTGGATGCGGAAGTTTTCTTGCATTTGTATAAGGTATTTGTTACGGTTGTTCATTCTCATTATTTTCGTATCTTGTTCCATGTTTGTAGATTGCTGGTTATGGTGTTTTAAGCGCTCTGCAAATGTGGAATGGTTTGTTTCGTACTTCCAACACCTGATGTGTTCTTAGTATCGTGTTTTAAAAGTTCTCCATGTCATGCCTATGTATATTGCATCATATCTTTGACATTCAAGTTTGTATACTCCTGAAAAGCAACTGTTGTTAAATTCAACACAAATTTACAATATAGCACCATATACTAGATTTTTAAAACAAAAGAAAAATTGATATTTATTGCCAAAAGTACGAAAAATTTCTATTAAAGTAAATAAATAGATAACTTCATTTATGTAGCCGTACTTTTTACTTACCCTCCCTTGAAGAAAGATACTTTCTACACGGGGTGGTCAGAGGCAGTTTGAACAGCTTGTAAGCGTGTTTCACCGTAGGCTGTGCTGAGAAACAGCTGTTAAGACAAAAATACGATACGCTGCACCGTTTCAGAGTTAATCAGCATTGAAGTTAGTCAGGCCGCTGCGCGCGTCATCTCGAGAGGCTCGGCAGAGACGGTGTCGCCAAACGGGTTCTTCGTTTGGTGTCCTCAAACCGAACAGGGGCGCTACGCAAAAATTGGACGTGGGGCGGCAGTAAATGTCGAACCCGAGCAGTCTCGTGAGCTATCATCTACGCTAAGAGAAGACCTGACGCTAATTGTATCTGGCGGGGCACTTGAATCTGCGCGCGATCTGATTGGCTAACTTCATTTGTAGTTAATCCTGCCTCGGTGCCTCGTGATGACTGGGTGTTGTGTGATGTCCTTAGGTTAGTTAGGTTTAAGTAGTTCTAAGTTCTAGGGACTGATGACGTAATTAACTCGGAATCGGTACAACATACCGAATTCTTTTCTTAACAATCCTTTCTCAGCACAGCCTACCCTGCTATACCCTTACAAGCTTTTTCTCACGACCATGTTTACCTGCCAGCCAGAGGCCAATCCAACAAACTACATTTTCTTTTACAATTTTTCTACTTTTGTTTAGGAAAACCTCACAGACATGTATATTTTCAATACCCAATTTGTTTAACTCCATTAATTAACTCTTACACCAGTACTTTCCACGGCAACTGAACGTTACGTTACAGCTTTTGGAGGTCAAACTCCAGTTTTCTTATTTGATCCGCGTTTGTCATGCCGTAGCATTCATAACAATGTGAAATGCTTGTCAGAACTGGTGTATAAACTAGATAATGTTATTTTCAACAATATATTTATTTCGCAGTTTGGCTAAAATATTTAATTTGCCACTTGTATAGGCTTACATCCGAACAGCGTGCTACAGAACGGGTGACAACGATAGAGACCCATTTCCTGGAGCTCAGAACAGCGATTATGACTTAAATCTCGTTTGAGGCACAAGTAAGGAAAAACTATACTTTCCACCATACAGTACAACAGCTCAACTTCGTCGTGTTCAAGCTATTTTGTGCATTGTACAACGCTGAGAAAATGTGCAGAGGTTATTTGGACGCCAACAGGTGGCGTCACTTGTCACATCACTGTACAGGTACCAGCAAACGTGATTTGAGACGTAAAATGTTAGTTACTACTTTGGGTATGGCAGCCATGAGAATGGACAGGAGCAGAGCTCATAATGCAGAATCTGCCTGGCATGAGTTAGTAATATCTGCATATGCCACCAATACCAGTTTTTACTTCTGTAACATTAAATAACTGATTTATTAGAAATATCGAGAAATATAATATTAGATTGGCAATTTAGGAAAGGAGATAAGGAATTTTACTGTCTATAATACAACATACAATGACCAGTAATTTTTTTTTACAATTGTTGTTGCCTACTTTGGCCCATATAAACAGATACTCGTCTGCATTCAGCTTCTTCTTTCTTCTTGTAGATAAATTAAACGGCTTGTCAGGAACCAAAGTACCACAGGGAACCTTCGCTAGTAGACCTGTAAGCTCCGCTATACTCCAAGTCTTCCAAGCCAAAATGTTTGCATATGGGAAAGCTTCTAGGCCTCGCAGTCTGCATGGTTCCCCCATACAACAGCCAAGGTCAACCACGTACTGCCTCCAAAGACAGCTGATACATCACACGTGAACTGCATTCCTAGTCCAGCAATAAGTTGCTGCTTATTGAAGTGGCCAGCAAGGTCAATGTCTATTGCTTTCAAAGACTTGTACACAGGAACACTGCGCCACCAACGGCGACGATAACCACGTCGCACAGGCATTGTAGAGGTAGATTCTCAAGTGTTCTCAAATGATCTATACAATGAACCCAGTTGCTAACTTGGAGTGTTGTTAATTATAAACACTGTTGAAGTGAAAATCGTACCAAGTTAATCTGAGACCGCTCTATCAAGTGATCACACAAAAGTAAAGCAGACAAACAAATGGCGCTTTGCATTTGCTTGATGTCCTTGTCCTCCAAAAGCAAATAGGTGCTTGAGCCATAGTGTTTGCCGCAGACTCTCCTTCGCAGTAGGGTACCTGCGGTAGCGTGCAGGTACGCTACCGGCTACCACCACCCAGCACAGAGACGTTCTACCGGGTGATCAAAAACTCAGTATAAATTTGAAAACTTAATAAACCACGGAATAATGTAGATAGAGAGGCAAAAATTGACACACATGCTTGGAATGACTTGAGGTTTTATTAGAACCAAAAAAAGAAAAACACCCCATATTGCTAGACGCGTGAAAGATCTCTTGCGCGCGTCGTTTGGTGATGATCGTGTGCTCAGCAGCCACTTTCGTCATATTTGGCCTCCCAGGTCCCCAGACCTCAGTCCGTGCGATTATTGGCTTCGGGGTTACCTGAAGTCGCAAGTGTATCGTGATCGCCCGACATCTCTGGGGATGCTGAAAGACAACACCCTACGCCAATGCCTCACCATAACTCCGGACATGCTTGACAGTGCTGTTCACAACATTATTCCTCGACTACAGCTATTGTTGAGGAATGATGGTGGACATATTGACCATTTCCTAATTATTGCTATTCTGATCAGATGAAGCGCCATCTGTCGGACATTTTTTGAACTTTTGTATGTTTTTGGTTCTAATAAAACCCCATGTCATTCCAAGCCTGTGTGTCAATTTGTACTTCTGTATCTACATTATTCCGTGATTTATTCAGTTTTCAAATTTATACTGACTTTTTGATCACCCGATATATCGAGGATGTTGGTGCATGGAGCAGAAGCTGTTTTGGACAGCGAAAATCCGTGCAAAGGACTGAACCACTTACGAAAAGCCCCTTCCCCCACCTCAAGGAGGAAACGAATAAAATTGCGTCTTTGCCATTCTGCAGCTCATTACGGGAAAGCTTAGCGGGCTCCTAAAGAGGCAACAACTCGATTCGGTATTCAGGCCTCCATAAAAATTCGTCAGCTCAAAGATTTTAGGAATATACAGAATACCGTCAGTTTTATATTGGGCAGCCCGAGAGCATTATTGAACAGCAGCGTATACAACACGAGAGGTGTTTTCCAACTACAGTATTCTAAGAAAACGGACACCGAATTGCGTTGCACAGAGCATCTATTAATAGACAGAAAAATGGTTTGTGGAATAGCGTCATAGAAGGAGCTATCGAGAGAAATTTTTCTGAAAGCACCCTCAATAAAGTCGGTACGCTTGACCCTGTAATTAAGTACAACTTGGGAAGTGAAAGTGGCAGTCTTGCAACCAAAAATTATTTTTGATGACGCTGGTCTGGGCATCAGTGACGTCACAAGCGGTTGCGCGCCTATATAAGCAACCACACGCCAGTCACCGTTTGACATTGGCCAAGGCGCACTCTGTCGAAAGCTCATGGGGGTTAAATTACTGGACGGGGCTTGAAGCCCGGGAGAATTTTATCAGTCAACCCCCTGTTTAATTTCACTTGGGCCAAGTGGTGTTGGGAGCTTTCACACAACTCGATACGCATATAAATTTATCTGCAGTACGAGTATGTGAGTGCATTTGAATGCTGCAGGTATCCTGTGGAAAACAACAACTCTTTACGAGACCCACACCCGCAAATAATGTCCAGTACTTAATGTCTACTTATTTTCATTCTGGCTTCAACAGCTCCTTGTTACAGAATCACTTTATAACATGTTTTAATGAGGACCAAGAGAGGTTTTTTTGTCGGCAGTGGGTACCAGGTCTAACAGTGATCGGTCTTCGTTTGGAACGACCCCACCTGTACATCTACATCAGCATCCACACTTTTGCTCTGCAAGCCGCAATACAGTGTGTGGCGAAGGCCGCACGGTTAACGAGTATCATTTTCTCCTCTTCGTATGCCATTCAACGATGGCACACGGGAACGAGCATTGCCGGTATCCTACTGTGTGTGCCCAAACTTCCCAAATTTTAGCGCATTAGTCGTTAGGTGCTGTGCACATTGGAGGAGGCAGTACGTTCCTTGACAGGTTTCAGAACGTGTGCGCTTCGGATTTTGCGAGTGAAGTTCGATTCACATCAGAGGTCAACGGAATGAAACGGCAGCCGGCGCGGTGTCAAATGGTGGAGGGTTCACACTAAGCAAAACGTCAGTTCAACTCATTTCGCTTCGCCCAGTACCGAAGGGTGAAAGTGAGGTCATGAGATACCATCCGAGAAATAAAACGTCGGAATACAGCATCAAAATTAAGGAACTAGCAATGATTAAGTTTATTAACGACTAAAGAAAATTTCGTAATTCTTGATAAAATTTGCGTGGTCAATTGCTAATAAGTGAAACAACAAGAAAAGTGTCGTCTAATTTTTTTTAAACATCGACATTTATTTGCTAGCGAAAATATATACATACAAACACATCAAATAATATTCATGAGGCTATACGTAGAGCCTGTTTACCTTACCATTGTTTCTTTTCCTCCTAAGTATCAGATAATATCAAATTCAGCTGTATTTTTCTCTTTCAACAGAGATTACTGTTTCACTGTTAAACTGATTCATTAAATACCTTTTTTATGTTCTTATTTATCCACGGAGTATTCTTTCTCTCTGTCCAGGTATTGTAATACCTAAATCATTTTTCTCTTTCAGATATCTGGCCTGTCTTGGGAAAGAACATTTGATGGAAAAAATTTTCATGCTGTCATGGAACATTTGTAATTTGCCACGAAAACAAAGCAAAATAATAAAATAAAGAGTGAGAAGACGTGAAATCACGCTATCCACTAGTACAACACGAATGAGAACAGCGAACATGGGTTAACTTGCGTCGTTAGCAGACGATGACACACCTCCCCCCACCACCGTAAACGTCAAAACTTTCCTCCCGAGAAACCTTGAAGGTGACGTCACTTCGAGATCCGTTCCGCTGACGGTCTGTGTGAAGGCCGCCATCTTAAATGCACTGTGGAATGTGTTGACGTTCCGTTCCGTCCCGTCAGGATCCAATCGGGTTTACAGCTTTCAGCGATGCCCACCTGCTGCCGTGTAGCGTCCTCCACTGCTGTTCGTCGAGCTTTGAACGCATTAAAGAAAAAGTCAGGTACACCACAGAAAAGGGTACCTGACACATCTTAAGTGAGAAGTTAGTACAAAAAGTTCTTTTACAGTAAAACCTAATGTACAACGATCGGTGGAAGTGTTTCGTAGATTGCGTCTGGAGAACGAAGAAGTCCGACGCTATCATTTTCATTACAAAGACGCCCTGACAAGAATAATGGAAAGTTTTTATGAATTCGAAACTATAACCTAATACATGATGCAAGAAGCATTACTAAAAATTATCAAAAGGTCTCTCAGATATGATAAAATAAATATAGAACTGATAAAACATATCTCAAATATTACAACGTCGAGAATCCCTCGTTGATGAGTATGTGCTGTCAAAATGGCTATTACCACAAAACCGCAACATAGCCCAAATATGTCCGTTTTATATAAAAAAAAAGCACGAATGACATATAGAATGTCAAAATCAGATTTGCATCGGTTTATTAAGTTTATGTTATAAATCATATCATCTCTAATTGTATTGTCTCGAAGTATTTTCGTGCAAAGTAGTTACGGTTAAAGAAAAACTGATTTTACTAACTCGCCTACCACCTTCACAAAATCATCATGCTATTGCGGTCGACAGGCTACGACTATATCACCATTAAATCAAGGTCTTACAGCGCCTTTTGTTCTATAGACTAAGTTAATGATTACAATAGTTTTTAGGCATACTTTATCGCTCAGCAATTATTCCATCAACATGTTGCGCTTTCCAGACCTGAATAAAACATGATCCACCGATGATTGCACAAATGTGCTGAAACATGTTTGGGCAATTATAATAATCAGACGAAACCCAATTCCCAATACTTAGACTGCAAACATAGCCGGTGATACAGCTTTAACCAAAAAGTGATATTTTCACACGCCACAACACTGGATATGAAACCAGCTGTAGATTACAACTGAAATCAGCAATTATATAAGTAAAATCTGTAATAGTCACCCGGTTAAATGAAGGAGGAAAAAATTATTACAACAACACGCGATTCTCCAAAACAACAATTGTGTCCTATTTCGCAGGACAGGAAAAGAAACTAAGCGTTCTAGAAGTACAGAATTGAAAATGCAGAAGTGTATTGAAATAAGGAAACGATATCAGAAACGATGGTAAGAACATATAGTTAGAATGGCAAACATGAGAATAACTAAAACCGTAAAGTAATACGCACCAGAAGAAAACGACCCTTGGGATGACCTACAAAGACGTAAAAACGCCCTACAGAAAGGAAACATCCCACTATTCTCGAATTCCATAGCTGCACACTTGGCTTTACCAGGGAAAGTGTTGTTAAATGTTTTGCAGAAAAATGCTTCAAATGGCTCTAAGCACTATGGGACGTAACATCTGAGGTCATGAGTCCCCTAGTCTTAGAACTACTTAAACCTAACTAACCTAAAGACATTTAACACATCCATGCCCGTGGCAGGATTCGAAACTGCGTCCGTAGCAGCAGCGCGGTTCCGGACTGAAGCATCTAGAACCGCTCGGTCACACGGTCGGTGCAGGAAAGTACCAACCTAATTTTGGATGTGAATTGTGCCTCACAGACGAACAAATAAAATCTTGAGAGAGAACTGTAGAGGGTGATAAAAAAATCTTTCTTTGATTACAGAATTTTATCTGTAGTGAATTACGGTAGGCGCAGCTACGCAGTTTGTTGCAATTAGTCCATAAAGTTTCTTACGGATACATTTCTACACACCTATGCGCTTTTTGCAAATTCAAGTTTTTATGGATACACTAGTACGCGTTCTCTGACAGCATCTGGTACGAAAAGTTTAAAGAGATCAGCAGTTCTCGTGACAAGACAGGGAGCGGTAGACACGTAGTCGGTGACTACACTGCTGATACCGTCGTGTTTCCAGATAAACGGGCGAACCTTACAGCACTGCGGTGAAGATTTTACACAAACGGCTGCTTTTCCATGCAAAACTCCTTCTAGAGAAATTGAGTTTCGGCTGGATCCTAGACAATCCACGGGCAAAACACGAAGGACATGCGTAACGTATCCACAACAAACTTTCTGAGTTACGCTACCATTTGAAACAAACTACACAGCAGTAGCCCCACTGGGGAGCCATGCGGTCTGGGACGCCTTGCCACGGTTCGCGTGGCTCTCCCCGTCGGAGGTTGGACTCTTTCCTCGGGCATGGGAGTGAGTGTTGTCCTTAGTGTAAGTTAGTTTAAGTTAGATTAAGTAGTATGTAACCCTAGGGACCGATGACCTCAGCAGTTTCGTCGCATAGGAACTTACCACAAAATTTCCAAAAAACATAGCAGTCCCTAATATAGTTCCTTAAAAGATAATATTTGAAATTAAATTTCAGCGGAAAAGAACAATGCGGTTTGAGCCTTTCCTGCAGGATCGTCATGTTCCTATTGTCTATTTGGAGAAAAACATTAAAAAAACTGTTGTTTTATACGAGCTGGAAAGTTAGCTTTGAAACCCTATTTAGTTTATAAAAGTAATCCACGTCATTTTAACTCTTCTGCTTTACCTGGCGAGGCCATGGCCTTTTACGACCTGTGTTCAAAAAATTATTGTTATATCCATCAAACTAGCCCCTTACTCGTATTGCACACTTACGCCAGCGCTACTTTCAATCGCTGAAAAATTTCGCAAATTAGATCCTTATGGTAGCTTTTAGTTCCCTCCGTAGTGTGATTTCAATTTCCACCTAAGCTTTTAAAACAATGGCTCTTCAACGTTTTCTTTATTTCTGGGAAAAGAAAAGGGTCACATGTGGCCATGTCTAGTGAATATGGTGGCTGCGGTAACATTACAGTATTGCTTTTGCCCAAAAATTCACGAACTAGCCGTGAGGGGTTCGCAGGTGCTTACCGTTGTGCAAAGGCTTTGAACAGCGTTGCCACAGATTCGGCTTTTCTTTTCGGGATTGGTTCACACGAAATGCATTGAATTTGGTAGTAGCACTCCTTATAAATCGTTCGACTTTGCGGCAAGAACTCGAGGCACACTATGCCGTTAAAATCGAAAAACACAGAGAGCGTAACCTTCTCATTCGACCGCACTTGTCCACCTCTTTCCGGTCTCGGCGATACAGAATGCGTCCACTGGTATGACTGAGCTTTCATTTTGACGTCATGCTGGTAAACCCATGTTTCATCACTGTTGTGACACACTTCAGTTGTTCTGCATCGTTGCTCGCTTCATCTAGCGACTCCTGAGTAGCTTGTATGCGTCACTGTTTTGTTCTAAATGCAACAGTTTCGAAATAAATTTTGGTGACGCGTTTCACACTCAAAACATCGGAAAAACATTTCATGGCGTGACCCAATTGACATATGTCAAATCATCAGCGACTTGTCTGACTGAGATTCCGCGATAGTTCATAATCATTTCTTTCACTTTTTCGGCTATCTGAGAGGTTGTTGATGTGCTGGGTTGTCCAGGGCGTTCGTCATCTTTAACATCTCTACCGCCTTCTCGAAACGCTTTACAACTCGCTATCCCCTTTTTTACTCATACGAGACTCACCAAAGGCAATATTTAACGATACTGCACGCGGCAACAATTTTGAGTTCATGTTATAAAAAATGTGTGAGGTTATGAAACAATATACCCATTATAATTGTAAGTAGGCTGTTTAGGTTTTTATGTTGGTAACGCCACGTGGCGATCTATATGAAAATCACTGACTGTGCTGTGTGAAGTCTCTGGCTGGTTTGTATTGTTGGAATATTTGCTATTGTATGTTGGGCTGTTGGATGTGAACAGCCCGTAGCGTTGCGCAGTTGGAGGTGAGCCGCCAGCAGTGGTGGATGTGGGGAGGGAGATGGCAGAATGTTGAGAGCGGATGATCTGGACGTGTGTCCATCAGAAAGAGTAAATTTGTAATACTGGATATCATGAACTGATATACATATGTTGACTTTTGAACATTATTAAGATAAATACATTGTTTGTTCTCTATCAAAATCTTTCATTTGCTAACTATGCCTATCAGTAGTTATTGCTTTCAGTAGTTAGAATCTTTTATTTAGCTGGCAGTATTGGCGCTCACTGTATTGCAGTAGTTCGAGTAACGAAGATTTTTGTGAGGTAAGTGATTCATGAAAGGCATACGTTATTGTCAGTCAGGGCCATTCTTTTGTAGGGATTATTGAAAGTCAAATTGCGTTGCGCTAAAAATGTTGTGTGTCAGTTTAGTGTTAACCAGAATAAGTAAGAGAGAAATGTCTGAGTACGTTCAGTTCTGCTCAGCTGTTTGAAAATCAAATGACGCAAGAGGTTTATCAGCACAGCAGTTCATTAATTTTTCTAAGGGGACGTTTCACAATTACTGACGCGCGACATTGTTCAATCGCTCTGTAATACTTCACCCGCTGGAAAGACGTCGCCAGAGGCGAGATAGTATGCAGCCACCATTAGCGAACATAACTGAACGTATTGCCCACGTTAGTGTGTCAGCACTCTCAACTGACGGAATTTCACAACGTGGAGGAACACTGACACAAATCCGTCGCCTTAGTCTCCACTTAACGAGTGATGTCAAGAAAATGAAGCAGAATCTGAAACACGAGTTGCCCACAAAATTATAACAAAACTGCGATAACATGGAGGAGTAATATTTTAGGATTTCCGTACGTCATTATGAGCGTTAAACTGCTTAACAAAAAAAGAAACGCAACCACTATCTTACATATGTGTAATGCAGAGCTTTGTGAGCCAAAATACCTTCATCAGTTCCAAGAAGACACCTACAGTACCGGTAAACTTCTTCGATCACCCATGAAAAAGGCTACATACTTTATTCCAATGTACAAACACATTATTTTCTCTTCCTATCCTCAAGTACGATACAATATGGTTTACATATTGGCCCCTTCAAAGTATTCACCCTTTGCCCTCGGAATAGCTACACAAAATGTTGGCATTCTCGAGATAAAATTTTGTTTTTGCAGATACTAGAGTCCAACACATCAGTAAATTATTCCATAGATCTTCAACATTAGATGACCTGTTTTCTGACCTCTCGGCCACGTTCATCCCATAAGAGTACAATGTGACTTAAGTCAGGTGACTGACTTGGCCAGATCATATTCTTCCGTTGCCCACATTTCTCTTTTCTGTTGACACACCCTCTGCACAAGTTAGAAGCATGTTGGGATCATTGTCCTGATGCATAACTAACACCCGATTAATAAGTCTCTTGCCGGACGGAACTGCATTGCTGATCAGTATCTTGTGACACCTTTTCTTCTTTAATGTTCCACTAATTATAAGTATATCAAACACAAGATTATCAAAACAGCTCAAGATCAAATTCCTTTACGAAAACACAAGAAACATGCTTGGTGGAATGAAAACTGTGATCATGCAATTAAAGCCAGACAAGAGGCATTTAAAGCATGGAATAGCAACAAGACAGAAGACACATATGATACATTCATGGCAACTAGAAAAGACACTTCAAAACTAATTAGACAAACAAAAAGACAATATGAGAATAGTCAACTCTTAGAAATTGAAGAAGATTTTCAGAAATACAATACCAGAAATTTTTATAAAACTTTTAAAACCAAAATAAAGGGGTACCAACCCCAGAATCTTTGCTTCAAGAAGGAAAATGGACAGTTGGCTCTTAACAACCAAGAAAATTGCAAAGAACTTTCTAAATATTTTAAGAATCTTCTAAATTGCCCCGAGCCCACAGAAAGATTTCCACCAAAAATTCCCCAACAATGCAATCCAGTTTCACTTGTACCAAATGAAGAGGAAATCATTAAAGAAATTCATAGGTTGAAAAACAACAAAGCATCTGGTGAAGATGGAATTGTTGCAGAACTTTTAAAGGCAGCTGGTCCAAAAACCGTTAAAGAAATTACTTCAATCATGCAAAACATTTGGCAAACTGAAAAAATTCCTGATGAATGGAAAACCGCCTTGATTCACCCACTTCATAAGAAGGGAGACAAAACTGATGTTAATAATTACAGAGGAATTTCTCTTCTTCCAGTCACATACAAAATCCTCTCTCAATGTCTTCTGAACCGAGCACAACAGCAACTTGAATGGAAAATTGGCGAATATCAAGCAGGTTTCAGGCCAAATAGATCTTGCCCAGAACAGATTTTAGTCCTCAAACTAATTCTCAGACATCAAAAAATTTACAATAAAAAACTAGTTTGTACCTTTGTAGATTTTAGAAAGGCTTATGACTCAGTGGATCGTGAATCTCTTTTCCAAATTGTGAAAGAACAAGGCCTGGATCCTAAAACCACGGCAATTATCAGAGACACGCTAACTGGTACAAAATCAAAAGTAAAGTTCAGAGGAGAAATTTCAGAATCCTTTGAAATAAAAACAGGCGTGAGGCAAGGTGATGGACTCTCTCCATTGCTATTTAACTGCGTTCTAGAAAAAGTAATACAAGAGTGGCGCGAACGAAAATTGGAGTTCAAAATTGACCAACCAGTGAAATTAGGACGAACAAATATTCGAATAGACTGTTTGGCCTTTGCAGACGACTTGGTTATTCTAACGCAGGACATCCAAATTGCTCAGAAACAAATAGAAATCCTTAAAGAAACAGCAGAAAGAGTAGGTCTCCAAATCTCATTTGAAAAAACACAGTATATGACTAGCAACAAACTGGCACCCAAACTTTTGGAAACTAAGTATGGAAAAATCAAAAGAGTTTCGCAATTCAAATATTTAGGTGAAATAATCTCAGAGACTGGTCTAGAAAAAATTGGAAATGAAATTCGTTGTCAAAAGATGGAGACAGCTTTTAGACTTACAAAAGACATCTACAAGAAAAAATGTCTCTCGAGGTACTCTAAATTGAGACATTACAACACGGTCATAAAACCAGAGTGCCTTTATGGGGCTGAAACGCTAATTTTAAACAGAAAAAAGGACATTCAAGAAATCCAAAAAAGAGAAAGAAAAGTAATCAGAAAAATTCTAGGTCCAAAATATACTGAAGAAGGAACATACAGGCTAAGAGCAAATAGTGAAATTCAACAATACACCAGCATATATTCAGATATGAAAAAACGCAGATTAAAATTTTATGGGCATATTAAAAGAATGGATGCTACCAGACTAACTAAACAAGTAGTGGAATTCTACGAAAATCGAAGTAAAGCTAAATTTGAGACAATAAAATGGATTGCTGCTATAAAAGAGGACATGAAAGAGGCAGATATAAAACAAGATGAAATTCAAGACAGAAAATTATTTAGGAAAAAAATTCATGACTGGGTAGTTGGTCAAGCTGAAAAACCAAAGAAAACTGGAACCACATGGTCTGATGAAAGGAAAAGAGCTCATTCCGAGAGAATGAAAACAATTTGGGCAGAGAGAAAGTCTAAAAGAAAATAACTGAATGCCCCGTGATTGTACTTCGCGTGGTCCAGTAGGGCCCAAACGTGAATAATAATATATCATTGATTTTACCATCCATGGAACACCCTTACACAATGACCGACTCTCCTCAACGTTTCACCGTTGGCGTTGTGGTGTCACCGCCAGACACCACACTTGCTAGATGGTAGCCTTTAAATCGGCCGCGGTCCATTAGTATACGTCGGACCCGCGTGTCGCCACTGTCAGTGATCGCAGACCGAGCGCCGCCACACGGCAGGTCTAGAGAGACTTACTAGCACTCGCCCCAGTTGTACAGCCGACTTTGCTAGCGATGCTACACTGACAAATACGCTCTCATTTGCCGAGACGATAGTTAGCATAGCCTTCAGCTACGTCATTTGCTACGACCTAGCAAAGCGCCATTACCAGTTATATTGAGCTTATTATAAAACCTGTACCGTCAAGAGCGATGTACATCAATTATGGATTAAAGTTAAGTATTACATCATCTACGTACTTTATTTGCAATTCTCAAGACATTGTCCTGTTCCAGACCTCACGCCAGTCTGCGTGTAATTAAACGCGTGCATTTCGGCCTCCTCTAGCAACACGGTGTTGGCTCTTCTGCCAACACTTCAGGCGTCACTCATCTACTATCCATACGTTCTCAGACAGCCACCGACGATGCTTTCAAATAAAGTGAAACACGTTTAATCGCAACAAGAACTTGGTGTAATTATAAAAGACATTATAGCCAATAGATTATTCGTAAAACTGTGACTGTGGGCGTTAGGTCAAATAATGCACACCTATGAATAAAAGTGCTAGGTGAAGAAATAGTGAAGTTCTCATATAGCATTGCCATTCCGGCAGAAAACAGGGAGGCTTTGCACAGCAATCGTTCGCGCGCTTTGCTCAAAGTGGAATTCGGGTTAATAAGTAATCCTGTAAATGAAAGCTACTTACCGAAAGCATTTCAGAAGTGTGCATTTGATCCACTGCGTTAGACGGAAGAGAGACGTCAACCAAAGGGAAAGCTGCAAAAGAAGTGATTGAAGTCATTTGCTTACTTAAGAATCAAAAAGAGTCTTAAAAATCAATCAAAAAGAGTCTTAAAAGTCAATTGGAAGAAGAGAGTAGAAAATGAAGAAGTATTAGAACATCCGAAATAAGGAAATTTAACACTGCACTGAACTGCACGACTAAAGTCCAGATCGGACTTAACGGAACCTACCGAACGTCACGTCAAAACATTCCCCAACGCATTTCAACTGGCGGCATTTACAGGGTAAGTCAGGGTGATATGGTGAATCGGGTGAAATGGTGAATTACTTTAATTCTTTATTGGTTAAACAGATGTCTCTGTATGTCTGCATGCCAACATTCTCTGATCATCTGTGCAGTGTACACGCGTTGAAAACCAGCTCCGTTTTAAAAACCGTAAGTACTTTGTACAAAACTGTTTTAGATGCTAAATAAATTTTATATGCTGCATGCATTTGCAAATGTTACTTCAGGTATCCAATTCCGTGGGGTATTTTTTGATATATTCTGCCTTCTTATACTGCTTATGTACTACATAACCTAGAAATCGTTGCGTCTAGTGTTTTGAACTTCTTGCCGTGTTATTCACCGTTTCACCCATAGCAAATGGGAGAAATGGTGAACTCGGGCAGGGGTGATACGGTGAAGGACTTTCCTTAAGTGTAAAGCTTTTATTTAGGTACATCCCAACCAGAGTTTTCGACAAGTGATGAAATTTTAGCGATTCCTATCCCATGCGAGAGTTATATTCTGTTTTATCCGACGTCTCAATACAATCGTTAATTAAAAAATTAGTTTTTATATATATTTTTGCGAGTACAGTTTGGTTTGTCAGTGATTAAAAAAGTAAATGTTCTAACTACTGCCATTGTTCCAGGCAAAGATGCCTACATTTTACAAAAAACAAGGATCCAGCCATGCTGATTGAACAGAGGAGCAACTTTTTTTTGCGAAGATCTATGGCGCCATGGCGCTGTATTTAGATTCATCTCCTTTAACAGTTCTGTCCAGAAACCCATTAACTTCGACCTGGAGGTGATGCAAAGGTTCGTCACAGACACAGATGTGACGATCTGTCAGTTCAGCATTCAACTATGTGGCATCCATCATGCGGACCATTTATTGGTTCACATCGCAACCGGGACCACATTGTTTGCTGAACCAATTCTCCTATCCAAAATGGTGGCTGTTTCGGCCACATTAATACAGCCGTTATCCTTCAAATCATAACCACTGCGAAAATGTTTTCATTCGTCACTACCCGTGTATCTGCCGTGATGCGGACCGTTTTCCACATAAGTTACGCACTTTTAAATTTTCTGCACCTTTCGTACGTTTTCTACAAGGACACGCAGGTATCATCGAATTGGGATGACATCCTGCGGTGAATTTCCACAGGTTTAACAGTTTCATTGTTCAAAAATGTATCACAGATCGTTTGTCCAACGTGATGCAAGTCGAGAATGCGGCGGCCATCTTTCCACTGACACAGCGTCCTTTTCCATGATGCAACAACAGGCTGCCAACTGCCGATTTTTGTCAAAACACAAACATAACTTCTCCCAGTTGTCAAAGGGAATACTGAAACTTTTAGGAATTTTAATGCCCGTTCAAGATTTTCATTTGAATCATCCTCGTACAAGGAGCCAAAAGCTTTCTACAACTTGTACAGAAACCAGACAGCAGTCAAAAGAGGCGAGGGACATGAAAGGGAAGCAGTAGTTGGGAAGGGAGTGAGACTGGGTTGTAGCCTATCCCCTGTGTTATTCAACGACAGCCGGCCGAGGTGGCCGAGCGGTTCTAGGCGCTACAAAAAAAATGGTTCAAATGGCTCTGAGCACTATGGGACTTAACATCTATGGTCATCAGTCCCCTAGAACTTAGAACTACTTAAACCTAACTAACCTAAGGACAGCACACAACACCCAGCCATCACGAGGCAGAGAAAATCCCTGACCCCGCCGGGAATCGAACCCGGGAACCCGGGCGTGGGAAGCGAGAACGCTACCGCACGACCACGAGATGCGGGCTAGGCGCTACAGTCTGGTACCGCGCGACCACTACGGTCGCAGGTTCGAATCCTGCCTCGGGCATGAATGTGTGTGATGTTCTTAGGTTACTTAGGTTTAACTAGTTCTAAGCTCTAGGGGAATATCAAGAGCTCAGATGGCAACCCAGTTCTAAGCAAAGAAGGGAAGGCAGAAAGGTGGAAGGAGTATATAGAGGGTTTATACAAGGGCGATGTACTTGAGGACAATATTATGGAAATGGAAGAGGATGTAGATGAAGACGAAATGGGAGATAAGATACTGCGTGAAGAGTTTGACAGAGCACTGAAAGACCTGAGTCGAAACAAGGCCCCGGGAGTAGACAACATTCCATTAGAACTACTGATAGCCTCGGGAGAGCCAGTCATGACAAAACTCTACCATCTGGTGAGCACGATGTATGAGACAGGCGAAATACCCTCAGACTTCAAGAAGAATATAATAATTCCAATCCCAAAGAAAGCAGGTGTTGACAGATGTGAAAATTACCGAACCATCAGTTTAATAAGTCACAGCTGCAAAATACTAACGCGAATTCTTTACAGACGAATGGAAAAACTGGTAGAAGCCGACCTCGGGGAAGATCAGTTTGGATTCCGTAGAAATGTTGGAACACGTGAGGCAATACTGACCTTACGACTTATCTTGGAAGAAAGATTAAGAAAAGGCAAACCTACGTTTCTAGCATTTGTAGACTTAGAGAAAGCTTGTGACAATGTCGACTGGAATACTCTCTTTCAAATTCTGAAGGTGGCAGGGGTAAAATACAGGGAGCGAAAGGCTATTTACAATTTGTACAGAAACCAGATGGCAGTTATAAGAGTCGAGGGGCATGAAAGGGAAGCAGTGGTTGGGAAAGGAGTGAGACAGGGTTGTAGCCTCTCCCCGATGTTATTCAATCTGTATATTGAGCAAGCAGTAAAGGAAACAAAAGAAAAATTCGGAGTAGGTATTAAAATTCATGGAGAAGAAGTAAAAACTTTGAGGTTCGCCGATGACATTGTAATTCTGTCAGAGACAGCAAAGGACTTGGAAGAGCAGTTGAACGGAATGAACAGTGTCTTGAAAGGAGGATATAAGATGAACATCAACAAAAGCAAAACAAGGATAATGGAATGTGGTCGAATTAAGTCGGGTGATGCTGAGGGAATTAGATTAGGAAATGAGACACTTAAAGTAGTAAAGGAGTTTTGCTATTTAGGGAGTAAAATAACCGATGATGTTCGAAGTAGAGAGGATATAAAATGTAGACTGGCAATGGCAAGGAAAGCGTTTCTCAAGAAGAGAAATTTGTTAACATCGAGTATAGATTTAGGTGTCAGGAAGTCGTTTCTGAAAGTATTTGTATGGAGTGTAGCCATGTATGGAAGTGAGACATGGACGATAACTAGTTTGGACAAGAAGAGAATAGAAGCTTTCGAAATGTGGTGCTACAGAAGAATGCTGAAGATAAGGTGGGTAAATCACGTAACTAATGAGGAGGTATTGAATAGGATTGGGGAGAAGAGAAGTTTGTGGCACAACTTGACTAGAAGAAGGGATCGGTTGGTAGGACATGTTTTGAGGCATCAAGGCATCACCAATTTAGCATTGGAGGGCAGCGTGGAGGGTAAAAATCGTAGAGGGAGACCAAGAGATGAATACACTAAGCAGATTCAGAAGGATGTAGGTTGCAGTAGGTACTGGGAGATGAAGAAGCTTGCACAGGATAGAGTAGCATGGAGAGCTGCATCAAACCAGTCTCAGGACTGAAGAACACAACAACAACAAGCTCTAGGGGACTGATGACCCCAGATGTTAAGTCCCATAGTGCTCAGAGCCATTTGAACCAAATAGAGCCATGCTGAGTAAATCAGATCAGAAAATAAGAGGTCGAAAGTACTAGACGAGCTTTGTAGTGTCAACGCAATCTGTGGAACGTAAACACCCTCCGGGCATTTCTGTGCGCTGCATCGGCAGGGGTTGATACGGCACGCTGTAGAAGTTTCAGTATAACTTCATGAAACACGCTGTAGTTGTTTCTTGTGACGTTGTGGGGATTTGCCTGACTGCCCGTTATTTTGCAGACCTAAGTAGATAATGTAGGGAATTTAGACTTTTGCTGCTCAATAAAAATGACAATCTATAAATAATTTTAATCGATGTTAGGCATCCCAAATAAGAGTTAAATGAGTCTGTGACGGTTTCTGCTTTGTGCTAAACTCCTGACGGCTGAAAAACAACAAAATGATTGAACTTTTTTCAGTTTTTCGCTTATAATTCAAAAACCATTCATCCTACAGAAACTTCTCAACACATGACATGAAAGAGCATAAAGTTTTGCGCAGAATCACCTACCTAAAAGTTCCAACCGGTTCAGCCGTTTAGCCGCAATCGGTCGTCAACGATGGGCAATTTTTATCAGCTTGGTGGAAAAGTGAGCTATGATCGTGTTTCAAAGCCTGTAACCACAAAACTGGTACTCCAAATGAACAAAAAATCGGTCAGGAAAGTTACAGAGCGTCACATTCTGCGTAAACAGAGCTTCTCAATTATAAAATAGATTCACTTCTTTGCAGAGATTCAAATAAAAACGTGTAAAAATCCGTAGTGCTAAATTCCTGCCAAGATGTTTCTGTGAAGTTAAATTACTTTTGAAAGCCGAATGAGCCACATTCGTCTAAATTTTCAAATTTAAGGGGAGTTTAATTAGGTACCTACCTACATACGAGAGTGGTTTGATAAGTCTGGCAGTTTTGCATGAAAGAACGGAACATTTTTCTTGTGTCTTCGTGATTGGTAAGCTTGATTATTCTAAGGATCGTATAAATAATTTCAACATTACAGCATACAGTTCATTGTTGACAGTCGTCTTAATTGGTCAGTGTGTGGACTGTGATCAAAAATGGAAAAAACTGAGTTTCGTACTGTCTTTAAACATTGCAAGGGTTGGACTGCAGCACAAATCAAAACAGAATTGGATGAAGTTCACGTGGACTCTGGTCCATCATCGAAGACCATTTAGTTTTGGATTAATGAATTTAAAGGTGTTCGGACTAGCACCGAGCCAGCCGGAGTGGCCGTGCGGTTCTAGGCGCTACAGTCTGGAACCGAGCGACCGCTACGGTCGCAGGTTCGAATCCTGCCTCGGGCATGGATGTGTGTGATGTCCTTAGGTTTGGTAGGTTTAATTAGTTCTAAGTTCTAGGCGACTGATGATCTCAGAAGTTAAGTCACATAGTGCTCAGAGCCATTTGATTTGAATTAGCACCGAAGGCAAAACAAGTTCCTGCCTCCAGCTGAAGCCACCACAAAGACAGCCATTGACAACTTCTCAACTAAGCGAGTGCATATCATCCTGCATGGAGAATTGGCTATGAAGAAACTGAGTGCGAAATGGACGCCGCGATTGCTCACAGTCGACCAAAGGCGCATCCAGCATAACATTCCGATACAATGTCTCGAGATGTTTAAACGCAATCCGCAAGGCTCTTTGTGCCGATTTATGACTGTTGATGAAACCTGAATACATCAATACACACCAAAGTCAAAACGGCGGTCAAAACAATGGATATGGGCTGGTGAAAGTGCACCGAAGAAGGCAAAGGCCATTTTGTTCAAAAATCGTTCAAATGGCTCTGAGCACTATGGGACTTAACTGCTGAGGTCATCAGTCCCCTAGAACTTAGAACTACTTAAACCTAACTAACCTAAGGACATCACACACATCCGTGCCCGAGGCAGGATTCGAACCTGCGACCGTAGCGGTCACGCGGTCCCAGACTGTAGCGCCTAGAACCGCTCGGCCCCACCGGCCGGCGGCCATTTTGTCAGCTGGTACAGTGATTGCCACTGTTTTTTTTCTTTTTTTTTTTTTACACACGAACCTATTATGCTTCGCTGTTGGATCGTTTGAAACTTGTGTTGGCTGAAAAAAATACCTAGGTTTTGCACGCAAAAAAAGGGCTGTTTCACCAATATAATGCACTATCTGACTCTCAGCGATAACAAAGGCGAAAGGGCATGAATTGGACTTTGAATTGGTTCCTCATCCACCCCACTGACCAGATTTAGTCCCACGTGACTTCTCCCTGTTTCCTAGCTTGAAACTTTGGCATGCTAGGAAGAAATTATCATCAAATAAGGAAGTGACAGTTCAAGTCAACGAGCATTTTGCAGTGTTTGACAGAATCTTTTTATCTGATGGAATGAAAAAACTACAGTATCTTTGCATCATGTGTATATCCTTGAAAGGAGACTACGAGTATGTCGAGAACTAAGGTGACTTGTTTACGAAACAAGCCTTTTTCTTTTTTGTTTTTTTAGCAGACTTACGAAACCCATGACATAGGTAATTAGCCAGGACATGATGATAATAAATGGGTTTAAAAATGGAAAAAACCATGCCGAATGAAAGGTTTTATTAAAGGAAAAATATTTCGATTACAATGTAAAATTGATGAGAGATATTTTTTTTACCGGCGTTCTTTAAGCAGTTGTTGTTCGGTATTTACGTAGATTTAAAATATATTTTTTTGATGTTTTTCTGTGTTTCTGTGACGATATTCCCGAGGAGGAAACGTCATTGTCCAATTCTTCTTCTTCTGGTATGGGGTCTAAATCGATTTCCCCCTCAACGACGTCAATCTCGTCGTCGATTTGCGTCAAATCTAGGAAGATGTCTTCCTCTGTTAGTTAAAGCAAGAAATCCCCTTGCAATCGCTGCATATAGCTGAGCACTTTATAGATACTTTATAGCTGTAGGAACAAGCTTTTTGGTATCCCATCTTCCACTTGCGGGATATTATGTTCACTCTTTCCTGGAGGGCTAGTGATTGAGTTTTTTGTGGTTTTCCATTCCCACTTCAGTGGATGCAGCTGATTGTTCCTTCAGATCTGAACCTTCAAGCAGACCCTGGGGGTTCGGTGCGAGGCAGACATGCCAGACTGAAGTGATTATTTTCCGACAAAGCTCTCTGGAAAAGTTATAGATGAGTGAATGTCATGCAAAGGTTTGTAGCTACCACACGTGTACATCCACACAATGAACTTCACTCCTGCCTCAGCGACCTTATGAGGAGTAGCGTTGGGACCCACGTAGTCTGAGGCGATGCGCTGGAGGTTCGCGTTCTTTTCAAATGTGTTTATAAATTTGATTTTTCCGTACTGAAAAAATGTAGAGGTAGCACCATAGTTACTGGAGACGTGAAGAAATAACACATGTTTTTTGGCTTCTTCGGAGAGCTTAGGACTGTCGGGGGGTGTAAATGAATGTGTCTTGGTTACCTTCTCCAGGTTTCATAAGGAAGATATTGGTGATGGGTTCTTCCTGCTCACTACTATCACCTATGTGGTTCAAATGGCTCTGAGCACTATGGGACTCAACTTCTGAGGTCATTAGTCCCCTAGAACTTAGAACTAGTTAAACCTAACTAACCTAAGGACATCACCCACATCACGCCCGAGGCAGGATTCGAACCTCCGACCGTAGCGGTCTCGCGGTTCCAGACTGCAGCGCCTAGAACCGCACGGACACTTCGGCCGGCACCTATGTGGTCAGTCAGGAGCGCTACAAATCAGTTTTTTCCCCAATAATGAAGACATTTCCCTCCTGTCTTGACTTTTCTGCAGATGTTCCCATGATCAACGGTCTGCATCCTCAACAGCCACTATATAATATTTCTGCCAACATTGAGAATAAGACATGGCTTATTAAGTTCATTTAGTACAAAATGTTCTTTTAGCATATTTGGTGACATTGTCTCATCAAATAAAAGAGAAACGGGTGACATAGCGCGGGTTCTTCGGGTACGTTCAGAAGGTTTTATGCTCTCCTCAGCTCCCTCCTTAGGGTATCCATGAAACACTATAGTGCAGTTGGACTCAAAGTGTTTTTCGACGTAGTTCACGTAGATTTTAAGGACGGAGGAGAACTTTTCATCAGTATTCCACACAACTCGGCGTTCCTTGTGATTTTAACATTGAATGGATTGAACATTTTAATGTGGACTGATTTTCTTGTCTTGAGCATGATTCCAGAGTCACCAAAAAGAGTTAATGGATATGAAGCTGACACTGACGGGGACTGTTTCACCGTTCATCTTGACTGTACACTTCACGGTTCGTAAGGGCACCACTCGGTTCGTTATCAGGAACTGCATCACGTTAATGTTTCTGCCTTCAATATTTTCCACGCTTTTATATACACCTTGTATGGTTACCAAAAACACAAGACATAGACACAAAACACATAAATTCCCTATTTGTATAATTAAGTTAACAGAGCTAACTACATGGGTAAGTGGGCACCTAGCAAAATTTCCCTTTGATCTGATTATTGGGACAAATATGGACGTTTTGGTCTTCAAAAGCACTGATTTCGCAAAAAACGTCGTAGCAGGAATTTAACACTATGAATACTGTGGTGTCACCGCCAGACACCACACTTGCTAGGTGGTAGCCTTTAAATCGGCCGCGACCCGTTAGTATACGTCGGACCCGCGTGTCGCCACTGTCAGTGATTGCAGACCGAGCGCCGCCACACGGCAGGTCTAGAGAGACGTCCTAGCACTCGCCCCAGTTGTACAGCCGACTTTGCTAGCGATGCTACACTGACAAATACGCTCTCATTTGCCGAGACGATAGTTAGCATAGCCTTCAGCTACGTCATTTGCTACGACCTAGCAAGGCGCCATTACCAGTTTATATTAAGATGGAAATGATGTACAGTCCAGAGAAATGTTCACCAATTGTGGATTGAAGTTAAGTATTCTACCAGTTACCTCCTGTTTTGCTAGTCTTATTTCTCTGACCTGTTCCAGACCTCACGCCAGTCTGCGTGTAATTAAACGCGTGCATTTCGGCCTCCTCTAGCAACACGGTGTTGGCTCTTCTGCCAACTCAGCAAATAACTATAGTAGGAATTTAACACTATGAATACTTTCACGTTTTTACTTGTATCTTTGTAAAGAAGTAAGTGAGTTTTCAAATTTAGGAGCTCTTTATACGCAAAATTTGACGCTCTACAAGTTTCGTGACTGGTACTTTTCATTTAAAGGAGCCGTTTTTTTAGTAACACGCGTTGGAATTCACTTTTCCGCCAAGATGGTAAAAATTGTCAGCTTTGACGATCGATTGGCTTTCGGGGCGATTGGCTTTCGGGGCGATCCCATTCATATATCTTAATAGTAATGTGAATTATGACGATACGAAAGTAAGGATAAAACAAAATCCAGTCCCCGAGCGGAAAAAAATCGCGACCCGGCCCTTAGCCACCCGACGCGCTGAACGCGTAGCCACCAAGGCGGGCGGTTAATTGTAGTTAAAGAGCGGAACCGATTATAACCTTTAAGTAGATCATCCTCCACAAAATTTTACGCTCTTTTATTGTGGTGCCTTGGCAAGTTTTCGTGGGATGTATCGTTTACGAGTTATAACACAAAAACTGAAAAAATATCCAAGAAATTTCCTGGTTTTTAGGCCGTCAGAAATACAGCACAAGCCAGAAACCGTCGCTAACTTATTTAACTCTTATTGGGAAGCCTAACGCCGATTAAAATTATTTCCAGCTTGTGCACATTTATTGACTAGCGCAGTGTTTTTGACCTAATGTCCCTGGATTGAGGGAAGCGCTTGAGTGCAATCCGGTGACCTACCTTCCACCACACTTATTACCTCCAACACCACCCGCCCAACCTGCCACAAGCCCCCCCCCCCAAAAAAAAAATTATACCTTAATACGGATCTAATGTACGCAGACGTATTACGCACTTTTATTATTTGTTCTTAACCTACTACATTTACCAGTAAGCAGACATTTTATACTTTTAATAATTGGGTTTTTTTCATCCCTGCAATGCGGGAAGTATTTGTGCTAGGGAAAAATTGAATAGGACCGTTTTTGTAGGAAATTTACTTTAAATTTGTACTGGGAAATATTTTGCTAGAAGCCGCATTTTTCGTTTTATTCAAGAAGAACGTAAAAAATTCACCTTTTAACGCCCCCAGCCCGCCAACCCCTATGCTCACAGGTGACGGGTGAGGATTTTTAATATGTTGTTCTTGACACTTCCTCATGCCACTGTAAATATATACAGGGTGGTCCATTGATGTGACCGGGGCAAACGAAAAAACTACAAAGAACGAAACTTGTCTAGCTTGAAGAGGGGAAACCAGATGGCGCAATGGTTGGCCCGCCAGATGGCGCTGCCATAGGTCAAACGGATATCAACTGCGTTTTTTAAAATAGGAACCCCAAGTTTTTACTACATATTTGTGTAGTACGTAAGGAAATATGAATGTTTTAGTTGGATCACTTTTTTCGCTTTGTGATAGATGGCGCTCTAATAGTCACAAACATATAGCTCACAATTTTAGACGAACAGTTGGTAACAGGTAGGTTTTTTAAATTAAAATACAGAACGTAGGTACGTTTGAACATTTTATTTCGGTTATTCCAATGTGATACATATACCTTTGTGAACTTATCATTTCTGAGAACGCATGCTGTTACAGCGTGATTACCTGTAAATACCACATTAATGCAGTAAATGCTCCTTCAACCTCAGTGCATTTGACACGACGTGTAACGACATTCCTCTCAACAGCGAGTAGTTCGCCTTCCGTAATGTTCTTACATGCATTGACAATGTGTTGATGCATGTTGTCAGGCGTTGTCGGTGGATCACGATAGCTAATATCCTTCAACTTTTCCCACAGAAAGAACTCCGGGGACGTCAGATCCGGTGAATGTGCGGGCCATGGTATGGTGCTTCGACGACCAACCCATCTCTCATGAAATATGCTATTCAATACCGCTTCAACCGCACGCGAGCAATGTACGGACATCCATCATGTTGGAAGTACCTCGCCATTCTGTCAAGCAGTGAAACATCTTGTAGTAACATCGGTAGAACATTACGTAGGAAATCAGCATACATTACACCATTTAGATTACCATCGATAAAATGGGGGCCAATTATCCTTCCTCCCATAATGCCGCACCATACATTAACCCGCCAAGGTCGCTGATGTTCCACTTGTCGCAGCCACCGTGGATTTTCCGTTGCCCAATAGTGCATATTATGTCGGTTTACGTTACCGCTGCTGGTGAATGACGCTTCGTCGCTAAATAGAACGCGTACAAAAAATCTGTCCTTCTCCCGTAATTTCTCTTGTTCTATGTGACAGAACTGTACACGACGTTCAAAGTCGTCGCCATGCAATTCCTGGTGCATAGAAATATGGTGCGGGTGCAATCGTTGTTGATGTAACATTCTCAACACCGACGCTTTTGAGATTCCCGATTCTCGCGATATTTGTCTGCTACTGTTGTGCGGATTAGCCGCGATAGCAGCTAAAACACCTCCTTGGGCATCATCATTTGTTGCAGGTCGTGGTTGACGTTTCACATGTGGCTGAACACTTCCTGTTTCCTTAAATAACGTAAGTATACGGCGAACGGTCCGGACACTTGGATGATGTCGTCCAGGATACCGAGCAGCATACATAGCACACGCCCGTTGGGCATTTTGATCACAACAGCCATACATCAACACGATATCGACCTTTTCCGCAATTGGTAAACGGTCCATTTTAACACGGGTAATGTATCACGGAGCAAATACCGGCCGCACTGGTGGAATGTTACATGATACCACGTACTTATACGTTTGTGCCTATTACAGCGCCATCTATCACAAAGTGAAAAATGAAGTCCAACAAAAACATTCATATTTCTTTACATACTACACGAATATGTAATAAAAAATGGGGGTTCCTATTTTTTAAAAAAAGCAGTTGATATCCGTTTGACCTATGGCAGCGCCATCTAGCGGGCCAACCATAGCGCCATCTGGTTTCCCCCTTCAAGCTAGACGAGTTTCGTTCTTTGCAGTTTTTTCGTTTGATGCTTATTTCGTGAGATATTTGGCCCGGTCACTATCAATGGACGACCCTGTATACGACTGCATGATTATCTTCCCCTAGTCGACTTTTTTTGGTCTTAGTTGATTGGGCTTGACTAGCCGAAAAAAAGGAGGAAGACGAAGGAAAAATAAATGGCTGGGTACAATTGTAAGAGTATGCTCTGTAGGGTACGGTTTTATTCCCACTTTCGCAAGCGTGGTGAGTTTGAAATGCGCTGTAACTGTCTGTCACTATAGATTCTTGAAAAGATAGAATCAAAAATGATACGCAGCTGTATACATACACGAAGAACCATCCAATTTCTAACAGCCCTGATATTAGTAATCAAGCCAAACTATCTAAATGAGCTTAACTGTAAGCACAGAAGAGAGTGTTTTACTGCTTGTACAGCAGTAGAAGATATTGTGTTTTTTAAGAAGATTAGTGGCCTTCCTTTTAAAAGCGCTTTACGATTCGTAAAAGAATGGAGTACGGAGATATAGCTGCTAGCAATGAAACTGCCACAAATAACAAAGAACCGCAGTATAAGTCTACTGAAGGTCATACCTTAGTCGGCGGGCGGTATTTACACCAGAGTCCCTGTAAAGCGTCGTCGCTGTGATACCAATATACAGTATACTGACAGGAAAAAAAAATCGCAACACCAAAAAATAATTTATGTAGAGTATTGGAATTTCGGGAATACGTTTGTCTAAGTAACATGTTTACGTGATTAACATTGCAAGGTCACAGGATAATGTTACCGCGAGATAAGCAATTACAAATGTGAAATGCTGGTATATTAATAACCGGTGTAACCGCCAGAATGTTAAATGCATGTATGCAAACGTGTGTTCATTGTGTTGTACTGGTGACGGATGTTAGTTTGTGGAATGGAATTCCATGCCTGTTACACTTGGTCGGTCAGTACAGGGATGGTTAATGCTGATTGTGGATGATACTGGAGTTGTCGCCCGATGATGTTCCGTATGTCGACTGGAGACAGATCTGGTGGTCGAGTAAGCCGAACAGCGTGTCTGAAGTATGTAGAGCATGTTGCGTTACAAGGACGGTATGTGGGCGAGCGTTATCCTGTTGGAATACATCCCCTGGATGGCAGCACAACAGGTTGAATCAGCAGCTTGATGTACAATGTTGCAGTCAGGGTGTGTGGGATAACCACGAGAGTGCCCAAGTTATTATGCGAAATCGCAATTCAGACCATAACTCCAGAAGTACATCTACACTCCTGGAAATTGAAATAAGAACACCGTGAATTCATTGTCCCAGGAAGGGGAAACTTTATTGACGCATTCCTGGGGTCAGATACATCACATGATCACACTGACAGAACCACAGGCACATAGACACAGGCAACAGAGCATGCACAATGTCGGCACTAGTACAGTGTATATCCACCTTTCGCAGCAATGCAGGCTGCTATTCTCCCATGGAGACGATCGTAGAGATGCTGGATGTAGTCCTGTGGAACGGCTTGCCATGCCATTTCCACCTGGCGCCTCAGTTGGACCAGCGTTCGTGCTGGACGTGCAGACCGCGTGAGACGACGCTTCATCCGCTCCCAAACATGCTCAATGGGGGACAGATCCGGAGATCTTGCTGGCCAGGGTAGTTGACTTACACCTTCTAGAGCACGTTGGGTGGCACGGGATACATGCGGACGTGCATTGTCCTGTTGGAACAGCAAGTTCCCTTGCCGGTCTAGGAATGGTAGAACGATGGGTTCGATGACGGTTTGGATGTACCGTGCACTATTCAGTGTCCCCTCGACGATCACCAGTGGTGTACGGCCAGTGTAGGAGATCGCTCCCCACACCATGATGCCGGGTGTTGGCCCTGTGTGCCTCGGTCGTATGCAGTCCTGATTGTGGCGCTCACCTGCACGGCGCCAAACACGCATACGACCATCATTGGCACCAAGGCAGAAGCGACTCTCATCGCTGAAGACGACACGTCTCCATTCGTCCCTCCATTCACGCCTGTCGCGACACCACTGGAGGCGGGCTGCACGATGTTGGGGCGTGAGCGGAAGACGGCCTAACGGTGTGCGGGACCGTAGCCCAGCTTCATGGAGACGGTTGCGAATGGTCCTCGCCGATACCCCAGGAGCAACAGTGTCCCTAATTTGCTGGGAAGTGGCGGTGCGGTCCCCTACGGCACTGTGTAGGATCCTACGGTCTTGGCGTGCATCCGTGCGTCGCTGCGGTCCGGTCCCAGGTCGACGGGCACGTGCACCTTCCGCCGACCACTGGCGACAACATCGATGTACTGTGGAGACCTCACGCCCCACGTGTTGAGCAATTCGGCGGTACGTCCACCCGGCCTCCCGCATGCCCACTATACGCCCTCGCTCAAAGTCCGTCAACTGCACATACGGTTCACGTCCACGCTGTCGCGGCATGCTACCAGTGTTAAAGACTGCGATGGAGCTCCGTATGCCACGGCAAACTGGCTGACACTGACGGCGGCGGTGCACAAATGCTGCGCAGCTAGCGCCATTCGACGGCCAACACCGCGGTTCCTGGTGTGTCCGCTGTGCCGTGCGTGTGATCATTGCTTGTACAGCCCTCTCGCAGTGTCCGGAGCAAGTATGGTGGGTCTGACACACCGGTGTCAATGTGTTCTTTTTTCCATTTCCAGGAGTGTAGTATGTCTGGCACGCAGGCATATTGGTTGCAGGTCCTCAACTGGTCTTCTCCTAAACAACACACGGCTTTCACTGACATCGAGGCAGAACCACCTTTCATCAGAAAATACAACAGGCCACCACCCTTCCCTCCGGTGAGCTCACGCTTGACACCACTGAAGTCGCAAATAGTGGTGTTTTGAAGTTAGTGGAACGCGCACTACATGCCGTGTAGGTCGAAGCTGTCCTCGAATTAATCGATTTATCACAGTTCGTCCTGTCACTGTTTGCTGCTCAGATTGCTGCTGCAGATGCTGTACGATGCGCCGTAGTCATACGCCGAACACGATGGTCTTCCCTATTGGTAGTGCTACGTGGCCATCGGAGCCCGGTCTTCTTGCGACCTTAGGCTCGTCTCACACTGGGACACTTATGACGGTCACCGGTGACGGTCACCGGTGACCGTGGCGAACACTCCTGGGTCACTGGTGTCCCACACTGCAGCTGTTGCCAACTGATTAGTTGGTGAAATGGACTCGAGCGAGGAGGAACTGTTGTTAGTACTTGTAATGAGGAGGAGGAGAATGAAGACAAAACGTTCATTGCACATACATCCACTGCTACGTGATCGGCTGGAGAAAGGATTGTATTACACCCTTTATGACGATCTGAGACAATCTGAGAAGAAGTTTTTTCAGTATTTTCGAATGACAAAAACTTCATTTGATGAACAACTAGAAAATGTGAAAGAAGCAATCACAGGAAAAGACACTATACTAAGGAAGGCTATCCCACCAGAGGAAAAACTTGCTCTTACATTAAGGTAGGTACTGTAGTATTATTTTATTTTATTGAAAGCACATTTTACAGATTTTAACTGGTATTAATATACATTACAAAATATTGTAAAACTTTCACTGATAGTTTCAAGTTCATTGTTTCTCTGCCTGTGCTGTTGAAAAGTATATTAAGGACTCGTCACTGTACTCGGAGGCCGCTGGCGAGCACACAGCTGGACAACCTCGACTGTCCTCCAGTGTAGCCTTGAACTGTTCCATGATATGCACGGTCGTGATGCGGATCCCCCGTAGCGTAATTTGGTACCGGCGCAAATCCTATTTGGGACGAAGAGGAAGCAGAAGCGCTGTAATATTGTTGGGCATTAATAATGACATTCATCAAATCTGATTTCACTTTCAATCTTGCATGACTGGGTAATTTTTTTAATTCAGGTACTAAAGACTGCATAAACAAGCTATCTTCGTCGGCTTTCTGTGATGAATTGTCTTTTCTGGCGTACTTTTCCTTCAAAATGTTATATAGGATATCTTCTTCTTCAAGACTCTTCTTTTCACGTGGCCTTTTTTGCCGTCGCTCAGCAGTTTTTTCACGTGCCTCCTGCTCTAAATTTTCTCCTTCATCGAACTCATTTCTGTCTTCATCATCATCATTGTCAATACTAGAAGTAGTGTTCTTACAGTCAGTTGTTAGGAGTCGCAGCTGATTGAAGTAGATATACTTCTTCCTACCAGATGCTGCAGAACCACTCGTTTCTGTTTGTTGCCTTAATAACTCTCTGGTACAACTGGCCCTTAAGCTCTTCCATTTCCTTTGAAGGATTGTCCCTGCAACAAACAAAAACCACCATAGTATTGTAATATCTAATATATAAAAATGAATGTTTGTTTGGTTTTGTTCGTATTTTATGCGCAGCCGTACCGTTCATCCGATTGCGATGAAACTTTGTCACTTGCGCGAAAGTTATAGGCATAGTACAATTATTAACATTTATTAAAATTATAGTTGCCGGGTGTTTCAGCTGGTTATCTATAATGTCTACGTGTACGTGCGTGTGTATGCTTGTGTGTAACCTGCATAATTTTGTAGTTTTGCTCCATATGCTTTATCTTTTTTTTACAGGTACTTGGGGGCCGGATCATCCATGATGGACTTAAATTTTCAGTACAGAATTGGAGTATCAACTATCTCGTATATTATACGAGACGTTTGCTCTGCCATATGGCGTAAAATGAAGTCAAAATGTTTTCCCGACCTCTCGAAAGATCTATGGCTTGCCTCAGCTGAAGGATTCCATAAGAGGGCCAACTTTCCTCATTGTGTGGGTGCAGTGGACGGGAAGCACATCAGAATTGTAAAACCCACTTCCAGTGGTTCACTCTACTATAATTATAAGAACTATTTTTCCATTCTGTTGTTAGCTGTTTGTGATTCGACGTACAAATTCTTATTTATAGACGTTGGAGCATATGGGAAATCGTCCGACTCAACTGTGTTTCGTAATACAGTGTTAAATAATAAACTACAAGATGGTACGCTAGATTTACCTGCACCAAAACAACTGTCATTATCGTTTGAAAAACCTATGCCATTCATGTTAGTAGGAGATGAAGGTTTCGGATTGTCAAAATTCATTTTGCGCCCTTATGGTGGAAAGTATTTAGACATTAAAAAACGTGTGTTCAACTATAGACTGTGCAGAGCTAGATGGTACATCGAGTGTACTTTTGGAATTCTTGCAAACAAGTGGCGCATTTTCTATCGACCACTGGATGTTAAATTAGATTTGGCAGAGTCTATTGTGAAGACATGTTGCCTCCTCCATAACTTTGTGCGTGATCGTGATGGAATACAGTTTGAGGATACGTTAACTATTCAGGGATTGCAGGACATGTCACCTTGCTTGGTCCGCGGAGGAAATATTGCGAACGGTATCAGAGAAGATTTCGCAAACTACTTCATCAGCCCTGAAGGCGAAGTGTCATGGCAGCTGCAAAAAATCTAAGTCCTAGAAATGTTATGTGAACATTAATGTCGTTAGGCCTAAATGTTCATTGGAATTGTATTTGAAATGTGCAGTGTTCAATTATTACCGTGTTAACTGTAGCAAACCATACTGTTGCGTTCACTGAACTGATTAAAACTTGCAATTAAAATTATAATTACACTGCACTTTTTTGTATTACAGTTGTGTGTACCTAATTGAACAGAACCCAAGCACGAGCACTGTTCTCATTCGGGTGTCAAAAACTTGTAAGTCAATAGTATTATGGTAAATAAATAAAATTCATTATTATAATAACAACATATGCGTAAATTATTGTTGTTTTGAATAATATTTTAAATGTATTTTTCGGACCATAAGGCGGAGCGCCTTATTAGACTACGAAAAGACGTACCCTTAATTTTGTTATGAAAATGTTGAAATAAAACTATTTATTTTATTTTACTTTCATTCGCCCTGAAGGGGTGAGTACATGGTTTCTGCGCTCATCCATTTTGTCCATTCTTCTCGCATTGAGACTGCATAACAGTACACTTGCTATTGGTAACGCAAATGAAAGGGGTGAGGGATAGCATTCTCCTTGTAGGGTATTAACCTCCTAGCCTCGTACAGGGGTAGAAAATATATTTCGCTATTCTTGTGGTCCGAAAAATACGGTATTAAAGTCAAAAAAGAATATAGAACTTACCAATTTTGTTTCTTTCATCTATGCTCTTTTCATCGAAATCAGGCACAAACTTCGTGATAATTTCTTGCCACGCTTTCATTTTCATGACTTTGTTACTGTAGTCATCGCTTTTCATATCCCAAATAACGGGACGACTTTCCACTTCACTTATAAAATCTTCTGTGTTGATGAACTCTGAACTCATGGCTGCACTGTGTGGAGAACCACTGGGCTCAGCAACGGCTGCCTGTCTGTTGGCAACTCTGCACTGCTGTGACTGTGATCGGTGTCCCAGTGTGAACACTCCAATACAAGCTAATGCATGTCAGGCGGTGACCGCAGAGAACACAGTGTCGGTGTCCGTCACATGTGGCGAGGGTGAGTCACTGCTGGGTCACAGTGACTCGGTGACTCAGTGCAGTGTCCCGGTGTGAATGCTCCAATTCAAACAAATGTATATCTATCAGTGACCGTCACCGGTGACCGTCACAAGTGCCCCAGTGTGAAACGAGCCTTACATTCTCGTAACCACCGCTTCCAGCAGTCATGTACAGTGGCTACATTCCTGCCAAGTCTTTTTGCAATATCGCGAAAGGAGCATCGAGCTTCTCGTGGCCATATTAACCTCGTTCAAACTCAGTGAGGTGTTACTAATGGCGTCTTCTTAGCCTGAAATGAATTCTTGACTAATATCAACTCACCTTGTCGAATCTCAAAAGTCACTAACGCTTACAGCTCGTATTTAAAGCAAATCTGATTTACATCCGCATAGTGGCGCTGCTAGCGCCACTCTTACGCGACTGGCGCGAAACTGGAATAGACATCATGTTTCAGATGTAGAAACACGTTGAGCCGTGGCGGACTGGTACCAGCACCGGGTACGCTCGTTATATCGTTGCGATCGATTTTGGAGGTAATATGTGATCTTTGGATATTGTGTGGCTTTCTTCTGGGTTGTCGGGCTGCAAGAGTCGGCCGTCAGCTTTTCGAAAGAAAAACGTTGAGAGACTTGGGACGTCTCCGGAAAAAGGAATGTCGACTTCGACCGGGTGTGCCCTATCAGCGTGATACGCCGCGGAGTTGTATTGGTCGGCAAGTCTGTGTTTGGGGCAGCTCGGAGATCCAAGTTTCGTGGTTTCTATCAAGGGTAAGGTCCCTGAAGGAATGTGGTTAAGGTGTTTGAGCCGCTGAGTTGTGCTGTGTGCAAACATCAAGTAAGTTGGCCGTTAGTGTATGTGGCTGAGCGACATGTTAAGAGACATTTCACTCGCTAGATGATCGTGGAACTTACACAGCCGTTAATCGAAAAGTATGTGGATGAGCTCCGTGTGAGCTGGTTAAATGTTGGCTTCGCAGTGAAGTCTTAGTTATAACTGTACTGGTTGTTCTCTAATTGATTATTAAGGGTATTAAGTGATTTAAAACTGCACCTAAGTGATATTACTATTATCGGTGAACTGTCCTTAAATGGTTACAATTTAAGAGTCAGTGATTGCTGTGGACGGAACATGTTGTAGACTGAAGCACGTATGTCTGGTGCAAGGATTCTGCCCTGTATTTTTGTGTGGGTTTCAGAGGGTTGCAATTCTCCTGTGTTTGTCAAAAGCTGCTGTAAGTGCCAACGCCTTGGCGGGGAGTGAGGTGTAACCCGCAGCCTAGGTCCTGCTGTGTTTACGTAACCCTGCCACGGCTGGATTGCTTTGGGCGAAGACCCCATACCAAAAGTTTAGTACATCTTTCCTTTCCGCCAAGGCGGGTGAAACGCGTTTTGTAATTTGATTGTGATTTTCTGATGTTTAAATAAATGTTTTTTTTTGTTACATAAAGATAGACCTACACCTAAGTAAACGTTAGCAAACAGAAATGGTGTAAAGTAATTACATTCTCTCAATCGATTGTCATGTAATTTTGGGCTAATTGCAGTGATCTGTCTCTGTAGTAAAATACAGTCCACAGTGCTTGTTGAGTCGATGTCACATCTCTATTTAAGTTACAGTGTGTAGTCAGGTAAAGTGTAGTCTGGGTTTGTTTCATGGCAATCTTTCTTGCTTCTGTTACATATCCATGTTCTGGTGAATTGTGGTTAACCACGTGAGTTTTAAGTGTTGTTTGGGTCGTGTTGGGCCGTGTAGTAATCAAATGCAATTAAGTGGCTGGCCCACTCTAATAGAAACTGTACTGTCAGTTGTAAGCTTTTGTTAAGTGTGGCGAAGCCACGGCAATACTGTGTTTGCTAGCTGTTTGTTAACTGATTTCATATTCATTTTATGGTTATATTTGTTGGGTTCCGATAACTGTCTTGTTTCGATAAGAACTTATATACTAAGTAACTGCTGCATTGTACTGAAGATTGTGGGGAATTATCTGAAGGAACCTTACGTTAATAAATTATGTGCAAATCAAAGTATGACTATCCGCCATGATTCGCCATCTCGTTTCCCGTCTCGATAATAGTTGTGGTATGGATTGTGCAAGGTCTTATTAAAGGGGCCACATACCACACGTCTACCAACTTTCGTTTATATGGCACGACTCCTTCTTGGCGTTGCGATTTTTTTCCGTCTGTGTAGACCTAGCTGTTAACATTGGCCATAACATTGTACTTTCCTTTTACAGATTTCTCATATTTCAGTAAAAAATTTATATCGGTTACATCTTCATCTCTGCTCCGTGTCAAACACGCTCTGTGTTCCAAAAGTAACGGGAATATTGTAATTTCGAGTGTTCTAATCCGATTCTAGTGATTCTCTCGTTGTTGTACCGGTAAACGTGTCTGAAAAGGGGGAACGAGGTGTTTCGCGACGACACTTTTGCATAAAATATTC
Organism: Schistocerca nitens; assembly: GCF_023898315.1. NCBI lineage: Eukaryota > Metazoa > Arthropoda > Insecta > Orthoptera > Acrididae > Schistocerca > Schistocerca nitens. The sequence goes on along the minus strand of NC_064619.1, from coordinate 603,062,728 downwards.
TCGGACTTCTTGCGGCGTAAATTTTGGTTGAAGCCTGAAGCTTTTGGCGAAGACGATGATTGTTCTCACCAAAAGTTTGAGGTTTTATACAAAGTGAATCGGCAGAAGTCGGAGAATATTTTACACGCGTTATGAAAAGTATGTGTACAATGTTCGTCTCATCGGATATTTCGTCTATCGTCAGCTGTCGAGAAGATTACACATGTTTGGTGCGACCGGCGATTATTTATTTTATCTAAAAACTGATCAGAGATTTGTATTGCAATTTGCAATAATAAGGGAGTAAAGTGCAGAAAAGTTTTAGAAATGTTCAATACCGTTTTTGTTAAATCTGCTGTGAGCAAAACAAATGGATACGAATGGTACAAGAGATTCGAAGAAGCATGTGAAGACATTGAAAATTACGAGTACCTTGGATGCCCCAGCATATCACAACGGATCAAATCGTAGAGAAAAAACTAGAAACAAATGATTACGAATGATCGCAGGATAGCAGTCAGAGAAGTCATTGACAATGCTCGCGTATGAACTGACTTCTGCTATGAAATTTTTGTGGGTCTTTAGGGTATGAATCGTGTTACGGGAAAAATTTGTTCCATAATAGTTGAATTTCGAACAAATGCGGCGGCAAGTTGTTCAGAGACATTAGATAAAATCAACAACGAAGCTGTTTATTATACTGAAACATAGTATTTCGGATGTAACTTGGAAACTAAAACCCAATCGACGGGTGAAAACATTTGAATCGCCAAAACCGACAAGTGTGGTCAAATGTGAAGATTATGATCTCTGTGCTCTTCGATTATAACGTCATAGAGCACCGTGATTTCTTGTTGCCACACTGTCGGTCTATCAGTAAGGAGTACCAATGAAACAGGCCCAGATCTGTGGCGGAACAAATCGTGGCTTCTGCACCACAATAATGTACATACTTACACTTGGGTGCTCGATCTGGCCAAAAACAATACTACAAAGATGCCACAACTTTCATATGCATCAGACGTCGCCCCATATAACTCTTTTCTGCTCCCAAAAATAAGTAAAACCTGAAACGATCGTGATTTTAGAAACTCAGATTAGATTAAAAACGCATTGCTGAGAGAAATGAAAGCTATACTTAAGATCGAGTTTCCAGAAGTGTTTCGCGGACCGGAATGAGTGTTGGCGTAAGTGTATAATATCTAATGGAAAAAGATTGATGTAACATTGACGTAGACGAATAAATAAGACTGTAATATTTTTATTGTAAGCTGTTGTCATATTTGTCTTTATAAGGACTACCGATTTCGTTCAAATTCTGAACACGTTTCGATCCATTGTAATTTCAGAGCAACTCGTCAGTATTATGTAGTGTGCACTGTGTTCTGTTCCCAGTGCAGAGATATTATGCCTAGAAAAGGTTGAAGGAAGGTCTATTAATCCCCGTGTCCGAACTCCGCAACCTGCCCGGCAAGTAGGAGAGCCGACTGCTTTTACGTGGTGTTCTGATGAAGAGGTAATCGAACAAGAGATGTAAAGCCAAAATGTTTAGCGATTGGAAATGATCATAATTTATTTGTCTTTCTGTCGTATGCAATAAGAAAAATTTTACTTACGACCAGATCTACAGAAACTACAAATTGTGTATAAGATGCATTGTCATACTGACTAAAATGCTGGAGTTATGCACATGTGCAGGTGACATAAGCTGTACATAGCTTCCCCTCCCACTCCTAGCGCTTCCTTTGTATGCGACTTCAAAACATGAAAATAATTTTCTTTATAATTATAATTCTGTATATCATTGTTAGTATTGCCAAGTGTTAAATATATGAGTATAAAAAATGTATGAATATATTATGTGAGATATCCTTTAAAAGGACAGAGTACACACCTTAAAATATAATTTACGTAATAACAAACAGACAATAGTAAACGGAAACATATCCTAGTATTCTGTAAAATTATATTTATTTTGTCACGGACCGGCTTTCCTATTTAACATTATAAACATGTTCTGCCAAGCACCGATGGAAGATTCACTTAACGTTACAAACAAATAAAATTTTAAGGTGACAATGATAACACGATTTTTCAATTAGGACAGAGTGTGCATCACGAAAGAAGAACAAGCAGGGCTTAAACTTTATATCGTAGATCGTTATGTTGACCACTGGCGGCGCTCTTCTTCCGTCAGCGGTATGTTTCGCGTTTAATGGCTTCGGCCGGCACGGCGCCGACGGGGTACCGCACTACCTCAACCTCTACGGGCATATGGTGGACGAAGACACTTGGGGAGCAGGGAGGCAGTGATTTAGTGAGCGGGTGGTTTCCAGGAATACTGGGAGCAAATTTTGCAGAGCTCCCTGTGGGTGCAAATTGCGGAGGGCGCATTTTGAATATATCCGGCGTACACAGTCCCCGAAGGTAATTAGTGATTTGTGAAGGCTAGAGCGTGGACGAACGAAAGTTTTTAAAGGAAGTTCTTCGCGGTGCACAATAACTTGGTCTCAGGCTAAAGTTTATTGAGTATTTCTGTGAAACTGTCACGTTGACTAAACAAACACTGTAAGCGTCCTAAACCGATTATCACTATTCGAGGACTAGTCGAACGGGGGTTATGGACGCTGCCTCTATCTGACGTGAACTAAACAATTTTTGCAGCCTCCCGCACGGCTAGATATATGTAGTCGTTCCACCTTAAATCGGTGCAGGAGGGTACTTGTGGTGCGGGCCATGACAGAAAAAATTTTCTTACAATTAACCCGCAAAAAGAGATTTTTAGAGGAGTTTTCAATTAAAAGCCTGTAACGCAGCATTTAAGGCTTATTATTTAATTGTGCAAAATGTTAGTACACAATACGTGATTCAGTGAATTGCTCATATTAAAAAATAGAAACAATTGAAATCATTAAGGTATTCAACTGCATTTAGGAACATCACTATGGATAACCACTTTAAAAAAATAACAGTTAACTGAGATTTTCATCCGTGATAATAAGTATTGCAATTTTAAAAATAAGATGTTTTACCTATATCCAAATATACTTGTTAGGCAAATGCAAGATAACGAAAGGATGCAAAAGCAAGCGAATTTCAATTATATTTAGACACAGTACTTCCTGAAATAGTCTGGCCTAAGTTTCAATTAACGTTATTGCTGAATTCTTTTGCGTCTACACTTCATACTGATAATCTTCGTACATCCATATTTAAATTGGATGAAGGTGGGACATAGCTGGTGTAATTTTGATTAAGATTTTATATTTATTTTGCTACTAGTTTCGACGTTGCATCAACGCCATCTTCAGGCCCATACACTTTGATGAAATCAATTGTGTGTGGCTGAGTACTAGAAGTCCGCAGTGAGACCAACACGTGTGGCCGGCCGAAGTGGCCGTGCGGTTAAAGGCGCTACAGTCTGGAACCGCAGGACCGCTACGGTCGCAGGTTCGAATCCTGCCTCGGGCATGGATGTTTGTGATGTCCTTAGGTTAGTTAGGTTTAACTAGTTCTAAGTTCTAGGGGACTAATGACCTCAGCAGTTGAGTCCCATAGTGCTCAGAGCCATTTGAACCATTTGAACCAACACGTGCTCCACATGGACGGCGGGCAGTAACTGATGAAGCTAAATATAATACCTTCATAACTCAATTGTCCTAAAATATCGCCTGAGTGAAGAAAGCGTTTCTCGTTACATCGGCTACGGTGGTCGCTTGACCTTTTCTATCACGTGACGACTCACTAAGTTATCAGTCCGACACTGTGGATCTTCAAACGTCTTTTATGTCGCCCTCAACACTGGGAAGAGTGGGGCTCGAGAGGTGAATGCTGACGTCATTCATATCAGATGCCCACTGAAAAATTCAGTGAAATGAGTCCACACAAAATGACGACGGCTGCAACGTTTACGATTACAATGAGGACTGCATGGAAATATTAAAACACACGTTTTTCTTATAAGGTTTCACATTTTTGTGGTGTAGGGTGCAGGATCGGGAGACTGCAGTATAACCGCGGTCCTGTTCTGGATACTTGAGGGCTGAGAATGATTCCGGTGTGTGATGTACAATCGACTTGTCGAACGATGTCGGTTTTTTTTTTTTTTTTTCGCCTCACGTGATTTACGTCTAGTAGTCAGCATGGGGCGGTGATCATGTGCAAATACCTCTGCACTTCGTAACAAGTTCGTAGCGATATCGCCTACAAGGAGCTGAGTCATCTTTGACGGCCTCCAAGAGCTCCACGCGTTGTTATGAAAGAGCTGCGATACGACGCAAACCTTCCCTTCTGACAGAGCATAGCGAATAAGAATGACTTACTAACTTCCAGTTACTGCGATGGCTTCATCCCAATGCAATTATCTTCGGATATTCTGTATGCACGTACTGTGAGCCGTATGGAAGGCATTCTGGAAGTGAAGAAAGACACCATCAGACTTATCTCCGCTACCTGTTGCCTTCTGAATCTACGTCTACACATCCTTAGTTAAATCAAAAAATACGCCAAGCGCTCGAAACTTTTTGTTTAGTCCATCCAGTACCTCACAGAGACAAGATAATAGAGCATTTTCAGTTGTTAAACGACTTCTAGAGCCGAACTGTACATTTGATAGCAAATCGTATGATTTAAAATGATCAATTACCCTTACATACACAGCCTTTCCAATAACTTTTGCAAACGCTGATGGCATAGAAATAGGTCTAAAATTATCTACATTATCCCTTTCTCCCTTTTTATAGAGCTGCTTTACTACTGAGTACTTTAATCGCTCAGGAAACTGACCATTCATAAAGGGAAAATTACAAATATGGCTAAATACAGGGCTAACATGTGCAGAACAGTACTTTAATATTCTGCTAGACACTCCATCAAAACCATGAGAGTCCTTAGTTTTCAGTGATTTAATTATTGACTCAATCTCCCTCTTGTCTGTATCACAGTGGAATATTTCGGACTTCAAACTCGGAAAGGTATTTGCCAAGAACGTTGTATGATTTCCTGTAGAAACTAAATTTTTATTTAATACACCAGCAATGCTCAGAAAATGATTGTTAAATACTGTACATATATCTGATTTATCAGTAACAGAAATATTTTTACTGCGAACTGACTTTATATCGTCGACCGTGTGCTACTGACCAGACACTTCCTTCACAACTGATCATAGGGTTTTAATTTTATCCTGTGAATTAGCTATTCTATTTGCATACTACATGCTCTTTGCCTTCCTAATAACATTTTTAAGCACCTTACAAAACTGCTTGTAGTGGGCTACTGTAGCTTGATTGTGACTACTTCTAACATTTTGATATAATTCCCGCTTTGTTCTACATGATATCCTTATTCCACTAGTCAGCCACCCGGGCTGCCCATTACTGCTAGTACCCAGTTTAGAATGTTCTGGCTTGGTTCAATTGGCTCTGAGCACTATGCAACTTAACTTCTGAGTCGCCTAGAACTTAGAACTAATTAAACCTAACTAACCTAAGGACATCACATACATCCATAGCCGAGGCAGGATTCGAACCTGCGACCGTAGCGGTCGCTCGGTTCCAGACTGTAACGCCTAGAACCGCACGGCCACTCCGGCCGGCTAGAATGTTCTAATGGAAAGGAACTCACCAAAGAGCATGAGAAATGTGTTAAGGAAAGCATTGTATTTATCAACTATGTTATCGGCACTATAAACATCCTGCCACTCTTGTTCCTTGACAAGTTTTAAAAAACTCTATTGCTGTTGGATTAACTTTCCTACATAGTCTGTAATTAAATATGACATTGGTTTGAGTACAAAAGCCTTTTAGCGTTAAAATTTGTGCATCATGGTCATTGTGGTACTACTACCTTTTCTCCCCTGTCCTGTTCCATTCACGAGTGGAACGTGGAAAGAACGATTCTGGGTAAAGCTCAGTACGAGGTGTGACTACTCTGATTTTTCTCGTCGTAGTCTTTTGCGGGGGAGTAATAGATTGACCGACTCTTTTTACGACGTACGCTCTCGACACTTCAGCAGTAAACCTGTTCGTGGCGTCAGTACAGTAGATATGGGTCGTTCGCGAACGAACGGATCCAAAGGAATGGTTCACCAAGATGAACGGAAGGAGCGAGGAACGAATTCACTTCTGTCGCGGCTCTACTTATAGTTCCCAGGAACGGGAAACGGTCGGTCTCGTTCCCGCAACGGCACGTGGGCCGGTCTCGTTCCAGCCTCGGTCCCGTTCCTGTCTGTCTCGGTCTCGCTCGGCCGGACTCCTCGTCCTTCGCGTGGCCACTCGTCGCAGTTCCACTGCCGACTGCTCCTCTTTTGTTCAGTATCGAGTTGTTGTTCGTGTCGTTCACTGCGCACGCCCATTCTAGATCTGTTTCAAACCTTTTTTTGAAATTTGAACTTCTGGTTCTTTTCGTATTCTATTCAGCGTCCAATACCGGCAATTAAAATGTATTTCATAATTACGTAAATCACATAAAAATTACGTTGTATGTAATACATACAACTCTCCAGGTAAGAAAAGAGCATAGCGGCTTACTTCATTATTTCGATAAACAGCAGAAGACATACTTATGAAAAGGCAAGCATTTTTTGTTATTACACATGCAAAGGAAGTCGGTTCGGCACACACGAGTGAGGGCATTTTCCGCCTTTTTTTGATCTCAGGTAAAAAAGCATGTTCATTGTTACGGAAGGCAGACCGACTTACAACCAAATGAAGCCCGCGCTCCATAATCGAGTGTCTGGTCTCATATATCGTAAAGAGAATAAACTTCCACAATATTATTTCTATGGCACAGGGTGGCACAGGAAAAATCGGCCGAGTACGAGACTGCTCACTGTAACCCACCAATCGTCATCTATTGTTTGGAAGCTGTTGTTTGCATTAGCTTATTTGTTATTTCTTTACTGCCTAATTATTAAATGTTTATCTATTCTGCTCGTAGCGGTCTACAAATCGTGCGTAATTGGCGAGCAGTCTGTCCTCGGGGCCGGTTTTTCGTGTGCCACCGTATATTATTTTACTGCGATCAGCACATAACGCTACAGTTGGCAAAACGAGAGGTTTTGGAGAATCACAGAAATTAGTTCTACAAGGGTATGAGTATTCTGTAATGAATAAAAACTCTGTACTCCATGGGCGGGGGGGGGGGGGGGGGGGTGCAGGTGCGCCTTCCATCTTTCATCCTCCAAACTACTAATTCAAATTTTTTCTAAGAACCACATACAACGATGAACGGTGACCGAGTAACAATGAACGGTTCCTAAAAAATAGCGACCACCAGTGAACTAGTTCCCAAGGATGAACGAATTTGCCCATCTCTACTGTACAGCATTTGTGCTGTAGGGTCTGCTACTGGGGTTCGCTGTGCGGCTCCGTAACGTTCTCGCGCTATTAAAATATAACGCTCGTCGACGGATTTTCTGTATTCCCTCTATCAGTACTGTCCGGTAACTTTCCCACACTGACGAACCATATTCAAGTATCAGTTGAACAAATATTTTGTAAGCCACTTCTTTCGTGGATGAATTACATTCTGCCAGCGAATCTCAGCGCGCCATTTGCTTTTCCTACAATTTTCCTTTCTGGATGCTTACCGCTAGGCATTTCACTGCAGGTACTTTTTCCAGTGATCTGTCGCCAACAGTGTAACCAAACAGCAGTAGATCCCTTCACCTGTATACGCACGTTTATAATCGCTCGGGCGTATAAAGCAAGCTGCGATGCATGCAATTATCGCTTGTGGCAACCGTGTTGATTCCAACACAGGAATTGGCTGCCCTCTATAAAACGCACCATATGCGAGCACCGTACGTAATCAATAATTCTACAGAAAAATGACGATAGCGAGACAGGTCTACAGTTGTGCGAGCGTGTGTGATGGATCTTGGCGAAATTGTGCGTAATTCTCCATCTATTTTTGGAGTTCAACAATGTAAATGTGTTTCCTCGCATTCTTTTTTACTTTCTTTGTGTACATCAGCTACGATTATCTTCTCGTTTACACCAGTCTGTCTCGAAACGGTTGCAGCTAGCTGTTGCGGCCATCTCGTAAAGACACTGCACCGAATTTTTCCGACGATCGTCGTGTCGATCTCAGCCATTTCGCGCGATTGAGCAGTCGGAAAGGTGCTCGCTAGATCAGAGCCGACCGCAGCGCGCGGTCTGTGTAGCGTCTGTGTGTGCGTTTCCGCGCCTACACCACATACGACGGCAGTGTATTCCACTGCAGGGCGTAGCAGCCCCCTGTACCATGTAACACCAGGCTGCGGCGGTAGGGTGCGAGGTGGATTCGGCAACGGGCAACTTGCTGGGCCGACCGTTGGTTCTACTCCTGATGTATCGGGAGTCCTGGCACCACCTCAGACGGCGCTATAGCACTATCTTCCAACAACTAGTCATATAGCTCCACCGTCCCTACGAAGGCAGGAAGCTGTGATGAAGGAATACACAAAAATAATGAATAACCCCGTACTACCTATCCATGAAGATATCCCAACTTTGGAAAGAACACGACTCCGCTCCAGAAATCCCCATTTAAGACTGGCCCAACAACTGTCAGCTGCCAACTTCAGCATGGACACTAAATGGCACGAGAGCTGGAGTGATAGTGCCTCCCGTGACAACCGTGAACTTATCTGTCCATCAGAGAAACCTAAGGGCTTTGAACTTCCACGACAGCTATGGAAAAGCCTAAACAGAATCCGAACAGGACATGGACTATGTGCACACAATCTACACAAGTGGGGAAAGCTTCCCAGCCCTAGCTGTGATTGTGGGGCACCTAATCAAACAATACAGCACATCGCCCAGGACTGTGAATTAAGACCCTACCAGGGTAGTCGGGCTGACTTCTTCAACGCCACACCACCCTGCCTCGAATGGATCGCCAATTTGGACGTCAGAATTTGAAGTTTTGTGTAACGCAAAATATCTGCTGTGATGTTACTTTTTATTGTGTTTATGTATTATATTTTATCTGAAAATGTATCCTTCACTTATGTATTCTATAGTGTATTTTATCATATAATTTCATAATGTAATAAGTGTAAACCATGTGTGTAGCGCCGTACGCTAAATAAATAGCGCCACACCGAGATATCACACGGCTTGTCGCTCCAGTTCTGATGCAGTTCTTCTTATAGGCTGCAAGGACTTGCACCTCTGTCGCCTCCTGGAATCCGGGTACAGGGTTTTTCTTCCCTGCAGAATATATGGCAATGAACGGGTAACCGGCCGCAGTGGCCGAGCGATTCTAGGCGTTACAGTCTGGAACCGCGCGATCGCTACGGACGCAGGTTCGAATCCTGCCTCGGACACGAATGCGTGTGATGTCCTTAGTTTAGTTAGGTTTAAGTAGTTCTATCTTTACAGACAAATGGAAAAACTAGTAGAAGCCGACCTCGGGGAAGATCAGTTTGGATTCCGTAGAAATATTCGAACACGTGAGGCAATACTGACCCCACGACTTATCTTAGAAGCTAGATTAAGGAAAGGCAAACGTACGTTTCTAGCATTTGTATAGAGAGAGCTTTTGACAATGTTGACTGGAACACTCTCTTTCAAATTCTGAAGGTGGCAGGGGTAAAATACAGGGAGCGAAAGGTTATTTACAATTTGTGCAGAAACCAGATGGCAGTTACAATAGTCGAGGGACACGAAAGGGAAGCAGTGGTTAGGAAGGGAGTGAGACAGGGTTGTAGCCTCTCCCCGATGTTATTCAATCTGTATATTGAGCAAGCAGTAAAGGAAACAAAAGAAAATTTCGGAGTAGGTATTAAAATCCATGGAGAAGAAATAAAAACTCTGAGGTTTGCCGATGACATTGTAATTCTGTCAGAGACAGCAAAGGATTTGGAAGAGCAGTTGAACGGAATGGATAGTGTTTTGAAAGGAGGGTATAAGATGAACATCAACAAAAACAAAACTAGGATAATGGAATGTAGTCGAATTAAGTGGGGTGATGCTGAGGGAATTAGATTAGGAAATGAGACAAAGTAGTAAAGGAGCTTTGCTATTTGGGGAGCAAAATAACTGATGATGGTCGAAGTAGAGAGGATATAAAATGTAGACTGGCAGCGGCAAGGAAAGCGTTTCTGAAGAAGAGAAATTTGTTAACATCGAGTATAGATTTAAGTGTCAAGAAGTCGTTTCCGAAAGTATTTGTATGGAGTGTAGCCATGTATGGAAGTGAAACATGGACGAGAAATAGTTAGGACAAGAAGAGAATAGAAGCTTTTGAAATGTGGTGCTCCAGAAGAATGCTGAAGATTAGATGGGTAGATCACATAACTAATGAGGAGGTATTGAATAGGATTGGGGAGAAGAGGAGTTTATGGCAAAACTTGACTAGAAGAAGGGATCGGTTGGTAGGACATGTTCTGAGGCATCAAGGGATCACCAATTTAGTTTTGGAGGGCAGCGTGGAGGGTAAAAATCGTAGAGGGAGACAAAGAGATGAATACACTAAGCAGATTTAGAAGGATGTAGATAGCAGTAGTTACTGGGAGATGAAGAAGCTTGCACAGGATAGAGTAGCATGGAGAGCTGCATCAAACCAGTCTCAGGACTGAAGACCACAACAACAACAACAACAACAACATGTTCTAGGGGACTAATGACCTCAGAAGTTACGTCCCATACTGCTCAGAGCCATTCGAACCATTTTTTGAACGTGTGCGACACTACTAAACTACAGATTAACAGTGCCTCGTGCGACGGTAAGTACTCTAACTCTATCTATGACTACTTGTCTTGGGATTCTTTTATCATTATTATGACTTTCATGCCCTGTGCGAGAAATTATGCTGATTCCTTGGCACGGTAGCAGTCTCCACGCTATTCTATAGCCAACATGAAAGGGAACTTTGACAAAACACAGCTAAAATAATATTACCGATCTTTTTTCTGTCTCTTCCGCGATCAGCTGTTTCCGAATAGCAGAAAGGGACCGATCCAGTACCCGGACGCACGGATTTCAGTAAAACGCAAGCATGGCAGCGGTATGCATGGTGGTCCATTGATCGTGACCGGGCCAAATATCTCACGACATAAGAGTCAAACAAAAAACTACAAAGAACGAAACTTGTCTAGCTTGAAGGGGGGAAACCAGATGGCGCTATGGTTGGCACGCTAGATGGCGCTGCCATAGGTCAAACGGATATCAACTGCATTTTTTTAAAAATAGGAACCTCCATTTTTATTACATATACGTGTAGTACGTAAAGACATATTAATGGTTTAGTCGGACCACTTTTTTCGCTTTGTGATAGATGGCGCTGTAATAGCCACAAACGTTTGGGGAATATTGTTACATGTATTGCCAAATGTATTGAGGTTGACGGACATAATTGAGCATTTATTGCATTAATGTGGTATTTATAGGTAATCACGCTGTAACAGCATGCGTTCACAAAGGTACATTTGTTAGATTCGAACAACCGAAATAAAATGTTCATACGTACCTACGTTCTGTATTTCAATTTATAAAACGTACCTGTCACCAACTGTTCGTCTAAAATTCATGCATTCACAATGCGCTGACGCATGTTGTCAGGCATTGTCGGTGGATCACGGTAGCAAATATCCTTCAACTTTCCCCACAGAAAGAAATCCGGGGACGTCAGATCCGGTGAACGTGCGGGCCATGGTATGGTGCTTCGACGACCAATCCACCTGTCATGAAATATGCTATTCAATACCGCTTCAACCGCACGCGAGTTATGTGCCGGACATCCATCATGTTGGAAGTACATCGCCATTCTGTCATGCAGTGAAACATCTTGTAGTAACATCGGAAGAACATTACGTAGGAAATCAGCATACATTACACCATTTAGATTACCATCGATAAAATGGGGGCCAATTATCCTTCCTCCCATAATGCCGCACCATACATTAACCCGCCAAGGTCGCTGATGTTCAACTTGTCACAGCCATCGTGGATTTTCCACCGTTGCCCAATAGTGCATATTATGCCGGTTTACGTTACCGCTGTTGGCGAATGACGCTTCGTCCCTAAATAGAACGCGTGCAAAAAATCTGTCATCGTCCCGTAATTTCTCTTGTGCCCAGTGGCATAACTGTTCACGACGTTCAAAGTCTTCGCCATGCAATTCCTGGTGCATAGAAATATGGCACGGGTGCAATCGATGTTGATGTGGCATTCTCAACACCGACGCTTTTGAGATTCCCGATTCTCGCGCAATTTGTCTGCTACTGATGTGCGGATTAGCAGCGACAGCAGCTAAAACACCTCCTTGGGCATCATCATTTGTTGCAGGTCGTGGTTGACGTTCCACATGTGGCTGAACGTTTCCTGTTTCCTTAAATAACGTAACTATACGGCGAACGGTCCGGACACTTGGGTGGTGCCGTCCAGGATACCGAGCAGCATACATAGCACACGCCCGTTGGGCATTTTGATCACAATAGCCATACATCAACACGATATCGACCTTTTCCGCAATTCCCATTTTAACTCAGGTAATGTATCACGAAGCAAATACCGTCCGCACTGGCGGAATGTTACGTGATACCACGTACTTACACATTTGTGACTTTTACAGCGCCATCTATCACAAAGCGAAAAAAGTGGTCCAACTAAAACATTCATATTTCTTTACGTACTACACGAATATGTAATAAAAATGGGGTTTACCTATTTAAAAAAAACGCAGCTGACATCCGTTTGACCTATGGCAGCGCCATCTAGCGGGCCAACCATAGCTCCATCTGGTTTCCCCCTTCAAGCTAGACAAGTTTCGTTCTTTGTGGTTTTTTCGTTTTATGCTTATTTCGTGAGATATTTGGCCCGGTCACTATCAATGGACCACCCTGTTTATGCCTGTCCTCCGTCCGCAAGTTCCTCAGAAACTTTCCCTACCTTTGCTGCACAAGGGAATCTCAACAGCACTTTCTCTGAGGGCAAATCAGACCCGTGATGGCTTGTGAATTCTGCATTCAGTTTTACTAGGCAGATAAACTGCGTTATCTACGACTCCAAACACTTCATTCGAAACAGAAAATGTCATTATATGCGCTATAAGTGAGGAAAAAAGCCTAAATTTTCGAGATGGAAAATATGTCCTCTCGGGAGGTGGAACTTTTTCAACTCTGTGGGGTGCAACGCTGTATCACGTGCAGCCACAGAACTACGAACTCTGCAGTCCAGTTGTTCTGACCGTGCAATAGTGTGACCAACTAAAGAGGAGCTGGCCTGCATGGTTCAGTCTTAGGCTGTTAAAGTTTGAGGCTAGTTTTGCAAAATTCCTCACATTCATCTAGTCGGTTATAGGCCTTAAATTACACTACACGTCACCGAGCCAAAAATGTAATTTTCAAAACAAATTTTCTTCAGTTTTACTTATGCCACTCAGAAAACACAGAAAGCATGAAATTGACGAAATAAAAGCACTGATGTGATCGGTTATGTTGCGTAAGCAAAGAAAAAGTTTTAAATGTCATCACATTGACAAAGATGTTATTCGTGGTACGCGAGCGGCCTTGCCGCACTGGTAACACGGATTCCCGTCAGATCGCCGAAGTTATGCGCTGTCGGGCTTGGCTAGCACTTGGATGGGTCTGCCGAGTGCTGTTGTCACACACGTTGCACTGAGCTTTTGTGAGACAAATTGGGGAGCTACTTGACTGAGAAGTAGCGGCACCTGTTACGAAACGAAGAGCGGTGTGCTGACCACATGGCCCTCCATATTTGTATCCACTGACGCCTAACGGCTGAGGACGACACGGCAGCCGGTCGGTACCGGACGGAGCATGCAGCCTGTTCCTCCGTTTCGAGAAGAATTATTGTTGATTATTTTTGTTCACCTCCAACAGGGTTTTTTCAGTCCTTGTCACTTCCTGGTTTCAGACTTTTAATTTTCGTGTGATACCACATCGTGTGGCGACAGATAAAGTTTTTTTTTGTAAACAGCTCAAGCTTTATTTCTCAAATTGTTGGATACGCTGGACTTAACCATAAGAGGATTAAATTTGGATCGTTGAATAAGAAGGTTGGGATCTACATTCGTATCAATCACATAAAAGACGTATTTCTAATGTACAGTACAACTGAATATGCTTGCTGTTAACATACCAGAGTACTCTGTTTAGAAAATACCCATTAGACAAATAAGAATCATATGAGGTATGTCAAATTTTCTGTATTTCTTGTCAAAATTAGTTTCTGTGGCACAACACGTTCTCTAACACATCGCATCAGTTGTATAAATGGATGTTTCAGAATTTTGCCTCCCCCCCCCCCCTCCTTCGGCAAAAATTTGTGCGGGTGCCACTGCGGGCATGCTCGTTATTCAGCGACTTAAACGCCGAACCAACGCTACCGGAGGGGTCCCATGGTCTGAATACCCACTACAGAACGTGACAATCTGACCAGCTTCTCGACTGCGCGCTCCCTCACTTCTTGTCTCCGCCATTCTCGCACCTGAGCAGCGTTCGAACGTAGGAACTGCGTAGTGGTTTTTTTCCTGCGACAAGCATTTGATGTTCTATCCATCTAAGAAACTGTCGCTTTTATATATATATATATATATATATATATATATATATATATATATATATATATATATATATATATATATATTTCATCAGTCTTCTGACTGGTTTGATGCGGCCCGCCACGAATTCCTCTCCTTTGCTAACCTCTTCATTTGAGAGTAGCACTTGCAATCTAGCCGGCCGAAGTGGCCGTGCGGTTAAAGGCGCTGCAGTCTGGAACCGCAAGACCGCTACGGTCGCAGGTTCGAATCCTGCCTCGGGCATGGATGTTTGTGATGTCCTTAGGTTAGTTAGGTTTAACTAGTTCTAAGTTCTAGGGGACTAATGACCTCAGAAGTTGAGTCCCATAGTGCTCAGAGCCATTTGAACCACTTGCAACCTACGTCCTCAGTTATTTTCTCGAACGTATTCCAATATCTGTCTTCCTCTGCAGTTTTTCCCCTCTACAGCTCCCTCTAGTACCATGGAAGTCACTCCCTCATGTCTTAACTGATGTCCTATCATCCTGTCCCTTCTCCTTATCAGTGTTTTCCACATATTCCTTTCCGATTCTGCGTAAAATCTCCTCATTCCTTACCTTATCAGCCCACCTAATTTTCAGCATTCGTTTGTAGCACCATATCTCAAATGCTTCGATTCTCTTCTGTTCCGGTTTTCCAAAGTCCATGTTTCACTACCATGCGATGCTGTGCTCCAGACGTACGTTCTCAAAAATTTCTTCCTGAAAAGTAAGGCCGATATTTGATATTAGTAGAATTCTCTTGGCCAGGAATACCTTTTCTGCCTTAGCTAGTCTGCTTTTGATGTCCGCCTTGCTCCGTCCGTCATTGGTTATTCTATTGCCTAGGTAGGAGAGTTCCTTAACTTCATCTAATTCGTGACCATCAATCCTGATGTTAAGTTTCTCGCTTTTCTCATTTCTACTACTTCTCATTACCTTCGTCTTTCTTCGATTTACTCTCAATCCATACCGTGTACTCATTAGATTGTTCATTCCGTTCAGCGGATCATGTAATTCTTCTTCACTTTCACTCAGGATAACAATGTCATCAGCAAATCATATCATTGATATCCTTTCAACTTGAATTTTAATCCCACTCCTGAACCTTTCTTTTCTTTCCATCATTGCTTCCTCCATGTACAGATTGAACAGTGGGGGCGAAAGGCTACATCCTTGTCTTAAAGCCTTTTTAATACGAGCACTTCGGTCTTGGTCGTCCACTCTTATTATTCCCTCTTGGCTGTTTATTGTACATATTGTATATGACCCGTCTCTCCCTATAGCTTACGCCTACTTTTCTCAGAATTTCGAACATCTTGTACCATTTTACACTGACGAGCGCTTTTTCCAGGTCGACAAATCCTATGAACGTGTCTTGATTTTTCTTCAGTCTGGCTTCCATTATTAGCCACAACATCAGTATTGCCTCTCTCGTGCATTTACTTTCCCACTGATCGTCGTCTACCACATCCTCAATTTTCTTTTCCATTCTTCTGTATATTATTCTTGTAAGAACTTGGATACGTGAGCTGTTAAGCTGATTGTATCATAATTCTCGCACTTGTCACCTCTTGCGTCTTCGGAATTATGTGGAGGATGGTTTTCCGAAAGTCAGATGGTATGTCGCCAGACTCGTACATTCTACACACCAATGTGAATAGTCGTTTTGTTGCCACTTCCCCCAATGATTTTAGAAATTCTGATAGAATGTTATCTACACATTCTACCTTATTTGACCTTAAGTCCTCCAAAGCTCTTTTAAATTCTGATTCTAATACTGGATCCCCTATCTCTTCTAAATCGACTCCTGTTTCTTTTTCTATCACATTAGACAAATCTTCCCCCTCATAGAGGCTTTCAATGCATTCTTTCGACCTATCCGCTCTCTCCTCTGCATTTAACAGTGGAATTCCCATTGCACTCTTAATGTTACCACCCTTGCTTTTAATGCCACCGAAGGTTGTTTTGACTTTCCTGTATGCTGAGTCTGTCCTTCCGACAATAACTTCTTTTTCGATGTCTTCACTTTTTTCCTGCAGCCATTTCGTCTTAGCTTCCCTGCACTTCCTATTTATTTCATTCCTCAGCAACTAGTATTTCTGTATTCCTGAGTTTCCTGGAACATTTTTGTACCTCCTCCTTCCATCAATCAGCTGAAATATTTCTTGTGTTACCCATGGTTTCTTCGCAGTTACCTTCTTTGTACCTATGTTTCCCTTCCCAATTTCTGTGATGGCCTTTTTGGAGATGTCCATTCCTCTTCAACTGTACTGCCTACTGAGCTATTCCATATTGCTGTATCTATAGCCTTTAAGAACTTCAACTGTATCTCGTCATTCCTTAGTACTTCCATATACCACTTCTTTGCGTATCGATTATTCCTGAGTAATGCCTTAAACTTCAGCCTACTCTTCATCAGTACTATATTGTGATCTGAGTCTATATCTGCTCCTGGGTACGCCTTACAATCCAGTATCTGATTTCGGAATCTCTGTGTGACCATGTGACAGAAATCTTCCTGTATCACCCGGCCTTTTCCAAGTATACCTCCTCCTCTTGTGATTCTTGAACAGAGTATTCGTTATTACTAGCAGAAACTTGTTACAGAACTCAATTTGTCCTTCTCCTCTCTCATGCCTTCTCCCAAGCCCATATTCTCCTATAACCTTTTCTTCTACTCCTTCCCCTACAACTGCATTCCAGTCTATTAGATTTTCATCCCGCTTTACTTACTATATTACCCTTTCAATATCCTTATACTCTTTCTCTATCTCTTCATCTGCAGCTTGCGACGTCGGCATGTATACCTGAACTATCGTTGTCGGTGTTGGTTTGCTGTCGATTCTCATAAGAACAACCCTGTCACTGAACTGTTCACAGTAACACACTATCTGCCCTGCCTTCCTATTCACAACGAATCCTACTCCTGTTATACCATTTTCTGCTGCTGTTTGTATTACCCTATACTCATCTGACCAGAAATGCTTGTCTTCTTTCCGCTTCACTGTCGGGTAGCGATCGCCAAGTATAGACTAGGAGCTCGCGGAGACATTTTCGGTAGCTCGCGGTAACGCTCAAGTTGGCTAACCTGGATTGCTCCACTGAGTTAAAATAGTTACTGCTTGCTCCTCCCGTACAACTGCGTTTGTCAGTCTACATTACTACGGTATCTGCATCATACTTGATCGTATACGCGTGAGGTTGCACACGTCGTGTTTTTCGTGTCATAGCAGACGTTTGCTAACCTGGGTAGTTTGATGTCCACATTGATACTAAGCTAGGTTTCTTCTGTTTGATGGTGTGTAGAAAAAAAATCTTGTCACTTTCATTCTGAATGGGAAACCGATTACTTCTTTATCCTGGTGAAGTGCATCAGTTGGGAAGAAAAGGAACGTCGACCGTCACTTCAAAACCGTTCACTCAGGGATTGAAAATAATTTTGTACTGGATTATGCTCGAAGGAAAGAGAACGTAAGGCAGCTAAACTTCAGGTTTAATATTCAACGAAGTCACCCGAGTTTCAAAAATTATTGTACAGATTAAGAAGCCGTACGGAGACGGTGAATTAATTAAAACTGCACTTTTAGAGGCTGCAGTTTCAAAAAATGAGACAGTGCTCATGTCCGATATTAAATCTGTACACTTTTCCGAAAATACGGTAATGAGGAGGGTTGAGATTATGAATCCTGACGTTACTTCAGAAGTTAAAAGTTACTTTGATCACTACAGCTACTTTTCCTTTCATTTTTTCGAATTTACTAGAATGGCATTTGATGGCTCCGAAATAATAGAGGAGCTGGTAGAGTAATAGATCGCAGTACAGGCCTGGACGTATTTTTATCAGTTAAGGATTTTATCACTTTTCCGTGGTGTAGTTGGTTGGCGTAGCAACTGATGAAGGTTCTACGTTGGTAGGCGCAGTGAAGGGATTCGTAACCTTGTGCCGTAAAGATAACAGCTTTCAGAAATTTCTTCTTATCATTGTTTCAAACACCAGAAGTCGCTTCGAGTAAATTTGTTAAGTATGAACAATGTAATTGTTCTCGAAGTAAAGCCAGCATTCAGCTCGATATCTCCCTGTGAGATTTCTTTTTCCAGTATCAAATTAAAAAGAAAGCAAGTACAGGACAGACAGACTGATGAACACGTGGAAAGTTATATTCGAATGGCAGCCACTGCCTACTCTCCGAACATTAAAAAACTTGTTGATGACAAAAAAATAGTGCCATGTGTCTCATTATGTTTTAAGTTAATAAGTCCGGCATAAGATTGTTCTTACATTTGTAATTTATAACCAACAGCAATTCAATTCCTATCTTATGTACAATTCTATTTCTTTTTCTTATATACAATTTAGTTAAAATTCATTTGATACTTACTAGAAACGTAAGTTTACAGGCAATAAGCCAATGTAAGATAATTTTAAAAAGTTCTTATATTCGTGCTAGTTTCTTTTGGTAGCGCACAGCGGGAGTTAAAAACGGTATGATATGGTAACTCAGAAGTTGCATAGCTTTGGCGACCGCATCTGTAGGGCAAGTTACTTTTGTATCTCGCTACATGAAATGTTTCGTTCGTTAACCATAGAGCAATACACTCTCTCATTTTATCATCTTTTTTTCCAAATATCGCGTTTCTATATCTGACTACGAAATATGAAGGCTGTGATGGCGCACGTTGATTCGCCCTGTACACGAACCTAACCCAGCCGAGTCCACTTGCAACAAACGCCTCCCCGTTTTCCTCGCTCCGCCGCCAACTCTCGGAGTCCTTTCTGTTCGCTCTTCCCCTTGCCTCGATACTGCTTCTTCTACTCCCCGCAGCCGCCTATCAAATGTCTTTCCATCACCTTTTTGCTTTCTACATTCAATTCACGCATCGCGTTTGTGTGCCTATTCAATCATTTTCCGGCAAGGTTTCCTTATGTAATGTCTCCGTAACTGACGCGTTTCTTATGCTGCGTCATTTCTTGAAGCGTTTCGATCCACTGTATTCCGGACCTATGAGATGAAAATATGCGAAATAGCTAAGATCTATAGCAATGAGTTTTTTTTATTATTTTGCCAGAAGGCAGTTTAAAATGCTGTGCCAACACATCAACTCAGTTACACGCTGAGGATCCGAAACCCAGCCTGTGACCCATCTGGCCAGAAAGGTCGTATGTACGAATTATATCGCCTACATATTCATCATCATGAAGAATCAGTCTCTTAAAGACTGTTCCGCCTTCAAAGGTCTCACAGTTTGTGTTTCCATCTCTTCTGCTACTTTTCCCCATGGCTTTATAAATATATGTCGTTTTTGGATTTCTTTTACAAGCCATTCTCTCAACATGATTTTACCATTTTATGTGATGAGCTTCAATTTCCTTAGTATACAATTTACACCTAGTAGGAGTCTTTTTAATTGTGGATGCGATCGGCTCTTGTGAATCCTGTGGTGGGGAATAGAAACCTCATTTCTACTGCCTCGTTCCTTCTTTTGTGTTTGTCTGAGCGTCCAACACAGCCCCATAAAAGACTGCAAGGACAGCCATGGGTCTATAAAATTTTATCAGTGTCAACACCGCCTTTGCCCTGTAAAATTCTTTCACATGTGCCATATACAGCGTCCGTCCAAAAAGCTCCGAGATTGATTTTTATTGCTGGCGTGGAAGTGGGGTCGCCGCAGTAACTGCAATGGTAGATTGAACTACAAATGCGGACAACAGATGTGCATTCTATCAGTTGCCGGCCGGTGTGGCCGTGCGGTTAAAGGCGCTTCAGTCTGGAACCGCGTGACCGCTACGGTCGCAGGTTCGAATCCTGCCCCGGGCATGGATGTGTGTGATGTCCTTAGGTTAGTTAGGTTTAATTAGTTCTAAGTTATAGGCGACTGATGACCTCAGAAGTTGTCGCATAGTGCTCAGAGCCATTTGAACCATTCGATCAGTTGGCCGTGAGCAGGCAGTAAGTAGTTGTACGCGTTGACGTTATTGTGTCACAAATCGCAATGGAGCAACATCACTAAAACAAGCGTTCAAGACTTTTCCAGACTCTTTTGAAGAAAAGTGTGCGCACAGTTTGTCCCGCATACGTTAACTCTCGTACAAAAACGACGACGCGTGCCCGGCAACCGCTACTTAACTGAAATGCAAAACGCGAACGGTTTTTCTTTTTCTTCTGGAAAAAAATTATCACGGATGACGAGACTTTATGTTATCAATACGAACCGACCACAAAACCACAACGTGCAGAAATTCACACGAATGGTCAACGCTTTGACGATATACCCGATATTCGAGCCAAGCCATGCGCAGACTGAACAACATCGCAAAGGGGGGCTCCTCTGAGAGTTTCACGTGGTTGTGTGAACGTTCTGTGCGCTGTGCTCAAATGGGCGGAGATCATGTAGAATACCCGTAGCTTCAAAACCACCATCTTAAATTTTGCTCTATTTTTTATTGAACCATCCTCGAAACTTTTTGGACTGGCGAGATGAACCAGACAATGATTTAACTTTGCTGTTAATGTCATAGGAATTGTGTGAACATTAACCAAGGTAATTAAAAACATGTTTGTCGCCTATTAACACTTGCCTCTCGCCAACTGTTCCTAGTGAAGGCTTGGATCTTAGTTCTATGTACAATATTTCAATATACTTTTTTTTCTCTGTGTATTGTTAATTTAATCAACTACTCCTTTTGCGAGAGATGTAAACTTCAAAAACGCGAAGTGGGAATATCTGTAAATGTGACGCTTACAGTTTTTTTTCATATTTTCAAATGTAAACGTGCAATGCTTTATGTGATAGGGTAATCAGACATAATAGCGTGGATCAAAGAGTTGGCTCGTTATTAATTAACACCCGGGAACCGAACAAAGGGGATAGCGTACAGCACATCGCCAGTCGCAGAAGGTGCGAGCGGCAGCGTGGCGCCGCATTGCTTCCGTCCGGGTCGGAATCAGTGGAATGACAAGTGTATCGGAAGCGGCTCGCGACAACCTATAATAGTCGTAGAGTCGGCAATGTTTGCCGGGGCACGTAGGCTGCCCATTGGGTAGGGGCGTGTCGGGAGGCGGAGAAGGCGAGCGCATGGTGGGGGGCAGAGGGGCGGCGGGCCTCTGCGCTGGCCCCCGCTGCGCCCCCCCGGCGCCCTCCGCGGCAGTCGCGAGTGTGCAGCCGTCGCGAGTGGAGTCTGCGTCGCTAGTGGAACCGCGCCGCCGCTGAACAGTGCGAACGCCGAACCGCGAACCCTGACAGTCGGCGCCCGCGATACAGTCTTCGCAAGTGCCCGCGGACCAAATCGGCGCGCTTCACGATCGTAGGTGCGCGCGACGCCACCGCCGCAGCTGCCTCCGTATCAGACGTCGATTATAACGAGGTAAGCTAGCTTTCTTTCTGTGGCGACCAGCTACACTGTGCTGGCAGTGTGTGCATGTTGGCGCCAGATCGCTTCGCTCTGTCTGTGTGTCTGTTATCTGCAAGGAGCGCACTCGGGAGAGCGTGTATCGACTGCGCGGCGTTGCCACGCCTCGCCGCAGCGGCTCCCGCTGTCGCCAACGGGGCCGCTCTCTGCGAAGGCTTGGCAACGTTGCGCGGCCAGCGTGCGCCCGACCGGCCGCGCAGCCTGTCGTGTTTTCACTTTAATTCCAGACTGGGCACTCACTCATATACAAACGCACACTCACACCTACGCAAACGAATCCGTTGCCTCAAGTCCAGTTCCACGCTTATATCCCGACATGAGAGCTGCATGCTAGCTGCTGAAATCGTATGCTTATTTTCAGCCAGAGTTGTAGCATGTTTTTTGACTCTGTGTGTGTAGTCCGTTGCAAAGTCCGCGTGGTGGCATGCAGTGGGCACCAGCTATGCGTGCCTAGTCACTCCGCGCTAGGGCCGGCTCAGCCTAGGGGAGACCGGTGCGGCAGCCGCCTTTGTTGTTGCTCCCCTTACCTCTCTTCCCCTCCCCTCCCCACACAAGTCTTTACAAGCAGTTCCCCTAGCTCCTCTTCTCCTTCGCTTCCCTCGTTCTATTCATTCTGACGCTGTCACCCGAGCCTCACGGTGTGTGTTCCCTCTCTGTCCTCGGAACGCTCTCTCTCTCTCTCTCTCTCTCTCTCTCTCTCTCTCTGTGTGTGTGTGTGTGTGTGTGTGTGTGTGTGTGTGTGTCTCACGCAGACACGCACACCCACACACAACTTTTCTGCGAATCTGTTTACACATTCGGGCAACCGGGACTGAGCCGAACCGCATCTGCAGACTGCTACAGCCTATCCACAAAATCCACGGTCTTTCAATGAACAGCATTGTATGGAACCATGATGTGATGCAGAAGACCGATTGCGAGTCTTGGTATGAATAAATTCCTTAATGATGTGTACTTTCTCGGACCAACGCGTATGCAGATTGCATTATTTAGAACAACCATAAATATCCATAAATGCGCCAAAAATTGCGTTTTTTCCCATCGTAAAATGAATACCTACAATTGGCGGGTTTCTTTACAGTACAGTCTCTAAGTACCAAGCACTAAGTTGTGACAGAAACGTGTATGGGTCTGTGTGATGCTTAAGAATAATACAAGTAAGATACGATATTAGTATTGGATATGAGACGTATCTGACTGTATGGCCAAAAATGTCAAATGCTAATTATTTTAAAAATAGGCACCTTAACACCCTTGTTTTACCGTCGTCGAATAATTATTCTTACTAATGAAGTAAACGTGCATGACATAATAGTACATAGATTCGTCAATCGTAATTCACTACACATAAGCAACAGGCGCCATAATCTGACAGTTTTAAGATGTTATCCAGCGATGTGCACGTTACGTTCTTATGAGGCATCTGTCTGTCAAATAGCATTGGACTGGCATTGCTGAGGTGTCAGTTCCATGATACTGTAATTCATCGATTCCGAAATTGGGGTCTAAATTTGCATATTCCGGTACTTTTGAAGTGAAATATGTGGTTCAGGGGGTGTAGATTAGTTCTGGCAAGAATCTCATTCTCTTCATTATTCTGGGAATCCCATTCTCATTACTCTATTGCTAAATATATACTGCATCCGTAAATATTTAAATCTTGTGCTCTTTTACGAACTTCATAGAAAGAACAACAAAATTTAGGCGCAGTGATGTATTTTTTTCTTTCCACAATACACGCGTACCTGCTTCTGGTAACCACGTGCTCATCGGTAAGCATTTATTTGATGAACAGTGCCTGTCATTGTGAATCATCTGCACTGATATCACATTTTATAGGCCTACATGTTTCTTCACGTCCCACATAGTAATCTCACATTGTGGAAGGGTTCAACTTTAATTTGGACCGATATTTCTCCTGTTGGAAAATGTCACACAGGCCCTCGTGAGGTATTTTGCCACCCGTATATACAAATACACGAACGGATTTCATTTCTGTCTACTGATGAATGACGATTATTACTGTACATGACTTCTTGGCGTTCATTTGTTTATTAACAGCTGTTTAGTTTCGCTGTTTATTAATGCATTTGATCATAGCTTAAGTTGAAAGAAACCGCATGGTAAATTTTGTGAAGCAAATCCTGTCCATGGCACTTTTCGATTACCATCTAGAAGAGACACTTGAAAACATGTATCGGAGTCGTGGGAAAGGAAGACGAAAACTCGAGTCTGTCTAATGTACATTGTTGTACGTCATGTTCCGGATAGTCCCTTGACGTACTGTGGAATATATTCCACCAGTTTCACCTACTTTAGTTTAACTTTAGGTTTTGGTGAACGCGGTGGAAAATATTGTGACAACTATTCCAAGTCATTTAACAACGAACGATGAAACTTCATATTATTATTTTTTTTTTCAAGATAGCAAATCAATCTGTAATGTCACGTCAATCAAAATTATTGTATCAACACTGAATCGAAGATGACATTTTTTTAAAGGAAAATTTACTTTAACGTAATTCTCTTACCGCTGGGAAATGTAACCATAACTAAATACACCAAGAAAAAATTTCTTGCATTAATTAAAGTCAATCGGCAGATCATGCTTTCCAAATCAAGCAGTTCGTACACATTAGCTGCTATTTCCGTTTGCGATGCTTAGTGTTCCGTAAAGCTTTCTCGAATGCAGCTATCTATTGTCATACGCGTGAGCAATCTTAAAAACAGTTAATTCAAAATGTTTACCTGGCAGTTGCGTTACTCGGTGAGGCAGTATTCGTGCCAAACGGGAAATGCTATCAGCTACACATGCTTAATTTTGCAACACATTTTTAGGATTTCAGTTGTTTTGCTACCACAGACATCGCATCAGTGTTGCTGCACTGCAAGGAATGCGTTAATTGAAAGACGATTAGCATACAAGAAACGTTGGAGCCTTGAAATCGTACAGATTCAAATGATAAATTATGTTGTAAAGGAATAAGAAGATACAGAAAATACCTGCCAAGACGTATCAGGTTTTAGAATATCTGTGAAGCGCTATTCATAAATATTACCTCTGTAACAATGTACAGAAAATACCTGCCAAGACGTATCAGGTTTTAGAATATCTGTGAAGCAATATTCATAAATATTACCTCTGTAACAATGTACAGAAAATACCTGCCAAGACGTATCAGGTTTTAGAATATCTGTGAAGCAATATTCATAAATATTACCTCTGTAACAATGTACAGAAAATACCTGCCAAGACGTATCAGGTTTTAGAATATCTGTGAAGCGCTATTCATAGATATTACCTCTGTAACAATGATGTTATACCAACCTACATTTTATCCAGAGAGGTGACATTTTGCAGCTAGAATAGCTGCTACTGTCAACATAGCAGCGGAAGGGAAATAAATTATTTAAAAAACGATGTTGCCGATATCAGTCGAAAATAAACAACTCAAAGAAGTAAGCTCGTATAATAAAATCAAATAAAGTTATTTTGAGTCATTGATGTGAGACTGCTGTAGCCAAGAAACAGGGCACGATTACTGAGACTGCAACTGATAAAGCAATGTCTTTGGTGACAGTAAAACAAATATTTCTAAAAATGCGATTGATACGAGTAGACGTTTCATAACTCACTCATTGGATGTGACAGCTACGCTTGCAGCGATAATGAGTTTTCAGAGCGTAAAGCGTTTGACTGAAAACCGATAAGTCGCGCGATTGAATTCCGGTCGGGCCATGGAATTTTCAGTCTGTCTTTAGCCTGTTCTTCACCTGTAAATAATGTGTAGATTCACCAAGAACGACACGTGGTGCGAATTCTAAGCTAAACTTTACGTCTTTTTTCTGTGATGCAGTTAATCAGGGTAACATTTTACAAATCAGGGTATCTTTATACCACTTACCATTTTTGTTTCAAATGGCTGCTGCTTCGCCTACTTGTATTGTTTTGTACTAAAACTAAAAGTTTTATTATCTCTGTGATTTCTAGTTAGTATTTCAGTTGTCTGTCCAACTTCCTACAAGCGTTTTCGCTTTGATTATACTTTGCTTGTGAAGAAAGCTTTTGCCGACGGTGATTTAAGTTGAACAATGTCAGGTCGATACAAATATCTTAATATTTCAAGCCAAATGTGCACTACTGAATTAACAGTTTGGTTTTACTTATTACTGGCACCTTATTTCCTTCTGGCACGATTTAAATTTGCTCTGAGCATGATATATAGTTCTTTTGTTTCCGTCTTGTTGACCCCTGAATGACAAAGTAACTTTGTACCAGCATTAAAATTGAAATTTTATTCTGCTAGGACATAGTATAGACTTTTACTTTTCCATGCAACCAGCAACCACAGATGTAAAACGTTACAATGTCTGTTTCGCTGTGTAATTTATTTTGTGTCCAGTATTTTCAAAAAATGGTACAAAGTTAGCCCGATTGACTGTAGGATTGCTGGGGTAGGTTAGGGACTTTTCTGGAATAGGTTAAAGGCACGTAAGCCAACGAAGTGATGTCCAAAGACTTGCACCAGGCAGGTCAGCTCCACGGAATTATTATAATGCCGATAGCTATGAAATTAAAAACTGATCTTTCAGTCGAAAGGGAAATTTACAGCTGCAGAGTTGTTGATGCGTGAATAGCCGGTAGTGTAACTATCGTATATTCTGAGATGGAAGTGAATGGCAGCGATTTGAGAGTAATCGACCTGCAAGGAGACGGTAGAGTGTGTTGGCCCGCGGCGTGTGGTACTGCAGCCGCTACAAGGGAGGGCTCCTTCCTTTTTTTGTTCCCTGCTTCTGTCGTCCCCCCTCCCCCACCCCCTCCAGGCAGACCACGTGTGGAGTTGCTGCTCCTCATTTCACCACAGGTCGCAACATCTCCTCATTCACAGGTCGCTCATTTTACTCAACATTGTGGGTTCTACTGTGCTAAGAATGCGCTCGCCTTGGGGTAGGAGTGAATAATTAAAGAACTAGTGTCTCGTAAGCGCAGTGTTTTCTTTCCATTTACTCGCTTTTTAAGCACTAAGATAAAAACAGACGTTGTTGTTTCGACATTCGTTTCAGTTATGTATCCCCTATTACACCCAGCCTGTTTTGGTCCATGCAGTTTGTTCCGCGCGTACCTGACATCTGCTTTAGTTAGCTTTATGTTCTTTACGTTGTGCTCCAAACTTGATGGGACACATTTTACGTGTATATGCCACTAAAACGCTGCTATAAAATTTTATTTTGCTACTAGTAGTTTCGTCTATTTCGTCCTCATCTGGCAAACCTAGATATAATACATAGTAACACCACACTACATTTTCTGAAGGAAAGGATTTTAAACGACTGTTTTTGTTGTTGACACGTTTCCGCGCTAGACGTTATTACCTCTTTTTTTTTCAGATTGTCTTCCGTCAGTTTTCGCTGCTGTCTTTTGGAATCTTGCATCTTTGCACGACCTTACACAATCATATTTCTTACTGTATAAGCAATGTTCCTCGGAGGAAAATTCAATTATTACGTAGCTTTTATTGTAGTTGTGTTTCTGAGAGACTTGCAGACGAAAGAAAAGCAAGAAGTTGGAACAAGAACATCGAAATACGTCGTTCTGAATAACCGCAGGTTCAGTCTCTAATTGAAAAGTTTATTGATGTTTTAATTTGTCAATTTAAAGAATTGTACAGATAAAGTGGTAAACATAGTCTCTCCTTTGCAGTTATCGACTTTTAATTGTCGTTAACAGCTTCCTTTATTCTTTTTTTTTACACTGTATCCGCTACACTTATCGAATTATAAGACGTTAGCTACTTATGCCATTCTTCGACTTAGTTTTTCCCCTGGTGATTGCTCCTAAATGTCTTACCATGCCCTGATAGAGACTTTTCAATAAGTTTCTGTCTTTTGCCGCCTGTGCCTTCCGTGCACTTCGTTTTGAACGTCGCTTACCAAAACTGCATTCGAAATACCTCCACAGTCCCTTCTTTTTCAGATCCCTCGCTTTCTGCCTTTCGTATGCACGCATCATTTACTGCAGTTATATAACAGTGATTAATATCTTTCACTGATGAAAACTGTCTTCTCCACTGTCATTCGTACAACTGTTGTGAAGCGTTCTCATCAGTGGGCATGTCTTTCACTACAGGTTTACAGACTACAATTATCTCAAAAGCTGCAGTACGATTACTTCATACACGCCTGTCAACGAAGAGACAAGTATAAACGCGACGCAGTTACTCCTGGACTCCACGGCTGCATTCACGAGCAGTAAGTTCAAATGGCTCTGAGCACTATGCGACTCAACTTCTGAGGTCATTAGTCCCCTAGAACTTAGAACTAGTTAAACCTAACTAACCTAAGGACATCACAAACAACCACGCCCGAGGCAGGATTCGAACCTGCGACCGTAGCGGTCTTGCGGTTCCAGACTGCAGCGCCTTTAACCGCACGGCCACTTCGGCCGGCGAGCAGTAAGTTCTCACGACAGTTACGTGTCAACGCTCCCACACAAGGGCGGCTGAAGTAACGCATGCCACCCAAAAACACTGCTAGCACGTCACTCCCCTCACAGCACGTGATCCTACTATGGGCATGTGTCTACTTCTGAAGAGATTCAAGTATTTTTTTTTTTTTTTTTTAGGCTACATGACGAACTTCGGTAAGAAATGACTGGGATACTTTCATCGGAATTCTGAAGTTGTCTGGGATAAAATACGGGAAGCGAAAGATTGTCTACTACCCCTACAGAAATCGGACTGCAGTTTTAAGGAGAGGATCGTAACTTAATCTCTGTGGCATTCCAGTCTGCTCATTGAGCAAGTAATAAAGGGAAGTAAGGATAAATTTGGAAAGGGAATTAAAAGTCCAGGAAGAAGAAATAAATTTTAGGATTGCGGATGGCGTTGTAACTGTCAGTGACGGAAAAGGACTTGGAAGAAGAGCAGGCGAACGGAAGGGATAGCATCTTGAACAGAGATTATAATAGGAAGTAAAACAAGAGTAATCGATAGTGAAATGTAGTCGAATTAAATGAGTGATACGGAGGTGATTAGGAAATGAGTCGCTGAAAGTGAAAGACGAGTTTTGTTGTGTATATAATTGTAGCGTTAGAGAAGAATGTTGAAGATCAGTTCTGTACAAGGCTACACTCCGGGAACGTACCTGGAGAAAAGACTTTCTATCATTGATGTAAATTTATATTCGATGTTAAGAATTTTCTCTTTTTCAGAAATGCTTTTCTGGATATTGCCGTTTTATATCAACTGTGCTTAGGCCATCGTCAGTAATTTTGATGTCCAAATAGCAGAACTACTGTAAACAAGTTATTCAGATATGAAAAGACCTGCGCAACTTGCACCAGCCGTACTGGAAGAACTCCACTCCAGTCACCTGGATGAAACAGCCCGAGTTTCCTGCTCACTCTCTTGGTCACTACCTAAAAGTCCAATCCGTATTATTGACTTACCAAATTCCCGTTCCATCACGATGTTCTTTTTCAATATTTTTAACGTGTGCACGCGATTTCGCCGTGCTATTCAGTTACGTGATTGTGTTGTCACGTCAATGCAAAGCAGCATTCCGAACTGCTTTAGTGGGAAGGGCTAGTGGAAGGTACAGGGTACGTTTCCGGTATTCTGTAATACATGGTGGCGTAATGGAGTCTTTTATCCTTCTAGTTTCCTCTTGAGAAATATGCCCGAGGCAGGATTCGAACCTCCGACCGTAGCGGTCGCGCGGTTCTAGACTGAAGCGCCTAGAAGCGCTCGGCCACTACGGCCGGCTAGGAGTGTATCTTTCGCTACCAAGTTTATCTTACTAAGTCTACATGGTCCAAGTATCACTGGTAAAAAGGCAATGTTTTCATCAGCCTGTAGCAAACTACAGGCTTGGTTTGGAAGGTGGTGTGCCCTTGACTTCCTCCGAGCGTCGAAGTAACTTACCCAGCGAGATCTAGCTTAACTTTTGACTCCGAACTGTGGGGCAACTCGGCGTTGTTAGCGGTGAAAGAAATGACACGTGGCAGATAAGAGTCCTATGACTGACCGGGTGTCGAACCGCAGACTTCCTGACCTGCAATCTGGTACTTAAACCTGAACGGCCAATTTGCGGAATTTCACACGAGTTGCTAAACTTTTTCAGCAATACGCCGTAATGAGCTATCTTGAGAATTTACTTATCTTTCTACATTTACCTGTGCTGCAAAAAGTACACTACTGGCCATTAAAATTGCTACACCAAAAAGAAATGCAGATAATAAACGGGTATTCTTTGGACAAATGTATTATACTAGAACTGACATGTGATTACATTTTCACGCAATTTCGGTGCATAGATCCTGAGAAATCAGTACCCAGAACAACCACCTCCGTCCGTAATAACGGCCTTGATACGCCTAGGCATTGAGTCAAACAGAGCTTGGATGGCGTGTTCAGGTACAGCTGCCCGTGCAGCTTCAACACGATACCACACTTTATCAAGAGTAGTGACTGGCGTATTGTGACGAACAGTTGCTCGGCCACCATTTAAAGACGTTTTCAATTGGTGAGAGATAAGGAGAATGTGCTGGCCAGGGCAGCAGTCGAACATTTTCTGTATCCAGAAAGGCCCGTACAGGACCTGCAACTTCCGGTCATGCATTATCCTGCTGAAATGTAGGGTTTCGCAGGGATCGAATGAAGGGTAGAGCCACGGGTCGTAACACATCTGAAATGTAACGTCCACTGTTCAAAGTGCCGTCAATGCGAACAAGATGTAAGCGAGACGTGTAACCGATGGCACCCTATACATCACGCCGGGTAATACGCCAGTACGTCGATGACGAATACACACTATCAATGTGCGTTCACCGCGATGTCGCCAAACACGGATGCGATCATCATGATGCCGTAAACAGAACCTGGATTCATCCGAAAAGATTACGTTTCGCCATTCGTGCTCCCAGGTTCGTCGCTGAGTACACCGTCGCAGGCGCTCCTGTCTGTGATGCAGCGTCAAGGGTAACCGCAGCCATGGTCTCCGAGTTGATAGTCCATGCTGCTGCAAACGTCGTCGAACTGTACGTGCAGATGGTTGTTGTCCCCATCTGTAGACTCAGAGATCGAGACGTGGCTGCACGATCCGTTACAGCCATGCGGATAAGATGCCTGTCATCTCGACTGGTAGTGATACGAGGCCGATGGGATTCAGCACGGCGTTCCGTGTTACCCTCCTGAACCCACCGATTCCATATTCTGCTAACAGTCATTGGATCTCGACCAACGCGAGCAGCAATGGCGCGATACGTTAACCGCAATCGCGATAGGCTACACTCCGACCTTTATCAAAGTTGGAAACGTGATGGTACGCATTTCTCCTCCTTACACGAAGCATCACAACAACGTTTCACCAGGCAACGTTGGTCAACTGCTGTTTGTGTATGAGAAATCAGTTGGAAACTTTCCTCCTGTCAGCACGTTGTAGGTGTCGCCACGGGCGCCAACCTTGTGTGAATGCTCTGAAAAGCTAATCATTTGCATATCACAGCATCTTCTTCCTGTCGCTTAAATTTCGCGTCTGTAGCACGTCATCTTCGTGGTGTAGCAATTTTAATGGCCAGTAGTGTTGTTTAATGCCCCCTTCAAGTGTCTAACGTCATTCATCGATTTGAGGGCTTAGACTTCAAGGCCCATACCCGTTCGTTGCTGGTGTTGCCATGTTTTTTCGGAGTCGTTTCTATCTTCTTCGGCACACAGGTTTGTACCGCCGAACCGTTCTGGCTATCCTAAATTCAGGCACACCCTGCAAGTTCTGTTGTTCCTCTGTTTACTTAGTTTAGCAATGATGCTTTCACCGAGCGAGGTGGCGCAGTGTTAGCACACTGGACTCGCATTCGGGAGGACGACGGTTCAATCCCGTCTCCGGCCATCCTGATTTAGGTTTTCCGTGATTTCCCTAAATCGTTTCAGGCAAATGCCGGGATGGTTCCTTTGAAAGGGCACGGCCGATTTCCTTCCCAATCCTTCCCTAACCCGGGCTTGCGCTCCGTCTCTAATGACCTCGTTGTCGACGGGACGTTAAACACTAACCACCAACCAACCAATGATGCTTTCAGCTCCTAGCTCTTAACGTATGTTTTCACTACATTTGTATTCTGTCAGTAAAAAATAACTCGCTATTTACGGCGGTGTCCACCCCAGGTAGCAGAGTGATCAGCTCGACGGAATGTCATACCTAACGGCCCGAGTTCGATTCCCGGCTGGGGCGGAGATTTTCTATGCTCAGCGACTGGGTGTTGTGTTGCTCCTATCATCATCATTTCATCCCCATCGACACGCAAGTCGCCGAAGTGGCGAAAACTCTAAAGACTTGCACCAGGCGAACGATCTACCCGACGGGAGGACCTAGCCACACAGGAATTCCATTTACGGCGGAAAGTCCATTTCGGCCATCCCTATTTGTTTCATTAGGGCCGATGTTTACAACCCACATGTGTTAATGATACAATTCATCTGAGCCTTAAACAGTATCTGCGGACATAACCCGCAAGAGCTTCTCGTTTCCATTTTTAAAAAATTTTTTTTTAACTTTCCAGCCATTAATCCCGATATAAATGGTGAGCAGTGCCACCTAATTATATTTAAGTAGCATCGCCGCTGAGAAATGCCCCTGTCGGCGAGCGGAGAGGGGTCGAGTACGCCAGTTGCCTTTGCCGCAGGTGCCGTGTTCGCCATCCTGATGCCTGGAATAACCCCGGCGCGGAGATTTACGGGCGCCCGTTAAGAAGGCATTCACATCCTTCTGGCAGGTCTCCAGCGCTGCCCAAACCAAGCCCTGCCGCCGCGCACGCCCCGACCTCCTTCGAACATGAAATGCCGATCGTATCACGCGACAGGGGTACTCCTACTGTATTCAACTGCGCTCCCCAACCCATCGTAAAGAATTATTTAGAGAACGGACGTTCGGGATATCCAGTTTTACGTTCTTCCCAGAAGTTAATCCTCTATCTACCATCTCGACCACCACCATCCAACACCGCCACCACCCAACCTACATCTACATCTACATTTAGACTCCGCAAGCCACCCAACGGTGGCACTTTACGTGCCACTGTCATTACCTCCCTTTCCTGTTCCAATCGCGTATGGTTCGCGGGAAGAACGACTGCCGGAAAGCCTCCGTGCGCGCTCGAATCTCTCAAATTTTACATTCGTGATCTCCTCTGGAGATATAAGTAGGGGGAAGCAATATATTCGATACCTCATCCAGAAACACACCCTCTCGAAACCTGGACAGCAAGCTACACCGTGATGCAGAGCGCCTCTCTAGCAGCGTCTGCCAATTGAGTTTGCTAAACATCTCCGTAATGCTATCACGCTTACCAAATAACCCTGTGACGAAACGCGCCGCTCTTCTTTGGATCTTCTCTATCTCCTCCGTCAACCCGACCTGGTACGGATCCCACACTGATGAGCAATACTCAAGTATAGGTCGAACGAGTGTTTCGTAAGCCACCTCCTTGTTGTCGTACAAATGCAGAAAGTATAGCCAAAGCTAGGAAGACGTCAGAAGTGAACTGGTATAAGCGACGAACGCTTTCCTGAGCATAGAGCTCTACTAGTACAACGTGTTGATACTGAACTGAGGGATAAATTGCTTCAAGTATGGAACACAGAACTGCGTGAAACTTAAACGTGGATCATTGGAAATGCCTACAAGTAAAAACTGGAAGTCTTTGATGTGGTATCGATAGCAACGATGCTACGGCATAGGTACAAGTTCTTAAGTTGGCACTACGACAGACACCGACGACAGCGCCCTCTAGCAGGCGCTGTTCAGCTCTACGAGCACCGCTGTAGATTCTGACCATTTGATGCCGAGGAGAAGACCTAGCAACATTGTTTCTACTTCATAGAGGGCCATTACTGACTTTGTTACTTCAGTGATAGTTCGTCTCACTACTAGTAGCCCTTACCGTTCAGTCTGCAGCGGAGTGTGCGCTGATATGAAACTTCCTGGCAGATTAAATATCCTTTCTTTCAGGAGTGCTAGTTCTGCAAGGTTTGCAGGAGAGCTTCTGTAAAGTTTGGAAGGTAAGAGACGAGATACTGGCAGAAGTGAAGCTGTGAGTACCGGGCGTGAGTCGTGCTTCGGTAGCTCAGATGGTAGAGCACTTGCCCGCGAAGGGCAAAGGTCCCGAGTTCGAGTCTCGCCCGGGCACACAGTTTTAATCTGCCAGGAAGTTTCATATCACCGCACACTGCGCTGCAGAGCGAAAATCTCATTCTCAGAATATATTCTAAGTTTGTACAACAAATGAATGTCAAGGATACCGGACAGTATTTTTTTTTTGATACCATCCCCAGTAAAGTGCTGTGCTCTTTAAAACCACTCGTGGGACGGATGACAGCTTTATCTTTAGAGGTTACTTGTCGTACCCTTTCGTCCTGCCGGATCTGCTGGATAAGGGCGTGCCTGGAAACCGAAAGGTCGCGGGATCGAAAACTGGTTAGACCACGAAATTATTAGGCCTACAACTTTGCTTCCGCCCTTTTGCAATAGACGGCAGTAGCGGCAAATGCGATTCAGGTGGTTGGTCATAGGTGTAAGACAATAAGCTTAGGCATCAGTAACATAATGCCATAAAAATATTATTCGATTTGTGATTGCTTAACATGAAGAAATCTGCGGCTGTGGCTCTTAAACTGCTGGGTAAGACCAATGGTGAGTGAACTATTGGTGAAAGAACGTGCGGAGAATGTTTTCAACGCCTTAAGAACGGTGATTTTGACGTGGAAGTCCGGCATGGTGGTGGAAGACAGAACGTCTTCGTAGCTTCTGAAACAGACGAAGACAGTCACAGGACATCATTATCGAAAGCAGTTGATACTTTCGAGCCCAGCACTGAAACACAAAGGGCCAGAATACAGCGATAGACACGTAAAGGTAATTTTGCAGCAGGTCAGTGCTCGACCCCATGTCGCAAAACCCGTCAAAATATACACGGAAACGTTGAAATGA
The DNA here is from genome assembly GCF_023898315.1 of Schistocerca nitens. NCBI lineage: Eukaryota > Metazoa > Arthropoda > Insecta > Orthoptera > Acrididae > Schistocerca > Schistocerca nitens. Next base: position 603,027,849 of record NC_064619.1, on the reverse strand, counting down.
GAAGTCCTATCCCTCCCGTCGTATTCTACATACGTTGCTCTCACTGACTACCACCTTTTACGATCAGTGGTATACAGTCTGGCTGACCACCACTTCCAGTCATACAGGGTGTTTCAAAAATGACCGGTATATTTGAAACGGCAATAAAAACTAAACGAGCAGCGATAGAAATACGCCGTTTGTTGCAATATGCTTGGGACAACAGTACATTTTCAGGCGGACAAACTTTCGAAATTACAGTAGTTACAATTTTCAACAACAGATGGCGCTGCAAGTGATGTGAAAGATATAGAAGACAACGCAGTCTGTGGGTGCGCCATTCTGTACGTCGTCTTTCTGCTGTAAGCGTGTGCTGTTCACAACGTGCAAGTGTGATGTAGACAACATGGTTTATTCCTTAGAACAGAGGATTTTTCTGGTGTTGGAATTCCACCGCCTAGAACACAGTGTTGTTGCAACAAGACGAAGTTTTCAACGGAGGTTTAATGTAACCACAGGACCGAAAAGCGATACAATAAAGAATCTGTTTGAAAAATTTCAACGGACTGGGAACGTGACGGATGAACGTGCTGGAAAGGTAGGGCGACCGCGTGCGGCAACCACAGAGGGCAACGCGCAGCTAGTGCAGCAGGTGATCCAACAGCGGCCTCGGGTTTCCGTTCGCCGTGTTGCAGCTGCGGTCCAAATGACGCCAACGTCCACGTATCGTCTCATGCGCCAGAGTTTACACCTCTATCCATACAAAATTCAAACGCGGCAACCCCTCAGCGCCGCTACCATTGCTGCACGAGAGACATTCGCTAACGATATAGTGCACAGGATTGATGACGGCGATATGCATGTGGGCAGCATTTGGTTTACTGACGAAGCTTATTTTTACCTGGACGGCTTCGTCAATAAACAGAACTGGCGCATATGGGGAACCGAAAAGCCCCATGTTGCAGTTACATCGTCCCTGCAACCTCATAAAGTACTGGTCTGGGCCGCCATTTCTTCCAAAGGAATCATTGGCCCATTTTTCAGATCCGAAACGATTACTGCATCACGCTATCTGGACATTCTTCGTGAATTTGTGGCGGTACAAACTGCCTTAGACGACACTGCGAACACCTCGTGGTTTATGCAAGATGGTGCCCGACCACATCGCACGGCCGACGTCTTTAATTTCCTGAATGAATATTTCGATGATCGTGTGATTGCTTTGGGCTATCCGAAACATACAGGAGGCGGCGTGGATTGGCCTCCCTATTCGCCAGACATGAACCCCTGTGACTTCTTTCTGTGGGGACACTTGAAAGACCAGGTGTACCGCCAGAATCCAGAAACAATTGAACAGCTGAAGCAGTACATCTCATCTGCATGTGAAGCCATTCCGCCAGACACGTTGTCAAAGGTTTCGGGTAATTTCATTCAGATACTACGCCATATTATTGCTACGCATGGTGGATATGTGGAAAATATCGTACTATAGAGTTTCCCAGACCGCAGCGCCATCTGTTGTTGAAAATTGTAACTACTGTAATTTCGAAAGTTTGTCTGCCTGAATATGTACTGTTGTCCCAAGCATATTGCAACAAACGGTGTATTTCTATCGCTGCTCGTTTAGTTTTTATTGCCGTTTCAAATATACCGGTCATTTTTGAAACACCCTATATGAACAAGTGCAAAATTGAATCGATTCATGGATCCCCACAAAAGACGCCCAGTTCCTCCGCCACGGGAATCGTATACTACCCGACTAATGCGAGAATGTAGTGGCCAGCGATGGGCAGTACTGTGAATCATAAATTTTTTTTTGTAAGTTTTTGACGATAAAGCTCCGAACTTCAAGAAAAAACGGCGGAAGAGACCTAGTACTTCCTGCCTTCAATATAGCCTTAACGTCCCAGCGGAATGAAGATTCGACAGCAACGACGCGTGGTTCGGATTTTACGTTACACTGTACCTCTGTTTTCTCCGGCAGGATGGCTAGGGTAGGTTAGTGACACACAAGTCGCCGAAGTGGCGCCACTTAAAGGACTAGCACCGGGCTGTTCAGCTGCATGCAACTATTCTTGCTTTCCCTATGTGGAGCCGAAGCGTGTCACTTAGCGTGCCACAGTATACGCGGCTGTGTCCATTCCTAGCAGCAGTAGCGGATGGACTCGAAAAGACGTTGTGGTGTCAAAACATTTGTATGGCTGATCTCTCATATTTAAAGACGAGTATAGTTCGTGTCGCCTATTAAAGATATCTAGAACGTTTGACATAGGTCAATAGATAAACAGCAGTGAACCCAGATTCTTTAAAGAGTCTGCCATATACAGAAAAGCTTCTAATCTCTGATCAATTAATGTGTTGAATACTTGACGTTAAACATCTAAGCGAGAAACGGTTTGAAAAGGTTTGACGTTATGCTCAAAGTTTGGTGTAAGTCGCTACTTGCTCTCATTGTCGAACACTGGATGAATATAGTCCGGATAATGGGCGCTCCATTTTAAAGAAGCATCTCAATGTTTATGGTTCAAATGGCTCTGAGCACTATGGGACTTAACATCTATGGTCATCAGTCCCCTAGAACTTAGAACTACTTAAACCTAACTAACCTAAGGACAGCACACAACACCCAGCCATCACGAGGCAGAGAAAATCCCTGACCCCGCCGGGAATCGAACCCGGGAACCCAGGCGTGGGAAGCGAGAACGCTACCGCACGACCACGAGATGCGGGCTCAATGTTTATGGCGACATGTTTCCTGAAGTACGTATCATACAGTGATAATAATATGTCATACAGTGATATAATTTTGCAGGTACGTTCAGTAATGTATGTGTATATACTGCATGTAATCCGTGCTGATTATGAAGTCCGGTAGCAAAAAGAGTAATGAATCATCACATTCTAACGCTGAAATTTTACTGCATGGACAGCTAAAATACAGGAAGCGATAAATTTTTTCGTTGCATTACTTTTGAGGCAGGTGTCGGCGAGGAAAAGTTTCGAAATTATGAGTGAAGTTTGCTGAAAGCTGCTGAGCGCTCTTATTCTCAGGTACTGGGTGAATAAAGTCAGGGCATTTGCGCGCCTTATGACAAACACACAGTTTCTAACTCTAGTACTTGTCTTGTTGTGTCGAACGTACAAGATTATAGCTCTTATTATGACAACATTTTAAATTTTTTAATTCTGTCGATAAAAGCGCGAAATATAGAAAATAAAATTTTTTGTTGCCCCTTGAAGCCGTTAGATAGGCAACCTGCAGGTTTATGGTTCCGGAGGGGTAGGAGGTTAGTGTTTAACGTGCCGTCGACTGCCAGGTCAGAGACGGAGCACAAGCTTGGATTAGTGAAGGAAGGGGAAGGAAATCGGCCGTGGTGTTACAAAGGAACCATCCCGGCATCTGCCGCAAGCGCTTTAGGGAAATTACGAAAACCCAAACGGGATGACTGAATGAGGGGTTTGAACCGTCTTCCTCCCGAATGCGAGTCCAGTTTGATAACCACCACGCTGCCTCGCTCGGTCCCAGGTTCCGGGACAGTCGCTTAGTAATGGAGTTGTTTGGAAGGCATAGTGTGTACGCTGCGGTGACGTTTTTGTACCTGAAAAATAATCTGAAAGACCGACACTGGCTGTAAAATCAGAGCATTCCAAGTAGAAGCTTTTGTAATGAGGTATGATTGTTGTAACTCGTCTTCCCGAAACGATAATGGCAACGCTTTGCCGACGGGAGAATTAGTGTGTCGACTGTGATGACAATTTAGTTAGCTTCGTCGGAAACAAAGAATCATGCCAATCGGTTCAGTAGATCTGAAGTTACCATACCACGCGTTAAAAAAAAAGTCATTTGGAGAAAAACGCGTTTGAAATTTTGACTACAAATAAATGCAATATTATGCAACCTACGTTCAATCTGCTATTCCGAGTCCATAAACTAGTCCTTCCTCTTCCTCATATAGGGCGTTCTGCTCAATCTGGGCCATCCTGCGCTGCTCCAGAGCCGCTCGTACGGCCGGTGACAAGCGGTTTTCGGCCGCTCGAATCCGGTGGTCGTCCGAATGCTTGGCGAACTGCGTCGAATAGAGTCCCAGGGTGACGTCCATCGTTGTCATGGTCTTCAGAATTGCTGAATACCCTTCTTTGAAGCTACTCACTTCCAGGAAAGTCGCAATCTCCACAGTCTTCGCACCAGAATGCAAATGCTTTGGGGCTAACTTCCAAACACATGCGTTCAAACCTTCATTTGAATTTTGTGTTTCCTCCCAAGCACTGCTACAATAACTCGTCCACCGAAAGAAAAAAACTGGTGCGTGGAAAAGGCCGATTTCTGGCAGGTGCATTTTTTTGTTCAACCGCGAATAACAAACATTTCCGTTCCGTATTCGGAAAAACCGTTGCAGTGGTGGATGCTAAACACTTTTGTGGATCCAAAAATGCAATTTTTTTAAAAAAAGCGATTTTTTGAACCAAAAGATAGTAAACCTCCTCTTAACGCCCCCATCACATAGGATTCAGACATTCGTAAAGCGACACGTCTTTCATCTAGCGTAGGTACAAGAGTAGCAGGCTGAACGTGTTTGTTATCGTACAGGCTAGGTGTGTATGTCCGCAGCTCGTGGTCTCGCGGTCGGGGTCTCGCTTCCCGAGCACTTCCCGAGCACGGGGTCCCGGGTTCGATTCCCTTGGGAATTTGTACGGGCGCTGATAACCACGCAGCTGAGCGCCCCACAATCCAAGCATCATCATCATCAGGCTAGGTGTGAGATGGTACCATTTGTTGCGGTCCTGGTACTCCTAGAACTCTACATATCTGCCAAAAGATACGAGCGCTGTTTTTTGTGCCTACGTCGCCAAGATTTGGCAGCCATATACACTCCTAGAAATTGAAATAAGAACACCGTGAATTCATTGTCCCAGGAAGGGGAAACTTTATTGACACATTCCTGGGGTCAGATACATCACATGATCACACTGACAGAACCACAGGCACATAGACACAGGCAACAGAGCATGCACAATGTCGGCACTAGTACAGTGTATATCCACCTTTCGCAGCAATGCAGGCTGCTATTCTCCCATGGAGACGATCGTAGAGATGCTGGATGTAGTCCTGTGGAACGGCTTGCCATGCCATTTCCACCTGGCGCCTCAGTTGGACCAGCGTTCGTGCTGGACGTGCAGACCGCGTGAGACGACGCTTCATCCAGTCCCAAACATGCTCAATGGGGGACAGATCCGGAGATCTTGCTGGCCAGGGTAGTTGACTTACACCTTCTAGAGCACGTTGGGTGGCACGGGATACATGCGGACGTGAATTGTCCTGTTGGAACAGCAAGTTCCCTTGCCGGTCTAGGAATGGTAGAACGATGGGTTCGATGACGGTTTGGATGTACCGTGCACTATTCAGTGTCCCCTCGACGATCACCAGTGGTGTACGGCCAGTGTAGGAGATCGCTCCCCACACCATGATGCCGGGTGTTGGCCCTGTGTGCCTCGGTCGTATGCAGTCCTGATTGTGGCGCTCACCTGCACGGCGCCAAACACGCATACGACCATCATTGGCACCAAGGCAGAAGCGACTCTCATCGCTGAAGACGACACGTCTCCATTCGTCCCTCCATTCACGCCTGTCGCGACACCACTGGAGGCGGGCTGCACGATGTTGGGGCGTGAGCGGAAGACGGCCTAACGGTGTGCGGGACCGTAGCCCAGCTTCATGGAGACGGTTGCGAATGGTCCTCGCCGATACCCCAGGAGCAACAGTGTCCCTAATTTGCTGGGAAGTGGCGGTGCGGTCCCCTACGGCACTGCGTAGGATCCTACGGTCTTGGCGTGCATCCGTGCGTCGCTGCGGTCCGGTCCCAGGTCGACGGGCACGTGCACCTTCCGCCGACCACTGGCGACAACATCGATGTACTGTGGAGACCTCACGCCCCACGTGTTGAGCAATTCGGCGGTACGTCCACCCGGCCTCCCGCATGCCCACTATACGCCCTCGCTCAAAGTCCGTCAACTGCACATACGGTTCACGTCCACGCTGTCGCGGCATGCTACCAGTGTTAAAGACTGCGATGGAGCTCCGTATGCCACGGCAAACTGGCTGACACTGACGGCGGCGGTGCACAAATGCTGCGCAGCTAGCGCCATTCGACGGCCAACACCGCGGGTCCTGGTGTGTCCGCTGTGCCGTGCGTGTGATCATTGCTTGTACAGCCCTCTCGCAGTGTCCGGAGCAAGTATGGTGGGTCTGACACACCGGTGTCAATGTGTTCTTTTTTCCATTTCCAGGAGTGTATTATGTGCTACGTGGTCTCACCGTGCGCTCCACCAAGTCAGCACCGATCACCGTCAATGGTTTTCACTATTAATTTTTCGTAGTCCTGCGTGCTCAAGCCCCGATCTGGTACAGCCACTATGAGATCTCCCATCTCTGTTGTCATTCTTCTTCTTTTAAGTCACAGAAGCGTCTGATCTCTGTCACAAAGTTCTCCAGGTGGCACGGATACTGCCAAGGTACCGAGAACTGTTGTAGGTTAGCGTGGGTCTCAATTTTAATATTACATTGCGGAAATGTGTCATTATCAGCACCTTCTGCATTCCGTAACAACTTCCTCGCACTATTCTTAGTCTGGAAAATAGTTCCCCTGTTTCATTTCAGCATCTGAGACCTACTGCTTGACGCATTAGCGTTTCGTTTATGTACTGGGTCATAAACCAACTAAGCCATAATTTATTTGTCTTCCATCTTGCCCTCCTTACTTGAGTGACACGTTTAGTCTCTCGATGTCAGCTTGGGGTTCTACAGAATAACCACGCGGTAAGCAACTTCCGTGTCTATTATTATTAATGCTATACTTCAAGAACGCCTCACAAAGTTCTTGCTTGTATTTAGAAACGAATGTTCTGACAGGCAAGTAACTTTGACACTCGGAATGAGTGGAGTCGTATTTACAATTGATCTGCCTAAGTCAATAATCCACCGTGCCAATGTGTCCCTTTATTTGGCCCTGCGGGACCGATTGAATGCGACCGCTGTTGAATCGGCGCTGTGATTGGCCATACAGGGTGAGGGAGGGCGCCGCGCTTGCATTGTTCGGGCCGAGCGGAGCTGATTACTGGCCAAGTGGAGTTAGCACGGAAGTCATCTGGTGTGAGCGGTCGGTGGTGGGTGGCGGTGGGGGGTGGGCGGGGGGGTGCTGCGTGGGTCCCCTGGTCACTGCTCGCTCAAGCCTCCAGTGTGGCGAGGGCCGCGACATTGCCATTGTTTTCAAATCTGTCATTTGTTGTTGTTAGAACACTGGCAGCTCAGGAACTGGCCGGCCAGTTCGTCTATAGTGAGCATTTAAAGAAACATTGTCGATTAAAAATAGAAATTTCACACGAAGGTTTTCTTTGCAACTTTCGTACAGGCCTCGATAAATAATAATGCTACGAACCGGTTCGTGCAGCTCTTGGGAAGTCAGTTACACCCAGGAAAGACTGCTTACAACTGTTTTTCTCAGAATTACGTCGTGGTCCCGCTTCGGTCAGTGACGAATCTCCTGACGGTCGATCAGATTTGCCGCTGTTTAAAAAAATATCGATGACGTGCGCAGCAGGACTGAGGAGAATCGGCATGTGGGCTGTCGTGACATCGAGGCGTCCTTATACACACTGAAGGACTCAAAATTTTTGGTAACATTTTAGGGAAACACCAAACTGGTGTCGCCTTGCCACCGCCTCTATCATCATAAATATGAACCACCTTTGTCAGTCATTTTGGCTACTTCGATGGCAATGACTTTTGATAATTACTGGCAATACCTGATGGTTGATATTTGTGACACAATCATTTGATCATATGGTTTGCTATTGGTAATGATTTTATACTGTTGCCCCTTTGAGATGTTTGCATCAATTGGTTATTGAAATTTAGTCTGTTCAGTTGTTATTTTTGGTTGTTTACTTTTAAAAATAAATTCATTAGTGTTTTTAGAAACGTTAATAAATTCATTATGGCTCAGCACTTTTCCACTCATCACTAGCTTCCTAGCCATCCGCTGTGGCCGAGCGGTTCTAGGCGCTTCAGTCCCGAACCGTGTTGCTGCTACGGTAGCAGGTTCGAATCCTGCCTCGGGCATGGATGTGTGTGATGTCCTTAGGTTAGTTAGGTTTAAATAGTTCTAAGTCTACGGGACTGATGACCTCAGACGTTAAGTTCCATAGTGCTCAGAGCCATTTGAACCACTTGAGCCACCTCCCTACCGCATTTCAGCAATAAGAGATATTTCAAAGTAAGACTGTCATCTTCTTTCAGTACATAATTTCGAATAACATGTGCGACGCATTGTGGGAATTTGTACAGTCATCTACTTCTACATCTACGTGAATATTCTGGAATTCACAATTAAGTGCCTGGCAGAGGGCTCACCGGACCACCGTTCCACTTTCGAACAGCGCACGGAAAAATGAATACTTAAATCTTTCCGTGCGAGCCCTGAATTCTTTTTATGATGATGGTCGTTTCTCCCTATGTGGGTGGGCACAAACAAAATATTTTCACACTGAGAGGAGGAAGTTGGTGTTTGAAATATCCCGAGAAGATCTTGCCGCAACGAAAAAAGTCTTTGTTTTAATGATTCCCATCTAAATTCGCGTGTCATATCCGTGGCACTCTCTCCCCTATTTCTTTGTAACACAAAACGAGATGCTCTTCTTTGGACTCTTTCGATGCCCTCCGTCAATCGTATCTGATGCGGATGACACACCACACAGCTATACTCCAGAAGAGGCGGACGAACGAAGTGTGAGCAGTCTCCCTAGTAAATCTGTTGCACTTTGTGTTCTTCCAGTTAATCGCAGTCTTTCGTTTCTTTTCCCCACAAAATTATCTACTTGGCCGTTCCAGTTTAAGTTATTCGTAACTGTAATGCCTAACTAAGAGTCAGTGGCTCTGTTACATAAATGAAGATGTAAAGAGCAGTATATGTGGTCTACGAAAAAGTTTGTCTTCTCAGCGCAGCATCTTCTGTGAATCGGTTTGCAGGTTCTCTACTACGTAGGCTGATTGACAATTTTCGTATGGTGCGAGACACTGTGCTCGCATTAAGGAGGACACGGTTCATACCCCCGTCGGGCCGACCAGACGCAGGTTTGCCTAATCTTGGAAAAGAGGGCGCCAGGTTTGGTGCCTCACCATTCCTCATTCGGACTCTGAGCTCAGCCTCTAATGACCACGTCGTCGGTGAGACATTAAACTCTAATTTTCCTTCCTTCCGTGTGCAAACATTTGTGTGTAGTGCAATGACATAAGTGTGTGCGTGTCATTACTCCCTGCAGCGTGCGCCTAATAACTGCAAGTAGTTTTCATCACTGCCTATGCGTGACTTCAGCGTCATATTGTGATAGTAAGTGACGCACAAATACTATTTGATGGAGGGATGAAGCATTGAGCTGAAATGCACTGAACGCGTCATCGGCTATGTAGAAGTCGAGGGCACAGGACAACATTTCATTCGCTTTTTTACAAAAATTCGCGGTTAGTCAACGCTCAGTTCAAAGCGGACGGAATAGTGACACGAAGTTCCGTCTGCGCGTGAAACTAATGTTTTTCGTATAGCAGTGCTTCCCAAACTTGTCCTCTGACGGAACACTTCCAGAATCCCAGTGCTTCGATGGAACGTTTTATTTTAGAGGGTTCATAAAGTTTTAAGGGGGGGAGAAGCTTGTTTTATTCAGTGGTACTTCAGTTTTGAATAATAAGTAATAACGTACAAATCATAATAAAATTTTTAAAAAGTAATTTGAATCGTCAAAATGTAGAAAAAGAGCCATGTTACTAATACAGGGTGGCGCACGAAATGTGTTACCATTTTGTTTTTGAATATAAACTTTATTGTCAATACAATCTGAAAGGAACATGTACTACAGTGAAGAGCCGTCCATGGAGATTTGTTCTAACTCAGCACATACTCAATATGTCCACCTTTTCGCTTCCCAACTTGCCTTCAAACGAACACTGAAGTTTACCCTACGGCACATGTCTTCCGAAATTTCACTGCAAGCTTGAAGAATAAGTCTTCTGAGCTCCACTAAATCACGATTTCCCGGACTTCTCTATACAGCAACTCGTACCGCTTCAATATTCTCCGGCGAACAAACAGGCTTAGGCCGAGGTCGCTTTGCTTCCAATACTGTTCCTTCCTGTACAAATTTATCGTACATCCTGTGGATGGTCTTCTTGCAAGGGACCCATCGTGTGTTAAACTGTTGTCGAAAACGCCGCTGAGTCACAACAAGGCTTTTCGCTTCATGTAAAAGTATCACCATTGCCGATGGTTGCTGTGTCGTCAGTCTTCCATTGTCAGCCATTGCTGCTTACTAGTCTCCTAGCGGCAGTATCGTGAATTACACGTCATTTCGTAACTCATTCGTTTTTCCGAGCTCTGCTGGTACTGCTGTAGAGATCCCAGCGGGATATCTAATGTGCGTCGTAAATTGTGAAAGAAACAATTGGTAACACATTTCGTGCGCCACCCTGTCGTTGTTCGCGGAACACAAGTCTGCGAAGCCCTGCTCGAATGTTGGCGTGCCCATTACCTCTGCACAGCGTGGTTTTAACACGATGGAATCGGTCAAATTAAAGTCCGCTCGTCAGTTTCTGTGGAGCAGCGTCGAGGGAGCGCGGATACCGAGACGCCAGGCAGCCACCCCGCCAATTGGGCCGCGGCCGTGTGGCCCGGGCAGTTGGCAGTTGGCAGGGTGGCTGTGTCCCCGGCCCTATAAAAGCCGCGAGCCACTTTCACCTGCCGGCCTCGGGGTCACGCCGCCACACACTGCAGGGGGGATCCCTTCCCTGCCTGCCAGATTCTCTAGCCTGCTCGTGATATACCGCGCGTGTCTCCAGCGAGAGAACTGTGCGCGCTGGGTGGAAGAAAGCGCAGGTTCAAATGGCTCTGAGCACTATGGGACTTAACATCTATGGCCATCAGTCCCCTAGAACTTAGAACTACTGAAACCTAACTAACCTAAGGACAGCACACAACACCCAGCCATCACGAGGCAGAGAAAATCCCTGACCCCGCCGGGAATCGAACCCGGGCGTGGGAAGCGAGAACGCTACCGCACGACCACGAGATGCGGACGAAAGCGCAGGCCACACGCGTCTGCAAGAAGGGCCGCAGCAATAATCCACAAAACAGCGGGCCAGACAGTGACGGATCGAGGCAACCAGGTGGATGCAGCATTTCCTGACTTCCGGAAAAATTTTGTTATATGAGAAGAACTAACAAGGGAACCTCCCCATCGCACCCCCCTCAGATTTAGTTATAAGTTGGCACAGTGGATAGGGCTTGAAAATCTGAACACAAATCAATCGAGAAAACAGGAAGAAGTTGTGTGGAACTACGGAAAAATAAGCAAAATATACAAACTGAGTAGTCCATCCGCAAGATAGGCAACATCATAGACAGCATAAGCTGAGCAGTGCCGTGGTCCCGTGGTTAGCGAGAGCAGCTGCGGCACAAGAGTTTCTTGGTTCAAGTCTTCCCTCGAGTGAAAAATTTATTTTCTTTATTTTCGCAAAGTTATGATCTGTCCGTTCGTTCACTGACGTCTCCGTTCACTGTAATAAGTTTAGTGTCTGTGTTTCGCGACCGCACCGCAAAACCGTGCGATTAGTAGACGAAAGGACGTGCCTCTCCAATGGGAACCGAAAACAGTTGATCGCAAGGCCATAGTTAACCGATTCCTCCACAGGACAACACGTCTGATATATTCTTTACGACACTGGTGACGGCATGTGCGTCACATGACAGGAATATGTTGTCGACCCACCTAACTTGTACACTTGGCGAATGGGTAAAAAGATTCTTCTACCTTGCCCTGTTGAGGTTTCCTTGTGGATGTGATAATCACTCCCAAAAAAGTGATGAAAACATAAGAGTTTGTGACATAAACTGAAAATAAAAAATTAAATTTTTTACTCGAGGGAAGGCTTCAACCAAAGCCCTCTCGCTCCGCAGCTGCTCACGCTAGCCACGGGACCACGGCGCTGCTAAGCACACATTATCCTTGATGTTGCCTATCTTGCACATGGAATACTCAGTTTGTATATTTTGATTATTTTTTCACAGTTCCACACAACTTCTTCCTGTTTTCTCGATTGACCTGTGCTCAGTTTTTCAAGGACTATCCACTGTGCCAACTTATAACTAAATCTGAGGGGGTGCGATGGGGAGGTTCCCTTGTAAGAAAGACGCAGGAGCACATATTGTACAACTCAGCAGGTCGTTCTACAAAAAGAAGCATCTGGTAACCCCAAGAAATCCTTGAGGACAGGAAAAGTACGGCTCTGTATGGGTGCGAATTTTGAACAGTATGGAAGACGGGAAAGAAAATGTTATAAGCCTTTGAAATATGGCCCCACCGGAGTCAGTTGAAGATGTGTTACATTAACCGAATAAAGGATTAAGAATGACTGCGTAATAGGGGTAGTGAATCGAACAAAGAGGATGGTTGGGTGCGCCGTTTCTGAAAACTGTAGTTGAAGCAGTGGTGTCAGAAAAGACTCGCAGGTGCAGGCCTAGACGTGAACGTATGAGGCAGATGTTTGACGTTGTTAGGTGTATCGGTACGTTGAATTAGAGCGCTGAGCTGGCGAGTGACGTGAATAAAGAATTCTAAATCCGAACTTGTTATGCCCGGCCAGCAGACGTAGAGCAGGCTGTAGAATGAGGTTCTTCGCAGCCAAATAGCAGGTGAGCTGCTAGAGGCGCACATGCACTCCAGCTTGGAGTATTAGGACGAGATTTCCACCTCCAGCATATGCCCCTCTACCACTGCAAACCTCAAGACAACCCAGGTCAGGACGGCCAGAGGTCAGAGGCACAAGACTGCGGTTGGCGAAGTTCTAGCGTGACAAAGACGCTTCTCCTTCTTACTTCAATGCTGGAATAGAATGTCATGGCATTTGAATTTTTTTTTGCTTGACTTTTGTGCATTTTTTTTATAATAAAAGAAAGATTAAAGGATAATCAGAGGAACAGTAAGAGACGCTGAAAACGAACGGCCTAAATGGCTGGCCGGTGGGCTCGAATGACTCACGCCGAGTTGTGATGAGGCTCTCTCCATGCTTTGCTACTTGGGTTCAAGACGTAGGAAGGTACCTGGCCCGTCACGTGCGTTTCTGCTAGTCCTGCGAGTAATTGCAATATGTCTGTCGTAAAGATGGGGTATTTGTCAATTAGGGTTAATTCCTCCTTGGTCATGAAATTTAGCCACTTGAGCTCATACTTGCTAAAGCGCTGGGGGCGATGGGGGAGGGGAGGCGGGCTAGCGCCTGGTATGGAGAGGGGGTACGGTTGCTCGAATGGGAATGACCCATCCTGTAGCGACGCCGCAATGTTCTTGAGGAACGGCTGCAGCTCGTGCGGATCTGGTATTTTCATTTTCCGTAGCTGTGACTTCTTGGCGGTAGACTTCTCGACATGGGAGGAGTGAAGTGCGAGCTTCTTTTACTTTAATTGTGGGACCGATGGCACAACAACTGCGAGTACGACCGTTAGTTTGACATGGAATTACTCAGTAACTGGTGACGTGGTTGGTTGGTTGGTAGATTTGGCGGAGGGGACCAACAAGAGGTGATCGGTCCCATCAGATTAGGGAAGGATGGGGGAGGACGTCGGCCGTGCCCTTTAAAAGTATTTAGGGAAATCGCGGAGAACCTAAACCAGGACGGCCGGACGCGAGTCTGATCGTCGTCCTGCCGAATGCGAGTGCGGTGTGCTAATCCCTGCTTGGTGACGTGGTTGGTTCAAATGGCTCTGAGCACTATGGGACTTAACAAATGCGGTCATCAGTCCCCTAGACTTAGAACTACTTACATCAGTGTGGGATCCGTACCAGATCGGGTTGACGGAGGAGATAGAGAAGATCCAAAGAAGAGCGGCGCGTTTCGGCACAGGGTTATATGGTAACCGTGATTGCGTTACGGAGATGTTTAATAAACTCAAGTGGCAGACTCTGCAAGAGAGGAGCTCTGCATCGCGGTGTAGCTTGCTCGCCAGGTTTCGAGAGGGTGTGTTTCTGGATGAGGTATCGAATATATTGCTTCCCCCTACTTATACCTCCCGAGGAGATCACGAATGTAAAATTAGAGAGATTAGAGCGCGCACGGAGGCTTTCAGACAGTCGTTCTTCCCGCGAACCATACGCGACTGGAACAGGAAAGGGAGGTAATGACAGTGGCACGTAAAGTGCCCTCCGCCACACACCGTTGGGTGGCTTGCGGAGTATAAATGTAGATGTAGATGTAGACACCTAACTAATCTAAGGACATCACACACGTCCATGCCCGAGGTAGGATTCGAACCTGCAACCGTAGCAGCAGCGCGGTTCCGGACTGAAGCGTCTAGAACCGCTCGGCCACAACAGCCGGCGGTGACTTGGTTGGCTAAGTTCGTTTCTGTTACGACTGTGCGCATTATTTGCTTTTCAGAGTAAGTTGGAAGTGAAGAGCGTTATTCCGAATAACTTTGGTGTAACAGCAGCAGAGCGTCGGCAACTGCTCGAATCATTACGTATTAAATAGGGAAACCACGCGCTGGACGAGCTGAGCAGGTGTTGTCGTCGAGACCTTCTGATACTGGCCCTCCGCTGGAAATTGCTGCTCGGAGGACTGAAAAATTCACGCTCGCGTGCGCGATCGCTCCCGATCACGGACAAGCATCGTGGTTTTTTCGGAAGGGTTACCTCGACCGTTATCGATTATGTCCGCGACCAGCTAGCTGTCAAAACTGATGACAGGCCTTTGAACAGAAGAGCAGTGTATATCTTCAGAACTGTGCAAACGAATCAATATGAATGTAAGACGCCAGTGTAAGATAACGAGCTTTCAGTTCACAGGAAGCTAAAACGCCGTATAATTATAAGAGTGATCGAACGTTCGCCCTGAAGGTTGTGGGTTTTACTTTTGGATTTTCATAATGAACAGAAATTTTAGAGGAAAAGTCGTGAAATATTACGCATAGATAACTGACGATAAACCTAACATCCGTACTGTCGTCGTCAGAGGTGCTCTACCTGCTGAACTTTTAGTACTGTTTAAATCTGTTTACTGGCCTCTGTCAAGTATTTATCACATACGTTATACTTATTTGTGGCCGAGCGGTTCTAGGCGCTTCAGTTTGGAACCGCGTGACCGCTACGGTCGCAGGTTCGAATCCTGCCTCGGGCGTGGATGTGTGTGATGTCCTTAGGTTCGTTAGGTTTAAGTAGTTCTAAGTTCTAGGGGACTGATGACCTGAGATGTTAAGTCCCATAGTGCTCAGAGTCATTTGAGCCATATAATTATTTAAATTAAATTTACAGAGTGAAGTAGGAATATACGCACCTAGAGGAAAATGCTTTAAAGGAAAAAAAGGAAGATTATGGTTTAACTTCCCGTTGACTACGAGGCGCAGCACAAGGGCGAATTGCGGAAGGGTGGGGAAGGGCCGTGTTGATTTACAAAGAAACCACCCTGGCATGTGCGTTAAGTGATTTATGGTCACGACGTAAAACCTAAATCAGTACGGGTGGACAAGGATTGGATCGCCATCGCGCGAATATGAGTGCGGTGCCTTACCACTACGCCATCTCACCCAATGGAAACGTACTAATATACTTAGCGATAAATATATTTGCAAAACAAATGCCGTGTCGTTTCGATACTTGCATTCGGAAAAACGCTGAGCAAATCAAATTTTCCTTTAAGAAATCTGCCGGAACATACTGCAGTCTGGAAAGATGTTTATTGTCGCATTCATAATCTACTCCAACACTGAAGCGTCAAAGAAACTGGTATAGGCATGCGTATTCAAATACACAGATATGTAAACAGGCAGAAGACGACGCTGCGGTCGGCGACTCCTATATACGACACAAGAGTCTGGCGCAGTTGTCAGATCGGTTGCTGTTGCTACAATGGCTGGTTATCAAGATTTAAGTGAGTTTGAACGTGGTGTTATGGTCGGCGCACGAGCGATGGGACACAGAATCTGCGAGGTAGCGATGAAGTGGAGATCTTCCCGTACGACCATTTCACGAGTCTACCGTGAATGTCAGGAATCCGGTGAAACATCAAATATCCGACATCGCTGCGGCCGGAAAAATATCCGTCAAGAACGGGACCAACGACGATTGAAGGGAATCGTTCAACGTGACAGAAGTGCAACCCTACCGCAAACTGCAGATTTCAGTGATGGGCCATCAGCAAGTGTCAGCGTGCGAACCATTCAACGAAACATCATCGATATGGGCTTTCGGAGCAGTAACCTTGATGACTGCACGACACAAAGCTTTACGCCTCGCCTGAGTCCATTAACACCTACGTGGACTGTTGATGACTGGAAACATATTACCTGGTCGGACGAGTCTCGTTTCAAATTGTATCGAGTGGATGGACGTGTACGGTATGGAGGTCACGGATCCATGGACCCTGCGTGTCGGCAGGCGAGTGTTCAGGGTGGTGGAGGCTCTGTAATGCTGTGGTGCGGTGCAGTTAGTGATATGGGACCCGTGATACGTCTAGGTAGGACTCAGGCAGGTGATACGTAAATAAGCATCCTGTCTGATCACCAGCATGCATTCATGTCCATTGTGCATTCCGACGGACTTGGGCAATTCCAGCAGGACAACGCGACATCCCACATGTTCAGAACAGCTACAGAGCTGCTCCAGGAACACTCGTCTGAGTTTAAACACTTCCGCTGGCCACGAAACTCCCCACGCATGGACATACTGAGTATGTCTCGAATGCCTTGCAACGTCCTGTTCAGTAGAGACCTCCACCGCCTCGTACTCTTACTGATTTATGGGCAGCCTTGAAGGACTCATGATGTCAGTTCCCTGCAGCTGTACTTCAGAAATTAGTCGAGTCCATGCCACGTCGTGTTGCGGCACTTCCGCATGCTCACGGAGGCCCTACACGATATTCGGCAGGTACAGGGTGACACACGGGAGACGGACGGTTTTGAACTGCGTAGTACTGAGGGCGCGGTGGTGGCAGGTGGTCGTGGAGGGGATAGTTCTGATCCAGACGAGACGCCATTTCATTTACTCAGTCACTATGGAGCAGTGGGACTTGCAACGTCCAGTGTTTGTCTATGACAATTTGGTGAAAAGTGGTGAGTCTTTTATTGCTATGCAGCGATTGTTTCGTGCGCGGTTTAATGTCGGTCGACATGGAGCTGTTTCGAGCCGTAACAAAATCCTCAGATGGGTGGAAAACTTCAGATCAACTGGAAACGTACTGGATAAGAAGTATCCTGGCCCGAGACGCAGAATAACGGCACCAGAAAATTTTGGAAGGGTAAGGCAAGCGGCACTCTAGAGGCTCAGGACGGTCAGCTAGACGTCATGCTAGTGAGTTACGAATCAATCGTGAATCGATTAGACGAATTTTGCATAAAGAATTAAAATTCCATCCCTGGAAAATGCTCTTTGTCCAACAGCATAAGGAAACTGATTTTGCTGTACGAGAAGATTTCGCTTACAGAATGCAAGTGATTTTGGGATGGAATGAAAATGAAATTTTATTGATGAGCGATGAAGCTCATTTTCATTTAAACGGGACCGTGAATAAGCAAAACCTACGTTACTGGACTCCAGAGCATCCACACATTATCCAGCAGCGTCCTCTACACTCAGACAAAGTAACAGTCTGGTGTGCTCTTGGCTCTGTTGGCATTATTGGACCTTACTATTTTTTTTAAGAGAACAGCGCCACAATTACTGTTAATTCGGTTCGTTACATTCGTAGCTTGAAGCATTCTTGAAACCAGAACTAAGAAGACGACGAATCCCTTTAAAACGCGTTTGGTTCCAGCAGGATGGGGCAACGCCACGCACCGCAAACACGTCAATGACAGTTCTTAGACACATGTTTCCTGGCTGGATTATGTCACGTTTTGGCAATGTTCCTTGGCCTCCCAGGTCTCCCAACTTGTCAGTATGTGACTTTTTCCTGTGGGGGTACTTTAAGAACTGTGTCTATAACCACAAACCACGAAATTTGGACAAGTTGAAGAGTGCAATCATTCAGGAACTTGCTGCCATCCCTGCAGAGATTTTAGTTCGTGTGGTGGAGGATTTTGAGAAGAGACTTGAGTCCCTGGCAATGGTAAGGAAAGCGTTTCTGAAGAAAAGAAATTTGTTAACATCGAGTATAGATTTAAGTGTCTGAAAGTATTTGTATGGAGTGTAGCCATGTATGGAAGTGAAACATGGACGATAAATAGTTTGGACAAGAAGAGAATAGAAGCTTTCGAAATGTGGTGCTACAGAAGAATGCTGAAGATTAGATGGGTAGCTCACATAACTAATGAGGAGGTATTGAATAGAATTGGGGAGAAGAGGAGTTTGTGGCACAACTTTACAAGAAGAAGGGACCGGTTGGTAGGACATGTTCTGACGCATCAAGGGATCACAAATTTAGCATTGGAGGGCAGCGTGGAGGGTAAAAATCGTAGAGGGAGACCAAGAGATGAATACACTAAGCAGATTGAGAAGGATGTAGGTTGCAGTAAGTACTGGGAGATGAAGAAGCTTGCACAGGATAGAGTAGCATGGAGAGCTGCATCAAACCAGTCTCAGGACTGAAGACAACAACAACACCCTAACGACATTATTTTTCACAAATAACTTTGTTAACTAAAATGGCAAATAATGAGCTTTGATTTTGTGTAAATGAACATGCATTAATTTTAAAGTTGGATGAGTATTATTTCATTAAAAACCGTCCGTCCCCCGTGTGTCACCCTGTATACCAGTTTCTTTGGCTCTTCAGTGTATTTGGACGTTTATTTGGGAGCTCCACTTCCGTTGTTCAGTAGAGTGCTGTGCCTTTCCTGAGTCTGACACTATCAGCGGTTTCTGGAGCCTCGCATGATGACCAAATGTGAGACTCTTCTGATTGCCTTCGCGTCCATGGTAGTAACTGAGCACGGATGGATAGAGGTCTAGCGAGTGGAGTGTGACGTATAATTTATATATATATATATATATATATATATATATATATATATATATATATATATATATATATATATATATTCGGTGCCTACAGTGTCACGTCTTTCAGTATCACACTAATTTTTATTTTTAAAGGGAATTACTTAAGACTATTTCCATGGGTTCGCCCCTCAAATTTCACCTTCATATCACAAAATTGTCGTCTGATGTAGTACAGACTGAAAAAATAAATTCCTTTTAAAGCACAGTTTCGTATATATTTTATATTCAAAACCTTACACCTGTGCCACAGAACAAATCCTACATCGAGAATACTTTACACAAGTTTAACGGAAGAAATGCTTCCGATAATTATTACAGTATTTAAAGAACATCAAACTATGAACAGGCTGAAATGAACAAACAGTACATGAGACTATGTTAATCAATTCAACTGTAAAAAGCTAAGGAGCCTATTATTAGCAAAATGAGAAATATACAAAAGTGAAATGCGTAAATGAGCACTTCTCAATTGGGAGTAAATCAAAACAATCAGAATGGCTGAAAGAGAGCACAATAACATGAGGCATAAACGAATAAGAGCTAAGCAAATAAAAGAATAGGCAAAATTGAGATGCCAACAAAATGAGAGCTGGCCGAACTCCGTCGGCACTTATACGGGGTGTTACAAAAAGGTACGGCTAAACTTTCAGGAAACATTCCTCACACACAAATAAAGAAAAGATGTTATGTGGACATGTGTCCGGAAACGCTTAATTTCCATGTTAGAGCTTATTTTAGTTTCGTCAGTATGTACTGTACTTCCTCGATTCACCGCCAGTTGGCCCAATTGAAGGAAGGTAATATCGACTTCGGTGCTTGTGTTGACATGCGACTCATTGCTCTACAGTACTAGCATCAAGCACATCTGTACGTAGCATCAACAGGTTAGTGTTCATCACGAACGTGGTTTTGCAGTAAGTGCAATGTTTTCAAATACGGAGTTGGCAGATGTCCAGTTGATGTATGGATTAGCACGGGGCAATAGCCGTGGCGCGATAAGTTTGTATCGAGACTGATTTCCAGAACGAAGGTGTCCCGACAGGAAGACGTTCGAAGCAATTGATCGGCGTCTTAGGGAGCACGGAACATTCCAGCCTATGACTCGCGACTGGGGAAGACCTAGAACGACGAGGACACCTGCAATGGACGAGGCAATTCTTCGTGCAGGTGACGATAACCCTAATGTCAGCGTCAGAGAAGTTGCTGCTGTACAAGGTAACGTTGACCACGTCACTGTATGGAGAGTGCTACGGGAGAACCAATTGTTTCCGTACCATGTACAGCGTGTGCAGGCACTATCAGCAGCTGATTGGCCTCCACGGGTACACTTCTGCGAATGGTTCATCCAACAGTGTGTCAATCCTCCTTTCAGTGCAAATGTTCTCTTTACGGATGAGGCTTCATTCCAACGTGATCAAATTGTAAATTTTCACAATCAACGTGTGTGGGCTGACGAGAATCCGCACGCAATTGTGCAATCACGTCATCAACACAGATATTCTGTGAACGTTTTGGCAGGCATTGTTGGTGATGTCTTGATTGGGCCCCATGTTCTTCCACCTACGCTCAATGGAGCACGTTATCATGATTTCATACGGGATACTCTACCTGTGCTGCTAGAACATGTGCCTTTACAAGTACGACACAACATGTGGTTCATGCACGATGGAGCTCCTGCACATTCCAGTCGAAGTGTTCGTACACTTCTCAACAACAGATTCGGTGACCGATGGATTGGTAGAGGCGGACCAATTCCATGGCCTCCACGCTCTCCTGACCTCAACCCTCTTGACTTTCATTTATGGGGGCATTTGAAAGCTCTTGTCTACGCAACCCCGGTACCAAATGTAGAGACTCTTCGTGCTCGTATTGTGGACGGCTGTGATACAATACGCCATTCTCCAGGGCTGCATCAGCACATGAGGGATTCCATGCGACGGAGGGTGGATGCATGTATCCTCGCTAACGGAGGACATTTTGAACATTTCCTGTAACAAAGTGTTTGAAGTCACGCTGGTACGTTCTGTTGCTGTGTGTTTCCATTCCACGATTAATGTGATTTGAAGAGAAGTAATAAAATGAGCTCTAACATGGAAAGTAAGCGTTTCCGGACACATGTCCACATAACATATTTTCTTTCTTTGTGTGTGAGGGATGTTTCCTGAAAGTTCGGCCGTTCCTTTTTGTAACACCCTGTATACGGTTGCGGTCGTGGCGGCAGCTCGCGGCCCGTACGCAACACGCGCGCCTGCGATCGCAGTGCACTCTTAGCGCTCGCGGCGGCGTCTAGCGGCCCGTACGGAAGTTGTGCGATTGCTGATGTTACACGAGGAGAGAGCAGTAGAGCGATTACATCTGTAGCGTTAACCGTGGGGTACGACTGGGCGGCAGTGAACGTCGCGGGACCCGACGCTCGGCGCGCGCCGGTAGCTGGGGGGACCGGCTGCCGTGTGGCGGCTGCGCTGGCAGTGTGCCAAGGGCGTGGGCAGCGGGCGGTCACACGGTGTCGCCGCCGGCGGAAAGCAGGCGCCCGCTGTTCGAAGCTCAGTCAGGTCGCCCGGCTGGGCGAATGTGTCGGAACCTCTACGTCTGCAGCGACCATTTCAGCTAGGCTCGTTACACCGCTGACGTCACCATCTTGTACAATTCTG
This sequence comes from Schistocerca nitens, assembly GCF_023898315.1. Lineage (NCBI taxonomy): Eukaryota > Metazoa > Arthropoda > Insecta > Orthoptera > Acrididae > Schistocerca > Schistocerca nitens. Next base: position 603,006,190 of record NC_064619.1, on the reverse strand, counting down.
AAACTCGTTCTAAGCAAAGACGGGAAAGCAGAAAGGTGGAAGGAGTATATAGAGGGCCTATACAAGGGCGACGTACTTGAGGACAATATTATGGAAATGGAAGAGGATGTAAATGAAGATGAAATGGCAGATACGATATTGCGTGAAGAGTTCGACAGAGCACTGAAAGACCTGAGTCGAAACAAGGCCCCGGGAGTATACAACATTCCATTAAAACTACTGACGGCCTTGGGAGAGCCGGTCCTGAGAAAACTCTACCATCTGATGTATGAGACAGGCGAAATACCCTCAGACTTCAAGAAGAATGTAATAATTCCAATCCCAAAGACAGCAGGCGTTGCCAGATGTGGAAATTACCGAACTATCAGTTTAATAAGTCACAGCTGCAACATACTGACACGAATTCTTTACAGACGAATGGAAAAACTGGTACAAGCCGACCTCGGGGAAGATCAGTTTGGATACGGTAAAAATATTGGAACACGTGAGGCAATACTCTTTCAGATTCTGAAGGGGCCAGGGGTAAAACACAGGGAGCGAAAGGCTACTTACAATTTGCACAGAAACCAAATGGCAGTTATAAGATTCGAGGGGCATGAAAGGAAAGCAGTGGTTGGGAAGCGAGTGAGACAGGGTTGTAGCCTATGCCCGATGTTATTCAATCTGTATATTGAGCAAGCAGTAAAGGAAACAAAAGAAAAATTCGGAGTAGGTATTAAAATCCATGGAGAGGAAATAAAAACTCTGAGGTTCGCCGAAGACATTGTAATTCTGTCAGAGACAGCAAAGGAATTGGAAGAGCAGCTGAACGGAATGGACAGTGTCTTGGAAAGAGGATATAAGATGAACATCAACAAAAGCAAAACGAGTGTAATGGAATGTAGTCGAATTAAGTCGGGTGATCCTGAGGGAATTAGATTAGGAAATGAGACACTTAAAGTAGTAAAGGAGCTTTACTATTTGGGGAGCAAAATAACTGATGATAGTCGAAGGAGACAGGATACAAAAGTAGACTGGCAATGTCAAGGAAAGCGTTTCTGAAGAAGAGAAATTTGTTAACATCGAGTATAGATTCAAGTGCCAGCAAGTCGTTTCTGAAAGTATTTGTATGGAGTGTAGCCATGTATGGAAGTGAAACGTGAGCGATAAATAGTTAAGACAAGAAGAGAATAGAAGCTTTCGAAATGTGGTGCTACAGAAGAATGCTGAAGATTAGATGGGTAGGTCACATAACTAATGAGTAGGTATTGAATAGAATTGGGGAGAAGAGGAGTTTGTGGCACAACTTGACAAGAAGAAGGGACCGGTTGGGAGGACATGTTCTGATGCATCAAGGGATCACAAATTTAGTGTTGAGGGCAGCGTGGAGGGTAAAAATCGTAGAGGGAGACCAAGAGATGAATACACTAAGCAGATTGAGAAGGATTTAGGTTGCAGTAAGTACTGGGAGATGAAGAAGCTTGCCCAGAATAATCATGGAGAGCTGCATCAAACCAGTCTCAGGACTGAAGACCACAACAACAACAACATCTGCAGCGACCATTTCAGCTGGGCTTGTTATATCGCTGACGTCACTATCTTGTACAATTCTGAAACTCGTTCTGTGTATTATGATATTTCAAGTAACCGAAAATCTCCCCTGTAAGAATCACTGTGGGCTCCACAAACAACGGTAGTGTGAAATCCAACTTCCTCTGTCCGTCCGATAGAGACAGAAAACAGCGCCAGGTCTATCCCGTGTTCCAAAAGGCGTTAGACAAAGTTCCGCACTAGCACCTAACGAACAAAATACAAGCTTACGGAATATAAGACCAGCAGACGAACAAAATACAAGCTTACTGAATATAAGACATCCGAGCAAACAGAACACCACGCGTCATTCTTAACGCAGAGAAATGGCCAAATGCAAAAATAATTTCGGGCCTACCGCCACGGAGTGTTTTGTACAGGACCATTGTTTTCCACAGTATACTCTGTGCAGTCACACTCATGAGACCACGAGTCAAAGCTACACTACTGCCCATTAAAATTGCTACACCATGAAGATGACGTGCTACAGACGCGAAATTTAACCGACAGGAAGAAGATGCTGTGATATTCAAATGATTAGCTTTCCAGAGTAGGTGGCGACACCTACAATGTGCTTACATGAGGAACGTTTCCAAACGATTTCTCATACACAAACAGCAGTTGACCGGCGTTGCCTGGTGAAACGTTGTTGTTCAAAATGGTTCAAATGGCTCTGAGCACTATGGGACTTAACACTTGTGGTCATCAGTCCCCTAGAACTTAGAACTACTTAAACCTAACTAACCTAAGGACATCACACAAACGTTGTTGTGATGCCTCGTATAAGGAGGAGAAATGAGTACAATCATGTTTCCGACATTGATAAAGGTCTAATTGTAGCCTATCGCGATTGCGGTTTATTGTATCGCGACATTGCTGCTCGCGTTGGTCGAGCTCCAATGACTTTCAGCAGAATATGGAATCGGTGGGTTCAGGAGGGTAATACGGAACGTCGTGCTGGATCCCAACGGCCTCGTATCACTAGCAGTCGAGGTGACAGGCATCTTATCCGCATGGCTGTAACGGATCGTGCAGCGACGTCTCGATCCCTGAGCCAACAGATGGGAACGTTTGCAAGACAACAGTTCGACGACGTTTGCAGCAGCATGGACTATCAGCTCGGAGACCATGGCTGCGGTTACCCTTGACGCTGCATCACAGACAGGAGCGCCTGCGATGGTGTACTCAACGACGAACCTGGGTGCAAGAATGGCAAAACGTCATTTTTTCGTATGAATCCAGGTTCTGTTTACAGCATCATGATGGTCGCATCCGTGTTTGGCGACATCGCGATGAACGCACATTGGAAGCGTGTATTCGTCATCGCCATACTGGCGTATCACCCGGCGTGATGGTATGGGGTGCCATTGGTTACACGTCTCGGTCACCTCTTGTTCGCATTGACGGCACTTTGAACAGTAGACGTCACATTTCAGATGTGTTACGACCCGTGGCTCTGCCCTTCATTCGATCCCTGCGAAACCCTGCATTTCAGCAGGATAATGCACGACCGCATGTTGTAGGTCCTGTACGGGCCTTTCTGGATACAGAAAATGTTCGACTGCTGCCCTGGCGAGCTCATTCTCCAGATCTCTCACCAATTGAAAACGTCTGGTCAATGGTGGCCGAGCAACTGGCTCGTCACAATACGCCAGTCACTACTCTTGATGAACTGTGGTATCGTGTTGAAGCTGCACGGGCAGCTGTACCTGTACACGCCATCCAAGCTCTGTTTGACTCAATGCCCAGGCGTATCAAGGCCGTTATTACGGCCAGAGGTGGTTGTTCTGGGTACTGATTTCTCAGGACCTATGCACCCAAATTCCATGAAAATGTAATCACATGTCAGTTCTAGTATAATATATTTGTCCAATGAATACCCGTTTATCATCTGCATTTCTTCTTGGTGTAGCAATTTTACTGGCCAGTAGTGTATAAATAACCACCTTTTGCTGCACGGACTGCTGCGAGACCTGCAGGAAGAGAATCACTGAGGTTCTGCAAGTTACCTATGTGCAGCCATGGGCTCTCTACTGGCGTGGCGAGCTGCACTAGGTTTCTCGGTTGAGGACCCATGGCGCAAAGGGTCCGATAGAGGTGGTCCTACAGATCCTCCATTGAGTTTCAGTCCTGGAAGTTTGTTGGCAAGGGAACTACGGTAAAACTCATCCTGATGCTCTTAGAACCACGCCACCACGTTGCATTGTCCTGCTGGTAGTTACAATCGTGCTGAGGAGAAAAAAACTTATCGTCGGGATGGACTTGGTCCGCAAGAAGAGATGCATAATTTTGTTGATGCATTGTGCCTTCCAGAATGACGAAATCACCCAGGGAATACCACGAAAACGTTCCCCGGGTCATGACGCTCCCTCCTTGCTTGCTTTCAGATGTTTCACACCGTAAACACCAATCCTTACAGTAACGTATATACACTGAAATCAAATTACAAACTACATATCCTCAGAACGGCAGGTAGGCTTCCATGGAGCGGCTGCGCCGATACACGACGCTGAACAGACTGCTAAATGGATAGGCAGGGAGTGGTCTTAAATAGCACTAGTCCCACACACCGTCCCGTGTATGACATCAGCTTAGTAATATAGACTATTGTAATGCATTTCATGCTATTAGTGCACACTGTACTTCTGACTGGTTAGCACTGATGTACACAGGACATCATCTTAGTAATATAGACTATTGTAGCACATTTTATGCTAATAGTACACGCTGTACTTCTGATTGGTTAACACTGATGTCATACAGAGAACGGTGAGCGGGACTGGTGCTATTTGAGACCATTCCCTGCCTATCCATTTATCAGTCAGTTGAGCGTCGTGGGTTGGCGCAGCCGCTCCACGGAAGTCAACCTCCCGTTTTGGGTATATGTAGTTTGTAATCTTATTTCAGTGTGTATATACGTTACTGTTAGGATCCCTCTATCATACGTCTGTTATTTCAGAGTCTGAAGATGATCCTTAAGAATTGAAACCGTTCACTCCGATTAAAAGACGTTTACGATCAATAATTTTTTTTTTCATAATGTAGGGCCACAGTCATAATATATTTCTTTAAAGTCAGTACCGCCATTATACTGTTTTTATTTAAACGATCATGATTTCAACATTTAAAGTGCCATTATCAAGTGTTTTAATGTTATACAGCGCCTAAGATGGCATGTATTTTAAATACGACAGTGCGCCATCTTAGGCACTGTATAATATTAAAACACCTGATAATTGCACTTTAAATGCCGAAATCATGATCGTGTAAATGTAACACTGCAAATAAAAAAAACAGTCTAATGGCGGTACTGACTTTAAAGATTTACGATCAAGACTGTTTTTTAATTATTATATTAATATAACATCGCTGATAATGTTTTCAAAATTTTTATGAATATAGAAATGAGGAGAAAGTTCGTGAAAGTACGGGTCTGGAGTAGAGCGTTGCAAAGAGGTGAAACATGACACGTCACAGATCCAGAGGAGAAAGAACTGGAGATATTTGAGATATGGTCACACCGAACAACGTTAAAAATAAAGTGGATGAATGATAACGGAATGAAGAACAACGAAGGGGAATAGGTGAGGAAAAAAGTCGTCGTATGGCGTTTACCAGAAGTAGGGACAGGTTGACAGGCCGCCTGCCACATTTTACACAAATACGTAACTTGGTGCTGTAAGGCGCAGTGCTGCGGAAACATTGTAGGCAGACAAAAATTGGGTTATGCAAAAGAGATGGTTGAGGATGTTGAGTCTACCAGTTACATGGGGATGTAAATATGGCTCAATCGAAAGAGTGAAGAATTAAAAAAAACGAATGTATTTATCGCATCAACGCAGTCAATCTAATGTTGAGTAATTGCTTCGGATTGATGAGGCCTCGCAGCAGAAGCCGCCGCCTGCCAGTGAATGGGTGAGGTCGCCCCTCGTGTTGCTGCTCCTGCGTGCATTGATGAGCAATTTTGAAGGAGGACAGCTACCAATTGTAGAAGGGTAGAGAAAGCTGTGATCGCTTCGGCACTACATCGGACCGTGGACGCGACGTGACACCCAAAGCGTCAGGCACAACTCCCTTGGGATTGTTGCAATCGTGGATACTAGAATACACTCTAGAGATCACAAGGTGTATGCATAGTAGTAAGCCGCGCCGCTGACGTCAGAGAGAACCCAACCAGCGCTCAGTTGCCCGCAGTTGCCATAACGTATTGTGTTGTGGTTGCGTTTACGAGCGAAAAGAAGGTTTTTTTACGGCAGTGTGAATTTTTACTAGTGACTGGCGATTGAGTACAGAGTAACGGCGTAATTATCAGTGTATCGAGGGATGGTAAGTTTTCAAGCGAAACATAATGGTTTCCTGCACGATGGCCAGCTGTACTAATCACAGCAGACCACTAAGTAAATTAGGAATTAAGATACATGTATTTCCCGAAAACAATGAACCGAAATTAAAGTGGGTAAGTGTTTGTGAACATGCAGATTCGTTTCCAGTTGAAAATGATGGTGTCTGCTCAATGCATTTTACTGATTCGGATCATGAAAGAGATTTGAAAAATGAATTTTTGAATACCGCTTCGAAACACAAGTTGAACACCTGTGTATTGTAGTATCCGTGTGGGTGCAATGCGCATACATCTCGCTTCACTGTTTGCCAGATGCGCCCAGTAGAACTGAGGTGACGTGACTTCAACCGAGAGGACAAGGTGTCAAATCTGTCTGCCACATTGCGGTCTGCAGTCATGAAATAGATCTTACTTGATATCAGCTTGATACATTTATTGTTTTTGTTAGGATTAAACCACCTGTTGTATTATATTATTCGCTACTATGTAGTACTCTATTCTATCGCTTGAGCCTTGTCCCGCATTTACGCAGGGTCAGCCACTGTTAATCGGATTTTGCATGTTAATGTTTAAGGGGTGGCGCCACCCCGTACCCCCCGGGACGAAATTAGTGTACCCCAACTGTCTGCGTCGAGTGTAATCCATGGAACAGTGCGAAAGTGTTCAGACGGCTGCGAGCCGTGTAACTGAGGCGGAACATGGGCACCAGCCCGGTATTCACCTAGCTGGATGTGGAAAACCGCCTTAAAACCACATCCAGGCTGGCCGGCACGTCGGCTCTCGTCGTTAATCTATCCGGGACCGGCGCGCCTACCCGAGTCCAGGTAGCAGCGCGTTAGCGCTCGCGGCTACCCTGGCGGGTTTACGTAGTACTCTCACTGTATATAAATAACATGTCTGACTCTGGTAAGGGTATAAGGCATACGTTATTTATATTTTTCATATTGTCATCCAGACCTTCTCCCGTGATTATTGTTGATAAAAAGAAGGTGTAAGGGGTCTGTAGGCCCTTACTATAAATTTGCACGCGGCACAGGTCGATAGGGCGAACAATCGATTGTGTCGTGTTGCGAGAGCGAGTGTGGAGTTGAGCGAGTGCCATGTTGCGGGTAGAGGTGTGTGGAGGCCAGTTGTTGTAATGCAAGACTTTAACGGAGAAGGGAGTCGCCATCGCCGTGGTTAGACTCCTTTGTACTAGAAATAATACCGGGAAAGTGAAGAAGTATAATTACGGAAGTGGTCAGTGACATTTCTAGTGCCGATATTTTGGTTTCGCGTCTACCGCGCCGGCATCACCTTGGATTGCAGTGTTGGATTGCAGTGTTGGATGCAGTGATGGATTAGCGTGTGATGATAATGGAAAGTGAAGAAGCCTGTGCTGAGATTAGCCGTAATTAGATATGTATGACGAAGGCAGTGGCTGTCTCCTCCTTTTTGTGTTTTTGAGACGAATATAGGTTCGTAATTAGTGAAACTGTGTTGGTGTTTTTCTTGTTACCGGACATTTCATTATTACAGTATTGAGAAGGACGAACTGGAAAGTAACAACTTCCGTAGCAGTCAATTCCGATTGCCAGCCCCATTAGGTACACGGTCACATTAATAATAATTATTGGGCTGCTATTCGATCAGATCAGGTCGGGATAAATAAACGGAGGTGTTACAAAGGACAGGAGACAGCGCACGGACTTGTGTTGCATCTATTACCGCATACCACGTAAAACGAATGTGTTACGACAAATCTTGTCAGTTTTATCATTGCTTATCGTTATATTTGGATGCTTCTTATTGCTGCTGTTCCTAAGAAGAGAGATGAGAAGTTGTGTTCTCAAGGAATGGTGTGCAACTCTTATCTATGCATAAAACAGCGTAAGAGAAAAGGAAGTAAAAAGATATTAACTGACAAGAACTAATTTGCTGCGCTGATTCCACGCATGGTGCAGGGAATGGCAATTGAATCTCAATGTAGACAAGTGTAATGTGCTGCGAATACAAAGAATGAAAGATCCTTTATCATTTAGCTACGATATAGCAGGTCAGCAACTGGAAGCAGTTAATTCCATAAATTATCTGGGAGTAGGCATTAGGAGTGATTTAAAATGGAATGATCATATAAAGTTGATCGTCGGTAAAGCGGATGCCAGACTGAGATTCATTGGAAGAATCCTAAGGAAATGCAATCCGAAAACAAAGGAAGTAGGTTACAGTACGCTTGTTCGCCCACTGCTTGAATATTGTTCACCAGTGTGGGATCCGTACCAGATAGGGCTGATAGAAGAGATAGAGAAGATCCAACGGAGAGCAGCGCGCTTCGTTACAGGATCATTTAGTAATCGCGAAAGCGTTACGGAGATGACAGATAGACTCCAGTGCAAGACCCTGCAGGAGAGACGCTCAGTAGCTCGGTACGGGCTTTTGCTGAAGTTTCGAGAACATACCTTCACCGAGGAGTCAAGCAGTATATTGCTCCCTCCTACGTATATCTCGCGAAGAGACCATGAGGATAAAATCAGAGAGCTTAGAGCCCACACAGAGGCATACCGACAATCTTTCTTTCCACGAATAATACGAGACTGGAACAGAAGGGAGAACTGACAGAGGTACTCAAAGTACCCTCCGCCACACACAGTCAGGTGGCTTGCGGAGTATGGATGTAGATGTAGATGTAGAAGCGAATAGCGTATACATACCGCTTCACTGTCATGACTTCCGTCAACGTTCCGCGGTTACACGACCGCCTGGTATTAGCAGTACACTATCTGCTGGGCTGCAAATCAGTGTTCCCTTTCAACGGGTTATATTTTGTCTGGAGAGCCTACACAGTCGTAGGCTTCTAAAATATCGCTTCAGAAAAGGAATGCGAATAGCAGCTACAACGCAACTTGTGCACCTATTACACGTATACGAGGAAGTACTCGGCAAACGTTTTCGTGTGCACATATCCGTGCCGTGCCACAACTGTAACACTTTGAAAACTCGCCAGTGGGAGGCTGTGTCGGTACCGCGGCAGCGTTTCCCCGAGTTGAGCCGAGTTTTCGGCGGCGGTGGTGGCAGGCGTGCCCCGACCGCTCGGGTTATCTCCGCTGGCTGTCTCCCCTTGGCGGCCATTCAGTTCCTCGCCGACGTCGCTCCTAGTGACGCGGCTGATTGCCTGTCGCTAGGACTAGCCAACTCGTGTTGCGCATGCTCAGAGGCGGTTTCCTCCGTCCCTAGCGGACCTACGCTGTCGTACCTACTGCCCAGGCCTCGGCGATGTGCCAATGGTCCATACGGCTCCCTCTGCACCCCCGACTATTTACTTTAATCGCCTGGCTGACGGCCTAGTACTGACCTTCATTGACGTACGGTGACAAGGATTTATTTATTTATTTCTTTTTTTTTTTTGGTCATCACTCTACTGACTGGTTTGATGCGGCCCGCCACGAATTCCTTTCCTGTGCTAACTTCTTCATCTCAGAGTAGCACTTGCTACCTACGTCCTCAATTATTTGCTTGACGTATTCAAATCTCTGTCTTCCTCTACAGTTTTTGCCCTCTACAGCTCCCTCTAGTACCATTGAAGTCATTCCCTTATGTCTTAGCAGATGTCCTATCATCCTGTCCCTTCTCCTTATCAGTGTTTCCCACATATTCCTTTCCTCTCCGATTCTGCGTAGAACCTCCTCATTTCTTACCTTATCAGTCCACCTAATTTTCAACATTCGTCTATAGCACCACATCTCAAATGCTTCGATTCTCTTCTGTTCCGGTTTTCCCACCGTCCATGTTTCACTACCATACAATGCTGTACTCCAGACGTACATCCTCAGATATTTCTTCCTCAAATTAAGGCCGGTATTTGATATTAGTAGACTTCTCTTGGCCAGAAATGCCTTTTTTGCCATAGCGAGTCTGCTTTTGATGTCCTCCTTGCTCCGTCCGTCATTGGTTATTTTACTGCCTAGGTAGCAGAATTCCTTAACTTCATTGACTTCGTGACCATCAATCCTGATGTTAAGTTTCTTGCTGTTCTCCTTTCTACTACTTCTCATTACCTTTGTCTTTCTCCGATTTACTCTCAAACCATACTGTGTACTCATTAGACTGTTCATTCCGTTCAGCAGATCATTTAATTCTTCTTCACTTTCACCCAGGATAGCAATGTCATCAGCGAATCGTATCATTGATATCCTTTCCCCTTGTATTTTAATTCCACTCCTGAACCTTTCTTTTATTTCCATCATTGCTTCCTCGATGTACAGATTGAAGAGTAGGGGCGAAAGGCTACAGCCTTGTCTTCCACCCTTCTTAATACGAGCACTTCGTTCTTGATCGTCCACTCTTATTATTCCCTCTTGGTTGTTGTACATATTATATATGACCCGTCTCTCCCTATAGCTTACCCCTACTTTTTTCAGAATCTCGAACAGCTTGCACCATTTTATATTGTCGAACGCTTTTTCCAGGTCGACAAATCCTATGAAAGTGTATCGATTTTTCTTTAGCCTTGCTTCCATTATTAGCCGTAACGTCAGAATTGCCTCTCTCGTCCCTTTACTTTTCCTAAAGCCAAACTGATCGTCACCTAGCGCATTCTCAAGGAATATGTAGTGACAACTCTAGGTCTTTTCCAGACTCGAATCGAACCCGGGCTGCCTGTTCATCACGAGCAGCCTGTAAAAGAAAAGTGGAGCCCCTTTCACTTGAACTTTTCGATAGAATCCACCCCAGCCTCCGTTGCTGGCAGCAACTTATAGACAAAAACCTTACTTTCCGTAACACATAGTACCCATATCTACAAGGTGTCCCAAGATAATGTATACACTTTTTGAAATTCAGTATCTCTTTAATTGAAGGAGATAGAAATGCAATTTTTGTGGGTAATTATTCAGAAGGCAATGAAAAACATAACACTTTCTTTTGTTCCAGAATTGTAAACATGGTGTTATTATTGGCTCAACGGAAATACGAGCTAAAGTTTACTGGAAAAGAGAGAATGTGAGTGGAGTATGATGATGTTGGAGGGCTGAATTTGGAACACCATCACCACCAAGGGTAACGATTGCAAGAATCTGAGATAACGGGGCGTGAGTCGTGCTTGGGTAGCTCGTTTGGTAGAGCACTTGCCCGCGAAAGGCAAAGGTTCCGAGTTCGAGTCTCGGTCCGACACACAGTTTTCATCTGCCAGGAAGTTTCATATCAGCGCACACTCCGCTGCAGAGTGAAAATTTCATTCTGGAAACATCCCCCAGGCTGGGGCTAAGCCATGTCTCCGCAGTATCCTTTCTTTCAGGAGTGCTAGTTGTGCAAGGTTCGCAGGAGAGCTTCTGTAAAGTTTGGAAGGTAGGAGACGAGATACTGGCAGAAGTAAAGCTGTGAGACCGGGCGTGAGTCGTGCTTCGGTAGCTCATATGGTAGAGCACTTGCCCGCGAAACGCAAAGGTCCCGAGTTCGAGTCGTGGTCCGTCACACAGTTTTAATCTGCCAGGAAGTTTCATATCAGCGCACACTCCGCTGCAGAGTGAAAATTTCATTCCCGAAACATCTCCTAGGCTGTGGCTAAGTTATGTATCCACAATATCCTTTCTTCCAGGAGCGCTAGTTCTGCAAGGTGTGCAGGAGAGCTTCTGCGAAGTTTGGAAGGTAGGAGACGAGGTATTGGAGGAATTAAAGCTGTGAGGACAGGGCGTGCTTGGGTAGCTCAGTTGGTAGAGCACTTGCCCGCGAAAGGCAAAGGTCCCGAGTTCGAGTCTCGGTCCGGCACACAGTTTTAATCTGCCAGGAAGTTTCAATCTAAGTTTGACATAAGAGAAACAGTACAAGATTTGAAGAAGGGACATTGCGAAAGAAAGAGATGTTCAGCAGACAATGAAAGGGTGGATGTAGTGATCCAGGCATACACATAATCCCACATAAACCTGCAAGGCAATGCTCTCGTGAGATTGCGACCTGCAAATGCAGTGTTCGTATACTTCAGTGGGCTCAGAAATAGATGCCTTACATTCCAAGACTTTTCTATGCTCTTAATGAGGATGATCCCAATAGGTGAAGTGAATTTTGTGAGTGGGTATTTAACAGATGCGAAGAACAGCAACATTTCCGCGATCTAATTCTTTGGTCAGATGAAGTGACCTTTAAACTTAATAGAACAATTAACGCCGGCTGCTGTGGCCGAGCGGTTCTACGCGCTTCAGTCCGGAACCACGCGGCTTCTGCGGTCGCAGTTTCGAATCCTGCCTCGGGCATGATTGTGTGTGATGTCCTTAGGTTAGTTAGGTTTAAGTAGTTCTAAGTCTAGGGGACTGGTGACCTCAGATGATAAGTCCCATAGTGCTTGGAGCCATTTGAACCATTTTTGAACAATTAACTACCATAATTGCATTTACTGGACCAGTGAGAACACATACGTAACAGAGGAAAGACATGTTAATCTACCAGGAGTATGAGTCTAGTGTGGTCTGTCTTCTGGAAGGTTAATTGGGCTGTACTACTTTGAAAACGCTGTCACATGTGACTTACTTAGAAATCTTGCATATGATATCTCCTGGCCTTAATGCCTTTCTTGAAAATGAAGATTATTGCCTTCAAGAGGGTGGTGCACCGCATCCCTTTCACAATGATGGAAGGGTATTAATCAGTTGTACATTTCCTGCAAGATAGATTGGACAAAGAGGGAGTGTAGAGTTTCCATCTTGATCCCCTGATTTAACTCCTCTAGACTTCTGTCTGTGGGGTACTCTGAAGAACACAGTTTACACTGCAAGACCGCAACACTGGAAAGTTGAGGAGGCCTGTGTTGCTGTTCCATTAGGAACAACACAGTTGGCATGTCGTTCTGTTCTAAGTCATTGTCGATGGTGTATTGTGGCTGAAGGAGGCCATTTTGAATATTTGCCACCTTTAGATGGACCTTAAGGTACACCACCAACATTGTACTGTATTTCTATATCCTTTAGTTAAAGAGATATTCAGTTCCAAAGAGTGTATACATTATTTTGGGACACCCTGTATATTAGCAAACGCCAAACACGGTCACTAGACTCCCAGTTACAGGTTGCCTAACTAACTTTCGGCAATGGCCTTGCCGCAGTGGCTACACCGGTTCCCGTGAGATCACCGAAGTTAAGCGCTGTCGGGCGTGGTCGGCACCTGCTGTTGCCATTTTTCGGGGTGCACTCAGCCTCGTGATGCCAATTGAGGAGCTACTCGATCGAATAGTAGCGGCTCAGGTCGAAGAAAATCATCATAACTACCGGGAGAGCGGTGTGCTGACCACACGCCCCTCCTATCCGCATTCTCAGCTGAGGATGACACGGCGGTCGGATGATCCCGATGGGCCATTTGTGGCCTGCTAACTAACCTTCGATTTTCGGTATTTTATATAATTACTGACCGAATTAAATGCGTTACAATAGACGAACAGAGCAGACACGGACGAGGGATCACCCTAGCGTAGATATGAGCTGCAAATGGGGAAATCCATTTGAGAAGCGACTTTGACAAAGTGCGGATTATTATGACGCAGGCCTGTTGGTTGGTTGGTTTGGGGAAGGAGACCAGACAGCGTGGTCATCGGTCTCATCGGATTAGGGAAGGATGGAGAAGGAAGTCGGCCGTGCCCTTTCAGAGGAACCATCTCGGCATTTACCTGGAGTGATTTAGGGATAAATCACGGAAAACCTAAATCTGGATGGCCGGACGCGGGATTGAACCGTCGTCCTCCCGAATGCGAGTCCAGTGTGTAACCACTGCGCCACCTCGCTCGGTGACGCAGGCCTGTGAACGAGCTGCAAATGGGGATATGAATTGAGAGAAGCGACTTTGACAAAGTGCACATTATTATGACGCAGAGCCTGCGAACGAGTATCTTAAAAATGGCAAAGCTGGACGAATGTTCACGTGCTACTGTCGTGAGCATCTACGGCAAGAGGTAGGACACTGAAAGTATCACTAGGTGCTAAGTTGTTGGACGTCCACGACTCTTCACAGATGGTGGGGTTCGGAGGCTTGTCTGCTCTGTGAAGTGAGACAGATGGTGATCTGTGGCATCTCTGCCGAAAGAACACAGTGCTGGTGCACGGTAAGTGTTCCGGAGCACACCGTTCATCGTACATTGTTGAACATAGAGCTCCGCAACAGACCACCCATACGTGTTCACATGTTGAGCTGATTACATCGTGAATTACGATGGCAGTGGGCACGGAACTGTCGGGATTCGACCGTCGATCAATGGAAACTGTCGGTTCTTCGGGTGAATAATATTTTTGGTACACTAGGTCGATGGTAGTCTCCACAAACGCCGACATCGAGGTGAATGGCGGCTCGAAAGGTGCAGTGCGCCACGGACGCAGGCTGGTGGGAGGAGTACTATGCTACAGGAGACATTCTCCTGCGCTTGCATGGGACCTGTGGTAGTAATCGAAGACACACTGGCAGCTGCGAAGCACCTGCATGCCTGATGTCTTCCCCGACGGCGGTGTCATTTTTCAACAGTATAATTGCACGTGTTTGGAGCCAGAACCGTGCAACAGTGGTTTGAGGAGCACTATAGCGAAATCACATTGTTGTCTCGGCGACCAAATTCGCCTGATTCAAATCCTGCGGAACCCGTCTGGGTCGCTATCCGGCACCATCACCGCGTACGTAAATCAGCGACCCGTCATTTACGCGCGTTACGTGACCTGTGCACGGACATCTAATGCCACATACCTCCGTAAACCTACCAACAGATTGTCGTATCCCTGATACGCAGAATACGTGATGTATTTCGTTCCAAAGAGGGACAGGCAAGCTATTAAGCAAGCGGTCATAATGTTTCGGCTCATCTTGTGTAATCGTATATTAAGGATTTGATACAATAAGTGAAGATGTGAAGCCTGTGTATATGTATTGAGGCCCTGTGACTGACGGAGCGCAAATACTGCGTGGTTTGGACATTGTTCTCTGAAGGGGTGAAAAAAATACTCTTTAATATGGGACACAACTCGTAACGAGTATCGTCATACGGCCTAGAACGGAGCCGCATGGTTTCAATTGGGTGTAAAATCTTTGAGCGTTTTACTGTAGACCGAATCAGGAGAGAAATGATGTAGGTAATGGCTCAAATGGCTCTGAGCACTATGGGACTTAACATCTGAGGTCATCAGTCCCCTAGAACTTAGAACTACGAGGTGCTGCTAGAAAAAAACCGGACTGATGCTGGAAAAAACATTTATTTACAATTATTTACAATTTCATGTCATCTCCTTCAATGTACTCTCCTCCTCGGTGTCTACACCGCTCCATACGAATTTTCCACTGTTCATAGCAATGCTGCAGATCATTTTCGGTAAGTACATACATTACTTCCGTCGCTTTTTCTTTTACTGCTTCAACAGTCTCAAATCTAGTTCCTTTCAAAGCTGACTTGACTTTAGGGAAAAGAAAAAAGCCACAGGGGGCCAAATCAGGTGAGTAGGGTGGATGATCTAAGATGGGAATGTTGTGTTTTGCCAAAAACGTCTTCACTGACAACGCACTGTGAGGTGGGGCATTGTCTTGGTGAAGGATCCATGACTTTTTTCTCCACAAATCGTTCCGTTTTCTCCGTACTCGCTCACGTAGGGTAGCCAGGACGCTAATGTAGTAATGCTGATTCACTGTTTGTCCCTCTGGTACCCAATCAATGTGCACAATCCCTTTGATGTCAAAAAAAAACAATCATCATTGCCCTGAATTTCGATTTTGACATTCGTGCTTTTTTTTGTCGTGGAGAACCAGGAGTTTTCCAATGCATCGATTGGCGTTTAGTTTCGGGATCGTAAGTAAAAAACCACGATTCATCGCAAGTAATAACATTTTGTAAGAAGGTGGGATCACTTTCAATGTTTTCCAGGATGTTAGAACAAATCATTCTTCGGCGTTCCTTCTGTTCAATTGTGAGACACTTTGGAACCATTTTTGAACACACTTTGTTCATGTTGAAACTTTCATGAAGAATCTGCCTAACACTTTCTTTGTCAACTCCTGTTAACTCAGACACTGCTCTGATTGTTAAACGGCGATCTTGTCGAACAAGTTTACCGATTTTTTCAATGTTTGCATCAGTTGTTGCTGACAATGGTCGGCCAGTGCGAGTGTCATCACTGGTGTCTTCGCGGCCATCTTTAAATCGTTTAAACCACTCAAAGACTTGTGTTCGCGATAAACAATCATCGCCGTACACTTGTTGTAACGTTAAAAACGTTTCACTTGCAGATTTTCCTAGTTTGAAACAAAATTTGATGTTAACACGCTGTTCTTTCTGTACACTCAACATTTTCCGACGCACAGACAAAACGTCAACTACTTAAAACAGACGCCACGGGCAGACTGAGTGCAGGAGGCAGATGAAACTCGAGCAGTAGGCGGAGCGAGAGTCACGTGACAGGCCACGCGACTTTCAGCCTTATTGCATTCGTTTTATTGTTTCACCAGTACTAGTCCGGTTTTTTTCTAGCCACACCTCGTACTTAAACCTAACCAACCTAAGGACATCACATACATCCATGCCCGATGCAGGATTCGAACCTGCGACTGTAGCGGTCGCGCAGTTCCAGACTGAAGCGCGTAGAACAGCTCGGCCACACTGGCCGGCTGATGTAGGTAAACATCACTGTTAAACTATTTTGTGTTTGTGCTATAGAGATGGCATTTTTGCACGAAGGTGGCCATTCAAAACTTGCAATAGCGCCAAGCAGCAAATACTTTAATCCCTGGCGAGAGCCCTTTCATCTGATGAAAAAATCTTCAGTTAGCAACGAAAGTTAAATTCCGTTACCTCAGCCGGTTCCTTGTAATCGACTCCTTATTGTACTGCAACCACAAAATTCGTAATTGCACACATGCTGGTGCCGCGTTCTCCCTGCGAACAATCGCGGCTGTCAACTTGCTCGTGCGCGTCGAGCCAAAGACTCGTCGACACTCGAGAGCCGTTTGTCACAGTGCTAAGACGACAGAGGAGCACGTGCTGCGAATGTTAGCATTCTACTGGGCAGACCCGTAATAAACCATGGTAGTTCCAGCTGGGATCGATGCGAGGTAGTAGTTGTTTTAATGCTACCAGGAATTTGCGTCATTTAATGTCATACGAACGAGGTTCGCAGACCATTGTTACTGGCTTTTCCCGAAGTCTTACTTGTTCACTCGAACAGCCATTGCAAATGAGAGTGCCTAAGTTTATTTTCACATCCCTTTTAGTTTATGAACAGTGGCGGATGAAACAATGGCCTGTAAAAATTATAAAAACTGAAGCACTTGTTTCGATCATCGTCTTATTTACGATAAGTAGTCTCGGGTCCGCATAAAGCTAAACGATTCAGTTACGGACCAAGGTTCGAGAACACCGCCAGAACTCGCGTTAAGGAAAAGTGGAAACGAAGACCGGAGCGTTAAATAAATTTTGAAAACTGATTTAGAAAAAATTGTTTCTTTGATTTCTTCGAGAAACTTGAATAAGGTTTCGTACTTACTGAAGCAAGTTTCCACCAAGTTTCGGCTTGGAACCAGTATGGGGACAATCATCGTAATGTTCTCCCCAGCCTTTCTTTTACCCTCTAGTTCCGAAAACGTTTGATTATTTTAAAGAGGTAAGGGAACGAGAGAGAACATGTATAGAGGATAACCAATGTTTGGTAATTTGCTAATGGCTGAAAGGCTTACTTATGGTTCCCTGGGTTACGTTCTCTGCCAAAGAGAGGGATGTATATCGCATCTTAAGGAAGACTTTCTGGAATCATGAAACAACTTGATCAACTGACTATGGCTACAGTAGACAACAATTTTCCTCCTAGGCACATGGTCGACGGACGAAAAATATGGCCGTGTTCTGGTACTACGATATTTGTAACCGAATTGGTCAGAATATGTAGACTTTCCCGGCGTATTAATATATCAAATTCTTGTCGGGTTTCCAGCCGGATCAAACTGTCATCTGAGCACAATATTTCAGCGCTCCACCTGGCCGCCATCATCAGGTGAGAAAAGCTACGCTGTTCTCGCCGATAACTGATTCCACTCGTAAATCACTGCAGCTTTATATGCATCGGAAGTACAATATTGTGCTCAGATGACACTTTGATGCGGCTGGAAACCCGACAAGAATTTGATGAATTGGTCAGAAAATGGAAAGGTGAAAATAATGTTGTGATGATAAACAGGGCCGGCCGCAGTGGCCGTGCGGTTCTAGGAGCTATAGTCTGGAACCGAGGGACCGCTAGGGTCGCAGGTTCGAATCCTGCCTCGGGCATGGATGTGTGTGATGTCCTTAGGCTAGTTCGGTTTAAGTAGTTCTAAGTTCTAGGGGACTGATGACCTCAGAAGTTAAGTCCGATAATGCTTAGAGCCATTTGAACCAAAACGAGTAGAAAACGTAAATTTAAAAACGGTGCCATCTCAATAGGTAAGGCACATTTTCCTGCTGCAGTAAATCGCTTGAGAATGGCGTAAAACGCAACCAGCGGTGAACCAATAAATCAAGTACAGCAGAAGCGAGGAAACGCGACCTTCTTTTAACTGCGGACATTTGACGTCACTTCCCGCATTTAGCGTGAAGTATGTGAAGTGCCCTCTGGGGGCTGCGCTGAAGTGCAGCCTGTGCTCTGTCAACACCTGCTCCAGACCTAGGTAGACGTCCACATCGAACTGCTTCATTACGCTTGTTTTCGGCGGCAATGCCCTCCCACACCGGCGGTCGTGATTCCACAGTACCGTTGTCAAACATTTGCATTGTGCATATCACACTGCGCCTTGTCCTGAACCGTCGCCATTTTGATAAATTCCAAATCGGCGACAAAGGGACAAAAGAAAAGAAAAATCGGAGTTGCTAAATGTTTTTCGACAGACCACGATTCTCTGTCTTTAATACTTTCCATGTTATGACGTTTTCAAACGACACCCTGTAACGTATTCCTTAAACGTACAGTTTCCACTGATCGCTATTCGTAATGACACTCCACCTATTTCCCGTCCGCTACGAACGCGAGCGAGTCGCCCCGCTCCTGCACGGGAGCCACGAGCAGCTCTCTGTCCCGCAACCATGCCGAGGAACCTCCAAGGCCACGGGTAACGAGCGAGCGGAAGGTTTGAGCCGAGCGTGGGGGCCTGCCGGGACAGCCTACTGGCTGACGCGACTCCTCGCGATAAGCAGCAAGTGCGCGGTCGACTCCCGATCTGGCACGCACTTTCATTTATCACTACACTTATTCACTACATCGAGGTTTCCGCATGTCTGACCAGTTTGAAACTACACTACTGGCCTTTAAAATTGCTACACCACGAAGATGACGTGCTACAGACGCGAAATTTAACCGACAGGAAGAAGATGCTTGATATGCAAATGATTAGCTTTTCAGAGCATTCACACAAGGTTGGCGCCCGTGGCGACACCTACAACGTGCTAACATGAGGGAAGTTTCCAACCGATTTCTCATAAACAAACGGCAGTTGACCGGCGTTGCCTGGTGAAACGTTGTTGTGATGCCTCGTGTAAGGAGGAGAAATGCGTACCATCACGTTTCCGACTTTGATAAAGGTCGGATTGTAGCCTATCGCGATTGCGGTTTATCGTATCGCGACATTGTTGCTCGCGTTGGTCGAGATCCAATGACCGTTAGCAGAATATGGAATCGGTGGGTTCAGGAGGGTAATACGGAACGCCCTGCTGGATCCCAACGGCCTCGTATCACTAGCAGTCGACATGACAGGCATCTTATCCGCACGGCTGTAACGGATCGTGCAGCCACATCTCGATCCCAGAGTCAACAGATGGGGACGTTTGCAAGACAACAACCATCTGCACGAACAGTTCGACGACGTTTGCAGCAGCATCGACTATCAGCTCGGAGACCATGGCTGCGGTTACCCTTGACGCTGCATCTCAGTCAGGAGCGCCTGCGATGGTGTACTCAACGACGAACCTGGGTGCACGAATGGCAAAACGTCATTTTTTCGGATGAATTCAGATTCTCTTTACAGCATCATGATGGTCGCATCCGTGTCTGGCGACATCGCTGTGAACGCACATTGGAAGCGTGTATTCGTCATCGCCATACTGGCGTATCACCCGGCGTGATGGTACGGGTCGCCATTGGTTACACGTCTCGGTCACCTCTTGTTCGCATTGACGGCACTTTGAACAGTGGACGTCACATTTCAGATGTGTTACGACGCGTGGATCTACCCTTCATTCGATCCCTGCAAAACCCTACATTTCAGCAGGATAATCCACGACCGCGTGTTGTAGGTCCTGTACGGGCCTTTCTGGATACAGAAAATGTTCGACTGCTGCTCTGGCCAGCACATTCTCCAGATCTCTCACCAATTAAAAACGTCTGGTCAATGGTGGCCGAGCAACTGGCTCGTCACAATACGCCAGTCACTAGTCTTGATGAACTGTGTGGTATCGTGTTGAAGCTGCATGGGCATGGGCTACCTGTACACGCTATCGAAGCCCTGTTTGACTCAATGCCCAGGCGTATTAAGGACATTATTACGGGCAGAAGTGGTTGTTCTGGGTACTGATTTCTCGGGATCTGTGCACCAAAATTGCGTGAAAATGTAATCACATGTCAGTTCTAGTATAATATATTTGTCCAACGAATACCCGTTTATCATCTGCATTTCTTCTTGGTGTATCAAGTTTAATGGTCAGTAGTGTATATCTTTTTACGTTACTGCACAGCGTCTCCCAGAAGTCTTTTCCTGCTTACAAACATGCACAAGGCAGAAAACATGCACATAAACACATACGAGGGTAAGTCAATTATTATCCGCAAAGTAGCTATATAATTTTATTGTCATCAAATCGGAAACTTACAAGAACATAATTCTTCGACATAGTCTCATTGCGTCTCAACGCACTTGCTCCACTGTTGTACAAGCTTCCTGATGCCCTCACAAAAGAAGGTTCTCGGTTGAGCTGTAAGCCAGGAATGCACCGCTTCTTTCACTGCTTCGTGCGAGGCAAATCGACGGCCCCTTAATGCCTGTTTGGCCGGCCGGTGTGGCCGTGCGGTTCTAGGCGCTCAGTCCGGAACCGCGTGACCGCTACGGTTGCAGGTTCGAATCCTGCCTCGGGCGTGGATGGGTGTGACGTCCTTAGGTTAGTTAGGTTTAATTAGTTCTAAGTTCTAGGCGACTGATGACCTCAGAAGTTAAGTCGCATAGTGCTCAGAACCATTTGAACCATTTTTTAAATGCCTGTTTGAGTGGACCAAACAAGCGATAGACAGAAGGGTCAAGATCGTGACCATATGGAGGATGATCCAGTACTTGAAATCTGAGTTCCTGGCGCGTTTCCGCAGTGTGGGCAGCAGTATACGGACTGACATTGTCGTGCAACAGCACAACACTTTTTGACAGCAACCCTAGGCGTTTGCTTCGAATTGCAGGCTTTAGCCTGGCAGTAAGCATCTCATTATAACGTATACTGTTTACTGCTGTGCCACTTTCCCCTTAATGTTCCAGTACTGGACTTCGTGCTTCCCAAAAAGCCGTAAGCATCAGTTATCCTGCGGACGGTTGGGTCTTGAACTTTTTTTTGCACGGCGAATTTGGATGTTTCCATTCCATACTCTGCTTTTTACTCTCCCGTTCGAAATGATGGATCTTTGTTTCGTCACCAGTAATGATCCTGTCTAAGAAGTTGTCCAATTCGTTACCATAGCAATCCAAATGTTTTTTGCAGATGTCCAATCGCGTTTGTTTATGCAACTGTGTGAGTTGTTTTGGGACCGATGTTGCGCAAACTTTATGAAACCCAAGTCTGTTGTGGATGATTTCGTAGGCAGAACCGTGACTAATTTGGAGACATGTGCCACTTCGTCAATAGTTAATCGTCTGTCTAAGAGAATCATTTCATGTGAACGCTCACTGGTTTCTTCATTTGTGGCGGTAAACGGTCGTCCGGCTCCTTCATCGTGCGTAACACTTGTGCGACCATTTCGGAATTTTTCAATCCATTCGTAGACACTCCGCTGTGGCAAAACACTGTTCCAGTACTGTACCGAAAGTCTTCGATGAATTTCGACCCTCGATACGCCTTCCGACCACAAAAACGCATCATTGTACGTTGTTCTTCTTTGGTGCTGATAGACAGCGGAGCATCCATGATTAACGGCACGACAGCGATAACGAAACTAACCTAGCAGCTTGAAAATTGCAAAGATATAACAACAAATAAACAAAGCATGCGTGATCAACGTAGAATGACAGTACTACCCAAATGAACAAAAATATAACTAAATTGCGGATGATAATGAACTTACCCTTGTATCTTTTATCTTGAAGTGCAGGTAACGTACACTGGTGTCACAAATTTTAGCAAACCGCTGTTTCCTCGTATTGTGTCTAATTGAAGGTGTAGTCTTACAAAATGTCAATAGATATCCGTACAGTCGTGTTCTGCACGGATGATGGCATTCCGGTCAATGGAAAACCACGTCAGCAATGGTGTCAGGGCATCTATCTAACGGGGCAGTGTGTGGTGGGTAGTCCCACATCCACAACCGCTGTGTTCACATTCACAGACGGTGCAGTATGGCACAGAGAAGACGCCTACCAGACTCTCTGCGGTGGAGGGCCGTAGGAAGAATGGAAGCAGAACACTCGCAAATCGATGTGGCCCGAAGGCTAAATGTGAATCGTTCTGTTGTTGCTCGGATGTGGCGACAGTTTATAGAAACCGAAACAGTGTCCCAAAGACCAGCTCAGGGCCGCGCACGTCTGATGTCAAAAGGAGAGAGTCGTTACTTGGCACGGTGATACCGCCTTAGTACTGCACGGCAACTGGCATTTGACCTCGCAGCATCCACTTGACGTGTTGGCTTACAGAAGGCTTCGCCAAAGTGGCCTTTATTGTCGGAGACCTGTAAGTGTACCTCTGTTGCGTCCTCACAGAAGGGAATGTCTAGTGAAGTCGTCGACATGCTACCTGGACGTTCGAACACGTGAGTCTCGATTTGGTCTGGAGAGTGATCATCGACGCATTCGCATCTGGGGGGAACGTGGATAACGATTTCAGAATCGAAACACTGAGGAAAGAGAGCTATATCGAGGAGCATCCCTAATGGTGTGGGCAGGGATTATGTTAACCACTGCAACACCTCTTCATGAAACTGTGCGGGTGAATCGTATAACAACCCTACCACAACAAAGGTCAGCATTTAATAACGATTGTGGTGTTGCTCACGCTGCTAAATACTGCACTTTCGGGCAACAATAGTCATATAATGTGGCAGATGTCATTAGAGCACAGTTAATAAAGTCATTTCATGTAATAATCAAAAAACTAGGCACTCATCTTTTAGTGTTTCCCACGCTGGTCTCGTCGTAAAATCATGGCTCAATCGTTGAAAATCTAGGTGGTTATGATTCCAAGCTCGGATGCAAAGAGGCCTAGGTTTTATTCTGCTATATTCAAAAGTTTTGTAGATGCGCTTCACAAATCATTCTTGAAGATTACACTTTTGCTGGACAATGGTGATGTAAAAAATAATCAGCACTCCGAAATTAAGTTACACTTCCTTTTAATTGCTTTTATTGCAATATCACATAAACACAAAACATCACTTCACAATACAAAACATACTTGAAAACCTTTCTCTCACAGTCACTGTTAAAGTTCACATTTTATAAGCGGACTACGTTATGCGTCTTTCCGACATGACGTCCAACACTTGACTTTTTTAAGGTCCGACTCTCTAACAAGTTAACAACTAACTAATTATCGCTTACGCGCCCAAAAATCAGAGTTACAAGTACGTCAAAGATCATAGTGACAAAAGAAAGAATACACATAAGAATAATATCATTGCAATATAAACATATCGATGTATCACAAATGAAATCAAATCTGAATGTTGTCTCAGAAATATGTCAACTACTTTGCAGAAACACAGTAGAATATAGCTGGTATGGAGAGGTTCAGGTGAGGTGCCGTAAAGGTTGCGTAATTCAAGTACCATTACAATCGGCAAGGTTTAAATGCTGTCACGTATCGCGACAATATCCTGGGACCTCATGTGTGGTTGTTGCAAATTCGTGTGGGCTCACATTCCGTATGACTGACGACAATGCTCGAACTCGTAAAGGACGGGTGGTCGATGTTTTCTTGGAAACGGAATATACTCCACGTATGGCCTGGCCTGCTCGCTCTCCCGATCTGAATCTCGTACAGCATGTCTTGGAAGCGCGAGAGAGACAGGTTGCGTCACGTCGGCATCCTCCAACCTCTCTCCAGCGAGCAGCTCCGCAGAAAGAATGCGCGTTGTTGCCTCAACATGAGATGGATGACCTTATTCACAGCATGCCCTGTCGTTGTCAGGCCTGTATTGCAGGCAGTCGCGGTAATACCCCACACTCAGCACATTAACCAGTTGTCGGAATATGTGTGCAAATCCGGTAAGTTGGAAAAAACGAAGAACATTTTTGTCTACCGTTATGCATGTTGCAGTTGTTTACGTTCTGTATTCTTTACATTGTTTTACTATCACATGTTTAAACTGTTTTGTGACAAAATAAACGCAACGTTGCAAAATTTCCGTTTGTTGCTTTAATTTTGGGTACCAGTGTATTCAAGTTTTTGTGTACACACACAGACACACACACACACACACACACACACACACACACACACACACACACACAATTAATAAATGTCGATGTGTGCTCCTTTCGTTGCTCGAAGGATATCAGTGTGATATTCCAGATCCACCAATGTGTTGGTCAATATTTCGTGAGGTATGGATGTTATGACATCAGAATTCAGTGGTGGTATATGTCCGGTGATCGTGGAGGCCAGTTCAAAAATGGTTCAAATGGCTCTGAGCACTATGGGACTAAACATCTGAGGTCATCAGTCCCCTAGAACTTAGAATTATTTAAACCTAACTAACTTAAGGACATCACCCACATCCATGTCCGAGGCAGGATTCGAACCTGCGACTGTAGCAATCGGAGGCCAGTTGACGGGACCACCACCCCGATGCATCTTTCGGGTGATGTTGCATCCAAATAGCCACGAACTTCTAACGCCAGTTGGAAAATTAAATCCAGAATGGCGGTAGTAGGTTAGTTAGGTTTAAGTAGTTCTAAGTTCTAGGGGACTGATGACCTCCGCAGTTAAGTCCCTTAGTGCTCAGTGCCATTTTGTCCTGCTGGTACAACAGATAACTGCAACATACCAAGACAGGTATTGACGGTGATTGCAGTCCCCTTAAAAAGAAAGGCCTTATATTTTATCGTGCGTAAGACCGCACGACACGTTCAGCTTAGGGCTGTCTTTGACCGCCTCACACTCAGCGTGCGGACTGTCGGCCCCCCAAATCTTAAGTTATTGTACCGGTTGACAGCATCGTTCAAATGACGTGTGCCCTCATCTGGCAGAGGGTCACGTTTCAGATAGGGATCATCTTCCTCAATCTCAGCCAGCACGGCATAGCAAAGTCATAAAGGGCACTGAAATCCGTTGTTTGGAGATACTGCACGATCTTGACTTTGAACGCAGGGAAAATAAGTTGTTTATGTTGGATGCGGTGCACTGATCTCGTCGGAATCTGCAACTCACATGAAGCTCTGCGGGCTGACTTTCTTGGGACTACTCATGAAGGCATCTCTCACTGTTTGAACTGCCAAGAGCCGTAGGTGCAGACCTGCCTGTTCTAGGGAGGTCGCCCACGTTCTCTGTTTCCTCAGACTGCGCATTCCGCATCTTGATGCTTTTAACATCTGGTAGCTGTCCGTGGTGCGATGTCTCGTATTTTCTCTGGACTGTTTTGGTGACCGTACCTCGTGATACCAAAGGGCACATTGGGCTTTCTCGTCGTTTTCAGCCGGCCGCAGTGGTCGAGCTGTTCTAGGTGCTTCAGTCTGGAACCGCGCGACCGCTACGGTCGCGGGTTCGAATCCTGCCTCGGGCATGGATGTGTGTGATGTCCTTAGGTTAGTTAGGTTTAAGTAGTTCTAAGCTCTAGGGGACTGATGACTTCAGATGTTAAGTCCCATAGTGCTCAGAGCCATTTGAACCATTTTTTCGTGGTTTTCTATATGTTGTTTGCAATTGCTGTTCGATTCCGCTGTTGTTACGTCACTGGGCCCTGTAACCAAGTAACAGTAAGTACGTGCGTACAAAAACACCTCAATATGTCACATGCAATTCAAGATACAAAGTATTTGTCTGTCATATCTATGTCCTATGAATGTTTTTAACCAGGGAAAGACTTCTGGGACATCCGGTATATTCATCCCCATCAATCCGTTAGTTTAATTTCAGTGTTTTTAATTTATTTCAGATAAATGGAAGTATCACACTCGTTAATAGATGACCGACGTTACATCCAGAAGAATAGAAGGGGAAGTTTTAAGCGTAATGGACGAAGATCGATTTGGTTTCAAGTAGAGAAAAGATACTCGAGAAGCAATTTTCTAATTTGCTTTGTTATTGAAAGTAGAAATGATTCAAATGGCTCTGAGCACTATGGGACTTAACATATGTGGTCATCAGTCCCCTAGAACTTAGAACTACTTAAACCTAACTAACCTAAGGACATCACACACATCCATGCCCGAGGCAGGATTCGAACCTGCGACCGTAGCAGTCTCGCGGTTCCGGACTGAGCGCCTAGAACCGCTAGACCAACGCGGCCGGCTATTGAAAGCAGAGTGAAGGACGCCTTCGTCATTGTAAAAGGGAATGAGATATTCACAATTGTTACAAGATACGGGCTGGCGAACATAGGTGAATAATCTATAAAAGCAAAAGTGAGGGTAGTAAGATTGGAAGGTAAAGAAAGCTAAAAAGCGTGCACTTGCATTTTACGATCACCGTTCTTCAACTTAACGTCGAAGAAGAAAATTCGGAAGTGAAAAAAAGTTCGAAAACAGATAAAAGTACAAGGGAAAGAGGTGCGAATGCTACGTTTTGCAGATGACATACTATCTCCCGGCTGCACCTAAGAATGCTTAGCAGACCAGTAAAGGAATCATCAGAGTACCTAGCACAGAAATAGGATAAATAAACCAAACGCGAAGGCGATGACTAGTGTGGAAGAAGTCAAAGAATTCTTCTGTTTAAGAGGCAAGATTGCTCACTGTTTCCTAAGCAAGAAGGATATCAGAAGTAAATTGGCACATGCAGAGATCGATTTCCGGCATAAAGCCGCTCTGCTCACAGATGTAAAAACTGAGGCAGAAGTTCGTGAATGTCTGTCTCTGAAGTAGAGCGGATGGTCTCCGTGAGTAGGAGACGGCTGATAACCGTCATAATATCCTTGACATATCCGGTCTCTTTCTCCTCTCTAATAGGGCTGTAAAAGCAACGACCACACGCTGTACCGTATGTATTCGGTACTGTGGTGACACATACGGGGTGCAAAGTACTCGTTACTGGTTACTTTCATTACTGGACGTCATTTCCACTGAGCAGTTACCGCACTCACGTTTGCATTTATTTATTTATTTATTTAGACGTCTACAAATACCCTTTGTGAATGGTAAGAGTTACCCCAGACTATAATGGCGTATGTCATAAGCGAATGAAAACAAGAAAAGTAGACTAATTTTCGTGTTACTAGCTCAGCTATAGCAGATACTGTTCTAATGGTAAATATACCGGCATTCAGTTTTTTCACACGATCGTGAACATGGGCTTTCCATGACGACGTACCATGTAGCTGAACACCTAGGAATTTATAATGTTCAGAGTCACTAATTATACGCCTATTCTGTGTAGTCAAAACGTTAGTTTTAGTTGTTGAATTATGTGTTAGAAACAGTAAAAACTGAGTCTTACCGTGATTTAGAGTCGGTTTATTTTCAACAAGCCATTAACTTAAGTCTTAAATTGCAGTGTTTGATACATTGCTGTGCTACAGTCAGCATCCTTCACTACTACCAAGCTAGTGACATCAGCAAACAGAAATATTTTAGAATCACCTGTTATATTAGAAGGCATGTCACTGATATATTATTAATTTGGCCAGCTATGGACCGCATACAACTTAAGACTTATGGTGTTTCTTTTTCTTCCGTTCTTCCCAGTACGTCTTCATTTTCTCGCCAACTGCTCGTCTCTGCTCATCTGTCCACACTCTCTTGGGTCGAGGTTTTGGCGCATCTTCTTCATAGTTTGCGTTTTCTATAAGTAGCCTAAAGTTATTCCTGTCACGTATTATTTCTTCTGCAACACCTATTTTGTTGGCGTCTTTCTTTACTGCTTCTATCCATCCTACAGTGTTTTTCAGCTTACTAACGTAATTAAAAATTGTCTTTGTAATACGTGTTTCTTCCATTCTTTTTAAATGTCCATAAAATTTTAGCCGTCTCTTCCTCATTGTATCTGTGATCTTTTCTGTATTTTTGTATAGGTCTTCATTTCTCCTTTTAATCCACCTATTTTCCTTGTTTTTCTCAGGACCTAGAATTTTTCTTAATATTTTTCTCTCTCTTTTTTCTAGTTCTCTTAATTCGCCTTTCTTATTCAATGTTAGGCACTCTGATCCATATGTTGCTTGTGTCCTAATAACTGAATTATAATGTTTAATCTTTGCTTGTATGGATATTGATTTCTTATTGTAGTAGTTTTGTGTTAATTTATATGAAAATTCCAATTTTTTTATTCTTTCTTTATTTGTTGTGTTATCCAGTCCATTGGCTTGGATCCACTCCCCCAGGTATTTGAATCTATCAACTCTTTTAATTTTTCCATACTTTGTTTTCATAAACTTTTCTGTATTATGTTTGTGTTCTATATACTCGGTTTTTTCGTAGGATATTTTTAGCCCAGTCTTTTCAGCAATCTCGTGTAACATATCAAGCGTAACTGTTGCGTCTGTTCGGTTTTCAGTTATCAATGCCGTATCATCCGCAAAGGCTAAACATTTTACTTCAAATTTGTTCATTCCTTAGCCCATGCTTATACCCTTTGTGCCTCTGTTTTTTAATGTGTTTTCCCATGTTTTTACTACTTTATCTTAAACCAAGTTAAAGAGAATTGGGGACAGTCCGTCACCTTGTCGAACTCCTGTTTTGATTTTGAATGGTTCAGAAATTTCGCCTTGAAACTTAATTCTTGATGTTGTATCTGTGAGCGTTTGTTCAACAAGTCTTCTGGTGTTTTCATCTACCCCTGATTCATAAAGTATCTGGAATAGTGTTTGTCTGTCAACTGAGTCGTAGGCCTTCTTGAAGTCTACGAAAGTAACTACTGTATTTTTATTTTGTATAGCTCTCACTCTCAAAATTGTTTTTAAATTGAGAATCTGTTCTGCACATGATCTACGTTTTCTAAATCCTGCTTGATAATCTCCTATATTAGGTCCTGCTTGTTCCTCTATTCTATTTAAAAGTGCTTTAGAAAGTATTTTGTATGTCACTGGTAATAAGGATATGCCCCTGTAGTTGTTGGTGTCTGTTTTATCTCCTTTTTTATGGAGAGGGTGGATCAATGCTTGTTTCCAGTCACTGGGTATGATTCCTTTTGTCCAAATGTCTTTAATTACTTTGTGAATTTTCTGACATGCGGATAAGCCCCCTAGTTTCCACATTTCTGCCACTATCCCATCCTCACCTGGTGCTTTGTTATTCTTCAATGCTTTGATAATCTTTTCTATTTCTTCTACTGTAGGTGGTTCCGACGGTGGATTTTCATGTTGTGGTTTTTGAAACTGTAACCTGTCATTAGGCTCCTCACAATTTAATAGATTTTCAAAGTATTCAGCTAAGATTTGGCAGTTCTCTTTATTGCTTAAAACCATTTTTCCATTTTTATCTTTAAAATGTAAACTTGGTGACTGGAATCCTGTTAAAACTTCTCTGAAAGTCTTATAGAATTCTCTAGTGTTGTTCCTTTTTAAATCAGAATCCATTTCTTCTAATCTGTCTTTGTCAAATTTATTTTCACTGATCGGATGATTTTTGCTGTCTTTTTCCTTTCTTCTTTAAACTCTTCCCAGTATTCGTGTTTCTTATTACTGTTCCATTTTTTCCATGCCTTTAGTCGATTGTCAATTGCTTCATCACACAGCTCGTTCCACCATCTGTGTTTTGGTATTCTTCGTGGCTGTCCCATTTCTTTAACTGACTCTATCATTGTTTCTTTAATTTCTTCCCAACTATCCATTTTTCGTGTGTTTAGTATATGACAGAATTTGTCCTGCTTTTGCAGGAGAAACTTAGTGTTTACTCTTGGAAATCTTCTTGGTTTTGGTTTAGGTTTTTTTGGTTGGAACATGGTCTTTATTTCTGTCAGATAATGATCTGAGTCTATGTTTAGGCCCTTCCTCACTCTGACATCCAAGATTTCGTGTATATCCCAGCAGTGATCCTTAAGGCAGAGCCCACTTAGACGTGCCCCAATTAGACGCCGCCTCACAGCCGTTCTCATTGCTGTGGAGAACGACGTTTTGCTTCTTAAAGTTTGAAAGGAACCAAATTCTGGTACTTCTTTTATTTCATCAGTCAAACTTCTGCAGTAATATTTTGTGATCAACTAACATATGAATGGCGGGAAAATGTGACGGAGTGGGAACTGCGGGTCAGATGGTTATTTTGCGACAGCAGATTCTTGGTTAAAGTTATTTTTCGATGTCAGATTTGATATCATGCTTTTGGAAGTAAATCACCGCGTGGGTTGGTTTCTGTATTATAGCCTGGGTGCAACGAGAAAGAATGCCGTTTCTAGCTGTCGGCGCATTAAATAACTATGAAAAGTGCGTTGTCTTGATACGATTTGTTCAAACAAAGTGCGGAACATGGCACGTCGACATTTAAAATGTTAACGCTTGTGTCACAATATCTTGTTACTGAACGTGTGGTGAACTACGGTGAACATCTTAAGAGTTAGCTGAGTTGTTGTCTTCAGTCCAGAGACTGGCTGGATGCAGCTCTCCATGCTACTCTATCCTGTGCAAGCTGCTTCATCTCCCAGTACCTACTGCAACCTACATCCTTCTGAATGTGCTTAGTGTATTCATCTCTTGGTCTCCCTCTACGATTTTTACCCTCCACGCTACCCTCCAATGCTAAACTGGTGATCCCTTGATGCCTCAGAACATGTCCTACCAACCGATCCCTTCTTCTAGTGAAGTTGTGCCACAAACTCCTCTTCTCCCCAATTCTAGTCAATACCTCCTCATTAGTTATGTGAGCTACCCGTCTAATCTTCAGCATTCTTCTGTAGTACCACATTTCGAAAGCTTCCATTCACTTCTTGTCCAAAATATTTATCGTCCATGTTTCACTTCCATACATGGCTACACTCCATACAAATACTTTCAGAAACGACTTCCCGACACTTAAATCTATACTTGCCATTGCCAGTCTACATTTTATATCCTCTCTACTTCGACCATCATCAGTCATCTTGCTCCCCAAATAGCAAAACTCCTTTACTTCTTTAAGTGTCTCATTTCCTAATCTAATTCCCTCAGCATCACCCGACTTAATTCGACTACATTCCATTATCCTCGTTTTGTTGATGTTCATCTTATACCCTCCTTTCAAGACACGGTCCATTCCGTTCAACTGCTCTTCCAAGTCCTTTGCTATCTCTGACAGAATTACAATGTCATCGGCGAACCTCAAAGTTTTTATTTCTTCTCCATGGATTTTAATACCTACTCCGAATTTTCTTTTATTTCCTTTACTGCTTGCTCAATATACAGATTGAATAGCATCGGGGAGAGGCTACAACCCTGCCTCACTCCCATCCCAACCACTGCTTTCCTTTCATGACCCTCGACTCTTATAACTGCCATCTGGTTTCTGTACAGATTGTAAGTAGAAAGAGTATATCGGCAGAAATAACGGGCCGGAATGTGTGTGTCAGTTGTATAAGGACGCATCAGTTGTCCTTCTGGCTTGCGATGAAGATTGCCTGATTTAGGAAAATAAAACTAATATATGTTAGAGACACACACAGATCCCGCACAAGTCGGTCACGCACGCCATCCATTGCACTCACGAAACGTACCTGGGAGTAAGTAACTGGAGGATTACGAATACTGGAAGCGCTTCCAGAATCGACTAAGTGCGGAAAAAAAAATCAGTCATCTTGCTCCCCAAATAGCAAAACTCCTTTACTACTTTAAGTGTCTCATTTCCTAATCTAATTCCCTCAGCATCACCCGACTTAATTCGACTACATTCCATTATCCTCGTTTTGTTTTTGTTGATGTTCACCCTCCTTTCAAGACACGGTCCATTCCGTTCAACTGCTCTTCCAAGTCCTTTGCTGTCTCTGACAGAATTACAATGTCATCGGCGAACCTCAAAGTTTTTATTTCTTCTCCATGAATTTTAATACCTACTCCGAATTTTCTTTTATTTCCTTTACTGCTTGCTCAATATACAGATTGAATAGCATCGGGGAGAGGCTACAACCCTGTCTCACTCCCTTCCCAACCACTGCTTTCCTTTCATGACCCTCGACTCTTATAATTGCCATCTGGTTTCTGTACAAATTGTAAGTAGAAAGAGTATATCGGTAGAAATAACGGGCCGGAATGTGCGTGTCAGTTGTATAAAGACGCATCAGTTGTCCTTCTGGCTTGCGATGAAGATTGCCTGATTTAGGAAAATAAAACTAATATATGTTAGAGACACACACAGATCCCGCACAAGTCGGTCACGCACGCCATCCATTGCACTCACGAAACGTACCTGGGAGTAAGTAACTGGAGGATTACAAATACTGGAGGCGCTTCCAGAATCGACTAAGTGCGGAAAAAAAATGACGACTGAGGAAATAAATTATATCCCGTATTTTCCGCTGAGAATAATGGGTTGGAGGAATACGAAAACTTCCGACTCGGGCACGAGCTGCATGCACGGAAGGAAACATGCGAGTGACGAAACATTTCAGGCGGTAACGTAACGCCGGCGCTCCGAGTCTTGTGGAAGCAACGAATACATAGGAGATCCTACAGCTTCCTATGACCGGGCTATTGACGATTCGTCAAATCCCTACCTTCATCATCCGTGATGTAAGAGCACAGTAAGTGAAACCTGGCCATACAGCTCGAGGCGTACGCTTTGTATCGCTACTGCGAGTTCACGCGGCAGACGCATTTGCACATCGAGGTCGCGGGCGCGATTTCGCCACGGCGTTATACAAGGACGGCGGCTTCTGAATCCGCGGAAGACCGCCAGGTGAGTGCGTATTGTTGTCGCTTCTGCTAATGACGTCCGGATTCCTTCCCGTCAGTGCAGCATTTCGTGAGGATGGTGGTGTAAGCGGCGGTTCTGGAGCTTCCGGGAGAGCAGATGGGCTCGCGAGTACGAGGTTCAAAGAATGTCTTTAAGCACTATGGGACTTAACATCTGAGGTCATCAGTCCCCTAGAACTTAGAACTACTTAAGCCTAACTAACCTAAGGACATCATACACATCCATACCCGAGGCAGGATTCGAACCTGCGAACGTAGCGGTCGCGCGGTTCCAGACTGAAGCGCCTAGAACCTCTCGGCCATCCGGCCGGCAGTACGAGGTCCTTACAAAAGTAAGGAGTGAGGCATTGGACTAGCATTTCGCTGCAGGCGTCTCCTAGCACTGTTCCAGATAGTAAAAACAAAGGATTGAAAACCACTATAACACACTGACAAAAAAAAGAAAGGACATTACTTATACAGCTTGGCCCACGGTAAATAGTACAGTTTCAACTGGCCACCATGCTAATACACTACTGGCCATTAAAATTACTACACCAAGAAGAAATGCAGATGATAAACGGGTATTCATTGGACAAATATATTATACTAGAACTCACATGTGATTAAATTTTCACGCAATTTGGGTGCATAGATCCTGAGAAATCAGTACCCAGAACAACCACCTCTGGCCGTAATAACGGCCTTGATACGCCTGGGCATTGAATCAGAGCTTGGATGGCGTGTACAGGTACAGCTGCCCATGCAGCTTCAAAACGATACCACAGTTCATGAAAGGTAGTGACTGGCGTACTGTGACGAGCCAGTTGCTCGGCCACCATTTAAAGACGTTTTCAGTTGGTGAGGGATCTGGAGAATGTGCTGGCCAGGGCAGCAGTCGAACATTTTCTGTATCCAGAAAGGCCCGTACGGGACCTGAAACATGCGGTCGTGCATTATCCTGCTGAATTGTAGGATTTCGCAGGGATCGAATGAAGTGTAGAGCCACGGGGCGTAACACATCTGAAATGTAACGTCCACTGTTCAAAGTGCCGTCAATGTCAGCAAGAGGCGACCGCGACGTGTAACCAATGGCACCCCATACCATCACGCCGGGTGGTACCCCAGTATGGCTTCCAATGTGCGTTCGCCGCGATGTCGCCAAGCACGGATGCGACCATCTTGATGCTGTAAAAAGAACCTGGATTCACCAGAAAAAAATGACGTTTTGCGATTCGTGCACTCGGGTTCGTCGTTGAGTACACCATCGCAGGCGCTCCTGTCTGTGATGCAGCGTCAAAGGTAACCGCAGCCATGGTCTCAGAGCTGATATTCCATGCTGCTGCGAACGTCGTCGAACTATTCGTGCAGATGGTTGTTGTCTTGCAAACGTCCCCATCTGTTGACTCAGGGATCGAGACGTGGCTGCACGATCCGTTACAGCCTTGCGGATAAGATGCCTTTCATCTCGGCTGCTAGTGATACGAGGCCGTTGCGATCCAGCACGGCGTTCCGTATTACCCTCCTGAAGCCACCGATTAGATATTCTGCTAACAGTCATTGGATCTCGACCAACGCGAGCAGCATTGTCGCGATACGATAAACGGCAATCGCGATAGGCTACAATCCGACCTTTATCAAAGTCGAAAACGTGATGGTACGCATTTCTCGTCCTTACACGATGCATCACAACAACGTTTCACCAGGCACGTTGTAGGTGTTGCCACCGTCGCCAACCTTGTGTGAATGCTCTGAAAAGCTAAATATTTGCATATCACATCTTCGTATTCCTGTCGGTTAAATTTCGCGTCTATAGCACATCTTCGTCATGTAGCAATTTTAATGGCCGGTAGTGTATTACGAACAAGTGCTCATAGCTCTGAAGGTATGCACTTTAAAGTCCATGTTTATCTACTACCTACTCCGGAAATAGGGAAAGCAGCAAAGACCATGCAGAAGAAGAGATATCGGAACCGTTCCCGGTGCAGCTTTCAACTCGGTCGTTTCTATACCAGAGCCCCTTAACTCAAATTCATACATTTACCCTTCTCTCTCATCCCTGAAAGTTTATCCCATCATCACAGAATCACGCTGTAAACATGCTTTCATAGAGAAACCTTATTTCAGTGATGTTCTTCCGCGTGCACACGATTCATCAGTCACGCCGAGGAAAACATGAGAGATCAGAAATGTATTTCATCTTCGAACCCGTGTCACGTTTCACATTTTAGAAGAATTTAAGCACAAGTTAGTGAACAATGCACTCCAGACTTGTAGTTGCCATTAGAGTACGAACATGGAAGCAATTCTTTTTTATTGGGTGGTGGTGGTGGGGGGTTCTGCAAAACTCTGATTTCAAGTGTTAGGAAAGGTAATCTCGAAAAGTAAATGGTTCAAATGACTCTGAGCACTATGGGACTTAACATTGAGGTCATCAGTCCCCTAGGCTTAGAGGTACTTAAAGCTAGTCACACACATCGAGGCAGGATTCGAACCTGCAACCGTAAGCTGCCGCGTGGTTCCGGACTGAAGCGCCTAGAACCGCTCGGCCACAACGGCCGACCTCGAAAAGTAAAATGAACTATCAGCTGTTTCAAAATGATTCAGTGTAGGGACACAAGCAGTGTAATCGTTCACAGCTTCTCTTGACTGAGGATCTTTGCTTATTGACCTAGATTATGCAGCGAAACATGTGGAGCTTCTGAGTTAAATCGGAGCACCTCGTGCACAATCGCCAGCCGCAACACATTCGACAACAGGCGCGCTGCCGCACTAGGAATCCAATAGCTCGGTGCGAGAACAACTTGTTTAGGGGCATCGGGAACGACAGAAACGCGTTTAAGACGCGACCTGAAACCTCACTGGCAGGAATTCGCGCCAGACGGTGTGGCTCTTGTCAACGACGCGTGCGTGACGTCAGCACCGTGGCGAGCGGTTCTCACGCGAAGGATTTATGCGAAAGTGGCCTCGCCTTATCAAGTGTTATTTTGTTGAAACTTCCTGGCAGATTAAAACTGTGTGCCCGACCGAGACTCGAACTCGGGACCTTTGCCTTTCGCGGGAAAGTGCTCTACCAACTGAGCTACCGAAGCACGACTCACGCCCGGTACTCACAGCTTTACTTCTGCCAGTACCTCGTCTCCTACCTTCCAAACTTTACAGAAGCTCTCCTGCGAACCTTGCAGAACTAGCACTCCTGAAAGAAAGGATATTGCGGAGACATGGCTTACCCACAGCCTGGGGGATGTTTCCAGAATGAGATTTTCACTCTGCAGCGGAGTGCGCGCTGATATGAAACTTCTGGAAACATCCCCCAGGCTGTGGCTAAGCCATGTCTCCGCAATATCCTTTCTTTCAGGAGTGCTAGTTCTGCAAGGTTCGCAGGAGAGCTTCTGTAAAGTTTGGAAGGTAGGAGACGAGGTACTGGCAGAAGTAAAGCTGTGAGTACCGGGCGTGAGTCGTGCTTCGGTAGCTCAGTTGGTAGAGCACTTGCCCGCGAAAGGCAAAGGTCCCGAGTTCGAGTCTCGGTCGGGCACACAGTTTTAATCTGCCAGGAAGTTTCATATCAGCGCGCACTCCGCTGCAGAGTGAAAATCTCATTCTGTTATTTTGTTGTCTGCTCTGTAAGCGGAGGGGATCAAAAGACTCTCGTGCATATTCGCGACGATAATGCTTGTCGGGCCTAGCAATCCGGCGCCGCGTCTATCAGTTACCAGCGTCCAAAGGTCACTCTGGTGTGCGTTGTGCGGGACAATGTTCAGAACGCCCAGACAGTCATACGACGTGTGTTCAAAAACATACCGGGAATTTTTGTATTTTGAATGCCACCGCTTTTATCAATCCACCAAACACTTCAAGAACTCGATTTTACGGACAGCTGTTAGGTCTCTCAGCCATGTACATCTACATCTACATGGATACTCTGCAAATCAGATTTAAGTGCCTGGCAGAGGGTTCATCGAACCACCTTCACAGTTCTCTGTTATTCCAATCTCGTATAGCGCGCGGAAAGAATGGACACCTATATCTCTCTCCGTACGAGCTCTGATTTCCCTTATTTTATCGTGGTGATCGTTCCTCCCTATGTAGGTCGGCATCAACAAAATATCTTCGCATTCGGAGGACAAAGTTGGTGACTGGAATTTCGTGAGAAGATTCCGTCGCAACGAAAAACGCCTTTCTTTTAATAATGTCCAGCCCAAATCAGGTATCATTTCTGTGACACTCTCTCCCATATTTCGCGATAGTACAAAACGTGCTGCCTTTCTTTGAACTTTTTCGATGTACTCCGTCAGACCTATCTGGTAAGCATCCCACACCGCGCAGCAGTATTCTAAAAGAGGACGGACAATCGTAGTGTAGGCAGTCTCCTTAGTAGGTCTGTTACATTTTCTAAGTGTCCTGCCAATAAAACGCACTCTTTGGTTAGCCTTCCCCACAACATTCTCTGTGTGTTCCTTCCAATTTAAGTTTTTCGTCATTGTAATACCTAGGTATTTAGTTGAATTTACGGCTTCTGGATTAGACTGATTTATCGTGTAACCGAAGTTTAACGAGTTCCTTTTAGCACTCATGTGGATGACCTCACACTTTTCCGTATTTAGGGTCAACTGCCACTTTTCGCACCATTCAGATATCTTTTCTAAATCGTTTTGCAGTTTGTTTTGATCTTCTGATGACTTTACTAGTCGATAAATGACAACGTCATCTTCAAACATCCGAAGACGGCTTCTCAGATTGTCTCCCAAATTGTTTATACAGATAAGGAACAGCAAAGGGCCTATAACACCACCTTGGGGAACGCCAGAAATCACTTCTCTTTTACTCTATGACTTTCCGTCGGTTACTACGTACTGTGACCTCTCCTACAGGAAATCACAAATCCAGTCACTTAACTGAGACGATATTCCATACGCACGCAATTTCCCTTCGAGCTGCTTGTGTGATAGTGTCAAAAGTCTTCCGGAAATCGAGAAATACGGAATCGATCTCAAATACCTTGTCAATAGCACTTAACACTTTATGTGAATAAAGAGCTAGTTGTGTTTCAGAGGAACGATGTTTTCTAAACCCATGTTGACTGTGTGTCAATAGACAGTTTTCTTCGAGGTAATTCATAATGTTCGAACACAATATATGTTCCAAAATCCGAACGTTAATGATATGGGCCGGTAATTTAGGGGATGTGTTTTTAATCTCATCTGTGCTTGTAGAACGACAGCTCGGTACAGTTTTCTTTATTTTTGGAAATAGGTAAGCCACACGGGGCCGTATGCGCCGAAAATGGAGGCTGGTGCATCGTTACAGTATTGGTTTTGGCCAAAAAAAAAAATCACAAAAAAGTGACGAAGAGGTGGCACGCGTATTATATTGGGGCAAAAGCCATGAATTGTTTCGCCACAAATCTGGGCATTTTTTCTGGATTGTATCAAGCAAACTACGTTCAACCTGTAGATCGTTCAATCTTGTGACGAGAACTATGTCGTTCAAACTGCACACAGAGAGCATGATGTTCACATCTGACTGTACTTCTCGGTTCTTTGTTGTCTGTGCCATACAGAACACTTACTCTGGCACTACTGGGCCGTAATTTCGACGCCACACCCGTAAACCCATATTTGATCACCTGTTATGACACGTTTCTGTAGCTCTGCATCGTTACCGACTCAAGCGGTTCCCGAGCAATTTGCATTAGCGACTGCTCTTTTTTGCCGGCCGAAGTGGCCGTGCGGTTAAAGGCGCTGCAGTCTGGAACCGCAGAACCGCTACGGTCGCAGGTTCGAATCCTGCCTCGGGCATGGATGTTTGTGAAGTCCTTAGGTTAGTTAGGTTTAACTAGTTCTAAGTTCTAGGGGACTAATGACCTCAGCAGTTGAGTCCCATAGTGCTCAGAGCCATTTGAACCATTTTTGACTGCTCTTTTATTTAATGAAATAATCATTGATCTTGGAGCAAATTTTACTACCACACGTTTCACACACAAAACACTCGAAACAAATTCATGGCATGTCTGAATCATCAGCGCCTTATCACACTTTGCTTCGGTAATCGTTTGTGATAATTTCTTTCACTTTCTCACACGAATTCATCGGAATTGGGGAATTATGAACGCTTGACATCTCCAAGTCTTCACAACTTTTTTGTAATTGCTTATACCACTCGTGAACTATAGTTTTACTAAAACTAAATTCGTCAACAGTAATAATTAACATTTGTAAAAGTGTGTTACATTTTATTCCATTATCACAGCACCATTTGGTACCAAGTCCCGGAATCTATTTTGTACACTGGCTAACACTGGACGTATGCTTTCCAGACCAAAGCAGCAGCGAAAAAATGGCGCAAACTGTACTAATACAACACACGACATTACAAAATTTCCGTTATTTTTTGTACAGATCTCGTCCTTAGATGCAGATTCCCGCCCACGGGGTCCCGGGTTCGATTCCCGGCGGGGTCAGGGATTTTTCCTGCCTCGAGATGACTGGGCGTTGTTGTGTCGTCTTCAACATCATCATTCATCCACATTGCGGTCGGAGGAAGCCAATGGCAAACCACCTCCACTAGGACCTCGCCTAGTAAGCGGTGCGGGTGTCTCGCATCGTCCCCTACGTTCCTCAGAGTATGGGACATCATCATCAGATCGAAACTGTTTGTGTAGATAGTTCATGCAAATTCGAGACATGCTACACAAACTTAAACAGTTGTATGAACATGGCATCTGTTCTTTCTGACATGTTCGAAAGAACAGATACAATCTTCATATACACTCCTGGGAATGGAAAAAAGAACACATTGACACCGGTGTGTCAGACCCACCATACTTGCTCCGGACACTGCGAGAGGGCTGTACAAGCAATGATCACACGCACAGCACAGCGGACACACCAGGAACCGCGGTGTTGGCCGTCGAATGGCGCTAGCTGCGCAGCATTTGTGCACCGCCGCCGTCAGTGTCAGCCAGTTTGCCGTGGCATACGGAGCTCCATCGCAGTCTTTAACACTGGTAGCATGCCGCGACAGCGTGGACGTGAACCGTATGTGCAGTTGACGGACTTTGAGCGAGGGCGTATAGTGGGCATGCGGGAGGCCGGGTGGACGTACCGCCGAATTGCTCAACACGTGGGGCGTGAGGTCTCCACAGTACATCGATGTTGTCGCCAGTGGTCGGCGGAAGGTGCACGTGCCCGTCGACCTGGGACCGGACCGCAGCGACGCACGGATGCACGCCAAGACCGTAGGATCCTACGCAGTGCCGTAGGGGACCGCACCGCCACTTCCCAGCAAATTAGGGACACTGTTGCTCCTGGGATATCGGCGAGGACCATTCGCAACCGTCTCCATGAAGCTGGGCTACGGTCCCGCACACCGTTAGGCCGTCTTCCGCTCACGCCCCAACATCGTGCAGCCCGCCTCCAGTGGTGTCGCGACAGGCGTGAATGGAGGGACGAATGGAGACGTGTCGTCTTCAGCGATGAGAGTCGCTTCTGCCTTGGTGCCAATGATGGTCGTATGCGTGTTTGGCGCCGTGCAGGTGAGCGCCACAATCAGGACTGCATACGACCGAGGCACACAGGGCCAACACCCGGCATCATGGTGGGGGGAGCGATCTCCTACACTGGCCGTACACCATTGGTGATCGTCGAGGGGACACTGAATAGTGCACGGTACATCCAAACCGTCATCGAACCCATCGTTCTATCATTCCTAGACCGGCAAGGGAACTTGCTGTTCCAACAGGACAATGCACGTCCGCATGTATCCCGTGCCACCCAACGTGCTCTAGAAGGTGTAAGTCAACTACCCTGGCCAGCAAGATCTCCGGATCTGTCCCCCATTGAGCATGTTTGGGACTGGATGAAGCGTCGTCTCACGCGGTCTGCACGTCCAGCACGAACGCTGGTCCAACTGAGGCACCAGGTGGAAATGGCATGGCAAGCCGTTCCACAGGACTACATCCAGCATCTCTACGATCGTCTCCATGGGAGAATAGCAGCCTGCATTGCTGCGAAAGGTGGATATACACTGTACTAGTGCCGACATTGTGCATGCTCTGTTGCCTGTGTCTATGTGCCTGTGGTTCTGTCAGTGTGATCATGTGATGTATCTGACCCCAGGAATGTGTCAATAAAGTTTCCCCTTCCTGGGACAATGAATTCACGGTGTTCTTATTTCAATTTCCAGGAGTGTAGTTAAGGCTAACCGCCAATTGACCTTCTTCTTCTGTGCGGATGCACACGCATTGCTCGAACTCTTACAGGACTCGGTAACATTGTCTGCCGCGAGTAATGAGCATAATCGGCAGGGGAACTACGAATGTAGTGTGTAGACATTAAGTTGGGAATGTGGGTCTCATGAAGAGTGTGCAAGGGATAAATCCCTGCAGTCGCGCTATACTCTTTGTGCCCTCGGTGGCTCAGATGGATAGAGCGTCTGCCACGTAAGCGGGAGATCCCAAGTTCGAGTCCCGGTCGGGGCACACATTTTCAACTGTCCCCGTTGATGTACATCAATCTCTGTCGGCAGCGTAGGGTCTTGATTTAATTATCATTTAACAGTTGTCTTTTGAAAATGGTACACTTTACTTTTGATAATCATCTTTTGGACATCGTAATTCTTCTTATTTCCTTCTCGATAAAAAAAACTGGAGAGGAATTCCGCGTTACACAAAACACCATTTCCTAGTTTTGTTTCGAGGCATACATGTTTCAGAACTTGCGGTGCTTTCACTGGGTCGGCTGGAGTGGCCGAGCGGTTCTAGGCGTTACAGTCTGGAACCGCGCGACCGCTACGGTCGCAGGATCGAATCCTGCCTCGGGCATGGATGTGTGTGATGTCCTTAGGTTAGTTAGGTTTAAGTAGTTCTAAGTTCTAGGGGACGGATGACCTTAGAAGCTAAGTTCCATAGTGCTCAGAACCATTTGAACCTTCAATGGATTTATTGTTAATGTTAACCTCTTGTGTGCGTTATATGAACTTTTGGCACAAAATATTTAATAGTTGTAAAAGGAGCGATAATTAACTGTCATACATTTTACATTAGTTTCCATTCAGTACACAGTTAAGACATGTATCAGAAAGTTGAGGCATTGTGTGTTTTGTTCCAAGTTTACTATAAAACTAAAACCTCTATCGTATATGAAGTACGTAGAATACCTCATGTCAGTGATACATGTTTGAACTCTGTGCTGTGTGCAAACTAATGTAAAGGTAAGGTGAAGCCGGGAACAGGTACATGCTTGCCAATGAATCTGGTGCGACGACCAGCGATCCGTTCTTTCTTTGTGAATGCACACCGAGCCTGATCTATTATGAAATCCGAAATGGCGAGTGAGGGGTTCATGCGTAGGTACGGTAGCGGTATGCAAGAGGCTGGGACTTTGGGTCGGGTGGGAAGCGTGCCTGGATGGCCGAGGCGGTTTAGGCAACAGCTCGCGTTATGCGGAGTCGAGGATTCGAGTCCCGGCCCAACACAAATGGAAGACGAGTGTTTATCTTCCCGTCGAAAACTCATTAGAGACGGAGCTCGGATGAGGGAATGATGGGCAAGGAAATCGGCCATGCCCTTTCAAAAACCATACCAGCATTCCCCTGAAGAGACTTAGAGAAGTCATGGAAAACTTAATCAGAATGGCCGGACGAGGGTTTGAACCGTCGCCGTCCCGAAAGTGAGTCCAGTGTATTAACCACTCTGGCACTAATTTTCACCTGTTACTATCGACTCATTTGGACGCCCAAATGCGGCTAATGTCACTGAATTCCTGTGAATAGTTACAAATGACTCCATTGACACATGTTAAATGTTTTGTGCCAAAAGTTCATGTAACCCACATGTTGTTGTTGTGGTCTTCAGTCCAGAGACTGGTTTGATGCAGCTCTCCATGCTACTCTATCCTGTGCAAGCTTCTTCATCTCCTAGTACCTACTGCAACCTACATGCTTCTGAATCTGTTTAGTGTATTCGTCTCTTGGTCTCCCTCTACGATTTTTACGCTGCCCTC
The DNA here is from genome assembly GCF_023898315.1 of Schistocerca nitens. NCBI lineage: Eukaryota > Metazoa > Arthropoda > Insecta > Orthoptera > Acrididae > Schistocerca > Schistocerca nitens. The sequence goes on along the minus strand of NC_064619.1, from coordinate 602,963,141 downwards.
CAATACTAAATTGGTGAGCCCTTGATGCATCAGAACATGTCCCACAAAGCCTTCTTCTAGTCAAGTTGAGCCACAAATTTCTCTTCTCCCCAATTCTGTTCAAGACCTCCTCATTAGTTATGTGATCTACCCATCTAATCTTCAGCATTCTTCTGTAGCACCACATTTCGAAAGATTCTATTCTCTTCTTGTCTAAACTATTTATCGTCCACGTTTCACTTCCATACATGGCTACACTCCATGCAAATACTTTCAGAAACGACTCCATGACACTTAAATCTACACTCGATGTTAACAAATTTCTCTTCTTCAGAAACGCTTTCCTTGCCATTGTCAGTCCACACTTTAGATCCTCTCTACTTCGACCATCATCAGTTATTTTGCTCCCCAAATAGCAAAACTCCTTTACTACTTTAAGTGTCTCATTTCTTAATGTAATTCCCTCAGCATCACCCGATTTAATTCGACTGTATTCCATTATCCTCGTTTTGCTTTTGTTGATGTTCATCTTATACGCTCCTTTCAAGATATTGTCCATTCCGTTCAGCTGCTCTTCCAGGTCCTTTGCAGTCTCTGACAGAATTGCAGTGTCATCGGCGAACCTCAAAGTTTATATTTCCTCTCCTTGGATTTTAATACCTACTCCGAATTTTTCTTTTGTTTCCTTTACTGCTTGCTCAATATACAGATTGAATAACATCGGGGATAGTCTACAACCTGTCTCACTCCATTCCTAACCACTGCTTTCCCTCGACTCTTATAACTGCCATCTGGTTTCTGTACAAATTGTAAATAGCCTTTCGCTCCCTGTATTTTACCCTTACCACCTTCACAATTTGAAAGAGAGTGTTCCAGTCAACATTGTCAAAACCTTTCTCTAAGTCTACAAATTCTAGAAACGTAGGTTTGCCTTTCTTTAATCTATTTTCTAAGATAAGTCGTAGGGTCAGTATTGCCTCACGTGTTCCAACATTTCTACGGAATCCAAACTGATCTTCCCCGAGGTCGGCTTCTGCCAGTTTTCCCATTCGTCTGTAAAGAATTCGTATTTTGCAGCTGTGGCTTATTAAACTGATAGTTCGGTAATTTTCGCATCTGTCAAGACCTGCTTTCTTTGGGATTGTAATTATTATATTCTTCTTGAAGTCTGAGGGTATTTCCCCTGTCTCATACATCTTGCTCACCAGATGGTAGAGTTTTGTCATGCCTGGCTCTCCCAAAGCTATCAGTTGTTCTAAGAGGTTAAAATGCAACAACAGCTTTGCAGAAACTAAATAAACAAATAAAGGCACGGATGGGAAGACATAAAGTACTGAAAAATGTCTGCGTGAAAGGAATTCTAGGATACGGTGCCTCGCCTAAGGCAGAATTCCTGCTGCTTTTATCTGTGATGTGTACTGGCTTTGCCGCTAGAATATAAGACACAAATTATCTTCCTTCCGCAGGGAACGCCGCAGTGATGCCTCCGCTACACTGAGAACTGCTCATTCGGCTCGATCCTGCAAGCAGTAAGGTGACGCCGAGCGCAGACAGGTACGTGCGCGTCTCTGAATCAGTGGCACACACCTGCAGAAGTGAACGGCTGCTCTTAACGATGCAGCTCCCGCACTGGCTGAATCGCACTGCTGCCAACCGCGACAGCCGAAAGCGAGGAGCGGCATTTGAACTTGCAGCTGGCGCATTGCGAAACAGGCCGCGCGCCGCCTCAAAGCGTCATTCATACCACTTGGCCGGGCCTCGCCGGGACACAATGCGCCACCAATTCAGTCTCTGTCGTCGGCGGGGCGCTTCAGCAGGAGTGGCAAGTATTTTAGGGAGGGCGTACACCCACTCGAATGAGGTGAAACATCGTGGCAGCGTAAGTTTCAATGACTGAAAGAATACGTTTTGCTAGCAAGAATAGCTGGCATTATCAAAGCTTCACTCTTTATTGCTGGTGGCGGACTGGAATGAGCTCGCGGCCAGAGATTATAGGAGGGTCAGTCAAATGAAAACCTTCAATATTTTTTTAAAAATATTATTTATTGTGCAGAATTGGTACAAAGATGTATCACTTTTCAACATAATCTCCCTCACGCTCAATGCAAGTCCTCCAGGGCTTACAAAGTGCCTAAACTCCTTTAGAAATAAATTCTTTTGGTAGTGCCCGCAACCACTCATGCACCGCGTGGCGTACCTCTTCATCAGAACGGAACTTCTTTCCTCCCATTGAGTGGTCCAAACGTATGGAAATCACTTGGGGCAAGGTCTGGTAAGTATGGTGGATGAGGAAGACACTCAAAATGCAGGTCTGTGATTGTTGCAACTGTTGTACGGGCAGTGTGGGGCCTTGCATTGTCATATTGCAAAAGGACACCTGCTGACAGAATCCACTTCGCTTTGATTTGATAGCAGGCCGCAGACGATTTTTTAGGAGATCTGTGCATGATGCACTGGTGACAGTGGTCCCTCTAGGCATGTAATGCTCCAAAATGACACCTTTTTCTTAAGGTGACCATCCGTCCCGTTTTTTTTCGGGGCAGTCCCGATTTTTGCGTGTCTCTCCCGAATTTTTTCAAAGGTAATTCGGGACACCTGTTTGTCCCGAAATTAACAATCATGATTCAATTTGTCCTGAATTAGACATTCATTTCACCTGTATCGCTATATTTTATTATTAGATTTAGTTATGGTGGGAAATCGTTTGACAAGAGCGTACGACAAATTGTTGAAACCGTTACCAAACTGTTTCTACCGTGCAAACACGTGTTGGCCGCAGCTCGAACAGCTAATGGGCAGTCAGAGACCACGGCAACTGGGAAAAAGTCGCACTCGACCGCATTCGCGCGGTCGAAACGGTTCTAACCGTAACTCGAACAGAAGAGGGTAGAAATCTGCATATTTTCTGATAGCCATGGAAGAGGCAGAGGAGGTTTTTTGGCAAACATGCAGACGAAATACAAAGTAACTCGAACAGACGAACAGTAATATACGCTCTCGTTGACTTTGGCGTCACCAACGCAGTGTATGCTAGTCTCTAGAATACTACCATTTGTCACCTGTGTGTGCCACATTATATCAGATTAAATTCTGATAAAGAAAATTCACAGCACTGATAAATACAGTTGCCCTGGATCACACTCATTCATCTTAGAAGGTATTAATAAAATGTAAATGTGCTTTTCTTTGTAACAACTTTAATTGATATTTTGTATTTATTACATTTAATTGAAACCTTCTTCTCATATAATAAATAAATAAATAAATATAGCCTATTTTGGAAAATTTTTAATGTGTCCCGGATTTGGGCCTAGGAGAAATGTTAATGTCCCGAATTTGAGTCTAGAAATGCTTCAAAATGACGCCTTTTTCGTCCCAAAAGAGAGTCAGCATACCCTTCCCTGCTGATGGTTCTGTACGAAACTTCTTTGGGTTTGCTGATGAGGAATGGCGCCATTCCTTGCTCGCTCTCTTCGTTTCCGGTTGGTGGAAGTGAATCCAGGCTTCGTCTCCAGTAATGATTCTTGCAAGGAAGCCATCACTTTCTCGTTAAAAGCGCCGAAGAAGTTCTTCACAAGCATCAACACGTCGTTCTGTCATTTCAGGAGTCAGCTCCGTGGCACCCATCTTGCAGACACTTTGTGAAACTGGAGCACACCATGCACAATGTGGTGTGCTGACCCATGGCTTATCTGTAAACATACTGCAATGTCATTCAGTGTCACTCGGCGGTTTTACTTCACTATGGCTTCAACTGCTGCAATGTTCTGCGGAGTCACAACTCGTTGTGCCTGACCTGGACGAGGAGCATCTTCCACTGAAGTCACACCATTTGCGAACTTCCTACTCCATTCGTAGACTTGCTGCTGTGAGAAACATGCATCACCGTACTGATTCTTCATTCGTCGATGAATTTCAACAGGTTTCACACCTTCACTACGCAAAAACCGAATAACAGAACGCCGTTCTTCCCTGGTGCAAGTCGCAAGTGGGGCGGCCATCTTTGTACTGATACTGCGACGGTATGTGTGCATCTGCACTATGCTGCCACCTACAGGCCGTTCTGAACGCTTTTTGTAGCACACTTACCAATTACAGGATTACGGCGCGAAATTTCGATTTGTTATTACAAATTTAAGGTTTTCATTTGACTGACACTTGTATTTACCTAGCACACGAAAGCCCGAGAGGGCTTTTCTTTGGTTATTAGCACTGCGGTTCTCCGCTTGCTACCTGATACGGACATTCGCTGAAGCACGGGAACCGAGGTCCGTTCACCTTGAGTCTTTCTTATTTGTTGTTGAAGCTGTTGTCATGTTTGTGCATTTGTAAGGCTTTCCTGAGCAAGAACTTCCGTGTCGTCGAAGTTTACTACGTGCTCGTCTCGCACAGCGCGTGCTAGACCGCGGCCGATTTCTCCACCTGTCCCAACCTACTATGCCGCTTATGTTCCGTGATCCTGGTACTGATTGATTGTCATCCCAACATAGACTTTTCTACATGTACATGGCACGCGGTATATTACAGACATTGCAATTGGGTCCCTTTTTGTCCTTTGCCTATCTGAGACACTTTTTGATCTTCTTTGTCGGTTTAAAACCAGTCTTTACAACGTGTTAGCGGAATATACGGCCGATTCTGCCTCACCCTAGCAATGTATGCCAGAAAGGCCGTACCCGACATATCTTTTTCATATGTGTCACTTCTGCGTTTCATTTCCAGACACTTATATGTAACTGGCGGGCCCGCATCTCGTGGTCGTGCGGTAGCGTTCTCGCTTCCCACTCCCGGGTTCGATTCCCGGCGGGGTCAGGGATTTTCTCTGCCTCGTGATGGCTGGGTGTTGTGTGCTGTCCTTAGGTTAGTTAGGTTTAAGTAGTTCTAAGTTCTAGGGGACTGATGACCATAGATGTTAAGTCCCATAGTGCTCAAGGCCATTTTTTTGTAACTGGCGGTGTACTCAAATTCGTGTTACGCGCGTTACAAGCGCATTTATCGTCTCTCTTTTCTGGCTCGCATGGTGGTCTGACAGCTTGTGCAGCTATCGGTCTATCTGTTCCGGTTTTCGATACACGCTGCAGCCAAGATTCTCACCATCCCTCGTAACCAGCTGTTGGTTCTTTTCTACACTACTGGCCATTAAAATTGCTACACCAAGAAGAAATGCAGATGATAAACGGGTATTCATTGGACAAATATATTATACTAGAACTGACATGCCGGCCTTGGTGGTCTAGCGGTTCTAGGCGCTCAGTCCGGAGCCGCGCGGCCGCTACGGTCGCAGGTTCGAATCCTGCCTCGGGCATGGATGTGTGTGATGTCCTTAGGTTAGTTAGGTTTAAGTAGTTCTAAGTTCTAGGGGACTAATGACCACAGATGTTAAGTCCCATAGTGCTCAGAGCCATTTTTTAGAACTGACATGTGATTACATTTTCACGCAATTTCTGTGCATAGATCCTGAGAAATCAGTACCCAGAACAACCACCTCTGGCCGTAATTACGGCCTTGATACGCCTAGGCATTGAGTTAAACAGAGCTTGGATGGCGTGTACAGGTACAGCTGCCCATGCAGCCTCAACACGATACCACAGTTCATCAAGAGTAGCGACTGGCGTATTGTGACGAGCCAGTTGCTCGGCTGCCATTGACCAGACGTTTTCAATTGGTGAGAGATCTGGAGAATGTGCTGGCCAAGGCAGCAGTCGAACATTTCCTGTGTCCAGAATGGCCTGTGCAGGACCTGCAACATGCGGTCGGGAATTATCCTGCTGAAATGTAGGGTTTCGCAGGGATCGAATGAAGGGTAGAGCCACGGGTCATAACGCATCTGAAATGTAACGTCCACTGTTCAAAGTGCCGTCAGTGCGAACAAGAGGTGACCGAGACGTGTAACCAATGGCACCCCATACCATCACACCGGGTGATACGCCAGTATGGCGATGACGAATACACGCTTCCAATGTGCGTTCACAAACACGGATGCGACCACCACGATTCTGTAAACAGAACCTGCATTCATCCGAAAAAAAGACGTTTTGCGATTCGTGCATCCAGGTTCTTCGTTGAGTACACCATCGCAGGCGCTCCTGTCTGTGATGTAGCGTCAAGGGTTACCGCAGCCATGGTCTCCGAGCTGATAGTCCATGCTGCTGCAAACGTTTTCGAACTGTTCGTGCAGATGGTTGTTGTCTTGCAAACGTCCTCATCTGTTGACTCAGGGATCGAAACGTGGCTGCACGATCCGTTACAGCCATGCGGATGAGACGCTTCTCATCTCGACTGCTAGTGAGTGATACGAGGCCGTTGATATCAAGAACGACGTTCCGTATTACCCTCCTGAACCCACCGATTCCATATTCTGCTAACAGTCATTGGATCTCGACCAACGCGAGCAGCAATGTCGCGATACGATAAAGTGCAATCGCTGTAGGTTACAATCCGACCTTTATCAAAGTCGGAAACGTGATGGTACGCATTTCTCCTCCTTACACGATGCATCACAACAACTTTTCACGAGGCAACACCGGTCAACTGCTGTTTGTGTATGAGAAATCGGTTGGAAAGTTTCCTCATGTCAGCACGTTGTAGGTGTCGCCACCGGCGCCAACCTCGTGTGAATGCTCTGAAAAGCTAATCATTTCCATATCACAGCATCTTCTTCCTGTCGGCTAAATTTCGCGTCTGTAGCACGTCATCTTCGTGGTGTAGCTATTTTAATGGCCAGTAGTGTACCTCCGTAGTAAATTTTACGCTGGCGCTGACACTGTTAAGATTCCTTGGGAAGTCACTGAGCTATTCCTCACCATAGCGCCACACAACGAAGGTGATGCCTACATACCTGTACCACAACTTAAGTTTACTAGCTACTACGCACAGGGTCTGTGTTTCGATATGTTCCACGAAGAAACTGCTCTCCACTGGGCTGTGTGGGATTGCCCAAGGCGACGCCTCCCGCTGTCTGTACTGGCGTTTCAGTCCACATTTAAGAGGGCATGCATGGTGTCTACGCTACAGGGTCTGTAGCTACTAAGGCTGCAAGCGTTGTAAATAACACGTACAGTGGCAGCTGTATGTACTGCTCTCTTGAGTGTGGAGGTGAAAGTGGAGTACAGACAGAACCTCCGCACTCGCCTGGTCAGTCACTGATCCTTCATTGCGTGCATTTCCCTCGGAATGCGTTTCCTGCCATATCGATGGCTCAGAAGAACTCAAAAAATGGCATTTTTGAGCTATTACCATCGCTTGTATATTTTAATGTAGACAAGTGTAATGTGCTGCGAATACATAGAAAGAAAGCTTCTTTATCATTTAGCTACAATATAGCAGGTCAGCACCTGGAATCTGGGAGCGGGCATTAGAAATGGTCTAAAATCGAATGACCACAAAAAATTAATTGTCGGTAAAGCAGATGCCAGACTGAGATTCGTTGGAAGAATCCTAAGGAAATGCAGTCCGAAAACAAAGGAAGTAGGTTACAGTACACTTGTTCGCCCACTGCTTGAATACTGCTCACCGGTGTGGGATCCGTACCACATACAGTTGATAGAAGAGATAAAGAAGATCCAACGGAGTGCAGCGCGCTTCGTTACAGGATCATTTAGTAATCGCGAATGCGTTACGGAGATAGACTCCAGTGGAAGACTCTGCAAGAGAGACGCTCAGTAGCTAGGTACGGGCATTTGTTGAGGCTTCGAGAACATACCTTCACCGAGGAGTCAAGCAGTATATTGCTCCCTCCTACGTATATCTCGCAAAGAGACCATGAGAGTTTTGTTTAGGGATTTAAATAAGTAAAGTTATAATACAAAAAATTATGCAAAACAAAATGTTGACGAAATTTAAAAATTGGTATGTTTTCAGAGCATTAAAGAATAGTTGTTCCTATTTTCATTGTTCTTACATGAATCCCTTATTTACCAGCTGCAGTTAAAAATTTTGAATGGTTCTGCTGTAAAATCTTGATTTTTGCGTTGGAATATTTTCCTTCCGAGTCATCGACGTCTCCATGTGACCTTTTCTGCACCTTATCCTCTCAGGCGATCGTTTCCTGCAGTTTTACCCAATTTAGCGAAATCACCATGTATAGCTTGGGAGGGCAGTTCGTTGAAATCACACATACGAATGAAACATAAAAGCGTACTGTAATGAGCATGACGGCGTTGCAAATATTTCAGTTTGTTGACATTAGACGTACGAAAAAGTCATACATGTGCCCACTATATTGAACCTAGTGGCTTTGAAATAAACATTAATAATAAAATGAATGTAGCGTAATCACGGACAATGAAAGTATAAAAACAGAGAAGTGACAACTGTTATCTCGTGCATCTCGATGGTTGTCGGAAGACCACAAACACGTTCGGTTACGATGGTAAAGCCCAGGTCTGTTCTAGTGTAGTCACTGTAACCGAGCCTGACTCAAGTACAAATGACGGCCTCTAACTGCCTTTCAGCTACGTGATTGCGTCTGGCAGATGGTTCAAATGGCTCTGAGCACTATGGGACATCTATGGACATCTATGGTCACCAGTCCCCTAGAACGTAGAACTACTTAAACCTAACTAACCTAAGGACATCACACAATACCCAGTCATCACGAGGCAGAGAAAATCCCTGACCCCGCCGGGAATGGAACCCGGGCGCGGGAAGCGCGAACGCTACCGCACGACCACGAGCTGCGGACCGTCTGGCAGAGCTATGCGGCATACAGTGCAAATTTCGATGTTAACCAAATCCATCCAGCTACGAGTCAGTGGACGGCGTCACGACACGATACCCCTGTCCGCATCGATATCCGGTCTGGAGCGGACAGAAGTCTCGTATATTTTCTTAATTTCGGAACGTGCGCCCCGGACGGCGTGCAGAACGCGAGCTCCCAGCCGTGGACTGATTTGGCCCACGTTTCACGCGCCGCCGGCTGCGCGGCTCGTAACGAGGCGCTATCTGCGCATGCGCGGCGCATCTACCTGCGATGCGCGCCCCCGAGGAACACTCGCCACTAATTTGTGGCAGTTCTCTTTAGCGCGCCGCTGCTCCCTGCGGCGTACATTCTGGAACGTTCCCTTATCTGTCTTCTGTCGATGCAGTGATTACAGAGATAATTTTACGTTGCAGGATGCAGCCTGTGAAAGTCTAGCAACCCGACTGTATTTGGTACAAACATTGCAAACTTAGTTACAAACAACTTGCAAAGAAGTTAGACCACATACACTATGTGATCAAAAGTATCCGGACACCCCAAAAACATATGTTTTTCGTATTGTTGCATTGCGCTGCCACCTACTGCCAGGTACTCCATGTCAGCGATCTCAGTAGTCATACTAGTCATTAGACATCGTGAGGGAACAGAATGGGTCGCTCCGTGGAACTCACGGACTTCGAGCGTGGTCAGGTGACTGGGTGTCACTTCTGTCATACGTCTGTACGAGAGATTTCCACACTCCTAAAGATCCCTAGGCCCACTGTTTCCGATGTGCAAGAGAAGTAGAAACGTGAAGGGACAAGTGAAGTGGAAACGTGAAGGGACACGTACAGCACAAAAGCGTACAGGCCGACCTGATCTGTTGACTGATACAGACCGCCGACAGTTGAAGAGGGTCGTAATGTGTAATAGGCAGACATCTATCCAGACCATCACACAGGAATCCCAAACTGCATCAGGATCCACTGCAGGTACTGACAGTTTGGCGGGAGGTAAGAAAATTTGGATTTCAGGCGGGAGGTAAGAAAACTTGGATTTCATGGTTGAACGGCTGCTGTAAGCCACACATCACGCTGGTAAATGCGAAACAACGTCTCGCTCGGTATAAGGAGCGCAAACATTGAACGACTGAAGAGTGGAAAAACTTTGTGTAGAGTGACGAATAATGGTACACAATGTGGCGATCCGATGGCAGGGTGTAGGTGTAGCGAATGCCTGGTGAACGTCATCTGCCAGCGTGTGTAGTGCCAACAGTTTGGAGGCGGTGGTGTTATGGTGTGGTGGCGTTTCTTACGGAGGGGACTCGCACCCCTTGTTGTTTTGCGTGGCACTATCACAGCACAGGCTTACATTGACGTTTTAAGCACCTCTTGCTTCCTACTCTTGAAGAGCACTTCGGAGATCGCGATTGCATCTTTCAACACGATCGAGCTCCTGTTCATAACGCACGGGCTGTGGCGGAGTGGTTACACGACAATAACATCCCTGTACTGGACTTACTGGACTTAAACCTAACTAACCTAAGGACATCACACACATCCATGCCCGAGGCAGGATTCGAACCTGCGACCGTAGCAGTCGCGCGGTTCCAGACTGTAGCGCCTAGAACCGCTCGGCCACACCGGCCGGCACTGGACTGAGCTGCACAGAGTCGTGACCTGAATCCTGCGGAACACCTTTGGGATGTTTTGAAACTCCGACTTCGTGCCAGGCCTCACCGACCGTCATCGATACCTCTCCTCAGTGCAACACTCCGTCAAGAATGGGCTTCCATTCCCCAAGAAACCTCCCAGCCCCTGATTGAAATTAAGCCTGCGAAAGTGGAAGCAGTCATCAAGGCTGAGGGTGGGGCAACACTGTATTGAATTCCAGCATTACGGATGGAGGGCGCCACGAACTTGTAACTCATTTTCATCCAGGTGTCCGGATACTTTTGATCACATGTAGTATATACACTGACGGAAAAAACGAGAAACTAATTCATCTACAGAAATGAAATTTCAGGAATACATTTGTCTAGGTAACATATTTTAGAGATGAACATTGCGAGATCACAGGTTCATGTAGTTAATGTAAGCGCGAGATAAGCCATTGGTCCGTGCGTATCTGTCTGTTAAAATGCCTTGTCCTCATATGTAAAACTGGATGGATGACGAAGTTTTTGACATGACAGGATATTAATATCTGTCTCACTGCAAGAATTTTCTCTATAGTCTATGTTTTCGAATACATGACGCGTCTTACCTGGACCCTGTTTCGGTATCTGTACCGTATTAAATGAAAGCCACAAAAGATAAACATTTACTGTTACTAATATCCTCCTTTGGAAACAGTGATCTAGTTGATACTCAGTGCACCAAATACAGAATTTATTAAACAACTGTATTTTTGTCATTTGCAGAAATAAAGGTCTGTCAATACAATGTTTCAGACAGTGTGTTACCATTATCTGGCCAAATTTTAGAACGACGAGCGTAGCATTAATATCGAAAATTTAGCCGCGCGGTTTAGCCGTGCGGTCTAGGGCGTCTTGTCACAGTTCGCGCGGCTTCCCCCGTCGGAGGTTCGAGTCACCCTCGGGCATGGCTGTGTGTGTTATCCTTAGCGTAAGTTCGTTTAAGTTAGATTAAGTAGTGCGTAAGACTAGCGACCGATGACCTCAGCAGTTTGGTCCCATAGTAGTCACCACAAATTTGCATATATCGAAAATTTCGGAGAAATTAGGTTAAAAGTACTCTGACAGGAGTATCGCTAACAGAAGTTGTTCAGCTGTTAAAATCAGTTCTCGATTTCCGCTGTAAACGAGAAAAATCTGTAACTGTCGAATTCACTTAGCTCCGTTTTTTGCACCCCGTCACGTGACTCAGATTGGCTTCCAACCGCGCCAGTTCTGTGCTACGGGCGTGCGCGGTATGTGTGTACAGGATGAACGAGAACTCCACCGACAAAATTTCGGAATTTATTTAGGCACGTTTTCTGAGTTATTTAGATACGACGGATCCCTGGTCTGCGGTAGCTCGTTACAGAGTAATTACGTGGTTAATATTTATTCAGTTTGTTATCCGGTTACCTATGTTTCTGTGGAAATATGTTGCCAACAGCGAAAAATCCTGTTACACCAGACAGCCAAGCCATAAAACAAAAATCACAGAGTAATGCAAACAACTCGCAGATGCAGAAGTACTGTGAGAGCGCTGCCGTCGCTGAGGGAGCAGCGAAGCATAGCGTAGCTGCCGCTCTGCCGTTTGCATTCAGTGAAGCCATACCCACGGTGTAAATCGTCCACTTCTTCACCGGTAAACCTGTCCATTCTGCTGCGTGCCACTGTCAACATGCAACTATCACTGACGGAGAAACAAACGTAAGACAGAAACGAGCAGCACTGAATACACGCTCCAATACTTAAAGTGGGCATTACTGTCGTCACGAAGAAGCACCCTGAGTGGATGCAATTCGTTTGTTTCCGTACTAGACATACAGCGCATGCCGTCAACATTTACACTGTTGTGCAGATATTTCAAGTGCAATAGGGACAAAGAGAAACAGCAGTAAGAAATCCAATTACTCTGTAACATCCACCTCGGGTTCCTTATATCAGACACTCAGAAAGTCCTCCTGCATAACCTCCGAAATTTTGTAACCGGAGTTCTGGTTCGCCCTTTATGCCTACGATCTAGGGTGGCAAACTATTCGCGGTAAAGGGTGCTGTTAGTAATCTAAAGTACAACACGACAGCTCCCTGATGTTGGTAACGGCATGCGTTAAAGCCTCGTAACGGCAAAATATAGCAGCAGTTCAGTGACCACGCGAACTTCACACGTAAGGTTCAGTCCCGAATTGGAGAAGGAAGGACGGGTAGTTTGGGGGAGGAGAGCAGACAGCGAGGTCATCGGTCTAATCGGATTAGGGAAGGATGGGGAAGGGAGTCGGCCGTGCCCTTTCAAGGGAACCATCCGGGCATTTGTCTGGAGCGATTTAGAGAAATCGCCGAAAACTTGAATCAGGATGGCCGTACGCGGGATTCAACCGTCGTCCTCCCGAATGCGAGTCCAGTGTGCTAACGGCTGCTCGGTGAGAAGGGAGGAAACGTTCTAGTGGGGCGGGATTCAGATAGCAGGCTCGGTCACTTGGGTGCGTCGGAAACAGACCCACGTGGAACAGCTCAACGCGCACATTTTCTATCATGTTGCCCGAAAGAGAGCTTTGCCCAGTATTTTAACACTTAGAGCTGAGTGCGTACACGGTAAATCATACAAATTTAAAGCCTGTCAATTCAACAAAGTGTTTATTATAGTTACGAACAACTTCAATTCGAACTATCATACAGAAAATGTGGTGAATGCGAACCAAAGACTGTGTTTTATTATTGCTTTTAAGGTGCAAATAATACGTATACTAAAGAAAATGCCTACACTACGCTTTTCTCTTCTCTTAAGGGTATTGTTGCACCGTATGGTTCAAAATGGTTCAAATGGCTCTGAGCACTATGAGACTTAACTTCTGAGGTCATCAGTCCCCTAGAACTTAGAACTACTTAAGCCTAACTAACCTAAGGACATCGCACACATCCATGCCCGAGGCAGGATTCGAACCTGTGACCGTAGCGTTCGCGCGGTTCCAGACTGTAGCGCCTAGAACCGCTCGGCCACCCCAACCGGCCCGCACCGTATGGGATCTTTACCAGATAAGGTTTACCGTGAACGTTGAAAAAGTTAAAACAAATGCAGCTCAGTTTTTATGATCACAAAATAGAAGAGACGGTGTCTCGGATATAATACGCGAGTTGGGGCGGCAATTATAAAACAAGCGAAGCCTTTCTACGCTGCGACGAGTTCTTTTCACGAAATTTCGGTCACCAACTTTCTTCGCAGAATGCCAAAATATTTTATTCGCCCCCCTCCCCCTTTACACGGAGAGAAATGATCACTGAAATGAAACGTGAGAATTCAGAGCGCCCACAGAAAGATTTAGGTATTCATTTCTCTGCCAAACACAGATGTGCAAAATTGAAGCGTAATCATGTAGATGTGATTGTACAAGTAGACACTTATGTCTAACAATAACCGTCTCGATACAGAAATACACCACCAACCTCTGTGTCCTGACGAAGCGCCAATTTGGCAAATGAAATTAAGTCAGCTTTGTCCGGAAAACGGAAACCTGAGTCCAGTCACTGAACTCGAAAAGATCAGCTTGTTATCTTCCTTCTGAGGAGTAAGATCAAGCAAAATTAGCGAATCGTAAACGTACATGGAATTAAAACCGTCTTTCGGCCGCGTCAGAAAATCAGGGAGATATTGCGCCCTGTGAAGGGCAGTCATGGGCTCACAGTCCCAGGTGTTTACAGTATTCTATGGGAATGTGACAGCAGCTACGTGAAACAGTCTATTCGAACCAGGCGCGGATTCAAGGCTTTTTCTGCATTACTTTATTCTTCTCTCTTTCTTTGTGCCCTTCCTGACATCACAGAAGCCAGGATAACGTAAGAGAGGGACGTTGTATACCTCAGCTGTCTGTCAGTCGTGCAAACTTTGTTATTTATTTATGTAACCTAATCACATTAGCGCCTTCGGGCCCCTTTCTTACCTCTACGTAAACACGACTACTCTTCAATCCACATTTAAGTTGCTCGCAGAGGGTTCATCCAACCACTTCCACTCTATTTTCAGCGCCCGGGGAAAACGAACACTTAAACCTTTTCGCGCGAGCCCCGATTTGTCTTATTTTATTACAATGATCATCGGAGCCTGATTTCGTACATACAGTACTTTTGGATACATGATAGTTACCTGAGAAATAACGATAATTTTAATACGACAGACAGTAATAAAATGAATTTGTGCTTCTATAGAGACAATGTAAATAAAGAGTACTGACTAAGAAGTAATAATCATACAACTGTTCGATTATTGTAATTATACAACTGTTGCTGCTGCCATTGATAGTGATCATGCAATAATAATGATAATAATAGTAATAGTTATAATAATAATAATAATAATAATAACACCACTACAATTTCATAACCACCTCTACAACCCGTTAGACCACATAACATCAACAGATACGAAGAAAGTAAATTGGAAAAAGAAAACACTTCATGGCAAGCACCCGTATCATCTAACACAGCCACACATCGATCAAGACGCATCCAACACATGGCTAAGAAAAGGCAATATATACAGTGAGACAGAAGGATTCATGATTGCAATACAGGATCAAACAATAAACACCAGGTATTACAGCAAGCATATTATTAAAGATCCCAATACCACAACAGATAAATGCAGACTTTGTAAACAACAAATAGAAACAGTATATCACATCACAAGCGGATGTACAATACTAGCAAATACAGAATACCCCAGAAGACATGACAATGTCGCAAAAATAATACATCAACAGCTTGCCTTACAACATAAACTTTTAAAACAACAAGCTCCTACATACAAGTATGCACCACAAAATGTACTGGAGAATGATGAATACAAATTATACTGGAACAGAACCATTATAACAGATAAAACAACGCCACATAACAAACCTGACATCATACTCACCAATAAAAAGAAGAAATTAACACAACTAATCGAAATATCCATACCCAATACAACAAATATACAAAAGAAAACAGGAGAAAAAATTGAAAAATACATCCAACTGGCTGAGGAAGTCAAAGACATGTGGCATCAGGATAAAGTTGACATCATACCAATTATACTATCAACTACAGGAGTCATACCACACAATATCCACCAGTACATCAATGCAATAGAGCTACATCCAAACGTATATATACAACTACAGAAATCAGTAATTATTGATACATGTTCAATTACCCGAAAGTTCCTAAATGCAATATAACACATACCATACAGTTAAAAGGAAGTGACGCCTGATCAAGGTCCGCGTCACTTTTCATTTTTAACCAGACTTAACGTCTGAGAAAGTAAAGAATAATAATAATCCAGCAAGCATATTATTAAAGCATATTATTAAAGATCCCAATACCACAACAGATAAATGCAGACTTTGCAAACAACAAATAGAAACAGTAGATCACATCACAAGTGGATGTACAATACTAGCAAATACAGAATACCCCAGAAGACATGACAATGTAGCAAAAATAATACATCAACAGCTTGCCTTACAACATAAATTTATAAAACAACATGTTCCCACATACAAGTATGCACCACAAAATGTACTGGAGAACGATGAATACAAATTATACTGGAACAGAACCATTATAACAGATAAAAAAACACCAAATAACAAACCTGACATCATACTCACCAATAAAAAGAAGAAATTAACACAACTAATCGAAATATCCATACCCAATACAACAAATATACAAAAGAAAAAGGAGAAAAAATTGAAAAATACATCCAACTGGCTGAGGAAGTCAAGGACATGTGGCATCAGGATAAAGTTGACTTTATACCAATTATACTATCAACTACAGGAGTCATACCACACAATATCCACCAGTACATCAATGCAATACAGCTACATCCAAACTTATATATACAATTACAGAAATCTGTAATTATTGACACTTGTTCAATTACCCGAAAGTTCCTAAATGCAATGTAACATATACCGTACAGTTAAAAGGAAGTCACGCTTGATCAAGGTCCGCGTCACCTTCCATTTTTAACCAGACATAACGTCTGAGACAAGAAAGAAATAATAATAATACAGTTAAAAGGAAGTCACGCTTGATCAAGGTCCGCGTCACCTTCCGTTTTTAACCAGACATAACGTCTGAGACAAGAAAGAAATAATAATAATAATAATAATAATAATCCCCCGTGGGGGCCCGGGAAAAGAATAGGCCTCCGGTATGTTCTGCCAGTCGTAAAAGGCGACGAAAAGAATAAACCACTAATAGGGGTAACCCCCCTTTTAATGTGATTAGTTGGTTCAGGACAGAACTAAAGAAGCCTCGGACAAGCGCCGTCATGGTCGGGGACGACGCTTGAACCCTATGCCCGCCCACAATGGTAACGACACTGCTAGCCAACTGGAAAATGATTCAAATCCAAATAGAGGTGTTTTGCAGGATATGCTTCCTGCAACCACCCTAGAAGGAAAACAAAGACAGAGGATGAGATGGTCAGATGAAGTTAATCGACACCTCATGGTCTGTTATTACCAAGGAACAAATCTAGGAACCAACACAACTGGATACAGATCACAAGTATACACAGCATTTATCACCAGATACCCAGAATTAAAATTTTTAACAGAACAACGACTAGCTGATCAGATCCGTGTAATAATCAAAAATAACAGGATACCCCAGTCAGAATTAGAAAAATCAAACAACAAGTACAACAAATACTGGAACAAAATAATGTGCAATCAGACAAAGAAGAAAATACAGTAATGGACTCAAACATCCCAGAGCAAACAAACAAAGAACAACACGTATCAATTAAACAATCAGAGGAAAACGAAATCTTAAGACAGCCACCAGAACAGGCACAAATAGAACACGAAGTGACACACATGTTAGATATAGAAGAAAAATTTCAGCTGACATATATAGAATACAAAGACACAAATACAGACGTTAGACCATTCTTGCAAAGACCGTCAAATAACCCACAAGCCGAAACAACAATAAAAACTATCAACACAATCATAAACAACAAAATAAATGAAAACACAACTATTGAAGAGTTACAACTACTGGTTTATATATGAGCACTCACTACACTAAATATACACACTAGGCAGAGATCAGAACCAACCAACACACAGAAGAAACCCACAAAACCAGCATGGCAACACAGGCTACAGATCAGAATAGAAAATCTGAGAAAAGCATCGGACAGCTAACACGATTTATAAGAAATGAAATGTCAGAAAAAAAACGAAAAAGGTTAGGTAAAATCTCATAACAAGAAGCGATAGAGCAATTAGATGAAAAGAAGCAGAAATTACAAGCATTGGCCAAACGACTTAGAAGATACAAAAAAAGTGAAAATAGAAGGAAACAAAACCAAACATTCAACACAAACGAAAAGAAATTTTACCAGACAATAGATAACACACACATTAAAATAGACAATCCAGCAAACATAACAGACGTGGAACACTTCTGGAGCAACATATGGTCAAACCCGGTACAACATAACAGGCACGCACAGTGGATACAAGCAGAAACAGACACATACAAGATGACACCACAAATGCCTGAAGTGATAATTTTGCAACATGAAGTCACCCAAGCAATTAATTCTACTCACAATTGGAAAGCCCATGGAAAAGATAAAATAGCAAATTTCTGGCTAAAGAAGTTCACCTCAACACATTCACATCTAACTAAATTATTTAACAGTTACATTGCAGACCCATACACATTCCCTGATACACTTACACAAGGAATAACTTATCTGAAACCTAAAGATCAAGCAGACACAGCAAACCCAGCTAAATATCGCCCCATAACATGCCTACCAACAATATACAAAATAATAACTTCAGTCATTACACAGAAATTAATGACACATACAACACAGAACAAAATTATAAATGATGTAAAGAGCAACTGATAATAGATGCAGAGGTGACATATCAAGCTAAAACTAAACAAAGGTCGCTACACTACGCATACATTGATTACCAAAAAGCTTTTGATAGTGTACCCCATTCATGGTTACTACAAATATTGGTAATATACAAAGTAGATCCTAAATTGATACAGTTCCTAAACATAGTAATGAAAAATTGGAAAACCACACTTAATATCCAAACAAATTCAAATAATATCACATCACAGCCAATACAGATTAAGCGTGGAATATACCAAGGAGACTCATTAAGTCCTTTCTGGTTCTGCCTTACTCTGAACCCACTATCCAACATGCTAAATAATACAAATTATGGATACAATATTACTGGAACATACCCACACAAAATCACACATTTGCTATACATGGATGATCTAAAACTACTGGCGGCAACAAATCAACAACTCAACCAATTACTAAAGATAACGGAAGTATTGAGCAATGATATAAATATGGCTTTTGGAACAGACAAATGTAAGAAAAATAGCATAGTCAAGGGAAAACACACTAAACAAGAAGATTACATATTGGATAACCACAGCGACTGCATAGAAGCGATGGAAAAAACAGATGTCTATAAATATCTAGGATACAGACAAAAAATAGGAATAGATAATACAAATATTGAAGAAGAACTAGAAGAAAAATATAGACAAAGACTCACAAAAATACTGAAAACAGAACTGACAGCAAGAAACAAGACAAAAGCTATAAATACTTATGCTATACCACTATTAACCTACTCATTTGGAGTAGTGAAATGGAGTAACACAGACCTAGAAGCACTCAATACACTTACACGATCACAATGCCACAAATATAGAATACATCACATACATTCAGCAACAGAAAGATTCACATTAAGCAGAAAGGAAGGAGGAAGGGGATTTATCGACATAAAAATCCTACATTATGGACAGGTAGACAATTTAAAAAAATTCTTTCTAGAACGAGCAGAAACTAGCAAAATACACAAAGCACTCACTCATATAAATACATCGGCTACACCACTGCAATTTCATAACCACTTCTACAACCCTTTGGATCCCATAACATCAACAGATACGAAAAAAGTAAATTGGAAAAAGAAAACACTACATGGCAAGCACCCGTATCATCTAACACAGCCACACATCGATCAAGACGCATCCAACACATGGCTAAGAAAAGGCAATATATACAGTGAGACGGGAGGATTCATGATTGCAATACAGGATCAAACAATAAACACCAGATATTACAGCAATCATATTATTAAAGATCCCAATACCACAACAGATAAATGCAGACTTTGCAAACAACAAATAGAAACAGTAGATCACATTACAAGCGGATGTACAATACTAGCAAATACAGAATACCCCAGAAGACATGACAATGTAGCAAAAATAATACATCAACAACTTGCCATACAACATAAACTTATAAAACAACACGTTCCCACATATAAGTATGCACCACAAAATGTACTGGAGAATAATGAATACAAATTATACTGGAACAGAACCATTATAACAGATAAAACAACACCACATAACAAACCTGACATCATACTCACCAATAAAAAGAAGAAATTAAAACAACTAATCGAAATATCCATACCCAATACAACATATATACAGAAGAAAACAGGAGAAAAAATTGAAAAATACATCCAACTGGCTGACAAAGTCAAGGACATGTGGCATCAGGAAAATGTTGACATTATACCAATTATACTATCAACTACAGGAGTCATACCACACAATATCCACCAGTACATCAACCCAATACATCTACATCCAAACGTATATATACAACTACAGAAATCTGTAATTATTGATACATGTTCAATTACCCGAAAGTTCCTAAATGCAATGTAACATATACCGTACAGTTAAAAGGAAGTCACGCTTGATCAAGGTCCGCGTCACTTCCCATTTTTAACCAGACATAAGGTCTGAGAAAGGAAAGAAGATAATAATAATAATGATAGTGGTAGGTATAAAAATAATTTATCGGTGAGCAAAATATTTTCTGGGGAAGAGAAATGTAGTAAGACTGCACTAGCTAAGAACAGTGGGAAATGAGGAAGATCTGGTTGGAAAGAAGGATGTAAAGGGTAACGAGTGCATAGAGGCAGGATGTTAGTCATTATTGTTGCATCAGTAGATATACCGTTAACTCTCTTTTGAAACTAGGAATGTTATTTATTTCTCTAATATAATGAGGGGCGTTACCCGAGAGTCGGGTTCATGCTGCCGAGAAGGATTCGAGAAAGCTGCTGAACGATGGAGTGGGACAGAAAAGATTTTGCTCCGATGGGAATGGGTGTTTTGCTATGTTCTTCAGCGAAGAGATTTAAGGTCGAGAAGAGATATGAGGGAGGGCGTACGTTGATAAGACAGTGAAAAGACAGAAAGGGTATGGAAATCTCTGCGATTGTCTGCATCCAGCGATAATAGCCGAGCATATGTGGTGAAATATGATCAAAGAATCGAACGTCACAGATATATCGAACACAGGCGTTGATAACCAGTCATTGGCGCCTTGGGCGTTCGTGAAAAAGACCTTGCACGATAACATCGTTGTAATCAATATCTGGAAGTATAAGTGTTTATGTAAGTTTTTTTTTTCAGGTCAAGAGGGAACAGATTTTTACATTTTTGTAGGGCATGGAGAAATACTGACGCTTTCTTGCTCAGTGCGGTTACGTGCCCAGTTCAACTTAGATTTTCCTCTGTTAGTACAGGAGAGAACTTGATATTTGTCCCATTTAAGGTTAAAGATGATGTAGATTCCCAATATTTCGCGCTGGTGAGCCTAGAACGAACAATCAGTACTGCTTGGGTTTTGGATGGCTTGAGCTTAAAATTCACATACAGAAT
The DNA here is from genome assembly GCF_023898315.1 of Schistocerca nitens. Lineage (NCBI taxonomy): Eukaryota > Metazoa > Arthropoda > Insecta > Orthoptera > Acrididae > Schistocerca > Schistocerca nitens. The sequence continues at coordinate 602,942,007 of NC_064619.1, read as the reverse complement.
AATAAAACGTGTTAATTTTGCAAGGGTGCGAATGTCAATTTCCAGCCGGCCGCGGTGGTCTAGCGGTTCTGGCGCTGCGGTCCGGAACCGCGGGACTGCTACGGTCGCAGGTTCGAATCCTGCCTCGGGCATGGGTGTGTGTGATGTCCTTAGGTTAGTTAGGTTTAAGTAGTTCTAAGTTCTAGGGGACTTATGACCTAAGATGTTGAGTCCCATAGTGCTCAGAGCCATTTGAACCATTTGTCAATTTCCAAATGCTGTATGCAGCAAAATAAAGATGATATTTTCCCTTTCGCGATTATCTGTGTACATTCCTGTACAAAATGTTTGGTGTTAGGAGCTTAGCCACCGATAGTCCGATATTTCGGATACGAGAAATTGATGTGACACCAGTTCCTTAGCAGTGTAGCTTCCTGCTTGTTGTTAGTTCCTTTTTTATTTTAATTTCCCTGAACTACTAGGTAAGGGACAGCCGTTTACTTACATATTGAGCAGTCTGCGAAGTACAGCATCCATCACGTATTTCGGAATTAATGGATCAGATGACCAACCTGACTCAGATCCCCATTCAGCTAATCTGATTTAGTTTTTTTCCGAATATTCTCTCAACCAGTTTCCAATATTTCTGGCTTTGCAGCCATCATATTCAGCTACTAGAAGCTCTTGTTAGAGCCGTTGAGAAGGCAAGATAACGTAATGTGGTGTGAGGTACCGGTGACAGATGGTTTGTTCGGTGCGAGTATCGTGAGAAAGCCCGCCTAAATTGTGGTCCTTCTCCGCGATCGGCTGGTGCGTTCGGAAGTTTCGCGCTAAAACGATAGTCTTCTGTTACTAATGTTAGAGAAACTGAAGATCGCCTTTACTTGTATTTCAAATTAAAACATCTCTCAAAAGCGTGTTATCATTCCATTATTTGACAAGTATTAATAACCAGCAGAATAATAAACATAAACGAAAATGCAGACGAAGCAAGTTGGTGATCTTCGGATAGCGCCTAATCAGGATGGCAGACTTGGAAGGCAGAAATGTTGTCTGCCGCGGTTGGTGTCAGTTAAGATTTTATCAGCAATCTCTGGTTTGTGAATGTGAGAGCTGGTGGGGTAGACTAGGAGCACAGACATATCGTATGCCGGGGCCGGTTCCAGTTAACACTTTATTACCAATTTATGGTTACATGGACAGACATGTAATTGAAAACAATTTGATAGTAATTACGGAAATACGCAGTTCATCTTTTATTTTGTATTGAAGTATGAAGGTTGGAGATTATTTGTGATTCTTAACGTGGAATATACACACATCAAGACAAGTTTCGCATCACTCCGGTTCCCAGAACTGCTGAAGATAGACGTTGCCTATGGATATTGTATCACAGACACAGTCCCTTTGACTGTTCAGAGATGCCACTAAACCGGCCCAAAGGTGTAAACAACCATACATGAGCAGCGCCTATTAGACGGAGGGGGTCAGACAGCCGATCAGTTCCAGTCATTCCACCAGGAAGGGGGTACACGGCTCGTGTTGTCTGTAGTTCAACCTTGCCTAGACGGTCAGTACCGCGTTTCGATCGCGTCCGCATTTTTACTTACAAGGGAACCTCCCCATCGCACCCCCCTCAGATTTAGTTATAAGTTGGCACAGTGGATAGGCCTTGAAAAACTGAACACAGATCAATCGAGAAAACAGGAAGAAGTTGTGTGGAACTATGAAAAAATAAGGAAAATATACAAACTGAGTAGTCCGTGGGCAACATATGCAACATCAAGGACAATTTGAGCCCAGCAGCACCGTGGTCCCGTGGTTAGCGTGAACAGCTACGGACCTAGAGGTCCTTCGTTCAAGTCTTCCCTCCAGTAAAAAGTTTTAATTTTTATTTTCAGACAATTATCAGAGTTCAGGCACTCACACATAATCAATTTCGCTCTCCAAACTTCCAGGACGTGTTCAGATTTGCTTGGACATATGCAGGATTTGACGGTCTACACAGGGAAAAATTTGAAAACGTTAAAAACATATGTTTTGATAGAGCACAGAGAAAACTGTGCGACTGTGAAACTGTTGCATTCATTTGTTGCAGTTTATGTGACACACTTATGTTTTCATCACATTTTTGGGAGTGATTATCACATCCACAAGAAAACCTAAATCGGGCAAGGTAGAAGAATCTTTTTACCCATTCGCCAAGTGTGCAAGTTAGGTGGGTCGGCAACATATTCCTGTCATGTGACGCACATGCAGTCGCCAGTGTCGTATAGAATATATCAGACGTGTTTTCCTGGATCAAATGTTTTCGGTTCCCATTGGAGAGGCACGTCCTTTCGTCTACTAATCGCACGGTTTTGCGGTGCCGTCGCAAAACACAGGCCCTAAACTTATTACAGTGAATAGAGACGTCAATGAACGAACGGACAGATCATAACTTGCAAAAACAAAGTAAGTAAATTTTTCGCCCAAGGGTAGACTTGAACCAAGGACCTTTCAGTCCGCAGCTGCTCACGCTAACAACAGGACCACGGCGCTCATGTGCCTAGATATGCCTTGATGTTGCATATGTTGCCCATGGACTACTCAGTTTGTATATTTTGCTTATTTTTTCATAGTTCCACACATCTTCTTCCTGTTTTCTCGACTGATCTGTGTACAGTTTTTCAAGGCCTATCCACTGTGCCAAATTATAACTAAATCTGAGGGGGGTGCGATGGGGAGGTTCCCTTGTTAGTGCCATGAAGGGCTGTCAACAAGGGAAATGTCCAGGCGTCTCGGAGTGAACTAAAGCGATGTTGTTCGGATATGGAGGAGATACAGAGAGACAGGAACTCTCGATGACATGCCTCGCTCAGGACGCCCAAGGGCTACTGCTGCAGTGGATGACCGCTACCTATGGATTATGGCTCGGAGGAACCCTGACAACAACGCCACCATGTTGAATAATGCTTATCGTGCAGCCACAGGACGTCGTGTTACGACTCAAACTGTGCGCAATAGGTTACATGATGCGCAACTTCACTTCCGATGTCCACGGTGAGGTCCATCTTTGCAACCACGACACCATGCAGCGCGGTACAGATGGGCCCATCAACATGCCGCATGGACCGCTCAGGATTGGCATCACGTTCTCTTCACCGACGAATGTCGCGTATGCCTTCAACCAGACAATCGTCGGAGACGCGCATGGAGGCAACCCGGTCAGGCTGAACGCCTTAGACACACTGTCCAGCTAGTCCAGCAAAGGTGGAGGATCCCTGCTGTTCTGGGGTCGCGTTATGTGGGGCCGACGTACGCCGCTGGTGGTCATGTAAGGCGTCATAACGGCTGTACGATACGTGAAGACCATCCTCCGACCGATAGTGCAACCATATCGGCAGCATATTGGCGAGGCTTTCGTCTTCATGGACGACAATTCGCGCCGCCATCGTCTACATCTTGTGAATGACTTCCTTCAGGATAACGACATCGCTCGACTAGAGTGGCCAGCATGTTCTCCAGACGTCAACCCTATCGAATATGCCTGGGATAGATTGAAAAGGGCTGTTCATGAACTACGTGACCCGACAATCAGTCTGAGGGATCTACGCCTATTCGCTGTTGAGGAGTGGGACAATCTGGACCAACAGTGCCTTGATGAACTTGTGGATAGTATGCCACTACGAATACAGGCATGCATCAATGCAAGAGGACGTGCTACTGAGTATTAGAGGTACCGCTGTGTAAATCAGTCTCGACCATCACCTCTGAAGGTGACGCTGTATGGTGGTAGAACATTCAACGTGTGGTTTTCATGATCAATAAAAAGGACGGAAATGATGTTTATGTTGATCTCTATTCCAATTTTCTGTACAGGTCCCGCAACTCTGGCGCGAATAGTTCCCTCCGTCGCACACCGCTTGGTATATATGTAGATGCAGAACCGAGGAGATGCAAAACTTGTTTTGGTTTGTGTAATTGTGCAGTTTCTCGTATTCTGCTAATAGAAAGCGAGTGGCATTCGTATAAACAAAGCAATTAGAAATTTAATTATTTATGAAATATCAGTTCCTCGCTAAAAGTTTATTACAGCCTCAAGATAACGAATTCACGACTTAAGTGCTATTTTCTGCGCAGGGGACAACAGCTACAGAAGACTGAAGGTTGGTGAACATTAATTAGACCTTATGGATTCCAATCAGGGCGGTGAAAGCAAGTAGGGACCTCGCGTGTACTGTAATGTAAGTATAAATGAGATCAGAGACAAGTCAACCGTGGTAACACAGAGGGGGTATGAAGAAGAGAAATTTTCGAAGGAAACGGGTTTGTCGTACGCACCCTCTCCCATCTGACTCTGTTCTTTCTTTACCTGCCGTAAGTTGAGGCAAGCCAGGTTGGTTCCTTTAACTTGGCCACAACAGATTTCACTTCCCATTCTTGTCCAATCGACCTAATGGTCCGCCACTAATGATCATGACGTCGACGAGACATCCACTACCAAAACCACTTTTCAAAAATGGTAATCAGAAAAAAAAGAATGATCATGGACGTGTTTGCTAAGAAATGGACCGAGAGCGGGACTAAACTGTCAGTGAGCCGCTACTACGGAAATGGTGAGCTCAAATATTGCGGACGCCGCGTAACAGAGCCGTCCGCTGCGAGCTGCGCGCCAGCAGAGAACAAACAAACGGCGCGAGGAGAGGACGGCGCATCGCCGTGGAGGGAAGGAAGGATAATAATGAACGGTTAGCGGCGAGGGAGCGCCCGCGCGCTATAAATCTCTCGCGGGGAAGCGGGTTAAACTCGGGGTGTACAGTGGCGAGGGACGGGGCCAGCGCGCGGAAAATCCCCCGCAAACGGCCCTCGCTCACACCCTGCACCGCCCACGCAAACAGACCTGTCGCGTTGTCCGCAGTCTCTCATCGCGACGTCCACAGTGCCAAGTCCGTCCCGCTCTGTGCTGCGACTTGAGCGCTGACAAGGGGAGGCCGCCAATTGTGAAATTCAGATTCGATTCATACTGCGCGTAATAAAAGCTCATGGCCAGAGGTGTAATGTGGCAAAGCACCAAGATGCACTTCTCAGCTGTTGTCGAGAAAATCGACAGTTAAAAGAAACCGTTGCGGTGAAATACTCTCTACGATTTATATTTTCCAACAGCGTCGTGGCGCAGCGGCAAGCGCCCGGGTTCGTAATCCGAAGGTCGCGGGATCGAATCTCGCGCCATGCAAATTTTTTTTTTAGTATTTGTTTTTGTAATTCATATATATATATATATATATATATATATATATATATATATATATATATATATATATATATATATATATAATTCCCGGCAATCAGTTGCATCAATTATGCATATAATAAGTTGATGAAAGTCGTTTGTCGTGGAAAAACTGGCGACTTCGAACATGATTATGTTTTCCGCAAACAAAGTTGTATTTCACAAATGTTATTGTCTTCATAATGTTTACACGTGTAGTTAACGTAAGACGTATAATTCATAATTTAAAGGATTCTCAGGATATTCGTTTTATAGGCTCAATTGTTAATTATATATATATATATATATATATATATATATATATATATATATATATATATTTGAATTACAAAAAACAAATATTTAAAAAAAAGGTTGCATGGCGCGAGATTCGGTCCGGCGACCTGATTATGAACCCGAGCGCTTACCGCTGCGCCACGACGATGTAGGAAACTATAAGTCGTAGAGAGTATTTCACCCCAACGGTTTCTTTTAACTGTCGATTTTCTCGACAGCCGCTGAGAAGTGCATCTTGGTGCTTTGCCACATTACACCTCTGGCCATGAGCTGTTATTATGCGCAGTATGAATCGAATCTGAATTTCACAATTGGCGGCCTCCCCTTGTGAGTGGCTATCGATCAAAGCGCCGTGTGTCTACAGGCTCTGGCTTTCTCCCGATAGGAAAGCGAATGCCACCGACAGCTACACTATTTAAATGCTTTTCCCAGTATTAACCGTAGGATAAAGGGACACCCAACGTCGTGTTGCACTAATAACTTGCGAGCACGAGTACTGTGCCTTCAGGTGTGTATTTTTGAAACGAAACAGATCCATGATATATAATTATACACCACGTTGGCGGAGGTGTGGTCCATGATTTATAAAAGTTGGAAAAGTGCGAGTACGACTCACACACTGAGGGCTTCGTACAAACTTGATTATTTATTATACAGACAGTTCTTACCCACATTGGTACTGGCAAGATATCGGTCCAAGAGATTCCAAGACTTTAGTGGATATGTTACTTTCAAGTTTGAAGTCGAATAACAAATGACAAAAGAAATATTTTATTCGTGTCATATAGTTACAAATGAACAGTTTTCTGATTTTTTTCCCTTTGCTTGTACTGTGAAACCTTGATTCTTGCCAGATTTCATGATTTTATGCCTACCAGAAGAACCCTATAGGTTTTAAGTAGTCAGTTTTCGAGTACCAAAGTTTGTGACAGATATTGCCCCATCTTTTGATAACACTGAGTTAGGAGGTTATCTGTTTCACACTACCAAAAGACCACAGACCTGAGTATGTGACATAAATTTCAATGTGATACGTCGGCCCGTGGAAAAAACCATCTTACCAGACGGACGGACTTACGGGCAGACAGAAATGAGAAACTTTTCTTCCGTGTGATATAATTACAGATTCACCGTTTGCGGAACGTTGTCTCTTGCCAAATTTCATGATTCTAGACCAGCGGGAAGTACCCTGTACGTATTGATAAGTGAGTTTCCGAGAATCGAAATGGCCGTGCCTTTTTTGTTTGCATTGATTTAGAAGCTAACGTTTTTTATACCACCAAGTAACTATAGACCTTAGTACGTGACATAAATTTCAACTTGCTAAGTCTACCCATTCATGAGAAAAAAAGGATTTTAACAGTCCGACGCGTAAACAGACGGACAGACAACGAAGATATATATATATATATATATATATATATATATATATATATATATATATATATATCCCATTTATCTTGACCACCCTAAATAAATGAAACTTCCTGGCAGATTAAAACTGTGTGCCCGACCGAGACTCGAACTCGGGACCTTTGCCTTTCGCGGGCAAGTGCTCTACCAACTGAGCCACCGAAGCACGACTCACGCCCGGTACTCACAGCTTTACTTCTGCCAGTACCTCGTCTCCTACTTTCCAAACTTTACAGAAGCTCTCCTGCGAACCTTGCAGAACTAGCACTCCTGAAAGAAAGGATATTGCGGAGACATGGCTTAGCCACAGCCTGGGGGATGTTTCCAGAATGAGCTTTTCACTCTGCAGCGGAGTGTGCGCTGATATGAAACTTCCTGGCAGATTAGAACTGTGTGCCCGACCGAGACTCGAACTCGGGACCTTTGCCTTTCGCGGGCAAGTGCTCTACCAACTGAGCTACCGAAGCACGACTCACGCCCGGTACTCACAGCTTTACTTCCGCCAGTACCTCGTCTCCTACCTTCCAAACTTTACAGAAGCTCTCCTGCGAACCTTGCAGAACTAGCACTCCTGAAGGTCCCGAGTTCGAGTCTCGGTCGGGCACACAGTTTTAATCTGCCAGGAAGTTTCATATCAGCGCACACTCCGCTGCAGAGTGAAAATCTCACCCTAAATAACTGTTTGCCCCCATGCAAATTACAAAATGTTTCAAGCAAATGTTCTTTAGCCGTCAGGCGGACATCAATAAGCATGATTGCCTTCGTTGTAGCTTTGTTTTTTACAAAGATATGAACAGCGGTATGACTTTTTTAAATGGCACCCTGTATTTTTTATTCGGTAATTCATTTCCTCTCCTAGACCTATTCAAAAATGTCTCACAGTGTACCGACAGGGCTAGGTCAGGTGAGACGGCCGTGGATGGTCTCCCCGACCGCTGCAAATCGTCGAGCTCCGCCAAATCGTCTTCTGATGACGTCACCCTCCGTGCCCAGAGACTAACTGTACTTCTGTCGACACCAGATGCTCCATAGACTATTTTGAAACTGCTCTGTAGCTACCTTGTCTGTCGGAAGTGATGGAAGCTTGACGTGCTCATTCAGGAGACTTCAAATAATACATCCGCAGCATTGTTTTCGACTGACAAAAAAAATGCGGTGCATTACTTTCTGGGTAACCCTCGTATATACACACTCATGCACACTTCGGTATTATTAACGCCTGCACAAAAGTTACATTGGAAATTTGGAGCCGGCCGAAGTGGCCGAGCGGTTCTAGGCGCTTCAGTCCGGAACCGCGCGACCACTACGGTCAACGTAGTAGTGGAAAATGCTGTGCAGCTAGTGCAACACTGTGAAATGACTGATGACTCTTATAAATAACAAATGGTACTAAACTATTTCATTAAGAGAACATATGACCTCTTAAATACGAATTTCCAGTACCAAATAACGTTAATCAACTTAAATAACGCAGCTAAAAATTATCATGTCATTTCACGGCGACAGTCACAGGTCTAACATTTCAACGCAGATCTAATTTTATCATGATGAGTAAAACAGACATTAGAACTTATGCTTTTATTGCTAACGTTATTTTAAAAATTATAATATATCCTCACAAGCATCTTCTAACCAAACTGCGTGCCTACGTAGTATCGCCTCAGTTGTGCTACTGGATTCGTGATTTCCTGTCACAAAGGTCACGGTTCGCAGTAATAGACGGAAAGTCATTGAGTAAAACAGAAGTAATATCCGGCGTTCCCCAAGGAAGTGTTATAGACCCTTTATTGTTCCTGATCTATGTTAATGACATAGGAGACAATCTGAGTAGCCTTCTTAGATTGTTTGCAGATGATGCTGTCATTCACCGTCCTGTAAAGTCGTCAGATGATCACTTGCAAAATGATTTAGATAAGATATGTGTATGGAGCGAAAAGTGGCAGTTGACCCCGAATAGAGAAAAGTGCGAAGTTATTGACATCAGTATAAAATAAATCAGCTAAATTTCGATTACGCGATAAGTCACACAAATCTAGGCTGTAAATTCAGCTAAATGCTTAGGGATTACAATTATAAATAACCTAAATTGGAACGATCACATAGATAATACTGTGCGTAGAGCAAAGCAAAGATTGCGATTCATTGGCAGAACACTTAGAAGGTACAATAGGTCTACTAAAGAGACTGCTTACACCACGCTTGTCCGCCCTGTTCTGGAGTATTGCTGTGCGGTGTGGGATCCGCATCAGCTGGGACTGACGGATAACATCGAAAAAGTATAAAGGGCAGCTCGTTTTGTATTGTCATGAAATAGGGGAGATAGTGTCACAGACATGATACGTGAATTGGAGTGGCAATCATTAAAACAAAGGCGTTTTTCGTTGCGACGGGATCTTCTCATGACATTTCAATCACCAGTTTTCTCTTCCGATTGGGAAAACATTCTGTTGGCACCCACCTACATAGGGAGAAATGATCATCACGATAAAATAAGAGAAATCAGGGCTCACACAGAAAAATGGAAGTGCTCGTTTTTCCCGCCTGCCTTTCGAGAGTGGAACGGTAGAGAGACAGCTTGAAGGTGGTTCATTGAACCCTCTGCCAGGCACTTTATTGTGAATAGCAGAGTAATTGCGTAGACGTAGATAATGCGATTAGTTCAATAAATCCCGGCAGCGATTGTCGCGCTTATCTGTTCAAAAATGGCTCTGAGCACTATGGGACTGAACTTCTGAAATCATCAGTCCCTTAGATCATAGAACTAGTTAAACCTAACCAACCTAAGGACATCACACACATCCGTGTCCGAGGCAGGATTCGAACCAGCGACCGTAGCGGTCGCGCGGTTCCAGACTGTAGGGCCTAGAAAAGCTCGGCCACTCCGGCCGGCGCCCTTATCTGTTGTATTCGCTACCGTCATTTTAGCGGCACATTGGCTGGCTAATACCTCGTGTCAAAATGGCTTCGTCCAAATTCCTCCCGGCTTGTTACGAATTGATTTATGGTGATCTACTTTTGTCACACCCACTGACACCGCTGACGCCACATCGCTAGCACGAGCGGAATGATGCAGTGCAGTCGGTCTGGTTTCCGTGACGTGGCGGTGGCGGCCGTGCCGCGCCTAGAGAGAGATGGTAGGCAGCAGCCGCCCCCCCCCCCCCCCCCAGTGCAACCACGCCGTGCCACTGAACCCGCAGCAAACGGCTTTGTAATGTGCTGCAACGCGCCGCTTATCTCTGCCGCCCGCCGCGCCATAAACACCCCGCCGCCGCCTCCTGCCACAGCGCGCACCTAACGTCGCTGTCTGACCGGCCGTACGTTTTGCACGACTCCTTCGCAACTGGCATAATTATTATTATTTTCGTTTCCACGACAGTACAGCACAGTCACTTACTACACTACTGGCCATTAAAATTGCTACACCACGAAGATGACGTACTACAGACGTGAAATTTAACCGACAGGAAGAAGATGCTGTGATATGCAAATGATTAGCTTTTCGGAGCATTCCACCAAGGCTGGTGCCGTTGGCGACACCTACAACCTGCTGACATAAGGAAAGTTTCCAACCGATTTCTCATACACAAACAGCAGTTGACCGGCGTTGCCTGGCGAAACGTTGTTCTGGTGCCTTTTGTAAGGAGGATAAATGCGTACCATCACGTTTCCGACTTAGATAAAGGTCGGAGAGTAGCCTATCGCGATAGCGGTTTATCGAATCGCGACATTGCTGCTCGCGTTGGTCGAGATCCAATGACTGTTGGCAGAATATGGAATCGGTGGGTTCAGGAAGGTAATACACAACGCCGTGCTGGATCCCAACGGCCTCGTACCACTAGCAGTCGAGATGACAGGCATCTTATGCGCATGGCTGTAATGTATCGTGCAGCCACGTCTCGATCCCTGAGTCAACAGATGGGGACGTTTGCAAGACAACAACCATCTGCACGAACAGTTCGACGACGTTTGCAGCAGCAAGGACTATCAGCTCGGAGACCATGGCTGCGGTTGCCTTTCACGCTGCATCACAGACACGAGCGCCCACGATGGTGAGCTCAACGATGAACCTGGGTGCACGAATGACAAAACGTCATTTTTTCGGATGAATCCAGGTTTGTTTACAGCATCATGATGGTCTCATCCGTGTTTGGCAACATCGCGGTGAACGCACATTGGAAGCGTATATTCGTCGTCGCCATACTGGCGTATCACCCGGCGTGATGGTATGGGGTGCCACTGCTTACACGTCTCGGTCACCTCTTGTTCGCATTGACGGCAATTTGAACATTGGACGTTACATTTGAGATGTGTTACGACCCGTGGCTCTACCCTTCATTCGATCCCAGTAAAACCCTACATTTCAGCAGGATACTGCACGACCGCATGTTGGAAGTCCTGTACGGGCCTTTCAGGATACAGAAAATGTTCGACTGCTGCCCTGGCCAGCACATTCTCCAGATCTCTCACCAATTGAAAACGTCTGGTCAATGGTGGCCGAGCAACTGGCTCGTCACAATACGCCAGTCACTACTCTTGATGAACTGTGTATCGCGTTGAAGCTGTACCTGTACACGCCATCCAAGCTCTGTTTGACTCAATGCCCAGGCGTATCAAGGCCGTTATTACGGCCAGAGGTGGTTGTTCTGGGTACTTATTTCTCAGGATCTATTCACCCAAATTACGTGAAAATGTAATCACATGTCAGTTCTAGAATAATATATTTGTCCAATGAATACCCGTTTATCATTTGCATTTCTTCTTGGTGTAGCAATTTTAATGGCCAGTAGTGTAATTCAAAACATACGTACAGTGTATACACTATATGTTGCACGGGTCTAAAAATGGTTCAAATGGCGCTGAGCACTATGGGACTCAACTGCTGTGGTCATCAGTCCCCTAGAACGTGGAACTACTTAAACCTAACTAACCTAAGGACATCGCACACATCCATGCCCGAGGCAGGATTCGAACCTGCGACCGTAGCGGTCGTGCGGTTCCAGACTGGAGCGCCTTTAACCGCGCGGCTACTCCGGCCGGCTGCACGGGTCTAATTGATTTTGAGGCCCAAAAATCGGCAGTCTTGCTTGCTGGAACATTTGCCGAAACCGAGTCCTCCAGCGTGCAGGCTTCAGGCAACTTCGGGCAGACCGAGAGGTATCCGCCATCTTCAGGTTCTCCACATTGGCATCAATTTTCGTTTGCACCGAATCGCTCCAGTTAGCAGCCCATTTAAGGTCTACCACGTCTGGTAGGATAGTTGCAAACCAGTAGCAGGTTCTTACTTTAAGTTTTGATTACTTCTTCACGTTGCCTTGTTTCGCCACAATTCGATTCGGCCTGCCTAAGTTTATGGTGTAATGACTTAAGGAGGGTAGGACGTCAAACGGGCCGACTTGGAGCAGAAGAGGCATCACAGGACATTTTAATTTCCAGTGTCTATACTTTTACAAATAAAGTCATAAAACTTTGCCGGTATCACCAGGAAGGATTCAGGATTCACATTCATTTCAGTGGAAGTTCGAAAACATAACAAAATAATTTTTTTTACATGTGAAATTTCATCATTTTTACACTTACTTATGACTCCATTTGTTGCTATAGGTACACTTTTCTTCATAAGTTAGAGAGATTCTTCGATGAATTTTGCAGAGCATACATACCATACTTACAGGTGTATGAAACTCTAGAATATATTTAATTTATGAAAAAACGAATGAGATGTTATATTTTAAACTTCATGCTTAGAAAAAACACAAATTTTATAGTTAATTACCTCAGTTTTTACCACAGTTTTTAATAGATCTGGAAAATTCTAGAGTTTTATACACCTCTAAGTATGGTTTGTATGCTGTGCAAAATTCATCGAGAAGAAAACTGGACCTATAGCAACAAATGCTGCCATTAATAAGTGAAAAAAAATGATGAAATTTCACATGTAAAGAAAATTATTTCGTTATGTTTTTGAACTTCCACTGCTATGAGTGTGAATTCTGAATCCTTCCTGGACATGCTGACAAAGTTTTATGAATTTATTTGTAAATGTATAAACAATGGTCATTAAAATGTCCTGTGGTGTCTCTACTGCTCCAAGTTGGCCCATTTGACGTCCTACCCCCCCCCCCCCCCCCCCTTAAGTTGTTCGAAGATGGCTGTTTCTCAACTTCTGGAGAAGACATGATGCCGGCCGGGGTGACCGAGCGGTTCTAGGCGCTACAGTCTGGAGCCGCGCGACCGCTACGGTCGCAGGTACTAAACCTGCCTCGGGCATGGTTGTGTGTGATGTCCTTGGGTTAGTTAGGTTTAAGTAGTTCTAAGTTCTAGGGAACTGATGACCTAGGAAGTTAAGTCCCATAGTGCTCAGAGCCATTTGAACCATTTTTTAAGACATGATACTCCGCTTCCAAACATGGGATACATGAAATCATTTTCCTGTTTCTTCTTCCCAACCTCTGTCGCTGTTCTCCGTCTAATATACGGGTGTGATATGCCTATAGGACGGAAGGTCGTAGGCAACCAGTTGTAATGCAACCTGTCTCGTCAGGAGCGATGTCAACGTGCCTGGTGTGTGCGCAAAATGGTTCAAATGCCTGTCACGCGGCTCCAGACTGTAGCGCCTAGAACCGCACGGCCACTCCGGCCGGCTGTGTGTGCGCAGTTCTGCCTCACTGACGCAGAATATTCTGCCGTACACAAAGGTAGAGCTGGAGTAGACGTGTATTTGGGTTAAGCCCTCGATAAGCTATAAGTAAGCTTGCGTATAATATTATTTCGGCTGCACACTTTTTTTTATCTTAATGTTCTCGCAATGTTCTTTGAAAGAAAATTTGCGGTCGAGCTTTATTCCAAGGTGTGTAGGGGTTCCCCAATGTTGTAACTGCTAACTACTTTCCCCTGCAAGTTATTTCCAATATTTGCCTAGCATGTCTATTTCTCAAGTGAAATATTATGAGTTACTCGTATTATTCTACCCGAGCTTTGTTTCCATAATGTAAACTCACCTGGAGTTAACATCGTAGTATCTTTGTCTACGAGGTCTCTTCAAAAAATTCCGTAACATTCGTAATTTCGCGCCAGTAGTATTGTAAGTAGGCTGTTTAGGTTTTTATGTTGGTAACGCCACGTAGTGCTCTGTATGAAAATCACTGGCTGTGCTGTGTGCAGTCTGTGGCTGGTTTGCGTTGTTAGAATATTTACTATTGTAGTGTTGGGCAGTTGGCTGTTAACAGCGCGTAGCGTTGTGCAGTTGGAAGTGAGCCGCCAGCAGTGGTGGATGTGGGGAGAGAGATGGCGGAGTTTTGAGAGCGGACGATCTGGACGTGTGTCCATCAGAGACAGTAAATTTGTAAGACTGGATGTCACGAACTGATATATATATATATATATATATATATATATATATATATATATATATATATATAATGACTTATGAACACTATTAAGGTAAACACGTTGTTTGTTCTCTATCAAAAATGGTTCAAATGGCTCTGAGCACTATGGGACTCAACTGCTGAGGTCATTAGTCCCCTAGAACTTAGAACTAGTTAAACCTAACTAACCTAAGGACATCACACACATCCATGCCCGAGGCAGGATTCGAACCTGCGACCGTAGCAGTCGCGCGGCTCCAGACTGTAGCGCCTAGAACACACCGGCAGGCTGAAACCGTTACAGAGAAACACCAAATGATGTAGGAATCCTATGGTGATGAGTGCTTAAGCCGTTCTTGGTAATACGTATAGTTCACACGGTTTAAAAATGGCTGGACGTAACTTAAGGATGGCCCTCGTTCAGGGCGCCCTTCGAAGTCTACCGACGACGTTCATGTCAGGAGCGTCAACGAAACCGTACGTGCCAGTCGAAGACTGACTGTCTTACAGATTGCAGAAAATGTAACATTTCAGAAACATCATGTCATGAAATCCTGACACAACATCTCGGCATGCGTAGTGTTCCCGCCAAGTTCGTCCCATAGCTCACGAGTCAAGACCACAGTCTTCCCTGTTGCTGCGTGACTGTTGCACAGAAAACGAATTCACTGTGCTGCCTCATCCTCCGTACTCTCCAGACCTGACCCCTGCGGACTTTTTTGATTTCCAGAGTTGAAAACCGCATTGAAAGGACGAAGGTTTGAAAATAGACGAGATAAAAGAAAATTCGCAGACGGCGCTTCGCGCGGTTCAGCAAGAGGCTACCAAGACTTCTTCCGTAGTGGAAACGACGTTGGGCTAGAGGTATCAATGGGGAGGAGAATATTTCGAAGGAGACCATGCACAATAAGTAAAAGGTAAGCGTGAAAAAATTTTGTGGACAAGGTTTCGGAATTTTCTGAACAGACCTCGTACTTGTACAATTACTTAGAAATGCTTTTAAGCAAAAGCAAATCACTTGTGTTCAAAGTTGATTTTCATAAATTCCATCTCCAACTCTAATGAGCTTTCTAATTATCTTGACAACACAATGCTATACCGCTCTTCTGTGACGGAAACACAGGTCACAACTCCGACGATCAGTTCGTCTCTGGTGTTTTTCGTTGTAGACTTTGCCTTTGAACCATCCGTGCAGGCAGACTTTTAAGCGGCAAGGTACGGCGACCTTGTTGGCCAAGAACCGTGACCATTTCTATCGATCTGTCTTCCGGGAGGGGCGGGGGTGTTAGGTTTAGATGATGTGTCTTCTGCGCCGGCCGCGGTGGCCGTGCGGTTCTATGAGCTACTGTCCGGAACCGCGTGACTGCTACGGTCGCAGGTTCGAATCCTGCCTCGGGCATGGATGTGTGTGATGTCATTAGGTTAGTTAGGTTTAAGTAGTTCTAAGTTCTAGGGGACTGATGACCTAAGATGTTAAGTCCCATAGTGCTCAGAGCCATTTTTTTTGTGTCTTCTGAAAGGTTCAGGGACACTTGTAGCCAAAGCCACGCCTCCTACCAATGCTGCAAGCTAGTTTTAATGACAGTCTACGTAATGGGGTCCTGTAAGAGTGCGGTGACACAACAGGCCCATTCATCTGAGTGTAACAACACAGGAAATTTAGACACGAAGCGACTCTCCAAACAAGCAGCAGTTACAGAGGTTGTAACTCAGCTGCTAAAACCTGCTCCTGATTGCGTGTGTTCCACAGGCAAGCGCAGGTAGCGGCATACCGACACTCGCCTGGAAAAATGTAACAGTCTGCAAAGGAAGAAGACGCTTTACGTATACCCACTCGTCACCAGCAGTAAATCATAACCCACAGGTGTTCGACAACGTTTTCTGCAATAACAGAAACGACTGATGTAGCATCATGGGTATCACAAGGAAACACATTTTCCGTGTAGGTCTCCTGAGAGACTACTGTTGCTGGTAATAACAAGAGGGGTCACATTCTACATCCACGGAAGTAGAAACACACTGTGACAGAGTGTTAAGTAGACTAGCCCTCCCTACGTGCGAGCTCAATGGCCTTATTTGCTGTCTTCATAGGTTTTAAACCCGTTAAAGATGACAACATTTACTGCAATCTATTCCACAGGAAGAGGTGCCCAAAATTCCAATAGCTTAAAGCCTAGTCCCCGCGCGCCGAGGATCTCTAATGACAGCGGTTCGTTTGATAACAACGACTGAAGCCCCGCTCTTCGTCACCCGCCGGCAGAACATATAGTGAGCAGCTGACACCCCGCTCTTGCCTGCGCGCCGACACTTGTGGAGAGAACAGCGATGTCACTGCAAGGTGCGGGCACCACTCAAGAGGCGAGGCCGCTTCCCCGGGACGCCAGATAACGTTCCCCCACTGACCTTCCACAACGTCCTCGCTGTGACGCTGCTCTTATCGCGTTACCGCTACACTGATAAGCTGACAACTTTTCAACGATGCTATGCCTCGCAAAATAACAATCGTTTACACACCTTCAAAATTGCGAGAAAAACAAAAGGCACGAAGGTTGCCGTCCGACGAGGTCATCGGGACGGAGGACAAACTCATACTGGCGAAGGAAATTGCCCGTGCGTCCAGGCAGTTATGTGAGGCAATACTGGGAAATCAGGGAAAACTTGTCTGGATGGCCTGACCGGGTTTGAAGTGGAGCCACCACCCGCGAATGCTTGTCCAGTGCCTTACCATCTCTGTCAGTTTGAAACGTGCTAGTCCAGCAACATCCAGGCTGAGTTGGTTCAAATGGCTCTGAGCACTACGGGACTTAACTTCTGAGGTCATCAGTCTCCTAGAAATATATTATTGCAAACGTTAACAGTCTTTATATCACTGTACTAGTCTATTAAAGTGCTTTCGAGTGCCATGACAAAGGAATATAGGCTAAAGTGCCCATATTTCGGATGGTTGCCTCATATCTTGGCTAAAGGGAAAACGAAAGCACATACCAAGGCTGCAGGGAAGACACCACCTTCAAGAAAACCTACTCTAGGAGCTTCATTTGATTCATCTGATAGACATACAACATCTGGATCTAAAAAGAGGGAGCTGTTCGTATAAAAAAAAATAAAAATAAAAAAATAAACCCAGAGAGCCACGAAAAGACAGGATCATGGGGAGAAAGACTCCGGTTCAAGCCATGATGAAACCATACTGAAATAATCATCATCTGAATATGAAAACGACGAGGAGCACATATATGGCGACATATGTGGTCAGCTGGTACCTCTAAAAAATGGCTCTGAGCACTATGGTGGGACTTAACATCTGAGGTCATCAGTCTCCTAGACTTAGAACTACTTTAACCTAAGCACACCACACACATCCATGCCTAAGGCAGGATTCGAACCGGCGACCGTAGCGGTTCCGGACTGAAGGGCCTAGAACCACTCGGCCACAGAGGCCGGCTGGTACCTGTACAGAGTCCTGGATTAAGTACGTCGGTTGCTTTCGCCAGTGTTATAAGCTTTGTGCAGGTGTCGACCATGTTGCTTGGAAAGTTTTTAAATGTGACTTCTGTATAAAAAGAACACTAAGGCCGAGCTTTTGAAACAAGCGTTTGGTGTGAAAAAGGGTATGTTAATAATTCAAAAAATAATAGTGTTTCTTTACAATCCGTAACTAGGAAACCCGAAAACCCTAAATTAGAAACCATATTTTCCGGAGGTAAAAATTACAGGTTTGTTCAGCTGTTACAGAATGAGAATATATTCCGAAGACATTTTGCAGGGGTAGTATTTAAATATTCCCTAGTAATGCGCATGTTCCATAATCTGAAGGCAGCTAATTTAATCGTAATTTTAAGTTTAAAAACGGAGCCCGATAATGGGGAACTTTTCCCTACCGTTACATAAAAAATATACTGCTTCAGTATCTCTGTTGATGCGAAATTTACGCGTTTTAATGAACTTTATTTGAAAATCGATTACGCATTTTAATGAACTTTACTTGAAAATCGATATAACTAGAGTGCATTTCGGAAGTAATTTTGTTACATGGCTGAAACCGTACTTGAAAAACGCTACAAGTTATAAAAATCCTTTGAAGTTTACCTTTAGGTCCTCCAGCAATTTTATGGTTATGTCATTTTTCACGTAAAGCTGGAATATGCAGATCGGCCGTGTATACCCCGGTATTGTATGAGGGAGCACACTTTTCAGATATTTCTTCAGGCACGTATCCCATCAAAACGCCGGAAGATGAGGCTATCTAGCTTCGAAATCGATAGCGTCTCCAACAAACATTCAAAAATACAGCTACAGGAAAAGTAAGGAAACAGTTTTTCGTATTATCCACAGATGTAAGTACTAGTAATGTGTGAAATCAAGCGTCGTAAAGAATGCAGACGCGTGTTGAATGAGGCTGACATCATTTGCTAAGACATGCCACTACTGGTGATTACGAATGGATGATTACGAATGAAGTAACCAAGAACTCGTTAAGTACAAGCTGGTAATAAGATGTGCAAGGTAATCTACTTCTCAGTCTTAAGCGAAATATACTCGAGTTTCTTTTTACGTACTTGCTATCTGATGCGATTCATTGCCTACGAACATTTTATGTTGCAACTCCATGTTACAGACGCAGTTTTCAAGAGTATTTTCTGCATTTGCGACTATTCCATAAGGTCTATTATTACAGGAGAGGTACATAGATGTACAAAGCGACAAGCGACTGATTTGGAAGATAATAGTGGAAATGGATGAGAACTGCAGTCCTGGACTGTGCGGCTGGTCCTGGCGGAGGTTCCAGTCCTCCCTCGGGCATGGGTGTATGTGTTTGTCCTTAGGATAATTTAGGTTAAGTTGTGAGTAAGCTTAGGGACTGATGACCTTAGCAGTTAAGTCGCATAAGATTTCACACACTTTTTTTTTTATGGGAACTCGCTGTTAATATTCATCGGAACAAAAGCACAAGAGAAATGGTAAAACTCGTAACTTTTGTGACAGAAGGAATTATTCTAGTCATATGGCCGCCTTGTAATGAAGTACTGCAATATCGTGCTGATCTGTTAGTTCCGTGCCTTAGATCCAGCTTATTAAACAAAGTTCGAAATCAGAAATAAATACGTATGTAGTGCGTGTACATACTGATGGAAACTTTTTCCCTGTTCACAAAATGCCGGACGACGCAGACGTTAGGAATCTCCAGGCACGCTGAAGGGGAGGTTTACTATCTTAATTCGATTTTTTAAATTGCATTTTTGGATCCATAAAAGTGTTTAGAATCCACCCCTGAAACGGTTTTTCCGAATACGGAACGGAAATGTTTGTTATTCGCGGTTGAACAAAAAAATGCACCTGCTTGAAATCGGCCTTTGTCACACATCAGATTTTTTCTTTCGGAGGACGCGTTATTGTACCGGTGCTTGGGAGGAAACATACAAAATTCGAATGAAAGTTTGAACGCGTGTGTTTAGAAGTTAGCCCCCAAGCATTTGCATTCTGGTGCGAAGACCGTGGAGACTGCGACTTTCCAGGCAGTGAACAGCTTCAACGAAGGGTATTCAGCAATTCTGAAGACCATCACAACGATGGACGTCACCCTGGGACTCTATACGACGCAGTGCGCCAAGCATTCGGACGACCACTGGATTCAAGCGGCCGAAAACCGCTTGTCACCGGCCGTACGAGCGGCTCTGGAGCAGCGCAGGATGGTCCAGATCGAGCAGAACGCCCTCTATGAGGAAGAGGAAGGACTAGTTTATGGATCCGGAATACCAGATTGAACGTAAGTTGCGTAATATTGCATTTATCTGTAGTCAAAACTTCAAACGCGTTTTTCTCGAAATGACGTTTTTTCCATCGCGCGGCAAATCTACTGAACCGATTGGCATGATTCTTTGATTCCGACAAAGCTAAGTCTTTTGGTTGGCAGGAGAGCCAACACCGTGTTACTAGAGGAGGCCGAAAGGCATGCCATTTAGCACACGCAGGCTGGCGTGAGGTCTGGAACAGGACAAGGAAATTAGAATTTTAAAAAAAGGACGTAGCTGGTGGAATACTTAACTTTAATCCATTAATGAAGAACGTCGGTCTTGACGGTACATGAATCAATATCAATAGTAACTGATAATGGCGCCTTGCTAGGTCGTAGCAATTGACGTAGCTGAAGGCTATGCTAAACTATCGTCTCGGCAAATGAGAGCGTATTTTGTCAGTGAACCATCGCTAGCAGTCGGTTGTACAACTGGGGCGAGTGCTAGGAAGTCTCCCTAGACCTGCCGTGTGGCGGCGCTCGGTCTGCAATCACTGATTGTGGCGACACGCGGGTCCGACGTATACTAACGGACCGCGGCCGATTTAAAGGCTGGCGGTGACACCACACTAAGTAAATTGTCTAGGAGCTGTACCACTTTTATTCCGATTCATCAACTATAAATTATTTTTACTTGGCGGACGAAGTCGAAAAATCGATGAAAAAGACCTTATTTTTTTCAAATGGCCGCCATTTTGTTTCCTGTGGTCCAAATAACTTAAGCAAGGTACAACTCCTAAAGAATCTTATATACTTCACTAACGTCAACTCAATTTTGATTTCAGACGAGCCGGCTGACCTGTGACATACCGCGCGTGGAGGTCTGCATCGAAATTTTGTTTCGTTCCGACGGCACTTCCGCCTTTGCTCTTCGACATTTCCGTTCGAAAAAATTCCAGTTCGTAGATGGTGGTGGTGGTTAGTGTTTAACGTCCCGTCGACAACGAGGTCATTAGAGACGGAGCGCAAGCTCGGGTTAGGGAAGTATTGGAAAGGAAATCGGCCGTGCCCTTTCAAAGGAACCATCCCGGCATTTGCCTGAAACGATTTAGCCAGTTCGTAGAGGAAATATCAATAAACATTGTGACCAAATTTGACACTGATATCTTTAAAACAGCCCGAGAAAAAAATTCTCAAAGATAATGCTATTTTCGTGCCAAAGATAGTAAACCTCTCCTGAAGTTTCGTGCGCAGGGGTCATGCAGTTAGTGTGGTGATGAGGGGGGCCGGCAGACCGCTTGTAGCCTGGCGCTCGCCAGGTTTACCGCCAGACCAGGTGTTGATTGGCGTGCGTCAGACGCGCTTGCCTGCAGCTGGCAGCGCAGTGGGACCGCCGCATTGTGCTGGGCTGGTCGCAGGTATAGCGAGCGCCAAGGCACGAAACAGAACAGCACAGCCCGGCCACCGAGCCGAACCTCGCTTCTGCGTTCGTTTACGTCTTCCTTCGCACATTTCACGGCTTACAACTGCCTGCAGTACAGTGTGAAAGAACTTTATAACGCGTTGAATATGTTGACTGAGGGTTTATCTACGTAAATAAAAATGTAAATGTTTGTTTGTTCAAAATCGTGTAAGCTGTCTCCGAAAGTTATTCCCCGATTGCTTTGAAATTTTGATATAATGTGCACTCCAATACGCCCGAGACATTGTTAGCATGTTCGTTTGTTGAAAATCTTAATCTCCGAAAGTTGTTCACCGATTGCTTTGAATTTTTGACACAACGTTGCATTCGAATGCGTACTTGTTTTATGTACATATATATACATATACAGGGTGGTCCATTGATCGTGACCGGGCCAAATGTCTCACGAAATAAACGTCAAACGAAAAAACTACAAACAGCGAAACTTGGGCTAGCTTGAAGGGGGAAAACAGATGGCGCTATGGTTGGCCCGCTAGATGACGCTGCCATAGGTCAAACGGATATCAACTGCTTTTTTTTAAAATAGGAACCCCCATTTTTTATTACATATTCGTGTAGTACGTAAAGAAATATGAATGTTTTAGTTGGACCACTTTTTTCGCTTTGTGATTGATGGCGCTGTAATAGTCACAAACATATGGCTCACAATTTTAGACGAACAGTTGGTAACAGGTAGGTTTTTTAAATTAAAATACAGAACGTACGTACGTTTGAACATTTTACTTCGGTTGTTCCAGCGTGATACATGTACCTTTGTGAACTTATCATTTCTAAGAACGCATGCTGTTATAGCGTGATTACCTGTAAATACCACATTAATGAAGTAAATGCTCAAAACGATGTGCGTCAACCTCAATGCATTTGGCAATACGTGTAACGGCATTCCTCTCAACAGCGAGTAGTTCGCCCTCCGTAATGTTCGCACATGCATTGACAATGCGCTGACGCATTTGTCAGGCGTTGTCGGTGGATCACGATAGCAAATATCCTTCAACTTTCCCCACAGAAAGAAATCCGGGGACGTCAGATGCGGTGAACGTGCGGGCCACGGTACGATGCTTCGACGACCAATCCACGTGTCATGAAATATGCTATTCAGTACCGCTTCAACCGCACTCGAGATATGTACCGGACATTCATCATGTTGGAAGAACATCGACATTCTGTCATGCTGTGAAACATCTTGTAGTAACATCGGTAGAACATTACGTAGGAAATCAGCATACATTGCACCATTCAGATTGCCATAGATAAAATGGGGGCCAATCATCCTTCCTCCCATAATGCCGCACCATATATTAACCCGCCAAGGTCGCTGATGTTCCACTTGCCGCAGCCATCGTGGATTTTCCGTTGCCCAATAGCGCATATTATGCCGGTTTACGTTACGGCTGTTGGTGAATGACGCTTCGTCGCTAAATAGAACGCGTGCAAAAAATCTGTCATCGTCCCATAATTTCCCTTGTGCCCAGTGGCAGAACGGTACACGAAGTTCAAACGTCGTCGCCATGCAATTCGTGGTGCATACAAATATGGTACGGGTGCAATCGATGTTGATGTAGGATTCTCAACACCGACGTGTTTGAGATTTCCGATTCTCGCGCAGTTTGTCTGCTACTGATGTGCGGATTAGCCGCGACAACAGCTACAACACCTACTTTAGCACCATCATTTGTTGCAGGTCGTGGTTGACGTTTCACATGTGGCTGAACACTTCCTGTTTCCTTAAATAACGTAACTATCCGGCGAACGGCCGGACACTTGAATGCTGTCGTCGATGATACCTAGCAGCATACATAGCACACGCCCGTTGGGCATTTTGATTACAATAGCCATACATCAAGACGATATCGACCTTTTCCGCAATTGGTAAACGGTCCATTTTAACACGGGTAATGTATCACGAAGCAAATACCGTCCGCACCGGCGAAATGTTACGTGATACCACGTACTTATACGTTTGTGACTATTACAGCGCCATCTATCACAAAGTGAAAAAAGTGGTCCAACTAAAACATTCATATTTCTTTACGTAATATACGAATAATTAATTAAAAATGGGGGTTCCTATTTTTTAAAAAAACGCAGTTGATACCCGTTTGACCTATGGCAGCGCCATCTGGCGGACCAACCATAGCGCCATCTGGTTTCCCCCTTCAAGCTAGACGAATTTCGTTGTTTGTAGTTTTTTCGTTTGATGCTTATTTCGTGAGATATTTGGCCCGGTCACGATCAACGGACCATCCTTTATATATATATAAGGAGGTAACGTTGTTACCAAAACTCTCGAGAAACGTACTTGAGCGATTTACTTTAATTTTCACGCAATACTTCATTGACCAGTCGGATGGACATGGGACACATATTTTTTGTATGATGTGCAAAAGTGAAACGTTGTAAGCGAAGAGGAAAGTTGTGTTTATGGCTTATTGGCTTATGAATCTGAATAGGCAATAACAGTAAACAAGCCTCAATGTCACAGAGAGGAGGGAGAGGATAGAGATTTGGAAGGAAATGAGATCGAAAGCGGAAAGAAGGAGATTGATTTAGAAAGGAAGGAGCAGGTGATGGTCAAATAGAGGGGCAGAGAGAGGGAGCAGGGTGAAATGGAGGAGGGAGGAGATGGAGAAAGAGGAAGATATAGACAATGGGAGGGGGGGTGAGGTGATGGACATAGAGATGGGGAGAGGGGTGCAGAGGAGATGGAGAGATATGGAGGAGGGGGACATAGAGAGAGAATGAAGGAGGAGGAGATGGACAAAAAGAGAAGGAGGAAGAGGTGAGCAGAGAGAGGGCAGAGAAGGAGATTTGGACGTATATGGAATCCCATACGTATTAGACACGTGTGCTTTCTCTTTTCTTTCTTTTCCATTTAATTAGAGTAAGCCACAGCAGCGCGTGGCCCGAACGGCTAGTAGTTGATATTATTATATCGACTGAAGCTGCGTAATGTGATTATTTGTTTCCAGCCTCGCCGAACTAGTACGCACACTATATCTGCATTCACATCCACATTCATACTCCGCGAACTATCATACGGCGCATACCAGAGGACAACTTGCACCATAGCTAGTCATTCCCTTTCTTGTTCAGCTCTCGAAAGGAACATTCACAAACGACTGTCTGTCAAAAAGTTTGCCTACGAACCGTGATTTCTCTTATTTTTTCTTCGTGATCCTTAAGCGAGATGTGCGTAGCTGGCAGTAGAATCGTTCTGCCGGTCGTCTAAACATTCCCAGTAGTCTTTCCTCCAGGGATTCCCGTCTCACTTCTCGGAGCCTCCCGGAATACTCGTATGCTGACCGAATGTATCGGCAACGATTGTAGCAGTCCTGAATTGCTTCCATGCCTTTTTTTAATCAGAACGGTTCAGATTGGCAAACTCTAGATGATTATTCAAGAATGAGTGGCACAAGTCTTCTGTACGTAGTGTGTTTTATAGATGAGCTACACTTTCCTAGAATTATCCAGTTCTCCCAATAAACCGAAGTCCAGCATTCGCCTTCCATATAACTGACCTTACGCACTCGTTCCATTCATTCGCCTGCTTCTCTTAGAAGGTAGATTCCTTATTGCAGATAATTCTCTTTCTCTCTCAAGATTATGACATTGTATGCATTTGAAACGCAATTCAGAGCAAACTCTTTTTCTATTGTAATGTCTGCATGAAACTTGGTTTTCCGTTCACACAGTAAATGGTCAATATAGAGGAAAAAAGGAAACCCTGCGATAAGGCACCGAAGGCCACGCGATAGTCGACCGACCGCCGTATCATCCTCCGTCATTCGTCACCGGAAGATATATATAATAACATATATAAAATAAAAAGCGATAGCGAAATGCTATACCTTTCTCTAACCTTTTTGTAAACGATGAAAGGCGCTGCTACCTTTCCTTTTACATCTAACTTTTTTTACATAGGCTACTTAAGGTGTTTATTAAACGGAGAGGGAACCCCATTTATGCTGGCTGCTGTGGCTGAGCGGTTCTAGGTGCTTCAGTCCGGAACCGCGCAGCTGCTACAGTCGCAGGTTCGAATCCTGCATAGGGCATGGATGTGTGTGCTGTCCTTAGGTTAGTTAGGTTTAAGTAGTTCTAAAACTAGGGGTCTGATGACCTCAGATGTTAAGTCCCATATCACTCAGAGCAATTTGATTCTTTTTTTTTTTTTGGGGGGGGGGGGGGGGAAGGAGCCCCATTTCTTCATTATGCAGGACATTTTTTTCTCTGTTTACTATATCAGAGGCCTTTTCCGTATCAAAAGATGGTAACTGGGTCTCTACATTAAATTCTGTATACTTTTCAAAAATGGTTCAAATGGCTCTGAGCACGATGGGACTTAACATCTGAGGTCATCAATCCCCTAGAACTTAGAACTACTTAAACGTATCTAACCTAAGGACATCACACACATCCATGCCCGAGGCAGGATTCGAACCTGCGACCATAGCAGTCGTACGGTTCCGGACTAAAGCGCCTAGATCCAATCCACCACCGCGGCCGGCCATAATGTTCAATGAAATGTTTTACCAAAAATACTACGTTTATTGTCGAACTTCCTCTGCCGAAACCCATTTGTTCTTCGCTTAATAAGCACTCTGATATTATTTTTGATCTGTTTTTAAGGATCCTAGCGTATGCCTTGTGTACTGGATCCAGTAAGTCAGTCCCTCCATAATTCTGACAGCTCTTTCTGACTCATTCTTTAAACAGTGATATTACATTTCCTTGTTGCTATCCTCTTTGTATGACGTTTCTTTTCCAATACGTATTGAACAGATTTCGCAGTCTCAGGCGGAAGCAGATTACACCGAATTTAAGCAGTTCATTGTTGACGCGATCCATGCCTGTAGCTTTCCTTTCTTCAGCCTGCGTCAGCTCTTCTATGCACAAAACGCCCTCACCTCACTAGTCTACATATACCGCTTCCCCCTTTTGCTGTGCAGTACTGCTACGGAGCCGGCCCCTGTGGCGTAGCGGTTCTAGGCGCTTCAGTCCGGAACCGCGTAGCTGCTACGGTCGCAGGTTCGAATCCTGCATCGAGTGTGGATGTGTGTGATGTCCTTAGGTTAGTTAGGTTTAAGTGGTTCTAAGTTCTAGAGGACTGAGTGCTTAGAGCCATTTGAACTGCTACCGAGTACCCTTCGCAACGCACCACACAGCGGCTAGACCCACGGACGCGCCAGCACCGGTATCGGCATGGAGCGTGCCCTACAGTGGCGGGTGAGACAGAGAGAGAGAGAGAGAGAGAGAGAGAGAGGGGAAGAGGTGTGGCCGCGTGGCTGTGCTCGCCGGCGCCGTGTACCAGTGTGTCTGCATTCAGCGCGGAGCCGCGGCTTATTAATATTTCATGAAAGCCAGCCCGGCCCGCGACGACTTTCGCCTTTCTCCTGCTAACTGCCGCCATTAGCACTCCTAATTCATCACGCCTCACCATCCCCTCCCCCTCTCTTCCTCACGTTTCACTCTCTGCCCCCGTCACTCCCACGCCTTCCGCGCTCTCCACTCGTTTGCCTCGTCGGAATCCGTTCATCGGCGTCCCGTGCTGGCAGAGTCTGGCTTCTCTGTACTCTGTCGTGCCTGCATTTTACTAGGGGTGCTGACGTGTGGATCTCTCACTCTGCAAAGAAGGCAGCTTTCTTTTGGTAACAGCCTGACAGATTCACACTGAGTGTGCGCACCGGGACTCGAACTTGTGACCTTTGCCTTTCGCGGTCAAATGCTCAACCGACTGAGCTCTCCGAGTACGTTTGGATTGATGGGTTCAAACGGCTCTGACCACTATGGGACTCAACTTCTCAGGTCATCAGTCCCCTAGAACTTAGAACTACTTAAACCTAACTAACCGAAGGACACCACACACATCAATGCCCAAGGCAGGATTCGAACCTGCGACCGAAGCGGTCTCACTGTTCCAGACTGTAGCGCCTAGAACCGCACGGCCACTCCGGCCGGCGATTGTTTTGGGAGAAGAGACCAAACAGCGAAGTCATCGGTCTCGTCGGAGTAGGGAAGGATGGCGAAGGAAGTCGGCCGTGTCCTTTCAAAGGAATCATCCCGGTATTTGCCTGGAGCGATTTAGGGAAATCACGGAAAACCTAAATCAGGATGGCCGGACGCCGGATTGAACCGTCGTCCTCCCGAATGCGACTCCCAGTACGTCCTCATAGCTTTACTTCCACTATTACCTCGTCTTTTATCTTCCAAACTTCTCTCGAGCTCTCCTGCGTACTCTGCTGGACTGTCACTCCTGGAAGAAAGGATACAGAAGAGAAATATTTATTTTTATTTATTTACTTTGCCTTTGGCCAGCAAATGGCTCTGAGTACTATGGGACTTAACTTCTGAGGTCATCAGTCCCCTAGAACTTAGAACTACTTAAACCTAACTAACCTAAGGACATCACACACATCCATGCCCGAGGCAGGATTCGAACCTGCGACCGTAGTGGTCGCGCGGCTCCAGATTGTAGCTTGGCCAGCAAAGACCATACAGCCAACAGTAGTTACAAAAGTGCCCTATTAACATAACTTCGATTGCCACAGTAGAACAATGACAAACGTATGAAGTAGAAAGATAAGTTCGTTACATAAATTAAAAAAAAAACACACACACACATACACAACATTTCAACCCAGGGTTCGAATAGGGTATGTGCCCCTTCACAGTTCCACTCGCGATGAACAGCTTTCTTGACCGTCGAGTCGAGGGATTGGTTCAAAAATGTTCAAATGTGTGTGAGATCTTATGGGACTTAACTGCTAAGGTCATCAGTCCCTAAGCTTACACACTACTTAACCTAAATTATCCTAAGGACAAACACACACACTCAAGCCAGAGGGAGGACTCGAACCTCCGCCGGGACGAGGGATTGGTGTTGGACAGAACTTGCCTTCCGTAATGTTCGTCTTAGCGAGGCGGCCAACATTTTCAGTTTGGAGAATGCCTAGATGTCCTTTTATGTAGAGTGAGCGGCGTCAGTGCCCATTGCCCGTGCGTCTGTTATGGCCTACAAGACGTCCGAGATATATCTGTTAATCTGTTTATCGTCCGCCCCCGGTAGCTGAGTGGTCAGCGCGACAGAATGTCAATCCTAAGGGCCCGGGTTCGATTCCCGGCTGGGTCGGAGATTTTCTCCGCTCAGGGACTGGGTGTTGTGTTGTCCTAATCATTTCATCCCATCGCCGCGCAAGTCGCCGAAGTGGCGTCAAATCGAAATACTTGCGCCCGGCGAACGGTCTACCCGACGGGAGGCCCTAGTCACAGGACATCTGTCTATCAAACGCCAGGTGTTGTAGTTTCTGCAACGCAGTTTGGGAGTCATTGAGGGTCTAAACGACGCGGAAAGTATGCATGCAGATAGGCGATTCAGGCGGCAGTGCGAACATTTGGCACGTTTGTCCAGAAGGGCTGAAGAAGGCGTACCCCACACCCGCCTCAGTTTTACCGCCATCCGTGTAGATGCAAGCATACTGTGGCCCTGTGGTCAATGGGGATAAGGAAGTGCTGCAGGTCGTGATAAATGTTCGTCCTCGTTCTGAAGTCGGATAGCAAGTGCGAGCTAGGGAATGAGGTGAAGAAAGTACCAAAGGAAGAGTGAAAAGAAGGGGAGAAATGGATTAGCCACGGCCTTATACCTTGGCTGTTTTTTGCGTACGTGAATACAAAAACAAGAAAATGATTACGGAACTCCGTGAAGAAATATTAGTAATTATTTTCATAATATTCATTAAAAAATCAGTCTTTTGCAACGAACTTTTATTTTGTTTTTAACCAAACATGTTTTCCTAACCAACAGTAGGCACCATCAGTGGTCTATATATTACACATATTTTTAGGATATCTGTAGTGTTTCCTGGGATGATACTTAAATTATCTAACTGTTTGCAAATTTATGGTTGTGTTAAATCACTTACTTTCAATTTTCTATTGCCGGCCGAAGTGGCCGTGCGGTTCTAGGCGCTGCAGTCTGGAACCGCGAGACCGCTACGGTCGCAGGTTCGAATCCTGCCTCGGGCATGGATGTGTGTGATGTCCTTAGATTAGTTATGTTTAAGTAGTTCTAAGTTCTAGGGGACTAATGACCTCAGAAGTTGGGTCCCATAGTGCTCAGAGCCCAGCCAATTTTCTATTCTTTTCGTGTATCGTTTGTTCTTGTGGGGGCACTAGATCACAGAACAGATCTCCAGTTTATAGTACATCAAACGTATTCATTTCACTACACAAAACCTTTCCTGTTCCACACTACACATCACCGCGCTACTGGCTACAGGGTTGACTGAGGGATCTTGGGAACTGTAGATGTTGATAGTGGAATGACATTTTGTGACTGGCATAGAGGATTGGGAAATAGCTCCTTTTTATTAATTACTTTATCTTTATTGTTTTAATGATGTTTTCATTGCTTTTTAAGTACATTTTTTATTAAATTATATTTTTATTTTTTATAGTAAGCTATAGATTAGTGAGAATACTGTCGCTCCGTTATTGCTTTTTTGTCACGAAGCATATTTTTATTTTTATTTATGGTCCTGTAACTACTTGATAAATATAATTCACGTAGCAACTGGGCAGAAACAGCTGCAAAAATCAACAAAAATATTACCAAATCCCACGCACCGTCAAAGTGTTCAGCTACGTCGACAGTCAATAGACGAATTCATATCCATTCCACTGTTTGGAAAAAAATCAGGACGCGAAAGGCATTCGGCCATCCTCTTGCACTAACGTTGCAAAATTCAAAAAAAATGGTTCAAATGGCTCTGAGCACTATGGGACTTAATTTCTGAGGTCATCAGTCCCCTAGAACTTAGAACTACTCAAACCTAACTAACCTAAGGACATCACACACATCCATGCCCGAGGCAGGATTCGAACCTGCGACCGTAGCGGTCTCGCGGTACCAGACAGTAGCGCCTAGAACCGCTCGTCCACCTCGGTCGGCTGCAAAATCCAGATTAACATTGTCAAGATGCGGGATAAGGCCAGAAAAAAGTAAAAGTTGTTCTGTTTGGTCACTGTTTTTAATTTTTAACTTTAGCTGAAAACGATGTACACAATCGTCGACGTATGCCTGTTGGCTGTCGTTCGGGATATATAGCCGGTGTTTGTTTAATGATTTTCTGACAATGTAAGGCACTCGTGCTGGCGAAACGTATGAAAAATGTTAAACACCAACAGGAGCCGAATATCCCGAACGAAAGGCAACGGTCAATACGTGTAAACGACCTCTAAAGACCTAATACTGGTTTTGTACACAAATGTTACATGGCCACTTGAAAACAACGTAAGATTGAGGTTGCTTAATAGTGCAAAAAATCTTGTGACCACGCGTCCCGCCCATCCGCAGTGGTGACAGTACGAGGCCTGTGTAGCAGGCACGGAGCCCGTCACTTCCCCCTCCCCCGCCCCCAATGCTGTTCCGGTAATTCCGGCGGGCGTGAACGGCGCCGTCCGGGCTGCGCATCGGCTGCCCTGCGCAGTCTCTGAGCGGCCTTGGACTTTTACGACGCCGCCGTAAACGCCCTCATTTACGTACTTGCCAGATGAAGTCTATGTGCGGCTCTAAGCAGGTAACCGCCGTTGTCAGCGGTAAAGCGCCACGTGGAGAAGTGATCCGCTACTGCCCGCTGTTCCCAAGTCTCATGGACTCCTGATTAACCCGTCTCAAATTGTGTGATCAAATGGTTCACGTGGCTCTAAGCACTGTGGTACCTAACATATGACGTCATCAGTCCCCAGACTTAGAACTACTTAAACCTAACTAACCTAAGGACACAACACACATCCATGCCCGAAGCAGGATTCGAACCTGCGACCGTAGTTTGGAATCAGTCTTCTCGTACAAATAACTGAATGTAACAGTATGTAGGGAAATGAAATGAAACGATGACAAAGGTTCAATCACAGGAAAATGCAGTCAGTCTACAAAGTTTTACGAATCACTTATGCGTTCCATATTAGAAAATTGATAAATTGTGTGAGCCTCATTCCAAATCGTACTTACAGGAGATACTGAACGTATACAAACTCGGGCACGAATGGTAACAAATTTGTTTAACTCATTTGAGGCGGTCGCGGAAGTGTTGAAGAACTTGCACTGGCGGGCTACTGAAGATCAACGCAAATTATCCCTCGAAAAACTATTTACGAAACTTCAAGAACTTTGTCTTTAGGTGCACACTTATTTAGCTAATTACCTTATTATTTTATATTTTTGCAATTACATATTCATTTGTTATATTTCTACAGAATTTTCGATGTATGTCACTGTTTCACAATTACATATTATAACTCCATATAACACAAACGTATTAACATTGTTATTTTTATGTTGATGATACTAATTGGCAATTATTATCACCTGCTTCTTGGGGTTTATGGGGTCAATCATTTTGAAATAACTTGTAGGACTTAGAGTACCACTTTACACAAATCACCACTTGTAAAAAATTGTGCACATAGATTTATTCTTCAGACATCAGTTGCTGCTGTACACCTGTATGGTCAACCACGTAACGTAGTTGCTGTGCCTCGGTGCCTTCACTTCTCGGAATTTAGAGATAAACGTCCGTCTCCTGGAAGTATCTTGCAACATAGAGATATATTTTTGGCTTTCGGGCAAGTCTTGAGATAGTTGTGGGTAGGGGAATTTTGAGTTTGACCTTATGAAGTTTGACCCGCTGACCGGTGTAGTGGGAACAGCTGAATAGTAGATGATTTAGGTCTCCCAGTTCCGAAGGGTGAGCTTCGCAATATGTGGAGGTTAGAACTTTGCTTATGTGGAGATGTGCGGTCTTCATTTCGTATTGTAATCAATGATGATGTATGTCGTCCTAAAAGGTTCAAATGGCTCTGATCACTAAGCGACTAAACTTCTGAGGTTATCAGTCGCCTAGAACTTAGAACTAATTAAACCTAACTAACCTAAGGACATCACACACATCCATGCCAGAGGCAGGATTCGAACCTGCGACCGTTGCGGTCGCCCGGCTCCAGACTGTAGCGCCTAGAACCGCACGGCCACTCCGGCCGGCGTCCTAAAAGTTTTAAGTTTGAATGCCATATTATTTTAGGGGCCGAAGGTCTAATCCACGTGACGAAACGACCTCTCGCCATCTGAGAAGTTTTCCAGAATCAGCACCATTCATCAAATGCGTAGTAAGAAAGGTATTCATTCAACTACTCATTGCTAATTGGTCAACTGTTCAGTTGTGTACGATTACGGAATGCCTTGCAGTCCTTTGTATAGTTCTATAAACTGAAAGATTATTTCCTGTACGTGGAACAGGCTGCAGATTGGTGTTCTAATTTTTCGGTGACGCGCTGCGAGTCTGTAATTATCAGAATATCGTTGACACCATGCGGTGCGTATCTGAGTGCATACCTTATTGCCAGCATCTCAGCCGTAACGCACACTCTTCTGCATACGTAAATTGAGCTGACAACTCGCTAGACCGGCGAAATAGGAGTGTAAGGAACCGACTGGGGGAAGGAGACAGTTCCCTGCGGCGAGCAGCACCTCGCAGCCGCCCACGGAGACAGAGAAGGAGAGGAAAGAGGAAGGAAGAGAGAGAGAGAGAGAGAGAGAGAGAGAGAGAGAGAGGGAGGCGAACGTGCGCCGGTCCTCCGGTCCTGGTCTGTGTTTATCACTCAGCTCGCCTTGCCTCGCCCCGACAACAGGTTGTGCCTTCACTCTAATGGGCCCTGCCCTGCCGTTGCCGCTGCATTGGCGAGTTTCTTTTTGCCGCCAGAGTTGGAAGCGGTAAAACGACGAGTTCAGTCGCATATTGATGAGATTTCAACGTCAGGCGAGGACTGACAATTTGCTTTACGTGTGCAGGAATCGGTCAACTCGTACACGGTACGATGACTTATGCTCACTCACAGGTAAAGCAGGTGATACACTGGGGCATAGTGGTAGAATACTAGGGAAATTCAATTAGTCTACAAAGGAAACTGAGCACAAATCGCTCGTGCGACCCATCCTAGGATATTGCTCAAGGGGTTGGGTTGGGTTGTTTGGAGAAGGAGACCAGACAGCGAATTTATGGGTCACATCGGATTTGGGAAGGATGGGGAAGGAAGTCGGCCGTGCCCTTTCAAAGGCACCATCCCGGCATTTGCCTGGAGCGATTTAGGGAAATCACGGATAACCTAAATCAGGATGGCCGGACGCGGGATTGAACCGTCGTCCTCCCGAATGCGACTCCAGTGTCTAACCACTGCGCCACCTCGCTCGGTCTATTGCTCAAGGTGTAGGACCCGTGGGAAATAGGATAAATAGCGCATATTGAAGGTGTAAAAAGAAGGGTAACACGAATGATCGTATTACAAGTCGGAGAACGTCAAGGAGATGCTGGGAAAGCTGAATTGGCTGATTTACACTTGGAGTAAACGGCAACTGTCCCGCGAAAGCCTACATACAGAGTTTCAGGAACGAGTAGTAATTAGGGAATCTAAGGCTGTACTACAACCCGCAATGAGTCGCTTCCGTACAGATCGCGAAGGCAAGATACAGAGGCTTCTAAACCGACTTCCTTCTCGCGATCCGTTTGTGAATGGAACGGGAAGAGGCACTAATAACAGGTACAGTGGAAAGTACCCTCTGCCATGAGCTTCAGAGTGATCTGCAGAGTATGGTCGCGGATGTTGCGTTACTCGGGGTTCTGAGCAGTGCGGCCGCTGATCTGACGACAGACAGCGGACGTTAATGCAATGACATCGAAAACTTCTGACGGATACAGAGGCCATGATAGAGACGTTGAAAAAAAATCCGTACGAGAGAACGAAAAGAAATCAGGAAAAATTTTGGTTCAAATAAGGTGAAGAAGGAGCATACAGACTAAGAGGAAATAAAGAAACTGAAAGGCATAGCAACATGTGTACTGATATGAAAAAACGCAGGCTCAACTGAATGGGCATATTAAAATTATACAACCAGCCACGTCAACTAGACAGATTGAGCAATTCCACGAAACTTCCAGAAAAGCGAAAGTTGCAATAATAAAATGTATCGATGCAGCAAAAGAGGACCTGAAAGCAGCAAGAATAACGCAAATTGACATACAAGGCAGGAGATTATGTGACAGAAAATTCACGACTGATTGTTGGACTGGCTGAAAAACCCAAGAATGCTGGAAGAAGTTGGCCTGGTGAGAAGAAAAGCGCCCGTTCTGAGAGACGGAAAGCACTACGGGCACAAAGGAAAGCTAAATCACAACTCTGAAAACGCCTCACGTAGTACACAGCGTCCTCCACTACGGCTCAAACGTGCATATGAAATATATGTTTCAAATGTGTGTGAATTCCTAAGGGACCAAACTGCTGAGGTCATCGGTCCCTAGACTTACGCATTATTTAAACTAACTTACGCTAAGAACAACACAAACGCCCATGCCCGAGGGAGGACTCGAATCTCCGGCGGGAGAGGCGTATGGCCGAGCGGTTCTAGGCGCTTCAGTCCCGAACCGCGCTGCTGCTACGGTCGCGGGTTCGAATCCTGCCTCGGGTATGGATGTGTGTGATGTCCTTAGGTTAGTTTGGTTTAAGTAGTTCTAAGTTCTAGGAGACTGATGACCTCACATGTTAAGTCCCATAGTGCTCAGAGCCATTTGAACCATTTTGGAGAGGCCTATGAAATATACAACGTGTCCATAAAGTCCCGTTATCATTTCAAAAAATCGTAACTCAGAAGCGAATAGAGACAGAGAATCGTAATTTGGTTAACGGTATATCACGTATGTCCATCGCGTATCTTTGCCTCTTACCTCAGAAAGACAGGACTTCCGTTCGTATTGGTAAATTAAAACATGCGCGAAAGTTACTTTTCTTCTTCTGGAAATCACTTTGTGTGCGTGCCGCTCGAGATGTAATCTGCACTGTTACCGAGAGAGGTGGCGGAGTGCATGGCACGCTGGACTCGCATTCGAAGGAACGACGGTTCAGACCCGCGTCCGACCGTCCTGATTTAGGTTTTCCGTTATTTCCCTAAATCACTTAAGGGGCTCCGGAACGCCCTATACTTGCAATGTTAAAATAACGCTTATAAATTACATCTTTCCTCACAAAGTATTTGAGGTAGGAAGTTGAACTTTTTATATATTATTGGATTAACTTTTTAGTGCATTCCAGGTCCATAGGATGGATTATCTTCATCCTCTGCAAACTCCTCCTCCAGCTTCCTCTTGTTCCTCCTCCTGTTTACTCTTGCTTGTATTTCTAGACTCTTTACAGCCCTGTCTGCAGCCCGAAGGCGTTCCTTGTCTAAAGCAAGCAGCGCTCGTACCATGTTAGAACCTATCTTCATTCCCATATTTCTAAATACCTTGGCTTTCCAACATTTCTCCTTTTCTTAAAAGCCTTCAGAGGATTTCTAATAACTTTACTTTTACTCATTATTATACTTCAACAAAACAGAGACTCAAGAAACAGAATTAATTACGAATATTTTCGAGATAACGACAGAGTAAATAGACATGAAACAATCGACAATCACACCAGCGATATATATTGAACCATCACAGGTTAACCACAACACATACTTTATCTCACATCACTAAAATGTACCTGATGAACACGGACGTTAATAATAACACCATTTGACAGCAGTTTAACAGAGCCACAGTGGGTCACGCCCATGTAGAACACATTTCAAAAAAAATTTAAAAATAGTTGTAGTCTTCGGAATTGGATAAATTATATATCTATTAAAAGGTAATAGTCTG
Organism: Schistocerca nitens; assembly: GCF_023898315.1. NCBI lineage: Eukaryota > Metazoa > Arthropoda > Insecta > Orthoptera > Acrididae > Schistocerca > Schistocerca nitens. The sequence continues at coordinate 602,905,757 of NC_064619.1, read as the reverse complement.
CAGATTCAGAAAACGCAAAAAAGTAAAAATTGATCTTTTCATGATTTTGAGCCTTTCCGGAGCCCCTTAAGGCAAACGCCGGGGTCGTTCCTTTGCAAGGGCACGGCCGATTTCCTTCTCTATCCTCCCAGATCCGAGCTTGTGCTCCATCTCTAATGACTTCGTTATCGACATGACGTTAAACGCTAATCTCCTCCTCGGCGTGGACTGTTACAGACGCCTTCATTTCTCGAAAGGACACTTACGATTGAGTGACGCTTCGGCTTGTGTCGGCAACATTCGTGACGCTCGCACTCCGGTCCGAGCATCGTGCAGCAGCAGGGTGGAGACGGCTAGTGCAGGCAGTCCGCGCAACTCGGCCGGCCCTTGCCGTGCGCGGCAGCTAGGCACCTGGCAGGAAGCCGTGCAGCGGGAGCCGGCGGCCCACGTGCTGTGGCCGGCATCTGCCGCATTGATTGGCGGCCGCTGGCCAGCAGTTCCTGTCTCTCAAGGCCACAGGTGTCCGGCTAGCCCGCGCGATCCGGCGACGCGACAGACGGCCGGGCGCTGGCTTCATCTCCCACTCCGTGTCGTGGCCGCTCCTAGGACCGAGTAGCGCCTGCCTGCGTTCCAAGTTTTTAGGGCTGCAATTATACAGACAATAGAGCAGTCCAAACAAGGAATTCCAAGTTAAAGACCGGAAGACAGATTGGGTATTCCTGGCGGCACGGGACTGAATGAGCAAAGCGCACTCGAACACGAGCCACGACCACTGGACGGCACTATTCGTATGTGACATTACTGTACTGTTCTTGCCGGCCGTCGTGGCCGAGCGGTTCTAGGCGCTTCAGTCCGGAACCGGGCTGCTGCTACGGTCGCAGGTTCGAATCCTGCCTCGGGCATGGATGTGTGTGATGTCCTTAGGTTAGTTAGGTTTAAGTAGTTATAAGTGTAGGGAACTGATGAACTCAGATGTGAAGTACCATAGTACTTAGAGCCATTTGAACCATTTTGTTCTGTTCTTGTTGCTGTTGTTGGTAATGATGTTGTCCTCCGACCGAACACTGGTTTGAAGCAACTCTTCACGCTCACGCATCTTGTATAACCCTCTTAATAAGTGCATAATTACTGTAACCTACATCCATTTCAAGCTGCTTACCTTATCCAAGCACTGACCTCCCGTCTCCTCCCCCTCCCCCCCCGCCTCCACTTCCTTCTATTACAAACTCTTGATGCCACAGGATGTGTCCTGTCAAACTATCCCTTCTTGTAGTCAAATTTTGTCGTACGTTTTTCATTACCTAAATTTGATTCAGTATCTCCTCAATAGTTTTTCGGCGTACCCATTTAATCTTCAACATTCCTCTGTAGCACCACATTCCAAACGATCCCCTTCTCTTCAGAATACATACCAACGTATTCAGAAATGACCTCCTGACACTTAAATTTATATTTTATGTTGACTGAAATCTGGTTTCGCAGGACTTAGCGGATCAGGTTATAGTTGTGGAAAGGGGCCAAGATCAGTTACTCTAAGTTGCACAAAACGTACAAACTTTATTTTCCTAAAACACTTAATCACACATGCCGCCGGCCGGAGTGGTCGAGCGGTTCTAGGCGCTACAGTCTGGAGCCGAGCGAACGCTACGGTCGCAGGGTCGAATCCTGCCTCGGGCATGGATGTTTGTGATGTCCTTAGGTTAGTTAGGTTTAATTAGTTCTAAGTTCTAGGTAACTGATGACCTCAGAAGTTAAGTCGCATAGTGCTCAGAGCCATTTGAATCACACACGCCATTAAAAGCATTCAAAAACAATACAGCTGAAGGCCTGAAAACAAGTTATGAAAATTGCCTTAAGGAATACACACGGCTGAAGGCCTTAGTTACAAAATTTTAAATAAACTCGGCTTAAGTCCACACACTGGAGATAGAAGAACTGAGGGCTTAAGACCTGGATTACAAGAATTTCAGATAGAGAAGAAAATTTAAAAAGTTTTAAACAAGTGACTTCTCAAATTTTAATTTAAGACGGCTCAAGGCCTTATCTTAAAATATTTCACGTATAGTTCAGCTGAAGGCCACATACTGGACATAGAACAACTCAAGGCTTAAGGCCCGGACAATAATAAGGATTTCCATCGGGGCAAAAGTCTCCTTTAAAAAAAAAATAGTTTAAGCAAGAATCTTCAAAGTTTTAATTTAAGACGGCTGAAGGCCTTATCTTAATATTAAAACAGACTAAATTAATAGATGGCTGAAGGCCTTGCACAGCACTTGAGACTAAAATGAAAATCACAATCTGAAACAACAGAACAGTGGTGCTCAGAAGTGATCCAAGGGTCGGCCTGAGGAGTTAGCTCTAACGTATGGTGAGGTGAGACAGGCAGCCAAGAGTAAGGTTACACAATCAGATGGCAACCCGACCCAGGGATGGCTGAAAGACCGACCAACAACCTAATCAATTCCATTAAATTAAAAGGAAGGTCGGCGTTGTTTTATTGATAGCAGAATCGATTTTAGATCACATAGTGATCATCTTCAGTGCTGTGGTGTTCAAATTAAACTTAAGACACTGGTATCAAGTTATCAATGACCAAAACTGAGAAGCGATCACAAATAGACAAACGAGCCGCAGGCAGGCAGTCAAATTGCCTCGCAAGGGTAAATCGTGTCATGTGATTCGCCATACTAATTCGGAATCACGAGTGACCAGCGATTCATCGCTGCGATCTCCGATTTGCTCGCACACGTCCCATCTGCGGCCAGATCGCACAATACAACGTCGAGTTGCTGCGATTCGCCGCTCGGGCGCCGCTCGGGCGCGTGCAGTGGGACGGGGGCGATGGCAATACAGTCTCTGCCACACGCCATGCAAGGTGTGCTGGCCTGCTCAATATGAAGGTGGACGCGGGAAACACATTTGAGGCGTTCCGCGTTAACAGCGTGCAATGTGGCCGTAGAGGGGTTCGGAGGTGTTTGGACAGAGGGGGCGGGTGTTTGAGCAGGTCTGCAATTAGCACCAATGTGGGGTCGGCCGCTGCTAATGGCTGCAGTATGGGGCGCAACCCTTCGGAGGGAGAGGGGTGGGGGAGGGGTCGACCCCGGCAGCTGCCTGCGCGACAGGTGGCTTCCCTCACTCGCACGTATCGACCCAGCCGCTCTGTGCCTCAGGCTGGTAACATTTGCCCTCGTTCCTCATCACCGAGGGACAACGAAACTGGACACTTCACGAGTGACGACGAGACTGGGACAAACACAAGACACCGAGTATACGGTGTCCCTCCAAACATTAGCGACGTACACAGACCCTACACATCAACCGTACCGTACCCAGTCGAGGTATGGTTCATTTTATGACAGGACGCGGTTATAGGCTAATACTAAAGCTGTCATATACACTATGAAATCAAAAGTATCCGGACACCTGGCTGAAAATGACTTACAAGTTCGTGGCGTCATCCATCGGTAATGCTGGAATTCAGTATGGTGTAGGTCCACCCTTAGCCTCGATGATAGCTTCCTTCAATCAGATGCTGGAAGGTTTCTTGGGGAATGGCAGCCCATGCTTCCCGGAGTGCTGGACTGAGGAGAGGTATCGATATCGGTCGATGAGGCCTGGCACGAAGCCGGCTTTCCAAAACATCCCAAAGGTGTTCTATAGGATTCAGACTCTGTGGAGGCCAGTTCATTACAGGGATGTTATTGTCGTGTAACTACTCCGCCACAGGCCTCGCATTATGAACAGGTGTTCGATCGTGCTGAAAGATGAAATCGCCATCCCCCAATAGCTCTTCAACAGTGGGAAACAAGAAGGTGCTTAAAACATCAATGTAGGCCTGTGCCGTGATAGTGCCACGCAAAACAACAATGGGTGCAAGTCCCCTCCATGAAAAACGCGACCATACCATAACACCACCGCCTCGGAATTCTACTGTTGGCATTACACACGCTGGCAGATGACGTTCACCGGGCATTCGCCATAACTACACCCTGCCATCGCATCGCAACATTGTGTGCCGTGATTCGTCACTCCACACAACGTTTTTCCACTGTTCAATCGTCGAATGTTTACAATCGTCGAATGTTTACGCTCCTTACGCTGAGAGAGGTGTCATTTGGCATTTACCGGCTTGATGTGTGGCTTATGACCAGCCGGTCGACCATGCAATTAAAGTTTTCTCACCTCCCGCCTAATTGTCATAGTACTTGCAGTGGATCCTGATGCAGTGTGGGATTCCTGTGTGATGGTCTGGATAGATGTCTGCGTATTACGCATTACGACCCTCTTCAACTGTCGGCAGTCTCTGTCAGTCAACAGACGAGGTCGGCCTGTACACTTTTGTGCTGTACGTGTCCCTTCACGTTTCCACTTCACCATCACATCGGAAACAGTGTACCTAGGGATGTTTAGGAGTTTGGAAATCTCGCACTCAGACGTATGAGACAAGTAACACCGAATCACCTGACCACGTTCGAAGTCTTTGAGTTCCGCGGAGCGCCCTATTCTGCTCTTTCACGATGTCTAATGACTAGTGAGGTCGCCGATATGGAGTACCTGGCACTAGATGGCAGCACAGTGCTACTAATATGAAAAACGTAAAGTTTTTAGGTGTGTCCGGATACTTTTGATCACATAGTGTAGTAGGAGAGACCATCAACACTGGATCGTTTAGAATCCCCTAACGATAATTACGGTGTTCATATGTTCTCTCACAAAGGCGGCCACAGTCATGGAGAAAAATGATTGTTAGTTAGGAATGCGATTATATTGACGATACGGAACTGTCTTACAAATAACATGTCTAGGAGTGAATTAGAAACGTTTAAAGTGGACGTTAGAAACAGAGGCGTGAGAAATGTTAAGAGAGGAGAGGAGATGAGAGGGAGAGACTTGACTTTGTGTTCTGCCTTACGGCAGGTCTTGTCACGGGGGAAGCCTCGTCAGAGAGGTCCACCGCATGAGCGTCTAGGGAAGTAATTCTAGTGGTAGTTTCCCGTTGCTTTCCACTGGTGATGATGAAATGATAATGTAGACAACGCAACACCAAGTCCCTGAGCGGAGAAAATCTCCGACCCAGCCGGGAATCGAACCCAGGCCCTTAGGATTGACATTCTGTCGCGCTGACCACTCAGCTACTGGGGGCGGACAGAGGGGGGGGGGGGGGGGGTCACAAGCCGTGAGTGGATCCGTGATGGAGCGCGCTCAGTGGTATTGCCAAGCAAATGGCGATCTCTTCGAAAATATATCGTAGCTGTGAGACATGCGACTGCACACCAGCGTACATTTTGTGTCTTGCGGAAAAGACTTATGTCTATTTTTAATGCTACTATTGCACGTTCATGTATGCGTTGCACCATGCATCGCAGTCATTGAAGATGTTCAGTGACATGTCCTGTACGTAGCATGTATCATTGTGTAATTGATGTACAACTACGTACAAATAGCATGATCCCTCTGTGCGGCTCTTTGACAGCCATTAATTTTGTTTACCCTAGCCGGTGGTTATCGGTATGTCGTTACCGTTATGCCCACTGTAGTACTGTCGAGAAGTTCAATAAAGCACGTGCGAACAATCCGCGTCCTTATTTTCATTGTGGGCGATTGAACATCCGTTATTTTTCCCAGGCCACGTACTAACATAGCAGTACGTAAGTACAGCGTTTGTCGCATCGTAGTACGTCAATCACGTCGCAATTACGAGCGACGTGCAGATCACGCCTGCATCACGGGAAGTACAATAGCGGCACGTTTCGTCCATTTCACGCGTCAACTTCGCATTCCAGTTTCTCCGGATGTATTGCGACGCACCCAACACCATTATTATTGTAACGTCTCATGCTATTGCTTGTTTATGGAATAATATGGGGTGTCCATTAAAAAAAAACATAAATTTGTGTTGAAACCAATTTTTGAACACGGTTTAGAATGTCTTACAGTATTTACTTTCGTGAGCCCCTGTCGTACATTCATACCCTTGACAGCCGTTTGTCAATATCTGTTGTGGTTCCAGAGATATTGACTGTGAAAAGTGTAGGTGGGACACTCTGTATATTTTTGTTAAAATATTTATTACTGGAGTTAAGAATGAAAGAGGTATTATCGGGGGATTTTCAGTGTTACCGATATAATATACCACCTGCTTTAAACACACTGAAGGGCAGGTTTTCCGAATGCAATAAATGAATAAATGAAATCCCCAGAAGGTTCGTATCATAGCCCCAGTAACCATCCAACAACGTATCAACACTTCTGCTCCGCTTACGTCTTGAATACAAACATTACATACTGATTATCGAAAAAATGGTTCAAATGGCTCTAAGCACTATGGGACTTATCTTCTGAGGTCATCAGTCCCCAAGACTTAGAACTACTTAAACCTAACTAACCTAAGGACATCACACACATTGATGCCCGACGCAGGATTCGTACCTGCGACCGTAGCAGCAGCGCGGTTCCGGACTGAAGCGCCTAGAACCGCTCGGCCACGACGGCCCGCCACTGATTATCGGAAATATAAAGTTAAAGCTGGCTTCAGTTCGAAGAATGGTTTGAACACTACAGTGCTTCATTAGCCCTCTTTGTGCTGGAGGTGTCTTGCCTCCTCTCACCTAACTCCACAATTCAGCACGGAGTCCCAATCATTTGGCGATTTGACTTTCTGCGCGTTAAGAAATATTTCCAGGGACGAAACAAGCGATAAGTAGCAGCGAAGAATCCTTGGTCCAGTCCGGGACTGATACCGGACCCATGGATTGGAAGTCTGACAATTGTCCTGTGGGACACCTAATTAAAACGCCTAAAACTGAATATCTTAGGCAAATCAGGAATCTCAAATAATCCACATATCTTACACGACAAAATGCAAGGAGCCGTAGATATTCAAGGCCCAAAAAGTTCTCGTTATCTCTATTACCAATGTAGGTGCTAGTGACTCATTGTAGATCAAGCTGAAATAGTGTTATCTGGAAGGTTGGACGAGTCGGAGTGGATTCTCGTAATTACATTGTAACCAACCAAGGCAATCGTGGCATTTGACGATCCCTACTACGTCGACCATCCACTTTTGCTTGCGCCAGAGCCTTAACTTCCGCTGAAGGAGGGCAGGAAGGAAGGATGGAAGAAAGGATGGAAGGAAGGTGTTTAACATCGCGTCGACATCGAGGTCATTAGAACCGGAACGCAAGCTCGTATTGTTTGAAGGATGGGCTAGGAAATCGGCTGTGCCCTTTCAGAGGAGCCATCTCGGCACTATCCTGCACGGATTTAGGAAAATAAAATCCAAGTGAGGATGGCAGAACGGGGATTTGAACCGTCGTCCTCCCGAATGGGAGTACAGTGAGCTGACCACTTCGATGGGTAACATTCCAGAATTCGTTTCCTCTGCTGTTTCTGTCTCGCTTCACATTTAGCCAGTTTTTCGTTGTGACTTTTGTTGTAGACCAATGCGGTTTTGGAGTTAATTATTGAGCGATATGCGTTTATGTGTGTACTCTAGTACTATCCTTGGTTTTCTTGGTCAGAAAGTAACGGAACATCAGACTGCTCAAACGGGAAATGTGGCCGTAGAAAATAATACTTCTCCTTCAGTGTCTGAGGTCTTGTCTATTTGTGTAGAGAGTATATTGTTGTGTCGCCTCCTGATTGCACCATTTTCTTTTGACTGGGCTTACGATTTCCCTCGAGATCTCTCCTTCTCTTATTTACAATTTCTCGATACCGTCGGTCAGAATACTGTACAGTTACTGTGCTTGACGTTAAAAAATTATTGATTTCTTCTTGTAGACACTTTTGGTTAGTTGATTACCGTTTCAATTTTCTTTCTCAGAGCGGTTTGGCTCTGTTCGCTCCAGCACATATCTATATTTATAAGTCAGTTTCACTTCCCTTTTCTCTACCGCTAGTACCTTTTATGGTTTTTGTTTATTTTGGAACAACCCAGGCTGTTGATTACTGCAGAGTTTCCTACTCGTACGAATATACTGTATACATATTTCGTCTCGTATCACGATGTTGGACACGAATGTTGCGTTGCCTCGCTCTAGATTCTTGGCCATTTCCTTACGCCAGTTGAGAGTAGCCTGTGTTTGAGCTGTGGTCAAATTGGAAGCAGTACGTCGAGGAAGCATGTATTTTAACAAGTAAGTGCTCCTGTAAAATCCACTATAGCCTACTGCACTCTTCGATTTGGCTAAGATCACCTGTATGTCACGGCAAGCCATATGCTGATACTCTTCCATCATGATATGCACTGAATAATGTGTTTTAGCCCAATCCCCTCGTGATCGACCTTCACGAAATTCATCCATAACTGAAGCGCGAGCACGACGAAATTGTGCGCATCAATAGTAAACAATCTTTTTCCGAGGGTCGTCGACCACCAATAGTTAAACGAGGTACTGTTCTTCAGATGGCCCTTAATATCATTAAAAAACCATCCGCCCAAAACTTTCGCATTAAATTGACATTTTGCGACAAAATAAAAGCGCGCTGCACACCAACTACTTGCCCATATTCCAACCTGTTGTCGTCTTTACAATAAGAAACAAGTAGTTTGAAAGCAACAGCAATGTTAAATCTCAGTAGCGTCTTTGTTGGTGGTTAGTACGGTCTTCAATGTGTCCGACGTGTGAGTGGAAGGTTTTTAATCTCACTCCGGAGCGTACGGTACTGCAGTAGTCGGTATTATAGCGTCAGGACAGGTTTTGGGCATCTCTTATGTGCAACAGTCAAGGAATAGAATGATGGAAGTTGTGGGACATGCAAAAGTAGAATGTAAAGAACTATGTATGCAGCAGTACGTTCACTGTATATGATCAGACGACAGCGAAGTTTTCTAAGTTAAGATACTGATCCTTCCTGCAAGGTGGCACACTTGAAGTAAAGTCCGCCGCGCTCAGGTTACGACCTACAGCAGTGGTGTGCCCTCGTGTGCTGCTGCGGGCAGAGCCAGATGTAGAGGACAGGGGGCAGGCAAAGAGCGCCGTGGGCCTACCCCCTCCCCGCCCTCCTCTCTCACTCTCTCTCTCTCTCTCTGATACGGCCAGCCGGCCGCCTTGCTGATCTCAGCTGCCGCCACAACCGCCTTCACCTGCTCCACTGTATTAACTAACTACAGGCGAGGCGCAGCCACAGCCAAAACCTCTTCCCCTTCTTCGTATTACCCCGGTTCAAACGACTGGAAAGGGAAAAAAAATATTTGAAAATACACTACTGGCCATTAAAATTTCTACACCAAGAAGAAATGCAGATGATAAACGGGTATTCATTGACAAATATATTATACTAGAACTGACATTTGATTACATTTTCACGCAATTTGGGTGCATAGATCCTGAGAAATCAGTACCCAGAACAACCACCTCTGGCCGTAATAACGGCCTTGATACGACTGGGTATTGAGTCAAACAGAGCATGGATGGCGTGTACGGGTACAGCTGCCCATGCAGCTTCAACACGATACCACAGTTCATCAAGACTAGTGACTGGCGTATTGTGACGAGCCAGTTGCTCGGCCATCATTGACCAGACGTTTTCAGTTGGTGAGAGATCTGGAGAACGTGCTGGCCAGGGCAGCCGTCGAACATTTTCAGTATCGAGAAGGGCCCGTACAGTACCCGCAACATGCGGTCGCGCATTATCCTGCTGAAATGTAGGGTTTCGCAGGGATTGAATGAAGGGTAGAGCCACGGGTCGTAACATACCTGAAATGTAACGTCCACTGTTCAAAGTGCCGTTGATGCGAACAAGAGGTGACCGAGACGTGTAACCAATGACACCCGATACCATCACGCCGGGTCATACGCCAGTATGTCGATGACGAATACACGCTATCAATGTGCGTTCACCGCGATGTCGCCAAACACGGATGCGACTATCATGATGCTGTAAACAGAACCTGGGTTCTCCGAGCTGATAGTCGGTGCTGCTGCAAACGTCGTCGAACTGTCCGTGCAGATGGTTGTTGTCTTGCAAACGTCCCCATCTGTTGATAGTCGTGGCTGCACGATCCGTTACAGCCATGCGGATAAGATGTCTCTCATCTCGACTGCTAGTGATACGAGGCCGTTGGGATCCAGCACGGCGTTCCGTATTACCCTCCTGAACCCACCGATTCCATATTCTGCTAACAGTCATTGGAATTCGACCAACGCGAGCAGCAATATCGCGATACGATAAACCGCAATCGCGATAGACTACAATCCGACCTTTATCAAAGTCGGAAACGTGATGGTACGCATTTCTTCCCCTTACACGAGGCATCACAACAACGTCTCACCAGGCAACGCCGATCAACTGCAGTTTGTGTATGAGAAATCGGTTGGAAACTTTCCTCATGTCAGCACGTAGGCGTCGCCACCGGCGTCAACTTTGTGTGAATGCTCTGAAAAGCTGATCATTTGCATATCACAGCATCTTCTTCCCGTCGGTTAAATTTCGCATCTGTAGCACGTCATCTTCGTGGTGTAGCCATTTTAATGGCCAGTAGTGTACGTAGATCTACCCTTGGTACCACCCATCAGGTCATTTATCTGTCACGCTTTGCATTGACGTGGAATCGACGTTCGAGAGTTAACGAAACTGGACACTACGAAAGCACAAGACGGAGACGAAATGATACCCTCCAACACCTAAAGATTCACTAGAGTCGCAGGTGAGGTACCACATTGACGCAGGCCAAGCATTTCCGCGAAACATCACATAATCGCGCGATACTTGCGAAGTAATTAGATGGCAGCCTGATCAATGAACGCCCATTGTTTCTGCGGGCTGGTAATGACGTCGCCGACTGTGTGACGTAGCACCGGTCTCGAAGCAAAAGGGTGAACAGCTGCTTCTTTCATTCTACTGTGCTCTCCTGCGAAGGTGATTGTTGAAATCGACACGCAGCAATTAATTAACCTTCTGGGGATTTCATTTATTCATTTATTGCATTCGGAAAACCTGCCCTTCAGTGTGTTTAAAGCAGGTGGTATATTATATCGGTAACACTGAAAATCCCCCGATAATACCTCTTTCATTCTTAACTCCAGTAATAAATATTTTAACAAAAATATACAGAGTGTCCCGCCCACACTTTTCACCGTCAATATCTCTGGAACCACAACAGATATTGACAAACGGCTGTCAAGGGTATGAATGTACGACAGGGGCTCACGAAAGTAAATACTGTAAGACATTCTAAACCGTGTTCAAAAATTGGTTTCAACACAAATTTATGTTATATATATATATATATATATATATATATATATATATATATATATATATATATATATATATATATATATATATATATATATTGAATGAACACCCCATATTATTCCATAAACAAGCAATAGCATGAGACGTTACAATAATAATGGTGTTGGGTGCGTCGCAATACATCCGAAGAAACTGGAATGCGAAGTTGACGCGTGAAATGGACGAAACGTGCCGCTATTGTACTTCCCGTGATGCAGGCGTGACCTGCACGTCGCTCGTAATCGCGACGTGATTGACGTACTACGATGCGACAAACGCTGTACTTACGTACTGCTATGTTAGTACGTGGCCTGGGAAAAAGAACGGATGTTCAATCGCCCACAATGAAAATAAGGACGCGGATTGTTCGCACGTGCTTTATTGAACTTCTCGACAGTACTACAGTGGGCATAACGGTAACGACATACCGATAACCACCGGCTAGGGTTGTGGTATAGGACAATACTACACACATACACGGTGTAGCAGAATTAGTAACGAAAAGTGACGCTGCTGTTAACAAATCATAATACAAACAAAAAAAGTGCCAGTATGACAGAGTCCGCAAATTACCTATTTGCGAGATAATTGCGAATGTGAGTACTATCTCCCAATAACTTCAGTATGAAATAATGACCTAGATTTAAATGTGAGCTAAGTCCACCTCTACCTTGTGGATAACATCGGAAGTTCATGGAGGCTATTTGCGGATGATGCTGTGGTATATCGAGAGGTTGTAACAATGGAAAATTGTACTGAAATGCAGGAGGATCTGCAACGAATTGACGCATGGTGCAGGGAATGGCAATTGAATCTCAATCTAGACAAGTGTAATGTTCTGCGAATACATAGAAAGAAAGATCCCTTATCATTGAGCAACAATATAGCATGTCAGCAACTGGAAATAGTTAATTCCATAAATTATCTGGGAGTAGGCATTAGGAGTGATCTAAAATGGAATGACCATATAAAATAAATAGTCGGTAAAGCAGATGCCAGACTGAGATTCATTGAAAGAATCTTAAGGAAATGCAATTTGAAAACAAAGGAGATAGGTTACAGTACACTTGTTCGTCCACTGCTTGAATATTGCTCACCAGTGTGGGATCCGTACCACATAGGATTGATAGAAGAGATAGAGAAGATCCAACGGAGAGCAGCGCGCTTCGTTACAGGATCATTACGTAATCGCGAAAGCGTTACGGAGATGATAGATAAACTCCAGTGGAAGACTCCGCAGGAGAGACGCTCAGTAGCTCGGTACGGGCTTTGGATGAAGTTTCGAGAACATACCTTCACCGAGGAGTCAAGTAGTATATTGCTCCCTCCTACGTATATCTCGCGAAGAGACCATGAGGATAAAATCAGAGAGATTACAGCCCACACACAGGCATACCGACAACCTTTCATTCCACGAACAATACGAGACTGAAATAGAAGGGAGAACCGATAGAGGTACTCGAAGTACCCTCCGCCACACACCGTCAGGTGGCTTGCGGAATATGGATGTAGAATGGATTCAATTTTCACCCACGCCATATGCTTGGGGAATGATGGGACGCGCGCACAATTTGCTGCTGCTTGAAGACATGGTTCAAGACAGTTAGGTCTAGTGGGACCTTTACCTTGTCCCTCAACGTCAACTGCCCTCAGTCCTCTGCATTTTTCTGTCTGGGGTCACCTGAAATGTGAAGCGCAAAGCACCATCTTTTATACAGCGCTGAAAAACTTAAGAAGCGACTTGTATCGTCTTTTCAGGATTAGTTAAGATGATCCTGCGATGTTTGAAAGCCGGCCGGAGAGGCCGAGCGGTTCTAGGCGCTACAGTCTGGAACCGCACGAGCGCTACGGTCGCAAGTTCGAATCCTGCCTCGGGCATGGATGTGTGTGATGTCCGTAGGTTAGTTAGGTTTAAGTAGTTCTAAGCTCTAGGGGTCTGATGACCTCAGAAGTTAAGTCCCATAGTGCTCTGAGCCATTTGAACCATTTTTGATGTTTGAAATAATTCGTAAGTCAAGAGTGTAGTATTGCATCCCGAAGCCTTTTTTGTTGCTGCGTTGGAAACGTGGTGGCGTATTGCGTGACGCGCTGGAGCGCTTATTGTGCCGTGATGTAGTGCAGCGTGGTAAGGACCACAGCGCAACACAGAGGAGAGCGGGACGCGCTGACAAGGAATCGATGCGACAAATAATTAACGGCGCCACAGTCATTAGCGCCCGGCAGCCGCGTAACGACCACATTTTCCAGTCCAGCAACGCACATCGATAACTTCTCACAGTGTTTCCCCACCGTTGTAACGGAGGCAACCGCTATCTATTAACTCCATCCCGCTGTTGAGTGTCGTACAAACATAGCTCCTCTCAGCTTTCCGCGTCTCTTAACTGTATGTGAGTTGATATCGTTACGACCGTCAGTGTAAATATCACCAACTGAAATTCTACTTATCGTTTCCTGCTTTAGTATCGCCCAATTTTCGTATTTTTATATGACTCATTACCCGTCTCCAGCGTTGTCATTATTAAATTATCGTTACCTGACCCATAGCGTACGAAAAACTGTTTACTGTATGGATACCCAACTTTATAAGAATGATGTTCAGAATGTTCAGACCGTGTACTGCAGGATTTGCGTTGTTAGCGGATTTTCAAGAAGAATATAATAATTCGAACCCCAAAGAAAGCAGGTGTTGACAGATGTGAAAATTACCGAACTGTCAGTTTAGTAAGTCACGGCTGCAAAATACTAACGCGAACTCTTTAGACCAATGGAAAAACTGGTAGAAGCCGACCTCGGGAAAGATTAGTTTGGATTCCGTAGAAACATTGGAACACGTGAGGCAATACTGACCCTACGACTTATCTTAGAAAATAGATTAAGGGAAGGCAGACCTACATTTCTAGCATTTGTAGATTTACAGAAAGCTTTTGACAATGTTGATTGGAATACTCTCTTTCATATTCTGAAGGTGGCAGGGGTAAAATACAGGGAGCGAAAGGCTATTTACAATTTGTACAGAAACCAGATGGCAGTTACAAGAGTGGGGGACATGAAAGGGAAGCAGTGGTTGGGAAGGGAGTGAGACAGGGTTGTAGCCTCTCCCCGATGTTATTCAATCTGTATATTGAGCAAGTAGTGAAGGAAACAAAACAAAAATTCGAAGTAGGAATTAAAATCTATGGAGAAAAAATAAAAACTTTGAGGTTCACCGATGACATTGTAATTCTGTCAGAGACAGCAAAGGACTTGGAAGAGCAGTTGAATGGAATGGACAGTGTCTTGAAAGGAGGATATAAGATGAACATCAACAAAAGCAAAACGAGGATAATGGAATGAAGTCGAATTAAGTCAGGTGATGCTGAGGGAATGAGATTAGGAAGTGAGACACTTAAAGTAGTAAAGGAGCAAAATAACTGATGATCGTCGAAGTAGAGAGGATATAAAATGTAGACTGGCAATGGCAAGGAAAGTGTTTCTGAAGAAGAGAAATTTGTTAACATCGACTATAGATTTATGTGTCAGGAAGCCATTTCTGAAAGTATTTGTATGGAGTGTAGCCATGTATGGAAGTGAAACATGGACGATAAATAGTTTGGACAAGAAGAGAATAGAAGCTTTCGAAAAGTGGTGCTACACAAGAATGATGAAAGTTAGATGGGTAGATCACATAACTAATGAGGAGGCATTGAATAGAGTTGGTGAGGAGTTTGTGGCACAACTTGACTAGAAGAAGGGATCAGTTGGCAGGACATGTTCCGAGGCATCAAGGGATCATCAATTTAGTACTGGAGGGCAGCGTGGAGGGTAAAAATCGTAGACGGAGACCAAGAGATGAATACACTAAGCACATTCAGAAGGATGTAATCTGCAGTATGTACTGGGAGATGAAGCAGCTTGCACAGGATAGAGTAGCATGGAGAGCTGCATCAAACCAGTCTCAGGGCTGAAGACCACAACAACAATAACAACAACAACAACAGCAGCAGCAGCGGGTTTTATGACTTGCCCGTTAAGCTGCCGGACTGGTAAGGCGTCGTAAGGTTGAAATACAAGCATCAGTGTTCATTACAGTCGCAGACAGTCAGCATGGGTGTGGACAGGATCAGCAGGGCTCTACTCGTAAAGTTGTTCTATCAAAACGACAGCAGTAGCGGAGCCGGTCTTCGCGAGTATTGACGCATTAAAGGAATGCGGTGAGGTCCTTTTTCCGCACCGGGGTTGAAGAACATGATTCGGAATTTCAGAGTAACTGACGATTTGGGAATTGCTCTTGAGCGAGACCGACTGCCAGTTGCGGCACAGATTGTAGAGGAAGTTACTGTTGCCATAGCTGAGACTGCTGGATCTTCACTGTGCGTTGTTCAAGCATTGCTCGAGCTGTGTCACGGCAGCTGAACATTTGAAAAGTGCTGCGAACAATTCTGAAATGGTATCTCTAGTGTCGTTCCAGGCTGTCCTGGATGCAGACGGTCGTCACATTAGGCAACGTTTGTAGCCTGGAACGTAAACATGATACGCAATTAACAAAAAATACCCTATCGTTATGGATTAAAATGCGTTTCTTTCGCCGGCCGTGGTAGCCGATCGGTTCTAGGCGCTCAGTCCGGAACCGCGCGACTGCTGCGTTCGCAGGTTCGAATCCTGCCTCGGGCATGGATGTGTGTGATGTCCTTCGGTTAGTTAGGTTTAATTAGTTCTAAGTTCTAGGCGACTGATGACCTCAGAAGTTAAGTCGCATAGTAGTCAGAGCCATTTGAACCATTTTTATTAGACACATCGTCTAAGAGTCGATATTTCTGGCAGAGCGTACTGCTTTGTTTCATCACAGAGTATACCATCTTGACTGAAGAATCGCCGTTGAGGAGTGGGACAATTTGAACCAACAGTGCCTTGATGAACTTGTGGATAGTATGCCACGACGAATACACGCATGTATCAATGCTAGAGGACGTGCTACTGGGTTGGGTTGGGTTGATTTTGGGGGAAGAGACCAAACAGCGAGGTCATCGGTCTCATCGGATTAGGGAAGGAAATCGACCGTGCCCTGTCAAAGGAACCATCGCGGCATTTACCTGAAGCGATTTAGGGAAATCACGGAAAACCTAAATCAGGATGGCCGGACGCGGGATTGAACCGTCGTCCTCCCGGATGCGTCCAGTGTGCTAACCACTGCGCCACTTCGCTCAGTGTGCTACTGGGTATTAGAGGTACCGGTGTGTACAGCAATTTGCACCACCACCTCTCAAGGTTCTCGCTGTAAGGTGTTATAACATGCAGTGAATGGTTTTCATGAGCAATAAAAAGGGCGGAAATGACGTTTATGTTGATCTCTATCCCAATTTTTTTACAGGTTTCGGAACTCTCGGAACCGAGGTGATGCAAAACTTTTTTTGATTGTAGATTGAGCAGTCAGATGAAGCTGAAGAATCGTCTTCCAGTGGCATCTTTTCTGACTGCCCTGTTATTCAGCCTTTATATAGCAGATATATAAAACAACTTCGCGAAAGTCAGGATATGCTATTGGGCTATGGCAATTTGTTCTTAATATACAGAGGCCACAGAAGAAATCTCGACTAAGAGATCACCATAAACGTCATTTCCCCCTTTTTATTGCTCATGAAAACCACACACTGCATGTTATAACACCATAAAGCGAGTCCTTGGGAGGTGGTGGTCCAGATTGCTGTACACACCGGTACCTCTAATAACCAGTAGCACACCGAGAGAGGTGGCGCAGTGGTTAGCACACTGGACTTACATTCGGGAGGACGACGGTTCAAACCCGCGTCCGGCCATCCCGATTTAGGTTTCCCGCGATTTCTCTAAATGCGTTCACGCAAATGCCGGGATGGTTCCTTCCCCATCCTTCCCTAATCCGTTGAGACCGATGACCTCGCTGTTTAATTGCCTACCCCAAACCAACCAACCAACAAGCAAGCCGGTTAAAAAATTTGTTGCATTACTTATTGAAGGGCCTTCGTACTGCGGCATAAGTTAAATAAATAAAGATAAGTTGCTGTTATTACACGCTTCCGTGTGTTATGTTGTTGTGACTTGGCAAGACAGCCAAGCCACTATGAGGTGAAGCCGAAAGGCACGCGTTAAAGCTCACGCAGGCTGGCGTGAGGTCTGGAAAATGACAAGGTCTTTATAGTAGCAAAAATAGTACGTAGCTTCTGGAATACTTAACTTTAATCCATAATTGGTGAACATCTGTCTGACGGTACATGCATCACAAGATAAATAGCAAATGATAATGGTGCCTTGCTAGGTCGTGGCAAATGACGTAGCTGAAGGCTATGCTAACTGTCGTCTCGGCAAATGAGAGCGTAATTTGTCAGTGAACCATCGCTAGCAAAGTCGGCTAGGAAGTCTCTCTAGACCTGCCGTGTGGCGGCGCTCGGTCTGCAATCACTGATAGTGGCGACACGCGGGTCCGACGTATACTAGCGGACCGCGGCCGATTTAAAGGCTACCACCTAGCAAGTGTGGTGTCTGGCGGTGACACCACATATGTCGTCAGGTAACTTCGACAGCTAGGGCGCTGTCAGTGACTGGCGATAGTGACGGCACGGTAACAAACGTAAACTGCCGGCCCGCGGCGGTGAGGGCGGAGCGCGCCTTGCGCCCTGCGGCCGGGTCGCGTTACGCACGCTCTCGCGTTTCAGCCGAGGCCCACGGCCGGCCGTGTCTGGCGCTGAACCGGCCAACAACTGAAAAACCACAGCCGTCGCCGTCGCAAATGCGCTGGGAGCCGGGACTCCGACCTGCGGGTGGAGTGGAACACCAGTGCCGCACGACGCTCACTGCCCAGATGCCTATTTGGAGCCGCCGTTACTGCCGAAAAGGTGGCGATGTGGGCTCGCCGTAAAAGCCGGACGTACCACGCGGGCGTTGCAGGTGGGCAGGTGCCCTTCGCGTACACCCGGCGAATGGTCTTTCCACTCCCTCTGCATCTTTTCTAGACGTGTGCCGTAGGCAGAACATACCGCACTGGTGACCCCGACTGAAACGAGGACCGCTACAAGTGTTTGATAGGCTGCTAGGCTACAAGTAAGGAGTATTTCAGAATTTTTGTTAGCGACACCAACACACTATCGCTGTGGAATGTGTACCACTCGTATTCACAATAACAACTACGTACAGCTCAAGTAAAACACAACTAAAATCAGTACTGTTCACGTTACGTAATTACGAACGTGCTCATCCACGCGCGGTCACCCTTCCACTGCGTAGCCAAAGCTCCGCGTCGGGTCGTTTTGGTGTCCGCACTCTTGAACAACGGCCAGAAAAGGCAACGCTTCGTTATAAGGACTTCTTCTGGACAACCAGCTGAAGACGGGGAACGTATTTTTCAGTCGTTTCAGGTGTTCGCCCGAGCACGCAGTGCACGATCGCGACACGGTAGTGGTCGCTCAGCCCGTACGGCACAACCTTACAATTTCTGTACATTCCGTTCTCCGGCTGGTATGACTGTTCTTCCAATAAAACATTATGTTTCACATCTGACGGGTCTCAGCATAGGGCCAGTTAGCGAAATATATGGTCTCTCTGTATCAACAGCGGGTCGGGTTTGGAATAAATCTACAAGTATAATGTGATTACAGCAACTGTTTAGAGGAATTTTCTTGAATTGTGTAGGAATGTTTATTTATTTATTTGTTCGTCTCGTGAAGGGCGGCGTGGTTATTGTTAAATCATGCATGCACATAAACCTTTCGTTACAACCAGGCGTGCGTGTAAGTTATTGGCCACAAAACATATAAACGTGGCGATATAAAGCGTAGCGTCCGCACATGAACATTGCTGTGTGTCAAAATGTAAACATAAACGTGTACGTTTTGACAGCGATGTTCACGTGTGTTTATGTTTAAGTTTTAACATACAGCAATGTCCATGTGTGTTTACGTTTATGTTGACATACAAAGATGTTGATATGTTTTTAAGTTCGCGTTTTGACATACAGCGATATCCATAAGTGTTTATGTTTACGTTTTGGCATACAGAGATGTTGATATGTTTTTACGTTCGCGTTTTGACATACAGCGATATTCATACGTGTTTTATGTTCGTATTTTGACATATAGCGATGTTCATTTGTGGACGCTCCACTTTACATTGCCACGTTTGCATGTTTTGTGGCCGGTAACATACACGCACGTCTGGTCATAACGATGCACACGCGTGATTTGATAATGGACGAGTCATCCGAAACTAGTCATGAATAAATAAATTAAACTTCTTCTCAGAATAACCGCTATGTGTCAAGATCAGCAGTTCGCATTACGCCATGAAGGAGAAGTTAGTATTCGTGATTTTGCTTTTACCACCTTGTAAAAGAGTGCTTAAAATTGTTGACAGTTCCTTGATTCCAATTTTGCGAAAAAAAGTGAAACTTAACTGGATTACCTGTAAAATCATGTTCCCTTTGACGCACATTATCATCGTATTTGCTACTACATTTCATACATGCACGAGCAGCGGTAAACGGATACCTATTTACTCTATTTAATCGTAGTTCCAAAAATGTTTTGTTATTCTTAGGACGTATGTCTCTATTTTCATAACCGTCGTTGTCACTTCTTGGTTTTTCTTTGCTTATAATGTGTCAGTAACCGATAAACTACTTTTCTTTTCCATAAGTCGAGTACTGGATCTTATTGATAGGTGGACTCACTCTGCCAACTTCTTGGTCGATTTTGCTCGGTTTTGTAGTGACTGAAATAACCTCACAACCCTGTCAACCGATGATGTTCCATTTCGTTTCATTCTCTTCTTCTAGGCGCTTCATCCAGTGTGTCTAAAACAAATAACTGACGGCGTCGGGTGTAAATCCTGCTGGAAAATGAAGGGGCTGACACAGCGTAGGACACCTTGACGGGCCGCATAAAAAAGGAGAAAAATACAGACGGTGTAGAACAACGATAAAAATTTCTGCTTCACTTTAGGGAAGAACAGCTCAGGGCACAGTTTCACAGGCGTCCGAGTTCATTTACAAGACGCCTTCGCGTCTATTTGTAAGCAAAGAGGTGCGTGCAGCCTGTCTCTATCAGGCATGGACGCTCATATTTCTGCTGTCACTTTGAACACAGCAGCTTGCGAAACAAGCGTGGACGTGACACGGTTAAGGCGATGCGGCCCCACAAGATATGCACATAAATAGCTCTAAACAAACCATTGTGCATAAAGTCGGCGACTCGCCGCCACTTAGGATGCTCACGTCGTAATCATTCATGCATATTTCATTCTGACGCCCGCGTTGCCTCTGTCGAACGCCGTGTAGGCCATGAGAGATTTTTCAGGAGAATTGAAAAGAAAATCAAAGAAGCATAAATGGACACCGCTTAGTCTCTGTCTGTGTTTTGGAGAGGAACGTAGAAACACAGACTGATACTAAATTAAATGAAACAATAAGTTCACTGTTACCAGTCACCGTTTTATTTATTTCCACGACCGCCAAATGCTTAAAGCAATTATTCTGTAATAATATTGTTATGATGTATACTCTTTGCACTTTGCGATTATGTCTTCACTTCTGTTATACGAACTTTGCACCCAGCTGATTCCAGACGCCATATTTGTTTACAAATGTGGCAGTATACATGTGATGTGTTACGACAGCAAAAGGAACCTGTGATCACTGAAGGTACTGTAGTTTACTTATTTAATGTTTACCATTAGATATCAGTTTAATTTTTCGTCAAAAGTTATCCTAAACCATATTCTGAAATAGTGTCTCGTTTCTCTACTAGGCAGTGCCACAAGTTCCTCCAAAAATCGTAACACAACACACACACAAATGTAATACTTACTAATGTAAATCCACCCGATGATGGAGGTTTAAACCTTCGAAACGCGTCGTGGAAATAAATAAAACGGTGACTGGTAACAGTGAACTTATTGTTTCATTTAATGTCAGTAACAGTCACGGTAAAGCCTAACCTAAAAATGTTCGCATTTAAAGTTAAACAGACTGATACATCGTTAGATAGAAATTGAGCTCTGATCGGTGTTCTTTAGTTGCGTATTGGCTTTTATAATCGCGTCATAATTCTCTAAACGGAACGACTGTGTTTTCGCTGACGGCCTTCTGCATGTTATCCTTACGGATAATATGAAGCATGGTTAAATATTTGGTACGTGTCACGGGTCAGACTTAAAATAGTAAACGAGTGACTGAACGGCAATGTCAACATCTAAAACCTACCTACTTTCTCTACAAGCCCCGAGAGTGTACACTGCGGAGGGTACTTTGACTACACCTACGTACCTACTGCGCAATCCACCATGCGGTGCATGGCAGAGGGTATCTTGTACCACTGCTACGCACACTTTTTCCTGTTTCTTCGCGCTCATTACGCGAGATGTTTGGTGGCGGCAATAGAATCATTCTACAAATACTAGTTCTCTACAATTTCTCACTAGTGTTTCCAAAAAAAGAACGTCTTCTTCCCTCCCATTTGAATTCACCGACCATTTCTATAATAGTACTGTGTTGATCGAACCTACCGATAACAATTCCAGCAATACACCTCTCAATTGCTTCGATCTCTTCCTTTATTCTGACCTGTTGCCGATCCCAAAAACACATGCAGTATTCAAGAATAGGTCGCGTTAGTGTTCCGTATGCGGTCTCCTTTATGGATGAGCTACGCTTTCCTAGAATTGTCTCAATAAAACGAAGTCGACCATTCGCCTTCCCTACTACCGACCGTAAGTATTCGTTTCACACCGAGTCACTTTGATAAGTTACGCCTAGATATTCAATCGAAGTGACTGTGCGAAGCAATACACCACTAATATAGCATTTCAACATTGCAGGCTTGCATTTTCTATTCATCTGCATTAATTACCATTTTTCTAAATTTATACTAAGCAGCCATTCATCACACCACATATAAATTCTATGCAAGTCATCCTGTATCCTCCTACAGGCACTCAACTTCGACACTGTCCCATACATTGCAGCATCATCAGCGAACAGCCGTAGACTGCTGATTAGCGAACAGCCGTTGACTGCTGCTCATCACCGAACAGCCATAGACTACTGTTCATCGGCGGACAGCCATAGACTGCTGATCAGCAAACAGCTGTAGACAGCTGCTCACTACGGTCGCAGGTTCGAATCCTGGCTCAGGCGTGGTTGTGTGTGATGTCCTTAGGTTAGTTAGCTTTAATTAGTTCTAAGTTCTAGGCGACTGATAACCTCAGAAGTTAAGTCGCTTAGTGCTCAGAGCCATTTGAACTGCTGCTCATCAGCGAACAGCCGTAGACTGCTGCTCATCAGCGAACAGCCGTAGACTGCTGCTCCTGCTCAGTGAACAGCCATAGACTGCTGCTCATCAGCGAACAGCGTAGACTACAACTCCTGCTCAGTGAACAGCCATAGACTGCTGCTCATCAGCGAACAGCCGTAGACTGCTGCTCCTGCTCAGTGAACAGCCATAGACTGCTGCTCATCAGCGAACTGCCGTAGACTACTGCTCATCAGTGAACAGCCATAGACTTGCTGCTCAGTGAAGAGCCGTAGACTGCTGCTCAGTGAACAGCTATAGACTCCTCATCAGCAAATAGCCATAGACTGCTGCTCCTGCTCAGTGAACAGCCATAGACTGCTGCTCATCAGCGAACAGCCGTAGACTGCTGCTCCAGCTCAGTGAACAGCGATAGACTGCTGCTCATCAGGGAACAGCCGTAGACTACTGCTCATCAGTGAACAGCCATAGACTTGCTGCTCAGTAAACAGCCGTAGACTGCTGCTCAGTGAACAGCCATAGACTGCTGCTCATCAGCGAACAGCCGTAGACCGCTGCTCCTGCTCAGTGAACAGCCATAGACTGCTGCTCATCAGTGAACAGCCATAGACTGCTGCTCATCAGCGAACAGCCATAGACTACTGCTCATCAGTGAACAGCCATAGACTTGCTGCTCAGTGAACAGCCGTAGACTGCTGCTCAGTGAACAGCCGTAGACTGCTGCTCAGTGAACAGCCGTAGACTGCTGCTCAGTGAACAGCCATAGACTCCTCATCAGCGAACAGCCGTAGACTGCTGCTCCTGCTCAGTGAACAGCCATAGACTGCTGCTCATCAGCGAACAGTCGTAGACTGCTGCTCCTGCTCAGTGAACAGCCATAGACTGCTGCTCATCAGCGAACAGCCGTAGACTGCTGCTCATCAGTGAACAGCCATAGACTTGCTGCTCAGTGAACAGCCGTAGACTGCTGCTCAGTGAACAGCCATAGACTCCTCATCAGCGAACAGCCGTAGACTGCTGCTCCTGCTCAGTGAACAGCCACAGACTGCTGCTCATCGGCAAACAGCCGTAGACTACTGCTCATCAGTGAACAGCCATAGACTTGCTGCTCAGTGAACAGCCGTAGACTGCTGCTCAGTGAACAGCCATAGACTCCTCATCAGTGAACAGCCGTAGACTACTGCTCCTGCTCAGTGAACAGCCATAGACTGCTGCTCATCAGCGAACAGCCGTAGACTGCTGCTCGTCAGCAAACAGCCATAGACTTGCTGCTCAGTGAACAGCTGTAGACTGCTGCTCAGTGAACAGCCATAGACTGCTCATCAGCGAACAGCCGTAGACTGCTGCTCATCGCCGGCCGGAATGGCCGAGCGGTTCTAGGCACTACAGTCTGGAACTGCGCGGCCGCTACGGTCGCAGGTTCGAATCCTGCCTCGGGCATGGATGTGTGTGATGTCCTTAGGTTAGTTAGGTTTAAGTAGTTCTAAGTTCTAGGGGACTGATGACCTCAGAAGTTAAGTCCCATAGTGCTCAGAGCCATTTGAACCATTTTGAACTGCTGCTCATCAGTGAGCAGCCGTAGACTGCTGATCAGAGAACAGCTGTAGACTGCTGCTCATCCTATCAGTCACACTGTATGTATGTAGAGAGTAAATACGTCCCAGAAATCGAGGAATGTTCAATCTACCTATTGCGCTCAACCCATGACACGCAGGATAAGTGTGTACAAATAGCAAGCTGAGTTTTGCACGAGCGATGTTTTCTAAATCCGTGCTGGTAAGGGGGACAGAAACTTTTCCGTCCCGAATCAATTTACTGTATTTGAACTTAGAAAATTTTCAATAAATTCTGTAGTAAACAGACATTAAGAATAATAGTCTGTAGTTCTGCGCAACCGTTATTTTCCCCTTCTTATATACGGGAGTCACCTGCGCCTCTCTCCCGTCGCTAGTTGTTTTCCACTCAGCGGTAGATTCTCGGTAAGTGCAAGGTACGTACAGAACCAGTGCCAAGAAGTGCTCTCTGTAAAAGTACGGACCTGGCGACTTATTTGTTTTCAACTCTTTCGGCCGCTTTTCGACGCCACCGGTGCCTGTTTGTATGTGCTTCATACCAGAGTTTTAGCGGCGGTCCAACGGCGATACACCTGTACGATACTTCGTAAACGCATGATTTAAAACGTCACCTTTCTTTTTGCTAACTTCTGTTTGCGCACCAGGCTGGTCTACGAGTCACTGAACAGAAAAATCTTCGACCCGCTTACTAATTTTAAGTTGGATCAGAAAGTTTTCGGGTTCACGGCAAGATCTTCGATTAACATTTGATTGTTAAAGATGGTGTATATATTTCGCGCAACAGCATTTTTAGAAAAAGAAAAGAATGCGGAAAAGAAAAGGCCTAAAAATTTGGGCTGAGGATATAATGAAAGCTGTCAAAGAAAAACATGATGCATATATAAAACACTTATGCAACCCCACTGTTGAGAACAAACAATACTATAAGGAGAAAAGAAATAACGCTAAATTTCGTACTAAGGAAAGCACATGAGGAACACGGGGATAGGTTTACTTCTAATATCGAACATGATATCCACAGAAGACAACTAATGGCATATAAGATTTTAAAAACCTTAAACACAACAGAAAAAGAGAAGATACAAATAAATAGTATTGAAGAAAAACAATGGATAAATCACTACAGCGAATTTTGGTATGATCATACAGCACTAGAAACTGAAGTTGAACAACTGGACGAGAAAGGATTAGATGACATACAATCTGACGAATTAACATCTGCTCTAACATCACTTAAGAACAGAAAAGCAACAGGAAAAGACAGCATTAACGCTGAATTATTAAAATATGGAGGAATGATGCTACACCAACAACTGTTACATCTCTTCAACGAATGTTGGAAGAAGAAGAGTATTCCTAAAGAATGGAAGGAGTGATATCAATTTTTTAAAAAAGGAGATAAAAGCCTATGCAGTAATTACAGAGGAATAAGTTTAGTGGACTCAGCAGACAAGGTGTATGCTAAGATTTTAAATACAAGACTTAAAAACATAGCAGAAGTAGTAGAATGGGTTTTGGTTCAAATGGCTCTAAGCACTACGGGATTTAACAGCTAAGGTCGTCAGTCCCCTAGAACTTCTAGTTAAACCTAACTAACCTAAGGACATCATCACACATATCCATGCCCGAGGCAGGATTCGAACCTGCACACGTAGCAGTCGCGTGGTTCCGAACTGAAGCGCATAGAACCGCTCGGTCACCGCGGCCGGCAAAAATGGGTTTTAGGAAAGGACGCTCCATAATAGATGCAGTTTTTATTCTACAGCAAATAACAGAAAAATGGAGAGAGTATAATAAAGAAGCACACATTGCTTTCATTGGCTTTAAAAAAGCTTTTGACAATGTCAATAGACAGAAACTATGGGAAATAATGACGAATCGCGGATATCCGAAGCATCTAGTAAATGCGATAAAACGTTTATATCAAGACACAAATATCACTCTAGATCTCAATGGTAAAACAGCTAATGAGGTACCAACTAACAAAGGGGTACGACAAGGCTGCTGCATCTCTCCAACTTTGTTCAACATCTACATTAATGAAATAAATTTGAAAAGAAAAAACTAAGACAATGACCTTCATGGGGAAAGAACCAAT
The DNA here is from genome assembly GCF_023898315.1 of Schistocerca nitens. Classification (NCBI taxonomy): domain Eukaryota; kingdom Metazoa; phylum Arthropoda; class Insecta; order Orthoptera; family Acrididae; genus Schistocerca; species Schistocerca nitens. Next base: position 602,879,613 of record NC_064619.1, on the reverse strand, counting down.
CAGAACCAAAACAGTGATTTATCAGAAGAGTTTAGAGCAAGTGAACCATTTCAGTTACCTCTGATGTGAAATGACATGGCTACAGCAAAAATATTGAAATTAATCTTAGTAAATTCAGTCGAGTATGTGGAACAATTAACAGAAACCTAAAAAAAAGCCAGGAAAGACATTCAAATTAAATTTTACGAAACTGTTGCAGTTCCCACACTGCTCTATGGAAGTGAGGCCTGGGTGTTTACCCAGAAGCAAGAAAGCCGGATTCAGGCACAATAAATGAGTGTTACTGGTTGCACAAGAGAAGACAGGCTAAAATATCAAGATATTAGAGAAGAACTACGAATCTTTAGCCTGAATGATAAATTTCGAGATTACAGAAGAAAATGGAACGAACAAGAATGGAGAGTGAGAGACTTCCCTTAAAGGCAAGAAATTATAAGTGCCATCGGAGAAGACACAGAGGAAGACCCCAACAGAGATGGGTACCGTGACAGTCAATTCCTGCCTAATACCTGAAGAGAAGATGAAGCATTTTTAGTGACAGACAAATTTGTACTAGCTTTTAGCCTGTCGACACTGCGGCTTTCTGCTTTGAACCTAAACTGGAACAGTCTGTTTTCAGAGCGTTTTACACTCACGAAAAGGAGCCATTCACCGGGTGAACGTACCTACTGCGAGTCTACAGGTGAAAACGGTAAACCATAGGAAGTTGGCAGAAGGGAAAACTTAAAGCCAAGTGAAAAAACCGGTCATACTGATTACACGCTTTGGTTTTACATCGGATAAGTGATAAAGTTGTCAAAGCTGTAGAATAACTTACTGTTAGTTCTTAAAACAATGCCATCACACAGGTGCTTCTCAGTTGTTTGGACAAACGCTTCACAGATGAGGTATTTCTCTGACTTGCAGATTCTTGGGAGTTACGCTTAAGTTACACTATCTCATCAAAAGTATCCGGACACCTATTATAGCAGACAATACTGAGGCGTGTATCCACTTTTCGCCTTTATGACGGCTTGAACTGTGCTGGGAAGACTTTAAATGAGGTGTCTGAATCCCTGCGGAGGAATGGCGATTCATTTTTTCTCAAGAGCAGAAGACAGAGAAGGTAGTGCTGTTGGATTCTGCGAAGCCGAGGTTGTCAGTCATCTCAAAGGTGTTCATCCGGCTTAGATCGGGACTCTGTGCAGTCCAGTCCATTTCAGGAGTGTTACTCTCCACAAACTGTTGCCTCTTTTGGCAGGGTGGCTTGTCATGTCTCCGGACTGTTCGTCTGTTGCAAGCAGTACCCAGTGATGTAAACTGTGTTCACAACCTTACGCATTTAGCGTTTTATTAAGCGGAATAAGGAGACCACAACCTTCCCACGATAAACACAACCGTGCTATTACACCACCACTGTCGGCGCTACACATAACGCCAGGTAACGTTCTCCGGACACACGCCGAACCAAATCCTTCCATCGGATTGCCACATGGTATGTCATTCATCAGTTGAAATCACTCGTTTCCAGTCATCCACCGTCAAATGACGTCGGTGTTTACACCATATCGAGTATGAGTTGCACTGACGACAGGAATGAATAACTAATGAGGGTGCCGGCCGCGGTGGTCTCGCGGTTCTAGGCGCGCAGTCCGGAACCGTGCGACTGCTACGGTCGCAGGTTCGAATCCTGCCTCGGGCATGGATGTGTGTGATGTCCTTAGGTTAGTTAGGTTTAAGTAGTTCTAAGTTCTAGGGGACTGATGACCACAGCAGTTGAGTCCCATAGTGCTCAGAGGCATTTGAACCATTTGAACTAATGAGGGATTCCTCGCCCATTGCAGCCAACTCTTTTAAGCTTTCTACGCACAGTCATTGTGCTGGGTGGACTACTAGCAGTACTATGGAACTCACCTTCGGCGGACTTCGTGCAGTATTTTCCAGTACTCGACTGGCCCTGTCCGTCAGTGCACGAGGTCTTCCGGTCTCGGTTTAAAAAAAATGGTTCAAATGGCTCTGAGCACTATGGGACTTAACTGCTACGGTCATCAGTCCCCTAGAACTTAGAACTACTTAAACCTAACTAACCTAAGGACAGCACACAACACCCAGCCATCACGAGGCAGAGAAAATCCCTGACCCCGCCCGGAATCGAACCCGGGAACCCGGGCGTGGGAAGCGAGAACGCTACCGCACGACCACGAGATGCGGGCGGTCTCGGTTTAGTTGTGGTTCAAAATGGTTCAAATGGCTCTGAGCACTATGGGACTCAACTGCTGAGGTCATTAGTCCCCTAGAACTTAGAACTAGTTAAACCTAACTAACCTAAGGACGTCACAAACATCCATGCCCAAGGCAGGATTCGAACCTGCGACCGTAACGGTCTTGCGGTTCCAGACTGCAGCGCCTTTAACCGCACGGCCACTTCGGACGGCGTTTAGTTGTGGTCGTTGCTTCGAGTTTCCACTTGACAGTGCCATCACAAGTAGTGGACTCGGGTAGCTTTATATGGGTTGAGAAGTCCCTGGTGGATCTGCTAAGCAGGCCACGTGCAATGACCGGTCCACGTTCGGAGACATTGAGCTCTGCTCAGCGAGCGATTGAGCGGTTACTGCTTCTCTGTTCACAACACGACACTGCCCGTCTTGTTTTATACTCGTGGCATCTGGTGGCCAGCGGCGTATTACTTACGAGTGTCCGGGAACTTTTCATCAAATAGTGTACGTACCAAGCACTGATGCAAACCAGGGGAACGCAACTGTAAAGTGCCTTGCCTTAAACAAAGTTTATGATATTATGGAATTTCTGGCTGTTTTCCCATTTTCGAGACTTGTAGGTTTCACAATATTGTATACCCCCGAAGTTTGCTGAAAAACTTGGAAAAATTATATATTTAAAAATACGAGACTGAGTCAAATGAAAACCTTAAATTTGTAATAACAAATAGAAATTTCGCGCCGTTAAGCATGCTACAAACAGCGTGCAGAATGGCCTGTAGGTGGCAGCACAGTGCAGATGCACACATACCGTCGCAGTATCAGTAGAAAGATGGCCACCCCCCTTGCGACTTGCACCAGGGAAGAACAGCGTTCTATTATTCTGTTTGTGCGTAGTGAAGGTGTGAAACCTGTTGAAATTCATCGACGAATGAAGGATCAGTTTGTCACAGCAGCAAGTCTACGAATGGAGTAGGAAGTTCGCAAATGGTGTGACTTCAGTGGAAGATGCTCCTTGCAGGTCAGGGACAACGAGTTGTGACTCCACAGAACATTGCAGCAGTTGAAGCCATAGTGAAGGAAAACCGCCGAGTGACACTGAATGTCATTGCAGCGTGTTTACAGATTAGTCATGGGTCAGCACACTACATTGTGCATGATGTGCTCCAGTTTCACAAAGTGACTGCAAGATGGGTGCCACGGCAGCTGACTCCTGAAATGACAGAACGACGTGTTGATGCTTGTGAAGAACTTCTTCGGCGCTTTGAACGAGAAAGTGATGGCTTCCTTGCAAGAATCATTACTGGAGACGAAGCCTTGATTCACTTCCACCAACCGGAAACGAAGAGAGCGAGCAAGGAATGGCGCCATTCCTCATCAGCAAAACCAAAGAAGTTTCGTACAGAACCATCAGCAGGGAAGGTTATGCTGACTCTCTTTTGGGACGAAAAAGGCGTCATTTTGGAGCATTACATGCCTAGAGGGACCAATGTCACCAGTGCATCATAGCCTACACGATCTCCTAAAAAATTATCTGCGTCCTGCAATCAAATCAAAGCGACGTGGATTGCTGTCAGCAGGTGTCCTGTTGCAACCCGACAACGCAAGGCCCCACACTGCCCGTACAACAGTTGCAACAATAACAGACCTGCATTTTGAGTGTCTTCCTCATCCACAATACTGACCTTGCCCCAAGTGATTTCCATATGTTTGGACCACTCAAAGACGCAATGGGAGGAAAGAAGTTGCGTTCTGATGAAGAGGTATGCCACGCGGTGCTTGAGTGGTTGCGCGGACTAACAAAAGAATTTTTTTGTAAAGGAATTTATGCACTTTGTAAGCGCTGGAGGACTTGCATTGAGCGTGGGGGAGATTATGTTGAAAAGTGAAGGTTTTCATTTGACTCACCCTCGTCTAAAAGCATTTAATAAAATGTTGTTCGGGGGGAGGGGTGGGTAGTAGAAGAGACACACCTCCGTTTTTTTTTTTACTCATTTTAATTCGATTTAGGCGTTCGAAGTGGAGTAGTGTTCTCCTGCCGGAATGGCTGTGAGCCAGTGGGCTAGCGAAGCTCGGCCAGTGTCGGAGGGTCACACGCACAGCGGGGGGTAGCAGGGAGGTAAAGAATGCCACTGTGTGGCGGTGTGGCCCCCCTTCCCCACACCGCCGGTCAGCACGCTCATTTATTCACAGTCCCCGAAACCGCCGGCTTCCCACAAGGGAAACACTGCGCCCGGCGCGTCGCTTTTTGTGCGTGCGTCTCTCTCTCTCTCTCTCTCTCTCTCTCTCTCACTCTCTCTGTCTGTCTCTCTCTCGCACGCGCGCGCTCTATTTTTTTCCCTTTCTGCCCCACGCCGCCGCAAGGAAATTACTTGGCGTGGGTAGGAGAAGATGAAGAGAAAAGTAGGGGACGGCAGAGGGGTAGACAGGGCAACCGCTCGCGCCGTACGTCTTCTTCTGCCTCCCCTCATTGACTGCTCCTCATCGAGGTAGCTGCAGCGACAACGTCGAATTTGTCAACGGTGGAAACAAAATTAGTTATCGTAATTCTTCGGGAATGACGTACAGTAAATTACGAACTCTTCTGGCATCTAAAAGAACAGGAGAAATATTGACCAATGCTTCGAACACTTCTACATTTGTTTTCTAAAATATTAGAAAGGTTCTTCGTTTCTCTAGTTATCGAAGGTATTTCAAAACTGACTTCCCGTTCTAACGGCGTATGGAGCGCCTTTGTACTGTCCTTATTGTTAGTCTACTCTGGGTTCACTGTACTTAAGGTAGCGACAGTTAGGAGGGCTGAAGAATACTGAAACCTCTCCTTAGAAAAATTAATGAATTACTGTGCTGGTAAACCCCTTACGTTATTTGATATTCAAACAGATGAGCAAACTGAACGTACTCAGGCATTTCTCTCTTTACTTATTCTGATCATCCCTAAACTGTCCGCAGCTCGTGGTTTTGTGGTAGCGTTCTCGCTTCCCGCGCACGGGGTCCCGAGTTCGATTCCCGGCGGGGCCAGGGATTTTCTCTGCCTCGTGATGACTGGGTGTTGTGTGTCTTTCCTCATCATTTCATCCCCACCGACGCGCAAGTCGCCGAAGTGGCGTCAACTCGAAAGACTTGCACCAGGCGAACGGTCTACCCGACGGGAAGCCCTAGCCACACGGCATTTCCATTCCTAAACTGACACACAATATTTTTAGCGCAACGCAATCTGACTTTCAATAATCCCTACAAAAGAATGTCCCGAACTAACAATAACCTACACCTTTCAGAAATCACTTACCTCACAAAAAATCTTCGTCACTCGAACTACTGCAATACAGCGAGCGCCAATACTGCCAGCTAAATAAAAGATTCTAACCACTGAAGGCACTAACTACTGATAGGCATAGTTAGCAAATGAAAGATTTTGGTAGAGAACAAACAATGTATTTTCCTTAATAGTGTTCAAAAGTAAGTAAAGAGAGAAATGCCTGAGTACGTTCAGTTTGCTCATAGTCTTTTGAACACTATTAAGGAAAATACATTGTTTGTTCTCTATCAAAATCTTTCATTTGCTAACTATATATATATATATATATATATATATATATATATATATATATATATATATATATATAATGTCTTTTGAACACTGTTAAGGAAAATACATTGTTTGTTCTCTATCAAAATCTTTCATTTGCTATATATCAGTTAATGACATCCAGTCTTACAAATTATTTACTGTCTCTGATGGATACACGTCCAGATCATCCGCTCTCAAAACTCCGCCATCTCTCTCCCCACATCCACCACTGCTGGCGGCTCACCTCCAACTGCACAACGCTATGCGCTGTTCACATCCAACTGCCCAACACTACGATAACAAAACTTCCAACAATGCAAACCAGCCACAGACTGCACACACCAGTCAGCGCTACGTGGCGTTACCAACGTAAAAACCTAAACAGCCTACTTACAATACCACTAAATTGTTCCCTTATAACTGGTTGTGGAAAGTATGCTTTCGCGAGATAATTCCGCCTACTTGCAGTAGTCTGCCAGTTTAGGTTATGCAGCAGTTCCGTGACGCCCCCGCAACCTTCGCCAGTTATCCCGCTCTTTTTTGTTTCCGTTCAGTATCCCCTGTTAGTCTTACTTCGTATCACCAGTATTCTAAGATACGATGCACAAGTGATTTGCAAGCAGCCTCTGTATTTTCCCACAATGGTGTCCAGAGGAGCGGGGCCCGACACCGGTTTTCCCTACGACTGAGCCTGTATGATCTTCCCATTTGATACCGCCAGAAATTGTTACACACAGCTACTTCTATGACTCGACTGATCGTAATCGTGCATCTGTGATATTGTATTCCTGAGATAATACGTGCTTTTTTCGTCTTGTGATTTGCAAAACTGTACAGTTAAAACAGCTGCCTATCTTTCCACCACTCTGAATTCTTATCAGTTTGTGAATGTATGTTTCTGCTGCTGCTTACGGACAGTACTTCATGATAGATACGTGCATCATCAGCAGAAAGTGTGAGGTAACTATTAATACTCTGTGCCAAGTTATTAATGTACAACTCGAGCGACAAAGGCTCCAGCGCACTTCCCCGAGGCGCGCCCGAAGTTAACTGCTAACGCTTGCCGATGAATCTCCATCCACGTAACATACCGCACCCTGCCTACCAAAAGCTCCCCAACCCAATCACAAATTTTGTTAGATACTCCATATAATACTGCTTTCATTAATAAGTGCGGGTGTCATACTAATTCAAATTATTTTCGAAAGTCAAGAAAACTCTTATCCACTTCAGTGCCCCAATTAACGGTATTCAGCGTGAAATTGATATAAGCCAAAGTTGGGGTTCGCGTGATTGTGTTTTCGGAATCTATTTCTGACTGGCATGGAGGATGTCATTCTCTTTGAGAGCGTTCCTTGCGCAGGTACTCAGAATTGGTCTCTTTATCGTCATTTTTACCCGTTTTCCGTCGTTCCTACAAAATTCATGGAGGTATGTTCCGTCTATGCAACTAATTGAAGGCAGTTTGTTTATTATCATAAACGTTTCGCATCTTTTATTTGCGAAGCATCCTCAGTGGCCTGTAATACATGTTTCTTTTTATACCTGTAATAAATGTTCTTGAGGGTATTTTTGTTCTGTCGTTGGAACTACAAGAATGCGCGATTTTTTCCATCAGACGCGTTTCGCATTATTGACGTAAAGCATCATCAGTGGTCTGTAATTAAGTTATTTACATTTTGATTTGCTTTTAGATCAAAAAACAATTAGTTAAGAATAGGTTGATTTGTACTTACCGTGAGTTTTCAGCTGATTTCTCGCTTATATCGGGGAATTCCATCTGCTAGCACATGTTTTTTTTTCTGTATTAGACACTGATAATTTTGGTCTAATTTTTAGATGTTCTGCAGCACTATGCATTTCTTATCTTTTTCACAACACACTTTTGTGCATACCGCTGTATTCTGTTTGTTTTTGTATTTCAAGTATGTGTTGTTTGTGTTTTGTAATGTTACCAAAATAACCTTTCCACTACTTTGTCTTTTGACCTACAACATTTTTAAAAAAATTAGATTATTGTATGTTTTTAATTCTATTTAATTATGTTTCTGTGTATTTATTTACCGTGTAAGGGTACAGGATGAATAGCGATGGAGGGATTTTTTTGCTGGGGGGAGGGGGGAGAGGAACCATGATTAGTGGACATAAGTATATAGCAGTGAGATTGAGTTAGAGGAGAAGGTGAGGAGCGAGAAGTGAAATGAAACTGTGGGTACAGGGGGAAGGGGAGCTGTGGGAGAGTGAGAGGAACAGGCCCTTTACTTTTTCATGTAAGGCATAAAGAACACATTAAAGCATTTAAATACGGTACAAATCATTCAATAACATCACAGACCAAGCAACATCGAAAACGATATAAATATCACAAAAATCAGAGAAGAGAGACACCTCCTCCATCTCGAAGAAAATTTACACATACAAAAAGCATTAACACAAAATAAACAGTTGCTGAATGGCCAGATAACTATTAGAAATTGATGAAATTACATGAAAATTGAATAATCGATGAAACTACATGAAAAAGAAAAGAGCCTTTTTTATCCTTCACCCCCTCCCACTCTCCCACAACCCCCGCCACAACCTCGCACTCACAGTTTCATTTCACATCTCGCTCCTCACCTTCTCCTCTAACTCAAGCTCCATCACAGTGCTGTACACTTATGTCCACTCATCATGGTTCCCCTCCTCCACCAAAAAAAAAAATCCCTCCATCGCTATTCATTCTATACTCTTACACAGTAAATAAATAAACAAAAACATAATTAAATAGAATTAAAAACATACAATAATCTAATTTCAAAAAAATGTTGTAGGTCAAAGACAAAGTAGTGGAAAGATTATGTTGGCAACACTACAAAACACAAACAACAACACATACTTGAAATACAAAAAGAAACAGAATACAGTGGTCTGAATAAAAGTGTGTTGTGATAAACGTAAGGAATGCGTATTGCTGCATAACGTCTAAAACTTAAACTAAAATTATCAGTGTCTAACAGAGAAAAATAACGATGTGCTAGTAAAATGGTTCATATGGCTCTGAGCACTATGGGACTCAACTGCTGTGGTCATCAGTCCCCTAGAACTTAGAACTAACCTAAGGACATCACACATATCCATGCCCGAGGCAGGATTCGAACCTGCGACCGTAGCAGTCGCACGGTTCCTGACTGCGCGCCTAGAACCGCGAGACCACCGCGGCCGGCGGTGTGCTAGTAGACGGCATTTTCCGATATAAGCGAGAAATCAGCCGAAAAATCACCGTAAGTACAAATCAACCTATTCTTAACGAACTGTTTTTCGATCTAAAAGCAAATAAAAATGTAAATAACTTAATTTACGTCAATAAAGGGAAACGCATCTGGTGAAAAAATCACGCAGTTTTGTAGTTGCAACGACAAAACAAAAATACCCTCAAGAATAATAAAGCAACTACGGACACTATAGCCACACAAATGAAGAATATAATAAATGTAGTTTGTGGTAGTTATGTTACTATGTTAAATTTTGTCATGTGTTTCGCTACGGTCGCGTTTCTTTTGTTTTTCAGGTTAGAATCAACTTTCATAGCCCAAACTTCGTGATGTGAAATTATCTTTCGGTGTTACTTTTGTTAATTCTAACATGAAAAGCAAGAGAAAAACATGACAAAATGTAACATAGCAACATATTGTCACTACCACATAATTTATTTATTATGTGTATAAAAAGATACCTGTATTAGAGGTAACTAAGGATGCTTCGCAGATAAAAGAAGTGAAACGCGTATAGCAATAAACAAACTGCCTTCAAATAGTTGCATAGATGGAACATGCCTCCATGAATGATCTCTTCAGTTGAGCAACAGACCACAGCTGCCCTTGTGCCTCTCTCGCAGTGTCTGCCAGGAAACCCCGGTCTGGGGTAGTTGGACCGCCTGGTGCAAGTCTTTCTATCTGGCGCCACTTCGGCGGCTTGCGCATCCACGATTATGAGGTGAAATGACGAGGACAGCGCAAACAGCAGTCCTCGAGCAGAGGAAACTGGGAGTCGAACCGAACACCCCCCGAACTAGAGGCAGGACCACTAGTGGAATCGAAAGCACATCCTCCGTATAAGGCCGAGGACTCGGCTACGGAGATGGGCAGACACATTCATTACACACAGCAGTTTGTATTCCGGATACTGTGTTTCACTTATCAGATGTGTATAATTGAGTTCTACTTAGGTCTTTGTAAAACGAAAATTAAGAGTAGCTTTCGAGAGTTCTATAATGTAGATGCTCTGCTTACTAGAGTGCGTATTCTGTTTAATTATTTTAGTGTGTGTACCCAGGATCTAAAGCCTGTGCAAGATAGTATATGGCACATACAAATGTACAATAAGATTTTCAATAAAAATACACAAAGGTAAAAGAATAATAACAAACCGAAATCTAACCGTAGTATAATCCCACGACGAATCTGGGTCAGCCGTCTGTCACTGGTAACAAGAGACCGTCCCACGCAACCAGTGAAGCGTAGTGGCCACCCGTCTCATCTCTAATTCTATCTGTCACATAAAAAAATCTGAATGTGTCACGTAATTCTACTTATACGGGGCCGGGTGGGGTGGGGGTGGCAGTTAAGTTCTATCAGTTACACTTAAACGAAACCATACCAGCCTCATATTCGCGGTCAAAATCAGCGACATAAGAAGTCTTACACAACACAGAATTAAACATATAAATTAAATATTAAAAATGAACTAGTTTGAAAACGTGCCAAGGCTTGACTCTTTGAGGCATTGCGGTGCGTTTTGCAATGTGTTCGTGGTTGTTTCCTCCATTTTGGAAACAGCGGGGCCGGCACAGCAATCCACTGTAGCATACGTTACACAGCAGCTCGTGGTCTCACGGTCGCGTTCTCGCTTCCCAAGCACTCTGTCCCGGGTTCGATTCGCGACGGAGTCAGGGATTTTCACCTGCCTCGAGATGATTGGGTGTTGTTGTGTCGTCTTCATTATCATCAATCATCCCCATTACGGTCGGAGGAAGGCAACGGCAAACCACCTCCACTAGGACCTTGCCTAGTACGGCGGTGCGGGTCTCCCACATTGTTCCGCTACGCTCTGTCAAGGAGTATGGGACTTCATCATCATTACACAAAATTTTAGTAATTTCAATGGAATCGAATCTCTGATACAGACATTGGCTTTTACTCTTTGTGAGTGTTGTACTTTATTTCTATGATTGTGGTATGAGAAGTTTCTTCCTCGTTTTTGTTCTTATGTCCTGCAACTTATTAAGTTAAAAGCAAATGAATTAAAATTCATTTAGTTCATCGTATCAGGAATGTGACTATTAGGAAGAAATGAGACAGTACAGATTCCGTTCCTCCAGTACTGGGTACTCTTAATTATGTGAACTACCTGCAATCGAAAATCGTTGTTAGTAAAGCACAGTCGCGTTATATCATCGTTAAAAGTGAAGAATTGTCAAATTAGAGCAAATTACCAAAAACCAATAGCAACTGCCGAACCTTCAGGTAAGGGTTTCATTTCCTTTTTGCGTCCGCGTGGTAATGAACTAATATTTGTCCAAATATCCATCATTTTGATTTGCAGCTCCTTGTATTGGCCGTGTTTGCAGTTAAAGTTTTTGGATATGAGGTCCGCCAGTTGTGCAAAACACCGTTTTTTTCATGATGTAAGTAAATACGAAAGTAGGCGCGAAAACATAGCGAAAAACTAAATTACATTCTAGAAGATAGGTTAACTCCCAGCAAAAAACTTTCTCATCAACATCGTTTTGGTTGCAGATGACAAGCTACCTGTAGTAATTCACACAAAAATGATCCAGAAAATTCATGCGCGCCAAATGTAAAGGTATTTAAAAAAGAAATGACCTGTTGTTTGAACTAAAATGCACATAATTTTATAACCATTTAACAAAAATGTTCACATTGCAGAGTAAATAAAAACGAAAACCCACTGACGATGGCACAGTGGCGCCGAAACATGTTTGGGCACTGAGAAAGACGGTGTTTTGCATAACTGGCGGACTTCACATTCCAAAACTATTTGTCCAAACATTAATAGAAAGCGCGGCGGAAGGCATCTGGGAAGATCCCGGCAACCGCTCCAGTGCTCGAGAACGCCGAAACAACATTAAAAACAAACAGCTATTTCCTAGTGACGGGTAAACGTCAGTCTAAGACGGTGCGCCAGACGCACCGCCGCGGCGTCATTGGCGCGCGCGCGGGCGTCGGCACGACGTCCTTGTGCCCGCCAGCTGGGCCGTGACGTAGGCGCGCCGCAAACACTGCAGGTTGATTAAGCGGCCGCGTTACGTCACCGCGGCGGCTGGCGCGCGTTGCCTAGCAACGCCACGACGCGCCCAGAGCGGCGGAATGCGATTTGCGCGGCGCTGCAGGCATCGATCGCGGCGCGTGGCGGGGTGCCGGCGCGTTTTGTGTCCCCTGCCCCCACCCCCACCCCCTCTCCCCTCCCTCCCGGCCGCCCACGCGGCTGACCTGCCGCCGCCACACAATACGCAGCCGTCCACCGACGCGTCCCACAAAGGGCCCGCTCTCTGCGGCCGACAAGTTCATTACGCCCGGGCATTGCCAAATCTGATTCATTACGGAACACGAAACTAGCATCCTGCCATCGCACTATTAGTCAGTCACAATCAAAATCAGTTAATACATCTGCTTCTACCTAGACAGCGTGTGTCAGAAAGAATCATCGTATTTGGCACGTCTACATTTCTGACACTAACAAACATATATAATCAATTTTGTTTTTGGATGAACGGGAAACTCAATTTTTTTTTTCATGCCTTTTCATAGGTGTTCAATACGTCCCCCTTGAGGTGCACAGCAAATGCCAAATTCCTCACCACATAGAGACCTTTTCTAAATCGTTTTGCAGTTTGTTTTGATCTTCTGTTCACTAACCGAAGTTTAACGAGTTCCTTTTAGCACTCATGTGGATGACCTCACACTTTTCGTTATTCTGGATCAACAGCCACTTTTCGCACCATTCAGATATTTTTTCTAAATCGTTTTGCAGTTTGTTTTGATCTTCTGATGACTTTATTAGTCGATAAAGGACAGCGTCATCTGCAAACAACCGAAGACGGCTGCTCCGATTGTCTCGTAAATCGTTTATATAGATAGGGAACAGCAGGGGGCCGATAACAGTACCTTGGGGAACCCCAGAAATAACTTACGTGTTATTCAGTGTCTTCCCCCCAATTACTACGAACTGTGACCTCTCTGACAGAAAATCACGAATCCAGTCCCATGGTTCAAATGGTTCAAATGGCTCTGAGCACTATGGGACTTAACTTCTGAGGTAATCAGTCCCCTAGAACTTAGAACTACTTAAACCTAACTAACTTAATGACATCACACATATCCATGCCCGAGGCAGGATTCGAACCTGCGACCGTAGCGGTCGCGCGGTTCCAGACTGTAGTGCCTAGAACCGCTCGGCCACCCCGGCCGGCTCCAGTCCCATAACTGAGACGATGTTCAGTAAGCACGCAATTTGATTACAAGCCGTTTGTGAGGTACGATGTCAGAAGTGTTCTGGGAAAATACGGAATCAATGTGACATCGCTTGTTTATGGAAATGAAATGAGCGTTTGGTGTCATTGGCCGGGAGGCCCCTTGCGGGGCAGTTGTTTGTTTATGGCACACTTCACGTGAGTAAATAGCTAGTTCTGTTTTACAACAACAATATTTTCTAAATCCGTGTAGGCTATGTGTGAACAGACCACTGTCTTGGAGGTAATTCATTATGTTCGAACTCAATCCTGCTGTACATCGATTTTAATGGTAGTTTACGATATAGAGCTGTAATTTAGTGCATTGCTCCTGCTGCATTTCTTGAGTATTGGAGTGACCTGTGCAACTTTCCAGTCTTTGGATACGGATCTTTCGTCGAGCGAGCGGTTGTATATGCATCAGCGTACTCTGAAAGGAACCTAATTGGTACACAATCTGGACCGGAAGACTTGCTTTTATTAAGTTATTAAAGTTGCTTTACTCGCGGTTATGCCGTCTACTAAGGCTCATTTTAAAACCGTGCCTTCCGGGATTGCCATCTAGCAAATGGACTGTACCTCTTAGGGGAGTAACGTGAGTGTGACTGAGGGCTATACGAGGGCAGTTCAATAAGTAATGCAACACATTTTTTTTCTGAAACAGGGGTTGTTTTATTCAGCATTGAAATACACCAGGTTATTCCCCAATCTTTTAGCTACACAACACTATTTTTCAACGTAATCTCCATTCAATGCTACGGCCTTACGCCACCTTGAAATGAGGGCCTGTATGCCTGCACGGTACCATTCCACTGGTCGATGTCGGAGCCAACGTCGTACTGCATCAATAACTTCTTCATCATCCGCGTAGTGCGTCCCACGGATTGCGTCCTTCATTGGGCCAAACATATGGAAATCCGACGGTGCGAGATCGGGGCTGTAGGGTGCATGAGGAAGAACAGTCCACTGAAGTTTTGTGAGCTCCTCTCGGGTGCGAAGACTTGTGTGAGGTCTTGCGTTGTCATGAAGAAGGAGAAGTTCGTTCTGATTTTTGTGCCTACGAACACGCTGAAGTCGTTTCTTCAATTTCTGAAGAGTAGCACAATACACTTCAGAGTTGATCGTTTGACCATGGGGAAGGACATCGAACAGAATAACCCCTTCAGCGTCCCAGAAGACTGTAACCGTGACTTTACCGGCTGAGGGTATGGCTTTAAACTTTTTCTTGGTAGGGGAGTTGGTGTGGCGCCACTCCATTGATTGCCGTTTTGTTTCAGGTTCGAAGTGATGAACCCATGTTTCATCGCCTGTAACAATCTTTGACAAGAAATTTTCACCCTCAGCCACATGACGAGCAAGCAATTCCGCACAGATGGTTCTCATTTGCTCTTTATGGTGTTCGGTTAGACAACGAGGGACCCAGCGGGAACAAATCTTTGAATATCCCAACTGGTGAACAATTCTGACAGCACTACCAACAGAGATGTCAAGTTGAGCACTGAGTTGTTTGATGGTGATCCGTCGATCATCTCGAACGAGTGTGTTCGCACGCTCCGCCATTGCAGGAGTCACAGCTGTGCACGGCCGGCCCGCACGCGGGAGATCAGACAGTCTTGCTTGACCTTGCGGCGATGATGACACACGCTTTGCCCAACGACTCACCGTGCTTTTGTCCACTGCCAGATCACCGTAGAAATTCTGCAAGCGCCTATGAATATCTGAGATGCCCTGGTTTTCCGCCAAAAGAAACTCGATCACTGCCCGTTGTTTGCAACGCACATCCGTTACAGACGCCATTTTAACAGCTCCGTACAGCGCTGCCACCTGTCGGAAGTCAATGAAACTATACGAGACGAAGCGGGAATGTTTGAAAATATTCCACAAGAAATTTCCGGTTTTTTCAACCAAAATTGGCCGAGAAAAAAAATGTGTTGCATTACTTATTGAACTGCCCTCGTATCTTGCAATGCTGTCCTTTCCTAACGCATCCGCCGTTTCGGTATGACGTTTCTCATCATGAGCCTAGATTGATCTTAACTTAGCCCCTTGGTGCTTAGTCTTGACAATTTGTGTTTCTCTCAGAATATGGGTGCAAATGTTCTAGTCAGCGACAGCCGTGCCAGTCTAGTCGCCGCCAGCTCTGTATCTGGACAGACGGTCCGCAGTGGAGGGTACCTTGTAGCACTACTAGCCATTCCTTTCCCTGTCCCACTCGCAAATGCAACGACGGTGAAACGACTGACCATGCAGTACGCTGTCGTATGAGCCTCGGTTTCTGTTATCTTGTCTTTGCGGTCCTTATTCGAGGTGTAGGCCTACGCTGCTGACAGATTGGCAGTAGAATTGTTCTGCGCTCTGTCCCAAAAACCAGATCTAACTTTCTCAATAGCGTTTCGCGGAAAAAACGTCTTCCCTCTATGGATTCCCATTTGCGTTCACGAAGCGTTTCCATGATACTTGTGTGCTGATCGAACCTATCCGTAACATATCTAGCAGCTCTTTTTGTAATTCGCCCTGATGAAGAATCCCAAACGCCCGAGTTGTACTCAAGAATAGATAGCGCAAGTGTCGTGTACGCGGTCTCATTCATGGATGAGTCATTCTTTCCTAGAATTCTCCTAATAAACCTAAGTCCATCAGTCGCCTTCCCTCCAACCGATCTTACACGTTCCTCTCATTCCACATAGCCTTGCAACGTTCCACCTAGATGTTTAAGGGAAGGGAGATTGGTTTTAATGTCTTGTCGACATCGAGGTCATTAGAGACAGCTCAGATTGTGTTAAGGTTCAAATGGCTCTAAGCACTATGGGACTTAACACCTGAGGTCATCAGTCCCCTAGACTTAGAAACTACTTAAACCTAACTAACCTAAGGACATCACACACATCCATGTCCGAGGCAGTATGATGTATCATGCAGCGTAACTTGCTGTGACAGTGCGAGAGAGAGACAAAGATATTGTTTATTACTCTGTGGCGGTCAGCCCTCACATAATTATTCTTAGGATATAGAGTTTTTTTGTTCTTGTTAAGAGTAATTTTTTAGGGCAGGAGAACCATTCTTGTGATGTAAAAAATCGGCGCCATTGCGAGTTTTTGATTCACATTGTAAAATATAAGTGCATATGGAAGGAAATCAGTTAATAGAACAATAAAATAGTGTTCATTTCAAGAAGGTACGTCTTATTATACACCCAGCGATGTACTGCTATTGTGATTTACTAATAAACACCAATTGAGAACAGTTCCGACGGGAGCGTTCAGTTCTAGTGAAATAGTTCGATGTTTTCTTCGGAAAAGAAGTCACTTCATGGATCATTCAAATCCACAATAGTAACTGGAACAAAAAAACTCTATATCCTAAGAATAATTATGTGAGCGCTGACCGCCACAGAGTAATAAACAATATCTTTGTCTCTCTCTCGCACTGTCGCAGCAAGTTACGCTGCATGATACATCATAGCAGGATTCGAACCTGCGACCGTACCAGCGGCGCGGTTCCGGACTGAAGCGCCTAGAACCGCTCGACCACAGCGGCCGGCGATTGTGTTAAGGATGAGGAAGAAAATTGGCCGTAACCTTTCAAAGGAATCATCACGCGATTTGTCTGATGCGATTTCAGGGAAATCACGGAAAATCTAAATCTGGATGGGCAGACGGGGGTTTGAACCATCGTCCTCCCGCGCCACCTCGCTCGGTAGACGTTTAATAGACGTGACTGTATTCTGTATTGAGCACCACTAATACTATAGCCGAAAATTACGGGTTTGTTTTTCCTACTCATCTGCATTAAGTTTTTCCACATTAAGAGCAAACTGGTCGTCAGTTCTTGGACCAGCACGGGCAAGAGCGAAAACGATACACAGGATGCTGTCTCCAAGTGTGCACAGAATCAGAGCCCCAGCCTGGGGCATGAAGAAGAAGTGGGGAAAATGCTTCGTGTGGCAGTTAGAGAAGTATTCACTTAGTTGTTACCTGCAGAGTTCGTACAACTGAATTTCAAGTGACACTCTGTTTTTCACGCTGTACTCAAACTCCTTGCGATGATCTGCTTTTTATGCAGTGATTTCTGGACGCGTTTCGGTAACAGCAGCAATGCCCCCAATGTACAATTGGTATTCATATTCGCAACACACTTCGTCTAGGTAAAATCAAAAATCTTTCCACTAATCTGGCTTTCGCTTTGTTTTCTTCCTTCTTTTCAGCTTCCTCTCGATAACTGCGTAATATTAAACGATATATTGGTTCAGGTTCAGCTAGACCAAGAAAAGGAAACTAAGCCGGCAGCAAAAGAACTTCGTAAAGCTGTACGTCCAGGGTGCCAGCAGCCGCCGCTGTGTGTGCTTTTCTGCTTTATTTACGGCGCAGTGTGATGTCCACTTTTACAGCGTAGCCACGCGTTTGTGACTGCGCAGAGGAACCGGTTTCCGGGTACTACAGAATAGCATTTCACATGCAGTTCCTTCGATTTCTTTCATTTAAGCTTTGTCAGGCAATATTTTTCAAATCTCCTCCATTCTTCACAGCACGAGTACCATTCATCTAGGATCTTGATACCTAAGGGAGGCATCCATCAGCCAAGTCCGGTCGCACAACAATGACACGTGCGTTGGGAACATCCGTTTGTCCTCGAAACATACGAGTGGGAATGCTTTGCCGTCGTGAAAGTGATAGTAACTGAATGAATTATTATTCAGAGTTATAGTCAGGTAGCTTGTTGAGGTAAGGGCGTCCTCAACATATCAGGTTGACCTGAACACCACGTGGGCTTTAGCCTCCCTCATACGCAGCCGCCTGCAGGTTCATGAGGACGCTGCATGGGGGCTTAATAAAAATATTAATGCAAATAATTTTAATTTTTTTTTTTTTTTGCTTTAGTAGCTGTCTGTCCGATTACGAAGTCTCGTAACGGTTGGCCCTGACTGTTATTGTTACGCAATCTGACTGCTTAGAACAATAACAAAGAATGAAATGGAAATTTTCATTAACACAGTTAATTAATTAAGCCCCCAGCAACTATAAAACCAACGCAACAACAAGCACAAGAGTAACTGTTCTGTGTGTGGGAGTGTGACTCAACGTACGCATCTGGCACGGTTCTTCTTCAACAACACAACAATTTTTAAATAACATTATACTGAATTAATTAAAGAAAATACAAATACCATAATTACTCAAGAGAACCACAATTACACTCTAATCCAAGAACCCAAGCCAGATGCTTTGTTGACTGAACCTGTAATGACACATTATTTAAAACATGGAAATAATGAAAAATAAATCAAGTTTCGTTACCTTCATATATTGACCAAAATCACTCTCATAATTACAATATATCTCCACACCGCCTCGCTATTACCACATCTGAACAAGAACCTTTCAGTATCACATCTCAGCAAGCACTCCCTACTAGCACATCTGAACACCAACTGACTACTACGAGTCCTGGACAAGCACTGACCTCTAGCACATCTCAATAATGACTGCCCGTGGAGGCGGCGGAACAATGCTCTCTAGCGATCTCTGGCGCTGTGGCTCAGTGTAGCCACCTTTCATATGCCCTTCCTCCACGGCTAGAATTTGATGGTATTTTTGCCAGCATTGGTGGTGAAAATACCACCAAATTCGTCAAAAAAATACAGACAAAAATAAAAGATAATATTAATACGTAAATATCATATAACTAGATAAAATTTTGGCTTTGCACTGACCTTTCAATAACCTATTATATAGAATACAGTAAGCAATACAAATTCTTTCATACATGTGACTTTACATAATAGTTTACACAAGTATTATGTGGTTAAACAGTTCAATCAATAGCGTCAGCAATGACGAATATGTGCAGGTAAGAGTCTCATAACTTTCCACAAACAGTAATACACAAAAAATCAGTTTATACAAATATTCACATAAACGCTTTCCATAGCCCAAGAATAAGCAGTTGACAGTTCCAGCAGTAGCACCCAGCAATGGTCAACAGGTGCAAATACCACAAGTAACATTTTTTCAATAGAAACAGTCCATCAGTGGCACCCAGTACTGTTGAATAGGTGCAGACACCAACAAGTAACACCATTTCAGTAGAAGCAGTCCATTAGTGGCACCAGCAATGTTGATCAGGTGCACACAGCGACAGGTGACTTCATTTCAGTAGAAGCAGTCCATCAGTGGCACCCAGCAATGTTGAGCAGGTGCACACAGCAACAGGTGACTTCATTTCAGTAGAAGCAATCCATCAGTGGCACCCAGCAATGTTGAGCAGGTGCAGACATCAACAGGTGACATCTTTTCAGTAGAAACAGTCCATCAGTGGTACCCAGCAATGTTGAGCAGGTACACACAGCAACAAGTCACATTTCTCAGCAGAAGCAGTTCAATAAAATACACTGTCACTGATCACACTGTTCATCAGAGTTTATAAGCAGAAATTAAACATGTCCTAGTGGCACCAATATTGTAGAAAAGGTACAAGTAACAGTCCATAATTTTTTTTTACAATCACTGATCACACAGTTCATCAGCAGAAATTAAACATGTCCTTGTGGCACCAATCATGTAGAAAAAGTGCAAGTAACAGTCCATACTATTCACCATAACTACTGAGACAGTTCAGTCATGAACAATAGTTTGAATGCACATACAATTTCTTTAACAAAATATAATCAATGCTCTTACACTAAACATACAAATCATAATAAACACACAAATGATATCAGTTAATTGTCACATTAACTATTACAGTACACAATAACAGTTAACCTATAATATTTATGGGTGTCAGTGCAAGCCACTACCAACAAATAAAATAATATTTAGGAGATAGGTGGGTAGGATTAGGAAAGGAAAACACACAAAACACACTCACTCATCTTTCCTCCACATTAGTGCTACTGTGTAATTGAATAGTGTTAACTGTGTAAATGCAATTCTGTCAAAATTTTATGTTCATCATGTGTATCAAGTAGTAGTGGCAGCAATGTATGACAGTCAATAATAGTTAGTCAACGTCATAGTCATCATATCTAGACCAATGTTTGCCAAGCCAGATCAAATTGTACTGTTGCTGAACAACTGTCAGAGAGCCAAGATATGCAAATACTTCCTCTCTTCAAAAAAAAAATGTATACTGCTTATTGATTTAACAAAGTGTGTGTGTAGGCAATCTTCTTTCTACTTGAGTGTTCTAGTCTGCCATCTTCATCCTCCTTGTTCCATATAGACCAACAAAAAAAATATGCTCCTCAATTACTTCACCTCTTATCCACCAAACTCCAATAATCATCAGCATTACATAATCTCAATACTTCACTAATACCTTTTCAATACGTCGATCATCAATATCATTTACCTTACCTCTTGTCCACGAAAACTCCAATAATCATCTACTTCACATACTCTCAATACCTCAATAATACGTCGATACATATAAACCTCAGCACCAATATCATTTCACTTCCATAACAACTCTTTCCTCTAGTCAGTCTCCTCGAACAAGTACAGACAAAATCCTAGTGCAACTTCAATTCAGCATCCCATACAATCCGAAGACACAGTGTCCACACACAACCTCTGTATAATCCATCTGACCCAAATTTTCTACTCATTATAAATTATAAGATACATTTTGTTTCCTTGTCCATCATTAAATAAAAGAAATGCATACCTGACCTCTAACAGACTTTAGTTCGAATAACTCTCAGTAAGTAAGTACGATTACGGAGTGTGAATGATCATAATATTTCACAGTGTGTACACCACTTCAAGAATCATAGCAGAAGCAAACATGTGGAGTATTTTTTGTGTCAAGTGTCACTTCCTATTTCAATTGCTCACGAAAATGCAGTGTAATACTGTCAATGGTCTAAACCTAGTTTTGGTATGTCATGTCGTTAGCTTCCTTCCTATTAGCATAAATTTATACAGATTCCATAAAACGTCCAACTCATGTGACTTCCATGAAGTTTTTTGTACTAATGTCGTTCGTCGGATTATAGCAGTTCATTTTCTTATCTTAAAAATATAAGGCACTGAGCGTAAGCAAAACATGCAATAGCGAGTAAATATACCAGTAGAGAACAGAATGTCAACAAGTGGATGCAGCACAATCCCTATAACAAGGCTCTGCCAAGCGAATAATCTACAATTAATACCATAGTGTAACCTAGTCTCTATGTTTGTACACAGTATATCAGCATTTCTATATACTAAATTGAAGAGTAGTTATGACAACAAAACAGAAATGTGTAAATATGCAATCCATACGCACAGCAGCAAACATGCCTTACACAATAAACAGGTCATTAGCATCACATCGACATAAGCAAATAAATGTTCATATGTAATCTTAATAAGTACACATGAAGGCGCAAGCAGATAAATCACAAAGTATAACTTCCATATCTAACCACATCAGCACAATTAATCAGGTGACAATTATAATTTAAATAAATAAGCACAGCAGGCACATAATAGAAAAATATGACATCAGTGAAAAAGCATAGCAGCCAAGCGATGCATAATATACACAAGTAATAACACTGTTCATTAATCAATAATTGTCAAAATCAGCAAATGTACACAAGCACGTCGCTTCACAAGTAAATTCATAGAACATGAAATTTAGCACAAAGTATGAATCACGTAATCGCAAGAAGCAAATTACGTCTAAAGTACGTACCTAAGTGGAATTCTGTTACCTGAAAAATAAGCTCAATTAACCGTTACCTTTTTTTTTATTTATTACTTTCTTCTTCGAAATGACATTCTTCCTGAAAATTTTCTCCATAGTAAGTCGTCTTAACGTCGGACATGCACAGAATTTACCTGAAGGTCTTAAATATTTTACACAACCGTATCCTGAAAAATACTGAACGTTAATAACATAATTTATAAACTCACCATAGCTTTATACAGAATTTAGTCGGAGAAATTAGACTGTGTATTTGTTTACGTCTGTCAGTGCATTCGCACTGAGCGCTCGATCAGCTGTAGGCGCGTGACGTAGAAAGTGATTGTTTGCAGTTAACGACTGCCTTGTGCGGCGCGCCGACTTGACTGTTGCTTTGAGTATGTGCCGCCGCCAAAACACAGCGTGGTATCCTTGTACTCTCTTCGTGTTTACATGTAGCTGTTGGTTTCTCAAAAGTATGTCATTCCACAAAAATTTTTACGTTGGATATATGATGTATTCCCTTAGAGCGCCGAGATTTAAGAGTTTCTACTTCAACAGTGTTATCATGAATAATTTTGCGAACTCTATACGGACCGTTATAAAGCAGAAAAAATTTGCGACATAAGCCTTTTCCTTTATGAGATAAACGGTGGGACTTAATTAACACCTTCTGGCCAACTGACAAGATTTTTAAACGACCAGGACGCTTAGCTGATTTCTCTCTTCTAGCAGCCGCCGATGCAATATTTTGTAGAGCCAGGTTGACAACTTCTGAATGCCGCAGTTTCCGTGAAGGCGGAAAAGGAACGATTTCAGAAATGCGATTTGTTGGTACTTTATTTTTTAATATCAGTATAGGCGGTAAAGAAGTTGAATCATTAGGAAGTTCATTCAGAATGTTTTGAAAAATATGAAGATACTGATCCCACGTTCTGTGATTCTGATGACAATAAAGACGGCACAATTTATTGATTTCCTTCATCCATCTCTCTGAAGCATTAGATTGAGGGTGAAAAAGTGAAATGAAAATTGGTTTAATCTTCCGACGCCGTAGAGTACGAAGCCAAATTTTAGAGCGAAACTGTGATCCATTATCTGATATAACCTTATCAACATGACCAACTTCTTTAAGAAAATGTTTGATGAAAGCATTAGATACTGAACGAGCTGTTGCTTTGCGTAAAGGTGTAAAACACACATATTTTGATGTTAATTCCACTGCTACGAAAATATACGCAAAACCATTAGTAGAACGAACCACTGGACCGAACAAATCGACTGCAGCCATCTCCTTTAATTTCGCTGGAATGATAGGAAACAACGGTGCTCTGTGAGAAACTGTTGGCGGCTTAGCCTTTTGACATAATTTACATTTGGCAAGAACAGATCGAATACGTTTTTCCATATTACTGAAGTAGCAATTTTCTCGTAATTTATGAAAGCATTTTCTGGGACCAAAGTGCGCATAACTGAAATGTGTGTACCAAATCAATTTATTGACCCACTCATCAGGAATACAAACTAACCAAACAGAGTTGTCGACCGATTTTCGTTTGAAAAGAATATCATTGCGAACTAAATAATACTGTCTGATCGCTACGCTTTCCTTTCTCCTCCACTTCTCCTTAATGTCCTTCCAGATTGGATCCTTATTTTGCTCCTTAGCGATGTCCTGGAGCGAAGACGAAATAAAGTTCTCAAACGCAACACCTTGAATGTACATCAAACAATAATGGTTTTCTTTGCCGTCCTCTTCGGCACTTTGTTTCAAACCCATAGGTGCACGTGATAAAGCATCAGCAACAATATTTGAAGATCCCTGTATGTAAACAATACTAAAATCAAATTCCTGTAGGTACAACGCCCATCGTGACAATCTGCCATGAGTTAATTTTGTCGACATAAGAAATTCCAGAGCTCGATGATCGGTGTAAACCTTAGTATGTCTGCCAAACAAAAATGTGCGAAATTTTGTGAAGGCCCATACAACAGCCAAAGCTTCAAGTTCCGTAATCGAATAATTCTTCTCTGATTTAGAGAGAACACGGCTTCCAAAGGCAACAGTTTTCTGTACTACAACGCCGTTTTCTTCTATCTCTTGAAATAAATGTGCACCTAGGCCTTTGTATGATGAGTCCG
This sequence comes from Schistocerca nitens, assembly GCF_023898315.1. Lineage (NCBI taxonomy): Eukaryota > Metazoa > Arthropoda > Insecta > Orthoptera > Acrididae > Schistocerca > Schistocerca nitens. The sequence goes on along the minus strand of NC_064619.1, from coordinate 602,855,525 downwards.
TCGCCAAACAAAAATCTTTAGATAAATCCGGATGTGAAAGAAGTGGGGCAGCAACTAAAGCATCACGAAGTTGTTCAAATTCTGACTGAGCTTCCTCATCCCAACACCAATTAGAATTTTTTCCAGATAATTCACATAAACGAGGTGTGGCCAAATTGTCCAATCTAACAAAGCGTCTAAGAAAATTACAGACACCAAGGAAACTACGAACATCACGTTTTGTGGTAGGAACAGCATAATTATGAATAGCGTCTAGTTTCTCTGGATCAGGGAGAATACCTTCTGTAGAAATAATGTGACCGAGAAATTTCACCTGAGAACGACCAAATTCAGATTTTTCCAAGTTCACTGTCATGCCAACTCGTGCAAAAATACGTAATAATGAATCCAAAATTTTGTTATGCTCACTCCAAGAACGTTTAGCAATAAGAATGTCGTCAACATAAGAAGTAATATTGTCACGAAGATAAACAGGTAAAATTTCATTTAAGCTACGAATGAATGCTGCTGAAGATACAGTAAGTCCAAACGGTAATTTCCGAAACTGGTAACAGTTACCAAAGGCTAAAAAAGCAGTATATTTTCTACAATCAGGGTGGAGTTCTATTTACCAAAAACTTGCGCGCATATCAATCGTGGATAAAACTTTAATTCCATGGAAATGTTGAAGAAGTTCATCTAAATTTTGTGGACGGTCAGTTTCCGGAATAATAATATTATTTATCTGTCTGGAATCCAGAACCAAACGAATTGACCCATCCTTTTTAAGAACAACGTGTAATGGGCTGGTATAAGGACTGACTGCTGGCTCAACAATGCCCTGATCTAACATGTATTGAAGTTCATTCTTAACCTTGTCTCTGTAAGCCAAAGGAATAGCGTACGTTTTTCCGCGAAATGGTGTGTGTTCTTTTACTTTAAATAAATATTGTAAGCCTTGTATAGTTCCTGTGTGATGACTAAACACTGTAGCATGTGAAGTCAAAATATGGTGCAGCTCTTCTCTTGCAACGTCATCTGGCACTTCAGCTTTCTTAACCTTTTCATTAATTAATTCTTCGCTATTAATTACATCATCCATCGCGTCCCTGTATCTATTGTCATTGTCATGAATAAACACACTGTCGTCATAATGCTCAACAAAAGCATCAGAAGTAAGAAACCTTAAACATTTTGTATCTGATTCAGATCTTGCTAAACACTCGAAAAATTTCAAACATTTCAGCATTCCGGCAACAGTCAAATTCACACTTCCTTCTTTAAAGTTCAAAATTGCCTTATGTGCGTTAAGAAACTCCATACCTAAAATAATCTGTGTACTGAGTAATGGAACAATAATAAAATTAGCAGAAAATTCGTATCCTTGACAAATGAAATTCAGGTTGGTCTGTTGTTTAACTTCCACACCTTTTCCAGAAATCGCTCCTCGAATTGTAGTTTTAGAAATAGGTAACACGGGACAGGCAATAGTTCTTTCACATATACGAAAAACTGATTCACTAATGACGTTCAATGGGCTCCCAGAATCTAAAACTGCAGTGAACTTATTCTTACCCACACATACTTCAATAACAGGATGTAAAAATGCGTCTACATTAGTTTCCTTTTCGTCTAACAAAATGTCTCCCATGTCTTCCAGTCGTACGTAGTGTAAAGTCAAGTGTCATTACTTTCTGAACCGTCTATATTGCTGCCAGAAGCCGAAGCTGCTAGTCATTGTCGATTGTTTGCGTCACGTCTTTGATTATTCGCGTCATTTCGCGGATCAATTTCTACTAATTGCACTTGTCTCTCTGAAGTTCTGTCACGTGGAGGATGCCAATTAGGTCCTTCCTGTCTGTTAGATGCAAATTCTTGGTTGTGTCTGTTATTAAAATTTCTGTTTTCCTGTCTGTCTGCATAACTACTTCTTGTGTAATTTCGACTGTCACTTCTGAAATTATTGTTGTATCTACTACCCTGGTTATTTCTGTAGTAAGAATTTCTGTTACTGTATGAATAATTTCTATCTTGATGATACCGATTACTGTTTCCGTATGGTTGATCATTCCGGTAGGAATTACCGTTATTATAATTGTCTGTGTAATTTCTGTTAGAACGTCTGTTATTGTCATAAGGCTGGTATCTATTGTCCTGTCTGTTACGTCTGTCATTCTCAAAGTTACCCAAATAACGTCCGTTCCGATCACTATCCCTTTTCTCTGAAAATGTATTGTAATTACTGCTACTGAAAAAATTACAAGAAGTCCCGTCGTCGTTGTCATACTCAAGTTCTTGTAGCAAAGTCTTAAAAGTCTCAATGTCGTCTTTACATCTTCCGGCTAAAGCAATTTGTCTTATGGATTGTAGCAGCTTAGTTAAACAAATGCGAATTAATTCAGTCGGACTGTAAGGGTTGGAAAGGAACTGATTCTTTCGAATCATGTCTTCAAAATATTCTGCTGGCGTGCGGAATTCAGACTGTTTGAAATTACGCTGCATAATAAGACTGTGTTTGACTCTGTCTTGCGTGTTTTCGGACCAATATGCCGATAGAAATGCATGATAAAAATCATTCAGATTATTACAATCTCTAATGAGTGCACGCATCCGCGTCGCCGGTTCGTTTTCTAAATATCCACACATAAATTCCAGTTTGTGACTTAGTGGCCAATTTGGTGGGAGTGCATACATAAATTGATCTAACCATGCACATGGATGTATGTCATTTTTAGAATTGCGGAAGATCTTAAATTTCCGAACAGTCAAAAAGTGTTTATAGTCAAAGTTTTCGCCTCGTGGCGACAAAGACCTACCGCGTCTGTCCCAGTTTGAATGTCGATTATTGTCAAGTTCGCGCGCCTGGCGCTCTCTTGTTGTGTCCCGTAAATGAAATAAATTACTTTCTTCAAACCCCTCTGCTATCTGTGATTCTAAATTTCTTCTGCTGTCTTTTCCTACGATTTCGCCTTCAATTTGTTTGACTTGCTTTCGTAATGCCTCAACTTCCCTTTTAACGCGTTCATTAAATTTTCCCTGATTTTCAACATGCTTATTTATGTTCTGGTACTCTTCGGTTTCTGCAAATGGTAATGGAGCTGTATCATCTGAATCTCTATCCCCATTTAAACTAAGACTTGTCAATTTATCTGAAATCTCCTCAACTCTTTCCGATAAATCACCTATTTGTTCTTTCTGTCTATTTACGTCTTCCGTAAGTGTCGCGACTCGGGTTTCAGTATTAACACATTTGGTAGTTAACTGTTCATATTGTTGTGTTAGTTTATTTATTCTGTCATTTGGTACGGATTCCTCGATTCTCTCAAATATTTCTTCCTTATCGTGTGCACGTTGTAAATTTAACTCTGAAAATTTCTGTACTATCACGCGATCTCTCTCCTCCTGTTCTCTATCCTGTTCCCTTTGTCTAATCTCTACTGCAATTAATCTATTATTGTGAGCATTCAAAATCGGTTGTACTTCTTCTCTGATTTCTTTCTTTAATTCATCTTTCATATTTTTGAAACATGTCCCTATTCGTGAATCTAACCGTGTTTCCATTGTTTCCATCTCTGTTTTAATTGTGCCTAATTGTGATCCCAACTGTGATCCCAGTGAGTCTAACCGTGTTTCCATTGTTCCCCTATCTGTTTTTAATTCAGATCGTAACTGTGATCCCAGTGAGTCTAACCGTGTTTCCATTGTTCCCATCTGTGTTTTAATTGTTCCTATTTGTGATCCCAAATTTAATATTGCACCCATCAACTGCTCCATATTAGCTTGTTCGCAATTCCTTTCGCCCCTAACATTTCCCGCAAAACCAGTTTCATTCGTCATAGCTGTAAAGCTATCTGTGTTTGATGCTATTCCAGAATTTTCTATCGTTAATCTCGTATTCTGTGAATTTTCTGATTGAGAAAAATTTTGAAATGGTTCCGGACTACTTTCCCGACTTATTAAATTGATTTCCACTTCATTATTCAACATACTGTTCTCCTGTGTTGGCGAGTTCGCCATGTCAACAATTTCGTCATTCTCACTATTCATCATTTTTGCCTTTTTCATTGATCGCGTAATCATTTACAAAATATACAAAACTCGTCACTATATGAAAATTACACACAATGACTCTTTATCTCCAACAATACCCTTCACACGAAATGCTTCCCTCAAACACGATTAACGAACAATTGAAATAATTGCATTAAATTGTCAAACGCGTATACAAGGCAATAAAAATTAAATTTTGAAAAATACCATTAGAAGAATGCTAATTACCAAATCTACACATGCAATATAGACTACAATTACTAACTACAAATTACTACAACAATCCTACTGTCTACTATTTCTACAATCAGAAGAATTCCAAGGGACGATCCGAAGCAGTGGACGCCACGTGCATGGGGGCTTAATAAATATATTAATGCAAATAATTTTAATTTTTTTTTTTTTGCTTTAGTAGCTGTCTGTCCGATTACGAAGTCTCGTAACGGTTGGCCCTGACTGTTATTGTTACGCAATCTGACTGCTTAGAACAATAACAAAGAATGAAATGGAAATTTTCATTAACACAGTTAATTAATTAAGCCCCCAGCAACTATAAAACCAACGCAACAACAAGCACAAGAGTAACTGTTCTGTGTGTGGGAGTGTGACTCAACGTACGCATCTGGCACGGTTCTTCTTCAACAACACAACAATTTTTAAATAACATTATACTGAATTAATTAAAGAAAATACAAATACCATAATTACTCAAGAGAACCACAATTACACTCTAATCCAAGAACCCAAGCCAGATGCTTTGTTGACTGAACCTGTAATGACACATTATTTAAAACATGGAAATAATGAAAAATAAATCAAGTTTCGTTACCTTCATATATTGACCAAAATCACTCTCATAATTACAATATATCTCCACACCGCCTCGCTATTACCACATCTGAACAAGAACCTTTCAGTATCACATCTCAGCAAGCACTCCCTACTAGCACATCTGAACACCAACTGACTACTACGAGTCCTGGACAAGCACTGACCTCTAGCACATCTCAATAATGACTGCCCGTGGAGGCGGCGGAACAATGCTCTCTAGCGATCTCTGGCGCTGTGGCTCAGTGTAGCCACCTTTCAACGCTCAACAACTGTGCAACTCCGCATTGACAGAGGTGAAGTAAGCGATAAGAGAAGGAAAACACCCCGCACTCGATTGACGTTTGAACTCAGTACCTTCGTATATGAAGCCTGAGACTCATTCACCAAGTCACTGCGCCACATGTAACTGGGGTAACTGACTTATCTGGTGTACAGACGACACACTTTTCACTGTACTATGTGTGTTATTACACTTCTTTCTCTTTTAATTCTCAAGCAATCACATCACTGTCTCTTCGTCTGTCTTCATTCACCGTGTTTTATCACGTTCCCATTTCATTCCTTGTATTCGTATTTATGGTTTTACTTCTCACAAACGAACGTAATGTGTGTGTTTTTTCTGCACTGTATTTATTCTAAATGTTGTATTATTCTACGATAGATGTAACTTATAATATGCATGTAGAATGCCTGGATAGATGTAAGAGTGCGCCCGATGGCCGTAATATTGCCGAGGTGAATGAATAAATAATATTACTTCTTGTAAAGGTTTTTTCTCAAATTACCACTACCAGTAACAAACTTTGTCCAGTATTGTATTACTTATTTATTTAGCGATTTGTTTCGAGGTAAACCTCATCTTCAGGCTAAAAGGCATTATAAAAACGACTTTAAAATAAGGCCATACTGATGTTACATAGTCTTTTCGTAAATGCTGCGTTCATCTTTTTTCTTCTGGCGACAAATCGATAGTCAAATCGAAACCAACCGTATTTCGACCGCCATTTTGTCCACTGCACTACGGAACTGTTTGTGGTCGTGTTTCCAAGTTACTGCTATGTTAGTGACACAGTCGTTTGACTCTAGCCCCCGGAAATATATAAAATAAATAGTTTATATCATGACGTGTTCAATAATATTGTAACAGATGCTCAATTTGTAATGCATTTCGTCATCTTACATCTGTAATACGATAACAAGACGCACAGAACACAGATAAACGTCTGACAGCACACAGATCGACAAATCGATAGTCAAATCGAAACCAGCTGTATTTCGACCGCCACCTTGTCCACTGCAATTCGGAACTGTTTGTGATCTTGTTTCCAAGTTACTGCTGTAGTAGTGACAATTTGTGAACAGTGAGCAGGAGAGGCAGGGAAATCGAGGCACCCCAGCACATCACTACGAGACTCCCAGGCCAGAAGAAAAAAAATGACCACAGCATTTACGAAAAGACTATGTAACATCAGTATGGCCTTATTTTAAAGTTGTTTTTGTAATGCCATTTAGCCTGAAGATGAGGTTTAACCCTCGAAACATGTCGTTAAATAAATAAGTAACACAACAGTTGACGAAGTTTGTGACTGGTAGCGGTAATTTTTAAAAAAACTTTACACTATCCTTGAGACAGTCACGGTCGAAAAATAGTCAAAATGGGTTCAATTTCTAATATTACTTCTTGTTTGTGAGTTCGCAACGAAAAGAAAAACAGGACGCACAAATGTTTGACGTCGTCCGAGACTAGTATTGCCGGGGGTGTGGAGCCGTGAGTATTTGCCAGAGGAGCTGCGTTACAGTCCTGTTGCTCACCACAGGAAAGGCACGCTGGATCACGTCCTTATTTTTTTTTGAGTCGTCAGTCTTCTGACTCGTTTGGTGCGGCCCGCCATTAATTCCTCTTATGTGCCAACCTCTTCGTCTGAGTAGCATTCGCAACCTACATTATGAATTATTTGTTGGATGTATTGACCATGTCTCGTAAATGTTAACTGGAATGTACCGTATTGCAGTTATTTTACATATGGTATTTTCCTTTTTTTCAGATGGCGTACAAAATAGTGTAGTGTTTTGGTGAGTAAAACTCTATTTATTAAGTGTTCCTATAACTAAATACTGAATACATGGTTCTTGAAGTAGCCTGACTAATATTGTACGTTGTCTTAGAGAAGATATCTTTTTGATCGCGAATCATTCGATAGGGTAAGAATTCAGATGAAAGCAGACTTAAATTCAATAATAATGTACGCTGCTGTAACACTTGAGTGGGTACTCAATTCTGCAGTTTATAACGGCAGAGAGTGGTGCCAGTATATGGAAGAGAGAGAAAAATCACGACAATTCCCTCGACGAGATCAGTTTGCACGCCTACACTTGCTTTCTTAACTAGGTCTGAGCCTATGGAAGACCTCCGTGTATATATCTACATCTACATACATACTCTTCAAGCCAGTGTACAGCACATGCCGGAGGCTACGCTGTGCCATACTTCTAATGTCCTATCCTGCTCCACTTTAAGATCAAGCGGAGCATGCCTCTATAGGAACTGTAATCTTGCTTATTCTGTCCTTAAGCGAGAACAACGTCGGTGGCAGTGGAACCATTGTTCAGTCTGTCGCAAATGCGTTTCTGTAAACGCCTTCAGTAGCGTTGCGCAAAGGATGGTCCCTTTCTCTTCTAAGAGTCCCATCTAAATTAGCGAAGCATTTCTGTAACACATTTGCAGCGATCGGACCGGCCTATAAGAAACCTAGCAGCTCGCATCTGGACGCCTCCGTCCGAGCCTTGCCCATTCCTTCAGTTCAGGATAGCTGTGAATAATATTCTTCGTAGTTTACGCATAAAGCACACTTTCTGTGCAACAAACGTCCTTGGAATCGTAACTTTTCCTGCTACGAGAAGCTACTGGATTACTGGATGCGCATCATTCAGGCGCGGATCCTGGAAAGGGGGTGGGGGAAGGGGGGTGGGAGAGGACATGCGACGGCCGGGGTGGCTGAGCGGCTCTAGGCGCTACAGTCTGGAACTGCGCGACCGCTACGGTCGCAGGTTCGAATCCTGGCTCGGGCATGGATGTGTGTGATGTCCTTAGGTTAGTTAGGTCCCATAGTCCCATAGTGCTCAAAGCCACTTGAACCATTTTTTGGAGAGGACATGCGGTTATGGACCCCCTCTCCTCGCAAAGAACATTTTTAAGCGAAGCGTTTATATGTTTACGTACTTCAATTTCCATTTTTCACAGCTCAGAGAATAAAGCGGCATGAAAAATAAGTGTCTGGAACTTATACGCTACGTTGAATACAGGATATTTTTGACCGCGAGAGCCAGCGCATATCGAATGAAATTTGGCGTAACCGATAACATTTCAGTCAGATAACGATTTCCGAAATGTTGGCGGAAACGAATAAAAGAAACAGCATTCTCCTCGCAGATTAGAACTGGGGCCGAAGGGATTACCCGAGCGGTCTAGGGCGGTGCAGTCATGGACTGTGTGGCTGGTCCCGGCGGACGTTCGAGTCCTCCTTCAGGCATGGGTGTGTGTTTGTCCTTTGGATAATTTAGGTTAAGTAGTGCGTAAGCTTAGAGACTGATGACCTTAGCAGTTAAGTCCCATAAGATTCCACACACATTAGAACTGGGTGCCGGACCGAGACTCGAACTCGGGACCTTTGCCTTTCGCGGGCAAGTGCTCTACCAGTTTGGAAGGTAGGAGACGAGGTACTGGCAGAATCGAAGCTGTGAGGACAAGTCGTGAGTCGTTCTTGGTTAGTTCAGTTAGAAATGAAATGATATATACTTTGTTCATTCTATTCTCATTACAAATTGGAACAAATGTTTATTTTCCCGTCCTTATAAAGAAAAAAATTAAAATAAAAAATAAAAAAACAAAAAAAAGTTGGTAGAGAACTTGCCCGCGAAAGGCATAGGTCCCGAGTTCGAGTCTCGGTCCGGCACGCAATTTTAATCTGCCAGGAAGTTTCATATCAGCGAACACTCCGCTGCAAACTGAAAATATCATTCCAGCATTTCCTCATTTACACGATGTGAACAGAGTGCGCACGTTAGAGAGGAGCAAACGTGGTTCACCACAAACGAAATATGCAGTGTTATAGAGGAGCGCTGCTGGCCACGAACAATAGTGGAGGAAGTTAAGCAGAAAATAAAAACTGTATGTTCGTATGGGTTCGAATTACTGACGAGAAGGTCTTCTGCCACTGATGCCTCAAAGAAAAGTGGCACTGGTCACCGTGCTGTTTACACAGAAGAAATGTAATTCTTTAGCAGCCTTCGTTTCTAGACACGCGAATGACAGATAAGAGCAGGTTCAGAAACGGTAGTCTCAGGCACCCTGAAATAATTCCGAAACCAATCTAACAGCAGTTCTTTTCGAGGAGGAAGTCAGGCTTCCCCTCTCCTTCGCATTCTGCCCGAATCTCGTGGTCGTGCGGAAGCGTTCTCGCTTCCCACGCCCGGGTTCCCGGGTTCGATTCCCGGCGGGGTCAGGGATTTTCTCTGCCTCGTGATGGCTGGGTGTTGTGTGATGTCCTTAGGTTAGTTAGGTTTAAGTAGTTCTAAGTTCTAGGGGACTGATGACCATAGCTGTTAAGTCCCATAGTGCTCAGAGCCATTTTAACCATTTTTTTCCTTCGCATTCTGTTTATTCATTACTTCATTCGTGCTGACAGTATTTTTCTTTTCGTATCCTTCACCACTGCAACGTACGCAGTAACGGCCGCACACAAAACAAGAATTTGCCAATTGTCTTTCAGCGCTCGGCATCACATCAGCCTGTTCTCTGTGCGTAGTACTGATGTGCGCGCTTCTGCTGCGTCTTTCCATTTGCCTTGGAAAGCGATTTGTTTCTCGCCTTGAAGAGCGTGTAAATGGGCGCTCGGTAATTGCGACTGGCTCGCCATCTGTGGCGCAGCGCGGCAGAAGTGGGACAGCAGACGGGCCGCGCGCTAGAGCGCCGGCACTGCACGCCCGCCGCGGCGTCTATATTTACTGCGCGGTGCGCGCAGATTGCGTGCGGCGCGGAAGGTTAGCTAGCGCTAGCAGTCGTAATGACGGGACGCGCCGGCCGCCGGCTATATTTGGCGCAGCGCGCATGCGCACTGGCCACTGCGAAGCGCGCGCCGCGCCGCACCGCACAAGGTCCAGCTCTCTGTCTCTCTCTCTCTCTCTCTCTCTCTCTCTCACACACACACACACACACACACATCTCCACCCGCGCGGTTTAACGAGCCCTTACATGTCCAGCCTCTTCAGCTCTGGGGCACCAGAGCATGTTTATCGCTGCAATATTTCTGTTACATATAACTGACGACACAGAGCACTAAAACTTTTCGCTGTAGTTAATGACACCTTGCAGGACGTAAGCAAAGTATTGACGCGTGTATCCTTGGCGTTATATGGGTTCTGTATACAGATAAGTCACCAGTTCCGTGTGTCACGTCATGCGGCAAGTGATGAGAATACACGTATCTTCCAAGAAATAGCGTGTTGATGCACCTGTGAAACCCAATATAGCAGTGAGTTTATTACTTTTTATTGTATTTGTCTGTCTTCTAGCTGCCCAGCTATGAGCCAATTACATTGTTATTTAATATATCACAATTATATAAAGTGTGGTATTTACCAGCTGTACCGGTATGAAATGAGCGTTAAGATACAAATGTGTCGATAGGGAACATATGTTGTGAACGAGCCTTAATTTTTTTTGTTTACTTGGTATGAGATCTGTCAAAGATATTTAGTATACATCAAGTCCTAGAACAAACAACATCATATGTTTTCATCGTGTTAACAATGTCGAATTTTGTACCAGAAAGTGACGATTTGCGGAAAGCATTAATTTTTTTGGTTTCATTTGAAAAAAAGTGCTGCAGAGTCGCATCGAATGCTTGTCGAGGCATATGATGATCATGATCAGAAGCAACGGTTCAGAAATAATGATTGCGATGTAAGAAATGAAGAACGTGGAAGACCACCAAAAAAAGTTCGAAGACGCCGAATTGCAACCAATATTGGATGAAGATGATACTTCGAGTCAGAAGCAAACGGCAGCAATGCTAAATGTTGCACAACAAACAATTTCTGGCCGTTTGAAAGCTATGGGAAAGATCCAAAAGTGTGGAAAATGGGTGCAACATGAATTGAATGAAAGACAGATGGAAAACCGAAAAACCATTTGTCAAATTTTGCTTCAAAGAAATGAAAGAAAATCAGTTTTGCATCGAATTGTTACTGGCGATGAAAAATGGATTTATTTTAAGAATCATAAACGGGAAAAATTATGAGTTAATCCGGGACAACCATCAACATCGACTGCAAAACCAGATCGATTCGGCAAGAAGACAATGCTCTGTGTTTGGTGGGATCAGAAAGGTGTGGTGTATCATGAGCTTCTAAAACCCGGTGAAACTGTGAATACTAATCGCTTCAGACAACAAATGATCGATTTGAACTATGCATTGATCGAAAAAAGACCAGAATGGGCCGGAAGACATGGCAAAGTAATTTTTTTACACAACAATCCACCTGCACACAAAGCAAAACTGGTTCAGGATACAGTCAAAACACTCGGCTGGGAGCTGGTACCCCACCCACGGTATTCACCAGACTTGGCTCCCTCCGACTACCATTTGTTTTGATCAATGGGACACGCATTGGCTGAGATACACTTCGATTCCTACGAAGAAGTCGAAAATTGGGTGTCTGATTGGTTTGCTTCAAAAGACGAAGATTTCTATTGGCGTGGTGTCCACAAATTGCCAGAAAGGTGGTCAAAATGTATAGAAAGCAATGGTCAGTACTATGAATAAAATGTTTTTACTTTTCAATTCAAAATTAGTGTTTCATTTTCACAAAAAAAAACGCTCATTTCATACCGGTACACCTGTCATTAGAGGATTTTCAACACATTTTACTATTTCTTAATTACATATTATCACTACAAATAACAGTCCGGAACCGCGCTGCTGCTACAGTCGCACGTTCGAATCGTGCCTCGGGCATGGATGTGTGTGATGTCCTTAGGTTAGTTAGGTTTAAGTAGTTCTAAGTTCTAGGGGACTGACGACCTCAGAAGTTAAGTTCCATGGTCCTGAAAGAAAGGATATTGCGGAGACATGGCTTGGCCACAGCCTGCGGGATGTTTCAACAATGAGATTTTCACTCTGCAGCCGGACCGAGACTGGAACTCGGGACGTTTGCCTTTCACGGGCAAGTGCTCTACCATATGAGCTAACCAAGCACGACTCACGCCCCGTCCTCACAGCTTTACTTCTGCCACACAGTTATAATCTGCCAGGAAGTTTCGTGTCAGCGCACACACCTCTCCAGAGTGAAAATCTCATTCTGGAAACACCCCCCAGGCTGTGGCTAAGCCATGTCTCCGCAATATCGTTTCTTTAAAGAGTGCTAGTTCTGCATGGTTCGCAGGAGAGCTTCTGTTAAGTTTGGAAGGTAGGAGACGAGGTACTGGCAGAAGTAAAGCTGTGAGGACGGGGCGTGAGTCGTGCTTGGGTAGCTCAGATGGTAGAGCACTTGCCCGCGAAAGGCAAAGGTCCCGAGTTCGAGTCTCGGTCCGGCACACAGTTTGAATCTGCCAGGGAAGATACAGACGCGTTGCTGTTAACGAGGGGCCGGCCTCTGTGACCGAACGGTTCTAGGCGCTACAGTCTGGAACCGCGCGACCGCTACGGTCGCAGGTTCGAATCCTGCCTCGGGCATGGATGTGTGTGATGTCCTTAGGTTAGTTAGGATTAAGTAGTTCTAGGTTCTAGGGGACGGATGACATCAGCAGTTAAGTCTCATAGTGCTCAGAGCCATTTGAATCTCGAGCACTGAAATGTATTACGAAGCGATTCCCAGCACACAGAATTTCGTCTCGACTTACCGCACCACGGACCCATGTTACATGGCGTTTCAGGAATTCGGTAGTGGTCGGTGTTTCCTTGTAAATATCTCGTTTTAACTTTCCCGACAGGTAAAAGTCCAGAGGTGTAGAGTTTGCTACATTTGCAGGACTTTTACGTTTGCTGAACGGCAGATCCAACTGTTTCCAATTGTTTTTGTATAGGCTTGACGTCCGCCGGTTTTCGTGGCCTTTGTCTCGACGGTAGTATCTTCTGAGCCGTTGCACAGCGGCATATTCCTCTTCAAACGTCTTCAATGCTCGACGTTTCGATCCCTCTGCTGGGATCTTCTTCAGCATTCCGCTGGTCTCCCTGGGTGACTGAACGCTATCAAAAGACAAGGTCATGTTTCACTTATAAAGGCTACTTTTACTTTCCCGCCTTTTTTTTTTTTTTTTAGTCGAGTTGCTGGGTAATGAGTTGTTAGGCAGTATTGGTGGACCATCGTCATTGGGTAAATACTGAAATGAGATACTGGCACAGAGGGGGAATCCAAAATACAGTTGTTATCGTGCCGCCATGTTTCTTTCCTGCTAGCTGATACGTTCTATTTCAATAGAGCTGACGGGTACACGCTTCCGTCTTCGCGGCTAGCCGCTATCACGGAAGTAAACACACAGCCACGGCGTGCGAGGAACATAAATAACCACCCGGAAACAACCGAGGCGGCACGATAACAATAGCGTTTTGGATTCCCCTCTTTGTCAGTCTTTGATTTCAGTATTTATCCGATGACGACGGTCCATCAATAGCAGCCGGAAGATTTTCAAGCAGTGACTCCACTTCTCCGAAAAAGCGCGGAAAACTACAGCCGTTTCTAATAAGGGAACCTCCCCATCGCACCCCCCTCAGATTTAGTTATAAGTTGGCACAGTGGATAGGCCTTGATAAATTGAACGCAGATCAGTTGAGAAAACAGGAAGAAGTTGTGTGGAACTGTGAAAAAATAAGCAAAATATACAAACTGAGTAGTCCACGTGTCGCATAGGCAACATAATGGACAGCCTTTGCTCAGGAGCGTCGTGGTCTGGTGGTAGCGTGAGCAGTTGCTGGACTAGTGGTCCTTAGTTCAAGTCTTCCCTCGAGTGAAAATTTTATTTTTGCATAGTTATTATCTGTCCGTTCGTTCATTGACGTCTTTGTTCACTGTAATAAGTTTAGTGTCTGTGTTTTGCGACCGCATCGCAAAACCGTGCGATTAGTAGACGAAAGGACGTGCCTCTCTAATGGGACCCGAAAACATTTGATCGCAAGGTCATACGTCAACTGATTCCCCCACAGGAAAACACGTCTGATATATTCTATATGACACTGGTGACGGCATGTGCGTCACATGACAGGAATATGTTGTCGACCCACCTAACTTGTACACTTGGCGAAGGGGTAAAAAGATTCTTCTACCTTGCCCGATTTAGGTTTTCTTGTGGATGTGATAATCACTCCCAAAAAAGTGATGAAAACATAAGAGTTTGTCACATAAACTGGAAATAAAAAATTAAACTCTTTACTTGATGGAAGATTTGAACCATGGACCTCTCGCTCCGCAGCTACTCACGTTACCACGAGACCACGGCGCTCCTGCGTTTTCTCTCTCCTTGACGTTGCCTATCTTCCCATGAACTACTCAGTTTGTATATTTTGCTTATTTTTTCACAGTTCCACACAACTTCTTCCTGTTTTCTCAATTCATCTGTTTTCAGTTTTTCAAGGCCAACTTATAACTAAATCTGAGGGGGGTGCGATGGGGAGGTTCCCTTGTAAGTATATTACTGTATTTCTATAGACACTGTCTTTTCAGGGACAACTGTGTAATCCTAATGAATATCCCAGCAGATGGTTGCCGAAGTTGGCGTAGGAATATGACACGGCCTAACGACTCGAAAGGTTCCACCATCAATGTCCAACGCTCTGTTGAAAACGTCTGTAATTCTAAGTGCAGAATGGGTCAGACATCCGCCATGTTGGTACCACATGCGTTGCCCTACGTCCAGTGGGATGTCTCCCAATAACTGCGCCACCATATCTGTTAGGATACTTGCGGCTGTTTGGAATTACGTCACGGAAACGAGAACCGCTGGTGCGGTTCTTGAAACTCCATACTCCACCGTGACACGCCAAGGTCGTCGTTTATCTTCTATTCAGCACTAGTGTATATTGCGAGGATAGATTTGCACCTGATTTGTGAAGGATACTTCACTGGTAAACAAAATCTTGCACAGAAACACTGTAAACGATTCTGAAAGTCACTGACGTGTTGACTGAGCGAACGTAGAAAAGCCGGCCGCTGTGGCGGAGCGATTCTAGGCGCTTCAGTGTGGAAGCACGCTGCTGCTACAGTCGCAGGTTCGAATCCTGCCTCGGGCATGGATGTGTGTGATGTCCTTAGGTTAGTTAAGTTTAAGTAGTTCTAAGTCTAGGGGACTGATGACCTCAGATGTTAAGTCCCATAGTGCTCAGAGCCATTTTTTTGAACGTAGAAAGGTTGCTTAGTAATGTAGCGTAGAATTCGCAGAACGCTTCTTTGCCTGACGGCAGTCGCCAGTGCTGATGCCATGTTGGCTGACTTGCGGGTGGCATTCAGTCCCACCGTATGGCTTAGTGAACAAAATGAGCGCTTATGGGTTGCCAGAGTAGCTGTGTCAATGGTGTAGTGTTAGCAGTTAGCCAACACTACGCACACTAATTGAAAGAGGCGGCCAAGATGCACGCGCTAACTCACGCAGGATGGCGTGAGGTCTGAAACAGGATACGTAATGAATGCTATAAAGAAAAGTACGTAGCTTCTGGAATACTTAACTTTAATCCATCATTTGTATACATCGTTCTTGATGAGACATGCTTCATACGATAACTGTCAATTGCTATGGCGCCTTGCGAGGTCGTAGCCATTGACTTAGCTGAAGGCTATTCTAACTATCTGCTCTGCAAATGAGCGAGGCTTCGTCAGTGTGCATCGCTAGCTAAGTCGTCCGTACAACTGGGGCGAGTGCTAGTCCGTCTCTCGAGACCTGCCGTGTGGTGGCGCTCCGTCTGCGATCACTTACAGTGGCGACACGCGGGTCCGACATGTACTAATGGACCGCGGCCGATTTAAAGCTACCACTTAGCAAGTATGGTGTCTGGCGGTGACACCACAAATGGAGGTGCCCAATTCCTTTCCACGAGTCTTCTAAAACTATCCAACACCGAACGGAGCCATCTGGTGTGCATAAGAAGTGTCCATATCATATCAGTCTGCAATTTTTAATCGTATTTGTAGGCTACTCTCGTTTTCTCCAAACCATCCCTTACATACATCCATCACAGACCTTATCCGTAAAGCCCTTACTATTTACGATACACGTAAATAACGGTGGATAAGGTAGGAAACTCTGTGAAGACGTTCGGGTACGATATTGTTGTAAATAGGAAGCTGTATTGTCAGAAAATTGTAGCAAAATGCAGGAAGGTCTGCAGACGATCAGCGAATGCTGAAGTACGGGCAGTTGACTATCAACGTTAAAAAATTTAACATATTGCTCATAAATAATCAAAGAGGTCCATTACTGCTCTCTTACACTATACGCAATAAATCAGCGGGAACATTAGCAGCTGTAAAACACCAGCGAATAACAAATAATCGCCCGGAGCGAACTAAAGTGGAACAACATCATAAAACTACGCACTGGAAAAGCAGATATTAGCTTACGATTGATTGCCAAAACAATTGGCGTTCGCCGCGCGTGATTAGCCGAGCGGTCTAAGGCGCTTCAGTCATGGACTGTGCGGCTGGTCACGGCGGAGGTTCGAGTCCTCCCTCGGGCATGGGTGTGTGTGTTTCTCCTTAGGATACCTTAGTTTAAGTAGTGTGTAAGCTTAGGGACTGATGACCTTAGCAGTTAAGTCCCATACGATTTCACACACATTTGAACATTTTTTTTTTTAATTGGCGTTCGTATATCACTAGGCCAATTCTTGGTTACCAGTAATTTGCGCTCTGTTTTAAGAATAACTAGTTTTTTACGCACCTTAGTGTTTGCGACGCCATATCCATCGATCTGTGTGTCGTACATTGATATAATTTTGTAGATAAGTTCAGTGTTATATGGGAAGAGTGTCCGCAAAATGTGGTACGAGTGGAGTGACTAGCAAAGAACGTCGGGTCTGATGCTGCAGTTTTACTGTATGAATCGCGAATATGTAGTTTCATCCTTTCATTATTTTGTAGGGAAGTCAATGAGGAAGTAGCAAAGTGCTCTCATTCTCAAATACTCGGTGAAAACGTTGTGGGTAATATGCGCAGTGCGAGTTACGCTGTCTCAAAACATACACCTAGTGCCTCTGGTTGATACGTCACTTATTGTCTTAAACCTTTAACGTAACATCATAGCACTTAATGGGTACATTACTACACAAGCGTGGTAAGATTTGTCGGTAATTATATGAAACACTGAAACTTAAATTTTTGACTGCCCGCAAGCCGATAGGCAACTAACAACTTTGACGGGTGACAGTTTTAGGCGTTTAGTGATATAGATTGCTGTTCACTGTGAGACTCTTGCCAGGAGCCAAATCAGGGCGGGCCCTACCAGGGATGCGGACAGTTCATGTTCTTAAAATTCGCCGCGCGGGGTAGCTGTGCGGTCCAAGGCAAGCTGTCACGTTTCGCGGGGCTCCCCCCGTCGGAAGTTCGAGTCCTCCCTCAGGCATGTGTGTGTGTGTGTGTGTGTGTGTGTGTGTGTGTGTGTGTGTGTGTGAGTGTGTGTGTTAGCAGTGTTGAAGTTAGATTGAGTAGTGAGTAAGCGTAGGGACCGATGACCTCAGTAGTTTGGTCCCATAGTCCTTACCACAAATTTCCAAATTTTTTTAAAATTCCGAGAGCGGACGTTGAAATAAGATTCAGGAACATTAGTTTCTGTCACACATCCCACAAAGTGATCACCATGTCAGGGAAACCGGACTGTGTACGTAGGGCTACCGACAGGCGCTCTTCTGAAGCACAGTTCGGGAGTGGAACAGGATACGGGGAAAAGACAGTGGAACCGAAAGTACTCTGCGCCACACACTGTGATTTCGTACACTTACGTATGCACTCTACGGTGGTTCACCAATTGTAGCTGTTGATAAAGGGTGGTATATATAATCAGGACCCGTACCACTCATCCAATACAACGAAGTGAGGTTCCACAGTGTTCAAACCGTTGATTTCGAAAATGGTAGACATCGAGGTCAGACTTCAAGAAGACTGTAAAAATTATAAAGAGAGCGGGTGCTAACAGATGTGAATATTACAGAAGCATCACGTTAAAAAGTCATTGCCGCAATTTACGGGGACGAACTACGAGGCGTCTTTTTATGTAAGTACCGTTTATGAAATTAAAAAAAGACGTGCTAAGATATCTGAATAATTTTATTTTTACATGAAAGCCTGTACCTTAATCTACTTTTCTACATAATTTCCGTCAATATTGAGGCACTTGTCATAACGTTGTACCAGTTTTTGAATACCCTCCTCATAGAAGTCTGCCGCCTGACTTGTTAACCACTGCATCACCACTATTTTGACTTCGTCATCGTCTTGAAGACGCCGACCGCCCAGGTGTTTCTTCGAGCGCGGGAAAAGATGGTAGCCACTGGGTGCAAGATTGCGGCTGTACGGAGGATGATCTAGAGTTTCCCATCGAAAAGACGTGATGAGATCTTTGGTCTGATTCACCACATGCGGACGAGCATTGTCTTGCAGCAAAACGATGCCCTTGCTCAACTTCCATGGACTGTTGCTTTGATTCTTGTGTGACGTAGGCCACCCATGTTTCATCGCCCGTAACAATTTGGCTTAAGAAATCATCACCGTCGTTGTGGTACCGCTCAAGGAAAGTCAATGCACTGTCTAAACGTTTGGTTTTGTGCACATCCGTCAACATTTTCGGTACCCAACGTGCGCACAATTTTCGGTAATTCAAGTGCTCGGTCACAATGCCATACAAAACACTACGAGAAACATTAGGAAAGTCATCCCGCAAGGAAGAAATCGCAAAGCGTCTGTTCTCCCGCACCTTATTGTCCTCTTCTTGCACCGAACTTTCATTAACGACCGAAGGACGCCCACTCCGTTGTTCATCATGCACATTTGTGCGGCCATCTTTAAATGGTCTCACCCACTTTCTTACCATTCCATCACTCATAATGTTTTCTCCGTAAACTGCACATCTCACGATGAACATCGATCGCTTTTAGGCCTTTAGCACTAAGAAATGTTATAACAGCCCGTACTTCAGATTCGGCGGGACTCACGATTATCGGAGGCATCTTAAACACTCAGTACACAACGTAAACAAGGAAGAATCAGACTGTAATGGCGTCAGTGCGTAGATTAAGGTACAGGCTTGCATGTAAACATATAATTATTGAGAAATCTTAGCACGACTTTTTTAAATTTCAAAACGGTTCTAACTTAAAAAACACGCCTCGTACTTACAGATCAATGGAACAACTGGTACAAGCCGATCTCGGAAGAGATCGATACGGGTTCATAATAGATGTACGACACGCGAGGCCATACTGACTGTACGACTTGTCCCAAAAGATACACTGCAGAAGTCAAACCTACATTTTTGGCGTTCATATACACTCCTGGAAATGGAAAAAAGAACACATTGACACCGGTGTGTCAGACCCACCATACTTGCTCCGGACACTGCGAGAGGGCTGTACAAGCAATGATCACACGCACGGCACAGCGGACACACCAGGAACCGCGGTGTTGGCCGTCGAATGGCGCTAGCTGCGCAGCATTTGTGCACCGCCGCCGTCAGTGTCAGCCAGTTTGCCGTGGCATACGGAGCTCCATCGCAGTCTTTAACACTGGTAGCATGCCGCGACGGCGTGGACGTGAACCGTATGTGCAGTTGACGGACTTTGAGCGAGGGCGTATAGTGGGCATGTGGGAGGCCGGGTGGACGTACCGCCGAATTGCTCAACACGTGGGGCGTGAGGTCTCCACAGTACATCGATGTTGTCGCCAGTGGTCGGCGGAAGGTGCACGTGCCCGTCGACCTGGGACCGGACCGCAGCGACGCACGGATGCACGCCAAGACCGTAGGATCCTACGCAGTGCCGTACGGGACCGCACCGCCACTTCCCAGCAAATTAGGGACACTGTTGCTCCTGGGGTATCGGCGAGGACCATTCGCAACCGTCTCCATGAAGCTGGGCTACGGTCCCGCACACCGTTAGGCCGTCTTCCGCTCACGCCCCAACATCGTGCAGCCCGCCTCCAGTGGTGTCGCGACAGGTGTGAATGGAGGGACGAATGGAGACGTGTCGTCTTCAGCGATGAGAGTCGCTTCTGCCTTGGTGCCAATGATGGTCGTATGCATGTTTGGCGCCGTGCAGGTGAGCGCCACAATCAGGACTGCATACGACCGAGGCACACAGGGCCAACACCCGGCATCGTGGTGTGGGGAGCGATCTCCTACACTGGCCGTACACCACTGGTGATCGTCGAGGGGACACTGAATAGTGCACGGTACATCCAAACCGTCATCGAACCCATCGTTCTACCATTCCTAGACCGGCAAGGGAACTTGCTGTTCCAACAGGACAATGTACGTCCGCATGTATCCCTTGCCACCCAACGTGCTCTAGAAGGTGTAAGTCAACTACCCTGGCCAGCAAGATCTCCGGATCTGTCCCCCATTGAGCATGTTTGGGACTGGATGAAGCGTCGTCTCACGCGGTCTGCACGTCCAGCACGAACGCTGGTCCAACTGAGGCGCCAGGTGGAAATGGCATGGCAAGCCGTTCCACAGGACTACATCCAGCATCTCTACGATCGTCTCCATGGGAGAATAGCAGCCTGCATTGCTGCGAAAGGTGGATATACACTGTACTAGTGCCGACATTGTGCATGCTCTGTTGCCTGTGTCTATGTGCCTGTGGTTCTGTCAGTGTGATCATGTGATGTATATGACCCCAGGAATGTGTCAATCAAGTTTCCCCTTCCTGGGACAATGAATTCACGGTGTTATTATTTCAATTTCCAGGAGTGTATATCGAGAAAGCTTTTGAAAATGTTTACTAAAGGCAGCAGGGACGAAACGGAGGACACTAAAATATACTAGGAATTGTTTTGTGAAAGTATTTGTCCAGAGTGTAGCCTTGGACAGGAATGAAACGTGATCGATAAACAGTTCAGACAGGAAGAGGATTGGAGATTTTGAAATTTAGTATTGCAGAAGGATGCTGAGGATTAGACGGGTAGATCGGATAACTAATAAGGAGGTACTTAATGCAACTGGGGGAAAATAGAAATTTATGGCACAGCTTGAGTAACAGAAATTTGGAAATTTGTGGTAAGGTCTTATGGGACCAAACTGCTGAGGTCATCGGTCCCTAGGCTTACACACTACTTAATCTAACTTAAACTAACTTACGCTAAGAACGAAACACACACACACACATGCCCGAGGGAGGACTCGAACCTCCGACGGGGAAAGCCAGGCGGACCGTGATAATACACCTCAGACTTGAGTAAGAGAAGGCACTAGTCGATAAGGAGGCATTCTGTCTCAACTAATCGTCAGATTGAACTGTGTGTATATGAGGGGGGTTGACGAGAGACCAAAGGTCGGAGAAACTAAATCGATATATCCAGAATGAGATTTTCACTGTGCAGCGGAGTGTGCGCTGATATGAAACTTCCTGGTAGATTAAAACAGTGTGCCGGACCGAGACTCGAACTCGGGACCGTTGCCTTTCGAGGGCAAGTGCTCTACCACCTGAGCTACCCAAGCACGACTCACGCCCCGTCCTCACAGCTTCACTTCTGCCAGTACCTCGTCTCCTAATTTCCAAGACCGATGACCGTAGCAGTCTGGTCCCTTTAACCCCCACAACAAATTTCCAAACTTCACAGAAGCTCTTCTGCGAACCTTGCAGAACTGACACTCCTGAAAGAAAGGATATAGCGGAGACATCGCTTAGCCACAGCCTGGGGGAAATCGATACAGGTTTCAGTAGTTATGCAGAGTTGAGGGTTGCAGGGGATAGAGTGGAGAGCTGCATTAAACCAGTCTTCGGACTGAAGACCACAACAAGAGGATCAAATCTCCCCCGCAAGGACCCTAAATCACCTTAGCCCAGTGGTGGGCCGCAGTATTTCGTACGAACCGTGGCGGTGGCGGCGCAGCCATCGCGTTCCGCGCAGCTGTCGGCCAGCGGCGGCGATAGAGGCAGGAGCCAACTGGCGCCGTAAAAACTGCCGGAGGCGGAGATGGAGGGCAGCCGCTACACTTGTAACTGCCGGCTGCGGCACCTGCGGCGGCCCTCACTCCTGCCACGTCACTGCTTGATGTCAGAAGTAACAGAGGAACCGAGGCACCGTCTCGTATTGCTTCTAATTATGACAGTTACTGTGTGATCGACCTGGAACGGTACATTCTCTTTCTGTCAGGAAAGTAAGGGAAAGGCATAAACAGGCAAGTATACAGTTCCTTTATAGAGTGTATCTCACGTGCGATGCAAGACCTGGGTCGGCGTTCCATAGCGAGGCGGGCTCCGACTAGAGATGGGCAAACTCGTACATTCTTGAGAACTACACTACTGGCCATTAAAATTGCTACACCACGAAGATGACGTGCTACAGACGCGAAATTTAACCGACACGAAGAAGATGCTGTATTATGCAAATGGCGACACCTACAACGTGCTGACGTGAGGAAAGTTTCCAACTGATTTCTCATACACAAACAGCAGTTGATCGGCATTGCCTGGTGAAACGTTGTTGTGATGCCTCGTGTAAGGAGAAGAAATGCGTACCATCACGTTTCCGCCTTTGATAAAGGTCGGATTGTAGCCTATCGCGATTGCACTTCACCGTATCGCGACATTGCTGCTCGCGTTGGTCGAGATCCAACGACTGTTAGCAGAATATGGAAACGGTGGGTTCATGAGCGTAATACGGAACGCCGTGCTGGATCCCAACGGCCTCGTATCACTAGCAGTCGAGATGACAGGCATCTTATCCGCATGGCTGTAACGGATCGTGCAGCCACGTCTCGCTCCCTTAGTCAACAGATGGGGACGTTTGCAAGACAACAACCATCTGCACGAACAGTCCGACGACGTTTGCAGAGCATGGACTATCAGCTGGGAGACCATGGCTGCGGTTACCCTTGACGCTGCATCACAGACAGGAGCGCCTGCGATGGTGTACTCAACGACGAACCTGCGTGCACGAATGGCAAAACGTCATTTTTTGGGATGAATCCAGGTTCTGTTTACAGCATCATGATGGTCGCATCCGTGTTTGGTGCATCTCGGTGAACGCACATTGGAAGCGTGTATTTGTCATCGCCATACTGCCGTATCACCTGGCGTGATGGTATGGGGTGCCATTGCTTACACGTCTCGCTTGTTCGCATTGACGGCACTTTGAACAGTGGACGTTACATCTCAGATGTTTTACGACCCGTGGCTCTACCCTTCATTCGATCCCTGCGAAACCCTACATTTCACCACGATAATGCACGACCCCAAGTTACAGGTCCTGTACGGGCATTTCTGGATACAGAAAATGTTCGACTGCTGCCCTGACCAGCACATTCTCCAGATCTCTCACCAATTGAAAACGTCTGGTCAATGGTGGCCGAGCAACTGGCTCGTCACAATACGCCAGTCACTACTCTTGATGAACTGTGGTATCGTGTTTAAGCTACATGGGCAGCTGTATATGTACACGCCATCCAAACTCTGACTCAATACCCAGGCGTATCAATGCCGTTATTACGGCCAGAGGTGGTCGTTCTGGGTACTGATTTCTCAGTATCTATGCACCCAAATTGCGTGAAAATGTAATCACATGTCAGTTCTAGTATAATATATTTGTCCAATGAATACCCGTGTATCATCCTCATTTCTTCTTGGTGTAGCAATTTTAATGGCCAGTAGTGAAGTTCACTGCTGATCGCTCTTTTTTGGGAACTGTTCGTTTTTACTCGTTCACCGTTTATTTGTGCTCGGTATATGGTTCTTATGAAAAATTGAAAATTAGTATAATTCCTGGCTGAAGATGGAAGGCGCCGAGAGGGGACACTTGCCTCCCCTCTGGAGTACAGAGTTTTTATTCATAACAGAATTCTCATATACTTGTGATTTTCCTGATTCTGCAAAGGCCTAGAATCAGCTGTACTGAAACCTTACATACTGATAGTAGTGCATCGGCTGACTGTTGCATATACTGTTGCTCGATCACGTGCCAGTTCCGTTTCCTTCTCTCTCTCTTGTGTCCTTTTCCACCCACATATTCTTACGTCTTTTCACAGTGTGTCTGTTTCCTGTTCTCAGCTTCACACCTGCTCGCTCACTTCACCGCCCCTACTAAGGGGCCGCGCGGGGTAGCCGTGCGGTCTAGGGTAGCTTGCCACGGTTCCTGCTGCTTCCCCCGTCGGGGGTTCGAGTCCTCCCTCGGACATGGGTGTGTGTGTTGTCCTTAAGCTAAGTTAGTTTAAGTTGGATTAAATAGTGTGTAAGCCTAGGGACCGATGACCTTAGCAGTTTGGTCCCATTGGAAGTTACCACCTGCCGAAGGATCTTTCCAATTTCAATAATTGCGTTCTCAAAACATTTCCTTGTGCTACCGAATGTTTCTCAACTCCTCGGAACCAATGTGTTGTTACTTTCCTGTCCCAGCGACACACGGATAGTCTACATCTACATCTACATTTACACTCCGCAAGCCACCCAACGATGTGTGGCGGAGGACACTTTACGTGGCACTGTCATTACCCCCCTTTCCTGTTCCAGTCGCGTATGGTTGGCGGGAAGAACGACTGCCGGAAAGCCTCGGTGCGCGCTCGAATCTCTCTAATTTTACTTTCGTGATCTCCTCGGGAGGTATAAGTAGGGGGAAGCAATATGTTCGATACCTCATCCAGAAACGCACCCTCTCGAAACCTGGACAGCAAGCTACACCGTGATGCGGAGCGCCTCTCTTGCAAAGTCTGCCACTTTAGTTTGCTAAACATCTCCGTAACGCTATCACGGTTACCAAATAACCCTGTGACGAAACGCGCCGCTCATCTTTGGATCTTCTCTATCTCCTCCGTCAACCCGATCTGGTACGGATCCCACACCGATGAGCAATACTCTAGTATAGGTCGAACGTGTGTTTTGTAAGCCACCTCCTTTGTTGATGGTCTACATTTTCTAAGAACTCTCCCAATGAATCTCAACCTGCTAGCCGCCTTATTAACAATTAATTTTATATGATCATTCCACTTCAAATCGTTCCGCACGCATACTCCCAGATATTTTACAGAAGTAACTGCTACCAGTGTTTGTTCCGCTATCATATAATCATACACTAAAGGATCCTTTTTTTCTATGTATTCGCAATACATTACATTTGTCTGCGTTAAGGGTCAGTTGGCACTACCTGCACCAAGTGCCTATCCGCTGCAAATCTTCCTGCATTACGCTGCAATTTTCTAATGCTGCAACTTCTCTGTATACTACAGCATCATCCGCGAAAAGCCGCATGCAACTTCCGACACGGAATTCTATCGAGTAACTGCCGCTCTCATACTTTGTAGTAGCGAGTAGTGGGCAATAACAAAGGTTATGAAAGTAAAGTTCGTGGGGCCGAGGTGAGATTTGTTAGGGCTGTGAGAGGTTGTACCAGAGCAGGCGTACGATGAGGCGACAGTTACTTGGGGGAACTAAACATAATACGAAATGGAATCGAGGACAACAGTAGGAAATGGAGTGAACATCTAGAAAGATTTAACTGTGGCGTATTACTTCAAAAAGCAAGAAACCATAATGCAGTAGGGAGGAGGTCTGCGAATGCTTAAAAAGTGTCAGGCACATGCGTAATAGACACAGTGCAGCAGACAGCAGAGGAGCAGCAGTGTAGTGCAGCTGCGAGTTCCCGAAGGAGGGGCCGCCCCTCGGCAGGCTGGATTTCTTAGGTTAATAACTTCCATCTCCGCAAAGCGATCAAATCGAATTCTCAGCGGCTGGGCGCGCCAGACCCGCGGGGAGCATCCCCACACCCCCTCCCCCTCCACCCTGCCAAGCCAAGCAGACTGCGCTCCGTCGCTTCGCTGCCGGAAACTTCGCTGCCGTGTTCTTACCGTATTACAAAGAAACAGCAGCATAATTTACTCGCAAGACAGCGTAAGCACTGGTCGAGGCGTCTTGACGTACGTTTCCCAGCGGAGAGCACCCGCCCCCTTCCAGCCCCTCCTCCCTCTCCTCCTGGTACGACCCCAAAGAACTCTATCTTCGCCCGTCATGTCTACAGTATGTTAAATTCCTACATCACTTGCTCAATTAGTTTTTGGCACTCATAAATTCCTACATCACTTGATCAGTTAGTTTTTAGCACTCACCTGTAGCAACACATTTCATACGCGCCCCAGCTATTATTTCGACTCTCCTCTTCCTTAATGAACAAATGGAATAGTAAATCTCCATTTCCTACTTTGGCGTTGTCCACTTCTGCTGTTTGCTCTTTATTTGCAAATAGACGAGAGTAGTCGGCATCTGCGGAATCACACAACAAGGCCAAGAGGAAAAATGTACAACCACGGGGTGCTGTACGTCCAGATCTACGTTTATACTCCGCAAGCCAACTGACGGTGTGTAGCGGAGGGTATTTCTGGTGCCACTATCTGATCCTTCTTGTCTTTTCCTTTCACGGGTGCCGCTTGCGAAGAACGGTTGTCGACAAACCGTTAGCCCTAATATTCCAGATTTTCTTTTTGTGTCCCCATTTCACAATACGTACACTATGTGATAAAAAGTATCCGGACACACCCAAAAAGATACGTTTTTCCATTTTAGCTGCATTGTGCTGCCACCTACTGCCAGGTACTCCATATCAGCGACTTCAGTAGTCATTAGACATCGTGAGAGAGCAGAATGAGGCGTTCCGCGGAACTCAAATGGTTCAAATGGCTCTAAGCACTATGGGACTTAACATCTGAGGTCACCACTCCCCTAAACTTAGAACTTCTTGAACCTACCTAAGGACAGCACATACATCCATGCCCGAGGCAGGATTCGAACCTGCGACCGAAGCAGCCGCGTGGTTCCGTCCGCGGAACTCACAGACTTCGATTGTGGTCAGGTGATTGGGTGTCACTTGTGTCATATGTCTGTACGCGAGATTTCCACACTCCTAAACATCCGTAGGTCGACTGTTTCCGATGTGATAGTAAAGTGGAAACGTGAAGGGACACGTACAGCACAAAAGCGTACAGGCCGACCTCGTCTGTTGGCAGAGACCGCCGACAGTTGAAGAGGGTCGTAATGTGTAATAGGCAGACATAAATCCAGACCATCACACAGGAATTCGAAACTGCATCAGGATCCACTGCAAGTACTAGAACAGTTAGGCGGGAGGTGAGAAAACTTGGATTTCATGGTCGAGCGGCTGTTCATAAGCCACACATCACGCAGGTAAATGCCAAACGACGCCTCGCTTGGCGTAAGGAGCGTAAACATTGGACGATTCAACAGAGGAAAAACGTTGTGTGGGGTGACGAGTCACGGCATACAATGTGGCGATCCGATGGCAGGGTGTGGGTATGGCGAATGCGCGGTGAACGTCATCTGCCAGCGTGTGAGTGCAAACAGTAAAATTCGGAGACAGTGGTGTTATGGTATGATCGTGTTTTTCATGGAGGGGGCTTCACCCCTTGTTGTTTTGCGTGGCACTATCACAGCACAGACATACACTGATGTTTTAAGCACTTTCTTGTTTCCCACAGTTGAAGAGCAGTTCGGGTATGACGATTGCATCTTTCAACGCGATCGAGCACGTTTATCATGCACAGCCTGTGGCGGAGTGGTTAGACGACAATAATATCCATGTAATGGACTGGCCTGCACAGAGTACGGACCTGAATCCTATAGAACACCTTTAGGATGTTTTGGAACGCCGGCTTCGTGCCAGGCCTCACCCACCGACATCGATACCTCTCCTCAGTGCAGCACTCCGTGAAGAATGGGCTGCCATTCGCCAAGAAACCTTCCAGTACCTGATTGAACGTACGCCTGCGAGAGTGGAAGCTGTCATCAAGGCTAAGCGTGGGCCAACGCCATATTGAATTCCAGCGTTACCGATGCAGGGTGCAACGAACTTGTAAGTCATTTTCAGCCAGGTGTCCGGATACTTTTGATCACACAGTGTACGTGCGAGAAAGTAACACTTTTCCGACTCTTCCCGGGACATACTGTCTCGGAATTTCGACAGTATACCTCCGTGATGCCCAACACCTCTCTTGTAGCGTCTGCTTCTGGAGTTTATTGAGCAGTTGAGGAACGCTCGCGCGCTGACTAAGCGACCCCGATGAAGAACTTTGTACGATATTGTCTATCTCTTCTACTAGTCCAACTTGGTGAGGGTACCCGACTGGCTAGCAGTACCCAAGAATTTGTCGAACGAGCGTCTTGTAAGCCACTTCCCTCGTGGATGAGTACATTTCCTTAACATTCTTCGTACGAATGTGAGCCCTGCATCTGATTTTCCTACGATTTATTTTACGTGATCATTCCATTTTAGGTGGCTCCGGATAGTTACTCATCTGTATTTTATGGTACTTACTGTTTCCCGTGATTACTCGCCAGCTGTGCAATTGAACGGAATAAGTTACGTTTTTTACATTCAGAGCCAACTGCACCCGTCACCAGTCCTCTGCAGGTGTTCCGACAATTCGCGACATTCTTACTGGCGTTGCTACAGGGTGTTTCAAAAATGACCGGTATATTTGAAACGGCAATAAAAACTAAACGAGCAGCGATAGAAATACACCGTTTGTTGCAATATGCTTGGGACAACAGTACATTTTCAGGCAGACAAACTTTCGAAATTACAGTAGTTACAATTTTCAACAACAGATGGCGCTGTGGTCTGGGAAACTCTATAGTACGATATTTTCCACATATCCACCATGCGTAGCAATAATATGGCGTAGTCTCTGAATGAAATTACCCGAAACCTTTGACAACGTGTCTGGCGGAATGGCTTCACATGCAGATGAGATGTACTGCTTCAGCTGTTCAATTGTTTCTGGATTCTGGCGGTACACCTGGTCTTTCAAGTGTCTCCACAGAAAGAAGTCACAGGGGTTCATGTCTGGCGAATAGGGAGGCCAATCCACGCCGCCTCCTGTATGTTTCGGATAGCCCAAAGCAATCACATGATCATTGAAATATTCATTCAGGAAATTAAAGACGTCGGCCGTGCGATGTGGCCGGGCACCATCTTGCATAAACCACGAGGTGTTCGCAGTGTCGTCTAAGGCAGTTTGTACCGCCACAAATTCACGAAGAATGTCCAGATAGCGTGATGCAGTAATATTTTCGAATCTGAAAAATGGGCCAATGATTCCTTTGGAAGAAATGGCGGCCCAGACCAGTACTTTTTGAGGATGCAGGGACGATGGGACTGCAACATGGGGCTTTTCGGTTCCCCATATGCGCCAGTTCTGTTTATTGACGAAGCCGTCCAGGTAAAAATAAGCTTCGTCAGTAAACCAAATGCTGCCCACATGCATATCGCCGTCATCAATCCTGTGCACTATATCGTTAGCGAATGTCTCTCGTGCAGCAATGGTAGCGGCGCTGAGGGGTTGCCGCGTTTGAATTTTGTATGGATAGAGGTGTAAACTCTGGCGCATGAGACGATACGTGGACGTTGGCGTCATTTGGACCGCAGCTGCAACACGGCGAACGGAAACCCGAGGCCGCTGTTGGATCACCTGCTGCACTAGCTGCGCGTTGCCCTCTGTGGTTGCCGTACGCGGTCGCCCTACCTTTCCAGCACGTTCATCCGTCACGTTCCCAGTCCGTTGAAATTTTTCAAACAGATCATTTATTGTATCGCTTTTCGGTCCTTTGGTTACATTAAACCTCCGTTGAAAACTTCGTCTTGTTGCAACAACACTGTGTTCTAGGCGGTGGAATTCCAACACCAGAAAAATCCTCTGTTCTAAGGAATAAACCATGTTGTCTACAGCACACGTGCACGTTGTGAACAGCACACGCTTACAGCAGAAAGACGACGTAGATAATGGCGCACCCACAGACTGCGTTGTCTTCTATATCTTTCACATCACTTGCAGCGCCATCTGTTGTTGAAAATTGTAACTACTGTAATTTCGAAAGTTTGTCCGCCTGCAAATGTACTGTTGTCCCAAGCATATTGCAACAAACGGTGTATTTCTATCGCTGCTCGTTTAGGTTTTATTGCCGTTTCAAATATACCGGTCATTTTTGAAACACCCTGTACCTTCATACAGGCAACTGCAACACCTGCGAAGAGCCTCGTAGAGCTTCCGCTGTCGCCACTGATATGTTGACTCTTATACTGAACAGGTGATGAGGGCAGTAAAGGACATCATGGTAACCGGACTTTTCTACAAGTCGTTGTCAAAAGGTAAAGCCGCCATCAAGCTTAGCGATAGCCGGCTGGAGTGGCCGTGCGGTTCTGGGCGCTACAGTCTGGGGCCGAGCGACCGCTACGGTCGCAGGTTCGAATCCTGCCTCGGACATGGATGTGTGTGATGTCCTTAGGTTAGTTAGGTTTAATTAGTTCTAAGTTCTAGGCGACTGATGACCATAGCAGTTAAGTCGCATAGTGCTCAGAGCCATTTGAGCCAAGCTTAGCGATAATTAGAGCTCCCGGCGGAGGTTCGAGTCCTCCCTCGGGCATGGGTGTGTGTGTTTGTCCTTAGGATAATTTAGGTTAAGTAGTGTGTAAGCTTAGGGACTGATGACCTTAGCAGTTAAGTCCCACAAGATTTCACACACAGTTTAACATTTGAACATTGATTAGAGCACCGCGCGGAGCTTTACAAGGCATGGTCCTGCTGCAGATGGTGTGCGCTCGCCTCTTTCTCTCGCCTCCAACAGAGTACCCAGCTACGTGCTGGGGACAACACCACCTACAATTTAACGTGCACCCCGCAACACGGTGCAACATTTCATTTTCACGTTATGACACCGTCTCCAGGGGTGAAAAAAGCGACAACTGAGATAAAAAATCCTACGACAGGCTACAAATGATACACGTGATCTTTGGATTTTTTAGGCCTAGCACGTACTCACTGAACCACCCAGTTATTCTTATTAGTTTAGCAGTGTCGTGTTGATCAGTGAAAAATTCCCGAAAAATATTGCTTCTCATTTTATTTCTTAATGCATGTCATTGACGTCTACAATTTAAGAGATGTTTCTGTTCGCTAAGGTGACAGTACTAGCTAAACAGATCTCTTTGACAGAGTGACGAAGTGTTTTGTTTGCGCGTTTTTTTTTAAATGTAGGTTATAAACCGAAACCATGGTAAAAAGGAAAGACGTTGAAGGAGTACCCCAGATTATAGCGCACTCAAGGAAGCATAATATGTGAAGAAAATACAGTATGCTGTCTTTGCACGTGTCTACGAAATTTTGATATCCTCTTCTTCTTATTCTTGATTTCCCAAGAGAATATCGGTCAAGTACTTGGTCGACTTTTCCAGGATTTGGCAGGTGTTACTGTACTATTTAACTTCCCTCCTCCTGACGTCACACTCGTCACCGTAACCTAGGGGAGGGAAGTCGTCTCAACCATATGTCCCCGAATCGTGTAGACTTTGTTCTGTGTGTTATATTTTAAAACTTTTTGTATGGTATTGTCTGACGTGGAATTTGAGGGCCAGCCCGGCATTTGCCTACACAAACGTGGGAAAACGCCTGAGCACCACACTAAGGCTGGCCAGTGTACCAGCCACGGTGGTTGATCAGCTGCCCGGACTGAACCGGGTCCGGATCAGCTCCCTGCCCCACAAGCTAGCGCGCTGCGCGTTACGTTGTATCAGGAGAGTCGACTACCAAAGTTTGACACTCGGGTAAATTTGAGATGTAAGTCACAGGTATCTAGAAATAATATGTGAATCGCAGTATCCGTGTGTGTGGAAACACGCCTGGGCAAATGAAAGAGAAGGATAAGAAAATTATGTGTCTTGTAGAATCCGAAGATACACACTGAAGTGGCAAACAAACTGGTACACCTGCCTAATATCATGTAGGGCCCCCGCGAGCAGGTAGAAGTGCCGCAACACGACGTGGTGTGGACTCGACTGATGTCTGAAGTAGTGCTGGAGGGGACTGAGACCATGAGTCCTGCAGGGCTGTCCATAAATCCGTAATAATACGAGGGGTGGAGATCCCTTCTGAATAGCAACGTTGCAAGGCAGCCCAGATATGCTCAATGACGTTCATGACAGGGGAGTCTGGTAGGCAGTGGAAGTGCTTAAACTCAGAAGAGTGTTCATGGAGCCACCCTGTAGCAATTCTGGACGTGTGGGGTGTCGCACAGACCTGCTGGAATTGCCCTAGCCCGTCGGAATGCACAATGGACATGAATGGATGCAGGTGATCAGACGGGATGCTTACGTACATGTCACCTGTCAGAGTCGTATCTACATGTATCAGGAGTCCCGTATCACTCCAACTGCACTCGCCCCACACTATTACAGAGCCTCCACCAGTTTGGACAGTCCCCTGTTAATATGCAGGGTCCTTGGACTCATGAAGTTGTGTCCACAACTGTACACGTCCATCCGCTCGATGCAATTTGGAACGAGGCTCGTCCGACAAGGCAACATGTTTGCAGTCATCAGCAGTCCAATTTCGGTGTTGAGGGGCCCAGGCGAGGAGGAAAGCTTTGTGTCGTGCAGTCATCAAGTGTACTCGTGTGGTCCTTTGGCTCCGAAAGCCCACATTGATAATGTTTCGTTGAATGGTTCACACGGTGACACTTGTTGATGGCCCAGCACTGAAATCTCCAGCAATTTGCGGAAGGGTTGCACTTCTGTCACGTTGAACGATTCTGTTCAGCCGTCGTTGTTTCCGTTTCCCGGCCGCAGCGATGTCGGATATTTCATGTTTTACTGGATTCCTGATGTTCACGGTACACTCGTGAAATGGTCGTACAGGAAAATCCCCACTTCATCGCTACCTCGGAGATGCTGTATCCCATCGCTCGTGCGCCGACTATAACACCACGTTCAAACTCTCTGAAATCTAAAATTACGTGCCATTGTAGCAGCAGTAATCGATCTAACAACTGCGCCAGACACTTATTGTCTTATACAGGGTGTTCCAAAAAGGTACGGCCAAACTTTCAGGAAACATTCCTCACACACAAAGAAAGAAAATATGTTATGTGGACGTGTGTCCGGAAACGCTTACTTTCCATGTTAGAGCTCATTTTATTACTTCTCTTCAAATCACATTTATCATGGAATGGAAACACACAGCAACAGAACGTACCAGCGTGATTTCACTTTGTTACAGGAAATGTTCAAAATGTCCTCCGTTAGCGAGGATACATGCATCCACCCTCCTTCGCATGGAATCCCAGATGCGCTGATGCAGCCCTGGAGAATGGCGTATTGTATCACAGCCGTCCACAATACGAGCACGAAGAGTCTCTACATTTGGTACCGGGGTTGCGTAGACAAGAGCTTTCAAATGCCCCCATAAATGAAAGTCAAGACGGTTGAGGTCAGGAGAGCGTGGAGGCCATGGAATTGGTCCGCCTCTACCAATCCATCGGTCACCGAATCTGTTGTTGAGAAGCATACGAACACTTCTGCTGAAATGTGCAGGAGCGCCATCGTGCATGAACCACATGTTGTGTCGTACTTGTAAAGGCACATGTTCTAGCAGCACAGGTAGAGTACCTCGTATGAAATCATGATAATGTGCTCCATTGAGTGTAGGTGGAAGAACATGGGGCCCAATTAAGATATCACCAACAATGCCTGCCCAAACGTTCACAGAAAATCTGTGTTGATGACGTGATTGCACAATTGCGTGCGGATTCTCGTCAGCCCACACATGTTGATTGTGAAAATTAACAATTTGATCACGTTGGAATGAAGCCTCATCCGTAAAGAGAACATTTGTACTGAAATGGGGATTGACACATTGTTGGATGAACCATTCGCAGAAGTGTACCCGTGGAGGCCAATCAGCTGCTGACAGTGCCTGCACACGCTGACATGGTACGGAAACAACTGGTTCTCCCGTAGCACTCTCCATACAGTGACGTGGTCAACGTTACCTTGTACAGCAGCAACTTCTCTGACGCTGACATTAGGGTTATCGTCAACTGCACGAAGAATTGCCTCGTCCATTGCAGGTGTCCTCGTCGTTCTAGGTCTTTCCCAGTCGCGAGTCATAGGCTGGAATGTTCCGTGCTCCCTAAGACGACGATCAATTGCTTCGAACGTCTTCCTGTCGGGACACCTTCGTTCTGGAAATCTGTCTCGATACAAACGTACCGCGCCACGGGTATTGCCCCGTGCTAATCCATACATCAAATCGGCATCTGCCAACTCCGCATTTCTAAACATTGCACTGACTGCAAAACCACGTTCGTGATGAACACTAACCTGTTGATGCTACGTACTGATGTGCTTGATGCTAATACTGTAGAGCGATGAGTCGCATGTCACCACAAGCACCGAAGGCAACATTACCTTCCTTCAATTGGGCCAACTGGCGGTGAATCGAGAAAGTACAGTACATACTGACGAAACTAAAATGAGCTCTAACATGGAAATTAAGCGGTTCCGGACACATGTCCACATAACATCTTTTCTTTATTTGTGTGTGAGGAATGTTTCCTGAAAGTTTGGCCGTACATTTTTGTAACACCCTGTATAGGCGTTTTCATACTGCAGCACCGTATTCTGCCTGTTTACATCTGTCTCTATTTGAATACGCATGCTTATACCAACAGCTAAAATAGGCAACTCAAGTGACACAGGTTTGGTGCCCGCAGACAGTAGTTTTCTCAATTTGGTACCTGCAACGTGAGACGCCACCCAGTGGAGCACTAGCAGGGGAGGCCTGCGTGCAGCGGCAGCCGCTGGCGCGGGCTTCCGGCCGCCCACGCGACCTCTCCCCCTGCCCCCCTTCGGCCCCCCTTCTCTCCGGCTTCGGCTCGCCTCACTCGTTATCGCAGTCCGCTCCGGCAGCCCGTCTGCCCACGGGGAACTAATTGCTGCCAACAGCTTCGCGCTGTCCGGGCGAGCGCCAGCCAACAACCGCCACCCCTCCCCCTCAGGCAAGTGAGCGAGACACCCTCCACCGGAGTCCCGGCACCTACCACCCCTCCCATTATTTTTTAATTATGGGCTTTTCCTCCACGCCCGTTCGACGGCCCCTCTCTTCCGACCCCCGCCCTCTCTCTTTTCTCTCTCTCTCTCTCTCTCTCTCTCTCTCTCACACACACACACACACACATTACTTATTTTCAGCAGGGGCGCAACGAACGCTCTTCCTCACTTGGCGGCTTTGTTTTACATACATTCGAACGGACCCTCTGGGGTGATCCTGCCGGCCAGAGTGACCGAGCGGTTCTAGGCGCTATAGTCTGGAACCGCGCGACCGTTACGGTCGCAGCTTCGAATCCTGCCTGGCGAATGGATGTGTGTGATGTCCTTAAATAAGTTAGGTATAAGTAGGTCTAAGATCTAGGGGACTGATGACGTCAGATGTTGTCCCATAGCGCTCAGAGCCATTTGAACCATTTTTGGGTGATCTAACAGATTCATTTTCGCTACTTTCCTCACCGCCCCCCCCCCTCTTTTTTTGGAGTACTTTTTCGTCTTCTCTCCATCATACTTTTTTGTTCTTCTCTCCACTTTGTTCTTAATTTTTTTCGATATTTTCTTTTTTTTTTTTAATTTCTGAAGCCATGGTAGTATTCCTTGGTAACTTGGCTCTTATGCACTTGTTATCTCTTTTTAAGATTCTTTGGTATTGTTTCCCTCTAGTTCTCTGATCCAGGCTATCGTTGACATCTTTTTCCGGACAACAATATTTGTTGTTAGCTTCTCTTCTTTCATTCGCTACAAATGTCCGAAAAAACAGTTATCTTACCTTTGTCCCTATCTCAGAATTTTTTTAAAATCTTTGCGTCGTTCGAACGTACACTTGTTGTATGTTGGCAGAAGATCCAACACCGTGTTACTAGAGGAGGCCGAAATGCACGCGTTTTAGCTCACGCAGACTGGCCTGAGGAGGGAAGAACTATACTGACGTGAGGTCTGGAACATGACAAGGAATGAGAATTCAGAAAGCGGACGTAATTAGTTTGATACTTAACTTTAATCCATTAACGATGAACGTCGCTCTTGACGGTACAATATTCACAATATTATCTGTTCAGAATACATTCTTGAAAAATATGGCGCCTTGCTAGGTCGTAGCAAATGACGTAGCTGAAGGCTATGCTAAACTGTCGTCTCTGCAAATGAGAGCGTATGTAGACAGTGAAGCATCGCTAGCAGTCGGCTGTACAACTGGGGCGAGTGCTAGGGAGTCTCTCTAGACTAGACCTGCCGTGTGGCGGCGCTCGGTCTCCGATCACTGACAGTGGCGACACGCGGGTCCGGCGTACACTAACGGACCGCGGCTGATTTAAAGGCTACCACCTAGCAAGTGTGGTGTCTGGCGGTGACACCACAACACTCATGGAAAGTTTCAGTACAAAATAGCTGCAATAACACAAGATATCAACAGAATTACTTCACTCGTAAAACGAATGAAACAGGTACAAAACTACGTTGTAGTCTCGAACAGTAATCATCCTCTGGTGTAATTAAAAACCTGTACTGGCTTCCGAAACGTTAAATATTATATTATGTAAGAGAGAAGACTGAGCTACGGACTTCTGAGCTACGGACTTGCTCGTATAGCGTAGCGCCCAGCGCGCTAACTTTCAAGACAGGGCACGAGGGAGGGCAGGGGTTCGCGATGCGTTAAGGACCGCGGCGGGCCATTTCATATGCTCTTTTAGGCAAATGCTGTGCTATTTCCAAACTGCCACACCTGAGGTTGCGATACACAAACAGTTAAAATACGTACATGTCCGAAAGAACAGATACCATCGGTGACCATGCAGCTCGTTAGAATGAAATTACAATGAAACGAACACCCTTAGCTGGTTACAGGCGTTGACATACGTCAACGGGGACAGATGAAAATGTGTGCCCCGACCGGGACTCGAACCCGGCATCTCCTGCTTACATGGCAGACGCTCTGTCCATCTGAGCCACCGAGGACACAGAGGATTGCGCGACTGGAGGGATTTATCTCTGGCACGCCTCCCGCGAGAGGGTGAGAATGTGGACTCACCGGCCACTTGACCATCTTCTTCTTCTGTGCGGATGCACAAACAGAGCCCGAACTCTTACGGGAATCGTCAACGCGCCTCGAGTAATGAGTATAATGGGCGGGGGCACTACGAATGTAGTGCGGGACAGTACGCTGAGAATGTGGGTTTCGCGGGAGGCGTGCCAGAGATTAATCCCTGCAGTCGCACTATCCGCTGTGTCCTCGGTGGCTCAGATGGATAGAGCGTCTGCCATGTAAGCAGGAGATCTCGAGTTCGAGTCCCGGTCGGGGCACACGTTTTCATCTCTCCCCGTTGATGTATGTCAAAGCCTGTAAGCAGCTAAGGGTGTTCATTTCATTGTAATTTCGGTTAAAATACGACCATAACAGACACGTAGATTTCCCCGCCTCAGGTAACTGACGACTGCGCTGAGACAGAGAGGTAAATATAAGAGACGTGCCAAGTCTCGAGTACATCGCACCCCGTACTAGGCGGTGCTAACGCTGAGAAGAAGATTGAAACTGTGTGGCAAGTGCTCTATCGCCTGGCCTATCCGAGCGGGGCTCCCGACCCACCCTCACAGCTTTACCTCCGCCAGCGCCTCGTCTCCTGCCTTCCACACTTGACAGAAGCCCTCGGGCATATCTGGCGGAACCAGCGCACCTGGAAGAAAGCAGTAGCTCTCGGACTGTTCCGCCGGCACAGCACCTGCCCGCGAAAGACAGAGGTCCCAGATTCGAGTCGCGGTGCGGTACACGGTTTTAATCTGCCAGGAAGTTTCAAACTGTGACACACTCCACCGCAGAATGGAAATTCATTTTGGAAAGAAGAAGTCTTTCTGAGTTACCGCGTTGTATGACAACGTCGTTGCTTCGTGGGAAATTACCGGGTGCTTTGTAGATCTGTACGCCATCCTAGCCACCAATCTTTCCGCCGGTGCTAAGTTGAGTAGGGAAACTGACGGAGATTTTTCACACTTGCTGCACGCAAAATTGGCACCTCCTGAACTAACGTTGTCAAGGTCAGAGCGGCTGTCCCTGTGGCTGCCCTTCTAAAATGTGGGTCTTTCGGGTATTATTAGAACCCAGTCTGGAGAAAAATCGCGCCTGTCAGATTCCCTGCTGAAACGGGAGCCCTTATGACGGGTGATTACTTTGTGCAACCGCAGCGCGCTCGCTTCCGCGCTACGGTAATTAGCGCCCGGATCGAGATGTGGCACGCTGGGCAGGATAGTTAGAAAAGTATAGAGGAAACAGGAAGGACCCCTTTCACTTTACGAGATAGCCGTCTGAGGCGCTAATTAAAAACTGCAGGGAGTGCCTGTCATAACAGTGACTAATTATGGTGCACCGTGTGAAAGCCTGCCGTCCGAACTGCCAAAAGGAACGGCATGCTCGGATGACGTGCCGCCGTTAGCGTACATACATTTTTCGACCACTCAGAGAACATAATGGTCCGGAGTACTGCTGTGGAGAAGAGACCACGCTACTACTCGCCTGCACACTTCACAGTTTCCTTTTCTGGGACGCTGTTTTTGTTGAGCTGCGTGATTTTAGCTCCCTCTGTCGGTCGTTAATTACTCTTACTTGCAGATAGCGATTAAATAACAATTTGGGGCAGTGAAACAGTTTCACAGTTATTTAGTAAAGAAATTAAGGGCTAAGCGTGCCTCTTTGTTTCTTCTTTTCTTTGGTGTTATTTGCGCTTATTGCGAATGGGACAGCCTTTATAGCTTCGGGAACAAGCGGGTAGTGTCATCACGAAATTACTTGTCTGCATTCCAGACGCCTCAAGTTACGCAAGGAGTAAACGGTGTTCGGGCGGTAGGAGCGAATACGATTCTAGATTTCAATACAGGGAGAAGAAGAATAGCGATAGTCATGTGTACAGCACTAGAAGGAATAAAACACCTTCATTACTCATCACTTAAACTGTCAGTGGCTCACAAAGGAGTTCAGTATGTATCAAAAAATTTTTTTGACCATTTACCCAACACTATAGTTTGTCTGACAGGTAGTAACGCAAGTGCCGGCCACGGTGGCCGAGCGGTTCTAGGCGCTTCAGTCCGGAACCGCGCTGCTGCTACAGTCACAGGTTCGAGTCCTGCCTCGGGCATGGATGTGTGTGATGTCCTTAGGTTAGTTAGGTTTAAGTAGTTCTAAGTTCTAGGGGACTGATGACACCAGAAGTTAAGTCCCATAGTGTTCAGAGCCATTAGAACCTTATTTTTAATTTTTTTTATTTTTGAGAAATAAAATTTTGATGCAAGTTAAATTTGTGCCAGATTGCCATTAAGCAACTTATAAATGGACAGCACGTAACCATCCATTGAAACTAATCGTATATAGATATTCTATAATCTCGCTCGTCACTTCATTACCACGAAAAAGCGATCAAATGATCTATGGAACATACAACGTGCGAGGCATGCCTGAATAAAATGAAGCGAAAATCGTCTGGCAAGTGCGAACTGACAGATATTACGTAATTTTTTGCTCCCATGTTTTTTAATCATACTCTTGTGAGTCCTCGAATGTACTGTCTTTGCTTCTTAATAACTGCGTCCCAACGCTGGGGCACTTCGCCATCTTTCCTCAGCGGAGGTAACGGCGGCAGCAGACTACGTGTACGCCGGCGTCGCGAAGCTCTAGCGTGAGGTGGACTGAACGCCGTCTGAGGTGAGGTGGCAGCCATCAGCCACATCCGCGCAGTTTTTCAGTAACGACGTTGTCGTTGTGCGGGAAAGCGTTATGGAGAATCAGGATTTGACGTCGGATTTTGTGCGTTTTTCTGATCTGCTGGCGAATGCACTGAAGATAATACATGTCAGTGACACTTTGTCCACATGGATATCTATCTGTAATGATGCTTCCAAGGTAGTTGTAAGTAAAGATGACCTTTGATTGAGCCCCATGAAATTTATTTGGTCGTTCGACTGTTATTTCAACTCCGGCTCACAATTCTGTAACGCAAGTTTCACGAATATTGACGATACGATGCAAGAAAGTTTGGCCACGTATGTCAAATGTTTGGTAGAATTTTTGCCACGAAAATTTTCGATTTTTATGTACTATCTTTGATTCTTGACAGTCACTGTACCCGAGATCAGCACGGACACCATTTTCAACTTCCGTTCTTATAAAACAAAACACCGTTTTCAGCAAAAACAAAATATGGTCTTCTTACTTAATACTGCCGTAAAACTGACTTAACCCTTCGTTTCCTAAATTTTCTTTGCAGAATTTATGCTATTGTGGTCTCAAATGACGGTAGGATTTTTTGTAAAATTTTATTTTATTTTTCACAACTTTTTTCTCTCCTGGTACTCAGAAGTACCGTCAGACTCCATGGACAGAATCACAACATTCACAGAAAAATGCTCCAATTTTTATAACTTGTACTTTATTCCACATAAATATTACATATTTTTACATTAGAAAATTAATTAACAGAAATATGATATTTCTGAACTTTTTTAAATTTCGCATAAATGTATTCTAGAGTTACTTCACAATACATAGTAACTTAGCTATACATTTTTGACAGTATATACATATCACATATTTAGTGATACCTCATGAAATTGTAGGAAACAGTTCTTTTTCTCATTGCAGCACACATACACTTTACGTGTACTACATTGTGAATGTGGTCTCGACTGAATTTTATTTTTCGCACACATTTCGCATCGTCCTCTTTTACAACTGAACACTACAAAATGGTTTCCTCGGTTGCCAAGACGTACATCCTTCGGAACAGAAAAGTTACCCTTCCTTCTCTTTGGGAGAGTTATTTCATCTTTACCAGAGTTTCTCTTTTTGAGATTTGGCACTTGCTGTTCATTCATTAGCCCTAGTGCCACAGCACGCCTGAATTCCAGCACTGGCAGTGCCCCATGTAGATCACTGAAAATGACGTAAGCACTGACAAAATCAATTTGTATTGCTCCCCAGAAGAGACGGCGCCACCATTTCTTTGATCGCTTGTCAAGACCATAAGTTGAACGTAATCTGTCTGCATGATCCACACCACCCATGTTTTTATTGAAATCACATACAATAACTGGACATGGTATAGTCATACTAGTTCCATCTTTCTGTTTTCTTGTCACTACGCTCTGTTCAGTGCCATGGAAGTTTGACGCAAAATACACTAATTTATTTTCCTTCCATTGAAATACTGTTAGGTCTAAAGATGACTCTCTGTGATTTGATTTAGACATTTTTCTTTAGGTAAATTCCCTAGCAAACCTTTCCTGTTTGTTCTAATTGTTCCACAGGCAAATGTATTTACCGATTTCTGTGTGAGAAAAAGTGGACAGAACAACTAGTGAGAGGTTACGCTTTGTTACTACAATAAAGTGTTCGCACAACCTGACGGTACAAATAAGTCCGCTTTATATTTTCCACTTTATCTCATTCAC
This sequence comes from Schistocerca nitens, assembly GCF_023898315.1. Classification (NCBI taxonomy): domain Eukaryota; kingdom Metazoa; phylum Arthropoda; class Insecta; order Orthoptera; family Acrididae; genus Schistocerca; species Schistocerca nitens. Next base: position 602,814,161 of record NC_064619.1, on the reverse strand, counting down.
TTGTAACGTAATGCTTCAAACTATAATAAAAAAACAAAGAAGGTAAGTATGTACAATGGAAAACTCAACGGAAGTTTCAATAAAGAGCGCACAAATTCAGGCAACACCATGGAAAGAAGCACATACAATCTTCTGTTATCACAGCAGCGCGCGAAAAACAGTTTCAAGCTCTGACCGCCAGAGAGGTCTATGTATTGCACAATAACATCTATGAAACAGTAGAGCAGAGTTACTGTTATGTACCGACAGGCTCTCAGATCACGAAACTGCACCACGAGAAAATAATGAGAGTCAAAACTTACTGGTACTTTTAAGTACCGTCAGGCAACAAAGGGTTAAACGACAGTATCGTTGTGTCATTCACATCGCAGTGTTGCCAACCTGTGCAGTATTTTTTTTTTTTTTCACGAGCCTCATAATTAATGAGACCTTGGAGGGCTCTTACAGGAGATAGGCTTAGTAGCGGTTAAGACTTGAAAAATTGTGCTACTGGCCTATGTCCAAATAATAGTAATAAAATGTTGAGATATGGGCGATTGTGTGCGATAATAGCCATTTGTTTGTTGATATTCTAGGAGCTGCTCAATGTGGATAGCACTCGTCCTAGAGCCCCTCCTTCTCGTCGAGCATCACGAACTCGTGCGAACACATCTGGCTGTTCTCGGGTTTCGTTAGATGCACGCTACACACACTCACATAACGTGTACACCTTGTCGGTCGGTCTGGAATACCTTAAAACGTCCCCACAGCCAGGAATCGTAAGGGATGAAGGTCAGGGCACGCTACTTGACCACCTCATCCGAGCCATCGTTCATTGAACGGTTTTGTTTACATACCGTCGCACGAGTCCTAGTAAACGGGCTGATGCCCCGTCGTTCGTAAACCCCGTGCCTTATCTTTCTGAAAGTGTAACGTTCTCGAGTTGCACAGGTACCTTTTAATCTGTCTGGTAAAGTGTATGGCCTTATGTCACCCACACTTCCTGTCCACGTATTCGTACTAAAGTGAACCTGATTATTTCCTTCCTTGTACTCTTGAGGATTTGTTTCTGCCCACATGTGGTTATTGCGTTAAGTTATAAGGTGCATCTGAAAAGTTCGGTGCATAGTCTCAAAAAGTAAAGGAAACGAGGTTACACTGCTACCGCTACGGTCGCAGGTTCGAATCCTGCCTCGGGTATGGATGTGTGTGATGTCCTTAGGTTAGTTGCCTAATGCCGGCCGCGGTGGTCTAGCGGTTCTAGGCGCGCAGTCCGGAACCGCGCGTCTGCTACGGTCGCAGGTTCGAATCCTGCCTCGGGCATGGATGTGTGTGATGTCCTGAGGTTAGTTAGGTTTAAATAGTTCTAAGTTCTAGGGGACTGATGACCACAGATGTTAAGTCCCATAGTGCTCAGAGCCATTTGAACCATACAAAGGTGGTAAATATTACACAAAGAAACAGTCCGATTTCCTACCAAATGACGTTGGAAACAAGTAAGTGTTACTTACACGTGACTCGTAAATAAGTACAGTTGTTTTAGCCACTTTCTTCGCAGCAGTTTTTTGTGCGTAGTACTCGTGTAACATATCTTTACCGGCGACACACATGCAGCTCGCCGCTACCATTAAGTGGTAAAATTTGCCATCTTCTTTCGTTCTTCGTTATGTAACAAGAATAGAGATTTCCACAGAAATAGCCGCACATAATACCTTCTATCTCTTCAAAGGTGGTAGCCAGTGTCCTTGACTTCCACAGAGAAGAGAAGCAGAAAGCCTCGCGCAGCTATTCCGGAGAGCTGAAGATATGAACAACGGAAAATATTTGAAGCGGTTGCAGCGGCAGTCCAATGTCTGCTTCTTATAAGGCAAGCGTTGTGCTGCGAAACATATTGTCTTAGTGACAGAAGACTTGGTAATTTTTTAACCGAAACAAACCCATGTCTGCGTAGACTTGGACAGAATTTTACAAGAAACAGGACTTCCTAATCTCAAATTCCCTCCCTACCTCTGTGAGGTAATTCCAATCGCGAAGCTTTGGAACGTAAGCAGATAATATTAGCAAGAAATATCAAAAATCTTTCGTTGGAAACTTTAAAAAGACTGACACTGAGATACATAAAAGAAGTGACTGCAGAGAACAGAAAGAGACTTTGAACGTTTGAAAAAAGTTGAAAAGCAGCAGCGTCATTGTGGCGATTTAATGGAGCAGCAACCTGAGAAGGTTGTAAAGCAAGTTAGACAAGAAAGAAGTGACGACGTTCTCTCACTCAGCTGATCAGAAGAAAGTTCTGCCAAAAGCATCTCTGTATCCAGCTGACGAAATAACTCACGATTTCCAACACAATTTACTACTGCATGTGGTAGTCAGTATGAAACGCTTTTGGTATCCAGTACATCGGTTCACGAGAATTGCAGCTATACACGGAATTACCCAAAAAGAAGGAGCAGATTTGAAAAATTTATTTCTCACAAACTCTACAAGGGCAGAAGCAAAATTCCAACGTTACTTTAACAGTGAAAGATTTAGTCACTCTATATCAACAACAGACGTTACGCGCTGAACGTTAAAAGCGTAGCTCATTTTTTTGCTTTACAGTTGATGTCCAGTTATCTGACTCACTGCGTCAACAGTTCCATGCCGCACATCTTGAAGAGTAGTAGGCAAAGATGGGACAAAAAGGCGTGCTTTTATGTATCCCTTGCTGACCTTGGAGGTCACCGACGATACAACTGGAGTTCTGCTCGTCCTCTTTCAAATTGGTTCAAATGGTTCAAATGGCTCTGAGCACTATGGGACTTAACATCTGAGGTCATCAGTCCCCTAGAACTCACAATTAGTTCAACCTAACTAACCTAAGGACATAACACACATCCATGCCCGAGGCAGGATTCGAACCTGCGACCGTAGCAATCGCGCGGTTCCGGACTGAAGCGCCTAGAACCTCTCGGCGAAATCGGCCGGCGTCCTCTTTCAATCCAACGTTTTGGCAACGTCGGACGCGCTTGGAAAAGTGAGACGGGGCGCCACCTTGCACGAAGATAAAGTTAGGTGAAGCGCTTTGAAGTAGAAGAAACAGCCAGTTTTCCAACATGTCGAGATGCCAGATTTCTGTGATACTGATTTCAATAAAAAAGAATGGTCCGCGTCACTTGTTTACAGGAATGGCACAGAAGGCGTTAATTTTCGACGAGTCTTCCATAGGATTCCCATTTGCCAAAAATCTAACATTATGACAATCAACTGCACCAGAAATATGGAATGCGGATTCATCAGAAAAAATCAATCGTTTAGTAAAATTGTTTTATGTCGTGTCCTCTAGAATTGTAATGCAAAATTCGTACCTTTCTTGTTGGGGTCATCAGGATACAATACTTACAATCAGCGCAGTTTGCAGTATTTCTCATGTAGACTTTGTTTTAGAACTCACCATACCGTCGGTTTCTACCCGATGAGCAGTAGCAACTGTCTTCTACGAAACTTCAGTGTCACTCATAAATTTGTTTACGCTTGTTTGAATACTTCCAGTTTTTTCTCTGTCTACAAGCGTTGCAGTTGTGTTGTATCTTTTGTGATTTTTGAGAGGTAAATTCTTGAAGGCTGCTGCTTTTTTTCTGAATATTCAGGCATTTAGTCAGTACCAATGATGTTTGCAAACAGAGTGTACCAGCAGGGTCGCTCACCTCAGTAGTGAGGTGTACCAATACAGACAAGTACTCGTAAAACACTCTGTTTGCACTCGAGTGTGTCGACAGCGTGCTCTTCCAAAATCACAGTCAGCGTCCTCTACGGGAACCATCCTAATCCAGGTTCCTTATGGTTCTCATCATTCACTTCATCCGAAAGCTGCGATGGTTCTCCCAGTGGCACGAGCACAAACTGCCCTTTCCAGCTGACCTAGTGATCCAGTCATAACAATTCAGACGTCGACGAGACCAGAAATTCTATCATATCATTTCCGCCCCAGTCCGTTCTTCTTCCGACACCCTAGAAGTGGTCTTCTCGTTGTGCGAAACGAAATTATCTTTGGATCTACGTAAATAAGTTTCTATTTCAGTAATGACTCAAATAATATTGTTTACTTTAGTTTGAGTTAAGTCGTTCTGCTGCATTGCTTTAACAGACAGTGTCGAATTCCTATTCTTTCCATGTCAGTTAATTAATCGTAATACAGTACCGTGTTTTGATTAAATATACAGGAATTGGTAGAACTTCTATGCTAACGTCCAGCACGTAATATATTGTCATACATTTTTTAATCATTAAAAGTCACTTACTTTACGAATATCCAGCGATAGAAACACTGCCTCTGAGTTCGATGTGTGCAAACATTACATCTACTTGAGTATTTCATTGAAAACTGTAAACGAGCAATACTCGTAAGTATTAAATGATCATCGCCGAATAGATAAATTTCTAATTTCAATGTCTGTAACTAGTTCAGATAGTGATTTCGCTCCTTGGACCGCAGGCAAGGACATCACTTAAAGTTTTAATAACTTTACTTATGTCTTGACCACTAACTTCTTCAGTCCCTAGTGAGAAATTATTACTTGAAATTAGTCGTCTACTCCATTTCTACGTTTGAGGCTTTATTTATTCAGCTTATTAACAAACAAATCCAGTATGATTCGTTGGGCTACATAATCATTTTCGTTATTGTTGACGGCAGTGCCGATGCAGGGGAGCAAGAAATACGTGTTCTAATATTTCATTTTGTGACTGTGCCTCCGAGTCATTGCTCCGGACATCTTCTGCGTGATAGCCGCTTGCAGCTCCCAGATCGATGAAATCTTCTCGGGATGTCAGCCGTGCGCAGTGCGGGCTTCGTGTGGCGTGCGATCCTTTAAAGCCGCCAGACCGCACACTTTTCTCGCGGCGCATAACAGTCCTGGCCAGAGCAGTCTGCGGTCGGCCGGCCGTAAAAGAACCCGACACTTCGCCTGAAGGTGACGCGTAGGAGACTCGCTGAAACGTTGCTACAAGGCTGCGCTGTCGCTCCGCTGGTACCCCAACACGATTTCATCAATGAAATTCACCGACAAAGCCTATGCTTCCACTGGAGAGTTCCATATGTCGCACCAGTACACAAGAGAGAAGTAATCTTCTGATTTATAGAACCACATCAACAACACAGATTCGTAGGATTGTGGAACATACACTATATTCCATCATTATGAGGTATCTCGAATAAAACGATCTACTGACAAATAACACCACGAATTCAGAAAATATCGATCTTGTGAAACCCGAGTGGCTCTTTATTCACACGAAGTAATTTATTGCATTGACATGACATCTCAAGTTGACTCCATAGTACTATATTTCCGGAAGGCTTTTGACACCGTTCCTCACAAGCGGCTTCTAATGAAATTGCGTGCCTATAGGGTGTCGTGTCAATTGTGTGACACAATTCGAGATTTTGTGTCAGGAAGATCACAGTTGGTAATAAATGACGGAAAGTCGTTAAGTGAAACCAACGATGTATCTAGAGATTCCGAAGGAACCGTTATAGTCTTTCACTGTTCTTAATCCGTATAAACGATTTAAGAGTTTGACCAGCCCTCTTACACTGTTTGCAGATGATGCCGTCGTTTACGGTGCAGTAAAGACTTCAGAAGATCAAAGCTAATAGGAAAATGATTTAAACAGGTAATCGTCTTGTGGTGTTGCAGTTCTTATTATTTCCGTGCTCGCTAAGAAAACTGGATAAGGAATTCCGCCTTATGCGGGACACCTTCGGAGTTTTGTTTTACCCAGACATGTTTCAGTGCTTTCAGTGCGATCTTCAGTAGGTTACGTTGATTCCTTTCTGTAAAATTGTTTTACATATTAAGATGTTGATCGCAGTTTACCCTTAACAATAAAAAGGATCAGACCCCCACAAGGATACTTAAAAAATATGGTTAAATTTCGGTCACACGATTGTTGTTATTGTGGTCTTCAGTCCACAGACTGGCTTGATGCAGCTCTCCATGCTACTCTATCCTGTGTAAGGTTCTTCATCTCCCAGTACCTACTGCAACCTACATTCTTCTGAATCTGTTTAATGTTTTCATCTCTTAGTCTCCCTCTACGATTTTCACCCTCCACCTGCCATCCAATACCAAATTTGTGATCCATTGGTGCCTCAGAATATGTCCTACCAAGCGATCCCTTCTTCTAGTCAAGTATTCTCGATGTTAACAAATTTCTCTTCTTCAGAAACACTATCCGTTTTCCATTTGTTGATGTTCATCTTATATCCTCCTTTCAAGACACTGTCCATTCCGTTCTACTGCTCTTCCAGGTCCTTTGCTGTCTCTAACAGAATTATAATGACATCGGCGAACCTCAAAGTTTTTATTTCTTCTCCATGGATTTTAATTCCTACTCCAAATTTTTCTTGTGTTTCCTTTACTGCTTGCTCAATATACAGATTGAATAACATCGGGGATAGGCTACAACCCTGTCTCACTCTCTTCCCAACCACTGCTTCCCTTTCATGCCCCTCGACTCTTATAACTGCCTTCTGGTTTGTGTACAAATTGTAAATAGGCTTTCGCTCCTTGTGTTTTACTCCTGCCACCTTCAGAATTTGAAAGAGAGTATTCCAGTCGACATTGTTAAAAGCTATCTCTAAGTCTACAAATGCTAGAAACTTAGGTTTGCCTTTCCGTAATCTATTTTCTAAGATAAGTCTAAATCACAGAAAATTAAACGTTGCCGATCTAGCTAAACACCTCTGCATTGCAGTTACAATTTGCGAACAACTGAAATTGGAACCACCATATAGAAAATGCTGTGGGGAAGTTGAATCGAAGACTGCATTGTATTGACAGAACACTTAGAAAATGCAACAAATCTGCTAAATAGACTGCCTCCTCTAAGGTTATCCGACTCCTTCTGGAGTACTGCTGCGCACTGTGCTAACCGTACCAGGTAGGATTGACAGAGGATATCGAAAGCTTCAAGTAAGAAGGGCGCGTTTTCTTTTATCTAGAAAAAGGGGAAAGTTACACTGATACGATATGCGAGACGGGACTGCAGTCGTTAAACCAAAGGCGTTTTTCGTAGCGGCGAGAACTTTTCACGAAATTTCAATCACAAACTTTCTCCTCTGAGTGCCAAAATATTTGGTTCTCTCACCCAGATAGGCAGAAACGGAAACAGAACTCGCACGCAAACGTTTAGCTGTTCACTTTCCCCATGTGCTTTTCTATAGTGAAACATCAGAGAAATAGCCTAAAGTGGTTCTATCAGCCTTTTCCAAACATGTAACTGTGAAATGCAGGGTGATCATGAAGCTGTTTTTTTTTTTTTTTTTTTTAGTAGTTGTATCCAATGTCTGAAACTGGAGAGTGGCATTTTGGAATGAGGAAACTTTTTTCCATTTTATTCTCGCCCCCCCCCTCTCTCCCCCCCTCCCCCCCCCCCTCGCAAGTGTTTCTAACAGTTGTAGACACTGCCCCGTCTGACAAATGGGGCGTGGACGATAGCCTCTAGCACGTCGTCCTCCAGTGTTTACGTACGCTGTCTGCACGCTGGGTAATAAAACGTGCAGGAAAAACATAAAAAAAGGGCGTTCCGCCGGGCAGCACCCCCACCGTGGCAGAAGTTTAATAAAGCCGCAGAGGGTAGATGGTGCCCCGGGCCTGAATATATCAAGTGGCCGAGGGAGAGTAACTGTTCTACAGAGAAGAGGCGGGGAGAGCGAACTTCATTACGATGAGCCACTGTGCTGGCGGTCTCTGCAAATCACCCAGCTTCTACCTTTCCATCCCCTGTCTTTCTTTTTTGATAAATTATTATTACAACTATTACTTAAAAGCAAAATGGAATTGTGAACTGAGAAAAATTTGCGAGGACGGTTTGAAATGATGGAAACTGTAGTAACAAGATGTACCGCAGACCTTAGAAGGTGGAGTGTCTCACCTGCTCAGACATCCGCACCGTAGCTTGGTACTGCGAGCAGCTGAACAAAGCAAGGAGAACTAACAGCCGTTATTTTTTCACAAGGGCACGCAGCTCTACTGTGCAGTTTTACTATTATGGCAACCTCTCGGGTAAAATGTTCCGGAGGTAAAATGGTCCCCCATTCGGATCTCCAAGTGGGAACTAATCAGGTGGATGTCGTCATCAGGAGTAACAAATGAGGTTTGTTGATAACATGATAATTCTGTCCGAGACGTCAAAAATCAGTGGATAGTGTCATAAACAAAAGTAAAACTAGGCTAATAGAACGTCGTATCCAATTCCACGCAATAACGCCACTTCCTTTCGGAAGTGAACGCAACACTTGTCTTAGGCAGAACTTCCTTTTGTAAGTGAACGCAACACTAGCCCTAGGCAGTGTTCAGCTAACTGGGGATACCAAAGATCCTGAAAAAGATACCAGCAGAGAGTTCGAAACGTCACGTCTATAGCTTAAGAAGAAATTGAAGAGGAGTCTGACGCAGGTGGCAACCTACAAGATTTTTATCCGCAATATTCATTTCACATCACTGACGTTCCTGGTTCGTGGAAAGGAGGCAATCCCGTTTCTAGTTCATTACACCGAGGCTTCAGCTTATCTCAACGGTCTGCACCGATATCATTGCATCGTCATTGATTTTATTATCGTCTTTTCTTTATTTCAGTGCGTTTCTTTTCATTGAAAACAGAACTGTCAAAATTTGAAATTTAGATGCAGTTCCGCCGTAGGCAGTATCCGCTTCTCGAGCCAGGCGATGACGCAGAGGTCGGGGGCTGATCATGCCCCTCTCCTCCCAAAAAAAATGCTGAGTTTATATTTTTACATGCGCCAGTTCTCAAAATTCTCAGATAAATTTCGGGGACTAAGTTAACATAAAAACTAAACAGCGAGGAATTGTAGAAAATTACAAGCTACGGTTCGCACAGTTTTTTTCACAGTTTCTCGATGGCATGGATGGACCTGCCTCCTGGCCGGCTACTGAGAATGTGACAGTCGGGTGAAGACGCCCACTCTTAGGTTGCCTGTACATGGCCAGAAAAGAAATCTGTCCAGGGTTGTGGCTCCGGCAAACCACGAGAAGTTGGAGCAAGCCACACACACACACACACAGAGAGAGAGAGAGAGAGAAATGGATCAAATGGCTCTGAGCACTATGGGACTTAACATCTGAGGTCATCAGTCCCCTAGAACTTAGAACTACTTAAACCTAACTAACCTAAAGACATCACACACATTCATGCCCGAGGCAGGATTCGAACCTGCGACTGTAACGGTCGCGCGGTACTAGACTGAAGCGCTTAGAACCGCTCGGCCACATCGGCCGGCAAGAGAGAGAGAGATTAAGCAAAAAAATAACAGCACCTGTGACAACGCGAACATAGGTAGGAACGACTGAAAGAAACATATTTCTCCTCATTGACGTTCGCTCCCTTGGCTGAGTGGTCAGCGCGTCCATGCAGCGGACCCGGGTTCGATTCTCGACCAGGTCGGAGATTCTCTCCGTTCGGGGACTGGGCGCGTTGTCATTTCACCATCATCATCGACAAGCAAGCCGTCCAATGTGGTGTCAACTGAAAAGATTTGTAACTCGGCGACCGAGCTTCCTCATGTGTGGACTCCCGCCTGTCAATGCCAGACGATGATTTCAGTTCCTCATAGGCACGCTGACACGGTCACGGTCTCCACACCTTTGTACACAACACTGATCATAGTAAATGCACACTTCAGTTTTATATCGCATAAACTTTGATGCTGTCAAAGCTACGAGCTTGTCGTGTTAGTTGAGTTATTAAATCAGTTGCGAGATACAATTTATCGGACGAACGCTTTTCAGATGCTACAGTGATTGTTTAAAGAGAATATGTCATATATTCCTACAGGAGGCGGTATTGATCAAAACTGGAACAAAATATTCTCTAGCTGTATGAGTGAAAAACCAGTACCTGCTGACATATGGTGCCAATCTGTCCTCTCACAGGCGTCTGTCCGTTACGTAGAAGTAGACATTACGAACAGTGCTGCATGTGGTCACCAAGCAACTTCGCGTATACTTCAGCCCTCCTTCACAGTCAGTCACGCACTCTTTCCAATACGCCTGGCACCATTCGAATTACGCCACATGCACGCTCCTGTAACGTCTGCACATTGTCGATTGTTGGGCGTACCCCATACACGTAGACCATGCTGTCGGACCTACGCCACCAATCCATCGCAAGTGAAACGTCGCACGAACCGTACAAAATGTTGTGGGCACCGTCGTGGATACACTCAGTCGTTGTCTTTCTGCAGAAGTAACCAACAGTGTCCTGGAAATTGCAACCAATCAGACGTGCGGAATGAACTACTACAGTAAACGGCCTGCACCACCGAATACTCGTCACAAGTAGAGCGGCCCGTATCTAAACAGTCATTGGTTTCCAGACTGCCTCCTGTAGGAATATGTGACATATTTTTTAAACACCATCTTTTTCTCTGGAATACAGTTCATGAGAGTTACTCGAATGCGGTGTACTGAACACTGATGCCACCAATTCGTTAGAATATAAAACATTATATGCACTGATCAGCCAACGCATTATGACCAGCTCCTCAACAGCTTTTTTGTCCGTCTTTGGAATGAAATACATCACTGATTCCGGGTATCAGGGATCCGAGAGTTTGTTGGTAGGTTTGTATATGTACACTATGCGATAAAAAGTATCCGGACACCCCCAAAAACATACGTTTTTCATATTAGGTGCATTGTGCTGCCACCGACTGCGAGGTACTCCATATCAGCGACCTCAGTAGTCGTTAGATATCGTGAGAGAGCAGAATGGGGCGCTCCGCGGAACTCACGGACTCCGAACGTGGTCAGGTGATTCTCTGTCACTGATATCGTACGTCAGTAGGCGAGATTTCCACACTCCTAAACATCCTTAGGTCCACTGTTTCCGATGTGATACTAAAGTGGAAACGTGAAGGGATACGTACAGCACAAAAGCGTACAGGCCGACCTCGTCTGTTGACTGACAGACCGCCGACAGTTAAAGAAGGTCGTAATGTGTAATAGGCCGACATCTATTCAGACCATCACACAGGAATCCCAAACTGCATCAGGGTCCACTGCAACTACTAGGAAAGTTAGGCGGCAGGTGAGAAAACGGATTTCATCGTCGAGCGGCTGCTCATAAGCCACACGTCACGTCGGTAAATGCCAAACGACGCCTCGCTCGGTGTAAGGAGCGTAAACATTGTACGACTGAACAGTGGAAAAACATTGTGTGGAGTAACGAATAACGGTACACGATGTGGCGATCAAATGTTCAAATGTATGTGAAATCTTATGGGACTTAACTGCCAAGGTCATCAGTCCCTAAGCGTACATACTACTTAACATAAATTATCCTAAGGACAAACACACACACCCATGCCCGAGGGAGGACTCGAACCTCCGCCCGGACCAGCCGCACAGTCCATGACTGCAGCGCCCTAGACCGCTCGGCTAATCCCACGCGGCATGTGGCGATCGAATGGCAGGTTGTGGGTAAGGCGAATGCCCGGTGAAAGTCATCTGCCAGCGTGTGTAGTGCCAACAGTAAAACTCGGAGGCGGTGGTGTTATGGTGTGGTCGTGTTTTTCATGGAGTGGGCATGCACCCCTTGTTGTTTGCATGGCAGTATCACGGCACAGGCCTACATTGATGTTTTAACCACTATCTTGCTTCCCACTGTAAAAGAGCAATTCGGGGATGGCGACTGCATCTTTCAACACGATCGAGCACCTGTTCATAATGCACGGCCTGTGGCGGATTGGTTACATGACGATAATATCCCTGTAATGGACTGGCCTGCACAGAGACCTAACCTGAATCCTATAGAACACGTTTGGGACGGCGACTTCGTGCCAGGCCTCACCCACCGACATCGATACCTCTCCTCAGTGCAGCACTGGGTTGCCGTTTCCCAAGAAACCTTCCAGCACGTGATTGAACGTGTGCCTGCGAGAGTGGAAGCTGTCATTAAGGCTGAGGGTGGGCCAACACCATATTGAATTCCAGCATTACCGATGGAGGGCGCCACGAACTTGTCAGTCCTTTACAGCCAGATGTCCGGATACTTTCGATCACATAGTGTATGTGGCGTCAGATGTCTACCCACAGGTCATGTAATTCGCGTAAATAACGAGCCGCTGATTTGCGTACACGGTTATGTCGTGAGATAGCAGCTATCAGCGTGTCTTCGATTACTACCGCAGGTCCCACGCAAGCGCAGCAGAATGTCTCCCATAAACACGGGTTCCACCAGCCTGTGCCCGTGGCGCGCTGGACGTTGCGAGCCGCCTTTCACCTCGATAACAGCGTTTGTGCAGACGACCATCGATCTAGCGTTGCAAAAATATGATTCACCAGAAGAGCTGACACGTTTGCGTTGATCGACGGTCGAATTCCAATGGTCCCGTGCCCACTGCAATCGTAATCGGCGATGTTGTTGGGTCAACAAGTAAATACGTAGAGGCGGCCTGCTGCGGACCTCCATATTCAACAATGTACGGTGAACGGTGTGCTCGGCCGGCCGGAGTGGCCGAGCGGTTAAAGGCGCTACAGTCTGGAACCGCACGACCGCTACGGTCGCAGGTTCGAATCCTGCCTCGGGCATGGATGTGTGTGCTGTCCTTAGGTTAGTTAGGTTTAAGTAGTTCTAGGGGACTTATGACCACAGCAGTTGAGTCCCATAGTGCTCAGAGCCATTTGAACCATTTTTTTTTTTTTTTGAACGGTGTGCTCCGAAACTCTTGTGCGTGCACCGCTTTGTGTTCTTCAGGCAGAGATCACCATCTATCCTATTTTACGTAGCATACAAGCCTCGGAACTCCACGTTCTGTGAAGTTCTGCGCAGTGGTAGTTTCACTTTCCGTAGATGCTCACGACAAAAGCGCGTGAACATTCCACTAGGTACGCCGTTTTCGACGTACTCGTTCACAGGCTCTGCGTAGTAATAATCTGCCCGTGGTCAAAGTCGCTTATCTCAGTGGATTTCCCCATATGCAGCACGTATCTTCGTTAGGGTGATCCCCCGTCCGTGTCTGCTCCGCATATACAAGGTGGTCGGAAATTCCCGTTACAAACTTCTGGGACATGTAGAGGGTAGTGAGTACAGAACATTTTGAATAGGAACCCATGTCCGGAATCTATCGTTTCCGTTCTACGACAGTTTCAATTCAGATGCGTACCTCGTCAACGTCTGTTTAGGGCAGGAGAAACGTCTCAGAGTTTCCTGTCCTTGTATGCAACAGGGTAGACACGATGACGTGTACTCCGTCAAACGATCCCCAGGTGTCACTTATTGTCCGCTTTGCTGTGAGACCGAGTCAATACCTGTGCATCACCGATAGAGGAAACATGGTGCAGTGCACGTTTGCGGAATACACAGGAATGCTCTTTGTGTATGTGCGAATCTCGAGGTAACGTAAGATCTGCTAGTCGGCTGTATCACGAACGTTTTCCACACCGTCACACTCCATCGCACAAACTGTTTGCCCAAGCGGCTAGGAGAAACAGGTACCCTCGCCGTGAGGAGGCAGGACTGTGGTGCTCCACGGAGACGCCGCAGTGAAGATACCCCGTCAACGAGTTCGCGAACAATTGCACGTGCAATGGCTGTTTGTCACAGTACCGTCTTGGACGTCCTGTATGAGCAACAATTACATCCGTACCACTTACAAAGGGTACACGCTATGAGTCCAGCAGACTTTACACAACGTGTCGCCTTCTGCACATGGTTCCTGCACCGTTGCATCGACGCGCCGCTGTTTCCACGTCGAGTTCTCTTCACAGATGAATGTAGGTTCACAAGGGATTGTGTTCTGAATGTGCGCAATAGCCATGTCTGGGCGGAGGAAAACTCTCATGCCACGCTTACTCAGGGATTTCAAGCCAGGTCTGAAATTAAGGTGTGGGCAGGTATTCTGGACGGTCCTGTGATTGGACCATAGCTCACGGGTCCCGCATACTTAGTAATGGACCCGTTCTTGGAAGCTGTGCCATTGAATGTCCGTCAGGAAATGTAGTTTCAGCATGATGGAGCACCACTTCACTTTTCACTGGCTGTCTGGAGACATCTCAACAGACGGTATGGTGAAAGATTGATAGGCGTGGTGGTCCAACCGCGTGGCCGCCACGATCGCCGGATTTAACCCCTATGGACTACTTCTTGTGGGGTCGTATGAAGACCCTAATTTATGAGACACATGTAGACAGAGGAAGATCCGCCGCTGCATAAGACATTGAATAGACACCAGGTGGGATGGAGAGAGTGTGCCAGAACATGCATCGGAGGTGCAATGTGTGTAACAACGTTGGTGGTCGCCACATCGAGCCGCTGTTGTAATGCATCGGTACATTGCGGCTGGTGCCGTAGATGCTGGGTTCTTGTTGTTGTCGACTAATGTAAACAATAAGGTGTATGTTGTAACGCAAATGCGTAAGTAGTAACGGAACGAGTCAGTATTCTTTTCAAATGGATTGCGACAACTGTACTGGGTCACGCCTAAGTACATTCCTCACGTGGGTGTGGATGAGGTAATCATCTGCATTGAAACTGTCGTAGAGCGGAAAAGATACATTTCCGGACGTGGGTTCCTATTCAAAATGTAATGTACTCACTACCCTCTACATGTCCTAGAAGTTTGTAACGGGAATTTCCGACCACCCTGTATAATTTTGCTACCGCGTCACGTGCCCGCAGCGCCAACAACGTCGCGGTGGATGATGTTTTGGTTTATCAGTGTATATTGCATTATTGTTATCACTGTGACAATGGTAGGCAAGCGTACAACTTTAAAAGTTAAACGTGGTCCCGCTCTTGTTCGAAAGTTGAGTGAGCGTGTAGGCTAGGCCTGGTCGCGTGCGGCGGGATTGCGGAGCGTACCGCACCGCAGTAGCGGTCCCGCCTGTGGCGCAGCTACCACTGATTGTGAGCCGGCCGGCTGGGCGCGTGGGCCCGTGTGTGGGTGCGGGCGGGGGAGGGGGAGGCGGCCGGCCACTTGTTGGCTTTCTCCCGCCTCGCCGGCAGCTCTGCAGTCTGCACCAGTGTTGCGCAAACAAGGCCGCGGCCTCAAAACGCGTCCAACCCGACAGCGCGCCCTACGTCTCGCAGACTTCTGCCGCCTCCTCATCACCACACGACATCATTATACTGAATGCTCCGATCCTTTCGCGGATCAGAGATAGATTTATGCCTAATCGATTGCTTCGCAAAGGAAGACCCTTTGTTCGTAATAACCTAAATTCCGCGTTCAAATGTTGGTTCAGATGTGACACTTTCAGCTATTGCATAAAATTGCTTTAAATAATCCGTCTCTTTCCATATTCATCTTTTTACTTATATATAAGCGGTCGCTAAACGTCCAGGAAAGGAAGCCTTCGCTCTCGTCACCCACTGCTCCGAACCGTAAGGATATCAGTCGACAACGGTTCTGATACTAATGACTGCTGCAAACACGTGTGGCTGATCACGATGAAACTGCATACTGATGCAGCCGTTTGGCTTTGAATTGCCACGCCACATCTGGTGCCGGCCGCGGTGGTCTCGCGGTTCTAGGCGCGCAGTCCGGAACCGCGCGACTGCTACGGTCGCAGGTTCGAATCCTGCCTCGGGCATGGATGTGTGTGATGTCCTTAGGTTAGTTGGGTTTAAGTAGTTCTAAGTTCTAGGGGACTGATGACCACAGCAGTTGAGTCCCATAGTGCTCAGAGCCATTTGAACCACATCTGGTCGGTTTCCGACTGAATAACAACCAACACTGCAAGGTATGCCGATGCTCTGCACAAGTGGAAGAAAATAACGTCTCTAACTTGTGGCAGTGACGCTGAAAAGCACATTGGTCACCACGCAGTCCAAAGAATGAAAAGTTTCCTGGGTGATCGAGTAGAGTTCCTTCGCGATGACGGAGGAATCCGTAGGCTACGTTCGTCGCCTGGATAATAGTTCGTAATTTGAGATAACTGCAAATATTATTTTTTGTGAAGTAACGATGTTGTTCTTGTGGTCTTCAGTCCAGACACTGCTTTTCTGCAGCTCTCCATGCTAATCTATCCTGTCCAAGCTTCTTCATCTCCCAGTACCTACTGCAACCTAAATTTTTCTGAATCTGCTTAGTGTATTCATCTCTTGGTTTCCCTCTACTATTTTTACCCTCCACGCTGCCCTCCAATACCACATTGGTCATGCCTTGATGCCTCAGAAGATGGCCTACCAACCGATCCCTTCTTCTAGTCAAGTTGTGCCACAAACTTCTCTTCTCACCAATCCTATTCAATACCTCCTCATTAGTTATGTGATCTACCCATCTAATCTTCAGCATTCTTCTGTACCACCATATTTCGAAAGCTTCTATTCTCTTCTTGTCTAAACTGTTTACCGTCCATATTTCACTTTCATATGTGGCTACACTCCATACAAATACTTTTAGAAAAAACTTCCTGACACTTAAATCTATACATGATGTTAACAAATTTCTCTTCTTCAGAAACGCTTCCCTTGCCATAGCCAGTCTACATTTTATATCCTCTCTACTTCGACCATCGTCAGTTATTTTGCTGCCCAAATAGCAAAACTCATCTACTACTTTAAGTGTCTCATTTCCTAATCTAATATTCTCAAAATCACCTTATTAAATTCGATTACATTCCATTATCCTCATTTTGCATTTGTTGGTGTTCATCTCATACCCTCCTTTCAAGACACTGTCCATTCAATTCAGCTGCTCTTCCAGGTTCTTTGCTGTCTCTGACAGAATAAAAATGTCGTCGGCAAACCTCAAAGTTTTTATTACTTCTCCATGGATTATAATTCCTTCTCCCAATTTTTCTTTTGTTTTCTTTACTGCTTGCTCAATATACAGATTGGAATAACATTGGGGATAGGCTACAACCCTGTCGCACTCCCTTCCCAACAACTACTTCCCTTTCATGTCAATTTTAACAAAACCTTATGAAAATATATATAAAAGCACTACCGCCTACAGCTAACCAATAAAGCTTGAGCGGTCACTAGTGGCCGGTAGTGACCCCGTTAACTAGCACTGATTTACCGTAATTAGCAGAATGCTGATGCACAAGTCATTTTGGAAAACACAGTTTATGTCTTAATGGTTCAAATGGCTCTGAGCACTATGGGACTCAACTGCTGTGGTCATTAGTCCCCTAGAACTTAGAACTACTTAAACCGAACTAACCTAAGGACATCACACACATCCATGCCCGAGGCAGGATTCGAACCTGCGACCGTAGCAGTCGCACGGTTCCGGACTGCGCGCCTAGAACCGCGAGACCACCGCGGCCGGCGTTGATGTCTTACAGCTACGTTGGTTACGCAGCTCTACACAAACTTCGCCATATGCCTTATAGGATGTAAAGAAACCAAACAATGTAGCTAAAGCGGATATCAAAGTTTGCGTTGAAGCAGGGATTTTCTTTGGTGAGCACATGAATTTTCGAAAGTTGCACAGCGATGAAATTGCAGAAATAACATTAACGTGTGCTATTTACACAATCTATAAAACTAGCGTTCTGATATTTCTTCATTACTTCTTGGTCTAAAATTACGTCTAACTGGTTTATTCTTACTCAATACATATTGTTAATCAATTATACATCACAGATTAGCATGTTGATGGCTTCATTTAACGATAAATTTAGCTATGTGGGCGTTTGCGAGTTTGATACTGGCAGTTGTGTATGAACAGAGGCAGAGAGAGAGGGAGAGATTGGGGGGGGGGGAGGGGGGAGGCAGGTAGATGTACGACTGAGACGGGATGAGGTGTTGTGAAAACTGCAAAGATTAGCTGATTTAACCGAAAGTATGGTTCAAATGGCTCTGAGCACTATGGGACTTAACATCTGTGGTCATCAGTCCCCTAGAACTTAGAACTACTTAAACCTAACTAACCTAAGGACAACACACACATCCATGCCCGAGGCAGGATTCGAACCTGCGACCGTAACTGTCACGCGGTTCCGGACTGAAGCGCCTAGAACCGCGCGACCACACCGGCCGGCCCGTAAGTATGATTTGAGTTGATAAAACAACCAGTTGCTCCAAAACTGGAAGATTTCTTAGCGTGAGAACGCTTATCTAGTCGATCGAGTTGCAGTTGAAAACCACCTATGGAGGACAGCGGTACCATCAGCATTCGTGTGTGGGAGACATGGATTGTGGAGCAGTCTGGCCGGCGTGATGGTGACAGTGCCGGCCGCGGTGGTCTCGCGGTTCTAGGCGCGCAGTCCGGAACCGTGTGACTGCTACGGTCGCAGGTTCGAATCCTGCCTCGGGCATGGATGTGTGTGATGTCCTTAGGTTAGTTAGGTTTAAGTAGTTCTAAGTTCTAGGGGACTGATGACCACAGAAGTTGAGTCCCATAGTACTCAGAGCCATTTGAACCATTTTTTTTTTATGGTGACAGTAAAGCAGGGTTTCGTACAGAAATGGGAAAAGTGCTGCAAAGAATAATTCGGATGTAGAAAATTTACTAAAACCCGTGCCACGAATGCAACTTTCTGAATGCAGATTAAGTCCTCTGTAAGCTCACATCAGTCCCCTCAGTCAACTGGGTGTTGTAACGGCAGGCGGCTGTTACTTACCTATCCCTGTCAGCAGGCTAATGGGTACCGCGAGAATGCCGCATGTGCAGCAGTAACTCACTGAGTTATCATCGAGCCTCGTTCTGTACGGGGCCACTCTACAGCGTTCTTCTTTTGTCACCGGTCCCTCTACACAGTCGTTTAACTTTCTTACTATATTTTTTACTGTCTTCAGTCCGTGGAGCGTGTACCAATGTCCACAGCACCTGTCGGTAATTTACTTTTAATCATTTCATTTCTTTACCTTCGAGAATTTTAAAATAACAAATGCCATATCTAACATAGTGAACGTAATTAATCTAAGTGATTAGTCAGTATCCATAATGGAGTTCTCTTTACGTGTACCCTTACAGTTTACAGTATCGAACACAATATAGGTCACGTAATTGTTGCTGATGTGATTTTCGTACAGCTCTGGACGCTAGTCCACCCTGTGCAAACCTCTTCGTTTTTGTACAGCTACTGCCAGCCCACATCCATTTGATCCCACTTACAGTGCACATCCACTGGTCTCCTTCCACAATTTCTATCCCCACACTTCCCTTCATAATCAGACCGACTGTTCTTCGATTGCAAAGAATATCAGGATATGTCCTGTCGAATTGTTCCACAAATGTCGTTTTTCATTATTTGATACCTCTTGAGTAGTTATTCGATGTATTCACGTACGCCGGCCGGTGTGGACGAGCGGTTCTAGGCGCTTCAGTCTGGAACCGCGCGACCGCTACGATCGCAGGCTCGAATCCTGCCTCGGGCATGGATGTGTGTGATGTCCTTAGGTTAGATAGGTTTAAGTAGTTCTAAGCTCTAGTGGACTGATGACCTCAGATGTTAAGTCCCATAGTGCTCAGAGCCATTTGAACCATTTTATTCACGTAATTTCCAGCATTCTTCTATAGCATCATGTTTCAGAAGTTCCTACACTCGTCAAGAGTTTGTCATAGCCGTTTCACTTGTGTGCAAGGCTTCACTTCATACAAATACTTCAGAAAAGACTTACTGACGCTTCAATTTATACAGTGTCAGCAAATTTTTCTCATCCAGAAAAGCTTTCCTTGCTATTGCCACTCAGCATTTTCTCTCCTCTCCACTTCCGCCATCGTTAGTTACTTTCTGTCTAAATAGCAAATCTGGTCTACTGCTTTTAGCGTCTTTTTTCCTACTACAGTAACCTCAGCGTCGCCGGGTTTTAACTCCATTACATTCCACTATCTTTCTTTTAAAAGGTTTGTTTAGAAATAATTCATCTGCTCCCAGTGACGATTTTCTTTATTTTATTTTTCGCACGACGCGTTTCAGGAAATGTTTCCATTTTGTAGTGTTTTTTTTATTTTACATAAATGTTTAAAAGTGTACAACAAGTTGTGTGTGATGTTCAGAATGTGTGAGACTCTGCTCAAATCGACCATACGGAAACTAAAGTCAACGAAATGAAGCGGACTGTCACACATACAAATGGCATAACAAACACAGAAAAACGCACTTGAAAATGGAAATCATTACCCGAAACGCGTCGTGCGAAAAATAAAATAAAGAAAATCGTCACTGGTAGCAGATGAATTATTTCTAAACAAACCTATTGTTTTCACAGTCGCAGGCTTTCAGAACCGTTTATAATGGATCAAATCAGATCTTTCTTTTACTTTTGTTCAAGTTCATTTTACAACGTCTTTTTGAGACATTATCGGTTGCGTTTAGCTGATCTTCCAAGTCCTTCGCTGTCTCAAACATGATTACAATGTTATGAGTAAACTTCAAAGTTTTCAATGGTAAACAGGAAACACTTCTAATATTTTGCAAAGTTGTATATATTTGGTCACGATGCCGCTGTCGGCATTGCCACCTATTGATGGCCTAAGAATTCGAAAGCCGGTTGTCGACGAAATAAAAATAATTTTGAGAACATTTGGAAATGTTTCCTATTTATTGTTATCATGTTCTGCCAAGCACCGACGAAAAATTCAATTAATCTGAAAGTTTTTATCTCTTCTCCCAAAATTTTCATCCTTTTCCAAATTTGTCATTGGTTCACTTTACTTAGATGCTTAACTTCTTTTCGTTTTGTAAACAGCAAAACCCAAAGAAAAATAAGCAACTGTTCTTTTGGCTGGGCACAGCAGCAAGCAATCCTCGTAATATTTTTACTGAATTATGATTGACCCTGTAGATCACCTGGTTGCAAAGGAACAAATTGTACGGTGATTTGGCACTGCCGCTAGTCCACGCACGGCACGGCGAACTGCTAAGACGAAGCATCTGTTGCGTTATTTGAGTGGAAATAATACGACGATAAATAGGTGGGAGACGGAGGGTGCTTTGGCCCCGCGCCAGGTGGCAGTCGGTGCTATCTGCCCGGCGGAAGTTTGCCCGCGACTCACCTGGATTTGCCCTTATCAAATGCTCGCGATACTGCCACACGGAAAGTGTCAAGCGCTGCCTGTAATGACGGCGAATCTTTACCAGAAACGTGCCAGCGACAAAGAGCGCAATACTAACCAGTCCTACAAACGGGTTGTCACCATTCGAGACTCGATTCGAGAAGGGAAGCTTCGCCCAAAGCTGACCACTGCCGCAATTATTGCAGCGATCTTTTCAGAATTTGGTTAACTGAGCGTCACACAGAGTGATTATTAGTTTCGAAACATTATATCCATCTTCAGCCCGAAATTAGTCACTTTAGAAACAGTAAAAATAAGAGTTTCGATCTGCGATTGTGATACAAACAAAACGGAAAGAGGAGGAGAGATCGTTGCGGAAACTTCTTGGTCACGAAACCTCTCCGAGGTTTCTCATGGAGTGAGGGCACGTGACACCGTTGATGGTCCGTTCATCGGATGGGGACCACACCGTGGCTAACCCTCTTCTTTTTCTCATCTTACTTCAACACGGACAGACATAAGATCACACTATACACTATATATTAAAGTCACCTATCCTCCGCAAACATACGTAAGACGGACCTCTCCCACTCAGCGAAAAAAGGGGACATTGAATGAGATTTTCACTCTGCAGCGGAGTGTGCGCGGATGTGAAACTTCCTGCCGGACCGAGATTCGAACTCGGGACCTTTGCCTTTCGCGGGCAATTGCTCTACCATCTGAGCTACCCAAGCACGACTCACGCCCCGTCCTCACAGCTTTCCTTCTGCCAGTACCTTGGGTAGCTCAGATGGTAGAGCACTTGCCCGCGAAAGGCAATGGTCCCGAGTTCGAGTCTCGGTCCGGCACACTGTTTTAATCTGCCAGGAAGTTTCAGAGGGGACATTGTCTGCGGAGAAGTACAACCCTTTTACGATTGGGCGTCTGAAGCTGCCTATTGGTCCCTCGCTGCCAAAAATTCCATACGACTTTCTTTATTCATGCGATATCATACCTCTGTTTATTTTAGGAAAGTTCCCGATTGTCGTTACTACAAATTTAACGGACTGGGAAGATGCGGAGTTGGAATATGAAACCAGGAGTTGTAGTAGCAGCAGCAGAAGCAGCCACCACATTAACAAAACACAGATGGCTTGTTGCTAGTATGTAAATATCTTACACTGAAGTTCTCAAACGAAACCTCACTGACAGACAGAATAATTTTTTTGGATGTGTCTGCTGTTCCTGTAGACAAGTATTTGCTACAGAAGCTGTCAAGTTCGTGCAGAATTTTAAGTGTCGCGCAAACAGCAGACCCGAAACACGTTTATGAAGACCTTCAAATGGAACACTTCCCTTTTCGGTTGGACGTTATGTCGCCTTCTTCATCTTCTCTCTTCTTCTTCCTCTGCCTGTCGCCAATTAATAATGTAATCAGGCGTGAGGGCATTTCCAGTGGTCTTTCTCAGTACGTTCACCGCACCATTTGGTCAGTTGGTTATGAAGGAGCTTACTCTTGTCGAGAATATCTCGCGCAGCAAACGATTCCGCGTGAATGGAAATACCAGAGGTCGCCTCTGTTTAGAACGAATGCACACAGTTACAGACCGCTGCCGTTCACGTCCGCCTGTGGGAGAATCTTAAGACTATTTTAAGCTCCGCCGTTACATCGGTCGTAGAGAGAAATAAATAGGCTTGTCTCAAAGAACCAACACGCAGTTATGAAATACCACTCTTGTAAAAACCATGTTGCTTCATTAAAACATGGCATTTCGCAAACAACAGATGCAGATGAGCATATAAATTCCGTCTTACTAGATTTCGGAAAGCAACTCGCCTCTGTACCACACTGATACACTACCAAACTAAATGCAGCCATACGGAGTATCTCTGCAATGCCCGCATCTCGTGGTCGTGCGGTAGCGTTCTCGCTTCCCATGCCCGGGTTCCCGGGTTCCCGGGTTCGATTCCCGGCGGGGTCAGGGATTTTCTCTGCCTCGTGATGGCTGGGTGTTGTGTGATGTCCTTAGGTTAGTTAGGTTTAAGTAGTTCTAAGTTCTAGCTGTTAAGTCCCATAGTGCTCAGAGCCATTTTTTTATCTCTGCAAATGTGAGATTCACGCGATGAATGTTTGACTAGCAGGAAAGTATAGTCGTTGGACGATCGTAAGGAAATCCACAAAGATATGGACGAAATTTCCTGTTGGTGGAATGAATTGCACCTCTGTTGAGATGTGGATAGATGCAAAACACTTGGTCGAGCGGTTCTAGGCGCTTCAGTCCGGAACTGCGCTGCTGCTACGGTCGCAGGTTCGAATCCTGCTTCGGGCATGCATGTGTGAGATGTCCTTAGGTTAGTTAGGTTTAAATAGTTCTAAGTCTAGGGAGTCTAGGGGACTGATGACCTCAGATGTTAAGTCCCATAGTGCTTAGAGCCATTTGAACCATTTGCAAAAAACTAACAGATATGAAACTGGACGGGCTAATAAAATCTGTAGTTGGTAAACTGATGGAAGTATTTGATTTGTTAGAAAGGTTACGGCAAAGAGCATTTGATCGTCAAAAGGAAACCGCACACTACAGGCTAGTGCGACCAAAACTAGAATAGTGTTCCAGTGTTTGCAGGCTTTGTCTAGCAGGCGTGACAAGAGACATCAGAGGAATGCTAGGATCGTAACAAGGCGAAATAGTCCACGCCAAAGTGTAACAGATACCCTCGGAAGATACTGGTCATCTCTGGAGAAAAGGCGACAATGTTATCACGAAATCGTGTTGTGTAAATTTATTGTGTCACTGTTCCGATGCTACAATCGTCTGTCTCGCTTAGGGATCACTAGAATAAGATACGAGAGTTCAAGTAGCGTATAGAGGCGTACAGAGCGCTGTTTTCGCTTTTTCAGTTGGGGGTGGAGTGGGGCAGAGAATCGGCCGACACTGGTGCAAAGTACTTTCCGCCAAGTACTGCACAGTGGGTTGCTTTGTAGAGCATACAGTAGTGACGATTACAACGAGGTTCACGGTTTACATCTCCCGCAGTCGCATAGTGCTTAGAAGGTAAACAGCGTTTGCAAGTACATCCCTTGGCAATATCACGAGTTGTCGTGTATCAAAGTTGTACCACAAGTAACGATAAAATATGGAGGCAGTAAAAACTCTCGTCCATAACCATAATAAACTCGCCGAGTATATACACTGGCGAGAAAAACGTTGCGAACACTTGCTTCGTAGCTTGTTGGTCCACCGTCCCAGCGCAACCCTCGGCAGGTTTCAACGAGGTACGTGAACACACAGCTCACGCAATTTCCGTAAATCACGGGCCGGTGGTTTGTCGGCGCGGAGTTACTGCTACGTAGCATTCCAGATGTGTTGCATCTCGTTTAAATCGGATAAAATTGGTTGCCAAGACATCAGCATGTAGGGTACAGATGTTCCGCAGTTATCGTGGCGGGTCCACAGGCGTCATGGTACCTTTGATCACTGCCACAGGTCCTATGGAAGCCCAAGTCGGTGTGCCCCGGCCTGTGTCCGTGGCACTGTGAGTGTTTCGCCTAAGTATGACGTATCCCGATACGGCATTTATAGTTAAGGCTCACCGGCCATTCGACCATCTTCTTCTGTGCGGATGTACAAATAGTGCCCGAACTCTTACGGGAAGCCGCGAGTAATGAGTATAATGGGCAGGGGCACTATGAATATAGTGCGGGACGATAAGTTGGGAATGTCGGTCTCACGGGAGGCGTGCCAGAGATAAGTCCCTGCAGTCGCACTATCCTCTGTATCCGCGGTTGCTCAGGTGGATAGAGCGTCTGCCATGTAAGAAGGAGATCCTCGGTTCGAGTCCCGCTCGGGGCACACATTATCAACAGCCCCCGTTGACTTACATCAACGCCTGTATGCAGCTAGGGGTATTCATTTCATTGTCATTTTAAAAAAAAATGATTCGTCCGACCAGGCGACGAGTGTCCACCGATCCACAGTCCAGTCTCGATGATCCTGTGACTACTGCAATCGTAATGACCACGTCCTTGGGTCGACAAGGGAACAGGTAGGCGTCGTTCGCCGCGGCACCCCACGTTCGACAATCTGCGCCGAACGGTGTGCTCCGAAACACTTGCTACTGCGCCACAGTTGCACTCTGTCGCCAGGTCTGACGTCTAATTACGCCTCCGACCTGCCAGTCTGTAGTGACGCGTGGGCATCGAACACTTTGTCGTCTACTCGTGGTTTCCTCGTCCTTCAGTCGCTTCCCGTAGATGCTCACGGCAGTAGCACGCGAGCAACCGACCAGTTTCACCTTTTCCCAGATGCTCGTTCCCAGAATTGCCCTTTGGGAAAGTCGCTTAAGACAGTATTACCCCCTTCTGCGATCCGACTCACCGCTAAAATGATTCCCCGTTCGCCTCTGCTCCGCTTATGTTCTTTCCCTGCAAGTGCCGCCAGGCATCATTCACATCTACGTCTACGTTATTACTCTGCTATTCACAATAAAGTGCCTGGCAGAGGGTTCAATGAACCACCTTCAAGCTGTCTCTCTACCGTTCCACTCTCGAACTGCAAAAAGCGAGCACTTAAATTTTTCTGTGCGAGCTCTGATTTATGTTATTTTATCGTGATGCGCATTTCTCCCCATGTAGGTGGGTGCCAACAGAATGTTTTCGCAATCGGAGGAGAAAACTGATGATTGAAATTTCATGAGAAGATCCCGTCGCAACGAAAAACGCCTTTGTTTTAATGATTGCAACTCCAGTTCACGTATCATGTGTGTGACACTGTCTCCCCTACTTCGCGATAATACAAAACGAGCTGCCCTTCTTTATACATTTTCGATGTCATCTGTCAGTTCCACCTGATGCGGATCCCACATTGCACAGCAATACTCCAGAATCGGGCGGACAAGGGTGGTGTAAGCAGTCTCTTTGGTAGACCTGTTGCACCTGCTAAGTCTTCTGCCAGTGAATCGCAGTCTTTGGTTTGCTCTACCCACAATATTATCTATGTTATCGTTCCAGTTTAAGTTACTTGTAATTGTAATCCCTAAGTATTTCGTTCAATTTACAGCCTTCAGATGTGTGTGATTTATCGCGTAATCTAAATTTAACTGATTTCTTTCAGTATTCATGTGAATAACTTCACACTTTTCTTTATTCA
This sequence comes from Schistocerca nitens, assembly GCF_023898315.1. Lineage (NCBI taxonomy): Eukaryota > Metazoa > Arthropoda > Insecta > Orthoptera > Acrididae > Schistocerca > Schistocerca nitens. The sequence goes on along the minus strand of NC_064619.1, from coordinate 602,788,103 downwards.
GAGTCAATTGCCACTTTTCGCACCATACAGATATCTTATCTAAATCATTTTGCAAGTCGTTTTGATCATCTGATGACTTTACAAGACGGTAAATGACAGCATCGTCTGCAAACAATCTAAGACGGCTACTCATATTGTCTCCTATGTCGTTAATATAGATCAGGAACAATAAAGGGCATATAACACTTCCTTGGGGAACGCCAGATATTACTTCTGTTTTATTCGATGACTTTCCGTCTATTACTACGAACTGTGACCTTTCTGACAGGAAATCACGAATCCAGTCGCACAGCTGAGGCGATTCACCGTAGGCACGCAGTTTGGTTAGAAGACTCTTGTGAGGAACGGTGTCAAAACCCTTGTGGAAATCTAAAGATATGGAATCAATTTGACATCCCCTGTCGATAGCACTTACTACTACATGAGTATAAAGAGCTAGGTGTGTTTCACAAGAACGATATTTTCTGGATCCGTGCTGAGTGTGTGTCAATAAATTTTAAATATTTCTTATCTTTCTGCCTCATTTTCTTATCTATAATACGTTGTATGTTGATTCTGAATACACATTGTGAAAGAGCACTTAAAGAAGTACATCTGACGTCATTTTGGTATGGGGTTGTCTGGTGATGATTTTTGTCGTCTAATTGGACTTAGAATATTTCACGCGCTGTCCGCCTCCGGCACCGCTATATATATATTTTACTTAGACCCGTGTTGCTGGAAAATCAAAGATAAGATATACGGTATATGTTCCAAAACCCTACTGCAAAACGACGATAGTGATATTGTGGTGTCACAGCCAGACACCACACGTCCTAGGTGGTAGCTTAAATCGGCCGCGGTCCTGTAGTACATGTCGGACCCGCGTGTCGCCACTGTGTGATCGCAAACCTAGCGCCACCACAAGGCAGGTCTCGAGAGACTGACTCGAACTCAGCCCAGTTGTACGGACGACAGTACTAGCGACTAGACGTACGAAGCCTTTCTCTCTCATTAGCCGAGAGACAGAATAGCCTTCAGCTAAGTTAATGGCTACGAACTAGCAAGGCGCCATTAGCCTTACAGTGATTGTAATTAGAGTCTCACTTGTGTTCACCATAGAGATGTACAAGAAGACATTAAAGATAAGTATATGAGAATCTCCGTTCTTTTCTTCATAGCATTAATTACGTATCCTGTTCCAGTACTTCACGCCCGTCTGCGTTAGTCATAGCGTGCCTTAAGCCACCTCTATCTACAAGGTGTTGGCCCAGCTGCCGACACATCAGATATAGGCCTGTAATTCAGCGGATTACTCCTGCTTCCCTTTTTGTGTATTGGCGTGACTTGAACAATTTTCCAGTCTTTAGGTATGGATATTATTGTGAGCGAGTGGTTGTATATAATTGCTAAATATGGAGCTATTTTATCAGCATACTCTGAGAGGAACCTGACTGGTATACAATCTGGACCGGAGGCCTTGCCTTTATTGATTCAGTTCAAATGGTTCAAATGGCTCTGAGCACTATGGGACATAACATCTGAGGTCATCAGTCCCCTAGAACTTAGAACTACTTAAACCTAACTAACCTAAGGACATCACACACATCCATGCCCGAGGCAGGATTCGAACCTACGACCGTAGCGCTCGCGCGCGGTTCCAGACTGAAGCGCCTAGAACCACTCGGCCACTGCGACCGGCAAGTGATTCAGTAGCACATCGTGCAGTGATCGTAATGTTTTAGCTCGTTCTTGTATGTAGATGTAGGAACTTTGTTGGAGAGACAGCCGGGATCACGCTCGGCCTATTCTAGCGACAGCTACGAGAGGTGTACTTGACGCTAGGCGAGCGCTCCAACACTCAGTTATCGGCTGTCGATATTTTCCAGTACGCACACGTAAAATTCCTCGGGCGAAGTAGAATGCCACTGGGGAATTAGCGCAGGTGTAAGAAACAGTGGCGAGCTGCAGACAGCGTGCCAAACAGGCTGATAGCTATCGCCTTGGGAGGCGTCGTCGTCAAGAGGGTGCCGAGGTCGCGGCGTGACGCGGCGAGTCGCACCTCGGCGCCAAGTAAACGCCGGGACGGGCGGCTGCCGTCTGCTGGACTGCCCCCTCCTTCTGCCGCGTCTGAGCAAGCGTGGCGGGACGTGGTCGATAAGGGCCAGCAACCAGGCTCAAAACTAAACTGTCCTCTGCCGCGACTCGTTTTTATGCTAGCAGCTTTACTTCAGCCAGCCATACACTGCTGAGCCAAAACATTTTGATCACCTGCTTAATAGCGTCTTTGGAACGAAGTACATCACTGATTCTGCGTATCACGAAAACGACAGCTCAGAGATGACGTCGCCGTCGGGGAAGAGATCGAGCACGAAGCACCGCTCCTCACAAGCGACTTCTAATCAAGCTGCGACTGGATTCGTGATTTCCTGTCAGGAAGGTCGCAGTTCGTAGTAATAGACGAGTAAAACTGAAGTGATATCAGGTGTTCCCCAGGGAAGCGTCCTGGGACCTCTGCTGTTCCTGATCTATATAAATGACCTGGGTGACGATCTGAGCAGCTCTCTTAGGTTGTTCGCAGATGATGCTGTAATTTACCGTCTAGTAAGGTCATCCGAAGACCAGTATCAGTTGCAAAGCGATTTAGAAAAGATTGCTGTATGGTGTGGCAGGTGGCAGTTGACGCTAAATAACGAAAAGTGTGAGGTGATCCACATGAGTTCCAAAAGAAATCCGTTGGAATTCGATTACTCGATAAATAGTACAATTCTCAAGGCTGTCCATTCAACTAACAAGGGAACCTCCCCATCGCACCCCCCTCAGATTTAGTTATAAGTTGGCACAGGGATAGGCCATGAAAAACTGAACACAGATCAATCGAGAAAACAGGAAGAAGTTGTATGGAACTATGAAAAAAATAAGCAAAATATACAAACTGAGTAGTCCGTGTCCAAGATAAGCCACATCAGGGTACGTGTACACTGATGAGCACCGTGGTCCCGTGGTTACCGCGAGCAACGACGGAACGGAAGGTCACTGGTTCAATCCTCCCTCGAGTGAAAAGTTTTAATTTTTTATTTTCAGAAAATTATCAAAGTTCATGCACTCAGACATGATCAACTTCGCTCTCCAAAATTCCAGGACATGTTCAGATTTGCTTGGACACATGCAGGATTTGACGGTCTACTCACGAAAATACTTGAATACGTTAAAAACGTATGTTTTGACAGAGCACAGGGAAAACTGTGCGGCTGTGAAACTTGCATTCATTTGTTGCAGTTTATGTGACAAACCCTTACGTCTTCATCACTTTTATGGGAGTGATTATCACATCCACAAGAAAACCTAAATCGGGCAAGGTAGAAGAATCTTTTTACCCATTCGCCAAGTGTGCAAGTTAGGTGGGTCGACAACATATTCCTGTAACGTGAAGCACATGCCGTCACCAGTGTCGTATAGAATATTTCAGACGTGTTTTCCTGTGGAGGAATCGGTTGACCTATGAATTTGCGATCAAATGTTTTCGGTTCCTATTGGAGTGGCACGTCCTTTCGTCTACTAATCGCACGGTTTTGCGGTGCGGTCGCAAAACACAGACACTAAACTTATTACAGTGAACAGAGACGTCAATGAATGAACGGTCAGATCGTAACTTTGCGAAAATAAAGTAAGTAAAATTTTTACTCGAGGGAGGGCTCGAACCAAGGACCTCTCGTTCCGCAGTTACTCACTCTAACCACGGGACCACGGCGCTCCTCAGCTTACACAGTCCTTGATGTTGCATATCTTACACTTGGACTACTCAGTTTGTATAATTTGCTTATTTTTTCATAGTTCCACACAACTTCTTCCTGTTTTCTCGATTGATCTGTGTTCAGTTTTTCAAGGCCTATCCACTGTGTCAATTTATAACTAAATCTGAGGGGGGTGTGATGGGGAGGTTCCCTTGTAAGTACCTGGGTGTTAAAATTACGAACAAGATCACATAGATAATATTGTGGGGAAGGCGAGCCAAAGGTTGCGTTTCATTGGCAGGACACTTAGAAGATGCAACAAGTCCACCAAAGAGACAGCTTACACTACACTCGTTCGTCCTCTGTTAGAATGTTGCTGCGCGGTGTGGGATCCTTACCAGGTGGGATTGACGGAGGACATCGAAAGGGTGCAAAAAAGGGCAGCTCGTTTTGTATTATCACGTAGTAGGGGAGAGAATGTGGCAGATATGATACGCGAATTGGGATGGAAGTCATTAAAGCAAAGACGTTTTTCGTCGCGGCGAGATCTATTTACGAAATTTAAGTCACCAACTTTCTCTTCCGAATGCGAAAAATATTTTGTTGAGCCCAAACTACATAGGTAGGAATGATCACCAAAATAAAATAAGAGAAATCAGAGCTCGAACAGAAAGGTTTGGGTGTTCGTTTTTCCGGCGCGCTGTTCGGGAGTGGAATGGTGTAGTATGATTGTGTTTCGATGAACCCTCTGCCAAGCATTTAAATGTGAATCGCAGAGTAATCATGTAGATGTAGATGTAGATGCACGTGGTTAGCAGCTGTCAGCTTGCCTTCGATTACTACCACAGGCCCCATGCAAGCGCAGGAGAAAGTCTCCCATAACATAGTACTGCTACCACCAGCCTGCGTCCGTGGCGCGTTGCACGTTTCGAGCCGTCGTTCAGCTCGATGGCGGCGTTTGTGGAGATGACCATCGACCTAGTGTAGCAAATATGATATTCATCCGAAGAGCCGACAGTTTCCCAATGGTCGGCGGTTGAATCTCGATGGTGCCGCGCCAGTGCGGTTGTAATTGACGATGCCAGTGGGTCAACATGTGAACACGTAGGGGTGGTCTGCTGTTGAACTCCGGTTCAACAATGTACAATTATCGACGTGCCACGAGTGCACCAGCATTGTGCTCTTTCCACACAGATCAGCATCTATCCTACTTTACAGAGCAAAGAAGCCTCCGAACGCTGCGTTCTGTGAAGAGTCGTGGACGTCCAACCATTTAGCACCGAGTGGTAGTTCCACTGTCCTCCTACCTCTTTCCGTAGATACCAACGACAACAGCATGTGAGTCAGCCGTGGTGGTCAAGCATGTTCTACGCGCTGCAGTCCGGAACCGCGCGACCGCTACGGTCGCAGGTTCGAATCTTGCCTCGGGCCTGGATGTGTGTGATGTCCTTAGGGTAGTTAGGTTTAAGTAGTTCTAAGTTCTAGGGGACTGATGGCCTCAGAAGTTAAGATCCATAGTGCTCAGAGCCATTTGAACCATTTTTTCTAACCACCACTGACACCGAGACAGAACCAGCTTTCATCAGAAGTCACAACAGACCTCCACCCTGTTCTCCAATGAGCTCTCGCTTGACATCACATAAGTCGGAAGTGACGGTGGTTTGAGTAAGTGGAATGCACGATACAGGACGTCTAGCTCGAAACTGTCCTTGAATTAACCGACTTGTTACAGTTCGTTTTGTCACTGTGGTACACACTGCTGCTCAGATTGCTGCTGCAGATGCAGTACGACGCGCCAGAGCCATTCGCGGAACACAATGGTTCAAATGGTTCAAATGGCTGCAAGCACTATGAGACTTAACACCTGAGGTGATCAGTCCCCTAGACGTAGAACTACTTATACCTAACTAACCTAAGGACATCACACACATCCATGCCCGAGGCAGGATTCGAACCTGCGACCGTAGCAGCAGCGCGGTTCCGGACTGAAACGCCTAGAACCGCTCGGCCACAGCGGCCGGCGAACACAATGGTCTTCCCTCCGGAAAGTGCCACGTGGCCGTCCAGAAACCGGTCTTCTTGTGATCGTACCTTCCCGTGACCACCATTACCAAAAATCACGTACAGTGGCTACATGTCCGCAGCTCGTGGTCGTGCGGTAGCGTTCTCGCTTCCTGCGCCCGGGTTCCCGGGTTCGATTCCCGGCGGGTTCAGGGATTTTCTCTGCCGCGTGATGACTGGGTGCTGTGTGATGTCCGTAGGTTAGTTAGGTTTAATTCTAAGTTCTAGGGGACTGATGACCATAGATGTTAAGTCCCATAGTGCTCAGAGCCATTTGAACCATTTGAACAGTGGCTACATTTCTACCACCTCTTTCCGCAGTATCGCAGCTACTCGTGGCGCAGTTACAAGACGTCTTTCAAACTCAGTGCGTTCACATTAAAGGCATTGTTGACTATCATCAGCCGGCCGCGGTGGTCTAGCGGTTCTGGCGCTGCAGTCCGGAACCGCGGGACTGCTACGGTCGCAGGTTCGATTCCTGCCTCGGGCATGGATGTGTGTGATCTCCTTAGGTTAGTTAGGTTTAAGTAGTTCTAAGTTCTAGGGGACTGATGACCTAAGATGTTGAGTCCCATAGTGCTCAGAGCCATTTGAACCATTTTTTTTTTTTACTATCATCAACTCATGACGTGCAATCTCAAAGGTACTAACGTTGAGGAGCGTTACAGTGTGTATGTGAAGCAAACCTGATTTACTTCCTCATAGAGGCGCTACTAGCGCCACTCTTAGACGACGGGGGCTTAATATGAACCATCTTTCAAATGCAGAAACTTCAGTTTACGTCGGACAAATCTATCTTGGTTTTGCCATTTTTTTCCGTCAGTGTAATACGATAAAAGTTTATAACATTGCATTTTATAGAGTGTTAGTGACGGAACCTAGCGAACACACTGAGTCATATAGGCGTCAGTGCCGGCTTTCAACCCTATGTGGAAGGGCAGTTGGAGGTAGCGGGCCACTCGTAGGCGCCTCGCGATCCGATTGTCGCACAGCTCGTGACGGGGGTGGGTTTCGCGATCTGCCCTGGCTTTGGGAGGTATTCTGTGCTTCACTACAGGAAGTGCGTGGCGTGCGGGCCACACAGCACTGCCAGTGATGACCCAGGGACCGTTTGTCAGCGACGGTCGCTCCTACTGTGCAACGCTGCCTCCATCCTCCCCCTATCCTTAGCCCAGCGGTCCTACTAGCAGTGACAAATTTCCGTTTATTACGTACACCGTTCACAGACTTAATTAAAACAGTAGCTCAAGCAATTAGTCTGAGGTGACAGTGACGAGTACTGGTGTTTAAGAGGAACTGCGGCTGTCAATTCTTACGAGAGGCGTTTGAAAAATCCGTGCAAAGTCGGAGAGATGGCACCAAAGGCGCGTATCGAGATTATGTATAGTTAGTAGCATCTTTGGAAAGAACGCACACCAAGCTTCAGCCATATTGAGCTATTTCTTTGTGTTTGGCATCCGTGTGAATCAAGGAAGTCTAGTGATTCTCAAAAAAATGGACGAAGAAGAATTTCGTGTGGTGATTAAACATTACTTTATGAAAGGCAAAACGTGTCAGGAGACGAAAGAGAAGCTTGATAAACATTACGGTGACTCTGCACCTTCGATTAGAACAGTTTATAAGTGGTTTCAACATTTTCGGAGTGGCCATATGGGCACAAGTGATGCTGAATGTTCTGGACACCCTGTGGAGGTTACGACTCCAGAAATTATTGATAAAATCCATGATATGGGGATGGATGACAGAAGAGTTAAGGTGCGTGAGATTGCTAGTGCTGTGGGCATCTCGAATGAACGGGTACATAATATTTTGCATAAACATTTGGACATGAGAAAGTTATCTGCAAGATGGGTTCCGCGATTACTCACGCTTGACCAAAAACGGAATCGTGTGAAGTGTTCCAAGGATGGTTTGCAGCTGTTCAGGAAGAATCCTCAGGATTTTAAGCGTAGTTTCGTCACTGTGGATGAAACATGGATACATTACTATACTCCTGAGACCAAATAACAACCTAAGCAATGGGTTACCAAGGGAGAATCTGCACCAAAAAAGGCGAAGAGCATTCCTTGGGCCGGAAAGATTATGGCAACGTCTTTTGGGATTCGCAAGGAATAATCCTCACCGACTATCTGGAAAAGCGTAAAACTATTACAGGTGCATATTATTCATCGTTATTGGACCGTTTGAAAACCGAGCTGCAAGAAAAACGCCGGCCATTGGACCGCAAAAAAGCCCTTTTCCATCACGACAGTGCACCACCACACACCTCCAGCAGTTGTGGTCGCAAACTTAATGGAAATAGGATTCCAACTCGTTTCACATCCCCCCTATTCTCAAGACTTGGCTCCCTCGGACTACTATTTGTTTCCCAATTTCAAGAAATGGCTGGTGGGATAAAGATTTTATTCAAACGAGAAGGTGATTGCAGCAACTAATAGCTATTTTGCAGACTTGGACAATTTCAGTCGGAAGGGATCAACAAATTAGAAGTGTATAAGTCTAAAAGGAGACTATGTCGAAAAATAAAAAAGGTTTACCCCAAACAAGTGAGTAGTTTTTATTTTTGCGGGGACTTTTCAAACGCCCCTCGTACTTCTGGTACTTGTTGACGAACAGCAGAAACTGCGCAGCCTAGTTACACCAGCATCGTACCACCGTGTTTCACGAAGCAAATCGGCGACACCTAGCCGTTTTGTCCAGAGATTTTGCCTGTAACGAAACAGTCGTTGTGACCGATTTGATTGCGTGCTCCGTTTTGTTTGCAGTGGACGGAAGCAGGAGTGACCTGGACAGGCGGCCGTCGCCCAGCGCCGCAGAAGACGACGTCTCGGACGGCCGACTCTACACGCAGTGGTAAGTCGCTCGCTGACCACTTCTTTGTCTCATTACGTTCCCCTCGCTGTGCGCGAGCGATACCTGTCACGTGACATTTGGTGGGAGGTAGCAGATATCCATCACAAGCCACATCAGTGCTCTCAGGATACGAGATGGTTGGCTCTTCCGAACCAGAAGGTAACACCCTGGATAACACTGCCTATGCGATTACTGTGATCGCCTGCTAGAGTTCTTTGTGAATCGCACACGATTTTTCTATGTGCAATATAAGCCCGCCCGTTTAGCCGAGCGGTCTAACCCACGCCTTTCCGGAGTGGGAAGGAGCGCCTGGTCCCCGGCACGAATCCGCCCGGCGGACTTGTGTCGAGGTCCGGTGAGCCGGCCAGGCTGTGGATGGTTTTTAGGCGGTTTTCCATCTGCCTCGGCAATGCGGGCTGGTTCCCCTTATTCCACCTCAGCTACACTGTCGGCGATTGCTGCGCAAACAATTACTCTACCACGCAAACATAGGGGTTACACTCGTCTGGTGTGAGACGTTATATGGGTTGGGGGGGGGGGGGGGTCCACCGGGGCCGATCCACACAATAACCCTGGGTTCGGTGTGGGGCGGCGGAGGATTGAAGTGGACTGCGGTAGCCGTCGTGGGGTTGTGGACCACTGCGGCTGCGGCGGAGATGGAGCCTCTCCGTCGTTTCTACTTCCCCGGTTAACATACGTACATGTGCAACATAGGTTATCATGCTAGTTTCAAATGAGAAAATCATTTTTCTGTATCACGTCGATTTTTGAAGACATCGACAAAATTTTATTCATCATGGAACATTGTTTGTCGAATTTTTCATAGTTTATCGTTATTTGTCATATAACTCCGTTTATTACCTTGGCCGAAGCCGATGTTTGCAAACAATTTTCGCTCGCTTCGAAATATTTTTAAGTGTAGTTACCAGCGACTTGGGTCACAATGCAGAAGGGATACCAGTGTTCACTTGCGAAGAATAAGACTTGGCCGCTAGATTCTTTTGCGAATAAAATCGCTTAATACGTTTCTTTGAACGACACTGTGGGTACTGCCACCATCACATCACAACACTGAATTCATTAAACGAAGCTCAGAGACTGCTCCAATAAAACTTATATGTAACTTGACGTCCCGCTTAGGATTAGGTTCTATTGCAACTGAAAAAGTACGGTGTTTCACGAATTCTTGAATTTTTTCGCTTTGTTATAGTCACAAACATATGGCTCACAATTTTAGACGAACAGTTGGTAACAGATAGGTTTTTTTTAATTAAAATACATAATGTAGGTACGTTTGAACATTTTATTTCGGTTGTTCCAATGTGACACATGTACCTTTGTGAACTTATCATTTCTGTGAACGCATGCTGTTACAGCGTAATTACCTGCAAATACCACATTAATGCAGTAAATGCTCAAAATTATGTCCGTCAACCTCAATGCATTTGGCAATACGGGTAACGACATTCCTCTCAACAGCGATTAATTCGCCTTCCATTGTATGGTGCTTCGACGACCAATCCACCTGTCACGAAATGCTATTCAATACCGCTTCAACCGCACGCAAGCTATGTGCCGGATATTCGTCATGTTGGAAGTACATCGCCATTCTGTCATGCAATGAAACATCTTGTAGTAACATCGGTAGAACATTACGTACGAAATCAGCATACATTGCACCATTCAGATTGCCATCGATAATATGGGGGCCAATTATACTTCCTCCCATAATGCCGCACCATAAATTAACCCGCCAAGGTCGCTGATGTTCCACTTGTCGAAGCCATCATGGATTTTCCGTTGCCCAATAGTGCATATTATGCCGGTTTACGTTACCGCTGTTGGTGAATGACGTTTCGTCGCTAAATAGAACGCGTGCAAAAAAAACTGTCATCGTCCCGTAATTTCTCTTGTGTCCAGTGGCAGAACTGTACACGACGTTCAAAGTCCTCGCCATGCAATTCCTGGTGCATAGAAATATGGTACGGGTGCAATCGATGTTGATGTAGCATTCTCAACACCGACGTTTTTGAGATTCCCGATTCTCGCGCAATTTGTCTGCTACTGATGTGCGGATTAGCCGCGACAGCAGCTAAATCACCTACTTGGGCATCATCATTTGTTGCAGGTTGTGGTTGACGTTTCACATGTGGCTGAACACTTGCTGTTTCCTTAAATAACGTAACTATACGGCGAACGGTCCGGACACTTGGATGATGTCGTCCAGGATACCGGGCAGCATACATAGCACACGCCCGTTGGGCATTTTGATCACAATAGCCATACATCAACACGATATCGACCTTTTCCGCAATTGGTAAACGGTCCATTTTAACACAGGTAATGTATCACCAAGCAAATACCGTCCGCACTGGCAGAATGTTACGTGTGACTATTACAGTGTCATCTATCACAAAGCGAAAAAAGTGGTCCAACTAAAACATTCATACTTCTTTACGTACTAAACGAATATGTAATATCCGTTTGACCTATGGCAGCGCCATCTAGCGGGCTAACCATAGCGCCATCTGGTTTCCCCCTTCAAGCTAGACGAGTTTAGTTCTTTGTAGTTTTTCGTTTGATGCTTATGTCGTGGCATTTTTGGCCCGGTCACTATCAATGGACCAACCTGTATATTGGATGGATTTTTGGGACGCCACGAGGAATTCTTCGAAGTCCCCATTGAAGGCTTTAGCAGTGCATTCGTCTCTGATGTGTTGAAGGCGCGTCGCAGTCACATGCTGGCGAAGACAGCAGCCCCCATTTGAAGAGTTAGTCAGCGCATCTTCCATGCCCAGTTCTTAATCGGTTCAGAGTTGACCAGATCTCGCGGGGCTGATCAATCTCAGGAACTGCCTCAATAATACAAGTTGTTGGGGCAATCTGAAGCCATTCTCTTCTCCAAGAGTTGATGTCAGACCCAGTGAGGCTGTCGAGAGGAAGAGGAAGATGTCTTGAAAGAAGCCTCTTAGATCATGTATATTGATGTGTACCGGTAGTTCAGGGTTTGCTTCGATCTTGTTGTATTCCCTGACCAAAGCTGCTTATCGTATTTTTGTGGGTGATATATGACTCAGACAGGTAGCCATATGTTAGAGGTAGACCTAACGGTTCCTGAAATAATGCGCGTGGTTGTTAAGTTCGACATCGATTTTGCTCACTTGGCTACTGTTTAGCCATACTGGTGCACAGTATTCCGCCGCAGAGTATACCAGGCTCAGCGCAGACGTCCTCAGAGTTGATGCCGTTGATCCGCAGGTGGTTCCGCAGAGTTTATGGATGAGGTTGTTTCTTGTTCTCACCTTGGCAGCTGCTTTTGGAAGGTGTGATTTAAATGACAAGGTTCCGTCTAACGTGACCCCTAGGTACCTTGGGTTCTTGTTGTGGTTGAGGCGCCTGTCATCAAGGTATACTTCCAGAGCTCTGTCGGCCTCTCTGTTATTGAGGTGGAAGGAAGTTACTTCCGTCTTCGTGGCATTAGGCCTAAGCCTCCATTTACGGAAGTATTTAGTGAATAAGATATTCGACTTCATTGGTCGCAGCTCGGGTATTTTTGAAAGCGGCCTGTTCGCTATAGCCGGCCGCGGTGGTCATGCGGTTCTAGGCGCTGCAGTCCGGAACCGCGGGACTGCAACGGTCGCAGGTTCGAATCCTGCCTCGGGCATGGATGTGTGTGATGTTCTTAGGTTAGTTAGGTTTAAGTAGTTCTAAGTTCTAGGGGACTGATGACCTAAGATGTTAAGTCCCATAGAGCTCAGAGCCATTTTTTTTTGTTCGCTATAGGGTTAGAAGTTTAACACTGTCGGGCGTGTCAGAGCGTGGCTGCTGACCTTATTTGGACTGATGTTACACGTGCAGCAGTGCAGAGGGTTAATGTGGGTGCACCAGTAAACGTTTCCGATTAAATCTGTGGCAAGTACGTCGCACATCGCCTAGAGCGCTTGGGTTGTGGACGCGTACGCTGATTGACATCGTTCGACGCCACGGAAGCTCCGAGACGCGGAGCGAAGGGTCGTTTCAAGCTATCGCGTGTGGTTGCTGTCCTGCCCTGCTGCATGTACGTGGAGACATACGGAGCGAAGAGGGTGGCGGGCCTGTGAAGGGACCGAAAGAAGCCAACGTGACACTGTGTGTGTGTCTGTGTGTGTAAGAGAGAGAGAGAGAGAGAGACTGGTTTCGTGGGGACTTCTGGGACGTCGGCACGTCGGCGGCCGCCGTAAAAAGCGACGTGCGCGTAAAAGCGCGGCCTCTGCGCCGCTGCATAATCGCGTGACGCACAGGCCAGACGGCATCTGCGCATGCGCGGGCGGCGACGTACTCCAGGGACTCCGCAGTGAGACTCAAATCACTCGCTCACTTCCACGCATCCTAACCACCGCCGCCGCCGCAGCGCTGTCCCGCTTTAGCGGCGTCTGCTTCTCTGTGTTGCAACGACACATTTCAGAGTCCATTGCGTCTCCTGGGATGCTGCCAACCACACCAAAGTGTTTGGCAGAGGGTTCGTACAACGACCTGTTTTTCGACTGTTCCATTCTCGAATAGCAAGTGGAGAAAAATGAACATCTCAGTTTTTATGAACACGTCTGTTTTTCGGTGCAAGCTCTGAGTTCTCTTCTTTTTATGGCGACGTTCAATGAATGTCCATATGTCAGTGGGAGTGAGCATAAAATTTTGGCCATCAGAGGGGAAAGTTAGTGACAAAAATTCCGTGCAAAAATTTCGCAGGAAGTAAAAACGTCTTTGTTTTATTGTTTGACACGCCAACTCGCAGTACGAACAGCTACACAGAGTGATTCCGTGATGATGATAAATACACTCATGCTCATAAATTAAGGATAATTGCAGAATGTGGTGCCACACAACGTGGCACTACACAAAATGGCGCTAATAGCATAGGCACATAGGGAACACATACGACACTGATCTGTAAGTCCACAGTAATGGTGATAAGTTGAGAAAACCGTCCCGAAACACATTTGCTACAAAACGCCACTGTTTCCTGCGCATGTACCCCGACATCAATATGGGATATGATTACCGCGCACACGTACACACGCCGCACAACGGGTTGGCATACTCTGGAACACGTGGTCGAGCAGCTGTTGGGGTATAGCCTCCCATTCTTGCACCTGTGCCTGTCGGAGCTCCTGAAGTGTCGTGGGGGTTTGAAGACGTGCAGCGATACGTCGACCGAGAGCATCCCAGACGTACCCGATGGGGCTTAGGTGTGGAGAACAGGCAGGCCACCCCATTCGCCTGATATCTTCCGTTTCGAGGTACTCCTCCATGATAGCAGCTCGGTGGGGCCGTGCGTTATCATCCATCAGGAAGAAGGTGGGACCCACTGCATCCCAGAAAAGGCGGACATAATCGTGCAAAATGACGTCCCGATACACCTGACCTGTTACAGTTCCTCTGTCAAAGACATGCAGGGGTGTACGTACTCCAATCATGATCCCACCCCACAGCATCAAACCACGACCTCCATACAGGTCCCTTTCAAAGACATTAAGGGCATGGTATCTGGTTCCTGGTTCATGCCAGATGAAAACCCGGCGAGAATCACTGTTCAGACTATACGTGGACTCGTCCGTGAACATAACCTGGACCACTGTTCCAATGACGTTGTACTGTGTTCATGACACCCGACTTTCCGGGCTCTCCTGTGACCAGGGGTCAGTGAAATGCACCTTCAGGTCTCCGGGCGAATAAACCATGTCTGCTCAGTCGTCTGTAGATTTGTGTGTCTGGCGACAACTGTTCCAGTGGCTGCGGTAAGGTCCCGAGCAAGGCTACCTGCAGTACTCCGTGGCCGTCTGCGGGCATTGATGGTGAGAAATCGGTCTTCTTGTGGTGTTGTACACTGGGAATGTCTCGTACGGTAGTGCCTGGACACGTTTCCTGTCTGCTGGAATCGTTGCCATAATCTTGATATCACACTTTGTGGCACACGGAGAGCCCGTGCTACGACCTGCTGTGTTTGGCCAGCCTCCAGTCGCCCTAGTATTCTACCCCTCATAACGTCATCAATATGTGTTCTTTGAGCCATTTTCAACACACAGTCACCTAGCACGTCTGAAAACGTCTGCACACTTACTCGCTGCACCGTACTCTGACATACACCAACACACCTCCGCGTATGTGGACTGCTGTCAGCGCCACCGTGCGACGAGCGCAGGTAAAATGCACCGCATGGTCATACCCCGAGGTGATTTAAACCCGCAAACCGCCCATCAGAGCGTTGATTCACCAAGTAGCAGTATTATACTTATGAGCATGAATGTACCTTCAGGGATAACAGAGAAGGGTAAATGAATCAATGTGAGGCAGGGTCCCTGCTCGGAAACAACCGAGTCGAAAGTTGTAAGCGAAAATTGCTCTCATTCCACTGTCATTGGACATCTTCCACTGCAAGCTCTTTGATTTCCATATTTTGGGCGGAGGTGATATGGAGAAAAAAAGGAAAAATTGTCTAGTAAACATGGTCTCTAAAATGCACACCTTAGGAGCCATGAACACTTGTTAAGTGTAAGAAATATGTGGGCGTCACAGTAGCAAAGATGAACAAGTGCTCGCAGGTCTTGAGGTGTGCACTTTAGATCTCACGTTTTTTTCTCTTCTTCTTCTTTTGGTCCATACTAGCTCCTCCCAAAATATGGAAAGCAAAAAACTTACAGTAGAAGATTCCACTGACAAAGGAATGAGAGCGATTTTAGCATATAACTTTCGACTCGGTCATTTTTAGATGAGCATCTCTACCTCAAATTGAGACATTTACCCTTCTCCATCATCCCTGAAAGTGTGTAACATCATTAGGGAATCACCATGTAGAAGAAACAGAGTTGTGAAAAGGAATTGCAGGAAGTCTTAAGTAGAAATAATTACAGTCACAGTCGCGATGCGCATCACCAAACACAGCTATAGTCTATACAGAGAAAGCAATTCCAAAATTTTGATGTAAAAATGGTTTAAAATGGTTTTTTCAGGTATTAGTACCTTAATCAATGCCAGTAATGTACTACGGCCACTGAAGATAGTCGCAAAATAAGAAAAAGGAAGGAAATGCACATGTAACATATTGAAGCGCCTTACACAACAGTAGTGATTTCTGGCGTTCCCCAAGGTAGTGTTATAGGCCCTCTGCTGTTCCTTATGTATATAAAGGATTTGGGAGTCAATCTGAGCAGCCGTCTTCCGTTGTTTGCAGATGACGCTGTCGTGTATCGACTAATAAAGTCATCAGAAAATCACAATAAACTGCAAAACGATTTAGAAAAGATATCTAAATGGTGCGAAAAGTGGCAGTTGACTCTAAATAACGAATAGTGTGAGGTCATCCACATGAGTGCTAAAAGGAACTCTTAAATTTCGGTTACACGATAAATCAGTCTAATCTAAAAGCCGTAAATTCCACTAAATACCTAGGTATTACAATAACGAACAACTTAAATTGGAAGGAACATATAGAAAATGTAGTGGGGAAGGCTAACGAAAGACTGCGTTTTATTGGCAGGACACTTAGAAAATGTAACAGACCTACACGTCAGAAGCTGTTTTTGCTCTGTGTACCAGTGTATTTAAAATTTCTCTCTTCGGAATTGAGTGGTGGAAACTCTGGGCGCCAAGATATAAACCGGTACGCGGCCGAGACCTCCATTCGAGTTTCATGGTACCAAAACATGTAAAAACGGCAGCCGTCCCTCTTTCTCTGTCTAGACGGTGAACTGGATGTTTGGGTGCTTGCTGCTCAGATGTTTCTGAGATGTCCAAGCCGCAGTGAAACGTTCCTTCGATATGTCTCTCGGAGATTCTGTGGCAACGCGAGAAATCACACTCGCGTCCGCTGCGCGGCCAGAAGCCGCGCACTCTCGGAGATGTGCGACGCGCGGGACAAATTACGCGATTAGTTTATCGGGCGACCGCAATTAATTCTCAGCCATCCTACACGCGTAGTATCAGTCTGAATAAGGGTCGACAGCCTCACTTTGGCCCTAGGCAGTGTTCGATTTCTGACTGCTCTAAGTCAATGCCCTAAACCTACCTATCTACACTTCTGGCCATTAAAATTGCTACACCAAGAAGAAATGCAGATGATAAACGGGTATTCATTGACAAATATATTATACTAGACCTGACATGTGATTCCATTTTCACGCAATTTGGGTGCATAGATCCTGAGAAATCAGTACCCAGAACAACCACCTCTGGCCGTAATAACGGCCTTGATACGCCTGGGCATTGAGTCAAACAGAGCTTGGATGGGGTGTACAGGTACAGCTGACCATGCAGCTTCAACACGATACCACAGTTCATCAAGAGTAGTGACTGGCGTATTGTGACGAGCCAGTTGCTCGGCCGCCATTGACCAGACGTTTTCAATTGGTGAGAGATCTGGAGAATGTGCTGGCCAGGGCAGCAGTCGAACATTTTCTGTATCCAGAAAGGCCCGTACAGGACCTACAACATGCGGTCGTGCATTATCCTATTGAAATGTAGGGTTTCGCAGGGATCGAATGGCGGGTAGAGCCACGGGTCGTAACTTATCTGAAATGTAACGTCCACTGTTCAAAGCGCCGTCAATGCGAACAAGAGATAACCGAGACGTGTAACATATGGCGCCCCATACCATCACGCCGGGTGTTAGGCCAGTATGGCGATGACGAATACACGCTTCCAATGTGCGTTCACCGCGATGTCGCCAAACACGGATGCGACCATCATGATGCCGTAAACAGAAACTGGATTCATCCGAAAAAATGACGTTTTGCCATTTGCGCTCCTGTCTGTGACGCAGCGTCAAGGGTAAGCGAAGCCATGGTCTCCTCGCTGATAGTCCATGCTGCTGCAAACGTCGTCGAACTGT
This sequence comes from Schistocerca nitens, assembly GCF_023898315.1. Classification (NCBI taxonomy): domain Eukaryota; kingdom Metazoa; phylum Arthropoda; class Insecta; order Orthoptera; family Acrididae; genus Schistocerca; species Schistocerca nitens. The sequence goes on along the minus strand of NC_064619.1, from coordinate 602,770,613 downwards.
TCGTGCAGATAGTTGTTGTCTTGCAAACGTCCCCATCTGTTGACTCAGGGATCGAGACGTGGCTACACAATCCGTTACAGCCATGCGGATAAGATGCCTGTCATCTCGACTGCTAGTGATACGAGGCCGTTGGGATCCAGCACGGCGTTCCGTGTTACCCTCCTGAACCCACAGATTCCATATTCTGCTAACAGTCATTGGATCTCGACCAACGCGAGCAGCAATGTCGCGATACGATAAACCGCAATCGCGATAGGCTACAATCCGACCTTTATCAAAGTCGGAAACGTGATGGTAGACATTTCTCCTCCTTACACGAGGCATCACAACAATGTTTCACCAGGCAACGCCGGTCAGGTGCTGTTTGTGTATGAGAACTCGGTTGGAAACTTTCCTCATGTCAGCACGTTGTAGGTGTCGCCACCGGCGCCAACCTTGTGTGAATGCTCTGAAAAGCTAATCATTTCCATATCACAGCATCTTCTTACTGTCTGTTAAATTTCGCGTCTGTAGCACGTCAACTTCGTGATGTAATAATTTTAATGGCCAATAGTGTACTTTCCGGAAAGATTGAGAGGTCTAGGAACTGGGCTGGAATGTGTTAGCTACTAACAATTCAGTAGACGTGCTACTAACAAATCCTATCGATAATCATCGCAACAACACGTCAAGGGCCTCACGGAAACATGACTGTCAAATTCCCACGGAATCAGATATATTTTATTGCCTTCTGTTAAACCTCGCCAAATATCTCTCGTTCACTAAAGTACCACCATCCAGCTAGCTACTAGCTCCGCGGCAATCTCATGCAAGGGCTCTAGATGCCGAGCACTTAAATGCAACGCTCTCCGACAACGCCACAAAGTGCCTAAGCAGATTTCCACATCGGCTCACTTCCGATTCTTGTAGCCTTCCCGCGCAGGAAAGGTAACTTCATCACTCAGGATCAGTAACTAATGACTCCAGAAATACACTTTAGGATAGTAACTCCGCAGCAGAGGGCACACAGCACCACCTACACCCGCGAGCACTGTGGGCCGACTCTTCGATTTCGCGAGCTACCAAATTACACCATGAAATTACGCCCTCCAGCATCAAAATGTAGTCGTTCTCATTGCCCAGTTCCTTCTCCAGCTTGTAGCACTTCTGTAAGTGCTGCTTCCTGGAAAGGTTTAATCTGCAACCTGCTCATCTAGTCGGCTCCATCCACCATCCATTTATGAGGATTAGGGAAATACCGGCCCATCACCCACAGGCTGAACAAAATCGCCTTCCCCTTGCAACCGGAAACTGACACGCCACTACAACAGGGAAGAGGGCTAGCGCACGTCATCGATCAGGGTTCTTGACAAACGGTGATTCCCTCATTTTAATTGTATCAACTGTGGGTTTTTGAAACCTAGGTTCCGGGTTATAACCCATTTTCCATTACTGATTTCGAAAGATGATAATGCACAGATAAACATGATGACACGGCAAAGACAATCATCTCAACTTCTTAAGGTATGGATCCATAGCTTAATGTGCAATTACGTCAATGACCATTTTTAACGAATTACATACATTATTACACAATTCAGCAATTACACTAGAATGACGAGAATAAAATTATGCGTCAGCCAAGAACTTTTTAACTACGATGGACTGGGTCCCAATGTTTGCTTCTATCCTGGGACTGTGATCTCCCCTAAACGAGATGAATAATTGAATTGGGTTTGCTCGTTTAATAACAGGTGTGGGGATATACAGATCTGTCTTTTAATTTCTAAAATTTCTAATTTCAGTCTTCATTTTATATCTTATCCGCTTTGGCCATCATCACTTGTTTTTCTGCTGAAATTGCATAAATCATCTACTAATTCGCTGCGCAACGGATCATTTACTTCGGATGCATCCATTAGCCCTGATTTACTTTTGTTCTTTCCCTTCTTATAACCCCCTTTCAAGACGCTGTCCATTCCGTTCAACTGTTATTGTCCTTTGCTGTTTGTGACAGAATTACAATGTCATAGGCAAATCTCAAAGTTTTTATTTCTTCTCTCCTAATTTTAATTCCTACACCAAATTTTCTTTCTTTTCCTACGCAGCTTTCTCAGTGTACATTGGGATAAGCCCGCTTCATTCCCTTCTCAACCACTGCTTTCTTTTCATGTCCTTCGACTTTATAGCTACAGTTGTTTCTGCACAAGTTGTAAATAATCTTTTTCTCCCTGTATATGACACTGGTGCCTTCAGAATTTCGAAAACTGTAGTCATATCAACCCTGACAAATGGTGCAAACGTAGGAATAGTTTTGTCATCGCTGGCTCTCCCAGGAGCTCAATAATTCTGAGGGAATGACATCCACACCAGGAATCTTCTTTCGACGTAGATTTAATGTTATATTAAAGTCGTCTCGCAGTATCATACCTCTCACAACATCTTGGTATACGTCTTCTTCTTTTTTTTATAGTACTATCTTCAAGTTTTTCCCTTGTAGAACCCCTCTATATTCTCTTTCCATCTTTCAGTTTTCTCTCCTTTGCTTGGTAATGGCTTCTCATCTGAGCACTTGATACTCCTATAGCTATTTCTCTTTCCTCCAAAGGTGTCTTTAATCTTCTAATAGGAAGTACCTATCTCTTCTCTGGTTGTACACGCTTCTACAACCTTGCATCTGTTCTCTAGCAACTCCTGCTTAACCATTTTGCTTTTCCTGTCAGTCTCATTGATTAGATGTTTGTATCCCGTTTCGCCTGATTCATTTACTGCATTTTTATATTTTCTCCTTTCATCACTTAAATCAAAATATCCTGTGATATCCAAGGGTTTCAACTAGGCATTATCGTTCTGCCCTTTTGATCCTCTGCTGCCTTCACTATTTCACCTTTCAAAGCTATCTATTTGTCATCTGCTGTAATCCTGCTGATGTCAATAGTTACCCAATGTTCCCTCCAAAACTCTCAACAATCTCTCGTTCTGTCAACTTATCCAGCTCCCATCTCCTTAATTTACTACTTTTGTGCAATTTCTTGAGCTACAATCTACAGTTCATAATCAATAAATAGTGGTTAGAGTCCAAACTTGCCCCAGGAAATGTGTTATTGTTTAAAATCTGATTTCGAAAGCTTGACTGACCATAATACAAATCAGTTGGAAAATCACCAGTGCCTCCGAGTCCCTTCCATGTGTTGAACTTTCTTTAATGATTCTGAAATTAAGTCTTAGCAATGGCTAAATTATGATCTACGCGTAAGTGTAGCAGGAGCGTTTCTCTTTCATTCCTTTCGCCCAGTGCACATTCACCTACTATGTTTCCTTCTGTTCCTTTTCCTACTATCGAATTCCAGCCTGCTACCACAGTTAAACTTCCCTCTCCATTAACTATCTGAATTATTTCCTTATCCCTACATACATTCCTGCAACCTCATCATCATCAACTGAGCTATCTGGTTTGTACTACTGTGGTGGGTGTTGTTGGCTGTTTATCTGTCTAGACTACGATAACGCGTTCCCTGTGCTGTTTACAGTTGCTTTCGTGCATTCATATTTTCGTATTCATCATTAGATCCAGCTGGTGCATTACCCCTATTTGATTTTGTATTTATAACTCTGCCCAGAAAGCCTGTTCATTCTTCCATCACACTTCAGTATTTCTCATTATAGCTAACTTGAATGTTTCTATTCGTCTTTTCAAATTGTCTGGCCCACCTAACTGATTAAGGGATCTAACATCCACATGCCAGTTTTGGTTTTCCTGGAGTTCATGAAGCTATCCGGTACATTAAAAGTATATGCCAGACAGAGACTCGAACTTTCGACCTCTGCCTTTCGACAGCAAGCTCTCTACCGAATGAGCTGTACCCACTGATCACGACTCACAATCCGTCCTCACAGCTTAACTTCCGCACGCACCTCATGTCCCCCAAACCTTCCGGCGACACTTGCAGGACTAAAACTCCTGGAAGAAAGAATGTTGCGGAGACGAGGCTTAGCCGCAGCCTGGGCGTTGTTTCCCGAGTGAAATTTTCGCTCTTCAGCGGAATGTGCGGTGATATGAAACAACATTCTGATAACGACTATACATTCCACTTGGCTTTCAGTCGTTTGTTAACACCAGAACAGCAAGGTCATGTGTGATACTACAAGGCCAGGTCAGTCAATCATTCACACTGTTGCCCTGCTGTCTCCGATTGATATCTGAAAAGAAAAAGAAACATTAACTAGGAAAAGGCGGAAGAATTGGCTTCACTGTTTGACAGAGGAAAAGTTGGCTATACACGTTGATTTTCGGTGAAACATGAGGATGAAACAAGGAAATGCTCTAGCTCCTAACAGGCAGGGTTCATTTGCAGACTACTTCTGGAATACAGTTCGACTTATCTTTATCTTAACTGTTGTGTTTTACGTAACCGTCTCCTTGTTACAATGGTGAAATCGTGTGTAACGTTTGGTTGCACTCAAAGATATATGAAAGCAAGTAATATTTCGCCCCACAGGTATAGTTGCTTTAAGAAAACAAAAAAATTCGAACTCCTTTTTCGAGATTAAGTTAGTGAATTTGCAGGCTGAAGCAAAGGATTGCGAGAGTATTTATTTGTGACCGAATATTAGAAACCGAATGATATAGGTCGTTATATATATTACTACAATATCGACGAATGAGGAAAGTTTTGAGACGACAAAATAATAACATGTAATTCATTACAAGAGTTTTCCCTGTAATCATCGTTTTCTGATATATCATACTTTTGTGGATTTTTTTTTCAGTGTCTAAACAGAATTAAGCAAAAGTCAAAACATAAAGGTTCATTTTACGTAAATCTGGGGGATTTTGGATAAAAAATGATATCATTCCTCACGAAAGAAAAACAAAACATTTCCCACGTAATGTTGAGATTATGTCAGGAAACTAAATTGGTTGGTTGGTTGGTTTTGGGGAAGGAGACCAGACAGCGTGGTCATCAGTCTCAGGAAACTAAATGCTTCCTGCCAAAGCTATATATATATTTTGTTTTCTACGCTGCGGTGAACTAAATGACTCGCAGTGCAACAAATACAGGAACTGACTGTAGAACTGTCTCTTTCTCTTGTAAAAAAAAAAAAAAAAAAAAAACACACAGAATTGTCAACAGAGCGTGCCAGACTCCTTGTTATCCTCTCATGTGGCCAAATGTTAAAACGATGACCGTCGAATTAATGTCAGAAATTTCGGGGAAGTTAGGTTAACTGCCCCGCTACACGTGTGATGCTAGTACAACAAGCCGTTCAGTTGATATCGGCTGTAAACGAGAAAACCTGTGACCGTCGAATCCGTTTACCATAGTGCACAATGATACAGCTTTTTGCCCTCCGTCACGTGACTTAGATGTTCGTTACAGAGATGGGAGCGCGCAGTGCAGGCGGCGCTTCCGTCGATAGATCGACCCGCGCGCGCCTGGGGGCCGCGTGGCAGTGCGGTGTTGTACTGTCAGCTCGGACGCTGCGCGCTTCGTCTGTCATCTGGCGAGCCAGTGCGCGTGCGCACCGCCGCTCACGTGACCTCGGCTGGGGGGCTTTCTCTGCGGAAGTGAGTCGCCGCCACAGTCGCGGCGAGCGAGCGGTAGCGGGCAGTGTGCGTCCAGCTGCGTCGCGTGTTGTTTTGTGCTGCGTGGCAGGGACGAGCCAGCGACCCCGGCCACTGGTGTAAACACACAGGTAGCGTCCATTCTCCCCGCTTTTGTTCTCGCTGGTGTGCATGGCGCTCGCTGTGGGGCGCTGGCGTAGTGAGTGTGTCGGGTAATGCGGGGGACCTCTGTGTCTGCGCAGCTAGTTCGCCCGGCGCGGAGCAGCCGATATGTTCTCAGTTTTGTCAAACATACGTGTCATCTGTGCTACGTTTCTGTGACTTCGTCTAAGCGCAAGCCTGTTCATTTATGTTGTCTGCAGTGCGGTTGGATAACAAAACCTGTGCCGTGAGGAATCCTAACGGACTGAATTAAAGGGTGAGTGGTTGATAAACGTGCTAAAGTTATACTAGGCTTATATCGCTGGACCTCAATAACTTCAGTCAGTTTCGATGGTTTGGGAGGCAGTTATGTATGGACGTGATATCGAGGTATGAAACAGTATCACACGTTCTGCAAACCAGTTTCTAAGGGAAATATTTAGAGGATGACGCCTAGAGTAGTACACTATTTAGACGCGGACGTCTTGGAGTGATCGTAGTCCGTGAGCAACGGGCGTATTTTATTTTGTGTTTATTGCAGGTTGCCTTGGGTGTTACGGACTTGCATTTCCTTCTACCGTGTACTCGTTTTCATACAGAAATTTCTCCTAGTTTTCGCTCTTCTTTGTGAGAGTAAAACTGTTGCCTTTCTGCTCGTGTTCTGTTCTGGTGACAGCTACTTCTTGGTATATGGGAGTTCACTACCTCAAACAGCACAATCACGCGACATATTTGTATTGTCCTGTACAAATTGAATGATGCCACTGAGAATTCACGTCTCATTTTTCACTTGTGGTTTGTCAGTACTATATATCTAAAGGTTATCTTGAACATTTCACAGCAGCCATTGAGTATATATATATATATATATATATATATATATATATATATATATATATATATATATATATATATATTTTTCAGGAACAGAACAAAGAATCTGTACACATGTCAGGTTACACACTGCAAGTCGGTTTCGCATTTTTTGTATTACTTATTTGTCGGCTCAACTCTCAGAAGCCATCGCAACGAAGCGAACCACTGTCAGTGCATTATGGAGTGACTTAACAAAAGAAAATTTACTGTATACCCAGAACTTGAAACTGTCGGGTATTACGAGCACTTCGCCGTCCATCCGTGTCGTGAGAACTAAATTATATTTTCACTAGATGACTAAAAACAAAAGCGAATGCAGCGATAATGCCTATGCAAGAGGCGCTGATAATTCTCGTTGGAATCTGGCTATTAACTACTTGTCAAAAGTGTAAACATTTGACAGCCGCTCAGCGGATTACACGGAGGCTATCACGTCCAGTGTATATTGTCATTTTGGCGTGTCGTGGACAGAGTATACCAATTTTCTGAAGGCGATTTGCTCGAACAGGTAACAAGTATGCAGTTAGAAGCCGAACTGGTTGGCTAGTCAGTTAAGACATCGGCATCCAACGCACGCTGGTATCAAGAGCACCCAGTGGCAACAGAACTTGTAGAGGGGGTAATGCACGTGGCAGGACGGCTTAGCTGTCAGAATAGGGGCGTGGAATCAGCACGTGGCCTTGTGTGTTCCTTCGCTGCCGGAGCAACAGTAGACGCCGTTTCCGTGACAGCGGGGTGCTGTACCATCAGGAGAAATGGCGAGTGTATACAAATGTGGTTGATGTAACACAGCAACTGTAGTGACCAGCGGTAGTTGCGTTACGTTTCTATGTATGCAGAAGTTACCGGGTGTGCTAAGATCTCTGACAGGATCAAAGGATTTCGGAGAAAGCTATCGTTGTTTCAAGCACAACTGGAGGGAGAAAACCTTTCTCATTTTTGGCTGTTTCAAAGAGCCTTGGGCTACAATCTCTAAAGACGTCAGCCTTGATTTTCTGAATAAGTTACTTCTGACTTCAGGTACTTTTTGAGATTTTCAGATAGTGACACAATTGAGTGACATTCTTCTCTGTCGGAATCCGTGTAATTGTAACCTTGTTGATGTGCCAGTTCAACTACAGTTGAAGCTCACTGATTTGCAACTAAGTAATTTACCGAAAGAGAAGTACAGAGAAGGAGTTTCCGAAAGTGAAAAAAATTGTCGCAGGCATGACATCATTATCATGTCTATGAGCAAACGTTTTCAAAAGTTAGCGGCTGGTCCCGGCGTGTGTGTGTGTGTGTGTGTGTGTGTGTGTGTGTGTGTGTGTGTTTGTCCTTAGGATAATTTAGGTTAAGTTGTGTGTAAGCTTAGGGACTGATGACCTTAGCAGTTAAGTCCCATAAGATTTCACACACATCTGAACATTTTTCAAAAGTTAAATCAGCATATCGAACGAGGTCGACTTATGAACAGTTGAAAGCAATTCTGTTGATTTGGTTCAGCAATATCCTACCAAGTACTGATGATAACTTGAAAGCCAAACGTCAGTTTTACAAACCTCACTAACGTATTTTGCTATTTAGTTTGACAGATGCAGATATATGCTCACCAGGTCTGACGGAACTTCTGTGTTTGCTCACGTCGCCGTCTTTGATAGTAAACATTTTGGTTATCCCAGGTGTTTGTTTTTTTGTGCTTTGCATGCCACTCACGGACTCCGAATTTAATTTCCAATTTTCTTTTCTCAGAGCTTTCAGTCGAGCTTGGAAGTATTGTACAGCGTTCAAAAGTGGCCCACGCTCGTCATTTTGCTAGTTATCTGGCACACTGTGAAAAATGGTTGGTGACGTTTGGCTTAAAAGTCTCTGGGAGTTAATGCGTAGACCACCACCTGATCCAAGAGTTGGAGACAATTAAAACCACCCTCCAATATGAGACTTCACATTTGGTTGACCCGTCATGCGAAAACGCGACTGCGGAAACGTCTTATTTTCTACACAGGCTGAGAGAAAGCTTTTGGGGTGTTGTAGGGAGAGGTCTGTGAGTGACTGGATGAAGAGGTGGATAAATGTATTAGGAATCATTTTGGAAACATAGATTAAGTACAGTGAAGTAGAAGCATGGAGTACTTCTATAAGGCCAATGTCAGACTCGTCAGATCAGCTGTACTGTGGTACTTAGTTACGTATTTCGTATGATTTGCACGATTTCTATGGAAATGATGTAGAACGGGTCAGTTGACAGGCTATGTACCCACGACTTGTCTGCTTCTACGTCCATAAGCGTTACGTAGAATACCTCGACTCTCTTTACTTAGACGTTCTTGAAATTTCGTAAATACGCTTTCGCGCGATAATTTGCGTCCGCCTAAAAGTCTGGTAAATGACGCTTTTTCATTTCCGTGACGCTCTCCCGTGAGCCAAACTAATCTGTGACAATTTTTGCCGCCATTCTTTGCAAGCGCTCCGCGTTATGCTGTTTTGTTTGCTGTGGATTACACAATTAGAGCAGTGGTTCCAAACCTGGGATAATATCCGCAAAAGGGGTAAAATAAAATCTTCTGAGGGGCAAAGGAGAGGTGTTCAGTTGTTTCAGTTACGACGCTTACGACGTGAAATTATTTTTAATGGGTAATTATTATCACTATTTCGTAAGACTGTAACCTTATTACATAGTTACCATTTTTTACAGATGCTAAACACTAACATGTGAAGGTCCTAGCTGGGAAACGAATGTGTGAACATCATTTTCCTTACATATTCCCACCCTGTAGACACCTACTTTGTACCATGCATCTGCGACAGTAAAATTGAGACATATATCCTACATCACATTTCCTTAAATATCTCATCAAAATGCTTGCTTAGCGTTGTAGCCAGTTCCCGCAGTCGACCAGAAACTGCGTCACTATTCACTTCGCAACAGATACGAACTAATTGTTGGCACAGCAGGGTAGTAACTTTGCTGTAGGTTCTAACAGCATTATTATTGAAAAAAGTAGTAGTGGTCAGACACAAAGCATTGACAGCCTGAAGTCCTGCAATTTCTGCAGTTCAAAAGTAAAGAGCCCAGCAATCAAATGATTTACAAACAGTAGGCCTAAGTATAGTGCAATATTTTGACTCGTTTGAACTTAATGGATGCAACGTATGTGTGAGGCAAGTGTCGTTAGGGGAAGAGTAGAGAGGAAGGATGTTTTGTAACAAATGTCTATCCTCAGTGTGCATAGTTATTTTCCTTTGCTGAAAAGGAGTTACAGATAGCACTAGCGACGCACAGAGAATTTCGTTGTATAAAAAGGTCCTTAGAAATAACCAGTACCAATTGTGCCATGGGGTCATTAGTTCATGGTTTAACAAGACACCTACGAAAACTAAGTATCATTTATCTTTCGCCATTTTAAAAATGTGTTCAAAATTTTTTTCCTGAAGTTTAGTTAGGCGCTAATGTTGCTGACAGGGAGAGGGGGTGGGGATACTAGCTAGTATGTGACATTCAGGGGTAGTGGTCTCAGTAAGATTGGGAACCACTGCACTAGAGCAATATTCAGACAGGACACACAAGTGATTTGTAATAAGTCTCCTTTGTAGACTGGCAATGAACCGAAGTTTTCCAGCTGCTTTACCTATGGTTGAAGTATTGTCATTGTCTGTGAATATTTAGACACAGATATTTGTCGAAGTTGGGTGACTGTAATCGTGAATTACTGATATTGTAGTCATAGAATGCTAAGTTTTTTTGTTTTTTTGAAGAGCATAATTTTACGTATCTGTATATCTTTCGAAAGTGCCGAAGCTTTGCAACGCTCCGAGATCTTACCAAGATTTGCCTCAATATTTCTGCAACTTTTCTCGGACAGTACTTCATTACAGACATAACCATCTTTGAAAATCCTGAGGTTGCTGTGAATCCTGTCTGCCGAGTTATTAATACACAACATGGACATTAAGCGTCCCAACACACTTCCCTGGGACACACAGACAGTCGTTTCTTCTTATGTCGATGACTCTTCACCGAAGGTATCATGCTGCGTCCTGCATACCAAGAAAGCCTCGGAGACACATTTATTGTTTGATACCTCAGTACAGCTGTACTAAATGCCTTTTAGGGAGTCAAGAAATATTGGATCCAACTGATTTACATGGCTTTCAGGACGTCATGTGCGAAAAGCGCGAATTGAATTTCGCATGATCGGTATTTTGCCAATCCTCGTTTGTTGGCATGGTGGAGGTCATTCTGTTCGAGGTATCTCATTAAGTTCTAAGATTCTGCGGCATGATTTAGGCTACGTTGGCCGCAGTTTCGTGGATAGCCTGCGTTATCCTTCCTAGAGATGGATTTGACCTTTGCGTTCTTGTAGTCACTGGGCACTTTTTTTTCTTTATTTATTTATTTTTTTTTTTTTTTTAGAGACACTCAAGATGTCTTATGGTTAAAATTGGGGCTAACGCAGCTGGAAATAGGTATAGAATCTGACAGGAATCGCATCAGGTCGTGCAGCCTTGTTTAATTTTCGCCGTTTTAGCTGTTTCTCAACGCCACTAACATCTGTACACCACTCTTCTTCGCAGTGGTACAAGAAGTAACCTGTTTGTGCGTATGGCTATTTGGCCATTTACAGAATAATAACACAGTGGCTTGAATAAAAGTGGCCATATTAGTTTCCGTCGCGTTGATATTACAAGAGCAACACATGTTTAGCAACGAAGATGACATATATCTCTCCCTTTTTTTTTTTTTTTACTGTATGACGCAGGTTACCATAGTGTTTGATTAAATGTACGCCTATGAAACAGGAGTCGTGGACAAGGAATTACATCATATCATAAGGAGCAGTCAAATAAACGCCTTCCACAAAGGGACCATCAAATGGTTCCATCCAAAAGTTGATCACCAGACGCGTAACGACAATCATCCCACTGGGAGAGGAGACGATAAATTCCTGTTTCATAGAGCGCGGTCGGCAGCTGACGGATCCACAACAGCATCTACTCTTGCACCTACTCGTCCGACTGAAAGCGACGTCCCTGCAAGTTTTTCTTCAGGTCGCCAAAGATGAGAATCACACGATGAAAGAAATAGGGCTGCACGGAGGCTGTTGCTGTGTTTCCTAACCAAAACACTGAAGTGTAGCCTTCGTCCGTTTGAGATTGTGGGGGCGGGCGTTATTGTGCAGCAGGGTCATTCCGTCTGATAGTATTCGTGAGAGTTTTGACTTCATGGCGCGTCGCAATTTCTGCAAAGAGTCTTCATAGTTTCACCAACTGCGACATGGTCGCGTATACAAACAGTGACTCCAATACTGTCAAATGTTTTTTATTTCAGTCTTTGATCACAATATCAATTCTTTAGACGATGACCGGTTTCAGTCCGTAATGACCATCCTCAGATCTTTTTTACACCATGTCCTAAACTGATAAGGCCATAATTGCATCTATGCTGATCATATGTTTTGACGTTGCCATTATGGCCTTATCACTTTAGGACTTGGTGTAAAAAAGATCTGAGGATGGTCACTACGGTCTGAAACCGGTCATCGTCTAAAGAATTCATATTGTGATCAAAGACTGAAATAAGAAACATTAGTCTTCGTAGTGCTGCACGCTTATTGTCATACAACGCACAAACAATTCGACGAGCAAAGGGCCACAGCAGTTGGAGGTGATTATCATGACCTTACCGGGACTCGTGTGGATAGCTTTATTTATTTGGCAGGGAAAATGTAGGACGTTTCCACTGTTGTCTTTGCCATTTGCCTTCGGGCTGTCGGAATGCTGCCGGACTGAATCATCCTGTCGCACGATAACGCCTGCCCCGGCAGCGCCAGTGGGACGAAGACTACGCTTCAGCTATTTGGCTGAGAAACACTGCAACATACTCCGAACAGGTCGGATTTTTAACAGTGTGATTCTCATATCTTTGGCGATTTGAAGAAAGACATCCGTGGATGTATGTTTCAGTCGGACGAGGAAGCGCAACAAATGGTTCGAAGTGGCTCTAAGCACTATGGGACTTAACAGCTGAGGTCATCAGTCCCTTAAAGTTAGCACTACTGAAACCTAACTAACCTAAGGACATCACACACATCCATGCCCGAGGCAGGATTCGAACCTGCGACCGTAGCAGCCGCGGGAAGCGCAACAGTGGGTGCGGTTGTGGATACGTCAGCGATTGATCGCGTTCTAACAAACAGGAATTGATCGTCTGATCCCGTAAGATACATGTCTTAAAGCGTGTTGTGATTACTGTGGTGTCACCGCCAGACACCACACTTGCTAGGTGGTAGCCTTTAAATCGGCCGCGGTCCATTAGTATACGTCGGACCCGCGTGTCGCCACTGTCAGTGATTGCAGACCGAGCGCCACCACACGGCAGGTCTAGAGAGAGAGACTTCCTAGCACTCGCCCCAGTTGTACAGCCGACTTTGCTAGCGATGGCTCACTGACAAATTACGCTCTCATTAGCCGAGACGATAGTTAGCATAGCCTTCAGCTACGTCATTTGCTAGGACCTAGCAAGGCGCCATTATCATTTGCTATTGATCTTGTAATTCATGTATCATCAAGAGCGATGTTCACCAATTATGGATTAAAGTTAAGTATTCCAGAAGCTCCGTACTTTATTTACTAGACCCAACTCCTTTAACTGTTCCAGACCTCACGCCAGTCTGCGTGTAATTAAACGCGTGCATTTCGGCCTCCTCTAGCAACACGGTGTTGGCTCTTCTGCCAACACAAAAATTACTACTGAATGGAACCCTTCCATGGACCTGTTGTGGCGGGTATTTGGTTTACATTTGACTGCCCCTCATAGATTATAATTTTTTTTTTTTTGATACCTGTCAGATATACGTTGTTGGGCGAAGGCTCAAAGATTTTTGTGGCCGCACAGTGAACTGCTTTCTGAGCCAGCCATAGAAACGGGCAAAGCAGTCTTCCTATCTTGTTGTTTAGTGGCTGTGGCCATTTTTATTCTCGTTTTACCGTGGCTCACATTAGTTGTAGTGGGTCAAAAGCCAGCCCCAAATTGTATTTACGGTGACGTCTGTAACACCGGCTGTGCCACTGGATGGCTCAACGTCACAGTACTGTTCAGGAGGCGGCCAGGCGCACACGAGCGCTCGCGGCGAATAGCCGTCGTCATATAGCGCAGGGGAATTGCAAACTATGCGCCGTCTGCACAGGAATGGCCATGCCTTTCGTTTGCCCTAGACTTAGACGCAAGCACTTGTTCTCAGGGCGCAGTAATTAAAGCGCAGAGTTGTCCTTTTGAAGCCGATGAAAAGCAGCGTGATGCCGGGGCTAAGAACTTCAAAAGTGAAGGTCAGGCACACAAACATCAGTTTACAACACGCCAGTGCAACCTGTCTAGCCACAGAACTTACAGAGCTGCAGTGTACAGCGGATCTGTGACATTTTTCGTAATAAAACGTCTCGTAGAATTGTATAAAAATTTTCCCCGGCGTAAATTTCAACGACATTACAAGTTTGTAGCTACGATTATGTCGGTTTTGGAAATTTGTGGGAAGGTCTTACGGGACCAAACTGCTGAGGTCATCGGTCCCTAAGCCTACACGCTACTCAATCTGACTTAAACTGGCTTATGCTATGGACAACACACACACCCATGCCCGAGGGAGGACTCGAACCTCCGACGGGGGAAGCCGCACGGACCGTGACAAGGCACCCCAGACCGTACGGCTACCCCGCGAGGCCTCTGTGTTTGGAACTGCTTACTTGTGCGAGCAACATTTTCCCGCAATGAAGAGAACTGAGCCTATCCACTGAAGCTCACTGACAGACTTCAACTTAAAAGTTTATCGTCGAATCAGCAGTGCTGAGCAAGTGGTACCAGACAATGACGGTTTAATGAAAAGCAAAGTAGGTAATATTCATCGATATCCAGTGTCCTTATGTTTAACGTGAGAATAAAATTGCCACAAAATGCAACTTTGTCAGTTTAAACTACGTTCGAAAATTTAATTCGTGAGAAGCCTGCATCAGTCGTAAGAAATATTTTTCTTTCTTAGCTGCCGTCTGTTCTTCGTTTCATAAATTAACAGAAATTTAAGATTCATTTCATTGTCATTCCTCGTCAGTGTAACAGTCGTAGAAAATAAACTTGCAACGAAAGCCACTTATTAGCCATCACGGAGCGATAAGTCTCCGTACAACTAACATGAGCGGTCGTAGTGCAGAGTTAGTTGACAGTAGTTTCTGGTGCGGAGGTAGTGTGTTCAGATTCCAAAGCGTTGCATCGGGATTGCCACACGGCCTGGCGTGACTCATCAGTCCAGTCATCCACTGTGCAGCGGCGTAGCTTAGCAGTGACTACAGAAATATGTAGCTTATGAGGACCCGCTCTCCCCCTGTACCTCTCTTTATCACACTCTACGCACTCTAACATCTGTACACCACTCTTCTTCGCAGCGGTACAAGAAGTAACCTGTTTGTGCGTATGGCTATTTGGCCATTTACAGAATAATAACACAGTGGCTTGAATAAAAGTGGCCATATTAGTTTTCGTCGCGTTGATATTACAAGAGCAACACATGTTTAGCAACGAAGATGACATATATCTCTCTTTTTTTAATTTTTTTTTTTTACTGTATGACGCAGGTTACCATAGTGTTTGATTAAATGTACGCCTATGAAAAAGGAGTCGTGGACAAGGAATTACATCATATCATAAGGAGCAGTCAAATGAACACCTTCCACAAAGGGACCATCAAATGGTTCCATCCAAAAGTTGATCACCAGACGCGTAAAGACAATCATCCCACTGGGAGAGGAGACGATAAATTCCTGTTTCGTAGAGAGCGGTCGGCAGCTAACGGATCCACAACAGCATCTACTCTTGCACCTACTAGTCCGACTGAAAGCGACGTCCCCGCATGTTTTTCTTCAGATCGCCAAAGATGAGAATCACACGATGAAAGAAATAGGGCTGCACGGAGGCTGTTGCTGTTTCCTAACCAAAACGCTGTCTGGACTGCTGAGAGCACTTTCGAACTCGAGTGACTGCTTCTGCCGATTTAATTTTTTTACAACCACCCTCTGCAACGTTGGACGTCTCTGTCCGACAGCACACGAGATCTGGCGGACGTCTTTGGAAGAGTTCAGACGTCCCTGAGGATCTCTTATTCATACGACATGCAGTGACTAGTTCGCGTTCCAACTCACTGAGCTCTCCCAGCCCAGCCGTTCTGATGTTGTTGTCTCTCTGCTGTGGACATAATACTCCCTGGCTCCTGCCAAGGTTATCTCTCGTCACATTTAGTGGTCAGTTCCTCATTACATGGGGATGTCCGGATGTTTTTCATCAGATGGTGTATCAAGTCTGCCCCCGTCTAACAACATAGCATTAAACACGCAAAAAGTGCCTCCTGTAATAGCACACCGATATGAATACATCTCAGAGTAAAAGTCTGTTTCCCAAAATGGTTCAAATGGCTCTGAGCACTATGGGACTTAACTTCTGAGGTCATCAGTCCCCTAGAACTTAGAACTACTTAAACCTAACTAATCTAAGGACATCACACACATCCATGCCCGAGGCAGGATTCGAACCTGCAACCGTAGCGGTCGCGCGCCAGACTATAGCGCCTAGAACCGCTCGGGCACTCCGGCCGGCTCCGTTTCCCATTTTTGTTCTTCCTCCATCTTATTCCGCGTTATACAGGGTGTATCATAATTAATGGCGTAAACGCATGCAGTTGGAAAGTACACGATACTAGAAGCAAAAAAGTCTCAGTAATCATAGGGTCGAAAATGAATAATTTTAAGAGCAACGAGAAATTTGTCATCTTCGATACTGTGAAGCAAATCTCTTCTACTGCAAGCTCTTTGCTTTCCATATCTTGGGAAGTGATAATACGGACCAAAACAAGAAAAAAGGTCTAGTAAACATGTGCTCTAAAATGCATACCTTAAAAGTTATGAGCGCTTGTTCATAAGAAGAGATGTGTTCCAAAGTACGGAAGATAAATAAGTGCTTATAGCTCTTTAGGTATGCATTTTAGAGCACATGTTTACTGTTTGGTCCATACTACCACTTCCCAAAATATGGAAAGCAAAGTGATTGCAGTAGAAATTCGCTTCACAGTATCGAAGATGAAAAACTGCTCTTAGCTCTTAAAAAGTATGCATTTACTGTACTTTTTTGCTTCTAGTATCGTGTACTTTAAACTGTATGCGTTTACGCCATTAATTATGATATAACCTGTATGTGATACTTGCCACTCAAACTAAAAGTATGTATTGTCGGTATCAGGATGTCTGGCGTCACCGTGCGTGACCCAAGACATGCGTCACTACTGAATTTCCTCGATGTTGTTTATAAGTGCTGTAGCGCGCAGAACATAAAGTTGCAAGACGTCAGCTCTGCAGTAACCTAAGTCAGTACTGTAACAGTGTCTAGCGCACCTGTCTGTCATAACAGTAAACACGTACTTTGCATCTGACATTATGGTTCCGCTCCTGCAATGGGTACGTGAAGCCTTACCGCGTTAGATACTGCCGGGTGATCTTTCGTGAGCCAAGGCATTTTATTCAGTCAGTTTGCTCCTGCGAGAAAAATGTGTGGACTTCGCAGTAATATAGGAGGAATAACATCAGTAAAAGCTAAACAGGAGTAATGGAATGCGGGAAAATTAAATCAGGCAGTGGTGAGGGTATTAAATTAGAAAATGAGTTATTAAAAATAGACGAGTTTTCTATTTGGGTAGCAAAATAAATGATGGTGATTGAAGTAGGGAAGATATAAAATGCAGACTCTCAGTAGTAAGAAAGTCGTTTCTGAAAAAGAGGAACTTGTTAACATCTAACATCACTTTTTGTTGAGAAGTATTTTTTCTGCCGGGGCTTCGTTAGTGTATTTTCGAACTCGAACAAGGTTAGTAAGCTGAACTGTTAGTTTTAACAGTTTTTACAGCATTTGAGGATGCCTCCAGCGATAGGAGGCGAAATCGTAGACACAGAAACATGTCTTCGATCAGACCCTAATGCCCAAGTAACTGAAGTCGCCAACGATACATCGGTTACAATTAAAACTGGTTCATCGTCCAGCATACTCTCTTGATTTAGCCGTAAATGCTGTTCTAGTCTTTCTGCCTGCCAGTCATCACTTCTGTTACTTCATGATTCCTTTTGCTTCTGGCAGTGGAGCTGTAACAAGACTACTCTCGTTCTCTGTATGCACTAATGATCTGAGGGATCGGGTGAGCAGCAATCTGCGACTGTTGCAGTATAGTCGATCAGTAACTGTAGAAGAATACGAGATCACCTGACGGAATTTGTAGTTTGTGTGATGAGTGACAGCTTGCTCTAAATGTAAAGAAAGAGTTAATACAGATAAGTAGGAACGACAGTCATGTGACATACGCATATACTATTACGGGTGTGCTGCGTGACACAATCATGCTAATTAAATATACAAACTTAGTAGTGTTGCAAAGCGGTATGAAATGGAAGGAGAAAGTAAGGGCGATAGTTGGGAAGGCGAACAGTAGTTGTCGGTCTATCGGGAGAACTTTAAGAAAGTTAAGCTCATTTATAAAGGAGACCAACTACGAAACATTTGTGACTCACTCTTGAGTAACGTTAGTGTGTTTGGGATCTCCACCACGTCGGATTAAAGGAAGACATCGAAACAATCTATGTGGGTTCGATCAACACGTGAGTATTATGGAGACGCTTCTTGGTCCCAAATGGGAATCCAAGAGGGAAGACGACGTTCTTTACTCGAAACACTATTGAGGAAATTTAGAGAACCAGCATTGTAGCTGACTGCAGAACGATTTTACTGCCGTCAACGAACATTTCTCTCAAGGACAGCGTAAACAAGGTAAGAAGAATAAGTGCGTAGACAAGGCAAGGCGAATTAGTGGTCGTATGAAGGGATATAGATTGTCGTTTTTCCACCGCTTCTTTTGCGCCTGGAAATCACTACTAGTGGTACAAGGTACCCGCCAGCAAAAAATGGCTAGCGGAGCATGTATATAGTTGTACATTGTTAATACAAAAGAAGAAGTTGCACCGTGGTTCGAATCCCGCATTAAACTACTGGCCTACCTACAAGTGTCTGGATCAGTCAGCTGGAAGGTCGGAGAAAGGCAGGGCATACCATCTACAGTAGTGCACTGCGGAGCTAAAGCCAGTCTTCTGCTTGATGGCACCTTTACATTTGCAGCATCCTATCTCTTAACTTCAAACTTTAGTTTGATGGGAAGAAATGGAATTCGAATGTATACAGAAAAATCAAGTGCCTTTTGTTGTAAAAGACAGTTAATTATTGATTGTTAATAAAACTACTAAATCTATCCTTGTGCAGAAATTCGGGGGAGGGAGAGAGAGAGAGAGAGAGAGAAAGAGAGAGAGAGAGAAAGCGGGTTCTGGAGTAAAAAATGTCGCTGCAAGACATTTCTTAGTCCTTTCGTTCTGATAGCATCACGAGAAGTCATTAAAACATTTGACCCGACACGTGGAAGAAGCTTTTCTATCGCGTGAGACAAATTACCCTTGGGCAGCTGGCGGCTGAAATTGCAACATCTGCCGTGCACTCAGTCTTTGGCGATTTCCGGGACTCACCCTCACGTAGCGCCCCACACAAACGTCTCTTCCCCGTCTGCTTCCTGTATGGCCGGCTGTGCACGGGTACGTACAGACTTTCAGTTGCATGCAATATTTGCTCTTCATGTACATAGTTTTCTTATTGCGTTATTTGAACGCTATCGTACCTTAACCATTCTCACGAGACGCAAACTGACTCAGTTGCTTCCACTGTTCAACAGGACGAAGGCACGTGTCGCACCAGATGACCGCACAGGCATGGCTGACAAGAGTTAGATTCCCCATACAGGGAATCTCTCATGGCCTAAGATCATACTAGGAGCCATATTTGGCGTGTTTTTTAATTTTTTAATTTTTTTTAGTGTAAAGAGAGCAGTCTCTGGTACTCTACAGCAAGTGGGAGAGAGATTGTGGGGGTGGGGTGGGGGGGGGGGTGGGGAGTATTTGCGTGTCTGTGATAAATGCCTTCCCTTTAAAGTTCCCTCCTTCATACTTCCTCTGTTATCACAGAGGACGTGTCACTGATCTCATTTGTACTAACACTGCAGTGCATGTAAGGTGGCTAATTGCGTCCACCGTCCTGGAACGCATAATTTCTGGATTAATGTTCACTAACGTGCAGTCTTCTACAGTAGTTGTGTCCTGCGCAGAAAACAGCACGTAGTTTGCTGTAACAAACTGTTAGCACTCGCTGATATTGTATAAGTAATTAAATTTTGGTTTGTTTAAACGGGATGCCACTCGCTTCTTATTTGCAGAATACGAGAAACTGCACAACTACAGTCCACTTTATGAACCACAAATAATTTCCATTCCCCCACACGTTCATAGACAATAAACAAAATAATGAACTTAGTTTGCGGTGTTACTGTCGGTCTAGATCTCAGTGACATGTCCAAAGAACCAAAGTTTGCCAATTAACTTCTGCAGCAATACCGACCGTAGCAGACAACATATTGTCCTCCGAAACTACCGATGGAGCGATCACATTTACAGACCAAATTCCTCATAAAGTCTTAACTGCTACCGGCTGCGGCAGACAACATGTTCAGTTTTTTAATATTTATAACAGAAGTTTGTTGTGTTTATTGTTAAGCGCCCTTTTCCGAACACAGTAGCCAATCGCGGAGGAAGACCACAGTTTGGACTGTCTTTCTCACGATACAAGCACCGAACAAATCATCTGTTATCGGTACCTCACATCACATTACATCATGAACCTACTGCTGTCTTCTTAACTGCTCTAAGAAGAGCTGCTTGTAGCTGAATATGATGGTTGTAAAGCCAGAAATAATACAGCCCGTGTAGAGTTACGTACGTAAACTACGAGGTGTGTATTTCATTAAACGAAGGGGACAGTTGATAGCATAAATCAGGTTCCAATGGATGTAGGTTGCTGTAGTTATATAAGGAGGCTTGCACAGTGTACTTCAGAAAATGGATTGTATCAGCTGGTTTACTTAGCCTGGAAGTCGTATATCGGTTCATCGGTTTCGGTCATAGATCATCACTGGATGTAAGGCAAAGCAGAGCAGTTAAAAACTTATCCCATTTTCCTTTTAAGCTGACATAACAACAGGATCGTCACAGTGAAACCACCGAAACAACTGTCGTAACCCGCACTTGAAATACTAACGAACATATTTCACAATGCTTAAATTCAAATAGAAATACAGGGTGATTCAAAAAGAATACCACAACTTTAAAAATGTGTATTTAATGAAAGAAACATAATATAACCTTCTGTTATACATCATTACAAAGAGTATTTAAAAAGGTTTTTTTTCACTCAAAAACAAGTTCAGAGATGTTCAATATGGCCCCCTCCAGACACTCGAGCAATATCAACCCGATACTCCAACTCGTTCCACACTCTCTGTAGCATATCCGGCGTAACAGTTTGGATAGCTGCTGTTATTTCTCGTTTCAAATCTTCAATGGTGGCTGGGAGAGGTGGCCGAAACACCATATCCTTAACATACCCCCATAAGAAAAAATCGCAGGGGGTAAGATCAGGGCTTCTTGGAGGCCAGTGATGAAGTGCTCTGTCACGGGCTGCCTGGCGGCCGATCCATCGCCTCGGGTAGTTGACGTTCAGGTTTCATAACTAACCTTTTTCGTAGGACTCTCCATAAAGTTGATTGTGGAATTTGCAGCTATCTGCTAGCTCTGCGAGTCGATTTTCCTGGGCTGCGAACAAATGCTTGCTGGACGCGTGCTACATTTTCATCACTCGTTCTCGGCCGTCCAGAACTTTTCCCTTTGCACAAACACCCATTCTCTGTAAACTGTTTATACCAACGTTTAATACACCACCTATCACGAGGTTTAACACCATACTTCGTTCGAAATGCACCCTGAACAACTGTCGTCGATTCACTTCTGCCGTACTCAATAACACAAAAAGCTTTCTGTTGAGCGGTCGCCATCTTAGCATCAACTGACGCTGACGCCTAGTCAACAGCGCCTCAAGCGAACAAATGTACAACTAAATGAAACTTTATAGCTCCCTTAATTCGCCGACAGATAGTGCTTAGCTCTGCCTTTTGTCGTTGCAGAGTTTTAAATTCCTAAAGTTGTGGTATTCTTTTTGAATCACCCTGTATACCATAGAAGATCAAAACGGACATGGCACTGGCGTAACACAGACGACGACACGACGACAGGTTCATCATCTACGCACATTCGACGTCCACTGGTGACTAAACGTCTCTAAGACAACTGCACGAATACAGTGTTCAGCTATATGCTTCCATATCGATCTTGCATGTGTTCTAATGTTTATTCACGTATCATTAATTGCCACGCCAGTCTTTCCATCTCACTTGAAATACTTAGCCTTTCTACCATCTTTTCGCCTGGCTAAATGTCTTCATCTCCGTTTCATTTTCGTTGTCATAATTACACTTCACACTGCATTTTGCTTTCCTGTCTATTAGTAGCCCCCAATAGCTTCAGTGAGTACAGATGTTATTAGGAATTACGACAAACTAAGTGGGTATCTTTCCGGACACTGTCTCTGTGTGTCAGAGGGGCTTAATTGTGACCACCAATAAAGTTTGTTGGCTTCGTATGTGTGTTCTGTTAACTTCGGGTAACTTGCCGGATTGAGGCTGCGCTACGTACGGCACACAACGTTGCTGATCGGAATTCAAGTTCGAAAATATGTTGTGGATAATTTAAAAGCCCACGAACCAAAGCTGAAATTTCACTGCTCTGCTGTTCAGAGTTGAGCTGTCAAAAGCTATTTTATACGCTCCACCTGTTGTTGCAGAAGCCTCAAAATTACACGTACTGTACATGTCATTGTAATAGCTACACACAGAAATACTCTACATGACACGTGCTAGTGCTCTGATCCCTTTGAGGTGCTAAAATGCGCGTTTCCATAGTCTTATTTATCAAAAAACGCAGCTTAATGTTTTTCGTTTGTTGTACATGAACCTTCTAACAAATAAAAGCTGTATTTAACTTCTCGCCACCTTAAGTGTTACACATGAATTATAGCTGGAATTTGAGCAGTTTTTCCGTGGTGACATTAGTTTTTTGCTGGGTGCATGATTTTTTGAGTTATTTGCGTCTTAAAAATGGGTCAAATGGCTCTGAGCACTGTGGGACTTAACATCGGAGGTCATCAGTCCCCTAGAACTTAGAACTACTTAAACCTAACTAACACCTAAGGACATCACACACATTCATGCCCGAGGCAGGATTCAAACATGCGACCGTAGCGGTCGCGCGGTTCCAGACTGTAGCGCCTAGAACACCTCGGCCCGTTTTGCGTCTTACTCAGTCAACAGTACAACTATTCACAATTATTTATATTAAACACAGGAATAGTTCAACATTTACAGATAGTCGTAGTTTGCCTAAAGGTGCCCCTACATATGTTCCTGCAACTTATTTTGCATAAAATTTGTTTTTTAACCCTTGGAATCAAGAATCTGTATCATAACTCAAGCTGTATTGCTTTAATAGCAGTTCAGAAACGGTTTTCCGATAATACTTTTCAAGCAGTCTGTGTTCTTTAAGATCGCATCAGGCGTATAGAAGTTAGTAATTTTAAAAGCTGAAAGGTACATTCACATCTTTCATCACTATCTAAAGCACCGTTATTTGTGCAGGGTGGGTGTGTAGATGTGCGTCTACGCCCCGATTCTCTGTTGCGTACGGAGCCGTTGTCTGTTCTTACTTGGTGCTGTGAAATTTGTCAGACGGCTAACTCCGCGGCCGTCGTATTCGACCAGCAGCAGGGGTTGCCGTGTCGCCTGCTGCTCAGACACACGCCACCTCCGCGCCAGCTATGCCAGCCTGTGCCGGAAAGCGTGCCACGTCATCTGTCAAAACTCCCCGTCTGCCATCTCTCACAGTGTTAAAGTAAGCTAGGAATGACCAGCAAATTGCATAGTATATTGGCGGTCAACATCAGATATTCAGCTCTGGGTATGAAAATGTGGGGCACAAAAGAAACGAAATTCCAAAGCATTTCGATAACACGTCGCCTAGCGCCCTGAACAAAGTTGACTGGTGGCAAAAACCCGCCGTGTTTCAATAACCGTGCTCGAGATGAAGTTGCAACGAAAACAGAAAGAGCTTCGTCACAGATTTTAGACAAATCAGAGCCTAGTAACGAACGAAAGCTGAACGTAGCGAAAATGTGCGTAAGAAGAGCAGTGAGAGAAACGTTGAGTGATTCTAAATTAAATTTTGCTCAGCCGATCTGTTGGTAAATTATTGTATCAAGAAATACATGTCAGCCGTTGTCCCAGTCCGTAATGGATCAACAAAGATCTGAACTGAAGCCCTAAGAAGTTAGGTTGTCAGTAAGCGGATCGCAGTCCTTTATTCAGTCGCTATGTGATCATACTGGCAACAAATCGTAAGATGACTGAAAGTAGATCGAAATACTGAAGTCGGTGTTTCCAAATTCTCTCACTGCGGAATATGGTGATACGATTTGTCCTTTCAACCATCTCACGAAGAAGATGGAAAACACTGAGATAAGTGTTCAGAAAAAGAAAATTAACTGAAATCGCTCGAGAGTGAGTGGAAAGGCACCACGACTGGGGAGATATTGTGAAATACATAGTTTACCCCTTCTAGTAGCGTTTAACGTAGATCGCCTAGCAACGAAGGGTACTTAGGGATTGGCAAAGAGAAACCTTGCTTTTTGCAATATATATAAATATAGCGAAATGCAGGAACACCTGCAAAAGATCAGCCAAGGTTCACATGGCTCTGATCACTATGGGACTTAACATCTGAGGTCATTAGTCCCTTAGAACTTAGAACTACTTAAACCTAACTAACCTAAGGACATCACACACATCCATGCCTGAGGCAGGATTCGAACCTGCGACCGTAGCGGTCGCGCGGTTCCAGACTGAAGCGCCTAGAACCGCTCGGCCACTCCGGCCGGCCGTTCGATTACAGAATTGGCTATGAATTACAGGACGTATTAAGTGCCGTAAAATAAGTAGGAGGGGATTATTTATTTTTTAAAAAAAATTAAATTCCAGAGTTAGACTCATAGGAAGAACTTCTAATTCAACCACGAAAAAACTGGTTTACAAAACGCTCATAATGCCGATTCTCGAGCACTGATCATCGGTCCGAGACCCTTACCAGTTTGGTTTAATAGAAGAGAGAGATCCAGTGGAGAGCGGCGCAGTTCGTCACAGATTGCTTTAATAAGCGCGAGAGAGTTACGCAGATGCTCCACAAACTGAAGCGGCAGTAGCTACAAGAGGCGACTTGCATCAGGGGCAGATTTACTGTCCAAATTCCGAGAGGGCACATTCCAAGGAGAACCGAGCAGCATAAGTACGTCCTCACACACACACACACACACACACACACACACACACACACACACACACACACACCATTTGACAATGGAACAGGGGAGGCGGTAGCTGTGTTTCTCGCTGAGTAGCCTTCCTGTCGTAAGTCCAAACTGGTAATATCCACTGACTGTAAGCGTTCGCTTCCACACAGATCGGAAACTTAATTTTTGAAAATCCTCCCTAAGCGCTTCAGGCAATTTTTATTCTTCTGTTTGTTGCTTTTGCTGTCCATCGAGTTACTGTCTTCACTGCACAAAATACAGAAACCCAACTGGTTCTCTTTTTCGTTATTAAGTTCTACTCTTTTTCTTTTCGATATGTTGATTACACATTTTTCAGCATTATTGTTACTGATTCTGTTAAAGAGAAATCGCTTTTCCACCTTGGCTGCTATGTCATCAGTCATGTATTTCATACGATCAGCTGATTACGGCGATGTACCGTTTCCCAGCTCATACTCACAACGTCGTAATTCTACGCTCTCGTCCTGTTTGTGTTTTATAAATGTTCAACTGTCATTTACATATATAACTGCTGGCGTAGTAGACGCGAACGGCAACAAAGTTCCATCCTAGGCATCTACTTAAATAACACTACTGCCGTAAACATAAAACTAGTGGTGTGTTCCACAGAACGTTGCCCTTCATGGGTTGATTTAGACATGTACGTAAGCGGCTAAGAAACTAGTGTTACTTAAATGGGCGATGAGTATGGCTCTTTCTTTTCGTCAGGATCTACTACGTCAGCAGCTGCGTACCTAAAAGACACACGTTCCTACACAGAGTTGAAATGAGTCAAAACTTGAAAATTTCACATCGCCGCATTCAGCTGGTCGTAAGGAATAAATGAGTGATAACACAATATCCAGTGTGGAAAAGCGAATTGTCTTTTAATGAATATGTGTTCATGACACGATTTTTTTCAGAGGAACCTCTTGCTATTTATGTCTTCTGCCGAAAGTGATTTATATAAAGTACTTTCATTCGTTGTTATATGTTAGCTATATTAGCTCAGGAGTAAATCGGAGGTGGTTCATACCACAGCCCTTCTGCCTCCTTATTTTCAGAGTCTCCGTATCTGATAATTTCCTCTAGGACAGTTGGGAGTAGGTTTAGTAATATGGTATGTTCTTGTCTGTCCCCCTGTCCCCTCTTTCAGTGTCGAATGAGTTGATTATATGTGACACATTAAATGTGTGTACCAGGCTGAGACTCGAACGCAGATGCCTTCCTCTGGCTGGCAGTGAGTTGCTTCCGGACACAGAGAAGCCAGCCACTGCTGGAAGGTGCTGTTTGATTCGCGAGACCAGCTCGGTAAGAGTAGTGATAACATATCACATCGCTAGTGTTTACCCGTGAGAAGAGCGCAGAGAAAAGGCATGCGCCAGTGTCCTGGGACACAGCATACACCTAGCTGGTGGTTCAAATGGCTCTGAGCACTATGCGACTTAACTTCTGAGGTCATCAGTCGCCTAGAACTTAGAACTAATTAAACCTAACTAACCTAAGGACATCACACACATCCATGCCCGAGGCAGGATTCGAACCTGCGACCGTAGCGGTCGCTCGGCTCCAGACTGTAGCGCCTAGAACCGCACGGCCACTCCGGCCGGCCAGCTGGTGGTTCTACTTGCTGTTCTCGAGACAAGGCTGCTGTCCAGCGGACTGCCACACGCACTTCGGCGGCCCTCTCGCAATACGAAGGAAGCTTGTAGTCTCACGCTCAGAGATTATTAAAGGCAGATCTGCCTGATGCTGTGGTCTATTCAGAGGATCCCTCGTGTGTAAGAAGATCAAGGAAAATGTAGATCTGGAGATGGGACGGCGTTTAAAGAGAGCAGTAGTATAGGTTGCCGCTGTGTCAGCAAACCCCCCCCCCCCCTTGCCTTCCGCTGCCATGATTTTCTTTCATATCCACAGTCGCCAAAACACGACAGAGAGGGAATGTTACGTTTACAAGTACCCAGTAGCCCAACACACCACACGGATGGTGTCCTGCGGAGTGAAATTTGATTCCAAAAAAGGTAGACGAAAGGTCCTGTGATACACCCGTCCGAACTACGGCACTTGCTCGGCAACTGTATACTGATGAAAGGAACTGGAGGTGCTCGAACAACCGCAATGCCTAATTTTTTCGAACAGGAGTGGTCGTACTTGATTTCTGTCGCACGCAATCTCGAAATTTTTGTTTATGACCAGATGTTCAGAAACGAGATAAAACATAAAACCAAATTACAAACAGAGAATTTAAAAATCATTTCTATAATGTACATGCGTTGTTATATTGAAGTATGGGACTATGTACCCATAAAGGAGACATAAGCTGTATATGGCTATATATAACTTCCACGCCTAACGCGCCCTATATATATGAGACTTCACAAAATGAAAAAAATTTCCTTCGACAACATGGGAAAAAAAATTCGTTTGACAACATGGGAAAAAAAATTCGTTTGACAACATGGGAAAAAAATTCGTTTAACAACATGGGGAAAAAAATTCGTTTGACAACATGGGAAAAAAAATTCGTTTGACAACATGGGGAAAAAAATTCGTTTGACAACATGGGGAAAAAAATTCGTTTGACAACATGGGGAAAAAAATTCGTTTGACAACATGGGGAAAAAAATTTCCTTTCACAACATGGGGAAAAAAATTTCCTTTCACAACATGGGGAAAAAAATTTCCTTTCACAACATGGGGAAAAAAATTTCCTTTCACAACATGGGGAAAAAAATTTCCTTTCACAACATGGGGAAAAAAATTTCCTTTCACAACATGGGGAAAAAAATTTCCTCTCACAACATGGGGAAAAAAATTTCCTCTCACAACATGGGGAAAAAAATTTCGTTTCACAACATGGGGAAAAAAATTTCGTTTCACAACATGGGGAAAAAAATTTCGTTTCACAACATGGGGAAAAAAATTTCGTTTCACAACATGGGGAAAAAAATTTCGTTTCACAACATGGGGAAAAAAATTTCGTTTCACAACATGGGGAAAAAAATTTCGTTTCACAACATGGGGAAAAAAATTTCGTTTCACAACATGGGGAAAAAAATTTCGTTTCACAACATGGGGAAAAAAATTTCGTTTCACAACATGGGGAAAAAAATTTCGTTTCACAACATGGGGAAAAAAATTTCGTTTCACAACATGGGGAAAAAAATTTCGTTTCACAACATGGGGAAAAAAATTTCGTTTCACAACATGGGGAAAAAAATTTCGTTTCACAACATGGGGAAAAAAATTTCGTTTCACAACATGGGGAAAAAAATTTCGTTTCACAACATGGGGAAAAAAATTTCGTTTCACAACATGGGGAAAAAAATTTCGTTTCACAACATGGGGAAAAAAATTTCCTTTCACAACATGGGGAAAAAAATTTCCTTTCACAACATGGGGAAAAAAATTTCCTTTCACAACATGGGGAAAAAAATTTCCTTTCACAACATGGGGAAAAAAATTTCCTTTCACAACATGGGGAAAAAAATTTCCTTTCACAACATGAAAACAATTTCCTTTATAATTTTAATACTATGGTTCATTGTCATTATTGCTAAGTGAAAGATACGTGAGCGTCATATGTTCATGTATATATGTTCATATCAAATAAGGTAAGTATGTAGTGTAAAGTTAATGTAAGTAGTTAAAATTCATCTACTGTGTCCACGGGCCTACCGTTGTGTTCTGTTGATGACAGTTCGTTATCAGTGGTCGTAGCAATTCGGGAGGTAGTATATGGTTGCCGATTAGCTCGGTAAGTCTTATCTTGGTCGTCACAAACATTTCACTTTTTTCCAAATATGTCACAGTTTACGAGGTTGTGGTTTAATCATATTTGCGGCAAATATTTGCCTCTGTTCTTTTTTTCAATATGTCACAAGTTTAGAGGTGGTGGTTAGAGTAGAAATTAATAGCACAGTTTCAGTAATGAAATTTATGACCTCGGTTTCCGCAATTAGGCGGTTTTAATATGTCGGAATTTCCAAGATAGTGTCTGGGGCGAACGGGACCTAACAGCTCAGACGCCAACCACGGTTCGGAGGGAAGCAATAGTACTCCATCTCCAGCACGTCCTTGTTGCTATAAAGTCAAGCTGCCCTTCAAAAATGTATAGCACATTAACTGGACTTGCATTTCCTTTAAAGCCAAGTACCTCGGACAGGAAAGTATTGTAAATGCATACATTTAACTCGCCACGCTCAGCTACGGTAGCGTGCTGCTCCCCACAGTGAGTTGCTTTCTTCTCCAGAGCGGCTATTGTCTCCTAGTCAGGCCCGCCTGCATTTCTTGCGTCCTGCGCTGCCGTGTTGCACGTCGACACGCTCTGCTTGACGCACTGCAGGGATTCTCTTTCTTGTCTTACTCCGTAATTCTGTTTCCCTAAGAACATGTAAGAGAGTAACTGGTTTCTATCATCACGCAAGTCAGCGGGAGGTTTATTTTCTGCGATACGCGCCGGCCCCGGGTTGAATGTCGCTCTTGGAATACTGTTGCTTCAGCAGTCCCCCGTGCCGTCGTACTGCTGCACTTCCGCCTGTCTACGGAATACAGTTTTCAGATAGACATTAGCAGCTGCATTGAAAACAGGCAGTGGTGCTAAACAGATTGCAGGTTCTTAAGTTTTGGTCCTATTGTCTCCTTTCTTATATTCCAACACGTATGAATATTTTATCATTACAATTGTCTCCAGTGTTTTAACTCCTTTTTTGCTAACATGTTTTGTCTCCGACTTGTAGACTTAACATCAGTGATTGTGTAATAGCTTTCGTAATGTCACAGTTATGGATTTTCTCCACGGTATTCAGATACTTTGCGTCGGGGGTTTATCCTGTGTTCTGTATCCTTCTCACAACCTGGTGGCACATCGAACACAATTCAAAGATATTTCAGTTCTTGACAGCTTTGCTGATAATCCCGTTGTTATCAAAGTATTTCTTCATATGCTGTACCCTGTTTCTTGCATTCACTGAGCATTCGAGTAACTGGAAGTGCGGCAGACGTGACTATAACCGCAGAGCATGGCACTGTCGTGTCGTACTACAAAGAGCGAATTAGGCATATATCTTCCTTTTAATTCAACCAGTTACATACTCTTGTTCAGTTGCCCTATTTTTTGTGGTTGGTTACTTCTTGTTCTACCTATCTATTGATCTGCTCCATATTAGTCGATAATTTATTACTGCTTTAAGTACTCTTTTTGCATTCATTCGTGTGACGCGATTCTCAATTTATTTCTGTACTCCTTGATCTGTTCCTTTATGCTTGCAAGTGCTAGGCCTCGAAACACTATTGTATTCCTAATAGTATCAGATAGTGTATAGCCAAGTGCTCTTCTTAAATTCGTTTCCGCGGCTTCGATACTTCATTCATTTCCAGCTGTTACTGTCAGTCTCACTGCCAAGAAGCATAGATGCTATTTTTTTTGTAGAATTTTACTGTTTTTTTCCTCGCCTTTTTATTCACTGTTGTGTATATGGTCCCAGTAATATAACTGAATCTTTAAATTTTATCAATGTTGTAAGGTTTATAATTTTGACAGCTAGTTGAGAGTACGAGGCCGGCCGATGTGGCCGAGCAGTTCTAGGCGCTACAGTCTGGAACCGCGCGACCGCTACGGTCGCAGGTTCGAATCCTGCTTCGGGCATGGATGTGTGTGATGTCCTTAGGTTAGTTAGGTTGAAGTAGTTCTAAGTTCTAGGGGACTGGTGACCTCAGGTGTTAAGTTCCATAGTGCTCAGTCATTTGAACCATATGAGAGTACGAAATGAGGTCCCAGCAAGGAAACCTGTAAGAGCCATCTGAAGATGGATATGCAATAAATCCGAAACCGGTAATGGTTCGTTTTGAATAAGCTTTCGCAAACAGTACTTGGGCCTTGGTTGCTGTATGAATTACGAGCCTTATAAACTGTAAGACAGCCACTGTTCTCAATACGTCTACTTTTGACAAGATAGCACTTTTTCGGTATGTCTTTTTCCTTTTTGAAGGACACGGTATTTCCCTTGGCAGTAATTTTTGCTATAAGTGATTGTTCATCAGCAAAGAGTGTTAGTTAAAGTAATGGGTTAAAAGTCTGTTTCATTTAGCCATTCTCTTAATATATTATCAATGTAGATATGAAAATGTTCGGAGACAAACTGCACCCTTTTCGTAAGCTTAAATCTGTTGTTACTTTAACACACTTTTCTGGCCGTGGCAATTCGAAGTCTCTGTACTTTTGTGGCATTACTCTTACTATGTGGTATAGAACGGCTCTCCTGTCAAGTATTCACAACAACATTCTCCTGTCTGCAGTGCCAAAGGCTTTAGCAGGAAATGTGCTCAACGAATTCTACAACATTGCCATTATTTGCCCGACGACTGCAAAGTTACGTTCGCTGCTGTAGCAGTATTGTCAAGAAGCAATAGGCGGGTATGCTCACCCAACAGTGACACCTGCAACCAGAGCATGAGAAAGCTCGAGTTGGTGGTCGGTGTGCTGTCCGGGGGCTAGGAGAAGCAGCGGGCATTTCTGCAGACATGGGCAGCTAATTTCAAATATCAATTTTTTTAATATTGGTTTTGCCTACTAAGTACCGCATGGAATAACTTACGTATTCTTTCGTTTCGCCTTCCTTTCTTTCTTTCCAGTAATTTTTCATTCTTTCCCTATGTTTTTCTATTCTTTCTTCTTTCCATATTGCAGCTATCTTTTTCTTTATTTTCTCTTGGAAGCCGTTGAAATCTTTTACTTTTGCTCTGAAACTGCCTCTTTCTACTATTTCTTTTTCCATTACTTCCATTTTCTTCAGGTCTGCTGTAACTTCTTTTATCTACGTCACTGATGTTTTGTGGTTTCTGTCAAAGAAGTTAAAAATTCTTTATTCTGTGTTCGTCCAGTCTTTTGACGTGTACATAGAATGTAACTCTTCTCTTCCTGATCGTGTCCGATATTCGCTATATCTGTTGATAAACGTCCATATTGCTTCTTAATTTCCATTTCCCATTCTCATATTTTGATCCCAAAATTTTCCTGATTTATGTACCTTTGCTTTCTTCTATTTCATTTGATTGTTTAGCTATATGTAACGAAAGGCATTCTGATACATAAAGGCTTCTGGTTTAGTGATAGTATTGTAGTGCCGAAGTTTTGCATTTATGAAAATAGATTTCTTGTTCTGCAGGTGTTTTTTAGTTGAAATGCGACCTGCATTTTCCTTGCTCTTGCTATATTAACTTCTCCGTCTAAAGCATTTGGTTGTGTTACTTCAGGTACATATTTAAATTTTGTAGCCATTTTTATTCTGCCATAATCAGTTTCCATATATTTAGTTGTTTCTTTCACATCTGTCATGTATTCTGTTTTTCAAAAGATATATATATAGGCCTGCATTGTTGCATCCACTATAGATTCAGCATAGACGGAGAGGTCATCTGCAAAAGCCAGACAATAAAAACTCAGATTATACCCTTTTCTCCCAGTTGTTATTCCTTTAATTCCTTGTTCTGTTCTTGTCTTCTATTCCCCGATTACCTTTTCTAGCACACAATTGAACAGCAATGGGGACAGTCCACATCTCTCCCTTACGCCATTTTTGATCTCAGAACTCTTGGAGATTTCGCCTAAAAATTTAATTTTGCCCTTATTGGTGTGTCTTTTACGATTCAAATATCAATTATTAATAAAATATTACAATATTAGTTGCTACTCACCATATAGCAGAGATGCTGAGTCGCAGATAGGCACAACAAAAAGGTTTTCACACTTAAATCTTTCGGCCAATGGCCTTTGTCAACAATAGACACACTCACGCAAACGCAATTCACACACACGACTGCAGTCTCAGGCAAAATCTTTTTATGAAGATGGTATCTGTTCTTTCGGACATGTTCGAAAGAACATATACCATCTTCATATATAGTTAAGGCTAACCGGCCATTGACCTTCTTCTGTGCTGGATGCACACGCATTGGCCGAACTCTTACGGGACTCGGTAAGATTGTCTGCCGCGGTAATGAGTGTAATGGGCAGGGGCACTACGATTGTAGTGTGTGGACATTAAGTTGGGAATTTGAGTCTCACGGGGAGCGTGCAAGGGATAAATCCCTGCAGTCGCACTATCCCCTATGCCCTCGGTGGCTCATATGGATAGTGTCAGCCATGTAAGCAGGAGATCCCGGGTTCGAGTCCCGGTTGGGGCACACATTTTCAACTGTCCCCGTTGATATATATCAACGCCTGTCGACAGCTTAGGGTCTTGATTTAATTGTCATTTCAAAATCTTTGTGTTGTGCCTATCTGCGACTCAGCATCTCCGCTATATGGTGAGTAGCAAATTTTCTTCGCATAATATTGTTACATTCCATCTTGGATTTTCCATTGGTTGATTACTAATAAAATAAATCTATAAAGACCTATGTCGTCCATAGTTGTTCAAACTAATGTTCTTATGGGCAACATCATTTTATTACAACAGCCATTCATAAAATAAACAACAGAATGATGGTAAGGGGGGTAGGCCGTCAAACGGGCCGACGTGGAGCAGGAGAGGAACCACAGGACATTTTAATTTCCACTGTCTATACGTTTACAAATAAATTCATAAAACTTTAACAGCATGACCAGGAAGGATTCAGGAGTCATACTCATAGCAGTGGAAGCTCGAAAACGTAACAAAACACATTTTTTTTACATGTGAAATTTCATCATTTTTTTCACTTACTACTGGCTGCGTTTGTTGCCATAGGTACACTTTTCTTCCTAAGTAAGAGAGATTCTTCGATGACTTTTGCACAGCATACAAACCATAGTTACAGCTGTATGAAACTCTAGAAGTTATTTAACTTACGAAAAAATGAATGAACTGTTACATTTTAAACTTCATGTTTAGAAAAAACTCAAGTTTTATAGTTAATTTTCTCAATTTTCTCCACAGTTTTTAATAGATTTTGAAAATTCAAGAGTTTCGTACAAATGTAACTACTGTTTGTATGCTACGAAAAATTCATCGAAGAATCTCTCTTAGTTAGGAAGAAAAGTGTACCTGTAGCAACAAATGCAGCCAGTAATAAGTGAAAAAATGATGAAATTTCACATGTAAACAAAGGTATTTTGCTACGTTTTTGAACTTCTACCGTGATGAGTGTGAGTCCTCAATCCTTCCTGGTCATGGTGAAAAAGTTTTATGAATTTATTTGTAAAAGCATAGACAGTAGAAATTAAAATGTCCTGTGGTGACTCTCCTGCTCCAAGTCGGCCCGTTTGACGTCCTACCCACCCTTAATGTCACGAAAGTAGACAGAGATCGACGATCACCAGCGAGCCGCACTTTGAGCAGGCACCCCACAAGCTTACAACACTATTCGTTAGGCAGCCTAGCGCCGCGCGGGATTAACCGAGCGGTCCAAGGCGCTGCAGTCATGGACTGTGCGGCTGGTCCCGGCGGAGGTTCGAGTCCTTAGGATAGTTTAGGTTAAGTAATGTGTAAGCTTAGGGACTGATGACCTTAGCAGTTAAGTCCCATAAGACATGTTCCCCGAAGAAGGCAAGTGAGTGTTTCTAGTATGAGCGTGTTGGAATTTTGCGTTCGAGAAATTATACAGACTGCTAAAAATGCCTCAGGTAACTGTTTGCGATACAAAGTAACTTTCGATACTGAAAGACGGTGATGCTCGCTGTGATAAGAGCGGCGCTCGTGAGCGCGGGTAGGACCCGTATATATGCGCAGTTTGCCTGTTTGATAACTAGAGGTGGTGGCGCCAGTTGTTAAATCGCAGTGGCGGCAGTCGCTCGCCGGCCAGCTTGTCCGTCAGCCCCGGCTCGGGTCGGCGTGACCGGCCCGCCGCTAAGTGCGCTTTCACGCGCCCGGCTCTGCCCGTACGTCATTTTCGAGTGCAGAACCGGTCCACCGCGCCGGGCTGCCCCGGAAAGTTGGTGCACCGGCCGCTGCTAAGGGCCCCGGGCAGCTACGCAACAGTAGCGCAGCAGCGGCAGCGAGCGAGGGAGGCGCCGCGCGCAAACGAGGC
Source organism: Schistocerca nitens (assembly GCF_023898315.1). Classification (NCBI taxonomy): domain Eukaryota; kingdom Metazoa; phylum Arthropoda; class Insecta; order Orthoptera; family Acrididae; genus Schistocerca; species Schistocerca nitens. Next base: position 602,735,643 of record NC_064619.1, on the reverse strand, counting down.
TGTGCCACCGAGCCGCGCAAGTAACCGGCTGCACTGGGACACCACAGCTTCTCCCGGCGTGTACAGTGCTCACATAACTGACGGGAATGCAGTCGGCTGACGGCGTCTACAACCGCCGACGTTTCGACAGCAGCACGCCCTGCAAAACTGCAGCGAGCCAGCCCTGTGCAAGCGAATTTAAAACCTCGATTTTTGCAGAAACTCCTTGAAGATCACACACAATTGCACAGACAGTACGACTGGGATAGGTTCTCGAACTGCAACTGTTCTTTCTGGACTCGAAGTCTCTGTTTAGAAGAAGTGGCAGTTGGCATCATTTCTATTTTATTTTCGCTCCAGGACAATACTGTCTTAAATTACTTGCATGTTACTATTCCTGAGAACCTCTAACTTTAACACCGAGCGAAGTGGCGCAGTGGTTAGCACACCGGACTCGCATTCGGGAGGATGACGGTTCAATCCCGCGTCCGGCCATCCTGATTTAGGTTTTCCGTGATTTCCCTAAATCGCTCCAGGCAAATGGAGCCGACTTCCTTCTCCATCCTTCCCTAATCCGATGACACCGATGACCTCGCTGTCTGGTCACCTCCCTCGAAACACCCCCCCCCCCCCCCTCTCCTCTTACTTTAACAAAAATGTCATTCATAAAGATCAAATAACATGAGTATAGCCGCGCGGTCTGGGGCGCCTTGCCACGGTTGGCGCGGCTGTCCCCGTCGGAGGTTCGAGTCCTCCCTCGATGCATGAGTGTGTGCGTTGTCCTTAGCGTAAGTTAGTTTAAGTTAGATTAAGTAGTGTGTAAGCCTAGGAACCGATGACCTCAGCAGTTTGGTGCCATAGGAACTGACCACCAACCGTGAGGAAAACTTGTATCCGGAGAATTGTTTGCATAGGTGTAATATTGCCTTATTGTGCTCTGTAGCTTGCTGTACACTTATTTCCTTGTTAAGACGTCGCATTCAGACGGAAATCCTAGCACAAATAAATCAGTACACTCCTCTTCTACTTTTCCACATAGCTTTTTTTTATTTACGTCAACATTTGCCTTTCATTTCGATATTCCTATGACTTGTCGGGTACTACCTCAGGTGTTTTTATGCTGATAACGTCTGATTCGAAGGACAACCGCAGCGAGGATCATATTGACTGTATTTAAAATCCACTCCTATTGTAGATATATATATATATATATATATATATATATATATATATATATATATATATATATATATATATAATTTCTTTTCTAACACATGGCTGTTATCCGAATGGCTCCCGGTATAAGGAGACCAACCTTATCAAGTGCCAACGGCCAGTAAGGGGCGGATGAACGGGTAAGGAAGGGGCACGCTCTTGTCGCAGGGATGAGAGATTGTCCCTAAAGGCGGAGGAACCATTAACATGGTCAACGGCAGGAGGATGCAGAAGGTAACGGGAAACCACTGCATTAACGATCCCATACAGGATTCCCAAATTAAAATATGGCTACGACCAATTCAAAATTTTCCGGAGTTTCAATTCCCCCATTCGGATCTCCGGGGGGGGGGGGGAGGGGGGGGGAGGGAATGTCTTGGGCAAGGCTGTAAGGATTATATATAATCATCATCCGGAGGAAGGCGCCGGAAAGGTGCCCCGTGATGTCCTGATGTCCATATTACGCAGTACTCTGTTAACCTATAAACGCGTTCCTGTGGGGATGCGAATATACGCAGTAATAACGGGGGTAATAGACTTAAGATTACTATTTGTTTTACATGCGATCGATAATTGTTTCAAATCACCATTATTACCCAATTTAGGATGGAGTGACACTGTTTTGGCTTCAAAGCACTGTCGTGGAAAATACGACACAAATCTATCAGCGTTCGTCTCGAGATAGATTTACAAATACACAATGCCACGGTTATTACACTGAATAGTGTAGTGCGTTAGTATGATTTAACATTACGATCAATAACTTAAATTTGGTTAATGAACTGTGTCACTAAACAGTATGGAGTATATGGCGAATCGTAACAAGATTCTCACAATTTCACAAAATCGGTTTCATTAATTACGGCAAAGCGTCGATAAACGAGAAATTCGTTGGTCGAAATTAGTGCTCGAAGACGTGTCTTGATTACTTTAAACTACCATTTATTGCGCTTTTATAACGCAGTGAGGCTGACCCAAAGCAAACACTTCCAGTCAAAATGTGGGCTCGGTGAATGCTGATGTACCTTTTACACAGAGTTTTCGCCTCTATTCAGTACTTCATTCGTGTCGTTGAACCATTAAAGTGTGCTCAGAATGAAGACCCAGATATTATTGAATTCTCTTCGCAGGACCGAGCGAGGTGGCGCAGTGGTGAGCTCACTGAACGCGCATTCGGGAGGACGTCGCTTCAATCGAGCATCCGGCCATCCTGATTTAGGTTTTCCGTGATTTCCCTAGATCACTTCAGGCAAATGCCGGGATGGTTCCTTTGCAAGGGCACGGCCGATTTCCTTCCCCAATCCGAGCTTGTGCTCCGTCTCTAATGACCTCGTTGTCGACAGGACGTTAAACACTAATCTCCTCCTCCTCTTCACAGGAGTGTTGTATTATCAGTGACAATGCTGCCAGGAACAGAAATTTTTGGCGGCTAACGACAAGCTGGTGATTTAGTAGGAGGTGTTTATAATCAATCATCTGCCATTCAACCACATGTTCCTGGGAATAGCCAAGGTCTGACCATCGCAGAGCCTTTTTTTCTGCTATCATTTGTAGATTAAGCTTCCGAAACATTATTGCGTTACGCACGCCTGTCATGTATTGAGAAGTTGTATTTGAGAAGTTGAGGGCAATTTTTTTTAGAACATTCATCTTGGCATTCATCTTGCTTAATCATTGCACCACCTGATCCTCACAGAATTACACTATACTTGTCAAGTGGCACATAACCTTCACGGCAAAACAGATTCTGTTCAAGTGCCCATGACATTTAGTATCGTATTTAAGTTGTTTGATAAGAAAAAATTAATTTTGGCTCCTGTTAGTCAGAAGTTTCTTGTAATTTATCATTAACAGACCCAGTGCCACATAGACGGGTAAAAACGCTTGAAGTTTGCGTAACTAGAGGTTTGATGTTATCAGGCTGTGTCCAGGCTCTATTCGAACTGGAGGCGACTGTGACGCATCATTTTGGCAACAGTGTCACAGATTTCTGTTGCCACTACAGTGGTATTGCTGTGGATACGTATTTCGATAGGGCCGAATATTTGGAGTGCACTTCGTTGTAGTGGGAAGGTCACTGTGTGTTTTTCTGCCGCCAGACGACGCGGTCTGCTGACTCCTTTTTTTAGGCTGGCTGAAGGTCGATTGAAGCGTCTGTTCCGCTCCGCTAAGCTGCAGTGTCACACGAGGTGGAGAAACATTCTCGAACCAGCGTTTATAGGGTAATATACGCCCGTCCTGATGTATCATCTACCACTACAGAAGAAAAGGCACAAAGTCGATCAAGCAAAATCAGTACGGCCTGCAGAGCATAAATGCGCACGTATACAGTGGAACAGCTGCTTTTAACACGATTATTGGCTTGAACAACGCAGTGCCGTTCATAATGTGTACAAATATCGTAGTGGATGACGTCGGAACCTGAGGCTGTCAGTGGGTTACTACACACATAAAAAAAAAAAAAAAAAAAGTTTTGCATCGAGAGTTCCGGAACCTGTACAGAAAACTGGAATACAGATCAACATAAACATAATTTCTGCGCCCGCATCTCGTGGTCGTGCGGTAGCGTTCTCGCTTCCCACGCCCGGGTTCCCGGGTTCGATTCCCGGCGGGGTCAGGGATTTTCTCTGCCTCGTGATGGCTGGGTGTTGTGTGATGTCCTTAGGTTAGTTAGGTTTAAGTAGTTCTAAGTTCTAGGGGACTGATGACCATAGCTGTTAAGTCACATAGTGCTCAGAGCCAGAGAGCCATAATTTCTGCCCTTTTTACTGATCATGACAACCGGCCGGCCGGTGTGGCCGAGCGGTTCTAGGCGCTTCAGTCTGGAACCGTGCTACTACTACGGTCGCAGGTTAGAATCCTGCCTCGGGCATAGATGTGTGCGGTGTCCTTAGGTTGGTTAGGTTTAAGTAGTTCTAAGTTCTAGGGAATTGATGACCTCAGATGTTAAGTCCTATAGTTCTCAGAGCCATTTGAACCAACCATGAAAACCACACACTGCATGTTGTACCACCATACAGAGTCACACCATCATACGGAGACAGACGATCAGATCGATGGATGTTTGACTACCCTAACACAGCATAATCCACAGAAGCGAAAGTAACAGTCGGTTGGGCCCCAGTGAAGCGTAACAGGAGCTTTTTAATGTTCTCACTGCACATCAACCATTAATCAGACAGGTTCATATTATTTGCTGATTATGCTGTTTTCGAGAAAGTACGTTCGTTGCCAAACCGTAAGGAATTTAAAAGACGCGGACAAAATTTCCGCTAGCCGTAATGAATGTCAGCTGCCATTATGTGTAAACAGAGGTAAGATAATGCAATAAGAAAGAGAGAGAACACAACAGTATGAGACTGCAAGATTGATGTTGAATAACTTGAGCACGTCACATGTATAGTCGTAGCATTCGTGAGGTTTACCAAAAATCGACACCTTTGAAAAGGAGCGTACACCCGGAATTAAGTTACGGAAGAGGGAAGGGAGACACAAATATGTTGGAAGGCTCCTGTGAAAGTGCGCTGCGTCCGTGAAGAAAATCGCGAACAAGATGCGACTGCGAGCAGTTGTGGAGTAGTGTTCCAGTGTTAGGAGTCCTCCAAGTCTATTTGACGACACGCATCGGACGAAGTCAGAGACTAGCTGGTAGGGTCTTAACAGATTGGTGTAGCCCACACGGTATCCTAACAGATGTTAGGCGATTTTGAATGAAATGTTTGTTGCGAAATTCTCTCGGCTAAATTTAGAGAAGCAGTATTGGATACACTGCTGTCAACATCGCACACAAACAGCAAGATAGCGAAGATTAGGTCACTTACAGAGCATAGTCACTTTTCCGCTTTGAGTTCTGGAGGAGACAGAAAATCGCTACGAAGTTCAACATTAAGCAATGGCTTGCCGAGTATTCTTGTAAATGTGGAATAGCTATTTGATAGGGCTGTTGCGTATCGTATGTATCCGTTACTGAGCAACGAGCTTCCAGGGGACAGTAGTACAGTTTGGGTACTGCCTTGAAAGGCTTCGTTATTAGCCAGTCTTCTTTGGCGAGTCCGTAGTTGCCGTATTTCTCTAATTTCTTATTCTGATCGGAGCAAGTCGTTAGCGACTCGTAGTAACCGAATACATTTCAACAGTCATGTTTTTTCCCAGCATGCAATTCGTGCTCGGCTTGGGCAAAGTCAGCACCATTGGCAATCTTCCAGCCCATTTCGATATCCCAGACATGTTTCGAGCGCGCAGTAGGCGGCCCGAGTGGCCTGAGCGGGAAAAGTCCATTTCACGAGTGTACCGTGAATATCAGGAATTCAGCAAAACATCAAACCTCCGCCATCGCTGCGGCAAGAAAGATCTGCAAGAACCGGACCAACGACGACTGAAGAGAATTGTTCAACGTGAAAGAAGTCCAACCCTTCCGCAAATTGTTGCAGATTTCAATGCTGTGCCATCAACCCAAGTGTCAGCCTGCGAACCATTCAACGAAATGTCATCAATATGGGGTTTCGGAGCCCGAGGCCCACTCGTGTACTCGTGATCACTGCGCGACACAAAGCTTTACGCCTCGCCTCTCGGCTCTGCCCGTCAACACCGACGTTGGTCTATCGATGACTGGAAACATGTTGCCTGTTTGGACGAGTCTCGTTTCAAATGGTATGGAGCAGATGGAGGTGTACGACGGGTATGGGAGACAAGTATGGGAGAGACAAGTATGGGAGAGACAAGTATGGGAGAGACAAGTATGGGAGAGACAAGTATGGGAGAGACAAGTATGGGAGAGACAAGTATGGGAGAGACAAGTATGGGAGAGACAAGTATGGGAGAGACAAGTATGGGAGAGACAAGTATGGGAGAGACAAGTATGGGAGAGACAAGTATGGGAGAGACAAGTATGGGAGAGACAAGTATGGGAGAGACAAGTATGGGAGAGACAAGTATGGGAGAGACAAGTATGGGAGAGACAAGTATGGGAGAGACAAGTATGGGAGAGACAAGTATGGGAGAGACAAGTATGGGAGAGACAAGTATGGGAGAGACAAGTATGGGAGAGACAAGTATGGGAGAGACAAGTATGGGAGAGACAAGTATGGGAGAGACAAGTATGGGAGAGACAAGTATGGGAGAGACAAGTATGGGAGAGACAAGTATGGGAGAGACAAGTATGGGAGAGACAAGTATGGGAGAGACAAGTATGGGAGAGACAACCTCATGAATCAATGGACCCTGCATGTCAGTAGGGGACTGTTCAAGGTAGTGGATGCCCTATAATGGCGTGGGCCGTGTGCAGTTGGAGTGATACAGGACCCCTGATACGTCTAGATACGACTCTGGCAGGTGACACGTACATAAGCATCCTGTTCGATCACCTGCATCCATTCATGTCCATTATGCATTCTGACGGACTTGGGCAATTCCAGTAGAACAATGCGACACACGTACAAAATTGGTACAGAGTGGCTCTGGGAACACTCTTCTGAGTTTAAACATTTCCGCTGGCCACCAAACTCGCCAGACATGAACATATTGACCATATCTGAGATGCCTAGCAACGTGCTGCTCAGAAGAGATCTCCATCGCCTGTAATATTACGGATTCATGGACAGCCCTGCAGGATTCATGGTGTCAGTTCCCTCCAGCACTACTTTCGACATTAGTCGAACCCATGTCATGTCTTGTTGCGGCACTTGCGCGTGTTTGCGGGGGTGTTGACGGTATTAGGCAGGTGTACCAGTTTCTTTGGCTCTTCAGTGTATATCAGACAGTGTTCATAGCGAGTCAGAACGACAAGTGATATGTATCTGCGCAACTAACAAAAAATCCCTGGTAGTTATTCTTGCCGATACACTCAGCTGTAGCCGCGCGGGATTAGCCGAGCGGTCTGAGGCGCTGCAGTCATGGACACTGCGGCTGGTCCCGGCGGAGGTTCGAGTTCTCCCTCGGGCGCGCGCGTGTGTGTGTGTGTGTGTGTGTGTGTGTGTGTGTGTGTGTGTGTGTGTGTGTGTGTGTTTGTCCCAAGGATAATTTAGGTTAAGTAGCGTGTAAGCTTAGGGACTGATGACCTTAGTAGTTAAGTCCCATAAGATTTCACACACACTCAGCTGTGAAGAATAGTGCGTTGTGAGATAGTAACTCTAACGCACTACATATTCAGCAGTTAGAGACTGTGTCAGAAGAGTAACAGTTCATCGGTGACGTGCCGTTTTCCGCACTTGCGTATTTTTGACAGCTGTTTAACGCGCCAGCGGACAGAAGCAAAATTTTTTTTTTTTTCGGTGCACCCGAGTCAAAATACAGAAATGAATCCAGTAGGCCACTTTACCTTCAGATCTACGACACAAAACGTGACGTTGTAAAATGAATTTTAACTGTTGTGTGTGTTAGCGGAATAACCGTTTGGTATGCGGCGCGCGCTCCGTTACCTGGCCAGTAATGTGTCATCAAACACAACCCACGCTCATTGTTCGGGCGATAACGGCATCCTTTAGAGAGATGCAGTGGCGAACAACCACCAGTACGTGTGTGGAGAATAGTTTACAACACGTAGTAGTTACACTACCGGTCATGAAAATTGCTACACCAAGAAGAAATCCAGATGATAAACGGGTATTCATTGGAAAAATATATTATACTAGAACTGACATGTGATTACAATTTTCACGCAATTTGGGTGCATAGATCCTGAGAAATCAGTACCCAGAACAACCACCTCTGGCCGTAATAACGGCCTTGATATGCCTGGGCGTTGAGTCAGAGCTTGGATGCCATGCACAGGTACAACTGCCCATGCAGCTTCAACACGATACCACAGTTCATCAAGAGTAGTCACTGGCGTATTATGACGAGCCAGTTGCTCTGCCACCATTGACCAGACGATTTCAATTGGTGAGAGATCTGGAGAATGTGCTCACCAGGGCAGCAGTCGAAAATTTTCTGTATCCAGAAAGGCCCGTACAGGACCTGCAACATGCGGCCGTGCATTATCCCGCTGAAATGTTGGTTTCGCAGCGATCGAATGAAGGGTAGAACCGCGAGTCGTAACACATCTGAAATATAACGTCCACTGTTCAAAGTGCCGTCAGTGCGAACAAGAGGGGATCGAGACGTGCAACCAATGGCACCCCATACCATCACGCCAGGTGATACGCCAGTATGGCGATGACGAATACACGCTTCCAACGTGCGTTCACCGCGATGTCGCCAAAAACGGATGCGACCATCACGATGCTGTAAACAGAACCTGGATTCATCCGAAAAAATGAAGTTTTGCCATTGCCCACGCAGGTTCGTCGTTGAGTACACCATCGCAGGCGCTCCTGTCTGTAATGCAGCGTCAAGGGTAACCGCAGCCATGGTCTCCGAGCTGATAGTCCGTGCTGCTGCAAACGTCGTCGAACTGTTCGTGCAGATAGTTGTTGTCTTGCAAACGTCCCCATCTGTTCACTCAGGGATCGAGACGTGGCTGCACGATCCGTTACAGCCATTCGGATAAGATGCCGGCCGCTAGTGGCCGAGCGGTTCTGGCGCTACAGTCTGGAACCGCGCGACCGCTACGGTCGCAGGTTCGAATCCTGCCTCGGGCATGGATGTGTGTGTTGTCCTTAGGTTAGTTAGGTTTAAGTAGTTCTAAGTTCTAGGGGACTTATGACCTCAGTAGTTGAGTCCCATAGTGCTCAGAGCCATTTGCGGATAAGATGCCTGTCATCTCGACTGCTAGTGATACGAGGCCGTTGGGATCCAGCGCGGCGTGCCGTATTACCCTCCTGAACCCACCGATTCCATATTCTGCTAACAGTCATTGGATCTCGACCAACGCGAGCAGCAATGTCGCGATACGATAAACCGCAATCGCGATAGGCTACAATCCGACCTTTATCAAAGTCTGAAACGTGATGGTACACATTTCTCCTCCTTACACGAGGCATCACAGCAACGTTTCACCAGGCAACGCCGGTCAACTGCTGTTTGTGTATGAGAAATCGGTTGGAAACTTTCCACGTTGTAGGTGTCGCCACCGGCGCCAACCTTGTGTGAATGCTCTGAAAAGCTAATCATTTGCATATCACAGCATCGTCTTCCTGTCGGTTAAATTGTCTGTAGCACGTCATGTTCGTAGTGTAGCAATTTTAATGGCCAGTAGTGTATTTTTAAGGCCTTGTTAGTGGATAACGTAGCACGCCGCAGGAGATGCTGTCTGAGGAGCAGCAGCAGCAACAGCAGCAGCAGCAGCAGCAGCTAGGCTAATTGTCAGCTCGTACAGCCAGAGCTGTACAGAGACACGGTGCCGTGGCGCGGCGCAGCGCAAACAAGCCGGAGAAAAAGCGAGCCGGCAGAATGGGCGAAGCTGAAGCTGCCAGGTCATGCGGAGAAAGCGCGCCGCGCCACGGCGCCGAGCCGAGCAGCGCAGCCGGGTCACAGCGCAGGCCGCAAGCCGCGCGCCGCCGCTTTCGTGGCCCGCTGCAAGGGCACGCCGGCCGCCCGCACAACGCGCACCCAGCAGCCGCGTCGCGCCGCGTTCTGCGCTAAGCCAAGTGTCAGAACTCCGCCGAGGCGACGACACGGCCCGCAAGTCCTCTGACATAACACTGACGTCTGGCAGATTCTCGCTGCCCTGCGCCCGGGAGCGAGCATTTCGGAAACGGCGTAGCTGGTCGGATGTCGGCGTGCTACTGTCGTCAACAGCCCGTGACAAGTGTGGCGACACCGCGAGTAGCCCGTAAGGTGTGTTCGACGCCCACGCCTCATCTCACAACATTGAAGTGGGGCCACACACAGTGTAGTGCAGGATAGGCGGCGATCTCTGATGTATCTGATGGAGGAGTACAATGCTGGTACATGCGCAAGTGTTTCACAGCACACCGTTCGCGACAAATTGTTGCACGTGGGCCTCTGCAACCCGTGTGTATTCCGACGTTGGCGTGACAGGTAAAACGCGAGAAAAAATATTTCGTAAACAACTCACCGTACTTCTCGACATAGCCTCCTATACTCTTGGTCCAGCGGTCCTCCACCTTTTTCATCCCAAAGCAAAATAGATTCTCCAGAATGAGATTTTCACTCTGCAGCGGAGTGTGCGCTGATATGAAACTTCCTGGCAGATTAAAACTGAGTCCCCGACCGAGACCCGAAGTCGCCCGCGAAAGGCAAATATCCAGAGTTCGAGTTCGGTCGGGCGCACAGTTTTAATCTGCCAGGAAGTTTCGAAATAGATTCTGTCAAACTCTGTTTGATGTCGTCCAGGATACCGAGCAGCATACATAGCACACGCCCGTTGGGCACTTTGATCACTATAGCCATACATCAACACGATATCGACCTTTTCCGCAATTGGTAAACGGTCCGTTTTAACACGGTTAATGTATCACGAAGCAAATACCGTTCGCACTGGCGGAATGTTACGTGATATCACGTACTTATACGTTTGTGACTATTACAGCGCCATCTATCACAAAGCGAAAAAATTGGTCCAACTAAAACATTCATATTTCTTTACGTACTACACGAATATGTAATAAAAAAGGGGGGTTCCTATTAAAAAAAAAACGCAGTTGATGGCAGCGCTATCTAGCGGGCCAACCATAGCGCCATCTGGTTTCCCTCTTCAAGCTAGAGAAATTTCGTTCTTTGTAGTTTTTTCGTTTGACGCTTATTTCGTGAGATATTTGGCCCGGTCACGATCAGTGGACCACCGTGTATAAACATAGGGATAATTTTAATAGGAAAGAAGAGAAACTAAGCGATATATGGACAGCAGCTCTTCAGAATCACTAAACAGTTTTTATCTCTAACAAAACGACGATCAACGGTTAAGTTTTTTCTTTGACAAGGATCATCTGTGCATATGACGCGTGACTCCGGCCACGCCCCTTCTTCTACAATATGTATGTCACTCTCAGACGTCCGACCTATATCAGTCGTCAAGACTCAGCGGAGGAGATGTCCAGCGCAGTCCTGGACGAAACGTTAGGATCAGAAGAGTTTCGTGGACCACCAATTATACTACTATATGTTTACCAGCAGCAATGTTATCCTGTTGAGAACGCCTTAATTCCATCATTAAATATCTGTTACGCTACTTAATGAACACTCGATGTTGCTTTTGTTCGTGTTGGCTATTCGTATTGCAGCATAACGTGCTTGCTGAGTCAAATAGTCATCGAGACAGTCACAGATCTGCAAAGATATTCCGTATGTCTACATCGTGATTAGTAGAGGGCGAAGTAGTATAGTATGGAATGCCTTCTGGAAATCTAAGCATGCGAAATCTACCAGATCACCTTTTTGAGATGAGTGTATAAAGCAAGCTGTGGTTCGTGCTTCTTCTGAGAGAGAGTTAGTTTTTGTTTTGTTTTCTTTTTTCCAAGAAACGAATGTAATTTTTGATCTCAAAATATGCTCGAGGACATTGCAACACACGGACGTCAGCTGTATCGGTATTTTACTCTTTTTATGAACAAGAGTGAACTGCGCTCTTTTCCAGTAACGCTGAGAACTGCCAGGTCCTGAAATAGGAAAGCCGGACTCACAGTTACGTTTGGCCGGACATTTTGCTGGACTATCGGTTTACATGGACATAGTGATTTGGCTATTTTCAATCATTTAAGGGTGATTAGTTAGTTAGTTTTTACTGAGTTAAATCTCAAAGTACATAAACTAAAACAACAATCAGTAGACAGCCTTATAATTTGGCTACTACGATAGCAACTAAGTGCTCAGTATTATTAATTGATCAGTGTTCTTTCTAAGATAATCGTCTGTCAGAAAACTTTGGTAATTTGTTACACTTACGAAGAAAGAACAATCTGTAGTTACGAATTAATATTTGTCAGTTCGACCTTCGTTATCAAGAACGTTGCTATTCGTATAAATCATTTCGTGGAACTCTGACACAATTGGTAATCACAGAATGTTTGTGATCGCGTCGGTTTACAGTCTATTGCGTTCCTATGGCCACTGTGCCTTTATGAAAGAGAAAGCCATTTCATGGTTGGGGTCTCGGCCTGGAATTGCTAATTCATACTCCGTCAGTTTCAATAATTCCGAATAAAATTCTTCACTGTGATTTGATTTGAAATAAGCTGTCAACATCTCACGAGCCAAAAGATTTAGAGGCAGTGCCGTCTTTTTGTGTTCCGCAGATTTCATGAAATTTTGCGTTTGATAAAAGAATTTACTGTCATCCAACTTTACTTTTTTCTTTCTTAGAACGGCGTTGGATATAAGGTTATGGTATATGTCCTTATTCCTCCTCATACCTGTTCGTCGCGTTTACGCTGCGCAAGACACCCTACGTAACAGTATAATTGAGGCAGTCCCTGGCGCCTCGTTCACGCCAGCCGGTCTCACTTGTTCCTCAGTGTCTGTTACCTGTGAACCTGTGCGGATGTAGGCGGTTGCAGGGAGCTCACTGCTTGCTTCAGCGTGCGTCAGTGCCTCCACGGAGCGCCTAATTGGCGCGCGAATCAAGAGTTTACTTTCGGCTGACTCGTCGAGTGCGCGCACTCCAAAACCGGTTTCTCCGCCTTGCAGCGACAACAGCGATCTCCATTACCGGCTATTTCTGGTCTTCAGTATGTACACTCGTGCGGGGAAGTGGTTTTCTTCTACATGTTCTTCTTTCGGACTGGAATCTTTATACATCTACGGACACTGTAAAGCAGACGGTATGAAATTTTTGTAGAGCCTTTCGAAAAGCTGAAAATTTTCTTAGCCATCCACGGACGATCATGAACATTCACTGATAAATCAAATTCTCCGAAAAAACACTAACTCAATCTTCGCGAAAGCGCGTAGAGTACCGGGCTACGTGACCTTTCACGACGTGAGCTGACCACTGTTTTACGACTCTGTTATATGAAATAATTCGCAAAATATTCAAAATCACCTACAGAGCTAAAATTTATAACTTTACATTCCACATCAGACACTTCAACATGTTTCTAAAAGTACATCAGATGAGGACTTAAGCTCAGTTGTCACCAAAATAGTTAAACAGTATTATATTTAACAGTGTAGATTACTTAATATTCTCAATTTACAGAAAGTAATTCTTTATCCAATATGTCGTATATAATTGCGATCTGTTGCGCTGTCTTAGTGAATCAGGGGATGTATGCGAAATGTATGTGAAGTAGGAATGATTGAAACTGAATAACAATGTGAGTGAGCGCAGGAACCCGATGTTCGGCCTTGATGTGAGTCACATAGATGGGGGCAAAATACTAACTGTAAGCAGCAAGTTTTTGTTGTTGTACAAATATAAAACTTGGTTTAATCCTTCAGGCAATTAAATATATTCTTTTGTTTCCTTTCGAGGGAAGTGTTACTGTGTAATCTCATCTAAACTGATATCGGAACAGCGATTATTGCAAAGAGGACAGCAGTACCGACTTACGTGAACCGAAATATTAAGCTGAGTGGCTACTGTGCCACTGGGCCAATCAGAGAAGACATATCTCGCGCGCTTTGGTTCTGGGAGACTGATTTCACGAGCCGGGGAGTCCGTGGTCAGCTCGTGTGGTGAAAGGTCACGAAGCCCGGTACTGTAGACTGTTTGGCGTGGATTGAGTTACAGTGGTTTTTCGGAGAATTTGATATATCAGTGAATGTTCATGACCGTTCGTGGAAGGCGTCTACGAAAATTTCCTATTTTTCAATGAGGATGAACACTTTCTTCCGGGGGGTTAAATTGTGCTTGATGTTTCGCGCATTCATAATCGCAAACGTGGCGTTCAAAAGTGATGATATGCACGCTATTTGAGAGACCATTCAGAACAATTAAACAACGTGTGATTTTGGTAAACTGTTTATTAACTGATGAATGAAAAGTCTGGTTCTTTCAGTATGAGGGCTGAATTAAGACCGTAAATGGGCACTAGAGAGAGAGAGAGAGAGAGAGAGAGAGAGAGAGAGAGAGAGAGAGAGAGGTGTGAGCGTCCTGTTGACGTTTATAATGCAGCTAATTTTGTACAGCTTTTCTTAGCTGAGGAACATATACGTTGCTTCAGGGCAGATTCAGTTTCTGAACTGATAGCCATTTCCTTCTGTGTTCCATTCGCCAGTGGGGCGAGCAGAAGGCGCATATGTACGAATCCTACCTCTCATATATTGTTCTCACGGTCGTGAAGCAACGTGAATGTTGGAAGCAACGGTTCTGCAGTTTATTAACCTGCAGTTTATTAACCTTTTATACCTGGGATTCACAGTCATGTAGAACTTTATAAAAGGCATCATATTTAGGCCAGTGACTGTAACGCTTTCTTTATTTCACGATTGCAATTTCGGCCTTAGGCCATTATCAGGTGCAGATTTTTGTGGCTTTAAAATGAGCTGGTACATGTATATGTCGTTGTCATTACTATTAAATTCATTCGTGACGCTGTTACGTATTGCGAGCGCACATATCCATATGTCATAAAACAACATAGTCTGTAGACACTCATGTTCGTTAGCACATCACTAGTCACTTATGCACTAAACTGCAGCGGCAGATTACTGTTGTTTTATGACATATGGATATGTGTGCTCGCAATTTGTAACAGCGTCACGAATGTATTTGATAGTAATTACAACGACATATAAATTTGTCAGTTCATTTTAAGTTAACATGGCTTAAAGCCACAAAAATTTGCACTTGATAATGGCCTCTTTTATAAAAATCTGCAGTTTGACGCAGAAATTGGTTGTCTAAACGCCCTCAATAGCGTTTCACTAAAAAAGGGCGTCTTCTTCTCGCCAGTTGTGGTAACAAATTTAGCACCCAGTATGTGAACTGGTTCGATATCGTCCTTTCGTCAGAATTGGCGGCAATCCCAAACACTCGGGCAGCACTCAAGAATGGGTGGCACCAGCATTCTACAGTACAGATGCGCTATCAGGCCTTTAGTCGACTTGACTGGAGCTAGCAGCGTACCATCAACTCTGTATTCCAACATTACAGGAATGTTTCTCCTATCTATTCTTTTAACCACCATATTCACAGCAGGCCTCCAAATGATCGCACCAAATAGAAATGGTTCAGATGGCTCTAAGCACTATGGGACTTAACATCTGAGGTCATCAGTCCCCTATACTTAAAAACTACTTGAACCTAACTAACCTAAGGACATCACAAACATCCAGGCAGGATTCCAACCTGCGACCGTAGCAGCCACGTGGTTCCGGACTGAAGCTCCTAAAACCGCTCGACCACAGCGGCCGGGTCGCACCAAACAGGAATTCAGTCGAATCATCCTGATCTTTCAGCAGTTACAGAACGAATACTGCACACCGTGTCCAGCAGATGGTTGTTGTACATGGAGAGCAGAAACCATCCTATACAGTTCCCCGGGGAACTGCCGGCGTTATCTTCGTTCTGATTAACACTCCCCATCCAGGACAACGTACGTCTTCGAGTCAGTCACATCTGTATGAAAATAGAGCGGGAAAGTGGATCGATTGCGTATTTATTTTCCCTTTCACGTCCTAGAGGACAGTATACTGTAATTTTTGGTCCACAGTTACTGTGTACCGGTACGTTTCTTACAGCTCTTCACATTAGCAAATGCGTTGCCTCGGGGCCCTTCGTAAAGTGTTTCATTTTATTTCGAGAAAGCATCGACAGTTTTAGTACGCTAATTGCGTGCAGTGCCACATTTTGTACAGGGGCTGGTAGACACTCGGCATGGTTACACGTAATTGAGAGGCAACCGTAAAGAAAAAGTAATCAGAAACGATGGTGTGTGTGTGTGTGTGTGTGTGTGTGTGTGTGTGTGTGTGTGTGCGTGCATGCAAGAATGCTTATCTCTGTATTTTTCTATCTTCTTCAGACTGTTGTTCTTATAACTTTCTAAAATCCATGTTGACTTCAGGCGTGACTCAGTGTCCAAGCGAGTAAGTGTGGGGCAAGATATTAGTCATTCCTAGCACTGTTTGCGTCCCTTTTTGGGCACCTTTCACCTCTGGCAATGATGCGCGTATGTGAAACGTGCCTCCGTGGACCGGAGTCCGCATCAAAGTGTTTGCCCCGCTGGAACTGGGTGCGTAAGCGTCCAAAGGTCAGAGGAAGGCAATAGCAGGCCACTTTCAGGAGCATCATGCCTAGCAAAGCACTGTGCTATCCAGTGCGACCTTCGGGTTAATCACACCTTTACAGCATTCTCAAGAATGCCAGTACTTCCTAGAAATATTAAATATAAACGCAAGCTACTTTCGATTCGCAACTTACCACTTTAATAAAATTCATCATAAAATCTCAAAGGTAGTGTGCCAAATTTCGACTAAGCGATAGCGGACACAGTGTCGTCTTTCTTCTGAGAATAAAAAGAAAATAAAGTTTTGAATGTAAATGAATACAGTGGATGAATCATTAGATTATTGAAAAAATACTTCAGACATAGTTTTAATGGAATGGTGTCTTTAGCTGAATCAAACATTCGATGTAAACACGTGAGCACTTGCTGAGTCGTTACGAATCGTAAACTGCTAACCTGGTTGCATGTTAAAATTGTGCATATCAGTACCAGAGGTATTCTATTGCGCTGTATTTTAATCACTGTATTGAAATTCCGTATTTGCGCCTGAGGACGAATAAGAGAAGAACGTTGTCAGCAACATTAGGGCACCTACTTACTTGCTGGCTTCCGTACAATGGCACTATCGGGCAAAATCGGCCGTATACTAAAGAAACACCGAGTCAAAACCGTCTTTTGCCCGCCCAATAAAACACGGGCACTATTGGGAAGTGTGAAAGATGACCTCGGTTTGAGGAAGGCCGGCGTATACCAAATGCCCTGTGATTGTGGGAAGACTTACATCGGAAAACAGTACGCACCATCGAAGGTCGTTGCCGAGAACATCAAAGGCACATTCGACTGAAATATCCAAATAAGTCGGCGGTAGCAGAGCACTGTTTGTCCGAGTTGTCCAAGAAACACTAGATGGATTATGAGCGTACCAAGATCCTGGCTCAGACCTCTAAATATTGGGACAGCGTTATAAGGGAGGCTATCGAAATTCGCACCACGGAAGATCTCATCAACCGAGATTGCGGCTACAATCTCAGCAAGGCTTGGGACCCGCCATTGAATGTAATTCAGAAGACTCTCAGCAAGAAGTGTGACTGGCGACCAGGGCGGACGTAGCAAGCACATCGACGCTACGACAGATTCCGACGCCCACGTCTTCCCGACCGCCGGCGCGCGGAGGCGGACGGTGAAGAGAGCGGCCCGTGGGGGGAGGGGATTTAAATCGGCCGCCCGCCCTCAGGAGCTCAGTTCGTCAGCGCACCTGACGATGGCGACATGTCGGATCGCCGAAATATTGTGCCCGTTGGACACTATGAACCGGCAGTATACCTGTGGACTGTTCGAGCAACACTACTGTCCGATTCTATTTTCGGTAAAATGTCTGTGTTAACAGTGCATGTGTTAACGTCTGTTGTTTCGAGCAAATGTTTAGCTTTTTGCCAAAACTGTGTTTTTGGCTTTCAGAACTTTAGTAGTTCTCGTGTTGTAGCGAACACCAACCTCATGCGCGCACGCGTTGCCGCGTATTTTCGTTCGGTCGCAAGTATACTGAGACGTTCCTTTCATCATCCGCGTGCTCGAGGGCGTAAGCAGCCGTCTGCACGACGTGCTGGCGATGCGCGGTGCACGTTGCGAGTTGACGGAAAAAACATTTTATCGGCGATGCCTTCACTCCTTCGCTCATTGGATAGTTGTAGTGCCCCCCCCCCCTCCCCCCACTCCCATGGCACGCTCCCCCATCTTTTTTTTTGACACGCAGGACAGAGTTATTTCCTCGTTTCTTGCCGGCTGCTGTTGCCGACCGGTTCTAGGCGCTTCAGTCCGGAACCGCGCAACTGCTACGGTCGCAGGTTCGAATCCTGCCTAGGTCATCGATGTATGTGATGTCCTTAGGTTATTTAGGTTTAAGTAGTTCTAGGGGATTGATGACAGATGTTAAGTCAAATAGTGCCATTTGAATCATTTGACCCTCGTTTCTTTCCTTTCCTGCTACACTGTTTCGTGGTCTTTCGCTGCTTGATGAGTCGGAGGACCACCGAGCATAAGTTACATGGACCATAAGTTACATGTCGCTTGCCACCTCTTTGTATCAGTCTGATAGTTTATATCAGCAACCTGCGACTCTTTACGGCTATTTAAAAAGAAACAAAGCGGAGGCTGTAAAATGAAAACCTCTGAAGGGATGGGGATGCCATTGCCTACGGAAGAAATGGTCCCTGTAAGAGGTACCGCCGCTAGAGGTACGTGGGCGCACACGCACTCAGCCGCGCTGGAAACTGTAAAATGCGGGCTTCAATAGAACAGCAAAGGGGTGTACTGCGTTTCTCTAAGGCGGAAGGAGTGCGGGGAAGGGAAATTCATCGAAGGATGGGTCAAGTGTACGGAGAGGACTGAATGTAGGTTGCAAGCGTCTAGGCGTGGCACAGGCAGTCCAAGTAAGGTGGAGGTCGCTTCTACTCTGTGAGGTGGGGCAGTTCGGCCAAACTGACTGCCTGAGGCACGTCTCGCGTGCTCTAGCCCAGGGTTCCCATGGCGGCCCTAGCTCGGCGGTTTGGTCTGGCCCGGCCCCTACCCTGCCCACACTTTCGTTCTCCGTGTTCTTTTGTTTGCCGTTTTTAATGTTTTTTTCCTAATCTTTCTTCATCTTGGCTATGTTTGTTTCCTTGGGGTACCGACCGAGTTCGCGCAGTGGTTAGCACCATGGACTCGCGTTCGAGAGGAAAACGGTTCAAACCCGCGTCCCGCCATCCTGATTCAGGATTTCCGCGATTTTCCTAAATCGCTTCACGCAAATGCCGGGATGGTTCTTCGGAAAGGGTACGGCCGACTTTCTTCGCCATCCTTCCCTAATATGATGGGACCGAAGACCTCGCTGATTGGTCCCCTCCGCCAAATCGACCAACCAGCCAATCCTTGGGGTAACACGGGGAGATGATGCTGGTGGGATTCGGAGGGTGCGTCTCTCGGCTCGTGCCGAACTCTGAGGAGCTCAAACTGCATTCTGGCCAGAGCGGCTCGCCCACTCTCACTCCTCTCCTATTAGTCCTCGATTTTATCTCTCTCTCTCTCTCTCTCTCTCTCTCTCTCTCTCTCTCTCTCTCTCTCTCTGTATCTTGCTTACTGTCGGGCTTCCCGAGATTTGCCTTTTGTATCCTTCTCAGGGCTATTCCCGGTTCGATACATACAAGGTGTTACAAAAAGGTACGGCCAAACTTTCAGGAAACATTCCTCACACAAAAAGAAAGAAAATATGTTATGTGGACATGTGTCTGGAAACGCTTACTTTCCATGTTAGAGCTCATTTTATTACTTCTCTTCAAATCACATTAATCATGGAATGGAAACACACAGCAACAGAACGTACCAGCGTGACTTCAAACACTTTGTCACAGGAAATGTTCAAAATGTCCTCCGTTAGCGAGGATACATACATCCACCCTCCGTCGCATGGAATCCCTGATGGGTTGATGCAGCCCGGGAGAATGGCGTATTGTATCACAGCCGTCCACAATACGAGCACGAAGGGTCTCTACATTTGGTACCGGGGTTGCGTAGACAAGAGCTTTCAAATGCCCCCATAAATGAAAGTCAAGAGGGTTGAGGTCAGGAGAGCGTCGAGGCCATGGAATTGGTCCGCCTTTACCAATCCATCGGTCAACGAATCTGTTGTTGAGAAGCGTACGAACACTTCGACTGAAATGTGCAGGAGCTCCATCGTGCATGAACCACATGTTGTGTCGTACTTGTAAAGGCACATGTTCTAGCAGCACAGGTAGAGTGCCCCGTATGAAATCATGATAACGTGCTCCATTGAGCGTAGGTGGAAGAACATGGGGCCCGATCAAGACATCACCAACAATGCCTGCCCAAACGTTCACAGAAAATCTGTGTTGATGACGTGATTGCACAATTGCGTGCGGATTCTCGTCAGCCCACACATGTTGATTCTGAAAATTTACAATTTGATCACGTTGGAATGAAGCCTCGTCCGTAAAGAGAACATTTGCACTGAAATGAGGATTGACACACTGTTGGATGAACCATTCGCAGAAGTGTACCCGTGGAGGCCAATCATCTGCTGATAGTGCCTGCACACGCTGTACACGGTACGGAAACAACTGGTTCTCCCGTAGCACTCTCCATACAGTGGCGTGGTCAACGTTACCTTGTACAGCAGCAACTTCTCTGACGTTGACATTTGGCTTATCGTCAACTGCACGAAGAATTGCCTCGTCCATTGCAGGTATCCTCGTCGTTCTAGGTCTTCCCCAGTCCCGAGTCATAGGCTGGAATGCTCCGTGCTCCCTAAGACGCCGATCAATTGCTTCGAACGTCTTCCTGTCGGGACACCTTCGTTCTGGAAATCTGTCTCGATATAAACGTACCGCGCCACGGCTATTGCCCCGTGCTAATCCATACATCAAATGGGCATCTGCCAATTCCGTATTTGTAAACATTGCACTGACTGCAAAACCACTTTCGTGATGAACACTAACCTGTTGATGCTACGTACTGATGTGCTTGATGCTAGAACTGTAGAGCAATGGCTAAAATGGTTCAAATGGCTCTGAGCACTATGGGACTCAACTGCTGTGGTCATCAGTCCCCTAGAACTTAGAACTACTTAAACCTAACTAACCTAAGGACATCACACACATCCATGCCCGAGGCAGGATTCGAACCTGCGACCGTAGCAGTCGCACCGTTCCTGACTGCGCGCCTAGAACCGCGAGACCACCGCGGCCGGCTGTAGAGCAATGAGTCGCATGTCAAAACAAGCACCGAAGTCAACATTACCTTCCTTCAATTGGGCCAACTGGCGGTGAATCGAGGAAGTACAGTACATACTGACGAAACTAAAATGAGCTCTAACATGGAAATTAAGCGTTTCCGGACACATGTCCACATAACATCTTTTCTTTATTTGTGTGTGAGGAATGTTTCCTGAAAGTTTGGCCGTAGCTTTTTGTAACACCCTGTATAGGATGAAGCGAATCATCAGCTCGCAGTTTGGTCCCTTTAACTGCAACAGCCAACCAACCAAGTCAAGTGAGATCGGGAACGAGTTCGCGTGTCGCAGTGCGTGTTTTCCGTGTTTCAGAGCGATGCCGCTGCGAGGCGCGCGCGGCGGCCGCGACTGCAGCCCGGCGGCGAGCGTGAGCAGCGGGGCGAGCTGGAGCAGTGGCTGCAGCGTGGGCGGCGCCGTGGGCGGCGTGGGCGGCGGCGCCGGCGGCGTGGACCTGGTGGTGGCCGGGCGGCGCTACACGCGCGCGCGCGCCAACGCGGACGGCAGCGTGCGCTGGACGTGCGCGACGCGCGGCTGCCCCGCGTCGCTGCGCACCGACGCCAAGGGCGTGGTGCTGCTGCGGCGGGGCGCCAGGCACCGCTGCTCGCTGCCGCCGCCGCCCGACCGCGCCGCCGCCGCGCCGCTCGGCCTGGGCGCGCTCTCCGCCGACGAGGCCGCCGCCTCCGACAGCGACGCCGACGGCGCCGACAACGTGCCGCTCTCGCGCCGCCTCCAGCCCGCGCCCACAGGTCAGTCGTTTTCCTTTGCTTTATCACCGTATTCCACCTGCGTGATTGCCGTGAGATGCGTCTCTCCTCCCACAATATTAATCGTAAAACCCTCCAAGCCTAAATGCGTACTATCTTCTTCTTTCTAAAGGCTAACCCTTCTCTCTGCAGCCACAGATTCCTGTCTTCAGCAGTCCTCTTTATATCTGTACATACTGAGGTGAGAGAAGTCGCGGAATAGCGATGTGCATGTAAATAGATAGCGGCACTATCGCGAACACAGGTTATAAAAGGCCATTGCCGTGGCGGACCTGTCATTAGTACTCTGGTACTCATGTGAAAAGGTTTCTGACGTGATTACAGCCGCACGACTCGAATTAAGACTTCACACGCGGGTTGGTAGTTGTTGCTAGACGCAGGGGACATTCCATTTCGGAGATCGTTAGGGAATTCAATATTCAATATTCACTGATTCACTGTGTTACGAGCGTCCCGAGTATATGACATTTCAGGCATTACCTCTCACTACTAACAACGCAGTCCACGACGTCCTTCACTTAACGACCGAGAGCAGAGCCGTTTGCGTACAGTGCCAACAGACAAGCAGTACTATGTGAAATAACCGCAGAGATCAACGTGGGACGTACGATTAGCGTATCCGTTAGCATAGTGGCGCCAAATTTGGCGTTAATGGGCTATGGCGGTACACGAAAGACGCGAGTGCTTCTGCCAGCAGCACGATGTTGCTTTGAGCGCCTCTTCCTAGGCTCGTGAACGTACCGTCTGGACCCTATTTCAGCTGTTAAGAGTTGATAGTCGGATTCAGATGCGGCGCAGACTCCAAGAAGCCAGGGACTCAAGTTGTCAACAAGGCCCTATGCAAGCTGGTGGTGCCTCTATAATAGTGTGGGGCTGTATAAAAAATTGAATGGACTGCGTTCTCTTATCCAACTCAACCGGTCATTAAAAAAAAAAGTTTGAAATCTTATGGGACTTAACTATTAAGGTCATCAGTCTCTAAGCTTACACACTACTTAACCTAAATTATCCTAAAGACACACACACACACACACACACACACACACACACACACACACACACACACACACACCTATGCCCAAGGGAGGACTCGAACCTCCCCCGGGACCAGCCGCACAGTCCATGACTGCAGCGCCTTAGGCCGCTCGGCTAATCCCCCGCGGCAACCGGTCATTAACTGGAAATGATTCTGTTCAGCTGGTTGTAGACCATTTGCAGCCATTCATGGACTTCATATTCCCGAACAACGATGGAATTTTTATGCATGACATTGTGCCATGTTACTGGGCCACAATTTTATCGCGTTTGGTTGGAAGAACATTCTCGACGATTCGAGCGAATTATTTGACCATCCAGATCGTCCAACGTGAGTCACCTCGAACACTTTCGGGAAATAATCGATACGTTAGTTCATGCACAAAATCATGCACTGGCAATACTTTCGCGATTATAGACGGCTGTGAGGCAGTATGGCACGTTATTCAACGACTTACGGAGTCCATGCCACATCGAATTGCTGCACTACGTCCGACACGATATTAGCAACTATCCTATGCCATGTGTTACCTCAGTATACAGCGTGTTTATAAATGAATATCGCCGTTTCAACATTTTATAATACTTATTAAACTTAGTTATAAATGGTATGTCAAATGAAAGAGCAACTCACAGTTTTAGCAAGAACCTTGTAAATGTTCAGTGTCAGCACCGTTTGTCGTCACACGGCAGACATTAAGTCAATAGCCGAGTTCTTCGCAAACGTTGACACGGCTTGCTTCGCATGGCCACGTTCACTCGATCTAACGCCATCCGAGTTTTTCCTTTGGGGCTTTATCAAGGATCGTGTGTACGTGCCTCCGCTACTACCAGACCTCCCTGAATTAAGAAACCGGATTGAAGCAGCTGTTGCTACAGTCACTGAAGACACACTTATCAACGTCTGGGAAGAACTCGGCTACAAACTTAATGTGTGCCGTGTGACAAATGGTGCTCACATTGAACATTTATAAGGTTCTTGGTAAAACTGTTTCAGTTGCTCTTTCATTTGACACATCATTTATAACTGTAAGTATAATAAAATAAATATTATAAAGCGTTAAAACCCCGATATTCGCCGGCCGGAGTGGCTGTGCGGTTCTAGGCGTTACAGTCTGGAACCGCGAGACCGCTACGGTCGCAGGTTCGAATCCTGCCTCGGGCATGAATGTGTGTGTTGTCCTTAGGTTAGTTAGGTTTAAGTAGTTCTAAGTTCTAGTGGACTGGTGACGTCAGAAGTTGAGTCCCATAGTGCTCAGAGCCATTTGAACCATTTTGAACCCCGATATTCATTTGTAAACACCCTGTATAAAGGACACCCCACCTACCTGCTCCTATTTTTTATCTAGCATGTTCTCGGTCGCCATTTGGTTTTCTTCCCTCCAGTCTTGTCCATGAAAATGGTTTTGAAACAAAGCCATGTCTAAGTGTCCAGTGAGTTTTGATTTCCGTTGTATAGCTTTCGGTTCTTCTGATTTCTGTAGAACCATCTCATTAGTTCATCTGCCAGTCGAATTAGTTCGTCTGCCGTAGAACCACATTTCCACAGCTTCGAGACCGGCTTTCTCCTGCATTTCTAACGTCGAGGTTATCACTTTCGTATGTGAAGACACTCCTAACACCGGTCTTCACAGAATTTTTCTTAATGTGCTAGCTGGTGCACTCGTTCAATAGAAGATTCTTATTTTCGGAATCCCTCTTGAACAATGTTAGTGGTCTCTTAATCTCCTTGAGGCGAATTTGTTTTACTCCACAATACTACCAAGATGGACGAAATTCGTTTACTTCTGTGTTTCTCATTGCCTATTCTCAAGTCAGTCTTACCTACCTACTTTCTTCTCTATAACCATACCTTTTGTCTTCTTGGTATTTATTCGTTTTTAGTTTTGTTATCTCTGATTCAAAACCTTTAGCATTTTACTTGGTTCTCTGTCTCTCCCACCAATGTAATATCATCGACAAATCTGATGCAGTGAATATGCATACCATTAATATTGATTTCCGTCGTCTTTCCATATTAAATACGCAGGCTGACAGAGGATATCCTGCCTCATTCGCCTTTTGACTTCTGCAAGCTACCATTAACATCCAGTTCGGTACAAAAACTTAATGTACTCAAATTTAGTCGCCTGTCCTTCCAGTGAAGTCCTACATTACGCATTGCTTTAAACAGTGACTTCCAGTCAACCGTATCAGATGCCTTGTCTAGGTCAATAAACGCTACACATTGTTTTCTGTCCAGTTCTAATCTTTCCAAAATTTTTTATAGTGCCAATATTGCTTTCCATGTTCGTTTCTCTAACCTGTTTTCTTTTTAGTAGTCTCTGTAGACATTAATAGTGATATTTTTGATGCTTATGGCAGAACTAGTATTCTAAAATTTGTACAGTCATTTGCATTTACTGTGTTGGGTAATGCACTAATTCTACTTTTGGAAAGTCAGGTCGTGTGATATCATCTTTTTAACATTAAGATACCACAGTAAACAGTCTACTGTTGATCGTCACTGCTGTTTTGTAGGAGCTCTGCAGAGTTGTCATCTGTACCGTCAAAATCTTTGAAAACATAGTAAAACTGTGATAAACACAAATTACTCGTAAAGTGGGGTCACCTGCAGCATACTGCACAGTATTTTGACAGTGCCTCTCTTGTTCTCTGTTTTGTCTACTAGTTTAGGAAGACAGATGCATATGATGATGCTTACATCCATCAAAACCAATTGTAAATTAAAGAACAAAATTGCGATCAAACTTTAAACATTGCGTTATTCTAGTCATCATATTTCATTAAACAAGGATTTTTTTAATTTTATTGAGTTTCCGTCGATTAAAAAATTCAGATCGGTCTCCGATAAAGATGGAAACAACGGCCATAAATATTAGTGGGATCAGTGCAACAAAATTGGAACGTATTGGCAATATTAATTATGTAGAAATAAGACACGAAAAGCCGTAGAGCAACATAAACAAACACAACACCGCGATCACAACCGGACGACTAGGTGGTGTGCAGTCATTTTGATGCAGTATGGGCAAGTTTGGGATCAGCACACCGCTTTACTAGCAGTCCAGACCTTGGGACCAGCAAGTAGTTCCTCGATTGGCCACACACGGCTCAGTCCTCCCAGCAACGAAAAATCCCAGACAGTACGGAAGTCGAAACCTGATCTTCCGCGTGGCAGTCACACACTGTTCAGCTACGGCGAACATACCTTTTAAGGAAATAGTGGATCTGTATAAAGCATACATTTCGCAAAACTCACAGCCTCAAAAAATATAAATAAAAGTGGTTTGTACACCACAGTACTTTACCAGACACAGTCCTGTTGGCGGTGGTATGCCGCTGGCTTGCTCTGACCGTCGTACTGACTAACCCAGCCAGTTACAGTGAGATTCCATGGACTCAGAACAAATGTGCATCTGGGCGTTTCTCATATTACCAAACTGTGCCAGAGGTGAAAGAAGTGACTCAGGACTGGCCGAGAGTCGAACCGGAGACCTTTGTAACTATGAATGTAAATCATCCTCTGTCTGGAGTGTGGGACTACGGCTGGTCAGTTTCCAATAATACAATCCCAGTCGCCGTTATTTAGGTTTTGTTTTTAGGCTACCAGTTTCGATAATACATTGTCATCTTCAGGCCTGTTTAAGTGGAGTAACCATCGTGTTACAAAATACAACAGCACTTCTAACTGGTCACGTGAAGATTATTTCACATGGCATGCGTGCTTCTTGGAACTATAGTAGGGCATTTTACCACTCGGCTACCGGGCCGAAAATATTTGCAACACACTGACGGAAATAAATATGAACACCAAGAGATAACGAAATGATTAAATACCAAGGTTAATGTGCAAAAGAAAGGAGCGTCAGCAATACTACTGAAGTGCAAACTATCCCGAGAAAGTATTAACAAACTTTCAAGAACCAGATTTAAATGATGGCTCTAGGAATATACTACAACCCCCTACGTATCGCTTTCACAGGGATCGTGGGGATAAGATTGGAATAATTACTGCACGCATTCATTCTTCCCACGCTTTATACGTGATGGATCGGGAAGAAACCTAAATAACTGGCACAATGGTACGTACCCTCTGCCATGCACCTCACGTTGGTTTGCAGAGTTTCATGGCAAATCGACGTTTCCGTTCATGTGAAACCTTTTTTTTAACTCGATGCGCTGTGTTAATAAGTGTGCATTTGATTACAGTTTTACGCTTGAACTACAGCAAACTCCCGATTAGCCGTGTTCATGTGGACTTGAAACCGTAAAACACGTGCAGTTTTCATGATAGAGGAGTTGTCGGTATAGTCGCGCGAATTATTTCGTGCATACTCCAAAAACATGGCAACGCATTTCAGTGTCTCGGTGTGTATCATTCTCGTCTTTTCTCTCTTCATTTGCCGAATACACTTTGTCCACTACATCGGCGTCACTTTAGCTGCTTAAATACCGTTTCCTAGCCATGGCTGTTAACCACTCGCGGATACGTCTTCGCAAACACAATACAGGTTAATGTAAGCGCGAGATAAGCCATTGCAAATGTGAAATGCTGGTATATTAATATCCGGTGTAACCGCCAGGATGTTGAATGCAAGCATTCAAACGTGCATGTGTAGTGTTGTACAGGCGCAGGGTGTCAGTGGGATGAAGTTCCATGCTTGTTCAAATTGGTCGGTCAATACTGGGACGCTTAATGCTTGTTATGTATGACGCTGGAGTTGCCGCCCGATGATGCCCTATATGTGCTCTGCTGGGGACAGATGTGGTGACCGATCAGGTCAAAGCAACTTGTCGACACTCTTTAGAGCATGTCGGGTTACAACAGCGGTGTGTGGACGAGCGTTATGCTGTTGGAAAACACACCCTGGAATGCTGTTCACGCACGGCAGCACAACAGGTCGAACTGGCCAGTCAGGGTGCGCGGGATTACCATGAGAGTGCTTCTGGTGTCACATGAATTCGCACCTCAAACCACAACTCCCGGTGTATCTCAGGTGTATCTAGGCCACAGACAGGTTCCTCGCAGGCGCTTGCCTGGCCTCTTCGCGAGGCCCTACGAGAAACACAGGTCGTGGCTTGTACGTCGCAGCACGTGACACTGCAAGTCTTACAAGTGCCTCTTGCAAGTTCTCAATACCACACTACAAAATTAAGAACTTCAGTGGGTATCTTTTCAATTAAACATTGAATTCCCGTGGGCAGGGCACTGTACGGAGCCGAGTGTTCGCGGAGTGTGGCGGACAAGGCGACTAGTGTGACGTCACTAACCAATACAGGGCCATCACTGGCACCGACCCAGGACCGGCGTTCGTCAGAAAACATAATAGATCACGACTTCGCCCTGCAATGAGCTCTCCCTTAACGCCAGTGAAGTCACAAACGGCGCTGGATTGGGCTCAGTGGAATACACACTACAGGATGTCTAGCTCGGAGCTGTCTTTTAAGTAACGCTTTGTAACAGTTCGCTGTGTCACTATGGTGCCAGCCGCTGCTCAAATTGCTGCTGCAGATGCAGTACGATACGCCAGGGCCGTACGCTGAAAACTACGGTCTTCGCTCTCGGTAGTGCCGTGTGGCCGTCCCGAGCTCGGTCTTCTGGCGACCGTACCTTCCCGTGGCCACCGCTGCCAGAAATCATGTACAGCGGCTGCATTCCTGCTAAGTCATTCTGCAGTATCGCGGCAGGAAAACAGCTTCTCGTAACCCTGTTACACGACATCATTCAAACCCAGTGTGCTGTTGATATGGTCTTCTTTGTCGTCTTAAAGGCATTCTTTAGTCAGATCAGCTCGCTACAGCCAGTCAGCAGACCTGATTTGAATCCTCGCAGTAGCACTATAAGCGTCACTCCTATGCAACTGGTGCGAAATTTGAATACACGTCATGTTTCAGATGTAGAAACACGCCTACTAAGTTTCGTTTCTGTCGAACAACTCCTCATTGGTGTTTTAATTTTTTTCCTTCAATGTAAAATAAATTCAGAAGACGTTGTACGAGACGCACACAATCGGTGTCAGCACCGGCATACTGAGTGTGCTTGCAGCTGCAGCAAGAAGAAAGTAAAGCCATCAGAAACCTGAAGGTTTTTCTGAACAAAACCGTTTTTGCAGAGCATGGTGTGCCGTTGCCTTCGTCCGACTTCGGAACTGATTAACCCACCTGGTTATAGGGGGCTCTACTGTTCAACGCGACTCCAAGCCATGGTACAACTCGGCACACGACTGGCTCTATAAAGAGTTCACAGTTGCGTAGAACAGATTAGCTACAATAGTAAAACTCTGCATCAGATGTTCACTTGAGTCAGCTATTTATTAACTAAAAAGGTCCTTATGATCAAAAACTGATAGACGCTCTATAAATCCAAACACTGGGCCGCTCTAACCCTCATTGTGGCCATGCTAACATTGTATTCTCGCTTTAAACTCCATATCTACTGCTGAACGACAGTTGGGATTTTGGCTCAGCATTACGAAGCTACTAGCACTGGTCGTGATTACCACAGAAAAAGTAGTAATAAACATATGGAAATACTTGGGAGTCCTGTTCGCTACACTTTCCCAACTCTTCCGTACGGGGAGATACGTTTTGCCTAAAACAGCTCGTGGACAAAGATTGGAGAGGGATTCTGAGACGGATATGGTTTTCACTGAAACTAAGAAAGCCTATGATAGTATTCGCCACTGTAAACTGTGAACTACAATATTAGAGAATGGAGTGAGTGGTTATGTCAAACGGGTAGAGCTTTATAGAGTGACACCACTTGTAGCATTAAAGTAAGGACAAAAATTCGTTGCAATCCATTTCTTCATCACCATGGGCCATCTATCCTCATCCATACGACGTACACGCTCATACCATCTCAACTGTTTTGCTTCGATTGTATACATGTCTTTAAGATGCAACTGTCATCCGTCGATACAATACGCAACAAAAAGATAGGCCTACTGTACTGGCGTTATATCGTAAAGACGTATGTTAGTCTTGTTTACCTGCTTTGGACTGCCTTAACAAATGTGTTCAAATGTGAGTGAAATCTTATGGGAGTTAACTGCTGAGGTCATCAGTCCCTAAGCTTACACACCACTTAACCTGAATTACCCTAAGGACAAACACACACACCCATGCCCGATCGAGGACTCGAACCTCCGCCGGGACCAGCCGCACAGTCCACGACTGCAGCGCCTAAGACTGCTCGGCTAATCCCGCGCGGCCCTTAACAGATGAGACATGTAAATGGTCTAAGAACTTTGAGCACTCTACTTGAAAATGGCATGAAAGCCGAAACGTAGACAGTACAGAAGACAAATACAGTAATACAGTAAAACGTTTACTGTTTCAAAAAAAGCACTTGCTTCATTATCTTGGATGATAGAAGAGTAAAGTGGAATAAATACACGTTAATATAACGTGTCCTGTTGCGCGGGATAGAGCTCGTTTCCATGTCACTCTTCGTTCATGAAATATAAACGAGATCGCAAGGTATGATCTTCTATAGGACCTTAGCTGACCAGAAACACCTGAAGATCCTTGAAGAATATCGCAACGCGGCAGTCACACCGGCGATTGTATACGAAGAATTTTAAAGATGTTGACGGCCACAAAAGCATGCAGACTTAAACAAATCAAAAAATATTTGTTTTTCTTTTACAAATATAATAATCTCGGAAAAACACTTTTGCAAAAAGAATCTGCCAAGCGATAGTTCGGCTACCATCTTCCCGGTATGGCACGTAAATTTTACAGGGCGATTCTAAACGAAGGAACAGATTTCAGTTGTTCATCACAGTCAAACAGTGAAAGATAGAAACTCATTGCGCATGTCACTGGATGGAGGAAGGTTCAAAGTTTTTTGTCCGCAAGGAGACTGTCCCATACATTTAACATGAGCGCCAAACATTGCTCGAAACATCTAAACGGTAGTCCATTTTGTTCCACACTTGAATCAACAGGTGCCTGTTTACTAAATCGTTAGCTTCGACAATTAGATTTCTCAGCTCTCGATGAGTAGTTGCCATAAGTGGGACAAAAAAATTAATCTGTGTGTGAGGTCGGGTGACCTGGGCGCGCAAAAAAAAAAAAAAAAATTAAAGCTTTTTTGTCCACCTCTCCCAATCCATCGTTGTGGGATGCTGTCGTTAAGATAAAGCCGAACCTCAAGGTGAAAGTGAGGCGGGGCGCCGCCACGCATAAAAATGGAATCATTGGAATTTTCGTGAAGTTGAAGAAACAGCCAATTTTGCGACATATCCAGGTATGACATTCCTTGAACAGAAATGGCACGCAATACATTATGTTTTGGCGAGTCTCTTTTATGTTCGACGACTACACCAGGATTTTGTGACCCACAAATTCTTAAATCATGGCGAGTTACTTCACCCCAGAGGTGCAACGTCGATTCTTCCGAAGAGAAGAGTAGTTTGTAGGTGGTTTCCTCTGGCATACACAGGAGAACTCAAATACTAAATTGTTAACATCGTTTGATGTCGCCGGGTCGCAATTGCTGCAGTAACTGCCTCTTGTATGGTTTCGTACGCAGGTGTTTCAGAATACGCCACACCGTTGTTTCAGGAAGCTGGAAGGCCTTCTCGTCTTGGGGACTTTCGAGGGTTTCGTGTGAACGTATCTCGGATATGCTCGACATTTTTATGAGACGTTCATGGGCGAACAGTGCTCTTCCGTTTGTATATACAACCAACTGCCACGAATTTTGTATGCCAGTCTTAATTCTCCTTGTGTAGAGGCGACTTCTAGCTGAATCGATGGCGGAGAGCACGTTGCACTCAAACAGTGGATTGACATCGTGTAAATTCCAACACAAGAAATGATTTCGCTTGTGATGTGGTCGCAGTGTTGGTAGAAACAAACAGCGCAGCTGTGTCGAAACTCTGAATCTTTCTCTATTCGGTGGCACGTGCAGTGTGTTCCTGTCTTTTATGATTTGTCTGTCATAAACAACCGAAATGTGTTCTTTTTGAGTCATCCTGTCTAAGCACACGCAGTGTCAACGTCAGTGCGCTGCCTTTCGTCAAATGACCGCGTCATCAGTTTCCTTATCGCATCATACGATAGCTCTAGATGGCCGGATGGAAAGCGACGACTTGCAAGGGAACCTCCCCATCGCACCCCCCTCAGATTTAGTTATAAGTTGGCACAGTGGATAGGCCTTGAAAAACTGAACACAGATCAATCGAGAAAACAGGAAGAAGTTGTGTGGAAGTATGAAAAGAATAAGCAAAATATACAAACTGAGTAGTCCATGCGTAACATAGGCAACATCAAGGAAAACGTGAGATGAGGAGCGCCGTGGTCCCGTGGTTAGGGTGAGCAGCTGCGGAACGAGAGGTCCTTGGTTCAAGTCTTCCCTCCGGAGAAAATTTAAATTTTTTATTTTCAGACAATTATTATCTGTCCGTTCGTCCGTCCGATGCGATCACTTTTTTGGGAGTGATTATCACATCCAAAAGAAAACCTAAATCGGGCAAGGCACAAGAATCTTTTTACCCATTCGCCAAGTGTACAAGTTAGATGGGTCGACAACATATTCCTGTGACGCACATGCCGTCACCAGTGTCGTATAGAATATATCAGACGTGTTTTCCTGTGGAGGAATCGGTTGACCTATGACCTTGCGATCAAATGTTTTCGGTTGCCATTGGAGAGGCACGTCCTTTCGTCCACTAATCGCACGGTTTTGCGGTGCGGTCGCAAAATACAGACACTAAACTTATTACAGTGAACAGAGACGCCAATGAACGAACGGACAGATAATAGTTTTGCGAAAATAAAGGAAGTAAACTTTTCACTCGAGGGGAGACTTGAACCAAGGATCTCTCGTTCCGCAGCTGCTCAAGCTAACCACGGGACCACGGCGCTCCTCAGCTCAGCGTCTCCTTGATGTTGCTTATGTTGCGCATGGACTACTCAGTTTGTATATTTTGCTTATTTTTTCGTAGTTCCACAAAACTTCTTCCTGTTTTCTCGATTGATCTGTGTTCAGTTTTTCAAGGCCTATCCACTGTGCCAACTTATAACTAAATCTGAGGGGGGGGGGTGCGATGGGGAGGTTCCCTTGTTAGTTGCGCGCTGGCGGATTGAAGACTGGGACGGAGGCGGCGTGGTGTCGCTGTGGCCGGCCGTGACGCAGGCGCGCGCACGGCGCCGTATCCTGTGCGTCACCGCAGACTCCCCAAACAAACACAGCCCCGCCGCTGCATCTCCTCTCTCTCTCTCTCTCTCTCTCTCTCTCTCTCTCTCTCTCTCTCTCCTCTCTCTCTGTGTCTGTCTTACAGCAACAGGAGAAGACAAAGAGAGAAGTGTACGAACAAAACGGGCAGAAGGCGGTATGCAATCTTTTTTGTCTCTTGTTCAACCTTTATACACACATCAAAAAAAGTTTCGCAGCAACCCGGTTCCCAGAACTCCTGAAGATAGACGTTGACAGCGGATATTGCATCATAGACACAGTGACTTTGAATGTTCAGAGATGTAACTAAACCCGTCCAAAGATGTAAACAACCGTGCCTGAGCAGCGCCTATTAGACGGAGGGGGTCCGACAGCCAATCAGTTCCACTAATTCCACCAGGAAGGAAGTACACGGCTTGTCTGTAGTTCAACCATGCCAACGCAGGCTTTATAGTGTGGGATGCGATAAGCCACAACTCTCGTTCACGTTTGGTGTTTCTGGAGGGGACGCTAACCAGCGCTAGGTACGTGCAGAACGTTGTTAGACCCTTCGTACAACAGAAAAATGTTTTGTTGTTCCAATAGGATAACGCTCGCCCACACACTGCCCCTGAAACTCGACGAGTTATGCAAGACGTGCAGCAGTTTCTCTGGGCAGCACGATCTCCGGACTTGGCGCCATTAGAGCACGTGTGGAATGTGATGTGACGAGAAGTGACTCGTGCGACACCTTATCTAACAAGTCTTACAGAACTATGTGGCCGGCCGCTGTAACCGAGCGGTTCTAGGCGCATCAGTCCGGAACCGCGCTGCTGCTACGATCGCAGGTTCGAATCCTGCCTCGGGCATGGATGTGTGTGCTGTCCTCAGGTTGGTTAGGTTTAAGTAGTTCTAAGTTCTACGGGACTGATGACCTCAGATGTTAAGTCCCATAGTGCTCAGAGCCATTACAGGAGAACTTCGTGAACAGGTGGAGTGGGCGTGGTAATAACGTACCCAGGACACGAGTGACGGTCTGTACAATCGACCAGATGCGAAAGTCAGCGCTTGCGTTGTCGTCCGTGGAGGCTACACCACGTAGTAGGATGGCTGTTTCAGCACTTGTTCATACTCGGTACCTTGTGCTATTGATTTGTATATGTAATCACTTCATGTACCCCATATGCACTTTTCCAACAATAAATGTAGGGTGAATTGGAAACCTCTGAAAGGGCGTACTAAATTTTTTTCGCCCGTGTATTAGTGTAATCTTGCATTCGTGGTGTCTACGAGAACTCCAGGGGAAAAACAAACATATAACGTGTTCTTGATAGAAAATCCGGGTTGTAAGTCACTTTTATGCGTGCTTGGACCAGTGATTAGGAAAAAAAAACAGACTCAAACTCAGCCGTCTATAAGAAGGGTAACGGAAGTGATCCAGAAAACCATCGCCCAGTCTCACTGATGTAAATTATTAAAACATATTCTGAGCTCAACCATATTATCATTCATCGAACAGAATGACCTCCTCGATGGTAACCAGCATGAATTACGAAAACAACGATGATGCGGACCCCTACTTGCGCTTTTGTCACGTGACGTTCTGCATGCTATAAATTATGGAGATCGATTGGATGCAGCCGGCCGAAGTGGCCGTGCGGTTAAAGGCGCTGCAGTCTGGAACCGCAAGACCGCTACGGTCGCAGGTTCGAATCCTCCCTCGGGCATGGATGTTTGTGATGTCCTTAGGTTAGTTAGGTTTAACTAGTTCTAAGTTCTAGGGGACTAATGACCTCAGCAGTTGAGTCCCATAGTGCTCAGAGCCATTTGAACCATTTTTGATTGGATGCAGTATGGTATGACTTCAAAGAGCATTTGACTCGGTACTAGTTCAACGATTACTAACAGAAGTACATTGATACTTCGTATCAAACGGAACGGGTGACTGTCGATAGGCTGGCCGCTGCATGTTACCTTAGATGGGGAGTGGTGGGCGGGAGTAGGAGTAACTTCAGGCACGTCCCAGGGAAGCACGTTGTTTGTGTTGTAATTTAATTATATGGCAGTCTCATACCTGACGCATATCGTGAAGTAACTTCAAATCAAGTACTGTCTGAAAAAAGCTGCACAAAAAATTCAGTCAGATATTGTAAAGATTTCAAACTGGTCCACTAAGATCCACAACTTGTGTGATTGTATGAGGATACAGAATTTCTAGTTGGTGTGATAAATGGCAGCTGGGTCTAAATGTTGAAAAATGTAGGTGAATGCTGCTGAGCAGGAAAAACAATCTCTTAATGTTCGGATACAGCATTGTTTGACGCAGCCACGTCGATTAAATATCTAGGCGTAACGACGCAAAGCGATTTGAAAAGGAACGAGCGCGGAAAGGCGATAATGGGGAAGGCGAGCGGTCGACTTCGAATTCTTGGGAGTATTTTAAGGAAGTGTAACTCGTCTAGTAGGGGGACTGTGTGTAGAACCCATTCTTGAGTAATGTTCCAATGTTGGGGATCCGCACCGGGTCGGGCTAAAGAAAGACACCGAAGTAATTCAGAGACGAGCGGAAGATTTGTTACCGGTAGGTTAGACGAGCACACGAGTAATACGGAGATGTTTCGCGAACTCGAATGGGAATCCCTGGAAAGACGACGACATTGGAGAAAATTTAGAGAAGCGTTATGTGAAGCTGGCTGCTGAACGATGCTACTTGCGCCAACGTACATTTCCCGCAAGGGAGTTGGGTTGGGTTGTGTTGGGGAAGGAGACCAGACAGCGAGGTCATCGGTCTCATCAGATTAGGGAAGGACGGGGAAGGAAGTCGGCCGTGCCCTCTGAAAGGAACCATCCCGGCATTTGCCTGGAGCGATTTAGGGAAATCACGGAAAACCTAAATCAGGATGGCCGGATGCGGGATTGAACCGTCGTCCTCCCGAATGTTTCGCACAAGGACCACGAAGGTAAGGGAAATTAGTGCTCGTACGGAAGCTCTTACAGTCTTTTTCGCTCACTCTATTTGCCAGTGGAAAATGAAAGGAAAAGACTAGTGGTGGCACGGGGTACTCTTCACCATGCACCGTGGCTTGCGGAGTATTTATGTAGATGTTCTCTTAAATGTAATGAAATCTGAAATGACGTTTCTTACAAAACGAAAAACGTAGTGGGCTGTGACTACTATATCCAAGATTCAGAACTGGAACCAGTCAACTCATACAAATGTCTGGGTGTAACAATTTGGAGGGATACGAAATCGGACGATCTTACAAATTCAATCGTAGGTAAGGCATGTAGCAAACTTAGTCATTGGCCAGATACTGGGGAAATGCAGTCTAGAAAGGACTGCTTATAAATCATTAGTGCGTCCCATATTAGAATACTGCTAAAGTGTGTGTGTCCCATATTAAATAATGCTTGTACCTTGTACACGAATGATTCCGCATTTCGCATCCTCCAGAGCAATGGGGTGCGCTGGGTGTGAGAAGAGATTGATGATACAGCACGGCATGGACTCACCAGAGGCATATTCTGTAATTGAAGGGTGTTCAACCCTCGATGACAGAAGAGATGACTTGGACACCCCACCGTCTCGCCGCTGCGGACACCACAGAGGAAAAAGGTTCCGTCTTTGTATTCGGTGAGGGAGGAGCCTGGTTCGCGTCCTGGTGTCTCCTCAGATTTTTTTGTGAGGCAGGAAGGTCTGGTCAGAATACCACTCAGCCCTTGTGAGACCGGGTGAGGAACTGCTCTCGAATAACGAAGCAGCGGCGTAACCACGATTCAGCCAATAACGGCTGTCGGAATTGGTGACATACTGATGACATGTACCACCATCTTAGAACTCCTGTTGTCTTGCAGGCAGCACTCGGCCAGTCGGAACAGGCCTAAGGCCTAATCCGTAAGTGGTGTTATCGATTACAAAAGTTGTCTGTCTAGACTGCACTTCATTTCTTCAAATGGATACACGTTTCGGCAGTCTACCATCATCAGAGCTTTCTTGTCTTACGAAAGATTTCATTACAGCCAATGTGCCAAAACGCGTTATAAAAAAAAAGAAAAAAATATCAATAAATAAATAAATGTCAAACGTTTGTGAAATCTTATGGGACTTAACTGCTAAGGTCTCCCTAAGCTTACACACTACTTAATCTAAATTATCCTAAGGACAAACACACACACCCATGCCCGAGGGAGGACTCGAACCTCCGCCGGGACCAGCCGCACAGTCCATGACTGCAGCGCCTGAGAACCCTCGGCTAATCTCGCGCGGCAAACGCGTTATCCATTAGAACAAATAAAGTGCGATGTAAACAGACAGACTATACCACTATATAAAGACAAGTCGTTGTTTAATATTGTTACCGAAAATCTGGAAAAGTTCTCGTCCTATTTACTTCAAATTTTTACACAATGCTCTAGACGTTCAGACGGACGTAGGTTACATACTGTTTAATACACAGGGTGAACGTTAATAAAACCGACAAACTGCAGGCACGGATTCCTGACTGGAGATGGAGGAAAAAGTGCTTATGAACATGTGTCCGGAAACGGACGGTGTGCCGTGCAACGACAGCACATCGTCCCAGAACACAGTACAGAGCTGCGTCACAGTGGCCCTCCTGGGATTGCAGGTCATATAGATATTGGTTGTCATACAGGATACGCACAATCATACTTTGCCTTACACCATGTTGGCGGGCCACTTGGCCGGAGCTTGCACTAGGGTTCGTCTCAATACAGTGTAGAACGCGCTCCTCCAAATCTGATGTACGCACGTTCCGCCGGCGCGTTCGTCTGTCTCAAAGGACCCACAAAAAGGGCTTTAAATGTTGTGTGATGTGGTTGCTGTCTGTGAGGGAACTTCTTTTGGCTCTCGACCGTTTCCATCTGCTTGGCCGTACATAAACACCATCTCGTCTCGTTCCCGGTATAAATAGCGGACTATTCTGTTGCTTCAGTACGCTGCGTCAGTCACACAAGGAACACACGGCACGTGGTCAGAGGAACTGCCATTCGTCAGCGCCATCTACCGTGCCAACGATGCAATTCGGGACACGTGTTCAGAGGACCTTTCTTCGTCCATTTCCAGTCAGCGGTCCGTCCAAACAGTTTGTCGGTTTTATTAATGTTCACACTATATATATATATATCTAATATATGCGGTATAAAGGGGAAATGTTTCCAGAATGAGATTTTCACTCTGCAGCGGAGTGTGCGCTGATATGAAACTTCCTGGCAGATTAAAACTGTGTGCCGGACCGAGACTCTAACTCGGGACCTTTGCCTTTGCTCTACCATCTGAGCTACCGAAGCACGACTCTCGCCCGGCACTCACAGCTTTACTTCTGCCAGTATCTCGCCTCCTACCTTCCAAACTTGACAGAAGCTCTCCTGAGAATTCGAGTTCGAGTCTCGGTCCGGCACACAGTTTTAATCTGCCAGAAAGTTTCAGGGGAAATGTTGTTTGCAAAAATCTCGAACACATCTTAGCCGATTTACTTCACATTTTTAAACGATAGTGTATGAACATTCAGACGCACATGGAACATTTATTTTAAATACATACATATTTGAAGAGGTGTGGTGTACGGGAAGGTGTCGTCGTTGAGTGACTGTAGGAGGATACAAGATGACTTGGACAGGATTTGTGATTGGTGTAAAGAATGGCAGCTAACTCTAAATATAGATAAATGTAAATTAATGCAGATGAATAGGAAAAAGAATCCCGTAACGTTTGAATACTATATTAGTAGTGTAGCGCTTGACACAGTCAAGTCGATTAAATATTTGGGCGTAACATTGCAGAGCGATATGAAGTGGGACAAGCATGCAATGGCAGTTGTGGGGAAGGCGGATAGTCGTCTTCGGTTCGTTGGTAAAATTTTGAGAAGATGTGGTTCATCTGTGAAGGAGACCGCTTGTAAAACACGAATACCACATATTCTTGAGTACTGCTCGAGCGTTTGGGATCCCTATCAGGTCGGATTGAGGGAGGACATAGAAGGAATTCAGAGGCGGGCTGCTAGATTTGTTACTGGTAGGTTTGATCATCATGCGAGTGTTACGGAATTGCTTCAGGAACTCGGGTGGGAGTCTCTAGAGGAAAGGAGGCGTTCTTTTCGAGAATCGCTACTGAGGAAATTTAGAGAACCAGCATTTGAGGCTGACTGCAGTACAATTTTACTGCCGCCAACTTACATTTCGCGAAAAGACCACAAAGATAAGAGAGATTAGGGCTCGTACAAAGACATATAGGCAGTCATTTTTCCCTCGTTCTGTTTGGGAGTGCAACAGGGAGAGAAGATGCTAGTTGTGGTACGAGGTACCCTCCGCCACGCACCGTATGGTGGATTGCGGAGTATGTATGTAGATGTAGAGGAAAATGTGTTAGAAGAAATTTTGAGAAGTTCTATACGATACTCTAATAAACATTCTCTCGGACGTAGGCTATAGATTTTGCCTAGTTACAAATTAAAGCAATGCGAAATACTGCCTTTGAAGCTACTATTCTGACAGTACCAGCAGCAGGAGACGTCTCTCTCACACCGCGTATTTCAATGACCCCAACCGATTTACCCACTTATTTTAAGCTGCTTCAGTTCCAAATCGTTGGTTGTAATAATAAATAGCCCTCAAGGTCAGTGGAAGAGAGAAGAGAAAATGGACGGGGGGAGGTAATGAAGCTGGAGAGAGAGAGAGAGAGAGAGAGAGAGAGAGGGGGGGGGAAGAGAGAGAGAGAGAGAGAGAGAGAGAGAGAGAGAGAGAGAGAGAGAGACGGGGAGGGAGGGAGGAGGAGGAGGAGGAGGAGGAGATGGAAATAGAGGTGGGAGGAGCTAATGGACAGAGGGAGGAGAGTTGGGGGGGGGGGAGATAAACAGGGGGCGTTTATCCAATTCCCATACATATTTAGCAGTTGCGAAGCATTGCCGGGTTAGATAGTTTTCTGATAAGTGCATCACGGTCGCAGACATCGATAAGGAATTCTTGTCTTCCGTTAGCAAACTGGGCTAACGATAGATACTGAACTTAAACACGCATGGACCACACGAATGATCACAGGCCTGTTTGGGTCACGGAAGAACGTAACGGAAATGCTGGAAAACCTAAATTGTCAGACTCTTGAAGATAGACGCCACGTATCGCCATGACAGACTGCTTACAAAGACTGATGAGATGGTATTTAGTGAAGAATGGGCGTTTACTCTTCATCCCCCTGCGTATCGATCCCCGAGCGTTCGCGACTACGAGGTTACAGCACACACGGAGGCGTTCTTGCCACACGTTTAGAATGGGAAGGAACTGTAATATGGCGGTAGCGTGCTAACTACCCTCTGCCATACACTTCAAAGTGTGGTTTCGAGGGTTTGGTCGATGTATTCGGGGCTGGTTGTACATGCCGCCAATTGTCACTCGAGACGATTGACGAGAGTACAGGCGCTGCAGCAGTTTGGGCGAGAAATTCCTGGCCCGTCTGAGGCAGCAATGCCAGGGACGTTAGCGTTCCTCAGCCGTCATCGAGTCCCAGATTGGCAGCGCAGCGAGGCGCGTCGTTACGTAAGAGGCGGACGTGCAGGCCCGGCCGGCGGCGGCGGGGTGCGCAGAGACGGCTGCGCAGCTCAGCGTAAACAGAGCAGCGGCGCCCTTGGGCCGTCATTGAGGCGCGACCGGCGCGCCGCCTGGCAGCCAGCGCGCGAAGCAAGTGTGGCTCCTCCACCGCCACCGCCACTGCTACTACCCTGCTGCCGCCCTGGCCGCGTCTCGCGCAGCCGGCTAGCTTGCCTGCCAGTGCTACCACACTCTGCTGCAACTTGTATGTTGGCAACGTGTCTGTTCTAACTGCCGACGTTCGCAAGTCGTTAGCGTTATTAGCTCTTTTGATGATGAGCTATGTACAGAGCAAAAGAAAGGAGCGTCAGCAATACTACTGAAGTGCAAACTATCCCGAGAAAGTATTAACAAAAATTCAAGAACCAGATATAAATGATGACTCTAGGAATATACTACAACCCGCTACGTATCGCTTTCACAGGGATCGTGGGGATAAGATTGGAATAATTACTGCACGCATTCATTCTTCCCACGCTTTATACGTGATGGATCGGGAAGAAACCTAAATAACTGGCACAATGGTACGTACCCTCTGCCATGCACCTCACGTTGGTTTGCAGAGTTTCATGGCAAATCGACGTTACCGTTCATGTGAAACCTTTTTTTTAACTCGCTGCGCTGTGTTAATAAGTGTGCATTTGATTACAGTTTTACGCTTGAACTACAGCATACTCCCGATTAGCTGTGTTCATGTGGATTTGAAACCGTAAAACACGTGCAGTTTTCATGATAGAAGAGTTGTCGGTATAGTCGCGCGAATTATTTCGTGCATACTCCAAAAACATGGCAACGCATTTCAGTGTCTCGGTGTGTATCATAATAGAGTCCTCGTCTTTTCTCTTTTCATTTGCCGAATACACTTTGTCCACTACATCGGCGTCACTTTAGCTGCTTAAATACCGTTTCCTAGCCATGGCTGTTAACCACTCGCGGATACGTCTTCGCAAACACAAATTGGTATTATAAACAAAACCATTCGTTCTAGCTATAAAAGAATAGTTGTAGATATAAAATGTCGCAAAATATGCACGGATAATAATCCGAGCCCATATAATCGGGAACTGGAAGTGCTCGTACGTTTACAGTAATTGTAACACACAACGTTTAATAGGATAGCGAATATATTTGCTTACTCGACGCATACAACTCTCGAAACTTTTGCCGGTGTTTCAGGACGTAAAAAAAAGTAAAATTGTGCACTTAATAAAACGGAAAAGCATTAAGTATCCTATGACTATAGTATCAGTGAGTTACTGTTGGAATCGGCAAACTCATACAAATACCTATCCTGAGAGAGTTTATTACAAAGTGGCAAGAACCGGCTTTGAATGATGACTCCAGGAACATACAATCACCCACGTATCTCCCACAAAGATCGTGAGGATAAGATTAGAATAATTACTGCACGAACAGGGGCATTCAAACGGTCATGCTTCCTGCGCCTCATACGTGAATGGAACGGGAAGAAACCCTAGTAACCAGTACAAAGGGACGTACCCTCTGTCATGCACTTCAGTGCTTTGCACAGTGTAGATATAAATGTAGAAACATTTATTTTAATAATTGTGTTTTTACAGTGTGTAAGCACGACTGTTTCATCTCGTACATCAATTAAAGCAGCAGTGATTTCTGTAGTGCCCTATTTAACTGTTCGCGGCAGTGAAAACAGTGGGAATCTACGTGCCAACAAAGAGTCTTTACAGTGTGTCAGCACATCCAAGTTGTGACGTGAAACACCGACAGGATTCCTGGCAGTGCAAATAAGTCAAAGAATCTTGGAAGAAAAAGCTCACTGGAGCCGTCATCAGAAAACGTGCTCAACTTTCTCCACACAAACCTATTAGCAACCAACGGCGCCCGCCTACTTGGGAACCGTCATGTAAATTTACAGGAAATCATACTCCCTGTGGAACAAGGGCCGTAGTTAAGTGTATTTTAACATCTCATCTGTGACGTGTGAATCCTTCCGAGCCGCTGACCTTGTATGAGAATCAATCTAAAGATCGGTAACTGACAACCGAAACAGCACATAAAACATTATTATTGTTAGGAGTCAATAAAGCCATGGTATATGAATCGGCGACGTCCAGAAATGGGATCAGATAATTGAGTCTGCTCTAAAAGGAGTTCTTCGCAGGCTTATTCGAGAAGCAGAGGCAAATTTTGACTACTGCCTTCATGAAAGAGACGGAAAGACGCTCTATTGTGTGAGTACATTAATGCAGAACAAACAGTGAAATCAGTCATACCCATAAAACATTACGGAGCGATTTGAAGTGGAATGGCGACGCAGCTAATCGTAGTATAGGCAGCTGCCACACTGAGATACTGTGGAATAATTATCAGAAAGTGTAATCC
Source organism: Schistocerca nitens (assembly GCF_023898315.1). Taxonomy (NCBI): domain Eukaryota; kingdom Metazoa; phylum Arthropoda; class Insecta; order Orthoptera; family Acrididae; genus Schistocerca; species Schistocerca nitens. Next base: position 602,692,731 of record NC_064619.1, on the reverse strand, counting down.
ATCCAAAAAGGAAGTAGGCCCTACCTTACAAAACCCTCGTTCTAACAATAGGTAACATGTTGCTTGGCAGGCTAGAGTCCGTACCAGTTAAGATTGATAGAGGAAATTGTGAAGACCCAAAGAAGAGCAGCACGTTTTGTTACAGCTTCATTTTGCTCAACCAACTCCCAGTGGCAGACGCTGCAAGAGAGGAAATTTGCATCACAGTGTGATTTATCGGTGCAGTTCCGTGATCGTATGTACCTAGAAGAGTCAACCAATGTAGATGTAGGTGACTCTGTGATGTACAAACTTTCAGGGATGACGGAGACAGGTAAAAATGCCAAATTGACGTTTCCTATCCTACAATCTTGGCAACAACAGTACAGTACCTGCTCGTGTAGTCCACTATTAGAAGCATCAGAGCGATTTTCGACTCCTTAGTTTCCTGACCAGTGTCCTTTACCTCAAATTCATACATTTACACTTCTCCACCATCCCTGAAAATTTCTAATATCATCACAGAATCACCGTGGATATTGCTTCTTCCCACGTATACCTCGCGTAAAGACGACGAAGGTAAAAGTAGAGGAATTCAAGCTCGCACGGAGGAGTCTTACCAACTACCTACTCGAGTGAACCATCCGCGACTGGAACGGGAGAGACAAAGTGATAGTGATAAAGAAAGTATCCTACGCCACACACCGTAAGGTGGCTTGCTGAGTATACATGATGTGGGTGAGCTAAAATGTCTGAGAGACACTAAAATTATTTTTAAAGAGTAACAAACATAGCATTTTACTGATAACTCTGTCCGGCCCCGGTAGCTGAGTGGTCAGCGTGACGGAATGTCAATCCTAAGGTCCCGGGTTCGATTCCCGGCTGGGTCGGAGATTTTCTCCGCTCAGGGACTGGGTGTTGTGTTGTCCTAATCATCATCATTTCATCCCCATCGACGCGCAGGTCGCTGAAGTGAAGTGGCGTCAACTCGAAAGACCTGCACCAGGCGGGAGGCCCTAGCCACACGACATTTCATTTCATATCACTGATCACTCTGCTAAGTAGACATTTTAAATGGCAATTCAGTAAATCCGTTATTGCAGCTTCTGCATGTTATGTGTACTTGGGTGTCGATGATGCAAACAGCAAAAACGATCACTGAAAATGTCCCGGAATACGGTACGTCAGTTGGGTGCAGACAACTGTCAAGAGTACGGAGATACAGGAAGGTCTTCTGTCAAGTTTTTACAAATGACGTCTGGGCATCGGTATTGAGATGTTCCATTAACTATTGTTTTAAAATTGTCCCTTGCTGTTGTTAAAGCAGCGCAGATTAGAAACTGGCCAATAGCTGACGAAAAAAATTAATAAAAAATACGATCAGGTTACCTTCCATTCAGAAGAGTGTTGCACTCAGCGATTGTTAGTCTATATTGACTTGTAAATAATAGATTTTGGCTATCACTCGTCCTTTTAAAATTTTATTGGCAGATCTAAATTTCAGCTAGAAACTAGCCATTCTCAATGCACTATCATTTTTGGTCATTGCGTGTAATGCCTGTTGGTCGGGCTTCATCCACAATTCATTGAATACACAACGAATATTCAATGAACTGTGGATGAAGCCCGACCAACAGGCATTACATGCATTGATCAAAAATGATAGTGCATTGAGAATGGCTAGTTTCTAGCTGAAATCTAGAGCTGCCAATAAAATTTAAAAAGGACGACCGATAGCCAAAATCTATTATTTACAAAAAATACGATGTTAACAAGGGCGTGCCCTATCAACAGTGACTCTAATTACTTCGTAATAGGTAATGAGTTACCTCCAGACAGCTTATCACTAATTCGCAAAATTTCAGCGTGGCCCTGCTTACGTTGGCAATGGATGCAGTGACTGTCAACTTCAATTTGTTGTTCCAACTGCGCGCGACATGAGTGAAGCGCATTGCCGTGAGACGAATCTGGATGACGGAGGAATCATTAGGCGTGTTGAAGAGTACAGTACATTCGATTTTGCACGTACGTTTAGCTGTGAAACATATGTTCCAAGTGGATTCCACGCAAATTGACCGAAGCTGAAAAACAGGCCTGCTTCACTTCACGATTGGAAATGCTCAGCAGTTCTAATCGAGGAAATGTAAATTGGTATATAACACTCTAATACGATACCAAACTTGGGTATATTACCGCAAGCCGAAAACTGAGCAGCGAATAACTGCTAGTGTTCCGAGATGAATCAAACTCGATGAAAGTTGTTCGTTCGCGAAACACTTGCAAGAAAATGAGTTGTCGCGATCATTGCTTTACGTTAACATCATTCTTCGTGACAATGATTGCTATCACACAACACGTCAAAGGATTATTTGGCGGAGAACAACGTCGAAGTAATATCTACGCTCGTATTCACGTGAGTCCTCGACGACTTCCTTTTGGTTCCTTACGTCAAATAAGAAATATGTGGAGAATAATTCTCACCACCTCTAGAACCATGTTTTTGAGATGCCAACATCAGAGTAGAACAGTTGATTCCAGAACTTATTCCAACCCAAGGAAAAGTATAAGTTTTAGAGGCAAATAACGTTTTGAAAACAATCAAACGATTTAATCGTCCTGAGGAAGAAGCTCTTTTGTCCGTGTTGCTTTCACAATATATATGTTTTTGGATGGGGTCCGCCTTAAGCAAAACACAATTTTGTTTTATATCCCATACTAAACATGTTTCACTGCAGTTGCGGCATCAACAGTGGGCTTTTATTCGATGGCTGGTAAACATAAAGAATGTTCTTTACTGTTTGTACACATATAAATATTAGTTTCTAAAATCGTAATTACACATTTCTGAAGAACACACAAATTTATGTATTCATACTTTACCACATAGTGTGATTTTCTTTGGTCGTTAGGTTTTTGTAGTGGGATATAAAACAAAACTGGGTTTTGCTAAAGGCGGGCCCCATCCAAAAACATACATATAATTAAACGATTAGTACGAAACATGTATTTTTCCGTAACATGCGGTCCTCCTAAATGGAGAATCAATGCGAAAAGATATCAGCGCCATGCCGCACCTCTGTAGATGAAAGACTTTATGAGAAATGCGTGATAGAACTGCGACGACATGACATAACCGAATATTTCTACTTAAGTACAGACGTCTTCACAGGATATATCAAAGCACATAGTCCTGACGAAAGGAAGCTATCATGTCAACTTGCTGTGAAAACTAAAAGACCACAAGAAGCAGATTTTGACGATAATGCTAAGTCGAAGTTCGTATACTAGAAAACGCGGTAATAGTAAAATATTCGCACTTACGCAAATGTCGGGCGTAACACGTACGTTGACAGACTACGTGATCATGTATTTCCATGTGTTGCTGAAACCTACGGGTAATTTTCGGTTTTTCGGATTTCCCCCCCCCTCCTATTTCTACTACGTTTCCAGTTATAAATATTTTTTTTATTAGAAAGTTTTGCGTAATCAATTCAGGTTAACAGCTTTAAAATTTGCATTTTACAAACTACAATTCAGTCTGTAGCAGAGTTTAATGAAGATTTTATTATGCTCGGTGAGCATCTAGGGAAGGGAAGAAACTGTTACTTCCTAAAAAATAAAAGAAACGAAAAAACTTTTAAATGAAGGAGGAAACTGGAAGTTAAAAAAAGAAAAATCTCTTCATCTACATAGCGTTTTCATAAATAATACACTGATTTATTCAGTTTAACATATAGTAAGACCATGAAACCTTTTTACTAGCAGTAGCCCAAAAACGGCATTGCTTAAATTTCGATAACTAACCGTCAGCAAAGTGTCATGCACAAAATCGAGTAGTTTGAAAGCTTTCGAACGTGATATTAATTGTCCGTTGCTGACAGGTCTCTTTCCATCCAAAACGGTTTGTGAGGCAGTATCTTAACAATGATATGCGAAAATGAAGGTGTATAACTGCGTTGAAGAACATGTCTGCAACGGAAACATCTAAATAACCTATATACTGAAAGTTTTAATGTATCAGCTTTGTTCGAAAATTGTCTTCCTAGAAATATTGGCGCCGACATATCGATAGGTATCGAAAGTGTAAAAGGTACATTTTCCATATCTGCGACAGTCGTAAAAGCTTTAAAAATACGTGTGTGTAATTAGGTCGTTTTCTATATCATAGACATGGATAAATTTGTTTTTCACGTTTCTAGAAATTTAATATTCTTAATCTCATTATTTTTCTCACTTAATAAACGTCAGTGGGTTGTAAATCCAACTTATTGTGTGATGGGAGAATGAAATATATAAGCAACGCGCGCGGTATGACTGAAAAAGAAAGTGGAGCAGCGGCGGCAATATGGCGGCGGCGCGTGCGGACGAGCGCGGCGCGCGGCGGCCATCTTGATGACACGGGCGCCCAACGCGACCTTGGTGTTGGATCGGCGGTCGCTGCGCCTACCACGGCCCGTGGCGTGACCTCACGCCGGACCCCCACCCCTCCCTTCCCCCTCTCGCCATGGCCCCTTCTCTTACATTAATAAATCCCCTCTTGTGCCCTTCCCCCCTCCGTCACTCCTATTGAGGGGGGGGGGGGGAGGGGAAGATTGATGACGCTTGGCCTTTCAGCCTTTCCTGTGTGTTGTTCGCTTGTTGCAGCAACCTCTTTTCACTACATTCTGTGTTCGTAGCTGTAGCTTAATGTAGGAATGCAACAATATTTGCGGCTAGTTTCTCAGTTCTTAGATTTCTCCAGATACCTAATTATTTAGCTAAATCAGTGCTGTAGTTTCGATAAGTGCTCTAGAACACACACGTGATAGTTAATTGTTTTTGGGTGAGGATTCGCAGTAACCAACCGGTTCCCTAGGTCGCTATTACGCGTTGTACCGCGAACTGTGCACGTAAGTAAGCGCAGTGTGGGCTTCGAACCACTGACTTCTGCTGAGAAATCTGGCATCATCAGTAGTTACCGCCTGCGTCCACATTGTGATGTTTTGTACCTCTGGTCGTTTCTAGAACGGGCGTTAGGAGAGAACGTGTAACTTGTACTCACAATTACTTCTGTTTCCATTTGCCGCCTAAAGGCACCTTGTAATAGGCCTAATCATCTTTGGGCTAACAAGTTTCTCGCAGCAGTAGTTTAAAGCTTCACGTGTATCCTTTTTATACACCCAGACGCTTTTCGTCTTTTTTAACAACGCGTCCTCAGTGGGTGCCCTGGAATATTAGATAATTTTCTGTTTTGACATATTGGTTTTCTGATTTAAAATAATTCGTGTAAACATTTTTATAATAAAATGACATATTTCGTAATGTACTGAAAGATCGTGCAGTTTTCGACAGGGAGGAAAAACTGCAAGATTTTAAAGTAACGGAGCAAACGTTATACCGCCCCTTCTCATTTTTTAAAAATATTTACGTGAGTTGATGGGAATCTAAAAATTAATATGGAAAACGAAAAATTACGTAATATTCTGGGACACCGAGGATGCGTCGTTGAAAGGCGAAGCGCCTCTGGGTGTGCAAATGAAAATTTTTGCAACACTGTAAAGGAAGTTTCCTCGCTGACCATTGCAATCAACCTTCTAGGTGGGATTAGGCAATGCAGCGTATTGGCTTCGTATTCAGTACTCCGGCGTCCGTCCAGTGCTTGGTTTTTCGTGGTTTTCCTTAACAGCCTAAGGCAAATGCCGGGGTGGTTCCTTTAGAAAATCTGCCGATTTCCTTCGCCACCCAAGCTTATGCTCCATAGACCGCTCACTTTCGCCCGCCAATTGTCATCTATTGTTTCGAAGCTGTTGCTCGAATTAGGTTATTTATTTCTTTATTATCTAATTATTTTTATCTGTTTCTCGCTGTATCTGCTCGTGGCGGACAACATTTCGTGCGTGACTGGCGAGGAGTGTGTTTTTCGTGAGCCACTCTCTACGTTGAAAGACCCATCGGCATACAGGCTAGTCGGTGTATAAGATTCGCTCATGTGCCGCATTTCGGAATCTTTGAGACGGCAGTGACCGACTCTGCGAATTCTTGGGGCTTTGGATCGGCACGTCTTCACAAATCACACCTATAATTCCTCTTTTTATCACAAAGCGAAAGAATTACTCGACGTTCGTTGTCAGTTAATAGTCTGTGGTGAAGTAAACAACTGAATGATTCTTCTAAGATTCCTATTTTTACTGTGATGTAGTGCGTACTCACTCTAAACTGCAGGGAACATATACAAACCTCTGTACAACTATTGATCTCGCGAACGAGAATATTCAATACATTACTCAGAAACTCCAGGGAATTTAAAAAATGGCTCTGAGCACTATGGGACTTAACTTCTGAGGTCATCAGTCCCCTAGAACTTAGACCTAATTAAACCTAACAAACCTAAGGACATCACACACATCCATGCCCGAGACAGCGTTCGAACCTGCGACCGTAGCGGTCGTGCGATTCCAGACTGTAGCGCCTAGAACCGCTCGGCCATTCCGGCCGCCTCTAGGGAATTTGGAGGTTTATAATACGTACAGATATGTGGAAATCTAAATTTTCGCAAAATACAGAGTTCTTTACTTTCGCTAGAATTTAAGGGATCACAATCTAATAATTGGGCCGGGGGAAGCAATCCTCAGAAAATAAAATAAATTTGACAGCTAAAACTGTAATCGTGTGTGAAAAAAAAAAAGACTGGCGGATTAAATATTGAGTCAATTTAACAACACTTCTCCGCATTATTCACCAACAAAGTTTGCGTGAGGCCAGTGGGTTATCAGAGGTTGCCCATACCTGCTTTAAAGAATCCAACTTCACTCATAAAACAGCTTCAAACTTCTAATTAAGTTAATATGTTAAATATTTCACGTCAAGATTGTAGGTGAAAAAAAGTTTACCGAATATTTGAAATTAGGATTAAATTTTTTTGGAACTCGCTGGTGCTTCATTATGGAAAACAGGATGAGTAACTGGCGCTCCGTTTTAAGCAAAAGCTAGTTTCTCACGTGTGTGTGTGCCGTACAATTATGTAATACCGCAGGTACATATGTAAAAAATGTCTGCAAATAAATAAAGCGTCGTGCCTGATTCGGCATGAACATGAATTGCGGAAATCAAGTAAGTGATTATCTTTTCTCATCATTTTGTGTCTGTTAGGAGTGGAGGAAGGGTGTCAGCGAGTAAAAGTTTTGTATAGGTTTGAAGTTAGGTGGAAAGCTTGTGAAAGTGGCTAAGTGCAGACATTCTCAAATACTGGATGAATATAATGTGATTAATTTCGAGAGAATTGCGCTGCCTCAAGATATCCATACAGTTTCTAATTGTAATACTTGTATTATACTGTGTTAAACTTCTAACATAAGATGAATAGATTTTAAAATTTTAAATTCGGTTAATAACTAAGCGAAATATTGAAAAATGAGATTTTCATTGCCCTACATGCCGTTAGGTAGGCAACCTGCCAAGTGTGATTGTGAACCAAGAAACCGGCACAACCATTTGTAATATAGGCGCGTTACTTTGAAAGATTGTTCATGAATCGTAATATAAATCATACAACGAATGCACAGGATAAAGTGAATTGTCTTCATGGTATCAAGTAGTTGTATCTGACAAACTTGCGCAGTGCATTCTCTATACACGCTCACACTAATTTAGTCCTTCACTAACGAGACTATTTCATTGTCCTAGTCCTATATATAAACTGTCGTTTATAAAATGTATAAAGCCTGCAGGGCACCTTCAATACCGAACATTGCTTTACTCCTCTATGCAAGTTATTTTTAATGCTGAAATTAGTTATAAAAAAACTCCTAATGAAGCTTCAGTAAACACGTCTACGAAATTTTCTATCTTGTCGGATACGCAAGATTAAAAATATTTTCATTAAATAGTAATGTCGTATGGTGAAAATAATTTTGTAGCAAAATCCACGTCAAGTTTGAGGGAAACAGTCTGATAGCATTTGTAGCGGAAGAATTGTCTGTTTTTTACATAAGGTCTTCATTTCCGGAAACTGTTGATTTCTTCTTTCACTATAAACATACGCGACATACAACAAAATCTGTGGTTATAATGAATTCTTAAGCAGAACCGTCTTCTGTTGAGCCATAATTCACAATAAATTCTCTGAATGAAAATTAATCGGACATCATCCTTTGCTTTATACACGTTAAATGAAAATACTTTCATTGAGCTGTTGCACAGCGTTAGAAAATTATCTGTATTTGGTAATGCAGGAATATCCTAAGAGTACTCACGTTTCAGCATGCTTGACGACAACCAGCTTACTTAATCTGTTTCACAAGGCTTTATGAATACGGCGATATCATCTCTGATTTGATACATAGAGACCGACATAACAGGGTTTTTGTCGCCTTCCAGGTCACGTGATTTTGTGCTGCGTTATTTCCTCGCTTTCGCGTATTTAGATTTACATCCGCAGCGATAAGTTATTCTCCATAGCTGTTACTAATAAATAAATAAACAAATAATTTTATATTACAGCGCAAAATTGGGAAAAGAAGCGTTTCACTGAAATTATGTGACAATTACAGTTTGATATTGGCGACATCTCGGTACTCTGTGCCTCCTCCACAGATATTCTTACTGTGTGGTTCAATAATGACGTCTTACGTGTCTCGTTCAGCTTTTTTCTGCGAAAGAAGTATCACGCGCCTGGTTTCTTCTTAAGTAAGTTATTCGTATAATGTTAGCACCATATTCTTTAGTTTTCTCTCTTTTCTAATAATTTTTTTTGGTTGACGGAATATAAAGCTGCGTTCATTTTATGCGTTTCATTAAAACTACGGTTATTTTTTGTTAAAGCGTTTAGTGGTAATATTAAAGTGAAAAGTCCTAAAAACGTAACTTCTAAATATGGCTTCTAATCCGCTCTAAAAACATTAAGGAGTTTAGAATAGTTGTCGAAGTAAAATTGTTGTTGATATTCTCCGCATGAAGCATAATATTTACGTTTTTTCCTTGAAGTATGTTTTCTTGATATCTGATTCGTATTTCATTGGATAAGCCCGACGTCGGCTTAAGACAATTCGTTTTTTAAAATTTTGAAATCTGTAGTAAGTCACCTACTAATAAAAGAAAATAGTTTCCAAAGTACATTTGATACCAAGCTTACATTTTCCCTCTGCCAAGCGGTGCGATCAAATTTTTGTTGCTGTTTGCTTTACAACCCTCAAACTCACTCAAAATGACTAGCATCGTGTCCTGAAATTTAACAACCAGCTTGCATCTCAGTGACTGAAGGTAGCTAGAGAGCGGAAAACATAAATGTTGTAGTAGATTTCTATGCAGAACGCCTAAGTTCTTGTTCCTCCGTACTAAAGCTTCACAGGAACGAAATAGTGATTTCAGAGAGCCCATGAATATGAGTGAATAAGTATTGGGAATCGCCAACACATTTTTTCGTTTCTAATATTTTCGTAGTTTACATTTCTTACTTTTTGCCTTTGAAGTCTGGCCCTGTATACGTTGCAGTTAGTATAAATAGAATCGGCAGTTAGTTGTAAGGCAACGTCACCGTAATTTGATTTCGTTTTTGGTTAGTACTGTCTTTGGCTCTTTGCTCTTAGAACATGCATTGTACAGCTGTATTTTCATAAATTTCTTTACTTTTGCTCTCGGTTAGTTGCTTCGTTGCGTTCTACCTGGTATGTTGGCTTGATTCTAGTTTAGTAAAGGCCGGCCGGTGTGGCCGAGCGGTTCTAGGCGCTTCAGTCTGGAACCGCGCGACCGCTACGGTCGCAGGTTCGAATCCTGCCTCGGGCATGGATGTGTGTGATGTCCTTAGGTTAGTTAGGTTTAAGTAGTTCTAAGTTCTAGGGGAGTGATGACCTCAGATGTTAAGTCCCGTTGTGCTTAGAGCCATTTAGTTTAGTAAAATTTAAAATATGCAAGGTTAGTTCGTAGCTTCTGTGTAAGCGGTGCACGGCATTTGTTAGCTTTTTCGAATGATACCTCGTTTAGTTTTCAAACAGAAGTGACTTAGCCATGGCATCGAATTTCTTCATTAGCTTCAACATGGCAGGCAGATTTTTCGGCAGATACAGCGCCTGGTATCTTACCCGTCACAAAGACAGTTTCCTGAAAAAAGACTGCAAAAGCTGTGTGTCAGTAATCCCATAGCTTGATGATAGCTTGTCATAGCACAAATGTTGTTAAGTACCACAAGACTGAGGTAGCTGATTCATGTAATTGGTAGGTTTCTTTTGTTAGCAGTTTCGTATATGTATACTTTTTATTGTGGTTTCTCGTAACGTGTTACAACCGCCTAGAGCATAACTCTAGCTTGTTAATAAACATTTTTGAATTATGCCGATTATGTAGATAAATGAGCAAGAGTAAACGTCGAACAACGGTTTCAATAAACACAGTGTAGCGTTAAAAGCGACTTTGTTTCGTCCTTAGGGAAAAGTTTATGCCCCAGTGTCTGGACACGCTGGCGGCAAAGGCAAAATTCAGTAGCTGTATAGTGAAATTATTCGAAGAAAGAAAGTATTATCTGCCTAAGGGCAGGTGCATTTCATGCGATAACCGCAGTACAGATTTCCGTGCAAACTTGTACGTTAGGTCGAGATGCCGTGCTGCTAGGGAACCGTCAATCCGGACACTCTTGTATTCGATGGTGGATTTTCTGCCGTGTCAGCTGGTCCACTCCTATCGGTCCTGTTCACATCGTACCTTAGTGTTGTGCACCACCATGGAGGGTGGGTCGAAGTAGAGGCAAAAAGTTTACCGAGCACTGTTTGTATTATGAAGCAGTGTCCTATGTTTTCCGAAAAGTTTGTACCTCAAAATTTATCTTCGAATTATTGGTTGTATTTTTGTTGATCAGATAAAAGCAAACGTAATAATTTTGCTGTAAGGCATCTTTTAATTGCAAAAGTCTTTATTTAGATGTCTCTGCAGTTGCAAAAGAAGTCATAGCCCAGATGATGGTCCAGTGGCCACAACCTTTATGAGAATGCAATCAGGTATTAAGTAGTATCTGATCATTCCACCCATCATACTCAACGTTAGCGCCTAGCTAATCTTTGGGTCGAAAAAGATTTTTCTTTGAACAATCATTCTCAAAATGACGAAATGATACGCAGTTTTCGTAGGTGATTCATTAAACCACGAAATAATGAGACAACTCGTACTCGTATTAACTTTTAACAACCTTCTTTTGTAGCATGATAAGGGAATTTTAAATACGTCGCGGGTGCTACCCGCAACTATTTCTCAGGAAAGGAAGCTATATCCATAGAGAGCGTAGACACTTGTGAAACATACCGCCTTTGCTACAGACCTCCCCCTAGCGACGCTTGTTTCATCCATACCCAAGATCCACTATACGTAGGCATACTGTTCGTAGACCGCTTGTGTGCGGGACTCCATACTTACGAGCTGGCGGAACTCTGCCAATGCTGTATGGCTGACATGTGGCACTAATAATAGTAATGTATGGACGCTACAGTAGCAAGGCAGACATTATGTCTAGTCACTGTTCCTCTGTGCCGTCAGTAGTTAGTTCGTTGTTCCGAAGTTAATAAGGAAGGAATTTCTGATCTATTGCGGGAACTACGTAGCAACTCGGGCAATGCGTTTTCATACGATATCAAGCACATGTGATGTATATGTCGTAATTTCCTGTCGTGGATGCGTGGTACAAATTGTGCGCAGTGTATGAACAAAGTGAGGAAGATGTTCGTGGCCTACATTAATTTCAAAGCTGAAACCTCCACCAAATTGTGTCACGCATTAATGTTAGTATTTTTACTAGGTTGATTACTTTAGTGCTAAGGTTTTACTAAACAGTGATAATAGTAATGATCTTTTAAAAATTATGTTGGTATCCGGAACACAGTTGGTCCTTTTTGTTTTTGCACCGCAAAAAATTACATATTACCCCCTCAGGGGGTAACTATCAACATGTTGGGAACCACTGTGATATAGCGTGCGATTTGTGCTTTTACCAGTGGGGGGATGTCTTAGGGGGTTAGTATAATTACATATGTTACTAGCTTGGACCGTGGCGTTACCCATGATTAAACAGTTACTTATAAATAGATGTTAATGCCGAAACTCACTATTCACGCGTATGCAGTATCAGAAAAGCCATCCCTTGTTATGTCTTTAAAAGTACATTATAGGTAAAGCTTATTTACAAAATCATCTACATACATGTATACGACGGGAATTCAAAAAGTAAAGGCACATTTGTGAAAAGCTGTACTTATTCTGATGATAGAAAACTGAAACATGCGTTATTTTTCTACGTAACGTCCCTGGACTTCAATGCAGTTTTCCCGACGTTTTACGAGTTTTTTTTATTTCATTAGAAAATACGTTTTTTCGGTTGCATCTGTAACCAATTTTGCACCGCAGCAATTACGTCTTCATCACTTTCAAATCTTCTCCTCTGTAGTGCTTCCGTTAAGGGTCCAAACATGTGAAAATCACTTGGAGCCAGGTCTGTACTGTGTGGTGGATGTTCCAGCACCCCGAATCTCAACTCCTTTATTACGTCGGCTGTCCGTTTGGCAGAATATGAACGAGCGTTATCTTGCTGCAGGATGACACCTCTTCAGTTTTCCACGACGTTTGGACCTGATTGCAGGTTTTAGTTTCGTACTCAACACATCACATCCACCATACAATACAGACCTGGCTCTAAAGCCTCGTTTACGCTGGGGCGACGTCTTGCAACATTGTGGCATGCTACGGAAATGTGGCGTGCGTCGTCTTGTAGCATGCTACAACAGGCAACATCTTGCGACGTATGTTGCATGCGGCAGGTTAATTTATACCAAAGCAACAGAATTTGTGTCACACGTGTTTCGATCTTGCAGTATAAAGGATGATAAAGTATCGCAGCGGCGGCCTACTTGGTACTTGCATATGCAGCTAAGAACGGAAATGAAAACCAAAGGAAAAGAAAACGGTGGTGGAAGAGAAGAGTATTTAAAGAAGGTCCACGAAATAGTATCCTAGGAACTAGACGCAGACGATGGTGCGTTATTTAGTAATGTGTGCTTGCGTCCCAGGCGCGTTAGTCCGCGCCATACCGTTGCCAAAAGGTAACCTAACGGTAAATGTTCGCACAGGTACCGGGCCGGTCACCACCCTGTGTCAGGGTCCGGGGTGGGACTTTCAGCCCCCAGCTCACCTAACTCTGCGGTACGACTGCTGCGGTATGACTGCCACACTACTTCCCTCGCAAGTAAACAGATGACTCACCTTAGACGAAAGCAACAATGACAACATGAGAATGAAGATTTAGTTCCAAATGTTTTGAAATGCTTAACTACTACATAACACTTTTTCAAATTTAATAAGCAAACATATTAATAGTGTTAATAGTAAGACTGTATTAAAAACTTCCAGTGTTCGGCTCCACAAATTTAAATTATATGTAAAGTTTTACTCCAGTGCGTGGGAAATAAACATCCCAGGTTGGGATGCATAAACTAAAGCCAGAGGAGGGGTGATCTGATGCAGAGGGGGGGGGGGGGGAATCCCCCCCCATCCCCCCTGCAAATCGCACACTGCTGTGATATTCGTAGAACTGCAGCTGTGGGCGCATGAACACAAAAACAGCTCAATTTCCTGCTTTCTCCAAATTTAGGTGTCATAACACGAAGCAGGAGTCCTCACATCTCCTTCGATTAGTTCTGCTCCTGTATAGATGTATATCTGCTGGGGAGATATTGCTGAGTCGTTTAAGACGTGAGAATTCTTACGCTGATTGTGTACTGCAATCCGAATAACAAAATAATGTGTAGCTAGTCGTTCACAAAAGAGCTACTAAAGTAACAGTCAGAGGACGAGCTTCGTCACTTCTTCTGCTTTGTCCGCCTTTGTTTGAAAGCCACAGTCAGCGATCAAGATATTTGTCGAACTTTATTTCTGCCAAGATATCGGATGTTGTTTGTGATTTTTCGCAGCGCGAGAAAGATTTTTTTCACAGTATAGTGATTTTCCAAAATTTTGTAAACTCTATCAAGATTATGCGGATAAAACCGAAAGATAACTGGCAATTATCAAAATGATAGAGGTGTTGCGTTTTTCCCCGTCGAATGATACGCGAGAAGACGTTAGAAGAAAATCAGTATGCTGCTCATAACAAGCGGGAGTTCAGTAGAACAAAAATTTAAAAAAATTAAAAAAAATCGAAGCGTGGTGGTTCTTTCGCGGACAATGCACAAGCTTCCCCAGAAGTCCGTTCAAATTTGAAAGTGCAGTAATTCCACGGGATAAGGTAGGCAGATGGGTAAAAACTGACACGCACGTCTGAAATGAGTTGGGGTTTCGCTGAAACGAAAAAAGTGTGTAAAAACTAGCAAACAGTTGGCGCTGGACGGCAACACGCGAGTCCCGCCGCATGAGAATCGTGTATAAAATGAACTGTACTGAGAGAGGCAGACGTGTGCGCGGCCTATTGTGTTTAACAGAAAACGACACTGTTCGTGAAGCTTTGCTATCACACTGGAGAATCCGTCACTGCAGCCATAAGAAGGTTATTCGAACGGGTGAACGTCGTGAGAAAAGTGTCGCTGTGAAGAAAATGATCACTGTTCGAACCCACGGGTTGTTAAGACGATCAGCCCCTAGTGGGCGACCAGACACAAGTAAGTACTGCAGCCCGGACAATTGAGGAAGAAATAGAGACTTTAGCGGGGTCATGTCCGCATGGTGAAGTCGTTCCCTAACTGCAGCTATTGTTGAAGAATGACGGCTGACATGTTGAGCATTAGTTATAAAGAGCTAAAAATTAGTTCTGATAATCACTGCTTTCGCATCATATGAAGCGTCCTCTGTTGGTCATTTTGTGCACTTTTTTTGGTTTCAATCAAATTCCACGTCATTTCGAGCATGTATATCAATTTTTACTTCTGTACCCTACATTATGCCGAGAAGTATTGAATTTTTGTTATCGGACTCTTGGGTCAACCTGTATATGTTTCTCCGTTGTGGTATTTTAATGAACTTCCATTAAATTTTAATGGCTATATTTATCTCCAAATTTCAACCTATCACTTTTTTTCTTCTTTATACACAGTGCTAGAGTCGATCCAATAAATGCTGTCTGCGTTGGTAGCCATTCCCACTATAATATGCTCATCAAAGAATAAGCCTAATGTGGACATTACACCATGCATTCTTCTGAGTTTGTAGAATGTCGTTGGATTTTGTTTGAGTGGGGCAGAAGCCAAGCCGTCTGTAGTACAGCCAAGTGCGATATTGAGCATACGTTTTGTGCTGTGCGTTATACGCACATATAATCGGCGAAAATACGGGACAACAGCTTCATCGTCGCGTTTACATTGAACAGCAGTGGCCAGTAGGCTGGTCGAACTAACCTGCAGCGACGTGAAAAGTTGCAGCGGAGACGTAAAAAGAGACGCCAAAGAAACAAAATACCTTCGAACGGCATTTAATTTGTCAACTGAGTGAATTAATATACGTTAAAACTCCGTCAATACGCTTCTTTCGGGACCAGACCGAAAACATAAAATGCTCTCGTTCTTAGCTAACATAGTACTGCAATCAGAAACAAGAGCGATGAAAATTCCTAACTTAATTTTTTTTTCGTGTTCCGTGTGTGGCGTAAAAGAGTATCGCTGGGATTTCACCCTATAATTAAATATAAAGCCAGTGAAGGTATTAAAGTCAGCTGTCTGGTAATTTCTGAAGTCTTTCCAAATCCCAATCCGAGTAATACGTACTGGAATTTTCATCGGTTACGTTGATAACCAGGTGACCAGCCAAAGAACCCGTAAAACCACCAAAGCGCAACATATTCTCCTCATCTTCTACGACAATCCTATTCTGCATCACGCAAGCGTTCGCCAGTAATGTGTGACAAAATATTCGTGCAATAGTTCCAGTACATCTGTCAGATCACACGTCTTGTTATTTACTGCGATGAGTCCCTTAACTTGAATGCAGATCAGTTCTATAGCTGCGATACGGAATCAAATGCAAATACGCAGCATCTGATTAGGTATGTGTAAATTAGCATGTATTTCACGAATTTTTATATTTAAATGGTGTGGGTATTCAAGCTGAACGAAAAATATCGAGCAAAGAGAGAAGTCCCCTGCAAGATACGTACCAGCGATACACAAAATATCCTTTTACTTTTCTCCATTACTATCGATTAAGGCACGCATTAACTGTCTGCGCCGAAAGGAAAACTTCAAAACAGACTTTTTCTGTTAACTTGTGGAAACCATTAAGTAAAACCTGTCTCTCGCCATTTTAATGGTGTTTCACGCACGTAGCAGGAAACAGCGTAGCCATTTTCACTTTACCTGTTAGCAACGCGGCAAACAGAGCACAACGAGTAGAGTCGATAGAGGCAGCGACTATACACGATGTTTGAAATAAAAAAATACATTGCTAAAGTATGATTAACAAAACGTTGGCAGCTGTTACTGCATGATAATATCATAAAATTTCATTTACAGTAAAATTGTGGCAAGATATCTAACACACAAGTAGGACGTACTTCTAAGAGCGTAACAACAGCAGTGTACGTGTGCTACGACTATCGACCAATCATCGCGTTTGTGTTTGTTTACGTAGGTTTATTCTTATGATTAACGAAGTGCAGTCTGAAACACTTCGCAGCAGCGTAATAGCTGTTTCAAAAGTGAGGTTAAATTTCAGAGTTGGTTGGTACACGTGCACGCTTGATTGGTAAACTCGTGGATAGGAGACAGCGATGTATAAACGAGTCTGGTCGTTTGCAGGGGCCTTGACGCTCCGCAGATAATTCCAGCCAATGATGCAACTCGTGATCCGTTCTCGTCAAGTGATTCGTTTCTTTGAACTAATTTCTTTCATAGTACGCAAAAGACGTCTGTAGTTAACAGCGCAAGTGAACATAAAAGTGGTACCGCTATTACGATGTGCAAGGCGAATTCGGTACAGAAGGGTGAAGGAAATGTACCAAGGAAAAGATTTGCGCAGACTCAGAATCGTGAGACATAGATGTGATTATTTTGTACGAGCCTACGCGGCTGGGCAGATGATAATGTATTGGAGCGCACCTTCTTCACTCTCGTGCGTCTATTTTCAACAAGCTACCACAAGAATTACAAAATTCGAGCATTAATACATTATTTTATCAGTTATTAACTTTTGTGATGTTAATTTCATATAGTGATTTCAGATTCCCATTTGCGTCGGGTCAAAAGTGGGCGCTTCAATTGGCAAAATCCTTTAGCCTTTCCACATAGATTTTTTTCTTCTATATCTCGTTTCATCCCAACCAGAACCTATAACTTTTACTTCATCTCCGGAGCCGCGGGTTCTCGAGTTCGTGAAGCTTGGGCAAATCCTTTTCGGGGACCTTTATTTGTTAACGAGATAGTTCGCGAACCATACAGTGTCCTAACATTAGTAGCGTTTGAGGCATACCGTACTGACTAGTGACGCCAAAGCAATTTCATAGGATCACCCCGAACGTCAAATAAACAAATGAGTTTCCTTAAAAAATAAGAATGAATTTTATGATATAAGAAGTTTCTTAGGTCATAGTACCTATATTACTACAAATTATAAACGACTCCAAAAATTTGTCGACTCACTTCTACTATTATGACGGTTGTAGCCAATTTGGTAGCGCGATACACAGAACTGCCGCGGCGTCTCTACCCCTAATTGTGGTCATCGGCGTAACAAAATTATCGTTGTAATAAGACGATTTTTATATTTTCCCGCGTAACCTGTTATTAAGGGCCAACGTAAACTAAAAACTAATGCCTATAAAAAGAAATAAATTTAAAAGTGATAGTGTCAAACGAATATTCTTATAATTAACTCGTAAGTTCATTGAACCGTAACGCTTATAGTAAAACTTAATGATAAACATTAGAAGCCACTTTAACAACTTTTTAATTAAAAGTTGTTCTAAAATGCTATTATTGCGGGTTAGTTATTTCCATGACAGAGCGACACCACAGATTGAGCCTATGGATATGCACATCGCGAACATATTGGACTCGAGGGTAACAGAACCGCCAGCATCGTCCCTTTCCGTGTGCCTCGTTGTTTAGTTAGAGACTGATCGGGTTCCACTAGAAAACGAATTTTTGCACGGTTGCAATTACTTTGAACGTTATGTATCAGTTACAGACTTCTTTGCCGAAGTATCTGTTACAACAAAGTAGCATAAATAAAGCCATCAGAAGATGAATAAAAGGTATTCCAAACGCGTTACAGCAGTAAGTTTTGTGTTATCTTGGAAATCGAGGTGCCCTTGGAATCTCCCCGTGAGCGGAATGCGCTTACGAATATCCTGCAATTTTATCCCCAGTTCTTGCGTGTAATTTTCTATTTCGAAGAACACCGCCTCCTTGGGTTTGTTGTTCCAAAAATGGAGGTAGACCCGATTACTCAGACTTTTAGGATCCATTCGAACAGTGAGCCCATAGAAAAGACCATCTCCTACGACATGAGTCTTTGTATTGAGTTCCTGGTTGTGTCGCTTCCGGAATTAACCATTTTCTTTGATCAGGCCCACGATTTTCATGAAGTTCTATCTTTATTTAAAATTTTTTGGTCGGACATTTTGTATTTATGGCAAAGCATTCTGAGGCTATCTGCTCGTAATTGTGCAGTAATGTCGTTCTTGGCATTAAACCGCATGTTTTTACCATTCAGCAGGTTTCTTGTGACTCGAAAAGACGTGGAATCCGGAATACGTTTCAGCACCTGTCGAAGTAAGAGGAGGGAATGTCGAAAAACATTGTTCGGAGTTACTAGTGCAAACCGAAATTATTTAATCACGATCTGTGGCCAAACTAAACAGCTTAAATAGATGCGCTGATATTTCTCGAGTTATTATCCGTATGATTAGAAAGCGTCGGAAGACTGCTTCAGCACTCACTTGGCAGCTTGTAGATACATTATATCTCGAATAAAACAACTCCATGATTCACAGCACTGGGCGCTCGAGTAGGAACACTTTCTATGTTAATTTACACGTGTAGTGCATGTATTGTATTGTAATTGAAGGACCAAATTTTGAAGATAGTGCGGTTCGCAACCTGAATAATGCTCTGCAGTTATTCCTGACGACTTGCGTATTCTCCGGTGGATGCGAGACAAAAAGCGGTTGCCGCTGCGTACAGTCGCGTGATCGCAGTCATGGAACGTGGCGCGCTCACGCACGGCGGTTAGTGGGCGAGCCGGCCACGCGAGGCGCCACAGTCGCGACGAGTCCACCAATGAGCGGCCGCCGCGTACAAGCCGGTGCACGCGCACTGCTTTTTCAACGGCCGCGCGGCGCGCGAATCTGGCTCGCACGAGAACTTGAGCAGGCACGTCCTCGCGAAGCGCCAGTTTTGAGTCATACACATGAAATGTAATTTCAGTTATTAATGTTTCTAATAAAGATCGCAAATAAAAATTCACCTGTAAGGGTTTTCAGTTTTCTTTCCTTGCACTCATTGTATAACCTGAAGGTTGTATTTTCCTGTCGCGTATAAAATTGACTTAACAAGCTTAGGTGTGAATATCTTTGACTTTCTTCTTTGGTAACTGAGCTGATTTCATGCTGATTATGCATTACGGTTTCCTATTTTTTTCGGCTAATATCCGTGACTTGGTGCCTAAATTTTAGCGGTCTGAATTGTTCGTTGCCAAAGGATTACTTTTGGTGTTTCTTGTACGAGGTGGCTCACGGGAAGTATATATTTTCATTTGATTAGTAGGAGATTTCGCGCATAATTCCACCAATATTTCTTACAGATAACTGTTCGACACACAACCATTACTGAAAATGCATTTACTTACTTCTAAAGAAGTACATCACGCAAATGTCTTTCGTCATTGGTGAAGTATTGCTGAAGTAGTTCACGGGAACTTTTCATAACTTTCTCAATCAATTCTTGAGGAATGGGATCGCTTTCCGGTTTGCGGCTTTCATCTTGTCAGTATTGTGAATTCACTATAAAAAACTTCGTTCTTGAGATTACGGCACAGAAAAAAAAACGGGGGTTGGAGACCAGGTGACATCGCCGGTCATGGGATATCACCGACTAATGAAAGTAATCGAAGTTTATATATCATTCGTCATTGAGTTATGGGCCGTATAACGCTTAGACAACAATGTTAGTGCAGTCTTGCAATGAAAATATTGTTAATTATGACCGCATATCGCTTGGAACTGACACGCAGTCGCCAGTAGTTAGTCTAAATGTGCCCAAAAGATTTCAATTTACTCGCCAGCAGCACACCATAAGACGAGCTTTAGGGTACCCTGGGCTGTTAGATCAGTGAACTGCGGGTTTGCTTCTGTGTGGTATTGACAAACACATTCAGACGAAAATTTGCCTCGTCAGACACAGCAAGATTTTTCAAGATCCGTGTCAATTGTGCCCAGCAACGTGCAGCAATTGTGCCCACCTACCCACTTTCATCTCCCGGCCGCAACTGTTGAGTACTAGCAGCTAGTAAGAATAAAATTTCAAAACCCTGTTACACAATCCTCTGCAAAAACGTGTGCGGTATTCTTAATATTTTGGAATGGCAACAAACAGGTCACTGTGGGCTTCGTTACAGAGCTGCACGAACTAGGATATTATCTGGCTTTCGAACTGTCATTTCTGGGTCGTTATGCTTCATATTGGGTACAGAACTCATCCCACGCCAGTGTTTCGTCCACTTGGAATTGTCTTGTCTGGAGCACGGTTTCCTGCATTTTTCCACGGCGCATTGCGCGTTAAGAGAGCCGCAGTGCTGTGCATACAACGGTAACTCTACCGCGTCTCCGTAAGTATTTGCAATGGAAACTGTTCCACACTGAACTGAATGGCATGCTCTGTGGGACCAGTTAGAAGCGAGCACATCTACGTCTTGCGTGGCCAATTGAGAATGTGCTTCTTCCAGACTACCTGTAAGTGTCGCGTATGACTATCTTTCTGTACGCGCATCAACTTGTTAGCCGGCTTGACTCGGCATTCCTCCATTTTGTGTGATGTGATGGTCTTTCTACATCGCGCAACTGACATGGGGCATTATTATTGTTTTAAAATTTGTCATTTGTTGTTAAAATAGTGGCAGCTGAGAAATAGGCCAAAATATTTTTACAGCGTTTAAAGAAAATGCAGATTTCACGCGAAAGTTTTAGTTGAATGTTTTTCTTTCTCGTCGATGTTATATGGCATCGCATCTTTAGTTTTCGGTAATAAATAACGTTCAGAAGAGGATTTTTAAATAGGTCTGCAGAATCTTTTGGTCCCTCTTCCGTCGGTGGTGTATCTCGTGAAGGTCGACCGAAATCGTTTGTTGTTCTGAAAGATGATTGCTGTGCGCAATATTTTTGAAGGGGGTCAGCATGTGACTCAGCGTCATACAGGGCATCATTAGACGTGTCGAAAATGGGAGTTCATTCGATTTTACACCAACATTGAAGTATGAAAACGATCTGTTCCCGACGGATTCTGCAAATTTTTAACTGGAGCTTAAAAGCAGGCCCGCACTATTTGATGTAACGAAATGCTGAAAACTTTCAATCGAGGAAATATAAAATCCGCCGGAGGTTCGAGTCCTCCCTCGGCATGGGTGTGTTCTTAGTTTGTTAGTTTAAGTAGTGTGTAGGTCTAGGGTCCGATGACCTCAACAGTTTGGTCCCTTAGGTATTCACACATTTGAACATTTGAAATATAAAGTTGGAATGCAAGACGGTATCGGGACATGAACGTTGGATACAAGTTTGTGAGTTGGGAACTAAGCAAAAACCAACTAATATTTTATCTTGAAACTTTTGCAGTGGTCCGTGTTTGCATAAAAACAATAACATGGGGTGTAATCAACTGTTCCTCTGCTTGCACTGGGCACGTCAAAACCCTTGGTTTACACAGTTGAATACTTTATGCCAAACGGTATAAAAAAGTTGTTCACCATCCTTGAACGAAAACGTCGCTTCGCTGTTAATGATTACAAAGCCACTCCTCACACAGCACGTGAATCCGTAGATTCTTTGCCGGAGAAAGCCGTGAAATCTGTCTCTCGTTGACGTATTTTCCAGAGTTGTTACCTAATTTCGTTCGTTTTTGTTGAAACAACAAATGCTTGATAAAATAAATAAAATAATAAAATTCAAAATCATCATTCAGTAAACCTGAGAGAAGTATGTTGCTAGCAAAATTTTAAGGGATAAAAAAACCAAAATGGTTTTATAGCCGTGTGAGAAAGATACAACGCAAGCGAAGAAAGCTTCAAATCCAGACCAAGAGAAGTGAAAACCTAGTTGTCAAACAAGAGGCGAACGAAGCGAAAATGAGGTTAAGGACAGCAATGAGAGGAGCATTCAATGATGTTTAAACCAAAATTTTGCCTCCCGATCTGACTAAAAACCGCAAGTAGTTACGGTCTTTCGTAAAATCAATGGGCAGATCGAAATTATCTTCCGGGCACTCAGTGACCGTAGCGGCATTGAAACGGAAGATGACGGAGATAAGGCCGAAATACTGCATTCATTCTTCCGAAACTGTTCACCGCGGAAGATCGTAATACGGTCCCCCTTTTCAATCATCGCACCTAAATGACGGATATTGAGACAAATGTTCGCGGAATAGAAAACTAATTAAAATGGCTTGGCAGTGAGAAGGCAACAGAACCAGATCAGACACCTGTATGCTTGTAAAAAGCTTATGCGGAAGAACTTGCTCTCATTCTAAATAGCGGTTTATCGTACGTTACTAGAGCAACGAAAGTTACCTGGCGCGACTTGAAAGAATGGCAGGTCATTCCTGTTTTTAAGAAAGGTCTTAGGACAGTTGTACATAATTATAACTGTATGTTGCTGACGTTAATCTGTCGTACAAGTGTAGAATATGTCTTAACGCTCACGTATTACAAAGTTTTTAGAGAACGAAAATGTCGCCTGGAAAAAGTCAACATGGATTCCTAAAACAGAGGTTTTATGAAACTCACCTCGCTCTTTTCGCTCGCGAAATCGAGCATGCCGTACACACCTTCGCTCACGTGGATGTCTTGTTACATAATTTCAGGAAAGCTTTTAATAAAGTTACGCATCGTCGTAGAGTGAAAAAAAAATACTGGCAGTACTACAAGGAAGTGCTATAGTAGCGTTCATGTATACAATATGTAAAAATGGTCTAGTGAACAACCCCCGAAGTTCCCTGCGGGTGCTTGTACATGACGCGGTTGTCCATGAGAAGGTAGCAGCGACAGAAGACCAGCGAAATTGAGTAACACCTGCGTAACTGACCAATGGTGCAGTGACTGGCAGTTGCCCCTGAACGCAAATAAGGGCATACATAAAAGAAAAAAAACGACTACTGTACAATTACACAAAATAGAAGCTATCGTAAAATGCATTTTAGTAAACTTCCGGAGCTAGCTGAAGTGGAGTGAGTGGGAAAAGATGATAGATGGAGATGCATAGAAAGATTATTAAGAAAATTTAGTCCTTGCAGGAAAGAAGTAGCTTGGAAAACACTTGCACGATCGATCCTCGAGTTCTGCTCATCAATCTGGGACTCTTATCGCGTTGGATTAACAGAGGATATAGACAAGATCTAATTCACAGTCCTGACGTGGTGTCATACTAGTTGCTTGACATACAAGGAATGTGACATTTTTACTCGCACAGAAGTATAAATCATGTTTTAAGATCAGTAATATTTATTCTTCAAATATTTAGCAATATTTTTCAGACATTCACAAAAATTGTAACTTCGGATGTGTTTTCCGGTGTAAACAAATGCATAAGTCAGACACTTGGCGAACGCTGCGCTGTATACAATCGCACCAAAAAGTATTGGCAAAGTTACATTTTAGTGGTTGTATGTTAAACGAAACGTATATTTCAGAACAGAACCCAGACACGTGCCACCTTACATTACATAGGTTACAAATATGTCCAAATCACTTGTCCGTAAAGTAACATACAGTGTTATGAAAATAAACATCGCTCTTCTGCATCCACAAAAGTATTGGCACACGCGTATGAATCGGACAGTGTGTTGGTTTTCTTCATTGATGTTCGCCTTCTAATAGCTATTGTGCGCCCCTTTAGCATCTATAACAGCACGTAAACGCCTAGGAAAGCGGGTGATATCAGGGGTAATTTTCGACCATTCCTCCAGGAGCACTTTCTCCAGGTCGCTTTTACCGGTCGGACGCCTTTTTCTGACTTGTGTGTCAAGATGAGCCCACAGGGCTCTGAGGTGGTGTTAGAACCCTTCCGGGGGCATTGTACAGTACCCACTCCCGGGATTTCATGGTGGTATGTTTTGGGTCGTTGTCGTGCTGGAAATGAAACACCCCAGTAAGGCCCAATGTCTGTGCATTAGCGTGTAAATTACCTCGCAACACTTCGATGTATCTGATATGATCCATTGTACCGTGGATTACAGCTAGATTTCCAACGCCGGACTCCGCCATACAGCCCCAGACCATGATACCGCCCCCACGGTGTTTGAGTGTGGGATGCATGTGTGATGTCGAAGTGCGTATTCGGCTTGCTCCAAACTTTCTTTCTTGCATCAAATCCGAACAGATTGAACTTCGTGTCGTCGCTAAATATCACAGTGTTCCAAAACTCCATCGGCTTCCTGATGATGTAGTCCTTGGCAAACTGCAGGCGTTTCTGATGGTTAATTTCCGATACGTACAGCTTTTTCCTGGGAGAACGTCCATGCATGTCAGCCTCATTCAACACATTTCGTATAGTTCGATCACTAACCGTCTTATCGGACGTTGTCTGGACAACCTCAGCAATAGTTGCTGCAGTTGTAGCTGGTTCCTTCCGAGCAAATGCGATGAGACGGCGACGCTCTCGGGTTGTAAGCACTTTTGGACGTCCAGGACGACACTTATTCACTGTTGCTCCAGTCTCTTTATATTTATGAATAATGGCTCGTACCGTGGTGTAGCTAACAGACACCTCTGCTCTGATTTGTCGATAGTTTCTGCCTTGTGAATGGAGCAATACCACTCTCTCACGCAACGCCACTGAATGTTCCTTCTTCGGCCCCATGCTGACCACTGTCGCGCAATACAGCAACATACTAGCGACTGGACCGTCAACAACACAGTGTCTATTACGTCAGCAGATGGCGTTCCGGTACCTGAAAACCGAGGCCCACGAGAAAGACAGGCCGCGGCGCTTACGTCACGAAGGTAGTCCTGAACTCGCTCAGCTCAGCAGACAAAATGAATTTCTAAACCTGTTAACTCGCAGCTGCGCGTTTAAGTACAAACGAGAATTGCATCTTCCACTGGAATATACTATTATGAAGTCTTACTGATTAACAGTATTACAGCAACATTTAATTGAAGATTAATACTCGATATAAATCGTATAACGGCTTGTTAATAGCATTTACTCTCTTCTGCTTAACAGTACTCATTAAATGCTGGAAGTGGTGCCTCATGCAACTGGTAACCATTTTAGCATGATTTTATTATACGCCAGTACAGCCGTAACAAATTATAAATAGGCCCATGGACTTCCCATCATTATAGGACTAACAACAGTAAGATTCCATATAGCGGATTGCAGTAGAAGATTCAGTTTTCGTTTGTACGAGCACGCCTAGTTACGAGTTAACAGGTGTAGAAACGTAGTTTGTCTGCTGATTTGAACGAACGAGCGAGCAAGCACGGTCTACCTTCGTGACGTACGCGCCGCGGCCTGTCTTTCTCGTAGGCCTCGCTGAAAACCCAGCAATATACCTAAAAGCCACGTTCTGTGCCAATAATTTCTGTGTGCAGAGGAGATACATGTTTGCCCTTAACACTGCATTTCTTTGTTAATGGTAGGCGCTGTGGGCAGAATTGTAATGTCTGGTATGTGAGGTAGCACCTACATGTGCTGTGTACCGGAAGGTGGGGCGTTTGTAACCAGCAACGATAAATACGCACGTGTGCCAATACTTTTTGGTGCGATTGTTAAGTATCGAGAGGAATCTGCAGGTGTGTGCGCCATGCATATAAATGCGATATAGAGACTTGGCAGTGCTCACAAGGGAACCTCCCCATCGCACCCCCTTCAGATTTAGTTATAAGTTGGCACAGTGGATAGGCCTTGAAAAACTGAACATAGATCAATCGAGAAAACAGGAAGAAGTTGTGTGGAACTATGCAAAAAATTAGTAAAATATACAAACTGAGTAGTCCATGCGAAGATAGGAAACATCAAGGACAATGAAAGTCAAGGAGCGCCGTGGTCCCGTGGTTAACGAGAGCAGCTATGGAACGCGAGGTCCTAGGTTCAAGTCTTCCCTCGAGTGAAAAGTTTAATTTATTATTTTCAGTTTATGTGACAAACTCTTATGTTTTCATCACTTTTTTGGGAGTGATTATCACATCCACAAGAAAACCTAAATCGGGCAAGGTAGAAGAATCTTTTTACCCATTCGCTAGGTGTACAAGTTAGGTGGGTCGACAACATATTCCTCTCATGTGACGCACATGACGTCTCCAGTGTCGTATAGAATATATCAGATGTGTTTTCCTGTGGAGGAATCGGTTGACCTATGACCCTGCGATCAAATGTTTTCGGTTCCCATTGGAGAGCACGTCCTTTCGTCTACTAATCGCACGGTTTTGCAGTGCGGTCGCAAAACACAGACACTAAACTTATTACAGTGAACAGAGAAGTCAATGAATGAACTGACAGATCATAGCTCTGCAAAAATAAAGAAAGAAAAATTCTCGGTCGAGGAAAGACTTGAACCAAGGACCTCTCGTTCCGCAGCTACTCACGCTAACCACGGGACCACGGCGCTCCTTAATTCAGATAGTCCTTGATGTTGCCTATCTTGTACATGGACTACTCAATTTGTATATTTTACTAATTTTTTTCATAGTTCCACACAACTTCTTCCTGTTTTCTCGATTGATCTGTGTTCAGTTTTTCAAGGACTATCGACTGTGCCAACTTATAACTAAATCTGAGGGGGGTGCGATGGGGAGGTTCCCTTGTCAGTAAAAAGGCAGCTGCGTCTTTCGAAATAGTCCACATAAGCTTAGTAATGACTCGATTTACATGTATTCGCTAACTAAATATAGGGTGACAGCCCGAAATGTAACTGTGTGTAAGTAAAGTAGTATAAAAAGTGTCCGGCGATTCAGCCCGTAGCTACCACGCTAATGGCAGTGTTGTTGTTGCGGCAGGTCCGAGCGGCTGGCCGCTGCTTCACCCAGTCAACCCGTACCTGACGTGCGGCCTGTGCAGCGGATACCTCATCGACGCCACCACCATCGTCGACTGCATGCACTCTTGTAAGTACACGCTGTCGCCTAATCAACAACTTAACAGAGTGTAATAGAAGGCATGTCCAGAAAGTAAGCGTGAAAGGGAAGCAGTGGTTGGGAAGGGAGTGAGACAGGGTTGTAGCCTCTCCCCGATGTTATTCAATCTGTATATTGAGCAAGCAGTAAAGGAAACAAAAGAAAAATTCGGAGTAGGTATTAAAATCCATGGAGAAGAAATAAAAACTTTGAGGTTCGCCGATGACATTGTAATTCTGTCAGAGACAGCAAAGGACTTGGAGGAGCAGTTAATCGGAATGGACAGTGTCTTGAAAGGAGGGTATAAGATGAACATCAACAAAAGCAAAACGAAGATAATGGAATGTAGTCAAATTAAGTCGGGCGATGCCGAGGGAATTAGATTAGGAAATGAGACACTTAAAGTAGTAAAGGAGTTTTGCTATTTGGGCAGCAAAATAACTGATGATGGTCGAAGTAGAGAGGATATGAAATGTAGACTGGCAATGGCAAGGAAGGCGTTTCTGAAGAAGAGAAATTTGTTAACATCGAGTATAGGTTTAAGTGTCAGGAAGTCATTTCTGATAGTATTTGTAAGGAGTGTATCCATGTATGGAAGTGAAATTGGACGATAAACAGTTTGGACAGGAAGAGAATAGAAGCTTTCGAAATGTGGTGCTACAGAAGAATGCTGAAGATAAGGTGGGTAGATCACATAACTAATGTGGAGGTATTGAATAGAATTTGGGAGAAGAGGAGTTTGTGGCACAACTTGACGAGAAGAAGGGAACGGTTGGTAGGACATGTTCTGAGGCATCAAGGGATCACAAATTTAGCATTGGAGGGCAGCGTGGAGGGTGAAACTCATAGAGGGAGACAAAGAGATGAATACAGAAGGCATAAAAGCCTGTACCTTAATCTACGCACTGACGCCATTACAATCTGATTCTTCCTTGTTTACGTTGTGTATTGAGTATTTAAGATGCCTCCGATAATTGTGAGTCCCGCCGACTGTGAAGTACGGGCTGCTATAAGATTTCTTAGTGCTAAAGGCCTAAAAGCGACCGGTATTCATCGTGAGATCTGTGCAGCTTACGGAGAAAACATTGAGTGGTGGAATGGTAAGAATGTGGGTGAGAGCGTTTAAAGATGGCCGCACAAATGTGCATGATGAACAACGGAGCGGGCGTCCTTCGTTTCGTTAATGAAAGTTTGGTGCAGGACGTGGACAATAAAGTGAGAGAAAACAGACGCTTTACGATTTCCTCCCTGCGGCATGACTTTCCTAATGTTTCTCGTAGTGTTTTGTATGGGATTGTGACCGAGCACTTGTGGCTCGGGCGTGGATGTGTGTGATGTCCTTACGTTAGTTAGGTTTAAGTAGTTCTAACAAGGGGAGGCCACGACGTTTGGTACGCGGATTTACTGTAAACTTCGTACAATCGTAGTACTCTTTGAGGACAACAAAATGTGTAAGCAGTAGCGCGTACTTCTCGAGCGTTACTGAGAAAATCGCAAGATAATTTCAGTCGTCGAATATATATCTGTGCGTGGCCATTTTAAGCATGAAGCGGCTGATGACCTCAGAAGTTAAGTCGCATAGTGCTCAGAGCCATTTGAGCCTTTATGCAGTATGCGCGGTCATAGCGTTGAGTGTTGTGCGTCGTAGCTCGTGGCGGCTAAACATAAAAAAACTAGTCACATTTTTGCTCGGGACCGGAAAGAGGTATCGCTCTCCTTCCACCGTTGAAACCAATTTCGATATGTTAGATATATTTGGTACGCAGAAGCCTACATCCTCAAACTCACAAATTTAAACTGGCCGGCGACTAAGTTCTTCACTGCAAACTTCCCTGAATATGCCTGGTGGTTTACTTCTTTTTGAAGTATCACAATAACTATGGGAAATGGCGAAAATAATACCAGTTCACTACCAAGCTGTGATAGATTATAAGATGCCGAATTTTTGTTCCGAATACTTCTTCAAAATCGAATAAGACAGACTGCAAAGTGGAGAACACAATGGTATTTTATTTTTTTAGGTGAGAAGTACGAGGGTGAGTCAAATGAAAACCTTAAATTTGTAATAACAAATCGAAATTTCGCGCCTTTATCCTGTAAGATGGTAAGCGTGCTATAAACAGCGTGCAGAATGGCCTGTAGGTGGCAGCATAGTGCAGATGCACACATGCCGTCGCGGTATCAGTATAAAGATGGCCGTCCCACTTGCGACTTGCACCAGGGAAGAACAGCGTTCTGTTATTCGGTTTTGCGTAGTGAAGGTGTGAAACCTATTGAAATTCATCGACTAATGAAGGTTCAGTAGGGTGATGCATGTTTGTCACAGCAGCAAGTCTGCGAATGGAGTAGGAAGTTCGCAAATGGTGTAACTTTAGTGGAAGATGCTCCTTGTCCAAGTCAGGCACAACGAGTTGTGACTCCACAGAACATTGCAGCAGTTGAAGCCATAGTGAAGGAAAACCACCGAGTGACACTGAATGACATTGCAGCATGTTTAAAGATTAGTCATGGCCCAGCACACCACATTGTGCATGGTGTGCTCCAATTTCGCAAAGTGTCTGCAAGATGGGTGCCACGGCAGCTGACTCCTGAAATGAAAGAACGACGTGTTGATGGTTGTGAAGAACTTCTTCGGCGCTTTGAACGAGGTGATGGCTTCCTTGCAAGAATCGTTACTGGGGATGAAACCTGGGTTCACTTCCACCAACCGGAAACGAAGAGAGCGAACAAAGAATAGCGCCATTCCTCATTACCAAAACGAAAGAATTTTCGAGCAGAACCATCAGCAGGGAAGGTTATGCTGACACTCTTTTGGGACGAAAAAGGCGTCATTTTGGAGCATTACATGCCTAGAGGGACCCCTGTCACCAGAGCATCATATACAGATCTCCTAAAAAATGATCTGCGGCCTGCAATCAAATCAAAGCGACGTGGATTGGTGTCTGCAGGTGTCCTTTTGCAACATGACAATGGAAGGCCCCACGCTGCCCGTAAAACAGTTGCAACAATCACAGACCTGCATTTTGAGTGTCTTCCTCATCCACCATACTCACCAAATCTGGCCCCAAGTGATTTCCACATGTTTGGACCACTCAAAGACGCAATGGGAGGAAAGAAGTTCCGTCCCGATGAAGAGGTACGCCACGCGCTCCATGAGTAGTTGCGTGGACTACCAAAAGAATTTTTTTCTAAAGGAATTTGTGCACTTTGTAAGCGCTGGAGGACTTGCATTGAGCGTGGGGGAGATTATGTTGAAAAGTGATACAGCTTTATACCCCTTCTGCACAATAAATAATATTTAAAAAATATTTAAGGTTTCATTTGACTCACCCTTGTAATAGTTTTACTGAGAAACTATCTACAGAGACGAATGTAGCTTTGCTTCGTCTGCATAAAATAGATTTTTTGAGGTATATCAGATGACTTAGATTAATGAAACCAGCAAGCCACTTGGATGGCTCCGCCACGCTCCCCTTTGATGTACCACTCGTGGCGACAAATGGACGTGGCGCATACCACGAAGCGATGCGTCTCCGCCACGCCATCTCCGTGTGAATTGCTACATTTAAGATGGATGTGGCGCGAAACAACTCGGCATCCGTGGCACGCCATTTCTGTGTGAACTGGGCCTACAGGAGTCTTAGAATAGAAGCCTTCTACCCTCTAAGCGATTTTACACGGGACTAGAATTTTCCTGTGATTGTCGGCAAGAACTTCTGCTAAGGTATGAAAGTGGTAGTTGCATACCTCTCGCATCGATCTTTTTACAGCCGCACGAATCTTTACCATCCCTTACCTGTCGCCGTTTGTGCGTTTCCTTTTGAACCGAGAATGCAACAGCCTTTGCTTCTTCAGCATTTCTTGAATTTTGTTGTTAAACCACAGCGGGTTTTTCTTCATTAATCTACTTATCCATGCACATACTTAGCCAGAGCACAATTTACATTCCGTTTAAACTTCACACTTCATTCCTCTACACTCATCGTACTGGAACTAAGTAACATCAATTCAATGTATAAGAGGGGTAATAACAAGGACGACTCTCCACTCTGCGAAAATAACCATATTCCAAAGGGTTTAAAATTTTTCTTAGCAAATGAATTCCTACTAGTTTTCGTTACATTATTAATTTCGATTATTATTTCATAAATGAATCCAGAAATAAACATAGTAAACGGTTCAGGATTGTATAATTAATAATAGGGATTTTAAATGTGCAAATTGTGTGCGTAATTTCAAATGTTTCTAAAAATTTTTTTTGAACTGTACATTCAGAACTAGTACTTCTCGATTTTAACATGGAAACTAAAATATTTTATAAAGTAGTTTCTTTTCGTAAATTTCATCTTGAAATATAACGTACTGTGTATAAAAATATAAGAAAGTTTTCAGAAAAGCAACTGAGATAATACTGACCTGTCCAAAATTCGAAAAACTATATTGGTATCGACAAGTACTGTTCAGGAAAAGTAATGCTAGAGGAGGATGTGCCACTACACAGGTGGTACAACTCTATTAGGCTCTGTTTTTTGAGCTTTTTGGAAGCCCTTGAGATCTGTAATCGGCAGAAGCCAGTGCCCCTAATATCTGTGTGACAAGAACTGGCATTTGAAGGCGCGACCTAATGCATATTACCTGTTTCAAAAATATCTCTCGAAATCAAAAGCACGAAAACTGTTGACTGTCCTTACGTAAATCCGAGTGGAAACATTGGCAGTACTTCCTGATTATTTGACTTCTGTAATCGTTAATGAAAAATATATTTTACTCTTGCTTTCGGGGTGTGTGTGTGTGTGTGGGGGGGGGGGGGGGGTGTTCTCCGCCTCAGAGCCTTGAACTGAAGGTCCCACAGACCTAGTGGATAATGTTGAAAGTTACATTTGGTTATTTGCAGGTGATGCTATTTTATATAGAAAAGTTGACACTCTAGAAAACTGTGGCGAAGTGCAGGAAGACGTGCTGTGGATGGGCACTGTGTGCAGGGATTGACATTTGACCCTCAGCATAAACGAATTTAACGTGCTGTGTATAAATATCCGTCATTAATTGGTAGAGGCTTATTTGGCCGAATTTTTCAGTGGACGTCTGATAGGAATCAAGCCAGCATTAACCTCTCAGTCCATGATCTTCCTCATGACAAATTCCCAGTGGGGTCTCATTGAATACGTGGCACTTCAGTTCGCAAAATCGCCAAGATTTTTAAAAGAATGGTTAATGGAAGTTCAGCCATTTCACACGCGATTGATTTTGTGGGAAGGTGCTTTCTTCAGCGTAACTATACCTTGATGACTGTCCCCAATTTCATTCAAAACGGGCATCTTCACACAGGACAGGTCTATTGCTTTTAGTAATGTTTCGAGGGCGTCTTGTCGCGCCCACTGCTTTCCAAACTGTAATTTTCTCAGTTGATTGATGGTTGACTAAAATCTCCTCCAGTGATGACGGTGCGGCTGGACCAATGAACTGAAGTTTTCCCTGAAGTTTTCGGTTACTTTTGGGGATGAGCCTGGTGGTAAACATTACGGTGAGGACTGTGTGGGAAGTTACTCCTGGTGCAGCACTTTTCAGTTGTGTAAAGCCGATGGGTTACACTTGTCTTTGTAGTCCTGAAATGTTCCTTCGACCCAAAATCTAATAAATCTGTCTCTGGGATGCGAAAAATCTCACTGCAATGCCCTCGTTATTTACGATATTGTGACTGCTTCCAGTCGCCTCAAATGTATACTCTCAGGACATTAAATGCTTGAAAGAAATACGTAGCAAAGTAAAGTCTTATGTAAAAGTATAGTTAAATAAATAAATTTTGTTTGTTGGTAAGTTTATTACATTTGTGTTTCTCTTTTTCCAGTTTGCCGAAGTTGTATAATACTGCATCTGCGAAGCAATTCGTTCTGTCCAACGTGTGAACAAATCCTCCGCAGATTTGACCCTCCACTCCACGGCCTCAGGTAATTCTCGCTTTCTTCAAACATCTTATACATTAACGACTGATGACCATTTTGTTGCAAAACTATTCAAAATTGGTCGTTTATATTGATTTATTCAAAGTTTGTCATTTCGCTGTCATTTGGACGTTTCGTAAAGTGTGTGTAATGTGGATGCCTTAACATGGGTGGAGGTTATTTGTAGTTCATTTGAGACACTACAGAGCTGACCGGTATGAGGGGAAGTGTGGCAGGTAGAGATATAAGGAGAGGAATAATAAGAAAGAAAGACTTATTTGTTTATTAACAGTCTGTACCAAATACTTCATTATTTGCTTGCTTGTGGCGGCCAGTCAAACCAAAGTTTATCCCTTTGCTCCATCAGTTAGCCCCACCCATCATTTTCCCATCAGCGTACTCTTCTTTATCTAGCCTCAGCTTAGCGATGTCTTTTCTGATGCTATTTCTTCACTCTCTCTCCAGACATCTCACGTTACGTGATCATAACAAGCTAATTACTTTGTTCAACTTGTGTTATCATTCCTGGTTCCCCACTAGTGCTCTGCAAATAACTATTTCTACTACATCTCTGCCTGTCTTCTTTTCGTATTGGTTAAAGTGTCGGCATGAAGACTGTGTTTTTTAAGGTAACTGCAACTTCTCCATCTCTTGGGTAAAGGTTGGTGTCTCAGCTTCATGACTGGATTATTGCTGTGTTTGTGTTATGGTCATCGTTGTGCTTGAAACAAACTTACATGTGAGTAATTTACCAGCTGAAAAATATACCCTGTTTCTTGCTTGGATTGTAGTCAGTATTTCATTACACATTAGGTGCCTATTTAGTGAAGCACTGTAGTGCGAAACTCGTGAATGTACCACATTGAAATGATGATGGATACTAACATGTGTGATACAAAGGATACAGTATTGCATCTATCAGTTCTTCGACTAAATTCGACTGTCGTCACAAGGCTAATAAGTGTTCATAGTGAAGAATAGAGTTCATTTTGTGGTTAGAGAGACAAAGGCATCTTAGTAGAAAAATGTCAACTTTGTCTTGCAAGTAATTTCATTGCTGTATAGGTCGGACAGTTTTGCAGTACACACTTCAGTACCATTCTTCTTCTCTGGATGTAAAATTGAGGTCATAGAGATAACACGCAAGTAGTTCAGAATTTGCCTGGCTGGCATAAAAGTTATACAGGTTTCAGTGTGACAGTTAGATGTGTCACATGAGGGTTGGTCTTAAAGTGTTAGAGGGTAAAACTTAACTGGCATGGAATTAATGTCAAAAATTTCTATAACTGTCACCACGTTATTTATATAATTAGAAGTAGGGGTCATTCATAGTACACATCTATACCTACACACATGTTTGCAAGTAACCACTCTGATGTTGATGGTAGAGTGTGCTTAGCATAGCACTTCTTTTTAAGGCTTCTTCTCATTAAAATTGTGTTTGCAGTGTGGGAACAATCATAGCGTAAATGCCTCTGTGGTTTCTGTGATTAGTCATGTCTTCTCATTCCATATGGGAGTGATATGTGGGGGGGGGGGGGGTGAAATATATCTTCAGATCCTTGACTTAATACCGATTCTTGCAGGATAAATGAGATCTTTCTTGAAGCATCTGACAAATGAAGTTTTCAGCATCTCTTTGAGATTCTTCAGTAAATCGGAAACTGGTGTGGTCAGTGCTGCCTCCCTTTCTATACCTTTAGTCCTATTTAGTATGGGTCCCTCAAACTTAAACAGTATTCTAAAATGCGCTGCCAATTTTAAACCGTATTCAAAAATGGACTGCCCCACTTATTTGTAAGCAGTCTCCTTTGTAGAGTAACTGTATTTTCCCAGTATCTTGTCATTGAACTGAAGTCTGCTATGACTAAGCCTACAGAATCAATCCATTTTATATCTTTCAAATTTTACACGCAGTTACTTGTATGACACCACTTGTGACTTCCTGATGTAATAAGCATAAGATACTATTTCTCTGTATTAAGTTAGGAGCACAATTTCGCATTCCTGAACATCTAAAAGAAGTCATCAGTCTTGGCATTGCTTACAAATCTTATGGTCTGACTGGATATTTTTGCAGTTTTTTCATTCAGTATTTCTTTATAAATAAAGGAGTCATTCATCAAAAGTCTGAGGTTTCCATTGTCTTCCAGGTATAAATTCACAACACAAACAAAAGCATCCCAACACACTTCACTGGGGCATGCCTGAAGTTAATTCAACGTATGTCAATGATTCTTCAGTCAAGATAACATGCTGCATCATCCCTACCATAAATTCTCAATCCTGTCAAATATTTTGTTTGATACCCCATATAACCATACTTCCATCAATGAATGGTAAATGTATTGACAGTATGAGATAAACACAAATTTTACATTACCATTCTCCCATTTACAAAAGACTCTCAAAGAAAAAGACATTTTGTAAATAATGACTTCTTTCAAACAGTAAAATTTCGGGAAAGTATCAAGAGTTTTCACCTTATGTAATGAAAAACAATTTTTATTGTCACACTTACTATTTAAATGGCAAACAGCAATAATATAAACCTCTTTTTTAATAGGAGAGACCATACTCTGCAAACTCTGGTGTATAAGATGGTGCCTGGACTTTACCGCAAAGAGAGAGAACGTCGTAAAACGTTTGGACAGCAGGACCCACAGCAGCGTCGATTACCTAAGCCGGCAAAGAACATACTTACAGACGAGTTCAAAATAAATATTTCACTGCAATATGATGAATGGTGAGTGACAGTGAATTTGGAATCGTTTTTGGTTATTAACCAAAATGGCTGGAAATGCTTGCATGAGCTGTGTGACAAATTGGTTGATAAAGTGAGAATTATTAATTACCTGTTTCATTCTTTGGTTGGTTTGTGTGTGTGTGTGTGTGTGTGTGTGTGTGTGTGTGTGTGTGTGTGTGTGTGTGTTCCATTTTCTATTAGATACATTATGGTTGATTAAAGCACAGAAACGTTTTTGTTATCTAATATTAATAAGTAATCCGGTCTTTCCTTTTCAGTGTGGAAAATGAGGGTGGTGGTGGTGGTGATATAAACAAGGAAGATAAAGAAGCAGTAAGTATTTCATAGTATTTTCCTTTTGACAATAATACCTCTGTAAATCCTATGCCTGCTGGTAAGAGGAGGAGACAGCAGAATGGTGGGGAAGGGGTGACTGAATTCCTTATTGATGCCATGAAGTAAATGTTAATGAAATGGTTTTCTTTTCCAGAAACGGTACCTCAATTGTCCAGCTGCAGTTCGCATAAAATATTTGCAGCACTTTATAAGAATGAAATATGGACTCAGTGAAGCCCATAGGGTGGATATAATTTATAATGACGAGTGTCTGCCACAAAACTTTACTCTTAAAGATGTCATGTATATTTTCTCTCTGGACAAGGTGAGTCCATTTTTGAAGTGTGACTTGTATAAAGTGAATACAAGATAAGGAAATTTTTTTCACTTGTGTAATTTATATATTTTTGTATTTCAGTACAAAACTGTGGAGTTTGGCTTCAGAATATACCTTCAGGATCCCGCAGAACAGAATGTTAGTGCTCAGAATGCATCTTCCGTGCAAAAAAAGAGTCGGAGACAATACAAAAGGAAATCGGCAATGAAGAAAAAACAACCTGTTGCACCGACCCGGAGCAAGCTTTCCAGATCGCAGTCTACACCCAATGTATCTGTTTGCATTGACTCACCTGAACCGTCATCTATTGTGCCTGCAGTAAGTGAAGAATTTGATGTTACAACAAAGAGTAAAAGAGGGAAGGGTAGAGGACGGGGCCGAAGGGCACGAAGTGGGACACGTAAAGACAAAATTTCTTTTGCATCCCTTGATGATGATATGCTGAGAGCAGGTCATCTCTTAGAAATGGAACTTGATTCCATTGCTTCTACTAGTAATTACCAAAGTAATAGTGTGACTGAATGTGAAGACATTAATCAACAAATGACTGAGAAAAGTGCTTCTCCTGAAAGAGTTACTCATCAAACAGGAGCCTCAACCAAAGACAATAATGGTGTCAGTATGCCTTTTGTTCCTGTTACTTTTTCAGAGGATGCAACTCCTACAGCAGAAGTTGGAGTTGCAGTTGCAACTAAAGGCGATACCTTTTGCGTGGAAGAAAACCTAAGAACACCGTGTGAATCTTTAAAGATCAAACTCGGCGCAACGCAAGACAGTTTAGGTGAAGTAATTTCAGACAGTGGAAGGGAGAGGATTCCTATCTGTAAAAGTGCTGTAGCGTCTCCCAAACATGATTCTTCCTACAACTCTTGTACTCCTCATAATGAAGGTGCTGCATCACAGCAAACTGCTACATATGGGAAGTTGGTATCCACAAGACGTCATAGCAGAACGATGATGTCTCCTCCAAGAATTACCTCCTCCAAATGCAATAATTCAGATGTTTTTGATAATAGGCACAATACACAGTGCAGTGTTAGAGAGCAATTCCGTGATGTCTCTATTGTGGATAATAGTGTTCTAAACCAAGAAGGCAGTCAGTTACCATCAGTTTCTGGTAATCGATCTTCGAGTATGATTGGAGTCACAGAACAGAAAGGTGGAGTAAGTGCAACAGTTGACTTAAAAGTAGATGGGAATGGCCAAATTCTCAACAACTGTCAGCAAAATGTTAATGTGGTAAGTAGTGAAAAGCGAGACAAAATAGTAAAGGAATCAAAATGTCCAGTTGCAGCAGAATATGTTCCTCCATCAAAGAGACTGTGTGTAGAGCAAGAACAGAGCTTAGTGCTAAATGAGAACATAGGGGAAGGCAAAGATGTGTTGGAAGGACTGGAAGGTACAGATGGTAATATAGTGGAATCTAAAAAGAGAACATGTACAACTGAAAGACAAAGCACAAAATTTCTTAAGACTGCAGATGCAGTGAATGCCTCTGTTAACAATTATGAGACTGAGCGACCTGAGGTGAATAATGGTTTCAGAGACATGAAACACAAAGTCAACAATAATATGGAATTGATAAGCAAACATAGGGAACAAAAAGTTTCAGGAAGTAGTAAACTAAAAGCAAAGATGAGATATCGAAACAAGGTAATGAAGCAGAGGAGAATGCAGTTAAAAGGAACTGCACTTTTCAAAACACTAGAGCCACTATCATCAAGTGTCCGTCGAAAATGCATGGTCAGTAAAGTATATGGTTTGGTAGGCTTCAGAAATATGAACTGCAACAAAGGGAGATGCAAATCAAAACATACTTCTCGTAAAGATAGGAAAAGACGAATCATGCATTCAGTACTTATTAAAAAGTTTGACATTGATTATGGTGCTGCCACTCATTCCAGTGGTGACATTTCAAACATAGTGGCTGTGCCGTCATTAGATGAAGGCAAGACAGAACTTCATGACTCATCTCCACTTCATAGGGATGATTGTAAAACATGTCAAAATAATCAGAGCTCAAGTGTGATCTGGAAAAAAGTTGTCACACCAAGTAGGAAGAGAAGATTCTCAGAGACTTGTGAGAAAACTGACAAAGAGCATGTTATTGGTGGGAAGGTTAATGGGCTAACAGCGGTAGGTGTTAATGCTGATCTTTCAAGAGAGACAGATGCAGGATCTCTGAAAACTGTCAATAATGTAAATGAAAATGAAATTACCGATAAAACACATGACACTAACAATTGTACAGATGGCAGTCAGACTTATGCACTTAGTAGTTCGCAGAATAACTCTGGCACAACATCCTTGACAACTAACAATACAAAAGAAGCTAGTTCTCATAGCTCTTTGAGCATTGACATTGTAGATGGTACAAAGGTACCAAATACTCATAGCAGAAGTGGAAAAACGTTGCAAAATGAAGTTAAAGCTATTAATATTCAGAATAGCCAAACAGACCATACTCCTCTCATTACAAATCCTTCAAAAATGGCTACCGACAGTGCTGTAAAAAATGAACTTGTACAATGCAAAGAAAACTCGAAAAAAGAACACATGTCTTCCAAGGAAAGCACGAGCTCCAATAAATCTTCCAAAGCAGGTGACAAAGACAGTAATTACTCTGATAAGTCAAGTAATTACTCAGAATTTGATGATTTCTCTGAGGAAGATGAATTAATTTTAAGAGTTTCAGAGCATGAGGATGATGAAGTAACATCGAGAGTGTCTGATCGTGAAGATGATGAAATTATGAATGAAAATGGTGTACAATCGCAAGAGCTTCAGAAGAGTGCTAATGAAGAAAAAATAGTCACAGATGAGCCAAAGAATAATTCAAACAAAGTATCAGAAACCAGTGACAGCTCACAAGCCAAATCTAAAGAGGGGGGACAAAAATTCCCAGAAGTTCCTCTACCTGCTGGCCACGAAATGAAAGGTGCTGAACGAATCTCAAAGGAGAAAGTTACAGAGCCCAAGAGTGGGCAGAAAAGTTGGTCAGAGACAAATAGACATGATAAAGTGATTTCTCATAAGACTTTATCTGCTTCCCATTCTGTCAACAACAGAACTGGAAATGTTGTCAGTCCTGTTAACAGTAGTAACAATTCTCATCAACAGTGTGCACCCAAAGGCAACAATTCAAACCCTGTGATACCACAGACTGTTGCCAGTAAGACCGATAAAAAACCTAAAGCGGGAAATTTATATGAGCTTACAATAAAACCCAAAGAAAATACAATTGTTCCACCTCCTTCCATTACAATTAGTAGGCTCAATTCTAATTTAAAACCAAAACAGAGGACTGACACAAGCAATTCCACTAAGAATAAAAGGCCCTCCCTCGAGATACTGCCGGTCAAACCTTCGGGCGCTCAGCACTCTGCAGCTACTGACAGGAGTAAAAGAATTAGTGTAGGCAGCCCATATTTCACCCCAAAAAGGAAACCAGCTAATTTACCACTTTTGAAACCACCACAGCTTCTACAAAACGTAGTCTCTCAGGCACAGAATTTTCCCACAGAAACAGTGACAAAAAATGGTTTACAAATAATACCAACTAGTACTAAAAGTGAAGCAGTTTCTAGCAGTTCTCGGAAACCCGTTGCTACAACAACCAATGCGTCGAACAATGTTAACAGTAAATCTTCTGAAAATACATCAAATAAAAATACTCGTGCTGGAGAAGCAGTATTGGATTTGTCAGAAAAATCGACAAGGTATAAGGTATCATCGCCAGAATCGTTGAACCAGACTCCGAATGAATTACAGCCACCAAAATCGTATGTTACTGCAGCTCAGATTGCACAAAATAGAGCCTCTCTCTGTTCGACTCTCGCCTCAAACTTCCAACACTTCCAGCATCATTTTAGTGCTAATGCACCACCTCAGAATCTTCCACAGGCTGGTATTGCGAGTGCACTGGGTACAGCACTCTCCTCCGCTTTGCGTGGTACGCTGACCTCCTCACAAGCAGCACGTGGTATTTCAAATGATGGAATTCACCCTGCTGTGACAAATCCGGCCTTTATGGTGAACCGAAACACACTGTCTGGTGCATCAATGCAGTATTGTAATGCTAAAGATGAAACTGAAAAATCGGTCAAGCAACAGCTATATCAAAACATCCAACAGAAAACCAAAGCTGCCCATACAGCTGCTGCTGCTGCTGCTGCTGCTGCTGCCTCAAATCAAAATGTTAACAGTCCTGCATCACAAATGATGTATGGAAGAAATGTGAGGATGCAGCCTGGTGTCCACATGAGCCATGTCCACACACCTTCAGTTTGTTATCCAGAAACCAGTCCCACTGGACCAAAAGAATATCCTGATCCACGATCTCCTATTCCCTTGTCTCCAACGACACCTGCTAGTTCACCACTTTCTCCTACACATCAGGTGATGGCAAATTTTGGGTGCTTAAGTCCTACTTACAATCCACATCCACTGTACAAGACATTTACCCCTACCAGTTCTGAAATAGCGTACGATAGAGCAAAAAGGAATCTCGTGCCTGAACACAGGAACCCTGGACCCAGTCAAACAGTTCGTCACATCCCAAACCCATCAACTCTTCAATTCAGACAGCAACGCAGAAACTGCTCTCCGTCAAATGCACCACAGAATGTGCCATCCACCTCAGCAAACAATTCTTTGAGCAGTAAAATGCCATTCTTGCATCAGAGGCTACTGGAAGCTAGTAACAGTGCCTCAAAAAATGTTCCAGCAACAAGCACGGCATCTGCTTTAGCATTAAACTCTGGAAATTTTGTTTCACATGATAAGAATAAACCCTCAAGAAGAAACTCTGCTAATAAATAACTCTTAAGCTGAATTTAACATAGTTTTCTCTTGTGAGATGTCTCTTCACTATTGAGCTGTTTCTGACTGTGTGAGAGAAGTACATGTATTAAACATATATTGTCAATGTTTTTTTTTTCAAATGCAGTGTACTTGATGCTTCTGTAAAATGTCTCATATTGTCTTTTAAGGTATAGAAAAACTGAAAAGACTATAATTGGTAAAAAGTATTTTCATAAATACTGTGTGAACTGCTCAGTTTGTGAGATTGGAAAAATTCTTTTACCCATGTACAGCTGAGAGATCATTTAAAGATCTGAAACATTAGTATGTAATGATATTTTCTTTAAAATCAGTTTTGAAGGTTACTTCTTGAAATATCCAGTTGTAAATATTGTTTTGTGCATTTGGCCAGTTGTAGCCATATTGTGAGGACTAGCATTCTTCTGATCCTTCTGTTTGTACTTATATGCTTATTAGTTCCTAATTATTATTATTATTATTATTATTATTATTATTATTATTATTATTTGTAATGGCTGAACTGTTACTTCCCTGAATCTTCATATTCTTTGCCCTCTGTTACTAAAATGTGTAAGATGAGACTACAGTTTTGCGTAGTTGTATATTATGTATACTTGTAGATGCAGTTTTTCATATGTATGATATATTGTTATTTTATTAGTAAAAGTATTAGGTATTAAGTTTGATCAATGTATATTACCTGTTGTACAAAGGTGGAAAATATATGTATATAAAATTTTAATAATCAACTCCATAGTCTTGCTGTTTATCATATTTTATTCAGATTCTCTCCACAGCTTATTTAGGAAG
Organism: Schistocerca nitens; assembly: GCF_023898315.1. Taxonomy (NCBI): domain Eukaryota; kingdom Metazoa; phylum Arthropoda; class Insecta; order Orthoptera; family Acrididae; genus Schistocerca; species Schistocerca nitens. Next base: position 602,650,505 of record NC_064619.1, on the reverse strand, counting down.
AAAAGAAACTCCAGACACCTGCTGCAGTTTTATAGATAACATTCTGTTGACTTTCTGAAAAGGAAACACACTAGGTACTTTAATAAATGGTTAACTTCAGTGCAGTTTATTCCATTCTTATACTAAAATTTAGTAAAAGTCCTTTCATCTGTTTTCATACCAAATAAATAAACAGTGATATTACCAAAACACATGTAACCTTTTTTGACAGTTAACAGATTACATATCCTATATGGCCAACAGTGTACAAATACTTTCCAGATATGTTTACCAACACACACTGAATCATACAAAAGCTACAAGTAAAATAAAATTCCCATTACTTTTTGAACACACCTTGTGCAACTTGTACAATGTATAGTTACATGATACAGTGAAGTGGTAGTTGTTAAAAGGGCTGCAAGCATGGCCCACCATACTGCATACAAACGATATGATCAGCAATGGATGACACTGTGGCAGGCTGCGACTGAATGGCACATCAAGGCCAAGATGTTGAGTTGATTTTTATGTAGATTATATTAGACGTGCTATTCTTGAAGACACTTCAGCTCTTAGCATAACTGTTTAAAGTGTAAATATGCAATGTAACATGAATGCAAATTGCTAAACTACACCTAAAAAAAGGGCTGAAGATAATGAATCACAAGCTTCTAGAATCAGTGTTACTTTCATCAAAACAATGAAAAGTTTCATAGGAAATACTTTCCTTCCTTAATGGCTTATGTGTGACCTACACTACTCCAAATATCACAAGATTCAACTTCTCTAGTTGTAGCTTATGGTTCATGCTCAAAGTAACAAAGGTTTGTGTATCAAATACCCATACAACACATGCAGGTGACAGTCTGCTTAAAATCTCCCACAGTAAATACATGCTGTCACTGGCCATAGCTGGTGGTGCTGTTATAGACTTGTATAAATGTGTGTACTGAATTTCAGATGAAACTGTGGGCCACTTGAAAGAACTGCAGCAAATGAAGTCGACTTCCAGGTCCGAGTCCACTGTGTTCTACATGGGTGAAACGTACATCAAAAGTCAACCAAGTAACGCATTTTCGAGATAATCTGTTCATTGTTTTAAGCAATGAAATTACTCAGCCTCATCATGTTCTCTTTAAGTAGACTCTTGCCTTGATTGTTGAAGGATTACATAATGATCACACTTAGTGGATGCAGTGGTACTTGGAGACACTCACATGCAGAGCTAAACCCAGGATTTTTTGAGACCAAACAGTTACATAATCAGCCAGAAGTGCTTTTGAAAAACCAATATTTTTTGCTATAATGATTTCAGCCCAGTGCACATCTTAAAGTATCTAAATTTGTATTAATTGTCAAATCCTTCAACATTCTTTAATTGAATAATAGATTAGACTTGAGAGATATTCCATGGAAGAATGTGCTCCACTTTGCATATGTCATAGCAATAAACATACAGTGATGATATGAATCTTCCACATAGCCAATAAAATAGTCAAAACTACATAAATTGTTAATATCTCCAAAATAGGTGAACATTAAATCATACACCAATTTTAATGTGCATTATTAGAAACACATGAGTGCTTCTTCAGGAACCTGACCTACCAATAGAACATATCTGAAATGTTGAGACAACCTCTGACAAAGAATGAAACACACAAAGAAATATCCAGGCAGCACTCTATCGCAGATTTCATATGCACCCATTTTGTGGCAACCACAAACCCACATCACCTCAGAGCATAGTGTCCCCTATACAAATTCACAGAAAAACATCTAAAACTATGTTCACACACTAATATATATTATCTTGGACAAGTGTAACAATGTTTTAACTAAACTTACTTATATTTTGTGCCCGATACACACATTGTGTTATTAGTATTATTGTTGACATGTCTGTCACAATTGGTAGATCTCTCTTAGTAAAACATTATATTAAAATTGCTGTGTGTTGTGAATGAATGTGTCGCGGTATAGTTATTGCCCCACATTACCACCATACATGACCACCTTGCATCCTCGTCACTTTCATTGAAAACAATGCTGCACATTGTGCAACCTCCGCCTAAGATCACTTTGTCTCTCAGCATCTTCTTGCCACCAGGCCTGATACATCCTTTCTCAGCACCTCAAGGTATGAACACACCTGGCTGCCGGCTTATATTTGCTGCTTGTCATAAGCAGTATTTTCTATCTCTGCTGGCTACTTCAATTTCTCTGCACCTTGTTTGTTTCTTCCTTTGTATTAGTCACCAGTGACTGAACTGTCTGTAAAAGATAGAAATTAATAATTACCTTTTAACATTTTATCTTCATGTGTGTATGTCACTTGTTGAATTTTTAGTAAATGTAAAACATTCAACCAAGTAACACATTTTCAAGATAATCTGTTCATTATTTTAAGCAATGAAATTACTCAGCCTCATCATATTCTCTTTAAGTAGACTCTCACCTTGATTGCTGAAGGACTACATAATGCTCACATTTATTCCTTTTCTTCTTAACATGAAGATTTCAAAATTTTGTACGTGGCTGCACGTTCAGAGACCGTGAATAGTTACAATTGAAAGAAAAACAGCCCTCGGTCACTATTTTTAACTGGGTTAATTTGTTAAAAATAGTGACAGAGGGCTGTTTTTCTTTCAATTATGAAGATTTCATATCCTCTCAATTACCAGACCAGACCAAATGTGGTGCTAGGTTCCTGATTGTAGACAGCTTTCTCATAGTTACTAGTCATATGAAAAAGTGAGGTTAGGGCTATCACTGAAATACAAAACTTACCACTGAAAGCATGTTTACTATGCAGGCAAAACAATAAACACATGCAGTGATGAAGTGTCCATGAAATGGAAAGCACTCCTATTAAAAAAACAAGATTGACTGCAAGATGCACACAAACATAACAAGAAAAAGGTCACAAGATCATCTACAACTAACAACTATCACATTAAGGGAGAAAAGAAGCTTTTGAAATTTGATGCTACAGAAGAATGCTGAAGATTAGGTGAGTAGACGATGTAACTAACGACGGCATACTAAAATGAATTGGGGAGAAAGAAATTTGTGGCACAACCTGACAAGAAGGGATCAATTGATAGGACACATTCTGAGACATTAAGGGATCACCAATTTAGTACTGGAGGGAAGTGTGGGGGGTAAAAATTGCAGAGAGTCGAAGAGACAGTGGCAGTAAGCAGATTCAGAAGGGTGTAAGTTGCAGTAGTCACTTGGAAATGAAGAGGCTTGCAGAGGATAGAGTAACATGGAGAACTGTAGCAAACCAGTCTTTGGACTGAAGACTGCAACAGCAGCAGCAGCAACAACAACAACAACAACAACAACAATCACATTACAAATACTATCCTGAGATGATCATCTGAGACCTACACATTGCCGGCTAGTGACATTAACCTGTGTAAAGTCCTGGATGGTGCACTAACTGAGGTAATAGCCTTTGTGTCACCTTTTACACAATTAGTAAATGAATTCCTTAAGTGAACTCATGTGCAGTACATTATGAAAAACTGTTGGAATCCAACTGAGAAGTCTGTTAGTGACATCACTTACCATATTCTATAGAATATCTGCCAACTGACCACTGTTTTATTCTCTGCCAAAGACAGTGATGGATTGTGTGGTCAGCACCCAAATACCCAACTTTCCAGTTCTCAATGTGGTCTGTTGCAGCTGTTTCTCCTGCTTCTCTGTGAAATAACTTTCCAGTTATTAAGAGACTGAGTGGCACTTGAAGATGTTTCATCAAGAAAGTACCTTGGGTTTGGGCAGGATCCTCTTTTACCATGGAAGTGTCCTCATTTGCCACAGAAGTATCCTCATTTACCTTGCGGTCTTAGGGCTTCCAAAGTAATCAGATTATTCAATGCAACAAATCTAAAAAGTGAGAGGGAAGACAACTGCTTCTGATTTGTGATTTGGAAATGTAAGTAAAGGCTGACAAAACTCATAAACTGATTCCATGGGCTGAAGGGTGTTGAAGAGCTGTCTTGAAATTCCGAATGGAGAAATTCGTCAACGTATTAGAAATTAGAAAGAACAATCAGTAAGAGAGTTGACAATATTTGTATTAGGTAAAGTATTACCACCATTTATGTAGCAGTGTTGATCAACTTTTGCCATAAATAACACCTAATACTTGTCAAAACACTGGTAATAAGGCCAAACGAAAATTTCACCAACACTGTCCACACACAATTATCTGAACTACAGTCAATTGTGGTAGTGTTATATGTGACACATAAGTTGGAGGCTAGTGGAATCCAAAATGCATTGATTTGGATGAGTTGTGGGTAAACTGGGGCCCAGGACATTAGCTACTCTTCACATCCCTGCAAACAAATTTAGTAATGTTACTTAGCCTACTGTCCTTATGGATAAAGCAAAATTCGATTAGATAGAACATTAGCTGTGTGGAGACAGAAATTCATAGAAGTAATTTTGATGCAGCCCATAAGGGTCATAATTCCTTCCAGATAAGCAAATGTAACAGGTGGCACAGTTGAATATCAACAAGATGAAGTATTCACACACTAAGAAGAAGAAGAAGAAGAAGAAGCAAAAGAATTATCTGAATGGGACTGAAATGTGTAAATGTGATGTACATGTATAGACAGATAAATCATCACAGTTTCAGAAAAATGGGATGATTTATGTAAGAGGAAGAGATTTACAGACTGAGCAACTCAATAATTTGTTGGGACACACCTCGCCCTTATGCAAGCGGGGCAAGCAGTTATTCAGTTTGGCATTGATTGAAAAAGTTGTTGGATGTTATCCAGAGGGAGATCATGCCAAATTCTGCCAAACTGGTGCATTAGATCGTCAAAATCCTGAGCTGATTGGAGGGCCTTGCCCATAATGATCCGAACATTCTCAATTGGGGAGAGATCCTGCGACCTTGCCAGCCAAGGTACGGTTTGACAAGCACGAAGAGAAGCAGCAGAAACTCTTGCCATGGGCAAGCGAGCATCATCATCCTGAAATGTGAGCTCATGATAGCGTGCCATGAATGGCAACAAAACTGTCTCAGAATTTTGTCGATGTACCGCTGTGCTGTAAGGGTACTGTGAATGGAAACCGAATTAGTTCTGCTATAAGAAAAATGGCACCCCAGATCATCACTCTTGTCTGTCAGTGCATATGGAGGGGGACAATCAGGTTCGTACAACACCACCGTTCAGGGCGTCTCCAGAGGCATCTTGGCTGGTCATCAGGACATCACTGAAGATAATTCTAATCCAGTAAATGAGATTCCAGGCTGAAGGCGTGCCTGGGGACGCCCTGGACAGTAGTGGGGCACAATGTAGAGTGAAGGTCTGGGTTGTCATTCGTGGCAAAACCCATTTGGTTGTCATCAGTGGCACCATTACAGCGCAGCATTAAGTCGACAGTATTCTATGCCCTGTTTTGTCCTCTTCATAGCAAGCCATCCTGGGCTTAAATTTCATCTAGATACCGCCTGCCTGCACATGGTGAGAGCTTCTGCTGCTTGCCAAACACTACCTTGGCCAATAAGGTTACCGGATCTCTCCGCAACTAAGAACATTTGGAGCATTGTGCTGTGCAGCTGATCCCGACAGAGGTTCGAGTCCACTCTCGGGCATGGGTGTGTGTGTTTGTCCTTATGATAATTTAGGTTAAGTAGTGTGTAAGCTTAGGGACTGATGACCTTAGCAGTTAAGTCCCATAAGATTTCATACACATTTGAACATTTGATTTGTAGAATTGTGGGCCGGGCCCTCCAATCAGCTTGGGATTTTGACGATCTATCTCGTCAATTGGACAGAATTTGGCATGGTATCCCTCAGGAGGACATTCAACTCTATCAATCACTGCCAAGCCGAATAACTGCTTGCATAAGAGCCAGAGGTGGACCAAAGCGTTACTGACTTGCTGTATTCGTGCAGCTCCTTCTGTTGAATAAATCATCCATTTTTTTCTGAAATTGCAACCATTCGTTTGTCACAGCTACCGATTTCCACCCCATTCGGATAATTCCTTCGAGGTGGCTCATTTTTTTTTTTTGTTTTTTGTTTTTGTTTTAGAGTGTATTTCAAGCTGGACTTCTTCTGGGAGGTCATGTCTGTGAGTATGAGCATTGGTAAGTAATGAGGAGCTTAATGAACATGACAAGGCAACATCTTTGTGTTGAAACTATGGCCGATGAGGACTATTGATCAACAGAGGGATGTATATGGTTCACCTGTGTCTAAATCCCATTCCACATCACGTGGGTGGTTGATTGGTGTCTTTTGTGTGTTCTCAACTGCAGTACATTCGCGGGGTGCTCAATAAGCAATGCAACATATTTATTTTCTGGAAGCATGTTGGATTTATTCACGATTCCAATGCATCATATTATTCCTCACTCTTTTGGCTACAAAACCCTATTTTTTGATGTAATTTCCGTTCAATGCGACGGCCTTACGCCACTTAACTGGAAGCGCCTGTATGTCCACATGGTACCACTCTACCGGTCGATGTCTGAGCCAACATCTTGCTGCATTAGTAACCTCTCCATCATCCATGTATCGTTTCTTGCGGAGTGCATCCTTCATTGGGCTAAACAGATGAAAGTCGGTAGGTGCGGTCCTGGCTGTAGGGCAGCTAAGGAAGAACATTCCAATGAATTTTTGTGGACGAGTGGGTCAGCACTACCAACAGAGACGCCCAGCTAAGCAGCGAGAGATTATGATCTATCGATGATCTCGAATGCGAGTGTCCGCATGTTCCAAACCGAACACGTTTGTGCAACCTTGTTATGACTCATTGTAGTTCTGTTCACTGCCAAGCCTCTGTAGACACTCTACAAGCGCCTATGAATATCTGCGATGCTCTTGTTTTCCGCTAAAAAAAGCAGTGACATCTCTCTGCTTGGAACATATCTCCGTTACAGACGCCACTTTGAAGGCCATGTATAGTGCTGGCACCTACTGGAGCTTCTTGAAACCATAGGTGCTGAAGTGGGAATACTCCACGATGTTTCATACCAAATTCCGCACTTTAATGGAAATTGGCCAAGGAAAAAAATGTGTTGCATTACTTACTGAAAGCCCCTCACACACCTAATCCGTGCCATCCTCTAGCTCTGAAATCGGAGCCCCCTCCACGATAAGGAAGCGTTTGAACACGCCCATCTCGAAATACGAGAAGTCCTCTAACGTCGTCATAGCGTCTTTGTTTGTACTGAAGATTTTCTTCATATGAAGATAGTAACTATTCATAAATAACAGACACCAATGATGGCCATGCAGCTTCTTTAGAAATAAATGATAATTAATTGAAACCCTCAGTTGTCAACAGGTTTGTTGATATACCTCAATAGGGACAGCCGAAAATGTGTACCCCGACCGGGACTCGAACTCGGGATGTTGGCAGCTGAGGGTTTCGATTAATTATCGTTCCTTTCTACGTGAATCGTCACCTTAGTTGGCGCGAGTAATGAGTGAATGGGCAAATATCCTTTCGGAACATTACGAATGTAGGTTGTGGACAGTTGGGAATGTGAATCTCACGGGAAGCGTGCAAGATGTAAGTCCCTGCAGTCGCGCTATCTTCTGTGCCTTCGGTGGCTCAGATGGATAGAGCGTCTGCCATGTAAGCAGGAGATCCCGGATACTTGTAGAATAGCGTATTAAAATATTTGCATATCTTCCTGAATGACTTTGTACACTACTGGCCATTAAAATTGCTACACCAAGAAGAAATGCAGATGATAAATGGGTATTCATTGGACAAATATGTTATACTAGAACTGACATGTGATTACATTTTCACGCAATTTGGGTGCATAGATCCTGAGAAATCAGTACCCAGAAGAACCACCTCTGGCCGTAATAACGGCCTTCATACGCCTGGGCATCGAGTCAAACAGAGCCTGGATGGCGTGTACAGGTACAGCTGCCCATGCAGCTTCAACACGATACCATACTTCATCAAGAGTAGTGACTGGCGTATTGGGACGAGCCAGTTGCTCTGCCACCGTTGACCAGACGTTTTCAATTGGTGAGAGATCTGGAGAATGTGCTGGTCAGGGCAGCAGTCGAACATTTTCTGTATCCAGAAAGGCCTGTACAGGACCTGCAACACGCGGTCGTGCATTATCCTGTTGAAATGTAGAGTTTCCGAGGGATCGAATGAAGGATAGAGCCACGGGTCGTAAAACATCTGAAATGTAACGTCCACTGTTCAAAGTGCCGTCAATACGAACAAGAGGTGACTGAGATGTGTAACCAATGGCACCCCATAGCTTCACGCTGGGTGATACGCCAGTATGGCGATGAAGAATACACGCTTCCAATGTGCGTTCACCGCAGTGTCGCCAAACACGGATGCGACCATCATGATGCTGTAAACAGAACCTCGATTCATCCGAAAAAATGACGTTTTGCCATTCCTGCACCCAGGTTCGTCGTTGAGTAGACCATCGTAGGCACTCCTGCCTGTGATGCAGCGTCAAGGGTAACTGCAGCCATGGTCTCCGAGCTGATAGTTCAGGCTGCTGCAAACGTCGTCGAACTGTTCGTGCAGATGGTTGTTGTCTTCCAAACGTCCTCATCTGTTGACTCGTGGCTGCACGATCCGTTACAGCCATGCGGATAAGATGCCTGTCATCTCGACTGCTAGTGATACGAGGCCAGCACGGCGTTCCGTATTACACTCCTGAACCCACCGATTCCATATTCTGCTGACAGTCATTGGATCTGGACCAACGTGAGCAGCAATGTCGCGATACGATAAACCGCAATCGCGATAGGCTACAATCCGACCTTTATCAAAGTCGGAAACGTGATGGTACGCATTTCTTCTCCTTACATGAGGCATCTCAACAACGTTTCACCAGGAAACGCCAGTCAACTGCTGTTTGTGTATGATAAATCGGTTGGAAACTTTCCTCATGTGAGCACGTTGTAGGTGTCGCCATCGGCGCCAGGCTTGTGTGAATGCTCTGAAAAGCTAATTATTTGCATATCACAGCTTCTTCTTCCTGTCGGTTAAATTTCGCGTCTGTAGCACGTCATCTTCGTGGTGTAGCAATTTTAATGGCCAGTAGTGTATATGCTTTCTTTAAGAGTGGATACCTACCTGAACGTCCTGCATGGTTTGTAACTCCCAATGAGTTCGCCTTCGATCTTGATGGGGTGAACCTTTGTGATCACTGTGGCGCGCCGTTTTTTATTCGTTGATCATGGCGCATGTTAATGTTTTGTTTTGAACATTTCTTGAATGCCGACGATGTCAATTTTGTGAAGTGTAATACGTACATAACATAGATGTACATACCTACCCGACACTCATTTTCTGTCGCCTTGCAGATGCACGTGGCGAGTCATTAGCAGCTAACGTTTTTCCTGTCAAAGCTGTTGACACAACCAGCACAACACAACAATAGCTAAAGACTGAACTTGCGACCTCGCACTCAAGGCGTTCCTTGTGAGGTCATACGACACTCGTGTCTCACCATTTCCCAGCTCCTCTTCGGATGCGTCCAGACGACTCCGGTGTGAACGCGCTCTGCTGTTGGCACTTCGTGAGTTGTGTCAGATTACAGTTGTGCTTGAGCAGAAGACAGCCATGTCTCTCTAACTCAGGTGTCACCGTTTTCATACGCCTAGTGATAGTACCTTATGCTGCTGTCGTGAGAGGATTTCTCGAGCAATGCGGTAAAAAGTCGCCGGAACCATTCCCTTTGTCACCTCGATTGATAACTCGAGGATTCAGCTCCCTCTCTTCCAGTTTCTCTCTCGCTCTCTCTCTCTCCCTCCTTCTCTCCCCCTCCCTCCTCCTCTGCCTACCCCTAGCAAGTGCCGCTTCCGGGAAGGCGAGATGCGCCGTATAGGGGTCGAATCCAGCCGGCGAATTTAACGAGGCTCAGTCTGCCGGCCGGCCTGTCTGTGGTATTTAGGCGGTTTCCCACATTCCGCTAGGTGAATACTGGGTGGTACCAAAGACCCCCCTCAGTTACTCAGTTCGCAAAATTTAGAAAACTTTCACTCACTTTCACACAAATAACAGTGCACACAGTTTGGGGATCACACGTACCATTCTGGGGGTAATGGGGTGGCGACAAGATGCGCATTTCGAGCACCCCTTAAAGTAACTGTACCATTTCTGTAAATACAGATGCTGATACGGGACGAAAGCACAAGAAAACGTAGAAGTTTTGTAAGGTGTCTATAATTTCGTACCTTACAAGCACTCATCCACGTGATTTACCGTGATCTACAACCACATTCGGTATTATTTGGTAGGTAGTATGTCATATATATGACTATCTAAAGGAGACTGACATTGTCACATACGCTTGTAAATAACTGTTAATGCTTATTGCATGAAAGGTGGCGGAGTGTCTTTATTATCATACTAGTAGAGGTTGGAACGACAGTGGAAATGAAACGGCAGCCGGAACTGAAGCCCTGGGTGGGAGGCCCACACAGGTGTGTTGGTCCTGCTTAAACACAGGAAATAGCAAGACGGACGTCGTAGCACCTAAGCGCTGGAGCACAATAGAGTCGCGACCGGCCATGGTGTTGTAGCCAAACCGGAAGGATTACACTTCGGAAACTACGGAAATCTTGGACGCAGATGAGAGGAACGAAGAAGCGGCACCTCGGAAACCACGCAGGCTGGCTTATTTCCAAGGATTTTTACTCAGAAGCGTACTATTGTACGAGTATAGGTTTTTCCTCGCAAACTTTCCGCGCTGGACGACAAAAGACTAAAATATGATTAGTCGGCGTTCGGAGCAATCTGTAGAGAGAGAGAATACTTAGTGGTTTCGGGAATATGATTCGTTTTCGGAATTACGATGATGGGGAGCCGAGTCTTGCTGGGAAGCCAGCACTGGAGAGGAGAGGCCTTCCATTGTGAGCGCCCGTGTGTGACGGTCGCGCGATATCAGCTTTTGTTGGTACAGACGGACTTGCTGTCTTTGCTCTCAGTATAGTTTATAGTTAGAACAGTTAGGAACTGTACTGTTGCGAACCTATACGATTCTGGACTTCACCTCCGGGTGGGAAGTCGTCGTTGAGTACGCAGCGTTCGGTAATTCAGTGCACTTCTTCTGTCTATACTTACGTTGAGACGTTACCTGAACTCCGTCCTTGTGGTTGGGAGTGCGCGTTTCTCGTCTGTAGAACACAGAGAGGAGAAGACAGTATTAGAGTATATCAGTCAGAGGACCGCCTTCTGCCGTCCTAGTGTTTGAAAGAGTTTATTTGTGGCTGGAGTTCTTCCATCGTCGCAGACGAGTACGAGAACCATCACTTCGACGCACCGGACGCAGTACATACGGTGATATCGCAAATTGCTTCGGCTTATTAGGGCTATCAAATTCAAACAGCTGTGATCACATTAGTTTATTTCCACTGAGGTTCCACGCCACCGTAGATCATCTTTGAAAGTAGTGTCTTCTAGTGTTTGGTACGTAGACGATGTCAGTCCTTTCGCGTTACTGATATTAGACCGCGCAGTCATAATAAGGGGCAGAGTTGGGCAACTGATTAGTAATTTTACTTATGAAATGTAGACTTTGTAATATAAAGGTTTTTTTAATCTACAATAAATATATAAGCCGGAACAATGTTTATAATTTAGCAGTACTAGTTGCCTTCATCATCCATTTATGTTTACATTGTAATTTATAGAATTAAGAGATCCTAAGATCTGCTTCAGGGGGTAGTTAAACAGGGCCAAATCATCATTTTAGCGTTTATTATTTTCCGTTGCGCACATTCATTTTACACCCGCCTGGAGTGGCATCTTGGAGTTTCATGTATTGATTCCAGTATTCATCGGTTGATATATCTGTCAAAGTCTCCCTTGTATGAGAGTTGTATTAGAACGTCAGTGACTTGCGCCATAGGGTGGTGGGGTTTCGGGTTCCGCTGGATAGGTCAGGAGTCCACTACACGCAACAAGCGGCTACACGGGTAGCAGGGGTTGTGTGGCGTGGGCTGGGCGGTTTTTTAGGTTAGATGGCCTTGGGCAAGTACAGAAAGGGCAACAGCCTCAACGGGTGCGGGGCAAAGTCAGGACATGCGGGGACCAAGCAGCAATCGGTATTGTAATTGTCAACTGTCGAAGCTGCGTTGGTAAAGTACCGGAACTTCAAGCGCTGATAGAAAGCACCGAAGCTGAAATCGTTATAGGTACAGAAAGCTGGCTTAAGCCAGAGATAAATTCTGCCGAAATTTTTACAAAGGTACAGACGGTGTTTAGGAAGGATAGATTGCATGCAGCCGGTGGTGGAGTGTTCGTCGCTGTTAGTAGTAGTTTATCCTGTAGTGAAGTAGAAGTGGATAGTTCCTGTGAATTATTATGGGTGGAGGTTACACTCAACAACCGAGCTAGGTTAATAATTAGCTCCTTTTACCGACCTCCCGACTCAGCAGCGTTAGTGGCAGAACAACTGAGAGAAAATTTGGAATACATTTCACATAAATTTCCTTAGCATGTTATAGTCGTAGATGGAGATTTCAATTTACCAGATATAGACTGGGACACTCAGATGTTTAGGACGGGTGGTAGGGACAGAGCATCGAGTGACATTATACTGAGTGCACTATCCGAAAATTACTTCGAGCAATTAAATAGAGAACCGACTCGTGGAGATAACATCTTGGACCTACTGATAACAAACAGACCCGAACTTTTCGACTCTGTAAGTGCAGAACAGGGAATCAGTGATCATAAGGCCGTTGCAGCATCCCTGAATATGGAAGTTAATAGGAATATAAAAAAAGGGAGGAAGGTTTATCTGTTTAGCAAGAGTAATAGAAGGCAGCTTTCAGACTACCTAACAGATCAAAACGAAAATTTCTGTTCCGACACTGACAATGTTGAGTGTTTATGGGAAAAGTTCAAGGCAATCGTAAAATGCGTTTTAGACAGGCACGTGCCGAGTAAAACTGTGAGGGACGGGAAAAACCCACCGTGGTACAACAACGAAGTTAGGAAACTACTGCGAAAGCAAAGAGAGCTTCACTCAAAGTTTAAACGCAGCCAAAACCTCTCAGACAAACAGAAGCTAAGCGATGTCAAAGTTAGCGTAAGGAGGGCTATGCGAGAAGCGTTCAGTGAATTCGAAAGTAAAATTCTATGTACCGACGACAGAAAATCCTAGGAAGTTCTGGTCTTACGTTAAATCAGTAAGTGGCTCGAAACAGCATATCCAGACACTCCGGGATGATGATGGCATTGAAACAGAGAATGACACGCGTAAAGCTGAAATACTAAACACCTTTTTCCAAAGCTGTTTCACAGAGGAAGACCGCACTGCAGTTCCTTCTCTAAATCCTCGCACAAACAAAAAAATGGCTGACATCGAAATCAGTGTCCAAGGAATAGAAAAGCAACTGGAATCACTCAACAAAGTCCATTGGACCTGACGGGATACCAATTCGATTCCACACAGAGTACGCGAAAGAACTTGCCCCCCTTCTAACAGCCGTGTACCGCAAGTCTCTAGAGGAACGGAGGGTTCCAAATGATTGGAAAAGAGCACAGGTAGTCCCAGTCTTCAAGAAGGGTCGTCGAGCAGATGCGCAAAACTATAGACCTATATCTCTGACGTCGATCTGTTGTAGAATTTTAGAACATGTTTTTTGCTCGAGTATCATGTCGTTTTTGGAAACTCAGAATCTACTATGTAGGAATCAACATGGATTCCGGAAACAGCGATCGTGTGAGACCCAACTCGCGTTATTTGTTCATGAGACCCAGAAAATATTAGATACAGGCTCCCAGGTAGATGCTATTTTTCTCGACTTCCGGAAGGCGTTCGATACAGTTCCGCACTGTCGCCTGATAAACAAAGTAAGAGCCTACGGATTATCAGACCAGCTGTGTGGCTGGATTGAAGAGTTTTTAGCAAACAGAACACAGCATGTTGTTATCAATGGAGAGACGTCTACAGACGTTAAAGTAACCTCTGGCGTGCCACAGGGGAGTGTTATGGGACCATTGCTTTTCACAATATATATAAATGACCTAGTAGATAGTGTCGGAAGTTCCATGCGGCTTTTCGCGGATGATGCTGTAGTATACAGAGAAGTTGCAGCATTAGAAAATTGTAGCGAAATGCAGGAAGATCTGCAGCAGATAGGCACTTGGTGCAGGGAGTGGCAACTGTCCCTTAACATAGACAAATGTAATGTATTGCGAATACATAGAAAGAAGGATCCTTTATTGTATGATTATATGATAGCGGAACGAACACTGGTAGCAGTTACTTCTGTAAAATATCTGGGAGTATGCGTGCGGAACGATTTGAAGTGGAATGATCATATAAAATTAATTGTTGGTAAGGCGGGTACCAGGTTGAGATTTATTGGGATAGTGCTTAGAAAATGTAGTCCATCAACAAAGGAGGTGGCTTACAAAACACTCGTTCGACCTATACTTGAGTATTGCTCATCAGTGTGGGATCCGTACCAGATCGGGTTGACGGAGGAGATAGAGAAGATCCAAAGAAGAGCGGCGCGTTTCATCACAGGGTTATTTGGTAACCGTGATAGCGTTACGGAGATGTTTAATAAACTCAAGTGGCAGAGTCTGCAAGAGAGGCGCTCTGCATCGCGGTGTAGCTTGCTCGCCAGGTTTCGAGAGGGTGCGTTTCTGGATGAGGTATCGAATATATTACTTCCCCCTACTTATACCTCCCGAGGAGATCACGAATGTAAAATTAGAGAGATTAGAGCGCGCACGGAGGCTTTCAGACAGTCGTTCTTCCCGCAAACCATACGCGACTGGAACAGGAAAGGGAGGTAATGACAGTGGCACGTAAAGTGCCCTCCGCCACACACAGTTGGGTGGCTTGCGGAGTATAAATGTAGATGTAGGTAGAAGCTGCCCTCGGCTTTATGTCTGTGTATTCTGATATAATACATCTCATTGTTAATCTTTTCAGTCCGGAACAGCGCGACTGCTAAAGTCGCAGGTTCGAATCCTACCTCGGGCATGGATGTGTGTGATGTCCTCAGGTTAGTTAGGTTTAAGTAGTTCTAAGTTCTAGGCGACTGATGACCTCAGATGTTAGGTCCCATAGTGCTCAGAGCCATTTGGTCCATTTTTTTGTTAATCTTTAACCTGTTTTATTAATGTTGAACCCCACGTCTCGTAATTAATTGGGAACGCCTGAAAGTACGGACGAAGTCAATAGCCACTCATGATCGAGACTGAGCAGGAAATCAAATATCCTTTACTGCCTCAGATTTCCTCTTCAAGGGACAGAGTCAGTTGCTGTAGTCTGCGAATTCTGTGGCAAACTACGTGTGTTTGTAACCCTCACCCGAGGGTACAGACACAGCGGAAGGGTAACAGATTTCCGAAACTCTCGGGGAATTGTGCTGAGAGACTCTAGAGCAGGGCTTAACAACTGGCCGGTTTTGAGCGCGAGTACTCGCGTCTGCTCAGGCACGTGCTCGCAAGCAGGTGCAAGGTCGTGGAGTAGGGAGGGAGGGGAAGGAGGGGAAATGCGCGCGCACGTTTGAATAGGGCCGCAGCTTGCCTATTGAAATAGCGCTGACTGTGTAACGTTTAAAGTACTACGATCAGCTCTAACAGTCACTTCGCTGGTTAAGAATCATGTCAAGTTGCCATTGTGTAACCCCAACCATGCTTTCGCAGTTGGGAGGAATTGTATCTGTTTACAGAAAAAGATGGTGTTGCAAAATGTTTTGTATGTCACAAAACGCTGAATTCTTTTAGGAAATTTAATTTGCAGCGACATTATATGTCGTACCACGCGAAAAACTACGGAAGTGGAAAATGTGATGGACCAGATCGTGCACAGGAAGTTATTAAACTTAAAAGAAAGCTATCCGAAGAAGATCTGGACGACGAAGGAAAATCAACTGAGGCAGCTCTCAGAGTGAGTTACAAAATTGCTTTGCTTTTAGCAAAATCCCTGCGCCCCTTCACTGATGGCGATTTAATAAAAGAATGTTTGGTAGTTGCAGCGGAACATTTGTGTCCATCTCAAGTTGAACAGTTTCGGATTGTGCCATTATCTAACATCTACATCTACATCTACATTTATACTCCGCGAGCCACCTTACGGTGTGTGGCGGAGGGTACTTATTGTACCACTATCTGATCCCCCCTTCCCTGTTCCATTCACGAATTGTGCGTGGGAAGAACGACTGCTTGTAAGTCTCCGTATTTGCTCTAATTTCTCGGATCTTTTCGTTGTGATCATTACGCGAGATATATGTGGGCGGTAGTAATATGTTGCCCATCTCTTCCCGGAATGTGCTCTCTCGTAATTTCGATAATAAACCTCTCCGTATTGCGTAACGCCTTTCTTGAAGTGTCCGCCACTGGAGCTTGTTCAGCATCTCCGTAACGCTCTCGCGCTGACTAAATGTCCCCATGACGAATCGCGCTGCTTTTCGCTGGATCATGTCTATCTCTTCTATTAATCCAACCTGGTAAGGGTCCCATACTGATGAGCAATACTCAAGAATCGGACGAACAAGCGTTTTGTAAGCTACTTCTTTCGTCGATGAGTCACATTTTCTTAGAATTCTTCCTATGAATCTCAACCTGGCGCCTGCTTTTCCCACTATTTGTTTTATGTGATCATTCCACTTCAGATTGCTCCGGATAGTAACTCCTATGTATTTTACGGTCGTTACCGCTTCCAATGATTTACCACCTATGGCATAATCGTACTGGAATGGATTTCTGCCCCTATGTATGCGCATTATATTACATTTATCTACGTTTAGGGAAAGCTGCCAGCCGTCGCACCATTCATTAATCCTCTGCAGGTCTTCCTGGAGTACGTACGAGTCTTCTGATGTTGCTACTTTCTTGTAGACAACCGTGTCATCTGCAAATAGCCTCACGGAGCTACCGATGTTGTCAACTAAGTCATTTATGTATATTGTAAACAATAAAGGTCCTATCACGCTTCCTTGCGGTACTCCCGAAATTACCTCTACATCTGCAGATTTTGAACCGTTAAGAATGACATGTTGTGTTCTTTCTTCTAGGAAATCCTGAATCCAATCACAAACCTGGTCCGATATTCCGTAAGCTCGTATTTTTTTCACTAAACGTAAGTGCGGAACCGTATCAAATGCCTTCCTGAAGTCCAGGAATACGGCATCAATCTGCTCGCCAGTGTCTACGGCACTGTGAATTTCTTGGACAAATAGGGCGAGCTGAGTTTCACATGATCTCTGTTTGCGGAATCCATGTTGGTTATGATGAAGGAGATTTGTATTATCTAAGAACGTCATAATACGAGAACATAAAACATGTTCCATTATTCTACAACAGATTGACGTAAGCGAAATAGGCCTATAATTATTCGCATCTGATTTATGACCCTTCTTGAAAATGGGAACGACCTGCGCTTTCTTCCAGTCGCTAGGTACTTTACGTTCTTCCAGAGATCTACGATAAATTGCTGATAGAAAGGGGGCAAGTTCTTTAGCATAATCACTGTAGAATCTTACGGGTATCTCGTCTGGTCCGGATGCTTTTCCGCTACTAAGTGATAGCAGTTGTTTTTCAATTCCGATATCGTTTATTTCAATATTTTCCATTTTGGCGTCCGTGCGACGGCCGAAGTAAGGGACCGTGTTACGATTTTCCGCAGTGAAACAGTTTCGGAACACTGAATTCAGTATTTCTGCCTTTCTTCGGTCGTCCTCTGTTTCGGTGCCATCGTGGTCAACGAGTGACTGAATAGGGGATTTAGATCCGCTTACCGATTTTACATATGACCAAAACTTTTTAGGGTTCTTGTTTAGATTGTTTGCCAATGTTTTATGTTCGAATTCGTTGAATGCTTCTCTCATTGCTCTCTTTACGCTCTTTTTCGCTTCGTTCAGCTTTTCCTTATCAGCTATGATTCGACTACTCTTAAACCTATGATGAAGCTTTCTTTGTTTCCGTAGTACCTTTCGTACATGATTGTTATACCACGGTGGATCTTTCCCCTCGCTTTGGACCTTAGTCGGTACGAACTTATCTAAGGCGTACTGGACGATGTTTCTGAATTTTTTCCATTTTTGTTCCACATCCTCTTCCTCAGAAATGAACGTTTGATGGTGGTCACTCAGATATTCTGCGATTTGTGCCCTATCACTCTTGTTAAGCAAATATATTTTCCTTCCTTTCTTGGCATTTCTTATTACACTTGTAGTCATTGATGCAACCACTGACTTATGATCACTGATACCCTCTTCTACATTCACGGAGTCGAAAAGTTCCGGTCTATTTGTTGCTATGAGGTCTAAAACGTTAGCTTCACGAGTTGGTTCTCTAACTATCTGCTCGAAGTAATTCTCGGACAAGGCAGTCAGGATAATGTCACAAGAGTCTCTGTCCCTGGCTCCAGTTCTGATTGTGTGACTATCCCATTCTATACCTGGTAGATTGAAGTCTCCCCCTATTACAATAGTATGATCACGAAACTTCTTCACGACGTTCTGCAGGTTCTCTCTGAGGCGCTCAACTACTACGGTTGCTGATGCAGGTGGTCTATAGAAGCATCCGACTATCATATCTGACCCACCTTTGATACTTAACATGACCATTATGCGTCCCATACAGGACATGGCAGACGACGTCCAGAGCCAGCTTGCAAATATCTGTATAGATTTTATGGCTTGATTCGTCCTGAGCTGCAACTAGAAATTCTTGACCTGCAGTGTGACAGAGAACACAGAGACAAATTTCAGAACAAGAAAAACATTTTGGAATTCTACATACACTTCCCTCAGGATAGATTTCGCCGTTTGCACAAACTGGCGGCTACAATAATATAAATGATCGGTTCCAGGTATGTTTGTGAACAACTGTTCTCTGCAATGAAATGTAACAAGACGCGCCTGAGAAACGCATTGTCTGATCGAAATTTAAACTGCACGCTGCGCCTACGATGCACAAGAACAATTACTCCGAACATAGACGCAATTGTAAAGGGCAAAAAGTACAAGATAATCGAGAATCCCACACTTCAGTGACACCTTTTATTGTGTAATAGTTCACAAATTAATACGAATGTAGAGGCATACACTAAGCTAATAAAATTATGTGGCACGTGTATATTCTCCTTTATTTGTTTCAATTGTCGCAGTAATAATTCGTGAGTGACATCCCTGCAGGTGGCCGCGGATTTACATTGACTGGCGGCAGCTGTTGTGTGCCCCACGTGACTCTCCCCACTCTCCGCTCTGGTCCGGTAGTGGGGGTAGCGTGCTCGCGCTGGTCCGTGCTCGCGCCTTGCTGCTCACAGCTTGCTCCGCGAGCACGTATGTTGTGAAGCCCTGCTCTAGAGGGTGTTGAGCCCTTCGTTCACGGAATGAAATACCATACTGCTAGAAGCCACCTGGAAACGATCGGTTGTGAAGTCGCGTAAGTAAAGGAGAAGAGGGTCACTGAGTTGTGATGTCTACAGCCCGATCGCGGCTGCCTCCGGCGTGCTCGCAGACTTCGGGAATCTTCGGTACTGCCCGTCGGTTCTCGGGATCCTCGATCGTGAGCGCTACGGACTGCAACAAGCGCGTGAGAGTTCGTCACGTAACTTTGTCTTCATCGTATTGTAATATTTCTGGCTCTTGGAGGCATAGCTTTATTCCCTCTTGCCACATCTCACTTGAGCAGAGATACAGTAGTAAGTCACTCATGACGCCATTAAGCTGAGTGAGGTAGAACGACAAACGATATTCTTGTCACAAGGGGACCGCGCCTACTCATCGTCACAGATTTCGTCCAAATTTATGGTATAGGAAGGGCTTGGCCACTAATGATAGTGACAGAAGTGGCAGATCCAGATCGGGGGAAGCATCAGCCATTTCTGGGACGAGGTTGGCGCAGTGGAAAGAGTACAGAACAATAATCCCAGTGTAGCTGGGTCGAGTCCATGTGTGGGAAATTTTTTTTCTGTTTTCACTTTTTGCGTCTTACTGCAAATAAAACGAAATAATGCTCAATATAATATACACTCCTGGAAATGGAAAAAAGAACACATTGACACCGGTGTGTCAGACCCACCATACTTGCTCCGGACACTGCGAGAGGGCTGTACAAGCAATGATCACACGCACGGCACAGCGGACACACCAGGAACCGCGGTGTTGGCCGTCGAATGGCGCTAGCTGCGCAGCATTTGTGCACCGCCGCCGTCAGTGTCAGCCAGTTTGCCGTGGCATACGGAGCTCCATCGCAGTCTTTAACACTGGTAGCATGCCGCGACAGCGTGGACGTGAACCGTATGTGCAGTTGACGGACTTTGAGCGAGGGCGTATAGTGGGCATGCGGGAGGCCGGGTGGACGTACCGCCGAATTGCTCAACACGTGGGGCGTGAGGTCTCCACAGTACATCGATGTTGTCGCCAGTGGTCGGCGGAAGGTGCACGTGCCCGTCGACCTGGGACCGGACCGCAGCGACGCACGGATGCACGCCAAGACCGTAGGATCCTACGCAGTGCCGTAGGGGACCGCACCGCCACTTCCCAGCAAATTAGGGACACTGTTGCTCCTGGGGTATCGGCGAGGACCATTCGCAACCGTCTCCATGAAGCTGGGATACGGTCCCGCACACCGTTAGGCCGTCTTCCGCTCACGCCCCAACATCGTGCAGCCCGCCTCCAGTGGTGTCGCGACAGGCGTGAATGGAGGGACGAATGGAGACGTGTCGTCTTCAGCGATGAGAGTCGCTTCTGCCTTGGTGCCAATGATGGTCGTATGCGTGTTTGGCGCCGTGCAGGTGAGCGCCACAATCAGGACTGCATACGACCGAGGCACACAGGGCCAACACCCGGCATCATGGTGTGGGGAGCGATCTCCTACACCGGCCGTACACCACTGGTGATCGTCGAGGGGACACTGAATAGTGCACGGTACATCCAAACCGTCATCGAACCCATCGTTCTACCATTCCTAGACCGGCAAGGGAACTTGCTGTTCCAACAGGACAATGCACGTCCGCATGTATCCCGTGCCACCCAACGTGGTCTAGAAGGTGTAAGTCAACTACCCTGGCCAGCAAGATCTCCGGATCTGTCCCCCATTGAGCATGTTTGGGACTGGATGAAGCGTCGTCTCACGCGGTCTGCACGTCCAGCACGAACGCTGGTCCAACTGAGGCGCCAGGTGGAAATGGCATGGCAAGCCGTTCCACAGGACTACATCCAGCATCTCTACGATCGTCTCCATGGGAGAATAGCAGCCTGCATTGCTGCGAAAGGTGGATATACACTGTACTAGTGCCGACATTGTGCATGCTCTGTTGCCTGTGTCTATGTGCCTGTGGTTCTGTCAGTGTGATCATGTGATGTATCTGACCCCAGGAATGTGTCAATAAAGTTTCCCCTTCCTGGGACAATGAATTCACGGTGTTCTTATTTCAATTTCCAGGAGTGTATTTAATAATGTTGTCATCAAATGCACGAAAAGGAAAGACGAAGGAAAATTTGTGATTGCAAATAAATTTCCAGGAAAAGTCTGTACCACGCACGCAAGAAATTCGTATACAAAATTAGATACTTTCATTACTTTACAGTTGACGATTTATACGTGCCGGTGCGATATTCATTGTAAAAATAGGGGAGTCAGTAACTTTCCCAGCATCTTGCACTCGTTAAAAACGCCACATTTTTACAGTTATGTGGAAGTTGTAAAGTTTCTGCGGAAAAGCAAACTTGGTTTACATTCACAAAAGTTTGTCTCTCATCATACAGTTTGACAGCAAACCACGCGTAACACTTCATTTCGCAGGCGGTCAGACAGTGGAATGTGTGTTTATACAGTCTTCTCGGGATGTGGTTTCTTTTCATCTCTGTGTGAGGAAAGAGCACTTTTGAAGCTTTTTGATGATATTCTTTACCTGGCAATAAAAATACACCACTGGTTTGCTCTAGCGGAGTGCACTTGGGGAGATCACTTTGATACTGCACGGTGGCAGTCCCCCTTCGTCGTAGAAAATCTCGTCGTGTAATTGTGAATTTGTCTGTCTTCCCCACGAGTCTTCCCCAACGACGCTGTTGCACGCAGTGCTTCATCACTTTAGTAAAAAATAATTGTATAAGACTGTGAAAGTTCAGATTTTGATGAAGTAATGGCGACATTCCTACGCGTATATTTTTCTGAATGCTTATCCGCCGATTTTGTGAATCCTCGGTGCAAGTTTCCTTTTCACGCCTTTTACGAAAATATTATTGAATACAGTATGATGGTCATTATTTCGGTTTTTTGCAGTGTAAGTAACGTAAAAATTGAAGTTAAAAAATTTCCGCTTGGAGACTCGAACCCACGACCCTCGGATTAACATTTTGTACTCTTTCCGCTACATCGAAACGTCGCTAACATAAATATCTGGCCCGACCATCGCCAAAAACGCTGTTTCGTATGAACACTTGACCGTATGGAGCTGCCACTTCTGTCAGTTTCAGTTTTGGTCAAGCCCTGCATAGACCATAAATCTGGAGGAAATTTATGGCGCAGTTGCCTTCTCAATCACCCCTGTCGTGGAAAGCGGCGCCAGCTGAATCGACATGCGTTCTGACAGCTGCTATAATAAAAAAAGACGGAGCATTACTCTCTGGCCTGCGCACCAAAACTCGTGTTTTCGTTTATCAATTTCTGCCAAATTAACATTGAGACCTTGTTTATAAGAGTATGGATGAATGTCTTAATACTGTGTCATCATTACATAATCAAAACATCTTTTTATTGTCAAATTTTAGAATAACACGTGAGTAACTAGAAAGAGCCGAATCACTTTGTGCGTCATCGGCCTAGCGCGGGATGAACAACTAGTGCAGAGCTTCGCTCCGGAGGGTTCACTCGTTAAGTGGTGTAGCTGAACAGTTAGGAGGGATGGATAGGAGTGCGCGTCGAAGATCCGGCTCTGCGACCAGTGCAGTGTATGACTGCAGTTAATGAAAGTAATTTGGTTTATGAAATGTCAACAATGTTCACTATTCAGTTTGCAAGTGGAAATGAGTCGTACTTTGCTCGATAACAATGGTTAGTAACTTTGCGTGTGATTTCAGTAGTCTTACCCGTTATTACGTGATATCGTTCCCCAGTTTGAAATTTTATATGAAGAATTTTACATAATAAAATATATTGCTGCATCCCATTAAACTACGCACTTCATTTTTTTATTTAGCTTATGGCTAATACAGACATATCATAAAATTAAATTACACATACATATGTACACGCTGACACACAATAAACTTAAGGTTGCCTTTACAATTGAATATCAAGTCATTCAATCCAGCGCACTGCATCTGGAGTTGCTAGCAGGAAGCCCTCTTCAGCACCGTGATAGGCTCGAATCCTGCATTCACTGACAATGTGGTGAACAGTCTGGTATGGAGCCCCGCAATGACAGGCTGGATCAGGCAGCTTCTTCCACTTAAAGAGAGCATCCCTGGATTGGCCATGGCCGTTACGGATTCTGTTGAGAGTAGTCCAGGTCTTGCGTGGTAGGTCGAATCCACTTGGAAGTTTAGCACGCAGACGCACCGACCTATCCATTCTTCAAGAGATTTGAAATCCTTAGCAACCATGTCAGCAGCATCGCACAGAGTTGGATGGCGTGATTTCAGTCAAATGGTTCAAATGGCTCTGAGCACTATGGGACTCAACTGCTGTGGTCAAAAGTCCCCTAGAACTTAGAACTACTTAAACCTAACTAACCTAAGGACAGCACACAACACCCAGCCATCACGAGGCAGAGAAAATCCCTGACCCCGCCGGGAATCGAACCCGGGAACCCGGTCGTGGGAAGCGAGAACGCTACCGCACGACCACGAGATGCGGGCTGATTTCAGTCTCTTACGATTTAAAAGTGGAAGGTCGCTATGCACAGGTAGGTTAGAATTCCTGGAGATCTTGCGGAATTCTCTCATAAGGGCAGTACGTCTGCCTAGATCAGGAGGCATTATACTGGTTAACAGTGGAAGCCAATGGCGTTCAGCCGGGTGTCAACAAGCCTTGTATGATGACTGTTCATCCAAACGGGTGCACAATACTCAGCACTTGAGTACACCAAGCCCAGAGCTGAAGACCGCACGGTGGTTGCTGAATATCCCCAGGTAGTTCCGCATAGCTTATGGAGGATGTTGTTTCAACTTTTGAGCTAAGTTAAGAAGGTGTTGTTTAAAGCATAGTGTATGGTCCAGGCAGCCAGACTATCCATAGGATCTCCTGGCAATGACATACGCACTTCATTATTTACGTAAGAGAGAGCCTTAGAGCGCACCTTGGTAGTTACATTAAACCCTGTACTCAATATTTGGGTGGTCTTCTGTGCTGGGACGACGACGTCACTTGAAGACGCCAGGCTGGTGGACGTTTTTGAAAGTCTGTGTCTCGCTGTGACACGACAACGCTTGCTACTCCAGCACACACTCACCGTCTGTGGCAACACAGAGGAGCTAATCCCACTGCCGTTCGTACTGATGTCTCACTCTGTTACGCCCTGTTCAGTTGCCAGGGACATTTTATCATTCACTATTTTTGGAAGGATGGCCGTAATTCGCATAAAAGCAAAGGCAGGTTCTTTATTTTCATAAAAGATATAAATAAAAAAGTTTGGAAGGTAGGAGACGAGGTACTGGCAGAATTGAAGCTGTGAGGATGTATCGTGAGTCGTGCTTGGGTAGCTCAGTTGGTAGAGCACTTGCCCGTGAAAGGCAAAGGTCCCGAGTTCGAGTCTCGGTCCGGCACACAGTTTTAGTCTACCAGGAAGTTTCATATCAGCGCACACTCCGCTGCAAAGTGAAAATCTCATTCTGGAAACATCCACCAGGCTGTGGCTAAGCCACGTCTCCGCAATATTCTTTCTTCCAGGAGTGCTAGTTCTACAAGGTTTGCAGAAGAGCTTCTGTGAAGTTTGGAAGGTAGGAGACGAGGTACTGGCAGAACTGAAGCTGTGAGGAGGGGTCGTGAGTCGTGCTTGGGTAGCTCAGATGGTAGAGCACTTGCCCGCGAAAGGCAATGGTCCCGAGTTCGAGTCTCGGTCCGGCACACAGTTTTAATCTACCAGGAAGTTTCATATAAGCGCACACTCCGCAGTAGAGTGAAAATCTCATTCTGAAAGATATAAATACACTGGTGTCCAAAATTAAAGCAACAAACGGAAATTTTGCAAGGTTGCGTTTATTTTGGCACGAAACAACATAAATATGTGGTAGTATAGTAGAATCAATGTAAAAAATTCAGATCGTCAACAGCTGCAACATGTATAATGATAGACATAAATGTTCTTCGTTTTTCTTCCGAACTCAACGGATTTGCACACAGTTAATGTGCTCAGTATGGGGTGTAACTACCTTTGGCAGCAACGTCGGGGAATGCTGTGAATGATGTCGTTAGGCTCACGCCGAGGCAATAACGCTCATTCTTCCTGCAGAGCTGCTCGCAAGTCTTGGAGAGTGCTTGGTGGATGTTGACGTGCCGGCCGCGGTGGTCTAGCGGTTCTAGGCGCTCAGTCCGGAACCGCGCGACTGCTAAGGTCGCAGGTTCGAATCCTGCCTCGGGCATGGATGTGTGTGATGTCTTTAGGTTAGTTAGGTTTAAGTAGTTCTAAGTTCTAGGGGAGTGATGACCACAGACGTTAAGTCCCATAGCGCTCAGAGCCATTTGAACCATTTGATGTTGACGTGATACAACCCGTCTCCAAAGTGCACCCCAGACACGCTCTAAGGGGTTCAAATTTGGAGAGCGAACAGGCCACGCCGTGAGTGCAGTATCTTCCGTTTCCAAGGAAACATCAACAGCTCTTGCTCTATGATGTCGATCATTATCGTACGTCAGCGCGAAGTCTGGGCCCACACCACCTCACAACAGCAGCACGTGAGGTCCCAAGATGTCATGATACTCGACCCAGGTAGTACGCTGGCGACTCGAAAAATGGCTCTGAGTGCTATGGGACTTAACATCTGTGGTCATCAGTCCCCTAGAACTCAGAACTACTTAAACCTAACTAACCTAAGGACATCACACACATCCGTGCCCGAGGCAGGATTCGAACCTGCGACCGTAGCGGTCGCGCGGCTCCAGACTGAAGCGCCTACAACCGCTCGGCCACACCAACCGGCTTGGCGACTCGACTCTAGACGTTCCCTTCTGTGAAGACACGTCAGAGGCACTCAATCAGCAGGTCTCCGGCAATAAAGGCCACTCTGTCGAAGTCTTCTGTACAGCGTTTGCCTCGATACAACACGTCCAGTGGATGTTGAGAGGTCAGATGCCAGTTGCCGTGCAGTGCTAAGGCGGTACCGTCGAGCCCTTGCAGCCAAATAACTGTCCTCTCTCTCTCTCTCTCTCTCTCTCTCTCTCTGATGTCACAAACGGTCGGCCCTGCCCTGGTCTTCGGTATACAGTTTCGGTCTCTATAAACTGCCGATACCACGGAGGAGCAACAGAACGATTCACTTTAAGCCGCCAGGCTACATCATCTTGCGACTGTCCTGCTTCCATCCTTCCTGTGGCCCTCCACCACAGTGTCTGGAGGGCTTCTTCTCTGTGCCATTCTGCACTACCTGTGACTGTGCACACAGCGATTGTGGATGTGGGACTATCCGGCACACACTACCCCTTTTGGCCATTTGGTAGGAGCCCTGACGTCATCGTTGGCGAGAATGTCCGTTGACCGGAAAGCCATCTTCCGTGCAGACCATGATCATACGGATGTATGTTGACAATTTGCACGATTATATCGTAAATTAGACGTAGGGCGGGGAAATAGCGGTTTGTTACTTTAATTTTGGACACCAGTATACTTGAAGATGCACGTTTCGTAGCACTGGCTACTCAGCCTTCGGCCCTTTTCTACTAATTTCAGTGCAAAATAGTACTTTGCTTTCTTCCAGTGGATTACTTCAAGTCAACAATAACCATGTGTGAAGGGCTTTCACTTTGAAACACGACTCATCATAGCTGTCAAAGTGTGTAGCTACTACATTCCTGTGACGACAGTTCGAAGCACATCTTGCGACAATTCTCATATTATACCGAGTGTTTCAAACTGAAAATCGGGATTTTAAGACTTTGTAGCATTCAGTAATTCAACTTACAACTGTAAATAATACATCAAATGAAAGAGCAAAACAAACAATTTTTCTTACAGGTGTTCAATATGAGCGCCATTCATGACACACGGTACACGTCGAGTCGATAGCCGAATTCTCCTCAAAAATTGATCATTGTGTCTCGAGTAAATTTGTTGCGATAACCGCTTCAGTCCTGTTTCTTTAAATCGGGAAGATTAGATGGTAGCGGAGTCACATACACATGATCTTTCATGAGTCCCCGAAGTCAAAACTCGCATGGCGTCAGATCGGATGAACGTCCAGGTCATACGAAACAGGTTGTGTCACCTGGCCCCTAGCGCCGTCGTTTTTAATCACGTACTCAGTCGTGTCAGTGAGGCAGCACGTCATCTTGCTAGCATAAGTTCTGCGGTTCAACTTCTTCCAGTCGAGGGGTCATAGTTCTGGTGCATCAAGATATGAAATGCCAGTTGCAGTTGCTTCACCGAAAAAAAGGCCCATAAACTTTCTGCCGTGATGTGGCACAAATAACAAAATAATTTCGGGAGTCTCACTGCACTTGTTGCATTTCATGGCAACTTGGTTAACCCACAGATGCGTTCATCGTTCCACAGGTGCAATATCCCTTAATTATTGAAGATAAACGATCCACAGAACCTTCATCTACATCTACATCTACATGGATACTCTGGAAATCACACTTAAGTGCCCGGTACAGGGTTCATCGAACCACCTTTACAATAGTTCTCTTTCCACTGTCGAACAGCGCGCGAAAACAACGAACACCTAATCTTCCCGTGCGAGCTCTAATTTCCCTTATTTTATTATGATGACCGTTTCTTCCTATGTAGGTCGGCGTCAACGAAATATTTTCGCATTCGGAGGAGAAAGTTGGTGACTGAAATTTCGTGAAAAGATTCCGCCGCAACGAAAAACGACTTTGTTTTGACGACGTCCGCCCCAAGTCCTCTATCGTGTCCGTGACGCTCTCTCCCCTACTTCGCGCTAATACAAAACGTTCTGCTATTCTTTGAACCTTCTCGATGTACTCCGTCAGTCCTATCTGGTAAAGATCCCACACCGCGCAGCAGTACTCCAAAAGAGGACTTACAAGCATAGTTAGGCAGTCTTTTAGTAGATCTGCTACGTTTTCTGAGTGTTCTGCGAATAAAACGCAGTCTTTGCTTCGTCTTCCCCACAACATTTTCTATGTGTTCTTTCCAATTTAAACTGCTCGTAATTGTAATTTCTAGGTACTTAGTTGAATTTGCGGCCTTAAGATCTGACTGATTTATTGTGTAACCAAACTTCAACCGATTCCTTTTATCATTCATGTGGATGACCTCACACATTTCATTATTTAGGGTCAACTGCCAATTTTCGCACCATTCAGATATCTTTTCTAAATCGTTTTGCAGTTTGTTTTGATCTTCTGATGAGTTGACTACATGATAAACGACAGGATCATCTGCAAACGAACCAAGCCGGCTGCTCAGATTGCCTCCTAAAACGTTTATATAGATAAGGGCCAGCAAAGGGCCTATAACACTACCTTGGGGAACGTCAGAAATCACTTCTGTTTTACTTGATGACTTTCCGTCAGTTACTACGAACTGTGACCTCTCTGTCTCCAGTCACATAACTGAGACCATATTCCATAAGCACGCAATTTCACTACAAGCCGCTTGTGCGGCACAGTGTCAAAAGACTTTTGGAAATCTACAAATACGGAATCAATTTGAAATCCCTTGTCAATAGCACTCAACATTTAAACATTTAGTTTGCAAAGTTGGCATGTAAACCTTAAGCTGTAGCTCTTGCAACTCGTAACAACTGTAAAACGATAAGGACGTATCCTTAAATCAGAGGTACCAAGGGAGTTGTGTCAAGATTAACTAACATCAATGCCGTAACGCATTTCTATAGAATCATGCCGACTGGATGGTAGGTTGGCTGGGAAGTTATTTATTGTGCTGCGAGAAGCTGGAGGTGCTTTGCCCTTTACGATTCTTCTACATCTACATCGATACTCCGCGATTCACCTTATGGCGAGTGGCGGAGGGTACCCCGTACCGCTACTAGACATTGAAATCACTAATCCAGGTCTAGCCTTCCGAACTGATTTCTTGGGGCTGGTCATGAAACACTCTCTCAGTCATCCACCATGTTCTTGAGTCACTCCTGGTCGTCCCATAGTCTACCTCTTGTAAAGACAGCTAGTGTCTGCAAACTTACTGATACCACCTAAGGATGTTATTATCACTTGGAGGATTACAATGGAACTTAGACAGGAACGCATGCTGCTGTACAATAGCAGCTTCAGCCGTATGACAATGCGCGGTACGAAATGATGACAGACGACATTAACGAAGGAGTTACCAAGGGGTGACAGGAGCTTGTCACTTACGGAATTTTTTATAAAACTATAAAGCCTAGTTGACTTTGACCAATAAGTGATGTCGGAACTAGAAAAATATTCACTTGCGACCATGAAAAATAGCAAGGTAAAACTTTTTCTCACGATTATCGGTCGAGGCAAATTTGAAATTTGACCCTGTAAGTGCCATGGATATCTCTAGATGAAACACAGTTGTCAAGCTCTAGTGACAAAACTCGACTAATTTAAATGTCGCAACTTAACACAAACACATTTGACACCCCAATTTACAACGTCGCAGCTCTTATTGTTCGTCCTACAGAAAATTTACACTCACTTTGCGGTGATCTCCTCGTCTTCTGCAGCTCGAACGCAAGCCTTCTCTGTTAGCAACGAATTAGTGTTGCTCAACTGGACAAGCTATAGAGGGTACGGCCAAACTTTCAGGAAACATTCCTCACACACAAAGAGTAAAAATATGTTATGCGGACATGTGTCCGGAAACGCTTACTATCCATGTTAGAGCTCATTTTATTACTTCTCTTCAAATCACATTAATCGTGGAATGGAAACACACAGCAACAGAACGTACCAGCGTGACTTCAAACACTTTGTTACAGGAAATGTTCAAAATGTCCTCCGTTAGCGAGGATACATGCATCCACCCTCCGTCGCATGGAATCCCTGATGCGCTGATGCAGCGCTGCAGAATGGCGTATTGTATCACAGCCGTCCACAATACGAGCAAGAAAAGTCTCTACATCTGGTACCGGGGTTGCGTAGATAAGAGCTTTCAAATGCCCTCATAAATGAAAGTCAAGAGGGTTGAGGTCAGGAGAGCGTGGAGGCCATGGAATTGGTCCGCCTTTACCAATCCATCGGTCACCGAATCTGTTGTTGAGAAGCGTAGGAACACTTCGACTGAAATGTGCAGGAGCTCCATCGTGCATGAACCACATGTTGTGTCGTACTTGTAAAGGCACATGTTCTAGCAGCACAGTTAGAGTATCCCGTATGAAATCATGATAACGTGCTCCTTTGAGCGTAGGTGGAAGAACATAGGGCCCAATCAAGACATCACCAACAATGCCTGCCCAAACGTTCACAGAAAATCTGTGTTGATGACGTGATTGCACAATTGCGTGCGAATTCTCGTCAGCCCACACATGTTGATTGTGAAAATTTACAATTTGATCACGTTGGAATGAAACCTCATCCGTAAAGAGAACATTTGCACTGAAATGAGGATTGAAACATTGTTGGATGAACCATTCGCAGAAGTGTACCCGTGGAGGCCAATCAGCTGCTGATAGTGCCTGCACACGCTGTACATGGTACGGAAACAACTGGTTCTCCCGTAGCACTCTCCATACAGTGACGTGGTCAACGTTACCTTGTACAGCAGCAATTTCTCTGACGCTGACATTAGGGTTATCGTCAACTGCACGAAGAATTGCCTCGTCCATTGCAGGTGTCCTCGTCGTTCTAGGTCTTCCCCAGTCGCGAGTCATAGGCTGGAATGTTCCGTGCTCCCTAAGACGCCGATCAATTGCTTCGAACGTCTTCCTGTCGGGACACCTTCGTTCTGGAAATCTGTCTCGATACAAACGTACCGCGCCACGGGTATTGCCCCGTGCTAATCCATACATCAAATGGGCATCTGCCAACTCCGCATTTGTAAACATTGCACTGACTGCAAAACCACGTTCGTGATGAACACTAAACTGTTGATGCTACCTACTGATGTGCTTGATGCTAGCACTGTAGAGCAATGAGTCGCATGTCAACACAAGCACCGAAGTCAACATTACCTTCCTTCAATTGGGCCAACTGGCGGTGAATCGAGGAAGTACAGTACATACTGACGAAACTAAAATTAGCTCTAACATGGAAATTAAGCGTTTCCGGACACATGACCACATAACATCTTTTCTTTATTTGTGTGTGAGGAATGTTTCCTGAAAGTTTGGCCGCATCTTTTTTTAACACTTGTTCGATGCAAAAGCACCGCCCAGTCTACGCCAATCTTAAGATACAGTTTCGACACTCATGTAACGCAGTGACTTTGTCAAGCACGTGTCAGTGCCACAGCATCTGTCCAGACCAATCCTCAACACCAATAAATAAAACGATTCCTTTAATTCTGATTATAGATTCGAACTCCATATGAAATTCTGAGTAAACTGATACCCAGCTCCCACCGTTCGAAGAATTAATTAACAAGTCATAATGCTTGATCAATGAATTAATATCACTAAATTAATTTTCCCAAGTCCACAGACAGTACCGAGGTACGGTCTACGTAGAGGACCATCGGTTAGAGGGGGCAGTATATTTTCTAGATTCCCCGTTAAATTAATATAGAAAAGGTCGAAGATGGCGAAATCTAGCTTGCTGTTCTGGCCGTTATTTGAAATCGTCGTTGGAGCAGGCTGTGGCGGAGGTTTTCCGTAATTCCTTCACGAAAGAAGACGAAGTAAATATTCCAGAATTCGAAACCAGAACAGCTGTTAGCGTGAGTGACATAAAAGTAGATATCTTAGATGTTGCGAAACAACTCAAATCACTTAAGAAAGGCAATTCTTCCGGTCCAGATGGTATACCAATCAGGTTACTTTCAGAATATGCAGACACAATAGCGCCTTTCTTAGCAATCATATACAACCGCTCACTTGACGAAAGGTCAGTTCTTAAAGACTGGAAAGTAGCACAGGTCACACCAATATTCAAGAAAGGAAATAGGAGTAACCCAATGAATCACAGACCCATATCACTGACCTCAATTTGCAGTAGGATTTTGGAGCATATACTGTATTCGAACATTATGAATCACCTTGAAGAAAATAACTTATTGACACATAACCAACACTGAGTCTTAATATCGTTCTTATGCAACGCAGCTAGCTCTTTATTCCCATGAAGTAATGAGTGCTGTCGACAAGGGATCTCACATAGACTACATAGTCCAAGATTTCCAGAAGGTTTTTGATACCGTTCCTCAAAAGCGACTATTAATCAAATTGCGTGTATATGGAGTATCGTCTCAGTTGTCTTACTAGATTCGTGATTTCTTCTCAGAGAGGTCACAGTTCGTAGTGATGGACGGTAAATCATCCAGTAGAAGAGAAGTGATATTTGGCGTTCCGCAAGGTTGTGTCATAGGCCCTCTGCTGTTCCTGATTTACATAAATGATCTAGGCGATAATCTGAGCAGCCCCCTTAGATTGTTTGCCGATATCGCAGTAATTTACCGTCTAGTGAAATCATAAGACGATCAATTCCAATTACAAAATGATCTAGAGAGAATTTCTGTATGGTGCGAAAAGTACCAATTGGCACTAAACAATGACAAGTGCGAGTTCATCCCCATGGGTACTAAAAGAAATCTGATAAATTTTGGGTATACGATAAATGGCACAAATCTAAGGGCTGTCAGTTCGACTGAATATCTAGGAATTACAATTACGAGCAACTTAAGTTGGAAAGACCACATAGATAATACAGGGTGATTCAAAAAGAATACCACAACTTTAGTAATTTAAAACTCTGCAACGACAAAAGGCAGAGCTAAGCACTATCTGTCGGCGAATTAAGGGAGCTATGAAGTTTCATTTAGTTGTACATTTGTTCGCTTGAGGCGCTGTTGACTAGGCGTCAGCGTCAGCTGATGCTAAGATGGCGACCGCTCAACAGAAAGCTTTTTGTGTTATTCAGTACGGCAGAAGTGAATCGACGACAGTTGTTCAGCGTGCATTTCGAACGAAGTATGGTGTTAAACCTCCTGATAGGTGGTGTATTAAACGTTGGTATAAACAGTTTACAGAGAATGGGTGTTTGTGCAAAGGGAAAAGTTCTGGACGGCCGAGAACGAGTGATGAAAATGTAGCACGCATCCAGCAAGCATTTGTTCGCAGCCCAGGAAAATCGACTCGCAGAGCTAGCAGAGAGCTGCAAATTCCACAATCAACTGTATGGAGAGTCCTACGAAAAAGGTTAGTTATGGATGGATCGGCCGCCAGGCAGCCCGTGACAGAGCACTTCATCACTGGCCTCCAAGAAGCCCTGATCTTACCCCCTGCGATTTTTTCTTATGGGGGTATGTTAAGGATATGGTGTTTCGGCCACCTCTCCCAGCTACCATTGATGATTTGAAACGAGAAATAACAGCAGCTATCCAAACTGTTACGCCTGATATGCTACAGAGAGTGGGGAACGAGTTGGAGTATCGGGTTGATATTGCTCGTGTGTCTGGAGGGGGCCATATTGAACATCTCTGAACTTGTTTTTGAGTGAAAAAAAAACCTTTTTAAATACTCTTTGTAATGATGTATAACAGAAGGTTATATTATGTTTCTTTCATTAAATACACATTTTTAAAGTTGTGGTATTCTTTTTGAATCACCCTGTATTATGGGGAAGGCGAAACAAAGACTGCGCTTTGTCAGCAGAACACTTATGTAACAAACCCAGTAAAGAGACAGCCTACATTAGACTTGTCCGTCCTCGGCTTGAATATTGCTGCGCGGTGTGGGATCCTTACCAGGTAGGATTGACGGAGGACATCGAAAAATTGCAAAGAAGGGCAGCTCGTTTCGTGTTATCGCGCAGTAGGGGGGAGACTGTCACTGATACGATATTCGAGTTGCGGTGGCAGTCACTGAAACAAAGGCGGTTTTCTTTGCGGCGAGATCTGCTTGCGAAATTTCAATCACCAACTTTCTCTTCCGAATGCGAAAATATTTTGTCGACACCCACCTACTTAGGGAGAAATGATCATCATAATAAAATAAGAGAAATCAGAGCTCGAACGGAAAGATTTAGGTGTTCCTTTTTCCCACGCGTCATTCGAGAGTGGAATGCTAGAGAAGTAGTATGAAAATGGTTCGATGAACCCTCTGCCAGGCACTTAAGTGTGAATTGCAGAGTAACCATGTAGATGTAGATGTACACAGAGTCTCCTCAGTCTTCTGCCTTCTGAGAATTCTCGCCGGTTCAGGGCAACCAACGTGAGGGGCCGAACTCTGCGGTCAGAACAGCAGGAGCGGTTCCATCTCTCATCCCTTTTAGGTTGGTTACGAGCACCTTTTCGCGTACCGCTGAGGTGCACTGTAGCTCATCGACCGAGCTTTAAATAACCTGGAGAGCAGCTCACCAGCCCCATTACGATGCCGTTACGAGAAGAATCAATACAGCAAATTTCAGTGTTCGGCAGTTAATGCCATTTGATGGCTAGTGCTTCCCGTTGCCCTGGGAACTGCATACTTTTAGCCATCCGGGAACCACTCGTGATGTTTCTGAAGCGCTCCGCTACGTCTTTACGCAAGGTACTAGCGCTGCAGACCGGTATGTAGCGCAGTAAACTGTCTTGGCCGATGCCTGTTGCTGCTGTTAGCGTCAGCCAACATTAGTTTCTCTGGTTATATTGATGCCGCTACTTCATTTCTGTGCTCTCTCTGGGGACTGGTCTTCATACTCAAGGCAGGTTTGTGAGAGATCCTGTGTGCTTTCTACTTGTCCTACAGCCAGTGTGCTCGCCCAGCGGCTACATTCCGTGAGTAACAAATTACGAATACTTGTGAATGTATGTGTTCATTCCTGAATATATGCTTCGCCAGATTATCCCGACTTTCACTGTCTGTCGCTTCCCTACCGTCCCTTTTTGTAAACTAGTTTCTTACTAGGCTACGAAGTCCGACGCCTGGGACAGGAGAAACTCGGATGAATGATCTGCTAGGGAACAATGACAGTCGGAGATCCATTGTTATCTGCAACTGTTACTCCCACCATAAACCCAAACGCTACACTCAGACGGAACCAGTTACCAAAAAAATTATAAAACGGATTGTCTGTGACAGAATGCTCGTTCAGATATTACACATATTGTTGTTGTTGTAGTCTTCGGTCCTGAGACTGGTTTGATGCAGCTCTCCATGCTACTCTATCCTGTGCAAGCTTCTTCATCTCCCAGTACCTACTGCAACCTACATCCTTCTCAATCTGTTTAGCTTATTCATTTCTTGGTCTCCCTCTACGATTTTTACCCTCCACGCTGCCCTCCAAAGTTAAATTGGTGATCCCTTGATGCCTCAGAACATGTCCTACCAACCTATCCCTTCTTCTAGTTGTTGTGCCACAAACTTCTCTTCTCCGCAATCCTATTCAATACCTCCTCATTAGTTATATGATCTACCCATCTAATCTTTAGCATTCTTCTGTAACACCACATTTCGAAAGCTTCTATTCTCTTCTTGTCCAAACTATTTTCGTCCATGTTTCACTTCCATACATGGCTACACTGCACACAAATGCTATCAGAAACGACTTCCTGACACTTAAATCTATACTCGATGTTAACAAATTTCTCTTCTTCAGAAACGCTTTCCTTGCCATTGCCAGTCTACATTTTATATCCTCTCTACTTCGACCATCATCAGTTATTTTGCTCCCCAAATAGCAAAACTCCTTTACTACTTTAAGTGTCTCATTTCCTAATCTAATTCCCTCAGCGTCACCAGACTTAATTCGACTACATTCCATTATCCTTGTTTTGCTTTTGTTGATGTTCATCTTATACCCTCCTTTCATGACACTGTCCATTCCGTTCAACTGCTCTTCCAAGTCCTTTTGCTGTCTCTGACAGAATTACAATGTCATCGGCGAACCTCAAAGTTTTTATTTCTTCTCCATGGATTTTAATACCTACTCCGAATTTTTCTTTTGTTTCCTTTACTGCTTGCTCAATATACAGATTGAATAACATCGGGGAGAGGCTACAACCCTGTCTCACTCCCTTCCCAACCACTGCTTCCCTATCATGCCCCTCGACTCTTATAACTGCCATCTGGTTTCTGTACAAATTGTAAATAGCCTTTCGCTCCCTGTATTTTACCCATGCCACCTTTAGAATTTGAAAGAGAGTATTCCAGTCAACATTGACAAAAGCTTTCTCTAACTCTACAAATGCTAGAAATGTAGGTTTGCCTTTCCTTAATCTTTCTTCTAAGATAAGTCTTAAGGTCAGTATTGCCTCACGTGTTCCAATATTTCTACGGAATCCAAACTGATCTTCCCCGAGGTCAGCTTCTACCAGTTTTACCATTCGTCTGTAAAGAATTCGCGTTAGTATTTTGCAGCTGTGACTTATTAAACTGATAGTTCGGTAATTTTCACATCTGTCAACACCTGCTTTCTTTGGGATTGGAATTATTATATTCTTCTTGAAGTCTGAGGGTATTTCGCCTGTCTCATACATCTTGCTCACCAGATGGTAGAGTTTTGTCAGGACTGGCTCTCCCAAGGCCGTCAGTA
Organism: Schistocerca nitens; assembly: GCF_023898315.1. Classification (NCBI taxonomy): domain Eukaryota; kingdom Metazoa; phylum Arthropoda; class Insecta; order Orthoptera; family Acrididae; genus Schistocerca; species Schistocerca nitens. The sequence continues at coordinate 602,613,785 of NC_064619.1, read as the reverse complement.
GTTCTAATGGAATGTTGTCTACTCCCGGGGCCTTGTTTCGACTCAGGTCTTTCAGTGCTCTGTCAAAATCTTCACGCAGTATCGTATCTCCCATTTCATCTCCATCTGCATCCTCTTCCATTTCCATAATACTGTCCTCAAGTATATCGCCCTTGTATAGACCCTCTATAAACTCCTTCCATCTCTCTGCTTTCCCTTCTTTGCTTAGAACTGGGTTTCCATCTGAGCTCTTGATATTCATACAAGTGGTTCTCTTTTCTCCAAAGGTCTCTTTAATCTTCCTGTAGGCAGTATCTATCTTACCCCTAGTGAGATAACCCTCTACATCCTTACAGTTGTCCTGTAGCCATCCCTGCTTAGCCATTTTGCACTTCCTGTCGATCTCGTTTTTGAGACGTTTGTATTCCTTTTTGCTTGCTTCATTTACTGCATTTTTATATTTTCTCCTTTCATCAATTAAATTCAGTATTTCTTCTGTTACCCAAGCAGTTCTACTAGTCCTCGTGTTTTTACCTACTTGATCCTCTGCTGCCTTCACTACTTCATCCCTCAGAGCTACCCATTCTTCTTCTACTGTACTTCTTTCCCCCATTCCTGTAAATTGTTCCCTTATGCTCTCCCTGAAACTCTGTACAACCTCTGGTTCTTTCAGTTTATCCAGGTCCCATCTCCTTAAATTCCCACCTTTTTGCAGTTTCTTCAGTTTTAATCTACAGTTCATAACCAAAAGATTGTGGTCTGAGTCCACATCTGCCCCTGGAAATGTCTTACAAATTAAAACCTGGTTCCTAAATCTCTGTCTTACCATTATATAATCTATCTAATACGTTCTAGTATTTCCAGGATTCTTCCATGTGTACAACCTTCTTTTATGATTCTTGAACCAAGTGTTAGCTATGATTAAATTATGCTCTGTGCAAAATTCTACCAGACGGCTTCCTCTTTCATTTCTTTCCCCCAATCAATATTCACCTACTATGTTTCCTTCTCTCCCTTTTCCTACTCTCGAATTCCAGTCACCCATGACTATTAAATTTTCGTCGCCCTTCACTACCTGAATAATTTCTTTTATCTCATCATACATTTAATCAATTTCTTCATCATCTGCAGAGCTAGTTGGCATATAAACTTGTACTATTGTAGTAGGTGTGGGTTTCGTGTCTATCTTGGCCACAATAATGCGTTGACTATGCTGTTTGTAGTAGCTTACCCGCATTCCTATTTTTTTTATTCATTATTAAACCTACTCCTGCATTACCCCTATTTGATTTTGTATTTATAACCCTGTATTCACCTGACCAAAAGTCTTGTTCCTCCTGCCACCGAACTTCACTGTTTCCCACTATATCTAACTTTAACCTATCCATTTCCCTTTTTAAGTTTTCTAAGCTGCTTGCCCGATTAAGGGATCTGACATTCCACGCTCCGATCCGCAGAACGCCAGTTTTCATTCTCCTGATAACGACGTCCTCTTGAGTAGTCCCCGCCCGGAGATCCGAATGGGGGACTATTTTACCTCCGGAATATTTTACCCAAGAGGACGCCATCATGATTTATCCATACAGTAAAGCTGCATGTCCTCGGGAAAAATTACGGCTGTAGTTTCCCCTTGCTTTCAGCCGTTCGCAGTACCAGCACAGCAAGGCCGTTTTGTCTATAAGCATGATTATTACTGCAAATTAAATTAGATTTTTACGAAAATTCCGTGCGTGTTTATGTATTGTTCCTTTTTTCAAAGCCAAAAAATGTGTCATGCTTATCGAGTTTCCCGGAGTGTCGAGTTATCGAGAGTCCAGTTTTCGGGGTTCTAATGTTGATCATATGACTCTAAAATGCTTTAAAAAACTTTAAAGCTCACTGTTTTTCATCTAAAATTTTGAAAATTTCCCGGGGCAAGACCCGCAATATAGCCCCCCCCCCCTCCCCAATATTTTTATAAATCGGCGCCCCTGTATACAACTGTCTTATGACTCCCTGTAGAAACTAAGTTTTTTCAATTAAAATAGTATTACTAAAATGTGCTTATTTAATAGCATACGTAATTGTAAACTGTCAATTAGGACAGGGAGATATTTGTGCGATCCGGAATTTTATTTTCGTGTTCCGGTGGCGAGTCGCGACCCTTCAGATGGGGAACGCTGTCTTAATGCATTCTTCCACCCAGACTTGGTGTTTCTACACAAATTGGACAAATAACCACGAGATAACTGGTAAGAGGCAATTAACGGTAAAGTCATTTAATAAGTGCACAGACGTACACAACTCATTTGGAAAATGTACTTACTCCTTCTGCTCCATTTCTTGAAGGTGTAAGACGATATTATTGCGCATCTGAGCTGAGCTTTCCACTCTTTACGCAAACTATGAGATAATTCGCAGGCTATATTTTCTCGTCAATAATTGTTTTTAAAAAATTTCGGGGACAGATGGACTACAACTGGCATGACGAATCAAACTGTATGAATTGTTTAACATGGATTCTGGGAGCAGTTCACTCATTTTGGCAGTTGCTGTCAACGTGTTAAAAAGATGTAAATAAAAGTATTCGAGAATGTATGTTTATCTTATACGACTGACCAACGATGATAATTTCTATCTTTTGAAGTTGCTCGTTTCAGCACTTATAAAGCAGAAAAAAACAGAAAATCATAAACATTTTTATTCAGCAGAACAATTATTTTGCATAAAATAAATAGGAAGGCGGTCTGGTAGACACATGCGTAGTAACTGTGTTCCTGTAGACATTCATACATAGTAAACAGGTTAAATCACATCAAATTTAAGCGAACAAGCCCTCATACACAGTCATTCATCACAGAAATATGGGGGCATGAGCAATTGAATTTTTGAAAGTTGTATATAGTTATCTAAGCAAATGTTTTATGAACTTTTAATATTTTTGTGCATCATTGTTATATAGTAACTGTGAACGTGTCGTATGTTTTATATTACATTTATTATATTGTCATATGATGCCTGTTACTTATTTCAGTGTAAACTATAATAAAGCATTATAGAACACTGTTCTATTCCGAGTAGTGGTAGTTACTGTATAAAATTGGTCTCCAAGGACGCCCATATCATAGTTTGCAGGGGGGGATTCTCTGTCATATAAATATATACACACACACACACACACCCTCACACACACACACACACACACACACACACACACACACACACATATATATATATATATATATATATATATATATATATATATATATATATATCTTTTTAATAAATTCCTTGAACTAAATTCATGTGACTGCAGCATATTTTTTTCCTTTCTCTGAAATATGGGGGGGGGGGGGGGGCAAGGCCTCCCTTGCCCTCCTGTATGGGCAGCCATGTTGGTCCCAGCTTCAGCTTCCAAAAATATATACATAAGTAGGATCTACTTCCAAGAGCGTAACTACACCTGTATACATGTGCTACGGCTTCTGCCCAATCATCGCGTTTGTGTTTATTCTTATGATGAACGGATTATAGTTACGCGTGCTTTACGTCGCGCCTCTTATCTCATTAGAGCAAACAAGTGCTTATGCGTTACCAACTATTACAGTGCAATGTTATTACAGAAAAAAAATTTGGCTGGAAGTTCGCTATTTATGGTCGTAAAGATCGTAACACCCTTGTGGAAAAGTTATTTTCCAGCAGGATGACGCACCACCACAACGGAGTTCACATGTTCGGGACTCTGTGGACGGTATATTTCTGTAGCAATTGACGGGACGTGGTGGGCCAACCAAGTGGCCACTACGATCTTCGGACACAACATTTGTGGGTTTCTTCCTGTGGAGTTATCTGGAAGACGTTGTGTATGCCTCACCTGTACGTCACCTTGGCGACGTCTCCAGAAGAATTGCTTCCGTGATCCCATACATGCATCCGCACAAATGGGTCGGTGGGTCGGGATATAGTATCTTCTTTCTAGACATTTTGCGAATTATTGAAGGAGCCCACGTAGAAGTGAGTTAAGCTTTGTGCAAACTTTCTTGAGCTATTTTACATGAGCTTCAAACCGCAAATATCTACGTCTCACAGTTTTTTTTTATTTCATTTGGAAATCCGGGGGGGAGGGCGGGGGCACGCTGTAGAATACAAACAATGAAAATCGGTACAAAACGGATCAAACTTGATGATAAACAACTACAGTGTATTCGATTCAGTCTTCTTAACAGACGAAAAAGACGTGAACTGTACATTAAAAATTTTGTCTGATGTCTTGGACAACCACAAACTCAACATAAATACAAACAAGACTAAAATAATGTTTACAGAAAAATCGAACAAACAAGTAAGAGCAAACCCTAAGACAGAAAATAAAATGCTAATGCAGTAAATAAATTTTGCTGCTTGGGAAGTGCAATAACAAATGAGAACAGAAGTATAATGAATATGAAAAGAATACGTGCAGTGGTTGAACAAGATTTCAGAAATCGGAGTAATTTATTAACAGTAATTTATTAATATAGAAACAAGAAAGAAATTCAGAACGATATTTATTTGGGGTATTTTGGGCCGTAATTGTGAACTGTGGTCTCTGGGGAAACAAAAATGAAAAAGATGAGAAGCAATGAAAATGTAGGTATGGAGAAGAGCTACAAAAACATCCGGACTTACAGAAAATCTACTGAACAAATACTGAAAGAAACTAAAGAGCAAAGGAGTTTGATTAACATGGTGCAGAGAAGAAAAGCTCAATTAATAGGCTATCTAATTTGACATAACAGCACCATAAGATAAAATATTAGGACAAACAATCCTGGGGAAAAACGTCAAGAGACAGGCCCAGAAAATAGATATTACAAATTATTATCGGTGGAATGAAATGAAGTAATTACAACCAAATGGTGCAGATGGCAACGGGCGGAGAAAAATGTCTATATCATCAAGGCGTTGTCTGCAGTGTATGATGATGATAATGATGGTGATGACGATGATGGTGAGTGGCACAGTCCCACGAGTGAGAGAGTTTATTTTGTCAAACGATAACAATGAACGAGGAATGCGAATGAGTGTTTCTATTTTTAAAAAATCATCATTTCACCAGCTACCCGTCATTCTGGGCCGTCCTGTCATCGGGGACGCGGTTAACTAATAAATCTGGTAAGGACAAGAGCTACGATACCGTGGTCCGTCGGAAAATTGGTTGGGGAATGCGACAGATGAATCTGGCAGCTTCAGCTGCACCTGCGGCGATGACAGAGCGCCGCGTCCTTCATAGAAAATAGGTCTCAAGTCCAGCTAGTGTACCTAGCTGAGGGCTGCTGCACATCGTTTGTATTCGTTACTGAGTAACGACATTCCATGGAACTCCAAGTACGGTTTAGGCACTGCCTCAAACGTTTCGTTACTCGCCTGTTATCGTTCCTGCACGCTTCGTGCCGAATCGGGAGTTTCGCGGAATCATCCAGTTTCTTATTCAGATTGGAACAAGTCGTTAGTGACACAGAGCACCGTGTATAATTTGTCAGTGGTCATGTTTCCTTTGCCGTGTGCAATTCGTGTTCGACTCGGACAGAGTCGGTAGTATTCGTAAATCTACGGTTCCTTATTCACTGATTCGCTGAGTGCGACCAGTAGATGGACTGACTAACATGTACGGGAGCTGAGTGTCTCCGACATCTTTCTAAGTCAAACAGTCTCCATCAGAAGTCAGAATGACAGGTGAAGCGTATTTGTGCAACTGACATACACTTTCCTACTAGTTATTCCTGCCCATATACTCACCTCTTATGTGCTGACATATTAACTGTAGTCCAAGATACATTCTGCAGCGAGGTACTGCATCAAGTAGGTAACGTTTATATGTTTACATGCCATTTTCAGCAATGTATTTAACAAATCGTACAAAAACACCGCGTTTTTAGTAACTTTCTAACACGACTGTGGCTGGAAACAGCATTTTTTTTTTTCGTTACACAATACAGAAACTAATCCCATGCGGCACTTTACCTTCATAACTGTGAAATCAAATGTAACATCGGAAAATAACTTTAACTGCGATATCTGACATCTCAAGATAACCACTTGTCCTGAAATTTCCGCTCCATCGCCTGTCGCGCCATTTGTTTGCCAACAAACACCAACATGCTCACTTCTACGTAACGCGCCAGCGGCCATTTTGACACAGTCCGAGCTAGTCCGTTTTCACGTACCTCCTTTCGCAGCTTCGAGTAACCTCTAAACTCCTTCGCATTCTCTACAGTGAAAGGACAGTAATAATTATGTATACTGATTTCTTCACTTGAATGGTTGTTATTAAATAATGAATGGACATAATTCCAGCTGCCCAAGCTGTTTCAACGCTAAATAGTAAAGATACCAGAATGTCACAAAACAAGATATACCTTAACATATCTGCTGTTTCCCTACAGAGATCATAATATTCCATCTGGCACCGCAACTATTTACTGTAACGTTTCAGGGCCGGCCGGAGTGGCCGTGCGGTTCTAGACGCTCCAGTCTGTAACCGCGCGACCGCAGCGGTCTTAGAAGAAGGTTTAAGGAAAGGCAAACATACATTTCTAGCATTTGTAGACTTAGAGAAAGCTTTTGATAATGTTGACTGGAATCCTCTCTTTCAAATTCTAAAGGTGGCAGGGGTAAAATACAGGGAGCGAAAGGCTATTTACCATTTGTACAGAAACCAGATGGCAGTTATAAGAGTCGAGGGGCATGATAGGGAAGCAGTGGTTGGGGAGGGAGTGAGACAGGGTTGTAGCCTCTCCCCGATGTTATTCAATCTGTATATTGAGCAAGCAGTAAAGGAAACAAAAGAAAAATTCGGAGTAGGTATTAAAATCCATGGAGAAGAAATAAAAACTTTGAGGTTAGCCGATGACATTGTAATTCTGTCAGAGACAGCAAAGGACTTGGAAGAGCAGTTGAACGCAATGGTCAGTGTGTTGAAAGGAGGATATAAGATGAACATCAACAAAAGCAAAACGAGGATAATGGAATGTGGTCGAATTAAGTCGGGTGACGCTGAGGGAATTAGATTAGGAATTGAGACACTTAAAGTAGTAAAGGAGTTTTGCTATTTGGGGAGCAAAATAACTGATGATGGTCGAAGTAGAGAGGATATAAAATGTAGACTGGCAATGGCAAGGAAATCGTTTCTGAAGAAGAGAAATTTGTTAACATCGAGTATAGATTTGCCAGGAAGTCGTTTCTGAAAGTATTTGTATGGAGTGTCGCCATGTATGGAAGTGAAACATGGACGATAAATAGTGTGGACAAGAAGAGAATAGAAGCTATCGAAATGTGGTGCTACAGAAGAATGCTGAAGATTTGATGGGTAGATCACATAACTAATGAGGAGGTATTGAATAGAATTGGGGAGAAGAGGAGTTTGTGGCACAACTTGACGAGAAGAAGGGACCAGTTGGTAGGACATGTTCTGAGGCATCAAAGGATCACAAATTTAGCACTGGAGGGCAGCGTGGAGGGTAAAAATCGTAGAGGGAGACAAAGAGATGAATACACTAAGCAGATTCAGAAGGATGTGGGTTGCAGTAAGTACTGGGAGATGAAGAAGCTTGCACATGGTAGGGTAGCATGAAGAGCTGCATCGAACAAGTCTCAGGACTGAAGACCACAACAACAACAACAATAGACTATTACAGAGTAGTGAATATATAGCTCTGGAAAGATTGAATTTATATTTAAATAAATCCTAAACTATCATTAAAAGAATAAAACATAAAACATTACTGTCGCATACTAACAGCACTTTGATTAATAAGTGAAATAGCTAATTTAAGCTTGCTTTGAATAAGGCTCAGGGCTCATTAAATAAAAGCAATATCTCAAAGTTAATGCTTTAATACAATTAATAAAGTTAATACAGTATGCCTAATACCTACAGTCAAAAAGTATATAAATAGCGAATTTTAATTGGGTTTTACAACCTAAAAACATTTAAGTATTTGAAAATAACTAATACAGTACTATAGTAATACAGTAATACAGAACTAAACTAGTACTAATATTTCGAAACTGAAAATTTAACATTATGTATGTATTTAATTCTCTATTTTATAAAGATTTTTAATGTTGCTCTAAATGCCATTATTAGGGCTGGAGTGTCTTTAGAAAGGTGCAAATAGCGACCGTCTGACTGGATTACTGAATATGAAGTCGTTGATGACTGGTCGGGTATCCAATTCATGCAAAACATCTCGGTGGGCATGAAGAACAGCTAAGTTGTTCAATCGCTTCTGTCCCGTTGTTGATCGGAGATATGATTTCAGACGTCTAAGGACGCTAAATAACCGTTCTGCTGTTGCTGTCGTGATTGGAACTAGTAATTTACTTTCTTACATCACGGTTCCAGGCGCTTCTGCTCCAGTCCTTTTGATGTCGTCGCGGCCGCAGCGCTGGCCCGCCGGAGCCAGACTTGACCCGAAGGTCCGCGCACCGGGACAAATTCTAAGTGTGCCCGCAGCACCATAACACTGTCATGATTCACACCAGTCGTTTTCAGTTAACCTGCTTACTACCGTAACAATTATTTGTTTTAACTCATTACTGAATGTATTTTAAAAGGTAACTATCGTCAAACAAGGAAAATAAAAAATTCCAACATAATTTTGTGATTTTACAAAGCATAATATAACTAATAATTTTCTTAAATTATTGGGGGGGGGGGGTGTCTCCGTGTCCCCCAAACCAATTTTTGAGGGGGCTAGGGCCCCATGGACTCAGTGCCTGTGGTTGTATGTTACATAGAGGTTGTACTCATTCTAGCAAATAATGAAACTGCGCGTTGTTAAGATACCACTTTACTGAGAATCGTCCTGCGTTTCGCCTAACACTGAAGCTCACCAAGCTACGAGAATTTCAAAGAGGGTACAACATAGGTTCATTTCCGCACGATATAGCAACTCTTATCACGGAGCATTTGCTGGGACTGGACAGTGGACACTAATGTGAAATAATATTTTCCTTCAATCAACAACAATAGAACATGTATAAGGAACCTATTTTCAGTCTATTTACAATCGTGCTATTTGTCAGATTCAAATGCTGACTCATTAACTGTGCTGTCGTGTGACAGATTTTTGGATGTCTTGTCGTCAAGAGATCCCGCTTTAGCAGAACAAGCGATGAAATTTCTAATGTCTTTAGATTCGATACATAAGTGCGAATCAGGGTTTTCAACATTGGTATTCCTGAAGAAATAAATAGGATTATATAAACTGATTGGAAGTTGAACCAGTCCGAAGGATAAAGATAACGTCTTTTGAACCGAATTTGTTCATAGTGAAAAATAAACAGCTGCATACTTCTCACTAATAGAGGACAGGTAAGGTAATAAAACGTTGAAACTGTAATTATCATTTTATTGTTAACAGTTGACGCTTGAAATACATTGTATACTGTGTATACTTTAGAAAGTGTCTTAATTTGCTTCATTATCAGCCACACGAGAATTTGAGCTTTTTGCTTCCTATAAGTGCTGTTGGGGTCTTGGTGGCATCATTAGAAATGTTAATCGTGTCAGCTGTGCTCATTTTCTCATTGTTGCCAACATGATTAGGTCCAACAATTTTTTGCACTATAGCTGCGTGACAAAGTGCTGTTACAATAAGTTGAATTTAATTTCATATTCTTTACTAGTTACCAGAACTGTAGATGAAAATAACAGTCTCTGCAACACCAAATCACTTTTCTTTAAAGTTGACCTGCGCGGGCTGTGAGGGAGAAGGGGCAATGCGAAAATGGCTCTGAACACTATGGGACTTAACTTCTAAGGTCATTAGTCCCCTAGAACTTAGAACTAATTAAACCTAACTAACCTAAGTACATCACACACATCTAAGCCCAAGGCAGGATTCGAACCTGCGACCGTAGCGGTCGCGCGGTTCCAGACCGTAGCGCCTATAACCACTCGCCCACCCCGGCCGGCAAGGGGCAATGCAATAGGACTGACAATGTTCACTCGCACAGAGCTCACGCAATTCAGTAATGTATCTCCTCTGTGCCAAAGACTGTATTCTAGCAAGTATTGGCATCAATGTGGAAAGGCAGGGGAAGAGCTAGCGGTGGGGGCGGTAGGCTTTTAAATGTTCTACTGTATAGTAAAAAAAAGAAAATCAGTGGTTCATGAAGGGATGGAAAAAAACCGGCACAGGACAAAAAATTTGGAATCCTCTGCTTTAAGACGTATTAGCAAATAAAAAAACCTTTGTTTCCATTACCATTAGCGACACACTGTAAATATTAGTATGAAATTTTTTGTGCACTTTTCTTTTACTTTATTTCAAGTGGGAAGATAAAAATTCTGTTTCACCACGTCCAGAAGAGGTAGTACACCTGTTCCTGATGCACAAAACCTGTACATCACACGAATTTGTTACGAATGTTTGCGTATCTGGCTTTATACAGAAACTCGTTTCCTACGAGCCCAGATCACGTAAGAAACAGATTGCCCAATCGCTTGGTCTAGCAGGCAACCCTTGTCAGGGAACAGCCACCAGGCGGCAACAGCGTCACACCCTTACTTGTGGCACCAACCACTAGATGGCACTCCGTTCTGTGAAATATGTGGCAACATCGTCCGAACGCATGCAGCTTTCCACCATTTGGCGTCTGTGAAGTAGAGCTGTTTCTGACATACCGGTGGTAGTGGATCGAGTCGTCATGTCGAGGGCGGGCGAGTATATCAACTGTGGAAGGAGTAGACGGACAAATCCTGAACTAAAAATGTTCAGATTTCCCGTCAAAGATAAAGAAAGGTTACGGGAGTGGATTTTAAATTCAGATAAATCAATAAATTAGTTACGAGTAAGAATTAATAAAGAGCCCTAAGCATTCGATCCTATCTAAATTTTGTCGATCTTATATTCTGATATAACGTGGCAGCCCTTCCTGTACAAGAATCATAGCATACAATTTTTAAATGAAATCTTTGCTGCGATTTGGACTTTTTTAAACTGTTTATTCACTGCACTATTGTAATTCTGGCTGTAGAGGCATTTTTGTGTGCAATGTGAAAACTGAAACAAATATAAGATATGGATAACAAAATGCAAAGCATAGTGTGGTAACATTTGGTAAACAATTTAAGAAGCATTACCTTACAAGACCTTTCCCTTGGTACTTGAAAATGGCTCTAGAGCTGAAATCGCAACAGTGAAATAAATGAATAATAGCCGTCATCTAACTGCTAGGTCATCGGTCCCTCTAAATCCTGGTATATACTAGAGCGAACGAAGTGAACGAGTGTAAAACCTCGTTTACACTGCAGCAAACGAGTATTCATAGATAATTCGCCAATTTTCACTGCCATTCGTTTATACTTGTGAACAAGCGTTTATACTGGAATGAAGGGAGGAGAATAGAAGAGAACGAGCAGAGCATGCAAACTATAGACGCTGTCTATTTTAATTTTTTTTTATCTGTGCGCTAATAATCCTCTCACAGCTTTCACTCGAAAACAACTTATAGTAACAGGTCTGCGCGAGTGCGGAAATCCCCAGTAATAACTGTGTTGCAGATAAAAGCGTACCTCTGTTGCGAATATTTGCGGGTTATCTTTAAACTGTACAAAGTAAATTTTTAACATAATTATGGTTTGCCGTCTGTGGCTCTTCAAAGTTGACACCGCCAAAATATGCTCGAAAAACACGCTTCCACTTGAGACCTGAGTTTCTCCTGGCGTATACAACTTTCAAATAACTTCCGGGAATTCAGCCAGGTAACACTTCCAGCGACCGCTGATATTTCGGCGGGAGAACACCCCGCCATTTTCAAGGCAAACTTCCGTTGCAGTTTGCCTTGAAAATGGCGGGGTGTTCTCCCGCCGAAATATCAGCGGTCGCTGGAAGTGTTACCTGGCTGAATTCCCGGAAGTTATTTGAAAACGCTTCCACTTGTATATTACCGCGTTTGCAGCCCTCTTTCAACAACAATCCAAAATTAATCGTTTTGTGCCACTCTTATATCATTTACGATAAGTTACATGCAAAGTAAAAGAATTTAAATTTGAAATGACTGTCACTGAAATATGTCCAGCAGTAATTCGCATCATAACGGAGTGCGGATTTTGAAAACTTTCTAGTGTTAACCTGCACATGGAGATATTTTTTACCACCATAATCCGTATGAGAAGTGTGGTGTCACTGCCAGACACCACACTTGCTACGTGGTAGCTTAAATCGGCCGCGGTCCATTAGTACATGTCGGACCCGCGTGTCGCCACTGTGTGATCGCAGACCGAGCGCCACCGCACGGCAGGTCTCGAGAGACGTACGAGAACTCGTCCCAGTTGTACGACGACGTTGCTAGCGACTATACGGACGAAGCCATTTCTCTCATTTGCCGAGAGACAGTTAGAATAGCCTTCACCTAAGTTAATGGCTACGACTTAGCAAGGCGCCATTAGCCTTAAATAGCTTGTATATAAAGAGTCACTTGTATCGCCACAATCTCCAGATGTCTCATCAAGAACGATGTATACAAGGATGTATTAAAAGTTAAGTATATTCCAAAGATACGTATTTTCTTTATCACATTCATTAAGTCTCCTGCTTCAGACCTCACTCCATCCTTCGTGAGTTAGCGCGTGCATCTTGGCCGCCTCTTTCAATTAGTGTGCGTAGTGTTGGCAAGTCTGCCGACAGTACAAGAAGAGCTGTATAGCAAAGAGGAAATAGACGGCATGGAAGGCGAGTGTAAAACCTATGTGACTGCAATACAGTCTGCATTTAAACAGTAACTCGCGAGAAATGTTTGTGTGTTACGTTTCATTTATTTCATTTCGCTTATGATTGTGAGAAATAAACTTGGTTTGTAGAATTACAGGAGCTAATCTACATTCTTAGATTGAAAACTCGGGAAAAACCACAGCCGATCATGAGCTACTACAGTCAGCAGTGTGACGAATGCATTTCGCGCGCATCGCTCTAGCCGAACGCAAATCAGCGTCGTTCACGTCACAGAAGATACAGCGTTGCCAATTCCGCGACATGGACAGGTCAGTTAGCATCGTAGCGTCGCCTGCGACATCTGTTGACCGACGGGAAAACTATTTTTACGGTTGCCTCTTCTGCCTTAAGGACGGTCAATCTGTTTCTTACGTGATCTGGGCTACGAGTCAAGTCACAGTAAGCGCCAGTGGCCAGTTCGTCCGTACGAGATAACTCGTAGTCGGAAGGCAACGTCTTAAGCTCTGCAACCTGGCACCAAGTAACTTGTTGTAGCTCTTGTGAATCATATTATATAGGGTATTATCAGGGGAGCTAGCGTAAAACTTTTTTATATAAAATTTAGCTGGTGGGATTTGAACTGTTGTACAAACGTTCATCGAACATAGCTAAGAACCATTCTGATTGAACCAATTGTCATATAAAAAAAAGGCATTAAAATCGGATCTTTAGTTTGGAAGTTGTTATGCCACTGACATACACACACAAGCACACTTTAATCTTTTACCACCCCTCTGTTAGCACCGCCGGTTAATACGGAAAAAAGTGCAGTAACAGTCTTGAGTTTTGGCATCCATGCATCACGTCCAATAGGAAGAACCCACTTTGATTTTCGTGGATGTGTCATATATCACAATCGAAAAAAAAAAAATTGTTGCGCTCTGAGAGACGATCCATAATAGTTGAGCGTTAATTAAAAGCAGAGTTACCACACTGTTTATGACACTGAATTATTTATATGTTACTTACCAGGCCGGCCGGAGTGGCCGTGCGGTTCTAGGCGCTACAGTCTGGAGCCGAGCGACCGCTACGGTCGCAGGTTCCAATCCTGCCTCGGGCATGGATGTGTGTGATGTTCTTAGGTTAGTTAGGTTTAATTAGTTCTAAGTTCTAGGCGACTGATGACCTCAGAAGTTAAGTCGCATGGTGCTCATAGCCATTTGTTACTTACCTCTCTTGAGGTCGGACCTGAAAACGCAGTGACGTTGGGCATTGCGAAGCTGTTTACAATCTGCACGCGCTGCAACACTCACGCCAACAAAACCATCACGAAAGGGCTACCGCTAGGGAAATCCAGCTCAGTAAGACCAATTTCAGCGCGTCAGCAGACGGGTCGTGTAAAAGCATTCTGTAATATGGTATGATATGATAAGGAAGTAGAGAGGATATAAAATGTAGACTGGCAATGGCAAGGAAAGCGTTTCTGAAGAAGAGAAATTTGTTAACATCGAGTATAGATTTAAGTGTCAGGAAGTCGTTTCTGAAAGTATTTGTATGGAGTGTAGCCATGTATGGAAGTGAAACATGGACGATAACCAGTTTGGACAAGAAGAGAATAGAAGCTTTCGAAATGTGGTGCTACAGAAGAATGCTGAAGATAAGGTGGGTAGATCATGTAACTAATGAGGAGGTATTGAATAGGATTGGGGAGAAGAGATGTTTGTGGCACAACTTGACTAGAAGAAGGGATCGGTTGGTAGGACATGTTTTGAGGCATCAAGGGATCACAAATTTAGCATTGGAGGGCAGCGTGGAGGGTAAAAATCGTAGAGGGAGACCAAGAGATGAATACACTAATCAGATTCAGAAGGATGTAGGTTGCAGTAGGTACTGGGAGATGAAGAACCTTGAATAGGATAGAGTAGCATGGAGAGCTGCATCAAACCAGTCTCAGGACTGAAGACCACAACAACAACATGATAAGGAAATAAAGTGTAAAACACTTTTACAGTGCTAAAAATGTGAGAAGTTACATGTTGTCACCTCATGACTTGGATTTGTACTTGTAAAAACCGGTACGTTTAAGCGTCCCCACTTAACCCGGTCGGAACAGAGGGGACAAGACTCCAAAAACCGGAACTGTCACGGCCGAATCGGGACGTCTGGTCACTTTAGTTAAATGAAACTTTAAGATATACAAATGTATTAGCAGCCATCAACGTTTTTCTTAATCACGCTTTAGCTACATAGTTTTTATTTCAAAAACGTGTATAGTCACAACCTCTGCAGCGTTGTACTCTGGTTTCCGCGCTGTATCAAAATGGCTGAGGTTGCTTTCTGTTCCGTAGTGAAACACGCCCGCGGAACACGGTTAAAAAGTGCCAAGAAATAGGTTGTTCTTAATGTTTTTCGTAAATTTACGGAGATAATCGGCTTTGAAGTTTTCCCAGCGTTGTAACCTAAAGTTGACGCTTGAAACCTCCGACGTTCAGTTGCGTGTTGTAACAAACACGGGCCACGGTCAGCGAGCAGCATCTGCAGGGACATGTTTACGATGACGACCGTGTTTACGAGTTTGGCTGTAGTGCACTGTTGTGGTTAGGTCTAGCTGTCGCAGTGTCCGCATGTAGCGCTTGCTGCTATTGTTATTCTGCATTCGTCTCCGCACGCAGACCAACTGTAGTACACCAGACGTCTGTGATAGTGTAGTGTTGTAGGAACTGTGACCATGGCGTATTCGAACTCTGAAAAGGCGGAGATGATAATCATCTATGGCGAGTGTCGACGAAATGCAGCTGAAGCCTGCAGGGTGTATGCAGAATGGTACCCGGACAGAGAGCATCCAACGTGCCGCACATTGCAAAACATCTACCGCCAACTGTATGCAACAGGTATGGTCGTAGCACGCAAACGGGTCCGTAACAGACCCGTCACAGGAGAAGCGGGTGCAGTTGGTGTGTTAGCTGCTGTTGTCAGGAACCCATACATGAGTACACGGGACATTGCGAGAGCCGGTGGACTGAGTCAAAGTAGTGTCATGCGCATACTGCATCGTCACCGCTTTCACCCGTTTCATGTGTCGCTACATCAGCAATTACATGGTGATGACTTTAATCATCGAGTGCAATTCTGTCAATGGGCATTAACAGAGAATGCGTTGCAGTTCTACCTGTTTACCGATGAAGCGGGTTTCACAAACCACGGGGCAGTGAATCTACGGAACATGCATTACTGGTCCGTGGACAATCCTCGCTGGCTCAGACAGGTAGAGCGACAGCGACCGTGGATTGTAAATGTATGGTGCGGAATCATTGGCGACCACCTCATTGGTGCTCACTTCATTGCAGGGGCCGAAACAGATGCAACATACATCGCGTTTCTACAGAATGATCTGCCAACGTTGCTCGAAAATGTCCCACTGGAAACGCGTCGACGTATGTGGTATCAGCTTGTGGTGCACCTGCACATTCCGCAATTAACACTAGGCTGACGCTTGACAGGATGTTCGACGGGCGTTTCATAGGACGTGGAGGACGCATAAATTGGCCAGCCCATTCTCCTGATCTTACACCTCTGGACTTCTTTCTGTGGGGTACGTTAAAAGAGAATGCGTACCGTGATGTGCCTACAACCCCAGAGGGTATGAAACAACTTATTGTGGCAGCCTGCGGCGAAATTACACCAGATGTACTGCGGCGTGTACGACATTAATTACGCCAGAGATTGCAACTGTGTGTAGCAAATGATGGCCACCACATTGAACATCTATTGGCCTGACATGTCGGGACACACTCTATTCCACTCCGTAATTGAAAACGGAAACCACGTGTGTACGTGTACCTCGCCCCTCATGGTAATGTACATGTGCGTCAGTGAAAAAGACCAATAAAAAGGTGTTAGCATGTGGACGTAATGTGCTGTTCCAGTCTCTTCTGTACCTAAGGTCCATCACCGTTCGCTTTGGATCCGTACGTAATTCGGTGCTCTCCGATACACACGATCGAACAGCGGAGGAGTGGTACTCAAGCGTCAACTTTATGTTACAATATCTCCGGATGTAATTAACATTTTACAATGCAACAAACGGCACTGATTACGTATTTGTTTATATGTTCAGATGTGCTAACAAAACTAACGGGGTTCCATTTAAAAAAACGTAGGTTTGTGTAAAAAAACATACTTCCGTGCATTTTTTTTATGATTTGTATTAACCAGTTACACTAGCCCCTCTCCTCACGTTCGGTCTGTGGAATCGATTCGTCAGTATTTGACGTGGTTTACGAAATATATCCAGCAGTAATGTTACGTGACTCACCCTGTATAATGCAGTTGATATACTAACAAGGGAACCTCACCATCTCACCCCCCTTAGATTTAGTTATAAGTTGGCACAGTGGATAGGCCTTGAAAAACTGAACACAGATCAATTGAGAGAACAGGAAGAAATTGTGTCGAACTGTGAAAAAATAAGCAAAATATACAAACTGAGTAGTTCATGCGCAAGATAGGCAACATCAAGTACCAACAGAATACCGGAGCGCCGTGGTCCCATGGTTAGCGTGAGCAGCTGCGGAACTAAAGGTTCTTGGTTCAAGTCTTCCACCGAGTGAAAAGTTTAATTTTTTATTTTCAGTTTATGTGACAAACTCTTATGTTTTCATCACTTTTTTGGGAGTGATTATCACATCCACAAGAAAACCTAAATCGGGCAAGGTAGAAGAATCTTTTTACCCATTCGCGAAGTGTACAAGTTATGTGGGTCGACAACATATTCCTGTCATGTGACGCACATGCCGTCACCAGTATCGTATAGAATATATCAGATGTGTTTTCCTGTGGAGGAATCGGTTGACCTATGACCTTGCGATCAAATGTTTTCGGTTCCCATTGGAGAGGCACGTCCTTTCGCCTACTAACCGCACGGTTTTGCGATGCGGTCGCAAAACACAGACACTAAACTTATTACAGTGAACAGAGACGTCAATGAACGAACGGACAGATAATAACAATGCAAAAATAAAGAAAGTAAAATCTTCACTCCAGGGAAGACTTGAACCAAGTACCTCTCGTTCTGCAGCTGCTCACACTAACCACGGGACCACGGCGCTCCTGAGCTTTATGTCCATTATGTTGCCTATGTGGCCCCTTGGACTACTCAGTTTGTATATTTTGCTTATTTTTTTACAGTTCCACACAACTTCTTCCTGTTTTCTCAATTGATCTGCGTTCACTTTATCAAGGCCTAGCCACTGTGCCAACTTACAACTAAATCTGAGGGGGGTGCGATGGGGAGGTTCCCTTGCAAGCAACATTCAACGTGTAGCGTAGTCGCCAGCGTAATGCGTAGTTCTGTGGTTATTCGTGCGTTGGTTCAAATCTCCCCAGTATCATTTTTTTTCTCGTTCAATTTGAAATACCTACATCACGTAATTATAAAACTCATAACCATTTTTTATGAATAATGCACGTCTTCTTGTTTCTAACTACATATTGGACGCGAAATTCCTGTTTCCGGTTCAAATACAAATTCTTAACTATCGATGTTTTATAAAAGGCTGTTCATAGAAGTTCTTTAAATTAAGAAAACATAGCAATTTAATTTTTAAGGCAAAATTGAAAAAACCAAATCCTCTTTATTTGGACTATGTCCATCGTTTTAGACCACAGAGGTAGATAAGTATCGTAGAAACAGGAAAATAATCATTTTCACAGCATCGAGCACATCATACAAATGTTGAATTTTCACATTTGCTACTGTATCATTACACTATGAACCCAACAGAACTGATCTGGAGCCAAGCTGCGGGATCTGGCCCGAGAAGTAACAAGACTGTTAAGCTGCCAGACGTACTGGAACTAACGCACGCAGCTTTTTCACACGTCACTGCCGAACGCTGGCGGGATATAGAACGGTTCGTCATAAAATAACAGAAAATGCTGCACCTGGTTGGCTTCGTTGTTGTTGCTAGGTTCGCTATCAACGTATCAGGTGACACCTCCAGAACTGAAACGTATTTCTCGGATTCGGATCAGTAAAGAGCTAAGAGATTACCAGACGACTGACTGTAAGTAATACCTTCAGTGGCTGCAGTTTAACTTTGCGGTGAAATCCTTCAGTACTCCCTTACGTTACAAGCAGCTTATGCAGAAAAATTACCCAGTGGTTAAGTCAGGAATTTCCATCATTCTTGTTTTTAATTACAATAGTACGTTAGCTACAAACGATAAAGTGTTGCGATTTTCGTCTAATCGTCTAAGGAGCGTATTGTGGGAGATTTGCAGTACATTATTTCATTCTGCTTAAAAATTAAATGACATTCGAAGCTGTATTGCTCCTCTGCTCGTCTCTTTTTATGTGTGAACTGCAGCTGGCCACGTCACTGCAGGCTAGCTGTACCAGCTAACCGGCCAGTGCTGTCCAACTTGAATGCGCCGGTTAAGCTATTGTCCCGTATTATCGCTAAGTCGACGTGCGCGTAACGCACAGCACAAAAGGTACCCTTACTATCGTACTTGACAGTACTCGAGACAGCTTCGCTGCAGTCCCACGTGAAACGAAAATCCAATGAGGTTCCAGCAAACGCGGAAGAATACATAGTGCAATGTTTACATCACGTTTATTCTTATGACGAACGGATTATATACGCATGCACCATCTAGTAGGAGTAACGAGAACTAATGTTGTGGACTGATGGTAACAGAGAAAGTCACTTTAACGTGTAGGCGCTTCGTGGCTGAAGTTGCAACTAATGATACCTTAGACGTTCATAAACCATATTTGTGGATTCTGCAAATGTATATTGTTTTATTTATTTTGTTATAAGAATTATGTCATTAAGAATATTGTAGAGTTGCGTATTTCTCATTGTAAGCAGACGTGGCCTTAGTATTAACGAATATTCTATAGGGACATGGCCGCAGCTACATTCCGCCTTTTTCAGTAACTGGACTTCCAGAACAGCACAATATAGAGAGTCCTAATTAAGGCCTGATGACGCGAAGACGTAATGTGTGTGTGTGTGTGTGTGTGTGTGTGTGTGTGTGTGTGTGTGTGTGGTGTTACCTGAGCTAATTATCAATGAGAGCCTCGGAAGACAATCGTAAAATGCTATATTTCTAGAAGAAGATGCAGCTGAAGAAATACATGTATTACCTAAGAAGAAGTGGGCTCTATTTTATTTCAGAATACGTGCTAGGTATTATAAGGAGTCCTGGGCTCTGCAAAACTTCAGTATATGTAGTATTGGCTGTTAGTATAAGGGAGGAAGCAGTATTATTCAGAGTCACAAAGTGTAAACTTCGAAGTGCGTTTTATAGTAGGATTTTGAATGGAGGTTTGGACGCATCTCACCACACATCCGTAAGACTTAAGTTTATCTTTGAATGAGCTTTTGTATAATTTGGACTTCATACAGGGAAGTCATATGTAAATTGTGAAAGCTATGCTCTGTTCTGATTATTCAGTTACGTAATAATTACTTGAGTTATTCCAAAAGCAAACGCTTTTACAGCGTTATTACAGGTGTAGACAGGAAATGATTTTTCTTTCCTTTGAGAGCGTGTGTTATACTAATAACGTTTCGCAGTGACAGAAGCTGAGAGAAATCCGAATATAAAATTTACCAGTTACCTAAATGAAGCTAGTACGTAAGTTATGAACCAGCTGAATCGTCTCAAATATGTTATGTGTTGTTGATGCTGAACTTAAGAAAATGCAATATAAGGTAATCTGAAACTTTTACTGTTCTTGGTAAAAGAACTGTGGTCGATTGTACACTACGATAATTCTCAATTAGTGTGCGTGTGACGATATAATACTCTGCTTGTTTAAGGTTAGGTTCAAGGGGTAGCTCAAACAGAAAGTGCAATTTCTTGTCAGATGTTGAGAAGTGATTAACCAATTTCAGCTTTGGTATGAAACAAATGTTCATAACTGTACAGTTACAAAATCTGCCACCGCAGGTGTTTTGAAGGGTGGTCAATATAATATTTCTATGATCAGTGTTCATAAAATATCATACGTTTTAGTTATTTGTATGTGACTGTATGTAGAAATGCTCGATGGGCATTGATGCACGTACGGTATTCTTACTTAACCATTTCCCGTCATCGTCACATCAAAGACAATTCGTATAAAGATAGCCAGGTGTCCTCTACTTTAAATTTGCAATAACTATTTGTTTATGTATAATTTAGCGTGTGATAGTGTGCAAGCTCCGTCCAATATACAGAGCGTAAATTTTAAGTTGACAAACCAGAATAACTCGAAAAATTAGCTTCACACGAAAAAATGTGTACAATCCAAAGTTGATTAGCCCGCCACCCCAGCCCCTGGGGGTGGGGCGGGAGGTAACTTTAAAATTTGAAAAGGGAACCCACATTTTTTATTGCAGAATCAGATTCTACATTAAAAAAACTACGTACTTTTTGTCTTAAACATTTGGTTTGATTCCTGATATTTGGCGCTGAAATTCAAGAAAATCCATATTCTCATTTTTACGTGGAAAATGGTTAAAGGATAAATAAAAAATACTTATGTACTTCGTAAATTTTGATTCCCTCTCTCCCCATAGGGTGAGATTTGAGAGAGGAATTAGTTTTACAAATATTGACCCAAATATTAATTTTTCCGTAGATTCGGATAAGTTTTGTTTGTTTCGTGGTCAACATTTGTAAGATTCTAATACCTCTCTCTCAAATCCCTCCCTATTGGGAGAGAGGGAGAGTTTTAATTTTAGCGAATCAAAATTTACGAAGTAAATCTGATTTTTTATTTATCCGTAACCATTTTCCACGCAATAATGAGAACATGGATTTTCTTGAATTTCAGCGCCAACTACCAAGAATCAAAATGTACCTAGTTTTTTTATGTAGAATCTGATTCTGCAATAAAAAATTAGGATTCCCATTTGAAATTTTAAAGTTGCCTCCCGCCCCACCCCCAGGGTGATGGGGTGGCGGGCTAATTTTAGCACCAGCAGATGTTCCCCTTGAAAATAATTAACTTTGGATTCTACACATTTTTTTGGTGTGAAGCTTATTTTTCGAGTTATTCTGGTGTGTCAACTTAAAATTTACACCCTGTGTAGAGAGCGGTCAGTAGTTTTAATGCTGAGCAACTGCTGCATACGTTCGCTTCCCTTTTTTTCGAGTCCGATTGCGAAACATGGTCATTAGATCAATTAACATTCCTAATTAGGATATAACTTAAACGAATGGGGACATCGCAAGGGGCAAAAGCAGAGGTACAGTGCGATCCTTGAGCATAAACGGTTCCTGTTACCGATTTCTCGATGGAGAAAAGTGATCTGTCTGTTACGAGGTATAACACACATTCATCTTTTCGCTATCTGTGACGTATTCTTGTAAACTGTAGCGGTTTTCGAACCCAAGATACGAATGTTTTGTCTCTGCGCTGTATATCCCACAAGTGTGGAAGTTTGCTTCGTTAGCGGAAACAACGTTTCCTAGATAGTAAGGATTTTGCTCGATCCATCTTCTCAATAGCAAATTCGTGGCGAAACTGCAAGTCGTTTCGGCTTCAATGCCTTCACATTGTGAGCGTACAGGCGACGGTTTCATGCAGCAGGTTGTGAACTATCGAGCGAGAGATGTTCAAATGTGTGTGAATTCCTAAGGGACCAAACTGCTGAGGTCATCGGTCCCTAGAGTTACACACTACTTACAAGGGGAGGCCGCCAATTGTGAAATTCAGATTCGATTCATACTGCGCATAATAAAAGCTCATGGCCATAGGTGTAATGTGGCAAAGCACCAAGATGCACTTCTCAGCCGTTGTCGAGAAAATCGACAGTTAAAATAAACCGTTGCGGTGAAATACTCTCTATGACTAATAATTTTCTACAGCGTCGTGGCGCAGCGGTATGCGCTCGGGTTCGTAATCCGAAGGTCACCGAATCGAATCTCCCGCCATGCAACCTTTTTTTTTTGTATTTGTTTTTTGTAATTCAAATGTGTGTACACACACACACACACACACACACACATATATATATATATATATATATATATATATATATATATATATATATATATATATAAAATTCCCGGCAATCAGTTGCAACAATTATGCATATAATAAGTTGTTGAAAGTCGTTTGTCGTGGAAAAACTGGCGACTTCGAACATCATTATGTCTTCCGCAAACAAAGTTGTATTTCACAAATGTTATTAACTGTCTTCATAATGTTAACCACGTATAGTTAACGGAAGACGTAGAAACGATATTCCGAAAAGAATACGATAGCGTAAGTCAAACGTTCGAATTAGAATATAAACCCCACGAACACAAATTTGCTGTGGCAGGTATGAAATATAAACTCCGTTACTCGCTCGTTACACTTGAAGGACAGATGTTGAATGGGCCGAAACGAGCCGCCGCATAACAGCGTAGTTGCCTGCTAACTTCGAAAGAAGGTAGATGCGGTCCCTAGCGCAAGTTATAACGTCGTCGAAAATCAGTGCGGACGTGAGAGCTTTGGTACACCCTGTTAAACAGAAAAATGGAGGCGGTACAATTGGAGAGCGATCCACCTTCACCAACATGCATAAGCAATATATATATATATATATATATATATATATATATATATATATATATATATATATATATATATTTGAAATACAAAAAACTAATAATAAAAAAAATGTTGCATGGCGCGAGATTCGATCCGGCGACCTTCGGATTACGAACCCGAGCGCTTACTGCTGCGTCACGACGCTGTACAAAATTATTAATCGTAGAGAGTATTTCACCGCAACGGTTTATTTTAACTGTCGATTTTCTCGACAACGGCTGAGAAGTGCATCTTGGTGCTTTGCCACATTACACCTCTGGCCATGAGCTTTTATTATGCGCAGTATGAATCGAATCTGAATTTCACAATTGACGGCCTCCCTTTGTTAGACTAACTTATGCTAAGAACAACACACACACCCATGCCCGAGGGAGGACTCGAACCTCCGGCGGGAAGGGCCGCGCAATCCGTGACACGGCGCCTCAAACCGCGCGGCAACGGGAGATGGTTAGTTCTTGTGATGCTCGGTGAACTGGCTTAGACGGGCTTCTCGGAAAATCTCTCTGCTCTCCTCCACCATCTCATCTGATGTACGTTTCCTTCCAGAACCTGACTGAATGTTTACGCTCCCATTGTCTAAGAACTTTTCAGACGGAGGCTTAGTAGTCTTAACGTATGGCTGTTCCTTTTGAAATTTACATCGCAAGTTCCTTGGGACTGCAATGGGTTATTTCGTTTCGGCATACCACACCATGCAGCGGGCTCGTTATTGAGGTGTTTCCGTTTCTAGTAATTATTTACCACCCGAGACAGAAAAACAATGAGTCGTTCAGAAAAAAATCCACACAAAACTTTTTGAGCTGTTTCTTTGTTACAGGGTGACAACTATTGAACTATATGAAATAAAATCGTCATAAATTCTGAGCGATTTGCGTTAGGACGTCCCAACTGCATGGTTGGCCGCGGGGCGTGGTGCGAATTAGTATGCTCATGTATGGTTTGGTTTAGCGACGAAGCCCACTTTCATTTGGATGGGTTCGTCAGTAAGAAAAATTGGCGCATTTGGGGACTGAAAATACGCATTTCGCGATCGAAAAGTCGCTTCACCCCCAACGGGTGGCTGCGTGGTGTGCAATGTTCAGTGACGGAATAATCAGTGCGATGTTCTTTGACGGCATGGTGAGTACCGAACGGTACGTGAAAGTTTCGGAAGATGAGTTCACCCCCATTATCGAAAGTGATCCTGATTTCGACAAGATGTGGTTCTTACGAGACGGAGCTCGACCCCATCGAAGCAGGAGAGTATCGCTTTCGTGTCGCTCGTGCCAGCGGCCTCTGGGGTACCCGGCGGCCACTGGAATGGGCCTCGGTTGGCCGCCATATTCTCTGGATCTGAAGACATGCGACTCCTTATTGTGGGGTGTATTAAAGACAAGGCGTACAGTATTGACCCCAAAACCATTACTGAGCTGAAATCAGCAATGCAGAAGGTCATCGAAGGGATCCATGTTCCGACACTTCAATGGGTCATGCGGAATTTTGCTATTCGTCTGCTCCATATCACCGCCAATGATGGCAGGCGCATCGAACATGTAATAACTTAAATCCGAATATCTGTAGTGACGTTTACATCTTGAATAAAGTGTGTGCACGCCGTAGTTTGTAATTAAATTACGTTTTTTTGACATAGTTCAATAATTGTCACACTGTACATACATCTTGTTGTTCTTACATGTTTACTTCCTTTCCGTACTTTTATTTTCAAATTTGCAGCTTGCTACTACAGCTATTTTTTTTTCTTTTCAGATGTTGTTCGTTTTAGGAATTGATAAGTCAAAACCTACTTATTTTTATGTTAATTGCCCGCATCTCGTGGTCGTGCGGTAGCGTTCTCGCTTCCCACGCCCGGGTTCCCGGGTTCGATTCCCGGCGGGGTCAGGGATTTTCTCTGCCTCGTGATGGCTGGGTGTTGTGTGCTGTCCTTAGGTTAGTTAGGGTTAAGTATTTCTAAGTTCTAGGAGACTGATGACCATAGATGATAAGTCCCATAGTGCTCAGAGCCATTTGAACCATTTTTTATGTTAATTGCTATGGCACTAGTGAGTAAACAAGTCCTTTTAGTACTGAGAACACAATCAGTAAAGGAAGCTTAGTCTTCAGTTCTTCTAGGACTGGTGTTTAGCGTGCAATGAACATTCTTACCCCACTTGGAATCAAATCGGTCATTTTACAGAGGAGATTGGCGTAATAGGTGCTCGGCCGAATTCTTATTGGATTAGTGAGTACTACACATTTCTGACTCGAATGTATTCTAATCAGCACATGGCGGACATGCACCTGCTGTATGGACTTTCAAATTGCATTGTGTCGGAAGTGAAACGTTTGTATGCCGAAAGATTTCCTAATAGACGTTTACTGAACAATAATACCTTTCAAAAAAAAACACGAACGTCTCTTACAAGGGGAAGGCCTCAGATACGGCCAACCGATTCGGCTCAAATTTGGCAGGTCGCTTGTGTACAACCTAAAACGAAGGACTATAAGGTATTTTGGGTCAACAAACCCGCAATTTTGAGAAAATCAACCCTATAGTTTATGACGAGCAATCGACTCAAAATTGGAGGGATCGATTGATAATTGTAAATAGAGCATTTTTCATCATCAGGTATGGGGTCCGAAAACGCATACTTTTCCAGAAATCGAGGTAAGAAACTTTTACAACTGCCGCTTCTGTACCCACATGGTAAACGATTTTTGGCTGACAGCACCGAGAGCTCAACGGCCAAGGTAACTGGCTGGGAGTCGGAGAACCCGATCTCGAAGAACCCTAGCGGACGTTATTCTTTTCGTTTGTATAATATGGTTAATAAGGGTTAATAAGGTAAGTAAATCAATGAGGAATGATAATAATAAGGTAGACAAATTAATTTCCCAAACGCAGTGAGTTAGTCAAGTATTAAACTTTTAAGCTTTGTCGCATGAAAACAACTCCGAGCAAGAGTGCTGCGAATTCCTCACGAGGGATCACAGATAGCCAACCGCGCGACGCTTGTTTACAGCGAGGCACGGGACAGAATGCACGCGGGGAGAATTATGTTGTCCCGGTTGCCTCTTCGTCGTATCATACACTCCTGGAAATTGAAATAAGAACACATTGACACCGGTGTGTCAGACCCACCATACTTGCTCCGGACACTGCGAGAGGGCTGTACAAGCAATGATCACACGCACGGCACAGCGGACACACCAGGAACCGCGGTGTTGGCCGTCGAATGGCGCTAGCTGCGCAGCATTTGTGCACCGCCGCCGTCAGTGTCAGCCAGTTTGCCGTGGCATACGGAGCTCCATCGCAGTCTTTAACACTGGTAGCATGCCGCGACAGCGTGGACGTGAACCGTATGTGCAGTTGACGGACTTTGAGCGAGGGCGTATAGTGGGCATGCGGGAGGCCGGGTGGACGTACCGCCGAATTACTCAACACGTGGGGCGTGAGGTCTCCACAGTACATCGATGTTGTCGCCAGTGGTCGGCGGAAGGTGCACGTGCCCGTCGACCTGGGACCGGACCGCAGCGACGCACGGATGCACGCCAAGACCGTAGGATCCTACGCAGTGCCGTAGGGGACCGCACCGCCACTTCCCAGCAAATTAGGGACACTGTTGCTCCTGGGGTATCGGCGAGGACCATTCGCAACCGTCTCCATGAAGCTGGGCTACGGTCCCGCACACCGTTAGGCCGTCCGTCTTCCGCTCACGCCCCAACATCGTGCAGCCCGCCTCCAGTGGTGTCGCGACAGGCGTGAATGGAGGGACGAATGGAGACGTGTCGTCTTCAGCGATGAGAGTCGCTTCTGCCTTGGTGCCAATGATGGTCGTATGCGTGTTTGGCGCCGTGCAGGTGAGCGCCACAATCAGGACTGCATACGACCGACGCACACAGGGCCAACACCCGGCATCATGGTGTGGGGAGCGATCTCCTACACTGGCCGTACACCACTGGTGATCGTCGAGGGGACACTGAATAGTGCACGGTACATCCAAACCGTCATCGAACCCATCGTTCTACCATTCCTAGACCGGCAAGGGAACTTGCTGTTCCAACAGGACAATGCACGTCCGCATGTATCCCGTGCCACCCAACGTGCTCTAGAAGGTGTAAGTCAACTACCCTGGCCAGCAAGATCTCCGGATCTGTCCCCCATTGAGCATGTTTGGGACTGGATGAAGCGTCGTCTCACGCGGTCTGCACGTCCAGCACGAACGCTGGTCCAACTGAGGCGCCAGGTGGAAATGGCATGGCAAGCCGTTCCACAGGACTACATCCAGCATCTCTACGATCGTCTCCATGGGAGAATAGCAGCCTGCATTGCTGCGAAAGGTGGATATACACTGTACTAGTGCCGACATTGTGCATGCTCTGTTGCCTGTGTCTATGTGCCTGTGGTTCTGTCAGTGTGATCATGTGATGTATCTGACCCCAGGAATGTGTCAATAAAGTTTCCCCTTCCTGGGACAATGAATTCACGGTGTTCTTATTTCAATTTCCAGGAGTGTAGTTGTGAACCAGGAAGAGTGAAGGTGTCCAGCGCGAGCCCTACAGAAGTCAATCGGAAAGAATTGTTTTCCGTCATTAGGCTGCCGCGAACCTCGCGGATAAATGTAGTGATTTTTCCATCGTTAATGCGCCGAATGAAATACGTTTTGAGAATGAATACAGTGTTTCTCCTTAAGTAACATATGACGAGTACTGTATGTAGTTTGTAGTAATTAGCTCGTCTGTTTATGCCGTAGTAACTAGTTATTGTTTGTTGTGTCATATCTTTCAGGTGCATAATCTGAATAATGGCGGATGTGTACATCCGCGCTGTATTATATAGTTGGGAACCTGTCGCACACGATAGCAAGCGGGAAGTTACCGACGCTGTGTTTTGGTTTGTAAAAATGTTGCAAGACAGATGCATTATGAATGCACTACCGGAAGCAGGCAGTTCTGTTTCTTTGCGTTCCAGATTGACAGGAGCACCTATCGTTGAGCGATTTTTAGAGCTGACGAACGAAATGACTTTTGTCGATACTGAAGTACTATACCACGAAGACGAAGCAGAAGGTGATTCAGCGGAAGATGTCCCGACTACTGAATCGCAAAATAGTCATAACACTTTGGAAATCTCCACGTCATTGCGAATATGTGTTTCATCTGTTCCCGATGAGTATTACGAACCGGTTACTAAACGATTGAACTATACCCCTTGAAGTAAAAGTAAAGGTGGTAGCGTCAGCCAGGAATCATCCAAATTGGGACTTACAAACAATGCAAAAGACTGGACCAACAACAACCCTGAAAAAGAAGTAGGACTTGAAATTGTGGGAAAGTGATATCGTTGAAGGAGGGACAAGATACGATAAATACCAGGCGATAAATAAGTGGACATACGACCGATTTGTCTAATATCGTTGACGTAACGAGAATGCAACAACGAGAATACTTCAGGAGTGGGCTGCAGGTGCAGCGCTTCAATATACGACCGACAAGGATTTTACGTTTGCTGCATCATTATCTTGGGCAAGAAATTTCAAATCAGAGTATAAAATTCGTCACCGGCACGTCAGTAAATAAGTCTTTCATAAGGAGGTACAAAATATAGAAGATATACAGAAAGTGGCGGCTCTTTTCAGCACGCAAACGGCGTCACTTATGAAAGGTTTTAATCGTGATTACGTGATCAACACCGATCAGTATCGGGTGAACATTCGACGCACGTTATCGCATAAGGAAGAAAGACGAACTCTTGTCGCAGTTGTTAGTAAAAACAAACTAACACATTAGTACACGTCGCAATATGCCATCATAGCCTCTGGAAAGGTGTTGCCTAAGGTTTTCCTGTGTTTACAAGAAACGAATGTTAGATTTGGTCCTCGGGTTATAGAAAAGATCAATCGTTTGACCGACTCGTTGAAAAATGTTTACAGTACCTGCTCCAAATTTGGGAAACTGACGAATGCGATTTACAGATCATTTCTTGAGAATGTTTTAAAACCGTACGTTTCTCATAACAAGTTTTGTCTAATATTGAATTCGTGGAGTGGACAAATTAATACTACAATATATGACACAATGTTTATAGATGGCGAAGGTCAGCCGACGTGCACAGTAAAAGTAATACCGCCAAACTGCACAACTGTGTGCCAGCAGTGTGATGTTTATTTCTGTCACCAGGTTAGAAACTTTATTTCCATGCTTCAGAATTGCAGTGTGCTTTGGAAACCCAGCGGGAATTGCACAACCGCACGGATGCAATAACTATTCACAGAATAATTCATAACCAACTTTCAGCACCGATTTTTCAGGCAATGATATCGTATGCGTGGTACGCATCAAAATTAATTCCCTAAAAAGATTTTTAAATGTAAACCAAGTTTGTTTTCTGCCTACTCTTCGGAAGGAACAGTGTAGCTGTCGAAAGATTGCATTCATTAGATGTTCTTGGTGCCGTGAGTATATTTGTTTCGAATGTTTATATGACAAGTACCATCCATCAAGTTGTTCGAAGAAAAGTGAGGACACGTAACAGTGACTGGAAGAGTCATTGTAAAGTGACCTGAAGTAACATTTTAGTTGTTTACTATCCCAAGAGGTTTGAGAAATTTATTTGTCTACCTTATTAGTATCATTCCTTATTGATTTACATATCTTATTAACTCTCCTATCACTATCAATTGAGATATGGAAAAATACAAACGAAAAGGAAACCTTCCGCTAGGTTTATTCGAGATTCGAACCCGGGTTCTCCTATTCCCAGCCAGTCACCTTGCCTGTTGAGCTCTTGGTGCTGTCAGCCAGAAAGCGTTTACCATGTGGGTACAGCAGCGGCAGTTGTAAAAGTTTCTTACCTCGATTTCTGGAAAATTATGCGTTTTCGGACCCCATACCTGATGATGAAAAATGCTCTATTTACAATTATTTATCGATCCCGCCAATTTTGAGTCAATTGCTCGTCATAAACTTTAGGGGTGATTTTCTCAAAAACGCGGGGGTGTTGACCCAAAATATCTTAGAGACCTTCGTTTTAGGTTGTACACAAGCGACCTGCCAAATTTGAGCCGAATCGGTTGGCCGTGTCTGATGCCTTCCCCTTGTTAGAGAAAAAGTCATTTCAATGTCAAGATCAAACAATGTTATAGCACCTGATTTACAAGACTGAGTACTTCATCATATTGAGGACAACAGTAGCAGCAGTGCCAGAGAAACAGCAGGAACTGAGAATGTGAGTCACGTAACAGCAACTCCTTTATCCATATCGTCTGTAGAGATTCGAAGGTCTTATTGAGACAGATTTTCAGTATAGAAAAACTTTTCGCATTTCAGAGACATAGTGCATTCAAAGACTGTTAGGAATGTTTAAATTCTTCGACACTGTTCAATAAGGATTTCACAGGTACGGCGGACACTTGGAACACTTGAGTGATTCCAGAATGAGATTTTCACTCTGCAGCGGAGTGTGCGCTGATATGAAACTTCCTGGCAGATTAAAACTGTGTGCCCGACCGAGACTCGAACTCGGGACCTTTGCCTTTCGCGGGCAAGTGCCCGCGAAAGGCAAAGGTCCCGAGTTCGAGTCTCGGTCGGGCACACAGTTTTAATCTGCCAGGAAGTTTCACACTTGAGTGAGTTAGACAATCCATGACGCGGCGTTTAGAAGTTTGTGTTAGAGCTAATGAGAGACATTTTGATCATTTCATCTAGCCATCAAGACCACATTTGAAAGGAAAAAATACCTGTAGAACCAAACTGGAAAACTGAAAACGAAAAGACAGAAACGTAGCAAACATTTAACAAAAACAAAAAGTGTCTGTAACTTAGAAAATATTTTTTTGACTGCCTGTATATATATGAACATTTTCGCTTTTTTGTAAGTCCTCTATCCGTGCGCCGGAGCTTTCCCGCGTATCAGTTAACACCCTGCCTGTCGACAGACGGTGGGGATTTTGCCGAGAATCTTCCCCCCTGCGAGTCCACTGGGTGCGCAGCAGGTAACACTCAGCTCACTACACAAGGGGCAAACGTGACGTCGTTTTGACGTGGAAGATTGCAGGACCTGCTATCGACTTTCGTGGTTTGTTACTGTCAAAAATGGTTCAAATGGCTCTCAGCACTATGGGACTTAACATATGAGGTCATCAGTCCCATAGACTTAGAACTACTTAAACCTAAGCCGGCCAGGGTGACCGTGCGGTTCTAGGCGCTACAGTCTGGAACCGCGTGACCGCTACTGTCGCAGGTTCGAATCCTGCCTCGGGCATGGATGTGTGTGATGTCCTTAGGTTAGTTAGGTTTAAGTAGTTCTAAGTTCTAGGGGACTGATGACCTTAGAAGTTAAGTCCCATAGTGCTCAGAGCCATTTGAACCATTTTTTTTTACTTAAACCTAACTATCCTAAGGACATCACACACATCTATCCCCAAGGCAGGATTCGAACCTGCGACCGTAGCAGCAGCGCGGTTCCGGATTGAAGCGCCTAGAACTGCTCGGCCACAGCGGCCGGCTTGGTACTGTCTGCACACTCTGCAACTCGAAATCTACTTTATTTGTAACAGGTGCCACTATTTCTCACTTTACCATATCAGACATTACACTTTCCAAAACTGAAGCTCAAGTCATTACAATAATAAAAGAAGTTACACAAGTACTTCTTTTGTCAAGTCCTGGAAGACACAGACGTGATATTCCGCCCTTTCTAATTAGAGAGAAAGTTCAGACACTAATTTTTCAGAATGAAATTTTCACTTTGCACAGTGGAGTGTGCGCTGATATGACACTTCCCAACAGATTAAAACTGTGTGCCGGACCGAGACTCGAACACGGGAGCATTGCCTTTCGAAGGCAAGT
The DNA here is from genome assembly GCF_023898315.1 of Schistocerca nitens. NCBI lineage: Eukaryota > Metazoa > Arthropoda > Insecta > Orthoptera > Acrididae > Schistocerca > Schistocerca nitens. Next base: position 602,581,703 of record NC_064619.1, on the reverse strand, counting down.
CCTCTACCAAATGTGGGCAAGTGCGATGGTCCCGAGATCGAGCCTCGGTCCGGCACGCAGTTTTAATATGCCAGGAAGTTCCACTAATTTTTCAGCTTTTCTGATAATAAACTTATGCTCCTGAGACATCTTGATGAACACTGTTGAATATATAAGTTACTGTACTGAATGCTGACTGGCTTCAACTCGTTTGTTGTCTGTGATATCCCCTGTAGATCGCAACTGATCTATACATTCATCTTAACTGACTTCAGTTCTTAACGAATGTTTCGTCTGCACTTACAATATACAAGGTTCAAGGTCAGAGAGAACGGTAAGCGGATATAAGGGGGGGGGGGGGGGGGGAGAGCGAGGGAGAAAATGGACATAGAGTGGAGGAGGAGGAGATGGACAGAGAGAGTGGATGGAGAAATGTAGGGTCCCCCTTGAATAGGTCAGGCGTGCACTACACGCAGGAAGCGGCTGCAAGGGTAGCGGAGTACGTGTGGAGTGCACATGTGGTTTTTTTAGGTTAGAGAATTCCCTCCCTAGGCCCGACAAGACGCGTCCTGGGACGCAAAATGCAAAATGCAACAGGGAATAACAATATTAATCTGCTAATAGTAAAATGCAGGAGCGTCTATAGAAAGGTCCCAGAACTGCTCTCATTAATAAACGGTCACAATGCCCACATAGTACTAGGGACAGAAAGTTGGCTGAAACCAGATCTAAACAGTAATGAAATCCTAAACTCAGATTGGAATGTATACCGCAGAGGCAGGCAGGACAGTGAAGGGGGAGGAGTGTTTATAGCGATAAGACGTGCAATAGTATCGAAGGAAATTGACGGAGATCCGAAATGTGAAATAATTTGGGTGAATGTCACGGTTAAAGCAGGCTCAGAAATGGTAATTGGATGTCTCTATAGCCCCCTGGCTCAGCAGCTGTTGTGACTGAGCACCTGAAGGATAATTTGGAAAATATTTCGAGTAGATTTCCCCACCATGTTATGGTTCTGGGTGGAGATTTTAATTTGCCGCATATAGACTGGGAGACTCAAACGTTCATGACAGGTGGCAGGGACAAAGAATCCAGTGAAATATTTTTAAGTGCTTTATCTGAAAACTACCTTGAGCAGTTAAACAGAGAACCGACTCGTGGCGATAACATATTAGACCTTCTGGTGACAAACAGACCCGAACTATTTGAAACAGTTAATGCAGAACAGGGAATCAGCGATCATAAAGCGGTTACTGCATCGATGACTTCAGCCGTAAATAGAAATATTAAAAAAGGTAGGAAGATTTTTCTGTTTAGCAAAAGTGACAAAAAGGAGATTTTTGAGTACCTGATCGCTCAACACAAAAGTTTTGTCTCAAGTACAGATAGTGTTGAGGATCAGTGGACAAAGTTCAGAACCATCGTACATGTGTTAGATGAGTATCTGCCAAGCAAGATCGTAAGAGATGGAAAAGAGCCACCGTGGTACAACAACCGAGTTAGAAAACTGCTGCGGAAGCAAAGGGAACTTCACAGCAAACATAAACATAGCCAAAACCTTGCAGACAAACAAAAATTACGCGAAGCGAAATGTAGTGTGAGGAGTGCTATGCGAGGGGCGTTCAATGAATTCGAAATTAAAGTTCTATGTACTGACTTGGCAGAAAATCCTAAGAAATTTTGGTCTTATGTCAAAGCGGTAGGTGGATCAAAACAAAATGTCCAGACACTCTGTGACCAAAATGGTACTGAAACAGAGGATGACAGCCTGAAGGCCGAAATACTAAATGTCTTTTTCCAAAGCTGTTTCACAGAGGAAGACTGCACTGTAGTTCCTTCTCTAGACTGTCGCACAGATGACAAAATGGTAGATATCGAAATAGACGACAGAGGGATAGAGAAACAATTAAAATCGCTCAAAAGAGGAAAGGCCGCTGGACCTGATGGGATACCAGTTCTATTTTACACAGAGTACGCGAAGGAACTTGCCCTCCCTTCTTGCAGCGGTGTATCGTAGGTCTCTAGAAGAGCGTAGCGTTCCAAAGGATTGGAAAAGGGCACAGGTCATCCCCGTTTTCAAGAACGGACGTCGAACAGATGTGCAGAACTATAGACCGATATCTCTAACGTCGATCAGTTCTAGAATTTTGGAACACGCATTATGTTCGAGTATAATGACTTTTCTGGAGACTAGAAATCTATTCTGTAGAAATCAGCATGGGTTTCGAAAAAGACGATCGTGTGAAACCCAGCTCGCGCTATTCGTCCACGAGACTCAGAGGGCCATAGACACGGGTTCCCAGGTAGATGCCGTGTTTCTTGACTTCCGCAAGGCATTTGATACAGTTCCCCACAGTCGTTTAATGAACAAATTAAGAGCATATGGACTATCAGACCAATTGTGTGATTGGATTGAAGAGTTCCTAGATAACAGAACTCAGCATGTCATTCTCAATGGAGAGAAGTCTTCCGAAGTAAGAGTGATTTCAGGTGTGCTGCAGGGGAGTTTCGTAGGGGTGTTGCTATTCACATTATACATAAATGACCTTGTGGATGACATCGGAAGTTCACTGAGGCTTTTTGCGGATGATGATGTGGTGTTGTATCGAGAGGTTGTAACAATGGGAAATTGTACTGAAATGCAGGAGGATCTGCAGCGAATTGACGCATGGTGCACGGAATGGCAATTCAATCTCAATGTAGACAAGTGTAATGTGCTGCGAATACATAGAAAGAAAGATCCCTTATCATTTAGCTACAATATAGCAGGTCAGCAACTGGAAGCAGTTAATTCCATAAATTATCTGGGAGTACGCATTTCTTTGTTTTGTTTTTTTGGTCATCAGTCTACTGACTGGTTTGATGCGGCCCGCCACGAATTCCTTTCCTGTGCTAACCTCTTCATCTCAGAGTAGCACTTGCAACCTACGTCCTCAATTATTTGCTTCACGTATTCCAATCTCTGTCTTCCTCTACAGTTTTTGCCCTCTACAGTTCCCTCTAGTACCATGGAAGTCATTCCCTCATGTCTTAGCAGATGTCCTATCATCCTGTCCCTTCTCCTTATCAGTGTTTTCCACATATTCCTTTCCTCTCCGATTCTGCGTAGAACCTCCTCATTCCTTACCTTATCAGTCCACCTAATTTTCAACATTCGTCTATAGCACCACATCTCAAATGCTTCGATTCTCTTCTCTTCCGGTTTTCCCACAGTCCATGTTTCACTACCATACAATGCTGTACTCCAGACGTACATCCCCAGAAATTTCTTCCTCAAATTAAGGCCGGTATTTGATATTAGTAGACTTCTCTTGGCCAGAAATGCCTTTTTTGCCATAGCGAGTCTGCTTTTGATGTCCTCCTTGCTCCGTCCGTCATTGGTTATTTTACTGCCTAGGTAGCAGAATTCCTTAACTTCATTGACTTCGTGACCATCAATCCTGATGTTAAGTTTCTCGCTGTTCTCATTTCTACTACTTCTCATTACCTTCGTCTTTCTCCGATTTACTCTCAAACCATACTGTGTACTCATTAGACTGTTCATTCCGTTCAGCAGATCATTTAATTCTTCTTCACTTTCACCCAGGATAGCAATGTCATCAGCGAATCGTATCATTGATATCCTTTCACCTTGTATTTTAGTTCCACTCCTGAACCTTTCTTTTATTTCCGTCATTGCTTCCTCGATGTACAGACTGAAGATTAGGGGCGAAAGGCTATAGCCTTGTCTTCCACCCTTCTTAATACGAGCACTTCGTTCTTGATCGTCCACTCTTATTATTCCCTCTTGGTTGTTGTACATATTGTATATGACCCGTCTCTCTCTATAGCTTACCCCCACGTTTTTCAGAATCTCGAACAGCTTGCACCATTTTATATTGTCGAACGCTTTTTCCAGGTCGACAAATCCTATGAAAGTGTCTTGATTTTTCTTTAGCCTTGCTTCCATTATTAGCCGTAACGTCAGAATTGCCTCTCTCGTCCCTTTACTTTTCCTAAAGCCAAACTGATCGTCACCTAGCGCATTCTCAATTTTCTTTTCCATTCTTCTGTATATTATTCTTGTAAGCAGCTTCGATGCATGAGCTGTTAAGCTGATTGTGCGATAATTCTCGCACTTGTCAGCTCTTGCCGTCTTTGGAATTGTGTGGATGATGCTTTTCCGAAAGTCAGATGGTCTATCACCAGACTCATATATTCTACACACCAACGTGAATAGTCGTTTTGTTGCCACTTCCCCCAATGATTTTAGAAATTCTGATGGAATGTTATCTATCCCTTCTGCCTTATTTGACCGTAAGTCCTCCAAAGCTCTGTTAAATTCCGATTCTAATACTGGATCCCCTATCTCTTCTAAATCGACTCCTGTTTCTTCTTCTATCACATCAGACAAATCTTCACCCTCGTAGATGCTTTCAATGTATTCTTTCCACCTATCTGCTCTCTCCTCTTCATTTAACAGTGGAATTCCCGTTGCACTCTTAATGTTACCACCGTTGCTTTTAATGTCACCAAAGGTTGTTTTGACTTTCCTGTATGCTGAGTCTGTCCTTTCGACAATCATATCTTTTTCGATGTCTTTACATTTTTCCTGCAGCCATTTCGTCTTAGCTTCCCTGCACTTCCTATTTATTTCATTCCTCAGCGACTTGTATTTCTGTATTCCTGATTTTCCCGGAACATGTTTGTACTTCCTCCTTTCATCAATCAACTGAAGTATTTCTTCTGTTACCCATGGTTTCTTCGCAGCTACCTTCTTTGTACCTATGTTTTCCTTCCCAACTTCTGTGATGGCCCTTTTTAGAGACGTCCATTCCTTTTCAACTGTACTGCCTACTGCGCTATTCCTTATTGCTGTATCTATGGCGTTAGATAACTTCAAACGTATCTCGTCATTCCTTAGTACTTCCGTATCCCACTTCTTTGCTTATTGATTCTTCCTGACTAATGTCTTGAACTTCAGCCTACTCTTCATCAGTACTATATTGTGATCTGAGTCTATATCTGCTCCTGGGTACGCCTTACAATCCAGTATCTGATTTCGGAATCTCTGTCTGACCATGATGTAATCTAATTGAAATCTTCCCGTATCTCCCGGCCTTTCCCAAGTATATCTCCTCGTCATGTGATTCTTGAACAGAGTATTCGCTATTACTAGCTGAAACTTGTTACAGAACTCAATTAGTCTTTCTCCTCTTTCATTCCTTGTCCCAAGCCCATATTCTCCTGTAACCTTTTCTTCTACTCCTTCCCCTACAACTGCATTCCAGTCGCCCATGACTATTAGATTTTCGTCCCCCTTTACATACTGCATTACCCTTTCAATATCCTCATACACTTTCTCTATCTGTTCATCTTCAGCTTGCGACGTCGACATGTATACCTGAACTATCATTGTCAGTGTTGGTCTGCTGTCGATTCTGATTAGAACAACCCGATCACTGAACTGTTCACAGTAACACACCCTCTGCCCTACCTTCCTATTCATAACGAATCGCCGGCCGCGGTGGTCTAGCGGTTCTGGCGCTGCAGTCCGGAACCGCGGGACTGCTACGGTCGCAGGTTCGAATCCTGCCTCGGGCATGGGTGTGTGTGATGTCCTTAGGTTAGTTAGGTTTAAGTAGTATTAAGTTCTAGGGGACTTATGACCTAAGATGTTGAGTCCCATAGTGCTCAGAGCCATTTGAACCATTTGAACCATTTGAACCATTTTCTGCTGCTGTTGATATTACCCGATACTCATCTGACCAGAAATCCTTGTGTTCCTTCCACTTCACTTCACTGACTCCTACTATATCTAGATTGAGCCTTTGCATTTCCCTTTTCAGATTTTCTAGTTTCCCTACCAAGTTCAAGCTTCTGACATTCCACGCCCCGACTCGTAGAACGTTATCCTTTCGTTGATTATTCAATCTTTTTCTCATGGTAACCTCCCCCTTGGCAGTCCCCTCCCGGAGATCCGAATGGGGGGCTATTCAGGAATCTTTTGCCAATGGAGAGATCATCATGACACTTCTCCAATTACAGGCCACATGTCCTGTGGATACACGTTACGTGTCTTTAATGCAGTGGTTTCCATTGCCTTCTGAATCCTCATGTCGTTGATCATTGCTGATTCTTCCGCCTTTAGGGGCAATTTCCCACCCCTAGGACAAGAGAGTGCCCTGAACCTCTATCCGCTCCTCCGCCCTCTTTGACAAGGCCGTTGGCAGAATGAGGCTGACTTCTTATGCAGGAAGTCTTCGGCCGCCAATGCTGATTATTTATCAAAATTTAGGCCGTGGCGGGGATCGAACCCGGGACCGAAGACGTTTTGATTATGAATCGAAGACGCTACCCTTAGATCCCTAGACCACGAGTACGCATTAGGAGTGATTTAAAATGGAATGGTCATATAGAGTTGATCGTCGGTAAAGCAGATGCCAGACTGAGATTCATTGGAAGAATCCTAAGGAAATGCAATCCGAAAACAAAGGAAGTAGGTTACAGTACGCTTGTTCGCGCACTGCTTGAATACTGCTCAGCAGTGTGGGGTCCGTACCAGATAGGGTTGATAGAAGAAATAGAGAAGATCCAACGGAGAGCATCGCGCTTTGTTACAGGATCATTTAGTAATCGCGAAAGCGTTACGGAGATGATAGATAAACTCCAGTGGAAGACTCTGCAGGAGAGACGCTTAGTAGCTCGGTACGGGCTTTTGTTGAAGTTTCGAGAACATACCTTCACCGAAGAGCCAAGCAGTATATTGCTCCCTCCTACGTATATCTCGCGAAGAGACCATGAGGATAAAATCAGAGAGATTAGAGCCCACACAGAGGCATACCGACAATCCTTCTTTCCACGAACAATACGAGACTGGAATAGAAGGGAGAAACGATAGAGGTACTCAACCGCCACACACCGTCGGGTGGCTTGCGCAGTATGGATGTAGATGTAGATGTAGATGTAGAGGAGGTGATGTACGGTGAGAGGAGGGAGGAGAGAGGAGGAAACGTACAAAGAGAGGTGGAGGAGGTGATGCATGGTGAGAGGGAGGGAATGGACAAACCGAGAGGGGAGGAGGAGATGGGCAGACAGAGGGGGGGGGGAGGAAGTGTTTACGTATGTTTATAATGTACGTCTGTTTATATGTCTAATTCGGATACAAATTCAGCAATTGTGAAGCCTTGCTGTGCTACTTGTCTAACAAAGTCATGAGAAGAAAAAATTGAATTGAGAAATGATTAGACAAGATATTGCATGGTACAAAAAGTGCCAATCTGTATCACTATACCTCTATCCCATGTAGTGTCGCTAACGAGTCTTTTAGTAAAAGTAATAAAAAATGGTGTGAATGCCGCCTTGAAGTACTGCAGTAAAGCGTGGCGACATGTGCTTCAGAACAAAATATACGTGAGGGATTTGCCGGGATAGGGTGGTTGCGCTCAGCGGAAAACCGCACCCTGCAGCAATACAGTAATAGTCGTAGCAGGCAAACGCGGCGATGTCACCACACCAGGGCAAGGCTCTAGTTAACGGGCGACGCGACTAGGAGCCGAGTCTTGGCGAAACAAGTGCACCTCGGACCGATACAGATACGACTGAATCTTGAGGCAGAGGGGCAGCCTCTCTCCCGAGTCCAGCAGCTCTAGCACGTCGGCAGAGAGCGAACCGTCTGGGCGGCACCAGCAGCGGCCGTGGGTTCGAGGCCGGGCTGCGCCTGCCGCCGCTTCCAGCGCTGAGTTCCTAGTGCCTGCCACAGCACAGCCGACCTGCGGTTCGCGCCTGCTTGCCCAGGATAGCAGTTATCGCTGAAACGACGGCTTTACGGGTATATCGTCGTTTTCTCATGCCAGTTTAACATGACTGTTAAGACCACTCAAAATAACCAATTTCTGAAATAACCGATTCTCGGTTTCTTATTCCTATTATTTCCTGTAATGAAACGTAGAAATTGAAGAAATGATGAAAACTTTTGACTGTCTCGGTTTCAAAATGCAGGGAATCAAAATATTAAATGAAATAAGCAAACATAGTCCATCCACCTGTAATGTCCCCACAGAAAATACCCTCTACCACGCACCAATTAATCATTGTCAATCAAACCATCCACATTCATTCACTTTGGAAAAGTATCTGATCTGATTTTCTCGTAACATATGCGGCGACAGCTAGACGACGCCAAAGTATTTTCTAGCGCGTTTATTCTTTGAAATAACAGAGATGCATATATGCATTCTCCATGGTTGTTGGAGGGGTAACTAGGACAGCTTCTGGAGTATGGATTGAGGGATTGACGTGTTTCTGAGAGATACATATTCTGATTTTCTTCTCGCTAAATCGAGCGAATTAACTTTTGTGCCACTAGCGGTTTGTTTGAATAGAAAGAGAGTGTCAACGGAAAATAATTAAGACGTGGAATCACCGGAGATCTGGACATGTAACGGAGATGGATTTAATACACAATTTCCTTCATAAATAAGGTTTGTGACTTTTTGTTCCGGAGTGAATGAACGAATGAGTTTTTTTCTGAACCATTTGATGATCACGTTGGCCCTGTAATTAGTGGGGAAGTTTCAGCTGTGTCGAAGAGAGCCTGCAATCACTGAGTCTGTGTTAAATCGTCCAAAAAGGCTTCGTAGACATCTGGAATTAGCAATCTTTTGTAAAAGGAACAAATTGTCCACACGATTGATTCTCCCGACTGGATACAGTGTTTAACAGTAATAATAAATGTAAAGATCTCTTACAGCAAGCCAGCCGCTGATTACCAAGAAGAAGGACTCCACCAAAGATCCTATTTGGCTGATTTCACGTAATGAAATATTATATTAAAAACTGTACATAGATAAAGGAGAGAAAGAGAGAGAGCGAATGAAAATAGAGATAATACTAATAATCCTCCAGTAGTCTAACTTTTCGCCTGTCTTATCACGGATCAGCCAAGACACGGGAGGCCCTTACATTACTGTATAGATTTATGGGTGAAGGTGAAAGGGTCTTAAAGGCAACAGATACACGTCTATACAGACAAGACATTACACAAAGTTAGCGGCTAGCTGCATTCATCATCTATTCCTAGACAACTTATTATCTTGTTAAACACCGTTCGCTGATTTTCTCGGAAAGTCAAGTGGTTGAATCCAACAAAGAGAAAGTATTAATCTACTGATTCTATTCTTTTGAAACTGCTTAAAAATAATGTTGTAACCGGCGATCACACCACTCTTTCGGCATTACGAGTAGTCCGTCTTAAAAGGTGAAAACTGACGTTGAAGAACTATGCTTTCCGTGTTAATTTGTCCATTTTCAGAGGCAACGAGCAGATAAAGGCATGTTATGAAGACACAGGCAGCAGATCAGCTACTTTCTGTTTTTGTTGTTAAATTTTTAATTTCTGACTGTTACCGTAACTTCGTACTTTTTTTTTAAATTTCAAACATATGTCAGACAAATCATTAGCGTTTGATTGCTACGTCACTTTGTAAAAATATTTCCAGACTAGGTTTAGTGCCATTCTGAAATCAATCACGTCCGGCGACGACAGTGACAAACTGCCATATAGACCAGGTGGGGAAAGGTTTCGCACACTGCACCTTAAGCCACGACACACGACAACATGAGTTTGTTAATCGTTTCTGTAGCCAATGTTATTAAAGTAGCACTCGTCGGTTTTTCCCATTTTCCAACTGAACGCAATATAGGGCGTATCAAAAAGAATCATCCGGTTTAAAAAAATCATAAGTATTATGTTACTTGAGATACGTGCGTGAACAATGTACTGTTGGAAAGCGAAAACTCTCGAGTTTTGCGTGGTTCCAGCCACAGTGGCATCTGGAAGCGCGAGTATTTTTAAATCAAAGGATTATTGATCGATGGATCGGTTGCACTGGACCAAATGATTCAGCCTTATTACTGGCCTCCAGGGTCACCGGACCTGAGTGTATGTAATTATTTCTTTTGGGGGCTTATAAAAGACTGTTTGTGCCCCTGTTTCCAACAACAATGAGTGAACCGATACATTGCATAACAGTAGCTGTGGAAGCTGTAACTCAAGACATGTTCGCTGTAGTGTGGGAACAATTTGAGTATTGCATTGACGTATGCCGTGCATCTCAAGGGGAAGCGTTTTGAACATCTATGAAAAAAAGACTTTTTGATTTTCCCATTCATAAAAAACAAAATTCATTGAATTTGTTTATTAGTTTCACAAATATAGATGTGCCACATCGGATGAATATATTTGATACACCCTGTATTTCACACCATGGCAAATTTTACGAATAAAAATTATTTCTTTTTTACAAAAAGCTTATTTAAAAACGAAAACATTTAGCACTGCTGCTATAGCTAATTGATATTTCGATTTTTTACTCGGTTCTTAGTAAAACATAAAAAGCACCTGTTATATCCGAGAGACCAAACAAAGGCGGAAAAATAACGGGTAACCAGAACTTGAGTCCCGGTACCGGTTTTAAGTGGTATGTTTTCCCCAGGCTACTGCTGCCTCGAGCTCTAAGTTCTCAGTATGTGCCTCAGCTGCAGACGTCCGAATGCCGCCAGAGGGCAGGGGGTCGAACGCTGAGCGCAGCACGTCTCCTTGCGCCGCCGCTGTGAACGCGTGCGGAGCCAGGGGGGCAGCCCGGGAGCCAGTAGCTACAGAGGCCGCCTGCCAGCAGCAGCGAACGGCAGCCCCCCACCAGGCCAGAAGCCGCCCCCGCACGTCAGCACCGGCCGAGGTCAAAGGAGTGAGGCACGTTCTCCCTTCCTGCATAACGCGTTCTTCACTATCCGACAGCGTTTCCACTGGGTCCTCCGGCCCGTTACCTCCGCCACTCTTCCCACCTAATGCAACTGCACCCAGCAGAGTTCTGCCAGTACGTGTCGCACTCCTCACTAGCGCCGTTGATACACTACTGGCCATTAAAATTGCTACACCAAGAAGAAATGCAGATGATAAACGGGTATTCATTGAACAAATATATTAAACTGGAGCTGACATGTGATTACATTTTCACGCAATTTGGGTGCATAGATCCTGAGAAACCGGTACCCAGAACAACCACCTCTGAGCGTAATAACGGCCTTGATACGCCTGGTCATTGAGTCGAACAGAGCTTCGATGGCGTGTACAGGTACAGCTGCCATGCAGCTTCAACACGATACCACAGTTCATCAAGAGCAGTGACTGGCGTATTGTGACGAGCCAGTTGCTCGGCCACCATTGACCAGACGTTTTCAATTGGTGAGAGCTCTGGAGAATGCCGGCCGAAGTGGCCGTGCGGTTAAAGGCGCTGCAGTCTGGAACCGCAAGACCGCTACGGTCGCAGGTTCGAATCCTGCCTCGGGCATGGATGTTTGTGATGTCCTTAGGTTAGTTAGGTTTAACTAGTTCTAAGTTCTAGGGGACTAATAACCTCAGCAGTTGAGTCCCATAGTGCTCAGAGCCATTTGAACCAGATCTGGAGAATGTGCTGGCCAGGGCCTTTCTGTATCCGGAAAGGCCCGTACAGGACCTGCAACAAGCGGTCGTGCATTATCCTGCTGAAATGTAGGGTTTCGCAGCGATCGAATGAAGGGTAGAGCCACGGGTCGCAACACATCTTAAATGTAACGTCCACTGTTCAAAGTGCCGTCAGTGCGTACAAGAGGTGACCGAGATGTGTAACCAATAGCGCCCCATACCATCACGCCAGGTGATACGCCAGTATGTCGATGACGAATACACGCTCCCAATGTGCGTTCACCGCGATGTCGCCAAACACGGATGCGACCATCATGATGCTGTAAACAGAATCTGGATTCATCCGAAAAAATGACGTTTTGTCATTAGTGCACCCAGGTTCGTCGTTGAGTACACCATCGCAGGCGCTCGTCTGCGATGCAGCGTCAAGGGTAGCCGCAGCCACGGACTCCGAGCTGATAGTCCATGCTGCTGCAAACGTCGTCGAACTGTTCGTGCAGATGGTTGTTGTCTTGCAAACGTCCCCATCTGTTGACTCAGGGATCGAGACGTGGCTGCACGATCCGTTACAGCCATGCGGATAAGATGCCTGTCATCTCGACTGCTAGTGGTAAGAGGCCGTTGGGATCCAGCACGGCGTTCCGTATTACCCTCCTGAAACCAACGATTCCATATTCTGCTAACGGTCATTGGATCTCGACTAACGCGAGCAGCAATGTCGCGATACGATAAACCGCAATCGCGACAGGCCACAATCCGACCTTTATCAAAGTCGGAAACGTGATGGTACGCATTTCTCCTCCTTCATATGAGGCAACAGAACAACGTTTCACCAGGCAACGCCGGTCAACTGCTGTTTGTGTATGAGAAATCGGTTGGAAACTTTCCTCATGTCAGCACGTTGTAGGTGGCGCCACCGGGGCCAACCTTGTGTGAATGCTCTGAAAAGCTAATCATTTTGCATATCACAGCATCTTCTTCCTGTCGGTTAAATTTCGCGTCCGTAGCACGGCATCTTCTTGGCGTAGCAATTTTACTGGCCAGTAGTGTATTTAATAACTTCAGAAACAGAATTATGAACCACACAGAACAATGGACAGAAAATGGGAAAAACAAGAAAATAATACACACAATTTTAAAAAGAAACAGGCCAACTAACAAAAGAAACGGAAGGCAAACAAAGCATACATGCCAAGAATTCTTTCAACAAGTCTACTTGCATCTGTTTTCTCTAGTTTTACATAATCGTCCTACTTAATATCACTTCTTAGTATTACTCCTAAATACTTATGCGATGGGATGTGCTCAAGAGTCCCACTACCAATATTATACTCAGGTACTATCAGGTCCATACTGTTTGTTATAGGCGTTATTTTACATTTGTACGTAGTCATTAACGGAGTGCAACTGTTGCCCATGTTGGTTGCATTCTCTTACGATCGTGCACGGTGATGCATTGCTGTAGGAAACATCGTCTGCGAATAATTACGTGGTGCTGCTGACTCTGATAGCTCGTTTATGCATATTCAAACATTAGAGTCTCTATCAGAGTTCCTTGGGACACATCAGAGGTTACTTTCGCTTTTGCCGAACATTTGCAGTCCTTTATAGCGTACTGTGCCCCATTATTCACCCAGCCAATCACATCTCTGTGAAAATGCTCTCCACGATCGTATTTTGGCTAGTAGTAGGCGATGCGGTACAATTTGGAACGCATTTCGGTAATCTGGGAATACCCGATCTACCGCTTCACATGGTCTGAAGCGTATCATTTACTGTGCAGTAAGTTTTTGTAGAACAAACTTTCTGGAATCATGGAACAATGGCAAATGAAGCAGTCTGAGTCACGAAACGCTACTCTGGATATGAATTTGTCCAAAAATATACCTGAAGATGGGAAACTTTCAAATATGTCGTTGATCTGTTGAGGGTGATAAAATTCCAACTTCACGCATCCGCACAGTTATTTACTTTTTCCTGCACAACTTGCTCAAGGTGCAACATTCACAACAGTTGTTCAATATGGCGTCCTCCAAGCAATGGACTCATCACGCATGCCTGCTAAGCGCCCTTTAAAACGGAGCGAATGGAGGAGGAAACAACTGAATGCGCACTAGCAGGCAGCAATCGTTTACACCACTGGGAACTTAAACAGAACACAAGATAACGAACATAGTCCACGAAGGCCGGACCTGCCCCGCAAGGGGCCTCCCGGCCAATGACGCCAAACGCTCATTTCCATTTCCATAGTCCACGAACGCTGCGTTATTGTCTTTTGGAGCTAATAATCGGCGCACGTGATACAACTCTACCTAGTTAGAGGCACGATGCGCAGCTCTGATATTCAGAGAGGATTATTTTACATGAGCTCACAGTGTCAGATGAATAAGCAAAATAGCGTAGCAAACCAAGAATTTAGGGTCTCAATTTGTACTTAAACGTGAACTGCGTGAACACTGAATTGCAATTCCGGTTTTCTGCAGTACCAGTCCAAAACTGTACATGTATATAGGTTGAAGTTTTCGTTGGCTTCTCATTACACTGCAAAAGAACAATACCAACTATCGATGATCAACATAAAACTCTGCTTATTGGCAACTGCATACATTTACATTAGTGACGTTGTACAGAGTGAGTTCTTTTTATCTTGAGACAACGAAATATCTCAGGAACTACTATTCGGGTTAAAAAACGGATAAATACGTTTTCAAATTTTAAAAAAAATGCAATCCGGTGATGCCAATGGCGACCGCCTGCCATACCGTAGGGTATGCAACACTTCTGCCGTGCCGCGCGGATTTAGCCGAGCGGTCTTAGGCGCTGCAGTCATGGACTGTGCGGCTGGTCCCGGCGGAGGTTCGAGTCCTCCCTCGGGCATGGGTGTGTGCATTTGTCCTTAGGATAATTTAGGTTCAGTGTGTGTAAGCTTAAGGACTGATGACCTTAGCAGTTAAGTCCCATAAGATTACACACACATTTGAACACTTCTGCCGTTGCGTGATGGATAATGCTGTAATGGAAAAGTAACACAATTGAGTTTCAAAAAGGTATTATCTTCAGAAAAATGCATTGTATATATATATAAAAAAGGAAATCTGGCGTGTTCAGCAACTGTGAAAAAAGCTTGTTTGAGATGTGTTCTCTCACCTCTCCCCAACGGTGTGGTTGCTTGTAAGAATTATTTCACAGTAAATGCTAAAAAATGTCGCCACCCTCTTCGGTGCACTTATTTATCCGCACATGGATCTGTTCGTCGACTTTTTTTTTCGTGATTGTACATTTCCTTTGGGTTCGCTGACGAGGCATTTGCCCTATGTAAAAACCTGTTAATGCCTTATACAGCAAAGAGCTTGACGGATAAAAAAAAAAATGTTTTCAACTATGGAGCCAGACGTTTTGTTGAATGCGCGTTTGGCATTTTAGCGAATAAATGGAACGTTTAGCACTAGTGAAAAAGAATTTATGTAGAATTTATTGACAGTATAGTTAAAACATTTTGTGTACTTCACAACTAAGTTGGATTTTTTATGGATACAGCTTTGAGGACACTCTGACGTGCTCGTTGAGAAGATGTATACATATGGATCTAGAGGAAACACAAGCGGAAAATTTCTCGTGGACTACTTTGCAGACTACGGGTG
This sequence comes from Schistocerca nitens, assembly GCF_023898315.1. Lineage (NCBI taxonomy): Eukaryota > Metazoa > Arthropoda > Insecta > Orthoptera > Acrididae > Schistocerca > Schistocerca nitens. The sequence goes on along the minus strand of NC_064619.1, from coordinate 602,566,640 downwards.
TTATAGTCACGGGTCATTGCCTTGGCACAACAGCTGCACAGAGTAAATCTTAAAAGGTTGTCCTAACTGGAATTTTAAGGTCAGCTGCTAGTAAATAAATGAACAAACAAATAAAACTTTTTATATAGTTTTCTTACTAACCAGCTGTATTTCTATCTTCCGGTTACATTTTCTGGCACATTCCCCCAATAAGTGTCATGCTAATTGCTTACCACGACTCCATCCTCATACTTCTGTTTTTATACACTGGGCTCGTTACAGTGAGGCGACGAAATTAATGGAATATCAGTATGCCCTATACATATGGCAGTAGTATCGCGTACAAAAGGTATAAAACGGCAGTGCATTCGGGGAGCTATCACCTGTACGCAGGTGATTTCAATGCGGAATGGTAGTCGCAGCTGGACGCATGGTACATTTCATTTTGGAAATCGTTAGGGAATTTAGTATGCCACATTGTCAAAAGTGTGCCGAGGAAACAAAATTACTGGCTTATCCTCTCACAACGGACAATGCAGTGGCCGCCAGTCTTCATTTAACAACAGAAAGCGGCGGCATTCGCCTAGAGTTGTCATTGCTACCAGACAACCAACACGGGATAATACAGGGTGATTCAAAAAGAATACCACAACTTTAAAAATGTGTATTTAATGAAAGAAACATAATATAACCTTCTGTTATACATCATTACAAAGAGTATTTAAAAAGGTTTTTTTTCACTCAAAAACAAGTTCAGAGATGTTCAATATGGCCCCCTCCAGACACACGAGCAATATCAACCCGATACTCCAACTCGTTCCACACTCTCTGTAGCATATCAGGCGTAACAGTTTGGATAGCTGCTGTTATTTCTCGTTTCAAATCATCAATGGTGGCTGGGAGAGGTGGCCGAAACACCATATCCTTAACATACCCCCATAAGAAAAAATCGCAGGGGGTAAGATCAGGGCTTCTTGGAGGCCAGTGATGAAGTGCTCTGTCACGGGCTGCCTGGCGGCCGATCCATCGCCTCGGGTAGTTGACGTTCAGGTAGACGATAAGGTTTCATAACTAACCTTTTTCGTAGGACTCTCCATACAGTTGATTGTGGAATTTGCAGCTCTCTGCTAGCTCTGCGAGTCGATTTTCCTGGGCTGCGAACAAATGCTTGCTGGATGCGTGCTACATTTTCATCACTCGTTCTCGGCCGTCCAGAACTTTTCCCTTTGCACAAACACCCATTCTCTGTAAACTGTTTATACCAACGTTTAATACACCACCTATCAGGAGGTTTAACACCATACTTCGTTCGAAATGCACGCTGAAGAACTGTCGTCGATTCACTTCTGCCGTACTCAATAACACAAAAAGCTTTCTGTTGAGCGGTCGCCATCTTAGCATGAACTGACGCTGACACCTAGTCAACAGCGCCTCAAGCGAACAAATGTACAACTAAATGAAACTTTATAGCTCCCTTAATTCGCCGACAGATAGTGCCTAGCTCTGCCTTTTGTCGTTGCAGAGTTATAAATTCCTAAAGTTGTGGTATTCTTTTTGAATCACCCTGTATAACCGCAATGGGACGTACGACGAACGTATCCATTAGGATAGTGCGGCGAAACGTGATGTTAATGGGCGATGCCAGTAGACGACGGACGCGAGTGCCTTTGCTAATAGTGTGACATCGCCTGCAGCGCCCTCCTGGGCTCGTGATCGCGTCTGTTGGATCCCAGACAACTAGAAAAACGTGGCCTGATGAGTCACTATATCAGCTGGAAAGAGCTGATGATCGGATTCGAGTGTGGCGCAGACTCGACAAAGCCGGGGATCCAAGTTGTCAACGAGGCACTGGCAAGCTGTTGGTGGCTCCATAATGGTGAGGGCTGTGTTTACATGGAATGGATGTCCTGTGGTCCAACTGAACCGATCACTGACTGTAAGTGGTTATGTTCGGCTAGCAGCCATTGATGGGCATCATGTTACCAAACAATGAGAGAATTTTTGTGGATAACAGCGCGCCGTGTCAGCGGCCTACATCTGTTCGTAATTGGTTTCAAGAACATTCTGGACAAATTCAAGTGAATGATTTGGCCACACAGATCGCCCAACATGAATCTCATCGAACATTTTTGGGACAAAATCGAGAGGCCAGTTCGTGCACAACATCATGCACCGACAACACTTTCGCAATTATGGACGGCAATAGAGGCAGCACGGGTGAATGTTTCTGCAAAGAACTTCCAACGACTTGTTGGGTCGATGCCACGTCAAGGTGCTGCACTACGCTGGGGAAAACGATGTCCTACACGATATTAGGAGGTGTTCCATGACTTTTGTCACCTCAGTGTATATCGTAAATATTGCCATGTTCAGAAAAAACAAAACATCTTGATGACTACAGATAGGACATTCATATTCACAGGACATGCACATTATTATGTTCTGCCGAAATGATTAACATTTCAGTCACCTCGGTTCAATATGTGTCCGATTGCCGAGTCGGCACAGGGTCCGCCATGGGGCCAGATAAATTGTTCCATGAGTGATGGCATCGACTTATATAAGGCGTGAATGGCATCCTTTGATATAGCTATCGATGCTGCATTCACCGGGTTCTAAAGTTGATCTGTGGTGGTTGGCACTGTGTCAGAGACCTGCACCCCCCGTTTCACCATACCCCACACATTTTCGATTGGCTGCAAGTCTGGTGATCTGGCGGGCCAGGGCAAAAAGCTGACATACTGTGACACCAAGAAGGCACGTGTTCGTGCAGCAACATGTGGTCGTGCATTGTCTTGCCAAAAAATGGCGTGTGGGGTATTGGGCAGAAAGGGTACGGCTACGGGCCGCAGGATTTCATTCAGGTATGTCACACTTGTCACAGTGCCCTAGACACGCACCATCTGTGATTTGTGGCTGTACCCAATAGCACTCCACACCTAAGGCAAGGAGCTGGCGCTGTATGTCTTCGTCGACTCAAAACGCCGCCATCATTTTCAGACAAGCAGAACCTGGATTCTTACGAAAACATTGATACCATTCCTGTCCCCAGCGACGTCGTTCCATACACCACTGCCGTCTAGCATGTTTCTCCACATTCGTCAATGGTGGGTGAAGAAGTGGACGACGCGCACGTTAGCAGTGTCATTAAAAACGACGACGGACGGTCACCGCTGATAGTGTACGATGTGTTCCGCTGTTCCGCTTTTGTGCCAGAGCCGAAGAGGACACAGATCTGTCCTGCAATGCCATTAGGCTGTGTCGATATTCTCACGTGGTGATCTGGATGTTGCGACCTGATCCATCTCGTCGTGTTCAACGTCCTTCCGTGAACCATTCTGCGTAGACCCGTTGCACTGCTGAAACACTTCGTCCCATACGACCAGCAATCAGACTCATCCTTTGTCTTCGTTTTATGGCGACAGCGACAACCGCAGGCAAGTTTTACCGGTAGCTGGTGTTGCGTCGCGATGTCGATACTGACCTTGAACCCGCGTGCCGACATGGTTCAAATGCTAATGATTTCTGCAGAACACACTAATGCACATGTCCTGTGAATATGAACGTGCACGGCTCGTGTTCATGCCATTTATTGTTTGTCGTCTTCTATTACGGTACTGCCACCTCGTTTTCTTATTCCATTTACTGCCGACACTAACTTCCTGCCTTACTTGCCCGCGAGCGGCAGCAGCAGTACACTGTCGTACCGTCTCTGGAGCGACCGATAGTATTTCCGGGTCGTCGTGTGTCTGGCAGTCAGTTCGGGACGGACCAGCAGTGCAGTAGGGACGCAGCAGCAGTGAAGTCGGGGAATCGTTAGCGCTAGGATTTCACCCCCGGTTTTCCCCGTCTTTGATCGGCGCCTGGGCATCGTTTCAGTTGACCCACTTGGCTTACCGCGTTCGGCTGCACTTGGAGTGGATGTTAAATTAATATCTTGCTAGGTCTTAAATTTTCCCAAATAATTAAAAGACGCGTTACAAAAAACGTGCACAATTGGCCTCAGCTGTGCAAGGTACTCCCACAGCAAGCATAAGAGAAAACAATTTAGCACTGAATTCTTAAAATACGAGAACTCAGTATTCAGATGAATATCCTATGAAGTAACATATTTCTATGTGGAAAAAGGACCCAAAGCTACAACAGGAAAAATCTACCCTCAAAGAATAATTTGCTTGGAGAAAGAGGAACTCAGACAGTATTTGTGAAACAAGCACCAATGTTCACTACACTTCCAGATGGCATCAAAATTACTGTGTTCTTGCTAGATCGATCCAAGCTGTTTTTGCGTGTTATTCACTGAATAGTTTTGCTGAAAAGTTTTAGGGGTGGAAGAAGAACTAGCACAGCATGAAGGACGTTTTACAGCCGTGAAACACTGCAGCATTTATTTCCTCCATAACTGCTCTGTGAAGAACATACACATCATCATTATTATTTTTAAAAAATGGTTTGAATGACATTTACGAAATTAATAAATCTTTTGGTTAAAAACAGACAAGGCAAAGAATAACGACAGATTATTTTCCTGAGACGTTTGCAACAGCATATAGGACACTAATCACACACAAGCAGCCACAATTCTTTATAACCTCGTTTATAATGCGCAGGTATGGCATTGGAAGAATTTACAGTTAAAATGCAGCCATTACCCATGCAAATACTAACGAAATATGGCATATAAGCAAATATCTTATTGCTTTCGTTAGGCTTTTCTACTTTATGGCATTCTTATATTCTTTAATTTTCGTGAGCTACTATGAGGGCCTACATAAACAAAACGACTTTCACTTATTTCTATATAACGTTGATTTTAGACAACAAAGTTAGTCGACTGCATCCGTGGCTTTACTACCGACATAACGGATTCAACACCATTGTTTTCGCACTGTATGTTTGCTCTGCTGTTTCCCTCAAATAAACGTATTATAATAAGTGAATTAGTTAATGAAAATTGGTCCTTATTGCCCTTAAATAACATTACGTTATTTTTTGTTTCCTATTGCTGGCGATGCTTTCAATTATCTATAAATACTTTTATTTCTTTAATAATGCACATTCATATTATATTACTATCCAGAAAAACTTAAATTTCTTATCATTACTGAATCTCATCACAGTGTAACATGTGTTGGAGTGTGACGATAACAACTTTGATGTATCTTCCAGTTTGTGGGCCTTAAGCCGTCGGCACACGGACCGTGCAGCCGAACGTTGAGCGTTGAGCGTGCCGAGTTTCTGACGTCAGAGCGTGGAATAGCACGTTCGGGAGTCTTTTCCAACGTGCAGAGCAGTATCTGGCATGTCAGATATTCTGAGCGTTCGTCTGAGCGTTGACCAATGAGATGGCACAATGTCACCTACGTCATACGCGCGCCGTCTCCCTTCAGAACAGAATTGTGAGGCGCCATATTGGCATTTATTTCAAGCCTATATGTATATATGCCGTTTCTGAGCACCAGCAAATTGAGAATCACTGGAAAACCCGTCGTTAGTTGTGTGATTCGTTCCAATAAAATAATGAGAAACATCGTATCCGTGGCAAAAGAATTATTGTAACTTGCGTATTATGAGAGTTGGCTATTTGAAGGCAGCGACACACTTAAGATCCACCCAAAACGCATTGTTCTTGGTACAATTTGTTATAATTAAATTTCAGTTAGTAACAATTATCTACGATTCATGTTTTCAGCAAGGCGTAACATATGATTATAACCTCAGAGTGTGTTGTTTGTTTAGCGTAGTAAGTAGCGTTACTTCTTCCCGATGCGTTTTTGTTGTGGCGGTGGTTCGCGTCTAAACACTTCGAATTTTTTTTCCGTAACATTCGCCTTTTTATTAGGTTGTGATACTTTATTATTAATTTAATATAAGTATATGCTATAATATTTGATGTTACGTAAATAGAAGTTCACCACTTTTTGAGGGGTGACTGTTCGATTGGCTTAATCTACAGGAGAGCTTGCGCTACTTGTATAAAGATATTCTGCTCCTTTTTATTTTACGCTTCGTAATTCACATGTTGCAGAGATTCTGCTACTCAGTAGGAACAGTGATCAAGTAAGACTGACCTTGGGCCTTTACTAAAATGTGGGAATGATGAAATAATGTTTATCTTATGCGGAGAAGTATTCCAAATTTGTACCGCACTGTTTGTAATGGAACTTTTATAAGCCTGTGTCCTTATTGATTGGACACGGTACTTTTCTTTTCGTAGACGATGGAGGAAATGTGCGTTTTAATAGAGCTAACGTCGGAATTTTACGCGCGCCCGTTGAGTAAACAGTGTCATTTACGAACTACAAACATCCCTCAACTGCCGCTGGAGTGCGATGCGATCGCGTATACCACGATGGGTCCCACGTACCGTATGCACAAGTCGCATCGTTCCTGAGCGTTCAGCAGCACGTTGAACTTGGCACGCTCAGCGTTAACGTTCGACAGCACGGTCCGTGTGCCGACGGCTTTACACTATGGATAGGCGTGGAGGGCGGTGATTGGGCGGGAGTTGTTCCGGGTGAAATCCTAGCGCTAAGGGCACGTGTGAAGTCGGGGACGGAGCGCCGGCGAGGCGCCGACAGCCAGTGCTCGCCGACCGCTGGCGACACACTTGAACAGTCTGACGGAGGGAGACTGGAGCGGGACAACCGTTGGTTGGTCGTTCGGTTGGGCGTCTCATCGGCCGACGAATATTTGGTCCTTTCACTGTTTCCGGGCGTGGGCAGTCGGTCGGTTGGCGTGGAGCAGCAAGGAAGTCCCCCTCGCGCGGAGTCGGGCCGGAGCCGGTGGTGGCGTGCACGCGCGGTTAGAGTGTGAGGTGCTGTTTGCGAGTGCTACGAAGTTCGTCGCCCACCGATCTTGGACATGAAAGGTGAGTCCCTATTGAGCCTCAACTGTTTAAATTTCTTCGTCTGATCCTGGTTGTCGCTTTTGGGACATTCCCGCGAGCAGCAACATGTCCGTATTTAAGTCGGCTAAAACTCCAGCCGTCTTCCTTAATTTATTCCTTGTTATTGAAGTTGACCAGCGGTATCTTCTGCCTTCTGGCCGTTGACGTTCCGGTTACCTGCCCTGGTCGTTGACGTAATTTTCGGCAATTTTCTTCGTCGTGTCGTCGCTGTCCAGTGCGGCGTGTAGTTCGACAGCTGAGTTGTTGTTGGTCGTTGTGGACGCCAATATTCTGTGTGTCGTCGCATTGAAATCTTGTGGTGGTTTTGCTGGTTGCATAGAGCGGAACTGATCTTGTTCATTGGTCGGTCGGCTGTCTGTCGGTTGGGCTGCCTTCAGATTATGAAGTCGTTGCACAGGCCGCGTGTCTCACCTAAACGGTGACCTTTGGAAACCTATGAGTGCCGTTCCTTGTATGTTACATAGTAATTTCTCTGTTTGGGTTTTAGTTATTTTGGTTGATGTGCGGCCTTCAGCCGAGTTTTGATATTTCTTAAACTAATGTTCTTGTTTTGCCCTTATTTGGTTGACATGTGGCTTACAGCCAAGTTTTAATGTTTCTTAAATTAATGTTCATGTTTTGGCCTTTTGCATGAAATGTTTTAAGATAAGGCCTTCTGCCTTTTAAATTGAAGCTCTTTTTCTAGGCCTCAGGCTGTTGAACATATTTGGTTGATATGTAGCCTTCAGCCAAGTTTAATATCTCTTAAATTAAGCCGCGCGGGGTTAGCCCAGCGGTCCGGGGCGCTGCAGTCATGGACTGTGCGGCTGGTCCCGGCGGCGGTTCGAGTCCTCCCTCGGGCATGGATGTGTGTGTCTGTCATTAGGATAATTTAGGTTAAGTAGCGTGTAAGCTTAGGGACTGATGACCTTAGCAGTTAAGTCCCATAAGATTTCACACACATTTCAACATTTTTTTTCTTAAATTAATGTTCTTGCCTTGCCCTTAAGGCATGGGATTGTTATTTTCACAGAAGCCTTCACCCGAATTTCGTATGAAAATTTTTAAGATACGGCCTACTGCCTTTTAAAATTCAAACTCTTTTCTTCTTGGGCTTAAGCCGTTAAATTATTTGCTGATACCCGGCCTTCAGCCGAGTTTTAATATCTCTTAATTAATGTTCTTGTCTTGCCCTTTCGCATAAAATGTTTTAAGATAGTGCCTTCTGCCTTTTGATTTTAACTCTCCTTATTGCTTAATATGTGGCCTCCAGCCGAATTCCATTAAAATTAAATTGCTAAGGCCTTCAGCCTGTTTAGATTGAAGATTTAGGCAATATTTTTGGGTGAAACCTCCAGAACAACCTTGTAGTAATTGAATTTCTTGCTTAGGCCTTGTGTCTTGGATTTTGAGTATGGACTACAGCCGATCTAAAGTTAATCAAGGGAGGTCGATTATTTTTTTTTTTTTTTGCATCCTTGTTGTAATATTGTGTGTTGATAAAGTTTGTATGTTGAGTGGAACTGACAGGAACTCATTTTGGTCCCTTTCCACAACCTAATCCACTCTGTCCAGCTAGCCGAGGCATTTCACTGTAGTCATTGAAGGTGTTCTTTTGTTTTCTGAACATGAGTGTACATGCATATTTTTGCACTTTGACAATTAAGTCTACACACTCCACTTGTAACCTCCCAACAGATAAAAAAATATAATTATGTATAGCATTCACATTTAGCGTAAGCTACCAACAGTTTACTTCCGTAACCTTGGAGCAATAAAAAAGTGTGACTCATATCTCAATAAAATTGTGGCTTACTTATAACATTTCAATAAGTTACTGACTGTGAATCTAAACTGGTAACTTTGGACGTCAGCAGTGCTGCGTCATGGCCCTGAAAGATTATTCTGAATAAATTAAAAATTCTTACCTCAATAAGGTCGCCGGATAGTTGGTATATATCTGCTCCTATAAGAAATCTTTCTGGCACAACCCAGTGCAATGCTGGCCGATAGATTTGTCATGTACAAGAAGAAACAACTGATTTTTCTTTACAATAATCGGGATGACTATGGATTCGAGAAATTAGCAAATTCTTTAAATTGAGATGAATGATTGTCAAAAGTTAATTTTCATAAGAAAGATTATTATTAAGAGATTTCTTTTTAAAAACATTTACATGGGACTTGATATAACAATAGTACATATGCGCGAGGCTGCTTTTACCTTATTCTACATCGCTCAGGCACCGCCATCGCTCCACACGACCGGCCCAGCCAACCCGATACACCAGACTGCTAGCTGCTACTTACTCCTACTGCCACACAGTTCCTACTGCAGCCAGCACTGCTCTCTGGTCTGAGATTCTCTTATAGCTTACATATCGCAGGGAGCGCGTGAGCAATCCATCGAAATTATAAATTCCATAGTCATGGACCTCTTGAAAGGTCTCTGTTGGATTCCTTTCATGTTAATTTCTTAAAACTGTTGTCATTTACGGCATACATTCCACTTCTAAATTTACTGTGGTGTTTCTGACTATCTGGGAGGAGACTGAGCTGTGGAACGTGTTACTTTTACACATAAACAAGAACTATCTGTCGCACTACTACAAAAAAGAAAAACCTCGAACTGGTTAATATCGTCTTACTATTAACCTGATGGGTAAAACAATTGTATAAGCACGTGGTACTGGTCTCACAAAGTACACCCCATGTGGGTTGAGCATAAAGAAAAGTTGCTATATTGAAAAATATTGTCAAGACGAGACGTTATAATCTCACGCACATTCGCATTTAAGATTGATGATCTTAGTTAGAGTTATTGATCAACACGTGGTTCCACTTTAGTCACAAAGTAATGACGAAGCAACTACTGGAAGATATTCTGAACTTCACACTCGAAATACACTGCGTTGCAATTTAAGATAACATTAGATATTTTAGATCTAAACCTGAAATAAAGGTGATTAAATTTTCAGTTAGGCTGAACTTAAGAAATCCATTGTCCTACGGACTTAGCAGACACGCGCTTAGCCGGACATCTTGCCACTTCAGACGCTCGCCGCGGACAGACTGACCTGCGCTCCTACCGAGCGTGCTTCCCAGATACAAACGGAAGTGACCAGAGAGACAGCTTCCTATGCCAACATGACAAGGGACGGACAGAAACATGCTAAGAATGGAAACCTCTCTGCTTTTAGAAAGCGTAGCTACCTGTTCCGACGTTGGTCCTACTGTTCTCTAGCAGACAGGCTTGTCTGCTACCATCAAGCATGCAACTAGAAACACATTTGCTCATTCATCCTTTCACACAGAAGGGGAGGGGGATGAAAGTATCTTATCATATACAGTATATAAAAGAAAGCGGATGTAGGTTCTGTATGAGACTGTGTGTCATGAATTACATATACTCTGTGTTTTAAAGTGTAGTAGTGCGACAGATCGTCCTTGTTTATGTGTAAAAGTAACACATTCCACTGCTCAGTCTCCTCCCAGATAGTCAGAAACACCACAGTAAATTTAGAAGTGGAATGTATGCTGTAAATGACAACAGTTTTGTAAGATCGCAAGAACTATGCCCCTTACATGAAGTCATTAAAGATCACCTAACTCACGTTGAGCGAACAGTAGGGCTGAACAAAATGACTGACAATGCACCATGCATCTTGTCCATTATAATTATCCGGGCTGTTACGCCGTGGTCGGTTGATGAATTTGGTCTCAATTCCCAACGTTTCGTCTCCGACTGTGGGAGACATCTTCAAGGGGGTCCGTAGGTCGATGGGAGGTCCAACACACCCACTGGGTCGCTACTTACTGAGTCAGTAGCGAGCCAGTGGGTGTGTTGGACCTCCCATCGACCTACGGACCCCCTTGAAGATGTCTCCCACAGTCGGAGACGAAACGTTGGGAATTGAGACCAAATTTATCAACCGACCACGGCATAACAGCCCAGATAATTATAATGGACATGATATTTCCGGCCATGAAAGTCTACATTTTAGTATCACAATGCATCTTGTAGAGGGTATAGTATGGACATAGTGGAATAATTAATGTCGGGTGATGGTTTTTAAAGTAATTCACACGACATGAAAACTTTGTGGAAACGAGTCGCTTTAATGGACGCTAGTTTACCCCAGGGAAGTATCTGACTGTGGCCGGCTGGGGGAGCGGCTAAGGGAAGCGACAATAGGCAGCCTAGAGCGGCTCAAACTATTGAGGAAGCGGTAACGCGGAGTGGCCTCCAGCCGCCTTAAGATGAGTGACAGTGAGTAGGTGCTTGACCCCATGCTGGTGTACTGGGAACTTGTACGCCTGTTGATAAATGTCCGTCGTCCTGTTTTCTGTGAAACATGCGACAAAGCTGCGCAAAGCTACGGTGGAGCAGTCAACAGAGGTCAAAATATGCGTATTCGTGACTATAGCAACTTCACGGTGAATTCACGGTCCGCAGAGCCTGAAGTAAATCAGGTGAAGAGCGACAGCATGAAATACGCCGGCCTCTGATGGGAACGTAGGACCAAGGAATTTGAAGTACTCTCCTGGGAGTCAGAATTCCGGAAAACTTGGTGTTTGTGCAGACACTAACCTTGATGGGTGGCCTGGGGGAGCTAAATAGAAGAAGTTGAGAGGAAGGGAAATTTTGTGGGAATTTGTTCACTTCCCAGAGCAGGCATTGGTCGGCGCTGGGAAGCGACGCATAATTAACGTGACTTGCGCTGCAATTGGCGTAAGTGATTTTGCTGGAGGGGAAACCGAGGCGAAGAGCGGACTGGCAGAAGTCTCAGTAGAGGTCTTCCGTTCCCAGCTTGCCTAGAATGCGGACGTGCGTTCTTTACTCAGCTTGCCTGAGAAAGAGTGAGCATCTCTGCAGTTTAGGACTTAGCAAATGGAACGATTGAGCTTGGAGATAGAAAGTTTTGGTTCAGCTATGTACTGAGCAAGATAGCTAGGAGTGAATAGACGAGCGCAGCCTTGCAGCACCACGAGGCCAGCCGACGTTCACACAACGACGCTGCTCCGCCACGCTGAATTCGGTGATATTGCGCCCGCTCCGGCCACTGATTAATTTCTTGGATCACGTCAGCAAAGTTTCCACGAGGGTTTCATGGGCCGTGTACTGTAGAAATCTTCTCGCACTTCGCATTACGCCTGGGTCAGTCGATAGGAATTACTTTTGAGTTATCGAGCTTTACTCCACGCAAACGCAATTTATTATCACTGCCTGGTAGGAGAGTCATGTAATGTGATGATTGAAGGTCGTGAGTTAAAATAAATTTGTGATAATCTACTGCATCTGTTTTCAATCAAGTAGTTGAAATCCCAAGTCATTTTCTTAATTAATTTTACGTTCAACATTTGCATCTGGTGTTCAATAGCTGAATATAACATCAATGTGCACCCCTTTTTAATTAAAAGTGATCAATTCTGAATCAATTAATGTCAACACTGCAACCGCAGTTCAATCAGTAGTCACAGGGCCTTATTACTTTCTTTGCGTTATCCGATATTGCGCCGGCCGAAGTGGCCGTGCGGTTAAAGGCGCTGCAGTCTGGAACCGCAAGACCGCTACGGTCGCAGGTTCGAATCCTGCCTCGGGCATGGATGTTTGTGATGTCCTTAGGTTAGTTAGGTTTAACTAGTTCTAAGTTCTAGGGGACTAATGACCTCAGCAGTTGAGTCCCATAGTGCTCAGAGCCATTATCCGATATTGCGGCAGTTTTGCACTCTCTGTTGATCTGTTAGTCAATTAGCTGGGGTGAACACACGCCAAAACCAGATAAGTGACGGGTGGGGTGTTACAGTTTTAAGAAATTAACATGAAAGGAATCCAACAGAGACCTTTCACTCTTACACACTTTGCACGTCATAACTGCGTTTTAACTGGGAGCCCGCGACAGACTGGCCGCCGCTTAAGAAACTGCTCGTCCGGCCACTCGAGCAACTGGAATTCCAGCAGAGAAACGGGCCGCGGTGCATTCTGTGTGACCTCGGAAACGCGCCGCGCCCGCACAGCAGCGGCGTGAGTTCCAGCGCTGTGTGGCGACGCTTACTCAGACGCTGCCGCTCTGTTGCTGCCAGGTTTCCTCCAGCTGGAGAAGACGCGCCTGGAGCCGTAGCCCGCGGCCGGTGCAGTGCCCCGGGCACGGGCGGCGCCGCAGCGCCCCGCCCACCTGGACCGGTTCCCCGTCGCCGGCTTCCTTTTGTGGCCCGCGGTCGCGCGCCCTCTGCGGAGAGACCGCGGGGCGGCAGCGAGGTCCTAGGAGCGAGCGGGATGCGTGCGCGGCCCCCACTGCTGGGTACAGACGGCAGAGGGAGCGGCGGCCGGCCGAGGGGTCACAGCGGTGCCACTGGAGAACCACGTCAGGGCCTGAGGAAGATCTCAACTTTCTTCTGAAACTGCATCCCGGCTCCCGCACAATTGAAACGAAAGTGTTACCGAAGATGAAGGCTCGAGTTTAGGACTCAACCAAAACGGCAAACAACAGCTTTCCCTCTTATTCCTATACTTTGTAAGGTGCCAGTACATGGGCACTTACACGTTAGCCTACCAACATTAGTGTTAATAATAAAGGGACTGGCCAGGCCATCAGATCATGACTCTATTTAATTATGATAAATATGAGGCACTTTCGAGCAGTACTCCCTGCATGTCTGCATGATTGGACCACTAAATTAAAGCGTCCGTGAAAAGCGTCGGAAGTTGAGAATTGTGGAATGTAAAGTCTGCAGATCGCCGTAGCTCTCCGGGCCGCCGTGGGGGGCAGGTAGCGGTCACAGGAAAGGTGGGGCAATACGGCGCTTTTGGGGATAGTCCGGCATCCGGAGCCACCTGTGCTGGGCAACACGTGGCAAAGACGGGAATTTCGTTTGTCTAGGGGCGTTATGACCTACTCGATCATTGGGTAGATCTCAGTGGAGGGATTTCGGGGATGATAGAGCGTTCGACATTGGCCGAAACTGAGTACTCGTCCGCCGCCTTTTCGTACGCGTGGGAGACGAGACAATTGTGGAAGGACTTCGCCTTCAGCCATCGAGCGGTACGGACTTGGAGACGGCGTCTTGGCCATCGTCTACGAAGGGAGATATACGGTCTGTATCGCAGCTTTGCACCAACACGTGTTCCGTGCAGAGATCTGCGGTTAGAGCTCTTTGTGTGCTCAAAGCGAGATTTTCACCAACGCCTAACCGCTTCCAACAATTTACCTAATATTCTCGATCTAGAAGTTATCCTTGCGAGGTGCCGAGTATTTATCAACGCAGCTGCCGGTAATAGGGGCGCGTAATTGCAAATTGTTAATGTGCCATTCTCAGGCGTGTGTGGCTGGCCAGATTCACATCTTTTTTGTAAATTTTGTCAGTTGTGGGGAATATCAAATTAAAATGCCAATATTACGATCAAATTATCGACTTCATTGTAGCTAGCAGTTACCCTGTCCCAGTTAGCTTCACATGTACTCTAGCTACTCCACAGCTTGCCCAGACATTTTTATTCATCGGTCTTTAAAATAACAAAATGGCTCAAATGGCTCTAAGCACTATGCGACTTTACGTCTGAGGTCATCAGTCCCCTAGACTTAGAACTACTTGCACCTAACTAAGGACATCACACTGAAAGGTGGCTACACTGAGCCACAGCGCCAGAGATCGCTAGAGAGCATTGTTCCGCCGCCTCCACTGGCAGTGATTATTGGGATGTCGTAGTGGGCAGTGCTTGTCCAGGACTCGTAGTAGTCAGTTCGTGTTCAGATGTGCTAGTAGGGAGTGCTTGCTGAGATGTGATACTGCAAAGTTCTTGTTGAGATGTGGTAATAGCGAGTCGGTGTGAAGATATATTGTAATGATTAGAGTGATTTTGGTCAATATATGAAGGTAACGAAACTTGATTTATTTTTCATTATTTCCATGTTTTAAATAATGCGTCATTACAGGTTCAGTCAACAAAGCATCTGGCTTGTGTTCTTGTATTAGAGTGTAATTCTGGTTTTCATGAGTAATTATGGTATTTTTATTTTCTTTAATTAATTCAGTATAAATGATATTGAAAATTTCTTGTGTTATTGAAGAAGAACCGTGCCAGATGCGTACGTTGAGTCATACTTCCACACACAGAACAGTTACACTTGTGCTTTGGTTTCGTAGGTTTTATAGTTGCTGGGGACTTAATTAATTAATTGTGTTAATGAAAATTTCCATTTCATTCTTTGTTATTGTTCTAAGCAGTCAGATTGCGTAATAATAACAGTCAGGGCCAACCGTTACGAGACTTCGTAATCGGACAAACAGCTACTAAAAACAAAAAATTAAAATTATTTTCATTATATATTAATTAAGCCCCCATGCACGTGGTGACCACTGCTTCGGATCGTCCCTTGGAATTCTTCTGATTGTAGAAATAGTAGACAGTAGGATTGTTGTAGTAATTTGTAATTTAGTAATTGTAGTCTATACTGCATGTGTAGATTTGGTAATTGGCATTTTTCTAATGGTATTCTTTAAAATTTAATTTTTGTTGTCTTGTCTATGGGTTTGACAATTTAGTGCAATTATTTCAATTGTTCGATGATCGTGATTGAGGGAAGCATTTCGTGTGAATGATATTGTTGGAGATATAGTGTCATTGTGTGTAATTTTTTTATAGTGACGAGTTTTGTATATTTTGTAAATGATCACGCGATCAATGAAAAAGGCAAAAATGATGGATAGTCAGAATGACGAAATTGTTGACATGGCGAACTCGCCAACACAAGAGAACAGTATGTTGAATAATGAAGTGGAAAACAATGTAATAAGTCGGGAAAATAGTCCGGAACCATTTCAAAATTTTTCTCAATCAGAAAATTCACAGAATCCGAGATTAACGACAGAAGATTCTGGAATAGTATCGAATTCAGATAGCTTTACAGCTATGATGAAGGAAACTGGTTTCGCGGGAAATGTTAGGAGCGAAAGGAATTTCGAACAAGTTAATATGGAGCAGTTGATGAGTGTAATATTAAATTTTCGATCTGAATTTAAAACTGAGATGGGAACAATGGGAACACGGTTAGACTCACAGGGATCACAAATAGGAACAATTAAAACTGAGATAGGAACAATTAGAACTGAGATGGGAACAATGGAAACACGGTTAGACTCACTGGCATCACAGCTAGGATCTGAATTGAAAACAGCGGCAACACGGCTAGAAACAGAGATAGAAACAATGGAAACACGGTTAGATTCACGAATAGGGACTTGTTTCAAAAACATGAAAGATGAATTAAAGAAAGAAATCAGAGAAGAAGTACAACCGATTTTGAATGCTCACAATAATAGATTAATTGCAGTAGAGATTAGACAAAGGGAACAGGATAGAGAACAGGAAGAAAGAGATCGCGTGATAGTACAAAAATTTTCAGAATTAAATTTACAACGTGCACACGATAAGGAAGAAATATTTGAGAGAATCGAGGAATCCGTACCAAATGACAGAATAAATAATCTAACACAACAATATGAACAGTTAACTACCAAATGTGTCAACACTGAAACCCGAGTCGCGACACTTACGGAAGACGTAAATAAACAGAAAGAAAAAATAGGTGACTTATCGGAAAGAGTTGAGGAGATTTCAGATAAATTGACAAGTCTTAGTTTAAATGGGGATAGAGATTCAGATGATACAGCTCCATTACCATTTGCAGAAACCGAAGAGTATCAGAACGTAAATAAGCATGTTGAAAATCAGAGAAAATTTAATGAACGCGTGAAGAGGGAATTTGAGGCATTAAAAAAGCAAGTCAAACAAATTGAAGGCGAAATCGTAGGAAAAGACGGCAAAAGAAATTTAGAATCACAGATACCAGAGGGCTTTGAAGAAGATAATTTGTTTCATTTACGGGACGCAACAAGAGAGCGCCAGGCGCGCGAACTTGACAATAATCGACATTCAAACTGGGACAGACGCGGTAGGTCTTTGTCGCCACGAGGCGAAAACTTTGACTATAAACACTTTTTGACTGTTCGGAAATTTAAGATCTTCCGCAATTCTAAGAATGACATACATCCATGTGCATGGTTAGATCAATTTATGTATGCACTCCCACCAAATTGGCCACTAAGTCACAAACTGGAATTTATATGTGGATATTTAGAAAACGAACCGGCGACGCGGATGCGCGCACTCATTAGAGATTGTAATAATCTGAATGATTTTTATCATGCATTTCTATCGGCATATTGGTCCGAAAACACACAAGACAGAGTCAAACATAGTCTGATTATGCAGCGTAATTTCAAACAGTCTGAGTTCCGCACGCCAGCGGAATATTTTGAAGACATGATTCGAAAGAATCAGTTCCTTTCCAATCCTTATAGCCCGACTGAATTAATTCGCATTTGTTTAACTAAGCTGCCACAATCCATAAGACAAATTGCTTTAGGTGAAAGATGTAAAGACGACATCGAGACTTTTAAGACTTTATTGCAAGAACTTGAGTATGACAACGACGACGGGACTTCTTGTAACTTTTTCAGTAACAGTAATTACGATAGATTTTCAGAGAAAAGGGATAGTGATCGGAACGGGCGTTATATGGGTAATTTTGAGAATGACAGACGTAACAGACAGGACAATAGATACCAGCCCTATGACAATAACAGACGTTCTAACAGAAATTACACAGACAATTATAATAACGGTAATTCTTACCGGAATGATCAATCATACGGAAACAGTAATCGGTATCATCAAGACAGAAATTATTCATACAATAATAGAAACTCTTACTACAGAAATAACCAGGGTAGTAGGTCTAACAATAATTTCAGAAGTGACAGTCGAAATTATACAAGAAGTAGTTATGCAGACAGAGAGGAAAACAGAAATTTTAATAACAGACACAACCAAGAATTTGCATCTAACTGACAGGAAGGACCTAATTGGCATCCTCCGCGTGACAGAAATTCAGAGAGACAAGTGGAAATAGTAGAAATTGATCCGCGAAATGTCGGGAATAATCAAAGACGTGACGCAAACAATCGACAATGACTAGTAGCTTCGGCTTCTGGCAGCAATATAGACGGTTCAGAAAGTAATGACACTACAACTTTACACTACGTACGCCTGGAAGATATGAGAGACATTTTGCTAGGCGAAAAGGAAAATAATGTAGACGCATTTTTACATCCTGTTATTGAAGTATATGTGGGTAAGAATAAGTTCACTGCAGTTTTAGATTCTGGGAGCCCATTGAACGTCATTAGTGAATCAGTTTTTCGTATATGTGAAAGAACTATTGCCTGTCCTGTGTTACCTATTTCTAAAACTACAATTCGAGGAGCGATTTCTGGAAAAGGTGTGGAAGTTAAACAACAGACCAACCTAAATTTCATTTGTCAAGGATACGAATTGTCTGCTAATTTTATTATTGTTCCATTACTCAGTACACAGATTATATTAGGTATGGAGTTTCTTAACACACATAAGGCAATTTTGAACTTTAAAGAAGGAAGTGTGAATTTGACTGTTGCCGGAATGCCGAAATGTCTGAAATTTTTCGAGTGTTTAGCAAGATCTGAATCAGATACAAAATGTTTAAGGTTTCTTACTTCTGATGTTTTCGTTGAGCATTATGACGACAGTGTGTTTATTCATGACAATGACAATAGATACAGAGACACGATGGAGGATATAATTAGTAGCGAAGAATTAATTAATGAAAAGATTAAAAAAGCTGAAGTGCCAGATGACGTTGCAAGAGAAGAGCTGCACCATATTTTGACTTCACATGCTACAGTGTTTAGTCATCACACAGGAACTATACAAGGCTTACAATATTTATTTAAAGTAAAAGAACACACACCATTTGCGGGAAAACGTACGCTATTCCTTTGGCTTACAGAGACAAGGTTAAGAATGAACTTCAATACATGTTAGATCAGGGCATTATTGAGCCAGCAGTCAGTCCTTATACCAGCCCATTACACGTTGTTCTTAAAAAGGATGGATCAATTCGTTTGGTTCTGGATTCCAGACAGATAAATAATATTATTATTCCTGAAAGTGACCGTCCACAAAATTTAGATGAACTTCTTCAACATTTCCATGGAATTAAAGTTTTATCCACGATTGATATGCGCGCAAGTTTTTGGCAAATAGAACTCCACCCTGATTGTAGAAAATATACTGCCTTTTTAGCCTTTGGTAACTGTTACCAGTTTCGGAAATTACTGTTTGGACTTACTGTATCTTCTGCAGCATTTATTCGCAGTTTAAATGAAATTTTACCTGTTTATCTTCGTGACAATATTACTTCATATGTTGACGATATTCTTATTGCTAAACGTTCTTGGAGTGAGCATAACAAAATTTTGGATTCATTATTACGTATTTTTGCACGAGTTGGCATGACAGTGAACTTGGAAAAATCGGAATTTGGTCGTTCTCAGGTGAAATTTCTCGGTCACATTATTTCTACAGAAGGTATTCTTCCTGATCCAGAAAAACTAGACGCAATTCGTAATTATGCTGTTCCTACTACAAAACGTGATGTTCGTAGTTTCCTTGGTGTCTGTAATTTTCTTAGACGCTTTGTTAGATTGGACAATTTGGCCACACCTCGTTTATGTGAACTATCTGGAAAAAATTCTAATTGGTGTTGGGATGAGGAAGCTCAGTCAGAATTTGAACAACTTCGTGATGCTTTAGTTGCTGCTCCACTTCTTTCACATCCGGATTTATCTAAAGATTTTTGTTTGGCGACGGACTCATCATACAAAGGCCTAGGTGCACATTTATTTCAAGAGATAGAAGAAAACGGCGTTGTAGTACAGAAGACTATTGCATTTGGAAGTCGTGTTCTCTCTAAATCCGAAAAGAATTATTCGATTACGGAACTTGAAGCTTTGGCTGTTGTTTGGGCTTTCACAAAATTTCGCACATTTTTGTTCGGTAGACATACTAAGGTTTACACTGATCATCGAGCTCTGGAATTTCTTATGTCGACAAAATTAACTCATGGCAGATTGTCACGATGGGCGTTGTACCTACAGGAATTTGATTTTCGTATTGTTTACATACAGGGATCTTCAAACATTGTTGCTGATGCTTTATCACGTGCACCTATGGGTTTGAAACAATGTGCTGAAGAGGACTGCAAAGAAAACCATTATTGTTTGATGTACATTCAAGGTGTTGCGTTTGAGAACTTTATTTCGTCTTCGCTCCAGGACATCGCTAAGGAGCAAAATAAGGATCCAATCTGGAAGGACATTAAGGAGAAGTGGAGGAGAAAGGAAAGCGTAGCGATTAGACAGCATTATTTAGTTCGCAATGACATTCTTTTCAAACGAAAATCGGTCGACAACTCTGTTTGGTTAGTTTGTATTCCTGATGAGTGGGTCAATAAATTGATTTGGTACACACATTTTAGTTATGCGCACTTTGGTCCCAGAAAATGCTTTCATAAATTACGAGAAAATTGCTACTTCAGTAATATGGAAAAACGTATTCGATCTGTTCTTGCCAAATGCAAATTATGTCAAAAGGCTAAGCCGCCAACAATTTCTCACAGAGCACCGTTGTTTCCTATCATTCCAGCGAAATTAAAGGAGATGGCTGCAGTTGATTTGTTCGGTCCAGTGGTTCGATCTACTAATGGTTTTGCGTACATTTTTGTAGCAGTGGAATTGACATCAAAATATGTGTGTTTTACACCGTTACGCAAAGCAACAGCTCGTTCAGTATCTAATGCTTTCATCAAACATTTTCTTAAAGAAGTGGGTCATGCTGATAAGGTTATATCAGATAATGGATCACAGTTTCGCTCTAAAATTTGGCTTCGTACTCTACGGCGTCGTAAAATTAAACCAATCTTCATTTCACTTTTTCACCCTCAATCTAACGCTTCAGAAAGATGGATGAAGGAAATCAATAAATTGTGCCGTCTTTATTGTCATCAGAATCACAGAACTTGGGATCAGTATCTTCATATTTTTCAAAACATTCTGAATGAACTTCCTAATGACTCAACTTCTTTACCGCCTCTATTGATATTAAAAAATAAAGTACCAACAAATCGCATTTCTGAAATCGTTCCTTTTCCGCCTTCACGGAAACTGCGGCATTCTGAAGTTGTCAACCTGGCTCTACAAAATATTGCATCTGCGGCTGCTAGAAGAGAGAAATCAGCTAAACGTCCTGGTCGTTTAAAAATCTTGTCAGCTGGTCAAAAGGTGTTAATTAAGTCTCATCGTTTGTCTCACAAAGGAAAAGGCTTGTGTCGCAAATTTTTTCTGCTTTATAACGGTCCATATAGAATTCGCAAAATTATACATGATAACACTGTTGAAGTAGGAACTCTTAAATCTCGACGCTCTAAGGGAATACATCACATATCTAACGTTAAAATTTTTGTGGAATGACATACTTTAGAGAAACTAACAGCTACATGTAAACATGCAGAGAATACAAGGATACCGCGCCGTGTTCCGGCGGCGGCACATACTCAAAGCAACAGTCAAGTCGGCGCGCCGCACAAGGCAGTCGTTGACCGCAAACAATCGCTTCCTACGTCACGCGCCTACAGCTGATCGAGCGCTCAGTGCGAATGCACTGACAGACGTAAACAAATACACAGTCTAATTTCTCCGACTAAATTCAGTATAAAGCTATAGTGACTTGATAAATTATGTTATTAACGTTCAGTATTTTTCAGGATACGGTTGTATAAAATATTTAAGACCTTCAGGTAAATTCTATGTGTGTCCGACGTTAAGAGGACTTGCTATGGAGAAAATTTCAGGAAGAATGTAATTTAAAAAAAAAAAAAAAAAAAAAAAAGAAAAAGGAAGTAAAAAACCAAAAAGGTAACGATTAATTGAGTGTATTTTTCAGGTAACATATTTCCACTTAGGTACGTACTTTAGACGTAATTTGCTGCTCGTGATTACGTGATTCATACTTTGTGCTAAATTTCATGTTCTATGAATTTACTAGTGAAGCGACGTGCTTGCGCACATTAACTGATTTTGACAATGATTGACTAATGAACAGGGTTGTTATTTGTATATATTATGCATTGCTTGGCTGCACTGCTTTTTCACTGATGTCATATTTTTTATTATGTGCCTGCTGTGCTTATTTATTTAAGTTATAATTGTCACCTGATTAATTGTGCTGACTGTGGTTATGTATGTAGGTTACACTTTGTGATTTATCTGCTTGCGCCTTCATGTTTACTTATTAAGATTACATATGAACATTTATTTGCTTATGCTGATATGATGCTAATGACCTGTTTATTATATATGTACTTGCTGCTTTGCGTATGGATTGCATATTTACACATTTCTGTTTTGTTGTCATAACTACTCTTTAATTTGGTGTATAGAAATGCTGATATACTGAGTACGAACATAGAGTTTAGGTTACACTGTGGTATTAATTATAGATTGTTCGCTTGGCAGAGCCTCGTTGTAAGGATTGTGCTGCATCCACTTGTTGACATTCTGTTCTCTACTGGTATATTTACTCGCTATTGCATGTTTTGCTTACGCTCAGTGCCTTATATTTTTAAGATAAGAAAATGAACTACAGTAATTCGACATAAACGACATTGGCACAAGAAACTTCATAGAAGTCACATGAGCTGGAGGTTTTATGAAAGCTGTATAAATGTATGCTAATAGGAAGGAAACTAACGACATGACATACCAAAACTAGGTTTAGACCATTGACAGTTATTACACTGCGTTTTTCGTGAGCAATTGAAATAGGAAGTGACATTTAACACAAGAAATACTCCACATGTTTGCTTCTGTTTGCCATAAGTCTTGAAGTGGTGTACACACTGTGAAATATTATGATCATTCACACTCCGTAATCGTACTTAATTACTGAGAGTTATTCGAACTAAGTCTGTTAGAGGTCATGTATGCATTTCTTTTATTTAATGATGGACAAGGAACCAAAATGTATCTTATAATTTATAATGAGTAGAAAATTTGGGTCAGATGGATTACACAGAGGTTGTGTGTAGACACTGTGTCTTCGGATTGTATGGGATGATGAATTGAAGTTGCACTAGGATTTTGTCTGTACTTGTTCGAGGAGACTGACTAGAGGAAAGAGTTGTTATGGAAGTGAAATGATATTGGTGCTGAGGTTTATATATATCGACGTAGTGAAGAGGTATTATTGAAGTATTAAGATTAAGTGATGATTATTGGAGTTTTCGTGGACAAGAGGTAAGGTAAATGATATTGATGATAAGGTTTATATGTATCGACGTATTGAAGAGGTATTAGTGAAGTATTGAGATTATGCTGATGATTATTGGAGTTTTGGTGGATAAGAGGTAAAGTAAGTGAGGAGCATATTTTTTTGTTGGTCCATATGGAACAAGGAGGATGAAGATGGCAGACTAGAACACTCAAGTAGAAGGAAGATTGTCTACACACACACTTTGTCAAATCACAAAGCAGTATATACTTTTTTTTGAGAGAGGAAGCATTTGCATATCTTGGTACACAGACAGTTGTTCAGCAACCGTACATTTTGATCTGGCTTGGCAAACATTGGTCTTGACATGATGACTATGACGTTGACTTAACTATTATTGACTGTTATACATTGCTGCCACTACTACTTGGTACACATGATGAACATCAAATCTTGGACAGAGTTACATTTACACAGTTAACACTATTCAATTACACAGTAGTACTTAATGTGGTTGAAAGATGAGTGAGTGTGTTTTGTGTGTTTTCCTTTCCTAATCCTACCCACCTATCTCCTAAATATTTTATTTGTTGGTAGTGGCTTGCACTGACACCCATAAATGTTATAGGTTTACTGGTATTTGTGTATTGTAATAGTTAATAGGACAATTATCTGATATCATTTGTGTGTTTGTTATGATTTGTATGTTTAGTGTAAAAGCATTGTATGTGTATTCAAACTATTGTTCATGCCTGAACTGTCTGATTAGTGATGGTGCTGCACTTTTCAACATGATGCGTGACATTTAGTCATGTTTAATTTCTGCTGATGAACTGTGTGATCAGTGATTGTAAAAAATTATGGACTGTTACGTGTACCTTTTCTACATGATTGGTGCCACTAGGACATGTTTAATTTCTGCTTATAAACTCTGATGAACAGTGTGATCAGTGCTAGTGAATTTTATGGAACTGCTTCTGCTGAGAAATGTGACTTGTTGCTGTGTGTACCTGCTCAACATTGCTGGGACCACTGATGGACTGCTTCTACTGAAAAGATGTCACCTGTTGCTGTGTGCATCTGCTCAACATTGCTGGTGCCACTAATGGAACTGCTTATACTGAAATGGTGTTACTTGTTGGTGTCTGCACCTGCTCAACATTGCTGGGTGCCACTGATGGACTGCTTCTACTGAAAAGATGTCACCTGTTGCTGTGTGCATCTGCTCAACATTGCTGGTGCCACTAATGGAACTGCTTATACTGAAATGGTGTTACTTGTTGGTGTCTGCACCTGCTCAACATTGCTGGGTGCCACTGATGGACTGCTTCTACTGAAAAGATGTCACCTGTTGCTGTGTGCATCTGCTCAACATTGCTGGTGCCACTAATGGAACTGCTTATACTGAAATGGTGTTACCTGTTGGTGTCTGCACCTATTCAACATTACTGGGTGCCACTGATGGACTGTTTCTACTAAAAAAATGTCACTTGTTGGTTTTGCACCTGTTGACCATTGCTGGGTGCTACTGCTGGAACTGTCAACTGCTTATTCTTGAGCTATGGAAAGCGTTTATGTGAATATTTGTATAAACTGATTTTTTGTGTATTACTATTAGTGAAAAATTATGAGACTCTTACGTGCACATATTCGTCATTGCTGACGCTATTGATTGAATTGTTTAACCACATAATACTTGTGTAAACTATTATGTAAAGTCACAGGTATGAAAGAATTTGTATTGCTTACTGTATTCTATATAATAGGTTATTGAAAGGTCAGTGCAAAGCCAAAATTTTATCTAGTTATATGATATTTACGTATTAATATTATCTTTTATTTTTGTCTGTATTTGTTTGACGAATTTGGTGGTATTTTCACCACCAATGCTGGCAAAAATACCATCAAATTCTAGCCGTGGAGGAAGGGCATATGAAAGGTGGCTACACTGAGCCACAGCGCCAGAGATCGCTAGAGAGCATTGTTCCGCCGCCTCCACTGGCAGTGATTATTGGGATGTCGTAGTGGGCAGTGCTTGTCCAGGACTCGTAGTAGTCAGTTCGTGTTCAGATGTGCTAGTAGGGAGTGCTTGCTGAGATGTGATACTGAAAAGTTCTTCTTGAGATGTGGTAATAGCGAGTCGGTGTGGAGATATATTGTAATGATTAGAGTGATTTTGGTCAATATATGAAGGTAACGAAACTTGATTTATTTTTCATTATTTCCATGTTTTAAATAATGCGTCATTACAGGTTCAGTCAACAAAGCATCTGGCTTGTGTTCTTGTATTAGAGTGTAATTCTGGTTTTCATGAGTAATTATGGTATTTTTATTTTCTTTAATTAATTCAGTATAAATGATATTGAAAATTTCTTGTGTTATTGAAGAAGAACCGTGCCAGATGCGTACGTTGAGTCATACTTCCACACACAGAACAGTTACACTTGTGCTTTGGTTTCGTAGGTTTTATAGTTGCTGGGGACTTAATTAATTAATTGTGTTAATGAAAATTTCCATTTCATTCTTTGTTATTGTTCTAAGCAGTCAGATTGCGTAATAATAACAGTCAGGGCCAACCGTTACGAGACTTCGTAATCGGACAAACAGCTACTAAAAACAAAAAATTAAAATTATTTTCATTATATATTAATTAAGCCCCCATGCAACACACATCCGTGCCCGAGGCAGGATTCGAACCTGCGACCATAGCAGCAGCGCAGTTCCGGACTGAAGCGCCCAGAACCGCTCGTCCGCAGCGGCCGGCTTAAAGTAACAGATAAATTTTTCACACAGTTGGAAAATTCGTGAACTTAGGGCACTCGATGATGTGATAAACTTTATTTAGCCCTCCTATCCTTTAATTAAATAATTAAGTTGCAATTCGCTAAATTAATATACTTTTTTACTTCGGTAGTTATTTGTCGATCATATCCCACACGTCATGAAACTGCACGCGTGCCAACCCGTTACTAAGTTTAACATATCCATTCATTATTTTTTCGTTAATTAATTGTTGTGTTTTATGTGGTTCTTGTAACTCTCCTTTAACCCATCATTCTCTTTTTTAGCTTTCTTAGAACAATTTTTGATTTTTACTGTAGCATGAATAGCGTGCCATAACCTCACCTCTGCATGCGTCGCTCCATCACTATGAAAGTGAGGTCCTCGAAGGTATTCTTTATGTTTTGGAAACACTCCGAACACAGGTTTCATTTTTCTATGGATTTCAATTGGAGGCATTTTTTCTGCTGTTAGAAACTCGACCACAACACTGTGAGTGTCACGCACCGACAGACTTACGTTACGCACTTCCAGCGTGCTGGAGTAGCTTGGGTCAGGAGCTTCTGTTAATCAGTAGAACGAGAA
Organism: Schistocerca nitens; assembly: GCF_023898315.1. NCBI lineage: Eukaryota > Metazoa > Arthropoda > Insecta > Orthoptera > Acrididae > Schistocerca > Schistocerca nitens. The sequence continues at coordinate 602,540,199 of NC_064619.1, read as the reverse complement.
ACAAGTCCAAGCTGCACATTATTAGTTTTGATTCATTCGATTGAGAGGCACCCACATGCCTTGCTCATACTGTGGCATCAAGCGGTCAGGCCTGCAAGATGAGTGGTCTGCCAAGCGAGTGGATTCATTCTAAATTATCGAGTAACATGAACTCTCGTACTCACAATTTAGTTACAAATCAACCTCCTGTAAGAATAATACGCAACGGAAACACGCATCTGACTATCAGTAATTTATAGAACTCTGACTGTACACTACGCACTGGCAATACCACATTTACTTTTTGTCTTTTATTTAACGGCTTTTGTCAACACGTGGCCACCGCACTGAATATGAATGGCGCACACATTATAAATTCGGGACATTACGACAGCATAGAATTCGAAGGAAAAGTCCACCAATCTTTTTCTTTTCACTATCTTATTTATTCCGATAAATTCTCTAACCTAAACACACAAATTCTATAACCTACAACAATAACACATGAGAAATTCCGCCCAGTGGGCATGGCTTTACATTGGTGAATCCCTATATTATGGTCTCGTAATTTATTTAACGCTACAGTGCACTTTCTGGATAGGATGGTGGATCTTTTATTATATCTCACGCTTCGACTCTCACAATCATCATCACGAAACTTTCCTCCAGATCGAGCGATACAGAAGGAACAAGAATAACCCACAAATCTTTTGAAACTACCTTGCTACTCTCCCATGCAAACCACACATACCCAAATTACATGACACACATCACACTGCAATAAGAAATATAAAACACTAAATAGTCATAACACTATCACTTTCAGCTTTCCCACTTCAATTAATATTTATCCCAGTTTCACACGACACTGCCCCACTTTGTAATTCTACTTTCCTACTATGAACTCTGGAGATATATGCACGTCTTCCTGTGCAATGCAAGCCAAGTGGCGTTGCTGGATAGACGGCCGACTCACCTTGATTCTCTCTCAGAGTTTAAATCTATCGTCACACGGAATCATATCACGCATTGTAACATTAAGAACATATTCATCACACACGCGAGTCCTCAACTGATACCATGGACGAGTACTTCTCTTTATCCTTTGTCTCATACACAGATTGAGACTCACACAGTACTCACCACGTGGAAGTACTCGTCTCTAATTTAAAGTCCTGCACACGTCATTTCTTAAATATTTCAGCTTATGGTACACACGCTATTTCTTAAACATTTCAACTTATTGTACACACGCTAGTAATTCAGCTCAACTTAAGCACACGGAAGTATTTCAACTTATTGCTACACGTGGTTTCATTGTGACCGTTGGTCACTTCCGAAGATTACTACAATCCCATTAATATTACCTGCCTGACATTTAATTCTCGCCACAAAAGTTCCTGAGATAGAGAAATTATTATTTCAAACTACTCTTAAATATTCCACATGCATACCATGTCTCCACTCTTTCGTCATTACGGAGCACAACTAAAACAGGTCTTAACAGCACAAGATCCAGCGGCAGAGTGCTGAAATATATCCGTTCTCTAGGTCCTCTCACACCTCTGTCGAAGTGGGGGGAGCACCTACTTACCGTATTGGTCAGCCACATTTCAGGCGCTCAAAGCTCTGGTAAATTTAATCTCTTTGGTCCCACCAAAGGTGGCCAAAGGATCGACTCAAAGATGATCATATATTCACATTCACTATCTGCAGTTAGCAGACGACCATACATTCATTCATTTCACAGATCTCACCAAACTGGATGTAGGGATTTACTTTGTGGGAGTGCACATGTGATCAATTAAATAAATAAATTGTCATTCTTTCCCACACTGGTATCCGGCTTCGCTGTATTAATTGAAATTGTGTTATTTTACAAAAAAATGTTCTGACAAAAATAATGAAGTATGTTGTACCTATTTTCAATGTCGGGGGGTACTGTACCCTTTCACGATGACTAGTTTGTGGCCGAGACCCATATTCGAACCATCATAAAGAAAGTCGAAGATGGCATTTCGGAAGATATCGAAACTGTGCAGTAAAAAATTACAGTGCATACAGGTAACATAACATGAGTTATACAGGGTGAAAAGTATTTAAACCGACAAACTCTGGGAGGTTGTAGAGGACATCAAAACAAATATTTTTCCCTAATGTCATTTTTTCCTACGAGGATTATTTAAACCAGTGGAGGTCATATTACGCTCTTCAGTTGTTAGAGGCCTTATTACGGTTGTTAGAGGGCGTATTACGCTCTTCAGTTGTAAGCAACTGCTGTCCACCAGTGTAGAAGTCCATTGTCTCTGTTTACTAATGGATCGATACATCTGGAGTGAATAGACTGATATGGTTGGTGAGTACACCACAACGGAAGAGCTGTACAGCGGGTTTATCAACAACAATATCCTAATCGTCGTATCCCGCATCATACGACCTTTGCTGCTGTGTACCAACGTCTGCGTGAGACCGGGTCATTTAGCAGATTACCTGGACAGGGACGCCGTCGCACAGCAGGAACGCTGTAATTTGAGGAAGTTGCTGGAAGACGTCCCGCTCGCTACAAGACAACACATGTGATTCCAACATGACGGGGCGCCGGCACATTTCAGTAGTAGTGTGCGTCGATTCCTGGACCGACGGTTCCCAGAAACGTGGATTGGCAGAGGTGGTCCTGTATCATGGCCTGCTCGATCCCCACATATGTCCCCTCTGAACTTTTTTTGTGTGTGTGGGGGGGGGGGGGGGGGGAGACGCGCAACCTTGTTTAGGCAACTCCTGCTGCATCAGAAGAGGATCTGATTGCCCAGATAGTAGCAGCAGCAAGAACAATTCAGGATACTCCTGGGGTTTTTGCCCGTGTCAGACAGAACATGATCCGACGATTTAACCTTTGTTTACGTGTCAATGGAGGCATTTTTGAAAATATACTGTAACTGAAATTGGGTTGTGTTAATGTGTTGTCTCTTGGTCATTAAAAAATGGAAAAGTGTTTGTTGGTTTCATTAATTTACCGCCAGATAAATCTTCCTCTAGCGGTTTAAATACTCCTCATAGGAAAAAATGACATTAGGGAAAAAATATTTGTTTTGATGTCCCCTACAACCTCCCAGAGTTTGTCGGTTTAAATACTTTTCACCCAGTATGTATGCATTGTAAATGTATACTGCACAGTTTTGACATTTTCGGAAATTTCATTTTCGACTTTCTTTATGATGGTTCGAAAACGGATCTCGGCCAGAAACTAGCCGTTGAATGAATAAAAACTAATAATGTGCAGCTTGGACTCGTTTATCTTTCTACCAACTTAGGTTACACACGCCCCAATTGGAAGCCCTCCAGCGGCAAGGGTAGCAACTAGCGTCAGCGAAGCTGGGAAATCGGCCGAGTAATACACATGGCGTCTGATACCTCAGCCGATGTTGAGAACAGAATAAAAATTCCAAGACTCTACTTTTCACCACGCCCTCGTATACAAATAAAATAACAATCACTTTACTCTCTGGGATATATAATGGCCTGGTGCTTCCTGTCGGAAGATTCAAGTGGCATCCTGGAGACATTTTCGCCGGTGGCTCAGAAGTCCGATGCGAGGGCCGACTTGGCGCCCGCAAGCGCCCTGGCCCTGGGGTATTGCAACTTATTATCGCCACTTCTGGATTAGACTTTAACAAACCTATCAAAAATATTTCTCTGTAAAGCTATTTATATTAACTATAACTTATTTGTAATTCTGTGGGTATTGTGTGGCGGAGAGAGCTACGAAATGGACGATAATGATGTCGCGATACAGGATTATTGTCTCTAAGTTTCGCGGCTCGTTGTTGCTGAAAATTCGAGAGGTTGTAATTTTCGACGAGACGGTGTTTCTCGTTGTAAGAAAGCGCCTTGTGCCTAGTCTGAACGTGTCTTCGCGCGAGGTTAGTCCAACGATGCCGGAGGAGTAGTCCTGTCCAGAGGAGAACAGTGCAAGATGTAGCCTGTTCAAAACGGTGCGCTGTTAGGTTGGAAAGTGGAACCTTCCGCGTAATCGGCCGTTTTGTCTGAAACGTGACGTTTTAAAACAGCCCCCACAGCAGGAGCATGCCCTCATTTCGGACGCATGTTCTGTTCTGGTCTAGACACGCGTCAGTGGCTGGTACAGCCAGGCTCCAGACCATGTGGTCCTACACTTTAGTTGCCACATGGAGGTACTGTGGCTGAGTGCTGCAGGGGGGCAGGACTTCGATATAATGCTACCTATCAATCGGAAAATCGGTCCATAACCTAGTTACTCGATAGTTGCAACAATCTGACCGTCTGCACTTACAATGGCGCCTCATACGAGGGTTGGAAGTTTGATAGTGGCAACTATTTATTTACAGCTAGTACAAAATAGATACGTGTTTCAAAGTTTTACTGACCTTCAAAGTAGTCACCAGCATTGTCTATAACCCGTTGCCAGCGATGTGGAAGTCGTAGGATGCTCTTAGCAGTGCCAGTTGTGTTGACAGTTCTCTAAGCTGGTCGTAGGTGTTCCAAAAATAAACAGCATAGAGGCAGAAGTGATGACCCTTTCTGCAGGACCTGACCATCATTTTGCAGGACAATGCTCAAGCACGTACAGTGCGAGCTCTTACCGATTTGTTTGACTGATGGGCCTGCTAAGTGCTATACCACCTACTACACAGCCCTGACTTAAGACCTCGTGAGTTCAATTCGATTTCTAAACTGAAGGAAACACTTCACGGCATTTGCTTCAGAACTCCTACAAATTCGTCGGGCAATAGACCGCGCCTCCTGAACGGTCAACACAACTGGCACTGCTAAGAGTATCCTACGAATTCCACATCGCTGGCAACGGTCTATACACAATGCTGGTGACTACTCTGAAGGTCAGTAAATCTTTGAAAGACGTATCTATTTTGTACGAGCTGTAAATAACTTCCACCCCTCGTACTATATTGGTGCTTAAATTCGTAGCGTTTTCCTTTTGCATGTTGGTATTCTGGTTGCTATAGGTTTATTTATCGACTATCATTTTTTATTTTCAGTTCACTGTTGTTACTTGACTTTACGTATCATCATTTTGTCCTTTGTTGATCGTGACTGCAGCTGTGGACGCTAGAATACGGAGTGCCAGGTGGAGAAATCGAAACATTTCTTACATATTCTTCTCTTTGAATTCAACAACGTGGTGACAGCAGCGGAGACATTGCGCCGTATACGGGGATAATGCCATTGGACAGAGCACGACAAGAAAATTGTGTACTCGTTTTAAGGACGATCGTTTTGACATTAGTGACACTCCACTTCGAGGAAAACTTTCGGAGCTCGATGAAGATCCTTTAAACGTTTTAATCCACAGTGCTCCACGTCATTGTACTCGAGAACTGGGAAATGTGATGAACCGTGGTCATTCCAGTACCGCGGGAAATTTGTAAGCAGTGGGGAAGGTTCAAAAATCGGGTGTGTGGATACCGCATGCTCTAAGCCAAAATGACAAAAGTCAGCGGGCGGCCGTAGGTGCACCTCCGTTTGCTCGTCATCAACTGGCTCGCGAACAACACCGACCATTCCTATCCTGTATCGTCACGGGCGACGAAAAATAGTGTCTGTATGCTAACGTAAGGAGAAGAAAGTACAGGTTAAGCCTAAATATAGCAGCAACTCCCCGTACAAAGATCCGCGTTCATCTACAAAAATAATGTTAGGCCTCTGGTGCAACAGCGGCGGCCTGGTGTACTACGCAATGCTTCTTCGAGCCGCAACCATCACTGCTGACGTTTATTGTGAACAGGTGAGACATTTTGCAGACGCATCCCAGGAACACCGACCAAGAGGACTGCGTGAAGTGATGCTACTCCACCATAACGCCCGCCCGCATTCTGCTACACTGACAAAAAACACTGTGCAGGAACTGAGTTGGGAAGTCATTCCGCAGCTACCTTATTCACCTAATCTTGCATCATGCGCCCTCAGATTTTCACATTTTCCTACGTCTATTGAACAACCTTCTAGAATGAGATTTTCACTCTGCAGCGGAGTGTGCGCTGATATGAAACTTCCTGGCAGATTAAAACTGTGTGCCCGACCGAGACTCGAACTCGGGACCTTTGCCTTTCGCGGGCAAGTGCTGTGAGTACCGGGCGTGAGTCGTGCTTCGGTAGCTCAGTTGGTAGAGCACTTGCCCGCGAAAGGCAAAGGTCCCGAGTTCGAGTCTCGGTCGGGCACACAGTTTTAATCTGCCAGGAAGTTTCATATCAGCGCACACTCCGCAGCAGAGTGAAAATCTCATTCTGGAAACATCCCCCAGGCTGTGGCTAAGCCATGTCTCCGCAGTATCCTTTCTTTCAGGAGTGCTAGTTCTGCAAGGTTCGCAGAAGAGCTTCTGTAAAGTTTGGAAGGTAGGAGACGAGATACTGGCAGAAGTAAAGCTGTGAGTACCGGGCGTGAGTCGTGCTTCGGTAGCTCAGTTGGTAGAGCACTTGCCCGCGAAAGGCAAAGGTCCCGAGTTCGAGTCTCGGTCGGGCACACAGTTTTAATCTGCCAGGAAGTTTCATATCAGCGCACACTCCGCTGCAGAGTGAAAATCTCATTCTGGAAAAATCCCCAAGGCTGTGGCTAAGCCATGTCTCCGCAGTATCCTTTCTTTCAGGAGTGCTAGTTCTGCAAGGTTCGCAGAAGAGCTTCTGTAAAGTTTGGAAGGTAGGAGACGAGATACTGGCAGAAGTAAAGCTGTGAGTACCGGGCGTGAGTCGTGCTTCGGTAGCTCAGGTGGTAGAGCACTTGCCCGCGAAAGGCAAAGGTCCCGAGTTCGAGTCTCGGTCGGGCACACAGTTTTAATCTGCCAGGAAGTTTCAACCTTCTAGAAACTTCCTTCCGAATGAAAACACGCTTCGAACGTGGCTCGACGACTTTTTCGCCTCAAACCACGTGATTGTTAAGGTTGCAGAGTCGAAAAATTATCTGTGTTTGCAGACTGTTGCAGATAGTGAAGAAGAATATATCATTAATGACTGTCCACCCCGATAGCTGAATGGTCAGCGTGACAACTGCTGTTTTCAGGGGCCCGGGATCGATTCCCCGCTGGGTCGGGGATTTTCTCCGCGCAGGGACTGGGTGTTGTGTTGTCTTAATCATCATTTCATCCCCATCCGGCGCGCAGGTCGCCCAATATGGCGTCGAATGTGATGAGACCTCTACTAAGGCGGCCGGACCTTCCCTGTAAGGGGCCTCCCGGCCAATGACGCCAAATGCTCATTTCATTTCTATTAATGACTAATGTTCGGTTATGCGTATCTGTTGTGTTTAACTTAAGGAAAAACTCTAAGAATTTATATACCCTCGCAATAAGTGCAATGGGCGCCGGACCACCGACGACTCCACGTAGCCATTAAGGTAACTCTTTTGTTCTACTGTCGTGTGCCATCTCTAGAGTGGATCTCTGTCGCTCGCTCTTAGTTACGTGTTTTATCTCTCCCTTCTGTTATGTTGTGATGTTATTGGCTAGTTACATGTCGCTAACCAACTACATATAAATTTCTTGCAGCTGTATTATTTTATGGTTGTAGGATCAGGGTTCGTGAAGTCTGGCGTTCGAGCTTGAGAAATTCCCCGTCGCTGGAACGTGATGAGAGAGGCCAGATGAAAGGTTTAGGTGCTGCGTGGTCCAGGAGCGGATAGTCGGGAGGTTCTTCTGAACTCCACCAAGGACGGTGTATCGCGTGGGAAGCCCGCTACAGGTAAGAGTGCTCCCAGGACCGAATATCGCAAAGAAAAGCACCTTTTCGGAGCTGTTTGAGTGGTCCTTGATGAAGAGGGGAGGGAGGGGGGGCGGGGAAGCAGAAATGTCCACGGACTTTTCTAGAAGCATGTGCGGATCAGGAGCGAACACCATTTTACCTTACACAGTGAGGAAGTGAACTGCGTGAGAGCCCTCCAGTGCAAACACCCAGTCAGCTTACGCAAATACAAGTGTTTGTTGACACAATTCCGTCGTCTTCTCCTGCATTTTAGAAGGTGTGCAGAAATTTTCAGTTGTCACGGTGGCAAAACTCGCGAATCCTTCCCTCCAACCGGTGACGTGTATATATATATATATATATATATATATATATATATATATATATATATATATATATACTACAAAGAACGAAACTCCTCTAGCTAGAAGGGGGGAAACCAGATGGCGCTATGGTTGGCCCGCTAGATGGCGCTTCCATAGGTCAAACAGATATCAACTGCGTCTTAGGAACCCCCATTTTTTATTACATATTCGTGTAGTACGTAAAGAAATATCAATGTTTTAGTTGGACCACTTCCTTCGCTTTGTCATAGATAGCGCTGTAATAGTCACAAACATATGGCTCACAATTTTAGACGAACAGTTGGTAACAGGTAGGTTTTTGAAATTAAAACAGAGAACGTAGGTACGTTTGAACACTATATTTCGGTTGTTCCAATGTGATACATGTACCTTTCTGAACTTATCATTTCTGAGAACGCTTGCTGTTACAGCGTGATTACCTGTAAATACCACATTAATGCAATAAAAGCTCAAAATGATGTCCGTCAACCTCAATGCATTTGGCAATATGTGTAACGACATTCCTCTCAACAGCGAGTAGTTCATTACTTTTGAATACATTATGGGAGTGGCAGTGATCAATGTCTTACAAATATTCACTATTAAAAACAGTCGTGATCACGATTTATTTATCAAGGTGACCGGTTTCGACCACTACTGTGGTCATCTTCACACCTACGTGTTGTATAGAAAGCTTTAATTAGAGGGCTACATACATTAAAGAAAATACATAAAGTTATAAAGCTATAAAACGATGAATTACCATTGAGTAGGAACCTCTTTCTGTTGGAGAATCACTACTGGAGAAACCAGTGCACGTCTTACTATATATAATGGAGGCTCCGCCCACTTCTGACGGCATGATGTCATTACTAACCAATGAGTTATAAGTCGAATAACAATTTAAAATTTCTTAGTTAAAAGAACAATGACAAGAATTAAAAATAAATACACACTAAACTTAGCTTATCAAACAGCTATTGTCAATTAAGAAGCGTTAAAAATATTTAAATATGTAGGATAAATGAACTTCGGTTTGGCAGTACATGGGTTGCTCTCTCAAGGCCTGTTAGTGAACCATTTGGAACCACTGGTTGCCATGGTGAAGTTGGACGCCGTTACAAAGATGAGGCAGCAGGCTTCTTTCCACTGAAGTTGTTGTAAATTCGATAGGTGAACTAGCGGTTGCCATGGTGAGGACAAACGCCAATGCAAAGATGTGGCAGCAGGCTTCTTTCTAACGAAGTTGTTGCGAAAGTGGAATGGCGAAGACTGTCACGTCAGACGATGTATTATTCAGCAGCAACATGTCTTTATTGAAACGATTTTCAATGAGTACGCTGCAATAATCTTTAGCTGACATGTATACTACATGCTGCACAAATACGATACGAAGTAGTTGTCCATATATATGAAATATTGTCTATGAAGTTCGTATGTAAATTACATGTGACAATTTTAATAGGCATTGCTATTCCTTAAGTTATATGCCAGTCTTATAAACAAATAAAAATAATGAAAATGGAAGGAATTTAAAATTATAATAATATGAACCATAGTGTCAAAAATAAAATGATATGAATTAGCAATATGCAGTCTAAAAGCATACGCGCAAAAATTCTAAAACAGATAGTCAGTTATAAAATAATGTTTGGTGAAATAAAATTACAATGTAAAGATAAAATATTTCCTAAAATTCTTAATAATTTTAAAAAACAAAGGACCGAAGAGTAAACATTCTAAAGCAGATAATCGAAAAGCTCAAAGAAATGTTTGTATTTGAACTGAAGTTGTTTGTTTAAAACAGATAATCTATTACTTTTGTGAAGTGAAAAGATTTCATTTTCTTCTAAAGTATTTAGCAGTGGTCCTTTTGGCACAGTATGTAATATTTTCAAATTGTTAGAAATGCAACCCTTAGAATGATTGTATCCATCAAGATATTGACCAAATATTGATTTGGTACGTGCAGTACCAGTAGTATGTTCTTTAAAACGTGCTAGAAAGTTACGGCCAGTTTGGCCAATATACTGTTTCTCACAGTCATTACATATTATTTTGTAAACGCCTGACTTTTGGTATATATTTGAGTCCCCAATTGTGTGTTTCAGTTTCATCTGTAGGGGGTTATTAGTTTTAAATGCTAGTGTCACGCTTGTATTCTTAACACGACGTTCAAAGTCCTCGACATGCAATTCCTGGTGCATAGAAATATGGTACGGTTGCAATCGATGTTGGTGTAGCATTCTCAACACTGACGTTTTGGAGATTCCCGATTCTCGCGCAATTCATCTGCCACAATGTGCGGATTAGCCGCGACAGCAGCTAAAACATCTACTTGGGCATCGTCATTTGTTGCAGGTCGTGGTCGACGTTTCACATGTGGCTGAACACTTCCTGTTTCCTTAAATAACGTAACTACCCGGCGAACGGTCCGGACACTTGGATCATGTCGACCAGGATAGCGAGCAGCATGCCCGTTGGGCATTTTGATCACAATATACATCAACACGATATCGACCTTTTCCGCAATTGGTAAACAGTCCATTTTAACACGGGTAATGTATCACGAAGCAAATACCGTACGCACTGGCGAAATGTTACGTGATACCACGTACTTATACGTTTGTGACTATTACAGCGCCAGCTATCACAAAGCGAAAAAATTGTTCCAACTAAAACATTCATATTTCTTTTCGTACTACACGAATATGTAATAACAAATAGGGGTTCCTATTTAAAAAAAAAAAAAACGCAGTTGGCCCGGTCACGATCAATGGGCCACCATATATATATATATATATATATATATATATATATATATATATATATATATATATATATATATATATATATATATATATATATATATATACTCCTGGAAATTGAAATAAGAACACCGTGAATTCATTGTCCCAGGAAGGGGAAACTTTATTGACACATTCCTGGGGTCAGATACATCACATGATCACACTGACAGAACCACAGGCACATAGACACAGGCAACAGAGCATGCACAATGTCGGCACTAGTACAGTGTATATCCACCTTTCGCAGCAATGCAGGCTGCTATTCTCCCATGGAGACGATCGTAGAGATGCTGGATGTAGTCCTGTGGAACGGCTTGCCATGCCATTTCCACCTGGCGCCTCAGCTGGACCAGCGTTCGTGCTGGACGTGCAGACCGCGTGAGACGACGCTTCATCCAGTCCCACACATGCTCAATGGGGGACAAATCCGGAGATCTTGCTGGCCAGGGTAGTTGACTTACACCTTCTAGAGCACGTTGGGTGGCACGGGATACATGCGGACGTGCATTGTCCTGTTGGAACAGCAAGTTCCCTTGCCGGTCTAGGAATGGTAGAACGATGGGTTCGATGACGGTTTGGATGTACCGTGCACTATTCAGTGTCCCCTCGACGATCACCAGTGGTGTACGGCCAGTGTAGGAGATCGCTCCCCACACCATGATGCCGGGTGTTGGCCCTGTGTGCCTCGGTCGTATGCAGTCCTGATTGTGGCGCTCACCTGCACGGCGCCAAACACGCATACGACCATCATTGGCACCAAGGCAGAAGCGACTCTCATCGCTGAAGACGACACGTCTCCATTCGTCCCTCCATTCACGCCTGTCGCGACACCACTGGAGGCGGGCTGCACGATGTTGGGGCGTGAGCGGAAGACGGCCTAACGGTGTGCGGGACCGTAGCCCAGCTTCATGGAGACGGTTGCGAATGGTCCTCGCCGATACCCCAGGAGCAACAGTGTCCCTAATTTGCTGGGAAGTGGCGGTGCGGTCCCCTACGGCACTGCGTAGGATCCTACGGTCTTGGCGTGCATCCGTGCGTCGCTGCGGTCCGGTCCCAGGTCGACGGGCACGTGCACCTTCCGCCGACCACTGGCGACAACATCGATGTACTGTGGAGACCTCACGCCCCACGTGTTGAGCAATTCGGCGGTACGTCCACCCGGCCTCCCGCATGCCCACTATACGCCCTCGCTCAAAGTCCGTCAACTGCACATACGGTTCACGTCCACGCTGTCGCGGCATGCTACCAGTGTTAAAGACTGCGATGGAGCTCCGTATGCCACGGCAAACTGGCTGACACTGACGGCGGCGGTGCACCAATGCTGCGCAGCTAGCGCCATTCGACGGCCAACACCGCGGTTCCTGGTGTGTCCGCTGTGCCGTGCGTGTGATCATTGCTTGTACAGCCCTCTCGCAGTGTCCGGAGCAAGTATGGTGGGTCTGACACACCGGTGTCAATGTGTTCTTTTTTCCATTTCCAGGAGTGTATTTTGGATGTCACACGGAAGAGTAAAGCTTCAGTAGCATCTGAGTAACAGCAGGCAACATCACTGCCAAAGAGGTTGTGCTGTGAGAGACAGTTACTAGAACCTTTGCTTGCGAGTGGAATGCAGTCTTGGACAGAGAGAGAGAGGAGTCTAGTTGTATCTTGTGGTGGCGTAAGATGTGTTTAGACCGTGCCCTTTGCTGGCTATAATTTTCTTATATTATTTTTCATTTACGAAGAGATATTTAGTAAATTCATTCAGAAGGCTTCAAAAGGTACCGTAATAGCTTATTTGCCGAGACATCCAAGTGTAATAATTAAGTTGGTCAGGGGTTTAGAGATTTTTGTGATTATGTAACAATGTGTAATTTACTGATTTTTCTTCAGATATGGATAGCATATGTGTTAGTAAGAAAGTAAAGAGAATTTGTTCAGGTTTTTTCACTATTACTGTAAAGTGAATTATTAATATTTCAAGTGATAAAGTATTTTGTCTTAGTGATGTAAAGTTTTGTTAGTACAGTTACTTACTGGTTTTCCATCAGTCAGCTTTCGTCTCTTTATTTCAAGTTTCACATACATAATTTTGCTTTCCCGAGTTTCTCAGTAACGGAACTTAGTTGACAGTGATCATTGCAGTAACGAGATTTATTAGCACAGAAGTTTTTTGGGTGTGTCTACAGTTTAAAGCGCGCATTGCACGTCGCGTTGCTAGTAGTTTGAATTTTTATTTTTTAACTAGAATGGCGGCAGCAGCCGCAGTAATTTGGTGACAACAGCAACACAGCATTTATTCATTGTGGAAACAGGTAGGCTATTTATAACTGACGTGTGATACAATTAACATTTCAACGGTGAGATACTTTTCAGACAGGGCAGTTTTGGTAGTTGTTTATGATTCATATTTTTCTGCCAGTCAGATTGCTTGTATTACTGGTTAACAGGACCGTTTTCTTTGATGTAACAGAACAGACTGTATCCTCGCCATGAACATTACAGTACACAATTTAATGTTTCTGATTAACGTTTGCATTGCTGATCACTTTCCAAGAACTTCGAGGATACTTACGAACTTAACTGCTTCTCCAGTGGTGAGTTCACATTACCACACAGACTAAATACCAGTAAACATAACTGTAGGATACCATACACCAAAAACTAATTAGTCACTTTCACCATGACAAAAGAATTGTTTAATAGTGCACCTAGAGAGTATGAAGGCCAAAAATATAAAGAGTAGACTCGCTGAAAGTTAATACGGCAGAAGTAATTCACATATTGCCGCGCGAGTTGAATGCGCCACTGTGTCGTATGTTATCTGCATTACTTTGCCTAACCCAATAGAAAACGTTCTACTTTGTGTTCGGCGACAGTTATGGTTTCAGCATGATGGTATACCGCCGAGCTTCGAAATGAGTATATCCATCTACACTCCTGGAAATTGAAATAAGAACACCGTGAATTCATTGTCCCAGGAAGGGGAAACTTTATTGACACATTCCTGGGGTCAGATACATCACATGATCACACTGACAGAACCACAGGCACATAGACACAGGCACAGAGCATGCACAATGTCGGCACTAGTACAGTGTATATCCACCTTTCGCAGCAATGCAGGCTGCTATTCTCCCATGGAGACGATCGTAGGGATGCTGGATGTAGTCCTGTGGAACGGCTTGCCATGCCATTTCCACCTGGCGCCTCAGTTGGACCAGCGTTCGTGCTGGACGTGCAGACCGCGTGAGACGACGCTTCATCCAGTCCTAAACATGCTCAATGGGGGACAGATCCGGAGATCTTGCTGGCCAGGGTAGTTGACTTACACCTTCTAGAGCACGTTGGGTGGCACGGGATACATGCGGACGTGCATTGTCCTGTTGGAACAGCAAGTTCCCTTGCCGGTCTAGGAATGGTAGAACGATGGGTTCGATGACGGTTTGGATGTACCGTGCACTATTCAGTGTCCCCTCGACGATCACCAGTGGTGTACGGCCAGTGTAGGAGATCGCTCCCCACACCATGATGCCGGGTGTTGGCCCTGTGTGCCTCGGTCGTATGCAGTCCTGATTGTGGCGCTCACCTGCACGGCGCCAAACACGCATACGACCATCATTGGCACCAAGGCAGAAGCGACTCTCATCGCTGAAGACGACACGTCTCCATTCGTCCCTCCATTCACGCCTGTCGCGACACCACTGGAGGCGGGCTGCACGATGTTGGGGCGTGAGCGGAAGACGGCCTAACGGTGTGCGGGACGGTAGCCAGCTTCATGGAGACGGTTGCGAATGGTCCTCGCCGATACCCCAGGAGCAACAGTGTCCCTAATTTGCTGGGAAGTGGCGGTGCGGTCCCCTACGGCACTGCGTAGGATCCTACGGTCTTGGCGTGCATCCGTGCGTCGCTGCGGTCCGGTCCCAGGTCGACGGGCACGTGCACCTTCCGCCGACCACTGGCGACAACATCGATGTACTGTGGAGACCTCACGCCCCACGTGTTGAGCAATTCGGCGGTACGTCCACCCGGCCTCCCGCATGCCCACTATACGCCCTCGCTCAAAGTCCGTCAACTGCACATACGGTTCACGTCCACGCTGTCGCGGCATGCTACCAGTGTTAAAGACTGCGATGGAGCTCCGTATGCCACGGCAAACTGGCTGACACTGACGGCGGCGGTTCACAAATGCTGCGCAGCTAGCGCCATTCGACGGCCAACACCGCGGTTCCTGGTGTGTCCGCCGTGCCGTGCGTGTGATCATTGCTTGTACAGCGCTCTCGCAGTGTCCGGAGCAAGTATGGTGGGTCTGACACACCGGTGTCAATGTATTCTTTTTTCCATTTCCAGGAGTGTATTAAAATGAAGCGTGGATTGGTCGTGAAGGTCCAATGTTCTGGTCGCCGCGCTCCCCGGAACTTAATCCACTAGATTTTTGTTTGTGGGGACACAAAAGAGCAAGTTCATGGTATTCCACCTATGTATGTACACGATCTAATAGCTCACGTGCACACCGTTTCGGAAATGGTGGATGCAGATGTGTTGCATAGGATCCAGCAAAGTATGATCCAGCAAGTGGCAAAGTGTTTGCAGATGCGTCGTGGTCACTGTGAACATGTTCTCTTAAATGAACGTTGCTCGTACGTGTACGTACTGGCCTATTGCTTTTTTGTGCCTCATTGGATACAGACGATGTTACTGTATCCATTATTATTTTCTGTTGGTGTTGTTTGTGTCACGGACGAAACAAAGTGGTCGTTTACGTGTTTAAGAAGTTCATGTTATGTCTTAATGTTTAAATAAAGGTAACAGTAACAGAAAGATATGCGCAATATACCGCTCAGCCGAGGTGGAAATAGCTCGATGGTCACAAATTATAGAGTGCAGCAATCAGTCGTCCTTTTTTAGATTTTATTACGCAAATCCAGATTTCGGCTAGTGGCTAGCCATTATAAATAAACAAATGGCTCTGACCACTATGGGACTTAACATCTGAGGTCATCAGTCCCCTAGAACTTAGAACTACTTAAACCTAACTAACCTAAGGAGATCACACACATCCATGCCCGAGGCAGGATTCGAACCTGTGACCGTAGCGGTCGCGCGGTTCCGGACTGAAGCGCCTAGAACCGCTCGGCCACAGGGGCCAGCGGCTAGCCATTCTTAATGCACTATTTTCTATTCTCGATGCATGTAAGTCCCTGAGAAAGAAAATAGTGCATTGAGAATGGCTAGCCACTAGTCGAAATCTGAATTTGCGTAATAAAATCCAAAAAAGGACGACTGATTGCTGCACTCTATAATTTATGAGCCACGTAACAGTCGCTGAGTGCACCCACTTTCCGAATGGAAGGTAGCCTGATGAATAGTTCGATGGTTTTAACTGAAAAAAAAGTTTGGGATGAACGCTAATGGAACATCGGGGAATTTGCATATCTATTCCCCACGGCACTGCCTCGTCTCACAGAACTATTTGGTCAGCCCCGGCACAGCGCAGAGTTCATGCTAACTGTTGTTGCCATGCTCCATGCGGTTATGGAGTTGCCAGAGCTTGAGTTTTTAACCACAGTTCTGTTGAAACTATTGCCGAGGCTAGGTTTTCCTAGATACGCTTTTGCCTTGAATTCGGATGAGGAGTCGCATGCCAGCCTCTAACTGCGGCATTTTTTTTTTCCTCCTGTAAACATATAGAGACAGGTAGGCCTGTCTGCCAAATGGACATTTTCATGAAGCATGTAAGTCAAGAAATTGGTAGATCGAATAGCTAATGAGGAGGTACCGAATCGAATTCAGGAGAAAAGAAATTTATGACACAACTTGAGTAAAAGAAGAGTCTAGTTGACAGCCCATATCGTGAAGCATGAAGTAACCGAAATTTAGTAATGGTGGAAAGTGTGGAGAACGAGAATTCTAGAAGGAAACCAAGGGACGCAGAAGAAAAACGAGAAACGCAAGGTAAGGCACCAGAAGTGGAAGAATCATTAGCTGAGACATTTCAAGATGACGTGCCTCAAGCCAATATGCTCCAAGACAGTTTCTCAGTCTTTTACAATGGAAAAATCTCCAGAAGCACAACATGAATTGGTAACTGTTCTCATGTCTTCAGAAATGGCATCGGATGCATTGGTTACGGTTTATGAAGGTTATAGTACGCCATCGTCATTCTCTGTGTCACCAAAGCTGTTAACACCTCCTCGAAACGTTGACTTGGTAAAAAATGTAAATACAATCGCCAACACGAAAAAGGGCAGAACAGTAATACTGGTTCTTTGACTTCATCAGGCGAGGAAAACAGATGGAACATGCATATTTTGTAACAGGCTTTATTCAGAGTCATTATAGAGGGATGGGTGATCTAGTATCTATCTTGTTGCGGTTGGGCTCATGAACAATGTGCCAGTGCTCGGGAAGAGGACAACCACTCTTTCTACGATTTCTTTTCTTAATGAAGTGTATTTTTGTTTTTATTAGCACCAGTTATTGAGAGCTTTTCATATTTGAGAGTGATACTTTCAAAATGTGTTCTTCTTTTCCAGAAAACAGTTGTGGCACTTTGAATTGATTAATGATATCCCTTGGTAATATTTTCAAGGATTTCTATATGTTTTATGTATTTTTTGCAGTAGAATAGACAGGTGTTCTTGTTTTCAAGTTTTCTTCCATTCACTTGAATGGGTACCCATTTTATCCCAGGGGTACTGCAAAAAATGGGTATTTTGCACCATCACCTTGGTTTCATTTGCTGTTCGTAGTTTAGTAGCTTCGCCCTTCCCCTTTCCTTCCATCTCGCATCCCTCCCACCTTGCCCACACCCCCACCACCACCAACATCACCGCAAACCATCAACAGCTCGTGTTACACCTTTTTTCCCCTCACCCCTTGCAGAGGGGAATGCGGGTCGAACTGAATACGCTCCACCCCGAACCACTTCTGCCGCGGCGGGGGGGGGGGGGGGGGGGGGGGGGTTCCGTGCGAAGGGAGTGCGTGCTCGCAGACAATGTAGCGTACGCAACAAGGGAAACGGGGCCCGTGTTTCGATCTCTGTCCGAAACGTTAGTAAAGGCTAAAAGTTTCGCACACAGCTAAAGACATTTAAATGATGAAAACAATCAGATCCAGAAAACGATAACTGTTTTAAACAACGACAGATGAGTATCATCATCACAATCAACCACAACAGCCATCTGACATATACAGCTAGGTAAACGCCTTTTCTAGACTTATTCTTGCAGGACGTTCTTATGCTATACACATCCGTATTGTTCCTAGATATTTCCAAACGTCACCGTGCCGCGAAACAGCAGGTCTTATCTTTTGTAATGCGGTCCATTTATGCAGGGCGATTCAAAAAGAGGATACAGGTTTCAGTTGTTTATTTCAAACTATGAAAGAAATACATTGCGCTGTCACTGGATAGAACATGGGTCGAAGTTTTGTATTCGCATAGACACCATACCGTACACTCAACATGAGCACCATCCTTTGATCGAGAAACATCGAAACGGTAGTCCATTTCATCAACAAGTCACTGAGTATTGGATCTACAGCTTGAATTATTCTGCTTCTCAGTTGTCGAAGAGTAGACGCCATAGGTGTCTTTTATGTATCCCTACAGAAAAAAACCCGCGAAGTTTGAGGTCTGGTGACCTGGGAGGCCAAAAGCAATGAACAACACCTTGTTGTTCGCCCTTTTGTACCCAACGCTGTGGGACGGAATTGTTAAGATAGCGCCGCACCTTACGGTGAAACTGAGGGGGGGGGGGGGGGTATGCGTCTTCATGGATAAAAATGAAATAATTGGAATGTTTGTGAAGTTGAGGATACAACAGATTTTGCAACATGTCCAGGTATGACATTCGTATCAAGTTTCCTCTGCAAAAAAGAAAGGTCCGTAAACTTTGTGAAAAGAAACGGCACAAAACTCATTCGGTTTCGGCGAGTGTCCTTCATGTTCGACGATTGCGCCAGGAACTCTTACATTATGGCCGTTTACTTTAATCGATAGACAAGACGTCGAATCGTCCGAAAATATGAGCCGTTCAGGAAAAGTATCCTACGCCATACCCAGGAGAACTGAAATGCGAAATTCGTGCCTTCTGGGAAGTAATAGCTGCACCAACTGCAACTTGAGAGGCTTCATATGCAGGCGTGGTTTCAGAACACATCACAACGTTGTTTGAGCAAGTTGAAGTTCCTAGTCTGCCTGTTTTGTGAGACTTTCGAGGGCTCCGTGTGAACTACCTCGGATACGCTCGACATTCTCATCAGACATGCGTAGCCGACAACTGCTCCTCCCTTTGCATATGCAAACATCTTCCAAGAATTTTGTATGCTTCCTGCTGAAGCGACGGCGGAAAGCATGTCATGCTTGAACAGTGGACTAACTTCACTCAAATTCTAACACACGAAATGATTTCTTTTGTGGTGTCGTCACCGTGTTGCTACAAACAAACACCAGCGGAGCTGTGTCAAATCTTTGAACCTTCTTCTAGCCAGTGGGATGTGCGCAATATGTTGCTGTGTTCTATAGTTTGTCTGTAATAAACAACCCAAATCTGTTCCTTGTTTTTGAATTACCTGGTATATTGTACTGTTCTTTCCCTATCCTTACAATGGTATTTTTGTTTCCTTCTTAAGTTGTTGCAGCTGTCTTTTACATCAGACCAACAGGAAAGAAGGATTCAGTTTCTTTTCTGTTCTTTCTCCAAATAGTTCGTTACGGAAGACACGAATTCGTGGGCATGCCTATGTAGCATGTTCCATTTCATTTCAACTGTTGGCTTGCACCACTCGTCCCACTGAAGATTGAAATGAAATAGAACTGAAAAACGTTAAAAACACCAAAACGAAACAAACTACGAAATACACTTACACTTAAACAGAGACGACAGCAGCAGTAATAGCAACCTACCAGATCTCGAAAGTTCCGTCGGGATTCGATTTCTTATCTCTAGGAATGGCTGTTTAGTGTGGTAATACACTCAAGAGCCAAAGAAACTGGTATACCTGCCTAATATGCTGTAGTGCCGCAAAACGATGTGGCATGGGGTCTGCTAACGTCTGAAGTAGTGCTGCAAGGAACTGACACCATGAATCCTGCAGGGCTGTCCATAGATCTGGAGATCTCTTCTGAACAGCACGCTGAAAGGCTTCCCAGATATGCACAATAACGTTCATGTCTGGAGAGTATGGGGGCCAGCGGAAGTGATTAAAACTCAGAAGAGTGTTCCTGGAGCCACCCTGTAGCAGTTCTAGACGTGTGGGTTGTCGCATTGTTCTGCTGGAATTCCCCAAGTCCGTCGGAATGCACAATCGACATGAATGGATGCAGGTGATCAGACTGGATCCTTACCTATCAGAGTCGTATCTAGACGTATCAGGGGTACCACATCACTCGAACTGCATACGCCTCACACCAACACAGAGCCTCCACCAGCTTGAACAGTCTGCAGGTAACATGCAGGGTCTATGGATTCATGAGGTTTCCTCCATACCCGCACACGTCCATCCGCTCGATACAATTTGAAACGAGACTCGTACGACCAGGCAACATGTTTTCAGTCATCAACAGTGTAATGTCGGTGTTGACGGGCCCAGGTTAGGTGGAAAGCTTTGTGTCGTACGGTCATGCTTTGCTACGTGTCTCCTGTCAAAGTCGTATCTAGACGCATCAGAGGTCCCATATCACTCCAGCTGCACAAGCCCCACACCATTACAGAGCCACCACGAGCTTGAACAGCCCCCTGCTGACATACAGGATTCATGGATTCAAGAGGTTGTATCCATATCCGTACACGTCCATCCGCTCGATACAATTTCAAACGAAACTCGTCCGACCAGGCGTCATGTTTCCAGTCTCAACAGTCAAAAGTCGGTGTTGACGGGCCCAGGCGAGGCATAAAGCTTTGTGTCGTGCAGGCATCAAGGGTACACGAGTAGGTCTTCGGCTCCGAAAGTCCATATTGATGATGTTTCGTTGAATGGTTCGCACTCTGACACTTGTTGATGGCCCAGTATTGAAATCTGTGGCAATTTGCGGAAGAGTTGCATTTCTGTCACGTTGAACGATACTCTTCAGTCGTCGTCGGTCGCATTCTTGCATGATCTTTTTCCGGCCGCAGCGATGTCTAAGATTTGATTTGATATAATCCATTATGGAGTCGAGGTAGCAGTTGTCGTTATACTGTTTATCACTGTTAGCATTCAACCGCGATTCTTATACATATATTTTAACAACGCGTTTCAAGAGACAATGCTCTCATCATCAGGTTGTAAAATCTATGTCATGAAATTAAACGGACTAAAAAGACAAAATACCATCACCAATAGTTGGGAAGTCCATAGAGTAAAACAGAATTAAAAGTATATTGGACTGTGGGTCCTCGTCTTACATTGAAGTTGTTGACACAAGTCAATGGCCGTCCCATAGCTACCAAATATGCTGTCGACTGCGCCGGCTCGGGAGCTGTTGTGGACTGACGTGCCTAGGTGTTGTGGTGTGGTTACAGCCGTGTGCTTGACGGTAACGCTATGCTATTGGGCGCTTCATTTCCTTATTGCATTGGTCTGCCATCGTTAGCCTCTCGCAACTCCGTCATTGACATGCTACAAGTTTAAAGTCGCATGCCTGCCCTAAAATAATTCTAAAAACCCGGAAAAGTAATAAGCGCAAAAAGAATAAACCTGATGGAGAGAAAGTGAAAATTATCACGATGCGATACTACGGAAAAGTCTCACAAAAGATAGCAAATATTTTTAAGCCATACGATGTCAAAATAGTTTTTCAGACTAATAACCTAGTGAGGTATAGCCTTAAGCACGATATTGGCGAGAAGAGAAATAAGTTTGAAAGATCGGGAGTTTATAAGATTCAGTGCAGAACGTGTGATGCAAAATATATAGGGCAGACAGGAAGATCATTCGCGATCCGGTATAAAGAACATAAAGATGCGTTCAGGTTAGGAAATTATGACAAATCAGCTGTTGCGAACCATATATATGAAACAGGCCATCCCCTTAATAGCATAGAAGACAACGTAGAAATATTGCATGTAGAAAAGAAAGGGAGGAAACTTGATTTACTAGAGGAATTCGAGATAGCTATCCATGAAAAGAAACAAAGCAATATCCTAAATGTACAAGATAACTTTAAAGAAATGAGATTTTTTAGCGGGTTTTTAGAATTATTTTAGGGCAGGCATGCGACTTTAAACTTGTAGCATGTCAATGACGGAGTTGCGAGAGGCTAACGATGGCAGACCAATGCAATAAGGAAATGAGGCGCCCAATAGCATAGCGTTACCGTCAAGCACACGGCTGTAACCACGCCACAACACCTAGGCACGTCAGTCCACAACAGCTCCCGAGCCGGCGCAGTCGACAGCATATTTGGTAGCTATGGGACGGCCATTGACTTGTGTCAACAACTTCAATGTAAGACGAGGACCCACAGTCCAATATACTTTTAATTCTGTTTTACTCTATGGACTTCCCAACGATTGGTGATGGTATTTTGTCTTTTTAGTCCGTTTAATTTCATGACATAGATTTTAAAACCTGATGATGAGAGCATTGTCTCTTGAAACGCGTTGTTAAAATATGTATAAGAATCGCGGTTGAATGCTAACAGTGATAACCAATCTAGGATTTGATGTTTTATCGGATTTCTTATATTCACTGTATACTCGTGATATATTCGTACGGGAAAATCCCATAACTCGTGCTCCGACTGTAACACCCTCAGTTAAATCTTGATAACCTGCCATTGTAGCAGCAGTAACCGATCTAGCCACTTGTATTATATAGGCGTTGCCGACCGTAGTTCCGTATTCTTCCTGTTTACGTATCTCTGTATTTGAGTACGCATGCCTATTCCAGTTTCAGTGGCACTTCAGCGTAGGAAATAATGCCTATCCTGACACTCTGCTGTTCGTACAGCGTTTTCAAACGGGAACGAACAGGGTCGCTTAGCCTCAGTTTTGTCTCTGCTGTCCTGTAACGGTCGCCACGCAGTGTCCACGTGGTCGGTATGTCTCCGTCACAGAGGAGAGCGCTTTAGGCGCCACGCTGGCGAAAATACGGCTCTGAGGCCTCACTCACTTACGTTAGAACTGAGACATTTGCTAAGAAATCTAGTACGACGTTTGCCGCTCGCCAGACGTGAATGATCCACGTGATTTACACTATCACCGGTCACAGTCTGCGTAACACGGAGAGATTCTAGGACCTAAAGGCTAGCTAACACAGGCCATCGAAGTCCACCGTTGTTCCTATTGCCAGTATTTCTCTCTCTCTCTCTCCCTCTGCCTCTCTGTCCCTGTCTGTGTTTCTCTCTCTCTCTCTCTCTCGTCTCTGTCCCTTAGTGGCTTCCCTGGTATCATTCTCCAACCTCTATTTGTAACTGATAATTTATCGCATATGAAACCTGATACTGTGAAACGTCCCATTAGAAAAATTATGAATGACTGTGCTGATAAACCTCTTACGTTATTTGAGTTTGAAACAGCTGAGCAAAACTGAACGTACTCCGACATTTCGCTCTTTACTTATTCTGATCATCACTAAACTGACACACAATGTTTTTAGCGCAACGCAATCTGATTTTCAAAAATCCCTACAAAAGAATGGCCCTGACTAACAATAACCTATCCGTTTCATGAATCACTTACCTCACAAAAATCTTGCTTCTCGAACTACTGCAATAGAGCTAGCGCCAATACTGCCAGCTAAATAAAAGATTCTAACTACTGAAGGCACTAACTACTGATAGGCATAGTTAGCATATGAAAGATTTTGATAGAGAACAAACAATGTATTTACCTTAATAGTGTTCAAAAGTCATTATATATATATACAGTGTGAGTCACCTAACGTTACCGCTGGATATATTTCGTAAACCACATCAAATACTGACGAACCGATTCCACAGACCGAACGTGAGGAGAGGGGCTAGTGTAATTGTTTAATACAAACCATACAAAAATGCACGGAAGTATGTTTTTTAACACAAACCTACGTTTTTTAAACAAATACGTAATCAGTGCCGTTTGTTGCATTGTAAAATGTTAATTACATCCGGAGATATTGTAACCTAAAGTTGACGCTTGAGTACCACTCCTCCGCTGTTCGATCGTGTGTGTCGGAGAGCACTGCAACATACATCGCGTTTCTACAGAATGATCTGCCAACGTTGCTCGAAAATGTCCCACTGGAAACGCGTCGACGAATGTGGTATCAGCATGATGGTGCACCTGAACATTCCGCAATTAACACTAGGCTGACCCTTGACAGGATGTTCGACGGGCGTTTCATAGGACGTGGAGGACGCATAAATTGGCCAGCCCGTTCTCCTGATCTTACACCTCTGGACTTCTTTCTGTGGGATACGTTAAAGGAGAATGTGTACCGTGATGTGCCTACAACCCCAGAGGATATGAAACAACGTATTGTGGCAGCCTGCGGCGACATTACACCAGATGTACTGCGGCGTGTACGACATTCATTACGCCAGAGATTGCAATTGTGTGCAGCAAATGATGGCCACCACATTGAACAACTATTGGCCTGACATGTCGGGATACACTCTATTCCACTCCGTAATTGAAAACGGAAACCACGTGTGTACGTGTACCTCTCCCCTCATGGTAATTTACATGTGCGTCAGTGAAGAAGACCAATAAAAAGGTGTTAGCATGTGGACGTAATGTGCTGTTCCAGTCTTTTCTGTACCTAAGGTCCATCACCGTTCCCTTTGGATCCCTACGTAATTCGGTGCTCTCCGATACACACGATCGAACAGCGGAGGAGAGGTAATCAAGCGTGAACTTTAGGTTACAATATCTCCGGATGTAATTAACATTTTACAATGCAACAAACGGCACTGATTACGTATTTCTTTATATGTTCAGATGTGCTAACAAAACTAACGGGGTTCCATTTTAAAAAACGTAGGTTTGTGTTAAAAAACATACTTCCGTGCATTTTTGTATGGTTTGTATTAAACAATTACACTAGCCCCTCTCCTCACGTTCGGTCTGTGGAATCGGTTCGACAGTATTTGATGTGGTTTACGAAATATATCCAGCGGATATATATATATATATATATATATATATATATATATATATATATATATATATATATATATATATAATCAGTTCATGACATCCAGTCTTACAAATTTCCTTTCTCTGACGGACACACGTCCAGATCGTCCGCTCTCAAAACTCTGCAATTTCTCTCCCCACATCGACCACTGCTGGCGGCTCACCTCCAACTGCGCAACGCTACGCGCTGTTCACATCCAACTGCCCAACACTACAATAGCGAATATTCCAACAATGCCAACCAGCCACAGATTGCACTCAGCACAGTCAGTGATTTTCATACAGAGCGCTACGTGGCGTTACCAGCATAAGAACCTAAACAGCCTATTTACAACTGAACACTAGTGCAATCTTCCCTCCCGATTTCAGTTCTTAATATTCGTTATTCGTTTTGTTTGTAAATCTTAAATACAAGTTAAATTTCAACTAATGATTCAGATTAGCACTCCTACCACTAAACGCGCTTCCTGTTCATCTACATCCCCGTGATAAGCCTTGGTCAACCACAATAATTGCCCTCTTTGAGAGGCACCCACATGCCTTGCCCATACAGTGGCGTCAAGCAGTCAGGCCTGCAAGATGAGTGGTCTGCCAAGCGAGTGGATTCATTTTTTATCTATCGAGTAACATGAGCTCTAGTACTCACAATTAAGTTACAAATTATTCTCCTGTTTGAATATTAACCAACGGAAACGGATAACGCAAATCTGACTATTAAAAATTTACACAACTCGGATTGTTCACTACGCACTGGCAATACCACATTTTCTTTCTTATTCAACGGCTTTGATCATCACGTGGCCATCGCACTGAATATGAGTGGCGCACACATCATAAATTCTGGATATCATGACAACATACTATTCGAAGGAAATGGCCACCAATCTTTTTCTTTTCACTATCTTTTTTATTCCGATAAATTCTATAACCTCAACACACAAATTCTATAACCTACAACAATAACACATGAGAAATTCCGCCCAGTGGGCATGGCTTCACATTGGAGATTCTCTATCTTATGGTCTCGTAATTATTTAACGCTACAGTGCACTTTCTGGATAGGATGGTGGATCTTTTGCTATATCTCACACTTCGACTCTCACACCCATCATCAAGAAAATTTCCTCCAGACCGAGTGGTACAAAAAGGAACATGCATAACTCACTGCCTCGTTACTCTCCCATGCCAACCACACATACTTAAATTTCATGAAATACATCACACTGGCAACATACAATACAAAGAATAGTCACAACGTTATAATCACATCACTTTCAGCTTTCCCACTTCAATTAGTATTTATCCCAGTTTCACACGACACTGCCCCACGTCGTAACTTTTCTTTCCTACTATGAACTCGGGAGATATATGTACGTCTTCCTGTGCAATGCAAGCCAAGTGGCGTTGCTGGATAGACGGCTGACTCACCTTGCTTCTCTCTCAGAGTGTTATAGTTTGAATCAAGCGGCACACGGCAACATAACACGCAAAGTAATATTAAGAACATATTCATCACACACGCGAGTCCTAAACTGATACCATGGATGAGTACTTCTCTTTATCCTTTGTCTCACACACAGCTTGAGACTCACACAGTACTCACTATGTGGAAGTACTCATCTCTAATTTCAAGTTCTGCACACGCCATTTCTTAAATATTTCCAACTTATAGTACACACGCCAGTAATTCAGCTTAACTTATGCACTCGGTAGTATTGCAACTTATTGCTACACGTGGTTTCATTGTGACCGTTGGTCACTTCCGAAGATTACTACGATCCCCTTAATATTACCTGCCTGACATTTAATTCTCCCCACAAAAGTTCCTGAAATAGAGAAATTATTATTCCAAACTACTCTTAAGTATTTCACATGCATACCATGTCTCCACTCTTTTGTCTTTACGGAGCACACCTAAGATGGGTCTTACCAACACTATATCCAGCGGCAGAGTGCTGAAAACATGGCCGTTCTTCAGCTCCTCTAGCACCTCTGTCGAAGTGGGGGAGCACCTTGCTACCGTATAGGTCAGCTACATTTCAGGCGCTCAAAGCTCAGGTAAATTTCATTTCTTTGGTTCCACCAAAGGTGACCAAAGGATCGTCTCAAAGATGATCATATATTCACATTCACTATCTGCGGTTAGCAGACGACCATACATTCATTCATTTCACAGATCTCACCAAACTGGATGTAGAGATTTATTTTGTGGGAGTGCACATGTGATCAATTAAATAAATAAATTGTCATTCCTTCCCACACTGATATCCGGCTTCGCTGTATTAATTGAAATTGAGTTATTATTAGGAAAAAGATGTTGTACTGACAAGAATAACGAAGAATGTTTTACCTGTTTTCAGTGTCGGGCGGTACTGTACCCTTTCAACTTCACGGCTGTTAGTAGGGTCGAGTCAGAAGCTTCCTCAACTACACGGTACGGCAGCATCATGTTTGGGCTGCATTTTTTAGAGGCAGTGGGCAGCAGGTGAAGTGTGGCACCACAACTTTCATAAGTAAAAGTAGGTAACATAAACTGAGTGTAGACATCGCTTTCATACACGTTGGAAGCTTTGTCTGCGAAACCATATTGAGTTTATCAAAACCAGCCCACTTCATTTCCAGTGATTTGCTTATCTGTTTATTCATTAGTTCAGTTGCTCGTATCGACTGCCTTTCACATGATAACGCAGTTGGTTCTGCATCGTCATTGTCAGTTTTTATCGTTTTCTTTTCAGTATCGTGGCTAAACTTCGCTATTATTTTATTGCAAATGTTTTCCAGACCTACTTCCAAAGTTTTTCTATTACGTTTGTCACCATTCCTTCCTTCGGAATTACCTTCATAATTGTTCTCTCCTTTTTTATTATTAATTATCTGCGTTTCCGGTTCGTCTCTACAACTACGAATTTTAAAAGAAATTTTGCATGTTTGTACGCCTGAGACATTTTGCGGAAGAAGGGTCCACAGGTCTATGCCCCCTTTTTCGGAAAATGTTTTAAAACTAATCAGCGGGTTATATAAAATATGTTGTTTTATTATCTCAACGCTGCAGGTAAGGGAGCGTTTTCTTGATGCGTACGCACGCGGAACCCGAGGGTTAATGTGCAGCTCAGCTTCAAGAAAGAGAACTGTATTTAAAATTCAGAAGTATTTTGTTCTGAAATACGAAGCAGATAGTTCAGTACTGGGCTCACTAGAATATGAAGGTCCATATATATCATTCCGACTTTGGAAACACAAATAGAGTATTGGCGCATTGAAAAATCTGAGACTGTCAGCAGTGGTGACTAATCCAGTGACGCCAGAAAAATAAAAGGATGTCAGAGATTTATTTAAGTACATGGATGATGAAAGTAGCTCGTAGTTATAAAACATGCTTCAAGATAGTCACCAGCAACCAGATGTTGTTTAGAATACGTACATCCATGCAGTATGGGAAGAAAAAGAAGAAGAAGGTCCCTAGTTACTTAGAAAGAATACCAGAGAAACTGTCCATCATAATGCATGGAACACAGGACAAAACAGTGGTATCTCGTTTGTATGGTTGTATTTTGTTATCAAGTTCCTTTCTATTATTTTATTTTGTACCTTTATGAGGGTTCCCTTGTCGTAGTGTGGGGCGGCGGGTAAAATAGTAAAATAAAGCTTCGCCGTTTACAAGCACCTGAAAACTTTTTTGCGGTTAGCCAGAAAGCGGTGGGGAATATACTGATCACAATTTTCAATCTGGTAGTGAATATTACTCTTCGTACTCACTGAGAGAAAATGTTCTCACTTGTATTCAGTAAATGTTTACACACCCAAACATAATAGTATATCTGATAGTAATAATAATATCCCTATCAGAACCAGCACTATCAGCATTCAGAGGCGACCTCTATGTTAAGTCGCAAGTAAAATGGTATATCACCCTGACTTCTTTCCGCCCCTGGTAGCTGAGTGGTCAGCGCGACGGAATGTCATACCCAACGGCCCGGGTTCGATTCCCGGCTGGGTCGGAGATTTTCTCCGCTCAGGAACTGGGTGTTGTCGTTACCATCATCATTTTCATTCCCATCGTCACGCAAGTCGCCGAAGTGGCGTCAACTCGAAAAACTTGCTCGCGACGAACGGTCTACCCGACGGGAGGCCCTAGCCACACGGCATTTCCATTTACCCTGACTCCTAACCACCAAAGTTAATTGCTCGCCTTAAAAGTGGAAAATAGTCTCGCCACTTGCCATGCGGTTTTGTCAACATTACGGGCGGCACGCAAAGAGTTACTTCCGTGAAAAGGAAGCGATCCAGGACGGTGTACAGTCCTCGCGAGTTCGCTTCCTACTTTTACCGAAAAAGCGTTCTGCAGCTATCCGGCTGTGACGTCATCTGAAGCACAGCGCACACAGGCGTTCGACTGAGGCAGACCGATTGATATCTCGTTGCTAAGTGTCTCTTTTTACTGACTCTCTGGCTGTATTCACACAGGGTTATTCTAAATGGTGGACTCATTTCAAAACTTCGTATTTATTCAAGTACAAACCCAAAATGAGCAAGCCTTACGCCAATGAAAAGAGTTTTATTTCATAATGTTTGATGTCAATTTAATAAATTTAATAATTTGTAATTAATTAGTTTTTAATAAGTATTTAATAATTAGAAATGCGATTAACGTTATAAATGTTCGATGTGGCCACCGTTGGCAGCACGGCAAAGATCGACGCGGTAACCAAACTCGTCCCACACACGTGAAAGCGTATCTGCTGTTGCTGTGAGCACGGCAGCAGTGATGCGATTCCGCAGATCGTTCAGAGTGGTCCGTAGAGGCGGGACGTAAACAGCTTCCTTCACGTAACCCCGTAAGAAGTCGCAGGGTGTGAGATCAGGAGATGTCGGTGACCAGAAGTGCAGAGCCAGGTCCTCGAGTCCCCTGCGACCTATCCAGCATTGAGGAAAAGCCTCGTACATCACGGTGCCAATGAAGCGGAGCTCCATCCTGTAAGAAAATGAAGTCCTGGGAATCTTCCATAACTTGAGGGAACAGCCATTGTTCCAACAAGTCCAGGTACGTGATTCCCGTTACAGTTCTTTCCGAAAAAAAAAAAAAATGTCGGCATACGGTACTAAACACGTTAATATTTGGTGAGTCTCTTTCGTGTTGCAATGGTAAATGTGGATTTTTCCAAACCTCATATGCGAAAATTGTGTCCGTTGACTTCTCCACTAAGGTGGAACGTCGTTTCATTGCTAAAAACTACAAGCTGTAGAAATGCGTCATCCTCAAATGCGTCATCCTCCATATTTCCTAGCACATAGCCACAAAATGCGAGACACTTCTCTTTGTCATTGGGGTTGAGAGTCTGCACAAGTCGCAGTCGGTAGGGCTTGTACGGCAAACGCCGTCTCGGAACATTCCATACAGTTGTTTGAGGTACTCCAAGTTTTCGACTGGCTCTGTTGCTAGACTTAGTGGGACTGCGCACAACACCGTCTTGAATCCGTCGGATATTACCCTCTGTCACACGCGGTCGGCCTGCGCATTTTCCTTGGCACACACTCACAGTCTGTTTAAATTGCTTAAACCAAAGGCTAGTGTTTTTGCGAGTTGGGGGTTGAATACCGAAGTTGGTACGAAATGCCCGCTGTACTGCAACTTGCGACTCACTTTTCGCGAAGCCAAGCACGCCGAAAACCTTGTATTTCACAATCTCTTTCTCACTCGCAACTGACTGTGAAACGGAACGACGGCCCTATTGCCGCGAGCTCTACCGGCCGCTTCTGAAACCATCACTGCCCGCCCACCGCCGCCCGCCAAGAACTTTGAAACTTTCTCTTTTCACTGGTATAAAGCTTTTCCATTTTGGATTTGTGTTGTGTCGACAAGTGGTGCCGACACAGTGTTTTGAGGGGGCCGAAATGCACGCTATAAGCGCACGAAGGATGGCGTGAAGTCTGAAACAGGAGACGTAATGAATGCTATAAAGAAAAGTACGTAGCTGCGGAAATACTTAACTTTAATCCATCCTTGTGGTACAATTGCTCTTGACGATACAAGTGAGACTCTTAAGATACATGCAATGTTACAAATGGCGCCTTGCTAGGTCGTAGCCATTAACTTAGCGGAAGGCTATTCTAACTATCTGCTCTGCAAATGAGCGAGGCTTCGACAGTGTGCATCGCTAGCGACGTCGTCCGTACAACTGGGCGAGTGCTGGTCAGTCTCTCTAGACCTGCCGTGTGGTGGCGCTCGGTCTGCGATCCTGGCAGTGGCGACACGCGGGTCCGACATGTACTAATGGACCGCGGCCGATTTAAGCTACCACCTAGCAAATGTGGTGTCTGGCGGTGACACCACATTTGTACTTGAATACATACGAATTTTTGAAAACAGGTCCATCATTTAGAGTAACCCTGTAATGGGCGCAGCGGACCGCCGAACGGAACATCTGCTATCAACTGCTCTAGGCACAGGGAGTAGCATCTAAATGTCCCCTCTCTCGGACACTTATTAATGTCTCTGCATTTAACAAATTACAATTTTCTTAATTTTTATATGAATCGAGTTAAATTTGCCTTAGTTAGTGAAAAAGTATTAGCTCGATTGCTTTTAAATTTTGCTGGCTAGAATTTTTAGAACGGGACCGACAGCAGAACCTGATCTCTGAATTGGATTTAAGATTCCTTGTAATGATTTTTATTTACAGTAAAGTCCTGAAACTTGGTACAGATGTGTTATAGCCTGAATGTAATCAAGCGGTTTAATTAGAACTTTCTTTAACTGTTATAAATGATACTTAATCTATTATGAATAGGGATATTTTCGTTCCAAATTTAGTTTAGTGAATAAATTGGAAACTAATATAAGTAGCTTAACTGAGTCACATGATTAATGTTTCATATCAAACTGAGGCTACATACGGACTTTCATCTGTTTGAGTCTAATATTTAGCACCTTCAAATTTTCGGAAAAACGCCGATTTTGACCAAAAGATTGCTCCGATCAAGTTGAGACTGGTAACTTTTGATTGTGAGATACATTTGCACATTCTGAACAATTTTTAGCTTTCTAGCTTCGTTATTTAGCGCCACTTATTTTTTCTGAAAATAATACGAGTATATTTAGCGAAACACGTTCATTGAATCATCCTGAGCCTTCACAATGTTAACATTAATATACTGAAGCATGCACTGACAAAGTCTGGAAAAGTTATTTCAATTTTTAGTTTCATTCTTAGATTATGGCTCAATAATTTTTATGCTACGCACAGGCGCGTTATGATGACGTGGCGCTAGTAGTAGTGAAAAGGGGTACGTCCCTCCATACTCGCTCGCCACTATATCTCTCGCAATGATACAGCTATTGTTTCGCCACAATAGGTATTAGTAAGAATAATATTACTATTGTGTTTTAGTTTAGTTTAGTTTGTTTAGTTTAGTTATGTAATGTTCCGTAGATCATTTTCACGATTATTTCATCGATATGATGTGGAACAAGCCAGATTACAAGGTATATATACACACATGAATAGTTCTAATATTAATATTACTGAAATTTTTAGCTCTACACATGCAACTACGTGCAGAAGTAATTTTTTTTTTTTTTTTTGTTACCAGTTCTGAAACAGAAACTCGTCCGTGGAATAGAAGGAGTTGTATTCAGAGTGTTAAAATAACACTTTATGAAAGAAATGTTTGCTCATTGTAACATACTATAAATGTTTATCAGAATTATTGTTTTTCCCATTAAAAATAGGTTAAAAATTTAGTATTATTTAAAGATTTTCTTAATAGCAGTACATATCCCATTAAAATATAGGTTATTTGTATATTAGAATCGGGCTGTTATTCTACTACCTCAAAAGTAAGTGTTTAAACTATCCTATGTCAAGTAATCATTTTGTCCCATGCGCTTTTCTTTCGGAAAAGTTTCAGTTTTCTCTCTGTTGCCAGTTAATGTGCCGTCTGTCATTTTAACTTGAAGAAATGTGCATTAAACCTAATATAAGTTGGTTTTGGCTTCTTCATACTCGTCTTAGTATTTTCAGTTGCTTTTCTCGTCGTAGATTCATCTTCTCACATCCTCTAGCAAACAAGCTGTTTTGTGTGGTTAAATGTATTCTGCAGTGTCAGAATTACCGCTTGCTTGAAATTCTGGGTTTTTATTTAATAGCTTCCTCGTTCCACTTGAGATTACCTTTCCTTTTGCCCTCCTTGTACTTGCAACACCTTTTGCTGTTTGAACATTTACCTTTGTTAAATAACTGCTCAGTTCATTTCTATCTGCCTGAACATCAATATCTAAGCTGCTGAACTAGGTGTTTGATCTAAGGTAGAGAAGTCTCCTATTTTCTGTTCGTCAATAAATTCTCACAATTCACATTTCTGACTTACTGCTTTATGAATGTTTCTTTGCAGCTTGACAATCGCGAATAACGGTGCATAATTCTACAACCATTATTAAATCTTGTAGGTTTTACGCTGATGGAGTGGCTGTTATTTTGCTAAAGAATAGTTAGACTGCAAATACCAGCGATTTACCCTTAGATATGCTAACTGGCCAGTTTCGTCCACAAACTTCGGTCTGAAAATTTTTCCAGCGGTTCCTTTATCTCACAGCCACATGAAGTTACACGAACCTTATCGTAACACAATCATCCCTAAATAACGACTTTCAAGGATGTCCAAAAGAGGCTGACGTCTGTGCACCTGAGGAACGTTACAGCCACTGTAGAACACTAACGTCCTTAATGGACACGTGAAAATGTCAAGTGCTGCTGTGGATTTTACAAAGTACCAACAAAAAAAAAAAACTCTCGTGATGGTGCCGCTGCTTGGTATTCGCTGGTGTTTCGAAAAAAATTTGATGTAACATATTTATTAGCAACTAATCACATTCTCAAGCCACAGGGTTTGTAAATACAAAATAGTAAGTGCTGGGAAAAAGGGGATATGACCTATTTATTCGTAATGAATTTCATTTTCAAGCTCGCATATGCTTCTTAAGAAATACGTGATATGTTTATCGAAGCTAGGAAATTTTTGCTGGAGCGATCATGACTGGAGTAAACGAATAGTTACATACGAAAATGTTCTTCACAAGGACTAACGGAAGGGAGAAAATTAGAGTTTAAAGTGGACGACAAGAGTCAGAACATGGGTTCGGATAGCTGGTGATGGTGGGATAGAGGAGGGGGGTGGGCGATGGTGAAGTGGATCATTTACTGACTTACGCCACCGAATGCCCCTGTATGGCCAGTTCCAATACTGCATAAAATATGCTCTCCCGATTAACGTAACTCTACGAGTCCAATAACAGAGTAACCAGTACCCGAAATAGAAACGCCGTGCACCAAAAGGCGTTCGATCCTTTTGCAAAGTTATGACCGTCTATGGATTCCAGAGCTGCAGACTGAGTGGGAGTAACAACATAAAAGCTATTGACAGACTGTCTGTTGGCTTCTCTCTCGAGTTCTTAGGCCGACGTTTGTTTGACGATTTTTCTGACATTTCATCAGTGGTTGACACTTCAAAGGTTCACTTACCACTACTGGTGACGGGTGGATTCGAGCTTGTGGGCGCAAATTACAAATGTTCCACGAAGAAATTGCCCGCCACTGGACTATATGTACTACCCATGACGAAGCCTTTCTGCTGATCGTAAAAAGACGCGCGTGAAAGAGCTTGGTGATCACATGTGGGAAAATGAAACCGATGTGCTTCAGGAAATCACTGAATGGCACGTTGGAAAAGAAAGAAACAACATCAAAGATGACCAGGATATCGTTTGGTCCAAGTTTTAGTTTCTTCAGCTTCTCAGAGAAATGTCGCGAGTCATTTATGTAGGAGGGTTGGAAGTTAAACAGTGGCAACTATTTATTTACAGCTCGTACAAAATAGATACGTGTTTCAAATATTACTGACCTTCAAAGTAGCCACCAGCATTGTGTATGACCCGTTGCCAGAGATGTGGAAGTCATAGGATACTCTTAGCAGTGCCAGTTGTGTTGACAGTTCGAGCGGCGCGGTCTATTGCCCGACGAATTTGTAGCAGTTCTGAAGCGAATGGCGTGGCTTCCTTCAGTTTAAAAATCGAGTTGAACTCACGAGGTCTTAAGTCAGGGCTGTGTAGTAGGTGGTATAGCACTTAGCAGGCCCATCAGTCAAACAAATCAGTAACAGCTTGCACTGTCCGTGCTTGAGCATTGTCCCGCAAAATGATGGTCAGGTCTGTCTCTAAGCTGGTCGTAGGTTGTGTTCCAAAAATGAACAGCATAGAGACAGAAGTGATGACACTTTCTGCAGGACCTGACCATCGTTTTGCAGGACAATGCTCAAGCACGTACAGAGCAAGCTGTTACTGATTTGTTTGACTGATGGGGCTGCTACGTGCTATACCACCTAATACGCTCCCCTGACTTAAGCCTTACTTAGTTCAGCTCGATTTCTAAACTAAAAAAAGCACTTCACGGCATTCGCTTCAGCCGGCCAGTGTGGCCGAGCGGTTCTAGGGGCTTCAGTCTAGAACCGCGCGACCGCTACGGTCGCAGGTTCGAATCTTGCCTCGGGCATGGATGTGTGTGATGTCCTTAGGTTATTTAGGTTTAAGTAGTTCTAAGTTCTAGGGGACTAATGACCTCCGATGTTAAGTCCCATAGTGCTCAGAGCCATTTGAAACAGAGCATTCGCTTCAGAATTCCTACAAATTCGTCGGGCAATAAACCGCGCCGCTCGAACTGTCAACACACCTGCTAAGAGTATCCTACGACTTCCACATCGCTGGCAACGGGTTATACAGAATGCTGGTGACTACTTTGAAGGTCAGTAAAACTCTGAAACCCTTATCTATTTTGTACTAGCTGTAAATAAATAGTTGCCACTATTAAAGTTCCAACCCTCGTATGCCTCAGTCTTTTCCACGTGTGCCCTAAGCAGAAAGATCAAGTTATTCGACAATTTATAAGTCCAAGAAGACGTCTTGATCAACCGATTTGTACTCTATGCGATCCATTGCTTCGGATCTGTGCTTAGCTTTCGATATGACGTTGCATCTAATAGGTTTCGAATCATACGCGCATAATCTTCCGTCTTCACAACAACTGTAGCATTTCTCTTGTAGGCACGTAGTATCCATGTCCGTCTTGATGTTCTTGATAACTCCAGTAATTCTTTTGCCGGTCGCAAGCTGGTGGTTTCGCCTGGCGCAGTATCGTGGCGGTTTTAGTGGGTACTTCCTCACAAAGAAAGGTCCGTGTGGCCTCTTCGATGTTAGCAATGACACATTCCATAGGTAAAGTTCTGGTGATGAGAGCGATATTCGCTCCTTTTCGTAGGGTAGATCTGATTTGATCCATTGTATATGGCTTGTTCCTCTGTGGTCAGCGACCCTTCACCGAGATCGGGACTGGTCGACTTGGTTTCCGCAAGATGCGAACTTTTTCCACTGTATCTCGGTGCGGCGGTCGAGTTAGTTCTGCATTCTCCTGTGACTGATTTTGTCGAACTTGTGCCAGTCGTCTCGATACATACTGCCACGTACTTGATCAGGGGCGATTCTAGAAGTCGGTCAAGGGAGAGCTAACGGCCGGGGGAGAGGGGGGGGGGGCGGGGGGTTGGGGGAATAGACTATCGCTTAACAAAAGGAGAGTTTGGGTCCTCAACCGACTAACTGGTAAAATTTGGTGTTGCTTAAAGTAGTGAATCACTCTAGTTCTGGCGACACGGACGGAATGGCAACACGACTGGACGTGTCATTATTTACAGGGCCAATCCTGCACCTATGGCGTGGTGGCTCTGGGTGTATGACTGCTTTGTCCTCGGTTTATCGATGTGGTCAGTGCGCCTTGCCTCATTGTGGCAATTCAACAATTACTGTGGGTCGCCGAGCTCACTTCGTTCTGCCTATATTTGACTTTGCAGTGGTGCTCTGGCGCTGAAGTTACAAAGTGTTACTTCACACCATCTTGTTATGTAACACTACGACACTTGCATTTCTGCTTTGCTTGCTCGGAGGCTGTGCGAGAATGCTCGCCTGGTGTTCCAGAGTCTGTTACATCGGCGGTACGCCTTGTTGACATTCCGACTGGCATACTGGTACAAAGCTACCCTTCTCCGTTCAGAGCTCGTCTGGTAGAAATTTAAAAAAAATTCAAGCAGCTGCTAAAATTATTCTAGTGTGTAACACTTCTCTCGTGTTCCAAAAAATTCGTCCCGAATTTTGCCTTTGATTATCCTCTGCTACACTCTCACAGATTTATGTACACTATGTGATCAAAAGTATTCGGACACCCCCAAAAACATACGTTTTCATTGTGCTGCCACGCACTGCCAGGTACTCCATATCAGCGACTTCAGTAGTCGTTAGACATCGTGAGAGAGCAGAATGGGGCGATCCGCGGAACTCACGGACTTCGAATGTGGTCAGGTGGTTGATTGTCACTTGTACGCGAGATTTCCGCACTCCTAAACATCCATAGGTCCACTGTTTCGGATGTGATAGTGAAGTGGAAACTTGAAGGGACATGTACAGCACAAAAGCGTACACACCGACCTCGTCTGTTGACCGACAGAGATCGCCGGCAGTTTAAGAGGGTTGTAATGTGTAATAGGCAGACATCTATTGTGGTGTCACCGCCAGACACCACACTTGCTAGGTGGTAGCCTTTAAATCGGCCGCGGTCCATTAGTATACGCCGGACCCGCGTGTCGCCACTGTCAGTGATTGCAAACCGAGCGCCGCCACACGGCAGGTCTAGAGAGACTTACTAGCACTCGGCCCAGTTGTACAGCCGGCTTAGCCAGAGATGGATCACTGACAACTACGCTCTCATTTGCCGAGACGATAGTTAGCATAGCCTTCAGCTACGTCAATTGCTACGACCTAGCAAGGCGCCATAGCATTGAATATTATTTTATATTGTGGTTATAACATGTATCGTCAAGAGATATGTTCTACAATTGTGGATTAAAGTTTAAGTATTATATCTACTACGTACTTTATTTGCTACTATTAATTCCCTTAACTGTTCCAGACCTCGCGCCAGCCTGCGTGAGCTTAAGCGCGTGCCTTTCGGCTTCCTCTCATTGTGACTTGGCTGTCTTGCCAAGTCACAACATCTATCCCAATCATCTCACAGAAATTCCAAACTGCATGGGGATCCACTGCAAGTACTATGAGAGTTAGGTGGGAGGCGAGAAAACTTGCATTTCATGGTCGAGCGGCTGCTCATAAGCCACACAACACGCCGGTAAATGCCAAAAGATGCCTCGATTGGTGTAAGGAGAGTAAACATTGGACGATTGAACAGTGGAAAAACGTTGTGTGGAGTGACGAATCACGGTACATAATGTGGCGATCCGATGCCAGGGTCTGGGTATGGCGAATGCCTGGTGAATGTCATCTGCCAGCGTGTGTAGTGCCAAAAGTAAAATTCGGAGGCGATGGTGTTATTGTTTGGTCGTGTTTTTCATGTTGTTTTGCTTGGTACAGTCACAGCACAGGCCTACATTGATGTTTTAACCACCTTCTTGCTTCCCACTGTTGATAAGCAAATCGGGGATGGCGACTGCAACCTATAACACGAGCGAGCACCTGTTCATAACGCACGGCCTGTGGCGGAGTGGTTACACGACAGTAACATCCCTGTAATGGACTGGCGTGCACAGAGTCCTGATCTGAATCCTATAGAACACCTTTGGAATGTTTTGCAACCCGAACTCTTGCCAGGCTTCACCGTCCGACATCTATACCTCTCCTCAGTGCAGCACTCCGTGAAGAATGGCCTGCCATTCCCCAAGAAACCTTTCAGCAACTGATTGAACGTATGCCTGCGACAGTGGAATCTGTCATCAGGGCTAAGATTGGGTCAACACCATATTGAATTCCAGCATTACCGATGGAGGGCGCCACGAACTTGTAAGTCATTTTCAGCCAGGTGTCCGGATACATTTGATCACTTAGTGTATGTAATTGTACGTTGTTCTAGTTTCACCAACTTTTTTGCTCGTGGGAGCTGACTCACATGGACTTTTTCTTTGTTTCCTAATTTTGCAACAGTATTCCTAAGTTTCGGTTCATTGAATCCTTTTCACATTACTTTATTCCTATATTCGTCTCTAAGAGCCACAATAAATTAAGAGGTTCTTTCTCTGCGTTGCTCGGGATATGTTAGTTAACCACTCAACGGGTACTTGATTTGTCGGTAGCTCTGGAGAATGGATACTTCTACGTCTAAGACAAAAGTGAAGTACGCAAATTGCTATCAGAAACACGACGAGACTAGTGGTCGTAATGTTTTTGGTTGCCACGTTTCTGTGTCGGTTCTCTTGACATGGCTGAATATGATGCAACGTTTGCCCTGTGGACATTTTGCCTTGCTGAGATGCTGTTAGTGTGTGTAAACAACATACGAGATCAGGATCAGTGTTTTGGTAAGGTAGGTCAGATTTTTCGATGACAGTACAGCCAACGGTTTCTCTGGTCAATACAATGCGGAATGGGTTAGCTGACCTGCAGTCGTACCCGCAAGTGTAGATGTGGGGTAGAAGTTCATCCCGGCTTTCTCACAAGTTGTACCGCGCACCAAAACAGCTCTATTGCGAAGTTTTCCATGCTCTGAGGTTTTCCACTCTCACAGCAATTCATGATCACGCTTTCTGGTACAAAAACTGAGTAGATCCAGGGTGTTCCTACCTTCTGAAAGTGAGATTGTGGTTCCAATATTTATTTTTAACATTCCGTTAAAATTCGTTAGTTATGCAGTTGGTGGTTGGTGTGTGGTGGACAGTAACGTGTGTGGTTGGCTGTGTAAAAAAGTGAATGAAATATTACTGTTTGCTGAGTAGCAAAGCCAACAATGGCACGCTGTGTTACATGATCTTAGTTTCAACACACATAAATTAAATGAGTGAAAGAAAGTATCAATGTAGCCACGTGACTGTCTCATTGGAAACCAAATAAAAGAATAAGCTTCGTTATAATGCCGAAGACGGCAAGAGCTGACAAGTGCGAGAATTATCGCACAATCAGCTTAACAGCTCATGCATCGAAGCTGCTTACAAGAATAATATACAGAAGAATGGAAAAGAAAATTGAGAATGCGCTAGGTGACGATCAGTTTGGCTTTAGGAAAAGTAAAGGGACGAGAGAGGCAATTCTGACGTTACGGCTAATAATGGAAGCAAGGCTAAAGAAAAAAATCAAGACACTTTCATAGGAATTGTCGACCTGGAAAAAGCGTTAGACAATATAAAATGGTGCGAGCTGTTCGAGATTCTGAAAAAAGTAGGGGTAAGCTATAGGGAGAGACGGGTCATATACAATATGTACAACAACCAAGAGGGAATAATAAGAGTGGATGATCAAGAACGAAGTGCTCGTATTAAGAAAGGTGAAAGACAAGGCTGTAGCCATTCGCCCCTACTCTTCAATCTGTACATCGAGGAAGCAGTGATGGAAATAAAAGAAAGGTTCAGGAGTGGAATTAAAATACAAGGTGAAAGGATATCAATGATACGATTCGCTGATGACATTGCTATCCTGAGTGAAAGTGAAGAAGAATTAAATGATCTGCTGAATGGAATGAACATTCTAATGAGTACACAGTATGGTTTGAGAGTAAATCGGAGAAAGACGAAGGTAATGAGAAGTAGTAGAAATGAGAACAGCGAGAAACTTAAAATCAGGATTGAGGGTCACGAAGTGAATGAAGTTAAGGAATTCTGCTACCTAGGTAGTAAAATAACCAATGACGGACGGAGCAAGGAGGACATCAAAAGCAGACTCGCTACGGCAAAAAAGGCATTTCTGGCCAAGAGAAGTCTACTAATATCAAATACCGGCCTTAATTTGAGGAAGAAATTTCTGAGGATGTACGTCTGGAGTACAGCATTGTATGGTAGTGAAACATGGACTGTGGGAAAACCGGAAGAGAAGAGAATCGAAGCATTTGAGATGTGGTGCTATAGGCGAATGTTGAAAATTAGGTGGACTGATAAGGTAAGGAATAAGGAGGTTCTACGCAGAATCGGAGAGGAAAGGAATATGTGGAAAACACTGATAAGGAGAAGGGACAGGATGATGGGACATCTGCTAAGACATAAGGGAGTGACTTCCATGGTACTAGAAGGAGCTGTAGAGGGAAAAAACTGTAGAGGAAGACAGAGGTTGGAATACGTCAAGCAAATAATTGAGGCCGTAGGTTGCAAGTGCTACTCTGAGATGAAGAGGTTAGCACAGGAAAGGAATTCGTGGCGGGCCGCATCAAACCAGTCAGTAGACTGATGAAAAAAAAAAAAATCGTAACAATCCACATCTGATAGCATACTACTACTCTTTCTGTG
The DNA here is from genome assembly GCF_023898315.1 of Schistocerca nitens. NCBI lineage: Eukaryota > Metazoa > Arthropoda > Insecta > Orthoptera > Acrididae > Schistocerca > Schistocerca nitens. Next base: position 602,498,944 of record NC_064619.1, on the reverse strand, counting down.
GGGACTATATACCCAGTTTACTAATGTCTTTTAGACGTTCATCATTCTCACTGAAATAATTCCTTCCTTCAGCGCATTTAAAATTAATCACTTAAATCCCCAACAAAAACGTAAGACATTTGACTCATCATCATTTGCACTTTAGTAACGCTTAGGATATCTCCTAGGAAGCTAAAAAAAAAAAAAAAAAAAAAAAAAAAAAAAAAAAAACCAGAGGATCCTAAGGTCAACGGTTGCTGGTGCCTGATTTACTTACGAAATAATATCTAATTAAAATCACGAGAGACGCCAAAAAGGCTTCTCTTTGTTGAATCACAAAAGAAAATCAAGGAGGGGAATGGATAGATTAGCACTCTCGTAACTGGATTCACACAGAAAAAATTTAAGATACGAAGAAATAAGACCGTCGTCGTATATACACAATTTGAGCAGAGAATTTCGTACTGACTGACCTCATGTTGACAATAAAACAAACACTAATACGGGATGTAATAAGTGACCCGAGAATACTCACACCCCGCCGGCCACAGTGGGCTAGCGGTTCTAGGCGCTCAGTCCGGAACCGCGGGGCCGCTACGCTCGCATTTTCGAATCCTGCCTCGGGCATGGATGTGTGTGATGTCCTTAGGTTAGTTAGGTTTAAGTAGTTCTAAGTTCTAGGGGACTGATGACCACAGATGTTAAGTCCCATAGTGTTCAGGGCCATTTTTTTTAATACTCACACGCCAAATCTATAGAAAGAGTCCACGTAGAAAGCATGTGAATCCTAGGAACGTTAGGCTGAAGACTTACACAACCTCATCACGATTCTAAGTTACCCAAACGGTTGAAAATTGAGTAAGTAACCAAGACACGTCCTAAAAAGACTGAGAGAAATGCAGTAGTGCAGGTGAAATAGTGAACAGGAGAAGCTTAGCACTCAATTTGTTCTTAGTAACATTGCAAGATCACATGTTAATATAAGCGCGAGATAAGCCATTGTAAATGTGGAATGCTGGTACATCTAACCGGCTTAATCCCCAGAACGTTGAATGGAAGCATGCAAACGTGCCTGCATTGTTTCGTACAGGTGCCGGCTGTCACTTTGTGGCCTGGAGTTCCATGGCTGTTGCACTTGGTCCGTCAATACAGGGCCGATTAAAGTTGGTTGTGGATGACGCTGGAGTTGTCGTCCGATGATGTCCCGTATGCGCTAGGTTGGAGACAATCTGATGATCGAGCAGGCCAAGGCAACGTGTCCACACCACGTTGAGAATGTTGGGTTACAATAGCGTATGTGGGCGAGCGTTATCCTGTTGTAAAACACCTCCTGGAATGTTGTTTACGAATGGCAGCACAACAGGACAAATCACAAGATTGGCGTACAAATTTGGATCCAGAGTACGTGGTAAGGGTACGAGAGTGCTTCCGCTGTCATACGTTATCGCACTCCAGACCGTAGCTCCAGGTGTAAGCCCAGTGTCTACCACGCAAACAGCTTAGGTTCAAATGGCTCTGAGCACTGTGGGACCCAACTGCTGTGGTCATCAGTCCCCTAGAACTTAGAACTACTTGAACCTAACTAACCTAAGGACATCAAACACATCCATGCCCGAGGCAGGATTCGAACCTGCGGCCGTAGCAGTCGCACGGTTCCGGACTGCGCGCCTAGAACCGCGAGACCACCGCGGCCGGCAAACAGCTTAGGCGCAGGGCCTCAACTGCCCTCTTTCTAACCGACGCATGGCCATCACTGTCACCGAGGCAGGACCAGCTTTCATCGGAAAACACAACAGATCCCCACCTTGCGCTCCAATGAGCTCTCACTTGACACCATTGATGTCGCAAATGGCGGTGGTTTGGGGTCGGTGGAATGTACGCTACAGGGCATCTGGCTCCGAGCTGGCCTTGAAATAACCGATTTGTAACAGTTTGTTGTGTCACTGTGGTCCCAACTGCTCCTCAAACTGTTACTGTGGATGCCTTACGATGCGACAGACCATACTATGCTGGTTATTAACGTAATAAGTCAACATTTTAGAGATGATCATATGAATATCTGTTCTAACATTAGTTTGTAGATAGAATACGTTAGTCCTTAACTTCCGGATACGAAGCACACAACTGCATCATCCAATATGATAGTATCGGGCACCCAAATTTAAGGATCCAGCTGTTAACTAAAGCTTGGGCTACTGTACTAGCCTGTTAATTAGGAATTGCCACCGTCGCCGAGAACCTCGAAAAAATGATCTACAGTTGTCGGCACATATTTATTTCCAGCGATTTTCCTATTAAATGGTCCTAGGATATCAAATCCAGTCATTTGAAAGTGTTTAAATGTCTGTGATAGTCTCTGCAAAGGTATTTTGTGATGACAAAGGTCAGGTGTTTGTGCATTAATGCTTTGCATACTACTCGACATCATGATTTCTTGTTCTTCACGAGAATTTTTCTGCCTCTAGTCTTTCCATTGTTTGGCATCCTCTATGACCTGACAACACATGGCTATGTGGTTTTTGCAATACTTCATCCCTGAGCGCAGCCAGAACCATTATGGTCCGCGTTTTGTAGTCCTGCAGAGCACGCCCACATACGTCACGAACTGTGGCGGTGAACTGAATGCCTGATAGTCTTTGTTCACCGCTTTTGCATGGGGCATTCAGCACTACAACCTTCCTACTCGATGCACCTGCATTCCTACCCAGTTTACGGATCACCTCATAATCAAACACGCTGAGTTTGACTCCCCAGCTCGTTAACCTACTGAAACAACCATTTAATGATGCATGATCTGCTATAAGCTTGAACTTCCATCCATATAAATACAGAATAATATATGCTATCCCATATATCACTGCCAATATTTCCTTTTCAAAAGTGGAATAGTTACACTCAGTCGCCTTGACACATACGCTACTGGATGTTCCTGGCCATCGATATTCTGGCTCAAAATACAACCATCCACCCCACTGCTGGCGTCGAATGGCAGGGTAAATTCTTTCTCAGAATCGGGAAAGACTAGTACTGAATAAGAAACTAATGCCGCCTTAAATATTTCAAATGCTGTTTGACATCGCATGGACCCTTTCTCAACAATCAATTCAAAGGTTCTGCAATCTGTGCAAACTTCTTTATTAATTTGTGATAATAACTGCATAAATACAGGTATGACTGTAGTTCTTTTGCGGTTTGTGGCACTGCAAAGTAACGGATTGCCGCTGTTAGGCAAGAATCGGTTTGACCACCTTTCCCCTTAATCACGTGGCAACGTAGTTTACCTGTATTTGCGCAAAACGTCACTTATCTACGCTAAGCAGTAGAAGTGTGACTGCGGCCTGCTGAATACATCTTCCAAGTGTCTCACATGTCTGGCATATCCTTCAAGGAAACGATGATATTCCATGCAAGTTTTCAGCTTTAAATCATATAGGACCCTATCTAATAACCTCTGGTACGTGGCTGGCGCGTTTTCCAGCCTCAACGGCAGCCTTTTATAGTGGTAATGTCCCCATGGGACCTCTAAAGTGGTCTTTAGTCTATCTTCCAGGACTACTTCGAGCTGATGATACCCATTTCTTACATCCATTGTTGTAAAGTACTGGGACTGTCCTGGATTGTCTAATGTTTCCGTATGGGGATGGATGTACAACACTACTTTCGCATTTAGATGGTGGCAATAGCAACAGAATCTGTACTTCTTACAAGGGAACCTCCCCATCGCATCCCCCTCAGATTTAGTTATAAGTTGGCACAGTGGATAGTCCATGAAAAACTGAACACAGATCAATCGAGAAAACAGGAAGAAGTTGTGTGGAACTATGAAAAAAAAAAAAAGCAAAATATACAAACTGAGTAGTCCATGTGCAAGATATGCAACATCATGAAGAGTGTGAGCTCAGGAGCGCCGTGGTCCCGTGGTTAGCGTGAGCACCTGCGGAGTTAGAGGTCCTTAGTTGCAGTCTTCCCTCGAGTGAAAATTTTATTTTTTTAATTTTCGCAAAGTTAAGATCTGTCCGTTCGTTCATTGACGTCTCTGTTCACTGTAGTAAGTTTAGTGTCTATGTTTTGCGACCGCACCGCAAAACCGTGCGATTAGTAGACGAAAGGACGCGCCTCTCCAATGGGAACCGAAAACATTTGATCGCAAGGTCATAGCTCAAAACCGATTCCTACACAGGTAAACACCTCTGATATATTCTATACGACACTAGTGACGGCATGTGCGTCACAAGACAGGAATATGTTGTCGACCCACCTAACTTGTACACTTGGCGAATGGGTAAAAAGATTCTTCTACTTTGCCCGATTTAGCTTTTCTTGTGGATGTGATAATCACTCCCAAAAATGTGATGAAAAGATAAGAGTTTGTCAGATAACAATTGTCTGAAAATAAAACATTAAACTTTTCACTCGAGGGAAGACTTGAACCAAGGTCCTTTCGTTCCGCAGCTACTCACGCTAACCACGGGACTACGGCGCTCCTGAGCTCACGCTATTCATTTTGTTGCCTATCTTGCTATGGACTACTCAGTTTGTATATTTTTCTTATTTTTTCATAGTTCCACATAACTTCTTCCTGTTTTCTCGATTGATCTGTGTTCAGTTTTTCAAGGCCTATCCACTGTGCCAACTTATAACAAAATCTGAGGGAGGTGCGATGGGGAGGTTCCCTTGTTAGTACCGTCTGATGACAACATTTGCGCTCCATGGGCTTTCACTGTATTATACCTTCCGCTTACTACTGTTCTACGAACCCCTTCATTATGGGTTGGAAATGCTTTGCTATGCAGTACAGCTTTCTGTAAACAGGTGCGTTATTACCTGTAGGTGTACCTTACTGTGTAACAGGTGTTGCTGATAACTGACCATTCATGTTAAATAAATCCGTAAGCTGCCTACCTGCCGACAGCTGCGCCGCTAATGACGCACTTCTTCGCGTAACACTGTTGCATCGACGGTTTGCTGGTCTGTCAATATCTTTTTCGTGTCATACTTCTAATGTGGCGATCAGGGAGTCCTTTGACAGATTAATCAAGTCCACGTCTAATTTATCCAAATCTACAGGAACCATAGATTCATCACTGATGTTACTTACTTACGCAACGCATGTCCACATGCAAAGCTTGGTGTAGTAAATCTGTATCAACAAAAACCCACACTAACTTCCTCTGCATGCTGGGAACCAACGTTTAGCGTACGTATGAGCAGAGAAGTGGAAGAAAATATGCAAAACTGAAGAATTGATTCAGCCTACAGAGCAGCAAATCAATTTTTTAACAAACGTAATACAACTCTCTCAGGCACAATAGAAAATAAAGAGGGGAAAATGCTGTTTGGTGAAGATATGGAAAGAATACATAGAGGAGTTGTACGCCGGAACACCTCTTTCGGAGGAAGTAATAGGAAGAGAAGAGCAAGTAGACGAAGATGACCAGGGAGATGACATTCTGCAAGAAGAATTTCACAGAGCTCTAAAGGAACTACGGGACAACAGAGCAACGGGTATTGATGACACCCCTGCAGAACTAATAAAGAGTGCTGGTGACAGCATGAAAATGATGCTGCTTAAACTTATTGGCTAAAATGGTTCAAATGGCTCTGAGCACTATGGGACTCAATTGCTGTGGTCATAAGTCCCCTAGAACTTAGAACTACTTAAACCTAACTAACCTAAGGACATCACACACATCCATGCCCGAGGCAGGATTCGAACCTGCGACCGTAGTGGTCGTGCGGTTCCAGACTGTAGCGCCTTTAACCGCTCGGCCACTCCGGCCGGCTTAAACTTATTAGGTCCATCTATAACACAGGAGAGATACCGACAGACTTCCAGAAATGTTCCTATACCAAAGAAGGCAGCAGCTACAAAATGCGAACAGTATCGGAATCTAAGCCTAATATCACATGCATCAAAAATTCTCATAAAAATAGTTCTGAAGAGAATTGAAGAGATGGTGGAGGATATGCTGAGTGAAGATCAATTTGGTTTCAGAAGGGGATTGGGAACAAGAGAGGCGATTCTGGCACCGAGACTCTTTATCTAAAAGCAATTGCAGAAAAATAAACCAACTTATATTGCCTTTGTAGACATGGAAAAGGCATTTGATAACGTTATCTGGCAAGAGATGTTCAGAGTGCTGAGGAAAAGTGGAATTAAGTACAAAGACATCCGTGTGATACTTTGTTTCTATGAGAATGAGGTGGCAGTGATTAGGAACTGTCACCATGAACAAGAAGCAAATATTAGAAAAGAGGTAAGGCAAAGATGTGCTCTCCCTCCTCTTTTATTGAATGCTTATATCCAGGAACTACTGAGGTGGGGATCAAAATTAATGGGCAGAAGATAGACATTCTACGTTATGCAGATGATGTTGCTATAGTCACGGAGACAAAAGAAGATCTAGAGGAAGTCCTCAGAACAATGGAAAAAATTCTATGCAATCAGTATGGAATGAGAATAAACAAGAAAGTGATGGTACGCAGTACAGGAGCAGAATATGAACCTCTGAGAATGAGAATTGGAAGAGAGGAGCTGGAAGTGATAGAGGAATTTGCTTACCTATGAAGAAAAATCACAAGAGATGGTAGATGCCGGAAAGAAATTGCGACCAGAATACAAAAGACCAAAATTGCACTTGATCGGAGAAGGAACTTACTCACCAGCAACAACATCAGTCTGAAAATAAGGAAACGCATCGTGAAAGGTTTCGTTTGGAGTGTAGCCCTATACGGATGTGAAACTTGGACAATTAGAAGGGAAGAGAGAAGACGGCTAGAGGCCCTGGAGATGTGGTGCTATAGAAGAATGATGAAGATCAGCTGGAGAGACAAAGTAACAAATGAAGAGGTGCTTAGAAGAGTAAAGGAAACCACACCTCTGTGGAGGCACATTCAAACAAGAGAGACAAACTTGTAGGGCACATCCTGCGGCACAACAACATCATTGGAACAATAGCAGAAGGAGCTATTGAGGGAAGGAATCGGCGGGGGCGACCGAGGATAACATACATGCAACAGATCATGAATGACGCTGGATGTAACACATAACGTGAAAATGAAGAGGAAGGCAGACAGAAGAGAAGAATGGCACTCTGCTGCAGACCAACCTGAGGGTTGAACACAGAGAAGAAGAAGAATGCGCAGCTTAGTCAGCAACGCTTTCACGAAGGTTGCGCCTTGCGACATTACCTCATTTGCAGTTATATCCCCCAGTGGTAACAAAGTTCCCTTGAGTTCTGCTGTATACTGTCAAGGATCAATTTTGGCATGATGTTCGTCGAGAAAATCTACCCAAGAATTGCTGTGTACCTTTCAACCACCTAGTAACACTTCCACATGCTCACGAATAATTCCTAGTCTCGATATTAAAAGTGAGCAACATAGCACCCAGCGACTTGACATTAATATCACCCACTCCCCCAGCTTGTAACGCGGGCCCCCGGTCTCCTCCTGCCTATATATCCAGACTGATGACTGACACGTGCGCTGACAGTGTCCACTAGAAACTTTCGCTCCTTGCCTCTCCCAAAAACCCTACTGGCAGCAATCTACATCTACATCTACATATTGTTATAACCAGGAATAACACAATAACCTCGTCCGTCTGGTTTATTAAATCACAAATCACTTTTTAACAATTATGTTAGCCAAGCGTCTACCCAGGCTCACACTCAGAAGTAATGCATAATTAAAGTTTGGTTATACCAATGTCCAAATGTTCATAGTGGGGTGCACGTCCGGTAATTATTCCCAAGTCCAGTGAAGTTCAGTCTCTCCAAGTGAAGTCGCTATATTTCCGCCGAGCAGCCAGGTAACCTCGAGCTGGAACACGGCGTACTGCATTTCCCGATGAGAACTGTCGTTTGCGGTTTTTTTTTTCTTTATTGTAATTTTAAGCACCTCATACAAGGCGGGCTGGCAGCAGCATAATACGCTGCTCTTCAGCCTTAAGGGGTACAATAATACGATATATAGGTGACACAGACAATACAAAAAAATGGCGGGCAAAGAATGTAGATACAAAAACAATAAACACGAAGCCGTTCACGCTGGACGAAAATACACTAACACTCGTTGACACAGCGCACAGAAGACGGACGACGGCGACGGCACACGTGAACAGATGAGGCGTGACGACGAAGAACACTAAAACAGACGAAGGCACACACACGAGACACTGATGGCGATGATCTCCGACGCGCGAATGTTCACTGAGCGTGTGCGAGTCCGGGGACCTGCCAAGGGAGGAGGAGGAGGAAGGGCAGGGGGAGAGGGAGAGGGGAGAGCAGAGCAGAGCAGAGATGCCAGGGGCACGGGAGAGAGGGGGAGGGGGGAAGGGGGAGGGGAAGCCCGGGGGAAGAGGGGTGGAGGGAGGGGATGGGGGAAAAGGAAAGAGAAGGGAGGGAGGGTGCCTAAAGGAAAGGACATCGGAAGTGGGGGGGGTCGGGTCAAAGTTGATAGGAGGGGTAGATGGAGGGGAGGAGGACATCATCAGGGAGGGGGAGCTGGCGGAAGCCACCTTGGGAGAGGGTAAGGAGGGTGGAGAGATGGAGACCGGGTGGGACGTGGGAATACAGGTGCGGCAGCGGGCGGGGGTGGGAGAGGATCGGGGAGACGAGCGGGTGAGGAGGATCGAGTTTACGGGAGGTGTACAGGATCCGTATCCTTTCAAGGAAAAGGAGGAGGTGGGGGGAAGGGGATGAGATCACACAGGATCCGCATAGGGGAGGGGAGACGGATGCGATAGGCGAGGCGGAGAGCATGGCGTTCAAGGATTTGGAGGGATTTATAAAAGGTAGGGGAGGCGGAGATCCAAGCCGGATGGGCATAACAAAGGATAGGGCGGACGAGGGATTTATAGGTGTGGAGGATGGTGGAGGGGTCCAGACCCCACGTACGGCCGGAGAGGAACTTGAGGAGACTGAGTCGGGAGCGTGCCTTGGCTTGGATTGTCCGGAGGTGGGGAGTCCAGGAGAGGCGACGGTCAAGGGTGACGCCAAGGTACTTAAGGGTGGGAGTGAGGGCGATAGGACGGCCATAGATGGTGATGTAGAAATCAAGGAGGAGTGGTTTTGCCTACAATGATCGCCTGGGTTTTGGAAGGATTGACCTTGAGCAACCACTGGTTGCACCAAGCGGTAAACCGGTCAAGATGGGATTGGAGAAGGTGTTGGAAGCGCTGCAGGGTGGGGGCAAGGGCAAGGAAGGCGGTGTCAGCGGCAAACTGGAGAAGGTGGACAGGGGGTGACGGCGGCGGCATGTCCGCCGTGTACAAAAGGTACAGAAGGGGGGAGAGGACAGAGCCTTGGGGCACACTGGCAGAGGGGAAAAAGGTGTAGGAATCAGTGTTATGGATGGTGACATAGGAAGGACGGCGGGAGAGAAAGGAGCCGATCAGACGGATGTAGTTAATGGGAAGGGCGAAGGTTTGGAGCTTGAAGAGGAGACCGGAATGCCATACGCGGTCATATGCACGTTCGAGGTCCAGGGAGAGGAAGATTGTGGAGCGACGGGAATTAAGCTGTTTGGAAAGGAGATGAGTGAGGTGAAGGAGAAGGTCGTCGGAAGAGAAGGACGGCCGAAAGCCACACTGGGTAACGGGAAGGAGGCGGTGCTGGCGGAGATGCTGGTGGATGCGTCGGGTGAGGATAGATTCCAGGACCTTGCTGAAGACTGAGGTAAGGCTGATGGGACGGTAGGAGGAGACGGCGGACGGCGGTTTGCCAGGTTTAAGGAACATGAGGATACGGGAGGTTTTCCACAGATCGGGGTAGTAACTGGTGGACAGGACTACATTGTAGAGCCTGGCCAGGGTGGAGAGGAAAGAGACAGGAGCTTCACGAAGGTGGCGGTAGGTGACACGATCGTGACCAGGAGCGGTGTTGCGTTTTGTGCGGAGGGTAGTAATGAGATCCTGTGTAGTGATAGGGGCATTGAGTTCCGTGTGTGTAATGTTGTCCAAGTACTGGAAACCAGGAGCGAGGGGAGGGACAGAGGTGTCAGTTCGATCGCGGATATCCGGGAAGAGGGAGTAATCGAACTGGGGATCATCGGGGATGGAAAATACATCGGAGAGGTAGGAGGCAAAGTGGTTGGCCTTACTAAGGATGTCAGGGAAGGGGTGATCATCATGGAGAAGAGGATAGTAGGGGGAGGGTTTAGTTCCGGTAAGGCGACGGAAGGCTGACCAGAACTTGGATGAGTTGATTGGTAGGGTAGCATTTAAACGGGTGCATGTCTGTCGCCAGTCCCGGCGTTTCTTAGCCGCGAGCAAATTGCGAACGTGTCGTTGGAGTTGCCGGTGGCGTCGTAGTGTGTCCGGGTCACGCGTGTGGAGGAAGGCACGGTAGAGACGGCGGGATTCACGGAGGAGGAGGATGGCCTGTGGGGGTAAGGTAGGACGGTGGGGGTGGATGGCGACAGTAGGGACGTGGGCCTCCATGGCCTCAGACAAGGTCTGCTGGAGAAAGGAGGCAGCATGGGTGACATCATCGGGGTGGTGGTAGGTGAAAGGGTGGCTATCGACCTGGGTGGAGAGGGTATCCCGGTAGGCATTCCAGTCGGCACGGGAATAGTCATGGACATACTTAGGGGGAGGGTCAGTACGAGGGTCGGGGCGAGGGCGACGACCGTCTGAAACGGTGAGGAGGACAGGGAGATGGTCGCTACCAATAGGCTCCAGGACATCCACCGTTATGCGGCCAAGGAGGTTGGGGGAGGAGAGGATAACATCAGGAGTGGAGTTGGATTCGGGACGGGTGTGCTGGGGGATGGGGATGAGGTCGCCTTGAAGGGAGGAGAGGAACCGATGCCACCGCCGTAACTGGGCGGCGGAACGACTATGGATGTTGAGGTCGGCGGTGATCACGTAGGAGGAGAAGCTACGGTCAATGTGGGAGAGGAAGTCGAAGGGAATAGGGGCGTTAGGGAGGACATAGATGGTGGCGCAGGTAACAGTAAGGCCGGGGAAGAAGAGACTAAGGATCAGGTGTTCGGTGGGGTCGGGAAGGAGAGGTTGGAGCCGAATGGGGATCTGGCAGTGGTGACCAATGGCAACTCCGCCATGCGCAATTGGGAGGGGGTTATCGGAGCGGTGGAGGAGATAGGGTGAGGTGTGGATGGAGTGGTGGGGTTGGAGGAAGGTTTCATTGAGGAGGAAGGCATCCACGCGGTGGGTGGCAAGGGTGTGCAGGAAGAGGTTCTTGTTGGTGGAGAGGGAGCGGACATTGTTGAAAAGGATACGTTGCTGTCGCGCCATGACAGGGATTTAGACGAGGGTGTCAAGACGGGAGAAGGTGAAATGGGCCTGGTTGTTGGAGTAGGTGGCGTACATCTTGAGTTGGAACGGGCGGCAAGGGAGATCTGCTGGAGGGTGTGGGGGCGCTGAAAGGGATGAACATTTTGAAGGATGATGGTGGTGAACCTGATGATGTCCTCAGCGGTGGGGGTGGGACGAAGGGAATTGCCAGGAGGGGTGGGGGCGTCCAGGGGATGGACAGGGATGGTGAGTTCAGGAGCGGTCGGAGGGGGGCGGGCCTTACACTTCTGGGAGTAGGTGGGATGAGGGAGGTTACAGGTATTACAGGAGGGGGGGGGGACTGGAGATTGGGGCACTGCCGTAAAAAGTGGGCTTGCCTACAGTGCGGGCAGGTGGGGGCCTCGCGGCACTCAGATGTTGGGTGCGCATTATACCGCAAGCACCTTTGGCAGCGGAGGGATTGAGGAGGGGAACGGGAGGGGTCAACCTTATAACGCTGGTTAAAAAGGAGGGCACCCTCCTTCAGGAGACGGTCTATGGAGGGGGCGTGCTCAGAAAAAACCCGCATAAGGCGGGTGGGGCCGGCAGTGTTATGGATCCGGCGAACCGCATGCACTTCCAGATGGGGATGGGCCTGAAGCTCTGCCAACACCACCTCCTCCGTGATCACTGGACTGAGCCGAGTGATCACGGCGGTGAGGGTCGGCGGGCGACGCGGAGGTTGGGGTTGGCGGGAGGGAGGTGGCGAGGGAGCAGGGGTGTGAGAGGCATGAGGGCCAAAGCGGGTGACAGGGATGCGGGAAAGGAGGTCTGTGTGGAGGGTAGGGCTGGGGAAGGAGATGAGTACCGAATCACGGTGAGGAGTGAGGAGGGAGATGGGAGCACCAGGACAATTCTGGCGAAGGAAGAGGGTGAGGTTCCGGGCTTCAAGGAGGGAGGGATCCGGACGGGAGAGGAGGTAGCGGTAGGAGGAGGGGGTAGAGGAGGAGGAGGAGGGGGCAGGGACGGGCGGGGAGACATCCATGGCATCAGGGGTGGGGGAAGGGAGACGAGGCGGAGCCTTTTTTGGAGCAGACGAGGCAGGCGTGCCACTGGGGCGCTTGACGGCGGCGGAGGAGGTGTGGGGGATGGGAACAACTGGAATGTGGTGGGGAGTGGCAGGTCCCGGGGCTGGAGTCGGCGCCGGAGATGGTGACGGTGACGGTGAAGGTGAAGGCGAAGGCGAAGGCGAAGGCGAAGGCGAAGGCGAAGGCGAAGGCGACGATGACGATGACGGTGGCAGTGGCGGCGGTGATGGCGAAGGTGACGGGGAGAGCTGGGCGTGGACAGTGGCCCGACGGGCCACCACCCTAGCCGGAGCTGCAGCGACAGGCTGGGGGAGTGGGGAGAAATGATCAGAACGAGAGGAAGAAGCGGGAGGGGGGGCGACAAAGAGCGAGGGTGAAGGGAGAGTGAGGAGAGGTGGGATGGAAGGAGGGGGGTGTGACTGGGCACACCAAGTTATAGTGGTGGAGGCGGCGGAAGGGGATGTATAGACGATGGCGGTGGTGGTAGTAGTGACGGTGGTGGTGGGGGCGGACATGACGACAGAAAGAAAAAACGCACAGCACGAAAAAGAAAGGACACAGAACTGGGAACAGGCGAAGACGCAGACGGACGACGACCAGGAAGGACGGCGGCGGCGGCGAGCACCGGCAGGCGGCGAGCACCGGCTGGCGGCGGCGAGCACCGGCTGGCGGCGGCGGCGGCGGCGAACAGACGGACGGACGGACAGCAGGCGGCGGCGAACAGACGGACGGACGGACAGCAGGCAGCAGCGGAGACGGACAACGAGCAGGCAGGCAGGCAGGCAGGCGGACGGACGGACGAACGAACAGCTACAGCAGTAAACGACAGACAGACGGACACAATCTTCGAAAGCGGAGATTCCAACCTGAGAGTAGCCCAGGCTTTGTAATCTGACGCCTTCGAATGAGGGGATCCAACCTTCTGATGGTCGTTTGCAGCGGCGGCCGGGTTTATATAAGGCTTGCTAGTTAATGGAGCCGTCGGCTGGGGTCGCTGTTTTCCAGGGAAAACCAATCGCAATGTTTCCTGGCGTACATTGCTGTGTGCTGACAAACGCGCGCGCGCGAAGGCGGCCAGCGATGGTAGCCGCGAGCCGCCCGGAGAAGTGCGGCCAGCGATGTATTTCTCGGCCACGTAAGGGAGCGTGCGTGTGAAGACGGCCAGCGATGGAAGCAGCGGGCCGCCCAGAGAAGTGCGGCCAGCGATGTATTTGGCGGCCGCGTACTGGAGCGCGTTGTTCGGTGTTTGTTAGAAGTGGTGTATACCACACATATATACTCCACTAGCTACCAAGCGGTATGTGGCGGAGGGCGCAATTCGCGCCAAAGTCATATTCCCCGCCCCCCCCCCCCCCCCTCTGTTCCACTACTCACGGATAGCACGAGGGGAAAACGACTAACTGAACGCCTCAGTACGAGCTCTAATTTCCCTTACCTTTGACTGGTGATCATTGCGCGATTTGATAGTTGGTGATAATAATATCTCTACATCCTCAGTGAAGATCGGATTTCGGAATTTAGTAAGCAGCCCCTTCCGTTTAGCGCGCCGACTATCTGCAAGTGTGTCCCACTTCAAACTTTCTATCAGATTTTCAGATTTGTGACGCTCTCGCGATGGCTAAATGTACCAGTCACGAATCTCGCCGCTCTTCTTTGGACCTTCTAGATCTCTTGAATCAGGCCCAGACGAACAATACTCTAAGACTGGACGAACTAACAAATGGTTCAAATGGCTCTGAGCACTATGGGACTTAACATCTGAGGTCATCAGCCCCCTAGAAATTAGAACTACTTAAACCTAACTAACCTAAGGACATCACACACACCCAGGCCCCAGGTAGGATTCGAACCTGCGACCGTACGGTCGAGCGGTTCCAGACTGAAGCGCCTAGAACCGCTCGGCCACATCGGTCGGCGACGAACTAACATATTGTAAGCTATTTTCTTTGTTAAAAGACTACATCGTTTCAGGATTCTGTCAATAAAACGCAATCTAGAGTTTGCCCTGCCCGTTACTTGTGTAATCTGATCATTCCATTTGAGATCATTTCGAATAGTCACACCCAGATGCTTGACGGATGTTACCGCTTCTTAAGACTGGCCATTTATTTTGTACTCATACATTAATGGGGATTTTCGCCTTAGTAGGTTACACTTACAAATATTGAGAGATAACTGCCAGTCCTTTCACCACCCATTTATTTTCTGCAAATACTCATTGATCTGTTCGCAAATTTCGTGTGATACTACTTTCCTGTAGACTATAGCATCATCGGCAAACAGTGTAAGGCCGCTGTCAATACCATCAACCAGATCGTTTATGTAAATCGTAAAAAGCAGCGGACCTATTACGCTGCCCTGGGGCATACCTGAAGTTACGCTTGTTTCTTTTGCAGTCACCCTGTTCAGGACGAGATACTGCTCCCCGTCTGTTAGAAAACTTTCTATCCAACCGCATATGTCATCGGATACATCGTAAGCGCGCACTTTTTTTAGCAACCGACAGTGCGGAACTTAGTCGAACGCGTTTCTGTCCGTGCTTATCTTTGTACAGTATTACAGTCTCCTGTCCAGTCTTTTCGGCGGTTGAAGCACTCCCATTTGCGTTTAATGGCTGCTTCTCTTCACCATCTTCTCCTTGCCTTTGCTTGCCACAGTCTTGTGCCTGTTCTACAAGTTGGACACACTTATTGCAATCAGTCTGCTGACACTAGTTACATAAGTGACCTTTCCGTCCACATCTATAACTACTTTTGCACAAAAAACACGGTGGTCCATAAGTATTCTTGTAGCACTATAGATCTCTTCTAACTGCATCATGATCCTAAGAACTGCAGCCAAATCCGCAGGATTTTCTATCCTTAACCCATGTGAAGTCGCGTCAGGGACAGCACGTAGAGAAACCTCGAAAGCCCCACTCTCAGCTCTACACAGCAACACTCTATCCGCGTCCGCATTTTGCATCAGTTGGTATGTCTACACATTGATCCTCCAGATCCTATCTGAAACCACTGATTCCTAATGCTTCTGTGTTAAGATACTCAAATTTTCCCGGGAAAACCTTGTGCTATTTTGCCTCTGATGACTGTCACAAACCGTAAGCTAACTGCACGAATGTTCCTGCCTTACTGCGGACTTCTCGTTATTATAGGGATATCTTAGCTTCGCCTGTCAATCGTAAACGTGCCATACGGAGAATAATCTCGTCTGACCAACCATACATTGTGGCGGTAGCCTTAACACCGCCAGTGTACGCAGTTACGTCCTTCGTTGAGTTGCCAGAAAAAGGTGTTATTGTGGTAGCAGCCGATGAATCGAGATGAGGGGGAGGGGGGGGGGGCGGTGCACACACACTACTGCCTTGCAGTCCTCTGACCCCAATTGTAACTGCTGAACCACAGCTTGTGAAACTTCTCCTTTCCTACATAGCTCCTATTCCTGCTGTTACTGGGAACTCAGTCCTGCCCTGCCTGTACCTGCGAACAGTCTCAGCCATAGAAGCACGACGTGTGTGTCTGATATTTTGCGTCATTAGCCACTGCCGCTTAGAACAAAAATGGCTCTGAGCACTATGCGACTTAACTTCTGTGGTCATTAGTCACCTAGAACTAATGAAACCTAACTAACCTAACGACATCACACACATCCATGCTCGAGGCAGGATTCGAACCTGCGACCGTAGCGTCGCTCGGCTCCGGACTGTAGCGCCTAGAACCGCACGGCCACTCCTGCCCGCGCTTAGAACAATAAGAAAAAAATATAGAAATTGCCCCTCCAACACATAAACAATAATTACACATTAATCCCACCGTCGTATTATTGCCCAGCGCGACTCAGAACAATCCTGTGCGAAATGGCCAAAATAATACGCGAGTACTACAATTGAGAGTAATTTTTCTCTCTTTTGTTCATAAGGATCTAAGCACAACTTATTTCAGAATTGTTTGTTGTAAGCGAGAATACTTTAGAATGAGATTTTCACTCTGCAGCGGAGTGTGCGCTGATATGAAACTTCCTGGCAGATTAAAACTGTGTGCCCGACCGAGACTCGAACTCGGGACCTTTGCCTGTCGCAGGCAAGTGCTCTACCATCTGAGCTACCGAAGCACGATTCACGCCCGGTCCACACAGCTTTACTTCTGCCGATAGCTCAGATGGTAGATCACTTGCCCGCGAAAGGCAAAGGTCCCGAGTTCGAGTCTCGGTCGGGCACACAGTTTTAATCTGCCAGGAAGTTTGAGAATACTTTAGTTTTGTAAATCTCACAGGAACGAAGATGTGTAACATTTCTGGCTTTTGGAGAAACAATATTCTACCCCAGACTTCACTGAGTAGTTTATTCCAGATTGCGTTAACCGATGTGTGACGCAAGAAGTGAAGTGAGTTTCAGACAACAGATGGTGCAGTGGAAACCGATTTGGTCAGAAACTGCGTGAATTCAGCAGTCGGGTAATCTGACTGGGGGCCACTATAGAAGCCATAACAACGAATTTCTGATTTTCATTTATAAATATTTTTAAAGAATAACTCAACTTTAATTGTCTATCGTTCTAACTACCCTTCATCCTCTCACTTCAGTGCCATTTCAGAAACAATTCTCAGTAACATTAGGATAACGATATTCAAAACATGGTTCAAATGGTTCTGAGCACTATGGGACTTAACTTCTGAGGTCATCAGTCCCCTAGAACTTAGAACTACTTAAACCTAACTAACCTAAGGACATCACACACATCCACGCCAGAGGCAGGATTCGAACCTGCGACCGTAGTGGTCGCGCGGTTCCAGACTGTAGCGCCTAGAACCGCTCGGCCACTCCGGCCGGTAACGATATTCAGAAGAAGCACTTCGTCCATCATTGCCTCCTGAGGAAAAAAAAAAAAGTGCACCGAGTGAAGTGCTTCGCGCTGACCCCCTCAGTGGGGTAGGAACAGGCTGAATGTGGCCGTCCGATGGGAGCAGTGTGTACACGAACTGTGATACGGGTAATCGTAGGCGTATGTTTGTATAATGTCTTGTTAGCAGTTCGTGGCTTTATCTGCTTAGTGTGTGATAATTTAATAAAGAGCTATAGTTATCCCAGTTAACTGAGGATATTAATTTTACAGCGTAAAGAGCCTTAGCCAACTTACTACTAAGCTTTACAGCTTTACCTGAAGAACAACGAACTCGCGCCCGGCGTGCTACTTCTGCGCGGGGACGTAAACGTCTTTAGAAGACATTAGCTGCCAGGACAATTACGGAATCTTAATGTTCTGCTTTGCTGTGGCAGAGTACACATCTGCCCTGCCATGTCATGCATCTGCAGTACAAATGGGAAGAGTTACATTCTATCCGTCGTAACACAGAGCAGCGAACGGACGAATACGCAGCTGTACAATGACGGTCATCAGATTCGGTCGCGTATGTTTTCATTTTATCGGCCTACAACAAAAGCGCATGTAAAAGAAACGAAAGCGCTGCCTGCCGTCCCAAACCAAATAAACAGTTTGCTGCTACACATAATCTGAAGATGCACCACTTTAACAAGTTTTTGGAATTTAGTTGTTTTCTCTGACATAGACGTTTTGAGTACTTCTAATTTCTGTACTTTCGCAACTACCGTATCACACTCAGGGCTTTTGCCACATGCAACACAGTTTCTACAGTGCGTTATCTCTATAACAACGATCTTTGTATGACTAGCTCTTCTAGTTCCATATTTATTTTACACTGAAGAGCCAAAGAAACTGGTACACCTGCCTAATATCGTGTAGGGCCCCCGCGAGCACGCAGAAGTGCCGGAATACGACATGGCATGCACTCGACTAATGTCTGAAGTAGCGCTGGAGGGAACTGACACCATTAATCCTCGAGGGCTGTCCATAAATCCGTAGGAACACAGGGAAAGGGGGGGGGGGAATCTCTTCTGATTAGCACGTTGCATGCCAGCCCACATATGCTGAATACATTTCATGTCTGGGGAGTTTGGTGGCCAGCGGAAGTGTTTAAACTCTGAAGAGTGTTCCTGGAGCCACTCTGTAGTAATTCTGGACGTGTGGGGCGTCGCATTATCCTGCTTGAATTACCCAAGTTGGAAGTAATGTACAACGGATCTGAATGGATGGAGGTAATCAGACACGATGCTTTCGTACGTTTATCTAGACGTATCAGGGGTCCCCTATCACTCCAACTGCACACGCCCCACACCATTACAGAGCCTCCACGAGCTTGAACAGCCCCCTGCTGACATACAGGTCCATGGATTCATGAGGTTGTCTGCATACCCGTACACGTCCATCCGCTCGATACAATTTGAAACTCGTCCGACCAGGCAACGTGTTTCCAGTCTCAACAGTCCAATTTCAGTGTTGACGGACCCAGAAGAGGCGTAAAGCTTTGTGTCGTGCAGGCATCAAGGGTACACGAGTGGACCTTCGGCTACGAAAGCCGATATCGATGACGTTTCGTTGAATGGTTCGCACGCTGACACTTGCTGATGGCGCAGCATTGAAATCTGCAGCAATTTGCGGAACGGTTCCACTTCTCTCACGTTGAATGATTCTCTTCAGTCGTCCTTCGTCCCGTTCTTGTAGGATACTTTTCCGGCCGCAGCGATGTCAGAGATTTGATGTTTTACCAGATTCCTGATATTCACGGTACACTCGTGAAATGGTCGTTCGGAAAAATCCTCACGTCATCGCTACTTCTGAGATGCTGTGTCCCATCGCTCGTTCGCCGACTATAACACCACGATCAAATTCACTTAAATCTTGATAACCTGCCATTGTACAGCAGTAACCGCTCTAACAACTGCGCCAGACACTTGTTGTGAACCATGGACCTTGCCGTTGGTGGGGAGGCTTGGGTGCCTCAGCGATACAGATAGCCGTACCACAGGTGCAACCACAATGGAGGGGTATCTGTTGAGAGGCCAGGCAAACGTGTCTTTCCGGAAGAGGGGCAGCAGCCTTTTCAGTAGTTACGGGGACAACAGTCTGGATGATTGACTGATCTGGCCTTGTACCACTAATCAAAACGGCCTTGCTGTGCTGGTACTGCGAACGGCTGAAAGCAAGGGGAAACTACAGCCGTAATTTTTCCCCAGGGCATGCAGCTTTACTGGATGGTTAAATGATGATGGCGTCCTTTTGGGTAAAATATTCCGGAGGTAAATTAGCCCCCCATTCGGATCTCCGGGCGTGGGCTACTCAGGAGGACGTTGTTATCAGGAGAAAGAAAACTGGCGTTCTACAGGTCGGAATGTGGAATGTCAGATCCCTTAATCGGGCAGGTAGGTTAGAAAATTTAAAAAGGGTAACGGATAGGTTGAAGTTAGATATAGTGGGAATTAATGAAGTTCGGTAGCTGGAGGAACAAGACTTCTGGTCAGGTGAATACAGGGTTATAAATACCAAATTAAATAGGGGTAATGCAGGAGTAGGTTTAATAATGAATAAAAAGTAGGAATGCGGGCAAGCTACTACAAACAGCTTAGTGAACGGATTATTGTGGCCAAGATAGACACGAAGCCCACGCCTACCACAGTAGTACAACTTTATATGCCGACTAGCTCCGCAGATGACGAAGAGATTGATGAAATGTATGATGAGATAAAAGCAATTATTCAGATAGTGAAGGGAGACGAAAAATTAATAGTCATCGGTGACTGTAATTCGATAGTAGGAAAAGGAAGAGAAGGAAACGTAGTAGGTGAATATAGAATGGTGATAAGGAATGAAAGAGGAAGCGGCCTGGTAGAATTTTGCACAGAGCATAACTTAATCATAGCTAACACTTGGCTCAAGAATCATAAAAGAAGGTTGTATACATGGAAGAAGCCTGGAGATACTGAAAGGTTTCAGATAGATCATATAACGGTAAGACAGAGATTTAGGAACCAGGTTTTAAATTGTAAGACATTTCCAGGGGCAGATGTGGACTCTGACCACAATCTATTGGTTATGAACTGTAGATTAAAACTGAAGAAACTGCAAAAAGGTGGGAATTTAATGAGATGGGACCTGGATAAACTGACAGAACCAGAGGTTGTAGAGAGTTTCAGGGAGAGCATTAGGGAACGATTGACGAGAATGGGAGAAAGAAATACAGTAGAAGAAGAATGGGTAGTTTTGAGAGATGAAATTGTGAAGGCAGCAGAGGATCAAGTAGGTAAAAGGACAAGGGCTAATAGAAATCCTTGGGTAACAGAAGAGATACTGAATTTAATTGATGAAAGGAGAAAATACAAAAACGCAGTAAATGAAGCAGGCAAAAAGGAATACAAACGTCTCAAAAATGAGATCGAAAGGAACCGCAATTTGGCTAAGCAGGGATGGCTAGAGGACAAATGTAAGGATGTAGAGGCTTATCTCACTAGAGGTAAGATAGATACTGCATACAGGAAAATTAAAGAGACTCTACCATCTGGTGAGCAAAATGTATGAGACAGGCGAAATACCCTCAGACTTCAAGAAGAATATAATAATTCCTAGCCCAAAGAAAGCAGGTGTTGACAGATGTGAAAATTACCGAACTATCAGTTTAATAAGCCACGGCTGCAAAATACTAACACGAATTCTTTACAGACGACTGGAAAAACTGACCACGCGGAAGATCAATTTGGATTCCGTAGAAATGTTGGAACACGTGTGGCAATACTTACCCTAAGACTTATCTTAGAAAATAGATTAAGGAAAGGCAAACCTACGTTTCTAGCATTTGTAGACTTAGAGAAAGCTTTTGACAATGTTGACTGGAATACTCTCTTTTAAATTCTGAAGTTGGCAGGGGTAAAATACAAGGAACGAAAGGCTATTTAGAATTTGTACAGAAAGGAGATGGCAGTTATAAGAGTCGAGGGGCACGAAAGGGAAGCAGTGCTTGGGATGGGAGTGAGACAGGGTTGTAGCCTATCCCCGATGTTATCCAATCTGTGTATTGAGCAAGCAGTAAAGGAAACAAAAGAAAAATTCGGAGTAGGAATTAAAATCCATGGAGAAGAAATAAAAACTTTGAGGTTTGCCGATGACATTGTATTTATGTCAGAGACAGCAAAGGACTTGGAAGAGCAGCTGAACGGAGTGGACAGTGTCTTCAAAGGAGGATAGAAGATGAACGTTAATGGAACGTAGTCGAATTAAATCGGGTGATACTGAGGGTATTAGATTTGGAAATGAGACACTTCAAGTAGTAAATGAGGTTTGCTATTTGGGGAGCAAAATAACTGATGATGTTCGAAGTAGAGAGGATATAAATTGTAGACTGTCAATGGCAAGGAAAGCGTTCCTGAAGAAGATAAATTTGTTAACATTGAGTATAGATTTAAGTGTCAGGAAGTCTTTTCTGAAAGTATTTGTATGGAGTGTAGCCATGAATGAAAGTGAAACGTGGACGATAAATAATTTAGACAAGAAGAGAATAGAAGCTTTCGAAATGTGGTGCTACAGAAGAATGCTGAAGTTTAGATGGGTAGATCACATAACTAATGAGGAGGTATTGACTAGAATTGGGGAGAAGAGAAATTTGTGGCACAACTTGACTAGAAGAAGGGACCGGTTGGTAGGACATATTCTGAGGCATCAAGGGATCACCAATTTAGTACTGGAGAGCAGCGTGGAGGGTAAAAATCGTAGAGGGAGACCAAGAGATGAATACACAAAACAGATTCAGAAGGATGTAGGTTGCAGTAGGTACTGGGAGAGGAAGAAGCTTGCACAGGATAGAGTAGCATGGAGAGCTGGATCAAACCAGTCTCTGGACTGAAGACCACAACAATATAAGCGTTGCCGACCGCAGCGTCATTTCTGCCTGTTTACATATCTGTGTATTTGAATATTACATATATCTGTATTGGAATACGCATGCGTATACCAGTTTATTTGGCGCTTCAGTGTATATGATAATTTATTCATCCAAAAACATTTCTAGATTTCGGGGTTCATAATTCGTTTATAACTATTGTACAAATATCTAAACGAATGCACACCTACTACTGGAGAAAATGAAACAGTAGCATGAGATTGCTCTGCGTTTACTTCCAGAAACTGCGAAATTGTTCTGCGTACCATTTCATTAAAAAAAAAAAAAAAAAAGAAAGCAGTCAATAATGAAATGAAAACACACTGAAATGGAACGGACCACAGCAGGAATTCTGGAACGAAAATTGGCCATTGAATAAGGAAATGAAAACACTGTGCCAGAAAGACTGAGACAGAATGCCGGTGTGCCGGCCGGTGTGGCCGAGCGGTTCTAGGCGCTTCAGTCTGGAAACGCGCGACCGCTACGGTCGCAGGTAAGAATCCTGCCTCGGGCATGGATGTGTGTGATGTCCTTAGGATAGTTAGGTTTAAGTAGTTCTAAGTTCTAGGGGACTGTCCCATAGCGCTCAGAGCCATTTTTTTTTTTTTTTTTTTTTTTTTTTTTGGGAATGCCGGTGTTTCAAAATTAGCCACCAGGCAGCAGTCGAATGGTACCACACAGCGGTAGTGATGGGGGAAGGCTAGTGGCGTCGTAGGGAAGAACCAACTGAAACTTTTAGTGGCGTAGCAGAAAGTAACAGCACTGCATTGACACCACCGAAAATTACATTTTGATACATGCAAATGCCGTGCTACTGCAGTACGCCAAGAGCAGTGGCGTCTCTTTGGTTGCGTGAGTGTACGCGGCTTTAAGCCGCGTGTTCCAGATGCAATGGTTCGCTAATTGCTGGAGCCATTAATGGTGCCGCTAGGTGCTCTCGGCGAAAAGTGGTCACTAGTGACGTACGTGTAATGCCGCTATGTGCCCTAGGCTAGTGGGCCGCAGGTTTACACCCACATGCCTTCAAGTTTACACGATCTCAAATAACTCTAGGAATATGTCACTACCTCCCAACATTCACTGATGAGCCAAAACACTGTTCATCGCGAGACTGAATCCCATCTGGTGGCGATGTGACACGATAGGTGAGTAGATAATGATCGGGCGCTATCTGATTTGATCTGATAGGAAACTACATTCATGCTCATAAATTAAGGATAACTACAGAATGTGGTGCCACACAACGTGGCACTACACAAAACTGGCGCTAATAGCATAGGCACACAGGGAACACACACGACACAGATCTGTAAGTCCACGGGATTGGTGATAAACTGAAAAAACCGTTCCGAAACACATGTGCTACAAAACGCCACTGCTTCCTGCGCATGTACCCCGACCTCAGTATGGTATTTGATCACCATCCACACGTACGTACACATGCCGCACAACGGGTTGGCATAGTCTGGATCAGGTGGTCAAGCAGCTGCTGGGGTATAGCCTCCCATTCTTGCACCAGTGCCTGTCGGAGCTCCTGAAGTGTCCTAGGGGTTTGAAGACGTGAGCATCCCAGACGTGCCCGATGGGGTTTAGGACTGGAGAACAGGCAGGCCACACCATTCGCCCGATATCTTCTGTTTCAAGGTACTCCTCCACGATGGCAGCTCGGTGGGGCCGTGCGTTATCATCCCTCAGGAGGAAGGTTGGACCCACTGCACCCCTGAAAACGCGGACATACTGGTGCAAAATGACGTCCCGATACACATGAGCTGTTACAGTTCCTCTGTCAAAGACATGCTGGGGTGTACGTGCACCACTCATAACCCCACCCCACACCATCAAACCACGACCCGCATACAGGTCCCTGTCAAGGACATTAAAGGGTTGGTATCTGGTTCCCGTTTCACGCCAGATGAAAACCCGGCGAGAATCACTGTTCAGAGTACAACTGGACTCATCCGTGAACATAACCTGGAACCACTGTTCTTGACACCAGGCTTTACGCGCTCTCCTGTGACCAGGGATCAGTGGAATGCACCTTGCAGATCTCTGGGCGAATGAACCATGTCCGTTCAGTTGTCTGTAGACTGTGTGTGTGGAGACAACTGTTCCAGTGGCTGCGGTAATGTCCCGAGAAAGGCTAACTGCAGTACTTCGTGGCCGTCGGCGGACACTGATGGTGAGATATCGATCATCTTGTGGTGATGTACATTGTAGACGTCTCGTACTGTAGCACCTGGACACGTTTCCTGTCTGCTGGAGTCGTTGCCATAATCTTGAGATCACACTTGCACACGGAGGGCCCGTGCTACGACCTGCTGTGTTTGACCAGCCTCCAGTCGCCCTAGTATTCTACCCCTCATAACGTCATCAATATGTGTTCTTTGAGCCATTTTAAACACACAGTCACCATTAGCACGTCTGAAAACGTCTGCACACTTACTCGCTGCACCATACTCTGACATGCAGTAACACACCTCTGCGTATGTTGAGTGCTGCCAGAGCCACTGTGCGACGACCGCAGGTCAAATGCACCGCATGGTCATACCCCGAGGTGATTTAGCCCACAAACCGCCCACCAGAGCGTTGTTTCACCGTGTATGAGCATTATCCTTAATTTATGAGCATGAGTGTATATAAGCAGAGCAGAGACAATTGGGGACCATTGTAGCGACGATGTGGGGTGGCAACGGGGAAATCCACTGACGTGAGGAATCTCAACAACATATAGAGCTTTGCGGTTCGGCGCCTGGTAAAGAACCTCTCGCAAACGGCGAAGTTAGTGGGCTGTTCGCGAGCAACTATCGCGAGTGTCTACGGAAAGTGCTTAAAGGATAGAACAACCATGAGTAGACGGCGAAGTTTAGAATGTGCACGCCTCATCACATAACACGGAGGTCGGAGACATGCCCTCTCTGTAAAATATACTAGGCGGTATTGTGTAGCAGATCTAACTGCGGAATAGAATGACGATGCACGAACAAGTGTTTCGAATCAATGGACACGTGTCGACTGTTCGGCTAAATAACGTTTCTTATTACATCAGGTCGATGATCGTATCCAGATACAGCTTCATCCAAGTGAACGGCTGTTCGAATCGCTGCGTTGTGCCTGAGACGCAGGCTGGTAGCGGCAATATCCCACTACGACGACATTCACTTCGGCTTCCGCGCGACCTGCAGTAGCAATCGAAGCCACCATTATAGCTATGGATTACGTTAACACCCCATCCCTTCATACTTGACCTCGTCCCCCACGGAGATGGCATCTTCCAGCAAGATAACAGACAGCGTCACAAAGCCTGAACCGTGTTATGGTAGTATGAGGAGCGTGACAGTGATGTTTTGTCAAACAAATTCGCCTGATCTGAACAGGGCTGAAAATATTGTGGGACGTTGCCAGGTGGCAGCTCTGCACAAACCACACTTCCCTAATTTACGGCAATCGTGCGACTGTGCTTAGACATCTGGTGAGAAATTTGACGAATTCTTGGAATACCTTCACGGCATTTACAGAAACCTCCATGAAACGCCCAGCTTAATCCGCAGGACAGGACAGGTCAGGTAGCTTAAATTGTGGAAAGGGGCCAAAATAAGGGGCTGTCAGTTACACTCGAACATACAACTTTATTATTTGATTAATCTTTCGCACTTAATTACCGGCTAAAAGCCACTTTAATTTAAAAATGGCTGAAGGCCAATAACTTAAAACGCAAGTATAATGAGAAATTTAAAAGGCAAAGCCTTATCTTAAAACAGTTCTTTAGTTAGGCAGAAGGACCAAAGAATCAGACACTTCATGAGCAAACAAGTTAAATTCAAATTGGCTGAAGGCCTAACACTTAAAACTCCGTAACATTAATCTTTTTAAAAAATACCAAAGGCCTTACGTGAAACAGTTCTTTAATTTAGGCTGAAGGCCTTAAGAGCGAAACAACTCAAACTCAAAATCGGCTGAGGGCCCAACACTTAAAATTCAAAAACATTAAAATTTTTTAAAATTTTAAAGGCCTTACATGAAACAGTTCTTTGAACTAGGCTGCAGGCCTTAAGAGCAAAAAAACTCAAATTCAAAAACGGTTGAAGGCCCACCACTTAAAATTCAACAACATTAAAACCTTCAAAACGCCAAAGGTCTTACGTGAAACAGTTCTTTAAATTAGACTGAAGGCCTAAAGAATCTTACGCCTTAAGGGCAAAACAACCTTAATTTTTTAAAAAAATCGGCTAGAAGCCATACATGTACAAATAACAACAAAATAAAAAAGGCAGTACACCCAAGGGCGCTCAGATGTTCGAGGGTCAGCCTGGAATTCAAACACTAACGCTCGCTTAGGTGAGACAGGCAGTCGGGCCAACCATTCTCGATCCGACGACAACCCAACCGACCGACAGTCAACGGACCCACCGACAAGATAACTTCCACTCCACCCGACCAGGGCACAACAGGGAGTCAACGGAACAACGTAGAAGATATTGGCGCGCACAACCAATTATACATGGAGCTGTCAAACTACACACTGTGCTTGACAGCAACAACATGATACGGAAACTACAATGCCTGAAATTTACGTCAACAACCAGGGCAGGTAACCAGAATGCTAACGGCCACAAGGAAGAAGATTCCGCTGGTGCACTTCAATTCAAATAAACAAATACAGTGAGGGTGGCTAGAATTTTCCAACTTGAAAACCACGTTGTTGTTCGCGGGAATATCCCAACAGCCGACAACGAACTCCAAACGACACAATGTGAACAGTCGTGACTTGCTGGTAGATTAAGTCAAAACTCAACGTTCGTGCCCACGGTCGCTGAGCCACGGACCTCGTAGCAATGGGAACAGCACCACACACTCCGACACTGCGGAAAGACCGCCTGCGGCCCCGGCCAAACTACGTCCCGCAGAGAATTGCTCGCTGTTCCACTCCAACCGACCGACTGTCAGGCCCCGAAACGGTGAAAGGACCAAATACACGTCGGCCGATGAGGCGACCAACCGAACGACCAACCATCGGTCGTCCCGCTCCAGTCTCCCTCCGTCGGACAGTGCATGCGTGTCGCCAGCAGCGGGCGAGCACTGGCTGTCGGCGCCTCAGCGGCGCTCCGTCCCCTGCTTCACCGCTGCTGCGTCCCGACTGCACTGCTGGTCCGTCCCGAACTGACTGCCAGACACACGACGACCCGGAAATACTATCGGTCGCCCCAGAGACGGTACGACAGTGCACTTATCGATACGCGCTGCTGCTGCCACTCACGGGCAAGTAAGGCAGGAAGTTAGTGACGCCAGTAAATGGAATAAGAAAACGAGGCGGCAGTACCGTAATAGAAGATGACAAACAATGAATGGAATAAACGCGAGCCGTCCACGCCTCGCTCCAGTTCACCATGGAGGTAGAGAAAGACAACGCATTGCAGCTATATCACGCGCAAAAACTGGGTGGGGACAGAAGCAACCATGGTCGACAGAACTGGCAAGACTAAGGAAGGACTCACGGGACAAAAGAAATTACTACCAACAAAGCAAAGAGAGTTCCGGAAAGACATAGTTGACGTGCATCTTGACGCTAAACAGAAATACCAGAAACAACTAAAGACGACAAGGCAAGACTACTGGACCAATTTTTTCTAAACCCAGTTACAAAACGACATGTGCAGACAACCATTCGACATAGAAACAGAACAGATTAAGACACCGACATTTCTGTCAACACTAAAACAAGCTGACGGCACAATGACCAGAGGATGGAGAAGCACAGCAGAATACCTCCTGAACAGGCTCCTCCCAGACGACTATCCCACACTCGACGAGCGGCACCACGCTGACCTAAGAGAGAGGATGAGCCAACGGTACATCAGGGACACTGTAACCACGCCATTCGCGCAAGAAGAAGTCGCGACGGCAATCAGCAGGTTTAAAAACCGAAAAGCACCCGGCCTAGACGAAATACATTGATACACATTAAAACAAACAGTATCACAAATCACACCTTTTCTTACTAGCATGTTCAGCGAGGCACTACTAACAGGCAGAATCCCAAACCTCTGGAAAACTGCTAATGTAGTAGTAATCAGTAAATCACAAGACAAAGAGCCAACAGACCCCAAAACGTAACGACCGATCTGTCTCTCGGCAAGGTACAGGAAAGGCTCCTGTGTAACCGTTTACAACCGCACAGGCGCCTCCTCGGCCTAACGCCCCATTAATTCGGCTTCAGGGAAGGTATGTCAATAGAAGACGCCGTCAACCAAGCACTGACAGTTACAAACAGTATCAGAGACAAATAAGTGGCCGCCATAGCCGGGGCTTCTGACAACTTGTGGTGGCCGTCCATCTTCGCCAGATTAACAGAAATGAGGCTATCAGCTTCCCTCTACAATAGCCTCCTCGACTACTGCAGAGGCGGAGTGGCGCAGTAGAGGGCTGGTACGCGGAAGGTTGTCAAGAGAATAACGAAGGGAGGTCCACAGGGCTCGATCTGCGGACCAATATTGTGGGACATCGCAATCGAGCTCTTGCTGAACACCCTGGACAGTGACGACAGGGCAAGAGGTGTGGTGGCTGACGCAGATGACCAGCTCTTAGTGGTGTCAGCCAACTCGAGAGCAACACTAGAGACAAAAGTCACGCAACTGATTCAGAAAATTAACAGTTGGTGCAAAGAAAATAAATTAAAAATAGCTCCCAACAAAACTGTATATTTACTGCTCAGAAGGACACTACACAGGAATCCAGTTCTAAAATTAGACAATAAAAGCATACAGAGTGAAACGTCCCCTTAGAACAATTATACATGACTGTGTTTAAACTGACACACAATATTTCTAGCGCAACGCAATCTGACTTTCAAAAATCCCTATAAAAGAATGGCCCTGACTAACATTAACCTATACGTTTCACAAATCACTTACCTCACCAAAAATCTTCGTTCCTCGAACTACTGCAATACAGCGAGCGCCACTACTGCCAGCTAAATAAAAGATTCAAACTACTGAAGGCACTAACTACTGATAGGCATAGTTAGCAAATGAAAGATTTTGATAGAGAACAAACAATGTATTTACCTCAATAGTGTTCAAAAGTCATAATATATACAGCAATTGGAGGTGAGCCGCCAGCAGTGGTGGATGTGGGGAGAGAGATGGCGGAGTTTTGAAATTTGTAAGACTGGATGTCATGAAGTGCTATATATATTATGACTATTAAGGTAAATACATTGTTTGTTCTCTATTAAAATCTTTCATTTGCTAACTATGCCTATCAGTAGTTAGTGCCTTCAGTAGTTTGAATCTTTTATTTAGCTGGCAGTAGTGGCGCTCGCTGTATTGCAGTAGTTCGAATAACGAAGATTTTTGGTGAGGTAAGTGATTTGTTAAAGGTATAGGTTAATGTTAGTCAGGGCCATTCTTTTGTAGGGATTTTTGAAAGTCAGATTGCGTTGCGCTAAAAATATTGTGTGTCAGTTTAAACACAGTCATGTATAATTGTTCTAAGGGGACGTTTCAAGAGGAAGCAAGCCGCACGTTTCTAGGACTGCATCTTGACAAAAAACAGACTTTCAATCACATAAAATTGACAATTGACAAAGACTCCAAAATTATGCACAAACTAGCAAGACTCAACACTACTCAGTACAAATTACCTATTAAGATGATAAGCACCTACAAGATTGCGATATTAGAATCCATCGCATGCTTCGCCGCAAGTGCTTGGGCTCACAGACTGAACATACAAACTAACAAGACAATTGCAAGACGAGGTCAACGTAGTGTACTCCTGAGAGTGAGCCGAGCATTCAACACGTCACTAGAGCCACTTTGCGTTGTGATGCTGACCTGCCCTATAAACATAACAATACGTTTTCAAATAACTTCTGGCAATTCAGCCAGGTAACACTTTCAGCGACCGCCGATACTTCGGCGGGAGAACACCCCGCCATTTTCAAGGCAAACCGCAACGGACAGGCGGCGTACATGCAAATTTAATACCTCGGTTCTCCGACAGAAGCAGGAAAGATAACACACACACACACACACACACACACACACACACTGAACACTAGTGCCACCAAAGATGACCAAAGTCAGAGCTATCGATAGTGAGACTATGAATTTGCAGGTGAGGCAGCATTGACTCTGTTCCTCTGTTTTTTGACAAGGGAGAGAGCCGGATTCCAAACAGAGTTTAAACAGAAACCTCCATCCCTGTTAACGAGGTTGCTCGCTAATTTAATCTCAACTGCCTCCCTAATGACACTGTCCCAATAGCTGGACGTGCATGCCAATATCTCGGTGTTATTATATAACATGGCGTGACCAGTATCCAAGCAATGTTCGGCAATAGCAGATCTATTTGGCTGCTGTAATCGTGTGTGCCGTTTATGCTCAGTACATCTGTCCTCCACGGTCCTGATATTTGACCAATATATGCCATGCCGCAGCTACAAGGAATACGATATACACCCGCCTTACGCAGTCGAAGATCATCCTTAACGGAACTCAAAAGTGCTCTAATTTTAGATGGAGGTCGGAAAACACATTTCACATCGTATTTCCGTAAAATACGACCGATCTTATTGGACGTGTTTCCTACGTAAGGCAAAAAGGCAGTAGACTTAGGTGTTGACTCAGAATTATCATCAATCACCCGATGTACAGTTGGTCGATAGCGCAACGCACGTTAAATCTGTCTATCACTATAACCATTTTGACGAAATGTAACTTCAAGATGGGACAGCTCAGCTGGCAAAGTCTCAGCGTCAGAAACGACATGTGCCCTGTGTACCAAGGTACGAAGTACCCCTTCACGCTGAGCCGAATGGTGACAACTATTAGCTTGTAAGTACAAGTCGGTGTGAGTACGTTTCCTGTAGACTGCATGTCCCAATGATCCATCATCCTTCCTCCTAACCAACACGTCGAGAAAGGGAAGGCAACCATCCTCTTCCACCTCCATCGTAAAACGAATGTTCGGGTGGATCGAGTTCAGATGTTCTAGAAAGTTATTTGAAAGTTGTATACGCTAGGAGAAACTCAGGTCTCATAACAATACGTTATAGAGCTGCACTTCACTGCCTTAAGAGGGACAGGCTCGATAAAGTCACCGAAACTATGGGGACCAACATTTTGAACAAAACACAAATGAAACAATGGCGGATTCCAACATGGCAGAGAGTGTGGGATACATCCGACAAGGATCACCGAGTACACCTTTCTTTCCTGACGTACGCGAAAGACTACAACTGAAACATGTCGACCCAAGCCGGGGGATGGTCCATTTCCTGACAGGCCACGAGCCGTATCCGGTACACTTAAACCGCATGGGACTAACTAACGATGAAGTATGGGTATGCGGGGAAACTGGGACACCAGAACATATCACACTGCTGTGCAACACGCTAGCACAAGTGAGACCTATACAGAACGACAATGACATCGCCAGAATATTACGTAATCCCATTGACTGGAACACAATAAATAGCGTTCCCGATATTGTATCGAGCATACTGCAAAAAGAATACAAACGCCAAAACCCATATGGAAGGATGTGTAGACAAGCACAAACAACAAACCACATGGGAGGACACAAGGACGACCACAGATTCCGAAACCGAGGAAGGAACCGTAAGTGAACATGACTCAGAAGGGATCAACATGTAAGGGACCCAAACCAATAATGCATGACACTACATGCCGCAACACAGTCACACAACAATCATAAAACAAACAAAAACCGACGCCACATACTACGACTTTAGGAATAAGGTAACCTCGCTTGGGAGGAGAAGGCTCGAATAACTTCTTTCCGAGACTCCTCCTCCTCAACTACATACGGCATAGTGTTTAAAGTATACTGCACACAAGCAGTAATGCATTGCTCATCTTATTGTGTGCAGATAGAAGTATATTCTCTTCTATATTCAAAGTTACAATCAATGAATTTTATACATCAAATGTATTTTCTGCATGAAGTATGTATACAAGAAAAATGTAATGCATTAAATTATTTAAGGAATAATACATTCAAGTAGCAATAAACTACATTCTATTTCTACTAACAAGCTTACAAACATAGGTGTATTTCTCATGTAAGGCTGAAATTCATATACTCCATGTATGAAATACTCAATCAGTATTTGATCTGTATAACACCAGGTGTATGTATCTCAAGTATCACACAGAATATACCACAACTACCAACAATAAGACAAACAAACAGCTGCTGAATATCGTGCAGTGTCCTGACTTGCAACACACCCAGTAATATACCAATACACATAGACACAGTAAACATACATAAGCACAAACCATTTCAGATGAGAATAGCTCGAGACTACTGCGACCTGCTCATCTGAAACAGGTAGAAATAGGTCACTATCGACCAACATGCTGCTTAGACTATATTACACATCCAAAAACAGTATATCACTTCCCTCTACATACTGCAGATTATTTTCTCCACACTCATTGTATTACATATTTTTTATTTTTCTTTGACATTTGCATTATATAAATTATATCCTCATCAACTAGGCAGAAACAAATTATGTGGAACTATTTTAACAATTGTTAAGTATTCAATTCGCTGTAACCTCAGAGAAATCTTTATTATTATTATTATTATTTATTCGTTTCGTCCTCTGAGGAGCACACGGACCAATTAATTAGCATTGGTCTTCTTAACTTTCTTGCTCGTAGCACTGTTTTGCAAACATTGGTGCAACCTGAAAGAAAGACCTCAGACGTTGATAGCCTGCCCCATGAGCTGAGCGACTTACGCAAGGTTTTCAGGAACAACGACTAAAAATAAATGAAGCGATTTCAAGCAAGAATCACAGTAATCACAATAGACCACCCACGAGAAATAGGAAAAGAAACTTGCCTTTTTAGCGTTCTGTAGCCGGCCGCGGTGGTCTCGCGGTTCTAGGCGCTCAGTCCGGAGCCGCGCGACTGCTACGGTCGCAGGTTCGAATCCTGCCTCGGGCATGGATGTGTGTGATGTCCAGAGGTTAGTTAGGTTTAAGTAGTTCTAAGTTCTAGGGGACTGATGACCATAGATGTTAAGTCCCATAGCGCTCAGAGCCATTTTTAGCGTTCTGTGGCTCCCGTTTCAGGCAAAATAAGCCGCATGCTATAGAGGCACAAGATCAAATCGATTTTCCGGCCTCCGACAAAAATACGCCGATTACTGAGAGCAGGTAAAGGCACAGCAGACCTTAGAACAACTGGGGTCTAAAAGATACTTTGCGCGTGTGGCCAGTTTACGGCTAACAAGCAATACGTACTGTGTAACAACACAGGAAGGGACCTGAGAGGTTTTATCGCCTACGCTAAACCAAGAAATCCGCTTTGGCTGAGCATGATTTAGTAAACGGTCACCGGATGAAATTAGACGAAATCTCTCTCGTGGCTCTCAATAACGGGTTTTGGGACTGTGTCATTAAAGGATCTCTCGAAGTAAAAATCACTGATGACACGCTAAATAGAGACTGCAGTCTGCAGCTCAGCGCGGCGTGTGACCCAGCGATCGCAAAGTTAAATCTGGTACATCGAACGCCGAGTTACCTTATGCCCAAACATGGCGAAGCCGCGAGCACCAGTGGCGACACAGCCGACAGGTAGTATATATAAGAGCGTCCCAGCAGCCCACTGGCAGTGGTACCACTTGAAAATGTCCGGCCGCGCGGGATTAGCCGAGTGGTCTGAGACGCTGCAGTCCCTTTTGTCCAAATTTAGTCCTGCACTTCATGCAGTAACATTTCAGTATTTGATTAAGTAATGCTCTTGGGAGTAGCTGTCATTAGTATGAGCTTGGTGCAAATTTGCTTCCTATAATTCACTGGTGTGTGCGTTAGTGGTAACTGCTGCTACATACAGTTCAGAGTGTGTTCAGAGTGTTTAGAGTGCACTGTGTCAGTTTGTATCCTGTGTGCTATTCAGAGGGAAATATCAGCGAAAGTAAATTCAGTAACCAATATTCGATTTTCTTAAGGGGCTCCGGAACGCCCTATACTTGCAATGTTAAAATAACGCTTATAAACTACATATTTCCTCACAAAGTATTTGAGGTAGGAAGTTGAACTTTTTACAGATTATTTATTGGAATATGGGCTACAACTTAACACAGGGATTTTAGAATATTTCAGTTCAGTTATTAATGATGATTTTTTTTTCAATTGTAATGAAAATTCACGACATTTTTTTGCAATTTTTTATTTATATATTCAAAAACATACAGTTTTTTGGAAAAAGGCTGTGTTAAATTATGCAGAAGGTACTATGTAACATTTACTGAAAGTTTGAAACAAATATGTTTGGAAGATCCTTAGAAAACATGTAATTAGTATGAGAAAATAAAAGTTTTGGGAATCGAGCGACAAAGATTGGATTAACTTTTTAGTGCATTCCAGGTCCATAGGATGGATTATCTTCATCCTCTGCAAACTCCTCCTCCAGTTTCCTCTTGTTCCTCCTCCTGTTTACTCTTGCTTGTATTTCTAGACTCTTTACAGCCCTGTCTGCAGCCCGAAGGCGTTCCTTGTCTAAAGCAAGCATCGCTCGTACCATGTTAGAACCTATCTTCATTCCCATATTTCTAAATACCTTCCACCTTACAATGTTGCCATCATTGAAAGTCGCAACAGCATCATACACACCAAAGTGAAGTGTTTCTATTCCAACAAATACAGTCTTGGGGATTCTCGACCATATAACACTATTTACACTTTCATTGGGGTTTTGAGTTTTTCCGTGAATACACTTTTTCAACAGTTCAGGTGCTGATAAGTCTCTGAAAACAAGGTTAGCCACAACACATACTTTATCTCACATCCCTAAAATGTACCTGATGAACACGGACGTTAATAATAACACCATTTGACAGCAGTTTAACAGCGCCACAGTGGGTCACGCCCATGTAGAATACATTTCAAAAAAAATTTAAAAATAGTTGTAGTATTCGGAATTGAATAAATTATATACCTATTAAAAGGTAATAGTCTGCAGATTCAGAAAATGCAAAAAAGTAAAAAATTGAACTTTTCATGATTTTGAGCCTTTCCGGAGCCCCTTAAACATATATTTCCAAATTAATGTGCTTAATTGGGCTGGTGACCGTTTATTTTTTTTTTTTTTCATTCACGTATGATTTTACCACTTTCATTAACTCCCAAGGTTAAAATCCGTTTGGTTTTTCTGTTAATTTTACCATATTCAAAATTATAGTCCGATACCTTTGGCTATTAGACACATGCGTGATCAAAATTCGAAATCCTCTCCGAGGGTAACATTAGCGTGTTTCACGGCACGTTAGTGTTATATGTGGTTTTTCCGTAACAGGACTAAAGGTTCGGTTGTTAGGGAAGAGTGACACACACGCTACTGTTACAGAGTGTCGTACGATTTGAAACTCCGTGACAAGTTAATTGAGTCGGGCTCGTCCTCGATCCAGGGATCTACGCTTTTCGCGTCTAAGTGCTCTACCACCGATAGAGCAATCCGAGTACCACTAACGACCCTTCCTGACAGCTACGCTCCCGGTAATACGAGGGTGAGTCAAATGAAAACCTTAAATTTGTAATAACAAATCGAAATTTCACGCCGTTGTCCCGTAAGTTGGTAAGCGTGCTACAAACAGCGTGCAGAATGGCCTGTAGGTAGCGGCATAGTGCAGATGCACACATACCGTCGCAGTATCAGTATAAAGATGGCCACCCCACTTGCGATTTGCACTAGGGAAGAAGAGCGTTCTGTTATTCGGTTGTTACGTAGTGAAGGTGCGAAACCTATTGAAATTCATCGACTTATGAAAGTTCAGTACGGTGATGTATGTTTGTCACAGATGCAAGTCTACGAATGAAGTAGGAAGTTCGCAAATGGTGTGACTTTAGTGGAAGATGATCCTCGTCCAGGTCAGGCACAACGAGTTGTGACTCCACAGAACATTGCAGCAGTTGAAGCCATAGTGAAGGAAAACCGCCGACTGACACTGAATGACATTGCAGCATGTTTACAGATTAGTCATGGGTGAGCACACGACATTGTGCATGATGTGCTCCAGTTTCACAAAGTGTCTGCAAGATGGGTGACACGGCAGCTGACTCCTGAAATGAGGGAACGACGTGTTGATGCTTTTGAAGAACTTCTTCGGCGCTTTAAACGAGAAGGTGATGGCTTCCTTGCAAGAATCGTTACTGGGGACGAAACCTGGGTTCACTTCCACCAACCGGAAACGAAGAGGGCGAGCAAAGAATGGCGCCATTCCTCATCAGCAAAACCAAAGAAGTTTCGAACAGAACCATCAGCAGGGAAGGTTATGCTGACTCTCTTTTGGGACGAAAAAGGCGTCATTTTGGAGCATTACATGCCTAGAGAGACCACTGTCACCAGTGCATCATACACAGATCTCCTAAAAAATCGCCGGCCGGAGTGGCCGTGCGGTTCTAGACGCTACAGTCTGGAGCCGAGCGACCGCTACGGTCGCAGGTTCGAATCCTGCCTCGGGCATGGATGTGTGTGATGTCCTTAGGTTAGTTAGGTTTCATTAGTTCTAAGTTCTAGGCGACTGATGACCTCAGAAGTTAAGTCGCATAGTGCTGAGAGCCATTTGAACCATTTGAACCTAAAAAATCATCTGCGGCCTGCAATCAAATCAAAGCGACGTGGATTGCTGTCAGCAGGTGTCCTTTTGCAACATGACAATGCAAGGCCCCACACTGCCAGTACAACAGTTGCAACAATCACAAACCTGCATTTTGAGTGTCTTCCTCTTCCACCGTACCCACCAGACCTTGCCCCAAGTGATTTCCATATGTTTGGACCACTCAAAGACGCAATGGGAGGAGAGAAGTTCCGTTCTGATGAAGAGGTACGCCACGCTGTGCATGAGTGGTTGCGCGGACTACCAAAACAATTTTTTTCTAAAGGAATTTATGCACTTTGTAAGCGGTGGAGGACTTGCATTGAGCGTGGAGGAGATAATGTTGAAAAGTGATGCAGCTTTGTAGCACTTCTGCACAATAAATAATATTAAAAAATAATTTAAGGTTTTCATTTGACCCACCCTCGTACCTCACAACTTCACAGAAGTTCTCCTGCAAGGTTTCCGGGAGAACTGTGCAGGAGAACTTCTGTGAAGTTTGGAAGGTAGTGGGTGAGGTATTATCGAAAGTATAGCTATCAGGGCGTGTCGTTAGTCGTGCTCGGATTGTGCGAGTGCTGGTCCGGGACATACTTTTAATCTCCCAGAAAGTTTCACGACCCATATCGTTAGCTACTCTTTTCTGAGCCAGTTGTGACGTTTCGGCCAACTGGAAACGGATTACTGTTAGCTTTTATCGCGTTAGAAGACAAGTGAGGCGGACGAGTTGCGTGCGACTCGGCGGTGTGGCAGAGCTGCCGTGTGGAGTAATTGGCCGCTTCGAGCCTGTGTGCAGCGGTTCGCGCTCGGCACAGGCAAGTATTGGAGCAGGCAGGCCACGCAGCCAGAACCAGGCAGCAGGGGCAGAGAGAGCGGCGGGCGGTCGCTCTGCTATTGATCCGGCCGCCCCGGCACTCTGTGTTAAGGCGGCAGCGGAGCCGGGCTGCAGTCGCATCAACACGCGCCAGCCGCGCGCCGCTGTTTGCACCCCGAGGCGGAGCGGCAATTACGTAGTGACTCTGCGCGGTGAGGGGCAGGGGAGGTGCGAGAAAGAGAAGAGTGGTAGAAGGAGGAGTGGCGGCGGAGGGGGGGGGGGTACCCCGAGAACTCGGCGGAGGGTGTTTTCCTGAGGGTGCGCGCACAAAGGCAGCAGATCAAGCCCTTTTACCGGAGCGACTTTCTCATCTCAGTCCCCTACTCGTAGCAAGTGGAGCTACTGCAGCGCCACTGGCGCATTTTTCTTGTACTAACAAAGGGATCTTGGGACTAGGCCTCTTGCATTTCCTTCACACCTACGGAACATTTTATTCATTTTATTTATAACATGACGACAACAGCAAATGTTAAGAAAAACATATAGTTTACAGTTACACAGTTAAGGATTCAGGCACAGGATAATAAGTTTAAATTACGAAAACTAACAATTTAAAAATTCTAATAGTAAATCGAAGAAAGACGGAAGTAATGAAAAGTAGCAGGAATGAGAACAGTGAGAAACTTAAAATCAGGGTTGATGGTCACGAAGTAGATGAAGTTAAGGAGTTCTACTACCTAGGCAGGAAAACAACCAATGACGGACGGAGCAACTAGGGCATCAAAAGCAGACTAGCACTGGCAAAAAGGGCATTCCTGGCCCAGAGAAATCTTCTAGTATCAAACATAGGCCTTACTTTCAGCCGGCCGATGTGGCCGAGCGGTTCTAGGCGCGTCAGTCTGGAACCGCGCGACCGCTACGGTCGCAGATTCGAATCCTGCCTCGGGCATGGATGTGTATGATGTCCTTAGGTTAGTTAGGTTTAGGTAGTTCTAAGTTCTAGGGGACTGATGACCTCAGATGTTAAGTCCCATAGTGCTCAGAGCCATTTGAACCTTACTTGACTGCTACGGTCGGAGGTTCGAATCCTGCCTCAGGCATGGATGTGTGTGATGTCCTTAGGTTAGTTAGGTTTAAGTAGTTCTAAGTTCTAGGGGACTGATGACCACAGCAGTTGAGTCCCATAGTGGTCAGAGCCATTTGAACGATTTTTGAACCTTACTTTCAAGAAGAAATTTCTGAATTGGCTTTGAGCACTATGGGACTTAAAAGTTGAGGTCATCAGTCCCCTAGATCTTAGAACTACTTAAACCTAATTAACCTAAGGACATCACACACATACATGCCCGAGGCAGGATTCTAATCTGCGACCGTAGCGGTCGAAATTTCTGAAATTGCACAGCATTGTATGATAGTGAAACATGGACTGTGGGAAAACCGGAACAGAAGAGAATCGAAGCATTTGAGATGTGGTGCTACAGATGAACGTTGAAAATTAGGTGGACTGATAAGGTAAGGAATAAGAAGGTTCTGCGCAGAATCGGAGAAGAGAGTATTATGTGGAAAACAATGCCAAGGAGGAGGGACAGGTTATCTGTTAAGACATCAGGGAATGACTTCCATGGTACTAGAGGGAGCTGTAGAGAGCAAAAACTATAGAGGAAGACAGAGATTGGAACACATCCAGCAAATAATTGAACATGTAGGTTGCAAGTGCTACTCTGAGATGAAGAGGTTGGCATAGGAGGGGAATTCGTGGCGGGCTGCATCAAACTAGTCAGAAGACTGTTAATTAAAACTGATACGTTTAATCGGAGTTCAAAATCTAGTGAATGATGCCAACTTGTACCAGAGGTAGCAGTATTAATAAAATCACTGAAAGGTCCTGAGCACTTTCTCAGAGGGTAGTCTCTAACAATACACTGAATGGTTTGTTCTTGGGCTCCAAAATCGCAGACTGGAGAGTTTCGGAGTCTCCACTTGTGCATCATAGCATTATACGCGACGTGAGCAGTGCTTATCCTGTTTGGTATTGTCTACATCTACATCTACATGGATACTCTGCAGATCACACTTAAGTGCCTAACAGAGGGTTCATCGAACCACCTTGACAACAATTCTTTGCTATTTCACTCTCGAACAGCGCACGGAAAAAACGAACACTTATATCTTTTCT
Source organism: Schistocerca nitens (assembly GCF_023898315.1). Lineage (NCBI taxonomy): Eukaryota > Metazoa > Arthropoda > Insecta > Orthoptera > Acrididae > Schistocerca > Schistocerca nitens. The sequence continues at coordinate 602,459,234 of NC_064619.1, read as the reverse complement.
AGCGAGCTCTGATTTCTCTTATTTTATTATCATTATAGGTTGCCCCTCAACAAAACATTTCCGGATTCAGACGAGAAATTGGTGACTGAAATTTCGTGAGAAGCTCCCGCCGCAACGAGAAACGCCATTGTTCTAATGATGTCCACCCCAAATGCTGTATCGTGTCCGTGACACTCTCTCCCCGATTTCTCGATAATACAAAACGTGCTGCCCTTCTTTTCAATTTCTCGGTGTACTCCATTAATCCTAACTGGTTCAACTGGCTCTGAGCACTATGGGACTTAACTTCTTAGGTCATCAGTCCCATAGAACTTAGAACTACTTAAACCTAACTAACCTAAGGACATCACACACATCCATGCCCGAGGCAGGATTCGAACCTGCGACCGTAGCGGTCGCGCGGTTCCAGAACCGCTCAGCCACGCCAGCCGGCCATTAATCCTATCTGGTAAGGATCCCACACCGAGCAGCAGTACTCCAAAAGATCACAGACAAACCTAGTGTAGGCAGTATCTTAAGTAGATCTGTTCCATCTTCTTTCTGTTGTGCCAACAAACGCAGTCTTTGGTTCGCCTTCCTCACAACATTTCCTATACGTTCTTTCCTGTTTAAGTTGTTCATAATCGTAATTCCTAGGTATTTAGTTGAATTTACAGCCCTTAGGTTTGATTGATTTGACCTGTAACCAAAGAAACTCCACTCATTGTTTCAGACCACGTCTTGGTAGGCTGGCAGACGGATCATGAACACCTCGATGTTTTATCGTTGCAGCATTCCATCTTCTGCACCACTCTTGTTTTATGTCAAATTTGTTGTTGTTTCTTCCATTATGCCACGTTGGAAAGCATGAGGAGGGTCATTTAAGATTTATGAATTGAAACGTCTGGGTGGTAGTGGTGGTGATGCAGCTTCCTCCATTCTCGATTTTTCGCTTGTTAGCGTAGCAGTTAAAGTGGTGGAATGTTATTGATGGTGCGCAGCCAAGGGATCGGTGTGGATCCTAGTGTAGCCGCAATAATTCCTAATGCCTTATTCAAATCGATGTGTAGTTCCCTTGTATGAGCATTTTGTTGTCATACTGGGGCACAGTATTCAGCTATTCGGTATACAAGTGTCAAAAGCTGCAACCCGTAGAGTTGCACCCCAAATTGTGTTTGGCTAGTGTTTGCCATGTGTGTTTGATATGTTAAAGACCGATCAAGTGTGACACGGAGGTATTTCGACTGGAGATTATGTCTAATCTTCTGTTCACGGAAGTTCAGGTTTGCATCTGGATTGCAATTCTTTTGTTTAAAGGAATGCACAGACTTCTGTCTTGGCTGCGTTTGGTTGGAGTCTCCATGCTTTGTAATATCTATTCAGCATTTCTAAGTCTCTAGACAAAACATTTTTCCTTTCTCGAGTGTCCTCTTTAGTATAGCTATGGAAGATCATCAGCAAAGGAAAACTTTTTGATAGAAATGTTTGGCATGGCTATGGAGATTCGTAAAGCAATAACACGTAATTCTCAAAAAGGCTAAGAAAATTTGCATTTAGAGATTAGAAGGTATCTGAATGCTGTTCAGCACAAAATATTTGGATGTTATCAACAGAGTTACTAGTAGCTTATTGCCTACCATACAAGTTTTCACATCTTGAAGTGGCTGCTTCGATACTCGCTAATAGCAATTTCCTTTTTATTTTTTTATTCCACATTGTTACAAACGGCAATATTAATTAACACACATTGAATCATATTTTCTCATCAGAATAATATATTTGGTTTTAATTATTAATCGTATGGGACCAACATTATTGATGTATACATACTTTTTTCATTTAACAACGAATTATTTCACATATATGTATCTAATTTTAATTTACTGTCATGGATCAGTAATTAAAAATAAATTTAAGTTTTATTAAAAATATGTGACTGAATATATAGTCAGGTGAGTATACAGTTATAAATACAAAATCACATAGGGTCAATGCGGGAGTAGGTTTAATATCGAATGAGAAAATAGGAATCCGAATAAGCTACTAAGAACACCACAGTGTACGCATTATCGTAGCCAAGATAGAGACGAAGCCAACTTCCCACCACATTAGTACAAGTTTATATGCCAACTAGCTTTGCAGAGGATGAGACTGAAAAAATATACGATGAGGTAAGAGAAATTATTCACGTAGTTAAGGGAGGGGAAATTCAATACTAGGAAAAGAAAGGGACGAAATAGTAGAAGGTGAACGTGGACTGGAGGAAGGGAATGAAAGAGAAAGCCACCTAGTACAGTTCTGCACAGAGCACAGTTGAATCATCGCTAACACTTGGTTTAGAGTTATGTAAGAAGGGTGTATACGTGGAAGAGATCTGGAGACATCGGAAGGTTTCTGACTGATTAAGTAATGGTGTGACAGAGATTTTAGAAGCAGTTTTTAAACTGTAAGACATTTCCAAGGGCAGATGTGGACTCTGATCACAAATTAATGGTTATGAACTGTAGATTTAAACTGAATAAATTGAAAAAAGGTAGGGAATTAAGGTGATGGGACCTTGATAAATTGAAAGAACCAGAGGTTGTTGAGAGTTACAGAGGGAGCCTTAGGCAACGACTGAAAGAAACAGGGGAAAGGAGTACAGTACATCTACAGCCGCACACATATTCCGCAAGCCAACGTGTGGTGCATGGCTGAGGGTACCCCGTTCCACTACTAGTCTTTTCCTTTCCTGTTCCACTCGCAAATAGAGCGACCGATAAACGACTGTCTACATGCCTCCGTAAGAGCCCTAGTTTCTCGAATCTTATCTTCGTGATCCTCACGCGCAATGTACGAGTTGGCGGCAGTAGAATCGTTCGCAGTCAGCTTCAGATGCCGGTCCTTTAAATTTTCTTATAGCGTTTCTCGAAAAGAACGTCACCCTTCCTCCAGGGATTCCCATTTGAGTTCCCGAAGCATCATCAGCAGTCAGCCAGAGATTGCTGCTCATCCTGTCCATCAGATCATTTAGGGCTACAGAGAATGACAGCGGTCCTATCACACTCCCCAGGGACACTCTTGACGACATCATTAACACTGTAACCTCCCCACAAAAATGTAAAAGAAATCTTATTCAAATGCAAAAGGACATAGAGCCAAATGTTACCTCCCCGTAATTATTTTAAAATGAATAAAATAGAATAAGAATTGCAAACAGTGCCAAATGTTAGCTTCCAAGACTAATAAAACTCAATGATAACAAAAATGTGAAAAATGTTAAGTCCCCACAAAATTAACGTTAAGATCAACCTGATAAATTCATTCTGGGAGGAAAGGCAAAGGGAATATTGTTTCGATTGTAATGATTATTTTCTTAAAAGATTGCTTTCATAACAAAATTATTATTGGGGCGATTCTTGAACAAATTAATTACAGTTAAGATACATTACATTATCAGATGAGCGCAATGCTGCTTCATTACCTTATTTAAAAATATACCTCGTCCTGAACCTTGACCAGAGGCCCATGTCGACGCCCGCCGACTCCTCACACACAACTGCGACTGTCTCTCGCGCGCTACTACATGCTCTCGCGACTCGCTACGTACAACTACTGCCTCGCAACAACACTGAACTGAACTGCAACTGCCTCGCAACTGCTCTGAACTCTCGCGTGGTCAAGCGCAGACTAGCAACGATAAAAAACTCTCTGGTCAGAGATTCTGTCATGCCTCGCCATCGCTGCTACTGAATACGTACGTGTTTCATAACGTTTCAACACTCGCCGTCGAGGACAACACACTGGATTCTATTACTTAAGAAGTTTTCGAACCACTCACATAGCTGGGAACCTGTTCGGTATGCTCGTATCTTCATTAACAGCCTCCGGTGGGGCACTACATCGAATGCTTTTCGGAAATCTAGGAATACGGCATCTGACCGTTGTTCTTCATTCATGGTTCACAGGATGTCATGTGAGAAAAGAGCAAGCGGAATTTCGCACGAGCGATGCTTTCTAAACTCGTGCTGAACTGTGAGCAGGAGCTTTTCCGTCTCGAGGAAATTTATTACATTCGCGCTGATACGAATGGCTAGCTAGAAGACATGAAATAGTGAAGGCACCAGAAAATTAAATAGAAAGACAAGGCCTAGTAGAAATCCTTGGACATCTTTGGAGATATGGAATTAACTAGGCGAAAGGAAATACAAATATCTAGAAACGAGCTTGAAGGGAAGTGCAATATGACTAAGCAGGAATGAGTAGAGGTCAAGTCAATACGTATTATAAAAACAAGTACACATTGTGCGTGCCACTAAAACTCAAAAACGAGTCTCAGCACGATCAAGGGAGTTATACGGTGTGGTACCCTCTATCCCCCATACCTGAAAAAGGTATGCTTTTGAAGATATAAAGGCTCGAAAATTTCCCCCTCTAGCAATTCTAGAACATTCGAGAGTTTTCGAGAGCATTACACAGCATTCCAGAATGTTCCTCAATGTTTCACAATGATCCGGGATGTTCTGGGATGTCCGAGAATAGTATGGAATATTCGGGAAGACCCAAATTGTTCGGAAACATCCCGGACCACCCCAGATCGTTGTGGAACATTCCGGAACACTCTCGAATGTCGTGGGATGTTCTGGAGCATTGTGGACCATTCGAAGCATAATTGGTATGTTCTGGAATTCGCCGCTGGTGGGCTACCCATTGGTAGAGTTATATAAAGCAAGACCCGTCGTGGTTTTGAACGTGAGTTCCTCATCAGTGACGAAGGGAGAAACCGAAAAAGTAGCACAGTGCACAGTGAGTGAATATAAACGAACAGTGAAGAGTGGGTAGTCAAATTGATACAGTGACTGAATATAAATCGAAAATGAAGTGTGAAAAGTGTTTAAAGTATACTTAGTGTATTTGTCAATAAAAAGTTGATTTGATTTATACTTTAGACAATGCCCAAACGTAAAAGATGAGGAGATCTTGCCAGTTCTGAAGCAAAACGGTCAAAACGAAAAGAACAACGAAAAACGAAACAGATGAAGAGCGCAAAGCACGTTAAAGTTCCCAACGAACGGTACTGAGCACCGTGAGAAGCAGAGAAACTGAAGAACAACGAAATGAACGGAGTCAAGAATTGCGACACAATCTTATAATAACCGACTGCGAACTCAAGCCAACCATAAAGATATCACTCTGCGAGCAGCGTGGACGAGGACAAGTAAACAATACAACCTTACAAATTAAGCATTCCACTACGACCCTACGAAGGAATTTAACAAACACAAACACGTCGTAATAGCAATAACATCTGCCAATTTTGCAACGCGAAAAAATTTAGTAGAGACACGAGGATTCTGTTCCACGAATAGAAAAATTCGATTACCACCACTGGAACCAACTCCGCAGGAATTCTTGCATCATGTGATCGACGAAAATCCAGAATCAAAACACTTTCTTCAAAATATAAGAATGTGCAACGGCTGCTTCCTCTGACTTCTTTCGGTGTCACTTCGATCAAGACTAACAGAGATGAAATCAATCATGATTTTTTCATCTATATCTACATCTACGTGGATACTCTGCAAATCACATTTAAGTGCCTGGCAGAGGGATCATCGAACCACCTTCACAATTCTCTGTTATTCCAATCTCGCATAGCGCTCAGAGAAAATGAACACCTGTATCTTTCCGCACGAGCTCTGATTTCCCTTAATTTTATCGTGGTGATCCTTCCTCCCTATGTAGGTCGATGTCAACAAAATATTTTCGCATTCAGAGGAAAAAGTTGGGGGTTGGAATTTCGTGAGAAGATTCCGTCGCAACGAAAAACGCCTTTCTTTTAATGACGTCCAGCCCAAATTATATATCATTTCTGTGGCACTCTCTCCCATATTTCGCGATAATACAAAACGTGCTGCCTTTCTTTGAACTTTTTCGATGTACTCCGTCAGTCGTATCTGGTAAGGATCCCACACCGCGTAGCAGTATTCTAAAAGAGGACGGTCAAGCGTAGTGTAAGGCAGTCTCCTTAGTAGGTCTGTTACATTTTCTAACTGTCCTGCCAATAAAACGCAGTCTTTGGTTAGCCTTCCCCACAACATTTTCTGTGTGTTCCTTCCAATTTAAGTTGTTCTTAATTTTAATAGCTAGTTATTTAGTTGAATTTATGGCTTTTAGATTAGACTGATTTATCGTGTAACCGAAGTTTAACGAGTTCCTTTTAGCACTCATGTGGATGATCTCACCCTTTTCGTTATTTAGGGTCAACTGCCACTTTTCGCACCAGTCAGATGTATTCTCCAAATAGTTTTGCAATTTATTTTGATCTTCTGATGACTTTATTAGTCGATAAACGACAGCGTCAAATGCAAACAACCGAAGACGGCTGCTCATATTGTCTCCCAAATCGTTTATATAGGTACGTAACAGCAAAGTGCCTATAACATTACCTTGCGGAACGCCTGAATCACTTCTGTTTTACACGATGACTTTCCGTCAGTTACTACGAAATGTGACCTGTCTGACAGGAAATCACAAATCCAGTCACATAACTGAGACAATGTTCCATAAGCACACAGTTTCACTACGAGCCGCTTGTGTCGTACAGTGTCAACAGCCTTTTCATACAATTACAAATCTATCACAATATGGGATCATTACTACCACTACGAAACCAAGACCATAAATTTCTGCAGGTATATTTCGTCGAAAATGAAGACACAGAAATTGATCAACGATACACAAATATCAGTGGATTGAGACGAGAAGTAGTCCAAGACGTGCATAGGATCTTAAGCAAATACAATCAGCTGATTCACATATTCAAAACAGCACTAGAGCGAATGATTTCTGATTAGTATAAAGTTATAATTCGAGTCGACAAAAGACCACCTAGAGAACTCGAAGGTCGATGTAATACGCCTCAGATAGACGAAGTGGATAACGAAAACACAACCCGTGACATAATCGTACAAAGAATAAGAGAAGGACTACAACGTACTGCAGAGACAAAAAATGTTCAAATGTGTGTGAATTCCTAAGAGACCAAACTGGTGAGGTCATCGGTCCCTAGACTGGCAAACTACTTAAACTAACTTCAACTAACTTACGCTAAGAATAACAGACACACCCATGCCCGAGGGAGAACTTGAACCTCCGGCGGGAGGGGCCGCTCAATCCGTGACACGGCGCCTCAAACCGCGCGGCCACTCCGCGCGGCACTGCAAGAGACACACCGTTCATACGGTGCCCTCCAATATCCATTAATATTTTTGCACGAAGAGGACGGATTCCATTTTAATGTGAAACAAATCTATCATGAACAGGCGTAGAATCACACAAAAAAAAACTACCTTCCAAGGAGTTCTGTACTTACCAATTAATGATTAGAGACAATGAAACGTACAATTACATTTTCAACACTTGCCGTTTATACCAGAAATGACTGGTTGAAATGTACGCAAAAATAGAAGCGGAACAAATGCTTTACGTAAGATTGAATCAGAAGAAACTATGCACCGAAGAATAGATCCACGTTCGACAGGCATTCATAAATTTTGTTTAATGGTATGGCTAGGGTCCCCCGTCGGGCAGGCCGTTCGCCTTGTACTGGTCTTTCAATTTGATGCCACTTTGGTGACCTGCAGTCGATGAGGATGACAGGATGATGATGATGATGACAGCATAACACCCAGTCCCTGGGCGGAGAAAATTCCCCGACCCAGCCGGTAATGGAACCCGGGCCCAGAGTATTGACAATGCGTCACGCTGACCATTTTTTTTTTTTTACTCGAACCCGGGATCTCCTGCTTATATGGCAGACGCTCTATCCATCTTTTTTTATTTATTTATTTATTTTTTTACTACACAGGAAACACAGCGAAATTATACACTCAAATGACAGTGTATTCCTTCAAAAAAACGAAAATATTCACTTTTTTTTTCAAAGTACTTATTGAAGGCAATCAATTAAAATAAAACAAAAGAAGTCACTTCGACAAAAACAAAGGGGTGAAATCAGAAAAACGTATAGGAAGAAATGCGGCGTCAATTTTAACGTGCCCACACATTCTTTCTTCCTTCGCTTCTACATGGTGGAACATTTAAATCCATAGAAGTGTCCACAAAAATAAAAATAAATTTAAAAAAAGGGGGCATGGCAACTCATCCTACGCCTTGTCGATGAAAAACAAGATACAACAGAGAAAATTTCGCGATAACGGGGCATCCTGAGCCACGTCCAATGTGCGGTGGCCATAAGCCATATGATGGTATTGCTCTTCGATCGAGGAAAGAAGGTTGAATCGGGACGCACCATAATCTCCCCCGAGATAGCCGCCTCCGACGTCCTGAGGAGAAAAGCCAGTTGTCGGCGAAGCCATCTCCAATGGTCATGACCGCAGGAAATCAACCGATGAGATAATGTATCAGTTTAATGGCAACGATTGCAGCGGTGCGTTACACTGAGGCCAATACGAAAAAGTCGCACGTTGGTAGGTACAATATCATGAACCACGAGGACGCCACTTTCGTCGGGAAAATCGGGAGGCTGATGTTAGACCAAACAATCTTCCAGTTCGTTTCCGGTGACAGGGCTTCCACAGAGGGAATACTATGAGGAACTGGCCAGCGGCTTAACAGCAGTTTTAGGGAGAGATTCGCTTGGGAAAGGATATTTACTCCTAAATAACTGACCTCAAGAAAAAATTCCTTGACGTGCCGTAACTTATAACTAATTCTACCAATATCTACTGGAGGTGTTAAACTCGCCGGTGGGATACAGTCATAAAGGCGAGCTGTAAGTGACGGGGGGAGAGGGGGGGGGGGGGGCAGAAGCCTTAACCCGAATGCCGGGAAGGCCCAAGCCTCCCTGCAAACGGGGCCGCGCCATGACGCAATAAAGCACGCGAAATACAGAGTGGCGCCAGATAAACCTGCCAGTTAAACTTTGCAACTTGCGGGACACCATCGCAGGAAGTGGAAAGATTTGTGCAATAAAATAAGCCTTACTAAACACATAAGTTTCCATGGCCCGAACCTTATGAAGAAGTGAGAGGGAGCGACGCTCGTGTTCAATGATTGTAAAAAAATGGGTCAAATGGCTCTGAGCACTATGGGATTTAACATATATGGTCATCAGTCCCCTAGAACTTAGAACTACCTAAACCTAACTAACCTAAGGACATCACACAACACCCAGCCATCACGAGGCAGAGAAAATCCCTGACCCCGCCGGGAATCGAACCCGGGAACCCGGGCGTTGGAAGCGTGAACGCTACCACACGACCACGAGATGCGGGCTCAATGATTGTATCCTGAATCTTATCCGTGACAGACTTCCAGTTTATCGTAGTCATCGGACAACTGTCAATTATAACACCCAACGATCGGTATCCGGTGACCTTCGAAGCCCATGGAATCTCAACAGCGTCAAAGCCTCGCAAATTGAGTAAACGACATTTCTGGTCATGAACCCGCGCTCCCGTAAGACGACAAAAGGCATCCAGAACTTCCTTCAGCAGTGGTATATCATCATGGGTACAGAGAAGAACCATAACGTCATCAGTATACGCACGAACGGTAAACCTGTCTCCCAGCACCGACCAGCCACTCAAACGAGCAGCTATAGTTCGCAATAATGGTTCCAGAAACAGCACGTGGAGCGGCATTGATAATGGACTCCCTTGAAGGACGCCCTAACACACCGCGATGGGGGAAGTAAGACGACCATTTACGTCAATGGACGCCCCAATACCAGTGATGAGAGAGCTAAACAGCCGTCGTGCAGCATCGTTAAAACCAACAGTCGTCAATACTCGCATAAGAAATCCATGATTAGCGCGGTCGAACGCTTGGTGAAAATCAATGAAAAGCAAAGCGCTTGGCACGGGAATGGTGGAAGCAATCGAAATTAAATCTCGACATTCAGCAACGGGAGTCGGGAGAGTACGACCCGGAAGACAACTTTGATGACTCGCGATGATGGTAGTCAATAATACCGATAGTCGGCTATTGACCGCTCGCGCCACTATATTATAATCATAGTTGAAGAGAGTTATCGGGCGGACCTGATCCACACGCAAACGCCCCGGCTTTTTGGGAATCAGGACTATTTTAGCAACCTTAAAGCTGGGCGGGAGAAGGCCTCCCTGGAACACATCATTCACCATGGAAGTTATCGTATCTCCTATTAGGGACCAAAATAGAATATAAAATTCTTTGGGAAGGCCATCGGGGCGAAGTGATTTATGGGAGGGAGAACGAGCCACAGTATCAAGTATTTCATGGCGATGGAATACAGAGAAAAACTCTTCCTGGAGAGCTGGTGTAACAACACGATCAAGGAGGGAGGTGAAATCAACAGACGGTGGACCGTCTGAATCCACTTCAGCATAAAGCTCGGAATAGTACTGGTAGAGTTCGCTCATGATATCAGATTGGGAGGACCACTCACGCCCATCTAGAGAACGAATGGTAGAAAGACACGTCCTTTGAGATCGCTTGTGAAGCCGGAGAAGATGACAGAGAGAGGTCAACTCATCCTGTACGATTGAACGAGGCTGGGAACGCAGTCGGACCCCATCCATTTGCCTGCGTTTGAGTTGGAGAAGTTTTGCCTTCACACGGTGGACGTCGACGACCCTCAAGGGGGCATCACGAGCATTATCGTAAAGATTGCGAAGGACTGCATAATAAAATTCCCTAGTGCGCCTTATTTCAGCCGCTTTTTCAGCGCTAAAATAAAATGCTTGAGTGTATTTCGAATCCGGGGTTTAGCAAAGGTAACCCACCATTCGAGAAGTGAGGAATAACGCGTCTGGGACTGGGTTGACCGCCGCCATACGTCTGCGATGATGTCTTCCAGAGAGGGGTCCGTGAGATGTAGAGTGTTTAGCTTCCATAAAGGGTGCGAAAGATGGACCCGCTACGGGACGTGGTTAAAAGTCATGGAAACAGCACAGTCATCAGTGAAACTGGCAGGAATTACATCAATCGATAGAAGCTCATTACATACGGGGACAGATAAATAAAAGCGGTCCAGTCGGCTACTTGAAGTAGTTGTAAAAAACGTAAACCGCACCAATGTAGGATATCTGCAAACCCAAGCATCCTGGAGATGCAAGGACGTCACCATATCATTAAGTTTACGATAAAATGTATAATTGGGGCTCTGATCAACACGGCGTAAGACGCAGTTAAAATCGCCCCCTAACAAAACCTTGCGCGGGCTCCGTCGGAGTAAATAAACAACTTCTTCCTTATAAAACCGCGCGCGATCGGATGAACGACCGGATCCAGACGGAACGTAAAGAAAAATTAAGGTGAGGTCATAAAAACTACCGCGACCATCATCTAGCGTTTCGAAGTCGGTCAGCTGGATTCCATCTCTATAAAGCAAAGCCATACCGGTAGAATTTTCAGGCGCGACACTGAAAAACAGAATATCCAGGGAGACAAAACATCAAATAATACTTCTTGTAAACACACGATATCAGCTTGGGAATCGTAAATAAACTGGCGTAACGCAGCAAGCCGTAATTGGGAAAGTATCCTGTTAACATTGAGGGTTAGAAATGTATACGCCTGCATCCGTTAACGCATGTAAGGTCAATAAAACAGCATTAAGGAACAAGCACTATCACGTCCGTCTCTCCCCAACGCCCGGAGGCGGGGAAAAGAAGGTGTTCCCCAGCTGACGCCGAGGAATCCTCGCTTTTCTTTTTACGACGCGCCGCGGCACGGGCAGCTTGAAAACGCTGTTTCACACCACTCCGTGAAAACATACACCCTTGATATGGAGGGGCTGGGGGCACGTCAAGCTCCGATTCGACAGAGGAGCCATCGTCACCGCACTTGTCGGAAATCAGGGAACACAACTCAGAACCACCAACAGCAAGCAACATCAGGTACAGAAGAGACAGGTAATGCAGTACCGGTGTCGGGTGGCATCTCCTGAACATCAGGAAGATAACCCGTGGAATCCTGTTGCTCGACCGTCTCAGCGTGGAGGAGGGGTGGTACCGCACTAGAACACTGTAAAGACTGGCCAGCAGGCGACGTTTGAACTCACGGGAACCGTCACGTCTACGAGTAAAGTGGGGGACGCAGATTGAACGCACATTTCAACATCAACAGAAGCAGCTGCATCCTCTGTGGTAATACTGGAATCACAATTATCAGTAGATAACGCATTACCGCCAGAAGGTGCACCCTCGGTCAACGCCGTGTCAGAAGAACGCGACTGGAGTGGGGCGACCTCGAAATCTGTACCGTCCTCAGTCCGCCGGCGTTTGACGTGCGCTGCAGGAGCCGTCGTCCCCTCACGGACAGAGGCCGTACTAGTACGCGTCGGTAACGGGTGGAAATTCGCGAGGAGTAGGGGGTAATGTTGCCCCTACATCGCTTACAGCTGGAGACTGACAGACAGCTGACAGCGAAGTTACTATGTCTGCTAACGTTAAAGGAAGACGTTTTTGATAAGACGAAGTCAGAACGGTAGTACGGCGCGGGCAATCAGATCTGAGATGACCGCTTTCGTTACAGAGGAAACAAGTTCAAAAAAATGGTTCAAATGGCTCTGAGCACTATGGGACTTAACATCGATGGTCATCAGTCCCCTAGAACTTAGAACTACTTAAACCTAACTAACCTAAGGACATCACACAACACCCAGTCATCACGAGGCAGAGAAAATCCCTGACCCCGCCGGGAATCGAACCCGGGCGTGGGTAGCGAGAACGCTACCGCACGACCACGAGCTGCGGACGATACAAGTTCCTTCTTGGGAAGCGTCCGATCCCGCCCGTCTGCTTTGACCCATGACGTCACAAATATGACGGAAACAAAAACAAACACACACACTTTCCACAAGAAGCCTAATGACACTAACGGGACAAGCGCGGGAAATGGGGTGTTTTGGGTGGGGGCAAACTAAATATAAACAAATTTAGACGCCTTGCGTAGCTACAACGTGTAAGTGAAGACAGCCATGCATGAATACCCACCCACCTCCCCAGGGGTCGTAACCCCTGCAACCCATAGAAGATAAAGATGCTTCAGTAGCTGATTAGTGTTTTTTGTCTTTAAAAAAAAATATCACGGGATAGAACGAACAGATCAGAAAGATAAATATAATAAACTAAAACAGAAATTGGAGGAAACAGATAATTAAGTAATAAGTGTTTTTAAATTAAAAAAAAAACTCACGAGATAGAACGAACAGATCAGAAAAGTAAATAAAATAAAACAGAACTGGAGACAGCCACACTCAAACCAAACTCCGCGCCGTCATGACGTCACACACGACAACACCCTCACGCGACGCGTGGGATCGGACGCTTCTGTCGACCCCCTTCTTGCCCTCTATACGTAACGTGGATTCGGTAACCACAAAGAGTTAAGTGGGAAGGAACATTCTTTTTAACGCACATGTCCACAGTCCGAATACCATTATAACACTGGAAGCGATGTTGTGCTGACCAGCGTTCCCATCGGATATGCCGTATGACTCCAAACGGAAGCAACGCTGTTTTAAGAAATGAATCGTCCACTTCAGGAGGAAGGTTATAAATTCTAACCGGAGTATACTCGAGTGCCGCATTTTCAAGGAGGACTTGCTAACGGAACCATCGCGATGTGTAAACAACACTGTAGAACTAACCTGGGAGAGAAGTCTTTCTACTTGAACGGGATCATAAAACTTCACAAAGGATGCATACAAATCAGAATTAAAGTAAGCGGTATCTACCTGATCAGGTGTAACACGGATAACATCAGCCAACCAATAGTGGATTTCTAAGGAGCCAGGTTGAACACGACACGTACTCTTGTCAAAACTGAAACGAACAGTAGCTCGACGAGGAACAGATTTAGAAGAAAACACCGCCGCCAAAAGGAAAACGACAACAAACTCCGCTACGCAACTACGATGTGAATCCGGCCGATAAACCAACAAGACTGAGTAGCTGCGACACAAGCGGCGCTGCAGCACAGGCGGAAGTTGACAACCTGCTCGCTAGACGCGCAAGGCGACACAGCCCATTCAGCTGCCGGGGGCGGACGACATTCATAAATGACGAAGATTGACGACATTGGAACATTGATAATCTTACTCTCCTCATACATAGGAAGTCCGAGACACATGCACGAATACACCCAAGATGCATTCTTTCATTTAATATTTCTTTTAGATGATAATAAAGAAAAATTAAATAATATAATAAATTTATTAGGAAGAATTACGTAAATTATTGTAATATGACACATAAGAAAATATGGACGACCTGACTTCTTCGTAACATTCACATGCAACTCGTCGTGGCGAGAAATCAAAGAGCAAGTAAGATACGGACAAACCCCCATCCACCTACATGACACAATAGCCCGAATTTTCCGTCACAAATGAATGAGATTTATAAAATTCATCACAACATACCACACATTTCGATCCGTTAGTACTGTACGACATAGTAATGAAAAACATGATTCGCGGACCATGCGGACCATTAAACCCCAATGCACCATGTATGAATGATGGAAAATGTACAAAAAAATACCCAAAATCATACTTGGACGTCACAAAAACCGGAGTTGTTGGCTATCCCAAATACAGAAGACGATCACCCAAAAAGGGTGGCTTCACAGCAAAAATACGAATGCGAGGCACCGACGAACTGGAAATAGTTAATCAGTGGGTAATACCATATAACACACTACTTTCCAAAATGTTCGAAGCACACCCAATCGTAGAATACTGCAAATCAGTGAAATCCGTCAAATATGTCTGTAAGTACACAATGGAATGGCAAAAACGAGAGCTGCCTCACTCACTAAATGTCATATGGTTACAGGACAGAAGTCATCCCACAGATATCGACAAAACCATCCAAGCTGAAGTCCACAAGAGGATCCGGAACTGTACGACATAGTAATGAAAAACATGATTCGCGGACCATGCGGACCATTAAACCCCAATGCACCATGTATGAGTGATGGAAAATGTACAAAAAAATACCCAAAATCATACTTGGACGTCACAAAAACCGGAGTTGTTGGCTATCCCAAATACAGAAGACGATCACCCAAAAACGGTGGCTTCACAGCAAAAATACGAATGCGAGGCACCGACGAACTGGAAATAGTTAATCAATGGGTAATACCATATAACACATTACTTTCCAAAATGTTCGAAGCACACCCAATCGTAGAATACTGCAAGTCAGTGAAATCCGTCAAATATGTCTGTAAGTATGTGAATAAAGGCATGGCATGGCAGTATTTCAAGTAGCCAAAGACAGCGAACAACAAAACAGAAATGACGAGGTCCTCATGGGAAGATACAGCAGCGTGGCAGATTTTCGGTTTTCCCAGACACGAACGCGTACCAACTGTGCAACATCTAGCAGTACATTTAGAGAATGGACGGAGAATTTACTTCACAAAAGACACCGCCAGGAAAATTGCAGGCGAACCACCTCAGAACACAACACTGACAGCTTTTTACCAACTGTGGCAAACGGATCCATTCGCAGAAGCATTACTACTTATCGACGTCGCCACCTATCAGACGAGGAACACAACAAGAAAAATCTTCAGAATGAGATTTTCACTCTGCAGCGGAGTGTGCGCTGATATGAAACTTCCTGGCAGATTAAAACTGTGTGCCCGACCGAGACTCGAACTCGGGAACTTTGCCTTTCGCGGGCAAGTGCTCTACCAACTGAGCTACCGAAGCACGACTCAGGCCCGGTACTCACAGCTTTACTTCTGCCAGTACCTCGTCTCCTACCTTCCAAACTTTACAGAAGCTCTCCTGCGAAACTTGCAGAACTAGCACTCCTGAAAGAAAGGATATTACGGAGACATGGCTTAGCCACAGCCTGGGGGATGTTTCCAGAATGAGATTTTCACTCTGCAGCGGAGTGTGCGCTGATATGAAACTTCCTGGCAGATTAAAACTGTGTGCTCGACCGAAACTCGAACTCGGGACCTTTGCCTTTCGCGGCAAGTGCTCTACCAACTGAGCTACCGAAGCACGACTCACGCCTGGTACTCACAGCTTTACTTCTGCCAGTACCTCGTCTCCTACCTTCCAAACTTTACAGAAGCTCTCCTGCGAACCTTGCAGAACTAGCACTCCTGAAAGAAAGGATATTACGGAGACATGGCTTAGCCACAGCCTGGGGGATGTTTCCAGAATGAGATTTTCACTCTGCAGCGGAGTGTGCGCTGATATGAAACTTCCTGTCAGATTAAAACTGTGTGCCCGACCGAGACTCGAACTCGGGACCTTTGCCTTTCGCGGGCAAGTGCTCTACCAACTGAGCTACCGAAGCACGACTCACGCCCGGTACTCACAGCTTTACTTCTGCCAGTACCTCGTCTCCTACCTTCCAAACTTTACAGAAGCTCTCCTGCGAACCTTGCAGAACTAGCACTCCTGAAAGAAAGGAGTCTCGGTCGGGCACACAGTTTTAATCTGCCAGGAAGTTTCAAGAAAAATCTTTCAGGACGAAACCAAGGAAATCCAGCAAAAGATCATCCACGAATCACGAAACCTGGCCGAGTGCACACCGTACATCCGAACAAAGCCGAATGTTTCAATCTCCGAATGTTGCTACATGAAATACGGAGACCAACAAGTTTCACAGATCTGAAGACTGTTGACAGTTACCTACACTCATGCTCATAAATTAAGGATAATTGCAGAATGTGGTGCCACAAAACGTTTCACTACACAAAACTGGCGCTAATAGCATAGGCACATAGGGAACAAACACGACACAGATCTGTAAGTCCACGGTATTCGTGATAAGTTGAGATAACCGTCCCGAAACACATGTGCTACAAAACGTCACTGTTTCCTGCGCATCTACCCCGACATCAGTATGGGATATGATCACTATGCACACGAACACGGCCCGCACAACGGGTTGGCATACTCTGGATTAGGTGATCGAACAGCTGCTGGGGTATAGCCTTCCAATCTTGCACCAGTGCCTGTCGGAGTTCCTGAAGTGTCCTAGGGGTGTGAAGGCGTGCAGCGATACGTCGACCGAGAGCATCCCAGACGTACTCGATGGGGTTTAAGTCTGGAGAACAGGCAGGCCACTCCATTCGCCTGATATCTTCTGCTTCAAGATACTCCTCCATGATGGCAGCTCAGTGGGGCCGTGCGTTATCATCCATCAGGAGGAAGGTGGAACCCACTGCACCCCTGAAAAGGCGGACGTACTGGTGCAAAATGACGTCCCGATACAACTGACCTTTTCCTCTGCCAAAGACATGTAAGGGTGTATGTGCACGAACCATAACCCCACCCCACACCATCAAACCACGACCTCCATACAGGTCCCTTGCAATGACATTAAGGGGTTGGTATCTGGTTCCTGGTTCACACCAGATGAAAACCTGGCGAGAATCACTGTTCAGACTATACGTGGACTCGTCCGTGAACGTAACCTGGGGCCACTGTTCCAATGACCATGTACTGTGTTCTTGACACCAGGCTTTACGGGCTCTCCAGTGACCAGGGATCAGTGGAATGCACCTTGCAGGTCTCTGGGCGAATAAACCATGTCTGTTCAGTCATCTGTAGAGTATGTGTCTGGAGACAACTGTTCCAGTGGCTGCAGTAAGGTCCCGATCAAGGCCACCTGCAGTACTCCGTGGCCGTCTGCGGGCACTGATAGTGCGATATCGCTCTTTTTGTGGTGTTTCATATTGTGGACGTCCAGTACTGTAGCGCCTGGACACGTTTCCTGTCTGCTGGAATCGTTGCCATAATCTTGAGGTCACACCTTGTGGCACACGGAGGGCCCGTGCTACGAGCTGCTGTGTTTGACCAGCCTCCAGTCGCCCTAGTATTCTACCCCTCATAACGTCATCACTATGTGTTCTTTGATCCATTTTCAACACACAGGCACCATTAGCACGTCTGAAAACGTCTGCTCACTTACTCGCTCCACTGTACTCTGACATGCACCAACACATCTCTGCGTATGTGGACTGCTGCCAGCGCCACCGTGCGACGACCGCAGGTCAAATGCACCGCATGGTCATACCCCGAGGTGATTTAAACCCGCAAACCTGTTTCACCATGTATCAGCATCATCCTTAATTTATGAGCATGAATGTATGTCAGAGGCACAGAGAAGCATGCCGATGCTTTGGACTATTGGTAATCGACAACCACTGGGAATTGACACTACAAAAAGCCTCACTCACAGACTTAGCTTGCAAACGAGAGACTTATTCGCCATAATTCTAACAATATGTAACCCATCGAATCCAAAACAGCTATGGGACTCCTTCAAAGAGAGTATGACTGATGATACACTGTACCAACTCCGACAAAAAAGATGCCACCAGTGTGCTAAACTTCGAAATTACAAAGGAAAAAAGCTACAGCTTCAACGAACTACTTCAATACATTCCTCATAGCAAACCACTCTAAAAAAAAACGAAACTCCGCCCGAACAGGCCACGAAGGCCCAACGGTACCGACCGGCCGCCTGTGACCCTCAGCCCACAGGTGTCAACGGATGCGGATATGGAAGAGCTTGTGGTCAGCACACCTTGTAAGTAGCCTGTTTGTATGTTGGCAGCGCGATAGACTGCATTAATAACTCTGACAGCGCTGTGGAAGCACTCGCAGTTGGAGGTGAACAGCCTGCAGTGGTGGAAGTTAGGAGTGAATAGCCAGCAGTGGTGGAAGTTGGGAGAGAATAGCCAGCAGTTGGTTGGTTGGTTGGTTTGGGGAAGACCAGACAGCTTGGTCATCGGTCTCATCGGATTAGGGAAGGATGGGGAAGGAAGTCGGCCGTGCCCTTTGAGAGGAACCATCCCGGCATTTGCCTGGAGTGATTTAGGGAAATCACGGAAAACCTAAATCAGGATGGCCGGACGCGGGATTGAACCGTCGTCCTTCCGAATGCGAGTCCAGTGTCTAACCACTGCGCCACCTCTAGCCAGCAGTGATGGAGGTTGGAAGTTAGTAGTTAGCTGTGATGAAGGTTGGAGGCCTGAAGTGTTAGCGCTAGCGGACGGTCTGGACGTGTCCGTCATAGAAATTTTATATTACTGACGATTATATAATTTTTTGGAACTGGATGTCACGGACGATTATATGTTATATGGATACATGGATATCACATTATTAAGGCAAAATTAGCTAAATACATTGTTTGCTCTGCAACAAAATCTTTCCTTTGCTGACCTCTTGCCTATTAGTAGTTAGAGCCTACAGTAGTTAGAATCTTTTATTTAGCTGGCTTTCCTGGTGCTTGCTGTATCGCTGTAGTTCGTGTAATGAAGGTTTTTTGTGAGGTAAGTGACTTATAATAAGTATGAGTTATTGTTAGGATTTCTTCTAATTCAGGACCGTTCTTTTGTGTTAATTATTTCAGCAGTCAGATTGTGTTTGAGTTGTATTTGTCAGGAATAATTCTGTAGGTCAGATATGAAATGATACAGACAGGGAAAGTGACAACACGTTCAGTTTCACTCAGCAGTTTCAGAATCAAATTTAGAAGTTTCACCTTCACAGTTATTTCAGTCGAAGTAAGTAAAAATGTATTAAGAAGTTTCAGCCTCTCTTCCGCGCGTGTGTGAGCTTACGAGAGCGGAGCCGTTGTTTCTCAATCAGATAGTTCTTCAGTATGCCTCACAAGGACCGAGTACGCCCTCCTTGCCAACAGCGCACTGCAGACCCATCCAAGTGCTAGCCCAGCCCAATAGCGCTTAACTTCGGTGATGTGAAAGGAACTGGTGTTGCCACTGGGGCAAGGCGTTTGGCTCACAACAAACCACTCCCCAATTGCAATCAAAAGGAAATTTACAACGTTGTTATAGACCGGATCGATAACAACACCGGTGGAATTATTTACTTGGGCGCAATAGGCGGCACCGGGAAAACGTTTCTAATAAATCTATTGCTGGCGGAAATACATGCTAAATAACACATCGCACTTGCACTGACATCATCCGACATTGCAGCCACACTTATAGAAGGAGGACGAACTGCACATTCCGCCCTACAACTACCACTGAATATAGCCGAAGAAAATTCCTGGTCTGTAAAATCTCAACAGCATCTGGGCGGGGTGAACTCTTAAAACAAATTAAAATTATGTTTTGGGACGATTGCACAATGGCACATAAAAAGTTACTCGGAACCACAGACAGAACATAACAAGACATGCGAGGAAACTTTGAAGAGACTGGATGAGCTCTGCTCATACTCTCAGGAGATTTTCGACAAACACTTCCAGTTATTCCCAAGTCAACACCAGCAGACGAGATCAACGCATGCTTAAAAAAATCACATCTCTGGCTACACATACAAATACCACGACTAGCAAAAAACATATGAGCTGAACTATAGAAAGACGAAACAACAGGACATTTTGCTCGACAATATTTACAAACAGGCAAAGGTACTGACCAGACGACCGGCCTCATTAAACTCAACAGCGATTTCTGCTACATAGTCACTGCTAAAAACCAACTCATCGACCAAATTTATCCAAAAATTCTTCACAACTATACCAATTCTGACTGGCTATTTGAAAGGGCAATTTTGGTAACTGAAAATATTATTGTCGACGATACCAACTTTTATATTCAAAAGAAGATTCTAGGAGAAGAGAAAACTTACAAGTCGATCGACACCATGGTAAACGTTGAAGAAAGTGTGAACATCCCTACAGAATTTCTAAACTCTTTGCAAGTACCAGGAATGCTATTACACTGCCTTCGACTTAAAATTGCATCTCCGATCATACTCCTCAGAAATCTCAACTCACCAAAACTATGTAAAGCAACAAGGGTGATCGCCAAACAGCTATCGAAAAACATCATCGAAGCCGAACTTATGACTGGAAAGTACAAACGACACAAACTATTTATCCCCAGAATACCACTGATCTCTACTGAACTGCCATTCCAATTTAACAGACTGCAATTTCCAATCAAATTACCCTACAGTTTTACAATTAACAAAGCACAAGGACAAACTATAAAATATTGCTGTATCAATGTCGAAGGCTCCTGCTTCTTTCACGGTCACCTATACGTAGCTTGCTCGAGAGTAGAAAATTCAAAAATTTTGTAGTAATATACACCAGATAACAAAATGAAAAATGCTGTTTATAAAAAATATTGTAAACAGTTAGAATATGTTTTCAGTTGACTGAATACATTCTGTTTGCTATTGGAGGGAAGTGTTTAAGAGGGAGGGGGACAAAAATTGTAGAGGGTGATTAAGAGATGAAGACAGCAAGCAAGTTCAGGAGCATGTAGATTGCAGTAGCTATTCGGAGATGAAGGGGCTTGCACAAGAAAGAGTTACATGTAGAGCTGCAACAAACTGACTGAAAATCACAACAACGACGTTTGTTAATGAAATACACATAGAAAGAAACGAAAGTAAGAAAAAATGGTAAGAGGGAGAATTGAACCATCAGTTTCACAATTACAGAACCTGCATGCTATGCAATCAATTTTTTTTCTTTCTTGTTTTTAGTATACACATAGACCACTCTCCTGTATTCTCTTTTCTCTTCGTTTCTTTGTCTTTTTAAATTTTTATTCTCGAAATTAAAATTCTTCGTGCTGAAAATGAAAAAGGGAAGAAAGAATTCCCTTCTATGGGATTAAATGATTAGGACCCCAGGAGCTTCACCCGCCATCTTTGAATTCCAGCTTGCATTCCTCCAATTTTGGTTTGAGAATGATAATGGTGGAACTCATTCAGTATAATTAAAGCCAATATTTTCCACGTCCACGACCAAATTGCATTTTGATATGAGCAGTTGAATCTATGCACGAAGACATCCTATAACTAACACCTCTGCAAAGGGCCTTTGACATTCTGCATCTTATCTGTGTTTGAACCTCCCCGTAGAGTACATTCGATGCAGTGGGTTTGACATCTGACGGCAGGAATTTTTGGTGAATATTTCGTCAGACCCTGCTCTAGTCTGTTGTACATCAGGTGCACTGGTGATTGCTGAAGTGTTAATTGGTACAAAAAGGCTGTGGAACTGTGGAGGGATTCCTCCCGCAAGTAGCTTGCCATAATGAAATACGACAGCACACAACGCGTCGGGGGTTCTGTTTCAGACACGAATATCGACTGGCCTAGGAACGTCAGAGAATATGTAGTAACTGGTAAGAAGATGAAAATAGTTCTGGTGCAAATAATGTTGAAATGCAGTAGTGGATTGCACAAACCCAACTCGCAGAACATGCAGAACATGTCCATGGAGTCGGCTGAGACGTGTAAACTCAGTTGCTTACGGAATGTGACATTTGGGAGCCAATGGGATTGGCGTGTAGCTACTGGCACCTGTATCAGTAAATCACAAATATTTTTCACTTAATGGCGTTTCGACGTCTTCTATTCTTCAAAGGTGATTTATTTGTTTTGTTTTTTGTGGATCGCGTCGTACTGCTTAGGAAACTAATGTCTATACGTTCAGATCCGGTAAAATAGTCGCGAAGTTAATCGATGGATTGTGGGTAGGCTTAACTTACGTCTTCTTATATAGGAAATTCATGCGTCGATTCTTCTTATTATAGCAGAGTTATCTTTAAATTTCCGATCACTTGCAAGTTGCTTAAACACGTTTTCTTCTATGGCAATCGTGCAGAGAGAACTGAATCTGTTATTTGACACTGATTCGCGAGGGTAATTTTTGATTCTTTTGACGGTGCTCATACTTCTGCAGAAGAAGCTTTAGTGACAGGGACTGTTAGAATCAATTTGATAAGCTTTGATAGTTCGTTACAGATATTTTGAAGATCATTGTCCACTATGATTTTAAGAAGGCTTGCCGGCCGCTGTGACCGAGCGGTTCTAGGCGCTTCAGTCCGGAACCGCGCTGCTGCTACGGTCGCAGGTGCGAATCCTGCCTCGGGCATGGACGTGTGTGACGTCTTAGGTTAGTTAGGTTTAAGTAGTTCTAAGTCTAGGGGACTGATGACCTTAGATGATAAGTCTCATAATGCTTATAGCTATCTGAACCATTTAAGAAGGCCTGCTGATGGTAAATACACTACTGGCCATTAAAATTGCTACACCACGAAGATGACGTGCTACAGACGCAAAAATTTAACCGACAGGAAGAAGATGCTGTGATATGCAAATGATTAGGTTTTCAGAGCATACACACAAGGTTGGCGCCAGTGGCACCACTCACAACGTGCTGACATGAGGAAAGTTTCCAAAAGATTTCTCACACATAAAAAGCAGTTGACCGGCGTTGCCTGGTGAAAAGTTTTTGTGATGCCTCGTGTAAGGAGAAATGCGTACCATTACGTTTCCGACTTTGATAAAGGTCGGATTGTAGCCTATCACGATTGCGGTTTATCGTATCGCGACATTTCTGCTCGCGTTGGTCGAGATCCAATGACTGTTAGCAGAATATGGAATCGATGGGTTCAGGAGGGTAATACGGAACGCCGTGCTGGATCCCAACGGCCTCGTATTACTAGCAGTCGAGATGACAGGCAGTTTACCCGCATGGCTGTAACGGATCGTGCAGCCACGTCTCGATCCCTGAGGCAACAGATGGGGACGTTTGCAAGACAACAACCATCTGCACGAACAGTTCGACGACGTTTACAGCAGCATGGACTATCAGCTCGGAGACCATGCCTGCTGTTACCCTTGACGCTTCATCATAGACAGGAGCGCCTGCGATGGTCTACTCAACGACGAACTTGGGTGCACGAATGGCAAAACGTCATTTTTTCCGATGAATCCAGGTTCTGTTTACAGCATCATGATGGTCGCATCCGTGTTTGGCGACATCGCGATGAACGCACATTGGAAGCGTGTATTCGTCATCGCCATACTGGCGTATCACCCGGCGTGATGGTATGGGGTGCCATTGGTTACACGTCTAGGTTACCTCTCGCTACATTTCAGTAGGATAATGCACGACCGCATGTTGCAGGTCCTGTACGGGCCTTTCTGTATACGGAAAATGTTCGACTGGTGCCCTGGACAGCACATTCTCCAGATCTCTCACCAATTGAAAACGTCTGGTCAATGGTGACCGAGCAACTAGCTCGTCACAATACGCCAGAGGTGGTTGTTCTGGGTACTGATTTCTCAGGATCTATGCACCCAAATTGTGTGAAAATGTAATCACATCTCAGTTATAGTATAATATATTTGTACAATGAATAACCGTTTATTATGTGCATTTCTGCTTGGTGTAGCAATTTTAATGGCCAGTAGTGTATTTTTTTTGTCGATGTAAGTGTTTCCTAACTTTTTTTCCACTCGTTCTTTTTGAGGAATGTGTAAGTTGTGAGATGGCCGTTCAATTACATTGTTGGGAAATTTGATATATAATTTCCAAACTAATTGTTATCAACTAACTCTATAAATTGAATATTCTGATGAGCTACCATGTTATCTAAAATCTCAAGAGATAATATCTTAAGGACATAGAAGTCACATTCACTAAGACTTATTTCAGTGTGAAATTTAATTTTACAGTTTTTTATGAACTCATATCCTTTAACAAACTGATGGTCTCCTTGACTTCAGCAGTGCACATACAACCTCTTGCAGTTTTGTGATGGACGAAGTGCATAGAGATGGTCGCCATATAGAAATATTACTTTGTGAATATAAGAAAAGGAAATGAGTTTTATTAAGAATGCTAAGGAAGCCAGTGTCGCTTTTGAACGAGGTGTGGTTACATACCGTACATTCATGTCTAGTCATATCCACTCGTCTGAGCCACTTTAATTTGCCACGCCCTGTACATAAATGTTGTGTTAAAGGTGGGAAAATATATTTTTTGTCAGTCCAGGACCTTGTTAAAGTGATATAACACATCCTGAAATTTTATATTGCGATGGGTGATACCTGAAGGAACTAGGGCGTCAAGCAGACATAAACCACTCCCTATTAAGATTTCGTTCTGCAATATGTCCACAGGGAGGGAAGGATGGTGGAAGTGGGGGAAGTGGGTGACGGTAATAAGGACACACAAACGTTGACTGGTTTTGTTGTGGTGTTAAAGTGCTACAGACTCCAGTGCTATCCATAAGAGTGTAGGGAGAAATGTTTATGACATGATAAGTCCTTTTGCCTCAAGTTCTTGTACTATGGATGTTAGTTTAGTGCAGTAAGATTTGTCAGATACTTTTTATTTGGATTCTGAATGTTGCGGTATTTTTCCCCAATACCAACGAAGTGTCAGTAATATGTATTTGCACTGCAAAATACATGCATGCGCAACATGAGTAGCAAAGTCCCACCAGCAAATATCAAGTGATTACCGGTGGTAGCGTAACGAAACAGTAGTGGTTCTGTTCGCCTCTTTATAGGCAATACGTTGCACTTACCTGTGTCAAGATCGCTGTGGCAATCATCCATTCTCTACAATTCTCTATTAAATACAAACCACTGGAAAACCTAATTTACCGTTCCAGAGACAACATGTTCACTCCACTAAGCTAGAAGCAACTCGATGCTGTATTGGAGTGTGTTCCACGGAAAAATATCTAATTCCGTTACCACACACACCATACTTAACATAGACTAAAGAAATAGTCAATCTGAAGTTTGTTTTGCATGCCACAGTGCTTTACTAGGCATGGTCCTGTTCGAGGTGGTATATCTTTGCCTTTCTCAGACCTTTGAACTGACTGATCTGTCGACTTATAGGGGACACCTATAGTTTAAAGTGGACTACAAACTACACTCGGTATTTCTCACATCAACAAGCATTGACAGAGGAGACAGAAATGATGAGAGACGAAAATCCCAGGATTGACTGGAGATAGAACTCAAGACGTTTTGATCTGTAGTGTGACACTTTATCACCCAGCCACTACCAGTTATAGGTCGCTGCCTACAGCCATATGTCATATTAGTGGTGTTGGTGTGTCCCAGTGACACACTGTGTCATATATAATTTCGCATTGTGAATTAAGATAACATATAACACCATTTTTAATTAGAGTAACTCTGCAACTGACCCCTCTCTGATGATCCTTCCTGTATGATGGACAGGCCTCGAATGGCGAGGCTCACACAGTTGCACACGAGAGGCAAAGAAGAGGAGTGAACCTTATTTTGTACCTATTTTAAGTCCTTCAAATTGTTAGATGAAGGGGACGGAGGGAAGAAGTGAGGGGGAGGATGGGAAATATTTTCCCACAAATTTTTTGTCATGCAATAGGAGGAGAGGTGTTGGAGGAAGGTTATCTTAACATGTGACTGGTAACAGGTTACATCTTGGTATGACTCTTCAAGCTTTCCCGGCGGATATGTTGTAAATAGACTGCACGGGTTTGCCGCCGGATCACGTTGTGCAAATTCCACAATATTTCCTCGGAGCAACTGTCCGACATCTTCAGGTGGTTCAACCTTGCTGGTGGCTAGGTACGACTGACGGTATCCGGAAGCCGATGCCCCGTTTCTAGAACACGCGTTCGAAGAACGCACAGGAGCAGAAATCGCTCATGCGCAATGATTTGCAGGTAGATGGTACCATATTCAAACTGCCGAAACTCGCAAAGTGGCTCTCCTGCGCGTGCGCTATACACTGCGTTTGGCAACAGTGCGGCCAGACGTTACTCACCGACGGCCGTACTAGACTGATGTTATGACGGGCCTGTTATCGAAGAATCTTGATTTTCGCGTCGTGATTTAATAACTGTGGTGTCACCGCCAGACACCACACTTGCTAGGTGGTAGCCTTTTAAATCGGCCGCGGTCCATTAGTATACGTCGGACCCGCGTGTCGCCACTGTCAGTGATCGCAGACCGAGCGCCGCCACACGGCAGGTCTAGAGAGACTTACCAGCACTCGCCCCAATTGTACAGCCGACGTTCATAGCAGTGGTTCACTGACAAATACGCTCTCATTTGCCGAGACGATAGTTAGCATAGCCTTCAGCTACGTCATTTGCTACGACCTGGCAAGGCGCCGTATTCAATTGATATTTATATTGAAGCATGTACAGTCAAGAGCAATGTACACCAGTTATGGATTAAAGTTAAGTATTACATCATCTACGTACTTTATTTGCAATTCTCAAGACATTGTCCTGTTCCAGACCTCACGCCAGTCTGCGTGTAATTAAACGCGTGCATTTCGGCCTCCTCTAGCAACACGGTGTTGGCACTTCTGCCAATACTTCAATAACAGCCGATGCAGGGTTCCAGGCTGTGCTCAGTTGAAAACCCACATACCTGTTGATGAGGTTATCGGCTGTTCAAATGGTTCCAATGGCTCTGAGCACTATGGGACTTAACTACTGAGGTCATCAGTCCCCTAGAACTTAGAACTACTTAAACCTAACTAACCTAAGGACATCACACACATCCATGCCCGAGGCAGGATTCGAACCTGCGACCGTAGCGGTCACGCGGTTCCGGACTGAGTGCCTAGAACCGCTAGACCACCGCGGCCGGCTTATCGGCTGTACGGATATGTATTACTTCCTTAATGACCCAATCCCAGAAAGATGCTGCCGGGGATAAAACTTCCGTCTTTTCATAAATCATGCGGTGCCCTGTATTTAGACAGTGTTCTGCAATTGCCGACTTTTCTGGTTGACGGAGGCGTGTATGACGCTGATATTCATTGCAGCGCTCTTGTACTGTGCGGCGTGTCTGACCTATATGCACTGCCCCACATTGACAGGGAATCTTGTACACACCACATCTCCTCAGGCCAAGGTCACCCTTAACCGAACCCAACAGGTTTATCAGTTTTGCAGATGGTCGAAAAACACACTTAATTCCATATCTTCCGAGGACTCTTCCGATTCTTGACGACATGGCACCAAAATACGGCAAAAAGGCGAAAGTGGTGGGTGTCTTCGTATTTTCATGCTGCTCAATGGACTGATCTCGCCTGGGTCTGAATGCATTATGTATGTGTCTCTCAGAATAACCGTTTTGTTGGAACACTGTCTTCAAATGTTGTATTTCACTCGACAGGCTTTCAGGTTCGGATACCACATGTGCTGCGGTATGTGGATGATACATTTCTGGTGTGGCCACATGGACTTGATACTCTACCTACGTTTCATCAGCATCTGTATTTGCTTCATCCGAATATAAACTTCACAATGGAAGTGGAAAAATGTGTAGCTTTTCTCGATGTTTTGCTACGAAGGAAAGCCGATGGAACCTTGGGACACAACGTCTAATGCAAGCCAATGCATACAGATCTATATCTGCAGACCACAAGCTGCCATCATCCTGCACAGTGCGGTAGTGCATTATGTACGTTAGTTCATGTCTGAATACAGGACATCGCATGATTTATGAAAAGACGGAAGTTTTATCCCCAGCATCATCTTTCTGGGGTTGCATCATTAAGGAAGCAATACATATCGGTACAGCTGATAATCTCATCAACAGGTATGTCGATTTTCAACTGAGCATAGCCTGGAGCTCTGCATTGGCTGCTATCAAATCACGACGCGAAAATCAAGATTCTTCGATAACAGACCCGTCATAGAATTGGTCTAGTATGGCCATTGGTAAGTAACGTCTGGCTGCACTGTTGGCAAATGCAGCGTTTAGCACACGCGCAGAGAGCCGCTCTGCGGTTTTCTGCAGAGGGTATCTGAATATGGCACCATCTATCTGCAAATCATTGAGCATGTGCGATTTCTGCATGTTCTAGAAACGGGGCGTCGACGTGCGGATAGCGTCAGTCGTACCTAGTCACCTGCAAGGTTGAACCACCTGAAGATGTCGGACAGTTGCTCAGAGGAAATATTGTGGAATTTGCAGAACGTGATCCGGCGGCAAAAAGTGTGAAGACTATTTACAAGTTACATTCTGACCTTGAATACTCATATATCTCATGTAATTGCTAGACAGGTGTGGGTGGGATAGGTTACACTGTGTCCTTGAGATAAGATCGATATCGGTACCAG
Source organism: Schistocerca nitens (assembly GCF_023898315.1). Taxonomy (NCBI): domain Eukaryota; kingdom Metazoa; phylum Arthropoda; class Insecta; order Orthoptera; family Acrididae; genus Schistocerca; species Schistocerca nitens. Next base: position 602,430,350 of record NC_064619.1, on the reverse strand, counting down.
AACCCACATTGATCAACTACTAATAACTTGTACCTCCCAATAATCGAGTTTATATGAGTTGCCATATGTCAGTGTGAATCAATTGTAATGGCTCTGAAACTCTTGAACTAACGTTATGGAATGGAAGTCTGGTTTGCTCCGCTTTACGAAACATGTCGTGCAAGTGACAAGTTCTTGCTTCGGGAGACAAGCTTACACCGTTTCTAGAATCTGATAGTTTATTGCCCCTTTCTCTTTTCTCTCTAGTCCGCGCCAAAAATCTCATTTACCGGTGCCACAGGATAATGGCATTTAAATTACGAACTGTTCTTAGATTAGCAGTCAACTTTGTTGTGTGTGTTTAGTATATATAGGTTATTTATCAGTCTTACTAAACACACAGGTGTTGCCCCTCCGTTGTGTTGCAGCCTGCATACGTAAATTTTATTTTGTGATCGTTATTAACCATTGTGCTAGCTGACAGATCATTAGCAGAAATTTTAAGCACATTTAATAAATCTGTTACCTAAATTCTTCTGTTTTCATAACCATTCAGAGGGCAGTGGAGTTTTAGTGGTAACAGTTATGGTTGAGTATTTGTGTATACATCCAGTCACATCAATTTTTCATGTGCATTGTGACACTTGAGTACACATATGTTACGTCCCGGTTCACTGAATGTGAAGCAGCTGTAAAACTAGCGGTGAAAATTTTAACTTTCCGTGATTATCTTTATGTCTTTTTCTCCGCTACGCGGCAACGCCTGGCATTGTGGCCGCATCTGTTGTTTGAAGCACCACTGCCCCTAATTGCCTTTCGCTGTGTTTTGCTTGCGCACCTGTTGCCCTTGAACGTGCCTTTCCTCTGAGAAGATGACTGAACTCTCCGGGTCGTCTTGTAAAAGCATTGTTTTTATTATATCTGCAGCTATTCTTATTCCAGAGCTTTCGATTCCCGGTATCACTGAAGCGTTTCAAACAACTCGGGCAACATTAATAATCTAAGCCATACTCTTCACTAATATCACATTTAATGTTCCTTAATTTGAGAACAGTTGGAATATTTTTGTTCCTACATTCTTCATCACCTACAGACGATTGCAGAGGAGTGTAATGAAGCCCTATGGTAATGCAACTCGTATGTTTAAATGAAGGCCTTGGGAATCTCCAGATTGTCACAGGCATTGTTAGCTATAAACGGGAACTCACAAAATGAGTTTCGCTCTTTCTCTGATTTCTTCCTTTGGTCTAGTGTTGACACTGCAGACACTGTCCCAAAGTTCGTCTAGTTCTAAACAAGCTTGTAGTGGTGAATTATTTCTGTTGGTATTTCACATATTACAGGAGAAACAAATGGTAAGTGTCAGAGCACACTGTAATATAATAAAAACAAAACGGCGCAACACGAAGGAATTATCCGAATGGGACAGAAATTGTTAGGTGTGGTGTACACGTACTGTAAGTAGGCTGTTTAGGTTTTTATGTTGGTAACGCCACGTAGCGCTCGCTCTCTATTAAAATCGCTGACTGCGCTGTGTGCAGTCTGTGGCTGGTTGGACTCATTGTTGGGAGTTATTCGCCAGTGTAGTGTTGGGCAGTTGGACGTGAACAGCCCGTAGCGTTGGGCAGTTGGAGGTGAGCTGCCAGCAGTGGTGGATGTGGGGAGAGAGATGCCAAAATTTTGAGATATTAATATGAGCGGACGATCTGGACGTATGTCCGTCAGAAAAAGGAAATTGTTAAACTGGATTTCAAGAATACATAATGACTTTTCAACATTATTGAGGTAAACACATTGTTTGTTCTCTATCAAAAACTTTCATTTTCTAACTACACGCCTATCGGTAGTTAGTGCCTTCAGTAGTTAGAATCTTTTGTTTAGCTGGCAGTATTGCAATAGTTCGAGTAACGAAAATTTTTGTGAAGTAAGTGAGCGATTCATGAAGGGCACAGGTTATTGTTAGTCAGGGATATTCTTTTGTAGAGATTATTGAAAGTCAGATTGCGTTGCGCTAAAATATTGTGTGGCAGCTTAGAAATGATCAGAATAAGTAAAGAGAAAACAGTCTCAGTACGTTCAGTTTCACTCTGGAGTTTGAAAATAAAGTAACATAGAATTTTACCAGCACAGTCATTCTTTGCATCCAAAGGGGAAGTTTCATATGTGAAGATGACAAACGCTGTATGCTACGTAACAGTCGTAGCCTAAACCGGAAGATGATATAATTTCATCCACTTTGACGGGAACGTACGGGAGGTAACAGCAGAAATGGCAGGATTCGATGTCAGGACCTTAAGGACCTTTGAACTTTTTTCAAAGTGATTCCACAGCAAATTAATTCAGTTCTAAGCATGTACAGTACCGTTCTGAGTCACAAGGCGGAAAAATGGACAAATTTTCGAACCTTCCCGTCCTAAACGGTGTTAGATACTTTAAAATTGACGTCCACCGATATGTCCCCTCATATATCAAGGTCTGCAGATGGAAAGCGGTCGTAATGTGTGAAGGATAGCCACGAACGTGTTCACGGTGTCGCAAGGAAGGACATGTGCGATATGAATATGTGCAGAGAAGCGTGGCCGGATTGCCAGTGGGAGAAGTAGCTGCCCCCGCACAAATGTCGACATGACCGTTGACATATGTTGCAGCAGTCAGGAGGGCAGGACCAAAGCCTTTACAAACTGAGGAGGATATCTAGGAGTTGTAAGCTATCTATGTAATTTGAGTATATATGAAATACTGAATATTCTTTTTCATAAACATTGTCAACGTGCCCTTTAGATACAGTATTCAGCTGCTGAGCAATACTGACTGTAGGTTGGCCCTTATTGTACTTGAGAACAGTATCGTGAAACAAAACTTTGACGCTAGTGAAATGCTGAATTTGAAATAATAAAAATGAATCTAACTAAATCACAAAAGAAACTAATTCTGTTCTCAGTGAAAACTATTTAACTAAAATGCAACACAGAAATAGGCCTACGTGATTAAAGTTTGCGTAACATGAACTGCAATTTCTGACTTGAAATATCCACAAAATAAAATCTGTTAAGCTCGGAAGAAAATAACTGTTTAAGATTACCTCCATTGTTCACTGTAAATTAATCTGGTTACGTAGCAGAACACCTGAAAATTTTGAGTACATACTGTTTGCAGACAAGAATGCCAAGTGAGATCTGCCCTGAAAGAAAACTTACCTCTTTTTCGGCACGCTATTTTGTTTCTGGTGTACTGACGCTGTCGAAAGCAAATTGAAATCAGCAAATGCAGCGGCTAAAGAAAAATAATCTAATCACTACTAAATTTTTCTCTGTGTCAGAATCAAGGTGTGGCAGCGTGTGCATAAGGTGACATGATGGACGAGGGTTTCACTTTAAAGAAAGGCATTCTTGACAAATTGAACCATGAGTATTGCTAAAAAAAAGACTGTACAGCACAAGACGACTCTAACAATTACGAAATTCACTCATTACAAAAATTACAGACATTTAAACCAATTGTGTTATTTGTGATATAATGAAAACAAAAAGATCACATTAACACTAACAATGAATATTATTAATTATGTATGGGACTAAGATTTTCGGCAATTAATACTTCTGACACACAAACATTTCATTCTCAAGCATCAATTGCTTATTTCGAAATAGTTCTACCAATACAATAAAGTTGAAATATTTACAATCTCAGACAGCATATGAAAACCTTACAGAGTGACAAATGCTGGGAAACGCATCACACTGATGGACTCGGACCAGACAGAGGCGACAGAATCATCTCCTGAATCGATGGTTCAATGGACAACGAACGATGGAGTAGAAGAAACCAGAGAGGTCCCAACTGAAAATGTCAGGCGACAGGAGGTGGATGACTTGATATTACTGATGACGAACATACTCTCAGCTCATTAAGTGAGCAGACCACGGCACTCACCACGAAAATACAAAAAAACAACACATAGCGCCCCCAAACACGGACCAAAAGATGAAGGAGATCCGTTAAAGAGATCAGATACCTCATCCTTCGCCTATCCTTAAGTCGGCCACTCATCCTGGGAACCCCACCCACCCATGGAACCTCACCCACCCATGGAACCCCACCCACCCATTGAACCCTACCCACCCAGGGAATCCCACCCACCAGTAATCCTACCCACCTGGACCCCACTCACCCGAAACCCCACCCACCCAGAACCCCACCCGCCTGCACAACAGACTGAGATGTATGGGACACAGAAAACAACACTGAACGGCGCTGCATTGGTGGGATGGTGTCAACGTGCCTCAGGAAGGCAGGCAGCTGTGCAGATGATGTGGAAAGTGATGTGTTGGGTGGGGACACGAATGAAGAGACGACGGTAAGTGTCAGGACAGGAGAATGCACAGAGTTGAGGGTCACACGGACGGGGCAATGACCCACCTGTCTGAGATTAATTCAGTAGGTGCCACAGGTAAGGACAGGGACATCCTGGCTCCCTCAAAAAATGTCACCAGCACAAATGTACAAAATGAGGATGGACAACATCAACAGTATAAACAGCTGCTTGAAGCTCCACACTTTATGTCACATGCTGTATGCCGCCGAGTTAGACGTTGTCCTGCTGCAGGAGGTGACGAATATAGACCTCCACAAGATTAGTGGGTATACAGCTTTCACTCATCCAGCAACAGCACAAGACTTGAGACAGCAATACTTATGAAGGAAGGAACACTGGTGAAAGACGTGAAGTACCTGGCAACAGCCCAAGGTATTGCGTTCGCCATACACAACAACGTGCTTCATTAACGTCTACGCACCTTCAGACTCTGGCAATAGACCTAAATGGGCGGAATGCTTTGAAGAAGAAATGACACCATTATCCGCTTGAAATTACGACCGCATTATCTCCAGGAATGAATGCAATTGCATCCTGTCCCTGAAAGACCAGTTGTAGCATTTTAACAATTGCCCAGAACTAGTAACTCTATTATGGCAACTGCCTTTGATTGATACTTTGGAGTACGTAAATGGCGAATGACCAGGATTTACATCTGTCACGAACCACTCTGTAAGCAGACCTTGATCGCATTTACGTGACAACGGCCTTAAGTCATAAAATTTTGCAGACAGATATATGGCTGACTGTCTTTCAGACCATGCAGTATACGTTTGAACAATCATTCTCCAAAGACAAGGGACGTATCGTGGGAGAGGATGCCGGAAGTTGAACGTCTCGCGTTTGGATTGGGCGGAATGCCATGAAATATTCGACACGAGATGGGCAGCTTGGAAAAGAAAGTGTCCTCAATATGCCTCTGCGCTAGAGTGGTGGTTAAATTGTGTAAAACCGGCGATCAGCAGAGCCCTCACCATATACTCGTCAGAGGTGATGGAACGGTACAGCCTCACGGTGGACTTCTATTTTCAGGTCCCCCGTGACTTATTTTGGCCAGATGCGTCGGTTGTCGACAATCACCTTGGAATACAAAGGGTAAAAGCCACGATTATAGCGTTAACATGTAAAAAACTAGAGCGCGACTTCGAGACAACTACTGCTGTAACAGCAAGAAATCAGATGAAGACATGTTATGAGACGCTCTACGCCACTACGCTTCTGGATCTGGTGGCGATGTAGGACATACCGTCGGGAATAACCTGCAAGGCTGAGGAAGTTAGTTTGTGAGTTGACGGAAGAGGAAGTGGACTACGTGCTGATGAAAGACCCAGAGAAAAAGTCAGCCGTTAGATGGTATACCAGTGAAATTCTACCTCAGATGTAAACTTCAGATATTAACGAAACTAACATGTAGATGTCTGGAATTGATGGACACAGACAAAGACATTCCACAAAGTTTTAGGTAAATACACACATCAAAAAAAGTTTTGCCTCACCTCGATCCTGAAAGTTCCGGAACCTGTACAGAAAATTGGAATAAATATCAACATAAACATCATTTCTGCCATTTTTATTGCTCATGAAAACAACACATTGCACGTTTTACCACCATACAGCGAGACCTTCAGAGGTCCTGGTCCAGACTGCTACACAGACTGGTACCTCTAATACCCAGTACCATGTCCTCTTGCTTTGATGCTTGCCTGTATTTGTCGTGGCATACTATCCACAAGTTCATCAAGGCACTGTTGGTCCAGATTGCCTCACTCCTCAACGGCGATTCGGCGTAGATCCCTCAGAGTGGGTCACGTCATCCATAAACAGCCCTTTATCCCAGGCATGTTCGAAAGGGTTCATGTCTGGAGAACATCCAGGCCACTCTAATCGAGCGATGTCGTTATCCTGAAGTGTCGGTCGGAGGATGGCATTCACGAATCTTACAGCCGTTACGGCGCCTTCCATGACCACCAGCGGCGTGCGCCGGCCCCACAAAATGCCACCCCAAAACTGCAGGGAACCTCTACCTTCCTGCACTTGCTGGACAGTGTGTCTAAGGCGTTCATCCTGACCGGGTTGCCTCCAAACGCATCTCAGACGACTGTCTGGTTGAAGGCACATGCGACACTCATCAGTGAAGAGAACGTGATGTCAATCCTGAGCGGTCCATTCGGCATGTTGTTGGGCCCATCTGTGCCGCGCTGCACGGTGTCGTGGCTGCAAAGATGGACCTCGCCATGGACGTTGGGAGTGAAGTTGCGCATCATGCAGCCTATGGCGCACAGTTTGAGTCGTAACACGACGTCCTGCAGCTGCACGAAAAGTATTATTCAACATGGTGACGTTGATGTCAGGGTTCGTCCGAGCCATAATCCGTAGGTAGCGGTCATCCACTGCAGTAGTAGCCCTTGGGTGGCCTGAGCGAGGCATATCTACTGTTCCTGTCTCTCTGAATCTCCTCCATGTCCGAACAACATCGCTTTGGTTCACTCCGAGACACCTGGACACTTCCCTTGTTGAGAGTCCTTCCCGGCAGAAAGTAACAATGCGAACGCGATCGAACCCCGGTATTGACCGTCTAGGCATGGTTGAACTACAGACAACACGAGCCGTGTATCTCCTTCCTGCTGCAATGACTCAAACTGATCGGCTGTCGGACAACTTCCGTCTTACAGGCGCTGCTCCTGCATGGTTGTATACATCTTTGGGCGGGTTTAGTGACATCTCTGAACAGTCATGGGGACTGTGTCTGTGATACAATATTCACAGTCAACGTCTATCTTCAGGAGTTCTGAGAACCGGGGCGATGCAAAACTTTTTTTGGTGTGTGTATTATACCGGTTCCTAAAACGACAACGGGGAAATCAGCAATACGTTACCGCCCGTTAACCTTCTTAAACACTTACTAGAAGGTGTTTGCTAGGAATAGCTGGGAGGCTAAAGCCGTTAAAGAAGATAGTCAAAGCCGCGGAACAAACTAGGGTCGGTAAAGGCCGTGCCACATTCACGATACCTGAGTTATTATCGAAACATAATTGCGACAGCGGCCGCCTGTCGCATCCTGTTCACCATGGTTACATTCAATTTTGACAATGTGTTTGACACGGTAAGCCACGAGTATTTACTGAGGACCATGCAGGCAAAGAACTTTCCACACCGTCTGACAATAATCACCTGACAATAATCGCCTGACCTCTGCGAAACTCGCAGTCCACAATACTGATAAACGGGCGACCGGTGGGGTCGACAACAATCAATAGCTCAATTAGACAATGCTGCCGACGTCAATGGCACCATTTGCTACAGCCATGGAGCCACTGTTAACTTCTGTGAACAGACAACTCAGAGAGTCAGGACACGAGGTGTGAGTTCGTCTGCTGTGTCTGGTGTTTCTGGTCAGACTAATACCGAGATGGCGAGGGACGTAGTAGAGCAGCATAGGAAGACGACAGTAGCTAATCTGTGCGTGATGGTGTCCTGAATATCGGCCGCAGACTGTGAGCTTCCACTCAAGGGCAGAAAGAGGAGATCACGGCCATGAATCACCTGGAAGTGAAATACACTCGAGACATTCGGCGCACGGTTGCACTCAAAATGGTTCAAATGGCTCTGAGCACTATGGGACTTAACATCTGAAGTCATCAGTCCCCTATAACTTAGAACTATTAAACCTAACTAACCTAAGAACATCACACACATTCATGCCCGAGGCAGAATTCGAACCTGCGACCGTAACGGTCGCGCGGTTCCAGACAGAAGCGCCTAGAACCGCTCGGCAACACCGGCCGGCTACGGTTGCAGTCAGTTACATAGAGTTACTCAATAAAGTACGCGCGAGTATATCTCAACATACCCTCCGAACCTTGGACGAACTACAATGTATGCCCCTGGTGAACGCTTATCTCATACTAAAGTACGAGGGCAGTTCAATAAGTAATGCAACACTTTTTTTTCTCGGCCAATTTTGGTTGAAAAAACCGGAAATTTCTTGTGGAATATTTTCAAACATTCCCGCTTCGTCTCGTATAGTTTCATTGACTTCCGACAGGTGGCAGCGCTGTACGGAGCTGTTAAAATGGCGTCTGTAACGGATGTGCGTTGCAAACAACGGGCAGTGATCGAGTTTCTTTTGGCGGAAAACCAGGGCATCTCAGATATTCATAGGCGCTTGCAGAATGTCTACGGTGATCTGGCAGTGGACAAAAGCACGGTGAGTCGTTGGGCAAAGCGTGTGTCCTCATCGCCGCAAGGTCAAGCAAGACTGTCTGATCTCCCGCGTGCGGGCCGGCCGTGCACAGCTGTGACTCCTGCAATGGCGGAGCGTGCGAACACACTCGTTCGAGATGATCGACGGATCACCATCAAACAACTCAGTGCTCAACTTGACATCACAATTGTTCACCAGTTGGGATATTCAAAGGTTTGTTTCCGCTGGGTCCCTCGTTGTCTAACCGAACACCATAAAGAGCAAAGGGGAACCATCTGTGCGGAATTGCTTGCTCCTCATGTGGCTGAGGGTGACAATTTCTTGTCAAAGATTGTTACAGGCGATGAAACATGGGTTCATCACTTCGAACCTGAAACAAAACGGCAATCAATGGAGTGGCGCCACACCCACTCCCCTACCAAGAAAAAGTTTAAAGCCATACCCTCAGCCGGTAAAGTCATGGTTACAGTCTTCTGGGACGCTGAAGGGGTTATTCTGTTCGATGTCCTTCCCCTTGGTCAAACGATCAACTCTGAAGTGTATTGTGCTACTCTTCAGAAATTGAAGAAACGACTTCAGCGTGTTCGTAGGCACAAAAATCAGAACGAACTTCTCCTTCTTCATGACAACGCAAGACCTCACACAAGTCTTCGCACCCGAGAGGAGCTCACAAAACTTCAGTGGACTGTTCTTCCTCATGCACCCTACAGCCCCGATCTCGCACCGTCGGATTTCCATATGTTTGGCCCAATGAAGGACGCAATCCGTGGGACGCACTACGCGGATGATGAAGAAGTTATTGATGCAGTACGACTTTGGCTCCGACATCGACCAGTGGAATGGTACCGTGGAGGCATACAGGCCCTCATTTCAAGGTGGCGTAAGGCCGTAGCATTGAATGGAGATTACGTTGAAAAATAGTGTTGTGTAGCTAAAGGATTGGGGAATAACCTGGTGTATTTCAATGCTGAATAAAACAACCCCTGTTTCAGAAAAAAAATGAGTTGCATTACTTATTGAACTGCCCTCGTATTTACTGAGGTGACAAAAGTCATGCGATACCTCCGAATATCGTCTCGGACATCTTTTTGTCCAGCGTAGTGCAGCAACTCGACGTGGCATGGACTCAACAAGTCGTTGGAAGTCCCCTGCAGAAATATTGAGCTACACCGCCTCTATGGCTGTCCATAACTGCGAAACTGTTGCCGATGGAGGGTGTTGTGCACGAACCTCTCGATTATGTCCCACAAACGGTCGATGAAATTTATGTCTGGCAATCTGGGTGGCCAAATCATTCGCTCGAATTGTTCACAATGTCCTTCGAAGCAGTTGCGAAAAATGTGGCCCAGTGTCATGACATCGTTGTTTGTGAACATGAAGTCCATGAATGGCTGCGAATGGTCACCAAGTAGCCGAACAAAAACCATTTTCTGTCTATGATCGGTTCAGTTGGGCCAGAGGGCCCAGGCCATTATGGAGCCAGTACCAGCTTGTACAGTGACCTGATGACAATATGGCTCCCTGGATTCATGTGGTCTGTGCCTTACTCGAACCCTGGCATCAGCTGTTACCAACTGAAATCGAGACTAAATCGAGACTCATCCGACCAGGACACGGTCTTCCAGTCGTCTAGGGTCCATCTGAAATTGTCATGAGCCCAGCGTAGGCACTGCAGGTGATTCGTGCTGTTAGCAATGGCACTCTCGTCGGTCGTCTACTGCCAGAGCTCATTAACGACAAATTTCATCGCGCTGTCCTGATGGAGACGTTTGTCACACATCCCACATTGATTTCTGCGGTTATTTCACACAGTGTTGCTTGTCTCTTAGCACTGACAATTCTACACAAACGCCGCTGCTCTCGGTCGTTAAGTGAAGGTCGTCGGCGACTGTGTTTTCCGTGGTGAGAGGTAATGCCTGAAATTTGCTATTCTCGGCACACTCTTAACATAGTGGGTCGGAATATTGAATACTGGATTCCCATACACCTAACTCCAACTAATATCTCGCGTTCAGAGTCTGTTAATTTCTGCTGTGTTGCCAAAATCACGTAGGAAACCTTTTCATCTGAATACAAATGACAGCTCCACCAAAGCTCCGCCAATGCACTGCCCTTTTATACAGGGTGATTCAAAAAGAATACCACAACTTTAAAAATGTGTATTTAATGAAAGAAACATAATATAATCTTCTGTTATACATCATTACAAAGAGTATTTAAAACGGTTTTTTTTCACTCAAAAACATGTTCAGAGATGTTCAATATGGCCCCCTCCAGACACTCGAGCAATATCAACCCGATACTCCAACTCGTTCCACACTCTCTGTAGCATATCAGGCGTAACAGTTTGGATAGCTGCTGTTATTTCTCGTTTCAAATCATCAATGGTGGCTGGGAGAGGTGGCCGAAACACCATATCCTTAACATACCCCCATAAGAAAAAATCGCAGGGGGTAAGATTAGGGCTTCTTGGAGGCCAGTGATGAAGTGCTCTGTCACGGGCTGCCTGGCGGCCGATCCATCGCCTCAGGTAGTTGACGTTCAGGTTTCATAACTAACCTTTTTCGTAGGACTCTCCATACAGTTGATTGTGGAATTTGCAGCTCTCTGCTAGCTCTGCGAGTCGATTTTCCTGGGCTGCGAACAAATGCTTGCTGGATGCGTGCTACATTTTCATCACTCGTTCTCGGCCGTCCAGAACTTTTCCCTTTGCACAAACACCCATTCTCTGTAAACTGTTTGTACCAATGTTTAATACACAACCTATCAGGAGGTTTAACACCATACTTCGTTCGAAATGCACGCTGAACAACTGTCGTCGATTCACTTCTGCCGTACTCAATAACACAAAAAGCTTTCTGTTGAGCGGTCGCCATCTTAGCATCAACTGACGCTGACGCCTAGTCAGCAGCGCCTCAAGCGAACAAATGTACAACTAAATGAAACTTTATAGCTCCCTTAATTCGCCGACAGATAGTGCTTAGCTCTGCCTTTTGTCGTTGCAGAGTTTTAAATTCCTAAAGTTGTGGTATTCTTTTTGAATCACCCTGTACAATGTGTACGCGATACTACCGCCATCTGTGTATGTGTACATCTCTATCTCATGACTTTTGTCACATTAGTGTTCACTGATTAACTAGGATATTATAACCACCTACCTAATAGCCGATATGTTCACCTCTGTGACAGATAACAGCGCCGACGGCCAGTAGCATGGATGCAATGAGGCCTTAGTGGGTCGCTGGAGGAAGCCGGAACACATGTGCACACACAAATCACATAATTCCAGTAAATACCGGGGAAGGTGGTGATTAGTTCTTGTGCCACGTTCAATCACATCCCAGATATGTTTGATCGGGTTCAAATCTCGTGAGTTGTGGGGCCAGCACACCATCTGGAACTCGCCACTGTGTTCCTCGAACCACTCCACCACACTCCTGACGTTGTGACATGGTGCTTTATCTTGCTGGAAAATACCGCAGCCGGCGGAAAACATGATCGTCATGAAGGGTTGTACGTGGTCTGCAACCAGTGTACGATACTCTTTGGCCGTCATGGTGCCTTGCACGAGCTCCACTGGGTCCACGGATGCAAACGTGTATGTTCCCCAGAGCATAATGGAGCCGCCGCCATCTTGTCTCCATCCCACAGTAAGCGTGTCCAGGAGCTGTTCCCCTGTAACACGACGGATTCGCCACCTCCCATTGGCATGATGAAGGAGGTATCGGGTCTATCAGACAATGCAACGCTCTGCCATTGCGCCAAAGTCCAGTGCCCATGGTCACGTGTCCATTTCAGTCGTAGTTGCCGACGGCGTAGTGTTACCATTGGCACATGGGTGGGTCGTTGGCTGCGGAGGCCCATCGTTAGGAGTGTTCGGTGTTAAGATACACTTGTACTCTGTCCAGCATTAAATTGTGATGTTAGTTTCGCCACAGTTCGCCGCCTGTCCTGTTTTGACATCTGACATCTTTAATGAGGGGTGGCCGCCCGTGTTTGCATCGTGGTTTCGCCACGTGTTGAAGGCACTTACTGTAGCACTTCTCGAACATCCGACAAGTCGTGCACTCTCACAAATGCTCCTGCCGACACTCCGAGTCATCACAATGTGTCCTTCGTCAAACTCAGACAGATTGTCCGCCTTCCCCATTCTACACATGGACAGCACGTTTATTGATACTACAAGCTCCGCACGTGTGTCTGACTAGGAATCATTCCTCTCCAGGCGACGCTACTATCGCCTGGATGGCTTTATATCGATAGTTGGTCGGTGGTCATAATGTTCTGTGCCTACGGCATGAGTGCTCCCACTATCCCCCGGGATAGCAAACAGGGGAGACCCTAGATTCACCCCAGTAACATTTCTCCATGATGTCACTGTGACGTGTACATGCACAGTTTTGACCGATAGGTACGTCTGTAGACTTCCGTTGTCGTCTCGATTCTGAGTGAGACATCCATCTTGAGTTAACGAAGAGGTGAGCCTACAGTCCCACGGTTTCACTTGGGAATTGGCACCATCATCCTGTTGATACAAGCCACCACCTAGGGAACGTTTCTGTAATAGTAGTTTACCCGTCTGAAACAATGTGACTGGTTACTGTTTTCAGTACCTAATTATTTGAAAGTACAAAAGTAATGTGTGGCAAACAAAGTTATGTTCTTTTCAAGTATGGACTGCAAATACCCAATCATTGTGTGTGCCTCACTAATATTATAAAACTGAAACGGATTTATTGTATGAGTACCAGTGGACAAGTCACATTTTCCCTCATCTTATTCGGTTTGAGCCGCTTATTGACTTCGTTTTAACTGACTTGTTCATTGATTTGAGGAGCTGAGGACCATATAAGTAACGTATTTTGTCTAGTTATATATACGTGCTCTGTAAATACGGAGTATCATTATGACTGTGGAAGCGATTCTTGTTCACAAAATGAAACATCAACTTATATCTTCAACTGATACATCCATTGTAATTTTGGAGACTATCGTTGCCTTTTCTTTTTATGGAAGTGAGAACCTGCCAACTTCATACTAGTTATTCACCTTTTGAATCTGCATCTCTTGTCCTTTCTTTCCGCATTTGCAATTAAATTATAGATGTGGGTTCCGCCTTTTTGCAAACACACTGTTTTTTCTTTTTACCCAAACATGTTTCAGCGCCTCTGTGCCATCAGCAGTGGGTTTTTGTTCACAGAAAACGTGATTTTACATTATGTGTTTTTGCAGGACCAACTGTGTGGTGTCCTGCACTGATAGCTTGTCATGTTTTGTTGTGACTGATCATTCTTCTTTTAGGTTCCAAGGAAACTGCACGTAAGTATTAGCGTACTTGGAGTAGTTTCTTTCTTTATAACCGCATTTTTACTTCGCAAAACGAAGTGAGCACTACCTTAGGAAACACAACAACGTAGTGTTCACCATGTTTTGCGAAGTAAAAATGCGGTTATAATGAAACAAACTACACTAAGTGCGTTAATACTTACAAGCAGTTTCCTTGGAACCTAACAGAAAAAGGATCAGTGACAACAAAATATGACAAGCTATCAGTGCAGGTCACCATACAGTTAGCGCTGCAAAACCACATAACGTAAAATCACGTTTGCAAAAAGAAAAACCCACTGATGATGGCACAAACGTGCTGAAACATGTTTGGGTCAAAATAAAAAACAGTGTGTTTGCAAAAAGGCGGAACCCACATCCTATAATTCATACTAGTTTTTTACATACCGTAATTATGTATCACGAAAAGTGCTTAACAGTAAGTTTCCCCAATGATAAAAAGGTGGTGATTGTGTGAAATATGTTCTAATTTGTGGGAAAAATTATGATTCACTGCGAGTAAAATGATCTTCTTCGTTTTGTACAGTCGTACTCAAAAGTATCCGAACGACCTGAATTGCATTTCACCTGATTCGTATGCAACCCACATAACGCAGCTGTCTAGCAGGTCCTCTAATCGCTCCTTGGTACAATCGTTTGACTATTGAAAATGGCTCCAATAAGTCACCACCAGAAAACTCGGCTCTGTATCGCAATAACTCAAGATGTAAAGTAGTACCACAATACTACAAATATCAGGGAACACATTATCACAGATAAGACTGACCTTAGGGCTTGTAAGCTCACATTTATTGCAATAAATGACATATCTAAAATCTTACCACTCTCATTATTACGTCAGATAGGTAATGCACGTAGTAAGTTCGTCGTATTCACGATTTCCTCTTCAAAGTAACATACCGTGCTTGTTATTTAACACAAAATGACATTAAAAATTTAAGTTATTCACGAGCAGCTAGTTAAGAATATGTATGAACTTTAAATTACATGACGAACCGTCTCGTCCTGCATTTGGATTCAAACCCAGATCATGCAGACTAAGATTTCGTGACTGAGGGGAACTAACAGTCATTCCTGACTACGCATACAGAGAGTGATATACCTCGATTTTAGACAGTATCAGTTAGCAAATATCAACTTTAAAATACATAACGTAAGCATTTTTAACGGACGCGAATTCCTACCCAGCATCTATTGTCCCTGTTAACGAACCACGAGAGATGTTAAATATTGCTTCTTCACAAGTAACTTACTTGAAATGCCGTGATGTAAAGCTTTGTGTTGGACAGGGATTCGAACCCAGAACCTAATCGGATTGTTATCGAAGCACAATCAACTGTGACATATCGGATTTTGTCGGCAGTAGCTAGATGTTTTAACTGAAGTGACGAGACGAAACATTAATTTTTTCCTTCCCAGGACACCAAACCGGAACCTATCGCTGTTATATTCTAGAGAAAACGAACGTTAAATATGGGTTTGTTACATCAGAAGCGACATGTGAGCATGTTTGAACTAGAAATAATATGACGAAGAGTTCAGTGCTGACTGGGAATCGAACCCCACACATACCGTTGTTGACTACACGCAAAGAGACGTCCGCTACAGAATTTTTCTCCACCAGCAGCTCGGAATAACATCCTTGAACTTACAGTGATCTCTCAAATAGTTCTGTGTCTCACTGGGATTCAAAAACGTCAGATATCGTTGGTGTTGACAACGAATGAAAATGCATTAAAAATCAAAATTATTATTATTGTTGTTAAAACAATACTAAACATGAGAGAGAAATTAATCATCAACGATATATGCTAATTCTCTGATGTTATCTATAACAGACTGACATTGCACATGCAGTTTTTTGATTACATGCATGTAGAAAACTTGTTCTGAGTTAAAGCCGTCAAAAGAGGTTTGAGGAAAAATAAAATGCCACTACCAGACGATAGCTAATGTAGAAAATACTTTTCTGACTATTTTGGCACAATGCGCTCTCCCCATACATAATACAAAAGCTTCGTGATTCATCTGCTGCCTGGCCGTCTATTAAACCTGAAATGATCAAAATGTCGCAGAAGTTAGCCCCTTTTCCACATGTGGCTATTTTGGGTTGAGAAGTGAAGGGAATTATGTTCAAAGTTCCATTAAATTGGTAACTTAAGCAGACAGCAGAATTGCGTTGTAAAAAATGTAGCAGCGAATGTAATGGAACTCGCGACGTCTTATCTACGGTACACGACACTTACAGTGACGCTACTAGCTGTCATCTAGCTACAGCACCTCCGGAAGTCAACAACAGTTCCTCCAGAACTTCCGCATTCCACAGTGCTCTGAGATAATGCATATGGCCGGATCTAGACTTCTGAGAGACAGACAGTTACAGCTTTTCTTTTGCACTGCAGGATGTTTTCAACAAACAGATAGCGCAATAGAGTAGCTGGTAAGGAACACTTCCTATTTAAATTTCTGCATCCTACACCGTTGGTAGTTCTGTGTAGGTGCCAGTTACATGATTTTATTTTGGTGATTACAAAATAGAGTCGAATGTATGCACTGGGTAGCCGAGGCAGCTAGTCCATGGCGTATCGGTCAACCAAGTAAATGAATGTACTGAACATGCTAAAACCACTACCATGAGCCTGTGTGTCAGAATTCTTATCGAGTGTGCCGCAACACTGTTATGATAGAAAAATGAGTGATCCAGTAGATGATTTGGTGGTTTGTTGGATTGATGAGAGGTTTCTGTACAGATGGTCTGTGTTCGATTCCAACTTCTGCCCATGGTTTTTAATATGGAGAGACAGATCCTACTCTCTTCTGGCTACTCCAAGTGAAGGAGGTATAATGGCATTGTGGTCTGAAATTCACATTAAACATGATATTCCTTCTCTACCAAGTAGACGTTACGTTGAACCACAATAAAACCAGGAGTGGCGAAATGTGGGAATTCTATTACCAGTAACCTTTCTTATACTTGTTATTTATTTCTATGTAGGGTCACAGACATCTATTCCATCTTTTATTAGAGCTTCTGTATGTCGATAAAATTGGTTCTGAACTTGGAATGCAACTCAGACTGCCCTTAACGCGGAATTTGATCCCTTCGTGACAATACAGCTCGACTACAATTTGTTGTTTGTTCAAAACTGCAGATTCCTCAACATCTCCACATATGGCCCGTGAATGGGTTCGAATGCTGGCCCGGCACTAAAGTTTTCATTATGTACTATCAAGCTCTAGCATGAGAACATCTATCTGCTGGTGTATAATA
The DNA here is from genome assembly GCF_023898315.1 of Schistocerca nitens. Classification (NCBI taxonomy): domain Eukaryota; kingdom Metazoa; phylum Arthropoda; class Insecta; order Orthoptera; family Acrididae; genus Schistocerca; species Schistocerca nitens. Next base: position 602,413,175 of record NC_064619.1, on the reverse strand, counting down.
ATTTTGATTTTTAATGCATTTTCATTCGTTGTCAACACCAACGATATCTGACGTTTTTGAATCCCAGTGAGACACAGAACTATTTGAGAGATCACTGTAAGTTCAAGGATGTTATTCCGAGCTGCTGGTGGAGAAAAATTCTGTAGCGGACGTCTCTTTGCGTGTAGTCAACAACGGTATGTGTGGGGTTCGATTCCCAGTCAGCACTGAACTCTTCGTCATATTATTTCTAGTTCAAACATGCTCACATGTCGCTTCTGATGTAACAAACCCATATTTAACGTTCGTTTTCTCTAGAATATAACAGCGATAGGTTCCGGTTTGGTGTCCTGGGAAGGAAAAAATTAATGTTTCGTCTCGTCACTTCAGTTAAAACATCTAGCTACTGCCGACAAAATCCGATATGTCACAGTTGATTGTGCTTCGATAACAATCCGATTAGGTTCTGGGTTCGAATCCCTGTCCAACACAAAGCTTTACATCACGGCATTTCAAGTAAGTTACTTGTGAAGAAGCAATATTTAACATCTCTCGTGGTTCGTTAACAGGGACAATAGATGCTGGGTAGGAATTCGCGTCCGTTAAAAATGCTTACGTTATGTATTTTAAAGTTGATATTTGCTAACTGATACTGTCTAAAATCGAGGTATATCACTCTCTGTATGCGTAGTCAGGAATGACTGTTAGTTCCCCTCAGTCACGAAATCTTAGTCTGCATGATCTGGGTTTGAATCCAAATGCAGGACGAGACGGTTCGTCGTGTAATTTAAAGTTCATACATATTCTTAACTAGCTGCTCGTGAATAACTTAAATTTTTAATGTCATTTTGTGTTAAATAACAAGCACGGTATGTTACTTTGAACGGAAATCGTGAATACGACGAACTTACTACGTGCATTACCTATCTGACGTAATAATGAGAGTGGTAAGATTTTAGGTATGTCATTTATTGTAATAAATGTGAGCTTACAAGCCCTAAGGTCAGTCTTATCTGTGATAATGTGTTCCCTGATATTTGTAGTATTGTGGTATTACTTTACATCTTGAGTTATTGCGATACAGAGCCGAGTTCTCTGGTGGTGACTTGTTGGAGCCATTTTCAATAGTGAAACGACTGTACCAAGGAGCGACTAGAGGACCTGCTAGACAGCTGCGTTATGTGGGTTGCATGCGTATCAGGCGAAATGCAATTCAGGTCGTTCGGATACTTTTGAGCACGACTGTACATTTGAAAATAACTGAAGCAGAGGAAACATCTGCAGGTACATTCCTGTACCAGTACGAATAAATTACGCCTGCATACGTATAAGATGTTCTTGTTTAGAAAAGTTGCTGTTGTTGTTGTGGTCTTCAGTCTGAAGACGAGTTTGATGCAGTTCTCTACGCTACTCTATACTGTGCAAACTTTTTCACCTCCGAATAAACTACTGCAACCTACATCCTTCTGAATGTGCTGATTGTATTCGTATCTTGGTCTCCATCTAAGATTCCCTCTAGTAGTAGATTGGTGACTCCTGATGTCTCAGAATGTATCCTGTCAACAGATCCTTTCTTTTTCCACTAACGTTTCGTATCCCCAATTACTCGTATTTTCAGTACCTCCTCATTAGTTACTTGATCTATCCACCTAATCTTCAACATTTTTCTGTATCACCGCTTTTCAAAAGTTTCTATACTCTTCTTGTTTAAACTGTTTATCGTCCATGCTTCATTTCCATACGTGCCTACTCTCCAGACAAATACCTTCAGAAAAGACTTTCTAACACTTGAGTCTATATTCGACGTCAACAAATTTCTCTTCTCCTGAAACGATTTTCATGCCATTGCAAGTCTACATTTTATATCCCCTAACTTCGTCTATTATCAGTTATTTTGTTTCCCAGATAGCAAAATTCATCTACTACTTCCAGTTTCTCGTTTCCTAATCTAATTCCCTCATCATCACATAACTTAATTTGACTATATTCGATTATCCTTGTTTTATATCCTCCTTTCCAGAAACTGCCCATTCCATCCAATTGCTCTTCCAGATCTTTTGCTATCTCTGACAGAATTAGAGTGTCATTGGAAAATGTCAAAGTTTTTATTTCTTCTCCCTGAACTTTAATTCCTACTCCAAATTTTTCTTTCGTTTCCTTTACTGTTTGCTCAATGAACGGACTGAATAACATTTGGGATAGGCTACAACTTAACTCGCTCCCTTCTCAGCCACAGCTTCCCTTTCACGCCCCTCTTTCTGTGAAAGTTGTAAATAGCTTTTCGCTCCCTATATATTACCCCTGCTACCTTCAGAATTTCAAAGAGAGTATTCCAGTCGATACTGTCAAAAGCTTTCTCTAAATCTGCAAATGCTATAAACGTAAATTCTCCTTTCCTTAATCTATCCTCTAAGATAAGTCGTTCGGTCAATAGAACCTCGTGTGTGCCTATCTTTCTCTGGAATCCGTAGTGATCTTCCCCAAGTTCAGCTTCTACCAGTTCTTCCGTTCTTGTATAAGGAATTCGTTTTAGTGTTTTGTAACCATGGCTTATTAAACTGATAGTTCGGTAATTTTTACACCTGTCAGCACCTGCATTCTTTGGAATTGGAATTATTACATTCTTCTTGAAGTCTGCAGGTGTTTCGCCTGCCTCATACATCTTGCACAGCAGATGGAAGTGTTTTGTCACGGATGGCTGGCCCAAAGCCATCAACAGTTCTGACGGAATGTCGTCTACACCCGGGACCTTGTTTCCATTTAGGTCTTTCAGTGCTCTGTCAAGTTGCTCGTGCAGTTTCATACCTCCCACTTCATCTTCATCTACGGCCTCTTCAATTTCTACAACATTGCCCTTAAGTTCATCTTCTTTGTATAGACCCTTTATGCACTCCTTCACCTTTCGGCTTTTCCTTCTTTGCTTAGGACTGATTTTCCATCGAATCTCTTGATATTCGTACAGCTCCTTCTCTTTTCTCAAAAGGACTCTTTAATTTTCCTGCAGGTGGTGTGTATCTTGTACCTAGTGAAACACGCTTCTAAATCGTTACATTTGTCCTCTAGCCATTCCTGGTTAGCCATTTTACACTTCCTATTAGTCTCACATTTTAGACGTTTATATTCCCTTTCACCTGATTCATTTGCTCCATTTTTATGTTCTTACCTGTCATGAACTGAATTCAATATGTCCTGTGATAAAATAATGAATGAATGATGTCTTAAAAAGGGGAGGCCCACCAACCACAGCGTCTGGATGGTCGATAAATCGATGGATAACATCAGAACTGTTTGTGCGATAGCTATAAACATTTCATAAAATGTACAAAAGCAGAAAAATGGGATCAGAAGCAAATTCTGCTTTAACGGGATGGACATAGCACACACACTCAAAATTCAGAGGCAATTCAGATGGCTCGTAAATACGGTATAACGATGCTATCATTTCCTGCTCACACACCTCACTGTTTACAGCAACTGGACAGCTCGTTCTTTAAAACACTAAAAAGCAGCTACAACGGAGCAGCATCTTTGTGGCTACGTTCAGATTCTGGCAGTAACAAAAAACAAAACAAAAAATAAAATTAACGTTGCAGAACTCATGGGTAATGCATACCCCGGATCAGTTTGTATGGACATAGCACTAAATGGTTTTAAGGCAACAGGTTTGTGGCCATGTGACAGAAACGTCGTCAAAGAGGAGGTCTTTGTAGCTGCTACTGTACACATTATTGAGCAATTAGACCAAGAATCGGCTGACAGAACACAAGTAACAACGCGAAAATACGGAATGTCGCCTAACATTGCAAAACCATTCAATGATCAGTCTGCACCTCCTACAATGTCTCAAGAATATGGACCCGAAAGCAATATTGCTGCAGCTGCGGAAATTAGCAGTCGACAAATAAAGTATTATTTGAACACTTTATCTCCTATCCTGTGTACAACAATAGTATGTGTTGTGGCGTAACAAGCTAGTCACGCCACACTGAGGAGGAAGCCGAAAGGCACGCGTACACACACGCCGACTGGCGTCAAGTCTGGAACAGGATACGTATTGAATACTATAAAGAAAATACGTATCTTTGGGAATATACTTAACTTTTAATCAATCCTTGTGATACATCTCTCTTGACTATACAAATGAGACTCGTAAGATACATGCACTGTGACAATTGGCGTCTTGCTAAGTCGTAGCCATTAACTTAGCTGAAGGCTATTCTACTGTCTCTCGGCAAATGAGAGCAAAGGCTTCGTCCGTGTAGTCGCTAGCAACGTCGTCGTACAACTGGGGCGAGTTCTCGTACGTCTCTCGAGACCTGCCCTGTGTGGTGGCGCTCGGTCTGCGATCACACAGTGGCGACACGCGGGTCCGACATGTACTAATGGACCGCGGCCGATTTAAGCTACCACCTAGCAAGTGTGGTGTCTGGCGGTGACACCACAGTATGAATCAAGAAAAATACGGAACGACCCAATCAACAATGGAATTAACATTAAGTCCTTACAGAAAGGAAATAGAAGCCAAAGAAAATGGCAGTAAACAAGCTGCGCACGAACCAAAAAAAAGGGGCAGGTAAATGTCAATTTTAACAAGAATAAAAAATAAAAGAAGGAGTGAATTGGTTACGTCAGGATCGAGAAAAAGGTCTGATTTTGTGTATAAAATGTAAAGACTGAGTACATGATCTATGCGCTAGTGTCTAAAGTAAAATAAAGGAACATTTCTGTGATATCTTTGGTTCAAACCAATTGATTTTCGGTAGACCCTATGCCAAGTCAAACAATTTAATTTGTTAAGAATTTATATTTTGCTTCCTATGTGTAATTTCATTTCGTGTAACTATGGAAGTAAAGTTAGGTTTATGGTTTCTAATTTGTTATTGTGACATGTTTTGTTACGTTTTTCCATGTATTTATTATGTCATCGCTGAAGTACGGGGTACGAATTAGAAAACCAGACCCCTTAATCGTACCGAAAGTACAGGTTTCAAGAAGGTTGAAAACTCATTCTGAGAAAACGTTTTCGTTTTTGTATGGTATCTGGTTGATAGCTTCAAAAATAATGTTTCAGTATACGCAAAACAAACCGCGTTTTTTAAATTACTCTATTAAATACAATAGTTCTCCCGTAAGGGGTACGGCTAGAGCAACCTGCTTTCTAGACGGCTGAGACTATGTTACATTTGAATTCTTTTTCAGATGCATTAGTCCTTTTTATGCTTTTTGTTTTGAATGCCACCTACTTTGTTTTACCAGATGATCAACGTATTTCAAACAGTTACGGGCATCAGCGTGTTTCATGCTTAATCTGTAAATGATCGACAATTACAACTCATTCCCGGGAGAGAGCGCTCTTGTATGTATGTCACGTCGAATATTACAGAAGACGCTTTCCATAAATTAATAATGTCTCAGAATCTTTTTAAAAAGTGAAGGGGAAAAAATTTACATGTAACAGCTCGCGAACCGACGCACTAGGTAAACTCCTGTTCATTACCACACACTCTAATCATAAGAGCGCTCCACAGCTTTGCAGTTCACAACTCGGTTTCAAATTTGAACACCGTGAAGTCTTCATCTGTCGTTATATTTCACATTACATTTAATTACAACAAATCATACCAGCAACGACGCATTTTCGATAGATCCTCAATATCTGAATTAGCCCATATTCATAGGATATACGTTGTTGTTGTTGTTGTGGTCTTCAGTCCTGAGACTGGTTTGACGCAGCTCTCCATGCTACTCTATCCTGTGCAAGCTTCTTCATCTCCCAGTACCTACTGCAACCTACATCCTTCTGAATCTGCGTAGTGTATTCATCTCTTGGTCTCCCCCTACGAGTTTTACCCTCCACGCTGCCCTCCAATACTAAATTGGTGATCCCTTGATGCCTCAGAACATGTCCTACCAACCGATCCCTTCTTCTGGTCAAGTTGTGCCACAAACTCCTCTTCTCCCCAATCCTATTCAGTACCTCCTCATTAGTTATGTGATCTACCCATCTAATCTTCAGCATTCTTCTGTAGCACCACATTTCGAAAGCTTCTATTCTCTTCTTGTCCAAACTCCGAGTATTTACCGTCCATGTTTCACTTCCATACATGGCTACACTCCATACAAATACTTTCAGAAATGACTTCCTGACACTTAAATCTATACTCGATGTTAACAAATTTCTCTTCTTCAGAAACACTTTCCTTGCCATTGCCCGTCTACATTTTATATCCTCTCTACTTCGACCATCATCAGTTATTTTGCTCCCCAAATAGCAAAACTCCTTTACTACTTTAAGTATCTCATTTCCTAATCTAATACCCTCAACATCACACGACTTAATTCGACTACATTCCATTATCCTCGTTTTGCTTTTGTTGATGTTCATCTTATATCCTCCCTTCAAGACACCATCCATTCCGTTCAACTGCTCTTCCAAGTCCTTTGCTGTCTCTGACAGAATTACAATGTCATCGGCGAACCTCAAAGTTTTTATTTCTTCTCCATGGATTTTAATACCTACTCCGAATTTTTCTTTTGTTTCCTTTACTGCTTGCTCAATATACAGATTGAATAAGATCGGGGAGAGGCTACAACCCTGTCTTACTCCCTTCCCAACCACTGCTTCCCTTTCATGTCCCTCGACTCTTATAACTGCCATCTGGTTTGTGTACAAATTGTAAATAGCCTTTCGGTCCCTGTATTTTACCCCTGCCACCTTTAGAATTTGAAAGAGAGTATTCCAGTCAACATTGTCAAAAGCTTTCTCTAAGTCTAAGGATATACGTAGAAGTTTAAAACCCATCAAATATGGCTTCTCCCACTTCTCAGAACCCAACAAGACCACGAAAGTCGATAGACGTCCCTGACGGTCGAAACTGGGCGTGTACACGTCGTAGTGACGTCACAGACAAGTGTTACCGGGGTGAATCTAGCTGCTCCCCAGCAAAGAGATAACTAGCAGCCTTCGGCTACTCCGTCAGCCGGGGCCACAGTTTCAAGGTCAGATATTCTACGTTGACTCTCCCAACTGCAGTTGGCGAATTAAACCTCACCGACGTAAATATGAATACACGGGTTCCATGTATAAGTTCCATATACGAAGACTACTCCTTTACTGAAGCCCGAGCGGTCGCGCATTGGAAACCACTGGGAAAATCAAAAATGTTTTATTTTCAGCAGTTAGCAACACATTCCTGCTGCTTCTGTACATAGCCGCCGCTTCGACTTAGACATTTGTCGAAGCGTTGTTCTAACTTTTTACTACGCTCGTCATAGAGAAAGCAGCCACTTGTGCTTTCTGCCAATTTTCTACGTCAGGTATAGGCAAATAACGGCCCGCCAAGATAGAAAGAATTTTAATGTAAATAACTTATACAAAACTGCAACCAGTCACTTTTTTGAATAATTATGTTTTATTCCATGAACCGGTTTTCGAACCTTTTCAGGTTCATCTTCAGATGGTTTCAAGAAGTTACATCATTATTGATAGCATAATGCTGGGTGCTGGCTCTATGACAAAAAGATGGAACACACTTTAATGTATCGCCATGACTAAAGCTTATGCGTCGATGTTGTTGCTGTTGTTGTTGTTGTTGTTGTTGTGGTCTTCAGTCCTGAGACTGGTTTGATGCAGCTCTCTATGCTACTCTATCCGCTGCAAGCTTCTTCAAATGGCTCTGAGCACAGGTTTGTTATTAATTTAAATTTAGATATAAAGGTCCTAGTCTAACAGACAGCTGCATCTCACTGCTGATACAATAACTCTGTATCATTGATTCCTGGGTATTCATGTTAATGCCAATCCCGATTAAAAAACAGTGCTATAAACTGCCTGTATTATACGTAATATACAAATAGAAATAAGATATCAGATCACCTGAAGTTTGTTCTTGTAATAATTTATTTATTTTATTCTGTGCTCTCCTGTTATCGTCAGTCTGATTAAAATATTTGCCCTTATATCGACTTTAATATATGTAAAGCAGAACAAATTACATCTCTGTGCAAAGTAGGTCTATGCCATATCTTTCTGTCAAGATCTTTGTTACAAGTAACAGTTGTAAAGCGCATGCTGGATGCTGGAAAAGTCTCGCTGTCAGAGTGTAAATTAACATAGTTTGCGTGGAAGTGTGTGTAGTGATATAACAACTGGACATCAAAATGGGGGTCTAGTGAAGCGGGGGATACAACCCGTCGGCTTTGAACAATGACGTCATTCCTTAGTCATAGATAGTAATGTCTTCACTTCGAGGCATAGACAATAAAGCAGTTCTTTGTTCTAATAAGCGCTATCATTAAAATAATTGAATGTGAATCTAAAAGCGATCATTTATCTATATTTCACTATTTTGCCATATTTCACTTTCTTATTCCACCAATATGCTTCAGTAGCTGATAAGTGTTTTTTGGCTTTTTAAAAAAAAAAAATCTCACGAGATAGAATAAACTGATCCTAAGATACAGATGCTTCAGTAGCTGATAAGTGTTGTTTGGCTTTTTAAAAAAAAAATCTCACGAGATAGAATAAGCTGATCCTACTTCATTAAGCAATCAATAAAAAAACTAAACTAAAACATAACAGCAAAAGACTTCGTAATCTATTCTATTTTCAGTTTACCATTTTCGCTTTTGCTGTTATGTTTTATTTTTGTTTTTTTATTGATTGCTTAATGAAGTAGGATCAGTTTATTCAATCTCGTGAGATTTTTTTTTTAAAAAGCCAAAAAACACTTATCAGCTACTGAAGCATCTGTATCTTAGGATCAGTTTATTCTATCTCGTGAGATTTAAAAAAAAAAGCCAAAAAACACTTATCAGCTACTGAAGGGAGCTACAACACTAAGAAGAATCGCTTCTCGGCTTTTGACAACACACTTCGAATGAGCTTTTAATTTGTATCGGGTGTTTCATTTGCGGTTTAGTGAAGCAGGGGATACATAGTTCAAGTGAACAACAGGACAGCAATGCTAGTTGAAACTAAGAAATCGACGACGCTGAACTTGTATCCCGTACTGCACTTAAGCAATACAGTTCGAAAGACTTTCGAGATACAACTGACATACATGTAACGTGATGTATTCTTTGCTAGTAATTTCATTCATTTCTTTCCATTGTATTTTGCGGAGAAATGCTAAGATACAAACACGCGATATCGTTAACGTGAAAATACTACTGGCCCTTACATATGTGAAATAAAGTTTATCTCTCTCGCATTCCTTTGTTTCTCAACATTCTCCTCAGCTCTTTCATCTTTGTAATACATGCTCTCTGGCGACTTGTGACGTCATTGTTCAAAGCCGACGGGTTGTATCCCCTGCTACACTAGACCCCAAAATGGAGGCACACAGATGGACACTAACCGAAAAAAGCCGCCTATACTGTCGCGGTAAGTAAAAAACTAAATTTACATCCATATCGACAGATAAGCTATAGTCACGGCGATACATTAAAGTGTGTTCCATCTTTTTGTCACAGAGCCAGCACCCAGCGGTATGCTAGCAATAATGATGTCAATTGCTGAAACCATCTGGAGACGAACCTGAAAAGGTTGGAAAACCGGTTCATGGAATAAAACACAATTATTAAAAAAAAGTGACTGGTTGCAGTTTTGTATAACTTATTCATATTCAATATACAGTCACGGTTCTAAAATATCAGTAATGGATAAGCACAAAAAGAATTTTAATGTTACAATTTATAACTTTTCTGAAATGAAAAGTTAACTAACACATGCAGTCATTTTAAAAGGCGCGGCCCTCTGCTAATCTTTCTTCCACAAAGTGGCGCCCGAGCCGAAACGTTTCCCCATCCCTGCTCCATGCTAGTCTGCAGTTCTTTGTCTGTGCCAAGACGTTGTCTTCATGGCCAGCGATTCACCTAAGCAGAGATGAAACTCAGAGATAAGCAAGCCCGGAATGTATAGTGGGCGATCAAATGTTTCCCATCGAAATCGCTGCAGGGGCGTTTTCATTGCAGGCACTCATACTTGGTGGGAGTCACTATTGATGTAGGCATCTTTCCGTGCTCACTGTACGCTCAGAACTAAAAACGGAGACGTGATGCGATCGACAGGCATACTAGGGACACCGTCCAACACATCTGTGCAAAGCTTCATCGGTTTTTCTCTATGGCTTCCATTTCGCGACCGATTGGGCCCGTAAAAACGAATAATCCTTGTACAGAAGGTGGAAGCATTCGCCGAATATTATCGTCGACTTTTTGTTGAAAGAAATAATATCAGCCAACCATGGACGTTCACTACGTACCAAATTACCCGAAACATCTCAAATATTTTTAGACTGAACTCAGCTGCATTAGCATGGAGGTGCCAGACATGCAGGTAGCCAATGTTCGTGCAGTGTACAAATATCCGATCGCGGCGCAAGTATCGGGAGGTCGATTGGAACATAATATGGAAAAGTGTCCATCACTCACATTTCACAACGAGTGCTAGGGATGCTATTTCGTCAAAAACTGACATTTTGAGCACGTGGCTGTGTACAAAATATAGATTGACTCTTACGCAGAAGATTACAGCGAGCACTGGAACATAATGGCGCGGATTCTTCATTGCTACCACCATCCCAAGAAAGTTTCGTCAAGTGGGGAAACAGAACACGAAATGTAATGTGAAACGTGAACCAGCCGTCTGAAGATGAACCTGTCGGTTCGAAACCGGTACCGGCGCTGTTTAAATAAATAAATAGCGTTGTACAAAGTGGCTGGTTGCTGTAATCTTCTGTGTAAGAGTCAACCTGTAGAGTGCTAGGGATTTGGGGTATCATGATGGTCTATAGGAAACCCCTCACGAATTCCCGATAGCATGCGATACATTTGTCGGACTTTCCCCTGTGAGCAGCCTGCCGCATGCGAGATACTGAAGAACACCAATCTGTAGGTCGAAGGCACGTGAAATATCGAAGCTGGTTAAAAAACCTCCATGCATTTCTCTAACGTACGTCCCCGCACAACATCACACTTAATAGTCTATCATTTCCCAGAAGATGACCTTTACCCTAATGCGAAGAAAACGCCGTCAACTGACTGAAAGGACAGACGGTATATTATACACTCCCCTATATGGAACGCGGTGTTGGAGATTTCTGGACATACCTGAAAACACAGCATTATGACTTCAACGAATCCCATATTACAGGAGTACACACGCAGACTTTCTCATAAAAGCAGTTATGGATGCCGTAGCCAACTGGAGAGCGTCAAGTTGCATAAGATGACTGAGGGAGTGGTGGGAAAGAGTACAACAGAGCAAAATGACTGGAATATACAGGACTGAAGAAAAGGCGGCCTGAGAATAACAACTTTACAGCTTCGCTGACCGCCGAGGGCAAAATACGGTCAGACACCAGGAAAAGATCAAACAGCGAAAAGACACGAAATCATCAACGCCGGCGGAGATGGTTTCGTTCAGAGAGGTGGCAGAAATGTGATGATGCCAACCCCCATATTTCTTTTAGATTACATTATAGTACACATTTTCATCTACTGCAGGTCACTTAGTTTAGACCTTATTGCTGGGTGAAAAAGCTAAAGCGTGGAACATAGCCAGAGAGGAAAAAGGTGAGCATCTGAATGGGCTATAAGGGGAGAAGGGATGCCCACAATGTAAAAAAAAAGAAAAAGAAAATAAAATGAAAAACGTGGTTAAGGCGACCGCTTGTGGTAAGTGGGAAATCCGGCTTCGAGTCCCGGTGTGGCACAAAGTCTTATACGTCACTACTAGCTAACAACCTTGGCTTTCCCCAGGTATTTATTTTGTAAGTTTTCCATTAGAAACGAAAAAAATGAACTGTTCATAGCGTACATTCCGGACAGTTTCTGTTCGTTTCTACAACACGATTTTGTAAACGTCTCTACGGCAACGCCTCTTCACAGCTCTGTAGGCGGCTATTCTTCTCGCCTACAGGCGTTTGCCCTTCGCAGTTGAAAGCTGTCGAAAGCAGTGCCAAATGTCAAGGAGTTCCTTAAGTTGACACGACTGTAGAAGTTTCTTAGTAATAAACAATAAGTATATTAAAATTCATGCTTGATATGGCATTTTTACAAGCATCTTTGTTCATATACTCATATCTCTTGAAATATGTGTCGTACAGTGATATATTTGTGTAGGTACATACAGCGGCACATATGGATACTTTCTGCAAGAAAGAAATTGAGACATCGTATCTGCTGATCTATGATAGGCAGGTGGTTCTTACCCCAACAGCGATTGTTCTCTGACGGTAACAGATAGTAGTACGCAGTTTGGTTGAAACCGATCCGATGGTTTAGGACGCGCTGTAAAACACACACACACACACACACACACACATACACACACACATTTTCATAATATACAGGTTGGTCCATTGATCGTGACCGGACCAAATATCTCACGAAATAAGCATCAAACGAAAAAACTACAAAGTGCGAAACTTGTCTAGCTTGAAGGGGCAAACCAGATGGCGCTATGGTTGGCGCGCTAGATGGGGCTGCCATAGGTCAAACAGATATGAACTGCGTTTTTTAAAACAGGAACCCCCATTTTTTATTACATATTCGTGTAGTACGTAAGGAAATATGAATGTTTTAGTTGGATCACTTTTTTCGCTATGTGATAGATGGCGCTGTAATAGTCACAAACATATGGCTCACAATTTTAGACGAACAGTTGGTAACAGGTAGGTTTTTTAAATTAAAATACAGAACGTAGGTACGTTTGAACATTTTATTTCGGTAGTTCCAATGTGATACATGTACCTTTGTGAACTTATCATTTATGATGGCTCTGAGCACTATGGGACTCAACTGCTGAGGTCATTAGTCCCCTAGAACTTAGAACTAGTTAAACCTAACTAACCTAAGGACATCACAAACATCCATGCCCGAGGCAGGATTCGAACCTGCGACCGTAGCGGTCTTGCGGTTCCAGACTGCAGCGCCTTTAACCGCACGGCCACTTCGGCCGGCATCATTTATGAGAACATATGCTGTGATTACGTGTAAATACTACATTAATGCAATAAATGATCACAATGATGTCCGTCAACCTCAATGCATTTGGCGATACGTGTAACGACATTCCTCTCAACAGCAAGTAGTTCGCCTTCCGTAATGTTCGCACATGCATTGACAATGCGCTGACGCATGTTGTCAGGCGTTGTCGGTGGATCACGATAGCAAATATCCTTCAGCTTTCCCCACAGAAAGAAATACGACCAATCCACCTGTCATGAAATATGCTATTCAATACCGCTTCAGCGGCACAGAAGCTATGTGCCGGACATCCATCATGTTGGAAGTACATCGCCATTCTGTCATGCAGTGAAACATCTTGTAGTAACATCGGTAGAACATTACGTAGGAATTCAGTAAACATTGCACCAGTTAGATTGGCATCGATAAAATTGGGGCCAATTATCCTTCCTCCCATAATGCCGCACCATACATTAACCCGCCAAGGTCACTGATGTTCCACTTGTCGCAGCCATCGTGGATTTTCCGTTTCCCAGTAGTGCATATTATGCCGGTTTACGTTACCGCTGTTGGTGAATGACGCTTCGTCGCTAAATAGAATCTGTCAGCGTCCCTTAATTTCTCTTGTGCCCAGTGGCAGAACTGTACATGATGTTCAAAGTCGTCGCCATGCAATTCTTGGTGCATAGAAGTATGGTACGGGTCCAATAGATGTTGATGTAGCATTCTCAACGCCGACGTTTTTGAGATTCCCGATTCTCGGGGAATTTGTCTGCTACTGATGTGCGGATTAGCCGCGACAGCAGCTAAAACACCTACTTGGGCATCATCATTTGTCACAGGTTGTGCTTGACGTTTCACATGTGGCTGAACACTACCTGTTTCCTTAAATAACTTAACTATCCGGCGAACGGTCCGGACACTTGGATGATATCGTCCAGCATACCGAGCAGCATACATAGCATACGCCCGTCGGGCATTTTGATCACAATAGCCACACATCAACACGATATCGACCTTTTCCGCAATTGGTGAACGGTCCATTTTAATACGGGTAATGTATTACGAAGCAAATACCGTCCGCACTGGCGGAATGTTACGTGATACCACGTACTTATGCGTTTGTGACCAATACAGCGCCATCTATCAGAAAGAGAAAAAAGTGGTCCAACTAAAACATTCATATTCCTTTACATACTACACGAATATGTAATAAAAAATGGAGGTTCCAAAAAAAAAAAAAAAGAAACGCAGTATATATATCCGTTTGACCTATGGCAGCGCCATCTAGCGGGCCAACCATAGCGCCATCTGGTTCCCCCTTCAAGCTAGACAAGTTTCATTCTTTGTAGTTTTTTCGTTTGACGCTTTTTTCGTGAGATATTTGGCCGAGTCACTATCAATGGACCACCATGTATGTTAATTACGTAGTAAATCTATACCTAATACAGCTTATGTCAATGAATTCGCATTCAGTTAATTAAATTTCGAAAGACGAAAGTCTTGTTTTTGAAAAAAAAACTTTACTCGGCTGTGAGCCGGCCGCGGTGGTCTCGCGGTTCTAGGCGCTCAGTCCGGAACCGCGCGACTGCTACGGTCGCAGGTTCGAATCCTGCCTCGGGCATGGATGTGTGTGATGTCCTTAGGTTAGTTAGGTTTAAGTAGTTCTAAGTTCTAGGGGACTGATGACCACAGATGTTAAGTCCCGTAGTTCTCAGAGCCATTTGAACCATTTACTCGGCTGTGACCACAGTAAAATATTTTATTTGGTTACCAGAAACTACATGGTGTCCCACTCGAAAGAGGCCTCAAAAACAAACATTTGCTTCAATTGCACTTAAAGTCTTTGCATAAAAATCTAGAAGTGAAACGAAATGAACACGTCATACCTTGTTCAGGGGGAAATAAATGTGAATCACAAAATCTGCTGGGAGTGAACGTCCTCGACCTGTGAACACAGTTGTGCACGACGCTGCAGACTGTCGAATGTTGCTGCCAGAATCTCTTGATTTCACGGATGATGCTGTCTCGTAAATCTTCCAAGTTTTGTGGTTTGTTGCTGTAGACCTTGCCTTTTACGCCACCCCAGAGGAAAATGTCAGATGGGCCACAGTCCCTTCGAAATCATTCTGTCGGCGAAAAGTGATTCGACCTCAGCCATGGTCGCTCGAGACATGTGGCACGTAGCAAAATCCTGTTGGTACCAGTCGAGGGTAAGATCTTCATCGTCCAACTGGTTCCCAAATTCCCGAAACATTTCGATGTAAACTGCTCTTGTCACAGTAGACTCGAAAGAAATTGGTCCGATGATGCGACGTTGCGATACTGCAGAGAGCACGCCAATCTTTTGTGAATGCAGGGCTTGAGCGACCTGTGAATGTGGATTTTAACCCGCGATCACTCGCGTTGTTAGAAGAAATCTAACATTTATGATTTTATTTAAATATTCCAGCACATTTCAAAGCTAATGAACTGACGATCGAGAAATGCTTTCTTTCATATCCCGTGCTTCAATTAATCTGTGACTCGACAATCAAATTTCAATGGCTGGTTGTGCCATTATTTGAAATGGTGTGCTGTGTTAGATTTTTTTCTAACACGGAAGTCTTTACGCAACAATTACTTCTCCTTTCGTGGAATACCGCCTTGCTTCACTTTTAGTCTGTTTCTTCTACTTTTAACATGCGGGGCAGGCCGGTGTTGCCGAGCAGTTCTAGGCCTTCAGTCCGGAACCGCGCGACTGCTACGGTCGCAGGTTCGAATCCGGCCTCGGCCATTGATGTGTGTGATGTCCTTAGGTTAGTTAGGTTTAAGTAGCTCTAAGTTCTAGGGGACTGATGACCTCAGATGTTGAGTCCCATAGTGCTCAGAGCCACTTGAACCATTTTTGTAACATACGGCTGTCTTTTCTCCTGAAAGTGTTCAGTGTATGTTACGTCTTTTACAAGAATTGAATGAAGCAATGCTTTATACAGAGTACGTGACATTCTCTGTCGGATTTGAAAATATATAAAACTTTTCAGGGAAGAAGCTATGTCAGAGGAACAGATATTGATGTGGCTAAATAAACCACTAGATGAGGAGATATTTACATAGAGGGACTGTCATCAGATACTGACGCACCCTCTGAGCATGAAGAGATCAATACCGCAACAGATCAGTCAGACAGCAAATCTGATACTTCTGCTACAGGTGTTTCTCAATATACACATCGTGAAACCTTTCTTGGTAAGAATGGAATAACAGAATGATTGAAGAAACACGCTCCTCAAGCAAAAACTGCCTGTCAGAATATTGTAACACAGCTTCCAGGTGTGAAGGGGGTTGCAAAAAATTCGAAAATAATTTTGTAATGCTGGAAATTACTTTTTCCTGGTAGTGTAATTGGTCGCATTGTGGAATACACAAACCAAGTACTTGACAGAATGGCAGCATCTTATTCACGGAGTGCTCGAGACTGCTCACGAACAGATTTTGAAGAGTTTGCTTTATTTGGGGTATCATATCCCGCAGGAGTGAAAAAGGCACAGCATCTCAATACTGATGAGCTATGGGCCACTGATTGGACTGCACCGGATTTCTTTATAGCATCGATGAGAAAACGAAGGTTCCACACACTTCTCTAAGCTATACGTTTTGACGACAAATCTACGAGAGCTCATAGAGAGGAAACAGATAATCTGACACCTATTAGAGAAATATTTGACAAATTTGTTGATGTTTACAAAAAGAACTATAGTGCCGGTGCATTGACAGTGATAGACGAGATGTTAGAACCATTCCGTGGACGCTGCAGATTCAGGCAGTATATAGCAAACAAGCCTGCAAAATGTGGCATCAAGGTATACGCGCACTGTGATGACAGAACGTTTTATACGCTAAACATGGAAGTATATGCAGGCAAACAGCCTACTGGGCCATATCAAGTACCCAATGATGCAGAGAATGTGGTGTTACGATTGATTCGACCGACTGACAAAACAGGCACAAACGTGACGATGGACAATTATTTAACATCTATACCATTGTCTAACAAAATGTACGCCAATCATCGACTCACAGTAGTAGGTACTCTACGGAAGAATAAAGGAGAAATTCCACCGGAACTTCTGGATGTGTAGGCAACTAAACAGCAGCATATTCGGATTTGGAGAAAAACCAAAGAACAACTGCTTGGCCGGCCGCTGGTGGCCGAGAGGTTCTGGCGCTATACTCTGGAACCGCGCGACCGCTACGGTCGCAGGTTCGAATCCTGCCTCGGGCATGGATGTGTGTGTTGTCCTTAGGTTAGTTAGGTTTAAGTAGTTCTAAGTTCTAGGGGACTTATGACCTCAGCAGTTGAGTCCCATAGTGCTCAGAGCCATTTGAACAACTGCTTGATTTGCTCATACGTCCAAAAAAAGAATGTTCTAATGTTATACACTATGCACAGCGACGATCCTATAGACGCTGACAGTTGCGAAGCAAACAAACCTGAAGTCATTAGATTTTACAATCTCACAAATGGAGGTGTAGATGTTGTCGACCGTTTGAAATCAGAAAATTCTGATTCAAGAATAAGCAACCGCTGGCCTATTACAATGTTTTTCAGCTTGTTGAACATCGGGGCAATAAATGCTCAAATAATATGTAAGGTAAGCTGGGCCATGTGACCGAGCGGTTCTAGGCGCTTCAGTCCGGAAACGCACTGCTGCTACGGTCGCAAGTTCGAATCCTGCCTCAGGCATGGATGTGTGTAATGTCCTTAGGTTAGTTAGGTTTAAATAGTTCTACGGTCTAGGGGACTGACGACCTCAGATGTTAAGTCCCATAGTGCTCAGAGCCATTTGAACCATTTTGAACCAACTGAAATCAGCCAAAGGTCTGAATTAGTACACCATGTCATCTGCAACATGTTAGGATACCGACTGTTTACAGTTCAATCTTTAAAACGTATGTTCAGGTAAAAATCATGGCATATGCCCGTTTTTGGCCTTGCCATTATACTATTAGACTATCCGGAGCCGTGAAAGGTGTGCCAAACGTGTTTTTGGTAGTTGGACTGATTTCTGGACAACGGCAAAATTTTTGTGAAGCTTAGGTTCAAATGGTGCAAATGGCTCTGAGCACTGTGGGACTTTACATCGGAGGTCATCAGTCCCCTAGAACTTAGAACTTCTTAAACCTAACTAACCTAAGGACGTCACATACATCCATGCTCGAGGTAGGATTTTAACCTGCGATCTAGAACCGTTCGGTCACCGCGTCCGGATGAAGCTTAGGTAACAAGTTTGAACGTGGTAGGGAGGCTAGAAAATCTGAAAGGGGGGGGGGGGGGGCTCAGTAAAGTGAAATGGAGAGAAGACAAGGATTTCTGGTCAGATGAGTACAGGGTAATATCAGCAACGGCAGAAAATGGTCTAACGGGAGTAGGATTCGTTATGAACAGAAAGGTAGGGCAGAGAGTAAGTTATTGTGAGCAGTTCAGTGATAGGGTGGTTCTCTTCAGAATCGAGAGCAAACCACCAACGACAACGATACATCAGGTACACATGCCGACGTCGCTAGCCGAAGATGAAGAGATCGAGAAAGTATATGAGGATATTGAACGGGTAGTTCAGCACGTAAAGCAAGATGAAAATGGAATACTCGTGGGGGACTGGAATGAGGTTGTAGGGGAAGGAGTAGAAGAAAGGCTTACGGGAGAATGTGGGTTTGGTACTAGGAATGAGAGAGGAGAAAGACTAATTGAGTTCTGCAATAAATTTCAGCTAGTACTCTGTTCAAGAATCACAAGAGGAAGAAGTATACTTGGAAAAGGCTGCGAGATACGGGAAGATAAGCAGAGATTCCGAAATCAGATATTGGATTGTGAGGCGTTCCCACGAGAAAGTATAGGCTCACATCACAATTTAATAGTAATGAAGAGCAGGGAGAAGGTTGAGAGAGTAATCAGGAAGAATCTATGCGAAAGAAGTGAGATACGGAAGTACTAAAGAATGAAGAGGTACGCTTCAAGTTGTCTGGGGCTACAGACACTGCGATAAGGAATAGCTCAGTACGCAGTTCGTTTCAAGAGGCACGGGCACATCTAAAAACAGCAGTCAGAGAAGTTATAAAGAAAACCATCGGTACAAAGAAGGTAACTCCGAAGAAACCATAGGTAACAGAAAAAAATACTTGACCAGATCGACGAAAGAAGGAAGTACAACAATGTTCAAGGAAATTCATTAATACATAAATGCAAGTCACTTAGAAATGAAATAAATAGGGAGTGCAGGGAAGCTAAGGCGAAATGGCTGTGTGAAAAATGTGAAGAAATCGAAAACGAAATGGGAATCGGAAGGGCAGATTCAGAATATAGGAAACTGAAAACAACCTTCTCTGAAATTAAAAGGAAGGGCGGTAACATTAAGAGTGCAATGGGAAATCCGCGTTAAAAATAGAGGAGAGAGAGGATGAGTGGAAAGAGTACATTTAAGGCCTCTACGAGGGGGAGGGCTTGTCTGATGACGTGACAGATACAGAAATCGATATAGAAGAGATAGTGGATCCAATATTAGAATCAGAATCTAAAAGAGCTCTGGACAACTTAAAATCAAATAAGGTAGAAGGGATAGATAACATTCCACCGGAATTTCTAAAATCATTGGGACAAGTGGCAACAAAACGACTCTTCACGTTGACGTGCAGAATGTATGAGTCTGGCGACATACCGTCTGACTTTGGGAAAAATGTCATCCACACAATTCCGAACATTGCGAGAGCTGACAAGTGAGAGAATTATCGCACAATCAGCTTAACAGCTCCTGCATCCAAGAAGCTGACAAGAATAATATAGAGAAGAATGGAAAAAAGAATTGAGGCTGCATTAGATGACGATCAGTTTGATTTAGGAAGGGTAAAGGTATCAGAGAGGCAAATCTGATGTTGCGGTTAATAATGGAAGCTAGGCTAAAGGAAAATCAAGACGCGTTCGTAGGAACTGTCGACCTGGAAAAAGCGTTAGACAAGGTAAAATGGCCCAAGATGTTCGAAATTCTGGGAAAAACAGGGGTAGCTATAGGGAAACACAGGTAATATCCGGTATATACAACGAAGAGGGAACAGTATACTGGAAGATCAAGAAAAAAGTGTTCGAATTAAAAGGACTGTAAGAATCAATGACAGAAATAACAGAAAGGTCAAAGAGCGGAATTAAAATTCAAGGTGGAAGGATATCAATGATAGGATGCGCTCATAACATTGCTATCCACAGTGAAAGTGAAGAAGTATCACAGGATCTGATGAATGGAATGAACAGTCTAATGAGTGCAAAATATGGACTGCAAGAAAATCGAAGAAAGACGAAAGTACTGAGAACAGCGAGAAACTTAACATCAGGATTGACGGTCACGAAGTAGATGAAGTTAAGGAATTCTGCTATCAAGGCAGCAAAATAACCCATGTCGAACAGATCAAGGAGTATATAAAATGCTGACTAGCACTGGCAAAAGGGAATTTCTGGCCAAGAGAAGTCGACTAGTATGAAACATCGAGCTTCATTTGAAGAAGAAACTTCTGAGAATGTACGTTTGGAGCACAACATTGTATGGTAGTGGAACACGGACTATGGGAAACTGGAAACGAAGAGACTCGAAGTCTTTGAGATGTGGTGTTACAGATTAATGTTGAAAATTGGGCGGACGTATAAGATAAGGAGCGAGGAGGTTCTCCGGAGAATCAGCGAGGAAAGGAATATATGGAAAACAATGACAAGCAGAAGGGACAAGATGGTAGGACATCAGTTAAGACATTAAGGGATAACTTCCACGGTACTAGAGGGAGCTGTAGAGGGTAAAAACTATAGAGGAAGACAGAGATTTGAATACGTCCAGCAAATAATTGAGGACGTAGTTTGCAAATACTACTCCAAAATGAAGAGTTTGGCACAGGAAAGGAATTCGTGGCGGGTTGCATCAAACCAGTCAGATGAGTGATGACTCAAAAAAAAAAAAAAAAAGAAAGTATGAAGGACTATTTGGTATACTTTGTTATTCATGGGTTATATTTCGTATTTTGACAGCGTTTTCTCATGTTTTGTCCTGCTAATTTGTATTTGTGAATACTGCGTCTTGTTATTTTGCTGTGGCTTGGACAGATGTTTCACTGCACTAATTTGAGTATCTGATGCGCTGCCGACTGTCGTTTGTTTACTTTTTTGTTTAGGACACGCAACAAAATCTGATGTAACTTATTTCTTAACTTAAACATAGTCTCTATGTATGTATTGGAGAAAAGTAAGCCGGCCGAAGTGGCCGTGCGGTTAAAGGCGCTGCAGTCTGGAACCGCAAGACCGCTACGGTCGCAGGTTCGAATCCTGCCTCGGGCATGGATGTTTGTGATGTCCTTAGGTTAGTTAGGTTTAACTAGTTCTAAGTTCTAGGGGACTAATGACCTCAGCAGTTGAGTCCCATAGTGCTCAGAGCCATTTGAACCATTTTTGAGAAAAGTAAAGCAAAAAATCCACTGAAGTTGCTACAACTCTGGCGAAACATGTTCGGGTGTTAAAGCAAAACAATAATTTGTGTACTTGCAAAAAAGACAGATTCATCCGTAATTCATTGTTATTTTCTGCAAGCACGAGAACTGAACCCAGAACCCCCATATGGCAGATATGAACATATTTTGCAGCCTTGTGTACTGCATACAATAGAGGAAGAGTTGGCAGGCGATGCCGGGTTGTATGCACCCTGTCATAAAACAGCATCTGTGAGACAATGGTTTATGGACGCCCAGAGTTCCGACATGAGCTCAAACAGTTCACTTTCGCGGCCGGCCGTAGTGGCCGTGCGGTTCTAGGCGCTGCAGTCCGGAACCGCGCCACTGCTACGGTCGCAGGTTCGAATCCTGCCTCGGGCATGGATGTGTGTGATGTCCTTAGGTTAGTTAGCCATTTGAACCAGTTCACTTTCAATATATGTCAGAACATCAACTTCACTCCAGACACCAGCGTCTGCAATACACCATTCTCTGGTTTCGGCTTATGAGGAAGAATGAACACCCACTCCTCCACTAACATTCAGACATGTCGTTGAAAGTGACCCAAACAGACTTCAGTCCGTCACGAAGGTAAAGGGTAGACACTCCCCGTACTAATGTCCACTAACAAGTGTCTGGAGACTGTTGATCAGATAGTGTACAACGCCACTGGCAAACATCTGTGTTTTATTTTTTCTGCGTGAACTTTACTTCTTGAGCCGGTGGGTTTCTGGAGCCAGGCGATATCGATTCTGACTTCCATCTTTGATCGTTGTCCCTGTGCCTTGTTCTCTTTGTGTCTTTGAGGCAGGCTGTGTATGGTGGCGCGCGTGCGTAAGTCGAGGAGAGTGGGTCCGCGCATGAGCCGAGTCAGTCTGTGACGTGACGTGCTTTCGATGTTGTCGTTGTGGGGAGTTGGCGACACCGTGTCACGTGGCACGGCCGTATGCCGTGAGGACCATTTGAGTTGGAGCAACGAAGAAGCATGGGCCGCTGCCGGAAAGTATTAAAGCTGTATTGACACGGCTTGCCAGTGGCAACCAGGATTTGCTAATACCTCGAGAGATATGTGGATGGATGGCGTGTGAATTTCACATGAAGAAGAAAAAATTAATCGCCAAGCTTTCGTGGTGGGTTCCTCTTGCTATAGTGAATATTATTGTGTACTTAAGGACTGTTGACTGTTGCAGTTGCTCGTGCTAGTGGGCAGCAAAACATTCACTGCAGTGGTGTCTAGGCGAGTTACGTTCTGGAACGGCCATGAAATTATGTTACTAAAGTGGCTATGAATAGCGCCTCGCATTTGTAAGTTTGGATTTAGTGCTTAGTGGCACGCTGAGGGTAGCTGGTTCACTTGAACGTCATTTCTTAATTTAGTTATAGATTTAGAATTTTCTGGTTTTACGAATTAATGGTAATTGTTCTTTCTTAATAATTCCTTGTGTGTATGGACTGTCACGTTAGGTACTTAGTATCTAGATTTTTTTTTTTTTTTTTTTTTTTTTGGATCAAAGGAAACTAAGCTCCTTAATTCTGTTCATTGGTTAACTTGTAATATGTTTATATTAAGGTATTGCTTTTCTAACTTGTATATACTACAGTGTGTCTGCCACTCATGTTTTCCTGTTTCCAGAAACGTCCAGAGCAAACCTCGCCCCGCGAGCTTGCAGTGTGACAGAAATCTCAGGATTTGAACTCATCGCCGTCCGGACCCCGCTAACGCGATTTCTCTATTCCTTTCAACGAGAGGCTTTTTTTAGGCAGAAGATTTCCTATTGCCCAAATTTGAGTTTAAGTTCACCCTTTGGATCGTGTGTTTGTAAAATCGTAATAGATTAACGTTTGCTCGCGTGCATCACATGTTCATCAAACTGACGTTTTGCCTTAAGCTTGCATAAAGTCTAGAATCTTCCGGACGTTGAGTGTAGTAGAATGACAAGACTAAACAGAACAATTAATAGTACCCTTCAGGTCAGATAGCATCAAATTAAATTTACCTTTTCAGTAAGTGTAAAACTGAGTGAGAAAGGCGATAGCCGACATTGTAAACATTTGATTATCTATTTCATATATTATTTTGGTTGTTGTTACCGGCACACAAAGGGGCCGCTGTCAGAAGTGTGACGTTTAATATTGTAAATACTAACTGTGGATAGGGCCTTGCTATGCAAATGTTGTTAACTGATTATTACTGCTGATGAATTCATGTGTATGTGTAATCAATAAAGAAGTGTTGCAACTACAAACTGGTTGTGTTACTGGTATACAAGGTTAGTGTGTGCAATCGCCACACCACTTCTCTTTCCAAATTTCTTCCTGGTTTCTTTAACAGTTTGCCCAATATACAGACTGAACAACATTGGAAGTATCAGGTGTGGTTCCATTAGGAAGCAGTTGTGCCCAGCGACTGTATTTATTTGAAGTACTAAAGAGTACAGCCGTTAGTCGTAAGTATCTGTGACCAATTGTCATACTCTTCTCTGCTTGGAACATAGGGGATAGCCTGAAATCCTATCTCACTCCCTTCTGAACTACTGGTTCAGTTTCATGCCCACCGACTGTTAGAACTGTATTCTGCTTTCTGTACAAGTAAATAACCTTTCATTACACGTATTTTACCTCGCCGACCTACGATGAGGTGGCAAAACTTGCGGAATACCTCCTAATATCGAGTCGACCTTCCTTTTGCCCGACCAATTGCGGCAACTCGACGTGGCATGGACTCGAGAAGGCGATGGAAGTCCCCTACAAAAATATTTAGCCATGCTGCTTCTATACCCGTCCATAATTACTGAAGTGTTGCCGGTGTGCCGCGCGGGATTAGCCGAGCGGTCTAAGGCGCTGCAGTCATGGACTGTGGGGCTGATCCCGGCGGAGGTTCGAGTCCTCCCTCGGGCAGGGGTGTGTGTGTTTGTGCTTAGGATAATTTAGGTCCAGTAGTGTGTAAGCTTAGGGACTGATGACCTTAGCAGTTAAGTCCCATAAGATTTCACACACATTTCAACATTTTGTTGCCGGTGCAGGATTTTGTTCACGAATTGACCCCTGCTATACATGTTCGATAGGATTCAGCTGTCCAGAATAGTCTTCAAATCAATCGCGAACAACTGTGGCCTCGTGTCAAGGCGCATGTCATCCATAAAATTCCATGGTCGTTTGGGAACATGAAGTCCATGCATCTCTGCGAATCGTCTCCAAGTAGCCGAACATAACCAAATCCACTCACTGATCTGTTCAGTTGAACCAAAGGACGCAATAAATTCCATGTTAACACAGCCCATACCATTATGGAGCCACCATCAACTTGCGCAGTGCGTTGTTGGCAACTTGGGTCCATGGCATCGTGAGGTCTGCGCCCCACTGGAACCCTACTATCAGCTCTTACCAACTGAAATCCGACCAGGCACTGTTTTCCAGTCGCCCAGCGTCCGACAGTCATGGTTACGAGCCCTCTGTTAGTACTGACAACTCTATGCAAACGCTGCTGTTGTCGGTCGTTAAGTAAAGGCCGTCGGCCACTGTGCTGAGCGTAGTGAGAAGTAATGCCTGAAGTTTGGTATTCTGGCATATTCTAGATTCTGTGCATCTCGGAACGGTGAATTCGCTAACTATTTCAGAAACAGAATGCCCCATGCAGCTCGCTCCAACTATCATTCCGCGTTCAAAGTCTGTTAGCTCTCGTGGCGCGGCAATAATCACGTTGGAAACCGTTCCACACGATGCATCTGAGTACAAATGACAGCTCCGCCTATCCAGTGCCCATTTATACACTACTGGCCATTGAAATTGCTACACCAAGATGAAATGCAGATGATAAATGAGTATTCATTGGACAAATATATTATACTACAAATGACATGTGATTACATTTTCACGCAATTTGGGTGCATATATCCTGAGAAATCAGTACCCAGAACAACCACCTCTGGCCGTAATGACGGACTTGATACGCCTGGGCATTGAGTCAAACGGAGCTTGGGTGGCGTCTACAGGTACAGCTGCCCATGCAGCTTCAACACGATACCACAGTTCATCAAGAGTAGTGAGTGGCTTATTGTGACGAGCCAGTTGCTCGACCACCATTGACCAGACGTTTTCATTTGGTGAGAGATCTGGAAAATGTGGTGGCCAGGGCAGCAGTCGAACATTTTCTGTATCCAGAAAGGCCCGTACAGGACCTGCAACTTGCTGTCGTGCATTATCCTGCTGAAATGTAGGGTTTCGGAGGGAATGAATGAAGGGTAGAGCCACGGGTCGTAACACATCTGAAATGTAGCGTCCACTGTTCAAAGTGCCGTCATTGCGAACAAGAGGTGACCGAGACGTGTAACCAATGGCACCCCATACCATCACGCCGGGTGATACGCCAGTATGGCGATGACGAATACACGCTTCCAATGTGCGTTCACCGCGATGTCGCCAAACACGGATGCGACCACCATGATGCTCTAAACAGAATCTGGATTCATCCGAAAAAATGACGTTTTGCCATTCGTGCACCCAGGTTCGTCCTTCAGTACACCATCGCGGGCGCTCCTGTCTGTGATGCAGCGTCAAGGGTAACCGCAGCCATGGTCTCCGAGTTGATAGTCCATGCTGCTGCAAACGTAGTCGAACTGTTCGTGCAGATGGTTGTTGTCTTGCAAACGTCCCCATCTGTTGACTCAGGGTTCGAGACGTGGCTGCACGATCCGTTACTGCCATGCGGATAAGATGCCAGTCATCTCGACTGCTAGTGATACGAGGCCGTTGGGATCCAGCACGGCGTTCCGTATTTACCCTCCTGAACCCACCGATTCCATATTCTGCTAACAGTCATTGAATCTCCACCAACGCGAGCAGCAATGTCGCGATACGATAAACCGCAATCGCGATAGGCTACAATCCGACCTTCATCAAAGTCGGAAACGTGATGGTACGCATTTCTCCTCCTTACACGAGGCATCACAACAACGTTTCACCAGGCAACGCCGGTGAACTGCTGTTTGTGTATGAGAAATCGGTTGGAAACATTCCTCGTGTCAGCACGTTGTAGGTGTCGCCACCGGCGCCAACCTTGTGTGAATGCTCTGAAAAGCTAATCATTCGCATCCCACAGCATCTTCTTCCTGTCGGTTAAATTTCGCGTCTGTAGCACGTCATCTTCGTGGTGTAGCAATTTTAATGGCCAGTAGTGTATCTTGCGTACTCGATACTACCACATTTCGTATATGTACATATCCCATGAATTTTGTGACCTCATTGTACAAAATTTCTCTAATTTTACAAATGCTGTAATCGTAGGTTTCTCTTCCTTCAACCTATCTTCAAGGAAAAGTAGGGGGATGAGTATTGCCTCTTGTGTTCGTATGCTTCTACAGAAACCAACTGATCTCCACCGACGTCAGCTTTTTTCTTTTGTAAAGAAATTCGTGTCAACATTGAGCAACCTGGAGGTTTGCACTGAGAAGTTCTCAATATTCACAGCAGTCACCACTTGGAATTAGATACAGTACGTACGGAAAACTCTGGATTGTTCAGAATCATCGTTAGAGCTGTTGCGCTTTATCAAGGACGGGGCCACATTCCGGTGCGTCAGTGCCCGCGCGCTGCGGCTGTAGCAGCTCGCCCGCCGCCAGGACAGAACTGCTCGTGCGACTAGCGCAGGCGGCGGTTTGTGCAGCCCTGGCGGCCTCCGCGATCGTTAGGCGCGCGCTCGGGCGCGTTGCCAGGCGACGGCCGTGGCGTGACGCGGAGCGAGACGGCCGCTCCGTTACCCGCTCGCCGGGCCTCCGCTATTACCGCAAGATGGCGCACTTACCCGCCGGCTCGCGGGCTACTCGCGCTACTTGCGGTCTGGCGTTGAGGGTATGGCTGAGGCGGGCATTAGAACAGGTGGCAGACAACGGTGTTGTTACAAACTTTATCGGTACAAGTTTATCAACAGATTTCATTTGTACTACGCGAGTTTGTTTTAGCCTGTAATTGCAGGCACGTAATTACATACACAAAAGGTGTGACCAAACGTTTAGAAAATATTGCTCACACGGCGAGCAAGAAAAATCTCATATGGACATGGACCCGGAACTGGGTGGCCATGTGTTTAGTTTTCTACACAACTATTCGTTCGGTATTTCGGTAATTTCTAAGAATGATTGCCTATCGAAGTCGCTGGGTCCAAACGAAACATATCGAACTTGCGATAGGAAATCGATCGTACGAAACTGGCGGGCGTTATGAGTACGTTTACGTTGGTCACTACAGCAACGACAAAAGAAGAGCGTTACAAAAATACTTGTAATTGCGAAGGAGACGACTTACCTTACTCGTCGTCGCATTTGTCGTCATGTGAAAGTCCATTACGGTGGTCTGGATGGATAATTTGGAAGAGTCGAACGATGTATTCTTCCTGATACTCGTTCCTTTTTCGCTGTCCGCAATGCAATTGTAACGGTATTTCAGCATCGAAATTGTTCTTACGAAGTTGTACATACTTCGCACCACCACGGTCTACACAGTCCCTTCTTTCCTCGTCCAGTAGTACTCTATATTTGCTACAAAAAGTCGAACAATTTTCTACGCTGGATACGCGTGGAATTAGATTCTTCCATGTGAGAGAAACCGCCGAAGAAACGTCAAGAACACCAGAAATCCCTCTCCTTAACGACATAAATCGCGTGGGCTTCCCTAGCATCCTCACAAATAATTCGCGGGGGTGTGTAATTTAGAGCAAGTAAAGGAACGACGGAAAAAAGATAAAAATGACGATCACCAACAATTGATCACAACGCCCGCCACCGCCGTCGCATGATCAATTTCCGATCGCAAGTTCGATATGTATCGTTTGGATCCAGCAACTTCGATAGGCAATCATTCTTGGAAATTACCGGTCTTTCAGTCGGGTATTCGGTGTTTGGTACCGAAGCATGAATGATTCGGTATTTTTAGAATCCCTCTCATATCTCTAATTTATTTATTGATTTGTTATATTTTCTTCTTCTTCTGCTGCCTCCTCAGACCATTTCATGCATTCATTTTCTGGTCATCTTCTTCTATAGGTTTTCTTTGCGAATTGCTCAGTCTTTTCATTCGTTCTGCTTCATTTTCTGTTCCTCATCTGTAAATACACCTTTTATTGCGCATTTTCAACTTCTCACGGGGTAATGAATAGTCTATTAAATTTCGGGCATGCAGCTGTGCAAATAAAATTTCTGCCACTGATCTTTCGGCCGCGTATCGTCCGGTCATCCTCAGCGTAAATGGCAAGACTGTCTTCTCTTCTCTTGCGACTCACTCTGAGGGTGACGGGACGAAACGCGGCCGAAAAATCAGTGGAAGAAATTTTATTTGCGCGGCTGCATGCCCGAAATTTAGTGGACTACACTTTTTATTGTTTGTCGTTTGTCTATTTTTGGTTTAAATGACAATAAAAATTTCTTTAAATCGTCTGTTTTCTTTTTCAAATCGTTCAGGTTTAATTCTAGCTCTTTCATATTCTCCCTCATTTCCTTTATCGTCTGTACTTGTTGGTTGCTTCATGTTCCAAAGTTTCTCGACAATGTCTCTTGGCAATATAGTTTCCCGTCTCCTCACAATCTGACCAAAAAGCTGATTCGTTTTTTCCATACAGTATCTATAATAGGCTGCAGGTCACTGTGCATCACTTCATTTGGCACTATCCGCCATTGTCCGTTGCTCGTTGCTATTTTCTACTTCATTTATTACATTTATTTCAGAAAGATACTAAAAGTTCTGGAACATGGAACGATAAATCCTGTAGAACTGTATGATATTATGTTCACACTAGAAGAGGATACTGAATCACACGAGAACGACTGTTTCTTCAGAGAAAAAACCAACCAAGGAATCAGTCTTATGTTTTTCCTAACTAGGCATACGTGCCAAAGACTGGGATTTTTTTTTTTTTTACTGCGTATCTGCTCTTAATTCTGATATCTGCTCTTTATTCTGACCATTGCTTTCTCCCAATGTAATTTTACGGTTTCTCAAAATTTCATTCTGATGAAGACATCCTTAAAGGTGTCAAAATCTAGGTCAATGTACTAAACAGTTATTTTCAGCCGGTTGGCCGTGTGATTCCTAGGTTGATGTTGATATATGGTTGGTGAGAAACAGTCATGTTTAAAACTGTAACCAAAAAATGTTTAAATCAAGTCGAGAGAAATAAATTCAAGTCTGAGCCGAAAAATATTTTAGACTGGTTAGACTACGAAAATTCTCCTTTTACGGTTTTCTATTACGTGGATGCAGGAAAAGTTACTCATACATACGAAAGCAAATGCAGAAATCAAAGGTGGCGGGTATTGAAGGAGATATTGATGAAATAGTATTGACGTCCGGGAGTCCCACCTGGGGAAGTTCCGTCGCCGAGTTGCAGGTCTTTTCGAATTCGCCACGCTGGGCGACTTCCGTGTCGATGAGGATGGAATGATGAGGAGGACAATACAACAGACAGTCCCCCCAGCCGAGAATTTCTCCAACCCGGCCGGGACTCGAAGCTGAGCTCCCTGCCTAGCAGTTACAAGCGCTAAACATCACCTAAGAAGGGGGACAGAGGACATAAGGATAGTTTATACGCAAGGATTCGTATACTAAATAAAACTATGGAACAATTACAAAGTGAAGCGTCTTCGTCCACAAACTCGTTTTCGGTGGAAAACGTTTTTAAACGGAGAAGAAACACAAAAAAAAAAGAAAGCATAATGGCGGTTCCATGCAGCAGTGCCTATATGTAAAGAGATTTCAGTTACACGAGTGATTATGGTTGGACGCTACAAATAAACCGAGTGTCTTTATAGTAAAAGTGGAATCATACATTCGCTATAATTTGGAGTTTGCAACAGGCAACAACTTTTAGCAAAAAAATTAAAAGTAACAAAAAGTTGTTGGAAGCTATAACTGGCAATAATAAAAATAATTTCCAATGTTTACTAAGTGTTTTATTGTGTTACACTCAGCTGAGCAAATCATTTCAGCAAGCAATGCTCGGTAATTTTATCAGTTTAATTTGCCAATCTTGCTCCGGAAATTTATTTTCTTGTTGGAGCACACTTTCTACAACTCTTCGAAACATTTATCTACATCTACATCCATACTCCGCAAGCCACCTGACGGTGTGGGGAGGAGGGTTCCTTGTGTACCTCTATCGGTTCTCCCTTCTATTCCAGTCTCGCATTGTTCGTGGAAAGAAATATTGTCGGTATGCCTCTGTGTGGGCTCTAATCTCTGATTTTATCCTCATGGTCTCTTCGCGAGATATACGTAGGAGGGAGCAATATACTACTTGACTCCTCGGTGAAGGTATATTCTCGAAACTTGAACAAAATCTCGTACCGAGCTACTGATCGTCTCTCTTGCAGAGTCTTCCACTGGAGATTATCTGTCATCTCCTTAACGCTTTCGCGATTACTAAATGATCCTGTAACGAAGCGCGCTGCTCTCCGTTGGATCTTCTCTATCTCTTCTATCAACCCTATCTGGTACGGATTCCTCACCGGTGAGCAGTTTTCAAGCAGTGGGCGAACAAGTGTACTGTAACCTACTTCCTTTGTTTTCGGACTGCATTTCCTTATGATTCTTCCAATGAATCTCAGTCTGGCATCTGCTTTACCGACGATTAATTTTATATGGTCATTCCATTTTAAATCACTCCTAATGCTTACTCCCGGATAATTTATAGAATTAACTGCTTCCAGTTGCTGACCTGCTATATTGTAGCTAAATGATAAAGGTTCTTTCTTTCTATGTATTCGCAGCACATTACTCTTGTCTACATTGAGATTCAATTGCCATTCCCTGCACCATGCGTCAATTCGTTGCAGATCCTCCTGCGCGGGAAACACAAAGTAAAAGGACGTATGAGCATAGTATGAAACAGTTTCCTAAATGAAATATTCAAAATGTCCTCCGTCAGCAAGGATGCATGAATGGACCGGACATCACATTGAATCCCTGATGCGCTGGCCGGCCGCGGTGGTCTCGCGGTTCTAGGCGCTCAGTCCGGAACTGCGCGATTGTTACGGTCGCAGGTTCGAATCCTGCCTCGGGCATGGATGTGTGTGCTGTCCTTAGGTTAGTTAGGTTTAAGTAGTTCTAAGTTCTAGGGACTGATGACCAAAGATGTTAAGTCCCATAGTGCTCAGAGCCATTTGAACCTGATGCGCTGATGTTCAAATGGTTCAAATGGCTCTAAGCGCTATGGGAGGTCATCAGTCCCCTAGCCTTAGAACTACTTAGACCTAACTAAATAACCTCAGGACATCACACACATCCATACCCGAGGCAAGATTCGAACCTGCGACCGTAGCAGCAGCGCGGTTCCGGATTGAAGCGCCTAGAACCGCTCGGTCACAGCGGCCGGCTGCGCTGATGTATACCTCGAGAACTGCGTATTGTTTCACAGCTTTCCATCATATGTGGACGGACGAAGCCTCTGTACATCTCGTTCCGGGCTTCCGTACGCAAGAGTTTTCAAATGCCCCACAAATGAAAGTCTACTGGGTTTAGGTACGAAGAGAGTGGAGGCCAAGGAATTGGTCCACCTCTACCTATCTAACGGAATCCATTATTTAGAGGCTTACGAACATCAACACTGAAATGAGGAGGAGGTCCATGTGCATGATGTACACGTTTTGATGCATTCGTAAAGGGACATATTTCAGAAGAACGGGTACGAAATTCTTTAAGAAAGCGTGGTAAGATTCTCCGTGGATCCTGGGCAGAAGAACGCGAGAGCCTAACAAACAGTTACAAATGCTGCCGGCCCAAACGTTGTTGATGACGTACAATTTAGTGAGAATTCTAGATAGTTCATAAAAAGGATGTAATGCGCCAAACCGTCTTCAGTCTCAAAAATAGGGTATCACTTGTTTATATCTCCTCAATTTATTGTCGTTTTTATTGTGTCCTGTCAAGTCTGCAAGACTGAACGCCCAGCGGGCTACTGAATCGCGTCGTGCGGCAAAGATAACGACTGCGATGTAGCTGGCCGTTACGAATATTTGCCCGCAACTGCTAAGAAGAAGCGCTTATTTTAAAGAGAGAATTAGCGTGATACATTTGTTCGCGGAGAATGGTTCTTGGCTTCTCGTTTTAGCATTTAGTAGTATCGGAGTATTGTTCGATTAGTGAGCCTCGAGAGAGATTATCTCAAGAGTGTGAAGAGATCGGCTCACACGTACGACACACGATTTAGTCTGTAATGGCGATAGAAATCAAGTTTGTTCAAGGCAGTGTGTTGTGGAGTGGTTATTAAGCGTGATGAAATACGGAATAAAAGGGACAGACTCAGAATTCGGGATCCAAACACATCAAGAAAGAAAGTCAGACGAGAAACTGGAATTGAAATAAGTCCCGGATCTACGATATTTCTGTATCGGGGCAGAAGCTTGATAGTGCCCCCCCCTCCCCCCCCCCCCCCCACCCCCCACTCTCGAGCGTTCGAGATAGGACGTCAAAAATTTCAAAAATTCAATTTTTCAAAAATGTGTTCATTTTCTAGCGTACGTCTTTCTGAAGAGTTTGATGTATAAAACATACATGTTCGAGGAAATGTGAGATATGTTAATTGGTCTTAAGTGTGCCAAAGTGCAGGGCGACGCCTCTACACAAAGCACTCTTCTATCGCCATGTAACGGTATTTCGCTCTGTGGAATTCAAACGTGTGTATTTTGTGATAGAAGCTATCAAACCTATATTCGGGGCAGCGGAAATTAAAATGTTTTGTGGTGCCTTTCCTGCCCCCAGTCGGCAGGTTTGCTACCCTACCCGCCTTAAAAAAAACTCACAGTTAATGCTGGGTGGGATTATTTGTGACCAGGAGAACAAGAACTCTTAAGAAAACTTGCACTCTCTGCTGCCCATTAGCTAAAAACTTTCTCTTTTGTGTGACATGAAATTAAATATAGGAAACATAAAACCATTGAAGACAAGAGACAGTACAGACTTCCTCGTTCCTTAGACCCCAGCATTTTCTTCTCTCTAGTCTTGATACAGCTCTAAACGACGTGCTTTCCTTTCTGCGAAAGACTCATAAAAGCTAGTCAAACTATTTGCTACATGAAAAATCAAAATGTCGTTGTCTAATAATGAAAAACCCGCTAATACGAATAGTACCCAAGACTGATGTGGCTTCTCGATTTGATTACGAATATTTTGTCACTGTCTGCCAGATAAAACGAAATAGGCCTTTCTAATATTTCAGGAATTGTAACACACGTCAAATAAGCGAGACTGTTTTGCCACAAATGGTCATTTTTATCTACCACATTTACATAAATAACACGACAGAATATAATTCACGAAGTATCAATATCAAATACCTATTAGACCAATTACAAGCAAAAAGTTTTATGGTAGGAAATAGTTTCACATTTCATTCGTAGTCTCCAGTTTCTCAAGCATGGAATCGAAAAGTAGTAGTAGTAGTAGTAGTAGTGGTAGTACGAAATTTTCATATAAATTTGGAATCATCATATTCCTCCCTATAATTTGCGTAATGTCCCCGTTTCTTCTCCTTCCTCGTGCTAATAAACAATCTTGCCATCACTGTTTCTGTAACTATTTCTGCCATTGTCAAACATATTCTCCGTTTAACTTCAATAACCCTGCCAGAACCACCGGTTTAGTTATCCCGCCTTTATTCTTCGGTTAGGCGTTATTACGTGTTCGTACAAAGCGCTTTCCGCGCTATTCCGAGAACAGAAATTAAGCGGCTGCTAACCTGGGACTGCATAACTGGTCCTTAGTAGTGAGGCTCAAAAAAATGCTCAAATGTGTGTGAAATCTTATGGGAGTTAACTGCTAAGGTCATCAGTCCCTAACCTTACACACTACTTAACCTAAATTATCCTAAGGACAAACACACACACCCATGCCCGAGGAAGACTCGAACCTCCGCCGGGACCAGCCGCACAGTCTATGAAGTAGTGTGGCTATCTGGCAAAAAATTTCTGTCAAAAGTTCATTTTCTTGGATACACCGAGAAGATAATATGTAATCTTTCACACCTGTTATTCCAGGTAGTCCTTTATTTTCACTCCAATAATCTGAATCTATGGATTTCGCCAATATTTATGACAACGCTCATCATTCGCACACCTAGTCAACCACATAAGCAAACAGCGATTGGTATTCACCCGTTCGGATTTACACGGCTCACCTCGTATAACGCCGTCACTTTTGTCTGCGGGACAGTTTTGTATTTCTTGGTGCGACGGGGATTCCTATATTAGAGATATCGCGTAGGCTACGCACACATTCACAAATCAGTTTACGATTCGTTCATAAATCAACTTAGAAATTGTTCAAAAATGGTCAAAAACCGACAGGGATGCGTTTCAACATCATATGAATAATCGATAGACCAACGTGCGCTGGATGCTAGGCGCTTTGTGAAACAAGGCCGTTTTCTTCGAGAATATGAATTTGGCGCCGCCTGAAATTGCCGCCCGGGGCAGATATCCCAGTCTGCCACTGCCTAGATCAGGGCCTGATTGAAATAACCAATTCTTGTAGCAGTTTGGTGACGGCGAACGTTGAGCGCTCTGATTGGCGGAAACTGGCGCCAACGCGTGGAGTGTCAACTACCACGTAATTTTAATTGGACTATAGTTGTGTTACCCCTGATTAATGTGATTACATAAAGAAGTAGAAAATGATCTCTAACGAGCAAATAAAGCATTTTCAGAATCATGTCCATATAGCACACTTTATTCTTCTATGTGAGAGGAATGTTTATTGAGAGTTTGGCCATACGTCTTTGTTACACCTTTTATCGCCAAAGTCAGTCCGTTGTAGAATTGTGGAACATGTTCTACGCTGTCTCATTATAACGTTTCTAGAGAATGAAGGCTGCGTTCACACTGCCGGCCGGGCCGAGCCGAGCGTGGCCGGGCCGCCGCCCGCTTTGATATCAAACACGTGGTTCTGAACTGCGGTGTTCACACTGGCGGCCGGGCCGCGCCGACACGGCGTCAGCCTCCCGGTGCCGAGCCGGCCACATCCCGAGTGTTTAATATTGCCGGCGCGAGCCTGTGGAGCAGCACTACAGCTTCTGCGGTACACGCATCACACGCCTCCCTTCTGCTTTCACCACAAGTGTGATTGCAGACGTCTTTTATTTTAAGATGTTACCTCACATTTCATAATCAGTGAGGAAAAATTACGTTTATTATAATGATACATGCGAAATTACTTTCATTTCATTTATTTAATCTACCGTATTTACATGCATTTACAACAATAGCTTGCCAGCGATCGCGGCATTGCCGCCACTGAATAGTTCGCGTTTACTTGAAAACGGAAATTTTCTTCTGCTGTTATACTTCTGCGAAAATTTGTGTTCTGTTTCGAAATTTTGTCTTGAATGTTCTGTAGCACATACTGAAATGTATTATGATTGCCGGCCGAAGTGGCCGTGCGGTTAAAGGCGCTGCAGTCTGGAACCGTGAGGCTGCTACGGTCGCAGGTTCGAATCCTGCCTCGGGC
Organism: Schistocerca nitens; assembly: GCF_023898315.1. NCBI lineage: Eukaryota > Metazoa > Arthropoda > Insecta > Orthoptera > Acrididae > Schistocerca > Schistocerca nitens. The sequence continues at coordinate 602,377,238 of NC_064619.1, read as the reverse complement.
ATGGATGTTTGTGATGTCCTTAGGTTAGTTAGGTTTAACTAGTTCTAAGTTCTATGGGACTAATGACCTCAGCAGTTGAGTCCCATAGTGCTCAGAGCCATTTGAACCATTTTTTATTATGATTCATTCTGTAATACGAATAAAATTTTTCAGGATAGTTTTTAAGTTCTTCATATAAAGAAAAAAACCTCTCCTAAATGTCTGTCGCCATTTATGGGATGAATCCATAACGTCCTAGTTCTTCTGTACTTCAAAACTTTACGAGTTACTGCAGAGTCAAAACAATACCAATAAAAGAGTGAAGACATTGTTCTATACGACAGCACAGACTAGCTATGTTGACTGCAGCTGCGTTTTCTACTGACTTGCTTGTCAGCTGTCGAAGGGTGGGGATTTTTTAAATTTATTTATTTGGGCTTCGGCAGCTAACAGCCATTTAGCCAAAGAGTGGGGATTACCTTGACAGTGCAGCGCAACCCGCCAAGGGAGAAAAAAAAACAATGAAGAACAATGAAACGCACATCTGTGTCGATCTACAGTAGTTTCATTAACTCTCCATTATTTTTTCTGTCAAAGTAGACGTTATCTTTTAGTTTGAAATACGAAATGTACATTATACTAATTGTAGGATGTTGATGACAAATAATTGTTTGTCTTTTGTGATGCAATTATAAAAGCATAGCAGATGATTGTCCAGTAGCCGAGGGGAAAATTCTCATACATTTGGATTTATCTAGACAATGAGACCATTAAAATAATACGAGGGACCGACACTATGTCTCCGCTGATCACTAGTAATTTGTTTTTTTCTGCCCGCATCATATGACTACACTAAACCAAGTTTTAACCGCGCGAACTCCGTGGCTTGCGGACGCGGCACTGACACCACTGAATAGCTCGCATTACTTGTCACCAGAGACAGATATCAGCATCATTATCATTTCTAAAACTTTATGGTACTTTTAGCTACATTTCATTCCCAACAATGTATGGTCTAAAATGGATCCAACAGTAAGCTACCCGCTACATAACTTTTTCACTACAAGATTTGTAAATTAAGTGCACAACGTTGACAAAAAGCATCATTTCAGAATGACTGTTAAGAAATATAGAAAGATAAATGATTCAATATGAAGCTAAGATGTTACACTACCACGTGTACAAAAATCAGATTTTTTAGCAGCGTACTTTCTTCAAAATCGCTTGGGAAGCGTTACAAAACTAAGAAATCACGCGAAACGATAGGTAGACTTTTTCTTTTTTCACGACGTAAGTAACGCTTTTAAGGAAAAAAAAAGTTCATAAAACGATGTGGCGAAGTCTTATATATCGCTAAGAATGCACTACACGTCGGCCTGAGCTGGCTAGGCACGAGCCGAGCCAGTACGCGCCATCCCGGCCCGGCCCGGCCGGCAGTGTGAACGCAGCCTAACACTCTTCGCCCACAAGCTCGCGTTCAGTGCTGCTCAGTTCTGCGTCGGGTTTGTTGTTCCGGCCGTCTTAGTTGTACGGTAGCAGTGTGCGTGAGTTTACTGGTGAAGAGGAGGCCGATACGCGCCTCGTGCGTGGATTTACTAAACGACGGAGACCATGTCACACAGTACAAGGCACCTGAGGGTTGCTGCATTGCTCTGTGTTTGGTGTGCGTTTCGGTGATTACACGTTACAGACCATTTTTCACTATTGTGGATGTATTTTCACAGAAACAAGACAAATTAGACGCACAAAGTTTTATCTACGATTGACACTCTTGTTCCCTACTGCCTTATCTCTGACGCATGAGCGTTTACTGTGCAGTAAAGTGTGAAGTGGTTTTAATTATGTCACAGACTCACCTTGAACACAGCAGTACAATTGTCAGTCAGTACAAATGTCGGAAGTAACGCCATTCCGGATACACGCTCAAAAAGTGATGGACTACTTTATCCTGCTGAAAAGCGTCGAGAAACGCATCAAGTAGGACGGATAGATGGACCCGAGTCTAGCGCAATCCAAGCCGGTACGACGCCACGAGCGAGCACCAGTCTGTCGGTTTAATGTCGACCGAAGTTGCGTTTTTGTTTATTTGTATTCTTCCGATACCGTTTCAAGCGTGACCATCCTCAAACCGAAGTGTGCTCTAGAACCTGTAGCGCTTATTGTTACAGAAAGGGCTCCACAGCTTTACACGGAAACTAAAACAGAGTGCAGCCTGGCACTTTTCACAGAAACAACGTACTACAGTCAGAGGTGAAAGGAGGCATACATATTCCAAAAGTATGCAAGGATCGAATGGAGATTTTATTTGTAGTCTGGTAATCACTGTTGTTGTTGTCTTCAATCCGGAGACTGGTTTGGTCCAAGTCTCCGTAGTAGGTCGTGCGGTACAAGCCTCCCCATCTCTGCGTTAACTACAGCAGCCTATGTCCATCTGAACCAGTTTAGGGTTCTGTGCTCAAGCTCTCCTTTTTTTCCCTTTATTGAATTTCGATTCCCCCCCGAGGGGGGCAGGCTGGCAGCAGCTTAGTACGCTGCTCTTCAGCCTACAGAATTTTTAAAGCATATGAAGATAAGAAACAGTAAAAGCAGGCGATAAAACGGTGACTGAAATTGTAAAACGGCGGAAAATTGTGGAAAGTTAAAACATGAAACAAAGGGTGGGCGATGGTAATAAAATACATAGGGAGCAGACAGGTAAAATAGTAGACAGACAATTAAAAATCACGGCGACAGTGTGGTTTCTGTTCGCAAGAGATAGAAAAATCATACCCAGCGACAGTATGATGTCCGTTCGCAACACTTCGGAAAAGACGCACAACACTTCACAATCACTGGAAACACTGCACTAAAAAGTCGACACGAAGATGACACACCACAGCCAAGTGGTGATGGCGGGGGGGGGGGGGGAGGGACCTGTACAGATGGACAGATGAGGGGAAGGAAAGGGAGGGGAAAAACGAAAGGGGGGCGGGAACAGACATAAGGGGGGAGGGGGGCAGGGCATATGCGAGAGGGAATGAGGAAAGGCAGAGGAGGGAAATGCAAAAGGACTCGGGGGAGAGAAGGGTGGCAGAGAGAGGGGTTAGACAGGGAAAAAAACAGGATGGAAGGGGGAAGAGAGGGAGCCCAGGAAAAGGACAGAGGAAGGGAGGAAGATGCGAGGATCAGAGTTGATAGGAGGGATATATGGAGGGAGAGAGGGCATCATCCAGGAGGAGGAGTTGACAGAAGTCACCTTGGGAAAGGAGATGAAGGGTGTAGAGATGGAGGGTAGGGGGGACACAACAGTGAAGGCTCAGAGGAGGACAGGGGTTGGAGAGGAGAGGAGGAACCAGGGGATGAGGGGGATCAAGGCGGCGGGAGGTGTGGAGTATGGGGATACGTTCAAGGAATAGGAGCAGATGAGGGAAAGGAATCAGATCGTGGAGAATCTGCGTGGGGGACAGGAAGCATATACTGAAGGCGAGGTGGAGTGCATGGTGCTCAAGGACCTGGAGGGACTTATAGAATTTGGGGGGGGGGGGGGGCGGATACCAAGGCGGGACTGGCATAACAGAGGATGGGATGGATTAAGGATTTGTAGGTGTGGAGGATTGTAGAGGGGTTCAACCCCATGTTCAGCCAGAGAGGAGTTTGAGGATTCAGAGGCGATTGTGGGCTTTGGATTGGATAGAGCGGACATGAGGGATCCAGGTGAGATGATGGTGAATGGTGAGGCCAAGGTAGGTGAGGATGGGGGAGAGGCAGACAGGACGGGCGCAGATGGTAAGGTAGAAATCAAGGAGCCAGAAGGAGCGAGTGGTATGACCTACGGTGATTGCCTGGCTTTTGGAAGGACTGATTTTCAGGAACCACTGGTTACACCATGTGGCAAAAGGTCAAGGTGACTCTGGAGAAAGGCGTTGGGACCGTTGGAGGCTAGGAGCGAGGGCAAGGAATACAGTGTCATTGGCATACTGCAGGAGATGTACTGGGGGGGGGGGGGGGTTGGGGCATATATGCCATGTACAGGAGGTAGAAGAGAGGGGAGATGACAGAGCCCTGGATGCTCTGCTCTCCCTCTACGATTTTTATGCCTCACATCTGCATTACTAAGGCGGGGGGTGGTGGAGGGGCCTTCAGTAAGTAATGCAACACATTTTTTTCCTTGGCCGATTTCGGTTGAAAAAATGCGAAACTTGCGGGACATCGTGAAACATTGCCACTTCAACCATTGTAGTTTCATGAAATTACAATAGGTGGCAGTGCTATACTTAGCCTTCAAAATGGTGTGTGTAACGGAGATGCATTCCAAGCAGAGAGGTACCACTGAGTGTCTTTTGGCGGAAAACCGGAGCATCACAGATATACATAGGCACTTGCAGGATGGCTACAGAGACCTGGCAGTGAACAAAAGCACAGTGAGTCGTTGTGCGAGGCATCTTATCGTAGCAACGAGGTGGTGCAAGCCTGCCCCAACTCCCACCTTATGACCAGATGCACACAACTGTGACTCCTGCAGTGTTGGAATATGCGGACACACTCATTCATGGTGATCGATGGATCACAATTAAACACCTAGCTACTCAACTGGACGTATCTGTTGGTAGTGCTGACACACGCGTCCACTAGTTGGGGTATTCAAAGGTGTGTGTGTCTGCTAGATTCCTGAAAAATGATTCAAATGGATCTAAGCACAGAACGGTAATTGCCTAGTTCGGCTGCTGCGAGTCTCCAACCAGTGGTGTGGGTTGAAACAATGTTTCAGAGAGCCCGTTACTTGTTCTCGGATGACAGGTGCAGACTTTTTCCATGCACAGTATGGCGATGTTCGCTAATGGTTTCAAAGGTGGTCGACTGGACCTTGGTGACCGGTGGGCCTGCCCTCACGCTTCCATAAAGTCCAAAATTGGGCCATTGACACATCTGAACACGCCACAATTCTGAATATTGCTCTATGCGTCTGTCTGTCCTTATAGGAGCCTATCGTGAGACCCCTTCCAAACTCTCTAAGGTGCTGATAGCGCTGTCTCACACAAGTATGCAGCATAGTTACATACCCACTAATGGTGAGCATGTATACAGTCACATCCGCCCACGTCTTCTGCGCAGTTAGCTTCTTCGTCAGACAGTGGGTTTTTGATGTTTTGTGTTTTTTGATAGCTTCTGACTTTGAGAAGCCCCTAACGCCCTGTGCCAACGCCTTGCCACACTGGTCACACCGGTTCCAGTCAGATCACTGCAGTTAAGCACTGTTGGGCTTGGCTAGCAGTTGGATTGGTGACCATCTGAGTCTGCCGAGCGATGATGACAAGTGGGCTGCACTCAGCCCTTGTGACGCCATTTGAGGCGTAGCTTGACTGAGAAGTAGCAGCTTCGGTCACGAAAACTTGACGACGACTGGTTAGTGTGCTGACCGCAGGCGCCCCCCCCCCCCCTCCCCCCGCATCTGACTGACTGAGCGAGATGGCGCAGTGGTTAGCACTTAGCACGCTGGACTCGCGTTTTGGAGGTCGACATTTTTTTTTTTTTACTCTCCATTTTGTTCGTTGTTGATCGTTGTGTTTGTTCGTTGCGGACGTCACAAGGCATCCGGTCAAGTTCGTTTCTTGATCGTTTCACTCAGTTTTTTTATTACAGAGGCCAACCCGCTCTCTGACCGAACACGCTGAGCTACCGTGCCGGCGCGGTTTAAACCTGAGTCTGACCACCCTGATTTAGGTTTTCCGTGATTTCCCTAAATCGCTTCAGGCAAACGCCAGGACGATTCCTTTGAAAGTGTACGGCCGACATCCTTCCACATCCTTCCCTAATCTGATGGGACCAATGACTTCACTGTTTGGTCCCCTCCCCCCTAATCAATAACCAACCAACTCGTCCACATCTGATCCAATGACGCCTGTGGGCTGACGATAACTCGGCGGTCAGTCGAGCCATCAAGGCCTGATTGGACAGGGTAACGCCTTGTGGAATCCTTGCTACTGTGTATTTCCTCCATCTTCCTTCTTAATCTGTTTCACTTCTTAAATAGGAAAATTTGCTCACCATTTCAAAAACGTTCTGTCCAAGGAAAGTTGCCTTTTATACATGCGTATTTGCCAACTTATTATTGGGGATCAACCTTAAGTCTTATTTTTGAACCCACTGATCGACATCTGCTAAGGTGTCTGCTATGCCAGGGTATCTGCTTAGGATCTTTGGCACATGAGTGGCCATGGCCAATGAGTTGATGGCCACTCTTTTTTGAATTTCGAAGAACAACAAAGAGACTGTGGCTACTTTCCATTCCGTTTGTGACTCTGACATTAAGATATGCATTACAATGTGAAATGGTGTGGTATTCCAAATCGCTACATTTATACACACTGAGGAAGAGAGAGAGAGAGAGAGCTATAAAAGGTGTAACGTGTATAAATACAGATATTTTTTATGTGTTGTACGTTGGTATCTTCATACATTAGTGTGTTAGTTGTTTCTCCTCTGTGTCAAACAGTCTTCCTATAAACACCTCACAGACTTTATGTCCTTATGTTTTCTTCACAGTGATACTGCACCACCGGGTGGACTACACCTGTCAGTATACAGCAGGGGTGCACAACATATGGCCTGTGAGCCATATGTGGCCCATTACATATGTCGCTATGGCCCATGGGAGAATCTGCAAAGAATGACGAGTTCCAATTTATTTCTATATAATACTAAAACCTTTTAGTTGAATCTGTTATGATGATAAATCTAGATATCATTTAAAAATTCTCAGCCATCGCTCTCACGCCACTGCCACCCACAGCCAGCATGAGAAAGTCGCGTTTATTTTCGGGTATATAGCTAGAATTCTTCAAGTGTTATACTGACATCATATGTCTATATAAATAGGAGTCAAGTCTCCCTCTGGATGTGCATATGTTCACCTAAACACCAAGAGTGATGCATAGCTGCGGATCCACTGCCAAGAAAGATGTTTGCATAGCGGCTCACCCACGCAGATGCAGCTAAAAGGTTCTCAATGTTATACTGACGTCACACGTCTATGTGAATAACAACCAAGTCTCCCTCTGAATGCGGTGTAGAAATCTGTTGCGATGCTTCCCAGAACAGCAAAGGGTGCATACTGCCTAGCGATTCTAATGGGTCAGGCGAGACACCTCCAGCCACCGCGCCTACCTGCCAGTCCAGTGCAGGCCAGATTGCCAAGCAAGAGATGTCTGCTCAGCTACTCACCTATGCAGGCGCAGCTAAAAGGCTGTGTTATACTGACGCCTCATATCTATGTAAATAACAGACAAGTCTCCCTCTGGATGCGCTATAGAAGTCTTTTACTGTGCACTCAGGAACTGTTAAGAAAAATAGTCCAGAATAATACTGAATGCATTCTTCCTGATGCTCCTAATGACAGAGCCCGTCCATCACATGTCATCCACCCACATAAATTGTAAAGTGTCACATAAATAGTTAAGGGTTGCTCTTGTTGTTGTTGTAGGAGCTTTCATGATGTCTCAGCCTCTCTGCATGGAAATTCTTGCCCTAACAGTGTAAGTAGACTGTTTAGGTTTTCTTATTGGTAACACCACGTAGCGCTCTGTATGAAAATCACTGGCTGTGCTGTGTGCAGTCTGTGGCTGGGTGGCATTGTTGTAATATTCGCCATTGTAGTGTTGGGCTGTTGGCTGTTAACAGCGCGTAGCGTTGCGCAGTTGGAGGTGAGCCGCCAGCAGTGGTGGATGTGGGGAGAGAAATGGCGGAATTTTGAAATTTGTAAGACTGGATGTCATGAACTGCTATATATATCATGACTTTTGATGACTATTAAGGTAAATACATTGTTTGTTCTCTATAAAAAAATCTTTCATTTGCTAACTATGCCTATCAGTAGTTAGTGCCTTCCGTAGTTTGAATCTTTTATTTAGCTGGCAGTAGTGGCGCTCGCTGTATTGCAGTAGTTCGAGTAACCAAGATTTTTGTGAGGTAAGTGATTTGTGAAACGTATAGGTTAATGCTAGTCAGGGCCATTCTTTTGTAGGGATTTTTGAAAGTCAGATTGCGTTGCGCTAAAAATATTGTGTGTCAGTTTAAGCACAGTCATGCATAATTGTTCAAAGGGGATGTTTCAACAGGAGCTGTTTACGGAAATAGCTCAGAATAACACCGAATGTATTCTTCCTGGTGCTGCTAATGAGGCACCCCATGCTACCCTTCCCGAAATTCCTGCTTTCAACATACGTCTCAGAACGGTAAACATTCTCACCGTTATGCAGAGGCTCCCACGTCCCAGCACGAAAGATGACTTGTGAGTGAATGGAGCTCTTACTGAATTTAACCGCCAAACTGCTTCTGGAGTGGAAGCACTGTCTGCCACTTTTACTGCAGACGAGACTTTCAGCAGCAAAACCATTTTGTAGAGCTCGCCATATTGCACTGACAGTTAAACCCTACAAAAGTGGTCTACAGATCCTCAAATACGGAAAGACACTTGCTCAATTACACTGCTCTGCCACTGAGGACGGGCCGGCCGGTGTGGCCGAGCGGTTCTAGGCACTGCAGTCTGGAACTGCACGGCCTCTACAGTCGGGCATGGATGTATGTGATGTCCTTAGGTTAGATAGGTTTAAGTAGTTCTAAGTTGTAGGGGACTGATGACCTAAGATGTTAAGTCCCATAGTGCTCAGAGCCATTTGAACCATCACCGGAGCTGACGGTCAGAAGTCATCCACTCCCGATGCATGATCAGAGCGCCCTCAGCAGACCGAAGTCACTATCTGAACTGTTGTACAAAATCGGGGTCGGTTCCTGTGGCGTTCGCTGTGTTATTCAGTGGTTTGGTATTTAACTAATTTGTAAATGAAAATGATTATCTTATTTTATTACATTGAGTAATTACTAAATAATTTTTCTCCCGGCTAAAGATCTGGTCAAGTTGCTAAAGAACTCCAAGTTAACGTCGTGTTAAAGTGTTGCCTGTAAGTTGTGTAAGTGTCACGAAATCACAGTTCATACGATTCTATACAACTATTGATTATGATGGAAATAGTAATCTTCAGCAAAATGATCATTAAAACCACCGAATATCAGCCGTGCACAACACTGACGTATGTTACCTGAAACAATATTCTTCGCAACTCGTGCGTAATTAATTTCAGCTCCATACATTAGCTAGAAAAGTTTCTTATAAGGATCGTGCTATGAGCACTGTTTTTAAAGAACCAATCTGATTCTAATCATTTTCATTAAAATGAGTTCGGGACCACCGGTGCTCATTTATTTTTACACATTTGTATTACGTTCGGCATTTATGTCTGCAGAGTTGCATAATTTGAATTTGCCGCTGAGATAATTGTTAAGATGGCGGCAGACAATTGATAGAGACTTTCTATTGTTAGACCAAATAAGTAAGTATTTGAAATGCTTATTAAACTCTATAACCTCTACTTTCGTATTGTGCACTATTTAGACTTCATCAAGCAAACATTTGATTTGTTTCTAAGGAAAACACAGACAAAAACGCGATACAAATCGCTATCATTAATGGCTGCGCTCCTTGCAGCGGAAAGAAATAATTAACACAGATAATGCTTACTGAGAGAGGAATCAAAGTTACAAATAATTATTCACTCATATTTATAATAATAATCAACTCTATTCTCAAGTAATAATTAACAAATAATTACAATTTCTTAACAGGTCTCAGTTTGATATGCGTCCGCAACCTACAAAAGCCAACCAACAAAAGGTAAAAAGAAAGGAATACAATCGCAGATCATAAAAGGAATTTACAATTATCATTGTCTTTGTATGATACACATCGATATATCCAATTACATCATAGAATATTATATAAGTAATTAATATTTATCATCGTTTTCACTATTTTTTTATATGTCGAATAGATAATGTTTATAACTGTTACAGGCATAATTTCCTCTCGTCGCACTGTAGCTAAAATTTATCTCGTGGATGTTACATTCCCCTCTTCACAAAGGCGTTACTGTTTCTGGCCCCCACCTGCTTGTTTGCTTGCTTTCTACACCCATCTCCAGACTTCGGGATTACAAGAACGTAAGTAAAGTCACATGGTTTGACCGAATATCATACCATTTTAGCGATACTTTTCTATATCAAGTACATAGCAATATTGCTTGCATAGCAGTATCGCTTGTGTAGTATAATTCCGAAGATATAGACCGGAAATTATTTATCTAGAATCTCGAAACTAGCGAGGTGGAGCGTGGTGTAAACCACTGTGTAACTAGAAACTGATCTCGTCTGCGAAGACCTTTACGTGAAACCTATATATAAAAAAAAGAGGAAACTGATATTCCACTCGCTAATACCGATGTCGGTGATATAACAGATTCCAAATCATCTTTATAATCTACGAAGTCAGCTAAGATGTTTCTCATATCTAGAGAATCAGCAAACGTGTCTTCCACCTGTCCTTCGCCTCCTAGATGCACACAATACACACCACAATCGGTGTTCTTTCAGCCAAATAAAGACGGGAAACGTGCAGAAGCATCAACCAGACAATTAGCATGGGAGGCAATAATGGTACAGTGCAAACACACGTCCATATTGAATCCTCTTAAATTTCCACCACACGCGTTCACGAAGGCTGCCAAACACGTGCTGAGTATTATGTTGCTATTGAGCCGTCTAGAGGACGGCACGGTTAGCTCAGGTACATTCCTGCATCCCGACTGGCCTACCGTTACTGGGAAACGTGAATCACTCCTGCCACAGCCCGCTGCCCCGCATGCCACACACCCGCAGACAGAACCGTCATAGGAAACCAGCTACAAATATATTTTATCACTGTACTTACAATTAAAAATTACGATCGTGGTGTCAATTGGATAACATTCGACAATTGGTGAAGTATCGTTAATACACCCTGCTGTCGGCTGTGGCTCTGCAGATAGAAATATTTGTACCATTTCTATGACTTGATTCACTTTCCCGGGTTTGATTCCCGGCAGGAGACTGGGTGTTGTGTGACGTTCATTATCATCTTGATCCTCATTGACACGCAAGTCATCGAAGTGGTGTTAACTAAAAATACTTGCGGCCGAACCTCAAAGGGGATATATCGGCCAATAAATGCCATACAATAGTTTCACTTCTCTTTGCTATCACAGTGTTCCACGTCAAATCCATACCTTCTTTATTACTAGACATAGTTATTTCCTTTGCACATGTCGCAACACACACACACACACACACACACACACACACACACACACATACATACTTTATAAGCCTGATGCTCAACGCGGACCTATCACGCATCCCGTATTACTAAGTATAATACTTCGCCAATAAGTGATTGCTGGCGATACGAAACAATACTGACCGAAAATCTGTCATGGGTGGACATGTCTCATAAGTTTTTCCTGAGACTGGTACCATTGTGTCTTAGAAAGAGAAACCTAATCGTCTTACAAACCGCCAGATGTTGAAAACACGATCGCACAACTACTGTATGTTACTGTCACATGCGGTCTTGGTTCTGCAGGTGCTCACAAGTACCATGTGAAAAGCTATACTGGCTTTATAAATCGAGGTATTGCACTACCTCGGAATGAAGTGGTTTTTCCAGATAAATACCGCTACACTGAATGTAGACAGTGTTTGCCGGAGTGTATATTATCAGACTAACAGTGCGGTTACACGTCGCCGACGGTGCAACCTCGTAATAAAATAACCAAATTTAGAAAGTGATTCGGCTAAGGCATGCGGTATGAAGCCGGTATTTGCAACTCCCTCATGCCGCCGCTGGATATTTCTCCAGTATTTATAATGCATTCTGTCTTGATGCCGCATCAGAGGTTCAGTGATATATCCAGTCGGTTATAGGCGATGGTTGATTGAGAAGGATCACAAACACTAGATGGTGTGCTGATTGAGGTCGTAAGAAATATACACTAGCTTTTCAGATCTCTAGTGCTATGCTTTCCAGTAGAAATGATGTCTGTGATTTGGAATCAAGTCTATCCTTTCAACCACATACGTGCGTTGTATCCTACGGAGAAGTCTTTTAATGATTACAGCCACTAGTGAATCATATATCCGGCACTCTCATATCTCATAACGAGTCACCTTTTTCGAACCTATCTGCTACAGTGAAATTTTAGCTAGTCCCTATGCCTCTTGCAACTGCTGCCATTTATGCAGCTTTGCTAATGTGATCGTTTCAATTTAAATAGGAACTGAGCAGAGAGAGCTATATCTACCACCTCCTGCAATCCGTGTAGAAACAGAGTGACCTGAGCTAGTGCAACAGGACCTTTTTGACCATTCAATGGAAATGGGAACATGTTGTAGCTACATCAACAGCGTACAATGTGTAAGGTCAGCACCAAACGAAGCCTGCTCCTGCAACATAAGGTAGTATAAAATACGGGAACTGGGAGGAGGATGAGGATTTTGCTACTGCATTGTGGTGCGTCCCCTAACTACATAGAGGTACTGCAGTCTGAAGCATATTCGTTCAGAGTCCATCCACGTCTATCACCCCAACATTCTATCATCGTTATTCTGTACCATCCAACAGAGAAAAATTACGAACTATAAAAGCTCCGCTAACGTTTTTTATTCAACCTGCGATCGCTTAGTAAAGGAGCTACACGAGCGGCAGAAAGTGGACAGGTGCTGTAGGCTGCTGCGCAACTCCCGCACTACAAACTCCGCCATTGCCGACCTCAAGGCATCTGCCTGCGTTGCACTACAGCCACGTAAACATGTCTGCCGTCATTGTTGCTCCCGCCATGTATGAATTAAGAAGTGTAATTCGGCCTCTGCTAGCAGAAGGGAATAGAGAAGCAGAAATTCATTGGAGAATGAGTGGAATGTATGGTGATGGCGGTGTGCGTGAATGGTGCCAAAAGTCTAAAGATGGCCGAAATGACTTGCATGATGAAGGTGGCCAAGGACGCAAGTCTGTTGTTACAGCCGACCTTGCTGATCGAGTTGACAGACTGGTTAGAGAAAATCGCAGGTTCACCATAAGTGCTTTGTGTATGGAAATCATACATGAATCGTCCGCAGCTCGTGGTCTTGCGGTAGCATTCTCGCTTCCTGCGCTCGGGGTCCCGGGTTCGATTCCCGGCGGGGCCAGGGATTTTCTCTGCCTCGTGATGACTGGGTGTTGTGTGTCTTTCACCATCATTTCATCCCCATCGACACGCAAGTCGCCGAAGTGGCGTCAACTCTAAAGACTTGCACCCGGCGAACGGTCTACCCGACGGGAAGCCCTAGCCACACGGCATTTCCACTTCCATACATGAATCAACAAACTTGGAACCATATGCCGCTAATGAGAGACGAGATAGATATTGTTAGGAAGGCTTATTCTGGTTTCAGCGAAAGGATAGTTAACCAGCGACTCAAATTATTGTAGGCATCAAATACAGGGTGATTCAAAAAGAATACCACAACTTTAAAAATGTGTATTTAATGAAAGAAACATAATATAACCTTCTGTTATACATCATTACAAAGAGTATTTAAAAAGGTTTTTTTTCACTCAAAAACAAGTTCAGAGATGTTCAATATGGCCCCCTCCAGACACACGAGCAATATCAACCCGATACTCCAACTCGTTCCACACTCTCTGTAGCATATCAGGCGTAACAGTTTGGATAGCTGCTGTTATTTCTAGTTTCAAATCATCAATGGTGGCTGGGAGAGGTGGCCGAAACACCATATCCTTAACATACCCCCATAAGAAAAAATCGCAGGGGGTAAGATCAGGGCTTCTTGGAGGCCAGTGATGAAGTGCTCTGTCACGGGCTGCCTGGCGGCCGATCCATCGCCTCGATAAGGTTTCATAACTAACCTTTTTCGTAGGACTCTCCATACAGTTGATTGTGGAATTTGCAGCTCTCTGCTAGCTCTGCGAGTCGATTTTCCTGGGCTGCGAACAAATGCTTGCTGGATGCGTGCTACATTTTCATCACTCGTTCTCGGCCGTCCAGAACTTTTCCCTTTGCACAGACACCCATTCTCTGTAAACTGTTTATACCAACGTTTAATACACCACCTATCAGGAGGTTTAACACCATACTTCGTTCGAAATGCACGCTGAACAACTGTCGTCGATTCACTTCTGCCGTACTCAATAACACAAAAAGCTTTCTGTTGAGCGGTCGCCATCTTAGCATCAACTGACACTGACGCCTAGTCAACAGCGCCTCAAGCGAACAAATGTACAACTAATTGAAACTTTATAGTTCCCTTAATTCGCCGACAGATAGTGCTTAGCTCTGCCTTTTGTCGTTGCAGAGTTTTAAATTCCTAAAGTTGTGGTATTCTTTTTGAATCACCCTGTATAATGTCCGTTGCAGTATTTAAGCACCGGTGTCTGAGGATCCCAAGTGTGACTACTCAGATTGCGTTACGCTAATTTGGTGTTTACTCATTTATTAGCGAACCCAGCAATGCTTCGCAATTGCTAAATATGTATGGGAACTGGATGTATGTCATAATCTCCGTCTCCGCCTCTCTGTCTCTGAGTGTTCTCCTTCCTCCCCTTTCTTTGTCCATCTCCTCCTCCTCCCCCCATTCTCTGGCCATCATCTCCTCCTCCCTGTCTCTGTCGTTCTCCTTCTTCTCTCTGCCCATCTTCTTCTTTCCCTCCGTTTCCTTCCCCTCTCTGTCCCTTTCAAGGGAAACCTTGATTGGAAATTAAAATAGCTTAAAATGAAAGGATAGAGCGGTTGGGATCTTTGGTGTACGGGGTATGAGGGAGACCTCTCCAGTTGCTTAATTTGTGAGGATAGCATCTTCAGCAACAGTATTTCGCATGGTTTTAATCTGCGAAAGGGTAGGTTTACAAAGTTACGCAATTGCGAAATCGTAAGCCGATAAGCCAAAAATACAACTTTCCCGATTTCTGTTAAAGCTGACTGCGAGGAGTTAAACGAAACTGCAGATTGTTATGTATGCAAACTTTGTGTAAAACTTCATAGATAGAATGTCTATAGGAGAAACAATAATTATTTCACGATTAGACAAACTATTTGTCTAATGGTTTAAATGTGCTGATATTGTAGTTAAAACTGGCTGCGAGAAAGAAAACTAAACCACACATTTTTACATCTCCGCACAGCACAGCATTTCATTCCTCGCAGTCGGTTCTCACAGAAAAACTGAACAGTGTTATTAAAATGAAGCCTATGTGTAAATATGTTTAGAGTATTGTGCAAAACATTTGAAGTAAATCAGTCGAGAAGTTTTCTAGATTTTTCTCAGCAGGATTTGCCTGTTGTATCCTATCTATGTTCATCTACCACATATATTTAAAAAAATATATAGTCTATGTCCGACTGAATCTTCGTTATTGTGTAAAAATTTGAAGTAAATTGGTCAAAAACTTTTCGAGATTTTCCTAACAAGTTCTCTGTTGTACGATGTATACATATATATTTATATATTACATACATCGAAAAGGATATAGCCTATTATACCAGCCCCTGCCCACCTTTTATTTGATTTCGAGTGCGTGTAGCGCATTAGCAGAACTGAAATTCGCGCTCACTTCAAATTACGGCGATCGCGATAGAAATTGTTATTGCTGTTAACTTGGTAGTCGCTGCGCTTGCAATCGGGCAATAATCGACCGTTAGCGCGAACTGGCTTCTTACGAAACGAAAAGATAAATCGTGTGGCTGTGGTTTCCGTTTAATTAACCTTTCCCAAATCACAAGCAAGCACACGTGCAAATGATATTAATTTTTTTGTCCCGACTGTTTTGAACACAGTTTGGGCAGTGGCTGACATAAACATTCACGCTCACTAATTTACATTTGATATTAATAACTTTTACGTAATGAATGGAAATGTGACCGTATGCCGCCAAGAAAGTTAATCCTTGCCAGTAACTTTGAGCAATGCTCTAGTTTTCTCTCTCTGAACAAAAAAATACTTTTTAATTACGTGTGCTTTAATCTTGCAGATATAAAAAATATTTATATTCAGCTCTCAAGGTTATTACTGCCGTGTAATGTGTATTTATATTTACTGTTAGTTCAAAAACACGTGACGCAATACTGACCCTACAACTTATCTTAGAAGGTAGATTAAGGAAAGGCAAACCTACGTTTCTAGCATTTGTAAACTTAGACAAAGCTTTTGACAATGTTCACTGGAATACTCTCTTTCAATTTCTGAAGGTGGCAGGGGTAAAATACAGGGAGCGAAAGGCTATTTACAATTTGTACAGAAACCAGATGGCAAATATAAGAGTTGAGGGACATGAAAGGGAAGCAGTGGTTGGGAAGGGAGTGAGACAGGGTTGTAGTCTTTCCCCAATGTTATTCAATCTGTACATTGAGCAAGCAGTGAAGGAAACAAAAGAAAAATTCGGAGTAGGTATTAAAATCCATGGAGAAGAAATAAAAACTTTGAGGTTCGCCGATGACATTGTAATTCTGTCAGAGACGGCAAAGGACTTGGAAGAGCAGTTGAACGGAATGGATAGTGTCTTGAAAGGAGGATATAAGATGAACATCAACAAAAGCAAAACGAGGTTCATAGAATGTAGTCGAATTAAGTCGGGTGATGCTGAGGGAATTAGATAAGGAAATGAGATACTTAAAGTAGTAAAGGAGTTTTGCTATTTGGGGAGCAAAATAACTGATGGTGGTCAGAGTACAGAGGACATAAAATGTAGCCTGGCAAAGGCAAGGAAAGCGTTTCTGAAGAAGAGAAATTTGTTAACATCGAGTATAGATTTAAGTGTCAGGAAGTCGTTTCTGAAAGTATTTGTATGGAGCGTAGCCATGTATGGAAGTGAAACATGGACGATAAATAGTTTGGACAAGAAGAGAATAGAAGCTTTTGAAATGTGGTGCTACAGAAGAATGCTGAAGATTAGGTGGGTAGATCACACAACTAATGAGGAGGTATTGAATAGGATTGGGGAGAAGAGAAATTTGTGGCACAACTTGACTAGAAGAAGGGATCGGTTGGTAGGACATGTTTTGAGGCATCAAGGGATCACCAATTTAGCATTGGAGGGCAGCGTGGAGGGTAAAAATCGTAGAGGGAGACCAAAAGATGAATACACTACGCAGATTCAGAAGGATGTAGGTTGCAGTAGGTACTGGGAGATGAAGAAGCTTGCACAGGATAGAGTAGCATGGAGAGCTGCATCAAACCAGTCTCAGGACTGAAGACCACAACAAAGGCGTCTAACCTCCACTGACTAAGCAATACCGCAAGCAAACGGCCAATCCGATAATCAATTGATATGATGGGATGGGGAAGCGGAAAATGACTTTTTGGATAAATTAAAGGTAACACATAGATTTTCGAATCTATATTCCGCAGAATTACACTTACACTATCAGACGAGAGCAGACAGGCAGCGTTTTTACAGATTTCGTCACCAATGGCGGCGATTGAGACCTACTTCCAAGAAACGAGACCAAAGAGAGTGTCCTTCATCAAACGAACAAGAACAATGGTAATAATAATTTTACACTGTCATTGATTTTATTTCAGTTACGTAAAAACACGTTGATTCTTTTAATGACGTAATGTTTTCACCACACTTACATTTCAATGTTTGTTTGTCATTACTGTCATCGACAGTTAATTTTTATGATAAAAGTTTATGGCAGGGATGGCACACTATGTGCGTCCAAACTTTTCTTAGAGTATAGTGTAAAAATTTGAAGTAAATCAGTGAAGAACATTTCGAGATATTTGTGAAAACGTTTCGCCAGCGTATGTCCGTCTGAATGTTTATTATAGGCTCATGTAAAAATTTGAAGTAAATCGGTCAAGAACGTTTCGAGATTTTTGGTAACAACGGTACCAAATGACTTGTTTCACTTTAGAAGTATAGACTGCACACCCATTTATTTATATACCATATGTATTAGAAATATGTAGCCTACGACTATCCGAAAGTTTATTAGAGTCTCGTGTAAATATCTGAAGTAAATAGGTCAAGAACTTTCCGAAATTCTTGCTAAAAACCTTTCTCCTTTATACATTGTATATATGTTTATGTGTCACATACAGGCTGTTCGTAAATTCCCGTTACAAAGAGCGGAGTGGGTACGTAATATTTTGAAAAGGAACCGGCCGGCCGTAGTGACCGAGCGGTTCTAGGCGCTACCGTCTGTCGCAGGTTCGAATCCTGCCTCGGGCATGGATGTGTGTGATGTCCTTAGGTTAGTTAGGATTAAGTAGTTCTAAGTTCTAGGGGACTGATGACCTCATAAGTTAAGTCCCATAGTGCTCAGAGCCATTTGAACTACTTGAATAGGAACCAATTTCCGAAAACGTACCGTTTCCGTGCTATACCCGTTTGAAAACATGTTTACTAGGTAGGTACGCAACAGGGTAGTCATGCTGAGGGGAGCTTACGTCGGATCGTCTGATGTCATTTGACGTCCATCCTACCTCTCTGACCTTGTCCGAGCCTTATTCACTTGTATGCATGTGTGTGTGTGTGTGTGTGTGTGTGTGTGTGTGTGTGTGTTCGTGTACGTGTGTTTGTGTGTGTGTTAGAGCAACATCGTTGAGTACACGTTAGCAGCATATACCTACATGATCACTCTTAATGGCGAAGTTCGCAGTAATGGAAGAGCTGCTCCACGCGTTTATCAAGATCGTTCTCCACAACGTCCGACTCCATAGCATACCCTTTCCACCACAATTACGCAACGGCTTCGAGAAAGGGGTACCTTCAGGTCAGCAAGCGTGACTGTTCAGCGTGGTGCTACAAGTAGATGCCGCACAACTCAAGCGGAAAAGGACGTACCGCATCGCGTTGAAGAGAACACGTCAACGATTACACGAGCAAATGCGCGTGCATCGGATGTTGCTCCCAGCACCGTCTGGAGTGTTGTGGATCACCAACAACTACGTCCGCACCATCTACAACATTCCACGCCACCTCTGACACTCACAGACACGTGACTGAGGTCCGAACCAGATGAGAAGATGAGAGAGGAGTGATAGACGCCAAATGACATCAGACGACCCGACGTAAGCACCCCTCAGCATGACTACCCTGTTGCATACCTACCCAGCAAACACTTTGCCAAACGTTTGTAGCACGGAAACTGTACGTTTCCGGACATGGGTTTCTCTTCAAAATATTATGTACTCTCTCCCCTCTTCAAATCCTACAAATTAGTAACGGAAATTTTCGAACAGCCTGTATATTAAAAATGTGTTCAAATTGTAAGGTGTCAGGCAAATCCAACACCTTCCATGAAAACCCTGACATGATAAGCAAATCCAGTAGTATGTCATATAGCTCCGAATAAATCGTGACATTAAATTAACCGAAGTAATACGAGTAACTAGTGAGCAAATGGAATACCACAGACTAACACAAGAATGCCTAAATGCATGTCATACCTTCCCACAGTGAGACAGATGCAGTTCCGAGGGGAGAAACGAGAACAGAAGCCGAGAGCAGAACCATGTTAAAAGCTAGAGCCCTCCAGAAGAACAGTATAGATCTTACGATAACACTAAAAGGGCCACCCCAGCCGCAAGTTTTAGCGTGAGACTTTTTCGCGTCTCTGTTACGTCAGGACCACCCCCCAGCCCATGTTAAAAGATAGAGCCCTCCAGAAGAACAGTATAGATCTTACGGTAACACTAAAAGGACCACACCAGCTGCAAGGTTTAGTGTGAGACTTTTTCGCGTCTCTGTTACGTTGCAAACTCTAAAAACATTGCCCCACCACGAAAAGTATAACGTTTCTCATTTGATAGACAGAATTTTTGTAGGCGGAGCTTAAGGTTAACATTGAGACCCTGATTGGTCAGATGAAAACACAGCCAGATAGTTTTTTTAAACCAACTTCGGTAAATTGTAGTAAGGAGAAGTTAGGAGAGAGTTGCTTCCGAGACGGCGAGGTGAGCGGAGCTGTGCTGTCCGCCGCCCCCTGACGAACACCGACAAGGTAATGAACGCACGCGATGCCGCATAACAGCGCATAAAGCTTCACTCAGAACTGCAGAAGTTTCATCTGTTACACCCCCTTTTTGCGTAATACTAGTGTCGATCGTCAATTAAAGCTCATGGTGTTCGCATTTGCCACTTGAAGTAAAAATCTGAAACGCGATGCTTTTTCTGTTATATAGTTATTGAGAAGCCATGTCAGCCACTGTAATTTACGACAAGTTAGATAAGTAATTAAAGATAATTGAGGGTCACTGTAGACCATTTTGATAGTTTTCTCTTTTGTGAAACTTAATTTAAACCTAGATTATAGATGTGATGTGGCATAGGTCATCCTTCGATCCATTGTAGAACTTGGAAACCCATTCAGGGAATATTCGTTCACATTTTTGTTGAACGCAGTTGGTTTTTACCATCCTGTATTAAAACATTTCCTTTTATCAATAGTGCAGTTTATAAACAATATTTTGTGAGTAGAATAAAATTTCCAATGGTAAACTTAACTGCTTTTTCGACCTTATTTTACCAGCCAACTAAAAATAGCAAAGCCTTGAACCCCTTCCACTAAATTAGTTAGTATTAAGATTCTTTTACTGGGAGTGCAGTGGAGCTGACGCTGAAATCATTAAGTATTTGGTTATATCATCGCTAGTCTCACTGAACTCTTCTGAATTCTACATGTCATGTGTGGTCTGGCGTCTCCTTACCAGCAACAGGTCCCAGGTTCAAACTAGTCCATTCCCTAAAAACACGCT
This sequence comes from Schistocerca nitens, assembly GCF_023898315.1. Classification (NCBI taxonomy): domain Eukaryota; kingdom Metazoa; phylum Arthropoda; class Insecta; order Orthoptera; family Acrididae; genus Schistocerca; species Schistocerca nitens. The sequence goes on along the minus strand of NC_064619.1, from coordinate 602,356,598 downwards.
CAGAGCGTCGTTGCACGAAAGTGGTAGGGAGACACGATATAGAACAACAGACACCACGCAGAATGTTAGAAAATGGCTCTGAGCACTATGGGACTTAGCATCTGAAGTCATCAGTCCCCTACAACTTAGAACTACTTAAACCTAACTAACCTAAGGACATCACATACATCCATGCCCGAGGCAGGATTCGAACCTGCAGTCGCGCGGTTCCGGACTGAAGCGCCTAGAATCGCTCGGCCACCGCGGCCAGCTAAAAATGTGTAGCCCATGTCCACCCTGAGTAACGCGTAAAAGTCTGAAGTAAATCCGTCAAGAACATTTCGAGAATTTCAGTAACAACGTTAAGCCACGCCTTTGCTTTGTATACTACAGGGTGAGCACAAAGTCTTGCCCTGATTATAAAAGTTTGTAACAGAATAAGCGTTTGACATTGTAAGTAACATTTGATGCTGTTACATTGGTTAGTGTTACTAGTTTTCTTAAGATCACTTACGTTAGTAAACCTCAACGTGTGCTCCCTTGGTAACTCGGAGAATGTGGAGGCGGTATTCCAGTTCCCGCCAGGTGTTTCGTAACATGTGATCTGTCACAGTAACAACAGCAGCTTGTGTCCTAGCCTTCAGTTGGTCGACGTTAGCAACTGGTGTGACGAAGACTCTGTCCTTGATATAGCCCAGAAAAAAAGTCAAGGGGCGTAATGTCTGGAGAGCGGGGTGGCCAGGGTGTTGGACCGTTCCTTCCAATCCACCGATTCGGACATTACTCCCCTCTCCAGACATTTCCGCCAGTAGAAAGTCAGTGACAGTTCTCTGGTTGGAACGCATCCACATTACTGAGCGATTTGGAAGGCTACGTATGTATAGAGTCAGCGTCTATTGGAACTTCATGAAACTATAGGCGCTGAATCAGGAATATTCCACGACGTCCCACTACAAAATTTCGAATATTTTTCGGCGGAAACTAGCAGAGAAAAGAAAGTGTTGCATTACATACTGAATGCAACTCGTTTCTTTTCCCAGACGCAGCCGGTGGAGACGTTAATGATTAACCACGTGACGAATGAACAGGAGAGATTGGTGACCAAACACATCATTCAACTAACGCTCAGAAATGTTTGGGTTTCAGAGATCCACAAATCCACTCGTTCTAATGCTTCCTTACTCCAATCGGCAGCGACGCCAAGAGAACAATACACTACACACCAAGAAGAATTGCAGATGATGAACGGGTATTCATTTGACAAATATATTATACTAGAACTGACATGTGATTACATTTTCACACAATTTGGGTGCATAGATCCTGAGAAATCAGTACCCAGAACAACTGCCTCTGGCCGTAATAACGGCCTTGATACGCCTGGGCATTGAGTCAAACAGAGATTGGATGGTGTGTACAGGTACAGCTGCCCATGCAGCTTCAACACGATACCACAGTTCATCAAGAGTAGTGACTGGCGTATTGTGATGAGCCAGTTGCTCGGCCACCATTGACCAGACGTTTTCAACTGGTGGGAGATCTGGAGAATGTGCTGGCCAGCGCAGCAGTCGGACATTTTATGTATCCAGAAAGGCCCGTACAGGACCTGCGGTCGTGCATTATCCTGCTGAAATGTAGGGTTTCGCAGGGATCGAATGAAGGATAGAGCCACGGCTCGTAACACATCTGAAACGTAACGTCCACTGTTCAAAGTGCCGTCAATGCGAACAGGAGGTGACCGAGAAGTGTAACCAATGGCACCCCATACCATCACAACGGGTGATACAACAGTATGGCGATGACGATTACACGCTTCCAATGTGCGTTCACCGCGATGTTGCCAAACACGGATGTCACCATCATGATGCTGTAAACAGAACCTGGATTCATCCGAAAAAATGACGTTTTGCCATTCGTGCACCCAGGTTCGTCGTTGAGTACCCATCGCAGGCGCTCCTATCTGTGATGCAGCGTCAAGGGTAACCGCAGCCACGGTCTCCGAGGCGATAGTCCATGCTGCTGCAAACGTCGTCGAACTGTTCGTGCAGATGGTTGTTGTCTTGCAAACGTCCCCATCTGTTGACTCTGGGATCGAGACGTAGCTGCACGATCCGTTACAGCCATGTGGATAAGATGGCTGTCATCTCGACTGCTAGTGATACGAGGCCGTTGGGATCCAGCATGGCGTTCCGTATTATCCTCCTGAACCCACCGATTCCATATTCTGCTAACAGTCATTGGATCTCGACCAACGCGAGCAGCAATATCGCGATACGATAAACCGCAATCGCGATAGGCTACAATCCGACCTTTATCAAAGTCGGAAACGTGATGGTACGCATTTCTCCTCCTTACACGAGGCATCACAACAACGCTTCACCAGGCAACGCCGATCAACTGCTGTTTGTGTATGAGAAATCGGTTGGAAACTTACCTTATGTCGGCAGGTTGTAGGTGTCGCCACCGGCGCCAACCTTGTGTGAATGCTCTGAAAAGCTAATCATTTGCATATGACAGCATCCTCTTCCTGTCGGTTAAATTTTGCGTCTGTAGCACGTCATCTTCGTGGTGTAGCAATTTTAATGGCCAGTAGTATAAATACCCGGCGGCCGGCTGCACGCTTCTGACACCGTGTGGGGCCGCGGGAGTTTCAAATTGTTGCGCGAGTCGTGACGGCTAGGACCGTCACACCACGAGTACTTCGAAGTATGTATTGCTGAGCACTGAATTCATCACATTCGTAACTTTCTAACATGGGGTGAGACATAGCAGTTTTACGGTTTATCGTGTCTCCGTAATGTCTCGTAAGGTGCTGTGAAATCAGTAAGTGCACAGCGGGTGTTGGTTGGGTGGTGCTTGGCGGTTAACGGTAAGGTAGCGTGGGGCTTTGTGAATCATGAGCCTGTGTGGATACAAATGGAAAATATTCCACTGAAGAGCCCGTGTGCGCAGCTTGGACAGCATTACGTCACCGCTGCTAGACAAGTCTCGCAAAAAATGGTTCAAATGGCTCTGAGCACTATGGGACTTAACATCTATGGTCATCAGTCCCCTAGAACTTAGAACTACTTGAACCTAACTAACCTAAGGACAGCACACAACACCCAGTCATCACGAGGCAGAGAAAATCCCTGACCCCGCCGGGAATCGAACCCGGGAACCCGGGCGTGGGAAGCGAGAACGCTACCGCACGACCACGAGCTGCGGACACAAGTCTCGCAGAAGCGGCAACAAGTTTTTTCCAAATGTATTTAATCCAGACAGCAATCATCCAGAAATAAATAGAAGAGGTAAGACAGCATTGCTTATAACAATCCGCCATGCAATATTAGATCTGTTTAAAATAAGACCTATTGTTGAAATATGTGCATGATAGTTATAAATCTTCCCGCAACGAGTTATTTAGGATCTACCAGGTCGGTAAACAGAGCAGCTAGCGGAATTGTTATAAATTTGAGCAACTGCTTACATTTTAAAAAATAATAACAGAATGGGGCTGTCACTCTGCCTTCTTGGGGGTTTCTTAATCTGAATATAATATCCATTATTTCTTCTTTTTTAAAGTATTCATGCCGCCTGAACCGTAAAATTACTACTGGTTCACCAAAGGTTATTAATCTCAATCAATACACAAAATGTAAAGTGGAAGTAGGTGCCAAGGTATAACTGGTGAAATTACACACAATTTTCAGTAAAACTTTTTATTCAAATTTGGTTCAAGACCTTACGATATTTAAAAAAAACAACAATTATTTACAAAATTGTTGAGGCTTTCGTGGCCACTTGTTGACAAACTGCCTATTGGCTTTTGTCTCGGGTTCTTCGGCCGACGTTCATCTAATGATTTTTCTGACGTTTCGCCAGCACGAGTGGCTGGCATTGTCAAAGCTTCACCCTCCATTGCCGGCAATGGAGGGTGAAGCTTTGACAATGCCAGCCACTCGTGCTGGCGAAACGTCAGAAAAATCATTAGATGAACGTCGGCCGAAGAACCCGAGACAAAAGCCAATAGGCAGTTTGTCAACAATTATTTAACAAATAAGTCTCAATTTCCGATAGGAAAGGACTTTTAAATTATTAAATTATTATAAAGAATTTCACGCCAGTAAAAGGCAAGTACACCCACTCGCAGGAAGATTCCTTTCGCGACGAGCAGTTAACGCCCCATACCACGGAGCCGCTGCTCGCGTCGCTTACGCTGATGCCGCGGTCTGCGTGCTGTCCCTCCAGCACCGGCAGAGAAGTCGCTTCTTGATGCCCCGACTGCCAACTCTCCCCCAGAGCCCGTACACCCACTTCTTAAACCCACGCGAACAGCCCACTTTTCCCCTTTCCCGCTAGAGGGAGACACCGAAGCCTTCAATTGCGACAAAGGCGCCACCGTCAGAAAACGGAGGGCGACTGCTTCACGCCACGTGCTGCGGCGCGCTTTTCAAAGCTAACTTCACTACGGCTCACCGCCTAATTATACACAAGCCGACATAACAAAAAATTTCTTTAGTAAAGTTTCCGATGTCGTCTGCAGATCTGTAGCTAATGTCAGAAATGTTGTGAAGAGATTTGAGAGAACGGGAATTTTTTCCTTTGAACCACAACAAAATAGCATCACACAAATTCCTTCCTTCGTCCAAATTCCTGAATGATGAATCCCTCTCTTTTAGCACAGAATTAGGAGTAAACCCAGGCCCTGTATCTCTCTCTAATCTTCCGAGAAATTCGGGAAGTCGGAGCTCAGCAACATTATCTTCACTATATTCTTCTGGTTTGCCAACCACAACGAAAACCACACGTGCAAGGAGAGAGAAACATTCAGCTTCTCTTCTGATTTTACCAGTTCATATCAGAGAAAATCCCATTTTGAAAACTCCCAAAGAAAGGTCAAGTGCTGCAGCAATGCACTGGATGTTCAATAGAAACTTTCAGATACAGGATTTATTTTCATCTTCGTATGAAGCTGAGTCGGACGAAGAACACATACCTTGTGGTTTCTGCAACATCATATATTACGGCCCTAGTAGACCTGTGAGGAAAGGAATTGAATCAGGAGTGATAATTGCAAGATATGGTTTCAGGGCTGCTAGCCCTAAACAGTTCCGCTGCGAGAAATGCATGTAACAACTACTGAAACAACTACTGGAACTGTTAAAAAGTTAATCTTTCGTATTGTGTACAGTTTACTATGATTCACGTTGTCCTATTTACAATTCAAATAGCCACACAAATTTTCAATTTTTTCACTGTTTCAACATTTTAGATTTTGATTTTTACAGTGAAGAAGAATAGATATTGAAGAATGTTCGTTCACTGCACAAAACGTATAATTTAACTTGTATAGTAAAATATTTACCATCCCTTCGGGGTTCAAAATGTTCAAATGATTCATTTAGCCGTAGCTTAACCTACTACTGGCGCCAGAGATTCCTTTAGAATTTAACATCACGTCACTAGCGACAGAACACAAACTCGGATTATCGTTAACAATTCTTGGATCTCCTGGTACGTATCACGCCAATTTTCTAAATAAAGAGTAAGTAAACAGATGTGTTATTGTCATCTTCCAATGAGAAGACTGATTTGCTGTATTTCTCGATGGTAGTCTATACTGTCCAAACCTGTTCATCTCTGTGTTAACTAGACCCTGCGCTCAAACATAATAAGGTATCTGGAACAGAATGACCTGCATACCAGCCAGCATAGATCGCACGAAAACAAACTTGCACTTTTCTCACGTGGTTTCCTGAAAGCCGTGGATCAAGTTGAAACTTCTCCAGTGAATGTAAAGAATGACTGTGCTGGTAAAACTTCTACGTTACTTTATTTTCAAACTCCAGAGTGAAACTGAACGTACTCTGTACTGTGACTGTTTTCTCTTTACTTATACTGATCATTTCTAAACTGACACACAATATTTTAGCGCAACGCAATCTGACTTTTAATAATCCCTACAAAAGAATAGTCCTAACTAACAATAACCTATACCCTTCATGAATCACTTACCGCACAAAAATCTTCGTTACTCGAACTACTACAATACAGCGAGCGCCAATACTGCCAGCTAAATAGAAGATTCTAACTACTAAAGGCACTAACTACTGATAGGCATATAGTTATCAAATGAAAGATTTTGATAGAGAATAAACAATGTATTAACCTTATAGTGTTCAAAAGCCTTACCTCATGGTTCATTGTTTTGGAGCGTTAACAAATAATTGCTGAGCATTTGTTTAAGTAGCACGTCCATGGAAGGTTCAACTTTTTCTTTTTTAACAGGTTATCCATATTTTCTTCTCTGTGCTCCATACAGAGATTAAGTTTGCAGGCAAATCATACCTGAGTACAAACGATAGAAGATCCCGCCATCAGTTATTGTGTCCCATTATCTAGTGCATGCTTAGAGGATTCTTCACCATCGATCAGTATGTGGAAAAATTAAGGGAATAAAACTCTCTCTTTTTGAATTCAGCTTAAGGGATCATTTTTGTCACAAATATTTCTTTGTGTATTGAAAATTAATTCAGAGAATGTAAGCTCGTAGCATGGCAAGTTCGTTTTTTCTTTGAAATAATAAAACAGTTCAAATTACATGAAGCCAATCTGAATGCTCATTAATGCGAATCACTACTTTCCCCGTAACGTCCTCTCCGTAAACAGCTTCAAAGCACTATTTGTTACGATATGATGTGCAGTACAAATGATAGAAGGAGCTGTGTACCTATATTCATGAGGGACAGTAAATCCGCCACGTTTATGACGCCACTTTCTCCAGTCCTTATATGCCTATAATTATTCATGCAGATCAACATCCGCGTTATCGGGCGTGTAATTAAATAATTTATTAACGATCATTTCAAATTTTTTTGTCTGGCCAAGCCTTTGCTCTCCGGGCTGAAATCTCTGTAGGGCGTGTGTGGAAACTGAATTTGTTGTATGTAAATGCAAAGTGAGCGATCTCAGACGGTCATGGCACCAAATGTAGTAACTATCACAGACTTAGGTTTAGTGGCTAGTCTCAGAGTAGGTACAACAACCTTTCACGTGCCAACCTTGTTCCAGAATAATATTACACGGTTTCCGTTTATTAACTTAAATATAAATATTTTGATAGGGGACTAAAATATTGTATGGCGTTGCATGCAAAATTACTATAAATGTGGAAGTAAAAGAATATTCATGAACGATGTTCCCTGGAAATTAATTTTTCCCGATACCTTCAAAACCTGGCGTGATGGCGGAAAATAGTTTGCACATTCAAAATCACCATAAAAAGCCACTATAGAAAGTAAATTTTAAATTTACAACAGCGTCAGTTGCAATGTAATTTAAAATTAATATTTATACAGTTGCTGACAGGGCAGCAAATGTTGAAAAGATTAAGAGAAAGAAAACGCCATGCCAGTTATCTATAGCTTGTTCGTCAGTGTCATGTGATGTCACACAGAAAATTCTTGACTGGAGAGAGTAGAACGCAGCTTGTTATGTTGGATCGAGAGACATCGACAGAAGTAGAAGTAACTTCACGAATTCCCCAGGGACGTGTGTTGGGACCACTGTCGCTGATGTACGAGGAGAGTTCAGTAAGTAAAGTAACATGTTGTTTTTCTGAAAGCAAGCTGGTTTTAGTCAGGATTCCAAGACACCATATTATTCTTCACTCTGTAAGTAGGCTGTTTAGGTTTTCTTAGCGCTCCGTATGAAAATCACTGGCTGTGGTGTGTGCAGTCTGTGGCTGGTTGGCATTGTTGTAATACTCGCCATTGTAGCGTTGGGCAGCTGGATGTTAACAGCGCGTTGCGTTGCGCAGTTGGAGGTGAGCCGCCAGCAGTGGTAGATGTGGGGAGAGATATGGCGGAGTTTTGAAATTTGTAAGACTGAATGTCATGAACTGCTATTTATATTATGACTTTTGAACACTATTAAGGTAAATACATTGTTTGTTCTCCATTAAAATCTTTCATTTGCTAACTATGCCTATCTGTAGTTAGTGCCTTCAGTAGTTAGAATCTTTTATTTAGCTGGCAGTAGTGGCGCTCGCTGTTCAAATGGTTCAAATGGCTCTGAGCACTATGGGACTTAACATGTTAGGTCATCAGTCCCCTAGAACGTAGAACTACTTAAACCTAACTAACCTAAGGACATCACACACATCCATGCCCGAGGCAGGATTCGAACCTGCGACCGTAGCAGTCCCGCGGTTCCGAACTGCAGCGCCTAGAACCGCTAGACCACCGCGGCCGGCGCGCTCGCTGTATTGCAGTAGTTCGTGTAACGAAGATATTTGTGAGGTAAGTGATTCATGAAAGGTATAGGTTAATCTTAGTCAGGGCCATTCTTTTCTAGGGATTTTTGAAAGTCAGATTGCGTTGCGCCAAAAATATTGTGTGACAGTTTAAGCACAGTCTTATATAATTTTTGTGAGGGGACGTTTCAACTCCTTTGGCTATAAAACCCTATTTCCGAACATGATCTCCGTATAATGCTACGACCTTCGGCCAGCTTACTGTATCTGCCCACGGTACCACTCTAATGGTTGACGTCGAAGCCAACGTTTTGGTGCGTCAATAACCTCCACATCACCCACATACCGCTTCCCACAAAGTGCGTCCTTTATTGGTTCAAACACACGGAAGCCGGAAGGTGCGAGAGCTGGGCTGTAGGGTGGCTGAGGAAGAACAGTCGACGTTTTGCGAGCTGCTCTCGGGCGCGCAGATTTGCGTCAAGCGTTGGGATGTCGTGGAGAAAGAGAATTTCGTTTGCATTTTTGTGGCGACGAACACGCTGAACTCGTTTCCTCAATTTCCTGACGCTAGAACAACTGTATGGGGTCGTCCTTCGGGCGGGACTTTTCGCTGTACTTTTGTTCACTGCCAGTTTTCCGTACGCATTCTGCAAGCGCCTATGAATATCTGTGATGTTCTGATTTTCCGCCAGAAGAAACTGAATGACAGGTCTTCGTTTGGAATGCACCTGCGTTATAAATGCCATTTTGAAGGCAACGTATAGCGCCGCAACCAATCGGAACTTCTTGAAACTGTAGGTGCTGGCACGAGAATATTGCACGATGTTTCCAATTTCCGCATTTTTACAACCGAAATTGGCCGAGAAAGAAAAGTGTTGCATTACTTATTGAACGATCCTCGTATATTAATGATCTGACGTGGGTAATATTGATAGTAATCTCGGAATTTTAGCAAATGATGCAACTAAGTACAATCAAGAACTATCTAACAATCAAAAATCAGATCTCGATAACATTTCAAAGTGGTCCAAACATTTGGAACCTGTTGTGTATGTCAGAATTGTAAAGTTGGGCACTTTATGAAACTTGTAATAGGTCCATGACTAAGGAATTTATTGCTAGCGGACTCGAGCAGATGTAACTTCGATGGATTGCTCACGCGCTGCCTGCGATATGTAAGCTATAAGAGAATAGCAGACCAGAGAGCAGTGTCGGCAGAAGTAGTAGTAATAGTAGCTCCCAGTCGGGCGGTGGGGTCAGGTCGCAAGGAGAGAGCAGTTGTCGAGTTGTATAGCTCACAGAGAGCACTCGTGTCCTGTATGGAATTACCGAGACCGGTCGTGGAGAACGATGGCGGTGCCTGAGCGCTGCAGTATAAGGTAAAAACAAAAAAAATTATTAATATTTATTGCCGCGCGAATATGTAATTTGCAACAAGTCATTTTGTGCTATTGTTATATCAAAGTCACATGTAAATAATTTTCAATAATTTTTCAATAATAATCTTTCTTATAAAGATAACTTTTGACAGTCATTCATCTGAATTTAAAGTTTTTACTAATTTCTCATATCCATAGTCATGCCAATTATCGTAAATAAAATCAATGGTTTTTCATACATAACAAAATCTAGTGGCCAGCGTTGCACTGGGCTGTGCCAGAAAAATTTCTTATAGGAGCAGATACAGGGTGTTTCAAAAATGACCGGTATATTTGAAACGGCAATAAAAACTAAACGAGCAGCGATAGAAATACACCGTTTGTTGCAATATGCTTGGGACAACAGTACATTTTCAGGCGGACAAACTTTCGAAATTACAGTAGTTACAATTTTCAACAACAGATGGCGCTGCAAGTAATGTGAACGATATGGAAGACAACGCAGTCTGCGGGTGCGCCATTCTGTACGTCGTCTTTCTGCTGTAAGCGTGTGCTGTTCACAACGTGCAAGTGTGCTGTAGACAACATGGTTTATTCCTTGGAACAGAGGATTTTTCTGGTGTTGGAATTCCACCGCCTAGAGCACAGTGTTTTTGCAACAAGACGAAGTTTTCAACGGAGGTTTAATGTAACCAAAGGACCGAAAAGCGATACAATAAAGGATCTGTTTGCAAAATTTCAACGGACTGGGAACGTGATGGATGAACGTGCTGGAAAGGTAGGGCGACCGCGTACGGCAACCACAGAGGGCAACGCGCAGCTAGTGCAGCAGGTGATCCAACAGCAGCCTCGGGTTTCCGTTCGCCGTGTTGCAGCTGCGGTCCAAATGACGCCAACGTCCACGTATCGTCTCATGCGCCAGAGTTTACACCTCTATCCATACAAAATTCAAACGCGGCAACCCCTCAGCGCCGCTACCATTGCTGCACGAGAGACATTCGCTAACGATATAGTGCACAGGATTGATGACGGCGATATGCATGTGGGCAGCATTTGGTTTACTGACGAAGCTTATTTTTACCTGGACGGCGTCGTCAATAAACAGAACTGGCGCATATGGGGAACCGAAAAGCCCCATGCTGCAGTCCCATCGTCCCTGCATCCTCAAAAAGTACTGGTCTGGGCCGCCATTTCTTCCAAAGGAATCATTGGCCCATTTTTCAGATCCGAAACGATTACTGCATCACGCTATCTGGACATTCTTCGTGAATTTGTGGCGGTACAAACTGCCTTACATGACACTGCGAACACCTCGTGGTTTATGCAAGATGGTGCCCGGCCACATCGCATGGCCGACGTCTTTAATTTCCTGAATGAATATTTCGATGATCGTGTGATTGCTTTGGGCTATCCGAAACATACAGGAGGCGGCGTGGATTGGCCTCCCTATTCGCCAGACATGAACCCCTGTGACGTCTTTCTGTGGGGACACTTGAAAGACCAGGTGTACCGCCAGAATCCAGAAACAATTGAACAGCTGAAGCAGTACATCTCATCTGCATGTGAAGCGATTCCGCCAGACACGTTGTCAAAGGTTTCGGGTAATTTCATTCAGAGACTACGCCATATTATTGCTACGCATGGTGGATATGTGGAAAATATCGTACTATAGAGTTTCCCAGACCGCAGCGCCATCTGTTGTTGAAAATTGTAACTACTGTAATTTCGAAAGTTTGACTGCCTGAAAATGTACTGTTGTCCCAAGCATATCGCAACAAACGGTGTATTTCTATCGCTGCTCGTTTAGTTTTTATTGCCGTTTCAAATATACCGGTCATTTTTGAAACACCCTGTATATACGCGTTATCCGGCGACTTCATTGAGGTAAGAATTTTCAGTTTATTCAGAATGACTTTTCAGGACCATGACGCAGCATTGCTGACGTCCAGATTTACCAGTTTAGGTCCACAGTCACTTAATTATTGAAAGGTTATATATGAGTCTCAATTTTGTTAAAACCTTAGTCACCTTTTTTATTGGGAGGATACGGGATTTAAACTGTTGGGAGGTTACAAACTTCCTGGCACACTAAAACTTGTAAGTAGGCTGTTTAGGTTTTTTTTATTGGTAACGCCACCTCTGTATGAAAATCACTGGCTGTGCTGTGTGCAGTCTGTGGCTGCTTTGCATTGTTGTAATACTCGCCATTGTAGTGTTGGGCAGCTGGCTGTGAACAGCGCGTAGCGTTGCGCAGTTGGAGGTGAGCCGCCAGCAGTGGTGGATGTGGGGAGAGAGATGGCGGAGTTTTGTAATTTGTCATGAACTGCAATATATATTATGACTATTAAGGTAAATACATTGTTTGTTCTCTATTAATATCTTTCATTTGCTAACTATCCCTATCAGTAGTTAGTGCCTTCCATAGTTTGAATCTTTTATTTAGCTGGCAGTAGTTGCGCTCGCTGTATTGCAGTAGTTCGAGTAACCAAGATTTTTGTGAGGTAAGCGATTTGTGAAACGCATAGGTTAATGTTAGTCAGGGCCATTCTTTCGTAGGGATTTTTTGAAAGTCAGATTGCGTTGCGCTAAAAATATTGTGTGTCAGTTTAAGCACAGTCAGGTATAATTTATCAAAAGGGGACGTTTCAAACTGTATGCCGGACCGAGACTCGAACTCGGGACCTTTGCCTGTTAGAGCACTTACCCGTGATAGGCAAAGGTCCCGAGTTCGAGTCTCGGTCCGGCTCACAGTTTTGATGTGCCAGGAAGTTTCATGTCAGTGCACACTCCGCTGCAGAGCGAAAATCTCATTCTTGTGCACTTTATAACGCTGAAAAGTAGAATCGTATGACTACATGTCAAGTAGTCAGAAAAGAAATCAGTTAAACGGTACAAATACCTGAGGACAATTTGGGCTGATCACACGGGCGCAGTAGCAGGTAACTTCGGTTCGTTGGCAGAATACTGGCAAAATGCTGTCAGTCTGCAAAGAAGAGTGCTTACGAATCACTTGGATGTCCCATCTTTGGATACTGCTCATGTCTGTGGTAACCGTACCAAACAGGTCTGACAATGGGTATTTGAACGTATATAGGGAAGGGTAGCACGAATGGTGGCAGGTTTGTTTGATCTACGGCAGAATTTCACGGAAAGTAGAAAAACCTGAATTGGCAGTCTCTCGAAGATAGACGTGAGCTACCGCAAAAGCCTACATGTAAGATTTGAGGAACCAGTACTAAGTGTACAACGTAGACTTGTTGTTCAGTCCCCTACATTTCGCTTCCCTCGGGGCCGTGAGGACAAAATGAGCCCAGCCACAGCATGCACAAAGGTACTGCAGCAGTTAGGTCTCGGTCACAGAGGCATCGACATGGATCGCCAGACGCCGTCGCCAGAGGCCGCCCGATGACCTCGGCGGACAGACTGCTCACAGTGCGTCCGAGAATCTTCACCGGTTTTTGGCGGCATGAATGCCACGACTGCATTGTAGATTTTACTGTTAAAACGGCGCCGAATGCATATGAATGAGTTACATCTGCCTCGAAAAGAATGTGGCGAGTACAGTAGACCAGAGGTTCCCAGACTTCTCGTCACTGCGTACCACTGTGGAACGTTGAGCGGTGGCAGCTACAGGGGTGTGGAGCATTACGAGGGGGTCGGGTGGGGGGGGGGGGGAGGAGGGAATCTTCCTCATCTTACTCAGTGTTGGCAAGACACATACGGGTTTTACGTCATGCCTATCAACTACTATTGTGATAGACATGTGGCACACTCAAGTAATTAGATTTCGTGGAAGCACATTTTTACAGACTCGTTCATGTTCACATGTCGTACTTACTTGTAGCCACCGCCAGTAAAGGCCCCTGTAAACGGTCGAACATTTTGTTAATCGTAACAATGCTTGCTAAATATTTGACCGTGTACGGTGCTGTTTGACGTGTTTGTCAAGCACAGCTCGTGACGTGTTTGTGACAAATTTTGATTGACGGAAAGTTTGACAAGATGGCGTACGTTGTTTGTGTCGATGTGTGAGGAAGTGTTTTATTACAATTTATCTTACTGTATCGTGAGTTTTCACAACTATGAAAAGCACAGTCAAGTATGAAATCAAAATAGCACTGAAATTACTAAAATGTTAGAGGTATCTCATCATTCTCAGCCAGACATTATTCATGACGAGGTTACGAACAAAATCAATATTATATGCATACAGTAACATACAAACGGGGTGGAATGAAATAAAAGAAATATAAATTTTCCGGTTCTTCCACGGATGTTGTGATATTTTAATGAAATGTCATTAGAGGACCAAGTAGACGAGAATAAATTTTGGCGTACTTGTGTCTTCTTTTTCAATGTGAGGGCGAAGTAACGGCAAACAAATTATTAAACGTTTCACTGTTCCATCCGCGGAAAGTTGATATAATCCTCAGATTCAGAGTATAACATATGCATTTACGACTTTGCAGTTGTATATCGCTCATTTTAAACAATTCCCTGGACTAGTGTCTTGTTTTCTTTTTCTTTAAACACAGTGCCAGAATCAACGTTACAAATACTTTATCTGCATTTGTAGCCATTCCAGAATGCCAAAATGCAGCGTACACGGAAAGCGACTGCCTCAAAAGTAAGCTTTCTTTGGATGTGCACGGGCTTTTTGACAGCCTTCGCGACATAAGAGCGATCTTGACAAGCCACTTTGCTCTTTTAGGAGGGTCTTAACAAGTTTTAAAAAGTTTCATTGTCCATTCGAAGAAAGTTGATGTAATCGTCGGGTTCTGAGTGTAATATTTCCTTTAGCAGATTTTCATGGATAAATCTCTCATTTTAAGTCATTCCCTCGACCAGATTCTTGTTTTCTTCTTCTTCTTTAAACACAATGCCAAATTCAATGCCAGGACTCCTTTGTCTGCGTTTGTGGTCGTTCTCACTCTGCTTCGAAGTGAAGTTAAACTGACAAAGATTGTTTGAAAGTGTACGGGCTTGGTTGGCACATCCGTGGCTACATAAGAGCGATTTTGTCCAACTCGTTTGATTGTGTACGGGCGGATTTAGAGAGACTCACCAACTGTGTGAAATTTTTCTTCCTTTGCAATTCTGAAACTAGCCAGACATGAGGCTCTTGCTAAATTAGTATCAGAGTTAATCTCATTTGCCATGCATTTGGATTCTTTTTTACAAAACGCAGATTTCCTTTGAAGCTATTCAATAGGTTAACCAACTAACCCAGAGAGCTTGGAATTTTGGCGACGTATTAATAAAGAAGGCTTCATGCTTTGATTTGAAAGCATTTCTAAGCATACAACGCATTCGGGAATTGGTTATCATTAGTTTCTGTAACGACGTTTACTGAAAAGCCAAACAATAAGTAGCTTTCGTCATACTTGGGGTTAGGTATTGGTTTAGGTTTGAGAGGTGGCATGAGCCCCCTCTCATATTTCTATCTTACGATTCTCCTCTCTAATTGCATGCGGTGAAAAGTTGCAATTCCTTCACACGCGGACTTCCCACGCAGCGTCTCTCGTCACCCGGGTGGTCCGGTGACAGGCGGGCTCTGTTGAACTGGAGAGGGTTAAGCCGACGGGTGCGAGGAAGTCGAGTGAATGCTTTGCAGACGCCGACATTGTCAAAAGACACGCCAGGAGGGGTTTGAAGTAGCGGCTGGGCTAGAGGTTCCGTTACTTCGCAGAATCTTAGCGAAAACACTTTCTGGCGGGCTACCAGCGAGGCGTGGGAATGACTTGTGTACCCAGGCAGTTGTGGCGGGAAAATTCCCGCGCTTTCTGCAAAATAGTAACTGTGATTGGCTTGCTCAGGGCATAGCTCCGTGACGTAGCAAAATCAGCACAGAAATTGGCGCCAAGAATCTCCATTGGTGGAATGGTAGTGCTCCGGCAATGGAGTGGAATTTCCGCCGGTTTTCGAGTTGCTGATTGGAACGTTTAACCACGGCCACTGTCGTGGGGGCGGGAATGTTGTGTGTTCGGCCTGTACGGGTGCTCTAGGTAGTCGGCTCTCGTGGTTCGGTGGAGGACGTCGAAGCAACCAGCCATCGCCGCCGATACGCCAGATCGTGTTCTGCCAGTCAAGAAGACAGTTTGGTAATGTATGTCCGCAGCACCGGCAGATAGGGATTTTCCTAGTCAATCAGAGCTCAGCAGAGCGCGCCTGTTCGTCTCTTTTTCTAACTTTGTTCTGTCTTGAGTAGCAGCAATTACTGTTGGGTTAGCTGTGTGTCTCTCTTGAGATTTGAGTGGCAAGGAATTGGCTCCACATACCACTTCGTCTTAAACCTCACGATCTAGTTTAGGGACAACTTCACCTTTACAGTGTTTGTATGAGTCTCCAATTTGAGCCAATTTGATGTATTATAAAGATTTCATGTGGTTTTTTTGTTATTTTGTGTTTAGTCTTAATAAACCATATTGTTATTTTGGACAGAACTTTCATTCTGTTAATCGGTAGAGTAACCCATCATTTCTCACTATGTTAATGAAACCTTCGTTTATTTAACTTATTTATCAAATTAAATTATTGCAGGTGCCAAACTCTCTTCTACTCCACTGGCAGGGTTGATTAGAGTCAGTTCGCGTGTTTTTTTTATCCTTGTGCAACAGCAAAAGTCGGAGTTAGAATAGGGGGGGCTTAGAGCATCATTTACATATGTAGATTCAAGAAGAATTTAGTGTCAAATACACTGCTAGCCCCGGCACCTCGCAGGTTTTTCAATTGCATTCTTCGGAATAGAGGGAACTTCCTGATGAAAAATCGCTTAATGGTTAACTTAAAACATATTCGCGTACAAGGTAAATAGTCAAGTTAAACCTCACACCACAGCAATAGTCGCTTAACGTGACACCCAACAAAGCGACAATATCAGCGATTAACCATTCACTGCATAATGGCCACTGCAGCGCCACACATCGGTACACCACATAAGCTGGCAGCAGCTGCACAAAAACTTTCGAATACTTACCGACAAGACACGATCAAAAAATCGCCAACGTCAAACCAAGATGATCACTCCCTGCCAAGTGTAAGGTGCACCTTCTGTTCAAGCCACATTTTATTTCCTTATTTTCCAGTATTACAATTCCATATCGCGTCTTCGATATCAGGTAGCACTCAGCGAGTAAAGCGGTGCTGCAGAACGCAAGATTTCAGTTTCCACGCTGGCTGTAGGAGCCTGTGGACAGTACTGTGTTGCCAACGGACGGTGGTGTGAGTCACTGTGGCACACATGAGAACGTCCGTCAGTTATTCTGCCGCGAAGCAAGTAATCTTGCTTAAGGGGGGACGTTGATGAAAAACACACACTATTTCAAAAGTGCACCAAATCCACAGGGAGATACGGCAATGAAATTTTGTACCACGCTTTACATGAAAGTTACACATTTACATATAAAATGCTTTGATTATACGTATTCAACTTTTTAAATGAAATTTGAAGTTTTATTTTCAAAAAGTAATGTATGTTCCTTTTTCTCAGAAAGTATTCAAGAGATTTCTACAAAAATTTCTCTGTTTTATCTCTTTATATGTTTCAAACTTCTCTGTCGAGGTTTTTGGAAGAGGTCAAATAGGAGAATTTTCATAATTTTTTAATTATAATTCCACAAGTACAATTTTAAATTTTGCAAAATTCCAAGCACTTTGTCCCATATCTCAGAGTGCAATTAGAATTTCAAAATTTGGTCTTGAGACAACGTTCATTAGGTTTACAGAAATATGTGTACAAAATTTCATAATTCTAGCATTCATATAATCCGAGGAAAAGGTACATAAACTTTAAAAACCAAACTTTTCGGGAAGCGCAATTTAAAGTTCAACCTAACTTTTCTCCTTCTCTCACTTCTTCAGAAGGCACCACACTTGTTCTCTGGGTCGTCTTTCCCTTCAAGGCTTCTCTTCTGGTTTCTTGTTGTCTGTCTTTTTTCCTTTATCAGGTCTTCAACTGACTTATCAGCTCCAGAGACACGCTGTAAATCTATTTTTCTCAGGATTTCTTGAGTAAAATTTCCTATCTTGAAGCCCATTCTGTCTAATACCTTCATCCTCCCGACGTTCCCGTCATTAAATACAATATCTGCATCATAAGTTGCAGTTCTGACAACTGTATCAGATGCAAATGTGTTTTTACGACATCGTTTCCATATGAGTGACTTTAGAGAATCGTTTATAAGATACGGAACAGTCAAAGATGATCTATAAAACCAAAGAGTATGTATCACGGCCTTCTAGATGCATCACGCATACGTTTGGTTGAAAGTAATAGACAGAACCGTTGTTCACTGAGCTAGTATTGAAGCGCTGCTTCAAAACGTGGGCGTAGCAGGGAGGCCGCGTCACACTTTTAATTAATTTTCAGGCACTTCTGATGCTATTTCAACATTGAAACTTTGGGAACGTATTGTCCATGAGTTGTACTAACAAATAAAAATAAATTGAAAATTGACATTTTTGGTCAATTTCATCAACGTCCTCCCTTAATAAAGACGAGGGCTATTGGGAAGGTAAGGTCCGATCGGTTGCGAAATAGAAACCACAGTGAAAATCAAAAGTGTTTCATTTATAACAGTTAGATACACCTTCCAGCTACTTCTCTACATAGTCGCCAATCCGACGTACACATCTGTCGTAGCGTTTTACCAATACCCTCGTTGTAGAGGACAGCCGCTTGTGGTTTCCACCAATTCTCTACGCTGATCCGTGCCAAAATGTCGCCTTCATAACCAGCGGTTTCTGTGAGCAGAGGTGAAAATCAGGGAGAACTAATCACGGCCTGTATTGTGGACGATCAAACACTTCCCACAGAAAACGCTATAGGAGCATCTTCATTGCCCTGCAGACTGCGACCGAGAATTGTTATGAATAAAGGAGACGCGTGACTGTTACGTTATGTGGGCTGCACGACATCGGGCGAAATCTCTCACCAGGTCTACATGCTTGGCAGGAGACACTACTTTCTAGGCATCTTTACGCGCTCACTGTGCGCTCAGAACTGAACAGAACGACGGGCATACTAGAGACACTGCCCAACTCATCTCTGCAAAACTTCATCAGATTTGCACTGTAGTTTCCTTTCTGTGACGATTGGACCTTATTTTTCTAATAGCCCGCATATTTGCTAATAAAAGTTGCTTTTTCCAATACAGATTTTAGGAGAAGACTACAGGTGATAAGTACTTTGTTACGGTGCCAGGAATTGATCACCTTCGTAAATAAACAATAATGTCTAAGTTAACGAAAATGTACGAACGTCTACGGAATGTCACGAGTGTGAAGTACGTACAGGCTGCGTGCCCTAGTCGCCAGTCGAAGATAGCCCTCTTACCTACTTCTGTCGTAAGACCGTGCTCTTAGTAAATTGTTAGTTTTCAGATAATCATCATTAATTGTGTGTAGTAAATAAATACATCATAAAGGCATCGCTTTTTGAACGTTATTCCGAGTAGCATAGCTCCCCGCTTCATCACTCAGAATCACAGGAAGTAGAATTGCAGTTTACAGAGAACCAGACGGCGCTGATGCTGCTTCTGCGAGGGATATGAACTTCGAAAGTTTCTCAGCTCAACAGGTAGAAACAATCCTACACGACGGGTCACTAAGATAGTGCAGTGTCAGCAAAACGCGGACGGGAAAGCACGTCCGATCATACTGTACTTCTCTTATACCGTCATCTACTGATTCACTGGCCAAATTTCTGCATGTTTAGTACATGTGAGAGGTTCTTGTACAAGGCAGCGCCGACTAGTGGGGGGAGAGGTGGAGAGGGTACAGTTCAACCTGCCTGTGTGCCGTATACAGTTTCAAACAGATATCCTGCGGGAAATCCATCTTCTGTAACATTATACCGATACTTTGTTCAGTCAGTTTACTCACTGTCGTTTAACATAAGAGAATTATTTTACATACGCCAATAGGTGTTTTGTTTACTTGTATGCGAATCGCCTGTAATGTCCTTACGTACCAACAGTGAGAGGCTACAACCGTATGGCAGCCCCTAATGTAGACCCTTTCCTCAGTTACTCGAATGACCAGGCAAGTTTCACGAATATATGAGACAGAGAGTGAAACGTTCTGTTACATATTCCAGTCTAATCGTGGTGATACTGAAAAGCAAGTTGCAAATACTCTGCACAACTCCAAATAAATTCAGCAAAACAGGTAAATGACAGTTAATCTGCAACGAATGACATTCAGAATATGTATGAAGTACGAACATAAATTTTAGAATAATATGCTCTGAACAGGTAAGACAGTGAGTAGGGGAAACACAAACTCGACATCTACAAACCGCCTCATATAGCAGAACCACCGTCCTACTGACACAGAAACACGAGTAAGCAATTTAATTCGGAGACAGCTGATGCCCACCTACCACATCTGGAGAAAAATCCAATCCAATAACTTTAAGTACAAAAATTTACATATGGCACTTTTCTCACTTGAGCATTTAATTTTTTTCGGGTTATAATTTGGGTCTTAAATTTCTGATACAGATGTTGCCCGTATTGCAGATGACGTGCTGCATTAGGTATAGACATGAGGCCGAACTAGCTGACAGTCACAGAAGCCGGATAATGTAATGCAAGGCAACGTTCAGTTACTTATTATTAAATTTTTAAGTTATTCGAAACATGTGGTTTCCAGTAAAGTAGCGATTTCAGGCCACAGACTCCGAGACGTATCCCTGTTGTGATATTTCTGATACTTTGGATGCCAGTAACTCCTTCTTGCATGTGCTAAACGTATAATAGGGTGACCAACTCTCCTGTGTTTCCATGGATCTGCTGTCTATAGGGTGATTCACCTCAAACTTGCTCCACAGATATTGCTGAAATGGAAAGTGCTGTTGTTGTACGATTTTCACAGTCCGGGGCTCGTATTGTTAGCCAATAAACAGATTGTAGTAATACTTAGAAAGTGTTTTTTTTTTGTCCAAACATACACTTTTTAAATGGAACAATGCCTGTTGACATTAACAGACTAAAGGTAGGGTAAATTAGAATGTCAATGGTGTTTTTTGCAGGATTTTAGTGCGAGACGTTTACGAGATACCGTATTTTGAAAAGTTTCACACAGACATTTGTTTGTACCATTCAGCCTTCGTATTTGGTAGGTACGATGTTGTTATGTTTGCTACCAGTGTCCTTGTGTGCTAACTGCGACTTGCTATTCTGTTAGTGTGTGACAGCTCAAGCAGTGCCCGCATCTCGTGGTCGTGCGGTAGCGTTCTCGCTTCCCACGCCCGGGTTCCCGGGTTCGATTCCCGGCGGGGTCAGTGATTTTCTCTGCCTCGTGATGGCTGGGTGTTGTGTGCTGTCCTTAGGTTAGTTAGGTTTAAGTAGTTCTAAGTTCTAGGGGACTTATGACCACAGCAGTTGAGTCCCATAGTGCTCAGAGCCATTTGAACCATTAGCTCAAGCAGTAGGCTGTGAGCGGACGATGGGATTCACCAACGTAGAAAAAGCCGACATGCTCATGGTGTATGGAGCGTATAAGGAATATGCAGTTCTTTCGTGTACGGTATATGCGGCAAGATATCCCAATAGACATCAACCATTTCGGCAATTATTTATCAGCCTCTTCCACCAGCTACGTCAAAGTGGTAGTGTAACACCTAGACAACGTACCAGAAGGAAACAGAAGAAAACAATGTTCTTGCTGCTGTTGCGAGTTGATCCGCACGTTAGCTACTGTGCAACTGCACGAGGAAGTGGCATGAGTCAGGCGGGTGTCCTACACATTTTCCATCTACACAGATTCCATCCCTGTCACATTTCTCGCCATTAAGAGCTGCATGAAAATGACTATGACAACCGTGTTAGCTTCTGTACATGGGCATTAAGAGAGGATGCTCCGGATGTATCATGTACGAGGGCGGTTCAGAAAGTAACCTCCGATTGGTCACAGTGCGGGTTGTGGGGGGAGTAGCGACGCCATCTGTGCGTTCACGCACTCAACAGGTCAGTCGGCATCAAGCCGTGGTCGAGTGAACGTCGTACCTGCGCTAGTTTAGTTTTTGTGGCAGTTTGAAATGTGTGCTGCAATAGAAAACCCCGCCAAATGTGAAGTGCGTGCTGTCATAAGGTTTTTTATAGCCAAAGGATATTCTGCAGCAGCTATTCATCGTGAGCTTTGTGCCGTGTACGGACCAAGAGTTATGAGTGAAGGAGTTGTCTGTGAATGGGTACGTTTATTTAAAAGTGGACGAGAAAACGTTCATGATGAAGAGAGGAGTGGTAGACCATCATTGGTGACTGACGAACTCGTTCAGACAGTTGATGCAAAAGGTCGTGAAAATCGACGTTTCTCAATGTCGGAGTTGTCTACTGGTTTTCCACAGATTTCTAAGACTCTCTTGTACGAGATAGTGACAGCAAGATTGGGTTACCGTAAGTTCTGTGCACGATGGGTGCCCAAAATTCTTACCGACCACCACAAAACTCAAAGAATGGCCTCTGCATTAGACTTTCTGTCACGTTATGAGGACGAAGGAGAACCATTGTTAAACAGAATCGTGACCGGTGACGAAACCTGGATTAAGTACGTGAACCCTGAGACAAAAGAACAATCAAAGATGTGGGCACATTCAAATTCGCCTATCAAACCAAGAAAAGCCTCGCAAGATTTTTCTGCCAGAAAACTGATGGCAACGGTGTTTTGGGATGCCAAAGGGGTGTTGTTGGTTGAATTCATGGAACGTGGTACGACCATTAATCAAGACGTGTACTGTGAAACAATAAAAAAGTTACGATGGGCTATACAGAACAAACGCCGTGGTATGCTGACTTCCGGTATCGTTTTTTTGCACGATAACGCCCGTCCTCACTCTGCTCGCAGAACAACGGCCCTTCTTGAGTCCTTCAAGTGGGACGTTATCAACCATCCACCTTACAGCCCAGACCTGGCGCCATTTGAAGAAATGGCTCGGGTCACAGCGGTTTGATGACGACGAAGAGCTCAAAGATGCGGTCACAGGCTGGCTCCAGGCACAAGCGGGTGATTTTTATGCAGAAGGAATTTCAAAGCTTGTGAAGAGATACGATAAGTGCCTCAATCGCTATGGAGACTATGTAGAAAAATAGTGCAAAAATGTAGTTGTAAGATGTATATATTAAAATATTTTTATTTAACTTGGTGTATTTTTTTAAATCAACCGGAGGTTACTTTCTGAACGGCCCTCGTATATTGTTTAGTGATGAAGCCACATTTACCAATCATGGCCAGGTAAACCGCCGAAACATACACTACTGGTCTGTTGACAATCCCCGTTGGCATAGTCAAGTGGAACAGTAACTCTATGGCCTGGGATAGCGAACCATCACCCCACACGCCCGTGTTTCATAGACGGAACACTTAACGTGTGCAAGTATCGCAGTCTCCCAACAGGCCGTCTTCACGCATTCTAGACGACATTCCTCTGCAGACTATAGTCCGTGAGACGAGTGATTGGTACTGACAGTTCCGGCGGGCAGACGGCGCTGTTGCCGAACGTGGCTCACAGCACGCGGCGCCCTGTCTGCTACACGCATTCTCTAGCAGCAGAAATAAAAGCGAGACAAAATACAAGTCGTATTGGTACGCGTGAATTTATTTAAAGTTGATGCTTGAAATATATTAACTCGGGCGTTCCATCATTCCAGCCTCTACGTAAAGAATGGCTGGCATTGACCCAAGTTTCATCTAACCACACTATACTTTCGAATTCCACACCCATGATCCTGCGCAGAAATCTGCACCGCCATGCAACTACATCTGTCCTTGCCATTAATATTTTGCGTCCGTTAAACAGTGAATAGCTGAAGCCTATGTCTTTCAACACTGTACGCAATGAAAATTTGCTCCCTTTAAAAAGATCGTCTTTCTGAAGCGACACCAGTAATTTAGATAGAGTGGGATGTTCCCTTCTCTTATAACAGCTGTATATATGACGACGAATAGCGTCTTTCTGAAAATCGTCCAAAGCTGTCACCTGCTTATTTCTCGGTCGCTTCTTTCCTGGTGTGTGCAGCTTTGTTGTGCCACTCTCGTCACAATCTACACTATACTGTTCTTTCCCTATCTTTACAACAGTGTTCTTACTTATTTTCAATGCTGCTGCAGTTCTCTTCACAACCTGAACAACAGGAATTAAGAGCCCACCTTTGTCCTTTTCTTTCTCAAAGTAATCCCTCACAGAGCACACGAATTCACGGGCCTGGGTGCGTAGCACACTTTTCTTCCTCCGTTTCACTTCTTGTGGTGGGCTGGTACTACCCGCCGCACTAGACATTGTTTACAACGAAACATAAACAAAGAAACACTAAAAACAACAAAAACGAAATAAACTGCGAATTCAACTTCAGACAAACGAAGAACGACCGCACCGCCTGCACGCGAGACACTGGTAAGTTTCATAAGCGCGCGCGACCGGGTTTCAAATCGGCAACGTGGCCCTTGGCTACCCGCTCAAAGTCAGGCCGTCATTGGCTGCCTGCCTGCGGTCGCTAGGCAACGGAAAGACGCTACCGAGCTGTCAATACCAAAGACTCGTCTCCCAGACTATAGGAGGAACTTGTGGTGCTAACGTGATGACTGTCCAACCCATAGTGCACGAAGTACTATAGCATGTCTTCACGAATTGTTCCAAGATCGCTGGATTGGATGCAGAGGACCTCTACCTTGGCCGGCCGGTTTGACGCCTGTAGAGTTTTTTCCGCGAGGAAAGCTGAAAGATACTGTCTGCAAGGACATACCAACACACCTGATGATACGCAACGACATGGTACTGCAGCCTGCTCGAGCATCTCCGCTGAAATGCTAGCACGTGTGCAGCAGTCGTTCCGTACCAGACTGGAGGCGTGTACTGCCGCTGCCGGAAGTCATTTTGAACACAACCTGTGATGGCCAGTTTTCTCGTTTCTGGTCATAATCCACGTAACACGTGTATTCACTTGTGTTGTTCTTAAGTGTGTGCTACCACAGGCATTGTGTAAGTGTTGGTGAGGAAACTTTTCAAAATACGACATCTCGTAAACAATTACCACTACCATCCTGCAACAGACATCAGCGACATTTTAATTTGTCCTATTTTTATTTTGTTAATATCAATAGTCATTGTTCCATTTAAAAAGCGTATGTTTGTACAAGAAATACACTTTGTGAGTAGTATTACAATCTGTGTATTGGCTAACAATACGAGCTCCTGACTAACAATCCATTCTGTGAAAACCGAACACTTTCCTTACCCGCAGTATTAGGTGTCCAAGTTTTAGGTGATTCACCCTGTATAGCAACTCTTTCGGACAGAAGAACACGCAGGTAGGCGGCGGATGCTGCGTACACCAGATATGGAGGATCGGGTTCTACAAGATATCGAGACGAACCCTAGTACAAGCTCCAAATCTGCTTTATGCACAGTCCGCCGCTTCCCTGCACAGCAGTCTCTCTGAAAGGACCCATCAACAAACAAACGCCAAAAAAGGGCTTGAAATGTTGTGTGATGTGGTTGGGTCTGTGAGGGTACTTGTTTTGGTGTGGTTGTACTGCTTCTCGACCGTTTCCATCGACTTGGTCGTATACTAACACCATCTCGGTTTGTTCCCGACATGAATACCGGACCATTCTGTTGTTTACGGTACGCTACGTAGCCGTACCGTAGGCCCAACCACAACGGAGGGGTATCTGTTGAGAGGCCAGACAAACGTGTGGTTCCTGAAGAGGGGCAGCAGCCTTTTCAGTAGTTGCAGGGGCAACAGTCTGGATGATTGACTGATCTGGCCTCGTAACACTAACCAAAACGGCCTTGCTGTGCTGGTACTGCGAACGGCTGAAAGCAAGGGGAAACTACAGTTGTAATTTTTCCCGAGGACATGCAGCTTTACTGTACGATTAAATGATGGTAGCGGCCACTTGGGTAAAATATTTCGGAGGTAAAATAGTCCCCCATTCGGATCTCCGGGCGGGGACTACTCAAGAGGACGTCGTCATCAGGAGAAAGAAAACTGGCGTTCTACGGATCGGAGCGTGGAATGTCAGATCCCTTAATCGGGCAGGTAGGTTAGAAAATTTAAAAAGGGAAATGGATATTCAGAAGGATGTAGGCTGCAGTAGGTACTGGGAGATGAAGGAGCTTGCACAGGATAGAGTGGGATGGAGAGCTGCATCAAATCAGTCTCAGGACTGAAGACCACAACAACAACAACGTCAATCACACAGCCCGCAACACACGAGGAATACAGAGCACGTGGTCAGAGGACATGTCATTCGTCAGCGCCATCTACCGTGTCAAAGATGCGTTTCCGGACACGTGTGCATAACACTTTCTTCCCTCCATTTCCAGCCGGGAATCCGTCCCTGCAGTTTGCCGGTTTTATTAATGCTCATCCGTATCTGCGCATAACATGTGATGAACATTAAAATGATTTGTTTAGATTCGTTTTTCATTTCATAGACCCAAAAAATGAGGAGGTTGTCGTAGGCGCCGAACATGTCAGAAAACATAATATAACACATTTAGAAAGCTTGATCTCCAAATGGCTCTGAGCAGTCCCCTAGAACTTAGAACTACTTAAACCTAACTAACCTAAGGACATCACACACATCCATGCCCGAGGCAGGATTCGAACCTGCGACCGTAGCAGCCGCGCGGTTCCGGACTGAGCGCCTAGAACCGCTAGACCACCGCGGCCGGCGCTTGATCTCCCCCAAGTCCTTTTTGGTTTCCCCTCCACTGCGATTCTTCTTTTCGCGTCCGCCCTGCCCGCCCCCCTTTTCTATGTCCCCTCCCTTCATCGGCTCCCCCTTTTTTCTTTTCCTCTCTTCTCCCCCTTTTTCCCCTCATCGGTCCGGGTCCTCCCCCCCCCTCCCCGCTATCTGCCGCCGTGTCACCTGTATAGTGCTGTTTTAAGTGAGTGTTCAGTGTTGGCCGGCCGGAGTGGCCGTGCGGTTCTAGGCGCTACAGTCTGGAGCCCCGTGACCGCTTCGGTCGCAGGTTCGAATCCTGCCTCGGGCATGGATGTGTGTGATGTACTTAGGTTAGTTAGGTTTAAGTAGTTCTAAGTTCTAGGGGCTGATGACCTCAGCAGTTAAGTCCCATAGTGCTCAGAGCCATTCAGCGTTGTGCGTCCCCTGTCAGTGTTGCGAACGGCCACTATACTGTCGCGGGTTGTGTTTTTTATCTTGTGCGAACAGAAACCAGACTTTCGCCATGTTTTGTTTTAATTGTGCCTGTCTACTTATTGTGTGTCTTCATCCGCATCGTCATCGCAATGTTTTTATATTTTAAATTCTACAACTTTTCGCCAGTTTATAGTTTTCTATAATGCCACCGTTTTATCGCCTTTTTCCTTGTTTGTTTATATTCTCATTATGTTTTTTAACTTTACTGTAGGCTGTAGAGCAGCATATTACGCTGCTACCAGCTGCCCCGCTGCAATAAATGAAAAAAATGGAAAGTTTGAGTGTAATATTAATTTATGAATTTACACTACAAATGAGTCTTATAAGCTGTTGCGTTCTAAAAACTTTATTTTGCTTTGTAGCCCAAAATATGATACCATATGGCATAATATAGTAACAGTAAGCAAAGTATGTTACCTTTCTATACTTTTATCTCCATTGTCACCAATTACAATAAAACGCGAAGTAGATGTGCAGCTGAAATTCATTGCGACTAAATCTCCCTTAAACCTCCCTTAAAATCGTGATCAGATGTTGTTCATCTCCCTAAGAATCGTAATCATATGTTAGTCGCCCTAGCGTAAAAGTTTCTCATAGTCCTCGTTTTGTGATTCAGAACGTCGCCCGATTCGACAAAAGAAAAGAAAATGATACGAATTACACCGATCGTCGTACGAAGTCCTTACCTTCGGGTTTCGAGATTGTTGCACTTACTGGCTTACTGATTTGGGAAGTCCGTCCGTTTTTGGCCGATGTCGGTCGTCGGTGGAATGCCCCGATGTCGGTGCCACTGTGACTGTGGCCTTCCAAAGCTCGTATCCGCTATCGGAAGAGGAAGAGAGCTTGACATGTGGCAGCCTCTCCCACGCTCTTCGCAGTGGTTTCCACAGTATGTAGCGGGTGGTTACAATTAAACTCTCAACATTTAATACGTTATAACAGGGAAACTAATTACCGCACGAGTACCAAACTTGGTAGCATTAATGACAAGGATATGGGGAAGAGAAATAATGGAGAATCAGTCCAATTGAAACACGTTTAATGTGCTGCTACGGTACTCATACCATTAAAAACCAGTACCATTACGGCTACGAGACAGGCTCAATATGGTGCTCACCAGTGGCCAGAAGAGTATGAAAACGTAGGATTGGAATCTGCACAGCAGAACGAAGCATGTCTCTAGGTATGCTGGCTACCTCTCTTGATATGCTGTGCTTCAGATCAGCACATGTGTGAATGTCCCGTGGTAAAACCTGTCCTTCAGGAGGCCCCGCAACCAAAAATCACAGGGAGTGAGATCAGGTGATCGTGCCGGCCAAGCATTTGGAAACGATCGGCTCATAATTCGATGGTTTCCAAATGTGTTTCGGAGAGGCAGGTGAACTTCACGAGCGACGTTCGGTGGGCCCCCACTTTGCATGAAAACGTTAGTTGCATCTCTCTCCTGTGAGGCGGGTATGACATGCTGGCGAAACATATTGTAATAACGCTGGCTACTCAAACTGCACGTCTTTGGTACTTGAGCACCATGTTCAATAAGGATGGGCCGATGTTGAACGTAGCCGTGAAGCCACACAATATGGTGACACGTGCGCCATACAGAGGAACTTCAGGCACAATGACTGGAGGTGTAGATCCTCATATTCGGCGATTCTGTGTGAGCCGGCCGCTGTGGTCGAGCAGTTCTAGGCGCTTCAGTCCGGAAGCGCGCGACTGCTACGGTCGCAGGTTCGAATCCTGCCTCGGGCATGGATATGTGTGTGATATCCTTAGGTTAGTTAGGTTTAAGTAGTTCTAAGTTCTAGGGGACTGATGACCTTAGATGTTAAGTCCCATAGTGCTCAGAGCCATTTGAACCATTTGATTCTGTGTGTTCACTTCACTCATCAGAAAAAAGTAGCTTCGTCTGTCCGTAGGATGGTTCAGGGCCAGCCCTCGTCGACTTCGGTCCTTGCTAGAAAGTGGAGAGCAAAGTCAACACTTCGTTGTACGTCCTGTGGCGCAAGCCACTGTACGATGTGGATCTTGTATGGACACCATTTTAGAATGGTACGAAGCACCTTCTGTACAGTGCACTACGGGATGTTAACTGTTGCGACACAGCACGCGCATTGCCTGACGATTGCGCGCAGCGTTGTCTGCCGTAGCAACAGCGATTTCATCGACCACCTGTCGTGCAACTGGTCGTCGGCCTCTTCCCGGAGCGACGCCCAGTTCTCCTGTTGATTCGAACTTCTTCACCGTGCTCCGAATAGCAGGCAGAGAAAGAGGACCTTTCTGTAATCTTTTCAACCGGCGATATTCTCGAAGTGTAGCTGCAGCAAAATGGTTCAAATGGCTCTGACCATTATGGAACTTAACATCTGAGGTCATCAGTACCCTAGAACTTAGAACTAATTAAACCTAACTAACCTAAGGACATCGCACACATCCATGCCCAAGGCAGGATTCGAACCTGCGACCGTAGCGGTCGCGGCGGTTCCAGACTCAAGCGCCTAGCTGCAGCATTGCTGTTGTTTTTATAATAGAGCTTCAACAATAGTACCCTTCTCCTTTTGTCCAAGCTCATGTTGACTCGTCAACAAGTGCACTGCGACTGGTCAGGTGTGTGAGACTATGAATCATAATGACCGATCACGACATCTGGTGGGCCCGCATCTCGTGGTCGTGCGGTAGCGTTCTCGCTTCCCACGCCCGGGTTCCCGGGTTCGATTCCCGGCGGGGTCAGGGATTTTCTCTGCCTCGTGATGGCTGGGTGTTGTGTGCTGTCCTTAGGTTAGTTAGGTTTAAGTAGTTCTAAGTTCTAGGGGACTGATGACCATAGCTGTTAAGTCCCATAGTGCTCAGAGCCATTTTTGACATCTGGTGGCCATAGTTGGAAGTGGTCAGTGGCGCTGTGGCGCATGAAATCATGCACGCCACACTCTGGACATTAATGCTACCAAGTTTGGTACTCGTACGGTAATTACTTTCCGTGTGAAATAGGGAAAGTTACATTGTAACCACTCGGTATTTGGATGCAGATAGATATACACGTTTGAATGCGCTTACTGCAGTTAAGTTTTCCTGAAAAGCTAATAGCGCGGAATAGCAGAGAATGGTGTTCGACCGCTGACTTGTTTTGTAACAGCTTGTTGACTGACGGCGTGAGGGAGCTGCCCTTGTAGGGCACTCAAGAGCAGCACCACCGTTGGGGGAGACTAGCAGGCAGCAGGGGGGAGAATATTTAATTTGGTTGGGCGCGAGGGGCTGGCCGTGCTGCCACCACTGTACGTGGGGGAGAGACGAGTCCCCCCCCCCCCCCCCACACACACTCCTCCCCTCCACCGTTACGTGGCCGGGTTTGCCTCACCTCGCAAGCGCCGCCAGCTCAGACGGGCGCTTTCGCCGGGGTAACGTGAGCGATAGCGCAAAAACATAACCGTGCACCCAGATCACCACGAGGAACAACTTTAAAGTTTTCACAAATACATACAAGTATAACTATTTTTGATATACACTCAGTCGCAAAAGTATTCGGACAGCACGTAAAAGCGCATAATTTTGCAGTTTGCCGCATGAACAAATACAGAAATTGCACTTTGTAATGTATTTGGGACTCTGGGTACGATGTCGCAACGTGAAACACGCTTCAAATACGAAGAATTGTTGTTGAACATGTGTCTGTTACGTAATATTTCCTGAAAACGACATGGGAAGGTGCAACAAAAGTATTCGGACAAAGGCGGACAACGTGAGAGAATAGTTCATTCCGAGACGCACAGAAAGTGAAGCGACTGTAGTGTGTCCGACATTTCCGCGAGACGATAGCGATGATTAGTAAACACGTATCGCGAGCCTGTGCAGGTCGACGATGGGACGCAGAGGGAAGTGTTCTACGTTCGAGCAAAGGCAACTTGTCGTTTATCATCACGTGAAGGGGAAATTGCCGCAATAGTGAACATGAAGAAAAGTACAGTTCACGACATTATTAAACGGTTCGAGAAAGAAGACCGATTGGAATTCCGTTGCAGTGCAGGACGGCCAAGGACATTTTCACAGAGAGATGAACGTGTGATTGTACAACAGAATTCGAAAATATCTGCCACACGAATTGCAAGTGAGGTGGAGGGAGACCTTGGTATAAAAGTACATCCCGAAACCGTGCGGAGAGTACTACGACGATCGCAGTACCGTGGTCGAGTGGCACGGCGAAAGCCATTCATAAATGCAGTGAACCAGAAGAAGCGTATGCAGTTTGCGAGGGAATACGCCGAATACGATCAGGCTTGGTGGGATCGGGTGATATTTTGCGACGAATGTAAATTTACATTATGGCAAAGCGACGGAAAGGCAAACGTGTGTCGAAAGACCAATGAAGAGCTGAATCCCAGGAACCTCAAACCAACAGTAAAGTTTTGAGGTGGGAACATCATGGTGTGGGGATGCATGTCCGGCAATGGCGTGAGTGATTTAGTGTTCATTGATGATACGAAGAACAAGGAAGCGTATTTGAATACACTGCGAGGACATTTCAAGCAGAGTGCATGACGTCTAGGTGTTGCGAACAACTTTCATTTTTATCAGGATAATGATCCCAAACATACCGCGCGCCGGCCGAAGTGGCCGTGCGGTTCTAGGCGCTGCAGTCTGGAACCGCGAGACCGCTACGGTCGCAGGTTCGTATCCTGCCTCGGGCATGGATGTGTGTGATGTCCTTAGGTTAGTTAGGTTTAACTAGTTCTAAGTTCTATGGGACTAATGACCTCAGAAGTTGAGTCCCATAGTACTCAGAGCCATTTGAACCATACCGCGCATATTGTACAAATATGGTTGCTCTTCAATTGGCCGAAAGTATTGCACCCCCCTCCCCAATCACCAGACCTTAACCCAATCGAACAGTTGTGGGATAAATTGAAAGGGACCCTCCGCGCGGACAACATCTATACGAAGGAGACCTTGAAAGAGAAACTGCGCCAAGAATGGGCAAATATAGGCCCAGATTTCACGAAAAAACACGTGGAAAGTATGCCTAGTAGATTGGAGGAGGTATTGAAAATGAAAGGTGGACCCACAAGGTATTGACATTTTCGTCATGCAACTTACGAACATTTACTGCACAGTGTCTGAATACTTTTGTAGCACGAGGGAGTGCAGGATGTTTCATTTTTGTTGTAAATTTTTCTGTTATTTATGTTTTGGAAACTAAGTAATACAGTAATTCTTTTGTAATTAATGTTGTTACGCATATATAATGCTAATAAATATGTTTGGGTTTCATAGTCAGTGTTTCTCGAGTACTCATTGTGAAACTTCACACTGTCCGATGTAACCTCCCCGCAAAAATCCACAAGTGTAACCTCCCCGCAAAATTAATAAATGAAAATTTGAAATGGAGCCAAGCGTAAACTCCCCACACAAAAACTAAGGGATGAAAATTGACCATAAACCAACAATAATATCAATTAAATAATGAACCATGAACGAAATGTAACCTCCCAACAGAAATAATAATATCTGGTAAATTTTATAAGGACAGCAGCGCTGTATTCTGAATAAAAAAGCAAAAATTCTTACCTCAATAAAAACTGCAATTATATCTGCTCTTAATTATACATTCTTCGACACAGCTTATATTTTGTTTTTATTCTTGGAAGCAATGATAATGCATTGGAAATTGAAATGAATGCTTTTCTTTAAAAGAGTTACTTTATATTATAAAAATTATTATTGGGGCATTTTTCTGAACAAATTAATTACAATTAACATACATTATTAGATATGCGCAATGCTGCTTCTTTACCTTCTACAACAGTACTCATCGTCCAGAATCCTGACCAGAGTCGCGAGCAGAGCACACAGCCGACGCATGCCGACTCCCGCAGACTACTACCGTCCACTCGCTACTAAAGCCGACCGACTACTACTGTATCCGACTGACTACTACTGTCAACTCGCGCAGACTAGCGCAGACACGCGACAAGCAACAACTAACAATAAACTAATCTCTGGTCAGAGATTCTGTCATGCCTCGCCCATCGCCGGCGAAGCATACGCCTTACACCGACTGAGTGTACCGTGTTCGCCACAAGAATGAACCTCATGTAAACATTAACTACGTAGTCTTCCGTGTTTGCCGGAACGTCGTTGGATTTCGTCCCGCGTGGAGCGGAAGTCAAGCTGTCTCGAGGACAATCAAGTACGATAATGACGATACGTTTTATGCTGTGCGTTACGCGTGCATCGACTCAGCTATGATACGAGACAACAGCTTTACCGGCGCATTTAACTTGGACAGCACTGGCCAGGCAAGTGACCTAGCTAACCTGCAATGATGGGAACAGCTACAGTAAAAACATAAAAACAGATGCGCACAGAAACAAATTAACTTCGAATATCATTTAATTTTTTAAGAGAATGAAGTAATATTCGGCAAAACTCTAGCGATACCCCAAGCTTCTTAGGCAACCAGACGGAATGCCGCGTGGGGTAGCCGTGCGGTCTCAGGCCTCTTGCACCGTTCGCGCAGCTACCCCCGTCGGAGGTTCGAGTCCCTCCATCGGGCATGGGTGTGTGTGTTGTCCTTAGCGTAAGTTAGTTTAAGTTAGATTAAGTAGTGTGTAAGCCTAGCGACAGATGACCTCAGCAGTTTGCTCCCATAGTCCTTACCACAAATTTCCAGACGGAAAACACAACACGCTCTCGTTCTTAGCTAATATAGTTGTTTGTTGTTGTGCTCTTCAGTCCAGAGACTGGTTTGATGCAGCTCTCCATGCTACCCTATCCTGTGCAAGCTTCTTCATCTCCCAGTACTTACTGCAACCCACATCCTTCTGAATCTGCTTAGTGTATTCATCTCTTGGTCTCCCTCTACGATTTTTACTCTCCACGCTGCCCTCCAATGCTAAATTTGTGATCCCTTGATGCCTCAGAACATGTCCTACTAACCGGTCCCTTCTTTTTGTCAAGTTGTGCCACATACTCCTCCCCAATTCTATTCAATACTTCATCCTTAGTTATGTGATCTACCCATCTAATCTTCAGCATTCTTCTGTAGCACCACATTTCGAAAGCTTCTATTCTCTTCTTGTCCAAACTATTTATCGTCCATGTTTCACTTCCATACATGGCTACACTCCATACGAATACTTTCAGAAACGACTTCCTGACACTTAAATCTATACTCGATGTTAACAAATTTCTCTTCTTCAGAAACGCTTTCCTTGCCATTGCCAGTCTACATTTTATATCTTCTCTACTTCGACCATCATCAGTTATTTTGCTCCCCAAATAGCAAAACTCCTTCACTACTTTAAGTGTCTCAGTATAGGAATTAAAAACAAGAGTTATGGAAATTCCTAACTTAAACAAAGGGTAATTTCTTTGCGCGAGATATGTGTGACGCAAAAGCGTATTGCATAGATTTGACTGTATAGTTAAACACGGAACCCACTGAAGGTATTACTCAAAGCCTGTCGTCTGGTTATCTCTGAAATCCTTCCACATCCGAATCGGGAAATACGTTTCTGGAACTGTCATCTACAGTGGTACCGAATCGATCGACAATAAATGCCACGTAGCCATCCCAGCGCCACATTTTCTCCTTTTATTACTTACCGTCCTGTATTCTCCTACCGTTCGTCAGTGCGTTAGTTCCAGCACGTCTGACAGCTTAAATGCATTGTTATTTCTTGCGATAAATCCCTTAACTTGGCCCCAGATCAGTTCTCTTGGATTCATAATGCATGGTACGGTGGCAACTGTAAAAATGCAGCATTTGTATGGTGTGATCGATGCTACGAAAATTATTGTTTTCCATGTTTCCACAACGCTTATCACTCTGGCTTGTGTGATACTGCATCTGTGGTATAAAACAATCGACATAGTCCAAATAGAAAGTATTTGATTGTTCAGTTTTGTTCTAAAAATTTGACTTGTTATATTTTCTTGATTTAAACAACCTATATTTAAAATCTGTTATAAAATGTCGAAAATTATGAATTTATATCGGCGATAAAAATTGGAATTTGCGTGCAATATGTAATGAGAAACAAGACGACGTGCGTTTTCCAATAAAATGATGATTTTAATTTTAATACATAATAATTCTCCGGAAAATTTCAAAGCCGACTTTTTCGCTGTAAGTTTGTGAAAACATTAAGAATAACTTGTTTCTCACCAGTTTTTAACGGTATTAAACGCACTTGTTTCATTGCTGAGCAGGAAGCAGCGTCAGCCATTTTCATTCTACGTATTAACAGCTCGACAATCAGAGTACAACAGTACAGAGACTGCGACTGTATATGATTTTTAAAATAAAAACTACATAGATAATGCGTGATAAAAAGTTGATAGCTGTTAATACATTTGAATATCTTAAAGTTTCGTTTACAGAACAAAGTAACAGGATATCTAATGCATAAGCCGGGCCTGCTTCCGAAAGTGTAATCGTACCAGTGTATCTATGCTACGACTGCTGACCGATCATCGAGTTTGTGTTTGTTTACATCGGGTTTATTCTTATGACTGACAAAGTTATAGGATCACGTAGGGACCTCAGCACCTCTTGCCTCTTTGTTATTTCCCATTTTTCCAGTACTCCTTCATCTTCTATCCATGTTGTCCTTTTCATTCTTCTGTCCTTGTTCTTCACGATTTCGTATTTACTCTGCCTTGAAAGCCTTTCTGAATTTAGTATCTTTTCTTAAGGAAGTTTCTTTCTGTTGCTCGAATAGCCTACGGGAATGCTGCCAAGTGAAGTTGAAACGTCTCTGTGGAGTCGTTTCATAAGACGCTTGTCTCACTGGATTCTGTGCATCCTATTCTGTCCGTCACCTGATTGCAGTTTAATTTACTAATTCTCCCAGAAAGACTGAGCAATCAAACTAAGGCTTATTAAATGATATTATGTTTGATTCTTTTGTGTTCATGACCTGTATTTATTACGTTTTCACTTCACCCTACCCTATGTGTGCGTGAATGTGACTGAATGAGTGTTTTTACGTGTGATTTCGGGTTTCTTTTGTGGGGGACGCTGAGTTGGTTGTCGTCTGGTAGGAGCTGGTGATGTTTGCTTCTCGTTTGGAGGGTAGCACAGAATGACTAGGATCCCAGTACCTGGACAGAGAGGTTTACCCCTTTTAGTTTGAGATTGGTTTGTCTGTCAGGTTGGTGGCGGAAGCCTGTCCCTCTGGGACCGGTAGTTAGGCGAAGCTCGGTGGAGAAATGGCACTCTGCAGCTAGCGGTCGGTGAGAACAGTTCGTAGCTCCTAGAGAGGGTTTCTGCTGATAGGAAGTAGGTCGAATTAGAACTTCCTTATGTTAAATTCATGGCATATTTAAGTACTTCAGCTTAACTGAAGCATCTGTGGTCATGTATTTTCGGAATGTGGCATAATTATTTTGTTCAAAATCGGCGATGACGGTGGTTGAAATTAAAAGTGTGGAAGTTGCTTTGTTTCTTTCGGATCGTCATGGGTATGTAGATGGAATGATTGAATTATTGTGTTCCACTTCCCTTTTGTGTGTGTTTCCTTTTTAATTGTGCGATTCTAAAACTTTTTGCGAATTATTTAGTTAAACTTTTTTATTCAGGTACCAGTCATGTGTGTTCATAGAATGAGCATCGAATTCAGTAATGAAATAAATGTGCTACGTAAAAGACAAACTCTGCGTCCTTTATCTTTCTCACTGATGCCAGTTTTCAAATTAATGTTCTATTCCCTGATTTTTTAAAGTTAATCTGCTTGCTTGTGATGAACAAAAATGGGAGGAAAAATCAAAGTGAACGGTGTACTGTTTCAAAATTAAGAAATTATCACATCTAATTAAACAAGCTCATTGATATAGACATACAATGCTGTTCATCTTGTTAGTTTCTTTAAAAAGATTGCATTCTTAAAATTAAATTCTTAATTTAATTAAACTGATAATTTCCAGTTCGGTTTATTCTTAACTGTTGGGAAGGGCTTGGGCTGGTGGCGACCTGTAATTTTTAAATTTGTAATTGTCCTTGTGAGGTGGCTTAACCAGAAATTGCACACAAGGGTTACATCTCCACTATTCTTAGTATGTAACGTATGTCGAGCCTTGGCTAGGATCCGATTACAGTTCTACATACATACTTTACAAAATCTTAGACACCCGCCGATTTTTCGGACAGGTGCACATCCTGTCATTTACGAGGCACAAATGCAGCAAGGAAACTCTGTGCAGGGGAATTTAAAACCTCGATACGCAGAGCATTTCTGAAAAGATACACACACACACACACACACACACACACACACACACACACACACTGTAAATAGTAGCGCCATCACACAGCCAAAGATGAGCGAGTCCATCTCTGTAACAATACGGAGATTCTGCAGACCACTTCCAGCTATTGGGATAATACTTGAGCCGGCTCAGCTCGTATCGATTTCACTTCCAGGCGCCTTCCTCCGCTTAGTTCCTCCTCTGGCCGTTCGGTGGCGCTGCCGCCGCGCCGCGGCCGATGGGCCTAATCTTCACGGCGTGCGAGTCTCATTTGGACAGCGCTGGAAGGAAGTTGGGGCTCAGAGCTGAAGCGGTAGGGACGACGGTTGGCTGGTTGTGCGGGAAGTGACTAAAGACTGCGTTCTGCGAGAGGCTGATGGCTATTGGCTTTCTGTCGAAAGCGTCTTGCCGCCGCCGCCCGCTGTGTTTCCCTCCGTCGAAGTGACCTGTGGGTAACAAGTTATAAGCTGGCTATTCACTTGCAAACTTTTCCCTTTCCTGCGATTTCATCGGAAACGACCGTTGGTTGGTCGATCGGTTGTTTCAGCGGACGACGTGTATTGAGTCTCTTGGCCGTTTCTGGGTTCTCTCTCTGTTCCCCTGATTACTTGCAGTGCATTCCTGTAGCCTCAGTGACTGGCACTTGTCTGGAGTTGCTTGTGGTGCTGTTTCTTTTGGTGGATCAGTGAAGAAGTTCAGCTAATGAGTCCTACTGGGATAGACAAGGCAATTATTGTGCCTATACTCTGTTCATCATAAGAATAAACCTGATGTAAACAAACACAAACGCGATGATTGGTCAGATACTGTAGCGCACGTGCACAGGTGTTACGATTCTGGAAGTAGGTCCTATTTATGAATTGTTACGTTAAAAGAAACTTCAGTATATTCAAATGCATTAGCAGCTATTAACGTTCATTGTAATCGCGCTTTAGTTATGTAGTTTCTCACCAACTGCGACATGGTCGCGTATACAGTGATCCAATACTGTCAAATATTTTTTATTCCGGTCTTTGATCACAATATCAATTCTTTGGACGATGACCGGTTTCGGTGCGTAATGCCCGTCCCCAGATCTTTTACACCATGTGCTAAAGAGATAAGGCCATAATGGCAAGGTTAAAACATGCAAATATAATCAGCACAGCATCGTCACAGGTCTAAAATAAGGTGTAGAATAGGCCACATCGTCCACACAGTCATCATTGCAACTCAAATAATTACTGTGTGGACGATGTGGCCTACTCTACACCTTATTTTAGATCTATGTGACGATGCTGTACTGATTATATTTAAATGTTTTGACGATGCCATTATGGCCTTCTCTGTAGGACATGGTGTAAAAAAAGATCTGAGGACAGTCATTACGGACAAACCGGTCATCGTCTAAAGAATCGATATTGTGATGAGACTGGAATAAAAAACATATGTAGTTTTTATTTTTAAAATCGTGTATAGTCACAGTCTCTGTACTGTCAGCCCCCGGTAGCTGAGTGGTCAGCGCGACAGAATATCAGTCCTAAGGGCCCAGGTTCGATTCCCGGCTGGGTCGGAGATTTTCTCCGCTCAGGGACTGGGTGTTGTGTTGTCCTAATCATTTCATCCGCATCGACGTGCAAGTCGCCGAAGTGGCGTCAAATCGGCAGACTCACAACCGGCGCACGGTCGACCCGACTGTAGGCCCTTGTCAAACGACATTTACGTTTATTTTTACAGCCTCTGTACTGCTGTGTTCTGATTGCCGCCCTCTTAATATGCAGTATGAAAATGGCTGAGGCTGCTTCCTGTTTCCTAGTGAAAACATGCGTGGAACACGCTTAAAAAGTGCCGAGAAGTAGGTTCTTTGTTTGTCATAAGTTTATAGCTACTCGGCTTCGAAGTTTTCCGACGGACTGTATTAGATAGTTGACTCACGTGCACATGTGTGTAAAGTGGAGCCGGTAGGGGGAAAAAGGTATCGTAGCTTAACAATTCGTTGCAGTAAACAGTTAGCCGGTTCAAGCGTCGCTTGAGTCAATTTTGTATTTCGTTCAGTTTGAATTACCTACATCTCATAATTGTAAATATCATCGTGAATGAATAACGCACGTCTTGTTTTTAATTACATACTGCACGCGAAATCCCTGGCTTAATTTAAAATATAAATTTTCAATTATCGATATTTTATGAAAGACTGTTAATAAAGGTTGCTTAAATTATGAAATATAAGTTTAATTTTTAAGGCAAAACTGGAACACTGCATGCTATTTATTTCGACTATTTCCAGTGTTTTATACCACAGATGTAGATATGTGTCGTAGAAACATGAAAAACAATTTTCACAGCATCGAGCACACCATAAAACGGGTGCATTTGCCATTCTGCCATTGCAATATGAACCCAACAGAACTGATCTGGAGCCAACTTACTGGATTTCACCCGAGAAATTACAAGACTGTTAAGCTGCCAGATGTACTGGAATTAACGCACGAAGGTTTTTCGCATTTCGCTGCCGAATGTTGGCGGGATATAGGAAAGAGGAGAAAATGTGGTGCCCGGGTGGCTTCGTGGATTGTTGTTGGTCGACTTCTTATCAACGTAGCAGATGACGCTTCAAGTACTGTAATATGTTTCTCGGATTCGAATAAAGGAGCTAAGAATTTACTAGACGACTGACCGTAATTAACATCTTCAGTGGCTTCAGTATTCGAGAGTACGGTGAAATCCCTGCAGTATGCTTTTGCTTAGCTCATAGCTCTCAGAAAAATTATCCTGTGTTAAGTTAGGAATTTTCATCAGACTTGTTTGTAATTAGAATACTATGTCAGGTGAGAACGAGAGCATTTTATACTTTCCGTCTGGTCACCTAAGAAGCGCGCGGTAGTGCTGGAGTTTTGCCGAATGTTATTTCATTTTCTTTAAAAATTAAATTTCATTCGAAGCTATATTGTTTCTTTGTCCGTCTCTTTTTTACATTTGAACTGCAACTGCTCACAGAATTGCAGGTTAGAGCGCTGGTTGGCCAATGCTGTCAAAGTTTAACGCGTCGGTGAAGCTGCTGTTCCGCACATTATCACTTAGTCGATGTCTGTGTAACACAGCATAAAACGTATCCTTACGATCGTACTCGACTGTACTCGTCACAGCTCGGCTTCCGCTCCACGTGCAACGAAATCCAATGACATTCAAGCAAACGCGGGGAATACATGGCGTAATGTTTACATCAGGTTTATTCTTACGAAGAACAGAGTATAGTTGTTGAATTGTTTTGGAATTACGTTGGCCTTCCCTAGCCGCACGGGGAGACGGCTGTCATGTAGCAGACACTGGGGACTGTTGCAGTATTTGTATGTAGCGAAATTTTTGAATGAGCAGTCAGTCTTAACACTGTCAGAGTACCGCGTTTGTGGAGGCAACTTGTTGTAGTTACTTTGGATTAATCTTGTTTAAATATTACCCTCTTGTATAAATGTTTGTCAATTATTCAGAGTTTAGAGGATACACAATAGTTTTATTGTAGTTACCTTTGATTATGCCTTGGGCTTAATTGTTATAAACTTAAGTATTTGTATTTTTTTAAAGAAGGGGTACAAGTTTGCAGAAGGTTAAAGTAGTGAATTATTTTTGTATTTCACGTGCTTACTAAGTTGATCTAACACTAATGCCAGGTTGTCAGTTTTGCAGGCTGGCCTAGTTAGCTATATTAGCTGTATTATATGCCGATCCAGCTCTTGGTTGACATTAGAATTAATTTAATACCTTCAGCTGCTGACGGGAGTAGATATATATCAACGGAGACAGGTGAAAATGTGTGCCCCGACCGGGACTCGAACCAACGCCGACTCAAAGGAAGGCCTCGGCGCTTGTTCGTGACGTCACGTCTGCTAGTCACGGCGAACGCCAGGTCTGTTGCAGGCATACTCATAATGGTGGTGTCACCCTCTCTGACACAGGAAAATGTGAAACTATTGGCGGTAGTTGACCAACACACATTGTTCTGAGAGATTTCTGCAATCAATTAATTGTGCAATTCGTTACACTTCTTAACAAATAGTGTACTCCTGAACTTAAATTTCCACCTGTTTTAAGGATTGACATACAAAAACTTCATGGTTCAGCAGCAACAGAATTCGTGCTTCTTTACCTTATTTGTAAATCTGAGGAAGTTAAGTTTGTATTGGGTTGCTTGTACAAGAAACTGTGAACATATTGGTGCTCTTCTTTAGGTATCTTGGTTGACTATGGGGTGAAGAGCACTGAATGTTAATGAAATATCTTGCGATTGTCCACGTTGAGGGAGGGGTTGGGGGAGAGAAGAGGCAAAAGCGAGATACTTGTTTCATCAAATAAAATTTTTTTTATCTTAGTTTCTCCTTTCAGTTGCGAGAGGGGAATATTTCTTTCCTAATGCGCATGTTTAAAAAAGTTTAAGCTCAGCAGTATTTTCGATGTATGAAGCTATTTTGTTTCTCGTTTAGAATTCCTTTTGTTGAAAACTACTGTAATGTAATGACTTGCAACAGTTGGACATTTGCACATGTAAATTAGTTCACATTTCCAGTGACGATGTCAAACGAAAATAAATAAAACGAGTTAATTGTAAGGGGGTTGGGGTAAGTTTCGATAACAAAATGGATCGAGTAAATATAGTTACTTGAATGTAAAATTTCCGAAGCTTGCAATGGGACAAAGCATCTTTCATATTGATCTAAGTTTGTTTCTGTGGTGTCACGGCCAGACACCACACGTCCTAGGTGGTAGCTTAAATCGGCCGCGGTCCTGTAGTACATGTCGGACCCGCGTGTCGCCACTGTGTGATCGCAAACCTAGCGCCACCACAAGGCAGGTCTCGAGAGACTGACTCGAACTCAGCCCAGTTGTACGGACGACAGAGCTAGCGACTAGACGTACGAAGCCTTTCTCTCTCATTAGCCGAGAGACAGAATAGCCTTCAGCTAAGTTAATGGCTACGAGCTAGCAAGGCGCCATTAGCCTTACACTGATTGTAATTAGAGTCTCACTTGTGTTCACCATAGAGATGTACAAGAAGAAATTAAAGATAAGTATATGAGAAACTCCGTTCTTTTCTTCATAGCATTAATTACGTATCCTGTTCCAGTACTTCACGCCCGTCTGCGTTAGTCTCGCGTGCCTTTTAAGCCACCTCTATCTACAAGGTGTTGGCCCAGCTGCCGACACATCACATGGCGACGAGTCTACAAAGGATCTTGTGTTTTACTTTGCCCTAATTTCTTTGTGTCATGGCTTCGCCACAATCTCCAGATGTACTGTCCGAATTTTATCGCTTGCAGAATCAGCAGACGCAGGCGTTATTGGCTGCTCTTGGACAGCTCGTCCAGGGTCAACTTGCGCTGCACACCGATGCGGCCGCCGCCGCTTCATCGCTACCGCCGCCACAACATGCTGTTGCACCTCAATTCAGACCCTTTGATGCAACCCAAGAATCATGGCAAGAGTGGTCCCGTCAGTTCGACTTCCACCTAGCAGCCTACAGAATTCAAGGTAATGAGCGGCAGCCGCTTTTGCTTTCTTGTGTCGGTGTGTCCACCTACCGAGTGATAGTGAAGTTGTTTCCCCGGCGCGACGTAGCAACTCTGTCCTACGAAGAACTTTTGTCTGCTTTATATGCCTATTTCAAGGAAACAGTAAATGTCGTTGCAAAAAGGTATACGTTCTTTCGTACAAAACGTACGGCCGGTCAGACTAATAGGGAGTGGGTTGCGACATTGCAAGGACTTACTAGGGATTGTGCGTTTGAATGCGAATGTGGCCTTCCTTATTCAGATACTATGGTGCGTGATGCCATTGCACAGAACGTTTCTGATGTTCGCATACGGGAACAGATTTTGAAACTAGTTAATCCCTCCCTTCAACAAGTGATAGACATATTGGACAGGCAAGACACACTTGACTTTGCTCAGGACTCAATTGCAACTTCGCCGGCAGTGTGTCACATTAACCGGCCCGCCGGGCCCGCTGCACGGGACGCTCAGCGGCCCTCGCGCCCGTCAGCGCAGCGGCAGCCTAGCTCGCAAACACGTGCGCCGCGTAAGCAAGCTAATGCAGTGAAATCATGCCCGCGGTGTGCAACTAGACATTCGCGTGACAATTGCCCGTCACGCCAAGCTATTTGCTTTTACTGTCATAAGAAAGGACATGTCCAAAGTGTTTGCCAGAAAAGGCTCAGATCAGACACTCACACCAATTCCAGGCCCTTTGCTTCGCGCCGGAATCGAACCAAGGAAACTCAGGGTCGTGAACCTTCGCCCATGGATATTCATGTAGTTCATTCCACCCCGTCCGGTGACAGTGTTCATTCCACAACAAGTGTGCGTCACCGTCGACGGAAGTCCCGTCACGTCGCACGTGATTCTGTCCCAGTGTCTGTTCCAGTTGCACAACACAGTCGCTTTTGTCGTCAGCAGGACAATAAACTTTTTGTAGACTTAGACTTTGCAGGCAAAGTGATACCATTCCAGCTCGATACCGGAGCTGCAGTTTCATTGCTCAATCACGACATGTACAACCAACTGGGCAAACCTCCGTTGCGTGCCGCAAATGTTCAGCTCAATAGTTACTCAGGCCAGGGAATAACAGTGTTAGGACAGTGCAGCCTTCTTGCAACATACAAGGGACTAACAAAACTTGTGTCATTTTACGTTCTTCGTTCTTCTACTGCAGTGAACTTGTTTGGTTTAGATTTATTTCAGTTGTTTAATTTGTCTATAGTAAATCAGGTCCTCTCAGTGATTCAGACTGTGCCTTCCGCCAGTGTTTCTAGTCTATGTGAGGAATTTGCAGACATTTTTGCACCGGGCCTTGGTTGCGCTAAGGACTATGAAGCGCATTTGGAACTGAAAGCAAGCGCGCAACCGAAGTTTTTCAGAGCGCGCAATGTTCCCCACGCATTGCGTGATGAGGTCGCAAGAACATTACACGATTTAGAATCTCAAGGTGTAATTGAACGTGTGCAGGCTTCTCTCTGGGCCTCACCCTTAGTAATTTTGCCAAAACCTTCCGGAAAATTGAGACTTTGTGTGGACTTCAAGGCAACTGTGAATCCACAACTTGTGACTGCAACTTTTCCTTTGCCCCACCCGGAAGATCTTTTTGACAAACTGTGCCCGGGAAAATATTTTTCAAAGTTGGACCTAGCAGATGCGTACTTGCAAATACCTGTGGACGAAGAATCCCAGCGCGTCTTGGTGGTAAACACGCATCTTGGTTTGTATCGCTTCAAACGACTGCCATTCGGGTGTGCGTCCACACCTG
This sequence comes from Schistocerca nitens, assembly GCF_023898315.1. Taxonomy (NCBI): domain Eukaryota; kingdom Metazoa; phylum Arthropoda; class Insecta; order Orthoptera; family Acrididae; genus Schistocerca; species Schistocerca nitens. The sequence goes on along the minus strand of NC_064619.1, from coordinate 602,312,327 downwards.
CATTGTTTCAGCAATATTTACAAACTGTTTGTGCGTCGGTCCCTACTGCTGCGAACTATCTGGACGATATTGTGATCTCCGGAAAGACAGAAGCCGAACATTTGCAAAATCTCCGAACATTATTTCAGGTCTTGCGACAAAATGGTCTTCGTTTGAGGATGGACAAATGTGTGCTGGGTAAAATAAATTCTCATAAATTTCTGCGCAATGCTTCTTCCATTTCAGCTCCGCTTCATCGCTTACGCCGTAAGGTGTTCCGTTCGTCTGGACGACGGCATGCGAATGCGCCTTTCGCCAGTTGCAATCGGCGTTACTTTCAAATACTTGCCTTACGCCGTTCGATCCCCAGAAACCCCTTTTGTTGATGGTAGATGCATCGGATTTCGGGATCGGTGCTGTGCTTGCGCACAAAGATGGATCGCATGATCGCCCTATTGCCTTTGCGTCAAAATTGCTCTCATCTGCGCAAAGAAATTATTCACAGATAGAGAAAGAGGCTTTAGCTCTCGTGTTTGGTGTTACTAAGTTTCACGATTTCTTGTATGGTCGTCACTTTACCATCATCACGGACCACAAACCTTTGACATCGCTTTTTCATCCGAACAAGCCGGTACCTCCGCGTACGGCGCAGAAATTCATTCGCTGGTCTATTTTTCTCTCGCAGTACCGCTACGATATCTTGTATCGGTCCACTGCTAAGCACGGAAACGCTGATGCGTTGTCCCGTTTGCCTGTAGCTGAGGATAAAGCATTCGATTCTTCCGAACTTGCTTGCATGTTCATTGATGCGGAAACCGATGACGTGATCGCATCGTTTCCGATTGATTTTCGTCGTGTCGGTACAGCCACAGCTGCTGACCCTGTCCTTGCTACTGTTTTGCGTTTTGTTGCTACGCAATGGCCCTTGTCCAAGTCACGGATCGAGGATCCGCTGGTTCGCCGATTTTTTGCTCACAAGGAGAGACTTTTTGTATGACGTGGTGTTTTGTTGTTGCGTTCTGATAATGATCAGTCCTGAGTCGTGGTCCCACGTTCGTTACAGTCCTCTGTCTTACGGCTTCTTCACCACGGACATTGGGGTATAGTGCGTACGAAACACCTAGCTCGTCAGCACTGTACTTGGTTCGGAATCGATGCTGAGATTACAAATATGTGCTCCTCTTGCGTGGTGTGTGCCGAACAACAATCCGCACCGCCGCGGAAATTCTTTGCATGGCCGAAAGCCACTTCCCCTTGGCAACGCTTGCACATCGATTTTGCTGGTCCATTCTGGAATGCTCGTTGGTTGGTTGTGGTCGATGCTTTCAGTAATTTTCCTTTTGTTGTCCGGATGTCTTCCACGACGTCTTCTGCCACAATCCAAGCCTTGTCTGCTATCTTTTGCATTGAAGGTCTTCCGCAGACTATTGTTTCCGACAATGGCCCACAATTCATGTCCGCAGAATTTCAGTCCTTCTGCAAGGCCAATGGTATTCAACATCTGACGTCCGCGCCGTTTTCGCGTCAGTCAAACGGTGCCGCGGAACGATTGGTCCGGACTTTCAAGTCACAGATGTTGAAATTGAAAGAGTCGCATTCTCGGGAGGACGCATTATTGCTCTTTTTGTCCTCGTATCACTCTCAGCCCCGCGATGGTCGCTCGCCGGCTGAGTTGCTCCATGGTCGTTCTCATCGAACCTTGATGTCTTTGCTGCATCCGCCGCATCAGGTTCCTGTGCAGCGGCAGACTCCTGCTTTTGCTCCTGGCGACGTTGTCTTCTATCGCACCTATCGCGGTTCACGGCGTTGGCTCGCAGGGCGCATTCTTCGTTGCCTCGGCCGCGCGATGTATTTGGTTTTGGGGGCCTCTGGTGAGGTGCGTCGGCATCTCAATCAGCTGCGCCTCTGTCGTCGCCCGGGTTCTGCCGCTCCCCGTCTGCTTTCAGCGACGGAGCCGTCAGGTCAGCGCCCTGGGGACCCATCTACTGGCTCGCCTCATCCCCAGGTGTTCCCGACGCTGCCTTCCATTTTGCCTCATGGCGTCGCGCCGCCGCCGCAGCCGCCGCAGCCGCCCGCAGTGGACGCTTCGCTACAGCCGCCACGCGCCTCCCTGGATCACGCACCGCCGATCGCTTCCCGTGACCAGCTGTCCTCCGCCATGGAACTCTTGCCCGCTCCGGACCAGATGTCGTCATCGCGCGTCGGATTCTCCGACCACATGGAGGTCGACCCTTCGGGCCCTCCTGTCTCTTTACGGGCGCTTACACCGCATGTTGACGTGCACCCTGGACTAGGTTTTCAGGCGTTTCCTAGCTCCCCTCGGACCGAATGGCCGGGTGCGGGTGGCACAGCCTCGCCTGTTGTTAGGCTCCCCACCTCATCGCATACGTCAACATGGGGTCCTCCCCACGGCGGGCGGAAGCCTTATCTCACGAAGGTTCGCCGATTTGCGGGGGAGGAATGTGGTGTCACAGCCAGACACCACACGTCCTAGGTGGTAGCTTAAATCGGCCGCGGTCCTGTAGTACATGTCGGACCCGCGTGTCGCCACTGTGTGATCGCAAACCTAGCGCCACCACAAGGCAGGTCTCGAGAGACTGACTCGAACTCAGCCCAGTTGTACAGACGACAGAGCTAGCGACTAGACTTACGAAGCCTTTCTCTCTCATTAGCTGAGAGACAGAATAGCCTTCAGCTAAGTTAATGGCTACGAACTAGCAAGGCGCCATTAGCCTTACACTGATTGTAATTAGAGTCTCACTTGTGTTCACCATAGAGATGTACAAGAAGAAATTAAAGATAAGTATATGAGAAACTCCGTTCTTTTCTTCATAGCATTAATTACGTATCCTGTTCCAGTACTTCACGCCCGTCTGCGTTAGTCTCGCGTGCCCTTTAAACCACCTCTATCTACAAGGTGTTGGCCCAGCTGCCGACACATCAGTTTCGACAGGATTCAGTAATGCAGAACTATGATCTTAATTTGTAGCTTTACGATAGTAAGAAAATCTTTGATCTAAATAAAACTGCAGAGCCGGCCGCGGTGGTCTAGCGGTTCTAGGCGCTCAGTCCGGAACCGCGCGATTGCTACGGTCGCAGGTTCGAATCCTGCCTCGTGCATGGATGTGTGATGTCGTTAGGTTAGTTAAGTTTAAGTAGTTCTAAGTTCTAGGGGACTGATGACCACAGATGTTAAGTCCCATAGTGCTCAGAGCCATTTGAACCATTTGAAAACTGCAGAATCCAAAACAACACCAAACATTTTGTCCAAAAAGAAGAGATTTATAGTGATAAGCACGCCCAAGCGTTTCTGCCTGGAACAGACCTGGCGTTCGCCGTGCCTAGCTGACGTGACGTCACAAACAAGCGCCGAGGCCTTCCTTTGAGTCGGTGTTGCTCGAACCTGGGATCTCCTGCTTACATGGCAGACGCTCTATCCATCTGAGCCACCGAGGACACAGAGGATAGCGCGACTGCAGGCACTATCTTGCGCACGTCTCCCGCGAAACCCACATTCTCACCTTGTATGTCCACACACTACATTCGTAGTGTCCCACCCCAACACACTCTACTCGTGGAAGACATTCTTACCAAGTACCGTAAGAGTTCGTGGAATAAGTGTGCATCCGCACAAGTCGTGGCCGGTATTGCCAGAACTATACAGGGTGTTACAAAAGGGTACGGCCAAACTTTCAGGAAACATTTCTCACACATAAATAAAGAAAAGATGTTATGTGGACATATGTCCGGAAATGCTTAATTTCGAGGTTAGAGCTCATTTTAGTTTCGTCCACCTACGCTCAATGGAGCACGTTATCATGATTCCATACGGGATACTCTACCTGTACTGCTAGAACATGTGCCTTTAGAAGTACGGCACAACACGTGGTTCATGCACGATGGAGCTCCTGCACATTTCCGTCGAAGTGTTCGTACGCTTCTCAACAACAGATTCGGTGACCGATGGATTGGTAGAGGCAGACCAATTCCATGGCCTCCACGCTCTCCTGACCTCAACCCCCTTGACTTTTATTTGTGCGGGCATTTGAAAGCTCTTGTCTACGCAACCCCGGTACCAAATGTAGAGACCCTTCGTGCTCGTATTGTGGACGGCTGTGATACAATACGCCATTCTCTAGAGCTGCATCAGCGATTCCATGCGACGGAGGGTGGATGCATGTATCCTCGCTAACGGAGGACATTTTGAACATTTCCTGTAACAGTGTTTGAAGTCACGCTGGTACGTTCTGTTGCTGTGTGTTTCCATTCCACGATTAATGTGATTTGAAGAGAAGTAATAAAATGAGCTCTAACATGGAAAGTAAGCGTTTCCGGACACGTGTCCACATAACATAATTTCTTTCTTTGTGTGTGAGGAATGTTTCTGAAAGTTTGGCCGTACCTTTTTGTAACACCCTGTACACTTACATGGATATGGTGTGTGTTCTTTCGGACATGTCCGAAAGAACACACACCATGTAAGTGTACAGCTCTTGGTTGTCCGACCCGCCAACAAACTGTTCCGGATTGCCTCGCTAGCCGGTTTACTTGATGACGGGAGAGCAAGCGGGCGCCGTTCTAGCCGGAGGCCGGTGTTGGGACCTCACAGGCACCATTATTCCGTGCCGCGTTGCTGTTGCGGGCCGTCGCTCACTCAAATTAAGTTCTTATGTCTACTGCGACGCTCTGTCCCGGGGATCTTCTTAATTCTTCGATCCTCGTTACATTTGCTCTTGCCTGCCTTTCACTCCCCTCCCGGAATCAGGCATCAAAATTGTGCAAATAAGAACGTTTCAAGCCATCAGACAGTTGCTAAATTTCCTCAAGTTAACCCTATTGCAGGTTTATAAACCAGGTGTAGCGGTATGAAATGAGCGTTTTTTTTCTTTTTTTTGTGGAAATGAAACACTAATTTTGAACTGAAAAGTAAAAACATTTTATTCAAAGTACTGACAATTGCTTTCTATACATTTTGACCACCTTTCTGGCAATTTGTGGACACCACGCCAATAGAAATGTTCGTGTTTTGAAGCAAACCACTCAATTTTAGACTTCTTCGTAGGAATCGGTGTTCCTCAACCAATGCGTGTCCCTTTGATGAAAACAAATGGTAGTCGGAAGGGGCCAAGTGTGGTGAATACGGCGGGTGGGGTAGCAGCTCCCAGCCATGTGTTTTGTTTGCTTTGTGTGCAGGTGCATTGTCGTGTAAAAAAAATTACTTTGCCACGTCTTCTGACCCATTCTGGTCGTTTTTCGATCAATGCATCGTTCAAAATTATCATTTGTTGTCCGTAGCGATTAGTATTCAGTTTCACCGGGTTTTAGAAGCTCATGATACACACCTTTCAGATCACACCACACACAGAGCATTGTCTTGCCGAATCGATCTGGTTTTGCAGTCGATGTTGATGGTTGTCCCGGATTAACCCATGATTTTTCCCGTTTAGGATCCTTAAAATAAATCCATTTTTCATCGCCAGTAACAATTCGATGCAAAATTCTTTCATGTCCTTGAAGCAAAATTTGACAAATGGTTTTTCGGTTTTCCATCTGTCTTTCATTCAATTCATGTGGCACCCATTTTCCACACTTCTGGATCTCTCCCACAGCTTTCAAACGGTCGGAAATTGTTTGTTGTGCAACATTTAGCATTGCTGCCATTTGCTTCTGACTCAAAGTATCATCTTTATCCAATATTGCTTGAAATTCGGAGTCATCGAACTTTTTTGGTGGTCTTCCACGTTCATTTCTTACATCACAATCATTATTTCTGAACCATTGAAACCATCTTTTGCATGTTGCTTCTGATAGAGCATGATCACTGTATGCCTCGACAAGCATTCGATGCGACTCTGCAGCACTTTTTTCTAATGAAAACAAAAAATTAATGATTTCCGCAAATCACTTTCTGGTACGAAATTCGACATTGTTAACACATGTTTGTTCCATGACTTGATGTATACTAAATATCTTTGACAGATGTCATACCAACCAAACAAAAAAATTAAGGCTCGTTCACAACAAATGTTCCCTATCGACACATTTGTATCTTAACGCTTATTTCATATCGGTACACCTGGTTGCCAATTTACCAAACGTTTAAGCCCCTACAGGCCTGCTTGCTGTCATTGTTTTTACATCTATTGTATTCCTGTTGGCCACCACCGGCCCCCCCCCCCCCCCCAGGGGATCCACAACTCTTTTGTGGATACGTGCGTAGCGAGCACGGGACCCCGAGCTGATGTGGCCTTCCTTCCTTTCCGGGCTGCATACCTTCCCTTTCCGCATCCTTCCCCATTCCCCATCTTCGCCACCCCCACCACCCTTCACCTCTGGCTCTTTATTTCCCTTTCTCTGGGGTTATGGTTTGTGCCTACGTCCGGAGACGGACGCTTGTACATATACTACATTCTTCGCCTTCATTCCTTGCTTGTAAGTCTTCATCCTTCCTTTGTCCTTCTCTTTTCCTTACCTCTTCTCTCTACCTTCTCCGCTGCGGCGTTTGAGACCTCTCTTCTTTCCTTTCCGTTTCTCTTTCTTCCTCCCTGTGCGTGTCTGAAGGCCGACCCACACACTTCCATGCGTAGCCGGTGACGGGGTAACGCGTAATTCCCCGCCCCGGGTAGACAGGTAGGACACGTACGTACCCCCTGGTAACGGCCAGGCCCAGGGAGGGGTGATTACCCGAGCTGATAACTTCCGAAAGTGCCGATTGGTCCCTCCGTCCGTTTGTCGGGAGGTGTGACCTGAGGTGTGAACTATCACCTAAGGTGGGAGTGCCCTCAGAGAGGGCCCCCACAAGGGAGGAGCGCGCCATCGGAGACGCCGGTAATCATGGGGGATTCTTCCGCAATGGTTTCCTCACCTTCCACTATGTCTGCTCACAAACGTAAGTTCACTGAGTCTCAGCCACAGTCAGTTCTTCCATCGTTGCCACAGTTCCTTGTTGTTTCTCGGTCTGACGAAGGTCACGACTTCTCCACGGTCAACCCTTTCATTATTCAGAAAGGTGTCGACGCAATTGCAGGTCCTGTAAAGTCTTGTTCCAGATTACGGAATGGCACCCTGTTGTTAGAAACACACAGTGCCCTCCAGGCACAAAAATTGCTGCGTACGTCACTACTACACACCTTCCCTGTCCGGGTGGAACCGCACCGTACCTTAAATTCCTCGCGTGGAGTCGTTTATACACGCTCCCTCGATGGACTGTCTGACGAAGAAATTCAGCACTACCTGTCTGACCAGGGCGTAACGGCTGTTCATAGGGTTATGAAAAGGGTTGACACGAACATCATTCCAACCCGCACTGTCTTCTTGACATTTGACAAAGTTCAACTACCATCGAAAATCAAAGCCGGCTATGAGATAATTTCCGTTCGCCCTTACGTCCCGAACCCTACGCGTTGCTATCGGTGCCAGCGGTTCAATCACACCAGCCAGTCCTGTTCCAATCCGGCCAAATGTGTTACGTGTGGCAGGGATGCCCATGAGGGTGCTTGTCCACCTCCATCCCCTCGCTGCATCAACTGTATGGGTGACCACGCCGCTTCCTCTCGAGATTGCCCCGTTTTTAAGGACGAAAAACTCATCCAGGAAATTAGGGTGAAGGAAAAGGTGTCGACCTTTGCTGCTCGAAAATTATTCGCCAGTCGACAGCCCACCGTGCCTCAGAAAGGAAACTACAGCACTGTCCTTGCTTCTCCTCGGCCAACAAAGGAGGCGGCCACGCAGACTTGCGACCTCACCTTTAGTGCCACGGTCGTCAGATCGGCGAGCGCAAAGATCGCCCGTTCAACCTCACCACTTTCGCCTGCCCACTCTCTGGCTCACCCTTTGTCGAGTTCTGCTAAATCTCGAGCCCAAAAGTCAGACACCAAGACTTCGAAAAAATAGCATACTCGTGAAGAGTTTTTACGTACGGCAACTTCGCAACCATCGGTTCCTCCTTCCTCTAAACATCATACTTCCAAGAAGGCTACAAAGAAACCCAGTTCCTCTCCTTCTCCGCCAAGGCGTGTCCCATCTACAGCACCACCTGGCGGAAGTCGCCCTCGGCCGTCTTCTGTGTCGCCGAGGCGCACTGCTGGCGGCCGATCAACCGGCAGGTCGCTGGTGGCAGGAGCTGCTCCTGACCAACCTATGGATCAGGATCTTCTGCCTTCGGCTGAATGCCATTCCATGCTGTCGGTCGCAAGCTCAGAGCAGTCGTGGAGTTGACAGCGACCTTGGTCGCATTCCTCCATTTTCTGTTCACCCTATGTCCATTATCCACTGGAATATCCGCGGTATTCGAGCCAATCGGGATGATTTGTCGATCCTCTTACAATCCTACTCGCCGGTCATCTTCTGTCTTCAGGAAACAAAGCTGCGTCCCCATGACCGCTTTGTTCTCCCTCATTTTCAGTCCGTCCGATATGATCTCCCCTCTGTTGAAGGCACTCCAGCACACGGAGGACTCATGATTCTTCTCCATGAAACTGTCCATTATCACCCAATCCATTTAAACACTTCCTTCCAAGCTGTCGCCGTCCGTCTTTCCCTTTCCGGATACACGTTCTCTCTTTGTACTGTATACATTCCATCGTCCACACCAATGGCACGAGCTGATCTTCATCTTCTTGGTCAGCTTCCACCCCCATATTTGCTGGTTGGGGACTTCAATGCCCACCACCCGCTTTGGGGATCTCCACATCCTTGCCCACGTGGCTCACTATTGCTAGACGTCTTCCACCAAGCAGATCTAGTGAAAGGGTCCTGTAGCCACCTTTCATTGCCAACTCTCGTAGTGGTCAAGTCGGCAAAGAGGTTTCCGCTACTTGGGAGAAATCCACCTGCGTTAGGTTGGTGGCGGAAATGGCATCCTGGGGTTTTCCGGTCCACGCGGAGCGTGGAAGAGGCTGGAGAAGCGGGAGGCAGTCTGCCGCCGATACGGGAAGCGTACACAGCTGTGCTCCAGTCGAAGAAGGGTGAGTTGGACTGACCGCGTGGCGCGTTGTCGCATAGAGAGGGGAGCTTTTAGCTTTTGATCTCGAATTTCGTCTTATAAAGATTTACTTGCTGGGTTGCAGCAGGGAATGCAAGGCTTTTGTAGAATTTCAGTTTGATTCCCAATGCAGTCTTGACTTTGATCCGTGAGAGGAACGCAGCACAAAGGAGTTGCATATGTTGAATTGCCCTCGGTTCAGTGTGAATGTTTATGTGCCTACAATTGTGTGTGTATGCTTCTAATCTTTTCCGGATCTTGGTAATTTTTGTGTATTTGTGAATTTTCTTTGTCTCATGTGATTAAAATTTGGCCACGGTCCATAGAAATTGTCTCCGCGGACCGAGTGGGCCCGCGAGTCTGTTATGAAACGTGTCGTATTTCACAAGCAATTGTACATAGTTAGCGTGCAACAGCAGGCTATAGATGCACTACATCAATGTTTTAAGGAATAAATAATTTTGCCTTCAATCTTATCTTGTGTACCGATGTTACGTCGCCGTTACCTTCGCCATTTACCTTGTAGTTTTCCTTGTTGGCCCACCGATAGCGTTTCCATGTGCACAGGTGTAGTGATTAGTGTCCCTTTTTTTATCTGAAGCAAATGCTCTGGAAGAGATTGTGTTTTCACGAATCTTGCTGCAGGCTGCACTTACGCATGGTGTTCACGCCCTCTTTACTTTACTCAATATTTGATTCACGGGAAGAATGCCTGGATCATATTAATAACTACATCCCATTCTTTATCAATGACTTTACAATGAATGTTCTTTTGTGAGTTTTTCTTATTAATAAATTAAGTAATTTTCCGACTCAGTGCTACCCCATTTTGTCGTGTGGCTAGAGTTGGTGATTTCAGTGTCAGATAGCATTTACTTATTCAAAGTGCGCGTGGCTCTTTTAGCTATAAGGATACATTCAAAGGGCGCTTCATGCTTCTTGCACATAGCGTCCTTGTATTCACGCCACTTACACTAGTTTGCCTCAACACTGGGGTCCCTACGTTTTTGTCTGCCTCCACGGCAAATTTATCTCATTTGGACCTTGCGGTCGGTACTGTTCCGCTAGCTCGGCGCTTCGAATGGTTCGCCCTTGATGATACACACTCCAGTGACCACTTTCCATGTGTCCTTAGACTGCAGCCTCAACGGCCATATATGCGCCTGCGACGCTGGAAGTTTGCTCAAGCCGATTGGACACTTTTTTCGTCTCTAGCGACATTCGATGACCGTCACTTTCCCAGCGTCGACGATGAGGTCACATATTACCGACGTTATTCTTACAGCTGCGGAACATTCAATACCACGCACCTCCGAATTGCCCCGGCGCCCCCCAGTTCCTTGGTGGAACGAGGCATGCCGTGATGCACTACGTGAGCGGCGACGTGCTCTCCGCGTTTTCCGCCACCATCCTACTTTGGCCAACTGTAGCCGCTATAAGCAGCTACGAGCGCGATGCCGTCGTCATCCGCGATAGCAAGAAGGCAAGCTGGAAATTCTTTATTAGCTCATTTAACACCTTCACTCCCGCCTCGGAAGTTTGCAGTCGGCTTCGACGGTTCTCAGGCGCGCCTAGTTTCTCCCCGGTCTCTGGGCTCACTGTCGCGCATGACACATTAGTGGACCCCGTCGCAATTTCTAACTCGTTGGGTCAGCACTTTGCCGAGATTTCGAGCTCTTCAAATTACCCGCCAGTGTTTCTCCCGAAGAAACTTGCAGCGGAAGTGCGACCTCTTGCTTTCTCCTCTCAGAATCGCGAAAGCTACAATACTGTTTTCTCCTTGCGGGAACTCCAACATGCACTCCCTTCTTCTCGCTCCTCCGCCCCAGGACCAGATGGTATCCACGTCCAAATGTTGCTACATTTATCAACCCATAGTCTGCGTTACCTCCTTCGCCTTTATAATCGAATTTGGACCGACAGTACTTTTCCCAGACGATGGCGGGAAGCTATCGTCGTTCTTGTTCCGAAACCTGGAAAGGACAAACATCTCCCCTCTAGCTATCGCCCCATTTCTCTCACGAGTAGTGTCTGTAAGGTTTTGGAGCGTATGGTGAATTACCGTTTAGCGTGGTGGCTGGAATCCCGCAGTCTTTAACACCTGCCCAATGCGGATTCCGAAAGCATCGTTCTGCAGTTGACCATCTTGTTGCTCTCTCCACTTATATCATGAACAATTTTCTCCGGAAACGCCAAACGGTAGCAATATTTTTTGATCTGGAGCGAGCATACGATACCTGTTGGAGGACAGGCATCCTCCGCACACTGTTCTCTTGGGGCTTTCGAGGCCGGCTGCCCCTTTTTCTCCGCGAATTTATGGCAGAGCGCACATTTAGGGTGCGGGTGAACACTACTCTCTCCCGCACTTTCTCCCAAGAAAACGGGGTACCCCAGGGCTCCGTGCTGAGTGCTGTACTGTTTGCCATCGCTATAAATCCTATTATGGATTGTCTCCTTCCCGATGTCTCGGGCTCCCTCTTTGTGGATGATTTTGCGATCTACTACAGCTCTCAACGGACTAGCCTTCTTGAACGACGTCTTCAAGGATGTCTCGATCGCCTCCACTCTTGGAGCATCGAAACCGGCTTCCGTTTCTCTCCCAGTAAGACCGTTTGTGTTAATTTTTGGCGACGTAAGGAGTTTCTTCCGCCCTCCTTACATCTAGGACCTGTCAACCTTCCGTTTTCAGACGTCGCTAAATTCTTGGGTCTTAAGTTTGACAGAAAACTGTGCTGGTCCTCCCACGTTTCCTATCTTTCGGCTCGCTATCTGCGATCGCTTAACACCCTCCGTGTCCTGAATGGTACCTCCTGGGGAGCGGACCGAGTGGTCCTTCTCCGCCTCTATCGCGCCTTAGTGCGCTCGAAATTGGATTATGGAAGCATAGTCTACTCCTCTGCTCGGCCGTCTATTCTTCGGCGTCTCGACTCTATCCACCACCGTGGATTACGTTTAGTGTCTGGAGCTTTTTACACTAGCCCTGTGGAAAGCCTTTATGCTGAGACTGCTGAACCTCCGTTGTCCAATCGGCGAGCGGTCCTTCTAAGTCGTTATGCTAGCCATCTGTCTTCCATGCCTGCTAATCCAGCCCATGCCCTTTTTGTCGACGCCTCATTTGATGTAGGGTATGCTGGCCGCTCCTCCTCCCTACTACCCCCGGGAGTCCGCTTCCGTCAACTGCTCCATTCTCTTTCCTTCCGCTTTCCTAAAACCTTTTTGACAACTTCGGGTACAGCACCGCCTTGGCTCCGTCCCCGGATCCTTCTGCTCCGTGACCTTTGTCGATTTCCCGAGGATGGTACCCCTACACTTGTTTATCGTCGGGCATTTGCTGCTCTATGTGCACAAATGACGGACGCCACATTTATTTACACCGACGGCTCGAAAACATCGTTAGGTGTAGGGAGTGCCTATATTGTTGGCGACACCCCAAATCAATTTCGGCTTCCCGACCAGTGTTCGGTGTATACTGCGGAGCTTTACGCTGTTCTCCAGGTTGTCCACTACATCCGCCATCGGCGGATACAGTACGTTATCTGCTCAGATTCTCTCAGCTCTCTCCTCAGTCTCCAAGCTCTTTACCCTGTGCACCCTCTGGTCCACCGGATTCAGGACTGTCTGCGCTTGCTCCATCTGGGGGGCGTCTCGGTGGCGTTCCTCTGGCTCCCGGGACACGCTGGTATCTGTGGGAATGAGGCGGCCGATATAGCGGCCAAGGCTGCAGTCTCTCTTCCTCGGCCAGCTATTCAATCGCTTCCCTTCACCGATCTACGGAGCGGTTTATGTCGCAAAGTTGCTCATTTATGGCGTGCGTATTGGTTAACACTTCCCAATAATAAATTGCGGGAAGTGAAAGCTCTTCATTGCGCTTGGACTTCTTCCTCCCGAACGCGTCGTCGGGAGGAGGTAATTTTAACTAGACTCCGGATAGGGCACTGTCTTTTAGCCATCGACATCTTTTAAGCGGCGATCCTCCCCCACTCTGTCCCCACTGCTCTCAGCTGTGGACGGTAAGACACATTTTAATTGAATGCCCCTATTTTAATCCGTTACGCGCCCGTCTACAGCTATCGCCTGATCTATCGTCGATTTTAGCAGATGACACGCGCTCAGCCGACCGCGTTCTCCAGTTTATTAGTGCTAGTGAAATGACGTCAGTCATTTGAAGCTTTTTTTGGGGACAACCAACCCCTTTCTGTAGTGGATTTTTAAGCCTTCCTTCTGCTTTTAGTTTCTCCAATTTTATGACTTTGTTCCCATTGCTGCTGATTTTCAGTTTCGGTTTTTTTTACTATTTCCTAAGTCACAGGCTGGGCGCTAATGACCATAGCAGTTTTGCGCCCTAAAACCAAACAAAGAAAAAAAAAAAAAACACCGGGGCCTAGTTGTTCAGAAGTGGGGCATTTACTGTTCTAAATTGTTCTGGAAGACGTGTAAAATATTTTGATCTATATCTGTTAGTGCTTTTAATTTTTAAAAGAATATTTCTAACTCTTTTGGGACTCTGTATTGATCTTGACCTTCTACATGTACCTCAATACTCTGCAAGCCACCTGACGGTGTGGCGGAGGGTCGCATCCGTGTTTGGCGACATCGCGGTGAACGCATATTGGAAGCGTGTATTCGTCATCGCCATACTGGAGTATCACCCGGCGTGATGGTATGGGGTGCCATTGGTTACACGTCTCCGTCACCTCTTGTTCGCATTGACGGCACTTTGAACAGTGGACGTTACATTTCAGATGTGTTACGACCCGTTGCTCTACCCTTCATTCGATCCCTGCGAAACCCTACATTTCAGCAGGAAAACGCACGACCGCATGTTGCAGGTCCTGTACGGGCCTTTCTGGATACAGAAAATGTACTACTGTTGCCCTGGCCAGATCTCTCACCAATTGAAAACGTGTGGTCAATGGTGGCCGAGCAACTGGCTCGTCACAATACGACAGTCACTACTCTTGATGAACTGTGGTATCGTGTTGAAGCTACATGGACAGCTGTACCTGTACACGCCATCCAAGCTCTGTTTGACTGAATGCCCAGTCGTATCAAGGCCGTTATTACGGCAAGAGGTGGTTGTCCTGGGTACTGACTTCTCAGGATCTATGCACCCAAATTGCGTGAAAATGTAATCAGATGTCAGTTCTAGTATATTTGTCCAATGAATACCCGTTTATCATCCGCATTTCTTCTTGGTGTAGCAATTTTAATGGCCAGAAGTGTAGATAGGTAGTTTCAGGGCAGTGGCATTAGAGCAGTCAGAAATCCAACACTGCGTAGGGTCGAAGTGAGGCTGTCGACCCTTATTCAGACTCCCACTACGCGTGTAGGATGGCAGAAAATTAATTGCGGTCGCCCGATAAACTAATCGCGTAATTTGTCCCGCGCGTCGCACATCGCCGTGAGTGGGCGGGTTCTGGCCGTGCAGCGGACACGAGATTTCTCGCGTTGCTGCCACAGAAGCTCCGGGAGACATATCGAAGGAACGTTTCACTGCGGCTTCGACATCTCTGAAACATTGCAACAGCATGCACCCAAACATCCAGTTCACCTTCTAGCCAGAGGAAGAGGGAAGGCTGCCGTTTTTACATGTTTTGGTACAACGAAACTCAAATGAACGTCTCGGCCGCTGCAAGCCGACGCGCACTGGTTTATACCTTGGCGCCCAGAAATTTCACCACTCAATCGGGAAGCTTCAAATAACTGGTACGCAGAGCAAAAACAGCGTCTGAAGTGGACCACTTGGAGTCCGAAATTAAGCGTTGGAAGTATATGTTCCGAAAGAACGGCTATGGGTCAGATGTTACGAAATCAGCGTTCTCCAAGTAAAGAAAACGTCCAAATTTTGAACATACAAGTCATGAGCAGCCGATTGCATTCCTTTCCTTCGGGCGTTGCATCACGCAAAGTAGGCTGAGTCTTGCGAAGACGAGGTATCAGACCTGTTTTCCGACCTCGTAAGAAGACAAAGTAGATGCTACATCTACATCCATACTCCGCAAGCCACCTGACGGTGTGTGGCGGAGGGTAGCTTGAGTAACTCTATCGGTTCTCCCTTCTATTCCACCCTCGTATTGTTCGTGGAAAGAAAGATTGTCGGTATGCCTCTGTGTGGGCTCTAATCTCTCTGATTTTATCCTCATGGTCTCTTCGCGAGATATACGTAGGAGGGAGCTATATACTGCTTGACTCCTCGGTGAAGGTATGTTCTCGAAACAACAAAAGCCCGTACCGAGCTACTTGAGCGTCTCTTGCAGAGTCTTCCACTGGAGTTCATGTATCATCGACCGAGCGAGGTGGCGCAGTGGTTAGCACACTGGACTCGCATTCGGGAGGACGACGGTTCAATCTCGTCTCCGGCCATCCTGATTTAGGTTTTCAGTGATTTCCCTAAATCGTTTCAGGCAAATACCGGGATGGTTCCTTTGAAAAGGCACGGCCGATTTCCTTCCCTAACCCGAGCTTGCGCTCCGTCTCTAATGACCTCGTTGTCGACGGGACGTTAAACACTAACCACCACCGCCATGTCATGTCAGTAACGCTTTCGCGATTACTAAATGATCCTGTAACGAAGCGCGCTGATCTCCGTTGGATCTTCTCTATCTCTTCTGTCAACCCTATGTGCTACGGATCCCACACCAGTGAGCAGTATTCAAGCAGTGGGCGAACAAGGGTACTGTAACCTACTTCCTTTGTTTTCGGACTGCATTTCCTTAGGATTCTTCCTTGTTCTAATACTTAAAAATTTCAAAGAATTTCTAGCCCTTCTGGCGCTTGGTGAGTATTGACTTTGATCTTGTTGGAAATTTTTTAACAATTTTAAAGTAAATAAGACTTCTGTTGCTTTGTGATTATGCATTGTTGTTAACTGACTTTTTGCTTCATTCCATTGCAAAGGAAAATTTTAAATGTATTCATGAAATGGTGTAAGGTCTGGACTTCCCGATGAGCATCAACCGCGACTGCTCGGCCCTGGTCAAATTTTTGGCAGCACATTCCTAAAGTTGCACTCGATCTTGCATTTGGACCATATAGCGCCAGAATATGACGGTCAGTCTGTGTGCATCTACTCGTTTTTCCCACCAAGAATCCTACTGTACCCCGTATTTCTGTTTTGGAGTTTGGAGTACGTTTCCAATTACGTGCTGTACCAAAACGAACCCTGACGCATCCGTTATCTGTAACGCAGCAGAACTTTGTCCGCAGGGAATCCAGAACTTGTAGTCCCTTCCGATAAAGCACCACCCTTGTTATGCAATGATCTGAGCTTGGAACAAGATATCCTACTTAACCCTCTGAAGTGCCAAGATACGCAGTTTCTGTAGATTTTTGTCAAATTATATGGTTCCATTTTATTAACTCTTACATCTATTGCAGATTTCCTCAGACAATTCCTTTGTATAGTTCATCCAAGATATTTAAATTTACTAACACTATATTTTTACCTGTTTGAGTACTATGCGTTTTTCATGTCTCTAACTTTATCTAATATTGAGACCATTTCTAAGGGCTACACTTGCCACTGTCACGTTTTATGCAGGTATTGCAAAATCGTGTGCAGAAGCGAACCAGTTTACGTTAATTCCTTTTGATTTCCTTCCTTGAATTATTGGCTCATACATGTGATTTTTCAGCACCTCTAGTATCATAAAAATAAATATTGATATACTTCAATTTTTTTTCCATTTTAATCTAATACTTATATAGGTGTTGTATTTCATATTGGAATGTCGTGTTCCCAGTTTGGCACGGCCTTGCCACGGGAAACACGAAAGAGGCCGAAGACTTCCGTCTTCTGGTCGGCTCCTGATCGTTGTTAGGAGGCGGCTAGTTTTTGATTAAGCAAAGGCTTCTATTATTAGGAAAAGAACAACCCGGATTTCTTTACGTAATCAGTGTGAATTTAATTTCCTAAGGGACCTTTAACAATGAACAAATAAAAGTGCATTTGCAAATGATTCATTAATAAATGGGGCGTCTGAGAGTTGTATAGAAAACAGGGAACGGCCTTCTGTCTACGACCAGGATGCCGAAGTATTCTCTGCTGTAGTAGAGGCGGATTGACATTTATAAAAACATGGCATGGAGGTAAAAAAGGGAAAAGAATAGAATAAGAATTCTAGTAAACACTAAACATATTCAGATAATTCTCACAAGCAATTAGGGCTTATTTATAAACGGTATAACTTACACAAATAATTTTCTGACTACGTTGGTGGGATAAGATTTCAGTCTGTCCTGTGATCGCTTCTTGGTTCATCTCTATATCACAAAGTACACTCATTCTTTCGATGCAATTCTTTCACTATTTAACACCTTCATAACAATAACTTGCGGATTTAGCGTATCGAACATTAATTTTACTAATAACTGTTGTCTGCACGCTGGCAAGACCGCTCATTTTTATGGCTCACAATCTACTTTTTACCCTTTCACATTACAAGAAGTGCGATAAAATCTGAAGATCTACATAAGTTTTTAGTCATCTTTTTTATTTAGATCGAAGCGGAACGCTCAGTTCAGCTTCTGTTAAAATGTTTCCCTGACTGCGCAGTCGATGTATTAGCGTTTGCGCTAGATGCGCGTCTTTACAGTTACGTCAATTATATAAACCAAACGTCTTTCAAACAATAGGTCTCATCTTATAAGTTCATCATTTAATATGTAGCTTGGTGAATTCCTTTCCAAGGGTACTTACAGGTTTCTTACGACGCAAAGCCTAATATTACACACCGTATTCCAAATCCTTACATTCTTTTCTAAATCGCAGTTAAACACTAACACTAGTTTTTATTTCAAATCACTGAGATACGTCTCCCGTAAATTTCGCTTTAGATAAAATATTTATCAGAGTTTACGAATTAAGATTGATTTTGAGAGATTCGGAGTCTGGACTTTTAATATAACAAGAAAGCACATTTATTAACTGATACTATTAGGTTGTCTGGCTTACATTTTGCAGGGAATTATTGACCTTAAGTTAAAAATCTGTGCGTTTTGTGCTCTCGGACTCTTTCGCGATGGCATTCTTAAATAAAATCTTCTCGGTTTACAAGCCGCGTTACTTCAAATAATACGCACGAGCGTTAGATAGCTGCGGAAAAGACATCTGTCGAAGGCTCGTATCTTATTCGAAATGACACGGCTTGTAAATGAAGATTTTTCAAATCCGTTAGTTTGTTTCTCGAATATTCGCCTTTAAAATGTATACATTTTTACAGGTTTTCCAGGCAAGATGTCTCCCATTGATGTTGGTGCCTCAAGAACATAGTTTTGGTTGGGTTAGGTAACTTCGTAAATAGAGGAAAATCACATTTCTTGTTTGATATAAGGGAAGATAAAGAAGTCATTGTGTGATAAGGCGAATACAGATCAGTAAGACATTAATTCCAAGTTATCTCTTACGTGCCGTGCACTTAATTTTAGCGTTCAACAATAATATTTAATAATATTTTAAGTGGTTTTCAAATTTTCTTGGCAGTCATCCGTCAACTTGAGATTGAGCAGACGGCTCAGACATAGCGTGTAGCTGTACAATAATGGTTGCTTCCAAATATGAGACATCTGAATATTATGCGCATTGAAGGTGGAGAGTTTACGTGCAGATACCTCTATTGGTGACTGACGACTGTGTACTGAGCAACATTACATCATTATTTACGTCATTTACAGACTAATAATTATAGAAATTACAAGTTACATGTTTCTAGAGTGGGTAATACGCCCAAGCACATGTGCCAAGTGCAAGCCATTAATGTTTGTTTTCCTCTGGGCAGTAGATCAGGAGCTGCAGTGTGAATACGTGGACACAAAACGGTTAGTCTACACTGACAGGCGAAGTCTGTTTAGTGGAGCAGCTACGACTGTGCGTGCAGGACAAAGGCAGACATTGTTATTGCTCCAATAGATGTATCATTAACTGTCTTTTGAAGCTGAAGCTGTTTAGTCCTCTGATATACTGAGGAAGGTCATTCCAGAATGGGATTCCTGCTAATGAAAATGACTGAGAAAGGGTAAGAGGGATGGAGTGGGTTGAAAAGGATTTCAGTCGCATGGGAACGAATGTTTCTGCTGTGTTGTTCAGACTTCGTCCTCCCTTTGCAGCTGTTTAACCCATCCTTTCAATCCGCAGCTCGTGGTATAGTGTCTAGCCATGCTGCCTCTGGATCATGGGGTCCCTGGTTAGATTCCCAGCCAGGTTGGTGATTTTCTCTGCCCGGGGACTGGGTGTTAGTATTGTCCTCATCATTTCATCCTCATCATTCGTGACAGTTGCTAGATTGGACTGCGTAAAAATTGGGACTTCGTACGGGCGCTGATGACCGCGCAGTTGAGCGCCCCATAAACCAAACATTATCCCATCCTTTCCTTCCAGCACTCTTTCCAAAACGCCAAAACCTTATTACATATACCGAGCGAGGTGGCGCAATGGTTAGACACTGGACTCGCATTCAGGAGGACGACGGTTCAATCCCGCGTCCGACCATCCGTGATTTCCCTAAATCGCTCCAGGCAAATGCCGGGATGGTTCCTTTGAAAGGGCATGGCAGACTTCCTTCCCCGTCCCTCCCTAATCAGCCGGCCAGAGTGGCCGTGCGGTTCTGGGCGCTACAGTCTGGAGCCGAGCGACCGCTACGGTCGCAGGTTCGAATCCTGCCTCGGGCATGGATGTGTGTGTGATGTCCTTAGGTTAGTTAGGTTTAATTAGTTCTAAGTTCTAGGCGACTGATGACCTCAGCAGTTAAGTCCCATGGTGCTCAGAGCCATTTGAACCATTTTGAACCCTCCCTAATCCTCGCTGTTTCGTCTCTTCCCCCCCAAACAACCCAATCCCAACCCTTATCACATACTGACGACTTCTTAATCAGATCAACAGCTCCCCCGTTACGGTCCAAGAAAATCTCCAAGATAGTCATCGCTACTTTACTTCCATGCCTTATGTAATTTAATTACTATTTTTGAATCAGTTTTACGATTTCTTAGTCTGACTACTGATTCCCCCCCCCCCTCCCTCTCCTGCCCTGCATCCTTTGCCATCTCCCTCCCTCTTCTGTCAGTGTGCCTGCGAAGGGGGTGAAATATCAAATAAAAAATAAACGAAAATAAAGATTTTGCGTAGCAGACCTCCAACAATACAAAAGATTTCAGAACTGGCCAGCAATGTTTTTAATTGTTACTGAAAAGAACAACTCATTCAAATACATTCTACAAGACGTCTGGGCTAGAGGTATGCAATAACATTTGTATTTCAGTGCCTAACAAGGTTTAAAACGTTCGTCCAACATTGTACAGAGGAGCTTAAACATTTTTATGCACATCGGTAAAGACCAATGTGCAAAATCGCCAAATGTTCGTAGGTGTGGTATCACATATCAGTACCATCCCACCGGTGCTCTACAGTTGGCAACGGAACAGCAAGTTTCCGTCTCACGCTGACAGTGGCCGCAAGGGGTGTGGCAGACCCAATGGTGTGCACCTGCGGAGCCACGCCTCCAGCGGCTCTGGACTACGAGCGCGCTCTGCCACTGCGATGTAGGACGGCCGGCTGCAGCCACTCAGACCACTTGCTGTTTGAGCCTCTTTCTGGAGACTCCTGCTGGTTGCTACTGTATGTGCTGGACTCGTGTTTCGTGCTGCATTGTTTGCAATGAGTCTTCGTATACTTCGAGAAATAAAAGTTAAATAAATCTTCTCTTTGTTGCGTTAACTTGTTCGTTAATAATTTCTGCTGCAGTCTGGCATTCCTACGACGACAGTTGCTGCATCACTGTAGCCCAGCTCCGCTTACCATTGCGTACAAAGTCGTATATGCATGTTGTTGTGGTCTCCAGTCCTGAGACTGGTTTGATGCAGCTCTCCATGCTACTCTATCCTGTGCAAGGTTCTTCATGTCCCAGTACCTACTGCAGCCTACATCCTTCTGAATGTGTTTAGTGTATTCATCTCTTGGTCTCACTCTACGATTTTTACCCTCCACGCTGCCCTCCAGTACTAAATCGTGTCCAAACTATTTATCGTCCATGTTTCACTTCCATACATGGCTACACTACACACAAATACTTTCAGAAACGACTTCCTGACATTTAAATCTATACTCGATGTTAACAAATTTTTCTTCTTCAGAAACGATTTCCTTGCCATTGCCAGTCTACATTTTATATCCTCTCTACTTCGACTATCATCAGTTATTTTGCTCCCCAAATAGCAAAACTCCTGTACTACTTTGTCTCATTTCCTAATCAAATTCCCTCAGCATCTCCTGACTTAATTCAACTACATTCCATTATCCGCGTTTTGCTTTTGTTGATGTTCATCTTATATCCTCCTTTCAAGACACTATCCATTCCGTTCTACTGCTCTTCAAAGTCCTCTGCTGTCTCTGACAGAATTACAGTGTCATCGGCGAACCTACAAAAGTTTTTTTTTCTTCTCCATGGATTTTAATCCCTACTCCGAACTTTTATTTTGTTTCCTTTACTGCTTGCTCAATATACAGATTGAATAACAT
The DNA here is from genome assembly GCF_023898315.1 of Schistocerca nitens. Classification (NCBI taxonomy): domain Eukaryota; kingdom Metazoa; phylum Arthropoda; class Insecta; order Orthoptera; family Acrididae; genus Schistocerca; species Schistocerca nitens. The sequence continues at coordinate 602,290,857 of NC_064619.1, read as the reverse complement.
CGGGGAGAGGCTACAACCCTGTCTCACTCCCTTCCCAACCACTGCTTCCCTTTCATGCCCCTCGACTCTTATAACTGCCATCTGGTTTCTGTACAAATTGTAAATAGCCTTTCGCTCTCTGTATTTTATCCCTGCCACCTTCAGAATTTGAAAGAGTATTCCAATCAACATTGTCAAAAACTTTCTCCAAGTCTACAAATGCTGGAAACGTAAGTTTGCCTTAATCTTTCATCTAAGATAAGTCGTAGGGTCAGTATTGCGTCACGTGTTTCAACATTTCTACGGAATTCAAACTGATGCATACGTATTAAAAATATTTGTTTTATACAACTTCCAGCGATTGTAAACACCTCAAGTAAGGTCTATGCGCACAAGGAGCATGACAGGAGTTATTGCCTATGCTGTAGCATAGAGCCATTGTCTGAAATCTACCATGTAGCAAACCTTTGTTCTGTAAACGTCCTTGATAAACCGCCATGCATTGAAATCTTCTGATCCAACGATCAGGAAACGTTTCGTGGAGACATGTTGTAAACATCTCCACCACATTAGGTAGGGGGGGGGGGGTGAGGGCACCATATTGCTGGAAAATGACGTCGGGAGGCATCAGTGGAACTGCACAGTTTGCTAACATATCGACGTAGCTGTGCCCTGTCATTGGCGTGCATGCGTCATGCGACTCAGTGCTGTTCATGAAATGGTGGGATCACGTCTTGGAGAGTACCTCTGTCGATTACGTATTTACCGCACAACATAAGTTATAAGGATTGGTTTGCGTATATTTGTAGCCCAGACACCCTGTATAATAGTGTAAACTGTTAAGACAACAGTTGTTAGCAGAAAATGTGGCTATGAGACTCTAGCGGAAGGCCATCGGTGGTAAAGACAAACTCCCTCCAAGAGGAAAGCCAGTGACTATTGTTTATTCTTCACAAGTCGCAGAATCAAAATTGAGATCAGTTGCTAGAGGTTTCTGTAACCGATCCACCAAAATTTGGTGGTGTAAAGGGACCATATGTAGCGTCCACAGCCGTAACTAGAACACGTAAGCGGCTATTAAAGATGATTCATTGTTATGAAATGAGATTACGATTTGGACCTCAGTTTGATATGTATTTGCCCTTTCCTTCAGCAGCACTTGATATACATTGAAGAGCCAAAGAAACTGGTACACCTGCCTAATATCGTGTAGCGCCCACGTGATCACGCAGTGCCCCAACACGATGTGGCGTGGACTCAACCATTCTCTGAAGTAATGGTGAAGGGAATTGCTGCCATGAATTCTGCAGGGCTGTCCATAAATTCGTAAGAGTATGACAGGGTGGAGATCTCTTCTGAACAGCGCGTTGCAAGGCATCCCAGATATGCTCAACAATCATGTCTGGGGAGTTCGGTGGCCACCGGAAGTGTTTACTCAGAAGAGCGTCCCTGTAGCCATTCTGTAGCAATTCTGGACATGTCGGTTGTAGCACTGTCCTGCTGGAATTGCCAAAGTCCCTCGGATTGCGCAATAGACATAAATGGATGCAGGTGATCACACAGGATGCTTAAGTACGTGTCACCTGTCATGGTCTTATCTAGACGTATCAGGGGTCCCATATCACTCCAGTTGCCCACGCCACACACCATTACAGAGCCTTGAACAGTCCCCTGCTGACAGTCCATGGATTCATGAGCTTGTCTCCTTACCCATACACGTCCATCCGCTCGATACAATTTGAAACGACTCGTCCGACCAGGCAACGTGTTTCCAGTCATCAACAGTCCAATTTCTGTGTTAACGCGCCCTGGCGATGCGTAAAGCTTTGTATTGCGCAGTCGTCATTAGTACGGTAGTGACGTTGTCACTCCACTTTTGATATGAAATTGATACGAAAAATAAATTGATCAATTAATCACCCCCGCCACCGGCCATGCCCACCCACACCCCAGATGGTAACATGTTTTTCTCAGTTGCATTTGTGCCCCAGCCCCCTCCTACTCCCCCCCACCCCCGTCCCACAACCTACCCTATTGGCAGGAATTTCGAATTTTGGAGGCAATTCCAAATTTTCGCTGTACAACTCAATTGTCGGCTCAGAGGACATGATATTAACGGTAATTATTGATATAAATTGTTCGTGAAACGGGAATAAGTGGTAGAAATCGGAAAAAAACAATTCAGAGAACAGGAAATCTGAGAATTATGCTCTGAGGAGGACATAATTCGAATTCCGTAGGATATGGATACTCGTGTTTAACTTCCGATCGCTCATTACGTCGTATATTGCGATCGCAAAGTCATTAAGGGGGGTAGGACGTCAAACGGGCCGACTGGGAGCAGGAGAGGCATCACAGGACATTTTAATTTCCAGTGTCTATACTTTTACAAATAAATTCATCAGACTTTGTCAGCATCACCAGGAAGGATTCAGGATTCACACCCATTGCAGTGGAAGTTCGAAAACATAACAAAATAAATTTTTTTACGTGCGAAATTTCATCGTTTTTTCACTTACTAATGGCTGCATTTGTTGCTATAGGTAAACTTTTCTTCATAAGTTAGATTCTTCGATGAATTCTGCACAGCATACATACCATACTCACAGGTGTATCAAACTCTAGAATTTATATAATTTATGAAAAAACGAATGCACTGTTATATGTTTAACTTCATGTTTAGAAAAAACACAAATTTTATAGTTAATTACCTCAATTTTTACCACAGTTTTCAATAGATTTGGAAAATTCTAGTTTCATACACCTTTAAGTACTGTTTGTATGCTGTGCAAAATTCATAGAAGAATCTCTTATGAAGAAAAGTGTACCTACAGCAACAAATGCTGCCATTAGTAATTGGAAAAATGATGAAATTTCACATGTAAAAAAAATTATTTCGTATGTTTTCGAACTTCCACTGCTAAGAGTGTGAATTCTGAATCCTTCCTAGTCATGCTGACAAAGTTTTATGAATTTATTTGTAAAAGTATAGACAGTGGATATTAAAATGTTCAGTGGTGCCTCTCCTACTCCAAGTCGGCCCGTTTGACGTCCTACCCCCTTAAGACGCTCCGCGTTGCGCTGCGGGGCTCGCACATTGCTGCGGTCACCTCGTGTGACTCCGCCATCGTAGGTTCCGTGCGGCATCCAGCCCCCTCCCAGCAGGTAGCAGCTTGCCAGCCCGGCGGCATTCGCGACAGATGCCTCACGCTACAGCCTACCCGACGCCCCTCTGGCCTGTTGCGGGTATTCGGACGTGAAAGGCGCTGCAACCCACGATCTAACGCGAGTGTCGTTAGGCGGCCTAACGACACAACCGTGACACATGCGCCGCTCGGCCACGTGTCCGGCGGCCTCTACTGATGACCACATATCTGCCTCCATCAAGGGTGGGGGGCGGCAGCCAGCAGCTGCAAAGTGTATATACGCGAAACGGGAAGAACTGTTAAAGAACGCATAAAAGAACACGAACGGCACATGGGGCTAAAACAAAGTGCAAAATCGGCAGTAGCGGAACATCACGAGAACCGTGACTCTGACATCAATTTTAATAACGTCCGTGTACTGGCTAAAGAAACATATTTGTAGAAGAAAGGTCCGAGAAGCGGTTGAAATTTCTAAGAATGCATATAATTTCAATATAGGACGGCTATGGGCTTCCGGCGTCGTGGCTCCCCGCCATCAAGGAAGTAAATACGCGGCCGCGGTGTGTGAGCGGCATAAACAACGCGCTGCAAGTCACCTCGGCGGACAATAATATTTTGGGTAAACATTCCCCTCTCTTGCTCTGAGCGTTTTGAATCTAGCCACTGATGACCAACCAATAGCAGTAGCAGGCATTTCAACCAACAACCCTTCTCCAGCATAAGTGTGGAATAGTGCCTTTCTATCCAATGACGACCGCCAATGGTACCCACGGGAGATGAGCTACCAACGCCCCTTCTTCTGTATTAGCCTATGTTATGGCCCACCAGTGGTAGCCATACGAATTTTAACCAATACTATCACTTCTCCAGCACGAACGCCAGAAAATTCCCCCTTTATAAGTGGACGCGACACTCGTCTGTGACAGTGTTCTAGCAGTAGTGGACACCAAAAGATCCTGAGGAAGATTCCAGCAGAGGGGTCGAAACGTCGAACATTTTAGAAGAAACATGACGCTGCCTAATTACCCAGAAGATTTTGACTTCAGTGACAACGGCCATGAAAGCCCGAAGACTTACTTAATCTTTATACAATTCCGCTCTCAAGTCGCGTTTTGTTGGTCATTACCGGTTTCGAAGGTTAGCGTCTTCCTTCCCAGCTCAGTCCTAAGGGAAACAGCAACATATATTTCGAGGGACGCAGTCGGCATTGGTCGTGTCAAACTATCCATCTGTCCCAGAATGAACTTGAGTGTTTTCCTAAAGCTAGCAGCTGCATCCAATATTCCATCCACTTGCAGGCAAACACAGGATATTTGTCTCAGATCTTGTTTCCTCCCCCTATACAGCTGCACCAAGTTTGCTTGAAGAAAAACGAATGCAAGTTATAAATTTCTGGTATGGCACTCTGAGTTTCTATTGTTGCTCTCAAAATAGGGTGGAGTCTGAAGCTATATAAAGTCCAACCCCCACCGCCATCATCATCAGCCTTTGACAGTGCATGGTTGTCAGCGTAATTCGTACACCATGAAACGCTCAGCTAGCAGTGATGCCAGCGGCAATGGTGGTGGGAAACGGCCAAATTTAGGTCAATTGCCACGTGTTTATTAAAAAAGAAAGTATGAGATCAAGTTAAGACAGTTATAAAATTTCATAGCAAAGTATTCAAAATTTTTCGAGATTGTGATACATTTTCGTAACAAGTGGTGAAAGGTGGCTACATTGAGTCACAGCGCCAGAGATTGCGCCAAAGAGTATTATTCCGCCGCCTCCACTGGCGCAGTAGTTGTTCAGAGAATGTCGAGGGCAGTTGTAGTTCAGAGGTTGACGTAGGCAGTGCTTGTTGAGAGGATGTCGAGAGCAGTACTGGTTGAGACCATGTCGTGTGCAGTTATTCTGTTGGGCGAGAGAGTAGATGCTGTTCGGTTGGTGTAATGTATATATGGAAGATGTTGCAATGATCAGTGTATTTTTCGTCAATATACACTCCTGGACATGGAAAAAAGAACACATTGACACCGGTGTGTCAGACCCACCATACTTGCTCCGGACACTGCGAGAGGGCTGTACAAGCAATGATCACACGCACGGCACAGCGGACACACCAGGAACCGCGGTGTTGGCCGTCGAATGGCGCTAGCTGCGCAGCATTTGTGCACCGCCGCCGTCAGTGTCAGCCAGTTTGCCGTGGCATACGGAGCTCCATCGCAGTCTTTAACACTGGTAGCATGCCGCGACAGCGTGGACGTGAACCGTATGTGCAGTTGATGGACTTTGAGCGAGGGCGTATAGTGGGCATGCGGGAGGCCGGGTGGACGTACCGCCGAATTGCTCAACACGTGGGGCGTGAGGTCTCCACAGTACATCGATGTTGTCGCCAGTGGTCGGCGGAAGGTGCACGTGCCCGTCGACCTGGGACCGGACCGCAGCGACGCACGGATGCACGCCAAGACCGTAGGATCGTACGCAGTGCCGTAGGGGACCGCACCGCCACTTCCCAGCAAATTAGGGACACTGTTGCTCCTGGGGTATCGGCGAGGACCATTCGCAACCGTCTCCATGAAGCTGGGCTACGGTCCCGCACACCGTTAGGCCGTCTTCCGCTCACGCCCCAACATCGTGCAGCCCGCCTCCAGTGGTGTCGCGACAGGCGTGAATGGAGGGACGAATGGAGACGTGTCATCTTCAGCGATGAGAGTCGCTTCTGCCTTGGTGCCAATGATGGTCGTATGCGTGTTTGGCGCCGTGCAGGTGAGCGCCACAATCAGGACTGCATACGACCGAGGCACACAGGGCCAACACCCGGCATCATGGTGTGGGGAGCGATCTCCTACACTGGCCGTACACCACTGGTGATCGTCGAGGGGACACTGAATAGTGCACGGTACATCCAAACCGTCATCGAACCCATCGTTCTACCATTCCTAGACCGGCAAGGGAACTTGCTGTTCCAACAGGACAATGCAAGTCCGCATGTATCCCGTGCCACCCAACGTGCTCTAGAAGGTGTAAGTCAACTACCCTGGCCAGCAAGATCTCCGGATCTGTCCCCCATTGAGCATGTTTGGGACTGGATGAAGCGTCGTCTCACGCGGTCTGCACGTCCAGCACGAACGCCGGTCCAACTGAGGCGCCAGGTGGAAATGGCATGGCAAGCCGTTCCACAGGACTACATCCAGCATCTCTACGATCGTCTCCATGGGAGAATAGCAGCCTGCATTGCTGCGAAAGGCGGATATACACTGTACTAGTGCCGACATTGTGCATGCTCTGTTGCCTGTGTCTATGTGCCTGTGGTTCTGTCAGTGTGATCATGTGATGTATCTGACCCCAGGAATGTGTCAATAAAGTTTCCCCTTCCTGGGACAATGAATTCACGGTGTTCTTATTTCAATTTCCAGGAGTGTATATAAAGTCCAACCCCCACCGCCATCATCATCAGTCTTTGACAGTGCATGGTTGTGTTAGCGTAATTCGTACACCATGAAACGCTCAGCTAGCAGTGATGCCAGCGGCAATGGTGGTGGGAAACGGCCAAATTTAGGTCAATTGCCATGTGTTTATTAAAAACGAAAGTATGAGATAAAGTTACGACAGTTATAAAATTTCATAGCAAAGTATTCAAAATTTTTCGAGATTGTGATACATTTTCGTAACAAGTGGTGAAAGGTAGCTACATTGAGTCACAGCGCCAGAGATTGCGCCAAAGAGTATTATTCCGCCGCCTCCACTGGCGCAGTAGTTGTTCAGAGAATGTCGAGGGCAGTTGTAGTTCAGAGGTTGCCGTGGGCAGTGCTTGTTGAGAGTATGTCGAGAGCAGTACTAGTTGAGACCATGTCGTGTGCAGTTATTGTTCTGTTGGGCGAGAGTAGATGCTGTTCGGTTGGTGTAATGTATATATGGAAGATATTGCATTGATCAGTGTATTTTTCGTCAATATATATGGAGGTAACAAATTTTTATTTCAAATCTCCTTAATAATAATGCCTCTTGGTCACAGGTTCAGTCAACAAAGCATCTGGCTCGTGTTCATGTATTAAACTTGTAATTCAGGTTTGTATGTGCAATTATAGTATTTCTGGTTTTTCAATTAGTTCATTGTAAATGGTGTTTAAAATTTCTTGTCGTATTGAGGAAGAACCGTGCCAGATACATGTACGTTGAACCACACTACCACACACAACGCAGTTACACTTGTGCTTTGTTGTTTCGTAGCTTTTATAGTTGCAGGGGACTTACTTAATCAATTGTGTTAACGGAAGTTTCCGTTCATTCTTTATTGTTATTTCATGCAGTCAGATTGCGTACTAAAAATAGTCAGGGCCAATCGGTTACGAGACTTCGTAACCGGACACACAGCTACTAAAATTACTTTTATTGTATTTTTTAATTAAGCCCCCATGCAGTGGTTATAAAAATTCTTTTTTCTTACTATTACAGCATACATTGCCGAAAGGTTGTTGCAATTAGAACGCTAGCTGAAAGCTGAAAGTCGCAAGCGGAGGAGGTCGTGCCAGCATCACGTAAATACATCTCAAAATTCTGTGTGTAATAATTATATGTTCAAAAAGTGTTTCTTAAAGTGTCCAGATGGTAAGAAGTTCTTATAACATTTCTGCTGTTCTAGCATTAGAGCAGCAGCAACTGGAAACTGAAACTCCCCATCAAGTGGAAGAGCTTGTGCTAGCATCATGTAAGTACATCTCCAAATTTTGTGTGATAGTTTACATGTTCAGAAAACAGCTCTTGATGTATTCAGGGCCGGCCGCTGTGGCCGAGCGGTTCTAGGCGCTTCATTCCGGAATCGCGCTGCTGCTACGGTCGCAGGTTCGAATCCTGCCTCTGGAATGGATGTGTGTGATGTCCTTAGGTTAGTTAGGTTGTAAGACGTCGTGATCTCCTGACCTTCATTGCTTACATATTCCGCCCTCACAATGATATTCCGCACATCAAGACGCTTCATTCTAACCCAAACTCGATAAGATAGTCAATGTTGTATGAATTCATGTAAACGATATGCAAATAACTAATAAATCGCAAGTGCGCACCGTGGTTGAAATACTCGAGGCTGGCGTATACACATACATTCCAGACACGACTGTCACAGGAGCTTTTAGTTAGACAGGCAACCGCACGCCAGGAGGCCAGTCCCAACCCGTTTACGTCGGCCGGTGACTGCCCGTGGAGTGGACAGCGTTCGCCTGAGGGAAAGGAGGAATGACGCTGTGTTCGGCTTAAAATCAAATTCCGCTATATTGTGTGGGAGCGACCAGCCTACGCATTCTTTACACATAGCACGCAGTTTGAGATTTTCACAGGGAGACAGCAAACGCCAAACGCTGATTCTACACATTTCCGGATTGGTCGCCTTAAACGAAATGCCATTCTCCCGTTTTAGAAGAGCAATGCTGATTGACAGACGATATTTCTGACGCCTTGAGCTGGAGTAGTAATGGAAGAAACCGAAAGATATACCCCTTCACGTCTGGCGAGGAGAGGCGCTGTTCCGTTGTCACTCTGGGAGCGAGGAACAAGTCTCTCCTCAGTACTTCACTGGGAGACCACCTCTGTCGAGAGCGAATCGGGAATCGAAGTGCGACTCTCTATAGAGTCCTTGCGATTAAGCGTTGTTCACTGTTGGCCGACACACTTATTGTGTGGTGTGAACGGACAGGGTTATAGTTAAACGCCTGCGACAGAATTTTTGAGTGGCATCGCGGTGGAATGGTTATCTGACCGGTGTACCAAGCCAATAGTTAGACTAGGGGCGAATAGGAATCCTTGACTTCATCAAGGCGTAGGGAGAGTTTAATTGGTGAAGGTCAATCCAGATAGAATGAGTTATCTTATTTGTCAGCAGTGAGCGGCGCAGACAGCAGTCATCGCAGCTCACAGTATTGTGCACTACAGCTATTGCGAGCCCCATATTTCCTCCACAACAGTACACTACACTGCATTTCACATGCAACACCCTCGACCGTACCTAGCAACATTATCAAGGATAATTATTGAAGTTGAGTAGGCGCACTTCTCAGCCATTCTGCCAAATCAACAACCATCTTAAACTTTGTATAGAAATCTCATTAGCGAATCCTATCCTTGAGAGGTAACCTCACATTCTGAAACGAACCAAGATATAACTTGTTCAATTCATAACTAAAAGTGCCATTGTGATTTCTCAGAATTTTTGGAGAATAAATAACTTTCGTTAGTTTATAGTTCTTCTTACACTAACTAGGACTACTCCAGTACCCAAGAATCCCATTAGTTGTGTAAGAAATTTTGTGAATTTTTGTGTCATTTCTTTACAGCGGACGACTGCAGAAGATATTTATTGCTCAAAGTTTTTCAGGCATTTCTCTTTAGAACGTTAGGAGCGTCTGTCGGACTTCTGTAGTAGTGTGGGGGTGGAAGTTTCATCTTGCAGGAGCCACGGGGTAAAGGGTACATCTCAGATTAATCTGTTGTGCAGAATAACAGAATCTCAGATCAACCCCACACTCAGAAGGTTTAAGTAGTTCTAATTCTAGGGGACTGATGACCTCAGATGTTAACTCCCATAGTGCTTAGAGCCATTTGAACTATTTTGATATATTCAGGTCTTAACCAGTGTTTATAAAACTTTTGATGTCGCTGTTGCAGCATTAGAGCAGCAGCTGATGGACATGCTGAAATGCAGCAGGTAAGTAAAGTTGTAATATACTGCCGTTAGACTTTTTTCATCATACAGTTGTGTGAGGTATATATAAACTCATTGTTGTAGATGTTGCTACTGCTCAAGAGAAGGATGAGGTTCGTGTAGGGGTACGCATCAAGAATAATAACCAAGAATCATCACTTCCATTTGGTATGAACTCTTTATTCAATTTTTTTGTAGTGATCTTTAATCAATATCTTGCTGTAGTCAAATTCCATACAAATTTTTTTGTTTCTAATAATGAATATCTTGTAGGTGACTTCTGTGAGATGGATCTATGGCTCCACAACAATTCCGGCAAAGGTGAGATGCTTGAGTCAGAATGAGATGGTGGCTGCTGAAAGACAGTGTGAGCTCCCCTTCTGGAGCAGGGATGGAGATATTTGACTGGATGGGGAAACTACCAGGAAGATCGACTGAACTGCTCAATCCTGGGACCCAGAACGTAAAAGGTGATTATAATGTGACTGTCATAATTTAAGCATATAATTGTTATTGAGGGATGGCGATTTACTTAATTGTTATTGTTTGTTTACAGTATACATTTTTAAAAAATATTGAGGATTATTCACTTTAGAGTGCACTTGAATGTGGATGTCTGTGTATATATATTGTTTTTTCTAAATAAGTACCATAATATCTAGGCACAACTATATAAGCAGTATGTTCTGGGAAAAACTATAATAAATTATTAAAATTAAATGTGCAATGTATATAAAAACAGAAATAAAATAAATTTTGATCTTACAACCCTGAGAAATTACAACCTTAAGTCCAACTCTAACCTCAAGGATTTTCAGAAAAAACTAGACATTCTCCCCTTCACAAAACCTCCAAGAATTTCAGAACAACTTGATTGAGGCAACAGAAACAACCTTTCCAAAAAAGAGCAAACCGAGACACCCGTGGTGGGACAGCAACTGTAATGAAGTTCTGCATGAAAGACTTAAAGCCTGGAAAAAGTGGAACTCACATAAAACTGAAAACAACTTTGATGAATTTAAGCAAGCCAGAAAGAATGCCTCGAAAACTATTCGCAACACCAAGAGACAATATGAAAAACAACTGGACTCAATCGAAGAGAATTTCAAGAAATGCAACACGGCAGCTTGGTACAAAACATTCAACCAGAAACTCCGAGGATACCAGTCCCCTTGCCTAAACCTTATGAGAAATAATAAGACTCTCGCCACCAACAATACTGAAAACTGAAATCCTGGCTGAATATTTTGACACTCCTAAACTGCCAAACACCCATCCAGACTCTGTTTTATGCAACCAGAAACATTATCAACACATTCAACACCTCCGACACGAGAGGAAATCACAAACATAATCAAAAATCTCACAAACAGGAAAGCATGTGAAGAAGACACGATTACAGCAGAAATGCTCAAGCTTGGGGAGAAACATCAGTAGAAGCACTACACAAAGAACTTGAACAAGTATGGGAAACCAAGAAAATCCGAAGTCACTGGAAAACTGCCCTAATTCACCCTTTGTTTAAAAAAGGTGACAAAAGGATGTTAACTATCGTGGAATATCGCTTCTCCCAGTCCCATACAAATTTCTATCAAAAGCCCGGCTCAATCGTGTATCACCAATTATAGAGGGGAAACTTGGAGAATATCAAGCTGGCTTCAGACCAGGAAGATCCTGCGCCGAACAAATTTTTAACCTCAAAACAACAATGAACTATTTATCTACAAGGAGCAAGAAATATTTCATAACATTCATTGATTTCAAAAAAAGCTTGACTCAATCGATAGGGACACTCATCAAAACACTTCGAGAATATGAAATAGATGAAACAACAATCACCATAATCAAAGAAACATTAACAAATACATCAAAAGTAAAATTCCAAGGAGAAATTTCACGGCATTTCGAGGTCAAAACCGGCGTCAGACAAGGAGATGCGCTGTCCCCGGTACTCTTCAACTGTATTCTGGATAAAGTCATAGCAGAATGGAGAAAACTCACGCAAAAACATGGAGTTGAGAAAGTCCAAATTGGAGGGATGTGCTACAAAGCCATTGAAACCAACTGTTTTGCCTTCGCTGACGATCTCGCCTGTTTAGCTTACACACAAGCACAATAAAACAAATAGAATTACTTAAAGAAACTGCTGAAAAATCAGGCTTGCAAATTTCATTTGAAAAAACAGAAATCATTACAAATATCAAAAATCCACCAAAGAAAATAACTACGAAATACTGGAAAATACAGGTATCTAAACATTTTAAATATCTTGGTGAACTAATTCAGCCTGTGGCAAAAGGTCATCCAGCCTGCAGCGCTAGAATACAAAAACTAGAGACAGCAACTCACTACTGCAGACAAATGTATACAAAAAAAGTATATCAAAAACAAACTCAGACACTACCAGACTGTCATTAGACCGCAGATACTATATGCATCAGAAACATTGCAAATTTTACATACGCAGAACAGATAGAAAATCGTGAAAGAAGAATTGTGAGGACAATTCTTGGACACAGGAAAATAAGATGATCAAGGCAAGCCTGTATAGACTAAAAAGCAACAAAGAAGTGTATACGAGGTGCAGCAAAATTAGACGAAATTAGAAAAAGACGCTCCTTTTATGCTCACATCATGAGGATGAACCCGAATAGGCTTACAAAACAAATATTTTCGTACATCGCAAATCCAAAAAATAAAAATGTATGGTTTATCAACACAAAGAGATCTAAAAGAAATGGACATAGATCAGGAAACAATATTTAACAGAAACCTTTTTAGAAAAAAACTGAATTCATTCACGGGTTTCGGTGTGAAAATTAAGACTTGTGGAACTAAATGGTCTGAAGAGAGAAAAGCCGCCTTCAGCGCAAGAATGAAAGAAGTGTGGACTGAGAGAAAGAAGACTTCCCAGAAGCGCAAGAAATAACTGTTTTCACGGTCTTTAACGGCCAAATTTTAATAATAATAATAATAATAATAATAATAAGATTTAAGAAATTGAACCAGTCATCAAAAAAGTTAAAAAATGTATATGAAGGAAATAATAGTTTACCGTATTTCTGTGCGTCTATCCAGGTCATACTAGTTTTAAGTGCAAGTTCAACCCAGTTCATTTTAATGCACCTGTCTGAGATGAACATCTTAGGGCTATCCGCTTCATTGTATTATTAAATTATTTCAGCTGCTTGAGATGGAAAATGTTTAGAGCCATCCAGTTCAAAGTATAAATTAAGTGTTCTGTTTTGGTGGAATTTCACTAACACATACCTCTGCAATAGCTGTAAACAGTACAGCAATGTAAAGTACAAAAAAAAATTGTTAGTTATATTATCTTTAAAAACTATGAACTGTAAATAAAAGTTTCAAACAGTTACAAGAAATGTGAATTTAAAAGCAGTATTACTTCGTGTATTCTAAAAACAAGATTTGTGGATGTAAAGCTGTATTACTACTGTATTTATGCCTGAATAAAAAATTGTTATTCATTACCATACGTCTTTATTTCACAAATCCCTACCCTTACAAATGAATATAAAGGCTGTGAAAGATGCATAAGATCAGTTTAAAGCATGAGGGAAGGTGACGTTTAAGTTGGAGGAAAACAAACTATGTAATAATTGCATGGGATTTCGCCTATCGTGTTGCACGCAGTGATGGGATGGCGAGGCGCGGCGACTCGAGCGCACCGAGAATTTCTCGAGCCTCTAGTTCTCAAGCAATTCTCGAGAAGCTCACGATAAATGGTTCGGCGGCGTGTGCCGCTGCGCGCCAGTTGGCTGCGCCAACATACGCCGCGCCGCTGTTTTACGAATTGAATGCCGCCGCTAGACAAACACGCTCGCTGTGCTCGTAACTAGTATGTCTCAGGTTTCATTCGAGTAAAGTTGTTATTCAAATAAATATGGACACTCTGAAACGAACGTCATGGTGCTGGCAATACTTTACGGAGGATGGAGATAACGTTACTTGCAACATTTGTCGTAAAAATCTCCGTAATGTATCAAAAAATGCAACGGGTATGATTAGACATCGTAAACGGCACAATTTATCGAGCAATAAAACAGCGACGTCCGTGGATACAGAGGTTCATTCTTCCAATAGTGCGAGGCAGACAAAATATGCAGGTACGCATGGTACAAAAGTTGAATTCCGTGCAAAAGTTCTGGTAGTGTCCGAAGCGGTCCGCCACGCTTAAAAAACATTTATTTTTTAATCGTACTCGGATAACATACAACATACCCCAAAATCAAACGTATACTATCCTAGCTTTTGCGCGGTACGATATGTAATGTTATTGGACTAGAGTATACCGCATCCCCTCGCAGGAGCACTGATCTAAATCTTACGTTTCTCTTCAAAGAGGGAAGTAAACGGCAACAACAGCTGGATGAAGCACTAGTCGCCATGATAACAGACGATTTTCAACCGCTTTCAATCGTCGAGGACACTGGTTTTCGACGTTTTGTTTCACTGTTGGACCCACAATACTCGATACCAAATCGAAAAACGTTGCGCCTCATGATTGAGGACGATTTCCATAAACAGAAAGAGGCTGTAAACTTGGCCGTTGAAGACTCTACTTGTGTGCCTGAAAGCTTCCCGGAAAAGCATACAGCGCTAAATATTAGCGAGGCGTTAGATAACGTGATTTCAAAATGGAACATTGAAAACAAAGTTGTAGGCATCACAACTGACAACGCCAGTAACTTGACGGCAGCCGCACAACTTATTCACAGTGGCAACATAGATATGCAACATGTGCCTTGTTTAGCACACACCATCAGTTTAGTTGTGAAAAGTTCTTTGAACAGCAACAGTGATCTCTGCATAATGCGGGAAAGGGCCAGAAAAATTGTTAGCTATTTTAAAACAAGTTGCAACGCTAATGAAAAACTCCATGAGATCCAGGATCTAATGAAAAAACCTGTTCATAAATTGATTCAGGAAACCGAAACCCGATGGAACAGTATGTTTTATATGCTACAACGTCTAGTGGAGCAAAAGGAATCCATTGCAGCCTGTTTATCAACTTTGTATTCAGGTGTAGAGAACTTCATAGCTGACGAGTGGCGAATTTTGAGCGAATGTTTATGTGTACTAGAGCCATTTGAAGCGGTAAAAAGTGAAATTTCAACTGAAAACTATACCTCTCTTTCGAAAGCTATTCAAATAATCAGACAGCTAATCCTAACCGTATGCAATGAGAAGCGGTCTACCACGACAGCGCAAGAGCTACAGCAACATCAGCACAACTCACTAATAGCCCGGCTAGGATTAACAGAAACAAAGTAAGTGCATGCCGTTGCCATAGTTCTCGACCAAAGATTCCAAACGTTACCATTTACGAATCCCATTCATTCAAAACCTGCCGTTGCAAGCCTAATTGCAGAGTGCACAGACGTGGTAGAGGCCGTACGATCTACTCATTGGGCTCCTAACGACACTAGCCACGAGTACCATTTCGTACAAAACGCCAGTAGTTCCTTATGGGCTTATTTTGATGAAGAGGTTTCCAATAAAAATCTAATGAAAAGCGGTTGCGATAGCATAGACCTGGAGGTACAACGATATTTGGAAGAACCATACCTACAACGCACGGATAATACTTTACACTACTGGAAAAAAAAATGAAAACAGTTATCCAGGTCTAGCTGTCGTGGCAAAAAAATATCTTGCAATACCTACAACTTCTGTTCCTAGTGAAAGAATATTTTCAAAAACAGGACTACTTATAAACAAAGAAGCAGACTAAAATGCCAATTGGTTAATAAAATCATATTTCTAAACAAAAATCGAGGTCAGTGTAGCAATGGGATGTAAAAATGCCTTCTGCTGAACAACTTTTGTTTCCTTTCTTCAGTAAGTAAACGCATGTACGCAGCTTCTGTATATAAAAGGCTATAACACTTCTCTTTTACATGTAAGCATACATGGATACATACAGAATGTACAAGGTAATTTATTTTGTAAGAATAAAGCTTCTGTCTTTTTGTGAATTCTTTGCTTTGTTTTAAACAACAATTCTATGATTTTTGTCTTAAGTGACATATACCAATACTTCAGTACACATTAATAACGGTAGTGCAGTTGATATCAATCATAGAATTTCAAAGTTTTCCGAGCACGTACGTACGACGAATACGACCGCTGCGGCTCAGTGCTTCGTGTACTGAAGGTTTGCGCAATTTCTCAGAGCGCAGCACTGTCAACTTCTCGAGCGTACCCGAGAAATTCTCGAGAAATTGCCTTCGCGTCTCGCGATTCTCGAGCGCGATCATAGCCCATCCCTACTTGCACGTATAGGTTTTTGGGAACAGGCGGCTCTTGATCATGTCCGCTTCCAAAGACCTACAGCAAACATTGCTGAAATTATATCTCCTGTGCTTGAACAAAGCCACAGACATAGGATATGGCCAAAGCTACATACTAAGTAGGAGCTAGGTAGAAAGAAAGAAAAATCACAGAATTAGAGGTAAAAAATTTATTTTCATTAATACAACTGAAAAGTAATTTTACATTTTGATAAGCAGACACAACACTATTTTCAAACATCTTCTTAAGCTTATGGATAGCAGGGCACCCATAGAATTCAGGGTCCTGAATACATACAAACTTGAAAATTTGTTGCAGCCCTGCGATCTTCTCCTCGCCTTTGACGTAATGATGACCTCAGGATAATCGAATATTCGAAGTGACGTCATCATTTATTTATAAGGTAAACCAGGATCGTCCCAGTTGAGTTCATGGAAGAAACGTGCTAGCCACTTTGCACTCCTTTGTGTTTCAGCACAGTTCATATCCTTCAAAGGTCTCGGTGATACAATTCTTGCTGAGAATGTGTATATTATGGCAGCAACTTCTGTGTATACTATGAGTGCAACATTTTTAAATACGAATTCTCTGCACTCGTCGTCATAGAAGCCTTGAATGTCTGCAACGATGTTCACACTCCAAGTTATTGTGAAATGCTCTGGGCATGCCACAGCACTTGGTCATTTATACAGCATGCTGCACAACACCAGTAAGTGGGCAATAGTTAATCACACGGTCATGTAGAACTAGAGCATACGATTCACGATGTTCTGGGGAATTTGATGAAGATTCAAATTCGATTTGTACATCCATTGGTCCTGATTTAATTATCTCATTCTGCCTAGAACAGTCTATCACGATGATTGGTGCCAGCTCCTCGAATTTCCGTGGACTGAGTAGGCATCATACCTTCTCAACACCGCCATAGTAAGAAGCACGGAACCTCGCATACATGTCAAATGCTAGACCGTATACATTCTGATCCCATTGTAGTAGTGAATTGTCATATGGATATAATTCGGAATTCTATTAGACTGACGTTAGTTAAATTACAGTTGTCAAATACGGTGGAGTCATTTGCTAAATTCCCCCTTCTATTGGTCTGGAATGCAAGTATGATGAATCGTGATGTTTCTAGTTGCACTGAGGTTTCAAGAGCCCATGTTTGTCTGCTCGCTGATGGTAGCACCGGGTACTCAAAAATCTCCCATGAGCGGAAAATTAATGGCAGATACAGGGTGTTTCAAAAATGACCGGTATATTTGAAACGGCAATAAAAACTAAACGAGCAGCGATAGAAATACACCGTTTGTTGCAATATGCTTGGGACAACAGTACATTTTCAGGCAGACAAACTTTCGAAATTACAGTAGTTACAATTTTCAACAACAGATGGCGCTGCGGTCTGGGAAACACTATAGTACGATATTTTCCACATATCCACCATGCGTAGCAATAATATGGCGTAGTCTCTGAATGAAATTACCCGAAACCTTTGACAACGTGTCTGGCGGAATGGCTTCACATGCAGATGAGATGTACTGCTTCAGCTGTTCAATTGTTTCTGGATTCTGGAGGTACACCTGGTCTTTCAAGTGTCCCCACAGAAAGAAGTCACAGGGGTTCATGTCTGGCGAATAGGGAGGCCAATCCACGCCGCCTCCTGTATGTTTCGGATAGCCCAAAGCAATCACACGATCATCGAAATATTCATTCAGGAAATTAAAGACGTCGGCCGTGCGATGTGGCCGGGCACCATCTTGCATAAACCACGAGGTGTTCGCAGTGTCGTCTAAGGCAGTTTGTACCGCCACAAATTCACGAAGAATGTCCAGATAGCGTGATGCAGTAATCGTTTCGGATCTGAAAAATGGGCCAATGATTCCTTTGGAAGAAATGGCGGCCCAGACCAGTACTTTTTGAGGATGCAGGGACGATGGGACTGCAACATGGGGCTTTTCGGTTCCCCATATGCGCCAGTTCTGTTTATTGACGAAGCCGTCCAGGTAAAAATAAGCTTCGTCAGTAAACCAAATGCTGCCCACATGCATATCGCCGTCATCAATCCTGTGCACTATATCGTTAGCGAATGTCTCTCGTGCAGCAATGGTAGCGGCGCTGAGGGGTTGCCGCGTTTGAATTTTGTATGGATAGAGGTGTAAACTCTGGCGCATGAGACGATACGTGGACGTTGGCGTCATTTGGACTGCAGCTGCAACACGGCGAACGGAAACCCGAGGCCGCTGTTGGATCACCTGCTGCACTAGCTGCGCGTTGCCCTCTGTGGTTGCCGTACGCGGTCGCCCTACCTTTCCAGCACGTTCATCCGTCACGTTCCCAGTCTGTTGAAATTTTTCAAACAGATCCTTTATTGTATCGCTTTTCGGTCCTTTGGTTACATTAAACCTCCGTCGAAACCTTCGTCTTGTTGCAACAACACTGTGTTCTAGGCGGTGGAATTCCAACACCAGAAAAATCCTCTGTTCTAAGGAATAAACCATGTTGTCTACAGCACACTTGCACGTTGTGAACAGCACACGCTTACAGCAGAAAGACGACGTACAGAATGGCGCACCCACAGACTGCGTTGTCTTCTATATCGCTCACATCACTTGCAGCGCCATCTGTTGTTGAAAATTGTAACTACTGTAATTTCGAAAGTTTGTCCGCCTGAAAATGTACTGTTGTCCCAAGCATATTGCAACAAACGGTGTATTTCTATCGCTGCTCGTTTAGTTTTTATTGCCGTTTCAAATATACCGGTCATTTTTGAAACACCCTGTATGTACCGGTATTCAGAGCTTGTAAAAGTTCCAAACGCTCCTCGTCTGCCACAGTGATGTGCGGCATTTTCCATATAATTTTACTGATGATCTGATTCTCCTCTTGAGCTCCTTGAATATATGAGTTGCTATCAGTTGCGCTCCGTACCAGAGTAAGCTCCTGTTCAGCATTCATAATAATTCGCTGCATGTCCTCAAAGTACCACATAAGTATTTTTAGAGGTATGCGTGCAGTACATCGGCGTTACTCTTCTGCTATTCTGCCCACAGGCTCGTCTATGAACCATCCTGCTTTTTCTAAGCCATTCAAATCCGAGGGTGTTGATGAGACAGATGTTTTAAGGGTTGATGCTATGCCAACCTTACATGTACGATCAATCTCTACCCCATTAAGTTCATAACGTATTTTCTGGAACAGGAGTGCCAAGGCATTACGTGTAAGCCTTGATCCCACTGTGACTACCAGCCTTTTTCTTAAAGGCTCCATCCAAATATATGAAACTCTTACAGGGAAGAGTTAAAGCGTCCTGATGTTGGATGACAAT
Source organism: Schistocerca nitens (assembly GCF_023898315.1). Classification (NCBI taxonomy): domain Eukaryota; kingdom Metazoa; phylum Arthropoda; class Insecta; order Orthoptera; family Acrididae; genus Schistocerca; species Schistocerca nitens. The sequence continues at coordinate 602,271,413 of NC_064619.1, read as the reverse complement.
CCTTATTTCATCGTTCATGTTAAGTGTCGTTGAAGCGTAAGTTTTTACGCGAGAAGTATTCCTGGCATATGATTCGCCCATCATATTCCATTGGGTGAGATATATTGAGCGACAACGTCAGTGCGATTTTTCAAGCCTACTCATTTAAGAAACTTACAGTTCGCACTTGTTATCATCTTGCGGTTCTGCTGCGAAATGCTATGCTGAACGCTGCGTGCTCTGGTTTTGCACATCACGCCCATCTTGTCATAGATGTAGTCGTACAATGATTTCTTCACCACGAAAGTCAACAAGTTGGTTATTCTGATCCACAGTACGCCGTTCCAGATAGTCCAATGTCTGAACTGTCGCTGGAAGGTATATAGCGGTGGTAGGAGTCTCAAAAATCTTATACCCTGTTCCAACTGATGGGAAGAATCCATAAATTGAATGAACCAATCTATCGTTGAGATAAGAGTTCGTTGCAATGTTGCCCTCAGCATGGATTGAACTGACGGGGAGAATATCCACTGTCTGATCAGATTTTTAAAATTTATTGCGATCCGTCTTCAAAACCTGTCCCTCTTGTAAAACCCGGTAGTGGGCCTATTGAACCTTTCTGCTTAAAGTCAATTGAAGCATTCACCGCCCTTATTTCAGACATAAGTGTACTGATGTTTCGCGGAGCTCAATTACTTTTCCAGACTGTTTTAAAACTTCGTTTAAATCGTCAATATCGTATGCACCATGTACAATTTCTACAATTTCTTCTTTACCATTAATTTCCAGATGCCGTGTATTGTTAGCATAATAATGTGTCCTCAATGGTACTTCTTGGGGTGCCGATCCAGCCACCCTCCTCCGTTCGTATCGGTCCCTTGTCCGTTCGAAACGGAAACTTGACTATGGGTGCTTTGTTTATGTGCCTGCACGTCCACCCCTCTAACGCTGTCTCAACGCTATCCACCATCGTGGCATCCATTTGGCCACAGGCGCCCTCTACACCAGCCCAGTTGAGAGTCTGTATGCTGAAGCTGCTGAACTACCACTGTCCTATTGCCGTGACTTTCTCCTCAGCAGGTGTGCATGCCGTTTGTCTGCCATCCTATGCCTCCTTCTTTGATGGTTCCTTTGATCGTCAGTATGGGTCTCCTCCTTCATCTCTGTTACGTCCTGGAGTCCGCTTTCGGCACTTGCCACGGCCTCTTAACTTCACACTACCTGCAGCTTTCCCGGTGGGTGTGAACCCTTCACCACCTTGGCTTCGTGAAGCGGCCCATGTTAACCTTGGCCTTCATTCGCTTTCTAGGGACACTACTCCAACCTCGGTCTATCACCTTCAGTTTCACGACCTTCGCATGGAACTTCGCGATAGTTCACAGTCTATGTGTGCTGTACACCGCCCATCCCTTAGTGCAACGGGTCCAGGAAAACTACCACTTGCTCACTCTTGGTGGAGTCAGTGTGATGGTTCTGTGGGTCCCTGGTCATGTCGGTCCGCCAGGAAACGAGGCTGCTGACGCTGCTGCCAAAGCTACAGTCCTCGTACCTCAGCCCGTGAATACCTATATTCCCTCCGACGATCTCTCTGTTGCCGTCTGTCAGGAGGTGATGTCCCTTTGGCATCGCTAATGGTCCTTCCTTCACGGGAACAAGCTATGTCTTATTAAGCCTCTCCCAGCGGTTTGGACGACTTCCTCTCGGCCCTCCCGCTGGGAGGTTATTTTAACTCGGCGGCGTATTGGACACTGCCTTTTTAGACATCGTCATTTGGTAAGTGACGCTACCCCACCAGTACCACTGTTGTCCTTTATGAGCCACCGGCGCACACAGTGACACCGTCTGAGACAGCAGCACGTAATCGCCGACCAATCAGAAGCTACCATAGCAGCAGTGGAGACAGTCAGCTCCTGACGATGACGATGGAGGTAATCGTCGAAAGCTCGAGATTTTATCTAGAACTGACGCGGCAAGAATACCGAGAATGTTTTATACACTCTAGAAATCGTTCTCTGCACTTTGGAAACTGTGAATATCTCGGTTGACCAGTTTGGCATGTATGACTAAATCACCTACATTAAATTGCTGTTTGCTCAGATCCACCATTTTAATACGATTGTATACTGTATCTCGAAGCCTAGTATAGCGAACATCGATTGGTCTCTTTTTTTATTATACGATGTTTGGTTCGATTGCACTGTACAATTATTTGCTGGAGGATAGCGATCCATCTGTGTGAGCCACGAAGATTGAACTGCATCCACATCTGTGTTTCACTGTTCTGTTCAGACGTTCCACAAGTAATGATGTATTCCATACCGCTCCATCATGGCCTTGAAATATTTATTGCAGTATAAAATTCACCGCCGTGATTTGTTTGAAGGTTGTCTGGGCTTCCAGTCGTCCCCGTCTGCATCCATCACACACACGCGCGCGTTCCTTCCCTGTTTTCGATTTCACGGGTAATGCCCAGGCATATTTAGAATAAGTATCAGTGACCATCAAAATATATTTGAATCCGTTATTCACACGTGAGTATTTCCTCACGTCGACAATATCCGCCTGCCATAGGTCGTCCAAACCTTTAATCATAACATATATTCCAGGGTAGGTTATGGTTTGTGCGGTTCTCGAACTACAGTCTCAATACTTTTTCGATGATGCCTCTCTCTCTAAGCTCAGAAGTTATTGAAACAACTTCATTCGCATGAGCTGTATTACCCGCGGCAGCTGATGCCATGAGCAGTCGTAGCCGGTCTATTAGCTCATTGCGGTCGTCTAATATATATATATATATATATATATATATATATATATATATATATATATATATATATATATATATATATATATATATACTGCTGGAGTCGATTGCTCACTCTTTTACCTGAATGTCAATACCATCACCACTGATATTTTCTTCTTCATCCAAAATAGGTCTTATAATGGATTTGTGTTTCACATTGCTTCGACTTTTTGCGTTCTTATGCAGATCAGTTAAAAGCAATATTTCACGATACATGTCCAGATCTTTAGGCGAGTAATTTACAGTTTTTGTGGGTCTTAGGAAAATAAAATTCAGTATACCGGATATTCCTTGAAATTTTTTATCCCCGACCTGTATCGTTTTTTCACTTAAAGTTATACGCTGTGTGCCCAACATGTATGGTTTCTCACCACTAACACCGAATTTTTTGTCTATCCTAGCGTTGCTGTGATGGTTAATGAAATCGGCAATAGCGTCATCGTCACCGTTGCGGAATTTCGCTGAGAGTTCATCGAGAGATTCAATAACTTCTTTAAAGAATTTTCGCTGTGTCTGCTCCCGCTTCAAATGTCCTAACCTTAACAACCGTAACTTCTCGCGAAAGGCTTCCGTGCCTCGATGACTTTATGCTTAGTCGACATCTTGGTGTATACTAATCCTACTTCGGTGCAGCGTGAGGTTTTATTCATCCGCTCTTCTTCTTATGCTGCTCTCCCTTCTCGGTAACAGCTGTTTTCCCTTCACTTAAGTTGCCTATTTTCTTTTCAATTGCGTTAACCTGTTCGTACAAAGTCCCGTTCTCAATGACAGCTACTTTCCTTCAGTTGAACCGTTTACTTTCTTCTCGATTGCATTAACCCGACCATTCAGTATATTGTTCAGTCTCAGAAGGGTTTGAGAATACGTCTCTACTTCCTTGCGTACACCTCCAGCTTTATGTTCGAGAGTTTGAATTTTCGCGTCCACGTTGAAAGGTGGCTACACTGAGTCACAGCGCCAGAGATTGCGCCAAAGATATTTATTCCGCCGCCTCCACTGGGGCAGTAGTAGTTCAGAGGTTCCCGTGGGCAGTGCTATTTGAGAGGAAGTCGAGGGCAGTGGTAGTTCAGAGGTTGCCGTAGGCAGTACTTGTTGAGAGGATGTCGAGAGCAGTACTAGTTCAGAGGATGTCGTGTGCAGTTGTTCTGTTGGGCGAGAGAGTAGATACTGGTCGGGACTGATGACCATAGCTGTTAAGTCCCATAGTGCTGAGAGCCATTTTTATGATACTGTTCAGTTGGTGGATTGTATAGATGGAAGATGTTGCAATGATCACAGTGTATTTTTCGTCAATATATATGGAGGTAACAAAAAATTTTTATTTCAAATTTCCTAAATAACAATGCCTCTTGGTCACAGGTTCAGTCAACAAAGCATCTGGCTCGTGTTCATGTATTAGACTTGTAATTCTGGTTTCTATGTGCAATTATAGTATTTCTGGATTTTCAATTAGTTCACTGTAAATGTTGTTTAAAATTTCTTGTCGTATTGAGGAAGAACCGTGCCAGATACATGTACGTTGAATCACACTACCACACACAGAACAGTTACACTTGTGCTTTGTTGTTTCGTAGCTTTTATAGTTGCAGGGGACTTAATTAATCAACTGTGTTAACGGAAATTTCCTTTCATTCTTTATTGTTATTTTATGCAGTCAGATTGTGTACTAATAATAGTCAGGGCCAACCGGTTACGAGACTTCGTAACCGGACACACAATTACTAAAATTATTGAATTTTAATTAAGCCCCCATGCACGTGGCGACTGCTGCTTCATACCGTCCCTTGGAATTTTTTTGACAGTAAAAATAGCAGACAGTAGTATTGTTGTAGTAATTTGTAGTTTAGTAATTGTAGTCTATATTGCATGTGTAGATTTGGTAACTGAACATTTGTAGTTGTCTTGTCATTCTTCTAATGGTATTTTTGCAGAATTTAATTTTTGATGTCTCGTATACGGGTTTGGCAATTTTGTGCAATTATGAAGATTTTAATTGTTTGTTAATGGTGTTTGTCGGAAAGCATTTCGTGTGAATGGTATTGTTGGTGACAAAGTGTTATATTATGTGTAATTTTCGTATAGTGACGAGTTTTTTCACGGAATACGAGATTAACGACAGAAGATTCTGGAATAGTATCGAACACAGATAGCTTTACAGCTACGACGAAGGAAGTTAGTTTTACAGGAAATGTTAGGGGTGAAAAGAATTTCGAACCAGTTAATATGGAGCAGTTGTAAGGTGTCAGGCAAATCCAACACCTTCCATGAAAACCCTGACATGATAAGAAAATCCAGCAGTATGTCACATAGCTCCGAATAAATCGAGACATTAAATTAATCAAAGTAATACGAGTAAGGAGTGAGCAAATGGAATACCACAGACTAACACAAGAATGCCTAAATGCATGTCATACCTTCCCACTGTGAGACAGACGCAGTTCCGAGGGGAGAAGCGAGAACAGAAGCCGAGAGCAGAACTGTGTTAAGCTAGAAGGCCCTACGATAAGGGACGGACACCCACGTCGCCAGCAACCGCCAGGACCACCCCCCAGCCCATGTTAAAAGATAGAGCCCTCCAGAAGAACAGTATAGATCTTACGATAACACTAAAAGGGCCACACCAGCTGCAAGTTTTATCGTGAGACTTTTTCGCGTCTCTGTTACGTTGCAAACGTTAAAAACATTGCCCCACCACGAAAAGTATAACGTTTCTGATTGGATTGACAGAATTTTTGTAGGCGGAGCTTAAGGTTAACATTGAAACCCTGAATGGTTAGATGAAAACACAGTCAGATAGTTTTTTTTAAACCAACTTCGTTAAATTGTAGTAAGGAGAAGTTAGGAGAGAGTTGCTTCCGAGACGGCGAGCTGTATGGAGCTGCGCCGCCCGCCGCCCCCTGACACTGCCTAACCAACGACAAGGTAATGAACGCACGCGATGCCGCCTAACAGCGCATAAAGCTTCACTCAGAACTGCAGAAGTCTCATCTGTTACACCCTCTTTTTGCGTAATACTAGTGTCGATCGTCAATTAAATCTCATGGTATTCACATTTGCTACGTGAAGTTAAAATCTGAAACGTGATGATTTTTCTGTTATATAATTATTGAGAAGTCACATCAGCCACTGTAACTTACGACAAGTTAGATAAGTAATTAAAGATAATTGAGGGTCACTGTAGACCATTTTGATAGTTTTCTCTTTTATGGAACTTAAATCTAGATTATAGATGTGATATGGCATAGGTCATCCTTCGATCCATTGTAGAACTCGGAAACCCACTCAGGGAATATTCGTTCACATTTGTGTTGAACGCAGTTGGTTTTTAACATACTGTATTAAAATATTTCCCTTTATCAATAGTGCAATTTATAAACAATGTTTTGTGAGTAGAATAAAATTTCCAATGGTAAACTTAACTGCTTTTTCGACGTTATTTTACCAGCTAACTAAAAATAGGAAAGCCTTTAACCCCTTCCACTAAATTTAGTTAGTATCAAGATTCTAACTAACTAAAAATAGGAAAGTCTTGAACCCCTTCCACTAAATTTAGTTAGTATTAAGATTCTTTTACAGGGAGTGCAGTGGAACTGACACTGAAATCATTAAGTATTTGGTTATATCATCGCTAGTCTCACTGAACTCTTCTGAACTCTACATGTCATGTGTGGTCTGGCGTCTCCTTACCAGCAACAGGTCCCAGGTTCAAACTAGCCAATTCCCTAAAAAACACGCTCAGAGCGTCGTTGCGCGAAAGTGGTAGGGAGACACGACTTAGAACAAACAGAAACCACGCAGAATGTTGGACAGTTGATGAGTGCAATATTAAATTTGGGATCACAATTAGGATCTCAATTAAAAACAGAGATGGAAACAATGGAAACACGGCTAGACTCACGAATCGGGACATGTTTTAAAAACATGAAAGATGAATTAACGAAAGAAATTAAAGAAGAAGTACAACTGATTTTGAATGCTCACAATAATAGATTAATTTCATTAGAAATTAGACAGAAGGAACAGGATAGAGAACAGGAAGAAAGAGATCGCGTGATAGTACAAAAATTTTCAGAGTTAAATCTTCAACGTGCACACGATAAGGAAGAAATATTTGAGAGAATCGAGGAATCCGTACCAAATGACAGAATAAATAACCTAATACAACAATATGAACAGTTAACTACTAAATCTGTCAATACTGAAACCCGAGTCGCGACACTTACGGAAGACGTAAATAAATAGAGAGAACAAATAGGTGACTTATCGGAAAGAGTTGAGGAGATTTCAGATAAATTGACAAATCTTAGTCCGCAGCTCGTGGTCGTGAGGTAGCGTTCTCGCTTCCCGCGCCCGGGATCCCGGGTTCGATTCCCGGTGGGGTCAGGGATTTTCTCTGCCTCGTGATGACTGGGTGTTGTGTGTTGTCCTTAGGTTAGTTAGGTTTAAGTAGTTCTAAGTTCTAGGGGACTGATGACCATAGATGTTAAGTCCCATAGTGCTCAGAGCCATTTGACAAATCTTAGTTTGAATGGGGACAGAGATTCAGATGATACAGCTCCATTGCCATTTGCAGAAACAGAAGAGTACCAGAATACAAATAGACATGTTGAAAATCAGGGAAAATTTAATGAACGCGTTAAAAGGGATTTTGAGGCGTTACGAGTTGAGTCCCATAGTGCTCAGAGCCATTTGAACCATTTTTTTGAGGCGTTACGAAACCGAGTTAAACAAATTGAAAGCGAAATCGTAGGAAAAGACAGTAGAATAAATTTGGAATCACCGATAGCAGCGGGTTTTGAACGCGCCAGGCACACGAACTTGACAGTAATGGACATTCGGACTGGGACAGACGCGGTAGGTCTTTGTCGCCACAAGGCGAAAACTTTGACTATAAACACTTTTTAAGTGTTCGGAAATTTAAGATCTTTCGCAATTCTAATAATGACATAGATCCATGTTCATGGTTAGATCAATTTATGTACGCAGTTCCACCAAATTGGCCACTAAGTCACAAACTGGAATTTATGTGTGGATATTTAGAAAACGAACCGGAGACGCGCATGCGCGCACTTATTAGAGATTGTAATAAATTAAATGATTTTTATCATGCATTTCTATCGGCATATTGGCCCGAAAACACGCAAGACAGTCAAACATAGTCTTATTATGCAGCGTAATTTTAAACAGTCTGAGTTCCGCACGCCGGCAGAATACTTTGAAGACATGATTCGAAAGAATCAATTCCTTTCCAACTCTTATAGCCCGACTGAATTAATTCGCATTTGTTTAACTAAGCTGCCACAACCGATAAGACACATTGCTTTAGCCGGTAGATGTAAAGACGACATTGCTACAAGAACTTGAGTATGACAACGACGACGGCACATCTTGTAATTTTTTCAGTAACGGTAATCACAATAGATTTTCAGAGAAAAGGGATAATGATCGGAACGGACGTTATAGCTGTAATTTTGAAAATGATAGCCGAAACAGACAGGACAATAGATACCAGCCTTATGAAATAGGAAGACTGCAAAGAAAGCAATTATTGTTTGATGTATATTCAAGGTGTTGCGTTTGAAAATTTTATTTCGTCTTCGCTCCAGGACATCGCTAAGGAGCAAAACAAGAATCCAATCTGGAAGGACATTAAGGAGAAGTGGAGGACTAAGGAAAGCGTAGCGATTAGACAGTATTATTCAGTTCGCAATGATATTCTTTTTAAACGAAAATCGGTTGACAACTCTGTTTGGTTAGTTTGCATTCCTGATGAGTGGGTTAATAAATTGATTTGGTATACACATTTCAGTTACGCACACTTTGGTCCCAGAAAATGCTTTCATAAATTACGAGAAAATTGCTGCTTCAGTAATATGGAAAAACGTATTCTATCTGTTCTTGCCAAATGCAAATTATGTCAAAAGGCTAAGCCGGCAACTATTTCTCACAGAGCACCGTTGTTTCCTATCATTCCAGCGAAATTAAAGGAGATGGCTGCAGTCGATTTGTTCGGTCCAGTGGTTCGTTCTACTAATGGTTTTGCGTACATTTTGGTAGCAGTGGAATTGACATCAAAATATTGTGTTTTACACCTTTACGCAAAGCAACAGCTCGTTCAGTATTTAATGCTTTCATCAAACATTTTCTTAAAGAAGTGGATCATGTTGATAAAGTTATATCAGGTAATGGATCACAGTTTCGCTCTAAAATTTGGCTTCGTACTCTACGGCGTCGTAAGATTAAACCAATTTTCATTTCACTTTTTCACCCTCAATCTAACGCTTCAGAGAAATGGATGAAGGAAATCAATAAATTGTGTCGTCTTTATTGTCATCAGAATCACAGAACGTGGGATCAGTATCTTCATATTTTTCAAAACATTCTGAATGAACTGCTTAATGATTCAACTTCTTTACCACCTATATGAACATCTGTACCACCTGTATGAACATCAAAGAGTTCAGATGGAAACCCAGTTCTAAGCAAAGAAGGGAAAGCAGAAAGGTGGAAGGAGTATATAGAGGGTCTATACAAGGGCGATGTACTTGAGGACAATATTATGGAAATGGAAGAGGATGTAGATGAAGATCAAATGGGAGATACGATACTGCGTGAAGAGTTTGATAGAGCACTGAAAGACCTGAGTCGAAACAAGGCCCCCGGAGTAGACAACATTCCATTGGAACTACTGACGGCCTTGGGAGAGCCAGTCCTGACAAAACTCTACCATCTGGTGAGCAAGATATATGAAACAGGCGAAATACCCACAGACTTCAAGAAGAATATAATAATTCCAATCCCAAAGAAATCAGGTGTTGACAGATGTGAGAATTACCGAACGATCAGTTTAATAAGCCACAGCTGCAAAATACTAACACGAATTCTTTACAGACGAATGGAAAAACTAGTAGAAGCCGACCTCCGGGAGGATCAGTTTGGATTCCGTAGAAATACTGGAACACGTGAGGCAATACCGACCTTACAACTTATCTTAGAAGAAAGATTAAGGAAAGGCAAACCTACATTTCTAGCATTTGTGGACTTAGAGAAAGCTTTTGTCAATGTTGACTGGAATACTCTCTTCCAAATTCTAAAGGTGGCAGGGGTAAAATACAGGGAGCGAAAGGCAATTTACAATTTGTACAGAAACCAGATGGTAGGTATAAGAGTCTAGGGGCATGAAAGGGAAGCAGTGGTTGGGAAGGGAGTAAGACAGGGTTGTAGCCTCTCCCCGATGTTATTCAATCTGTATATTGAGCAAGCAGTAAAGGAAACAAAACAAAAATTCGGAGTAGGTATTAAAATCCATGGAGAAGAAATAAAAACTTTTAGGTTCGCCGATGACATTGTAATTCTGTCAGAGACAGCAAAGGACTTGGAAGAGCAGTTGAACGGAATGGATGGTGTCTTGAAGGGAGGATATAAGATGAACATCAACAAAAGCAAAACGACGGGTGATGTTGAGGGTATTAGATTAGGAAATGAGACACATAAAGTAGTAAAGGAGTTTTGCTAGTTGGGGAGCAAAATAACTGATGATGGTCGAAGTAGAGAGGATATAAAATGTAGACTGGCAATGGCAAGGAAAGCGTTTCTGAAGAAGAGAAATTTGTTAACATCGAGTATAGATTTAAGTGTCAGGAAGTCATTTCTGAAAGTATTTGTATGGAGTGTAGCCATGTATGGAAGTGAAACATGGACGGTAAATAGTTTGGACAAGAAGAGAATAGAAGCTTTCGAAATGTGGTGCTACAGAAGAATGCTGAAGATTAGGTGGGTAGATCACATAACTAATGAGGAGGTACCTAATAGGATTGGGGAGAAGAGGAGTTTGTGGCACAACTTGACCAGAAGAAGGGATCGGTTGGTAGGACATGTTCTGAGGCATCAAGGGATCACCAATTTAGTATTGGAGGGCAGCGTGGAGGGTAAAAATCGTAGGGGGAGACCAAGAGATGAATACACTAAGCAGATTCAGAAGGATGTAGGTTGCAGTACGTACTGGGAGATGAAGAAGCTTGCACAGGATAGAGTAGCATGGAGAGCAGCATCAAACCAGTCTCAGGACTGAAGACTACAACAACAACAACAACAACAACAACACCTATATTGATATTAAAAAATAAAGCACCGATAAATCGCATTTCTGAAATCGTTCCTTTTCCGCCTACACGGAAACTGCGGCATTCTGAAGTTGTCAACCTAGCTCTACAAAATATTGCATCTGCGGCTGCTACAGGAGAGATACCAGCTAAACGTCCTGCTCGTTTAAAAACCATGTCAGTTGGTCAAAAGATGTTAATTCTCATCGTTTGTCTCACAAAGGAAAAGGCTTGTGTCGCAAATTTTTTCTGCTTTATAACGGAAGAAACCATATGCAAAGTTAAGACACCTGCAGGAGAGACTGAAAATTTTAAGGTGTACACTGGACTGAGACAAGGGGATGCCATCTCACCTATTCTATTTAATATTATCTTAGAGAAGATTGATAGAGAATTCACCAAAACTAATCCACAAGGGATCCAACTGCAGGGACAGAACATTACTAGACTTGCTTATGCAGATGATGTAGCCTTAATAAGCACTTCAAAAGCTGAATTAATCAGGATGATGCAAAATTATTAGAAAATAGCTGAGAAAGCTGGACTTCATGTGAATGAAGAAAAGACAGAATATCTAGTCATAAGTAAAAAACTCCAAAAGAATACACCACTGACCGTAAATGGTCTCACTTTCAAGGCAGTTGACCACTTCAAGTACTTAGGGAGTCTTTTTAGCAGAGACAATAGAGCAGAAATAGAAATAGACGCCCGTCTAGCAGCAGCTAATAGAACTTTTTACAGCTGTATCAAAATTTTAAGGATGAGATCACTTAGTACTGAATTCAAAATCCGTTTTTATCAGTCAACTATTGTACCAGTAGCATTATATGGATGTGAAGCTATTACATTCAGGAAAAAAGATGAAGAAAAACTGTTGATATTTGAAAGAAAAATACTAAGAAAAATATTTGGACCAATCTTCGATGAAAATGTCATGGAGTGGAGGATAAGGAAAAATGAAGAACTACGGGAGCTGTACAAACATAGTACCATTGTGGATATGTTAAAGAAAAGAAGACTGAACTGGGCTGGTCATGTAGCAAGGATGCCGGAGAACAGACTACCCAAAATAGCATCCACTAAGAAATTAGAAGGAAAGAGAAGAAGAGGAAGACCTCGAATTAGGTGGATGGAGAATATCCGGGAAGATGCAGCTAGGATGGGCATCAACTCTGATTGGACAACAATTTCCCTGGATAGAAATAATTGGAAGAGGCTCGTAGAGCAGGTGTATGGTCGATAAGGCCTTAGCCACGTGTAAAGTAAAGTAAGTATAACGGTCCATATAGAGTTCGCAAAATTATTCATGATAATACTGTCGAAGTAGAAACTCTTAAATCACGGCGCTCTAAGGGAATACATCATATATCGAACGTTAAAATTTTTGTGGAATGACATACTTTTGAGAAATTAACAGTTACACGTAAACACGCAGAGAATACAAGGATACCGCGCCGTGTTCTGGCGGCTGCACATACTCAAAGCAACAGTCAAGTCTGTGGGCCGCACAAGGCAGTCGTTGACCGCAAACAATTACTTCCTACGTCACGCGTAACTCCAGCTGATCGAGCGCTCAGTGCGAATGCACTGACAGCCGTAAACAAATACACAGTCTATTTTCTCCGATTAAATTCAGTATAAAGCTATAATGACTTGATAAATTATGTTATTAACGTTCAGTTTTTTCAGCATTCAGTTGTATAAAATATTTAAGAACTTCAGGTAAATTCTGTGTGTGTCCGACGTTAAGAGGACTTGCTATCGAGAAAATTTCAGGAAGAATGTAATTTCGAAGATGAAAGTAATAAACTAAAAAGGTAACTATTAATTGAGTTTATTTTTCAGGTAACATATTTCTACTTAGGTATGTACTTTATGCGTAATTTGCTGCTCGCGATTACGTGATTTATACTTTGTGTTAACTGATTTTGACAACGATTGATTAATGAACAGGGTTTTTACTTATGTATATTATGCATCGCTTGGCTGCTCTGCTTTTTCACTGATGTCATATTTTTTATTATGTGCCTGCTGTGCTTATTTATTTCAATTATAATTGTCACCTGATTAGTTGTGCTGATATGGTTATGTATGTAAGTCATATTTTGTGATTTATCTGCTTGCGCCTTTATGTTTACTTATTAAGATTACATATGAACATTTATTTGCTTATGCTGATATGATGCTAATGACCTGTTTCTTATGTAAAATATATACTTGCTGCTTTGCGCATGGATTGCATATTTACACATTTCTGTTTTGTTTTGATAACTACTCTTTAGTTTGGTATATAGAAATGCTGATATACTATAGGTCACACTATGGTATTAATTATAGATTGTTCGCTTGGCAGAGCCTCGTTGTAGGGATTGTGCTACATCCACTTGTTGACATTCTGTTTTCTACTGGTATATTTACTCGCTATTGCATGTTTTGCTTACGCTCAGTGCTTTATATTTTAAGATAAGAAAATGAACTGCTATAATTCTACAAACGACATTAGTACAAGAAACTTCATTGAAGTCACATGAGCTGGAGGTTTTATGGAAGCTGTATAAATTTATGCTATTAGGAAGGAAGCTACCGACATGAAATACCAACACTAGGTTTAGACCATTGGCAGTTATTACACTGCATTCTTCGTGAGAAATTGAAGTAGCAAGTGACACATGACACAAAAAAAAAGAAAATACTCCACATGTTTGCTTCTGTTTTGCCATGATTCTTGAAGTGGTGCACACACTGTGAAATATTACGATTTATTCATTCAAAGTCTTAGGTAATCATTCATACTCCATACTCGTACTTACTTACTGCAAGTTATTCAAACTAAAGGCTGTTAGAGGTCATGTATGCATTTCTTTTATTTAATGATGGACAAGGTAACCAAAATGTATTTTATAATTCATAATGAGTAGAAGATTTGGGTCAGGTGGATTACACAGAGATTGTGTGTGGACATTGTGTCTTCAGATTATATGGGATGATGAATTGAAGTTTGCACTAGGATTTTATCTGTACTTGTTCGAGGAGACTGATTAGAGGAAAGAGTTGTTATGGAAGTGAAATGATATTGGTGATAAGGTTTATATGTATAGATGTATTGAAGAGGTATTATTGAGGTATTGAGATTGTGTGGTGATGATGATTATTGGAGTTTTGGTGGACAAGAGGCAAGGTAAATTATACTGGTGATAAGGTTTATATGTGTCGACGTATTGAAGAGGTGTTATTGAGGTAGTGAGATTGTGTGATGTTAATGATAATTGGAGTTTTGGTGGACAAGAGGTAAGGTAAATGATATTGGTGATAAGGTTTATATGTATCGACGTATTGAAGAGGTATTATTGAGGTATTGAGATTGTGTGAAGGTGGTGATTATTGGAGTTTTGGTGGACAAGTAGTAAGGTAAATGATATTGATGATAAGGTTTATATGTATCGACATAAGAGGTATTATTGATGTATTAAGATTGTGTGATGCTGATGATTATTGGAGTTTTGGTGGATAAGAGGTAAAGTAAGTGAGGAGCATATTTTTTTGTTGGTTTATATGGAACAAGGAGGATGAAGATGGCAGACTAGAACACTCAAGTGGAAGGAAGATTGTCTACACATACACTTTGTTGAATCAATAAGCAGTATATACTTTTTTTGGAGAGAGGAAGTAATTGCATATCTAGGGACACTGACAGTTGTTCAGCAACCGTACATTTTGATTTGGCTTCACAAACATTGCTCTTGACATGATGACTATGACGTTGACTAACTATTATTGACTGTTATACACTGCTGCCACTGCTACTTGATACACATGTTGAACATCAAATCTTTGACAGAATTGCATTTACACAGTTAACACCATTCAATTACAAAGATGAGTGAGTGTGTTTTGTGTGTTTTCCTTTCCTAAGCCCAAATAATTGGTACCGACCTACCTCCTAAATATTATTTTACTTGTTTGTTGTGGCTTGCACTGACACCCATAAATATTATAGGTTTACTGTTATTTATGTATTTGTAATAGTTAATATGACAATCATCTGATATCATTTGTGTGTTTATTATAGTTTGTATGTTTAGTGTGAGAGCATTGATAATAATTTTGTAAAAGCAATTGTGTGTGCATTCAAACTGTTGTTCGTGCTTGCACCTATTATCTTTGATGGGTGCCACTTGGAAATGTTTAATTTCTGCTGATGAACTCTGATGAACTGTTTAATTATTGATAGTGAATATTATGGACTGTTACCTGCACTTGTTCAACATAGATGGGTGCCACTTGGGAAATGTTTAATTTCTGCTGATGAACTCTGATGAACTGTTTAATTATTGATAGTGAATATTATGGACTGTTACCTGCACCTGTTCAACATTACTGGGTGCCACCGTTGGAACTGCTTCTACTGAAATGATGTCACTTGTTGCTGTCTGCACCTGCTCAACATTGCTGGGTGCCACTGATGGAAGTGCTTCTACTGAAATGATGTCACTTGTTGCTGTCTGCACCTGCTCAACATTGCTGGGTGCCACTGATGGAACTGCTTCTACTGAAATGATGTCACTTGTTGCTGTCTGCACCTGCTCAACATTAATGGGCGCCACTGATGGAACTGCTGCTACTGAGATAATGTCACATGTTGGTGTCTGCACCTGCTCGCCATTGCTAGGTGCCACTGTTGGAGCTGTTTAAATACTGCTGATGAAATGTTATGGGACTGCTATTTGCACCTGTTGACCATTGCTGGGTGCAACTGTTCGAACTGTCAACTACTCTGAGGAGTTCTACTTGTTTATTGAGCTACTGAAAAGATTTTATGTGAATATTTGTATAAACTGATTTTTTGTGTATTTACTGTTTATGAAATGTTATGAGACTCTTACCTGCACCTATTCGTCATTGCTGGTGCCATTGATTGAATTGTTTAACCACTCTGACAAATGATACTTGTGTAAACTATTATGTAAAATCACATGTACGCAAGCATTTGTATTCCTTACTGTATTTTAAATATTAGGTTATTGAACGGTCAGTGCAAAGCCAAAATTTATTTAGTTATATGATATTTACTTATTAATATCATCTGTTATTTTTGTCTGTAATTTTTGGACGAATTTGGTGGTATTTTCACCACCAATGCTGGCAAAAATACAATTAAATTCTAGCCCGTGGAGGAGGGTCATATGAAAGGTGGCTACACTGAGTCACAGCGCCAGAGATTGCGCCAAAGATTACTATTCCGCCGCCTCCACTGGGGCAGTAGTAGTTCAGAGGTTGCCGTGGGCAGTGGTTGATGAGAGGATGTCGAGAGCAGTACTAGTTCAGAGGATGTCGTGTGCAGTTGTTGTTCTGTTGGGCGAGAGAGTAGATGCTGTTCGGTTGGTGTAATGTATAGATGGAAGATGTTGCAGTGATCACAGTGTATGTTTCGTCAATATATATGGAGGTAACAAAAAAATATTTTAATTCACATTTCCTTAATGACAATGCCTCTCGGTCACAGGTTCAGTCAACAAAGCATCTGGCTCGTGTTCAGGTATTAGACTTGTAATTCTGGTTTCTATGTGCAATTATAGTATTTCTGGTTTTTCAATTAGTTCATTGTAAATGGTGTTTAAAATTTCTTGTCGTATTGAGGAAGAACCGTGCCAGATACATGTACGTTGAATCACACTACCACACATAGAACAGTTACACTTGTGCTTTGTTGTTTCGTAGCTTTTATAGTTGCAGGGGACTTAATTAATCAACTGTGTTAACGGAAATTTCCTTTCATTCATTACTGTTATTTTATGCAGTCAGATTGTGTACTAATAATAGTCAGGGCCAACCGGTTACTAGACTTCGTAACCGGACACACAGCTACTAAAGTTATTGCATAATAATTAAGCTCCCATGCAACGTACAAGCGAATGTTTTGTCTATGTACACGTATCCTATGAAACTGATCTCCTGGAATGCGTGTGAATTTATGCATCAGTTTTCTTGTTTTATCAGTAACGAGAAACCCATACTATGATTGATTCCAGCAATCTGCTCATATCTTTACAAAATCATTGAACGATATGTCGGTTCCTACATGAGCCTGGTAAATGTGTTTTAAATTCAGATTGTCCTGTTTGAATGCTATAATTGGGTTTGCATTTTCCCTCACTAGCTGTTTTGGGATTCTGGAATACGTCTGACTCAGATAAAATACATCAATAGCATATGGTGACCGAAATCGAAATATCGCCTAGTTTGATCTTGGTTTTCCACAGCAACATCGTCAAATATGAAAACTGTGTTTGGATTTACCATTTCCGGTGGAGGGATATCCCTGTTCTCACTAAATGTCGTGTATGTCACACCGTCCACACCCTGCAGAATCTCCTGCAATAGCTAGTGTTTGGGCTGAAACAGTGTTTTTGATAATAAACATACATGCTCAAAGCGGACTCCATATACACCTTTAACACAAGACAGCCATCTGTCCAGTCTTTCCAACACAATGTCTAGTACCATCTGTAGATCGAAAGTTTTGAACGGAGATCTGTAGATAAATTGATGTGTTACCTGATTTCACACAGAGCGCAGAGGCACTGTACACTATTGTAATGGCTAGAATTAGAGCAGCACAGTAAGGAGGAGGACGGCTCGGGTAATACTCGGCAGTCAACTACTGCATGATATACAGGGTGATTCAAAATTGAATACCACAACTTTAGGAATTTAAAACACTGCAACGAAAAAAGGCAGAGCTAAGCACTATCTGTCGGCGAATTAAGGGAGCTATAAAGTTTCATTTAGTTGTACATTTGTTCGCTTGAGGCGCTGTTGACTAGGCGTCACCGTCAGTTGATGCTAAGATGGCGACCGCTCAACAGAAAGCTTTTTGTGTTATTGAGTACGGCAGAAGTGAATCGACGACAGTTGTTCAGCGTGCATTTCGAACGAAGTATGGTGTTAAACCTCCTGATAGGTGGTGTATTAAACGTTGGTATAAACAGTTTACAGAGAATGGGTGTTTGTGTAAAGGGAGAAGTTCTGGACGGCCGAGAACGAGTGATGAAAATGTAGCACGCGTCCAGCAAGCATTTGTTCGCAGCCCAGGAAAATCGACTCGCAGAGCTAGCAGAGAGCTGCAAATTCCACAATCAACTGTATGGACAGTCCTACGAAAAAGGTTAGTTATGAAACCTTATCTGTCCGTAACTACCTGAACGTCAACTACCCGAGGCGATGGATCGGCCGCCAGGCAGCCCGTGACAGAGCACTTCATCACTGGCCTCCAAGAAGCCCTGATCTTACCCCCTGCGATTTTTTCTTATGGGGGTATGTTAAGGATATGGTGTTTCGGCCACCTCTCCCAGCCACCATTGATGATTTGAAACGAGAAATAACAGCAGCTATCCAAACTGTTACGCCTGATATGCTACAGAAAGTGTGGAACGAGTTGGAGTATCGGGTTGATATTGCTCGTGTGTCTGGAGGGGGCCATATTGAACATCTCTGAACTTGTTTTTGAGTGAAAAAAAAAACCTTTTTAAATACTCTTTGTAATGATGTATAACAGAAGGCTATATTATGTTTCTTTCATTAAATACACATTTTTAAAGTTGTGGTATTCTTTTTGAATCACCCTGTACTCTTTTGCACGACAGAGTTCATCCCATTCCACCTCCGTAAACCGCACTTTAATACTTTTGGCTGTATTCTCTATCACAATACGTCACTTTCTGTCTGTGATTGCTTCTGTACCAAAATGCAAACGTTTCGAACCACTAGCGGTTAAATTACACACTGAAGAGAAGAGCAATGGTGCACAATGCTTAACTGGTATCATCTCATCCACTACATCCTCACTCTAACCTTGCAGTATCGCTGGAATAGTCTGCGATGGCGCTTATGATGGAGGCCAGTAACGACCTGCGTCATGCTGATTGGGACCCCCGGTGGACTTCAGCGAGTCAGGGGCTGGCTGGGTGTCTTCAACCGACAATAACAGCTGATTGTCCTGCTTGATAAAGCTGACCAGGTGCGCGATAGGATCCCAGGATGCTGCCGCTGCTGCGGGTCCCGACGGGCTGGGACACGTCGCTGTTGTAGACCCGACAGGCTGGAGGAAGTCGCATCTGCTGGTGATAGAAGCACAAAGACCTTCACACGGCAGTAAACACGAACATTAAGCAGGGGGTACCTACTCTTCCGTAGCTTCTTCGTATTCCGTTGCTGCTGCTTTCTCAGACAAATAACGAATGGTTCAAATGGCTCTGAGCACTATGGGACTTAACTTCTGAGGTCATCAGTCCCCTAGAACTTAGAACTACTTAAACCTAACTAACATAAGGACAGCACACACATCCGTGCCCGAGGCAGGATTCGAACCTGCGACCGTAGCGGTCGTGCGGTTCCAGACTGTGGCGCCTAGAGCCGCTCGGCCACTCTGGCCGGCCCAAATAACGAAATTCTGCACGTTCTTCTCACCATAGCTCGTGCAGTCAGTCGTTGAAACTACATGCAGTTTTTTTTCCTGGTTCCTGAGTTCGTTAATTCTTATGTAGGACCAGCCCAAATAATACAATGTGTCTCGCTGTCTTCACGCATCGTGCAGCTCTAGAATCGATCCCGGTTTATCATTCTGCTGTCCATCACAGCAAATAGGATCGAACCGATGCCCTTTGATAGACAGCACTTCTTTTTCGATTAATGGTTGCGGTAACTCTTCCAGAGGACTCGAAGAGTCACGTTAATTGGGTGACTGTATTTTACGCAATTACTTTAATTTGTTTTCTGGCAACATTCCAGATCACTCGAGAACATTCGAAAGCACCGTAAAAACGAAAATTAAAAAATTTGAGAATACAATTCAGATATATTTTACAACTACTTTATAAAAATAAAACCAACAATATGAATCCCATTATATTCAATGAAAATGGCCTTACTGTTAACAAATACGCTGAAATTCCATTTCTATGTGAGATTGTATATCCTATAAGTAATTCATTTTTTTAAAAAAACGTAATACCACTGTATCTTTTGCCATCAATAATGTCACCAAGTATTTCTTCATACATAAAGGGAAACCTCCAACTGACAAACTGTAAAATACAATGTAATACATGTCCGAGTTTTTTTGTAGGACAGACAGGGAGGCCATTTAACGCCCACTTTCGTGAGCATTTGCTCAACAAACACGGTAAGAATTCATATAAATCAACCTTCGCAGAACATCTAAAAATCGAGAAACAAACTTTCTCCTCCATCCTTGCTTAATATGAAAATTTTGCGCACAGTTGACAAAGGCTACAAAGCAAACCTTTCAGAAGAATTTAAAATACAGGGTGATTCAAAAATAATACCACAACTTTAGGAATTTAAAACTCTGCAACGACAAAAGGCAGAGCTAAGCACTATCTGTCGGTGAATTAAGGGAGCTATAAAGTTTCATTTAGTTGTACATTTGTTCGCTTGAGGCGCTGCTGACTAGGCGTCACCGTCAGTTGATGCTAAGATGGCGACCGCTCAACAGAAAGCTTTTTGTGTTATTGAGTACGGCAGAAGTGAATCGACGACAGTTGTTCAGCGTGCATTTCGAACGAAGTATGGTGTTAAACCTCCTGATAGGTGGTGTATTAAACGTTGGTATAAACAGTTTACAGAGAATGGGTGTTTGTGCAAAGGGAAAAGTTCTGGACGGCCGAGAACGAGTGATGAAAATGTAGCACACATCCAGCAAGCATTTGTTCGCAGCCCAGGAAAATCGACTCGCAGAGCTAGCAGAGAGCTGCAAATTCCACAATCAGCTATATGGAGAGTCCTACGAAAAAGGTTAGTTATGAAACCTGAACGTCAACTACCCGAGGCGATGGATCGGCCGCCAGGCAGCCCGTGACAGAGCACTTCATCACTGGCCTCCATGAAGCCCTGATCTTACCCCCTGTGATTTTTTCTTATGGGGGTATGTTAAGGACATGGTGTTTCGGCCACCTCTCCCAGCCACCATTGATGATTTGAAACGAGAAATAACAGCAGCTATCCAAACTGTTACACCTGATATGCTACAGAGAGTGTGGAACGAGTTGGAGTATCGGGTTGATATTGCTCGTGTGTCTGGAGGGGGCCATATTGAACATCTCTGAACTTGTTTTTGAGTGAAAAAAAACCTTTTTAAATACTCTTTGTAATGATGTACAACAGAAGGTTATATTATGTTTCTTTCATTAAATACACATTTTTAAAGTTGTGGTATTCTTTTTGAATCACCCTGTATATAGACATTCCCACCTAAATTCATATGATTTGTTGATCAGCTTGTATTACAAAATAGACACTATTATGACTGTATAGCTTCTCTTATAAAAGGTGAAAATTAACCCATTTCTTTCATGTATTAGTATCATGTGCCATGTTTTTTAAATTTATTTACATAACTTCTTTATATTCCTTAGTTATAATTTATACATACTTTTATGCACTGAATGCTCAATAATGTCCTTCTCTGGGGAGTTTCGTAGCCAGCGGTAAACTCAGTAGAGTGTTCCTGGAGCTACTCTGAAGCAATTCTGGGCGTTTGGGGTGCCGAATTGTCCTGCTGGAGTTGCCCAGGTCCGTCAGAATGGACAATGGACATGAATGCATACAGGTGATCAGACAGAATGCTTACGTACGTGTCACGTGTCAGAGTCATGTGTAGGCGTGTCAGGGGTCGCATATCACTCCAACTGCACACACCCCACACAATTATGGAGCCTCCACGAGCTTAAACAGTTCTCTGCTGACATGCAGGGTCCACGGATTCATGAGATTATCTCGATACCCATACACGTCCATCCGCTCGATACAAGAGACTCGTCCGTCCAGGCAACATGTTTCCAGTCATCAACAGTTCATTGTCGATGTTGACGGGCCCTGATGGCCAGTAGTTCAGTGTAAAGCTTAGTGTCGTGCAGTCATCAAGGGTACACGAGTGGGCCTTCGGCTCCGAACGCCCGTATCGATGATGTTTCATTGAATGGTTCGCACGCTTACACTTATTGATGGCCCAGCATTGAAATCTACAGCAATTTGCGAAATGGATGCACTTCTGTCTGTCACGTTCAACGATTCTCTTCCGTCGTCGGTCCCGTTCTTGCAGGATCCTGTTCCAGCCGCAGCGAAGCTGGAGATGTGATGTTTTTCCGCATTTCTGATATTCACGGTACACTCGTGAAATAGTCATACGGAAAATCCCCACTTGTTCGCTACCTCGGAGATGCTGTGTCCAATCGTCCGTGCGCCGACTATAACATCACGTTCAAACTCTCTCAAAACTTGATAACCTGCCATTGTAGCAGCACCAAACCGTTCTAACAACTGCGCCAGACACTTGTTGTCCTATATAGGCGTTGAAGACCGCAGCGCCGTATTCTGCCTGTTTACATATCTCTTTATTTGCATACGAATGCCTATACCATTTTTTTAGCTCTTCGGTGTATATGTTCCTTGCTGCTGGAATAACAACTTGAGATGTACATGCATGTGATTCATTTACTGTAAATTATCAATCAGTGTTTACAATAATAGCATACAGTATGTACATTTTTGGACATGTCATGGCTTACGCTTCTGTGAAGCAGATAGCAACATCTGCTAAAGCAATACTAAGTAAGTTTCTGTAATAGCCTACCTACACTTTACATAAATGTGTAGCCAAGGTATAAAGATTTATAGTATCTTGTAGGCTTCTGAAGACAACAAATTAATTTGTCGAAACCGTTAAAGCCAAATAAAAAATATGCTTGCAACTGAGGACTGATTTGTATTCTTATAAATATATTTTACAAAAATGTTCAAATGTGTGTGAAATCTTATGGTACTTAACTGCTAAGGTCATCAGTCCCTAAGCTTACGCACTACTTAACCTAAATTATCCTAAGGACACACACACACCCATGCCCGAGGGAGGACTCGAACCTCCGCCGGGACCAGCCGCAGTCCATGACTGCAGCGCCTCAGACCGCTCGGCTAATCCCGCAATATTTTGCAATCTGCTGAAAAATGGTAGGTATGAATAAAATTGAACCCAGCTGTGATGGAAGTGGAGGACTGGGTATTAATTGTCGAGGCTGAATTGAATGAAATCTCCTTACTTCTCAACCAGTTCCCTGCAGGATCACCGCCACCCAGAGGCTGATTTAGGGGGGGGGGGGGGGGGGAGGGTGCAAAATACCCTCTCAGTACTGCTGGCGAAATTCTGAATCTCGGTCGAATCTCAGGGAGGCACCGCGCAGCACCGGCTAGTGACTCTTGACCCTGACCGAAACTGCAACAAGCTGCGGCAGGACCCCTGAAACTACCACCTCAATCGTCACTTTCGTCCAGACACGGCGACAACGAGAAGAAATCTTAAAATTCCTTTCTTATAAACATAAGGGCTTAAAATTGAATAAACAGACAAATATTATTCAACTTTTTCTCCTTTAAATAGTACGAGTATCTCCCTTAAGGTCTCTAGTGTGCAATGCCAACGGCAGGAACGCCACTACTCACTACTACTATATGTTTACGTATCAAAGAGCTCAAGGGCGGCAGGCGACTTAAAATCCAGGGCTTAATTTTATCAATCAAACTACTGAAACTGCAGGAGAAGTAGGGCTAAAGCTTGAGCAACAAAACTTTTAAATTTACTATACGAGGTGCGGCTAGAAAAAAACCGGACTGATGCTGGAAAAAACATTTATTTACAATTATTTACAATTTCATGTTATCTCCTTCAATGTACTCTCCTCCTCGGTCTCTACACCGCTCCATACGAATTTTCCACTGTTCATAGCAATGCTGCAGATCATTTTCGGTAAGTCCATACATTACTTCCGTCGCTTTTTCTTTTACTGCTTCAACAGTCTCAAATCTAGTTCCTTTCAAAGCTGACTTGACTTTAGGGAAAAGAAAAAAGTCACAGGGGGCCAAATCAGGTGAGTAGGGTGGATGATCTAAGATGGGAATGTTGTGTTTTGCGAAAAACTTCTTCACTGACAACGCACTGTGAGCTGGGGCATTGTCTTGGTGAAGGATCCATGACTTTTTTCTCCACAAATCGTTTCGTTTTCTCCGTACTCACACTGAGCGAGGTGGCGCAGTGGTTAGGCACTGGACTCGCATTCGGGAGGACGACGGTTCAATCCCGCGTCCGGCCATCCTGATTTAGGTTTTCCGTGATTTCCCTAAATCACTCCAGGCAAATGCCGGGATGGTTCCTCTGAAAGGGCACGGCCGACTTCCTTCCCCATCCTTCCCTAATCCGATGAGACCGATGACCACGCTGTCTGGTCTCCTTCCCCAAACCAACCAACCTCCGTACTCGCTCACGTAGGGTAGCCAGGACGCTAATGTAGTAATGCTGATTCACTGTTTGTCCCTCTGGTACCCAATCAGTGTGCACAATCCCTTTGATGTCAAAAAAAACAATCATCATTGCCTTGAATTTCGATTTTGACATTCGTGCTTTTTTTTGTCGTGGAGAACCAGGAGTTTTCCAATGCATCGATTGGCGTTTAGTTTCGGGATCGTAAGTAAAAAACCACGATTCATCGCAAGTAATAACATTTTGTAAGAAGGTGGGATCACTTTCAATGTTTTCCAGGATGTCAGAACAAATCATTCTTCGGCGTTCCTTCTGTTCAATTGTGAGACACTTTGGAACCATTTTTGAACACACTTTGTTCATGTTGAAACTTTCATGAAGAATCTGCTAACACTTTCCTTGTCAACTCCTGTTAACTCAGACACTGCTCTGATTGTTAAACGGCGATCTTGTCGAACAAGTTTACCGATTTTTTCAATGTTTGCATCAGTTTTTGCTGAAAATGGTCTGCCAGTGTGAGTGTCATCACTGGTGTCTTCGCGGCCATCTTTAAATCGTTTAAACCACTCAAACACTTGTGTTCGCGAAAAAAATCATCGCCGTACACTTGTTGTAACATTACAAACGTTTCACTTGCAGATTTTCCTAGTTTGAAACAAAATTTGATGTTAACACGCTGTTCTTTCTGTACACTCAACATTTTCCGACGCACAGACAAAAGTCAACTACTTAAAACAGACGCCACGGGCAGACTGAGTGCAGGAGGCAGATGAAACTCGAGCAGTAGGCGGAGCGAGAGTCACGTGACAGGCCACGCGACTTTCAGCCTTATTGCATTCGTTTTATTGTTTCACCAGTACTAGTCCGGTTATTTTCTAGCCACACCTCGTATTTTAAGAAGCTTAGGACCGGCCAATCTTGTAACTACTCTGCTCGAATACAAGTAAATTACTGCCCCACAGGTCGCCCGGTAATCCCACAGAATCCCAAAATCGGCTACAGGTGCCAATAAGCTTAACCATAACAACTGGACGTGGCCTCAGCAGTGGCAAACACCGGACTGGCTACAGTGCACCTAAACCCAGGGCGCTGTGCAGAACAAGTCATTCAAGATTGTGCGAGTGTATCCAGATCAGAAATTATGGTCAGGCACCCTTAATTAAAATATGTTGCTACTGAGGTGCACCACTTAACTCTTCTACACAAGCGAAGCTCCCTACTTCATACAAACGTTCTCCACAACAACAATCGCCAAAAAAATACAAAAAAGCACAACTCTATAAAACTTTTAATATCAACTCAACCAAGCCAATACCAATTACAAAAAGGACAACTGGTCTGACAACGCCCTGCATTGTCGGGAACAGTATGACCGTGCGACAACACACCACAGGAACGCCTCAATATTCCAGACTCCTCCAAGTTTCACCGTTTTGGGAACCACAGCAAGGCAGCAGCCGACTACTTGTTCGCTTTTGGATTAAACCGATAACAACAACAACAAGACAGAGAAAACCTACGCGTACCACACTCTTGAGAGGTGACCACTAACTCAGAAACGGTCGTCTCCGTCACTTTACGACGGCAGCTTCGCGCTGTAACATTCCTCTGCAAATAACAGACTTAAACAACTTACGTTGCTGTCGTAGCCAGTCCTTATAATAATCCACAACGGCAGCACCACATAACTTCTTGACGGCGGCGCGCTACATCGGAGATTTCTTCTTATAACTTGAAGATGAAATGGTAGATAAGATACTGCGTGAAGAGTTTGACAGAGCACTGAAAGACCTGAGTCGAAACAAGGCCCCGGGAGTAGACAACATTCCATTAGAACTACTGATGGCCTTGGGAGAGCCAGTCATGACAAAACTCTACCATCTGGTGAGCAAGATGTATGAGACAGGCGAAATACCCACAGACTTCAAGAAGAATATAATAATTCCAATCCCAAAGAGAGCAGGTGTTGGTAGATGTGAAAATTACCGAACTATCAGTTTAATAAGTCACAGATGCAAAACACTAACGCGAATTCTTTACAGACGAATGGAAAAACTGGTAGAAGCGGACGTCGGGGAAGATCAGTTTGGATTCCGTAGAAATGTTGGAACACGTGAGGCAATACTAACCTTACGACTTATCTTAGAAGAAAGATTAAGAAAAGGCAAACCTACGTTTCTAGCATTTGTAGACTTAGAGAAAGCTTTTGACAACGTTAACTGGAATACTCTCTTTCAAATTCTGAAGGTGGCAGGGGTAAAATACAGGCAGCGAAAGGCTATTTACAATTTGTACAGAAACCAGATGGCAGTTATAAGAGTCGAGGGGCATGAAAGGGAAGCAGTGGTTGGGAAAGGAGTGAGACAGGATTGTAGCCTATCCCCGATGTTATTCAATCTGTATATTGATGGTTCAAATGGCTCTGAGCACTACGGGACTTAACATCTATGGTCATCAGTCCCCTAGAACTTAGAACTACTTAAACCTAACTAACCTAAGGACATCACACAACACCCAGCCATCACGAGGCAGAGAAAATCTCTGACCCCGCCGGGAATCGAACCCGGGAACCCGACAGAAAGAGGCGCCACTGCAGTGATGGCACCGAGAACCTCGTGTAGACACGTGCAGCAGCGGTGGAACTGCAGTACGATCCGAGCAGTGACGTCACTTATATTGCGTGCGAAGCCTACGAGAAAGGCAGGCAGCGGCGCGTACGTCACGAAGGTAGTCCTGCGCTCGCCCACTCGCGCAGATCAGCAGACAAACCACAGTCTAACATAACAGTCGCGACACTTCGCCTCGATTTTGTTGCCTACAACGCCAGCAGCGCCCCAAGCGGCCGGTAGGTTGAACTGAGAGTTCGGCGCGATCGTGAAAGCGAATAGTGATTGTTTATTTTGATTTATACAATGGTTTTTACCATCGGGAACGTTGGTAGCGCAATAAATTGCAGCAACAACAGGAAGAAGACACCACAGCTGTCTTTTTTTTAGGCTTCCTAAGGATCCTGAGACGTATATACCCTCATGTTACTAAACTGTATCGTCAGGATTCACTTGCAAACTATATGTGTATAAATGATGAATGTTTCGTTTTAGGAGCAGAAAATGGCTAGTTAATAGCAGACGAGAAGACCTTATGAAGAAAGACCCAGTTTGCCTGTATAATAATATTAGGTTTTGTCCGCTACATTTCGAACAAAATCAGTTCATGAACGCAGACAATAACAAACTCGTGTGGAATGCAGTACCCACACTGTTTAACATTCCAAATAAGCCACCTCAACTGACGATGAAGAGGAAACTGCCACAAAGATTCGACAGTCAATCTAAAGTTGTAAAACAGTCCTATGACAGAAGCAACCAGTTCAACTCTCCATGTATCAGTGCCAGATTCGTGTGAATTATCAACACAGACCTGCTTTGGCGATGAAGTGGTTAGATTAAGTGCAGCTGTTCGTGTCTTACAAAGCGTGTGAAGTGTCAGAATGTGCAGATCGAACGAAACTATTACGGGACAAGGAAAGTGCCTACAGACAGATTGTTTGAAAATTATTCAAATATTTGGTTTTTCATCAAATGTAAAGTAATCAGCTCATTATAATGTTTTCAGCATATTTCTCCCACTATTTGGCAGTTGCTTGTCCCACTTAGAATAATATAAAGATGAAGGTCGTACTTGTGGCAACAGGCGACAATGACACAAACAGTAGGCCTACAGAACGATAAACGAGCTGTCGATCGCTTTTGCATGTAGAGGAATATGTCTGTGTTTCTTACATGTGATTCTGTGTATTTATATTCTTTTGATATCAACGTGGTAAGCTGCAATTCTGTCCAATGTCACAAGTGTTTCTTCACGAATGTGTTGTAGCTTGCCACTCTATTCATGGTTTTTGTCCATACTTGCGCTTGTTTTAGAATCATTTTAAGAAACATATATGCCTTCTGATACTTTACAAACTCTTGGATGCAAGAAAATAACCCGAATAATTCGGAAATTACGTAGGAAATGGATGCAAACAAACATTATGCTTACGACGCGTCTGACGTTCACCTTATCTGCCGCTTGGAGCGCTAGTGTCTCTCCATCTGTCGAACGGCAACAACTTTTACAGCAGTGAGTGTCGCGACTGTTATGTTAGACTGTGAACAAACTACGTTTCTATAGCTGTTAACTCGTAACAAAACAAAAACTGAATCTTCTACTGGAGTCCGCTATTAAGGAATCTTACTGTTATTAGTCCTATAATGATGGGATGTTGTAAGGGATCCGTGATCCCACGACCATAGATGCTAGTTTCCGACGCCCAGGTCGATAGTAGACGGGAGTCGATTGTCGGCGCTGCAGGAGGCAGTGAGACTAGTGTCGAGTGGGCAGTAGTACTAGAGAGTGTCGAGTGACCGGTAGTGCGGGAGAGACGGGCAAGAATGGTGGTCGAGTGAGTTGTAAACGGTAAAATTCACCGGAGTATGACGAGTGAGCACGTCCCCCAGATCGTCGTGGGGTTGACCCTCACTAATACCGATTCGCGGGTGATACGGAACAGAAAGTGACAAGTGCCGAATTACGTGTTTCGCGTCAACCGCGTCGGCCAGCGAGTGAGTTGTAAACGGTAAAATTCACCGGAGTATGACGAGTGAGCACGTCCCCCAGATCGTCGTGGGGTTGACCCTCACTAATACCGATTCGCGGGTGATACGGAACAGAAAGTGACAAGTGCCGAATTACGTGTTTCGCGTCAACCGCGTCGGCCAGCAACAACCATGGATTGCAGTGAGGATTGTTGTGAATGTTAACCATCAGCATTGCGTGTGACGAAGTACTGAAAATCAGCAACCAATAAAAAGATATAACCGTAATTAGACATGTAAGGCGAAGGTAGCAACTGCCTCAGAATTTGTGTGTTAGTAGGAAATATGTATCAGTTTGTACATCGCAACCTTCTTGGTCCTTAATAATAGACAAACTTTCAATCATTTCACTATTCAGTCTCAGAACAGCCGCACTCGGTTGGAATACCCCCTAAACCACAGCAGACAAACCGATAGCCTTTCATCCATTAAGCACACGGTCATATAATTATAATAATTAACTGTTTGGCGGCTTCGATAAATTACACAAAATCCAATAAAGGAATTAAACGGGGGTGTTTCAATGTCCATGGGCCTATTTATAATTTGTTACGGCTGTACTGGCGTACAATAAAATAAAATCATACTAAAATGATTATCAGTTGCATAGGGCACCACTTCCAGCATGTAATGAGTACTGTTAATCAGAAGAGAATGAATGCTATAAACAAGCCGTTATACCATGTATATCGAGTATTGATCTTAAATTAAATTTTGCTGTAGTACTGTTAATCAGTAAGACTTCATAATAGCAGATTCCAGTGGAAGATGCAATTCTCGTTAGTACTTAAACGCCCAGCTGTGAGTTAACAGGTTTAGGAACGCATTTTGTCTGCTGAGCTGAGCGAGCGGCGAGTTCAGGACTCCTTCGTGACGTACACGCTCCACCCTGCCTTTCTCGTGGGCCTCGGGTTGCGTGTGTGAGCGCGGCTTAGAGGTTTGCCGGTGCCGCCGGATTTACGTACTTGGCGGGCCAGCCTGTGGCAGGAAGGAGACTTCCGGAACGGCGTGTGAGCGGCGTGCAGTCACTGCCCCGGTGCCGCTGCCCTGTTGCGCACTCCACTTGGCGGTCTGCCCCACTAGACGGGACGAAACGGAACCCTAAGACCACTGTGTTTTGAAAATTTACTCTCATTTGCGTGCTTTTATGCTTAATTTGTAAATCACTGGCAATGATAACTCATTCCTGAGAGATCACTCTTATATACAGGGTGGTCCATTGATCGTGACCGGGCCAAATATCTCACGAAATAAGCGTCAAACGAAAAAACTACAACGAACGAAACTTGTCTAGCTTGAAGGGGGAAACCAGATGCCGCTATGGTTGGCCCGCTAGATGGCGCTGTCATAGGTCAAACGGATATCAACTGCATTTTCTTTAAATACGAACCCCCATTTTTATCACATATTCGTTTAGTACGTAAAGAAATATGAATGTTTTACTTGGACCACTTTTTTCGCTTTGTGATAGATGGCGCTGTAATAGACACAAACATATGGCTCACAATTTTAGACGAACAGTTGGTAACAGGTAGCTTTCTTAAATTAAAATACAGAACGTAGATACGTTTGAACATTTTATTTCGGTTGTTCAATGTGATACATGTACCTTGGTGAACTTATCATTTCTGAGAATGCATGCTGTTACAGCGTGACTACCTGTAAATACCACATTAATGCAATAAATGCTCAAAATGATGTCCGTCAACCTCAATGCATATGTCGCTGATGTTCCACTTGTCGTAGCCATCGTGGATTTTCCGTTGCACGATAATGCATATTATGCCGGTTTCGTAACCGCTGTTGGTGAATGACGCTTCGTCGCTAAATAGAACGCGTGCAAAAAATCTGTCATCGTCACGTAGTTTCTCTTGTGGCCAGTGGCAGAACTGTACACGGCGTTCCAAGACGTCGCCATGCAATTCCTAGTGCATAGAAATATGGTACGGTTGCAATCGATGTTGATGTAACATTCTCAACACCGACGTTTTTGAGATTCCCGATTCTCGCGCAATTTGTCTGCTACTGATGTGCGGATTAGCAGCGACAGCAGCTAAAACACCTACTTGGGCATCATCATTTGTTGCAGGTCGTAGTTGACGTTTCACATGTGCCTGAACGCTTCCTGTTTCCTTAAATAACGTAACTATCCGGCGAACGGTTCGGACACTTGTATGATGTCGTCCAGGATACCGAGCAGCATACATAGCACACGCCCGTTGGGCATTTTGATCACAATAGCCATACATCAACACGATATCGACCTTTTCCGCAATTGGCAAACGGTCCATTTTAACACGGGTAATGTATCACGAAGCAAATAGCATCCGCACTGGTGGAATGGTACGTGATACCACGTACTTATACGTTTGTGACTATTACAGCGCCATTTGTCAGAAAGCGAAAAAGGTGGTCCAACTAAAACATTCATATTTCTTTACGTACTACACGAATACATAATAAAAATGGCGGTTTCTATTTAAATAAACGCAGTTGATATCCGTTTGACATATGTCAGCGCCATCTAGCGGGCCAACCATAGCGCCATCTGGTTTCCCCCTTCAAGCTAGATAAGTTTCGTCCGTTGTAGTTTTTTCGTTTGATGCTTATTTCGTGAGATATTTGGACCGGTCACTATCAATGGACCACCCTGTATATGCAACCGGAACAACTCCCGGTGGGTAAGAGTCATGTCTTATCACTTCCTGCACGCCGGCCGCTGTGGCCGAGCGGTTCTAGGCGCTTCAGTTAGGAACTGCGCGACCGCTACGGTCGCAGGTTCGAATCCTGCCGCGGGCATGGATGTGTGTGATGTCCTTAGGTTAGTTAGGTTTAAGTAGTTCTAAGTATAGGGGACTGATGACCTCAGATGTTAAGTCCCATAGTGCTCAGAGCCATTTTTGAACTTCCTGCAAGAGGCCCACGAGATAGATAGACCGTCGCACGTCACAACACGTGACGCTACAGTCTTTAGAGTGTGTGTGTGTGTGTGTGTGTGTGCGCGCGCGCGTGTGTGCGCTTCTGTGCGAATTCCTAAGGGACCAAACTGCTGAGGTCAT
Source organism: Schistocerca nitens (assembly GCF_023898315.1). Lineage (NCBI taxonomy): Eukaryota > Metazoa > Arthropoda > Insecta > Orthoptera > Acrididae > Schistocerca > Schistocerca nitens. The sequence continues at coordinate 602,239,503 of NC_064619.1, read as the reverse complement.
CGGTCCCTAGACTTACACACTAAACTATCTTATGCTTAGAACGTATACCCATGCCCGAGGGAGGACTCGAACCTCCGGCGGAAGGGGCCGCGCAATCCGTGACATGGCGCCTTAAACCACGCGGCCACTGCGCACGGCTCTTTAGAGTGCCGGCAGCCGTATCTCGCAGGGAGTAACTAACTATTTCAGACGACTTTACTAATTGGTGACTGCCTGTTCAAATGCATCCACGTTCTCCATATTGAGAGCTTTATTGGCTACCTTTTCAGTTAAATATTGGCTTCCCGTGGGCTCTGCATGTTGCCGAGCGTTCGCGAAGTGTGGCTGGCAAGCCGACTGCCGTGACGTCACAAGGTCGTTGCAGGGACCGTATATCTCGTTGGCCCCGCTCTCGTTGGACATCAATTTGACGTCACACGCAATATCGAAGATGGAAACAGCTGTCTTTTCGTGATCGAAAGTTTCACAACACGTGATGCGAACATGACGTTCAAAACAATAACATTCACCTCATGTAGAGAAAACTGGAGGTTACGCTCTTTCTTTACTGCATAGTATATTAACCTCGAAGTTACGTTGTTTATAAATATGCAAATCGTTCGTTTATGTGGACTGGACTGTGGTTAATGGATACGTTAAAGTGTTTGTAAAAATTAATTCCGACCTTACTCAAAAAATTGTACTGTTTCTCCTCATACGTCTCCACCAACACCCATTGTGGGATGAATTGCTGTATGCAGCACTGAAACTATTCAAAGTACAGTATATATTCAACAGCGTTCATTATGGTCACACAGCAACCTCAGTTGATTTTACATACTCTCGAAACTAATTTCAGGAGATGGTCTGTAATTAAAAAGGGTGGGCAGCCATTCTAGCAGACGAAGTGGCAGCTCATTTAAAATAACAAAAAAAAATCATATTGGTGGTAAAAGATGTTCTTTAATTGAAGACTTTCTTGTTTAGCAAACAAGTTAACTAAAGGAGCTAGCTCGAAAAGATGATCTTAAATGTCCGCCCCTGGTAGCTAAGTGGTCAGCGTGACGGAGTGTCATACGTAACGGTTTTCTTTTAAATTTTATATATGGCTGAGACCCAGTTACCATTTAATTCGTTGGCAAATGTGTCAGTCTTTTCTATGCCCTTTATTCTGATTTGCGCTTTGAATATTTACTCGCATTTGTGTGTTTCCTGCTTAATTTGTAAATTATTGACAGTGATAACTCATACTTGAGAGAGTATTCGTATATGCAGGCTATGTAACACGGACTTAATAGTACTTGTATTATAGTACTTGTATTAAATTAATAAGGAAGTCATAGAATTTTTCAGAAACGAGAATAAAACTGCAAGCAGCAAAACGCGAAACAGCAGCCACCGACCTCTCCCTACATGACTCCACACTCATCACCATTAGACCACTATGAGATTAGGGAAGTTTAGATTCTGAGCTGTAACTCAATATGTTTACATGGGCAATGATGACTGGATTTTGTAAACCGATTTCCCAATACCGTTTTGGTTGGTCATGTAAACACTCCAAAACCGTTTCTGGAAATACGCTTCTTGTTGCCGGTTTTCCACTTCCACAATGAATTTTCGCTACCATACTGACGCACGCCATGTTTGAAATGTGACTGGTGTGTCAGGTTACGCCTTATTATAAAAAATTTCCGCTAATATGGACGGAGAGACTTTTTGCACAATGAAGGAGAAATAGACATATTACACTGAGCATGAAACTGTCTACATGTAATATTTAATTGAACAGAAATAGTGGCCGGCCGTTGTGGCCGAACGGGTCTAGGCGCTGCAGTCTGGAACCGCGCGATCGCTACGGTCGCAGGTTCGAATCCTGCCTCGGACATGGATGTGTGTGATGTCCTTAGGTTAGTTAGGTTTAAGTAGTTCTAAGTATAGGGGACTGATGACCTCAGATGTTAAGTCCCATAGTGCTTTAGAGCCATTTGAACCATTTGAACGACGTGCTTTTATAACTCTTCGATACCGTTTATGGTGTTAAAATGACGTCAAGTCTGCATGAAGCCTTATGGGTAGTTCCCCGTGTTAGAAGGCCCGCATCGAACGCTAACGAAAATCGATAGCAGCTCCTGGGGTTGTCGATATTGTCATCAAAATGACGTCACGTTTGCACGAAGCCTTGTGAAATGAGCGTTGCCTTATTCCGATCTTCTGTGGAGGGTTAGCTCTGAGCGCTATTCCCCCATTCGTTCGATGGCAACTTAGAAATTTTCCTTTCCTCTCCGGTTGTCCTTTCTGGTGTCGATCTGAAACGCGCGAAAAAGAGTCTATGCCAATACGTTACAGCAACATGTTCTCTCCAGCACGTGTGTTGAAATGGCTCTGAGCACTATGGGACTTAACATCTGTGGTCATCAGTCCCCTAGAACTTAGAGCTACTTAATCCTAACCAACCTAAGGACATCACACACATCCATGCCCGATGCAGGATTCGAACCTGCGGTGGTAGCGGTGACTCGGTTCCAAACTGAAGCGCCTAGAACCGCACGGCCACACCGGCCGCCCCAGCATGTATTGTCGCCACCTTGTAAGCTGCATATTGTAGATAGACAGTCCACCACTGACGTCGAGTTTCTCTCTTGGCTTGCAATTGGTGGCGGCTGCCGCGTAAAAGTCGATTCGCAGTAGACGTAACGGAACGTGAAAACATTTCACATTGCGTTTCAAATGTCGGCCTTCACACAGGCCGTCAACAGCAGGGAACGGAACGGGATGTCAGGGTCAGGGTTTACCAGGAAGAAACTTTAACCTTGACATTGTTGGGAGTAACTGTGTCGTCGTCTGCAAACACCGATAGTTAACCTAGTTTCGCCCCGCTCACTCACGTTAGAATAGTGGATTTCGTGCGTTTGCTTCTCCTTAGTCTTCATTCTGTTATTTTTCCTTGTTTTCGCGGCACACTAAATGTTCCACGGCTACTTGGACTTTTTTTTTTGTATATTGGGTGTTCTTCAAATGGTTCAAATGGCTCTGAGCACTATGGGACTCAACTGCTGCGGTCATTAGTCCCCTAGAACTTAGAACTAGTTAAATCTAACTAACCTAAGGACATCACAAACATCCATGCCCGAGGCAGGATTCGAACCTGCGACCGTAGCGGTCTTGCGGTTCCAGACTGCAGCGCCTTTAACCGCACGGCGGGTGTTCTTCCACAAGAGAGGCCGGATGTCTGAAAGCGAAAAAATATTGATGTTCACAGTAACTGAGCAGACCCGACGCTTCCATTAGATGTAAATAAAAACACAAACTATAGAAATAATTCTCATTAATCATATACAGCTGATATTCCTGAGACATATTTTAATTCATTGCCTCGGCCTACATCATTACCGTAGATAAACTCTCATTAAATAACCTCTTTTTAAGTGAAAAAGTTAGTTCTATCGAAGGAGAAAAATACAGCTGTTTCTGACGTTATTTGTTACATAGAGCAAAGAAAAATCAATGGTTAAGGTAAAGAGGTTCTACGTATTGCCTTATAAATATTGTTCAATGTGTTTGTATGTACAAATGCTAAGGAACAACATACACTTACTACAAAACTAAATGCCAGTCGCTACGGAGCAACTGAAAATTGCCACGGAACACCCGACTAATGACAGTAAAAGAAAATCTAGAGCGCAAGACGTGTTGACTTCAGCAACGCCTGTGCACAAACGTGGTGTATACATTCGACAGTTCATTCAGTCCGATGTTTGACGCAGGTGGTTGTGGAACCGGTTAGTGCGGCATTCCGGGTGGATCGGCGACATTTCTGAAAGACATTGTTTGAGAACTTAGCTTGTGCAAGAGCAGGTGGACGGCTCCAAGCCGGTCAAACTGTCACCACTGTGGCCACAGTAATGGGTGCGACCAAAATCATCCCGCGATTAAAAACGGACGCTGAAGGCTGAAATGCTATGCGGAAGTATGCCGGTAGTCGCAGACGGATCACCTCGCCGCAACAGGCTCGGTACGCAGCCCTGGTGGCGAAAAGGAAGAGACATCTAACTGCCAGAGAGAGCACTAGGTCACTGCAGACCTTACAAATGGCCACTAGTTTGTAATAGTTGGTGCGGGGAGAGAGAGAGAGGGAGGGGGGCATGAAGGTCATCGGTATGGCCTAGGCATGGTGCGGGCAGGCGTTATGCACAGTGGGCGAACACCGCTCCATATCTTTGCTCAACTCACCGTTACAGCACAGCGCAGTGACATTATCCTGGATCATGTCCGCCCATAGAGGACTGTTCGAGTGTCACAATGGAAAGCGAAGACATTGAGGGTATGGATTGTCCTGAGTACTCCCCGGACCTAAATCCTACTGCATGGGATGCTCTTGGCAGACGTGTTTCTCAACAAACACCCACTCCCCAAACCGCTCAAGAACTGAAAACCGCCTTGAGAGAAAAGTGGGACCATTTTCCACCAGGGACTACTCAACAGTTCAGTTGAAGCCATGAATAACAGGTGCAAAATGTGCATTAGTGCCAGAGGAGGGCATATTCCGAACTCAGAACTTTATGTTGGGAGTGTAACCTATCTCAAATATGAACGTTATCCATGTCAGTTATCCTGCTTTCCCATGTGGTGAAATCTGTACCAGTTTTCGTTTATACCACTCCACCGCTATTACATGTGAACTGTATTTCACATGTCCATCGTCGCCTGTGACTAGTCCTATCCAACAATGTCTCTGTTACTTAGGAATTGCCAAGCAATGTATATATTTTCGCTAGTAAATAAATGCCGGTGTTTTGAAACGTGTTTCACTTCTCAGCAGTTCACCATACAAAACTGATCAACAACTCCCGTTATGAAGCTTGCTTTGGCCATTAATAAACTTTATCATCGCTAGCACCTTAAACTTTTGCTCTCCTGTCGTCCTTAGCTGCATGTATTATTACACTAATACCCACCTCAACAAAAGTTTGGAGTATCATAAAGTTTTGTACAATGACTTCTTATAGTGCACCCATTGACTTTTGTACATCAACATATTAACAAAATAAACATAATTCTTCTGAAAACAAAAACGATTTGGGTTAGTTGCAAATAAATCATTACAAAACAAAGCTCCTGTCTCCCTCTTAAAACAAGAACGGTGAAAATATTTCTCTCTTGATGGTGATTATCAGCCTTTAGAATGAGTATGTCCTCCCCGCACACGAATGAGATCTTCCACTCCGCGAGGCATGCTCTGGTTGAGACCAGCAAGTTTATCTTGGGCTATGAGGTCCCTCTCCTCAATGGCAGCTTCAGTGAGGCCCTGAGGATTGTCAGGTGGAATGGGATGCTGTGCAATGGCCACCTTCAACACGCCCCATGGACGCCCAGTTGCATTCATGTCTGTGCACTGTGCTGGCCAGTGCATTGGGTTGATGTTGCATCTTTGAAGAAACCGAGACACTGCTAGAGAACAATGCGGTCTTCCACTGTCATCGACTAGGACCAATTTGTTACCAATTTCACTATGTAGGGCCCAACTGTCGTTTGTGAGACCTCTTGGAGATATCATGGACCAGTTAGATTTCCGTAGATGGGAATTAGAGGGCTCTGCCATCCCATCATCATTGCGGCCCAGAACATTACACTTCCACCTGCAGACAGATGGACTTCCTGATTGTAACAGCGTTCCTGCTGTCGACTAGCGCTTCTCCTAACCTTAAAAAGTCTAGTGGCCGATCGCAAACCAATCCTGGTCTTGCCAACAAACATGACATTACTCCATTGTGCAATGCTCCAATGGTAGTAGTGTAGTGGAGTTATGGGTGCAATTTTGATATCAAATTGATATGCAAATTAATTAAATTGATCAATTAAACACCCCCACTCCCATCCACCCTCAGCCCGCACACCCCCGCCCCCCAGATGACATCACGTGTTTTCTCAGCTGAGAGTGTGCCCCAGCCCCCTACTCCACCCCTCCCCTCCCCACACCTCCCGCTCCCCCCAAACCTACCCTATTGGCGGGAATTTTGAATTTTGGAGGGAATTTCGAATTTTGGCGGGCATTTCTTTGCCCCATGGCTGTGCTGACATCCCACCTCACCCCCACCTCGAAATTAAAATTGGTAGTAACCTTTCTGGGACCCAAACCCTGGTCCTCCTGGGCGGAAAGCCCAAGTGCACCTCCTAACACATGGAAACTGTCCAGATGCGAGAGAGGAAGATTAGGTTAGTGTACATTATTTATATTGGTCCGGAAACTGACGTAAAAGATCGATTCTAATTACGTAATTAATCACAAAGATTGTGCCTAATTACACAACTTTATGCATGGCGCTACACAAGGATGGCATAAAATTGCAATACAACTCAAAAACTGACAATGCCATATAACTGGTGTTATGCTGCTGGAAATAAAATTTCGCAATACCACTCGAAACTAGCAACAGACACACTCAAACTCTACCCTTCACCTACAAGCTGAAGGGAAAAAGGCAGGGGTGTAAGGTGCTATCTTTATTCTTTTTTGGCGGGAAATATGTTCTACTGACGAGATGCTAATGTTGGTCAGAGACGAGTTTAATAACTGTACTACCTGTAAGCATACAGCTGAGCCCAGTATTCATAGTTGTTTGACGTCAGAGTTTGCTACAGATGACTGCTCAAAAACCATCCTGTAGCCCAGGTAATCGAAGCCAATACACGATACCACAACTGATGAAAAAAATGCTTCACAGATTTAATTACAATTCGAAATTGTGGTGAAAAAAGTAGAACTCGTAACGATAGGCGTCCACAGACTGCGTCATCTGACCTGTTAGTCGTATGGAATGCAACACTGTTACTATCTCAATGTAAGAAATATATTTCCAGCACATGACATACATTCTCCGTGCAGGTTCTCTATGATAAACTATGGTGATAACCTGTAATATGCAAAACTACTTCCTTGAAACATCGATTCCATGTGATACACGTACAATATAGCTTTCCAGAGGTGTATAGCTCTCCACTATTCACATCAAATGACGATTCGGAAATTATACTATGCTCCCATCAGTCCTATATAAAAGTAATAAAGTATGCCTCTTACAAAGAAAGGGACAAACGCCTAGCAGCAGTGTTTGACATGTGAAATTACACGTCATTCCGCCACTAACTCTGTAAACAGCACATCTGTCAAGCAAATGTATACACAGGGATTGTAGTACCTTATAAACACCTGTCGCTATCTTAGAGTCACTGCAGTTATGAAGCTGAAGACTCGATTTTATGCTCAAGATGCGGCAGGGGGATGGAATACGTCTCATAAACCTTCGTTCGTTTAGAGGAATGTGTCGAAACGGAATGGAAGTCATCTGATGACCAAGAGGTTTGCTGCTAACGATCGCAAGTAGACAGTGCTCCAAGTCATACACAGAACACGCAGTTGTATGCGAGTCTAACGCAGGTTATGTCACACAACTGATGCATCCCGACAGAACAACGGAAAAAATGGTCAAATGATCTACGGCAACATGACCCTCTCTCTCTCTCTCTCTCTAGAACGCATCAACAGTCTACCGATCACTGCTTCCACTCTCTGTCATCCTTTAACGTATATGCAAGTAAGTTTAGAGGCAGATGGTTCTGTTTTTTCCTGGAAAGCATCAAAGACAGCAGTCAACTCGCGTGCGTCACTATTACCTCAATAGACATATAGTAGAATGCTGCATCGGCGAAAAATGAAAGATTGTTACCCCTATTCCCAGTGCTTCCATCTCAACGTTTTCCCATATTCCTCCTGCGGTCGTATACTGGTTCCCATGTACAAGAATTGTTCTGCATCAATCAGAAGACATGCAAGTACTCCCTCAATTTCCCGCATTTCGACCTATTTTCCCTCAATTTATATGTATTTTCCGTGATTTTATCGATTTTATGCACTTCTTTACATGCGATCACGACATCACTTATCGTTCTGTGCTCCAATTTACGAGCTTGTAAATGTAGTACAGCTGCCAACACCTAGCGCAAACGCACTTTATATCTGGTCGGGAGACATAGTATAGCACTGTACTCGAATGTAACCAGTCACATCCAACCGCACAGTCTACAGTTGCAGCACGTTTACTCTGTTTTATGTATGTTCCTTGCATGGATCCCAGTTGTCTTGCTTGGCGAGTGTAATCAGACTGCTGAAAAAAAATTATTTGCCATGCAGAGTGCCTACCATGATCAATTTAATTAATTAACCTATCAAATTGATATCAATGACGTGCCGCCTGGCGGGTGGAAGAGATGGCTAGGGCACAACGGAATGATACTTGACAAAATTTTCTTTTTTTTGTTTCGTTGCGGCAATATCTTTTAACGCAATTTCAATCTCCCACTTACACAGGGACAGACAGGCTATCAAGATATAGCATCGCATTGGTAAAAGGGGACCTACCACAGTGTACAAAACAGCTACGTTCTCTTGAAGCTACGTTCTCTTGAATTATAGCTCGTTATTGTCGAAAGTAAAATGATTTTGTTTCTTCCGAAATGTGAGCCAATGGCATGAAAGATTGTATTCTCTAATGTTATTTCACGTGCATGGCAGTTTATTTACAGACACAAGAGACGCTCTCGGGTCGTGTAATTTGTTCAACAAGCTAGAAGAAATTGTTTAATATAGATTATTATTCATTTTCTTTGGAGTTCAAATTCTTGCTTTTTCTTTGGTGATGGTTTCGAAATAACGAAGACATTCTGTGGTGATCGGTAGCTCTCGACTCAAAATAATCGAAGTTTTTTTCCCCTGATTTTACGTAGGGTTGGCGCGTCTCTGCTGATCATCAGTAATCGGCGGCGGTACACTTCGCTGGACGTCACACAATAATGAGATGCGACTGCAGTCGATCGTAAAAACTACACCGATTTTGCTCATAGCACTAAAAGAAAATGGACTTTGCCGATTTTCGTGGAAAGCGGACATTTATTATCGTCGCGACTGTGTTTTCCTTTTTTAATAGTTGCTTTATTATAGGAGTCGTGTTACGTTAAACAGTCCATCGCAGAACGGCGGGCGAGCACCATTACAGACGCGGCTCTCCCTCGGTCGGGATAGCAGTCATTTATCACGGCCCTGAGGGATGCCGGCGTGAGGCAGCGTTCGCTTTAGACGGAAGGGGCTTTCTGTTTCGCAAGCAGTCTTTTGAAATAGCCATCTGGAGCGTTCTCCGGATGGGCGGGGTTATGCTACCAAATTTCCCCTTTGTCGTGTCTAGGACCGTCACCTTAAGGCGGCGGCCAGATGGTGGAAAGCTGAGTGCGGACTGCAGCCTGCCCGTGCCATGAGGTGGTAGGCGGAAAAGTTGGCTGTTTCAAGAAGCCTGTGTTTCCCCCTTCCCCCTGTAGAACGATGGAGGGAGGGAGGAAGAGGGCCTTGATTTTCGGTAGTTTGTGGACGCCTATCGAGGAGAACGCACGTTCAACTACGGCCCCCTTTGCGGTCTTTAAGACGACGATTTTACCCAGTACATGTGACGCATTATGACCCGTTCATTACGAGTTCTGCTTTTTTCACGACAATTTCGCAGCGTAATTAAATGTGTGAAGCATTTTTTTTAATCAGTTGTGGTATCGTGTATTGGCTTCAATTACCTGGGTTGCAGGATGGTTTTTGAGCAGTTATCTGTAGCGAACTCTGATGTCAAAAAACTATAAATAATGGTCTCAGCACCGGCCGCGGTGGCCGAGCGGTTCTAAGCACTTCAGTCCGGAACCACGCGGCTGCTACAGTCGCAGGTTCAAATCTTGCCACGGGTATGGATGTGTGTGATGTCCTTAGGTTAGTTAGGTTTAAGTAGTTTTAAGTTCTAGGGGACTGATGACCTCAGATGTTAAGTCCCTTAGTGCACAGAGCATTTGAACCATTTTGAACTGGCCTCAGCTGTATGTTTACAGGTAATACATTTATTAAACTCTTCTCTGGCCAACATCAGCATCTCATCAGTTGAACGTATTTTCTGGCAAAACAGAATAAAGATAGTACCTTACACCCCTGCCTTTTTCCCACCAGCTTGTAGGTGAAGGGTAGAGCTTGAGTGTGTCAATCGCTAGTTTCGAGTAGTATTGAGAAATTTTATTCCCAGCAGGATGACACCAGTTGTATGGCATATTCAGTTCTTGAGTTGTATTGCGATTTTATGCCATCCTTGTGTAGCCCCTTGCATATAGTTGTGTTTAGGGCTAATCTTTGTGCTTAATTACTTTATTAGGATCAATCTTTGCGTCAATTTCCCGACCAACATAAATAACGTATACTAACCTAACCTTCGTCTCCCGCATCTGGATAGTTTCCATGTATTACAGGTGCACTTGGACCTTCCATCCAGTAGAATCAGGGTTAAAGTCCCAGAATGGGCACAGCCAATTAAAATTTCCCGTCAATTCCACGTGCATCTGGTGGTTTAATTGTGTTAGCGGGGTACACTTGGGCTTTCCACCCAAGAAGACCAGGGTTCAAGTACTGCCAACTTAAATTTCCCACCAATTCCCAGGTGGGGGTGGGGTGGGATGTCAGCACAACCATGAGACGAAGGAATTCCCACCAAAATTCGAAATTGCCACTAAAATTCGAAATTCGATCCAAAATTCAAAATTCCCACTACTAGGGTAGGTTGGGGGGAGGGGGAGTGGTCTGGGAGGGGAGGGGGGCGGAGGGGGCTGGGGCACATGTGCAGCTGAGAAAACACGTGACGTCATTCGGGTGGGGGTGGGCGGGTGATTAATTGATAAATTGAATTAACTTGCATATCAATTTGATATCAAAATTGCACCTATAACCCCACTGTACTACTACTTGCAATGTTGATATACAGGAGCCCAGGTCTTTCGATAGCGTCGGTTGTGTTGGTTCAGTGCAAAACTTCTCAATGGTTCAAAATGGTTCAAATGGCTCTGAGCACTATGGGACTTAACTTCTGAGGTCATCGGTCCCCTAGAACGTAGAACTACTTAAACCTAACTAACCTAAATACATGACACACATCCATGCCCGAGGCAGAATTCGAACCTGCGACCGTAGAGGTCGCGCGGTTCCAGACTGTAGCGCCTAGCCGGCCTGTGTGGCCGTGCGGTTCTAGGCGCTTAAAGGGACGCAGCGCTGCACTTGAGACAAGGCTCCGTCATACAAACATCTAAGGACTGACGACGTCGGAGTTGCTGACTAAAATACATTCCATAAGAAACAATAAGATATGTATTTGGTAACTTCTCAACATGGTGATAGGTCAGTACGAAGCCACGCTAAAGAAACTGACTTCACTAAAGTCACTGCTGCGTAGATGTGGAAGTAACGGAAGGAATAAAATGTGTAGCTAACGTTGGAAATAGAAAACTCAGTATGTACGAAGCAAAAAGCTTACAATTATCTGGAAAAATTTGGCATTTATGAGCTTTAGATCGCAATACTACAAAATATATTCTCTTTCCTTATAGCTCCTTGAACTCTTGTTAAGATCAGTGAAGCGTTCTGACGCCATTGCTAGATGTCTGTAGTAGCAACTGATTTACATGAATCCACCAAAATTTCGTCGCTGATCATCCGCCGTCCATTGTGGCCGAGCGGTTCTAGGCGCTTCAGTCCAGAACCGCGCTGCTTCTCCGGTAGCAGGTTCGAATCCTGCCTCAGGCATGGATGTGTGTGATGCCCTTATGTTTGTTAGGTGTAAGTAGTTCCAAGTCTAGTGGACTGATGACCTTAGATGTTAAGTCTCATAGTGTTTAGAGCCATTTGAACCATTTGAGCTGATCATCCGACCGAGAATTCAAACACGTTTGTTCTTCTTCCTGTATATAGATTTGAAGCAGACAAGCCTGAACTCCGTCATTGCCAATTTAACTGCTACAAATTTCATTTCATGAGGAAGGCGGAGCTTCGGTGCTCACAAAATACCGAAACTGAAATGTCATTGCCAATTTAACTGCTACAAATTTCATTTCATGAGGAAGGCGGAGCTTCGGTGCTCACAAAATACCGAAACTGAAATGTACACTGATGTCGCTGTGTAGACAGTCACTTTCGAAACTAGTTTCGCAACGCTTCATTCAACGTAGAGCAATGGAGCCTCGCATGGAGCGGGATGCGACGCTGGAATAATTGATTTAAGTGATAAGAGGCAGCTATTGACAGTGCGTGTGCATGTGTGATGCGTGGAAGTGCAGACGATGGGTTTAATGCTCAAATTAAGCTCTTGCGTGCTATCAAGGTCGTAATTATGGTCACGAAAAAGGCGATATGTAGACTTCAGTTGTCTGAAAGTGAAAGTACGTTGGATTCACGTATGACAGCAACTGCAGCCCCGAATTGCTTTAGAATATATTTGAATTTTACCAGAACTAATTTACTTGAATCTGTGCAATAGTAATCTATCGTTGCCTTCCAGTTGACATTCAGCTGCCCCTACCGATATTGTTTTATGCAACCCGCAATTCTAAATCTGGCCTTCAAAAACCGCGCGAGACACCTTTCATGTTCTATCGCTCACTAATTGCAAACTATTAGTCCTATAGAAAAAATGAATAGGACCCTTTTGTAGGAAATTTAATGTAGTTAAATTTTGTACTGGGATACGTTTTCGCTGGAGACCACGGTTTTCGAGTTGTTCAAGGAAAACGTTCATTAGTGGCCTTCAACAATATCCCCACCTCCACACTCATCCTTCTCGAGTCAGGATTTCTAGTTCATTGTTCATGGTATACCAGTGCACAAAAATTTTCAATTACACGAACTACTCCCAATCTGGGATCTTCTTTAGTCTCAATTGATAGCGTTATTACGACACCAGCATAGTAGGTTTCGTTAACATTATTAATTTAAACGTGGCTCTCAGGGTAATGAAAAGAAAGATGATAAACGTTAGGCTAAAACTAATTAGCTAAAACTAATTACGTTGACAATTCGATCCAAACTTAACCCTCACAAGCATAGTTGTTTCATAGACAGAAGGGCTGAGGAATTCAACGATGTAATTGTTTATTTTATGCTGCTAAAATTCATAAAATTGTTAGGTAAAATTTACACAGAAGTCAGTTTTACAATTTGTAGGTGCTCCACTAAGGCGGATGGGCAATAACGTCAGTCAGTGAAGACCGAAAAGGCTCGAACGTGGGAAACAATTCGTGCAGTCGCAAGTATTTGTCCGTGGTAGGAAGGAGTTCCCAGCACAAAATTTAACTGCATTAAATTTCCTAAAAGAAGGTCCTGTTCACTTTTGCTGTAGGATTAGCAGTCTGTGCACAGCGAACGAGAGAATATGAAGATCTCGCGCGTTGTTTTTGAAAGCCAGAGACATAATTGCGGGTTGCATAAAATGACATCGGTAGGGGCAGCTGAACCACGCTGTATGCTGTGCTGAAACATTTCAGTATGCCTACAGCAGCAGTGCCACAGAGCAAGGGGCAGCTTCAGCTAGGTGGTATAGCCGCAGGGCATAGACTCACCGTTCTCGCCACCACTATCCCAGCCAGACTGCTTGCAGCCTTGATGGTGTTGTTGCACTGCTGCACCCCGGTGCTCAGGTTGCGCAGATATCTGTTCTGAGACCTCCTGCATTTGTCGGAGTCATCGACCGATCGCCTGCAGGGATCTACTCACGTTCAATATCTACTGACAATACCAGCTTGCCAAACCTTCAATATATTCAAACCACGCTCACACTGTCGATTAATTTGTCAATATTTTCAGTTCGCAGACATGATTTCGCAGGGTAGAAAGTAAAGTCGTGTGGCACTGTTGGCTGGGAGACCGCGAAAGGCAGTTTCAGCCCCTTGGGAAAGGTTTTTCTGTCATTTGCGCACCCTGATAGCTTCCCTTCTCGTAAGTATGAGAGTAGTGTATCTAAGTACGAGGGTAATCCCAAAGTAAGGTCTCCTATTTTTTAATAACTACTCAGACCTGCTTATTTCTACAGTTGTTTACATCAGTTTACAGCTTGAACATTTAGCTATTTTTCGACATAATCACCATTTCTGTCGAAGCATTTTTGTAGACGCTGTGGCAGTTTTTGTATGCCCATGTCATACCAGCTCGCCGCCATGCTGTTCAGAAAGTTATGAACCTCTTCTTTCACTTCGTCGTCGGAGCTGAATCGCTTTCCGGCCAAAAGTTCTTTTAACCTAGGGAACAGGTGATAGTCCCTGGGGCCGCGTGGGATTAGCCGAGCGGTCTTAGGCGCTGCAGTCATGGACTGTGCGGCTGATCCCGGCGGAGGTTCGAGTCCTCCCTCGGGCATGGGTGTGTGTGTTTGTCCTTAGGATAATTTAGGTTAAGTAGTGTGTAAGCTTAGGGACTGATGACCTTAGCAGTTAAGTCCCATAAGATTTGACACACATTTGAACATTTGACAGTCCCTGGGCGCCGAGTCAGGACTATAAGGTGAGTGGGTGATGTTCCACTGAAACTGTTGCAGGAGAGCAACGGTTTGCCGGGCGATGTGTAGGTGAGCGTTGTCGTGGAGAATGTGTACACCCTTGCTCAACATTCCTCTTCTCCGGTTCTGAATTGCCCGTTTGAGTTTTTTCAGTCTCACAGTACGTGTCAGTGTTAACTGTGGTCCCAGTGGGAATAAAGTTGACCAACAATACCCCTTTCCGATCCCAAAAAATGGTTGTAATGACTTTACCGGCAGACTGTGTTTGTTTGCATTTCCGTGGCTTTGGCGAAGAAGGATGCCGCCACTGGCGTGATTGTTGCTTGGTCTCAGGTGTAAAGTGGTATGTCCAGGTTTCGTCACCCGTGACAATTGAGAGCAGAAAGTTGTCCTGTTCGGCTGCAAGGCGGTGAAGAAACGCGCGGGGCCGGCCTAGGTGGCCGAGCGGTTCTAGGAGCTACAGTCTGGAACCGCGCGACCGCTACGATCGCAGGTTCGAATCCTGCCTCGGGCATGGATGTGTGTGATGTCCTTAGGTTAGTTAGGTTTAAGTAGTTCTAAGTTCTAGGGGACTGATGGCCTCAGCAGTTAAGTCCCATAGTGCTCAGAGCCATTTGAACCATTTTTTGAAATGCGCGGGAAGCATCACCTCGTTGCCGCATGTGGTCCTCAGTCAGCGTGCGTGGCACCCATCTTGCGCACACCTTCCGGCAGTTCAGTGTTTCCGTTAAAATTCGGTGAGCGGTGCTTCGGGAAACCTCAGGAACCAACGTGCAGAGATCATCCAGGGTGATCCGCCGATCTTCACGCATGCTTTGCTCAACCTTCAACATTGTCTCCTCATAAATTGTCGGTCTCCCGCCCCTTTGTTCTTCGTGAATTTCGGTCCGATCAGCTGCAAACTCACTACACCACTTACGAACCTTTTTGACATCCAAGCACGACTCACCATACAGTTCCGTCAATTGACGATGGATTTCAATCGGCACAGTGCCCTTTGCGTTCAAAAATCGAATAACTGCGCGCAATTCGCACTTGGCGGTAACATCCAACGGAAGCTCCATTCTCAACGGCTGTCAAGCCAAGACTGAGCGCCTCAGCGCGGCGTGCGCATGTTTACACACAGCGCGTGAAACGTTCTTCGTAACAGTGTGACCAACTGCCACACAAACAGAGTTCTGCACTTATAAAAAAATAGGAGACCTTACTTTTGGGATTACCCTCGTATATCTGGTACTTGAAGATGATTGTAATGTGTGCGTGTAATGTGATGTCATGTTTGTTACGTATGATGATGTTGAGAGAAGGAGTGTGTAACCTGTGGCCGAGACATAAGCTACTCCACTCTACTAGCGCTAAGTGGACCGCCAAGTTTAACGTCCCTCCCCACCCCGCCAGCAGAGTCACACTGCACAAACGTTTGGAGTTTAATCCAGCACACTGGCGCAACGTCTGGTGATTATCTTTTACATTGATTTCAGTGTCAAATAGCATTTTCTTATTCATAGTGCGCGTGGCTCTTTTAGCTATCAGGATACATTCAAAGGGCGCTTCATGCTTCTTACACATAGCGTCCTTTTATTCACGCTACTTACACGTGGCGACCCTGCCAGGATAACGTGCCGCAACTGCATTGGAATCTTTCCCAGGCAAATACGAATAATTTCCGCAGGTCCATAAGGATCGTCAAGATGTTCATTCGCCTGCAGTATGTGCTTGAACATCCGCACAGGGCTGGAGAATTTTAACCTGTTTAACTCTGGTAGCATAATGAGTCCGTGTTTTACACGACTTTGCGCTGCCACTGACCAATAGATCGACAGGAAGTGTTGTCGAAACTCCCCAACAGTGTAGCAATTGCGTGCAATTGACCTCATCCGCGCCGCTGGCTCACCTTCGAGGTAGCCACACATATACTCCATCTTGTGCGCACTGGGCCACATAGGAGGAAGGGAGAACTCGAACTGCTGTAACCAGGCCCGCGGGTGAATCCCCGTAGCCGAGTTACGGAAGACTTCAAACTTCCTCACCGTCAGAAAATGTTTAAAGTCAAATTCGTGAGTTTCCCTTGGCGAACGTTCCTGAGGGGATCTGCGCCGTTCCCACCTGGTACGAGATCCGTGATCATGACGATGATCAAATTCGCCATCGTTCCCGGAATCATCGTCGGAATAATGGCCCTTTCGTTCATTTCTTTTAACTTCATGGGCCTTTAACCCTTTTAGGTGAAGTTCTAAACGGGCAATGCGCTCACATATTCCCTCGGTAACCCCTCTTTGTTGTATTTTTATTTCACACTGTCCACGCCGACATTTCGTTATCGACCGTATTTCGTCTGCATCCGCTGATGACGAGGTAATCGTTTCCCTATTATTGTCAGACTTACGCGCCACTGCATCTGAGATCCTGGCTATTTCTTCTCGCATCTCTCGGTGGGCCGTGTCTTGTTTTGTTTGCGTCAGCCCTTGCTCTCGCTCGAGAGCTATTATCGCCTGGCTGAGGGTTTCTACCTGCGCGCTAAGGTGGACCGGGCACTTAGCCGCAGTGTCCTCTATTCGGGACACAAGAGCCGCGTGGTCACTCTGGCATTGTTCTGCTAACGCGCGGAGATCCCTGGCGGAATTTTGTCCTACTCGGGACTCAAGAGCCGCTTGTTCACTCTGGCATTGTTCTGCTAGTATACGTATGTTCCCAGCGAACCTTTCTTCTTGCTCCATCACCTGCTTGCTAATGACTTGGTGCCCCTCTTCTAAGGCGGAGATGCGTTGGTCAATGATCGCCAGTTTCTCCCCAACACCCTGTACTATTTCACTAGTCAATCTTTTATTCGCTTCCTCGATATGCCTCCTATTTTCTTCTGCTTGTTTTTTATTCACTTCCTCAATATGTCTCCTATTACTGTCTAGTAATTGTCGTAGCATAGCCTGTAATGAATTTGCATCTATCGAATGATTCGAAATCACTACAGCGGGCTCAGGATGGACAACACTTGTACTTGCGCTTTCCGCGTTTCGTTCCTGGTCGGACTCGACGTTTTGACCTCGTCCTTGTTCAGGGTTATTGTCTGGCAGGTTTTTCCGATCGCGGCTCCCTGAACAGCTACGCGTCTCCATCATAAGGATAGTTACTCCGTGCTCCAAAATACAACAAGAATAATGCCAAAGTCTCCTAATGGACTCCCAGTCCCCACAAAGCACCCAAAATTTACTATATGACACCGATACACGCCACAGGACAAGAGTCAACTCACACTTGTAACACAATTGAATACTAAATCACAATATCTATACAGTAATACATATACAAGATAAAACATGTAAGAAAATGCACACCTATATCATAAATTCACGTAAATTCTGTATCACAGAAAGACAATATACCAATTAGCACATCCAACCGAAAATAACTAATCCTCACTGCGCATCAGAAGATCTCTGGTTTACCGAAATCCTGGCAGGGTCGCCATGTGTAAGTGGCGTGAATGAAAGGACGCTATGTGTAAGAAGCATGAAGCGCCCTTTGAATGTATCCTGATAGCTAAAAGAGCCACGTGCACTATGAATAAGAAAATGCTATTTGACACTGAAATCAATGTAAAAGATAGGGTCGCCACCAACTCTAGCCACACAACAAAGAAGAGGTAGCACTGAGTCGGAAAATTACTTAATTTATTAATAAGAAAAACTCACAAAAGAACATTCATTGTAAAGTCATTGATAAAGAATGGGATGTAATTATTAATATGATCCAGGCATTCTTCCCGTGAATCAAATATTGAGTAAAGTAAAGAGGGCGTGAACACCATGCGTAAGTGCAGCCTGCAGTAAGATTCGTGAAAACACGATCTATTCCAGAGCATTTGTTTCAGATAAAAAAAGGGACACTAATCACTACACCTGTGCACATGGAAACGCTATAGATGGGCCAACAAGGAAAACTACAAGGTAAATGGCGAAGGTAACGGCGACGTAACATCGGTACACTAGATAAGATTGAAGGCAAAATTATTTATTCCTTAAAACATTGATGTAGTGCATCTATAGACTGCTGTTGCATGCTAACTATGTACAATTGCTTGTGAAATACTATACGTTTCATAACAGACTCGCGTGCCCACTCGGTCTGCGGAGACAATTTCTATGGACCGTGGCCAAATTTTAGTCACATGAGACAAAGAAAATTCACAAATACTCAAAAATTACCAAGATCCGGAAAAGATTAGAAGCATACACACACAGTTGTAGGCACACAAACATTCACACTGAACCGAGGGCACTTCAACATATGCAACTCCTTTGTGCTGCGTTCCTCTCACGGATCAAAGTCAAGACTACATTGGGAATCAAACTGAAAGTCTACAAAAGCCTTGCATTCCCTGCTGCAACCCAGCAAATAAATCTTTATGAGACGAAATTCGAGACCAAAAGCTAAAAGCTCCCCTCTCTATGTGACAACGCGCCACGCGGTCAGTCCAACTCACCCTTCTTCGACTGGAGCACAGCTGCGTACGCTTCCCGTACCGGCGGCAGACTGCCTCCCGCTTCTCCAGCCTCTTCCACGCTCCGCGTGGACCGGAAAACCCCAAGATGCCATTTCCGCCACCAACCTAACGCAGGTGGATTTCTCACAAGTAGCGGAAACCTCTTTGCCGACTTGACCACTACGAGAGTTGGCTATTCTGTACGACTATCGCAGACTTTCTGCAGCAGACTACGCCACCGTTTGTGAAATTGGGCTCACGGACTAATGAAAGGTGGCTACAGGACCCTTTCAGTAGTTATCGCGAAACGCAATTTGTTAGAAGATATCGTCAACAATTTTTCTTCTTTAGAGCCAGCAGCATAATATATGTCTGATAACGACATGATTATTAGAATAGATGCCCCAAATAACTGCTTGTAATTAATAAGTAATATCTATTCATGATAGACTGTTTCGGCCTTTATGGCCATTGTCACGTACGTCTAGACTGATGTGACGTCCATATTACATCATTAGTGAATTGTCTTATAACTGTCACTATTTTGTAAATATGTTGAAAACAAAATGTAAGTTACGGTGCGGCAGTAGTTTGATAGTTCCCCTGTCACACCATAACTAACATTTGTATTTGCATCGTTTACCAACTTATTAAAACAGTGATAGTTAGAAGACAGTTCACTAATGACGTAATATGGACGTCGCGTCAATCTAGAGGTACCTGACTATGGCGATAAAGAACGAAACAGTCTGTCGTGAAAAAAGATTACTTATTACAAACAGGTGTTCGGTGCTTCTATTCTAATAATCATGTCGATATCAGATATTTCTTAGATTTAGAGAACTTGTGTTCGAAGAAAACTGTGCCACCATAGTGCACTATCCGAAACAAGTATCGGGACACCTAAGAGTGGACATTAATACGGCATGTGTCCAACTTTCACCTTTGTAACAGCAAGAAACCTGCTTGGATATTTTTCAGTTAGGTGTCCCAATGCCTCTTGAGGAATGACAGCCCATTCTTTCCTCAAGACTCGAAACCAGAGAAGGGTGTGATGTCGGACGCTGGGGTCTGGAGCAAATGCGGCGTTCTACCTCATCCGAAATGTATTCCATATGGGGTCAGGTTTGGGCTCTGCGCAGGCCAATTTATTGCAGCAATGTTGCTGTCCTCAAACCACCGTCTCCGCTTATCACGGGGTGCACTATCATGCTGAAACAATCGTCGACTCTGCAGTGTTCCTCTGCTGTACGCAGTACACAATGCTATAAATTGCGATCATATCCTTCCGATTTTAGCGTTCTCTTCAGCGCAATAAGGGAACCCGTCTCTGACCACGAAAACCACGCACTCAACGTAACACCAGCTTCTCTGTACTTCACCAACCCCTTACATCGATAGGTAGAGCGTGATTCATCACTCCAAACGGCTTGTTTCGAGTCATCTGTTGTTCAGTGGCACCAGTCTTTGTCGCTGAGTATGACTGCATAAAAGTGTTGAAACGCCCTGCTTAAATCCGCAGGACGGAACAGGTAGTTGGAATTGTGGAAAGCGGCCAAAAGGAGGCTGTCGGTTACACTCAAATACATATAACTTTATTTAGTTGTCCAAGCAATACAGCAAAATTTTTCAACTTAGTTATCTGCTGAATAGGCCACGCTCTCTTATGCCTTAACGGCACAACCACTTAAATTTAAAAACCGCTGAAAGCCATTAACTTAACATTCAGACTCAAAGCAGAATATTTAGAAGGCAGAAGGCCTCACGTAAGTTCTATAACTTGGCTGAAGGCCCGACAAATCTAACACATGAAAGGCAAACAAGTTTAAATTAAAGACGGCTGAAGACCCATGATTTAAGATAACACGTAAAATTAATTAAAAAAAAAAAAACACAAGGCAGAAGGCCTTATCTTCAATTAGGCTGAAGGCCTCACACAGTCTGATACCTGAAAGACAAGAACTTTAATTTAAAAACGGCTGAAGGCCGATTACTTAAAACAACTAAAATAATTTTTAGTAGGCAGAAGTCCCAAAGCTTTATCTTTAAACGATATTTTACACAGGCTGAAGGCCCAAGCAATCTTAGACTTAGCAAGTCAGGAATTTTAGTTTTAACACGGCTGAAGGCCCATGAGTGAAAAATACAACTACAAAAAATTTTCAAAAGGCTGAAGGCCCAAAACTTTATCCAAAAAAAAATATTTTAAATGAGGCTGAAGGCCCAAACAATGCAAGACTTGACAACTAAAGAATTTTCAATTTTAGAACGGCTGAAGACCCATTATTTGAAACCCAACCAAAAGCATACAGATTCAAACCATCGGCTATGAACCATTAAAATACACAAACAAACACCAATAAGAAAATGTAGTACAGCCAGCGGCGCTCACAAGTTTCCGGGGGTCGGTCGGCACTTGAAATATTAACGTTCGCTTAGGGGAGACAGGTAGTCGGCCCAACTATATCCGATCCGCCGGCAACCCAACCAAGAGACAGTCAACGGACCCACCGACAAGACAACCTGCTTTCCACCCGACCACTATACAAGGAACTCCAAAGCCAAAACGTAAAAGGCGTAGCTGCCCACAACCAAGTATGCATAAGCTGTCAAAACTACACACACGTGTTGGACAGCGACAGCACGGTGAGGAAAGGACACTACCTGAATTTCACGTCAGTGGTCAGGACGGGTAACCGGGACGCTAACGGCCACAAGGCAGAAAATTCTGCTGGTGCACTTGGACTTAAGATAACCAAAATACAGTTAAGCTCCACCGGATGGTGGCCAAACTTTTGCCAACTCGAACACTCGCTGTTGCTCACGGAAATACCCCCAACAGCCAACCATGAAAACCAACGGCACATTGTGAACAGTCTGGCTTCGGTAATTAAATCTCCACTCAGGTTTGATGTCCTGGGTCGGTGAGCCACGAACCCCGCAGCAATTGGAACGGCTCCGACACACTCCGACACTGCGTAGAGACCACCAGCGGGCCCGGCCCACTGCGCCGCGCGGAGATTTCCTGGCTGATCCACGCCAACCGACTGACTCACTGCCAGTATGCCGTGAACATTTAAAAGAAGTTGTCAGTGGACATGACACCAACTATACACACCGTTTGACAACACTTGCACGAAGACTCGAACGACACTAAGCAGTGGCTGTGCAATCAGAAAGACAAATCGGGAGTCGATTCACACACACAGCCAACCCATAAGTGATCGGCGGGCCAATTCACATCGTCCGGTAGGACGACCGACCGACGATCCACGGTGACCGTCCCCGGCTGAAGTGATGTGTGGTGGCAACGGTCGAGCGAGCCACGGACATGCGGGCCTCACTGCTGCTCCAACCCGACTGAACTAGTGCCGCATCCCAACTCCACGACTGGCAGGTCAGAACTGCACTCCTGGCACGTTCCAGGTGACTCCACGACAGACGACGACCGGGAAGTAATAGCAGTGCAGCAAAGGTAATATCGCAGGGCTTATATCGATAAGCGCTGCTGCTGCCGCTCAAGGGCAGGCAAAGTAGCAACTCAGTGACACAAGTAACTGAAACTAACATAACGAGGTGGCAGTACGACAAAAACAGGATGTTAAATAAGAGATGGCACGAACACGAGCCACGCACGGCTCACGTGTGGCTTGTAAGAAGTTGTTCTACCACGGTATCCCAGTCTTTTTAACACTCTACACACAGTCACTGTGCTGGCTCGGCTGCCGGTAGCGCTTCCGGCACTTTGGAACTCACGAGTGATTCCTTCCGTTAATTTCGTGCCGTTTTGTACATACACCGTCTGCAGTGTCCGACGGTGTCTGTATGTCGGTAGGTAAGCTCTGCCTCTTCTCGGTTCAGCTGTGGTTGTTTCTCCGTGTTTCCACTTCAGTCTCGTCATTAACAGTCGACTTGATCAGCTTTACAGAAGTTGAAATGTCGGAGATGGGTCTGTCATTCAAGTGACATTTAGTGACCAGTCGACTTTCGAAGTCACTGAACTCTGCCGACCGACCCATCCTGCTGTTGCTGCCTGTCTACTGACAACAGAAGATTCCCCGCCTTCTTTTAAACTAGTGGGTACGTCTTGTAAGCATGTAGCGCTGATATCGATTATGATGACAGCGCTATAGTCGCTTCTTTTTTTTTCGCGCCAGAACGAGCGAGGGAGTCACGTGGAGATGTTTAACTGTGTGCTTGGTGTGAAGATGTTTAGGAATCGGACTAAGAGAACAAGTAAATTTTGTGAATATAAAGGTGTTTGATGCTGTGTAATCGTTCGTGTACCTCACGAGACGTAATCCGCGGTTGGCGAAGTCAAAAACCACGATAACAATCGCGAGAACATGATTAGATGCCCGCGAGCATCTCATCCGCGCAGGTAAATGAAACTTGGATTACCTGTATTTCCACCAACGCCACATCTGGATTGCAGGGCGGGATGATGTGTTGTGGTGTAGTGTTACTGTATTTATCAGTGTTTGTTACTTTGTGAAGCCTGTAACAGTGCAGCCCTGTGTAGTGCAAGTGTTACGAAAATACATCAATGGATTGTACTAGGCTGAAACTTAAATTTCGGTAATTGGCACTCCTTTATTCTCCTTGTTAGTTATCATTTATTACCGCAATACTCAAGCTGCTGATCGTAGACTGCAAGGGAAGAAGCGAATGACGATTGGGTTTACGAGGTGAGTGGGTAGGAATAGCAAACCAGTGGAAAATATAATCCCACCCTCCCCCATTCGCTTAAGTCTCTCGTGGCAGCTAGCGATCGGTTACCCATTACATAGAGGTGTCCTGATACTTTTGTACTTTTGATAAGATAGTGTATACGTAGATGCAAAATGATTGAGAACAGCTTGTATCCGCATGAATCAGCGATTTTCCGACCGCCACAATATGTGTGCTCGCCTTAACAGCACTATTACCCTCCTGACACGAGGACCCTCGTCAGTTATATCCTACGCTGGGGCTTGTAATCCAATAATAACTCTGCTCGCTTGCTCGCATCCGCCCCCCCCCCCCCTCCCAAGCATTTCGTTTCGCTCCCCTACCCTCTTCCTCGCAGCCCTGTTTGTTCGTGGTGTCACGCGTCTGTGGGGTAGTCAAGGGAGAGGGAAGAGGGTGCATTATATTACGCTGCTCTTACCAAACCCTAATTTTTCGTAATTCCGTTATGACATTAATTTTATGAAGAACGTTTGCTTGTATTAATGACCTTTCATGCCTATTGATAACTACCGGAGCTGCATCTCCTGTTTCCAGGCTGTTGTTATTTAAAAGTGTTTATCTTTTTATTTTCTCAGTAGGTTCGCCTTCCATTACATTTTACCAGCCAAGGATTTTAGTGCTTTCGTAACAGATTTATCGTTTACGAAGAATATTAGATTCTTGAACCAGTGGAACTTGTATACACACTCTAATATCTTTGCCTAAATAGTGAATCGTTACATAAAATATGACGCAGATTGCATACTAATTTTTCACTACATTTTACGAATATCTAAACTTACCTCCATAAAAAAGCCTCGTTCTCATAATGTAGAAGTAGTCGTCAGAATAACTTAATAAATCTCTATTCAGATTTCGAGTACATTCAGAATCAATGTTAAAATATAGTTTTAACCACCTTTCACAACACAAATTCACAAAAATTGACACTTTTCGAAGAAGCAATCCTTCATCATTAGAATTATTATACAAGACCTATAAAAGCGACAAAGATAGAAATATAAATGGAAATATTAAAATTTTTTGTCTTCTTAAACGTGTTTCCGCATCATTCGTCCAAGCGATAAAATAAGCTAAAATGAATAGGCAGTCCACAGTGTTGTCAAAGCCACATCAACACCTACTCGCGTGCAAGACTCTTATACCATTAAGAAACACACGCACACGGTATAGGAACACTCACGCATCTGTTCTGGATACAATCTAAATTCAGTATATTTACATATATGCGGTAGTCAGGGAATATTATAAAAAATTATTCATTCTTTTCCAAATATTTGGTATAACCTTTCACGCCGGTTGGGGTGGCCGGCGGTTCTAGGCGCTTCAGTCTGGAACGGCGCGACCGCTACCGTCGCAGGTTCGGATACTGCCTCGGGCATGGATGTGTGTGACGTCCTTAGGTTAGTTAGGTTTAAGTAGTTCTAAGTTCTGTGGGACTGATGACCTCAGATGTTAAGTCCCACAGTGCTCAGAGCCATTTGAACCATTTTGTATAACCTTTCACACATACACAACACGCGCACTTTGCAAAAGTAGAATAATTATAGACAGAGAATCGTAAATGTAAGTGAATTACACACGTAAACGTTTTGAGAAGCTAGATCTACTTACTATTCATTGAATGTCCAGTGGGCAGTGGCTTCTTCTTCAGTTGGCTAACGTACACATCGTGTATGAGGTAGAGATCAGAAATCTGCTCTGTGCACTCGCTTTACACTCGCCAGTGGATCCTATGACGTATAAGATTCTTGCTGCAAAATAGTGACAAGTTCAGTTCAAAAAATGGTTCAAATGGCTCTAAGCGCTATGGGACTTAACATCTGAGGTCATCAGTCCCCTAGGCTTAGAACTACTTAAACCTAACTAACCTAAGGACATCACACACATCCACGTCCGAGGCAGGATTCGAACCTGCGACCGTAGCAGCAGCGCGGTTCCGGGCTGAAACGCGTAGAACCGCTCGGCCACAGCGGCCGGCGACAAGTTAAGTTAACAATGATGGAGGTGGACAGCGATCTACATCTACATCTACATCTACATTTATACTCCGCAAGCCACCCAACGGTGTGTGGCGGAGGGCACTTTACGTGCCACTGTCATTACCTCCCTTTCCTGTTCCAGTCGCGTATGGTTCGCGGGAAGAACGACTGTCTGAAAGCCCCCGTGCGCGCTCTAATCTCTCTAATTTTACATTCGTGATCTCCTCGGGAGGTATAAGTAGGGGGAAGCAATATATTCGATACCTCATCCAGAAACGCACCCTCTCGAAACCTGGACAGCAAGCTACACCGCGATGCAGAGCGCCTCTCTTGCAGAGTCTGCCACTTGAGTTTATTAAACATCTCCGTAACGCTATCACGGTTACCAAATAACCCTGTGACGAAACGCGCCGCTCTTCTTTGGATCTTCTCTATCTCCTCCGTCAACCCGATCTGGTGCGGATCCCACACTGATGAGCAATACTCAAGTATAGGTCGAACGAGTGTTTTGTAAGCCACCTCCTTTGTTGATGGACTACATTTTCTAAGCACTCTCCCAATGAATCTCAACCTGGTACCCGCCTTACCAACAATTAATTTTATATGATCATTCCACTTCAAATCGTTCCGCACGCATACTCCCAGATATTTTACAGAAGTAACTGCTACCAGTGTTTGTTCCGCTATCATATAATCATACAATAAAGGATCCTTCTTTCTATGTATTCGCAATACATTACATTTGTCTATGTTAAGGGTCAGTTGCCACTCCCTGCACCAAGTGCTTATCCGCTGCAGATCTTCCTGCATTTCGCTACAATTTTCTAATGCTGCAACTTCTCTGTATACTACAGCATCATCCGCGAAAAGCCGCATGGAACTTCCGACACTATCTGCTAGGTCTCCGTTCTCTCCAAAGTATACCGCAAAGACTCAATAATACTGAGATCTGGTGACTATGGTGGCCAGGGCAGATACGACAGTTCATCCTCATGTTCACAAAACCAGTACTGGACAATGTGAGCCGTAGGAACAGGGGCCCTGTCCTCTTGGAACACGGCATAACCAATCGGGAACAAATACTGTACCATGGGATGGATCTGGTCAGCCGAAATTGTAACATCATCGTTGGCAGTAAGGCTACTTTGTAGAGTAACAATGGGCTCAGGGAATACCAGGCTCACGGAATACCACGATATGGCTGCCAAAATAGTCACCCTACTCCGCCATGTTTCACTTTCGGACGTAAACTCGGCCAGAAGTTCGAAACAGTGTGAAACAAGACTCATCCCACCAAATGATTCTCTCCATTGCTGCACAGTTCAGGTTTTATGGCTTCGTCTTTGCAATTCCAGCTGGCCCTGCAATTCCCTGCTTATGGAGCTACCTTCATGTTGTCTTGGTTGGTTCAAATGGCTCTGAGCACTATGGGACTTAACATCTGTGGTCATCAGTCCCCTAGAACTTAGAACTACTTAAACATAACTAACCTAAGGACATCACACACTGTAAGTAGGCTGTTTAGGTTTTTTTATTGGTAACGCCACCTCTGTATGAAAATCACTGGCTGTGCTGTGTGCAGTCCGTGGCTGCTTTGCATTGTTGTAATACTCGCCATTGTAGTGTTAGGCAGCTGGCTGTGAACAGCGCGTAGCGTTGCGCAGTTGGAGGTGAGCCGCCAGCAGTGGTAGATGTGGGGAGAGAGATGGCGGAGTTTTGTAATTTGTCATGAACTGCTATATATATATATATATATATATATATATATATATATATATATATATATATATATATATATATATATATGAATGATGATATTAAGGTAAATACATTGTTTGTTCTCTATTAATATCTTTCATTTGCTAACTATCCCTATCAGTAGTTAGTGCCTTCCATAGTTTGAATCTTTTATTTAGCTGGCAGTAGTGGCGCTGCTGTATTGCAGTAGTTCGAGCAACCAAGATTTTTGTGAGGTAAGTGATTTGTGAAACGTATAGGTTAATGTTAGTCAGGGCCATTCTTTTGTAGGGATTTTTTTGAAAGTCAGATTGCGTTGCGCTAAAAAAATATTGTGTGTCAGTTTAAGGACAGTCACGTATATAATTTTTCAAAGGGGACGTTTCAACACATCCATGCCCGAGGCAGGATTCGAACCTGCGACCGTAGCAGTCGCGCGGTTCCGGACTGAGCGCCTAGAACCGCTAGACCACCGCGGCCGGCTGTTGTCTTGGTGTTGACAGGGGTCCACCGAGAGCGACATTCAGTTGTGCAGTCGTGCTGTTACTTTTCTCACAGTCTCTTCAATGAGCGTCCATCACAATCGCTCAACACATACTTTCCTTCACGTTGTGACTTCGCGGATGATGTTCTCGGCTTTACTAGTATGCAGTGCAAATCTACGGAACAGTGTGTAACATTACACGTGTTTAGGAGAGCTGATCGGCCCAGTGCTGGTACGAGGTAGGGTGAACTTGTACAGCTGAACGCTGGCAAGCCCACGTCGCAGGGCGCGCCGCGGCAGTTGTGGCGACACCCAGGCCGTCCAGCAGTGTTAGTGACGTGCCACTAAGCGGCCCATAGCCGACGCAGCAGTCCACGGACACCTCCGTACAGACGCGCCTGATGCTAACGATCTTCTGTCCGTCATACAGAAAGGAGAGAACTATAATTCGAACCAAAGACCAAATTATATATATTCTTGTAAACAGCATAAAGGTTCATAACGAAATACCGATTACATATACGGGCAGGAATAGGTTCTAGAACTCCTCTGAAAAGTGTTTATTCTCCGTACCAGAATGAACATCAAATTGTCAGGTTTCCTAAATGGAAAAGCACTTTGTTAGTAACAGACAGCAATAATGAGACTTGCAGTTGGTGATTTCTACGTGGAAAAGGAAATAAGCTGTAGAGAGATTGAAAATGGTAAGTAAAGAGAGCCTCAGACTTTTGCTCACATTCTTACATGTAATGCACTTGGTTGTTTTTCATTTCCTTACCTTTCATAACACTTTTAATATTGTTTCAAGAAGTGTATCTTCAATAGCAGAGTGAACTTCAAATTGTCAGGCTTTTCTTAAAGGAAAGAGCAGTCCCTTAGTATCACAGTGCAAGACAGAATCTTGTGTTCAGTGATGTCTATGTTAAAAGGAGAATATTTGATATCTATCTTTTGTTTCCATTCCTTATTACTGGGGATACACTTGTAAAAATTCTTGAAAAGAGCTGTGACCATGAACATATGAGTAAATTCACAATAGTCATGTGTTTTATGAGATAAAGCGAACTCTTGTTACCTTATTGTAAACGAAAGTTGTGAGGGTTTTGCTATGTATGACAGTGTTTAAGATAATTTACTTTCAGTGTAATAGCTTGAAAATGTTAAGTCCTGCTGTCAGTTGGCATTTGTCACCACCTGTATGCGAGTTTTAAAGCTAAATAGTGTTCTGACAATTAGAAAATAGTGGCAAAGTTCCTCAATCGATTAAACTAATTCCTGCCCGTATATGTAATCGGTATTTCGTTATGAACCTTTATGCTGTTTACAAGAATATATATAATTTGGTCTTTGGTTCGAATTATAGTTCGCTCCTTTCTGTATGACGGACAGAAGATCGTTAGCATCAGGCGCGTCTGTACGGAGGTGTCCGTGGACTGCTGCGTCGGCTATGGGCCGCTTAGTGGGACGTCACTAACACTGCTGGACGGCCTTGTTATCCCGGGGGTGTCGGTTCTGGATTCCGACTAGGCGACCAGTACGGCCGAGTCCAGGTACAAAGACTGGCAGTATCACAGGAAATAGGGAAAATCTCGTCGCTCGGAATGTGGACCACTGTCGCTCGCATGGCCTTCCTGCAGGAGACAATGTCCAAGAGATAGCGGAGTGTCAGACAAAGATGTCTAAGTTACAGTTCTTTGATAGTCTATAATAATACACATTAGGTACTAAAGCAAATCTGAATACGTCGGCGATCTCAGATAAATGAGGCACTTCACAACAATATCTCAGTATACGACATAAAGTTTTCTGGGTATGGTACTGCGTCATATTCTATGAAACTACTGCTGGAGAAAACCAACGTTTCGTCCACGGTTTCAACGGTATTCTTCTGGGTCTACTGGTGCGTTCTAGCTATGCAGTGTCCCTTATATTTTTTTATTACTGTTCACTGCGCATGCCATTAAATTATAATCTTAAAAAGATAGTTCATTTCATTGATCAGTTATGGGAGAAGGAGAGGGAACTTTATTTTAATAGGATACTGTGGTGGAGGGACAGCGTAACCTCTGTTGTCTACTGTCTCTTGTATTATGTGCCCTGATTTGTGGTCACCGGCGAATGAGAAGTTGGCTCCTGTTTACCAAATGCTAGACGTCGGCCGCGCGGCGGCAGTTACTGGCCGGTAGTTCTCGTGCCTCGTGTTGACAGTGCGGTCTGTTGGGCTCTGATTGCTGGCAGCCAATACGTGGCAAGCCTGAGTCCATCCTCTCTATTCAGGGTGTTCAAGAATTTCGATGGCCTTTCTGATTTTGCGTTTCGTCATAACCGGCTCCTTGGCCAACATACAGGCTTCGCTAAATTTTATTTCTTTTCCGCAATCTTTCTGATGTTCTGCCACTACAGATTTGTTGTGTCGCCCTAGACAAATATAGCGCTCGTGTTCTCGAATGCGCTTTGCTATTGGTCTGCCAGTCTCGCCGATATATACCTCTCCACATTCGCATTCCACCTTGTACACGCCTGCTGTGTGTAATGCATCCACCTTGTCCTTAGTGGAGCCTAGCACGCCCTGGATCCTGCGACCAGTGTAGAAGGTAGACTGCACTCCAACCCTGCGAAGGTGTTTGCATATTCGGTCAGTAACATTTTTCACATAAGGTAATCGCACTGCTGGCTGCAGTTTGTCTATTTCTTGCTTATCTTGTTTACTTGTATTCGTCGACAAGGCTGTGTCAATCGACTTATGGCTGTAGTCATTGGCTAGAAACGTTGTGCATAGCCTTCTAAGCTCGGGTGTTATGTTTCGAGCATCACTTACGCGCTGCGCACGGATTGCCAAAGAACGGATGACCGAGTTCTTCTGCGTTGGGTGGTGGTAGGATTGAGCGTGCAGATACATGTCTGTATGTGTAGGCTTGCGATATACTCTGTGCCCCAGTGTGTTCTCAGTTGCCCTGTATACTTCGACGTCTAGAAATGGAATTCACCATTCTTCTCTATTTCGAGCGTGAACTATATCTTCCTGTGCGTGTTATTCAAATATTCGAGAAACTTGTGTAGCTCCATTTCACTATGAGACCATGTAGCGAACGTGTCGTCCACGTATCTGAACCAGCAACGTGGTCGTAAAGGAGTTGAATCGAGGGCCGTTGCTTCAAAGGCTTCTATGAATATGTCGGTTGCTAGCGGAGATAGGGGAGTCTATCTGCTCGTAGTATTTTTCTTGCCATTTGAAGTACGTTGAAGTCAGGCACAACTCAAACAGGTCGCATATGACTGGCGGGACATGCTCCTGAAGGATGCGAATAGTTTCCTCTACTGGCTACATATTTGTATCTATTTTATTTATTGATTTGTCACGTGTTTTACATCTTTTTCATTATGCAGATATTTGTCAGAATGTCGTGTTCTCCACATTTATCCGGTAAATGAACACAACATCAATACCTCATATTGTCATATTTGCGCGGCTATTTAATGAACAGTTTACTATTTTGCCAATAACTTTATTTAAATGTTGATTGCAAGTGCTATTAAAAAGCTCTGCTAATTTATTAGTGGTCAATTGCATGTGTTAGCGGATACCACGATTGGAAAGGGAACCAAGAGTGACTACTGTCAACAAGGCTTAAATAACTGTCTTCCGGCCGGCGTGGCCGAGCGGTTCTAGGTGCTTTAGTCTGGAACTGCGCGAATCCTGCCTCGGGCATGGATGTGTGTCATGTCCTTAGGTTAGTTAGGTTTAAGCAGTTCTAAGTTGTAGGGGACTGATGACCTCAGATGTTATGTCCCGTAGTGCTCAGAGCCATTTGAACCATTTGAAACAACCTTTTAAACCCTCCGTCGATCTGCTGTCCTCGAATTCTCTGACGTACGATATCTATATTGCTATCTACAGTATATGCCTCACTGTTCGTTATATCCGTACCTCAGATGGAGCAGCCATAAACATCTTCACTGTAATTCAGGATAATTAATATTAACGTTTTGCTCAGTGGATCACCCTTCATTTGTTGCTGCGTTACCGAAGACACGATAGTTAATAACTTCTTTGGGTGTTATTTATTAGTTGCTAATAACACGTAATTCTGGAAATCACTTTACTTTTTTATTATTAACAACATTCAATAATAATTAAATGATCATGAATCATTCCGTTTTGTATAGAGGCAAAAGGAGGGTTGATCGTACAATTACTCTCAGCAATTAGGGCAGCTAAAATGTCCGTGATTTTTACAGTTCGTCACTCAAAGATATTGTAGCAAGGACTATGGTCGATTACTATACTTCGATACAGTCATTCAAACTACGAACGATTTTATTTTCACAAAGCTCAGTGTCCAGTTCCGTTCTTATATTCAGTTTAACGTCCCTTCGTATGGTCCACAGATCCTATTATCAGTTATTCGGCATGTAATAAATTTTAATGCCGGCCGGAGTGGCCGTGCGTTTCTAGGCGCTACAGTCTGCAACCGCGAGGCCGCTACGGTCGCAGGTTCGAATCCTGCCTCGGACATGGATGTGTGTGATGTCCTTAGGTTAGTTAGGTTTAAGTAGTTCTAAGTTCTAGGGGACTGATGACCACAGATGTTGAGTCCCATAGTGCTCAGAGCCATTTGAACCATTTTTGAAATTTTAATATTGAGCGCTACTTTTCTCGCGCACACAATTCTTCAGACAATCTTAGTGCGTGACCTTACGGCAAAAGTCTGTCCCGTACAAATTAACTATAGTTAATTTTCTTGCAGTTTAACAAAAGTGCTCTGATCCCTTCCGTAGCATATCACATGGAAATGCCCGCTATATCACACACCGCAGCTATGTAGACTTATTCAGAGCACAGAAAACGAGACAAGAGAAGTAACAATATCCGCTCGTGTTTTATATAGTAGGGTTTAGAAACAAAAGTATCCGCGTTAAACCCGCTTTCATTTCCCTGAAGCGCTACTTTGCTGCGGCCATTATGCTGATGAGAGGTTATACATTGATAATTATAATTAAAACCTCTTCATTGCTATTAACTATTAGTGATATTATGGATCACCTCTCCCCTATATGAAAATAAACCTGATAATATTGTTCTCAATTAAAAGATATGTTGTAAACGGTACCTAAGGACAATACAGTGTCATTAATGATGACCACACATGCGAAAGAATGCTGGCTTATTCATTTATGAGGTTAGTATTACTTATATTTACTGTAAATGATCTGAGCGTAACCGAATGTTTTTGTCGTTTCTTTACTTAAATATTGTTGTAATATATTAGTTTATTCCAGAAAGTGGTCAACTTGTATCGGATGCTGTCTGTAGTGCTTCAGGAAGATGTATTTTTGGTGGGGACGGCCTTCAGCCAATGGAGAAACAGGCAGTACTGGAACACAATGGGAGTCAAGTGGAGACTGCGACTTTCCGAATGACAATCTCAGGGGAACGATTCTGGACAGTTTGTCGCAAGTTCTGGAAGAAGGCAGACATATCTAGAGTAGCGTGTGTGATTCATTTGTATAGGTGGTTGTTTCTGGTTGGTGAACGGTCGCTACAGTACTCTAAACGTTTGAAGGGTCTTTGTGATGTGGAGGTCGATGGCAGCATGTCATGACCTCACACAAATGCAGGATGTTTTTCAATCGGTACCCGTGGGATTTGCATTGGGATGATAGAGGCTAGCACGAGTGGGGTGTTTGTAGGAATCTGGAACATTCTATAGTAATTAGTACTGGAATACTTTAGTAAATAACTTTAACTTTGTGCTGCTACTGTACTCCAGGAACATAACTAATAACAACTATCTTTCTTGAATACAAATGACTCATTAATAAACATTAACTGGATTACACAACAAGCAAGATAACACAATTCTGATATTACTTGCGTAATACATGCGCGAACTAGAGGCTGCGAACCTAGCGAGCTGAAGGCTATTCTAATCTGACTTCGCTCACGACCTGTAGCTGACTCGGCCGGGGCGATCTGCAAGTCTGTGTCCGTGCAAGCGCCAGCGAGTCCGGAGAGGTTGCAAGTGCTGGACCGCTATCGATTATCGCTACCCCTAGCGTGGTGTCTAACGCTGGCACCACATTTTGTATTTGGGGAGGTCTGAATGTGCTCCAGTGTAGGCCTCTTAACATTTTTCGCTTGCATACGGAACTGAGAACACACAGAGTGTGAGTTACTAGTCGTTGTGTCATATGCGTTAATTTGTGAATCATCATGTTGAACTCTGAACTGTTTTGATCTAGTGAATGTTTCGTGCACTGTAATCATGAAATAGACTTATTCCTCGCATATTTTTGATCACTGTTTAGTACGGAGAGTTTGCTATGATTCTCGTATCTCTCTCATAGTAACTTTACTGCATTTGTAAGGGTATTTTCTGTTGTTGTTGTTGTTGTTGTCTTCAGTCCTGAGACTGGTTTGATGCAGCTCTCCATGCTACTCTATCCTGTGGAAGCTTCTTCATCTCCGAGTACCTACTGCAATCTACATCCTTCTGAATCTGCTTAGTGTATTCATCTCTTGGTCTCCCTCTACGATTTTTACCCTCCACGCTGCCCTCCAATGCTAAATTTGTGATCCCTTGATGCCTCAAAACATGTCCTACCAACCGATCCCTTCTTCTACTCAAGTTGTGCCACAAACTTCTCTTCTCCCCAACCCTATTCAATACCTCCCCATTAGTTACGTGATCTACCCACCTTATCTTCAGCATTCTTCTGTAGCACCACATTTAGAAAGCTTCTATACTCTTCTTGTCCACTCTAGTTATCGTCCATGTTTCACTTCCATACATGGCTACACTCCATACAAATACTTTCAGAAACGACTTCCTGACACTTAAATCTATACTCGATATTAATAAATTTCTCTTCTTCAGAAACGATTTTCTTGCCATTGCCAGTCTACATTTTATATCCTCTCTACTTCGACCATCATCAGTTACTTTACTCCCTAAATAGCAAAACTCCTATACTACTTTAAGTGTCTCATTTCCTAATCTAATTCCCTCAGCATCACCCGATTTAATTCGACTACATTCCATTATCCTCGTTTTGCTTTTGTTGATGTTCATCTTATATCCTCCTTTCAAGACACTGTCCATTCCGTTCAACTGCTCTTCCAAGTCCTTTGCTCTCTGACAGAATTACAATGTCATCGGCGAACCTCAAAGTTTTTAATTCTTCTCCATGAATTTTAATACCTACTCCGAATTTTTCTTTTGTTTCCTTTACTGCTTGCTCAATATACAGATTGAATAACATCGGGGAGAGGCTACAACCCTGTCTCACTCCTTTCCCAACCACTGCTTCCCTTTCATACCCCTCGACTCTTATAACTGCCATCTGGTTTCTGTACAAATTGTAAATAGCCTTTCGCTCCCTGTATTTTACCCCTGCCACCTTCAGAATTTGAAAGAGAGTATTCCAGTTAACGTTGTCAAAAGCTTTCTCTAAGTCTACAAATGCTAGAAAAGTAGGTTTGCCTTTTCTTAATCTTTCTTCTAAGATAAGTCGTAAGGTTAGTATTGCCTCACGTCTTCCAACATTTCTACGGAATCCAAACTGATCTTCCCCGAGGTCCGCTTCTACCAGTTTTTCCATTCGTCTGTAAAGAATTCGCGTTAGTATTTTGCATAAGGATTGAGTTTATTGTCTACATAGCGATTAATCAGAAAAAAATGCAGCAGTCTTCGAAAAAGTTACAAAAGAATGACATGCTACACAACTAGCTATTAGCCCATAAACTTAAGCTACCATGAGCAAAATAATACAAGGGTAGAACGTGTTAGTAGCATAATAGTGAGAGACTGGGACCCTCCAGTGTCATGTCACACGTTTTTATTTAATAAAATTGCAGCTAAATAGCCATATACAGTTACTCTGCTTAAAACTTTACATTTACATTTTTTGCATATTCATTTATAGATTTCACTCTTTTACTGCACAGTTCTATGTGATATCGTTCACAGGCTTAGTTACACAGTTCACACACACATGTGGTGGTTGGGTCGTGATAAGTTTTGTTTTTGCAAATTAGATTGTGACAGCCGTGAATAGAAAATCTAGTTACGACATGTCGCAGTTCGAAGTTTCGTGCTGTCCATGAGCCGTTCGCTATTGCTTCGGTGCCATAGAACTCCGGTCAAAATTTTTCTCGTTTATCCTCCATGATCTTCAGTTGATTTCTGGAAGCCCTGGTGTGTGGCATCATATATCGAACTTTGATGTCTTCAATTAGGAATGTCTCTCTCGCTAGCAGGTACACAAGTCTAGATCTTGTTGTCTTTGAAAGACCTAGTGCTCTTTTTAGATAAGTCGATTTTTCCTTTTCTAGTGTTTCTAGATTTTTTCCTTGCAGATGGTCCCAT
The DNA here is from genome assembly GCF_023898315.1 of Schistocerca nitens. Lineage (NCBI taxonomy): Eukaryota > Metazoa > Arthropoda > Insecta > Orthoptera > Acrididae > Schistocerca > Schistocerca nitens. The sequence continues at coordinate 602,203,354 of NC_064619.1, read as the reverse complement.
ATGACCTCCATCCCATAGGTCAACATTGGCAAGATTTTTGCGTTGAATAATTTCATGGCCGTTTCTAGAATGAGTACGCAGATGTTTTCGATGTCCTGTATTTTATTATTGCTTGGGCTCCACGTTCTGTTGTATGTTTTGTGAAGCATTTGGCTATTGGTTGCAATGTGACCTCTAGGTATTTAAAGTCTGATGAGATTTTTATTTTTTGTCCTATGATGTTGATTTCCGCATTCTTGAGTGTTTTGCCTCCTTTTCTGAAAATCACCATTTCTGTCTTTGTTATGTTTATGTGTAGTTTGTGTTCACTGCATCATTTGTCTATTTTCTCAATGATTTTCTGCAGCTTCTGTATATCTGTTGAGCCTACGGCTATGTCGTCAGCGTATACATTGAAAGGGTACAGTACCGCCCGACATTGAAAATAGGTACAACATACTTCATTATTTTTGTCAGAACAACACATTTGTTTTGTAAAATAACTCAATTTCAATTAATACAGCGAAGCCGGATACCAGTGTGGGAAAGAATGACAATTTATTTATTTAATTGATCACATGTGCACTTCCACAAAATAAATCCCTACATCCAGTTTGGTGAGATCTGTGAAATGAATGAATGTATGGTCGTCTGCTAACCGCAGATAGTGAATGTGAATATATGATCATCTTCGAGACGATCCTTTGGCCACCTTTGGTGGGACCAAAGAGATGAAATTTACCTGAGCTTTGAGCACCTGAAATGTGGCTGACCAATACGGTAGCAAGGTGCTCCCCCACTTCGACAGAGGTACGGAGATGACCTAAAGAACTGCCATGTTTCAGCACTCTGCCGCTGGATCTTGTGCTGTTAAGACCTTTTTTAGTTGTGCTCCGTAATGACAAAAGAGTGGAGACATGGTATGCATGTGGAATATTTAAGAGTAGTTTGAAATAATAATTTCTCTATTTCAGGAACTTTTGTGGGGAGAATTAAATGTCAGGAAGGTAATATTAATGGGATCGTAGTAATCTTCGGAAGTGACCAACGGTCACAATGAAACCACGTGTAGCAATAAGTTGAAATACATCCGTGTGCTTAAGTTAAGCTGAATTACTAGCGTGTGTACAATAAGTTGAAATATTTAAGAAATAGCGTGTGTGCCGGCCGGTGTGGCCGTGCGGTTAAAGGCGCTTCAGTCTGGAACCGCGTGACCGCTACGGTCGCAGGTTCGAATCCTGCTTCGGGCATGGATGTGTGTGATGTCCTTAGGTTAGTTAGGTTTAAGTAGTTCTAAGTTCTAGGGGACTGATGACCACAGAAGTTAAGTCCCATAGTGCTCAGAGCCATTTGAACCAGCCAAATAGCGTGTGTACCATAAGTTGAAATATTTAAAAAATGGCGTGTGCAGGACTTGAAATTAGAGACGAGTACTTCCACGTGGTGAGTACTGTGTGAGTCGCAATCTGTGTATGAGACAAAGGATAAAGAGAAGTACTCGTCCATGGTATCAGTTGAGGACTCGCGTGTGTGATGAAATATGTTCTTAATATTACTTTGCGTGATATGATTCCGTGTGACGCTAGATTCAAACTCTGAGAGAGAAGCAAGGTGAGTCGGCCGTCTATCCAGCAACGCCACTTGGCTTGCATTGCACAGGAAGACGTGCAAATATCTCCAGAGTTCATAGTAGGAAAGTAGAATTACAAAGTGGGGCAGTGTCGTGTGAAACTGGGATAAATACTAATTGAAGTGCGAAAGCTGAAAGTGATAGTGTTGTGACTATGTAGTGTTTTGTATTCCATGTCGTAGTGTGGTGTATGTCATGTAATTTGGGTATGTGTGGTTTGCATGGGAGAGTAGCAAGGTAGTTTCAAAAGATTAGTGGTTTATGCTTGTTCCTTTCGGTACCGCTCGGTCTGGAGGAAAGTTTAGTGATGATGATTGTGAGAGTCGAAGTGTGAGAAATAATAAAAGATCCACCATCCTATCCAGAAAGTGCACTGTAGCGTTAAATAATTACGAGACCATAATATAGAGATTCACCAATGTAAAGCCATGCCCACTGGGCGGAATTTCTCATGTGTTATTGTTGTAGGTTATAGAATTTGTGTGTTTAGGTTAGAGAATGTATCGGAATAAATAAGATAGTGAAAAGAAAAAGATTGGTGGACTTTTCCTTCGAATTGTATGTTTTCATAATGTCCCGAATTTATAATGTGTGCGCCATTCATATCCAGTGCGGTGGCCACGTGTTGACAAAAGCCGTTAAATAAAAATGGAAAGAAAATGTGGTATTGCCAGTGCGTAGTGTACAGTCAGAGTTCTGTAAATTACTGATAGTCAGATGCGTGTTTCCGTTGCGTATTAATCATATAGGAGGATTACTTGTAACTTAAGTGTGAGTACTAGAGTTCAAAATGGTTCAAATGGCTCTGAGCACTATGGGACTCAACATCTTAGGTCATAAGTCCCCTAGAACTTAGAACTACTTAAACCCAACTAACCTAAGGACATCACACACACCCATGCCCGAGGCAGGATTCGAACCCGCGACCGTAGCAGTCCCGCGGTTCCGGACTGCAGCGCCAGAACCGCTAGACCACCGCGGCCGGCACTAGAGTTCATGTTACTCGATAAATAAGAATGAATCCACTCGCTTGGCAGACCACTCATCTTGCAGGCCTGACTGCTTGATGCCACAGTATGAGCAAGGCATGTGGGTGCCTCTCAACATTTATGTATACATCTTCATTTTCTCCAATTCGAAGTACTTCTTCAGTGGTAAAAATGTACAGCAAAGGGCTCATTGGGTCACCCTGTAAGACTCCGTTCGATTGCAGAATGAGGTTCGAAAAGAAGAGATTGTCTGATATGTGATTAAGTTGTATTCGAGGATTGACTTGATTATTCTTGCCCATACGCTTTCTTCTCCCATTGTGTTTTCCAGTTTTCGGACTATGAGATCTCTTTCCAGTAGTCACAGGCTTTGGTAAAGTCTATGAACACTGTGTAGAACATTTGTTTCTTTTGTAGCGCTTCGTAGATGTTGTTTAAAAGAAGCCTGACTGCCGTAAGTGTTGATCTTCCAGATCTGAAACCCATTTGTCGTTCTGGGAGGTGACCGTCCACATATGCTTTGATTTTTTGTGTAATTATCTTTGAAAACACCTTGAACTGAGTATTTTCCAGGGCTATGCCTCTGTACTTGTTTGTGTCCGTTGGGTCTCCTCTACCTTTGTAGAGAACTTTTTTTATCGAGTGTCTCCATTGGATCGGAATTCTTCCAAGTTCCAGGCATTTGTTTGAATAGTTTGATCCATACGTGTTGGAGAGCCTCTTTTGCATCTTTTCTATGTTCATTACATGTATTATCGGGTCCTGCTGCTTTCTTGTTCTACAGTGTTTTCATTACTTCTTTTACATCTTCTTCATTTAGAGGTTCCCATACATTGTCTTTTTCCTTTGTTTGGTGTTTGTTTCTCTTCCTTTGGGGGTGTTTTGATTCCTCGTTTGTTCAGTGGTGTTCCCATTGCTTCATGTTTGTATTTGGTGTACGAGACAGTCTTTTTGGTCTTGCAGCTATGTATGGGTCTTTCTCTGCTTCATCCAATGTCACACATTTGGTGTCAGGTTACCCACTTGGGCGACATGTATTCAAGACCATCCCCACTCCCCCTCACCTGGGGAACTACCAGAAAGTGATCAAGGTCACCCAGCGAGATCATCAGTTTCTCCCCTCCTCCCCCTCTTGTCCTCCCTATCAAGCACCCTGTCCAACTTCATCTTTTATACCCGGGACACTTGAGTTTGAGAGAGTCACTCTGCAGCTGACCATCATATTGAGAGGTGTAGGCTGTGACTATTTGCTAATAACAAATTACGTTAAATCGCTTCATTCGAGGCCTATTTGTTAATAACAATATGAAATTTAATCATTCGAGGCACCAGCAGACACCACACCCAGGCAGATACGTAAGTGCTCTCATTTCTCCATATTTTTCATAATTTTATGCGTTTTACCAATTACTTGAGTTCTGCCTTAACGTCACATCAACTTCGCGTCGTGTCGTGTCACAACGGCGCGACATCGTATCGTAGCGTCGCGACACATCACAGCATCGCCTCGACGTCATGATGTTCTCAGCGTAGGCCTGATTTATCTATCATTGGTAAGGCACCACTCCATTACTACTGCGTATGTGATGCCATAGTGTCCATTCTCGAACTGCGAACGGAGAAAACGAATACCTATATCTTTCCAAGCGAGCTCCGATTTCTCTTACTTTATAACGATCATCGTTTCTCCCTGTGTAGGACACCGTCAAGAAAACACTTTCGCATTCGGAGGAGAAAGTTGGTGATTGAAATTTCGTGAGAAAATTCCGCCACAACAAAAACGCCTTTGTTTTAGTGATGTCCACCCCAAATCCTGTATCATAGCTGTGACTCTCTCTCCTCTTTTTTCTCGATAATTCAAAAAGTGCGCCGGCCGAAGTGGCCGTGCGGTTAAAGGCGCTGCAGTCTGGAACCGCAAGACCGCTACGGTCGCAGGTTCGAATCCTGCCTCGGGCATGGATGTTTGTGATGTCCTTAGGTTAGTTAGGTTTAACTAGTTCTAAGTTCTAGGGGACTAATGACCTCAGCAGTTGAGTCCCATAGTGCTCAGAGCCATTTCAAAAAGTGCTGCCCTTCTTTGAACTTTCTCGATGTACTCCGTTAGTCCCATATGGTAACGTTTCCATTCTGCGCAGCAGTACTTCAAAAGAGAACGCACAAGTGTAGTGTAGGCAGTTTCTTTAGTGGATCTGTTGCATCTTCTTTCTATTAATAAATCGCAGTCTTTGGTTCGCCTTTCCCACAACATTTTCTATGTTCTCATTTCAATGTAAGTTGTTCGTAATTGTAATTCCTCGGTATTTAGTTGAATTTACGGCCTTTAGATTTGATTGATTTATCGTGTAACCGAAGTTTAACGGATTCCTTTTAGCGCTCACCTAGATGACCTCACACTTTTCATTATTTACGATCAGTTGCCAATTTTCACACCATACAGATGCATTTTCTAAATCGTTTTGCAATTTGTTTTGATGAACGACAGCATCATTTGCAAAGAACCTGACAGGAAATTACAAATCCAGTTGTATAACTGAGATGTTTTTTTAGAAGGACGCAATTTGATTACACGCACATTGAGAGGTACAGTGTCAAAAGTCTTCTGGAAATCTAGAAATACGGAATCTATTTGAAATCCCTTGTCAATAGCGCTCAACACTTCGTGTGTTTCACAGGAACGATCTTTTCTAAATCCATGTTGACTGACTTTCATTAGACTGTTCACTTCGATGTAATTCATAAAGTTCGAACACAATGTATGTTCAAATTCCTGCTCGATATCGATATTAATGATATGGGCCTGTAATTTAGTGGATTACTCCTATTGTCTTTCTTGAATACTGGTGCGACCTGGGCAATTTTCCACTTTGGGTACGCATCTTTCGTCGAGAGATTAAGTATGGGGCTATTGCATCAGCATACTCTGAAAGGAACGTAACTGGTATACCGTCTGGACCGGAAGATTTGCTTTTATTAAGTAGTTTAAGTTGCCTCACTACTCCGAGGTTATCTACTCCCAAGTTATTCATTTTGCCAGCTGTTCTTGATTTGAATTCTGAAATATTTAGTTCGTCTTCTTCGGTGAAGGAATTTCGGGAGGCTGTGTTTAGTAACTCTGCTTTAGAAACTAACACATTGGTAGAAATAAAGATGTTCACGCACACGTACTAGTAATAGAGTGACGGCTTACCAATGATAAATAATGTACATATGGAGACTGAAGCCATGAATGAAAATTTGAAGCCCGCTCTTGGCTACAGTCTACATGTACACGTCATAGATTTTTAAGATTGAGAATGTCTCTGGAACCATATAGTTTCATTTATTCAATGATAAATAAATTAGGCCTATGCTGCATTGTGACTGGTTGAGAGCATCGTGACGTCGAAACGATGCGATGTAACATTAATGCAACGCTGTGACGCGATGTGACGCTGCGAAAGGCCGTTATGTTGACGTGACGTTGAGACAGAAGTCACATAATTGGGTAAAATGCGTAAAACTGTGGAACATATGAAAAAATGAAAGCAGTTACATATCTGCCTGATTGTGGTGTCTACTGGTGCCGCGAATGACTAAATATTATACAGTTATTAACAAACAAGCCTCGAGTGACGCGACTTAACGTAATTTGTTACTAAGAAGTAAATACAGCCTACAACCTCTCCTTGTGATACTCACAAGGGAACCTCCCCATCGCACCCCCCTCAGATTTAGTTATAAGTTGGCACAGTGGATAGGCCTTGAAAAACGGAACACAGATCAATCGAGAAAACAGGAAGAAGTTGTGTGGAACTATGAAAAAAATTAATAAAATATACAAACTGAGTAGTCCATGCGAACATCGGCAACATCAAGGAGAAAGTGAGTTCATGAGCGTCGTGGTCCCGTGGTTAGCGTGAGTAGCTGCGGAACAAGAGGTCCTTGGTTCAAGTCCTCCCACGACTGAAAATTTTACTTTCTTTATTTTTGCAAAGTTACGATCTGTACGTTCGTTCATTGAGGTCTCTGTTCACTGTAATAAGTTTAGTGTCTGTGTTTTGCGACCGCACCGCAAAACCGTGCGATTAGTAGATGAAAGGACGTGCCTCTCCAATGGGAAACGAAAACATTTGATCGCAAGGTCATAGGTCAACCGATTCCTCCACAGGAAAACACGTCTGATATTTTCTATACGACACTGGTGACGGCATGTGCGTCACATGACAGGAATATGTTGTCGGCCCACCTAAATTGTACACTTAGCGAATGGGTAAAAAGATTCTTCTACCTTTCCCGATTTAGGTTTTCTTGTGGATGTGATAATCACTCCCAAAAAAGTGATGAAAACATAAGAGTTTGTCACATAAACTGAAAATTAAAAGTTAAACTTTTCACTCAAAAAACTTTTCACTCGAGGGAAGACTTGAACCTAGGACCTCTCGTTCCGTAGCTGATCTCGCTAACCACGGGACCACGACGCTTCCAGTCTCCTTGATGTTGCCTATCTTCGGGTGGACTACTCAGTTTGTATATTTTACTAATTTTTTTCATAGTTCCACACAACTTCTTCCTGTTTTCTCGATTTATCTGTGTTCAGTTTTTCAAGGCCTATCGACTGTACCAACTTATAACTAAATCTGAGGGGGGTGCGATGGGGAGGTTCCCTGGTCAGCTACAGAGAGAATCCCTGCCGCTCAGGTGTCCCATTTATAAAAGATAAAGGTGTGGGCGGGATGTGCGATCCTGACTGGTCCAGAGGCGAGATGAGGGGAGGATGAGGGGCTGCTGATCTCGCTGGGTGACTCTGATGAATTCCCTGCGGTTCCCCACGGCGGAGAGCGTAGGGGTTGCCCCACTGGATTTATAACATGACACCGGATGTGATAAGAGCGTTATGTGGGCTCGTTCTCTCACTACACTCGCCTTTTGGTCGGAGACGGAACGAGTGTGTCAGACTCGTCCTACTCGCGGAACGATGGAAGCCAGTATAGCACTGACGGAAAGGGGGCGCTTTGGTTTTTAGTGTACGCAACCCTCCAAAGTAGCGTCGTACTCGACCTAGTTCCGTTCCCGATCTCTAGTAACAACACATTCAATACAATGATATTACGGCACTACGACACTACGCAGAGCTGTTCCTGCAGGGATGACAACCACATCACAGTAGTTCTGCATGTACTCCGTGAACTGTAATAGGGGGCGGGTGCACTTGGCGAAATATTTCCTAAATACTGGTTTTAACTTTGAGCGTATTGTATACACCGGTTTTAATTATGCATCTTTCGTCAGCTGTGCAGCTAATTAAGATATGGGGTACATTTACAGCGCAAATTTGCGACGTATATTAACCTGGGTTGAAATCAGATGATGGTAACTCTGTTTACCAAAACCGATCATCGTAAATTAAGGTTTTACGAATGCTATCTTGGCTGAGAAGTTGTTTTTCTTCAAGCTGAATATTTACAGACCGCCCCTTATAACTCAGCAAGAGCAGGTTTTAATATCTTTTATTTTGTGGGATCTAAAAAATTTAAAAACCTCTCTCACACCGGCCTGATTTAGCTTCACTGATCAGGATAGTAAAAACATGCGTATGTTAAGGGAATTTTCATTCACAAAGCAGGCTTATCACATTCACAGAGTTCAATACTGTTCTATCCTGATTAAATTGGGCTTAACTTAAATTCCATAAGGCAGTGAAGCAATTCTGAAGTCTCGTTGCGACGAAAATTGTCAGTCGATCTCCTGAAAACATTTGTAATAATTATTAACTTTCGGTGATCACATGGGGAAGACCGGAGATCTGCTGGTAAGACCGTGTTAGCCTATTTATTGAAAGTAATGAGCTGGATATCTTGAGCATACAAAACGGCAAGTTCGTCCAGTGTATATCAGACGTTCCCCACTGATCCCGTGCAACACAGCGTAGTAAGCAGACACTATTAATAATAATCAGTTAAATAATACGCGAACACACTTACTTTAGTTCATGTATTAAATTCCTTCTCATACAGAATCTCATCAAGATGGCGACTAGCTCAACAATACATACATATACATCCTCCTTCTTTCACGACTAATCGGCAAGAATTCCTTCATTCTTTTCCTAAGAGAAAACATAGATAGCAGAGAAGCTATTCCATGGAGTAAATGGACGCTCCAAGGAATAATTGGGCTTGAAACTACTTTGCATTGATAATCGGTAAGATAAGAAGAGATATTTCGATATATGTACTGAGTTATATAATTTATAAAATTTCTGAAAATATCGTGGAGAGACCGCTGCAAGAGACATTACAAGGTTTACAATTAAAAAAAATAGACATTAACACTTAGCGTACGGCTGACGTAGTTTTACGGCGCTTGCGGGAAATGGGAATGTGCGGCGGACGCAGTATTACGTCATGCCAGTTAGGATGAGTTTCCATGGTGTCAAACGTATATTTACGGCTCCCGCAAACGTCTGAAACGTCTCCAGACTTCACAGTTTCTGCTAGATGGTAGTAGTGGTATCACTGGAAAAATTAGTCGTTTTTGAAAGCTTTGTAATTGTCTATTGTTTCCTAAGCGTCAGCAGACATTCAAATTCTGTCTGTTTCATGCTTCTGTATTAATTTTGTGTTCACAAAGTGCAGTGATGTGGAGGAACTCCTGATGCAAATGATTTACAATGTCCTTGATGAGTCTGCAGGTAAAGAGAACCGATATATTTGATAGAGATTTAGATTACACGTTTATCGTATTATTTTCGTAAATTGTGTTGTCTTGAAAGGTTTTCTGCAGGTAAATTGGGAAATCAGTCCGGCCGGCCGCGGTGGTCTAGCGGTTCTGGCGCTGCAGTCCGGAACCGCGGGACTGCTACGGTCGCAGGTTCGAATCCTGCCTCGGGCATGGGTGTGTGTGATGTCCTTAGGTTAGTTAGGTTTAAGTAGTTCTAAGTTCTACGGGACTTATGACCTAAGATGTTGAGTCCCATAGTGCTCAGAGCCATTTGAACCAAATCAGTCCGAGTATATGATTACAGTGAGTGTAATGCTGGACTATGTATATCTCCATGCTTCAGTTCTTATCAGACTGTAGTGCACTATGGAAGAAAAATTTTGCTTTGTTCTTTGGTTTTGTGTGTTTCTTTAGATTTACACTGACTGTAAAGGAAATTTAAACATAAAAATCACTTGTTTGCTTATCAGGGTATGTATTTTAACAACAGAACTCCTTTTCAATTTTTTTCTCCGATAATTCCTATGAAATTGAAGTTCCATCTCTGGATTCAGATGTTACGCCAGGAATGCCAAAATATGTGTGCTTAAAGGAGGAAGTCCAATAAACCTAAAAAGGTTTTGACATTCCAACTACATATATTCCTCTTCAGGCTTTATTTCCACCACATGTTACGTTATGAGAGCAAGCAGTTCAACATGTTGTTGTTGTTGTTGTTGTTGTGGAGCCGACCGGCGTGGCCGTGCGGTTCTAGGCGCTTCAGTCTGGAACCGCGTGACCGCTACGGTCGCAGGTTCGAATCCTGCCTCGGGCATGGATGTGTGTGATGTCCTTAGGTTAGTTAGGTTTAAGTAGTTCTAAGTTCTAGGGGACTGATGACCACAGTCCCATAGTGCTCAGAGCCATTTGAACCATTTTGTTGTTGTGGATTGGTTCTCAGCACATGTGGTTCCAGTGTTAGATTCTGCAAGGTGTCATAGTTTGTTAATGATCCTCCTGGCCCAGCCCGTCCCTCAAATTTAACTTGCGTCATTTTCAGTCTTACCCCATTACTTGCCACAAATTTATTATTTTATTTTTCATATTTTTTTTACGTTAATGTGGTCCCAGTGTGAAAAATGACAGAAAAATCTGTTCTCAAAATTTTCAGTATGTCATTGCAAAAACTACAGGCTGCCCCATTTCGGGACGGTGGTAGAAAATAGCTATCAAAATGGAAAATATTATTGTCATTGCAGAAAACTATAACTAACTTAGAGCACAAAATAAAAACACTGTTCTTAATTTCAATAGGTCTCTATTCACTATGAAATGGAACAAAGTAGTTGTCATGTACATCAATACTTCAGCCATCACACATTTCTGTCGTTTTTTTCTTGTAATATGTACGTCTCCATTCTGCTTTATTGGCACAGTTATTGATTTTCTGGATCTAGTCGTACATCTATAATCACCCGTCCTCACACCAGTTCTCTTCTTTGTGGTCCTGTGCTTTTCGGTGTTGATCCTGTTTTCTTTGCAAGTAACATAATCACTATCCTCCTTCTGGCATGTGAGAGCTGTTCATTTGGATTAGAAATCTGCTATGCGACCGGCCGGAGTGGCCGAGCGGTTCTAGGCGCTACAGTCTGGAACCACGTGACAGCTACGGTCGCAGGTTCGAATCCTGCCACGGGCATGGATGTGTGTGATGTCCTTAAGTTAGTTAGGTTTTAGTAGTTCTAAGTTCTAGGGGACTGATGACCTCAGAAGTTAAGTCCCATAGTGCTCAGAGCCATTCGAACCGTTTTTTTCTGCTATGCGCTTCATGTATTTTCCAAGCAGATATCAGTCATCTGGGTGAATAACGGCCACCGCCACTTCTTTGATGTTATTCTCGTCATATAAAGGGATTTCTGTTTGTCCAGTAGATCACAACGCCACCCACATGGGTACTGTGTTCTTCGAGGAAATACGGCACTGAATTTCCTTTTTCTTCACCCGTGAGTATCTTTTACCACAGCTCACAGGAGTAATAGTACTGTGACTTGTGGCTGCACATACCGATTTGTTGTCCCTCCATTTCACTACCAGAACTTCAATATCTTTGTCAATCCTCGTTCGTTTCCTTTCGCTCTTTTTTTACGTATCAAACAAGGGGCTTTAGTTCGTAACCCTCTTACTGGATGTGAAGCACCACTTTTCTTTCCAAGTCCTAATGCTCTTCTTCGCTTAGGTTCTAAAGGTAAATCGGTAACATTGGCTTCATCCCTGCTAGTTATAACTTCTGTAGTACCTGCTACATCTTGTACAATAAGGTCATCATGCAATACATTTTCTGCAATGTCTTCTTCATGTGTTATTTCATCTGCATAGGGTAGAATAATCATCAATTCTAAGTCAGCAGCTTCATCTCCACACACTTTTAGCTCTCCCATTCTTAGAACTTCTTAAACTGTAAGTCGATGTGGCTTGTTGGAATTGTAAAATATGAAAGATATTTTTTCACTCTACTACCTAACTCTGGAGCAAATCTCATACAATGTGAAGCAAGCAAAGTGGCACGGACTCCAGAAGGCGTTGGGAGGCCACTGTAGAAGTACTGGGCCTTGTTGTCTCTATAGCCGTCCATAATCGGGAAAGTGTTGCCGGTGCAGGATTTTGTGCACCAACTGACCCCTCAATTATGGAGCGGGATGTAGAAGAAGGGAACTAGCTTCCAGACTTACCTTGCAACTTCGAAGACATTTAAATAGAAACATCTTGACATATTCGCACTTTTTTATGAGTTAACCCTAGTTCACCTTAGCTGCAAGGTGTTGGTACGCATGCATCTTGCATTTTATAGGCTAAAGCTACCGATCCTTTGCCCAAAATCGAGAAGATTCGCCAGCAATATTAAAGAGTATATGATTTCATATGCAACTTTAATGATACGCTGTGTGATATTGCTCCACATGACAGATGCCATTTGGATGATGTGACGCCATGTGCCTTGTTGTACGACATGACATCATGTATCATGTTAATTTATTTGACGCGACGCATTATAATTTGTCTGACATGGGTACTAATACCAGCAAGTAAAAAAGCGCAATAGTCTCAAGATGTTTGATTTAAACGTCTTTGAAGCTGCAAGATAAGTCGAAAAGCTAATTCCCTTCTTTTACATCCCTATCTCTGCCCTGGATATATTCGCATTTTTCGTGCTATTATAGGATGATTTTTCATTCTGGTAAACTGATATTGCACTTGCTTCAGAGAATTTGAAATATAATGAACGTTACATGAACATCCGTATGTTCATAGCAAAGACACCCAGACAACTACATCACAATTCATTGTTGTACAGAAACTATCAGTAGGCATACTGTGCAGCCAGTTGAGAAGCTGGAAAATAGATAAACTAATTCCGTTCCTGAAATAAGCTGATAAAAGAAAAACTATTTATTTTCAATTTGTAGGCATTATAGCAGTCAGTTCAACCTTAAGGTATAACAATGAAAGCTAAATAGTTTCATTACTTGAGTAGAAATAAATAAAATATTTGCGCTCCAACAGGGACAATTGTAAACAATGAGTAACATGCCTCATATCACGGATTTAAACAATAATAACAGTGTATCATAAATGTATAGTTTTAACAAAACTGTGGTATTAAAAAAAGTCAGCGGCACTCAAGGTGTGAACGGCCTTACGGCCTAGCTGCGTCTATAGCGCAGTCGTTTGTTCGCCGCGGCCATCTTTGACCCTTGGGAAGCATCCCCGATGCTCATTTGAGAGCAGGATGAGTGAACTTGGGGTCGTCCTGTAGCGACTGAAGCGAAGATATTTCCCCGGAACTGAATAAGGGACGACCTCGGACGGAGTACGGCTCTGTACCAACCAGACCACCACGGCCACCATAATACAGGGTGATTAAAAATGAACGGGCAAAAAGAAAAGTATTCCTGTGACTATAGTAACGACTTTATTTCAGAAATACGCGTATAGACTAAAAAGTTAAATCTTACGGTTCCTGTGGACATTCACAGATGTTCGATATGGGCTCCAGATATCTGTCCGGAAATGTATTTCCTGTCAGATCCACTCCAGCGTAGCTTCATGAATGGGGTGTGAGGTCAGGTGATCAGGAGGGCCACAACACGAACGACACATCGCTTGACCCACCACGATAACCCCAGCGCTGTGGAAGATGTTCGCTGAGGTGACTACATATGAGGTTATACCAATGTGGTGTGGCTCCGTTCTACTGGAGAATGAACTTCTTCTGTCGGCTGAGGCAACGACGCGGAAGGAAGGACACCGAGCTACGTTGTGCCAGTAAACTGTAGATTCTGCGTAGAGGAACGGACCAACGGCTCTGCGCATGGTTATGGCGCAAAAAGCATTAAGTTTTGGAATGTCACGTTCATGTTACAAACAGGCACGTGGTTTTGTGTAGCCCATATCTTCAAATTACGCTTGTCCACTTTTCCGATTAAATAGAAATGTGACTTCGCTAGAATAGAAAATCTGTCTGCAAAATCATACAGCTCCATCCGTGCTTGAAAAGCAGTGCGTAATTGTCTGCGTTTTGGTTTATCGGTTAGTTTTAGCGCCTGCAATATTTGAATTGTGTAAGGAACTCCAAGTGTTTACGCAGCATACGCCACACCGTTGATTGCGATACATTCACGTCTCTGCTTGTAGGAAGCGCGAATTTTCTGACAAGGGGAGGTCGCCAATCGGGACAGGCCGATTTCGCCCAAATTGCGTGTGTAGAAGGAGGTGGGTCTCCACATCACGTGCCTTAAATATTTCGCCTGAGTGGGCCTTAGGAAAGGAGAAAATGCTCTCGACAGTTTTTCTGGTACCACAATATACCTTATTTAGCGCTCTGTTCATCGTTAACGGCGAAGCGTAATGGTAGAGCGCATGGCTTACGAAACAGGCGACCTCGGATCAATTCCCAGGTGCTTCCTGATGTTTTTTCTGTTTTTTCCCATGTTTGTTTTACTTCGTTTGTTCCGATTGTTCAACTATTTAGCGTAGAGATTAAACACATTCAAGCAGTATATTTATATAATTAGGCGAACGTGTTAATGAAAATAAAGATTCTTGTGATTACGTGCGCTACTTTTTATTCATTATCACAGTAGAAGGTTTGCAATTTTTTTGGTGACATCTATCATAGAAACATGTGAAACATATATATGTTTCACACCAGGCACATTTTATGAAGGCATTGTTTAAGGAGTTTCATTTTGCCGAAACATGCGTCATTGGAAAGGACACTTCATTCAAGTTTTGAAACGACGGTTTGTCTGCTATCAGTTTGGATGCAAACCAAGCGTACTGGATCATAGGGGTGAACACAGGAGCACTAAACTGATGCCGCATGATCGAATGTATTTTAATTGTAGCTTCTCTTGGTGATGTTTCTCGCTGTTGTCGAAGCAATTCAGGGGCATATAATAGTCTTTTAATTAGAATTTTGACTTGGCGATAGATATATACCATCACACGGTTGAACCAACGGTGTACCTTTTGGTGGAATGACCTTCATGGTACACATTACCTCGCCTAGCTCATTCATAAATGTCTGATCATGCAATGTTGAATGTGTTTGGCCGCTCCAAGAATCCACCAACAGAAGAAATTTATTATCTGCGACGCATGGCTTCAACGTTCTTTCCAAGAATGTTGCATAAAGCTCTTTTATTAGTTTCCCTGACATGGAACACGTAACGACAACGTTTTCGTACTCGTCTTCTAATTTTTTGACAGTGGCGGCAACCCGAGGACCGAATTTATTCGCAGGCGCTTGCAAACATAAAAACACAAGGGGTAAAAGTTTCACTGAAGCGGTTAAACTGTACTATGCTGTGTAAGAGTGGGTGGTCTTCGATAGATCGAGTTTTTGCTCCATAACAGCCTTTGCACCTTTGGCATCCAGAGACCTGTTGTACGTTGACTCATACTAGCATCCGGTCGGGTCGCTGTTAATTATATAGTCGATGTTGAAATATGGCATTAAATGCCTCATCTGCATACGAAACTTCTCTGTTGCTGCCACTGTTTCGTTCAAAGTTGCGACATCATTTTTTTGACGAAGTTCGTGATTTTTCGCTGCCTTATCGAATATTTTTTCTTGAAGGATTTTGCCCAAGGATTAGAAGCACGGAAGCGAAAACTCTCCGACAAATACGAGAATGCAGCGGTCATTACCCTTTGCTGCCCATTTTATGATCTAGACTGTATAAGGACTATAAAAGCTTAACATTAGTACAAAAAGGAGTCAAATACATGGATACTCATATATTCAATAACTTACCAGAGCATATCAGAGGTCTTGTAAGTGATAAAGATAAAGAGTAAATTAAAGAACTTCCTGTTGGCCAACTCCTTCTACTCCCTCGATGAATATTCACAAGGATTATAGCTCATAACTCTCTCTGCATTAGAATTGTATAATATCCAAGTATCTAAGAAAAAAAAACTTTGACTCTTTCCACATCCCAGAGACTCCTCTCCAAGGGATCCACGGAAACGATAAATATGATATAATGTAATGTAAGGGCGGCGCTGACACCAAGGACCAAAAGACGCAATGCTACATTCTGAAGAGAAAAAGAAGCGGCTGGCCGTTGATGTTTTTTTTTTTTTCAGCATGGTCCATATAAGTGTAATGAATGCATATGTAATCTGGATGATGTGGTTACCAATAAAAAATGAGACTTAAGGATTGCATCATCAATTTGGGAAAGCAACTAACAGGGGTCAAGGAGTCAATGGATTTGTTAATAGCATCTGATCTATGAAGGGCAATGAAACCACATCAAACCTGTATGCTCGGAACATTCTGCTATTGTCTGTAGACCCTGCGCGAATTTGCAGTAAGAATAAAAGGCACCAGTAAAAGCAAAAAAAATGTGTTTTAAAATGTAAACTTTAAACAAATAGAATTATTTTAAACGTATGTATATCTCGAAAGTCGCTGGCATCATAAGTAACCAAAATAGTGCCAATTTGTGTCCAGTTAAACAATACGGGCTTGAGAGGACCGACTGGTAGACACCGCTACGCATATTTTCTGCGAAGCAGAGGACAAAACTGCCTCGCCTGAAGTCACCTGCAAAATTTAACATGGAGTTACGAGTTTTTCATTGGATACCATCTATGTCATATCCGGGTCTTTTATGGCATACTTCATATGTTTGTTTACTGGAGAGATATTCACACTGATAGCTACTATTCAAGGTAATCAGATTGCTTAAGCTTCCCATTAACTATTATGGAATCTCTTAACATTAACTACATTGTGTACACCTCTTATTATTTTGGATTCAAAAAGTGCTTCTGCTGGATTTGGGCTATATACCCCAGTCATACTGATCTTCAAAACACCCTGCACGCATCTTTATTTTGTTCTTCATGTTGAAAGCTTTTTCGTCGTTTTCGCTTAATCTTGTACATTTAGAAAATACGTTCTGTTCCCTTGAAAACAAATTCTGTAACCCTCCTTTCACAGCTTCGTAAATTACTTATATTCTGTCAATAACATGGTAGACCTATACCGTCCTTCTTCATCACGCTTGTACTGTTTGAAAATACAAATGAAATTATTTACTGTTTCTTTTACTATTTTGTTAATCTTATTAATTTCCTTTACTTTAATTCTCCTGCCACAACTCGCTAGGTTTGTTAAACTAAAATTTTGATTATTATTTTCCTTTTCTGTTGCAATTTTACCTTCATTGGATAAATTCATCTGGTACCACCAAGTCAGTAGTACTAGCTGCTATTTCTCTGCAACTCATTTAAATTAACATTCGCTTCCTTATGCCGCCGGTATCTACGACCTCAAATTCCTGCACTGGTAACAATGGCATGCTCCCTCTACCTATTATTTGCTCATAAGAGCCCGTCACGCTGGCACGTATCTTGCTAACTATCGCATTGATCGCTATTGTTCCAATAGCGCCAACTTCACATCCACACTAAATTGATAATTGTCTTTATTTTCATTCCTTGACTCTTTCCTCTTATCCATATTTCCTTCGACACTACTAGTACATCGTCTGTTATTATGAAGTATTGAACTCCCACCAATGTTCTCTCTGTCAAAATCGTCATTTTATCTACAATCATAAGATGTAAGTTCTCGTCAGTGTTTTCTGTGTCATAATCATAATTTTGTTTACTACCGCAAAAACATAAGCCCCTTTGTTTCATACCTGTACCTTATCTGGGTAAACCATTAGGCTGCCATATCATTCATTTTCATTTATTTATTTATTTAGCGTATGGCAAGTACAAATCACGTATGAAAAATCTAAAAGTACATAACACACAAAACAGTTACAATATCACAAACAAACATCTAGGTTAGAAATATAATCGACTGCACTGTTAGTCGCATCCATGAAGTCCCTTGTTGGCCCAGGGTAGGCCCTCAGAGGGCATTCTACCACGATATGGTGAGTTGTCTGCCTGTCAGCGCCGCGGTCGCACTGTGGTGATGGCACTATGCTCCATTTGTACAAGGAGTCCGCACAACGGCCGTGGCTCGTCCTGATCCTGTTAAGGGTAGACCAGATTTTGCGGGGCAAATCAAAGCCCCGAGGTCTGTTAGATGTTCCCAATAAGGTGTTAACCTGAGGCGGTGTCTTTTCCTCCCATTCTTCTCTCCAGCGGTCCTCAAGAATAAAAGCGTTCTTTACCAGATCTTTGGCACTTGCGAGAGGGGGGTGTCTGGATTTCAATCTCTTTTGCTCAATTCCATTACTCAGGGTGTGGATAGGAAGATCTGGGCTATTTTGGATTTTTCGACACTCCCTGACAAGTGCGTGTTCTCTGCGCAAATGTGGCGGCGGGATATGGCTCAATACAGGCAGCCATTGGACAGGAGTTGACCTGATCGTTCCAGAGATAATCCTCATCGTTCGGTTCAAGACTGCATCCACCTTCTTGATGTGAGCACTATTTAACCATATTGGGAAACAGTACTCTGCTGCAGAATAGACAAGTCCTAGTGCAGAGCTACGCAGAACGGAGGCAGTGGACCCCCAACTAGTGCCACAAAGCTTTTGGACAATGTTGTTTCTAGTTCTGACTTTTTCAGCAGTGTTTACAAGGTGTTGTTTATAGCTCAATGTTCTATCGAGTGTCACGCCCAGATACTTTGGTGTTCTATTATATGGAAGAATGCCGCCATCAAAGCGGATCTTGAGCTCTTTGTTTGCTAATTTGTTATTCATTTATGAGAATATTGCTTACCTTATTACTGTTTTTGTTCCCATTATCCTTTGAGTTTCACCATACACCCTTCGAACCGCGACCTTGAGTTGCTTTCTTTTCTAAAGCAACCACCTGACATGAATCCTTGAAAATATTCCCAGATTTCTTTCTATGATTCCCGATATGGCGTACCTTTCTCTTAGTGACTATCTTGTATAACCTACCTCCTTCAAATAATGGCCTTCATTAACAACATTTCCGTTTCCTTGCTATAGTTACTTGTATTGCGTATTTTTCTCTTAATAGTAAATTTGGAAAGTAATTATATTTACGTGTGGTCTTCTTTGTTAGCATTTCCACTTTTGTTATTTACTACAATGAGCTTTCTTAATTTCGAATCTAATCTTTTTTCTATTCTTTCAGTAAAAATATCAGTACCTCTGTAACTCAAAGCACTGATTTCCTGCAGAATACCATCTAAACTGTCAAGTATTTCTTTGGTACTGGTTTTTACAAAATTCTGTACCGACTTAATTCCATTAGACAATACTTGTAGTATTACTTTTTAATTAGTAGTATTTATTTTGCTTTTAAAATTATTTCCGACGTTTGTGAATCAGAGATTCCGTATTACACCCTGTCTTATAGTTTCATCTGTGTGTTCTGAACGGTGTATCTGCTGACGTACAACCCCTGTTTAATTTCGCTAGTCACTTTTATGTCTAATTCTTTTGCCTAGAGTCCGCTGGTGTTTGTTCTGTTCTGTTCCCCCGCTGATTAGGTACGGACGCATTGTCATGCTGTCTTATGAATCTATGTTAAAATGTACCTTAATGTAACTTTAACTTAATGTAACTTTACTATGATTTTCATTTCTAAATTTCAACCCTCCATGTCACTTCGTTCGTAATATTTTATGATTTATGTTTTTTCAGGTGATCACGGCTGGAAAAGAGGCGCCGACGACCCATTGTTAGTGGACGTATACGGCCGAACACTTCTCGTATTCAGTCATTAATTTCAAACCGCGTATATCGCTCCACGTCCGTGAGATCGGTGCGCCGATCATTTCATTTGCATCTTGCCGCAGTTTTCAAGCGAGTGTCGCAAAGAATGATTCGGCCCGCCGTCCACTAACAGTGACGTCGTTGTGCGACCTACACCAGTCGGACACAGGCCACGCTTCGTTCAAATTATTGATGGTGGTCCATGTTTTATTTTTTAATTTATAGTAGACGCTTCACGCCGAACTCGGCACGGAGCGTTGCAGTTTCATCCGCGCTGCGCCGTCCGTATTGCGGCCGACAATACGCGCGCGACCGCCATCTAATGGCACTTTCCTCCTTCGTTATTAATTTGGAATGCAAATTTACATTTTTGATCCCCCTTTAAGGCTAGGAAACGTGTAATGCTGACCCGTCTCATCGAATTCTTTATTTCAATTGGAGATTGACACATCATGGTTTTCAATCTCCTTACTGAAATTTTCATCTTAAGTTTTAACGGTCTCTCGTATTTCGTTTACACACCTGCTGTGATTTACTACTGCTACTTCCTCAAAGGTGAATCTCTTTGACAGATATTTAGTTGCTGCCTTCTGTTCCTTTACTACATTCTCTATTTTCTCGTCTACCGCTTTAATTTTTTTTTTAGACTCCCTGGTGTATTTCTCTAATTTATCAGTAGTTATTTTGTTAGTTTCCTGAATGACTTTCATTAGCTGCCGTTTAGTATCCCTACCATTTCCTTCTATTTTATTGGTAGTCGCTTCTGGTTGTTGATTAGTCTCAACTAGGTGTTGTTTAGGATCCCTAGCGTGTTTCTTATGTTTTATTGTTAGTCGCTTCTGGTTGGTGATTAGTCTCAAATAGGTTTTGTTTAGTATCCCCAGTAGTTTCTTCTGTTTCATTGTTAGTCGTTTCTAGCTGTTGATTAGTCTCTCAAGTAGGTGTTGTATAGTATTCCTAGCAGTTTCTTCTGTTTCATCGTAAGTCGCTTCTAGTTTACTCACCAGTCTGCAAACATTTCTTGCATACTAAATTCTGTGCCTTTATTGATGTAAGGTTCACTTCCTGTAGTCGTACACTCACTCATAGCTGCCTGAGTATTTGAGTCAGCCAAGTTTACTGTTGCCTTTAAACTACCTACTAGTATGTCATGCTCCTCATTTCCTGCAACATTACTCATTCTAATTATTGGTCCTTCCCTAGATTTTGCTGGCGGAAACATACCACGATTCTCTAACAGTTTTCTCGCGCCATGTTTGGCTCTACACTTAGAACACTCGTCTTAATTTTTTGACTCACTCCACCACTTCTACGTAACATTAATTAGCATCAAACAATGTTAATCGGACTGAGTTTAAACTTACTTTGGGTAAGCTTCAGTACTGTAATGAGCGACTAAACGCTCCGGTGTCTCGCCTTGCGTCGAACTCCGGACCTCAGCTAGCGTGCCTCCAACCACCACCACCTAGGTGGCGGTGCTTCAGCGCGCCCTGTTTCTGTCGCTGCTCCCTATCGAATTACACTGCTCGCCACCGTAAATGCAACACCAAGAAAGACAAGAGGTAGCACAACAAAATTTATTTTGTAGGTAACATGTTGACCAAGTATCAAATGATTACGTTTACAGACGTCTGTGACATGTGGTTCCTGCCAGAATCAGTAGCCAGAGTAGCCGCCATTGTTGGAGATCACCGCTGCCACACGTCTCGGCATTGAGTCAAAGAGACGTTGGATGTGTTCCTGGGGTACAGCAGCCCAAGCAGCTTCCACACGTTGCCAAAGATCATCTGGTGTGGCAGCTGGGGATGTAATCTGGGTCACTCGTTGAGCAACCATGGACCACATGTTTTCTATCGGCGAAAGATCCGGAGAGCGAGCCGGCCAGGAAAGCAATTCAATCTGGTTATTGACGAAGAACCTTTGGACAATGCGTGCCACGTGTGGTCGCGCATTATCCTGTTGAAATATGGCTGTGGCCGAGCCCTGAAGGTAAGGAAGGACAACTGGCTCCAGCACCTCGAATATGTAGCGCCGGCTACTTAAAGTACCGGCAATGCGTACTAGAGGCGTGCGAGAGTAATATCCAATACCGCCCCATACCATAATACCCGGTGCAAGACCAGTGTGGCGGTGCATAATGCAGCTGTCCAGCATCCTCTCTCCACGGTGTCTCCACACTCGAATCCGACCATCGTGGTGCTGCAGACAGAAGCGTGCCTCGTCAGTAAAGACAACGTCATTCCATTCTGCCGTCCACATCCGTCTGTCATCACACCATTGGCGACGGAGACGTCTGTGGTTCTGCTTCAATGGTAGACGAAGCAATGGACGTCTTGCGGACAGACCACTCTGCTGTAAACGGCGTCGAATGGTACGCGCAGACACTGGATGATGCGTTACAGACGCAATGTGCTGTGCTATGGTTCGGGATGTCACTGAGCGATCCGTCACTGCCATGCGCACAATTTGCCTATCAGCACGTGCAGTGGTGCACCGAGGTGAATGCGATCGACCACGTCGGTCCGTCGTACCCTCCTGCATCCAACGGTCACATATCCGCATTACAGTTGTTTGGTTTCGTCCAACACGACTAGCGATTTCTCTGTATGATAATCCACAATCTCGGTAAGCCACTATCCTTCCTCTGTCGAACTCGGATACTTGATCAAAAGATGTTCGCTGTTGTCTACGAGGCATAACTGATCGTCTTGTGAAACAACCACAAGGTAAACACACGTGCCGAACGTACACTCGTCGAAATCGCCAAGCCTTAAATGGCGCTATGAGGTGGCGCCACAGGCGCGCGTGATGTGCGTCTGCGCTGAAATTCTAATCAGTTGCATATCTCATCGCAGCAAACTCATGGTGTAAATTTCACTTGATTCGGATGCTTCCTTCAGGGTGTTGCATTTACTGTGGCCAGCAGTGTACTTCCCCTGCGATGCCGTCGCGTCGCTTCCTTTCCTCCGGTTACGCGGCATGCCTTGCCACGCCGGACGTCGATATCTTCTCCTTTCTCTGCCACGACGTCTGTTCGACGATCGTTAAGTTTCACTCGCGAACGGTTCGTAATCGTTAGGGGCGATCTGTATTTTCCACTATGTGGATTAGTTACGATTCGTGACACACTTTCCGCACTCCGCGACTCGTATAATTTTAATGTTGCTGCCCGCAAATCACAAATTTCAGTCACCTTCGTTGGTTATTGTTAACTTCCCGCTTACTTTTCCGTCGCACTTGTTGTCGAACTCCACACCCTGTTCTTCACTTGCCATCGGGGCTCAGTTCGAAGTGGCACTTACCACTGAAGACAACTCTACTCCAGTCAGAGAGATTCCAGGCCGAAGACTTGTCTGGAGACGCTCCAGCCAGCGGTGGGATACCAACCTTATTGTTACCCGCTAGGTGGCCCGACAACCGGAAGTGATGGCATGGGGTACCATTTCATTTCGTAGCATGACTTCTTTGTCATCCGGATCACACTTAACAGCACGGCGTACGTCGACGATATTCCACGCCTCGTTTTGTCGTCATTCGTGGCAGGCCATGCTGGGCTTCCATTTCAGCAAGATAACGCCCGCGCGCGCACTCCGAGAATTTCCGTTGCTTGTCTTCGTGCCTGCCGAACACTACCTTAGCCGACAACGTCGCTGGATCTTTCCCCAATTGAGAACGTTTGGTTGACTTTTCTCATTTTTAGAAGACCGAAGGAGCAATCTCTTTTTACTTGTTAAAAACATTCAACAACCTAGATCAGATAAATATTTCTTTATTTATTAATTATTTTAGTTACTTCAAACCTTTTATAATGTGCTGATTTTTATCCGTATGACAAATTGTCATGTCTAACGTAAAGCGACCACGTTTCATTAACAGAAAGGTCTTTTAAGAGCTGCAGATGACAGCAAAAAGTCTGTCGAAACCGGTTGTCTTAAATAAAGAAATGTTTATGCGAACTAGGCTGTTGAGTGTTTTAGCGACAACGTCTGGAGCATTTTGGGCACGGCCCTCCATCCAGCTCGGGATTTTGACGATCTAACTCGCCAGTTGAACAGAATTTGGCACGATACCCCTCAGGAAGAGATCCGTCAAGAACAGAGCCAACACATCCATCAATTTATGCCAAGCCGAGTAACTACCTCGCGTAAGGGCCACAGGTGGCCCAATACGTTATTGAGTTGCTCAATTTGTGAGGCTCTTTCCCTTGCATACATCATCCAATTTTTTGAAATTGTTTGTTCCGTACATGCACACCGCATCTACACTTTTCATGAAATGATAATTAAATCAAGACCCTACGCTGCCGACAGGCGTTGATATATATCAACGGGGACAGGTGAAAATCTGTGTCCCAACCGGCACTCGAACCTGAGATCTCCTGCTTACATGGCAGACGCTCTATCCATCTGAACCACCGAGTGCACAGAGGATAGTGCGACTGCAGGGACTTATCCCTTGCTCGCTCCCCGTGAGACCCACATTCTCTTAATGTCCACACGCTACATTCGTAGTGCCCCTGCCCATTACACTCATTACTCGTGGCAGAGAGTCTTACCGAGACCCGTAATAGTTCTGGCAATACGCGTGCATCCGCACAGAAGAAGATTACTGAGCCATCTATCACGCAATGAGAAAAATTTTAAATATAAAACTAACGTGTATTCACAGAGAATCCGAATCCGCAATAAAAAAGTAGTTATTTAAAATTTCGAATTTGACCCCTCCCCTAGGGGTGGAGCAAGGGGGTCGAGTCTGATGTCATCGGCTGCCCCCTTTCCAGATGAACAACTTTTATTAAAGCCTTTTTTCAATACGATTAGTTATTTTCCAGATATTTCCAAAAACAGTTTTAAATAACTGGGCCTGTCAATTTCCGGTCCCACGCTTTCAGTTTCCGTTGCTATGGTCGTTGTGGACATGTTCCTAAGTAGCTGTGCAGGTACTGTTCTTTTGTTCCAATGTTTTGAGTGTGCGTGAGTGAAATCCCTTCGAAGCGAAATAAAGTGATTGTGTCGCTGCACAAAAAGTTGGAAGCACTAAACGGAACAGACAAAAGAGGACCCATGAAGAACGTAGCTGCAGAATACGGTGTAAGGATATCAACTGTCACACTGGAGGAACAACCGAAAAGAAATTGATGACTCTGGCTTAAAGACGATGACTGACGACAATTGGCAGAACCGCGTTACAATAAGGAATGCGAGAAATGAAATACTGGGCGAGCGTTATTCGTTTGGTTCAGTGAGAAAAGAGAGCACGGTGTTCCAATTTCCGGTCCAGTCCTGCACGAAAGGGCGCTGAAGCTGAACAACAAGCTACCCGATGGCATCACAGCCAGCCATAATTTGAACAAGTTAATCCTCCGAATATTTAACATACAGTACCTGTAGACTTTAACTGCCAAAAAAGTATTTCTCGTTAGTGCCAAAAGAAAAAGTTCCACAAAGCATTTCTAATGGATCAAGTCAGATTAAAATATTTGTACGTTGACTACAATACATATTTCTTTTTGCATTTAGCACAGTATCTTTGGATTATTCGGATTTTCGATAGGTGGGATTACATCCGGTCCCACTGTAAGTAGGCTGTTTAGGTTTTTGTATTGGTAACGTCACGTAGCGCTCTGTATGAAAATCACTGGCTGTGCTGTGTGCAGTCTGTGGCTGGTTGGCATTGTTGAAATATTCGCTATTGTAGTGTTGGGCAGTTGGATGTGAACAGCGCGTAGCGTTGCGCAGTTGGAGGTGAGCCGCCAGCAGTGGTGGATGTGGGGAGTGAGATGGCGGAGTTTTGAGAGCGGATGATCTGGACGTGTGTCCATCAGAGACAGTAAATTTGTAAGACTGGATGTCATATATATATATATATATATATATATATATATATATATATATATATATAATGACTTTTGAACACGATTAAGGTAAATACATTGTTTCTTCTCTATCAAAATCTTTCATTTGCTAACTATACCTATCAGTAGTCAGTGCCTTCAGTAGTTAGAATCTTTTATTTAGCTGGCAGTTTGCAGTAGTTCGAGTAACGAAGAATTTTTGTGAGGTAAGTGATTCATGAAACGTATAGGTTATTGTTAGTCAGGGCCATTCTTTTGTAGGGATTTTTGAAAGTCAGATTGCGTTGCGCTAAAAATATCGTTTGTTAGTTTAGTGTTGATCAGAATAAGTAGAGAGAGAAATGTCTGAGTACGTTCAGTTCTGCTCAGCTGTTTGAAATTCAAATAACGTAAGGGGTTTACCACCACAGTAATTCATTAATTTTTCTAAGGGGACGTTTCACCACCTACTACGGATAAAAGAGATGCTTGTGTATATCAAAATTTAAACGCGCCTGCTAATTTTTTTTGTTTTTTTTTGAGGAGGGAGACATCATGATGATCTACATGACAGTCTCTCACCCGCCCGCACCCCTACCTCCTCTGGATACACACCTGATGCAGCTCTCCACGCTAAACAACCCTGTCCACGCCAGTTTACCTCTACATAACTGCTGTTACCTGCATCCATTTGACGCTGCTTCGTCTCCCTCTACAATTTTAGCCACCCCTCCCCCGACGCAACTAGCACACTGACTCCTCTTTCTTGAACTCTGACGTAACACAACATTCTTCTTCTTGTCTCTGCTGTTCAGAGTTCACTTTTCACTTCCGTATGAACCTTGCTGTTGGTGCGGATGCTCGCGTGCCTCAGCGAAACAGATAGCCGTATCGAACGGGGAGGAGTATCTGTTGAGAGACCAGACAAACGTGTGTTTCCTGAAGAGGGGCACCAGCCTTTTCAGTAGTTGCAGGGGCAACAGTCTCGATGATTGATTGAACTGGCCTTGTAACATCAACCAAAACAGCAATGCTACGCTGGTACTGCGATCGGCTGAAAGCAAGGGGAAACTACAGCCGTAATTATTCCCGAGGGCATGCATACATGGTTATAAGTACAAAATCAAACAGGGCTAATACAGGAGTAGGTTTAATAGTGAATAAAAAATAGGAAAGCGGATAGACTACTACGAACAGCATAGTGAACGCATTATCGTAGCCAAGACAGAAACGAAGCCCGCGCCTACAGCAGTAGTACAAGTTTATATGCCAACTAGCTCCGCAGATCATGAGGAGATTGAAGAAATGTATGATGAGAGAAAAGAAATTATTCAGATAGTGAAGGGAGACGAAAATTTAATAGTCATCGGGGATGGAATTTGATAGTAGGAAAAGGAAGAGAAGGAAAAAGTCGTGGGTGAATTCGCACTGGGACTAAAGAATGAAAGAGGAAGCCGCCTAGTAGAATTTTGCACAGAGCATAACTTTATCATAGCCAACACTTGGTTTAAGAATCATGAAAGAGGGTTGTATACGTGGAAGAGACCTGGAGACATCAGAAGGTTTCAGATTGATTATATGATGGTAAGAGCGAGATTTAGGAACCAGGTTTTAAATTATAAGCAGGCGAAAAGGAATACAAACGTCTCAAAAATGAGATCAACAGTAAGTGCAGAATGGCTAAGGGGATTGGCTAGAGAACAAATGTAAGGATGTAGAAGCATATACCATTAACGGTAAGATAGATGATGCTTACAGGAGGATTAAAAAGACCATTGGACAAAAGAGAAACACCTGTATGAATATCAAGAGCTCAGATGGAAAACCAGTGCTAAGCAAAGAAGGAAAGCAGGAAGGTGGAAAGAGTTTACAGAGGGTCTATACAAGGACGATGTACTTGAGGGCAATATTATGGAAATAGAAGAGGACACAGATGAACATGAGATGGGAGATATTAATACTGCATGAAGAATTTGACAGAGCAGTGAAAGACCTAAGTCGAAACAAGGCCCCGGGAGTAGACAACATTCCCTTAGAGCTACTAATGTCCTTAGGAGAGCCAGTCTTGAAAAAACTCTTCCATCTGGCATGTATGAGGCAGGCGAAATACTTTGACTTCAAGAAGAATATAATAATTCCAATTCCGAAGAAAGGCGGGACTGACAGATGTGAAAATTACTGAACTATCAGTTTACCGTGCAAAATACTAACACGAATTCTTTACAGATGAATGGAAAAAATGGTAGAAGCGGCCTCGTGGAATATAAGTTTGAATTCCGTAAAAATGTTGGAACATGGAGGCAATATTGACCCTACGACTTATCTTAGAAGATACGTTAAGAAAAACTTCGGAGTAGGAATTAAAATCAAGGGAGAAGAAACATAAACTTTGAAGTTTGCCGATGACATTGTAATTCTGTCAGAGATAGCAAAGAACCTGGAAAACGAAAGGGACAGCATGTTGAAAGGAGGATATAAGATGAATATTAACAAAAGCGAAACGAGGACAATGGAAGGTAATCGAATTAAGTCAGGTCGACCGAGGTTATTTGATTAGGAAATGAGACACTTAAAGTAGTAGATGAGTTTTGCTATTTGTGGAGCAAAATAATTGGTGATGGTCCAAGTGGAGCGGATATAAAATGTAGACTGGCAATGGCTAGGAAAGCTTTTCTGAAGAAGAGAAATCTGTTAACATAGAGTATAGATTTAAGAGTCAGGTAGTCTTTTCTGGAAGAATTTGTATAGAGTGTAGCCATGTATGGAAGTGAAACATGGACAATAAACAGTTTAGACAAGAAGTGAATAGAAGCTTTTGAAATGTGTTGCTACAGAAGAATGCTGAGGATTAGATGGGTAGATTACGTAACTAACGAGGAGCTACTGAACAGAACTGGGGAGAAGAGGAATTTATGGCACAACTTGATTAAAAGAATGAAACGGTTGGTAGGACACGTTCTGAGGGATCACGGGATCACCAATTTAGTATTGGATGGCAGAGTGGAGAGTAAAAATCGTAGAGGGAGACCAAGAGATGAAACCAGTAAGCAGATTTAGAAGGATGTGGGCTGCAGTAGTTACTCGGAGATGAAGAGGGTTACACAGGACAGAGTGGCATGGAGAGCTGCATCAAACCAGTCTTTGGACTGAAGACCACAATTACAACATAAGGCTACACTCCAGACTCTCAGGAAAGACTAAAACTTAAATTTGTACTTAATGTTAACAAATTTCTCTTTTTCTCAAACGCTTTTGTTGCTACATGCACAGTAGCAGATCGAAGTATCCATACACTTATTGGTGGGCATTAATTATATCCACCCTTCCCCTTTATGACGGCTTTGAAAATCCTTTCGATAGGTGTCTGAATGTCTGTGGAGGAATGGGAGCCTATTCTTCCTCAAGAGCCGAAACCAGAGGAGTTAGTGACACTGGACGCTGTTGTCTGACTTAAAGCTAAGGTCTTCCATTACCTCACAGACGCTGCTTTATGACAGGGTGCATTGCCATGCCGATATAGACAATAATAATCTCCAGTCTGTTCCTCTACTGTACGGTGTAAAATGTGTACATGTCTTTCTGCATGTAGCCTTTTCTTCAGCGCAATAAGGGCACGATATTCTAACGACGAACAACACCCTCATAGTAAGACCACCACCTCCGTACTTCATTGTTGCCGTAAAACACGATGGCAGGTAACGCCCTCTAGGCATTCGCCAAACCCAAACCCTGCTGTCGCGTTTCCACAGGGTAGCCTACTGCGTGAGTCGTCACTCGAAATGACTCATTTCCAGTCATACACTGTCACGGGGCGCGCTTAGCACTGGCAGAAGAAATGTGTGCTTTACGAGGAGCTGATCGAGCCTCGTAGCCCACTCTTTTTTAACTCGCTACGCACAGTAATTGTGCTACATGGACTGCTGGAAGCACTTTTGAATTTACGATGTTATCTTTCGTTGGTCTCATCAACATCTACATCTACGTGATTACTCTGCTATGCACAGTTAAGTGTCCGGCAGAGGGTTCAATGAACCACCTTCAAGCTGTCTCTCTATCGTTCCACTCTCGAACGGCACGGGAAAAACGAGCACTTAAATTTTTCGATGTGAGCCCCGATTTATCTTATCGTGATGATCATTTCTCCCTATACAGGTGGGTGCCAACAGAATGTTGTCGCAATCGGCGGAGAAAACTGGTGATTGAAATTTCATGAGAAGATCTTGTCGCAACGAAAAACGCCTTTGTTTTAATGATTGTCACTCCAATTCGTGTATCATGTGTGTGACACTGTCTCCCCTATTTCGCGATAATACAAAACGAGCCGCCCTCCTTTGAACTTTTTCATTATCATCCGTCAGTCCCACCTGATACAGATCCCACACCGCACAGCAATACTCCAGAATAGGGCGGACAAGTGTAGTGTAAGCAGTCTCTTTAGTAGATCTGGTGCACCTTTTAAGTGTTCCGCCAACGAATCGCAGTCTTTGGTTTGCTCTACCCACAACATTATCTATGTGATCGTTCCAGCTTAGTTTATTTGTAATTGTACTCCCTAAGTATTTACTTGAATTTGCAGCCTTCAGATTTGTGTGACTCATCGCGTAATCGAAATTTAGCGGATTTCTTTTAGTACTCAAGTGAATAACTTCACACTTTTCTTTATTCAGGGTCAATTGCCACTTTTCGCACCAAACAGATATCTTACCTAAATCATTTTGCAATTCATTTTGGTCGTATGATGACTTTTCAAGACGGTAACTGACAGCATCATCTGCAAACAATCTAAGAGGGCTACACAGATTGTCTCCTATGTCGTTAATATAGATCAGGAACAATAGAGGGCCTATAGCACTTCCTTGGAGAACGCCGGATATTACTTCTGTTTTACTCGATGTCTTTCCGTCTATTACTACGAACTGTGACCTTTCTGACAGGAAATCACGAATCCAGTCGCACAACTGAGGCGATATTCCATAGGCACATAGTTTGGTTAGGAGACGCTTGTGAAGAACGGTGTCGAAAGCCTTCTGAAAATCTAAAAATAGGAAGTCAATTGGACATCCCCTGTTGATAGCACTAATTACTTCATGAGTATAAATCCCAGGCGATTTTCAACAACTACCCTCCGCAATGATGGACGGTTCCTCTCCGTCATCATATGAAGTCAGCGTCGTTGTCTGTTTAGCTTTCCATTTTGCGGTCACAGTGAAAGTTTTCAAATAATGGAAATATGACTGACGTACTGTTACTGATGGTAAGATCTGAGCTGTAACAATAAATGAACTGTCGTAATTTCATACTGTAAAAGTTATTAAACTGACTGCAAGAATTTTGAACAGTAAAACTGCCTGAATAACGAACCGTGACATAAAATCTACAATAACTAGTTTTGCAAAACTGATCACAAAAATTGTCTTTGAATGACATAAGTTGACCCTGCTTGAATAAAAAAAAGGACATCAAAATATTTAGTCCTTACCTGTATTCTGAATAAATTTGGATAATGTGTTGCAGTAGTGCTCTGTCTTGCGCATGGCTGTGCTAAAGCTCCAAGTTATGTAACTACACAGATACACTCGTGAGGTGCAATGAGTTCTCTGTTAGATGCAAATCAAAGTACTTTTCCATTAAAAGAAAGACACAATCAATTAAAAATTGTAAGAGAAAAGTAGGTAAAAAATGAAATATGGGCATAAATGACATCACATTTTTTTTATTTTTATTTTTATTTTATTTTATTTTATTTTTTTTTTTTGTATACTCATGTCTCATTTCAAGTTTAACGAACGTCTTAACATCCAAATAATTCACTTTCCTATCTTTCAAACCTGGCATCTCTGAGTACAATAACCAAGTTAGTCCGATGGCGCAGGAATAGTGAAAAAAAAGTAACATCATTATAATACTGTATTTACGTCTTCTCGTACACACTTAGTTCCATTAAACTTCCTCCTTCGCAAATCAGTTTTCGTTACAATCTTGATATAATCATGTTCATTAAACACACTGATAAACAGAGACTTTACATTTTAAACATAACATTACAATTCCCTTCTCACTCCAGCAAAACTTAACATTATCTGACTCTGCGCCTCCGCGCACACCAAAGATAATAACCTAACTTCTGCGATGTAGCTTTACAACATCGCTGCTCGCGCACAGTCGATTCCAAAAACGGTCCAAATGGCTCTAAGCACTATGGGACTTAACATCTGAGGTCATCAGTCCCCTAGACTTAGAACTACCTAAACCTAATTAACCCAAGGACATCACACACATCCATGCCCGAGGCAGGATTCGAACCTGCGACCATAGCAGCAGCGCGGTTCCGGACTGAAGCGCCTAGAACCGCTCGGCCACAACGGGCGGCAATCGATTGAGATACCAAAATTATACATGACACCTATCATCATCACCAACATTCGAGCCGGACAGCTAAAAAGGAGGAGTTGAAATGTTCCTGTCGGATTTGCTACTCAGGTGACATGGGATGACTACTCCACGTTCGAAGTCACTTAGCTCTCATAACCGTCCGATTCCGCTGTTACTGCTTCTGTACTGCCCGCCTCCTTCTACACTGGCGGGGTTCGCCTCTCGCGACATCTCGTAGTCAGTTCTGTATTACATAGGAGTATTCCGAAACTTTTGATCAGATACTGTCAAACACCAATTACACTATGTCGACACTGCTGTCAGAATTAAGCGAGAACCTGAAAAGTCAGGCTGACGTATCTACAAGCACGCTACGTGTCATTACATAGTTAGTGCAACTGAAATATTCAATTTAGTAAAGGACATCTGTATTGGGAAGTAACACCATAGTGTGCACAAGTACAGGGTGTTTCAAAAATGACCGGTATATTTGAAACGGCAATACAAACTAAACGAGCAGCGATAGAAATACACCGTTTGTTGCAATATGCTTGGGACAACAGTACATTTTCAGGCAGACAAACTTTCGAAATTACGGTAGTTACAATTGTCAACAACAGATGGCGCTGCGGTCTGGGAAACTCTATAGTACGATATTTCCCACATATCCACCATGCGTAGCAATAATATGGCGTAGTCTCTGAATGAAATTACCCGAAACCTTTGACAACGTGTCTGGCGGAATGGCTTCACATGCAGATGAGATGTACTGCTTCAGCTGTTCAATTGTTTCTGGATTCTGGCGGTACACCTGGTCTTTCAAGTGTCCCCACAGAAAGAAGTCACAGGGGTTCATGTCTGGCGAAAAGGGAGGCCAATCCACGCCGCCTCCTGTATGTTTCGGATAGCCCAAAGCAATCACACGATCATCGAAATATTCATTCAGGAAATTAAAGACGTCGGCCGTGCGATGTGGCCGGGCACCATCTTGCATAAACCACGAGGTGTTCGCAGTGTCGTCTAAGGCAGTTTGTACCGCCACAAATTCACGAAGAATGTCCAGATAGCGTGATGCAGTAATCGTTTCGGATCTGAAAAATGGGCCAATGATTCCTTTGGAAGAAATGGCGGCCCAGACCAGTACTTTATGAGGATGCAGGGACGATGGGACTGCAACATGGGGCTTTTCGGTTCCCCATATGCGCCTGTTCTGTTTATTGACGAAGCCGTCCAGGTAAAAATAAGCTTCGTCAGTAAACCAAATGCTGCCCACATGCATATCGCCGTCATCAATCCTGTGCACTATATCGTTAGCGAATGTCTCTCGTGCAGCAATGGTAGCGGCGCTGAGGGGTTGCCGCGTTTGAATTTTGTATGGATAGAGGTGTAAACTCTGGCGCATGAGACGATACGTGGACGTTGGCGTCATTTGGACCGCAGCTGCAACACGGCGAACGGAAACCCGAGGCCGCTGTTGGATCACCTGCTGCACTGGCTGCGCGTTGCCCTCTGTGGTTGCCGTACGCGGTCGCCCTACCTTTCCAGCACGTTCATCCGTCATGTTCCCAGTCCGTTGAAATTTTGCTAACAGATCCTTTATTGTATCGCTTTTCGGTCCTTTGGTTACATTAAACCTCCGTTGAAAACTTCGTCTTGTTGCAACAACACTGTGTTCTAGGCGGTGGAATTCCAACACCAGAAAAATCCTCTGTTCTAAGGAATAAACCATGTTGTCCACAGCACACTTGCACGTTGTGAACAGCACACGCTTACAGCAGAAAGACGACGTACAGAATGGCGCACCCACAGACTGCGTTGTCTTCTATATCTTTCACATCACTTGCAGCGCCATCTGTTGTTGAAAATTGTAACTACTGTAATTTCGAAAGTTTGTCCGCCTGAAAATGTACTGTTGTCCCAAGCATATTGCAACAAATGGTGTATTTCTATCGCTGCTCGTTTAGTTTTTATTGCCGTTTCAAATATACCGGTCATTTTTGAAACACCCTGTATAAAAATAGTGTGACTAGGGGAGCTAAGCAGAAAAAGTAGCAACCACTTCTGTCTTTCCCTTACTGGTGCTGAATTTTTCTTCTCTTCCGACGTTCTGTCTCATCTAACTTCCGTACAATTTATCTGTGTGGTCCATCGTTACTGTCCACATGACAGTTGTTTCTAGTTTCATTCTCTGTTCACGCATTTACATATATGTTTTGTAACCTTCCCCACTGTATGTTTCTGTAAGAAATTTAGTCCAAATTTAACTCCCACTCTACAAAAGTCTGTGTATTACCAAAACTATGTACCCACAAACTGTTACCCTACTTAAACTCGTATGCGAACCTTTGACTAAACAGAACATAATTTAAATTGAACTGCAGCTGGTCTGAATACAACTTGTGTTCACATTATATGCACAAGTGAAGTAGAACAATAATCTGGCGCTAGTCAAAATTTCCACTTACCTCGCGTGTTGACAACATTTTTGCAGATTTCTCGAAAGCACAACTGCAAACAGCCTGCAGGCAGCGGCTAAGCTAGATTTCTATTTTCGAAATAAAATTTACAAAAAATATTCAACCTGTTGCATACCACATTGTGGAATGTGGTTATGCACAATGCTAAACAGTTCTTTCAACAGTGGTACGGGGAGAGTAACTTTTCCTACGAAATGATATTCCAAGACAAGAATTTTAGCCGGCCGGTGTGGCCTTGCGGTTCTAGGCGCTTCAGTCTGGAACCGCGTGACCGCTACGGTCGCAGGTTCGAATCCTGCCTCGGGCATGGTTGTGTGTGATGTCCTTAGGTTAGTTAGGTTTAATTAGTTCTAAGTTCTAGGCGACTGATGACCTCAGAAGTTTAGTCGCATAGTGCTCAGAGCCATTTGAACCATTTCTGAACAAAAATTTTAGAATGAATTATGTATTCAAAAAGACAGAGTAAAACTTAGCGTGATCTTTCCACAACATTTTGGTCTAAACAATACTATTCATAATAAAGTGAACAATGATTCTGAAAGGGTACAATGTTAACAGAGAATTTCTATAAAAATCAAGCAGCTTAATCGGTAGAAATCTTAATGCACGATTCAGGGCAGTGGGGTGGTCTTACTTTCAGCTCTAAGCAAGAGATCAAAGTTAATTAGCTGCCAATAATCATTTCTGCAACTTGCGCGGCGCTGCGCTCTTGCTTCTCTTCAATAACAAAAACAAGAAAAACACTGTTCAATATTTATATTCCTTTCGCCTTTCAATATATACATCATATTCATCCTTGCTGTCCTTTAAAGTAAATCTTTCTTCGTGCAACAGATACCATCAAAAGTCAACGCGGCACTACTGAATACTTCTATCACCTACCACACTTCAACAAAGAATGTATCAGACTGCGCAGAGATAAAGACCGCGTCACGACAATACCAAAGATTGTTTAACAGCTCTCTCTCTCTGACGTGCATATCGATAACGTACAAAAACTAAAATGACATAACTACCTTACAGTTTCTACATTGACTTTAAAGATGCGATATATCTCGGTTGCAAGTTAAGCACTGTTACTAGCTCAGTGTATTGTATTCTGCTATGTGTTTTTCTTATGAGCTGTTCACCACATTTACTGGTATTAGGCACTGTGTCTTACTCCCTCTCAGTCTTCTGCCAAATGTTTATTCGTTTGGTTCAATACTATGAGCAGTTAACTGTTACGAATACCCTGCTATATGACGAAATATTTGCATATTTCATTTGCCACGTTGCTACCAAATTACAGTAAAGTGTACGCCCTACATGTGGCTAAACTCCGTCCGATCAGGCCTTGGAAGGCCCAACGGTACCGACCGGCCGCCCTATCATTCTCAGCCCACAGGCGTCACTGGATGCGGATATGGAGGGGCATGTGGTCACCACACCGCCCTCCCGTCCGTTATGTCAGTTTACGAGACCTGAGCCGCTACTCCTCAATCAAGCAGCTCCTCAGTTTGCCTCACAAGGGCTGAGTGCACCCCGCTCGCCAACAGCGATCGGCAGACTGGATGGTCATCCATACAAGTGCTAGCCCAAACCGACAGCCCTTAACTACGGTCATCCGACTGGAACCGCTGTTACCACTGCCGCGTAACGGAGCTATTACTAAGCATAATTATTATGCCGGGTGTTTATAAATGAATATCGGGGTTTTAACGCTTTATAATATTTATTACATTAAACTTACAGTTATAAATGATGTGTCAAATGAAAGAGCAACTCAAACAGTTTTACCAAGCACCTTATTAATGTTCACTGGCATAGCGAAGTACGAGATTGTTTGAACTTCACTGTACCCAAGCGCTGGATAGGCCGTAAGGGGTCCAATGACAGGGCTTGCTTTGCATGGCCTCCACGTTCACCCGACCTAACGCCATGCGATATTTTCCTTTGGGGCTTCATCAAGGATCGTGTGTACGTGCCTACGCTACCAGCAGACCTCCCTGAATTAAGGAACTAGATTGAAGCAGCTGTTTCTACAATCACTGAAGACACACTTTTTAACGTTTGGGAAGAACTCGGCTATAGACTTGATGTGTGCCGTGTGACAAATCGTGCTCACACAGAACATTTATAAGGTTCTTGGTAAAACTGTTTGAGTTGCTCTTTCATTTGACACATCATTTATAACTGTAAGTTTAATATAATAAATATTATAAAGCGTTAAAACACCAATATTCATTTATAAACACCCTATATATACACTGAAGAGCCAAAGAAACTGGTATAGGCATGCGTATTCAAATAGAGATATGTAAACAGTCAGAATACGGCGCTGCGGTCGTCAACGCCTACAGAGGACAGCAAGTGACTGGCGCAGTTGTCAGATCGGTAACTGCTGCTACAATGGCAGCTTGTCAAGATTTAAGTGAGTTTTAACGTGGTGTTATAGTCAGCGCACGTCCGATGGAATACAGCATCTCCGAGGTAGCGATGAAGTGGGGATTTTCCCATACAACTATTTCACGAGTGTACCACGAATATCAGTAATCCGGTAAAACATGAAATCTCCGACATTGCTGCGAGAACGGGACCGACGATGACTGAAGAGAATCGTTCAACGTGACAGAAGTGCAACCCTTCCGGAAATTGCTGCAGATTTCAATACTGGGCCACCAACAAATGTCAGCGAGCGAACCATTCATCGGAACATCATCGATATGGGCTTTCGGAGCCGAAAGCCTACTCATGTACCTTTGATGATTGCACGACACAAAGCTTTACGCCTCGCCTGGGCCCGTCAACACCGACATTGGACTGGAAACATGTTGCCTGGTCGGACGAGTCTCGTTTCAAATTGTGTCGAGCGGATGGACTTATGCGGGTATGGAGATAATCTCATGAATCCATGGACCCTGCATGTCAGCAGGGGACTGTTCAAGATTGTGGATGCTCTATAACAGTGTCGGGCGTGTGCAGTTGGAGTGATATGGGACCCCTGATACGTCTAGATACGACTCTGACAGGTGACACGTACATAAGCATTCTGTCTGATCACCTGCATCCATTCGTGTCCTTTGTGCATTCCGACAGTTTTGGGTACCTCCAGCAGAACAATGCGACACCCCACACTTCCAGAATTGCTATAGAGTGACTCCAGGGACACTTTTCTGAGGTTAAACACTTCCTCTGGCCACCAAACTTCCCAGACATAAACGTTATTGAGCATGTCTGGGACGCCTTGCAACGTCTTGTTCTGAAGAGATCTCGACCCCGTCGTACTCATACGGATTTATGGACAGCCCTGCAGGATTCATGGCGTCAGTTCCCTCCAGCACTACTTCCGACATTAGTCGAGTCCATGCCACGTCGTATTGTGGCACTTCTGCCTGCTAGCGTGAGTCCTGCACGATATTAGACAGGTGTACCAGTTTCTTTGCCTCTTCATTGTATACAGGATGGTCCATTGAAAGTGTCCGGGCCAAATATCTCACGAAACAAGCATCAAACGGAAAAACTACAAAGAACGAAACTCGTATAGCTTGAAGGGGGAAACCAGATGGCGCTATGGTTGGCCCGCTAGATGCCGCTGCCATAGGTCAAACGGATATCAGCTGCGTTTTTTTAAATAGGAAACCCCATTTTTATTACATATTCGTGTCGTACGTAAAGAAATATGAATGTTGTAGTTGGACCATTTTTTTTTGCTTTGTGATAGATGGCAGCACAATAGTCACAAACGTATAAGTACGTGGTATCACGTAACATTCCGACAGTGCGGACGGTATTTGCTACGTGACACATTACCAGTGTTAAAATGGACCGTTTACCAATTGCGGAAAAGGTCGATATCGTGTTGATGTATGGCTATTGTGATCAAAATGTCCAACGGGCGTGTGCTATGTATGCTGCTCGGTTTCCTGGACGACATCATCCAAGTGTCCGGACCGTTCGGCGAATAGTTACGTTATTTAAGAAAACAGGAAGTGTTCAGCCACATGTGAAACGTCAACCACGACCTGCAACAAATGACGATGCCCAAGTAGGTGTTTTAGCTGCTGTCGCGGCTAATCCGCACATCAATAGCAGACAAATTGCGCGTGAATCGGGAATCTCAAGAACGTCGGTGTTGAGAATGCTACATCAACCGATTTCACCCGTACCATATTTCTATGCACCAGGAATTGCATAGCGACGACTTTGAACGACGTGTACAGTTCTGACACTGGGCAGAAGAGGAATTACGGTACGATGACAGACTCTTTGCACGCGTTCTATTTAACGACGAAGCGTCATTCACCAACAGCCGTAACGTAAACCGGAATAATATGCACTATTGGGCAACGGAAAAACCACGATGGCTTCCACAAGTGGGACATCAGCGACCTTGGCCGGTTAATGTGTGGTTCGGCATTATGGGAGGAAGGATAATTGTCCCCCATTTTATCGATGGCAATCTAAATGCTGCAATGTATGCTGATTTCCTACGTAATGTTCTACCGATGTTACTACAAGATGTTTCACTTCATGACAGATGGCAATGTACTTCCAACATGATGGATGTCCGGTACATAGCTCGCGTGCGGTTGAAGCGGTATTGAATAGCATATTTCATGACAGGTGGATTGGTCGTCGAAGCACCATACCATGGCCCGCCCGTTCACCAGATCTGACGTCCCAGGATGTCTTTCTGTGGGGAAAGTTGAAGGATATTTGCTATCGTGATCCACCGACAACGCCTGACAACATGCGTCAGCGCATTGTCGATGCATGTGCGAACATTACGGAAGGCGAACTACTCGCTGTTGAGAGGAATGTCGTTACACGTATTGCGAAATGCATTGAGGTTGACGGACACCATTTTGAGCATTTATTGAATTAATGTGGTATTTACAGGTAATCACGCTGTAACAGCATGCGTTCTCAGAAATGATAAGTTCACAAAGGTACATGTATCACACTGGAACAACCGAAATAAAATGTTCAAACGTACCTATGTTCTGTATTTTAATTTAAAAAAACCTACCTGTTAGCAACTGTTGGTTTAAAATTGTGAGCCATATGTTTGTGACTATTACAGCGCCATCTATCACAAAGCGAAAAAAGTGGTCCAACTAAAACATTCATGTTTCCTTACGTACTACACTAATATGAAATAAGAAATGGGGCTCCTATTAAAAAAAAAATAAAAAAAGAACGCAGTTGATATCCGTTTGACCTATGGCAGTGCCATCTAGCGAGCCAACCATAGCGCCATCTGGTTCCCCCCCTCAAGCTAGACAAGTTTCGTTCTACGTAGTTTTTTCGTTTGACGCTTATTTCGTGAGATATTTGGCCAGGTCACGATCAATGGACCACCCTGTATACGGTGGTGACCGATCCCTAGGCTTACATACTACTTAATCTAACTTACGCTAAGGACAAGGGAGGATATATATATATATATATATATATATATATATATATATATACAATAGAGGGAAACATTCCACGTGGGATATATATATATATATATATATATATATATATATATATATATATATATATATATATATACTGCCGTGTGCCCAGCGCATAGTTACGATATAATTATATTTGAAATTATGCGCTGGGCACACGGCAGTGTGTCAATATAAGTTTCCAGAATAATGGTTTTTTTGCTACCTGCATAACACAGTAAGCACAGAGAGGTTGAAAAAATGGAACTGTCACACAAATTCGGACACAGCGTATACAATAAAAGTATGCCTCTTTTTTGCAAATATAAATACAATAATCAAGTATTATTATATAGTGATTAGACTGGAGATACTATATGGATCGAAGAACGTTACACTGAAAAAAATTGTCAACAGGAATAACCGAAAAAAACTAACCAGGTGCGAGCAGGATGGGCGCCCTGTGGTTTCTGCACAAACCTGGTGATTCAGTTGCCCTTGCTGCTGTCGTTTTCTGCAACCCACAATCTTATGTCTGGCCTTCATAACCACGTGTAAGATTTCCATATTTTGTCACTCGCTACGCGCAAACTGTTAGTCCTACAGAAAAAATGAACGGAATCTATTTGTAGAAAATTTTATGTAGCCATATTTTGTACAGAGATAAATCTTTGCTGGAGGCCACGGTTTTCGATTTACACTACTCGCCATTAAAATTGCTGCACCACGAAGATGACGTGCTACAGACGCGAAATTTAACCGACGGGAAGAAGATGCTGTGATATTCAAATGATTAGCTTTTCAGAGCATTCACACAAGGTTGGCGCCGGTGGCGACTCCTACAACTTGCTGACATGAGGAAAGTTTCCAACCGATTTCTCATACACAAACAGCAGTTGACCGGCGTTGCCTGGTGAAACGTTGTTGTGATTCCTCGTGTAAGGAGGAGAAATGCGTACCATCACGTTTCCGACTTTTATGAAGGTCGGATTGTAGCCTATCGCGACTGCGCGGTTTATCGTATCGCGACATTGCTGCTCGCGTTGGTCGAGATACAATGACTGTTAGCAGAATATGGAATCGGTGGGTTCAGGAAGGTAATACGGAACGCCGTGCTGTATCCCAACGGTCTCGTATCACTAGCAGTCGAGATGACAGGCTTCTTATCCGCATGGCTGTAACGTATCGTTCAGCCGCGTCTCGATCCCTGAGTCAACAGATGGGGACGTTTGCAAGACAACAACCATCTGCACGAAGAGTTCGACAGTTTGCAGCAGCATGGACTATCAGTTCGGAGACCGTGGCTGCGGTTACCCTTGACGCTGTATCACAGACAGGAGCGCATGCGATGGTGTACTCAACGACGAACCAGGGTGCACGAATGGCAAAACGCCATTTTTTCGGATGAATCCAGGTTCTGTTTACAGCATCATGATGGTCGCATCCGTGTTTGGCGACATCGCGGTGAACGCAAATTGGAAGCGTGTATTCGTCATCGCCATACTGGCGTATCACCCGGCGTGATGGTATCGGGTGCCATCAGTTACACGTCTCGGTCACCTCTTGTTCGCATTGACGGCACTTTGAACAATGGACGTTACATTTCAGATGCTTTACGACCCGTGGCTCTACCCTTCATCCGATCCCTGCGAAAACCTACATTTCAGCAAGATAATGCACGACCGCATGTTGCAGGTCCTGGTACAGGCCTTTCTGGATACAGAAAATGTTTGACTGCTGCCCTGGCCAGCACATTCTCCAGATCTCTTACCAAGTGAAAACGTCTGGTCAATGGTGGCCGAGCAACTGGCTGTCACAATACGCCAGTCACTACTCTTAATGAACTGTGGTATCGTGTTGAAGCTGCATGGGCAGCTGTACCTGTACACGCCATCCGAGCTTTGACTCAAAGCCCAGCCGTATCAAGGCCGTTATGACGGCCAGAGGTGGTTGTTCTGGGTACTGATTTCTCAGGATCTATGCACCCAAATCGCGTGAAAATGTAATCACATGTCAGATCTCTTGGTGTAGCAATTTTAATGGCCAGTAGTGTATTTAAGGAAAACGTACAAGAGTGATCTTCAAACTTACTACTACTCACACACTTAACGCCCGTCTGGCAGGATTTCTTGTATGTTGTTCGTTGCACTCCCTCCTGCATTGTACAACAGTTTCCAACTAAACGAATTACTTCCC
This sequence comes from Schistocerca nitens, assembly GCF_023898315.1. Taxonomy (NCBI): domain Eukaryota; kingdom Metazoa; phylum Arthropoda; class Insecta; order Orthoptera; family Acrididae; genus Schistocerca; species Schistocerca nitens. The sequence goes on along the minus strand of NC_064619.1, from coordinate 602,161,548 downwards.
ACTTTCCACCTTTTTTTGTCTTCACTGCCTGTCCTGACTGCGCCGGCCTTATTGCGCTACCGACCTAGTCGACCACTTAAAAATTGTAAAATTGACGTTAGTGTAAATTTTACCTACCAGTTTTGTGAATTTCAAAAGCATAAAATAAAAAATTACTTCGTTATATTCGTCAGGCATTCTGACTACGAAGGTACTGTTCTTGTAAGGATTGAGCGTGGATAGAATTGTCAACGAAATTAGTCTTAGCGTCATGTTTACAAAAGTCGTTTTCATTACCTTCAAAGGCACGTTTACTTTGACCTTATTAAAGAAATAACTGACTATGCTGGTGTTGTAATAGGCCAAACAGTAGAGACTAATTAAAGTCGAATATCGGGTTTAGTTCTTGAAGCCAGGTATTTTTTTTTTACAGTGGTAGGAGGGACTACAATGGACTGGTGACAGATGAGTGCGGGCTGGAGATGCGTTTCAAGGTCACTTTTGTAGGTTCATACTAAAAGAGTATATTACTGCAGAAGTAATGTACTAAAGTAGTCCAGACTAAAGAAGTAAGAGTTACTACAGGAGTAATTTATACTATATACTTGTTTTGTAAATAAATCTGCCTTTTCCTGCACAAACAAACTTGTTAATTTATACTAGTTTGGTGCTCGCCATCCTTAATTTTCTACACAAAGGTCCTGCTCGTTTTTTTCTGTAAGACTAACAGTTTGCGCATAGTGAGCGAGAGAATCTGTAAATCTCGCGTTTGGTTTATGAAGACCAGATGTAATATTTAGGGGCAGCTCAATCACACTGTACAGGCAGTTCATCTACTCCGGGAATCGAGAATTTGTACGATTTTTGCCTGTTATCGACATCGATAATGGCAACATATCGCTCCCAGGAATTCCAAGACTTTAGAGTGCGGAGCCGGATATTAATGACAAAAGAAGTAAATATATTTTCGTGTGATATAATTACAAATTAACAATTTTCTGAATGTTTTCCTTCACTCATACTGTGTAACCTTGCTCCCTTCCAAATTTCGTGATTACAGGTCAACGTGAAGTATCCTAAAGGTTTTGATCAAAGAGTTTGCGAGTGTCAAAATATGTGATATAAATTGCCGTAGCTTTTCATTGCACTGACTTATAATCTTCAATATTTTAGACCAGCTTGGAATCCAAGACCTGAGTATGTGGCATAAATTTCATCTTGATGCGTCTGCCCATTACTGAGAAAAAGGATTTTTAACAGTCGGACAGACGGTCAACAAAATGATCCGATAAGGGTTCCATTTTGATCGGCTGATGTACGAAATGTAGATTAAAACTGAAGAAACTGCAAAAAGGTGGAAATTTAAGGAGATAGGACCTGGATAAACTGAAAGAACCAGAGGTTGTACAAAGTTTCATGGAGAGCATAAGGGAACAATTGACAGGAATGGGGGAAAGAAATACAGTAGAAGAAGAATGGGTAGCTCTGAGGGATGAAGTAGTGAAGGCAGCAGAGAATCAAATAGGTAAAAAGACGAGGGCTAGTAGAAACCCTTGGGTAACAGAAGAAATATTGAATTTAATTGATGAAAGGAGAAAATATAAAAATGCAGTAAATGAAGCAGGCAAAAGGGAATACAAACGTCTCAAAAATGAGATCGACAGGAAGTGCAAAATGGCTAAGCAGGGATGGCTAGAGGACAAATGTAAGGATGTAGAGGCTTATCTCAATAGGGGTAAGATAGATACTGCCTACAGGAAAATTAAAGAGACTTTTGGAGAAAGGAGAACCACTTGCATGAATATCAAGAGCTCAGATGGAAACCCAGTTCTAAGCAAAGAAGGGAAAGCAGAAAGGTGGAACGAGTATATAGAGGGTCTATACAAGGGCGATGTACTTGAGGACATATTTTGGAAATGGAAGAGGATGTAGATGAAGATGAAATGGGAGATATGATACTGCGTGAAGAGTCTGACAGAGCACTGAAAGACCTGAGTCGAAACAAGGCCCCCGGAGTAGACAACAGTCCATTAGAACTACTGAAAGACTTGGGAGAGCCAGTCCTGACAAAACTCTACCATCTGGTGAGCAAGATGTATGATACAGGTGAAATACCCTCAGACTTCAAGAAGAATATAATAATTCCAACCCCAAGAAAGCAGGTGTTGACAGATGTGAAAATTACCGAACTATCAGTTTAATAAGTCACGGCTGCAAAATACTAACGCGAATTCTTTACAGACAAATGGAAAAACTGATAGAAGCCGACCTCGGGGAAGATCAGTTTGGATTCCGTAGAAATGTTGGAACATGTGAGGCAATACTGACCCTACGACTTATCTTAGAAGAAAGATTAAGGAAACCTACGTTTCTAGCATTTGTAGACTTAGAGAAAGCTTTTGACGATGTTGATTGGAATACTCTCTTTCAAATTCTGAAGGTGGCAGGGATAAAATACAGAGAGCGAAAGGCTATTTACAATTTGTACAGAAAGCAGATGGCAGTTATAAGAGTCGAGGGGTATGAAAGGGAAGCAGTGGTTGGGATGAGAGTGAAACAGGGTTGTAGCCTATCCCCGATGTTATTCAATCTGTATATTGAGCAAGCAATAAAGGAAACAAAAGAAAAGTTCGGAGTAGGTATTAAAATCCATGGAGAAGAAATCAAAAATTTGAGGTTCGCCGATGACATTGTAATTCTGTCAGAGACAGCAAAGGAGTTGGAAGAGCAGTTGAACGGAATGGACAGTGTCTTAAAAGGAGGGTATAAGATGAACATCAACAAAAGCAAAACGAGGATAATGGAATGTGGTCGAATTAAGTCGGGTGACGCTGAGGGAATTAGATTAGGAAATGAGACACTTAAAGTAGTAAAGGAGTTTTGCTATTTGGGGAGCAAAATAACTGATGATGGTCGAAGTAGAGAGGATATAAAATGTAGACTGGCAATGGCAAGGAAAGCGTTTCTTAAGAAGAGAAATTTGTTAACATCGAGAATTGATTTAAGTGTCAGGAAGTCGTTTCTCAAAGTATTTGTATGGAGTGTAGCCATGTATGGAAGTGAAACGTGGACGATAAATAGCTTCGACAAGAAGAGAATAGAAGCTTTCGAAATGTGGTGCTACAGAAGAATGCTGATCACATAACTAATGAGGAGGTATTGAATAGAATTGGGGAGAAGAGAAGTTTGTGGCACAACTTGACTAGAAGAAGGGATCGGTTGGTAGGACATGTTCTGAGACATCGAGGGATCACAAATTTAGTATTGGAGGGCAGCGTGGAGGGTAAAAATCGTAGAGGGAGACCAAGAGATGAATACACTAAACAGATTCAGAAGGGTGTAGGTTGCAGTAGGCACTGGGAGATGAAGAAGCTTGCACAGGATAGAGTAGCGTGGAGAGCTGCATCAAACCAGTCTCAGGACTGAAGACCACAACAACAACAACATGTACGAAACCCTAAAAAGATGGGAATGAGCGGAAAGGAAAAATAATAGGAAAACATAGAAGAAGAAACGAACTGCCACTGTTACCAAAATGTGTGGAGGAGGCGCCAACATTGACGTAAACTTGTCATTTTTTACTGTGTATCCTGTCTCCTTCTGGACATGTCCTACATGGATTCTGGGCAAGTCTGAGGTGTATAGAAGCTTTTCTCGTTCATTTTTTATCAGCTCAATTTTACAATGTATTGCGTTTGCTGGGGAGCACATGTAAGATTTAATGGAGCGCTAACTCTAGATCATTAGAATTGGAGAAGAAGCTCGGATTGGACACGGGCAGGATAACAATGCGGCAGTGGCCTTTTCGGAGGAACCACCGCGGCATTGGCATTAAGGTCTAAGTAATTTAGAAAGCCCTCCTCCCCCTCCCCCCCCCACCCCCCAAAAAAAAGTACCTCCCATAACAGCGGACCTGTGGCCTGTTAACCACTGCGACACCACACCAACATAAAGCATGCAGATTTATCGTGGTATGGGGTTTTGAACTGTCTGACGCCTCTAGCGGTCACTCAGTCACACCGCACAAATCCGCAAGTTGAAGAATTTAAATCCAAATAAAAATGAGCGGCGTAATTTTTGGTTGTTTTGCATCATTAATTTAAATCTTTTCCGTGAATCGCCATTATTACAGAAACTTGGAACTGCGGGACGCCTAAAACACATAACGTGGAAGTCGTTAAAAATAACGTAAGACTGTTATCGGTGTTGTTTCTGTCTCAACATAAATTATTTTCCTGTACTTAGACTTACTCGTATTAACGAAACACTCAGCCAATATTTTTTCTAAAATCAGGCCGAAAAATAAATACGCTGAACTATTACATGCGCAGTAAGTATTGTTATGTAGCGTGGTACAGAAATAGACCTACTCCGTATTTGAAAATAACAGCATATTATTTTTATTCATCAGTACCTACACCGCGTGACATGTCGTATTAACTGTTGGTCTCATCGTCGATTCGTGATGCCCCAGATCACGCTATTATCACAGTCTAACACAGACTAGACTGTATCATTGCATTATGTGGTTTGAGGCAACACGCTATACAGAGAAGCATGAGCCCTATTGGAGACACAAACATTTACTTATCGTGCTTGTGCTGTATTACTGTTTCCGGTAATATAAATTAACGAAGAAGTGTTGCGAGATACGAAATTCTGTACCTATGATATCATATAAATGAACAGGAAACGGCGGCATATATAACGCTCTCTTTGGCTCCAATTCTCGCGACCTCCGTGGCGGCCATTACGAGCTTGCATGTTCTGCTTTCTGAGCTGCATCAAGTAAAATACACATTTTGACTTATCTATGTTTGCTCTGTTACATATTTTGTTTCGCTTTTGTTCTTATAAAACAAATTAAAATAAAAAACTACGTTTAGCAATACTCGGCGTTTCACCCACTAACAGCGTTGAAAGCATTCTGTTATTGGACGGAAACATCACCACGTTAAGCACTACTGCTACTCCGCAGGAAATCCATATGAAATAGCTTCTGCACGTTGATTGAACTCTTAAATCGTTTAAGGATAATAATAAGCTGTCGCTACGGAAAATACCATCTATATTGCTGTCCATGAGCTATATTTTTTATTAAAAGGTACGGTATCGACAAAATACTATGTATGAAGCATGACTACGCAAGCACCATCTATCGGATTATCATGCAGTTGTGACCAACAGATGGCAGCAGCATACTTCACGCTGCGGATACCCAGCAATTCATCCTGCCGGCGGTAGATGGCAGCACTGCAGTAAGATTAAATTTAGGCCTACGATTGTGTGTTACTTCTATTTAATGCAAATAACAACCAAATGATGATATCCGTGCTTATCATAAGCGAGTAGAACGTTATTTGAAATACGGAAGAGTGGTTCTGTATGCTGAGAGCAATAGTAGGCCTAAAACGTCGTACTGTTCAAACAGTTCCTGGCGGACTACTGTAGCTTAAACTGCTAAAACATTGAATTGTGACCGCTGTTTTAGAGATACCAAACAAAGTAATATGTGTATTCAGGACGGACAAATATCTGGAACTCATCTGTTATGATAATACACGAAGTTGTACCGTTTGCTGCTTCATATTTATCATCCTGTCAATGTTTATTGCAATGGCTGCTTCAGGTTGTGAAAGGCGGATGTCTAACGTTTCCGAGGGCGTGAGCTCCGCCTCTTGGAGCAAATAAAGTGGCTTCTGCATGCTCGAGCAAACTGTGAGGGAAGGTACTACAATCAAAAATTATAAACGTATTTTGTACGCGTAGCAAAGTCAATATTATTAGAATTGCAGGTTTAAAATGTTCGTTTGAGCCCTACTGGCGTAGCAACAAGTAGGGCCTTGATTGCGCTAAAATTGTCGCTCGTTTGTTTTAACGTAACTCGTCTTCACCGTAAAAGTATTAGTTGTTTGTACAAACTGAAATTTCTTGCGTACAAAACACGAATACAATAAACATCTACATAAATAAACACGTAAATTGCATTGACTGTTCCGTCGGGTCTTGGTAGAATATTTTATACGTAGGCCATAATAACAAGGTGAAACATGAACTATTACATACCATCCACAAGTGAAGGAAGATGAACTATCTTAAAATAATGGAAATTACTAAACATATGTCCATCAACCAAGGCTTAATACTGAATGACCAGACACAGTTATCTTAATCGCCACTTGCAACTGCAGATAGTACACGTAATCCCATCCAGCCGTATTGTAAATTATCCCTCTTACTCACAGGCCCCATTTTCCTTTATGTCAGTTACTGTAATTTCTCTCATTGTGTTAAAAAATACTTTCTGTAATTACAGCTACTTCACTCACCGCTTAATATTATTGTTTTATCTTATCTGTTTGTAATTTAGGACCTATTACAGACAAGATTATTATGTGAGCCACATCTTTAGAATATGTCACCAGAGTTCATTGTTAAATTATGTTTTTCTATTGCAATTCTTCTGTTGAAATTTGTTTACAGTTCATTAGTTAATGTGTCACAAATTTTGTCTTAGTTAAATAATGTTACATCACACTTATATTGAAATAATACCTCTTGTTTTATTCCTGATCCTAACACTAAAATTTTTCATCTCTGGAACTGGAGATACTCTGTAGATGCACTAGTTTAAAATCTTTGATCCCACAAATTTTCACTTCACCACATACTTACCTTCGTACCTGATGATGGCGTAACAAGTAATAAACATTATAAAATATTACACCAGTGTTGTGTATGTTTCTTTCATAAAAATGTAAATGTTCGTTTGTTCAAAATCTTAAATCTCCGGAAGTTCTTCACCGATCCCTTTCAAATTTTGACAGAACGTTGTATTTGATTAGCTCATGTTTTATATGCACACTGCGGCGCCATCTTGTAGTATACTGCTTTATATTTTTACACGTTACTCTAATACACATTCAGACGAACATGCCCTACGCATCTTTAATATCTAAATCTATATACAATTCATAACACAGAAATGTTGTTAAGAAAAATCTCGAAGCGTTATTGGTGAATTTAATTCATATTTTTACCGGATACTCCAATAAACATTCGTATGGACGTTGGCTAATTTTCTTGTAAACAAGAATGTACCGCTTTTCTGCTAAAACGGACTGCGAGAAAGAAAATGCTGTGCTTTGCTCTGCTGTGAATATGTGTGGTTTTCTTTCCCTTCTCGCAATTAGTTTTAACGACGACAGTAGGGCATTTAAACCATTGGAAGAATTGTTTCTCCCATACACATTCTCCTCATTATAATTATGTAGTTTAAAACAAAAATTGTATACACAACAGAATGCTATTTTATTTTCTTCAACGCAGTCGGTTTTCACAGAACACATAATAGATATATTTATGGTTCGTCAGCTTATGATTAGAATGCTACTACGCAATCTGAAATTGCAACAACAATAAAAAAGGTTCAAGATCAGAGAGAGGGGGGGGGGGGGAATAGAAGGACAGAGAGAGGCGAGGTGATGAAGAGAGAGAGAGAGAGAGAGAGAGAGAGAGAGGAGATAAGGACATACTGTGTATACAATTTTCATAGACATTATGCAGTTTAGAAGCATTCATATTGCTGGGTTTGTTAGTAGGTGATAAAACCACTTACTTCCAATACTTATAAGAGACGAAAAGAAGGACAGAGAGAGGCGAGGTGATGAAGAGAGAGAGAGAGAGAGAGAGGAGATAAGGACATACTGTGTATACAATTTTCATAGACATCTTGCAGTTTAGAAGCATTCATATTGCTGGGTTTGTTAGTAGGTGATAAAACCACTTACTTCCAATACTTATAAGAGACGAAAAGATGCTCACAGACCCTTAAAACGAGAATGAACAAACACCACCACAAGATTAATAGCCTTTAACAAAAATGATTGGTTACGATCGCTACTATTTTTGCATGATAAATATTTGAATCGCGTATTTTTCCTGATCGTAGTTCTTTCGTGACATTTCGTGCAATTAATTGAAATGGGAAATCAACGTCGGTTTTTTTTTACCATGGTTCACTATTACAAGATGTTCCGTTATTAATGATGTAAACATGAGCAATAACTAATCGATATCCGCCGTAATGACATCGCCCGCCTCGGTATATATCGCTTGCAAGTGCTGGAAATTACCGAAAGACGTTGCAGAGTTTTTTTTAAAGTTTTTTATCTGCAGACAATGACAAGTTACCGCTGTTAATGTTTGCAACACATCTTGTTTCAGCGGTATTGGGTAAAAATTTAGTTACACATTCCGTGCAATATTCGTGTATAGCTCTTGGGGTACATTAATTTTCGTAAACGGGGATTACTAACATGTCCGGCAACGAAGTTTGCTCATTACTGAAGAATTAGTTTCTCACCAAGTGCCGTCGAGTAAGTTCTGGAATTACCAAGTGTGTGTCCCTCGCTGTTGTAGTACGATGTGTAGCACACTGATTAATTTTGTACTTAACTACGTATTTAGGTTTTAGCTATGTATAGGTGTTTCCTGCAAAGAATGAAGTTTTGTAAAATATGGTGTTTTTAGGTCAAATCATGAGAATAAATCTGCGACAAAAAAGTCTCTCTCTCGAAATGCGATTGGCATATGTTTAGTGGCGATCACAGATGAAAAACAGTGTAACGTTGTTTATTTACCTATCAGAAACCAGTGCGGTTAACAAGCATTTGATTCATAGTTCTCTCAGCTGGTGTTAAACGAACGGACACCGCTATTAAACTTTATCCACAGTTTCTGTCTCCGCCACATATTGCCTATAGTGCCGTTAAATATGTTTTCCATTTCGTGGCGATTTGTTTGATGTCGTGTGTTCCCGGGTACAACATCGTATCCACACACATGCCCAGCTGTTAGCTCCCAGATTTCCTGTAAGTCTTCCATAGACTTCAATCCTCGCCCCTATACTTTGTCAGTACACACAATGTCAACTTCATTTACAGCAGGATACTTCAAACTATCCTCCACTGTGCTTCTGCTGTCTTCTTCGCTGAGGTCATTGCGTGAAATCTTGCTTTCTATGTTGGTGACAGGAGTCTTCTTTTACTTTGTCTTCTCCAGGCTTAGTCTTTAGCATGTCGTTATTCTTATACTTATTCTTCTCTTCGCTTTGTTTATCGTTATTCTAAGTACTCCGTTGGTTCTATTTAACAGTTGTTCCTTATATTCAAACATAAACCCCTGTATTTCACTTTCTTTCTGAGAGATTACTCTAATATGACAGAATACATTTAGTTCGCTTAGCAGAGCTTTATTTTCAGTAAGAGTTTGTTTTAATAAGTGCTGTCCATTCTCTACAATTAACTCAGTAATTTTCTTTTCGCACATAACAATTCGCAATTTTCTCCTGTGATTTACATGCGTATGGTTCTGTGGCAGATCAATGTTATTTTGGGCATGCAATCCTGTAACGGCAGACTATTTTAAATGCGAACCGTATGTTATTCCATGCCAGATATTAAATTGACCTTAACACTCACCCCTTCAGCTTGACCTTGTCTATTCATGGTCAAAGTTTCCTGTTAAATATTCCGGATGTTATTGTGCTGTTAAAGGTTATAATAACTATGAAGCAAGTTAAGCCTCCTTGACTCACAGATTTTATCTGAATGTTACCGGTTTTTACTAGAGTTAATGATTTTCAGACCAATCATCATACCTAAGAGGTGTCAACTGTTTGAGTACCATACTTTATGTACTTGCCACTCAGCTGACGTCTTATCTGCTGGCTTCTACCTTAGGTTCTCTGGTTCTCTGGCCGATGTTTTTCTAATGATACTTCCGACATTTTGTCGGTACAAGTATCTGTCATCGTCAAAGATTCACTCTGCATTGCTGGATGAACTTTTGACAATGTCAGACACTGGTATCCATTTTCAATATTAGCTTGCCTCGATGAGATACTTGGGTGAAACCAAGGCGGTAACCAGTTAGGAGTACAAATAAATGTGTGACGAATATTTACAGCGCTGTCTTTTTTTTTTTTAATTTTTAGAAGTATGTATGAAATGCTTCTACCAAGGAGGGGCAGGGCAGTCAACAACATGAAATTTAAATCAGTGGTGCTGCCAGTTTTACGTTTCGTATTACCATGAGTAAACAGGCATGTATTATTTTTATCGAGTTGAGCATCTATGGACTGCGTGGTAACAACCAAATTCATTTTAGTGTGTAGGTCTTGTTCTTGTTCCAGCTTTGATTCCTGCCAGTATCCTCTGAGCCCACCAAGGAGTGCCTGTTTATGCTCTTCGGACAATGGTCCTCTCCGTCTTTTGGACGTTGATGCCGTTTTAAAACCTTGATAGTTCTTCACCAATCTTATAAATTTGTTCCTGTCAGGAATTTCTCTTTCTGAGACACCAATCTGCCTGATATTTTTCACACTCTTCGAACCATCTTGGCCTTGTTTTCTTAGATTGGATGAAACTCCATATTCTTTTAGTTAGTCGGTCACCATCCATCCTCATGAGGTGACGGAAAAATAAGAATCTTCTTAATGAATGCTGTGATAGGTTCTGTCTTGCTGAACATGTCCTCATTTGCTCTCATTCGCCACTGTCCATCAACCCATCTATTACCTAGGATTTTCCTTAATTTTCTACGCTCTCGCTTTTCCAGCCGCTCAGTTTGACCTTGTCTATTCATGGTCAAAGTTTCGGACGCATATAAGCCCTCAAATTTTACAACTGTATTAGAATGTCGGATCTTGGCCCCTATATTCATAGACGTTTTGTTATAGGTATTCTTTGTCAGTTGGTGTGCTTGGTCTAACTTCATCCTGGCATTAACTGCTTCTTCTTCTAATCCATTCGCCTGGATGACTTCACCGAGATACCTGAAATTCTTGACTCGTCCGATTTTTCCCAGACTGGTGACCACCCATTCAGGTCCATCACAGATGTTCGTCATATATTTTGTATTCAGTCATGTACAATTAATGTAGACAAAAAAATTATAGCGATATAGTGATTTTTTTCATTTCGACTAGAATCGGTCATCTTCAAAAGCTACGTTAGTTATTAGACGATTAGCACCAGTCGCGTTTAGCTCTTTGTTACACACCTTGTACTACTGTCGCTTTGGAATAATTTTCTGAGTACAGAATTGTTGAGGCTTTCGGGGACACTTGGTGAGGTACTATCTGTTGCATCTCGCCTCGGAGTGTTCGGCTGACGTTTGTATAATGATTTTTCCAACTTTTGCCGGCAGAGTGTCTGGCATTGTCAGAGGTTCGCCCATCAATTCAGGGTGAATCTTCGACGATGACAGACACTCGTGTCGGCAAAATGCCGGACGTATCATCAGAAAAACGTCGGCCAGAGAACCTAAGGTAAAAGCCAGCAGGCAACACGTCAGCTGAGTGGCAAGTCTGTGACACATGGTACTCAAACAGTTGACACCTCTTTCGAATGATGCTTAGTCTAATAACTATTAACTTTAGTAAAAACCGGTAACATTCAGGTAAAAATCTACAATGTGAGAGGTATTTTTTTTTTTTTTTTTTTTTAATGCGTGAAGAGCGAGCTTTCTTAGAGGCGTGCACATCGTGACTGAAAATATACGAACGTCAAAGTGTACGGTTGTTTATAGTTGCTCCATTTCCCATGTATCTGTGGCTGTATTTGTTACATAATGTGCGCCACCGCCTCCACTTGTAATTTGAACTTAGTTGCTTAGACTCATAGAGGTCCTCTTTTATGCTACATACGTAAATAAATACATAAACTTTATATGAGTATCATTTGTTTGGATTTACCATGACATATTTCCTGAGGTATTTGGGAATAACGTTGAAGGTGTCAGGAATAATTGTACACCATAACTGTGGAGCTATGGGGATGGTGTACCGTGAATGGATCAGATTTAGATTTCTGTGTGTTTAGAGAGGTCTTACCTCCGTCCTCGGATGCCAGCCTTGAATTTTACATATGTGATACTAGACGTCAGTACTGTAGCTATTTGTGGAACAGTTCTCAAAATCAAACCAGTTCTGCGATAATTAATTTGAATTTATGTTCTTCAACGGGTAAAAGCTATTGACGTTGCGTTTCACACCCAAACATTGCGCTAAATGTCTGAAAAAAAAACTCAGCCCAAACGGGCCATAAAAGTACCGACCGCACGCCGTGTATCGTCAGCCCATAGGCGTTACTGGATGCGGATGTGGAGGGACATATGCTCAACACACCGCTCTCACGGCCGTATGTCAGTTTACGAGAACGAAGTGTACGAAAACCGTCGTGACTAATTAACAAATGTCTTAGTGACTCTCAAAGATTCTTTTATATTAAGATGCGACACCCACAAGGAGGTTCACATTTTGATTAAATCTTAAGCCATCTTTACACCAAAGCGGAAACAAGCGAACACACAACAGATTTCTCTCTGGTGTAAACGCAAGGCCGCGCGTCAGCAAACTGGATTCGCTCGTATTCGGTCCGCATTCGCTTGTACTCATGAGCCGCTGGTTGTCGGTCTTTTAGCGAGCTAACAAAGGAAGTTCGCCTTCTCTCTACATCGGCGCTCTTTTTTTATTAAAAAGGAAAAGCACAATAAATTTACTTGAAAGTAAACAAGCTCGGATGCCTAACTATTACACTGATTAAAATTAAAGATCTGCGATCGATGTCGTTACTTACGTTCATTGTATCACTGTTATGCTACAGATTTTTGATGATAAAAATGGGTTACTCGGTATCGTGCTATTTGTCCTCTAACGAACTAAGCAGGATGATTGATATTAACGTTTAAAGCCGGTATTACAGGACAATCCGCCGCGAACGGTACTGGTCTAGCGCGACAGCCATCTAACGGTAGAACGGGTGAAACTACGAAAATTAGCAGACACATTATACGCGCGCCGGAATAGAGACAAGTTCAAAAAAACTCCGAAGTGACGTAGATAACGCTGAGACAAGTAATTTAATACAAGACACATGCCTTCGCAAGCCGGGAAATACCCCCAAAATGGACGAGAAATGCGGAACATGTGCCGTCACTAGATTACGTACCTCGGTGCGCGTGCAGCGGTTGCGCTTGGGCGTGAAGGGGAAGGGATGATTGAGCGAGGCAATACTTGCAGTGGAGTAAACGGTGCAAATTTTGAATGCGTTTTGTAAGTGTGATCTGTTGCAAAAGATTTACAAAATTGTCCTCGCTGTAATAAAATCAAAGCCGTTCTTATGTTGTGTTTCTTTCCTTTTGTTTCTTCATTATTTGTTTGCAGACATTATTTACTAAAGAAAACGTAGGTAATTTACTGGTAACGACGCAATTCAGAAGCTTATAGCCACTTGCTTGTGACGCAGTACGGTATGTTTTTGTTGCATCGTACTCTGCAATAAACCAGCGGATACCGTGAGACAGGAACATAAAATAATAAATCTTAGCTCACTGTAAAGGTATCATGGTTTAACGCGATGAGAAAAATACTTCCTGCCAGACGCAAGACTCGAACCCTGAACCCCAGGTGCGCCCACGTGGGCCCAGGGCCATATAGGCTCACCCGCTGCGCGTACGGCGAGGTACGTCATGAGGTGGCGTCACACGTTCGACATTTGTCATACACATTTAGGGTATTTCCCGACATTTGTGAACCCTTGTGTCTCATATTAAATTAACTGTCTCATCGTCAACTAAGTTGCTTCGGGGATTTTTAAACGTTAACAAGAATCACCCTGTATAAGGTAGCCTATGTAACAAGCGGTACGTACATTCCACATTTTTTTAATCAAACTTTATTGATATTATCTACCTTGAATGCGAAATAATCACTTACGTAATTGCTTCTGGTTGCTAAAAAAAGGAGTGTTACATTTATTCCTCTGTTGTAATGAGACACCAACGAGAAGAGTCAACCGGGATGTTCAAGTGGTTCAAATGGCTCTGATCACTATGGGAATTAACATCTGAGGTCATCAGTCCCCTAGACTTAGAACTACTTAAACCTAACTAAGGACATTACGCACATTCATGCCCGAGACAGGATTAGAACCTGTGACCGTAGCAGCAGCGCGATTTCGGACTGAAGCGCCTAGAACCGGTCGGGTAACCGGCATGTGTACGAAGTTGCAGAGGAAAGGTGTAGCTGCAATCAGTATCTAGTGCACTACCCTCACACATTTCACGCTTTCTTACAATATGACACGCGGAATTTTTTCCTTTCCTACCCCATTTTGCTTACTTCGTCAGAATCCGTGCAGCTGCCATACAAAATAATCCTCTCTGAGTACCATAGTCTTCGAGTGAGACCTTTGACGAGCTCATTAGCGCCAAAAGACATTAACGCAGCATTCGTAGGTTAACCTCGTTATCTCGTCTTGTCTTCCATTGTCCCCAGAGTAAACTCTTGTTCACAGATACGAGCGAATTGCCTAAGAATTTCATTCACTTCCGTTCGCTCCGGTTCAACCGGTTTCGCTCGCGAGACACGTCATCAACTAACCGCTGGCCTTGTGACAACGCGTATGAGCTCTGCTAGGCATTAAACAAGTTCTTGAGCAGAGAGAAGTCTTCCGAATATTATATACGACCGTCGCTGTGTGGGTGGCAGGCGACACTTATGTTTACTAAGGCAAGCTCTTTCATTTACATTTTACTGACAAGTTACTTTATTTTAGCGGCTTCCCACACTCACGTACCATGCCTCCAGATACTTGGTCATTTGCAAGACTGAAACGTTTCCCCACACACTGCATAGCAACGCTCATCAGATTTCGATCTGGCCCGCTATCTTACACCGCTGAAGCACACTTTTAACAGCTGACGCACGAAATATTTCCTACTAGCTCAGCATCCGCTGCTTCGCTCGCATTGACTATATGGTCTGCACATATTTTATTTGTTTCCCTTTAACGGAACTTTTATCTTTTTCACAAACTGCAACACCTAAACTGTTCGCGCTAATTAAGGCCATAGAAGCATGGTCTTTTCCGAATGTACTTCTGATCAAAAAGCGATTCTGATAACTGGCGTCGGAGGCTGGAATTCTTGTGGTGGTGATTCCACAGAAACATTCATCCCCTAACACGTCCATATATTTCCAAACACGATGTGAAATACCAATTTTCCTACATTTAGCGTTAAAAATGTTTTAAAATAACAAAAACCGTCTTCATAATTTTCAACCCCTATTACACTCCCGCAGGGCTTGAACTTCCAAAAAAAACTGATACGTACTGCTTTTTAATTTCTGTCCTAGAAGCCAAGTACAAATTTCCAGAAATTTAACTTAAAAATGTTTTCATAATGGCATATTTCACAGAAATTTTCATCCCCTACTTGACCCCGTTAGGGGTTGATTCCCGAAAACACTGAAACACGTATTTTATACTTCTAACCGAGGAGACACACACCAATTTTCATATATGTAGCTTTAAAAACGCTTTGGTAGTACTTCGATAGTGATTTATTTAAAAAAAAGTTTTACCGACTATTATACCCCTTAGTGGGTCAGTTTCCAAACATGCTGAAAACACCTATTTTTTTATTTGTGACTAAGAAACCAAATATTAATTTTCGTAGTTCTAGCTTCAAAATTGCCTTAATGTCGACATATTTTCATAAAAAAAACCTTTCATCCCCTACTTCAGCTCCTTACGGCGGATCTTCGAACAATCCATTCTTCAATGATACCTGCAGTATAAGATCAACACTCTCTCCAAATATCAAGTTCCTATTCTTAGCAGTTTCGGCTAGCCGATGATGAGACTATCAGTCGGTGCATTGCCTTTTACACTGGTACTTCTTATCTATCAAATGTTCACGATTTGCTGGCTCAAGTTTGTGTGTTCTAGGAAGTGACCTACTGTTCGGTGCCAGTAACCTCGTTGAAGAAAATCACCGTTAAAACAAATAATACACTGTATTCTTATCACGACAGTTCCCAGCGAAAATGCCTCGAGCTACATGTGCCGCGTCACTTGTAAACCTGCTCTGCATGCTCCCCAGATAGTATTTACCCACCAAATACAATAAACATGCAATGTTCATGAATTTTGGCATTCCAAGATCAATCGTAAATGGTGACTTCAGTTGTTGTAATTGGAATACAGTTATTGTGGTCTAATAATAAGAGAATATTCTCCGTAATGTGTGGCACATGGGTAGAATCTTGCTCACATTGCAATGCCTAAAAGCCCTGGACACTAATCTCTACTGTGTGTGTGTGTGTGTGTGTGTGTGTGTGTATGCCTCTGTACAAAAGTTGGAACATTTTCTTCTCCAATTTGGATCCTCAAGTTTTTTCGAAAGTTGCCCTGTGCAGTATCAAAATCTCCATAGTAATCCCACGTTTCTGGCACTGTAGTGGTGTTCTTTTCAAATCTAATTTGCATCCGCAAACTGGACGCTTCACAGCTACGAAGGACTGCACTACCGCGCGTTAACTGCAAAGACATCTATCGATTCCTACTAAACGACTAAGTCGCTTGCAATGTCGAGTATTATTGATGCAGCACCACACGATCATTAATTCATATTCTTCGCTGGAATGCGAATGCATAACGTAAAATGTTTGTCGCCAGCTTCACGGTAGCAGATGATGCGTACTCATAGCCTATACAGAAATGTTAGTGACTTCTGTGAACAGAAACATGGTTCCATACATTTTGCACACTTTATCAGGAACGATGCTGCGAACACAAAAAATTTTTTTCAGTTCACCGTAAAAGTAGCTCTATGACATTAAAAACTTTAGCCAACCAAAAGCCCGGATGCCTGGCTACATTCAGATAGTATAGATATCACTAGCTCAGGACTTCCGTTGCAGATACATCTGACATTGTCAGCTAATATTAATTAATTTATTTATTACTTATGTGGCCTAACTAGATTAGTGTTCAGCACTATGGGACTTAACATCTGAGGTCATCAGTCCCCTAGAATTTAGAACTACTCAAACCTAACTAACCTAAGGACATCACACACATCCATACCCGAGGCAGAATTCGAACCTGCGATCGTAGCAATCGCGCGGTTCCGGTCTGAAGCGGCTAGCACCGTTCGGCCACAGCGGCTGGCGCAAATTAGGGCTTTGAGGCCCTCTCTTACATCTGATGAGAAGCAACCCATGCAAAGAAATGTACAATCACAACAAAAATAATTTGCATTGTTAATAAAAATAATAATTGGCAAACATGATGATAATAATAGTGACACTAGTAATGATGATAAAGTAATGGAGGAATTAAGAATGATATTAATTAGTTATTACATAACAAACTCAATAATAACAACTGGCATTATTAACAAAAAGTAATAATTTTGCAATAATAGCAATAATAACACTAATAATAATAAAGTAACAGAAGCATTAAAATGATACTAATTAGTTCAGCACTTTTGAAGCCTTGTTTGATATTAGAGGAAGTGGAAGGGATAATGGTAGAAGAGAGCACTGAAATGGAAGTGACAGTGGATGCTAGGAAAGACGAATGATGAGGGAGGGACTGACCTGCAAGAAGACACAGCTACTGTGATAGAACGTGCACCATTAGCTGTCATTTGAAGTTTGAAAGGCTTTTAATTTCTCTAATATTATGAGGAATATTGTTATAAAGTCGGATTCATGATACAGAAAATGATTTAGATAACATGGCAGTATTGCGTAGGAGTACAGAGAGGTTTTTACTTTGTTGAGAAGGAGTATTTCTGCTGTGTTCTTCGGACAGTAGTGAAAGGGTGCAAGCTTCTAACTTTCAATTTTAATCAAGACTTCAATGAAAATGGCAAAGGTAATGTTAATCAGAACACTCGAGGAGTTGTGATCTAAATAACAATAGATTTATTCTTCTTAACATCACAAGACAACAAAATGGCTAAAGAAATGGCACACACATTTTTTTTTATTGGACAAATGCTTTCAATGAAATGCGGTCGATGGTGAACAAAGTGATCAACTGGGGATCAATACACGACACTAACCATAACTAATCGCTTTACCTGTCTTCATACATGTGAATTCGTGGTATGGCGCGAAACTACATTACTATCAAGCATCTGTAATCTACAATTCCATAAAGAAAAATCTTGTTCCAAGGAACAGGGTGTTGAGAAGCATATATTGGAGCCCTACGCAGTAGCCGCGAATACTTTACCCTTCTGCAGTTTCTGGCAGCACACCATGCGTTCGGCGACTGGAGTCATCGACCACAGCAATGTGTTTTTAATGGTGCGGGCCCGAACAATGCAAGTACGCGGTCTCGCGTTCGCCTAATTCGGAACGCAGTTACTTTCCTACGAGCCTCTGAAACCCTGGTGGATTCCAGTATGCAGATGGACCCGTTTGCTGGTCTGGCAATCCAATTTGACTCCGTGCCACGACTATGTGTGGCGGAATATGTCAAATGTTTAGACGGCCGGCTCAAAACAAATAAGTACACCCATGCATCACTCGTGTGCACGCTGATGGTTCAGATGGTGTCTGGCACAGGCTCTAAGTGGCACACTAGCAAAGGACACAAGTCTCCCTATTTAGGTAAAGGCCTGCAGTTTTTTACTAGCGAAGTGCCATTACAAGAGTGTCCTCTTTCTCTCCTCGCCAGCTCGGTAGCAAACCACATTTACATCTTAGTCTACTCCCACTTTAGCACAAGCCAATCATGAGCTGGAGTGCGGCATTCGAAGCTGGGAGACTACCCCTTGCTCTGCATACACAGATTTCATCAATCATCGACTTTAAAAATTAATTGGGAGAAAAGGAAAAAAAAGATTCAGCTTCGTGGTCTTTTTTCCAAGCGTTTACGCCGTGTCTTTGCTAAAAGCATAAGCTTGGTGGAATCACAGCCCTCCATAAAAAGTTCGTTATTTCCCCTCTTTCGTCCATTTCGAACTTTACAAAGAACAGCCATAAACTCCGTAAATGCCTCGTGCCTTCACAAATATGTTTTGTAACAGAGCCTGAACGTCTGGGCGCCACTGACCTGTTCCACGGAAATTCACAGAAACACACAGTCATCTCATCGGCTTCCTTCCTAACAACGGCCCATCCTCTGCTTTATTGCTGGTCATAATTGCTCTGCCCATAGCAGCAGCGACTCCTCGGCGCTAGTCAGCCTACCTGGAGGTGAGCGCCGACGGACCGGCGCCATCCAAAGTGTGTGCACAATGAGACCGCGGAACACGGCGGTCCGCAAATGTTTTCACCCAGGTTCGGCAGAAAAAACGCTCCCCTTGCCTCTCAGTCGCTGTATGCTTTTACTGCAGTCGTTTAACCCTTTGTTGCCTGACGGTACTTAAAAGTACCAGTAGGTTTTGACTCTCATTATTTTCTCGTGGTGCAGTTTCGTGTTCTGAGAGCCTGTCGGTACGTAACAGTAACTCTGCTCTACTGTTTCATAGATGTTATTGTGCAATACATAGACCTCTGGCGGTCAGAGCTTGAAATTGTTTTTTGCGCGCTGCTGTGAAAACAGAAGATTGTATGTGCTTGTTTCAATGGTGTTACCTGAGTCTGTGTGCAATTTATTGAAACTTCCGTTGTGTTTTCCATTGTACGTTCTTACCTTCTTTGTTTTTTTATAATAGTTTGAATCATTACGTTACAAGTGAATGAGATAAAGTGGAAAATATAAGGCGGACTTATTAGTACCGTCAGGTTGTGCGAACACTTTATTGTAGCAACAATGCGTTACCTCTCACTAGTTGTTCTGTCCACTTTTTCTCACACAGAAATCCGTAAATACATTTGCCTGTGGGACAATTAGAACAAACAGCAAAGGTTTGTCAGGGAATTTACCTAAAGAAAAATGTCTAAATCAAATCACAGAGAGTCATCTTTAGACCTAACAGTATTTCAATGGAGAGAAAATAAAGTAGTGTATTTTGCGTCAAACTTCCATGGCACTGAACAGAGCGTAGTGACAAGAAAACAGAAAGATGGAACTATTAAGGCTATACCATGACCAGTTATTGTATGTGATTACAATAAACACATGGGTGGTGTGGATCATGCAGACAGATTACGTTCAACTTATGGTCTTGACAGGCGTTCAAAGAAATGGTGGCACCGTCTCTTCTGGGGAGCAATAGAAATTGCTTTTGTCAATGCTTACGTCATTTTCAGTGATATACATGGGGCATTGCCACTGCTGGAATTCAGGTGTGCTGTCGCACTAGGGCTAATGAATGAACAGCAAGTGCCAAATCTCAAAAAGAGAAACTCTGGTAAAGATGAAATAACTCCCCCAAAGAGAAGAAAGGATAACTTTTCTGTTCCGAAGAATGTACATCTTGGCAACCGAGAAAACCATTTTGTTGTGTTCAGTTGTAAAAGAGGACGATGCGAAATGTGTGCGAAAAATAAAATTCAGTCGAGACCACATTCACAATGTAGTACATGTAAAGTGTATTTGTGCTACAATGAGAAAAAGAACTGTTTCCTACAATTTCATGAGCTATCACTAACACTAAATATGTGATATGTATAGCTAAGTTACTATGTATTGTGAAGTTGCTCTAGAATAAATTTATGCGAAATTTAAAAAAAATTCAGAAATATCATATTTCTGTTAATTAATTTTCTAACGCAAAAATATTTAATGTTTATGTGGAATAAAGTACTAGTTATAAAAATTGGATCTTTTTCTGCGCATATTGTGATTCTGTCCACTGAGTCCGACGGTACTTCTGAGTACCAGGAGAGAAAAAAGTTGTGAAAAATAAAATAAAATTTTACAAAAAATCCTACCGTCATTTGAGGCCACAATAGCATAAATTCTGCAAAGAAAATGTTAAAAAGTAATTTTTATGTCAGGAAACAAAGGGTTAAATCGGCACCCTCTTCCTTTGGACGCAGGTAAAGCTTACCACTATTCCTTCACTAGAGCACACAAGCAAGAGTGTTAACTACTGCCAACCATTTCAGCATATGAATGAAGTCAGATCGTATCCATTATAGCAACGAAGCAATAAAGATCATCTTCCCTAAGAACATTAAGAAGCAAAACACCATATCAGAAGTGAGAGTGCCCTGCAGTCTCTCGCAGATTTCAGGGCACTCTCAAGGGTCGAAGACAAATAGTAAGGAATGCAATGAGTCAGGATATGATCCAGCAAACACAGTGTGTGATAATCTCTACACTTATCGGAACGTAGCTGGGGGTGACATGGCCGAAATAGTGTACATCACGAATGTATCGCATACAAGCATTCATCGCCAGTTCCTGCCGACGTGAGCTCTCATGTGAAAGTTACTGGAGAATATGATCACCATAATCAGGGATGGGAGAATTAGTGACTACGAATTTCTTTTAAGGGGGGGTAGGACGTAACACGGGCCGACTTGGAGCAGGAGAGGCATCACAGGACATTTTAATTTCCACTGTCTATACATTTACAAATAAATTCGTAAAACTTTGTCAGCATCACCAGGTAGGATTCAGAATTTACACTCACAGCAGTGGAAGTTCGAAAACATAACAAAATAAATTTTTTTTACATGTGAAATTTCATCATTTTTTTCACTTACTAATGGCAGCAGTTGTTGCTATAGGAACACTTTTCTTCATAAGTTAGAGAGATTCTTCGATGAATTTTGCACAGCATACAAACCATACTTACAGGTGTAAGAAACTATAGAATTTATTTAATTTATGAAAAAAACGAATGAGCTGTTGTATTTTAGACTTCATGTTTAGAAAAAACACAAATTTTATAGTTAATTACCTCAATTTTTACCACAGGTTTTGCCGGCCGGAGTGGCCGTGCGGTTCTGGGCGCTACCGTCTGGAACCGAACGACCGCTACGGTCGCAGGTTCGAATCCTGCCTCGGGCATGGATGTGTGTGATGTCCTTAGGTTAGTTAGGTTTAATTAGTTCTAAGTTCTAGGCGACTAATGACCTCAGAAGTTGTCGCATAGTGCTCAGAGCCATTTGAACCATTTTTGAACCACAGGTTTTAATAGATTTGTGAACTTCTAGAGTTTCATACAACTTTGAGTATGGTTTGTATGCTATGCAAAATTCATGGAAGAATCTCTCTTACTTATGATGGTAAGTGTTCCTATAGCAACAACTGCTGCCATTAGTAAGTGAAAAAAATGATGAAATTTCCCATGTAAAAAAAAATTATTTTGTTATGTTTTCGAACTTCCACTGCTGTGAGTGTAAATTCTGAATAGTTCCTGGTCATGCTGACAAAGTTTTATGAATTTATTTGTAAAAATATAGACAGTGGAAATTAAAATGTCCTGTGATGCCTCTCCTGCTCCAAGTCGGCCCGTTTGACGTCCTACCCCCATTAAGTTCGAGAGGAAATACGTTTTCTTATTTCTGTAGTGAAAGTAGTGATGCTGACACTTTCTGACAGACTGTAGTTGTGTTTTCAGTCCAGTGTAGGTGACGGTTCAGAAGAAGAAAAGGTGATTTCTGTGCCATTAGGATTAAGACTGGAAGAGATTCTCTGAACTGAAGAGTAAGGGTCTTCTGCGAGCGACTAACACTGCCTGCGTTTTAAATGGGTTATTTTTCCAACCTACACTATGTGATCAAAAGTACATGCACACCTGACTGGCCGCGTGGTTAGAGGCGCCATGTCACTGATTCAAAAATGATTCAAATGGCTCTGAGCACAATGGGACACAACTTCTGAGGTCATCAGTCCCCTAGAACTTAGAACTACTTAAGCCTAACCAACCTAAGGACATCACACACATCCATGCTCGAGACAGGATTCGAACCTGCGACCGTAGCGGTAGCGCGGTTCCAGACTGTAGCGCCTAGAACCGCTCGGCCACCCTAGCCGGCTGTCACTGATTGCGCGGCCACTCCCGCCAGAGGTTCGAGTCCGCCCTCGGGCAAGGGTGTGTATGTCGTGCTTAGCGTAAGTTATATTACGTTAGTTTAAGGAGTGTGTTAGACTAGGGACCGATGACCTTAGCAGTTTGGTCCCAAAGGAAATTCACATACATTTGAACATTTTGAACACCTGACTGAAAATGACTTAAAAGTTCGTGGCACACACACACACCCCCAATCGGTAATACTGGAATTCAGTATGGTGTTGTCTCATCCTTAGCCTTGTTGACAGCTTCCACTCTCGCAGGCATACGCTCGGTTAGGTGCTGGAAGGTTTCTTGGGGAATGGCAGCACTGAGGAGAGGTATCCATGTCGGTCGGCGAGGCCTGGCACGAAGTCGCCGTTCCAAAACATCCCAAAGGTGTTCTATAGGATTCAGGTCAGGACTCTGTGCAGGCCAGTCCGTTACAGGGATGTTATTGTCGTGTAACCACCCCACCACAGGCCGTGCATTATGAACAGGTGCTCGATCGTGTTGAAAGATGCAATCGCCATCTCCGAATTGCTCTTCAACAATGGGAAGCAAGAAGCTGGTTCAAACATCAATGTAGGTCTGAGCTGTGATAGTGCCACGCAAAACAAGGGGCGCAAGCACCCTCCATGAGAAACACGACCACACCATAACACCACCGCCTCCGAATTTTACTGTTGGAACTACATACTCGTACACTGGCAGATGACGTTCACCGGGCATTCGCAGTACCCACACCCTCCCATCAGATCGCCACACTGTGTACAGGGATTCGTCACTCCAGAGAACATTGGCACTCATTGCCTAATTACAAACCATCAGAAATCATCATTGAAAACAGGAGCTAATAAATGACATAGTATTACATAATAATATTCATGAGACGTTTTACAGAGAACATTGGCACTCATTGCCTAATTACAAACCATCAGAAATCATCATTGAAAACAGGAGCTAATAAATGACATAGTATTACATAATAATATTCATGAGACGTTTTACAGAGAACATTGGCATTCATTACCTAATTGCAAACCATCAGAAGTCATCATTGAAAACAGGAGCTAATAAATGACATAGTATTACATAATAATATTCATGAGATATTTTACAGAGAACATTGGCACTCATTGCCTAATTACAAACCATCATAAGTCATCATTGAAAACAGGAGTTAATAAGTGACATAGTATTACAGAATAATGCACATAATTAATTTAATTATAGTAATCATTGGCCGACATTGGCCAGTTACAAAGCATTATTATAACTTTTTTTTTCTTTTTTCTTCCAGCAATGCCTTGCGTTGGGTAATTACTGGGGAATGAAAATATTTGCTTTTCAGTTATTGCTGCAAATGAAGACGTGTAACGTCATTTGTCATGAGTCAGCTGTAGCAAGGTTATGAGACAAGTAGAGTATATGTGATGACATTCATAAATGATATAGGTTTAATGCACAACTGCTTATAGCACATTAATTTCATGAATAATTTCTCCTGCAAAATATACAAAAATGGATTATTAAACTGAAAGAAGAAACGCATATTATGCTGAAAAGTAGTGAACTTCGAATTAACAGTTAGTGAAATGTCTATAAAAAATATGTGTGTTCCCTAGCTGTCCTTTCCAAAACCTTCAGTCATCATACTATGCAATATAACACATACTGTCAAAACGAACTGCAACAAATACTTAAATAACTACATAGCATAAATACATAAACTTCAACGTTATCCTCATCTGTAAAGAAAAAACTTCATTATCCATATTATCATAATTCCACTATTATCATCACCTGTAAAGAAAAACTTCGTTATCCATATTAGCATATTCTTCATCATTATTCATCATCATTCATTATCATCTGCAAAAGAGTCACTTCATTATTCATTATACAACTATTCCTTATGTCTAGCATATTTCCTCACTAAAAATAAAATGTGTAGTTCTGTCTGACAGCCTGCATCAATCGCCTCGTATTCTGAAAGAAAAAATTAGTTAAGACTGCTATTCTACCGAGCGAGGCGTCATTTGACATTTACCGGCGTGATGTGTGGCTTATGAGCAGCCGCTCGACCATGAAACCTGTTTTCACACGTCCCGCCTAACTGTCATAGTAATTGCACTGGATCCTGATGCACTTTGGAATTTCTGTGTGATGGTCTCGATAGATGTCTGCCTATTACACATCCCTCTTCAACTATCGACGGTCTCTGTCAGTCAACAGACGAGGTCAGCCTGTACGCTTTTGTGCTGTACGTTTCCCTTCACGTTTCCACTTCACTATCAAATCGGAAACAGTGGACCTGGGGATGTTTAGGAGCGTTGAAATCTCGCGTACAGACACTCAAATCATCTGACCACGTTCGAAGTCCGTGAGTGCCGCGGAGCGCCCCATTCTGCTCTCTCACGATGTCTAATGACCACTGAGGTCACTGATATGGGGTACCTGGCAGTAGGTGGCAGCATAATTAACCTAATATGAAAAACGTATTTTTTCGGGGGTGTCCGCATACTTTTGATCACGTAGTGTATGTCGTACTCCCACTCTGATAAAGAAAGGAAGACAGCATTTAGTTGCTAGTGGGCTGTGCACAGGTTTGTTGGGCCTGCACTTGGGCACAATTGAAGCTCGTCAGCGTATAAATGATACTTGAAATGGGAAATAATAGTCGACACATCACTAACATATAATGAGAAGGGGCCCAATACTGATCCTTGGGGGACTCTTGATACTACATTCTTCCACTGTGACCTTCTTGTTCCGATCATTACACTCTGTTGGAGGTATGTGCAGCACTTGAAGAAATGTTTTGTGTTTGTGTTGTGGTCTATAGTCCTGAAACTGGTTTGATGCAGCTCTCCATGCTACTCTATCCTGTGCAAGCTTCTTCATCTCCCGGTACTTTTTTAGTAAGTAGAATATCAAATTCAGCTTTGCTGGAATCCAAAAATCACATAAGAGTCGCATCTTCTTTGTCCATAGCTTGTCTTCGAGTTGTTGGGAGTCTCCGGAGGTGCTGTCTGCTGGAATTTAAGATGTTATAATGTCAACAGTCCACATTGCAGACAGCAGCGTGCGGATGTGCCGAACAACCGTCGTATCCACTGCGACCGCGGTGCAGGAACTGCAAAAGCAAAACATGCGTGAATAAACGCTATCGAAAATGCTTTGAAACCAGGAACAACCACCGTATATACTTCTTCAGTCGGACTTTGTTTCCTGTCAACTTTTGACCTCAGTAATACGCCTAATTTCTCAGTTATAACGTGGCGGAAGATATTAATAATAAAAACACAGGAACAATTTCGCGATGTTTTACACCGATTTCTATTTATTATTCTGTCTTCGGTTTCTTAGTTGCCACCTCACGACAATCTAAGACCAAGCGTTACCAACAATACCCACGCACACGTCACAACTTGACAGCGGATATTCGTGTAAAGCCAACTGTTCTGACGCAATAAGGTAGTGGTGAACCGTGGCTGTGGCTCAGTTACAGGGTGTTTCAAAAATGACCGGTATATTTGAAACGGCAATAAAAACTAAACGAGCAGCGATAGAAATACACCGTTTGTTGCAATATGCTTGGGACAACAGTACATTTTCAGGCGGACAAACTTTCGAAATTACAGTAGTTACAATTTTCAACAACAGATAGCGCTGCAAGTGATGTGAAAGATATAGAAGACAACGCAGTCTGTGGGTGCGCCATTCTGTACGTCGTCTTTCTGCTGTAAGCGTGTGCTGTTCACAATGTGCAAGTGTGCTGTAAACAACATGGTTTATTCCTTAGAACAGAGGATTTTTCTGGTGTTGGAATTCCACCGCCTAGAACACAGTGTTGTTGCAACAAGACGAAGTTTTCAACGGAGGTTTAATGTAACCAAAGGACCGAAAAGCAATACAATAAAGGATCTGTTTGAAACATTTCAACGGACTGGGAACGTGACGGACGAACGTGCTGGAAAGGTAGGGCGACCGCGTACGGCAACCACAGAGGGCAACGCGCAGCTAGTGCAGCAGGTGATCCAACAGCGGCCTCGGGTTTCCGTTCGCCGTGTTGCAGCTGCGGTCCAAATGACGCCAACGTCCACGTATCGTCTCATGCGCCAGAGTTTACACCTCTATCCATACAAAATTCAAACGCGGCAACCCCTCAGCGCCGCTACCATTGCTGCACGAGAGACATTCGCTAACGATATAGTGCACAGGATTGATGACGGCGATATGCATGTGGGCAGCGTTTGGTTTACTGACGAAGCTTATTGTTACCTGGGCGGCTTCGTCAATAAACAGAACTGGCGCATATGGGGAACCGAAAAGCCCCATGTAGCAGTCCCATCGTCCCTGCATCCTCAAAAAGTACTGGTCTGGGCCGCCATTTCTTCCAAAGGAATCATTGGCCCATTTTTCAGATCCGAAACGATTACTGCATCACGCTATCTGGAAATTCTTCGTGAATTTGTGGCGGTACAAACTGCCTTAGACGACACTGCGAACACCTCGTGGTTTATGCAAGATGGTGCCCGGCCACATCGCACGGCCGACGTCTTTAATTTCCTGAATGAATATTTCGATGATCGTGTGATTGCTTTGGGCTATCCGAAACATACAGGAGGCGGCGTGGATTGGCCTCCCTATTCGCCAGACATGAACCCCTGTGACTTCTTTCTGTGGGGACAATTGAAAGACCAGGTGTACCGCCAGAATCCAGAAACAATTGAACAGCTGAAGTAGTACATCTCATCTGCATGTGAAGCCATTCCGCCAGACACGTTGTCAAAGGTTTCGGGTAATTTCATTCAGAGACTACGCCATATTATTGCTACGCATGGTGGATATGTGGAAAATATCGTACTATAGAGTTTCCCAGACCGCAGCGCCATCTGTTGTTGACAATTGTAACTACTGTAATTTCGAAAGTTTGTCTGCCTGAAAATGTACTGTTGTCCCAAGCATATTGCAACAAACGGTGTATTTCTATCGCTGCTCGTTTAGTTTGTATTGCCGTTTCAAATATACCGGTCATTTTTGAAACACCCTGTATGGACTGTGAGATTTTGCTTACTACAGCAGAGCCACCAGAAAACGACGGCCATAGTAAATACTAAAGGAAATTCATACGGTTATCTCCTTCGCTACTGCCGCAAATTTCAACTTTAATCACCAAGTATTCAGCACACATCCGGAGACGAATAGACACGGTGATAATACATCACTGGCCATTAAAATTGCTACACCAAGAAGAAATGCAGATGATAACGGGTATTCATTGGACACATATATTATACTGGAACTGACATGTCATTACATTTACACGCAATTTGGGTGTATAGATCCTGAGACATCACTAGCCAGAACAACCACTTCTGGCCGTAATAACAGCCTTGATACGACTGGGCATTAAGTGAAACAGAGCTTGCATGGCGTGTACAGGTACAGGTGCCCATGCAGCTTCAACAGGATACCACAGTTCATCAAGAGTAGTGACTGGCGTATTGTGACGAGCCAGTTGCCCGGCCATCATTGACCAGACGTTTTCAGTTGGTGTGAGAGATCTGGAGAATGTGCTGGCCAGGGCAGCAGTCGAACATTTTCTGTATCCAGAAAGGCCCGTACAGCACCTGCAACATGCGGTCGTGCATTATCCTGCTGAAATGTAGGGTTTCGAAGGGATCGAATGAAGGGTAGAGCCACGGGTCGTAACACATCTGAAATGTAACGTCCACTGTTCAAAGTGCCGTCAGTGGGAACAAGAGTTGACCGAGACGTGTAACCAATGGCACCCCATATCATCACACCGGGTGATACGCCGGTATGGCGATGACAAATACACGCTTCCAATGTGCGTTAACCGCGATGTCTGCAAACACGGATGCGACCATCATGATGCTGCAAACAGAACCTGGATTCATCAGAAAAAATGACGTTTTGCCATTCGTGCACCCAGGTTCGTCGTTGAGTACACCATCGCAGGCGCTGCTGTCTGTGATGCAGTGTCAAGGGTAACTGCAGCCATGGTCTGCGAGCTGATAGTCCTTGCTGCTGCAAAGGTCGTCGAACTGTTCGTGCAGATGGTTGTTGTCTTGCAAACGTCCCCATCTGTTGACTCAGGGATAGAGACGTGGCTGCTCGATCCATTACAGCCATGCGGATAAGATGCCTGTCATCTCGACTGCTAGTGATACGAGGCCGTTGGGATCCAGCATGGCGTTCCGTATTACCCTCCTGATTCCACCGTTCCATATTCTGCTAACAGTCATTGGATCTCGACCAACGCGAGCAGCAATGTCGCGATACGATAACCCGCAATCGCGACAGACTACAATTCGACCTTT
Source organism: Schistocerca nitens (assembly GCF_023898315.1). Lineage (NCBI taxonomy): Eukaryota > Metazoa > Arthropoda > Insecta > Orthoptera > Acrididae > Schistocerca > Schistocerca nitens. The sequence continues at coordinate 602,132,455 of NC_064619.1, read as the reverse complement.
ATCAAAGTCGGAAACGTGATGGTACGCATTTCTCCTCCTTACACGAGGCATCACAACAACGTTTCACCAGGCAACGTTGGCCAACTGCTGTTTGTGTATGAGAAATCGGTTGGAAACTTTCCTCACGTCAGCACGTTGTAGGTGACGCCACCGGCGCCAACCTTGCGTGAATGCTGTGAAAAGCTAATCATTTGCATATCACAGCATCTTCTTCCTGTCGGTTAAATTTCGCGTCTGTAGCACGTCATCTTCGTGGTGTAGCAAATTTTAATGGTTAGTAGTGTATATTATGAATTGTACCGTTTGAATGTTATAAAGTACCTAATTTCTGGCAGCTTTAAATCTCGGGCCCACTGTCATCACAGAAGGCATGTTAGTGTAAAGGTAGTATAGGGGGCAGTCAAATGAAAACGAGGCAGATCGAAAGAAGTAAGTAAACTGTTCATTATTTGAAAAGTAATCCCCATAACTGTTAATACGTATATTTAACCCTCTGTGAGACTAGACGGTCATTGCCTTCGTGGAAAAATGTTTTCTCTTGCCTACGGTGCCACGATTGTACCCCGACGTGAACCTCTTCGTCCGAAGGAAATTGACGACCACGAATATCTTTCTTCAGGGCTTGAAAAATATGGATGTCGAATATGGAGGGATCGGGACTGTATGGACGATGTGTAAGGGCTTCCCAGCGAAACTTATGCAGCGCAGGCAAAACAACCTTGGAAAGAAGTGGAAAGACACTGACCGTGATGGCGAGCAGTGGGACAAGTGTATTAATTGTTATGACGATTAGGCCGTATTTTTTATATAATAAACAGTTCACATACTTCTTTCCATCTGCCTCGATTTCATCTGACTGCTTCTTATACAGTTCTTTACAGACCTGATGCTGCATTCAATTTCTAACTTTTTACGAAAAACATTCAACATAAGAAAAATACGGTAATAGAACATTATTCGCAAAACAAAGTATTTCTCTACTTTAAAATAATTACCGTAAACTGTCAAAGTTCTTGCGGCAAACATGTTTAAAAAATTGCAATGGAACAGAAATCATTCCCAGAATTCCACTACTGGTACCAAGAATTAATCTTACTTCTTTTTCTTTGCAATTTACAGACATGCAGTCAAGGAACCACCGACGCTACGTAATGTTTCCCGTTTACTATCACATCATCTGCAGTTTCTGAACGCTTTTTTCAGGATTCACTCATTACTTTCCGTATATGCAGCGATAAAGTGAACCGTCATGTATGCGGAATTGGTTAAGGAATACGTAACCAGCTGTTGAAACTCTATATGTAGCGAACAACTGCATTCAAACGGCGTACCGGTATATTGTTATTTAAGATAAGAACTTCGCAGCAGCGCATGCGCCATTTGGCAGCGGCACGACGGTGCTGCCACCACCGAGCTTCCCTGAAAGCTCGTAGCATACACCTGTTGATGCTAAGCGCCGGATCATTGAGTCCCAGAAGTGATTACCTTAGGAACTCGATTACAGCCATTGCGATGTCTACATAATGGCCGACGAGGGGAACGAACGGATGATTGCCCACGTTGGCGGGTGGAGGGGAACCCGTTTGGCCTGGCAGCCGCTTGGAGGGGGAACGGGAGGGGAAGGTCGGCGGCGCGGAACGCGTCATGGTCGGTTGCTTGAGGGGCGGTAACAGAGCGGACAAAAAAACGTCGCACCAGTGTTGAGAATTTCTAGTGTCGGATGTACCTCTTTTAATCAGTTCATATATTCAGTGTCGTGGCCTCTGTCATTAAACTGACGAAGGTGTTACCTGCCACTCTAGTGTATTAACGAAGCGCTGGACTTTTTTTAAGCATTTAAACTTCGTTTAGAGTTACAACAAGTAAAGGGCTTAAAAAATTATAAGAAATTACCATGGTTTTTTTTCTAATTCCGCACGCTGCATGCTCCTAAGTGTTTCATTTTTTGTTACCGAATTGGAACACATGTTCATTTGTATTTAGTTACCGGTAGCCATATTAGACGTTTGCTTTATAGCTGACGTGAAGGTTACACGTGTTTTGATGCGCTCGCCGATTTTACACAGAGGTAAAACAAAAACGGAGAAGGAACTTACGTTAAATTTTGGTTTTAAAATGAAATAAAATAAAGTTAAGCACCACATTCAGGATGTAGAGCCCGCATCTCGTGGTCGTGCGGTAGCGTTCTCGCTTCCCACGCCCGGGTTCCCGGGTTCGATTCCCGGCGGAGTCAGGGATTTTCTCTGCCTCGTGATGGCTGGGTGTTGTGTGCTGTCCTTAGGTTAGTTAGGTTTAAGTAGTTCTAAGTTCTAGGGGACTTATGACCACAGCAGGTGAGTCCCATAGTGCTCAGAGCCATTTGAACCAGGATGTAGAACGTTTTCGGTAGTCCTTATGCGACTTAAATCTTGTAAACCTTGTGCAAAGCGCCGCAGAAAATCAGCAACCAATAATGATCGCTCCGAAAATGTCGAACAGGTAATACTACAATCACCGACTCCTTATTAGGCAGGTTGCTAATAATGGCATGGCCTCCCACGGTGGCCGAGCGGTTCTAGGCGCTCAGTCCGGAACCGCGCGACTGCTGCGGTCGCAGGTTCGAATCCTGCCTCGGGCATGGATGTGTGTGATGTCCTTAGGTTAGTTAGGTTTAAGTAGTTCTAAGTTCTAGGGGACTGATGACCACAGATGTTAAGTCCCATAGTGCTCAGAGCCATTTGAACCATTTTTGAATAATGGCATGGGTATACTATCTCTATCATAAAAAGTAATTTTTTCACATGTTTTCTGCATGAAACTGTGGCAGCAAAATTTTTTTTACAAAATCGCTGAATTGCGACAATACGAATTCCCAGTGAATATTTTTTATCGGTAGTTGCTGTAAGAAGTCACAAAGTGTCAAAAGGGATGTAACTGGTGGTGAAATAAGGCTCATATGGCTCTGAGCACTATGGTACTCAACATCTGAGGTCAACAGTCCCGTAGAACTACTTAAACCTAACTAACCCAAGGACATCACACACATCCATGCCCGAGGCAGGATTCGAACCTCCGACCGTAGCGGTCGCGCGGTTCCAGACTGAAGCGCCGAGAACCGCTCGGTCACACTGGCCGGCGATGAAATCAGGATAGTACGGTATAAACGAGTCACGATCGAAAACAGCTCGTCACCTTCCACCGTATGTGACTGTTCTGCTCATCGAGTTCTCGTATTCCAGTGCCGTAGTGTGTCGTGAGACTGTGGCCACCGTGTCGTATGGTCGATGAGTGCTATCTGGAAGCTCTGCGGCGTTTGCGTGAAACAGTTCACGGAAGACCTCTGAATTTGTGGAGCCTGCACCACCATAATACACCTCCTTACACTGTGCTGCTTCCTCGTTAATTTTTGTAGCAAAAACAAATCTAATACGTGGTCCATGGGCATCCACAGAAATATACCCAACACGGGGTGACGGCCATTTTTGATTAAACAGATTCAGCGAGTTGGAGAGTGTGTCATGCTCCAATGTACGAGGGGAGTCCCTAAAAAACCGGATTTGTGTTATAAAAAATTTATTCATGAACCTTTTTACACAATTCCTTAAGTCACCTTCAAATTACTCTCCATTAGATGCGATGCACTTGTCAAGTCATTTCTCTCACTGTTTGAAGCATGTCTGGAATTCTTCAACTCTGATACTGTCGAGGGCCTTAGCGAAGGTGGTTTTACCGCCTCCACATCATCATAACACTTCCCTTTTAGCCTTCTTTTTCATTCGCGGAAACAGGAAAAGGGGGAGGAGTCGAAAGACCATCCCCTCGGATCACAATAGGTGGGTCACCTGCAAGGCCGTGTGTGGGGGGGGGGAGGGAGCGGAGGGGGGGGGGCGTTGTCGTGATGAATGAACCAGTCACCTGATCGCCAAAGCTCCTGGCGTTGCCTCAGAACGACCTCTCGCAGAAGTCTTATAACTTCCAAATGAAACTGTTGGCTGACAGTCTGGCCACAACTCCACGAACATCGAACAAGACAATGATAATCGTCTTCGCATTCGACTTCACTTGCCTTGCTTGTTTGGTCTGGTAGAGTTGGAAGTTCTCCACTGACTTGACGATTGCTTGGTTTCTGTGTCATACCCATGACACCAACTCTCATTACGTGTTTTGACTGTCAAGAAGTTTGGATCACTTTCAGTGTCTGTTTTCAAGTCCTGGGACACATTTCATGCACATCGTTTTTTGGCACCCGTGTGAGAAGGTGCGGAATAAATTTAGCGGAAACACGTCACATGAGCAAATCTCCATTCAAAAATCTGCTGGCATGAGCTCCAACTTAAGCCTGTCTCTGTTGAAATTTGGTCAATCTTAAAACGGCGAAATATGGTCGATCGTGAAACGACGATCTTCGTTGATTTTTTGGCGGATTTTTTTTCAATGTTTTCCTCGTTCGCGATGTTGCAGGACGTCCCGAACGAGGTTGGCCTTCAACACTCATCTCACCACGTCGAAAGCGTCAAAGCCAGTCGAAAACTAGTGTGAAGCTCATAGCAACCTCCTGGAAAGCCTCTTGAAGCATTTGGTGAATCTCCCTTGCCGATTTTCGACTTCACAAGCGGAAAACGCCGACACTCACAGAAACACAACAGTACGCTAACACGTTCAGCTGTATACTGACGCCGTCTGCACAGTTGTTTCGTGAAGGTCTATACTAATTCCACCTAGCGGGAGAACTCTGCTCTACGGCTACGAATGGCTGAGTCCTTTCAGTCTGTATTTTTTTGGGAGGGGAGGGGCGGGGGGGTGGGGCTCCCGTACAGGGTGATTCAGTTGCCCCTATCGATGTTGTTTTAAGAAACTCACAATGTTACATCTGGCCTTTAAAAACAACGCGCCAGAGTTTGGTATTCTCTCGCTCGCTACACACGAACTGCTAGTCCTACAGAAAAAAATGAACACGACCTTTCTGTAGGAAATTTAATGTTGTTAAATTCTACACTTGGGTACATTTTCGCTAGAGGCCGTAGTTTTCGAGTTACTCAAGAAGAACATACAAAAGTGACCAGACGCATCCCCCAGTCCCACACCAAGACTCCCCAGGACAGGATTTCTAATATGTTTTTTACAACACTCCCTCCTACCACTGCATACATATTTGCGATGCACGAATTATTTCCCAAATTTGACCTTTTTTGGTCTTCATTAACGACGCCACCAGAGCATTTACAAATTGTAAAATTGACTTCTGCGTAAATTTTACCTAACAATTTTGCGAATTTTAACGGCGCTAAATAATTACATCGTTGTATTCGTCAGACCTTCTGACTACGAAACTACTGTGCTTGTAAGGGTTATGCTTGGTTCGAATTGTCAAAGCAATTAATTTATCGTAACGTTTACAAAACTCGTTTTTGTTTCATTACCCTCACAGACACGTTCAATAACGTTAACGAAATAGTCGACTATGCTGGCAGCGTGATACCAAAAGAAGGTCAAAATATCGGGAATAATTCGCGCGGGTGGAAATTTTTGTACACTGATTGGAGGAAGTGCCACGAACAACAGACTATAAATCATGACTGGTGTGGAATGAGTGTAGGGTGGACGTGTGTCTGCAGGTCACTTTCGAACGTTTCCCTTGAATAACTCGAAAACCGTGGCCCCCAGCGAAAATGTGTCCCATAACATAATTTAACCACATTAAATTTCCTACAAAAAGGTGGTGTTCGTTTTTTCTGTAGCGGGTGGGAGAACTTGAAACTCTCCCGCGTAGTTTTTTGAAGGCCTGATATACAATCGAGGGTTGCATAAAAAGATGTCGGTATGGCGGCTAAATATATATAGGGTAATTAAGGTAAGCTGTTCACGTCAAATATTTCTGGAATCGTTTGAGATATCGTTATTCTGTTTTCACCTGAATGAATTATGAAAAACTCTCAGTAACCTGTCGTTTAATCTCTTTTTATTGTTACATTAATTACAAAGGTATTCGTGAAATCTTCTCGGGTGATCAGCCGAGTAAAGGCGTCGTCTTCTCGCAACGTTTCGAAGGGTTTCGTACCCATCATCTTCAAGCGAAGATGATGGGTACGAAACCCTTCGAAACGTTGCGAGAAGACGACGCCTTTACTCGGCTGATCACCCGAGAAGATTTCACGAATGGAATACGCCGAGAAAGTCTCAAATCACATTTTACAAAGGTATTGGTATCGGCTTCACTTTTCAAATGGAGATAAACTATACTCTTTTTATCGTAAGAATAAACTTTACACCATGTATTCTTCCGCCTTGCTGGAACCTCATTGGATTTCGTTTCACACGAAGCTAAACTCATGCTGTCTCGAGTAGTCAAGTACGATGATACGGATACGTTTTTGCTGTGCGTTACGGACACATCGACTGAGAGATAACACGGGACAATAGCTTTACCGGCGTATTTTAACTTGGACGGCACAGGCCAGCCAGCTGGTCCTGCTAACCTGCACTGATGTGAGTAGTTAGGTAAAAGCGAGGAGCAGAGAAACAATACAGCTTCGAATGTCACTTAATTACACTGATCAATAATGAAAACGTTGCGGCCTCAAAATTAGTTAATTCCTTTGTATTTCCATCTGCTGAATAAAAAATCTCCTAAAATGACAGATTAGCTCTTGATTTGAAGATAAAGTGACATTTCATTTTTACAGTCAACATTTTCAGTTTGGGGGGAAATTTTGTTTTCGGTGTTGGCACACCTGTCCCGATAAACATAAGATACTGTTGCTGTGACTGTGAGCTTCATATAGTTTCTGCTGTAAATAAAGCAGAATTTCTAGTTTAAGAGTGCTTTTGTAGCGTAAAATCCTTAAAAATGCCACGAAAATGTGTGAATAACGTGCATAACTTTGTTACATTTGTGGTGAAATAAAATTCATCTCACAGGCGCACAATCTGACGCCTCTTGTGAATGGGCTTACGGTATGAAAGTCAAGATCCGGGGTAAGTCTTGGGCTCCACATATATGTTGCTATGCATGTTCAATTACACTGTGGGAATGGCTGAAAAATAAGAATCAATGTATGGCTTTTGCTGTGTCTATGGTTTGGCGGGATCATACAAACCATACAGATGACTGCTATTTCTACTTTACCTATAAAGGCAGGATTGTCCATAAAGAAAAGAACAGTTCAGTACCCGAATCTTCGATCTGCTAATCGGCCCTCCCATGCCCGGGTTCCCGGGTTCGATTCCCGGCGGGGTCAGGGATTTTCTCTGCCTCGTGATGGCTGGGTGTTGTGTGCTGTCCTTAGGTTAGTTAGGTTTAAGTAGTTCTAAGTTCTAGGGGACTGATGACCATAGATGTTAAGTCCCATAGTGCTCAGAGTCATTTTTTTTTTGCCAATCGGCCCATTCCCCATTCAGATAGTTTCCAATTCCTACTCCACGAGAAAATTGTGTGAAGTAGAAAATGGAGACAGATTGGAACAAGAAGGAGAAGAAGAAGAAGGAGAAGAAGAAGAAGAGGAGGAACCAAACAAGACTTCCACATCCCGTGATCCTGATTTTGAGGAAAAAGATGATAAATCGCACAGAGTCAACTGGATTCAATGATCTCATTAGAGAACTTGATCTGTCAAAGGAGAAGGCAGAAATTTTTGAGCCTTGACTACAGCAATGGAACCTTCTCGAAAGTGATGTCACAGTCTCACAGTACAGAAAACGTCACAAGGAACTGCTTCCCTTTTTGCAGAAGAAAAACAATCCTGTAGTTTGCTGCGACATTAATGACTTGATGAAATCTTTGAATTTGAACCATGATCAAACTGTATGGAGGCTATTCATAGACTCATCCAAGAACAGTCTGAAAGCTGTGTTACTTCACAATGGCAACTGTCTTCTTTCTATTCCTGGTCGTGATGCAGTTCCCATGAAGGAGACATATGCAAATATGACAGCCCTCTTGGACTTAGTCAAATATCATGAACACAAATGGAAAATCTGTAGTGATCTAAAAGTCATTGTCATGCTCTTAGGAATCCAACTGGGGTACACAAAACATTGCTGCTTCTTATGTGTGTGGGACAGCAGGGATAGGAAATCGCATTATAGCATAGCAGACTGGCCTGCACGAAATCTTAACCCTAGGGAGAAAAATGTCGTTCCCGAGCCTCTTGTGGACCTAAAAGATGTTCTTCTTCCACCCTGCATATCAAGCTGGGTATGATGAAAAGTTTTGTCAAAGGTATTGACCAAAAAGGACTGGCTTTTAAGTACATAAAAGAGAAATTTCCGAAATTAAGAGACGGAAATTTAGGGAAAGTATTTTCATCGGGCCACAAAATCGAGAACTTGTAAAGGATCCTGCATCTGACCAGTTTTTGGAGAGGAAAGAAAAGGAAGCTTGGGAAGCCCTCAAGGGAGTTGTTCGTGGATTTTTAGGCAACAAAAGAGACGATAACTGTACTCAGTTGGTACAGCGCTCCCGCAAAAATACCATAACCTTGGATGCAACATGTTCCTTAAAATCCGTTTTCTCCACTTCCACCTAGACTTTTTCCGTCCTAGTTGTGAAACTGTCAGTGATGAACATGGAGAAAGATTCCACCAGGACGTTTCTGTTACGGAACAAAGGTATCGGGGCCATTGGAATGAAGCAATGTTTGCGCATTACTAATGGTCTTTGTGCAGGAATGCTCCGGAACTCCGTTACAAGAGGCAAGCTAACAGACAACGATCTCATGCAAGCCACCACACGAATCTCTTCAGACCCATCTGCGAGGTATTCTTCCAGCAATTTAGAACGCCTAAAATGTAACTACCATATCAATGTTGTAGACTTAGAGAAAGCTTTTGACAATGTTGACTGGAATACTCTCTTTCAAATTCTAAAGGTGGCAGGGGTAAAATACAGGGAGCGAAAGGCTATTTACAATTTTTACAGAAACCAGATGGCAGTTATATGAGTCGAGGGACATGAAAGGGAAGCAGTGGCTGGGAAGGGAGTAAGACAGGGTTGTAGCCTCTCCCCGATGTTGTTCAATCTGTATATTGAGCAAGCAGTAAAGGAAACAAAAGAAAAATTCGGAGTAGGTATTAAAATTCATGGAGAAGAAATAAAAACTTTGAGGTTCGCCGATGACATTGTAATTCTGTCAGTGACAGCAAAGGACTTGGAAGAGCAGTTGAATGGAATGGACAGTGTCTTGAAAGGAGGATATAAGATGAACATCAACAAAAGCAAGACAAGGATAATGGAATGTAGTCTAATGAAGTCGGGTGATGCTGAGGGACATTAGATTAGGAAATGAGGCACTTAAAGTAGTATAGGAGTTTTGCTATTTGGGGAGCAAAATAACTGATGATGGTCGAAGTAGAGAGGATACAAAATGTAGACTGGCAATGGCAAGGAAAGCGTTTCTGAAGAAGACAAATTTGTTAACATCGAGTATAGATTTAAGTGTCAGGAAGTAATTTCTGAAAGTATTTGTATGGAGTGTAGCCATGTATGGAAGTGAAACATGGACGATAAATAGTTTGGACAAGAAGAGAATAGAAGCTTTCGAAATGTGGTGCTACAGAATAATGCTGCAGATTAGATGGGTAGATCACATAACTAATGAGGAAGTATTGAATAGGAATGGGAAGAAGTTTGTGGCACAACTTGACCAGAAGAAGGGACCAGTTGACCAGAAGAAGGGATCGGTTGGTAGGACATGTTCTGAGGCATCAAGGGATCACCAATTTAGTATTGGAGGGCAGCGTGGAGGGTAAAAATCGTAGAGGGAGACCAAGAGATGAATACACTAAGCAGATTCAGAAGGATGTAGGTTGCAGTAGGTACTGGGAGATGAAAAAGCTTGCACAGGATAGAGTAGCATGGAGAGCTGCATCAAACCAGTCTCAGGACTGAAGACCACAACAACATATCAATGTTGTTAGCAAATGTAATTAAAAGGTATCTTTTTCCCTTAATCCGTTAATACGAAATACTTCCACCTAGTGTGTATCACAGAAACTAGATATAAGGAAAATTTGTCATTCAAAAATGGTTCAAATGGTTCTATCACTATGGGACTTAACATCTGAGGTCATCAGTCCCCTAGACTTAGAACTACTTAAACCTAACTAACCTAAGGACATCACACACATCCATGCCCGAGCAGGATTCGAACCTGCGACCATAGCAGCAGCGCGGTTCCGGACTGAAGCGCATAGAACCGCTGGGTCACAGCGGCCGGCTGAAAATTTGTCATTGTCATATTGGTTTTTCTCAACGCAAAATTAGCTGGAATTGACCCGTGAAGTGCAGGAAACATTCAAAAATTGTTTTGTTGTTGGCCGGTGTTATTAAACATAATGAGGTAAAATTCGGCATAATTCCAGCAATACCGCACGCTTCTTAGAGGACCAGACGGAAAGCATAACAGGTTCTCTTTCTTAGATAACGTAGTATCGTAATTAAAAACGGTAGAAATAAAATTTCCTGACTTAAACACAGGGAACTTTTTCCGCACGAGCTATGTGTGGCTCAAAGGCGTATTGCATGTGTTTCGTCGTATAGTTAAATATTGAAGCTACTGAAGGTATTACTACAGCCAGTCGTCTTGTAATTATGAACTCCTTCCGTATCCGAATCCGAGAAATACATTTCAGTACTGGAACAGTCGTCTGCCACTTTGATAATGAGTCGATCAACAATAGAATCTACGAAGCCATCCAAGCGCCATTTTTCTTCTATTCTTTTATGTCGTGTCGTTCTGTATCCCTCAGCGTTTAGCATTGAGGTATGACAAAGGTTTTTGCATTAATTCTATCTCGTCTGGCAGCTTAAACGTGTTATTATGTCTCGGGACAAATCCCTTAATTTGATGCAAGATCAATTCTGTTGAGTTCATTCTGCGGTGGTGCGGTGGCATCCGTATTAATGCAGCATCATTTGTGTGGTGTGCTTGATGCCGCGAAAATTATTCTGTTACATGTTTCTCCGATGCTTAACACTCTGGCTCGCATGAGACTACATCTGTGGTATAAAACAATGGACATAATACAAATTACGAGAATTTTATTTTTCATTATCATCATGAAAATTTAATTTATGTTTTCATAATTTAAACAATCTTGAACAATCACGAATTTATATTTGCAATGAAAACTGGAATTTTGCGTGCAATATGTAATTAGAAAGAAGAATAAACACATTTTTTAAATAAAAATTGCGGTTAGATATGTTAATTAGCATATGTTTGATGACTTTTATATTGGAGGGATATAGGTATTTCAGTTTGAACGCAAAAGACAAAAGCGAGATCTGAATCAACGATCTATCGACTATACCAGACCGCGATTCTACAACGCTACCGGTTCAGCTGTACATACAGTTTACACAAACGCCTTAAATTTAGTAAATAAAGTCCTCAGAAAACTTGAAAGCCGACTTTGTTCTGTAAACTTCTGAAAAACTTTGAGAGCAATCTGTTTCTCGTCACTTTTTAACGGTGTTCCGCTCGCGTGAAGTAGCGTCAGCCATTTTCATACTGCGTTTTAACAGCGCGACAATCAGAGCACAACAGTACAGAGACTGCGACTGTACAACATTTTTGAAATAAAAACTACTAAAGTATGATTAAGAAATACGTCGATGTTTGTTAATACATAAGATTATCTTAAAGTTTCATTTACCGTAACATAGTAACAAGATATGTAATACATTAATACGACCACCAGTGACGGCTGCTGACCAATCTTGGCGTCTGTGTTTGTTCACATACGGTTTATGCTTATAATGAACCAAGTAAAATGTCTGTTGCTAGTGTCATAATTCTAAAAGAGACCGAATTCAATAGCGTTTCACTCTTCAAAATCAGTTGTTGTTGTGGTCCTCAGTCCAGAAACTGGTTTGATACAGCTCTCCATGCTACTCTATCCTGTGCAAGCTTCATCTCCCAGTGCCTACTGCAACCTACATCCTTCTGAATCTGTTTAGTGTATTCATCTCTTGGTCTCCCTCTACGATTTTTACCCTCCACGCTGCTCTCCAATACTAAATTGGTGATCCCTTGATGCCTCAGAATATGCCCTACCAACCGATCCCTTCTTCTAGTCAAGTTGTGCCATAAATTTCTCTTCTCTCCAATTCTATTCAATACCTTCTCATTAGTTATGTAATCTACCCATCTAATCTTCAGCATTCTTCTATAGCACCACATTTCGAAAGCTTCTATTCTCTTCTTGTCTAAACTACTTATCGTCCACGTTTCACTTCCATACATGGCTACACTCCATACAAATACTTTGAGAAACGACTTCCTGACACTTAAATCAATACTCGATGTTAACAAATTTCTCTTCTTCAGAAATGCTTTCCTTGGCATTGTTGTTGTTGTTGTAGTCTTCAGTCCTGAGACTGGTTTGATGCAGCTCTCCATGCTACTCTATCCTGTGCAAACTTCTTCATCTCCCAGTACCTACTGCAACCTACATCCTTCTGAATCTGCTTAGTGTATTGATCTCTTGGTCTCCCTCTACGATTTTTACCCTCCACGCTGCCCTCCAATGCTAAATTTGTGATCCCTTGATGCCTCAAAACATGTCCTACCAACCGATCCCTTCTTCTAGTCAAGTTGTGCCACAAACTTCTCTTCTCCCCAATCCTATTCAATACCTCCTCATTAGTTAAGTGATCTACCCACCTTATCTTCAGCATTCTTCTGTAGCACCACATTTCGAAAGCTTCTATTCTCTTCTTGTCCAAACTGGTTATCGTCCATGTTTCACTTCCATACATGGCTACACTCCATACAAATACTTTCAGAAACAACTTCCTGACACTTAAATCTATACTCGATGTTAACAAATTTCTCTTCTTCAGAAACGATTTCCTTGCCATTGCCAGTCTACATTTTATATCCTCTCTACTTCGACCATCATCAGTTATTTTACTCCCTAAATAGCAAAACTCCTTTACTACTTTAAGTGTCTCACTTCCTAATCTAATCCCCTCAGCGTCACCCGATTTAATTAGACTACATTCCATTATCCTCGTTTTGCTTTTGTTGATGTTCATCTTATATCCTCCTTTCAAGACACTGTCCATTCCGTTCAACTGCTCTTCCAAGTCCTTTGCTGTCTCTGACAGAATTACAATGTCATCGGCGAACCTCAAAGTTTTTACTTCTTCTCCATGGATTTTAATACCTACTCCGAATTTTTCTTTTGTTTCCTTTACTGCTTGCTCAATATACAGATTGAATAACATCGGGGAGAGGCTACAACCCTGTCTCACTCCTTTCCCAACCACAGCTTCCCTTTCATGCCCCTCGACTCTTATAACTGCCATCTGGTTTCTGTACAAATTGTAAATAGCCTTTCGCTCCCTGTATTTTACCCCTGCCACCTTCAGAATTTGAAAGAGAGTATTCCAGTTAACGTTGTCAAAAGCTTTCTCTAAGTCTACAAATGCTAGAAACGTAGGTTTGCCTTTTCTTAATCTTTCTTCTAAGATAAGTCGTAAGGTTAGTATTGCCTCACGTGTTCCAACATTTCTACGGAATCCAAACTGATCTTCCCCATGGTCCGCTTCTACCAGTTTTTCCATTCGTCTGTAAAGAATTCGCGTTAGTATTTTGCAGCTGTGACTTATTAAACTGATAGTTCCGTAATTTTCACATCTGTCAACACCTGCTTTCTTTGGTATTGGAATTATTATATTCTTCTTGAAGTCTGTGGGTATTTCCCCTGTCTCATACATCTTGCTCACCAGATGGTAGAGTTTTGTCATGACTGGCTCTCCCAAGGCCATCAGTAGTTCTAATGGAATGTTGTCTATTCCCGGGGCCTTGTCTCGACTCAGGTCTTTCAGTGCTTTGTCAAACTCTTCACGCAGTATCTTATCTCCCATTTCATCTTCATCTACATCCTCTTCCATTTCCATAATATTGTCCTCAAGTATATCGCCCTTGTATAAACCCTCTATATACTCCTTCCACCTTTCTGCCTTCCCTTCTTTGCTTAGAACTGGGTTGCCATCTGAGCTCTTGATATTCATACAAGTGGTTCTCTTCTCTCCAAAGGTCTCTTTAATTTTCCTGTAGGCAGTATCTATCTTACCCCTAGTGAGACAAGCCTCTACATCCTTACATTTGTCCTCTAGCCATCCCTGCTTAGCCATTTTGCACTTTCTGTCGATCTCATTTTTGAGACGTTTGTATTCCTTTTTGCCTGCTTCATTTACTGCATTTTTATATTTTCTCCTTTCATCAATTAAATTCAATATTTCTTCTGTTACCCAAGGATTTCTATTAGCCCTCGTCTTTTTACCTACTTGATCCTCTGCTGCCTTCACTACTTCATCCCTCAGAGCTACCCATTCTTCTTCTACTGTATTTCTTTCCCCCATTCCTGTCAATTGTTCCCTTATGCTCTCCCTGAAACTCTCTACAACCTCTGTTCTTTCAGTTTATCCAGGTCCCATCTCCTTAAATTCCCACCTTTTTGCAGTTTCTTCAGTTTCAATCTGCAGTTCATAACCAATAGATTGTGGTCAGAATCCACATCTGCCCCTGGAAATGTCTTACAATTTAAAACCTGGTTCCTAAATCTCTGTCTTACCATTATATAATCTATCTGATACCTATTAGTATCTCCAGGATTCTTCCAGGTATACAACCTTCTTTTATGATTCTTGAACCAAGTATTAGCTATGATTAAGTTATGCTCTGTGCAAAATTCTACAAGGCGGCTTCCTCTTTCATTTCTTCCCCCCAATCCATATTCACCTACTATGTTTCCTTCTCTCCCTTTTCCTACTGACGAATTCCACTCACCCATGACTATTAAATTTTCGTCTCCCTTCACTACCTGAATAATTTCTTTTATCTCGTCATACATTTCATCAATTTCTTCATCATCTGCAGAGCTAGTTGGCATATAAACTTGTACTACTGTAGTAGGCATGGGCTTTGTGTCTATCTTGGCCACAATAATGCGTTCACTATGCTGTTTGTAGTAGCTAACCCGCACTCCTATTTTTTTATTCATTATTAAACCTACTCCTGCATTACCCCTATTTGATTTTGTATTTATAACCCTGTAATCACCTGACCAAAAGTCTTGTTCCTCCTGCCATCGAACTTCACTAATTCCCACTATATCTAACTTTAACCTATCCATTTCCCTTTTTAAATTTTCTAACCTACCTGCCCGATTAAGGGATCTGACATTCCACGCTCCGATCCGTAGAATGTCAGTTTTCTTTCTCCTGAGCCGGCCGAAGTGGCCGTGCGGTTAAAGGCGCTGCAGTCTGGAACCGCAAGACCGCTACGGTCGCAGGTTCGAATCCTGCCTCGGGCATGGATGTTTGTGATGTCCTTAGGTTAGTTAGGTTTAACTAGTTCTAAGTTCTAGGGGACTAATGACCTCAGCAGTTGAGTCCCATAGTGCTCAGAGCCATTTGAACCACTTTCTCCTGATAACGACGTCCTCTTGAGCAGTCCCCGCCCGGAGATCCGAATGGGGGACTATTTTACCTCCGGAATCTTTACCCAAGAGGACGCCATCATCATTTAATCATACAGTAAAGCTGCATGTCCTCGGGAAAAATTACGGCTGTAGTTTCCCCTTGCTTTCAGCCGTTCGCAGTACCAGCACAGCAAGGCCGTTTTGGTTAATGTTACAAGGCCAGATCAGTCAGTCATCCAGACTGTTGCCCCTGCAACTACTGAAAAGGCTGCTGCCCCTCTTCAGGAACCACATGTTTGTCTGGCCTCTCAACAGATACCCCTCCGTTGTGGTAGCACCTACGGTACGGCCATCTGTATCGCTGAGGCACGCAAGCCTCCCCACCAACGGCAAGGTCCATGGTTCATGGGGGAAGTCCTTGGCATTGCCAGTCTACAATTTATATCCTCTCTACTTCGACCATATTCAGTTATTTTGTTCCCCAAATAGAAAAACTCATTAACTACTTTAAGTGTCTCATTTCCTAATCTAATTCCTGTAGCATCACCCGATTTAATTCGACTACATTCCATTATCCTCGTTTTGCTTTTGTTGATGTTCATCTTAAACCCTCCTTTCAAGACACTGTCCATTCTGTTCAACTGCTCTTCCAAGTCCTTTGCTGTCTCTGACAGAATTACAATGTCATCGGCGGACCTCAAAGTTTTTATTTCTTCTCCATGGATTTTAATACCTACCCCCATTTGTTCTTTTGTTTCCATTACTGCTTGCTCAATATACAGATTGAATAACATTGGGGAGAGGCTACAACCCTGTCTCACTCCATTCCCAACCACTGCTTCCCTTTCATGCCCCTCGACTCTTATAACTGCCATCTGGTTTCTGTACAAATTGTAAATAGCCTTTCGCTCCCTGTATTTTACCCAAGCCACCTCCAGAATTTGAGAGTATTCCAGTCAACCTTGTCAAAAGCTTTCTCTAAGTCTACAAATGCTAGAAACGTAGGTTTGCCTTTCCTTAATTTATTTTCTTAGGTAAGTCGTAAGATCTGTATTGCCTCACGTGTTCCAACATTTTTTCGGAATCCGAACTGATCTTCCCCTAGGTCGGCTTCTACCAGTTTTTCCATTCGTCTGTAAAGAATTCGCGTTAGTATTTTGCAGCAGTGGCTTAGTAAACTGATAGTTCGGTAATTATCAAATCTGTCAACACCTTCTTTCTTTGGGATTGGAATTATTATATTCTTCTTGAAGTTTGAGGGTATTTCGCCTGTCTCATACATCTTGCTCACCAGATGGTAGAGTTTTGCCAAGACTGGCTCTCCAAAGGCTGTCAGTAGTTGTAATGGAATGTTGTCTACTTCCGGGGCCTTGTTTCGACTCAGGTCTTTCAGTGCTCTGTCAAATTCTTCGCGTAGTATCATATCTCCTATTTCATCTTCATCTACATTCTCTTCTATTTCCATAATATTGACCTCAAGAACATCGCCCTTGTATAGACCCTCTATATATTCCTTCCATCTTTCTGCTTTCCCTTCTTTGCTTAGATTTGGGTTTCCATCTGAGCTCTTGATATTCATGCAAGTGGTTCTCTTTTCTTCAAAGGTCTCTTTAATTTTCCTGTAGGCTGTATCTATCTTACCCCTAGTGATATGTGCCTCTACATCCTTACATTTGTCCTCAAGCCATATGATATATGTAATACATAAATACATATATGTAATACATAAATATGACCACTTCCCAAGAACTTAACAACACCAGTGCTACGGCTGATGACAAATCGTGGCGTCCGTGTTTGTTCACATACGGTTTATGCTTATAATGAACCAAGTAAAATGTCTGATGATAGTGTCATAATTATAAAGGAGGCCGAACTCAATAGCGTTTCGCTCTTCAAAATCAGATTCAGCAGTAATTACAGTACTGCGAACTTTGAAATTTATCTGTTTTGAACATTAAACAGATTGCTGTCTCACCCGGACACAGCATTGCTCAGAATTGGTACGGTTAGACGGCAAGGGGTGGCATGACGGGCGACAATGAAACCCCGCTTTCCCTCGGCCGTTGCTTCCCGCACGTTTCACAGCCGTTTTATTCACGCAGCTGTCAATGTCGCATCCTCCCGTGTTCACGCCACAAAATTTGAGCACTGTAAAAGCATAACCATGCTTTAATGTTTCGAATCACGTTCAGATTACGTCGAATGGTTTTGAAGAGTCCCTCATGGTTCCAGCCTGTACACGAGAGCGAACATTGTGGTCGCGCTGCGCTCCAAAAGGGTGCGATTACGTTCGAAGAGAGTGAAGCCTCACAGTGTCCTTAGAGAAGGGCTGAAGCGCCCTAGGGTGTCAGCAGTGTCAAACGCTCGCACTGCTAACTGCCGTTTTGGACCGTGAAGTGTGTGAGAACCAACGCCCCAGGGAAACGGGTGGTTTTTATTGACACCCCTTAAGCCATCCGCTCGGCCTTTTCGTGTTGATTCTGATCAGCGGTGTGTCTATAATATTTCCCTCTGCTACCCTTAAGAAAACCGCGTGATTTCAACGCCGGGCGCTACGGTTCTGACCTCCACCGCAGAGGCGTCAAAAGAAGGGGTCAGATGTGGGTAAGAGGGCCTGTGACGACCTTCCGACCGTGTGACACGCCCACGGTGGCATCGGGCAGAATCGTGGTGAAATCTACTGCCAATGTGACTTCACTAACCCACCTTACACGCCACTTGAACTTCTGAGTTGTGGCCAATTAACTGCACGTGTCGGGACCTTCCTGTTTGACGCGCCATTGAGTGACGTTGCAGTGTGCTGCGCTTTTGTGCCATAACACAGGGAGATCGTACGCACCGTTGAGGGAAATTTCAAACAGTAGCGTCGCAGTGAGTCGGAATTACGGGGTCTCGAAAAAGTTAGTCCTTAATTCTGTTGGCAGTGTATACAGGGTGGCCCATTGATCGTGACCGGGCCAAATATCTCACGAAATAAGCGTCAAACGAAAAAGCTAAAAAAGAATGAAACTTGTCTAGCTTGAAGGGGGGAACCAGATGGCGCTATGGTTGGCCCGCTAGATGGCGCTGCCATACGTCAAACGGATATCAACTACGTTTTTTTAAAAATAGGAATCCCCATTTTTTATTACATATTCGTGTAGTAGGTAAAGAAATATGAATGTTTTACTTGGACCACTATTTCGCTTTGTGATAAATGCCGCTGTAATAGTCACAAACATATGGCTCACAATTTTAGACGAACAGTTGATAACAGGTAGGTTTTTTAAATTAAAATACAGAACGTAGGTACGTTTGAACATTTTATTTCGGTTGTTCCAATGTGATACATGTACCTTTGTGAACTTATCATATCTGAGAACGCATGCTGCTACAGCGTGATTTACCTGTAAATACCACATTAATACAATAAATGCTCAATATGTCCGTCAGCCTCAGTGCATTTAGCAAAACGTGTAACGACATTACTCTCTACAGCGAGTAGTTCGCATTCCGTAATGTTCGCACATACATTGACAATGCGCAGACGCATGTTGTCAGGCGTTGTCGGTGGATCACGATAGCAAATATCCTTCAACTTACCCCACAGAAAGAAATCCGGGGACGTCAGATCCGGTGAACGTGCGGGCCACGGTATGGGGCTTCGACGACCAATCCATCTGTCACGAAATATGCTATTCAATACCGCTTCAACCGCACGCGAGCTATGTGCCGAACATCCATCATGTTGGAAGTACATCGCCATTCTGTCATGCAGTGAAACATCTTGTAGTAACATCGGTAGAACATTACGTAGCAAATCAGCATACATTAACCCGTCAAGGTCGCTGATGCTCCACTTGTCGCAGCCATCGTGGATTTTCCGTTGGCCAATAGTGCTTATTATGCCGGTTTACGTTACCGCTGTTGGTGAGTGACGCTTCGTCGCTAAATAGAACGCGTGCAAAAAATCTGTTATCGTCCCGTAATTTCTCTTGTGCCCAGTGGCAGAACTGTACACGATGTTCAAAGTCGTCGCCATGCGATTCCTGATGCATAGAAATATGGTACGGGTGCAATCGATGTTGACGTAGCATTCTGAACAGCGACGTTTTTGAGTTTCCCGATTCTCGCGCAATTTGTGTGCTACTGATGTGCGGATTAGCCGCGACAGCAGCTAAAACACCTACTTGGGCATCATCATTTGTTGCAGGTCGTGGTTGACGTTTCACATGTGGCTGAACACTTCCTATTTCCTTAAATAACGTAACTATCCGGCGAACGGTCCGGACACTTGGATGATGTCTTCCAGGATACCGAGCAGCATCACAGCACACGCCCGTTGCGCATTTTAATCACAATAGCAATACATCAACGCGATATTGACCTTTTCCTCCATTGGTAAACGGTCCATTTTAACACGGGTAATGTATCACGAAGCAAATACCGTCCGCACTGTCGGAATGTTACGTGATACCACGTACTTATACGTTTGTGACTATTACAGCGCCATCTATCACAAAGCGAAAATAGTGGTCCATCTAAAACATTCATATTTCTTTACATACTACACGAATATGTAATAAAAATGGGGGGTCCCTGTTTAAAAAAACGCAGTTGATATCCGTTTGACCTATGGTAGCGGTATCTAGCGGGCCAACCATAGCGCCATCTGGTTTCCCCCTTGAAGCTAGACGAGTTTCGTTCTTTGTAGTTTTTTCGCTAGATGCTTATTTCGTGAGATATTTGGCCCGGTCACTATCAATATGCCACCCTGTATATGACAGTTCTTTACGGAGAACGCAGTAGGAAGGCGAGGTGAACAGGTGAATCGTACGGACAGAGGTATCCCGACGGACGGTGTTCAACAAGAATAACAATTCAGCAAACTCGAAAAAAATTATTGTTGCAAAGACAATGGATTACTATGGAGAAGGTAAGGAGAAAGTGTGCAGCGAGCGGAGAGAACGAAATAGACGTCGCTCATGACGCACATGTTAACTGTAGGGAAACTGCGATAGCCTCTGGACTAAAGGTGGGGTCGAATAGAACGCGACCTGGGCAAGTCGCTGAAATCTTCGATGGGCCGGTGTTAACAGATCGTCAAATTTCTTCCACAAAGAAATTTGAACAAATATTCATCACATTTCTTTGACAAAGATCTTTGACGTGGCGTAAAAAGGACCATTTGTCATCAAATTTATTTTAAAACTGTGACACTTTTATGACACTAATATACTATATTATAATGGAATATTATGGTACGGTCCAAACTAAGTGTCCAACAACGAAAAGAAGAAAGACAATTATAAACAAATTTTACCAACTTAGCCAAAGATGGACACGTAAAGGAAATTTTGAGTAAGTTCGTAAAGGTAATGCACGTCTGTTTTCATGTTACACAGTTAATTAAATTGACCGGCAAGGTCAATGTCTATTGCCTTCAGAGACTTATAAACAGGAACACTGCGCCGCCATCGGCTACGATAACCACGACGCACGGGCATTGCAGAGGCACGTTAAGTGAACGTAGCAAGCTAACACCCAGTGAACGCCCAGAGCAGAGCTTCCGCACTCCTCGACGTTCGCAGAGCGAAAGCAAATGCAGCTCCGTGCTGAGGCGCAGTTGACCCCCTGCAGGCAGCTTATCGCTTGCCCCCACTCCGCCGTAAGTCACGTGACCACATCCGGTCGCAGAGCAATAGCGTGCACGGCCTCTAGTAACACTAGAGAGGCCGCGGCGCCTGGCTGCCCGCCAGAGGCCAAGTCCGCCTCAAGGTCACGCTCCGCCTAGCACAGAGACGATCTCAGAGACATCTGTTCGCATCTTCAAAAGCGTGTATTGTCCCCTCTTGCACCAGTGACGGCATTCAACCTATCAGGCATGTTCCTGATTAATGCGGTAATGTCCTGCTGATGAATCATATCCCATTCTTCGAGGAGGGCGTTTCGTAGGTCCTATATGGTCTCTGGATAATGCTGACAGGCTCTTCATCCCAACCGGTTTCAAAGTGCTCAACAGGATTCAAATCAGGGCTTCGAGCAGGCCAACCCGAAGCACGAATTTCTGTTTCATCTAAGAACTCTTGCACAATTCCCGCAACGTGTGGGCATGCACTGCCGTGCATTAGCGTAAAATCATCACCAATAATTGGAGCGAAAGGCACAAAATGCTCCAGAAGGATTTCCTAGACATGCCGACATGCGGTAAGGCTCCCACGCTCCACGAAGACCAAATCCGTCCTTGCAGCTGTACTGATTCCTGCCCACACAATTACAGAACCACCCTGAAAAGGCGTCCGGGTTGAGAATGTGCAAGGGGAATACCCTCTCTCTTCTCTCATCTGATCGGAGGTCAAATCGCGACTCATTAATGAACAACACTTGATTTCATTGTTCTACTGTCCAGCCAAGATATGCCCTTGCCAAACGTAGTCGACTGTGCAATGCTCTCTGTGAGTTCCGCACCCGTAGCAAGTTTTCTGGGCTGAAGATTGGCGTCTTCCAGTCTTGCTCGAGAGGTTCTCTCACCAACAGGTGACCCCTCGAACCTGGTGGAGTCGATTTCGTGCCACAGCAGCGGTGCTGTGACGATTGTGCAGATCTTGAAGTTGTAAGAAGCGGTCATCTCTCTCCGATGTTGCTCTACTTGGGCCTGTTCTGGTCTCCTTGCAAAGCCTGTACGGTTCTGGAAATCCTGGACGGTGTAGTCCTCAACACTACCGCAACGTAATGCATACTGCGGCCATCTTCCACCAAAGCAACAGCTTTCGCAGCTTGTTTAGGGCTTAACGGTGTACTTCAGAAAGCTGATAACGACAATCACAGAAAGATTCTAGACTCACCTGTGATTGAAAGGGGAGCAGTTCAGGGCACAACAATAAGCGCTACAAGAGCAGGAAAACATTATTCACTTACATTCAGTGACGCGTTTTCCAGGTTGTGCGGGAAACAAATGAGGCTAGTGTAATAAACAATCAATACTTCACTGTCTGATTTCGTAGACATTCCCGGCGTAATAACTGCTGATATTCTTCACGGGTTTGCAGCCGGGTCATGTCGCCCTCCAGACACAATATTTCGGCGGACCCGCTGGCCGCCATCTTCAGGTGAGTTAATGCTCGTGCACTGCCTCGCCAGAACTGAATTCCAGCCACAACGACGGAAACCTTTATACACCACGGACAGAGCAGCGCCTCCTGGCGGCAAGTAGACCCGCAGCGCGCCAGTGGGAGAAGACGACAGAAACGATAAATCGCAGCAGCACTAGTTGGAAGAATACAATGATCGAAAAGAAGACCGAAGTTGTTAAATGCCGGATAAAATCGGATTCCATATCTTACTTACAAGGGAACCTCCCCATCGCACCCGCCTCAGATTTAGTTATAAGTTGGCACAGTGGATAGGCTTTGAAAAACTGAAAACAGATCATTTGAGAAAACAGGAAGAAGTTGTGTGGAACTGTGAAAAAATAAGCATAATATACAAACTGAGTAGTTCATGGGAGGATAGGCAATGTCAAGGACACTGGGAAATCAGCAGCGCCGTGGTCTCGTGGTAACGCGAGCAGCTGCGGAACGAAAGGTCCTTGGCTCAAATCTTCCTTCGAGTGAAAAGGTTAATTTTTTATTTTCAGTTTATGTGACAAAACTCTTATGTTTTCATCACTTTTTTGGGAGTGATTATCACATCCACAAGAAAACCTAAATCGGGCAAGGTAAAAATGGTTCAAATGGCTCTGAGCACTATGGGACTCAACATCTTAGGTCATAAGTCCCCTAGAACTTAGAACTACTTAAACCTAACTAACCTAAGGACATCACACACACCCATGCCCGAGGCAGGATTCGAACCTGCGACCGTAGCAGTCCCGCGGTTCCGGACTGCAGCGCCAGAACCGCTAGACAACCGCGGCCGGCTCGGGCAAGGTAGAAGAATCTTTTTACCCCTTCGCCAAGTGTACAAGTTAGGTGGGTCGACAACATATTCCTGTCATGTGACGCACATGCCGTCACCAGTGTCGTATAGAATACATCAGATGTGTTTTCCTGTGGAGGAATCGGTTGACCTATGACCTTGCGATCAAATGTTTTCGGTTCCCATTGGAGAGGCACGTCCTTTCGTCTACTAATCGCACGGTTTTGCGATGCGGTCGCAAAACACAGACACTAAACTTATTACAGTGAACAAAGACGTCAATGAACGAACGGACAGATAATAACTATGCAAAAATAAAAAAAATAAAATTTTCACTCGAGGGAAGACTTGAACCAACGACCTCTCGTTCAGCTGCTGCTCACGCTACCACGGGACCACGACGCTCCTGAGCTCACTTTGTCCATGATGTTGCCTATGCGACCCGTGGTCTACTCAGTTTGTATATTTTGCTTATTTTTTCACAGTTCCACACAACTTCTTCCTGTTTTCTCGATTGATCTGTGTTCAGTTTTTCAAGGCCTATCCACTGTGCCAACTTATAACTAAATCTGAGGGGGGTGCGATGGGGAGGTTCCCTTGTTAGAGGAAAACCTTTATCCCTGTTAATAATATTACTTGATAATCTAATTTCAATGGATTCTTTAAGAACACATTCCCAACAGCGGGAAGCAGGAGCGATCAACTGTGTCTTGTCATGCATCATCCTGCGTCCTTCCTTAAGGCAGTGTTCTGCCACTGCCGACTTCTCTGGTTGTAACAGCAGAGTGTGCCGATGATGTTCCACGCACCGGTCCTGAATAGTTCGAATAGTATGACCAATATACTTCTTTCCACAGTGTCACGGAATTTCATAGACCCCGGGATTCCTCAAGCCCATATCATCTTTAACTGAGCCAAGAAGGGCTCTAGTCTTTGCCACCGGCGTAAAAACACTTTTAATATCATATTTTCTTAAAATTCTTGAAAGTTTGGATGATGTACCCCCCGCAAAGGGTAAATAAGCAACAGCTTCAAAAGTTTCCTCTAATGGCTCACGTGACGGACCAAACTGAAGAGCACGGCCTATTTGTTGTTCCGTATATCCATTCTGTTTAAAAACAATCTTAAAATGACCAAGTTCTTCTTTCAAATGTTCCTCGTCAGAAATGGCATAAGCTTTTTTCACCAGAGTCCGCAAAACTGCACTACGTTGGTGTGGTGGATGACAACTGGTCGCATGAAGATAACGGTCAGTATGAGTAGGTTTCCGATAAACACCGTGACCAGAAGTCCCAACGTCTTTTCTTTGAACTAAAACATCAAGAAATGGAAGTTTACCATCACTTTCAATTTCCATAGTAAATTGAATACTCGGATGTAGACAGTTAAAATGATCTAAAAAGCGATTCAAAGCATCAATTCCATGTGGCCAAACCATAAAAATGTCATCAACGTATCTCAAAAAACACTTTGGCTTAAGAAACGAAGTTTTGAGTGCCATGTCCTCAAAGTCTTCCATAAAAAGCTTGGCGACTATGGGGGAGAGTGGACTCCCCATAGCCACTCCGTCAGTTTGCTCAAAATATACATCATTAAAAAGAAAATACGTTGAAGTCAACACATGACGACATAACTTGGTGGTTTCTTCATCTAATTTCTCACCGATTAGTAACAAGGACTCTTCAAGAGGAACCCGAGTAAAGAGAGAAATAACATCAAAGCTGACGAACAAGTCAGAAGGACCACAGTACAACGATTTTAATCGTCGAATAAAGTCGGACGAATTTGATATGTGATGTTCACATGTTCCCACATATAGCCTGAGGACTGAAGCTAAATATTTGGCCAACGCCAAAAACATACCCCGTCTGAAAAAATTGGTTGAAGTGCTGCACTCTTGTCACATAGATAATTACACGATGATTACACGTCGTGTATCGGGTGTTGAGTTTTCCGTGCCGGTCAGTGTACTTCGTCATAGTTTCTTCAGAATGGCCGACGGAGATTTGTTGCTATGCTCTGTAGTTGCGTGCACTGAAATTGCATTTTAATACTGAACCGTGTCGGCTCGTATCGATTTCTCTTCCGGGCGACTTCCTCTGCTTGGTTTTCTCCTTCGGTCGTCCGTTGCCGCTGCTGCCACGCCGCGGCCAATGGGCCGAATTTTCGCGTCGTGCGACTCTCGTTTGGACAGCGCTAGGTGGAACTAGGGGCTCCGAGATGAAGCTGTCGGGACGAGTTGGCCGATTGTGCGGGAAGTGACTAAAGGCACCGTTCCGCGAGCGGTTGATGGCTCTTTATAGTCAGCACCGCCATTAAACTGTAGTTTATTTACAGTGTTACATTTACACTTAAATGACTGTGTAAGTGTAAATGTAACACTGTAAACAAACAACAGTCTAATGGCGGTACTGACTTTAAGGAAATACAGTATGACTGTGGCTCTGCATTATGAAAAAAAAAATTATTAAAGGTTGATGGCTATTGGTTTTCCATCGAAAGCGTGTTGCCGCCACCACCGCCCATTGTGTTACCTCTTGGTAACAAGCTGTCACTTGCAACCGTCTCGCCTGTGATTTCATCGGGAACGACCGTTGATTGGTTGGTTGGTCGGTCGTTCGAGTCAGCGGACGACGTGTATTGGCTCTCCCGGCTACTTCTGGGTTCTGAGTGCCCCTGACTACTTGCAGTTCGCCGCTGTTGCTGCACAGTGACTTGTTTTAGTGTTGTTTCAGTTGTTTGTGGTATTGTTTCTTGGTGGACCTGTAAGGGGTCCAACTAACAGGAGTCTACTGCGATAGATAGGGCAGTTATTGCGTCGAGTTGTTAAACTCCTTTTTTAATTGTGTTTTAAAATTACGTTGGCTTCCAGTGGGGTGTCAGTTAGTCCTAGCCGCACAGGGAGACGACTGTCAAGTAGCGGACACTGTACGAGGTGTGGCTAGAAAAAAACCGGACTAGTACTGGTGAAACAATAAAACGAATGCAATAAGGCTGAAAGTCGCGTGGCCTGTCACGTGACTCTCGCTCCGCCTACTGCTCGAGTTTCATCTGCCTCCTGCACTCAGTCTGCCCGTGGCGTCTGTTTTAAGTAGTTGACGTTTTGTCTGTGCGTCGGAAAATGTTGAGTGTACAGAAAGAACAGCGTGTTAACATCAAATTTTGTTTCAAACTAGGAAAATCTGCAAGTGAAACGTTTGTAATGTTACAACAAGTGTACGGCGATGATTGTTTATCGCGAACACAAGTGTTTGAGTGGTTTAAACGATTTAAAGATGGCCGCGAAGACACCAGTGATGACACTCGCACTGGCAGACCATTGTCAGCAAAAACTGATGCAAACATTGAAAAAATCGGCAAACTTGTTCGACAAGATCGCCGTTTAACAATCAGAGCAGTGTCTGAGTTAACAGGAGTTGACAAGGAAAGTGTTAGGCAGATTCTTCATGAAAGTTTCAACATGAACAAAGTGTGTTCAAAAATGGTTCCAAAGTGTCTCACAATTGAACAGAAGGAACGCCGAAGAATGATTTGTTCTGACATCCTGGAAAACATTGAAAGTGATCCCACCTTCTTACAAAATGTTATTACTTGCGATGAATCGTGGTTTTTTACTTACGATCCCGAAACTAAACGCCAATCGATGCATTGGAAAACTCCTGGTTCTCCACGACAAAAAAAAAGCACGAATGTCAAAATCGAAATTCAAGGCAATGATGATTGTTTTTTTTGACATCAAAGTGATTGTGCACATTGATTGGGTACCAGAGGGACAAACAGTGAATCAGCATTACTACATTAGCGTCCTGGCTACCCTACGTGAGCGAGTACGGAGAAAACGGAACGATTTGTGGAGAAAAAAGTCATGGATCCTTCACCAAGACAATGCCCCAGCTCACAGTGCGTTGTCAGTGAAGACGTTTTTGGCAAAACACCACATTCCCATCTTAGATCATCCACCCTACTCACCTGATTTGGCCCCCTGTGACTTTTTTTTCCCTAAAGTCAAGTCAGCTTTGAAAGGAACTAGATTTGAGACTGTTGAAGCAGTAAAAGAAAAAGCGACGGAAGTAATGTATGGACTTACCGAAAATGATCTGCAGCATTGCTATGAACAGTGGAAAATTGGTATGGAGCGGTGTAGAGACCGAGGAGGAGAGTACATTGAAGGAGATAACATGAAATTGTAAATAATTGTAAATAAATGTTTTTTCCAGCATCAGTCCGGTTTTTTTTCTAGCCGCACCTCGTAAACTGTTGATGAATGCCCTATATTGGTAAGATGCAGCATTTGCAAAAAAATGGTTCAAATGTCTCTGCGCACTATGGGACTTAACTGCTGAGGTCATCAGTCCCCTAGAACTTAGACCTACTTAAACCTAACTAACCTACGGACAACACACAAATCCATGCCCGAGGCAGGATTCGAACCTGCGACCTTAGCGGCCGCGCGGCTCCAGACTGTAACGCCTAGAACCGCTCGGCCACATCGGCCGGCAGCATTTGCATCTAGTGAAATTTTTGAATGAGCAGTCAATCTTAACGCTGTCCGTCTACTTGTTGTAAGTACCTTGGATTACTCTTGTGTTTAAATATTACTCTCTTGTTTAAATGTTTCTCAGTAATTATACACTATGTGACCAAAACTATCCGGACACCCCCAAAAACATACGTTTTTCATATTGGGTGCATTGCGCTGCCACCTACTGCCAGATACCCCATATCAGCGACCTCAGTAGTCATTAGACATCGAGAGAGGGCAGAATGAGGCGCTCCGCGGATATCACGGACTTCGAACTCGGTCAGGTGATCGAGTGTCACTTGTGTCATACGTCTGTCCACAAGATTTCCACATTCCTAAACTTCCCTAGGTCCACTGATTCCGATTTGATACTGAAGTGGAAACGTGAAGGAACACGTACAGTACAGAAGCGCACAGTCTGTTGACTGACAGAGACCCCAGTCAGTTGAAGAGGTCGTAATGTGTAATAGGCAGACATCTATCCAGACCATCACACAGGAATTCCAAACTGCATCAGAATCCACTGCAAGTACTATGACAGTTAGGCGGAAGGTGAGAAAACTTGGATTTCATGGTTGAGTGGCTGTTCATAAGCCACACATCACTCCGGCAAATGCCAAACGACGCCTCGCTTGGTATAATGAGAGTAAACATTGGACAACTGAAAAGTGGAAAAACGTTGTGTGAAGTGACGAATCCCAGTGCACCATGTGGTGATCCGATGGCAGGATGTGGGTATTGCGAATGCCCGGTGAACGCCATCTGCCAGCGTGTGTAGTTCCAAAAGCAAAATTCTGAGGCGGTGGTGTTATGGTGTGGTCGTGTGTCTCATGGAGGGGGCTTGCACCCCTTGTTTTAAGCACCTTCTTGCTTCCCACTGTTGAAGAGCAATTCAGGGATGGCGGCTGCATCTTTCAACACGATCGAGCACCTGTTCATAATGCACGGCCTGTAGCGGAGTGGTTACACTACAATGACATCCCTTAATGGACTGGCCAGCACTGAGTCCTGACCTGAATCCTACAGAACACCTTGAGAGGTGGCATGAGCCACTTCTCATATTTCTATCTTACTCTGAGTAATTCGATTTTCCTCTCTAATTGCATGCGGTGAAAAGTCGCTATTCCTTCACACGTGGACTTCCCACGCAGCGTCTCTCGTCACCCGGGTGGTCCGGTGACAGGCGGGTACTGCTAATCTTGAAAGGGTTAAGCCGACGGGTATGAGGGAGTCGAGTGGATGCTTTCCAGACGCCGACATTGTCATAAGAGCGGCGGCGACACGCCCACAGGGGCCTGACGGAGCGGCTGGGCTAGAGAGTCCGTTACTTCGCCGAAACTTAGTGAAAACACTTTCTGGCAGGCTACCAGCAAGGCGTGGGAATGACTTGTGTCCAAGGCAGTCTTGGCGGGCAAAATCCCGCGTTTTCTGCAAAATTATAATTGTGATTGGCTTGTTCAGGGAATAGCTCTGTGACGTAGCAAAATCGGCGCAGAAATTGGCGCCAAGTATCTCCATTGGTGGAATAGTACCACGTCGGCAATAGAGGGGAATTTTCCGCCGGTTTTCGAGTTTCTGATTGGCTCCACATACCACTTGGTCATAAATGTCACAATCTAGTTTATGGACAACTTCACCTTCGCATCATTTATTTGAGTATCCAGTTTGATCTATTGTAAATGTTTCATGTCTTTTGCTTATTATTTTGAATTTAGTCATAATAAATCAAATTGTTATTTTGGACAGAACTTTCATTCTGTTAATTGGTAGAGCAACCCTTTCATTTCTCACTACGTTAATGAAACTTACCTTTATCTAATTAATTTCTATTCAGTTAAATTATTGCAGGTGCGAAACTCTTTTCTACTCTCTTGCAGGGTCGATTACAGTCAGTTCGCGTTTCTTCTTAATCCATGCGCAACAGCAAAAGTCGGAGTTAGAAAAGGGGGGGGGGCTTAGGGCATCATTTCCATATGAAGATTCTAGAAGAATATAGTGTTAAATACACTGCTAGCCCCGGCACCTCGCAACCTTTCGTATGTTATGGAACGCCGACGTCGTGCCAGGCCTCACCGACCGACATCGATACCACTCATCAGTGCAGCACTCCATGAAGAATGGGCTGCAATTCGCCGAGAAACCTTCCAGAACCTACTTAAACCTATGCCTGCGAGAGTGGAAGCTGTCATCAACGCTAAAGGTGGGCCAACACCATATTGAACTCAATAATCACCGATGGAGGGCGTCACGAACTTGTAAGTCATCTTCAGCCAGATGTCTGGATACACAGCTTGTGAAACGCCCACGGTGAGATGTGTTATACTGTGTACAGTGCATGACGCATACGTTACTCGTCACGAGAGTTGACAAACACACATTTAATGTACTGTGCGGCAGGATGTAGTATTCGTAAAACAGCACAGGCGCCATCCTAATTGGAAAAGTTTATCTCTGTGGATACCAGTTTACAAAAGGCGGGGTCATTTGCGCTACAAAGAGCCGGCCAAGGTTCCTGCCAAAGCATGTCTGAACACCAGACTCCGAGGAGGTGGTGTTGGATCCAGCGATAAGCACCCATCCGCTTGGCGTTGAAATGCACGCTTCCGAGGATACAGAGAGTACTGGTGGAATAGGTGTTACATCCCACCATAACGTGTGCAAGCACTGGGACCGACAGAATTTGAGCGCCGCATTACCTGGTGTTCCTGCGTGATGCGCTGCCATAGTTATTGAAAATTGTACCCCTTGTTGTCTGGGACAGGATGTGGTTTCAACACGCCTTAGCGCCAACCCACTTCGACGCTAAAGTCCGTGAGCACCTGAACTACATGTACCATCGCCGTTGGATCGGTACGGGAGGTCCTGTCCCATGGCCAACGCTATTGCCGGGCCTCACACCTATGGACTTTTTCCTCTGAGGTTACGTCAAGACGTACGAAACCTCCGTGGAAACTAATGAAGACCCGCTTGCTATGGTCCATGTTGCCTGTCTCCTGGTTCAACAGACACCAGGGATCTTTGAGAGAGAGCGGCAGAACTTCATGCGCCGTTGCCACGCATGCATTGAGACTGCCGGTCGTCACTTTTAATAATTACTTTGAGACATGTTGTTGTTATGTGGTGTACACTAATTCGTCCATAATACAGTAAGTATGCATAACCAACCATTGCTTCGCTATTTCAACGTAATCGGTTCTGGACTCACAGTCACCTGTTTCAATATGACGCAAAAGGTCTGAATCACCCTGCATAGCGGAGCATGTGCTACTGTAGGTGAAGATACGCATATAAAGAAGAAAGCGCCATAGGCGGAAGTGCTTGACTAGTAAATATTGCAGCTGGGAAAGGGAACATTGGTAGGGCCCCGCAACGCACAGAAGCAACGACAAAGCCAAAAAGTCTTTCTCAAGAATAAACAGCAGCTAATTCCAAAAAGTTAAAAAACGTGCCTGGTTTTAAATGTAATTGAAATGGTCTTTTACTGGTGAAACGTCCCCTTAGAACAATTATACATGACTGTGCTTAAACTGACACACAATATTTTTAGCGCAACGCAATCTGACTTTCAAAAATCCCTACAAAAGAATGGCCCTGACTAACATTAACCTATACGTTTCACAAATCACTTACCTCACAAAAATCTTGGTTACTCGAACTACCGCAATACAGCGAGCGCCACTACTGCCAGCTAAATAAAAGATTCAAACTACGGAAGGCACTAACTACTAATAGGCGTAGTTAGCAAATGAAAGATTTTGATAGAGAACAAACAATGTATTTACCTCAATAGTGTTCAAAAGTCATAATGTATATAGCAGTTCATGACATCCAGTCTTACAAATTTCAAAACTCCGCCATCTCTCTCCCCACATCCACCACTGCTGGCGGCTCACCTCCAACTGCGCAACGCTACGCGCTGTTAACATCCAGCTGCCCAATGCTACAATGGCGAGTATTACAATAATGCCAACCAGCCACAGACTGCACACAGCACAGCCAGTGATTTTCATATAGAGGTGGCGTTACCAATACAAAAACCTAAACAGCCTACTTACATAGCCCCCATGATCGACACAAAAAATTTTGCAAATTGTTTTGGGCACTGGCCAATACAGATTTGAAAAAATTTTTCGTAACTACAATAACAAAGAAATCAAATGCACACACTTATTGATACAATGTTGGTCAAAAGCTAAAATTTTCTTACAGTCCATAAAGACAGTCCTGATCATTCATCACAGTAAAATTGCAGTGTTTTTCTCAAAGTCTGAGCAGTAAAAGAAAATGCACACAGAAGTAGTAGATTTCCATGCAGTCTTGAAGAAGTAGTGTTGTCCTTCTAACGGAAAGACAGTGCTGACTCTTGACATGCAGGCAGGTAATGGGCCACAACAGAGCAAACCCACAGCAGAGTCAGTCGAAGTTTTGAAGAATATTGGTAGGTAGGTCATCACAGAGCAGACCCACTGTAGCCCTGGTAGAGATTATTGTATTGGTGGGCCACCAGAGGTGCAGATCCACTGCAGTCCTTGTAGAAATAATGGTATTGGTGGGTCATCAAAGGTGCAAACCCACTGCAGTCCTTGTAGAAATAATGGTATTGGTGGGTCATCAAAGGTGCAGACCCACTGCAGTCCTTGTAGAAATAATGGTACTGGTGGATCATCAAAGATACAGACCCACTGTAGTCCTTGTAGAGATAGCCAGCAACCATCTGTTACGACTGTGCAGGTGCACAATCACCATCGAAGAGTCTTGTGGACAATACAGCAAGTCCATAAACCACCACTTGTGCACTCACAAAAAAAAATTTTTTTTCTTTATTGTCCTTAGAACCAGCAATGCTGTTATCCAGTCCCTTGCTGAATTATTAACACACGTGCAAACACTATGAGTCCCTACTTCTCACATATTGTCCATATACTATGACCAACAGAAACGTGTACAGTGAAATGGAACTTACAAGTTAATAATATGATGAACTGGTGTCAATTACAATTTTATAACATAAGAATACAATTACAAAGGAACAAAATACATCATTAAAGAACATAACAATACAGATAACTCTGTAGTAGTACAGGCTTTACAAAAGAATAGAAATAAACAGATACATCAGTGTTACAGGAATTATGACATGAGTACATACATAAAGATCAGAATAACTTTTGAAACATCACCTTCACATATGTGCAACAAAACAGAATAAATAACGTCTAAACATCTTTTCAAAGTAAATAACATATTATCAGAAAAATTCTGCAATGTAACTCTCATCAGATAAACACATAAAGACAGGAAGAACACAAATATACAAGAGTACACAAACACATAGCAGAATAACAGAAAGGGAAAGGACAGGGTTTGTTTTACTGCATTATCTTGCAAACAAAACTTTCTTTACTTCTTGGAGATCTCCCTTTGTTCTTCATTATTTCAAAAAGTGCTATCTATACCTTCTTTCTGTACTTTTTTCGTAAAACTTCTCAAAGCATTTCTTCCAATTCATCGCAACTCATTCTCTTATATAGTCTACCCCCTCTTAAGCTAACTTAAATCTTCTGAGCTCAGATGCTAAACTAAGTGACGAGGCAATGCAGCAGCATAAAACAATTAATACAAACAGCAATGATAAAAAATACAAATGGCAAAGCAAGCAGCATAAATTAGCAAAGCAAATGCAATATTACAACTAATATAAGGCAATGCGCGGCAAACAAGAAAAATAAATCCGTAGTAAAACTGGCTTAACAGCGTAATACAAAGTCAAATTCAGTAACATTAAGCCTGGCAAACAGCAGCAGCAAATGCAATAACATATATCTAAACATGACAAAGCTCAAGCAGAAAAAATATTACAGTAAAAATGGCCATGTTTAATACCTATGTCACATCTTAACACTAGAGTGATGCATCACTGTAACTTGCTCTAGCAGACAAGTTACCAAGTCACTGACAAAAATTATGCATGCAATTCCTGTGAAGTGGAAATGTCTTATCGTGCTCCCTCATTTTTTTGGAGTACATCCATCATAAAGTTATTTTTTACCGGATGTGTAGGCATAAAATATTTATATTAGTACATCTATAAAATTTTATTTTAACCAATGCTGCAGTGCAGCTAGAAACTACGCTCCTGGAAATTGAAATAAGAACACCGTGAATTCATTGTCCCAGGAAGGGGAAACTTTATTGACACATTCCTGGGGTCAGATACATCACATGATCACACTGACAGAACCACAGGCACATAGACACAGGCAACAGAGCATGCACAATGTCGGCACTAGTATAGTGTATATCCACCTTTCGCAGCAATGCAGGCTGCTATTCTCCCATGGAGACGATCGTAGAGATGCTGGATGTAGTCCTGTGGAACGGCTTGCCATGCCATTTCCACCTGGCGCCTCAGTTGGACCAGCGTTCGTGCTGGACGTGCAGACCGCGTGAGACGACGCTTCATCCAGTCCCAAACATGCTCAATGGGGGACAGATCCGGAGATCTTGCTGGCCAGGGTAGTTGACTTACACCTTCTAGAGCACGTTGGGTGGCACGGGATACATGCGGACGTGCATTGTCCTGTTGGAACAGCAAGTTCCCTTGCCGGTCTAGGAATGTTAGAACGATGGGTTCGATGACGGTTTGGATGTACCGTGCACTATTCAGTGTCCCCTCGACGATCACCAGTGGTGTACGGCCAGTGTAGGAGATCGCTCCCCACACCATGATGCCGGGTGTTGGCCCTGTGTGCCTCGGTCGTATGCAGTCCTGATTGTGGCGCTCACCTGCACGGCGCCAAACACGCATACGACCATCATTGGCACCAAGGCAGAAGCGACTCTCATCGCTGAAGACGACACGTCTCCATTCGTCCCTCCATTCACGCCTGTCGCGACACCACTGGAGGCGGGCTGCACGATGTTGGGGCGTGAGCGGAAGACGGCCTAACGGTGTGCGGGACCGTAGCCCAGCTTCATGGAGACGGTTGCGAATGGTCCTCGCCGATACCCCAGGAGCAACAGTGTCCCTAATTTGCTGGGAAGTGGCGGTGCGGTCCCCTACGGCACTGCGTAGGATCCTACGGTCTTGGTGTGCATCCGTGCGTCGCTGCGGTCCGGTCCCAGGTCGACGGGCACGTGCACCTTCCGCCGACCACTGGCGACAACATCGATGTACTGTGGAGACCTCACGCCCCACGTGTTGAGCAATTCGGCGGTACGTCCACCCGGCCTCCCGCATGCCCACTATACGCCCTCGCTCAAAGTCCGTCAACTGCACATACGGTTCACGTCCACGCTGTCGCGGCATGCTACCAGTGTTAAAGACTGCGATGGAGCTCCGTATGCCACGGCAAACTGGCTGACACTGACGGCGGCGGTGCACAAATGCTGCGCAGCTAGCGCCATTCGACGGCCAACACCGCGGTTCCTGGTGTGTCCGCTGTGCCGTGCGTGTGATCATTGCTTGTACAGCCCTCTCGCAGTGTCCGGAGCAAGTATGGTGGGTCTGACACACCGGTGTCAATGTGTTCTTTTTTCCATTTCCAGGAGTGTAGATATTAAACAAAATAGGCAAAGCAAGACGTGAAACGTCATTCACTAGCCATAAGGCATTTCATAATGCAGTAAACAATCTTCCAACTAGCAAGACAATAGACATGAAATGTTTCTCATCATTTCACTTCAGTAAATATCATAAATTAAGAACTCTACAGTGTAATCATGTTTTCAAGTTTGAGGGTGTCGTATTTACGATGCTTTCTACAAAGGAATGTCAATAGCGAGGATAATGGCCTCTTTTTTTTCTCCACCTGTCCCTCTGAAAGGCACACACTAATGGCATTTTTCCAGGCGTCTGTCGCGCAGCTGGGTGCCCACGACGCATTACGTGAAGGTGGTCACTTAACTTTCTTACTGAATTATTTACGACAGCAGTTTCCGCTACAGTGACAGTCACATATAAAAATATTTCACAGGTCAAGAATTGCGTTACAAATCTGTAGAAACAAAATCCTATTGATATAACAGTGTCCAAAAAATTTTCGTCGGCATTGTAATACATTCACGCATTTACATACATTTCATAACTCTTAAAGTACGATTCTTGGTTTCCAACAACCTTTTTCACAAACCAGAGTCCCTAACCACTACTCATTATTCCTTACCTTATTCGTTGACACTTCTTCAATATTTCATCATAACAGATATGTAGCATAATAAAATAACTCATATAGCATCAGCTTATTGATCATAAACATACCGCAACAGCATAATACACATAGTCATCGTAATAATAACATCATAACACCTCAGTCAACTCTCAAAATCGTCATAGCTTCCTCCAATAATTTCAAAACCTAAAAAAATTCTCTGCTCATTTAAATAGTGTCATCTACCTGAAACGTACTGTAAAAATCATGATCCCATATCAAATATATCATTCAAAGCTCTCATAGTATCACAATGGTTCCGAAAAAATATGAACAGTTCACAAAGTACAGACAAAATACAATTTCATAAGTATGAAATTATCCAACTGTGTAATTGCGTAAACATGTGTCACTGATGTAGTAAAAAAAATGTTTGTCTCTCAGTTAAATGATCAGATAGCTGTGTAATTTATGTGTTAGAGAAATATGGTACCGAAGTGTAAAGTTGTATAAGCAAATACCATATTAGCTAGGGCTCCTTGTGCTTGCCAAACACATGGTACACAAAGTAAGCGTGTACCCCCCTGAGGATTAATGTAATTATACCCTCAGGTGTTACAGATTACAGCAATGGAATGAAATGTATCACGGAAAACCTTTGTATCATTGTACTTCAAATATCTTTAAAAATAAATGTTTTAAGTACAAAATTAATCACTCAAATACGTGTACTGAAGTGTCTTAGTTATCGTCCTCCGAAAGCTAAGTTCTGCAGAAGCCAATGTACTTACCTCATGATAAACAAAAGTGAAATGCTTTGCGTATAGATATCATAGTTATTACACTTATTGCCGTGATGATGAAAGTACTGTGCTGTAACTCATTGTTGTGCTACGGAAAAGGCAGTCTCATTGTAGCTATACCACAAAAGTTACTACTAAAACATGTTTTACTTTCCAGAATAATACAGAAAAACTGTGCAAAATCAACATTGTATATTGTCACTCATTAGTAGCGTCGTGATAAAATCGTGTAGCTGTCACATAAACTAATCACTGTGTCATCTGGTATCTCAGAGAAAGTACTTTAAATCCAGAATGTATTTTCAAGTAAACCAAAATGTTGCATTAAAATCTCATTAGCAGTACTGGTAAATGTTCTAAGTATGTGAGCCTTATATTCGTTACGTAATCGTGCAACTAACAAGCAAGAATGTACACACACAATAACACTGTGTCGTCTGTTCACAATAACAATGCATTCGTAATTTCTGTTTCAATAAGTTCTCTTGGTTCTTGACTGGATATTTCACTTCAAACATTGTTGCATGTTAACAGATTCTAAGTCTGACAAAGAGTACTAGTAACGTGAAGAGAAAAATTTTATAGCAAAGACTAAATTAAAAAACAAATTATCTCTCAATAAACGGTTTTACATGTGAAATGTGGTGTAAACCTTTACTCTTCCTAGTACACAGAGTTTCAACTTGAACGCAATTATCATATGGTATACGTCGGTAAAGAATACTGGAATTTTTCTCAATGTTAGCGTCTATGTTATTTTTCTCTGAGCCAGCCGGCGCACGTGGCTGCCTGTGGTGCGGGTCATTGTCTGCTATCTCTTTGTTGGCGTGCGTCGTTATTGGGATTAGGAGACCTAACTTCCACAAATTCACCTTGACGAGAAGGCCCTGCCCTGTTTGAAGCTCGCCAGTTCTGATGCAATTCAGGTCTGTCGTTACGATTATATCGTCTGTCGTCATGTCGGTAGATTCCATAGTTTCTTTCTTGCCGGTCACGTGGTGGGGAATTTCTTCCTGAATCGTAACTGCGCGCTGAACTGTTGCGTCTGAAGTTATTCTGTTTCCCTTGATAATAACTGTTTTTGTTCCCACATTGTCTGTTTCTATGGTAATCACTGTCATGTTCATTACTACGGAAATGTGATCTTTCTCTGTAACTATTATTACTCTGCCAGTGGTTGTCATATGGGTGGTGTCTGTTTTGGTCACGATTTGCGTTGTAAGAATAGACTTGTCGTGTCCAGTTATTGTTTCTGTCGTCACGGAATTGTGACGGATGTGACCTGTAGTGATTGCTTTCCTGTTTTCGCATCCCGCGACTGTCAGTGTCAATTTCTAATTCTTGTAAGAGTCCCTGGAAAGCTTCAATGTCGTCTTTGCAACGTCCTGCCAAAATAATATGTCGTAAATGTTCAGGCAATTTGATTAAGCAAATGCGGATGAGTTCTGAGGGGCTGTATGGGTTTGACAGGTACTGATTCTTGTGCAACATGTCTTCAAAATATTTCACAAGACTGGAAAATTCAGATGGTTCGAAACGTTTCATCATTATGATGCCATGTTTTACTCGATCTTGTGTGGCTTGAGACCAATATGCTGAGAGGAAGGCATGATAAAATTCTTCTTCACTGTGGCACTCGTGAATGACCGATCGCATTCTTACAGCTGGTTCATTCTCTAAATAGCCACACATAAATTCTAACCTGTGCTCTAATGACCAGTTGGGAGGAAAACAATGAGAGAATTGATGGAGCCACGCTTGTGGATGAATGTCGTTGTCAGAATTCTTAAATGTTTTGAATTTACGTGTAGTAATGAACAGCTTATAGTCAAAGTCATCATGTCGGCGAGTCGCATATCGGTCATTGTTACGTCGTTTCGGCGGTTCCATTTCAAAATTCGGTGCACCTTGCCAATTTCTTTTATAATTTCCGAAATGCGCTGTGTTATTATTTTGTGGCTGTTCCGTATTTCTATGTCCCTCTTCCCGTATGGGGGCGCGAGTGTCCTCTGAAATACGTAATTCTTGTATTACCTGTGTCAGCTGATCTTGTACTTCCCGGATTTCTCTTTGGTGTTGCGTATTAATTTGATTCTGATTTTGTTTGAATTTCCTAATTTGTTCGCACTCTTCTGTGTCATTAAAGACTTCCGGTTTTGTGTCATTCAGGTTATCATCTACCTTCGTAGATAAATTATTTAGCTGATCCGAAAGTTCAACTACTTTCTCTGATAATGAACTAATTTCCTCCATGTGTCTTTCTGAACCAATTTTCAGAGTATCTACTGTGTCCTTTAAGTTTTCCTGAGTTTTTGCAAGTTGCGTAACCGAATCGGTAGATGCAACGGAGTCAATTTCAGCTTGCAAGGTCTCATGATTTTCATGAACAATAGTTTGCAGTTCTTTTATGGCTGCTTCGTGATTCTGTAATGCATTTTCATGCCACGAAAAAATAGGTTGAAAATGCTCACAAATTTGTGTTTTTACGTCATTACAGACTTTTTGACATTTCGATTCAGTGTTATGTAACTCAGTAGTTAAATCTTCACGTGTTTGTTCAAGCGTGGTGTCTAACTTCCGAAGATTTTGTTCCATTGTGTCTAACTTTTGAAGCTTTTACTGTGTTTGTCTCTGATTTTGTTCCATTGTGTCTAACTTTTGAAGATTTTGTTCCATTGTGTCTAACTGTTGCTGTGTTTGTCTCTGGTGTTGTTCCATTGTGTCTAACTTTTGAAGATTTTGTTCCATTGTGTCTAACTTATGAAGCTTTTGTCCCATTTGTTGCATTAATTGTAATAACAATGCACTGGTGTCTGAAACATGTTCCTCAGTGCTATTCGACAATGAATTTGAACCGGCAATATTCGCATTTTGAAAAGCAGGAAATGTGTCATGACTTATTTGAGAAAACGGCGACGACGCAAAACCTGAACCTACAGTATTTGCAGGATTGTGTCCTGTCATTTCGGATTCCTGAGGCAAGCTGTTGCCGACCGATAGATCGATAATGCTTCCCTGTTCACTAATTGTTTCACTGCCTACACCATTATTTGCAGCCCGCTCCATTTCCCTATGCACAATTACCAAATTACTACTTTGAACATTAGTCAATTCATTACACGGTGGCGCTAACACACTGCTTTCGTCTTCACTGTCATTTCTCAGTTTACTTTGGAGCCTAGTATTACGTTTTTCACACGCCATTATTGTCACAATATTTCACACGACAACACAGAAAAGCACAATTTGAAGAGCAAAATAAGAAAACACATTAACATAGCACTGAAAATAATATCTAGTTAATCGCAAGCGCAGCTGCGAAATACTTGGTGCAAATCTACATGCATGCCACAACTGTTTTACTTTACAAGAATGATAAACTACAACTACAACGGAAATTCTCTCTACAATTACGCGCTAGCAATAAACAAAGGCTGCACTAATTGCACAAACTACAAGAAAAAAATCAGAAGATTCCAGTGAGGTATCCTAGGCTAAGGGTCGACATATGAAACGTCCCCTTAGAACAATTATACATGACTGTGCTTAAACTGACACACAATATTTTTAGCGCAACGCAATCTGACTTTCAAAAATCCCTACAAAAGAATGGCCCTGACTAACATTAACCTATACGTTTCACAAATCACTTACCTCACAAAAATCTTGGTTACTCGAACTACCGCAATACAGCGAGCGCCACTACTGCCAGCTAAATAAAAGATTCAAACTACGGAAGGCACTAGCTACTAATAGGCGTAGTTAGCAAATGAAAGATTTTGATAGAGAACAAACAATGTATTTACCTCAATAGTGTTCAAAAGTCATAATGTATATAGCAGTTCATGACATCCAGTCTTACAAATTTCAAAACTCCGCCATCTCTCTCCCCACAGCCACCACTGCTGACGGCTCACCTCCAACTGCGCAACGCTACGCGCTGTTAACATCCAGTTGCCCAATGCTACAATGGCGAGTATTAATTTTCATATAGAGGTGGCGTTACCAATACAAAAACCTAAATAGCCTATTTACACTGGTTGTTGTTGTTGTTGTTGTGGTCTTCAGTCCTGAGACTGGTTTGATGCAGCTCTCCATGCTACTCTATCCTGTGCAAGCTTCTTCATCTCCCAGTACCTACTGCAGCCTACCTCCTTCTGAATCTGCTTAGTGTATTCATCTCTTCCTCGACGATTTTTACTCTTCACGCTGCCCTCCAACACTAAATTGGTGATCCCTTGATGCCTCAGAACATGTCCTACCAACCGATCCCTTCTTCTAGTCAAGTTGTGCCACCAACTCCTCTTCTCCCCAATTCTATTTAATACCTCCTCATTAGTTATGTGATCTACCCATCTAATCTTCAGCATTCTTCTGTAGCACCACATTTCGAAAGCTTCTATTCTCTTCTTGTCTAAACTATTTATCGTCCATGTTTCACTTCCATACATGGCTACACTCCATACAAATACTTCCAGAAACGACTTCCTGACACTTAAATCAATACTCGATGTTAACAAATTTCTCTTCTTCAGAAACGCTTTCCTTGCCATTGCCAGTCTACATTTTATATCCTCTCTACTTTGAACATAATCAGTTATTTTGCTCCCCAAATAGCAAAACTCCTTTACTACTTTAAGTGTCTCATTTCCTAATCTAATTCCCTCAGCATCACCCGACTTAATTCGACTACATTCCATTATCCTCGTGTTGCTTTTGTTGATGTTCATCTTAAACCCTCCTTTCAAGACACTGTCCATTCTGTTCAACTGCTCTTCCAAGTCCTTTGCTATCTCTGACCGAATTACAATGCCATCGGCAGACCTCAAAGTTTTTATTTCTTCTCCATGGATTTTAATACCTACTCCCATTTGTTCTGTTGTTTCCTTCACTGCTTGCTCAATATACAGATTGAATAACACCGGGGAGAGGCTACAACCCTGACTCACTCCCTTCCCAATCACTGCTTCCCTTTCATGCCCCTCGACTCTTATACGTACCATCTGGTTTCTGTACAAATTGTAAATAGCCTTTCGCTTCCTGTATTTTACCCCTGCCACCTTCAGAATTTGAAAGAGAGTATTCCAGTCAACATTGTCAAAAGCTTTCTCTAAGTCTACAAATGCTAGAAACGTAGGTTTGACTTTCCTTAAGCTTTCTTCTAAGATAAGTCGTAGGGTCAGTATTGCCTCACGTGTTCCAACATTTCTACGGAATCCAAACTGATCTTCCCCGAGGTCGGCTTCTACCAGTTTTTCCATTCGTCTGTAAAGAATTCGCGTTAGTATTTTGCAGCTGTGACTTATTGAACTGATAGTTCGGTAATTTTCACATCTGTCAACACCTGCTTTCTTTGGGATTGGAATTATTATATTCTTTTTGAAGTGTGAATGAATTTCGCCTGTCTCATACATCTTGGTAGAGTTTTGTCAGGACTGGCTCTCCCAAGGCTGCCAGTAGTTGTAATGGAATGTTGTCTACTCCCGGGGCCTTGTTTCGACTTAGGTCTTTCAGTGCTCTGTCAAACTCTTCACGCAGTATCATATCTCCCATTTCATCTTCATCTACATCCTCTTCGATTTCCATAATATTGTCCTCAAGTACATCGCCCTTGTATAGACCCTCTGTATACTCCTTCCACCTTTCTGCTTTCCCTTCTTTGCTTAGAACTGGGTTTCCATATGAGCTCTTGATATTCATACAAGTGGTTCTCTTTTCTCCAAAGGTCTCTTTAATATTCCTGTAGGCAGTACCTACCTTACCCCTAGTGAGATAAGCCTCTACATCCTTACATTTGTCTTCTAACCATCCCTGCTTAGCCATTTTGCACTTCCTGTCAATCTCATTTTTGAGACGTTTGTATTCCTTTTTGCCTGCTTCATTTACTGCATTTCTATATTTTCCCCTTTCATCAATTAAATTCAATATTTCTTCTGTTACCCAAGGATTTCTACTAGCACTCGTCATTTTACCTACTTGATCCTCTGCTGCCTTCAATATTTCATTCC
Source organism: Schistocerca nitens (assembly GCF_023898315.1). Taxonomy (NCBI): domain Eukaryota; kingdom Metazoa; phylum Arthropoda; class Insecta; order Orthoptera; family Acrididae; genus Schistocerca; species Schistocerca nitens. Next base: position 602,089,662 of record NC_064619.1, on the reverse strand, counting down.
TCAAAGCTAGTCTTCGTCTGCTGAACTTCTTTCTGCCATTCCTGTCATTTGTTCCCTTATGCTTTCCTTGAAACTCTGTACAACCTCTGGTTCTTTCAGTTTATTCAGGTCCCATCTCCTAAAATTCCCACCTTTTTGCAGTTTCATCAGTTTTAATATACAGTTCATAACCAATAGATTGTGGTCAGAGTCCACATCTGCCCCTGGAAATGTCTTACAATTTTAAATCTGGTTCCTAAATCTCTGTCTTACCATTATATAATGTATCTGAAGCCTTCTAGTATTTCCAGGGTTCCTCCATGTATACAACTTTCTTTCATGATTCTTGAACCAAGTGTTAGCTATGATTAAGTTATGCTCTGTGCAAAATTCTACCAGGCGGATTCCTCTTTCATTTCTTAGCCCCAATCCATGTTCACCTACTACGTTTCCTTCTCTTCCTTTTCCTACTACCGGATTCCAGTCACCCATGACTATTAAATTTTCTTCTCCCTTCACTATCTGAATAATTTCTTTTTATCTCATCATACATTTCATCAATTTATTCAAAAAAAATGGTTCAAATGGCTCTGAGCACTATGGGACTTAACATCTGTGGTCATCAGTCCCCTAGAACTTAGAACTTCTTAAACCTAACTAACCTAAGGACATCACACACATCCATGCCCGAAAGCAGGATTTGAACCTGCGACCGTAGCAGTCGCGCGGTTCCGGACTGAGCGCCTAGAACCGCTAGACCACCGCTGCCGGCCATCAATTTCTTCATCATCTGCAAAGCTAGTTGGCATATAAACTTATACTGTAGTAGGCGTGGGCGACGTGTCTATCTTGGCCACAATAATGCTTTCACTATGCTGTTTGTAGTAGCTTACCCGCACTCCTATTTCTTATTCATTATTATACCTACTCCTACATTACCCTATTTGATTTTGTATTTATAACCCTGTGTTCACCTGACCAAAAGTCTTGTTCCTCCTGCCAACGAACTTCACTAATTCCTACTATATCTAAATTTAACATATCCATTTCCCTTTTTAAATTTTCTAACCTACCTGCCCGATTAAGGGATCTGACATTCCACGCTCCGATCCGTAGAACGCCAGTTTTCTTTCTCCTGATAACGACGTCCTCCTGAGTATTTCCCGCCCAGAGATCCGAATGGGGGCCTATTCTACCTCCGGAATATTTTACCCAAGAGGACGCCATCATCATTTAACCAAACAGTAAAGCTGCATGCCCTCGGGAAAAATTACGGCTGTAGTTTCCCCTTGCTTTCAGCCGTTCGCAGTACCACAACACCAAGGCCGTTTTGGTTAGTGTTACAAGACCAGATCAATCAATCATCCAGACTGTAGCCCCAGCAACTACTGAAAAGGCTGCTGGCCCTCTTCAGGAACCACACGTTTGTCTGGCCTCTCAACAGATACCCCTCCGTTGTGGTTGCACCTACGGTACGGCTATCTGTATCGTTTAGGCACGCAAGCCTCCCCACCAACGGCAAGGTCCATGGTTCATGGGGGGGATTTTATTGGTGGCGGCAGGAATTCATGGAAGGGTCAAGCCCAAGGTTCATCAACAATTGTGGTTGACAACATCTAGATTTATTTCGTGAAAACATTTGAAATTTTCCTTTACAATGGAATGAAGCGAAGTGCCAGTTAACAACAACTAATAATCACAGAGCGCCAGCAGGGCTTAAAAATTTGCTTTGAAATGTATCAGTTATTTTAATAAATTACAATAAGATCAATATTAACACTCACGGAGCGCCAGAAGGCTTCGAATTTAAAACTCTCTCTTAAAAAAAATTACAAGAATAAAATCAGTAATCACCAAGCACCTGAAGGCTTGGAAATTGCTTTTAAATTTTTAAGTTTTCAAATTCAGATGGCTCTGAGCACTATGGGACTTAACATCTGTCCCCTAGAACTTAGAACTACTTAAACCTAACTAACCTAAGGACATCACACTTATCCATGCCCGAGGCAGTATTCGAATCAGCGACTGTAGCAGTCGCGCGGTTCCGGACTGAAGCGCCTAGAATCGCTCGGCCACTACGGCCGGATTTTAAGTATTACAACAAGGTCAAGATCAATACAGAGCCCCAAAAGGTTTGGAAATATTCCCTTTCAAAAATTAAAGAACAATATTCCCTTTCAAAAATTAAAGACCAAACGCTTTAGTAGAAATAGATCAAGATATTTTACAGTTCTTGCAAAGCAGCTTCAAAATAACTAGGCCACGATGGTGGCTACCAGGAATACAACGAATCGAAAAAAAAGACAGCAAGCAGCCCTGAAGGGGCGTGAAGTTTGGTAAGTTGGCAACAATAGAGTGTAACTTGGTGACATTTAGTAACTGTCTGGTGGCTTGAAACCTTCGTATTCGCACAATTTTGTGACTTGATTCAGGGAAGAGAAGTCAGGCAAGGCAGATGTAACGAGGATGGAAGAATTAAGAAGATCCCCGGGACAGAGCGTAGCAGTAAACATAAGAACTTAATCTGAGTAAGCGACGGCCCGCAACCGCAACTCAGCACGGAATAGCGGTCCCAGTGAGGTCTTACTGTAGTACCCGCCTGCGGTCAGAACAGCGCCCGCTCCCAATCCCGTCGTAAAGTCTGCCGGCTGGGGAGGCACACCGGAACAGTTTGTTGGTCGGTCGGACAGAAGGAGCTGTGTCAGCATACAGTATGGCTAAGGAGCCCAGCCTGCAACATTGACAATCTGATATTAGTGTTAGACCAACATAGACAGTAATCACGTTAAACGCAAGAATAATTCACCATTTGAGCCTTTTGCAAACTTGTTCTGCAAAATTTCGGGAGAACTGCCGGATGTCTGTAACTTCCTGCCACAATATTTCGGCCCAGGATCTTCTGGCCATCTTCAGGTGATACCGGCGAAAACGCACTGAGCTCTGGTATTTAAGGTCCCGCCGGCACATGCGTGTTGGCGTTGCGCTTGCGCTACTTGAGCGCGTTCGATTCTGCTGCGCCGCGCACCCTCCGTGGTGAAAACTCTCCGCATCGATATCAATTCGATTGTATTCGCGCGGTTCCATCACAGAACTACGCCGGCTACGGAGGACACTAAGTTTTTCAACGACTGGATTCCATGCCGAATTTTATTGAAAACCGCCTCCTCGATTGATAAGAGACTCACATCAGACAGTCGTATTTCTTTTTTTTTTGGTCATCGGTCTACTGACTGGTTTGATGCGGCCCGCCACGAATTCCTTTCCTGTGCTAACCTCTTCATCTCAGAGTAGCACTTGCAACCTATGTCCTCAATTATTTGCTTGACGTATTCCAATCTCTGTCTTCCTCTGCCGGCCGCGGTGGTCTAGCGGTTCTAGGCGCTCAGTCCGGAGCCGCGCGACTGCTACGGCCGCAGGTTTGAATCCTGCCTCGGGCATGGATGTGTGTGATGTCCTTAGCTTAGTTAGGTTTAAGTAGTTCTAAGTTCTAGGGGACTGATGACCATAGATGTTAAGTCCCATAGTGCTCAGAGCCATTTGAACCATTTTTTTCTGTCTTCCTCTACAGTTTTTGCCCTCTACAGCTCCCTCTAGTACCATGGAAGTCATTCCCTTATGTCTTAGCAGATGTCCTATCATCCTGTCCCTTCTCCTTATCAGTGTTTTCCACATATTCCTTTCCTCTCCGATTCTGTGTAGAACCTCCTCATTCCTTACCTTATCAGTCCACCTAATTTTCAACATTCGTCTATAGCACCACATCTCAAATGCTTCGATTCTCTTCTGTTCCGGTTTTCCCACAGTCCATGTTTCACTACCATACAATGCTGTACTCCAGACGTACATCCTCAGAAATTTCTTCCTCAAATTAAGGCCGGTATTTGATATTAGTAGACTTCTCTTGGCCAGAAATGCCTTTTTTGCCATAGCGAGTCTGCTTTTGATGTCCTCCTTGCTCCGTCCGTCATTGGTTATTTTACTGCCTAGGTAGCAGAATTCCTTAACTTCATTGACTTCGTGATCATCAATCCTGATGTTAAGTTTCTCGCTGTTCTCATTTCTACTACTTCTCATTACCTTCGTCTTTCTCCGATTTACTCTCAAACCATACTGTGTACTCATTAGACTGTTCATTCCGTTCAGCAGATCATTTAATTCTTATTCACTTTCACTCAGGATAGCAATGTCATCAGCGAATCGTATCATTGATATCCTTTCACCTTGTATTTTAATTCCACTCCTGAACCTTTCTTTTATTTCCATCATTGCTTCCTCGATGTACAGATTGAAGAGTAGGGGCGAAAGGCTACAGCCTTGTCTTACACCCTTCTTAATACGAGCACTTCGTTCCTGATCGTCCACTCTTATTATTCCCTCTTGGTTGTTGTACATATTGTATATGACCCGTCTCTCCCTATAGCTTACCCCTACTTTTTTCAGAATCTCGAACAGCTTGCACCATTTTATATTGTCGAACGCTTTTTCCAGGTCGACAAATCCTATGAAAGTGTCCTGATTTTTCTTTAGCCTTCCTTCCATTGTTAGCCGTAACGTCAGAATTGCCTCTCTCGTACCTTTACTTTTCCTAAAGCCAAACTGATCGTCACCTAGCGCATTATCAATTTTCTTTTCCATTCTTCTGTATATTATTCTTGTAAGCAGCTTCGATGCATGAGCTGTTAAGCTGATTGTGCGATAATTCTCGCACTTGTCAGCTCTTGCCGTTTTCGGAATTGTGTTGATGATGCTTTTCCGAAAGTCAGATGGTATGTCGCCAGACTCATATATTCTACACAGCAACGTGAATAGTCGTTTTGTTGCCACTTCCCCCAATGATTTTAGAAATTCTGATGGAATGTTATCTATCCCTTCTGCCTTATTTGACCGTAAGTCCTCCAAAGCTCTTTTAAATTCCGATTTTAATACTGGATCCCCTATCTCTTCTAAATCGACTCCTGTTTCTTCTTCTATCACATCAGACAAATCTTCACCTTCATAGAGGCTTTCAATGTATTATTTCCACCTATCTGCTCTCTCCTCTGCATGTAACAGTGGAATTCCCGTTGCACTCTTAATGTTACCACCGTTGCTTTTAATGTCACCAAAGGTTGTTTTGACTTTCCTGTATGCTGAGTCTGTCCTTCCGACAATCATATCTTTTTCGATGTCTTCACATTTTTCCTGTAGCCATTTCGTCTTAGCTTCCCTGCACTTCCTATTTATTTCATTCCTCAGCGACTTGTATTTCTGTATTCCTGATTTTCCCGGAACATGTTTGTACTTCCTCCTTTCATCAATCAACTGAAGTATTTCTTCTGTTACCCATGGTTTCTTCGCAGCTACCTTCTTTGTACCTATGTTTTCCTTCCCAACTTCTGTGATGGCCCTTTTTAGAGATGTCCATTCCTCTTCAACTGTACTGCCTACTCCGCTATTCCTTATTGCTGTATCTATAGCGTTAGAGAACTTCAAACGTATCTCGTCATTCCTTAGTACTTCCGTATCCCACTTCTTTGCGTATTGATTCTTCCTGACTAATGTCTTGATCTTCAGCCTACTCTTCATCACTACTATATTGTGATCTGAGTCTATATTTGCTCCTGGGTACGCCTTACAATCCAGTATCTGATTTCGGAATCTCTGTCTGACCATGATGTAATCTAATTGAAATCTTCCCTTATCTCCCGGCCTTTTCCAAGTATACCTCCTCCTCTTGTGATTCTTGAACAGGGTATTCGCTATTACTAGCTGAAACTTGTTACAGAACTCAATTAGTCTTTCTCCTCTTTCATTCCTTGTCCCAAGCCCATATTCTCCTGTAACCTTTTCTTCTACTCCTTCCCCTACAACTGCATTCCGATCGCCCATGACTATTAGATTTTCGTCCCCCTTTACATACTGCATTACCCTTTCAATATCCTCATACACTTTCTCTATCTGTTCATCTTCAGCTTGCGACGTCGGCATGTATACCTGAACTATCGTTGTCGGTGTTGGTCTGCTGTCGATTCTGATTAGAACAACCCGGTCACTGAACTGTTCACAGTAACACACCCTCTGCCCTACCTTCCTATTCATAACGAATCCTACACCTGTTATACCATTTTCTGCTGCTGTTGATATTACCCGATACTCATCTGACCAGAAATCCTTGTCTTCCTTCCACTTCACTTCACTGACCCCTACTATATCTAGATTGAGCCTTTGCATTTCCCTTTTCAGATTTTCTAGTTTCCCTACCATGTTCAAGCTTCTGACATTCCACGCCCCGATTCGTAGAACGTTATCCTTTCGTTGATTATTCAATCTTTTTCTCATGGTAACCTCCCCCTTGGCAGTCCCCTCCCGGAGATCCGAATGGGAGACTATTCCGGAATCTTTTGCCAATGGAGAGACCATCATGACACTTCTTCAATTACAGTCCACATGTCCTGTGGATACACGTTACGTGTATTTAATGCAGTGGTTTCCATTGCCTTCTGCATCCTTATGTCGTTGATCATTGCTGATTCTTCCGCCTTTAGGGGCAATTTCCCACCCCTAGGACAAGAGAGTGCCCTGAACTTCCATCCGCTCCTCCGCCCTCTTTGACAAGGCCGTTGGCAGAATGAGGCTGACTTCTTATGCCGGAAGTCTTCGGCCGCCAATGCTAATTATTTATCAAAGTTTAGGCAGTGGCGGGGATCGAACCCGGGACCGAAGACGTTTTGCTTATGAATCAAAGACGCTACCCCTAGACCACGGGTACCCTCGTATTTCTACGGATTCATTAATAGTAGAACTCCAAAGATTAGACGTATGAGCCACAATCTTTGTCTCATTGTAATTCATTACATGACTAGTGGAAACACAATGTTGGGTGATGGCAGAAGGAGGCGAGTATGGCGCTGATGTTCTATAATGCGATTCTGCACAGCACGCGTCGTTTGCCCTAACTAAGATTTGCCGCATTCGCACGGAATCCTGTAAACACCTGCCTTGCGTAGCTGTAGGTCGTCTTTGACAGATCCCAACAGCGACGAAATTTTTGCAGGAGGGCGAAAGATTGCTTTTACTTTATATTTTCTTAATATTCAGCCTATTTGCGCTGAAATATTACCAGTATATGGTAAATAGGCGGTCGTTTTAAAGGCCTCTTCCTCTTGTTTGCTCCGTCGTTAACAGGTCTGCAGCGCTCTCTCCACTTGCTGGAACGAATACCCATTGTTTAGGAATACAGTCTGCAGGTGCTCCAGTTCCGTTTGCAAACTATCGGCGTCAGAGATGACGTTGGCTCGGTGAATCAAGGTCTTCAGAACACCCATAGTTTGTGGCGGATGGTGACAACTAATGGATCGCAAGTAAAGGTATATATGAGTGGGCTTTCTGTATACTGAATGACCAAGTGTGCCATCGCTCTTACGTCGCACGAAGACATCTAAAAACGGCAAGCAACCCTCCTTCTCCATCTCCGTAGTAAACTTTTCGTGTATGGAGTTCAGATGTTGTAGGAACTCTCGCAGACGATCCAAACCATGAGGCCACACAATAAAACTATCGTCAACATATCGCCAAAATACTGTTGGTCTAAAATATTCCATAAAAAGATTGCCCACCAGGGGAGACGAAGGACTCCCCATGAGGACACCGTCTGATTGCTCATAAAACTCGTTATTAAATAAAAATATGTAGAGGAGAGTATGAGCTCAAACATCGCTGTAACGTCAGCTCCAAACCTTTTGCCAGTGAGATATAGTGAGTCCACAAGAGGTACATTTGTAAAAAGTGAAACTGACCAACAAGTCGTTACTTTGCGGCTGCAATAACTTAAGTCTGCTGATGAAATCACTAGAATTCTTTATGTGGTGTGGACATTTTCCTACCACTGGTTTGAGCAAAGACGCCAAGTCGTCGGTGGCTGCTCTAATATTACTCGCAATTGGACGTAACGGCACGTTATCCTTGTTGATCTTAGGCAGTCCATATAGCCTAGATGGAAGTGAACTATTTGGTTTCAGTCTCTTAATTACCCTCTTTGGTAAGGAACTGTTAGTCAGAAGTTCTGCTATTCTCCTCACCACTCGGTTAGTAGGGTCCTTATCGATTTTGCGATATGTTGAGTCGCTTATTAATATAGTCCTCCCGTAGCATTACCTTTGTCCGATATAAGTACCACTGCACCCGCGTCTATGGTTCAAATGGTTCTGAGCACTATGGGACTCAACTGCTGTGGTCATTAGTCCCCTAGAACTTAGAACTACTTAAACCTAACTAACCTAAGGACATCACACACATCCATGCCCGAGGCAGGATTCGAACCTGCGACCGTAGCAGTCGCACGGTTCCGGACTGCGGGCCTAGAACCGCGAGACCACCGCGGCCGGCGCACCCGCGTCTGTTCGCAAGTTCCGGAGGGCTGCCCTCTCCATAGGTGAGATGTTGCTTTTCGGCGGTGTAGCTCTCGTCAACACACGACAAGACTCTCGACGCACTTCCTCAGCTTCACCTGTAGAAGACGGCGCACAGCTTCTTCGATGGAACTGACGAAGTCCACTAGTAGTGGTGAAACGGGTGTAGTAGCAAAATTGAGACCTCTTGCTAACACAGACGTAGGCGCATCATCTATAGGTTTAATAACGGATCGTCGAATAGGAACTTCCTCCAGCATCTGTGTCGAAAGTCGGTCGAACTTGGCACTTTGCCTCGTCGTAGCCTTGTCATGGCTCCAATTTGCTTTGGTCCATGTCACACCATCCACCCAGTCCCAAGACAACGTATACAGTCTTGCCGTCAGTTCTAAATGAATATAATACATGTCCCTCGATACAGAATTCAGTTCACTCCGACTAAACCGAATCGTTTCTCTCACCAATGCCATGCCTGCTTTACGTTTGATGTAATTTGCAGCGGCGCTATTAACAAAATGCATAACCGTTGTAAACTTTGGAATAATTTCCTTGTCTCTGCAACTTAATAAAAATATAAATGAGCTCAGTAGCTTCGCTATTTTTTCACGTAACTTATCGAATCTTCGAATACACTGCATCCGTTCCTCCACGTAGAGATGCTTGATGGGAGTTTTAAAACCTTCCCAGTGTACTTATTGTTCCATAAAATTTCGGGAGAACTGCCGGATGTCTGTAACTTCTTGCCACAGTATTTCGGCGTAGAGTCTTCTTTAAATACCAGAACTCAGTGCGTTTTCGCCAGTATCGCCTGAAGATGACCAGAAGACTCTGTGCAGACATATTGTGGCAGGAAGTTACAAACATCCGGCAGCTCTCCCGAAATTTTGTGGAAGAATATGAACGTGGGAAAAGTTTTAAATCTCACATTCTGCACCCCCCCCCCCCCCCAGGGGGCCCACAGTCGTTTTGTGGGTACGTGTGTGGCGCGCACGGGGCCCCGAGCTATTGCAGTCTCCTTTCCTTTCATTTGAAGGCTGCATTACCATCCTTGTTCCTCTCCCTCCCTATCCTTGCTCCTTTGTCCCTGCCCCTCTTTTCCCTCTTAGTGGACTTCTTTATGTCGACCTCTCTATCCTCCTGGCTTTGTTCTGGTCTGTGCTATTGTTTAGTTTACTGTTTCCATGTCGTTTTCGGTGTTTTTGGTCCCATTGGGGTTCGACCTCCATTTCCAAAATTTTCCATTCAGTGTGAGCCATTTGGGGACGAACTCCCTACCTAGGTTCCATGCTACAGGTTCCTCTCTCCCTCTCCCCCCCCCCTCCTTTCTCTTTGCCCATGGGGCGAGCCCCTGATCAGAGTGGATGGTACTAGGGTGGACGCCTTGCGCATGAAGCGACAAAATCTTCACCATCCTGGCCATTCTGTGGCCGTCTCTAAGAATGGTAGCAGATGTCACACTCCTTCTTCTGTTCCTTCGGCCTTCCCCTCCCTGTTCACCCCTGGGAGGAGGAGCAAGCGCGCCGGCTTGGGTGTAAACCTTTCCCTTGGTACCTGGTTTGTACCAGGACGGATGGCGGTAGTTTTGCCACGACCAAGCCTTTGTTTTTCGTGGAGACGATACGTCCCAGTCTCCGTCACGCCACACCCATCTTTGAACCCAGTACAGGGCATTATTTTCCACCGAGATCTTCTGCAAAATGACGAGGAGCTCCGTGCTAACCTCGAGCGGCAAGGGGTTCGTTTTATCCGCCGTGTGCAGCGAGGCCCTCCAAACAATTGCATCGCTTCAGGCGCCTTTATCCTGGCCTTTGAGGGGGATGTCCTCCCAGAGAAGGTCAAGGTAATGGTGTATCGGTGTGATGTAAAATCTTGTATTCCACTACCGATGAGACGCTTTAAATGCTTAATGTTTGGACACATGTCTTCCCGCTGCACATATGATCCCCTCTGTGGTGACTGTGGGTGCCCTCTCCATGAGGGGAGTGCCTGTGCTCCCCCGCCAATGTGTGTAAATTGTAATGGAGAGCATTCTCCACACTCGCCTACATGCCTGATGTTTGTGAAAGAAAGAAGGATTCTAGAGTACAAAACCTTAGATCGGCTCACTTACACTGAGGCTCGTCGAAAATATGACCGGCTCCATCCCGTGTATGTGACCTTTACTTTTGCTTCAATTACATCCATTCCCCCTCTTACCCCCTCCTCTTCCCAGCCCCACCCCATTCGGCCCATGCCTTCAGCCTCCTCCTCCCGCCTCTCCCACTCATCCTCCCCCTCAGTACCCATACCCACCCCTTCAGGTGGTGCTCCCCCTCCCCCACTGGAGAAGTGCTCCCGGCCTTCGGCGGCCGCCGGTACTGGAGCTCCCTCATGGGACTCCTCTTCCGGCACCACCCTGAAAGGCGATCTACAGCTCCACATTGGCAGCATGATCCATGGCCGGTGGGCGCCAAGATTGCCTAGTGTAATTCCGTGCTTGCCCTTGCTGAAGTCTGCCCTTCTCTTCCTTCCCAAGAGAAGAAGCAGAAATGTAGGAACAAGGGCAAGGCCCCTCTGGTGCCCCGTGAGGTGCAGCCTTACCCTGCTACAGTCAATGAACCACCAGAATCTGACCCCACCTATATGGATGTTACCCCATCCTTATTGGTGACGGATGGCGTGACAGACTCTGGTCCATTCACTTGCACTTTGGACTCCAGCTTGGGAATCCTGGAGTGGAATTGTAATGGATATTTGCGTCACCTTCCAGACTGGCAGCCTCTTCTTTCCTTCTACTCTGCCGCTTGCATTGCGTTCCAGGAGACCCATTTTGTCAATTCTTACTCACCTACCCTTCGTGGGTTCCATGCTTTCTGTCGGAACTGAACTGGCCCCTTGCGGGCTTCTGGTGGTGTTTGCACCTTGGTCCGCAAGGACGTTGTTAGTAAATGGGTTCCCCTCCATACCACTCTGGAAGGCATTGCTGTCAGGGTCCATCTGGCCACTCATGATCTGTAATCCTTACCTCCCACCTGACAGGCCACCCACATCCTATGCCCTCACCACCCTTCTTCAACAACTCCCTTCTTCCTTCCTGTTCTTAGGGGACTTAAATGCCCACAACCCTCTTTGGGGTAGTCATACAACTACTGCCCTGGGCAGGACAGTTGAAGCTGTTCTGCCAGGGCTTGACGTCTGTTTACTAAACACAGGTGCTCCCACACACTTCAATGTGGCACATGGCATTTTCTCAACAGTTGACCTCTCCATCTGCAGTCCCGGCCTACTTCCCTCCATTCAGTGGGGCGTTCAAGATGACATGTGACAGCGACCCTTACCCAATTGTTCTGACCTTGCTTCAGAGTCCCTCGCTCTGTCACCCTCCCAGGTGGGCCATATCTAAGGCTGATAGGGGTGCCTTCTCCTCTGCTTCCACCCCCCCCCCCCCCCTGTATTGCCAAGTGACAGTATTGATTAATGTACCAAGACTTTGACTGCTTCCATCCTTTCAGCAGCTGTTTCAGCAATCGCTTTTTCAGGTTCCCCCCACCGGAAGATGGTCCCTTGGTGGACTCCGGTAATTGCTGCAGCCATAAAAGACCGCCGCCGTGCTCTTCAACACTTCAAGAGGCACCCTTCTACTGCTCTTCTTCCGTTCTTTAAACGACTCCGTGCCAGGGCCCGCTACCTAATCAAATTTCAGAAACAGATTTGCTGGGAACTATATGTAGCTGCCATAGGACCCCACACCCCCTCTTCACAAGTCTGGGCGAAACTGCGGCGAATTTTTGGCCACTGTCCTCCCACCAGGTTTGCGGCAATGTCGGCATCGGCTCAGTATCCGCCCATGTTCCTTCTCCTGAAAGAGCGTTCAGAATGACTGCCTTTGTCTTTTGTTTCTCGCTGCTCACAACCAAATAATGCCCCATATAACGAGTGGGTATTTGCCAGCACCCTCGCCCTTTGCCCTGACACGGCTCCTGGACCGGACCAGATACATAACCAAATGCTCCAACACTTATTGGTGGCTGGCCACCATCGTATATTGACCCTCTTCAACCGTCTGTGGGGTGAGGGAGTATTTCCTACCAAGTGGCAGGAAAGCATTGTTGTTCCAGTGTTGAAGCCAGGGAAGCCGCCTCTTCAGTTGGATAACTACCGTCCAATTAGCCTTACTAACACCCTCTGCAAGCTCCTTGAACACATGGTGAGTAGGCAGCTGTTTTGGATACTTGAATTCCGCGACCTTTTGTCATCGACTGGAAGTGGTTTTCGCAATGGCCACTCTACAATGGATAACTTGGTTCACCTGGAGTCTGCTATCTGGTCAGCTTTTGCCCATTGGCAACACCTCCTTGCAGTCTTCTTTGATCTGCATAAAGCCTATGACACCACCTGAGGCCACCACATCCTCACCACCCTTCATGAATGAGGCCTTCCTGGCGCTCTGCCCATTTTTATCTGTAACTTTCTTTCTTGTCGCTCTTTTCGGATCCAAATTGCCTCCTCCTACAGCTCTCCCCATCGGCAAGAAAATGGGGTACCACAGGGTTCTGTGCTGAGCATCCCTCTCTTTCTCATAGCCATTAATGGTCTGGTGACAGCAGTTGAGTGGACAGTGTTCCACTCTTTGTATGCTGACGATTTTTGTATCTCGCCTCCTCCGTAATGAGCGCTGCAGATCGCCATCTACAGGCGGCAGTCTGTTGGGCCTACTCATGGGCTCTTTCCCATGGCTTTCAGTTTTCGGCGGCCAAGACTTGTGTCATGCATTTCTGCCATCGCCGTACAGTCCATCTCGATCTGGAACTGTTTCTCGATGGCCAGTCCCTCGAGGTGGTGGACACCCATCGCTTTTTGGGTCTGGTCTTTGATGCCCGGTTGACATGATTCACTCACTTTCGCCAGCTGAAGAGGACATGCTGATCTCATCTCATTGTTCTTAGATGTTTGTGCAATACCACCTGGGGTGCAGACCGCTCTGTTCTCCTGCGATTGTATCAAGCGTTGGTCCAGTCTCGTTTAGACTATGGAAGTCCTGTCTATGGTTCTGCGTCACCTTCGACACTGCAGATACTAGATTCCATCCACCACTGTGGGGTCCAACTTGCGACTGGTGCTATCCGGATTAGCCCCATACTTAGCCTTCTCGCAAAGGCGGAGATTCCACCACTGCGAGTTTTGCGCCAGCAACAGATGATATCTTATGAGCTCCGCATTCGCTGCACCCTAAAGCACCCTAATTATGGTCTCCTTTATCCAGACACGAAGATCACCCACCTGCAGCAGTGGTCATGATGTGGGCTTACCATCGCTGTCCACATTCAGTCACCCTAATTATGGTCTCCTTTATCCAGACACGAAGATCACCCACCTGCAGCAGTGGTCATGATGTGGGCTTACCATCGCTGTCCACATTCAGTCGTTCTTATCTGAGCTCCAGCAATTACCTTTACCACCTCTCTTCTCCACTCATGCACGTACCCCTCCATGGTGCATCTCTTGGTCGCAACTCTGTATTGATCTCTCAATCGATTCAATGGATTCTGTCCCTCTGATGGCTCTTCACCACCAGTTCTCCTGTCTACTCAGTTCCTTTCAGGGTTCAGAAGTGATCTATACTGATGGCTCCATGGTTGCTGGCCACACTGGTTTTGCTTACATCTATGCGCGATGCACGGAAATTTGTTCCTTGCCAGATGGCTGTAGTGTTTTTACTGTAGAATTGGTAGCCATCTTGTGTGCACTGGACCATATCCCATATCCGCTCCTGCTCACGACTATCCTTCACTATCTGTTGTGACTCATTGAGCGGTTTGCAGGCTATCGGCCAGTGCTTCCATCGCCACCCGTGGTCATCACTATCAAGGACTCCCTTTCTCTCCTCGCTCAATGTGGATGCTGGGTGGTTTTCATTTGGACCCCAGGTCATGTTGGGATTCCTGGCAATGAACTTGCCGAACGACTGGCTGTATTAGCTACTACCAGGACATCTCTTGGCATTCTGGAAATAGACCTTCGCTTGACATTATGTCGTCAGGTTTTGGGCCTTTGGGATGCAGAATGGAGCACTCTTTCTTCGCCGAACAAGCTCAGGGCAACTCCATGGCGGTCCTCCTTACAGGCCTCTCGTAAGGCCGCTGTCGTCCTCTGCCGGCTCCGCATCGGCCATACTTTTTTGACTCACAGTTATCTCCTCCGTCGTGAGGACCCCCCACTCTGTCGTTGTGGATAGATGTTGACTGTGGCTCACATCTTATTGGACTGCCCAACTTAGCCACTCTACGACGGACTTTTAGCTTTCCATAACCGCTACCCCTGGTGTTGGCTGACGATGCCTCAGCGGCGGACCTCGTTTTACGTTTTATTCGTGATGGGAGTTTTAACCGCTTTATTTAAGGGAGGGGCCTTCCACCTTATTGGAGAGTGGAGGGGATGGCAGGCTTTCATGCTCCTCCCTTCACCTTCACCCCAACTGGACTGGCTTCAACTGGACTTGGTGGTTCACCCCAGCCATCTGCCTTCCCACTCCTTTCCTCATGGGGTATGTTATGTCCTGAGCATCTCTCTTGTCTCCTGAGCATCTTCCTTCATGCCCCTATCATTAGTCACTTTCTTTCCCTCACCTCGTCTTCTGTCCTTTTCCTTCCTTCCCTGTCAATAGTTTATCATTTTATGGATGTTATAGTTCCCTCTTTTAATGTGGGATTTTTTCGGTTTTAGTTAATCTCAGGTCGGAGGGACTGATGACCGCATGGTTTGGTCCCTTCTCCAACCAACCTACCAATCTCAGATTCTGCAAACTTGTTTTCTTTTTTATTTTTTTAAAAATGACAAACACTTGAATAAGATTATAACACTTAAGCCCAAGAAATAATCAAAGGTAACTGCAATAAAATTATAATTTGTCCCCAGAGCTCTGAATAACAAGTAGATGGTAACGTACAGGTTGTGTCACAAAAGGCGTGTTTGGCGGCTGTTGCTGCTACGTCTGCCGGTTGTCGCTATGCTTAGTTCGGGGACACCAATACTTTGCCCATATCCCCTATACCGTGCGACTGAGTGTACTGGTGTTTTCTCTTGAGTTTTTTTTTTGTCAAGTTTAATCGCTTGAGATATCGTTCCTAGACGTCATCATTATTGTAAATGCGCCGAGTCCGGGTGCTTTCCCCGGCCGTACGTCGCTGGGCGCGTTCCTAAAGACAGAAACACCGTGCGCATATCTTCTATACTGTGCGACTGAGTGTTCGGGTGTTTTGCTTGAAGTTTCCTATCGAGTTTCCATTGGTGTGGTATATACGAAGGACCAACGAGTACGCCGCGCGGGATTAGCAGGGCGGTCTGAGGCGCTGCTGTCATGGACTGTGCAGCTGATCCCGGCGGAGGTTCGAGTCCTCCCTCGGGCATGGGTGTGTGTGTTTGTTCTTAGGATAATTTAGGTTAAGTAGTGTGTAAGCTTAGGGACTGATGGCTTTAGCAGTTAAGTCCCATAAGATTTCACACACATTTGAACATTTTGAACCAACGAGAGTTTCTTGTGTTGAACTATGCAAAAAGAGAATTGTATGTGGAATGTCGGTTTGAATTCGTACGAAAATTTCCCTGTGTGCCTGTTCCCATTGATTCGATGATGTGAAGATTAGTGAAGAAATTTCAGGAGATTTGACCTGTGTTACACAAGGGGAGGCCTAGAGAACCTAGCGTTTTAAACGAAAATAAATTAGATGAGATAGGGGAGGCCTTGGAAAGAAGTTCGAGAAAAATCTGCGCCGTTTAGCACTTCAGACTGGTGTTAGCATCTGCTCACAAAGCTGTATACGAACTGAAACTGGAAGCATACAAAATACAGTAGTGCATCAACTGTTGCTCGACGTCGCTATTGCAGCTGGCTGTTAGAACCTGTTTACGGTGTGGAAGTTGATCCTGAGATACTTTTTTTTTCTAGTGAAGCACGGCTGCATTTGTCAGGGTACGTAAATTCTCAGAACAATCGACGTTGGAGCTGCTAAAACCTCATGAATTACATCAACCTCTACATGATATGAAAACAGGAGTGCAGTGTGCAATTAGTGCAAGAAGAATTATTGGACCAATCTTTTCCCACGAAACAATACGTTCTGGCAGGTATGTGAACAATATACTGCATCCTTTTTTTTTTTAAAAGAGAACTAACACCTAACGAAAAGATGTACGGTTATTTCGTGCAGGACAATGCAAGACCAAACATCGCCAATGCTTCTGTGACAGCAATAAGAAGTAATTGCCAATGTCAAAGAAATTCTCCAACAGCACTGTAACTTAAGATGTTACTTTATTTTATTTTTAAGGCTAACAGTTTCAGCATTTCACTATGATGTCATGAAATCAGTCGTTCCACTAGTGCTTCATTCGAAGACTTGATAGCAGTTGCAGAGATGATTGGTCAACTTAAACTGAGGCTAGTCGACGTCATAAAGCCCGGCTCGAAACTGGAGGGAACAGTCGCTATTGGCGCGAATGATGATGTTCTGAGACAGTGTGGGGGAATTTTGGAATTAGTGCTGGATGCTGATTCGCGGTTTTCGAGGAGAGTAGGGAGTAGAGCAATGTTGGCTTCGCTCTTGCGTTGCGCGGGCGCGGAGATTCCGGATCTGATCTTCGTCGGAGTCGGACGGTCTTGCGACTTAGTCGCACTTTTTTCGGCAGAACTTAGAATCCTCGGACAGGCTTCGAGGTCAGGGGTTGAAACAGAGTTGGTGCACACCAGAAGTCGGCGCCTACATCATCAGGAAGCTGCCTACCGACGACCTGCCAGTCAGGATTGGTAAAATAGTTTGCGGCTCCGGCATTGTAGGACCTACCAATTTTATACTGAAATCCTCAGCAGCACGTGCGGTCGCTTAGCCACAAGTCCACCATGCTTGTTTCTCCATGTGATCCCATGTGAGCTCTCAGTACTAATCGCGATACTGGAATATAGTCGAGAGAGTAATATTTGATTGATTAGGACCTCCAGTCATTATCGTCAAGCTATTGCATCACAGAGAGTAGGAGCCCTTTTTCTCGAGCCAACTCTTATTCGCATAATAGTTCAGTATACCCTATCCATTAACCTACTGTGTTTAAAGAGCGCCACTTCTACTCTTTAAACTTGTACGAATTGGTTCAAACTTTGCACGAAGGAAGGTGAATACATAAAGCCAAAACCAGATTTTTTATCCAATAATCTTTATTTATTGTGCATATACGATGCTTTGAAGTACAGCTAAACGTAACACGTAAAATTCGTTCTTACGTGAATCAAATGTGCGCTAACGGTTAAAGTGAATTAAATAAATAAAACGTGCATTCACGCAATAAAATTGAATGCTCACTTTCAAAAATCGAGTTTCATTCGGATTTTACGAGCAAAAACACATCTTTTGCGAATTTTTTTACGCTTCTGTGTTTCAAACACGCGAATCGGTTTCAATTTTGTAAAAAGGTAGAGAAATACTTTAATTAATGGTCGTCCTGTTTCGTTAAAGCTTTATCCGTTGCCACGATTCGGTGGTATAAATTTTCGCATAAAATGCACGTAAAATTCGGTTTTACGCGAATCGCGTGTGTTGTGACGGTTTGCGTCGTTAATCATGTGGCCTTATGTTCTGATGTATAATAAATCTCATTGTAATATTTAAGCCGCATATCATTTCGTAGATATAGGCAGAATCCCGTTTCCTGTTGTTTACTGTGATAAAGTTCTCTTTTTTTTCTCTGTGAGCAGATTACGATTTTTATTAAATTATTGTGAGTGTGCGCTCCTTATTTTACCAACTGGCAGGGTCCACCATCGTTTCCCTTCGTTACCGTTGTGCGTATAATTAATTAGGTTATAGGTAAGGAGGGAGTCGAGTGCATGTTTCATTCTCATGCAAAATTCGTCAGAATTAAAGAGGTACAAACTCTTCTCCATCCCGGCACCTCGCAGAATATTTGTGTGGCCTCCTCGTTTTCCAGATCTAAATCCGCGTGATTTTTGTCTTTGGGGAATGTTAAAATATAAGATTATGCAACTACTCCTCATACGCTTGAAGAATTGGAAGACAGGGTTCGGCTAGTCGCCTCCCATATTTCGTCAGCCGAAATTCGTCGAGTGTTTGCTAATGTGTTCCGGAGATGTCAGGCTGCTCTGACCGCAGAGGGAAATCGTTTTGAGCACCTGCTGTAAATAAAGGTAAGCTTAGGTTAATCAGACGGCGACGTTGTACGCTTAACTCAGGGGAAGCGCGCGCCCAGCAGATCATAACAGTGTGCGAGAGTCGGGCGTGGCGGCGGCCGGCGGATGCGATGGCGGCGGCCGGGGACCGTGGGGCGCGATCCGCGCACCTCCTCTCCCGGGTGTCTTCCGCGAGGCACGCCGTATTTTGCTGTAAGTTTGTAAAGCTGTGCGGGAAGTCTCGCGCAAGGAGTGCATGCCGAGGCTCACAGAAGAAACGCGGCTGAAAAGCGTGCGAGGTGCCGGGGTGGAGAAGAGCTTGTACCTCTTTAATTCAGACGAATTTTGCATGAGAACGAGACATGCACTCGATCCCCTCCTTATCTACCAGCTAATTGATTATGTGCACAACGGTAACGGAAGGAAATGATGGTGGACCCTGCTAGTTGGTAAAATAAGGAGTGCACACTCACAATAATTTAATAAAAATTGTAATCTACTCAAAAAAAGGACTTTATCATAAGAAACAACAGGAAATGGGATTTTGCCTATATCTACGAAATGATATGCGGATTAAATATTACAATGAGATTTATTATACATCACAACATAAATGTACATGATTATCGACACAAACAGTGGGTTAAAGGACAGGGTATACTGAAATATTATGAGAATAAGAGTTGACTCGAGAACAAGGGGCACCTACTCTCTGTGATGCAATAGATTGACGATAGTGACTGGACGTCCTAATGAATCAAATATGAATCTCCCGCCTATATAGCAGTATCGCAATTAGTAGTGAGAGCTCAAATGGAATCACATGGAGAAACAAGCAAAGAGGACATGTAGCAAAGCGAGCGCGCGTGCTTCTGAGGGATTCAGTAAGAAATTGATAAGGTCCTACAATGCCGGAGCCGCAAAATACTGTACCAGTACTGAAATCTCCAGCACGTCGTCGGTAGGCAGCGTCCTGACGATGCAGACGCCGACTTCTGCCGTGCAGCAACTCTGTGTCAACCCCTGGCCTCGAAGGCTATCCGAGAATTCTAAGTTCTTCCGAAAAAGGGCGACCAAGTCGCAAGACCGTCCTACTCCGACGAAGATCAGGTCCCAAATCCCCTGCCCGCGCAACGCAAGCGCGAAGCCAACATTCCTCTACTCCCTACTCTCCTCGAAAACTGCGAATCAACATTCAGTACTGATTCCAAAATGCCCTCACACTGTCTCAGAACATCATTCGCTCCAATAGCGACCGTTCCCTCTAATTTCGAGCAGGGCTTTATGACGTCAACTAGTCTCAGTTTAAGTTGACCAATCATGCCTCTGCTATTCAGCTGAGGGCACTGAACTTGTCGTTTGACTGGCTACGAAAACAATCTGCCTAGACCACCGGCCATCCGGTGCCAGACAGTCGCACCCAGCAGGGCACGGTCCACAAGTATTCTCACAATCATGAGGACAATGCAGTCAGTCGGTGCCAGGAATCTTCGTTCTGGACGCGCCGGGACGGTAAACACATAAACTGCGGCGGTACTCAGACGCCTTGCAGGTCGTTTCGCCCTGCATACAATAGGCGAAACTCGACCGACGTCAGTCGTTCCGCCAGGCGCCTAAGCCTACTGTACGAACCCCTCAGAATTCAGGGAAGTGCAGTCCCCAACCGGAAACGCAGTGTGCCGCGTCCTACGATGCTCGCCTCGCCCAGGCCACCCACGGAAGTAAAACAACAAGTTTAGGAATCAAGTGAAAAGTATTTATGTGCTCTCAGTACAAATACTCTCATTACAGTAACCCTATTCGGTCTGTTACTGCCGTGCAATGACACAGAACATTAATAAAATTGATAAAAATGAGAGGAGACATGCAAAAGAGGGCATGGAACCTCTCAAGCGCGCAAACTTCCCCAACTGCTTTGATGTCTTGGGTGCTAAGTGACTGAGAATAGTTCAATCAAATTTCAGTGGTTCTCGTTTGTTCTACAAGAAATGTCATTATGTTCTCCTGTTTGTGGTCGCAGATGCAAACTATTCGTTCAGCTGTGTGAAAGTTGGATCTCGTGGTACAGAAGCTAATAGCACTATCTTCGAAAACTCTTAAGGTGTACTAAATTCTAGAAAGTCGCGAAGCAACTTTATCAAAAAAACTACCTCTGCCAGAAACTACAGAACCTGCTGCGCCCTTTACCTTATTGGGGGATGCAACATTGTCTCTGTCTGTCATAAGATCGTACACCGCAAGTTTCCTCTCCTACAAGAGACCGATCTTTAATTACCATTTAAGCCGTGCACAGAGATATTAGAGGATGCATTTGGAATTATAACGAATAAATGCGATATATTTCACATATCTATCAATGTTAAACTGAAGTTTACTGTGTCCTTCACAACTACTGCGGTTCCGGACATGGTTTTAACTTTGAAGACACTTCAAGCATACAGGTGCTACGTCATCTGGACAATTAAATCCCGTCGATCCAAGTTCACTTAAATTAAAAGGAAGGTCGGTCAGCGTTGGCCGTAATATTGATCGTTTATTGATAGCAAAATCGATTTTCAATCGCATAGTGATCATCTTCAGTGCTGAGGTGTGCAAATTAAACTCACAAGTTATTATCAGTAACCAAAACTGAGAAACGGTCACAATAATTCTCAGTTTTGGTTACTGATAATAACTTGATACCAGTGCCTATGAGTTTAATTTGTACACCACAGCACTCAAAATGATCACTATGTGATTGAAAATCGATTTTGCTATCAATAAACGATCAATATTACGGCCGACGCTGACCTTCTTTTTAATTTAACGTACATGGTCGTTGTGCACACAGTACTCCATGGAGTCGCCAATCAACAAGTTCACTTAACAGCAGAAGCACTGTTTTCGCTGATTATTTTATAGTCAATACTGGCAAAGCACCACGGCAAGACAAATGTGTCTAAATGGTTCAAATGGCTCTAAGCACTATGGGACTTAACATCTGAGGTCATCAGTCCCCTAGACTTAGAACTACTTAAACCTAACTAACTTAAGGACATCACACATATCCATGCCTGAGGCAGGATTCGAACCTGCGACCGTAGCAGCAGCACGATTCCGCACCAAAGCGCCTAGTACCGCTCGGTCACAGGCCGGCTAATGTGTCTAAATCTGGTGGGTAATAATCATAGTGAATTTACTGTCGAACGTGAAAGACTATTTGATTTATATCGCTATTGAAATGTGTGTAATTACATATTTTCTGGCTGCAATACGATAAAGCATGTATTGCACTGCACCGGCTGTTGAAACTAAATTTATTTTAAATCGTTACAGTGTAGTGGGTTTTGGTCCTCGATTCCTATTTGAGCTAGGAACGTGAGGTGAAAAGTTTTTCGTTTAGCCCGGACCAGCGGCCATTTGTATACCCATTGGAACAGCTGTGTTACTGTAGTTGCGTCACGGTATGTTAAGGAAGGTCTGAATGACGAAAGGGGAGCCTCCGCCCAGGCAAACTGAGCGAATCGATTAGTTCTTTTTGAAAAAGATTTTAATTGAGCTGAAATTAATTCTCAGCTGATAGTATCATTTGTACGTGCACCGTTCGGGTTTCACATGTAAAAACAGTCATCCTAGTTTGGATTTTACGTGCAAAAACAGTCAGCCTTAAACAACCTCGAACTGGAACGAGACTGATGGTTCAAATTTGGTCGAATGATGTGTCGGACCTTCGTCTAAGATAAGTTTTAACCGTTTGAAAAAAATCTTGCTTCGTTTGGATTTTACGTACAAAACACACTTTTCCCTGAGAGGTGTTTAAAGCGCGCCACTTCTACTCTTTAAAGTTGTACGAATCGGTTCAAACTTTGCACGAAGGAAGGTGAATACATAAAGTCAAAACCAGATTTTTTATCCAATAATCTTTATCTGTTGTCCATATACGATGCTTTAAAGTCCAGCTAAACGTAACACGTAAAATTCGTTCTTACGTGAATGAAATGTGCGCTAACGCTTAAAGTGAATTAAATCAATAAAAACGCATTTACGCGATAAAATTGGAAGTTCACTTTCAAAAATTGTGCTTCATTCGGATTTTACGCGCAAAAACACGTCTTTTGTGAAATTTTTTACACTTCTGTGTTTCAAACTTACGCGAATCGGTTTCAATTTTGTAAGGTAGAGAAATACCGTGATTAATGGTCGTCCTGTTTCGTTAAAGCTTTATCCGTTGCCACGATACGGTGGTATAAATTTTCGCATAAAATGCACGTAAAATTCGGTTATAAGAAGCGTTTTGTAAAAATCTTTCATAGTTTGGGTTTTACGTGCGAAATATCACGCGTTTGCACGTGCAACTGTGTTTCGTAGAAATGCGTTGCATTTTAAGCGCTTCGTTTGGATAAAATTTAAAAAAATTGGTTATTGCAGTTGATTATCGCTTCGTTGTATGTACGTTAAAGATTTCATCCACTACTGACTTAAAATCATAGAAAAACCTTTGGACACGCAAAACAATGCAACCCAGAACTATGCGTGCCCTGTACAAAATGATATACTGGTTGATCGAGCATTTAAAACTTTGTCGACGTCCGTGCAGAAAGAGTTACTGGCCGGTAGTGCTCGTGCCAAGTGTTGACAGTGCGGTCTGTTGGGCTCTGATTGCTGGCAGCCAATACGTGGCAAGCCTGAGTCCATCATCTTTATTCATGTTCTTAGAGTGTTGAAGTATTTCGATGGCCTCTCTGATCTTGCGTTTCGTCATAAACGGCTGCTTGGCCAACACACAAGCTTCGCTAAATTTTCTTTTCCGCAATCTTGCTGATGTTCTGCCACCATGCAGAAAATTAAACTAATTCAAAAACTGCTATGAAAATAATTGTCAGAGAAAGGGTCACCTTATTTCTCACCCATGGGAAATGTTTTACTGCGTTTCCTTCAAAAACTACTATAATGTAGAAAATTTATTTTTTGACAAAACAAGCGTAAGTTCGTCAATTTGCGTACAAAATTGAGAAATTGACAGTATTTTGTTGTACATACATTATTTTGCATTTCTTTTGCTTATTTGAGCCAATCATACTAATACTTAATTCGGATTTGTCGTAGTAACATTTCGTGCCAAAATTATTCACGTGAGTTTTTCTCGCAGCGGTTTCTTAATTTTCAATTTTTTTATTGCATAATTTAAATAAACAATGGCAATAATTTTAAAATAAGATATAATAACGAGATGCATGCTTTTCAGTAAGCTGTTATTTGTTGCGCGAATCATTCAATGCAACATTTCATTTACAACGTCATTCGGGAAATTTTCAAATATTTCGAAACGAAACTTTCGCCCAGCTGATAGATAAGTTAGATTTTACTGCACGTCAGTAGGGTTCCCATTAAGTTGCCTATATTTTGGTCCAGCAGTTAACTGGTCGACGGGTTAAATCCTCAACTAGGTAAATGGTGAAATGAACTGTCAACTAGACAAATTAATTGTCAATTGGTTCTTTTTGTGTCTTAGGATGCTTCTTCCTGGCGGTCGTGAAATCATTGTACGTCGAAGAGCTAGCCTATCATAGAGCTTTGTTGCCCCGCACTTCGTGATTCATTCTGAAGTTACTCTCACATTTCATAACAGCTGACCGTACCTTCGTCTGTGTTTTATTTCGTACAATTTCATCGCAGGGTACAGTCTCACGTTGTTGTTAAATTAGGCGAAAACCTTTTGCCCTCCAGGCAGCATTTGACAAGCATCCTTTTTTGATAGCAGTTTGTGGATACGGAGAGATTCGACAATTTCCAAAGTTTCGGAGTCGCTTCTTCAAATTAAGCATATGACAACGTCGTTTTTTGTACAATCATTCAACACTTTTGTTCACATCGTAAGTATATCTGTGTCAACCGGTCGCATCGTAAGTTAATCTAAGTAATACAAACTAGTTACGAACATTATTATCATAAACTTCGCACAGTATCCACATATTCGTTCGGTGTCTCATCCATGTTTGTTATTTTGTGCAGTGTATTAAGTATTTAAAGTTTTTTTCATATGTCTGCGTATACAACTTGATGTGTATATGAATAAAACGTGTGTTACTACAAAACAAAAAACAATAAAGTATTAAACAAAATTTTAAATATAAAACAAAATAACAAAAGTAAAAAATATAAAACAAAATAAAAGTATGCAAAAACTTTAAAAGATAAAACAAAAGAGCTCCCTTGGGCATGTGACCTTGGCGTGATGGTGAGGTTTGTGCACGTTGAGGAGACACTAGGCTACACCGGATAGGTGCAACCATACCAGACAGGTAACGGTAGAGGATTAGACAAACAAAGCCCAACTCAAGCAATATGTTTCGAGAGATAAAAAACAAATCTATACCGTATCAGCCGTCACCCGAGTCAACAAAAGTCCACGCTGGTTGGCAAGTTGTGGCGGTCTAATGTCAAAATTATGCTAGAGTAAACGGTGGGAGCCGTAATGAGAAAAACTCCGATCACAGCACAATAAAGGCTAATATGTTGAAAGGTGTGTGTGAATTTTCGTAGGAATTTTTCTTGTTCTGGATGTCTGGAATCGCACTTGTAGGGTTTAAATAGCTTACGCAGCCTCGGCAGAGAAGCTGCGCTGCACAGAAATGAGTTAGAGGTGATCTTTGCTCTGTGAAGATGCGCGCCAGATTTGCCCGTTGATCTTTAGGAATGGAGAGGAGAGGAGAGAGACAGTTGAGGTTTGGTGTTACATGTGAAAAGTCGAGTTTTGGTTTAGTAGCGGTGAGCAGCGAACAATGGAGATCTTTGGGAACTATATTATGAGTTAATGGAAGGTCTACTGTGGAGAGATTGATTTTTAAACTGGTACTATAATACTCTTTGTGAAGAACGGATTAAAGGTAACTATTAAGTTTGTTTCATTTGCAGCAGCGGTTTGAAAACGCAACATTCTTGGCTCGTCAGACATCCAGATCAGCATCTTTTTGCTTTTAATTTTTTTTATTAGGATTTATCTATCATTATGAGAGAAATGGATTTAAAAATTAGATTTTGAAATATTGTTTAAGGAAAGTTTATACAACTGAATTTTAATTTTTGTAACTCTTTCATTATACTTAGGTGATTTCAGAGAAAGCTTAACTATCATTGAAGTTCCATTACATGCCTTTATGTCAAATTATATGAGATTGAGTTCGTTTAACTCAGAGCCATCGTCTACATCCCAGGAGTCAATTAATTTTCAATTTATTTACAACCACCATCAAAAAATTATGAACTAAGAATGATAGCAAGGTTTTTAGAGAACGCATTGCATCTTTACATATCTCAGTAGTTAGATTTTGCAACGCTGTAACTACGAGAGCAGTTTGCACGGCGTTATCCAGTGTGACCCAGTTAAGGCAATTAGTGTAGAAAACAGGTTCTTTCTTTAATTAAATTTCACAGGGACCAACTTTAGTTTCAAAGTATTTAGTTTTTCATGGATGTTCATAATCAGATTTTGTGATAGCAAAATTCTCACAGTTAGAATTCTCTATTCATTCTCGCAGTTGAATTTTGTCACCAAAAGTTAGCGTTACGCAAGCTATCAGCTTTAATGTGTGGTATGCACACCATTCAAAAAAGGAAGCCCCCATTTTAACATCAAACATTCAGTTTAACATTAAGAATACAATAAAAATTACAGATCCACTTTCACTAAATTTAGACAGGTTACTTTGACTTGTCGACTTCCTTGTAGGTTCGGGCGTCGGGGAATTTTCTGAGATAATTATATTGAAATAATCAAATAGTGTGCGCTACTCTCGATAGCTGTTTGATGGTAGTTGAGTTTTACTGTTGCGTTATTTAGTATGTGTCTTTTTACGACTCATTGGGATAATTGATGAAAATTTCGTTATTTGGTTTTAAACTTTTTCTTTGCTATCATAATTATCTTGGTGCGTAAAACAGTAAATAGCAAGTCACGTAACCATCATTCTCAGACAGCCAATATGCAGAATTCAAGTGACAACAATACCTTAATTTCTGGCGAGTCTCTTATCAACGCTGCAGAGAATCGTTCAGACACAACAATGCTTGACAGTAGATGCTCCCTTCTGTCAGTCAGATTACAAGAAATATGGGCAGTATACAGAATTCATATCGCAACACTTGAGATTAAAAGTTTTAGATTCCTCGCAGTGTTACGGTATCACCACACAGACGATGCAAAATTTTTCGGGAAACACAGCAATAAATGAAAACACAGATGTACAATCAGTTCATGACGCAACAGTTAGCACGAATTCTGGAGAGTAAAATCTGCCAGTTATTGGAAATAGTTTTATATGTCCGTGATTTGACGCATCTGTCGAAAATCTGTAAAACACGCCTGACCTTAGTTTTCCCACGCTGTCTACGATTGGTGCAGAAGCCAGAACATTGTATGTTAAACGGGGCGCCTTAGTTCCAGCGAGTGATATTTTTCATGCGATTTGGGCATCATTAAATATCGCGGGGCATAACTTTGAATCTCAGTCACTAGAATTGTACGTCACGTTATGGTTTACTTACTGTGGTAAACTTTTGTCAACTCTGCAGCTGTCACTTTCTACTCGTCTGTCACCAATACATTTAAAAACCGTTGTAAAGTTTGAGTGCTCTTTCGAACTCTTTCACCCCATAGGTGTTCTGGGACGCTAACATGCCGTTTAACACCATTCAAAACTCTATGCGATATCATAAATGATTTCATACACTACTACTACTACCACCACTACGTGAGCAGGCCCAGTGGACCGCACGCTGCTACAAGTTTCCTCCTCCACTGTATTCTGTCCAGTGCTGCTATCCGGCAGGAGCTTCCGAAGCCATCTGTGATCTTCTAACCGGGCCAAATGGCCGGTCCATTGCATTCGTTTGGCTGCTGGTACAGTTCCTCAAGCTCTCGGTTGTGTGCAATCCCCCATTCCCATTTGTCTGCATCCGGAACTGGACCGAAGATCTTCCGAAGCACTTTTCTCTCAAAAACGAGCACCTTATGGAAGTCCTGTTTCCGGATACTCCATGTCTCACAGCCATGTAGAACAACAGGCTGGATCAGGGTTTTGTACAGTCGAATCTTGAACTGTCTAGAGAGATATCTGGACCGAAGCAGTTGTGCTAGGCTGTGGTAAGATCGGTTTCCTGCTTGTATTCTGGCATTGATCTCTGCTTCACATGACGAGTTCTCAGTGAATAGTGCCCCTAGATATTTCTTCATGCACTCTCTTGTAGGACTGGTCCCCAACCTGCAGTTATTGTAGATGACCAGCAGTCTGACTTTGACCACGCGTCATAACGAGGTACTCTGTCGTGGCTTCGTTTATGTTTAGCCCAAATTTGCCGGCAGCCTCATTTAGTGCTCCTGTGATTTGCTCCAACTACTCTTCCGACCTAGAGAGTAAACAGATGTCCGCATAGGCTAAGTATGCCAAACGCTTTCCTTCGATTTCAATCTCTTCGTTCTCTTGGAAGGTCTCGCGCACGATCTTCTCGAGGGTAAAATTGAACAGGATTGGGGGCAACCCGTCTCCTTGCCTGAGTCCTGTCACAATTTCAAATTTCTCAGTTACGCGGTTTCCCATCTGCACCTTTGCACGTGTTTCGCTGAGACAAAAAATGGCTCTGAGCACTATGGGACTCAACTGCTGAGGTCATAAGTCCCCTAGAACTTAGAACTACTTAAACCTAACTAACCTAAGGACAACACACACATCCATGCCCGAGGCAGGATTCGAACCTGCGACCGTAGCGGTCGCGCGGTTCCAGACTGTAGCGCCAGAACCGCTCGGCCACCAGCGGCCGGCTCGCTGAGACAGATCTTTATCAGACTGGTGAGTTTTTCTGCCATGCCAAACTCCCTTAAACAGCTGAGCAGGCCCTTGCGATGTATACAGTCATAGGCCTTCTTAAAATCAGCGAATAAAATATGCAAATCGTTACTATATTCACCCAGTTTCTCAGTGAGCTGCCGGAGACCGAAGATGTGATCTACTGTTGACCGTCCTGGCCGGAAACCTCCCTGGTACTCCTAATCACCGATTCTGCCACTGGCGGAATTCTATGTATGAGGCAAATGGACAGCATCTTATAGCAGACGTTAAGCAGGGCGATTCCTCGATAGTTGTCATATTTCGGTTTGTCGCCCTTCTTATGTATTGGACAAATCAGAGCTGTTTTCCATTCTCCTGGTAGTTCTTCTTTGGTCCATATTGCCTATATCAGTCGGTGTATTCTTTCTGCAAGTTTCTCTCCTCCTGACAGGGTCATTTCAGCCTGTATTCCATCTTCACCTGAACTCTTATTCGGCTTAAAGTGTCTGATTGTGGTTTTTATCTAATCCAGGATAGGTGCGGGATAATCTGCATCGGCTGTAATTGGGTGTTGGAAATCACACTGCAGTTCGAGTTCATCACAATTTAGCAGCTGTCGAAAGTACTCTCTCCATCTTTCTGCTATATCGCTATCGTTCGTCAGGATCTTATCAAGGGCATCATTGACAAATTTCTGCTTGGCCTGGTGACCTTTGCAGAGCTACTTCACCTTCAGAAACATTTCCCTAGTCTTTTGTCCTCTGAAGTCTGTTTCTGCTTCGATGATGATATCCCTGATCTATTTCCTCTTTGCTCTTCTCAGAGTTGCTTGTGTAGTCTTTCGGACCTCCTCTAATTGTGCTTTGCCCTGTGGCAGATTTATCCCATTCACCACTTGCTCCTGGCTTCCTTCCTCCTTTCCAGGTCATCAGCACACTCCTTTCCAAACCAGATCTTCCTGCCCACTGTGTTTCCCAAAAGTGCAGTTCAAGGTCCTGATTCGCATCCATTTCACTGAGTGCTTCAAAACGATTACTAAGTTGCGCCTGGTATTCGGTCTTCTTTGCCTCATCTTTTATTTTCTGCATTTGGTACCTTTCAGCTCTTTTTAACTTAGGCCCCTTTCTTCCTTTACACTGTACGTCTAAAAGGCTGACCAGGAAATGATGACTCCCATCTTCGGCACCTCGCGCTGCCTTAACGTCTAACACCCATCTCTTGGCTCTTAGATCAATGGGAACATGGTCTATTTGATTTATAGTTTTCCCATCTGGTGACACCCAGGTTCCTTGTATGTCTTTCCGCTGGAAGTTTGTGCTGGAGATAAACAACTCTGATGATGTAGCACAGCTGATGAACCTCATCCCATTATCATTGCTTAGGTCGTGTAGACTGTACCTTCCAGTTGTTTCTTTGAATATTTGTTGTTTCCCAACCTTGACATTCATTTCACCAAGGAGGATCTTCTAGATGTGCATAGAACTCGTCTTTCACTTCACTTTCGCTCTCCTCCTTGGGAGCATGACAGTTCACAAAAGCCGCCTTCATGCACACGTTGCAAAAAGATTTATGAACATTTCTATCAACTTTTTTTTTTTAAAGAATACGAGTTCTCCCATTGTTGCCGTTAGGAACACATCCATTTACACTTTTTGTATTTTACTTTTTCATTGTCGCTACCAATTGTTTCTATGTCAGACATGACACAAATCCAAACAAACTGTTCAAAAATAACGATAGCAAAGTGTCGACAACACAATAAACACTAATTATTTTAGTAATCGTATGAAAACATCGAAACTCTGACAAGTAGCGAGTACTACAGGGCGCCGGCTTAACGCGAGGCAGCGAAGCTGGGGTTAGGGGTGCAACCGACCGACAGAACGCGTGAGACACTCATTTGTCTCTTCCCAGGGGTGGGCGGGCGCGAGCGGCAGATGTCATCGTCTCCACGCCAGACACCGTTCGCGCAGCCAGTACTTTATTTGTATGGGATTTCTTTCTAACTAGACACAAATCGCGGGACGCATTATATGAGCCGTGGAAACCCTACATCTAGCTGACATTGAAAAGCATTTGATACAAAAATAAGATACACGTAATTATAGTGAGAGCTATCATGAACGAGAAAAAAGATTTCGTTCAAGAACAACATTTTGGCC
Source organism: Schistocerca nitens (assembly GCF_023898315.1). Classification (NCBI taxonomy): domain Eukaryota; kingdom Metazoa; phylum Arthropoda; class Insecta; order Orthoptera; family Acrididae; genus Schistocerca; species Schistocerca nitens. The sequence continues at coordinate 602,059,175 of NC_064619.1, read as the reverse complement.
GACTTACACGTGAAAGAGAATTCGAAAATGAACGTGAACATTCACTCGCCAAATCCAACCAACAGAACTTTAATGACTTAACAAGATACGACGGATTTGACTACAAACGTTTTTTAGCGGTTAGAAAGATTTAAGTTTTTCGCAATGGCATCAGTGATTTACATCACTCAGATTGGATCCGAAAGTTTAAATTTTCTTTACCACCAGCTTGGCCAGTGACACACAACTTGGAATTTATTTGCAGTTTTTTGGAAGGTGCACCAGCTATACCGATGCGAGAAACTTCAAAAAGCGTTTCTCGCACTATACTGGTCAGAGACTACACAGAGTGGAGTAAGGACAAACTTACCAGTTCGCCAAATTTTCCCCCTTTTGCATGAGTCATCAACCAGACATAGGACTGGTGGAGCAAAATCGGACCACATAATTTTAATCAGTTTTGTGTTAGAGAGACTTAGAGCAGTGTCCAGGGCAAACGAATTAAGTCCTAAGGTTCAGTCAACTTCTGGGTTGCATGGTCCAGATGCACTTATTCAGGCTTTTAATGACACCTGTATTCTGCCGTTATCCTTCAAGCTGCCTGCACTCTGAAGGACATCATTAATGAGCCCTTCATATTGGCACACACAATTGTCTTTATAGACAGACATTTTGCCATTAGCCCTTAACTCACGAGGTGCAGTCTCTCAGCCCACGCGAAATATTTGGAACAGTTCTGTTGGAATGCTTCTATATCCTCCATACCATCCGTAAATCACCAACCCTACAGTGTCATTATTGCCTTCTTTGTTTGTCGCTTTATGTTATTTGTCGGCAACTGTTCCATCTTTTCATGATTGACACGTGTGCTAAAATCAAGAAAAAGTGCCTCCTATGCATCTGTCTCAACCGACATCAGTTATGTGCTGAGAAATATGTACACCTTAGATATACTGTTGCAAAACAATGGAAATGTAGAAACCATCGGTGCAATAGTGATACTTCCTTCGACATTCAGACAGTCCTGAACAAATGTACGAATAGACCCAGGATGCCATGATCTGTGTGAGGAAATATGTGAGACCGAATTTATTCATAACATTCACTTGAGTCTGCAGTGACCACAGGTCATGAATATGTTAACCAATGGGAAAGTTCACAGTGTCATGACATACTTGAGAGAGTATTTAGGCAAAAACAGATGAAATTTTTTGAAGCTTTAAGCAAGTGTCATATTTTTGGAGTGATGCGACGTGGGATGTACGTAATTAAATTTACTCTGGGTGGCGAACAAAATTCAGCCAACAGAAATCGATAAAGCGTACGCTCCGAGTTACCAGATCTCACAGATGATGTCGATCTATTTGAGTTGGTAACAAAGCAGATGCTCTGTGATCCACACATGGTAACATGAAACCTCATTGACCATGTAGGATGGGTGGACAGAGCACCAAAAAATATCTGCTACTGCTATTTCTCAGTTTGATTCCTCATGCCCAATACGTGCTTTGAAGCTATTTTGTTTTTCAGAGCCAGCACTGGTATTCTGTGTTTCCCGGCTCTGGTGAATATGATGGCCAGTGATGTCTCAATAAATTGAGTGCCGGACCCCTAAGCCTTTTTTAAACTGAAATGTCGATTCATTTTTATTAGATTTTCTGAAATCTTTATTTCGATATACTCTTTAATTATGCTGCTGTAGAAATTTGATGTTTTCATCACAATACTGGTCTCCCCATTCAAGTTCTGATTATATTTACAGCAGTGCTCGGCAACAGCTGATATCCTCGGCTCTTTTACTCAGATGTGTATTGAGCTTCTTGTATAACTTCTTCACTGTTCTGATTGTCTGCCCCATGGAAGGCATGCCACATCTGCGCTGAATGCGATAACACACACAACTTATGAAGATGTAGATCACTTTTAACATCACAAAGGAGACTCTCTCATCTTAGTTGAAGGGAGCAAAATAGACTGGACGCTGTGTATCCATATCAGTCTGGTAATCCGTCCATATATTGGGCCTCTCAGATGTACTCGATTTTGAGTGTTAAGTTTGATGTTGTGACTGCCCATTCCTTCGGAATGCTATCCGTAAGAGTTGCAATTCTTTGGCGATGCTCTACATGCGTGAAAGTGCTAGAGCTCTGTGGACCAGAGGCTTTAGCACTAAATTTCTTTGTGACAGATTGTGATGGTTCGATGCTGAAGGTTCGAGGTGTGGAGATAAAGGTTAGTGTGCACAGGTTTTCTATATGCACTGTAATCCAGGAATCCATCTGTCCTTGTCTTAATTGACTCGTGGAGGAATGATAGCAATCTTTTCCAAGTTCCATTGTGAATTTTATATTGCAATGGATAACATTCAAATTTTCCAGAAACTCAAGTTTTGTTGCTTAGTGTGGCTACACCGCAAACATATCGCCCACATGGATAGAAACGTGTTCTGAACTCTGCAGATTCTAGTACCTTTGCTTCAAAATGCTGTATTTATAGTGTCACGAAAACAGGTAATAACGGACTTCTTTTCGCCACTCCACTGGTATTTTCATAGTACTTTCTGTTGAACAGGACATAAGGTGACATCAGGATCTGCCTAAAAAGTTCTGTGAAATAATTGTCGAATTTTTCCACCATGAGTGCCAAGGAATTGGAAAGTTGTACTGTCATGAAGAGGGAGACTACATTGAAACTGACAATGAAATCTGTATCCCAGAGCTGCAATTTTGTGTGTGTGTGTGTGTTTGTGTGTGTGTGTGTGTGTGTGTGTGTGTGTGTGTGAGAGAGAGAGAGAGAGAGAGAGAGAGAGAGAGAGAGAGAGGCTGGAAGGAGGGGCTGGGGATGGAGGGTAAACAAATGGACAAATAAGGAGGGCAGGTCACAGACTGGTGAGGCGTTTCCCCCCTTCGTAGATCTGTACTCCGTCTTTCTATCGCACGATGTCACAAGAAACAAAGTACAAGGTGTTTCACAAAGCTGTACTAATGATTCCACGGTTCTCCTTAAGAATCACTGGCGATGTGGTGGGCAGACATGCCAGAGTGACTGGGGGAGAGCGTATTCCCACAAAGTGTGTTAACATTATGTGGAATACCGGTACGCTTTCTTAATAATACTAATGCAAGAGATGCATGTGAACAGAATCCACGGTAGTCCTTACACACTATAATACACTGTTAGAGGGGAAATTCATTCTTTGTCATTCTGTACAGCATTTTTCGCTTTCTTCTGGGAAAGGTGACTTCCCCCACCATGAGCTGTGATTGCTGTTCAGTTGACATACAGTCCATACCTCGCCAGCAGTTCCTGTCCAGTTCTCATACACGAGTGTGTTTATATAGTAGACATTTCTATTTTGTTGAGTACGTATTTTCAATTGTTAAGGGAGATATTATGTAAAGTTCATTCCCATAAACAGTGGCTGAGAGGCATTTTAACTTGTAAGTGTGATATCGTCAGTGATTGATGTAGGATTGCTGGGAAAAGTATCGGAATGATAAAAGTGGTATCTTTTTGCTGCCTGTTTTTGTCGATGTATTGTCTGGCTGTATAACTGTGTGGCAGTAACTTGATGACAAATTAATGAATGACTAAAAAGTTAATGAATTCCTCTCACCATTAATTATGTTACTGGTAGCACGCGTTAATATCTTCATGTTATCTCAATAATTTGTAATTAATTGCAATTGAATGACACACAGTTTTTGTTCTATATGCATTTCGCCTTTATTCTTTGCAATGCATCTTCAGTTGCCTGGAGTACGTACTTACACTTCTGGCCATAAAAATTGCTACACCAAGAAGAAATGCAGATGATAAACGGGTATTCATTTGACACATATATTATACTAGAACTGATATGTGATTACATTTTCACGCAATTTGGGTGCATAGATCCTGAGAAATCAGTACCAAGAACAACCATCTCTGGCCGTAATAACGGCCTTGATACGCCTGGGGATTGAGTCAAACACAGCTTGGATGGCGTGTACATGTACAGCTGCCCATGCAGCTTCAACACGATACCACAGTTAATCAAGAGTAGTGACTGGTGTATTGTGACGAGCCAGTTGCTCAGTCACCATTGACCAGATGTTTTCAATTGGTGAGAGGTCTGGAGAATGTGCTGGCCAGGGCAGCAGTCGAACATTTTCTGTATCCAGAAAGGCCCATACAGGATCTGCAACATGTGGTCGTGTATTGTCCTGCTGAAATGTAGGGTTTCGCAGGGATCGAATGAAGGGTAGAGCCACTGGTCGTAACACATCTGAAATGTAACGTCCACTGTTCAAAGTGCCGTCAATGCGAACAAGAAGTGACCGAGACGTGTAACCAATGGCACCCCATACCATCACGCTGGGTGATACGCCAGTATGGCGATGACGAATACATGCATCCAATGTGTGTTCACCGCGATGTCGCCAAATACGGATGCAACCATCATGATGCTGTAAACAGAACCTGGATTCATCCGAAAAAATGACGTTTTGCCATTCGTGCACCCAGGTTCGTCGTTGAGTACACCATCGCAGCCGCTCGTGTCTGTGATGCAGGGTCAAGGGTAACCGCAGCCACGGTCTCCAAGCTGATAGTCCATGCTGCTGCAAACGTCGTCGAACTGTTCGTGCAAATGGTTGTTGTCTTGCAAACGTCCCCATCTGTTGACTCAGGGATCGAGACGTGGCTGCACGATCCGTTACAGCCATGCGGATAAGATGCCTGTCATCTCGACTGCTAGTGATACGAGGCCGTTGGGATGCAGCACGGCGTTCCGTATTACCCTCCTGAACCCACCGATTCCATATTCTGCTAACAGTCATTGGATCTCGACCAACGCGTGCAGCAATGTCGCGATACGATAAACCGCAATCGCGATATGCTACAATCCGACCTTTATCAAAGTTGGAAAGGTGATGATACGCATTTCTCCTCCTTACACGAGACATCATAACAACGTTTCACCAGGCAACGCCGGTCAACTGCTGTTTGTGTATGAGAAATCGGTTGGAAACTTTCCTCATGTCAGCACGTTATAGGTGTCGCCACCGGCGCCAACCTTGTTTGAATGCTCTGAAAAGCTAATCATTTGCATATCACAGCATCTTCTAACTGTCGGTTAAATTTCGCGTCTGTAGCTCGTCATCTTCGTGGTGTAGCAATTTTAATGGCCAGTAGTGTACTTTTGTTTCTACTATTTAGTGCACATTTAGGACATTGTATATATGGGTTATAAACAGTTCTGGCAGTTTCAGGGTGTCTACAGGTCATGAAAGCCGTGAAAAAGTAATGAAAGGGAACAGATGGTCATGAAAGTAATGAAAATGTAATCAAATGAGTGCGCCGTCACGAATTTTTTTTTATTTGTCAATCCGGCGCGATTGTTGAAGGGAGTAGCAAATTAGCGCTATCCCCAAAAATACTGTATCCGGCAATCTATTCGATAAAAAACATACATATTTTGAAGGGGACTCGGATGCCCGTCTAAGCAAGCCATGTTCGCAAAAGCCTCTGCTACTGCGGTTTGCGTGCTCGAAGGGCAAGTGTGGATGCAGAAATTTGGAGGTGCGACTTTGTTGAGTGACAGATGGCATATACACTGCAAGTGGCGACTATTGGGAGGAGTGGCAGGTGGATGGTGTGTCAGGAAGCACCCTCCCAGTTCGCCACTTGCCGGTTCCTCAGGGAAGAGGAGGTAGTTGTAACCTGTGTATGCTGGTGGGTGCAGTAAAATACGTATCTCCTTCATCGATGCCACCGTGGTGCTCTGCCACTGCTCGTGTGGGTACACCGCGAGTGCCCGGCAGCTACTCAGGAAGTGGATGCTGCGTCTCCACCCTCCGCACTCAAAGAAGATGGTGCGTCCGTATGTGACCCACACACGCTGACCTAGGAAGTCCTCGATCCCCTCCCGTAACTGTGGATAATCTCTGCTCTCTGAATCGCGGTGATGGTTGTGATGTTGGCAAGAAGTGCGCCAAACCTGACCTGCTGTGCAGGTAGGACCCGTGGCTCTGCTGAAGTGTCAGGAACGCTGGTGTCCTGGCCCGAGTCGACACACATAATCCCCAGTCCTTTCCATCTGCGTCAGAAGCTGGTGCTTACGGAGAGGAAGACATCTCTCCGGTGGCTGTTGGCAGTGTTCAGTACGAGCAGGAAATATGCAACAGACTTATACCCAGCTGTAATACCGTGCCAGAGAATAGAGTACGCGTGTCCTGTATGCCATCGATCCTTCTGACCAACTGCCTTCTGAACTCAAATGCTGGAGTATTTATAGTGTGAATATCGGCTGGTGTTGACCCAGCATCACTTGTAATGACTGCATAGGCTTTCTTAAATCAAATGTATCAGTGTTTCATATCGCGCCCTATTGGCTTAACACATTTGTTATGCCAACTGACTTCGAAAATGGTTCAGATGCCTCTGAGCACTATGGGACTTAACATCTATGGTCATCAGTCCCCTAGAACTTAGAACAACACCCAGTCATCACGAAGCAGAGAAAATCCCTGACCCCGCCGGGAATCGAACCCGAGAACCCGGGCGTGGGAAGCGAGAACGCTACCGCACAACCACGAGCTGCGGACCAACTGACTTGTTTGTAACAATATTCAATACGCCTTGTTGCATCAGTGACATGGCCCTTTACTTCACGTAACAAGGTGACGTGATACTTGTCAGTCATATCGCTTTACTAAGCTGAAGCCAGCTACCCAGTTCGCACAAGGCACTGATGTCGTGCTTTCCGGCTGATGTGTTAACGTGGTGAAATGCTGCCTTTTCCTTTCGCGCTTGTTGACACTCTCGCAAGGAACACAAAGTGGATAAGGTCTTTCAGTTATGAAATTCTGCAGCCAGCTGCATGATACAGAGTTGGTACGTAACAACAACAACAACAACACCCCTGCCCCCTCTCCGTTAAGAGAAATTCGACCTGAATTTTAAAAACGACCCAAGAATTCGCACTCCTCTAAATTATGGTACTATTTACAAAATCTTTACTAATTTTACTCTTATACTTCACTTATGGTCTATCCTGTCTGGTGTAACCCATTCCAGAGGAATCTCATGTGTAGGTTTACATTCTGCTTGCATCATTCTACGCCTCAGGAAAAGATAAACTGCACAAATGATTGCTAGTATTGCGGTTATACTAGTGGCTGTTAACACTAATGGTATTTGTACTTTGCTTCTGTTTACGATGAAACTCCTGTATATATATGAACATCTGATCCATGGCAACTTGTCCATTTCCCTCGACAATCAACTTATCTAAACTATGCAGTACTGTAGTGTCTACGGTATAACTTAGGATGGAAATATTCTGACTAGGTAAAATGCTGGTTGAATTCTCCAGCCAATACAACATTGGTAGGTCACTATTGAGTACGCCGGCCGAAGTGGCCGTGTGGTTAAAGGCGCTGCAGTCTGGAACCGCAAGACCGCTACGGTCGCAGGTTCGAATCCTGCCTCGGGCATGGATGTTTGTGATGTCCTTAGGTTAGTTAGGTTTAACTAGTTCTGTTCTAGGGGACTAATGACCTCAGCAGTTGAGTCCCATAGTTATCAGAGCCATTTGAACCACTATTGAGTACCGTAGTACCCGTGATGGTTGCTGGCAAATTAAAGTCAAAACCCTATGAAAATATAAACAAAGCAGAAATTCTACAATTACTCTTGTGGTTCGTATCTACACGACTTATTCTTTCTTAATCCATAAGATGTATCCCCAGATCTATGATTACCCTTCCGTTTTTTATTCTGCGTACACTGTACTTCTGTCCGTACTTGAGGAAAATAATCTACAGCTCCCTTAAAAGGTTTAATTCCACCCACATGCACTACTGAAGTTCGTCCTGGTAACGGCCACTTCACATTTACAGGCGACGTTACTTCAGTCACTTGGTGAGGACCCTGAAACTTCATTAAAAACTTCTTGGTCTTACCCTTCGGAGTGTACCCACTCACCTTTTCGGTACTGTGGCAACTTCCTCCTACGCAACCCTACTTGTTCTTGACGTTCCAATGCTTTTGTGTTTCCCTTCTTGACTTTCTGCCAAACACCCCTTAGCGTTCTAGCAAATACCTTGACATTTTCCCTGTCTTTCCCTAATTTTGGTTGAATTACATTAAACGGAGATGGCATTTTATGTCCATACACGACCTCACAAGGCGGTAATCCCGTTCCTGTATGAGTTTTTGCGCTGTAAGCACAAACTAGGTATATATCCCAGTCCAAATGTTGTCGCCCCACGAAGTAATTCAACATTTTTGCTATACTCCTATGCACTTTTTCTGTACGACTATTTGCCTGCGGATGAAATGGACTTGTAAGCAATTTCCTAATTTTCAGTAAGCGACACAATTGCTTAAAGGGATCGAACATGAAATTAGTCCCCTGGTACGTGATAGTTGTTTGCGGTACCCCATACTTAAGAATCCAATGATTCACCATTGTGTTCGCTACAGTACTTGTCTTCTGATCCGGTATTGTTACCATAACAAAATATCTTGAGAAATGGTCAATCATTGTCAATACATATTTGTTATCTGACTGACTCTTGTGAAACGGTCCTAAGACAGGAGATTCTCTCATTTGAAATGGATAATCTGACTCTGGTAACCTTTGCAATTGCACCTTCTGGTGACTCAAATCAGCATGTTGTACACACGGAATAGAGTTCCTTACATACTGTTCGACATCAGCCTATCTTGTTCTCCACCAGAACCTTTCTGCTGCCCTTCTGTCCGTTGTTCTCTTACCCCCATGACCAGACAGTATATGGTCATGAGCTTGCAGTAGTATGTCTGTCTGTAAAGCTGCTGGAACTATCACAGATGGTCCACACTTAGTTGATCTACACAATATACCATCTTGCAGGACAAACTGTGGCTGTTTGCAATACACTTGACACTCTTTATCCTTCACTTGTTCTCTCTTTGGATCTTGTAAATCAAACCCCGAAACCTGTACTGCTCCTATCTTCGTACTAAGAGCGTCACCATTTGCATGTTTAACCCTTGTTTGTGTTTTACGTCATACTCAAATTCACTTAACTTCGAAGCCCACCTTGTAAGACGACTTGCAGGATCTTTTAGCCCAAGTAGCCATTTTAATGCTGCATGATCAGTAACAAAAGTGAATTCACTTCCACATGAGTAACACATGAAATAAGAAACACCACAGATCAAACCTAACATCTCCTTCTCCGTGGTAGAATAGTTTTTTAAAGCCTTATTAAGCTGGCATGAGGCAAATGCGACTGGATGCTCTTTCCCCTCAATCACCTGTCCTAGAATAACACCCAAAGCTGCAGAACTAGCGTCGCAAGACAATATAAACTCTTTTGTGAAATCTGAAAACGCCAAAACTGGATCTGAAGCTAATTTATCCTTTAAATTTTAAAATCCTGACACTCGGGCGTCCAGCTAAACGTACCCCCTTTTCTTTAACAATTTCATCAATGGTTGTGCTATTTCACCAAGTCCCTTCACGAATAGATGATAATAATTTGATAATCCCTTAGATGATGGTAACTGCTTAACAGCCTGAGGGACCGGAAAGTCACGTGATGCCAATGAAAGGTGCGGATCTGTCCTTACTCCATCCTGACTAATTATATGCCCCAGACACGTTACTTGCGTCTGTGCAAAGTGACATTTTTCTATACCAAGCATCAGTCGTGCTTTTTCTAACCTGTCAAATACTGCTTCCATACACTGCACATGTTCCTCTAGATTTTTCACGAAGACAATTACGTCATACAAGTAGACGATACATTTACTAGGTTTTAAGTCTCTGAGGACTCCATTCAACAACTGCTGAAATATGGCTAGTGCGTTCTTCAACTCAAAAGGCATCCTACAATATTCGTAATGACCAGATGTTGTGCTAAATACTGTTTTATGTCTATAATCAACATGAACTTCAATTTGGTGGCAACCACTTCTCAAATCCAGAGTCGAAAAGAACTTGCATTGCCTCAAATTATCTAACATATCCGTAATATTAGGAATTGGATACACATCTGACACTGTTTTCTCATTCAAAAATCTATAGTCACAGCAAAATCGATATCTATTTGTCCCATCTGTTGATTTTTTTAGGCACAAGGACCACACATTGTCGCTATGTTGTACGATTCGATCTGACAATTGTTGATATGCAAACTGCTCTATCAAAGGCTGCAAATGCTTTGGCACTTGATAGTGTTTCCTAAACATTGGTTGATGATCCCCCATTGGTATGCTATGCTGTCTGACCAGTGTAGCCAGTAACAGTCCGTGTATTGAACAAATCCCTATACTTCACTAACAATGTTTCCATCAATGATCTATCCTCACCCTTCAGGTGCTTCACCTTCTCTCGCAAGGCAGACAAATCGACGGTTCATTCTGTTTCACTCTGAAACCCATAATCCTCCATATTATCATCCTCATAAACTTCTAACATGGCTACAAACAACACCTTTGAGAGAGTAACTTCGTATTCCCCAAAATTATCCAGGCTTATTGGCACCATAACCTGACCTCTAATGCCCCTTGTATGCGTAATACACCTACATACAAAACAATGTTGCTCATCCAATGCCTCTTACTCGCTAGTGGTGCAGTATAGGTGTCAACAGTGGACCAGGCAGGCTAGTTAGTTCTGTGTCTTCTTCCATTAGTCTTTAAGTGCCCACTATATCACATTCTTAGACACAGCTCCTTTCCCCTCAGTGTCGTTAAATCGACAGACTGCCCTAGCTTCTCGTATTATGTACCGAAATTCCTATTCGACCTACTTACCTGCAACACTTGTACGAGGTGTGGCTAGAAAAAAACCGGACTAGTACTGGTGAAACAATAAAACGAATGCAATAAGGCTGAAAGTCGCGTGGCCTGTCACGTGACTCTCGCTCCGCCTACTGCTCGAGTTTCATCTGCCTCCTGCACTCAGTCTGCCCGTGGCGTCTGTTTTAAGTAGTTGACGTTTTGTCTGTGCGTCGGAAAATGTTGAGTGTACAGAAAGAACAGCGTGTTAACATCAAATTTTGTTTCAAACTAGGAAAATCTGCAAGTGAAACGTTTGTAATGTTACAACAAGTGTACGGCGATGATTGTTTATCGCGAACACAAGTGTTTGAGTAGTTTAAACGATTTAAAGATGGCCGCGAAGACACCAGTGATGACACTCGCACTGGCAGACCATTGTCAGCAAAAACTGATGCAAAAATTGAAAAAATCGGTAAACTTGTTCGACAAGATCGCCGTTTAACAATCAGAGCAGTGTCTGAGTTAACAGGAGTTGACAAGGAAAGTGTTAGGCAGATTCTTCATGAAAGTTTCAACATGAACAAAGTGTGTTCAAAAATGGTTCCAAAGTGTCTCACAATTGAACAGAAGGAACGCCGAAGAATGATTTGTTCTGACATCCTGGAAAACATTGAAAGTGATCCCACCTTCTTACAAAATGTTATTACTTGCGATGAATCGTGGTTTTTTACTTACGATCCCGAAACTAAACGCCAATCGATGCATTGGAAAACTCCTGGGTCTCCACGACAAAAAAAAGCACGAATGTCAAAATCGAAATTCAAGGCCATGATGATTGTTTTTTTTTTTTGACATCAAAGGGATTGTGCACATTGATTGGGTACCAGAGGCACAAACAGTGAATCAGCATTACTACATTAGCGTCCTGGCTACCCTACGTGAGCGAGTACGGAGAAAACGGAACGATTTGTGGAGAAAAAAGTCATGGATCCTTCACCAAGACAATGCCCCAGCTCACAGTGCGTTGTCAGTGAAGACGTTTTTGGCAAAACACAACATTCCCATCTTAGATCATCCACCCTACTCACCTGATTTGGCCCCCTGTGACTTTTTTTCTTTTCCCGAAAGTCAAGTCAGCTTTGAAAGGAACTAGATTTGAGACTGTTGAAGCAGTAAAAGAAAAAGCGACGGAAGTAATGCATGGACTTACCGAAAATGATCTGCAGCATTGCTATGAACAGTGGAAAATTCGTATGGAGCGGTGTAGAGACCGAGGAGGAGAGTACATTGAAGGAGATAACATGAAATTGTAAATAATTGTAAATAAATGTTTTTTCCAGCATCAGTCCGGTTTTTTTATAGCCGCACCTCGTAGGTTTGCTATCAGTGTACCTTTTGATTGTCTCACCTCTTCCGAACCAAACATTGTACTCAACCCAACACCTCATTCTCTGGCCAGGTTTCTACTACACACAAAGTATTAATTGACAGATCAGCTTCTACTTTCATCCAAAGCATCCTTCCAGTATTTTTGGTATTATATGACACGAAACTGTGTACGTAGTTTAATTGGCTTATCTGATGTGTTGGGTGTTCCTTGGAACAGCTAGATTCTTTCAGAAGTAAAACTGAGATGGAAATATGTCCCATACAGCTCCACTATCCGCTAGTGTCGGTAGACTTCGTCGTGACATTTGACTAGGAAGCATAGCCGAAGAATAACATCGTAGCTTGTGCTTCTAAACACACACTCAGAAGTATCTTCTTCTCACTCAGAAATCCGAGAACGGGGAACCGAATGAGTGAACACCAGTAATATTCACACTACGTATCTACAATGTGGTGGAAACAAATTAACGGCACCAAATACACTCTGACTAGGAGTGGATGCTGGTGGTTGTGTATTGGACAATAACTTAAATAATTTTCCCTTAATATATGGGCAAACAGACATCTGCTAAAGACTTCACACAGGGGTTTAACGTGGTCAAACTGACTTTGAGTGTTGTGCAGTGATCGCACCGCCCACTTCTTCTTCCATTGGCACTACATCCTTGGGTGGAGCTGGGCCTCCTCAATAATTTTCTGCCATTCCTCTCTGGACATCGCCGTGGGCCTCCAGTTACGGCAACCGACTTGGGCAGCGTCCTCTCCAACCTTGTCATTCCATCTCAACCTAGGTCGTCCTCTTGCTCTTCTTCCTCCAGGTTCACTGCAGCAGGCTTTCCTTGAGAGATCTGTCTCATCGATTCGTATTACATGTCCATCCCATCTCTGTCTAAACAGCTGTATGAACTTGACCACATCATCCTCCTTATAGCAGTCATAAAGTTCGCCATTCCTTCACCTTCTCCAGGTCTCATTTTCATACACAGGTCTAAAAATCCTCCTCAATATACTTCTTTCATGTGATCTCAGTTTTTTTCACCCTACTTTGTAATTGTCCACGTTTCTGAGCCGTAAGTAAGTACTGGGCATATCAGCATTTTGTAAAGTCGGCACTCAGTCCCTCGTGATAGAAGCACGGGTTTAAATCGTCGCAACATTCGAAAGTAGCATCGGTTAGAAGCACTTATGCAAGTCATAATTTGAGTAAAGGTGGTGCCATTTGCTCCTGTCTTTGAGCCCAGACAGGTGAAACATTCCACTCGCTCAAATGTCATTCCCTTAAGGGTTATTGTGGGCTGTAAGGGTTGGTTAGTGCCATTATACATGTACTTCATCTTTCCTTCATTAATTCTCAGGCCCATCTTCTCTGCACTCACTTTTAGAGCAGAAAAAGCATTCTGTAGATCTTTAAATTTTCTGCTTATTAAATCCAAGTCATCTGCATATCCCAGCAATTGTACAGACTTATAGTAGATTGTACCTCTTGTCTGAATACCCAATTCGTGTACCACTTTTTCAAGTGCCAGGTTGAAAAGTAGGCAGGAAAGCCCATCTCCTTGCCTTAGCCCAGTTCGAGTGGGAAACTCAGGTGATAGCCTATACACTGGTCTGAACCAGCATTGATAGCTTCCAATAATGTCTTCTGCTAAAGGTGAAAGTCTACTAAACAGGATGTTTGATAGCACTTTATATATAATATTCAAAAGTGTTATGTCTCAGTAGTTGCTGCATTTAAATCGATCTCCTTTGTTGTGCACATTCCATTCTTCTGACAACTCTTCTTTTTCCCAGATGTGGCACACAATCTTGTAGATCCTATGATTTAGCTCAACTCCTCCCGCTTTCAGTAGTTCAGGTGTTATATTGTCAGTCCCTGGTGTTCTATTGTTCTTCAATAGAGGCAATTGCTTTGTTCACTTCTCCTTGGGAAGGGGGAGGTACTCTGGGGTCATCTTCTGGAGGGACTGGGATATCTTCGATAGGGGACTCTAAAGCAGCCAACAGTTCACTGAAATACTCCACCCAACGCTCCAATACCTCTTGATCATCAGTTGGTAGTGTCCAATTTTTACTTTCACACAGGTTGGTGCACTGATAAAATTTTCTAACAACATTGTTTTTTCTAGTTGTTTCCAATTCTTCAAACTGTTTTCTTTCCCATTCCCTTTTCTTTCTCCAACGCAGTTTCTTCTCTTCTTTCCTTTTATCTTGATAATTTCTTACCGCTCAACGAGTACATGATTTCTCAAGCATTTTCCTGTAGGCCAGATTTTTTTGCTGACTTATTCTCTCACATTCTTCATCAAACCAGGAATTCCTCGGTTGTTTTCCTTCTTTCCCTAGCATTTCTTCTGTTGCCTTAATAACTGAATCCCTGTAAGCGCTCCACCCCCGATCCAAATTCTCACTTGCACTAGGGCAGTACAATGCAAGATTCTCAGCGATCTTCTCAGAGTGTGTTTTAGAGATGGCTTCATTTTTTAGCTTTGGTAACATATACTTTCTTTGAGGTGTTCCTTTGACTTTTCTTGCGTCGAATATTCGAGCTCTTAGTTTTGCAATTACAAGGGAGTGAGTGGTGTGAATCTACATTAACTCCTCTGTAAGTTTGTACATCTAGTAGGTTTGATGAATGCCTGCCATCAATAATTACATGATCAATTTGATTGAAGGTACGCTGATCGGGGCTACACCACGTTGCTTTCTGAATCTTTTTGTGTGGGAAAATATTGCTACCTACTGCCATGTTATGTGACAGTGCAAACTGAATGACTCTGTGGCCATTGCCATTTGTGTATTCATGGAGGCTGTGCTTCCCTATTGCTAGTAGCTAATGGCCTTCTGTACCAATCTGTGCATTGAGATCTCCAATAATTATTTTAGTGTCGTACACAGGGCATCTGTCATAAGTTCTGTCTAGGTTCTCAAAACATGTGTCTTTATCCTGGTCATCTGATACTTCTGTGGATGCCTGTACATTGATCATTGAGTAGATTCAGAATCGGGTCTTCAATCTCGTATCTGAGATTCTAGATATTATTCCAGTGAATCGACTCACTAGGTGCCTAAATTTTTGTCTTACTGCAAACCCTGTACCAAATTTGTGGTGGTTCTCTGGACCAGGGTTGAAAATTATCTAGCTTCCCATATCGAGCACTCCGTGTCCAGTTCACCGCATTTCCTGTAGGGCGATTATGCCTGCCTTGGTTTTATTGAGCTGATCTAGCCGTGACCTCAGGGCCCCCACCCTGTAGAGCGATTGTACATTCCAGGTTCCAATAAACACATCATTTCTTTGTTTTCGTTTGCCTTTAATAGTACCATGTCGTTGTCCATAAATCCGTCAGGCTTCTTTACTTTGAGGTTTCTGAACAAGAATTTTTTTACAGGAAGGGGTTGTTAGCTGCGGGCCCAACTCCCAACTTGGAGGACCAGGATTTGTATCAGGTTTATTCCTTTAGGGAAGCTGGCTTCACTACGCCTATTGAGCCCTCCCTGTTCTATGTTGTGAAATACACTTTTCTATACCAAAATTCCTATTCGACCTACTTACCTCCAACTTTTCTAGGTTAGCTATCAGTGTACCTTTTGATTCCCTCACCTCTTCTGAACCAAATATTGTACTCGATCCGACACCTCATTCTCTGGCCAGGTTTCTACTACACACAAAGTATTTATTGACAAATCAGCTTCTACTTTCATCCAAAGCATCCCTCCAGCATTTTTTGGTTTATATATGACAGGAAACTGTGTATCTACACTACTGGCCATTAAAATTGCTACACCACGAAGGTGACGAGCTACAGACGCGAAATTTAACCGACAGGAAGAAGATGCTGTGATATGCATATGATTAGCTTTTCAAAGTATTCACACAAGGTTGGCGCCGGTGGCGACACCTATAACGTGCTGACATGAGGAAAGTTTCCAACTGATTTCTCATACACAAACAGCAGTTGACCTGCGTTGCCTGGTGAAACGTTGTTGTGATGCGTCGTGTAAGGAGGAGAAATGCGTACCGTCACATTTCCAACTTTGATAAAGTTCGGATTGTAGCCTATCGCGATTGCGGTTTATCGTATCGCGACATTGCTGCACGCGTTGGTCGAGATCCAATGACTGTTAGCAGAATATGAAATCAGTGGGTTCAGGAGGGTAATACGGAACGCCGTGCTGGATCCCAACGGCCTCGTATCACTAGCAGTCGAGATGACAGGCATCTTATGCGCATGGCTGTAACGGATCGTGTAGCAACGTCTCGATCCCTGAATCAACAGATGGGGACGTTTGCAAGACAACAACCATCTGCACGAACAGTTCGACGACGTTTGCAGCAGCATGGACTATCAACTAGGAGACCACGGCTGCGGTTACCCTTGACGCTGCGTCACAGACAGGAGCGCCTGCCATGGTGTACTCAACGACGAACCTGGGTGCACGAATGGCAAAAAGTAATTTTTTCAGCTGAATCCAGATTCTGTTTACAGCATCATGATGGTCGCATCCGCGGTGAACACACATTGGAAGCGTGTATTCGCCTTCGCGGTACTGGCGTATCACCCGGCGTGATGGTATGGGGTGCCACTGGTTACACGTCTCGGTCACTTCTTGTTCGCTTTGACGGCACTTTGAACAGTGGACGTTACATTTCAGATGTGTTACGACCCTTGGCTCAACTCTCCATTCGATCCCTGTGAAACCCTACATTTCAGCAGGATAATGCACGACCGCATGTTGCAGTTCCTGTACGGGCCTTTCTGGATACAGATAATGTTCGACTGCTGCCCTGGCCAGCACATTCTCCAGATCTCTCACGAATTGAAAACGTCTGGTCAATGGTGGCCGAGCAACTGGCTCGTCACAATACGCCAGTCACTACTCTTGATAAACTGTGGTATCGTGTTGAAGCTGCATTGGCAGCTGTACCTGTACACGCCATGCAAGCTCTGTTTGACTCAATGCCCAGGCGTATCAAGGCCGTTATTACGGCCAGAGGTGGTTGTTCTGGGTACTGATTTCTCAGGATCTATGCGTCGAAATTGCGTGAAAATGTAATCACATGTCAGTTCTAGTATAATATATTTGTCCAATGAATACCCGTTTATCATCTGCATTTCTTCTTGGTGTAGCAATTTTAATGGCCAGTAGTTTATTTTAATTGGCTTATCTGATATGTTGGGCGTTTCTTGGAACAGCTAGAGTCTTTCAGAAGTAAAACTGAGGTGGAAATATGTCCCATATACCTCCACTATGTGCTAGTGTTGGTAGACTTCGACGTGACATTTGACTAGGAAGGGTAACCAAAGAATAAGGTCATAGCTAGGGATTCTACACACACACCGAAGTGTCTTCTCTTCACTCAGTAATCCGGCAATGGGGAACTGAATGAGTGATCACAACTCACACTACGTATCTACAATGTGGTGGAAACAAATTAACGGCACCAAATACACTCTGGCTCGGATTGGAAACCGGTGGTCGTGTATTGCACTAGAACTTACACACTTTTCCGTTAATATGTAGCCAAATAGATGTCTGCCACAGCTTTCGCACAGGGATTTAACGTAGTCAAACTTACTTTGAGTGCTGTGGTGTGGTCGCACCATTCACAGTTCCAGTTAACAGAGATGAACAACTGTCACCCTGAATTCTTCTTTCACGTGACTGCAGACATGTTTAAATGGAGTGTCCCACGTGTTTGCACATTTGACACTGTTGTTTCCTATGAAGCTACTGAATGTGGCTTGAAGAGCCACGTCTACACTGAGGTAACAAAAGTCACGAAGTACTTCCTAATATCGTGTCGGACCTCTTTTTGCGTGGCACAGTGCAGCAACTCGATGTGGTGCAGCCTCGACAAGTTGTCAGAAGTCCCCTGCAGAAATATTGAGCCGTGCTTCCCCTATAGCCACCTGTAACGGTGAAAGTGTTGCTGGTGCAAGAATGTATGCACAAACTGACCTCTCAATTATGTCAAATAAATGTTCGAGGTGTTGGAAAATTATTTATTTGAAGTTTTAAGGAATGTTCTGCAAATAAATTGTGAACAATGGGGGCAGGTTGCGACGGCGCGGTCCCTTCCGTCCCTTTTACGGCGGACCTGCAACTACCTGTGAACATTGTCTCAGCAGATCATCAGTAGGAAAGCCGAGTGAAACCAACTGTACTTCGACGTGAACCAGGCTGCAATTTAAGTCACTAATCTACGTTTCGGGAGACAGTTTTCGCACAAATGAAAGTTTGGAAATTTTGTCCTCAATTAATATATTCTGAAACTTAGGTGAACAAGTATCACTGCCAAGCCCGTGTTAGTCTTAACACAGTCACTCACAATCCCTTTCACTCACGTTAGTAAGTTTATGGTGTTGCATTTCCCGAAAACGTAATAGCTACAAAATACTGATTGTTTTTGATTGAGAATGCTTGCCAAATATTAAGTCTGTCGGTACCAAATGCAGTCACAGTTTTTAGCCACCGACCTGCTCAATACGCCACGTGGAATATATGTCTTTTCTCGTCACAAAATTCACTTAAAAATTCCGAAATTTCTACACACACATCGGAATAATTATGCTGTCACTTTCCAACACTTTTGATGTATGAAACACTGCTAGATCCGGCAACTTGTCGTTTCCATCCGATCTACTACTACACACGTCCGATCTGTTTCATGGCTAGGCTTCGACTCTTCCGGCGCAGTGGTTAGACAACTGGACTCGCATTCGGGAGGACGACGGTTCAATCCCGCGTCCGGCCATCCTGATTTAGGTTTTCCGTGATTTCCCTAAATCGCTCCAGGCAAATGCCGGGATGGTTCCTTTCAAAGGGCACGGCCGACTTCCTTCCCCGTCCTTCCCTAATCCGATGAGACCGATGACCTCGCTGTCTGGTCTCCTTCCCCAAAACCAACCAATCGACTCTTCCTAGAATACTCTAAGTCTTCTCTACCAGCAGAGAAAGGCACGCGAAGAATATTGCTTTACCATTGGTCAGTTTACTCAACAGCCAATAGCAAAACAACATTCTCCCGCGTCAGTCCGTGCTTTTCATCAATAACCAATCGCAAAATAGTAAACCTAACGACTGCACTTTTTACCGACGTAATTATCTAATATGCTGATGTTTTGCTTATTCAGAAAGTTATTTACTATTGTTATTAATACCTAAATTAACTTTTTTCTTTTACCATAAACTTACTTTACACAACTATTCTACAAAAATCCCCTTTGTCCATATCCATACTTCTTCGAAATGTTCCCACACTAAATCCTACTACATAACTCGTTAAACAATCATTTTCATATTAACATTAAACAACACTCACACATCATTCATACTGCTGAAACATATTTATAACATTTTACATACACAAAAAGACGTAATAACACTTCATGAAAATACTAAAACAGTTTATGAAAAACAATCAATTACTTTAATGCACTCTAGTGGGCACAATCGAAACTAAAATCACAGTCCCCCTATCCAATATTATCCTCTATCGGCTGATACATAAACTACGTGCGCGTCCAGTCTCGCACCACCATCTGTCACTATCCAGCTCTGAGACACATCTCCCACTTAACCGCCTCCCAGGCAGGATCGTTATACGGCGCTACGCCTCAAGGTGACGTGGTGTGCTGTTATCCATAAAAAATTCCATCACTGTTTGGGAACACGCAGCCCACGAATAGCCAGAAATGGTTTCAAAATAGCTGAACATAATTATTTCCAGTCAGTGATTGGTTCAGTTGTACGAGAAGACCCAGACCATTCCATGTAATCACAGCCCACACCATTATGGAGCCACCAACAACTTGTACAGTGTCTTGTTGACAATTAGCATCCATGACTTTGTGGGGTCTGCACCGTACTGGAACCCTACCGTCAGCTCTTACCAACTGAAATTGGGACTCGTCTCACTGGGCCGCATTTTTTGAGTCATCTAGGGTTCGACTGATATGACCACAAGCCCAGGACAGGTGGTGCAGACGATGTGCTGTTAGCAAAGGCACTCATCATGGTTGTTTGCTGCCACAGCTCATTAACACCAAATACGGAAAGGTATCTAAAAGCTATTGTAAAATTTGGGTCATCCCAAAAAATCGTTGCATCTTGTGCAGATTGCTTTTTACCTATTTTATTTTCATACAATGTAATGCCAGTCTGAAGATGACAGCACAATTCTATCAAAACTAGTAATGGGGATAAAGGTCTTGAAATCAAGCAACAACGTGCGTAAGTTAAATACCTTGAAGTATTCTTTCTCCTGGAAGTATTCTTTTTCCTGGAAGTGTTTCTTCTTGTAGAAGTATTCTTTCTCCTATAATGATTTACTGACCCTTCCTGAAAATCAGTAAATGACTGAGCATCCTGCCTCTCCTTATTGTGCATTATATTTGTTCCACTCATCTGTTACTAATTTTAAACAAGCTGCCCTTAACAGCTGCTTCCTGCTTCAGTTCTCTAACTTCATGGCTCTGCCTAAACTATCAAAAAAGAGAAAAACATCTTCCCCAAACCTATCTGGAAATGGGGCTACCAATGAGGCAGTACTTGCACAAAGGACAGGTGGAAACATGCTAGAAGTCGATCATTTGCGTCTTTCACGCTTTAAACCATCCTTTTTCTTATGCGAGGCTTCATTATCAGCTAGAACTCTAGCTACCTCATCTAGTAAATGCTGAATCACCTCCTGGGTTGCCATTTTTTGCCAACAGACATTTTTGCTTACTACTACCTCCACAAGCATACAACAAACCCGAACAGAACAGAAAGGGAAGGAGAAAACACAACTTGACAGGCCCAAACTAAATGTAAAGTTAGCACTTATCCGAAATTTTGCACCAATTACAATTGCTGCTGCACCCTCTCCGTTTTAGCCATCTGTCGATCCACTGTTATTTCCTCCGATATTTGTTCTGGCACCGAGTGTAATTGGCTGTCGTTATGGGAAGTTTTGGGTAAATGGTTCCCTACTGGATACGGGTAAAGGTATAGACAATGGAGGCAACCAATCGGCTGCCAAAACTCTTTATTAACAATCATATATGAATGTATCCAGAATGAGATATTCACTCTGCAGCGGAGTGTGCGCTGATATGAAACTTCCTGGCAGATAAAAACTGTGTGCCGGGCCGAGATCCGAACTCGGGGCCTTTGCCTTTTGCGGGCAAGTGCTCTACCATCTGAGCTACCCAAGCACGACTCACGCCCCGTCCTCACAGCCCCACTTCTGCCAGTACCTCGCCTCCTACTCCTGTGAGGACGGGGCGTGAGTCGTGCTTGGGTAGCTCAGATGGTAGAGCACTTGCTCGGGAAAGGCAAAGGCCCCGAGTTAGAGTCTCGGCCCGGCACACAGTTTTAATCTGCCAGGAAGTTTAATATCAGCGCACACTCTGCTGCAGAGTGAAAATCTCATTCTGGAAACATCTCCTAGGCTGTGGCTAAGCCATGTCTCCACAATATCCTTTCTTTCAGGAATGCTAGTCCTGCATGGTTCGCAGGAGAGCTTCTGTAAAGTCTGGAAGGTAGGAGGCGAGTTACTGGCAGAAGTGGGGCTGTTAGGACGGGGCGTGAGTCGTGTTTGGGTAGCTCAGGTGGTAGAGCACTTGCCCGCGAAAGGCAAAGATCCCGAGTTCGAGTCTCGCCCCAGCAAACAGTTTTAATCTGCCAGGAAGTTTCATATATGAATGTAGATCAGCAAATGCAGGAGGCAGAGAGCAGATGGCAAGCGACGATGGCGGAAGCAGGGGCTTGGCAGAACTACCCGCGTACCGAACTCAGAACTGTGATCGACAGCTGTCGGGTCTGTGGAAGTGAGACTAGACAGCCGGGTGGACTGAGCTCGGGCAGTCGGACGATAGTCACTAGTTCACGGCCTTTACGTCGTAAGAGTGACGGTGACTGACACGGGCCGGATGTCGTAGCTGTGCTAATGGGGACGGCCTGGAGCTTAGTGTTGAAATACCACCTCCTAGAGCCGAGTTTGAAGAAGAGCCATGTTTCTGTGTCACCCGGAAACCCGAGAAGCAGAGGCCGACTGTCGTTAGCCATAGTCGGTTGAACTGCGGAGCTCCCCGAAGGCACTTCCACTTCCGGATTGTCAGCACACGGGTGACGTGGTGCAAAAGTGGCAGTGTGTCACATTGCGTTATCGGCAGGGGCTCTCTCTGACGGACATTGTGTGGCAGCAGTTTGTTTACAATTTTGGGCTGCTTTCCTCACTGCTACAAATCGGACATTGGAGGCAGCCACACTGATAGTATCACGGAGAATGGTGTGTTCTTTGAAATAGTCACTAATGGACTAGACCACTGATAAATAATATATACAGTGTTCTTGTTATATCCTTTCACGTGAAAAATATGTGAAGGAAGAAAATAAAATCCAAAGAACAATAAAGAAAAAAACAATTATACATCACATACTATTAGCAATTTTCTTTTAACTTACTTTCCGGAACAAGCTCATTATTACAAGCGGCAGAATACCTAGTCCAAATGAACAAGTTTCTTGCAAAATATATGTAAAGGAAATCATAATTGCAACAATGAAAACTTTTAGTAATAATTTTTCACCGCCACTGTTGTTATTTACAAATGTTTCTGGTGGTGCAGATATAGTGTAACATATTTGGGTGAAAAAATCAAAAACAAAAATTTGTGAGTTGCAGAAGCAGCTTTAATCTATCGCTGTATGGAAGTATTTATTTTTTGATGCAGTATTCAAACATGGGCCTTAAGATCTGGATTGCGTAAGACACAGAAATATGAAAATATTTAGATGTCACACTGGACTGACACTTCAACTGGAGCACTCATAATAATGGGCATGATAGACAAACTAATTGTAGGGTGAACCTGATGTTCTATGGCAGGCAGACTGGAATACTGTTATGATTGGCCAACCTGTTGGCAGACTGTACCAATGTTACGGTTTCGACAGTTTGTTATTATCGTGAGAGACCAGAAATAAGCTCTACATACTCGCCTTTAATCTGTGACGTCATCTTCGAAGCCGCCTTCTTCATGAACGCTGACATACTTGACTTGCATGTGTCTGCAACTGCCCATTTATAACTGTAAAGTTGTTGCTAGAGACTTGTTGGCTACAAGTGAACACTACCAGTGTAGAAATGAGAGCAAGTACAAATGGGGAATCACAACATTGCTTCTACGTTAGCAAGTGTTGACCATGACGATTATTATATACCAGTACAATGAGTGAATGGCTGCCAGTGAATATTGTTGTATTTACATAACAGTATTATGAAAAGGAAAGTTGCTACTCACCATATAGTGGAGATGCTGAGCCGCAGATAGACACAACAAAAAGACTCTGACAATTAAAGCTTTTGGCCATTAAGACCTTTGTCAATAATAGGTGACACACAGACAGACAGACAGACAGACACACACACACACACACACACACACACACACACACACACACAAGCGCACACACGCGTGCGTGCTCACAAATGCAACTCGCACTCATGACTGCAGTCTCAGGCAACTGAAACCGCACTGTGAGTAGCAGCACCAGTGCATGATGGGAGTGGCTACTGTGTGGGGTAAAGAGGAGGCTGGGAAGGGGAGGGGGAGGGATAGTATGGTGGGGATGGCAGACAGTGAAGTGCTGCAGGTTAGATGGTGGGCAGGGAAGTGGTGGGGAGGGAGGGGGGGAGTTAGTAGCGGAAAAGGAGAGAAATAAAAGCACTGGGTGTGATGGTGAAATGACTAATGAAGGTTAAGGCCAGGATGGTTATGGGAACGTAGGATGTATTGCAGGGAATGTTCCCACCCGTGCAATTCAGAAAAGTTGATGTTGGTGGGAATTATCATATAGCATAGGCTGTGAATCAGTTACTGAAATGAACGATATCATGTTTGTCAGTATGTTCAGCAATAGGGTGGTACACTTGTTTCTTGGCCACAGTTTGTTGGTGTCCATCCATGCGGACAGACAGCTTGTTGGTTGTCATTCCCATATAGAATGCAGCACAGTGGTTGCAGCTTGGCATGAAGATCACATGACTGGTTTCACAGGCAGCGGTGCATCAATTACAAGCTACTAGAGACCTGAGGGTGTTATTAGTCTTTTGGAGATACATCGGCAGGCAGCCTGTAGTATGCAATCAGGAAGTAATTTCTGTGTCGCATCATCAGTGTGATGGTGGGGGTACTACAGTAAAGTGGCAGCAGTGGAACAGTTACAAGCTGCTGGAGACCTAAGGATGGTATCAGCTCTTGGAGATACTTTGGCAGGGAGCATGTAGCATCAGTGTAAGGGTATGGGGACTACAGTAAAGGGCCAGGGTGTATCACTTAAAAACTGCCAGAGGCCTTAGGGTAGTATTAGTCTCTTGGACATAAGCCGGCAGTGAGAATACACTATGCAATCGTGAAGCAATTTCTGTGTACCATTGTCAGTGTGAGGGTGCGACGACTGTGATGAACTGGGAGTGGTGAATCAGTTATCAGCTCCTAAAGACCTGAGGGTGGCATTACTCTCTTGGAGATACGTCATTATGGAGACTGCAGTATGCAATTCCGAACCAATTTCTGTGTTGTAATATCAGTGTGAGGTTGTGGGGACTACAGCAAAGAGGCAGATGTGCATCAGTTACAAGCTACTAGAGACATGAGGGTGGTATTAGCCTCTTGGAGATACGCTCTCACGGAACCTGTAGTATGCAATCAAAATTCAATTTCTGTGTCCCATCATCAGTGTGAGTGTGTGGGGACTACATTAACAAGCAAAATGGTTCAAATGGCTCTGAGCACTATGGGACTTAACATCTCAGGTCATCAGTCCCCTAGAACTTAGAACTACTTAAACCTAACTAACCTAAGGACATCACACACATCCATGCCCGAGGCAGGATTCGAACCTCCGACCGTAGCGGTCGCGCGGTTCCAGACTGAAGCGCCTAGAACCGCTCGGCCACCAGATGCCGGCATTAACAAGCAACTAGAGAATTGTGGGTGGTATTAATCTCTTGGAAACACATCTTTAGGGATCCAGTAGTATGCAATCACGAAGCAATTTCTCTCTCACATCGTCAGCGTGAGCATGCAGAGACTACAGTATGGTGGCAGTGGTGCTTCAGTTACAAACTCCTAGAGATCACAGGGCAGTATTAGTGTCTTGGAGAAACATCGACAAGGAGCCTGTTTGGAAGGTATGAGACGAGATACTGGCAGAAGTAAAGCTGTGAGACCGGGCGTGAGTCGTGCTTTGGTAGCTCAGTTGGTAGAGCACTTGCCCGCGAAAGGCAAAGGCCCCGAGTTCGAGTCTCGGTCGGGCACACAGTTTTAATCTGCCAGGAAGTTTCATATCAGCGCACACTCCGCTGCAGAGTGAAAATCTCATTCAAGGAGCCTGTAGTATGCAGTCACAAAGTAATTTCTGTGTCGCATCGTCATTATAAGGGTGCGAGGTCTGAAGTAAAATGGCAGTGGTGGCTCAGTTGTAGCTACTAGAGATCTGAGAGTGGTATCAGTCTCTTGGGTATACGTCGGCAGCGAGGCTGTAGTACGCAATCGTAAAGCAACTTCTGTGTCACATCGTCAGTGTGAGGGTGCAGGGGCTACAGTAAGGTGGCTGCGATGCAGCAGTTACAAGCTCTTAGAGACCAGAGAATGGTATTAGTCTATTGGAGATACGTTGGCAGGGGCCTGCAGTATGCCGTCGCAAAGCAATTTCTTTGCCGCATCGTCAGTGTGTGGTTGCGGGGACAACACTAAAGTGGCAGTGCTGCATCAGTTACAAGCTCTTAGTGACTAGAGGGTGGTATTAGTCTCTTGGAGACAGTTTGGCTGAGAGCCTGTAGTATGCAACCACGTAAAGGCTACTTGACGCATCGATAGTGTGAGGATGCGCGGACTACAGAAAAGTGGCAGCTGTGCATCAGTTATAAGCTACTAGAAAACTAAGTGTGGTATTAGTCTCATGCAGACCCGCAGGCAGGGAGCCTGTAGTATGCAGACATGAAGCAATTACTGTGTCACATCGTCAGCGTGAGTGTGTGTGGGAACTACCGAAAAGTTGCAGCGGTGCGTCACTTACAAGCTACTAGAGGCCCGAGCGCGGTATTAGTCTGTTGGAGATAACGTCGCCAGGGATCATGTAGTATGGAATCGCGAAGCACTTTCTGTGTCGCATCGTCCCTGTGACGGTGTGAGGACTTCAATAAAATGGCAGCAGTGGATTAGCTAAAAGCTACTAGAGGCCTGAGGGTGGTGTCAGTCTTTTGGAGATACATCGGAAGGGAACCTCTAGTACGCAGTCGCAAAATAATTTTTTTGCTGCATCTTCAGTTTGAGGATGCAAGGACTACAGTAAAGTGGCAGCGGTGCGTCACTTATAAGCTGCTAGATACCTGATGATGGTATTAGTCTTTTGGAGATATGTCGGCAGGGAGTCTGTACTACGCAATCGTGAAGCAGTTTCAGTGTCGCTGCTTCAGTGTGATGGTGCAAGTGTAACAACAACAACTGTACATATAATAATTTTTTTCTTCTGATTTTCGTTAAATTAGTGTAATCGATGTTCTGATTTCATTTCTTTTTCTTTTCATGCCACGATGTTAAAGGAACTGTAACCAATTTTCGATGTGAATATTAATGTTTATGTCAAATTGCAAGCAATATTATAACAAAATGGAAATGTAAGAAATGTTGAAACTGTTGTAAGATGTTAAAGTTGTAATTGTGCGCCTCGTCCATACGTAGGCAATGTATTAGGATATGTGGAATGCAAAACCTTTGGTGAATAACCTGTCTGTAGGGGAGCGGTAAAAGGTGGATGGCAGGCGAGCGCGGGAAAATGCACACGGGCGCGGCACGGCATAAAGGGTTCAGCAGTAGTAGTCGGAGTTGGGCATCGGTCTGAGTAACACGTTCTGGATCGAGGAGGCTCTCCTGGAAAACGTGATTTCGTTGAGCCTCGGATGTGCCGTGTCCGACGCCTATACAGCATGGCAATATTACATAGGCACTAAATGGAAAAATATTGCGACGCTATGAAGAAGTAAAGTGCCGATACATCAAGAGCCATAGCTGTGATTGTATGTGTGCTTTGCGCCTCGCCATCTCGCCGCCCGCCAACCGCCACATCGATACAAACAGGTTGAAACTTTTAGTACTGTATTCGTGTGGACCAGTGTTACTTTTGTTCCTTACTGTTCAATAACAACTTAACTTTTACCAGAACTGACCTATTATTTATTTATCCTCATCACTAACCTAGAGAGGGTCCTTTCCACATGTTGTGCAATCCGAGTGTCCCGAGATGAAGATTCAAAGTTTATGTTAATAATAATTACCTGCAGACCTATCTATGTTAGAATGATGTTTAAAGAACTTTGCTGTTAATGAATATTTAGGCAAATAGTATAGGTCTGATAAAGTTGGAAGATAATTTTGAAATTGGTTTAGTAATGAAGTTTAGTCAATTTGAGACAAAAATAATGGTAGTTAAATAAGCAAGAAATAAGACAAAAAGAGTAGTAACTCATATATTGGAAATCTTGAGTGCTTAACGATTTCGATAAACTAAAATTGCAGTACAGTGATCATAACAGTTTCAGGGTCCCCCCCCCCCCTTTTTCTTTTCTATTCATTCAAATTCTGAAGTGTACTGAACTGATTTGACCAGCAAAGTTAAAGTCAATATAAAACCAAAATTTATTAGTGTTTTACCTTTTTCAAAATTGACATTGTATGTATGTTTCGAAAGTGCTATTTCTAGGGTAACCTATGCCCGATTTAATCAGATCAATAGACAGTACGAAGTTTGTAGTAAACATTATAGTGTATTGTTGTGTATTTATGGCTTGTTCACATTAGTACAGAAAGTGAAATCATTAGTTCAGTAGATTTTCTGGTTCTAAAATTTACCACATTATGCAGTGCTATTACGTGTTGTTTTGTATGAACATACATCAACTTGTACTGGGAAGAAACTCAGTTAATGCCTAATTAGGCTGGCGACCGTATTATTAACAATTTGGTAGCATCTGCTGTGTCGTTTCTTGTCCGTCCTAACGTGTAGTTGCACTTCAGACTTGCTTGACACATCATTGTTGTTACTGAGTGGGTGAAAGTCTGATTTTGCCTCCATTCGGGTACACGCGGTCAATATCTACCCCAAAATCCTTTCTTATAAGGTGAAGCCCGTCAACTTACCATAGTACAGGCTTCAATAAGTATCGTACGCAGTAGCGTAGTGTTACACAGGGACTACAGTAAAGTGGCAGCGGTGCATCAGGTACAATCTCCTAGATACCAGAGGGTGTTATTACTCTCTTGGAGATATGTCAGAAGGGATCCTGTAGTATGAGAACGCAAAGCAATTCCTGTGTCGCATAGTCAGAGGGAGGGTGCGAGGAGTACAGTAAAGTGGCAGCAGTGCATCAGTTACAAACTACAAGAACCCTGAAGGCGGCATTAATCTCTTGGAGATACGTCAGCAATGAACCTGTAGTATGCAACCGTGAAGTAATTTCTGTGTCGCAACATCAGTGTGAGTATGCGGGGCCTGGAGTGAAGTGCTGGCGGTGCATCAGTAACAACAGACCTGACGGTGGTATTAGTCTCTCGGAGATACGTCATTAGGGAGACTGTAGTATGCAATTGGGAACCAATTTCTTGGTGCATCATCTGTGTGAGGGTTCAGGGACTGCTGTAAAGTGGCAGCTACTAGAGTCCTGAAGGTGATATTAGTCTCTTGAAGATACGTCAGCAGGGAGCTTGTAGTATGAAATCGCAAAAAAACTTCATCAGTGTGAGGGTGATGGGACTATTGTAAAATGGCAGCGGTGTATAGTTACAAGCTGTTAGAGGCAGGATTGTTTATTAGTTTCTCGGAGATACGTCAGCGGGGACCCAGTAGTATGCAATTGTGAAGCAATTTCTGTATAGCATCGTCAGTGTAAGGGTGCAGGTTCCAAAGTAAAATGGCAGGGGTGGCTCAGTTTTAGCTCCTGGAGACCTTGGGGTGGTACCAGTCTCTTGGATATACGCCGGCATCGAGCCTGTAGTATGCAGTCGAAAAGCAATTTCAGTGTCACATCGTCAGTGTAAGGGTGCTGGGACTTCAGCAAACTGACAGTGCTGCTTCAGTTACAAGCTACTAGAGACATGATGTCGGTATTAGTCTTTTGGAGATAAGTGAGCAGCGAGGCTGTAGCATGCAATCGCGAAGCAATTTCTGTGTCACATCATCAGTGTGAGGCTGCAGGGCCCACAGTGAAGTGGCTGTGATGTATCAGTTACAAGCTGTTAGAGACCTGAGCATGGTATTAGTCTCTTGGAGATATGTGGGCAGGGAGCCTGTAGCATGCAATTTTAAAGCTATTTCTGTGTCTCATCAATAGTTCGAGTGTGCAGGGACTGCAGTAAAGTGGCTGCAATGCATCACTTACAAGCTACTAGCGACCACGGGTTTGTATTTGTCTTTCGGATATACGCCGGCAGGGAGCCTAATATGCAATCGTGAAGCAATTTCTGTGTCGCATCGTCAGTGTGAGGGTGTGGGGACCACAGTGGACTGCCAGCGGTGGATCAGTTGCAAGCTACTATAGACCTGTGGGCGGCATTGGTCTGTTAGACATACGTCGGGATGGAGCCTGTAGTAAGCAGTCGTGAATAAATATCGGTGTCGCATCGTAAGTGCGAAGGTGCGATGACTACTGCAAAATGCCAGCAGTGCATCAGTTACTACTACAGACCTGAGGGAGGTATCAGTCTCTTTGAAATATGCCGCCAGGGAGCATGCAATACGGAATCGTGAAGCAATTTCTGTGGTGCATCACCAGTGAGTGGGAGTTTGGATTAATATAGCAGTGATGCATCAGTTACAAGCTACTAGAGTCCTGAGTGCGGTGTTAGTCCCTTAGAGCTACGTCGGCAGGGAGACTCTACTATGCATTTGCGAAGAAATTTCTTTGTCGCATCATCAATGTGAGTGGGCTGGGACTACAGTAAGCCCGCAGCAGTGCATTAGTTACAGGCTAATAGAGACCTGTGGGTAGTATTAGTATTTTGGATGTATGTTGGCAGAGCATGTACACTACTGGCCATTAAAATTGCTACACCACGAAGATGACGTGCTACAGACGCGAAATTTACCCGACAGGAAGAAGATGCTGTGATTGTAAATGATTAGCTTTTCAGAGCATTCACTCAAGGTTGGCGCCGGTGGCGACACCTACAACGTGCTGACATGAGGAAAGTTTCCAACCGATTTCTCATACACAAACAGCAGGTGACCGGCGTTGCCTGGTGAAACGTTGTTGTGTGTGATGCCTCGTGTAAGCAGGAGAAATGTGTACCACCACGTTTCCGACTTTGACAAAGGTCGGATTGTAGCCTATTGCGATTGAGGTTTATCGTATCGGGACATTGCTGTTCGCGTTGGTCGAGATCCAATGACTGTTAGCAGAATATGGAACCGATGCGTTCAGGAAGGTAATACGGAACGCCGTCCTGGATCCCAACGGCCTCGTATCACTAACAGTCGACAAGACAGGCATCTTATCCGCATGAGTGTAACGGATCGTGCAGCCACGTCTCGATCCCTGAGGCAACAGATGGGGACGTTTGCAAGACAACAATCATCTGCACGAACAGTTCGACGACGTATGCAGCAGCATAAACTATCAGCTCGGAGACCATGGCTGCGGTTACACCTGACGCTGCATCAAAGACAGGAACGCCTGCGATGGTGTACTCAACGACGAACCTGGGTGCACGAATGCCAAAATGTAATTTTTTCGGATGAACCCAGGTACTGTTTACAGCATCATGATGGTCGCATCCGTGTTTGGCGACATCGCGGTGAACGCACATTGGAAGCGTGTATTCGTCATCGCCATACTGGCGCATCACCTGGCGAGATGGTATGGGGTGCCATTGGTTACACGTCTCGGTCATCTCTTGTTCGCATTGACGGCACTTTGAACAGTGGACGCTACATTTCAGATGTGTTACGACCTGTCGCTCTACCCTTCATCCGATCCCTGCGAAACCCTACATTTCAGCGGGATAATGCACGACCGCATGTTGCAGGTCCTTTACGGGCCTTTCTGGATACAGAAAATTTTCGACTGCTGTCCTGGCCAGCACATTCTCCAGATCTATTACCAATTGAAAACGTCTGGTCAATGGTGGCCGAGCAACTGGCTCGTCAAATACGCCAGTCACTACTCTTGATGAACTGTGGTATCGTGTTGAAGCTGCATGGGTAGCTGTACCTGTACACGCCATCCAAGCTATGTTTGACTTGTAACGCCGGAAATGCATATCCTCCTATTTCCATCTATTGTACTATAATTTTTTTCCTTGTTTTGTTACCTCAAGATATGACATTTCTGTGTCTTTATATATTGTAATTGTTTACTATATATATATATATATATATATATATATATATATATATATATATATATATATATATATATATGCATTTATGGCGATGTATAATTGGTTTGTTTTGTGAATATTATTTGTATTTATACGCTGGGTCTGGCCTATGGAAAACTATGCTATCGAACGAATACATCGATAGGTCGTGTAGAGAACCAAAGTGTTTAGGATCTTTGGTAGTGTTAACTCTGCCGCGTGGAGCGCGGGCTGAGGAGAGGAGAGTCTGGCTGGGGTAGTGCAGTGGAGCAGGTATGTTGTGTGACGCTCCCGCGAGTTGCCGCGCTTTCGGGGTTTGGCAGCATGTAATTGCGCTCGACTTGCTATGATAGTTTCGGACATGGTGTCGCGGACGGGAAGCGTTAGCTGGCACACATCAAGAGCCCGTTTCGGCTGGAGACCGTGTCGAGAAGAAGGCGCGCCAACATCCAGCTTCTGCAACAGCGGCGGCCGACAGTGAGTGACTGTCGCCACCTCCTCGATCGACAGCTTCAAACCTTCAATCAACCAACAAGGAAGACTGGAAGCACGTAAAGTTTTAGAACTGTATGGCAGACCTCAGCTTTTAAAATTGTTGCATCACAAAATTACAGCAACTTAGCATGAACCTTTGTTGCTCATTGTCCCAATTGCATTACCAAGCAGGGTCCTTCCTTTTCCGAAATGAACCCGAGTGTCGTTGAAATTCAGACGCCAGCATTAAAGTAATATCATTCCATTTCACTGCTTTAATTTCAAAGTTCAGTTAAGGTATTCATAGCTGGCTACAATATTTAGATTACACAAGCACAAATTAAGAGTGCGAGTTTTGTTACCATATTTTAGCTTACCTGTGAGTGCAGCTCAGCTTGGTACATACTAAATTTTACTGTTGTTAATTGTTCAGAATCATTTAGTTCAAGTTCAAAGTTAAATCTCTTATTTCTAAATTGCGTATATTCAAGTAGCTTTTGAAATGATTGTTGAGGTAGCCCAAGACTAACCGTATTTTACTGAATTTCGATGTGCTTCAGAAACAAAGCTCACTATCAACTTCAGTCACTAAATTAACTTTCAATTTTCCGGTTTTATTAATTATTTTGCTAAATTAAGTCAAAGTGTAGCGAAATTTATTACATCTGACAAACATTCAGTTTTCACACTACACGTGTCAACCTTCAGTTGCCACGCTTCTAGTACTAATTATATGTGTAATAACCTTTCTTTTTCAGTTACTATAGTAATTGTCCATATGACTGGAGACCTTAATTTCCCCCAAATCTCAAATATCTAAATACCGCCAGTTAATTGTTAAAGTAACGGCCGCACATTTACTTTCTTTATTAACTTTACCCCTTTTCAAAATTAATTTCCATCAGTTTCATTTGCATTTTTCCTTTCATTTAGATGTAACCCTTTCCTCCCTCTTTACCGACAGATTAACTTCGGTGACGATTGCTTTTCCCAAATTTCCATTAGGTACACGCGGTTTAATTTTTCACTGTCATATAAGGTCGATAAGTGAGGAGGGTGTTGCACGTGGCGACCTGGTGACAGGACAATCTTCGGATTTGAAGTTGTTCTGGACACGAATTTTGAATGGTGCAAATATCGTAACAAAGTATTGGTTACGAACAGGTCGTTACGTCAGCGAGATTAAGTAGTGGGAGGAATCCTAATTAGATTTGAGATTTGTCATTTATATTGAAAATTTGTAAAATGAGTGAAGGCAACAATTACCAAAATTTGGTAGACTTGGGTACGGAACAATCGGTCGAACAGTGGGAAACGCGCACCGCGGAACCCATTGTGCAGGGGCAGGCGGCTAGCATGAAAGACGCGACCGCCGAAACGCAACAAAGAGCAAAAATGGAATTCCAAACTTTAGAAAATGTTTCGGAATCGGATGCGAAAATCAAATCTGTACCCCTTGATGACGAATACGGGGGAAAATATATAGAGGAACCAGCTACGCAAGTAAAACCGGTAGTTTCCGGGAATTTAACTGATTTATTGAATGTTTTGATTAATGAAATCAAGAGTCAATCGGCAGAAATTAAAGCTCAGGCTGCCAAGCAAGAAGCTTAGTCTGCCAAGCAAGAAGCTCAGTATGAAAAAATTGAACGGAAGCTAGACAATCAGAACAAAGCTATTAATGTTGTTAACAACAATGTTGGAGTTGTTAGCGCAAAAGTTGATAAAATCAAAGATGATATTGTTGTAATTAATACCGAAGGAGAAGCGGTTGCTCTGATCATCGAGAATAAGGTGACGGAACAAATTCAATTAGTGAAAAAACAGGATTAACAGAAGGTGGAAACTTTAAAGGCTTTAGTATCCGAAGTCGATACCAAAGTGAGGAAGCAGGCTAATACCTGCGAAGAGAAAAAGAGGGAAGTGGAAACGCTTGCGACAACCACTTGCCAAGTAATTACGAGAGTGTCGGAATTAGAAAAGAAACTTGACGAAAAACAGAGCTGTGTGACAATATGTGCACATAGTTCGGAATTGTTGACGAAAGAGGAACGGTTCGACCCCTTGAAAAAAGGCGTTATACACGCGACGGATTTCATTAAAAATTGTGAAAGAGTTTTACCCAGATCATGGACTAATGAGAGAAAAATTAATGCGGTTGTTGACGTGTTGGCTGGTGATGTCAAGCGTTGGGGCTTAAACCTCAACATTACGAACCTGAATTTTGACGAGTTTAAAAATTTGTTTCTGGCTGAATACTGGTCAGAGCAAAATCAACAAAGTGTCTGGCGCGAATTTGTCGTATCGAGGCCTTTCGATGCGAATTCGCGCGGCTCGATGAAGGAGTTTTGTGAGGGTTGGATCGGCAATTTGGAATATTTGCGTGATCGCCGCACGGAATCCGAAATAGTCTGGGAACTCTACAAGAAGCTTCCAGATGATACAAAACGCTACGTAGGAAGCAATTACAGGACAATCAATGATTTCCTGGAAAGAGTTGAGGACGAGGACAATTGGCGCAATAATCGCGACAGTGGTAGAGGCCGTGGTAACAACAATGGGTACCACAACAACCACAACAACGATAACCATGGGAATAATGCATACCGCAACCATGGCAGCAATAACAATAATGGTTCGGACCGTAATAACAATCGGTACAATGCAAATAATAACAGAAATGACGGAAACCATTATCATACTAACGTGATAAGGGCTTCGCTGAATAGTAATAACGCCAGAGGGTGTGATCAGCAGCATCCGGGGAGCGGATCTGCTGGGACGAGACAGGGAAACCATTAGCCGCGCCGGTGAGGGGCCGACCGGGCGTGGGGAAATTTTGGCGGCCCAATAACAGGAGAAAACCCAGGTGTCGTCGTTATGAAAATTCCGTGTGGAATAATCAACGGCGGGAGAGTGTGCCAGTGTTAGGAGAAAGAAGTGCGCCCACGAGTAGTAGATCAGCTGTAGCCACGACAGTAGAAAATACATTCACTGTCAGTGAGAACAATTTAAGTAGTGTTCCGGAAATCGATTATAAAGTGGCAGCTGAAACATACACAGCGGAACTGGAGATTGAGTTTAAGAATGATTCGCAATTGTTGAGAGATCAGATGTCGGATAACACGTCCGTCATCGAGCGAGGGGATGCCGAGAGGGATGAGGTCTGGTTAAGGCAGTTCGGTCACTTATACGACGAACTAAGAGATTATAGGGGCCTGTAGGGGAGAAGTGTTTATGGGGAGCGCGGGCAGGATTTGCCGCGTCTCGTCCCGCAGGAAGATAGTGTTTGTGAAGTGATAGAAAGTTCTGGCCCTAACCGGCAGACTTTACCAGAAATAGTTGATGTTAATGGGGAGCACGAGCAAGATTCGTCGTGTTTCGTCCCGCAGGAGTTGGATGTTGAAGTAGTAACGGAAAGTTGGCCCTGACCGGCAGACTTTACCGAAAGTTATAGTGTTAGAAATGGCCGACCCATCCGACGCAAAACTCCAGTTTAAACATTGCGAAAGTATTGAGGAGAAAGATAACGAGAATGTTAGTGATAGCCGGACACGATTGGTAGAAAAGCACGTAAATTACAGCGTGTATGAGGTTAGAGCTGACGTTATACGGTCAAACGGTAGCAGGGTGGGTTGCGCAGATCCAGAGGAAGTAATTGCAGATACTACTGGGCACATTCCTCCAGGTAGATTGGTAGATGAGATCAATCTGATCAAAGAGGAATCAACGAAGGTGACAATTAGTGAATTGATAGCAAAGCAACACTCACTAGTTGACGAGTTACAGGAAAAGGTTTCGGTATTGGAGGCGAAGCTACAGACTAAGCCTCAGGACAAACGAGTTGAAATTAAAACTGTATGTGAACAGAGGCTGAAAAAGCCACCAGATAAGCCGGATATAGGATCAAAGCCGGATGGTTTTTTCTGGAATGACCTGGATATAGACGAGGATTTACTGTGGGAAAATAAAGAAACAGTCGCGGATAAGTGTAGACAGATAGTAGTGTCTGTTGATATGCATGGCCTACAACTAAACATGTTGATTGACACCGGTGCAGAATTGAGTGCTGTATCTGGGAAAATATTTGAGTTACTGAAAGACAGACCTGGCATCGTAGTTATGCCAGTGACAGGAGTGAAAATTATCGGTGCTACTGGGAAGGCCAGTAAACCGGTCACAAAACAGATTTTTGTCAACTTCGAGATATGTGGGGCACGATTTGAACAAGAGTTTGTCGTCGTGCCAGATTTAACTACGGAAGTAATTATCGGGTTAGATTGGCTATTAAAGTACCGTGCAGTGATTAATTGCGTAAGCAAAACTTTGACATGTACGTCACGAGATAAAGCAATAGTAGTATAGTTTTGACGAGGCAGGAGACGGTGTGCATAGGCAATACCAGCCTATACACATTGTTAACTGGCCGGATGACATTGACGTAGGAATGAATTTGAACTGCTGTAACCTGAGGAATCTCGGTATTGACAAAAAGTGTAGAAAGTGAATTGGAAGAGATAATCAAATTCCCTCCACGGATTGGCATTAGTATTGGTGTGAAAAAAGATCGTTTGCGAGAAGTAATGAAGCTAAAAGCCGATGCTCGCATACGTCGTCATGACGCTAAAGCGCGTTTTGCTAAGTTTGCAATCGGAGACTTAGTACTTGTAAAAGCTCATGAGAAATCGAGCGAGATAGACAATGAAATCTCTAAATTTAAGTTTGTTTATAATGGACCATGTCATTGGTATACCTCACACAAATGCTTATTGCTTAGAGCATCCAAGCTCTGGGAAACTATTAGGTATACGGAACATTGTAGACTTGAAATTGATTAATACCACAGAATGGGTAATTTGTACAGTATGTAAATATAGTGTGTAAGATTTAAACGATTTGCTAGATTGCCATGCTTTTGCCTGACCAAGAGGACATTAAAGAAGTTGTAATCAATAAGTAATTAATTTTACTAAATGATTTAAGAGAGAGTGATTATTTATCAATTGAAAAATCCAAGCTGCTAATTTAAGTTTTCAGCTGAGTCACAGTAGATGAAGGAATGTAAATATGATTTTGTAACTAGCTGTAAGGTTTCATAAACATGTGATTTACTAGTCACTGCCGATGTACATAGACGCTGTTTTAAGTTTCAGGCTAGTACATGCGTGTGATGATGGACGGTGTTGAGTTATCCACTGTGATAGTATTAATGGACTCCTTGAGATTACTCGGGAGTGAGTTTTTCCGAAAGAATTCAGTGAAACGGACGTTCTGGAAATGCCGTTACAAGAGCGAGTGAGATCAAGCGTGCCGCACAGGCGGGCGCAACAATACTGGCGAGGCGGAGCCGCCGTCGCCTCTTGTGCCGCTCTCGGCTCTTGTGCCGCTGTCGGCATTCTTTGTATTTGCGAGTACGGAAGGAGGAGTTGTTTTTCTTTCCGGACAGCTGATGTGAAAGAATTCTACTGTCAATATTCATGTTTTTTTTTCGATCTGCTGTGTGTTATTTTCTTGTTTAGCGTTAAGTGGACTCTCATGACGAGAATATTAATTATGAAAAGGTTATATAAAAATGTATATTCTATGTAATTAATTATTAATTTGCGTATTTTGTTATACCTGTTTTTTATGACCATGTACTCTGATTAATTTTGTAAATAGTCTTCGATTTCTTGATACTGTTAGGAATTTTGATTTTTAGGATAGCTAAACCATTTTCTATGTTTTCCATGAATTTTAATATGTTGTCAACCTGTTTCATTTTGTGCAAGATGACAGAGTGGAATAAGATTAGGAGTGTCTCCACTCAATTATTATGGTCTAAAAATTGATTTATGCATAATTAGACGAATGCTAAATTTTATTGATGTTTTGAGCATATGCATATCCGCTGTTTCTTTTTTGGGACATTTTCTGAGTCTGTTTAGGTTACATGAACATCCTCAGACAATGTGGGGCACGTGTAACGCCGGAAATGCATATCCTCCTATTTCCATCTATTGTACTATAAATTTTCCTTGTTTTGTTACCTCAAGATATGACATTTCTCTGTCTTTATATATTGTAACTGTTTTAATATATATATGCATTTATGGCGATGTATAATTGGTTTGTTTTGTGAATCCAAGCTATGTTTGACTTGTAACGCCGGAAATGCATATCCTCCTATTTCCATCTATTGTTCTATAATTTTTTTCCTTGTTTTGTTACCTCAAGATATGACATTTCTGTGTCTTTATACACTACTGGAAATTGAAATAAGAACACCGTGAATTCATTGTCCCAGGAAGGGGAAACTTTATTGACACATTCCTGGGGTCAGATACATCATATGATCACACTGACAGAACCACAGGCACATAGACACAGGCAACAGAGCATGCACAATGTCGGCACTAGTACAGTGTATATCAACCTTTCGCAGCAATGCAGGCTGCTATTCTCCCATGGAGACGATCGTAGAGATGCTGGATGTAGTCCTGTGGAACGGCTTGCCATGCCATTTCCACCTGGCGCCTCAGTTGGACCAGCGTTCGTGCCGGACGTGCAGACCGCGTGAGACGACGCTTCATCCAGTCCCAAACATGCTCAATGGGGGACAGATCCGGAGATCTTGCTGGCCAGGGTAGTTGACTTACACCTTCTAGAGCACGTTGGGTGGCACGGGATACATGCGGACGTGCATTGTCCTGTTGGAACAGCAAGTTCCCTTGCCGGTCTAGGAATGGTAGAACGATGGGTTCGACGACGGTTTGGATGTACCGTGCACTATTCAGTGTCCCCTCGACGATCACCAGTGGTGTACGGCCAGTGTAGGAGATCGCTCCCCACACCATGATGCCGGGTGTTGGCCCTGTGTGCCTCGGTCGTATGCAGTCCTGATTGTGGCGCTCACCTGCACGGCGCCAAACACGCATACGACCATCATTGGCACCAAGGCAGAAGCGACTCTCATCGCTGAAGACGACACGTCTCCATTCGTCCCTCCATTCACGCCTGTCGCGACACCACTGGAGGCGGGCTGCACGATGTTGGGGCGTGAGCGGAAGACGGCCTAACGGTGTGCGGGACCGTAGCCCAGCTTCATGGAGACGGTTGCGAATGGTCCTCGCCGATACCCCAGGAGCAACAGTGTCCCTAATTTGCTGGGAAGTGGCGGTGCGGTCCCCTACGGCACTGCGTAGGATCCTACGGTCTTGGCGTGCATCCGTGCGTCGCTGCGGTCCGGTCCCAGGTCGACGGGCACGTGCACCTTCCGCCGACCACTGGCGACAACATCGATGTACTGTGGAGACCTCACGCCCCACGTGTTGAGCAATTCGGCGGTACGTCCACCCGGCCTCCCGCATGCCCACTATACGCCCTCGGTCAAAGTCCGTCAACTGCACATACGGTTCACGTCCACGCTGTCGCGGCATGCTACCAGTGTTAAAGACTGCGATGGAGCTCCGTATGCCACGGCAAACTGGCTGACACTGACGGCGGCGGTGCACAAATGCTGCGCAGCTAGCGCCATTCGACGGCCAACACCGCGGTTCCTGGTGTGTCCGCTGTGCCGTGCGTGTGATCATTGCTTGTACAGCCCTCTCGCAGTGTCCGGAGCAAGTATGGTGGGTCTGACACACCGGTGTCAATGTGTTCTTTTTTCCATTTCCAGGAGTGTATTTTGTAATTGTTTTACTATATATATATATATATATATATATATATATATATATATATATATATATATATATATATATATGCATTTATGGCGATATATATATCGCGGGAGCGTCACACAACACACCTGCTCCACTGCACTACCCCAGCCAGACTCTCCTCCCCTCAGCCCGGGCTCCACGCAGCAGAGTTAACACTACCAAAGATCCTAAACACTTTGGTTCTCTACACGACCTATCGATGTATTCGTTCGATAGCATAGTTTTCCATAGGCCAGACCCAGGGTATAAATACAAATAATATTTACAAAACAAACCAATTACACATCGCCATAAATATATATATATATATATATATATATATATATATATATATATATATATATATATACAAACCAATTACACATCGCCATAAATAAATAAATAAATATATATATATATATATATATGCATTTATGGCGATGTGTAATTGGTTTGTTTTGTGAATATTATTTGTATTTATACGCTGGGTCTGGCCTATGGAAAACTATGCTATCGAACGAATACATCGATAGGTCGTGTAGAGAACCAAAGTGTTTAGGATCTTTGGTAGTGTTAACTCTGCTGCGTGGAGCCCGGGCTGAGGGGAGGAGAGTCTGGCTGGGGTAGTGCAGTGGAGCAGGTGTGTTGTGTGACGCTCCCGCGAGTTGCCGCGCTTTCGGGGTTTGGCAGCATGTAATTGCGCTCGACTTGCTATGATAGTTTCGGACATGGTGTCGCGGACGGGAAGCGTTAGCTGGCACACATCAAGAGCCCGTTTCGGCTGGAGACCGTGTCGAGAAGAAGGCGCGCCTACATCCAGCTTCTGCAACAGCGGCGGCCGACAATGAGTGACTGTCGCCACCTCCTCGATCGACAGCTTCAAACCTTCAATCAACCAACAAGGAAGACTGGAAGCACGTAAAGTTTTAGAACTGTATGGCAGAC
Source organism: Schistocerca nitens (assembly GCF_023898315.1). Lineage (NCBI taxonomy): Eukaryota > Metazoa > Arthropoda > Insecta > Orthoptera > Acrididae > Schistocerca > Schistocerca nitens. Next base: position 602,018,542 of record NC_064619.1, on the reverse strand, counting down.
CTCAGCTTTTAAAATTGTTGCATCACAAAATTACAGCAACTTAGCATGAACCTTTGTTGCTCATTGTCCCAATTGCATTACCAAGCAGGGTCCCTTCCTTTTCCGAAATGAACCCGAGTGTCGTTGAAATTCAGACGCCAGCATTAAAGTAATATCATTCCATTTCACTGCTTTAATTTCAAAGTTCAGTTAAGGTATTCATAGCTGGCTACAATATTTAGATTACACAAGCACAAATTAAGAGTGCGAGTTTTGTTACCATATTTTAGCTTACCTGTGAGTGCAGCTCAGCTTGGTACGTACTAAATTTTACTATTGTTAATTGTTCAGAATCATTTAGTTCAAGTTCAAAGTTAAATCTCTTATTTCTAAATTGCGTATATTCAAGTAGCTTTTGAAATGATTGTTGAGGTAGCCCAAGACTACCGTATTTTACTGAATGTCGATGTGCTTCAGAAACAAAGCTCACTATCAACTTCAGTCACTAAATTAACTTTCAATTTTCCGGTTTTATTAATTCTTTTACTAAATTAAGTCAAAGGGTAGCGAAATTTATTACTTCTGACAAACATTCAGTTTTCACACTACACGTGTCAACCTTCAGTTGCCACGCTTCTAGAGCTAATTATATGTGTAATAACTTTTCTTTTTCAGTTACTATAGTAATTGTCCATAGGACTGGATACCGTAATTTCCCCCAAATCTCAAATATCTAATTACCGCTAGTTAATTGTTAACGTAACGGCCGCACATTTACTTTCTTTATTGACTTTACTCCTTTTCAAAATTAATTTCCACCAGTTTCATTTGCATTTTTCCTTTCATTTAGATGTAACCCTTTCCTCCCTCTTTACCGACAGATTAACTTCGGTGACGATTGCTTTTCCCAAATTTCCATTAGGTACACGCGGTTTATTTTTTCACTGTCATATAAGGTAGATAAGTGAGGAGGAGGTTACAGACTGAATGCCGAGGCATATCAAGGCCGTAAGTACGGCCAGAGGTGGTTGTTCTGGGTACTGATTTCTCAGGATCTATGCACCCAAATTTCGTGAAAATGTAATCACATGTCAGTTCTAGTATAATATATCAGTCCAATGAATACCCGTTTATCATCTGCATTTCTTCTTGGTGTATGAATTTTAATGGCGAGTAGTGTAGTATGTTATCAAGAAGCAATTTCTGTCTCGCATCATCTGCGTGAGGGTGTGGGAACTACAGTGGAGAGTCATCGTTGCATCAGTTACAAGCTACTAGAGTCCCGAGGTCAGTATTAGTCTTTTGGAGATACGTCGTAGTATGCAATTGCAAAGCAATTACTGTGACACGTTGTTGCTCCTTGTGCGGAGACTACAGTGAACTGGCAGTGGTGTTTCAGGTCCAAGTTACTAGAGGCCTGAGGTCGACATTAGTCTCTTGGAGATATGTTGGCAGGGAAGTTGTAGTATAGAATCGTGGACCAATTTTTGTGTCGCATCGTTAGTGTGAGGTTGCGCGTTCTACAGGAAAGTGGTAGCATTGCATCAGCTACAAACTACTAGTGTCCTGAGGGTGGTATTAGTCTCTTGCAGATACGTCCACAGGGAGCCTGTAGGATGCAATGGCGAATCAACTTTTGTGTCGCATCGTGAGTGTGAGGGCGCGAGGACCACAGTGAACTTGCAGTGGTGCATCACAGTCTACTAGAGGCTTGATTGAGGTATTAGTCACTTGGAGATATTTCGGCAGTGAGCCTGTAGCACGTAATTGCGAAGTAATTTCCATGTTGCATCGTCAGTATGACGGTGCGATCAATGCAGTAAAATGGCAGCAGTGTATCAGTTACAAGCTGCTAGAGTTCTGAAGGCAGAATCAGTCTCTTGGAAATATGTAGGAAGGGAGCCTGTAGTATGTAATCGCAAACCAGTTTCTGCGTTGCATCATCAGGGTGAGAGTGTGGGGCCTACAGTTAAGTGTCAGCGTTGCATCGGTTAGAAGCTTTTGGAGACCTGAGGGTGTTATCAGTCAATTAGAGATACCCCCCTGGGGAACCCGTACTCTGCAGTCGCATAGCAACTTCAGTATCGCATTGTCAGAGTGAGGGTGAGCGGACTACAGTAGAGTGGCAGCGGTGTATCAACTAAAAAGCTTCTAGAGACCTGAGGGAATACAATTCTCTTGGAGATACGTCGGCACAGAGACTGTAGTATTCACTTGCACAGCAATTTGTGTGTCGCTTCGTCAATGTGAGGGTGCGGGAACTACAGTAAAGTGGCAGCAATGCATCAGTAATAAGCTACTAGAGACCTGAGGGTGGTATTAGTCTCTCGGAGATACGATGTCAGGGAGACTGTGGTATTCAATCGTGAACCAATTTCTGTATTGCGTCGTCATTGTGAGGATGTGGGGACCACTGTAGAGTGGCAGCAGTGCATCAGTTACATGCTACTATAGACCTGAGCTCGGTCCTAGTCTCTTGGCGATACGTCGGCTGGGAGCCTGTAGTATGCCATCCCGAAGCAATTTCTGTCTCGCATCATCTATGTGAGGGTGAGGGGACTCGAGTAAAGAGTCATCGGTGCATCAGCTACAAGCTACTAGTCCCGAGGACAGTATTAGTCTCTTGGACAGTATTAGTCTCTTGGGGATATGTCGACAGGGAGCCTGTACTATGCAAGGGCCAATCAACTTCGGTGTCGCATCGTGAGTGTGAAGGTGCAGGGACCACAGTGAACTTGCAGTGGTGCATCAGTTACAACCCACTAGAATCCTGAGAGCGGATTTTAGTCTTTTGGGGATATGTCGGCGGGGAGCCTGTAGTGTGCAATCGTGAAGCAATTTCTGTGCCACATCGTCAATCTGAGGGTGCGGGAACTACATTCAAACGTCTGCAGTGCATCAGTTACAAACAATTAGAGACTTCAGACCATTATTAGACTCTTGGAGATACGTCGACAGGGAGTTTGTAGTATGCAGTTTAAGTGTTGCATCGCAGTGTGAAGATGCGGAGACTACAATAATGTGACAGTGGTGCACCAGATACAAGCTACAAGAAACCTTAGTCTCGTATTAGTCTCTTGGAGATACGTCGGCAGGGAGTCTGTAGTATGCAATCGAGAAGCAATATCTGTATCACATCGTCATTGTGAGGTTGCTGGGACTACTTTAAAATGGCGGTGGTGCATCAGTCACAAGCTACTAGAGACCAGAGGATGGTATTATTCCTTTGGAGATCCTTCGGCATTATCCTGCATCAGTTACAAGCTACTAGAGAACTGAGGCAGTATTAGTCTTTTTGAGATTTGTCGGCAGGGTCCCTGTAGTATGCAATTGTGACGCAAATTCTGCACGGCTTCGTAAGTGTGAGGGTGCGGTGACGAATGTTAAGTGGCACTGGTGCATCAGTTAAAAGTTGCTAGAGACCTGGCGGTGGTAATAGTCTCTTCGAGATAGTCGGAAGGTGGCTTTTACTATGCAACCGCTAAGCAAATTCTGTGTCACATCGTCAGGATGAGGGTGCGTGGACTAGAGTGAAGTGGCAGCGGTGCATCAAAATCAAGCTAGTATAGACCTGTGGGTGATATAAGACTTTTGGAGATACGAGGTGTGGCTAGAAAAAAACCGGACTAGTACTGGTGATACAATAAAACGAATGCAATAAGGCTGAAAGTCGCGTGGCCTGTCACGTGACTCTCGCTCCGCCTACTGCTCGAGTTTCATCTGCCTCCTGCACTCAGTCTGCCCGTGGCCTCTGTTTTAAGTAGTTGACGTTTTGTGTGTGTCGGAAAATGTTGAGTGTACAGAAAGAACAGGGTGTTAACATCAAATTTTGTTTCAAACTAGGAAAGTCTGCAAGTGAAACGTTTGTAATGTTACAACAAGTGTACGGCGATGATTGTTTATCGCGAACACAAGTGTTTGAGTGGTTTAAACGATTTAAAGATGGCCGCGAAGACACCAGTGATGACACTCGCACTGGCAGACCATTGTCAGCAAAAACTGATGCAAACGTTGAAAAAATCGGTAAACTTGTTCGACACTTTCCTTGTCAACTCCTGTTAACTCAGACACTGCTCTGATTGCTAAACGGCGATCTTGTCGAACAAGTTTACCGATTTTTTCAATGTTTGCATCAGTTTTTGCTGACAATGGTCTGCCAGTACGAGTGTCATCACTGGTGTCTTCGCGGCCATCTTTAAATCGTTTAAACCACTCAAACACTTGTGTTCGCGATAAACAATCATCGCCGTACACTTGTTGTAACATTACAAACGTTTCACTTGCAGATTTTCCTAGTTTGAAACAAAATTTGATTTTAACACGCTGTTCTTTCTGTACACTCAACATTTTCCGACACACAGACAAAACGTCAACTACTTAAAACAGACGCCACAGGCAGACTGAGTGCAGGAGGCAGATGAAACTCGAGCAGTAGGCGGAGCGAGAGTCACGTGACAGGCCACGCGACTTTCAGCCTTATTGCATTCGTTTTATTGTTTCACCAGTACTAGTCCGGTTTTTTTCTAGCCACACCTCGTACATCATCAGGGAGTCTGTAGTATGAAATCGCGAAACAACTTCTCTGCCGCATTGTCAGAGTCAGTGTGCGGTAATGACAGTGGTAGCTATGCATCAGTTCCAAGCTACCTTATACCTGAGGGTGGTATTAGTTTCTTGGAGATACGTCCGGAAGGACCCTGTAGTATGGACTTTTGAAGCAATTTCTTTTTCGCATCGTCAGTATGTGGTTGCGGGGACTATAGTAAAGTGGCAGTGATGCATCACTGACAAGTTACTATAGACTTGAGGATGGTATTATTCTCCTGGAGATACATCGGCAGGGAGCCTGTAGTATGCAATCGCGAAGCGATTTCTGTCTCGCTTCATCACTATGAAGGTGTGGGGACTCCAGTAATTTGTAGTTACAAGCTGCTAGAAACCTGAGGCTGGTATTAGTCTCTTGAAGATACTCCGTGAGTGCGCCTATAGTATGGAATCGTGACGCAATTTCTGTGTCACATCGACAGTGTTAAGGTGCGGGGACTAGAGTAAAGTGATGGCGGTGCATCTGTTACAAGCTATTAGAAAAATGACAGTGTTATTATTCTCTTAGATACACGTCGGCAGGAAGACTGTAGTATGCAATCGCAAAATAATTTATGTGTGTCATCGTCAGTGTGAGGGTACGGAGGCTTCAGTAAAATGGCAGTGGTGCAACTGTTACAAGCTGCTAGAGACCTGAGGGTGGTAGTAGTCTCTCGGAGATATGTCTGCAGGGAGCCTGTAGTAAGCAATTGTGTAACAATTTTTGTGTCGCATTGTCAGTGTGAGGGCTCAGGGACTACAATCAAATGACAGCGGTGCATCCATTACATGCTCCTAGAAACCTGTGGAGCGTGGAGGGTGGTATTAGTCTCTTGGAGATGCGTCAGCAGGGAGCCTGTAGTATGCAATCGCGAAGAAACTTCTGTGTCACATCATTAGTGTGATGGTGTGGGGATTCCAGTAAAATGACAGCAGTACGTCAGTTTCAAGCTTCTAGAGACTTGAGGGTGGTATCAATCTCTTGGAGATACATTGGCAGGGACCCTGTACTATGTAGTAACAAAGCAATTTCTGTGTAGCTTCATCAGTATGAGCATGCAGGGACTGCAGCAAAGTTACAATGGTGTGTCAGTTACAAGCTACTAGAGTCCTGAGGGCTGTAATTATTTAATGGACATACATTCACCGGGAGCCTGTAGTATGAAATCGCAAAGCATTTTCTGTGTTGCATCATCATTGTGAGTGTGATAGTGTTGTTTCAGTTACTAGTTACTAGAGACCAGACGGTGGTACCTTTCTCTATGTAATATATCGGCTGGGAGCCTGTAGTATGCAATGGTGAAACAATTTCTTTTCGCTTCGTCCGTGTGAGCTGTCAGGGACTACAGTAATGTGTCAGCAGTGCGTCAGTTACAAGCTACTGGAGCCTTGAGGGCGATATTTGTTTCTTGGAGTTATGTCGGCTGGAAGCCTGCAGAATGCAGATGCAATGCTTTCTCTGTGTCGTATTCTCTGTGTGAGGGTGTGTGGACCAGAGTAATGTGGCAGTGGTGTATGTGTTATATACTACTAGAGACCTGAGGGCGGTATTAGTCTCTTGGAGATACGTCGGCAGTAAGCCTGTAGTATGCAATCGCAAAGGAATTTCTGTGTCAAATCATCATTGTGAGGGGGCAGGAACTACAGTAAAGTGGCAGTGGTGCATAAGTTACAATCTACTAGATACCTGAGGGTGGTATTAGTCTCTTGGAGATATTTCCCCAGAGAGCCTGTTGAATGCAATCATGAAGCAATTTCTCTGTTGCATCATCAGTCTGAGTGTGCAGGGACTAAATTAAATATGATGACGAAAATTTTTTTATGTACGATTTCATCATTAGAATACACAAATATATTTTGTAACGAGTAAAGATGATAAAATTAAAAAATCTAGAAAATCTAATAAAATTTTTTTCTCCTGAATGGAGTCGATTGTGCATCTAATCAGCAACAAGCTTACATATAATAATAACCTAAGTTTTTCGCTTATTGATGAAAAGAATAATCATGGTTTTTATGCAGATCAACTTTTTGTTCTTTTAGGATATGTTTGACTTAGGAAAGCAATTCAAGACTGTGTTAAACACAGATATTGTAAGTCTTTCAGTTTCTTCATGGTCCCATTTTAGGACTACCTAAATATATACAACATTCAACAAGATTTATCCATGAACCAGGATTGTATTCTTTAGTTAAGAGATCCAAAATTCCCTTTGCTGAAAATTTTCCAGACTGTGTTTATGAAAATGTTTTAGCATTACTTAACAAATGTGGAGCATATTAAATTAAATATGAACAATATCTTTTTGCAACGATCAGATAAATTTAAAAAACTATTACATAGAACAACTAAAAAAATTTATACAAAAAATGAAAAAATCATTAAAATAGAGAAGAAACAAACTAATATTTACGAGAAACAGTTAATATTGCTTCAGAAATAATAAACGAAACAAAACCAAGAAAAAAATACGTTACTGCCTCATGTTGTTCCTCGAAAAGTTAATGACAATTTAAAATCAGTTTTGTTCTTTTGAAACCATTTGACAATAATTGTGACAACACTTACTATGTTATTAGAACTCACAGAAAAAATTTACAAGAACAGTTATATAAAATCTAAGATAAACATCCAAACTGTGAGGAAATGTTAAGACAATCCTAATTCAGTAAATTTATATCAATGAATGAAAGAAACATTAAGAAATATTTGTTGGCACAATTATTTTAATATTTTAAATGATTACACTAAAAACAATTGATTAATGATATAATAAATCTAGATGCACCAATTTGAGTTTATATTTCCTATATGGAATTTCAGAGGAAAAAATTTCCTCAGTGTGAATATACTACGAATGAAATTTTATAGCCGGCCGGTGTGGCCGAGCGGTTCTAGGCGCTACAGTCTGGTACCGCGCGACCGCTACAGTCGCAGGTTCGAATCCTGCCTCAGGCCTGGATGTGTGTGGTGTCCTTAGGTTAGTTAGGTTTAAGTAGTTCTAAGTTCTAGGGGACTGATGACCACAGCAGTTAAGTCCCATAGTGCTCAGAACCATTTGAACCATTTTTGAAATTTTATACTTTATTTATGACGATTTTCAAGTGGGTAAATATTTACCCTCTTGGAATAACATAAATTTTCAATGTGTCAAGTGTTTGAAAGATACAAAAAACATCAAATAATTTAAATTAGAAATTCAGTGGTCGGATATTACGATTGCTGAAATAATAATGAGAAAAACTATAACTGTAATGAAAAAAATATGAGGCTCATAAATATTATTTTTAATAAATGTCAGCAAATCCAGTGACACCTAGTTGCAGACTTAAGTCTGCTTTCGCTGCTGCTAATTCAGAATCATTTATGATGAAGTGACTTAAGTCATCAGACTGTGTTAATTTATTTGAATTTATTCTGAATAACAACAGGATTGCTTATAACAATAAAGAAGATTTTGTGATAATTGATGAAGAAATGATTCCATGGTTTAAAGCTAAAGATACTGCAGAGTTATTGAAGTATAAAGATACTAATGATGCAATTCATAAACATGTAGTTGCTGCTGATAAAATTTGAAGATTTTTTAATCCCGCCAATTTACCAGTTGCTAAGATGTAATGGATATCATCAATATTTATCAATGAATCTGGACTATATAAGTTAATATTTAGATTAAAAATGCCCCTTGTTGAAAAATTTACTAAATGGGCAACTAAAGAAAAGTTTACCATCAATCAGAAAACATGGCGAATATAAACTGCAGTCAACAACTGAAAATTTACAAGAACAAATTGTAGATTTACAAATTGATAAAAAAATGGCTATGTGTGTTCTGCAGAAAAGAAAACATTCAAAATTTTAGAGAACAAATTGATGAGAACGATGAAATAATTAGAGTAACACAACCAACTAATAATACTGATATGAGACATACGTTTGTTCTTTTAAAATTATATGCTGATAAATGTGAATATGTCATTAGAATACAAAGAATAAATTTCCAAAGACAATTATGAGGAATTATTGATAGACATCTAAATTGTGAAGAAATGTTAAGACATGTGTAAGAGCCTAACTCAATAAATTTATACCAAAGAATGAAAGAAAACTTGAGGATTATCTGTCATCTGAACTATTTTAATATTATGGATGAGTATATCTAAACACAACTCATTATTGATATAACCAATCTTCATCATACTGAATTAATGTATGTCCATTTTTTTAAAGTACTCATAAACAATACAAATTTCTTCTCCATAGAGATTGTATAAATATCACATATTCATCAGTTAATTGATTTATGAATTTAGATGTATCTTCATCTGAATAGCATACGGCTAGAAAAAAATGAAAGGGCAGTTTTTTCATTTGTACTATTTGATACATTTATATAGAAATATTTTTGTCAATGAAAACTATTTTTTCTTGCTAGACCCAGATCCAACTTATAAAACGATATTATCTTTATTTACACAACTATTGTATGAATTATCAAAACCAAACTGTTCAACATATACTATATATCTTTCCTTTCCCTAAGCTTTTTAAAAAGAAATACATTGGGATAGTTTGTATTTTGTAGTTCCTGTTTTATAAAATTCATTTTTTTTATTATTTTTATTATAATAACAAATCCAGTGAGTACCAGGATGATCAGATGCATCTAAATTAACTGCACCACATTCTAAATTTTTTGGTTCATCGGGTAATTCATCAATCATAAAAACCCCATGAAAGTATTTAATTTTCAATTGTTTAACTAATTCTTCTACATGAAAACTAGATAAAGCATTTTTATATTTATTGATTATTTTTTCGAAATTTTTTCTAGATCCAGTGCCATTTATCTCCATTGCTTTTTACGTCTTTTCTGTTCTTCCAGTCGGCCTTTTTTGTGTTTATTACTGCAAATGCTACAGAACCTCCATTAAGTAAGGCAATAGATGCTAGATATGTTAATGTAGCTAACACTACTGGAAGAAATAAACCTTCATGTTGTTTTAGTACATTTCCTTCTTTCTTTTTTATTAGATATTCATTAACCTTTTTCACAATAGGAATGCCTAATGTAATAAGTGCACTTACACCAGCTTTTTTATCTCTCTTTTTTGTGCATCAGTCAAACATAATTAAATACTATGTAATTCTTCATTATTTAATTTAATTTTAGTTGACTTTGGTTTATCCTTGCCACTAGGTAGCAAAGTACAATCAATTTAAAAGTTATTCATTTATATATATGAAAAATTTATAGGGATTAATATTTTTTAGATAGCACTGAAATAGGACTATAACAATTTTTCTACACCCCATCCACTTTCATTTAGTTCAATACCCATTAATAATTTTCTTTTTCCATATAATTTCCCTCTAACTGCAGTAGCTGCAATTTTCTCTTTCAAACTAGAATCTGAACTGTGCATTCTTTCTTTTGCAGGTAACTGAAGTTATTTATCAGCTTGATGTCTAGATTCTAAATCTGTGTGATCACTGTAGGTGATGTCATGTTGTTTGCATCCTTCATCTCATGGATTATTTTGTTAATCTCCATGTGGTAGCCTTTCTTCTAGTTTAGTAAAAGCTCATAGTATGAATATCGTGGCAAATGCATTTCTGGCATTGGCAAATTATTATCAGCCCAATTTACTAAACCTTGTTGATGTTTTTCGCTTTTCAAAAATGTGTGTGGTAAATTGTTCAAAAATCTTATTAAATATGGAATTCCTTTGGGATTATTAGAAAAAAACCACTAAATTTGTTTGTTAACATCTGTGTAATTTCAATTTTTTCATTATGACAATTTTTATTTCCAGCTAATTCTTTTCAATGTATCACTGCTTATCTATCGATTAAATCTCTAACATTATTCATCCAAACATATTGAACTGGTTCTCCTGTATATTTTTTAATTAAACCATCACCAATTTTTGCAACTGTATAATCTATGATTAATATATATGTGTTAAAATCCTTTTAGTAACATTTATTTTTTAAGTTCATCCTGGCGACTGCCAGAGCTGTCTTTAAACTGTGTCTGTTTTCTTGTTATTGGACTGAATAAAGTGATACTTATCATTGGACCAGTCACATAGTTTTCTAAGTGGTGAAAAATATCCAAATTCTTCTAGATGAGGATGTTGATGATAATGAATAATTTGTTTTCCAGTTTCTCTATTTTCTTCAATAGCTTTCAAAACATTATCACCTAATCCTTCCATGCCTTGTTTCAATTTTTCAATAGCATCAATTTGACAGGACACTGAAAGACCTAAATCAAAATACATTCCATTAGAACTACTGATAGCCATGGTAGAGCCAGCCTTGACAAAACTCTACCATCTGGTGAGCAAGGTATATGAGACATGCGAAATACCCTCAGACTTCAAGAAGAATATAATAATTCCAATCCCAAAGAAAGCAGGTGTTGACAGATGTGAAAATTACCGAACTATCAGTTTAATAAGTTATGGCCGCAAAATACTAACACGAATTCCTTACAGACATACAAATTCTGGTAGAAGCTGAACTTGGGGAAGATCGGTTTGGATTCTGTAGAAATGTTGGAACACGTGAGGCAATACTGACCATATGACTTATCTTAGAAAATAGATTAATGAAAGGCAAACCTACATTTCTAACATTTTTAGACTTAGAGAAAGCTTTTGACAATGTTGACTGGAATACTCTCTTTAAAATTCTGAAGCTGGCAGGTGTCAAATACAGAGAGCGAAATGCTATTTACAATCTGTGCACAAACCAGATGGCAGTTATAAGAGTAGTGGGGTATGAAACGGCAGCAGTGGTTGGGACGGGAGTGAGATAGGGTTGTAGCTTATCCCCAATGCTATTCAATCTGTATATTGAGCAAGCAGTAAAGGAAACAAAAGAAAAATTCGAAGTAGGAATTAAAATCCACAGAGAAGAAATAAAAACTTTGAGATTCGCCGATGACATTGTAATTCTGTCAGAGACAGCAAAGGACCTGGAAGAGCAGTTGAACGGAATGAACAGTGTCTTGAAAGAAGGATATAAGATGAACATCAACAAAAGCAAAACGAGGATAATGGAATGTAGTCGAATTAAGTCGGGTGATGCTGAGGGAATTAGATCTATCTTCACTGAAAACATTTTAAAAATAAAAATTATCTCTGACTAATTGTTTTGGTACTTTTTAATAAGGTTGAGGTACATAAAAACAATCTATTCCTTTGTGTCATCCTCTAGTAAAATATTCTCCAATTATATCTTGATTTTCAAGAATGGAGTCATCAGAAATTACAACTGAAATATCTTCACATTCATGTAATGTAATAGTTTCATCATTATTTTCAATAAAAGTGACAATTCTTTCATTAATTTTATCCTCAGTTTTTTTACATGTTTTTATAAATTCTTGATATTTTGGTTGATCTAAACATTTTGAATAAACATACTATTTTTCCAATTTAAGTATCCTGGAGCTAGTATATAATAGTTGATCAATAATGTAGCTTTTGCACAACCACTTGGTCCTATGATTGCACATCGAATAGAATTTGATAAAAGTCTACCATGTTTGTTTTATTTCTTTTCTGGAATTCTTATTTTTGATTCCCAGTCAGTCATTTATTTAAATAAAATTTTATTAATATACCTGACACACCTATTTAAATTGAATGGATAGTCATCTATTGTTAAAAAAAATTAACCATTGCAATAAGCAAACATATAAAAAAGTTTCCCTAGTTGGCTTTTATTCAACTTTTTATACTCCAAATATTACATCAAAAAATAAATAACTGTATTGTGATGGAGAAACAATAGAAATTCCAGTTGATCAATATAGTTTGAAAAATTTAGAAAAATTTATTCATTCGAAAAAAAACAACTATTCACATAAAGCAGATGAAATTTTAAATAGAGTTACTATTGAGAGTGATGTTATGTTATATATATATGTGTATATAAAAGAAGATAATTTTGCAAGTGTGCTACAATTTAATAATCAAATTATTGAAGCTAATAAAAAGACTGTTGCTAAAGAAGTTCCTAAAAGTCTACCATTCGAATTAATAAATATAAATTATAATCTATCTGATGATATTTTTGTTAAACATTTATCATTTTCTTAGGGTAATTAATATTATTGCTTTATTTAAACCAAATGCTGAATTTGGAAGACGGATAATTTATGAACCACTTATCCTGTAGATATTCCTGTTTTTGATCCTATTCAAGATTTAGAAATTACTATAACAGATGAAAATGACAATCTGATTGACTTTAATAGCGCTTGTGTAACAGTTGTTTTAAAAATGTCTTACTAAATTTTATACTTAATAAATCATGAACAAAATCGGAGAGTTATCAGTTTTACTCATTCATTGTGAATGAGAAGAGAAAAAATAATTTAAATGCACCCAACAAGGACACAGAGATTGAAATAAATATTGGTGATGGATGACTTCATCCAAACCATGCACAAATAGTTGTGAACTTTAAAATTGTTATGGTTAATCCAGATGGATCAGAATCTGATTATGCAATATAAGATGAAAAATCTAATAAAAAATTCATCGATAATTATGTGGCAAAACTGTTTGATTTTGTGACTATAAAGAAAGGAAGTAACATTTTATCTAGAATCCATCATCTTTTTATTTCTTCAACAGCTATGTTATATTTGACTTCATCTGTTAACTGATAAAATTAGCTTGGAAGGATGTATTTTTAATAATGGAAAAAGAAGGAGTAAGGAAAACGAGATAGTTTATCCATATGGACTACTTGGTGGATTGTTTAAAGATTATAAAGAAATTATGTTTGAAGGAGATTTAACAGTAATTTTTACTATGCCTTCCAGTTCCGGAAATGCAATTCTTCAGTGGAGTGATTATAATGACGCTGGAGTTTAAATTAAGCCATGCGGGATTAGCCGAGCAGTCTAAGGTGCTGCAATCATGGACTGTGCGGCTGGTCACGGCACAGGTTTGAGTCCTCCCTCAGGCATGGGTGTATGTGTTTGTCCTTAGGATAATTTAGGTTAAGCAGTGTGTAAGCTTAGGGACTGATAACCTTAGCTGTTAAGTCCCATAAGATTTCACACACGTTTGAACATTTTTGAAATTAATGATACTTTCTAAGGAATTAAAAATTGTAAGGAAATCGATGCAAATTCGTGTACCAATTGTTAAATGTGAACCACTTAAGAGTTAGAACAATGAGAAAATATTCTGAAAAATCCAAAATCTCTTTATGAACTACAAACTGTAGAAGTTGCAGGAGTGGGTGGTAAGAAAAATTGCCGATAACGAACTACTATAACTCAGAGGAATTTGATATGCCATATTTCATATTTGTTACATTTCAGACAAATCGTAAAAATAATCTGTTACTTGACTCTTCATTATTCGCCCACATTAATCTACAGAACATATACTTGAAAAACGGAAGAAACGAATTTTTCTGACAGGAAATGTGGAATATTAATCCCTCAAATAATTTTCTTAAAGCATACAATGCATTTCTCGATTTTAAACGACTTACACTTCTCAAATCAGGCATTGGCATAACTCCATGTAATTTCATAACGCACTGTTGTACCTGTGTGATTAACATGACTCATAGAAAGAATATTGTAAGTTCACAGAAAATGACTGTGACACTTTGTGCAACTTTTAACGAAAAAATTCCTACATATACTTTAGCATATGTAAAAATGTACGGTAAGAAAAATTCAACTTACAATGCACATTTTTAACTACAAATGAATAGAAAATTAGAAAATGTTAAAGAAGTCTTTACAGCTTGTTTGCATTTCATTTTGAAGTATTTTCAGACAGAAAGACTGAAAAATTTTGTATGTTAATTAGAAAATAATATCCAATTCTCATTTTTCTGAATAGCTCTTTTTTGTAGATTGTTAGTTTTACATGTTATTTACATTTCGTCACTCCAAAAAAAAAAAAAACTCGCGGAGTGGCCGAGCGGTTTGAAGCGCCCTGCACGGATTGCGCGGCCCCTCCCACTGGAGGTTCGAGTCCTCCCTCAGGCGTGGGTGTGTGTGTTGTTCTCAGCATAAGTAGTGTGTAAGTCTAGGGACCGATGCCCTCAGCAATTTGGTCCCTTAGGAATTCATACACACACACACACACACACACACACACACACACACACACACACACACACACACATACACCCACACACACACACACACAAATAAAATACAAAAATGAGAAGAAAATAAGTTTTTTGGCTGGTTGTTGTTTTACAGTTTTTGAGAATGAATTTTTATATTTACCATTAAATGTTATAATCTTTAAGTGGACAATGCCAAACAGCTAAAGCAGTGTGGTGATTGCCTATAGAAAAAGAATGTTAAAGAATTTTATAATGTTAAATACCGAAAAAATGGGTATTGTTGGATTTATGAAGAATGTAAAAAATATTACCTGAAAGCTGAAGTTACTTCTGAATGGTGTAGAACTGTACAGAAGCCTTCTCTTAAAAAACATTTACAATCGCCAGTTCATAATAATCTTATGACTGCTCAAGAAGAAAGAATTAGGAAAATATTAGGCAAGGAATAGATTTCTTATATTTACCATAATTTTTTATTTATTTTCTTAGTTCACCTTTTACAAAACAATATTAAATTTTATTTTCTTACATTCACCTTTTGTAAAAAAAACTATTAGATTTTATTTTCTTGCATTCACCTTTTGTGTGAAAAAATTACTTTGAAAATTGGTGAGACTGATACAAAAAATATTCATTTTTATTAATTTTTCTAAGTAGTTTAATCAAAATGAAGTGAGTTAGACGTGCAAGAAGCGAGTGAAACGAGCGACTGAGCTAGAAAATGGATACTGAGCTAGAACCTACTTTTTTATCTACTAAATACATTCATGATTTGATGCATGCTGCTTTGCTTAGGAGCCCCATTTCTCTTAGTCAGCCCTGCAATAGTAGTTACTCAATCCACTCAGTCAGTCGTGGCAGTTATAATGTCTTTCATGCTAAACACAGCCCTCAGTTTACTGAGGCATTACAGATCATTTTATCCTGAAGTCTAGTACGCACTGATTTATTATCCAGACTCATTATTGCAATTCGTTATCCCTGGCTCATAGACACAGCATTATTGTCGTGGACTGTTTGTGGAAAACTCTTTCTCGCCCTGCAACACAAAAGAACTGAAGTGGAAACCGGATTTTCAGTCATATGGATCATTGTTTTTGTTATGGCATAAAGTCAAGCACTGGCACGCCAGCCGATAACGAGGGAGCAGAGAGTTCTATGAAGAAGACGTCAGCCAATTGCACGCTGATCGGCCTCTTTCCACGAGGTCAATGCGATAGCAGTGGCCTCACAGTGCGAACAGAACATAAGCGCCGCGACCGACTGACCGCTGCACAGTTCTACAGAAGCCTCAAGACTAGCGACCTGAATAGAAGCGCCAACTGTATTACTTCACTTGTGTTAGGAATTGATTATTTTGCATGTCGCCCTTTGCTTGCGACGCATCTGTGTACTTCTCAAGGTTAAGTGTTGTCAATTACGTTTCGTAATAAAACTCGTTAATACGATTTTCTTGAATTGTTCGTCTAGCGATCTTAGAAAGCAGGTTTCCTAAATGCCCCATGTTTGTCGACTAGGCAAGATTCAACATTTGGCAACAAGTATTAAGAAGTACCTGGTGCCTGGATGCCACGGATTTTCTTTCGTGTTTTGCTGGTGCCTTTATTCTACTTTGTCTTTTTCGTTGCAGGGGTGTGTTTACTTGCTTTAACAGTACCTCTTATAGTGTTTTTGCTAATCAGTGTTTTCAGGTGGGCGTTACTACAATTTTCTTTGCTTGTGTGCTTACTTTTATTGCTTCCCTTGTCTGTTTATCGCATTTGTCTCTCACACTATGAGCAACTCACCTCTCCTACCCTCCACTCAAGCGCCTCAGCTGCAAGCGATAGAAGCAATGCTGCTAACACAGATGTTTCGGTTTTAGACAAACAAATTGCCTCGCTGCTAAACACGGTACAGCAACTTCTCAGCACTCAAGCCATCAATACAGTGCAGCAGGCGCTTTCTGTAGCTCCAAGTGCCATACAGCCTTTTCGTCAATTTAATTAACAACAATAGGAATGGCTCGAGTGGCTACAACAGTTTGAAGCCCATGTGATTGCTCACAACGTAGCATGTACTGTGAAACTATATTGCTTTTTGTCAACGGTAGGAAGTGCAGTTTTTCGCCTCGTTCAGAAGTTGATCCCTAATGCCACTCTTTGTGAACTTTCCTATGATCAGGTTGTAGGTTCTCTAACTGTTATGACCAACAAATGAATGTGGTTGCAGCTAGGTACCAACTCTTTAATTGCAAGAAAAAGTCAGAACAAATTACCACAAGTGGGTAACAGATTTACAGGGTATGATGAGGAAATGCTAATTCAGATGTGCTTGTGTTGCTTTATATTCAGATGTTATGTTCTGTGATGCAATCGTGTTCAATGTAACTGATATCAAACGTAGGGCATAGATTCTGAAGCAGTCTGATCCATCATTTCAGCACATAGTGCAAAATCTCGATCAGTACGATTCTGATGCCATGTCAGCCGATAAATTTGAGCAACCACCAATTTGTCGGGTTGAGTCATCCTTGGCTTACGACCGGCCCAGTAGGCAGTGACAGCATGAGTGCGCCACACTACATACACAGTTCTCCATGCCAGGTAAACAGTCCTCTACACAGGTAACAGAATTAAGCCATGCCCTCAGTGCTACTCACAGCATAAACAGCAAGACTGCCATTCCCGACAAGCACAATGTTACGCTTGTGGCAAGAAAGGACATATACAATCCTTAAGCAGGTTTCCTATACACCCCATCTTTGACGACTAGGCAGGATTCAACAGTTTGTATAAATGAGGCAAAGCTACATCCTTTTCTGAAATTGGTTTGTTCGGAAAACATTTTACTTTTTGCATATAAAAACTGTTTTTGGGTTTGTGTAGGTTTTTCTTTTCGCTATGCTACGTTCCTCATGTGATTTCATAAAAAATGTGATATATGATAGCGCAACATTCGTGCTTGGCAGTGAAGTGGCTACCTTTTCGATTTTAGTCATAGTTTTTACGAAGTTTATAAATGAAATACCATAACTCATTGAACATTTGAAGAATTTGCAACGAAGAATGACCTCACTGGCTTTTTCACGTTTTGTGTACTGTAAGTCATGTATTGCAGCGTTCCAGCTGAAGCTGACGTAACGAAGTAATTTTTCATCGTGGAAGGAAAGCTGTATCTTTCCAGTTACAAGCAAAAGGATTCTATGTGTTGGTGATACGCCACACATGATAAGTTTCTGCACGCCATGCAGAGTGTAGCGTGACAAGTCACTACACATAAACAGTTCAAGATATTGAAACAAGGTTTTCAGCAAATAATAGTACACAAAGATAGGAGTAGTTCTCTGTACAATAAATAATGAGATGTTTTGATCTATGATAATGTGAAAGTCAATAAAACTTGTCGCAAAAACAACAGGAAGTGAAAGTGTACAGTCGTTTCTGACAAGAAGTTTTAATATACAGCAAGTGCAGCTTCATTCTTGCCTGTTGTACAGCCAATGAGAAAAGCATTCGTACACAGAAAACGAGATGTGATTTATCTGTATTTCATACCAGTTTCCTCGCAAATGCTACATGTAATGGTACAAACATTATTCAATTTACTTAGACTGATTTAACAACTGAAAGGTGAATGTCAAATAAACACAAGAACACAGTGCTTTACAAGACAGGTCATCACTGAACAAACATGGTAGTACACATTATCTTTACACTGAAAATATTTTATTTATCATATGAGCTTCCTTCTAATAAATCATCAGTCGCAATCGATTTGCTATGATCTATGCAAGTTTGTTATGTCTGATATTAATGTTCTTCCATTTACACTGCAGTATTGCTTTAAGGTCTGATTCCTCCCTTTTTTGTAGTCCACTATATTGATGTTCAATAATGTTTACAGTGATTCCTCTTACTTGCGACACATACAATTAGTGAGTTATAATGTCATTTTTAAATTTCAGTATCTAACTTTTGGTTCCCTTTTATGTGCACATCGATCTGTAGGTTATGGCTGACATTTACATATGATTATTACTATTTTGTTGTTTTAGGTGTGGCACTGAACAATGTCACAAAAATCTTATCAAGGAATTTTTTGGAGGTGATAGTATCAGTAAAAACACTTAAATCGTTTGAATAAGTGTTACCCACAAGAGTGGCCAGTCTCAGTCTGATAGTAATAATATTAGTCAAAGATATTCACAAGGAAGCACAAGCACTGATACTGGGAAGCTAAAAATTTTATGGTCAACTATGGGTGTTCCTTTCTATGCGTGTGCTATTATACTATGTTCTCATCATTAACATACTTTGCATGTTTAAAGCTATTTTGATGTCTGTGTGATGTGTGCGAGATATGTTGCACGTTTTTAATCCTTACGATTTCAGGCAGAGGCAATGAACATAAAAGTTGCGCATATGACTGCCAGAGCATGCAGACATCCCATTATCACATGAAAACACAAAGGGTTCGTCTGTTTGCAAAGAATTGTCACAAGAACGAAAATGTAGGATAGATTTCATATGAAATTCTTGATCTTCTTCTGAATGAGACTGATCGAAGATTCAACCAAGAGGATCTAAAGCAACTATCTCCAACTTGAAGAGATACTTATTAAATCCTCCCAAACATGCCCTCCATCTGCATGATGTTTGGAAGAATTGCTTGGAGTACATACAACAGACTTTAACCTGGACAGGCTTCATGCACAGCTTGTGCAGTGAACCATTACAACTGGTATACAACCATATAATATATTCTCTATTGGAAGAAAATTTATTGCCGAGCCTGGTAGGCTTAAAGAACTCTTCCAGGAATCATTTCGATTCTGACAGTTTCAGTATCGTTAGCATCCTTTGAGAGGTCACCTAGCGCCTTGAGACGACTTAAAACTTGCCTCACATCAACGACGACTCAGTCGAGACTCACCCATCTACTCCTCCTTCATGTTCATCAAGACAGGGCTGGAAAAATGAATCTTATGGATGCCACAAAACAATTTGTTTCCTGAATTGTCAAAAGGAAAACAATATTTGAAAATTGTACATAAAATATTTTAGTCTAAATAAAAACAAAATAAATGCCTTCTTTTTTTTAAAGAAATTATGTTTTTTTTCTTTCTTTTTTCATTAAGATGTGATGCACAGTGTTTGTCAAGTAGTAATAATAACAGAAGGTTTCTCTCTGGCCAATTGATATTGGCATCTACAGTAAATATGAACTCCTTTTTGTAAATGGTCTCAAAACAATGTAGGACCAATGTCTTCTCAGATAAATGGGCTCTTTTTAAAAATTAAGGCAACAAATTAAGTTTTCAAGAGCACGACCTATAAAACTGGGTCCACATTAGTACTAATTGTTGTGACTTGGCAAGACAGCCAAGCCACTGTGAGGTAGCCGAAAGGCACGCGTTTAAGCTCACGCAGGCTGGCGTGAGGTCTGGAACAGGTAAAGGAGTTGAGTCTAGTAAATAAAGTACGGAGCTTCTGGAATACTTAACTTTAATCCATAATTGGTGAACATCAGTCTGACGGTACATACATCACAAGATAAATATCAAATGATAATGGCGCCTTGCTAGGTCGTAGCAAATGACGTAGCTGAAGTCTATGCTAACTATCGTCTCGACAAATGAGAGCGTAATTTGTCAGTGAACCATCGCTAGTAAAGTCGGCTGTACAACTGGGGCGAGTGCTAGGGAGTCTCTCTAGACCTGCCGTGTGGCGGCGCTCGGTCTGCAATCATTGATAGTGGCGACACGCGGGTCCGACGTATACTAACGGACCGCGGCCGATTTAAAGGCTACCACCTAGCAAGTGTGGTGTCTGGCGGTGACACCACATTCCTCCCCCGCAAATCGGCGGACGGTTCTGGCATAAGGCTTCCGCCCGCCGTGGAGAGGACCCCATGTCGGCGTATGCGACGAGGTGGGGAGCCTAACAACAGGCGAGGCTGTGCCACCCGCACCCGGCCATTCGGTCCTAGGGGAGCTAGGAAACGCCTGAAAACCTAGTCCAGGGTGCACGCCAACATGCGGTGTATGCGCCCTTAGAGAGACAGGAGGGTCCGAAGGGTCGACCTCCATCGGGGCGGGGCACCCGACGGACGAAGACGCCATGTGGTCCGGAGCGGGCAAGATTTCCATGGCGGAGGACAACTGGTCACGGGAAGCGATCGGCGCCGCGTGACCCAAGGAGGCGCCCGGCGGCTGCAGCGACGCGTCCACTGCGGGCGGCGCCGGCGAGAGAACAGGCGGCGGCGGCGGCGCGTCGCCATGGGGCAAAATGGAAGGCATCGTCGGTAACACCTGGGGCTGAGGCGAGCCAGTAGATGGGTCCCCAGGGCGCTGACCGGACGGCACCGTCGCTGAAAGCAGACGGGGAGCGGCAGATCCCG
Source organism: Schistocerca nitens (assembly GCF_023898315.1). Taxonomy (NCBI): domain Eukaryota; kingdom Metazoa; phylum Arthropoda; class Insecta; order Orthoptera; family Acrididae; genus Schistocerca; species Schistocerca nitens. The sequence continues at coordinate 601,997,472 of NC_064619.1, read as the reverse complement.
TGCGACGACAGAGGCGCAGCTGATTGAGATGCCGACGCACCTCACCAGAGGCCCCCAAAACCAGATACATGGCGCGGCCGAGGCAGCGAAGAATGCGCCCTTCGAGCCTACGCCGTGAACCTCGATAGTTGCGATAGTAGACAACGTCGCCTGGGGCAAAAGCAGGTGTCTGCCGCTGCACAGGAACCTGATGCGGCGGATGTAGCAAAGACATCAAAGTTCGATGAGGGCGACCGTGAAGCAACTCAGCCGGCGAGCGACCATCGCGAGGCTGAGAGCGATACGAGGACAAAAAGAGCAATAACGCGTCCTCCTGAGAATGCGACTCTTTCAACTTCAACATCTGTGACTTGAAAGTCCTGACCAATCGTTCCGCGGCACCGTTTGACTGTGGCGAAAACGGCGCGGACATCAGATGGTGAATACCATTGGGCTTGCAAAATGATTGAAATTCTGCGGACACGAACTGCGGGCCATTGTCGGAAACAATAGTCTGTGGAAGATCTTCAATGCAAAAGATAGCAGATAACGCTTGGATGGTGGCAGATGACGTCGTGGAAGACATCCGGACAACAAAAGGGAAATTACTGAAGGAATCGACAACAACCAACCATCGAGCATTCCAGAAGGGACCAGCAAAATCGATGTGTAAGCGTTGCCAAGGGGAAGTGGCTTTTGGCCATGCAAAGAATTACCGCGGTGGCGCGGATTGTTGTTCGGCACACACCATGCAAGAAGAGCACATATTCGTAATCGCAGCATCGATTCCGAACCAAGTACAGTGTTGACGAACAAGTTGTTTCGTTCTCACTATACCCCAATGTCCTTGGTGGAGAAGCCGTAAGACAGAGGACTGTAACGAACGTGGGACCACGACCCTGGACTGATCATTATCAGAACGCAACAGCGAAACACCACGTCGTACAAAAAGTCTCTCCTTGTGAGCAAAAAATCGGCGAACCAACGGATCCTCGATCCGTGACTTTGACAAGGGCCATTGCGTAGCAACAAAAACGCAAAACAGTAGCAAGGATAGGGTTGGCAGCTGTGGCTGTAGCTACACGACGAAAATCAATCGGAAACGATTCGACCACGTCATCGGTTTCCGAATCAACATGCAAGCAAGTTCGGAGGAATCGAATGCTCTATCCTCAGCAACAGGCAAACGGGACAACGCATCGGCGTTACCGTGCTTAGCAGTGGACCGATACAAGATATCGTAGCGGTACTGCGAGAGGAAAATAGACCAGCGAATGAATTTGTGCGCTGTACGTGGAGGTACAGGCTTGTTCGGATGAAAAAGCGATGTCAAAGGTTTGTGGTCTGTGATGATGGTAAAGTGACGACCATACAAGAAATCATGAAACTTTGTAACGCCAAATACGAGAGCCAAAGCTTCTTTCTCGATCTGTGAATAATTTCTTTGTGCAGACGAGAGCAATTTGGACGCAAAGGCAATAGGGCGATCGTGCGAACTATGTCCTTGCTACCGATCCCGAAATCCGATGCATCCACCATCAACAAAAGGGGCTTCTGTGGATCGAATGGCATAAGGCAAGTATTGGAAAGCAACGCCGATTTCAACTGGCGAAAGACGCGTTCGCATTCTGTCCTCCAGACGAACGGAACACCTTTACGGCGTAAGCGATGAAGCGGAGCTGAAATGGAAGAGGCGTGGCGCACATAGCGATGGTAATATGTTATTTTTCCCAGCACACTCTGTAGCTGCTTCAAATTCTGCGGCGAAGGCAAGTCTTGTATGGCACGGAGGTGCTCTGGACTCGGATGTATGCCTTGGGCATTGAGTACATGGCCCAGATAGGGTAAGTCCCGAGCAAAAAACACACATTTGTCCTTCCGCAAGTGAAGACCATTTTGTCGCAATACCTGAAATAATGTTCTGAGATTGGCTGAATGTTCTTCTTCGGTCTTTCCGAAGATCACAATATCGTCCATATAGTTTGCTGCAGCAGGGACCGACGCACAAACAGTTTGTAGATATTGCTGAAACAATGCAGGGGCGGATGCACACCCGAATGGCAGTCGTTTGAATCAGTACAAACCAAGATGCGTGTTAACCACTAAAACGCGTTGGGAGTCTTCGTCCACTGGTATTTGCAAGTACGCATCTGCTAGGTCCAACTTCGAAAAATATTTACCCGGGCACAGTTTGTCAAAAAGATCTTCCGGGCGGGGTAAAGGAAAAGTTGCAGTCACTAGTTGGGGATTCACTGTTGCCTTGAAGTCCACACAAAGTCTCAATTTTCCTGAAGGCTTTTGCAAAATTACTAAGGGTGATGCCCAGAGAGAAGCCTGCACACGTTCAATTACGCCTTGTGATTCCAAATCGTGTAATGTTCTTGCGACCTCAGCACACAATGCGTGGGGAACATTGCGCGCTCTGAAAAATTTGGGTTACGCGTTTACTTTCAGTTCCAAATGTGCTTTATAGTTCTTAGCGCAACCAAGGCCCGGTGCATAAATGTCTGCAAACTCTTCACATAGACGAGAAACACTGTCTGAAGGCACAGTCTGGTTCACTGATAGGACCTGATTGACTATAGACAAGTTAAACAAGTGAAACAAATCGAAACCAAACAAGTTCACTGCAGAAGAAGAACAAAGGACGTACAATGACACAAGTTTTGTTTGTCCCTTGTATGTTGCAAGAAGGCTGCACTGTCCTAACACAGGGATATACTGACCGGAATAGCTAGTAAGCTTAACATTGGCAGCACGCAACGGAGGTGTGCCCAGCTGTATGTACATGTCGTGATTGATCAGTGAAACTGCAGCTCCAGTATCGAGCTGGAATGCTATCACTTTGTCGTTTATGTCCAAATCTACAAAAATTTTATTGTCCTGCTGACGAAAAGAGCGACTGTCTCGTGCAACGTGAACTGACACTGGTACAGAATCACTTGCGACTTGACGTGATTTCCGGCGACATCGACGCACACTATTTGTGGGACGAACACAGTCACTGTGAGAGAGAGTAGCACTGGGCGGAGTGGCATGAACTACATGAATTTCCATAGGCGAAGTGTCGCGAGCCTGAGTATCCTTGGTTCGATTCCGATTCCAGCGCGAAGTAAAGGGCCTGGAATGGTTTGGAGCATCCGATCGGAGCTTTTTCTGGCAAACACTTTTAACATGTCCTTTTTTATTACAAAAAAAGCAAATAGCTTGGCGTGACGGGCAATTCTCACGCGAATGTCTAGTAGCACACCGCGGGCATGAGTTCACTGCATTTGCTTGCCGGCGCGGGACACGTGGCTGAGAACTAGGCGGCTTTGGCGCGGTCGGGCGCGAGGACTGTTTACTGTTCCGTGCAGCTCGCCCGGCGGGCCGGTTAACCTGACACACGGGTGGCGAAGTTGCAAATGATTCCTGAGCAAAGTCAAGTGTGTCCTGCCGATCCAATATGTCCATCACTTGTTGAATGGAGGGATTGACGAGTTTCAAAATCTGTTCTCTTATACGAACATCAGAAACGTTCTGTGCAATTGCATCACGTACCATAGTATCTGAATAAGGGAGTCCACATTCACACTCAAAAGCACAATCCCTAGTAAGGCCTTGCAAGGTGGCAACCCACTCCCTATTAGTCTGACCTGCCGTACGTTTTGTACGAAAGAAGGTATACCTTTTTGCAACGACATTGACTGATTCTTTGAAATATGCATCTAATGCAGACAAAATTTCGTCGTAGGACAGAGTTGCTACATCGCGTCGGGGAAATAATTTCACTATCACACGGTACGTTTGGACGCCTACGGCGGAAAGGAGAAAAGGCTGCCGCTCATTACCTTGAATTCTGTAGGCGGCGAGATGGAATCCAAATTGGCGTGACCACTCCGGCCAGCTTTCCAGTGCCGCATCAAAAGGACGAAAAGGTGGTGCAACTGCGTGTTGTGGCTGCGGTAGCGGTGGAGCGGCGGCTGCCGCATCGTTTTGCATTGCACGTTGACCCTGGATGAGCTGTCCAAGGGCATCCAATAAGGCCTGCATCTGCTGATTCTGTAAGCGATAGAATTCGGACAGTACATCTGGAGATTGTGGCGAAGCCATGACACAAGTAAATCAGGGCAAATACGAACGCAAAATCCTCGTCGTCAACTGTTGTGGACTGGCAAGACAGCCAATCCGCAATGGACGGGAGACCGAAAGGCACGCGTTTAAGCTCACACAGGCTGGCGTGAGGTCTGGAACAGTTAAAGGAGCTGAGTCTAGTGAATAAAGTACGGAGCTTCTGGAATACTTAACTTTAATCCATAATTGGTGAACATCGGTCTGACGGTACATGCATCACAAGATAAATATCAAATGATAATGGCGCCTTGCTAGGTCGTAGCAAATGACGTAGCTGAAGGCTATGCTAACTATCGTCTCGGCAAATGAGAGCGTAATTTGTCAGTGAACCATCGCTAGTAAAGTCGGCTGTACAACTGGGGCGAGTGCTAGGGAGTCTCTCTAGACCTGCCGTGTGGCGGCGCTCGGTCTGCAATCACTGACAGTGGCGACACGCGGGTCCGACGCGGGTCGGACCACGGCCGATTTAAAGGCTACCACCTAGCAAGTGTGATGTCTGGCGGTGACACCACACTAATGAGTTGTTTATCTCTGTAGAACAACATAGAACTGATTACCTAACACTCTTTCCCACATTATCGGTACAGTATGCATATATTCTGAAGGGGTGATGTAGGGGAAAATGAAAATGTTTACATAATCTAACACAGTTTTTGGTGTTTGAGAGATAATAGAACCATGTTTTGCGTATGAGGTAATTATGTTATGGGCTGCATTCTTAAATTTTTTCAAAAAATTTGATCATGGCACTGTTGGAAATTTTCGCAACATATGCTATCACACAAGGAACATTTTCACAAAAATTAATTTATTTACGACTTTCATATTGTGGTAGGTAATTCTTAGCAATCAGCTAAGCAAATGTATGGAACAATCCATCCTCTTTTAGAAAACAGCTGCTGCACAGTGTGGGATCCTTACCAGATGGGACTGATGGAGTACATCGAAAAAGCTCAAAGAAGGGCAGCACGTTTTGTATTATCGTGAAATATGGAGAGAGTGTCACTAAAATGACACAGGACTTGCGCTGGACATCTATAAAAGAAAGGCGTTTTTCGTTGCGACGGCATCAACTCAGGAAATTCCATTCACCAATTTTCTCCTCCAAATGCGAAAATATTTTGTTGATACCGACCTTCATAGGGAGAAACGATCACCACGATAAAAGAAGGGAAATCCGAGCTTGTATGGAAAGATATATATGTTTTCATTCCTTCCGTGCGTTATACAAGATTGGAATAATAGAGAACTGTGAAGGTGGTTCGATGAACCTTCTGCCAGGCACTTAAATGTGATTTGAAAAGTATCCATGTAGATGTAGATGTAGATAAACTAGTACCTTAATGTTGAGCATAACCATACATTTTGTCCTCTTGCGCTTCATGTAACTGTTTCCTTTTTATCTGAGGTTTCCAGCATGTCCTTTTGGGTATATCCTTCACAGACAGTGCAGAACGTGCAACACACACAGTACCTATCTTCTTCAATAGCTCCTTCATGAAGCAACCTGCAACAAATCCTAATCCAGGGTCATTCTTCCAATGTTACCATCATTAAACACCAGACATTCACCATATGTGGCAATTTAAACAACAGTAGATGAGTTAAATGTTGTTTTTGGGGTCTCTTTCAAATGAGTCTGTTGAAGCTCTCATTCAGGTTTTGTGTTCCACCATGGGTACATTGCTTTTACAAATCTGGATGAGCTAGAAACAGGAATGTTGGATTTATGGTGTTTAAGACTTCTTCAGGAAGACTGTGTTTATGTGAATAGGTTTTGTGTTCTGCTTTTGCCTGCTTATATTTGCACCAGGATATATCACACAATTCATGCACTGGCTTCTTATCAGTTGACAACTTGTGAAAAAATATTGCCCACACTGCCTTCTACATCACCTTCAAATCTCCAGTGTTTTGCCTTATTGTTTTGCCATAACATATTTGCAAATTGTGGATCTCTTTGTCAGTCAGGCGTTGTGGCCCACCCAGTGGGTTTCCATCTTTAAGTTTTACACCTTTTTGTTCTCATTTCAGTTTCATAGTAACATACAGCACAAAAGCTAATTACATACATACATGGATGAAAGAAGTTTGGTTTTATCTAGGAATCGTTGATAACTATGAATTTTTGTTTAGAAAGTTATTTCCATATGGCTTGTCTCAACAAAAGATATGAAAGCACTTGAGTATTTTCATCACCAAGAAATTCACATAGTTAACTCCATGCCTTATTTCGCTCTGATGAAACATTAATTTCATTCCTGCTGGTTCCATGCCACCACTAGAACCATTATAGTTTTCGATGCCAATTATTTTGTCATCATCACCATCATCATCATCATCATCATCATCATTTAAGACTGATTATACCTTTCAGCGTTCAGTCTGGAGCATAGCCCCCCTTATAAAATTCCTCCAGGATCCCCTATTCAGTGCTAGCACCTGCAATCATCCTAGCTACTTTCATATCCGTAACCTCAACTTTGTTGATAAGGTAACCTGAATCCACCCAGCTTTCGCTCCCATACAACAAAGTTGGTTGAAAGATTGAACGGTGCACAGATAACTTAGTCTTGGTACTGACTTCCTTCTTGCAGAAGAGAGTAGATCGTAGCTGAGAGCTCACTGCATTAGCTTTGCTACACCTCGCTTCCAGTTCTTTCACTATGTTGCCATCCTGTGAGAATATGCATCCTAAGTACTTGAAACCGTCCACCTGTTCTAACTTTGTTCCTCCTATTTGGCACTCAATCCGTTTATATTTCTTTCCCACTGACATCACTTTCGTTTTGGAGATGCTAATCTTCATACCATAGTCCTTACATTTCTGATCTAGCTCTGAAATATTACTTTGCAAACTTTCAATCGAATCTGCCATCACAACTAAGTCATCCGCATATGCAAGACTGCTTATTTTGTGTTCACATATCTTAATCTCACCCAGCCAGTCTATTGTTTTCAACATATGATCCATAAATAATATGAACAACAGTGGAGACAGGTTGCAGCCTTGTCTTACCCCTGAAACTACTCTGAACCATGAACTCAATTTACTGTCAACTCTAACTGCTGCCTGACTATCCATGTAAAGACTTTTAATTGCTTGCAAAAGTTTGCCTCCTATTCCATAATCTCATAGAACAGACAATAACTTCCTCCTAGGACCCCGGTCATATGCCTTTTCTAGATCTATAAAGCATAGATACAGTTCCCTGTTCCACTCATAACACTTCTCCATTATTTGCCGTAAGCTAAAGATCTGGTCCTGACTACCTCTAAGAGGCCTAAACCCATATTGATTTTCATCCAGTTGGTCCTCAACTAATACTCGCACTTTCCTTTCAACAATACCTGAGAAGATTGTACCCACAACGCTGATTAAAGAGATACCTCTGTAGTTGTTACAATCTTTTCTGTTTCCATGTTTAAAGATTGGTGTGGTTACTGCTTTTGTCCAATCTGATGGAACCTGTCCCGACTCCCAGGCCAATTCAATTATCCTGTTTAGCCATTTAAGACCTGACATTCCACTGTACTTGATGAGTTCCGACTTAATTTCATCCACGCCAGCTGCTTTATTGCACTGCAATCTATTGACCATTTTCTCCACTTCCTCAAATGTGATCCTATTTCCATCATCATTCCTATCCCATTCTACCTCGAAATCTGAAACATTACTGATCGTATTTTCACCTACATTGAGCAACTCTTCAAAATATTCCCTCCATCTCCCCAAGGCATCCACAGGATTCCCCAGCAGTTTTCCTGACCTGTCCAAAATACTTGTCATTTCCTTCTTACCTCCCTTTCGAAGTGTGCTAATTACACTCCAGAATGGTTTTCCAGCAGCTTGACCCATGGTCTCCAACCTGTTTCCAAAGTCTTCCCAAGATTTCTTCTTGGATGCTGCAATTATCTGTTTGGCTTTGTTTCTTTCTTCAACATAACTTTCTCTGTCTACCTGAGTTCTAGTATGTAGCCATTTTTGATAAGCCTTCTTTTTCCTTTTACAGGCTGCCTTGACTGTGTCATTCCACCAAGCTGTTTGCTTCATCCTACTTTTACACACTATTGTTCCAAGACATTCTTTAGCCACTTCTAGTACTGCGTCCCTGTATCTTGTCCATTCCTTTTCCAATGACTGTAATTGACTACATTCAACTAACTGGTACCTTTCTGAAATCGCTGTTATGTACTTGTGCCTGATTTCCTTATCCTGAAGTTTCTCCACTCTTATCCTCCTACATATGGACCTGACCTCCTGCACTTTCGGCCTCACAATCCAAATTTCACTGCAGATTAAATAATGATCAGTGTCATCAAAGAATCCCCTGAATACACGTGTGTCCCTCACAGCCTTCCTGAATTCCTGATCTGTTATTACATAGTCAATGACAGATCTGGTTCCCCTGTCTCCCCAAGTATACCGGTGAATGTTTTTATGTTTAAAAAAGGAGTTTGTGGTTACTAAGCCCATACTGGCACAGAAATCCAAGAGTTGTTTCCCGTTCCTGTTGGCCTCCATATCCTCCCCAAATTTACCCATAACCTTTTCATACCCTTCTGTTCAATTTCCAATCCTGGCGTTAAAATCACCCATGAGCAGAACACTGTCCTTGTCCTTTACTCTAACCTCGTAAAAACTATTCATCTTATCTTGATCTGTCCCCTCACAATGCGAATATACTGACACAATCCTAATTTTCTTGCTAGACACTGTCAAATCTATCCACATCAGTCATTCGTTTACATACCTTATTGCAACTATGCTGGGTTCCATTTCTTTCCTGCTGTAAAGCCCTACACCTCATTGTGCTATTCCCGCTTTGACTCCTGACAGGTAGACCTTGTATTCTCCCACTTCCTCTTCTTTCTCAGTCCTTACCCGAACATCACTAACAGCTAAAACATCCAGCCCCATCTTGCTTGCAGCCTCTGCCAGCTCTACCTTCTTCCCAGAGTAGCCCCCATTGAGATTAATAGCTCCCCATCTCATTACCATTTGTTTGCCAAGTCGTATCTTAGGAGTCCCTGGTTTGTCAGTTAGAGGTGGGACTCCGTCACCTCCAAAGGTCCGAGGCATTTTGCTCTGATTGTTGCCAGCATCATATTTAAAGTACCAGGGAAGCAGGTTGCTAGCCTTACTTGCCCCGAGTCCCATTGGGTTTTACCCCTAATGGCTGAGGGACTAACCGGTGGATTTGGTAGTCTTTGCCGTATGAGCACAAAGGTGACCACGACTCAGAATATGTCCGAGATGCCCAGCCTTATTCCAAAGTAACTGGTATCCAGACTGTCGGGACCACTTACTTGGCCACTCATATGTTGCCCGTGGTTCATGAACTAGGACATGACTACAGGAACCCACACCATGAACCACAAAACTAACAACTACATCACTGAGTGCCTCATAAAAACTATCCACCTTATCTTTATCTGTCCCCTCACAATGCGAATATACTGACAGAATCCTAATTTGTTTAAATTTAAATTTATCCATGTTATATGGATGTTGTTTGAGGTTTGCGACTGTATTATAAGATTATGTGGAATAATTTTATACTGCTGCAGTCACTTTTTACTAATATTTTATTAGCACAATGCATTTCAGCAGCATGCAGCCATCACGTGCCTTATACAGTTACATATATATCAGCTGATAGGTTATGTACATTAGTTGTGTGTGCCAATGTGGATAAGAATCGAAAAATAAACCTGTGTGGAAAGATAAATCTGTTACAGTGTGTACATTATGTGAATAGCATGATTAGGAGATGTATATTAATACATTTACTTACATTTTTCCAGAATGAGATTTTCACTCTGCAGCAGAGCGTGCGCTGATATGAAAATTCCTGGCAGATTAAAACTGTGTGCCGGACCGAGACTCGGGACCTTTGCCTTTCGCGGGCAAGTGCTCTACCAACTGAGCTACCCAAGCATGACTCACGCCCCGTCCTCACAGCTTTACTTCTGCCAGTACCTCGTCTCCTACCTTCCAAACTTAACAGAAGCTCTCCTGCGAACCTTGCAGAACTAGCACTCGTGTTGGCGATCTCATTTTCTGGCACACAGAGCACAGTAACAGTTAAATCACAACTTAGCAATTTCACAAATATCTGTTTACAACTTTTCAAAGAGTTTTAAAATCTGAGATGAACTACTTACAATTTCAAAAACTGTTTACAACTTTCAAGAGAGTTATAAAATTTAAGTTAAACTACCTACAATTTCAAGGACAGTAATATATACCTGTAGTGAAGATAAAAACTTTTATCTAGATGTATTAGCAATATGGAGAATGTTACATGGATACTTAATGAAAATTATTCTGTCAATGAAATAAATATTTAATGTTGGAGAAGTTAACATTATTACTTTCAAGCTTATCATTTAACAATATATCTCCATGTGCTGCGCCATGAATGAAGATTTCCAGTTCTTCATACTGCCCGAAATTATTGAATTCATGGACCTCCTTGAACCAGTACTAAACTACAACTATTTTAAATTTAATAATAAAATCTACATACAACATGGAGGCCTTGCAATGGGCTCAAGCATAGCTTGTGCAATTGCCAACATATATATTAACCACCTTGAGCACAAAACTCATGTTAAAAATCAACTCTATGGATAAAATCATTTACTATGAAAGTAAACACCAATATTTAGGTGTAAAGCTAAGGTGGTCTCGTTATTAAATATTAAAAGCCACCTTGAGTGTATTAAATGTTAGAATGAGCACAAATGTCATTAAAGCTTTGCTATTACCATTAAAATATCCAGTAAACTATTTATATCAAGAAACAAGTGAAAATGATTATGCTACTGACTATGTATAAGTAGTTCTGCAGTTATATGAAACGTACTAAAGATTTCTGTAGCATGCCAACATAATCTGTCAGCATTAGAATGCAGTTCAGACCTGATGTCTGTGCAAGCCACTATCTTGGTTTTATGTAATTTCATGTGTATGTGTGATTAAAAGTGTGTTTGTTAACTGTTTTACAGTCTTTGCCAATACATGGACTGTAATTGCATCCTGGATTTTATTTAATGTATATCACCTAGCCGCACATCCACTTATAGTCACATAAGTAGACGGTTTGCATCTCTGAAAGAACACAATAGTGCCACAAGAACAGCAAGGGGCTACATTAAGGAGAGAATGGTACAGAGACAGGTAGGAAGGAACTCTAATCATAGATTCACTAAGTTGATCTGCAAAAGGACTAATTTAACTTTTGCAGTCTTGAGAGAAAAGGAATGACCAGCTGCACTGCACATCACCTGTACTGCTTTCTAACTGAGAAACTTTTATGTAGGTTCAGAACCATGGGGTATCTTGCAAGGCACCTGGCTACTAAAGTATAGGCACTTGGAAAGTTTCAGTCATTCCTTACCAGAACAGAAGAGTTGTTCAAAAGAAATATTTTGGCATGCAGTATTATCGTTTAGCCAGAGAATACTTCATGAGCTTCATATAACAAGACTGCCCTCAAAGTCAGGTCAGGACAACAAAGAGGAAAGCTAAAAGAAGAACTAGTGCAAACGATGTGACATGCATAACCTGCAGCATGCCATGACACTGAACACGCACAAGATTTCATTCCTCAAGGAAGTGGTGTTGTAGAACATACAACTCTTGTCCAATTTGCCTGGGCTCCTGAGGTGGTCATTTCTAGCACTTCCCATGTCTCAAAGTATTTACAAAGTTCTTAGAAACAGACAAACAGTACAGTAAGTACCAAAATTACAATCAGATCCACAAGTTCTGACCTACTAATTGTCTCCTGGACATCGTCATCCTCTGGCAACAGCCTTTAGTTAATGTGGACCTATACTACACTACAGTGGAATGCACATTGGACCATTGTGTTTACCATTAATTTCTCATCTAGTTTTGGATGTGATTATTTTAAACTACACTGGCTTATTCCTAAAGATCAATGCATACAGTTTTGTGCACAATCATGTACTTGTTATGTTCAACAGTGATGATGTAAAGTATGATGTATTGCTTTTTGCTCTTAAGAAGAAACTAATCACATAACACATTCATTCACAAACCATATTCAAGAAATCCAACACGAAAGAGAGCCTTAAAAAACAAGAAATGAGGACGTTCTAAGGCAGAGGAATGATTAAATTTATACATTAAAATGCAAATGTTTGCACTGCAGTCAACTTCTCTAAAACGTTCTGGAAATTTCTCTCAAGTTTAATAATAGCAAAATTATGACTATTGCCAATCTGTTTTCACTAAATATTATGGGGCTTACTTTATATACATATAGGCATACTCTGAAAAATGCCATTGCTTGTTCCCTTACATTATTCTTCTGCTGTTTGTATGCACTACTACAAACTAAGCAGTTATGTAACTTTATTAATTTCAGAAATGACTAGAGCTGTCTACGTAATGATAAAGTTAACCCGTTTAACATGGACTTCTTTGTTAACTGGAATTCACATCCCCCATGTCACAAAATTTTGATATATTATACACTGAGCTGACAAAATTCATATTATTTTTTTAATAAAATTGCAGCCAAATAGCCATATACAGTTACTTTGCTTAACATTTAACATTTACATTAACATTTTACATTTTTGCATATTCATTTATCGATGTCACTCTTTTACTGCACAGTTCTATGTGATATCGTTCACAGGCTTCATTACACAGTTCACATACACATGTTGTGGTTGGGTCATGATAAGTTTTGTTTTTGCAAATTAGATGATGAAAACTGTGAATAGAAAATCTAGTTACGACATGTTGCAGCTCGAAGTTTGGTGCTGTCCATGAGCAGTTCGTCATTGCTTCGGTGCCATAGAACTCCGGCCATACTTTTTCTCGTTTGTCCTCCATGATCATCAGTTGATTTCTGGAAGCCCTGGTGTGTGGCATCATATGTCGAAGTTTGATGTCTTCAATTAGGAATGTCTCTCTCACTAGCAGGTACGCTAGTCTAGATCTTGTTGTCTTTGAGAGGCCTAGTGCTCATTTTAGATAAGTCTATTTTACCTTTTCTAGTGTTTCTAGATTTTTTTCTGTCAGGTGGTCCAATAGAACATCCATCTCACAGGCCAGGATTGTCAAGATTTTTACGTTGAATAATTTCATGGCTGTTTCTAGATCGAGAAGGCGGATGTTTTTGATGTCCTGTATGCTATTATTGCTTGGGCTGTACGTTCTGTTGTATGTTTTGTGAAGCATTTGGCTGTTGGTTGCAATGTGACCTCTAGGTATTTAAAGTCTGATGGGATTTTTATTTTTTGTCCTCTGATGTCGATGTCCGCATTCTTGGGTGTATTGCCTCCCTTTTCTGAAAATCCCCATTTCTGTCTTTGTTATGTTTATGTGTAGTTTGTGTTCACTGCACCATTTGTCTATTTTCTCAATGATTTTCTGCAGCTTCTGTATATCTGTTGAACCTACGGCTATGTCGTCAGCGTATGCATGTACGTATACATCATCTTAATTTTCTGCAATTCGCAGTTCTTCTTCAGTGGAAGAATGTACAGCAAATGGCTCATTGGGTCACCCTGTAAGACTCCATTCGATTGCAGAATGAGGTTCGAAAAAGGGAGGTTGTTTGATATTGTGATTAAGTAGTATTCGAGGATTGACTTGATTATTCTTGCCCATATGCTATCTTCTCCCATTGTGTTTTCCAGTTTTCAGACTATGAGATCTCTTTCCAGTAGGTCAAAAGCTTTGGTAAAGTCTATGAACACTGTGTAGAACATTTGTTTCTTTTGTAGCGCTTCGTCGATGTCGTTTAGAAGAAGTCTGACTGCCGTAAGTGTTGATCTTCCAGATCTGAAACCCATTTGTCGTTCTGAGAGATGTCTGCCACAGAGGCTTTGATTTTTTGTGTAATTATCTTCGAAAACATCTTGAACTGAGTATTTTCCAGGGTTATGCATCTGTACTTGCTTGGGTCCATTGCGTCTCCTCTACCTTTGTAGAGCACTTTTATTGTCGAGTGTCTCCATTGGGTCGGAATTCTTCCAAGTTCCAGGCATTTGTTGAATAGTTTGATCCATACGTGTTGGAGGAACTCTTTTGCATCTTTTATATGTTCATTATATATACCATCGGGTCCTGCTGCTTTCTTGTTCTTCAGTGCTTTTATTACTTCTTTTACATCTTCTTCATTTAGAGGTTCCCATACATTGTCTTTTTCCTTAGTTTGATGTTGTTTCTCTTTCTTTGCTGGTGTTTTGATGCCTCGTTTGTTCAGTATCTTACTGAAGTGGTCTTCCCATTCCTTCATGTCTGTATTTGGTGTATGAGCCAGCTTTCTTTGTCTTTCTGCTATGTATGGGTCTTTCTCTGCTTCATCCGCTTCTCTTTTTGCCTCTCTTTGTATGTATTCTTTTTTCTTCTCTTCTATTAGTTTTTTGTAGATTCTCCTCTTTTCTGCATACAGTTTGTATGTTTCCTCGTCGTGCTGGTTTCTTAATCTGTGAAGCATTCTTAGAACAGTGTTCCTTTTGCTGTAGCATTCAGCATTGAAAAATCTTTTTGCCATCCTTGTTTTTGGGTTTGTTCGTATCACAGAATTTTTTAGGAGATCTTCTATTTGGTCTGTTGCTTCTTCAAGGTCTCCTTCCTCTATTAAAGTTTCTATTTGTGTTATTTGTTCTTGCTGGTTTGTTAATTTTTCTTAATCTATTTTTCTTTGTGTGATTTGGTGGGTCTTTCTTGCTGGCGGTGACATGACGATATTTATTTTTATTTTCATTGGAATGTGCTTTCGTATAGGAGTAATGGAGTCATGCAATTTGGGTGAATACTTCCTTTTATTTCTCCTCTTGTTAATGAGTCGAAACAAGGCCCCCGGAGTAGACAACATTCCATTAGAACTACTGACAACCTTGGGAGAGCCAGTCCTGACAAAACTCTACCATCTGGTGAGCAATATGTATGAGACAGGCGAAATACCCTCATACTTCAAGAAGAATATCATAATCCCAATCCCAAAGAAAGCAGGTGTTGACAGATGTGAAAATTACCGAACTATTAGTTTAATAAGTCACAGCTGCAAAATACTAACACGAATTCTTTACAGATGAATGGAAAAACTTATAGAAGCCGACCTCAGGGAAGATCAGTTTGGATTCTGTAGAAATGTTGGAACACGTGATGCAATACTGACCCTACAACTTATCCTAGAAGAAAGATTAAGGAAAGGCAAACCTACGTTTCTAGCATTTGTAGACTTAGAGAAAGCTTTTGACAATGTTGATTGGAATACTCTCTTTCAAATTCTGAAGGTGGCAGGGGTAAAATACAGAGAGCGAAAGGCTATTTACAATTTGTACAGAAACCAGATGGCAGTTATAAGAGTCGAGGGGTATGAAAGGGAAGCAGTGGTTGGGAAGGGAGTGAGACAGGGTTGTAGCCTATCCCCGATGTTATACAATCTGTATATTGAGCAAGCAATAAAGGAAACAAAAGAAAAGTTCGGAGTAGGTATTAAAATCCACGGAGAAGAAATAAAAACTTTGAGGTTCGCCGATGACATTGTAATTCTGTCAGAGACAGCAAAGGACTTGGAAGAGCATTTGAACGGAATGGACAGTATCTTGAAAGGAGGATATAAGATGAACATCAACAAAAGCAAAACGAGGATAATGGAATGTAGGCGAATTAAGTCGGATGATGCTGAGAGAATTAGATTAGGAAATGAGACACTTAAAGTAGTAATGGAGTTTTGCTATTTGGGGAGCAAAATAACTGATGATGGTCGAAGTAGAGAGGATATAAAATGTAGACTGGCAATGGCAAGGAAAGCGTTTCTGAAGAAGAAAAATTTGTTAACATCGAGTATAGATTTAAGTGTCAGGAAGTCGTTTCTGAAAGTATTTGTATGGAGTGTAGCCATGTATGGAAGTGAAACGTGGACGATAAATAGCTTAGACAAGAAGAGAATAGAAGCTTTTGAAATGTGGTGCTACAGAAGATTGCTGAAGATTAGATGGGTTGATCACATAACTAATGAGGAGGTATTGAACAGAATTGGGGAGAAGAGGAGCTTGTGGCACAACTTGACTAGAAGAAGGGATCGGTTGGTAGGACATGTTCTGAGACATCGAGGGATCACCAGTTTAGTATTGGATGGCAGCGTGGATGGTAAAAATCGTAGAGGGAGACCAAGAGATGAATACACTAAGCAGATTCAGAAGGATGTAGGTAGCAGTAGGTACTGGGAGATGAAGAAGCTTGCACAGGATTGAGTAGCATGGAGAGCTGCATCAAGCCAGTCTCAGGACTGAAGACCACAGCAGCAGCAATGCAATATCAATGGTGCTTTTCCCATTGTGGCATATATATGTAGGTATCTGCCTATCATTCAGTAGGGTGAAACCATCTTCTTCTAGTGTTTCAATGACTAGTCTTGTTTTATAGTTCTCCATGTCTATTCTACTGTTGAGATCGCCTGCAATAATAGTGGGTTTGCTGTCGCATTGTTTGATGAGTGTGACTATTTCGCTCCTTCTACTAGCATTCTATTTTCTTGTTTTCTGATTTTTTGGTGGGCATCATCCATGGTTTCAGTAGGATAGATATTCCTCCCATGGGTCGTCCTCTTTCTCCCTCCTTTGCCATTAGGTGATAATTGTAAAAATCTTTATGTTGCCAGTTGTCTGTCAGGAAGGTTTCTGTTAGAATTGCAAGATACGAGTTTTGCAGAATGTATGTTGGTGTTAGGCTAAGAGCACTTTTTATTCCCTCTGTATTCCACAAGACTGCTTTGATTTCTTGCTTTTCTGGTTTTCTTCTTAGTTTAGTTGAGCTCTGCTCCCTCTTCCATTGATCGTCTTGGGAAACTAAACCGACATACTTTTATGTTTCTTGTATGATTTGTAGCTTTTCAAATGGAATGCCTACTTCGAAAGCTTTTTTGTCGCCCAGTGTGTGCAGTTCTTCACATTCTAGTTGTCCCAGTATTTCGTTCTTGTTAAGGTATTTCACTGCTGTACCAGTTGTGGTGGTTCTCTTTAAGTTACCGATATATAGCCACGCTGTTGTTTCTCCTGCTACCATTTCTTCGTCTTTTTTTGTACCTATTATGGTTTTATTTTTACTCTGGTTTCTTCTGTACCAGCTCCTCCCTAGCACAGTACTCCAAGTTGGTTCCTCTAGTTCATTAACTTGATTTCAGGTTTTATTATGTTGCTCATGTGCATTGATTTGGACTTGTAGCTGATTTTGTTGCTGGAGCAGAGGATTTCTGTATATCTACATCTACATCTACATTTATACTCCGCAAGCCACCCAACGGTGTGTGGCGGAGGGCACTTTATGTGCCACTGTCATTACCTCCCTTTCCTGTTCCAGTCGCGTATGGTTCGTGGGAAGAACGACCGACGGAAAGCCTCCATGCGCGCTCGAATCTGTCTAATCATATGTCATATGATACCTCATAATATCCCGTCAGACCTCCTTTTCCCCAGTGTAGTGCAGCAACTCGATGTGGCGTGGACTCAACAAGTTGTTGGAACTCCTCTGCAGAAATAGTGAGTCATGCTTCCTCTACAGCCTCCCATAATTGCGAAAGTGCTGCCAACACAGGATTCTATGCACGAACTAACCTCTCGATTATGTCCCACAAAGTATGGTGGGGTTCATGTCAAGTAATTTGGGTGGCCAAATCATTTGCTCCAGTTGTCCACAATGTTCTTCAAACTAATTGCGAATAATTGTGGCTCAGTAGCAGGGCTCATTGCCATCCATAAATATTCCATTGTTTTTTGGGAATATAAAGTCCATAAATTGCTGCAAAAGGTCTCCAAGTAGCTGACCATGACCATTTCCAGTCAATGACCATTTAATTCGGACCAGAGCAGCCCGTCCATTCCACGTAAACACAGCCCACACCATTATGGAGACAGCGCCAGCTTGCAAAGTGCCTTGCTGACAACTTGGGTCCACAGCTTCGGGAGGTCTGCACCACGCTCTACCCCTAACATCAGCTCTTACCAACTGAGATTAGGACTCATCAGATCAGGCCACAGTTTTCCAATCATCTAGGGTCCAACTGTTGCGGTCACAAGTTCAGGATGGGCGCTACAGGCGACGTTTGCTGTTTGCAATGGCAGTTGTATCGGTTGTCTGCTACCATAGCCCATAAACCAGGGGCGGCTTCTGAGGTAGTGCCGCTGTGCCGTGGCACCACTTGTATAAGAAAGAAAGAAAGAAAGAGAAATCTATGTGAACTGCACGTAAAACATTGTTTCAGAGTATGTATTTTCCGATTTGAACTGACGCGTTTCGCCGTGCGCACTCTCGTGGTAGTTTTCTGAAGCTTGGAGCCAACTGCAGATTGGCACCGTCTGTCCTCATAAGTGCTGTGTGAAAAGCTGGGCCGTTGGTTTTTACACGCTTCTTATAACGGTGGTGGAGCCACAGCCAGTCTGACTCAGAGCTTTATGTTTCTTCCGCCAGTGAGCAGGATCTATAGAAGCACGATCTGCCATCTAGCGATCATGTTAGAACACATCAGGGCGCAGGGGAGTAGATTTCTTGTAATCCAGTTTTACAATCTTTCTGCAAGTTAATGCTAATGCGTAACTAAATGCTAATTAATGTTTAGTTAAATCGAATACAGATATAATACACTTAAATATCGTTATAAATAGCTATATGTAATTTCAATATAATTATGCCCTTAGATTTTGAAACTAAGAGGCATTATTTCAATACTGTTATATCCTCAACAGTAGGGCTACTGCTACAGAAACTAACTTATTCACCACATGTTGAGCATCTGTTTTCCAAACAATGGTGTAGTATTTCTGTTTATACTCGTTACTTTCATGTAATACAGTTCTGTACAAACACGTTGTAGTTATTGCGAGGTCAGGTAATTGACCATATATAGCTGTCTGCACAGTGTTATCTGCAAGGGAAAATTCAGTTGACTGTGAAAATAGCAAATATGAACAAAGTAAATGAGTTATTACAATCACCATTTAGAGACAGGGATCTCATATAAAAAACACTAGGTAGGCCACTCCCTAATCTGAATCTATAGCAGGCAAACAAAAAATCGATGCCGTAAGTTCAGTCCAGAAATCTACCAAAAGAAGAAATGGATTTGTGGTTGTGAAGAAAGCAATGCAGTTTTTTGTTATTCTTGTGTGTTATTTATGGGAGACGTTCATTGGTGTAAGAGCGGAATAACTGATATTGGGTATATACGATCTAAACTAAAAGTACATAAAATGTCAAAGCGACACATGAATAACGTGCATAGTCTTTCATTTCTAGGCAAAACCAACATTCAGCAGAAATTAGATTCGCAGTATAGACAAACGATTGACAGCCACAACAAACGTGTAGAAAAGAATAGATATATATTGAAATTAATTGTAAACTGTACCGGTATTTGGTACGGTGGTGCGAGATAATTCAGTTCAGCTTGAAACTAGATAAAGATCAGTTCATCTCATTCAATCATCAGTGTTCAAAGGCATTTCTAAGATTGTTCAAAACAAATTACTGCCAATTCACGTTAGAAGTGTACCATGAAGTTTGTAAAGAAATAAAAGGTGCCAATTTTGTGGCAATAATCGCGGATGAAATCACATATGTGTCTTGCAAATATCAATTGGTTATTGTTCTATAAGAAATTGAACCATTAATTAGTGATGATTCAACAAAATTAATAGCTCAGAGTTACGATGGTGCAAACGTTATGAGTGGCAAGTCGATGGAGGTTCAGAAATTAATTAAAGACAAATATCCAAATGCAAACTACATCCATTGTTAAGTGCATCAGTTCAACCTTACGTCTATGGCAGCCTCTGTTAATCGAAAAGCCCGCATCTTTTTCGCACACCTTTCAGTTAATTCTTCTTTCTTTTCTCTCTCACCACAGAAACCAAAAGTATTGCATAGCATTATTCAAAAAAGCTTGCCCCGCGTGTATGATGAGATGGAATTACCATTCGCGATTAGTAAAAGAATTTTTCGAAAACAGTAAAAAATCTTGTTATTGTTATGGAAGTCATTTAAACAAGTGAGAGCATAAAACTATCTTCTACTATTGAAAAATCTGGTTCATACAAACAAAGACTGCAAGATAACGCTCGCTTCCCACGCCCGGGTTCCCGGGTTCGATTCCCGGCGGGGTCAGGGATTTTCTCTGCCTCGTGATGACTGGGTGTTGTGTGATGTCCTTAGGTTAGTTAGGTTTAAGTAGTTCTAAGTTCTAGGGGACTGATGACCATAGATGTTAAGTCCCATAGTGCTCAGAGCCATTTGAACCATTTTTTTGCAAGATAACGAATTCATTTTCTGGCTATCATTTTTCTATAAGATAATGCCTCATGCAGACGTACTTTTCAATAATCTTCAGAAGAAGATAACCGAACCGCACACAGTAAAGCAAGACAACCAGAACTTTGCAACAGTAATGCAAAACACCAGAGATGACATTGACTCCATCCTTAGCGAGATTAGTTTCGAAAATAACGAAGCGATGCATGCTACGAAGCCATGGATTCTTGATGAGCATAAAAACAGAGATGCTTTGGAAGTGTGCTATGCTGTCCTTTCTGAAATAAAATTACACTTTTAGTTCGCTGGACACCTCATTGCAGCCAACTTATTTGATGTAAATCAGTTTGGAAAATACATCACAGATTTTCCAGACAAATACCTTGAAATTAAAGACACATATACATTTCTGGAAAAAAGAAAGTTAAGGGTGAGCTTCAAGTCTTCTATGCTAGGTCTGAGTTGAGAGCAGTTTCTGGAGCAGTTTCGTTTCTTTCGTTGATTCTAGAGGATGAAATTCATGACACATTCGATGAGACTGTTAAAGTTTGAAACTGCTAATCACGACGCCTATCTCGACATCAGAAGCTGAGCGGTGCTTTTCAGTGCTCAAGAGAATTAAAAACGTTCCTACAAAACACCATAAAAAAAGAATGACTGAGTGCCTTATGGATGCTATCATGTGAAAAGTCATTCATATGTTAAATAACAGATTTATTTGCCAACAAGAAGGAGCGACGAATCGATTTGCAATATCGTTCCTACTAATTATTTTGAAGCTGTCTTCCCAAAGTCATGGACTGCTTGCTGCTTTTGGTGAGTACAATGCTTTTAGTTTTAAATGTTGCCTCGCTAAATCCAGATTACAAGTTCGAACAATTTATACATGATCTATTATTTCTAGTACTGACACTCATGTTGTTGTGGACACTTTTCTGGCCTTCGGCCGCGAATGTAAAACAAACGAGTGGTTTAGGCTGTCGAGGGAAGAAGAGCGGAGCGCGGGTACAAGCCACACTTCCCTCTAACAGGGCTGGCAGCCTGCGCCCGTGTTGTGGGCTCCTGGAAGGGCAGAACCCAGGGGCGGTGTCAAAGGGGGGCTCTAGCCCCCCCCCCCCTCCCATGGAGTATCATATTACACTGGATAAAAAGACTTCAGAAATCAGCGAATTATTAGTCCAACGGATTTAATAATTTGTTATTGTAATTATGTAGCAATATAAAGCCCTAAAGCACTCTGTCTTCAGGCCACGAGTGGCCTACCAGGACCATTCGGCCGCCGTATCATCCTCAGTGGAGGATGCGGATAGGAGGGGCGTGGGTTCAGCGCACCGCTCTCCCGGTCGTTATGATGGTATTCTTGACCGAAGCCGCTACTAATCGGTTGAGTAGCTCCTCAATGGGCATCACGAGGCTGAGTGCACCCCGAAAAATGGCAACAGCGCAAGGTGGCCTGGATGGTCACCCATCCAAGTGCCGACCATGCCCGACAGCGATTAACTTCAGTGATCTTACGGGAACCGGTGTATCCACTGTGGCAAGGCCGTTGCCATGTAGAAATATAGGTTGCAATGTATTCCAAACACATTTTAACAAAAGAATAAGAGCGGCAAATAGCTTGCCACCTAAAACAATAAATACCATTTAACTTAAAATAGACTTTTTTACCCTGAATTGCAAAACAGTAAACAACTTTAAGTAACGCAAAATTTTACCAATTTGTCGGTAGAGGACCCCAATTCTCCTTTTGTTAAGTCATATTTCATTCCCCCCAAACTCCTTCCCCCCCCCCCCCCGCTGCCATTAGCCGCCCCCCCCTTGACCGACTTCTAGAGTCCCATTAGCCCTCTCCCCCCCGCCCCCCATTGTCCGACTTATAGAATCGCCCGTCAGAACTGATGTAATAATGTACATCAGGATCGCTGATTCCATCTGGTTTTGTGAGAGTCATATGAGAACTCTGTGACAGAGCAAGATATCTCTCTGCATTCATTTCAAAATAAGAAAATGAAACAACCAGCAAGCACAACTCAAAGCAAAGTGGAGCACATAAACCATTTGGTAACGGCTAGAGCATAATTGTTAGCTGAGTTTGGTGATGTTGTTACATGGTAGTTCAGCAACTATACATCAAAACACCCCCTGCTTACAACTCCCACGTAAAAGTGACAGAATGTACACTATGAAGAGTGAAAAATTGTGCTGTTGATATGTGTGCACACATGTGATTGATTTATTGATTCATTTTCATCTACAGCTGCACAATGTGCAAGAGATATTTGGATTTTTATGTTAATATTAACAACTTTGCTTATAATATACCTTTGTACATAAGAACACACATTAATATATCAATTAATGGTGAATACTTAAATAAGTGTTGTTACGCTGTATACAGAGAGATAATGTACAAATGTTCTTCTGTATGAGACTACACTGGTTAACAGAGAAAAAATTATTTTCGTAGACATTCATTTACTGCGTAAAAACAGTGATCAACCAAGTACAACTTCAATTTAGATTTGAAGTGACCAATGTGTTGTATGTGTTTAATCGTATCTGGTAAGGCATTGTATAGTTTGATACTAGGATGATAAGACTGTTTTGAAATAATTTTGTGTTGGCACTTTGAACATGTACATCCAATTTTTGTCTCATACCATAGTTGTGTATTTTGGATCATCCTTTTTTGGAACAATGGTATACATAATTTGAGATTATCTCCTCCTTCCATTATTCTTGTAATTTTTTCATGGCATCTCCAGAATTTCCCCAGAACATAATCCCATACCGGACATGAGATTGTACGACTACAAAATATACACACTGTTGTAGCTGGTACAATTTTTTAATGTATGCACCACAAAACAAGAAATACTTAATTTTTTGTTCATTTGCTCAATATGTGCTTTCCATTTCAAGTTCTCTTGTAGATGGAGTCCAAGAAATTTGGTACAGGCTGTTTTGGTAATAGTCTGTCCATATAGCTCTAGATTGGGTGATATCAGATTTTGTGTTTGTGCTGTGTGTATATCCATAGCTACAGTTTTTCCAGTGTTTATTATTAAGTCATTGTTATCAAAGTAACATGTTAGCCTGTCAGTGGCTTCTCTTATGTTTTGTTTCTTCTGAGTTTCCTGTAATTAGAATGCTCGTATCATCAAGAAATTGAAATATTTTACTGCTGTCGTTGCTTATGTTTAGGTCACGTACATAAAGTAAGAACAGAACACGACCCATTACTCATCCTTGTGTCACACCATATTTAACAATCAGTAGCTTGGAATTATATTTCCTTATGACATTTCCCTTTCCTTATCTATTACCACATATTGTTCGCTGTTCTTAAGATAAGAGCGGAGCCAGTTGTTAGCTGTTCCCGTAATGCCAAGATTTTCTAGCTTATGTAGCAAGTTGTCAGGACTTATGGTGTCAAATTACTTTGACAAATCTAAAAATATGCCCATGGTAAGCTTTTTTTGTCTAAAACTATCAGCACCTCTAATAGAAAGGAGTGAAGTGCTGATTCGGTTGAACGGTTTTCTCTAAATCCATGTTGAGACTCTGACAGAATGCCATTATCTTCTAACAAGTCTGTTAATCTCTTATTGAAGAGCCTTCTCATATTTTTGAGAAGACAGACAGAAGTGCCAATGGCCTGTAGTTGGAAATATCATCTTTGTTTCCTTTCTTGTACAATGGCTTTACTTTTGCTGTTTTCAAACATGAAGGAAAAGTTCCTGTAGCAAAATATAGGTTGCATAGGTTAGTTAAGGGCTCAGTAATCAAGTCCCCACATTTCTTTACGATGAAATCAGGTATATCATCTACGCTTGCAGAGTGTTTCATTCTGAGAAAAAAATGTGTGTGAAATCTTATGGGACTTAACTGCTAAGGTCATCAGTCCCTAAGCTTACACACTACCTAACCTAAATTATCCTCAGGACAAACACACATCCATGCCTGAGGGAGGACTCGGACCTCCGCCGGGAACAGCCGCACAGTCCATGACTGCAGCGCATTAGACTGCTCGGCTAATCCCACGCGGCTTCATTCTGAGACTTTTTATTGTGACCTGTACTACTTCTACAGTTGTCCGGTACAGAAACATTGATTTGCTTATGACTTTCTTCCCTGTTTCTCATTTTATTTTCTATTGGAGGTCTGTTGTAGTAGTTTCTCTGGTACATTTATAAAATAGTTATTAAACATATTAGCTACTTCCTCTGGGTTATTAATGTTTTTCAAGCCACCCTTTAATTCAGTGTTATTAACTCTATTTTTGTCAGATTGGGTTTCTTTCTTTACAACTTACCAGATTGATTTGGTTCTATTTGAAGCATTTTCTATGTATTTGTCGTTGAGTCATTTCTTTGCCTCCTTCATTATTTTATTTAAGATAGATTTATATTTTTTGAACTAACTATCAAACTTCGGAGTTGTGTTGTAACTTCTTGCAATATTGTGTAGGTACCATTTTCTAGCACAAGATTTCCTTATACTACTTGTAATCCACTTGTTGCATTTAGTGGTTGGGGTTGTTTTGGCTTTCAATGGAAAAGCAATATCAAAATAATATTTAAATATATTCATGAATGTCTGAAACTTATCAGTAATATTTTCTGTACTACACACTAGCTCCCTAGATTCTTGTTGGAGATAATTCTGGAATGTTTGTACTGCAGCATTACTGAAAGTTCTGCCCATGTGTGTAGTCTTCCTCATATAATTATAGGACTGATTAGTATTTACACAAAAGCTTATAGCCTGTGCATGATGGACTGCCAGCCCAGCTTGAATTACAACTGATTTATATTTTATTTTGGAGCTAATTATTATTTGGTTTATAGTAGTACTAGAATGATTCGTTTCATGTGCAGGAGAGTGGATTTTAATCTCCAAATTATTGGCTGTTAATATGTTCATCAACCCAGATTTTGAATTGCTTCATTTATTGAAGTCTACATTTAGGTCTCCACATATAAGAACTGTTTTTCGATTTGTTACTACTTTATCTAGTAAATTATGAAGCTGAGTGTTGAATTTTTTAAAGTGGCTATCTGGAGATCTATATAAACATACTACAATTAACTTGAATGCTGGAATTTCTATGTCTGATATTTCAAACTCTTTCTCAGTGTTTAAGGATTCAACACTGTCTAGGTTAATGAATTTGATATCTTTCTTTATGTATATGCAGTTCCCTCCATGTGTAAACTGATTTCTACAAGTTTGTGCTGCTAACACATAATACATTATTTTCTCTGTCTTTAACTCATTTTCTTTCAACCAGTGTTCAGTTAAGCAAAGTATATTAACATATCTGAGTTCACTTGATAGCAAGATTTCCAGCTCTCTTACTTTATTCCTAAGTGGCTGTATATTCTGATGAAGAAGAATGACCTGGTGTGATTTTAGGTTTGTTCTGATAGTACTTGGTTGACCACTTACCTATATTCCTGAATTTAAATTATGTGGGAAATATTCCTTCTCACCTTGTAGCATGATTTGGTTTTCTCTGTTGGTCATAAGAAAATGTACTGATGGTGAAAATGGGCAGTTCTCCGTCTCTTTGGTCATTCTTCTTGTGTGGTTGATGTTGATGTGCTTTCTGTTCTACTGCACGGACTGCTACTGGAGGTGTTGTTGATAAGTGTACTATTTATCCTAATTTGGCCTTGAGACCTTCTGGGAATAAAAAATCTTGCAGATGACATGGTCGCCTTACATTTCTTCTCACTGGAATTGCTGAACTTCCTCCTTTTGCTGGGGTGGTGGTAGTTGATTGTTGGTGTTCACTGATACATGTAAAATTGGATGTCCTTGGTGGTACTTTTGAGACTGGATCTGCTGTTGTCCTTAGTGGGTCTCCTGTAGGTACTGCATCTGGTTTCCAGTGCACAGTTCTCTTGTTGTATCTTGAATATCTTCGGGTGAGGAACTTGGTTACTATTTTTGGGTTAGATGCTTCTGCTGGTATCACAGCCTGGTTTAGTCAATGTAGTTTTGTTTTGCTGTGTCTTCTTTGAGTGATGAAGGTGTAGTACAGTTTTTTCTTGCAGCTCCTCATTTAACTTTCATCACTATCGAGTTGCATAAGTTCGTTTATGCTGTTGATTTTTCTTGTGTTTTCACTGTCATATTTGCTGAAAGGTCTTCACATTGAATGTATGTTAGAGCTGATATTTCAGATTGGCTCCTACTGCTAGCTGTAAATGTCTACATAATTCCTCCTTGCCTTCCATTCGCAAATGAAGTCCATGCCTTGTATAATGTCTTCTGCTGAGGACTGTATTGACGTCCATTACAATTACATGCTCATAATTTTTTGCAGCGCTTATTGAGAATTCGTTCGCAGCACAGATTTTGTCGTCAGTTTTGGCACATAGTATCTGTATGGAACTGAACACGAGGTTGCTTTGTGTGTGGACTGTCTTTTGAATAGAATCTCTTAAGGCGCATTTGAAATCCTCAGATTTCTATAGGATGTCGTTTGTCCCACCTAGAATGATGACACTGTCATTTCTCGTATATTCGTTCATCTTCCCGTCTATGTTACAAACCACGTCCTTTAACTGAGCATTAGATTTTATAACAGAAGAGATGTAGTGTTTTTGAATTTGAAAACTGATCATAATTTTTGCACAGAGACGACCATGACCGACAGAAAGAATTAATACGTTCTGACTCTTATTTTCGCTGTGTATCATGTTTTGGGGCACTGGTCGATCGCTTTTTTTACAGTTTGTTTACATTTGTTTACAGTTTTTGTAGGTTTTGTTTTGAATGGTGCACTCGATTTAAGATAACCTAACAGTTCAGTATTTTCGTTTCGAAGTTTCGTTAGACCACTTTTTAAAGTATGAATCGCTGATTGGATACTTATGATGCACTCCAAAAATGTTCACTATGAGCTACATATTTATTACATGGCATATTTTCACTTTTCGTGAGGTAGAACATTGCGAACATCACACTCATGAGCCATTTCATTTGACTTCATACACAAACCAGTATTCACTATCTCTAGACAGACTTTCCGGACACTTGATTGATAATATTATGCACAATGCTTTTACGATTGCAGTAATCACTGATTTTTACGTATGTCGTACATTTTTCGCCCAATTTACGTTTATATTTGTAGAGCTAACACAGTTGCAATTTACACTGCCCGCCATGCATTTGCGTGTGCGCGAGAGATTTTCGGAGTGTCTTAGATTTATATGTCAAGCCGACATGCGAAAAAGATAGCTAAAGCAACTTCCCTCTCTCTCTCTCTCTCTCTCTCTCTCTCTCTCTCTCTCTCTCTCTCTCTCATACAATCACCTGCTGT
Organism: Schistocerca nitens; assembly: GCF_023898315.1. NCBI lineage: Eukaryota > Metazoa > Arthropoda > Insecta > Orthoptera > Acrididae > Schistocerca > Schistocerca nitens. Next base: position 601,969,741 of record NC_064619.1, on the reverse strand, counting down.
CATGTTCTCCAGGAATGTATCAGTCTCTTACAGTGCGCTGTTGTAATATATGTTTATTTCTGTTTCTCTCTACGTTTTGTTTGATATAATATATTATGAAATATCAGAATTATCAACAAAATTCCATAATACATTCAATGCTACCAAACTAAGTTTTTCTTGGCACCACCAATGAAATGCCTCAGCAGCATCCACTGCCATTAACACAAGATTTTGCTACACTGTCCTAAAGGAAGCATCCTTCACATGTCCCACATTGATTTCTGTGATTATTCACACAGTACTGCTTGTCTGTTAGCACTGATAACGTTACAGAAAGCTCTTGGTCATTAAAGACCACTGCGTTGTCTATGGTGAGGGATAATGCCTGAAATTTTTGGTATTCTCAGCACACTCTTAACACTGTGGATCTCAGAATATTGAATTTCCTTACGATTTCCAAAATGGAATGTCCTATGTTGGGTTGGGTTGTTTGAGGGAAGAGAAAAGACAGCGAGGTCATCGGTCTCATCAGATTACAGAATGATTGGGAATGAAATCAGCCGTGCCTTTCAGAGGAACAATCCCAGCATTTGCCTGGAGCAATTTAGGGAAATCACGGAAAACCTAAATCAGGATGGCCGGATGTGGGATTGAACTGCCGTCCTCCCAAATGCGAGTCCAGTGTGCTAACCACTGTGCCACCGTGCTCAGTGAATGTCCTGTGTGCCTAGCTCCAACAACCATTCCACATTTAAAGTCTTAATTTGCATTGTGCAGCCATAATCATGTCAGAAACCTTTCCACATGAATCACCAAAGTACAAACGACAGCTCCACCAATGCATTGTCCTTTCAGGTAATTCAGTTCACCACAGAAAAGTAACATTTTCAACCTGACCATCTCAGATTAAATTCAAATTTGGTGCAGCCATTGATACAGATAAGACATGGGAAACTACCAATTTGCAGAGGCATATGACAGTTCTGAAGAAATATAGGTCTGCAAAGTCTGGAAGTTGTGTGACATTTACATGCATCTGTCTCAAGATAAATGACTATAATTCTGATTCTAATCCATACACAGCAATGAAACTTAAATCACTGAAGAGCAACTGAGTAGAGCTTTACATTCATATATAACATGGCAGGTTTCTAAGAATTTTCACATTCAGTGTCACTGACCTTTACCTTTGATCTTGAATGTCTCATAACAACTCACCTTCAATTTTTTTTTTTAAATATATTGTGTTTCCACTGAATGTTACTATAAACATGGTAAATATCAGGATGCACACCGAAGGTATAATGTCCAAAAATTTATTTTGTCAGTGTCAACACATTATCAAAATGCAGAAGGTAGCACATAAATATGAAACACAAATTATTAAAACATACAATTCCTAAGTAATGATGAACGAAAATGTGGTTTATATTATTGTGGTGGTATTATGAACCATTTACAGTGTATCTTTAATGGAAAGGTTACATCTCGTTTCACAAGTCTCCAGTAAATTGTTAATGTTCACCAGATCTGACGCAAGGAGAGAGTATGTACTTCAAGTTGATGTCATGGGATCCTGTTGTGTGAGAATGTCACATCTTCTCATAACACAAGTGTATGGTATGACAGGCAACAGAAATGATGGAGATGGTCCATATGGATGCAAGAAGCTGGCCTGTACTTCATCTTTTCCTTCACAGGCTTAGAAGACACATCAACCCTCCAGTGACAGCCATACATACAGCCAACAAATTGATGTATGTCTGTTAACAGCATTTCTTTCCACATAGCAATAACTGACTCTTCTCTTCTCCGTAAGTCCTTGTTTTTACTACACCTTTGTCATCCATAAATCTAAACACCTGCATTATGAGAAGAAGATAAATACAGGGTGTTACAAAAAGGTACGGCCAAACTTTCAGGAAACATTCCTCGAAAGAAAATATGTTATGTGGACATGTGTCCGGAAACGCTTACTTTCCATGTTAGAGCTCATTTTATTACTTCCCTTCAAATCACGTTAATCGTGGAATGGAAACACAGCAACAGAACGTACCAGCGTGACTTCAAACACTTTGTTGCAAGAAATGTTCAAAATGTCCTCCGTTAGCGAGGAAACATGCATCCACCCTCCGTCGCATGGAATCGCTGATGCAGCCCTGGAGAATGGCGTATTGTATAACAGCCGTCCACAATATGAGCATGAAGAGTCTCTACATTTGGTACCGGGGTTGCGTAGACAAGAGCTTTCAAATGCCCCCATAAATGAAAGTCAAGACAGTTGAGGTCAGGAGAGTGTGGAGGCCATGGAATTGGTCCGCCTCTACCAATCCATTGGTCACCAAATCTATTGTTGAGCAGCGTACGAACACTTCGACTGAAATGTGCAGGAGCTCCATCGTGCATGAACCACTTGTTGTGTCGTACTTGTAAAGGCAGAATATCCCGTATGAAATCATGATAACGTGCTCCATTGAGCGTAGGTGGAAGAACATGGGGCCCAATCAAGACATCACCAACAATGCCTGCCCAAACGTTCACAGAAAATCTGTGTTGATGAGGTGATTGCGGATTGTCGTCAGCCCACACATGGTGATTGTGAAAATTTACAATTTGATCACGTTGGAATGAAGCCTCATCTGTAAAGAGAACATTTGTACTGAAATGAGGATTGACACATTGTTGGATGAACCATTCGCAGAAGTGTACCCGATGAGGCCAATCAGCTGCTGATAGTGCCTGCACACGCTGAACATGGAACGGAAACAACTGGTTCTCCCGTAGCACTCTCCATACAGTGACGTGGTCGGCGTTACCTTGTACAGCAGCAACTTCTCTGACGCTGACATTAGGGTTATCGTCAAATGCACGAAGAATTGCCTCGTCCATTGCAGGTGTCCTCGTCATTCTAGGTCTTCCCCAGTCGCAAGTCATAGGCTGGAATGTTCCGTGCTCACTAAGATGCCGATCAATTGCTTCGAACGTCTTCCTGTCGGGACACCTTCGTTCTGAATATCTGTCTCGATACAAACGTACCGCACCACGGCTATTGCCCCGTGCTAATCCATACATTAAATGGGCATCTGCCAACTCCGCATTTGTAAACATTGCACTGACTGCAAAACCACGTTCGTGATGAACACTAACCTGTTGATGCTACGTACTGATGTGCTTGATGTAGAGCAATGAGTCGCATGTCAACACAAGCACCGAAGTCAACATTACCTTCCTTCAATTGGGCCAAGTGGCGGTAAATCGAGGAAGTACAGTACATACTGACGAAACTAAAATGAGCTCTAACATGGAAATTAAGCATTTCCGGACACATATTCACATAACATCTTTTCTTTATTTATGTGTGAGGAATGTTTCCTGAAAGTTTGGCCGTACCTTTTTGTAACACCCTGTATATCCAGCAACAAAATAAAAACAATATGGGATATAGTTAAGTCAGAGACAGGTAGGACCAGAAATGAGGAGGAACAAATAGCTTTAAAAATAAATGAAACCCTGGTAACAAACGCATGTTGTGTTGCAAAACATTTAAACAAGTAGTTTCTCTCTGTTACTGATAGCATGGGATTGTCAGGTTCAGTAAATAATGCAATGGAATATCTGAGACCAGTGCATATAAACAATCTCAGTAAAATGGAATTGACACTTACTTCACCCAAAGAAATATATTCCATCATAAAGTCCTTGAAATCAAAGCATTCTAGTGGTTATGACAACATATCAACAAAGTTAATAAAATAGTGTTCATGTGAGCTTAGTCATATCTTAAGTTTTTGTGTAATCAATCACTTATCACAGAAACATTCCCAGACTGGTTTAAATATGCTGAAGTTATACCTCTCCACAAGAAAGGGGACAAAGAAATGCCATCAAATTACCGACTGATCTCACTTTTGCCAGCTTTTTCAAAAATCTTTGAAAAGGTTATGTTCAAGCATCTACTTAAGCACCTTAGTGAAAATAACATACTGCCAAATTCACAGTTTGGGTTTCTTAAGGGTTCTGATATTGAGAAGGCTATTTACACTTACAGTGAAAATGTCCTTAATTCATTAGACAATAAATTAGAGGCAACTGGCATATTCTGTGACCCGTCAAAGGTTTTTGACTATGTGAATCACAGCATTCTTTTAAGTAAATTAAAATATTATGGCATCACTGGTAGTGCTGAAAAGTGATTTCAGTCATATCTTATGAATAGAATACAAAGGGTGTCATTAAGTAACACTTCAGCAGTAGGCAACCAGACATCATCTGACTGGGAGGAAATTACATGTAGTGTTCCCCAAGTTTCCATACCAGGCCCACTACTTTTTCTTGTATATATTAATGACCTGTCATCTGTTACATTACCAGATGCCAAGTTTGCCTTATTTGCAGATGATAAAAACATTGCAATAAATAGTAAATCAAATATAAATTTAGAAAGGGCAGCTAATCAAATTTTTACTGACATTAATAAGTGGTTCATAGCCAATTCACTGTCATAAAACTTTGAAAAGACACACTATATGCAGTTCAGAACTTCCAAGAGATTACCTTCTAATGTGTGTATAAAATATGATGACATGGAAATAGAAGAAGTTGAGAGTGTAAAATTCTTGGGATTACAACTTAATAGTAAATTCAGTTGGGAGCAACATACTAATGAACTGCTAAAGGGCCTAAACAAGTCTGTATTTTGCAATGCAAATGACGTCAGACATATGAGATATAAATTAAAAAACTGGCATATTTTGCTTATTTTCACTCCATTATGTCATATGGTATCATATTATGGGGTAACTCCACAAACCAAGAAAAAATGTTTAGAGTACAGAAGCGTATAATAAGAGTAATGTGTAGTGTAAATCCAAGAACATCATGTCGAAACCTATTCACAAGAATTGGGCATACCAACCACAGCTTCTCAGTACTCCTTAATGAAGTTTGTTGTAAATAATACATCTCTTTTTCCAACTAACTGCTTAGTACACAGTATCAATACTAGGAATAAGAACAATATAAATAAAGATTTAAAATCACTTATTCTTGCCCAGAAAGGAGTCCAGTACTCAGCAATGCATCTTTTCAATAAGTTACCAGCAACCATTAAGAGTTAAGTTTCAGACAAGGCACAATTTAAACATTTTAAAGGAATTTTTGATGGATACCTCCTTCTATTCCATCCACGAATTTCTCAACAAGTGCAGTAGACCATTTTAATGAAAATTTATTATACTTTAATTTTTGACAATACTCGGTTGTAACAGCCAAGTAACTACCTACTGTGTGAATGATAGATGTATGGAAAGCAGATGCAAGTCTTAAGTTGGTAAATAGTGGAAGTGTAATTTTAAATCTTGTACATAATTTGACTGTCCTTAACTGAGGATCATTGAAATGAATAATTTACTTTAATTTTTGACAATACTTGGTTGTAATAGCCAAGTAACTAGCTACTGTGTGAATGATGGATCTAATGAAAGCAGATGTAAGTATTAAACCTGTAAATACACTACTGGCCATTAAAACTGCTGCACCAAGAAAAAAGGGAGATGATAAACGGGTGTTCATTGGACAGATAAATTGTACTAGAACTGACATGTGATTACATTTTCATGCAATTTGGGTGCATAGATTCTGAGAAATCAGTACCCAGAACAACCACCTCTGGCCGTAATTACGGCCTTGATACGCCTGGGCATTGAGTCAAACAGAGCTTGGATGGTGTGTACATGTACAGCAGCCCATGCAGCTTCAACACGATACCACAGTTAATCAAGAGTAGTGACTGGTGTATTGTGATGAGCCAGTTGCTCAGTCACCATTGACCAGATGTTTTCAATTGGTGAGAGGTCTGGAGAATGTGCTGGCCAGGGCAGCAGTCGAACATTTTCTGTATCCAGAAAGGCCCATACAGGATCTGCAACATGTGGTCGTGTATTGTCCTGCTGAAATGTAGGGTTTCGCAGGGATCGAATGAAGGGTAGAGTCACTGGTCGTAACACATCTGAAATGTAACGTCCACTGTTCAAAGTGCCGTCAATGCGAACAAGAGGTGACCAAGACGTGTAACCAATGGCACCCCATACCATCACGCCGGGTGATACGCCAGTATGGCGATGACGAATACATGCATCCAATGTGTGTTCACCGCGATGTCGCCAAACACGGATGCAACCATCATGATGCTGTAAACAGAACCTGGATTCATATGAAAAAATGACGTTTCGCCATTCGTGCACCCAGGTTCATCGTTTAATACACCGTCACAAGCACTCCTGTCTGTGATGCAGCATCAAGGGTAACCGCAGCCATGGTCTCCGAGCTGATAGTCCATGCTGCTACAAATGACATTGAACTGTTCATGCAGATGGTTGTCTTGCAAATGTCCCCATCTGTTGACTCAGGGATCAAAATCTGTTACAGCCATGCGGATAAGATGCCTGTCATCTCGACTGCTAGTGAGACAAGGCAATTGAGATCCAGCACGGCGTTCTGTATTACCCTCCTGAACCCACCGATTCCATATTCTGCTAACAGTCATTGGATCTCGACCAACGCGAGCAGCAATGTGGCGATACTATAAACCGCAATTGCGATAGGCTACAATCCGACCTTTATCAAAGTCGGAAACATGATGGTACGCATTTCTCATCCTTACATGAGGCATCACAACAACGTTTCACCAGGCAACGCTGGTCAACTGTTGTTTGTGTATGAGAAATCAGTTGGAAACTTTCGTCATGTCAGCACGTTGTAGGTGTCACCACCGGTGCCAACCTTGTGTGAATGCTCTGAAAAGCTAATCATTTGCATATCACAGCATCTTCTTCCTGTCGGTTAAATTTCGTATCTGTAGCACGTCATCTTCATGGTGTAGCAATTTTAATGGCCAGTAGTGTATTAGAAGTTTTATTTTAATTCATGTACATAATTTTACTTCCAAGTTTTTGTAATTACATTTTTGTAATTTGTTTATCTGACATGTTCCACACCCAGGAGGATCCCCTCTTTTGTGGGTCTATGAAATGAATAATTAATCTAATCTAATATAATATAATCTACAGGTATTCCACAGGGAAGTTTATGGAGATCTGGGATCATACTTTTATTCTTGAAACATTGCTTCAGCTTGGTAATGTCTTAATTATAGCCGAAGATACATGAAGGAATATTTCATTTGCACCACTGAAACAACTTTCACGGTGTCAAAATATGGTTTTCATGAGGCCACGTGAGGCTGGCAACCTCATCACAAGGTTCTTTACCATGTACTGTAAAAAAGAAAGAAATAAATAAATTCAAAATCTTGCTAATGATAGGACAGGTGAAATTATTTCTGTTTTTCTACTGTGCAGCACACTCATCCGAATAGTAATAATCATGCTTTGGAGTTGGAAAGTGACATTTTAAAAAACTGATGAAATTTTACTGGGAAGAAAACGCTCATACTGTACCACGCTGAAGGTAACCAGATATTTCCACATGTGACACATGGTCTATTTCATTAGTATACGTGCCTCTGCAACAAGCAAACAAACAAATTGTAACTATGACTTATTCCAGTGAAATCGCTGTACTTCGTCCTGAATTGTGAAGGACTAATTGTGTACAAAATCAACAACAAGAAGACATTCATTTACTCAGAGTTTTTCCGTAACTGATTTTAAAGATCTGGTAGATGAGACACGAGTATGGAGGGAGCTTCTGTTTATTTGATGCAAACACCTCAATGAAATCATCTGTTAATTTTGTTGCAGTCTCTTGAACTACTCTGCCTATAGTTAACCAACCACTATGCCAATGCAGTTCCTACCAAACAGCACCAACAGGTAAATAGCCGGTGTTGCCAAACTTGGACAATAGGAGCATGCATCTAAGAAATATTCTGGAAGAGCATGAATGCATGTAACAAATGCTACACAGTGCTTTTATGATAGTGTAGCGGCACCACTGTTTAGGATAGGGAAAGTTAGTTTTGCACGATATTCAGAGTACGAGTTACAGCCAGGTGCCGGCCGGATTGCAGTAAGTTACACATACCAGCAGTTGCAAAGGCAAATAGAGGCCACAGGGGCGTAGAACTGCCGGAGAGGGCCTCATACAGCAGTTTCCATGGCGCAAGTCACATGCAGAAAAAAGCCACTGGCCAACCTAAGTATTACGCGTATGTGACGTAAACCAGCGCGCTTCGCAAAACAGAGGCGCACAGCCAAGTATAAATAGGTGTCGTTTCTAATAAGATTCATTCAAGTGTGGCAGCTCTCCTGGACGGCGAGGCGTTTCTCACCGCCGGGCTACACGCAGCAACAGATGGGGCGACAGCATCCCAGTCCACGGTGGGTCATTGGTTCGACCCTCTGAGGCCGATGTGGGGTCTGCAGCCAGCCAGGGCAGGCCACTACTCAGCTTGCTACTGCGGGCAGTCGTCTCGGCATGCCGGAGACTTCCCAACGCGAGGGCCACAGATACGGATGTCGGATAGGTGTCGCTTGTTGGTCGCTGCGATCTCAGCCACGCCGGCAAGGAGAAGGACGCAGCTGGCTGCCTGCAGCTCACACTGAGCAGCGCACTCCGCTGGCATACAAAGCTGGCTCTACACAGCATTGCATTACATGGGCCACTGGGGTACTTCCTCAGCATTGCGGGACCCTGTGATGCAGACCAAGAGGAACGAGGGTACTGTAGCTAAAAAATAATAAACCATTTGGAAAGTTCTCACCGAGTTTTTAATACGGCACCTCCTGGCACCCACCCACTACATTTGGTGTCAATATGCCACATTTGGTGTCTGATACCACAACAATAGTTATTTGTGTTCTTCACACTTCATTAGTTCTTTCAACTTACACCCTTCAACCATTAACTTAAAATTCTGGTGTGAGACACTCAAACAGCATAGGTCTCACTGGAATAGGCAAGAACACAGTGCTTTGGCCAAAACTAAAAGAAAATTGAGAGTCCAGTATTTACATCTGGGTACATATCTTTGAAATATGAATACAATTCCTTAAAATAATACAACCCTAGTTGCTTCTGCTTATGTACTGCAATTACTTTTTTTTTCTTAGACACATAGTCTTTCCTTCCTGGCATCATACATCTCACATTAAGATAATGGTAAAAATCATGTACACTTTGAATAGGTTTTTAACATTTCTTACCTAGCATTGGATTTGGTGTCACAAATATACCATTTTATGTTACTAACTCTTTTGCACTGTGCACCATGCAACGTGAAGTGTAAAATTCTTACTCTGCAGTTCTTTAGAAGTACTGTCCAAATTTGTATTTTGTCACACACATATTCTGCATAATGAAATTTACTTTTCAGTTGGGCTATAATCACTCTTTCTCCATTTTTTTCACAATCTTTTTACCCACTTTTGCCACATAAGTACACTCCAACACTAAGGCAACCTTTTTACGTTTTTGCCTTTGGGTACTTTTTCTCATACAGAAGCCTCCTTTTATTTACAGGTGATTCACCTAGAAACTGAAGGCTTTCATTTAAAGACTCCAGTCCAGATCTGATGCTATTTCATCTTCACTTAACATCTTCTATGGAAGTACATAGCACAACCAAGACAACACCTGTAGGGGTATATGTCTTTTGTGATATTTCCTATCTACATGTGCTGCACATTTTTCCACATAGCAATACATTAAGGACACTTCCTTATCATCTGCTCCTGAACATTCCTCAAATTCTTCTGTACTCTCACATGACCTTCATAATTAGAATTGCAAACAAAACAGTGGTGACTTGAAATCCATTTTTTATAAACTATTACTACATACTTCTTCACAGAACTTGTACACTGCAGCCTGAGTAAACAAGCCACAACTACAAAACTAGCTAATTATGACAGGTTGAAATAAAAGACACTCTGATTGGCTGTTCACAGCACAAATTTTCTCCAGTTTGTCAGAACAGTAGTGGTGCTAGTGTCTGCTGTTCTGGAAAAAAACCCAGATCCATAGCTGCTTACTGCATTTTGTTAGTGTAGTGATGTAGACGAAACAAATTTTTGGTCATGAAGCCTCTGGTGTGCCATCTTGACATTTACCATGTTTATAGTAGCATATTGGGGGAAATACAACACAATTCATGAAGATATGCAAATTTTTTAATTTGTTATTCTACAAGTAAAACCAAAGAAAAAAAAAGTTCATGTAAACATAGGTCCGCAAGTGTTTGGTTACGGAGTTACGGCTCATAAAAGATTTTGCCTGAAATTTAGCAACTTCACTAATATGAAGCCAGCACAAAACTGTACGAGGCTAAAGTAAAGCACGATTTCCATTTATTTTGTTGTTATTGATCTGGTGAATCTAATAACACATGACCCAGACGTGTGTCTGCAGTAGTTTTCCAGAACATCCAGAGAAGCAAAGAAGTAATTTCGTAAAATTTTTAATTGATTAACTACTTGGCCCAACTTGTTTTTTAATTCCGGACAACTGCAGAAAGTTTTCAACAGAAGTTGCAGAGAATTTAATTTTGGAAAAATGATGGTAATAATGTTAACTGAAACTGTATGAACGTGTCAGATAAACTGCTTTTATTAATACCATAGCACACGTGAATTCATGTTAAACCAGAAAAAAAAATCTGAGTGTTAAGGGTTGTTATTATGTTCTTCCACTGTCCAATACAGAAAACCAACTTGTTTCAAGGTTAGGAAATGACTGAAACAACTCACTGATGGTTGCCAACAATGATAAAGATTTTTACATTCTTAATAGAAAGTAAACAAATGTACTTGTATGATAATCTACTGTTCTGACAAGCTGGTGAAGATTAGTGCTGTGAAAAGTCAATCAGAGAATCTTTTATTTTAACCTGACATAATTAGCTTGCTTTGTAGTTGTGGCTTGTTTACTCAAATGGCAGTGCACAAGTGCTGTGAAGTAGTATGTAGTAAAAGTTTATAAAAAATGTATTTCAAGTCAGAACTGTTCTGTTTGCAATTCAATTAAATAAGAAGGTCATGTAAGAGTAGAGAAGAATTTGAAGAATGTTCAGGAGCACACGGTAAGGAAGTGTCCTCAATGTATTGCTACGTGGATGTTCTGAAAAACTACTGCAGATACACGCCTGGGACATGGTTCATTAGATTCACCAGACCAATAACAACAAAATAAATGGAAATCGTGCTTTACTTTAACCTCGTACAGTTTTGCGCCGGATTCATATTAGCAAAGTTGCTAAATTTGAAGCAAAATCTTTTATTAGCTGTAACTCCGTAACTAATTTGTGGACCTATTTTTATATGAACGTTTTTCTTTAGTTTTACTTATATATATAAAAACAAAGATGATGTGACTTACCGAACGAAAGCGCTGGCAGGTCGATAGACACACAAACAAACACAAACACACACACAAAATTCAAGCTTTCGCAACAAACTGTTGCCTCATCAGGAAAGAGGGGAAGGAGAGGGAAAGACGAAAGGATGTGGGTTTTAAGGGAGAGGGTAAGGAGTCATTCCAATCCCGGGAGCGGAAAGACTTACCTTAGGGGGAAAAAAGGACAGGTATACACTCGCACACACACACACACACATATCCATCCACACATATATAGACAAAAGCAGACATATTTAAAGACAAAGAGTTTGGGCAGAGATGTCAGTCGAGGCGGAAGTGCAGAGGCAAAGATGTTGTTGAATGACAGGTATGAGTGGCGGCAACTGGAAATTAGCGGAGATTGCGGCCTGGTGGGTAACGCGAAGAGAGGATATATTGAAGAGCAAGTTCCCATCTCCGGAGTTCGGATAGGTTGGTGTTGGTGGGAAGTATCCAGATAACCCGGATGGTGTAACACTGTGCCAAGATGTGCTGGCCGTGCACCAAGGCATGTTTAGCCACAGGGTGATCCTCATTACCAACAAACACTGTCTGCCTGTGAAAGCACCCACGGGATTTACCAACTGACCTGCCTACACTGTGATGCATTCTATGTGGGAATGACCAGCAACAAACTGTCCATTCGCATGAATGGTGTGTTTGTCGACCTGCCAGCACTTTCATTTGGTAAGTCACATCATCTTTGTTTTTGGATATATTTTTCCTACGTGGAATGTTTCCCCCTCTCTCTCTCTCTCTCTCTCTATATGTGGAATGTTTCCCTCTCTCTCTCTCTCTCTCTCTCTCTCTCTCTCTCTCTCTATATATATATATATATATATATATATATATATATATATATATATATATATATATATATATATACTCTACTAATTAGCTTTTCAGTGATACAGGATTCATTGCTGTATATGGATTAGAAACAGAATTATAGTGATTTGTGTTGAGACAGATGCATGCAAGTTTCACACAATTTCCAAACTTTGCAGTCTTGCAATTTCCTTCACAACTGTCATATCCCTCTGCAAAATGGTAGTTTCCCATCTCTTATCTGGATCACTGAATGCAAGAAATTTGAAAGAAGTCTGAGTGGGCGGATTAAGTGCTACGTTGAATTGACATAGAACTACCTTTCTGTATCACATGTAAACGATACTACCACCATCTGTATATGTGCATATTGCTATCCCATGACTTAAAAATATCTGGGAATGTATAATTTTCAGTCTGATGTTTGGTATAACAGCAGTCCATTTTTCCTGTACACTCGCAAATAGAGCAAGGGAAAAACAACTATCTATATGACTCCATATGAGTCCCAATTTCTCTTACCTTACACAAAAAGCACTTTGGTGACAACAGAATTGTTCTGCTGTCATCTTCGAATGCCAATTGTCTAAATTTTCTCAGCAATGTTCCTCAAAGAAAGAAAAGAAAAAGCAAATCACTTTCCCTCCATTGGTTACCATCCAAGTTCCTCCATAACACTTGTGTGCTGTTTGAACCTACCAGTAACATATCTAGCAGCCTGACTCAGAACTGCTTCAATGTCTTGCTTTAATGTGACCTGGTATGGATCAAATTCGAGCAGTACTCAAGAAAGGGTTGCACTAGTGTTCTATATGCAGTCTCCTTTAAGGAGAACCACACTTTCTTAAAATTCTCCAAACAAACTGAAACTGACCATTTGCCCACCCTGCTATAATTCTTACACACTACTTCCATTTCAACATTATGCTTAAATGCTTAATTGAAGAGACTTTGTCAAGCTGCACACTGCTAATGCTGTATTTGAAAATTACGGGTTTGTTTTTCCTACTCATCTGCATCAACTTACATTCTTACATTTAAAGCTAGCTGTCATTCATTACACCAACTAGAAATTTTGTCTAAGTCATCTTGTATCCTCCTACAATCACTCAATGACAACACCTTTCCGTACACCAAACCACCATCAGCAAACAGCTAAAGATTGCTGCTCACCCTGTTATCAATATAAGGAAAAAATTATGATGTACAAGATTAAAGTTATTATGGGCAAATAAAGAGTACTTTAACTTAATAGAATATTGATACTGCACACTTTTGAAGAGTACATATACACTGAACAGCCAACGAAACTGGAACCCCTGCCTAATATCGTGTAGGCTCCCATGAGCATGGAGAAGTGCCGCAATATGATGTGGCATGGACTCGACTACTGTCTGAAGTAGTGCTGGAGAAAAATGACACCATAAACCCTGTAGAGCTGTCCACAAATTCGTACAAGTATGAGGGGCTGGCGATCTCTTCTGAACAGCATGTTGCAAGGAATCCCAGATATGCTCAATAATGTTCATGTTTGGGGAGTTTGGTGGCCAGCGGAAGTGTTTAAACTCAAAAGTGTGTTCCTGGAGCCACTCTGTAGCAGATCTGAATGTGTCTGGTGTCGCACTGTCCTGCTGGAATTGCTCAAGTCCATCGAAATGCACAATGACCATGAATGGAAGCAGGTGATCTGACATCATGCTTATGGACGTGTCACCTGTCAGAGTCATATCTAGACATGTCAGGAGTCCTATATCACTCAAACTGCACATGCCCCACACCGTTACAGAACCTCCACCAGCTTGAACAGTCCCCTGCTGACATGCAGGGTCCATGGGTTCGTGAGGTTGTCTCCATACTCGTACACATCCGCCCACTCGATACAATTTGAAATGAGACTCGTCTGACCAGGCAACATGTATCCAGTCATCAACAGTCCAACGTTAGTGTTGACAGGCCCAGGCGAGGCCTAAAGCAATCATCAAGGGTACACAAGTGGGTCTTTGGCTCCAAAAGCCCATATCGATGATGTTTCATTGAATAGTTCGAACACTAACACTTGTTGATGGGCCAGCATTGAAATCTGCAGCAATTGGTAGAAGGGTTGCATCTCTATCACTTTGAACGATTCTCTTCAGTTGTCATTGGTCCCATTCTTGCAGGATCTTTTTCCAGCCGCAGCGATGTTGGAGATTTGATGTTTTACCAGATTCCTGATATTCACGGTACACTCGTGAAATGCTCATATGGGACAATCCCCACTTCATCACTACCTCGGAGAAGCTGTGTCCCATCGCTCATGCACCAGCTATACCACCACATTCAGACTCACTTAAATCTTGATAAGCTGCCACTGTAGCAGCAGTAACCGATGTAACAACTGCACCAGACACCTTACATATCTCTGTATTTGAATAAGCATGCCTATACAACTTTCCATCTATAGGTCTATACAGTGTCAGAGGTTCCTAAGTGCAAAGCAGGGTGAAGGAGCTTTTTTGTTAACTTAGTCACATTCTGCTGCCACCTCTTGTTTGTTCCGCCTGTATTTCTACAAACTTCACTCACAGAACCTCACTCAGTGAGTACCCATTCATTTTCACTTCTGGTAATAATAAGACATTTTCATTTCATTCAAATTGTGTAATATGAATGTAAGGTTAAGGGTTAGACTGTCTCCTGTTAACGCGTGGTTGCGTAAGAAAAAGTTCCGATCGCGTACATAAACAAACACAACGGAAAAATAATGTAAAAATATTTGGAGACAGTCATGCTCGCAATATTTCGACATGCATGTCGAACTCTGCTCAAGATGGTTCGTGTATATCAGCAATTGTTAAACCAGGAGCAAAATTCATGAATGTGGTAGAAGACATACACACAGAATGTGCTAAATTCACGGAAAAAGACTGTGTTGCGATAATCGCAGGAGCAAACGATGTTTATTGCAACGAGGCCAGCACTTTCATTAAAAAGCTACTCGTATTGCTGCAGTTATTACAGCATACAAACATAATACTAACAACTGTGCCCACGAGATATGACCTGGCAGACTGGTCTTGTGTGAACAGAGAAATTCGCCTAACGAGTAGTAAACTGAAACACTTTTGCACTAAGTTTACGAATGTGACACTACTGGATACAGACAGGTATGAGAGACACTGCTTCACAAAGCATGGACTACATCTAAATCAGTTTGGCAAAAATAAACTAGCAGCAGACATTGGAAAAGCTTTTCATGAAATAATAGGCCTAAACAATAACGATCATGAAAGCAGACGAGTCATAGCCCTAACTAACGAGGGGAACTAGTGAGCTGGGCCAACTCTAGCAGGATTTGGTCCAGTAACAAAAATCTGCAACAAGTAATTAATACACAAACGAAAGTTCACTCAAACAGCAATACAATTAAAGACAAACAAAAGTTAACAGTGTTTCATCAGAACATAAGAGGCCTATACTGCAAGCTGGATCAGTTCACAGCAAATATAGAAGACACAAAAGGTATAAACAGTGCCCACATTCTGTGTCTAACAGAACACCACATCACTGCTGGTATTGAAGTGTTCCCTATTCCCAACTATGTTTTGGCAACGTCTTATTGCAGGAACTATATGGACAAAGGAGGAGTAGCTGTATATGTAAAAAAAACAATGTCTTGTTCACGGCAATAGATGTACAAAGATTCTGCTTTGAGCTACATTTTTGAAGTATGTGCTATAGAGGTGCCAGACACTGTCTCCATATTAACAGTTGTGGCAGTTTACAGGGCACCATCTGGAAATTTTAAAGTGTTTGTTAAACAGTTATATACTCTTTTGTTGTACTTAAGTAGAAAAAATAGGGGCATGGTAGTTGTTGGGGATTTTAACATAGATTTCTTGGTTAATTCTCCCTGCAAGATGGAGTTTGAAAATCTCATGTGCACGTACAACCTTGTTCCCGTGGTTAGCTCACCCACCAGAACCACAACCTCTTCCAGTACTCTCATTGATAACGTTTTTGTTGATCAGAGTAAAGTCAACCATATTAATATTGAAATGGTTATAAATGGTCTGTCTGACCATGACGCACAACGAGTTACTTTCAACAGCTTGGGAATTCCTCTGAGTGACACATCACTTAGATGGAAAACAGTAAGGAAAATAAGTGAGGAAGCTATTCAAACGTTCAGATCATGTCTTCAGCATACTGACTGGACACCTGTTTATCTAGCAGAAACTGCTAATTCAAAATACAATTTATTCACAAATGAGATAGCAGGTACCTTTGAAAGTGTATTTCCAAAAAAGTCATACAGAGTCCAACCTGCTAGGTCTGCAAAAAAACCATGGCTCACTAAGGGCATCATAGCTTCCTGTCAGAGAAAAACACAACTCTACATAGCATCAAAGACTTCTAACAACCCTGCTCAGCTAAAACATTATAAACTCTACTGTAAAATTCTTGCCAAAGTAATTAACAACACTAAAAGTATGTGTATAGCATCTGAAATTACTAATTCTGAAAATAAAATTAAAACAATCTGGAATGTGATAAAGAGAGAAACAGGGACTGTAAACTACACCAAAGACAAAAATATTGTTTTAACTGTTGACAACTCAGAGATAACTAATAGTGAGGAAATTGCTGAAATCTTTAACCAACATTTTTTAACTGTCCCAACACAGATAGGTTGCCATGGTTCTGTAGATAAAGCTGCCTGTATAATGAAAAATAATTTTCCAGCACCTTTCAGTCAAATAACTGTGCTTCCCATTACTGCCAATGAAATCAAAAAAATCATACAGTCTTTGAAAAATAAACATTCTGCTGGTATCGACGATATATCAAGCAAGCTGTTGAAGGCTTGCTGTAGTGAAGTGACCGAAGTTTTGTCTCAGATCTGCAACACATCCATGCAACAAGGAGTGTTTCCAGACAGAATGAAATACTCTGTTGTCAGGCCCCTGTACAAAGCAGGGGATGCTACAAATGTGTCAAACTATCACCCTATCTCTCTATTAACAACATTTTCAAAAGTCCTAGAAAAAGCTCTGTACAACAGGATTGTGGCACACCTTGGTGACCTGAACATCATTAACAGTCAGCAGTTTGGTTTTCAAAAGGGAGTTTCAATAGATAACACAATTTTCTCATTCAAAAATGATGTTCTAGAGTCTATAAACAGCAAGAGGCTGCCAATTGGTGTCTTATGCGACCTATCAAAGGCGTTCGACTGTGTAGATCACCAGATACTCTTCAAGAAGGCCTGTCATTATGGAATTACAGGACCTGGAGGGAACTGGTTAAAATCGTACCTCGAAAATAGGAAGCAGAAGATTATTCTAGATGTTTCAGATAGTGTATCACAATATATAGTGGACTCTGAGTGGGGAATTGTGCAGCATGGAGTGCCACAGGGATCAGTGCTTGGCCCCTTGCTGTTCCTCATATATGTTAATAACCTGCCTTTATCCATCAATAAGCAGTGTAAATTTACAATGTTCGCTGATGATACGAGCATTGTGGTGGATAATGTGTCAACTACTGACTTAGAATCTGAGGTCAATGATATCCTTAAAGAAGTTCTGGGTTGGTTTAGTATTAACTCCCTTTCAATAAACCTGAAAAAAACCAATTTTATCCAGTTCCAGACAACCCACAAAAACCCAAAAGAAATAGTTATCACACAGAATGATCAGATGATAAAGCAAGTGTACTTATCAAAATTCCTAGGCATATACGTGGACAGTAGGCTGAACTGGGAACATCACGTTCTACAAACACTAAAACGGCTGACGTCGGCAACATTTGCTTTACGAATTTTGTCACGCTTCAATGACATTACCGTCTCAAAGTCAGCTTACTTTGGCTATTTTCATTCAGTCATGTGTTATGGCATCATCTTCTGGGGAAATACACCTGCCGCAAAGAAAATCCTCATAGCACAAAAAAGAGCAATAAGAATCATTTGTGGTGTACCCCCACGAACCTCATGTCGAAACCTTTTTAAACGACTTGAAATACTGACAGCAACATCTCAGTACATATATTCACTGATGTGCTTCATAATAAATAACCCCACTCTGTATGAAACGAATTGCCTACATCATGAACATAACACCAGAAGAAAAGAGGATTTCCACTGTGAGTTAAAGAACTTGACACTTATTCAGAAAGGGGTAAAGTATGCTGGAACGAAAATTTTCAATTCCCTACCTAACAGCATCAAAAGTATAAGGAGTAGTACATCAGTATTTAAACGTAGCTTGAAAAATTATTTACTTGAGACCTCACTTTATTCAGTAGAGGAATTCTTTCAGAGAAATAAGTAAAACCCAGATTGGAAAGATGTTTTTAAATTTTTTGACACTGTTTATTGTTAAACTAATGTAATAATGCCCTAATGTAAAAATTCCTGTTTTTCTCATTTCCATTTTTGCGTCACTTTTAAACCCAAAGTGGGAAGTTTTGATTACTGTTCAAGGTTAAAATAAATGCAATAATGCCCTAAATATGAAACTGCTATCTTCACATTTATGTTGACTAGTTTTTAAGCTAATAAGTATGACCTTTGTGCACTGTTATTAATACTATAACAATGTCTTTATTCTATGTATTTTATTATGTATATTGACACGTTCCACATCTGAGTGACTTGCTCACATGTACAGATCTATGGAACAAGTATATAAATAAATAAAAATAAATAACCAGTTGTAAGTCTGTTCCATTACTCTCATTACTGTTTAGGTCCTTCATCACTATACTTGTGTCATCAGAGCACACATCACATTTTTTTTAAGAGTCCTCCAATACCCCTGATAAAACATTTAAGTAATCAAGAACAGGAACACATCAAGAACGGAATCTTGTGGGAAACCATATTTCATGTTACTCCACTCTGAATTCAGTTTTATTTCTGTTGCATCTTTTGGTAATGTGCCTTCTGTTTTCTGTTCTTACAGTATGACTTTATCCATGCAAAGTGAGAGCCATTAACACCATAACATTTTAGTTTACATGGCATGATCCAGAAAAGAAAATGTTTTGGCAGTATCTCAGAAAATGCCAAAATGGTAATTTTTCTTATTTAGTTCTAGCCAGGCATGGCTGCTCCTGATCAGAAAAATAATATTGGTCTCTAAGTACCTGATTACTATTACACTAGACATGCATTTTTTCACTGTCTTGTCTGAGTTATTGAACTCTTTGGGTTGTGTGCATACTTTTATGCACAGTATTCAGAGCACTGAAGCTGTTGGAAACACTTAAATTACACTCACCTGACTTCCAGTATTTCTCAACCCTGCTACCTTCCTTAAAAAAGCTGTACACAAATGCTCTTTTGGCCTATAATAATCCGGTATGACATTTTAAGTACATGATAATCACAAACTGTTAAAAATTACTATAATTTTAAATGTAGGTTTATTTGTTTCAATATAAACAAATCTAAAAAATGATGTAAGCTCTGCCACTCAACAAGCTGTTGCACAAAAGTGTTTTACTTAGTGTATAAACTGTCAATCATAGGAAAAATACCACAATTTGGGAAGTGGTATCTAATGTGGGCTTTACAAACATGTTTGTTACAATTTAAACACTTCATTGGTGTCTTGTTGTCACAACTTGATGGACAAATTTGCATCTGGCACATTTGCAGTTTTGGTTGCCAGTGCCGGAGCTTGGTGTTCATGGACTTTGTATTCTTCTCACAATGGCAGCATTTTTTCTAGCTTCAATGTAAGGGGTAACTAGAAGTCTTCCCAATACACCGATAAATAATATTCTTTTATAAAAGACTTTTTTTCCCACCAGAGATTTATTTCTCTTTACAGCACAAAAACAGTGTAGGCAAAAGTATCAATAATACTGTAGAAAGTGACCTTCGGCCAGTGTTTGGTTTTCCTCTTGCAAGTGTAGCTGCCAATAAGCTGATCCGCTGTATCAACCGCTCCCTTACTTGCACTGTAATCTAATATCATTTTTGGTTTCTACTCTTCTGTATTGCTCATTTCCTCATTGTTGTGCATCAGGACAATGTGTTTGTTCTTCCTTGGAATATAAGATGATGTTTTTGTTGTGGTCTTCAGTCCAGAGACTGGTTTGATGCAGTTCTCCATGCTACTCTATCCTGTGCAAGCCTCTTCATCTCCGAGAAACTACTGCAACCAACATCCTTCTGAATCTGTTTAGTGTATTCATCTCTTGGTCTCCCAATACGATTTTTACGCTCCACGATTCCCTCCAATACTAAATTGGTGATCCCTTTATGTCTCAGAACATCTCCTACCAGCCGATCCCTTCTTGTAGTCAGATTATCCCACAATTTCCTCTTCTCCCCAATTCTATTCAGTACCTCCTCATTAGTTACATGATCTACCCATTTAATCTTCAGCTTCTTCAGTAGCACCACATTTCGAAAGCTTCTATTCTCTTCTTGTCTAAACTATTTATTGTCCATGTTTCACTTCCATACATGGCTACACTCCATACAAATACTTTCAGAAACGGCTTCCTGATACTTAAATCTATACTCGATGTTAACAAATTTCTTTTCTTCAGAAACACTTTTCTTGCCATTGCTAGTCTACATTTTATATCCTCTCTACTTCGACCATCATCACTTATTTTGCTCCCCAAATAGCACAGTTCATCTACTACTTGAAGTGTCTCATTTCCTAATCTAATTCCCTTCGCATCACCTGATTTAATTAGACTACACTCCATTATCCTCATTTTGCTTTTGTTGATGTTCATCTTATATCCACCTTTCAAGACACTGTCCATTCTGTTCAGGTCCTTGGCTGTCTCTGACAGAATTACAATGTCATCGGCAAATGTCAAAGTTTGTATTTCTTCTCCATGGATTAAAGAAAACTGGCATTCTATGGATCAGAGTGTGGAATGTCAGATCCCTTAATCGGGCAGGTAGGTTAGAAAATTTAAAAAGGGAAATGGATATGTTAAAGTTAAATATAGTGGGAATTAGTGAAATTCGGTGGCAGGAGGAACAAGACTTTTGGTCAGGTGAATACAGTGTTATAAATACAAAATCAAATATGGGTAATGCAGGAGTGGGTTTATTAATGAATAAACAAATAGGAATGCGGGCAAACTACTACGAACAGCATAGAGAACGCATTATTGTGGCCAAGATAGACACGAAGCCCACACATACTACAGTACTACAAGTTTATATGCCAACTAGCTCTGCAGATGATGAACAAATTGATGAAATGTATGATGAGATAAAAGAAATTATTCAGGTAGTGAAGGGAGATGAAAATTTAATAGTCATGGGTGACTGGAATTCGACAGTAGAAAAAGGAAGAGAAGGAAATGTAGTAGGTGAATATGGATTGGGGCTAAGAAATGAAAGAGGAAGCCGTCTGGTAGAATTTTGCACAGAGCATAACTTAATCATAGCTAACACTTGGTTCAAGAATCATGAAAGAAGGTTGTATACATGGAAGAACCCTGAAGATACTAGAAGGTTTCAGATAGATTATATAATGGTAAGGCAGAGATTTAGGAACCAGGTTTTAAATTGTAAGACATTTCCAGGGGCAGATGTGGACTCTGACCACAATGTATTGGTTATGAATTGTAGATTAAAACTGAAGAAACTGCAAAAAGGTGGGAATTTAAGGAGATGGGACCTGGATAAACTGAAAGAACCAGAGGTTGTAGAGAGTTTCAGGAAGAGCATAAGGGAACAATTGACAGGAATGGGGGAAAGAAATACAGTAAAAGAAGAATGGGTAGCTTTGAGGAATGAAATTGTGAAGGCAGCAGAGGATCAAGTAGGTAAAAAGACGAGGGCTAGTAGAAATCCTTGGGTAACAGAAGAGATACTGAAGTTAATTCATGAAAGGAGAAAATACAAAAATGCAGTAAGTGAAGCAGGCAAAAAGGAACTATTAGTTTAATAAGTCACAGCTGCAAAATACTAACGCAAATTCTTTACAGACGAATGGAAAAACTGGTAGAGCCGACCTTGGGGAGGTCAGTTTGGATTCCGCAGAAATGTTGGAACATGTGAGGCAATACTGCCACTGACCCTACAATTTAACCTTAGAAGATAGGTTAAGGAAAGGCAAACCTACGTTTCTAGCATTTGGAGACTTAGAGAAAGCTTTTGACAATGTTGACTGGAATACTCTCTTTCAAATTCTGAAGGTGGCAGGGGTAAAATACAGGGAGTGAAAGGCTATTTACAATTTGTACAGAAAGCAGATGGCAGTTATAAGAGTCGAGGGACATGAAAGGGAAGCAGTGGTTGGGAAGGGAGTGAGACAGGGTTGTAGCCTATCACCAATGCTATTCAATCTGTATATTGAGCAAGCAGTAAAGGAAACAAAAGAAAGGTTTGGAGTAGGTATTAAACTCCAGGGAGAAGAAATAAAAACTTTGAGGTTCGCCGATAACATTGTAATTCTGTCAGAGACAGCAAAGGACTTGGAAGAGCAGTTGAACGGAATGGACAGTGTCTTGAAAGGAGGGTATAAGATGAACATCAATAAAAGCAAAATGAGGATAATGGAATGTAGTCGAATTAAGTGAGGTGATGCTGAGGGAATTAGATTAGGAAATGAGACACTTAAAGTAGTAAAGGAGTTTTGCTATTTGGGGAGCAAAATAACTGATGATAGTCGAAGTAGAGAGGATATAAAATGTAGACTGTCAATGGCAAGGAAAATGTTTCTGAAGAAGAGAAATTTGTTAACATTGAGTGTAGATTTAAGTGTCAGGAAGTCATTTCTGAAAGTATTTATATGGAGTGTAGCCATGTATGGAAGTGAAACATGGACGATAAATAGTTTAGACAAGAAGAGAATAGAAGCTTTCAAAATGTGGTGCTACAGAAGAATGCTGATGATTAGATGGGTAGATCACATAGCTAATGAGGAGGTACTGAATAGAATTGGGGAGAAGAGGAGTTTGTGGCACAACTTGACTACAAGAAAGGGTCAGTTGGTAGGACATGTTCTGAGGCATCAAGAGATCACCAATTCAGTACTGGAGGGCAGCGTGGAGGGTAAAAATCGTAGAGGGAGACCAAGAGATGAATAGACTAAACAGATCCAGAAGGATGTAGGCTGCAGTAGGTACTGGGAGATGAAGAAGCTTACACAGGATAGACTAGCATTGAGAGCTGCATCAAACCAGTCTCAGGACTGAATACCACAACAACAACAACAACAACAACCATGTATTTTAATTCCAACTCCAAATTTTTCTTTTGTTTCCTTTACTGCATGCACAACCTTGTCTCACTCCCTTTCCAACCATTGCTTCCCTTTCATGCCCCTCGATTCTTATAACTGCCATCTGGTTCTTGTACAAATTGTAAATAGCCTTTCAATCCCTGTATCTCACCTGTGCCACCTTCAGAATTTGAAAGAGAGTATTCCAGTCAACCTTGTCAAAAGCTTTCTCTAAGTCACCAAATGCTAGAAACGTAGGTTTGCCTTTCCTTAACCTATCTTCTAAGGTGAGTTGTATCGTCAGTGGCAGCATTGCCTCACGTGTTCCAACATTTCTACGGAATCCAAAATAATCTTCCCCAAGGTCGGCTTCTACCAGTTTTTCCATTTGTCTATAAAGAATTCGTGCTAGTATTTTGCAGCTGTGGCTTATTAAACTGATAGTCTGGTAATTTTCACACCTGTCAACACATGTTTTCTTTGGAATTGGAATTATTATATTCTTCTTGAAGTCTGAGGTTATTTAATCTGTCTCATACATCTTGCTCTCCAGATGGTAGAGTTATGTCACAGCTGGCTCTCCCGAGGCTAGCAGTAGTTCTAATGGAATGCTGTCTACTCCTGGGGCCTTGTTTCGACTTAGGTCTTTCAGTGCTCTGTCAAACTTTTCACGCAGTATCACATCTTCCATTTCATCTTCACTTACGTCCCCTTCCATTTTGATAACATTGCCTTCAATCACATCACCCTTGTGTAGACCCTGTATATTCTTCTTCCACCTTTCTGCTTTCCCTTCTTTGCTTAGAACTTGTTTTCCATCTGAGCTCTTGATATTCATACAAGTGGTTCTCTTTTCTCCAAAGGTCTCTTTAATTTTCCTGTAGGCAATATCTATCTTACCCATAGTGAGATAAGCCTCTACATCCTTACATTTGTCCTCTAGCCGTCCCTGCTTAGCCATTTTGCACTTCCTGTTGATCTCATTTTTGAGACGTTTCTATTCCTTTTTGCCTGCCTCATTTACTGCATTTTTATATTTTCTCCTTTCATCAATTAAATTCAATATCTCTTCCATTACCCAAGGATTTCTACTAGCCCTTAGATTTTTACCTGCTTGATCCTCTGCTGCCTTCACTATTTCATTCCTCAAAGTTACCCATTCTTCTTCTACTGTATTTCTTTCCCCTATTCTTGTCAATCGTTCCCTAATGCTCTCCCTGAATCTCTCTACAACCTCTGGCTCTATCAGTTTATCCAGGTCAAATCTCCTCAAATTCCCACCTTTTTGCAGTTTCTTCAGTTTTAATCCACAGTTCATAACCAATAGTTTGCGGTCAGAGTCCACATTTGCCCCTGTAAATGTCTTAAAATTTAAAATCTGGTTCCTAAATCTCTGTCTTGCCATTATATAATCAATCTGAAACCTCCCATTGTCACCAGGCCTCTTCTATATATACAATCTTCTTTCATGATTCTTAAACCAAGTTATGCTCTGTGCAAAATTCTACCAGGCTGCTTCCTCTTTCATTCCTTATCCCCAGTGCATATTCACCTACTACTTTTCCATCTCTTCCTTTTCCTACTATCGAATTCCAGTTCACCATGATTATTGAATTTTCGTCTCCCTTCACTACCTGAATAATTTCGTTTATCTCATCATACATTTCTTCAATCTCTTCATCATCTGTGGAGCTAGTTGGAATATAAACTTGTACTACTTTGGTAGGTGTGGGCTTCGTGTCTATCTTGGCTACAATAATGCATTCACTATGCTGTTCATAATAGCTGATCCATGCTCATATTTTTTTATTCATTATTAAACCTACTCCTGCATTGCCCCTGTTTGATTTTGTGTTTATAACCCTGTATTCAGCTGAGCAGAAGTTTTGTCCCTCCTGCCACCGAACTTCACTAATTCTCATTATATCTAACTTTAACCTATCAATTTCCCTTTTTAAATTTTCTAACCTACCTGCCAGATTAAGGGATCTGACATTCCACCCTCCAATCCGTAGAACGCCAGCTTTCTTTCTCCTGATAACGACGTCCTCCTGAGTAGTCCCCGCCCAGAGGTCCAAATGGGGGACTATTTTACCTCTGGAATATTTTACCCAAGAGGACGCCATCATCAATTAACCACACAGTAAAGCTGCATGCCCTCGGGAAAAATTATGGCCGTGGTTTCCCCTTGCTTTCAGCCATTCGCAGTACCAGCACAGCAAGGCCGTTTTGGTTAATGTTACAAGACCAGGTCAGTCAATCATCCAGACTGTTGCCCCTGCAACTACTGAAAAGGTTGCTGTCCCTCTTCAGGAACCACGCATTTGTCTGGCCTCTCAAGAGATACCCCTCTGTTGAGGTTGCATCTATGGTACGGCTATCTGTATCACTGAGGCAGGCAAGCCGCCCCACCAACAGCAAGGTCCATGGCTCATGAGGGTATGATTGTGGTATTCTTGGTAAAAAAGAACTTTGAAGTGTGAACATCCACTTTGCTTCATATATTATTAGTGTGTTCAGGCTTACTTTTTCTCACTGTCCCAAGCATTGTAAGATGTCAGACAAGTCGACCTAAAGCACATGATGTGAAGAATTTGTCACATATGATGTTCTGTCCTTTTAGCTCATTTTTCAGAGCCATGACAACCCCAATACCTTGATTTTTTTCATATTCCTGCACAGGTAATTTTCTTGAATAGATTTGTCTCTTCAAAAAGAAAGAAGTAGCACTATCACAAAATAAACATTACTGGCCATTAAAATTGCTACACCACGAAGATTACGTGCTACAGATGCAAAATTTCACCGACAGGAAGAAGATGCTCTGATACGCAAATGGTTAGCTTTTTCAGAGCATTCACACAAGGTTGGTGCAGGTGACGACATCTACAACGTGCTGACAGGAGGAAAGTTTCCAACCAATTTCTCATACACAAACAGCAGTTGACCAGCATTGCCTGGTGAAACGTTATTGTGATGGCTCATGTAAGGAGGAGAAATGCTTACCATCACGTTTCCGACTTTGACAAAGGTCTGATTGTAGCCTATCGCGATTGCAGTTTATCGTACCATGACATTGCTGCTCGCGTTGGTTAAGATCCAATGAGTGTTAGCAGAATATGGAATCGGTGGGTTCTGGAGGGTAATACGGAACGCCGTGCTGGATCCCAATGGGCTTGTATCACTAGCAGTTGAGATGACAGGCATCTTATCCGTATGACTGTAACGGATCATGCAGCCACGTCTCGATCACTGAGTCAACAGATGGGGACGTTTGCAAGACAACAACCATCTGCATGAACAGTTCGACAACGTTTGCAGCATCATGGGCTATCAGCTCGGAGATCATGGCTGCGGTTACCCTTGACACTGCATCACAGAAAGGAGCGCCTGCGATGGTGTACTCAACGACAAACATGGGTGCACAAATGGCAAAACGTCATTTTTTTGGATGAATCCAGGTTCTGTTTACAGCATCATGATGGTTGCATCCGTGTTTGGCGACATTGCGGTGAACGCACATTGGAAGCATGTATTCGTCATCGCCATACTGGCGTATCACCTGGCGTGATGGTATGGGGTGCCATTGGTTACACATCTCAGTCACCTCTGGTTCGCATTGACGGTACTTTGAACAGTGGACGTTACATTTCAGATGTGTTGTGACCTGTGGCTCTACCCTCCATTCGATCCCTGTGAAACCCTACATTTCAGCAGGATAATGCACGACCGCATGTTGCAGGTCCTGTACGGGCCTTTCTGGATGCAGAAAATGTTCAACTGCTGCCCTGGCCAGCACATTCTCTAGATCTCTCACCAATTAAAATCGTCTGGTCAATGGTGGCCGAGCAACTGGCTCATCTCAAAACGCCAGTCACTACTCTTGATGAACTGTGGTATCGTGTTGAAGCTGCATGGGCAGCTGTACCTGTACATGCCATCCGAGCTCTGTCTGACTCAATGCCCAGACGTATCAAGGCCATTATTACGGCCAGAGGTGGTTGTTTTGGGTACTGATTTCTCAGGATCTATGCACCCAAATTGTGTGAAAATGTAATCCCATGTCAGTTCTATTATAATATATTTGTCCAATGAATACCCGTTTATCATCTGCATTTCTTCTTGGTGTAGCAATTTTAATGGCCAGTAGTGTATTTGTTTTTACCCAATATTTTGAGGGTTAGCTCAGTATATATTGTTTGAATGGACGTCATCCTTGGATAGCCACCAGCTCTTCAACCATGGTTACATTTGTGCCAGGATTGTAGAGTTGCGGAAGTACTTTCACCCACTTATCCCACAGAACTCATAATGGTACCAACTTGGCATTTACTCTTTGATCAGACTTGCCATTGAATTGTAACACACGTGAGATGCAACAGAACTGTTTCAGCGACATTATGGCAGGAAAGACGGCTCTACCTGTTACGGGATCCCACAGACCATATGATTTATACATCCGAGCCAGTACTAACAAGTCAATATTGGCTTCAAGTGTAATTTCATATACTGCTTTCCCGCTATCCCCATAACCTCTTCGATCAACAATATTAGTCATCTGCACCACAATATTATCATTCACCATAATTTGAAAATATGATTTTATATTACTTACTCTGGGGATAATGTATCTTGTTGGACTGGGAGTCAGTTTTATAATGTTTTCGCTACAAGATATTCTAGTCTGTGGAAAAGGTTCTAAGCTCCACATCATTTTTTTTTTTATTTAGAGTGAATCAGTTGAACAGCTTGCACATTGTCATTTCGGATATCAATACCTGAAATGTTTTCCGATTCAAGTGAAGGATGACTGTTGTCATCAATGGTGTAATTTTCTTCTTCAGAAATGTTCTCCTGGCTGTCAGTTGCATCAACTAAGGTTTCCAGCTGCTCATCAGAAAGAACTCTATTTGTCATGATAACTACAAAGAAATTATTACTTCAGGTACACAAACTGTGTGTGCACACAACTGATAAAATGAAACTGTTAGTGAAAATGTACTATGATAATCTGAATGCAATCAGAGACTTGCAGTGCTGTGTAATGTTCATGCATTTCAACATTAAGGATTCAGATATTTACTTTGTCATAATAAAAAATTTACACATACACCTATGGCATGAAATAAAACTTGACCACGATATTTGTACAATCTGTGAAATTTTAAGCCCCTAGTCATATTGACTGTGGGAATGCAAGTGGAACAAATTCAGTTTTTGCAAGGGGGAGAAAAGAAGTTTTTTAACTTTATGAGCTGTAAGGTATTTAGAAAGTTTAGAATAACAAAGCCATCAATTTTGGAGCAATGCCATTTAAATGTGTTAAAAAGTTGTGGAAGAAGAAATTGGTTATTGGGTCAATGGGTTAAACCTCTTCCCTGATTTGGCATGTTTGTCTAGAGTTCATTCATCCTTTTTTTTTTGGTCATCAGTCTACTGACTGGTTTGATGCAGCCTGCCATGAATTCGTTTCCTGTGCTAACCTCTTCATCTCAGAGTAGCACTTGCAACCTACGTCCTCAATTATTTGCTTGACGTATTCCAATCTCTGTCTTCCTCTACAGTTTTTGCCCTCTACAGCTCCCTCTAGTACCATGGAAGTCATTCGCTCATGTCTTAGCAGATGTCCTATCATCCTGTCCCTTCTCTTTATCAGTGTTTTCCACATATTCCTTTCCTCTCCGATTCTGCATAGAACCTCCTCATTCCTTATCAGTCCACCTAATTTTCAACATTCGTCTATAGCACCACATCTCAAATGCTTCGATTCTTTTCTGTTCCAGTTTTCTCACAGTCCATGTTTCACTACCATACAATGCTGTACTCCAGACGTACATCCTCAGAAATTTCTTCCTCTAATTAAGGCCGGTATTTGATATTAGTAGACTTCTCTTGGCCAGAAATGCCTTTTTTGCCATAGCGAGTCTGCTTTTGATGTCCTCCTTGCTCTGTCCGTCATTGGTTATTTTACTGCCTAGGTAGCAGAATTCCTTAACTTCATTGACTTCGTGACCATCAATCCTGATGTTAAGTTTCTCGATGTTCTCATTTATACTACTTCTCATTACCTTTGTCTTTCTCCGATTTACTCTCAAACCATACTGTGTACTCATTAGACTGTTCATTCCGTTCAGCAGATCATTTAATTCTTCTTCACTTTCACTCAGGATAGCAATGTCATCAGCGAATCGTATCATTGATATCCTTTCACCTTGTATTTTAATTCCACTCCTGAACCTTTCTTTTATTTCCATCATTGCTTCCTCGATGTATAGATTGAAGAGTAGGGGCGAGAGGCTACAGCCTTGTCTTACACCCTTCTTAATACGAGTACTTCGTTCTTGATCGTCCACTCTTATTATTCCCTCTTGGTTGTTGTACATATTGTATATGACCCGTCTCTCCCTATAGCTTACCCCTACTTTTTTCAGAATCTCGAACAGCTTGCACCATTTTATATTGTCGAACGCTTTTTCCAGGTCGACAAATCCTATGAAAGTGTCTTGATTTTTCTTTAGCCTTGCTTCCATTATTAGCCGTAACGTCAGAATTGCCTCTCTCGCCCCTTTACTTTTCCTAAAGCCAAACTGATCGTCACCTAGCGCATTCTCAATTTTCTTTTCCATTCTTCTGTATATTATTCTTGTAAGCAGCTTTGATGCATGAGCTGTTAAGCTGATTGTGCGATAATTCTCGCACTTGTCAGCTCTTGCCGTCTTTGGAATTGTGTGGATGATGCTTTTCCGAAAGTCAGATGGTATATCGCCAGACTCATATTCTACACACCAACGTGAATAGTCGTTTTGTTGCCACTTCCCCCAATGATTTTAGAAATTCTGATGGAATGTTATGTATCCCTTCTGCCTTATTTGACCGTAAGTCCTCCAAAGCTCTTTTAAATTCCGATTCTAATACTGGGTCCCCTATCTCTTCTAGATCGACTCCTGTTTCTTCTTCTATCACATCAGACAAATCTTCACCCTCATAGAGGCTTTCAATGTATTCTTTCCACCTATCTGCTCTCTCCTCTGCATTTAACAGTGGAATTCCCATTGCACTCTTAATGTTACCACCGTTGCTTTTAATGTCACCAAAGGTTGTTTTGACTTTCCTGTATGCTGAGTCTGTCCTTCCGACAATCATATCTTTTTCGATGTCTTCACATTTTTCCTGCAGCCATTTCGTCTTAGCTTCCCTGCACTTCCTATTTATTTCATTCCTCAGCGACTTGTTTTTCTGTATTCCTGATTTTCCCAGAACATGTTTGTACTTCCTCCTTTCATCAATCAACTGAAGTATTTCTTCTGTTACCCATGGTTTCTTCGCAGCTACCTTCTTTGTACCTATGTTTTCCTTCCCAACTTCTGTGATGGCCCTTTTTAGAGATGTCCATTCCTCTTCAACTGTACTGCCTACTGCGCTATTCCTTATTGCTGTATCTACAGCGTTAGAGAACTTCAAATGTATCTCGTCATTCCTTAGTACTTCCGTATCCCACTTCTTTGCGTATTGATTCTTCCTGACTAATGTCTTGAACTTCAGCCTACTCTTCATCACTACTATATTGTGATCTGAGTCTATATCTGCTCTTGGGTACGCCTTACAGTCCAGTATCTGATTTCGGAATCTCTGTCTGACCATGATGTAATCTAATGGAAATCTTCCCTTATCTCCTGGCCTTTTCCAAATATACCTCCTCCTCTTGTGATTCTTGAACAGGGTATTCGCTATTACTAGCTGAAACTTGTTACAGAACTCAATTAGTCTTTCTCCTCTTTCATTTCTTGTCCCAAGCCCATATTCTCCTGTAACCTTTCTTCTACTCCTTCCCCTACAACTGCATTCCAGTCGCCCATGACTATTAGATTTTTGTCCCCCTTTACATACTGAATTACCCTTTCAATATCCTCATACACTTTCTCTATCTGTTCATCTTCAGCTTGCGATGTCGGCATGTATACCTGAACTATCGTTGTCGGTGTTGGTCTGCTGTCGATTCTGATTAGAACAACCGGGTCACTGAACTGTTCACAGTAACACACCCTCTGCCCTACCTTCCTATTCATAACGAATCCTACACCTGTTATACCATTTTCTGCTGCTGTTGATATTACCCGATACTCATCTGACCAGAAATCCTTGTCTTCCTTCCACTTCACTTCACTGACCCCTACTATATCTAGATTGCGCCTTTGCATTTCCCTTTTCAGATTTTCTAGTTTCCCTACCATGTTCAAGCTTCTGACATTCCACGCCCCGACTCGTAGAACGTTATCCTTTTGTTGACTATTCAATATTTTTCTCATGGTAACCTCCCCCTTGGCAGTCCCCTCCCGGAGATCCGAATGGGGGACTATTCCGGAATCTTTTGCCAATGGAGAGATCATCATGACACTTCTTCAATTACAGGCCACATGTCCTGTGGATACACGTTACGTGTCTTTAATGCAGTGGTTTCCATTGCCTTCTGCATCCTCATGTCGTTGATCATTGCTGATTCTTCCGCCTTTAGGGGCAATTTCCCACCCCTAGGACAAGAGAGTGCCCTGAACCTCTATCTGCTCCTCCGCCCTCTTTGACAAGGCCGTTGGCAGAATGAGGCTGACTTCTTATGCCGGAAGTCTTCGGCCGCCAATGCTGATTATTTATCAAAATTTAGGCAGTGGCGGGGATCGAACCCGGGACCGAAGACGCTACCCTAGACCACGGGTCCATTCATCTACCCCACACCTAATTTTATTGCTGCCAACAACATGTTTCATCTGCTCTAATTCCACTTATGTTACAGCCACATCAGCTCTGAGTTTTACTAACAACAGTTCCTCATTCATATGATGGAACAATAAGCACAGCTGATAAGTGCCAAAATCCTGCCCCATATTCTTCCAAGAAGGTTGTTTCACAGCATTCCACATGAAAACAATGCAGAAAACTTCACACTTTCAACCATTCCTTACTACTCTGAATCAGTTAGTATACTTGTCCACTGTGATGGAGGACCTTACATCCTCGGGAATTCAATTTGGGATGAGACTTCGCAGGTTAGTAGTATAGCAGAGAGATGTCCATCTGTAAAAGTTGTAAGGGAAAGGAAGAGGGGTGAAGGAAAAGGACTGGAGAGGTTTAGGGAAAGGGGTATATTTCAGAAAAGTCACCCAGAACCCTGGATCAGGGGAGACTTTCCAGAAAGTCTCCCCTGACCCAGGGTTCTGGGCGATTTTTCTGAAATACACCCCTTTCCCTAAACCTCTCCAGTCCTTTTCCTTCCTTCACCCCTCTTTAACTCTTCTGCCAGAAGGAGCCACTGGCTCTGAAAGCTTGTAAAAGTTAAATCTTTTTGTGTTTGTGTTCCCCTGTAGATTTTTTATCTATCCATTTATGTTATATTATCAACAGTCGATTATTTTCATTGTTACATAAAAGTTGTAAAGCGCACCAGCCAGAAGATTCCAAGGAAAAAGGGTCTATAGTTTAATCTGCAGCTCATATAGTGATCAATTTTTATGTCGTGGCAGCACTGCAAAATGGTTGTACCTGTAGCTAGCTCACTTGCCGCACAAGTGATGTGTGTTCAATCCTACCGTTGGGTAACTTTTTATTTATTTTTTAATTGTTTTAAAAATTACAATGACTTTATTTAAAAGTTAATGGCACAAAATATTATCTGTTAAATCAAAGAATTTTATTTAATTTGTGAAATAACAGTTACAGCTAATTAAAGTAAAATGTGAATTACAATTAAGTTTTCTTTTTAAAAAGTAGAATAATTTCAAATGCATTTAATAGAAGTAAATTAAAGTTGTATAATTTCAAATGAATTTAATGAAGGTAAATTGGAGCTTTAATTATCACTGTAATAAAATTTCAGGTAGAGCTTTTTATATTAAATTTTTTACATCATCATCTTTATTTGTCAGTTTCTTATTTTACACACAAGCACCAGAGTGATAATTACCACAGTAAGATTGGAACCAAAAAATATTTTTAAATGAAAGACATTTGTTAACATGAACTCCTTGTTTTAAGATCTGTTGGGAAATGTACTCTATTAACATTCATGAAAACTTCTCTTTCATCAAAAAGCCTGGGACATTTAACTAAAAAATGGTGATAGCAGCTGCTGACGCACTATTGAGTGTATTTTTCTGTAGTCTTCATGTGAGTTTATTTATCTATTATTTTCAATCAGATAAGGCAATTTTGCATATGCTTTATAACATTCTTTCATCTGTCAGTAGACTGAACAAGAGGAGTAAATTTCAGAAGAATCACTTTCATTGTACATGTCAGTGATTTCGCGTCATCCAGAAAGATTTTGCCATGTTATTCAAGCTTTGCTTGTCCTCCCCAAGGGTCAATAATTAATAGAAGCTGTTCTTTTATCAAGTAAGACTTTAAACAACAGTTGACAATGTCAGTACACAGTCCTGAAGTTAGCTTCCCAGATTTTGAAGATAATATTTTAGGTCCTTTATTTAACTGTTATAATTTTTAAAACAATTAAAAAAACAAAATTAAAAGTTACTTGACAGCAGGATTGAATGCAGATGGCCCACATGCCAAGCAAGCCTGCTACTGGTCCAGCCATTTAGCAGTACTGTCAAAGTGTATAGATCAACTGGTACAAGAGCTGCAAGTAAAATTTTTAGAGCCTTTTTTCTCCACATTTTCTCGCTAGTGAACGTTTCAGCTTTTATTGGTGGACACCCCTGAAGTCTCATCTAGAGCTGAATTTCCAAGACCACATGGCCCCCTTGTAAGTGCCAAAGGTGTCTCACATATTCTACCAAGCAGATTGTTTCACAGCCTCCTACATGAAAAACGTGTGGGCACATTTCACACTGTCAACTATTTCTCACTACTGTGAATCAGTTTCTACACTTGTTCATTGTGATGACATTTATTTGTAACCATCAGCCAAAACAGAGGGGTATTATAAGTTTAATGCGTGTATCTGTCTGTGGCATAGTAGCTCCCAAACGAAAGGTCCGATTTTAATACAATTTGTTGTATTTGAAAGCTGGTTTAATTGGAATGGTTCTTAGCTATATCCCATGAAATTCCATTCAGCCATTCAAACTTCAACAGCCAAATTAAGTAAAAATGTATTATGTCAGTGCACTCTCTTGGAATATGCTACATAATACATAAGAGCTACATCAAGTTACAGAGTACCAGATTGTAGAGCTTCAAAAATATCTAAATAAAAGTCTGTGAGGACGTATGTTTATTTTTTAAGGTTAACCAACAATGATGACTTTTGGCTTTAGAAGTTACCCATTTCAGCACCTACAAAGCAGAAAAAGGGCAATTTGATTCAACTGTAAAAAATAAACAAAAGCTCTCACAGACTTTTTTCCCACTCTTTTTGGGGTCTACAATTCAGAACTAAATGAAATGATTTTGCCCTAGTAGTTTAAGCAGCCTATTGCAAGTGAATGGAATGGCAGCCCACTTTCCTCCAATTTGATTTAGAATTATCGTCATTGTTCATGCTTATGCTACCCATGTTAGCTAAAATGTAATAAAACACAGTGAATAAACGTTTACGTGTATTAAACAAAGAAACAATTTCATGTTTCATCCCAGAAAGCATTTGTGTGAATGTGGGGATAGTATGTCAATTGTACCATGTCTACTAGTAAAATACAAAGTTTAAAAAGAATACAAAGTTTAAAAAGAATGAAATAAAACTTAAATTGAAATTTAAAAAATACCCGGACACAAAAAAACTCTAAGAAGTAAAAAAGAATTATATGTCTTGCCACTTTAAGTTTAATACAAGTAGTAATATTTTGATCCAAGCGTCATTGCATCGGAGGACCGCTAATTAAATAAAAAAAGAATACATGTAAAAATAAAAAAGTACGAAATTTAAATACAAGTCAGCTACCTGGGCAGAGTAGATACATATCAAAACAATAATATCAAAATCAGAGAGTCCAAGTCTTAATTAATTTAGTCTGACAAATTCGCAATGTAGACACAACCATCAATGATGCCTGTGCTCACACGACTACCCATTCATGTTACCTTACTTAGTCACGCCCCAAGTGCTACATGCCATGCATCATGCGACTCACAGTTTGATGAAGCATGAGTTAGTACACTACCATCAAACCATTGCAGGACACAGGCCTTCTAAGATAAATAAAATAAATAGGTAACTATTCTTTACTAATATTAGGCTTGTTAAAGATGGGTTGGTTTTTATATTTTGTTGTTGTTGGTGTTGTTGTCTTCAGTCCGGACACTGGTTTGATGCAGCTCTCCATGGTACTCTATCCTGTAAAAGCTGCTTCACCTCCCAGTACCAATTGAAACCTACATCTTTCTGAATCTGTTTAGTATATTCATCTCTTGGTCTCCCTCTATGATTTTTATGCTCCATACTGCCCTCCAATACTAAATTGGTGATCCCTTGATGCCTCAGAATATGCCCTACCAGCCGATCCTTTCTTCTAGTCAAGTTGGGCCACAAATTTCTCTTCTCTCCAATTCTATTCAATACCTCCTCATTAGTTATGTGACCTACCCATCTAATCTTCAGCATTCTTCTGTAGCACCACATTTCGAAAGCTTCTATTCTCTTCTCGTCCAAACTATTTATCGTCCATGTTTCACTTCCATACATGGCTACACTCCATACAAATACTTTCAGAAACGACTTCCTGACACTTAAATCTATACACGATGTTAACAAACTTCTTTTCTTCAGAAACACTTTCCTCGCCATTGCCAGTCTACATTTTATGTCCTCTCTACCTCGACCATAATTAGTTATTTTGCTCCCCAAATAGCAAAACTCATTCACTACTTGAAGTGTCTCATGTCCTAATCTAATTCCCTCAGCATCACCCGACTTAATTCAACTACATTCCATTATCCTTGTTTTGCTTTTGTTGGTGTTCACCTTGTATCCTCCATTCAAGACACTGTCCATTCCGGTCAGCTGCTCTTCCAGGTGCTTTGCTGGCTCTGACAGAATTACAATGTCATCGGTGAACCTCAAAGTTTTTATTTCTTCTCCATGGATTTTAATTCCTACTCTGAATTTTTCTTTTGTTTCCTTTACTGCTTGCTCAATAATACAGATTGAATAACATTGGGGATAGGCTACAACCCTGTCTCACTCCCTTCCCATTCCCAACCACTGCTTCCGTTTCATGCCCCTTGACTCTTATAACTGCCAACTGGTTTCTGTACAAATTGTAAATAGCCTTTCGCTCCATGTATTTGACCCATGTCACCTTCAGAATTTGAAAGAGAGTATTCCAGTCAACCTTGTCAAAAGCTTTCTCTAAGTCTACAAATTCCAAAAATATAGGTTTGCCTTTCCTTAATCTATTTTCTAAGATAAGTCATAGGGTCAGTATTGCCTCACGTGTTCCGACATTTCTACGGAATCCAAACTGATCTTCCCTGAGGTCAGCGTCTACCAGTTTTTCCACTCGTCTGTAAAGAATTCGTGTTAGTATTTTGCAGCCGTGGCTTATTAAACTGATAGTTCAGTAATTTTCACATCTGTCAATGCCTGCTTTCTTTGGGATTGGAATTATTATATTCTTCTTGAAGTCTGAGGGTATTTCACCTGTCTCATACATCTTGCTCACAAGATGGTAGAGTTTTGTTAGGCCTGGCTCTCCCAAGGCCGTCAGTAGTTCTAATGGAATGTTGTCTACTCCTGGGGCCTTGTTTCGACTTAAGTCTTTCAGTGCTCTGTCAAACTCTTTACGCAGTATCATATATCCCACTTCATTTTTATCTACATTCTCTTCCATTTCCATAATATTGTCCTCAAGAACATCATCCTTGTATAGACCCTCTATATACTCCTTCCACCTTTCTGCTTTCCCTTCTTTGCTTAGAACTGGGTTTCCATCAAAGCTCTTGATATTCATGCAAGTGGTTCTCCTTTCTCCAAAGGTCTCTTTAATTTTCCTGTAGGCAGTATTTATGTTACCCCTAGTGAAATAAGCCTCTACATCCTTACATTTGTCCTCTAGCCATCCCTGCCTAGCCATTTTGCACTTCCTGTCGGTATCATTTTTGAGACGTTTCTATTCCTTTCTGCCTGCCTCATTTACTGCATTTTTATATTTTCTCCTTTCATCAATTAAATTCAATATTTCTTCTGTTAACCAAGGATTTCTACTAGCCCTCGTCTTTTTACCTACTTGATCCTCTGCTGCCTTCACTATTTCATCCCTCAAAGCTACCCATTCTTCTTCTACTGTATTTCTTTCCCCCATTCCTGTCAATTGTTCCTTTATGCTCTCCCTGAAACACTGTGCAACCTCTGGTTCTTTCAGTTTATCCAGGTCCCATCTCCTTAAATTCCCACCTTTCTGCAGTTTCTTCAGTTTTAATCAACAGTTCATAACCAATAGATTGTGGTCAGAGTCCACATCTGCCCCTGGAAATGTCTTACAATTTAAAACCTGGTTCCTAAATCTCTGTCTTACCATTATATAATCTATCTTATACCTTTTAGTGTCTCCAGGGTTCTTCCATGTATACAGCCTTCTTTCACGATTCTTGAACCAAGTGTTAGCTATGATTAAGTTATGCTCTGTGCAAAATTCTACCAGGCGGCTTCCTCTTTCATTCCTTACTCCCATTCCACATTCACCTACTACGTTTCCTTCTCTCCTTTTCCTACTATCGAGTTCCAGTCACCCATGACTATTAAATTTTTGTCTCTCTTCACTATCTGAATAATTTCTTTTATCTCTTCATACATTTCATCATCTCTTCGTTATCTGTGGAGCTAGTTGGCATATAAACTTGTACTATTGTGGTAGGCATGGGCTTCGCATCTATCTTGGCCACAATAATGCATTCACTATGCTGTTTGTAATAGCTTACCCGCATTCCTATTCATTATTAAACCTACTCCTGCATTATCCCTATTTGATTTTGTATTTATAACCCTGTATTCACCTGACCAGAAGTCTTGTTCCTCCTGCCACCAAACTGCACTAATTCCCACTATATCTAACTTTAGCCTATCCATTTCCCTTTTTAAATTTTCTAACCTACCTGCCCGATTAAGGGATCCGACATTCCATGCTCCAATCCGTAGAATGCCAAATTTCTTTCTTTTATATTTTATCTAATTATAAGTTCACTAGGTATTTTGAGGTGTGGATGCAGAATCCATAGGTCTGGAAGAGATGACGCCAAACAGAAGTGGCTTATATCCAGCAATAATAAAAGTATGTGGTTCCACAAAGGATAGCTGATGTTAACATATTATTATTATTATTATTATTATTATTATTTACTTGACAGTCCCTGCACATGATGATGCTTGGATCAAAATATTACTACAGTAAAACTTCGTTAACATGAATCCGAAGGGACCAAAAAATCAGGAGTTCGTGTAAAAAAAATTCGTATTAAGTGAAAACACAAATTTTAATACATGTACAGCCGTATAACTAATGTGTAATACACTACACTATCTATCACATTATTGTAGACTTATAACACTATAAAGCGATTGTAAAATCCAAGTACTCACAAATTATGTATGTTACTTTCTTGGAAAAAATTCGGTCATGGTTCACTGAGTTTCATGGGAACGATAATAATTTGTAATTTCACAACCAATTGTAATGACAGCGTCCGCAAACCCAGCAGTGACGTCGGATGTTGAAGCGAACCGTTCTAAACAGTCCAAGGCTGTAAACATCTCCTGACGGGTAGGTGGAATGGTATCTGTATTCTCTTCCTCTTGACTTTCTTCTGATGGTCCTTCTTGCACCTCGTTCACAGATTTTGGCACATCCGATTCCACAGAAGCACAAACTGTCCATTCATCAGGAGAAGTGGCATCTTCTAACTCATGGACATCTTCAGTGTTGCTATGTCTCCAAGCTCTGTTAAAGCACTTCACTATATGATGTGACGATACCGAGTTCCAGGCTGCTGCGATGGCTTTTATTGCATCAAGCAGATTCCAATTTGGGGTTGCACTATTGTTTTCAGCAGAACGAATTGCAGCTCCTACAAGTCGCTTATGATAAGTTCCCTTTATGAGAGAGATTATGCCTGGTCTGAAGGCTGAAGGCGTATTGTGGCACTGGGTGGAAAAAACTGAACCTTCATGTTGGATAGGTTCAGATCATGAACGTTATGGACAGTACATCTGTCCAATGTAAGAAGAACATGTCTATTTTGAGCAACCATTCAACTGCTGAAACGAAGAAGCCACTTGCGAAATGATGTGCCATCAATCCAAGCTTTCTTGTGGTGAGAGGAGATGCGAGGTAAAGTGTCCACATTTACGTTTTTAAAACAACATGGTTTCTTGAATTTACCGATAACCCAAGGACGAAACTTCTCACTGCCGTCAGCATTACAGCACAGTACAACAGTCACACGTTGTTTGCTTTGTGCTCCACCGTGACACTTATCACCTTTTATCCCCAAGGTGTGGTTTGGAAAAAGATCGTAGAAACATCCAGTTTCATCCATGTTAAACACATCACACAAGGCATACTTTTCCCTCACTTGGTTGAATTCATGCAACCAGCTGTTTGCACTTTCTTCATCAACTTTATTTGCTCCACCACAAATTTGTACAGATGAAATTGAATGTCTCTTTTGGAACTGATACAACCATCCAGCAGAA
This sequence comes from Schistocerca nitens, assembly GCF_023898315.1. NCBI lineage: Eukaryota > Metazoa > Arthropoda > Insecta > Orthoptera > Acrididae > Schistocerca > Schistocerca nitens. The sequence continues at coordinate 601,929,748 of NC_064619.1, read as the reverse complement.
CAACGGAAGTCTTCGATGCCCATATCTTTAGCAATATCATTTGCTTTTGACTGAATCATAGGGCCAGTTAAAGGTATGTTAAGTGCACGCATATCATTGAACCATTCTAGCAGTAACATCCCGATGTCTTTATACTTGGCGGTACGAAGTCGTTTAGATAAGATTCCAGAACCTGATGCCGCAGCATTAATAATTTTTTATCAATTCTTAATAATCATAGATAAAGTAGATTTAGGTATCCCCAACTGCTCTGCAATTGCTGTTTTCTTGGTACCACGGTCCACTTCATCTAGAATCTTAAGCTTTAACTGTAGATTTAGAGCTGGCTGTTTCCTTTTTGCCATTTTCGCATGCTATGGTACCGGTTGTAACTGTGGCTTTTATTCAGTATTCCAACTCGATACGGCTACGACTAACAGAACACCTGTCAAATCTGGCACCGAGCACATTCCTAAATGCTGCTGCACACATTATTGAATGTCTTACAACGTACAGCATACACTGATTGTTGAGGTGATAATCGCAGCTACCAACCCACAACACGTTAGAAATGAGTCAACAGTAAGTATAATTAGCTTTGTAGCTACATTTCCTACATTCATTTTGGAAAAAAAAAAAAAAAATACGCTTTAGAATACTCTAAGGTCTGAAGATTGTGTTACAGTTAAATTTAATCCCGCTAGGAACTGAAACAGAGTTCGTAATTCGCCTTAACCGAAATTCGTGTTAACCGATAAAACATACCATAAGAACTAAAGTATTCCTGGCGGGACCAATATTTTTTTCGCGTTAATTGCGAGTTTGTCTCATGCGAGTTCGCGCTAACGAGGTTATACTGTACTTATATTAAACTTAAAGTGGCAACACACATTAATTTACTTTTTAGAGGTTTATTCAAATTTTTAATTTAAGATTTTACCTAGATTGATTACTTAAGGCAAACAAAAATTTACACAGGTCAGTGATGACAAACCTTCTTCAATGAAAGTTGCTTATTCTCGTGTTGAATCCTAATATGATAACAAGAAAAGTTGCATCACATACGATTTTTTTTAACAATTAAAACTGAATACTGAGAAAACACATCCTGTAGCAATTTTAATGGTATCTATTTCATATACTATTTCAATTAAAAATAATATGCACCTGAAATAAGGTTAGTACTGTCAAACTACCATCAGCTCATTGGTGGTTCTTTTAGTGCTGGAACCTTGGTGATCTGACAAAATCTGTGGTTAGCTCTACACATTAAGAAGGGACTAATGAAATGGTTTGTGAAAGCCCTACCCTCATATGAAGAATGTTTCAAGTAGTGCATGATTCAAGACAAAAGAACAGATTTCAGTTGTTAATTAAAGATAAACTATGAAAGATAGGAACACATTGCACATCACTGGATACAGTACGGTTCAAAGTTTTTACATAGCTGCACTATTGTTTGTTTGTAGCAACATGGCAACTACATCACAAGAGAAAACGTACAATCTGCCGTCGATTCAGCAAGAAGACGCCTCTGCACAAACAGCTTTATGATCGGCGTACAAAATTCTTGGAACCTGTATGCATATGCAAAAGGAGCACTGGTCGGTCAAGTACATCTGATGAAAACACTGAGCGTATACAATGTGCATTCACACAGGGCCTTTGGAAGTCCCCAAGACAGGCAGACCAGGAACTTCAAAAAACAACAGTGTGGCATGTTATGAAACGACACCTGCGTATGAGGCCTCACAAGTTACAGTTACTGCAGCAATTGTCCCCCAGTGACAGTAACAGAATGTACATATGGTAGAGGACACATTTTCCAAAAAGACTGATTTTTTATAACAAATCAACTTTTCATCTATCGGGTAGAGTAAACTGGCATAATGTAAGAATTTGGGGGTCACAAAATCCCGGAATCTTCATTGAACATGACAGACTCACTGAACTGAATGCGTTTTGTGCTGTTTCTGTTCACAAAGTTTATGGGCCTGTCTTCTTTGAGGAGGAAACTGTGATAGAAATGTCATACCTGGACATGCTGCAAATTGGTTCTTTATGCATGATGGCACCCTGTCTCATTTTCACCTTGAAATGCAGCATTATCTGAACACCACTATCTCAAAACAATGGATTGGAAGATGTGGGCAATAAGATTTGGTTCATTGATTTTGGCCTCACAGGTCACCTTGCAATTTTTTTCTGTGTGGGTGTGGGGGGGATACATAAAAGACTGTTTTTGGCCCACCTATGGCAGCTACTCTTAGAGCTGAGAAATCGAATTGTTGGAGCTGTCAATTCCATAAAGAGAAACTTGTTGATTTGTGTGTGGAATAAAATGCATTACTGTTTTGATGTTTCTCGAGCAATTCATGTTACTCATGTTGAGTGTATGGTATAGTGAAACTTCCTGGCAGATTATAACTGTGTGCCGGACCGAGACTCGAACTCGGGACCTTTGCCTTTCGCGGGCAAGTGCTCTATCAACTGAGCTACCCAAGCACGGCTCACACCCCGTCCTCACAGCTTTACTTCCGCCAGTACCTCATCTCCTACCTTCCAAAATTAACACAAGCTAAGCCATGTCTCCGCAATATCCTTTCTTTCAGGAGTGCTAGTTCTGCAAGGTTCACAGGAGAGCTTCTGTTAAGCCGATCCCTTCTTGTAGTCAGATTGTCCCACAATTTCCTCTTCTCCCCAATTCTATTCAGTACCTCCTCATTAGTTACGTGATCTACCCATCTAATCTTCAGCTTCTTCAGTAGCACCACATTTCGAAAGCTTCTATTCTCTTCTTGTCTAAACTATTTATCAACCATGTTTCACTTCCATACATGGCTACACTCCATACAAATACTTTCAGAAAAAACTTCCTGACACTTAAATCTATACTCGATGTTAACAAATTTCTTTTCTTCAAAATTGCTTTCCTTGCCACTGCCAGTCTACATTTTATGTCTTCTCTACTTTAACCATCATCAGTTATTTTGCTCCCTAAATAGCAAAACTCATCTACTACCTGAAGTGTCTCATTTCCTAATCTAATTCCATTATCCTCATTTTGGGTTTGTTGATGTTCATCTTATATCCTCCTTTCAAGACACAAGTTCATTCCATTCAACTGCTTTTCCAGATCCTTTGCTGTCTCTGACAGAATTACAATGTCATCGGCAAACCTCGAAGTTTTTATTTCTTCTCCACGGATTTTAATTCTTACTCAAAATTTTTCTTTTTTTTTCCTTTACTGCTTGCTCAATATACAGATTGAATAAAATTGGAGATAGCTACAACCCTGTCTCACTCCCTTCTAAACCACTGCTTCCCTTTCATGCCCCTCTACTCTTTATAACAGTCATCTGGTTTCTGTACAAATTGTAAATAGCATGTCACTCCCTGTATTTGACTCGTGCCAGCTTCAGAATTTGAGAGAGTATTCCAGTCAACATTGTCAAAAGCTTTTTCCAAGTTTACAAATGCTAGAAATGTGGGTTTGCCTTTCCTTAATCTATCTCCTAAGATATGTCGTTTGGCTTCTACTAGTTTTTCCATTCGACTGTAAAGAATGTGTGTTAGTTTTTTGCAGCCATGACTTATTAAACTGATAGTTCGGTAATTTTCACACCTGCCTTCTTTGGGATTAGAATTATTACATTCTTCTTCAAGTCTGAGGTTATTTCACTTGTCTCATACACCTTGCTCGCCAGATGGTAGAGTTTTGTCATGGCTGGCTCCCCCAAGGCCATCAGTAGCTCTAATGGAAGGTTGTCTACTCCCGGGACCTTTTTTTTTTTACTTAGGTCTTTCAGTGCTCTGTCCAATTCTTCACGCATTATCATATCTCCCATCTCATCTTCATCTACGTCCTCTTTCATTTCCTTAATATTGCCCTTAAGTACATCGCCGTTGTACAGACACTCTATATACTCCTTCCACCTTTCTGCATTCCTGTCTTCGCTTAGGACTGGTTTTCCATCTGAGATCTTGATATTCATACACGTAGTTCTCTTTTCTCCGAAAGTCTCTTTAAATTTCCTGTAGGCAGTATCTATCTTACCCCTAGTGTTATATGCCTCTACCTCCTTACATTTGTCCTCTAGTCGTCCTTGCTTAAAAGTTTTGATCTCATTTTTGAGACGTTTGTATTCTTTTTCACCTGCTTCATTTACTGCATTTTTATGTTTTCTCCTTTCATCAATCAAATTCACCTACTTGACTCTCTGCGGCCTTCGCTATTTCATCTCTCAAAGCTAACCATTCTTCTTCTACTGTATCTCTTTCCCCCGTTCTTGTCAATCATTCCCTAATGCTCACTCTGAAATTCTCTACAACCTCTGGTTCTTTCAGCTTATCCAGATTCCATCTCCTTAAATTCCTACCTTTTCGCAGATTCTTCAGTTTTAATCTACAGTTCATAACAATAGATTGTGTTCAGAATCCACATCTGTCCCTGCAAAAGGTCTTACGATTTAAAACCCTGTTCCTAAATTTCTGTCTTAACATTATATAACCTATCTGAAATCTTAAAGTATCTCCAGGCGTCTTCCTCATATATAACCTCCTTTCGTGATTTTTATATCAAGTGTTAGTTATGATTAAGTTATGCTCTGAGCAAAATTCTACCAAGTGGCTTCCTCTTTCATTCCTTACCCCCATTCCATATTCACCTACTACTTTTCATTCTCTTCCTTTCCCTACTATTGAATTCAAGTCCCCCATGACAATTAAATGTCTCCCTTACCTATCCGAATAATTTCTTTTATCGCATCATACATTTCTTCAATCCCTTCATCATCTGTGGAGCTAGTTGGCATATTAACTTTTACTACTGTGGCAGTCATGGGCTACGTGTCTATGTTGGCAACAATCATGCGTTCACTATGCTGTTCGTAGTAGCTTATCAGCACTCCTACTTTTTTTTTTAAATTCATTATTAAAACTACCACTGCATTATCCCTGTTTGATTTTGTATTTATACTGCTGTATTCATCTGACAAAAAGTCTTGTTCCTCTTGCCACCGAACTTCACTAATTCCCACTATATCTAACATACCTATCCATTTCCCTTTCTAAATTTTCTAACCTACTGGCCCTATTACAGGATTTGACATTCCATGCTCCGATCCGTAGAATGCCAGTTTTCTTTCTCCTGATAATGTCCTCCTGAGTAGTCCCCACCTGGAGATCTGATGAAACACTTACAGACACAACATGTTAAGTGAAATTTATGGGAGAAATACCTCAGCTCTTCGAAACAAACACAGGTGTATGGCAAGCTGATGGCCCATTCTCAATTCTTTAAATGTGTTCTAAAAAAAAGTGAGAGTTTGAAATGGAAAATGGAAACAAAAACATAGAATTAAACTGTCTCGTATTCGCTGATGACTTTGCTATACTTCCTGAAAATGTGACAGCTACAAATTAATCTTTTAGACGAAATAACCAGGGAGGGAGGGAGGGGGAGGGGGGGAGAGAGGGGAGGGAGAGAGAGAGAGAGAGAGAGAGAGAGAGAGAGAGAGAGAGAGAGAGAGAAAATGAATTTACAAATATAAAAAATGCTGAAGAATTTCTGAAAACATATATTCGCCAAACTGAAAACATTAAAAAATTTAAATATCTTGGAGAGATAATCCGAAAGGCAAGTAATTAGAAAACATTAGGACCATGGAAAAACTATGGAAGGTTGGAAATTATGTAGTAATGATGAATCTACTGAAAAGTAGACAACATATCAGAAGTTATGAGAAAAGAAGACTGGTATTTCTTGGACATTTATATCAAATGCAAGACAATAGATTAACCAAAGACATTTAAATATTTGTGAGATAAAACATCAACAAGACGTTGGACCCATGAAGCAAAAAAGGGTTCAGAGAAAATATTATAAAAGCTGAAGAAACAATTGACAGAAGTGTGCAGGGAAAAAATATTCAATATGGAAGGGCTCCAAGACAGGAGAGTGGAAAAAAATTGGTCTGAAGTCACCACAAGACAGGAAAACAACAGTTAACAGGTTATAGCGTACTGGAAGAACAACATGGCCTCTAGTTTACCTATCCAAGAAGAGGGGTGCGAAGAAGAAAAAAGAGAACAGAAACTACGAAGTAAAATAAAGTGAAATAATTAGCCAATTTAACATAATCAGTAATCTGAAATTGATTGAAAATCATTATCACTACTCACTATAACACGTTAACTAGTACTGTTACAAGGGTTAGATTTGTTATCATTTCATCTACATCTACATGGTTACTCTGCAATTCAGACTGGCAGAGGGTTCATCGAACCATTTTCATACTACTTCTCCACCATTCCACTCTCGAATGCGCGTGGGAAAAAGGAACACCTAAATCATAGCATTTGAGCACTGATTTATTTTATTATGATGATCATTTCTCCCTACGTAGGTGGGTGCCAACAAAATATTTTTGCATTCGAAAGAGAAAGTTGGTGATTGAAATTCTGCAAAGAGATCTTGCTGCAAAGAAAACCGCCTTTGTTTCAGTGACTGCCACCCCAATGTGCGAGTCATATCATTGACACTATCACCCCTATTGCACAATAACACGAAACAAGCTGCCCTTCATTGCACTTTTTCGATGTCCTCCGTCAATTCTACCTGGTAATGATCCCATACCACGCATCAATATTCCAGCAGAGGACGTACAAGTGTAATGTAGGCTGTCTCTTTAGTGGGTTTGTCACATCTTCTAAGTGTTCTGCCAACAAAGCACAGTCTTTGTTCCACCTTCCCCACAATATTATCTATGTGGTCTTTCCAGTTTAAGTTGCTCATAATTGTAATTCCTAGGAATTTATCGAACTGACAGCCCTTAAATTTGTGCGATTTATCGTATGTTTTTGTTGTTGTGGTCTTCAGTCCTGAGACTGGTTTGATGCAGCTCTCCATGCTATTCTATCATGTGCAAGCTTCTTCATCTCCCAGTACCTACTGCAACCTACATCCTTCTGAATCTGCTTAGTGTATTCATCTCTTGGTCTCCCTCTAAGATTTTTACCCTCCACGATGCCCTCCAATGCTAAATTGGTGATCCCTTCTTCTAGTCAAGTTGTGCCACAAGCTCCTCTTCTCCCCAATTCTATTCAATACCTCTCATTAGTTATGTGATCTAACCACCTAATCTTCAGCATTCTTCTGTAGCACCACATTTCGAAAGCTTCTATTCTCTTCGTGTCTAAACTATTTATCATCCATGTTTCACTTCCATACATGGCTACACTCCATACAAATACTTTCAGAAATGACTTCCTGACATTTAAATCTATACTCGATGTTAACAAATTTCTCTTCTTCAGAAACGCTTTCCTTGCCATTGCCAGTCTACATTTTATATACTCTCTACTTCGACCATCATCAGTTATTTTGCTCCCCAAATAGCAAAACTTCTTTACTACTTTAAGTGTCTCATTTCCTAATCTAATTCCCTCAGCATCCAACACTGCTTCCCTTTCATGCTCCTAGACTCTTATGCCTGCCATCTGGTTTCTGTACAAATTGTAAATAGCCTTTCGCTCCCTGTATTTTACCCCCACCACCTTTAGAATTTGAAAGAGAGTATTCCAGTCAACATTTTCAAAAGCTTTCTCTAAGTCTACAAATGCTAGAAATGTAGGTTTGCTTTTCCTTAATCTTTCTTCTAAGATAAGTCATAGGGTCAGTATTGCCTCACGAGTTCCAACATTTTTACGGAATCCAAACTGATCTTCCCCAAGGTCGGCTTCTACTAGTTTTTCCATTCGCCTGTAAAGAATTCGCATTAGTATTTTGCAGCTGTGACTTATTAAACTGATAGTTTGGTAATTTTCACATCTGTCAACACCTGCTTTCTTTGGGATTAGAATTATTATATTCTTCTTGAAGTCAGAGGGTATTTCGCCTCTCATACATCTTGCTCACTAGATGGTAGAGTTTTGTCAGGACTGGCTCTCCCAAGGCTGTCAGTAGTTCTACTGGAATGTGTTCTACCCCGGGGGCCTTGTTTCAACTTAGGTCTTTCAGTGCTCTGTCAAACTCTTTACGCAGTATCATATATCCCACTTCATCTTTATCTACATCCTCTTCCATTTCCATAATATTGTCCTCAAGAACATCGCCCTTGTATAGACCCTCTATATACTCCTTCCACCTTTCTGCTTTCCCTTCTTTGCTTAGAACTGGGTTTCCATCAAAGCTCTTGATATTCATGCAAGTGGTTCTCCTTTCTCCAAAGGTCTCTTTAATTTTCCTGTAGGCAGTATCTATGTTACCCCTAGTGAAATAAGCCTCTACATCCTTACATTTGTCCTCTAGCCATCCCTGCCTAGCCATTTTGCACTTCCTGTCGGTATCATTTTTGAGACGTTTCTATTCCTCTTTGCCTGCCTCATTTACTGCATTTTTATATTTTCTCCTTTCATCAATTAAATTCAATATTTCTTCTGTTAACCAAGGATTTCTACTAGCCCTCGTCTTTTTACCTACTTGATCCTCTGCTGCCTGCATTATTTCATCCCTCAAAGCTACCCATTCTTCTTCTACTGTATTTCTTTCCCCCATTCCTGTCAATTGTTCCTTTATGCTCTCCCTGAAACACTGTGCAACCTCTGGTTCTTTCAGTTTATCCATGTCCCATCTCCTTAAATTCCCACCTTTTTGCAGTTTCTTCAGTTTTAATCTACAGTTCATAACCAATAGATTGTGGTCAGAGTCCACATCTGCCCCTGGAAATGTCTTACAATTTAAAACCTGGTTCCTAAATCTCTGTCTTACCATTATATAATCTATCTTATACCTTTTAGTGTCTCCAGGGTTCTTCCATGCATACAGCCTTCTTTCATGATTCTTGAACCAAGTGTTAGCTATGATTAAGTTGTGCTCTGCGCAAAATTGTACCAGGCAGCTTCCTCTTTCATATCTTAGCCCCAATCCATATTCACCTACTATGTTTCCTTCTCTCCCTTTTCCTAATCTCGAATTCCAGTCACCCATGACTATTAAATTTTCGTCTCCCTTCACTACCTGAATAATCTCTTTTTATCTCGTATACCTAAAATTTAATGGATTTATTTTAGTACCCATGTGGATGACCTCGCACTGTTCTTTGTTTAGTTCCAATTGCCACTTTTCGCATCATACAGAAATTCTCTCTAGATCGTTTTAGAACTGGAATTGATCATCTGATGATTTTACTAGACGGTAAATTACAGTGTCATCTGCAAACAATCTAAGGGGGCTGCTCAGATTATCACCTAGATCATTTATGTAAATCAGGAACAGCAGAGGGCCTATGACACTACCTTGCAGAATGCCGGATATCACTTCTGTTCTACTTGATGATTTGCTGTCTATCACTATGAACTGTGACCTTTCTGAGAGGAAATCATGAATCTAGTCATACAAGTGAGACGATACTCCATATGCACGCAATTTGATAATAGTCGCTTGTGAGGAACGGTATCAAAAGCCTTCTGGAAATCTAAGAATACGGAATCGATCTGAGATCCCTTGTCGACAGCACTCATTACTTCATGAGAATAAAGAGCTAGATGTGTTGCACAAGAACAATGTTTTCTGAATCCTTGTTGGTTATGTATCAATAAGTCATTTTCTTCAAGGTGATTCATAATGTTCGAGTACAGTGTTCGCTGCCGAGTATTATGACTTCCCGATAGTTAATTACTACAAATATGATTACATTAGCATTTCCACAACTGCGCATGCAGTAAAGCTAAACCTCTCATTTTCTATTACTTCACAGCAGCTTTTTACAACTAAAAGAATCAAACTTAGCAGCCTTTCAAGATTGCAATGATCTCTCCAGCGTCAAGATGTAAGTGCCCACAGATTATTCAGAGTGTTCTTTTTAATGAACTGACTTCTACTATTAGAAGTATTTAATACCACAGTAAAACTCTGGTTTTTAGGGAAATTCAAATATTTGCTTTATTGAGTAAACTTTAATACAACACTATGTCATTAATGCTGTGGTCACATGGCATAATGTTCTTCTAAAATATATAATGACTGCATTAAATATATTATGGTTGTAATATAAAAGCAGACAGTATCGAAAAATATTATTGCACTTGAGTAACAATATTTGTTTTAACTTTGGTGAAATTAGAAGTCAGATACTACAAAGCTCAAGTCATACAGTAAGTACAAAATTGAAATGCCCATCAATTCACCTGTCACCCAACATTTCAAAAGTACTCCAGAACTAAAATCTGAACACCAAAGATAAATGGTTTACATTAAAACTGTGGGCAAGATATCTGCAGAAACTAAACAGTGGAATTAACAGTGAAGCCCCTGACAGCACCCAGGTAACGGCCACTGAATGTAACAAATTACACAAGAGGAAAGAGTAATGACCACTGCCTTTATTCATTATATAAAAAAAAAGGGCTGACTTGATAACATGTAGTCATCTGCTGTTTCTTATTGTACTATAGGTACGATAATTGTAAAATAGCAGTCCAGTAACTTCGAGATTCAGATCAAAAGCCTACATGTCTTCTATTGCCAACCAGTGTGTGTTATTTAGGTATGGTGGCCAATCTAAAATAATTATGTTCTACACTAAAACTTACTCGAGATTACTTAGATTGAGATTTACTAATGTCAGACAGCATGAATGTATCTTCACAAGCACCACTGAAATACAGTAAAAAGTTTCTGGCATCTGGATACATACTAAATGGACTGTTATTCCCTGAACTACTTTTCAACCTGTTTGAATGCAATTTAGAAAATACAACGCCATTTACAAAAAACAATTAGAAATCAAAATATGTTGCAGATATTGGGCACTGTAACACTGGATATCATCTTACAGGCACACTAAAAAGCAATTTTAATAGCCATCAGATATCAAATATTTTAGTTATCGGAGTTCAATTGTTAGAAAAGTTGTTTCATATTATCTTGGAAATTACGTGCTTAACAGATACTCTATACCATATGACGTGCATAACATAAAGAGTCATTTCAAACATTAAATCATACTCAAAGATCTGTAGTTACTAGGATCTTCAAAATTTAACTAAAGCAAATAAAGATAGAAAAATCTTCTACATACTTAAAGGCATATGCATTAACTGCCGCTTGGGTAGTTAGTAGTCTTTTCTATCTTTGTTGTATTATAAATCATACTTATTTTTACATTTAATAACTGATTATTGTCATTAATGTAAGAACTTGTTACTCAACACACCATTAAAATTTAAATATTTAACAACAAAATGGCACTATTTTCAACTAAATCTTTAAATATAAATATGGCAAGAAAAATTATTGGTATAATCATATTTAAAGCACAACAGTCAACCAACACCAACTTTCCAGTCTAATAGTACTTGCATAACAATATGGTTCTTAGCACAAATATGTAAACATTTAAGAAAAAATAACATGACACCATAATTTACTACCACACACACACACAATTCAAAATGTTAAATAAAAGTACTGGACATTTCTAAAAACATTTCATAACAGAAATATTTACCATCAGACAAAAACAAAAAAGTTGAGTATTATATAATTTCAATACTGATCATTTGTAATCATAGAGAAAGTGACTGCAAAGTATAAAAATCAAATTTTTGTATACAATGATAATAATAATAGCACAAAATTCTCTAGTAATTATAAAATACTGTTACAGTTAGTAAATGGAACTATGTAAAGATGGCCCAACCAGGATCTCAAAAATGTTACTAAAATTATGCTGGCAATGAAAATATGCACAATAATTATTTCATGTTGAACTTTGTATTTAAAAATTATAATTCTGTCTGTGAACAAATGTAGCAGCAGAGAGACAAACTAGGTTGCACATTTGTAGGGACCACTTTACTACCTCAGAGGAAAATACCACCAAAAACCAATTATTTCAACTTCACCAGTTACATCTGTCTAGCTTCCCACCACTTCTTCATTCAGATTATGGAAACCTTGAGCTCCAGAGATTCAAGTTACATAGCACAATCAATCACATTAGGGCATTTTTGTTGGGTAGCAGTTTCAACCTTTCATCAAATACTCCATGAGAACTTACTTACACTCAGTGTTACAAAATTAGAAATTAATTTGTTTTCATCGATTAAAGAAATAAAGAAGGTACTTGTATTTGTATGACTAGCATTACTTACAAATTATTTTAGTTTTACATAATAATTTCACAAATTAGTTTGAGTGTGTGCATTTGTACTCAACAACTCATGTTCCTATCCTATTTAAAAACACAAATATGACAGCATTTAAGTCCAAAATTACAGGTACAAGTAAACTGAATATTTCCACGATTAACTACATTAGTATGCACCCCAAAATCACATTTGCCTCACTAGAATTGCTTTTTTAACCTGTTATACTATTTCAAGTCTCTGTTTTTAGTTATCTTTTTCTTCCCAAATTTGTTTCATCAAACAAGTTTCATTTAAATATAATGTTAATTTCTCCATATTATTTACTTTACATGGACTAACTTATAAATGGAATGTGCAATCAATAGTTCACCACGTGCCCCCAAGATGATCATATTAGGTGCCATTGTAACTTTCTCTCTGTTAGCAAGTCTGCAAATTTACACAATAATCGAAAAGGCAAGTAATTTGGATCCTCTCTGTACTTGTAAAAGATAACAATCTTAAAAAAGGGAAACACATACTTTTCTTACATTTATGCAATAAATAAGATCTGGACATTGTAGTGTGCTTTGTCTGATGGGTGACTAGAAACTTGAAGGACTTTAACCTCCTTACCGCAAAAGTGCCACACAATAAGTTTAGACAGTAAATGTTAACATCATTTGGACCATAATAATTCCACTTCCAGTCATTCTGACAATACTTAATCATCCATTTAATATAAAGAATCTTTCAAAATCAGGAAAATTTTAACAACATTAGAGAAAAAGCCAGTGCTTGAATTTTATGGCAGTGACTGATCTGATGAATAACGACAATAACATGTACGATAATTACTGAAAAATATCTTCATTAAAACGCTTGTTACTATTAAATGCTGTACTATCAATGGATTACAAAATTTTACGACACAATCATCTTTTATTGCAAATAGAGCAACTGATGGGCTGCTGCACAAATCCCTAATACAGCAGCTGAAACCGTATATAAGGTGTAAATGGCCCGAATGAATATTTAATTATTAATGTCCACCTGCACCAAAGGCAGAATGAATATACACTTAGTTATTTTCAACTTCTATCGTGCAGGGATCAAGGAAGACTTCTGCAGTAACTTCGTTAACTACAAGCACAAGCTACTGACGCACTTATGGCACAGGCTTTCAACTGTCTGTGCAACAGCCATGCTCTTTAACATTTGTTTTCAGTCTATTATACACAATGAATTGAAGAAAGAATGAAGAACACTAAGTATGTTTCTTGCATAAGGTGAAGAAGTCTGATACAAAAAGAGATAACCAGGGAACTAAACTGAGCTATACTGCAATAAAGCAGTTTACTTTAAAAGCAATCCTGCAACAGCTGTTTTTTAAGTCTAACTGAAATTGTCACCTACCATTGAACATGCAATGCATAACATTAATGTATTCCGTAATATTTTATATTGTTTTAAAATTGTACAACTAGGTATGTTGCTACATACAATAAATAAAAGAGAGAACACAGTATGAAAATAGGTACTTTCCGAGGGACTAGTAACTAAAAGTAATGATTCTTCATCGAATGTCGCTAATGTTTGACTTTGAGCCAAAAATGCGAATCAACTGATCTTCATAGTCATCAATGTTTCGCTTCATGATTTCCATACATGGCCCCAATAGTCTCTCAAATGCTTCCACATCCAGAACTGAAAAATAATGAAAAATACATTTAAAAACTATTGGTAGAAACAAGAATTTAAGTACGAGATAAGCTGGGAAAGCAACAACACATAATTTTTGGGCAGCAGAAGGTAGACTGGAGAGAAAAATTGCAATACGAAGAATACTATCGCAAATAAATAATCCAACTCCTCACATTTACCTCAGAGGCTTTACAACGGGTGCAGATAACTTTCTAATTCTGCTAGTGATTTAGTAACGTGTCACAAGTCAAAATTCTTGGTAAAATTAATCAGTAATAATGTCTTACTTGAAAACTATGTACATGAGACAACTGCTATAAACCACAAAGCATGCAATATAAGTAGGTTTCATCACAAAACATGTTTAGGTGGTTTGAAGTGTTCAGGGTGGAAAGGAAGTTCCCTAGGATGAGGGAATATGTGGGATGCTGATAAAATTTTCCCACTCAAAATTGGTTTTGAACTAATGGATATCTAAGTACTATACTAAAAGTTGACCAAATAGAAAATTTGTTTAATTTCTGCAGTGAAAAGTTTGTTTCAGTTTGATTCCAAAGGTTTTCAGCAATAAAAAAAAAGGAAAATTTATCACCAGTGTGTAGATAGATAAGTGAGTCATGTTTCTGTAACAAAAGCCAACTGGCAAAAAAGTGTGCTTCTGAGTGTCATGCAAACACAAAAAAGAAAGGATGATTTGAGTTTAAATTCCTGTATAAAATTAGGCGATTACAGAAAAAGCATAGACATGATTCCAAAAGAGATAGGGGGAGAAATGTGGCTGTGACCTCATGCAAGGAACTATCCCAAAATTCAGCTTAAACAATTTAGGGAAACCACAGAAAATATCAGTCAGGACAGTCGGTCCGTGATTGGTGCCCTAATTCTCACAAATAAAAGTCCAGTTTCATCCTCACTATGGTGCCTCACTCAGTCAAACAACAGAAGAGAGACAAAACTAGGTCAATGCCACATCCTTATTACTATGAGGACTAACTTACTGATATGAAGTCTTGAAGGACAACACACTGTAACTGTTAAACATGTGCATCCTCCTAGTAGGAGGCTGCAGATTCACAGTAGAAGACAAAACATAAGGATCAAGATCAAGCTGCAACCAATAGAAATTGTGTACTAGTGCTCAATTGTTATTCTGAGGATTATTAATAGTATATTAAGTTGTTTATAGTAAAACTAATTTTTGGGACTGTACCAATACTTTTCCTGACATACCTCATAATGCTACTTTGGCATAAGTAGAAAATTAAATTGATATCAGCTTGACATTTGAGGTGGACATCATTAACCCTTTGAGTACTGCAGACGAGATATGCCGCGGCGCTCCACCTTGCCGCGGGGGGCCTGCGGACGTTGTTTGCTGCTAAAGTGGGCTTTCCCGTGGGCCCTGTAGGTGGCATTCGCCATGTGGCCTGATCAGTACTTGAGTCCTAATGACGGCTTATACCGCAGCCGGTTCCACTGCCTGTGGGCCTGAGCACGTCAATAGCTGCTCAGGGCTCCAAGATGGCCTGTCACACATTCTTTTGTCCCGTGCACTCCCTGAGATGGACGTACCCTACTTATTGTTCTGTGCGGCTGTCCCTGCTATCTGGGAAACACTCTGCTATGGATTTCGCAGTTGCTGTTTGACATTCGTGCTAGCTGGTTCATGTGATCTTCTGCATTCTGCTTATGTGGTGTCGTTTGGCTATCTGCTGTTTCATCAGGATTTTTAGAGTGCTGTCACTTTTGAGTTCCACAGACAAATGGTACATCGGTGTTGTTGCACTGACGAAGAGATACTGGAAATACTGACAAGGAGTGACAGTGACAGTGAGTGTGGCATCTTCAATGAATGTAGTGACTATGAAGATTCATCAGAAGAATCTCGTAGTAATAAACCTCCAAGTACTTCACCTAGTAGAGCTCGCCAGGACAGTTCTTCAGATCCTGAAAGTGAAGATGAATTGATATGTAAAAGGCCACGCCATAGTGAGAATGAGAAATTTGATTGGCAAAAACGTGATTTCAATCCAGTACTTCATGGATTTGATGACTCATCTTCAGGACATAATTGCCAACTAGTGCCTGATTCAATCATTCTATACTTTTTCATGCTATTTCTATCAGAAGATCTGTTGAAATTTATAGCACTTGAAACGAACCGATTTTTCACTTTCACCATGGCAAATACGTCAGAATCAGTTCATTCTCGACTATCCACCTGGAAAGATACTGGTTTTGAGGAAATGTATAGCTTCCTTGATATTTGGCTTCTTATGGCTAGAGTTAAAAAGTTGAGAACAAAGGAATATTAACAAACTGCCTATTGGCTTCTGTCTCGGGTTCTTCGGCCGACGTTCATCTAATGATTTTTCTGACGTTTCGCCAGCACGAGTGGCTGGCATTGTCAAAGCTTCACCCTCCATTGCCGGTGGTGAACTGGAGGCGAGCTCGCGGCCGCAGACTATATGTACCTGGCGCGCCAACGTCCGAGGGCTTCTCCGCGGTCATTTCCGGTGCGGTTCTCCTCTTGCTACCTGCGACGGTCGTTCGCTGCAGTACGGGAAGCCAGGATCCGTTTACCTTAAGGCTTTCCTCTTTCTTGTTGAAACTGTTCGCGTGTTTTTGAATTTCTACAGCTTCTCTGAACAAGCGCGTGTGATAGTGCTTCTCTACAGCCAGAACTTCCGTGTCGGCGAATTTTATTACGTGGTCGGTCTCATTCAGTGCGTGTTCTGCCACGGCTGATTTCTCCACCTGCCCCAACCTGCAATGTCGCTTATGCTCTTTGATCCTGGTGTTAATGGATCGTCCAGTCATTCCGACATAAACTTTTCCGCATGTGCAAGGTATACGGTATATTCCCGACATTGCAAGTGGGTCTCTTTTCTCCTTCGCCGATCTAAGACACTCTTTGATCTTCCTTGTTGGTTTGAAAATCGTCTTTACGCCGTGTTTGCGCAATATACGGCCGTTTCTGTCCGTCACTCTGGGAATGTATGGCAGAAAGGCCGTACCCGACATTTCTTTTTCTGGTTCCTTACTTCGCCGAGTGTTTGGCTCTGTTACACTTCTAATGTAATTTGTGGAGTACCCATTGCTCCTCAGAACAGTTTCCAGGTGTTGCATTTCTCGTTTGAGGTGTTGAGGCTCACATATTCGTCCTGCTCTCGTTACGAGCGTACTAATCATGCCTCTTTTCTGGCTTGGGTGGTGGTTTGACAGTTTGTGGAGGTATTGGTCCGTGTGTGTCGGTTTTCGATACCCGCTGTGTCCCAGGTTTTCGCCGTCCCTTGTGACCAGCACATCTAGAAATGGCAGTTTCCTGTCCTTTTCTACCTCCATGGTAAATGTTATGTTGGCATGGAGGCTGTTCAAGTGTCTCAGGAATTCACCGAGCTGTTCTTCACCATGGCTCCACACCACGAAAGTATCATCGACGTACCTGTACCACACCTTAGGTTTGCAAGTCGCCGAGTCCAGTGCCTGTGCTTCGAATTGTTCCATGAAAAAGTTGGCCACCACTGGACTGAGAGGACTACCCATGGCGACGCCTTCCAGCTGTTCGTAGAAATCGCCATTCCACGTGAAATAGCTCGTGGTGAGACATGCATGGAAGAGCTTTTTGATGTCTTGCGGGAACATGGAACCAATGTGCTCCAGAGCGTCGCTGAGTGGCACTTTCGTAAATAACGAAACAACATCAAAACTGACCAGGATGTCGTTTGGCGCAAGTTTCAGTTTCTTCAGCTTCTCAATGAAATGTCCTGAGTCCTTAATGTATGTGTCGGTCTTTCCCACGTGTGGCTGTAGCAGAGGGGCCAAATGTTTCGCCAGTTTATACGTTGGTGAGCCAGGAGCGCTAACGATCGGTCTCAGTGGAACGTTGTTCTTATGGATCTTGGGTAATCCATACAGCCGAGGTGGTAGGGCTTCTGTGTTGCGCAGGTTTCTCTGTATGTCCGCCGGCAGAGAAGACGCCTTGATTAATCGATTCGTATTCCGAGTGATACGCTGCGTCTAAACAATACATTCATTCGAAACGAAGTAGATTTGGAATCAAAACATTAGACTGTAAAACTGGATACGTCTTGGATTTCATTGTACACACAGGCGCAACAACAGAAATTGAAGTCCATAATTTGGGGAAATCTGGTGATAGTGTGGCAACACTAATGAAGCCATAGCTTGAACGTGGTCATACCCTGTACGTCGACAATTGGTATACAAGTCCAGCCTTGTTCCTTTGGCTAAACAACTAGAGAACAGCAGCATGCGGTACTGTAGGTAGGAACAGGCGCAACTTTCCGAAGCTACAAAAGAAACTGAAACGAGGAGAAGTTGAGTTTATGTCAACTGACGCAATGCTTACCATCAAGTGGTGCGACAACAGAGAAGTGTTCATGCTGACTACCTGCAACACTACAGAAATGCATGACACGGGAAAGACAAACGGGACTGGCGAAAAAGTAATGAAGCTGCAATGTGTTGTTGATTACAATGCAAATATGGGAGCAGTAGAGCACTCCAATATGCTATTAAGCTCTGTTGCATCTGTGCGTAAATCTGTTAAATGGTACAAAAAGTTTTTTTTTTTTTTTTCATGCTGTGGACCTTTGTGTTTTGAATGCTCGTGCTCTTCACAGATTGGTGATGATAGTGAGCAAAATATCACTAGCAGATTTTCATTTATGTCTGGTACGAGAACTTGTGGAAAAATTTGCTAAAGAATGCAGAAGAGATAGGAAAGGAAGACGCTCTGATGACGAGAATCCTCTTCACTTTACTGGGAGGCACTTTCCAAGCAACCAGTCCACGAAACGTGGACTATGGCATTGATGTGCAGTCCGCTCGAAACAGAATGTGCGCCGAGAAATGACATATGAATGCAAAACATGCAATGTACCTTTGTGTGTTGACCCGTGTTTTGAAACATACCACACAAAGAAGAACTTTTAGCCAAGTTACTACAGCTGGAAGATGAAATAAAGCCCTTACTCCTGGAAAAAATTACTTAAAAATAAAAAAAATAAAAATATTGTAACTTCACCATTGCCAGTCCTAAGCTCGGATGAGAGAGAAAGATGGGAAACATAACTGGTTAAAAAAAAAAACAGAAGGTGTAAAAATACAACTTAGTACAAATTTATGGATTCTTCCATAACTTCTTGGTAGAAGTTAAACCTTAAACTTAGTGCAAGTATCAGTAAGTAAACAAAAAATTCTAGCATTATTATTACTACAAAATTGTAGCCTGGGTTATGGTAACATATAATTATTTAAGCGGCGACTAGTTTCGGGCGAAGCCCATTTTCAAACCACCATGTAAAACAACGACTGAGACAACCGCATTACAGCTGTTAATAAAACCATAGAAGATGGATAGCTATCGATATTCTATGGTTTTATTAACAGTTAATATGTGTTTGTCACATTCCTTTTTGACAGGGCTGTTTGAAATTGGGCTTCATTCGAAACTAGTCGCCGCTTAAATAAATATCTTTTACCGCAACCCAGGCTACAATTTTTTTTGTAATATTCAGTAACGGATTGCTGTCCTATTATTCCAGGACACTGAATCTGTGAAAAAATTGCAGGTCTACACTTGGAAATGGTGTCTCGGCACACGTCGGTCAGTTGTACACACTTGCCCGTTTCTGAAGCACATAATGTCATTAGGAATTAAAGGTGATGTTTGGTTAGGTAGTTTAGAAACTTGAGTATTTCCTTATCTAATTCTTAAACAAAAGTTATAAATCATTGTTTATTTCTTCTGTACAATAACAATTGCATCCCATACAAAAAGAATTCAGAAATGTTGAATTTTGATTTTGAAGTTTCCTTGGGGATAATTTATTAGGTTAATGCTCTCAAAATATAGTGATTAGCTTTAGAAGTGTGTCTCGGCATCCAGACGCTCCCCCTTGAATGTTGTTTGTGGACGAATTATTGCGCTAGTACAGAAGAACGTCAGCGTTTGGTATTTACGGATTCTACAGCGTTCACATCGTAAGTTGCGTACAAAAATCTGATAATGAAGTATCAGTACGCCAAATAAAACACAGACGTATACTGAGACCTTATGATGATTCTCAAGATCTAATTGAAAATGAAAGAAAGCCTTTGATGAGGAGTTACATGTTAGCAGTGTAAGCAGTTTCAGTGTACATTAGGTCTGTCAAGCAATTCATCTCCAGATTCAAAGCTATGGAATACGTATCCAGATATCCTGTGTTTATTTGTAACATCGGCAATCACACTAACTGCGAGACCGTCACGACCGCCGTGGTTTCAGAAATAGAGTGGAGAGCTCAGGCACACACAATAGTTCGTGGAAGTGGCTGCCAGCACAGGTACACAGATTAGGCAGCTCCAAGGGCAGGCTTGACACGGCCAGCTGCACACACCAGTGCAGCACTCAAAGTGTTAAAACAAAGGTGTTTCTCGTTGCAGCAGGATGTACTCCAAAATCTCAATCACCAAACTTTCTCCTCCAAATGTGAAAATTATTTTTGGCACCAACTTACGTAGGGAGAAATCATCACCATAATAAAATGAGGAAAACCAGAGCTCACACGGAAAGATATAGGTGTTTATTTTTTCTGTACGCTGTTCGAGAGTGGAATAATAGAGAATCTCTTAAGGTGGTCCGCTGGACCCTCTGCCAGGCACTTAAGTGTTACCTGCAGAGTAGCCATATAATTGTAGAAGTAGATGTTCATACATGGCTCAAATATTGCCCGTTATTAATATTCTCTACACCTGTTCTTACTTTCAATTTTAGAATGTCACGTACTGAGGTACACCATTGGCAGTGCAAAACATTGAAGCTTCTAAGTCAGTGCATTCAAAAGATATGACCATTTATGTCTGATATTTTGATACTCACAAACTTACTCATTGAAACCTTTAGCATACTTCCTGTTGGACTAGAATTATGAAATTTTGCAAGAAGCAAAGTTTCAGAGTACAACCAAAGGAAAAACTGCGATAACTGTAAATTTGTAATTGTATCACACGAAAAAAACATTTCTTTTGTCATTTGTTACTTGACGTCAAACTTGAAATTAAAACGATCAGTAGTTCTGTATTCAGGCAGACTGGGCTGCAATGGCAAAAGTCAAACATCAGGCAAGGAATGATTTTAATGCTCATATAATGCATTTCTGAATTTATCCATCTCCAGATATCCAGGAAATGAGTACTGCATGTAGATATGGCATTTCACATACAACTTGAAATACCATATCTATGTGCAGTAATTAATCCTGGGTATCTACTGATGGATAACTTCCAAAATGTTTCATATAAGCAATAAAGTCATTCCTTGTCTGATGCTTGACTTTTACCTTTGCGACCCAGCCAGCCTCAATGCAGAACTACTGATTACTATAATAATGGTCACCTACCTCCTGCATGACTATGTCGCATTTATATTGTTGAAATTAAAATATTCTCAAAAATCTTTGAATCCCTTGGACCAATTTGTGAGCATCAATGTCGACCATAGGCAAAAATGGCCGAGATTCTCAATTATCGGAATGGATGAACCATCTATATACATAATTAAGTTTGTACAGAACCCTCAGTGTGTGAATCCTACTTGCACCTAGCCTTTTTTTTTTCTTTTATTCTGTTTAACTGTCAGACAACTGATATTATGTCCCTATCTGTTTCAGGCCTCTTGTTCCTCCTGCTTCATTGCTAGAAACATGATAAACTGATCACATTAACAGCAAATTTGCACTGCATATAGGCCAGAGCACACAAGAAAAAAATATACACATATCCACAGGAAAAACAGAAGAATTGTACTTAAGTTATGATGGAGTTACCATAATGAAGCTTGATTTAATGTGAATTGCAGTAACTGAGGATGCACAAGATGCTAGAGAAAGTTGATCCATATTTTGCACAGTGAATTATCAAATTTTACATCATTTGAATGCCTTGCATTCTAGAGCACTTTAAGGCGTGATTAAAATTTATATTGGACTTGGCTGTGGGGTACTCTCAACAACTATTGAAAATCATAAAAATTATGGAAAATAGTGTGTGTTTCGGACCACATTGCAGCAAGATTATCTCTGCATGACAAGACACTACTACTTCCTTGGCATGCCCAAGATGTATTAAGCTGAAGAGGTCTGGACTTTCCTAAGATGAAACTGCTGGGACGCTCACGCAATAACAGATTTAGGTGCATATTTTTTCACACACACACACACACACACACACACACACACACACACACACACACACAAATCCTTCTCAGTTTTTAATGATTTCAAAAATTTCATCATGAAACTATTCAAAACTGCTGTATGGATCTTTTTTGAGATAAATAATCAGTACAGAAATCACATTAACAGGAAGTTCCTTGGTGTCAAATACAAATACATAAAGTACATTAAGGAACTTCTTATATGTATAATTTGTGTGTGTAAGCTGTCATAATTTTCTTACAGAACAGGATGAAAGACAGCAGAACACGGGGTAGATGATCAGATGTTAGTCCGCAACTCGTGGTCGTGCGGTAGCGTTCTCGCTTCCCACGCCCGGGTTCCCGGGTTCGATTCCCGGCGGGGTCAGGGATTTTCTCTGCCTCGTGATGACTGGGTGTTGTGTGCTGTCCTTAGGTTACTTCGGTTTAAGTAGTTCTAAGTTCTAGGGGACTGATGACCATAGATGTTAAGTCCCATAGTGCTCAGAGCCATATGAACCATATATCAGATGTTAATTTTTATTCCACAGGATCACTATAACATTGTCACACCTTCATGAAGCATTTCATTATTTTAAATGAGTGGTATTTATTATAAGACTGAAAGTTAGGTATAATCTGTATGTATATACTGCCAAATTTGGTTGAAATCAATCCAGGGGTTTGGGAGGAGGTCCTGGATACAAATATAAAACAGTTTATGTTTGCGAGAGTCCAGAACCTCCTCCCAAAGCCCTGGATTGATTCAACCAAATTTGGCACAGAAACCTCACACCTCACGAGTATCAGCACTGTGGGTTTTATACCTCTTAGCTCCAATAGGAGCAGAGATAGGGGCAAAAATTAGTTTTTCCCAGACCCTGGTATATAGGCTGCCCTGCACAACAGGAATGTTGTGTGGGAACAGTATATGTCTACTAAATCAACCTGCTCTGCAGGGCAGCCTGCATGTCATGAGCAAGAAATGATTTTCTGGGCCCTGACATGTATGCTGCCGTGCATGACAATCATGCTGTGACAGAATACTACTGGCCTGCTGTATCAACCTGCTTTGCATGGTGGCCTATACATCAGGGATGAACAAATGATTTTAAAGCCTCTGATGAGAGCCTGCCCTGCATGATAGGTGCATTGTGGGAGTAGTATTGCAGGAGCTACATATGCCAATGATCATGGCTAAAGACAGGCTGAGACGGATAGAGGGGGGGATGGACAGAATGAGGGGGAGGAGAAAATGGACAGAATGAGGGGGAGGAGGAAATGGACAGTGTGTGGGGTGGAGGGAGAGATGCATGAAGCAGGTGGAATGTGTGGAGATATAGTGGGTGGGTGGGAAAGGAAGAGGAGGAGGCAGAGATGGAAAGAGGGAGGGGGAGGTGGATATGATCAGAGGGAGGGGGGAGGTGGATATGATCAGAGGGAGGGGGGAGGTGGATATGATCAGAGGGAGGGGGGAGGTGGATATGATCAGAGGGAGGGGGGAGGTGGATATGATCAGAGGGAGGGGGGAGGTGGATATGATCAGAGGGAGGGGGGAGGTGGATATGATCAGAGGGAGGGGGGAGGAAGAGATGGTCAGAGAGGGGGCTGTGGAAGCAATGGACAAAGAGAGGGAGAGGAGAAGATAAGAAGCAGAGAGAGTGAGGAGGAGGAGACAGACAGACAGAGATGGGAGGGTAAGGTGGACAGACAGATGGAGGAAGACATGGACACAGAGAGGTGAGGTTGTATGTATACTTAGGCACAGCTGCAGGGAAAAGACTAGGAAATAATAAATTAAGACCACCATGGAAAGAAGGAAAAAAGACAACATGCGAGAGGATGGAGTACTGTAAAAATAGAAACCCCTAACAAAAAATTCAAACTGAAGTCTTTATGTACCCGTAGTTGGCTAATATGAATATTACATAATACTTGTATAACTGCATGACACATTACTTTGAAATTACTAATAAAGGGCAGGGAATGGAGAATGTCAAAGTGTGAAAATGGCCCACTGACTGAAATCTTTATGTTACACTATCTGATCAAAAGAATTTGGACAGCCCTATGAAATCCAGAATTGACCACTACATGACACAAGAGGTTGACCCATCATTATAAATGGAGGCAGGGGGTAGTAACAGAATGGCTTGGTGAGGAAAGCTCACCGACTTCGAATGTGGAGTAGTCACTGGATGACAACTGAGTAACACATCTACCAGGGATATTTCCACCCTCCTAAAGCTGACGAAGTTGATTACTGGTGATGTGAGTGTTATATGGACACATGAAGGAACAGACAGACTTAAACCAACACCTGGCAAACCTCACATACAGACAAGTGGGGACCATCGAGTATTGTCGAGTGTGGCTTGAAACCAGCAGATGGAATCACTTGCGAGTTCCAAAGTGCTGCCAGCAGTCCAGCTAGCACAATGGGTGCACAAGGAGTACAAAAACAATGGGGTACAATGGTCAAGCCAGCTTCTCTTGAGTCACACAATTCAGTAGTCAATGCTAAACAATGCTTGAGGCAATGTAAAGAATGAAGCAACTAGATGGTGGATGACCGGTAATAATACATTTGGAGTGATGAATCATGCTATACCCACAGCAATCTGATAGGAGTATTTGGATTTGTCAAATGATTGGCATATGTCATCATGTATAGTGCCAATAGTGAAGTATGGTGAAGGTGGTATTACGGTATGGGAGTGTTTTTCATGGATACTTTGTGATCCTCTTACTGTACTTGTAAAGCCACAAAATGCAGAAGGATATGAACAAATTTTACATCACTCTGTACTGTGTACAGTAGAGGAAGTTTGGAGACAATGATTGTTTTCATCAGCAAGACAATGCACTTGTCATTAAGCATCATCTGTGAGCCAATGGTTTGTGGACAATAACTTTCATGAAATGGACTGGCAGGTCCAGTCACGACCTGAACCCAATGAAACATATTTGGGGTGAACTAGAAAGTCAACTTCACTCCACATCCCAGTGTCCAACATCACTATCTACTCTGGTTTTTGTTCTTGAGGAAGAATGGACTGCCATTTCTCCATAGATATTCAGAAACCTCACTGAAAGTGCCACCAGAAGAGTTTAAACTACAACAAACGTGAAGGGCCGAAAACCCCCATATTTACATCCACTAATAGGTGTGCAAACACTTTTGATCAGATCAGTTATATGCCGGGACATAAGGGGAAAGTCAACTCTGGATAGGTGTAATGGTAAAAATTCTCAGTTCTTTCTAGAACTTTTTCTCTTATTTTAATGACTACAATTACAATTAAATGGCAGTTAGATACTGTCACACCAAAACCACATGCAAGTTCAAATCCAATGGCAGAGTCAATGAAATACAATGTTTAGCACTGTAAACACATTTGTTACTGCAAACACGTTTATTACTGACACAGTCAGAACAGAACCGGCCTCCTGAATGGAGAGAGTAGGTTTTCATATAAAAGTTTATGCAGTCATCGAGCGGGTCTTCAGTTTCCTTGTACCTCCCATCATCGATCTGCGCCTCTGGGTTCTAGTAGGGCTTCATACAGGAGACATGGACAGTATCACAGAACTTTTGTCTTCTTGATGGAGGGTCATAAACCTCAATTTCATGTCCAAGAAGTGACGAAGGATACAAGACAACCCAAAATAACACTTCAGTAACTTTTTCGACAGTAAATGTCCATATTAAGTCTCCCAAGCTGTATCTCACTGGTCAGTGCTTGGCGTCACGTGTTCTTAGTCTCACTCTTGGGCATCCGCAGCCCATATATGAGCCAGCTGTCTTGCTTCTTCAGTCCTTATAGTGAGGTGTTTCACACAGTCATCCTCAGTGTCGTCTGGTTCAGATGGGAACCATGTGTCCATTCTTATTTCAGCCTCACAACTGTGAAGCAGAAAAAATGTGTAGCCTGTAGTGTCCTGCTTTGAGGTGGATGGGAGTACTGTATCCCAAGTCTCTCTGACCAACATCAGCGTGCATCAAAAGCACATCCGCCAAAGTCTTATTAAAGTGGTATGCGAGGCCATTCATCTGTGGATGGTATGCAGTTGCCATCCTGTGGGTGAGGCCATAATGTGAAATTATTTCTGATACTAGTATCGGCCGGAAAACAGGAAGCATTCCGTGCTTCAAAAAACTTGACAATTTCCAGAGCTTCGGCAGTCAGCACAGCTTTGGTGTCAGCAAAATTTTCCATTTGTCAACTTTAGGAAGATCCCTAAGAGATCAATTCCAATTCAGTGGAATGGAAATGCTGCATGCTATTGGTACCAGAAACCCTGGAGGTAATTATGACATGTTTTTGTCATTGTGATTCCCTACAGTGGCTCACATACACTGACGAAAAAGAAAAATCTCAATGCCAAGGTGGAGTTGTGCAACATAAATAAAAGTAGGTGGGAATATTTCTGCGCCTGAAAGATGATATCTATTAAAATTTTGTGCCTGTCATGTGAGGGTGGTGCTAGTAGTGCCACTATGAGGATGCAACTCAGGTTTGCTTCAAATACATGCTGTAATAGTTGTGGACATTAGTTATCTTTGAAATTGGAAGTGATGAGTTGGTGTTCATCAAAAACTCCTTTAAGATGACAAAGACACCATTATCAACACCTTGCCGAGTTTGAACGAGATCTTGTTCCAGGGTTACAAAAAGCTGGATGTGTCTTCTGCAATATTGCAGGACGACTTGGGATGAGTGTAGCCACTGTACACGATTGCTGGCAGCGGTAGTCACGAGAGTGTACCGTCGCAAGATGACTGGGCTCCAGACGGTCACATGACACTACTGGAGAGATGACCATCGTGTACAGCACGTGGCTCTAGCGCATTGTAATGCTCCAAAACATTGCAACTCACTAAAGAGCTTATTGGACAGGGTGGAAGTCTGGTGTGTTTTCTGATGGAAGCTGATTCTGTCTAGGTGCCTGCACCCAATCTGTCTGCGTGCTAGACAAACTGGAGCTACACCTGGAGTTAGAGTCTGCTCACCTACATACCGCTGTTGTCACCCAACATGCTCTATGGAGTGCTGACATGCTGCTTTGGCCTCCTCAATCACCAGAGGTGCCTTCAATCGAGTGCATATGGGACATCATCGGACAACAACTCCAGCGTCATCCACAATAAGCATTAACCGT
This sequence comes from Schistocerca nitens, assembly GCF_023898315.1. NCBI lineage: Eukaryota > Metazoa > Arthropoda > Insecta > Orthoptera > Acrididae > Schistocerca > Schistocerca nitens. The sequence continues at coordinate 601,902,567 of NC_064619.1, read as the reverse complement.
CCCTGTATTGGACGACCAAGTGCAACAGACATGAACTTCATTCCACCAACCAGCACCTGACACCAGTAAAACAATGCATGCTTGCATTTAACATTTTGGCTGTTACTCTGGTTATTAATGTACCAACATTTCACATTTGCAATGGCTTACCTTGTGCATGCATTAGTCTGTGATTTTGCAATATTAATCACTTAAATAAGTTACCTAGAAAAATGTATTCTTGAAATTTCATTATTTTACATTAATTATTTTTTGGTGTTGTGATTTTTTTTCCTGTCGGTGATATCTGCATCTGTTTCTACCTAGAGTTTTCAAAAATTCCAAAAGACCAGATTTAGGAGTGTCGAAATATTTCAGAATAACTGGTTGTACACGAGTTGGGATGACAAGCAAGCATTTAGTTCATCTTATACAATTCTCCACTATAGTTCAATTCTTTTATCTTGGCGGCTCGCGCATGCCCGCCCAGACGCGGGAGATTGCTGCGTTGCCAGTTGCACACGACGCACGCGCCAATAGAAGCAGCGCCATAGTATAGCATAGTTCGCAAACTTACGTTTAGGGGGGAGCGCGCAGTTCATGAAGTAAAGCCACCACGGCCACATTAACCCTTTCGCTGCCAGAAAGACGTGCTCCCTGCATGCCGCGCTGTGCGCGAATTTGTCACTGAACTGCTCACCTGTGAAGACACATCGTGTTCCGACTGCTTTGACACTCTTATCATTCGATTCCACAAAAACTATTTGGCCCAAAAATTAGATTGTGAAATCGAATGATAAGTGTGTCAAAGCAGTGGGAACACCATGTGTCTGCACAGGCCAGCAGTGCAGGAAGTGTGGGGAGCACGTGTCTGCAGCAGCGAAAGGGTTAATGAAGAGACAAAGCACTAGAAATTTCAAAAAATTGCATTCAAACGAATATAATTCGTGACGTAAGGCACTTCGATATTGTTTTTAAATAATGAAAATATTAGGCACCAGACAAGGTTTGAACTCATAACCTCTCACATAGAAGTCCAACACCTTATCCTTTACGCTAACGCACCTCAACTACATAACGCCGAGAGCACTGTAACACATCACGCAAAATACTGACAAACACTGTTGGTATGACTATGAATTACTCACGCTTCGTCGAAGTACAATAGGAAATAAACAATTACCGCTGTTCTTTATTGCGAAAAAGCGGTTCGTGAGATTGATACAAACACCTTTCCTTGCTCTCGCCTGAATTAGGACTCTTATTGCTTGTTTGGTTTAATTAATTAATAGAATATGAAGCAATTGGTATAAAGAATGCTTTTTCCAACTTTCTATAAAAGAAAGTCTGCTATCAAGACATTGCTTTTGTTCTATTACTTTATTTATGACTGAACGTTTCTAAAACTGAAGACACTCGTCCATGTTCTGCACTGCAGTCGAGATCTGGCAACGTCGTTCTCTGTTCATTGGCTGACTGTGTTTTGTGACGTCAGATGCGCAGAACGAACCTAAACTCGGCCGCCAACATAAATGACGCGCACTTTAGTCTGAATTCTCCTTTGGACAGTTCCTCCTCCTTCGAGGCTTCTATTTTTACCAGCAGTGCTGCATCTTCCCTCTGTTCAGCACCAATCACTCAAGTGAGAGGTGACAGAGTTCGTCCATGCTGTTGTGTTCCGCTAAAAGATTCCTTGAAAGGTAATCGGCATCCTCGTATTTGTGCACACTATTGTATATCACTGTGATATATTCCTGAAGCCCCAGCGCCCGTCTGATGGATCCTTTAGGCTAATCAGTCATCATAGAGAGTGGTAGTCTGTCACAATGGTGAATGGTTTGCCAATAAATATGGCCTGAACTTGTTGATAGCTGAAACTGCAGGGCACTCTTTCTCAGTTGTTCAATAGTGCATCTTAGGTTTGAAGAGTATCCTGGAAAAATAAGAATCACTTCTTAGAACTGCACCAATCCCATAGACACTAGTGTTGGGGCAAAATTCTGTCTCAGCACACTCGTTATTCAGTGCTAGAACTGGAGATGTTTTTTTTTTTTGGGGGTGGGGGGGTTAAGGGCACTCAACTACTGAGGTCATTAGAGCGCCCAGTCACAATTGTTAGAGCACATAGAATCTAGTAAAACTCAAGGAGGGGGGGGGGGGGGGGGCACCAGAAAGTTCTTACAAAGATGCAGATAAAATAAGTGAAGGAGTTAGATGTCTCTGGAAAAGCCAGTCAAAGTAATGAAACGAAGAACACGAGCAGCTGCTCGAGCTTCATCAGCTAAAATATCCTGTAAAGTAGATGGCAGAGACAGGACAACAAGAGATTGACTAAAACGGGGGCACGACAATAAAACATGGCGCACTGTTAATGCATGACCAAAGGGGCACTGCGGGGCTGGGTCTCCGGAGAGCAGGTAGCGGTGGCTAAACCGGCAATGCCCAATCCGCAACCTGGTCAGAAGGACCTCTTCTCGCCGAGATGGTCGGGAGGAGATTGTCCAAGCAGTTGGGAACAGTTTTACTGCCCGGAGCTTGTTTCCTTGAAGTGATGACCAAGTATCCCACCACAAAGACACAAGCCTCTTACAAACAACCCCACTAATGTCAGATGACGGGACACAATGGGAGGCTGGCCGAGGCAGGAGGACTGCAGCCTTGGCTGCAGCATCAGCAGCCTCATTCCCAGGCACTCCTACATGGCCGGGAAACCACAGAAAGCTGACAGGAGAGCCATCAGCAGCAGAAGAATGGAGGGACTGCTGGATCCGTTGCACCAAGGGATGGACCGGATATGGAGCTCCAAGGCTCTGAAGAGCACCGAGTGAATCAGAGCAGAGTACATACGATGAATGGCGGCGGGCATACTGAACGGCCTGATGGAGAGCAAAAAGCTCGGCCGTAAAGCTGGAACACTGGTCGAGGAGCCGGTATTTAAATGTGCTGGCCCCGACGACAAAGGCACAGCCGACACCATCGTCAGTTTTGGAGTCATCAGTGTAAATAAAGGTGTGACTGGCAAGTCGCACACGAAGTTCGACAAACCATGAGCAATACACTGCAGCCGGAGTACCCTCCTTCGGGAGCGAGCTGAGGTCGAGATAAATATGAACCGGAGCCTGGAGCCACGGTGGTGTCGGGCTCTCACCCTCTCTGAAGGTGGTAGGGAGGGCAAAATCCAATTGTCGAAGCAGGCGATGAAAGCGGACTCCAGGGGGCAGCAGCGCAGACACATACAACCCATACTGACGGTCGAGAGAATTGGCGAAGAAGGACTTATAAGAGGGGTGGTCGGGCATTGACAACAGCCGGCAGGCATACCGACAAAGCAGTACGTCGCGCCGGTAGGTCAATGGTAATTCGGCAGCTTCAGCATAAAGACTCTCGACGGGACTAGTGTAGAATGCTCTGGTCGCAAGACGTAACCCCCAATGGTGGATGGAGTTGAGACGGCGTAAGAGGGATGGCCGAGCAGACGAGTCTCCCATAATCCAGCTTTGATCGGACTATGGACCGATACAAGCGAAGCAGGACAGTGCGATCCGCTCCCCAAGATGAACCACTAAGAACTCTGAGGACATTAAGGGAACATGTACAACGGGCAGCCAAATAAGAGACGTGCGGAGACCAACAAAGTTTTCTGTCCAGTGTGAGCCCTAGAAACTTAGTTGTTTCCACGAATGGGAGAACAACGGGACCGAGATGTAAGGATGGCGGAAGGAATGCTTTATATCGTCAAAAGTTGATGCAAACCGTCTTCTCTTCAGAGAACCGGAAGCCATTTGCCACACTCCATGAGTACAGGCTGTCTAGACAACGCTGAAGGCAGCGCTCCAGGAGGCATGTTCTCTGGGCACTGCAGTAGATCGCGAAGTCATCGACAAAAAGAGAGCCTGAGACATTAGGTGGAATGCAATCCATAATTGGATTGATCGCTATGGCAAAAAGGGCTACGCTCAAGACGGAGCCCTGAGGCACTCCGTTCTCCTGGAGGAAGACGTCGGACAATACGGAACCCACACGTACCCTAAACTTTTGATCTGTTAAAAAGGAATCAATAAAAAGGGACAGGCGACCGCGTAGACCCCACGTGTGCATAGTGCGGAGGATACCTCCTCTCCAACAGGTATCATAAGCCTTCTCCAAATCGAAGAACACGGCTACCGTTTGGCACTTTCGCAAAAAGTTGTTCATGATGAATGTCGACAAGGTCACAAGGTGGTCAACAGCGGAGCGACGGCGACGAAAGCCGCATTGAACATTGGTAATTAGCCGTCGAGATTGAAGAATCCCTGAACGTGAATGGCATCTAGCCCCGGAGCAGAGGACCGGGACAGTGCAAGTGCACGTTCGAGTTCCCGCATAGTAAAGGGGGCATTATAATTTTCCAGATTCAGCGAGTGGAAGGAAGGTCGCCGAGCCTCTTATGCCTTTTTCCTGGGAAGGAAGGCAGAGTGGTAATGGGCGGAGCTTGAAACCTCCGCGAAAAAGCGGCCGAAGGCGTTGGAGACATCCACAGGATCAACAAGGACCTCATTACCTGAAGTCAGGCCAGGTACCGAAAAGTGGGCCTTAATGCCCGACAGCCGGCGCAGGCCACCCCAGACGACAGAAGATGGAGTAAAACTGTTAAAGGAGCTGGTGAAAGAGGCCCAACAAGCTTTTGTGCTGTCTTTGATGACTCTACGGCATAGCGCTCGGAGTTGTTTGTATCCAATACAATTCGTCAACGTAGGATGGCGGCGAAAGGTGCGTAAAGCACGTCGTCGAGCACAGATAGCGTCTCTACAAGCCTCATTCCACCAGGGGACGGAAACGCGACATGAAGAAGAGGTAGTACGAGGAATGGAACGTTCGGCAGCATTGATGATAACAGCCGTGAGGTATTCAACCTGACTGTCACAACTGAGAAAATCGTGGTCCGGAAAGGTCGGCAGGGAGGAGTAAAGTCCCCAGTCAGCTTTCGGTATGTTCCAGCTCTAAGGACGTGGGGATGGGGTGTGGTGCAGGAGACGAACGACACAGGGGAAGTGGTCGCTCGAATAGGTGTCAGAAAGGACATACCACTCGAACCGACAGGCAAGAGTGGTAGAACAGATCGAGAGGTCCAAGTGGGAGTAGGTATGAGTAGAGTCAGAGAGGAAAGTCGGGGCGCCAGTATTGAGGCAGACAAGATTGAGATGGTTGAAGACATCCGCCAAGAGGGAGCCTCTCTGACAGGATGCAGGAGAGCCCCAAAGGGGATGATGGGCACTGAAGTCGCCAAACAATAAAAACGGCGGAGGAAGCTGAACAATCAGGTGCATCATGTCAGCCCGACTAACTGTGGATGACGATGGAGTGTAGACGGTACAAACGGAAAAAGTAAAGGCAGAAAGAGTAATACGGACAGCTATTGCTTGGAGTGGGGTGGTCAATGGGATGGGATGGTAATAGACATCGTCCCGAACGAGCAACATGACCCCACCATGAGCTGGAATACCGTGCACAGGGGTGAGGTCAGACTGCTCCGAGGTATAGTGGGTAAAAGCAATACTGTCAGTTGGGCGCAACTTGGTTTCCTGGAGACCAAGGACAAGCGGACAGTGCAGGCAGAGGAGCAGTTTTAATTCCTCCCGATTAGATCGAATACCTCTTATGTTCCAATGTAACAAAGCCATCGCTAGTCAGAAAAAAGGGGGAACGAAACAGGTGAAGAGCTGGTCACCTCGACGGCCGTGGAGGGCCAGGTTTCGAGGGAACAACACTACAACCGGCGGGAGGCGGATCCTGTTCCATCGAGTCGTCGCCAGCTGCGGCCGCTTTCCCGGGTTGCGTAGGAGGGGCAGCATCATTCGCCGACGAGAGGCCAGCTGAGTGCCTGGCAGCAGAGCGTCCCGGCGAAACTGAGGACGGCCGGGAGCAGCGACTCACGGATGGAGCGTCAGACGAAACACGCCGGGGTGGAGATGGGGATAAAGACTTCTTCTTGAAGGCCTTCTGGGAAGTCCGATGAGGCACGGGGATGGTGGGCTGGACCCGAAGAAGGTCCTCATGCGCGGGGTCCGTTTTGGAACGCTGGACCTCGGAAGCCGGGGTCCGGAACGTTTCCCCGATGGACGCCTGAGAAGAGGATCGCTTCTCAGGCGGCGGAGGGGGAGGAGGAGGAAGGGTGGCCCCTGGGGCAGAGGGGGCAGGGGCCGCGAGGGAGGAGGATTTGGAAGGGAGGGATTTGGGAGGCGGAGGCATAGACCCCAGATGGGGTGAGGAGGTGGAGGGGGGACAGGATAGGGGGTGAGGAGGTGGAGGGGGGACAGGATAGGGGGTGAGGAGGTGGAGGGGGGACAGGATAGGGGTGAGGAGGTGGAGGGGGGACAGGATAGGGGTGAGGATACTGTGGAAGGAGAAGACACGACTGAGGCAAACGAAGTTGTCAACGTCACGGGATGGAGGCGGTCATACTTCTTCCTGGCCTCAGAATAAGAGGCGATCCAAAGTTTTTAATTCTTGAATCTTCTTCTCCATCTGATACGCGGGGCAGTCTAAAGATCTAGGCGAGTGGAGTGGATGCCAGGACAATTGACGCACCGAGGTGGTGGGGTGCATGTATGTTCCTCACGAAGAGGACGTCCACAATCGCCACAAAGGGGCTCAGCCTCACACTGTGACGACATGTGCCCAAAGCGTAAACACCGAAAGCAGCGCATAGGAGGCGGGACGTAAGGTCGCACGTCGCACCAGTAGCACATCACCTTTACCTTCTCCGGGAGAACGTCCCTCTCGAAGGCGAGGATAAAGGCCCCGGTGTCGATGCGACAGTCTTTGGGGCCGCGCTGGACTCGCCGGACGAAATGCACGCCTCGGCACTCCAGGTTGGCCCTGAGCTCCTCATCAGATTGCAGCAGGAGGTCCCGATGAAAAATAACCCCCTGCGTCCTATTCAGTGCCAGATGCGGGACAATGGACACTGGGATGTCCCCTAGTCGGTCGCACGCCTGGAGCGCCGCCGACTGAGTGGCGGAGGTGGTCTTTATAAGAATGGACCCCGAGCGCATTTTACTGAGAGCCTCGATTTCCCCGAAGATGTCCTCGATGTGCTGGACAAAGAACATGGGCTTGGAGGTGGTGAACGTCCCGCCATCGGTCCGAGAACAGACTAAATAGCGGGGGAAGTACTTCGCCCCAAGCCGGCGGGCCTGTCCTTCCTCCCAGGGAGTGGCCAAGGGGGAAAGGGCAGGAGAACCAGAACCAGAGACAGTACCTTTCTTTTTAAGACTCGGCCGCAGAGCGACCCGATACATGTTGACGTTTCATCTGCGAAACATCCGCCCCGATACCACCCACTCTGACCAGGGGCTCTCCCCACGGGCGCCACCCAGTCTCAGCAAGGGCCACCTGGCAGGATGACCGTTGCCGGGAGTCCTGATGCCCCAAGGAGATGGGCATCTACTCCTTGGCCGACGTGGGGAGGTTGCAGCTCAGGTATCGGCAGTACGATCCCTGTGTTGTCAGGGGGCTACAACCTAGAGGGTACATGACGACCCCACCACAACGGGCTGGTTACCGTGCTGGATTTCGGGTGCCATGGAAAGTCCATCATGATCGTAGGTGCAGATGGGGACGCACTATGGGCGTAACTTGTGCAACCCATCAGGCGTTTAGGCCCAATTTGAGGAATAGTGGGTGTGGTTACAACGCCGTTACAATGCTGAGTGCCAAGGTCTTAGTGCACCAAGGACCAGTGAGACACCACGTAAGGCGTCCTTCCCCAAAAGGCTCGTACTTCAGTAGAATTTTGAAAAATGGAGGTCAAACCCCAAGGGGGACCATCACATGCAAGGCCGAAATGGTTGAAACTCTTTTTAGTCGCCTCTTACGACAGGCAGGAATACCAGGGCCTATTCTTACCCCGGACCCGCAGGGGAAACTGGAGAAGATGATAGCACTCCTTCAAGGAGGAGGGAAAAAAATCTACCTTTTGCACCATTCCAGAAATATTTGGCATCTCCTCTCAGCAGTTCCTGCAAGGGGCATGCCATGGTACAGAAGTTCCTTTATAAACCAATGGTAGTATGAGCATATTCTGAGAAAACTTCTCACATCCTGAATGTACTGAGGAATTGGAAAATCGATAACCGCTCTTATTTTCTCTGGATCATGACAGACTCTACCACCATCAACTAGATGCCCCAAGATTTTTACTTCTCAGGCAACATGCAGGCACTTCTTTGGTTTCAGGCAGAGACTGGCAGTCTGAACACATTTCAATATGGTTGTCAGACAGCTTAGATGTTTAAAAAAAGTGATTATATCATCCTGACAACAAAGGCCCATCATTCATTTAAGGTATCAAAGCAGGTTGTCCATCATACATTTAAAGGTGGCTTGAAAGTTACACAGTCCAAACAGCATAACTGAAAGGCTGTCAGAAGTTACAACAGCAGTCTCTTCATGGTCAGCCTCGCTAACCCTCGATTTGCCAGTAATCATCTCAGAGTCCATGGTTGAGAGATACTTTGCTCCTTTCAAGCAGTGTAGGATGACATAAATGCATGGCAATAGACAGACATTTTTCTTCATGATTTTGCTCAACCACCAGTAGTCAACACAGACTCGCCTGGTACCATCCTCCTCCTTCACAAAGGTCACAGGAGAGGACCAAAGACTCTGTGAAGGTTCAACAATGTCATCTTGCAACATCATCTCCACTTGCTCCCAGATTATCTGTTGCTCAATTGGAGACACACCATATGAGTGTGGATGAGCCTCAGTGTTAATACAATATTTTACCATGGCCTGCTTGCTGACTTTTCTTCACTCTGGATTTGAAAGCATCCGAAAACTGACACAGAATGGCTATCACTCACTAATGTTGTTTCTCAGTCAGGCAAGATCCTATTGGCAGTTCAGTAGTAGATTCCTCCCCTACACAGTCAGTAGTAATAGTGGAGCACAATTCTTCATTGGTGACACTAACTTGCCCTTCCTGGTCCAGTTTGGCTGTCCCTCTGCAAACATTTTTAGGCACGAGTTGAGGCTGCTTGTTGCAGTTAAGAGATCTGAAGATCTTAAACACTTACCAAGGCTTATTAAACTGTGATGTCCCACAGTCTGTGACTGCTTGCGATACCTGCAAGAAGTCCAGTCCAAGAATGATACCATAATCATGTTCTCTTAAAATGACAAATTCAAAGGGCTGTGTTCCGTTGGTGACAGCTATTACCACAATACATGTATCTGTCAGCTGGTTATATTTCCCATTTGCCACCTTCAGCACAATCACTTTTGTATCATGGAACTTAGTCTTCTTTAGCTGGTGATGACAAGCATTCAACATTACAGAAAAAGAAGTCCCCATGTCTGCTAGTGCTTGGACTGGTTACCTGTTGATGATAACTTTGATATTTCCTGTCATACTGGCAACTGTAGTCCATGTAAGCGCCATCTGTGGTGGCTTCACCTCCACAGATGGTCGCCTCCCTTAGTTTTCCTGAATAAGGCAAGTAGCGAAGCAGCTGGTAACTCTGTCCATCAACTGGGAGCAGCTACAACATATTCGGAAGTAACCTTATCCAGAGTATGACAATTAGCATCAGCTCACAGGTTGACTATAACAATCTGCCAGTGACGTGAATAGGAGTATTGTGATGGTTGACGTCTTGTGGAGTAACAGCTGTGCAAAACCTCGTCATCTTTCTCTGTAGTAGCATACTACGTGTCCAGGACATCCACTACGATAACAGACCAGTGTGTTGTCTTCTGTCCTCCAAATGTCTATTCTTCTGTTCATTAAACTTGGCGGAGTTGGTTGTACTTGTCTTGGTCAGATGCTGGGTTGTCATTTGACAATGGCAGTGCAGGTCTCAGTTGGCCAAGTCCATTCTTCATGTCATGTTTGACTGGAGGTGAAGATTGGTACCAAAGATTGATATACCTCTTTCTCAACATTCTCTATTACCTCTGACATGTGGGGGTCAGCGTTCATGGCTTCTATCTCTTGTGTATTCCGTTTGACAGCTCTGCCTGCCATACACTGCTGTATCCCTTCTCTTACCATCTAGCATAAGAAAGAGGCAAGCTCACAGTGGTCTTCCACAACACCCATAAGGACTACACACGAGACACGATCATTCCTCTTTTGGCTGACTCTTTTCCATGATGCGTTGGCACTAACTGATGAATTCTTACAATGCTGTAAGATCCTTTAGCAAAAACTAGAAGAGCTTGGTACATGTTGTCTGTGACTCCTTTCGTCAAATGTGAGATTTTGTCAGCTTCTGCCACTGTCATTCACAATGCTGAAAGAGAGAAACCATTTCGTATGTATGGCTGTGTCATTTTGCCATACCAGTAGGTCCTGTTCTTCAATTCTTTTGCTAAGTGGATTTGCTGCTGGTTGTCACCAAATGGCCTGGAATTTGTCCCAGCTACTGAGCTTATCTTCGTTGTTCTCAAACCACTGCTGGGCTGTGCTGACCAACTAAAAGCAGATATTTGTCAAACACATCATGCCATCCCACCTGTTGTATTTGGTGACTGGGTAGAATCCTTTCAGCCATTTCATTGGCTCTGTCTCTAGGAAACTATAAAGGATGCTTGATGTTCAGTTGACTTACTACTGATTTGGAATCCATCTATCTTCTTAATACACAGATATTCCTATTCCTGTCCATGTTTTCCATGGCTTCTATTTTGCCTATTTGGAGCCATGGGGATGGAGATGGAGGTGGACTGAAGTATCCGGCATCTCCACCAAACAACGTCACATTGAAACCAAATTAAATCCAAATTCGAAGGTAGCTTCATCAATGAAAGCTGAAAGCATGTTTCCAGAATGAGATTTTCACTCTGCAGCAGAGTTGTGCGCTGATATGAAACTTCCTGGCAGATTAAAACTGTGTGCCGGACCGAGACTCTAACTCCGGACCTTTGCCTTTCGCGGGCAAGTGCTCTACCAACTGAGCTACCCAAGCAAGACTCACGACCCGTCCTCACAGCTTTACTTCTGCCAGTACCTCATCTCTTACCTTCCAAACTTTACAGAAGCTCTCCTGCGAACCTTGCAGAACTAGCACTCCTGAAAGAAAGGATATAGCTCTAGAGCACTTGCCCGCGAAAGGCAAAGGTCCCAAGTTCGAGTCTTGGTACGGCACACAGTTTTAATCTGCCAGGAAGTTTCATGAAAGCATGTTTATTACAGACACTAACGTACAGCCAGAACAGAACTGAACTCCTCAATGGAGAGTGCAGCTATTTATACAAACTTCAAATATTCCAGAACGCTGGTATTAATACATAAATCTAATATTACACAATATACAAACATTACAAAGGTATTTCAAGATCCTTCCAGAATTGATAAATATCAAATAACAAATAATTGTTCATGGTCAGGTCTGAAATGGCAATACCGATACACAGGACACCAGTATGTGGCACTTACCACTACACCAGAATGTGTGCATCACAGCTTGTGGCAATATTCTTGCAGGGAACGAGAATTTGCAAAGAAAAATGTCTTCCTCTTGGAGATGAAAGGAAGTTGTTTGCAGAAGCTTGTAGAAGGTACATGCTGCAGCACAATGCTCAATTTTCACCAACACTAATCACTATAGATTATTTCTGTGTACTGCATTCGCTGAATGGTTGCAAGCAATCTTTATAAACAAGTGAATATTGTTGACAATAAATCTCATGCCTGCCAATAACAATTCCATAGAAGCAGAGCTGTATTGCTATCTTCAATGTAAGAGTCCTAAGATCGATAAATATTTACATGAGAGTTCTAAATAAACTCCACATATGGCATATGTTTGGACACTATTGATAATGAATTTGCTATGACAGGAAACACAACTTGGACCGAAACCTCCAGAACAGATTACAGTCATGTCTTATTTAGGTGCCCGATACAAATGACAACAATAATGGGAGCACTGAAAGGAGGTACAATTCATTCAACGGTAACCTAACAATCAAAAACTACATCTATACTCTGCAAACCACCATGAGGTGCATGGCAGAGGGGTAGTTCCCATTGTACCAGTTATTAAGGTGTCTTCCTGCTTCATTCACATATGGAGTGTGAAAAGAATGATTGATTGAATGCCTCTGTGCATGCAGTAATTATTTTAGTCTTATCCTCATGAGCTCTTTGTGAGGGATACTTAGGGGGTGTAGTATATCCCTACAGTAATCATTTAGAGGTGGTTCTTGAAATTTTATTAACAGACTTTCTCGGAATAGTTTACATCTGTCTTCAAGTCTGCCAGTTCAGTTACTTCGGTATCTCTGTGACGCTCCCCCATGAATTAAACAAACCTGTGACCATTCATGCTGACCACCTCTGCATATGTTCAATATCACCTGTTAGTCCAGTACGGGTCCCACAAACTTCAGCAATATTCTCAGGTGGGTCACACGAGTGATTTGTAAGCAATCTCTTTCGTAGACTGATTGCACTTCCCCAGTATTCTATCAATAAACCGAAGTCTACCACCTGCTTTACCTATGATTGAACCTATGTGATCATTCCATTTCATGTCCCTACAAAGTGTTACATCCAGGTATTTATACAAGTTGGCTGATTCCAACAATGACTCACTGATATTATAGCCATAGGATACTTGTTTTTCATTTTGTGAAGTACAAAATTTTACATTTCTGAACATTTAGAGCAAGTTGCCAATCATGCATTCAGTCTTATGCACCTTTATTCTTTAAGAGGTAAAATCAAATTTAACCTGTGAAGTTTTCATAAAAATCCCCACAGACTGCACATTGCGGAAACACATTTCTGTTCCTATGAAGATGACTAAGTCATTTGATATGGAGCACAATCTCAGATAGGACAAGGATGAAATTGGAAATTAGCCGTATCCTCTTCACATTAACCACTCTGGCAGTCACCTTAACTAATTTGTGGAAACCAAAAACCAATGAAATAAATAAATAAATGAAAATGAAGTGTCTAAACCACTATACTATGTAACTTGCTATGTTGAGGTTTATGCTGTCCGTTTCTCTCTCTCTCTCTCTCTCTCTCTCTGGATGGCCCCAAATGTGCCACTACACCAGTCCTCTTATACACTGCCAGTTCATGTGTTGGCTGTGTTAGTACCACAAGATAACAAAACTTACACATTCTTCAGATATATTATTGTTGCATCTGACACCAACATAACTCACCCACTGCATTGAACAAGAGTGTTTAATAGCATTTTAATTTACACTATAAAGACCTCTGCTCATATTGTTTGGTCAATCCATCAATAGGGTTTGTCCATGTGTCAAACAACAGTGCAGTTTCAGCTCTCTGAGACTGCAGACATGTGTGCAAGTTGCGTTTGCACAGGCCTATAGCGACTCAGCACCTCCACTATATGGTGAGTAGCAACTTTCCTTCTCTGGTATTGTTTGTGCATGTGTGTTAGAGAGAAACTGAATGTAATGTTATGTATATTAAATATGGAGGGGGAGAGAAAGGAAAGGAACTATAAGATATCCACTGCATCGGGACTTTGTATGGAATCAGCGGCGATGAGTGTAAATGGGTGTGCCAGACAGGGATTCGAACCCAGGACCTCCCGCTTACTAGACAGTTGCGTCAGCCACAGCACCACTCAGACATAGTGTTTATCGCAACTGCATAGACTATCTAATCACGACTCCTGGCTGAACAACATTCCCACTCAGTGTCACCTGTCTCGAGTCTCCTATGTCCTCCATGTCCACTACTTTGAGATTCCCACAGGTCGAACATAACTGTGTATCCGCACTGAAGGTAGTGGATTCATTGCCAATCGAGGTGCATTCATATAACTAAATGTAATGAGTTTATTGTAATTTAGTCACACTCTTCACTGTGAAATAAGAACTGCTTACAGCCACGATTTATCAGTTTCATTATTCAATTCTATCCTGACTCTTCAATATCTTACTTATATTAAATAGTTACCTATGTAACTTTTAAATCAGTGGATGTATGATATTTACTCGATTATAAGTTGAGGTTTTTCCCCAAATTCGTCATTCAAAAAAATACAGGCTCATCTTATATTCACAGATTAAACTATTGATGTTGAGGTTAACATTTTTACATTGTTTAATAGAGCATGTAAGGGTTGTCTTACATTTACAGATGAAGCTTTGGCTATAGAGGGCACGTGCAGGTCCAGAAGGGCAGGGCTGAGCAAACAATACTCGCGTTCGAACAGATTCAAGATTTCCCGATACGCCAAAGAGCTCGATACAGTTGTTGCTTGAACCATCATGTGAAATTTGGCCTGCACAGCGCTAGTGCAAGGGATATGTGAAAAACTATGACTAGCCACTATAACAATATACTTCTCCACTCTTGTTGTATTTGAACAGGTTTTCAGTAAAAGTTCTCATACATGTATGGATACCATGTACAAACATTAATGTTCCTTTTTAAGTAAAAATAACATTCAAAATCTAAAATGTTGTCTTTCAGAAATATTATTTGATTCTAAACCAAATCAACTTCTATTATTATTATTATTAATTATTATTATTATTATTCTTATGGGAGACTAATGATTTGCTAACTGGGTTGCAAGTGAGAAATTCAGTCGCACGTATCAGAGCACTGGGTAGAATCATGTCCAGCTTTTAATCAGCTTTAGAACATGATGGCGACATTAAGGTGAAACAAGAAGTAAATTAATCCTGAATGAACTGTTTAACAAATAGAATAAATTATATTATCTGACTGTAATTGTTGCCATGAGAATAAATCACAGTGGCAGGACCTTTAGTGGAGATGGTACCAACAGACATTAGTAGACTGTAGGACATGTGAAAGTTCGAAAACTGTAATGAATCATGATTGCGATCTTTTATTTATGAACTGTTGCTGCTGTTACATATAACTTGCGCTCAAGAAGATACTACAGTCTGTGTTTCACACTTACTCAAGCATAGCACTACAGGAAGGTTGGAAGGGGAACAGTGATACCAGTTTGACTGAGAACAAGATGAACACGGTGAGGGGAGTACTGGGCAGGCTGCAAATTACATGTTTTGGAACTGAACTGACTTTAAAACTGGACCAATACTCAACAACAGTATTGATTTCAGCTGGAGACAGAAGAAGTCTAGATAGTGGCCTGTGGTGTACTTAGGTGTTTTCGGCTGCAATGTTATGCTTAAAATGACATGACAGCAGGTTCTACGCAGCCAATGTCTCTCAGCAGGCAGACAGTAAGTCTGAAAGCAAGAGACCTTGTAACATCCCCACACCACCACAGAAGCACAACCGATATGTATTTGGATAAAAACAGCTGTGTTCTCAGGTTCCATGGTAACCAAAACCTCAGAAATTGCAACATATTTGGAAGAAACAGTCAAATATTTGCAACAATGAAGATATAAATTTCATAGCTATGCTATTAGGATGATGATAATTAAAAATACTACAGACGATGGTTCAATAAGTGAAAAGTGTAGAAATATAGCAGACTGCAAATTGTACACCATTTCTTTTCATTTATTTTATTTCTCCTTTATTATCAAAATGTAGAAAAGCAATAATCGGCACAAATTTAGAATAGGTAGAATATTAACTTTTTAGGCAGATAATTTGCATCAATAAAATAGTTAATAATTCTGATTAGTCAGAATAAATTTTTTAAAAAAATTCTCAATATGTATCTTGAAAACATAAGGATCGTCTTATACTCAGGTAAATACAGTATATTAAATTAACAGCTAAAACTTTAACCTGTTTACATCAATAATAACAATGTGGTACAAACAGAGATGAATTCAATAGATATATTTAAGGTACTTACATGCTAACTTAATCTGACCAACAGCGTACGCTGATGCTGCTCTTGGTTTATGGGTAACAAGTGCCAGTTCACCAAAGTATCCTCCTTTGTTAATCCGATTAATCTGCAAATTATTATTTATTTTTAAACATTCATGTTTATTTACATAACTGCAAATACATGAAAGTCTTCACATAACATACCTCAACTTCATGCCCACTGTCTCCAACAATGGTAATTTTCACAGAACCATCCTCCACAAAGTACATACCATCTGCCTGATCACCTTGCTTTATTATGAGTTCACCATCTGTATATGAACGAGGGACCAGTGCATCTGCCAAGTTCATGCGCTCATATGCCTAGAATGGAAATAATTGTTCACATAGTTAAATACTTCAAAAATAATAATATTCTTCATTGAATATCAGAACACTGTATTGTATTACCTACCATTTACAGGGGTGAAAGACAGTGGAGGTCATGCAGTAACACACATGCCAAATATCTCAGCCAGTTTTTTTTTGTCACACTGATGCACGCATAGCACAAATGGCATCAGTATCATAATAAGAGGATGCTCCTACAGTTATGCGAAGACTGTGACAGTCTTTGAGTGAAACAACACGTCTTGGGTTAAGATTTCTATTAAAAATGTTATTACTGAGTTTGGAACGCAGCTCAATGGGGCATTACAAGTGCCAGGTTGTTCTACTAAGAGGTTACCTATGCAGCTGAGCCTGTATTCATACACTGCGCTCTTTCAATACAGAACACATCAGACACCTAGACAGTTCACGCTGATATTCTGGGTGTTCAGACTGCAGAATGGGATGGGCTAGACTAGGCTGTTCCAGTTTGAGCACTCGCTCAAAGTCAGCTGAGTGCTTGTAGTAGGCAGCAGTAGGCAAACAAGTGATGCATGGGCAGTCCGGCAGCTGGGCTGTAACATATGTGACAGTACAGCCATGGCCTTGCGCCAACTGGTTCGAGCATGTGCAAAATACACTGATGAGCCAAAATGTTATGACTAACTGCTTAACAGCTCATTGGGCCGTCTTCATAACACTATATAGCACCATTCTACAGATTGTTGGTATATTTGTGAAGGTATGTGGCACCAGATGTCTATGAACAAGTCACTTAATTTCAGTAAATAAATGGCCGCTGATTTGTGTATGCTGTGATGGTGCCCGATAATGATCCAAGTGAGTTCCATAGGATTCACATCAGGTGAATCTGGTGATCAAGACATCTATGTGAGTTCACAATCGTGCAGATCAAACCACTGCAGCGTGGTTCTGGCTTTCAGACACAGACAATTATCCTGTTGATGGCTCTAAGCACTATGGGACTAAACATCTGAGGTCATCAGTCCCCTAGACTTAGAACTACATAAACCTAACTAATGGGCACAGTTTTTGTTCGAATGATCTATGGTGATTTTGATTAAAAGAGGGACTAACTCAGCTGCAAATTTGGTAGAGAACCTGTTAGGGATTCATTGGGCCCTGCACCTATGTTCAATTTTGATCATTTCAGCTTTTTCTCAATGTCATTGAAACTAGTATCTATTTCAATCAACTTTGTAGTACTTCCAGTAATATGATGGGGCAATGCTCCTAGATTTTCTTTTGAAAACACAGTTGAGCATTTCGGGTTTTGCTTTGGTACTCTCAATTTCATTTCCTGTCTTGTTTACGAGTGTCTGGACACTAACTTTAATATCACTAAATACCTTTACATATGACCAGATTTTTTAATAATGTTTTGTTATGATAGTCACTAAAGGTTTTACGCATTCCCCTCTTGGCAGGCGAACACGTTTCGTTCAGCATGTCTTTACGTACAGTCCAATGCTTTGCTTTAAACATGTTATGCAGCAGTCAGTTTCTTTAGAAGTTACTTTATGTGACTGGTGTACAGCATAGGGGGACCCTCCAATCATGAACTGTTTCACTACGTTCATTTTTATAAGTGCATAGTCTACTATTTTTCCGTACTACACAGCCCTTCCCTGAGCTAAATGTTTCAAGTTCCTCACTGAGATAAATCTTTCTACTTATTTTAGTTGTAATCATTGTTGCAATATCTGCCTCATAGTCATTAATACTAGGATCAATGTGGATATCGTCTCAGAGGTCAGGTCTATCTGCTGCCATTACATTCAATATATTTCCCTCATAAGTGGGGTTCCGAAAAATCTAGTCTAGGTAGTTTTCAGAGAAGGCATTTTGTAATGTTTTGCAGGATGTCTTGTAACAGCCATTATTTACAGAATTGTAATAATTCTAATGGATTGATGGATGATTAAAAGTTCGCCCTGACAATTACAGTGTTACAGGGGAAATTATGTAAGAGCGAACTGTGGTTTTCTCTGAAGGCTCAGTCAAACACAGAGAGGGCATTATATGTGCTGCACTAACCTGGGCAAAAAAGCCACCCTCAACTGCTCACACCCACAGCGGTCTGCTGGCTGATTGTGACTGCGGCAAGCAAACCCGCTGAAATGTTGTACGAAAACAAAACTTATTTGATTTGGTGTGTGTTACCCTGACTTCTGACCATGTCTTCTTGATATTTCACATTTTTGTCAGGCAGTGTATTTCATAATAATTCCTAAGCAGTTACTGGAGCTGCACAGAATAATAAAACAATATTGTTCTGGAGAATAATTTAATAAAATTCTTGGATGTCTAAAATGATGCACGATTTTAGGTTCAATGAGCATGAGCAATGTTTTGAATTGTTCACAAGACATAAGAAAACAGCTGTGCAACTATTCACAGAGCCATAGCTCCTTGCAAAGATGGCGAATGTCACCATACTCTTTCAGTTTACTATTAATGTAATGTAGCCAATTTCTTAGTTTCCTCAAAGAGTTCACAAATAAAAGTAACAGCTGGTCATTTAATCTCAATGAGTGCCATTCTGCAACCTGATTGCTGTGTCCTGTCTGCGTTCTGGCTATGACACTGCGGTGGGCAATAACACATTCTGCCCACGTGGGAAACCACTCTTTTGAAGCAAGCCTGAAAGTTTTCCAATATATCTGGGGGATGGGGAATCTGACTGTAAATAGAAGGATCCAATTACAAGTTTATGTGCACCTTTGATACTGAGTCTTGCCCAAATCATCTCACATGCAGCTTCTATTTGTATCTCAGTGGATTTGAGTTTCTGGTCTACTGCAACAACTACATCACCTCTATTTCCTATTAGCCTATCCTTTCGATGTACACTTAAATTTTGCCCAATAATCTCACTGCTATCAATTTTGTCTAAAACCAGCTTTCTGAACCTAGTATTATGTGAGTTCCACTGCTTTTTACGAGTGCTTCAACTCTGGCACTTTGTTGTGGATGCTTTGGCTGTTAATCACTAGGATTTTGCTACTCTTGCATATGGAGGCATTTCTTTGGATCTTACACTGTTATTTCCTTATTGTCTACAGTTAACATTACCTGGACTGGATGGAGTCAGTCAATCTCAAAATACCACACATATTCAGTCAGCTCTTCACAGTATTTTTAAAGCATTAGATATTACACTAATTGTGTGGTTATTTTCACATATATATGCTCTTGCTTTCTCTAGAAATATAACAATAAAAATATTTTCAAAATGTGGTGAAACTTCTCGAGTTACATAAATTTTATTCAGGAGCTTGCATGGTCCTTATTCTGACTTTGGCCTTATGCTTACATTTTTGGTACATAAATAATGCCCGATATTCACCTCTTCTGAGTTTGCATATAGCTTTTTGATACTCAGTTTAGTACCCCTGCCAGTAGACATCCCAACGGGCTGACATGGGTAAAATGGTGGAGTAGTTCAGAAAGCTGCCACAGAGGGTTCATATGTCATGTCATATGGGCTGACCTGCTGATGGAAATGTTTACTTGAGAGCTCCAGGACAGTGCTCCTGCGAAGTTCAACTGCCGCAGACCTAGGTCGCATCATATGAGCAAACCCATTGACAGAGGTGATTCCTTGCGAGTGGCAGGCCAGAGTTCCACTGCAGTTCAACTACCTTGAACCTAGCCTTGTGCTTGTGCCAAGTTTCCATGTGCTCAGTAATTAGCTGCCTTCACCAGCCGTGTGCTGAGTGTATTACTGTGTATGTATCTGTTGGTTCAGACGCTCTGCTTCCCATAGTTCAATTAGCACGGTAAGTTCATTCCATTCACGATTATGTTCCCCAGTCGTTACTGAATCACTGTTGGCCTGTGTAGTACCTGTGCCAACAATGTCTAGTAGCAGTGTTGTCACACTTACTGCCGATACTAAATTCAGAAATAAGTATTAAATTTTCATCATCATGTACTCTTAGTTTTAAATTGGCTTATTTTCTATGGCGAACTGTATGTTCCTCCATGATTATTTCCATCTTTTTGCTCTTTTTCTATTTCTATTACCCAATTATCTTTTTCATTTCTAATGACTACACACCTCCTCCTGTGTTTCCTAAATTGTCTGTTTATTAGTCTATGTGCAGCAGCTACATTAGCTTGTTCCAGTCTTTTATGTCTCAGACAACTTTCCTTCATTTATTCTTCTTTGGCTTTTGTACATTTCTTGACAATTTCAGTTCCGAGTGAGCAATACTGTTGCTGTATAAGTTCAACATTTTTATCCCAATTTAATCCTCTAACCACTGAAAAGACGAGTGAAGTAAGTGTTACTTTCTGTGGTGTGGCGGAATAGTTGAAATTATAAAAACTGATCAAAGCTCTGCAGTCCGATGGTATCCCTATTAGATTCTGTTTTGAATTTGCAGCTGAGTTAGCCCACCTTCTAATTATAATCTATTGTAGATCCCTCAGAAAAAAAGATGCCCAGAAGTTGAAAGAAAGCAAAGGTCACACCTATTTACAAAAAGAGTAGTAGAAGTGACTCACAATACTACTATCCAATATTCTTGTAGAGTCTTAGAAAATAATCTGACTCAAACATAATGAGGTACTTCGGACAGAATGAAAGCACTGAATAAGGCAGTCACGTAGATGCAGTATTTTTTGATTTCCAAAAAATATTTGACTCAGTACGTCATTTACACTTATTGTCAAAAACACGATCATATGTTGTATCAAGTGAAATTGGTGACTGGATTGAGGATGTTTTGGTAGGGTGGACACAGCAGGTTATCTTCGTTGGAGGACAGTCATCATCAGATGTAGAAGTCACTTTGGGTGTGGCCCAGGGAAATGTTTTGGAACCCTTGTTGTTCATGCTGCATATTAAAGACCTTGTGGACAATATTAATAGTAACCTCAGACTTTTTGCAGATGACAAAGTTATCTACAACAAAGTACCACCAGAAAGAAGTTGCATATAAATGAGTAGCCAGATGCAATAGCCGATTTCGCATTGAGCACTCTACCATATAGAATTTTTTAGCACCTACATGAGGGTGCAAAACACACTATAAACCATTGAAACTGGCTGCAGAAAATTGTATTCGTTTGCAAAAGCCATTAACTGCATGTTTTCAGGTGCAAAGCCTGCTAAACATCCAATGTTTGCAAAACCTGCCAAGTTCAACAGGCATGGCAGTCGCCATGCCATGTTCAGATTCTAAGC
Source organism: Schistocerca nitens (assembly GCF_023898315.1). Classification (NCBI taxonomy): domain Eukaryota; kingdom Metazoa; phylum Arthropoda; class Insecta; order Orthoptera; family Acrididae; genus Schistocerca; species Schistocerca nitens. Next base: position 601,881,232 of record NC_064619.1, on the reverse strand, counting down.
AGCAGGCCAACTGACATCAGTGCAAAAAATCTAGACATTCAAAGCTACCTTTCAGTTTGTTATGATTAAAAGAGATATTTTTATCATTCACAGTTAGGCTGGCTGCACTGCAGCAAACATGTACAAAATAATGAAGCTCTCACTGCCGATGTGTTGTCCAAATATATGCTGGTAATCACAGTTCAAGTGGAATGTCTGCTGACATATTCACGAGTGTTTTGAAGGAAATAAGTGATTTTGTGGGTGATTAAAATGCAGAGGATAGTACAAACGAAGTAAGAGTAATTGAAATAATAGGAATTTTGCAAGAAGTCAAACCCATCAGTTTAGTTGCAAATGACCAAAATGAGACAGAGGACGACGGTCCCTTCTAGGATAGTAAGAGGTGTCCCGATCAGTGGAAAAGAAATGCTCTCAAAACAGGAAAAGTATTATTAAAGCAATGTTATGCAATGAAAACTGTGTTGACACAAATTGTTATGACACACATGAAAGGATTAGTGAAAATTATTGGTAACTGGCTTTTCCAGATTCAAAAAACCAAATAGAATCTTGTTAACAAAAAGCAAAAACAGGAAGATTTGTCTAGTTCATGGAGAGCCCTTCTACATCTCTGAAGCCAGAGGGAGGAAGAGCATCCTGAAGAAGGGAAAAAAAATTCAGCAAAGGAAGAGGCCAAACACCAATGACAGCTGGTGTATAACTTTCAGAAGTCAATCTTGGAGACATCAAAAAGCCTTTGATATCCACTTTGATGAAGACTGGGTGACCAACGACGAACTCAAATTCTACAGCAATGTGTTACATGAGCAGGAAGGCACTCAGAGTCGCTCCTGCCCCTGCCCACCGTCAGAGCAAGCCAGAATCGATTTTGAGTTGATGGGCAAAGTTGAGGTTGATGTCACTTAAAAGCAATTTACAGCTAATTCCACTTTCCAGAATCTTTTGTAATTGTTTTAACTAATATACAACTTTTCGTCAATTTTATTACATTCTAAAATTTGTCAATATTTTACTAAGACGCAATTTGGAGCTTATTTTATTTGCTACAATATCATGTGATCTCAAAAACACGATGGTATGTATACAATAGAGGGAAACATTCCACGTGGGAAAAATACAGGGTGATTCAAAAAGAATACCACAACTTTAAAAACGTGTATTTAATGAAAGAAACATAATATAACCTTCTGTTATACATCATTACAAAGAGTATTTAAAAAGGTTTTTTTTCACTAAAAAACAAGTTCAGAGATGTTCAATATGGCCCCCTCCAGACACTCGAGCAATATCAACCCAATACTCCAACTCGTTCCACACTCTCTGTAGCATATCAGGCGTAACAGTTTGGATAGCTGCTGTTATTTCTCGTTTCAAATCATCAATGGTGGCTGGGAGAGGTGGACGAAACACCATATCCTTAACATACCCCCATAAGAAAAAATCGCAGGGGGTAAGATCAGGGCTTCTTGGAGGCCAGTGATGAAGTGCTCTGTCACGGGCTGCCTGGCGGCCGATCCATCGCCTCGGGTAGTTGATGTTCAGGTAGTTACGGACAGATAAGTGCCAATGTGGTGGCGCTCCATCCTGCTGAAATATGAATTGTTGTGCTTCTTGTTCGAGCTGAGGGAACAGCCAATTCTCTAACATCTCCAGATACTGTAGTCCAGTTACAGTAGCACCTTCGAAGAAAAAGGGACCAAAAACCTTATTGGCTGATATGGCGAACAAATGTACAACTAAATGAAACTTTATAGCTCCCTTAATTCGCCGACAGATAGTGCTTAGCTCTGCCTTTTGTCGTTGCAGAGTTTTAAATTCCTAAAGTTGTGGTATTCTTTTTGAATCACCCTGTATATCTAAAAACAAAGATGATGTGACTTACCAAACGAAAGCGCTTGCAGGTCGATAGAAACACAAACATACACACAAAATTCAAGCTTTCACAACAAACTGTTGCCTCATCAGGAAAGAGGGAAGGAGAGGGAAAGACGAATATGTCTGCTTGTGTCTGTATATGTGTGGATGGATATGTGTGTGTGTGCGCGAGTGTATACCCGTCCTTTTTTCCCCCTAAGGTAAGTCTTTCCGCTCCCGGGATTGGAATGACTCCTTACCCTCTCCCTTAAAACCCACATCCTTTCGTCTTTCCCTCTCCTTCCCTCTTTCCTGATGAGGCAACAGTTTGTTGCGAAAGCTTGAATTTTGTGTGTGTGTTTGTGTTTGTTTGTGTGTCTATCGACCTGCCAGCACTTTCGTTCGGTAAGTCACTTCATCTTTGTTTTTAGATAATTTTTCCCATGTGGAATGCTTCCCTCTATTATATATAGACACACAAACAAACACAAATATACACACAAAATTCAAGCTTTCGCAACAAACTGTTGCCTCATCAGGAAAGAGGGAAGGAGAGGGAAAGACGAAAGGATGTGGGTTTTAAGGGAGAGGGTAAGGAGTCATTCCAATCCCGGGAGCGGAAAGACTTACCTTAGGGGGAAAAAAGGACAGGTATACACTCGCACACACACACGTATCCATCCACACATACAGACACAAGCAGACATATTTAAAGACTTTTTTCCACGTGGAATGTTTCCCTCTGTTATATATATATATATATATATATATATATATATATATATATATATATATATATATATATATATATATATATATATATATATATATATATATATATATATAACCCTTATGTTGAATGTTCATATTTGTTCCCTTTTTGAAGTTATGTAAGTCAGCTTCTCCTCGTAAAATAATGTCACCTTCGTATTTTTATATGCCAATTTTGTACAATTTTTCAGACTTCTCTATGAAATAAAACATACTCTGTTTATAGTCGCAGTAGTTAAATTTCACATTTCTGTCATTCCTGTATGACCAAATAGCGAATTTCACAACCAAATGGATTTTTTTTTTTTTTTTTTTTTTTTTTTGTAATTGGATTGATATGTTTGCAAAATCCACTAACTGCATAAATAGAGATCAAAAACTGCAGAGTCAATATTTCACTTAAGATTTTAACATATAAAACATAACTGCAAATTTCAGCCATTAATAGTGTGTAATTAATTATTTTTTATTATTTTCAGAAAAGAAATGATGTCTTTAACTTTAATAGTTTGGATGGAACAAGGTTCACGATTACCGCAGTTTCGCTTATCATGCAGTTAGTCGCTTTTGCACCTTGGTTACTCAAATATTCAAGTACATCTTGGTAAGATTTCAAAGCAGTGCAAAGACCGGCAACTTGCTTTAAATTTTCATAAATGTCATATTGCACACTTCACAGAACGAAAAAACAAAGCTTCCTATGACTATAATATTAATGAGTTACAGCTGGAATCAATCAACTCATACAAATACCTGAGTCGAGGGTAGGGATACGAAATGGAATGATCACATAGGCTCTGTTGTAGGTACAGCAGGTCGGGTACATTCAGACTTCTTCTTCTTTTTTTTATTTATTTATTTTTTTTAAAGAATACTGGGAAATGCAACCAGTTTACAAAGGAAATTGCTTACAAATCACTCATGCGACCCATTTTAAAATTTTGCTAAAGTGTGTGGGGCACATACAAAAGAAGAATAACGTGACATATTGAATATGTACAGAGGGAGGCAGCATGAATGGTCAGTTGTTTGTTTGACCTGTGGGAGTGTCACAGAGATGCCGAAGAAACTGAACCGACAGATTCAGTAAGGTAGACAAAAACTATTCTGGGAAAGTCTACTTCCAATGTTTCGAGAACCAGCTCTGACTGATGACTCTTGGAATATATTGCACTCTATATATTGCTCATACAGGGGTCCTGAGGGTGAGATTAAATTAATTACAACATGGACAGAAGCATTTAAACAATCATTCTTCCCGTTCTCCGCATGAGAATGGAATGGGAAGAAACCATAACAATTTGTGCAATGGGAGATACCCTTTACCATGTACTTCACAATGTTTTTCATAATATAGATGTAGATTTCTTCACTAATTTCTGAATCTCAACTACAGCTGCCTTTTTGTTGTGAATTTTTCAATTCCAGTATTTTTCTGGTACATTTATTACACCATCTGTTTTTCACACCAGTAACGCCCTGGAGGGTCATTATATCTTTTATCACATGTTCTGTCATGGTAGTTTGAGACTTTACCTCCTTCAACTTGTTTGGATTCCAATGTTTCGCTGCTTTCTCTTAAACTTTTTGAATCTGAACACACGTTTATCAGTATTAGGCTATTGTCACTATGACTGTCAGATAACTGTTGCAATCCTGAAGATATCTGAGTCTTGTTTCAGCGAAATATATTCAATTTGATATCTTCTTTGCTCTTCAATCTTTCACATACATTTTCTTGTCAAAAGGTTCTTAAACATGTACCCCCAATGAGTAAATTGTGTCCTGTGCAAAATTCTATTAATTATTTCTGTGCTTTGATTTCATTTTCTAAGATGTATCCCATTATTTTCTATTCCCTACCTTCACTGATGAATGGATTCCAGTCTGTAATTATGATTAAATTCTTGTCCCCTTTGACTTGTTTAATGAGTTAATGAGTATTATCATGTTGTTGTTGTTGTGGTCTTCAGTCCTGAGACTGGTTTGATGCAGCTCTCCATGCTACTCTATCCTGTGCAAGCTGCTTCATCTCCCAGTACCTACTGCAACCTACATCCTTCTGAATCTGTTTAGTGTATTCATCTCTTGGTCTCCCTCTATGATTTTTACCCTCCACGCTGCCCTCAAACACTAAATTGGTGATCCCTTGATGCCTGAGAACATGTCCTACAACCGATCCCTTCTTCTAGTCAAGTTGTGCCACAAACTTCTTCCCAATCCTATTCAATACCTCCTCATTAGTTATATGATCTACCCATCTAATGTTCAGCATTCTTCTGTAGCAACACATTTCAAAATCTTCTATTCTCTTCTTGTCCAAATTAGTTATCGTCCATGTTTCACTTCCATACATGGCTACACTCCATACAAATACTTTCAGAAACGACTTCCTGACACTTAAATCAATACTCTATATTAACAAATTTCTCTTCTTCAGAAACGCTTTCCTTGCAATTGCCAATCTACATTTTATATCCTCTCTACTTCGACCATCATCAGTTATCTTGCTCCCCAAATAGCAAAACTCCTTTACTACTTTAAGTGTCTCATTTCCTAATCTAATTCCCTCAGCATCACCTGACTTAGTTCGACTACATTCCATTATCCCCATTTTGCTTTTGTTGATGTTCATCTTATATCCTCCTTTCAAGACACTGTCCATTCCGTTCAACTGCACTTCCAAGTCCTTTGCTGTCTCTGGCAGAATTACAATGTCATCAGCGAACCTCAAAGTTTTTATTTCTTCTCCCTGGAGTTTAATACCTACTCCAAACCTTTCTTTTGTTTCCTTTACTGCTTGCTCAATATACAGATTGAATAGCATTGGTGATAGGCTACAACCCTGTCTCACTCCCTTCCCAACCACTGCTTCCCTTTCATGTCCCCCGACTCTTTATAACTGCAATCTGCTTTCTGTACAAATTGTAAATAGCCTTTTGCTCCCTGTATTTTACCCCTGCCACGTTCATAATTTGAAAGAGAGTATTCCAGTCAACATTGTCAAAAGCTTTCTCTAAGTCTACAAATGCTAGAAACGTAGGTTTGCCTTTCCTTAATCTAGCTTCTAAGATAAGTCGTAGGGTCAGTATTGCGTCATGTTCCAATATTTCTACCTTTTCTTCTTCATCTACTGTATTTCTTTCCCCCATTCCTGTCAATTGTTCTCTTATGCTCTCCCTGAAACACTGTACAACCTCCCCTTAAGTCAGTTCATCCAGGTCCCATCTCCTTAAATCCAAACTGATCTTCCCCAAGGTCGGCTTCTACCCGTTTCTCCATTCGTCTGTAAAGAATGTGTGTTAGTATTTTGCATCTGGGACTTATTAAACTGATTGATTGGTAATTTTCACATCTGTCAGCACCTGCTTTCTTTGGGATTGGAATTATTATATTCTTCTAAGTCTGAGGGTATTTTGCCTGTCTCATACATCTTGCTCACCAGATTGTAGAGTTTTGTCAGGACTGGCTCTCCCAAGGCCGTCAGTAGTTCTAATGGAATGTTGTCTACTCCCGGGGCCTTGTTTCGACTCAGGTCTTTCAATGCTCTGTCAAACTCTTCACGCAGTATCGTATCTCCCATTTCATCTTTATCTATATCCTCTTCCATTTCCATAATATTGTCCTCAAGTACATTGCCCTTGTATAGACCTTCTATATACTCCTTCCACCTTTCTGCTTTCCCTTCTTTGCTTACAACTGGGTTTCCATCTGAGCTCTTGATATTCATACAAGTGGCTCTCTTTTCTCCAAAGTCCTCTGTAATGTTCCTCTAGGCAGTTCTATCTTAGCCCTAGTGAGGTAAGTCTCTACATCCTTATATTTGTCCTCTAGCCATCCCTGCTTAGTCATTTTGCACTACCTGTCGATCTCATTTTTGAGACGTTTGTATTACTTTTTGCCTGCTTCACTTACTGCATTTTTATATTTTCTCCTTTTATCAATTAAATTCAATATTTCTTCTGTTACCCAAGGATTTCTAGTAGCACTCGTTGTTTTACCTACTTGATCCTCTGCTGCCTTCACTACTTCATCCCACAGAGCTACCCATTCTTCTTCTTCTACTGTATTTCTTTCCCCCATTCCTGTCAATTGTTCCCTTATGCTCTCCCTGAAACACTGTACAACCTCTGGTTTAGTCAGTTCATCCAGGTCCCATTTCCTTAAATTCCCACCTTTTTGCAGTTTCTTCAGTTTTAATCTACAGGTCATAACCAATAGATTGTGGTCAGAGTCCACATCTGCCCCTGGAAATGTCTTACAATTTAAAAGCTGGTTCCTAAATCTCTGTCTTGCCATTATATAATCTATCTGATACCTTCTAGTATCTCCAGGGTTCTTCCATGTATACAACCTTCTTTCATGATTCTTGAACCAAGTGTTAGCTATGATTAAGTTGTGCTCTGTGCAAAATTCTATCAGGCAGCTTCCTCTTGCATTTCTTAGCCCCAATCCATATTCACCTACTATGTTTCCTTCTCTCCCTTTTCCTACTACCGAATTCCAGTCACCCATGACTATTAAATTTTTGTCTCCCTTCACTATCTGAATAATTTCTTTTATTTCATCATACATTTCCTCGATTTCTTTGTCATCTGCAGAGCTAGTTGGCATATAAACTTGTACTACTGTAGTAGGCATGGGCTTCGTGTCTATCTTGACCACAATAATATGTTCACTATGCTGTTTGTAGTAGCTGACCCGCACTCCTATTTTTTTTATTCATTATTAAACCTACTCCTGCATTACCCCTATTTGATTTTGTATTTATAACTCTGTATTCGCCCGACCAAAAGTCTTGTTCCTCCTGCCACCGAACTTCACTAATTCCTACTATATCTAACTTTAACCTCTCCATTCCCCTTTTTAAATTTTCTAACCTACCTGCTCAATTAAGGGATCTGACATTCCACGCTCCGATCCGTAGAATGCCAGTTTTCTTTCTCCTGATAACGACGTCCTTCTGAGTAGTCCCCACCCGGAGATCCGAATGGGGGACTATTTTACCTCCTGAATATTTTACCCAAGAGGACACCATCATCATTTAACCATACAGTAAAGCTGCATGCCCTCGGGAAAAATTACGGCTGTAGTTTCCCCTTGCTTTCAGCCGTTCGCTGTACCAGCGTAGCAAGGCTGTTTTGGTTAGTGTTACAAGGCCAGATCAGTCAATCATCCAGACTGTTGCCCCTGCAACTACTGAAAAGGCTGCTGCCCCTCTTCAGGAACCACACGTTTGCCTGGCCTCTCAACAGATCCCCCTTCGTTGTGGTTGCACCTACGGTACAGCTATCTGTATCGCTGAGGCACGCAAGCCTCCCCACCAACAGCAAGGTCCATGGTTCTTGGGGGGGGGGGGGGGGGGGGGTGAATATTAATTATAAAATTAATGAACATGAGACAAACAAAATGTTCATTAATTTTACTTCATCAGAAGAACCAAAAGCCACCCATCCAAGAGTGGGCACAACAAATGGGGAAGAACATGAAAATTACAAGAGCAGCATTTATCTTCACTAGTACAATGCAAATTAAAGTGTGTGTACTACGCATTTCTCGAAATTATTTGGGACCACATCATGAAGCACAGATAAATCCAAAGGCTAGAAACACTCCACTCTACATATTTAGCCTACTCAATATCGTACAATAAATCTGATTTTACATTCATGTAAATGTATATCACTGATTATGGAGTGCAGCTACAAGGTGAATACATATCAACACATTTCATACAATCTCAGTTTAACAGTAACATGCAGATATGCTAGTGCACTAAAAGAATACTCTTAACAATATGCCTAAAATCGTGACACCAAAAATTACAAACCTGGAGGGCTTTCAACATAGGTACACTTTCTATAAGGGTCTCATACATCTTTCTCTTCTTAAATGCACTCTTCAGCAATATGCGTCTGAATGTTTGTCTGTCCATTGCCCATAGAGATCCATCTGTAACTGCCTGAATTGTGGCAGCACGGGGCATATTGTACAGAAGAGCCAGCTCACCAAAGCTACCATTGTTTTCATATGTATGGATATGTTTAGGTTCTGCTCCTAGCTCTGTTGCTACATAGGCATTGTAGATCCCACTGAATAAATGAAAAACATTATCTTACAATAAGATAAACTAGAGACTACTGAAGAACATTCCATACAAAATTGGCCCTCACCTCTCAATGACATAAAAATTATCACCGTCATCTCCTTGCCTTATAATGTATTCTCCAGCAGCCACTTTCTTTTCAAACATTGCATCCAATACATCCTGCATTTGTTCCTGCAAAGGAAACCACACTTAAACATCAAAACAGAGGAAAAATTATTGAAATGTGTTCACTAATTCCACAGAATGATGAAATTAAAAAGAACATGTTTTGTATTCACCTTATCCAATGATCGGAAAAGAAGGATATGCTTCACACTATCTGCCAATCTTTGTCTCTGACCATCAGATTTTGGATAAATAACCTGAAAACAATTACATCCTTATTTTACATGTTACAACAGCCATAAAAAATTAGTTGTGGTCAAATTTGAAGTGGGCAAGTCTTCAAAATTGTTGAAGATTTATCAACTCACTTCCCAAAGATTGGTTGGTTGGGTTTAAGGGACCAAACAGTGAGATCATCAGTTGGTTGGTTAGTTGGTTTGCTGATTGGAGAGTAAGGGACCACACAACATGGTCATTAGTCCCTCGATCCAAGAGTGGGGCACCCAGAGACATCCACCGAGGACATTTTCTAATCAAGTCGGGAAATTCATAACAGTAAACGCGAGAAGGCTAAAAACATAATGGACATATTTTATATCGCCAATAATAAAAGCATGATGAAGGAGACAGGGAAGTCAGCAGGCAGGTGCCTGCAAGGCTCTGCATGCGACAGGAAAGATCTAATCCACAGCTGTCCCACCCCTGATCCATTGCAGTCAAGAGCACCAACTATTCAACAAAGTGTTAAAACCCAGAATAGAAAACTGGGTGCAGCAAGAAGGAGGCAAACCAAATCTAAAAGTGATTAACACAGAGTAAAAGAGGAATGAAAGAGTAGCCTGATCAAGGAAGTAGGGTTGGGGATCCCCCAGACCTAGCACACAGCAAGCAAGAGATGCCCCATCCCCAACAATCCTTGCCCTGTTCTGGAGGTAGATCAGAACCTTATAACTGAGGATAAAAACTACTTTCATGGAGAGAAAACTGTGAATCAGTTCAGCCATCCATGAACTGTTCACCAATATTGGAGGCAATGAGTCCGGAAGTCCTTACTTAGGGTGTAGGGCCAGGAGGAGGGGGCATTCCACCAAGAAATGGGCCACAGTCTGTAAGGCTCCACAACCACAATGTGGGGTGGCTCTTTACATAAAATAAATAAATAATTAATATGTTATGACCAATGTGGAGACAACATAGGACTATGGATTCCTTCTGGGAGATGCGGAAGGTAGGGCACCATGCTGCAGTAGTCTCCTTGATTGTGCAAGAGTTTATTAGCTGGGGCAGTAGCCCGCCAGATGTCATTCCATTTCTGAGCAAGCAGAGATCTCATGTGCACCCGCAAATCCACACCTGGAGTCGGCAAAATGATGGTGGAGCAAGTACGTGTTGCTCTGGTCAAACAGTCAGAATGTTCATTTCCTGGTATACCCACGTCTTGGGGCCCACAGAAAGAAAACTGAGCAGGCAGCATAATGAATGTCAGTGACAAGGTCATGAACAGTGGTCACCAAAGGGTAGCAAGAATAGCATCGGTCAGTTTAGGACCTTGGAAGAGATTGGTCTTAATCCATGATTGAGCACCATCAAAGGGGGAATGTGCAAGAAAACATGAGGAGCACAATCCAGAGACCAGAGATGGAGATGGAGATCTTGGCAGAAGGAAGCGAGGTGCATTACGACTGGTAGTGTCACAGAAGGATGACACCCCTCGTATGTAAAGACAGTGGGATACATGGGATGATCAGGGGACTATCAAATGGCAATTGCATAAGAGACCAAGAGTGAGTGTGTGTGTTTTGTTTTAGGGCACAAAAACAACTGAGGTCATACGAGCCCAAGTCAAAACTACACAACGCAAACACAGAGACAAGGGAAAGGACTATATGTCAGTACCAATGGAAAGAATAGGAGACATCGAAACAAGGCACATGGGGGAAAACAAAAAAGGAGATCCAAAACTAAAAATTAAATGGTCTTCACCATCTTCACCATATAGCTTTGGCAGATAAAAAGTAAAACGTGGGCAACAGCCGGCACGTCATTTCGTCATTTGTGGTGGATAGTTAAAATTTTGGTGCAATGCATACAAAGTGGTGGGGCAGCACCACTGAGCAAATGACGATGGCTAAAAACGCAGTGCCCAATACGCAGCAGAGTTAAAACAATCTCCTCCCAGCGGGAAGGCCGAGAGGTGGTCATCCAAGGTGCCGAGAGAGGCTTAATAAGCCGAAGCTTATTCCCGCGAAGGGAGGACCACTGCCGATGCCAAAGGGACACCACCACCTGACAGATGGCAATGCAGAGATCATCAGAGGGAATGCAGGTACTCTGGCAGCAGCGTCAGCAGCCTCGTTTCCTGGCAGACCGATATGATCAGGGACCCACAGAAACATGACATTGGCTCCAGCAAGAGTGAGCAAGTGACAGTTTTTGTGTACCCACTGCACTAAGGGATGAGCAGTGTACAGCGCACAAAGACTTTGGAGGGCGCTGAGTGAGTCTGAGCAGAGAACACAACTGGGAAGGTTGTGCCGGATGTACTCTGCGGCCTGATACAAGGCGAAAAGCTCGGCTGTAAATGCGGAGGAATGGGCTGGAAGCCGATATTGAAAGACATGGGTGCCAATGATGAATGCACACCCAACCCCACAGTCAGTCCGAGAGCCATAAGTGTATACAAAGGTGCTATCGCTAAGTTCCATGTGAGGGTCGTGAAACTAAAGGCGATAGACCGAGGCTCGAGTAGTGTCCTTAGGAAGCGAAAGAAGGCCAAGGTTAACATGGGCCTCTTCTCAAAGCCAAGGTCACACTCCACACCCACAGGGAAAGTTGCAGGTAGCGTGAAGTTAAGCCGCCGTAGCAAGAGGCGAAAGCGGACTCCAGGAGGTAACACAGAAGAGGGACAAGCCCCAGACTGACGATCTAAGGAATCATCAAAGAAGGAGGCATAGGAATGGTGGCCATGCATGGAAGACAACTGGAATGCATACCTGCCGAGGAGAAAGTCATGGCGGTAGGACAGTGGTACTTCAGCAGCTTCAGCATACAGACTCTCAACCGGGCTGGTGTAAAAGGCGCCCATCACCAAATGGATGCCACAATGATGGATAGTGCTGAGACAGTGTAAAAGGGATAGGCGTACAGATGCATAAACAAAGCACCCATAGTCGAGTTTCAAACGGACAACGGACCGCTACAAATGGAGGAGGGGGGTTCGATCGGCACCCCAAGAAGTGAGACCAAGAGTTGGCAACATTGAATCTGAAGCAGAATATTCCTGCTTCAGCATGGAGACTGTCTAAAGGACTAGCCTGAAAGACAGTAGTGGGCAGACGGATGCCACAACGAAGGGCTGGGCCTAACAATTTTAAAGCTGAAGGAACTACTGAGCCATAAAGCTGGCAAACATAGTCCAGTAGGGACAAATCAGGGCCTGGTAAATATGGATAAGAGTAGCAAGATTTGCACCCCAAAATGTGTGGGCACAGAAGCAGACAGCATTAAGCTTCCACCTGCAGCTAATCTTTTATCAAAATGGAGGACAAAGTAACAGGACTGTGCTGTAGTGCCAGGTGCTGGGTACCTAAGTTGAATTCCAGGTCAGGGTGGACCGTGATACAACAGCAGAAATATTTCTGTAAAGGAGAGCTGGAAACCAGGGGAATGAGCGATGCAGAGGAGTGCTGGATGGCGTCTTGGAGCTGGCATTCAGCTGAGGCTACCGAGTGAAAGCTGAACCAAATGCAAAAATCATCGACATACAACACAGGGGTGACCAGTGATCCAACAGATGTCAGTAAACCATTAATGGCAATGAAGAAAAGATTGACACATTACAAAGTCCTATGGGACGCCATTCTCTTGGACTCGTGGGGAGCTGAATGAAGGGCCAACTCTAACCCAGAGCAACCGATGGGTTAAAAATGACAAAAACCAGTAGTGGGTCTTGAAAGCCCCTGTGACAGAGGATAAGATTGATAGCTGGAAAGGTGTCATGAGCAGCACTGAAGTGGGTAGGAGTTGGTACTCACAGAGGGGAGACATACTGAGATCTGACAGGAGTTGGGATCCGTTGAAAGGCTCATACCTGATGGAGTGTTATTTCATCACACAGGATGGCACTGAAACGCCATAGGACAATGGGGGGAGGAGGGGAAGGAGGGGGGGGGGTGGAAGCGAGCTGTTGGATTATGGGGTTATCTAAAAGGAAGTGAGCGGCCTGTGAGTGAGCGGCCTTGCTGATGGTAAATAAATGTTTCAAACAGTGATTCCAGGGGTAGTTTGCACTCACTCTGCTATTGGTTCCAAAATGGTGTAGAGGAGGATCCACTCACGGACATCTGTGCAAACACACAGACTCCTCCAGTCACCCTCCCGAAGCCAGTATTATTCCAACAGAATGAACAGCAACCATAAAGCATTAAGGAATGGTCATTTGTGAAGCAAATTTCTTGAATGGCAATGCAGACAGAATAAATAACAGTTCTACTGGATCGCCATGTTGACGGTGTCCTGATTAGGTGTAAAGGGGTGAGGAGGACCGGTCATGTGCAAGAACCGCTGTCTGCCACTGGCGTGGGTGGCACATCATCAGTGATCATTGGCTCAAAAGGGGAATCTGGCTCCTATGAGGTTACTCAAGTAGCCCCCTCCCCCCCCCCCCCCCCCACTTTTTTTGCAACATCTGATGGCCAAGATTCTTGCAAGGGCTTATTCACTGTCAGGGTGAGGACAGGTAAAGAGTGGGCAGCCCTGGTACCCATAGGCCATGGCTCCTTCATCCACTGACTGGAGTCAGGCCTCTGATAGGTGAGCTTCCAAGGAAAGGTGTCCTAAGAAGAAACCCTGGCACTAGTAGATGCCAGAGGAGGAAGCTGTTTCTCCAGCTAGGCATGGGAAACGGTTCTCTTAAGATGGTGTCACAGGAAACATCAGTGTCGAGGGCAATGGTAGCTCTGTTTTGGAAACAAATGAGGTGCGGCGGGAGGGAGGGGGAGGAGAGGGAAGTGACTTTTGCATAATAAGTCTTCGTAGGACAGGCAATCAAATGATTTATATTTTGTTATTTTATTTTTTAAATACTGGGCAAATGGGTGAATGTGGAGGATGGTGTTCAGCACGACTGGCTCACAGGACGACCTTCATGGAGTGATTGTCCACACTTTGGGTTAGTTGCACAGTTGGATGACATACTACCTAAGTTTAAACATCAGCAACACCTCGAGGATGGCGGGCATGTTCCATGTAACACCTCTACACCATAATTTTAACTATTTTTGGCAGGGAATTTCCTTCAGAGTCTAAGATGAAAGCACCCTTATCTGTTAGATTATACTTAGAACCTCTTGTAAGAGTCAGAAAAAATGTACACCTTGCCATTTGAGATGAGCTCACGGTTCCCTGTCTGTCTGGAACACAAGGTCTCTGTGAAAGGTAACTTCTTCCATCATACTCAAAGTTTTATGTGAGGTATTAGTCACTGGTGTGTCATCCAGTTGGTCACAGGCCTAGAGAGCTTAAGATCAAGCAGCAGAGGTAGTTTTAATCAGTAGTTACCCACTGTACATTTCTCCAGAATGGCCATTGTGTTGGTTCAATTTGACACGTTTCATTTGCAAAATGTCGGCCCTGATGGCACCTCCTCCGATCAAAGGTTCTGTACCCAGCCACAGCAAGTCATCTAGCATTTGGCCATTGTCAAAATCCTGATGCCCCAGGAGGATGGGCACGTACACCTTGGCATGCGTGGGAGCTATCAGCTCATGCACCAGAAGTGTGATCCCTGTGTCGTCAGGGGGCTTTACCATAAGAGCACATAACAACCCCACCACATCAGACTAGCCACTGTGTTGGCTATGAAGTGCATATATATGAGTCTTCAAAGTTAATGTGAGCAGAGAGTCATCAACACTTTATGCAACATGTGCTACTGAAGGCATTCTTTCCAATTTAGTCCACATTATAGGGGGGGGGGGGGGGGAATTAAAACTTTAGGTCAGACCTAAAAGGGGATCACAATTACTTCAGCCAAAGAGTGATGCAACAGAAATGAATTAAGATGTTGACAAAAGAAAACAGAACCTAGGGAAGCAGCTCAGTCAACATCTAAGGCTGCCACCATGAGAAAGAAAGAGAAATAAGGATCACCAAGAAATCCCTCCCACACAGCCTGGCCACCCAGGGACAGGGTATCTGCAGTGATAAGAACTCCCTTGCTCAGTATGCTGAGGGTCTCACCAAGGTGTTCACAGACAGACACTATAACCCCCCCCCACATCTAGTCCACAAACAGATCTCCCATGCCATTTCCTCTCACACCCCCAATAATCCACCCACCACCCCCAAAAACCAGATACAAATGAGTGTCCCCCTCAACACTCAGTACCACACAGGACTGGAACAACTGAACCACATCCTTCGCCATGGCTTTGATTATCTATCATCATGTCCTGAAATGAGAGACATCCTACCCAAGATACTTCCCACCCCTTCTAAAGTGGTGTCCCATCACCTATCCGACCTCCGTAACATCCTAGTCAATCCCTATACCACCCCCAATCCCAACCCCTTGCCACAAGGATCATATCCCTATGGAAGTCTCAAGTGCAAGAACTGACCAACCCAATCCACCCACCCAACACTTCCTATTCCAGCCCTGTCACAGGTTTATCCCACAGTAAGGGACATGGCCACCTGTGAAAGCAGCCATGTCATTTACCAGCTCTGTTGCAATCTTTGCCCAGCTTTTTATATTGGTATGACTACCAACTGCCAGTCCACCACGATGAACAGCCACTGCCAAACTGTGGCCAACAGCAAAGTAGACCACCCTGTGGCACCACATGTAGCTGAGCATAACATGCTCAACAGCCTGCATCACCATCCATTCTGAACTGCAGAGATTGGAGTTATCCTTACAACACATTCTCCACACCTACAATTATCCTGGCCTCAACCTACAGTAACATACTGTCCCCACACCCTCCACCCAACATTTTCCACCCCGTGCATCATATCATCTCCTCCCCATTGTCGTCTCCCACCCTGTTTATTTGCCGCCCTCTGCCAACACATCCACGCATCTTTCCCTGCTCCTCTCCCTTCTCACTCCTTTTTTCCCCACCTCCTCGGCTGACAACCTCCTGATGCTACGCTTGTTGGCGTTCTAGTCCCTTAGTTCGTCTCTCTTCCCACCTGTACACTACTATCCCTTTCCCTTCCCTGTCCCCTCCGGATAGCTGCTTGCATCCCACGTGATAGTTACATTACGGCCCGAGATAATCGAGTTGGCGGGATACGTGCACAAGATGTGCTTGTTTGTGTGTATGAATGGTGTGTGTTTCTCTTTCACTGATGAAGACTGTGGCCAAAAGCTTACGTGTCATTTAATAGTGCCTGTCTGCAATTTAATGTGTCTTCTTTATGGTAACTAGCAATCTGCCTTTTTCTACATTCCTATCTGGAGTTTCCATTGTTTGGGAAATAAGGATAGTCAGGGATGGGAGATTGCAGGACAAAAAAGGAGGTAAGTGCTGCAATAGCTTGGGGACCCATGCTTGTCACACACATTATCATGAAAGAGTTGGAAGCCCCCTGATGGGCTTTCTTCTGTGAATTGTTGACATTTGTCCTACAGAAAGACCTCCAACGGAGCCACAAGTTTCTTGATCTACATGTCCACCAGTATCTGATAGCATCCTTTTTGACATTAACATTCAAACTCACAAGTGAAAGAGCACACCAAGAAAAAGCAAGTGTCTCAGTAACCAGTTAATTATGTATTTTGCGAACATTCCTGATGAGTATTATACTGGCAAAACTTTTCACTAAGCTCCACTGAACAGAAAACAACAAATGTACCAGTGACATGCATGACATTAAAGAAAGTTACGTGTTTTAGCTCCTTCCGGTTTGTATCTATGTGAAACTGATATGTATAATCCATCAGTGACCCAATTAAAAATGTGTGCTTCTTAGTGATATAAACAAGTCACGGGTATATTGTTTACTGAGGTAAGAGTATCAAACTTTTTAAAAAGGGACACCTACTGTTCAACATTTATTCATAACTCAATTGTGAAGGAAAAAGGATCATCATCCAGAAACATAGTTTATATTATTATTGCCTGATCTCTTTACAAAAACATACTAGGTCCTTAGTTTATACTGTGTGAAATAAGACAGAAGTCACAGACCTATTTGATTTATTAAAACTGGTTGTCTCTTCCCTCATTCTTTTCACAGTGGTTTACCTTTTGTGATTCGACAATGCTGTTTAGTGGCTTAAAAAACAAGCACCCACTGGGTCCACATAAAACACTAAAAATTAAGCACAAAATTTGTCAGGAATAAGAAATAGGCAGCAAGGAGTGCACAGTGAAAGCAAAAATGCTGAAGGTAAAGATACTTCATGAATCCTGATTCAATGTTGGTGTTCCTACTACTGGCCACATTTTAAAAACTAACAGATGAATAGGCACCTTTGGTTACACTGCATTTTTTTTTTGTTTGTGTTTAGGAAGTATGTTGAAAATATCTGGTCTTATAAAATTTGAACCTACAATCGTCATGTATGTATTTATTAAGGACTGTACTACTTAAAGAAAAGGTTTACATCTCACAGAAAACTAGTTGCTAAGAACATACTAACACAGATTAACAACAGATTTCATAATGCATAACGAACTATGATTCCTTACCTTCTCACCATCATCCTCATCATCTTCAGGGTTATACGCTTCTGCAAAAACAGATTTACGTCGTGTCGAGAATCTCGCCACAGGTGGCTCTGAGGAGGACAGAATTATTCGTGCATAAGTATTACACTAATTCTTCAACAACGTTGGTGTAAACATTAAAATAATCAGAGTAAAAGTATACCAATAATTCAATGAGAAATCATTACAAAATGGGCCATATCATTTTTAGACAAACAAAGCTGTTTTTTTTCCCACTTTACTTGATAGAATCACATGCGACATTGACACACAGATATTGTTCATGGAAGTAGCTATAGTAAATCAATCACCTTTTTAAAAGGTTCTGGTAAAAATAAAAATATCACATTATTACGGTGTTTTCACTTAAAGTTTTCCTGTGAACTGTAAAATATCATTATTTTGAACTTTTAGACCTTTAAATTTGTTTTTTCTTTTCACCGAATGTAGGGAAGTGTTGCAATGCATCTCATTGAAAACTAGATCATTGCAGATGGGATATCTCTGAAGGAAATGGAGATAGGAATTATTTAGCTACATACTCTCTAAAGATTCCTACGAGGGGTGCCCAGAAAGTAATGCACATTTTTTTTCCCTTCAACAATTTTTATTAAACATAATAAGAATTGCACACAAGAAAGAATGATTTTTGTCTACACACGTTATTTTACCATGTACTCTCCATCGTGTTCTATGACCTTCCTCCAGCACAAAACATGGGTGTGTATGCCCTGTCGGTACCAATCCTTGTCCTGGTGGCACAGCCAGTGCTTAACTCTTTGAATCACATCATCCTCAAAAGGTCTTCAACAAATGGCATCCTTTAATCGCCCAAACAAGCTGAAGTCTGAGGGGCCTAGATCAGGGCTGTAAGGTGGATTGGGTAACAGTGTCCAACCCTGTTTTGCGATGTGTTCAGCAGTCCTCGGACTTTTATGTGGCAGACAATTGCATCCACACTTCCTTCGCTGATTGACAGATGCAACGCCAACTATCGAGTCGCAATGCATCTGTCCTCGTAAATGACATCAGCTTGCTGCAATATGTCAGGTTTGACAGCTGTGGATGGTCTTGCCAACCAGTGCAAATAGTGGAGCTCCGCCGAACCGCCTTCTGAGGACCTCACCCTCCATGCCCAGTGACTAACTATACTTCTGTCAACAGCAGATGTGTAATGTAACTCACCTACAGACGCCAGTTCAAAACTGTCCTGAAGCTAAGCTATCTGTTGGAAGTGACGGAAGCTTCAGTACACTTCAAATAACACACTTTAACATTTCACATTTATAGCATTGATTCTGTGTGAGAAAAAAAATGGTGCAATACTTTCTGGGCAATCCTTGTACATTCACTAAACTGGTATAATTTTTGAAAGCCACAGAAACCTTAATTTAGGTTGCAGAATTGTTGCTAGATCTCATAGCTCTCAAAAATGAAAGTGAATGTAGTATTTTAATAACTGTACCATCTCAATTATTTCCATTTAAAAAAAAGTTTTAAGTTTTTCCCTAAAAGCAATATTTATTGACTGAAGCCTTGGGGGCTTTGTTGGAATGTAATCAGTACTTGAACCAGTTGTGCCGACCCTGCATTCTGAGATTTAGAAGCACTTGTGAGCATAGCTCTACCCAGATTTAGCACTGTTCATGTGTCTCGCAAAAATTCTTTGGGCCTTGGTAGGCAAGTACATCATGGACACAGTTGTAAGAGGTCTGCTCTACCACCATGTGAAAATAGACATTGGTGTCTCAGACAGGATAAAAGAATATTGGGACTGAGGATACTCTGACAATGATTTCTGGCTATTTGGCATGTCCAGCTACTTTCGTGCACACACATCTTGCTACAAGAAGTTTTGGCTAAACAGGAAATAACATGTACCTAAGGAAATCAAATGTGTATATCACTTTTTATCTGGCAGACATCAAATCACTGCAAATAGTTTAGTGGAGTTGGAAGAAAAATAAACAAAATTTAATGGAATACAAATGTGGGCCGAAAGAGAAAGGACCAACCAGACTTACAGAAGCATCAAGAAAATTAAAACCAACATTATACATACTGAAGTAGTCCCTGAAGGAATATACCGGTTTTAACTATAAACTTAAGATACTCCATGGAAATCATTCGATTATACGCAGTGACATGCTCACATTATAAAATCTTACGTAAGTGATAAATGAAAGCAAATCTAACTACAAGAGCTTTAGCATGAGTAGGATAAAAGCTAACTAACAATTCTTCAGTGAGAAAAGTCCTATTATGATACCTTAAACGAAAGAGCTCATATAATAGCAGAATTTGCTGAGAAATGTAGCATATTCATTCTTAATAAATTTTTCGCATGAAAGTGAATACTACATGGACTTTGCAAGAACTAAATGGAACTAAAAATGAAATTCACTACTTTTTATCAAATAATAACTCAAAGTGTACGAGATGTGACAATCTTAAAGCACACTTGAATTACCAGTGATCACAAACTTTTAAGATGAAGCGTAAAAATAGACCTCAAGCAAAGAATGAAACAGACTTATCAGGCAGGAAGTCAGGAAAGCAGAGTATGAGAATTTATCTGAGAACAGAAAGGTGACACAGTGGCAGACTAAAGATCTGAAGATCTGTCATTTGATCCTTGGTCAGTCCTAGGGATTTGTATCTGACATTTATTTCTTTCATTGCTGGCAATTTTTGTTACTGTGAAAATCCTGGGTTCCATCATGGTTTGGAGTCAACATTAAAACTGTAATGTCCCCCTACAACAGGCTGGGTAAGTCAGTTAAAAGGTCTAATAAGACCATGCTTATTAAAGCACACTTGTCTACAAACCAGCCTTTCCATTGATTACAGTTTTATTTTAGGGAGATGTAACAGACTGAATCAAGCAACGACTTCAATATTTTGTAAAATTAAGATTAGAATAAAGTGAAAATTTTTTAACGAAGTATTCAGGCAAACAGCAATGAATGTTGCAAATGCAAAGAAAATAAGAGAAAGAAAAATCTTAAATATAGTAGCTATTAAAATGAAGGCAGCAGATACAAGCAAATGATAATAGGAACATGTTGAATTAAACAAAATTATTGATACAGCTGAAAACAAAGAACAATGAAGACAAAACAGGTTTATATTGGATAACAATCATTTCCTCAGCTAAGATGCAGATACTAGAGTAATTCACAACAGAGAGATTCTACACCGAATTTACAGCTGAGTTAGCCCTCTTTTAACCACAATCAGAGCCCACAAAATGGCTGTTCAAGATCACTGTCACTCATCTGTTGTAGAATATTAGAATACATTCTGAGCTCAAACACAATAAGGCATTTTGAATATAACGACCTCTTCCATGACAGCAAGCACAATTTGCACTTTTCTTATAAGACATCCCGAATTCCATGAATCAACGCTATCAGGTAGATGCAATACTTCTTAACTTTAAAATGCATTTTACTCAGCGTCATATCAACACTTATCAACAATATTTTAATTGTATGGGGTATCAAACTAAATTTGTGACAAGATTGAGAATTTTGTGGTTGGTGGGATGCAGCATGTTATCTTGGCTGAAGAGTCATCAAGAGATGTAAAAGTAACTTCATGCTTGGCCCAGGGAAGTGAGTTAGGACTCTAGCTCTTCATGTTGTATATTTGCGAACTGAAGGCAATATGAACAGTAACCTCACACTTTTTGCAGACAATGCAGTAGATCATGAACTAGGCTACTATATGAAAATGGGCAGATTATAGTAAGATTCCAAAGTAGTAATGTCATTAGCAAATTTCATTACACATTGAGAAATGTAAAATTGTGCACTTCACACAATGCAAAAATGTAGTATCTCATGACTACAATATTAATGAGCCATAACTGGAATGAGTAACTGCATATGAATACCTGGATTTAACACTTTTTAGTGATATGAAATAGACTGATCATATACACTAAGTTGTAAGTAAAGCAGTTGGTAGGCTTAGGTTCATTGGTAGAACATCAAGAAAATAGAATAAGTCTACAAAGGAGGTTACTTACAAAGGAAATTGCTTGCAAAACACTCATGTGCCGCCCCATACAGTACTGCTCAAGTGTATGGGACCCACGCAAAACATGATTAACAGGAGTACAGAACATAAAGAAAGTAAAAAGTCACAGGTGTGCTTGGCTTACTGGGTCACATCACAGAAACACTGAAAAATCTGAAGTGGCAAGTGCTTGATAATAGATGCCAACCATCCTGGTGGCTGTGAACATGAGGTTAGACTAATTACAAAAGGCATGGAGACATTTAAACTGTCATTAATGGCCACAAGCCGTACATAAATGGAATGGGAAGAAACCTTTATACATGGTACAATTGGATGTAACCTCCACTGTGCATCTGACAGTGATGTGCTTCTCAGTATAGATCTAGAGAGAATTGTCCAAGCATTCCTCAATTTTTCGAAAGTTTTTATACCATATGGATCAAAAACACAGATAGTTACTGATGAGAATTACACCATTCCACAAGCTCTGCCCAATTAAGCTTATATATATATATATATATATATATATATATATATATATATATATATATATATATATATATATATATATATAAAGAGATTCAGGAGATGGAGGTGTTTCAATAAAAATGGTTAAAGACAAATCTAATTCATTACAAAAGGTATTTGCAGTGTTATTAACATAATGTCTGCAGAGGAAGACAGTTCCACAAAACAGGAACAAACATTTAATCAATCAACTTCATAAGAAAAGGATCATGACATATGTATCCTACCCATAATGAACAACATGTTTACTAAAACTACTGCCAACAACATGGGCGGAGGGAGGGGTCATTGACAAAAGAAATGGCTGATTTTAGAAAATAGTCCACTGGACAAATTATAAATTGTGAATGAAATGACCAAACAGTAATGAGTATGAATTACTCGTGCATCCAGGTTTCAGAGATTTTGAGAAGGTTTGGAATATGCTACAATAAAATCTGAACTACACACTTAACAAACCAGATACTGATTCAACCTGTGTTAGTATAGGCCTACGGCCTAAAAGTTGATGCTAAAGATTAGTAGCTATGGCATCAGAGTTACGAGGAATTATAAACTGCATACTTAGGGATTAAAATTACAAATAAATTGCAGCAATCACACAGATAAGGTTGTGGGTAAAGCAAACCTACGACTGATTTATTGGCAGAACACTTAGAAAGTGCAACTGGTCTACTAAAGTGAATGTTTACACCAGATTTGGCCACCCTCTTCTAAAATACTGCTGTGCAGCATGGGACATGCATCAGAAGGGATGACAGATGACATTGAAAAAGTTCATACGAGGGCAGCTTGTTTTCTATTATTGTGAAATAGGAGAGAGTGCCATGGACATGATCCATGAATTGGGGGACAATCATTAAAACAAAGGCATTTTTCATTGTGGCAGAATCTTCTCATGAAATTTTAAACACCAACTTTCTCATTCAATAGTAAAAATATTCTGCTGGCATGCACTCCTGTACAGGGAGAAATATCCATCATGATAATATATGAGCTCATACAAGAAGACTTAAATGCTCGTTCTTCTCGTGCGCCATTCCAGGATGGGACGGTAGCAAAATAGCTTGAAGATAGTTCAATGAACCCTCTGTCACACAATAGTGAATTGCAGATTAATCATGAGGTTGTAGATTCTGCATCAACTATCAACATCCTTTTAAAAGAATTTTTCAAATTCTAAAACAAATAAATTAATGAAACAATGATGGTGTACATGTTAAATATACATATCAGACAGCTACCTTAATTTTGCTTAACACAATGTGCTGTTTTGCTCTGAAAGAGATAAAGCTAAACAACAAATGGAAGAACTTAAAACAGCAAAATTGGAAGTTGGCCTGAAAATCAATTATACCAAAGCTAACATCATGTATAATTAACATAATGAAGAGAATACAGTACCACCTAACAAAGATGTTAGCAAACCAGTTGAGGAAGATAAAGGATGGGTGTGCAAATAATAATAATAATAATAATAATAATAATAATAATAATAATAACAGAGCAAGCAAAAATTGCCTGAAACATTTTTAGCAGATACAATAAGAGTTTTAAAAATTAAGCTTCTAATATACGGTATCTGAAACACAATGCTTACACTGAATCTATATCATCAGCCACAACTTGTAGCAATGGCATTTCGTGCAAAAACAATTAAAAAATGGACTGCTCAGGGCAATAGATGAAAAACAAGTGGATAAGGTAAGAGAATGGTGTGGACAATGGAAGTGTAGGGCCCATACAATAATATATACATGACTGGGATACATAGTACGTAAGTGTATAAATAGTAGATTTATTACAGAAGTTACTTCCTAAATACCAAGAAAAATGAAAAGTTTGAGATGATGACCTACTGCAAGGTCAGTAGAAAACATGTCTGAACAAAACTGATGCTTATATATATGAAGACTAATGCCTGGCAAAGACTACTATTAACCAGCAGCAGATTTTGGATAGCTGATCATGATATTGATTTATGTCTAAATTGTTACAGTCTTACTGTATGCTTTACAGTAACTGACAACTGAAGTAAATTGCTTACTTCTTTTGATACCTGATTGAACTTAATCTTTTTTACTGTTTGTCCTGTAGCTGGAAGTGGTTTGATTTATTTTTATTGTGGAAGTTTTGAAACGTATGACGCCAAGTAACACAAAGAGCAAATTAATTAAAATTAGAAACCCCCATACATACAATGTGTACTCACTATTGTTTGTCAATTTTTTGAACATGATCAGGAGATAATAAACGATTTTTAATCTTCGTTTCGATTTGTCCATTAAACATGTATTTCAATGTACAATCAACCTTTAATGAAATACACTTCTTTGCTTGGTCAGGGAAAACTTAATAAGATCTGTTGTAGTCAATAACCAGGTCAATAAAATATTTGCTTTCGACTCTGGAATTTGTATACCAACTACAAATAGGGAGAAATAAAAAATTACTGCTTGTGAGCTACACAAGTTAAGGGTTTTTGTGTAGTTTGCAACCAGCTGCACATTTCACAGCAGTTGATGCTAATATATTTATGCTATTAAAAATTTTCTGAAGAAGATTTACTGTAAAATGTGATAAGGAATGATGGAAATGATGATTTGAAAATAGTCCAAGGTAAGATGACAACACTCATTGCAAAAGCAAACTTGTTACTGTGGACTGTGACATTGCCAATACAGTCTTGAGTTTACTAGCTTTTAATTTTTTTCTATATAGCAGTTTCTTACTTTATGGTTATAAAAAAATTTGTCTCTCACTGATGAAATAAGTTCATAAATTCACTCAAGTAAATGCGAGGCTGCATGTGTAAGTTATTTTAAATTTACCTAGAAAAAGCTTCCAAACTACATATAAATACAAAAGAAATGTTAAAAAACAAAATATTGTCAGATTTACTTGTCATTGTGGCACAAAGGTATGTATAATCAAACTGTAGGAACGCGCGCCACATTAGGCCTACTTGTGATGCACATTCGGCTACACTGATACCTTAAATATATCACACTCAAGAGAGCAAGCGAATCTACTATGAGAAAAAAGAAGGAAGTTGTACGGTGATTTTATGCATTTGTGACTTTGGGTACTTCAAAATTTGTTGTAGAATCATGACGTACATATTCGCATCTCCTGTGGAAAGAATTCATAGTAGAGTTCTTAATATAAATCATAACAAAATTTCATTCTTTACCTAAGGTCATCGAGAGAAGGTATATGTCTACTCTGCATTTGATAGAAATCGAATGACAACTGGCTGTGTATGGACAACATCGCTTCTGCAGAAGCTTACATCAGTTCGATATTCTTATAATATTGATAGTTACAACGATACGTGTCAACATAATCGTAACTGAATGACATATATGTGCATAAAAAAAGATCTTCAATGGCTGTCTGCTTACTCCAAATGCTTGGTGAAAACGATCCTGCATGTGCTTTTTATTTTACGTATTTGCTGCAAATCCTGAACAGCTGAAATTTGTCACTAACTCACTCACCTTCTTCTGTGGATATCACAGATTCGTCAGGCGAACCCGCTGTATCCAATCTAATGATTTGAGTACTTCTATTTTCCTTCAGTTTTTGGAAAAATTCAACTGCATACTCTACAACATCGCCAGGTTGTTCCAATAAATAACTAATGGTGAATTCTAAAAGGACTTCTCTCAGTTCGTCGGGAACTGTAATTTTCCCCGACTCGGGTCGACTCATGTCGCTTCCCGTGTAGGTCTTCAGTTTTAAAGCTATGTAATACACACACAGTAATTAATGTCCCAAAATCGGACTCCTGGGCCACTAAACTACCGAATTACACTATCAGGTGACTTCACTCCACTGCGCAGTGAGGAAACAGATAATTATTAAAGTAAACTTTAAGCTGCTGTTTTATCTCTTCATTTCTCACCCATCGATAAAAATTCAGATTTGAGGAGGGAAAATATTACATTAAAAACAAGAGCACAAAACGGAGTACACCCTATAATTCACTCTCGATCCACCCCGCTCACCAATGAACATATAAAATGGCGGACGCTCGGAAAAGTCAATTACAGCAAGAACTTGTTTCCTCAAAAATTTCTACAAATATACCGAAAACTTTAAAGCATTTACAATAATTTGAAACAGTTCTATTTCTGGATGGTAATAAAAGTGTGTGAACCATTCACCATTTAATAAAATCTGTAATTAACTTCCGTAATCTTATTGCTGGTTGAAATTCTATGGCAGTAAAAAGCACTTAAATGTAACATACCAACCAGTTGAAAACAAATGCAAGTTAAAAAATTAAATAATTTTGGATTAAACATACGTTTAAACTGCGCTAAGGACGCCTTTATCCATTGGTCGGCGAAAACAAGGTAGTAACGTGATTGTTTCCATAATTTGGAGGAATTTTAAACAAATAACCATTGTTGCGAAACGTGGAAATTTTGAAATTCGTGATACTATATCATTATGAATGAATTTACAGGGGAATACAATTACACAGCATTAATAAACTTTTTTCCTTTTCCAGCGTTTGGTGCCTCAGAAAGAAATTTTAGTTGAGACAGAAATTGAGTTTGCATGCAGTGCATGTTAAATTGAACGGGCAACTTTTTATTCGCGATGGAGGTCAACGAGCTTTAAACAATCCTCCATGTACAAGTGTTAGATTTAGAAGCACGTTTAAATTATTTTGTTGATGTCTCCTGCATTACAGAGAAAGGAGATTTATAAATGATGACAGCATAAGAATTTTTAATTACATTCTGGAAAATAACAACTGGGGTAGTGAATCAAGTGGTGATGTCAACAGAAAGTTTGACTCATTCCTTGAAAGCTACAAACACTGCTTCGATGTTGCCTTTCCTATAAAAAGAGTCAAAACTAAACATAAAACCAAAACATGGGTTACACAGGGGATTAGAAAGTCATCAGACACTCTCAGAAAGTTAAATAAATCAGCCAGGAAGAATGTAGTACTGAAAGCACATGTGAAATGTTATAGAAGCCTGTACAAGAAAGTAATATTTGCAGCTAAGAAGCTTGATAATGATACCTATATTGAGAAAGGTAACAACAAAATGAAGTCAACTTGGGAGGTAATAAATAAAAATATAGGTAGACACAAAAGAAAAGATAACAGCTTTGTCATTAAAAGTGGGGGTAAAACTGTTAAGGACCCACTTCAGATTGCCAACATATTTAATGAACATTTCACAAATATAGCCATAAATTTAATTAAAACTAAATGCAATTCCAATAGCAAGGTAAAAATCCCCATGAATGACATGACAATGTTCCTTTATCCAGTGACTGATTCAGAGGTACTAAATGCTATAAATAAGTTAAAAAATAAAATGTCATGTGGGTGTGATGGGATT
Source organism: Schistocerca nitens (assembly GCF_023898315.1). Lineage (NCBI taxonomy): Eukaryota > Metazoa > Arthropoda > Insecta > Orthoptera > Acrididae > Schistocerca > Schistocerca nitens. The sequence goes on along the minus strand of NC_064619.1, from coordinate 601,853,747 downwards.
CCTGAAAAAGTCATTAAGCAAAGTGCAAGAAACATAGCCTCGCATCTCACTGAAATTATAAATGAATCTTTTAAGACAGGGGTGTTTCCATCAAAACTTAAAATGTCTACTATAAAGCCACTTTACAATAATGGTGATAAATATGTTGTTAGTAACTTTAGGCCTTTATCAATGTTGTCAGGTTTCTCAAAAATAATAGAAAGGATAATGTATCAGAGACTATACAAATTTCTTATTAAGAATAGAATATTGGTTAATGCGCAAAATGGTTTCCGTAAAAATAAATCAACTGAAACAGCTATCTTCAATCTTTTGCAACTTGTTCTAAATTCCATAAACAGAAAGGAATTAAATTGTGGATTGTTTTTAGACTTATCAAAGGCCTTTGATGTCATCGACCATAAGTTACTGCTTAGGAAGTTATATGCCTATGGGATACGTGGACTTGCCCACAAATGGTTTGAATCATATCTGTCAGATAGGTATCAGAAGGTGGAGATAAGCCAGGCAGATAGGACATATTCATCAAGATTCGAGAGAGTTTTGTATGGAGTACCCCAGGGATCTGTATTAGGGCCATTACTGTTTTTAATATTTATCAATGACCTACCAAGTCAACTATCTGAAGCAGAGGCAGTACTGTTTGCTGATGATACAAGTTTGTTTGTTAAAGCAAATAGTGAAGCTGACTTACAGGAAAAAGTCACATTAGCAAGAGACAAAGCAGACAGATGGTTTAATGAAAACAGACTCATTGTGAATGCCAAAAAAACAACGTGGATCAACTTCAGACATATTACAAATAAAATAAAAACTAACCTTACGGTAGAACTGGGTAAGTGTAAGATTGAACAAGCATCATACACTAAATTCTTGGGAGTATGGTTTGATGAACACTTAAGATGGGAAAAGCATGTAATATCATTGAACAAAAAATTAAGTCAAACATGTTATAAACTTAGAATGCTTAAAAGCTCATGTAATATTAAAACAGTGTTATGTGTTTATTTCTCATTCATGCACAGTTTATTAAGATACGGCGTACAGTTTTGGGGGAACATCAGTCTAACAAAACACTCATTTAGACTACAAAAGAAGGCAGTCAGAATAATAAAAGGTATAGGATATAGAGACTCTTGTAGGCAAGCTTTCAAAGAATTAAAAATCATGACACTACCATCTTTATACATATATGAAAGCATATGTTTCTTAAAAGAATACGAGGAATTTTCTACATTAAACAGAGAATTTCACAACTACGAAACAAGGAATAGGAATGATTTCCACAGAGAAATTCATAAAACAGCTATTTATCACAAAAGTGTACTATACCAACCAGAAATCCTCTACAGTGCTCTCCCCAAAGAACTAAAAATAATACCAAAACTGTACATCTTTAAAAGAGAATTAAAAAACATGTTATTGAGCAATAGTTTTTATAGTATTGAAGAGTTTATGAATCGTTGACAATAAAAGCGCAGTTAATATTTCCCTGACATAATAAATATGTGTAATTGCTCACATTTAAATACTTGCTGTTTCTATGAAAGTGTGAAACAGTGTTAATGTAAGAATGTAAATAATCTTTAATGTGAGAATCACTAACTTTTTTGTATGTTGTTATCCTACTTGCATATTTTTATGTTAATGTTCTAAAAGTTCTATTAAAATTGTAATGTCTAAGTGACAAGTAAATTCAATTACAAATTTTCATATATACGTATTTTAAATTGTAATGTTTATTGACAAGTCCTATGTCATTTCGATGATGTACTACAAGGACGCTAATAAATTAAATTGAATTGAATTGAATTGAAATGTGAACACTGGTGCAAGGTTAATGAACTGTTTTACATTAGGATATCACCATTGCCTTAACGTTTTTAAAAATGGAACATTTACTGACAGAAGCGTAAGATTACACGTAGCAAAAACGGAAGTGGACCATCAAATTATTTAAAAACGTTTTGAATCGTGTGTCACATAGGTAAAATCTGAGGAAAAGAGCAAAAAATTAATTGTCATGTAACACATAGTTCACCACTGGACGATAAAAATATATTTAAAAAATGGAGACAAACACTTAGTGTAAAAAGGAAGTCCAATTACAGTTAGGCTATGAGATAATTTTAATGAAATGATAATTAAATGGACACCCTAGCTGCAAACAGGCGTGGATGTACTTCATTGGGGACATGTTGAAAATGTGTGCCCCGACCGGGACTCGAACCCAGGATCTCCTGCTTACATGGCAGACGCTCCATCCATCTGAGCCACCGCGGGCACAGAGGATAGTGCGTCTGCAGGGACTTATCCCTTGCATGCTCCCCGTGAGATCCACATTGCCAACATGTCCACACCACTACATTCGTAGCGTGCCTAATAGATGTTTGCCCATCATACTCATTACTCGTGGCAGGTTAATCTACCAAGTCCCGTACGAGTTCGGGCATAGTGTGTGTTCGCACAAGAAGGTCAATGGCCGGGAAGCCATATTTTAACTATATGTGACGGTAGTATCCGTTCCCGAAAGAACAGTTACCGTGGATGACCATGCAGCTTGCTAGAAATGAAATGATAATTAAATGGACACCCTAGCTGCAAACAGGCGTGGATGTACTTCATTGGGGACATGTTGAAAATGTGTGCCCCGACCGGGACTCAAACCCGGGATCTCCTGCTTACATGGCAGACGCTCTATCCACCTGAGCCACCGCGGGCACAGAGGATAGTGCGTCTGCAGGGACTTATCCCTTGCACGCTCCCCGTGAGATCCACATTGCCAACATGTCCACAGCACTACATTCGTAGCGGGTTCGAGTCCCGGTCGGGGCACACATTTTCAACATGTCCCCAATGAAGTACATCCACGCCTGTTTGCAGCTAGGGTGTCCATTTAATTATCATTTCATTTCTAGCAAAGCTGCATGGTCATCCACGGTAACTGTTCTTTCGGGAACAGATACTACTGTCACATATAGATAATTTTAACATTAACCTGTTATTTGAAAGTGAAGGAAAAGGACAGCTTTTGAGTATTTTACATTTAGACATATAAGAATATTTACAGGAAAGTGATTGAAAAAAGCTGAGACAATGCACAATGACAACACAGTTATAAGGACAGCAAACAAATCAAAAACAATATGGAATGTAGTAAAAAAAAAGAAATAAACGAAAATGTTAAAAATTAAGATGATATTGTTTTAACAGATGGTCACCTAGTGTGACTCACAAATATTACTATAGCAAATTACATACCCAATAAATGACTACCTCGTACATACTCTAGTCAACGTGAGCAAAAATTGCTGTAGAAATAGTGAAAAATCAGTCCCAAGAAAACAAAGTGATAATTCAATATTGCAACGTCCCCCAAATAAATTAGAAGCTCTTAGAATAATAAAAACAAAGAAGAATAAATTGTCTTCAAGGACTGATGGGATTCCTATTTCAGTCATGTGTTTGTGTCATATCAGAACCATTCTCATATGTCATGAACACATAAAAATTCAAAAGGAAAAGCATTGTATAAAAAGGACAGTATATATGAAGTGGGAAACTATAGACCAATAGCTCTGTTATCTCTATTTTCAAAAGTAAGAGAGACAGTCATATAACATAGAATTAGAAATCACCTCGAAAAGTTCAATTTCTTGCCTGTAAATCAACAACGTTTTTGCAAAGGCATGTGTACAGAATTAGCTATTATTCAGTTCACTGATAATATTATAGAGGGACTACATAGAAACCATAGTACACTAGGAATAAATGTGGACTTATCGGAGGCATCTGATAATGACAACATGATATTTTGCTGGGAAAATTAGTAGCAACTGCTATACGAGAATTGAAGAAACAATAGTTTCGGTCATATGTCCATAATAGGAGACAGGTAGTAGAAATTACTTCCACAAACATTAAAAAGAAAGGTGTCAGTAACTGGTCTGATATTCAGAGTGTACCAATTGTGATACCACAGGGCTGTGTTCTAGTACCTCCCTTATTTCATATACATGAAAAACACATCAAGATAAGGGGCTGATGGACATTGTAGTCTGGTCCCTGCAACCCCCACAAACCAACCAAGATTCCATTAAATAGTACTCACATATACTCATTTACTGATGGCAAAAAGTTATTGTAACTGATATAATCCAGGTATTGCCACATGTACAATGTAGAAATTTAGTTTGAGATGAACAATTTAACCCTAAATATTTCGAAAAGTAATTATATTCATAATGGGAAAACAAATTCACATTATGATCTGGGCCTCAGAGTTCAAAATAAACAAACTGGATGGGGCAGCTGTTACAGAATTTTTATGTGTGAATATAGATGAAATTTTACATTAAAAGCCCACACTCTCTAGCTCACTAACAAGTTAAGCTCTGCATGCTTTGCATTGTTCATAATAATTCTGTGTGTATTAGACAGTGTAGCAGAAATATCTGCTATGCTTGTATCCATTCTGCCATTATGTATGGTCTGAGCTTCTTGGCTCATAATATTATAAACGTGAAAATCACCATAATACTAGATAAAACAAACTATTAGATTAATTACCGATGGTTGAAGGCCAATACGCGCCAAGTTATTATTTCAGTAGCTGAATATTCTACCCCTGTCATGCCTTTGTATAAAAACACTGCAATTAATATCAGGTACCACTACATTGAAAATTGAAAACTAATTCAGATTCTCATTCTTACAATACAAGAATGTGCAATGACATTCACGTAAAAAGAGTAAACATGCCTTTAGCACAAAAACAAACAAACATTCAAAATACTAGATTATGCAACAAACTTCTGCACAGATAAAAGAAAGAAAAAGAACTTGTCCTCATTTTAAAAAGTAGTATTCCAATATTTAATGACCAACTGCTATTATAGTATGACCAAATATCTGCATTAACATTGTAGCAAATAATTACATCCATGTAGTATATGTCAACAGTATTTTCAATCAATTGCTTGCTATGACATGAAACTATATTTTGAACAAACATTTTAGAACTCTTATTTACTTGTATGTAAATGTTAACTGCGGAATGTATTCTGTATAAAATATCTTTTTCATACATTTATGTAATTAATCAAAGTTGTATGTGCAGTTTTGAATGTTATATTGTGTAAGGTACTACACAACACATCCTTCTATTATTATTTTTTCATGCTATGTATTTTCTGATGAAATTCGACCAATGTGAATTGTATCTGGATAAATTAAACCACTTCCACTAGTACGTGGTGGATAGTACTTCAAATAGTACCGTGTGGTAAGGGGGGAGGGGGAGAGTAGTGTCACCTGCTAACATCAGAAGTTATTAACAACATATGAGACAATCTGAGTAGCCCTCTTAGATTGTTTGCAGATGATGCTGCCATTCATTTACCATCTAGTACAGTCATCAAATAACCAAAACGAATTGCAAAATGATTTAGATAAGATATCTGTATGGTGTGAGACTTCAGCTTTTCTAATCTTTATTTCATTGTTTTCTTTGTTTTCATGAAATTTCGTGAAGGGTTCATGAAGACTTCGACATTTTTCATGATAGCATTCTTCAATAAGAGAGGCGAAATATCTGAAATCAGCAAATGATTAAGCTTCTGCCCAATGAAAGCCTACACTACACATAAAGAAGAACATAAATTGCTCATACAATTTTTAATAAATGCCTTTTTATTGAGAGTGAAAAAGTCTATACTACTGAAGAAGAAAAACCAGAGGTTAATTTTTGCTATTTGGTACTTATAAAGAAAACACAATGGGTATGTTAAAAAGGCTTGATACATTACCTTCTAAGTATAAATAAGTGCCAATGTTGTGAAATATTTCTATGTTATGAAATATTTCTTTCACTTTTCAGCAGGTTGGAAAAATGTACCATACAACGTTTGTCATATGGACTTTTCTTTATCCATTAATAAACTCTTTCACTGATAGTTACTTAATACTGATACTATCCTGCAAGGCAGAACTTTCTGACCTATATGCACTCATGTTGTGTGACGTTTGATGCCTCAATGATATTGACTGATATGCCAGTGAGGAATTCTCCTGGCAGTCAGAATGTTTGGCCACATACTAACTCTGCCATTTCAGTGTTGTGATGTTATCTGAAAGCCATTCGGAGTCTTAGTAGGACAATGAGGAGGCTCTTGAAGTTTTCCTAGTTCTCAAAATATTCTTTCACCTTTATGGGAGTACATCTGGAATAGTATTATTTCTTCTTCTGATATATTGGCTGATTACTGTCAGCCATCTTCAGGGTGAGCCAGTGACAACATTAAATGCACATCTACTAGGCAGTATTGGGTCGAGTGGTTTAAGTTATGTCATTGACTCACTTTGAAGATGAATGTGAATGTTCTTCCACAAAAGAGGCCAAATATCTGGAAACAAAGGAGATTTAGCTTTTACAATTCTTGGGCCTGAAAGCCTGTGGGGAACAACAGTTCTAACAATCGACTTTGGTATATGTTAGCTTTCTTATTAACTTGCATCTTTGAGTTCTATATCTATATCTTGTGACTCATATAACAAGATAACGTGTATGTTGTGTTGTGAGTAATAAATGCATTTCTGTAAGCTTAAAAGCCATTTACTTTTTATATGTACTGTACAGCCATCTTCAGGGTGAGCCAGTGACAACATTAAATGCACATCTACTAGGCAGTATTGGGTCGAGTGGTTTAAGTTATGTCATTGACTCACAAATATCTGGAAACAAAAGAGATTTAGCTTTTACAATTCTTGGGCCTGAAAGCCTGTGGGGAACAACAGTTCTAACAATCGACTTTGGTATATGTTAGCTTTCTTATTAACTTGCATCTTTGAGTTCTATATCTATATCTTGTGACTCATATAACAAGATAACATGTATGTTGTGTTGTGAGTAATAAATGCATTTCTGTAAGCTTAAAAGCCATTTACTTTTTATATGTACTGTACCAGTCTTACACCCATAATTGGTGACTTCAGCAATGAAGAAAAAGTGAGTTACTGTGTGGACCATTTATTTTATGGTCAGTAAAATACAATGCCATAATGCAGGACAAAAACAAGGTGTTGCACGCCATTGACACCGATATTCAAGAAATTCGCTATGAGATCCAGTGGTTTGGAACTCTCTCTTGTCCCATAGGAAACTGTCGACACAGTGTTGTGTAAAGAGCCAAATGGAAATGCAGTACCCATTAGACAAATATAAGCAGCAGTACCGTTTTCACACCACATTGCATTAGATATTTCTGGCATGCCATGAGGCAACGTTAACTCAGACTTGTCAGTTCCAGTGATTTCTTCCACCCTAACAACCACATTAATGAACAATAAACTATACATCCATTGGGTCGAACAGCTCTTTCATGCCATCTGCTGTTAAGGGCACCTGTCATTTACGCCCAACCAACCACAAAACTGGTTTGCATTCATTGAAAATATTTTTGTGCTTCTGTACATCTCAGGTGATCATGAACAATTTACCTCAGCAGTCAACAAAATGGATCAGAAGGCAATTGCATTTACTTCACACATTATTTCACATCGACCTAGTCAGCAAACTTACTTTGTCTTCAAAACTGATGTAATTCCTCATAGCACCAAATCACCAGACGAAAGGTTCAGACAAGTCCTTTATCAAAAAAAGAAAAAAGCAAACTATGCAACATAATCCTTTGGAATTTTTGAAGCATCTATGAGGTATGATAAACAGTTGCCGATGACTTGTACATATTTGGTAACTGCAACTAGCATCAAAAGTTAAAGTTTCATTGTCCATGCAACATGGTCAACCATTGTATAAGTAGCTCAAAGTGGCTGATAGAGTGCATGCAATACTGGAGTAATTGGCAATGGTTGCCATGACGTCACCAGCAAACGACGCATCTGCCAACTCCATCCTATGGACGCCGAGCCTGGCTGAAAAGACGACACTGCACTACCCCACCATCATGCCCCAACATATACCAAGTATTTCCAAAGACCTCCATCATTTACGCACCACAGCTGAGACACTAGCCAGGCAGTTCCAGGTGCAGCAGCAACAGGGCGAACCAGTAAACATACGCGTTTTCGACTACAAAACCTCATCCACGGGAGTGCAAGCAACAGGGAAAATGTAATTCATATTCACTGGTATCACAGGCCTTTTGATCTACAAGCATAGCACAATACCTTGCGCCTACCAAAACAGCAATAGTGTGCAACAAGAAGAAACACCTGCTCTAAATCCAACATCGTTGCACAGCAAGAAACAAACCACACCATAACAGTTCTTACATCTACAGCAGCAGTATGTCATCCACAAAAGCTCCTCACATACTACAGCTGCCAACAAGTCCCGCTGTTTCACAAAAGTTGTATGTATCAGATGGTCATACAGGCATGATCTTACTGGTTGACATGCTCTCATATGTCAGCACACTCCCAGCCCAGTGAGCACCTGACAATAAACCAGATGAAATATCATCACTGAAAGAGGTAAACAATATGAAACAGAAGAGAAAAAACATTCCCTCATGAAAAGCATGCATGTTGCACTGGAATCTTCACTAGTTAGGGCTAGTGATCTGAACTGCACTAATCAAGCATCCAACTCAGAAGCTCTTTAAAATGGGCCACAGAAAAATTTACACACTTGTACAAGCTGGACATTGGACACATTCCTGCTGAATGTCTCACAACTGCACTTCTTCCATTCCCAGCAAAACTGTCAGAGTTGGTGCAACAACTCTGAGTCCTAATAGACCAAACCTCTATGCTGGGACCAGTTCGAGAACATTTTTCCAGAGAAGCAACTTTTCATTTGGCATCACCCTTTTCTCTCCATTTCCCTCATAAGCTTTCACGTGCATCAGTTTTCGTTACTAATTGTGATACTCTCTATATACATATCTCGCACCTGGGCTCGCCACATGCCTCTCTCAGCTGGTACATGTCCTGCATGGAAATATTATATTTATTTATTTATTTATTCTTTGCCCATGGACTCCAGCTAAAATCCAGATGAGTTTATTGGGTGTGTCATACAATAGGCTATTAACATCAAACTTGATTTCATTATATATAAATGAAACAAATAATTAAACAGAAATAGTCTATAAGCATACAAAGATATTACATGTTTCACATTATATATACACACAAATCCAAACAACATACAGAAATGATTATTTTTAAAGGTATATTTCAGTAATGACATAACATATTTAAACACCATTTGAGTGTTCACTCAAACTGTATATACATTTCTCTGTGCGATATAGTTTCAAATGAATTTTAAAACATTTTAGGTCTATTTCTTTTTTAATGATTTTTGGGGAGTTTATTAAAAAACCTTTTGCCTGCTTCTTCAGGGCAGTCATAGACAGTTTTAGATTTATGTTTAACATGTAGTAATTTTCATTTCCTATTGTACCGTGTTTGTGTACATCTTCATTTAGGAGGTGTTTATCGCTTGACCTTACCGCCATTATGCTTTGTTCTATGTACAGTGAATATACTCTCATAATATTATAGTGTACAAAAGCTTGCCTACAGGCCTGTCTTGGTGGTATTTTTGCAATGCATCTCACTGCCCTTTTCTGAATTATGAATATTCTTTTTAAGTAGCCAGCTTGTGCACCTCCTCGTATATGAATTGAATAAGGCAAATGTGGGAAGAGAAGTCCATAATACATTGATCTGAGGACGTTATCATCCACAGTCTTGGCTGTTTTATGCATGATGAAGATCTGTTTGTTTATCTTTTTACACAGTGCATCTATGTGCTCCCCCGTGCCAAATGTTTGTCTATTATAGCTCCTAGAAAGTTTGTGCTGGTTACTTCTTTAATAGTCTTTCCATTTATATTAACATTTATATTATAATTTTCACTACACTCGGTCTGAAATACTACATTCATTGTTTTAAACTGATTCATAAACAGGTCGTTTTCTGTTAAATATTTATTTGCATTTTCGATATTCAGAAGTGTTTCCTTCTCAATCTCCTCCTTTGTGTCAGCTGTGCAAAAGATCGTTGTGTCATCAGCATACATTATAAGTTTCTGATTTATATAGCTAGGGAAGTCATTTACATAGAGTATAAATAGTATTGGCCCAAGCACCGACCCTTGTGGCACACCATGTTTAACTGTTGGCAATTCTGATCTGTAGTTTGTTATATTTCCCCCACTAGTATGTCTGATTTCCGTGCATTGTTTCCTATTTGTAATGTATGATTTAAATATGTCATAGCAGTTTCCTCTAATTCCATTCTGACATAATTTCATCATTAATTTCGAGTGGTTCACACAATCAAATGCCTTAGATAAAAATGGTTCAGATGGCTCTGAGCACTATGGGACTTAACATCTATGGCCATCAGTCCCCTAGAACTTAGAACTGCTTAAACCTAACTAACCTAAGGACATCCCTCTCATCCATGCCCGAGGCAGGATTCGAACCTGCGACCGTAGCAGTCGCGCAGCTCCGGACTGAGCGCCTAGAACCGCTAGACCACCGCGGCCGGCAAATGCCTTAGATAGGTCCATAAAAATCCCACATGTCTTTTGTTACCTGTCAAGGAAACTAACAATATGCTCAATTATATCTGTTGATGCTGTTTTTGTCGACTTCCCTTCTCTGAAACTATGTTGTGACGAATGCAGTATACTATACTTCATTATAAAACTTACATTTATATTCTTTATTATCATTTCATAGATTTTAGCAAATGTTGAGATCAGTGATATTGACCTGTAATTTCCTAATTCATCCCTGTTCCCTTTCTTAAATATTGGCTTCACTTTACTTACTTTCAGTGAATCTGGAAATATACCTTCTTCTATCGCAGCATTCAGCATGTGTGTCAATGGTTTTAATATACATTCTCAGCATTCCTTTATGAGATGTGATGTGACACCATCCAAGCCAGATGAATCTTTAATTTTAAGTTGTTTTATTAGGTTTGACGCTTCTGTACCTGTTGTAGGTATGAAAACCATAGTATGATTTGTATGTGGGGAGTTTAACAATTTACTTGCTGCATTTGTTTTATTTTGTCTTATTAATTCGTCTGCAACATTTATATAATATCTGTTAAAAGTATTGGCTATTTCTAGAGGGTTTGCATTGCTTTTCCCACTCATCTGTGGCCACATGTCCTCTGCTCGATTTGTTACTTTTCCTCTCTCTCTTCATTAATGAAAGACCATAAACCTTTTGAGTAGTTCTTTCCCTTATCTATAGACATCTGGATGAATGATGCTTTAGTTTCTCTGATAAAACTACAGTACGCTTTCTTTTTTATTTTATACAGTGTGTTGTACACCTCAGTATTTTTTTTGGAGATGTCACAATACACTCTCATATTATTTCTGGTATGGATTACTTCTCCAGTCACCCAGATTTTCTTTTCTTGCTGCTTTTTGACATGCCTTTTACTAACAGAACATGTAACATCATAATAATAATTGAATAATTAAAAAAACTGATTCCATTTGGTGTTTGCATCTTTAGTTGCATATATTGTTTCCAAGTTTTCTGCCTCTAACACCTTTTTTAGCAGATCCCATATCTGCACTGAATCACTAGTCTTTATATTTATATCTGTCATGATCGCAAAATGGTCAGCTAATGTGGAGTTTATTACCTGTGTGTCACATTATCATCTAGGAATATTTGTTATTACATGATCAATTATAGTTTCACTATGCTTTGTTACTCTCGTTGGTTTATCTATTTTTATTTTTAGATTGTATATGCACAATACATCCAGTAGGGTCTTATTATTGTCTGTATTTTTACTTGTGTCTATGTTCAGATCTCCTATAATGATCAAATAAGCATATGTTTTTGAGAGGTGTTGGATTATGTCTTCCAGCTGTTCAAAGAAGGCTTTAATTACACCATTTGGTGATCGGTACAAACTTAAATTCCCAGAAATTTTAGCTTCCAGTGCTGTAGCTTCAAAACTCAATTCTATAGCATAATTTGTTATGTTTATAGCTTTAGTTGATTTATAGTTAGAAAAAATGGCAACCCCACCACCTTTATAGGAAGTTCTGCAAAAAACTGGCTACTTTCACATGATTCTTCAAGTTTTAAATTCCTATGTGATTTTCTTTTAGCCCATGTTCTGTAACTACTAGAATGTTTGACCCATATTCCTGTAATATTACCTCCAGTTCCTCTGTTTTATTGTTTATGTTTTGAACATTTTGGTTCGGGCGCCCCTCTCAGCTTATTGCACCAAACAGTGGCTTGCGTCACTTGGATGCCAAATGGTCCTGTGCTCTGTGTAGTGCTGAACAACCCTACTGCCCCATCTGCACCATGACCAGCGATCCATACAGGAGTTGACCAGCGAATAAAGTTTCAGTTCCCTTACTTTCCAAGAGCTTCGCACTTTAGGTAGGATGTGGGCGCTGTGTGGGAATAATCGCTCTAGCAGTCGACCATTATAATACTACCTTTAATATCAACTTGTATCTCTCTCCTTGTCTAGTGTTTCCATGTGACACAAATTTTTTATCTTGTATTGCGAGTAATAAATGCATTTCTGTACTTTAAAGGCTGTGTACTTTTTGATATGTGGTGTACTAGCATACCTACAAACATGTGCTGTACATAAATCAAAACATAAATTTATCAAAAATTTTCAACAAAAATTCTAGCATAAATGTACATTTTCTCCACAGCATGGTGTCACAGTGACATGTCACCAATTTGTTTTGAAGATGTTTGTACATGTATCAGCTGAAATATCGGAACATGAAATAATACTACCTCAGATGCACGTCCAAAAGATGATGGAACAATACGGAAACTGTCAGTCCAATGCTCTTTGACCTAGCGAGTGAGTGAAGCCCTTAATTGTAGGTAGAACCATCCTGTGAGACCATTTAGCATGGGGTCGTAGGCACAGATTCGAGTTCAGTTGATGACAAGCAATGTTGAAAGTACTTTAAAAAGATATGACGTGAACTTTTTGTGGTGATTGGTAGTTACATGTTGGAAAATGCTGAGGCAGGCATTCCACTCACGAAGGAAGACTATGGGCACAGTTGTTGCTGTTGCATCTCTCATTCGATGGCCTTGGGTCAAAGGGAGAAACAATCCGTCAGTATCAGGCAGTATTGGCACCCTTCTGATAGCGGTAATTCTACAGCGATGTAAATATGGACACGCTCTAATAGTTGACTATTTGTGGTTTAAGTACCAAGCAGTACGTACTGAGTTGTTATAATTTTTTCCTCCAGCAAACATTGCACTGGCCGGCAAATGTTTCGTAGTACTTTTCAATATTGTCTTTTTCGCTAGTTGCTTAGTTACTCTTGAGGTACGCCCACGTGATGGCTCTTCCATCACGCAGAATGTTACACACACGGGAATAAAAGGACATGCAAAAAAAATTGTGGAAAGAACACACGTACGCATGGACATACTGGTGTCCATTCATTGCCTCGTTGTGTAAGCAGTCTGATATGAATCCACTCGTTTGCTTGGGAGCTTATGCAATTATTAATTCTTGAAATTACGAAATACTTAAGGACATTAATAGTTGTTATGTGAAGGTTAATTAATTTTTCAATGTATCATTTGTAATGTATTTTATAAAATAAATTGTTTACACAACTTCAATTATGAAAGTTTACATGTAGATCAACATCTTCAGACTCAACAAATCTGGGGATTTCAAAGAAGGCAGAATCCACTGGAATGGAGGTTATGTTCTCCAACTTCTTTTTTTTGCATCATCAACGTTCTTAATTTATTTTTCTAGTAGTTTGTTGAGAAGTGACACATACAGATGTCAACCTTCACAGTTATTGTGATATTGTGTCGCCATAGCATGAATTTTCATCCACAGTTTTCATATACACTTTTCATAAATTTCTAGCCTATTCTTCTCTGTTTTTCTACATAGAAACTCATGGTATCTATTATTTACAGTGAAATTATCAGATAACAGACTCTATTCATCTAATACTTCATGCTCAGGGTGCACATCTGGAGCAGACTGTGTGTCCAAAATCTCATGCCAAACCTCTGTATTGATTTCAACGAAAATTTGGACAGGAACAACAGGCCTCACAAGTATCAGCTCTATGGGGTTTATAGCCTCCTAGTTCCAGTAGGAATGGAGGTATGGACAAAAACATGTTTTTCAAACCTCTGGCTTATAGCCTGCTCTGCATAACAGGCATTTTGTGTGGGGACAGTACAGGCCTACTAAATCAACCTGTTTTTGGTGGCGACCTGTATGTCAGGGGCAAATAAATGATTTTCAAGTCCCCTATGTATAGCACATCCTGCACGCCGTGCATGACAGATGTATCACGGGAGTAGTATTGGCCTGTTTTACTGAGCTGTATTGAAGGGTCTACATGTGCTGATGAGTTTGGCTGGTGGCAGGCAGAGATGGAAAGAGGATGGGATGGATAGAGTGTGGGGGAGGAGTAAATGAACAGAAAGAGGGCAGGAGGGGGAGATGGAAGGTGGGTATGTGGAAAAGGAAGAGGTTGAGCTGGAAATGGAAAGAGAGGGGGGAAGGAGTATATTGTCAGAGGGAGGGGAAGGAAGATATGGACAGAGAGCGGTGGGTGGAGGAAATGGACAAAGAGAGGGGTAGGAGGAGATTAAGAAAGAGAGAGAATGGGAGGAGGAGCTAGACAGATAGAGGTGGAAGTATGAGATGAACAGACAGACACTCCCTTTGGAGTCAACGGACATTATTAAACATAAATCACTTCAAAGTGTATTCTCAACAAACTATGCAATGAAACACACATGGGCTCCAACTGTCTGTCATCTGCTAAGAAGGACAACAGTTGGTTCAAATGGCTCTGAGCACTATGGGACTTAACAGCTATGGTCATCAGTCCCTTAGAACTTAAAACTACTTAAACCTAACTAACCTAAGGACATCACACAACACCCAGTCATCAAGAAGGACAACAGTTCCCACTGAAGGCGTAAAGCAGTGATCTTTATACAAGGCCAAAATTTCCAGAAAAATATGGATACACAAATGTGTGCCGTTGGAAATTTATGTGCATGCACAACATTGAACAGAAAAAGGCATCATGTGAACGCCCCTTCAAACTTAGATAAGAGAGACTGTGGAGAGAAGGAATTACTTGCTGACGAAAATTTGCCACAACACACGGCCATGCTTGAGAAGCTATGTCACAGTGTAGAGAAATGTTCAAGGATGATATTTGAATACATCAGAGCTGTAAGTCTGAAGATGCTAATGGAATGCTTCGGTTTGTTGTCTCCTTCCTGAACGTAAAGCAGAGCTATAAATTCAAATTCCTTTACTTTGGTGTTCATGTGAAATTGTGAGTCTACTGGTATATTCTTTTCACTGTAGTCCCTAGTTAATTGCGTGATGAAATCCAAATGCTGGATCTGGCATGGCTTGTCTGGCTTCTGATGGAAATGCGAAAACTAGTGATTTTTGGTCTGTGATAACGGTCTACTTTTGAGTATATGCTTAAATACTAGGATTGTGATACATGTTCCATAGATTTCGTAGTTGTATCTTCAATAGTTTGCTTTCGTTGGTTATAATTTTTCTTCAAAGAGACTAGAGTTTGCCAGTCATGCTGTACACATGGTTGTAATACAGGTCCAGTGGCACTGATGACGCACCCTCCATAACTGAAAAAGGCATGTCAACAGGAAGATGAGCTAATTTAAGCAGGCTAGTCCATAGCAGCTTTCACTCTTTTGAACGATGCTTCCTTTTCATCAGTACATTGCAAAATTGCTCCAAGTTTAAGCTAACTTTTAAAACATTTGTTGAATGGTGTTGCCATCTAGGCACAGCTGCACGTATAATGTTAATAAACATTTCTCAAGTTCAACAAACGGAGCTTTTTACATATTGTTGTGGGCTTTGGAAATTAATAAATAGCTTCCACTCTCCCCTTAGGTGGAAGCCTTTCTTGTGTATTAATAAGGCAGCCCAGCTTCAGAAGACAGTTAGTAGTAAACCAGCAATAAGGATTACCATTTTCCCTGTACACACTCGTTCTCCTTGTACATCCTTCTTCCCAACCAAATATTCCTCTTTTCCCAGTATTCTTAGCTAGTGCAATTCCTTAAATTTCTTTTCTCCAGAATTCACTGTATCAGAAACCATCAGTCTTGTACACCTATAAATTCTTTATTTATCTACCACTGTTACTACTGTCATCATTGTAATTGTTATTGTCAGTATTATTATTATCTTCTTTCCTTTCTCAGACCTTAGGTCTGGTTAAAAATGGAAAGTGATGCGGACCTTGATCAAGTGTGACTTCCTTTTAACTGTACGGTATATGTTACATTGATTTAGGAACTTTTGGGTAGTTGAACATGTATCAATAATTACAGATTTCTGTAGTTGTAAATATAAGTTTTGATGTAGCTGTATTGCGTTGATCTACTGGTGGATATTGTATGGTATGGCTCCTGTAGTTGATAGTATAATTGGTTTAATGTCAACTTTATCCTGATGCCATATGTACTTGACTTCCTCAGCCAGTTGGATGTATTTTTCAATTTTTTCTCCTGTTTTCTTTTGTATATTTGTTGTATTGGGTATGGATATTTCGATTAGTTGTGTTAATTTCTTCTTTTTATTGGTGAGTATGATGTCAGGTTTGTTATGTGGTGTTGTTTTATCTGTTATAATGGTTCTGTTCCAGTATAATTTGTATTCATCATTCTCCAGTACATTTTGTGGTGCATACTTGTATGTGGGAACGTGTTGTTTTCTTAGTTTATGTTGTATGGCAAGTTGTTGATGTATTATTTTTGCTACATTGTCATGTCTTCTGGGGTATTCTGTATTTGCTAGTATTGTACATTCGCTTGTTATGTGATCTACTGTCTCTATTTGTTGTTTGCAAAGTCTGCATTTATCTGTTGTGGTATTGGGATCTTTAATAATATGCTTGTTGTAATATCTGGTGTTTATTGTTTGATCCTGTATTGCAATCATGAATCCTTCCATCTCACTGTATATATTGCCTTTTCTTAGCCATGTGTTGGATGCGTCTTGATCGATGTGTGGCTGTGTTAGATGATACGTGTGCTTGCCATGTAGTGTTTTCTTTTTCCAGTTTACTTTCTTCATATCTGTTGATGTTATGTGATCTAAAGGGTTGTAGAAGTGGTTATGAAATTGCAGAGGTGTAGCTGATGTATTTATATGAATGATTGCTTTGTGTATTTTGCTAGTTTCTGCTTGTTCTAGAAAGAATTTTCTTAAATTGTCTACCTGTCCATAATGTAGGTTTTTTATGCCGATAAATCGCCTTCCTCCTTCCTTTCTGCTTAATGCGAATCTTTCCGTTGCTGAATGTATGTGATGTATTCTATATTTGTGGCATTGTGATCGTGTAAGTGTATTGCGTGCTTCTAGGTCTGTGTTACTCCATTTCACTACTCCAAATGAGTAGGTCAATATTGGTATAGCATAAGTATTATTAGCTTTTGTCTTGTTTCTTGCTGTCAATTCTGTTTTCAGTATTTTTGTTAGTCTTTGTCTATATTTTTCTTTTAGTTCTTCTTTAATATTTGTATTATCTATTCCTATTTTTTGTTTGTATCCTAGATATTTATAGGCATCTGTTTTTTCCATCGCTTCTATGCAGTCGCTGTGGTTAACCAATATGTAATCTTCCTGTTTCGTGTGTTTTCCCTTGACTATGCTATTTTTCTTACATTTGTCTGTTCCAAAAGCCATATTTATATCATTGCTGAATACTTCTGTTATCTTTAGTAATTGGTTCAGTTGTTGATTTGTTGCTGCCAGTAGTTTTAGATCATCCATGTATAGCAAATGTGTGATTTTGTGTTGGTATGTTCCAGTCATATTGTATCCATAATTTGTATTGTTTAGCCTGTTGGACAGTGGGTTCAGAGCAAGGCAGAACCAGAAAGGACTTAATGAGTCCCCTTGGTATATTCCATGCTTAATCTCTATTGGCTGTGATGTGATATTATTTGAATTTGTTTGGATATTAAGTGTGATTTTCCAATATTTCATTACTATGTTTAGGAACTATATCAATTTAGGATCTACTTCGTATATTTACAATATTTGTAGTAACCATGAATGGGGTACACTATCAAAAGCTTTTTGGTAATCAATGTATGCGTAGTGTAGCGACCTTTGTTTGGTTTTAGCTTGATATGTCACTTCTGCATCTATTATCAGTTGCTCTTTACATCCTCATGCTCCTTTGCAACACCCTTTTTTTCTTCATTTATAATTTTGTTCTGTGTTGTATGTGTCATTAATTTCTGTGTAATGACTGAGTTTAATATTTTGTATATTGTTGGTAGGCATGTTATGGGGCGATATTTAGCTGGGTTTGCTGTGTCTGCTTGATCTTTAGGTTTCAGATAGGTTATTCCATGTGTAAGTGTATCAGGGAATGTGTATGGGTCTGCAATGTAACTGTTAAATAATTTAGTTAGATGTGAATGTGTTGAGATGAACTTCTTTAGCCAGAAATTTGCTATTTTATCTTTTCCAGGGGCTTTCCAATTGTGTGTAGAATTAATTGCTCAGGTTTCTTCATGTTGCAAAGTTACCACTTCAGGCATTTGTGGTATCATGTTGTATATGTCTGTTTCTGCTTGTGTCCACTGTGTATGTCTGTTATGTTGTACCGGGTTTGACCATATGTTGCTCCAGAAGTGTTCCATGTCTGTTATGTTTGGTGGATTGTCTATTTTAATGTGTGTGTTATCTATTGTCTGGTTAAATCTCTTTTGGTTTGTGTTGAATGTTTGGTTTTGTTTCCTTCTATTTTCACTTTTTTTGTATCTTCTAGTTAGTTTGGCCAATGCTTGTAATTTTTGCTTATTTTCATCTAATTGCTCTATCGCTTCTTGTTGTGAGATTTTACCTAACCTTTTTCGTTTTTTGTCTGATATTTCATTTCTTATAAATTCTGTTAGCTGTCCGATGTCTTTCATAAGTTTTTCTATTCTGATCTGTAGCCCGTGTTGCCATACTGGTTTTTTGGGTTTCTTCTGTGTGTTGGTTGGTTCTGATCTCTGCCTAGTGTGTATATTTAGTGTAGTGAGTGCTCCTGTATAGACCAGTAGTTGTAACTCTTCCATAGTTGTATTTTCATTTATTTTGTTGTGTATGATTGTACTGATAGTTGTTATTATTGTTTCGACTTGTGGGTTATTTGGTGGTCTATGCAAGAATGGTCTAATGTCTGTATTTGTGTCTTTGAATTCTATATATGTCAGCTGAAATTTTCTTCTATATCTAACATGTGTGTCACTTCGTGTTCTCTTTGTGCTTGTTCTGGTGGCTGTCTTAAGATTTCGTTTTCCTCTGATTGTTTAATTGATGCGTGTTGTTCTTGGTTTGTTTGCTCTGGAATGTTTGAGTCCATTACTGTATTTTCTACTTCTTCTGACTGTACATTATTTTGTTCCAGTATTTGTTGTACTTGTTGTTTGATGTTTTCTAATTCTGTCTGGGGTATCCTGTTATTTTTGATTATTATACGGATCTGATCAGCTAGTCGTTGTTCTGTTAAAAATTTTAATTCTGGGTATCTGGTAATAAATGTTGTGTATACTTGTGATCTGTATCCAGTTGTGTTGGCTCCTAAGTTTATTGCTTGGTAATAACAGAACATGAGGTGTCGGTTAACTTCATCAGATCATCTCATCCTCTGTCTTTGTTTTCCTTCTAGGGTGGTTGCAGGAAGCATGTCCTGCAAAACACCTCTATTTGGATTTAAATCATTTTCCGTGTGGCTAGCAGTGTCGTTACCATTGTGGACAGGCATGGGTTCAAGCGCCATCCCCGGCCATGACAACACTTGTCCGAGGCTCCATTAGTTCTGTCCTGAACCAACTAATCACACTAAAAGGGGGTTTAGCCCTATTAGTGGTTTGTTCTTTTCGTCGCCTTTTATTATTATTATTATTTCTTTACTTTCTCAGACGTTAAGTCTGGTTAAAAATGGAAAGTGATGCGGACCTTGATCAAGCGTCACTTCCTTTTAACTGTACGGTACATGTTATATTGCATTTAGGAACTTTCGGGTAATTGAACATGTATCAATAAATACAGATTTCTGTAGTTGTATATATAAGTTTGGATGTAGCTGTATTACATTGATGTACTGGTGGATATTGTGTGGTATGACTCCTGTAGTTCATAGTATAATTGGTATAATGTCAACTTTATCCTGATGCCACATGTCCTTGACTTCCTCAGCCAGTTGGATGTATTTTTCAATTTTTTCTCCTGTTTTCTTTTGTATATTTGTTGTATTGGGTATGGATATTACGATTAGTTGTCTTAATTTCTTCTTTTTATTGGTGAGTATGATGTCAGGTTTGTTATGTGGTGTTGTTTTATCTGTTATAATGGTTCTGTTCCAGTATAATTTGTATTCATCATTCTCCAGTACATTTTGTGGTGCATACTTGTATGTGGGAACGTGTTGTTTTATAAGTTTATGTTGTAAGGCAAGCTGTTGATGTATTATTTTTGCTACATTGTCATGTCTTCTGGGGTATTCTGTATTTGCTAGTATTGTACATCCGCTTGTGATGTGATCTACTGTCTCTATTTGTTGTTTGCAAAGTCTGCATTTATCTGTTGTGGTATTGGGATCTTTAATAATATGCTTGCTGTATATCTGGTGTTTATTGTTTGATCCTGTATTGCAATCATGAATCCTTCCATCTCACTGTATATATTGCCTTTTCTTAGCCATGTGTTGGATGCGTCTTGATCGATGTGTGGCTGTGTTAGATGAGACGGGTGCTTGCCATGTAGTGCCTTCCCCTTCCAATTTACTTTCTTCGTATCTGTTGATGTTATGTGATCTAAAGGGTTGTAGAAGTGGTTATGAAATTGCAGTGGTGCAGCCGATGTATTTATGTGAGTGATTGCTTTGTGTATTTTGCTAGTTTCTGCTTGTTCTAGAAAGAATTTTCTTAAATTGTCTACCTGTCCATAATGTAGGTTTTTTATGTCGATGAATCCCCTTCCTCCTTCCTTTCTGCTTAATGTGAATCTTTCTGTTGCTGAATGTATGTGATGTATTCTATATTTGTGGCATTGTGAACGTGTAAGTGTATTGCGTGCTTCTAGGTCTGTGTTACTCCATTTCACTACTCCAAATGAGTAGGTCAATATTGGTATAGCATAAGTATTATTAGCTTTTGTCTTGTTTCTTGCTGTCAATTCTGTTTTCAGTATTTTTGTTAGCCTTTGTCTATATTTTTCTTTTAGTTCTTCTTTAATATTTGTATTATCTATTCCTATTTTTTGTGGTGTATCCTAGGTATTTATAGGCATCTGTTTTTTCCATCGCTTCTATGGAGTCACTGTGGTTGTTCAAATTTGTAATCTTCTTGTTTAGTGTGTTTTCCCTTGACTATGCTATTTTTCTTACATTTCTCTGTTCCAAAAGCCATATTTATATCATTGCTGGATACTTCTGTTATCTTTAGTAATTGGTTGAGTTGTTGATTATTATTATTATTATTATTATTTCTTTACTTTCTCAGACGTTAAGTCTGGTTAAGAATGGAGTGACGCGGACCTTTATCAAGCGTCACTTCCTTTTTGCTGTATGGTACATGTTATATTGCATTTAGGAACTTTCGGGTAATTGAACATGTATCAATAATTACGGATTTCTGTAATTGTATATTATTATTATTATTATTATTATTATGTCTTGTATACCTAGAAATTTTTTATATATCTGTCACTATCATTACAGACATTACTGTCATTATTATTGTCAGGATTATTATTATTATTATTATCATTGCTATTATTACTATTATTATCATTATCAATGGCAGCAGCTGTTGTAGCATAAGTATTCCCATATTAACTTTATCAGTTCATAGCCAGTATTATTTACTCACATTGCCACCTGAGACACTGAAATCATTATAATATTATTTGCCAAAATAAAATTGTTGTATCTTAGGAAACTATGACAAAAAGGTATTTTATGAGTGAAACCCTGGTCCAATGTAAGAGAGGCCTAATGACCCTAATCAGATCTAGTTAGATAAATGAATAAAAAACTAGCAAGGTACCATCACACCAAAGATACGTTTTGATGGCTTAGTCAAACTAAGCCATGTTCGAATGAGAAATTGCTGTAGATGGGCCAGGTGCTCTGCCTCAAGTTTTGTTATTACAAGCAGGTGACCAATGTAGACATAAATTGTCATAGCTGTGTTGGAAAAGTAACAGAGCTTCAAGTGCTGATAGAAAGCACTGAAGCTGAAATCGTTATAGGAACAGAAAGCTGGCTAAAGCTGGAGATAAATTCTGCCGAAATTTTTACAGAGGTGCAAACCGTGTTCAGAAAGGATAGATTAACGAAGTAGGTGATCTTGTGTTTCTGTATGTTTGTAGCAGTTTATCTTGTAGTGAAGTTGAAATAGATAGTTCCTGCGAATTACTATAGGTAGAGGTTATACTCAACAGCCATACAAAACTAATAATTGGCTCCTTCTACCGACCGTCCTACTCAGATGATATAATAGCTGAATGGTTCAAAGAAAACTTGAATTTCATTACAAATAAGTACCCCACTCATACAGTTATAATTGGTGGAGACTTCAATCTACCCTCGGTTATTTGGCGGAAATACATGTTCAAAGCTGATGGTAGACAGAAAACATCTTCCGAAATTGTACTAAATGCTTTCTCTGAGAATTACTTTGAACAATTAATTCATGAGCCCACACGAATTGTAAATGGTTGCGAAAACAAACTTGACCTCTTACCCACAAATAATCCTGATCTAATAGAGAGCGTCATGACGGATACAGGAATTAGTGAACACAAGCTCATTGTAGCGAGGCTCAAAACCATACCAACCAAAACCACTAAAAATAAGCGCAAACTATATCTATTTAAAACAGCAGATAAAAATTCGCTTGATGCCTTCCTAAGAGAGAGTCTCCATTCCTTCCAATCTAATTATGGAAGTGTAGACCAGATATGGCTCAAATTCAAAGATACAGTATCGACAGCAATAGAAAGATTCATACCACATAAGTTAATAAGAGACCGGACTCATCCACCATGGTACACAAAACACGTCAGAACGCTGTTGCAGAAGCAAAGAAAAAAGCATGCCAAATTCAAAAGAACGCAAAATCCCCAAGACTGGCTAATTTTCACAGAAGCTCGAAGTTTAGTATGGACGTCAATGCGAGATGCTTTTAATAGGTTCTACAATGAAACATTGTCTCAAAATATAGTAGAAAACCCAAAGAGATTCTGGTCATATGTAAAATACACCAGTGGCAAAATACAGTAAATACCGTCACTGTGTGATGGCGATGGAAATGTTACCAATGATGGTGCCACTAAAGTGGAGTTACCAAATAGTTATCACTAATTCCTTCACCAAAGAAGAAGAAGTAAATATCTCAGAATTCGAAACCAGAACAGCTGTAATCATGAGTGACATAAAAGTAGATATCATAGGTGTTGCAAAACAACTCAGATCACGTAAGAAAGGTAAGTCTTCCGATCCAGATGCTATACCAATCAGGTTTCTTTCAGAGTATGCAGACACAATAGCATCTTTCTTAGCAATCATATATAACCGCTCACTTGACACAAGGTCTGTTCCTAAAAACTGGAGAGTATTACAGGTCACACCAATATTCAAGAAAACAAAAACGGGGAAACCGATTGAATTGCAGACATGACCTGACCCCAATTTGCTTTAGGATTTTGGAAGATATACTGTACTCGAACATTTTCAGAAAGCCATAGCAGAAAACAAACATGTGATAAATGAACAAACACACATCAGCACAGGCTCCTTACTACACTTAATAAAGGAAATGATAACATAAAACAAAAAAAACTCTTCCTCACACCATCTGGACACACACTAGCCCACAAAAAAACAGCACACCAAAATACACACACACACACACACGCACACACACACACACACACACACACACACACACGCACGCACACACAAACACATACGCAGAGCCAGAAAACAAAAAAAAATACAACACACCTTAACACATACACACACACACACACACACAGAAATGCAGACACGAAAAGATCACAGATACTTAAACATTTACACTCGAAAGTTTGGCAATAACATTCGATCTTTGGCAAAAACATTTGACAGTTGACAACAGAAACCAAAGCACTGTATTGAAACAAGCGTTTAGTTCATAGTGCTGTGGAATGTGGAAAAAAACAGCAAATTGGCATTCCTTAGAAAAAGAACAACACCAAAAACGCAACAGGAGCGTAATATGTAAGAAATTGTCCACGCATCCTGTAAGTACAGTTCAAAACATTACTACTTAATAGGAAACACCAACCATCAGAATTGTTTATAACCTGTAGGCACAGTAACAAAAATGTAAATTAAATAGCTAACATATGTACATCTTGCAGGCCACTGATGATGCCTTGCAGAAAATAAAGGCGAAACGCGTATGGCACTAAAATTGTGTTTTCTTCAGTTGCTGTCAGACGGTCCATAAGTAGAAATTATCGACATACCGTAACTAACAGAACCTGTTTATGATAATAACGGCGAATACACTCTCCCCAGCGATCCTAACGTCTTACCTCTCCAGATTTCAAATTACGCAAACGGTCCCTCTACTATGTAGAGACTCGTATGTCACAACGCAAACGATGTCAATGAGTCAAGCTTTCGGATTGGCTCTTACCGAATTTAAACGCCGATTTACTTATGCCGCAGGTATCAAAACGCCATCCATGTATTCTTTCTCCGACTTCCAGCTGTTATTTTACACAGATCACTAAATTGCATTGTCAGTTAAACCTGCAAAATTGTCTCCACCTTATCAAATACATACCAGGCTGACAAGAATATTCGAAACTCGGAATATATTTACCAATGTAACTACAATTAAATACCACCATTGCTGCTACAGTCCGACACCAATCATTGTACACGTAATGTCTCCTCTTGGCGACTGTTCTCCATTATCTATAGCGCTTATAATTTTCCACCTAAAAACTCTCTCTCATACCCTAGTCTTCATCGATGTGCTCAATCTATACGTCCCTTACGATAGGACACAAAGTCATCCTCTTTAGTCAGGCCATATTAACATAAACCATAATAACTTTTCAATGCAATATATACACATTTTAAACAATGTAAGCCACACTAACTTTACAATTCAATATATACATATTTTACAGAAACAGTACAGTTACCTTTTGTACCTGTATAGCACCCGAAAAAATTATATATTTCGTGAATAAGTGTTTGCCTACTATACGAAATAATACTGACCCAAAATCAACGATTCGTGTGCATGTGTCTTACGTTCTTCTTGCAAGTCCTACCACCATGTCATAGACGTAATCGACTGGATGTTTAAGCAAAAAAACTCTATCCCAACAGTTGCTGTATGTTTCTGTTCAAAATGGCTCTGAGCACTATGGGACTCAACATCTTAGGTCATAAGTCCCCTAGAACTTAGAACTACTTAAACCTAACTAACCTAAGGACATCACACACACCCATGCCCGAGGCAGGATTCGAACCTGCGACCGTAGCAGCCCCGCGGTTCCGGACTGCAGCGCCAGAACCGCATGGCCACCGCGGCCGGCTTATGTTTCTGTCACAAGCAGTCTCCGTTCTACAGGTGCACACAAGTATCCATGTTAAATGCTATACCCGCTTTACAAATCGCGGTACGATATTACCTCTGAATGAGGTGGTGTTTTCCGGGCAAATACCGTGACAGTGATCGTACATATACGTATTATAAGCTAACGATTCAACCTCGTGATAAAATCAATGAACTTTGGAAGTGATTCTGCTAAGGAACGTGGTATTTGCGACTCCTTCAAACATATAAATCTATACTATTTCGTCCGCGGCTCGTGGTGTTGCTGTAGCTTTCTCGTTTCCTGCGCATGGTGTCCTGAGATCGATTCCCGGATTTTCTCTGCCTCGAGATGACTGGGTTCCGTTGTGTGTCATTCATCATCATTTCATCCTCATTCACTGGCAAGTCGCCGTAGTAGCGTTAAAGAACTTGTGGAGCGGCGGCCGAACCGCCCCGCGAGGGGTCTCCCGGCCACCAATGCCATACGTTCATTATTATTATTATACTATTTCCATCGCATTCTGTCTCGAGACCATATCAGACATTCCACGATATATCCACTGAGTTATAGGCGATGACTTATTGACAAGGAGCACAAACAGTAGTAGTAGATGATGTGTCGATTGAGGTACACTAGCTTCTCAGATCTCTAGTGTTATGCTGTATGTTAGAAATTATATCCATCATTTGGAATATCCATTCAAGCACATACTTGCATAGCCTCACACCCACATGTCAATCATATTTCACGCACTCTCATATCTCTAAACGAGTCAACTTCCTCGAACCTGTCTGCTACAGTAAAATTACAACCTCCTTTAGTCACGCTCTACACATCTTGTAGTCGCTCCCATTTCTACAGCTTTCCACAAGTGTTAGTTCCAATTTAAGTCTGAATTGAACAGAAGTCTGAGAAATACATACCCAAGACATTCCGCACTCCATATAGAAACAGAACGACCAGAGTTACTGCAACAGGAGCGTGTTTTGTCCATTCGACGGAAATGCGCGCAATGTCCTACGACCCCATACTAGATACAAGTACTACACATCCGCGTCCATTCAAATCAATCAGCCAGACATGATATCATCATTATTCTCTACCCCTTCAACATAGAAAAATTACTAACTATAAAACCTCATCCTATTTACAAGTCATCTAGGCACCGATGCGTGTGCATTTACATATAGCTGCAGTGGGCCTCCAGCGCGAAGAAAGAAATTTCACAATACTTCCCCAGAATAGTGTAGCGTGCAGCCACCATGGCATTCCTAATGGTTCACCAAGTCCGACACATCAAACCGCAGCTGCCGATGTGGAGACGACCATATTAAATATACAAACACCGCATAGATCACTTTAAATTTTCATCATATGTACTCTAAGCGAATTATCGTATAAGACGCTCCATCTGCTCCTGTTTCAAACACTGCTTTCTAACACGCTTTTGTACAACACCAAGCATTTCGTTTTCTGCCACGACTTCGAGATCTGTGTCAGCTTCTAAACTGACATTAAGACGCTCTGATCCACGACCTCTCACAGAAAACTAGACATCACATGACGTAAATCATATTCTTACGGCGGATAGCATAACACTGAATCATTTTTAAATTAAACACACTTACAGCATGAGGAAACTAGAAGAGTTTGGCAGCCTTGTCGAGAGCTTCCCAACTACCGTCCGAAAGTGATTCATGTCTTCTATATTTAAACTCATATGTCACCATGACTGAATAGATGATGGCTCTGTGTTCCATTTAGAGTTATTCGTAATTTTGCACTCATGTACGTGATCGCTGCTAGCAACCCCCAGAAGTTGTCACCCACCCACAAAACTTTTTCCCCAACTCAAACAAGCTATGTCACTCAATCATTATGTGGTAACCAATGCGCGGATGTGATGGAAAAGAAACTATCGATGTACGGTAATATTAAGCAACAGACTTGATAGTGCGAAAAATTGTACACTAAGTTCAGCACTGGCCAATGATGTGACAGCATGTTTCCCCAATTTCAGAATCATAGCTAAACCATGCCCTCTCCACGTTGCAAGTATCATTGCGAACATCGACAGACGACTGAGCAGTACATCCATTAACTCTTAATTCTCGAACACATAAATCATCAAAGTATACGAGACAGTGCTCTACATATTTATATCACCTCGAGCATAGTCTATAATTTACGATCCATCTCTCAGCGTATGGGAGGCAGACAGCATTCTCACCCTCTTAGCTTAAAAGACCAACCTCACACAGTCATTGATCAACCCACCCTGCAGCACCATTAGAGAATTAATCTCCAAGCGATCAGAAGAAGAGCGCTACACTCCACGTTTCGTGAATGAATATAGCTTTCCAAGTCCCAACCCATCCAAGTGCAGGAGATTTCTCGAGATGTGACCATGTCGAGGAGCTTAGTACTCCTCATCGATGTACAGTAACAGATTTCAAAGTGCCGTAATGTAATACAATGCAGTTAAGAAGAACAAGAAAAGACTTATTTTTATACGTGATGGAGTTCGAGACAAATTCAGTTGGACACATTTTTACTTAAATCAACGAAGCTATCAACTCTAAATTATTGTTCTAGAGTCTGGGATCTGTACCTGGAAGGTATTGGTAAGATAGAGAACATAAACACACACACTCCTAGGACTACAACGTTCTGCACTTAAAAACGGGCTATAATGTTAGATCGAATACCTTTCTAGCCTATCAGACACACATCCTTCTTCACAGTTTCTCTACGTTGAACTATCTTATCGAATCGAAAAACATTTGCTTTGCATGATACGAGCGCGATATAGCTTTGTGCAGACATATAGCGTCCACTGTTCACATCCGATCACGGTTCAGAAATTAAACGATGCCTGCATAAGGCCTACATAAAATGATAGTAGCAGGAGATACATCCTACAAAGAAACAGATAAACGCACGGGAGCAGCATCCAACATGTAAAAATTACAAGTCATTCCGTTACTAACTCTGTAAACAGCGCATCAGTCAGGCAAATGTGTACATAGAGTTTTGCTCCGTATCACAAGCTCTCACCGTTAAGTTAGTTATGACCCTGAAGTCTCGATTTTACACCCAAGATGCGACAGGGGCGGTCACATAAATCAAAGCTCCTTTAGAGGAGTGTGTCAAGTTTCTTCACACATGCGAAGGAAGTCCTCTGATGACCGACAGGTTTACCGTTAACGATCGCAAGTAGACAGTGCTTTAAAACACATATGGAACGCATAGCTGTATACGTGTAGAATGCATGCTATGTCACGTGACTGGTGCATCCGGAATCACTGGTACCTCAATAGACATACAGTACAATGGGGCCTCAATGGGAAAAAAAAATTGACTGCCTCCCTTATTCCCTTCGTTTCGATGTCCACGTTTTCCAGGATTCCTCCTGTTGCAGCATACTTGGTCCCATATACAAATTGTTGTATATGATAGCAAAGTACTACCTCAATTTCACCACATTAGGCTCCATATTCGATCAATATATACCTATTGCCTCGTCATTTTTCGCAATTCTATCGATTTGAGGCCAAATCTATATATGCGATCATTACATAATATCACGTTCTGTGTTCTAAAATTGATTGTAAATGTAGCACAGCTGCCACCATCTATCCCAAATGCATTGATCAGGACGTGTAATATAGCACTGCACTCGACTGTATCCAGTCACCTGCACATTCAGAGAGTATTTGCTCTGCTTTCTGTATGTCTGTGTATATGCACGCCTCGTGGACGGCTCTCAGGACCCAGTCCCATCTTCTGGTCGACCAAACTTTGAACACAGAATACGTGTCCGTATGTAATGCGTGGTTGGTCCACCCGTGAACCCTATAGTAGATGTGGTGCATGGTGGATCTGTCTCCAAACATACACTCCTGGAAATGGAAAAAAGAACACATTGACACCGGTGTGTCAGACCCACCATACTTGCTCCGGACACTGCGAGAGGGCTGTACAAGCAATGATCACACGCACGGCACAGTGGACACACCAGGAACCGCGGTGTTGGCCGTCGAATGGCGCTAGCTGCGCAGCATTTGTGCACCGCCGCCGTCAGTGTCAGCCAGTTTGCCGTGGCATACGGAGCTCCATCGCAGTCTTTAACACTGGTAGCATGCCGCGACAGCGTGGACGTGAACCGTATGTGCAGTTGACGTACTTTGAGCGAGGGCGTATAGTGGGCATGCGGGAGGCCGGGTGGACGTACCGCCGAATTGCCCAACACGTGGGGCGTGAGGTCTCCACAGTACATCGATGTTGTCGCCAGTGGTCGGCGGAAGGTGCACGTGCCCGTCGACCTGGGACCGGACCGCAGCGACGCACGGATGCACGCCAATACCGTAGGATCCTACGCAGTGCCGTAGGGGACCGCACCGCCACTTCCCAGCAAATTAGGGACACTGTTGCTCCTGGGGTATCGGCGAGGACCATTCGCAACCGTCTCCATGAAGCTGGGCTACGGTCCCGCACACCGTTAGGCCGTCTTCCGCTCACGCCCCAACATCGTGCAGCCCGCCTCCAGTGGTGTCGCGACAGGCGTGAATGGAGGGACGAATGGAGATGTGTCGTCTTCAGCGATGAGAGTCGCTTCTGCCTTGGTGCCAATGATGGTCGTATGCGTGTTTGGCGCCGTGCAGGTGAGCGCCACAATCAGGACTGCATACGACCGAGGCACACAGGGCCAACACCCAGCATCATGGTGTGGGGAGCGATCTCCTACACTGGCCGTACACCACTGGTGATCGTCGAGGGGACACTGAATAGTGCACGGTACATCCAAACCGTCATCGAACCCATCGTTCTACCATTCCTAGACCGGCAAGGGAACTTGCTGTTCCAACAGGACAATGCACGTCCGCATGTATCCCGTGCCACCCAACGTGCTCTAGAAGGTGTAAGTCAACTACCCTGGCCAGCAAGGTCTCCGGATCTGTCCCCCATTGAGCATGTTTGGGACTGGATGAAGCGTCGTCTCACGCGGTCTGCACGTCCAGCACGAACGCTGGTCCAACTGAGGCGCCAGGTGGAAATGGCATGGCAAGCCGTTCCACAGGACTACATCCAGCATCTCTACGATCGTCTCCATGGGAGAATAGCAGCCTGCATTGCTGCGAAAGGTGGATATACACTGTACTAGTGCCGACATTGTGCATGCTCTGTTGCCTGTGTCTATGTGCCTGTGGTTCTGTCAGTGTGATCATGTGATGTATCTGACCCCAGGAATGTGTCAATAAAGTTTCCCCTTCCTGGGACAATGAATTCACGGTGTTCTTATTTCAATTTCCAGGAGTGTAGCTCCGTATATATAGCCCATGACAGATCCACACCTGAACGCTAACTCAGATGTGATGGATTGTGGATCTGCATCCTAAACAACGCTTCATACATTGCGCGTAATGGATCCACCTCCAAACCCAATCCCAGGAATGGCATATTGTGGATCCACATCTCAACACCTATCCGGATGTAACATGCGGCAGATCCACAGTCGAATGCTAACTCTGGTCGTCATCTTGAATAACGTCATGCACTGTTGCCAAGTCTACATGACGCCATCCTGGATGACGTCATCGCTGCCATCTTGGATACATCTGGCGAATGGAATGTGGGGTGATACATAGGTTGCCCCACTACTGTGGATAAATGGTAAGTCATCGAGTGGAACAGAAGTGATATCTGGCGTTCCACAACGAAGTGTCATAGGTCCTCTGCTGTTCCTGATTTACATAAATGATCTAGGTGATAATCTGAGTAGCCCCCTTAGATTGTTTGCAGATGACGCTATAATTTACTGTCTACTAAAATCATCAGACGATCAATTACAATTACGAAATGATCTAGAGAGAATTTATGTATGCAAAAAGTGGCACCAAACAAAGAAAAGTGCAAGGTCATCCACAAGGGTACTAAAAGAAATCCAATAAATTTTCGGTATACGGTAAATCGCACAAATCTAAGTGCTGTCAATTCGACTAAATGCCTAGGAATACAATTACGAGCAACTTAAATTAGAAAGACCACATAGATAATATTGTGAGGAAGACGAAACAAAGACTGCACTTTGTTGGCAGAACACTACGAAGATGTGACAGATCCACTAAAGAGATAGCCTACATTACATTTATCCTTCCTATGCTGGAATGTTGCTGCGCAGGTGGGATCCTTACCAGGTAGGATTGGTGGAGGACATCGAAAATGTGCAAAGAAGGCCAGCTCGTTTCTTATTATCGTTCAATGGTGGTGAGAGTGTCACTGATTTGATACGCGTATTGGGATGACAGTCAATGAAACAAAGGCGGTTTTCTTTGCGGTGAGATATATTTACGAAATTTCAGTTACGAACTTTCTCTTTCAAATGCGAAAGTATTTTGTTGACACACACCTACGAAGGGAGAAATGATCATCATCATAAAATAAGAGAAATCAGAGCTCGAATGGAATGATTTAGGTGTTCCTTTTTCCCACGCGCCATTCGAGAGTGGAATGGTGGAGAAGTAGTATGAAAATGGTTTGATGAACCCTCTGCCAGTCACTTAAGTGTGAATTGCAGAGTAACCATGTAGATGTAGATGAAATGATAACAAATCTAACCCTTGTAACAGTACTAGATAACGTGTTATAGTGAGTAGTGATAATGATTTTCAATCAATTTCAGATTACTGATTATGTTAAATTGGCTAATTATTTCACTTTATTTTACTTCGTAGTTTCTGTTCTCTTTTTTCTTCTTCGCACCCCTCTTCTTGGATAGGTAAACTAGAGGCCATGTTGTTCTTCCAGTACTCTATAACCTGTTAACTGTTGTTTTCCTGTCTTGTGGTGACTACAGACCAGTTTTTTTCCACTCTCCTGTCTTGGAGCCCTTCCATATTGAATAGATGAGTCTCTATTATTTCACCAGTGAAGCGCTGGAAAGTCTAGGCAGTGTTTAGCAATCCGAAATGCATTGCAGACATCCATGGAGTCTGAATGGGGAGCAAACAGTGGTTAGTAGACCGTCAGGAGAAGTCTGAGACAACAAAGGATGTTGATTTCCCTCCTGCTATGGCGTCAATGATGATGTCCTCTACTACATCAATGACGTCATCTATGATTCACATGTTTCCCCCGCCACAGATGCAAGTTTTCGCAGGAAATCAAAATATGCTCAATTGTGCTGATGTATTTATTAAGGAAGTAGGCTGTTGTCTTAAGTATAAATGGGCGGAAAATTCAAAACGGTGCTCACTTTGAATAATGGGACATGTTCGATGGCGTCAGAATCCAAAACTTGGAATACTGGACAGGCACTGTGATGTTACAATGCCAGACGTGCCAGGTTGTTCCCGCGGGGTGTTCAGTGAGTAACGCAACTCTTTATTTTCTGAAAGCAGTTTGATTTTATTCAGTATTCCAATAAACCATGTTATTCCCCACTCTTTTGGCTGCAAAACTCTATTTCTCCGTTCAATGTGACAGCCTTACGCCATGTTACTGGGAGCGCCTGTGTGCTGACGTCATAACACTTTCTGGTGGACATCAGAGCCAATGTCTTGCTGCATCAGTAACCTTCCCACCACCTATTTACTGCTGTCCACAGAAGGGACTCTTCATTGAACCTAACAGATGGAAATCGAGAAGTGTGAGATCCACGCCATAGAATGGACGAAGAAAACCATCTACATCTACATAGATACTCTGCATATCACGTGTAAGTGCCTGGCAGAGGGTTCATCGACCTACCTTCACAATTCTCTATTATTCCAATCCCGTAAAGCGTGCAGAAAGAATGAACACCTATATCTTTCTGTACGAGCTCTGATTTCCCTTATTTTATCGTGGTGATTGTTCCTCCATATGTCGGTCGGTGTCAAAAAAGTATTTTCGCATTTGGAGGAGAAAGTTGATGATTGGAATTTCGTGAGAAGATTCTGTCTCAACGAAAAACGCCTTTCTTTTAATGATTTACATCCCAACTCCTGTATCATTTCTGTGACACTCTCTCCCATATTTCGCGATAATACAAAACATGCTGCCTTTCTTTGAACTTTTTAGGTGTACCTCATGAGTCCTATCTGGTAAGGATCCCACACCTCGCAGCAGTATTCTAAAAGAGGACGGTCAAGCGTAGTGTAGGCAGTCTCCTCAGTAGGTCTGGTACATTTTCTAGGTGTCCTGCCAATAAAACGTCGTCTTTGGTTAGCCTTCCCCACAACAATTTTTGTGTGTTCTTTCCAATTTAAGTTGTTCGTAATTGTAAAACATAGGTATTTAGTTGAATCTACGGCTTTTAGTTTAGATTGATTTATCGTGTAACCGAAGTTTAACGAGTTCCTTTTAGCACTCATGTGGATGATCTCACACTTTTCGTTATTTAGGGCCAACTGCCACTTTTCGCACCATTCAGATATCTTTTCTAAATCGTTTCGCAGTTTGTTTTGATCTTCTAATAACTTTATTAGTCGATAAACGACAGCGTCATCTGCAAACAACCGAAGACAGCTGCTCAGATTGTCTCCCAAATCGTTAATATAGATAAGGAACAGCAAAGGGCCTATAACACTACCTTGGGGAACGCCAAAAATCACTTCTGTTTTACTTGATGACTTTCCGTCAATTACTACGAACTGTGACCTCTCTGACAGGAAATCACAAATCCAGTTACATAACTGAGACGATATTCCATAAGCACGCAATTTCACTACCAGCCGCTGGTGTGGTACAGTGTCAAAAGCCTTCCGGAAATCCAGATACACGGAACCGATTTGAAGTCCCTTGTCAATAGCACTCAACACTTCATGTGAATAAAGAGCTAGTTGTGTTTCAGAGGAACGATGTTTTCTAAACCCATGTTGACTATGTGTCAATAGACAGTTTTCTTGGAGGTAATTCATAATGTTCGAACACAAAATATTGTTTCAACATCCTGCTCCATATCGACGTTAACGATATGGGCCTGTAATTTAGTGTATTACTCCTACTGTCTTGCTTGAATATTGGTGTGACCTGTGCAACTTTCCAGCGTTTGGGTACGGATCTTTCATCGAGCGAACGGTTGTATATGATTGTTAAGTATGGAGCTAATGCATCAGCATACTCCGAAAGGAACCTAATTGGTATACCGTCTGGACCAGAAGACTTGCTTTTATTAAGTGATTTAAGTTGCTTCACTACTCCGAGGATATTTACTTCTCCGTTAGTCATGTTGGCAGCTGTTCTTGATTCGAATTCTGGAATATTAACTTCGTCTTCTTTTGTGAAGGCATTTCGAAAGGCTGTGTTTAGTAACTTAGCTTTGGCAGCGCTGTCTTCGATAGCGTCTCCATTGCTATCTCGCAGAGAAGGCATTGATTGTTTCTTGGCGCTAATATACTTCACATATGACCGGAATCGCTTTGGATTTTCTGCCAGGTTTCGAGACAAAGTTTCGTTGTGGAAACTGTTATAAGCATCTCGCATAGAAGTCCGCGCTAAATTTCGAGCTTCTGTTAAAGATCGCCAATCTTGGGGATTTTGCGTCTGTTTAAATTTGGCATGTTTGTTTCGTTGTTTCTGCAACAGTGTTCTACCCCGTTTTGCGTACCAAGGAGGATCAGCTCCGTCGTTTGTTAATTTATTTGATATAAATCGCTCAATTGCTGCTGATGCTATTTCTTTGAATTTAAGCCATATCTGGTCTACACTTATATTACTAATTTGGTATGAGTGGAGATTGTCTATCAGGAAGTCGTCAAGTGAATTTTTATCTGCCTTTTTGAATAGGTATATTTTTCGCTTATTTTTCAATGAGTTGGTGTTTACAATATTCAGTCTTGCTACAACAACCCAGTGTTCACTAATCTCTGAATCGGATTTGATGCTCGTTATTAACGCAGGATTATTTGTTGCTAGGAGGTCAAGTGTGTTTTCACAACCGTTTGCTAATCATGTGGGCTCATGAACTATCTAGTCGTAATAATTTTCAGAGACTGCATTTAGCACAATTTCGGATGATATTTTATGCGTGCCTCCGGAATTAAACATGTATTTTCGCCAACATATTGAAGGTAAGTTAAAGTCACCACCAACTATTATCGTTTGAGTCGGATTCATGTTTGAAATTATACTCAAGTTTTCTATGAACCTTTCAGCAACTGTATTATCTGAATTCAGAGGTCGGTAAAAGGATACAATTATTATTTTATTCCGGTTGCCAACAATGACCTCTGCCCATACCGACTCATAGGAAGTATCTGCTTCAATTTCGCAACAAGATAAACTACTTCTAACAGCAACAAAAACGCCACCGCAAATCGTGTTTAGCCTATCCTTTCGGAACACCGTTAGGTTCTTCGCAAAAATTTCGGCTGGGCTACCTCCACTAACCTAACCCCCTCCCCTCCCCTCCCCAGAAAATGGCGGGAAGTTCAAATTCCAACAGGACAATGCAACACATCTAACAAAGTCGCGGGTAAACCCTTTGCTCCCTCTGAAAATGGCAGAAAGTACTCATTCCAACAGGACAATGCAATACACCTAACAAAATCGCGGGAAAATAGGTCACTTGAGCCCAAGTGACCTCCACTAACCTAAGTCACGTGACCGCCACCTCTTCCTAGGAATTGCAAGGAAAAGGACTGAGCCTGTGGTGGGCTACTAGAGAGAGAAGGAGTGTACTTTATTTATTTTGGAACAATTTATTTAGGGATATAGTATATTTATTACATTGATATAAAACACATGCTCTAACATGCTAAGGGCCACGCCACACAGCCTACACACATGCAAAACACTAAAAGACTCTGCAAACATGCTTGCTAATCGACAACTGTGGAAATCATGCACCAGTCTTTATTTAAACAATTTGAGCCACTACCACCATCCAGTATGTTCACCACGAAGTGCGGACTCCAACTGACTTAGTACACAGTACCACCAGCAGAGGGCGCTGTCGTGCAAGATGTCGTCAGGTGACGACGCGAGTACAGCTATCCAAGATGGTGCCGTACATTGTGTTCACCATCATGTATAGTACCCAGCAGGCGCTGTCGTCCAAGATGGCGGCAAACAGTACGTTCACCATCTGGTTTGGTACACAGTACCGGCACAAGAGGATGCTGTCGTCCATGATGTGACCCAAGATGTTGGCAAGCAATGTGTTTGCCACGTGGTCTAGGACACAGCAATTACATAATCCAAGATCGTCGCTCGCAGTATGTGAAAGACGTGTCACCCCTGTAGTCAAGTGCCAAGAGAGAGATGTAGCAATGCTTCCTCTTTCCACACCGTCCTAACGTACCACGCCTAACGTGTATAGCCCTCCTGCCTGCGAATACTCAACGTCACAACATCTAGCCTGCATGTGCATACTGACACCAGAGATCGTGTTCTGCCAGAACACGTGCGACGCATCATGCAGCTAATGAAATACTTAATTCTAATCCTATTTTAATCACATTCGATAACCGACTAGACTCAATGATCAAATGGGAAGTTCGACATTTTTCCCACTAGAAGCGCAGTCACCATTCATTCATTCATTCATGATGCAGCACCACCAACCCCCACCACCTCTAAAATGCTACGCTCCTATTGGCTCCTCCATCAGTGATGTGAATTGGCGTATTACAAGCTATGTAAGTCAAACCATGACCGAACTCACCATCAGTCTGCTTCTGTGCTTGTACGAGATCTATGGACTCCATTTTAATCATCGACATGAAGTGTGGCACCAGCAGCAGCAGCAACAGCAGCTTCAGTGCATGAAAAGCGCCTCCGAGGAGACAATGATCAATTACCTCGTCAGTACTTTTTCAGTGTTCAAAATAGGCGTTTCGGTCACAATCCACAGACTGTTGCGTCTTTTAACGGTTTGTGTCTGTGTTTAATGCCTATGTGTTATGTGTTAATTTTTTTTTTTGTTTCTAGATCACCTTAGACAAATTCAAATCGAGTTGGAGGCGGAGCTACTTGCTGTTCCACGTAGCACTGCCTCACTACATTATGGTGTTCAGCTCCCAGCTGTAGATAACCGAGAATATCACTCACGTACGTATAGAGAAAAATATCCATCTGTGTGATCTTTCAGTGTAACTCAGCATTCAAAATAAATAAAATTATCTCTCATCTTGTTACAGGAACAGCACTAGACGATCTCGATTTACTAGACAGGCAGCTGGAGGCTGTTCATCGGTGGATGCAGGAGCAACCTCCAGCAAATAATAATGAGATGGCCAGGCAGCATACTTGTAAGTTTAATAAAAGATTACCTTGCTCTATTAGTAGTGCTAGTAGTAGTATAGGAACTATTGTTTTTTCTCTAACAAATCGATTTATGTATCTTATTTGTTCTAGGCGATGATCGTCACTCCTATACGACGATTATGATCATTTTTTTGAGGGTGCGGCTGAGTCACCAGATGAACTGTTTATGCCCTGGCGCCAGAGAGAAAAAGGTAATTACTCACTCTGCTTATATAACCATGTGTGATCGATAGAATTCATTTTTTGACCGTGCCAGCAGTGGTAGACAATGTACTTATTTATTTTATCTCTACTTGTTCTTCTTCTACAGCAGTCGTGGGGGCGGCTAAAGCGCCATCAAAGAGACGTCCGGAAAGGCGCGCGTCACCAGCTCCCACCCTGTTGATCATGGCACGTCAGAGGCTGCAGGCGACTACATGCACATCTGTAAGTGACCGCGGGCTAATTGACGGTGGGGAAGAGCTAGCGTCATATCCTATGCTCCACCGGCACCTGCATCAAGCACTGGCCGCTCTCACTGGGAAGTGCCTCCCGCGCCCTGCCCCATCCCTGTCCCGGGTTGCTCTCACTGGTGGCCGGCCGCTGCTGCACCGACCGCCGCCGCTACCCCATCCCTCATGCCTCCACAGACCGCTGCTCTCTTACCACAGCTCCATTCGCAGGAGTCTTCTCCTGTGCCATCATGCGAGGTACAGCAGGAACCAACTAGTTCTAGTTATAATAGTATTACTGAAGATCCTGTGGATAGTGGCAGTTCTCTCCCCTGCCCTTTTAGTGAAAGACATCAGGTCAGTGACACCGTACCACAGTTGCAGTACTTGGTGATTGCCGACGCTTTTGAGGAGTGAATCTCGTTCACTAGGATCGGAAACCCAGCAGGAGGGTACAGCTATCCTGTTGTATTTCTAAGCGCATGCCTTCCTGTCGTGGAAACACAGCTTATCAAGGTAGTCAATGATCCGCTGTATCCCGCCATTAAATGCAGTGCTGTGCTTTGCATTGAATTATCGCACCTCCCCCCCCCCCCCCCCTCCCAAAAGTTGAGTCTGGTCTTGAAGAGACGAGTATCCTTTATCTTTGGAGGGTAAAATGGCGTGATAACGCGGAGCACATCAATCGCCAAGTGGTTTCGTAAATCCACCTTGAGTGCTATATTGGGCCGGTTTTCAGAGATGGAAGTTAAAGGCTCAGCTAAAGTACTCAGCAGAATCCTACACCTGGACATCCATATACATGTCAACGATACAGTAAATGGAGGGTCTAGCTGTATCAAGTTCCCCAAAGATATAGCTAATAAGCATGCACGCATTAATGTTGAAAATAGAAAGGATCAAGCTTGTTTTGCATGGTCAACCCTGGCTTGCGAAGGAAAGTACAATTGCAGACATCATTCTAAGTGTCACAGTACATACCAGATAGGTGTTATAACTTTGATTATATAGAGTTCCCCGTCAGGATCCAGGACATACCTACATTTTAGGCGCAGAATATGAGCATATCGGTTAATGTTTATGGCCTGGAGAAGAAAAGCAAGTCAGATAAGCAAGACAAGCACATCGTCATTGGCCCCCTCCATTTCTCAAAATTTTCTGGTGAGCGCGAGCTGCAGGCAAACATGCTGCTCTTCTCTGAAGTTGATAATTATCACTAAGTTTGTATATCCTGGAGATACTAGAAGGTATCAGATAGATTATATAATGGTAAGACAGAGATTTAGGAACCAGGTTTTAAATTGTAAGACATTTCCAGGGGCAGATGTGGACTCTGACCACAATCTATTAGTTATGAACTGTAGATTAAAACTGAGGAAACTGCAAAAAAGTGCGAATTTAAGAAGATGGGACCTGGATAAAAGCAAAGAAGCAGAGGTTGTACAGAGTTTCAGGGAGAGCATAAGGGAAAAATTGACAGGAACGGGTGAAAGTAATACAGTAGAAGAAGAATGGGTAGCTCTGAGGGATGAAGTAGTGAAGGCAGCAGAGGATCAAGTAGGTAAAACGACGAGGGCTAGTAGAAATCCATGGGTAACAGAAGAAATATTGAATTTAATTGATGAAAGGAGAAAATATAAAAATGCAGTAAGTGAAGCAGGCAAAAAGGAATACAAACGTCTCAAAAATGAGATCGACAGGTAGTGCAAAATGGCTAAGCAGGGATGCCTAGAGGACAAATGTAAGGATGTAGAGACTTATCTCACTAGGGGTAAGATAGAACTGCCTACAGGAACATTAAAGAGAACTTTGGAGAAAAGAGAGCCACTTGTATGAATATCAAGAGCTCAGATGGAAACCCAGATGTAAGCAAAGAAGGGAAAGTAGAAAGGTGGAAGGAGTATATAGAGGGTCTATACAGGGGTGATGTACTTCAGGACAATATTATGGAATTGGAAGAGGATGTAGATGAAGACAAAATGGGGGATACGATACTGCGTGAAGAGTTTGACAGAGCACTGAAAGACCAGAGTCGAAACAAGACCCCGAGAGTAGATAATATACTATTAGAACTACTGACGGCCTTGGGAGAGCCAGTCCTGACAAAACTCTATCATCTGGTGAGCGAGTTGTATGAGACAGGCGAAATACCCTCAGACTTCAAGAAGAATATAATAATTCCAATCCCAAAGAAAGCAGGTGTTGACAGATGTGAAAATTACCGAACTATCAGTTTAATAAGTCACAGCTGCAAAATACTAACGCAAATTCCTTACAGACGAATTGAAAAACTGGTAGAAGCCGACCTCGGGGAAAGATCAGTTTGCATTCCATAGAAATGTTGGAACCCCTGAGGCAATACTGACCTTACAACTTATCTTAGAAGAAAGATTAAGGAAACGCAAACCTACGTTTCTAGCATTTGTCGACTTAGAGAAAGCTTTTGACAATGTTGACTGGAATACTCTCTTTCAAATTCTGAAGGTGGCAGGGGTAAAATACAGGGAGCGAGAGGCTATTTACAATTTGTACAGAAACCAGATGGCAGTTATAAGAGTCGAGGGGCATGAAAGGGAAGCAGTGGTTGGGAAGGGAGTGAGACAGGGTTGTAGGCTATCCCCAATGTTATTCAGTCTGTATATTGAGCAAGTAGTAAAGGAAACAAAAGAAAAATTCGCAGTTGGTATTAAAATCCATGGAG
This sequence comes from Schistocerca nitens, assembly GCF_023898315.1. Lineage (NCBI taxonomy): Eukaryota > Metazoa > Arthropoda > Insecta > Orthoptera > Acrididae > Schistocerca > Schistocerca nitens. Next base: position 601,812,710 of record NC_064619.1, on the reverse strand, counting down.
AAGAAATGAAAACTTTGAGATTCGCCGATGACATTGTAATTCTGTCAGAGACAGCAAAGGACTTGGAAGAGCATTTGAACAGAATGGACAGTGTCTTGAAAGGAGGATATAAGATGAACATCAACAAAAGCAAAACGAGGATAATGGAATGTAGTCGAATTAAGTCGGTGATACTGAGGGAATTAGATTAGAAAATGAGACACTTAAAGTAGTAGAGGAGTTTTGCTATTTGGGGAGCAAAACAACTGATGATGGTCGAAGTAGAGAAGATATAAAATGTAGACTGGCAATGGCAAGGAAAGCGTTTCTGAAGAAGAGAAATTTGTTAACATCGAGTATTGATTTAAGTGTCAGGAAGTCGTTTCTGAAAGTATTTGTATGGAGTATGTATGTATGGAGTGGAAGTGAAACATGGACGATAAATAATTTAGGCAATAAGAGAATAGAAGCTTTTGAAATGTGGTGCTACAGAAGAATGCTGAAGATTAGATGGGAAGAGCACATAACTAATGAAGAGGTATTGAATAGAATTGGGGAGAATAGGAGTTTGTGGCACAACTTGACAAGAAGGTAGGACTGGTTGGTAGGACATGTTCTGAGGCATCAAGGGATCACAAATTTAGCATTGGAGGTCAGCGTGTGGGGTTAAAATCGTAGAGGTAGACCAAGAGATGAATACACTAAGCAGATTCAGAAGGATGTAGGTTGCAGTAAGTACTGGGAGATGAAGAAGCTTGCACAGGATGGGGTAGCATGGAGAGCTGCATCAAACCAGTCTCAGAACTGAAGACCACAACAACAACATGTTTGGATCAAAGACATGTCCCGACTCCTTTCTTCCCAACTATCAGCTAATCGTGGTCCAAAACATATTTGTTTAAGATGCTTCAATTACTTCTCCTCAGATAAGTTATTAGCTATGCATCTAGTAGACTGTGCTTCCAAGAATCCGGTATATCTTATTATGCCTACTGAAGAAAACAAATTCATAAAGTTTAAGAATGCTCGCCACCAGGAGCGATTTCTGTTTGTAGTGTATGCCAACTTTGAATGCTTCCCCACTCCTGTGACCCGCTGTGAAGGTGACCCCATAACTTCACATACCACCTTTACAGAATAACACATACCATATGCGGCAGCGTACCAAATTGTATCGTCAAATGACTCCAGCTTTAACCGATACAAATCTTACGTCAGGGATAATCCTGCAGTTTGCTTGCTCACTGAGCTCGAAAAATTTTCATGGCAGGTTGATAAGCTTTTCAGTGGCAACGTTCCCATGACCAAATCGAAGGAGAATGAAGATTTGTATAATAACTCGCCTGAGTGTCATATTTGTGGGCTGCTGTTAGACAGAAAAGCGGAAACTCCTCGTAGTGACCACTGTCATCTTATGGGGAAGTTCCGTGCAGCAGCTCACAACGCGTGCAATTTGAAGTACCAGCTACCTAGACACATACCCGTTTTCTTTCACAATTTAAGTGGGTATGACGCTCACTTTCTCGTTGAGCACTTGTCTGATTTCGGTTTGGAGAAAGATCAGGCGAGTGTCCTACCTGCGAGTGTCGAGAAGTATATTTCATTCTCCAAACGAATGACGCCTCGAATTATGCTCGTTTCCTTGATACGGTACGTTTTATGCAGCCACCACTCCAGAAACTTGTTGAAACTCTACCTCGGGGGGATATGCATATCACTCAAGCTGCATTTCCCGATGAGGAAAAGTTTCAACTTGCGACTAGGAAGGGGGTTTTCCCACATGAGTAAATGGATAAGATGGTGAAACGCGACGAAACCAGGCTACCCGACATAACTGCGTTCTCCAGCAACCTCACAGGCGACGTCATAACGAACGCAGAGTATGAGCATGCCATGAACGTCTGACGGGATTTCAATATTTCCACTTTAGGAGCGTTTGCACAGCTTTACATGGACAAAGACGTGTGCTTGCTTGCGGACGTTTTCGAAAAGTTCCAGAGTCTATGTATGACCACATATTCTCTGGTTTCCGCCTTTTATTACATGGCACCTGGGCTGTCTTGGGACGCAATGCTCAAGAAAACAATGTGCACCGTAGAAATAATGACCGATCCTTGCATGCGTTTTTTCTTTGAGGGAGGGGTCCATGGGGGACTTTGCCAATGTGTCCATAGGCACACAAAAGCAAATAACCCACAGATGGGTGACAGGTTCGGCGCATCCCTTGATTCAAGTTATATAATGTACCTCGATGTGAATAACTTATACGGGCGCGCCATGCAGCAATCACTGCCGGCTGGCGAGTTTCGATGGATATCTGAAGACTAATGCAAGGGATTTGATGGAAAAATCATGGGGGTATGGCAGCTGATTCTGATGTAGGGTATGTGGTAGAGGAAGAACTCACATACCCTACTAGTTTGCATGATGTGCATACCAATTTCCCACTGTGACCGGAGCAACTAGTTGCACAAGCAGACTCCACACCAAAACTGATGACACTGCCGGAGGATAAGCAGAGGTATATTATTCATTATCATAACCTCCAGCAATGACTCAGCTTGTGTATGGAGCTGGTTAGAATCTCCCGGGCTATCTCCTTCAAGCAGTCTCCCTGGTTGAAGGAGTATATTGATCTGAATACGAGGCAGAGAGCTGCGAGTTTGACTTTGAGGAAGATTTTTATGAATTAATGAATAATTCAATTTTCGGTAAAACTATGGAGAATTTGAGGGGGCGACATGAAGTTTTTATTAGAACCATATGGGATGGGCGTTATGGCGTAAGAAAATGAATTGCCATTCCAAATTTTAAGCAGGTCACCACATTCAATAAGAACTTTGTTGCTGTGGAGATGGCGAAGACTGCAGTAGAGTTTACCAAACCTATCTATGTGGGGATGTGCATACTAGACCTATCCAAACTCCGCATGTACCGCTTCCATTATGAGTTTACTAAAATTCATTTTGCAGATCCGAAATTACTTTATATATATATATATATATATATATATATATATATATATATATATATATATATATATATATATATAGCTTCATCTATTGGGTAAAGAACTGCAATACATATAAGTAATTAGGTGCCATGGTAATGAATTCGACACATCCTCATATGCAGCAGATAATTCTTATGCTATTATTCTGCAGAGCAAGAAGATTATCAGTCTCATGAAGGACAAGTAGAATGGATTGCCGATTGTGGAGTTTGTAGTTCTATGGTAAAAAATGTCTGCATATCGCACATTGAAAGGTGCCACCCCGAGGCGGATTAACAGTGTGCATCATATGGCATCAAGAACCCTATCTATCGAAGACTATTTGCAATGCCTGTGCAATGGTGTTCGCGGTGCTGCACCGCAGCCACCGCATATGGTATGGCAGGCCAGTATTCAATCGATAGGACATGAGGTGTACACTGTACTACAGTCTAAAATCGGTCTGTCGCCTCATGACGATAAAAGAGTCATTTGTGATGATGAGATTGAAACTCGCCCATGCTCACACTACTCACTTGTAGCGAGAGAAGGGATGGGGAACTCTGATTGAGAGAGAGAGAGAGAGAGAGAGAGAGTGAGAGAGAGAGAGATAGAGAGAGTGTAGTAGTATGACCCTTTTATCATATTGTAATTATTGTGTGTGTGTGTATGTGTATGTGTATGTGTATGTGTGTGTGTGTGTTTGTGTGTGTGGTGTAAGTATTTATGAGTGCCATGTTCATATGTATATACAGAGAGAATGTGTGTGTGAAGTATTTTTGTGTACTATACACACATGTATCATAGAGAGAGAGAGAGAGAGAGAGATAGATAGAGAGAGAAAATGTGACGAAAAGAAAAAAAAATTTCATGTTTATATATGTGCACCATGTGTGAGAAAGCAAAAAAGAAAATATTGAAAAACAATATATATATATATATATATATATATATATATATATATATATATATATCATTTATTTGTTGACAGACAATGCAATGTATTTCTAAACTGTACATATATATCTACGCACCATCTGGGTGATTTTTTAAAAATAGAATAGCTTTTAAGTTTTTTACCTGCTGCTAGCCATCCAGTCAAAGTAATTTTACTTCCATCCAAATAATTTTTCCTTTAGTACAGCTGTTTGGGTTGGGCGCTTTAAAGCCACCCTATTAATTGTTGTTATTAAAGCATTTCAGCTTTATTTGTTGTTGTTGTCTTCAGTCCTGAGACTGGTTTGATGCAGCTCTCCATGCTACTCTATCCTGTGCAACCTTCATCATCTCCTAGTACTTATTGCAACCTACATCCTTCTGAATCTGCTTAGTGTATTCATCTCTTGGCCTCCCCCTACGATTTTTACCCTCCACGCTGCCCTCCAATGCTAAATTTGTGACCCCTTGATGAGTCAGAACATGTCCTACCAACTGGTCCCTTCTTCTTGCCAAGTTGTGCCACAAACTCCTCTTTTCTCCAATTCTATTCAATACCTCCTCGTTAGTTATGTGATCTACCCATCTAATCATCAGCATTCTTCTGTAGCACCACATTTCGAAAGCTTCTATTCTCTTCTTGTCTAAACTATTTATCGTCCATGTTTCACTTCCATACATGGCTACACTCCATACAAATACATTCAGAAACGACTTCCTGACACTTAAATCTATTCTCGATGTTAACAAATTTTTCTTCTTCAGAAACGCTTTCCTTGCCATTGCCAGTCTACATTTTATATCCTCTCTACTTCGACCATTATCAGTTATTTTGCTCCCCAAATAGCAAAACTCCTTTACTACTTTAAGTGTCTCATTTCATAATCTAAATCCCTCAGCATCACCGACTTAATTCGACTACATTCCATTATCCTCGTTTTGCTTTTGTTGATGTTCATCTTATATCCTCCTTTCAAGACACTGTCCATTCCGTTCAACTGCTCTTCCAAGTTCTTTGCTGTCTCTAACAGAATTACAATGTCATCGGTGAATCTCAAAGTTTTCATTTCTTCTCCTTGGATTTTAATACCTACTCCGAATTTTTCTTTTGTTTTCTTTACTGCTTGCCGGCCGCGGTGGTCTCGCGGTTCTAGGCGCGCAGTCCGGAACCGTGCGACTGCTACGGTCGCAGGTTCGAATCCTGCCTCGGGCATGGATGTGTGTGATGTCCTTAGGTTAGTTAGGTTTAAGTATTTCTAAGTTCTAGGGGACTAATGACCACAGCAGTTGAGTCCCATAGTGCTCAGAGCCATTTGAACCATTTTGAACCTTTACTGCTTGCTCAATATACGGACTGAATAACATCTGGGATAGGCTACTACCCTGTCTCACTCCCTTCCCAACCACTGCTTCCCTTTCATGCCCCTCGACTCTTATAACTGCCATCTGGTTTCTGTACAAACTGTAAATAGCCTTTCGCTCGCAGTATTTTACCCCTGCCACCTTCAAAATTTGAAAGAGAGTATTCCAGTCAACATTGTCAAAAGCTTTCTCTAAGTCGACAAATGCTAGAGACGTAGGTTTGCCTTTCCTTAATCTTTCTTCTAAGATAAGTCATAAGGTCAGTATTGCCTCATGTGTTCCAACATTTCTATGGAATCCAAACTGATCTTTCCCCGAGGTCGGCTTCTACCAGTTTTTCCATTCGTCTGTAAGGAATTCGCGTTATTATTTTGCAGCTGTGACTTATTACTCTGATAGTTGGGTAATTTTCACATCTCTCAACACCTGCTTTCTTTAGGATTGGAATTATTATATTCTTCTTGAAGTCTGATGGTATTTCGCCTGTCTCATACATCTTGCTCACCAGATGGTAGAGTTTTGTCAGGACAGGCTCTCCCAAGGCCGTCAGTAGTTCTAATGGAATGTTGTCTACTCCTGGGGCCTTGTTTCGACTCAGGTCTTTCAGTGTTCTGTCAAACTCTTTACGCAGTATCGTATCTCCCATTTCGTCTTCATCTACATTCTCTTCCATTTCCATAATATTGTCCTCTAGTACATCGCTCCTGTATAGACCCTCTAGTTACTCCTTCCACCTTTCTGCTTTCCCTTCTTTGCTTACATCTTGGTTTCCATCTGAGCTCTTGATATTCATACAAGTGGCTCTCTTTTCTCCAAAGTTCTCTTTAATGTTCCTGTAGGCAGTTCTATCTTACCCCTAGTGAGATAAGTCTCTACATCCTTATATTTGTCCTCTAGCCATCCCTGATTAGCCATTTTGCACTACCTGTCGATCTCATTTCTGAGATGTTTGTATTCCTTATTGCCTGCTTCATTTAGTGCATTTTTACATTTTCTCCTTTAATCAATTAAATTAAATATTTCTTCTGTTAACCAAGGATTTCTACTAGCCATCGTCTTTTTACCTACTTGATCCTCTACTGCCTTCACTACTTCATCCCTCAGAGCTACCCACATCTGCCTCTGGAAATGTCTTACAATTTAAAACCTGGTTCCTAAATCTCTGTCTTACCATTATATAATCTGTATGATCCTTCTATTAACTCCAGGATTCTTCCATGTATACAACCTTCTTTTATGATTCTTGAACCAAGTGTTAGCTATGATTAAGTTATGCTCTGTGCAAAATTCTACCAGACGGCTTCCTCTTTCATTTCTTACCCCCAATCCATATTCACCTACTATGTTTCCTTCTCTCTCTTTTCCTACTCTCGAATTCCAGTCTCCCATGACTATTAAATTTTCGTCTCCCTTCACTACCTGAATAATTTCTTTTGTCTCATCATATATATATAACTTGCTTATTAAGTTGGAGCCACTCAGTTGATTAATTATTTAATGGAAAATATTTAGAGCCATCTAGTGAAGTAGGAGAACGTTAATTCACAGAGCAGGTCCATTCGATATAGTCTTTTTGATGGAATTTCGTTAGTAATAGTATTTAGTGTGTAAATATGTTAGTCAATACCTCTGTTGTAGTTTTAAAGGTGGCTCTATACCTTTGTTTTGTTTTAAGTATGGCTCTATACCTCTGCTTTACTTTTATGTATGGCTCTATAACTTACATTTCCTTCGAGGAATCTCCAACATGTATTGGATTCTAGTAATAATAATAAGTTAAGAGTTTCATTGCATTGAACTGAAATGTATCTCAAGAACTATATATATATATATATATATATATATATATATATATATATATATATATATATATATATATACTGCACAACACTAGCTAAATTGTAAACTCAAGAACTGAATTGAAATGAATAAAGGAAGAAAATTCGTTAACCTACATCACTGTTCTTATTTTAAAAACCCTAATCATTATGTTTTTGAAAAAATATGTTTGAACATTATGCAGTCACATCTGCAATGCACCCGCGCCCGTCTACAAGACGTAGCTCCTTTAACACACAATTTCAGAGAATTTACTGCAGACAGGGGGGACATTCTATAGTGGTTCAAATTGTTCAAATGGCTTTGATTACTATGGGACTTAACATCTGAGGTCATCAGTCCCTTAGAACTTAGAACTACTTAAACCTAACTAACCTAAGGACATCACGCACACCAATGCTCGAGGCAGGATTCGAACCTGTGACCATAGTGGTCGCGCAGTTCCAGACTGAGGCGCCTAGGACCGCTCGGCCACAGCGGCCGGCGGACATGCTGTAGTCACATCTGCATTGCACCTACGTGCGTCTACAAGATGTAGCGCCTTTAGCACACAACTTCAGAGAATTCACTGCAGGTGAGGTGAATGCATGCCTATTAAAAGTGCATGTATCGCTACTCCCTTGTCGACAGCGTGCAAAGGCTGTGGTAAGTGGGTCACACATTGTTCCAGTGGAATGCAGGTATAGATGGAAGCAGGTATAGTATCATGGATAAACTTACATGCTAAGGACAGGGGTGTCCAAAACAAAAAAAAGTATACAAGGATTGTTAGGGAAGAAAAATTATTTATTTTCATTAATCCAACTTAAAAGTAATTTTACGTTTTCATAAGCAGATACAAAAGCGCTTTTTGGTACATGTTCTTGAGTTGATGGATGGAAGGACAGCCGTAGAATTCCAGGTCATGAATAGAAGCAAATTTAAAGATTCGACGCATCCATGAGATCTTCTCCTTCCCCTTCACGTAGACAATGGTGTCCATGTGATCGAATAATTTAAGTGCAGTCACCATATCTTTATAGGGTATTCCGGGATCATCTCAGTGAATTCCATGGTAGAAATGTGTTAACCACTTCGCGCTCTTCTGTGTCTTAGCACACCTCTCATACTTGAAAGACCTTGGTCATGCAATGTTTGCTGAGAATGTCTCTATTATTCCGGCATCTTGTGTGTACACTACAAATGCAACGTCTTTAAATATGAACTGTCTACACTCCCCATCATAGAACCCCTGAGCGTCAGCAATGATGATCACACCATGAGACGTCATTGTGAAATGCTCCAGGTATGCTGCAGCACCAATTCATCTATACAGCTCGTTGCACACCGGTTAGTGGACAGTAGCCGATTACATGGTCATGTAGAACTAGAGCATATGCAGCAGTGTATTCTAGGAAATTTTTCAATAATTCAAATTCAATTCGCACATCTGTATGTCTTAATTATCTCGCTCTGTTTCGAGCAGTCTATTACGATGATCAGTGAAAGCTTCTTGAACTTACGCAGACTGAGTAGACACCCTCCTCCCTGTACCCTCGCAATTTCATAGTAAGAAGCACGAAACCTTGCATACATGTCATATGCTAGACTGTATACATTTTGATTCCACTGCAAATGTAAATTGTGATAGGGGTAGAATTCCAAATTTAGGTAGACTTGAACATTCGTTAACTTGCAGTTGTCGAACACAGTGGAATCATTTGCCGTATTACGCCTTCTATCAGTCTGAAACGCAAGTATGATGAATCTAGGTATCTCTAGATGGGAAGAAGTTTTAAATGATCATGTTTGTCTGGTAACACTGGGTACTCGAAAATCTCCCATGAGCGAAATGTCAGTGATAGAAATGTACCTGAACTCAGGACTTCTAAAAGCTTCAAATGCTCCTCATCTGATACACTGATGTGACGCATTTTCCATATTATCTTGCTAATTGTGATCATATTCTCCAAAACTCTCAGGAAGTTTGACCATTTTACTTCACTTTTTACGTGATACACTAACAGATATTTAAAGAGAGGTTAGATATTTAACTAAATAACAATCTTAAATTTTTCTGTTAAAATCGGCTGCAATGAAAAAAAAAGAAGTACTATGCTGTGAAAACGAGCAGTTTCGATATCTTTCTCTCAGTTAGTTTTACCTATGATATTAGGACATTTAAATCGTTAGACAGTTTGTTTCTTCCATATATATTTCTTCTCCTTAACCAAAAATTGTGTACATAACAATGTGCTGTTTTTTTTCCTCACAATCGGTTTTAACAGAAAACAGGAAAGGCGTGTTTAAGGTTTATCAGCTTATGATTCGAATACTACCTACTAAGGAATCTGAATAGTCCAGAACATTGTAATCCTACCCATTTGTAGATTAAAACTGTGGAAAATACTGTCACTGAAGCTACTGTCTTCACAGATCAGCGTATTTGTATACTAATGATCCCAACTGGTTCACCTATTCAGTATTGTCATTGAAGTTATTACTGTCACAGATCCAGCAGCTGGAGAGGCCTCTCTCACACCCCACGTACCAACAATCACAAACAATGCACCCATTCATTTTAAGTGACTTCAATCCATTATCAAAGTTTCGTTTTCGATGAAGGCTCAAAGAAAAAAAAGAGCAGCAAGGGGACAGAGAGAGGGGAAGGAAATGGAAATACAGTGGAGGAGGAGGAGATAGACTAAGAGTGGGGGAAGAGGAGATGGACAGGGAGAGGGAGGAAGGCGTTAGGATGTATATCCACTTCTTAAAGATATTTAGGAATTGTGAGCCATTGTCGATTTCGCCAATGTAATATATTTTTGTATTTCACAGTAAGTTTATTTCATTGGGGCATTACACGTTCTCAAACTCACTGAATCAACTACACAAAGTGCAAATGATAACAATTTACAAGGTACATCCTTGGTGTAGGGTAATTCGAAACGAATAATTTGATTAGTGACATTTATGGTCTATCAAGCTGGGAAACAACCTCTAACAGGCCTACTAAACCCACTTAAGCTACAGTGAATGTGCACCATGTAGGATTTTTATTATCCTCCCACCCTCATATTCAACTGTCTTGCGTTAACATTAATAAGATAACCTTTCCTATGAGGATAATGAAAGGTAAAGACTTTTGAACAAGTGATGAAAAACTAATTATATTTCCAATTCTGACTATGCTTAAACCTTATTAGCACTTTTGCCTCATCGTGTGAAGCCCAGATGACCAGAACGATTTGTTGTTAATTTTACACTGTGAGAATTCATTAAATTATGAGGTAAAATTTACATAACTTTCAATTTTACAATTATAAGTCACCCCTGCTGACATTAGAGGTCGAGAATTAAAAATTTCTCGCAGTGCGCATGCACTATAGCTTCGGTGGCTTTTCAAGACCAGCTTGAGGCTGTTTCAAAATTTGATATTCCCTTATGTGAAATATTTACTCTCAGTTTCCGCTACATAACTGTGGTACATTGTAGACAGATAAGACAAGCTCACACTGGTGGTCACGATACTATCACATCACGGCACCATAATGTCAGTATGTACTCATACTATCATGCCCTGTCAATTCGCTTAGCCCATTACCAAATGCTGAAAGTTTGGTTATAGCTTACCATCCGTGAAACAACAATTTGGAGTATAGTACGGGAATTGAGAAACAAACAGAACAATAAAGTATATTAAGGGGCAAAGCAAACTTCTTGACATACGTTCTTTACCAGTTATAAGTACCAAATATCTGAAAAATGAAGGTCACCATGGAACATTTAGAATTTATCACTAAAACAAAGCACAATAATAAAAAATAATTATTACAAAGAAGCAATAGCAGAAGATCCATTACTCTAAGCGAGTAGGGCGAGAATAAGTTCACTTTCGATGTTAGGAGACGGCGCCACCTTACAAACTTTCTTCCCGAGAAACCTTGACGTGACGTGACGTGACGTGACGGCCGGCTAGCGATCTGTGTGAATGGTATAATCTGAAATGCATTGTGGAATGTTTTGAAGTAATGTGACGTAATGCCCAGTGTGAAATTGCCATTATTGGTTACATCCAGTATAAAAAAATTTCGGGTTTAGAATCTTGCGCGCTCTTTGATAAATATCTGTGGAGACCAGAGGTAAGAGTTCGTTGCCTCGAATTTCTTTCCTGAAGTCTGTGTCCATTTTTGAGCGAATTATGGCACCACATGCCAGAGAAATATGAATGCAAAATGACTCATTACACATCATGACGAGTTATCGGGGAAAATAATCCATGAAAAATGAAAGTAACTAACTAACATTCTCCCGAATTTCAAAATCGGAGGATCACATCCTAGTGAAGTTAGATTTTCCAAATTCAGCTTTGTAGTAGGTTATAGGTTATTTCTGCCACGTCTCCTAACGCATGTTTTCATCAATCAAAGATGATAGCGCTTCTCTTTTCGTTTGCTTCTAACCTGAAGTATTAATAGTGAGGCACACCACTCGACATATCGTGGTAGGCGATGCTAATGCTCTACGGCAAATAGCTTTGGAGTCGATGGGAATACACCACAAGGAATGCTTGCCACCATTGTGACCAGTACATAGAGATGGGCAAACTGAAACACGTAACTGTTTCGAAACAAATGAAACAGTACAATGTAATGTTTCGATACGCTAGTTTGTCTTTTGTGATCTAATAGGCCTATACGTTTTATCACCTTGAATGTCTACTCTATAAGTATGTCCATATAAACAGAAACGAGGTGCGAGAGCGCTAATCATGTCGCAGAAAGTATGAATCTATCACTTAGGCGTCTTGGCAGTTTCGTATTTCATGCAGCAAATGCGCTGCTTTCGTGTCGTGTGACTTTCATACTTTTCAATTGGCTAAGAACATCCATAGCTGAAGACAGAGGAACCACGACGAACGTATCTGGAGGTGGGAGCGAACTGCAGAAACAACGGATATGCTACTGGGATTCCCACATTCCGCTAGTATGGGTAATATACCCATCCTGCTAATTTCCATGCACACAAAGGGAATCATTGTGGATAATAGGCACAGTGACTATAGACTCACAAATAACGCCAAATAATTCGAATAAATAACAAAATATAACATAAAATTTTTGTCTTTCGAGGTGTTTCGAACCGTTACTATAAATTCACCATGCATGCCAGCCCTTCCCGTTCATCATACACTATCAGTGATATGTCAAACAGATTGCTTGCAATTATACCTACATCAAATTTATGAATATGTACAATAACTGTCACTCTACGTCTTTTTTTATTGAAAATGTTGTAGGCTTACTTGCGTTTCTTAATATGATTACTGTACATGAACAGAGAAGCATATGTTATAAAAAAAGTGTAATTTAACTGAATGATTTTCACATATTTATTTATTTTGAATGTGAATAGTATGCGTTGTTTTATTGTTTGGTTAGTGTTTATAAAGCATGATGTTACGCCAATGATGTTCGGAATAGGACACTCATAGAAACGAAGCTGTATTTTCGGATATCTTAAGCTTCATGCTATTGCTTGTCAAAAAGACTTCGACACTCTTGAAAGTGTTTCATGAAGTGGTATGTTGTGTTTCAGTACCACTGCCGAGCCCGAATCTCGTCCGACACAGAGCGGAATGAAACATCACTGTTTCGATACAATTAGTCCGTTCCAAGCACAGGCGGACTGAAACAGCCTTATTTTGAAACAACGATACAGTTTATGTGTCTGGCTCGCGATCGAATCTGGTCCGCTTATCCGAGACAGGGACGGAATGAAACACCACTGTTTTGAAACAGTGAACCACAGCCGTTCCGAAACACTGAAACAGTTCCACGTATCGATACACTATATCGAAACATAGAAACAGTGGCCAAGTCTACCAGTACAGTGAAATAGGTTTGTAGCTCGCCTATGTCTGTGTTAACTGTGTGCATGCAGCCGAATAAGTTCGTGCCAGTTACTTACTGGCGCAAAGGTGGTACCCGTTAAAGTAGTGCTATCTTTGACGTGTATAAATTTTGATTGTTGTTTGTTTATAAAGCTTGGTGCGAAGTGTGGACTGTGCGTGTAAGGGAAACGCAAGGAAGGTTAAGTTTGGATTAAGATACAGGTATAAAATAAATTTGAAATGAATCATAATTGTTGTTACAGCCTTGTAAATAGTACGTGTACAATATTTTGGCTATTGTTTAATGTTTGGATGTTCCTCCGTTATTATATTACTTACCCGGACATCGTGCGTTTGTTAAGTTTTGTACGCCCTGTAATTAAGAGACATATGACACATTATTGGTTGTTTTGTAGGCACATGGACTTGATTTGTACTGAAGCTGTTATTAAATTGGTTTTGATTTTTGTATGCAGACAATGGCGTAGATTGCTTGCTGTTTGTCATTGTATTTGGTTATTCTAAATAAATTGGTTCCTTAGTTGAGAAGAGAATGATAGTTTACATGGTAGAGGTGTTGGCCGACTGTTGCAGGATAGACTAGGGTCAGGTTACCAGGGCACAAGTTTTTTTTTCAAGCCTAGTGCAAGTCTTGGTCAGGTGATAGAGGATGTAGGTTCCCTTTGCAAAGACTTCACAAAGCAAGACTCCCAAGTAATAGTGGGTGGGTCGGGCAACAGAATAGATAGGAGCTCTAATTATAAAATTGAGAGCGACCTTATGAAGATATCTTCAGCAACAAAACATACTGCTGCTGGCCTTGTCTCGTCTTAGTCGCCAAGACTGGCCTCATTTAAACTCTTCTATTAGGAGAGTTAATTTAGAGGTGGAATTGCTGCTTGGAGTGGGTATGGGGTCTCATATCGGTGTGCTTCCCGTTGACCCTGTCAGCAGTAGGGATTGCACTAGACATGGCCTTCACCTCAACAGGAAAGGGAAGGGAAATCTGTCTGGGATAATAGCAAATAACATAAGGTGGGGGGGGGGGGGGGCAGGCACTGTCACAAATGGTAAAGGAGAGACAGATCAGAAGGCTGAAAATGACATTCACATTGATAAAATAGACAGGCAGAAAGCAAATTTTAATGTATACAATTCATGCAGACAGCCTGTGATTGAGACTAGAGATACTCAAAAATTGACAGGAAAATTTGATTCATCCAGTTGTAATTCAGCCATAGCACAAAGTCAGTTATCCTTGTTGCATCAGTATATCTGAGGACTAAGGGGTAAGCTTAATGAGTTGCTTATTTGTGTTGAAGAATGAAGGTTGAGCAAACCAGTTGAGGGTCAATCCATTTAAAATCACCCAATATGAATAATATTTGTCGCTCAATATTTTTGATTTTTTTTTAATCATGAGTTCCTTATAGACAGGCATTCACAAAACACTGTTTGAAAAAATTTTGTAAGTCATAGTTTTTTTCTGGCGGCCGTTTTTACAATGGCGGTTGGGCAAATTTTAGTGGTAATCGACGTTAGCGGAAAGTTTAATTTGCCAAGTTATTTTAAAAGATATCAGAATAATTCAAAAACCAGTGTGCTCAGCATGAAATGAACTTCAGGCATAATTTTTTTAAATTTTTCTATCATGCAAGAGAGTCACTCAAACTCTTTCTGTAAAGACTCTGAAAAAATTTATCAATCTTCACTTTTTAAGGCCTTCAATTTTCATGAAGGAAGAGACACTCACTAATAATATGTTATCTCTGTGTTGTGTACTTACATAACTACCTGCAGTAAAAGTTGCAGTCCTGAGAATGCACTCCTGTTTTTTCTAGAGCTTTTCAAGAATGACCAAAACCATTCTAACGTCAGTTTTCGCAGGTCAGTATCTAAAAAGGGACTGAATGGAAACAAGTGAAAATTTTACAGAATGTTCTTTATTCTCATGGGAATGTCTCACAAAAAAATTATGACTGAGACTTAACTACATTGAGACTAATAGAGCAGCAAATTTCAGTAAAAACACTACCCCTCTACATGCTCGTGCAGTGCCAAGTTAGCAAACAAGGGCTTGAACTTATTACAGTTGACATTGGTCAAATGATGTTTAAGTCATTACTTACAATAAATGATCAAATATTTCTACTGTTAAATAACAATGGGCAGAGATAACAATTGGTAAGAGTTCTAATTCTTAAAATTAACGGTACATTTGTTGTACTACACATGCGTACAGTATACACACAATAATGTTTCTCCATGTATACAGATTTAAACTTCAGTTGTAACTACTTGCCAGCTGCAATTTTAATTAGGCAGTCAAACAAACACGATATTTCATTGCATAGTTTATCAGTTATGTTGTGTGTTCTACCAGACACTGTTGTGAGTTCCAGTGGAGTCAGCTTTCATACTATTTTATTTGCAGGCACCCAAGCAGTGTCATTTTTGGAAAGTTGAAAGGCAGTTCTTGGACCAGAAGGGTGAAAGAAATGCACTAAAATATCATTGTTATCTTCACTTTTCTCTTCAGTTTTTCCAAGCCAACACTTCTCATCATACATACAAACAACAGAATCGTTATTTGTAAAAGATGATACATTTGTAAAAAGTATTCAAGTTTGATTATCATTAAAGTTGGAGCCTTTGGAAGTAACAAAACATCTTATTTGATTGTCACTTATGGGAACATATCTGTGATAGCTTCTTGTTCCTTTCAATGGTAAACAACAATCAAATCTCTGTCAGCTTTGTTTTGATCTGTTCAATTTCAGTTGAAGAAACATATATATCTAATTCCAGTAATATTCTGTTGACAGTATTTGAACAAATCGTGTGGAGTCAGGATCTGGTCTGTGTAAGGTCTTTGAAGGGAAGCTCGTGTTACTTCTCTTTTTGTTGTTCCGCCTATCCCATCCCAAGAATTCTTTGTGTGTGATGAGGCAAAGAAATTCCACTCTGCTGGTAAACCAAAATCATTTTTGTGTTGGCAGATATTAATGAAGTTTTTCTTATTTTTTTTGTACTGGCTGCTTGCGCCATCTCTAAGGTAGATTATGTTTTCAACATTACGTATGATATTCTTAATTTATCTAATGAGGTGATGTGGAAATGCATACACAGTCGTGGTATTATGTTCTAGGTGGTCACTAATTACACAAATAGATTTGCAACACACGACTTCTTTTTTAAAGTAGATGACAAACAGATGCAGTGTAGCTTGTGCATTAGTCCAGTGAAAACTTTGAATTTCATCCTGTACTGTAAATGTATAGTTTTATGCAAAATCACCAATCACTAAGCAGTGGGTTTCTTTCAGGTTTTCTTTTGTTTCCTTAAAATATTGAGCTTGAGCTTTTGAGATAAAGTGATGGAATTTTAAAAGCACCAGCTTATCGACAAGAGACTGTAAAAATTCCTCACTGGGCATTACCTGTGTAATAAGCTCAAATCCATCAGTGTGTACCCATTATTTGAAAACTACTTCATCAGGCAAGATGTCAAGTTCATTTTTTAAGATATCAAGTAGGGTATCTGGTCCAGGACATCCTTCACATATGTCAAGCATACGTTTGTCATTATCAATATCACATACCATGAAAGCTATCAGGTCTTTATAATTTGCATTAAGCTTTGCTCCTTCCATCATAAGCTTTGTGTTTTGATGATGCTTGCAAACGCATACAGTATTAGTTCCTGATGAACCCGGAAGAACACAACAATTTGGTCGTAGAACACAAAACATAGAGCGGCCAGTTTTGTTATCTGGATATTTTTATTTATAGAGGCTGTAGAGCTCATTCAGCGAGAGAAGAATTAACCTTTTCTGCTTCTGCACCTTAACATTGTCAATCACAGTTGAAACGCATTCCTTTTTACCAGGACACATGCGACTATTGTCATCATCCTTGTAAAATTCTTTAACACTATTAATAACAACTTCGTTTATTTTGTTGGCACCTTGTCTTTTCAAAAGATGTGGTAAGATACCTTGATCCATAACTAGATGCCTAGTTAACTTCACCATGTATTCAGATGCACCAAATTCCTCGATTATTTTTTTCTTTGGCCATGATCTTGGCAAGAGGCTAATTATCTTAATTTTGTAATCTTTACTGGAAACTTTGAATTTTTCTTTCATTTTGGTAATAAGTACATCATACTCACTTTGTACATTTTCTGTACTATTTCCATTCTGAGCATCTAAGTCATTATGGAAAGATTCTTCCAATTTTCGCTTGACAACACTTGTAATTTTATCAGTTTTTATTTGTAAAGCTGATAGTCGCTGGCCTTTGTTGAGCTTTGTTATTTTACGTAAAGGAGATAATTCCAAAGTTTCACAGATTGATTCTACTTGATGCAAAGGATCATCCTCAACCACTTCATTTTTTTGTTTAGGTGTTCAACTAGTATTTTACGCAAACCATTTTTAACTGGCTTTTTGTGAGTACCAAATGGGTCACAACACTTTTTACCAAAAATGTGGTTGTATTTGTCTAAATATTTATCTTTGTGGAAATAACAAATATTAGAAATTTCTTTCGAAATTCTTAATTTTAACAAACATTGTTCTTCAGCCGGCAAGTCACTCACTCTTATTAATTCTTGATGCACTTTCTTCTTGTAGTGTTGTTTATGGCACTGTTCACTTATTAGTTCACCCACAAAACAACTCATTTCAATACTTGAAAAATCTACTATTCTTGAAAACAGTTGAAGATGGGAGACTTCAGATCCACACTTACAAAACTCTTATTCGCTTGTTTATTGTCTCGGGTCCTGCAAAGAAAGTAATATGAAAAGTAACTCCAATGGAATTCACAAAGTGTCTGGTAGAACACACAACATAACTGATAAACTATGCAATGAAATATCGTGTTTGTTTGACTCCCTAATTAAAATTGCAGCTGGCAAGTAGTTAAAACTAAAGTTTTAAATCTGTATACATGGAGAAACATTATTATGTGTATACTGTACGCATGTGTAGTACAACAAATGTACCGTTAATTTTAAGAATTAGAACTCTTACCAATTGTTATCTCTGCCCATTGTTATTTAACAGTAGAAATATTTGATCACTTATTGTAAGTAATGACTTAAACATCATTTGACCAATGTCAACTGTAATAAGTTCAAGCCCTTGTTTGCTAACTTGGCACTGCACGAGCATGTAGAGGGGTAGTGTTTTTACTGAAATTTGCTGCTCTATTACTCTTAATGTGGTTGAGTCTGTCATAATTTTTTTGTGAGATATTCCCATGAGAATAAAGAACATTCTGTAAAATTTTTACTTGTTTTCATTCAGTCCCTTTTTACATATTGACCTGCGAAAATTGACGTTAGAAGGGTTTTGGCCATTTTTGAAAAGCTCTAGAAAAAACAGGAGTGCATTCTCAGGACTGCAACTATTACTGCAGGTAGTTATGTAAGTACACAACACAGAGATAACATATTATTAGTGAGTGTCTCTTCCTTCATGAAAATTGAAGGCCTTAAAAAGTGAAGATTGATAAATTTTTTCAGAGTCTTTACAGAAAGAGTTTGAGTGACTCTCTTGCACGATAGAAAAATTTAAAAAAATTATGCCTGAAGTTCATTTCATGCTGAGCACACTGGTTTTTGAATTATTCTGATATCTTTTAAAATAACTTGGCAAATTAAACTTTCCGCAAACGTGGATTTCCACTAAAATTTGCCCAACCGCCATTGTAAAAACGGCTGCCAGAAAAAAACTATGACTTATAAAAATTTTTAAGACAGTGTCTGTCTATAGGGAAGTCACGATAAAAAAAATAAAGAAAATCAAAAATGTTGAGCAACATCGCCTGGGTGATTTGAAATGGATTGACCCGTGATATAATCTGCCTCTCTGAAAATCATGTGACCACTGGTATTGGTATGTTAAATCCTACAGGATTCAAGTTAGCTTCTTACTTCTGTAGAGAAAATATGGAGAGAGGAGGAGTTGCTACATTTGTCAGAAACTGTTTTGATTTCAGGAATACTGATATTAATAAATTTTTGCTCAGAGCAAAACTTAGAAGCCTGTGCCACAGAAGTAGTATTTCATAATAAGTCCTTTATAATAGTAGGTATATACAGATCACCTTCAGGAAATTTTAACCCCGCGCGACCGCTACGGTTGCAGGTTCGAATCCTGCCTCGGGCATGGACATGTGTGATGTCCTTAGGTTAGTTAGGTTTAAGTAGTTCTAAGGTCTAGGGGACTGATGACCTCAGATGTTAAGTCCCATAGTGCTCAGAACCATTGGAAATTTTAACCTTAAAAAAATGGAATCTCTCTTGTCCCATCTCATGGTAAAAAACAAGGAAATAGTAGTTGCTGGTGATTTTAATGCAGATTTGTTGAAAAGTTCTGTCAGTGAACAGTTATTGCAATCAGTAACACTATCATTCAATTTAGTTCCTACTGTGAACTTTGCAACTAGGATATGGAAATGCTCTGAGACTGCTATTGATCATATCTTTGTAGACAAATCTAGGGAAAAAAGTCTTATCACACAACCTGTAGTAAATGGGCTACCTGATTCATGACATGCCACATCTTGTGTTAAATGTTGAAACATGTCAGGATATGAAATTGATTAAATCTGAGTATACGAGGGTAATAAAAATTGAGGAACTCAGGAAATTGCTCAAAGACATGAACTGGATAGATGTTTAGCCTGCAATACTTCTGACTCAAGAGGAAAATGCAAAGCATTCATTAATAAACTTACCTCCTCTTTTGAAAATTGTTTTTCCGTAGAGGCTGTGCTGTTTTTCTGGGGGATGCGTACCCCTAAACTTTTTTGTCTAAAAAGTAATTTTCTTACGATGTTGAGAACTTGGAAGAGTGCCAAAGATTTGTTTCACGGATGTAAATTTTTTATTTCATTTTTTTGTGGTGGTAATTGCAATACGGAATGATACCAGTGCAGTTTTTGGTGGGAAAAACGATGTCATTGACTGTTTCAAGCATTTCGAAGCTGCGGCGACCGTTCTCAACAACTGAATTGCTGGCAGCCAGTTCGACAAGTGTGTAGTGCCCTCGCCCGCTAATAGTGGGCGATGGTAGTGCTAAACGGATATGCGTACGCTCAAACACCGAGCTACCGATAGATGTCTCTGTGGTCCCGCTACCATGATCCTTCGTGATTCATTGCTGTTTTTATTCTGTTGTTCTTTATTCGTTTGCACTTGCTGTTCTGTTCTTGTCGGTTGTGCGAAGTTTTACAGTGTGTCCTGTCTTTCGTTGCGAATTTTAAGTTGGACGTGATAGATGAGCAGAAAACTAACAAACTTTGATTCATTTGAGGTGATGTAAACTGAAGAGTCCGATACCACTTTTTTTTCTTCTCTCTCTCTCTCTCTCTCTCTCTCTCTCTCTCTCTCTCTCTTTTCCGACATGTTGATGACGTCATGGCTAAAAGCAGACGGGTGTATCCCATGCTTTAGTTATAAGTAATTGTCACTGCATTATATCCAGTGTCGGAGGTACCCTAAAACTTTTTTTAGAAAAAAAGCACTGCCTACAGGTAACTCAAATCACACAGAGACCAAAAAGTAAACCATGGATTACACAAGGAATAAAGATATCATGTGGGACAAAAAGGAGACTGTATCTACTATTTACGAACAGCTCTGAAACAAGTAGCCTACTTCATTTCTGTTAGTGACAGCTTGGGGTTATCAGGTTTGATGAACAGTGCAATAGAGTAGGCCTATCTGAGACCAGTGTTTACAAATAATTCACGTCTCCCACAGAAGTAGCATCCATCATAAAATCCTTAAAATCTAAGTAGGCCTATTCCAGTGGGTATGATAACATATCAACGAAGTTAAAGAGTGCTCATGAGAGTTTAGTTCTGTGTTAAATTATTTGTGTAATCAATCAGTGGAACGTTTCCAGACTGGCTAAAAATAAAAATGCTGAAGTTAGGCGTCTTTACTAGAAGGGGGATAAAGAGGTACCATCGAACTATCGACCAGTATCACGTTTGCCAGTTTTCTCAAAAATATTTGAAAACGTTGTGTTAAAGTGTCTCCTTAAGCATCTGACTGAAAATAATACATTGTCCAAGTCACAGTTTGGATTTCTTAAGGATTCTGATAGAGAAAGCTTTTTATACTTACAGTGAGAATGTACTTAATTCATTAGATAATAAATTGGAGGCTACTGGCATTTTCTGTGACCTGTCAAAAACCTTTGACTGTGTGAACTGCAGCACTCTCTTAAGTAAGTTAGAATATTATGGTGTCGCCGGCAATGCTGCAAAATGGTTTGCGTCTTATCTATCTAACAGGAAACAAAGGGTGTCGTTGCAAAATAGCTGTGCAGTAAGCAGTCAGTCTTCATCCAATTGGGAATTAATTAAGTGTGGTGTTCCTCTTCTTCATTCTTTAATGTTTTTGTCTAGTTTTGTTTTTATGGTTTGTGTTTATTCATATGCAGATTTGAATATGATTAGATATTATTTTGGTATTGATTATTTTTCTTTTAGTTTAATTTTACTTAGTTTTTGAATTTGTTGTTTCAAGTTCCATCTTGGGTTCCGTTGCTTTTTCTTGTGTACATTAATGATCTCTCATCTGTTACGTTGCCAGATGCTAACTTTGATTTGTTTGCAGATGATACAGACATTGCAATAAGTAGCAAGTCAAGTACAGATTTAGAAATAGCTGCTAATCAAATTTTCACTGAACTTAATAAGTGGTTTAAAGCTAATTCACTGTCATTAAACTTTAAGGAGACCCACTATAAGCAGTTTAGAACCTGTAAGAGATTTCCTTCCAGCATATGTATAACATATGAAGACATGCAGATCGAAGTGGTTGACAGTGTTAAATATCTGGGATTACAACTCGATAATAAATGCAGTTGGGAAGGGCGTACCACAGAATTGCTTAAGCGCCTAAACAAGTCTGTATTTGCTGTGAGAATGATGTAGGACGTAGGAGATATAAACATAAAAGAACTTGCATACTTTGCTTGCTTTCATTCTATTATGTCATATGGGATCGTATTCTGGGGTAACTCATCAAACGGAGGAAAAGTTTTTAGGGTGCAAAAGCATGTGATAAGAATCATTTGTTGTGTAAATTCAAGAGCATCATGTAGAAACCTGTTCAAGGTACTTTGTATTCTAACCACTGCTTCTCATTTTATTTATTCCTTACTGAAATTCGTTGCAGGTAATATATCTATCAATACTAGGAATAAGAACAATCCGCATAAAGACCTAAAATTACTTACCTTGGTCCAAAAAGTGGTCGAATATTCAGGAACAAGCATTTTCAATAAATTGCCATAAACCATTAAAAACTTGGTTTCAGGTAAGCATGGTTTAAACAAAGTTTGAAAGACTTTTTGATAGGCAACTCCTACTCTATAGATGAATATCTTAACAGAGACTGTTAAGTCAGCTTAAGTAAAAATGTCTCAGATTTCAGTTTTGACAGCACTTAGTCACAACAGTCAAGATTAGGTATTTTGTTTATGGTAAATTTATTAATAGTGCATAACACTGTTTCATTCTGACAGCATGTTAATTCTGTAAATATTAGTTATTCCAGTTTACCGCATTGTGTTCACCTATTTCGACAATCTCCTGACAAATGATCAGGGTAGTAAGTATTATATTCAAATGTTTTATGTTTGTATGTTATATTTTCTGACATGTTCCACACCCATGAGAATCGTCCCATTTTTTTGTATCAATGGAACAAAAACTGAATCTAATGTAAGAAAAAAAAAAGTTCATTTGTTGATAAGCCTTGGAGCAATAGTTCCATATTAAACTCTTTTAGTAACTTTATCGTATTATTGAGGTTTGCGCAATTGCTAGGGGAGGAACACACGATGTAATTATTACTGAGCTGTATATAGTTTTCACCATTCGCTAGCTGCTTGTTACATGATATGACATTGGCAATAAACATAATCTGCATAGGATCTGAATTTTTTATATGCTCTAATGTTTCCAAAAACCACACGATGCCTCTTTCTTTGTGCTTAATCCCAGATGCATGTAAATAAAAGTGCATGCACAAAACTTGTGGGAAAAAAAAGCATGGATATCCTCGTCTCCACTTGCCTTGATGTGCAAGCAGCATGTTATGGATCCCCTTCTTTGCTTGGGAGCTTGTGCTGCATTTGTTGTGATGAAAAAGAAGTGACAGAAAATGAAAACACAAACACGAGTGTAGGAAAGAAGTACGTGGAGGACAGAGGTACGAGAACTGCAAAGTGACAATGTTTAGTTTGTAAATTTCAGATGGAAGTTACAGCGAAATTTTGAATTTTCTGCTTGGGGAAACAGCCGCCATACGGCTGACAATAACATTTCATTAGCAGCAACTGGCGATGTATATACCAGTTTTAACTATTTATTTCACGTTTCAAGACAAAGCATTTCAATAGTTATTTCCAAAACTGAGAAATACTTAGGGGACGATCTTAGTCGTTATGTGGAGGTTAACTAACTTCATTCCTGTATTGTCAGCTGCAGCTAACTCGTGGAGATTATCTGTACACTAAAGCCACTCCTCCTGTCCAAGCTCTGTATGCAATTTACTCAGCAGCAGTGCTAAAATACAAGCCTGGACTTTGTGGAAAAAGTGTAGCCCTCACTTACATAATATTGACAGAAGTAATGGTGTCTATGTAATTTGCAAATTTGTCGAGTCCAAAGATGTTAGTCTGTTGTTGTTGTGGTCTTCAGTCCTGAGACTGGTTTGATGCAGCTCTCCATGCTACTCTATCCTGTGCAAGCTTCTTCATCTCCCAGTACCTACTGCAACCTACATCCTTCTGAATCTGCTTAGTGTATTCATCTCTTGGTCTCCCTCTACGATTTTTACCCTCCACGCTGCCCTCCAATGCTAAATTTGTGATCCCTTGATGCCTCAAAACATGTCCTACCAACCGATCCCTTCTTCTAGTCAAGTTGTGCCACAACTTCTCTTCTCCCCAATCCTATTCAATACCTCCTCATTAGTTACGTGATCTACCCACCTTATCTTCAGCATTCTTCTGTAGCACCACATTTCGAAAGCTTCTATTCTCTTCTTGTCCAAACTAGTTATCGTCCATGTTTCACTTCCATACATGGCTACACTCCATACAAATACTTTCAGAAACGACTTCCTGACACTTAAATCAATACTCTATGTTAACAAATTTCTCTTCTTCAGAAACACTTTCCTTGCCATTGCCAGTCTACATTTTATATCCTCTCTACTTCGACCATCATCGGTTATTTTGCTCCCTAAATAGCAAAACTCCTTTACTACTTCAAGTGTCTCATTTCCTAATCTAATTCCCTCAGCATCACCCCACTTAATTTGACTACATTCCATTATCCTCATTTTGCTTTTGTTGATGTTCATCTTATATCCTCCTTTCAAGGCACTGTCCATTCCGTTGAACTGCTCTTCCAAGTCCTTTGCTGTCTCTGACAGAATTACAATGTCATCGGCGAACCTC
The DNA here is from genome assembly GCF_023898315.1 of Schistocerca nitens. Lineage (NCBI taxonomy): Eukaryota > Metazoa > Arthropoda > Insecta > Orthoptera > Acrididae > Schistocerca > Schistocerca nitens. Next base: position 601,788,233 of record NC_064619.1, on the reverse strand, counting down.
AAAGTTTTTATTTCTTCTCCATGGATTTTAATACCTACTCCGAATTTTTCTTTTGTTTCCTTTACTGCTTGCTCAATATACAGATTGAATAACATCGGGGAGAGGCTACAACCCTGTCTCACTCCTTTCCCAACCACTGCTTCCCTTTCATGGCCCTCGACTCTTATAACTGCCATCTGGTTTCTGTACAAATTGTAAATAGCCTTTCGCTCCCTGTATTTTACCCCTGCCACCTTCAGAATTTGAAAGAGAGTATTCCAGTTAACATTGTCAAAAGCTTTCTCTAAGTTTACAAATGCTAGAAACGTAGGTTTGCCTTTTCTTAATCTTTCTTCTAAGATAAGTCGTAAGGTCAGTATTGCCTCACGTGTTCCAACATTTCTACGGAATCCAAACTGATCTTTCCCGAGGTCGGCTTCTACCAGTTTTTCCATTCGTCTGTAAAGAATTCGCGTTAGTATTTTGCAGCTGTGACTTATTAAACTGATAGTTCGGTAATTTTCACATCTGTCAACACCTGCTTTCTTTGGGATTGGAATTATTATATTCTTCTTGAAGTCTGAAGGTATTTCACCTGTCTCATACATCGTGCTCTCCAGATGGTAGAGTTTTGTCAGGACAGGCTCTCCCAAGGCCATCAGTAGTTCTAATGGAAAGTTGTCTACTCCCGGGGCCTTGTTTCGACTCAGGTCTTTCAGTGCTCTGTCAAACTCTTCACGCAGTATCTTATCTCCCATTTCGTCTTCATCTACATCCTCTTCCATTTCCATAATATTGTCCTCAAGTACATCGCCCTTGTTTAAACCCTCTATATACTCCTTCCACATTTCTGCCTTCCCTTCTTTGCTTAGAACTGGGTTGCCATCTGAGCTCTTGATATTCATACAAGTGGTTCTCTTCTCTCCAAGGGTCTCTTTAATTTTCCTGTAGGCAGTATCTATCTTACCCCTAGTGAGAGAAGCCTCTACATCCTTACATTTGTCCTCTAGCCATCCCTGCTTAGCCATTTTGCACTTCCTGTCGCTATCATTTTTGAGACGTTTGTATTCCTTTTTGCCTGCTTCATTTACTGCATTTTTATATTTTCTCCTTTCATCAATTAAATTAAATATTTCTTCTGTTACCCAAGGATTTCTATTAGCCCTCGTCTTTTTACCTACTTGATCGTCTGCTGCCTTCACTACTTCATCCCTCAGAGCTACCCATTCTTCTTCTACTGTATTTCTTTCCCCCATTCCTGTCAATTGTTCCCTAATGCTCTCCCTTAAACTCTCTACAACCTCTGGTTCTTTCAGTTTATCCAGGTCCCATCTCCTTAAATTCCCATCTTTTTGCAGTTTCTTCAGTTTCAATCTGTCGTTCATAACGAATAGATTGTGGTCAGAATCCACATCTGCCCCAGGAAATGTCTTACAATTTAAAACCTGGTTCCTAAATCTCTGTCTTACCATTATATAATATATCTGATACCTTTTAGTATCTCCAGGATTATTCCAGGTATACAACCTTTTATGAGTCTTGAACCAAGTGTTAGCTATGATTAAGTTATGCTCTGTGCAAAATTCTACAAGGCGGCTTCCTCTTTCATTCCTTCCCCCCAATCCCAATTAGTCTACACGACCTATAATCTTTCATGATTAAAATTGTGTGAACAACTTTACTTATACAATACAATATAGTCGAAGGATTGGAAGCACCCTACACTGATGAAGTCACACAGGATTCAAGCCAATGGCCAGATATTGTACACAGCATTAACTAATAGGCCTATGTGGGAACCCTCTGGGTAATTGCTAGACCCATATATACATAAGGTCTTTTTTTTCCTTTATTAGAGACATTTTTGTTGCTCAATTTCTTTCTTTTTTCCTTTTAATTTCCAGCTTGACCCTAAAGATACGGTTTCATTTGGGAAGTGTTACATCAAAGCCTTCTTATATCTTAGTTGCCATGGTAATATTAAATAAACAAATCCTTTTATTACTAAGAACGCTATCAGTAGCAGAAAGTTGGTTGCAGTACTTGACACCAGAGTCCACTAGGATGGAGGTGGTTTTGAAATTTTTTTTTCCTTCAACAGTGCCCTTCATTTCTGTGTGTACATGTTTGTTAGCTAAACATAGCCCATTATTTGTTTTGTTCAGATGTGGGGCACCTATTAAGTCACCAAAGCATGAATATTCGTCCACAATTTTCATATACATTTTTCATAAATTTCTGGCTTATTCTTCCCAGTTTTCCTACTGCGAAACTTAACAATGTCCTAGTCTTTAAAGTAATGTGACTGGAAACTTTGTATCTCACTTGATGCTCTGGGCATCATATCTCAAATGTTTGCTCAAATAATCTTTAGAAGTGTCATTCTGTACGACTTTTCTTTGTATGTAATCGTCTATAAATTTAAGCATAGTCCCTTTGAAGACGCATGATCCCCAGCTGCTCGTTGTCTGCTAAAAAGTGCAAAGATTCCCACTGAAGCCAGGAAGCAACGCTATATACATACAGCCTAAATTTCCAGGAAATTATGTACGCAAAAATGCGCATGATGCGCAGTTGGAAAGTCTTGCACCAGGCAAATCTGAACAGAAAAACAGAATCTTGTGGCTGCACCTTATGAGATGAGATGTTAGTGAACAGAGTGGTCATGTCTACTGTTATTGCAAATTATCAATGTTTGATCACATTTTGGTTCTGACTGCGCATCTTGAGGAACAAAACATGTTACCTCTAAGAGGATAGCTGGCTTATGTACACTTGACACTCTGAGGATGGCCGGACAATATGCGGCCAAAATATCAGTTGAGGAAATTGTATTTGCGTGGCTGCATGCTTGAAATTTAATGGACTATTCATTACGCCGCGAGAAGTTGAAAATGCACATTATGACGAAACTATTCCATCAGAGATGTGAGACAGGCAAAGTACCCTCAGTCTTCAAAAAGAGTGTAATATTGCAAATTCCAAAGAAGGTAGATGCTGATGGGTGTGAGTATTTCTGAACAGTCAGTTTAATTCAGTAGTCAAGAATAGAAAGATTGGTGGAAGACAACCTCAGAGAAGTTCAGTTTGGGTTCCAGAGAAATGCAAGATGAAAACAATTATTGATAAAATTATTTAATTGAACAGATAAAAAATTACTCGCTAAGTGGCAGCAAAACACACACGTAAGTCTGTTGCGATTGGCAAACTTTCAGAACCAGTGGCTCCTCCTTCGGGCAGAAGCGTTGAAGGCGAAGGGCGAAGGGTGAAGGGTGAAGGAAATAGACTGGAGAGGTATAGGAAAAGGGCTACATTTTGGGAAAGTCACCCAGAACTGCAGGTCATGGCAGACACTGTACGGGATGAAAAGGAAAGACTGATTGTTGGGGACTGCATTGGATGAGATTTGAAAACCTGAGAGCTTAAAGGTGCAAGGCAGGGTAATATGCAAGACAGAGATTACCACTAAAACTTCGTGCATGAGTTAATAAGAGTGAGAAGCTAAGTGTATTGTGCGTAACAGGCATGGGAGGGGGCCATATGGACTCATGGTGAGGCTTACATGCTAAAATTCCTGGAATCTCTGAATACTTTCTCCAATTAAATTTCACATGATCCTATTCCAAATCACATGCTACTTTCTTTGATGTTGATCTCATCCTCACCGAAGACCAGCTACACACTTCTGTCCGCATTCAAACTATCAACAAACAACAGTACTTACTTTTTGACAGTTGCCATCCTTTCCATGTCAAATGTTCCCTCCCATACAGCCTTGGCATCTGAGGCAAACATATTCGTTTGGATGCAGACTCTTTACAACCATACACTACCAACTTTCTGCTACTGTTAGTGTTCTTAGTAATAAAAGGATTTGTTTATTTACTATTACCATGGCAACTAAGATATAAGAAGGCTTTGATGTAACACTTCCCAAATGAAACCGTATCTTTAGGGTCAAGCTGGAAATTAAAAGGAAAAAAGAAAGAAATTAAGCAACAAAAATGTCTCTAATAAAGGGAAAAAAAGACCTTATGTATATATGGGTCTAGTAATTACCCAGAGGGTTCCCACATAGGCCTATTAGTTAATGCTGTGTATAATATCTGGCCATTGGCTTGAATCCAGTGTGACATCATCAGTGAAGGGTGATTATACTTTTTCTTCATGTACTTTTTCTTCATGTACTTTTTCTTCGCTTCCAGGGGATCTGTTCCCTAAATTTTCTGTCCTTCATAGTTGTCTTCAGAATACTAGCTACTTCCTCTGTCATTTCAGAATAATTTTCGCAAATCAATTTTTTCTAGATTGTCTTTCGTTTCTTCCTTAATGTTCTTGATTTTGATGGTTACTTTCTCATCTGCTTTGCTTATCTGTCCATATAAAGTGATTTCAAATGTCATTCTTCATCCATTCAAATTTAACAGATTTCACTTTCTTCCCAACTGTCTCGAATATCCCTTCTAAACCCATATTCATGGCAACCAAGCCCTTCTTCAAGAATCCTAAGCCTATATTCATAGATTCCACCATTGCAATCTCGAAGTGTGTGTGTGTGTGTGTGTGTGTGTGTGTGTGTGTGTGTGTGTGTCCTGTCATGGGTGCCAGTTAAACTAAGACTCCATCACACTGTCCACTAAGGATTGTCAAGAATGTGATCAGCTTCTGTAACCAGTCTGTTACTTTGATTTGCTTGTTTTGATACAGTTAAGTTTCAGTTCGCAGTTGCTGCTAGTGAGGCCCATATTACTTAACCTTGCTTGTTTGCCCCCTGTACTGAACCAAATGATATTGGCCGCCTACTATCTTTGCTTGTTTTCTACTGGCTGCAATTATAGTAAGCATATCAAATTTCGTAGTATTACCTCTCTTCAAGTATCATGGTTCTAACCTAAGCTTGTTCCCTGTTAATATTGCAGTACTTGAAAGGCATTCTTTAAAGAGCCAGCTGGAAATTTCTTGTTTCCTCACTGAGGGTTGTAAAAATGTACAAAACCTCCTAGTTCAGGACAGCTAGTGTCTGGTACTTTCCCTCTCACGGCTAGCTCTCACTGTATTGTCAGCTGCAGCTAACTCGTGGAGATTCTCTGTACACTAAAGCCACTCCTCCTGTCCAGGCTCTGTATGCAATTTACACAGCAGCAGTGCTAAAATACAAGCCTGGACTTTGTGGAAAAAGTGTAGCCCTCACTTACATAATAATGACAGAAGTAATTAAAACTTTCACACAAACTGGTGCAGAGAGTATTTGTGACTCCAGTAACAAGTGACAACCGAGACATAACTGTTCAAGTGGATGACTGTTATTAAAGTTGTAGGTACTTATAATGTCCACTTAGTTGAAGTCTTCAGAATGCTGCTCTCGATGTGGTGATGGCAAGTCATTCCCTACCTTGTCTTATCTTTCACCTGACACCATTTGATAAGAAAGGTGTTAGTGCTTAGTTTGTAATATTTAAGACAGATGAAAGAAAAATCAGGAGTTCAAATAATAAATCTGAATGTTATATTCTAAGTAACCATCAAAAACAGTTCTGAACCAGCACAATAAAGTTATTGACCATGGCTAATTTATTTCTTAGCAAGTTTATGCAGTTAGAATCCATTCCCCAGAATGGTAGCAGGTCCTCCCTCTCTGTGGCACACTGAATTGGACCAGTTTTACAGTTGAGACTCTTCCTCATACAGGCTACACAATAAGGGCTGACTTCACTCTTATTAGTAGCTAGAATTTCCCCACAATGGCTGTAGAAGTCTTACTGGCCATGGGAGGTTGACGTGGTGCTGCAGACCGCATGTGGTTGCTGAGACGCATTGTTGCATCCCACTGATGTCACCTACAGCAGCAGATCGCTCACCTCACCTCACCTCACCTCATATCATGCTACCATTTCAGACAACCTTCTGCCTGCTTCTGAGTCTTTAGGAACATGGTGTCGCATTGCTTTCCTAAACTCATGCCCTCTCCAAGGAATGTGCCCATTGGTCAGTTTTTGGTGTACTCATTACATTATAACCTTAATACTTTTGCGTGGGTCAGAAGATCATATGAAGTTAGTCAGTATAGTCTGTGGTTAATATCAACCATTCCACTCTTTTCGTGTCTTAAACTGTTGAGACACGACATTAAAGTCAGGTCATCATGTGATGACGTAGACATTCAGTGTGCAAGAATTTACAGCAGAGAAATAGGTGGTTGCCTGCATGTATTTCATACCCAACAATATTGCTGACTCTTAATAAATGAGACTGACATTGTCTGTAATATGTGTAACCTTCTGAGGGCACTAAATGACCCACATTGTAAGTATGAGTATCATCAAATTATTGGCTTGATGTGGTGAAGATACTTTGTGACTTTTTAATGGGTCACAGTTTAGAGTTATAACTAATTGTATAGACAAAAAATCTATTCACCAAGTGACTGCAGGAGAACACACATTCAAAAAAATCTTTTATGTATGCAGGCTTTCGGTGCCAGTGGCTCCTCCCCCTGGCAGAAGGATTGAAGGGGAAGGAAGAGCGGTGAAGGAAAAGGACTGGAGAGGTTAAGGAAAAGAGATAAGAGTTCAGAAAAGTCACCCAGAACCCCTGGTCAGGGGAGACTTACCGGGCAGGATGACGACGAGATGGCGTTCTGGGTGAGTTTTCTGAACTCTACCCCGTTTCCTAAACCTCTCCAGTCCTTTCCCTTCACACCTCTTCCTACCCCTTCGACCCTTCTGCCAGAAGGAGCCACAGTCTCCAAAAGCTTGCATATGTGAAACCTTTTTTATATGTGTGGTCTCCTGCCACTGCTTCATTATTAGATTTTTTAATCCATCAAATTACTTTATATTGTCAAAAATTGATATTTTTCACTGTTTAGAGTTAGTTTTGCATGTATTTGAACTTCTGTAGTTCCTCTTCTGTGTTACTGCAAATGGAAACTCTTGCGCATGACCTTCAAGCCTTTTCAGCAGTGAAATTGTTCACTTTATTGCGCTGCCATTCTTTGTTCAGCAATCACCACAAGACTAAAAATACTTTACTGGATCTGACCTGCAATACTCCCATCACAAAAACAATTATAGGTTCAGATGCAGATCTATTTGCGATCATGATGTCACATTGTATCTTAGTGCAGAAGTTGCAACTCTGTAATTTCTCACATTTTCATAAAAAGAAAGTAGCAACAGAAATTATTTTTTTCCTCCCATACAGTATTAGTTTCTTGTATAATGCTGTTGGCTCTCATACAATATTAGTTTCTTGTATAATGCTGTTTGGAGTTTCTTCCGCTATACCATTGGATGTGTTGTATATCGTAAATATTGTAAATAGTCAACTTCTATGTCCAAAAGTTGTGATTAGTGTCTGTGGGGATGGTGAATTTTAAAACTATTTTCTTACACGAGTTATAGGTAAATAGTTAAAGTATCGTTTTGTATTGTGAGAGTTTCATGAGTTGTTAATTTTTTTTTCCAGCTTGGTGGTGGCGGTGTGAAACGTAAGATGAAGGATGTAATCGATGTAATGCAGATGCAGAGGGATAAGATGAAGCCACTACCTGTGGTAGACTATAGGCAGTCAGAGGGCACTTTCATTACTGTTAGATTTATTTTTGAATGTGGTGAGTAGTACTTTTCTCCCTTTGTGGTGGTCATGTTCTGTTTTTGCATTTCTTGTCTGTACCCAATTGCTCTCTTTCTTTATAGAGATATAGTTAGCCGATTTCCCCCTCCTCTCTCTTGAAAATGCTTCTGCTCATTTGCTAAGATAGAAGGAATTGTTTCAAAATCTCTGGACTCAGAATTTCTGTGGAAACATGAATATTTTCTGTCTGTTTGTAAGTGTAGCCAACTGCACAAAATTAAAAACAACTTGAATATTTCACTTACTGCTGTTATGGAGAAATGGCAGAATAAATCATTCTGAGAGCTGTGTAACGTGCCTAAAGTAGAAGCAGAGCTGTTGAGGACTGAGAAATAAAGTAAATAATATTAGTAGTTTAGAAAGCCTGGAAGTTGTTAGGTAAAGACGGTTTAACAGGAGAACTGAGGAGCAGGTATTATAATGTTAGTGTTATCTTCAAAGTTCATCATAATCTCTACAAGAAATTTCATAAGATAGAGAAAAGCTTTTCTGAAAGAACAGATATATTTTAACATTGCCTGTAAATTTAAGTATTACAGTTTCTTTTCTGAATTAATTTGCCTGCTGTGCAGCCTAATAGGGAAGTGAATTGTGGACAATAAACAGAATTGATAAGAAGTGGATAGAAGCTTTCGAAATGTGATATTGAAGGTGAAATGGGTATCTCAGATAAGTAACGAAGAGCTACTGAATCGAATCTGGGAAATAGAAATCTATGGGACTACATGACTAAAAAGAATATGTTTGATAGACATCTTGTGTTTCCTCAAGGAATAGTTAAAGTTTGACTACAGGAAACAAGTTCAGGTTGCAGTAATTAGGCAGGTACTAAGTAACTGCTTAGACAAACATGGAGGGCTCCATCAAACCAGTTTTCGTTGAACACCACAACAACAATAAAACAGACAAATTACTTTCAGAATGAACGCAATAGTCTGCCTGATTTCAGCATAATTAGGTGTAAATAAGGTGAAATGTCTTAAATTCTTGGTGTTAAGACCACTGCAAAAAATAAGAAAAATTACAAATTTTATTGTTTTCCATTTTCAACATGCTTTTTAAAGGTTTAATTATGTGTTAAGTATAATCCAAAGCCTGAAAATGTTACATGTGGCATTCGTTTTGAAAAGTCACATCTGCTACTACACATTAATTAGATTTAAGTTTTTGGATTAAGGTTAACTGAAAACTGAAGAATCTGGTAGAACCATTCACTGAAAACAGTAAATATTTTCTCAAAATATTAAAATATGAAGTATATGACTAAGATTACGACTCTACACACAGTGGTCACTAAGTACATCCCCCTTCCCATTCCCTGTTGAAACTGCTAAGGCTAAACTCCTCCATTGGGTGTTGATAGACAATACTCCTGTGTTTACCCACCTCACCTAGCTGCTGACAGTAATGTTCTGCCCTGCCACTGTTCTTCAGCCTGCTGAACCCATTAGCCTGCAAAACTAGTTCCAGAGAGCATTTCTGACATATATGGCACATTACTGGGACTGCCTGCCGCAGGAATTGTCTCCAGGGTAACTATGAACCTCTTGACAGTCCCACCTAAGATGGTTAATACAACCGGATCTGAAATGAGAAACTGTTATTAGCTCCGTTACCCAATGGTGTGCATATCTCTTACTTATTGATGTCAGTTTCTCATTGCTCATTGAGGTGTCTAACATTCTTCACCTGTCTGGCTACTTCATCCAGCTCCTGCAAGGAGGTGGGCCTCCCCAACACTCGTGATGTATCGCTTGGCAAAGGCCCCCTCAAGTGCATTATAATAATATCAATTCCCGTGGGGAATTCAAAATGCATGGACACTACATTTAATATTTTTAACATACTCAGCTGAGTGTTCTTATTCACTTCACGCTCACATGTAGTGAATATGAATAGACTCTTGCTCTACGTGAGCAGGTGTAAAATATCTACAAACTGTAAGCTGAACTTCACCAAAACTTCTTCCATCCATCATGGCTGCACTGATGTAGACCAAATACAACCAGAAACCAATGGGTGCAATAGCTGATAACACTGTTCCTTGGCTAACCTGTAGACACTGCCTTTTTCACTTAGGTTACCGAAAACTGCAAAAATGTTTGTGCATGCCTTACTGTATCAATTGAAAACTTCCCCACTGCCCTCAAAAATACAAAGAGTGGGTAACTTAGCAAATAGATAAAGATTACGGAACTTGCTAATCAAATCACTCCCCAGAGCAACCTTTGCCAGACTTAGCAGACTGTCATTAGCCGCCACCCCCCCTGCCGCTCTTCCCCCATGAGGGCTCTAACCTCTTTCAGAATTCTGTGAATTCGTGCATGGCGTGCTCAGGGCTCCAAGCTGTTTCAGCACTTTCTTCATGCCAAGGTTGCATTCCCATCCCACACTCCTCTCCTCTCCTCTTTCTTGCTGTCCCTCGGTGACATGGGTTATTACTTACGTCTGACTGCTCTCCTCCTGGCTCTGCTATATGTTATGGTTCTCCCTCTCTCTCTGTCCTGTGAGCCAACTTGGGAGATAGAAGAATTTTTATTTTAGAATGTGATGCCTTCTATTCCGTGAAAAACTCAATGTTTACAGATGTAGAGGCTGTTGCTGTGATTATGGCTTTGAAATATATCCCCACCCTCTCTCTCCCCCTCTCTCTCCCCCTCTCTCTCCCCCCCTCTCTCCCCCCCTCTCTCCCCCCTCTCTCCCCCCCTCTCTCCCCCCCTCTCGCCCCCCTCTCTCCCCCCCTCTCTCCCCCCCCTCTCTCCCCCCCTCTCTCCCCCCCTCTCCCCCCCTCTCTCCCCCCTCTCTCCCCCTCTCTCCCCCTCTCTCCCCCCCTCTCCCCCCCTCTCCCCCCCTCTCCCCCCCTCTCCCCCCCTCTCCCCCCCTCTCTCCCCCCCTCTCTCCCCCTCTCTCCCCCCTCTCTCCCCCCTCTCTCCCCCCTCTCTCCCCCCTCTCTCCCCCCTCTCTCCCCCCTCTCTCCCCCCTCTCTCCCCCCTCTCTCCCCCCTCTCCCCCCTCTCTCCCCCCTCTCTCCCCCCCTCTCTCCCCCCCTCTCTCCCCCCCTCTCTCCCCCCCTCTCTCCCCCCCTCTCTCCCCCCCTCTCTCCCCCCCTCTACCCCCACTCCCCCCTCTCCCCCCCTCTACCCCCACTCCCCCCTCTCCCCCCCTCTCTCCCCCCCTCTCTCCCCCTCTCTCTCCCCCTCTCTCTCCCCCTCTCTCTCCCCCTCTCTCTCCCCCTCTCTCTCCCCCTCTCTCTCCCCCTCTCTCTCCCCCTCTCTCTCCCCCCCTCTCCCCCCTCTCTCCCCCCCTCTCCCCCCTCTCTCCCCCCCTCTCTCCCCCCCTCTCCCCCCTCTCTCCCCCCCTCTCCCCCTCTCTCCCCCCTCTCTCCTCCCCCTCTCCCCCCTCTCACCCTCCCCCCTCTCACCCCCCCGCCTCTCTCTCCCCCCGCCTCTCTCCCTCCCCCCCCGCCTCTCTCCCCCCCGCCTCTCTCTCCCCCCCGCCTCTCTCCCCCCCGCCTCTATCCCCCCCGCCTCCCTCTCCTCTCCCCCCCGCCTCCCTCTCCTCTCCCCCCCGCCTCCCTCTCCTCTCCCCCCCCCCCGCCTCCCTCTCCTCTCCCCCCCCGCCTCCCTCTCCTCTCCCCCCGCCTCCTCTCCTCTCCCCCCCGCCTCCCTCTCCTCTCCCCCCCGCCTCCCTCTCCCTCTCCCCCCGCCTCCCTCTCCTCTCCCCCCCCGCCTCCCTCTCCTCTCCCCCCCCCGCCTCCTCTCCTCTCCCCCCCGCCTCCCTCTCGTCTCCCCCCCGCCTCCCTCTCCTCTCCCCCCCGCCTCCTCTCCTCTCCCCCCCGCCTCCCTCTCCTCTCCCCCCCGCCTCCCTCTCCTCTCCCCCCCGCCTCCCTCTCCTCTCCCCCCCGACTCCCTCTCCTCTCCCCCCCGCCTCCCTCTCCTCTCCCCCCCGCCTCCCTCTCCTCTCCCCCCCGCCTCCCTCTCCTCTCCCCCCCGCCTCTCTCTCCTCTCCCCCCCGCCTCTCTCCTCTCCCCCCCCGCCTCTCTCTCTCTCCCCCCCGCCTCTCTCTCCTCTCCCCCCCGCCTCTCTCTTCCTCTCCCCCCGCCTCTCTCCCCCGCCTCTCCCCCCGCCTCTCTCCCCCCCCGCCTCTCTCCCCCCGCCTCTCTTCCCCCCCGCCTCTCTCCCCCCCGCCTCTCTCCCCCCCGCCTCTCTCCCCCCCGCCTCTCTCCCCCCGCCTCTCTCCCCCCGCCTCTCTCCCCCCCGCCTCCCTCCCCCCGCCTCCCCTCCCCCCCCGCCTCCCTCCCCCCCCGCCTCCCTCCCCCCCCGCCTCCCTCCCCCCCGCCTCTCTCCCCCCCGTCTCTCTCCCCCCCGTCTCACTCCCCCCCGTCTCACTCCCCCCCCCCGTCTCACCCCCCCCACGTCCTCACCCCCCCCCCGTCTCACTCCCCCCCCGTCTCACTCCCCCCCGTCTCTCTCCCCCCCGTCTCTCTCCCCCCCCGTCTCTCTCCCCCCCGTCTCTCTCCCCCCCCCGTCTCTCTCCCCCCGTCTCACACACCCCCCCCCGTCTCTCTCCCCCCTCCCGTCTCTCTCCCCCCCCCGTCTCTCTCCCCCCCGTCTCTCTCCCCCCTCCCGTCTCTCTCCCCCCTCCCGTCCTCTCTCCCCCCTCCCCGTCTCTCTCCCCCCTCCCGTCTCTCCCCCACCCTCCCGTCTCTCCCCCCCCCTCCCGTCTCTCCCCCCCCTCCCGTCTCTCTCCCCCCCCCCTCCCGTCTCTCTCACCCCCCTCCCGTCTCTCCCCCCCTCCCGTCTCTCTCACCCCCCCGTCTCTCCCCCCCCCGTCTCCCCCCGTCTCTCCCCCCCGTCTCCCCCCCCGTCTCTCCCCGTCTCTCCCCCCCGTCTCACCCCGTCTCCCCCCCGTCTCCCCCCCGTCTCCCCCCCGTCTCCCCCCCGTCTCCCCCCCGTCTCCCCCCCGTCTCCCCCCGTCCTCCCCCCCCCCCGTCTCCCCCCCCCCGCCTCTCTCCCCCCCCGCCTCTCTCCCCCCCCCCCCGCCTCTCTCCCCCCCGCCTCCTCTCTCTCCCACCCCCCCGCCTCCTCTCTCTCCCACCCCCCCGCCTCCTCTCTCTCCCACCAACCCGCCTCCTCTCTCTCCCACCCCCCCGCCTCCTCTCTCTCCCACCAACCGCCTCCTCTCTCCCCCCTCCTCTCTCCCCACCCACCCCGTCTCCTCTCTCCCCCCCTCCTCTCTCTCTCTCTCTCTCTCCTCTCTCTCTCTCTCTCTCCTCTCCCCTCCCCCCTATATTCTCTCTCTCTGTCTCTCTCTCTCTCTCTCCCCTCCCCCCTATATTCTCTCTCTCTGTCTCTCTCTCTCTCTCTCTCTCTCCCCTCCCCCTATATTCTCTCTCTCTGTCTCTCTCTCTCTCTCTCTCTCTCCCCTCCCCCTATATTCTCTCTCTCTCTCTCTCTCTCTCTCTCTCTTCTCTCTCTCTCTCTCTCTCTCTCTCTCTCTCTCTCTCCTCCCTCCCCCCTATATTCTCTCTCTCTCTCTCTCTCTCTCTCTCTCTCTCTCTCTCCCCCCCCCCCATCCCCCTATCCTCTCTCTTTCATGAAATCCTCCCCACTCCACAAGAGTGTCTTTCCGCCGTCCACCTAACCTTCGTAACCTGTTAGTTCATCCCTATGAAATCCCCAAACCACCTTCCCTACCCTCTGGCTCTTAATCCTTGTAACCGCCCCCGGTGTAAAACCTGTCCCCATGCACCTCCCACCCACCACCTACTCCAGTCCTGTAACCCGGAAGGTGTACACGATCAAAGGCAGAGCCACATGTGAAAGCACCCACGTGATTTACCAACTGACCTGCCTACACTGTGATGCATTCTATGTGGGAATGACCAGCAACAAACTGTCCATTCGCATGAATGGACACAGGCAGACAGTGTTTGTTGGTAATGAGGATCACCCTGTGGCTAAACATGCCTTGGTGCACGGCTAGCACATCTCAGTGTTACACCGTCCGGGTTATCTGGATACTTCCCACCAACACCAACCTATCCGAACTCCGGAGATGGGAACTTGCTCTTCAATATATCCTCTCTTCCCGTTATCCACCAGGCCTCAATCTCCGCTAATTTCAAGTTGCCGCCACTCATACCTCACCTGTCATTCAACAACATCTTTGCCTCTGCACTTCTGCCTCGACTGACATCTCTGCCTAAACTCTTTGTCTTTAAATATGTCTGCTTGTGTCTGTATATGTGTGGATGGATATGTGTGTGTGCGCGCGCGAGTGTATACCCGTCCTTTTTCCCCCTAAGGTAAGTCTTTCCGCTCCCGGGATTGGAATGACTCCTTACCCTCTCCCTAAAACCCACATCCTTTCGTCTTTCCCTCTCCTTCCCTCTTTCCTGATGAGGCAACAGTTTGTTGCGAAAGCTTGAATTTTGTGTGTGTGTTTGTGTTTGTTTGTGTGTCTATCGACCTGCCAGCGCTTTCGTTCGGTAAGTCACATCATCTTTGTTTTTAGATATATTTTTCCCACGTGGAATGTTTCCCTCTATATATATATACACACACAATGTGGAACAGATTTTAAAGTTTTTGTTGAAAGAATTTTGCATGCTTGCAATTAGTTTCAGTTGTAAGATAAAGTTTCTTACTTCTCAGAGTCACACATGCATTTACTTTTTTATTTTTCTGTAAAGATGCTAGGTCAGTTACTTTCTGTGCAAATATTTGAATACCGTATTAGTTTTTGCATGGAAAACAGTAGTCCAGTATGAAACTCGGACATGTTAAAAAATAGTCAACTCATTAGTAGGAGCAATGAAAATGCAAAACCCAGCCAGATATAAGCAAACTTTTGTTCTTCAAGATTGGATACATGCATAGTTGAGAGGTGCTGATGAAACACGTGAAGGGTTGAATGTGTTGAGTATTTTTACATTGAGAGTCATGGACTATGAATACAAAAACATGTTAGCTGTTTGCCAGCTCAGTATTTTCATAGTTGTCTCTTTGATTGTGATGTCTAGAGACACAATTTTTATGAAAGTAACCTTTGTGGAGAGTAGTACATGTTGGTTGAATATATTAGTGGTTCATTAGGAGCTAGCAAGTTATGAAGTTGTGATACCTTTTTGGAGTTAAAATTTGTGTTTTGTTTCAGAATTGTTTTATTTGTTTCAGGTGTGAAGCTGGAAGCACAGCCATTGACCATAGCAACTGCAGCTGTTTTATTCCACAGATTTTTCAAAGAGACTGACAGTAGTGGATATGATTGTTATGTGAGTTTCCACTCTGTTCTTTTTATTTTTGCCCACTCCCCTCAATTTGTATTACATTAATTTACAGACTGTATCAACAATATTAAGAAAGGAACAGATTGCCAGTTCCTATAAAGATTACCCATTGAGTTGCAGACAGGTACAACAAAAAGACCATTACACATTCTAGCTTTTAGCCAAAGCATTCTTCAGCGAAGTAAAGAGGCACACATTCACACGAACAAGCACACCTCACGCACACATGGCCACTACTACTGGAAGTTCTGTTCAGAATAAGACTGTCATGTAAATGGCAATCTGGAGCAGAGTGGAAAAGAGGGAGGGATAGCAGGGTACTGGGCTGGTGTGTGTGTGTGTGTGTGGGGGGGGGGGGGGGGGTAGAAGCGTGCTGTCCTGTCCAGTTTGGCGTGCAGGGACTAGGTCACAACCTGATGACACAGCCAGGCACAGTGTTGGGAGGTGGGATGTTGACAGGCGGGGGGGGAGGGGAGCGGAAAATGGAGAGGAGTAGGGAAGGGGAAAGGACAGGCAAGTGCATTTGCGGAGGGCAGCACACAGTGAGGGCAGGGAGCGTAAAGAATGAGGGGATGATCTGATGGAGGGGGCGGCAACTGTTGGGTGGAGGGTGTGGGGACAGGTTCAGTCTGGGATGATTTCAAGAATGGAGAATATGTTGCAAGGATAATTCCCATCTGTGCAATTGAGAAAAAGCTGATGGTGGAGGGGAGGATCCAGATGGCACTGGTTGTCAAGCAGTCATTGAAATCAAGCATGTTATATTCACCTGCATGTTGTGCCACTGTGTGGTCTACTTTGCTCTTGTCACAGTGTGGCAGTGTCCATTCATCCTGGTGGACAGCAGGTTGGTAGTCATGCCAATGTAAAAAGCTGTGCTGTGGTTGCAGCAGAGCCGGTGAATGATATGACTGATTTCACAGGTTGCCTTCCTTTGATGGGGTAAGATACGTCAATGATAGGACTGGAATAGGAAGTGTTGGATGTATGGATTGGGTAGGTCTTGCACATGGCTGTTCCACGGGGATATGATACCTGTTACAAGGGGTCAGGATTGGTACTGACACAAAGATGGACTAGGATGTTGTGTAGGTTGGTTGGGCAATGGAACATCACTTTGAGATGTGAGGAGGATCTTGGGTAGGGCGTGTCCGTCATTCCGGAATATGATGATAGAATCAAAGCCCAGAAGAAAGATGTGGTTTAGTTGTTAGTCGGGCATAGTATATCTTAACACATCAGAGAGAAGGGGTTCAGCACTCTCCATTTTGTTAACATATGAAGGTAATCCATTGAGTAATGACTATTTGGGTTTAATAAATTCAAGCATTATATTGTATTTGAAACTGCCTCATTCACAAAATTGAAGATTTCTTTATGGCCATGTAATCACCTTCATTGTTAGTCTTTTCTCGTCCAACCATGATCTTTAGATTCTCTGTCTAGTAGTCAGCTGCCACCAGTCCTTTAAGCCTTTCAGTCACTCCATTCAAACTTCAGTATCACTTCTAAAATGTTTACTACCCTCACATGGTCTGTAATGACCGACAGACATCTGAGTAGAGTTTTTTCGTACACATTTGTTCATCCTTTGTTGATCACTTCACAGCAATTTCTCACTTTTAGAAGGAGTGGGCCTTGTTACATCACATGGTCGTAAATTACATTAGCTGAATCCGAGTGGCTCTTGTGATACATAAAATTGATATAAAAGCCAGAAACATCACGTGCCATGGCTTAAGACAACAGTCAGATTACATTCAGTGCACGTCAGAATAAATGCATAATGTATTCACCCACTGGTGAGGGCTCTTGTTGACATAAAACTATAGCAGGAGTCAAATGATAAAATATTTGCATAACTTTAGCATACACCATGCCAGAGACAAAGGCTAACTTCTCCTGAAGAAGATTTTTAGAAATATCGAAACCTAGGACATGGGGTAATAAACCTTTGTTTTGCCACTGTTTGGCTGATTGTTTTCTTTTTTTCCCCAACCATTTTTTTGTAATTAAGGTATTGAAACAAGGCCATGATAATGTTGTAGTTCACAAAATGCAGTAATGGACTCTTGAATTAGTACTGCCTCTCTAATAACATGTCCAATCACATTGAAGAGGGCGGTGATTCGTCTAGGATGTGGATTCTGAAAGGCATCAAATATATTATGCAGTCTTATAGATTGTTAGCCACTCAACAGCACCACACAATTTTGAGAACAGGATCAGCTGCACACACATTCATGTTGACTGCTTTCCAGATACTTAGTAACTTCGAGGTGCTGGGCATCTATTTTCATTTATATAATGCGTTTGTACAACCCCTATGTACAATTCAGACAGATGTGATGGCACATTTTCTTGCTGTCTGTACAACCTCCTGTAGGATACCATAAGTGGACAAATGTTTACAATTTGCCAGTCCTGATTACCTGTCGTGCTTTGCATTCTTTGTTGGTGTCCTAATACTTGTGATAATTTCCTTGGCATGTGCCTAGCGCATGTATTTATGAGATACGTGACTAGCGCATCCTAAAATGATGACGTAGTTTTGAATAATATTGTTACTCATTACGTTACCGTTCAGCATGTAACCTATAAGTAATCTGCTAAACTGTGACCTGTTCATCCCATGTTACAGTTTCAACCAGCCAAAGGCAGTCAGTAGCATCCACACATTGTTGACAGTGACAGTTTACTCTGGCAGCAATTGTATTACCTGAAAAGGGGTACACACTATATACCAGTGATACTCTAGCACACAAGCAGCTCATTGTTTGCACATCTTTGAAGAGGGGGGTGCCTGGTCCGTCTGTTCCTAATTATTTGACTATAATCATATACATTATTATCTTGCGTTATGACTAACCTATCCACACCATCACTGTTGAGTCTGTAGTACAATAAAGAAAATACCAGGTTGAAAACAGTAAACAAAAATAAGAAGAGGCAACTACTCACCTGAAGATGACAGCTATCTGCAATTGATTTACTCATTAGTGTTGATTTGATACCATTTTCATATAGCACATATTTTTGCTTTGTTATGTTTCAGTTAATTGCTGCAACAACATTATACCTTGCTGGAAAAGTGAAAGATGATCCCCTGAAGATACGAGATGTTATTAATGTGACACATAATACTCTGCATAGAGGTTCAGCACCTTTGGAGCTTGGAGATGAGTACTGGAACATGCGTGATGCCATAGTTCAAGCAGAATTGTTGATCATGAGAATGCTGAAGTTCGAGGTCACTGTGACACACCCTCACAAGGTCTGTTGATAAAAGAACAAACTAAAATATGAATTGAATGGCTTTGTATTGAGTGATGTGAAGCTAAAAATGGTCTTATGAACATTTAGTAGATATTCAACCATGAACTAAGAGGGGTAATTTGTTCAATTTGTAGTTAAAAAATATTTATGTATGTATGTGTTATGAAGTAATCAACTTGATTTTGCCATTTAGGTGTCCTGTTGAAGAACCACTATAGCCATTCTGTGATTATTTTTGTTTGAGCTATTTCGATTTTACACTATTTTGTATTATTATGTGACACCCGGTTGTGGAACGGGGGGAATATGAAGCAAGAATGTTAGCCGCATTTCCAAAATTTATTCTTTTTAGAATGACTATTATGATCAGTAGGGCATTATCCAGGGAATCCAGTAAATAGGCAACAATACCCAACCTGTGTAAGTCATACAAAAAATGTAAACAATATGGCAATAATCATATTCACAATAAAATATGGAGATATAAATTAAAATTGGACAACATTTCCAAACAATATATAACACTGGGTGGTGCATACTGTGTGTTCAATATCTCAGTTGATGAGAGCAGTAGTTCTTTGTCCAACTTTTACTGGCTTTATTATGTTCTGTAATTCAAAAAGCATCCTGTTGGTAGATTGTATCATTGAGTCTAGTGCCACACGTAGTACAGAGATTAGATAGTAAACTAAAATCTGTTGAACACCAAATAAAATTTTGTCACATGGCTTAATCAAACTTAACCAAGGCACCAACATAACATCAAGTATAGAAATTTGTTGACTTCAGGTATATTAAATCCTCTCTTATTGTGATACAAACATTTTGTTTAATTAATTAACATTTAAACTGAATTTCAGTTCAGCCTACATTGTACAGTTGCTTGACTTAATGAAAAATAATTTCCACATTTAATGCTGTTTGAAGTTAAGGTTTAAAACTAAATTCCCAGCTTTCTTGAAAATGCAGAACCAGTTGTTTCCAAGGGTGAATCCCTGAACAACCTCACTTTACAGAGCTCCATAAGGAAGTATTTGGTTTAATTCAATATTTTCTCCATTATGGAGATAACTTTAGGTGTGGAAGCATAATCCCAACATTTCTAATTCATTCAGATAGCAGAGGCAGGTACCTCAGAATTTTTCTGTAATTTTTGGGCAGTTTTCCAATAATGTTGACCAAAGAACAGTTAATGTTTGCCGTTCACACATTCAAGAGTATCTGTTGTGTTTCACTTTGAGAGGTACCTATTCCCACTCAGCTCTCCTGCTAAAGTGCAGAGCACTGAGAATATAGAGGTACTTAAATTTGGCAGCTCTGCCAGCTGTGGTGTGAACCATCTTCGGCAGGTGCAATGATTTGGTGAACGGAGTGTTTGCCAGCAATGCTGGTGTGGGTTGCCCAGGAATAGGTTCATCTACTGGGTGCGCGGTTGTGGGAGCATCGGCCCCATGCCGCGTCACCACTCCCTTGTTGCTCACCTTTTCGTCTGGAGCTGGAGCCAATGTTCACCACACTGGTTTCAGTCTTTCCACTGATACTTTGCTGTTCATCCGACTTTGCTGAATCTCAAATGTGTGCTCACTTCATGGCAAAGCCTAGTTGGGACCCATATACATGGGCTGAAGAGGTGTTCATGCAGAATCGGTGAACAACGTTATATGCGAACAATTTGTTGGTACCTTGTGCAAGAAAAGAGTGCAAACTGTAATGTACAGGCAGTGATTGTCAAATCTTGGCCACATGATCCTGAATCCTCTGTACCCATAAGGGTAACCCTATTTGGACTGGCAGCAGTGTAGAAATGAGAAACTCTGCTGCCATCCTTAACGGCTCTCAATATACCATCTCAGCCACTGAGGTGAGGTGCCAGTATCGGCCTTTTCAGCTGTCCATAACCCTAACAGTACCAGAAAGAGTGCTTTGGTCCACCTTTGTGGCTGGCAAGAGGGCTGCTTTCAGTGTGTGATGCCGCCTCTCCATCACACCGTTGCTTTCTGGATGGTAACTGGTGGTGTTGTGGTGCTGGAGTAGCACAGTTTAATCAGCTTGCTGAACAGGGTGGATTCAAACTGCCTGCCCTGGTCTGTTATAATCTACAGGGGATAGCCGAAGTGCGCCAACCAGAGTGTGACAAATGCCTGTGCAATTGTCTCAGCTGATACTGTCAATGGTGGTATGGCATCCCCCCATTTTGTGCCTCTATGCACTGACATGAACAAGTATCTTTAACCATCAGAACATGGTAGGGGACTCACGCTGTCAGGGTGGATATCTGCAAATCTTACCAGTAGACCTGAAAAACGCCTAACCTCAGCACGACGTGATGTCCCACTTAACACTGTTGACAGTGGAGGCAGATGTAAGCCCACTTGAGAGCCTCTTTCATAACAGACCAGCTCACAAAACGTTTAGTTAACATCGTAACAAAGGTGTTTGCCCCTGGGTTTGCCAAACTGTGCACGCTGTCAATCACTATCTCGTGAAATTGTGGCACGATATAGGGCCGCGGCACCTACTGAGAGACATTACACTGTAGCTTGACACCAGAACCTCGTACTTCAACCTGCTGGAGTTGCAGAAATGATCTGTCAGTAAGTCCATCAACTGATGATTTGCCTTTTGTGCCTGGCTGCGGTCATCTTAATGTCAGGATCGCAACTGTATGTTGTTGGTCACTTGAATATGTTGCACGTCTAAGCATCTGTCATGAACTGACTGACACACTGTGTACCTGGAGTGTCGAGTTGAGCACCTGCCGCTTGCATTCTGGAATATGGGTAAATTGGCTTTTGGTCGGTGTAAATCATCTCTGGATGGGCTTCGACATGAGGACAGAAGTGCTTCACACTCTCTTAAATTGCTAACAGTTCCCCATTATAGGTGATCCAGTTAGTTTGCCATGGAAGTAGCTTCTGGGTAATTGCTCAGATGTGGCAGCAAAGCCAACTTTTCCGCCAGTGGGTCAAAACTGAGAAATGTCACTTCACTTTTAACCAAAATGCATTTGTCTTTATTCATTAATACACTGTAGTCTTGTAACTTTGCCGGTCCTAAGCGAAATGTCTTACTTGTGATTGTGCATCAGCAGAGTATATGTAGATGTTGTCGAAATATGCAAAGCAAAATGGCAGTCCTTTCAGCGCTTCATAGATGAATCTTTGCCAGATCTGAGCTGCATTGTTAAGTCTGAAAAATGTGTGCAAGAACTTGAAAAGGTTGAAAGGTGTGACCACTGCTCACTTAGAAACATCCATAGGTGCTAAAGGAATCTGTTTATAGAGCTCACGACAATCCAGGACAGTAAAAACTGCTGTCCCAGCCAAAGCGTTGTGAATTCTTGAATACATGGAAAAGGATATTTTCTGGAACAGTCCTAGCACTTAGTCCCTTGTAATCCGTGCAAAGACACCATGCACCATCTTTCTTCCTGACTAATTATAATGGGAACATCCAGGCGCTGTCCGAATGCCGTATGATAACAGAATGCAACATCTTTTCAAAAACTTTCAATTTACAGCATTTTATCTGGAGCAGTTCTGTTGATGCACCTTGCAACTAGTGGCCCTGGGATCATATGTGTGTAGTGTAACATCTTGTCCTTACACTGTGTGGTAACATTGATACTTGCGGAACATGCTGTTGATGAGTATTTATGACATGATGTACCCTATCATCTGCACCGGCAGCGCAAAATGTGCAAGGAAATCTTTTCCTAAGATAGGTGGGCAAATGTCTGCAAACATCCACTTTAAAGGAGCAGCAAAACTGATGTCAGTTACCATCTCCTTGTGACCCTGCGCCCTGGTAGTAGAATTATTGGAGGCTAACAGCTGCAGTGACTCCGGCACTGCCATATCTGGTGCATACGATGTCAGTAGAGTGCTGACTCCCAAACCATTGCCCGCCAGAGATACTAACACAGATTGTCTTAGGCAGTTTGCAACCACTGCAATGTTCCTATGCATTTCTGTTGAACTGCCAATTGAGTTGAGAGGACAGATGGTTCTGCAGTCTTAACAAGTGTGTTAATATTGCACCGTGGTCTGGGAACTGCTGGTGTCTTGTATTTCACGCACCATCAGTGTCACTTGGAGAAGAAGAGGTCCTTGGCACCTACAGCGGACTGCTTTAGCCATTTGGATAATCAAACAGATTCTCGTACATTGTAGCCTGCAGCCCAAACTGTCTATTATACAAACAGATGGTCGATGTGATACCAACAGGTGGTTGATGCAGCATCTTGATCTTGTGCGGTCCTGAGCTGGTGGGTTAGTAGAACATCGTGCCTGCATCTGTCTGTCTGAACCTATTCGATGCTCCATCACCTGCAATTGGTCAGCCGTCTTCTCCAGTGTGGTTTGTAAGTAATGACGAACTCCAGTCCTCCTTGGTATTCGCTGAAATGAAACTATCATACGACGGTGTGTTTGTCCTTCTGATGACTCTGAAGCCTGACCATAACATGAGGCATCAGTATCTGCTAGTGCTACAGTCACTACAACTGCTGAGTCTAACATGTGGTGTGGACGATCAGCTACCTGCAACAATTTATCAGAGGACTGCCGCTGGTATGATCACGGTTAGCTGCACCTGTGGAGGCAGTTGCTGCTGCCAGTATAGAGTACCAACTCTTCAGAGACCACCGTAACTTCCACCATAGCCCGTTAGTATTTCCAGAATTCCAGTGGGGCTCTGTCATCTATTCGGTCATGATACAGCACCTGCTTAAGCTTTAGTTTTGGTAACTTGGTGCAATGCGTGGTCAGCACAGTCTTGAATGCCTAGTAGGTCCGTGGGTGTGGAGGCTGCAGGATAACATCTGTTCCTGGTCCTCTGTGATTGTCTGTTGGGCAAAAATACATTCTAAAATTGCGAACCAAATCTCAGGTTGCACAGACAAAAACAGTGGTGCTCTCAACTGCAGTCGCGGCACGAATTACACTGAGATGGCTGGTGTGCAGCACACAATGCGTGGATGCGTGCACGGCATTGAAGATACTGTTTGAGCTGGTAAATTTGCTGCACCTGAGCTGTCATAACACCACAGCATAGAAACTTCGAGAAATTCAGTCTTCCGCTATAACTGTCAGCTCTCCTCACCAATCGTAACAGTTTTGCTGCATCTTCCACGGCTATTGAAAAATAATGCAAAACACAACTGTACTTTCTGTTCACGAAGTGTTTTCATCTTGGTGCCACCAGTTATGTAGGCCAATTACAATACCCATGTATAAGATATTTTGACTTTATTATCAACTCAGAACCACAATGCAATGAAAGAACAGTCATAGTACAACTTTTGCACATTCCAAAGAGTATGTATTTTACTTCACTTGGGGAGATACACATTCCCACGAAACTTTGAGTTGCCTGGTGACTTAGCAATATATGTTGCTTCTCAAACCAACTCTCCTTGAGTCTCTGCTGTCTTGCTTTCTTATTTTTCAGTTCAATTTTTTGCGAGTTTCTTTTAGTGATTGGTGTTTTGGATGATTTTTCCACATTCATACCACAGCCAGCAGCCTCAGTAATTTGTATTGTGTAGTTGAGTTTCTTTCATTCCAAATGTCACAGGTTGGGTAAATGTTTGGTTGTATTATCACATAATATCGCATGTGTTCCAACATACTTCCCAATAAGTCCCTTTGATAATGTTTCCAATTATACTTATTTCTACACTTGTCCTACATGGTACTTTTCCTCATCTTGTGATTATATATTCTTTTTAGCCTGAATTTCTCAAAGTCTTCTGCTATTGCCACCACATTCTGCTACTTTCCGAGGTTATGCTGCTGTGTTCTGTTGTTATTTTTGCTTTATTTCATCTCTCTGTTTTTATTGATAGACAATTATTCACTCTTTATTGATTCTACATAAGGATTTCACACTTATTTCTGTTTCTTATTTAGTTATTTGGTTGTATCTTTCCTCAGACATGTTTAACTTCGTCCCTCATCTTTTTATGCTTACTGTATGTCTATTCTTTTAGTTTCAAGTTCCCCGCCTCTTCTAGTTCTATCTCCTGTCTGTAGGCATGTCCTTGCTTTCATAAAACATTGGAGGCTTTTCTTGAAAAATTGCCTTCTCTAACGATCTTGTGGTCAGCAGAGTGCAACACCCCCTAGCCTCACCCCTCGACCTATTGATGTTTTGTGCTTAGCAACAGCCCTTGGAAGCCATCTAATCTTCAAAGGTGATTTCCCCCCCCCCCCCCCCCCCAATGTCTTTTGAGACTTGGATCATCCTGCATTAGGAAATTGTCTGGGCACTAACCTTCAAAACAATATTGTCATTTCCGCAGTTGTGAGAGTGAACCACAGCGTCTGTCTCATGAACTAATGGTGGCCAGTGATGGCAAAAACAAGTAATTTAGTATTCAAATTATTGTGATTTGGCCGCTAATGTATTACTTTCAAAAGCAATCACTGACATCTCTAGTGCGACTGAAATGACATTCTTTCCAAGCTCAGCCGTGCCTGCTTTGCTCACTGTATTGACCTGCGGGATAATCCTCTGGGGCATCATACTTAAGATGAAAACGGTATTTATTCTACTGAAGCATCAGATATGCATATTGTCTGAAGTTCATAAGCAAATATCAGCAGAAGCCTCTTCAGGAATCTGGGGATTTTGGCACTTACATGCTAATACGTATATTCTCTAATGCTATTTCTAGTTAATAACAAGATTGAATTTAGTATGAACTCAGCAATACACAACCACAATAGTAGAAGTAGAAGTAATTTCCATGTAGACTAGGGTTAAGAATGAAGTTTAGTGTTCTGAGACTAAAGTCTCAGTTGCTGGTTGGTGTCAGATATGAAATGGGAATAAGTTTTGGATAAAAACAGCAGCTGAATGGTGTAGAATGAGAAAGTGTCATGCCCCCCCCCCCCCCCCCCCCCCCCCAAGTAACTGTTTTGCTCCTAATGTAATTTACATATAATTTCAATAATTATCAGTCTCAACAGGTTAGTTCTAGTCATAATTTCATAATTTGTTCTTAGTATATTTACGAGAAGTAGACAGCTATGGTTGCTCCTGACTGTTGACGAATAATTTGACTTGTTACAGATCCCTAAAGCCTCTCCATTGTGAGTTTTACACAACACAGTGTGTAAATGAATGGATAACAGAGGAATACAGTATATATTTTACGATGAAGCACGTTAATTAAAACATAGAACTGATGCACAGTCCTGATGTAGACAGAGTTGAAGCTGCAAAGTACGGTTTTAATTTGAAGCAGTTAGCTTCATGTCTGACAACAGATATCTTAATTTGTACCACTTTGCTTTTTCCCTTCGTCTATGATATGAATCGTTATCGTCACAGGTATTTTTTTCTGATATAAGGACAGCACATCACATCATCAGTTATTATTTATTTATTTATTTTATTTATTTTGTTTAAAGTAGCTAAGGACCACATTATTTCTACTTTTTCCGTCAAGTATCCCTGTACTTTGTATTTCAATCATTTTCCGTCATTTCTGTGATTCACATCTTGCCAGTCTTCTCCTCAGGTTTTGCTTGGAAACTTTAGTCAAAGTTTCTCCTTGAAAGGGCCACATTTCATGGATCTCTAGCTCATATAAGTCCATATTCAGTTTTGTGACTTTTCTACAAGAACAAAATACACTCCTGGAAATTGAAATAAGAACACCGTGAATTCATTGTCCCAGGAAGGGGAAACTTTATTGACACATTCCTGGGGTCAGATACATCACATGATCACACTGACAGAACCACAGGCACATAGACACAGGCAACAGAGCATGCACAATGTCGGCACGAGTACAGTGTATATCCACCTTTCGCAGCAATGCAGGCTGCTATTCTCCCATGGAGACGATCGTAGAGATGCTGGATGTAGTCCTGTGGAACGGCTTGCCATGCCATTTACACCTGGCGCCTCAGTTGGACCAGCGTTCGTGCTGGACGTGCAGACCGCGTGAGACGACGCTTCATCCAGTCCCAAACATGCTCAATGGGGGACAGATCCGGAGATCTTGCTGGCCAGGGTAGTTGACTTACACCTTCTAGAGCACGTTGGGTGGCACGGGATACATGCGGACGTGCATCGTCCTGTTGGAACAGCAAGTTCCCTTGCCGGTCTAGGAATGGTAGAACGATGGGTTCGATGACGGTTTGGATGTACCGTGCACTATTCAGTGTCCCCTCGACGATCACCAGTGGTGTACGGCCAGTGTAGGAGATCGCTCCCCACACCATGATGCCGGGTGTTGGCCCTGTGTGCCTCGGTCGTATGCAGTCCTGATTGTGGCGCTCACCTGCACGGCGCCAAACACGCATACGACCATCATTGGCACCAAGGCAGAAGCGACTCTCATCGCTGAAGACGACACGTCTCCATTCGTCCCTCCATTCACGCCTGTCGCGACACCACTGGAGGCGGGCTGCACGATGTTGGGGCGTGAGCGGAAGACGGCCTAACGGTGTGCGGGACCGTAGCCCAGCTTCATGGAGACGGTTGCGAATGGTCCTCGCCGATACCCCAGGAGCAACAGTGTCCCTAATTTGCTGGGAAGTGGCGGTGCGGTCCCCTACTGCACTGCGTAGGATCCTACGGTCTTGGCGTGCATCCGTGCGTCGCTGCGGTCCGGTCCCAGGTCGACGGGCACGTGCACCTTCCGCCGACCACTGGCGACAACATCGATGTACTGTGGAGACCTCACGCCCCACGTGTTGAGCAATTCGGCGGTACGTCCACGCGGCCTCCCGCATGCCCACTATACGCCCTCGCTCAAAGTCCGTCAACTGCACATATGGTTCACGTCCACGCTGTCGTGGCATGCTACCAGTGTTAAAGACTGCGATGGAGCTCCGTATGCCATGGCAAACTAGCTGACACTGACAGCGGCGGTGCACAAATGCTGCGCAGCTAGCGCCATTCGACGGCCAACACCGCGGTTCCTGGTGTGTCCGCTGTGCCGTGCGTGTGATCATTGCTTGTACAGCCCTCTCGCAGTGTCCGGAGCAAGTATGGTGGGTCTGACACACCGGTGTCAATGTGTTCTTTTTTCCATTTCCAGGAGTGTACTTCTTTTCCTTATGGTGTCTGTAAGTTTTTCCACATATGAATTGAGCTCATGGTTATGCCCTCTTTTCTATCAGTTGTCTTTATCATTATTGTGCTCATTTTGTTATTGTTTTTAAACCCTGTTGGTTTTAGTATGAACAAGAAACAATTGTCTAATGTTCATTGTATTTAAGCAGAGTATTTTGCATCATAAATGTACAGAACTGTGTGTTAATGCTGTGTAGAGTTTTGAGGTCCAATACAATATTAAGTCTGTTTTACTAATAAATGTACCTCCTGCCCTTGGTTCCATTACAGTATATGCTTCATTACTTGAAAACACTGGAAGGATGGTTTGACAAAGAGGAGTGGAAAAAGGTTCCTCTGGTGAAGGCATCGGCGGCCTTTTTGCAGGTAATTAAGTAAAACGGATATCTCTGTGGAAACTTAGATTGTAACAGATAAGTGAACTAGACATAAAATATGAATAAACTATTGTGTGTTATAGACACAAACAACAGAAAAACTTTTGAGACAGGAGGGACACCTCTTACAGGACCAGAGTGTCACTGGGCACATTTTCTCTGATGTTTCGACAGATATTTGCAACTTACTGTTTGCAGAGTGTAGCTGGAGTCAGTCCAAACTGATGCTGCTCATCATGTCTTTCATATGATACCCAGTGTCACCAGAAAGCATCAGTTTGTTTCGTGTTACAAACACAATTATTTTTGAAGCAGAATTCTACATGCCCGTTTGCTGGAGCAGTCCCAGATTAGTCTATTGCAATATGGATTTCATCAGTATGTATTAAGAGGGACAATAAAACATGGAAAATAACCAGTAAGTCAGCAGCGACTGAATGTTTCACCATCCCTATCGTTACATATCCGTAAAACAGAAACCACACTGGGCTAGTCTGGGACCACTCTATCAAATGGGCATGTAAATTTCTGGTTTAAAAAACTTGTGTGTGTGTGTGTGTGTGTGTGTGTGTGTGTGTGTGTGTGTGTGTGTGAAACAGCCAAGACTTTGTGTTGACACTGGGTGTCGCATGACAGATGTCGTGAGCAGTATTTGCTTGGGCTGACTCCAGCTACATATTGAAAAAACAAAATTGCAAGTACTTGTCAAAACACCAAAGAAACTGCACCTCATTTAGTGTGATAAAAATAAATTCTTGAAGAAAAGTGATAACATTATTGAATTTTTTTACTGCTGTTGTTTGGTTATAAGAACAGTTCCTCGACCATCCTCTCCCAGACTTCATCTTACGTCTAATTTCCTTCTCACTTGCACTTTGTCCTAATAGATATTCCACATTCTTACACAAACATTTTGAACATTGTTCAGACATATTTTCTGATCATTTGGGTATAAGAAACTCTTGGTCTCAGGTGACGTGATACAGAGTAATATGTAATTACACTTTAGTTAGTTTAAACCCCAATCACCTTTCTTTCTGTGAAAATACATTCTCAAAAGAGAAAAGGCACATGATGTGCAATAACAAAAAGGCACAGCATAAAACAGTGACTATATCTACGTGATGACCCACGGACAGATGCAGAAGTACTGTGATGCAGTTGCTATTGCTTCAGGAACACCTCAGCGTAGCGTCATGGTGCTGCTCGTCCATTGCATTCAGTGAACCCATACACTAGGTGCATATTCGCTAACTCTTCATCGGTAAAGCTAACCAGGGTGGCCACCAATCCTTGAAAACAGGGAAAAAGCTTTGAATTTGAAAAGAGAAGGGAAAAATCCTGGGAAACACCTCGAATTTCTGTGGGAAACCAGGATATTTTAAAATAATATTCATAACTTCATTTTTATATGCAAAACATTTTTTAAATCAATGTATGGTCATTTTAAGAAGCATTCAAATAATGGCTACATATTTTGACATTTAGTTTTCTTTCTCGATTGTGTGTCAGAAAATCTCTTCCACAAAACATGCTTGTGAACATTTTAATAATTCGAACTTAAAGCTTCGTAAGATTTGATGTTTTTGTTAGTAATAATGATTGATAGTTCCTGTGGATGACTTTACATTTACATTGTTAATTGTAAGTGCAATTTCGTGTAGTTTCGGTAGCAATTTTTTTACATGCTGATTGTCAGCAAAGAGAGATCTGCGTATACCGTATTTACTCGAATCTAAGCCACACTTTTTTTCCGGTTTTTGTAATCCAAAAAACCGCCTGCGGCTTAGAACCGAGTGCAAATTAAGCGGTAGTTCTGAAAAATGTTGGTAGGTGCCACCACAACTAACTTCTGCCATTGAATATATGTAGCGCTGCACAGGCATGCTTTGCAGGCACAAAGATAAGTACTGGCGCCAAAGCCTCTGCATCAGTAAATAAATTTTTGAAAAAAAGGTAGAAGATGAGCTTTTTTTTTCTCCGCCCCGAGTTTCGACCACTGCATTTTCAAACACTATCCAACGAAGTTTCTTATGAAAGAGGAAGCCACCTGGTAGAATTTTGCACAGAGCACAACTTAATCATAGCTAACACTTGGTTCAAGAATCATAAAAGAAGATTGTATACATGGAAGAAGCCTGGAGATACTGACAGGTTTCAGATAGATTATATAATGGTAAGACAGATTTAGGAACCAGGTTTTAAATTGTAAGACATTTCCAGGGGCAGATGTGGACTCTGACCACAATGTATTGGTTATGAACTGTAGATTAAAACTGAAGAAACTGCAAAAAGGTGGGAATTTAAGGAGATGGGACCTGGATAAACTGACTAAACCAGAGGTTGTACAGAGTGAGCATAAGGGAACAGTTGACAGGAATGGGAGAAAGAAATACAGTAGAAGTAGAATGGGTAGCTCTGAGGGATGAAGTAGTGAAGGCGGCAGAGTATCAAGTAGGTAGAAAGACGAGGGCTAGTAGAAATCTTTGGGTAACAGAAGAAATATTGAATTTAATTGATGAAAGGATAAAATATAAAAATGCGGTAAATGAAGCAGGCAAAAAGGAATACAAACGACTCAAAAATGAGATCGACAGGAAGTGCAAAGTGGCTAAGCAGGGATGGCTAGAGGACAAATGTAAGGATGTAGAGGCTTATCTCACTAGGGGTAAGGTAGATACTGCCTACAGGAATATTAAAGAGACCTTTGGAGAAAAGAGAACCACTTGTATGAATACCAAGAGCTCAGATGGAAAACAAGTTCTAAGCAAAGAAGGGAAAGCAGAAAGGTGGAAGGAGTATATAGAGGGTCTATACAAGGGCAATGTACTTGAGGACAATATTATGGAAATGGAAGAGGATGTAGATGAAGATGAAATGGGAGATATGATACTGCGTGAAGAGTTTGACAGAGCACTGAAAGACCTGAGTCGAAACAAGGCCCCGGGAGTAGACAACTTTCCATTAGAACTACTGACGGCCTTGGGAGAGCCAGTCCTGACAAAACTCTACCATCTGGTGAGCACGATGTATGAGACAGGTGAAATACCTTCAGACTTCAAGAAGAATATAATAATTCCAATCCCAAAGAAAGCAGGTGTTGACAGATGTGAAAATTACCGAACTATCAGTTTAATAAGTCACGGCTGCAAAATACTAACGCGAATTCTTTACAGACGAATGGAAAAACTGGTAGAAGCCGAGCTTGGGGAAGATCAGTTTGGATTCCGTAGAAATATCGGAACACGTGAAGCAATACTGACCCTACGACTTATCTTAGAAGCTAGATTAAGGAAAGGCAAACCTACGTTTCTAGCATTTGTAGACTTAGAGAAAGCTTTTGACAATGTAGACTGGAATACTCTCTTTCAAATTCTGAAGGTGGCAGGGGTAAAATACAGGGAGAGAAAGGCTATTTTCAATTTGTACAGAAACCAGATGGCAGTTACAAGAGTCGAGGGACATGAAAGGTAAGAAGTGGATGGGAAGGGAGTGAGACAGGGTTGTAGCCTCTCTCTGATGCTATTCAATCTGTATATTGAGCAATAAGTAAAGGAAACAAAAGAAAAGTTTGGAGTAGGTATTAAAATCCATGGAGAATAAATAAAAACTTTGAGGTTCGCCGATGACATAATTCTGTCAGAGACAGCAAAGGACTTGGTAGACAGTTGAACGGAATGGACAGTGTCTTGAAAGGAGGGTATAAGATGAACATCAAGAAAAGCAAAACGAGGATAATGGAATGTAGTCGAATTAAGTCGGGTGATGCTGAGGGAAATAGATTAAGAAATGAGACACATCAGGTAGTAAATGGGGTCTGCTATTTGGGGAGCAAAATAACTGATGATGGTCAAAGTAGAGAGTATGTAAAATGTAGACTGGCAATGGCAAGGAAAGCGTTTATGAAGAAGAGAAATTTGTTAACATTGAGTATTGATTATTGATTTAAGTGTCAGGAAGTTGTTTCTGAAAGTATTTGTTGGAGTGTAGCCATATATGGAAGTGAAACATGGACGATAAATAGTTTAGACAAG
Source organism: Schistocerca nitens (assembly GCF_023898315.1). Lineage (NCBI taxonomy): Eukaryota > Metazoa > Arthropoda > Insecta > Orthoptera > Acrididae > Schistocerca > Schistocerca nitens. The sequence continues at coordinate 601,756,549 of NC_064619.1, read as the reverse complement.
AAGAGAATAGAAGCTTTCGAAATGTGGTGCTACAGAAGAATGCTGAAGATTAGATGGGTGGATCACATAACTAATGAGGAAGTATTGAATATGATTGGGGAGAAGAGAAGTTGTGGCACAACTTGACTAGAAGAAGCGATCGGTTGGTAGGACATGTTCTGAGGCATCAAGGGATCACCAGTTTAGCATTGGAGGGCAGCGTGGAGGGTAAAAATCATAGAGGGAGACCAAGAGATGAATACACTAAACAGATTCAGAAGGATGTAGGTTGCAGTAGGTACTGGGAGATGAAGAAGCTTGCACAGGATAGAGTAGCGTGGAGTGCTGCGTCAAACCAGTCTCAGGACTGAAGACCACAACAACACAGTCAGCGAAGTAAATAGAAATTCTGCATTGTTCATCTTCGAATGTAGCAGCCTTTCAAATATTTGTAGCAACAAAAATAAGTTTTTATTCACAAAAATACCAACAATGCACAAGGCTTCAAGATTGTTGCACGAGTTGATACGCTGGGGCTCATTAAGATTTTATGTAGCGGCACCTATTGCTTCGTGGAATTTTGTGAAGTGCTTGTTGGTGTTGGTGAACCGTAATGAAGTGCTTTCATTATAGTGCCAAATTCAAGAGGGGAGTTATTTCTTTTGCGGAACAAAGTTGTAATAGTGCTGCAGGCCTGCGATATGGGATTGATGAGAGCAACGTCAGGCATGGCGACTGCAGAGAGACAAATTATTTGAATGTCCAAGTAGCAGGAAAGCATTTAGTGGGCCAAAATGTGGCCGATATGCACTAGAAGTGATTTTAAACGAATTTGTTAAGGAACAGCGTCAGAAATTCCTGCCTGTGAGGGCCGAAATTTTAGAAAGTGAGGCACCTGAAATTTCTAGAGAGCAAAAAATCGAAAATTTTAAGGCTAGTCGCAGCTGGGTTGATCTGTTCATGAAGTGCTGGGGTTTTTCACTTCAGAGGCGAACTTCAGTTGCACAGCTACTGAAAAATTATGAAGAGAAACTTGTGGAATTTCAGCGCTTCATAATTAGGCGGCTCACAGAAAAGCACTACCTTCTTGGTCAGGTAGGAAATGCTGACCAAACTCTCGTATATTTTGACATGCCATCAAATTATACAGTTGACGCCAACGGAAAGAAAGACGTAAGTGTTCTTACAGCAGGGGGTGAAAAAACAGCGGGTGTCCATCAATCTTTCTTGCACAGCAGATGGCCATAAATTACGCCCATTCATAGTTTTCAAGCGAAAGACTACCGAATTCGGAAGTGTTTCCAAAAACTGTAATTTTACGAGCAAACAAAACTGAATGGTTTTTGGAGGACACGGTGCTGGAATGGATTAGGTGTGTGGGGAATCGTCGTCCTGCCACAGTGCTCGGTTTATGCAGTCTGTTGGTATTAGATGCATACGCAGGCCATACAACACCTGCAGTAAAATGAAAATTATAGGAAAGCAAAACGGACTTGGCAGTAATTCCAGGCGGGATGACGTCAATTCTGCAGAAATGAGCAACAAAGAATCGAGTGATAGTGATTCATAATCATGACTGATATTTTAAACATTTCGTATAAGATGTATTACAAACCTAATACAATTTTATTTTAAATTTCAGCGTTTAATTTTTAGTAAGTTTTTTGTAATTTTTAGTAAGTTATTTTCATTCTTATTTTATAAGTGTTGCTACTCTGCATTGCACAGGATAGAAAAGCTTGGAGAGCTGCATCAAACCAGTCTAGGGACTCAAGACAACAATGCTACACTCTGCATTTGAAGTCATCACTAAAAATCTACTATGAAAATATGACTGGCAAGACTGTTTGGGATGTATGTCAATGTGGCCAACTCTACGTTCTGAATATTTTCCTATGTGTGATTAGAGATGGTTGCTAATAGGAACATTTATGAGTCATGAATCACATTCAGTATTCTCTTCACCATAAGAATAATAATCCATGTATTCTTTCGTGTTTGCTGTCATCTCATTTAAATCCTGTCTGCCTAATAAACTACGAAACTAGAGTGAGACAACAGCAAATGCGGAAGAATATATGTATCGTGTCATGTTTATATTCATATTATTCTTATGCTGAATAGTGATACAATCAGAAATGAAGCAAGGCAACTGACTAGATTTTTAAATCTAAGATGCCTCTAATTTCTGTGCAGAATGTAATGTACTAAAGAGGCGTCTGCAAAATTTTTGCTTAACTCTCAATCAGAACAACTTCTATCATACATAGTCTATTATTTGGTTCTTGTTGATCAGTATCAAAGAAAGCAGCAGTGTAAGTAACAACAAATAGCAGTCTCTTGCTGTTGTTTCGCTAATGAGAAGCAGCGGTAGTGCGCACAAAAGCAATCCATGCCGCGAGAGGTGACAGGGTGTAGACCCTCATTATCAGAATTCGACAGACACCTATAACAAAGAGAACGGCACTTATCAGATCAAAGCAAAATAAGGAATCAATTCAAACCAGGCGAAGCATCTGAAAAAGGAAGGGTACCCGTATAAATACGGACAGAGCGCCTGATGCATTGCAATGGCTTGCTGGTAAAGCTTAACGGCTAAGCTGAAGACTCAAACCAAACTACTATAGCTGTATCTTCATCCATTCGACCTAAATTGTGTCTGTTAACAATGGACCAACTTTGTTTTGATTTGGAGGTGCGGTCTAAAACTTTTCTCTCTCCGTGAATTTCGAGTCTCAAATTTCAGGTGCAGCTTAGATTCGGGGAAATTTTTTTTCCTCGATTTCGTGTCTCATTTTTCAGGTACGGCTGAGATTTGAGTGCTCCTTAGATTCTAGTTAATATGGTAACCTCGGAAATATACGAATGCAGCGGGAAGGCAGGTTTTCTTAAACAGTACATGCTGCCAGTACATGCTCAGAGCTGAAATCACGTGTAAGCAGTAGCTTCTTCCGCTTCTGACTACTTGGGGGTATTGCTGTTTAGTGTATAAGCAGTGAGAGATAGCAGCCAGAATATACATGGAAACATTTTTTCTAGACTGCCAAGCCTCCAGATGCGCATATCTGTCTGAGTTAGAGTGGCGGTGTACTTCACGTGACTTGTTTTGTTTGTGGCACGTTTTTCAACCTTTTCGAAGCTATTACAGTTCCTGCATTCGACTATTTCATGTTTAAAATCCATTGTTAATAGTAAGGTAAGCATATCAGATGTTTATCCATCACTATACGCGGGAATCTAACCAGAAATGGTATGAGAAGCATTTAAGCAGTACAAAGCGCAAACAGGGGTTTCTCGGTCGTTGGAGCCGCACATGCACACAAACGCCTCTGTGTGTGTGTGTGTGTGTGTGTGTGTGTGTGTGTGTGTGTGTGTACTTGGAAGTAGCTGTCTGGCAGCAGCTGAAACGAACCCATTGTTACACCTCTTCCAAGACTAGCGCCATCTACATCTTTCTGAGATGGAAGGACAGAACGGAAACTGTCAGTAACAGAGACGGATGATGTGAATTTCTCGCACAGTTGAAGTAGTTCATAACATTTTCAGAGTGCAGTGGTTTTCCGTAGTGCCTAAACAGAGTATAACTCGATACCAGAGTATATATGAGTTCATTTATCCATGGGTTATCCTTGACACCAAATTACAAACGAATGCATTGTGCTCTTGGTGCAAGATAATAATAAATATTTCGACAATGGGAAAAATGCTTTGGACAGCCACGCTAACAGCCAGAAACGTAAACTTTCCACAGACAAACAAAAGTCTTTTCTGATAAATATATTTATGCAGCAACAAGACTCCCAAAGCAGTGAGTCAGGTAACCCTATTTTGTATACGATTTGGTTGTTGCCACAATGTCATCGTTCTAGATGAACAATTAAAATATAGGTATCTTTGTTGAACTGTATTCCTTGAGACAATGAGCAGATGTAGGGGAGGAAGATGTTGATTAGAATTATCTTTGCGTTAAAATTGGTAATCTAAAACTTTTATGCCTGAGAGCGTCATCCTCTGTGAACATGAGCCATTACAAAAAGCAACCTGTCTTGATCATTACATGTTTTGTTATTTTATCTTATTTGTAACACGCAAATTGTATTTGGAGTCATTTTTTAAAAAAATTAAGTTAATCTGTTCTTTGTTTGATTTTTGAATTATTTGTGTTGATTTTGGAAATCATTGCATTCAGTCCACCATGACGATTTCTGCTGTATTTCACAATTTTTACCAATAGTAATTGGCAGGAATGCATGTCAGATAGTCTTGCCATATGACTAATTAGGATGTGCAGTTAAGAATTGTAGAATGTCATTTTTAATGGAAGAATTCTTTTAGAAATTTTTTCACCCAACATCGACTCACAGCTACAGAAAGAAAATAGTTTAACAAAGAAATCCAGGATTGGTTTATTATTATTTTAACATGAGGGCATTGTGGCAACAATCCAATATTTTCATTATAATTGGCAAAAAAATCTAATTATACATTCTGGTACGTATTCTTCCAAGGCAGCAGATACCACAGAAGCAGGTGTGAACCTTCAACTTCAAAAAACTGGCCATCTAAACAATCTTTAGTGCAGTCTTTTTTATCATTGTTGGTCAGTCCAAAGTTCTGCTGCTTGCATATCGTCACTTCCGGAAATGTTTCCAGAGAGGCATATTGTGTCAAAAGTTCAATTGCAAATAACAAAAATTGCATACGGTATTGTTTATGATACTGCTCTACATGTTCATGGCGAACTTATTGACATGATTAAACAATGTGATTATGTTGTTCTTGAATTTGATGATAGTGTAAACATTGTTTCTCGAAAAACTCAAATGAACATTCATGTTAGATTTTGGGATCGAAATAAATCACAGCTTTCAACCCGATGTTTTGACCCTATTTTTATTCAACGCACAAGGGCCTGTGACTTACTAGGTGCTTTGAAAGGATTTTTTGGTGTACAGGACCTTCCAAAAATTTTGCAGTTGGCAATGGATGGACCAAGCGTGAATTTTAAAGTTTGGAAGAACATGGATAATTAGCTGAAAGAAATTTCTGAAAACACCCAACTCTTACAGGCGGGTAGTTGCAGCCTGCATGTAGTTCATTAAGCTATCAAAAATGGCATGTCACAAACAAATTGGGAAATTGCACAATTTTAACAGCCTCATATTATTAGTTTCATGACTCACATACAGAAAAGAAGTCAATGTACAGCCTCCTCAGATTTTCCATTGCAATTCTAAGGGACAAGATGGATTAAAAATGCAAATGTGGCCGAATGAGCTGTGAAAATTCTTCCCCATCTAAGAAATTATGTTTCTCAGTTGACTCAAAATAAAACTGTATCTAATTCAGTGAGTTTTAAAACTGTATCTGAAGCATCTAAAGACAAATTCTTAGATCCAAAATTGGCTTTTTTTTCTCCCTCCTCCAACTGCACATGCATTCAGATATTTCTTACACGATTTCCAAAGTGATGTACCTATGACTCCTCTTTTGTATAATGAATTGTTCACTCTTACTTGCCCTTTAATGCAGAGAGTTGTCAGATCAATCATTTTGGTAGATGGAAAAATCCCTCATGAAGATCGACATGAAGGATAAGAAGAATCTGATCACGGCGCAATGCTTTGTATTGGATTTTACTACACAAGATACCCTAAAGAAAGTTAAGGACCCAACTGACATCTTGAGTCTTAAAGAAAAAATGCATTCTTGTTTTATTGCCATGATACAATAGCTACTTGAAAGGTCACCACTGAAATATAAACTTACATGTGCCATTTTATGCTTGGACCCTTCAGCAGCATTAAATCAACAAATAGCTGTAGAAAGGTTAACATTCTGCCTTGAACTTCTCGTCTCTAATGAAAGGTTATCAGGTGTAAAAACAGATCATATTGACCAAGAATTTATTAGCATTTGTAGAAATGCTCATATACAAAAAGAAATGAGATTGTTCAAAAGAAGGGAAACTTGTTTGGTTGAAAGTGGTTGAATGGTCACAAAAAGAATGTAGATTTTCTCAGAAGCTTTTCAATACTTTCGCATGAAAATGCTGTTGTGGAACGAGGTTTTCAGTAAATTCTGAATGTTGAGAATCTGAATGAAAAAAGTCTTGTTGCTCAAAGATACATTTATGCTACGGTCCATGATGGTGATGTTGACAATTTCAAAATCAACATAAGTTTAAAACTGTCTGTGAATAATGCAAGTTCGTTGCATAAAGATGATAAAAAAGAAACTAAATGAAACTGAAAAATAACAAGAATTTGCCAGAAAAAATACAGTCTGAAATTAAGATGTTGGAATACAAGAAAACAAAACAGCAGAAATTCTACATTGGAGGAAGTAGTTTTCATCTAAATATTTTTGTTGGTTTTTGATCATATTGTTTATAATACAAAACCTGTTATTTATATAACCAAAAGCAGAATTTGTTTCTGTTTGTGAAAGATAGGTAGACCTGTATACATATTAAGTGATTTCATAAAATACTATTAAAATTGATAAAAAGAAAACAATATAAATAAACTTGTAAATTATAGATTGCAGCCATCAGTTGTCCATGCTTAAATTTTATTATGCAGATCTAGATTTCAGCTAGAAGTTAGCCATTCTCAATGCACTATTATTTTATGCAGATCTAGATTTCAGCTAGAAGTTAGCCATTCTCAATGCACTATTATTTTATGCAGATCTAGATTTCAGCTAGAAGTTAGCCATTCTCAATGCACTATTATTTTCACTCAAAGCATGTAAGTCCCTGTTGATTGGGCTTCAGCCACAGTTCATTGAATACTCAATGAACCAATGTCAAAATATTAATAAAAAAGAACAAGAAATATATTTGGTCCAAAAGTTCCGAAACAATGTAAACAAAGCTTTTTTTGTGTATGAAAATCATGAAGTAGATTTCAGAGTGAAGTGGGAGATATGCCAATAGTGCCGCTGAACAGGCACATGGAGATAACCCATAGTGGTTAAATGTTTTGTTGGAATTGCCGTCCTTATCAGCCAGAATAATGCATTCTGTTGCCATTAAGTGATTATGGAGAAGTGCATGTTACTTCAGTTCACAGCTTTTATAATTCCAGATAAAGGGTGCAGTGATTTACTGACTCTTGGAAAATATCTTTTAATAGTCCTGCAAGGCTAGTGAAGGACGTGTGGTCTTCGTGGAAATAGGTTTCATGTTTTGTTATGTGATTTGCACAATCACAGTGCTTGTGAAATTAAAATGGTTTTTATCGAAGAATGTGTAATAATACTTTGCCACACACTTATTGAGTATAAATGGGGGTTTCCCGGGGTTACTAGTTCGTTTAAATGAAATGTAAGACATGAAGGTCTAAAATGTTGAACACAATGCACTGGTGTGTCGGAATGACAATTGCAGTATCGGCGCTTTTACACAGCTTGAGGCAGACCAGACCAGGCACTGTGACAGTTTAACGTAATGGTAAACAGGAGCTATTGCAGGATGAGCCAAGCCATTTCTACACTGCCATGGTATGGATTTCTTGTTCTGAACAGGACTGGAAATGCACCAGCACAAGAACTGGACAACGAACCAGTATAAATGACGATTAATTTTAACACCACTTCTCTGTCTAATGGCTTTCAGAGGCAACAAAAATTTGATTTTCAGTATTTCACATAAATAATGAACAAATATAAGAATTTAAAATGCTGACACAATCTATTCACATAGAGGTATAATCTGATATGAAAAGTTCAATGCAGAAGGCAAGTATTACAGCTATAAAATGTATATATGTCATGAGTCAGCATAACCCACCGCATGCACATATCCAGACTACACTAATTCTGTATTTGAGAATGAGAGCATTTGGTGATTTGCAACAAACAATATACACAACTTCAAACCTTACAAAACGTTTTCTTGCTGGCACCACCCCAAAATGATGAAAGAAAAAAGTTTATCACTTACTACATTTGTACTGTTCATTCAGTAAAACAGTCACATTGGCCTTGACATTTTAATTTATTTCTTCTTTACTACTAGCTGTATTTGTAACTAATTTTGTCGACAGTGTCCACGTAATAGCACCGTGTGTACCTGCAAAGTTGTATCATGGTACAACACTTGGTTCAAGAGATATGATGTCACCAACTTCCAGGTGTGTGAAAAACTAACTTTTCTTAAAACAGAACACAATTCCCCAGAATATACTCGTGCATCGTTTGATAGCAACACGCATTAGTTAATTTGTGACTGCTGCATTTTACCTCCCATGAATTTCTACTTCTACAACACAAGCTTCAAAATGCTGATCACTAAAAAATCTAAGATTATCTATTTATTTATTTCTTAGAATGAGTTATAAATCCTCATTCAATTTCACTTTAGAGAGTAGTTAGTTCTCCCGGAATAACTATAACCTTTGAAGTCCTGAATGTACCTCCAAAGTCTTATTATGTTGAAAATCGTATGCACAGGTGATAAGAGACACAAATCAGTCAAAAATACAGGAAAATAGTTTAACTTTCACATACATTTTACAGATGGTGTCATACCTCATACCTGCAGCTATGTTCATACAAAGTTGTAGAGATTTTGCACCCACAGTATCATTTACATGCAACATTATCTGTTGGACTAGCTTCTTTGAGTGTATTTTATCTTCATAGTGGAGCAGGCAGTTAGTTGGTTCTTGGCATCCTTCTTGTGTGAATGCCTTTTTACATGTCCTTGGTGCTTTAATAATAAAATCCTGCAATTTCATTCTACAACCAAATGAGTGTTTTTTCGAGTATCAGATCAACAACATTAGCTACGAATTTGATACATGCAGTCTGAACAACAAAATTTTCCCAAGCATCTTGAGTAATGCTCTTTTAGTGACTTACACTTAAGCTCAAATTCACTTCTTATGCCCCTCCCTGGGGGCTTGCCACTCATTGGCAGGTTCATGCTTGGCTACCAAGAGGCCCCAGCCATTGCAGCATCTTTTCCCTTTGGTGCTGCATGTCTATCCTCCTGCTATTCCTTTTCCGCTCCCTTGGGGAACATGTCTGGGCTGTTTTTGAGAATGTGTTTCACACTTTCAGTAGCTGGCATCAGAACAGTATCACATTTTTGTTATTCCTTTTTTCTTCATTCACTTTCTCCTATCCTTCCTCCGCTTCAACGTTTGAGGTTCTTCTTTTTCTTCCTCTTCCCAATGGGCTGCTTAAGGCCAGCCAACATGTCTGATGGCTAACAGGTGATTGAGTAACGTGTAATTCCCAGCCCCAGCAGGTGCTGTTCACACATATCCTCTGGTACAGGCAAAGTCCTGGAAGGGGTGATTACTTCAGCTGCTACCTTCCTAAGTCGCCAATTTGTCCTCTGTCAGGTGTTCGGGAGGTGTGACCTGAGGTGGGTTAGTCCTCCCTCTGAGGGGAGTCCCCCAGTTGGAAGGCATGTGCCATCAGAGACACTGGCAATCATGGGGATTTTCTCGCAATGAGCCAACCATCATCTTCACAGTCAACATCGACCAAACGTAAACAGAATGGAGCTCTTGATTCAAAGACCTTCCCAGCTGCAGCATGTTCCTCATGGTTTCACGTACTGAAGACAGTTAGTCCTTTGCAATGATAAACCCATTTCTTATTCAGTAAGATGTTGATGCAATTGCTGACCCTGAGAAATCCTGATTTCTTTTACGCAACGGCACTTTGCTTTTTGCTTCTGCATGACTTTCCTGTTTGTGTTGATGCCCATAGAAGTCTGAATTCTTTTACCACTCTGATCTGGATGTCATTGCAGTCCATTGGTTGATGAAAAAGGTATATGCATCCTTAGTTCCCACGTGCACTCTTTTTCTAACTGTTGATAGAGTGGTGCTTCTGCCCAAAATCAACGGAGGCTGTGAAGTTATCACAGTCTGACCATACATTGTAAACCCGATATGCTGCTACCAGTGTCATCATTTCAACCACACTAGTGTGTCCTGTCAACAATTGGCCAAATATGTAACCTGTCGTAGGGGTGCTCACAAGGGCAATTGTCCACCTCATTCTCCCCGCTGTTTAACTGCAATGGTGAACATGCTACACCGTCTCGAGGTCATTCAATGTATCTTGAGGAGCGGGCTGTCCAGGAGATCCGAATAAAGAAAAAAAGTCCCTTACCTGGTCGCTTGCAAGTTACTGGCTAGTCACAAACCCTGTTCTTGCTACATCTCACTCCATGAAGGGCGTGGCCACGCAGACATGCCACCTCAAATTCAACAATACGGTTGTGAAATTGTCCAGATTCATAGTAGCATTGATGTCTCCTCGTCCAGCTGAGCAACAAGCTACCAAACTTTCGCCTCACGGGGCGAAGTCACCTGCTACACAACAGGCAGGGTGGAAAGAACAGAACAAATACTCCTGCGAAGACTTCCTAAGTCCCTCCAGCCAACAAACATGCGAGTCTTCCTCTGCGAACCAAAAAAGACTCCAAGAAGTCAAACAAAGGCAAACGGTCTTCCCCTTCGCTGACTCTGAGATCCTCTTCGACAGTGTCGCCACATGATATCCTCACCCAGCCGACCTCCGTTTCACTGCTGCACACCACCAAATATTTTTTCTGCCATCTATTCAGCAGATTGACAGATGGAGAATGCAAACACCTCTGTATATTTCAGAGAACAGGATCCTCCAGCCTCTGCACCCTGTAGTAGTGAGTCTTTGAAGGTTGGCTTTCAGCAGCCGACGAGGTGAAACCCCTTCATTTTTTTTTTTTACCTCCTCCCTGTTCCTCATTATGGCTCTTCAGTGGAACGTTTGTGGCCTTCAGTCAAACAAAGAGGATTTACAGCTGCTCTTAGAATTGCAGCGTCCACTTGTTCTCTGCCTCCAGGAAACAAAATTGCATCCTCACAACCTTTTTGAGCTCTCACATTTCTTCTGGGTCTGTTTTGACCTTCCCCCTGAGGATGGCATTTCACCTCATGGGCGAGTCATGCTGCTCTTATGGGATGATGATCATAGTCAATCCATCTCCCTGACTACCCTCCTTCGAGCTGTTGCAGTTCTCCTTTTCCTTCGTCACTTGACCTCTTCCCTTTTTACTGTTTACACCTTCCTGTCATTCGATGTCACCAGGGCAGACTTCCTGCAGCTTATTGGGCAGCTACCTCACCCCTTTCTGCTGCTCAGTGACTTTATTGCGCACCATCCCCTTCAGGGTTCTCTAAGAACCTTTCCAGAGGTGCCCTCGTTGCTGACCTCAATCAACGTAACCTTCTCTGCCTTAACACAGGAGCACCCACGTGCTTCCAGATGCCATGCATTTTGACCTTTCTTTCAGCACCGCCCAGCTTGTCCATCGTCTCAAGTGGTCCGTTCTCTCTGACAAAAACTCGAGCAAGCATTTCCCGTGTGCTATCCGTTTGCTGACTCCTAGCCCCACCTACGTGCACATTGAAATGGCATTTTATTAAGGCAGACTGGAGGCTTTGTTCCTCCCTGGCGACCTTCGACAAACATTTCCCCAGTTCTGATGACCAGGTAGAATATCTTACAAATGTTATTCTTCATACTTCCTCTTTACCACACCATGTCCTGGTCCCGTGGTGCAATTCATGGGTGGAGACATGCTCACTGCCTTTTTAACCATCATTCTACAATGGCAAACTGGCATCCATTATAAACAGTTGAGTGCACAGTGTCGCTTTGTCCTGCGGGATAGCTGGATTTCATTTACTAGTTCTTCTAACACTTCCACTCCCTCTTCTGTTGTGCCCTTGTCCAATGGCTCTATGGGACCAAGACCCATTCCCCAGTTTCCAGTGTGACAATAGCCAATGATGTCATAGGGGACCCTATAGTTATCTCTCAAACACCTTGGGCCGCCATTTTGCGGAGATTTCGAGCTTCTCACACTATCACCCTAGCTTCCTCCATCGGAAACGAGCAGAGGAGGCAAGGGCAATACCCTTCTCTTCTCAGAATCATGAGTGCTGCAATTCCGCCTTTACTATCAGGGAGCTAGATCATGATCTCCCTTCATCCTAATCCTCCAACCACAGGGACAGGCGATGTTAACATTCAGATGTTGCAGTGCCTTTCTCTTGCATGCAAGCACTTTCTGCTTCATACGTTCAACCGCATCTGGGGGGAGGGCATGTTTCCCAGACACTGGCGTCAAGCCACTGTCGTATCCATACTAATCCTGGTAAGGACAAACACCCTCCTCCTAGTTACTGCTCCATTTCTCTCATCAGCTGTGTTTGGAAGGTGATGGCACATATGATTCCTGCCTGGCTGGTATGGTGACTCAAGACTCGCACTTCACTAACCACTGCACAGTGTGGATTTTGAGTGCGCCATTCTGCAGTTGACAGTTTTGTCACTTTGTCCACCCATGTCATCAGTGGTTATCTGCAGAAATCCCAGATTGTGGCCGTGTTTTTCAATTGGGAGAAAGCCTAAGACACTTGTTGGAGGACTGGTATTCTCTGTACTCTCTACACATGGGGCTTCCATGGCCGCATGCCCCATTTCCTCCAGGAATTTTCAAAAGACTGAGATTTCAAAGTATGTGTGGGTTCTGCCTTATCCAAGAAAACATTGTGCCTCAGGGTTCCGTCCTGAGCGTCATACTCTTTGTTGTCTCCATTAACCCTATTGGTCTGACTCCTGCCAGGCATCTCTGGCTCCCTTTCTGAACGACGATTTTTCCATCTATTGCAGTTTTCCATGGATTTGTCTCATTGAGCAGCTTCTTTAGCAATGTCATGATCGTCTTTACTTATGGACCATTGACAATAGCTTTCGTTTTTCCACTGACGAAACCATTTGTATAATTTCTGGCGGTGCATTTGGTTTCTTCCACTGCCTTTACATCTTTGGCCTGTTGCTCTTCCCTTTGTTGAAACTGCAAAATTTCTGGGGTTCATACTCGATAGGAAACTTTATTGGTCCTCCCACGTCTTACCTGACAGCCCACTGTATGCAGTCCCTAAATGTCCTGTGTGTCCTCAGTGGTACTTCTTGGGGAAGAGATCAAACCACCCTCCTCCATTTGTACTGGTCCCTTGTCCTTTCGAAACTATACTATGGGTGTTTGGTTTATGCATCTGCACGTCTGTGCCTCTTACACTTTCTCCTCAGCAGATAAATGTGCTGTTTGTCCGCCATGCGTGGCCACCCATCCTGTGCCTCCTTCGATGACACCTTTGATCACCAGTACGTAGTGCTTCCCTGTTACCTCCTGGAGTTTGCTTTCAGCAGCTTGACTTCACGCTCCCGGCAACTTTCCCAGTGTGTGTGAACCCTTCACCATCTTGGCTTCGTGCAGTGGCCCGTGTTCACCATGGCCTTCATTCACTTCCTAAGGACACTGCTCCAGCCTCCCTCTATCGCTTTCAGTTTCATGACCTTCGCATGGATTTTCGCGTTAGCACCTTTGTGTAAACTGATGGCTCTCGATCTGACTGTGGTGTTGTGAGCCTTTGTCATTGGCACTGATGTTTTTCAGTATCGGCTTCTGGAACACTGCTCACTATTGAAAGTAGAGCTCTTTGCCCTGTATCGGGCCACACAGTACATCCAGCGGCACAGGCTTTTCAATTGCGTCATCTGCTCCGACTCTCTCAGTGCCCTTCAAAGCCTCTGTGTGCTGCACACTTTTCATCCCTTAGTGCAACAGGTTCAGGAAAGCTGTCACTTGCTCACTCTTGATGGAGCCACTGTGATATTTATGTGGGTTCCTGGTCATGGCAGTGTGGAAATGAAGCTGCTGACACTGCTGCCAAGGCTGCAGTCCTTGTATATCAGCCTGCTAGGTCTTACATTCCCTCCAGCAACTCTGTGTTGTCATCTGTCAGCAGGTGCTGTCAGTTTGGCATCACTACTGGTCCTCTCTTCATGGAAACAAGCTCCAGGTTATTAAGCCTCTCCCAGTGAACTGGATGACCACCTCTTGGTCCTCTTGCCGTGAGGAGATCTTTCTAGCTAGGTTGTGTATCGGGTAGTACTGGTAGACCCCAGAATACAAGATACATATTTGGCTGAAGCAATTCCATAATGGAGGAGTGATTTTATTTGTAGAATTAAATTATCTCTTACTATCAATATGTGCACTGTGTAGACTAAATACAACCAGCATTATCTCTCTATGATTTGCAGATAGATACTTTGAGCTGATTTAAAGTGCTCTTTTCTATGTTCTACCCCCAGGTTGTGTGTTGATTCAGAGGTTGTCACCCTATAACAATGGGAGTTACACTGCTGTTGATAACTGTATGAACGTGGCTGTTCTGTCACTGACTGTCTCTGTAACCCATCATAATTGGTTGAATTTTTTTCATTTCTAATACTACTAATGATGATAGTGATGAAATTTCTCAGAATGTTTTTCTTGGATTCCTTTCAAACTCTGGACAGGACACAAAAGTAAAGGGCATCTTCAAGATTTCCCAGGCATCAAATACAACAAAGAGAAAATTCAAGTAAGAAAATTATTAAAATCATGTGGTGACATAAAGGTTGGCCATTACTTAATGTCAAGTCAAAATTTCTACCTTTGCCAGTAGATAAATTTACTGTGGAAAATAGTAATCCTAGTTTACAAAGTTTGGATGGTCCTTCTTCAGGGAGGAAAGAGGATTATTTGGTGAAGGTTAGAAAGGGGAAGATAAAGGCAGAAAAAGATATTGCAATTTTTATGTGCTATTAATTTTTTGTACAGTGGAATTTATGACTACAGCACATTTAAAGCCGGCCGGAGTGGCCGTGCGGTTCTAGGCGCTGCAGTCTGGAGCCGAGCGACCGCTGCGGTCGCAGGTTCGAATCCTGCCTCTGGCATGGATGTGTGTGATGTCCTGAGGTTAGTTAGGTTTAATTAATTCTAAGTTCTAGGCGACTGATGACCTCAGAAGTTAAGTCGCATAGTGCTCAGAGCCATTTGAACACATTTAAACACATTGAATCATTATTTAGTGGATTATAGAAGAACCCTTCTTTTTAAGGAGATGTTTATGTTTTTACAGATAAAATTAAAAGAAAGTACCTTAAGGACAGTATAATGTTTATTGGGTCCAGTGTTTCAATTTATGCACAAGATTCAGAACTCATTGTTGATGTGATAAATTACATATAAAATGTAATGAGAAAAAAGTGGAGAGAGATGGGGAGAGGAAATAATACTTAAAGAGCAATGCTCCTGTTAAGCCACAAGTTTCGTTAATACTAGGTATAATTGTTGACTGTATTGATAAACCATGTTGTCCGAAGGTAGCATGCATAGTCCATGTTAGATGCGAAGGGAGGACTATGAGAAACTGAAAAGTGAAAATACAAACTTTGTTCCATTTAATTCCAGGATTTCCATTATGACCCAGCAGTACTGGACTATGAACCTCAGCATATAGCTGTTGCATGCATAAATCTGGCACTTCAGTGCTATGGTGTCCAGGTACCATTGACAGATGAAGGAGAGGAAACTCCTTGGTATTCTGTAAGTAGTTATTTTCTTGGTACCTTTAATTAATTTCTCTCCTTTTCTACATGACTTACAAACTATCTCTCTATTTCAGGCATTTGTTGAAGACCTGTCAAAGGAAAAGTTGTGGGAAATAATGGAGAAGCTGATGGAAGTTTATGAAGCAGATTCCAATGTGCAGTGCTAAATTAATTAATTTTTGGGACCTGTTACCACAGTGTGATAATGTTGAACTCTTTCTCAAGAGAAAACAATTTTGTTTTTAGTTTCAGATGTAAATGAACTACAAAACAACTTATCTTGCATAAGTTGTTCCTGTGCACTGTTCGATTTTGTCTGCTTATTGCATAGTTACTCTCGAAGAAAGATAAACATGTTTTATGTGAAATTTCAGGGTCTATGAAAGAAGTGCTCTTTTTTGCACATTTAAGATGCCAAGTTTGTGATGTACACCATGAACTATATAAGAAATCTGCATTTCTAGTTTTAACCAAGTGTACAAATAAAATTTTTATACATTTGTGACGGTTTGAAATATTAATGCATATTGTTTATACTGGACTGTTTTGTTTGTGGTGTAAATAACTAAAAGTGACACTATAGACTAAAAACAAATTTTTGTGAGAATATGTCTTAATTTCTCTATTGAACGTCAGTGGCCGTAATTGTTGAGACAACTTCAGGCTTTCATTGTCTCTGGTTCCCCATGAAGCATGTATCATATTTACCTGAGCATAAGATGACCTTGATTATAAAGTGAAAGTCTTTTTTTCGAAAAACATTCTTGGGGAAAATCTTCTTAACATGTTCTTGCTAATCAAAATTATAAACTGTTTTATTGACATAAACTTTGCCTAAAAAGTTAACATTATAGCTATTCTAAATTTATCCCATTTATTAATTTTCTACATTTTGATAATACAACGTGAAATAAAATAGAGAGAGATCGTTTATATTCATTTCCGGACGATTTTCTTTTCTACATTTTTCGCTTATTAACCTTGTTGTCAGTGGTATCACTATTTTTAATCACCATCATCCTAGTAGCATAACTCTGAAATTTATATCTTCATTGCCACAACCAGCATACAGCACACCTGTTTTGCTCCTATCATATGTCATGGTGACACCACCAACATTAGAGCAAGAAACATCTAAGTACGCCACTGATCCTCATCTAGACTTTCACAGTCTTCTGCAGAAATGGGTGCTATTTTTAAGTATTTGTCCAGTTTTAAAGTCAGTTCAATTACAGCCACAAATAGACTCAAGCAAACTGCAGTGTAAATGTGTTAGATGTTCCTAAAAAGACAAGGTACATAGCATAGATTCCCATGTTGCTCAACGTGATGTATTGTATTCCCCACTCACTACTTCCATACCTGCACTCAGCCAAGCTGGTATCATTGTTCCCCTCCAACCCTTCTGTAGCGCTATGCTGACTGCAGGAGCTTGTAGGGTGCAAGTCATGTAACAACAGCAACTAATACATAAATAAAAAATCACAATGATTCAGTTCCAGTTTTGAACTTCTGTTTGTCCTGCAATCGAGTGACATCTGTTGATACTATCTCCACGATGGATCTTGTTGCTGTAATTATTCTCGCCACAACAATTAGTCAGTTTAATATGATTTATTTTGTTAGAGATTTCATCCTCAATTAATTTTTCTTCTTGTTTCATCTGTATGTCACCATCACCTGTTCTAAAACTGATTAAAAGCTGGTAATGTAACCAGTGTTCAGACCAAATTTCTCATTTGCAACCTTTTACTATTTATTACAGTATCTCATAGTCAAATAAAATATTGATTCTGGGTTTAGAATAAAGTGATTTTTTGAAGAACGTTTGGGGGCAGCAGTAATATTTGTGCATGGCATTCATGCACATCTGAAAACGTTTGTTACAAACTTGTTCAGATACAACAAGAATTTGTAAGATGATGAAATTTAGTGCTTTTTCCTCCTATGTTTCAAAAAATTGCTAAATTTCAACAAGAGCAATAACTTGTAAATTATGGTGGCTAGTCCATAGTTTCTTGTATTTCCCTTGCACAAGCACTGTGCGAGTCAGTCAATTGATTGTTCAAGCAACATCGATACTGTATCAAGCACTTTGGCATATTTGGGAATCTTGAGCATGTTTGAATGTAAGTATCATTTGCCCGGCCCTGCCCTTACAAATTCTTCAAAATAAATCTCAATGTGACCTCAATAGCCAAAGTTTCATTTCTAAGTGTAACACAACCTATGTACTCTATTAAACAAAGTAAAAATGTTTACCTCGGCAGCAATAGTTTAATCTGCGAATATAAGATGACCTTGTATTTTTAGAATGATGAATTTGGGGGAAAAAACCTTGCTTTATAATCAGGTAAATGTGGTATTCTGTACAACATGTGTTAATGGCCATATTCCTAAGTTAAATCCTATGTCTTTTATCATGTTACACTTGCATTAATACAAATGATGTCCCTTCAGGGAAGGATGTACCAAGAAACATATATATATATATATATATATATATATATATATAAGAAATTACGAAGAGTCTTTATGGAAGATGATTTATACCCTGCATCTGCTAATAACCCCCTACCCCCTCTCTCACCCCCTACCCCCTCTCTCACCCCCTACACCTCTCTCACCCCCTACCCCCTCTCTCACCCCCTGCCCCTCTCTCACCCCCTCCTTCCCCCCTCTCTCACCCTTCCCCCTCCTTCCCCCCTCTCTCACCCATCCCCCTCCTTCCCCCCTCTCTCGCCCTTCCCCCTCCTTCCCCCCTCTCTCGCCCTTCCCCCTCCTTCCCCCCTCTCTCGCCCTTCCCCCTCCTTCCCCCCTCTCTCGCCCTTCCCCCTCCTTCCCCCTCTCTCGCCCTTCCCCCTCCTTCCCCCCTCTCTCGCCCTTCCCCCTCCTTCCCCCCTCTCTCGCCCTTCCCCCTCCTTCCCCCCTCTCTCGCCCTTCCCCCCTCTCTCACCCTTCCCCCCTCTCTCGCTCTCCACCTCCTTCCCCCCTCTCTCGCCCTCCACCTCCTTCCCCCCTCTCTCGCCCTCCACCTCCTTCCCCCCTCACACGCCCTTCACCTCCTTCCCCCCTCTCTCGCCCTCCACCTCCTTGCCCCCTCTCTCGCCCTCCACCTCCTTGCCCCCTCTCTCGCCCTCCACCTCCTTGCCCCCTCTCTCGCCCTCCACCTCCTTGCCCCCTCTCTCGCCCTCCACCTCCTTGCCCCCTCTCTCGCCCTCCACCTCCTTGCCCCCTCTCTCGCCCTCCACCTCCTTGCCCCCTCTCTCGCCCTCCACCTCCTTGCCCCCCCTCTCTCGCCCTCCACCTCCTTGCCCCCCCTCTCTCGCCCTCCACCTCCTGTACCCCCTCTCTCGCCCTCCACCTCCTGTACCCCCTCTCTCGCCCTCCACCTCCTGTACCCCCTCTCTCGCCCTCCACCTCCTGTACCCCCTCTCTCGCCCTCCACCTCCTGTACCCCCTCTCTCGCCCTCCACCTCCTGTACCCCCTCTCTCGCCCTCCACCTCCTGTACCCCCTCTCTCGCCCTCCACCTCCTGTACCCCCTCTCTCGCCCTCCACCTCCTGTACCTCCTCTCTCGCCCTCCACCTCCTGTACCCCCTCTCTCGCCCTCCACCTCCTGTACCCCCTCTCTCGCCCTCCACCTCCTGTACCCCCTCTCTCGCCCTCCACCTCCTGTACCCCCTCTCTCGCCCTCCACCTCCTGTACCCCCCTCTCTCGCCCTCGACCTCCTGTACCCCCCTCTCTCGCCCTCGACCTCCTGTACCCCCCTCTCTCGCCCTCGACCTCCTGTACCCCCCTCTCTCGCCCTCCACCTCCTTTACCCCCTCTCTCGCCCTCCACCTCCTTTACCCCCTCTCTCGCCCTCCACCTCCTTTACCCCCTCTCTCGCCCTCCACCTCCTTAACCCCCTCTCTCGCCCCCTCTCCCTCCTTCCCCCCTCTCTCGCCCCCTCTCCCTCCTTCCCCCCTCTCTCGCCCCCTCTCCCTCCTTCCCATCTCTCCCTCCCTCTCCCTCCTTCCCCGCTGTCACTCCTTCCCCGCTGTCACTCCTTCCCCGCTGTCACTCCTTCCCCGCTGTCACTCCTTCCCCGCTCCATCCTCACCCCCACTCCATCCTCCCCCCCACTCCCTCTTCCCCCCCACTCCCTCCTTCCCCCACCCCCTCCTCCCCCACCCCCTCTCCCACTCTCTTGCCCCCTTTCTCCCCTCTCTCCCACTCTCTTGCCCCCTTTCTCCCCTCTCTCCCACTCCCTTGCCCCCTTTGTCCCCTCTCTCCCACTCTCTTGCCCCCTTTCTCCCCTCTCTCCCACTCCCTTGCCCCCTTTCTCCCCTCTCTACCACTCCCTTGCCCCCTTTCTCCCTCCATAGATGTGGCGGCCTCTACTGCCCTTGTGTGCACTGTCTGAGTTGGCCTGCTTCCTGGAGGTCAGACAATGTTCAACTGACTTTGGCCCTTGTGCCTGCAGAGCTGGAGCGGTGACCTGCATAGTGATGCTATGTTGCGGGTTGGCGGCTTTGTTTCGGCACCTCGGAAACGTGCCAGTATACCAATCTCGGTAGGTGATTTCTTCATCTGTGAAGTCTGGTGGAGAAATATAGGGAGCCTCTTAAAGGTAATACATGTATGACACACACTAATCAAGTTCCTTGGGTTACAAACTATGCGTGGCCCATGCGTGTGAATTTATTTAATTTGGAGAAGCCCCTATGTGTATTGGATGAGCAGTGAGAGGTACTAAAACATGAAACCATGCCAGGGCCCTTGTAAGGGTGGTAAGCATCATAATATGACAGAAAAGGAAATTTTAAACATAACATTTATTAACTATAGAAGTGTTCAGGGTAAGGCCCAATGATGGTCATTCATCAACAATAACAGCACGCATGTACCACTCAACAGCTGAAAGTTGTTTGAAACCAGTAATTGTGAATATTAACTGCAGAAAGGAAGATATACTGTGTAAAGAGGCTGGATACCTATACTCTCTCTGTGTTGTAGTCAGGAATAGAAACAGGTGCGGGGTTGTAATTAAGAGGTTCAGAAAAATAAACTGTATTGGTTTATTTGTTCATGGTGAGGATTCCAGGAGGACAAGAGAAGATGATTTCAGCAGCCTGAGACACCTTTTGGAGGAGAAGGGAAAATGCCACGGTAAAGAAACTAAGCTATTTAGCATCTGCCCTAGGCAGCTGTTCGAAAAGGAAGAGAGCCATTATTTGGTAACGGCTCAGAGAGCCCTCAGTCAAAAAAGTCAGGGATTCTGTGACATGATTTGACTGGCAAGTTGGCTTTGCTGCGGTCATTCAGCCTATTCCTGAACCAGTCAATTGTTGTATCAGCTAAAAGGTGATGGATGAAAAAGGTGGCAACTTTATAAAATATATTATTTTACTTTCTTTATCGAGTTGAGCCTCTATGGACTACGTGGTAAAAACCAATTTCATTTTAGTGTCTAGGTCTTGTTCTTGTTCAAGCTTTGACTTCCTGCCAGTATCTTCTGAGTCCATCAAGAAGTGCCTGTTTATGCTCTTCGGTCAAAGGTCTTCTCCGTCTTTCAGATGTTGATGCCATTTTAAATCCTTGGTAGTTGTTTACCAATCTTCTAAATTTGTTCCTGTCAGGAATTTCTCTCTCTGCGATACCAGTGTGCCTAAGATCTTTTTCACATTCTTCAAACCATCTCAGCCTTGTTTTTTTAGACTGGATGAAATTCCATATTATTTTTGTCAGTCGATAACCGTCCATCCTCATGAGGTGACCGTAAAATAACAATCGTCTCCTCTTAATGGACGCTGCGATAGGTTGTGTCTTGCTGTACAGGTCCTCGTTTGCTCTCATTTGCCATTGTCCATCAACCCATCTATTACCTAGGATTTTCCTTAATAGCCTACGGTCTCGCTTTTCCAGCCGCTCAGCTTCACCTTCTCTTTTCATGGTCAAAGTTTGATGCATACAAGTCCTCAGGTTCTACAACTGTATTATAATGTCGAAACTTGGCCCCTATACTCATAGACTTAAAGCTGACTGCCATTCAGTTGGTATTGTTCCAGATCTCCTCAAAAAGTTGAACTAGTACATATAGAGTTTCACTATTTGCCAGCTTCAGTAGTTCCACCACTACTGAATCTTCTCCACCTGCCTTATTATTCTTAAGGTTGTTGATGATCTCTTTGGTCTCCTCTTTACCAGGTGGAGATGAGTTGGGTAGGTAGTGGATTGGGGCACATAAAGGAAATCTTTCTTTCGGTTCATCACAATTAAGTAGGTTTTCAAAATAACGAGACATGATCGTGCAGTTTTCTTTGTTGGTCAGGCCGAGCTTTCCATTTTTGTCTCTAAAACAAAGACTAGGGTCTTGGTGTACTTTCAAATTCGACTTGAACGTCTGATAGAAGTATCTGGTATTGTTTTTATGGAAATCCTGATCACTCTGCTCTAACTGCTGTTTTCCATACAATTGCTTAACCCTTCATAAATTTCTGGCCGCATATTTTCGAACTTCACGGAATACATCAAAATCTTCAGGTCTCCTCGTTAGTTCCACTTTTGCCAGCCATTTGTTCTTTGGGCCACCACCTCATCACAAACCTCATTCCACCATCTATGCTTTATCTTTTTAGCTGTCAGGACTGCAGTATTAAGTGCTTGTTGGATCTTGGAGACGATGTCAATCCATTTATGAGATTCAAATGTCCGTTTCTGGTGGTATTGTTCCAATACGTTTAGATTGATCTTGAGCTTCGCAACGTCATATTTATGAATTTTATTTCTGGTTTTCACGGCCTTATTGAGGAGGATGAAATTCATTTTGATCATGGAGAGGTAATGATTAGAGTCAAACTGGGCACCGCTCTGTACTTTAACATTGATTATTTCCTTAACTGCTCTCCTAGAGATTGCTACATGACCAATCTGTTTCGCTCCACACACACATTGCCTGGTGATCGCCAGTTCTTCTATTTACTTGGCTTGTGTTTGTAAAATGTTGACATTATCTGAAGATTGAAGGATCGACACAGATTGATGAGTCTTATACCATTTCTGTTAGTCATCTTGTGATCTGGATACATTCCATTTGTTAATCTGAATTGCGGTTCTATTCCCAACTGAGCATTAAAGTCACCTAGTAGGATCTTTTATGTTCTTAGCTGGTATTTTCTCTAACTTTTCTTCAAGAAGGTCCCAGAACTGTTCAACATTCTCAGGATTACGTCGTCTGTTGTCTTCATTGATTGGTGCATGCGCCTTGATCAGTGTGTATCCTTTGTTACCACAACTGAGAGTTTGGATAGAAAGTTTCTCAGAAGCGCTGAAGAACTCTACGATTGAACTGACAACCTTTTTACGAACAACAAAAGCTGTGCCAAGTACAGGCATGTTCTTACCTATTTTGACTGCCCTTTTGCCTTTATAAATCCTGTCTTCATCTAGGTATCTGGTTTCTTGAATGGCCAAGATGGTTATGTTTGTCCATTGTCATAGTCAACTCTTTGTGTTATCCGACTTACAATAGAGAATTGACATTCAGAGTCCCAAAATAGTAATTCTGTTTCGTCTTGAATTTCGTATGCAGGGTCATGTCTTCAAAGCATCTAGTTTCAGGCTCCCCAGAGTCCATAGGCCTGATTGCAGTCCTATGAGTGGTAGATTCCCTCAAAGATGTACTACCCGGGGTAGTGTCGTTTTTGTGATGACATTCCATGATGCTTGGTTGTTCCAACTAGTGTGAGTCAAACAAATCCTTCCCGTTAATAGAACCGAGGTTGTACGCCCCGGCGCTTGATAATAGGCTGCTCCTCTGGAGTCAGACCCCCTTCGCAGCTGCTTCTCTGAAGAACAGACACTGCTACAGGAAGATAGTTCACCTGCTTTATCCACTGTTGGGACATGGTTGTCTTCCGCCTTCAAAACCATTGGCCATCTTCACCATCACTCTGGCAGGGGCCCTCACAAGGTACTATCAGCTAGGCCAGCTGAACCAAGGTTTTTTTTAAAGAGGTGTTACTCCTCTATCACTGCCCCTTTGTTCTGGCTTCTGACAGACAGAACCTGGCTCTGGCAGGGTTATAATAAAAATTTGTCATTTATGGGGGCTTGGGAAACCTTGTAAATCTCCTCCCCTCTCCCTGGAAGAATTCTTGGATGAATTTAACACTCTCAGTGTTGTCTTAAATTTAGAGATAACATAATTTAACAATCAAACATTTTAATTTCATTTCACAATTAAAATTTTCGAATGTAAGCATAATTTTTAAATAACCTTGTGCTGGCTAAAGCTGGTGGCATATAGGTGTGATGGCGGTGGTGTTGCAAAGGTAGCCCAAGCTGCTTTTGGCAACAGGATTAAGGAGCACAAGCTGCCGAAACACTTGTATGACAAGTATTAGGATTTTCCTTTGTGTGAGCCCGCATATACCAGATTCATTTGCCGATTTGAAGTTCTAGGTTTGCATATTTCACTGTTCGCATTGCTTCTGCATAATCTTATTGGTTGTATCATAACTCGTTTGTATTTTGATATATTGTGAAATTTCAAATTTTCACAAGTGTCCCGATAAACTCTTACAGTTATTGTCACTTGTAGACTTAAACTTACTTGTGCTCTTCAAAATTTTTGAGAACAATAGGTCTATTCTCGTACGGAACACTCGTTCTCTAATTTTATTGTGCAATTACATGAGAATAGGTTATTTTTGAGAATTTTCGGATGAATACAAAACTGTATTTTTGTAAGTTACTGGTACGAGTGTTTAGGATACGTAAGATACTTCGTAGTAAATCAGTGTTTGTGGTTCAAAGTTCTGCCAAAGAATACTCATTCCTGAATTTCATTGTACTGGGTGTTCCATTTATCTGACGACTGCCAGTGTGGCGCAGTAGATGATGGGCAGTGAGCGCTCTGTTACCCGGCGATCAGATGCAGTCTCACCCGTATACTGCTGTGTACAACATGACTACATTTAAAATATAAGCAAATAAATTTTTACTAACCCCAGTCATGCAAGGAGATGCTGGAACTGACTGCCATATTTTCCTTGCATTTCTGACATCTCTTGTCACCACATCCCTATTTTCTGATCATGAAGGGGTTTCCTCATGAAGTGCAACAGGTCTGCACTCATGTCGACAGTTTTGGGAATTAACATAACCAAGTAAATGGAACCAAGCATAATCTGAAAACAGAATAAGATAAGGATCCATTTCACCGTCAAGGACCTTAGCCCAAACAGCTTAGCACCTCGTTGTACAGAGGGGCACGATATTTGTTTGCTGCGAAAGACATCTAAGAGACTTTCTACAGGCAGTACCAATGTCATCGAGACAAGCTTCTGTGAGCACTGTATGTCGTCGTTTCACTTCTTGTCGTGAACACTTCTTGTTTCATCAAATTTATTCACTAAGTTGTGAACTGCATCACTACTTGGAATTCAAACACCTGGAAACTTCTGTTCAAACAACAGTACGAGCGGACTCTGTACATACATATGAATTGTAAATAAACATTCATGGAGTTGAATAATTCGCTCTTGCCATTGTTGCATTCGCAAACTCCACTGTTATACGTGTGATACCTGTTTCACTGCTCAAATGACACTGTCCAACAAGGCACGTATGTCTGTACAGCCTTCAGGCTAAAACCCACAAAAAAAAAAAGAGGGGTGGAGGGTGCATAGTGCGTTTCTGATGGACTCATTGAACTAGCAGTTGTGACGTACATGGCTGGCCTGCAATACCCCAGGCAGGCGGTCATCAGATAAATGGAACACGTTATATAGCAACGGAAATAAAAGTGTATTTTTGAAAATTTTGGAAGCTACCATTGGCCTCAGCATAATTTTTAACCAATTTGTAATAAATTGGCATTTGTGATTTAGTTACTGTAGCAGATATTCTAACTAAGGTATTGTGATACATCAAGTTCTCTTTTAAAGGTCAGTAGCCCTATACATTATCTGCATTTATTGTAAATTAACTCTGTTTTTCGAGTTTACTAACAACTGTAACTAACCCAGAAATGTTTTTGGAAACTACTAATTTTTACGACAGGTTTTTTGTGTTGTCCTAATATAAATCTTGTTTTGCGTATTTTCTTCAATTCTGATTGGCAATTAGCAACTTTTTGCTTCAACAGATGAAAAGATAATCAGTGAGCTTAATTTAATGTTATTTGTTAGTTGCATTGTCGTACATTGTACCAGGCACTGTACCCCACAAGTGGCTTGTAGTGAAATTGTGTGCTTGTGTAATATCATCTCAGTTATGTGACTGAATTCGTGAGTTCTGTCAGAGAGGTCACTGTTTGTAGTAATAGATAGAAAGTCACCAAATGAAACAGAAGTGATTTCTGGTGTTCCCCAATGTAGTGTTATAGGCCCTTTGCTGTTCCTTATCTATATAAAAGATTTGGGAGACCCCATCTTAGGTTGTTTGGAGATAATGCTGTCATTTATCGACTTGTAAAGTCATCATAAGATCAAAACAAATTGCAAAACGATTTAGAAAAGATAGTGTATGGTGCAAAAATTGGCTGTTGACCCTAAATAACGAAAACTATGAGGTCATCCACATGAGTGCTAAAGGGAATACACTGAACTTGGGTTACACGATAAATCAGTCGAATCTAAAGACAATATATTCAACTAAATACCTAGGAATTACAATTACAAACAACTTGAATTAGAAAGAATACATAGAAAATGTTGTGAGGAAGGCTAACCAAACACTGTGTTTTATTGTCAGGACACTTAGAAAATGTAACAGATCTACTAAGTTTGTCCATCCTCTTTTAGTATACTACTGTGCAGTATGGGACTCTTACCAGATGGGATTGATGGAGTACATTGAAAAAGGTCAAAGAAGGGCAGCACATTTTGTATTATCGCAAAATAGGGAGGATAGTGCCACTGAAATGATACAGGTTTAGGGGTGGACATCATTAAAACAAAGGCGTTTTTCGTTGCAGCAGAATTTCAATCACCAACTTTCTCCTCTGAATGTGAAACTATTTTGTTGATGCCGACCTACATAGGGAGAAACGATCGCCATAATAAAATAAGGGAAATCAGTGCTCATATGGAAAGGTATTGGTGTTCGTTTTTTCTGCACACTACAGGAGATGTCAGGCACTCGAATGTGATTTGCAGAGTATCCATGTAGATGAGGCAAAATGCAGCCCCACTGTGAGTGCTGTTCTTGGACACGGGATGTAATTGACATTTGTAAGCAGCTGTCAATTGCCCTGACTACTGTCAAATGATTGGCAGCTGCTGTGAGTCATTGTGTTGGAAGAACTCCTGAGAATCTTGTACCTGTGCTGTTCTCTCCTGTAAATCTGATTCAACATGTTGAAGACACATTTTCAGCAGCCATTGAGAGAACAGGGAGCAACCAATTGCTGATTATGGCATGATGCCTGTTGTCTTGCTGCAAGGTCATACTTGAGTCATTCCAGTGAATGGCAGAGAAGTTTGAGAAGACCAGCCTTGCACATAAAGTGTCAACGAAGCTCACAATTTGCAGCATTGTTCCCAGAACTGATCGTGGCTCTTTAATTCTGAGTCAAGTTGAAAGACTGAACCAAGGAAGGTTCTGTGACAAGTCGGAGGCTGCTACTCAGGTAGTTGACTGTATGTGGGGTGCAAACAAGGTTGTTTTATTTTTTTAGCTGGCTCTCCATCCAATCCATATAATGGTAACTGTGGGAAACCCTGAAGTATCGATACAAGTTTGAAAGAAATACCTCCCGCTGGTGAGAGTGTTAAAATCCTAATGGTAAACTGCGGAAGCATTCACAACAAAGTGCAAAGAGTTTGAAGCACTCATGAAAATGAGTGAAGTTCACATAATACTCGGTACAGAAAGCTGGTGGAAACATGAAATAGACAGTAGTGAGATGTTTGGGGAAAAGTCAAGTGTATATTGAAAGAATAGGCAAATGAGAAATGGAGTTGGTGTATTTGTCACAGTAGACAAGAAACTCAGCTCCATCAAGATAGAAATTGAAGCTGCTTGTGAGATTGTTGGGACAAGACTCAGTATCAAAGTTGGCCATAGAATGATAATTCGATTGTTCTGTCTCCCATCAGACTCAACCCCTGATCTAACTGAAAACTTTAGAGAAAACATCAGTTCACTAGTATATAAGTTCCCGATTCATCCTGTAATCATCAGTGGAGACTTTTATCATCCAACAATCAACTGAGAAAATTTCAGTTTTGTTAATGGTAAACATCCTGTGAAACTTTACTTAATGCCTTCTCTGAAAACCATATAGAACTGATAGTTAGGAACCCCACTCATGTTAAAAATATATTGGGTCTAATGGCAACAAATAGACCTGACCTCTTTGAGGAAGTCTGCATCGAAACTGGTATCAGCACCATGACACGATTGTGGCAACAATGATAAACAACTAAAACAAACAGAAAGTTACATATTTTCAATAAACTAGATTAAAAAATTGGTAGTGTCATATCTTGATGAGGCACTTGAAATTTTAAGCACAGGGCAGAAGCATGTAGAGGAATTATGGCTCAAATTTAAAAGAAATAGTTGACCACACAGTGGATAGATACATACCCAGTAGAACAAAGTGTAGCACTATAGATGAAACGCATGTTGCTGTCAAGAAAGCAATGCATGATACCTTCCATGACTACTGTAGCAGAGTATTGTCAAATGATATTTCACAAAACCCGGAGAAATTATGATCGTATGTAAAAGCAGTTAGTAGCACCTAAGTTTGCGTCCAATCCTTAGTGAAAGAGACAGGAACTGAAATTGATGGTAGCAAAGCAAAAGCTGAAATGCTTAACTCACTTTCAAATGTTCCTTCACAAAGGAAAACCCAGGAGAATTGCCCCAGTTTAATCTTAGGACCACTGAAAAGATGAATGAAATAAGTATTAGTGTCAGTGGTGTTGAGAAACAGCGGAAATCGTTAAACTTCAACAAAGTTCCAGGACCCATGGGATCCCTGTCAGTTTCTATACTGAATTTGCAGTTGAGTGGTCTCTCTTCTAACTAATATATCGTAGATCCCTCAAACAAAAAACTGTGCCCAGTTCTTGGAAAAAAAAGTACAAGTCACACCTGTCTACAAGGAGGGTAGTAGAACTGATCCACAGAACTACCATCCAATATCCTTGACACTGATTTGCTGTTGAATCTTAGAACATATTCAGAGTTCAAACATAATGAGTTATCTTGAACAGAATGACCTCCTCAATGCCAACCAGCATGCATTCCAAAAATGTCGATCATGTGGCACCCAGCTTGCACTTTTCTCACATGACATGCTGAAAGCTTTGGACCAAAGCAGTCAGGTAGATGCAGTACTTCTTGATTTCCAAGAAGCATTTGATTCCGTACCTCATCTATACTTCTTGTTAAAAGTACAATCATATCGGGGGTGAAGTGAAGTTTGTGACTGGATTGAGAACTTTTTGGTAGGGAGGACATAGCATGTTGTCTTGGATGGGAAGTCATCATCAGATGTAGAAGTAACCTCATGTGGGCCCAGGAAGCTGTTGTTGTTTGTCGTGGTGGTGGTGGTCTTCAGTCCAAAGACTGATTTGATGCTGCTCTCCATACTACCCCCCCCCCCCCTCCCACCACCCCACCACCCCACCCCCACCCCGCTATTCCCCGCGCTCACGTTTCCCTCCAGTACTAAATTGACAATCCCATGATGCCTCAGAATGTGTCCTGCCAACTGATGCCTTCTTCTAGTCAGGTTGTACCACAAACAACTCTTCTCCCCAATTCTATTCAGTAACTTATTAGTTACATGTTCTACCCGTCTAATCTTCAGCGTTCTTCAGTAGCATCACATCTCAAAAGTTTCTATTACCTTCTTGTCTAAATTGTTTATCATCCCTGTTTCACTTCCATACATGGCTACGCTCCATACAAATACTTTCAGAAAGGACTTCCTGACACTTAAATCTATACTCAATATTAAAAAACTTTCTCTCCTTCAGAAACGCTTTTCTTGCCATTGCCAGTCTATATTTGATATCCTCTCTACTTTGACCATCATCAGTTATTTTGCTCCCTAAATAGCAAAACTCAACTACTAATTTAAGTGTCACATATCCTAATCTAATTCTCTCGACATCACCCAATCTAATTTGACTACATTCCATTATCCTTGTTTTGCTTTTGTTGATGTTCTTCTTATATCCTCCTTTCAAGACACTGTCCATTCTACTCAACTGTTCTTCCAAGTGCTTTGCTGTCTCTGACAGAATATCATCAGCAAACCTCAAAGTTTTTATTCTTCTCCCTGGACTTTGATTCCTGCTCCAAATTTTTCTTTTGTTTCCTGCCTGCTCAGTATACAGATTGAATAATATTGGGGATAGGCTACAACCTTGTCTCACTCCCTTCTCAACCACTGCTTGCCTTTCATGCCCCTCTACTCATAACTGTTAATTGGTTTCTGTACAAATTGTAAATAGTCTTTTGCTCTCTGTATTTTACCCCTGCCATCTTTAGAATTCAGATGAGAGTATTCCAATCAACATTGTCAAAAGCTTTCTCTCAAGTCTACAAACGATAGAAACGTATGTCTACCTTTCCTTATTCTATCTTCTAAGATAAGTCGTAGGGTCAGTATTGCCTCACATATTCCAACATTTCTATGGAATTGAAACTGATGTTCCCTGAGGTTGGCTTCTGCCAGTTTTTCCATTCTTCTGTAAAGGATTCATATTAGTATTTTGCAACCATGAATCATTAAACTGATAGTTCAGTAATTTTCACACCTGTCAGCATGTGCTTTCTTTGGAATTGGAAGTATTATATTCTTCTTGAAGTTTGAGGGTATTTCGAGAGTCTCAACACATCTTGCTTACCAGATGGAAGAGTTTTGTCATGGCTGGCTCTCCCAAGGCTATCATTAGCTCTAACGGAATGTCGTCTACTCTCGGGGGCTTTATCAAAATCTTCATGCAGTATCATATCTCCCTTCTCATCTTCATCTATGTCCTCTTGTCCCCAAGTACATTTCCCTTGTATAGACCATCTACATAATGCTTCCACCTTTCTGCTTTCCCTTCTTTGCTTAGGAATGGTTTACCATGTGAGCTTTGGGTGCTCTTTTCTCCAAAGGTCTCTTTAATTTACCTGTAGGCAGTACCTATCTTACCCCTAGTGATATATGCTTCTACATTCGTACATTTGCCTCCAGCCATTCCTGGTTAGCCATTTTGCATTACTGTCAATCCAATTTTTTAGAAATTTGTATTCCCTTTTGCCTGCTTCATTTATTGCATTTTTATATTTTCTCCTTTCATTGATTAAATTCAATATCTCTTGTGCTACCAAAGGATTTCTAATGGTTCTCATCTTTTTACCTACTTGATCCTCTGCTGCCTTCACTATTTGATCTCTCAGTTCTTGTATCTACAATCTCTGGTTCTTTTAGTTTATCCAGGGTACACCTCCTTAAATTCCTACCTTTTTACAGTTTCTTCAGCTTTAATCTACATTTCATAACCAATAAACTGTGGTCAGAATCCATATCTGCTGCTGGAAATGTCTTACAATTTAAAATCTGGTTCTGAAATCTCTGTCTTACCATTATATAATCAATCTGAAATCTTCTGATGTCTTCATTGTATACAACCTTCTTTCATGATTCTTAAACCAAGTGTTAGCCATGATTAAATTATGCTCTGTACAAAATTCCACCAGGTAAGTTCCTCTTTCATTCCTTACCCACATTACATATTCACCTACTACTTTTCCTTCTCTTCCTTTTCCTGCTGTCAGATTCCAGTTACCCATGACTATTAAATTTTTGTCTCCCTTAACTAGCTGAATAATTTCTTTTATCTCATCATGCATTTCCTCAGTCTCCTCCACATCTGCGGAGCTAGTTGGCATATAAACTTGTGCTGCTGTGGTAGGCATGGGCTTTGTCTCTGTCTTTACTACAATAATGCGTTCACTATGCTGTTCATAGTGGCTTACTCGCACTCCTATTTTTTTTACTCATTATTAAACATACTACTGCTATACCCCTATTTGATTTTGTATTTACAACCCTGTACTCACCTGACTAGGAGTCCTGTTCCTCCTGACACCAAACTTCAGTAATCCCCACTATATCTAACATTAACCCATCCATTTCCCTTTTTAAATTTTCTAATCTACCTGCTCAATTAAGGGATTTGATGTTCCACACTCCAATCTGCAGAATGCTAATTTTGTTTCTCCTATGTTAATAGTAACCTCATACTTCCTGCAGATGATGCAGTTATCTATAAAGATGCACTGGCTGAAAGAAGCTGTGTAAATATTCAGTCAGAGCTTGTAAAGATTTCCAAACAGTGCAAAGATTGGCAGCTTGCTTTAAATGTTCTTAAATG
Source organism: Schistocerca nitens (assembly GCF_023898315.1). Taxonomy (NCBI): domain Eukaryota; kingdom Metazoa; phylum Arthropoda; class Insecta; order Orthoptera; family Acrididae; genus Schistocerca; species Schistocerca nitens. Next base: position 601,724,731 of record NC_064619.1, on the reverse strand, counting down.
TAAAACTGCGCACTTCACAAAACGAAAAAAATGTAGTATCCTAATACTATAATATCTGTGTATCACTGTTGGAATTGGGCAACTCTTCAAATACCTAGGTGTAACACTTTGTAGGGATATGAAATGTAATGATCACAAGCTCAATCATGGCTTCGATTTATTGGTAGAATACTAGGAAAGTGTAGTCTACAACAGAGATTACTCACAAATCACTCGTGCGATCAGTTCTAAAATATTGCTCAAGTGTGTGGCACCTGTACCAAATAGGACTAACAGGGCATATTGAACCTATACAGAGAAGGGTAGCCCAAGTGGTCATAGGTTTGTCTGATACGTGGTAAAGTGTCACAGAGATACTGAAGGAACTGAACTGGAAGACTCTTGAGGATAGACGTAAATTGTCCTGAGGAAGTCTGTTAAAGTTTTAAGAACTGAATTTAAATGATGGCTCTAAGAATATACTAAAATCCACAACGTATCACTCACATAGGGATCATGAGGATAAGGTCAGAATAATTACTTCGTGTGCAGAGGCATTCAATCATTCTTCCAGCGCTGCATATGTGAATGGAATGGGAAGAACCCATAATAACTAGTGCAATGGGGTCAATGGCCTTGCCACAGTGGTAGGCCAATGGCCCTGCCACAGTGGTAACACAGATTCCTGTCAGATCACCAAAGTGAAGTGCTGCCGGACTTTGCTAGCACCTGGATGGGTGACTGATCTGCTGTGTGCTGTTGGCAAGTGGGGTGCACTCAGCCCTTGTGGGGCCTATTGAGGAGCTACTTGTTGGGGAAGAGCGGCTCTGGTCACGAAAACTGCCTGCGGCCAGGAGAGTAGTGTGCTGACCACATGCCACTCCATATCCACACCCAGTGATGTCTGTGGGTTGAGGATAACATGGTGGTCTGTTGATACCATTGGGCCTTAAAGGCCTGTTCAGACGGAGTCTAGATTACTTTAGTAGTACAATGGGATATACCCTCTGCCATGCACCTCATGATTATTTGCAGAGTACAGATATACAATGCTCAGAAGGGGTACATGTCCGGTTTTGTGACCTTGTAGAGCTATATCACATCTACAAAAAATAAAATAAACCTTTTCTCCATTACTTTTTTCTTTGGGACTACTGCTATGGATCAAGTGCAGATACTGAAAGATGGTTTAATTACTCCTGCTTCTTGTAAATCGGTCTTTTTTTTCCCTCCTACTACAGGATACAAGTAATAGGGTTTCCAGGCGTAGCATCACCTGGTATTCTAAGGAGGTTGCTGAAAGTTTTTTCCCCCTTTTTTCTTCAAAGTTTGAATACTGTTATATCACCAGTATTTACATTGTGCACTTTGATGAGTATGATAACCCAGGGAATTTTAACGTCTCTGCTTCCAAAATGATATGGCAAAAATATACACTCTTCTGTCGCATGTATTCAAGATAAACTGCACTTCATACCCAAACGATTTTTCCTGTACTACCTGATATTTTCTCAGTTTTGTTGAAGTTAAACACTGTGGTGTGTGGTTGAAAATTTCCCCAATTTGGACTTCTTGTGTTTGGAAGTTAACTATGCCTCGAAAACAGCACAGAAAATTTTTACCCAAAATGGTATTGAAATCGTGGCCATGTTTTCAAATCACTTCAAATGGTAACTGGTACTTTTACTGTCTATTCCCAGCTCCACTTCTGTGAACCTACTCGATAAATTACCTTTTTTTCCAATCCACTCAAATCTATAATGCGATGGTTTTAATTCTCAGCCGCAAATAGATTTAACAACAATACACTTATTTGCGCACCTATTTCCATGATAAATGAAGACTGTTCACTACTGATTTTAACTTACTAAGTTGCATTTGTCACCGCAGCAAGTCGTACCTCACTTAATGGATTTGTTTTGTGGAAGGGAGCAAGGAACAGTGGCAGAACTGCTCTCATTCACGTTTTCCATATTTGTATCCCTTCTGGCTCCTCTGTACCCATTTGGATAGCTGATTGATGCTGTAGAGACTGACTTATGTCCTATCTTTTTACAGTAGACACATGCCAGTGCCAAACACTGAGGAGCCTTGTTACATGAGCATTTGTAATGAATGCACATCACGTGGCATTTACCCTGATGGGAGACTGGACAAACTGCCGGAACTCCTCGCTACAGCCTCCCGTAGTGTGGTCGGCGAAGCTTGCTTCACTTTGTGGGGTGGCGGGTGGATTTTTTTGTTTATATAAAATTTTGTAATGTAGAAACATTGCATTTCCCTGCCGTTTAACCATATGTGGGGTGGCGAGTGGAATTATGTTGTTTAATAAATGTTGTTAAAATGTTCCTATTATTTATGCTGTTGTTTTGCCGTTCTCAACACTGGCTCTTTTTGGCAACCAGAAAGTGATTAGCAAAACGTGAAGCCTGTAATTAGAATTCCTAGTGCCCACTTCATCTGAGAAACACACTTATAGCTGCAGCTTATAGCTCTGAGAAATTAGGAGACTGTCTGGGATTCATAATCAAAAAACGATTTTCTAAAAATTCTCTGTATTCTGAAAGTCACAGATGAAAAAAAAAAAAAAAAGAATCCATACAATCTAACTAACAGAGCAGTTCAGAGTCTAATGCGCTGATGCCACTATAACTGTCCAAATTAAATATTTAAATGAATGCTCGCCATAATTTGATGATAATGTTCATCAAACGCCACGCTAAATAATGGTAGAATGTCTGTCCCGCGGCGGCACATGAAAATACGACATACGCAAACTGAAGATAGATTATTAGAGTCATCCCAGAATTAACACTTCACTCGAAAATGATTTCATGGTTACGCGTATCCCGAGTAACTTAATACGGCATCCGAGGCTGTTTATAGCAATGATACCGACGCGACTCCCGACACAGATGGTGTGCTATTCAGCGTCTGGAGAGAACTGGGGCCTTGCTTCCTCTTGCAGCATTCTTATATATATAAAGCCGCGGTGCGGACGGCTAAGGGAACGCCTGATCAAATCGGCTCTCCCGACTAGCCGCTGGGCTAGTAATGCACCACTTTAAGTTATTGAATAAATCATAGCTTCTTTTGCTGATGGCCGATGAAGATCTCAATTTAAATGTGCATTCAGCACACAGGTAAGTAATCATAATAAAAGTTTGACGTGGCTAAGTTAAATATTTTGGGCGAGAGAATTAATTTAATTACACTGCACACAGTAGACGAGCTCTGAACTTGCCCTTTGGAGATACGCTATCGCTATAGTTTTATAGTTATTCAAATGAAACTTCTCTCATCTTTATGGTTATAGTGGATCTCCATTCTACTTCAATATAAACATCCTAGCCTTATTTATTAGCCTACTTAATCTATCTTGCTTCCTTTATTTTTAAGACAAAAACCAGAAAATTGTGAATTTCCACTAAAATTTTAATTTGTGAAATCCAAAGTACTGTTTCTGTTAAATTATTTTGGAAAAGGAATCTAAATATAAATTTTTAAGTCTCTAGCTCTTTTCTGTTGCGCCAATGATTTTTACAGAAAAACGTCCAAATTTCGAAAATGGTTAAAGTTATTAAACTGACATTCAACACATGTTGATTTAGTATTACTCCTGACATGCTAGAACCGTTTCAGGTTATTTGCTTGATTTTAAAAGTATTGCGCAACATTTATGACGTCAGAGCTAGTTACAACGGACTGGCTGGCACACAATGGAAAGACTGATGTGAATTTACTACGGCGTGAGTAGGCTGCTTCCCTACAACCTCAGCACATACCTGTGGGTCAGTCCCATGAGTGAATACATCTGCAGAATGGGCTTCCGCTAGTACCTCATTCCTTTTATTACTTCCCCTGGTACAAACATATGACACAACACAGCTCTTATTTGGTCAGCAAAGCCCTCTAAATCCTTTCCAGAATTTTAGTGGTGAAAAGCTGGCCCCTGTAGTGGGGCAACACTATACTTTTTTCCGTATTTATCGACTAGCTCTTTTGCAAGGACATCAAATGCCTTGCTGTTCCTTAGCCCTTCCATAAGCGCAACCCTCTTCTTGCAGTTTCAGGTTGGCAACTCCCACCAACACTTTGTCATTCCATGCAAACAGTTTCCCTATATCTGTTAAATTTTGTGTGAAAGTGTGAACATTTTTGCCTGGTGTACCCATGAAGGTGGGAACCAGGAAATAACATTGCAATCTCAATTACAGGCCAGAATGGAACTGGCTGTGGAAGCCCCAGAAATGTGGAAGCGAAGCACATTGCATTTACTAATGTCTCATTAAGGAGCTTTTGCAGATCTTCATTCCCATCAGGAGCTGTTCCAGCCATGCTTGTATTTCTTGATCCATCTCCAACTGTCCCTGTGACCTGGTGGTTCACATCCCTTTAAACTAGACCCATCCAAACAAACATAAATCTTCAGTGTCAGTTGTCAGTGACATCTGTAGTGGCACTGGACTTCAGCAGCGTCTTCTCCCTAAAAACAAAGTCCAGAACTTACATTTGTTGATTGATGAATGGTGTGGCAGCAGTGCCCGACTGAGAGATGACACTGGGTCATCATACTGCAATGTGGCCATCTGCAAAGTGGCAGCTAGGACTGTGATGGCAGCAGCTCTGGATAGACTGCAGCAGTCAGCCCAGACTAACTGCGCTAAGCACTTGCCTGATGTATCACAGGTTGGAGCCAGAGGCTCCCCCCACAATGATGTTGTGCATCCGCTTATGGCTTAGTAATTTGTATGTGGCACTTCAAAGCTAAAAACAGTGAGTTCAGCATCCAGATTTTGATGCCAGTTTATACACCTCCTTGTCAGGATTCAAATGTGATGTGGGCTTGTAATTAATGTGTGGTATTTAAATATACCACCTTCCATGAACCATGGACCTTGCTATGGGTGGGATGGCTTGCATGCCTCGGCAGTACAGATAGCTGTACTGCAGGTGCAACCACAATGGAGGAGTATGTGTTGGGAGGCCAGACAAATGTGTGGTTCATGAAGAGGGGCAGCAGCCTTTTTAGTAGTGGGCCAACAGTGTGGATGACTGATGAATATGGCCTTGTAACATCAAACAAAATGGCCCTGCTGTCCTGGTATTGTGAACGGCTGAAAGAAAGGGGAAACTACACCCATTATTTTTTCTGAGGACATGCAGCTCTACTGTATGGTTAAATGATGTTGGTATTCCCTTACATAAAAGATTCCAGAAGTAAAATAGTCCTCACTCGGATCTCTGGGCAGGGACTACTCAGGAGGATGTCGTCATCAGGAAGAACAAAACTCCCATTCTACAGATTGAGGTGTGGAATGTTGGATCCCTTAATCACGCAGGTAGGTTGGAAAACTTAAAAAGGGAAATGGATAGGTTGAAGTTAAATATAGTGAGAATTAATGAAGTTCGGTGGCAGGAAGAATGGTACTCCTGGTCATGTGAATACTATGAAATAAATTGGGGGTAATGCAGGAGTAGGTTTAATAATGAATAAGAAAATAGGAATGTGGGTAAGCTATTATGAACAGCATAGTGAATTAATTATTGTAGCAAAGGTAGACAGGAAGCGTGCACATATCACAGCAGTATAAGTTTATATGTCAACTAGCTCCGCAGAGGAAGAAGAGACCGAAGAAACGTATGATGAAATAAAAGAAATTATTCTGCTAGTTCAGGGAGATGAAAATTTAACTGTGATAGAGGACTGGCATTTCAGAGGAAAAGGAAGAGAAGAAAAAATAGTAAGTGAAAATGATCTGGGAAAGTGAGAAAGGCTCTGTAGCGGTCCCGCCTGCTTTTTATTATTCTTCATTTTTTGTTCTCTGTGTTGATATACTGCGTTGCTACACTGGCTGAAAAATAGGTTGTGAATTCCGATACTGACTACTATAAATACTGTAACTGACAGATGTTCAGTTGCATTTCACAGTACTTTAATTTCACTGTTCACAACCGCCTAATAATACACAGTTATATGGTCAGTGCACTATTGTTATAACTTTTGATAAGCCTCATTAATAGTTTGCAGGCGAACCTCCACATACTGCTGTAATAGTTTACTGTTGAACATCTACGAGCAGTAAAAACATAACCACATCATTCACAGTTCTTGAAGAATAAACAGATACATATGGAGCAGACACTGTCATTGCTTTTACATATGATGTAATTGTTTAACACTTATTCCACAGTTAAGCTGAAGCATTGTTGTTGTTCTAACCAACACAGGTTCCTCATCTGAAACTCAGCCGTGGACTGACTGTCTCATGACCAAAAACAGGGCCCTTATATATCCTCACAGTAATAGGTGCTGAAACTACACATTGTTCGAAGTTAAATTTACAGAAATTACAATTAAAACTTAACTCGTTAAATTAACTGAATACATCAAAAGAATGGTTCTTATGAACAGTTTCTTCCACTACAAGAGTTAAGCCGAATAATTTGTTTGAATAATGAAATTAACAAATATCATTACACAAACAATACTTTTGACAAAACTATTAATTACTTTGGAATCAATGAAAGGCTGGTTATGCTAACATGTTTTCGAATAGACCAGATGGATACTTAAAGATTACTAGCATTTTGTCTTCCAAACATTTATAAGTAGTGCAGAATTTATATTTGTTTATATGCCAATGATAGAATTTAAGTTGTGAAACAATTACTGATTTCTCCCTATAATGAAAGATACTAATTAGGAATAGTCAAAATAAATTAGAAAATCAATTGCATACATACAACTAGGCACAAAATTAGATCTGGTTTATATTGTGTAAAACTGAGGGCCAACCTTTCTCTTTTATGAAGATACATATTATACATGCGTATGTTAATGGTAAATAGTTAAAAGTAACAAAACAAATTTAAGGAGGCAGATGGCAAAACAAGAGGAGAATTAAAATTATCCCAGCTTGCTTTGTCACTTCACCCCCTCATTGGATTGACGAGATACATATTGCAAATAGCTAAATGGGAAATTCAATGACCACAAGTGACGCCAGAAATTGGGTTTAACAATGTACACACAAAAAAATTATTACATAAGAAATCTTATCAAAAACAACAGTACATATGTTTTTTTCAAATTTATACTTATGTGAACTGGCCATGCGAAAAGCCCCATACAAAATAAATACATACAGTGTATTGCAAAATTACACAAAAGATCCACAAGTTATACTTTAAGCAAAATTTTAGACATCTTCATCATATGTGATGTCCTTTTTTGTACACGAAGATTACATTTAAAGATACATATCATTTGATACAAGTCCTATCTTGCTAAACAAAAATTAGTCCTTATGGGTAGCAAAGAAAGTAAATTACACTGCGTATTGCAGTTCATATTTAGACAAAAAATTTCACTTGCTCAATGTTTAGTATTTTTTGCAATCACTTTCACTTTTTCAATGAGCTTTTATACACTGTCTCGCCTAGGTCCAAGTGGCAGTTAGTTATGAAATGCACTGCTGTCAGTTCCCTTGGAGGTGGTTCTGCTCCACCATAGCACATGAAAAAATGAGACAAAATACCCTACTTTAGTACACTTATACTTCTAACTTAAATCTAAGAAAAAAATTGTTTAACACTAATGGCAAATGATAGTCATTCCATCATAAATAAATACATAGTTCTCAGAAATTACAATAATTAGCACCAAATTTGACTGTAGTACAGCAGGTGTAGATTAGTAAAAATTTTTAATCAAGTGCACATTACACTACAAAACATTACTCGAAGTCATAACTGTCTGAAACTTATTAAACTTGGAAGACTTTTTTCTTTCCCACTTGCAAAATATCAAAAACTCAAGATGTGCAATAGCACAAATTTACTAATCATTAAGTTATAAAAAAAAAGAATAGTCACCATTACATATCTTAATTACTATTAAATTCAAAATTAAGGGGATGGAAGTTGTTCCAAATCATTGCTCTATTTCTCCACTCTGAGTACTACTGTCATTCATACAGAAAATTAAATCCTCACAAAATGCTTCCACTTAGTTTACCTGTCAGAATATTCACATCTGTTTAGCACCACAGTTACCAGTTAATAAGCAAAATTACTGTTCTTCATCCCAGTATTACCACTTCAAGCTCATAATTCCTCAGAACACTAATAGAAGTTTTCAGATAACCTATAGATCCAATGATGCAGCATCATGTGGCTTGTAAATATTGTCTTTCTGTTAATCTCTTATTCCAGCTGCAGTGTCGTGAATTGCACATTATACCCAGTGCCCTGTGTTGCCTTGTTTGCAATTAAATCATCAGTACAGTTCCACCACATTTGTTTGTATACAGGTACCTTTTTGTTAATCATGTCTGCCAGCTTCATTATTACGCTTACATTTCTTATCTTGTTAGTTAGTTGAGTGCATTCTCAAAAAAATGAGAAAGTAATCCCTGCTGCAGAGACAGGCTCCCTTACCATTAATACCCTAACATTATTCATTATTTTATTATTTCATTATTGTTTCATTACCTAATAAATAAACACCTGCTCTGCTTATCTAATGCAAAATTGACTCTACCGAAAAACACTTTGCTAAGGCAAACTTAAATCTCATTACTGATCAGACAAAATTATCACTCAGAAAAACTATTATTTCACTGTATTCCATCAATTTGCTTAAGATTCTAGCCTGAAGGGCGATATACATACAAACCTTGCTTACTCTTTCCACACACATTACTCCAGGAAACTATGTCTAAAGTTGTAATTCCTTAATGTTAGAAAAGGCTGTGCCATAAGAAACTTCTATAGGCAGACAGTTAGCTCAGTATACTGATGGCACTGACCACGATTAATATTAAGCTCTAGTATTCAAGATGGTTTATACTGCACATTGTCTCTGCTGCTGCACCAAATTATACTAATTTCACACATGAGCTCATTACTTCAGATGGTAATTATCCTCCACATATGCTGACACCTTTCATTTTCAGTTTACCTTACCTCATTGTTTGACAGAAATTCTTTAACCATGGTACCACTTTATTTTCTTCCATAACACAACATACTATATACAGATAACCCTGAAGAAAACTTTTCTGACATATTTCTATACTACAGCACCCTACAGTACAAAATTACTTGAAAGTCGAAAATATAATGTTTGTGATTCACTTACAAACTACAGATTGGATAGGAGAAGAGTTCAACTGCCTCAAAAAACTTGAAAAATGAGACAGACAGCTGGCGTAAGCATTATCGCCACATAATGAATCCAACACAGTGTGTTGAACCCGCTACTCACTAATTGCACAAGAAATTAGTCCCAAATATTACATCACTGCTGATATTTTGAATCACCAAGAAATTGTATTTTAACAGCTGTCCTCCCAATTCTACATTTAATAGTACCTCACATGTCACATTCGGTGATAGCTTACTAGTAGCACTAATAATTTTTATTTCAGAAACATGCATCACTATTACACCCTTTGTGTTCTCAGTAGATTCAGATAATGACAGTGAAATACCATTCAAATCACTACCACTGTCCAGTAAACACTTAACATGTATCCCTTGTACACTTGTTGTTATTACAGTTTGACACACTTCCTTTTTAGTTACCATGTGATGATGTCCATACAACAAATCCTCATTAATCCTTTCTTTACTTAACACATTGTCCTCATTATTAATTAAAAATCCAATACCCCATTCTTATCACTACTGGACTCGTCATTGCTATCATCATTACACGTACAGTCAGAATCAGACACACTTTCACATATGCTATGCTTTAGATTTCGTACCCCTTCCACTTTTTTCTCTATTTCAGTCACTTTTGAATCTACGATTTCATTTACTACTTCCATTTTTTTTCTCTACCACTACTGCACACTTGGTTTCTACCTCAGTTTCTGAATAATTTTTAATCTGATCAATTTGTTTCTCAAGTTTAACCCTATTTCCAGCACATTGTTTCTTGAAAACCTCCACCTCCTTACTATTTACTATATGTCAGCACAAAGCTTCTTCCTCTCTTCCACACATTTATGCCCCAATGTTAATTTCTCATTAGTATTATCCCAACCTTTAGCTACCACATCAAATGTCGTATTTAATTCTGAAAGATTAGAGCTAACTACCTGAATCTTCTTTTTAATTTCTTTCTTCAGTTCAACCCTTAAGCTAAACCTGTCAGTTCTAATGCTATAAGTTTTGTTTTCCGCCCTGATAATGTCTTCTTTCATACTACTTTCCAGCCTATTCATATTACTTTCCATGTCTTCTTTTTTACTCATATTATTCATAACATACCTTAACATTTTGCCCCAATTTCCATCTGCCATAAACTTTTTCCCTTGCTGAGTTTCGCTACTAGGTTTCTCCTCCTTAAACTTAATTCAGTACTGTTTTTGTCCATTTCGCTCACATTACCATGCAATGCATATGACGCTTTTATCATCCTATCTATAATAGGACTTTCATCCCTATCCTTCAAAGTTACAGTCATGTTTGATTTATAATCGTCACTGTCTACAGAACCAGTCACACTTAATTCATCCTGTTCATTTAACAACTTAACCTCTACAGCTTTGTCCTGTCTTGTTTGCTAAGGGCACCCATTATGTATCACTTAATACGAAACAGCTTTTGCGATGACTTACCTTGTTTTTAATTACTCATCTTCTACTGCTCTGCAGCTTCTGTTATTGTAGTTGTCATCTCGATTTTTCGTCTGCTGTGCATTGTAATTCTCTCGGCAAAGCATCTTGTTTATCTCAATCAGCTGTGTCCACCGGCGTGCGGCTTGGCTGCTCATGTACTCAGTGGCTGCTTGCATAGAACCCGCTCGCTGATTGGCTGCTATCCTACTATGGCCATAAAACCCCAGCACTGATTGGCTGTATCATCACTACACTCTAAATTGCTCTTGATTTCACTTCTCAAAGTTGGCGAGTCTTTGTTTATTGTGGCTATGTACAATAATCCTCACCCGCCAGGGCACCACATGTAGCAGGTTCCACCTGCTTTTTATTATCCTTCGTTTGTTGTCCTCCATGTCAATGTACTGCGTTGCTACACTGGCTAAAAAATGGGTTGTGACTTCTATAAATAATGTAGCCGACAGATGTCCAGTTGCATTTCACAGTACTTTAATTTCACTGTTCACAACCGCCTAATAATACTCACTTATATGGCCAGAGTACTATTGTTATAACTTTTGATAAGCCTCATTAATAGTTTGCAGGCGAACCTCCACATACTGCTGTAATAAGTTATTGTTGAATGAAATGATAATTAAATGGACACCCTAGCTGCAAACAGGCATTGATGTACTTCATTGGGGACATGTTGAAAATGTGTGCCCCGACCGGGGCATCTTCGAGTCCCGGTCGGGGCACACATTTTCAACATGTCCCCAATGAAGTACATCAACGCCTGTTTGCAGCTAGGGTGTCCATTTAATTATCATTTCATTTCTAGCAAATCTGCATGGTCATCCATGGTAACTGTTCTTTCGGGAACAGATACTACCGTCATATATAGTTATTGTTGAACATCTATGAGCAGTGAAAACATAACCAGATAATTCACAGTTCTTGAAGAATAAACAGGTACATATGGATCAGACACCGTCTTTACTTTTACACATGGTGTAATTGTTTAATACTTATTCCACAACTGAGCTGAAACATTGTCGTCGTTCTAACCAACACAGGTTCCTTGTCTGAAACTCGGCCGTGGACTGACTGTCTCATGACCAAAAATCGGGCCCTTATATATGCTCACAATAATAGGTGCTGAAACTACACATTGTTTGAAGTTAAATTTACAGAAATTACAATTAAAACTTAACTTGTTAAATTAACTGAATACATCAAAAGATTGGTTCTTATGAACTTTCTTCCTCTACAAGTGTTAAGCCACGTTATTTGTTTAAATGATGAAATTAACAAATATCATTACACAAACAATACTTTTGACAAAACTGTTAATTACTTTGGAATTAGTGAAGTGCTGGTTTTGCTAACATGTTTTCAAATAGAGCCAATAGATACAAAAAGATTACTAGCATTTTGTTTTCCAAACGTTTATAATTAGTGCAGAATTTATATTTGTTTATATGTCAAAGTAGAAATTGAGTTATAAAACAATTACTGATTTCGCCCTATAATGAACGATACTAATTAGGACTAGTCAAAATAAATTAGAAGATCAATTACATACATACAACTAGGCACAACATTAGATCTGGTTTATATTGTTTAAAACTGAGGGCCAACCTTTCTCTTTTATGAAAATACAGATTCTACTCAGGTATGTTAATGGTAATTAATTAACAGTAACAAAACAAATTTAAGGCGGCAGATGGCAAAACAAGAATTGAAATTATCCCAGCTTGCTTTGTCACAGCGCCTGGTAGAATTTTGCACAGAGCATAATTTAAACATAGCTAACGCCTGGTTTAAGAATCATGAAAGAAGGTTGTGTACATGGAAGAGACCTGAAGACACCAGAAAGTTTCAGATTAGTTAGACAGAGATTTCAGAACCATATTTTAAATTGTGAGACATTTCCAGTAGCAAATGTGGACTGTGACCACAATTTATTGGTTATGAACTGTAGATTCAAAACTAAAGAAATTGCAAGAAGGTAGGAAATTAAGAAATAGGACCTGGATAGAGTGAAAGGACCAGAGGTTGTTGCAAATATCAGAGGGACCATTAGGCAAGGATTAACTTAACTAAAACAGGGAAAAGGAATACAGTAGAAGATGAATGGGTAGCTTTGAGAGACAAAATAGTGAAGGCAGCAGATGATTAAATATGATGTAAAAATACAAGACCTAATAGAAATCCTTGGATAACACAGGGAATACTGAATTTAATTGATGAAAGGAGAAAATATAAAAACACAGTAAATGAGGCAGGTGAAAGGGGATACAAATGTTTAAAAATGAGATTGATAGGAAGTACAAAACGGTTAAGCAGGAATAGGTAGAGGACAAATGTAAGGATTTAGAAGCATATTTCACTAGGTGAAAGATAGATACCATCTACAGGGAAATTGTAGAGGCCTCTGGAGAAAAGAGAAGTATCTGAATAAATACAAAAGCTCATTTGAAAAATCAGTCCTAAACAAAGAAGGGAAAGCTGAAAGGTGGAAGAAGTATAGAGAGGGTCTATACAAGGGAGATGAAAAGAAAGTCGGTATTTTAGAAGTGGAAGAGGACATAGAGGAGGATGAAATGGGAGATACGACACTGCGAGAATAATTTGATGGAGCACTGAAAAACCTAAGTTGAAACAAGGCTCTGGGAGTAGATGACATTCTGTCAGAACTACTGACAGCCTTGGAAGAGCAAGCCATGACCGAACTCTTCCATCTGGTGTGCCAGATGTATGAGACAGGCGAAACACTGTCAGACTTCAAGAAGAATGCAATAATTCCAATTCTACAGAAATCAGGTGCTGACAGATGTGAATATTACTGAGCTACCAGTTTAGTTAATCACAGTTACAAAATACTAACACAAATTCTTTATAGAAGAATGGAAAAACTAGTAGAAGCCGATCTATGGGGAGATCAGTTTGGATTCCAGAGGAATTTAGGAATATGCGGGGCAGCACTGAACCTATGACTTGTCTTAGAAGATAAATAAAGGAAAGGCAAATCTACATTTATAAAATTTGTAGACTCAGAGAAAGCTTTTGATAATGTTGACGAGAGTACCCTCCTTGAAATTCTGAAGGTAGCAGGAGTAAAATACAGGGAGCAAAAGGCTATTTACAATTTGTACAGAAACCAGATGGCAGTTATAAGAGTCTCAAGGGGCATGGAAGGGAGTGAGACAGGGTTGTAGGCTACTGCTGATGTTATTCATTCCGTGCATTGAGCAAGCAGTAGAGGAAACAAAAGAAACATTTGGAATAGGAATTAAAGTTCCCAAAAAAGAAATAAATGAGGTAGAGACAGCAAAGGACTTAGAAGAATAGAATGAACAGTATCTTGAAAAGAGGATATAAGATGAACATCAACAAAAGCAAAACACGGATAATAAAATGTAGTTGAATTAAATCAGGTGATGTTGAGGAAATTAGATTGGGAAATTAGATACTTAATGTAGTAGATGAGTTTTATTATTTGGGCAGCAGAGGATACAAAGTGTAGACTGACACTGGCTAGAGAAGTGTTTATGAAGAAAGGAAGTTTGCTAACATCGAACATAGATTAAGTGTTCTGAAGATTTTTCTGAAAGTATTTGTATGGAGTGTAGCAATGTGTGGTTGTGAAACACTGATGATAAGCAGTTTAGACAAGAAGCGAATATGAGCTTTTGAAATGTGATGCTACATAAGAATGCTAAAGATTAGGTGGATAGATCAATAACTAAATGAGGAGGTACTGAGTAGCATTGAGGAGAAAAGAAACTTGTGATACAACCTGACTAGAAGGAGAGATCAGTTGATAGGACACATTCTGAGGTATCAAGGTATCACCCGTTTAGTAATCGGGGGAAGTAGGGGGTGGGGGTGAAAAAATTGTTGAGGAGACCAAGAGATGAATACAGTAAGCAGAGTCAGAAGCATGTCGTATTCAGTAGTTATTTGGAGGTGAAAAGGGTTTTGCAGGATAGAATAGCATGGAGAGCTGCATCAAACTAGTCTTCAGACTGAAGACAACAACAACAAAAATTTTGAAAAAAGAAACCATATTAGTTTATTTGTTCATGAGGATTATATGGTAGCATTGTCAGGGGGACAAGAGAAGCCAAGTCCAGTAGAGCATGTCGGAAGAAAAGTGAAAATGTCAACAAAAGGAAACCAAGACTTTTAGCTTCTGCTTGGTGGTATACTTTTCATGTAAAGAGCTCTATAATATTACAATGGATACAGGTTTGACACGTGCAAAGTATCTGAGTTGAATTGAAAAACAGCACAAAGTGCTTGATGGAATAAAATATACAGAATCTTATGGGCTGCCTCCTTCACTCTGTATTGAATATGGGGAGAAACTAGAGCATCTTCTATCATCAGTTTACCATAGGACAGTGGTGCCTGCCACATGACAAAAACAACACATTTCATTCCAAGCTCTCTCTCTCTCTCTCTCTCTCTCTCTCTCTCTCTCTCTCTCTCTCTCTCTCTCTTCTCTCTCTCTGCTGTGGAGAAGAGGTACCACACTCACTTTTTCAAGGAAGCCATAGAGATCCACAAATATGACAGTAGCTTCAACAAGAAACTTAGGACAGCCTTCAGTTGAATGTATCCTGGATTACTGTGCTGCAATGAATGAATGTTGCAAGTAGCAAGGGGAAAACAGTGGCAGTAGTGACCACAGAAAAGCCCTTGGACATTGGCAGCCCTTGGACAGGTGCAAATAATCTGCAATCACGAGCTCAACTCCAGTCTCCCAACCGACAGTGGAGGGTAAAGCTTTGTCAGTGCCAGCCACTCCTACTGGCAAAACGTCAGACAATTGTCAGCCAGAGAACCCGAAACAGAACCCAACAGGCAATTGATTAAGGTTATTAAAAAGGAAGAATTAGGTACTTTTAAAGCTATATTGTCTGCTACTGAATGACACCAAATGATGCATTCAGTTGCTCTTAAATAAAAAATTAATATATTCCCATAGAAACCTAAAAATACTGCATGAAAATGAAGATGAAAAGGGGTGCAAGAAGTTGTCAAGAAAAAAAAATTGTTTCAGGAGCCTAAGAAGCTGATGGCTCAAATACTTATAAAGATCAACTCAGAACATTTTGTGATGAAACTAGAAATTTAATTAAACTGAGAAGGAAAGTTAAAATTGACTTTGGTGTTATAGAGTATTCTGAATGGTGCAACACCTTGAGAAAAACAATGAAGGCTGATTTTAAGAAAAATGCTGAGTCCTTTCAAGATCCAGTTTAGAGGACAAACAAGCTTAAATAAAGTGAAACAAAAGCTCATTATTGGCCAGAAAGAGATTATTGCAATAGACGGAGACAATGGTAGACTTAGTGATAAAGAGGAAATTTTAAATTTCATGAGGAACTTTTAGTCACCTATATGCAAAACAAGAAAATTACACCATTACCTGACCTCTCAAAGGAACCTCAAGTTTTGGACATATTTCCTTCTGGAGTCAAATATGCTGTTAATACCTTGAAAAAGGGCACTGCTATTGGAGTGATGAGTTGCCCTCTGAAGATTGTTTCCTGGTGAGAAACCTTACAAAACCTTTCAAATATCTGTACTTCATCTATTGACTGTTTCTCAAAAAGGAAGCATTCATGACATAAAAACTGTCCCATAAGCCTAATCAGCATTTTGTACAAAGTTTTTATAAGAATATTGTGAAATATCAGGCTCATATTTGATGCAGCTTAACCCATCAAACAGGCTGAATTCCACAGCAGCGCCGGCCGGAGTGGCCGTGCGGTTCTAGGCACTACAGTCTGGAACCGCGAGACCGCTACGGTTGCAGGTTCGAATCCTGCCTCGGGCATGGATGTGTGTGATGTCCTTAGGTTAGTTAGCTTTAAGTAGTTCTAAGTTCTAGGGGACTGATGACCTCGGAAGTTGAGTCCCATAGTACTCAGAGCCATTTGAACCATTTTTGATCCACAGCAGCTTTAGCACAATGGACACCATTTTTTTATTTAGCAAGTGATAAGCAGAACAAATAAATACTGGATGTCTTTGTATATTGATTTTGAAAAGGTCTTTGATTCAGTTAACCATCTTGCTGTCATGCAAACTGTAACTAAGCAAGGGGTTTAGCTGGCCTATATTAAAATCCTGTACCATATATATGAAACTTCTATCACTTTTGTTAGCTGCCAGAGTACCAACTCAAGAATTTCCTGTTCACAGAAGAGTGAAACAAGGTGATCCCATTGTGCAAGCTGCTCTTTGTCTTCATGGACATGGCAGACTTAACACCCTGCAGGTGAACTCAAATGATTTTGAAGAACTGTAGGTGTTGGTATCAGATCTCGCTCTACAATATCAACCTGTGGAGCTGAATATAGACCTTTCCAAGACAAAAAGTTATGTCTCATAAATGCACCACAATAGTAAACATACAATTCAAAACCATACTATTAGGCACTGAGAATAAATCTATCTTGGCCAGCTTGCAAATGTGATCTTTCGATGCATCAAGGTAGGCTGGCAAGCATTTGGAAGACATTCAACTATCATCAGGTCAAACAAGACAGAAAAATAAGTTTTTGATCAGTGTGTCCTGTTCACTTGAGACTTTGACGCTTCATGGACACAAAAGATGGAAACAGAATTACATATTGAAGCATGAGAAGTCTCTCTTGGGATTTGTAAGGGAAGACAAAAAATAGGACAGAAGATGTCAAACCAATTACCAGCATCAAGGCCATGTTAGTGGAGAGAACAGCCACTATGTGCTGGCCATGCTGCCAGAAGAAACGACGACAGATGAACACAGGTGGTGCTGCAGTTTAGTCCAAGAGACAGATAGACAGACCAGGAGGAAGACCAATGGGACAAAGACCTTGGAATACTAGTGATGTCAACTGGCTGAATATGACCCAATTCTTTTCTCATGGAAGCAGAAGTTGCAGAGATACCTCATCTCAGAACCTGAAGAGGCCACATTATTTGATGATGGAAATGACTGATGATGATGATGGTCACATTAAATATGTGGTGGTGGACCAATATGTGACTTTCCTGTACACTGCATCCTGTAGTGCTGTCCACTTCGTGCTTGACTAGGACCTCCAAACAGTGGAGTTTGCCATTGTGTTCAATCTTTATAGTGAATTTGATGGTAGGGTGAAGAGAGTTCAGATGTTGAAGAACCTCCTTAGGCCTTTCACTCCCATATGACCTGATAACAGTACAAGCATTTAATTCACAGGGAAAGTGAAGATGACACACGAAGTGTATTGTTTGGGTACTGAATGATTGGATAAAAGCAGCTATAGATACTGACTCTAAGAATGCAGCTTTTTGCAATTACCCACTGACTTGAATGATTTTCAGAAAGATAGTGGAATATGCAAAGAAGGAAAACAATATTAAAAATGAAATGACACAGTTTCAGAGACTTTACTGGTCTTGTACAGATATGATTTTATGTATATACACTGAAATAGTGAGTAAAAGGCTGGAAATCAAACCCAGGACTCCTCTTTACTAGGCAGAGGCATTAGCTGCAAAGCCACCTTGGCACAGTGGTTCACACAACTGCACGGATTACCCTGACATGCCTCCCTGCTGGCAGTAAGAATTTGTGTTGAAGAAGGAGATGGTACTGGAGTAATCTGTGCACATATGTGAACCTCTGTGCCAGTGTGGCTCAGTGGTTAACGCACCTGCCTATTAAGTATGGGACCCGGTTTGATTCCCAGTCCTGGAACAAATTTTCACTAGACTCTTCAATCCATATTCACTATGCTATGTGATCAAAAGTGCCCGGACACCTGGCTGAAACTGACTTACAAGTTTGTTGTGCTCTCCATCAGTAATGCTGGAATTCAATATGGTGTTGGCCCACCCACAGCCTTGATGACAGCTTCCACAAGCAAGAACTACATGTAAGTACAGACCCAGTGATACCATTATCAAACAAATTCTCAGCACTTGTAGCAGATTGTGGCAGCACAATAGACATAAACAAACCAGAAAGTAATCACAAAACTCCCGCTAAAGAACCAAAAAAGAACTTTCCAACCTTAAGATGCACCAAAGGGCTTCGTCTGTATGCCGACAGTCAAGGAAAAGATCTATCCAAACGTTTTCGCGAAAGTATGCCTTCAAAGCATTCAGTTTTTGTGAAAATCAAGCCTGGTGCAATGTTAAATGCAGTGGTGGAGAATATTACAATAGAAACAAGTCAATTGGACAAAGACACTCACGTTGTGATTATTGGCGGTGGCAACGTCGTATACAAAAACGAAAGCAAGACAGCCCTACGAGGCTTCCGTAACATATTACCAAAACTATTTCAAACGAACATTGTCATCACAAACGTGCCAGTGCTATATGATTTACCACTGTGGTCATGTGTAAACAAAGAGATTCGACACTACAATTCTGAGCTAAAGAAACTGTGTGATAAATTTAGCCATGTACATTTGATAGACTTAAGTAAGACGACTCGTGATGAACATACAAAACACGGATTCCACTTAAAATAGGAAAGGGAAGGCCAAGCTAGTTTCCCACATAAGCAAACTGTGCGAGAAAGACAGCGTGGAGAAAGCTCCAATTGCTCTGGGCTACAACAGCGAGACTTTTTTAGAATAAAGGACCATAATAATAGTTTTCAGGGATGTATTTCGGATATGACTGAGTCCCATGCACGCAAAGAAAAGCCAGGCTGTGAAGTAAGTGCTCAGTCACTGCAGGTCAGTTCCAAAACTCCAGTGTATGCAAAATGTTGTAAAAAGTGTAACTCAAACAATTTTGATTCATGCAAAATGGTAAATAAACAAGAAGGGATAACACCCTTAAAGTTAATGCACTTAAATGCGCAATATCTCGGAAACAAACTAGACATTCTACAAATATTCATAGAGGAACACTTGCCACATGTACTAGTAATAACGGAACATGGGCTAAAATGCAGTGAAATAATATACTATAGATTAGAAGGTTACTTACTAGCAAGTAGTTATTGTAGGCAAAACCATAAAGGCGGTTGTGTGGCAATTTATGTTAATAAGGATGTAGAAGCTAAAAAAATTTCCTTTCTTGAACACCACACCAAAGAAGGATCAAATGAAATGACAGGTATTGTACTCCACAGTAATGATCTTAAGTTACCAAAGCATAAAGTGATTGGAGTGTATAGGCCACCAAATGCTGATGTAATGCTGTTTATAGATAAACTTAGTAGTGTTGCTGGTCAGGCTGGTTCTAATGACCTTACTATATTAGGTGACCTTAATATAGATGCAAACTCAAATAGTATATTAAACTTGAAACTTAGTGATGTACTGACCTCATACAACCTTGTAAATATAGTGAACTCTGACACCAGAGTGACGGACACATGTTCCACTAGAATAGATTATGCTATAATCAACAAAGACGTTATAGATAAGGTAAATTACAGTAACTTAGATTTTCTTTATTCTGACCACTTCTGTCAGGTGATAGAATACAAAAATTCAGTTGTGCCTAAAATAACAAAAATTGTGCTACAGAAACGAATGCTGAATACCTCAAATATTAATGCTCTTAAAGACAAACTAGCGAATGAGAAATGGGATTCTGTGTACCAGGTAAAAGGGTCGGATGAGAAATGGAATGAATTCTACTCAACCCTATTACATAATTATGAATATAGCTGTCCAGTCAGAGAAATCCAGAAGGTAGTTCAACACTGTCAAAATGGAAGTAATCCTAGACTAAAACTCCCAACAAATCTGATTAGGCTCAGGCAGCAAGTAAATGATCTAAACCAGCTTTATAAATCTACTACTAAGCAGGTTTTCAAGGAAAAATACAATAGGGCCAAGTAAACTTTTAAAACTGAAATTGTCAACCTAAGGAAGCAGATTAACAGCAAAACAATAGAACAGTCTGACAACATAAGCAAAGCATCTTGGAAGCTGATTGACAAATACCGAAAAGGTCCCAACAAGATGAACATGGAACCACTCAGCATAAGACATGATGGTAACATTATAAAATACCCAGATACTATATGTAATATTTTTAATAACTACTACATTTCGGTGAACAATCAATGCATATTGCAGATTCACAGATACAGATCCGGTGCCATCTCTCAAAGTGTACCGAATTTGAAATTGTGGAAGTGAATGAGCAGGAGGTTCGCAGGGCAATATACATGCTAAAGAAAAAATTTTGATCTGGATGAGATGGCATATCCAGTGCTATTACTAAAGCATGCTTAAAAGAAATTTCTAAACCTCTTACTCACCTGATTAATTGCAGCATTAGAGAAAACATTTATCCAACGGTTCTAAAAATGAGTGTATTGAAACCAGTGTATAAAAAGGGAAGTAAGGAAGAAGTCTCCAACTATAGACCAATATCATTAATTCCCACTTTTAGTAAGATATTCGAAAGCATTATCCTTTCTCAGCTAAGTGCCTTTTTCAAAAAACATAAAATGCCTGTAGATTCTCAGCATGGCTTCAGAAAAGAGCTAAGTACAACCACAGCAGTTACACAGTTCATCCATGAAGTTTACTGTCTGTTGGACCAGAAGATGCAGACTGCAGGTATATTTTTGGAACTGACAAGAACATTTGACATGGTAAACCATAGCGTACTTCTTAAAAAGCTAAAATCTTATAGTATTGGGGATTAAGCCATGAATCTTCTAACCACGTACCTGTTGAATCGTAAGCAAAGCACTAAATTGTCATACAAACTAGATAATAAAATCATGAACTCCCAGTCTATATACGACATTGCACAACCCATTGACTTAGCTATGCAGTTGACACATCAATCTTATTCTATGGGACTGAATCTAAAGAGCTAGAATCTCTTGCTACTAGTGGTGTAACAGAAGTAACAAAATACTTCAATGATCAGGGACTCTAGGTGAATGCCACCAAATCTCATCTACTGACATTTAAAACAAGCAGTTCTCATCACAACAATATGAACAGTGTGTGTATTATCTCTGCAACAGAAAATGGTAACTGTAAATTCCTGGGCGTATATGTTGATGAAAATTTGCGGTGGACATACCACATTAATTTCGTATGCAGAAAAGTCAGTAGTGCCATATATCTCCTCAGCCAGCTTGCAAAGATTGTTCCTAGCCAAGCACTGAAATTAGTATATTATGGAACACTTTACCCCTTTCTCAATTACGGAATTGAACTATGGGGCTGTGCAGCTGATGTACATGTACAAGTCAACCAACAGAAGCTATCAAGGACAGTGATGTACACGATCACAACACCAGAACAAAGTGTAACTATTTCTGCAACAGAACAACATTAAAAATGACTGATAGAAGTCCATATATCAGTGGTTTGATTTGGTATAACAAGCTACCAAACTCTCTAAGAACGTACACGGGAAATGTTTTTAAAACAAAATTAAAATCTTTTCTAATAGAAAAATGTTTGTATTCTTTCAATGAATTTTAAGATAGTGATTGTAACATGAGGCATTAGCATATCAGTTGTAATGTGATAAATGTAAAAAATAGACATAAGAAGCAACAGCTACAGAATATAGTGTATTTTATAAGTATAAATATAACCATAGTATTAAGTCTGACGTTTGCAAAAGCCATCATTATGATGGCTCCATGCAAAGAAAATGTAAATAAATAAAAAAAACTAGGTGCTAAAGCAAGAAAGTGACTTTATATGAAATACAATAGATTAAATGTTAGTGTGCAACCAGAGGATGGAGAATGAGTTACAGGCACTTCCTACACACCCGGAGTCTGTCCACCCAGAGCCAGCTCAGAAAGAAGGCCAATCCACAAAGCACAGCCTTAACAACACCTCCCACTTTTACAGGAGTGATGGCAAGCAGAGGACAGTAGTTGGTTAGGCCCTACGACCCAATCATGTTCAGCCTAGCAGAGGTGGTTTTCATGAGCAATAATTTTCCCTGCAACCTCACCAACTTTGTATTCATAATGAGCCAGCTAGACCAAGAGTATGTGGCCAAAGTGCAGAACATAATCACCATTCTGCTGATGCAGCCTTCACATTAGTGACTAAAAGAGGAGTTAACCCGCAAATTTCATTATTGGAGGAACAATAGGCACCATCAGCTACTGTGACAAGGCCATCTCAGTTCCTGTGCCATCTACAAAGCCCCGCACAGTCTGACTTGGCCAATCGTGTGCAGGCCCCACACGAATGGTGCCCAGTATCACTGCTGCGGCAGCCTACAATGCTGTAGCCCCACCAGCAAGGTTCACTCCAAAGCAGCGCATGTCACCTGCAGTCACCGCCTCAGACGCTAACCTGTACAACCTTGTTAAAAGCTTGGCCATTCAGGTGACAGCATTAAGCACACAGATCGACCAGTTGGCACACTCATGGCCAGAGGGCTGCAGGAACTCCAGCAGTAGCAGCCAGCTGAACTGGCTTGTGCAACCTGCAGTGCAGTACCAGCTGTTCTAGCACTGCTCTTTCGTCCTCAGATCAGCTGCTGAGTGGCCTTTGCCAGTATCTTGCTTGCTTCGGCAACAAAGCAACAAACTATCAGTCCCCCTGTTCACACACAAATGCCAGCTGCTACTGGGCCTACATGCACCTGGCTGCAATGCAATACCCAGGCACCTCTTCTAGTGAAATAGGTTGGCAGTGTTAAGTATGTTATCAATAGTGGTGCTGATCCGTATATATTCCCCCAATCTATGTGAAGAGACTACAAGCTATTAGCCAACATTGCAAATGCCCAGCTGATTGATTCAACAATGAATTTGACAATAACAGGACAGCAGTGATGGGCTGCTTTCTTCAGCATAAATCCCTGAAGTCCCCTGTACTATACCAGACACACTGGACAAATCTCCAGAGCTCATTCGTCAACCTGGTGCACTGAGGGATGTCAAATATTCGATGGCCCACCACATCCTAAATACACCTGGTGTACCCACCTTGTGCTGTCCGAGTGCACTTGTACCCAATAGACTCATAGCAAAGGTCACATTCGAGGCCATGTCGTGACAAGATATTGTTCGACCATCAGAGAGTCCACGTTCCTCTGCCTTGCACTTAGACCCAAAGAAAGACAATTTGTGGCGACCATGGAAGGACTATCGTGCCTTAAATTCATGAATGGTGCCAGACCAATATCCAGTTCCTCACCTCCAGAATTTTAGCCATGTCTTGGAGGACTCAGTTACATTTGCAAAATCAACCGAACGAAGATGTGGCACTGGAAGACATTCATAAAATTGCAATCACCATGCTCTTTGTGTATTTCAAGAGCATGTATACGAATGTTCAGTCTTTGTAATGCTGGCCTGAATAGGCACAATTTCCTGGATGGCACCTTACGAGGCTTATCATGTGGTTTTAAGTACCTCAACAACCTCAGGTTCTCAGTCACCCGAGCTCCACTGTTGTCACATAACAAGCTTCTTTCGACACCTGAGTGAGACCAGCATCATCATTAGCTTCCCAAAGTGCATATTTGGGGTCATGGAAGTTGAGTTTTTAGGAAATTTAAACACCCCTAGCTACTACTGGACAATATACAGGTGGTGTTGAACATGAGCACCCTCATGCGCACAAAGCAAAAAGACTTACACCACTACCTCGGTATAACAAACTTTTACCAGCGCGATATGCCTAAGGTCGCTACAGTGCTGGAACATCTGATTGCAGTGCTATGCACCCCCACCTCAAAGGGAAGGGCTCCTGTTATTTTGTCTGCAACTCGTGGTCTAGTGTCCAGCATTGCTACCTCTGGTTTAGGGGTCCCGGGTTTGATTCCTGGCCGGTTTGTGGATTTTCTCTGCCCAGGGACTGGGTGTTTGTGTTGTCCTCCTCCTCCTCCTCCTCCTCATCATCATCATCATCATCATTGGCTTGATTGGACTGTGTAAACACTGAACTGTGTAAAAAATTGGGACTTGATATGGGCATTAATGACCATGTTGTTGAGCACGCCACAAACCAAACATCATCATCATCATCATCATCCTGTTATTTGGGTGGATGCAATGGAGAGAAGTTTCATTGTGTCCAAATGGAGCCTCACAGAAGCAATACTGCTTGCTCACCCAGTGTGTGTCACTGAACTGGGCATTGTTGTGGATGCCAACCAGACTGCCATAGGCACAGCACTTTGACAACATGTTGATGGTAGCTGGCAGGTACTTGGTTTCTTCTTGCACAAGTGATTAGAGTTGCAATGTGCCTGGAATGCTGACAACCATTTGAGGCAGCAAAATACTACTGCGGCTCTGTAGAAGTCCATCCCTCTGTGATTTTCACCAATCACAGGCCTCTGACTAAAGAATTTCAGAACAGGAGTACCAAGTGTATGGCGTGCCAATTCCAGCAGTTGGAATATGTCTCACAGTTCTCTATGGTCAGCTTCCGTATTACCAGAATTGACAATATCATGGCTGACTGTTTGTTCTGCACTTGTGCCATTATTTCTCCTCCTGTGAACTTTGAGGATGTTACCCAAAAACAAGAGAGTGACAAACAACTGGACAGCTTCTGCCAAGATACATCCAGTGGCCTATGACTTGCACTAGTGCCCATTCATTCTTCCACCAGTAAGACCAGTATACTGTTTCTAAAGGCACACACCGCCCATTTCTCCCTGGAGAAATTTCAGTGCAGTGCTTTCAAATGTGTCCACAAAATGTAATGCCCTGGTATCAACACCAATTGCCCTGGAAAGGCTACCATCAATAGGCATGCACCTGCACTGCATGTCAGTGTGCCAAAGTCTGGAGGCACACCCAGGCACCTGTTGGTGCCTTTCCCAATGTGACACACAGTTTTGCCCACACCACATGGACCTTGTAGGCCCCACTCCCTTTGTCGCAAGACAAAGGCTGACTGTTGTGTATGACTTCATATGCAATGGTAAGGAGAGGTAATGTACAGAGTTGTGCAGCAACTGTCATCATAGGAAAGCTGGATAGGATAAGAAATGATTAGCAAACAAGTTAACACAGTAAACTGAAGATTTACTTAACTTGTGTTTCTCCAAGTGTATGAAGCCTCATTACAAATAAAGTAGCAAGAAATAAAGCCTGGCTATCAATATCAACAAGAATGAGGGTCTCTACTATGAACAATGGAGTCTTTTAGCAAAGAGGCTCCAAGTCTCAGTGGGCTAAGTGACTCTCACAGGTCACCTCATATTTTGTCGGCAGAACGCGTACGTAGCCCAGAGCTGCTGGAGTTGTTGCTCAGTGGGTATGCTCCATTGTGTCCACCAGATCCCAAATGACTGCTTTTGGTGATTAACAGAAACTTGCAATTCCGTTGCCAATTTTGACACCTGTGGTCGGCCGGAGGCAACACACACAGCAGACATCATCACCAAGACTATCGCCACCACCTTTTCCGACACCTGGGTGGCACACTTCAGCTGCCCCATTCGTGTCATAATGGGCCTCGGTGGCCTGTTTGACTGTGTGCTGTTCACATATGTTGCCCAATTGTGTGATGTGCAGCTACACAGAACTTCCACCTACCACTTAACATCTAACGGTATGGTCGAATGGTTCCATCAAACGCTGAAAATCTCCCTAACTTTCCCATATGCCACCTGGATGAAAGCACTCACATTAGTACTGCTGTGCCTGTGAGTGGCACCAATGGAAAAGATAAATGCTTCAAATGCCGACCTTGTCTACCAGCAATCCCTTGCCATACCTGGTGATTTAATGGTGGAGTTACGACTACCCCGTGATGCCTCAGTTCCCCCATCTCCCACTGGCAGAATGTCTGCACACCCACAAGGCCTTTGACCTCATGCACTAATGTGAATGGTGCAGGCAAAGTATTCATACATGCCGATCTAGCCACCGTGTCATGCTGTGCACCAGTCTGGTACAGGTAGCACTTCAGCCAACCTACTCAGAACCACACTGTGTCATCATCCATAGTGAGAGAACCTGTGACAACGAGTGCAATGGCAAGCCAACCCAAGTGTCAACTCACTGAGTCAAGCTGGCTTATGTCTTGTCTGTCCTGCAGCCATTCACTTCTTTGATCCAGCATGAGAAAGTGGCATGTGATGTATGAGTGTCCATTATAAATTTGGATAGGATTTTATTTGCTTGGGTGATCGTGACTGAACTTCAGAAAATTTTGAGCAGTCATCCACCTGCATTCATCAACCACACCCATGGTGTCTGGAGATGCTCCATTTAAAAAATTGGGATTCATCTTTACAGTGACAAAGATGAGAAAATGTGGAATGTAAGTCCCAGTAGCATTCATGCCACATAAAGACATGATTGTTACTCATTGTTCAACAGAAGAAATAGCTGTAACCAATGGGTGAGATCACTTTAGAAGTTTTTGTTGAC
This sequence comes from Schistocerca nitens, assembly GCF_023898315.1. Classification (NCBI taxonomy): domain Eukaryota; kingdom Metazoa; phylum Arthropoda; class Insecta; order Orthoptera; family Acrididae; genus Schistocerca; species Schistocerca nitens. Next base: position 601,697,788 of record NC_064619.1, on the reverse strand, counting down.
ACTGGAAAACTCAGTTTCATCAATGTTGTAGATATTCTAGGCTTTGAGCAAATAATTCAATCTTAGTTCCTTAAGTGTTCCATAATATTGTTGTTGTTGTTGTTGTTGTGGTCTTCAGCCCTGAGACTGGTTTAATGCAGCTCTCCATGCTACTCTATCCTGTGCAAGCTTCTTCATCTCCCAGTACCTATTGCAGCCTACATCCTTCTGAATCTGCTTAGTGTATTCATCTTTTGGTCTCCATCCATGATTTTTACCCTCCACACTGCCCTCCAGTACTAAATTGGTGATCCCTTGATGCCTCAGAACATGTTCTGCCAACCGATCCCTTCTTCTAGTCAAGTTGTGCCACAAACTCCTCTTCTCCCCAATTCTATTCAATACCTCCTCATTAGTTATGTGATCTACCCATCTAATCTTCAACATTCTTCTGTAGCATCACATTTCGATAGCTTCTATTCTCTTCTTGTCTAAACTATTTATGGTCCATGTTTCACTTCCATATATGGCTACACTCCAACAAATACTTTCAGAAACAACTTCCTGACACTTAAATCAATACTCGATGTTAACAAATTTCTCTTTTTCATAAACGCTTTCCTTGCCATTGCCAGTCTACATTTTACGTACTCTCTACTTTGACCATCATCAGTTATTTTGCTCCCCAAATAGCAGACCCCATTTACTACCTGAAGTGTCTCATTTCTTAATCTAATTCCCTCAGCATCACCCGACTTAATTCGACTACATTCCATTATCCTCGTTTTGCTTTTCTTGATGTTCATCTTATACCCTCGTTTCAAGACACTGTCCATTCCGTTCAACTGCTCTTCCAAGTCCTTTGCTGTCTCTGACAGAATTACAATGTCATCGGCGAACCTCAAAGTTTTTATTTATTCTCCATGGATTTTAATACCTACTCCGAACTTTTCTTTTGTTTCCTTTACTTCTTGCACAATATACAGATTGAATAGCATCAGGGAGAGGCTACAACCCTGTCTCACTCCCTTCCCATCCACTTCTTACCTTTCATGTCCCTCGACTCTTATAACTGCCATCTGCTTTCTGTACAAATTGAAAATAGCCTTTCGCTCCCTGTATTTTACCCCTGCCACTTTCAGAATTTGAAAGAGAGTATTCCACTCAACATTGTGAAAAGCTTTCTCTAAGTCTACAAATGCTAGAAATGTAGGTTTGCCTTTCCTAAATCTTTCTTCTAAGATAAGTTGTAGGGTCAGTATTGCCTCACGTGTTCCAACGTTTCTACCGAATCCAAACTGATCTTCCCCAAGGTTGGCTTCTACCAGTTTTTCCATTCGTCTGTAGAGAATTCGCGTCAGTATTTTGCAGCTGTGACTTATTAAACTGAAAGTTTGGTAATTTTCACATCTGTCAACACCTGCTTTCTTTGGGATTGGAATTATTATATTCTTCTTGGAGTCAAAGGGAATTTCACCTGTCTCATACATCTTGCTCACCAGATGGTAGAGTTTTGTCAAGACTGGCTCTCCCAAGGCTGTCAGTAGTTCCAATGGAATGTTGTCTACTCCCGGGGCCTTGTTTCAACTTAGGTCTTTCAGTGCTCTGTCAAACTCTTCACACAGTATCATATCTCCCATTTCATCTTCATCTACATCCTCTTCCATTTCCATAATATTGTCCTCAAGAACATCACCCCTGTATAGACCCTCAACATACTCCTTCCACCTTTCTGCTTCCCCTTCTTTGCTTAGAACTGGGTTTCCATCTGAGCTCTTGAAATTCATGCAAGTGGTTCTCTTTTCTCCAAAGGTCTCTTTAATTTTCCTGCAGGCAGTATCTATGTTACCCATCGTGAGATAAGCCTCTACATCCTTACATTTGTCCTCTAGCCATCCCTGCTTAACCATTTTGCACTTCCTGTCGATCTCATTCTTGAGACGTTTGTATTCCTTTTTGCCACTTCACTTACTGCATTTTTGTATTTTCTCCTTTCATCAATTAAATTCAGTATCTCTTCTGTTACCCAAGGATTTCTACTAGCGCTTGTCTTTTTACCTACTTGATCCTCTGCTGCCTTCACTGTTTCGTCCCTCAAAGCTACCCATTCTTCTACTACTGTATTTCTTTCCGCCATTCCTGTAAATTGTTCCCTTATGCTTTCCCTGAAACTCTGTACAACTTATGGTTCTTTCAGTCCACATCTGCCCCTGAAAATGTCTTACAATTTAAAACCTGGTTCCTAAATCTCTGTGTTACCATTATATAATCTATCTGAAACCTTCTAGTATCTCCAGGGTTCTTCCATGTATACAACCTTCTTTCATGATTCTTGAACCAAGTATTAGCTATGATTAAGTTATGCTCTGTGCAAAATTCTACAAGGTGGCTTCCTCTTTCATTTCTTAGCCCCAATCCATATTCACCTACTATGCTTCCTTCTCTTCCTTTTCCTACTGTCAAATTCCAGTCACCCATGACTATTAAATTTTCGTCTCCCTTCACTACCTGAATAATTTCTTTTATCTCATCATACATTTCATCAATTTCTTCATCAACTACAGAGCTAGTTGGCATATAAACTTGTACTACTGTAGTAGGCATGAGCTTCGTGTCTATCTTGGCCACAATGATGCGTTCACTGTGCTGTTTGTAGTAGCTTACCCGACCTTCATTAATTCGAGGCATTTATTGGAAATTTTTATACTAAAGTAGTGTAATCATAACTTTCCCCTTAGGGACCACATCTCTGTTTCAAAGATCTCTGTAGTGTTAGCTCTGGCATGTTATATTTCATTACTGCAATATTTCCATTTGAGATTTTATCTCATACTTCAGCAATAGCTGCATCCATTACCTCTTATCTCACTTTTTCTTATCACTTTTTCTGGTGTCATTTCATGGCATTATAACACCTGAAAGGTTAACAGATGAAGAGCCATACTTTTGGATTAAAAAATAAAAAAGTGCATGTAAAATTCAGTTTCAAAACCAATTCTTCAATAACAACAAAAGCTATTAATAAAAAATGGCTACTCCAAAATATGTTGGATAAGATGGAGAAATAGCAAACTTATTGTTATCTTACCCACCCTGCCATTCATCACCTTGCTCCCACAACACCCTTATGGTTTTGAATTTGTATATTACCCTTGTTTATCCTCAACAGCCTACTCCATGCACTGTTCTTTAAACTAAAGGTTTTATTTTGAAAATAGCTTATGCAATGGCAAAAACAGCTCTCCACAGTTAAGTAATGCCTTACACTGTGAAGTCAAAAAATTACAAATGCATGCAAACAAAACACACCATTTTTGCTACTGCTCTGTGAAAAATCTAGTGCAACATCCCTTTTGTGAAATTCGTTACTCATCACCTGAAAATCAGAAACTGTTGGACAGGTGCTGCTATCTATGATGCATCAAGGAAGTACCATGCTCTACATCTACACTCTGGAAATCATTGTGAAGTAGTTGGCAGAGGGTACATCCTGTTGTACCAGTTATTAGGGTTTTTCCTGTTCCATTCATGTATGGTGTGATGGAAGAACAATTGCTGAATGCGTATGCTATAATTAAGCTGATCTTGCCCTCACAATTATTATAAGAGCAATATGTAGGGGGTTGTAATGTACTCATAGCATCATCATTTAAGGCCAGTTTTTGAAACTTTGTTGGTTGGCTTTTTTGGGATAGTTTCCATTTATTTTCAATAGTTGGGCATTTCAGTTCTTTGAACATATCTCTGACACTCTCCTTCAGGTCAAATAAACCTGCAACTATTCATGTTGCCTTGTGTATATTCCCCCATCAGTCTAATTTGGCACACACCCCACATGCATGAGCAGTATTTTAGGATGGGTCACATAGTCAGTTGCTAGCAACCACCTTTGTATATTGGTTGCATTTCCCCAGTATTCTGCCAATGAATTGAAGTCTGATAACTGCTTTGTACACAACTTAGTCTATGTGATCATTCCATTTCGTATCTCTAAATTTCATATCCCCACCCCATGAACCATGGACCATGCTGATGGTGGGGAGGCTTGCGGGCCTCAGCGATACTGGTAGCAGTACTGTAGATGCAACCACAACGGAGGGATATCTGTTGAGAGTCCAGATATATATCTCTAAAAACAAATATGATGTGACTTACCAAATGAAAGTGCTGGCAGGTCGACAGACACACAAACAAACACAAACATACAAAATTCAAGCTTTCGCAACAAACTGTTGCCTCATCAGGAGGAGGGAAGGAGAGGGAAAGACGAAAGGATGTGGGTTTTAAGGGAGAGGGTAAGGAGTCATTCCAATCCCGGGAGCGGAAAGACTTACCTTAGGGGGAAGAAAGGATGGGGGTGTATATATATATATATATATATATATATATATATATATATATATATATATATATATATATATATATATATATATATATATATATATATATATATATATATATATATATACAAAGTAATTACATTATTGTCATGTTTGATTATTATGAATTTTGCACCTAATGAATTGTCTTTCACTTTTAATTCACAAATCTCGTAAATTGTAAGTCAGAGGTGGAGCGAACTTACAGCGATTTGTGTATTTTCTGTGCTGTTGAGATTTACACAATTTGGTTATATGCTTCTTCTGCCACCATAATTACTTCACATTTTTGAAAATGATTTTAATACTGATTTTTATTGGACTTCCTCTTCAGATGCAGGCAGCTACAGTGACATGACTTTAGCATAATACACAGAGGAAAAGAAAACTTTCGTAGTTTTGCACTAATAAGAACTCTCACACTTCATACTTTCATAAAAATTATTATTCAGGTAACACAATGTCTACTACACATTTCTCACAACAATACGTCTTCTCCCTACGAGAACTAAAGATAGAGTCCATCTAAAAATATTGAATGGAGTTTCCATCACTTGTCATTCTCCTTCCGGCATAGCAAAATACATCTTTGCCAACACTTATAGTGGCCGCGCTAGTGTTTATTGTCATTGGTAATAACTTTTATTGTACTGTATCAGGGCTTTTTCTTACGTATCTCTACAACGTGTGGTTCCTGAAGAGTGACAGCAGCCTTTTCAGTAGTTGAAGGAGCACCAGTCTGGATGATTGATTGATGTGGCCTTGTAACAATAACCAAGATGGCCCTGCTGTGCTGGTACTGTGAATGGCTGAAAGCAAGGGGAAACTACAGCCATAATTTTTCCCAAGGGCATGCATCTTTACTGTATGGTTAAATGATGACGTGGGAATTAGTGATGTTCGATGGCAGGAGAAACATGATAGAGTCAGGGATATAAATACAGGGATATAAATACAAAATCAAATAGGGGTAAAGCAGGAGTAGGTTTAATAATTAATAAAGAAAATAGGAGTGCGGGTAAGCTACTATGAACAGCATAGTGACCGCATTATTGTAGCCAAGGTAGACATGAAGCCCATGCCTACCACAGTAGTACAAGTTTATATGCCAACTAGCTCTGCAGGTAACAAATAAATTGATGAAATGTATGATGACATAAAAGAAATTACTCAGATAGTGAAGGGATTTGAAAATTTGATAGTCAAGGGTGACTGGAATTTGATAATCGGAAAAGGAAGAGAAGGAAAAGTAGTTGGTGAATATGTAATGGGGGTAAGGAATGAAAGAGGAAGCTGCCTGGTGGAATTTTGCACAGAGCATAACTTATACATAGTAAACACTTGGTTGAAGAATCATGAAAGAATGTTGTATACATGGAAGAGGCGTGGAGACACTGGAAGGTTTCAGATAGATTATATAATAGTAACACAGGGATTTAGGAACCAGGTTTTAAATTGTAAGACATTTTCAGGTGCAGATGTCGACTCTGACCACAATCTATTGGTTATGAACTGTAGATTAAAACTGAAGAATCTGCAAAATGTTGGGAATTTAAGGAGGTGAAACCTTGATAAACGTAAAGAACCAACAGAATAAATATTGAATTTGATTGATGAAGGAGAAAATATAAAAATGCAGTAAATGAAGCAGGCAAAAAGGAATACAAATGTCTCAAAAATGAGATCGACAGGAAGTGCAAAATTGCTAAGCAGGGATGGCTAGAGGACAAATGTAAGGATATATCACTAGGGGTAAGATAGATACTGCCCACCGGAAAATTAAAGAGACCTTTGGAGAAAAGAGAACCAATTGTATGAATAGCAACAGCTCGGATGGAAACCCAGTTCTAAGCAAAGAAGGGAAATCAGAATGGTGGAAGGAGTATAAGAGGGCCTATACAAGACTGATGTACTTGAGGACAATATTATGGAAATGGAAGAGGATGTAGATGAAGATGAAATGGGAGATATGATACTGTGTGAAGAGTTTGACAGAGTACTGAAAGACCTAAGTTGAAACAAGGCCCCAGGAGTAGACAACAGTCCAATAGAACTACAGATAGCCTTGGGAGAACCATCCCCGCAAAACTCTCCCCTCTGCTGAGCAAGATGTATGAAACAGCACATAATTATTCCAGTCCCAGACTAAATAAGGCCTCATGAGTAGACAACATTCCAATAGAACTACAGATAGCCTTGGGAGAGCCATCCCTGCAAAATTCTACCATCTGCCGAGCAAGATGTATGAAACAGAGTATAATAATTCCAATCCCAAAGAAATCAGGTGTTTGCAGATGCAAAAATTACTGAACTATCAAGTTAATAAAAGTCATAGCTGCAAAATACTAACACAAATTCTTTGCAGACAAATGGAAAAACTGGTAGAAGCTGACATCGGGGGAGATCAGTTCGGAGTCTGTAGAAATGTTGGAACACGAGTACCAATGCTGACCCAAAAAATGGTTCAAATGGCTCTGAGCACTATGGGACTTAACAGCTATGGTCATCAGTCCCCTAGAACTTAGAACTACTTAAACCTAACTAACCTAAGGACATCACACAACACCCAGGATACTGACCCTATGACTTATCTTAGAAGATAGATTAAGGAAAGGCAAACCTATGTTTCTAGCATTTGTATACTTAGAGAAAGCTTTTGACAATGTTGACTGGAATACTCTCTTTCAAATTCTGAAGGTGGCAGGGGTAAAATACAGGGAGCAAAAGGCTATTTACAATTTGTACAGAAACCAGACGACAGTTATAAAAGTCGAGGGGCATGAAAAGGAAGCAGTGGTTGGGAAGGGAGTGAGACAGGGTTGTAGCCTATCCCTGACGTTATTCAATCTGTATATTGAGCAAGCAGTAAAGGAAACAAAAGAAAAATTTGGAGTAGGAATTAAAATCCATGAAGAAGAAATCAAATCTTTCATGTTTGCCGATGACACTGTAATTCTGTCAGAGAAAGCAAAGCACTTGGAAGAGTAGTTGAACAGAATGGACAGTGTCTTGAAAGGAGACTATAAGATGAACATCAACAAAAGCAAAACGAGGTTAATGGAATGTAGTCAAATTAAATCAGGTGATGCTGAGGGAATTAGGTTAGGAAATGAGACACTTTAAGTAGTAGATGAATTTTGCTACTTGGGAAGCAAAATAACTGATGATGGTGGAAGCAGCGAGGATATAAAATGTAAACTGGCAATGGGAAGGAAAGCTTTTCTGAAGAAGAGAAATTTGTTTACATCGAGTGTTGTTGTGACAGTGCCATGACATTTAACAGTGCCGCCACGACAGTACGCACAAACGGCGATAGAGGCGCTCCGCAACTCGGCTGAGCGCGGGAGCGCCACCTAGCTACGAACGGCGCCGGCCGCATGTCACGCCACGGCAGTCGAATAAGAGATACTGAGTTGTTATCATGTAACGAGCTATTATTTCTAAGTGAGTGTGTTTGAATATCCACGCAATTATTTGTGATTACAGGTTATAATACTTTTTGGCGACGAGGTCGGATATTTTCACTGCGTTGTGTATTTGTGTGTTCGTGACGGGGCAGACATGGAACAGCTTATGCAAGTGCTCATTGAACAACAAACACAGCTGACGGCTGCTATTCAGACGTTGTCGACGTCGCTTACTCATCGTCTGTCTTCCTCTTCTCCGCCTCCATTCCCTCCTTACGACGAGGCTGCTGAAGACTGGGAGGATTATGAGAAGCGTTTGCATCAACACTTCTTGGCTTTCGGCGTTGTCGACGCTCCTATGTGTAAGTCGTTATTTCTATCTTGGATTTCCCCACGGATTTATCAGCTGCTACCTCAGTTAGCCCCTCTGCGGGAACCTGCCTCCCTGTCCTTCCAAGAAATGTGTGACTTATTGTCTAACTATTACCGAAAAAACACCCACGTCGTTGCCGCCCGCGTGGCGTTCTACCAGTGTCGTAAACAGCCCCATCAATCTTACCGGGCTTTGGCGGTGGAACTACACGGTCTGAGTAGGAAATGTCAGTTTGTCATGGACACTCATTATGAGTCTTATGCTGATTCAATAGTTAGGGATGCTATTCTACGGCTTTCTCCTGATAAAGAAGTTCGGCAACGTGCCCTACAACTGCCAAACCCGTCGTTGTCGGAAGTTCTAAGCATCGCTCAATTCTTTGAAGTGTCTCACGCTGCTGGTGCGCAAATAGACGCGTGGTGTGATGTAGGCACTGTACAATCAACTTTTGACACGGACAATTTGCCTGTTTCACAGGAGAACGAAGATGTGGCGGCGGTTCACTCGCGTAAACATCGCGTTGGGCCGCAATGCTCGCAGCGAAAACAGCAACCACAGAAGCAGGTTCGTTCCGCACTTCCTTCTTATCCACGTTGTTTCGTACAGCATGACAGGGCCGCGGGTCCAAAACGTTGGGCCACGTGTAATTCATGTAGGAAAAAAGGCCACATTGCTTCTGTGTGTCAGTCCCCTAAAGTTCCTGTCGACGAGGACGAGGCATCGGACATGGATGTTAACTGTGTGCTTTCTCAAACAAATAAGTTGTTTGTTATTGTTCGTGTTCTGGATAAAGACATTCGCATGCAAGTGGACACTGGCTCTGCAGTAACTTTCATTAATTCTCGCACGTATTTGGAGTTGGGCTCCCCTCCCTTGTCTCCAGTTACGCGAAATCTGAGAACTTATAATAAACAGAAAATTCCTGTCATTGGCCAGTTTGATGCTTCCACTGCCTACAAGTCTGTTGTTAGGCCCCTCACGTTTTATGTGGTGGATCATGCGGGCACTGAAAACCTGTTCGGTTATGATGCTTTCCAGTTGTTCGGGTTCTCCATTGATGATGATGTGCACCTCATATCTGAGGACATTCCGTATCAACAGCTGGATGGATTGTGTTGTGAATTTTCGTCCATGTTCTCTGCTGGTCTGGGTCGTGCCAAGGATTTTGAAGCCCACATTACTCTTAAACCTACAGCTCGCCCTAAGTTTTTCCGGGCATGCCCTATTCCGGTGGTGTTGCGTGCACCTGTCAAGGCTGAGATAGACAGATTAACAGCTTCAGGGATTCTCCTTCCTGTTACCTCCAGCGAATGGGCATCGCCAATCGTGGTGGTTTCCAAACAGGAGTCTGTGATTGTGTGGTGATTTTAAAGCCACCGTCAACGCTCAGAGCCTCATTGACACTTATCCTCTTCCCCGTCCTGAAGAGTTATTTACCAAGCTCGCTGGGGGCCAGTTCTTTTCCAAACTTGACTTATCGGAGGCGTACCATCAGTTGCCGTTGGATGCTTCTTCCAAGGAATTTCTCGTCATCAACACTCCTTGTGGGTTGTATCAGTACCAGCAGTTACCATTTGGCGTTGCTAGCGCGCCGGACATTTTTCAGCGGTTTTTGGAACAGCTCACGGCTTCCTTTCCCGGCTGCATAAACTATCTGGATGACATTGTTGTCACGGGGGCCTCCACTGAGGAGCACCTTCGCAATTTGCGTTCACTGTTTCGGGTTTTGCATTCGGCTGGGTTGAGGTGCAATCTGGACAAGTCACAGTTCTTCCAACCCTCCATTGTGTATCTTGGTTTCCACTTGTCCCTTGAGGGTATACGTCCTCTACGTCACCACGTTGCGGCCATTAACGCTCTACCCTGGCCGTCTACGGTCAAAGAACTTCAGGCGTTTCTAGGCAAGATTGCTTATTATCACAAATTCATTCCATCCGCGGCGGCGGTAGCTCATCCTCTGCTAAAGCTGTTACGCAAAAACGTCCCTTTCTGTTGGTCCGACGAGTGTGAGCAGGCTTTTGTCCGCCTGAAGGCTCATTTGCAGTCGGCGCCTTGTCTTGCCACATTCCATCCGGGTCAGCACTTGGTTCTGGCGACTGACGCGTCACAGCATGACCTAGGGGCTGTTCTCGCCCATCGGTATGGGTCGGAACGACCCATCGCCTATGCTTCCAAGACCCTCAACGATGCGCAACGGCGTTACTCTCAAATCGAAAAGGAGGTGCTCGCTATCATTTATGCTCTAAAAAAGTTCAGCGTTTTTTTGTATGGTTCTAAGTTTCACCTCATCACCGACCACAAGCCGCTGGTCTCTCTGTTCAGCCCATCGGCGTCGCTTCTGGATAAGGCATCTCACCGCCTGCAACGTTGGGCCTTATACTTGTCTCGTTTTCACTATGAGATTCACTATCGCCCCACGGCCCAGCACACCAACGCTGACGCATTGTCGCGATTGCCGATGGGCCCCGACCCGGTTTTCGATCGTGATGAACTACTCTGTTTCCACATTGATGAGGAAGAACGTTGTGCAGTCGAGGGTTTTCCAATTACAGGTTCGCAGGTCGTGTCGGCTACTGCGCGGGAACCGGTCCTGCATCAGGTGATCGGTTTTGTTCAATGGGGTTGGCCGGACAGGACCAAGGGCCGGGCATCGGATCCCCTTCGCAACTACCATGCCTTGCGCCTTCGTCTGTCTGTTCGTGATGGTGTTGTTCTTCTGGCCACGGATGACGCATCTCCACGGGTCGTGGTGCCAGCCTCTCTTCGCAAAGATGTTCTCAACCTGTTGCATGAAGGCCATTGGGGTATTTCCCAGACTATGTCCCTGGCCCGCAGGCACGTTTATTGGCCCAGTATTGATTCGGACATCGGCCACATGGTTGCTGCGTGTGGTCAGTGTGCTCAACAACTGGCTGCACCTCGTACAATGCCCTCTCCGTGGCCTGATACGGCGCAGCCACGGGAACGGGTGCACGCTGACTTTGCCGGTCCCTTCCTCGGTACTTATTGGCTACTGTTGATTGACGCCTTCTCGAAGTTTCCGTTTGTTGTCCGATGTCCGTCGCCCACCACTGCGGTGACGACTTTGGCTTTGTCCAAAGTCTTTGCACTAGATGGTCTTCCATCCACGATCGTCACGGACAATGGCCCTCAGTTCTCTTCGCAGGCCTTCCGTGATTTTTGTACTAGACAAGGGATTCATTATGTTACAGCTCCGCCCTTCCATCCACAATCGAATGGGGAGGTCGAGCGCCTTGTTCGCTCTTTCAAAAGCCAGATGAAAAAATTCCTTAGTGATTTTTCCACAGATGACGCTCTGCTGCAATTTCTGAGTTCTTATCGCTTCACGCCTCTGGGTGATCGCAGCCCTGCTGAACTCTTGCATGGCCGCCAACCGCGCACTCTACTGCACCTGCTTCACCCTGTCAGGCCTTGTGCTGTGTCCCCTAGTGCGGGAAAATACTCAGTGGGTGCCGACGTGTGGGCACGAGGGTATGGATCTCGCCCTAAATGGATTCCAGGGGTGGTCAAGGCTCTTCGCGGCCGCCGGCTTTGTGAAATACGTACGGACGACGGCATGGTTGTTCGCCATTATGACCAGATGCGCCCACGAGTGGTGGCCACGCCGGTGCCACCGCCACTTCCTTCGCCTCCACCAGCCCGAGAAGCCAGTCCTGTCGCTGCTGCCGATCTACAGTACGTGTTGATGCAGCCGACGTCGCTACCGCTTTCGCACCGCACCGGCCCCAGTCGCGACGCCGCCTTCTCTGGGACCCATCTCGCTGGAGCACACCCCCAGGCCCACGACGCCTATGGATGCTGCTCTGGAGTTTTCACCCATCATCTCGTCCAGGAGGCACGTTCCACGCAAGAGCTTCCGTCCTGGACATTTTCGACCATACTCTCGTGTCTCTCCGCGGGATCTTCTCAGGGCCTCACAAGAGGCCATGGATGTCTCCGCACTGTCCATGTCTCCAAGGAAGTGAGTGTTTTTTTTTTTTTCAAGGGGGGAAAAGTGTTGTGACAGTGCCACGACATTTAACAGTGCCGCCACGACAGTACGCGCAAACGGCGATAGAGGCGCTGCGCAACTCGGCTGAGCGCGGGAGCGCCACCTAGCTACGAACGGCGCCGGCCGCATGTCATGGCACGGCAGTCGAATAAGAGATACTGAGTTTTTATCATGTAACGAGCTATTGTTTCTAAGTGAGTGTGTTTGAATGTCCACGCAATTATTGGTGATTACAGGTTATAATAAGTATAGATTTAAGTGTCAGGAAGTTGTTTCTGAAAGTATTTTTGTGGAGTGTAGTGAAGCATGAACAATAAATAGTTTAGACAAGAAGAGAATAGAAGCTTATAAAATGTGGTGCTAAAGAAGAATGCTGAAGATTAGATGGGTAGATCACGTAACTAATGAGGAGGTACCAAATAGAATTGGGGAGAAGAGAAATTTGTGGCACAACTTGACTAGAAGAAGGGATTAGTTGGTAGGACATAGTCTGAGGCATCAAAGGATCACCAATTTAGTATTGGAGGACAGTGTGGAGGGTAAAAATCATAGATGAAAACACTAAGCCGATTCAGAAGGATGTAGGCTGCAGTAGGTACTGGGAGATGAAGAAGCTTGCACAGGATAGAGCAGCATCGAGAGCTGCATCAAACCAGTCGCTGAACTGAAGACAACAACAACAACAACAACAACAACTAACTGTTATGTCCAGGTATTTGTATGAGTTAACCAATTCCACCTGTGACTCAGAGATTCACAGAATTCTGTGTGTTTTTTTCGTTTTTTGAAGTGCACAAATTTACATTTCTGAAGATTTAAAGGACATTGCCAATCTTTGCACCACCTTGAAATCTTATCTATGTCTGATTGAATATTTGTGCAGCTTCATTCTGGTTGTACTTCATAGTAGATAATTGCATCATCTATGAAAGATCTGATGTTACTATCAATATTGTCCATGATGTCATTAATACACAAAATGAACAACATGGGTCCCAGTAGAATTCCCTGGGATTCATCTGAAGTTACTTCTATATCCGTTGATGATTCTCAGTTCAAGGTAAAATGCTGCATCTCTCCACCAAGAAATCCTCAATACAGTCACTAATTTCACTTGATACTTCATACAATCATATTGGTACTGAATCAAAGGCTTTTTGGAAATAAAGAAATATTGCATCTAACATACTGCACTGATACATAACTTTAAAAATATCATGAGAAAGAAGTGAGTGTTTCTTTTCGAAATGCATGCTGGTTGGCACGGAGAAGACCGTTCTGTTTTAGATGCCTCATTATGTTTCAGCAAAGAGAGCATTCTAAGATTCTACAGCAGATGGATATCAAGGATATTGGATGGAAGTTTGCTGGATCACTTTTGCTAGCCTTCTTGCAAATGGGTGTGATCTGTTCTTTCTTCCAACTACTGGACACAGTTTTTTGTTTGAGGGATCTACAACAGATCTAACTCAGCAGCAAACTGGGTAGACAATCTGATAGGAAAGCCGTGTGGCATTGTTGAGTTTTAATAATATCAGGCACTTTTCAAGGTAACTGACACTAATATCTATTTAATTCATGTATTCAGTGGTACAACGGTTAATTCAGGGCAATGCTTATGTGTGCCATTGTAAAGGGATGTTTGAAAACAGAGTTGATCGTTTCTTCTTTTGCAGTCTGTCTGTGAACTCTGAACAATGTGACTCGTGAACCCTGAAACATCCATTTTATTTTCTGTCATTCCACACAATGTGCAACTCATGAATATTTTATTTCATTAACACGCATTAACTGTGCCTTATGAACGGCGTATTTTGTTACCTTTTATCATCAGTTTTTTCAAGGCGAAATCTGTTCAAGTGACTGACGTATTGAAGCTAACCACATGTTTCTACAGAAAGATTGCTGCCAGCACTGCCTGCCACTGCTGTCACTAGCCAGCTATGTAAGGACATTCTCACTGTGCACCAGGCCAGATCCACATGTTGACATCATGTGCCATTATGTAATCACCACAGCCTGGCTCTCCACCATCGTGCTTGTACTGACATCAGTGTGAAGCGCACAAAACTCAAACATCTGCCACATAAGCAAGTCCCAGGCTGGAAGCCTTCACTTTATCTCAGCTCTTGAACTCTTCTTTCCAAGGTGGGATCTGTGTTGCAGTCATGCCACAGAAATGCATGAAGAGATCAGAGCTACTCACAGGCAGCAGAAACTAGTGCTTCCCAGTATTCGCCACCACGCACACTTCCGAGAGGCAAAGTTCTGGCAATGATGTGGCGCACACTGGCGCAGTTCAACAAAAATCAACGGCCAATGCGAACTGAACTATGTTCTCGACAGATGAATCGTCTGGATTCCATTTCTGCTGGCTGCATATCACATGGAACAAGCTTAACAAAAGCTTGTCTGCGAAGTACTTTATGCCCAATGGTTCTGGAGGAAATTTGTTCGTATCATTTCATCCAGAAACACAACCATTGTATTTCCCCTGCCACGCATTCTCATATCACTGAGGAGTGCATACCTTCCTGGATATAGATGTAGACGTAAATCAGTGGTCAAGCAGAACTTGTGCTAATGCTAGTTACCACGCTAGTGCGATCGGCAGTGCATAAACATTACGAACTGAAATCACTGTTAGTTGGCCGTGTACTCACTTGTTGCAAATGAAACGCGTTTCTAGGCAAATATGCTCTTCATCAATTATTACCATAGCCTACATCTTGAACACAGTGCGTGAGTGTAACAGCAAAGCCAGCTCTCTACATGACTGCCTTGTAAGCGGTGAAACCACGCGTTTTTCATCACACTCTATGGGGAAAAAAACCAATTGATCGTAAGACGTTCGCAATTTGCCACAAAGACAAAACTCAAAAATAAAATAAAGTTTAAGAAGGTACGCAAGCACGAAATCCACTAATACAACATAAGCATTTGCGGAGAAAACAAGTTAATGTCCGATATTAGCAGACGATAATACTGTCATAACTTTCTACCCGAGACCTTGACGTGACGTCACACTCCGTTGAAGGCCTATGTGAATGCATTTGAAATGCATTGCGGAATGCTTTGACGTGACGTCACGGACAGTGACTTTCAGGTTTTGCGAACTCGTTAATGTTGTCATGTCGTTTTTGCATTATTATTTTAGATTTATGAGATCTTGATGCAATCCTAGTTGATCAATGACTTAGCATTGGCAGTAAATAATAATAAAGTAATTATTACTGATATTACAGACGAATGTTTTCCAGTTGCAAAATGACTCATCCATTATTTCGTCGAAAGACGACATGTTGAGAAACGTGGCTGTTGTACTTAAGGTTTATAATTTATATAAAAAACAGCTACCAGCCACATGTATGGTTTAAAAAGGTTTATTATCTTCAGACCATGACCGGTTTCGGATTTTCCTTTACAAATCCATCTTCAGATGGCAGATTACAGGCATTCTTAGTTGGACCTAGTTTTGTTTGTGTTATTCGTTTGCTGCGCTGGGAAAGAAAAGAAATATTTTGTTGTCATATCGGTAATGGTATTTTTACGAAAGATTTACTTCTTTTACAAGATCTAATTGCTCATGAGATGGTTTTTATAAACATTAGTAAACTTGCAGGTTAGTGTACTTACGAGCTGTGTAGTTCTGCCTGACGAAATATTCGTGCGTTTATGTCATCAGGCAGAACTAAACAGCTCGTAAGTACACTAACCTGCAAGTTTACTAATGTTTATAAAAACCATCTCATGAGCAATTAGATCTTGTAAAAGAAGTAAATCTTTCGTAAAAATACCATTACCGATATGACAACAAAATATTTCTTTTCTTTCCCAGTGCAGCAAACGAATAACACAAACAAAACTAGGTCCAACTAAGAATGCCTGTAATCTGCCATCTGAAGATGGATTTGTAAAGGAAAATCCGAAACCGGTCATGGTCTGAAGATAATAAACCTTTTTAAACCATACATGTGGCTGGTAGCTGTTTTTTATATAAATTATAAACCTTAACTTTCATCCATTCTGTATAGAGAAGATTCTGACTGTGATGGGTAAAGGTGGTAGAATTTTTAATGTTCCACAACCGGTTACAGCTCACCTGCTGCACAGTCTAGCATAACGGCGCGATCGTGAAACCGAAAGCGAATAGTAGTTGCTTATTTTGATTTTTACAATGGTTTTTACAAATGGGAACGCAGCGTAGTGCAGTAAATTGCAGCAACAAGAAGAAGAGACCACATATTTCTTTTTTTACGTTTCCCAAGGACCCTGAGAGCCACTGTATGTACCATCATGTTACTGAACTGTATCGCCAGGATTCGCTTGCAAACTACATGTATATTCATGATTAATGATTAATGTTTCGTGTTAGGAATAGAAAATGGATAGTGAATAGCAGACGAGAACATCTTATGGAAAAAGATCCTGTTCAGCTTGATAATAATGTTGTGTTTGCTACACGTCAAACAAAACCAGTTCATGAATGCAGACAAGAAGAAACTTGTATGGAATGCTGTTAATCACATTGTTTGACATTCAAAATAAGCCACCTTAACTGACGATGAAGAGGAAACTGCCACAGACTTCCGACAATCCGTCTAAATCTGTAAAACACTCCTATTGCACAGAAGCAGCCAGTTCAACTCTCCATTTAAAAGAGCCAGATTCGTCTGAATCGTCAACACAGACCTGCTTTGATGATGAAGTGCCCGCATCTCGTGGTCGTGCGGTAGCGTTCTCGCTTCCCACGCCCGGGTTCCCGGGTTCGATTCCCGGCGGGGTCAGGGATTTTCTCTGCCTCGTGATGGCTGGGTGTTGTGTGCTGTCGTTAGGTTAGTTAGGTTTAAGTAGTTCTAAGTTCTAGGGGACTTATGACCACAGCAGTTGAGTCCCATAGTGCTCAGAGCCATTTTTTTGACGATGAAGTGGTAAAATTGTGTGCAGTTATTCGAGTCTATAAAAAGCTTACGGAGTATCAGAATGTGCAGACCGCAAGACTTCGTGAGAAACTGTTACACGACAAGGAAAGTACATATCATTTTAAGTACAGACAGCAAACTGTATCAGAAGGATCAATCGATGGAGAACAAACAAATTTTGAAGAGTATAGCATCCTGATATTTAAAAAAAAGATCCCCTTGACTTGTTATTAAGCCATATTAGCATGCCATTTGCAAGATGAAAAGACAAAAATAAGCTGTTTGAATTAAATTATATTACAGCATTCAGGCATACAGGTTTTGTCATAATGTTTTGTATTTCCATCAGTGCACACATTACAGAAGTATGTGGAAGGCATACAAATAAAATGTGGGATATGTGACAATATGTTCCACCTTTTAAACTAGTGCATAAGTCATTGAGTGAATATACTGTAATGGCAAATTTAACATATGGCAGCACTTCTGATAGTGTTATTGGCTTTGAGGACTTGAGATTTACACTTACAGTATATTTCTCCCACTATTTGGCATTTGCTTGTCCCACTTAGAATAATATAAAGATAAAGCTCATACTTGTGGCAACAGGTGGCAATGCTGAAACACAGTAAACCTACGGAACAACAAATGGGACATCGACCCCTTTTGCATGTAGAGGTACATATCTGTGCTTCTTATGTGTGAATCTATGTGTTTACATTCCTTTGATATCAATGTGGTAAGCTGCAGTTCTCTCCAACGTCACAAGTGTTCCTTCACGAATCCGTTGTGTAGCTTGCCACTGGTTTCATGATTTTTATCTTTGCTTGCGCTTATTTTAGAACCATTTTTAGAAACCTCTATGTCTTCTGATATTATACAAAGTCTTGGAGACAAAAAAATAATTCAAATATTTCGTAAATCACGTAGGAAACGGATGGAAAACAAACATTATGCTTACGACGCACCTGAAGTTCTCCTTTCTCGCCACTTGAGCACTAGTGTCGTGAGTGTCGCGACTGTTATGTTAGACTGTGCCTGCTGAGTCATCATGGCGTTCAAAACAAAGATTTCATTTCCATAAAATTTGTAGTTTATAATGTGGAATTATTCCAATCACCTGCAGAATTATGTCCAAAGCTTTACTGAATAAGACAGAAGATAGAGCAGAACACCCAATTGGCGAGTACCCAGCAGGGTTCAGTAAAAATAGATCGTGCCAAGAGCAAATTTTTAGCTTGAAAACTATCCTCAGGATCTGAACAATGCAGAACCTTAACAAACCTGTTACATTCATTGATTTCAAAGAAACATACGATTCTGTAGACAAACAGTGTTCTTAACACTGGAAGGAGCAAGTATTGACAAAACCACCAGACAATTAGTCTATTGTATTGTATTGTATTGTATTGTATTATATGTTAACTGGGGGCATAGAAACGACTGAGAGGCTCCGTTCCCGCAGCAGCCGCAGTGGTCCACAACCCCACAATGACTACCGCAGTCCACTTCACCCCTCCGCCTCACCATACCAAACCATTCTTTCAGGGTTATTGTGCGGTTCGGCCCCCGGGTGGACCCCCCAGGGAACGTCTCACACCAGACAAGTGTAACCCCTATGTTTGCGTGGAGAACTTGTTTGTGCAGCAATTGCCGACATAGTATAGCTGAGGCGGAATAAGGGGAACCAGTGCGCATTCGGCGAGGCAGATGGAAAAAAGCCTAAAAACCAGCCACAGACCAATTAGCCTAATGAACACTCATAGACACAACTTCAAAAATTAAATATCTAGGAGAAGTTTCTGAACCCTTCTGAATTAACACAGGTGTTTGGAGGAGTGATGGGCTCTCACCGATTCTCTTCAGTCTGGTCCTAGACATGGTCATGAGAGAGTGGTATGAAAAACTACAAGAGGAAAACATGAAGGAATTCATCTAGGACACGGAAGTGGAAGATTTGAAGTGAAATGTCTCGCTTCTGCTGACATATGGCAGTAATTTCTTAGGGCAAACAGAGGCAACGATAAATATAGAAACATTTCACAAAACTGCAGCTAAAACTGGATTACTAATATCATATGAGAAAACGAACATGAACACAACAGGGAAAAATATTTACAAACGCAACACGGAAACATCAAAAGAGTTGATAAGTTTAAGTCTTTGGGAGGATGGATTCTGTAGTAGCCACCAGAAAGATCGCGGGAGGCGCACATTGGCACGGCGCGTCACGGGCGGTAGTTGCCGCAAGTAGAGTCCCGTCCACCAGAGGGCACGCGAGAATTCGGACGCGACCTCTGCCGGCGGAACAACAACAACAACTCCAGCAGCACGGGCCGTGCCCAGTCAGTCAACATCGGGCATGCCTAGGACACAGTCCCGGTCTACGCTAAGTGAAGTGCGACGTAAACGTGAACAGTGTTACTACACAATTGGCGACGAGTAGGGTCGTTCTTTCGCGTGTTGCGTCGTTGTTCCGGTTTCGCAGTTTCTCCACGGAATGGAGGATTTGGTGCGAGTTTTGGTTGCGCAGCAGACGGAACTCATGGCCACCATGAAACAAGTGCTTCCGGCGTTGCTCTCCACGCCGTCTGCTCCGGCGCAGTTCCCTCCTCCCTTGGGACGCATATGAACATCGCCTTCGGCAGCATTTCCAGGCGTTTCATGTTGCCGATGCGGAGGTATGTCGTGCTCTCTTCTTGTCTTGGATATCTCCCTCGCTGTATCAAGTTTTGCGGCAGCTAGCGCCGTTGCAGGAACCCTCGTCCTTGGCTTTTGACGCATTGTGTTCGTTGCTGTCTTCATATTATCGCCGCCGCACGCATGTTGTGGCGGCTAGGGTCGAGTTCTATCAATGCAAGAAACAGCCTCATCAGTCTTACAGGGCGTGGGCCGCTACCCTGCACGGTCTTAGTCGCAAGTGTCATTTTGTCACGGAGCAGTCGCGAGAGTCGTATGCCCACGTTATGGTACGCGACGTCATTGTTCGTTCGGCCCCTGATAGGGAGGTCCGGCAACGGGCCCTGCAGTTAGAAGACCCTTCCCTCGAGGAAGTTCTGTCCATTGCTCAATCGTATGAAGTCTCTCACGCGGCAGGTCAACAGCTGGAAGCGTGGTGCGACGTCGCGGAGGTTCAGGGTGGCGCGGCCGCGTCCACTGTGTCCGGGGTGGACGACGTGCGAGCGCTACAATCCGGCCGTTACGGCCGCTCCCGCCCAGCGCGTAAACAGAATTCCGGCCGCCGGCCCCTGTTGCCGTCCTGTGTGTCGTGCTATATACATCACGATTGGTCAGAGTGCCCCCAGCGTTGGGCCGTTTGTCGCAAATGTAATAAAAAAGGTCACATTGCTAAAGTTTGCCGCTCAGCCTCAAAGGCATCGAAGGAAGTAAGTACAGAGGACATGGACGTTGACATTCAGGAAGTTTCATCGGGCCAGGCTCCCGACGCATCGGCCCACAAACTCTTTATCGAGGTGTCGGTTCGGTCGCGCCGGTTACAACTGCAAGTAGATACGGGGGCGGCGGTTTCGTTGTTGAATGCACAAACTTATTCCGACCTTGGATCGCCCCCGTTGGCGCCAGTTTACCGGCGTCTACGCGGTTATGGTAAACAGTTCATTCCCCTACTGGGTCAATTCACTACCGACGTGACTTACAAATCAGTCACTCGGCCTATTACTTTTATTGTTGTCAGTGATGCGAGCTCCGCTAACCTTTTTGGCCTGGATGCCTTTCAGGCTTTCGGTTTTTCTATTGCTGACACCATACAGTTGGTCTCCGAAGACGTTCCCTATCACTCATTGGAATCTTTGATCTCAGACTTTCCAGATATTTTTGAGGAGGGCCTGGGGCGTGTTTCCGATTTTGAAGCTCACTTAACGTTGAAGGCGTCGGCTCGCCCGCGTTTTCTACGCGCGAGACAGATCCCCTTGGCTCTCCGCCCTCAGGTAAAGGAAGAAAAAAATGGTTCAAATGGCTCTGAGCACTATGGGACTCAACTGCTGAGGTCATTAGTCCCCTAGAACTTAGAACTAGTTAAACCTAACTAACCTAAGGACATCACACACATCCATGCCCGAGGCAGGATTCGAACCTGCGACCGTAGCGGTCTCGCGGTTCCAGACTGCAGCGCCAGAACCGCGCGGCCATTTCGGCCGGCGGTAAAGGAAGAGCTAGACCGGCTGACAGCCCTAGGGGTCGTTCTTCCCGTTTCTTCCAGTGAGTGGGCTTCGCCCCTAGTTATTGTCAAGAAGCCCTCAGGAAACTTACGTCTTTGTGGCGATTTCAAGGCCACCATTAATTCCCAATTGGTGGTGGACACCTATCCTTTGCCTCGTGCTGATGAATTGTTCTCCACCGTGGCGGGTGGCCAATATTTTTCGAAAATCGATCTGTCGGAGGCTTATCATCAGATACCTCTTGATGAGGACTCCAAACGGCTGGCGGTCGTCAACACCCCGTTTGGCCTTTACCAATACCAGCGGTTGGCTTTTGGAATATCCAGTGCCCCGGCGATATTCCAGCGTTATCTTGAGCATGTCACGTCAACAATCCCTCATTGTATTAATTACCTGGATGACATAATTGTCACAGGCCGCAGCACGAAGGAACACTTGCACAACCTTCGCACCCTTTTTCTCAAATTCAGGTCTGTGGGCTTGCGTTGCAACCTGCATAAGTCAACCTTCTTCCAACCGTCCATTGAGTATGTGGGCTACACCATATCTCGGCATGGCATACAGCCACTAGGAAGTTTGGTCCAAGGTATCGTCAACCTTCCTCGGCCCACTTCGCTGAAAGAGTTACAAGCTTTTTTAGGCAAGAGAGCCTATTACCACCGGTTCATTCCCAGGGCTTCCACTATAGCCCACCCCCTGTACTGCCTTCTGCACAAGGGTGTTCCTTTTGATTGGTCGCCTGCATGCGAGCGAGCGTTCACCTCGTTGAAGGGCCTCCTCACTTCAGCTCCTTGTTTGGCTACTTTTGATCCCCGTAAGCCGTTGGTCCTGGCTACAGATGCTTCGCAGTATGGGGTGGGGGCGGTCCTGGCCCATCGCAACGCAGACGGTTCCGAGCAACCACTGGCGTTTGCGTCTAAAACGCTTAGTCCTGCGCAGGCCCATTACTCCCAGGTGGAAAAAGAGGCTTTGGCCATTGTCTACGCTGTTACCAAGTTTCATCCTTTCTTGTACGGCACGAAGTTTCAGTTAATCACTGACCATAAGCCGTTAATATCGTTATTTGGCCCCGCCTCTCAGATTCCGGATAGGGCTGCCCACAGACTACAGCGCTGGGCCTTGTTCCTCTCTAAGTACCATTATGACATTCATTTTCGCCCTACAGGACAGCATGCCAACGCCGACGCTCTTTCCCGTCTTCCGGTGGGCCCGGATCCTACGTTCGATCGAGAGGAGATTATGTGTTTTCATTTGGATGTGGCATCCCGCCAAGCAGTTGATGGCTTTCCGATCACTAGTTCTCGAGTCGCCAGGGAAACGGCGGCTGACCCGGTTCTCCGGTAAGTAGTTCGCCTCATTCAGCAGGGGTGGTCCTCCCGCCCTCCAGGCCGGGCCTCGGACCCTCTTCGTAATTATTTTCTTCTACGAGACCGCCTCGCGGTCTTGGAAGGAGTTCTCCTTCTGGCTACCGATGATACAGCTCCTCGCGTGGTTGTTCCTGCAGGTTTACGAAGGGAGGTCCTCACGTTATTACATGCGGGGCACTGGGGTGTTTCCCGTACTAAAACCTTGGCTCGCAGACTTGTGTACTGGCCCGGTATTGACAGAGAAATTGAGCACTTGGTGGCCGCCTGTTCCCAGTGTGCGAGCCAACAAGCATCTCCCAGGGCAGCGTTCTCTTCATGGCCGCCGGCAACACAAGCATGGGAACGTGTTCACATCGATTTTGCGGGCCCGTTTCTCAATGGCTTTTGGCTCATTGTCATTGATGCTTATTCCCGATTCCCATATGTGGTTCGCTGCTCCTCAACCACTTCAGAAGTTGCAATCCAGGCACTAGCAAAAATCTTTTCTGTGGAAGGTCTGCCAATCACCCTGGTCTCAGACAATGGACCGCAGTTTATTTCGCAGACCTTCAAGGATTTTTGTAGGCGCTTCGGTATTCGGCACGTTTGCTCTCCCCCCTTCCATCCACAATCGAATGGGGAAGCCGAGCGCATGGTGCGCACTTTTAAGACGCAGATGAAAAAGTATGTGCACGAATTTCCTGCAGAGGAAGCCTTGACGTTTTTCTTGACGGCATACCGGACCACACCAATGGGCGACCGCAGCCCCGCAGAACTCCTCCATGGGCGTCAACCTAGGACTCTGCTGCACCTCCTCCGGCCTGGTCCTCGCCAGTCTTCACAAAACGAAGTACCTGGCTTTCCACTGGGTATGTCGGTCTGGGCCCGTGGGTTTGGTCGCAATCCACGTTGGATACCGGCGGTGGTCCTGCGCCGAAATGGCCGCCGGCTCTATACCTTGCAGGCAGGGGATCGGGTGGTACGTCGTCACCAAAATCAGCTACGTCCACATTCGGGCACCCACCCTCCGACCTCTCGGACACCGGCTTCCCCATTGCCGGCACCTGTATTGGTTTCACAGGGGACGTTACCTCCTCTCCCCGCTGGGACACTGCCGCACTGCGATGGTTCTCAGCCTTGGCAGCCTCCAGTAGCTCCAGCACTGGCATCGCCATCATTCGAGATGCCCCAACGAGAGCCGGCCCCCCTAGCAGGTTCGGTTTCTCAGGGGGCTAGTTCACCTGTGGTTGTCCCTTCCCCTTCGTCCCCACCACTGGGTCTTGCCCCTCCCGAGGTGGAACGGGATCCGGAGTTCGATAGCTTGTCACCCGTTCTGTTCCGAGCTCCGGTTGGGGGACGACGGGGGCCTCTTCGTGTGGGTCACTTCCAGCCGTATTCGAAGGTTCCAGCTCGAGGGTTGGCAGATCCCCTCGACTCCGGCCATCCAATGGATGTGGAGGTCATCGCTCCTGCCCGACGCTCCACCTTCCGACGCAGTGGATCACAGTGGCTTCACCCCCCGAAGGAGGAGGAGTGTAGTAGCCACCAGAAAGATCGCGGGAGGCGCACATTGGCACGGCGCGTCACGGGCGGTAGTTGCCGCAAGTAGAGTCCCGTCCACCAGAGGGCACGCGAGAATTCGGACGCGACCTCTGCCGGCGGAACAACAACAACAACTCCAACAGCACGGGCCACGCCCAGTCAGTCAACATCGGGCATGCCTAGGACACAGTCCCGGTCTACGCTAAGTGAAGTGCGACGTAAACGTGAACAGTGTTACTACAGATTCAATCAAATGAGTTAGATGCACTACATGTGTGGAAAGATCAAAGAAAATGGAATTAGCACACGAAATCGCCCAAAACTGGTGTAATAAAAGATCAGACAAAAATTACACACTGCATAACAGTAATTAAACAGGAAACACCTTACGGATCCAAATGCCTAGCACTGAATAAAAGAGGTGAACCAGAAGAACTGGAAAAGAAAGAATGGAAAATACTCACGATAATTTTAGGTCCACAGAAGAACAAGGATAACAACTGGATGAATAGGAGAAATGAAGATCTATATAGAAACAATCACAGACACAATAAGAAAGAGCAGATTAAAATTTTATGGTCATATGTACGAAACGAATGACAGTAGGCTAATGAAGAAAATTTTCAACTTCATTTCCAAATTAAAAAACACCATCTGGAAGAGACAAGAAAGGGCTTGAGAAAACTTAACATCGTCGAAAACACCATAGAAAACAGGGAAAGTTCCAGGCTACTGATCAATACTGCAAAATTTCCTGTCCAACAACAAAGTTCACAACCTAGGATGGTGATGTCAAATATAGAAGCAGGCCAAAGCCAACACATGAAGCTTTGGAAAGATAAAGCGAAATAGACTGTACCTTTATCTTAGGTTCTAAGCGGTCTACAATTGGCCAAATTTTGTAATAAAAAAGTGTAATAATTGTAATTTATTATTTGATTGTTTTATACCTCTTTTTCTCTCTAGGGAATGCCTAAGCTTGTATTTATTAACAAATTTTGTTCCTATACAATGCTACAATTTGTATCTACAATCATCTATAAAGTACTGTTCTCATGGATAATTATGACTCGTTCAGTATCCATGCAATTCTCTTGCTTACTGGATCAACGGAACACGAATAAATTAATAAAAGTGATTATTCCTGAAACTGATAAATACTTAAGGAAAGTTTTTAGTCTTTATGTGAAGGTTAATTTACTTTCAATGTGTCATTTGTATTTAATCATGGAATATGGTATGTAGACTAACATCCTAGGACTCGACAAATTTGGGAATTTCATAGACGCCAGAATGCACTAGTATAGTACTTGTGTTTTTAAGTTTCATATTTTTTGCGTCATCAGAGTGCCTCTTTTCTATTTTGTAGAGGAGCTACACATACCCCATAACTTCTTTTGTTCAGATGTCAGGCTCCTCAGTTGTTGTGCTTTTTAGTGGCCGTAATATGAATATACATCCATAGTTTCATATAAAATTTTCATAAAGTTTTGGCTTATTATTCTCAGTTTTCCTCCTTCGAATCTTACAGTATCGTTACAGAAATATGATCGGATACTTTTTATCTAATACGTGACGCTCGGGGCAACATCTCGGATTTTGTTCAAACAGTATTCAGAAGTGGCATTACACATGATTTTTTTGTTTGTCTGTAACCATCTACACTCCTGGAAATGGAAAAAAGAACACATTGACACCGGTGTGTCAGACCCACCATACTTGCTCCGGACACTGCGAGAGGGCTGTACAAGCAATGATCAAACGCATGGCACAGCGGACACACCAGGAACCGCGGTGTTGGCCGTCGAATGGCGCTAGCTGCGCAGCATTTGTGCACCGCCGCCGTCAGTGTCAGCCAGTTTGCCGTGGCATACGGAGCTCCATCGCAGTCTTTAACACTGGTAGCATGCCGCGACAGCGTGGACGTGAACCGTATGTGCAGTTGACGGACTTTGAGCGAAGGCGTACAGTGGGCATGCGGGAGGCCGGGTGGACGTACCGCCGAATTGCTCAACACGTGGGGCGTGAGGTCTCCACAGTACATCGATGTTGTCGCCAGTGGCCGGCGGAAGGTGCACGTGCCCGTCGACCTGGGACCGGACCGCAGCGACGCACGGATGCACGCCAAGACCGTAGGATCCTACGCAGTGCCGTAGGGGACCGCACCGCCACTTCCCAGCAAATTAGGGACACTGTTGCTCCTGGGGTATCGGCGAGGACCATTCGCAACCGTCTCCATGAAGCTGGGCTACGGTCCCGCACACCGTTAGGCCGTCTTCCGCTCACACCCCAACATCGTGCAGCCCGCCTCCAGTGGTGTCGCGACAGGCGTGAATGGAGGGACGAATGGAGACGTGTTGTCTTCAGCGATGAGAGTCGCTTCTGCCTTGGTGGCAATGATGGTCGTATGCGTGTTTGGCGCCGTGCAGGTGAGCGCCACAATCAGGACTGCATACGACCGAGGCACACAGGGCCAACACCCGGCATCATGGTGTGGGGAGCGATCTCCTACACTGGCCGTACACCACTGGTGATCGTCGAGGGGACACTGAATAGTGCACGGTACATCCAAACCGTCATCGAACCCATCGTTCTACCATTCCTAGACCGGCAAGGGAACTTGCTGTTCCAACAGGACAATGCACGTCCGCATGTATCCCGTGCCACCCAATGTGCTCTAGAAGGTGTAAGTCAACTACCCTGGCCAGCAAGATCTCCGGATCTGTCCCCCATTGAGCATGTTTGGGACTGGATGAAGCGTCGTCTCACACGGTCTGCACGTCCAGCATAAACGCTGATCCAACTGAGGCGCCAGGTGGAAATGGCATGGCAAGCCGTTCCACAGGACTACATCCAGCATCTCTACGATCATCTCCATGGGAGAATAGCAGCCTGCATTGCTGCGAAAGGTGGATATACACTGTACTAGTGCCGACATTGTGCATGCTCTGTTGCCTGTGTCTATGTGCCTGTGGTTCTGTCAGTGTGATCATGTGATGTATCTGACCCCAGGAATGTGTCAATAAAGTTTCCCCTTCCTGGGACAATGAATTCACGGTGTTCTTATTTCAATTTCCAGGAGTGTATATATATACTTTCTTCGTGCTTTCGTCAGTCAACAGACACCATTGCACATAAATCGCCTCACAACATAACCTCATCAACTGGAGCCTCAACACACTACACAATCAAATACATACGGTCCCCAGCTGCCTGTCGTCTGCTAAATACGCAAAAGTATCCAGCCGAAGGCGGGTTGCGATGCGCTTAAAGTAAGGCCTCCGAAATTACGCATGCACAAATTCGCATGCATAGTTGCGCTGTGGAAAACTGATGAACATGCTCAAAGTCGAAGATACGCCATAAAGGTATGTCCACACGATGCCTCTTTTGTCGTGTGGAGTCGCAGACACATGGAAACAAAAGGACATGCACAAAAATTTGTGGAAAGAACCCATATTCGCATGGGCCTTCTCGTGTCTACATGTTGCCTCACTGTGCAAGCAGACGTGCGTCTCGCAGGCCCCGAGGAATCGCTTCATGACGTCATCAACAAGGCTGAAAGCGTGACAGCGCTGCCTGGTGACTAGACCTGTAAACAACTCTGTTGACTTAAGTGACGTCACACGTTGGCTACAATGTTTATACAGACTTGCCTTCAGCTGTTGTTTTGGAATGTCAAATTAATCCAGATTGTTTGAATGAAGCTTCCGTTAACAGAATAAAATGTAGAAAGAAGGTTTAAATGCGAATAATCTGTATTATGGTGACATGATAAATCCGCAGCGTAGTCAAGGTTACATATTAGAGCCGTACGTGATTGATTGAAACCAACTCATTACAAATTATTGGTCGAAAGGCAGAGTGATTTATAGCATAACACATATTACGCATTACGGACAATGTGTCTAAATGTTTTTAACGCATTAACTGCTGCTTACTAATGTAGGCTAACTACCACTGAGACGTTTTTGCAGCACGAATTTGTCTTTGAACCCATACCAGCAGTAGCAAATGCGGAAAAACGAATCAAATATGGTAAAGGATGCGTAGTGGAACGCCCATTGCATTTTTCCAGTTTGTGTACGATATCTGTACGTAATATGCATCAAAACACGTCGGATGCTTGTTCATTTTCTAATATATGTTTTTTGGGGATGACCTAGTAGTTTTATTTTTTTTTATTATGAGAAATGCGTTTAATGTGGGAAAGTGCATTTAAATATGCCACAAACAAATATTAGGCAAAGACACACGTCTGTCTGTTACCACAACCTTTATTTCTCATTCGCTGTGTTCCACAACTGTCAACGAGATTATCGCTTTTCAACCTAATGTAGACCTCAGACTATGCTACAAATAAAGTTATTACTCCAGTCAAGGTTTCTAGGGAAAAGGGGGCGAAATCCAGTATAGTGCTCTTGCCCAGATATGTGCTCTTGCCCTGTGTGCATTACCGATATGCTTAAATTTTGATCGTTGTTTTTCTGTAAACAAACAGCTATATGCCAATCACATCTTCCTGTATGTAGTTTCTCAAAAATCCAGTTTATGTGATCTTAAAATAAAAAGAGCTCAATGAGGGAATATTAATAGATCGAAGCAATACTGACATCTCCAAATTGTAAGACTGCTATAAATGGAAGTCACTGATTGTCAGAGTGTGTCAGTGGGACAAAACATTTGAAGTAAATCACGAAGCTTTAGGTTAGTTCAACTATTACTTCTTAATGTGGTAGGCAGTCACAATATTCTTCCATATTTTTATGTATATACATACTACACAAGCAACCAAATGGTACCGTTCCACTCGCAAATAGAGAGAGGGAAGAAAGGCTGTCTATCATCCGAGCCCTGATTTCTCATGCCTTCTAAATTTTCTCAATAGTGTTATACAAAATAATACTCGCACATAGTTTGAAACTACTGGTAACCTATCTAGCATCCAGCCTCTGAGTTGCTTCAATGTGTTGCTTAAATCTGACATGGATCTGGGTCATTCCATATCAAATCACCCAATAAAAAATAAATTTTACACCCACCTCCTGTGATTTTCATGAAATTTGGCTCAAATGGTTCTAATACCATCCTGACAACACCTGCAATTTTTTTTTGCTGTATCTCTTACAGTTTTTTTTATAAATTTTTAAAGTTTTTATGTTTTGCGTTTTCTGAACCTTCGGAAATGGTCAATTTAATTTGTATTCAAAACTTTAAATTTGCTTATCTTAAAAACTCTTTTAGATAACATCATGAATTTTTGCAGCAAGTTTATTTATTATACATATTTGAAGATAAAAATGATGCTATTAAAATATATTAATATTTTCTTTAAAAAAAAATATATATGTATTTTTTTCTTTTTTTTTTTTAACGGATGTTTTGTTTTATAAGAATTGTAATATCTAGAGTGTCAGACCTGATAGAATGCTCAAATTTGTTTTAATTTACTCTTAAACATATAGGCTACTTGATAAAACAAAAATAATGATGGCTTTTTAACATGTTTATTAATTATACGTGGAATGTTTCCCTCTATTATATTGATATCATGTTTATTAATTATAGTAGATTACATTAGAATTATGTACAAAGATACTTACGACACTTATGTATAACCCAACTGATTGCTTGAAACATTGAATTTTTTGAGTAATTTTATCTTTTTAATAAACATTAATGCTGATTCAAACTGTTTTCCATTTCATCCCACCGAGCGAGGTGGCGCAGTGGTTAGACACTGGACTCGCATTCGGGAGGACGACGGTTCAATCCCGCGTCCGGCCATCCTGATTTAGGTTTTCCGTGATTTCCCTAAATCGCTCCAGGCAAATGCCGGGATGGTTCCTTTCAAAGGGCACGGCCGACTTCCTTCCCCATCCTTCCCTAATCCGATGAGACCGATGACCTCGCTGTCTGGTCTCCTTCCCCAAACCAACCAACCAACCACTTCATCCAAGAGCTTTCAGTTCTTTTGATACAGTCTTTTTTGAAGTAATACATTCTCCCAGTGCCGCTTGATTGAAGTGCGTCTACTACACAGACTATGTGCTCCAAAGGCACTATGCAGGAATCTTCTCTTACAGGCCAATAAAATGATGCAGCAGGTCCTGAAGGATGTAGAAATAGAATTTCTGCATCTTCTTCATCATTGAATATTGTTTTTAACAGTCCAAAGTACCAGTTACCATCATAATTTGCAGCCACATAGCTATTTATGGATGGTTCAACACGAACCCAATCAGAAGAAGAATGGAAAGAAAAGACTAAGGAGGGTTTTACACTATCTGTAGTCTTTCTAATTTCAAGGTTGTTTGTTGGAAATGGTTTGAAGTTATGAAAACTTCTTGTTCCAGGAATGGTTCGGCTTGCTGAAAAACGTTTTTCTAGTTTTAACCATAGCAAATCAGCTTCTTTTTTGTGAATAAAGTGAAAATGACTGTTTTCAGTATTTTTTTCATAAAACTTATACACATCAATTGCTGTCATTATTTGTTGTTTGTCTGAAAGCTGTAGACTGGCTTTCCTTAAAATTCTTTTAATAGTTCCTCCTAGGCCATCACAAATTGACTTCCCATGACTTGTTGCAAAAAAAGAGTGTTAGGCCTTCAAATTAGTCTCTCAAGTGTTCAGTCAAATTTTTAAAACTGTTTCTATTTTTGTACTGCCCAGCACAACCATCTGTAAAGTAGTGAACTGAGTCAATGTCAGTATGATGTAATGACAGCGACTTTGTAATTTCTTTTTGTACAAAGTTAACAAAACCAGTGTCATGTTCTTCGTCATCACTAATAAAACAGTGGTTGGAAACAAAAACATTGTTTTCCTCATTTCTTAGAAAAACTCCAACTGGGTGTAGAGTACAACCACCTCTATTCCAGTGGTAACTTTGGATCTCATTTTGTATAACAAAGGAATAATTTTCACTGAAATCCATCACAATAATTGCTGTTTTGGGTGGTGGGTCTTCTTTCAATCTTTTAAAGGCTGCTGATTGGGATTTTGCTATAAACGAGTTCGGGGTGAGCTTTTCCAATGACCTAACCAATAAAGAAATGTAGTCTTCAACACTGATAGACTGTTTGATCATTTCTGCCCTGTCTGTGTTATCCCACTGACTGAATACAATTTCTTCTTCTAAATCATAATATTCACTTAGTTTTTCAGTTAAGCGCTCTGTTAGTGCAGTATTTGCAGGACAGCTGTTGCAATGATGTAGCATGCAGTTTTGGTTTTCTGTGTTGCACACAAGCATCTTATTTAGGTCTTTATAAGATTCTTAAATTTTCACAGCATCCAGTAATAGTTTAACATTCTGGTGGATACTGCATACACATACAGTGTGTGTGCCTGCAGCACCAGGAAGGATACACCATTTAGGTCTCAAGAAACAAAATTTTGAAAATCCTACTTCTACCTCGGGATTCTCCTATTTGAAATAATAATAGTGTTCTCTCAAGTTACACAAAATGAGTCTTTTTTGCATGTACACATTTTCTTGAACACTTACTTTGTCTTTCGTTCCAGGTAGCACTCTGGAACTTTCATCCTTTTCATAAAAATCTGTTACAAGTCTTACTGTATTTTCAGAAAGAGTTTTACCTTTTTTTGGACCAGGAGTTTCCAAAATACCCTTTTCAGATTTTAGCTTTCTAGCTTGTCGCACCATGTACTCACTTACATTAAATTCTTTCATCACTTTATTTCGACTCCAAGAATCTGGAGCCAAGGTCAGAATCTGGATTTTTCTAGACCTCCCAACAGATGAAATCTTCTCTTTCATAAGAGAAATCATTACATCAAAATCCTTTGCTTTCTCAACCACACTTTTATCTTCTTCGTCATCATCAGAACTTGGTGCATCATATTTTAATGCTTTTGAAACTGCCTTTTTTGCAGTCTTTTCAATACTGCTAACCTTCCTTTTAAAATAAGACCCTTTACTTTGTTCTGACAAGCCATGAAGCTTTATCGGTGTTAAATCTAAATAATCAAGAGCAATGTTTGTTTGTACGAGGGATTCATTTCTGGATTCCAGTGATTCTAATTCAACCATGAAAGCTTTTGTCCGGGTTTTATGCTAATATTTTTTGTCAGTAATTGTTTAGAAAGATCCAAGCCTACACTTCTCAACGATTTTTTTATGGGCTTTTTGTGTTTTTTAGTGGGTCTACACATGTTGTTTGATACTTTTCAATAACATTTAAAAAGTAGTAGCTGTGGTGTGAACATATATTCTTAAATTCACACAGATTAATTCCAGATCGTAAGTGGATCAAATCTTTTTCTTCCTCACTCAATTCTGATACCGGTTGTAACTTTTTTGAAGGTGTGTAGGTTGTTTGGAAACAGTCAGATTTTTTAAATAACCCTACACTACAGGTTTGAATATCTGACATACTGATTTCACTTTTGGTCTGATTACTGTTCTGGTTACTTTTATAGGATATTGGAAAAGAATCTCTGTAAACTAAGTAACAGTACTTACTGAGAGTTCGAATAAACTTAATAAAATACTATCCAAGCACTATTTAACACTGTAATAATTTTTTACTTCAAAACACAGGAGTAACAAAACAAAATCCAAGTGTACATTGCTACTCCAAGAAGACAAAAACTTATTTTCGGTGTCTAAGTCACTTGGTATTTTTTGTTTTTAAAATATAATTAATATTATTTTAAAAATTAGATACCTATTAAACAGGTTAAAAAGCCAACATAATTTTTCTTTTATCTAATAGCCTATACAATCAAGAGTATTTTAAAACAAATTTGAGCTTTCTATCAGGTCTGAGACTCTAGATATTGCAGTTTTTGTAAAACTAAACATCCGTTAGCTAAAAAAAAATAAAAAACTTGTAAATTTTTTTTCATTTGGAAGATTTTAATATATCTTTATGGTAATTATTTTAACATTTAGATATAATACACAAACTTATTCCGAAATTTCATACTGGTATCTTGAGTATTCTTTAATATACAATTTTTTTTAGTTGTGAGGACACGTTAAGTTACAATTTCCGACTGCTGAAACAACGCCAAATCTAAAAACTTTAAAAATTTATATAAAAAAAAACTATAAGAGATAGAGCAAAAAAATTTTACAAGTGCTTTCAGGATGATAAAAGAAGTAATTGTAACAAGTTTCATCAAAATCTGACATGGTTGATGTCAAGGCCTGGGTGACTTGACATGGAATGACCCATCTCAAACTTTGGAGCAGTACTCATGAATGTGTCACATAAGTGTTCGATACAGGTGGTCTAAGTGATCTTCCCCTCATTTCCAGTCTCAAAACATATTCATCTTGCCAGAGGAAGGAAGTAATGACCCTGAAAGCTAGAAATGCTTTTTTTATTCAAGTGCTGTTTCTCTCATACTTT
This sequence comes from Schistocerca nitens, assembly GCF_023898315.1. NCBI lineage: Eukaryota > Metazoa > Arthropoda > Insecta > Orthoptera > Acrididae > Schistocerca > Schistocerca nitens. Next base: position 601,664,267 of record NC_064619.1, on the reverse strand, counting down.
GTACAAAGCATTTCAGAATTTTACAATGAGTACTGGCAGCCCTACATATAATGGTAACATTAAAACCCTGTTGATTTGAATCTTAGTGTTAACTATCATATGCATCCTTGAGTAAGAACATTACGTTTAATTATAATTATAGAAGGAGAGGCTAATAAAATAATTTTTTTACTTTGTATTTTATTAATATCTTAAGATTTTCAGTTTGCTGCCTGATGTCTTGCAGCAACCTCTTAAAGACTTTCAATCAGAATGTGAAATTCCATTTCCTTCCAGTATTTTGCAAGTTCATTTCACTGAACAGAGTAAAATTACCCCTATTATGGACAACAAATATTATTAGGGAGTAAATATGTTGACATGTAAGCGAAAGACTCCGAAGGCCCTGAAGAGACTTCTGTAAGAAGCTGCACTATCGATTTTACACAATAATTTTACTCACATGGATCAAAAGTTCTGTTAACTTGCCATATCAGATTTGAATAATATCGCAAGCTTTTCATAACAGCCTCCATCACCAGTAATGGTACTGGTATGTAATGGTATGATGTACTGTAGCAGCACATTAAAAGTGTTTCAATTGAATTGATTCTGCATTTTCTCTCTTCCCCATGTCCTTGACATTAATGCTACCAAGTTATGTTCTTGTACGGTAATTAGTTTCCATGTTACTTTATTTATTTATTGTGTCAGAAGCAAACTAAAAAAAAAACAATATTAGATACATTACTACATACATACATACATTATGGTTTATAAATTAAACTAGTCAAGAATGAAATAAATGATTAGACACAGATTGTGCTGTCAAACATAAGGTAATTTTAATCTATACAGTGGATGCCCAAAAATTTGCAATGTCCAGTGCCCTGAGGAATCATGACGTCACATCATGACAAGACGTCGTCTCTCACGCTAGCCAATATCGCTGGTAGTTTTCGAAACGCGGATATTCTTTGAACATGACATGCTAATGCATTGTGGGTGGGTGTGTATATGGCGGGTTTTGTGATTTTTGTGCGTTAAAGCTTTTCAATCACGGAAAGAAATTGATAATACTTGCTGCAAAAGCAGATGTTTCCAGAGGAGAAAGGATAGTTTATATTCCAGATAATGGACGGTAAGTAACTTCCGTTAGTAATCTTATAATGCTCAAGAAAAGTAAAGTGTATGGTAAATCTACAGAAATTTCATTCTTTGTGCCTATAGTATTCTGATGCATTATGTTACCCAGTAAAGATTCTTTCAATGCATCTATGTGGATTATTTGTGGTAATGGCGTATTCTCATAACAAACGGCTTCGGTATTTAAGTTGCAATCATCGTAACTTTTTCCTGATCAAAAGGTGTGTAGTAACTGTATTCTAACGTCAGTAACCTGCACATTTGAAAACTTTTGAATGTTCAAAATTACATCATTCATCATAGTCAGTATTTTTTTACAGTAAAATAGGTATGAATTGCAATGACTGAATCCAGATTTGTGAGTGATGTAATCTGTTTTTGTAATGGATGTTTCAGTTTCTGAAGTGAAAATCCAAAGAAGAGAAGACAGCGAGAAGTAGCTTTTTGTCTGTTTCATGGTTTATAGGCCTACTGGGGAAACTCGCCATGTAAAGAAACGAGTAACGCATCAAGCTTGGTACCTCTATGGTGATGTGGAATTCCGAGCGTTGTTAATAAAAAAATTAATTCAGTGTGTGTGTGTTTCTTTTGATTCCTTTATCATGTTGCTTATAGTAGACCAAATTTAATTAAAATACCCAGGTGATAATTTCAACATAAATTGGACTATGTGCATAGCTGTTTCTAATGGCTTTGCTGCTTGTCAGAGGCAAAGTATGAATATTTACCATCCTCTGGCATGTGCGTTCACTAGTCATTTATGGCAAAAGAAATCACTGACTGAAAGCATAATTTGCTTGGTAGACATAATTGGAAATGACCTTTTTAGTTATAATTTTACGTTTTTAGATTATAGTACTCCCTGAGAGATTATCTTCTGCATTTCTTGACCCTGACATGACTAGTAATGGATGTTTCACCACCAGTTTTGGCATACAGCATTAAGTGTCCTGCTCTGCTGTGAGCAGCATGGTAGTCAATGTGTTAAGCTGGCATTTAGGAACTTTGAATGTGAAGTATATGCATCTGTACAGTTGTGGCTAAAAGAACAGCTAGAATGCTAATTACTGTTTCAGGAATTATCCTTTACACAGTTAAATATGTATCTAAAAATGAATTCATGAATAACTTTGTAGTCATTTAATCGTTTGGTTTTGTAAGACATTTAAATAAAAATACTGCAGACCCAAAAATAGTCTGGAAATGGCAAGGAATATCAAATATAAGTAAATATTTTTCCTCGGTAAGATAAAAGTGTAAAATTGCTGATACCTGGTTGTTACCATATCACTGCTGGCCCCAGCAGAGCAGTTTGCTGTGACCACCGGCACATTCATGCCAGCCAACGGGTTAATACACAAAACAGGGCAGTGCAAGACTTGGTCCGTAATTCTCATTGGTTGAAGCAACTAAAATCAAATTTCTGAGGTGTGCTGGAACTGTGTTATTGGTATATTCCCCAGCATGATTTAAAATTTTTGCATTGAAATGGCACTGACAGTGCGTAATATATTTTGCAACTGAGAATAGATACTAAAAAACTTATGTGGGAATTTATTTCAAGAAACCCTTTCATACCAAACCTGATAATTATATTAACACACAAGTAAACCACCTGAATGGCACACTGGGTTATACAAGCATTAGCTGTAGGTGTACAATAGGTAATTTACACAGAAAACTTTTCATACAAATTTTATTGTAAAGCACACTAAAGTTAAGGGAAAGGTGCAAGCCTAGATGAGATAAACTTGGACACGCAAGAACTGGTTTTGCTCAGATATATGGAAAATTAACTGTAGTATTATATGACATACAACACATCTGAGGTGCAAATTTGTGGACAGGAGAGATTGCATTTAACCTGTTGTCTATGGTGCACATTTTGTTACCGTGCTGGGATGATGTCATCCAGATTTCAAAATTAGTGGTCTAGTAATGAAACTCTCATCAGTTTTAATATTTAAAAATAAACATGCCTGAAAAAGGAAGCTGAATTAGGACTTTCAATTAAATTGCAAAAATGTTCTTGTTTTGCACATTCACTGTGGATGACACTTAAAACCATGGTGTTAGTAGCTCTTATTGACCTTTGTGTCAGCCACAGTGAACATGTTGAAGGTTTTAAAGTAACAAAGTAGTTGTTGAAATTGAGATATTAATGGATGACAGCAGGAAACAGCAATGAAATAATGTGAATTACTTAAACCAGGAATTAAACAAGTCTACATAGCTTTGAACACAGCCAAAAAATGATTGGTTCAAATGGCTCTGAGCACTATGGGATTTAACTTCTGAGGTCATCAGTCCCCTAGAACTTAGAACTACGTAAACCTAACTAACCTAAGGACATCACACACATCCAAGCCCAAGGCGGGATTCGAACCTGCGACCGTAGTGGTCGTGCGGTTCCAGACTGTAGCGCCTAGAACCGCTCGGCCACCGCAGCCGGCGAACACAGTCATTTAACACTTCTTATTCACTGCATATCTGTGTGCTATAACTAATGCAGCAACCTTTTATTTTCTCATCTTTGATCTGGAACACGTGTCACATCTTACTTGTTTTCCTAGAGCAACTCTAGGTTTACAAGATCCACATTTCAGAATTATGGTAATTGCTAGTCCTACCTCATGCTGAAAGTGTGGGTTGATAGCTGTCTCTTCAGATATGATCTCATCAACTGCCATTTCAGAAACTTGAAGCAAAAATGTGATTATTCAATTTTCTGTCAGTGATGAATATATCACTAATGTATAGGTATATTCATGATGGTATAGAACAGTGCAGGGCCATCTTCTGCTGGGTAGACTAAACTGTGCACTTCACATTCAGTGCATCAATTTCTTCATAGGTAGTATCATAGTACACTACCATCTCAGACTTGATTGTTTCAATGCTCAATGAAACAGCATTATGCCTTGAAGACACTAAACTAACAGCCTTCTTAAGTTTTTGAATGAAGGATATAAGAAGTAATATATCCAAAAACAATTAAGTTTTACATTTTGCTGTCAGGAACTCTTTTGGAATCTTTCCTTTTATTATTATTTTGTACATGTGTGGTCTTTTTGTTTCCTCTTCCCAGTTTGACAAGCACATCTGATTTGCTTAATGGGGATATTTATGGTTACAAAAAATAAATAAATAAATATGTGGATACAATGCAACCTGCAAACCAAGATCATCCACCAAAACTTTACGAGCCTAGGAAATAAGCACAATGATTTGGACATACTAGCATGTTTTAATAAACCAGATGTTTCAGTTATTACTGAGCATTGGTATACCAAAAAAGAATCTTATTATGCACCCATTAACAAAGAATTTCTGCTCATCTTTCAGTAGGGATATCAAACCTTGTGGTAATGTTGCAAAAAGTGGCAATAATTGGTGCTCAAAGATGTAATTCCTACGTGTTGAAGGTGTTACTCAACTTTCTGCGATAAGCTGTAGATGGGAAAGGAAACATAATTTTAGATATAGACAGACCTCCATCTGAAATTACAGATTTGTTTTAGCTAATCTCTATCAGTTGCTTGTAGAGAGAGATAGTAAATACTAAGGGAAAACAGCTGGTAATTATGCTGATAATTGTTCACAGTTTAATAAAACCTTATCTAACACAAATCAGTTTTCACTCATAAGGATGGCGAGTGGCACACACAGATCTAACATTACTGATAGGTAATACAGGGTACCCAGGACTTTGTACTGGGATACTTTCTTTTGTTGATTTGTGTAAATGACAAAATACAGCTCCTCAAATTCAAGGATAGTTCTGTATGCTGATGCTACACCCATTGCATGCAAGTGTAAAGATCGTGAGCAACTACAAAAACTATGAAACTGTATTACAAATGAAATAACTCAGTATTTCTATGAAAGTCATCTCATTGTCAGCACAAGATAGCAGCAGTAACGGATTTTCACCCCACAAGACAGATTTTTAAATTCAGTTGTGCACTGGAACTGATATTGTCACCAAAGAAAACTACTGCTTGGTTACAGTTAAACTTTCTATATTTAACATGGTATAACATGGAAATAAACGGTCCTTATCAGAGCCAACTTTAACTATCATATCTATAAATATTGAAGGCATATCATCAGCCAAAGAACATCTGTTATCCAACCTATGCCGTGACAAAAAATGCAACGTCCTGTGTATACAAGAGATGCATAGAGATGAGCGACAGAGACGACCAAAAATACCGGGCATGAAACTAGCTGCAGAAACACCGCACTCTCAGTATGGAAGTGCTATATTTGTAAGACCAGGGCTTCAGATAATCAGTGCTCACTGTACCGTAGAAAATAACATCAAAGTCATTTCAGTGGAGCTGAGTAACTGCGTGGCTACCTCTGTGTATAAGCCCCCTTTGGCTGCATTTTCCTTCACACCACCCAGGAACTTCCATAACAGCAAGACGTCTGTAGTAATCGGTGACTTTAACAGCCATAGTCATTTGTGGGGATACTCTGAAGATGACGAAAATGGGGAGGCAGTCCTCTCCTGGGCTGAATCCTGCCAGTTGTCTCTTATACATGACAGCAAGCTATCCCCCTTCCTTCAACAGTGGCAGGTGGCAACGTGGATTTAACCCTGACCTCCTCTTTGTGAGTGAAGACATCACACAGCTTTGTCCAAATCAGTGTGCTCGTCCATACCAAAGACGCAACACAGGCCACTACTGTGTCAAGTTCTTCCAGCAATAAGGCCACAGGAGGTGAATTTCAAACGGAGATACAATTTCAAGAAAGCTGATTGGAAAAAATTTGCTAAGATGCTGGACAAGGAGATTAAGTCTGTGCGACCTATTCCTGAAGAGTATGACAGCTTTGTTCAAACTGTCAAACATTGCTCCCGGGCATCAATTCCAAGAGGGTGTAGGACAATGTATCTGCAGGGTGTGACACCTGAAACAGCTGCTCTGCTGTACGGATACTATCGACTATATGAAGAAAACCCTTATAGCGAGGAGACTTATCTGGCTGCGCAAAATACTCTCTCCTCAATCTCTGAGGCGAAGAGAGAATAGTGGATTAAACTGATGACAGAATGTGAGACGAGTAGAAGTAGTCAAAAGGCCTGGAGATTGTTATGACACCTTAACAATGATCCCTCCCAACCCAATACGCATACAAATGTGAAGGCAGACCAGGTCGCATACCAGCTTTTGAAAAATGGTAAACCTGATCATACCAGTAAAATCGGGAGACGAACCCTGGAAAGGGAGCTCGAACAAGAGGGAAACACTCTGTCTCTACCATTCAGTTTGAATGAGCTCGACTCAGCTCTAAATAAGTGCAAAGTCGGAAAAGCAGCAGGGGTAGATGACATAAGAAGTGAACAGATCAAGAACTTTGGTCCAGGCGCAAAGTGCTGGCTACTCGAGCTAATGAATAATTGTATCAAGAGCGGCAAGATACCAAAATCTTGGCGGAAAGCAAAAACTTTAGCTATACATAATCCAGGGAAAGACCGGGATGACCCCAAAAGCTATAGGCCAATCTCCCTCCTATGCCACCTGTATAAGGTATTGGAAAGGTTGATCCTCCAAAGAATTACAGATATGATAGAACCATTACTGATCCCTCAACAGGCAGGATTCAGACAAGGGAAGAGCTGTACAGCACATGTGTTGAATTTGACACAGCATATAGAGGACGGCTTCCAAAGGTGGCAGATAACAGGAGCGGTGTTTATAGATCTTTCAGCCGCCTACGACACTGTCAACCACAGACTCTTGTTGTTGAAGTTATACAACCTCACCAAGGACTATAAACTAACCTGTCTATTTACAAATCTTCTGCAGAACCGAAGATATTTTGTGGAATATCAAGGACAAAGAAGGAGATGGAGGCAGCAGAAAAATGGGTTGCCACAGGGAAGTGTACTGGCACCCACCCTCTTCAATATATACACTAATGACCAGCCGTTACCAGAAGGAACACAAAGCTTCATATATGCAGATGACCGAGCAATCACAGCACAAGATCACAGCTTTGAGACGGTGGAGCGGAAGCTAACTGATGCTCTGAAAGAATTAACTGCCTATTACAGGGACAATCAATTGAAACCAAATCCTTCTAAGATCCAGACCTGTGCTTTCCACCTCCGAAACAGACAGGCTAGTAGAACCTTGCAGATAGATTGGGAAGGAACCTCTTTAGAACACTGCAAGACTCCAAAATACCTCGGAGTCACTCTGGACCGTGCTCTTACATATAAGGAACACTGCTTAAAAACAAAGCAAAAAGTGGCCGCCAGGAACAATGTGGTTAGGAAGCTGACTGGAACAACATAGGGAGCACAGCCAGACACAGTGCGCACATCCGCATTAGCCCTCTGCTACTCTGCAGCTGAGTACGCTTGTCCAGTATGGTGCAGATCTACACATACAAAGAAAGTTGATGTTGCTCTGAATGAGACATGTCGTATCACTACGGGTTGTCTATGAGCCACACCTGTGGAAAAACTGCACTGCTTATCCGGCATAGCCCCCCCCCCCCCCAGACATCCGAAGAGATACAGCAGCACGGAGTGAAATGAAGAAGGCATTAACATCCGAAGCCCACCCACTACATGGCCACCAACTGGCACAGCAAAGACTTGTGTCTAGAAAGAGCTTCCTTCACAGTACAGAACCACTCGCTGACACTCCACATCAACACCGGGAGAAGAGATGGCACGTCAGATGCCAGCATCTGGAGGAGTGGCTGATCCCGCAAAAAGTAGTTCCCCCAGGCCACACAGAGAAATGGTCCACTTGGAAATCACTCAACCGCCTGCGTTCTTCTGTCACAAGATCCAAGAGTAATCTGGAGGGGTGGGGCTTCCAGGTGGACTCTCTCTAGCGTGACTGCGGAGCTGCCGTGCAGACATCAACACATCTACTACAACGCACATTACCTCCAACTGTGTGCACGCTACACAAAGTGCACTGGACGTTGCAAATTTTTGGGCATCCACTGTATAGATTAAAATTACCTTATGTTTGACAACACAATCTGTGTCTAATATCATTTATTTCATTCTTGACTAGTTTAATTTATAAACCATAATGTATGTATGTATGTAGTAATGTATCTAATATTGTTTTTTTTTTTTTTTTTTAGTTTGCTTCTGACACGATAAATAAATAAAATATCATGGAAACTAATTACCGTACAAGAACATAACTTGGTAGCATTAATGTCAAGGACATGGGGAAGAGAGATAATGCAGAATCAGTTCAATTGAAACACTTTTAATGTGCTGCTACAGTACACCATACCATTACATACCAGTACCATTACTGGTGACGGTGATGGAGGCTGTTATGAAAAGCTTGCGATATTATTCAAATCTGATATGGCAATTTAACAGAACTTTTGATCCATGTGAGTAAAATTATTGTGTAAAATCGATAGTGCAGCTTCTTACAGAAGTCTCTTCAGGGCCTTCGGAGTCTTTCGCTTACATGTCAACATATTTACTCCCTAATAGTATTTGTTGTTCATAATAGGGGTAATTTTACTCTGTTCAGTGAAATGAACTTGCAAAATACTGGAAGGAAATGGAATTTCATCTACATCTACATCTACATTCATACTCCGCAAGCCACCCAACAGTGTGTGGCGGAGGGCACTTTACGTGCCACTGTCATTACCTCCCTTTCCTGTTCCAGTCGCGTATGGTTTGCGGGAAGAACGACTGTCTGAAAGCCTCCGTGCACGCTCTAATCTCTCTAATTTTACATTCGTGATCTCCTCGGGAGGTATAAGTAGGGGGAAGCAATATACTCGATACCTCATCCAGAAACGCACCCTCTCGAAACCTGGCGAGCAAGCTACACCGTGATGCAGAGCGCCTCTCTTCCAGAGTCTCCCACTTGAGTTTGCTAAACATCTCCGTAACGCTATCACGGTTACCAAATAACTCCGTGACGAAACGCACCGCTCTTCTTTGGATCTTCTCTATCTCCTCCGTCAACCCAATCTGGTATGGATCCCACACTGATGAGCAATACTCAAGTATAGGTCGAACGAGTGTTTTGTAAGCCACCTCCTTTGTTGATGGACTACATTTTCTAAGCACTCTCCCAATGAATCTCAACCTGGCACCCGCCTTACCAACAATTAATTTTATATGATCATTCCACTTCAAATCGTTCCACACGCAAACTCCCAGATATTTTACAGAAGTAACTGCTACGCATCCTTTACCATATTTGATTCGTTTTTCCGCATTTGCTACTGCTGGTATGGGTTCAAAGACAATTTCGTGCTGCAAACGTCTCAGTGGTAGTTAGCCTACATTAGTAAGCAGCAGTTAATGCGTTAAAAACATTTAGACACATTGTCCGCAATGCGTAATATGTGTTATGCTTTAAATCACTCTGCCTTTCGACCAATAATTTGTAATGAGTTGGTTTCAATCAATCACGTACGGCTCTAATATGTAACCTTGACTATGCTGCGGATTTATCATGTCACCAGAATACAGATTATTCGCATTTAAACCTTCTTTCTACATTTTATTCTGTTAACGGAAGCTTCATTCAAACAATCTGGGTTGATTTGACATTCCAAAACAACAGCTGAAGGCAAGTCCGTATAAACCATGGAGGTAAAAATAAACACTGTAGCCAACGTGTGACGTCACTTAAGACAACAAAGTTGTTTACAGGTCTAGTCACCAGGCAGCGCTGTCACGCTTTCAGCCTTATTGATGACGTCATGAAGCGATTCCTCGGGGCCCGCGAGACGCACGTATGACAACGTTTTGTCTGCAAATTTCATAGGTCACGGCGAGATTTTAGATTTTCTGCTTGGGAAACTGCAGCGATAAGGCTGGCAATAAAATTTAGTTAGCTAGTAAATGGCGACTTATATACCAGTTTGAACTATTTGTTCCTCATTTCAAAACAAAAACTTCAGCGATTTGTTCCTGAAACTGAGAAATACTGAAGGGACGTTCTTCCTCGTTATGTGAAGGGTACACAACATTAATCATGAAAGATGGTATGTAGATTAATATACTCACACTGGACAAATGTGGGAATTTCATAGACGCGAGAATCAACTAGAACACAGGCTGTATTTTTCAGTTTTGTATTTCTTGCATGATCAATGTACTTCATTTTAATTTTTAGTTGTTTTTTGAGGAGCTAAACATATCGCATAACTTTTTTGTTCAAGTGTCAGGCTCCGCAGTTTTTGTGCTTTTAAGTCGCTATAGCATTAATATTGGTCCACAGTTTTCTTATAGGCCTACACTTCTCATAAATTTTTGGTTTTTTCTTCTCAGTTTTTCTACTTCCAGACTTATGGTATCTTATTCTTTACAAAAAATATGTTCGGAGACATTTTATAAAATACTTGACGATCAGGGCAACATATCTCAAATTTTTATTCAAATACTTTTCAGAAGGGCTCTTCCCCATCCTTGTCTGTAATCATGTATAAACTTAAGCGTGTTTCCTTTGGTGCCAGCATAATTTGTTCCACAGCATAACTGTACCATCTGACGATGAGTCGCTAGGCGACGAGAAACTGGTAACCGTAAAATAAAAATTCTGTGATTTTATGTCTGTGATTAGGTATGGTATAATTTTCTGAGTAGGTTCATATAGTGTATCTCGAATACTGAAACCTCAGAAGAAACTTATTAGATGCACAGCAAAAAAGATTCTCGTCGCCCATTATTTCGGAAACTGCAAATCTCAGCTGTTCCCTCCATATACATTTACGAAATTGTATTCTTCGCACACAACAGACAAAAAATATTTGAAGCGAATCATTTTAACCACGCATACAATAAGAGGATAAAAAGAATTTTATGCTATCTACATACCAATTGAAATGATACGCACGGATTCCACAGTATCTGAGGATGACAGTATATAAACAATTACGGGCAAACACATATTTAATAAGAAGCCAGTGTTTCTAAAAAGAAGGCTACTCTATGGGAGGAATTCTACTATTCGGTACGGTAGAATTCATAAAGCATGAAATGACAATTTCAACAAAGGGAGCTGTTATTAATCTCAGCTGTTCGGTGTTTATGGCGAAATTTTATCACAGTTTTGGCGTTTCTTCGGTACCTGAATCAAATGATTTAGATTATATATGTTATGAGACCAATAAACCACAATTCACATATCCTCACGAAAAATGACTGGTTGCGTTCATTTCTGAAATCCGTCACATTTCCGAGAGTTGTGACGTACACCTTTAATTCAAGGTACTGGGATCAGTTGTGTTGCTGAAATCTGTAAACCAACTTTCGATTCTGTAGTTTCATGAATTCAGAAGCGTCCGCGGTACCTTCAAAGTAGTCTGGAGCAGCTGCTCTCATGGCAGTGTGGGCATGGAGGTTTCTGTGAGGGGCGATGATGAAGTTTAGGAAAGCCAGACTCCAAAACAATCCTCGGAAAATCGGACGAATGTATTAAATTTGAGCCCTCTAGAAACCGAACCAACAAATAAATCTGAGTCCTCAGGAAACCGAAACAGCGGTAAAAGCAAGTAGTGATTGGAATGTTTCTTCTGTATCATACACATTTCAAATTTATCGAAGTGTGCAAAAAATAATATTCGTAACAGCAGCGAGGCGAGGGAGCCTCATAGTGCACATTTTAAGAAGTCAATCTTGTATTGTTGAAGAGTTTCAGTGTTTTATCGCTTGCCTTATGTTGGCTAGCCTGCAGGCGCAGTAAAATAAAGTGAATGCAAAGGAACAACTGCCTCGTTTGTTGATAATTGTGGACTATATAAATGTTAAGTGATGAAGTTACACCATAACGCTGACTGAATCCAGTTAAGAACTAGATTGCGCCGACAGAAATGGATAGAGATACGAAATATTTATTACGAAGGATTGTAATTGACGTTCTGTGCTTATTTACAGGTGTGTGGGTGAGAGTGAAAGAAAAGTAAAAATAACTGGTGGGCGTTGACAGTGAAAGGTGCCGTTATAATACATACATGTAATTGAGTTGAGGGCGCGTTTGGGTACTAAAACTGTGGAAAAACGGCCATCTGATATTGCTTATATTGCTCTTCATTCCCCAATTAACTATCGGTTTTTGTAGCAATCATTTGCACTTGCCCTACTTAAAAGTCCGTAAGTAGGTGTGACATTTTTTGAGTGACGCGCACCCAGGGTTGTCTCATACGTTATTTTAGCCGAGAACGTTACATGTGTGTGTGACAGATCCTATTCTGCCATTGCACAGATTTTTTTTATTATTATTTGTAACCGTGTTGCTCAAATCAACCCTTAATTAATACAATATGGGAGGCAACATGTCGTGTTTGATGACTGGGAAACGAATGTTGCATTGGAAGACAAAAGAATTATTTTTACGTTACTGAGAAATAATGCAAAATAAAGATTTTTAGAAGACTCATGTCCAGTTATGCTTGTTCTTCTGCCCCCCCTCTTACTTTTTCTTATTTTCTTTGATGTAATTCATCTGACATTTTTTGCTGCTGTTATTGTTTTGCCAACTTTCATGTGTGCTTTTATGCTGTCTTGATATTTGTGCCAATTATAGTGGAATTAGGTGATTGCATAGGAATTGTACGATATCAAAATATTTTATGTCCAATGTTAAAGTTACTGCCAGCAACATTTTCCTGTAAAGATTTGAGGGAGAAAGTGATTGGCTGCGATGTTACTGATTTTAGGTAGCCTGTTTACACGCAGAACAAGATATAATGGGAATTCTTGTGGAAGAACAAAAAATACTTTGAAATAGTTTTCAGTGCTGAACAATATTATGTTATGGATAAAGTGTTCCTCTTGGCCAAACAACTGGATCAAATGTACATAGAGAATTTTTTTAACATTATCAGGAAATGAAAATGCAACTTTGTACTGTGGAATTGTACATAAAAATATTATTTGGAAGTAGACTATACAGTGCCACAGAGTTAAAATAAAAAACTTCCCATACATGGGGTTCCTTCGCTGAAGGTCATAAACAAGAAAGAAGAAAAACCGGTAGACTGATTACTAGCAAAAGCAATTAAGAAAATTTCAGTGTCTTAGAACCCTGAGGCAAAGGGAAGAGACAAGATGAGAAGGGGAAGTAAAAGTAGACAAGTTGTAACATTCTGAGAATTTCTACACTTTATCCTGTTTCTTTTATATATTTCAGGAAAATGCCTTCGGTTTAGTACAACTGGCACTGTGTAATTCTTGTTTTCTTTTCTCAGGCGAAATAAATTATTTCTCATGTTACTACTGTAAAACCAGGGATAAAAGGTTACCCTTAAGTAATTCATTGACAGTGATGCAAAATTATTCCAATGGATAACAGTTAAATGTGTAGTGCTATATTTTCGTGCCCATTGCAAAATCTATGGCTGACTCATCTCATTTATAGAATAGTCTCTCTATTCCATTAATTCATGAAAAGTAGAACAGATAATAATTTTTTCATGTATTACCTATAGTTTATTTGCTATGACCACATTAACGTAACTCAAAATGCTTCAATGAAGGAAGTTGTCAAGAAAAATAGTAGATAAAAATATTTCACTTGCAAACCGAAATAAAAAATTTTGAAGTGACTGAAGGTAAAAGTAAGTACAGCGTGTTGTTAGCAAAGTAATAAGGGCAGAATCATAAATAAATTTCTAAACAGAAGTAACATTCATATATTACTTACAGAAATTTTCCTGTGTTGACTATCAAAATTTAAAAATAAATGTTGACTAGTATAGGCTTGATTGAAAAAGCAGATGATAAAAACAGCAAGTCAAAAGCTTTGACAATGTTAGTTCATGTGATAGAAGTTAAATGTAATGTCAGAGAACTTAAATTCTGTAGTGCATAATAAGTGTAGCAGAAAAGTATGAGATAATGAGAAGAATAACATTGTTGAATGTAAATAAAATGTAAAGCTGATTACAGGCTAAGTAGGAAAGAAGAGCAATGTAATAATAGAACAGAAAAATAAAATTTGGAGGATTGGGGGTTTCAGGATCTGGGAGAGGGGTGGATATTCACGGCTAAAATATTGCAAAACAACAGGATGTACTCAAGAAATTTTCTGCACATACACAGTTCGTAGGAAGTGAGTATGATCATGTAATGCAGTTGAGAAAGTGTACAGTCCCTGTTGGGAGAGAGTAAGTTTGATAGGTCATAGTAGGTCTGTGACTGGATCGGAGTGGGAGATGGTGGTGTGATTGATTGTGTAAGTTCCACATTAGGGGAAAAAAGGCAGGGATTACATAGGTTGTACGGGTGCAGGATTATTGCTCTAAAATGCATATGGAGGACCATGTGAGGTCACTTTTCATTTCAGGACTCAAAAAGAGGTATTTGTCTAGGTGGAGGATGCAAGTCTGAGCTGTGAAAGATATACTTGTACGATTTTCCTCCTCAGCTTTGCATTTTTCTCTTTCTATTAATGATTTATTGTTTCTTTCTTTCTTTGTGCTTTTAGCAGCGTTCTTCCCATTCTCTTTTTCTCAAAGCAATTTTCTAGAGAGTTGTTGCTACACACATAGCTGTGCCACTTTTTAAAGTTGTATTTCTTCTTATAATCTCATTTTTATTACTATATTACAAATTCTATGTTGTTAACCAGCCATGGGTGTACAGAGTGCACCAATAATTTAGCAATATTACCACATTGAAATTTGAACAGTGATATTGAAATTTGAACAGTGATACTGAAATATATACTATAAAGCATATTAAAGTTAAGGGCTACATTACAATATACTTTACAATAATAAGAAAACTATAAAATCAATACTAGCACACAGTGTAGTTAAATAGAAGAGTTGGTGTTGTCATGGCACTGAGTTGTGATTCAAGTAGACATTGTCCTATCACAAGAGAAAAATTCTTCAGTGCTGTGCAAAGGTTGCTCTTTCAATTTTAAAAAAAGAAAAAAAAGTTCAAATTTCTCCAATGATAATGACTGAATATCTTTAGGTAGTGCATTAAATACACTGCCTGACAAAAAAATGAAGCACCCAGAAGGGAAGGAGGAAACAAAATGAAACTTCATGGGTTGAGAGGATATGTAATGTTATTGCAATGATTTCAAAACTGAGTCATATTTATAAAGAACTTAACAGTATGAGTCCACTTACCAGTACTGCATCCCCTGTACCATGGATGCATGCACCGATTCAATTGAGGAGGGTACCCTCTCCTGTGGTGAGCTGATCCACAACGGATATAGCAGTGATTACACAGTTGAGTCTTATTTACAAAGGACTTGGCAGTGTGAGCCCACTTATCAGTATTGCACCCTCACTGATGTGGATGCATGCACTGATTCAATTTAGGAGGGTGTATCCTCTCCTGAGGCAAGGTGGCCAACAACTATTGTAACTGTTCTTGATATCCTCAATACTGGCTCTGGGACAGAGGGTATGCATGAGCTAGTCCCACATCATGTACTGGGGACAGATCTGGGAATCTTTCTGGCTATGAGCATACCTCAACATCACACAGACAATTTATACAGACAAGTGCCATGTATGTATGAACATTATCCTGTTCCTTTTGACACCACAGTACCATCGCATAAGAGGTAACACGTGAGGATACAGGACATCTGTGACATATTGTTGTGCCTTCAGAATTTCCTCGATCACTACCAGGCATGACATGAAGTAATACCCGATGGCTCCATGGCACCAGGAGTAATGCGTCTGTACCTCTCCAAGGCCTTGGAAGAATGAAACCTCTCCCTAGGTCACTAGTGTACTTCTTGATGATGGTCATCTGGGTTAGTGCAGAACTGTGATTCATTGCAGAATACAACACCCTTCATTAGCAGTCCGTGCTCCCTCGTCAGGCCACCATTTCAAACACAACTATTTGTGTTGGGGTGTTAACAGCAGAGTACACATGGAATGGCAATTCTTTAGTTCTGCTGCTGCTAGTCTGTGGACACCACAATGGTGCTGGATGACAAAGAACGTTGCAGGGAGTCCATTACTTGTTCTCGGATGGCAGTAGTAGATGTGAATGGGTTACGACGTGCTTGTTGCACAGTGCGTTACCTTCTTGTGGTGGTTACATGTGGTTGGATGGAACCTTGGTAACAAGTATGCCTGTCCTCATGTTTCCATGCATCCCAACAAGGGGCCACTGTCACTTCAAATGCCCACAGATATGGATATGGCATGATTTCACTAGCTGGCCAAATAGAGACCCACAGTGAGGCCTCTTTTAAACTCTGTCAGGTGCTTATGTCATCGTCTCACATGAGTATGCAGCATCTCCATGTCCGCAGTGATCAGTCCATATATGACACTGTTTGGGCCCCTTGTATACCCTACCAGGCATGGTAACAGCATTAAACATAAAAAAACACTAATGCACTCAGGTGGCTGTTCTGCCTGTCTAATTGTTTACATATACACACCAATGGTTTGTATCTGTATGAAGTTACATCGACATCTGCTGTGTCTTGTGGGTGCTTCACTTTTTTCGTCCGGCTGTGTCATTTTAGAGCCACCATTGGAGTTTTGATAGCACAGTAACAGTTTATTTCTAAATATTCTTGTCAATTATTGCTGTGCTGGTTATTGCAGAGCCCTATGTTATCCACTGTTTAATCTTATTTTCACATTTTATAATCCCCGTGGTGATAGAACATTGGAAATATTAATGTGTTGTCTTTTTGTAGTTGGTTTCCCAATTCTTCTGTTCTACTATTTTGGAAAGCCCTTCGAGAGGGGTTTCTACTGTGACGATGAGTCTCTCAAATATCCATTTAAGCCATCAACCGTTACTAGTCCGATGCTATACTTGGTGGGAATGTTTTTGCCTATTACTTCGGTAAGTGTGCTTTGTTTTGCTTTACATTGTTTCTAGAATTATTTCCTAATTTTGTACCTTTTAATGAATTCAAAGTAGACTAGTTTTATTTTTCTCACCTTTTAAGAACAATCTGTTGTCATTGATAATAAGTGTGTTACATAACATTTCAAACTTGAGTTGTGTTGGGAAATAATTGAACTTAAGAAAAATTAGGTTTTGCCACTGTGTCATGAATATGTGTGAAGTAAATGATTTCTACATAGAAACAGCTTTCCCAACATGCCAAGAAGGCTTAACTGGAAAAAAATTTGGAAAACTTTCTTTTTAGTTCAACCATGTTCTCCCTCACTGATATTCATTTGTGGTGGGGTACAGGGTTAGAAAAATCTCATATTAGAGAAGAACTAAAAAGTAAACTCCCTAATCAGGTCCCAAAGATCATGTGATGTCGACTGGCTACTGTGTCAGCGTATGGCATGAGGCATCATGCAGATGCAGTCTGGAGGAGCATGGGGTCAGCACACCACTCTCCTGGCCATTGTCAGCTTTCCAGACTTTGGAAACACTACTTCTCGCTCAAACAGCTTCTCAGTTGCCAACAAGAGGCTGGGTGTGCCTTGTTCCAGTCCTTACACAAAGGAAAACTCCCTGACAGTAATATACTAATCACTCGGCTAAGGAGGAGGACAGATTAGAGAAAACAGGCTTACAAGTAGTGGTATGATCTAGTCAATCTTCAGTAAAATATTCATGTAATTCCGGCTTTGATTCCAGTGATTCTGAAGATAATGCCAAGAGATACCTTCATTTCTTTTGATCCAACATCTTTCCATGAGTTCCATATTGAATATTTTATAAAACTGTGAAACAGAGATTCTGACCAGGACTTGACTTCATAAAAATTGCCAGTACTGACAATATATACATATAAAAATACATACATTAGCCTTGATTTTAGAATTAATTGGTTCTTCCTTGGTGAGGAGAGAGGGACAGATTGCAGAAGGTTTTATTTTTTAATTTATTTATTTAACCCCCCACCCCCCATGAACCATGGACCTTGCTGTTGGTGGGGAAGCTTGCGTGCCTCAGCGATACAGATAGCCATACTGTAGGTGCAACCACAACGGAGGGGTATCTGTTGAGAGGCCAGACAAATGTGTGGTTCCTGAAGAGGGGCAGCAGCCTTTTCAGTAGTTGCAGGGGCACCAGTCTGGATGATTGACTGATCTGGCCTTGTAACACTAACCAAAATGGCCTTGCTGTTCTGGTACTGCGAATGGCTGTAAGCAAGGGGAAACTACAGCTGTAATTTTTCCCGAGGGCATGCAGCTTTTCTGTAGCATGGAGAGCTGCATCAAACCAGTCTCAGGACTGAAGACCACAACAACAACATATTTAAAAAAGGACAAATCTCCAGGACACCAGGATGAGAGGAACCCACGTAGATTTTTTTTTATTTTTATTCATTTATTTTTTTTAAATAAAAAGGGCAAATCTCCCAGACCCCAGGATGAGAGGAACCCTGAGGACTTACCAGCCACTATGTTTGATGAACTCTGGCACTGTGTATGCGCAGTGAGTAAAATTTCATTATTTTCTATATGTCCTGGTATTGGACTACTAATGCCCAGCAGTGTAATAACCAATGTGGGAGCAAGTGCCAAGTCTTCCGTGTGGAACAGCAACACACAGAATGAGGCAATTACAATACTGGAGTATTTGATTGCAGAATTGCAAATATTTGTAATACATATTCCAGGGCAGCTGCCAACATTCTGTAATAGGACAAGTGCTAAAACAAACATAGATCTGACTCCTTTCAGCAGTAATGTATCTTGGTGGGAGAGTTATAAACATGACTGTAGGTGATTACAACATGACAGGCTTCTAAATTTTTATTCCTTTGTATTGTTTTTCCACAAGAGTGTGGATACCATAGAAGCTATAACAGGGCAAATTGTAATCTTAAGTGGGAACATAATAACCCAGACCCCTCAGGGGCCCAGCATTCATTTGTTGGCTATGGGCTTGGCAACCCCAGGGTTCATGACCTCGGGACTGGTAAGCACCACCAACCAGTCCTCTGTCACACTAAGCTCTCAGTGTGTTATAGGGAACGGGGAACATGGCTTTACCACCTTGATTGTGGGGCTGGTAAAACCCTCTATTAAAAAAAATCCTCAATCTCAAGGTGTGCTACACACCGGTGAGATGCATGGCTGTTGAGTTGGAAAAGTCGTTAATGGGTAACCTCTGGGGAACCTGCTGCACCTCAGTTGTATAAGGTTTATCTAGGCTTCCGGGGCTCTGTCTAGGTGGTCTTTTATTTCCCTACCTGCTCGTGGGACTGAGATAGAATCCTTGAAATTCTCTTGTTTTTCTCCCAGTGGAATGCTGGTAGATAAAAAATATCCTGTCACTGAAGAGGGCTAATGCAGACAGTCCTCAAGACTCAGGAATTACACAGAGTTCTTCATAGGATAGCAACAGAATGCATGCTGCTGTTCATATGTGTTTTTGATTATTAAACGGAAAGAGGACATCTTTGAGAAGGATTCACCTCTTTAGATTCGAAAAGGTTTTGAGGGGATTGCCTGTACATTAAAATTAGTGAAGTGATTGTGCAAAGGAAGACCGTTAGTTGAAACTGCTAGTTACCAAGACTGTGGAAGGCTAAATGCCTTTGGGAGTATGCCATAGAAATGAAGCTCCACAACATCGTGAACTACAGCCAAGGTGTTGATCATTTAGAGATCTGGTCGTTATTCCAAGAAGTAACTGAAATGGATCGTTGACGTGCAGAATATCTTGAAAAGGGTGAACAGTGCTCTACTAAAATCTGACTCCTTCACCCTTATTCTCAATAGCACGGACCTCTCAAGGCATATAAAGGCAGGTTTTCTTTGCCCAAGTGATGGTCCTATGTACCCAACCCGATGCATTGTTTTAAATGCCAGCACTTTGGGCACCCAACCTTAGGGTGTAAGGGTGAAGCCACTTGTGATAAATGTGGTAATGCTGCCCACAATGGAGTTGGTTGCTCCTCCTCTGAAGTGTGTAAATTGTTCTGGGATCACCCTGTCTGAAGGAGGGACTGCAGGGTCGGCCTTGAAGGAAAGACTACGTCCCATATGGGTAGATCAACAAGGTCTTTTATATACTTTTGGAAATGTTTGCTCACTGTGTTTGTTAGAGTTTTCTGTGCATTGAAGTCGTTTAGTAAATTTCGTGTGGTGGTTTTCAGTTGACATTTCTTATTGTTTCTAGTGAAATATTTCAGTAAAGTTATCATTCACTGTTTTAATGTCATTGAGTGGTCCAGTGGCCACTTTAATTTTTGGTTTTATCTAGTAAATTGTGTGAAGTTTTGTTGTTATTGGTATTAGTTGTGGTTTAGTAGTATTAATAAAAGTTGTTACTTTCTTAGTAGAGAGAGAATTTCGAGACCACTATTGTTAGTTCTATAAATAGTTCCACCGTTCCACTGTGTAATTGAACTTAGGTAATGTAGATTTTTTTTTTTTTTTAAGTAACTAAAATTTTACCATGAGTGAGAACTGTGGGCTTTGCTGTAGGTTTGCGAGTAGTGGGTTAAGGTGTGGGATTTGTTCAAAGTATTTTCATTGGGGGGGGGGGCAGAGGGGGGGGGATGCAGTGGGGAAGCCGGTGGGCGTTCTACTGAGATCCTCTCCTGGCAGTGCAGAATCTGTAGTAGAAATTAGTAGAAATAAGTTGTAGTAGAAATAAGTTGATAGATGAGCAAAAGCGTAAGATCTGTGCCATTCAGGTGCAGTTACAATATGCAAAGGAGGAACTAGATAGGTTGAGGAGGGTGAAGGGTGCTGGGGAATGGGAACTGGCAGTTGACAAGAAGGCAGCTAGGAGGAGGAGGTATTCAGACAGTTGTACTTTGCCTATATGCAATAGATTTGACCAACTGTCACAGTTGTAGCTGTGGGTGTAGGAAATATGCAGCTGTCCTCAGCAGCTTGGAGGAAGGCTTACAGAAAGAAGAAGGTTCTGCTGCAAAGTAGTTCGCACGGTCGGCCTGCAGTTGCAGGAAGTGTTGGGGAGTGAGTACCAGGTCACCAACATCGTGAAGCCTAGTGCAGGGTTGGCTCATGTGACTGATAGCATAGGGGAGTTAAGTAAGAATTTTACGAAAGAGGATCAGGTAGTGATTGTGAGATGGGGAATATGATGCAGATGGTGACCTGATAAAGATAGCTAGTCAAACTTGTGGCACTAATGTGCATTTCATGCGACTGTTTCAACATCATGATCACCCTCATCTTAATGCGACTGTTAGGCAAGTTAACATGGGGCTGGAGAAGGCACTGATGGCAAAGGGCATGGGTCACATTGCAGTGGTGCCAGTTGAGTATATCAGTAGATCAGGTTTCACTAGGTATGGCTTGCACCTCAATAGGTATGGGAAGGGGAGGCTGGGCAATGTTAAGTACAAACGCAAAATTCTTTGAGAAATGCGCATTTAAATTCCAGTACAATAACATATAATTTGCTATGAAATGTACAGTTTGGCTTTAAAAGTGGCTTAACAACTGAAAATACTGTATTCTCTTTTCTCTGTGAGGTACTAGATGGATTAAAAGAGGTTTCAAACGCTAGGCATATTTTTTGATTTAATAAGGTGTTTGATTGTGTTGATCCCAAAATATTTCTCCAGAAGTTGGACCATTACAGAATACAGGGAGTAGCTCACAATTGGTTCACATCATACTTCAACAATAGACAGCAAAGCTCATTCACAGTGTTGAGAATGGCTGTGAGGTACAGTCAAATAGAGGGTGCCACAGTGATCAGTGTTGTGGCCACTCTTGTTCCTTAGTTATATTAATGATATGCCCTCTAGTATTACAGGTAGTTCTAAAATATTTCTGTTTGCTGATGGAACTAGCTTGGTAGTAAAGGATGTTGTGTGCAACATTGGCTCTGTTTCAAATAGTGCATTTCATGATATAAGTTCATGGCCTGTAGAAAATAAACTAATGCTAAATCACAATAAGACTCAGTTTTTACAGTTTCCAACACCCAATTCAAAAAAACCTTACATTTTAATTTCACAGAATGGTCATATCAGCTTATTCCCAAGAATTAGTAGCTTTCACTCAATTAATACTCGGCAGAAATCAGACCTGCATTTGGATCTCACTTCCTGAATTCTTGAACAGAAAGCTGTGCAGTATACTGCTGCATCCATTTTCAGTAAGCTACCACAAGAATTCAAAAATCTTAGCAGTAATCCACACGCTTTCAAATTGAAACTGATGAGTTTCCTCTTGGGTCACTCCTTCTAGTCTGTTGAGGAGTTCCTTGAAAAAGTAAGCTGATTCTTATGTTACATTGTTGATTGTGTTTACTCAAACTTATGGCTTGATGTTTTTTGGGTTCATAAACATTTTATTTTATGTGCTATTACTTTTATATTGTAATTTCATGTACTGGCTCGTTCCATGACCTTGGTGATTTGCTCCTCTATTTGGTCCTATGGAACTAGACATGTAAATAAATAAATAAATAAAGAGTCAATAAGGCCATGCACCCTCCCACATCCACTGTATCATTTTCTTCTGCCTTTAAAAAGTCTGAAATGTGAAGTTTGCCCAGGGAAACCATCTTGCCCTAAGGCACGGCAATTTTGGTATCTCTCCTCAAGACAGAAAAGGACTGCACTTGTCCTCAGTAGTTACTGAATTGTTGCCTTAAGGAGCTGTGTAGGAAAGATCTGGAGCAAATGGTTAATCGTCGTCTGGTCTGGTTTTTAGAGACCAGGCAATTCCGTAGCTGCTCTCAGTGTGGATTCTGGCGATTTTGATCCACTGTCTGCAACCTGACCCTACCAGAGGCAGCTATTCTGCAGGCTTTGCTACATAAACATCACTATCTTGATATATTCTTTGACATCATTAAAATGTACAATATAACTTGAAGACGCAATATTCTCGCACAGCTCCTTCAATGCGGCTTTTGTGGCCATCTCCCCATCTCCATACAGTCTTTCATGTCTTAGCGATTTTTTAGGTCCTGCATTGATGACACATTGTTGGATAGTTTTGAGCTGAAGAATGGTGCCCCCAGGGAAGTGTTTTAAGTGTTACCCTCTTTGCCATAGCCATAAACAATATCACATCTACAGTATGGGGTCCTGTACAATGATGCTTATTTGTGTATGATTTTGCTGTTTTCTATTCCTCCTCCAGTGTTGTGACAGCGACTTGTCAGTTGCTGTTCAGAGGTTAGAGGAGTGGGGGTGCAAAGATGGGTTTTCAGTTTTCTGCAGATAAGTGTTTGTGTGTTCATTTTAATTGTCCTTGTTGTGTTTTTAATTTACCTGCATTTCATTTGAGGGATACCTTTCTATATTTTGAGGAGGCAGTGAGGTTTCTGGGCCTCATTTTTGACTCCAAATCATCGTGGTTATCCCACATGAGAGACCTGAAAGCCAGATCCCAGGAAACACTGAATATCATAAAGTACCTTAGCCACAGGACTTGCGGAGCATATAGGACATGTCTGCTGTAGTTTTGTAGAGCTTTTGTGCATTTGCGGCTTGGCTGTGGGTGCACAGTGTATGGGTCGGTGAGGCCTTCTTACGTGGAGATCATTGACACTACCCGCTAAGAGCTGATTACCTGGGCCACATGTGCTTACAGGACCATCCCCATACCCAGTCCCTGTGCTGATGTTGGCATACTGACACTCACCACATGGTGGCAACTCCTCATAGTGAATCAGGCATGTAAATTCCTTGCAGCTCAGACATCACCTGCATACCACACAGTTGCTCATCTTCTTCTGGAATGCCTTTTCTCCAATTGTCCACGTGCAACAATGCTGTTTGTGATCCGTGTGCAGTTTGTGCTGTAGTTGCTTGGTGTGGAGCAAGTACAACCACAAATCCATGGTTTTAACTGCCTGCCACCATAGTTACTGTAGAGGCCCAGAGTAATTTTATATTTAGTACAGTAGAGGAGAGATTGCACTCCTAGATATGTTTTCAATGCATTATTTTGTGTCAGTTTAACTGAGCACCACAGCTCCACAGCTGTATTTATGGTTGGGTCGAAACAGGGTGACTCTGTTGGTAGCTCTGTTGTTTTCCATGACTGTTTTGTCAAGTTGCATTGCATTGTGGCTTTCCTGTCTTTGACGTAGAATTATATGTGATCTTGCGGGCACTGGAGCAGATGAGACGTGCTTTGAATACTAAATTCCTTGTCTGTTCAAATTCCCCGAGTGCCGTTCACTCTCTACAATGCTCGTACACAGCAAATAAAGTAATCCAGAATATCCAGGATGCCGCTCTCTAACTACAATGTCTGGGGAATGTGGTGTCTTTTCACTGGGTACCAGGGCAAATAGCTATTGTGGGGAATAAAAATATGGATGTAGCAGCCAAGGAGGTGTGTCGCAGTTCTCAGTTATTTTAGTTTGCCATCCCCCTGCATGCTATCTTGTCATTGTTGTGGTACAGAGTGATGCATCAGTGGGAAGACGAGTAGCTGGAAGTGACAGATAATGATCCACATCTAGTAACGCCCAGTAGGCGGTGGTGCGGTGGTGGCGTACCTCTGCTCAGCTATGAAGACGAGATGAGTTCGTCCTTACTTGTCTTTGCATAGGCCACAGCCTTCTGACACGTGGCTTCTTGATCCAGTGAGAGGAGCCTCCAGATGTATGGTGCTTGTGGCATACAGATCACTGCACCACATTTTACTTGTTTTTGTTTGATATGTCGACCAGAAGTCAGTGGCAGATTTGCCCTCTGTTTAAAATGACATTGAAATGAATGTGGTTAGAGTTTTAAGGTTTTGTGATGTGTCCAGCTTGTTTCCAAAAATTTAGGGAGATTTTGTTTATGTGTTAACAGGTTAACTGGCTCATGTGAATTATTTTTTTTTTTCTGCTGTGTCATTTTACTTACATTTTCATCCCAGTTGTGGCACCTTTCATAATTTTTCCTTTGCTTTATGGTGTGTGTTTTATTGTGTGTGGGTCAAAATTGAGTGAGGTTGGAGCGGGCAAGTGAGTGACTTGCATTTGTAGACCTTTTACCCACATTAATTTCTTTCAATGTTTGTAAGGGCACTGGTAACCTTGCCATTGAGCACCTGTAAATCCCAAAACACACACACACACACACACACACACACACACACACACACTCACGCACACACACAGTAATCCATAGATACTGAGGGTGGATGTATGACACAAGGTAATGTCCACCACAGTTCTAAATATTGCCGAGTATTGCTGTGCCATTCAAGAGAATGATCACAGGCTCCAGTTTAGAGTTGCTCAATGGATCCAGTTACTGATGAAAAATCTCTCAAGATCCCCTGAGTGTGCACTTACAGCATTCAATGCCCCATATATTTTCTACCATTCAATCACAGTAAAAAAACTTATCACATCGTTCAGTGAGGAAGTTGGGATTTGAAGGGTAAATGCATATGAAAGGAATCCTGGAAATTAGAGGTACCATGAGAGCTGTATCAAGGCAAACTAACATCAACACTTTAACACATTTGAATAAAATTATGCCAACCATTAATTTTGGTGTTACATTGACTGGAAAGTTATTTATTATGCAATGAGAAGTTGGAGGTGCTGTGCTACCTGAAATTCTTTCTTGTGTGCATGATCTTGCAAAATCAGTAGGGAATATTTAAGTCACAGCAAACAAGAATTGGGAAAGTGGCATAAGGGAACTACAACTATGGTACGAGCACTGCTTTTGGCCAATAGCTGGTCAAAATAACTTGCTTTTGCTTGATTCCTTGTCTGTGTGTAAAAGTCATACTCCTTTATAACAAACTATCCCTCCTGAAAAATGTGTGACATTGCAGTTCATACCACTTGGAACCACTGGACAAATTCAGCCTCTGGATGTTTGTTTTTTCCATGCCTATAAAACATATTATCGCACTATTTAGAGCTACATCTTAAAGGATAGCCATTTTTACGATAAGCTCCATGATGGACTGTTTTGCATTTGACTACATGCCATCACATTCCATGAATTCTCATCACCTCATTACACCAATATGATTCTATATGTGTTCTTTGAGTGATACATAGCTGAACATCGTGCATGCATTGTAACTCACAAGGACTTCACCTTCAATCCTGATGAGGCGAATCTTTGTGATCACTCTGACATGCCATTTTTCATTCAGTGTTCATGGTGCAGGTTAATGCTTTGTTTTGAATGTTGATGATGTCCATTTTGTGAATTGTAATACATATATCTCATAGGAGGTTGATCTCTGCACCACCCGGACATTCATTTTGTATTGCCCTCCTGATGCACATAATGTGTCATTAGCAGCTAATATGTTTCCTATCAGGACTTTTAACACAAGACTTTCAAATGAGTCTTACTAAAGATTGAACTTGTGACATTGCACTCAAGGGATTCCTTGTGCAAAAATCAGATTGTGAATTTATCATATCAAAATAAGTCTATGAGCAATGTAATAACAAAGGACTGTCCACTACTGTGTTTTGGGACATCAGTATGGAAACACTGTTGAGGGCCTTTAAAAAAAAAAAAAAAAGTGTTTCTCCTGGTGCCAACAGCATATGCCAAAGTCATGCTCTTTTTGGTTAGTACAAGCAGCAGAAAGGAGACTGAGTGAAAGAGTGAAGTAGTCTTGGAAAAATTGGCACAAGGGTATGAAAATACGAAACATTAACTTGTCAATTACTTAATACTTAGATATGTTGAGAAGTGTAACCCAGGGATGAGAATACAAGGATTGCCTGTTCACAGACAAACTGAAGGTAAATATCAGGGAATATATTTAGATGAGAAATGGAAGTTTGCTCTACATACTCTGCAAGTAAACTTGAGAGCTGTACTAGTATTTAATCAGTAAAGGATAAATTTATTTATTTAACGTGAATTCCTTGTGTGCCCAAACACAATTGCTGCCTCTTTGAAGTTGAAGCGTGCAAAGCTATACCCTTTCTTCAGCAGTGTTTAAGGTCAACATTTCAGCATGACAGAATTGTAGCACATAATGTTCCTGTGGTCTAAATTGCATTGCAAATAGCATTTCTTACATGGCTTGGCTATTAGATTTGTTCATTCATTCATTCATTCATTCTTTCTTTCTTTCTTTAATTGTGGTCCTTGGATTCTGTATTAAAAATAATTTTGAGGAATGTAGAATGAGGCAAGCTACATATTAATAAAGAGAATCCGCTTTTAGAAACTGCATTAACAAGTAACTATTATTAAATTTGTGTTGGTTATTTGCATCTACACACGCCAAGTTTAACACTGTAGAATCAGTAGGACAGCTGCTGCTTACTTGGTTACATTAAACAGCTGTTTCTTGCTTCTAGCTTATCATCTCCTCAATCACATTTGTATTTATAGTAGAACAACTGTTATCTTAATGTGTAACAATACAGGCTTGTTTACTACTAGGTTTGCTACCCACCATGCAGTTAATAGAAAATTTATGTTCTTTAATGCAGATTATCAAATAATCTGTAAAAGAACTGTCTGATAAAATTGTTTTTAATGTTCAATTTAATTTGTAGGAATTTCCAGAGTCTTACTTTTTTCTGGTGGAGTACATATGTGTAATAACTTCAAGGTGAACAAATGTATTTCAAGGAAGACGCAATACATGAAAGTCACAGATCAAGTAAACAGAGTAAGATGTGTGTACGCTTTAACAGTCAAATCATAAGTGAGTCCAAGTCTAGCGGCTGCTAGCTGGCTGGCCGCTTAGGTGGCGCTGCTGCTGCATGGCTGGCAGACAGCGCCGCATGTAGAGGAGACACATAACTGCGCGGCAGCACTTTGAAAGATCGGGGAGTCACAACACTTTTCCCCCCTTTGAATTTTTTGCACAGGTCTCGATGGAGGTGGCCTGTAGATTGCTTACGTCCATACGTGTTGTTTGACTGGCCGTAACGTCACGAGGAGGCGGCTTCCCGTACAGACGGAAGTGTCCCCGATGATAACGGGTCGAGATGACAGGAGACGTGGGGGTGGAATCTGCTGGGGCCCCGTGCACCAATCTGCCCGTTGTGGCAAGTCCAGTTGTTATAACAGGAGACATGGGCAATGTGTCCACGTCCGTAGGAGAAGGAGGCGAGTAGAGTTGCTCCGACAGATGATGGTCATCTGGTTCCTGCATGGGCACGTCTCCTTGTGGTGTCAGTCCTTGTGCTGGCACCAATATGATGGTGAGAGGACTGCATTGTGAGTAATAAGAGATTCCAGTATCTCGAGTGTCAGGTAGAGCCGAAGGTGGTGTAGCGGCATCCGGAACAGGCGTTGCCGGCACACGAGGCCGAAGCTGGTCCGAATGACGCACTGCAACACCCGTGTCTGTCTGGATTTCATACAGGCGTTGGCCACGATGTCGTAAGATGCGGCCAGGACTCCATTTTGGCCACCTGCCATATCCCCGTACCCACACAAGGTCGTCGGTGGTGAACCGGCCAAGTGAAGGCACCTGCGGCCCGGAGGTGGAAGGCCACAGAAGATGAAGTAGCGTGTGGGCCATGTAAGAGCTCAGCTGGGCTGTGGTCGCCCATGGGGGTGAAACGGTAAGAAGCCAGAAATTGGAGCAGCACACCATCAGCAGAAGAAGTTGGGAGTTTCCTCATCTGAGCCTTAAATGTGCGGACCAGTCGTTCAGCCTCACCGTTTGACTGTGGATGGAACGGAGGGGCCTTGACATGCATGATGCTGTGACGGGCACGAAAATCCACAAAATCGGAAGAGACAA
This sequence comes from Schistocerca nitens, assembly GCF_023898315.1. Taxonomy (NCBI): domain Eukaryota; kingdom Metazoa; phylum Arthropoda; class Insecta; order Orthoptera; family Acrididae; genus Schistocerca; species Schistocerca nitens. Next base: position 601,635,566 of record NC_064619.1, on the reverse strand, counting down.
ATTGCGGACCATTGTCAGTAACAAGAGTAGAGGGAAAGCCTTCCAAAGACAAAATGCGAGCTAGAGCATTGGTGGTTGCCGCGGTGGTAGGCGACGTACAATGGACAATGAAAGGAAAGTTAGAGTAGGCGTCAATAACGGGGAGCCAACAACTACCTAAAAAAGGCCCGCTAAGTCAGCATGAATACGCTCCCAGGGCTTCTCAGGCGAAGGCCACGGTGACAAAGATAAGATGACTTAGGGGCGGCGGCCTGTGACGCTCAAGGGCCACAGGCAGCGACCATGTGTGTGATTTCAGAGTCGATGCCGGGCCAGTACACATGACGGAGCGCCAGAGATTTTGTGCGAGAGACACCCCAGTGCCCTTGGTGAAGGAGGCGCAAGACCGAAGCACGCAAAGACACAGGTACCACAACACGCGGCGAAGCATTTTCGGTGGAAAGGAGGATCACACCATCCCTAGCCGTGAGGCGGTAATGCAAAGCATAGTAGTTCCGCAACAGATCAGAAGTCTTAGTGGATGAACGATCTGGCCAACCCTTCTGAATACAGCGTAAAACCTGGGAGAGGGTAGGGTCAGAACCCGTAGCATCCGCCAGCCGGTCCTCGGTGATGGGGAACCCATCCACAACCTGCTGCTTGGCAACTTCCAGGTGGAAACACAAAAGTTCGTCCCTATCGAATGCCAGATCGGGACCCATGGGAAGGCGAGACAGTGCATCAGCATTCGCATGTTGAGCCGTCGGCCGGAAATGAATCTCATAATTGAAACGAGACAAGTAAAGAGCCCAACGCTGGAGGTGGTGTGCATCCTTGTTGGGAAGTGATGTTGATGGATGAAACAAGGAAACAAGTGGTTTGTGATCCATAACAAGATGAAATTTGGATCCATAGAGAAAAACACTGAACTTATGAAGAGCATAAATAATGGCCAAAGCTTCTTTTTCAATGTGAGAATACTTTCGTTGGGCATCCGTGAGCGTTTTGGAGGCATAAGCAATGGGTTGTTCAGAACCGTCAGAAAAACGGTGCGCAAGGACTGCACCAACCCCGTATTGAGAGGCGTCCGTGGCAAGAACAAGATGTTGGCCAGGTTGATAAGTAGCCAGGCACGGGCCTGTTTCAGCATAGTCTTCAATTTCTGGAAATCCGCATTGCATGACGTGGATCAGTGAAAAGGCACATTTTTATGCAACAGGCGATGCAACGGCTGAGCCACCGAAGCAGCAGACGGTAAAAACTTGTGATAGTATGCTGTTTTCCCAAAGAAGGCCTGCAGTTTCTTAACAGATGTAGGGTGAGGAAGGGCATCGATTGCAGCGACAGTTTGCTGAAGTGGACGAATACCATCCCGAGAGAGTTGAAACCCCCAAGTACATGATAGATGCCTGAAAAAATCTTGATTTCTGAAGATTACACTTAAGACCGGCAGTCTGTAAGACATGAAAAAGTATGTGGAGATTTTGAAGATGTTTGTCAGTGGTGGAGCCAGTGACAACAATGTCATCCTGGTAATTTATACACCCAGGGACAGTGAGCAATAATTGTTCCAATAATCGCTGAAAGAGAGCAGGGGTGCTGGCAACCCCGAATGGCAATCATTGGTATTGATAGAGGCCGAAAGGCGTGTTAAGGACCAGAAACTGCCGGGAAGCAGTGTCGAGAGGAAGTTGATGATAAGCTTCTGACAGATCAAGTTTAGAAAAATACTGGCCTCCAGCAAGTTTAGTGAACAATTCTTCAGGTCGAGGCATAGGGTAAGTGTTGATAAGGCATTGAGCATTTAAAGTGGCTTTGAAATCGCCACAGAGACGAATAACACCATTTGGCTTAGCAACGACAACAGAAGAGGACCACTCACTGGAAGTGACAGGAAGCAAGACCCCTGAAGCAGCGAGACGATCCAGCTCCTGTTGGACTTGATCACGAAGGGCCACAGGAATGGGCCGAGCCCGAAAAAACTTAGGCCGAGCAGTGGGTTTGAGCGTGATATGAGCTTCAAAGTCGTTTGCACGGCCTAACCCAGGAGAAAAAAGGGACGAAAATGTCGTCGACAAGGAATCCAATTGAGCATAAGGAATAACATCAGAGACGATATTGACAGAGTCATCTATGGAGAACCCAAAAACGTGAAAGGCATCGAAACCAAAAAGATTCTCCGCGTTACTATGGTCGACCACAAATATGGGAACTGTGTGAACGACAGATTTGTAAGATACCTCAGCATCAAATTGTCCCAAGAGAGAAATCTTCTGTTTATTGTAAGTCCGTAATTGCCTAGTGACAGGTGACAGGATTGGAGAACCCAACTGAAGATATGTCTGAAAATTGATGATAGTGGCAGCAGAACCAGTTTCCAGCTGCATGCGAACATCTCGACCAAGTATTTGGACAGTGAGGAATAACTTCCCTGAAAGGGAAGAAGTACAGTTGACAGACAACACAGAATCAGAATCAGCTTCATGTTCATGAACATCATGTATGCGGTCGGATTTGCAAACGGATGACACATGACCCTTTTCTTTGCATTTGTGACACACGGCCCAACTTTGTGGACAATCTTCTCGTGAAGTTTCGTAAAGCATCGCGGACATGAAGGAAGTTGCCGTGGGTTTTGCTGCAGTTTCTTAGAGGTTTGTTTACGGTTAGGCCGAGGCTGCGCTTGGGAGCGTACTGCGGCCACGTCGGCCGGCGGGGACACGCCACACACTTCGTCAACATCACACAGAGGTTGTATTTCCCCGATGTCGCCCCATGCCTCTATTTGCGCTCCAGTGGCGTGAGAAATTTCAAAAGACTGAGCGATGGATAGGACTTCATCTAGCGTCGGATTTGCCAACTGAAGGGCACGTTGCCTAACTTCTTTGTCGGGGACCGATCGAATATTAGCATCCCGAGCATGGAATCGGTGTAGGATTCGTTGTGAACTTCAGTAACAAATTGACACTTTCTACTGAGGCCGTGAAGTTCAGCAGCCCAAGCGCGATAGAATTGATTCGGTTGTTTTTGACAACGATAAAAGGCAACACGAGAGGCTACCACATGTGTTTGCTTTTGAAAATAGACCGACAGAAGTGAGCACATTTCAGCATAGGACAAAGACGCAGGATCTTTCAAAGGAGCCAATTGCGACAACAACCGATACATTTGAGGTGAAATCCATGAAAGGAACAGAGACTTAAATGTTTGTTCGTCCGCGACATGAAATGCCAAGAAGTGCTGTCGAAGACATTTTTCGTAATCAGACCAGTCTTCAGTCGTCTCGTCGTAAGGAGGAAAAGTAGGTAGAGACAACGACGAGAGATGCCCCGCATTTGATGCTTCGACGAAATCACGAATCGCATTTGTGAGATGCGTTTGCTGTTTTATGAGACATTGCAATAGTTGCTCTAAAGTAGCCATGGAAACATGTGGGTCAACGATGGAAAAGAAAAATCCCATCCTCGTCACCAATTGTAATAACTTCAAGTTGAACAAATATATTTCAAGGAAGACACAATACATGAAAGTCACAGATCAAGTAAACAGAGTAAGACGTGTGTACACTTTAACAGTCAAATCATAACTGAATCCAAGTCTAGCGGCCTCTGGCCGGCTGGCCGCTTAGGTGGCGCTGCTGCTGCGTGGCTGGCAGACAGCGCTGCATGTAGATGATGCGCGTAACTGCGCGGCGGCACTTTGAAAGATCGACGAGTCACAACAATATGTCTGTTGTATTGTGATTGTGTAAGTTACCGTTCAACTGCAAATGATTTTTATCCAAGCAACAAATACTGTTAAGGAGTAAATTTACTACGAAGTGATTGTAAGAATTTCAAGATCTTTGAAGAGATGTCTGCAAGATTTAGTAATCTAATTTGTGCTACTCACATTTTCTGAATAAACAACGTGGAATGAACATATGCAAAATAAGCTATATTGTTTGTCTTCAAGATTATACAGTTCAATTACATACTCAGGATGACCCAAAAGTCCAATAACGTTTGAAAATTCAATACTTCACAAAATTATGTAAGTAGAGAGGTAAAAATTCATAACAGTTGATTTTTAGAGAGGGCGATGTTCTTTAATTGCTCATCATGTTGGCTGTCCTTCATTGGCAATACCTATAGTTGAGGAAAAATGTTGTGAACAGCACTGTACAGCATGTCAGTAGGTGTGATGAGAAAAAGCTGATGTATATTTTTGTCTTTTAGCATCCCTCGTGAGGTCGGATAATAATGGTAGACTTGTGACTCCAGGTAAACCCACAACCAAAAATGACATGAATTGAGGTCTGAGGACCTGGAAGGCCAAGCATGATGGAAATGGCACCTCAACACATGATGCATGCAAGAGATCTTGCACACATGTAGCAGTATGGAGTGTACCTTACAGCAGATGTTTATCAGCTAGGCTAGGGATGATGCAGTTCTGTATTATATCGGGGCATACCTCACACCCATCACTCTGACAGTTTGAAAAACAGCACCCCACATTTTCTCGAAGAAAAAGGGTCTGATCTTGATTGCACACTGTGACTTTCTCATCACACAGTGGGGTTTCCATGACAGTTCTAGGATTTTCGGTAGCCCAAATCCTGCAGTTGTGAGTATACACAGACCCTGGGAGTGTAAAATGGGTTTTATTGGTCCACAACACACTGGGCAACCAGTCGTCTTTTTCCCCCATTTTCTGAAATGCCCACACCGCAAATGCTCTCTGCGTCAGATAATTGATGGCTAACAGTTCATGATGACACTCGATTTTATATGGATAGCATTGGAGGGTACACATTAGTGCTATCCAAACAGTACTGCATGGAATGTTGGTGCAAGTTTGGCTTTCATGAATACTGACTTCACCAGGAGGACATGAACCCATTAAGGTCTCCATTTCTTCCTGAACTGTCTGAGCAGCAGTAGCACTTTGCCTGGTTGTGCACTATGGAACTGCCTAAATAACTATTGGTGTCAAACTTCATGAACATTTTCTTCACAGTGGTACTTGCCACAGGACATTTACCCATTGGAATACACTTCTTATGAATATAGGATCATAAAGCTGCAGTAGCGAATTCTCCATTCTGATTGTATAGCTTCACCAATGGTGCCTTTTCTGGTAAAGTCAACATGCTGCAATTGCTGGCACTTCTGACTCCCCCTTTCACTGCAGCTCATTTTATACATGATTCTGATGCGGTGTGACTGATGTATTGCTGTCCAGCACCATGTGTTGGCCAGTTTTTGTGTACGTTTTTAGTTTCAATAAAACTTCATGCCATTTCAGGCATGTTTGTCAATTTTTACCTCTCAACCTCCATTACTCCATGAATTATTTCATTTTCAAATGTTAACAGACTTTTGGGTTCATGCCAAACTGAAAGTCTCCCTTAGTTAACATGTTTTCTCCATTTTAGCTTATTAACTGATTAAAGTAAGTCTTAAAATTTTTACTGTAAACCAATTGTAGACCTGTAGTGTCTGATGTGTTTGAGTTTTGACCCTTGCTGATTGTTGTTCGTATCATAATTTCCTTGCATGCTGTGTGGTTCCTTAGTGGATACAGCAGCTAGGAACAGGTGCTGTACACAAACAGAGAATTCAGATATTAATTTACTCTGTATCTAATATGAAATAGTAAAAATAATAGGTAACTTTGTCGCTGTTGTTGCAGCTTGTGTCGCTAATGGCAGTTTGAATGCAGAACTATATACAGATACAAAAAACATATAAAGCTGTCAGTTTTCAGTACAATGTCTATTCAGAAGATGTTGAGTCCTGGCCACTATCAAGGTCTGTAAATATTATTCAACTGACAAAACACACAAAATGGGCTCAGTGCTTGAATGTTTGAACTAAAGTACACCCACTGCTGGAGTTCTGTATAGGGGATGCTTTCATGTCATTGGCAGTGGTGTAATCATTCGTGGCAGCACCCTCGTGCTGCTGTGGTGGCTGTACGAGGTGTACAACTTTGCTTCCGCTGTTTGCCGATAGGTGGCGACAGCGGTAAGTAGCGGTCGAAACATTAGTCGATTTGTGTCTGCATCATAAAGTTGTTCTTGATTGAAAATGTCAGTTTATGAGTCTAATTCTCATCATTTGCGGGAAGTGTTACAGTTTTTTTTCAATATGAAGAAAACAGTGGCTGAGTCTCATTGAATGCTCTCGAGTACATACGGTAAGGGTGCTATTAGTGAAAGAATGTGTCGTGAATGGTTTCAACGCTTCAAGAACAGTGATTTGAAAGTCGTAGACCGGCATAGTGTTGGAAGAGAGAATGTTTTCGAAGATGAGAATTGGACACATTGCCGAGTGAAGACTCGTGTCAGACTTGAGAAGAATAGGCACGATTAGTGGGAGTGACACAGCAAGCCATTTCAAAACGTCTCAAGGCTATGGGTATGATTCAGAAAGAAGTAACTTGGGTCCTGTGTGAGCTGAAACTGAGAGACGTTGAACGGCGTTCGTGTATTTGTGAACAGTTGCTTCAGAGGCAAAAACAGAAGGAATTTCTGCATCGCATTGTGACCAAGGATGAAAAATGGGTTCATTTCGATAACCCTAAATGCTAAAAATCATGGGGATATCCTGGCCATGCTTCCATGTCGAGAGTCAAACTGAATATTAGCGGCTCCAAGATCATGCTCTACATTTGGTGGGACCGGCTCGGCATCATGTACTATGAGGTGTTGATCTCATGAAGAAGTCACAAATTGGATCAATTCGTGGATCGCTTCAAAGTATGAACAATTTTTTCAACATGGGATTTATACACTGCCCAAAAGAGGGGAGAAAGTAGTGGCCAGCGATGGAAAATACTTTGAATGATACATGTGTAACCAATTTGTTTCATTAAAGCCTCAAATGTTGGGGGAAAATGATGGAAACAAAGTTGTACACCTTGTAGAAATCTCAGCAGCATGACTGGCAGTGTGCGTTTTGAAAGTGCAGCCGACTGGATAACGGCTAATACCTGATTCCACCCCCCCCCCCACCCCCCTAGCTTGGAAAGTACAAGGGGAGGCTTGTCCTTTAGTTAGTGATGAAACTGGTTACTTGGATGGGGACAGAGCAGACCAACCAATGTCTCAACATTGCATCTTGCGAGTGCCAAGGAAACTGAGCAGGAACACCAGGTGCTGGACTCATCCGACAACATAGACAGGAGCACGTAGAGTGCTGCAAAGCATGCTGGCAACTAGCTGACAGTGATGACATCGGTGTCCATAGGAGAGGCAAGATGTGGGGTTGACAGCAACGATGTCACAGGCAGGCAGGTGGAAACTTCCAAAGTTGAACCAGCTGCGGGTGAAGGAACCCGCTTGATAAGCTACATAGGAGAATGCATTGTGGTGTACAGATGTGGCTGCATCATGGCAGCTGGACATTGTGCAGTGAAGAAATCTGAAACACTTTGATCTACAGCAGGATCACTGAATTCACAGAGCCATAGCTGATTTTGGTGGCGCAGATATGTGCCTGCACTGCCGCAAATAATATACTGTGCTCTGCCAGCTGATCTGAGAACAACACCAGATTCCCATAAAAGTGGCTTGTTACATACTTGATATTGAACCCTTCATATTCAGTTGAAACTTCTTGGTGAAGTGTGAAGCTGGAGCAGAGCGGTAAGGGCGAATCAAATGCAGCAAGGTCCGACGGTGACTCCCATGCAAACATTCTACCAGCGAAATGTCAGGAGTGGGCAGAGTACAGTATGAACTTGGAAGAAAAAGGTGGTCCATTGCCAGTAACAATTGTTTGTGGCAAGCCTTCAAGAGAAAATTCAGAAGTGAGCACCACGATAGCGCTGGTGGCATTCATTGAATGCATTAGAATAAGAAAGGAGTTTTTGTTGTAGCTATTGATGGTAATCAACCCACATGTTTGCCAAAAGGGGCCAGCAAAGTCTATATGGGGGTGTTGCCATGGAGTATCAGAATGTGACCACAAGAAAAATTCCTGGCGTGGAGCAATGCCATGGGACTGCAAGCACAAGTGAATTGAGCGGATTGTTGTTCATAAGGCAAGGTTGATGAAGCATTGCATTTTTCAGTCTTGGAACAGCTTGGTCACAGTTCTTGGTCCAATGGAATGGAACATTTTTACATTTGAGCTGTATCAGAGGCCCAGCAATTTGTGGCACATTAGGAATGAATTTTATGTAGTAAGTCAATTTTCCAAGAACAGCTTGCAGTTCTCATAAACTATTAGAAGATGGCAAATGCTGAATTGTTTGCAAATGTTTCGTCGGAGGATGAGCACCACCGGCATCAATGACATATCCTTAGTACTCAATCCATGTCAAAAATCTGCAAGTTACAATTGAGGCCTGCCTTGAAGAAGACAGACCACATTTTTAAGTTGTTGTTCCGGTGTTTGTCTGCAGGCGATTATGTTGTCAAAACAATTAAAACAAGAAGGCACCTTGAATGTTAGTAGTTTGAGAAATTTTTGAAACAACACATGTGCGGAAGCACTTCCAAAAGGTAGGTGTTTATATTCAAACGAGACAACGTGAGTATTCACAGCAAATATTTTCTTCATCACTTTATCCAATGGTAATTTAAGATAGGTTTCTGTAAGATCAATTTTTGACTTTCCTCCCGCTAGGTGATCCAAAATTTCCTCTGTATGTGGAAGTGGGTAGGAATCAATGACTGTATGTGAATTTATCATGCATTTGAAATCTGCACAAGATGAATGTTCCCATTTGGCATACAAATGATGATTAAGGATTACGCCCACTGACTTGCTGAAATAGGTTTTAAGACACCAACAGATTCCAGGCTCTGAATTTCTGTAGCCACGTCATTGTGTAATGTATGAAGCTCAGGGTATGCTCAGCAAATTTGGGTTGCACTTCAGCTTTCAGTGTAATGTGAGATTGAAAAACTTTTGCACATTCTAGAATACTGTTGAACAAACGTTGGCACTTGTTGCAGAGTTGAATTGCTGCATGTTAAACTTTTGTGTCAATGGTATGTACATTGTACTGCATTTCTAAACCCAATGAATCAAACCCATCCATGCCAAAAATATTTGGTCTCATGCTTGAGCAGACTACAGTGAAATGAACTTCCTTAGTCATGTTTTTGTATTTTGTAGGTAAGTGGCATCTTCCAATCACTGAAGTGCTATTGCCATTATAGACAGTAGATGCACACTTGATGTTTGCAAAGGTGGTTGGCCAATATTTTTGTAGGTATCTATATTAAGTATAGTGACGGAAGCTCCGGTACCTCGTTGAAAAGGTGCTGACTGGTTACAAATTTGCAATGTAATCCACAATTTGTGGTGTATTTGGTGAATAAAATTTGCCATTCCATGTTGTGAAAAACTGTTCTCTGTTTCCACCTGTGCACTGGGTCACTTAAATGAATTTTGAGATTGGGAGAGCCTTTTTGAAATATGTGGTATTTACATTAAACGTATGTGTGTGTGTTTTCTGCATTTTAGCTTGCCTGATTTTTGAGCAGGGGGATGTGCAAAATCTGAACATGAAATGATATTGATTTCCATCCGTTCCTGCTCTGCATTATTCCTGCATGAAACAGAGGAGGCCTTTCTAGTCATTTGCAGGCAGAATGGTGTTGTATGCCTCATGCGATGACAGAAATTGAATTCAGCTTGTCTGAAGAAGCAGTATTTTCGATCATGTGTGACATAGCATTTCACACATGACTTCGCTTTGCACAGTGATGGGGCAGTGTAATTAGTGTTTCGCCAGTGTGGAAAACACTGTATGTAGTGCGTCCAAGCCTGTTCACACAGTGCTGACTTATGAGTGCTGGGGTCAGGGCTGTGGTTGGGGCACAGGTTGTTTGTCTCAAGTGGAGTAATAACTGGTAGACAGAAATCTTGCTCAGCATAATCTTGAACTTCGCGTTCATCAGTAACTTGAAGCACTTCACTGAGGCTAAGGTTGTGATGCTTTAGAATTTTGGCCCTCAATCTCTGATCTGATAGATTCTGAAGAATAGCATCATGAATACCGTCTGATGAGTTGCGTCACAGACACAATTGAATTTATGGTCTCTAGTCATGTCCTGCAATTCTCCAATCCATTCTTTATACGATTGATCACTCTGCATTGTATGCAGAAAAATTTATACTAAGCAGCAGCAATCTGTATTTGACTCTTAAAAAATTCATCTAAACTTGCAATTTTGATATTTCCATGTTTCTTTCTTCTCATCAATCTGTCGGAAGAGTGGAAGCGGCAGCTGAATTCCTTCTTCAACTTCTGGTGTCTTTTGCTGCTGGGCTGCTTGTCCTTGTATAAGGCAAGAAACTGCTGACAGCAGTTCTGTTATTTGTTGACTCTGAAACTGAACAAGATATGTTAGACACTGCTTGGCACTTAGATGTTGCTCTCCCTGTTTTGCCATGTTGCTATCCCTGGTTTGCCATGATTCCTTAAATTCTCGACTTAAATATTTCAGCTTATATACTTCAACTTGCAGGGACACAAAAATAATTCAATGGAAAGAAAAAAATTGTTTTACTCTGGTGGCCAAAGCTCCCTGTTCCACTTCCTTTTTCTCGTTGCCAGTCTGTTATAACTTCCTTGCAAACTGTGTGCTTCTTTAGTGAATACTGGAGCAAGGAAAATATGCTGTTCATTAACAGAGAATTCAGATATAAACCACAGTTTCAGTTGCTTGAGACTGCAGTCGTGTGTGCGAGCAGTGTGTGTGTGTGTGTGTGTGTGTGTGTGTGTGTGTGTGTGTGGTCTATTGTTGATGAAGCCCTTAATGGCTGAAAGCTTTAATTGTGAGAGTCTTTTTGTTGCACCTATCTGCAACTCAGCACCTCCACTATACGGTGAGTAGCAACTTTCCTTTTCATAATAATGTTACATTCAATCCTGGATTTTCCAATGTTTAATAGTAGATTTGGATGTAGAAATATTCACAGATACAAAAGCCATACAAATCTGTCACTGTACAGTACAGTGCCTATTCAGAAGCTGTTGAGCCCTGGACACTATGAAAATCACTAAATATTGTTCAACTGGCAAACACAAAAAAGCCTCATTGTATGAATGTTCAAACTGAAGTACATCTGCTGCTGGAGCTTTGAAGAGGGGATGCTTGCATGTCATTGGCATCAGCATAATCGTTTATGACTGTACCCTCGTGCCACAGTGGCAACTGTAGGAAATGTGGCATTCTTATTTGAAATTGTGGGCAACCAGATAGTGGTCATACTGCAGTTCGTTGGTAATTTATATAGGTCAAGGACAAGAGTGTACTCAGTTTTGAAGCATGTGAGAGACCACTTATTATGTTCCCCGATTGTGTGATTAAGTTTATTCCTCTGGCACAGTTGGTCAGTATGACTCCTTGCTTTCCATTATTTAGAAAAGACCTCTAAATACCATTCAAATGTGATAAACCTACATCTATTTCGTGCAGAAATCAATGCCATTGAATTGCCCCTTTGGATGAAGGGAGTGTGGTGAATAATACAGTCGAGTTATAGCTTTCATGACTGCAGCAGAACATCATGCTACAGCATTTTCATCTGTGAGTTCACCCAGCTTCTCATAAGAAGTGACTTATTTTAGATTCCCTCTGTGCTCTTTAGTTTAAACTCCTGTATTACGTACGTGTTTGTGTATTTTCAAGCACAGTTCACGTTTCATTAACTGTCCAGAGTGTATTTCTCCCATATTTAGTATGGATAGAAACTATGACTGCTGTGTTCAGATGCGAATTGAGTTGGTGACTCTTTACCTACAACTACAGGTACTGCTGGCTTCTGTCACACAGCTTGTAGCTGTTGCTAATGGGCATCACTGTAGGGTGCTAGACATGGGGATCAGAGGGGTGTCGAGCATGTCCTGTGTGACCCTCAAACAGTCCACTACTGTGTCCACCCTGGTACTGCTGGCACTAAGGTTGACCCCTCATCCGTGTTCGAGTGGGAGGGTCTTCCAGTATGTGGCAAGCAGCAAAAGTCTTTCCAAGGGAGCTGATTGGGAGGCCTCTCCAGTTTGTCTGACAAACAGGGTTTGGGTGCTGTCTGTGGCTGACAAAGAACCTGGGCTGATGCACTCACTTTTCCTGTTGGCCCACCATGTCTGGGCATTCACAGTCAGTGGGATTACTGGTAGTTGGGAAGTCCAACATTGGGCACGTAATGGGGCCACATGGGATATGGCTGCCAAGGAGGGGAAGGAATCCAGTGTGTGGATACTGGGAGGAGTCTTTCCAGATGTGGAATGGTTGCTTCTGAATGCCACGAAGAGCATAGGATGCAGCCAACTCCAAGTGGTGGCCCATATCGGTACTAACGACTTGTGTCGATGTGGATTGGAAGTAATTCTCTCTGGTTTCTGGCAGCTACTGAAGTGATAAAGACTGCCAGTTTTTCTTACGATATGAAGGCAGAATCCCCCATGCGTAGCATCGCCACAGAACCAACTGTGGTCCTTCGGCACAGAACCGAGTTGAGGATTTGAATCAGAGGCTCAGATGGTTCTTGCAACTTTGTAGGCTGAGGATTTCTTGACTTGCACCATAGGGTGCTGGGTTTCTGGGTTCCGCTTAATACACACATCAAACAAAGTTTTGCATCGCCCCAGTTCCCAGAACTCCTTAAGATAGACGTTGATTGTGAATAATGTTTCAGAGACGCAGTCCCTTTGATTGTTCAAAGATGTCACTAAACCTGGCCAAAGATGTAAACAACCATGCATGAGCAGCACCTATTAGATGGAGAGGGTCCATCAGGGAATCAGTTCTAGTCATTCCACTAGGAAGGAGGTACACAGCTTGTGTTGTCTGTATTTCACCCATGCCTAGACGGTCAATACCACAGTTCGATCACATCTGCACTGTTACTTTGTGCCAGGAAAGGCTCTCAACAAGAGAAATGTCCAGGTGTCTCGGAATGAACTAAAACAATGTTGTTCAGACATGGAGGAGATACAGAGAGACAGGAAATCTTGATAATGTGCCTCGTTCAGGCTGCCCAACAGCTACTACAGCAGTGGATGACTGCTACCTATGGATTATGGACCGGAGGAACGCTGACAGTAACGCCACCATGTTGAACAATGCTTTTTGTGCAGCCACAGGACGTCATGTTACAACTCAAACTGTGCACAGTAGGCTGCATGATGTGCAACTTCACTCCTGAAGTCCATGACGAGGTCCATCTTTGCGACCACGACACCATGCAGTGCGGTACAGATAGGCCGAACAACATGCCGAATGGTCGGCTCGGGATTGGCATCATTTTCTCTTCACCGATGAGTGTCGCATATGCCTTCAATCAGACAATCATCAGAGACGTGTTTTGAGGCAACCCGGTCAGGCTGAACGCCTCAGACACACTGTCCAGCGAGTGCAGCAAGGTGGAGGTTCCCTGCTGTTTTGGGGTGGCATTATGTGGGGCCGACATACACCGCTGGCACCGTAACAGCTGTACGGTATGTGAATGCCATTCTCCAACTGATAGTGCAACCATATTGGCAAGGTATTCATCCTCATTGACGACTATTCGTGCCACCATCATGCACATCTTGTGAATGACTTCCTTCAGGATGATGAAATCGCTCGACTAGAGTGGCCAGCATGTTCTCCAGACTTGAACTCTATCGGACATGCCTGGGACAGATTGAAAAGGGCTGTTTATGGACAATGTGGACCACCAACCACTCTGAAGGATCTACGCCAAATTGCCATTGATTAGTGGGGCAGTCTGGACCAATAGTGCCTTGATGAACTTGTGGACAGTATGCCACAACGAATACAGGCATGCCTCAGTGCAAGAGGATGTGGGTACTAGAGGCACTAGTGTGTACAGCAGTCTGGACCATCACCTCTGAAGGTCTCGCTGTATTGTGGTACAATATGCAATGTGTGGTTTTCATGAGCAATAAAAAGGATGGAAATGATGTTTATGTTGATCTCTATTCCAATTTTCTGTATAGGTACTGGTACTCTCAGAACTAAGGTGATGCAAAACTTTTTTTGATGTGTGTAGTTCAGGGGTCCACTACACATGGGTAGTTGGGGATGTGTGGAGGAGAGTGAACTACTTTTTACGTTAGAGGTCTCAGGAAACAACAGAAAGGACACCAGGCTACAATTGCGCATGGTAAACACAGGACAAAGGTAGACCTAGCAGCAATTGGTAACGTAGTTGCAAATTGTCGTAGCTGTGTTGGGACAGAACCAGAGCACCAGGTGCTAATAGATAGCACTGAAGTTCAAATAGTTATATGGATGGAAAGCTGGCTAAAGCCGGAAATAAGTTCAGCCGAAATTTTCATGAAGGACCTAACTGTGTTCAGAAAGCTCAGATTAAATACGGTTGGTGCTGGAGTGTTTATTTCTGTCAGAAGTAGTTTACATTGTAGTGTAATTGAAGTAAATATTTTCTGTGAGTATGGGTATGGGTAGAGGTTATACTTAACAACTTGAATAACTTAGTTGTTAGTCCTATAAATAAAATAGAAAGAAACATTCCACATGGGAAAAATATATTAAAAACATAGATTCCATGACCCCCCCCCATGAACCATGGACCTTGCCGTTGGTGGGGAGGCTTGCGTGCCTCAGCGATACAGATAGCCGTACCGTAGGTACAACCACAACGGAGGGGTATCTGTTGAGAGGCCAGACAAACGTGTGGTTCCTGAAGAGGGGCAGCAGCCTTTTCAGTAGTTGCAAGGGCAAAAATCTGGATGATTGACTGATCTGGCCTTGTAACAATAACCAAAACGGCATTGCTGTGCTGGTACTGCGAACGGCTGAAAGCAAGGGGAAACTACGGCCGTAATTTTTCCCGAGGGCATGCAGCTTTACTGTATGATTAAATGATGATGGCGTCCTCTTGGGTAAAATATTCCGGAGGTAAAATAGTCCCCCATTCGGATCTCCGGGCGGGGACTACTCAAGAGGATGTCGTTATCAGGAGAAAGAAAACTGGCGTTCTACGGATCGGAGCGTGGAATGTCAGGTCCCTTAATCAGGCAGGTAGGTTAGAAAATTTGAAAAGGGAAATGGATAGGTTAAAGTTAGATATAGTGGGAATTAGTGAAGTTCGGTGGCAGGAGGAACAAGACTTCTGGTCAGGTGACTACAGGGTTATAAACACAAAGTCAAATAGGGGTAATGCAGGAGTAGGTTTAATAATGAATAGGAAAATAGGAACGCGGGTAAGCTACTACAAACAGCTTAGTGAACGCATTATTGTGGCCAAGATAGATACGAAGCCCACACCTACTACAGTAGTACAAGTTTATATGCCAACTAGCTCTGCAGATGACGAAGAAATTGAAGAAATGTATGATGAAATAAAAGAAATTATTCAGATTGTGAAGGGAGACGAAAATTTAATAGTTATGGGTGACTGGAATTCGAGTGTAGGAAAAGGGAGAGAAGGAAACGTAGTAGGTGAATATGGATTGGGGCTAAGAAATGAAAGAGGAAGCCGCCTGGTAGAATTTTGCACAGAGCACAATTTAATCATAGCTAACACTTGGTTTAAGAATCATGATAGAAGGTTGTATACATGGAAGAACCCTGGAGATACTAAAAGGTATCAGATTGATTATATAATGGTAAGACAGAGATTTAGGAACCAGGTTTTAAATTGTAAGACATTTCCAGGGGCAGATGTGGACTCTGACCACAATCTATTGGTTATGACCTGTAGATTAAAACTGAAGAAACTGCAAAAAGGTGGGAATTTAAGGAGATGGGACCTGGATAAACTGAAAGAACCAGAGGTTGTACAGAGTTTCAGGGAGAGCATAAGGGAACAATTGACAGGAATGGGGGAAAGAAATACAGTAGAAGAAGAATGGGTAGCTTTGAGGGATGAAGTAGTGAAGGCAGCAGAGGATCAAGTAGGTAAAAAGACGAGGGCTACTAGAAATCCTTGGGTAACAGAAGAAATATTCAATTTAATTGATGAAAGGAGAAAATATAAAAATGCAGTAAATGAAGCAGGCAAAAAGGAATACAAACGTCTCAAAAATGAGATCGACAGGAAGTGCAAAATGGCTAAGCAGGGATGGCTAGAGGACAAATGTAAGGATGTAGAGGCTTATCTTACTAGGGGTAAGATAGATGCTGCCTACAGGAAAATTAAAGAGACCTTTGGAGATAAGAGAACCACTTGTATGAACATCAAGAGCTCAGATGGAAACCCAGTTCTAAGCAAAGAAGGGAAAGCAGAAAGGTGGAAGGAGTATATAGAGGGTCTATACAAGGGCGATGTACTTGAGGACAATATTATGGAAATGGAAGAGGATGTAGATGAAGATGAAATGGGAGATACGATACTGCGTGAAGAGTTTGACAGAGCACTGAAAGACCTGAGTCGAAACAAGGCCCCCGGAGCAGACAACATTCCATTGGAACTACTGACGGCCTTGGGAGAGCCAGTCCTGACAAAACTCTACCATCTGGTGAGCAAGGTGTATGAAACAGGCGAAATACCCTCAGACTTCAAGAAGAATATAATAATTCCAATCCCAAAGAAAGCAGGTGTTGACAGATGTGAGAATTACCGAACAATCAGTTTAATAAGCCACAGCTGCAAAATACTAACACGAATTCTTTACAGACGAATGGAAAAACTAGTAGAAGCCGACCTCGGGGAAGATCAGTTGGGATTCCGTAGAAATACTGGGACACGTGAGGCAATACTGACCTTACGACTTATCTTAGAAGAAAGATTAAGGAAAGGCAAACCTACGTTTCTAGCATTTGTAGACTTAGAGAAAGCTTTTGACAATGTTGACTGGAATACTCTCTTTCAAATTCTAAAGCTGGCAGGGGTAAAATACAGGGAGCGAAAGGCTATTTACAATTTGTACAGAAACCAGATGGCAGTTATAAGAGTCGAGGGACATGAAAGGGAAGCAGTGGTTGGGAAGGGAGTAAGACAGGGTTGTAGCCTCTCCCCGATGTTATTCAATCTGTATATTGAGCAAGCAGTAAAGGAAACAAAAGAAAAATTCGGAGTAGGTATTAAAATCCATGGAGAAGAAATAAAAACTTTGAGGTTCGCCGATGACATTGTAATTCTGTCAGAGACAGCAAAGGACTTGGAAGAGCAGTTGAATGGAATGGATGGTGTCTTGAAGGGAGGATATAAGATGAACATCAACAAAAGCAAAACGAGGATAATGGAATGTAGTCGAATTAAGTCGGGTGATGTTGAGGGTATTAGATTAGGAAATGAGACACTTGAAGTAGTAAAGGAGTTTTGCTATTTGGGGAGCAAAATAACTGATGATGGTCGAAGTAGAGAGGATATAAAATGTAGACTGGCAATGGCAAGGAAAGCGTTTCTGAAGAAGAGAAATTTGTTAACATCGAGTATAGATTTAAGTGTCAGGAAGTCTTTTCTGAAAGTATTTGTATGGAGTGTAGCCATGTATGGAAGTGAAACATGGACGATAAATAGTTTGGACAAGAAGAGAATAGAAGCTTTCGAAATGTGGTGCTACAGAAGAATGCTGAAGATTAGATGGGTAGATCACATAACTAATGAGGAGGTACTGAACAGGATTGGGGAGAAGAGGAGTTTGTGGCACAACTTGACCAGAAGAAGGGATCGGTTGGTAGGACATGTTCTGAGGCATCAAGGGATCACCAATTTAGTATTGGAGGGTAGCGTGGAGGGTAAAAATCGTAGGGGGAGACCAAGAGATGCATACACTAAGCAGATTCAGAAGGATGTAGGTTGCAGTAGGTACTGGGAGATGAAGAAGCTTGCACAGGATAGAGTAGCATGGAGAGCTGCATCAAACCAGTCTCAGGACTGAAGACCACAACAACAACAGATTCCATGACTTACCAAACGGGAAAGCGCTGGTAGATAGGCACAATAAAAAGCACACAAACACACACACAAAATTTCGAGCTTTCGCAACCGCCGGTTGCTTCGTCAGGCAAGAGGGAAGAAGAGGGAAGGACACTGGTTGGGGAAGGGGAGGGATAGCAGAGTAGGGGTGAGGGACAGTGAATTGGTGCTTGTGGGAGCATACATGGACGGGGTGGGGATGGAGTTCTTTCCCTCTTCTTCCCTCTTTCCTGACGAAGCAACCGGGGGTTGCGAAAGCTCGAAATTTTGTGTGTGTGTTTTTTATTGTGCCTATCTACCAGCGCTTTCCCATTTGGTAAGTCATGGAATCTCTGTTTTTAATATATTAGTTGTTAGTCCCTTTTATTGACCGTCGACCCAGATGATACAGTTGTTGAACAGTTCATAGAAATGTAGATTGACTCTTACAGAGAACACAACAGCAACTTTTTACAATGCTATTTATTTATTTAAATAGTGCCATTACCAGTTTCGAACCGAAAGGTTCATCTCCAGATGGCTAGTTCATGTTAAGATACATTTTAAATTAGCTTTCACTTCTCGTATTCCCAAGTAATGAAATTTCCATGGGGTGATGGTATCGAAAAAACCAGGCCATTATGTTCCAGTGCTGACTGCCTGTGATCATGCAGCAGCAAAGACTGTATGATGCACTTTTTTTAAGTATATTTATACACATAATCCGAAGCACCACTCACACACCAAGAATGGTTGCAATATCACCATCTTTGTGTACATACTTCCATGTGGTGAAATTTCTTGGTGTGTGAGTGGTGCTTGAGGTTATGTGTATTAATACACTTACCCGCATGGCACCATCCTACACAAACCTTTTCATGTACCATCTAGAGGAATCTTTGTGACCTGGATTGAGGGTGAGGTCGTTCTATCCACATTCCTCCAGAGCCTCAACACCTTCTGCTTCATTCGCTTCACCTAGTCCTCCTCAAGCCAACAAGCCACCTTCTTCGATGTTGACCTCCACCTCAGAGATGGCTACATCAGTACCTCCATCCATATCAAACCTACCAACCACCAGCAATACCTCACCTCCAGCAGCTGCCCCCAATTCCAGATCAAGAAATCCCTTCCATAAGGCCTAGCTACCCATGGGCATCGCATCTGTAGTGATGAGCAGTCCCTCTCAAAATATACAAGGATCTCACTGAGGCCTTTGCAGAACGTAATTACCCTCTCAACCTTGTACAGAAACAGATTTCCTGTGCTTTGTCTCTCCAGTCACCCAGCACCTCCCATAGTCTCACTGTCCAGCACAGAGGATCTTTCCCTCATGACTGAGTACCACCCAGGACTGGAGCAACTGAACCACATCCTCTGCCAGAGTTTCAGCTTCCTCTCGCCGTGCCCTGAAATAAAGAATGTCCTGCCCATTGTCCTTCCCACGACCTCCCACAGTGGTATTCCATCATCCACCAAACCTACACAATATCCTTGTCCATCCCTACACAACCTCTGCTCCCAACCCTTTGCGTCATTGCTCATATCCCTGTAATAGACTTAGACACGATACCTGTCCCATACGTCCGCCCACTAACACCTACTCCCATCCGGTCACAATCATCACCTATCCCACCAAGGGCAGGGCTACCAATGAAAACAGTCATGTGATCTACAAGCTAAGCTGCAACCACTTTGTTGCATTCTATGTGGGTATGATAATCAACAAGCTGTCTGTCTGCGTACATCGCCATCAACAAACTGTGGCCAAGAAATGGCTGGACTACCCAGTTGTTGAGCACACTGCCCAAACATCATTCTTTATTTCAGTGACTGCATCACAGCCTTTGCCATCTGGATCCTTTCCTCCAACACCAGCTTTTCAGGATTCTGCAGATGGGAACCCTCCCTACAATATATCCTACATTCTCCTAACCCTCCCGGCCTCATCTTCTCCCGCGTCGGGCCATCCTGATTTAGGTTTTCCATGATTTCCCTAAATCGCTCCAGGCAAATGCTGGGATAGTTCCTTTCAAAGGGCACAGCCGACTTCCTTCCCTAATCCGATGAGACCGATGACCTCGCTGTCTGGTCTCTTCCCCCAAAACAACCCAACCCAACCCAACCCTCATCTTCATTAATCAGTGTTTTTTAGCCACCTATCCTCTCCCCTGTTCCCATTCCCGCACTGCACAGCTCTCTGTTCCACCAAAGCACCCACAGAGATTTTCCTTCTCCCCTTTTCCACTGACCCCCCTCCCCCCGACTGCACCTAACCACCCTACTCCATCCCCATCCCGTCCATGTATGCTCCCACAAGCACCAATTCACTGTCCCTCACCCCTACTCTGCTATCCCTCCCCTTCCCCAACCAGTGTCCTTCTTATCCCTAATGCCCAGTTTGCTTCTCCCATCACATGCTGCTACTCACAGTCTGACATTGGCAGCCAGAGACTTTTTTCACTTGTGTGTGAGTTGCATTCGTGTGAAAGTGCAAGTGCATGTTGTCTAATTCTGATGAAGGGCTGTTTGGCCAAAAACTTTGTTTGATAGTCTTTTTGTTATGCGTATCTGTAACTTGGTGCCTCCGCTACATGGTAACATCTTTCCTTTTCATAATACTGTCATTATTCCATCCTGGATTTTCCACTTTTTAGTAGGTATGTTATTATTTAGCATTTAGTATCCTGGATTTTCCATTTTTTAATAGCTATGTTATTATTTAGTATTTAGTTATTATTTAGTAGGTATGTTATTTATTACTAATTAGTTGTGTGAAGTGTATGTTTTGGTGGTTTGTTGATAATTACATTAGGATATTCCAATATTTTTGCCAACAATATGTTTCATGGGAAATTTCTTGAGAGATGAGAACTGTATTTCAAACTGGAACAGCTGAAATGTTTCCAAAAATTTAATAAAAGTAAACTCTGCTCCAAAGTCAAAGAATCATGTTTCAGACAAACAGGCAGCTTTCTGAGTTGATACATAAACTTTTTTCCTTATAACTTGTATATTGTATATTTATTTAGTCTAACATGTATTTTTTTTGCCAACATTTTCTGGTCTATAATTTCAGTTTGTTGTTACTGAATTCATACACTATAGACAGTCAAATGGACAAGTGGCAAGAACATTCTATGGCAGAGCAATTCCACCCTGGATTTGGTCATCATATAAAACGATAGGAGTGTTTGGATTTGGAGTTGCATGTTCCCACTTGACAACAGACATCGCAAAATATGTTATAGGACGTCTGCGGCCGCATTTCTTTGCCGTATGTGTGCCAAATATTACCTGTACAGAGCCGAAATATATGCACAAATACATTGAGGAATTTACTTGCACTGGTGACCACCCAGAGTTATTCAAAGAAGTCAGGTAATTGCTTATTTTTAATCAAATTATTATACTTTCTGTCACAGGTTTTCAGCATAAATTGTATAGACTCCATCTAAATGTCAGAATGGACATTTGTTTCAGTGGAAGGAAGTTGATCTTAAAATACTATGAATTGGATGTTAACAGTTGTCACTGCTTCCTTCATATTTGAGAAGGCTAATGGCACAAGAACTTATGGTACTGTATATTTCTTTAGGTGCATCATATCTTTAATCTGGTGAGGTTTTTAAATGCTAAGCAGAAGATAAAGCTGAACTTACCAGAGACCTGCAATGTATTTAAACTGACAAAATATGAGTAGTGCGAATCTTTATTTTTTATTATTGTTTTTAAAGGAGAAATGGGTGCCATATCTCCTCAGTAAAGTTTTTAAGGGGATGTTTGAATGTGCAGTGAACAACTGGCTCTTTCCATTTCTTTACTAATAATCACCTAGCCGCTTATATCAGAAGAATTATTTTAGACCAATATTTTATTGTGAGCTATGTTAATTTTATTTTTTTGGAGTGAAATGTTGATATTTTGAGATGCAGGAGGGAGTCTGAACAGTAATTTCAGCAGTTTGTTTGAGTGTGGCTTATTTTATTCTCCTAAACTGCATTAAATGCTTCTTGATTGATTGATCATTGTTACATAACAGCATATGTATTGTGCCAAGTCGAGGGTCTGAATCAGAGGGTCAGATGGTTCTGCGACCGTGTAGGCTGCAGATTCCTCGACTTGCGCCAAAGGGTGGTTGGGTTTCGGGTTCCACTGAATAGGTCAGGTGTCAACTATGCGCAGGAGGCGGCTACACGGGTAGTGGGGGCTGTGTAGCATTGACTGGGCAGTTTTTAAGGTTAGAGGGTCTCAGGAAAACCCAAGAAGGGCTTAAGTCACAAAGGGAGCAGGCTGAACACAGGAAGAACGTAGATACAGGAACCATTGGTATAACACTTGTAAACTGTTGTAGCTGTGTTGGGAAAGTACCAGAGCTCCAAGCGCTAATAGAAAGCACTGATGCTCAAATTGTTATAGGTACTGAAAGCTGGCTAAAGCCGGATATAAACTCAGCCGAAATTTTTGCGAAGAACCTAACAGTGTTCTGAAAGGATAGGGTAAACGCAGTTGGCGGTGGCGTGTTTGTTGCTGTCAGAAGTAGTTTATCTTGTCGTGCAATTGAAGTAGATACTTCCTTTGAGTTAGTATGGGCAGAGGTCGTTGTTGGCAACTGGAATAAAATAATAATTGTATCCTTTTACCGACCTCCCAATTAAGATGATACAGTTGCTGAAAGGTTCAAAGAAAACTTGAGTTTGATTTCAAACACGTACCTGACTCATACAATAATAGTTGGTGGTGACATTAATTTACCCTCGATATGTTATCGGAAATACATGTTTAATTCCAGAGGTATGCATAAAATATCATCCGAAGTTGTGCCTAACCCATTCTCTGAAAATTATTTCGAGCAGTTAGTTCATGAGCCCATGCGAATAGTAAACAGTTGTGAAAACACACTTGACCTCTTAGCAACAAATAATCCTGAGTTAATAATGAGCATCTAAGCAGATACAGGGACTAGTGAACACAGGGTGGTCATAGCAACATTGAATATTGTAATCCCCAAATCTGCCAAACATAAACGAAAATATACCTATTCATAAAAGCAGATAACAATTAACTTGAAGCCTTCCTGAGAGACAATCTCCACTCATTCCAAGTTAACAATATATGTGTAGACCAGATGTGGCTTGAATTTGAATAAATAGTATCAGCAGCAATTGAGAGATTTATACCAAATAAATTAACAAATGACGGAGCTGACCCTCCTTGGTACACAAAATGGGTTAGAACACTGTTGCAGAAACAACTGAACAAACATGCCAAATTTAAACAGACGCAAAGTCCCCATATTTGAAACCTTTACCAAAGCTTGAAATTTAGCATGGACTTCAATGCGAGATGCTTATAATAGTTCCTAAGATGAAACTTTGTCTCGAAACCTGGCAGAAAATCCAAAAAAGATTCTGGTCGTATGTGAAATATGTTAGCGGAAGGACACAATCAATGCCTTCTCTCTGCGATAGCAATGGAGACACTATTGAAGACAGTATTGCCAAAGCAGAGTTACTTAACACAGCCTTCCAAAATGCCTTCACAAAAGAAGACGAAGTAAATATTCCAGAATTCGAATCAAGAACGGCTGCCAACATGAGTAACGAAGAAGTAAATATCCTCGGAATAGTAAAGCAACTTAAATCACTTAATAAAAGCCAGTCTTCTGGTCCAGACTGTATACCAATTAGGTTCCTTTCAGAGTATGCTGATGCAATAGCTCCATATTTAACAATCATATACAACCGTTTGCTTAATGAAAGATCCGTACCCAAGGACTGGAAAGTTACACATGTCACACCAATATTCAGGAAAGGTAGTAGGAGTAATTCACTAAATTACACGCCCATATCATTAACATCGATATGCAGCAGGATTTTGGAACAGATATTGTGTTTGAATATTATGAACTATCTTGAAGAAAACGGTCTATTGACACACAGTCTACAAAGCTTCAGAAAACATCATTCTTGTGAAACGCAACTAGCTCTTTATTCACATGAAGTGTTGAGTGCTACTGACAAGGGATTTCAGATTGATTCCATATTTCTGGATTTCCGGAAAGCTTTTGACACTGTACCACACAGGCAGCTTGTAATGAAATTGCGTGCTTATGGCATATTGTCTCAGTTATGTGACTGGATTCATGATTTCCTGTCAGAGGAGTCACAGTTCGTAGTAACCGACAGAAAATCATCAAGTAAAACAGAAGTGATTTCTGGCTTTCCCCAAGGTAGTGTTATAGGCCCTTTGCTGTTCCTTATCTATATAAATGATTTGGGAGACAATCTGAGCAGCCGTCTTCAGTTGTTTGCTGATGACACTGTCGTTTATCGACTAATAAAGTTATCAAAAGATCAAAACCAGCTGCAAAACGATGTAGAAAAAACATCTGAATGGTGCGAAAAGTGGCAGTTGACCCTTAATAACGAAAGGTGTGAGGTCATCCACATGAGTGCTAAAAGGAACCCGTTAAACTTTGGTTACATGATAAATCAGTTTAATCTAAAAGCCATAAATTCAACTAAATACCTGATGTTGTTGTGGTCTTCAGTCCTGAGACTGGTTTGATGCAGCTCTCCATGCTACTCTATCCTGTGCAAGCTTCTTCATCTCCCAGTACCTACTGCTTCCTACATCCTTCTTAATCTGCTTGGTGTATTCATCTCTTGGTCTCCCTCTACGATTTTTACCCTCCACGCTGCCCTCCAAAACTAAATTGGTGATCCCTTGATGCCTCAGAACATGTCCCTTCTTCTAGTCAAGTTGTGCCACAAACTTCTCTTCTCTCCGATTCTATTCAATACTTCCTCATTAGTTATGTGATCTACCCATCTAATCTTCAGCATTCTTCTGTGCACCACATTTCGAAAGCTTCTATTCTCTTCTTGTATAAACTATTTATCGTCCATGTTTCACTTCCATACATGGCTACACTCCATACAAATACTTTCAGAAACGACTTCCTGACACTTAAATCTATACTCGATGTTAACAAATTTCTCTTCTTCAGAAACGATTTCCTTGCCATTGCCAGTCTACATTTTAATATCCTCTCTACTTCGACCATCATCAGTTATTTTGCTCCCCAAATAGCAAAACTCCTTTAAGTGTCTCAGTTCCTAATCTAATACCCTCAGCATCACCCGACTTAATTCGACTACATTCCATTATCCTCGTTTTGCTTTTGTTGATGTTCATCTTATATCCTCCTTTCAAGGCACTGTCCATTCCGTTCAACTGCTCTTCCAAGTCCTTTGCTGTCTCTGACAGAATTACAATGTCATCGGCAAACCTCGAAGTTTTTATTTCTTCTCCATGAATTTTTGCTTTTGTTGATGTTCATCTTATATCCTCCTTTCAAGACACTGTCCATTCCGTTCAACTGCTCTTCCAAGTCCTTTGCTGTCTCTGACAGAATTACAATGTCATCGGCAAACCTCGAAGTTTTTATTTCTTCCCATGAATTTTAATATCTACTCCGTACTTTTCTTTTGTTTCCTTCACTGCTTGCTCAATATACAGATTGAATAACATCGGGGAGAGGGTACAACCCTGTCTCACTCCCTTCCCAACCACTGCTTCCCTTTCATGCCCCTCAACTCTTATAACTGCCATTTGGTTTCTATACAAATTGTAAATAGCATTTCACTCCCTATATTTTATCCTTGCCACCTTCAGAATTTGAAAGAGAGTATTCCAGTCAACATTGTCAAAAGCTTTCTCTAAGTCTACAAATGCTAGAAACGTAGGTTTGCCTTTCCTTAACCTATCTTCTAAGGTGAGTTGTATTGTCAGTGGCAGCATTGCCTCACGTGTTCCAGTATTTCTACGGAATCCAAACTGATCTTCCCCGAGGTCGCCTTCTACTAGTTTTCCCATTCGTCTATAAAGAATTCGTGTTAATATTTTTCAGCTGTGGCTTATTAAACTGATTGTTTGGTAATTTTCACATCTGTCAACACCTGCTTTCTTTGGGATTGGAATTATTATATTCTTCTTGAAGTCTGAGGGTATTTCGCCTGTTTCATACATCTTGCCCACCAGATGGTAGAGTTTTGTCAGGACTGGCTCTCCCAAGGCCGTCAGTAGTTCCAATGGAATGTTGTCTACTCCGGGGGCCTTGTCTCGACTCAGGTCTTTCAGTGCTCTGTCAGACTCTTCACGCAGTATCATATCTCCCATTTCATCTTCATCTACATCCTCTTCCATTTCCAAAATATGTCCTCAGGTACATCGCCCTTGTATAGACCCTCTATATACTCGTTCCACCTTTCTGCTTTCCCTTCTTTGCTTAGAACTGGGTTTCCATCTGAGCTCTTGATATTCATATAAGGGGTTCTCCTTTCTCCAAAGGTCTCTTTAATTTTCCTGTAGGCAGTATCTATCTTACCCCTAATGAGATAAGCCTCTACATCCTTACATTTATCCTCTAGCTATTCCTGCTTAGCCATTTTGCACTTCCTGTCTATCTCATTTTTGAGACGTTTGTATTCCTTTTTGCCTGCTTCATTTACTGCATTTTTATATTTTCTCCTTTCATCAATTAAATTCAATATTTCTTCTGTTACCCAAGGATTTCTACTAGCCCTCGTCTTTTTACCTACTTGATCCTCTGCTGCCTTCACTACTTCATCTCTCAAAGCTACCCATTCTTCTTCTACTGTATTTCTTTCCCCCATTCCTGCCATTTGTTCCCTTATGCTCTCCCTGAAACTCTGTACAACCTCTGGTATAGTCAGTTTATCCAGGTCCCATCTCCTTAAATTCCCACCTTTTTTGCAGTTTCTTCAGTTTTAATCTACAGTTCACAACCAATAGATTGTGGTCAGAGTCCACATCTGCCCCTGGAAATGTCTTACAATTTAAAACCTGGTTCCTAAATCTCTGTCTTACCATTATATAATGTATCTGAAATCTGTCAGTATCTCCAGGCTTCTTCCATGTATACTGTTGTGACAGTGCCACGACATTTAACAGTGCCGCCATGACAGTACGCGCAAACGGCGATAGAGGCGCTCCGCAACTCGGCTGAGCACGGGAGCGCCACCTAGCTACGAACGGCGCCGGCTGCATGTCACGGCATGGCAGTCGAATGAGAGATAGTTAGTTGTTATAATGTAACCAGCTATTGTTTCTAAGTGAGTGTGTTTGACTATCCACGCAATTATTGGTGATTAAAGGTTATAACTCTTTTTGGTGACGAGGATGGGATATTTTCACTGCATTGTGGATTTGTGTGTTCGTGACGGGGCAGACATGGAACAGCTTATGCAAGCGCTCATTGAACAACAAACACAGCTGACGGCTACTATTGAGGCGTTGTCGACGTCGCTTACTCGTCATCTGTCTTCCTCTTCTCTGCCTCCATTCCCTCCTTATGACGAGGTCGCTGAAGACTGGGAGGATTATGAGAAGCGTTTGCGGCAACACTTCTTGGCTTTCGGCGTTGTTGACGCTCCTGTGTGTAAGTCGTTATTTCTATCTTGGATTTCCCCACGGATCTATCAGCTACTATCTCAGTTAGCCCCTCTGCGGGAACCTGCCTCCCTGTCCTTCCAAGAAATGTGTGACTTATTGTCTAACTATTACCGCAAAAACACCCACGTCGTTGCCGCCCACATGGTGTTCTACCGGTGTCGTAAACAGCCCCATCAATCTTACCGGGCTTGGGCGGCGGAACTACACGGTCTGAGTAGGAAATGTCAGTTTGTCACGGACACTCATCATGAGTCTTATGCTGATTCAATGGTTAGGGATGCTATTCTACGGCTTGCTCCTGATAAAGAAGTTCGGCAACGTGCCCTACAACTGCCAAACCCGTCGTTGTTGGAAGTTCTAAGCATCGCTCAATCCTTTGAAGTGTCTCACGCTGCTGGCGCGCAAATAGACGCGTGGTGTGATGTAGGCACTGTTAAATGTCATGGCACTGTCACAACATATACAACCTTCTTTTATGATTCTTGAACCAAGTGTTAGCTATGATTAAGTTGTGCTATGTGCAAAATTCTACCACAAAATTCTACCAGGCGGCTTCCTCTTTCATTTCTTAGCCCCAATCCATATTCACCTACTACGTTTCCTTCTCTCCCTTTTCCTACTACCGAATTCCAGTCACCCATGACTATTAAATTTTTGTCTCCCTTCAATATCTGAATAATTTCTTTTATTTCATCATACATTTCTTCAATTTCTTCCTCATCTGCAGAGCTAGTTGGCATATAAACTTGTACTACTGTAGTAGGCATGGGCTTCGTGTCTATCTTGGCCACAATAATGCATTCACTATGCCGTTTGTAGTAGCTTACCCGCATTCCCGTTTGTTTATTCATTATTAAACCTACTCCTGCATTACCCCTATTTGACTTTGTATTTATAACCCTGTATTCGCCTGACCAAAAGTCTTTTTCTTCCTGCCACTGAACTTCACTAATTCCCACTATATCTAACTTTAACCTATCCATTTCCCTTTTTAAATTTTCTAACCTACCTGCCCGATTAAGGGATCTGACATTCCACGCTCCAATCTGTAGAACGCCAGTTTTCTTTCTCCTGATAACGACGTCCTCTTGAGTAGTCCCCGCCCTGAGATCCGAATGGGGGACTATTTTACCTTCGGAATATTTTACCCAAGAGGACGCCATCATCATTAACCATACAGTAAAGCTGCATGCCCTCGGGAAAAATTACGGCTGTAGTTTCCCCTTGGTTTCAACCGTTCGCAGTACCAGCACAGCAAGGCCATTTTGGTTAGTGTTACAAGGCCAGATCAGTCAATCATCCAGACTGTTGCCCCTGCAACTACTGAAAAGGCTGCTGCCCCTCTTCAGGAATCACGCGTTTGTCTGGCCTCTCAACAGATACCCCTCCATTGTGGTTGCACCTATGGTACGGCTATCTGTATCGCTGAGGCACGCAAGCCTCCCCACCAACGGCAAGGTCCATGGTTCATGGGGGAGACTAAATACCTAGTTATTACAATTACAAACAACTTAAATTGGAAGGAACACATAGAAAATGTTGTGGGGAAGGCTAACCAAAGATTACATTTTATTGGCAGGACACTTAGAAAATGTAACAGACCTACTAAGTAGATTGCCTACACTACACTTGTTCACCCGCTTTTAGAATACTGCTGTGCAGTGCGGGATCCTTACCAGATAGGACTGATGGAGTATATTGAAAAAGTTCAAAGAAGGGCTGCATGTTTTGTATTATCGCGAAATAGGGGAGAGAGTGTCACAGAAATGATACAGGATTTGGGCGGGAAATCATTAAAAGAAAGGCGTTTTTCATTGCGACGGAATCTTCTCACAAAATTCCAATCACCAACTTTCTCGTCCGAATGCGAAAATATTTTGTTGACACCGACCTACATAGGGAGGAATGATCACAATGATAAAATAAGGGAAATCAGAGCTTGTATGGAAAGATGTAGGTTTTCATTCTTTCCGTGCACTATACGAGATTGGAATAATAGAGAATTGTGAAGGTGGTTCGATGAAACCTCCACCTAAAAGTGATTTGCAGAGTATCCATATAGATGCAGATGTAGATGTAGAAGCACAAAAGTTCCTCCATTGCTAAACTTGTTTATTTGCACCCTTTGAAAAACCCTCTTTACATGAAAATGCTGCATCACTACACATTTATTTGAATTTATATGACTTCCCCGTCACCTATTTTCAGAAATAGTTTTAGAGAACCATTCATTGGAAGTTTCCAAAATGTTCTGCTTTTGTTGTTTACCATAGTCTGATCTCAAGAACGAATTTAAAAAGCAATGTCAGTCCCTGTATGGTTTACGTCCAGATAATTATCTAAGGAAACTTTAGGCAAATTTCAAAGTGTGAAAGTAACTTACAGATACTCATTTAAGATAAAAGTAAATAGTAAACAAGATACCATGTATAAGGCTGCGGACTTCAGTTGGCTGCTCTCAAGAATACTAGTACTCTACTATGAAAGGGTGGCCATACTATAGTGGTGTATGGGTCTGGCATTGTCTTGCATAAATTGTTGATGTGCCAGTGGGAAAACTGACAAATTATGGGGGGGGAAAGTGGCTAGATGGTACTTTGAGAGATAAATTTCCTTGTAGTGCTGACAGAAATACTGTTGTTGTTGTTGTTGTTGTGGTCTTCAGTCCTGAGACTGGTTTGTTGCAGCTCTCCATGCTACTCTATCCTGTGCAAACTTCTTCATCTCCCAGTGCCTACTGCAACCTACATCCTTCTGAAACTGCTTAGTGTATTCATCTCTTGGTCTCCCTCTACGATTTTTACCCTCCACGCTGCCCTCCAGTACTAAATTGGTGATCCCTTGATGCCTCAGAACATGTCCTACCAACCGAACCCTTCTTCTGGTCAAGTTGTGCCACAAACTCCTCTTCTCCCCAATCCTATTCAATACTTCCTCATTAGTTATGTGATCTACCCATCTAATCTTCAGCATTCTTCTGTAGCACCACATTTCGAAAGCTTCTATTCTCTTCTTGTCTAAACTATTTATGGTCCATGTTTCACTTCCATACATGGCTACACTCCATACAAATACTTTCAGAAAAGACTTCCTGACACTTAAATCTATACTCGATGTTAACAAATTCCTCTTCTTCAGAAACGCTTTCCTTGCCATTGCCAGTCTACATTTTATATCCTCTCTACTTCGACCATCATCAGTTATTTTGCTCCCCAAATAGCAAAACTCCTTTACTACTTTAAGTGTCTCATTTCCTAATCTAATTCCCTCAGCATCACCCGACTTAATTCGACTACATTCCATTATCCTCGTTTTGCTTTTGTTGATGTTCATCTTATACCCTTCTTTCAAGACACTGACCATTCCATTCAACTGCTCTTCCAAGTCCTTTGCTGTCTCTGACAGAATTACAATGTCATCGGCGAACCTCAAAGTTTTTATTTCTTCTCCATGGATTTTAATACCTACTCCGAACTTTTCTTTTGTTTCCTTTACTGCTTGCTCAATATACAGATTGAATAACACTGGGGAGAGGCTACAACCCTGTCTCACTCCCTTCCCAACCACTGCTTCCCTTTCATGTCCCTCGACTCTTATAACTGCCATCTGGTTTCTGTACAAATTGTAAATAGCCTTTCACTCCCTATATTTTATCCTTGCCACCTTCAGAATTTGAAAGAGAGTATTCCAGTCAACATTGTCAAAAGCTTTCTCTAAGTCTACAAATGCTAGAAACGTAGGTTTGCCTTTCCTTAACCTATCTTCTAAGGTGAGTTGTATTGTCAGTGGCAGCATTGCCTCACGTGTTCCAGTATTTCTACGGAATCCAAACTGATCTTCCCCGAGGTCGCCTTCTACTAGTTTTCCCATTCGTCTATAAAGAATTCGTGTTAGTATTTTTCAGCTGTGGCTTATTAAACAGATTGTTTGGTAATTTTCACATCTGTCAACACCTGCTTTCTTTGGGATTGGAATTATTATATTCTTCTTGAAGTCTGAGGGTATTTCGCCTGTTTCATACATCTTGCCCACCAGATGGTAGAGTTTTGTCAGGACTGGCTCTCCCAAGGCCGTCAGTAGTTCCAATGGAATGTTGTCTACTCCGGGGGCCTTGTCTCGACTCAGGTCTTTCAGTGCTCTGTCAAACTCTTCACGCAGTATCGTATCTCCCATTTCATCTTCATCTACATCCTCTTCCATTTCCATAATATTGTCCTCAAGTACATCGCCCTTGTATAGACCCTCTATATACTCGTTCCACCTTTCTGCTTTCCCTTCTTTGCTTAGAACTGGGTTTCCATCTGAGCTCTTGATGTTCATACAAGTGGTTCTCCTATCTCCAAAGGTCTCTTTAATTTTCCTGTAGGCAGTATCTATCTGACCCCTAGTGAGATAAGCCTCTGCATCCTTACATTTGTCCTCTAGCCATCCCTGCTTAGCCATTTTGCACTTCCTGTCGATCTCATTTTTGAGACGTTTGTATTCCGTTTTGCCTGCATCATTTATTGCATTTTTATATTTTCTTCTTTCATCAATTAAATTCAATATATCTTCTGTTACCCAAGGATTTCTACTAGCCCTCGTCTTTTTACCTACTTGATCCTCTGCTGCCTTCACTACTTCATCCCTCAAAGCTACCCATTCTTCTTCTACTGTATTTCTTTCCCCCATTGCTGTCAATTGTTCCCTTATGCTCTCCCTGAAACTCTCTACAACCTCTGGTTCTTTCAGTTTATCGAGGTCCCATCTCCTTAAATTCCCATCTTTTTTGCAGTTTCTTCAGTTTTAATCTACAGTTCATAACCAATAGATTGTGGTCAGAGTCCACATCTGCCCCTGGAAATGTCTTACAATTTAAAACCTGGTTCCTAAATCTCTGTCTTACCATTATATAATCCATCTGATACCTTTTAGTATCTCCAGGGTTCTTCCATGTATACAAACTTCTTTCATGATTCTTAGACCAAGTGTTAGCTATGATTAAGTTGTGCTCTGTGCAAAATTCTACCAGGCAGCTTCCTCTTTCATTTCTTAGCCCCAATCCATATCCACCTACTACGTTTCCTTCTCTCCCTTTTCCTACACTCGAATTCCAGCCACCCATGACTATTAAATTTTCATCTCCCTTCACTATCTGAACAATTTCTTTTATTTCATCATACATTTCTTCAATTTCTTCCTCATCTGCAGAGCTAGTTGGCATATAAACTTGTACTACTGTAGTAGGTGTGGGCTTCGTATCTATCTTGGCCACAATAATGCGTTCACTATGCTGTTTGTAGTAGCATACCTGCATTCCTATTTTCCTATTCATTATTAAAACTACTCCTGCATTACCCCTATTTGATTTTGTGTTTATAACCCTGTAGTCACCTGACCAGAAGTCTTGTTCCTCCTGCCACCGAACTTCACTAATTCCCACTATATCTAACTTTAACCTATCCATTTCTCTTTTTAAATTTTCTAACCTACCTGCCCGATTAAGGGATCTGACATTCCAAGCTCCGATCCGTAGAACGCCAGTTTTCTTTCTCCTGATAACGACATCCTCTTGAGTAGTCCCCGCCCGGAGATCCGATTGGGGGACTATTTTACCTCCGGAATATTTTACCCAAGAGGACGCCATCATCATTTTACCCAAGAGGACGCCATCATCATTTAATCATACAGTAAAGCTGCATGCCCTCGGGAAAAATTACGGCCGTAGTTTCCCCTTGCTTTCAGCCTTTCGCAGTACCAGCACAGCAAGGCCGTTTTGGAAATACTAAAAGGAGAAAATATTAACTTTAGAACTTAGATGTTTCTTCCTCTAAGAAAGAAGAATCTGTCTTTCTTGCCTGAGGAACGAATGTACAAAAATTCGTTGTTCTTATAACCTTGATCCAAAATGAGGATAACTGACATATATGTATTTGATAAGTTCTTCCTCTGTCTGCTTCCAGTGATCTAGCTATCAACCCACCGCTCTTTGCAGCACAAATTTTTGTTTTTAAGTAATAAGTATGGATGTTCATTTCATTGACATGATTCTATTTTGGCTTGATATCTTTATGAGAGAATCTTCATCTTTCTTGTTCCTCTTATTATGAAGCAGCTTATAAATATATTTCTTTCCCTCTATTTCTTGCAAGTAAAATATCTGACTGCCTTTAACTAAGGATTTCTTTCATGTTTGAAATTTTTAATCCTGTTGACAGTCATGTGAAAGCACATGGTATGATATTGTTCTTTGTTGACACATACTGAATGTAGAAATTAACAAGCATCTGTTTAGTCTGTTATTCATTAACTTTTTTCTTCTCATCAGTGTTCTGGCTGATTTGATGTGACTCACCGTGAATTCCTGTCTTTTGCCAACTACTTCATCTCAGAATAGCACTTGCACCCTGAATTCTTCATTATTTGTTGGATATTTTCTAATCTCTACCTTCTCCAACAATTTTTACCCTCTACAGCTTCCTCCAGTTCCATGAAAATTGTTTGTTAATGTCTTGACACGTGTCCTTCCAACCTATCCCTTCTTCTTGTCTGTGTTTTCTGTAAGTTTCTTCCTTCATTGATTCTGCAGAGACACACCTCGTTATCATATCATTGTACCAAATTTTCAACATCCTTCTATAGCACCTCCTCTCAAACACTTTGATTCTTTTCTTGTACAGTCTTCCCACAGTCCACGATTCACTTCTATACAGTGCTATGCTCGAAATGTACTCCTCAAATTAAGGCCTATGTTTGATACTAGTAGACATCTTTTGGCCAGGTATTAACTTAAAATACATTAAAAAGGATAGTGCTGTGTCTGTTCTCAAACTGTCAGTGGATAACTTTCATTTTTTTCTTTCAGTTTGTATAACTGGTACATATGTTTCCTGTAAAAACCATAAAAGCCAAAAATGCCTTTAGCTCGTTTTTATCTCAAGACACCAGAAAATTTTACCAGGCATCCAGTGATAATTGTCATAATATGCATTTCTTTCTTTCTTTCTTTCCAAACTCTGATTTTTCAAGGTTTATGGTAACCGTCCATCTTCTGAATTCTTGGAATACTGTGCTCATAATCTACAAGGTAACTTCAAAAAGTAAGTTGCTCATTATTTCGTTGTTATGACATAACTTTTACTTTATGCTGCACTACACTTCAAAACTGCAAAGATATACACCACTGTTTCTCAACACAATTACCAAATCATGGTAAACATTTTTCAGAACACTGTACCAGTTGTTCAATATCACAGTGGTAGAAATCAAATCCTTGGTCACGGAGCCATTTGAGAATTGCTGTGTGAACATCCTAACCATTGCAAAAATCTGCCTGGACATTGTCATCTTTGGTTAATGTCAGTCACTGTCCTTTCTGACCAGCATCACCCATGTCTGTGTACGATTCATCAAATTGTTGGCACCATTTCACTACAGCTGTATACAATATTGCATTTGGTTCATTTTCTCAGAATCTCACAGTGAATGTTTGTGCAGTTCAGATGTTTTGCTCAAAAGAATGGTACTGTTGCGTATACTTTAACTTCGGAGTATGTTTCCATTTGCTGCGCAATTTCACTCCCACACTGTTATCCATACTTTAGCAGAACTGTCTGTAGGAAACCCAGAACATTTGCTCTCTTCTGGCAATGCACCACTCTTGTACAGTGGTCTTAGGTTGAGACGCCATTGCAACTTATTTTTGAAGTACCTTTAGTATACACACAGCAATAAGAGTTAATGTGCAACTAAATACAAATCAGATGTTAAACAGTCCTGTTTGACTTTGCATTCTGAACTGTATCCTACAATCAGTGCTGTATGCCGTTTGTAGCTTCTCTTGCAACAGCTATTATCAAGCCTAAGTATTACTACTTAGGAAGAACAACAGTAGCAGTAATATTATATATATCAGACTTGCAAGAGCAAGTAAAGGGGAGACATTTACCCCACAAGTTGATACATGCACAAACAATAAATCTAAAAGTATGTGTATCTTCATTATAATTGGCAGTTTTCATGACTGACTACAGCTATGTGGGCAATTAAAAGAAAATTTGGCAACAGTTGCAGAATTCAGCATATTGCTTTAATGACTTTATGTATATGGTGACTAAATGTGGCAGTATTTGGTTTCTGGCCATAAAAATAAAAAATAAGTCCAGAAATAAGTATTATACATTTTAGAACGATTCTCATCTGTTAAACATTATTTATTTTTGTACAGTGGTCTTGAAAACATGACATTAACAAAGGCTGATATTTCGTTCTTTACACTTCTACGTGCTTTCTCTTCTTATACATTTACCAGAGTCTTTCTTCCCACGATCTGAAAAAACTTTGCAGTATCAGTAATGAGTTGCATTTATTTTGTTAGCTATAGATGGAACTTTTTCTAGGAAATGATGTGCAAATGATCTGCCACTCTTACGAATGAAGTAGATTGATGCTAGGTATGTAATCTTCATGTTTTACCCAGTTTCTCTGCCCTTTTCTTTACCAAGTCAGCTGGGAATATATTTCTGCCACCCTTTTCTTGTGTAAAATAAATTTGTTATCTGTTGATGTAATAAATAAATGAAAGAAAAATCCTTCCAGCACTACACAGTTTTTTGGGTAAACCGATAATATGTGTGCGACTGATCTGTTCAGGCAACATCAGTTTTGACGATATTATCAGTAACAGGTTTCACGAATTCTGTTGTTCCTCTTCTTGCCATTACTAAAATTGAAATATTAGTGGCATCATGTTTTGTGAAAAGATAATAGCTGCCTCATTTGGATTTCCACATTTTATTTTGCAACAATTCTGAGTTATAAAACTGCCCTTTCTCCATGTGGGAGCTGTATTCAGCACTGTCTGAGGCTTGTCATACTTCATCTGGTCCTGACCAAATGTGATGCAGTGTGCTGTGAAACTTGCAGATGGCATTAAAGGAAGTCCTCTTAGAATGTTTTAATTTGATATAGCAGACAGGACAATTTTCTAACACGTGGAGGGAGGTAATTTTGATACCTTTTCTGAAACTGGAAAAAGACTCAATGGATCCCAGTTGTTATTGGAGTATTGCCATAAGGAAATTTGTAGAAAAGACCTTGGAGCGAATTGTCAACCATTATCTGGTCTGGATATTAGAGAACAGGCACCTCCTTAGTCACTCTCACTGCAGATTCAGGAGATGTTGATCCTCTGTCAACAATTTGATTCTGCCAGGGGTGGCTATCCTGCAGGCTGTGCTATGTAAACAGCATTGTATAGGGATAGTCTTTGACATCAGTAAGGTGTATTGCACTACTTGGAGGCACAATATTCTTTTGGCAGCTCCACCAATGGGGTTTTTGTGGCCACTTCCCCATCTTCATTTGGCCCTTCTTATCTGAACACTTTTTTTATATACCGAGTTGTTGATGTGTTGTCAGATAGTTTTTAGTAGGAGAATGGTGATCCCCTGGGAAGTGTTTTGAATGTCATCCTCTTTGCCATAGACATTAGCAGTATAATGTCCACAGTAAGGAGTCCTATGCAGTGCTCCTTATTCGTGGATGTTTTTTCAGTTTTTTCTCCCCAATCCATTGCTGCAACAGTACCTCATCAATTACAAGTTGCAATGAAGAAGTTGGAGTGGGTTGCAAAGATGGGATTTTGTTTTTTCATAGATAAGAGCGTGTGCACACACACTTGTGTGTATGTGTGCGTACGTGTGTGCGAGCGTGTGTTAGTTAATTTGAATCTGTCTCATCATGTTTTTAATTTACCTGCTTTGCATGTTAGGGACACCATTCTACATTTTACAGATTCAGTGAGGTTTCTGGGTCTCATTCGTTATTTAAAACTGCCATCGTAACCACACCTAAAATACCTGAAGGAAAGGACCCAGGAAGTGCTGATTTTTGTAAAGTGCCTTAGCCACAGGTCTTCGGGAGCTGACAGACTGTGTATGCTCCAGTTTTATAGGGCTTTGGTATGATTGCCACTGGAATAGCACACAGCCCTGTGGTGCTTCACTTTTTCATCAGGCGAGAGGACACTCCAATGTGTGATGCTCGTGGCATACAGATCATGTTGTTCACATTTTAGTACACTGTGTTTTACTTTCAGACCAGAGGGTAATAACTCATTTGCAACAGGTCTGCCCTCTGTTTTAACTGGGAATCAAACTAAAGTGGTATGACTTCTAAGGTTTTGGGAAATGTCTGACTTGTTCCCTAAAATTTTAGGGAGAGATTTGTAATGTGTTATTGGGGTGACCGATTCACCTACGTGTTTTGTAAGTGATCAGCCAGTCACATTTCCCTGTGTAATTATTTTTAGCTTTCCCCATATATTACTTGTGTTTTAATTGTCAGTTCTAAAACATCAGTCCATTTTTACAATAACATAAAGAATCATAGGCTGTGTGATTTTGCAGATGACCATGAAAGGGTGCATGTATTTGTGTAAGACTTGATCTCCATTACTACGTGGTTTTTGAGTGAAGAAGGCAGACCTTTTCTGTTTTTCATTACAGTTCCCACTTTCAGAGTTGTATTTTCCCCCATCATATCCAGGGATGAAGTTTATGTCCATTTAACATTGTGCTTCCCCACAATATTTGAAACACACAGTCTTTATACAAGTCCCTGGGTATTATCAGCATTATCTACAACCCCTCAGTTCACTTCAAAGTTTAGTCTGTAGGTGAATTACAAAGAACATAGTTTTAATGCACATTTAATTGGCTTATTCTTGGGTAGACAAAAATATAAAAATATAAAAATGCAGTAAATGAAGCATGTGGACAGGAATACAAACATCTAAAAAATGAGATAGACAGGAAATGCAAAATAGCTAAGCAGGAATTGCAAGAGAATAAATGTAAGGATGTAGAAGCATATATCACTGGGGGAAGATATATGCCGCCTACAGGAAAATTAAAGAGACCTTTGGAGAAAAGAGAATCATCTGTATAAATATCAAGAGCAAAGATGGAAAATAAGTCCTAAGCAAAAAAGGGAAAGCAGAAGAGTGGAAGGAGTATATAGAGGATCTGTACAAGCACAGTGTATTTGAGGGCAATATTATGGAAATGGAAGAGGAAGGAAATGAAGATTAGATAGGAGATATGCTACTGCATGAAGAATTTGACTGAGCACTGAAAGACCTAATTCGAAACAAGGCCCCAGGAGTAGACAGCTTTCCATTAGAACTACTGATAGCCTTGGGAAGCCAGCCATGACAAAGCTCTTCCATCTGGTGAGCAGTATATATGAGACAGGCAAAATACCCTCAGACTTCAAGAAGAATATAATAATTCCAATTACAAAGAAAGCAGGTCCTGACAGTTGTGAAAACTACTGAACTATCAGTTTCATAAGTAAAAAACTGGTAGAAGCTGACTATGGGGAAGATCAGTTTGGATTCTGTAGAAATGTAGGAACACATGAAGCAGTACTGACCATATGACTTATCTTCTGGCAAACCTACATTTATTGCATTTGTAAACTTGAGAAAGCTTTTGACAATACTGACTGGAATACTATCTTTCAAATTCTGCAGGTGGCAGGGGTAAAATACAGGGAGCGCAAGGCTATTTACAACTTGTACAGAAACGAGGTGGCTGTTATGAGTCAAGAGGCACAAAAGGGAAGCATTGATTGAGAAGGGAGTGAGACAGGGTTGTAGCTTATCCCTGAAGTTATTCTGTCTGTGTATTTGGCAAGCAGTAAAGGAAACAAAAGAAAAAATTGTAGTAGGAATTAAAATCCATTGAGAAGAAATAAAACCACGAGGTTTGTCAATGACATTCTAATTCTGTCAGAGACAGCAAAGGACTTGGAAGAACAGTTGAATGGAATGAACAGTGTCTTGAAAGGAGACTATAAGGTGAACATCAACAAAAGCAAAACGAGGATAATGCAATGTAGTCGAATTAAATCAGGTGATGCTGAGGGAATTAGATTAGGAAATCAGACACTTAAAGTAGTAGATGAGTTTTGATATTTGGGAAGCAAAATGACTGATGATAGTCAAAGTAGGGAGGATGTAAAATGTAGACTGGTGATGGCAAGGAAAGCATTTCTGAAGAACAGAAATTTGTTAACATCGAGTATAGATTTAAGTCTCAGGAAATCTTTTCATAAAGTATTTGTGTGGAGTGTAGCCATGTATGGTAGTGAAACATGGACAATAAACAGTTTAGACAAGAAGAGAATAGAAGCTTTTGAAATATGGTGCACAGAAGAATGCTGAAGATTAGACGGGGATATCACATAACTAATGAGGGGGTACTGAGCAGAATTGGAGAGAAGAGTAATTTATGGCACAACTTGACTAGAAGAAGGAATCGGTTGGTAGGACTCATTCTGAGACATCAAGGGATCACCAATTTAGTATTGGAGGGAAGCATGGAGGGTAAAAATCTTCGAGGGAGACCAAGAGATGAATACGCTAAGCAGATTCAGAAGGATGTTGGTTGCAGTAGTTACTCGTAGATGAAGAGGCTTGCACAGGATAGAGTAGCCTGGAGAGCTGCATCAAACCAGTCTTTGTACTGAGGACCACAACAACATATTCTTTTTGTACGTCCTATAACCAACCATAACATGAAGTAATCACGTGGCTTCATCTGTTGTCACATTATTTATGCAAGGGTGAAAACTACTGCATTTATGTACAGAATATTGGAAGAAAGGCCTTTTTTATGAAGTCTGAAATGTAAAAACCTATCCTGTCAATATCTGGTATTTTTGATTCCAAAAATCTGAATAAAATTTTTGTAAGTCCTTATTTCATTCTATGCACATGTAGCTGAATATGTAGCTATAATAAACAACTGGCAT
Organism: Schistocerca nitens; assembly: GCF_023898315.1. Classification (NCBI taxonomy): domain Eukaryota; kingdom Metazoa; phylum Arthropoda; class Insecta; order Orthoptera; family Acrididae; genus Schistocerca; species Schistocerca nitens. The sequence goes on along the minus strand of NC_064619.1, from coordinate 601,595,490 downwards.
CTTCCATTGTAATTTTATGATTTGTTGCTAGAATGAAACTGTTAAAGATTGCTTCTGCTGAATTCCTTAACAGAAGGAGAAATACACTAATTCAACACTAGTGTCATATCAAATGCCGATATTCTCACACCTATATTTCATGGAATAAAAAAAAAGCTTTGATGTAAATTCATTGTGAAGTCTGAGCTTTTTTTCCTAGGCTTATTTTGAATAACTGCTGAACAGGCTTTACACTGTTTGTATTTTTTTTTAATACATTGCTCAAAAGAAAAACATTTGTATCAATGTCTGGTATGTTAAATTTATTTTGATATGGGCAGTACCTGTGGTTTTATAGCGTAACTTGAGATCTTCACTTTCAGTGTATGCAGCAACGAAAGCCACGATCCATCTGTTAGTTGTGTTACATATTACAGTATTAGGTGATCTGACAGAAAGAAGTGAGTATTGGTGTCCCAGTATTGTCTAGTGAGGTACACAGATGGCAGTTGTCATTTGTGGATGTTGTATTCAGCCAAACACATGCAGCGCACCATTGTAACGGGGAGCAAGTTGCAAGGGCAATGTGATCCAAGAAGGATGGACTTCCCATCATATTGCTGCAGATGCCATTGTTTTTGCATCTGTCATTCGTAGGTTGTGGGCACACTTCAGGTATGTGTGTCAGTACACAAGGTGAATTGGACAATGTGCCGATGCATTCCAACCCTGTGCTGAGATCAATATCTGGTCATCTCTGTATTGTGGCATCATATGGCTACTGTCAGAGGACTGCAAGATGATATCAGAAGGGCCACTGGAGCTGCTGTGCCCAATCAGATTGTAAGAAATAGGTTACAAGAAAAGACTTTATGATGCAGATGTTCTGTTCAAGTATGCCATTTGGCACATCATCTTGCAGTTCACCTTCAGTTCTGCCTTTCCCACGTCAGGTGGTGAATTTGTCACTGGCGAAATGTGTTATTCACAGAGAGTCCATATTTCTTCTGCAGTGATAAATGCTTACAGAGGGCATGCATGTTATCAAAGTTCTCAAAGTCCAATAAAAAGCATCCAGGTTGATGGGATGAATGATTGTTTCCACTATACTTTTGACACCTGTGAGACATTTCAGTTCATATTATGTAAATGAACAATGATGCAGTGATGTTTTGTTGCAAACTTAATTTAGGAAAGATAAAGGTATAATTTGGTAACGTAGCCAGTCCTTAATTATTACTCAATGAAGTGTGGCAGACGTCCAAAGTCATGTTTCCCCAATTCTTTTGAGCAGTGTATTTATGAAAGAAAGGCTTAATGATTGGGACAGAGGCACACATTTCAGGAATTTTCATGCTTTATTTTAATTTTGTTATGGCATTCAGTTGTTCTGTAACAAATGCAGTGCAACATAATGAAAATACAGTTTATATTACCTTTTGTGTAACTACTATTCAAAGCAAATTTTAAACATTGTAACTGCAAGTTGTGTATAACATCTGTGATAAAGTGAAAACTAAGGTACATGAAGTTTCAAATCATGAGAATATAAATGATGGGCATGTTCCCAAAATGAGTGCTCATGTATTCCATGTTAAAAGTTACATAACAAGAAAAGTGTGTGTGTGTGGGGGGGGGGGGGGGGGGGGTGCGCACACATGTGCGTGTGTGATTGGGTGTCAGAGTGCCCATGATTTTAACATTATATTCACTAAGTGATTCTTGTTTAATTCTAAAGTTTCTAAATTCAACCATGAGCACCAAAATAATCCAAAAAGCTAGAGAACCACCCAATCAAAGATTTAGAGGAAACCAAAATATTCAGGATAAACAGAGCAGCATTTGATATTTCATAAATTTCAAAGCAGCAATGGGGTTGTTACAACGTGCAAATAGTGTGGTTAGCAGCATTTGTAATTGATTTGTAGTGCCATGAAGGCCATGATATAGCAATTTTGACATTGTTCTCCCACTCTTTTATAGGACGATCAGAGCTTCTGATCAGTAGTATCTGATAGCCTTTATGTTGTGGGAGAAGGTCTAGATAATGTAAAATGCCTCAAGAGTTGCAAAATGGTGCTGACCTTTGATGAGTGATACAATTATTTGGGTGCTAGAAAAGTCAACCATATCATATCAAAGAAATTGCCTGAACATATGATGACAGATGTGGGTCAACACATATATTAAAATATGGTTTGCACATACACTATGTGATCAAAAGTATCCGGAAACCCCCAAAAACATACGTTTTTCATATTAGGTGCATTGTACTGCCAGGTACTCCATATCAGGGACCTCAGTAGTCATTAGACATTGTGAGAGAGCAGAATGGGGTGTTCCGTGGAACTCATGGACTTTGAACATGGTCAGGTGATTAGGTGTCACTTGTGTTATAGGTCTGTACTCGAGATTTCCACGCTCCTAAACATCTCTAGGCCCACTGTTTCTGATGTGATAGTGAAGTGGAAATGTGAAGGGACATATACAGCACAAAAGCGTGCAGGCCGACCTCGTCTGTTGACTGACAGAAATCGCCGACAGTTGAAGAGGGTCGTAGTGTCTAATAGGCAGACAGAACAATTTGAGGATGGCGATTGAATCTTTCAACACAATCAAGCACCTGTTCATAATGCATGGCCTGTGGTGGAGTGGTTACATGACAATAACATCCCTGTAAAGGACTGGCCTGCTCAGAGTCCTGACCTGAATCCTATAGAACACCTTTGGGATGTTTTGGAACGCCAACTTTGTGCCAGGCCCCACTGACCGACATCGATACCTCTCCTCAGTGCAGCACTTCGTGAAGAATGGGCTGCCATTCCCCAAGAAACCTTCCAGCACCTGATTGAACGTACACCTGTGAGAGTGGAAGCTGTCATCAAGGCTAAGGGTGGGCCAGCACCATATTGAATGCCAGCATTACCGTTGGAGGGTGCCACAACCTTTAAGTCATTTTCAGAGAGGTCTCCAGATACATTTGATCACGAAGTGTACCTTCAAGCAATTGATATCCATTTAAATCTAGTAGCATTAACCCATCATCACAACAAAAAACAAAAAAACAAATTAGACTTGTTATGAAGTGGACTCATAAGCAGAGATGATTCCTTGTCACAGGAAAATCCTAGTTTTCGCTGCACAATAATTCTTCCTGGGGTAGACAAATGCGAGGGCACTTAACTGTGCTTTTTGGATTACTAATGTGGACTGTAATGGGTTCTAAGTGTATTTTAAAGAACATAGTTCTTATTATAGGGAACAGTGATCTATAATTTTTATAAATAAACTGGAAGCAGTCTTGACCACATAAATTTTTTAATGTGGTGACCAGTTTCGATCTTATTATAAGATCATCTTCAGACCTACAACGAACAAGAATCCTTATAAACCTATAAATGATGAAATCGTATATTGATAAAACAGTAAATAACGCTGATATACCATAGATGTCTGCCAGAGGCGGTGGCGCATGGCAACCCTCTTGCTTGTTGCTGGTGGTGTACTGCAATGTGAAGGACACCAGCTGCTAATTAAATACTCGAAGCCCTGCCCACCGTCTCTGGCATAATGTCATGGGTAGCCAATCACGTAAGTTGCATTTCTGCCGCTTAAGAAAGTAACAGGGTAGTTACTGTTAAGTAATTATTACCATCTATGGAACTTATAAAACAAGTTAAAATCTTATAGCTTATAAAATATAGTGTAAAAAGGTAATTACTGCGACCTAAATATTGTGGCCCTCTATCATGTACTGTTATCGACCAAAGAAAAGATGATAACAAGAACGCCACTCTAGTAACCATGGCTACCCACTCGTCTTACTAGGGCCAAAGAGGCTATCTGTGGGGAAAGCATCCTGGTCGCTCTGAGGCTGCCAGGGAGACCCAATGAAGGTCGATCAGTACATGGTATGGGTAAGTGGTATGCGCATAAGTTCAGTTACCATTAAAATTTTAATTGAAAGACATCTTGTCAAAATTAATGTTACATCTAGAATGCGATATCAGTAGTAGAACGTTACAGAAATTTATAAAGTAAGAGCTATATTACCGTTACGGTTGTTGGTCTGCGTAGAATGCAACGTGATGACTATCGTTAGCGTAAATTTAATGACATTGTGCCACTAAAGAACAGATAAAACCACCGTCTGGGCGGTCATGTCATGGGCAGATGAAATAATGTCTGCGGTAACCATAATGTTATATTGAAATATAGTATTAATAAATATACCAATAACCACTGGCATAGCAGGGTGGGGGAAAAGACATCCCTTGTCAAATAGTAAAACACAAATAAGTGACATATAGTGTATACTTAAGGCAAGAAAATTGATTGGTGCACACACGCACCTAATCCAGCATGGTAAAACAACAGTCACAGGTTAATATAGTACACAAAATATAAAGCATGATAATGTGATACCAAACACATTGAAGCATAGGCACATTCGTCTGACGTAATGTCTGCCCATATGATATAATAAAATACAATATTTATAAACAAATGTGGTAAGCAGTAGCGTAAAACACACAATCGACAATAATTGTGTAGTAAAAAACTATTAAAAGGAATAATTACAGCGGAGATATGGTTATCATGACATTTATACTCATCCAGACTAATGGAACATCATGAAGCGTGAAGTATTTTAGAATAGTTCCTCAAACAGATCAAAGAAATATTTTTGTTTGAAAGCCAGTTGTTAGTTAAGTAGAGTTTCTGGATTTTTTTTTCCGATGTATATGAATTTCCAGTTCTTCAAGGGTATTAAGTAAAAGCCCTTTAGGGATGGTATGCAAGATACTAATATTTTTATTAATAGTCCCTTCAGAATGCTTATTTTGGTTAATACGTTGCCTGAAGATAGACTTAACTATGTGATGTACCAGTAATATGTTCATGATACCTTATTTTAAAAGTGTTCTTCTCTTGAAAATACCACTGTATGAGGTGGTGCAATGACGAGGCACAAGAATAGCATTTGGGAGGCAACAGTTCAAAATACTCATCCACAATCCAGATTTAGATTTTCCATGAATTCTCTAAATTGTTTAAGACAAATTCTGGGATTACTCCTCTGAAAAGGATATTACCTATTTTATTCCTGATTGTTTCAAATTATTGAATGTCCTTGTCATCAGTGGTACATTAAAACATAATCATAATTTTTCTTCTTGTTTGCACTCTCAAATGGAGCTATGACAGTTTAAAAGTGTAGTAGTACATATCTGTTAAAGTACAGGGTGCCTATAATTAAAGTTTCAGTTTCGAACACTATAGAGAGTGAACCACTGCTCAGAATGAACAGCAGATTATTGACTCAGGGGGAAACATCATTGGTGGGGGGGAGGGCCGAAAATTTTACCGATAGATGGTGCTTTAAGCATCTTAGTGTGAATGGGGGGGGGGACCGAAAATTTTACCAATAGATGGTGCTTTAAGCATCTTAGTGTGAATGGGGTCAGCTACAAATAACAGATGAATTGCAATACTACGGCTGTGGTTTAGAGTTGCACATTACACCATCTGTACTGTTTCACACGCATGACTGCACAAGGTCAACAGTCAAAAGTTGTGGCTCTGTTAGTTAGGTAGACTCATCCACCATGGCAAAGTTGTACTACATCAGATGGGAAAAATCAGCTTTTAATTGGTCTGAGGCCAAAAACCACATGAAAAGCAAAATAGCATCAGTTTTTCATTGTTCTGGGACCAAAAACTGCATAAAATGCAAAATGTCATTGGCTTCTAAGTTTTGTGAGACTTGCATAAGACATGTTCAGTATGCTGACCACTGTTTTCTGCCACAAGTTTAAATCAAAAAACAGTGTGTTCTACCACAGATCAGAGTATTTTGAGGGCCACATACAAAATGTGTTGTGCAATGTATGCCTTCAGTTCAGCTAAGTTCCTAACTGGGGCACTGAACACAACGGCTTTCAGATAACCCACAGCCAGAAGTCACACAGATTAAGATTAGGTGATCTGGACAGCCAGGCTGTAGGAAATAACAGCTGATAATTCTGGCATTTTCAAAATATTTCTGCAACAGCTGCTTCACTGTCTGTGCAATGTGTGGAGGAGCTCCACCTAGCATAAAATTTATCCTACCCACACATTCATGCTGTTTAAGAGTTGGAATGACTTGGTGCATGAAAGGCTCTCATGTTGTTTACTGGTGACATTGTAGGTAACAGGACACGCAAGTCTCATTTCTTTGAAAAAATATGGACCTACAATAAACAATGCTGTCAACCCTCACCATACAGTCACCTTGCAAAATGAAGTGATACCAATTGATGTTTGCGTGGATTTTCCATTGCTCATATTATGCAATTCTGGCAACCCAGCAGGAAGCAACTCTTGAGCATGGATGATTTTGTATGGATAGCAATGCAGGATGTTTTGTAGGATTTTATGCTCCATGCTCAAAGGCATGTCCAGTATTCAGGTAACTCCCCGTGCACTGCATATTTGCACAACACCTTTCAAACCCTCCTGCAATGCTGTGGCCACATCTTCAACAGATGTTGGATCAACTACTTTCCTCCCTCTGCCACATCGCACTTCAAAAGAACCTTTCCTTTTGGATTTTGCAATCATTTTCTCCAGACCCTTACCAGACATCGGACAAGTGCCTTTTTTCATACTCTTGAATATTTGGAGCTTTTGCATGGCTACTGGCACACAGTCACCATTCTTGTAAAAGAGCTTTACCAGCAGCACATGATCCTTCATAGGGACAGTCATGTTGGTTGTCTCAGAGGCAAAATGAAGAACAGCTGTGTTGTTGTTGGTGTGCATATTCTGATGCTTACAGCACCATCTAATGATCAAATTTTTGTCAGGCTTTTTCCCCCGTGACATTTCCCCATGCATCAGTAATGTGCTGTTCAAATTAGAATCTCATTCTGAGCAGTGCTTCTCTTCCTACAGCATTTTGAAAATTGAACTTATTGACACCTTGTAGATGAATTAAATAAGACTAAAGGAGAAGTCATTCACTGAGACAATAAGTCCCTTACAGACAGAGTACACCAAGTCTGACAGTACTTGAAATCTCATTCATAGGAAGCAATTGTAATATGTCACTCTGGTGAACTTTACCTTCACTTCTCGCAACTACTGCACCAATTGTGAAGTCTGTAAACATTGTACACCATTACCAATAGAAGGCAATTGTTGATAACCTTTTTAGGAGTTGCAGTATCATTGAGAGATCAGCATTCCTTTCAGTGTAAAGAAATCCCCTTATTATTGCTTAATAGAAACTGCATTTGTCACACTATTCTGTCAACATCTTTGAGGATCATCCTTTTAAAACATTTTTCCACCTGAATGATGATGTTTGGATTTCATGATGATGTTCATTGCACATTCTTTGTGTTCATTTAATTAGTAAGAAACTACTTGCATCAGAATTAATTTTTTAAATGTATGATGAGCAAACTAAGGTCCTAAAGAAATTTTCAGTGTATGCTCAAATCATAAAAATTAAATTAATGTTAGCATATGTGTTTATAAATGTTTTCATAAAAGTCTTGTTCTGAAAAAAATGTATAATTATTAAATTTTCAATTAAATGCTGCTTCATTTTCAAGTAATGCTCATACTTCACGGTATTAATTGTGCCATTTTATTGCCTGAGAGACAAAAAGGTCCACTATATTTAAAGCTATGGATGATGAATTGAAAAATTTATTATGTCAGTTATTTGGGCTTTTTGCAATTTGGATGAGTCAAACAATGTTACTATTTTCTTAATTGCATCATAATCAGCATGTTGAAAATCTGCTGTCCTTGAAATAAGTTACTGGACTTGTGAAATCATTTCATGGACCATGTTTTGGGCAGTTTCAGAGGTAATGTCAAGACTTTCCAATTGTATGTACATGTGTAATGCTTGTAGAAAAGAATTTTGACATTTTCAGTATCTGTATATATGTTAATTATAGCAAGTCATTATGTACAAGTTTATGATAAGTGACTCCTGTAACCTTTCCGCGTGAAGAAAGGATCAAAAGATAGATCAATACAGACAGTGTGACTTCAGTATTTGAAAACTCTGCTTGCACAGTTTCTCATATATCTCCTGTATTTATTTTTTTCCAGTTTGACTGATTATCATTTTAATTTTTCTTGTTTGCAGCATCGGCTTCTGCATTTATTCCTGAATTGCCATTCTATTTTCTTCACTCTGTCCCTGGTGTGCCTATTCTATTTTCTTGTATGCTTTTCTTTTGTAATTGTCTGTTTTTTATGGTGGCCATTTGGCATCACACAGTGAAGGGGCCTCATTCCACCTTCCTCAGGTTTTTCATGTATTTTCTTCATATGACAATTGCAGAGAGGAACTCAATTTTTCTCAAATTAAACAAAAAATTATTTGCGAAGTGCCAAAAGTAATATGAAAACTTTCCAATTCTGCATTTATGTGTTATGTTTGTAGAAAAAGCTTTTACGTTTTCAACATATGTGTTTATGTTAGTTATTGCAAAGGATTGTGTAAAAGTTTCTGATAAACGACTCAAGCAATCTTTCCACGTGAAGAAGAAACATAGTTAAATACTGAGATTGCCACTTCGGTATCTGAAACATCTACTTCTTTATTCCTATTTTGACTTATCTTTCTGCTCTTCTCTGTGCCGCTTCAGTAGTTCAAATACCGTTTAGTTAATTTATATCTAAGAGATAAAAAGTGGTTGAGTAAAGCTTTGCTCAGATATTTCAGATAAATTAAATGGCATAACACCAAACATTTGAGTTACTGTCAAGTGCATTATTTTAACCTGTTATACTGGTTTTACAACAGTTGTCAGATAATGCATAACCATACCAAATGCAAAAAATGATACTATGATGAAATTTGATGGAAGTTACCTGTGCATAAATTTTATACACTTGGCTGAACAATGTTCTAACTGCTCCATATTTATTTGACATTCATAATCCCCAAGCTTTGTGTATGGATCACTGTTTTTCATCAAACATTAAGTCCTTTCCAGCTGCACATTTTTTAAGCTCACTACATTTACTTCTTAACTTGAAACATCTCACCTTTAATTGATGAAACATTTACAATGACTCTTGTTTCCTCAAGTATCTCAATATTTGGTATGAAACTCTGAATCAGTGATGTATTGCATTCACCTTATTGTTCATATTGATTTCTTCGCAGCTATTTTGCTGTTTTAAATCTTCACATTTTGTTTTACAATTTTGACTTAAACATAATGTTGTGGAATTCTTGTTTTTAGATGTGTGAATAACAGACTATTTTTTGCTAACTTTCAGGTTGTCTTTTCCATCAGGACATTCTTCATTTTCAGCATATACAATGATATATTTAGTAGTAAGTACCAGATATATATGTTTTAAATAACAAGGGAATGCAAATATAGAGCATGCGCCTGGTGATGGAGTGTTCCCGTAGTGTTCAAATAGAAGACGGAATTTAAAATTCAGTCCACTGTGAAACAAACTGCTTGTTTTGCTGTCTTCCTTTCTAAATATGCCAGTGATACCCCTTTTGGTGTTGAGGACATTCTGCTCTGTCCATTCCACATGAAATCTCAAAACGGAGAGCATTGTAATGCATCATTGTTGTTTCCTATTCTCTGTATTTTCATCACTGTGCCATCAGGGTTTTCAGTTTTTGTGTGCTTTAATTAGTAGATTATCCACTGTGAAAGTATAATCTCTGTCAAAGTTAACATAACATTAGTATAAGTTAAATGTAAGGTGTGACAACAAGTATAACTTTATAGAGAGGAAAATCTTCAATTCTTGATTAATTTTTGTAAAACCTCTGTTTTCCCCCCTCTTCTGCAAGCTTTTAATATTGATTGGATATCTAGCATTAAAGTATAATTTGCCATAGTTCTTGTTTTCTTTCTGGGGATTAGCCTTGCATATATACCTTAAACTAAGAGCAGGGAATAATACTTTCACTCTTAGTGCACCAATTATCGGCTGATCTGTTATTTCATTGCTTATGGCTTATTGTATGGGAAAAACTTAAATACGTCTGAACACACACAGCATACTCATCACTGCAGTATAATGTCACTTTCCTGCCATAGTAACTGATTTTTGTCTTACTTTATTCTTGATATTACGTTAGTGGCAGTTCCGAATGCTTTGTGCAGTGGGAAGAGCATGTGCACAGAAATTGTATAGTACACTTAAATACTCAAAAAGAGCTGTATGCGTTGTCAGCAGGTGAAAGTAAATGAAAGCTGATGTGACTAATTTCCATTGCTTTGACCATTATTACTACATCTACTGCTACATGGATACTCTGCAAATCACATTTAAGTGCCTGGCAGAGGTTTCATCGAACCACCTTCACAATTCTCTATTATTCCAATCTCGTATAGTGCACGGAAAGAATGAAAACCTACATCTTTCCATACGAGCTCTGATTTCCCTTATTTTATCATTGTGATCGTTCCTCCCTATGTAGGTCGGTGTCAACAAAATATTTTCGCATTCGGAGGAGAAAGTTGGTGATTGGAATTTTGTGAGAAGATTCCGTCGCAACGAAAAACGCCTTTCTTTTAATGATTTCCAGCCCAAATCCTGTATCATTTCTGTGACACTCTCTCCCCTATTTCGCGATAATACAAAACATGCTGCTCTTCTTTGAACTTTTTCGATGTACTCCGTCAGTCCCATCTGGTAAGGATCCCACTCTGCACAGCAGTATTCTAAAAGAGGACGGACAAGCGTAGTGTAGGCAGTCTCCTTAGTAGGTCTGTTACATTTTCTAAGTGTCCTGCCAATAAAATGCAATCTTTGGTTAGCCTTCCCCACAACATTTTCTATGTGTTCCTTCCAATTTAAGTTGTTTGTAATTGTAATACCTAGGTATTTAGTTGAATTTATGGCTTTTAGATTAGACTGATTTATCGTGTAACCAAAGTTTAACGAGTTCCTTTTAGCACTCATGTGGATGACCTCACACCTTTCACTATTCAGGGTCAACTGCCACTTTTCGCACCATTCAGATGTTTTTTCTAAATCGTTTTTCAGCTGGTTTTGATCTTCTGATAACTTTATTAGTCGATAAATGACAGCGTCATCAGCAAACAACTGAAGACGGCTGCTCAGATTGTCTCCCAAATCATTTATATAGATAAGGAACAGCAAAGGGCCTATAACACTACCTTGGGGAATGCCAGAAATCACTTCTGTTTTACTTGATGATTTTCTGTCGGTTACTACGAACTGTGACTCCTCTGACAGGAAATCATGAATCCAGTCACATAACTGAGACAATATGCCATAAGCACGCAATTTCATTACAAGCTGCCTGTGTGGTACAGTGTCAAAAGCCTTCCGGAAATCCAGAAATATGGAATCAATCTGAAATCCCTTGTCAGTAGCACTCAACACTTCATGTGAATAAAGAGCTAGTTGCGTTTCACAAGAATGATGTTTTCTGAATCTTTGTAGACTGTGTGTCAATAGACCGTTTTCTTCAAGATAGTTCATAATGTTCAAACACAATATCTGTTCCAAAATCCTGCTGCATATCGATGTCAATGATATGGGCGTGTAATTTAGTGGATTACTCCTACTACCTTTCCTGAATATTGGTGTGACCTGTGCAACTTTCCAGTCCTTGGGTACGGATCTTTCATTAAGCAAATGGTTGTATATGATTGTTAAATATGGAGCTATTGCATCAGCATACTCTGAAAGGAACCTAATTGGTATACAGTCTGGACCAGAAGACTGGCTTTTATTAAGTGATTTAAGTTGCTTTACTATTCCGAGGATATTTACTTCTTCGTTACTAATGTTGGCAGCTGTTCTTGATTCGAATTCTGGAATATTTACTTCGTCTTCTTTTGTGAAGGCATTTTGGAAGGCTGTGTTTAGTAACTCTGCTTTGGCAATACTGTCTTCGATAGTGTCTCCATTGTTATCGCAGAGAGAAGGCATTGATTGTGTCCTTCCGCTAACATATTTCACATACGACCAGAATCTTTTTTGGATTTTCTGCCAGGTTTCGTGACAAAGTTTCATCTTAGGAACTATTATAAGCATCTCGCATTGAAGTCCATGCTAAATTTCAAGCTTTGGTAAAGGTTTCAAATATGGGGACTTTAAATTTGGCATGTTTGTTTCGTTGTTTCTGCAACAGTGTTCTAACCCATTTTGTGTACCAAGGAGGGTCAGCTCCGTCATTTGTTAATTTATTTGGTATAAATCTCTCAATTGCTGCTGATACTATTTCTTCAAATTCAAGCCACATCTGGTCTACACATATATTGTTAACTTGGAATGAGTGGAGATTGTCTCTCAGGAAGGCTTCAAGTTAATTAACTGTTTTTTTGAATAGGTATATTTTCGTTTATGTTTGGCAGATTTGGGGATTACAATATTCAATCTTGCTATGACCACCCTGTGTTCACTAGTCCCTATATCCGTTTTGATGATCATTATTAACTGAGGATTATTTGTTGCTAAGAGATCATGTGTGTTTTCACAACCGTTTACTATTCACGTGGGCTCATGAACTAACTGCTCGAAATAATTTTCAGAGAATCCATTTAGCACAATTTCAGATGATGTTTTATGCGTACCTCCGTAATTAAACATGTATTTTCACCAACATATTGAGGGTAAATTAAAGACACCACCAACTATAATCATATGAATCGAGTACGTGTTTGAAATCAAACTCAAATTTTCTTTGAACATTTCAGCAGTTGTATCATATGAGTTGGGAGGTTGCTAAAATAAACAAATTATTATTTTATTCCGGTTGCCAACAATGACCTCTGCCCACAGTAACTCACAGAAATTACCTACTTCAATTTCGCGACAAGATAAACTACTTCTAACAGTTTCAAACACACCACCGCCAACTGTGTTTAGCCTATCCTTTCGAAACATGATTAGGTTCTTCACAAAAATTTCAGCTGAGATTATCTCTGGCTTTAGCCAGCATTCAGTGCCTATAACAATTTGAGCATCAGTGCTTTCTATTAGCACTTGGAGCTCTGGTACTTTACCAACACAGTTACAACAATTTACGACTGTTATACCCACGGTTCCCTTATCTACATTTTTCCTGTATACGGCTTACACCGTTTGTGACTGAAGCCCTTTTTGTGTGTCTTGAGACCCTCTAACCTAAAAAACTGCCCAGTTCACACAGCCACTGCTACCTGCATAGACACCTCCTGCGTATAGTGGACTCCTGACCTATTTGGCAGAACCTGAAGCCCAACCATCCTTTGGCGCAAGTTGAGGAATCTGCAGTTTACATGGTCGCAGAACCGTCTGAGCTACTGATTCAGACCCTCCACCTGACTCTGTACCAGAGGTCCGCAGTCGGTCTTGTCAACTGTGATGTAAATGGTCAGCTCTGCTTTCATCTCGCAATCAAGACTGGCAGCCTTTATCACTTCTGTCAGCTGCTCGAAACCAGAGAGAATCTCTTCTGATCCAAAGTGACACACATCATTGGTACCAACGTGAGCCACCACATGCAGTTGGCTGCAACCTGTGCTCCTTAATGCATCTGGGAGGACCTGTTCCACATCTGGAATGCCTCAACCCGATATGCACATGGAGTGTACATTGGTTTTCTTCCCCTTCTTGGCAGACATGTCCCTAAGGGGCCCCATAACACACCTAATGTTGGAGCTCCCATCTATCGATAATCCCACCCTCTGTGATTGTCCAGATCTTGCAGGCCGAGAGGTTTGCTCTTAAACAGGACAGGCGATGGCATATGGCTCAGCAACAGTGTCAGCTACAGACAGCACCTGGAACCTGTTTGTCAGACTAACTGGGGAGGCCTTACATGCGGCCATCTGGGAAGTCTTTCACAACCTGCTACGCCCCGAGGCAACCTCCCTCTCAACCACAGATGAGGGGTCAACCTCAGTGCGAGCAGTAACTGGGCTGGCCATCGGTGAGAACCGATCAGAGGATTCAGACGTGCTGGATGTCCATTGGATTTACACAGCCAGCGTGTAACAGTGGTGCCCATCCACTGTAGCCTCAAGCTTTATAACTGAAGCCATGCTAGCCTGGAGCTGAGAACGAAGTGTCACCAACTTGGCTCACATCCGCACACAACAATCGCAGTCCCTGTCATACAAAAGACTGTGGAAAACTAAACTATCTAGCTAAATGGACTATCAGCACGTGCTGCGGAACACTACTGTAGACACTGACAAAAATGTAGGAACTATGTCTAATAAATTATATTAATACGCAGAGATACAAAAACCTAACTACTGAAGCACTTAGGTGAAACTATATAATTCGCCCCTGAGTAGGAACTTGTAACCAAATCGGTTTTCTTTCCAACGCAAACGAAAACATAAGAACTGAGGCCATTAGATATTAAATAAATACACAGAAAATCAAGAAACTAAACTATTAAAGCACACAGGTGATGATATAAAATTCTCTCCTGGTTAGGAACTCGTAAAATATCACAAAATTGGTTACTCCCTGTTGCTGCATGTTTCTCGGCTGGCTGCTGCTGTCTCACTTCTCCTCCAAAGTCCAGTTATAACTGGCAGATGTTAGGCCTGTGATGAATATATGTGAATAATGTTAAGATATGAAGAAATGAGAATGATTGCTTGGTTTAGCATCCATTTTTAGCATCCATTTACAGCAACTAAAGACACATGTCGAGTTTTGAATGTGCAATTGGAATTGTCTTACAATCGGACCATATTTGTTATATTAATCCATAGTATGAACAAATATTGTGAATGGTCATTGAAATTGTGTACAGAGAAACATTAGACAAGCAGAGCAAAGCAGAGGTTAATAGAAATTCACATGTGTGTGAAAAGATGTATGCATGAAGCATACAACTACTGCCAGCATCATACCTTAGCGAAAAATGTGGTAGAGAACCTGAGAAAATTTTGTTCCTATGTAAAATCGCTAAGTGGGTCTAAGGCTTCCATCCAGTCACTTGTTGAACAGTCTGATTGGCGGTTGATGATAGCAAAACAAAAGCTGAAGATTAAATTTCACATTCAAGAAATTGTTCACGCAGGAGAATTGTACAAACTATCAAGTGATCATTGAACAAACTTCCGTATGAACGACAGTAATAAGCATCCCTGGCATAGAGAAGCAACTGAAAGAGTTGAAACAAATAGTCACCAGGTCCAGATAGAATCCCAGTTCAGTTTTTCGAAGAGTTGTTGTTGTTGTTGTTGTTGTTGTTGTGGTCTTCAGTCCTGAGACTGGTTTGATGCAGCTCTCCATGCTACTCTATCCTGTGCAAGCTTCTTCATCTCCCAGTACCTACTGCAACCTACATCCTTCTGAATCTGCTTAGTGTATTCATCTCTTGGTCTCCCTCTACGATTTTTACCCTCCACGCTGCCCTCCAATACTAAATTGGTGATCCCTTGATGTCTCAGAACATGTCCTACCAACCGATCCCTTCTTCTAGTCAAGTTGTGCCACAAGCTCCTCCTCTCCCCAATTCTATTCAATACCTCCTCATTAGTTATGTGATCAACCCATCTAATCTTCAGTATTCTTCTGTAGCACCACATTTCGAAAGCTTCTATTCTCTTCTTGTCTAAGCTATTTATCGTCCATGTTTCACTTCCATACATGGCTACACTCCATACAAATACTTTCAGAAACAACTTCCTAACACTTAAATCAATACTCGATGTTAACAAATTTCTCTTCTTAAGAAACGCTTTCCTTGCCATTGCCAGTCTACATTTTATATCCTCTCTACTTCGACCATCATCAGTTATTTTGCTCCCCAAATAGCAAAACTCCTTTACTACTTTAAGTGTCTCATTTCCTAATCTGAGTCCCTCAGCATCACCCGACTTAATTCGACTACATTCCATTATCCTCGTTTTGCGTTTGTTGATGTTCATCTTATACCCTCCTTTCAAGACACTGACCATTCCGTTCAACTGCTCTTCCAAGTCCTTTGCTGTCTCTGACAGAATTACAATGTCATCGGCGAACCTCAAAGTTTTTATTCTTCTCCATGGATTTTAATACCTACTCCGAACTTTTCTTTTGTTTCCTTTATTGCTTGCTCAATATACAGATTGAATAACATCGGGGATAGGCTACAACCCTGTCTCACTCCCTTCCCAACCACTGCTTATCTTTCATGTCCCTCGACTCTTATAACTGCCATCTGCTTTCTGTACAAATTGTAAATAGCCTTTCGATCTCTGTATTTTACCCCTGCCACCTTCAGAATTTGAAAGAGAGTATTCCAATCAACATTGTCAAATAGTTTCTCTAAGTCTACAAATGCTAGAAACGTAGGTTTGCCTTTCCTTAATCTTTCTTCTAAGATAAGTCGTAGGATTACAAAAATTCATCAGGCCACTAAAGAGTAGTAATTTTGATGGCTATGTTTGTGTTTCTAGCAGAATATTAAAATCTTGTGCCTATTTAAGAGGATTATCCATAAGCTATCTTTGTAGTCAGTCCATGACTCAGTGCATTTTTCCTGGCAGAAGTAAATATGCTGTAGTAACACACATCTACAAAACTGGAGATAAGCAAACCATTTGTATTTACAGACTAATCGCTTCTTCCAATCTTTGAGAAAGTTGCTCCAGCTGTTGCCTGCTAAACGTCTCCACAGCAGCAAGTTACATCTTTAGCTTTTCCTGTGTTTTCCTAGGACCATATTTCGTAAATTTTATGTCTTTTTCTGTTTAAAAGGTTTCATCTCTCACTTTTGACTGTAAGTGTAAATTCAGATAGTCTGTAGCGCAGTTTTCATGTCTTTTGAACAGCCAGCTACACAGTTCATTATGGCATCAGCATCCGTTGGTGACCTATCAAGAGAGTAGCAAGTTGCATATTTAGGTTTCTGTCTGCTTTTATAATTTCCTTCTTCAGTTTGTCTTGCTAGGATGTGTGCAGGCTGTGTGCAGATGTAGGAAGAACTGGTTGCAGTTCACAAACAGTTGCTATGATCAGAATGCCTTCAGGTTGCTGCCTCAGGGTGTAGCCATAGCGGAGAATCTGGTGTGTTGCATTGGACACCACAGATGTTTCTTGTCTCACCCACAGGCTCTGCTACTGAGACACCTCCTAGTGCACCTGACATGTTGGATCTGCCCTCAGACCAGCGTGAGTGGTGGGTGGTAACGCATTTGCTGTCGCTCGAGATGTAGGGGCAATTTGGAGGCTGGCTGCCAGGCCTCGCCTGTTCACCCTGTGAGTGAACAGGGAATGTCCAAGCAGGCACACATGGGGAGGGTTTGCTTGTTATTGGGAGCTCCAATGTTTGGCGCTTTATGACAGTCTTCGGAAGACACTGTTCAGGGCTGGCAAGATAGTGTGCACTCAGTACATCTGCTGACTTGCCTCATCCAAGATATTTATTTATTTATTGTTCCGTGGGACCACATTAAGGAGAAGTCTCCATGGTCATGGAACGAGTCAATACATGAAATTATAACACGATTGTAGAAACAGATAAAATGAAATATAAGAAACATATTCGGGCGACAAGTCATTAGTTTAAATAAAGAAAATCAATAATGTAACACTGGAATTTGCTTAATTTTTTAGCTCTTCCAGGAGCTCCTCGACAGAATAGAAGGAGTGAGCCATGAGGAAACTCTTCAGTTTCGACTTAAAAGTGTTTGGGCTACTGCTAAGATTTTTGAGTTCTTGTGGTAGCTTATTGAAAATGGATGCAGCAGAATACTGCACTCCTTTCTGCACAAGAGTCAAGGAAGTGCATTCCACATGCAGATTTGATTTCTGCCTAGTATTAACTGAGTGAAAGCTGCTAACTCTTGGGAATAAGCTAATATTGCTAACAACAAACGACATTAAAGAAAATACATACTGTGAGGGCAATGTCAAAATTCCCAGACTATTGAATAGGGGTTGACAAGAGGTTTTTGAACTTACACCACACATAGCTCGAACAGCCCGTTTTTGAGCCAGAAATACCCTTTTTGAATCAGTAGAATTACCCCAAAAAATAATAACATATGACATAAGCGTATGAAAATATGCGAAGTAGACTACTTTTCGTGTTGAAATGTC
The DNA here is from genome assembly GCF_023898315.1 of Schistocerca nitens. Taxonomy (NCBI): domain Eukaryota; kingdom Metazoa; phylum Arthropoda; class Insecta; order Orthoptera; family Acrididae; genus Schistocerca; species Schistocerca nitens. The sequence goes on along the minus strand of NC_064619.1, from coordinate 601,577,457 downwards.
ACTTATTTCAGATACTGTTCTAATGGTAAATAAAGTGGCATTTAGTTTTTGAACAAGATCCTGAACATGGGCTTTCCACAACAGCTTACTATCTATCCGTACGCCTAGAAACTTGAACTGTTCCGTCTCGCTTATAACATGCCCATTCTGTCTGATTAAAATATCAGTTCTTGTTGAATTGTGAGTTAGAAACTGTAAAAACTGAGTCTTACTGTGATTTAGCATCAAATTATTTTCCACAAGCCACGAACTTATTTCATGAACTACATTATTTGATAATGTTTCAATATTACACACAAGATCCTTCACTACCAAGCTGGTGTCATCAGCAAACAGAAATATTTTTTTTGAATCACCGGTAATACTAGAAGGCATATCATTTATATAAATAAGAAACAGCAGTGGCCCCAGCACCGACCCTTGGGGAACGCCCCATTTAACAGTGCCCCATTGGGACTGAACATCATTACCACTCTCAATATTGCGGAGGATTACCTTCTGCTTTCTGTTCTTAAAGTAGGAGGCGAACCAATTGTAAGCTACTCCCCTTACTCCATAATGTTCCAACTTCTGCAGTAATATTTTGTGGTCAACACAGTCAAAAGCCTTCATTAAATCAAAGAAAACACCTAACGTTCGCAACTTTTTATTTAATCCGTCCAAAACCTCACAGAGAAAAGAGACTATAGCATTTTCAGTTGTTAAGCCATTTCTAAAACCAAACTGTACATTTGACAGCAAATTATGTGAATTTAAATGCTGCAGTAACCTTGTATATACAACCCTCTCGATAACTTTAGCAAACACCGATGGCATAGAAATGGGTCTATAATTGTGAACATTATCCCTGTCTCCCTTTTTATAAAGTGGCTTCACTACCGAGTACTTTAATCGGTCAGGAAACCGACCACTCCTAAGGGAAAAGTTACAGATATGGCTAAGTACTGGGCTAACATACATGGAACAATACTTCAGTATTCTGCTAGATACCGCATCATATCCATGAGAGTTCTTGGTCTTTAGTGATTTAATTATTAACTCAATCTCCCTCTTGTCAGTATCATGGAGGAGCACTTCAGGTAACAGTTTCGGAACACTTTTTTCTAAGAGCGCTATATGATTCCCTGTTGGGACTAGGTTTCTATTTAGTTCACCTGCTATATTCAGAAAGTGATTATTAAATACTGTACATATATGCGACTTATCAGTAACATGGACATCCCCACTACGCACTGATTCTATATTCTCGACCTGTCTCTGCAGACCAGCCACTTCCTTTACGACTGACCATATGGTTTTAATTTTATCCTGAGACTTAGCTATTCTGTCTGCATACCACATACTTTTTGCTTTCCTAATAACTTTTTTAAGCACCTTACAATACTGTTTGTAATGGGCTGCTGCATTTAGATTTTGACTGTTTCTAACGTTTTGATATAATTGCCACTTTGTTCTTCAAGATATTTTTATCCCTTTAGTCAGCCACCCAGGCTGCCTGTTTGTGCTAGTACCCTGTTTTGAACGTTCTAACGGGAAGCAACTTTCAAAGAGCACGAGAAAAGTCTTGAGGAAAGCATTATATTTATCGTCTACTGTATCAGCACTATAAACATCTTGCCACTCTTGTTCCTTGATAAGGTTTACAAAAGTCTGTACAGCAACTGGATCAGCTTTCCTAAAAAGTTGGTAACTATATTTAACATGTGTTGCAGCACAAAAATCTTTTAGACTTAAAATTTGTGCATCATGATCTGAAAGACCATTCACCTTTTTGCTAACAGAATGCCCTTCTAGTAATGACGAATGAACAAAAATATTGTCTATGGTTGTTCTACTGTTCCCTTGCACTCTCGTTGGAAAGAATACGGTTTGCATAAGATTATATGAATTAAGGAGGTCTACCAGCAACCTTTTCCTTGCACAATCACTTATACAATTAATATTGAAGTCACCACATATAACTAACTTTTTGTATTTCCTATAAAGTGAACCAAGAACCTCCTCTAGCTTTAGCAAAAATGTTGTGAAATCGGAGTCTGGGGATCTATAAATAACAACAGTAAGAAGTTTAGCTCCACTAAATTTAACCACACCTGCACAACATTCAAACACCTTTTCAGTGCAGTACTTTGAAACATCAATTGACTCAAATGGGATACCGTTTTTCACATACATGGCTACTCCCCCACACCGTAAAGAGCTCCTAGAAAAGCTGCCAGCCAACCTGTATCCTGGTGAAGGAAGCCTCTGAATTATCTCCTTATTTAAGAAGTGTTCAGATATACCAATAATTTCAGAGTCAACATCTATAAGCAGTTCACTAACTTTATCTCTAATACCTTGTATATTTTGAAACAGTTCCACGAAATGCACATTCGTGTTGCCAGTCTGAGTGGCTATCTTTTCCAGGTCACCATCTATGTCATACTCCCCATCCTTATCAATACTATTACCAGCCCCACCCACAATCACTACCTGATCCTCTTTAGTAAAATCCCTACATAACCCCCCTATGTTAAAAGTCACCTGAGCCAATCCTGCATTAGGCTTCACAATGCTGGTGACCTTGTACTCACTCCCCAAAACTTCCTGCAACTGCTGGCCTACACCTCTACCATGAGAACTACCTAACAGCAGAACCTTCTTCTTTCTCTTAGACTTTGCAACTGTCCTAGCCACCGTAACTGCTGAGGTCTGCTGCATACTTCCTACATCTACAGCTCAGCTACTAGAGATTCCTCTCCACTAGACTCTGACAGTTGGTCATATCTATTACAAACACCAATAGTAAAAGTATCTGAAAATCTCCTTCTACTAGCAGATCTCTTGCCAACAGCCAGCTCCCATTCCCCAACCCCCTTCTCCCTCCTCAATACTCGATGTTAACAAATTTTTCTTCTTCAGAAACGCTTTCCTTGCCATTGCCAGTCTACATTTTATATCCTCTCTACTTCGACCATCATCAGTTATTTTGCTCCCCAAATAGCAAAACTCCTTTAAGTGTCTCAGTTCCTAATCTAATACCCTCAGCATCACCCGACTTAATTCGACTACATTCCATTATCCTCGTTTTGCTTTTGTTGATGTTCATATTATATCCTCCTTTCAAGACACTATCCACTCCGTTCAACTGCTCTTCCAAGTCCTTTGCTGTCTCTGACAGAATTACAATGTCATCGGCAAACCTCGAAGTTTTTATTTCTTCTCCATGAATTTTAATATCTACTCCGAACTTTTCTTTTGTTTCCTTCACTGCTTGCTCAATATACAGATTGAATAACATCGGGGAGAGGGTACAACCCTGTCTCACTCCCTTCCCAACCACTGCTTCCCTTTCATGCCCCTTAACTCTTACAACTGCCATTTGGTTTCTATACAAATTGTAAATAGCCTTTCGCTCCCTATATTTTATCCTTGCCACCTTCAGAATTTGAAAGAGAGTATTCCAGTCAACATTGTCAAAAGCTTTCTCTAAGTCTACAAATGCTAGAAATGTAGGTATGTCTTTCCTTAATCTTTCTTCTAAGATAAGTCGTAGGGTCAGTATTGCCTCACGCGTTCCTATATTTCTACGGAATCCAAACTGATCTTCCCCAAGGTCGCCTTCTACTAGTTTTTCCATTCGTCTGTAAAGAATTCGCGTTAGTATTTTGCAGCTGTGACTTATTAAACTGATTGTCCGGTAATTTTCACATCTGTCAACACCTGCTTTCTTTGGGATTTGGATTATTATATTCTTCATGAAGTCTGGGGGTATTTCGCCTGTCTCATACATCTTGCTCACCAGATGGTAGAGTTTTGTCAGGACTGGCTCTCCATGGGTTGTCAGTAGTTCTAATGGAATGTTGTCTACTCCGGGGGCCTTGTTTCGACTCAGGTCTTTCAGTGCTGTGTCAAACTCTTCGCGCAATATCATATCTCCCATTTCATCTTCATCTACATCCTCTTCCATTTCCATAATATTGTCCTCAAGTACATCGCCCTTGTATAGGCCCTCTATATACTCCTTCCACCTTTCTGCTTTCCCTTCTTTGCTTAGAACTGGGTTTCCATCTGAGCTCTTGATATTCATACAAGGGGTTCTCCTTTCTCCAAAGGTCTCTTTAATTTTCCTGTAGGCAGTATCTATCTTACCCCTAATGAGATAAGCCTAAGCCTCTACATCCTTACATTTATCCTCTAGCTATCCCTGCTTAGCCATTTTGCAGTTCCTTTCGATCTCATTTTTGAGACGTTTGTATTCGTTTTTGCCTGCTTCATTTACTGCATTTTTATATTTTCTCCTTTCATCAATTAAATTCAATATTTCTTCTGTTACCCAAGGATTTCTACCAGCCCTCGTCTTTTTACCTACTTGATCCTCTGCTGCCATCACTACTTCATCTCTCAAAGCTACCCATTCTTCTTCTACTGTATTTCTTTCCCCCATTCCTGCCATTTGTTCCCTTATGCTCTCCCTGAAACTCTGTACAACCTCTGGTTCTTTCAGTTTATCCAGGTCCCATCTCCATAAATTCCCACCTTTTTTGCAGTTTCTTCAGTTTTAATCTACAGTTCGTAACCAATAGATTGTGGTCAGAGTCCACATCTGCCCCTGGAAATGTCTTACAATTTAAAACCTGGTTCCTAAATCTCTGTCTTACCATTATATAATCTATTTGATACCTTTTAGTATCTCCAGGGTTCTTCCATGTATACAACTTTCTTTCATGATTCTTAAACCAAGTATTAGCTATGATTAAGTTATGCTCTGCGCAAAATTCTATCAGGCGGCTTCCTCTTTCATTTCTTAGCCCCAATCCATATTCACCTACTATGTTTCCTTCTCTTCCTTTTCCTACTGACGAATTCCAGTCACCCATGACTGTTAAATTTTCATCTCCCTTCACTACCTGAATAATTTCTTTTATCTCATCATACATTTCATCAATTTCTTCGTCATCTGCAGAGCTAGTTGGCATATAAACTTGTACTACTGTAGTGGGTGTGGGCTTCGTGTCTATCTTGGCCACAATAATGCGTTCACTGTGCTGTTTGTAGTAGCTTACCCGTACATCTATTTTTTTATTCATTATTAAACCTACTCCTGCATTACCCCTATTTGATTTTGGATTTATAACCCTGTACTCACCTGACCAGAAGTCTTGTTCGTCCTGCCACCGAACTTCACTAATTCCCACTATATCTAACTTTAACCTATCCATTTCCCTTTTTAAATTTTCTAACCTACCTGCCCGATGAAGTGCATTCTACAGTATTGGCCCCTTACCTAGCTTGCATTTATTGCGTATCTCTTGCCCAATGCAAAGTCCCAAGCGACTGGAAAACAGTGTAGGTGAACCCTGTATATAATAATGGCAAATGAATGACAAAATTACAGACTAATATCCCTAACACTGGTTTGCTGCAGTATCCTCGAACATATTCTCATTTCAAATATAATAAGTTTTCTAGAGACCAAGAAGCTTATGTTGATGAATCAGATTGGTTTTAGAAAGTGTTGCCCATGTGAAACTTGGCTTACCCGTTTCTCACATGATATACTGCAAACTATAGATGAAGGACAAAAGGCAGATTGCATATTTCTAGACTTCAGAAAGCATTTCACATGGTGCCCCATTGCAGGCTGTTAAAGAAGGTATGAGCATATGGAATAGGTTCACAGATATGTGGATATGTGAATGGCCGAGGGAAGTGTGATAGGACTATTATTATTCTCTGTATACATAAATGATAAGGCAGACTTAGTAGGAAGCAATCTGCGGTTGTTTGCTGATGGATGATGTGGTATACAGTAAGGTGTCGAAGTTGAGTGACTGTAGGAAGATACAAGTTGACCTAGACAGAATTTGTAGTTGGTGTGATGGATGACAGCTAGCTCTAAATGTAGAAAGATGTAAGTTAATGCAGATGAGTAGGAAAAACAAGCCCCTAATGTTCAGATACAACATTAGTAGTGTTCTGCTTGACACATTCACGTCATTTAAATATCTGGGTGTAACACTACAAAGCGATATGAAATGAATCGAGCATATGACAATTTTAGTAGGGAAGGTGAATGGTTGACTTTGGTCTATTGGGGGTATTCTACGAAAGTGTGGCTCATCTGTAAAGGAGACAGCATATAGGATGCAAGTGAAACCTGTTCTTGAATACTGCTTGAGTGTCTGGGACCCATGCCGGGTGGGATTAAAGGAAGACATTGAACCAGTTCAGAGGTGGGCTGCTAGATTTGTTACTTGGTAGGTTTGAACAACACCCAAGTGTTACATAGATGCTCTACTTCCTCCAGCTTACATTGCATGTAAGGACCACGAAGATAAGCTACAAGAAATTAGGGCTAAGATGGAGGCTTATAGACAGTCGTTTTTCCCTCACTCTATTTTCAAGTGGAACAGGAAAGGAAATGACAAGTAGTGGTACAGGTACTCTCTGCCATGCAGTGTATGTTGGGTTGTGAAGAATCTGTGTATATGTAGATGTAGAGGCAGGTAATGGTTTGAAAATGAACACAAGTGTTGGAAACTAGTCACCAATGAAAAGAATTATATGCAGCTGTGACAAAACCTTACTAAATTATAAACAGATGAAGTGCTTCTTGTGGACAAAATTGTTGGGATCAAATGAGAGTGTTGCAAAAATATTTAATTGGGCAGTAGTGCAAAAATGTGAATTGTTTTGAAGAAGCATGTAAAATTCAAGGACCTCATTGGTAGAGTCCTAGCAGTAGAAACATAATTATAGTAGTGAACTACTTCAGTATTTTATTTCCCCAGTAAGAATTTCAAATTTGTGTACAACAAGCAGATTGATTATTGTGGTGCAACATTAGATGATTTAAAAAGTTTGGCACAGTGTATTTTTTGCTGGTAACAAATGCATTAAAACTGAAAAATACTGAAACATTTGATTGTATACTCACCTGCCTTCTAGTGTCATGTTACATGGAATACTAAACTTTTTCACCCCAGTGAGCTTAGCCAGTTTCACTTAGATCCAGGTTTCGTGAACATGGGATGCTTGAATGGGGGCTGGCCAGTGCCACTAGCCCTCGTCTATTACCCATAACCTCTGTTTATAAGCTGGAACAAAATGTGTTATAGAGAGTAGGTGGACTGTGTCTTTGCCACCAAGTTCAAGGAGAACATCACCTTAGCTTATTAATGATAACATACTGAGTGGATGAGTGGATGCTTGGCAAAATAACCAGCAACGTGAAATCTCCAGCACACATGCAACATTCTAGTTATGTCAGATGTATGTGAATTCTCCTCTTGAGCAGAAAACCACTTCACTAGCTGCTCATAGGTGTATTCTGATGTTGCAATCAAACCAAATTTACAATTAGTAAAAAGTCACAAACGGCTTGTTAGAAGTTCTTTTATTTTAGAAAACATAAGAAAATTTTGAGGAGAATTCGCTCTTTATCATCTAAAGGCACTTCAGTGAATTGCTGCTATGTGATAAACAACTCATTCATTAAGAAATGAGTATCTCATGATAGAGGCACTGAGTTTACAATTTTAAAACCATTGACTTTCGGGCTGATCCATCTTAAGGTAATTGAAGCATGTTATTAAAGGTGAATCCAGTGCCACATATTAAATGTTGTTAGTTGTCTTATGATAGTGGTATGCAAGTGAAAGGTGATGGTTCATAAACACAGCAAAGTTGCTCATTGTGGAGTTACTCTGTGGGTTCAGAGAAAAATGGTAAAGACATTGAAAGTAACGAGTGAAAATCCCATGCAACATAAAAAAAAAAGCTTGTAAGGCAGTACGATCTTCCTTGTTCGAGCCATCATTAGCTTTTGATCTTAGAAAATTTGCTTAGTGAGTTCAAAAGTAGTAGCTTTTTTGGTAGTTTGATAAGTTCCTTTACAGCCTGTTTAAGTGCCAGTAGATTATAGTAAATTATTTTTAATGCTAGTTAATTGTTAGTATATTTTACAAAGATATTTTCTGATGGTTAGTTTTCTTTTTATTGTATGTCTCGACTTATTCCACATAGCTAAAAGCTCCTCATCATGGTCCAGTCTGTGGAATGTAGTTCAGTTTTGAATAAATGATGCTCCTCAACAGATCCAGCAAGTAGTGTTAGCAGATTTATGTACACTGTACAACTACTAATTTACACATACAATAAAACTGTCATCATCTGGACATCCAGCACACTTGTTGGATTCAGTAAGACATAGCTTTTCATTTTGTTCAAGAGTCAAAAGAATCTCAACCGTTGCCTCTTCAACAGAAAATGGACCTCTATAACCCTGGGAAAGACATGTGTGGAATGAAAATAAAAAGCTTCAAGAAACATGGCTTATGATGTCAGACTGTGCAGCACTGATGTCAGATTATGATCCTTGAGCAGTATTTATGAAGTTTGTGTTATCTGTGTAACCAAGAATGGAATAACACAGAAATAAATGTTCTTACGTACTTCCTGCATATTTCAAACTCTCTCTGTAAGCTGACCATCATTCTCGGTGCAGAGTTGGATTTACTGCCCTGTGTGTCTGCTTACCCAGTGCAGCATTTTGGAAGTGAAGCATTTTGGGAATGCTCATTCTCAAGGTTGTCTTTCACTCAGATATAAACATTTTGAGACCAGAAGCGAAGATGCACTGCACTTTTTCATCTTGCATCGTAACCTTATGGCGAGCTGATAATGTTAGAAAAGCTGCAAGTAACTGTTTGCACGAATTGTGTGATTTATTCAAGAAAGAGGCCCCAAAGGGGGCCGATCTTCGGAAACTGGAAAGAAAGGCCTTTTCAACTGGGTCTCTGACAGATGTACCATGTAGTGGAAGACCAAGAACTATGACAACAGTAATGAAGTCACTGAATGCTTAAATGCATCACTGCTTCACTCACCAGCAAAAGCAACAAGGAAGTGGGCAGCAGAAAAGAACATTCTCAGAACTTACACACGAATTGTTGGATGAAGAAAGAAGATTACCATTCATTTTGATCAGGCTGCATCAATGAACTAAGTGATACGCGAGATGATGCAATAAGGCAAAAGGCAGTCAGGTGCACTTCAGGACCTGTTGAGCAAGTCATTGATTACATTCTGGCACAAACAACTATGTGCATACATACTAGGCTTCCAGGTGTGCTAGTCTCACATGGGACATAGGAGAACTTCTGTGAAGTTTGGGAAGTGGGAGGGAGAGAGAGAGAAAGAGAGATAGAGAGAGAGAGAGAGAGAGAGAGAGAGAGAGAGAGGTGGCAGAAGTAAAGCTGTTAGGGTAAATAGTGAGTCATGCTTAGATAGCTCAAGGCTTGCCTGTGAAAGGCAAAGCTCTCGTGTTCGACCCTTGATCTGTCAAACAGTTTTAAGATGCCAGATAGTTTCGTATCAGGCATATTTTTAAATTTTGTGCCATCAACAAATTAAAATAGTAACTGTCTTCCAGTTGTAACCAAAGTATTGTGAACAGTTATTTTATGTCTTTGGAAACACAATGTGTATGAATGCGACGTATCAGCAGTAAATTTTTACTGTCGACAGGGCACGTTGCATAACTTTCTCCGCCATGAAATGAAATGGTAAAATATCGAGGGGGATTATGTGTGTTGCCCTGGTTTCTGTGCACACATCAGTCTGTGTGTCATTACATTTCATTGCAGATGTACAATTTAATTCTCAAAAATTTCGCTTCATCAGTGGCTTACTGTATGTAAAATTTTATTGTATTTATTTAAGCATGCAGAGTATATTTTATCTTCTGTATTTATGATTTGTTGAAGTTATGGATTGTGCTTATTTTATCAGTTACAGTGGTCGTTCTTTCCTGTTGTCAATGTGCAATTTATTCTGAACATGAACTGTGTAATGTTAAAATCTAGTTTCTGGCAATATGATTCTCTCTTTTTTCACCATAAATGGTATCAGTTAACCAAACACTAAATTTCTACTTTGTAAAATACTTAGTACCAAATAATTTCATTTTCTCTAACCCTCTCCTTTCTTCTGCTAAAATAAATAAATAAATAAATAAAAATAAAAAAAAGCAAGTATTAGTATCACCTCTTGTTCCTCTTTGTGCATGTATCCATTGTGACTTGATAAATAAAAAAGTGTTTCTGGTTATCAGTTTGGTTGTAGTGTGTACTGTGGGCTTTTCCCCTTCAAAATGGTTTGTGTATTCCAGACAGACTGACTTATCATATTTCACAACTGTAATTCCATATTATTGGAAATATTAAGAGTAATTTATTGACATTAAGGAGACTCGTAAGCAATGCGTGTGTATCTCTTTGTTGTTGTTGTTGTTGTTGTTGCATTGAAGTATTCTGCTTTTGGAGCATTCACTCAATGGACATACTTATTGGTTTTCTGTAGTTAAGTTTTTTCTTTTGCTCATTTTCTCTGAATTCATTAGTGATTACAGTGCATATTTCACCTACAATGTATAGTTAATGTTCTGGAATATTAATCTGCTGTCTCTTGGGTATTATATCACTATATTTAACAATATAACGAAAAGGATAGTTGCTACTCACCAAATAGTGGAGATGCTGAGTTGCAGAAAAGCACAAGAAAAAGACTTTCAGAACCTTAGCTTTCGGCCAACAAGGCCTTTGTCAAAAACAGACAACATACACATACAGACACACACTCAAGCAAATGAAACTCTCACATACATGACCACACATGACCACAGTTTCTGGCAGCTGGAGTCTGGCCTTGTTGGCTGAAATCTAATGTTCCAACAGTCTTTCTGTTGTGGCTTTCTGCGACTCAGCATCTCCATTATATGGTGAGTAGCAACTATCCTTATACTGTTACATTCCATCCTGGGTTTTCCATTGTTTGATATCACTATATCTCATGCTTTTTTTGTTCCAGTTGTACCTGCAAGCCCGGATGACATGGAAAGGCTCCAAACTTTTGAAACACTTCTGTCAGTACATTTGTTTATTAATAGCTGTGGGCACAGCCTTGTCTCGCGTTTCTGACTATAAACATCACTGGAGTGATGTACTCGCTGGGTTTCTTCAGGGAGCTGTTTTTGCAGTGTCTGTGGTATGTTTCTTGACACTATGTAATGATACACCTGTGTGAAATTCACAAATATTACTTTTTTTAAAGGTAAAGTCAGTCAAGATAACTAGTAACTCATGAGTCATCCACTTGGACAGTTTCTAGCCTCTGGCCGGGTCTGTATGGATCATAGACCTCTCCATCGTCTTCTGTCTTGCCATCATCTCTCCGTCTTCACCTTATTCCAGTCTTCTCCTTTCTTCTAGCCACATACTTCTACTCCTGTATTGTCTTCTCCTCCATTCTCTTAACGTGTCCATACCATCTCAGCCTTGATTTCTCTATCTCCTCCTTTAATGGTTCCACCTTCATTAACTCTCTGACCCTCTCATTTCTTAACCTGTCTATCTTTGTCACTCCAATACTATTTTTCAAGAACTTCATCTCACTACCTTGTACTTTGCTTTTCCCTCTTCCTTTCATACCCCAGCTTTCTGAGGCATATGTCATTGGAACATTGGAACATAGTATGACTGATATATAACCTTTTTACTGATTTGGGGTAGGTCCTTGCTCCACATGAGACTTCTGACACACTTCCAAAATGCTTCTGCTTTTCTCACTTCCCTGCCTCAAGCCATTCTTGTGTTCAGTCCAAGCTGATCTCTCTCCTCCCACTTTCACACAGCTCACACTTCCATGGTACATTTCCCTTATTCCCCAAATAATCTGTTTTGCTACTCCTCTGTTCTCCAGGATTTTCCACACTTTGCTTCTATGTATGCTGTCATACGCTTTTTCAATGTCCAGGAAGGTCATTAGTAGATCTATTCCATATTCATAATGCTGTCTTACAGCAAAAATTAGATCCACCATGGATCTTCCAGTTCTGAAGCTATGTTGCTCTTCTCTCACTCTTCCTTCGAATTTTGCCCGAATTCTTGCTTCCAAAATTTTTTTCAAAAATCTTTGCACAATGACTCATCAGTGTTATACCCTGATAGTTCTTGCACTCTTTTCCATTTCCCTTCTTAAAGATCAGGACAATTACTCTCTACTTCCAGTCTTCTGGGATCATCTTCTGTCTTCACACAATTTTCATTACTCGATATAGTCATTGTATCCCCACCTCTCCTGCTTCTCTCACCGTCTCTACACGTAGCTCATCCGGACCTGGTGACTTCCCTCCCTTCATCTTGCCCAATGCCTCTTCCACTTCTCCCCATGTAAGGTCTTTTTCTATTTGCTGTTCCCCCTCTTTTTTTTCTCCTCGGCTTGTTCCTCCTCATCCAGGTCTCCAACGGACTCAGGAGTTCTTCAAAATACTCTTTCCACATATTCTTGAGCTCCTCCTTATTTTCTACATGTTGTCCACTTGTGTTCAACATTCGAGCATAATCTGTTGTACCGTTCTTCCTCTTACTTTTAATCATCCCATATAACACCTTTTTTGAATCGTCACTATACTCCTCCATCAATCTGGTCCACTGTTCCATCCACTTTCTTCTTTCCTCCTTCACCACTCTTTTTGGTTCTTTCTTTCTTGCCTGATACTTTTCTCTTGTCTCTACTGTTCTCTTTTGGAACCATACCATAAAGGCTCTATTCTTCTTCTGTACTATATCCTTTGTTTTATCATCCCACCAGGGTGTTTCCTTCCATCTCTTTTTCTTGCTTGTCCTCCCACATATTGTTTCCGCCGCACTTACTAATGTTCCCTTGAATCTACCCCATTCCTCTTCTACTGCTTTTGGTTCATCGTTTGGGATGCTTTCCTTTACTACTTGTACGTACTGTAGCCTGCTTTCTTTCTCCTTCAACTTCCGTACCCTTATATGTCTTTCCTGGTTTTCTGTCCCTTTATTATCCTTAGTCCCTCTCAGGTTCATTACCAGCAAACGGTGGTCACTATCCAAGGTCTCTGCTGGTATTACCTTAATGTCAATTATGTTCCTATTTATCTTGCTATCGTACAGGAGGTAGTCAACTATCGACTTTCTCATTAAGTCTTGACTGTACCAGGTAATCCTGTAGCTCTCTCTTTTCCCGAACCAAGAGTTCCCAACCAGCAAGCCATTCCTTTGACAGAACTCCAATAGTCTTTCACTTTCCTCATTTTGGTGGCCCCAACCCTATGGTCCAAGCACACTTTCGCAGCCTTTTCTTTCTCTTCCAACATGTGTGTTTAAATCCCCCATTACTATCATATTCTTCCTTCCCATGTGCTTCTGCATTTCCTCTTCAAACTCTTGCTTCTCCTCAGAAGTGCAGCCCACCTGCGGCGCATACACTTGTATTACCTCTATGGTCATCCCCGTGAGTGATATTTTGGTCTTCATCATCCTATCACTTATTCTCTTCACTTCCTCTTTTAATTCATGTCTTACTACTATTCTGACTCCATTTCTCCTTCCCTCCTCATTTCCTCTCCAGTACAGTTGGTAGCCTTTCCTCAGCTCTCTCCTTCCTTCTCCTTTCCATCTCATTTCAGCTAACCCCAATAGGTCCAACTTCCTTCTTTCCATCATGTCTACCATCTCCTCCACATTTCCAGTCAATGTTTGTATATTTAATGTTCCAAATCTTTGTCCTTGTTTATAGCCAGTTCGTCGTCGATTAAATCTGTCCTTTCCGAGGCCCATTCTATTTTTGAAAGCAGAAATCATAATCCACTACTGGCTTGCTGGGCCTATCGTAGCTTCACCGGAACCCCGTTAGCCATCACTTTTCAGGGTTCCTGTAGGACCTTCACAGCCACTGTAGCGGGCCCGGCACCTACAGGCAATCCCCTACTTCATGCTGGGGCCCATCTCCAACTTGGACGAGTGGTTGGACTTGTGGGAGTAACTATGCAATGGAATTGCTATCCAGTACTTACCCTCAGTAGGCAATACATTTAGCGTTGCCAATAGTCACACATAAAAGTAAAAATGATGACATTATCTTAGCTTTCAAAACTGTTAGTTCCTCTCTCTGGGGGAGGAGAGGAGTAGAGTGGGGAATGTTAAAAAGGAAAGGCCCCAGTGTGAGAGGGTCCCCTTGATGAAATTGCATACCAAAAACTGCATCTCTGAAAAAGGGAAACTGTTGTTATAAATTTAAGTACCAGGAAATATTTGGTGAAGTATTTGTCTGGAGTGTAGCCTTATACAGAAATGAAACATGGATGATACACTCTTCAGACAAGATGAGAATAGAAGCCTTTGAAATGTGGTGTTACAAAAGAATGTATGGATCAAATATCTGATAGGAATGTACTGAATCAAATTGGGGAAAAAAGAAATTTATGGCACAACCTGACTAAGAGAAGGGATCTGTTGATAGTATTCATCCTGAGGCATCAAGGAATCATCGATTTAGGTAATGAACAGAAATGCGGGTAGTTGAGGGGAGATAAAATTATGAAGTGAGGCCAAGGCTCAAGTAGGTTCAAATGGACGCAGACTGTACTGTATTTAAATTTTTTCGGTCCTATAGTCTTTCAAAGAAGCTTATACATAAGACATTGGCATTGGACACGTCAGTTTATAAGCATAGAGGTGAAAGAGTTTTTTGTGCATACATATTTAAATATTTTTATAACATAGTTTGTACTGTTAAAATTTCTTTTGTGGAATAAAAGCAGTGATGCTGTAAATATGACTTTTAAGATTTTCCAATTGTTTTGACTTTTATGTTTGTGGGAAGTTTGTTATAAAGTTTAATTCCCATGTGGAAAGTACTGATTTGGCACAGGACATGTTGATTTGAGTCATTTGAAAGTTTTTCTTCTGGTTGGTAAAGTGATCATAATTATCACTTTTTTTTGCACTCAATTGTCCTTAGCTATTACATTAAACAATGGAAAATCCAGGATAGTTGCTATTCGCCTATAGCGGAGATGCTGAGTTGCAGATAGGCACAACAAAAAGACAGTCAGAAGTGAGCTTTCAGCCAACATGGCCTTCATCGGAAAGAAACAACATGCACCCACACTAACACAAATGCAACTCATACACGCATGATCACGTCTCCGGCTGCTGAGGTCTGCTGCCTGGCCTCAACAACCAGAGACTGGCATTTTTGTTAGTATATATGTGTATATTGTTTATTTCTGATGAAGGCTTTGTTGGCCAAAAGCTCACTTTCTGACAGTCGTTTTGATCTTGATATGAATCTCTAGGTTTCTATCCATACATGATTCTAATGTTCCTTTTTTCTGTTTGAATGAGCTAATAACTGTTTTAGAATTTCCCCAAAATGTGACCACATTGCGCTATTTGCTGACTTCTCACTGCAGCAGGATTTTAGTGAGCAAAGAAAGTATACTTTGATTAAAATAACAGATTGCAGTGGTGGAGGTAGTGTTTCTGGCGTGCAGCCAGCCGTGCTAAGCGAGGCTCTGCATGTAACTGCAAAACTAGTAACACAGTGAGCACAAGGTGCTCGAGAAAGCTGGCAGCTGGGCGCTACCACTCGAGTTGCTGAGACATCAATCACAAAGTAATTTTAGTCAGAGTATAGTAGATCTTTCTCAGTTTTGCTTTAAGATATTTGATAGGCTTATTACATTTTTCTTTGCTTTGCTGATCCAATTGTAAGAATTTGGTTTCTGTACTGTTATCAGCTGGTTAATTTACAAACTTGTGGCATGCTGCAGGTGAAAAATAGGCTTGCAATTGTTTCATAATTGAAATAAATAGTTGTAGCTCCATCAAAAGTTGCATTCAGAAGTGTCTCTTTTTATATCTTGATGATGGTTAGTTTTGGATACCTGTGTTCATTTTCAAACCACCCATATAGTAAGTGTGACAGCACGGGTGATAGCGTATGTACAAAAACTGCCCTTGCAGTGATGATCAAAGTGGCACTATGGCTGACTTGACAATGGTAAATAGACCACATAGGACGGACATTAGAAAATGTGTCACTTTGATCGTCACTGCAGGCCAGTTTTGTACATAAGCTGTCGCCTGTATTGTTACACTTACAGTGTGGATCATTTGAGGATGGATGCAGGTGTCCAGAACTAGTAATCATCAATAAATAAAAAAAAAGCTACTTCTCAGTGCATCTTTGGTTAATTGTTAATAGAGAGAAATGGGGTGTACCTATCCTTGTTCAGAGCATTGTGAAATTTTACAATAGTTTTATTTTATTATTGGTTAAAATGTGATTATTCTGTGCCCTGCTGCTAAGTTGTTTTGTGACAAAATTTACTGATTGCTGTAATTCTTCTATACTTTCCCCTTTCACTAGAATTGTGGTGTCATCTGTAAGTATGATCATTTTATGTGCATCCATGGTGGCCTGAGTAGCAAGAGATAGTGATCGTGTGTGTGTGAGGTGTGCATACTTCGTGTGAATGAATTTCTGTTTTTCTTTGCTGATGAAGGCTTTGGTCGAAAGCTAAATGTGTCTTTTTGTTGTGCCTGTCTGCAGTTCAGTCTGTCATCTTACAATAGGTATCAATCTATATTTTCCATAATTGTTCATGTTTAAGCTTAGATGCACAGAAGGAACAAAAGTGGTGCATTATTGATCCTTGGTGCACATCAAATTTAATTACATTATACTTTGACAAATGTTCAGACATTGTTTTAAGGTTGACATTAGTATTCTTGATGTTCACTGCTTCCATAAGATTGCTGTGGAAGGAACTAATCCAACTGTTGGGCAGACCTTGAATAGTGTACTTTTCAAGCTTTGACAGCAGCATCTTATGTTCCACCGCGTCAGAAGCTTTTCATAGGTTAATAAATACTCCAGTTGGTTCCTGTTTCTTATGTGTCATGTTTAGTGTTGTGTCTGACTTCTTGGACACGAAATTGGCTAGTAATAATACAGCCAATTAGAACAACCTGAATCAGTAATACTTTATTAATCACGTCAGAACATTTCTTTGCTTGCCAGGCTCCCCTGTCTCCGTGAAACTGCACACATCCACTTGCAGTTCAGAACACAACAAATGAGCCACAGTTACTGAGTGGTGAAAGGATACAAGTTCAGAATGGCTGTACTGTGGCTTCACTACGGTCGTTAGAAAACACAAATTCATAGACACTTGTTGACACAGTTCTGATATTGTTGGTGCTTGAGCACAATTCACAGGAGATGGAAGCCCCCTTCTTCATTCCCCGTTGTCTGACGTGGGCTGTGTCATGGCGAGTAGGAAGCACAGCAACATTACTCCAACAGGAACTGCCTGGGAGTTTTTATTTTTATATGTTGAATTAATTCAAGATTGAGCCAGTGCTCATTAATGCTATTACTGAGATATCCCTTAGCTCATTTTTTAGTAATACATTAATTTTGTCGCTCGTTACATGAGGATTGTACATTATGGCGATAAATTTTTAGATCGGGTTCATTGATTTTTTGATGTGTGTCGTATTGACAGCATTACATATCTTTTGTGTAAATTCAGATCACCAGTAGTATTGGATTTTCTGTATTCTTTCTTGTTACTGTTCACTCTCTTTTCCATAGCTGTTTCAATTGGGGTATTTTGAGCTTGTAAATAAGAGATGAGATTACTGGAGCCATTTAAAGGGAGTAGGTTCCAAGTGTATGATTATTTTGTTTACTTCTTCCATAACTGGTGCATTAGAAGGGTACATAACACTTTTTTCCCTGACCTGTTCGAGTACATGCCGTAGTTAGTATACAACTCTCTATTAAAATAACTTACACCTATAATACATGTATTACTAAAATACTTCCAAGTCTTTGTTAATTCATAGTTTGTTTGTGAAATAGCCTCAATTACACAGAACTGGGGTATGAAGTCATGTCTCTTTGGAATATTAACAAAAAGTACCTTGCAGTGATGAAGTGCCAGAAATTTCTTCTTGAATATTTGAATAACATCATAAATTTCATTGCAGACTATGTTGCTAACGTCACCTATTATAATCAAATAACGGTCTTTTACATTTTGAGGATTGTAGCCTACTGCAACTTCTTGAACTTTAGCACCAGGTTTTACGATACTACATACCTCAGCATCTAGTTCATGGATTTTTCTTTTTTTCCCAACTTCAGATGCCTACTTTCTCTGTTACTTTCTCTACTTAGACGTTTGACTATACACTGAAACTTTAAATGCATTTGCTTAACTTTGAGAATTCACTTTTACATTTCTCGTACACTACCTTTGCAATATTTTAACAGTAAATTCTTGCGCACCTACACTCACCACCATCTTGTTCAACTACAGTAGTTATATGGAGATGAATTAGTCTTTGAACTGAAGACCGCACAAGGCAGCCTTGGGCATTCTTATGCAGAGTTAATATGTGGCTCATGATTGAGTCAATTGGTTGTATGTTAAAATCAAGCAATGGAAAGTCCAGGATGGAATAATAACAATATTGAGAAAAGGGTATATTCCTTATCCCATATAGAGGAGACACTGAGTCAGAGACAGAGACAACAAAAAGACAGCTATGCATTTAAACTTTTGTCCAAAAGGCCTACTTTCACAGTAGAAAACACACAGGCATTCATAAAAGCACAACTCACACCATGGCCACTGTCTCTGTTCACTACGGCCAGGTTTTGGACTGCAACGTGCCTGATGAGAACATCAATGTGGCATGGGTGGTGGTGGTGGGAGGGGGAGGGTAAAAAGGCATCATGGAACAGAGAGGGGGAGATATAGCAGGGTATATGTGCGTGTGTGTGGGGGGGGGGGGGGGTATATTGCTGCATGTAGAAGCATGCAGGGATGTGTTGGGTGGGGATGGGGTAGGACTGCTAGGTGCATTCGGCAGGCTGGAGGGGGGGGGGGGGGGGAGAGCAGAAAAAGAGAGAAGTAGAGAAGGAGAAAAATGTTAGTGGATGCATTGGCAGAACAGAAAATTTTGTAGTGTTGGAGAGGGAGCAGGTAAGGGGATGGGTAAGTGGAGGACAGGGTCTAGCAAAGTTTGAGGCCAGGGTGGTATGGGAATGTAGGATTTTTTGCAGGGAGGGTCCCCACCTGCGCAATTCAGAAAAGCTGGTGTTTATAGGAAGGGTCCAAGAGGTGCAGGCTATGAAACAATTATTGAAGTGAAGCACATTGTGTTGTATAGCGTGTTCAGCAACTAGTTGGGCCAGTTTGTCAGTGGCCATTCATGTGGACAGACAACTTGTTGGTTGTCATGCCCACATAGAAAACAGCACAGTGATTGCAGCTTAGTTTATAGATCACATGGCTGCTTTCACAGGTAGCCCTGCCTTTGATGGTGTAGATGATGTCTGTGACTGGACTGGAGTAGGTGGTGGTGGGAAGATGTATGGTGTAGATCTCACTTCTGGATCTATTGCAGGGATATGAGCCATGAGGCAGAAGTTTGGGAGCAGGGGTTGGAGTAGGGATGGAAAAGTACAGGGTGTTTATAAATGAATATTGGGGTTTTAATGCTTTATAATATTTATTATATTAAACTTACAGTTATAAATGATATGTCAAATGAAAGAGCAGCTCAAACAGTTTTACCAAGAACCTTATAAATGTTCAATGTGAGCACCATTTGTCACATGGCACACATCAAGTCTATAGCTGAGTTCTTCCCAGACGTTGATAAGTGTGTCTTCAGTGATTGAAGCAACAGCTGCTTCAATCCGGTTTCTTAATTAAGGGAGGTCTGCTGGTAGCGGAGGCACGTACATGCGATCCTTGATGAAGCCCCGAAGGAAAAAATCGCATGACGTTAGGTCAGGTGAATGTGAAAGCCATGCAAAGCAAGCCCTGTTATTGGGCCTCTTGCAGCCTAGCCAGTGCTCAGCTATAGACTTGATGTGTGCCATATGACAAATGATGCTCGCATTGAACATTTATAAGGTTCTTTGTAAAACTGTTTTGGGTTGCTCTTTCATTTGACATATCATTTATAACTGTAAGTTTAATGTAATAAATATTATAAAGTGTTAAAACCCCAATATTCATTTATAAATACCCTGTACATTGCGAAAATTTGGTGGACAGCAGAATACCACTGTGGGAGGGCATGACAAGAGGAAGTCAAAACCCTTGAGGAGAATGTGATTCAGTTGCTCTGGTCCTGGGCAGTATTGAGTCACAAGGGGAGAGCTCCTTTGTGGCCAAACAGTGGTTACGTGGGCGATGATAGGTGACTGGAAAGAGAGAGAGAGGGGGGGGGGGGGCATGGGAGATTTGTTTCTGTACAAGGTTGGGAGGGTAATTTCGGTCTCAGAAGGCCTCACTGGGACTTCTGGTGTAATTCAAGAGGGACTGCTCATCACTACAGTTGTGATGGCCATAGGTGACTAGGCTGCATGGGAGGAACTACTTGGTGTGGAGTGGGTAGCAGCTATCGAAGTGGAAGTGCTGCTGGAGGTTGGGAGGTTTAATATGGATGTAGATGAAACTTCCTGGCAGATTAAAACTGTGTGCCCGACCGAGACTCGAACTCGGGACCTTTGCCTTTCGCGGGCAAGTGCTCTACCAACTGAGCTACCAAAGCACAACTCACGCACAGTTTTAATCTGCCAGGAAGTTTCATATCAGCGCACACTCCGCTGCAGAGTGAAAATCTCATTCTGGAAACATCCCCCAGGCTGTGGCTAAGCCATGTCTCCGCTATATCCTTTCTTTCAGGAGTGCTAGTTCTGCAATGTTCGCAGGAGAGCTTCTGTAAAGTTTGGAAGGTAGGAGACGAGATACTGGCAGAAGTAAAGCTGTGGGTACCGGGCGTGAGTCGTGCTTCGGTAGCTCAGTTGGCAGAGCACTTGCCCGCGAAAGGCAAAGGTCCCGAGTTCGAGTCTCGGTCGGGCACACAGTTTTAATCTGCCAGGAAGTTTCATATCAGCGCACACTCCGCTGCAGAGTGAAAATCTCATTCTGGGTGGATGTAGATACTGATATAGTTACCCTTGAGATAGAGTTCGACATCAAAGAAGGTGGCTTGTTATGTTGAGGAGGACAAAGTGAAGTGAGTGGGAGAAAAGATGTTGAGGTTCTGGAGGAATGTGAATAGGGCATCCTCACACTCGGTCCATATACAAAGATGTTATCAAAGAATCTAAACCAGATAAATGGCTGGTATTTTGGATGATTAGCAAGAATTATTCTGGATGGCCCATGAATTGATTGGCATAGGACGGTATTATGCGAGCATCCATTACTGTACCATGGATTTGTTGATTTTGATGATGCCTTGAAAGGAAAAGTAGTGGTGAGTGAGGACATAGTTGGTCACGGTGACCAGGAAGGAGGTTGTAGGTTTGGAGTCAGTCGGGCATTGGGGAAGGTAGTATTCAGTAGTGGGAAGGCCATGGCCATTGGGGATACTATTGCAGAGGGATGCAGCATCAACAGTGATGATCAGTGTGCCATTTGGTAATGGAACAGGAACTGTGGAGTGTCAGTTGAATATATGGTTTGCACCTTTTTTTATAGGAGTAATAAGGTAATAGGCTGAAGGTGTTGATCACAAGAGCAGAGAATCTCTCAGTGGGGACACAGTAGCAGGCCACAGTGTAGCAGGACATAGTGGGGTATCCTGGGTGGTTGGGTTTATTACTTTAGGAAGCATATAGAACGTAGGAGTGTGGGAAGTGGCAGGGGTGAGGAGAGAGTGAGACGGAGAGAGTCTCAGGGGAGAGGTGTATTGTGGTTCTTTCTGTTGATGTAAGGTTGGCTTCCAAGTCAAGGGATTTGGGGAATGATGGTGGGGCTAGATTTGTGGTTAATAAATACTGGAATGTTACCAGGAGATGATATGGGGGTGGATCATGGTTGGATGGAGGAATGAACTGAATCAGGCTGGGTTAAGTATTGGTTTTGGGCTGAGTCTGATTGGTAGGGTAAGTGGCAAAAAACTGTTTCAGCTGTATAGACCAGCAGAAGGAGATCAAATTTGGGAGTGATTAGTAGCAGTATATTATTTGGGACACCAGTACATAAGAAATTTTGGCCCATATATGAACACTACGGTATAGAAACATGGTCAGAGATGCTTCTCACATTGTGAGATCCTGTAAATGGACAATAAACATGATACTGACATACCTTTACAAATTTCCATAGATATAGTATCTTCCAGTAAAAGAACAAAGTAGGTATCATATTCTCCACTTTACTGCCTATGAAATGCAATATATATTGCTTGGTAAGGGGAAGTATTATCTATTTTTATTTAGCTGTGATTTCTGTATTAAATTCCTCTCTTGTCCCCTCCCCTTTTCCACATATGTTCCATGTAGATGTTTTCTGTTCACACTAAATTCTGTCAGCAACATGATTATTTAAAGTACATTTTTGTTTCAGGTGCTGTTCATTTCTGACTTGTTTCCAGTGAAACACAATCCAGCACTTCCTGTACCAGATATGGATACAGATCCTCCAAGCCATACAGGTAATGGAAATACTAACCAAATATGTTGAATCACAAGTTTTGCAGCCAGCATTTCTCTGTAATATTACCAAAACAAAACTGCCAATTACACATGTACATTTGAAGGAAGCTTTAAAATAGTATATACTGTCCAGAAATGTTGTTGTAAGATATTTGTTACATTTTTTTTATCAGGATACAGGTATCTCCATATGTATTGGTGGAATTTTTATATGAGGGTATGTGGTCACATTTGGCTGGCACTAATACAAATTGTTGACACCAAGCCTGAATATATTTTGTAATTTTATATATAGAAGCAAATTTAAAATGGTAACATTCAGTATAAGAATCAGTATGTACATTTTTATCATACTAAAACAATACCAACTAATGCAGATTGAACTCAGTACATTAATATATATTTGAAACTAGCTGCTGGCCTTTGATCTTAGTGTTGAATGATATTCTGTACTTTTTACTTTAAAAGAGTGTACGTATTCTTAGTATACTTTATTTTATAATTTGTAGAAAGATGACTAAGTCTGAATTCATTAATCTTGTTTTTGTTTGTGCTAGTAAGTAAATTCTCAAATTTATTTGTTGGAAGTGAAACATATTAATAATCACAATGGTTGATGTCATCTTGTAACAGTAGTGCACAGTGATATAATATTTTCTGTAATTCTCGTAACAAATAATCTTTGAGAATTTTTATGATTAAAAAAAAAACTTTGAGAATTTTTGTGAGATTTTGCAGTGTCCAGCTGTTCTGTAGGAGAGTTTTGTGCTTCCTGTTTACTGAGCTCAGTTTTAGTTTTCGAATTCTTCATTTGATAATTTTACCACTTATCTTACTGCAGAAAAATACATCCCAGTCACATAGGGTAAAATAAAGGACTAATTAAAGTGCACTAACTTATCGAAAGTGCCTTTTACTGATCAGTGGTGTGTAAACTTATTTTTAGGTCCATTATTGTTATTAAAGGAAATTGTCCTTACCTAATTTTAAGTTATGAAAAAGTTCCATTCTCACCATAAACAAAGAATGAAAAAAGCCATGGCAAAATGTTTGTCACTGATATCACTGGAATAAAACTTGCAGTGCCTAGTAAAGATGTAATTAATTGTATAAGCAAATGCTAATATAAAGTATTTCTATAGGAAAGTCTGTATTAGATCTAGTACAAACGGACCAATTTCTGTTTCAATTCAAGAATGACAATAAGGATTTCTTTTTCATGTACACGAATAGTTGTCAGCTCTTGTAACTATTTGATTACTGAACATGTTAATTAATGTTCTCTTTTTTATCTTTCATTATTTCTTGCTCCTGTTTTTTCAGGAAATGTTTCAGTGAAAGTAATATGAGACGTCTGATTATTGTCTTCAAAATGACTTACTATGAATTAGCAGTGGGCTTCCAAAATTGTATGAAAGGCTACATATATGTACATTGTCAGTTCTATGGGAATAGAGAATTACCAATGCTACAACAGCAATAAAAATAAATGGAAAGAGCATATGTAAGAACAGGTGAAACAATGATCTGGCTGCAATATCAAAAGTGACACACACACACACACACACACACACACACACACACACACACACACAAAAGCAATCAGTGAATCTTGAGCTTGAGAACTGGAGGTGTCTTCCTGAAAAATCTTCAGACTTTTTCTGAAGGAGGAGCAACATTGGGAGTGTATGAAATAGATTGTGTCACTCCGACTACTGTGCCAAAGGCTTCCATAAATTGCTTCCCCATTGCATGTCCTAACTCCTTGGCTTTTATAACAATTATGTTTCCTTACATTTTGCAGAAGATACTTTCTACCCTAAAGCTCAAGATTTTATTATTTTAACAAATGCAGTGGATCTGTATAGTTTTTTTATTGTTATTAGACTCCATTTGGCTTAACTGTTTCTTATTATGTATACAATATGTTGAACTTTAATATTAAGACAGGATATATATCTTCACCATGTATCTTTGTCATATTGCGTATGTTGGTAGCAACTTTTAAGTTTCATCCACAAAAGAAACTACCGTCTAATAGAGATGGGTAGATTGTCAATAAAAATTACTGTCTAGTTCAGATCATTCTGTTCTGTCTAGTGATGTACTTCCACAATAACTTTTTATAGAACTACATAATAATTGTAAGAGCATTTGTTGCAAACTGTTATAAAATGTAGTGCATTTTGTTCCAATTTGTGACAGAAGCAGTACAGATTATTGTTATGGTTATTGTTATTATTATTATTATTATTATTGTCATCTTATTTAGGGATAATTTTGGGCAATTAATATAGAATTACCAAATATAAAAGAGCAATTGTACCAGCAGGCTCAGAGAAAAGTACAAGTGAAATTGGTTACAAGTTCCATCCATCCTCATGACTCTGTTGTTTTTCTCTTGCAGCTCCCATAGTTGCATGAAAACTAGGTCAGTGGTAGAATTCAGTATTAAGCAACCTAGAGAGAAAATGATTGCAAAGATCATTCGATTTTATGTGTACAGTTTATTACAGAGTAGCCATATGTGACTGTGTGATAAGTATTATTAAAATGGTGAAGGAAGTGACTACCGTGAACTGATAGATACACCAGAATTGCAATGTTTTGGTGTTGTATGTACGTATAACACAAAAGACATACTTGTACAGAAGAATGTACTAAGTTTTATATAATATTTTTATTTCATCCGCTTAGCTTTTTCAAATTTTTGGTGGTGAAAGTTTAGTTATAGCAAAAGATGTCACTTTTCAGCCCGTATTTCAGTGTAGTTCATTCGATATCAGTATGAATAACTTTTATATTTTCATATTTCTTCTGAAATTTATTTTCTAAGCTATACTTGAACCACTGCCATGACATCTTTTACATCATACTCAAGTCTTTCTGAGGTGAGATCGTAACTGAAATTACACTTTGTATTGCTAGATTAAAAGTATGTTTTATTGTATTTTATTTGATAGATATTCAACATTTCATTCAGGCTCTTTCTCATAGTGTCATCAACTGTTTCAACATTATGTGGATTGTTGCACAATGAAACACTTCCAACATCATTGTACTGTACTTAAAAAGCTCACTGGCAGACTTTTGGCATGTGAAACTCTTTTTCTATGTTCAGGTAAAAATATATATAAATTGGTTTGTTTTTATACATTGCTTTCACTGTGGTATTGAAGTTGGTCAGCCACATCGAAATAAGATTGTGAAGGAACAGTGCTATTTTCTGACTTTTGTTTCAGCCTGTTATATTGTTTTTGCCCAGCAAAAACTTTCCAATTCGTTTTTGTATGTAGCTTGTAATAATTTCGGACTTAACAGCTGTGTTTTCTGTTGCGAGTAAAAAATTCATTCAGTTTGCTGTAAATATTTCTTCACATTTGAGATACTTACCTGGTCATACTGTGCATTGTCATAGTTATGTTCACTCATATTCATTTGAGTTGGTTGATGTCTTAACAGCATACACAGAATGAAGAAAGAACACTGTTGATTATGGTAACATGTGTTGAGCCTGTATGTGATTTATTTATGTAAATATAAATTGTCAGATGCAGCAATTTCCTAATGACAAACTTTTTATGACATGTGTAGCTTAAATACAAAATGTAATTGTGAGATATGTTAGTAACATAAAGTAATTTTAATAACCGTTTAATATTAGTGTAATTCAGATCAGAATTTATTCTATAAAAAAGCAATTATTGTAAAATAAAATTCGAGGAAAATCTGTTGAAGGACAGTTTTGTGTTACATACACTCTTTAATGTAATAGTATTAACCATACTTATTATTAACGAATGGCTATTTTTAAAATAATTCAATGACAGGGTAAAGTATAATTTCTGTATTGCTTTAAACAGATAACAAACATGTTCCTAAATGTTTATTTACTTTTTTTTTTAACTAGTGACAGGGAGAGAAATTAAGTGAGCAACAGTTCATATTTCAGGACGTAAAGTTGCTGGCTTTTGTAAGCTGAACGTGTATCTCCATTTTGTGGCATTCTTTTTTAATTTATTGTTAATATGGCAATATCCTCCAGGTGCCCTCCAACTTGTAGGTACAGGTTTGATGGAGTATTTGTATGTTACAAGTTTTATTGCTACATAGACTTCACTGTTATTATTTCGAGGATTTGTAGTGTTCATTGTTAAATGTTCACCATCTTGTGACATAAACACAAAGTAACATGGGATTCCATTTGCTGAAGTATTATCTAATTAAGTGAACAACTTTTTTTTGTAAAGAATTTTTTATTAGTATAGATCTCTTCTTAATATGTTAGAACTACTTTAAATGTCTTTTAAGTAACTGTTAGTATTACAAATGACTGATTACGGTGTTTGGTTGTGAATTGTAGCGTTCTAACACCTTAAGCAGCCTAATTCAGATGTCAGTTATTTAAATAATTCACAGTATGAAGAACTGAAAATATTTTGTGATGGTCTGATTATCCTGTACAATTGTTCTGGTACAGCTATTTCACTATTAATAAGTTTTCTTAACATTTTTTTATGATCATTATATGTTATTTTATATTTATAACAGGTGTAGTGTATGGTGTTATATCTTGTCACTTTTATGTGACATACCTTTTTATTTTAATAACTGTGAATGACTGTTATCAGATAATGAATTGCAATAATCCAGGATACTGTGAAAGTATATTAACTGTAACTTAAGTGCCGCTTTTCTGCAAGCAGTGGTGCTTTCTTCAGAATTTTTTAATAATGTAGGCAATTGTTGTATGCTTTTAGTTCTTTTTAATGAAGAAAGACACACATTCTGATTGAAAGTATGTGTTATAAGATATTGCCTATCTAGCATTTCAGTAAGTAACAGTAACTAAACAAACAGATAGAAGCACTTTCATTCACTTATAAATTTCTAGCGGGTTGGCTTGTTGATGAACTTATATATGAATTAATTTTACAGAAAACTGAACCATCTGTTCTAGTCTGAAACTGTGTGTATATATATTATTATTGTACACAAAGAGTGGTTGTTGTGAAAAAATAATGACTTAGAAATTACAATTATTGTGCTTTGAAGTTGACAAGGAAAACCATTTGACTTCCATGTAGTGTATTACTAGTTTTTGTAAAAGAAAGTTCTATTCAGACTGTTATATCTTGTTCAATAAATTCTTCATTATTTAGAATATATTGTTCTTTGTGAGTGCCCTGTTGTATTGAAAGAAGTAATAAATGATAAGCACTCATGTGCATCTCATTAACAACATGCAAACAGGGCTTTAGGAGGATAAAACATTCAAATGGGGTGATTTCTTTGATAAATAAAATAAAATAAATCATTTATGCTGTATTGTCTTATTTTCCATCTCAAATTTGAAGTAAATTTTTTGCTTGACTTCCAATTTGTCAATAACGACATTTATTTTCCTTTTACTGTATTGTATGGTTACATCTGCAAAGAAGAATCAACTTAATTTCCACTATTCCTCATGGTTTAACTTGTTTCCTTCTTTGTAAATAATTTAGGAGTAAAGGAAACAACCCACCATGCCTGTACATGATTCTGAACTGTTATTATTTGGTGAGTTGTTTCCCCTCACTCCTAAATTATTTACTGTGTGCCAGAATTTTCCACACTATATTTATTTTCTACTTTGTCTTTGTATTTTACAAGAAATGAGACTTCTAGTCAGTAGCTAGCTCTTGTAGTACTTCTACATCTACATCTAAATGGATACTCTGCAAATCACATTTAAGTGCCTGGCAGAGGGTTCAATGAACCACCTTTACAATTCTCTATTATTCCAATTTCGTATAGCACACAGAAAGAACGAACACCTATATCTTTCCGTGTGAGCTCTGATATCCCTTGTAGGAAAATGCTCACATCTATTATAGTTGACATTTCTGTGAGGCACATCATCTAATGAGGTGTTTTTTCCACAATTCTGGAAAGTATTACATGATTATCAGCCAAAGAAATTATATTTTTGTGTAATATCCAGTCATATACAAAAATGATGTGAGAATTCATAATTATTGGTATGATACTTATCTGAGGCACACACCTAATCCAAGCATCCCCACAGAATTGTACAAGGGCAGCACTGTCTTCGATTACATTTTATTGAACTATGTAAGAAAGGTTCTTCATCTTCATCTACATCTATACTCTGCAAACCACTGTGAGATGTATGGCAGAGGATATGTCCATTGTACCAGTTGTTAGGGTTTCTTCCCGTTCCATTCACATATGGAGCAGGGGAAGAATGAGTGTTTGAATCCTTCTGTGCATGAGTGATACATAGGGGCTTGTAGTATATTGCTAGAGTCATCATTTAAAGTCCGTTCTTGAAACTTTGGTAATAGACTTTCTTGGGATCATTTATGTCTATCTTAAAGAGTCTTCCAGTTCAGTACCTTCAATGTCTCTGTGACATTCTACCATGGATCAAACAAACTTGGGACCATTCGTGGTGCTCGTCTCTGTATATGTTCAATATCTCCATTTAGTCTTATTTGGCTTGGGCCCCACCCACTTGAGCTATATTCTAGAAACAGTGACATTAGTGATATTTAAACAATCTCCTTTGTAGACTGATTGCATTTCCCAAGTATTCTACCAATAAATTGAAGTCTACCATCTGCATTACCCACAACTGAGCCTGTGTGATCGTCAGGATGAAACTGGGGGAAAATAAAGATGGAAAAGACTTCCTGTTATCTAGTGATAATATAATGACAACACACAGATGACAACAGTAAAGTTAGCTGTAAGTGTAGATGTTGCCTTAAGCCAAGGCACCTGGAAAAGGGTAGGGTGAAGCCAAGGCACCTGGAAAGGGCTAGAGTAAGTAGCATTATTATAAGGTTATTCAAGAAAGTTATTGTAAAGTCAAGCAAATGAGAACAGAGTAGAAAGAAATGCCAGCAAGAATATGTTGGCAACACTGATACTGTAAAGATCCGTAAAACTTTTGAGGGCTGCTAATTTTTGATGTTAGTGATTAAAAAGCTGCTGTAGAAGTGACAGTTAATTATAAGTTTAATTTTGTGCATCTGTAGCTGTTGTGTTAACATATGCAAGTAATTGAGATTCAGGTAGTGAACAGATTCATCTTGAAAGATACAAGCTAATGTCATACATAAGTTAGAACCAATAAGGAGAAAGTCCCACACCTTTCAAGTTAATGTATATTGTGTTGTTGCATGCAGGAAACACACAATCTTGTAATGCTGACAGTGTACAGACCACTAGCAGGAAGTATCTTAAGATTCATACTGCAGCTAGAAACAGTTTTAATAAGGTCAGAAAAACAACAAAAGGAAAAGGATATATTACTACTGACCATATATAGAAGGCATTGCATCGCAGACAGGCACAGTGAAAAAGACTGCTAAAATATTAAGCTGAAGCTACTGAAGACAGTGGATAAGTGCACATGAGTTGCGCTTGTCTGAATGTGTGTGTGATTTCTATTTTGGAAGGAGGACTTTGCCTGAAAACTGAATATTTTAGCAGTCTTTTTTTCATCATGCCTGTTTGTGACTCAACGGCTCCTCTATGTGGTGAGTAGCAGTCTATCCTTTCCATATCGTTATTGTTCCAAACAGAACTTACCATTGCTTTTGATAAGGTTTGGTAAGCCAATGTTTGTGGACAATTAAAAGCTGATTTTCGGCCAGATAGTATTGACAGAGATCATCTAGAATTGTTGTTGTTGTTGTTGTTGTTGTTGTTGTTGCTCAGCTTGGGGCATTTCCATTGTAAAATTCTCCATGAGGATTGAAGGACAAAGTGCAAGTGTCAAATCTGCTTTTAGACCCACCAACCTGTAGTTATTTAGCTGTAAAACTAATAGACAGTGGTCAAATTTTAATAAAATATTCTGACCGGTTAGGTACAGATCATAGAAGAAAAGCATTGTATTGCTGAATCATAAACTGTGATTTGATTGTAGTGTTTGAATAGAAATTACAGGAAGACAGCGTTAACAGAAAATTGAACTCTTTCTCAAACATATTCCTACAGCACTTTGAGTCTTGTTTCCTCCTAAAACAAGTAAGTGCAAAATTGAACAAAACAAAGGATAACTCCCGGGATTAAAGTATCTTGTTCTTGGAAGAGAGAGCTCTTTATACTTCAGAACACAAGCAATAATTAAGTTTGAAACTCCCATTACCACCAGTATGATATAATTGTCCACTTTGTCATTCAAAAGGCAAAATTTGTGTACTGTGCTAAAAAAAATAAAACACTTGCGATGTTCTATCTTCTAGAAATGTGTATAAGTTTATTTAGACTGAGTGCTGTTATCTTCAAGTCAGAACATTTGTACCAATAAAATATATTTCTACATTGACCATGTTGGTGCTCTTTTATCGACTTTGCCACCATAGGAGTTGAATCTTGTGCTGAAAACGTGTAAACTGTAACATGTTTTCAACTTTGTACTAAATATTAGAAATCGTCTTCTTACACACTTATGTTAGGTCTTCTGATTCAGTTATTTAATTTAGAACATTGCTTGTACAATTAGTGTTCATACTTTCAACTTGACATTAAATGAGTGAGCTCCGATATGAATGAATAGAACGATTTGACACATAACTCATTGTTATTTGCTCACCGTGGTGTTGCCCACATTGTCATGGCACTCTCTTTTCTCAGTGGCATGCCCCACCTCTCCAAGTCAGGATGTTGAAGCAAGAAATAAATTCAGAATCCAACAGGTACAACAAGTTGTGATAATCTTGCAATTTGCCATCCCAAATTGAAGATGTGCAAGGTCCATCCATATCAGTTCACCAGCATAAACAATGATAAAATCTCTAAAAAGTTTTGATTCCAAACTGTGTAACTAATTAATAATTTCAAGAATCACAATCATCATTCATCAACTAGGTAGCCATTGAGCAGCACAGCATAGTACACAAGTGATGTATTACACCACACACTACAAGAATGAGTCAAAAACTATGTAGAACTTTTCAAAAATATGAAACAAATTAAACTAGTCCCTCAATTAAAACTGAGCCCCCACCAAATAGTTCTCACAGTAATGGCAACATTTTCAAATAATTGACCACCAGATTCAATGATTACTTCCTCACAATGGCTGCAAACACTGTGCCTAAATAAACAACCAAATACATATGCATTAGATTTACTTGTGCAGGTACTGCATGCATCACCAACAGACACTGGTTTCAAAAATATAAACGCTTAAAAGGTTACAAAAATTCATCAGGCCACTAAAGAGTAGTAATTTTGATGGCTATGTTTGTGTTTCTAGCAGAATATTAAAATCTTGTGCCTATTTAAGAGGATTATCCATAAGCTATCTTTGTAGTCAGTCCATGACTCAGTGCATTTTTCCTGGCAGAAGTAAATATGCTGTAGTAACACACATCTACAAAACTGGAGATAAGCAAACCATTTGTATTTACAGACTAATCGCTTCTTCCAATCTTTGAGAAAGTTGCTCCAGCTGTTGCCTGCTAAACGTCTCCACAGCAGCAAGTTACATCTTTAGCTTTTCCTGTGTTTTCCTAGGACCATATTTCGTAAATTTTATGTCTTTTTCTGTTTAAAAGGTTTCATCTCTTACTTTTGACTGTAAGTGTAAATTCAGATAGTCTGTAGCGCAGTTTTCATGTCTTTTGAACAGCCAGCTACACAGTTCATTATGGCATCAGCATCCGTTGGTGACCTATCAAGAGAGTAGCAAGTTGCATATTTAGGTTTCTGTCTGCTTTTATAATTTCCTTCTTCAGTTTGTCTTGCTAGGATGTGTGCAGGCTGTGTGCAGATGTAGGAAGAACTGGTTGCAGTTCACAAACAGTTGCTATGATCAGAATGCCTTCAGGTTGCTGCCTCAGGGTGTAGCCATAGCGGAGAATCTGGTGTGTTGCATTGGACACCACAGATGTTTCTTGTCTCACCCACAGGCTCTGCTACTGAGACACCTCCTAGTGCACCTGACATGTTGGATCTGCCCTCAGACCAGCGTGAGTGGTGGGTGGTAACGCATTTGCTGTCGCTCGAGATGTAGGGGCAATTTGGAGGCTGGCTGCCAGGCCTCGCCTGTTCACCCTGTGAGTGAACAGGGAATGTCCAAGCAGGCACACATGGGGAGGGTTTGCTTGTTATTGGGAGCTCCAATGTTTGGCGCTTTATGACAGTCTTCGGAAGACACTGTTCAGGGCTGGCAAGATAGTGTGCACTCAGTACATCTGCTGACTTGCCTCATCCAAGATATTTATTTATTTATTTATTGTTCCGTGGGACCACATTAAGGAGAAGTCTCCATGGTCATGGAACGAGTCAATACATGAAATTATAACACGATTGTAGAAACAGATAAAATGAAATATAAGAAACATATTCGGGCGACAAGTCATTAGTTTAAATAAAGAAAATCAATAATGTAACACTGGAATTTGCTTAATTTTTTAGCTCTTCCAGGAGCTCCTCGACAGAATAGAAGGAGTGAGCCATGAGGAAACCCTTCAGTTTCGACTTAAAAGTGTTTGGGCTACTGCTAAGATTTTTGAGTTCTTGTGGTAGCTTATTGAAAATGGATGCAGCAGAATACTGCACTCCTTTCTGCACAAGAGTCAAGGAAGTGCATTCCACATGCAGATTTGATTTCTGCCTAGTATTAACTGAGTGAAAGCTGCTAACTCTTGGGAATAAGCTAATATTGCTAACAACAAACGACATTAAAGAAAATACATACTGTGAGGGCAATGTCAAAATTCCCAGACTATTGAATAGGGGTTGACAAGAGGTTTTTGAACTTACACCACACATAGCTCGAACAGCCCGTTTTTGAGCCAGAAATACCCTTTTTGAATCAGTAGAATTACCCCAAAAAATAATAACATATGACATAAGCGTATGAAAATATGCGAAGTAGACTACTTTTCGTGTTGAAATGTCACTTATTTCAGATACTGTTCTAATGGTAAATAAAGCGGCATTTAGTTTTTGAACAAGATCCTGAACATGGGCTTTCCACAACAGCTTACTATCTATCCGTACGCCTAGAAACTTGAACTGTTCCGTCTCGCTTATAACATGCCCATTCTGTCTGATTAAAATATCAGTTCTTGTTGAATTGTGAGTTAGAAACTGTAAAAACTGAGTCTTACTGTGATTTAGCATCAAATTATTTTCCACAAGCCACGAACTTATTTCATGAACTACATTATTTGATAATGTTTCAATATTACACACAAGATCCTTCACTACCAAGCTGGTGTCATCAGCAAACAGAAATATTTTTTTTGAATCACCGGTAATACTAGAAGGCATATCATTTATATAAATAAGAAACAGCAGTGGCCCCAGCACCGACCCTTGGGGAACGCCCCATTTAACAGTGCCCCATTGGGACTGAACATCATTACCACTCTCAATATTGCGGAGGATTACCTTCTGCTTTCTGTTCTTAAAGTAGGAGGCGAACCAATTGTAAGCTACTCCCCTTACTCCATAATGTTCCAACTTCTGCAGTAATATTTTGTGGTCAACACAGTCAAAAGCCTTCGTTAAATCAAAGAAAACACCTAACGTTCGCAACTTTTTATTTAATCCGTCCAAAACCTCACAGAGAAAAGAGACTATAGCATTTTCAGTTGTTAAGCCATTTCTAAAACCAAACTGTACATTTGACAGCAAATTATGTGAATTTAAATGCTGCAGTAACCTTGTATATACAACCCTCTCAATAACTTTAGCAAACACCGATGGCATAGAAATGGGTCTATAATTGTGAACATTATCCCTGTCTCCCTTTTTATAAAGTGGCTTCACTACCGAGTACTTTAATCGGTCAGGAAACCGACCACTCCTAAGGGAAAAGTTACAGATATGGCTAAGTACTGGGCTAACATACATGGAACAATACTTCAGTATTCTGCTAGATACCGCATCATATCCATGAGAGTTCTTGGTCTTTAGTGATTTAATTATTAACTCAATCTCCCTCTTGTCAGTATCATGGAGGAGCACTTCAGGTAACAGTTTCGGAACACTTTTTTCTAAGAGCGCTATATGATTCCCTGTTGGGACTAGGTTTCTA
Organism: Schistocerca nitens; assembly: GCF_023898315.1. Taxonomy (NCBI): domain Eukaryota; kingdom Metazoa; phylum Arthropoda; class Insecta; order Orthoptera; family Acrididae; genus Schistocerca; species Schistocerca nitens. Next base: position 601,543,058 of record NC_064619.1, on the reverse strand, counting down.
TTTAGTTCACCTGCTATATTCAGAAAGTGATTATTAAATACTGTACATATATGCGACTTATCAGTAACATGGACATCCCCACTACGCACTGATTCTATATTCTCGACCTGTCTCTGCAGACCAGCCACTTCCTTTACGACTGACCATATGGTTTTAATTTTATCCTGAGACTTAGCTATTCTGTCTGCATACCACATACTTTTTGCTTTCCTAATAACTTTTTTAAGCACCTTACAATACTGTTTGTAATGGGCTGCTGCATTTAGATTTTGACTGTTTCTAACGTTTTGATATAATTGCCACTTTGTTCTTCAAGATATTTTTATCCCTTTAGTCAGCCACCCAGGCTGCCTGTTTGTGCTAGTACCCTGTTTTGAACGTTCTAACGGGAAGCAACTTTCAAAGAGCACGAGAAAAGTCTTGAGGAAAGCATTATATTTATCGTCTACTGTATCAGCACTATAAACATCTTGCCACTCTTGTTCCTTGATAAGGTTTACAAAAGTCTGTACAGCAACTGGATCAGCTTTCCTAAAAAGTTGGTAACTATATTTAACATGTGTTGCAGCACAAAAATCTTTTAGACTTAAAATTTGTGCATCATGATCTGAAAGGCCATTCACCTTTTTGCTAACAGAATGCCCTTCTAGTAATGACGAATGAACAAAAATATTGTCTATGGTTGTTCTACTGTTCCCTTGCACTCTCGTTGGAAAGAATACGGTTTGCATAAGATTATATGAATTAAGGAGGTCTACCAGCAACCTTTTCCTTGCACAATCACTTATACAATTAATATTGAAGTCACCACATATAACTAACTTTTTGTATTTCCTATAAAGTGAACCAAGAACCTCCTCTAGCTTTAGCAAAAATGTTGTGAAATCGGAGTCTGGGGATCTATAAATAACAACAGTAAGAAGTTTAGCTCCACTAAATTTAACCACACCTGCCACTCTTGTTCCTTGATAAGGTTTGCAAAAGTCTGTACAGCAACTGGATCAGCTTTCCTAAAAAGTTGGTAACTATATTTAACATGTGTTGCAGCACAAAAATCTTTTAGACTTAAAATTTGTGCATCATGATCTGAAAGGCCATTCACCTTTTTGCTAACAGAATGCCCTTCTAGTAATGACGAATGAACAAAAATATTGTCTATGGTTGTTCTACTGTTCCCTTGCACTCTTGTTGGAAAGAATACGGTTTGCATAAGATTATATGAATTAAGGAGGTCTACCAGCAACCTTTTCCTTGCACAATCACTTATACAATTAATATTGAAGTCACCACATATAACTAACTTTTTGTATTTCCTATAAAGTGAACCAAGAACCTCCTCTAGCTTTAGCAAAAATGTTGTGAAATCGGAGTCTGGGGATCTATAAATAACAACAGTAAGAAGTTTAGCTCCACTAAATTTAACCACACCTGCACAACATTCAAACACCTTTTCAGTGCAGTACTTTGAAACATCAATTGACTCAAATGGGATACCGTTTTTCACATACATGGCTACTCCCCCACACCGTAAAGAGCTCCTAGAAAAGCTGCCAGCCAACCTGTATCCTGGTAAAGGAAGCCTCTGAATTATCTCCTTATTTAAGAAGTGTTCAGATATACCAATAATTTCAGAGTCAACATCTATAAGCAGTTCACTAACTTTATCTCTAATACCTTGTATATTTTGAAACAGTTCCACGAAATGCACATTCATGTTGCCAGTCTGAGTGGCTATCTTTTCCAGGTCACCATCTATGTCATACTCCCCATCCTTATCAATACTATTACCAGCCCCACCCACAATCACTACCTGATCCTCTTTAGTAAAATCCCTACATAACCCCCCTATGTTAAAAGTCACCTGAGCCAATCCTGCATTAGGCTTCACAATGCTGGTGACCTTGTACTCACTCCCCAAAACTTCCTGCAACTGCTGGCCTACACCTCTACCATGAGAACTACCTAACAGCAGAACCTTCTTCTTTCTCTTAGACTTTGCAACTGTCCTAGCCACCGTAACTGCTGAGGTCTGCTGCATACTTCCTACATCTACAGCTCAGCTACTAGAGATTCCTCTCCTCTAGACTCTGACAGTTGGTCATATCTATTACAAACACCAATAGTAAAAGTATCTGAAAATCTCCTTCTCCTAGCAGATCTCTTGCCAACAGCCAGCTCCCATTCCCCAACCCCCTTCTCCCTCCTCATCCTATCTAGCTCCTCCTGTGCGTTTTTCAACTGCACCTGAAGGGCACAGATCTTACGCTCCTGCTCCTCTATCAACTTACTCTTGCTGCATAACCTGCAGTTCCAGGAGAGGATCTCACCAGAATGCCCACTGGCTTCCCCACTGCACTCCCCCCAGTGAAAATACTTCGAACAAGTCTCACACCGCAATCCACTACTCACGAACCTACGGCAAAGCCCGCACTTCTCACTCATGGTAAAATTTTACAGTTATTGAAACAAGAAAACAACTTTATCTAAGTTCCGCTACTACAACAAGAAGATGTTAAAAACTGACTACAATAATCACAAACTTGCTCTATACTACAGTAACTACTATTATTGACAGTATTAATCAACAACAAATGAGAATATAACAAAATACTAACACAGAAAGAAAATCAAACGTCATAACGAAACTGAAAGCAGTTCGCAAAAATTTCTTCTGAAGTTATTTCACCAGAAAACACCACGAACACCGGTTGAAGACTACTAAAGTTCCTAAATAAACTACTATACACAAACAATTAATTAGTACTTAGCTTTTGATGCGCCGCTACAGCTGCAACTGACCGTCTTTCCAGCTGCTATCGAGCAAAGGGGCCAGTCATCTGCAAATTGTGGCTCACAACGGCACCAACAGTACATTGGTTCTGAGGTCATCCTCAGTATGTACAGGCACCTGGAGGAGGTGGTGAAAGCTGTTATCCTCATGCTTGGAGTGCAAGCATAGCCCACAATTTGCAGCACTGTTGATCGGGGTCCTTTGGTTTGGAGCCGAGTGGAGGGCCTCACCCAAAAGCTTTGTTGACTCTATGACAGTCTTGGGTGCATATTTTTGGACATGCATTATCGGGTGGAGTATTTTAGGACTGTCCATGATAGGTCAGGTGTGCACTACACAAAGGAAGCAGCTTCTTGGGTAGTAGAGTACTTGTGGAGTGCACATGGGTGTTTTTTAGGCAAGGCAGTAGTCTTGAGGTACCTGATCAACACTCACTAGTCGATACGCAGATACTGAAATCAGACTGCATTTGGAGTAAAGGTGCTTTGACTGTCAAAATTTTATCAGTAAATTGCCAAATTATTCGTAACAAAGTTTCCAAATTTACTGCCATCCAGGAAAGTTCTCATGCTCAAATTATTCTTGGGACCAAGAGCTGGCTGAAACCTAAAGTGGAAAGCTCTGAGATGTTTAGTGAATCGTGGAACATATATTAGAAAGACAAGTTTGAGGTCATAGGAAGGGGAGTGTTCATTGCAGCTGACAAAAATATTGTCTCTATTGAGGTCAAAGCTGAGTGTGACAGTGAAGTTATCTGGCCACATATAAAAAGTGTAGCTGAAACAAAGTGAATTGTTGGATTATTACCATCCACCTGATTCCACTGTGACAGTTCTAGAATCATTCAAAGAAAGTCTATGGTAAGTAACATGTAAATATGCAGATCATGCAATTCTAGTTGGAGGCGACTGTAACCTATCAAATATAGACTGAGACATCTATAGACTCACTGCAGGGGTACAGACATAGTCTTATGAAGTACTTTTGAAAACATGTTTTCCAAAAACAGTCTTGAGCAGTTCAGTTGCCATCTAGTTCAGTTGCCCACACCCAATGGAAATATCTTAGACCTTGTAGCTACAAATAGGCCAGACCTTATTGATGGTGTCAGTATAGGGAGACAGATTAGTGATCACGATCTTATCATAGTGACTACGGTTGTTGTTGTTGTTGTGGTCTTCAGTCCTGAGACTGGTTTGATGCAGCTCTCCATGCTACTCTATCCTGTGCAAGCTTCTTCATCTCCCAGTACCTACTGCAGCCTACATCCTTCTGAATCTGCTTAGTGTATTCATCTCTTGGTCTCCCTCTACGATTTTTACCCTCCACGCAGCCCTCCAATACTACATTGGTGATCCCTCGATGTCTCAGAACATGTCCTACCAACTGATCCCTTCTTCTAGTCAAGTTGTACCACAAGCTCCTCTTCTCCCCAATTCTATTGAATACCTCCTCATTAGTTATGTGATCTACCCATCTAATCTTCAGCATTCTTCTGTAGCACCACATTTTATAAGCTTCTATTCTCTTCCTGTCTAAACTATTTATCGTCCACGTTTCACTTCCATACATGGCTACACTCCATACAAATACATTCAGAAACAACTTCCTGACATTTAAATCTATACTCGATGTTAACAAATTTTTCTTCTTCAGAAACACTTTCCTTGCCATAGCCATTCTACATTTTATATCCTCTCTACTTCGACCATCATCAGTTATTTTGCTCCCCAAATAGCAAAACTCCTTTACTACTTCAAGTGTCACATTTCCTAATCTTATTCCCTCAGCATCGCCCAACTTAATTCAACTACATTCCATTATCCTCGTTTTGCTTTTGTTGATGTTCATATTATATCCTCCTTTCAAGACACTGTCCATTCAGTTCAGCTGCTCTTCCAAGTCCTTTGCTCTCTCTGACAGAATTACAATGTCATCGGCGAACCTAAACATTTTTACTTCTTCTCCATGAATTTTAATACCTACTCCGAATTTTTCTTTTGTTTCCTTTACTGCTTGCTCAATATACAGATTGAATAACATCGGGGAGAGGCTACAACCCTGTCCCACTCCCTTCCCAACCACTGCTTCCCTTTCATGCCCCTCGACTCTTATAACTGCCATCTGGTTTCTGTACAAATTGTAAATAGCCTTTCGCTCCCTGTATTTTACCCCTGCCACCTTTAGAATGTGAAAGAGAGTATTCCAGTCAACATTGTCAAAAGCTTTCTCTAAGTCTACAAATGCTAGAAACGTAGGTTTGCCTTTTCTTAATCTTTCTTCTAAGATAAGTCGTAAGGTTAGTATTGCCTCACGTGTTCCAACATTTCTACAGAATCCAAACTGATCTCTCCCAAGGTCCGCTTCTACCAGTTTTTCCATTCGTCTGTAAAGAATTCGCGTTAGTATTTTGCAGCTGTGACTTATTAAACTGATAGTTCGGTAATTTTCACATCTGTCAACACCTACTTTCTTTGGGATTGGAATTATTATATTCTTCTTGAAGTCTGAGGGTATTTCAGCTGTCTCATACATCTTGCTCACCAGATGGTAGAGTTTTGTCAGGACTGGCTCTCCCAAGGCCGTCAGTAGTTCTAATGGAATGTTGTCTACTCCCGGGGCCTTGTTTCGACTCAGGTCTTTCAGTGCTCTGTCAAACTCTTCACGCAGTATCGTATCTCCCATTTCATCTTCATCTACATCCTCTTCCATTTCCATAATATTGTCCTCAAGTACATCGCCCTTGTATAGACCCTCTATATACTCCTTCCACCTTTCTGCTTTCTCTTCTTTGCTTAGAACTGGGTTTCCATCAAAGCTCTTGATATTCATGCAAGTGGGTCTCCTTTCTCCAAAGGTCTCTCTGATTTTCCTATAAGCAGTGTGTTTAAGAAATTGTTTACACAAAAGTATCATACAAACATACTGTCATTTGAGTATTGCACAGAGTCATATATGGAGAACATAGTAATAAGCATCCCAGGTGAAGCGAAACAACTGAAAGAGTTGAAAACAAATAAGTTGTCAGGTCTGGATGGAATCCCAATTCTATTTTACAACGAGTATTCTATAGCATTGGCCCCTTACTTGCCGGCCGCGGTGGCCGAGCTGTTCTAGGCATTTCAGGCCGGAACCGCGCGACTGCTACAGTCGCAGGTTCGAATTCTGCCTCAGGCATGGATGTGTGTGATGTCCTTAGATTAGTTAGGTTTAAATAGTTCTAAGTTCTATGGGACTGATGACCTCAGATGTTAAGTCCCGTAGTGCTCAGAGCCAGCCCCTTACTTGGTTTCCAGTTATCGCAATTCTCTCAGCCAGTGCAAAGTCATAAGCAACTGGAGAAAAGGACAGGTGACTCCTGTATATAAGAAAAGTGAAAGAACGGACCCACAAAATTACAGATCAGTATCATTAACATTAGTTTCCTGCAAAATTCATGAAGATATTCTGAATTCGAATATCACAAATTTCCTAGAGACAGAAAGGCTTATGTCCATGAATCAGCATGGTTTTAGAAAGCATCGCTCATGCAAAACTCAGCTTGCCCTTTTCTCAAATGAGTTACTGTGAATTACAAATGAAGGGCAACAGGCCTACAGTCCACCACTTACCGTTTGGTGGCTTGTGGAGTATGTATGTAGATGTAGATAGAGAAGAAAAGAGTACAATATTTTATTCGTTTTTTAATATTTTTTCATACAATAAGCTTTGTCAAAGTTTGTGGCGGAGTCAAGATTTATTCAGTAACCAGTCAAAAACATAGGAAACAACTAGCTTATTTAACAACTAAAAAATTTTCTGTATCACTTAAAAGACATATATTTATTAGTTTCTGGGAATTCCTCAATTGAATCCACTGTATTTTAGCCATGTTTATAATATGCTCTTATATTTATTTAGTGGTGTTGTATGAGCTCGGTATGGTAACTTACTGAAAAATTGTATGCTCATGTGGTTATAATTATTAGGGACTACAGCACATATTGAGGAACACAAATCCAAGTGACTGTTTCTGGTATTTTGTACATGCTACATTAAATCTCATGTTGAAATTTTCCAGATTAAAGTAGATTCTGCAGGACTCCCTGTGCCATAGTCCTACTGAACATTTGATTATATTTTTATACCATCTGAAAATACATTTAGCTCCTGGGAAGTTGTTCCGGAGCAAAAGTCCATACTGCAGATTGGAAAGAAAGAAAACAAGATGGGACTGGAGTGACAGCTATTTACTCACACTGTTCCTTAATCCATGCATATTATAGAAGTGTGTATTTGTATGTGTGTTTTCAACATCTCCTCCTAAACACCTGGTCCAATTTCAACCAAACTTAATACACACATCCCTTACTGTCAGGCAACTGTTGCTGTGGGGGGTAAGAATCACCTACCTATCATAGTTAAGAGGATATGACATCATAAACAATGAGCTGCACGATGTTTAAATGTGTTAATTCTTTGCTACTAACCGTATTCACAATAAGTTACACAAGCATTATCCATATGTGTGCTAAATGCGCCTAGAAAAGTATATCATACTGCCACATATAGTTCAGGATATATGATGTGAACACCAAGATGCATGAAAAACTACCACATTGTATGTGTCATTAAATTATTCTTTGCCACCAGCCCCTCCAACCAAAGCTAATCCATTCCCAACATCGAACCCTGTCTGCCCCAGTTCATACCACCATCCAACTAGGTCACTCCCACCTAACTGTCCTCCGTTCACATTCCAAGAATTCCTAACTTCCAACCTGGCCTCACCATCCTTTCCCAGGTCCCTCCCATAAAGAACAACAACCTTTCAGCAGAAGAAATGACTGCCCTAAACAAACTAAAAACAGATCCTGATTTGATCACCCTACCTGCAGACAAAGATTCCTTTATTGTTGTGATGAACCAGTGTGACCAACTAGCAGAGGGCCTCTGCCAGTTGTCTGAAACCTTCACCTACAAGCTCTGCCAAAATGACCCCATCCCAGAAGTCCAATATAACCTCCACTCCCTGCTGAAATCCTTTGGCTTAGGCCCTTCTCAGACCTCTCCCCTGAATCCATCTCTGTACTCACCCCAACAACAGTCTGCATACCCACCTTCTACATGCTTCCAAAAATGCACAAACTTAACAATCCTGGATGCAACATTGTGCCTGGTTACAGTTCTCCCAACGAAAGAATCTTGGCTCTTGTTGATCAACATCTACAACCAATTGTCCAGAACCTAGCCTCTCACGTTAAAGATACCAACCACTTCCTGCATTGGCTCTCCATCATCCCCATACCCTTATCTACCATATTCCTACTAGTCACTTCTGATGCAACCTGCTTACATACCAACATCCCTCATGCCCATGACCTGGCTGCGATTGAACACTACCTCTCCCACCGCTCTGCAGATTTCAGATCTGCCATTTCATTCCTTGCACTGCTAACCAACTACATCCTAACCCATAACTCTTTCATCTTTGGAGGGCATATATACAAACAAATTCATGGCACAGCTATGGCCACCCACATGGCACCCTCTTATGCCAACCTCTTCATGAGCCACCTAGAGGAAACATTCTTAGCTTCCCAATATCACAAACCCCTGGTCTGGTTCAGGTTTATCGATGACATCTTTGTAACCTGGACCCAAGGCCAGGGCACCTTACCCTCATTCCTCCACAATCTCAACACCTTCTCTCCCATCCACTTCATTGGTCCTCATCAATTCACCTTCCTAAATGTCGATCTCCTCTTCTCAGATGGCTCCATCCACACTTCAGTCCATATCAAATCCATTAATCACCAACAGTTCCTGCATGTTGGTAGCTGCCACCCCTTCCACACCAAAAGATCCCTCCCAAATAGCCTGGACACCCATGGTAAATGCATGTACAGTGATGAGAACTCCCTCATCCAGTATGCTGAAGGACTCACAAAGGCTTTTGCAGACAGCCAATACCCTCCAGACATAATTCACAAACAGATCTCCTGTACCATATTCTCACACTCACCTGATCCTCACAGCCATCCGAAAAACCAGCCACAAAGAAGCACCCCCCCCCCCCCCCCCCCCGTTTCACCCAGTACCACCCTGGACTCGAACAACTGAACGATGTCCTTTGTCATGGCTTTGATTACCTATCATCATACCCTGAAATGAGGGACATACTACCCAAGATACTTCCGACCCCTCCCAAAGTGGTGTTCCGCTGCCCAACCAACCTCCACAACATCCTAGACCATCCCTATGCCTCTCCCACCTCCATCCTCTGCCACAGGAATCGTATGCCTGTGGAAGACCCAAATGCAAGGCCTGCCCAATCCATCCACCCAACACTACCTACTCCAGTGATGTCACAGGCTTATCGTACCCCATCAGAGGCCATGCCACATTACAAACAAGGTCTGCCGCAATCACTAAACAGCATTTTAGATTGGTATGACAACCTGTCAACTAGAATGAATGGCCACTACCGAACTGTTGCCAAAAACAAAATGGACCACCCAGTGACACAACATGCAGCAGAGCACAACATGTGAGATTTCAATGGCTGCTTCACAGCGTGTGCCATATGGATCCTCCCCACCACCACCAGCTTTTCTGACATGCATGTATGGGACTATCCTTATAGCACATCTTTCACTCCCATAACCTTTCTGGCCCAAACCTAAGGTAACTCACTGTCCTCAGACCCCCACCCAATAGTGTGTGTGTGTGTGTGTGTGTGTGTGTGTGTGTGTGTGTGTGTGTGTGTGTGTGTGTGTGTGTGTGTGTGTGCGCGCGCGCGCGCGCCCACTCTTCCACAAGCCGCTAGACGCTTGTTCCGATCCCTCCTACCTGCCTCCTGCCTCTCTCCATTCCTCACCCCACACCCCCACCTCACCCCAGTACACTCACCATGGGCCAGGAAAGAGCTGGAAGTTGACTGAGCACAATGTAGGGAGACAGGCATGTGCATATGAGTGACTGTGTGTGTGTTTGTGCGTGTGTTTTTCCTACAAGCTTGAAAAAGGAAGTGCACTCCGAAAGCTAGCTAAGCTCTGTACCTGTTGTTCGGGTACCTGTCGACGAAACAGCACTTCCGCCTTTTGGTGAGTCATCTCCTTTCTTCCTAAATAATACATAATTCTCAACCTGAACTTTCTGTACATTATTAAAACACAAAATATTACATACATACAAGTAAAAGTGAAAGATACTGTACTAAAGCAACATCAATACACAGTCTCTCTTCAAAAAATTCAGTGGGCAAGAGTATCATGGACTAATGCTACTTTACTCCAGTACAACAAGCTATGGTGTTAGATGGAACTAGTGTAGACACACTATTGAATGTACCATCTAAAATTTTTATGGGATTCATACATACATTTTCCATAAAATTATTAAAATCTATAATCATAATTAAATGTACTATGGATTAATGTTACAGTGGAAGCATTTTAACAGAAGATGCAAAATTATAAATGTAAGCAGAAGATCAAATAAAGAAAGTATTTGAATGCTAAATTTTCATAAAATAGAGACGGTGTAACATAATTATGACTTTATTGTTAGACGTATAGCAAGGTTGTTAATTAAAATTAAAAAGAAATGTTGGACATTACTATAACTGCCCTCTTTGACTATTGTGTTTACCTGGAATATTTACGCTGGAGTTGTGACCAGATAATCCACAACTTGCACCTGAACATGCACCTGTTGGAGGACAGGAAGGCACCAGCTCCAACATAACCCAGCATTTTTTGAATTGCTACACCAGCCGGTCTTCAGATACATCAAAATATCAGTTTCATCTGAAGTAGTTTTGTTCATTAAGCAAATGGTATGGATCTCTCTTAACATGAACAAAGATTTCTATTTCTTCCAGTATGTTTAAAGTGTAGCTTCTCGGTGGCTTGTATAAAATTTCCAGATTAAGAACTTACAAGTATGCTTACAATTAAAAGTCAAAATAATAAGTCGGAACAGAATAAAGCTAAAATCACAAAGGCAGTTAAGAGCAATTGCATTGTTATCATTCAGGATTATGGCTATGCACAAAAAATGATGTAGTTTTGTAATTGCAACAATATTAAAGCATCCAATCACTGAATTTCAGAAGACAGTAAACATAAACTTGCAAAGAGTAAATTTTTTTATGACAATAAATAAATGAAGAAAATGATCATGATGAATCTGCCCATTTCAGAGATAAGTGCAAAAATTGAACTGCATAAAGCCAAGCATTTGATTAAACTTATTTTTAATAATGTGTCCCACCCTAATTATGAAATTAATAAAGAATGTGATAAAGGAATTGAAGCACCTTATAGTTTTAGCAGATTGTGTAATGTGAATAATTGTTTTGTATTCACTAAGGATATTAAGATTCCAAAAGGAGTGGCACTTACTTCATTCAATATTGAAAACTTAAAATGTAAACTTAGCTGTCAGTGAAATTCTAGACATTATAAAGAAGAATCTCTTGTCACATAGAAAGGTGAGTTGTGGTGAGTGTGTTGATCTCATAGAAATTTTAAAATTAGGTCTATCCTTTGATTAATTCAAACTTAATGACAGAATAGTTTATCAACATGACAGGTTATCCATGGGGAACAGTTTGGCCTAAACCATGGCCGAGATTTCTATTAAAAAACTTGAGAACAGTTTTTTCCAATGTGAATCCACTAATATTAGATATGGTTATTTATTAAAGATGATGTAGATTATATTACTGTACTACTTTATAAAGGTGATAAGGGTTAAGTGTCTCCAGTAGCAGAAAAAATCAGCACACTGCAACTAAAAATTTCAATTTACTGTTGAATTTTAAAAAGAGGATAGCATTTGTTTTCTTGACATCACAATAACTAACATAACTGGAAAATATTGATTGTGAGTGTTCAGAAAACTGATGATGACAGATACATTCATAAATTTAGACTGTACCCACCCAACAAGTTACTAATGGACCTATTATAGATAGTTAGCCCATGGGATCCTAAAACTTTCACTTGAAAAAGAACTTCCATACGCACATGCAAGAAGTCTACCAATTTTACATAAAGCACTGAAAAGATACACTTTAGACAAACTGGAAGAAATGGTGTTTCAACATCTTTCTAATCCTGCTGGTGTAGCAATTTGGTGAATGCTAACAGCACAAGTAGACACTATGGCTATGCCATAAGTAAACATGATGGCTACAAGCTGGCAACAGTACCAATATCCAACATTCCATTTTAATTATAATTAATGCCCTTGCTATTTTTGCAATAATAAAGTCATCGTTATGTTATATCAGTCCTGTTTTATGCAAATTTAGTTGTACATACTTCCTTTATAAGAACTTATGCTTGTTTTCATAATTTTGTGCTGTACAAGGGTCATTCCATCAGTCACAGTAACTATGGTATATCGTGCAAACATGTGGCATCACCATAATCCCAATAAATACATTCGAAAACCGATGGCTAACAGTACTGAGATTGTGACTGCATGAGAGGATGACTCAGTACCAGTGCCTGAACATTCAGTGTGATCCTGGCCATCCTACAAGATGGATATGAGCAGAACACCGAGCATACATGAAAGTTGCCTTTCTTTATGGCAGAAATGGTACTTCATGTCATGGAGAACTACAAGCAACTGTAGGTGACAGAGCATTGCCCCATTGAACAGCTGCATGTTGAGTGGAGGCTCACCGACATGGACATGCAGTACCAACAGACTTGCCACAAAGTTGGCAGCCCATGTCTGCCCATACTGAGCTGTTCATGGCTGTTATTGGACTGTGTTCAATAGATGACCAATGTTAGTCTGTGCAAGACTTAACAAATGAATGAGAAAGCTGAGGACAACAGTGTTCCACATTTTATAGCAGGACCTGAAGGTGTGCAAGAAGTGTTCAAAATGGGTACCACATTGGTTAACAAAGATGTTGAAGTTGACACAATTTGAGACCGGCCGTATCAACCTGGATTGATTTGAGCTGAAAGGAAATGACGTGCACAGTCGCATTATTGTGATTGACGAAATGTAGGCACAAGTGTATAAACCAGAATAGTGTTATGTAGGTTCATCACAATGCCACAAGGTGTAACAGAATCCATCACACATTAAGGTCATGCTCAGTTTGCTGTATGTCAGCCACAATATACCGCAACTCTCTGCTGTACCTTCTGTGATGTACACTTTGGTGAAAACATCTCGCACTCGTGGATAATGCAGTGATCTCCATGGTAATGCTATAGCCCCCTCTGCAGACGTTATCAAGAATTGTTTGTAGCAGTGGGGGTGGGAAACCCTCCCCGCCCACTCTGTTCACCAGACCTCAATCCATGTGACTTTGACCTCATTCCACAACTGAAGAAACCGTTGTGTGGGAGGTGCTTTGCAAACAGGGTGGATGTTGTTGTTGTGGTCTTCAGTCCAGAGACTGGTTTGATGCAGCTCTCCATGCTACTCTATCCTTTGCAAGCTTCTTCATCTCCCAGTACCTACTGCAACCTACATACTTCTGAATCTGTTTAGTGTATTCGTGTCTTGGCCTCCCTCTACAATTTTTACCCTCCACGCTGCCCTCCAATACTAAATTGGTGATCACTTTATGCCTCAGAATATGCCCTACCAACCGATCCCTCCTTATAGTCAAGTTGTGCTACAGATTTCTCTTCTCTCCTATTCTATTCAATACCTCCTCATGAGTTCATTGTGGTCAGAGTCCACATCTGCCCCTGGAAATATCGTACAATTCAAAACCTGGTTCCTGAATCTCTGTTTTACGATTATATAATCTATCTGAGACCTACCAGTATCTCCAGGCTTCCTCACATGGTGGATCGCCTAATGGAATTTTGACAACAGGTGACACACATTGATGACAATGACAATGGTGTTTAGAGCTCTCCCCATTGATAGCAATGCTGTGGGGATGTACTGGGGGACTATTTTGAAGGATAGTAGATGATTCTGATTCATTTTTGTTCCATTTGTACTCGTGCACAATAAATTTATGCAGAGTTCCAGTGAGTGTGTGTCATTTCACTCTTTGCTGTGACCTCCTCTACTGGAATCCTATTTTATTTAGGTGTTTATATAAATTATGTATGTCATTTATTTTTTATTCAACAAAACCATAAAAAATAGTGTAATCACAATTTCTCTTTAAGCAGCTGGTGCTGAGTAATTTTTCTAGTAAATAAAATAAAATGTCATCACACTGGACATGTGTGGAAACTGCGACAGAATAGCGAGAAATGTTTAACAGTGTGAAGACTGCCAACACTTTTTTTCATGTTGGGTACTGTGTAGCAACCAGCAAGGATAGAGATGTGGTTAGTTTTTGGGATTGATCTGGCAGTAGCACAGGAAGAACTGAAATAGTTGAGAGCTGTAGCGCAGCAATAAAGTTAGGAATAGGAAGATGACTAAATTGTGGTCAAGCAGGCCAGATCAGGCAACAGGTTTAAGATATGCTGCTAGTCTACTAGATTTAGTTTAGATGTCTCCGACAGCAACATTGCTCTGGAAATCATAAACAGAAGCGTGCAGACAATCCAAGGAATTTAAGATCACTGACAAGACAGGAGAAAAAGTGCAGTCAAAGATTGGTAGTAGTCACATGGATTTAAAAAAAAAAAAAAAAAAAAAAAAACACAAAGATTCTTCTGCTAAGGATTAGTTCCGGCAGGGGCATGTTTGAACTAGCACAGACATCACTGGTTAGCAAATGCAAGTAACTAGTATTTGCAAACCAAGTGCATGGCTTAGTGATATCATCTGTGGTTTACATTCTTGGGTGAAAGATATTGGTAAAGAAGGTCACGTAGCAGTTATTGGAGGGTGCTGGGAACATTTTGAACCTTAACCACAACCAGAAAATTGCGGTTGACATCAAGGACATAGCTGGGATGCTCCTCACACAAATGTGAAGATGGTGTCACTCTTTGAGTGCTATGACAAATTCTGGATGAAGCTATCTGCTGAATGTGTTTAATGGCGAGCTTCAAGAGTCTCTCAGCAGAATGAGGCAACCACATGTGGTTGTGATTAATTTGTCACTTCTTGCATAGTCACACTAAACTTAGCACGGTCTACATATGTATGTTGTTCTGGTTAGAGGTTACTTGCGTGACTAATTTCCAGAAGCATTCAGTGTTCAATCCCTGTGATATGTAGCATTTTCACTAGGTGTTTTTAGGATAAATGTCTCCAAAAGACGGAGCTGCTTAATAACTGTAGACACACAACAGTAAATGGAGAAAAAAAATGGCAGTTTAGACAGTGCAAATGTTAACTATCATAATGCAATTTTGACATTTCTATCAAAACATAGGAAGCTCGTTCAGAAAGAAAATGAGCTTCTCATATCATACCAGACATGGAGAAATCTAAACATATTTCCAAAGATATGCTACGCATAAAACATCATTTGGAAGTCACGGGGATTGAACACATGCATCTACATGGATGCAAGTTAGTATCACATTACTGTAGGTGTAACAAGAAGAAAGGGCTAATGTCTCCATACACAAAAAGCGATATAAAGTCCCAAGCCATAGACCACTGTGAATATTGAATTGAACAGCTATTTGAGAGTTGTATTTCAGTAGTAAGTTTCGAAACATACAAGATAGTAGGTCTATTTCAGTTCTCGATTAAATTTTACTTTGATACACGATAACTGTTCTGACAGTCTATAGGCCCCCAATAGGAAATGTTTTAAAAGTCATTAAGCAATTAGAAGTGGGCACTAATAGTGCTAATTAGAAATAATTGAAAAGTGATTGTATATGGAGATTTTAATATAGATTTCATCTAGGATATTTCAGATATATGGCATTCAGAGTTACTGATATCCAACATTAATTTGACTTTTGAAGTAACATTCCCAGCAAAGACGAAACAGTGACTGATAATTTCTAAATCTATCTTTAAGGATGAAGTTACTATCCGCATCCCTTCAGAACCTCACCACCTTTCCACCCATATGCTTCACTGAGTCCTCCTCAGCCCAACACGTCATTCTTCAATGTCAAATTCCACTTCACAGATGGCTCCATCAGCTACCCCATTCACATCAAACCTACCAGCCATCAACAATACTTCCATTCTGACAACTGCTAACCATCCCACACCAAAAAGTCCTTTCTATAAAGCATTGCCACTTGCAATCGGCACATTAGCTGTGATGAGCAGTCCCTCTCCAAATATGCGGAGGGTCGTGCTGGGGTCTTCACAGCTGGAAATTACTTTTCACATCTTGTCCAGAAACAAATCTCCATCTTGTCTCCTCAGTCACTTACCATTCCTCACACACAAACTGAATGGTTATAAAGGAGCAGCCCCTTGTGACTCTGTAACAGCCAGAATTGGAGCAACTGGACCATGTTCTTCGCCAGGGTTTCAACTGCCTCTCATCATGCCATGAAATGCGAAATGTCCTCCACACATTTCCCAAAGGGATATTCCACCACCCAGCCAACCTACACAAAATCCTCGTCTGCCCTATTCCACTCCTGCTCCAAAGCCTTTGCCCTATGACTTGTATCCATGTACCTTTGTCCTGAATATGAAAACTGTCTGATGCATGCTACCAATATCACCATCTCCAGTCCTGCCACAGACACATACTGTCCCATACAGTGCAGGGCTACCCCTAGAAGCAGCCATGTAATCTACCAACTTAGCTGCAACAACTGTGCAGCATTTTATGAGGCATGTTCAGAAAATAAGTGTACTGTGACCATAATGTTAATTAGCTACACTGAGTGGTAGAGAGGGGATATCCTGACCAGAGTGAGCATTGCAGAAACATGTAGTACCTAACTCACCTTGTAGTGTCCAGTTCCATGCAAAATGTCGGTAAGAAATCCTGGCAAGTGCGAGCCACATGCTGTGATCTGCCTCCTACTCAAGGATGGAATAAGACCTATCAAAATTTTTCGGGAATCAAAATGATTTACAATGAAGGTTTTACGAATGGAATGAGTGTGTTTAAGTGTTGTAGGAAGTTTAGTGGAGACAGAACAAATGTTCATATGAACAGGGTAGCCAGTGGCCTTCCATTTTAACTGATAAGTTGGTGCAAAAAAATCTAGGAAACTGTTGGTGAAGACTGCCAGTTGACAGTGGATGAAATTTCTGCAATGTTTCCACAACTCTCCAGAATGCTCATATACAAAACACTCATAGAAATGCTGGGATACTGGAAACTGTGTGCAAGATGGGTCCCAAAACAGCTGACAGAGCAGCATAAGACAAACCAAGTCACTTTCTAGAGTGACTTGAATTGGAAAGTGAGGACTTTCAGAGCTCTATTGTGGGTAGAGATGAAACACGGGTGGCTCATTACACACCTGAGACAAAAAGACAGGTAACACAGTGGTGTCACACCAATTCCCCATGTATCGAAAAATCCAAAGCCACAACTGTGGGCAAAAACATCATGGCCTCAATGCTTTGGGACAGAAGAGGCATCATTTTGGTCAAATTTCTGCCTCAGGAGGAGACTATCAATGCATGACAATATCAAGAGACCCAAAAAATTCAAAGGAGCATTTAAAACAAAGGGAGAAGAATGCCGACCACAGGAGTGTTCTTGTAGGATAACAGCACCAGTCCTCACACAGCCTTAGCCACAAAGACACTCTTAGACTCATTTAGTTGGGATGTTTTGAACTGCCCTCTGTACTCTTCTCTGTTCCCACTCCAACCTCCCTCATCATGTCTTCTGTCTCCCCCCCCCCTCCCCTCCTACCCCCAGCACACCTGCATAGATCTTTTCTTTTCCCTTCTCTATCTCTCTCCTCTTCCCCCCCCCCCCCCCCTCAGCACAGCCTCCCAATGCTGCACCTAGCAGCCCACCATCCTGCCTCACTAACCTTGTACACACCCATAGGCACCACTACAGTGTTTTACCCCACACCCACACTGCTGCCCGTATGCCTTTTCTGCCCCACCACTACCCACATTAGCTGAGATTGCCACTCATTGCAGTTGGGATTCAGTGCCCAGAGATGGCAGTGGTGATGTATATGTGCACGTTGTGCTTGTGTAAATGTGATGAATGACTATGTCCAATTTATTAGTCTACTTTTAAATTGTTTGTCTGCTGATTAACAGACACTCTATGCGGTGAATAGCAATTTGTTCTTATTCACGTTGTTATCCCTAATTTAAAAAAAAGTGAGCCCCATAATATATAGTTTATCTGACTGAGATGATCAAATAGCATCAATGAAGCATCTCCATCAGTCAGGTTTCGCTCAGAAAGGAAAATTTCCACAGAATTGTAAATGCTGAATCAGTTACATTATTAAGAGAGAATATACTTGATGAAAACTGGGTGAAGTTTACCTAGAAGACCCATTAGATGATAAACTCTTTCCTAAAAATATTCTTACAGCATTACAAATCCAGTTTTCCTTTACAAGGGGCCAGGGGTGGAAACTGAGAAAATGGATGGCTAATGTTAGGGATCATAATCTCATGGGCTAGGAAGAGAGAACTTAATTTAATAAAAAGGACTAGCTCTAATCAAGACTTTCAGATGTACTACAAGCGATATTGTAAAATTCTATCACCAAAAAGGCATGTGCTATGGACAAAAGATTCAAAATTCCAAGGGCAGTTTGGGGCACTATTAAGCAAGAAATAAACAAATTCAGCAACAAAAATGGTACTGAATTCCCAGATGAATAGTGGCAGTGAGACAGATGATATGAAATTCAAATCATTGACTACTGGCTACTAAATTCAATAAATGATTTCTAAATGTGGCTGAAAACATGAGGAACAAAAAATGGTCCTTTGGAAGCATATCCAATAAAACTTACTTAGACAGGCAATGCTAATTCCACCACTGGACAGCAGTGATGACTGGGTGTTGTGTGATGTCCTTAGGTTAGTTAGGTTTAAGTAGTTCTAAGTTCTAGGGGACTGATGACCATAGATGTTAAGTCCCATAGAGCTCAGACCCATTTGAACCATTTTTGAACTAAAAAGTAGTAACTCTTTTGACTATCATGGTAGCTCACCCATAGTGCTAAAATCATGTGCTGGAAACTAAATTACAAATCAAAGTAACTTCTATGTACATAGTAATTATAATTAAAGTTAAATTTTCAAAAAACTATAGAAATAACACCACTGGTCATAATGATGTCAAATTGCAAACGAATATTATTGGAGAAGGGGGAAATGTATGGCAGAAAAAAAATAGTGTGAAAATTGATCAATAGATGGCCCTGTATGTGTCAGAATATGTAACTGAAAACACCTGTCATGCGTGCGACCCATTGAAGTTGGTATAAACACGCTGGATATACAGCTTTTCCTCCTTCCGTGTCTGCTACCTTCGCCATGATTGTCTCAATGCAGGATCGTGCTCTGCTTGTAAAGCTGTAGTACAAGAATGATGACTGTGCACATGTCACTCTGCAGAAGTTCTGGACACTGAAGGGTTTGAAAAAATGCGTTGGCCTGATGACAGCTGTGGGTTTGGAGAAAAAGATTTGGAAATTCGAAAAAACAGATTCTTTTGTGTGCAACCTGGTAGAGGGAGGAAACGAATTGATTCAACATCAGTGGAAGCAGTGGCCACAGCAATGCAGGAGGAGGTGAGTGGTAATGTGCAAACGTCTAGTGCACGGAGAATTGCCCGACCATTCGGCATACCCGTGAGCGCGGTTCGTAAAATCCTACAGAACATCCTTCTTTGCTATCCATTCAAAATTACCCATGTGCATGAGTTACTTCCTGTTCACCCACCAGCATGAGAGAACTTAGCTTTAGAATTTCTTGCTCGCATGGAAGTGGACAACTATTGACTGTGGAAGATTTTGTGGACAGACGAAGCCCACGTCCATCTTGACAGGATATGTCAATACACAGAATTGTCAAATATGGGCAATGGAAAATCCACATGCAAATCAACCAGTACCACTTCATCCTGAAAAGGTCACAGTGTGATGCGGGTTTATGTCATCATTTTTTCGAAGAGACAAGTGCTTCCAATCCTGTTGCCTGTACCATCACTGGTAAATGCTATGACTGTCTTTTGCGCAATCATGTTATTTCAGCTCTCCAACTGTGTGGATGGGATCATTTTTATGCAAGATGACAAACCTCTGCACATTGCAAATCCCGTTAAGCAGCTGCTGAAGTGCCACTTCGGAAATGCTTGAATATCAGCCGCCATTTCCCTACAGCCTGATTGTCCCGATCACCTGATCTTAATCCCTGTGACTTCTGACTGTGGGGCTATCTGAGAGATGTTGTGTTCAGTGTTCCAATTGCAAACTTAGCTGCATTGAAGGCACGCATTGCACAACACAGTCTGAACATGGCCCTGGAAACACTTCAATCACTTGTGGAACATGCTGTTTCTTGATTTCAACTTATTGCAGAACATGGGGGACAGCATATTGAACATGTTTTGTGCCAGTCACACAGAAATTAATAATCCGATTTGATTTTGATTGATGATTTTTATGCAGTTTTTGGCCTCAGGACAGTTAAAAACCGATGTGGTCGATGCTTTTTATGTGGTTTTTGGCATCAGGACAATTAAAAACTGATGTGAGTGATGCTTTTTATGCAGTTTTTGGCCTCAGGACAATTAAAAACCGATTTTTCCCATCCGATGTGATATGACTTTGCCTTGGTGGATAGGCTTACTTAACTAACAGTATCACACTCGTACACCCACGCACACTTGAGTAGTACAGTTTGTTTGACATCAAACGTACACCTTAGGCATTGTTATATGGTTCATTTGTCATTTGTAGTCGACCACTATTAAATTATGATGTTTACAATGCCATCTATTGCTACATTTTTTAACTATTTATTTTTCTTCTGCCATATGTTTTCTCCCTTGTCCAATAATATTCCGTTGCAATTTGATGTCATTCTGACAAGTGGCGTTATTTCTACAGCAATTTAACTTGAATTATAATCACCTTGTACAACCAAGCATACCTGAATATATGAGAGCAGTTTGAAAACTTCTCGGAACAGAATAGAAAAAAAAGCTCTTACATCATTGGAACTTTTTTTTATTTTTCAATGTTGCCTCCTTGTAGATTAATGCATTAATGCATTTGGTCCAACAATGTTCCATTGCCTTGAACTCATCTTGAAAATGTGTTTCCTCCATGCCCACAAAATCGTTGTCAACTCTGGCTATCAGTTCTCCATTTGAAGTGAATGGATTTGTGTTTCAGGACCAGTTCCCCTGAATGAAAATATTTTTGGGGATGATGACTTTGCTGCCTCACGCGTCACTGAGAGGTCAACTGATAATGCAAGCTTGAGCTGTCCAACTCATGAAAACTCAAAAGAACCACTTATTGAAGCACAATCATCCATGGACTACAAGAACCAGCCTGTCACTCCAGAAATGATTTGTCGTTTCCTAGGAGCTGACCCAAGAAAAGAGAACAACAAAGACTGGAGGAGAGGAAAATCTAGAATAGTAACTGACACCTCTGAAATGGAAGAGGTTGAGAAAATAAAAGAAAAAGTTGCTAGACAGAAACAAGAGAAACCCATTCATAGGCCTACTGCCCTCAAAATGGAGAAAACTACAGCTATGAGATGACTCTTTGATGACTCTTATGATTCCGAAGCCATGAATGCAAGTGACCTATGTGATGGTGAGTCATCACTGAATTGGGAAGATGAATTAAATGAGTCAGAAAGCCAAGATGAGTGTGTGTAACTAAGGAGATTTTCAGCCTTGAGCCCAGAAACCATTAAAGAATTGATATAGGAAAAGGAGTTAACATTTTGCAGCTCAAGTGTTAAAACCTTGAGCCAAGTGGTTTGAGATCTGCTTTGTATTGGCTACGATCTTTTTGAGGATATTTTTATACTTTTTACAGCATCTTTGGAAATTTAGATAACTATTACTTTGGCTGTACAGGATGCGACTACTCCCTATGTAATCCATACGTTGTAGCTGTTACTCCTCAATAGCTTTTCCATATGTCTTTTGAGAGGAAAAGCAATTTTAAAGTAATGGGACAAAACATCAACAAATAATTTTGTTTACTTCTCACAGTCATTCTCACAATGAACATTTTCTTAAATCTCATAATTCAGCAGGTACTTATTTAACATTTGACATTAAACTGTTGGTATGTCTTCTGTACATGAGTTTGGATTTGTTTACACCCAGTTCTGTAAGTAAGAGACCCATGTACTGGAAAACCCTATTGGGCAACTTTTGTAAACTGAGTACCAGTGTAGAAACAGTATTTATAAATATAGCACTGACTGAACTGCAGGATTTGAGTGTTACTCTTGTAGGCATGTTGCCTATGTTGAGACAGAGACAAAGAATGTGCTCAGTAGATTACTCACATCAGTTCATCCATGTGATTCAATGGCAAAGTTTATATTAAAGTCACCACACAATATAATTCTATTGCATTTGGTCAGGTAAAGGTCCATAACTTGACCCAATTTATTTTGAAATACTTGAATGTTACCACCTGTTTTTGTGGTATAATCTCAAGAACAAGAAGCTCACAATGTTTCTCAACATTTAGGCTGTTTGTTTTCAGTGCACAGAATTGTGTATCTCCTCTACCTAACATCATACAGCCACCATCTCTTTTGGAAGTTCTGCAATACTATGAGACAGTATTATAATTTGTAATATTGGTTACTGTTTGTTATCACCCTTGAGCCAGTGTCCCGTGAGTTACCATATATTACATCTAGATTATTGAGTTCATTTAAATAGTGCATCAGATTTCCAAGAGCTTATTCCTCATGCATTGTACTTTCTGACTGATAACACAGAGAGCTGTGACATTTGTCATGCACGTAAATTTTGGAGTAGTTACGTTTTTAAGAAGAGGTCAAGACGGCAGCCAATATGAAAGTTTTTGTATGTTTCTCCATGAAAAAAAGGGTAATTTTGCTGTTAAGAAGAAAGTATGTACAAATTACAGGCATAAAATTGAAAAGTAGAATGAATGTGTGTTGACCGTACAATTTAGAGTCAGTGCACAGAAAATGAATATCTCGAGTCTCCATGTAGGATAATATTTTGTCTTTACAGTTAGAGTTTTAAGGTTTTGTGATCTGTCCAGCTGGTTTCCAAAAATTGAGGGAGATGTTCTTAATGTGTTAACTGGGTGACTGACTCTTGACTTTTTTTTTTCATCTCCCCTCATACACCTGACTCATTAATGAAAAGTATGCACTGATGACACAGATAAGCAGTATGCACTGATAACATAGATAGCCTCAGAAATCTCAAGAATAAGCGAATTGATTGACAAAAGAATGTTAAAAGGAATCTTGTAATATTATAACAGTACTTATATGGTAAGTGGAGCATGGTTTCAGGTGAGGTTAAAGTACAATTTGCCCCTATGTACTTGAAAAAATAAATGAAGAATCACAAGCAGAAGAGTATTTCTGGACCTCTCAAAAGCTTTCAGTAGAGTACATCAGGATGTGTTCTTATCAAAAATTGTAATGAGTTGCATCACTGGAAAACTCATGCAATTGCAAGAAGCGTATTTAAAAGGCAGACAACAATGTACAGAATTTATATATGATAATGTAGAAGTACTGGAGAGGTGATAGTCAAGAATAAAAAAAAAGAAAAATTATACATTTTGATGTTCCTCGGGGCTCCACTTTAGGTTATTCCTATTCGTGTTACATAAATGATTTCCCCAAGTTCTCTACATAATGCGCATCTGATCACTACATATGGCAACGACACATCTAATGTTTGTTGTGCAGACAATGAAGCCAGCCTTACTGGAGAGCTTCAAAATTTTACTGAAAAGGCAAAAGTCACTTTGAAAGAGTCAGTTTAGAAGTTAACATACAAAAAACAAAATATTATTCACTTCAAACCAAGTGATCCAAATAGACAAAATATTATGAATGATGAGATTCCATCAAAAACATGTTCAAAATTAAATTTTTGGATTTATAGATAGATAACAGACTTCCGTGGAAGCAGCAAGTTAAGGAGATTATCATCACACCTTACATCTGAAGCCCTAAATACTGCATATTTTGTGTAAATAATCCTTTCTTGTCGTATGGAATAGTACTGTGGGGTGTGACTTGTGATAATTACATGAGAAGACAGCCTTAAGGATCACGGTAAAAGTGAAACAAGGAACACTTCTGTAAAAGCCAATTCAGGTTTCAGCATTCTCGCAGTTTATGCCATGTATATGCTAGATACCATTTTATGAGTGAAAGAAGACACTAAGGTCACAAATAGGAATATGAAAATTGACAACCATGATATAATACATAAAACAAACTTAATTGGTCAACATAAGGTTAAATTTAACGAAAAAAAAAAAAAAACTGTAGAGTCTTGTACCATAGGAAGCAAGTGAGAGGATGTTATAATGGGTGGCCGGTATCCTCTTTCCACAACAAAAATGCACATGTGTATTGTTTTTTATTTACATGAACTGTAAGTTTTACTTAAGTGGAATAGAGTCCACGTTCTGTGGTACAAGATAATCAGTAATAGCCCTCCTGCAAACAATATTGGTGATCTCCTATTCCAAAATTTAGCCTCACTGCTAGTCTTGATCTGGTCATTATGCATGGTCGTAGTATGAGCGAGTCAGTGAGTGAGCTCGCACTGCAACTAACTGACAGACGCCAAACTGGAATGTGAGTTGGTGAGTAAGTCCGGTCAGCGACGGCGGCCTAAGTACTTTCTGTGGAGAGGGTGTTGGCAGTGTTTAGCTTGTGAGTCTCTCTCTGGCCTGTCTCATGACAGATGCACTTGGTCGAGTGCCTACTATTGATCTTCGTGCCACATCTTTGCCAGCACAAAACCCAGATGTCAAAGAAACAATTTTTCATAATTTGCTACCAAATGATCATAAGATGTTGACAGGAGATAGCTTTAAAAATCTACTTAAGGATGGGTTATTCATAGATGCCCTCATAACTTGGACTGAATAATTATTTAAGTAACAATCAGACCAATTATATACTATGGAATCGATGATTGCCCTACGATTTGTGTTATTTAATAGTAGCATATTGTAAGAAATAATGCTGTAATTTGAACTTTATCAACATTATCCATGTGCCTAAAATTGCATATTATGAGCAGAAAAAAATGAATTTGGAAAACAATGTAAACAACATTTTTCGTACGAGAACTGCTCTGCATTTTGATGGACTTTCCTGTATTATTTATAATGAACATTGTCTGTATATTGTGAAGGCCAACTTAGCGCCCGCATCTCGTGGTCATGCGGTAGCGTTCTCGCTTCCCATGCCCGGGTTCGATTCCTGGCGGGGTCAGGCATTTTCTCTGCCTCGTGATGGCTGGGTGTTGTGTGATGTCCTTAGGTTAGTTAGGTTTAAGTAGTTCTAAGTTCTGGGGGACTGATGACCATAGATGTTAAGTCCCATAGTGCTCAGAGCCATTTGAACCATTTGAACCAACTTAGCATTAAATTACCTTTTCTAAGCTTGCTTAATTTTCCTTGCATGTGAGCCGTAATAATATTGCACATGTAATTATTGCCAAGGCCATTGAGCTGAAGTGAAATCTTCCTCAAACGTTATTGGAATCAACAATACAATCATTTCTGAATAATTTGCAGATTTCTGAGAATTAATTATTTTCACCTTTTACCTGTTGCCTTGCACAAGACTCATTCACTAAGTCATAAATAACAATGAGCTATGTTAGTGTATATAACATTTGTACATGTAAGTTTACTAACACATAATTTCAGGTCTACAGAGCATTTTCTGTCTCACTTTTGTAGACATCATTTGCGCCAGCTGTTACTATGAAAATGTCAGTTATTTAACAATTCCACTTTAGTGGACTCAACATATTCACTACTTCAGACAAACAGCACCAGGTTTCACAAAACCACATCCTCTCAGATCCTATTTCACATTTAGCCAGGAAGCAATACTATGGCTGTGATTGCCACCTACCATGATCACTTTTCTAATTACACTGTCATCTCAAGAAGAAAATGCATTTTTTAAAAAAAATGTGAAATACTGTGGCATCATTCACACAGTTGAGCAGTGCTTTGTAGCAAATATTTCAATGCACAGAACCTTGAAAATGAAATGAAAGAGCAGACTGTAGGTATACAGTGGATGGGTTGCGCATACAGTGTGTCCATAATCAGACATCTATGTGATGTTAAAGATTCCTCATCATTGTAACCACAAGCCATCTGAGATCCACTGTTGGATTAAGGCTGCTGTTAGACTATTCCATCTGCGATGGTCTTCTCTTTGCATCCATGTTTCATCAGTTAGTCATCTAGGTCAATCCCTTCAAATTCAACAAATAACTGTCAATATCCATTGTATTAAAGGACAACAGTCAATATCGCACAGTGTACATGTCTTAGAAGAGTGGACAGTTGATACATGTGCCTGCAGTATTGGATGACCGAACATATCATGATGCTGCATGAAATTTTAAGTAATGTCATTTAAGTAATACTGAACGTAAGTACTTTGATTTAATAATTGTCAGTTCAGAAAATATCTTGGTTCTAGGCTGAAGCTTTTGCACTCAATAAATGTGAATAATGCATTAAATAAAATGATTTTAAAAATTAAGATTAATGAACACAAACCACTGAGACATTCCTGCAATACATAACTAATAGAGTTCTTTGAAAATAATTTGGGTGAGACAAACACAAAATTTTACTCAAGTTTGCAACATCTTACTCACTATTGTTGTTGTCATCAATCCAAAGACTGGTTTCATGCAGATCTCCCTGTTAGTCTATCTTGTGCAAACCTTTTCATCTCTGCACAACTACTGCAACCTTCATTCATTTGAACCTGCTTAATGTGGTCAAGCCTTGGTCTCTTCCAGAAACTTTTACCCTTCACACTTCTCATCAGTTACCAGATAGAAAATTTTGTTCATGCCTCAGAATGTATCGCATCGACCGATCCCTTCTCTTAGTCAAGTTGTACCACATACCTCTTTATCTCCCTAACTCAATTCAGTACCACCTCATCAGTTATCCAATCCATCCTTCCTATAATTCTTCTGTAGCACCTCATTTTAAAAGCTTATATCTTCTTTTTATCTGAACGGATTATTGTCCTTGTTTCATTTCCCTGCTAGGTTACACCCCAGATAAATAATTTCAGAAAATTGATTTCATCGCTAATTCATCTTTTTCAGAAAAGCTTTTCTGTACTTTGCTTCATCTATATTTTGGCCACATGAAGTTATTTTTCTGCTCTTATAGCAAAACTCATCTATTACTTATCATGTCTCATTTCTTCACCTAATTCTCTCAGCATCTACATTCCACTGGCCTTGTTTTACTTTAACTGATACTCATCTTGTAAGCGGCAGTCAAATGAAAACGGGACAGACAGAAAACAGTAAGTAAATTGTTTATTATTTCAAAAATCATTGTCATAACTGTTAATAGATTTATTCAACTGTGAGACGAGACAAGACAGTCAGTGCCTTCATGGAAAAATGTTTGCTGTTTGCCTATTGAACCATGATTGTACCCAAGCATGCACATCTTCGTCTGAAGCACATCAACACCTACAAATGTCTTTCTTCAGAGCTCCAAAAATATGGAAATCACACAGGGAGAGATAAGGACTGTATCAAGAATGTGTAAGGGCTTCCCAGCTAAACTTCTGCAGTGTACCGGAAACAACCTCGGCAACATGTGGGCAGGCCCAAGGTTGTTTCAATAATGCTGCATAAAGGTTGTTTCAATAATGCTGCATAAATTTCACTGGAAAGCCCTTACACATCCTCCAAACAGCCCCAATCTCTCCCCATGTGATTTTCATATATATGGAGCCCCCAAAGAAATACACACATAACCGCTGATTAGCTTCAGATGAAGAGGTACACAGCTGGGTACACAATCATGTAGGCAACTGCACATATTTTCCATGAAGCCATTGACCATCTTGTCTCACAGTGGAATAATAGTTATGGTGATTACTTTTGAGACAATGAACAATTTGCTTTCTTTTTTTCAACATTTGACTACACTTACATAATCTCTTTTCAAGATACCATCCATTCTGTTCAACTGCTGCTCCTTTACCATCTCTGACAAAATTGCAGTATCATTGGCAAATGTCAAAGCTTTTAATTCTTAAATGATGACAGAGTTTTAACTCTTCTCACCGAACTTTAATGCCTTTTCCAAATTTCTCCTTGGTTTCCTTTAATGCTCACTCAATGTACAGACTGAATAACATCAAGGATAGACTGCAAATCTGACTCACCCCTTTCTCAACAAATGTTCCCATTTCATGTCCTTCAGCTCATATAACTGCAATCTGGTTTCTGTACAAGTTGTAGATAAAATATTGCTCCCTGTATTTTATCCCTGCTACCTCCAGCATTAACAAAGAATACTTTTTAATGATAATTTATTTACAGAGGCATTAGTTGTTTTCGTTTTTGTACTAATGTAAATATACAGGGTGTTACAAAAAGGTACGGCCAAACTTTCAGGAAACATTCCTCACACACAAAGAAAGAAAATATGTTACGTGGACATGTGTCCAGAAATGGTTACTTTCCATGTTAGAGCTCATTTTATTACTTCTCTTCAAATCACATTAATCATGGAATGGAAACACACAGCAACAGAACATACCAGTGTGCCTTCAAACACTTTGTTACAGAAAATGTTCAAAATGTCCTTCGTTAGCAAGGAAACGTGCATCCACCCTCCGTCGCATGGAATCCCTGATGCAGTGATGCAGCCCTGGAGAATGGCGTATTGTATCACAGCCGTCCACAATACGAGCACGAAGAGTCTCTACATTTGGTACCGGGGTTGTGTAGACAAGAGCTTTCAAATGCCCCCATAAATGGAAGTCAAGAGGGTTGAGGTCAGGAGAGCGTGGAGGCCATGGAATTGGTCCGTCTCTACCAATCCAGCGATCACTGAATCTGTTGTTGAGAAGCGTACGAACACTTCGACTGAAATGTGCTGGAGCTCCATCGTGCATGAACCACATGTTGTGTCGTACTTGTAAAGGCACATGTTCTAGCAGAACAGGTGGAGTATCTCATATGAAATCATGATAATGTGCTCCATTGAGCGTAGGTGGAAGAACGAAACTAAAATGAGCTCTAACATGGAAATGAAGCGTTTCCGGACAATACGTCCACATAACATATTTTCTTTCTTTGTGTGTGAGGAATGTTTCCTGAAAGTTTGGTCGTACCTTTTTGTAACACCCTGTGTATCTGAACAGAAAGATGCTACTCTGGGGAAAGAGTTGGTGATTTTCTACATATGCTATTGGAAATATATTTATCTACCTCAGCAATTAATTGTGTTTATTTACTTTTGTTATTTTTTCTTTACACACACACACACACACAGGGTGTCCCATTGATCTTGACCATCCCCGAACAACTGTTTGTCCAGATGAAAATTACAAAATGTTTCAAGCAAATGTTCTTTAGCCATCATGGGGACATCAATCAGCATGATTGCCTTCATTGTAGCTTTGTTTTTTACAAAGATATGAACAGCGGTACGACTTTTTAAATGGCACCCTGTATTTTTTTATTCGGTAATTCATTTCCTCTCCTAAAGACCTATCCAAAATTGTATCACAGTGTACAATTCACTGAAACGCAGGTAAAATGCACACCCCTCATTCTGTTAACCACTGTCAGTTGAAGAGTTATGTGAGTAGAATGTATAACAACGAAGAGAAGGTAAGACATGCTACTCAACTATGGGGAATGTAAGTTAGCAGAACAGTAATTGCAATACTGTTTTCTTATGTACAGGTACATTTAGCACAGTAGTTTAGTCCTTTTAAATACTGTTGTTTAGAGTAGTCATACAGTAAAGGCTGTCCTTCCTACAAACTGCATTGATATAACATTTCTTTTATTGTTGTTGTTGAAAGTAGGCAAAATGCTCGGAACTGTACACAGAGCAATATCCTGACAAGAACCCACCTTCCTGATGGATGTTTCCTCGTCTTGTTGCGATGCTTCAGGAAACGGGAAGTTTCAACCCACGAGAATGCAATTGTCATAGCACTCGCACAGACGAAGCTGATGAAGTTGTTGTTCTCACTTCCGTTGCTATGAGTCCACATGTGAGCACACAACAGCTTGACATGAGATTGGCATTCCTAAAACCAGTGTACATTGTATTCTTACACATCACCGGTTCCATCCTTACCATGTACAACTACATCAAGAGTTACATGGGAATGATTTCCCGAATTGTGTACAGTTCTGTCAGTGGGCACAGCAGCAAATTCTCACCAACCCGAATTACTTCTCCAATTTCTATTTACTGATGAATGTTCCTTCTCAAACAAAGGACAGGTAAATACAAGGAACATGCATTATTGGTCCAGTGACAACCCACGATGGCTTAGACAGGTGGAACATCAGCGTCAATGGAGAGTTAACGTCTGGTGTGGGATGCTTGGTACTACAATTATTGGCCCTTATTTCATCAATGGCAGTCTAAATGGCACAGCATATGCCAACTTCCTGAGACGTATTCTTCCTCCTCTTCTGGATGAAGTGTCACTAAGAACCAGAATGCTTATGTGGTAACACGGTGGATGTCCAGCACATAATGCCTTGCGTGCACGTCATGTTCTGAACTGAAGGTATCCTGCCAGATGTATTGGTTGAGAAGGAACGGTTACTTGGTCTGCTAGGTCTCCTGATATAAATCCTCTGGATTTTTTTCTTTGAGGATGCATTAAAGACACTGTCTATCACTATATTCCAAGACATTGTCTATCACCATACTCCAACAATTCCAGAGGGCATGCAGGAATGTATCGTGCTTGCTTGTAATTCTCTTCAGCAAGCAACACTGGAAGCTGTAAATCAGTCTTTCATTCAATGAGTGCACCAGTATATCGGTATCCAGGGTCACCACTTTGAGCACCTTTGAATGTTCTACTCCTGGGCAATGGTACAGGCAAGTCAAAGTCAATTTTGTGTTATGTTTTTACTTGGTTTTCAACTGTTTTCTGACAACTCCAGCAAGTGGACGAGTTTGTGCTCGCGGGCTCAGAGTCAATGTTGTGTTATGTAATTAATAACGTTGTGTCTCAGTGAATGGTACACAGTGATACATTTTTGAATAGGTCTTTAGAAGAGGAAATGAATTACTGAATAATTTAAAAAAGTCATACCACTGTTCATATCTTTGTAAAAAACAAAGCTACAGTGAATGCAATCATGTCCTCCTGAAGCTAAAGGACATTTGCTTGAAGAAAGGATGCGGGTTTTAGGGGAGAGGGTAAGGAGTCATTCCAATCCCAGGAGCGGAAAGACTTACCTAAGGGGGAAAAAGGACGGGTATACACTCGCGCGCGCACGCACGCACGCACACACACACACACACACACACACACACACACACACACACACATATATATCCATCCACACATATACAGACACAGAAACAAGTTTGTGTCTGTATATGTGTGGATGGATATGTGTGTGTGTGCGCGAGTGTATACCCGTCCTTTTTTCCCCCTAAGGTAAGTCTTTCCGCTCCCGGGATTGGAATGGCTCCTTACCCTCTCCCCTAAAACCCACATCCTTTCGTCTTTCCCTCTCCTTCCCTCTTTCCTGATGAGGCAACAGTTTGTTGCGAAAGCTTGAATTCTGTGTGTATGTTTGTGTGTCTGTCGACCTGCCAGCACTTTCATTTGGTAAGTCACATCATCTTTGTTTTTAGATATATTTTTCCTATGTGGAATGTTTCCCTCTATTATAACTATATATATATATATATATATATATATATATATATATATATATATATCTAAAAAGAAAGATGATGAGACTTACCAAACAAAAGCGCTGGCAGGTCGATAGACACACAAACAAACACAAATATACACACACACACACACACACACACACACACACACACACAATTATACACACACAAATATACACATGATGAGACTTACCAAACAAAAGCGCTGGCAGGTCGATAGACACACAAACAAACACAAATACACACACACACACACACACACACACACACACACACACAATTATACACACACAAATATACACACAAAATATATATATATATAACAGAGGGAAACATTCCACGTGGAAAAAAAATATCTAAAAAGAAAGATGATGAGACTTACCAAACAAAAGCGCTGGCAGGTCGATAGACACACAAATATACACACAAAATTCAAGCTTTCGCAACAAACTGTTGCCTCATCAGGAAAGAGGGAAGGAGAGGGAAAGACGAAAGGATGTGGGTTTTAAGGGAGAGGGTAAGGAGTCATTCCAATCCCGGGAGCGGAAAGACTTACCTTAGGGGGAAAAAAGGACAGGTTACACTCGCACACACACATATCCATCCACACATACAGACACAAGCAGGTCTTTAAATATGTCTGCTTGTGAGATGTCTGCTTTTGTCTGTATATGTGTCTGTGTATGTGCGAGTGTATACCCCTCCTTTTTTCCCCCTAAGGTAAGTCTTTCCGCTCCCGGGATTGGAATGACTCCTTACCCTCTCCCTTAAAACCCACATCCTTTCGTCTTTCCCTCTCCTTCCCTCTTTCCTGATGAGGCAACAGTTTGTTGCGAAAGCTTGAATTTTGTGTGTATATTTGTGTTTGTTTGTGTGTCTATCGACCTGCCAGTGCTTTTGTTTGGTAAGTCTCATCATCTTTCTTTATATATATATATATATATATATATATATATATATATATATATATATATATATATAACAGAGGGAAACATTCCACGTGGAAAAAATATATCTAAAAAGAAAGATGATGAGACTTACCAAACAAAAGCGCTGGCAGGTCGATAGGCACACAAACAAACACAAATATACACACAAAATTCAAGCTTTCGCAACAAACTGTTGCCTCATCAGGAAAGAGGGAAGGAGAGGGAAAGACGAAAGGATGTGGGTTTTAAGGGAGAGGGTAAGGAGTCATTCCAATCCCGGGAGCGGAAAGACTTACCTTAGGGGGAAAAAAGGACAGGTATACACTCGCACACACACACATATCCATCCACACATCCATGGGTATGTGTGGATGGATATGTGTGTGTGTGCGCGAGTGTATACCTGTCCTTTTTTCCCCCTAAGGTAAGTCTTTCCGCTCCCGGGATTGGAATGACTCCTTACCCTCTCCCTTAAAACCCACATCCTTTCGTCTTTCCCTCTCCTTCCCTCTTTCCTGATGAGGCAACAGTTTGTTGCGAAAGCTTGAATTTTGTGTGTATATTTGTGTTTGTTTGTGTGCCTATCGACCTGCCAGCGCTTTTATATATATATATATATATATATATATATATATATATATATATATATATATATATATATATATTAGAGGGAAACACTCCACGTGGGAAAAATATATCTAAAAACAAAGATGATGTGACTTACCGATCGAAAGCGCTGGCAGGTCTTTAAATATGTCTGCTTGTGTCTGTATATGTGTGGATGGATATGTGTGTATGTGCGAGTATATACCCCTCCTTTTTTCCCCCTAAGGTAAGTCTTTCCGCTCCCGGAATTGGAATGACTCCTTACCCTCTCCCCTAAAACCCACATCCTTTCGTCTTTCCCTCTCCTTCCCTCTTTCCTGATGACGCAACCGTTGGTTGCGAAAGCTAGAATTTTGTGTGTGTGTTCGTGTTTGTTTGTGTGTCTATCGACCTGCCAGCGCTTTCGATCGGTAAGTCACATCATCTTTGTTTTATATATATAATGAAAGTGCTGGCAGGTCGACAGACACGTGGAATGTTTCCCTCTATTAAAGATGATGTGACTTACCAAACGAAAGCGCTGGCACGTCGATAGACACACAAACAAGTACAAACATACACACAAAATTCAAGCTTTCGCAACAAACTGTTGCCTCATCAGGAAAGAGGGAAGGAGAGGGAAAGACGAAAGGATGTGGGTTTTAAGGGAGAGGGTAAGGAGTCATTCCAATCCCGGGAGCGGAAAGACTTACCTTAGGGGGAAAAAAAGGTATAAGTCTTTCCGCTCCCGGGATTGGAATGACTCCTTACCCTCTCCCTTAAAACCCACATCCTTTCGTCTTTCCCTCTCCTTCCCTCTTTCCTGATGAGGCAACAGTTTGTTGCGAAAGCTTGAATTTTGTGTGTATGTTTGTACTTGTTTGTGTGTCTATCGACATGCCAGCGCTTTTGTTTGGTAAGTCACATCATCTTTGTTTTTAGATATATTTTTCCCACGTGGAATGTTTCCCTCTATATATATATATATATATATATATATATATATATATATATATATATATATATATATATATAGGAGACACACTAAAAGAACAAAATATCAAAATTCTAGCCCTGCAAGAAACAAGGTTGCCTGATGAGAATACCATGGATTTTGGAAATTACCGATTGTTTAAAAGTAAAACAGACATAAGAATTCTTAAAAACACTCCACATCTGGGTGTTGCATTCGCAATTTCGCAAGACATTCTTGGCTCCATAATCGAAGTAAATCCAGTAAACAACAGACTAATGACAATTTCCATGAAATGTGCAAATAAAATGTACTGTTTAATTAACGCACACATGCCTATCAACCAGGAGAATAAAACAAATCCAGAAAAAGTAAATAAGTCATGGGAAGTGTTAGAGAATACAGTCTCCAAAATTCCTCAAAATTATGTAAAGATTTTAATGGGTGATTTTAATGCGCAGTTAGGGAAAGAGAGAAAATTTAGAAAAACGGTCGGTGAATTCCCTGCACATAAATGGACCAATCAAAATGGAAAGAGGCTGGTAGAATTTTGCAGAAATTTCAATCTCAAAATTATGGCAAGTCATTTTAAGAAAAAACCTTCAAAACAAAAGACATGGCGATCACCTAACAAGGACATAGGTGAATTCCAAATTGACCATATTGCAATCTCGTATCCATGTCACAAAGAAATTTTAAATGTTCAAGTTCGTAAAGGCGCCAATATTGACTCAGACCATTACTTAACCCGTGTGAAACTAAAGCTAAAACCCCAAAATTTCAACAAAAGGACACCATTAATCCCCAAATTTGACACCAGTAAAATCCAACCATCATTATTAGCAGACGAATTTGACAAAACAAGTGCACAAAATTGGGAACTCAAACACAAGATTATCAAAACAGCTCAAGATCAAATTCCTTTACGAAAACACAAGAAACATGCTTGGTGGAATGAAAACTGTGATCATGCAATTAAAGCCAGACAAGAGGCATTTAAAGCATGGAATAGCAACAAGACAGAAGACACATATGATACATTCATGGCAACTAGAAAAGACACTTCAAAACTAATTAGACAAACAAAAAGACAATATGAGAATAGTCAACTCTTAGAAATTGAAGAAGATTTTCAGAAATACAATACCAGAAATTTTTATAAAACTTTTAAAACCAAAATAAAGGGGTACCAACCCCAGAATCTTTGCTTCAAGAAGGAAAATGGACAGTTGGCTCTTAACAACCAAGAAAATTGCAAAGAACTTTCTAAATATTTTAAGAATCTTCTAAATTGCCCCGAGCCCACAGAAAGATTTCCACCAAAAATTCCCCAACAATGCAATCCAGTTTCACTTGCACCAAATGAAGAGGAAATCATTAAAGAAATTCATAGGTTGAAAAACAACAAAGCATCTGGTGAAGATGGAATTGTTGCAGAACTTTTAAAGGCAGCTGGTCCAAAAACCGTTAAAGAAATTACTTCAATCATGCAAAACATTTGGCAAACTGAAAAAATTCCTGATGAATGGAAAACCGCCTTGATTCACCCACTTCATAAGAAGGGAGACAAAACTGATGTTAATAATTACAGAGGAATTTCTCTTCTTCCAGTCACATACAAAATCCTCTCTCAATGTCTTCTGAACCGAGCACAACAACAACTTGAATGGAAAATTGGCGAATATCAAGCAGGTTTCAGGCCAAATAGATCTTGCCCAGAACAGATTTTAGTCCTCAAACTAATTCTCAGACATCAAAAAATTTACAATAAAAAACTAGTTTGTACCTTTGTAGATTTTAGAAAGGCTTATGACTCAGTGGATCATGAATCTCTTTTTCCAAATTGTGAAAGAACAAGGCCTGGATCCTAAAACCACGGCAATTATCAGAGACACGCTAACTGGTACAAAATCAAAAGTAAAGTTCAGAGGAGAAATTTCAGAATCCTTTGAAATAAAAACAGGCGTGAGGCAAGGTGATGGACTCTCTCTGTTGCTATTTAACTGCGTACTAGAAAAAGTAATACAAGAGTGGCGTGAACGAAAATTGGAGTTCAAAATTGACCAACCAGTGAAATTAGGACGAACAAATATTCGAATAGACTGTTTGGCCTTTGCAGACGACTTGGTTATTCTAACGCAGGACATCCAAATTGCTCAGAAACAAATAGAAATCCTTAAAGAAACAGCAGAAAGAGTAGGTCTCCAAATCTCATTTGAAAAAACACAGTATATGACTAGCAACAAACTGGCACCCAAACTTTTGGAAACTAAGTATGGAAAAATCAAAAGAGTTTCGCAATTCAAATATTTAGGTGAAACAATCTCAGAGACTGGTCTAGAAAAAATTGGAAATGAAATTCGTTGTCAAAAGATGGAGACAGCTTTTAGACTTACAAAAGACATCTACAACAAAAAATGTCTCTCGAGGTACTCTAAATTGAGACATTACAACACGGTCATAAAACCAGAGTGCCTTTATGGGGCTGAAACGCTAATTTTAAACAGAAAAAAGGACATTCAAGAAATCCAAAAAAGAGAAAGAAAAGTAATCAGAAAAATTCTAGGTCCAAAATATACTGAAGAAGGAACATACAGGCTAAGAGCAAATAGTGAAATTCAACAATACACCAGCATATATTCAGATATGAAAAAACGCAGATTAAAATTTTATGGGCATATTAAAAGAATGGATGCTACCAGACTAACTAAACAAGTAGTGGAATTCTACGAAAATCGAAGTAAAGCTAAATTTGAGACAATAAAATGGATTGCTGCTATAAAAGAGGACATGAAAGAGGCAGATATAAAACAAGATGAAATTCAAGACAGAAAATTATTTAGGCAAAAAATTCATGACTGGGTAGTTGGTCAAGCTGAAAAACCAAAGAAAACTGGAACCACATGGTCTGATGAAAGGAAAAGAGCTCATTCCGAGAGAATGAAAACAATTTGGGCAGAGAGAAAGTCTAAAAGAAAATAACTGAATGCCCCGTGATTGTACTTCGCGTGGTCCAGTAGGCCCCAAACGTGAATAATAATAATATATATATATATATATATAAAATGAAAGTCCTGGCAGGTCGACAGACACACAAACAAACACAAACATACACACAAAATTCAAGCTTTCGCAATAAACTGTTGCCTCATCAGGAAAGAGGGAAGGAGAGGGAAAGACGAAAGGATGTGGGTTTTAAGGGAGAGGGTAAGGAGTCATTCCAATCCCGGGAGCGGAAAGACTTGCCTTAGGGGGAAAAAAGGACGGGTATACACTCGCACACACACACATATCCATCCACACATATACAGACACAAGCAGACACATTTAAAGACCTATATATATATATATATATATATATATATATATATATATATATATATATATATATATATATATATATTAACAGAGAAGGGGGAAAACGTATGGCAGAAGGAAAATAAATAGTTACAAAATGTAGCAATAGATGGCGCTGTAAGCATCACAATTTAATAGTGGTCGACTGAATCATACAACAATGTCTAAGGGGTATGTTTGACAGTAAACAAGCTGTACTACTCGGTGTGCATGGGTGTACAGGTGTGATACTGTTAGTTACGTAAGCCCATCAACCAAGGCAAGGTCATATCACATCGGATGGGAAAAATCGGTTTTTAATTGTGCTGATGCCAAAAACCACATAAAAAGCATCAACCACATCTGTTTTTAACTGTCCTGAGGCCTAAAACTGCATAAAAAGCATCAGTCACAATCAAATCTGTGTGACTGGCCCAAAACATGTTCAATATGCTGTCCACCATGTTCTGCTACAAGTTGAAATCGAGAAACAGCATGTTTCACAACTGATTGAAATGTTTCCGGGATCATGTTCAGAACGTGTTGCGCAATGTGTGCCTTCAATGCAGCTAAGTTTGCAATCAGAACTCAGAACACAACATTTTTCAGATAGCTCCATCACCAGAAGTCATAGAGATTAAGATCAGGTGATCAGGACAGCCAGGCTGGAGGGAAATGGCGGCTGATATTCTAGCATTTCCAAAATGGCACTTCAGCAGCTGCTTAACTGGATTTGCAACGTGTGGAGGTGTGCCATCTCGCATAAGAATGATGCCATTCACACTGTTGGGAGACCTGGAATGACGTGGTGCTTAAAAAGACTCTCAAAGCTCTTACCTGTGACGTTACAGGTATTGTAGCTCGTACTGCAACTTCTTGTTAAAAAGACTGTGCCTAACATTTGTAGCTCGAAGACTGGACTCATTTCTATGAAAAAAATATATGTATGTCTTATGACCTGCCCCTTGAGTGGTACTGCCTTCTGTTGCCAATTTATAGAATTTTTTTGAAAGAAACATTAGCTGCTGTCTTGAATGGCTGAGCCAATATGACCACACTGACAATTTTGTGTGTGTACTATTTAGATTTTGCATTTGGCTGTAATTCTGCTACAAATATATCTTTTTTGTTGAGTGAGCAAGAAATTCTGGAAGCTCAAGAGCAAGAAATCTCTCAATAACTTAACTCACACTTTTCTTTGGGAGGAAAATTATATTTCCGTATCATTATTCTGGCACTTGTAATCTAGTAAAGAAGTAAAGTAAATATGAAAAATAAATCTTGAAGCTAGGCCCTTTTTTTTAGTATTATTCTTGGAGATTCACCAGTTACATACATACCAGTAACTTTAAATAATGGCATAAATGGCTGGTTCCCTAGGACCTCAAAAGTGGCAACAGATTTTTTAAATATGTATTAATACAAGTATAATACAAAAGGCTCTGGAAGGAACAGGAATCAGAGATTTACAACAGGGTAATAAAAAAGCAGGCTTTCACAGGTTTCCAGCACAGCATTACACCCCAGGGCAAAATCACGGACAGAAGAGTGAAGTAGGTTCCAAAGTATGACAATAAAAGAATACTGGACAAGGAAAAAGACAAAAAGAAACAGAAGTTGACCCAAATTAATGATGTCCTCAGATGTCCAAAATTAAAATAAGAAGAAGACAAGCATAGAAAACAGTTTCTGAGTTAAACACTGATAATTGTTTCTCTGAATATTAAACTTTTAATAATTTTTTACAACAATGTCAACTATATAAAATACTGGTTATGTTTATCATAATACTGTTTTACAAAAATATAAGATCTGGTAGATGTTACTGAGCTAAACATAAACAAGAAAAACAAAGCATTTTAAAGAAACAAGAAAAACAACACATTTTAAAAAACAATAAACATTTTCAAAATACATTTTGTGTTTTCCACATAAAAAGATGAGTTTCAAGTTATGACACCTACTATAGTAAAATCACAACAGTGTAACATCACTTTTTAATGATACAGTCATAAAATTTTCATACAAGATCAAAACAAAAACACTTTATACAATGTAGAAAATTCATTTCATTTGAAAAATATGATACAAAATGCCATTTTTCACACATAAACAGCATTCAGATCTATAGCATTGTGAATTGTGATACAATTAAATTCTCTTAAAATAGTGTACAGTATTTGTGACATAAATATTATTATATTTCATCTTTCACATGCACACCCCGTACACACACACACACACACACACACACACACACACACACACACACACACACACAGTTTATATACAATTAAAATATTGCAAAATGGCATCCATAAATAAATTTGTACAACTTCTGTGGCACTTTTGTCAATAATGCGCCTTTTAATGTCTTACAAAATTAAACTTATGTGAGACAGTGAGTGTACATAAACTGAATTAATTTTTGGAACAATATTAATGGTGAGGTGAACACACTGTAATGCAGGATCAAATTCTGTAGCTGCAACTGCTGCAGCGAGATACTGTTTTTCCTTCTCCTAATCTAATTGTTTCCCTCTCCACACTTTCAGTATACGTGTTTGCATCATGTCTTCGCTGAAATAAACAACACTACATTATATTATTAGTGCAATAACAACACAAAACAGTGTGACATTTTAATTTTATATAGAGTATAAACCACAAAGAACAATTTAATCATTGCTAACACAAGGTTTAAGAATTAAGAAAGAAGACTGTACATATCAAAAAGACCTGAAGATGTAGAAAGATTTCAGATAAAATTATGTAAAAGT
The DNA here is from genome assembly GCF_023898315.1 of Schistocerca nitens. Lineage (NCBI taxonomy): Eukaryota > Metazoa > Arthropoda > Insecta > Orthoptera > Acrididae > Schistocerca > Schistocerca nitens. Next base: position 601,502,898 of record NC_064619.1, on the reverse strand, counting down.
AAAACACAGATTTTGTGCCAGATTTTGAACTCTCGAACATTTTCAAGAGCAGGTGCAAGCTCTGATAATTAATAGGTTATGAACTGCACATTAAAAATTAATAAATTGCAGGAACATAGGAAATTAAGCAAATTGAACCAGGGCACAGGTTACTGGGAGTTTTATTGGAAGCATTAGGCAATTATTGGCTGAAACAGGAAAATAAATACAAAAGAAGACAAATAAGTAGATTCAAGAAGTGATATAGTGAAAGCAGCAGAGGATTAAATAGACACAAAGACAAGGCCCAATAGAAATCCTTGGGTACTACTTATCTTGGATGTTAACTAAGAAAGACAAAAGAAATGAAATTTTTAAGGAATATTAAAAGATACACCCTCAGATCAAGTACAAAACAATATTACAAGAGAACAACTTACACACATTGTATAAATGAAAAACTGAGCAAAATAGTATAAAAATGAAGTAACATACTAACAAATGAAGAAGACAGATTTGTTGAATAAGTAATTAATTATGAACAAACAGTGAAGACAGAAAGAGCTGTAAAGCATACTCCATGAAGTGAAGAATGCAAACAAGAATAAGAAGGTGATGGTGGTGAAAATATAAGAATGCTGCAAATGGGAATACATACATATCAAAATTCACATTGACAAGTGGTGTCAAATACCAAAACAGGAATGGCTAGAGGAGAAAAGCAAACCTTTAAAAGCACGTATGACTGGAAGAAACAGATGCCACAAATGCAAAAATTAAAGATACATTTGCAGGAGAGAGAAACATCTACATGAACATTACATATCTGATGACACGCCAGTAGGGAAAGAAGAGAAAGCTGACAGTAGACGAAATATGCAAAAGAACTATTCACAGGAAAGAAAAATGAATACAATATTATAGAAAGGAAACATGAAGCAGATGAAGATGAGATGGGAGATACGAGGCCGTTAGGACGATTTGACAGTACACTGAAAAACCTAAGTGAAAACAAGAGCCCTGGAATAGATGGCATTCCCTCAGAACTATAGAAATATTTGGGAGAGTCAGCCATGACAAAACTATTACGCATGTAAGTAATACAACACATGAGAAATATCCTCCAGTTTCATGAAGAATATATTAATTCCAATTCCAAAGAAGGCAGGTGCTGACAAATGTGAATAGTGTGAACAGTTAATGTTCTGAAATAACAACACAAATTATTTATGGAATAATGGAAAGATGGTTCGAAGATGACCTCTTTAAAGAGCAGCTTGGTTTTCGGAGAAATGTAGCAACACGCAGGCAGTGATCTAATGACTTATCTTACAAGTAAACAGCACCAACTTGACCTCATTTATTATGGAGGGAAAAAAAGCACACTTGCACCACCAAAATCCAACCTGTGCAAAGAATGAGGCCATAATTTTCATAGTATGCAGTTAGAACTACAACATAAAAATGTTCAAAGCAACAGTGTATCTGACATCAGATGACACCCAGTGGACGAATATTAGAAGCTATTCTTTCAGATCATCATATTATCAGAATTTTGACCCAAATTTTCACACAGGATTGATTTCTTGGGTTTATATCTTGCAAGTGTACTTTTTCCCTCTTTAAAATAAGATGTCATGTTTTCTAGATAGAGGACACACTGAAAAAGGCAAACCTAGATATACAGCTTTTGACAAATATGCTCTTTGAATTTCTAAAGGCAGCAGGGATGGAATGAAGTGCTATTGACAGTTTGCGTAGAAACCAGGTAAAAGATACAGTGGAAAATCCAGGATGGAATGTAACAATATTATGAGAAGAAAAATTGCTAATCACATTATAGTGGAGATACTGAGTTGTAGACAGATACAAGATCTGAAGGATGTTAAATGGGAGAATTAGTTGGAAAGGAAGTGGGAATGAATTGTAGCCTATTGCAGATATTATTCAATCTGTAGATTGAACATGCAGTAAAAGAAACCAAAGCGAAATTTGGAAATGGTTTTGCACTTCATGAAGAAATAAAAACTTTGAGGTTTGCCAACAACATTATAATTCTGTCATAGACTGTGAAGGACTTGGAGGAGTAGTTGAAAGGAATGTCTAGTGTCTTGAAATGAGGTCGTAATATGAACATAAACAAAAGTGAAACAAGGGTAACATAGTGTAGTCAAATCAGGCAATGCTGAGGTATTTTTATTAGGAAATAATAAACTGAACACAGGTGAATTTTGCTACTTGGAAAACAAAATAACTGACAGTGGTGGAAGTACAGAGTATACAAAATGCAGACTTGCAATAGCAAGAAAAGCTTTTCTGAAAAAGAAATCAAACAATGGAAAATCTGTGATGTAACAATGCTAATATGAATTATGATAGGTTTCTACTCACCTCATAGACAAGGCATTAACTGGCAGACAGGCACATTTAAAAGTAGACTAAGCTACTGGATAAAGTCTTTCTTCACTTCTATATGGTGGGTCGCACTCTATCCTAATTAATACTGTTTTATGAAAAAGACATATTTGAGATTTAATTGTTGGGAAGTATTATCTGTAAGTGCCTATCTAGAGTTTATCCTTGTACGCAAGTGAAATGTAGGTGGTAAATAGTACCAAAATTCCACTCATTCCACCTTCCTTGATTGTCTTATTCTGCCCATGTTGGAAAGTACTGTTCAACAAACCTTGGCCATTATTCTATTTTAGTCATTATCAAAACATCTAACCATAATGTAGGAACATTTTGTGCATCCTATGATAGCAGGTTCATCTAGATTACAAATTTTAATACACAAAGTTTGACTGTCAACTCGTCGCCGTGACTTTTGTAACAACATTTTAATCATGGCTCGACATACAGTCTGCTTCATTTGCATTTGTTTTAGGATACATTAATCGGGAAATGTGTCAAAGCACACCTTTCAAACATTCTATCACTGTGAATGGTAAATTGCACTCAACAACAAAACTGGCAAGTTTTATTTGGGCTCCATGTGCTAATCTTTGAATGCCACTTCCACTAGTAACTTAACTGAAAAATGTAAAGCCTCTTCACAGGCCACAGAAAAACACTTCACATATGTAATGTATCAACAAAAATATCCACTTTTTGAAAATATAATGTAAATGGGTAGAGAAAAAATCTACTTGCCAAGCAGTGGCAGGAGAACACCCATCCTGTTTGGTAAGTCTTCCTTACCTGGAGTTCTGGGTGGCTTTTCTGAGCTCTATCCCTTTTCCTAAACCTCACTTGTTCTTTTCATTCACCCCTCTTCCTTCCCCTTGAACTCTTCTGCCAGACGAAGAAGTTACTGGCTCTGAACGCTTACATACGTAATACCTTTTTTATCTCTCCAATGTGCTTTTCACTTTTATTGTGTATTCTTACACTTCTTGTTTCTGAAATAAGTTACATCAGAAAAACTCTCTTCACCCCTATTCACTGGATGGAGCTGGATGCAAGCAGTCCCCACAATCTGCAATACTTTCCCACCACTGTCTTTCTTATCTGTGTTTCATCATTGTACTTTAGGATGACTTTCTGTATAACACATTGCTTGTATAGCTTATTCTCTACTCTCCCAGAAAATAATGTGAATTTTACTTTCATAGTGAACAGTCACTTGAGTTCAGCACTGGATACCGCACACTAATCTTTAGTAGCTCATGAGGACCTCAAACCTGGGCTGAAAATGATCCCTCATATTCAAGAAAGGAAATGCTGACTGGTACGATGGTCCCAATATCGTCCAGCATTACTATAGTGAAACAATGTATGTTGATTAATGTTGCAAATTGCTGGTTGAAATATAACAAATACAATACAGACAGATCATGCCACTATTATCTTTGGAAAGAGCACATTGTTAAGTCTAGAGAAATAGATTTACTTGCTCTTTTAGTGATAGAGGCAAAGTTTTCATGGAGGGAAAATAAATAAATTACCGAGTCATGAACCGTGATAAAGTGCTTCAATTTCGAAAGTTTAAATTCACAAGTTTTAAAAGAATTAGGTTGCCACTGAAGGAAATTTTCAACATTTGTGAAGTGTGTCCATGCATCCATTGAATATGCTGAAATCAAACAATGGAAAATCCATGATGGAATGTAACAATATTGTGAAAAGGATAGTTGCAAAACCCATACAACTGGCGAGACTGGTAAGATGCCATATGCAAACATACTGATGGCCTGTGCTCATCAGATTTTACGTGAAGTAGTGAGTATGATAATGCTTTTGGCTAATAGGTGTGAGTCCATGTCTTGTGACAAATTCATTTTAGCCAGGAGATCTTTGAGACTATCTGGCTACCTCAACTTCTTGGCTTTAGATATTTGCCTTGACGTAACTTCTGTAGCACCCCTCAGAGGACATGCGTGACTTATGGTTTGTCACAGATGCAGTCATTGTCCCCCAGTTACATTTAGTGTAACTACAGAAAAAGACACTAGCTGCCTAAAAGTATTGAATAATGGTTTACCACAGGGATCTGTCCTTGTTCCTCTCTTGCTTAATCTCTGTTATCCCTCCACACAGTCCAGAAAGTTTGGCTATGTAGACGACTGGACAACAGCTACCCAACACAAAACCTTTGAAAGAACTGACGAAATTCTAACTTCTGATCTATATATCTTCAGCCACTAATTCCACATATGGAGGTTACAACCAATCTCAAATAAAACAGAAGTTTCATGTTTTCACCTGTCCAATAGATTGGAACACAGAGCCTTCGATATCTATTTTGAAGGAGACAAACTTCATCATAATATGCAACCAAAATACCTTGGGTACACATTAGATCCCCCCCCCCCCACGAACCATGGACCTTGCCGTTGGTGGGGAGGCTTGCGTGCCTCAGCGATACAGATAGCGGTACCGTAGGTACAACCACAACGGAGGGGTATCTGTTGAGAGGCCAGACAAATGTGTGGTTCCTGAAGAGGGGCAGCAGCCTTTTGAGTAGTTGCAAGGGCAACAGTCTGGATGATTGACTGATCTGGCCTTGTAACAATAACCAAAATGGCCTTGCTGTGCTGGTACTGCGAACGGCTGAAAGCAAGGGGAAACTACAGCCGTAATTTTTCCCGAGGGCATGCAGCTTTACTGTATGATTAAATGATGATGGCGTCCTCTTGGGTAAAATATTCCGGAGGTAAAATAGTCCCCCATTCGGATCTTCGGGCGGGGACTACTCAAGAGGATGTCGTTATCAGGAGAAAGAAAACTGGCGTTCTACGGATCGGAGCGTGGAATGTCAGATCCCTTAATCGGGCAGGTAGGTTAGAAAATTTAAAAAGGGAAATGGATAGGTTAAAGTTAGATATAGTGGGAATTAGTGAAGTTCGGTGGCAGGAGGAACAAGACTTCTGGTCAGGTACCTACAGGGTTATCAACACAAAGTCAAATAGGGGTAATGCAGGAGTAGGTTTAATAATGAATAGGAAAATAGGAGTGCGGGTAAGCTACTACAAACAGCATAGTGAACGCATTATTGTGGCCAAGATAGACACGAAGCCCACACCTACTACAGTAGTACAAGTTTATATGCCAACTAGCTCTGCAGATGACGAAGAAATTGAAGAAATGTATGATGAAATAAAAGAAATTATTCAGATAGTGAAGGGAGACGAAAATTTAATAGTCATGGGTGACTGGAATTCGAGTGTAGGAAAAGGGAGAGAAGGAAACGTAGTAGGTGAATTTGGATTGGGGCTAAGAAATGAAAGAGGAAGCCGCCTGGTAGAATTTTGCACAGAGCACAACTTAATCATAGCTAACACTTGGTTTAAGAATCATGATAGAAGGTTGTATACATGGAAGAACCCTGGAGATACTAAAAGGTATCAGATAGATTATATAATGGTAAGACAGAGATTTAGGAATCAGGTTTTAAATTTTAAGACATTTCCAGGGGCAGATGTGGACTCTGACCACAATCTATTGGTTTTGACCTGTAGATTAAAACTGAAGAAACTGCAAAAAGGTGGGAATTTAAGGAGATGGGACCTGGATAAACTAAAAGAACCAGAGGTTGTACAGAGTTTCAGGGAGAGCATAAGGGAACAATTGACAGGAATGGGGGAAAGAAATACAGTAGAAGAGGAATGGGTAGCTTTGAGGGATGAAGTAGTGAAGGCAGCAGAGGATCAAATAGGTAAAAAGACGAGGGCTAGTAGAAATCCTTGGGTAACAGAAGAAATATTGAATTTAATTGATGAAAGGAGAAAATATAAAAATGCAGTAAATAAAGCACGCAAAAAGGAATACAAACGTCTCAAAAATGAGATCGACAGGAAGTGCAAAATGACTAAGCAGGGATGGCTAGAGGACAAATGTAAGGATGTAGAGGCTTATCTCACTAGGGGTAAGATAGATACTGCCTACAGGAAAATTAGAGAGACCTTTGGAGATAAGAGAACCCCTTGTATGAATATCAAGACCTCAGATGGAAACCCAGTTCTAAGCAAAGAAGGGAAAGCAGAAAGGTGGAAGGAGTCAATAGAGGGTCTATACAAGGGCGATGTACTTGAGGACAATATTATGGAAATGGAAGAGGATGTAGATGAAGATGAAATGGGAGATACGATACTGCGTGAAGAGTTTGACAGAGCACTGAAAGACCTGAGTCGAAACAAGGCCCCTGGAGTAGACAACATTCCATTGGAACTACTGACGGCCTTGGGAGAGCCAGTCCTGACAAAACTCTACCATCTGGTGAGCAAGATGTATGAAACAGGTGAAATACCCTCAGACTTCAAGAAGAATATAATAATTCCAATCCCAAAGAAAGCAGGTGTTGACCGATGTGAAAATTACCGGACAATCAGTTTAATAAGCCACAGCTGCAAAATACTAACACGAATTCTTTACAGGCGAATTGAAAAACTAGTAGAAGCCGACCTCGGGGGAGATCAGGTTGGATTTCATAGAAATACTGGAACATGTGAGGCAATACTGACCTTACGACTTATCTTAGAAGAAAGATTAAGGAAAGGCAAACCTACGTTTCTAGCATTTGTAGACTTAGAGAAAGCTTTTGACAATTTTGACTGGAATACTCTCTTTCAAATTCTAAAGGTGGCAGGGGTAAAATACAGTGAGCGAAAGGCTATTTACAATTTGTACAGAAACCAGATGGCAGTTATAAGAGTCGAGGGACATGAAAGGGAAGCAGCGGTTGGGAAGGGAGTAAGACAGGGTTGTAGCCTCTCCCCGATGTTATTCAATCTATATATTGAGCAAGCAGTAAAGGAAACAAAAGAAAAATTCGGAGTAGGTATTAAAATCCATGGAGAAGAAATAAAAACTTTGAGGTTCGCCGATGACTTTGTAATTCTGTAAGAGACAGCAAAGGACTTGGAAGAGCAGTTCAACGGAATGGATGGTGTCTTGAAGGGAGGATATAAGATGAACATAAACAAAAGCAAAACGAGGATAATGGAATGTAGTCAAATTAAGTCGGGTGATGCTGAGGGAATTAGATTAGGAAATGAGACACTTAAAGTGGTAAAGGAGTTTTGCTTTTTGGGGAGCAAAATAACTGATGATGGTCGAAGTAGAGAGGATATAAAATGTAGACTGGCAATGGCAAGGAAAGCGTTTCTGAAGAAGAGAAATTTGTTAACATCGAGTATAGATTTAAGTGTCAGGAAGTCATTTCTGAAAGTATTTGTATGGAGTGTAGCCATGTATGGAAGTGAAACATGGACGGTAAATAGTTTGGACAAGAAGAGAATAGAAGCTTTCGAAATGTGGTGCTACAGAAGAATGGATCAAATGGTTCTGAGCACTATGGGACTTAACATCTTAGGTCATCAGTCCCCTAGAACTTAGAACTAGTTAAACCTAACCAACCTAACGACATCACACACATCCATGCCCGAGGCAGGATTCGAACCTGCGACCGTAGCAGTCGCGCGGTTCCGGACTGCGCGCCTAGAACCGCGAGACCACCGCGGCCGGCTACAGAAGAATGCTGAAGATTAGATGGGTAGATCACGTAACTAATGAGGAAGTATTGAATAGGATTGGGGAGAAGAGAAGTTTGTGGCACAACTTGACCAGAAGAAGGGATCGGTTGGTAGGACATGTTCTGAGGCATCAAGGGATCACCAATTTAGTATTGGAGGGCATCGTGGAGGGTAAAAATCGTAGGGGGAGACCAAGAGATGAATACACTAAGCAGATTCAGAAGGATGTAGGTTGCAGTAGGTACTGGGAGATGAAGAAGCTTGCACAGGATAGAGTAGCATGGAGAGCTGCATCAAACCAGTCTCAGGACTGAAGACCACAACAACAACAACACATTAGATAGGGCCCTCTCTTTCAAGGAGCACTTGACACAAACATCTGCTAAGCTTAAAACTAGAAACAACATTCTCCATAACTCTGCAGCTCTCATTGGGGATTTTCAGCAGACACACTCTGGGTATCAACACTCAGTTTGGTATACTCAGCAGCAGAGTACTGTGCACCTGTCTGGCTTAATGGTCCACATGTAAAAAAGACATATGTACAACTGAATGAGGCCATGTGCATTGTTAACGGATCAATACAGTCTTCTTCCACATACTGGCTGCCCATCTTGAGCCACATTGCACCTCGTTATATCAAACTGAAGAGCGCGCTACTGCATGAATATGAGAAGACTGTTAATAACACTGACCTTCCAATAATAAACAGCTTATTCACTGGGGGCGAAAAAGACTACGATCAAGACATACCACTCTCACCACAGCCAGAATGTTCATGGAACCTCAATTCAATCCCATTGATGAATGGGAATGCTGCTGGCAATAAAACTGTTCCCCACAATGTTTGAAGCTGCCTTGTATCCAGAAGAAACCCCTGGATTCGACCAGCTTCAGGAAATTTGGACTACCTCGAAACGCATCTGAACGGGCCATGGACAATTCACAGACACACTCTACAAGTGGGGCAAATCTTCATCACCATCATGTGACTTTGGTGATGAACGACAGATAATTGCTCATGTTGTATCGACATGTCCTGCACGTGCCTGCTAAGGTCCTTTAGAAGACTTCCTCACTGCGACGAGTGATATTATAAAATACATAAAAGACGTAAATGTGAATGTATGCTTTCCCGGAGTATACAGCTGGCGAAGAGTTCTCGGGCTTCCAGCCAGGTGGCGGTGTCTTCACACTGCGACGTTTCGACGAGTGACATACTCATCATCTTCTGGCGAAGTACCGAGACTTTGCGGATGCCGGTCCCTTTATACCTGCGGTGTGCCCCCCACCACCTGGCCGCGGGAGGCTGGGTCCAGAGGAGCCGGCGGGCGGGGTGGAGGGGGAAGCGGGTGCTTGTGTCTGTGTATGTGCGGTTGGATCTGAGTGTGTGTGCGAGTGTATACCTGTCCTTTTTTCCCCCTAAGGTAAGTCTTTCCGCTCCCGGGATTGGAATGACTCCTTACCCTCTCCTTTAAAACCCACATCCTTTTGTCTTTCCCTCTCCTTCCCTCTTTCCTGATGAAGCAACCGTTGGTTGCGGAAGCTTGAATTTTTTGTGTATGTTTGTGTTTGTTTGTGTGTCTATCGACCTGCCAGCGCTTTCGTTTGGTAAGTCACATCATCTTTGTTTTTAGATATATTTTTCTCACGTGGAATGTTTCCCTCTATTATATCCATTTCACAGAGGAGTATTTCAGATGTCAATCTTGGAAAGGCATTTGCTAAGAAATTTATATGATTTCCTGTAGATACTAAATTTTTATTTAATTCACCAGCAATGCTCAGTTAATGGTTGTTAAATACTGTACATATATCTGATTTATCAGTAACAGAAATATTATTACTGCAAACTGACTTTATATTGTCAACCTTGTGCTGCTGACCAGACACTTCCTTCACAACTGACCATATGGCTTTTATTTTATCCTGTGAATTAGCTATTCTATTTGCATACCACATACTTTTTGCCTTGCTAATAACATTTTTAAGCACCTTACAATACTGTTTGTAATGGGCTACTGTAGCTTGATTGTGACTACTTCTAACATTTTGATATAATTCCCGCTTTGTTCTACATGATATCCTAGTCAGCCAACCGGGCTGTCCATTACTGCTAGTACCCCGTTTAGAATGTTCTAATGGAAAGCAACTCTCAAAGAGCATGATAAATATGTTATGGAAAGCATTGTATTTATCATCTATATTATCGGCACTATAAACATCTTGCCACTCTTGTACCTTGACAAGTTTTGAAAAACTCTCTATTGCTGTTGGATTAACTTTCCTTCGTAGTTTGTAATTAAATACGGCATTGGTTAGAGTACAAAAACCTTTTAGTGTTAAAATTTGTGCATCATGGTCTGAAAGGCCATTCACCCTTTTACTAACAGAATGCCCATCTAGTAATGAAGAATGAATAAAAATATTGTCTATGACTGTGCTTCTGTTCCCCTGCACCCTAGTTGGAAAAAACACAGTTTGCATCAGATCATATAAATTTAGGAGATCTACCAACATCCTTTTTCTTGCACAATCATGTACAAAATTAATATTGAAGTCACCACATAGAACTACTTTCTGGTGCTTCCTACAAAGTGAATCAAGAACACCCTTTCTAGCTTAAGCAAAAATGCTCTTAAGTCGGAGTTAGGGGACCTATAAACAACAGCAATTAGAAGTTTAGTTTCACTAAATTCAACTAATGCTGCACAACTTTCAAATATCTGTTCAGTGCAGTGTTGTGATACGTCTATGGTCTCAGATGAAATACTGTTTTTTACGTACAGAGCCACTCCCCCACCCCGCAAGGAACTCCTTGAGAAACAGCCAGCTAATCTGTAGCCTGGTAAAGGAAGCCTCTGAATTATCAAATTATTTAAGTGGTGCTCTGATATACCAATAATTTCAGAGTTAGCATCTATAAGCAGTTCACTAACTTTATCTCTAATACCTCTTATATTTTGATGAAATATGCTAATTCCTTCTCTACTTGGAAACATTACATCCTCTGGAGGTGAGCCCTTAGTTAGGGGCACTTCCTTTAAGCAGGTATACCTATCAGCTGACTTCAGTCTAAAAAAGGTGCAGCTCTAACACCAACTACTATAGGAATTTTTCAATGAGTGATACCACCACCACCACCACCACCCACTACACTGTCACCTATAAGCTTAGCTATCCTCCCCTTCCCATACCTATTGAGGTGCAGGCCATGCCTAGTGAAACCCCATCTACTGATAGACCCAACTGGCACCACTGAGATGTGATCCATGCCCTCCGCCATCAGTGCCCTCCCCAGCCCCACATTAATGCGCCTAACAGCCGCATTAAGGTGAGGTTGATCATGACGCTGAAACAGCTGCACGAAATGCACATTAGTACCACCAGTTTGAATAGCTATCTTAACCAAGTCACCATTGACATCATATTCCCCGTCCCTATCGAGACTGTTCCCTGCTCCACCCACTATCACTACCTGATCCTCTTTCGTAAAATTCTTACATAACTCCCCTATGCTTTCAGTCACCTGAGCCAACCCTGCACTAGGCTTCACAATGCTGATGACCTGGTACTCACCCCCCAACACTTCTTGCAACTGCTGGCCCACACCTCTACCGTGGGAACTACCTAGCAGCAGAACCTTCTTTCTGCTAGACTTTGCAGCTAACCTAGGCCTCCTAATTGCTGAGGACTGCTGCAAGTTACCTACATCTACGGCTACATGAGGCTCCTCTCCACTCAACTCTGACAGTTGGTCGTATCTATTGCATGTATGCAAAGTAAAACTGTCTGAGTACCTCCTCTTCCTAGCTACCTTCTTGGAAACTGCCAGTTCCCAGCAGAATGTTTAAAATTATTTAAATACAACTCCAAAATTTTGCTGCAGTTCATCAGATATTGATTCACCATTACATGCCAGAGACAAAGGACTAATCTTAACAGCGGATGACCAAATGTGGAAGTGCACCAACGAAATCAAAACCTTTTCCAGTCGTAGGAAAAGCCTTGGCTATCATTTTCTGGGTTCTCAAGGTGAGCTGCTCACAGACTACCCTACAAGTGCTCAATCATTGCTGTAGAGTATTATGCTTCAATTTACAGCATGCATCACACATTTATAAGGGGTCACAGCTGGCAGTACTACAAAAACAGCAGTGTACATAGACTACGAAATGCCGTAAGTTGCTACTGATAATGATATCAAATATGATCTGAAGACAATGCTACCTGTGCAGATGTTATGCTGATTGTCCCATAAAGAGTCTGGCAGAAACTGCAGGCAGTACTACTACTGAGATTCCTCCTTAGCACTGTTCTGACTGACCATTATTAGGAGACGCTTGTAGCAAGCTGGCCTGGAGCTTTTACAGAAATTGCAATCAGTGCTACAAGATCTTCTTGTATCAGGCAAAAGTTTTCCCTGAGCACATGGACTAGGCCTACACTGGAATACCATCAAATGTTTGCCCAGAATAATTTTGTTCATATATACACCAAGCTACAATAATGTGTTTGCAAAAATTTCTTGAGAAGTGTGATATGGGGCTTTCCATCTGCTACCAAAATTGGGCCAAAAAGCATCTATCCCTATAAACAATCTGGTTTTTTAGAGGCAGCATAATTTTTTAAAATCATTTTGACCTTTACAAATACTCATAATAAAGGGCATCGCATTTTACTGGGACAAAAGAGGTTTCTATAAAGAACAAAATCCATGCTATCATAGTATGTCTGAAAAACACTAATAGTTATTACCTCTGAGGGAGATACTGCTATCATAGGAATATCCCTGTAGTCTGTTGGGAGAGCAGCATTTTTTAGGGTAAATTCAGAGTTCAGGCTATCAGTATTAAAAGCCAATAAAGCTGATAATTTTGATCCTTTAATGTGAAGATAAAAACTGGACATGGAATCAATATATTAGAAGGTTGGCAACGAACTAATTTTATATTCTAGTTGATGAATTGCAGTCTACAAATCATGCAGCTTTTCTATTTATTTCTGATTGTCACTTGACTAAAATAGCATCAGATACGGCGAGGAGGAGGAGTTGGTGCTTACAGTAAAATGAGATACAAATATAAAACATTGCCATCTTTAGATTTTTGCAGTGAGCAGCATATGCATCAGCTACAAACGTAGAAATCCATGAAAAGTTAACATTAATAGTTACAATATACACAGGTCCAGGTGGTAATTTTGAGTTGATGCTTAAAAAAAATAAAAAAATAAAAAAAAAAATATCTATACAGGCTTTGGTAATACTAGGTGGAAATTTCAATTTAAAATATTTTTAGAGCAGGCTTATTCTAATGCTCTAGTTAAGTCCCTTGCCATTTCGTACACTCCAACTCCCCTGGAACAATTGGCAACGAGAATTATGGGAACCGGCAGCACTGCCACTGACAGCTGTTTTATATACACACACTAAGACAACAAACTGTAGATATTTGGTATCATACTGCAAGAGATTATTTGAAAAGAAGTGGAAAGCTACAAGGTAGTAAACGAAAAAGGAATTTAAGGACTGCGCTTTTTCTTGTAGTTGAAAGCAGATTTAAAATATCTTCAATTACGGATAATAGGGCCACACAAATAAAGAACTAATAATATCATTTACTCTGTGACATAGTCATAGGCCATAATGAAAACAATTGCACTAAAAATGAGCCCGTGTGAGTAGATTAAATTCTTCTAAACACAGGGTCAAAGCTGCATCAGAATATTCTGAAAAATTAAGATAAGACTTCTTACGAAAGGTCACTGATCACACTATTATCATACCATTTCACAAAAGGGAGATACAACAATAGTAATGAATTACCAAAACACGTCACTGTTGCTGACATTTTACATTTTTTAAAAAATTTATAAGCTGGGAAAATATTCTCCACTTGTAAACATGGATTTGAAATGGAATGATTGATTGAACAGGCTATATTTATCTTGAAAGGTTATATAGTAATACTATATGACTTATTTACTGCTTTTTGCATCATGCTACCCCATTAAAATAATATAGAATGAGAGATACAGAAGGTTCATGGTGTTTAACCTACCTCCATGACAAAGTAGTCCAATGTCCATCACACAGATATAGGCATTTAACACTACTTACCATATAACAGAGATGCTGAGTTGCAGATAGGCACAACAAACAGCTGTCACAAATATAGTTTTCGGCCAGTAAGGCCTTTGCCAAAATTAAGAGGCCCCCCCCCCACACACACACACGACTGCAGTCTCAAGCAACTGAGGCCTCAGTTGCCTGAGACTGCAGTCATGTGTGTGAGAGTTGCATTTGCGTGAGTGTGTATATGTTGTGTAATTTTGGTGAAGGCCTTACTGGCCAAAAGCTATATTTGTGATAGTCTTTTTGTTATGCCTACCTGCGACTCAGCATCTCCACTATATGGTAACAACTTTCCTTTTCACAATATTGTTACATTACATCCTTGATTTTCCACTGTTAGATATAGGCACTTGAGATTCAAATCAATCACACATGGTTTACCAGGAGGTTCTATTATGTGTGTACACTGTTGCTTTTTACACAGTTAAATAAGTGACAGAAAATGCTAATTTTGTCCTTTTGTAGATGGTACATGTATTCAATAAGTTAAATACAAATAGGCATCAAATCAAATATTTGGAAACATCAACAGGTGTGGATGTGTTACATGCATAGTTCCCACCTACATGGTTAAGTAAAGCTGGTTGGGGGGGAGGGGGGAACCCTGATAGTCACGGGTTGTGAAGTAGCCATTGAAATTGAGCATGTTGTGCTCAGCAGGGTGTTCTGCCAGTGTGTAATCAACTCTGCTCCTAGCCATCTGGGGGTGATTGTTCACTTAGGTTGACAGTTGTCTGGTGCTCCTGCCCATATAAAATACTTCCCCAACACTCACTCCCACTCCCTGCCACTTTTTCCCCCCCTCACCCACTCCACCTAATACAAGCCTTCACCGAAGTTTGTGTGCCAAACTGCAGTCCTGACACTGTGTATTCAGCTAGCACAATATAGCTATACAAGATTACCAGTAAATTTTGACACCATCATGTACATACAATTCAGTACTTTTACAGAGCTTTGAACGGTGTGGAAATCATCTGTTCACACAATGGAATACGAAAAGTATCCAGTGTTCAGGTTTGGTGATTATGGGTGGATCACAATCTTAATTGGAAATCCCACATCTGAGAATTAATTAAGTGCTTTAGTTTAGTTTCAACTGCAGTTTGCATGATTACAGCTACATGTGGTTCAAAAATGACAAAATCAGTTTATTTTGTGCTTTTGCATTCATTAGTCACTGAAGAACACAAAATGTAGCATCTATTCTTCACTAAATTAGAATCTATTTTTTTTTTTTTTTTGCAAAATTCACGTATTTTGTTGAAATTCACATGTTGCTTTTGTCTGTAAATGATTAGACGCACAAAGTTAAAAAGTTGTCATGCTACATGAATGAAAACAAACTGGCTGTTTAAAAAAAAGAGCGCACTGAGAACTTTTTAACTGAAATTTTTATTTTTTCCAAAAACTTCAACACCTGTTTCTTCCAAAATTACCTCTCTTTTCTTTGACTGTATTCAAGCTTTCAAAAAATGATTTTTCTGCTGAAAGGCAGTAGCATTTTCCTGCCAGTGAACTGAATGCATCTCCGACTGAAGGGGTTTCTGGACATTATTCATGTTTTCCAGCCCAATGTGGTGCTTATAAAATCTGCAGACTTTTGACCTTTTACGTGCATTCATAACCGTGCAACCCATGCTTGACAACACTACACACAGAACTGACAAGGCACTTTGTATGGAAGTAGAAACAAAAGTAACTATTGTAACATAAGTGGAAAAATTTTCGCATAGTCAAAAATGAGACAGCCTTTGTTTCCCAATAGTTATAGAGCTGAGTGTGAGCACTATAGGCGATAGCGGCATATGGCCACAAGAGTAAACAAACTAGAATTTGGACCACTAGACAAGCTGTGCAGAGGAATGACCCCTGCCTCCTTATCACAGGGCAGCAGCCTACACCTTGTGTTTTGCGAAAGCAGAACTGACACATCACCACAAGAGTTGCCTATCTCTTCTGACGTTGTATAGGCCACAATCTAAATCCGTGTTAGGCTAGGGTAGTCACTTCACTCATTTAAAAATAAGAAAATAAAATAATGAGCAACGCACAATACAAAACATTTGGGAATGGTTACCACGCAATTCCTTGTTGAAGTTGACTTAATTCAGGCCTGACCTCTAGCGGTATTCAATGTAACCACAGTTCAAAACATCCTCCATCCAATTTGCCACGTTAAGTGTCCGCATACCAACTTTTGAACTTTGGCTAACAAACAAACATACGCGTTTTTTGCTATAATATGCTAGGTCCCACAGCTGAGTACTATGTTGCATTACACGGTCATTATCTTAAATAGACCACTCAACTGCCCACTGTTAGCTTGGTACCATAACATTGAGCGCACTGATACATCGTCATTGCGATTATGGACCTTTTATTTTGCAAAAATGTTTTTATTCACATTATCTTTCCAAAATGGGCTTTGTCAGATGATGTACAACACCAGTAACAGAAAGTTGTTTACATTATATGCAGAAAATAAAGCAATTTCAGACTGTCTCTGGTAAAACATTCATTTGGATACAACTAGCTATGAAATAGTGTCTATTAAGTAATTTTGCATTTTTGCATTTTGAGGCAAAATTTGCATCTATTTCACACTTAGCACAAAATACAAATTTTTCTGGTCTGTATTAATGAGTCATGATAGATTTTTTTAGGAGCTCAACTTGTAAAGATAATGTTTTCAGAATACTGAAGCGTTTTACATGAATTACATCTGAAGTTAAATACAGAATATCCTGCCAAGCACTCTTCAGAACTGTGGTATTTTAACAACTCTTTCACTATTCATTAATTATTGATAAAATTATTTAACTGGGTAGATAAAAAAATCTACTCATAAGGGGCAGCAGAACACACACAAAAAAGACTGTTGTGATTGGCAAGCTTTCGGAGCCAGTGGCTCCTTCTTCAGGCAGAAGGGTTGAAGGGGAAGGGTGAAGGAAAAGGACTGGAGAGGTCTAGGAAAAGGGGTAGATTTTGGGAAAGTCACCCAGAACTGTGGGTAAGGGGAGACTTACCATATGGAATGATAACGAAAGACTTTCCTTCTCATCCCATACTTTAAGTCTCCCCTGACCCGTAGGTTCTGGGTGACTTTCCCAAAATCTACCCCTTTTTCTTAGACCTTTGCAGTCCTTTTCCTTCACCCTTCTTCCTTCCCCTTCAACCCTTCTGCCTGAAGGAGGAGCCACTGGCTCTGAAAGCTTGCCAATCACAACAGTCTTATGTGTGTTCTGCTGCCGCTTGGTGAGTAAGATTTTTTATCTATACAGTTAAATAAATATATTCATTCATGTCATTCATATTACCAATTCTGGTCTTTTCTTTAAAAAATCATCCACAGTTGTGCCTATAACACTGGAACCAAAAACAACCTCTACATAGACTTTAAAGATTTATTATTAATACAGCAAGGACTCAGATACAGGGCTACAAAAGTGCTCAACAATCTGTCATGGAATTAAAATAAGTTGAAGATACTGTCGTGAGATGTAACACGGAATTAAAGAACATTCTAGTGGATACTCCTTCTACACCATTGAAGAGCAGCTTCACAGAAAGTCTTGTAGTTATTGTATTAGATTATAATACAGCAAGGTCCGATTATGTGGCACAAAGTGGATGCAAAACTGGACGGCTAACCGAAAAACACGTACAAGGTGTGATAGAAAAATTCGGTGAAAGAATTTTTTTTAGCAGCAGCTGCTGGCACTACAACTATTTGAAGTAATTTGTCTGATAGTGTAATAAACAAAACCAAGCGGCGTCAAGTTGGGACACGTTCTGACTTTTCAATCAATATCTAGAGATAAGAGTGAGGTTGTCTTTATTCTGTTTCAAACAACACATGAACATTAAGTTCTGTTTAAAGTTACAAAAAAACTGCATAGAAACTAAGAAATTTTGAAACTGGTGTATGGTGGTAGTGATGTAACTTTGAAGACTGTTTAGAGGTGGTATGAGAGATTTAAAAGCGAAAATGAACTGGTAGAAGATGAGCAATGTTTGTGACGTCCATTAATCTCAGAAACAGAAGAAAATGAGCAAAAACTAGCAAAAATTGTTTGTTCAGAAACGCAAATAACTATTCAAGAGCTTACTGAAAAACTTAGCATCTCGTACAGGTCTGTGTAAAGCATTTTAACTTTTTTTTTCCCCCCCAAATGAGACAAATGCAAAATTTCTTCTCAGACTTCTGAGTGACGAACTGATGAAAAATCATGTTTCAGTTTGCATGGATTTGTAGGATTGTCTTAATTCAGATATGAACTGCATGTCCAGAACTGTAACTGGAGATGAAATTTGGGTCTATGGGTACCACCCAGACAAAAAAATTCTGAGTTACCAGAAATCAGTGAGTCTCCTCGGCCTAAAAAGGCACGTTAGTTATAACCAAATATCAAAGTCATGTTCATTTTTTCTCTTTTTTTGATATTGAGGGTGTAGTGCTATTACAGTTTATTCCATGGGGAATAACTGTTAATGAAGAGTTTTACAAGGGTGTACTGCAACATATGCAAAACAACATATGAAGAAAAAGTTCTGAAAAATGGACTAATGGCTTGCTTATCACAACAATGCGGTGTGTCAGCTCTTTCTTTTGATTCACGAGTTTTTGGCTGAAGAAAGTGTTGTTCTCTGCTCACATCCGCCTTACCCACCAGTTTAGCACCATCGGATTCCTGCCTCTTCCCAACAATTAGAACTGTTCTTGAAGGAAAATGTTTTGACACCATTCCTGACATTGAGAGGGCCATGGCAGGGCAACTGGATGCTTTCCAATAGAAGATTTCCAAAAATGCTTCCAGTGATAGATTCCACATTGTGATGAGAGCATTATTATTGAAGACCAGTACTACTTTGAAGGAGATTAAATCAAACTCCCTGTAAGCTTCTTACTTTGTTCCTAATAAAATTATTCACCATGTCTTTTGATCGCACCTCATACAATCAACATGTTTTCCCCATAAGCTGCTATTTACTGTAATTACAAAGCATGCAACACTTAACATTTGAAAGCTACAAAACTACCAGCACAATTTACAGTTACTCAGCAGAAACTCTGACTTATTCGAAAAATTACACTTAAGGCAAACTAAATTTCATAGTGTTTGCTTTCAGTTCACTTTTGAGAAATAACTGTCAGAGTTTGCTTTTCATACACCTGGTAGTCTTATAGTCAAACAAATTCTGCCCTGTGTACTTTAATATCAGATCAATACATTTCGGTACCTCAGGGTCCTTGGCAATAGGTCCCGTGATCTCATTGTTGTCACCTTTTTCTTCTTCTTCTTCTTCTACCAAACACAATTTGTTTACTATATCTACATTGCTTTGCTACTTAAATCCAATTTTTGAGCCATTGCTGTTTTAAGCACTTGCAGAAGTTTTTATCACCTACATCTTCACAATCGGTAATTTGTACTGTAAATGAAAGTTTTTTCTAATTATAACAATACTTCATCCTTCATTGGTATTTTTCCCAAAATTCACATAACTATGCTAAGATAATCGGTAACTGAATAATCAGGAGTTTGCTGTGTAATTAATATAACTCTGTAAATTATATTCCCTCACAAAATTATTTCATTTGAATTGCACATAAATAAAATACACATTCTTGACTTATTTCCATACCTTAGAGAATTCTTCCCAGGGAATCCATGGAATATGATGTACCTGAAGTAAAGACTCAATGACCTTACTGTAGTTGCAACCTATGTCTATATGATGTGCAATGGTGACCAAACTCATTTTACATTTTGATCTTTGTAAGGCAGGAGCCTACTGTTAACTATTTTGGTGACACTGTGTAACCTGTTTCACTACTACCTGTCCACATACCGCCCACATCTATTGCTGATACAAGGATTTCTTGCAAATAAATTGTATTTATACTTTCAAAGTGTGAATGATACGTTTAGCACATATATGTCTGAAAGACTATAACATAACATTCCACTAAAAATGTACTTTAAACATCGGAAAATCCAGGCTAGAATGTAACAATATTATGAAAAGGATAGTTGCTACTCATCCTATAGCGGAGATGCTCAGTCGCAGGAAGACACAACAAAAAGACTGTCACACAATAAGCTCTCAGCCGACAAGGCCTTTGTCAAAAAGAGATGACACACACGTCACACAATAAGCTTTCGGTCAACAAGGTCTTTGTAAAAACACACACACACACACACACACACACACACACAAATGTAACTTACACATGTGTGACCACAGCCTCCGATAGCTGAAGCCACACTGTGAGCAGCAGCAGCAGCAGCAGCAGCAGTGCATGATGGGAGAGGCAATTGGCTGGGGGTAAGGAGGCAGCTTGGGCGGGCAAGGGAAGGACAGCAGGGTAGCGGTGGGAGATGGTGACATGCTGCTGGGGAGCATGTAGGCATGAGGTGGAGAGAGGGTAGGGCAGCTAGGTGCAGTCAGGAGGCTAGACAGAGGGTGGGGGAGGGATGGGGTGGGGGTTGAGGGTAGCAGAAAAGGAGAAATGGGGTGGGGGTGAGGGTAGCGGAAAAGGAGAGAAGTAAAATGGGAACAGGGAAAGGGCTAGATGGGTGAGGACAATGACTAATGAAAGTTGAGGCCAGGTGGGTTACAGGAATGTAGGATATATTGCAGGGAGAGTTCTCACCTGTGCAATTCAGAAAAGCTGGTGTCAGTGGGAAGGATCCATATGACACAGATTGTGAAATCGAAATGAAGAATGTCATGTTTGGTGGCAAGTTCGGCAACAAGGTGGTGGTCTGCTTGTTTCTTGGTCACATTTTGTCGGCGGTCATTAATGCGGCAACAGCTTGTTGGTTGGCATGCCCAAATAGAATGCAGTACATTGGTTGCAGCTTAGCTTGTAGATCACATGGTTGGTTTCACAGGTAGCCCTGCCTTTGATGGGATAGGTGATGTTTGTGACCAGACTGGAGTAGGTCGTGCTGGTTTGAGGATAATGGGATAGGTCTTGCATCTAGGTCTATAACAGTGATATGAGCCATTAGGTAGGGGGTTGGGAGCAGGGGTTGTGTAGGGATGGACGAGTATGTTGTGTAGACAGCAGGATACCATTGTGGGACAGGTGGGAAGGATAGTGGGCAGGACATTACCCATCTCAGGGCACGATGAGAGGTAGTCAAAAACCCTGGTGGAGAAAGTAATTCAGTTGCTCCAGCCATGGGTGGTACTGGGTTATGTGAGGAATGCTCCTCTGTGGCCACATGGTGGGTGTTTGGGAGGTAGTGAGTGACTGGAAAGATAAGGCATGGGAGATATGCTTTTGTACAAGGTTGGGAGGATAATTACGGCCTGTGAAAGCTTCAGTGAGATCTTCAGTATATTTCAATAGGGACTGCTCATCACTGAAGATGCGATGACCACAGGTGATTAGGGGTATGGAAAAGGTGGCAGCTGTCAGAGTGGAGATATTGTTGGTGGTTAGTAGGTTTGTATGAACAGAGGTACTGATGTAGTCATCATCGAGGTGGAGGTCAACATCTAGCTGACAAACCTTGTCTCGCAGATCTACTACATTCACCCCTCTCTCCAAAACACTCTCCCACCACCATACAGAATCCAGAACCTAAACAGACCTGAAACAAAGTCATGAGCCTTTCCTCCAAAAGCCGTAGAAATATCAGTCCCTTCCAAATGCCTCACCTTTTGCCCCACTCCCAAACTCAATCATGCAGGACTTGTTCATGACCTCCTTTCCTTCTCCCGGTCACTACAGTGGAAAACCTACTAATGAGACTCAACCGAAGTCCAATATTCAACCACACCCGACTCCATTCACTCCTCCATCCAACTGTGATCCACCCCCATTGCCCCCAAATCACCCCCTGTTAACTTTCCAGAATTTATTAATCTTGAACCTTGCCTCACCATCACTCCCCAAAATCCCTCAACATGCAAACTGACCTTTCATGTGCAGAAAGAACTGCAGTCCACCATCTCAAAACTGATCCTGACCTTATAATCCTACCTGCTGACAAAGGCTCCACCACTGTTGCTTTGAACTGTAAGGACTCTGCCATGTGCCAGATACACCAACCTACAAACCTTGCCACAGTGACCCCATTCCAGAAATCCAGCAGGATCTCCAGTCAGGGTGTACACATGAACAAGGAAAAAAAAAAAAATCCCAGATTTTTCCCGGATTTCCCAGTTAAAAACACACTTTCTCCCGGGTGAAAATACACTTTTTCCGTGTTAAGTGACAGTATATTCTTCCTCGGCACTGAAAAACTCATCAATCCTTTGAATGTTTATGGTTTTATATACTGACGTAAAATTTCCAGGTGCTTTAGAAAACTAAACTCAGTGGGGGGGGGGAAACACGTTTTGAAAGACCTTTGAAGTGCAGCAACATGTACGCTGCATATTTTCGTATTACGAAGGTATTTGAATTCCACCAAACACCGTATGTCACTTTCCGAAGCATTGAAATAAAGATTGCGATGCACTTTTGTAAGCCAGTCATAGCTCATGTCACGTGATCTCGTGAGCTGATGACAGCATAGGACAGGTGATGTAGTCAGCCAGTAGCAAGATCACTCTCCAGTAGCACGAACACACAAATTATAAACGTTAAAGGTTTAAATTTATATACATAGAATTCACATATAATATTGGTCTCTAAGATTAATAAGCTGGAAGAGAAGCTAAGCTTCCACATATAATGTTGATCTTTTTTGCGCGTGTTACACTTTAAGATATATCACACAAACGTCCCAGTAAAATTTTTAATAAAGACGTAAACGTATGTTCTGGGCTCTCATTCTTCTAAATGGTCATCCTCAAACAGTTGATTTTTAAATGAGAGTCAAATACTTTGTGATTAATTCATCGTACATCTCGCACATAGTTTATCTTGCGTAAAAGGAAACCTGCTTTGAATGTAACACTTTTCAAACCACCATTCGCAATATTTTCCCGCAACCTGTTAGAAATAGGTTCGTTTCAGCAGTTGCAAGGGAGCGCCAGATAACAGGCTCACCGCGCCTGCGCAGCTACGATGACGCAGGAAGCCCATATGTTCGTACGTGTAAAACATTAAAAGATCTTACATTACGTCATAAAAGAAAAAATACAAAAGAGGATACTTCAAGAGCGTTGGAATTTCGTCAACCATACAAAAAGGCATAATTCGGCTTAAAATGCACATTCGTATGTAAATTTTCTTGGGGTGCCAGTACTTTATTATGGCATAATGCCATACGTGCACTGGAAATGCAGCGAACGGTAGAAACTAGCCAATAGTGTGAAATTATTAAACACTTCGCTTCAAATAAATTGACTGCCTCGGCAGAAAAGATTAACAAAACCCTAATCTCTTTAGCAAACCGGCAAAAATAGCTTCATTGTTCTGTAAGGCGATTAATGTTTGACTGTCAGAAAGGTGGGAATAAAATCTGAAACTAACAACATATTTTAGTCTTCCGTAATTACTCGCACGTATTTTAATTCATTTGATAGCTCCCGGCCACAAAAATCCGTTTTGTTATCATTTAACGTGAGAACAATAAACGAAGAGGAAACAACAAAATTACTGAATGTAAACACAGATCACGTGGAGACGACCCACCTCCCCACCACAACTCAGACTGCTCTGTGCATCAGCCCCACTTTTACTTTATTTCCGAACCGGGCAAAATTAAGTAGTGGCACCCAGCCACACTTCTGTAACCAGAAGCAGGAGAAGGTACTACTCATAGGCGACTCACCTGCGTATGCGCAAGAGCCCACCTGCAACTGCTCAAACGAATCTAATTTAAACAGTTGTCACGTCACGCTCTTCGGAGGCAATTTGTTGTTATAAAGCATTGCATAGTCTTCCTGAAGCCTTTGACGCACTGCTGTTCACAGACGCTTGTAGGAGCATTGTTTTGTTGTTGTATACTGCGCATTTCCTCTGCAACTTAAGTTTTATTTTCGTTTTTTTTCCTCTCGTTCATGTTTTGTTACTACAGTATTATTCTGCTCTAGCGGGATACAGTAATATCCTTTGTTAGAGTATTGGTTCTTACCAGTCAAAATCACAAAAATTTAACTGAAAATTAAAACAATGAAAAATTCCCGGGTTTTTCCCAGTTTTCTCCCGGAAGAAAAAATTCCCGGATTTTTCCCGGATCTCCCAGTTCTCCCGGGTCGTATACACCCTGCCACTCTCTCCTCAAACCCTTAGGCCCATCCCAGAGCCTCTCACCCAAGTCCATCTCTCTCTTCACCCCTACCATTCCACACACTCCTACCTTTGACATGCTTCCTAAAGTCCATAAACCCAACCACCCAAGACACCCCATTGTGGCTGGTTACTGTGCCTCCATTGAGAGAATCTCTGCCTATTACCCAGAACCTGGCCTCCTATATAAAAGATACCAACCACTTTCTCCACCAACACCCGACAGTTCCTGTCCCTTTACCATTTGGTGCCAAACTCGTCACTATTGATTCCATCTCCCTTTGCATAACATCCGTAATGCCCATGGCCTTACCACTATTGAATACTACACAGACACTACTCCCAACCCCCTACCTCATGGCTCATAGCCCTGTAATAGGCCTAGATGCTAGACCTGTCCCATTATCCTCCAACCAGCACAACCTACTCCAGTCTGGTCACAAACATCACCTATCCATCAAAGACAGGGCTACCTGTGAAACTAACCACGTGATTTACTAGCTAAGCTGCAACCACTGTTCTACATTCTATTTGGGCATGACAACCAACAAGCTGTCTGTCTGCATGAATGGCTACGGACAAACTGTGGCCAAGAAACCAAGTGGACCACCCTGTTGCCGAGCATGGTTGGATGGTTGGTTGGTTCAAAAGATGGGGAAAGGGACCAAACTACAAGGTCATTGGTTCCTTGTTCCTAATAAAACAATGCCACAAGTGTGAGAATAAAACCGACGACACACATAACCCAAAACGGAAAGAAAGGAAAGACAAGAACGAAGGAAAGGCTATGAACACTAAAAGGAACAAAAGAGGACATGAAAACAACAGAGAGATGCAAGAAACAGTTACAAGAGAGTAAAACAAGGAAGCAGATAGTAGTGGCTGGCCGACCACGAAAATAAAAAGGAAAAGCCAGCCACCCTACAACACATTAAAACCTCCACCCTAAAAGCACTACCGAGCGAGGTGGCGCAGTGGTTAGCACACTGGACTCGCATTCGGAAGGACGACGGTTCAATCCCGCGTCCGGCCATCCTGATTTAGGTTTTCCGTGATTTCCCTAAATCGCTCCAGGCAAATGCCGGGATGGTTCCTTTGAAAGGGCACGGCCGACTTCCTTCCCCATCCTTCCCTAACCCTATGAGACCGATAACCTCGCTGTTTGGTCTCTTCCTCCAAACAACCAACCAACCTAAAAGCACTAGGGTGGAGGACACAGAGGGACAAAGAACATGAGCTGAAACTCAGATCGAATGACAAAACCTACCCTCGCGCCACTGTCAACCGGGCGCCGCACCGATGTTGAGGTGGGTCTTCACGGCGCAGGAGGTAGCTGTGGGCCGCCCAGGCGTGACCAATGCAGAGCCGGCAGAGAACCATGGAGTCCCTGCGAGAGGCCCTCATTGACGACTTCCACACATTCGTGGTCCCCTTAATGGCTCACAGTTTGTTGTGTGTACTGAGATTTTGCCATTCCGTCTCCTAAAGCTGAAAAACCTTGTGGCGTAATAACGAACGCAGGTCAATTGCAGGGATCCCCATCTCCAGAAGGAGTTTCCGTGTAGCCTGTTTGGCCAACCTGTCAGTAAGTTCATTTCCTGGGATTCCAACGTGACCAGGGGTCCAGAGGAACACCAATGAATGACTAGACCGTTCCAGGGCATAGATGGACTGCTGGACTGACACTACCAAAGGATGACCAGGGTAGCACTCGTTGATAGTTTTCAGGCTGCTCAAGGAGTCAGTACCTAAAAGAAAAGTCTCCCAAGGGCATGAAGAGAGATATTGAAGTGCTTGAGAAATGGCCACCAGCTCTGCAGTGAATACACTGCAGCCATCAGGTAAGGAATGCTGTTCAATATGGCTGCCGTGAACGTAGGCAAAGCCAATGTGACCATCAGCCATCGACCCATCGGTGTAAACCACTTCAGAGCCCCAGAACACATCAAGAATCGAGAGTAGCGGAGAGCCGCAGGGTTAACGGAGTCCTTAGGGCCACGTGGAAGGTCCAGACGAAGCTGCAGCCGAGGCGTATACCATGGAGGCATACATGAACGGACCACAAGTAGAGGTGGTAAAGGGAAGGACTCCAGTTCGGAGAGAAGGGCCCGCACACAAACTGCAATCGTTAGCCCCGACTTGGGCCGCCGATGCAGGAGATGGACTTCTGTGGGTGGGAAAAGGAGACTGTAATTCGGATGCTCAGGATAACTATGAATGTGTGCTGCATAACTGGTGAGCAGTTGTGCACGTCTGATCTGCAATGGGGGGACCACAGCCTCCACCAGTATGCTGGTCACTGGACTTATCCTAAAAGCTACTGTCGCTAGTCTAACCCTGCAGTGGTGCACCGGGTCGAGTAAATGCAATGCTGAGGGCACTGCCGAACCATAAACCACACTCCTCAGTCAATTCGGGATTGGACAAGGGCTCTGTAGAGCCACAGCAGTGTAGAGTGATCTGCACCCCAATTGACATTGCTCAGGCAACGGAGGGCATTGAGATGCTGCCAGCACTTCTGCTTAGGCTGACCAAGATGAGGAAGCCAAGTCAGTCCAGCATCGAAAACCAGTCCTAAGAATCGATATGTCTCCACTACAGTGAGTGGATTGTCATTAAGGTAACATTCTGGGTCCGGATGAATGGTACAGTGCCAACAGAAGTGCACGACACATGACTTTGGGGCTGAAAACTGGAAGACATGGGCTAGAGCTCATGACTGCGCCTTGTGCATGGCTCCTTGCAGGCGACGCTCAGCAACACCAGTACCGGAGCAGCAGTACGAGATGCAGAAGTCGTCTGCATACAGAGAAGGTGAGACGGAGGGCCCTACAGCTGCTGCTAGACCGTTAATGACCACTAAAAATAGAGACACACTCAATACAGAGCCCTGCGGGACTCCATTCTGCTGGATATGGATGGAAATATTGAAGGCACCAACTTGGACACAAAAATTACAGAGTGGCAGGAAGTTTAGGATAAAAATCAGGAGCAGGTCTCGGAGACCCCACTCATACAATGCGGCAAGGATACGATGTCGCCAGGTCGTGTCGTATGCTTTACATAAGTCAAAAAAGACGGCAACCAGGTGCTGCCATCTGGAAAAGGCTGTTCAGATGGCAGACTCGAGGGGCACAACTGCCGACATACCATACGTTTTAGCAGCTTACAAAGAACGTTGGTGAGTCTGATGGGCTGATAGCTATCCACCTCAAGCAGGGTTTTACCGGGTTTGAGCACTGGAATGATGGTGCTCTCCCACCATTGTGATGGAAAGATGGCATCGCACCAGATCCAGTTGAAAACAATGAGGAGATGTCACTTGTAGTCAGATGAGAGATGTCTAATCATCTGGCTGTGGATCCGATCAGACCCAGGAGCTGTGTCGGGGCAATGTGCAAGGGCACTGAGGATCTCCCACTCTAAATGGGGCGTTACAGGATTCACAGTGGTGTGTAGTGAATGGGAGGACATTCCCTTCCAGCCGCTGTTTGAGAGTGCGAAAGGCTGGGGGGGTAATTCTCCGCTGCAGAGGCTCGAGCAAAGTGCTCGGCAATCGCGTTTGCATCGGTAGATAACATGCCATTTATAGTAACACTAGGAACACCTGTTGCGATCTGGTACCCTAAGAGTTTGATCTCTGCCCAGACTTGGGAAGGTGACATATGGCACCCAATGGTCAAGCACTATCTCTCCCAACACTCGTGCTTCTGTTGTTTGATAAGATGGCAAATGCGGGCACAGAACCGTTTACAGGCTATGAGGTGCTCCAGGGAAGAGTGCTGCTTATGCCACTGTAGAGCTTGCCGGCGCTCCTTAATTGCTTCAGCGACTTCCGGCAACCACCAAGGGACTGTCTTAGGCCTCGGGCACGCTAAAGTGGGATCGCATTTTCTGACGCAGAAACAATTGTTGTAGTCACATGCTCAACCATTACATCAATGTTACTGTGTGGGGGAGATTCAACAGTAACAGCAGAGGTGAAAGTTTCCCAGTCCGCCTTGTTTAAAGCCCATCTGGGCATGCATCCATGGGCCTGATGCTGGGGCAGTGATAGGAAGATGGGGAAGTGGTCACTGCCACACAGGTCGTCATGTGCTCTCCAATGGATAGATGTGAGAAGTCCCGGGCTGCAAATTGATAAATCAATGGCCGAGTAACTACCATGAGCCACTCTGAAATGTGTGGCGTCCCAGTATTTAAGAAACAGAGGTCGAACTGAGACAGTGAAGTTTCGACATCTGTGCCTCGGCCAGTAAGCACAGTGCCACCCCACAAGGGGTTATGGGCATTAACATCTCCTAAAAGTAGGAAAGGTTTAGGGAGTTGATCGATCAGTGCAGCTAATACTTTCAGGGGGTACTGCACCATCTGGAGGATGACAGTTATTTGCAGACAGTTATTTCCTGTGTCGTCCTTACTCTGACAGCCACAGCTTCAAGAGGGGATTGAAGGGGCACAGGTTCACTACAGACTGAGTTTAGGACATAAACGCAAACTCCACCTGACACTCGATTATAGTCGCTACGGTTCCTGTAATATCCGTTATAGCCACGGAGGGCAGGGATCAGCATTGTCAGGAACCAGGTTTCCTGGAGGGCAATGCAGATAGCAGGTGTGAAGCTTAACAGCTGCCGTAGCTCAGCCAGGCAGTGGAAAAAACTGCTGCAATTCCACTGGAGGATGACATCATCATGAGATCGTATGGAATATTCAATGAGGTAGTTTATTCCTCAGAGTCACCTGCTGCCACCGATTTATTGCCTGGCGAGATCTAGGTCCTCAGCAGACGCCAAAATCTCCACCCCATCCTGAGATGCAGAGCTTGTAGGTAGTGGTGGTGTGGGTGCCACTGCAATTTCCTTGATCTTAGGGGTTTTCTTTTTGGATTTCTCTCGCTGTTCTTTGGGTTTCCCTGGCTGGGAGGACTTCACTGGCTCAGTCTCCAGGACTGAGGATGAGCCTGAAGCCCTACGACCAGCTGCTTTTGGGCTCTTCAGCCACTGGCGGGTGTCATCTTTCCCACTAGCAGAAACCTGGGAAGGGAGTGACCCAAGGGACCCCTTCCTAGCGAGAGAAGCTGAAGAAGACTTACCCTTCTCCGGCTTAGAAGTGGGGACAGACATCCCCATTGGTTTGGGGGGGGGGGGGAGAAGGGGCGGGGTGCTCCCTAAGTAGGTGGTGCAGGAGTAACAGGGAAGGAAATGCCCCCCCCCCCCCCATCCAGGGGGCAGGTGTAGTCTTCTAGCGTTGAGAGGTGACTGGGGTTGGCAGAACTGATGGTGCCAGAACTGTTGTAGTGGCGGCGTACGACGATGTCATACGCACAGGATGTAGGCGTTCAAATTTTCTCTAAGCCTCAGTGTAAGTCAGTCGTTCCAGGGTCTTGTACTCCATGAGTTTCTTTTCTTTCTGGAGAATCCTGCAGTCTGGCGAGCAAGGCAAATGGTGCTCTCTGCAGTGAACACAGATGGAAGGTGGGGCACATGGAATATTGGGATGTGATGGGCATCCGCAATCTCAATGTGATGCTGGAAGTACTGCGGGAAGACATACGGCCAAACTTCCAGCACTTAAAGCACCGCATTGGGGGAGGGATATAGGGCTTTACATTACAGTGGGAAATGTATCGCCCTCAAAGGCCAAGATGAAGGCAATGGTGGCAACCTGATTATCCCTCAGACCCTGGTGGACATGCTGGACAAAATGTACACCTCGCCACTCTAAATTGGCATGCAGCTCATCATCAGGCTGCAAAAGAAGGTCCCTGTGAAATATGATACCCTGGACCATATTTAAGCTCTTATGGGGCGCGGTGGTTACAGAAACATTCCCCAACATTCACAAGCGAGTAACGTGTGGGGACTGAGCAGAGGATGCTGTTTTGATCAAGACTGACCCAGATCTCATTCTGGACAAGCCCTCCAGCTCCCCAAGCTTGTCCTCTAAATGCTCAACAAAAAACTGAGGCTTCATCATCATGAAAGATTCCCTATCAGCTCTCTAAAATACATGGTACTGGGATGAATAAGATCCACTGACATCCTTAGGTTGACTTTCCTCCCATGGTGTGGCCAGGGAGGGGAACAATTTGAGGTCATACTTCTATGTGCTGATTTAAGCTCGTGAATGCTTACAGACTGCTGATGTTTCACCACCAACAAGAGATGATGAACTATGCTTCATCGCATGTCATCTGCCATGATGCCACCCACTCTGACCAGGGGGGCCTCCCCATGGGTGCCACCCAGTCGCAGCAAAGGCCACCTGGCAGGATGGTCATTGCCACGAGCCCAAATGCCCCAGGGGGATGGGCATCTACCCTTTGGCATACATAGCTACAACCAACAGGGTACATGGCGGCCCCACCACAACGGACTGGCTACCGTGCTGGATATCAGGTGCAAAGTAGTCCATGGTCATCGTCAACACAGAAAGCGACATTGCATAGTGCGTGGTGGAAAACGCACCCAGGAAGGTGTCCTTGCCTAAGAGAAGGAGAATGGGCAGGACTGCAATGCAACGACGAGAAAGTGGGCTACAGATCTCAATGCATGATGGACACAATGCACCATGTAAGGCACCCTTCCCCAATTAGCTCGCTCTTCGGGAAAATATTGAAGAATGGAGGTCAAATTCTACAGGGGACCATCATATAAAGGCCAAAATGTGTGAAACTCCTTTTAGTCACCTCTTACGACAGGCCGGAATACCTCGGGCCTCTTCTACCCCCCGGACCTACAGGGGGATGGCAAACATGCCGCCAAACACGACATTCTTTGTTTCAATGACTGCTTCACAGCCTGTGCCAGATGGATCCTTCCGACCAATACCAGCTTTTCTGAATTGCACAGGTGAGAACTCTCCCTGCAATATATCGTATCTTCCTGTAACCCTCCTGGTGTCAACCTTCATTAATCATCGTCCTCACCCATCCAGCCCATTCCCTGTTCCCATTCCAGCATTCCCATTTCAGCACTACACAGCCATTTTTTCCACCAATGCACCCAGTCTTTCTACTTCTCTCCTTTTCCGCAATCCCGCTCCCAATTTCGCCCCCATCCTCTAACCTCCTGACTGCAGTTAGCTGCCCTACCCTCTCTCTTCATCTCATCCCTGCATGCTCCCCAGAAGCACGTCACTATCCCCCACCCTTGCCCTGCTATCCCACCCCCTGCCCGCCCAAGCCTCCTTTCTCCCACCCATTTGCCTCTTCCATCAGGCACTGCTGCTGCTGCTCATAGTGTGACTTCAGTTGCCAGAGGCTGTGGTAGTGTGTGCGTGTCTGTCATCTATTTCTGACAAAGGCCTTGTTGGCCAAAAGCTTATTGTGTGACAGTCTTTTTGTTGTGCCTGTCTGCGACTCAGTATCTCCGTTATATGATGAGTAGTAACTATCCTTTTGATAATATGAAGATGTAATTTAGCTATAGCAACTGAGAAAAAGACTTCTGCTGATGTTTCATTGTTCAGGAAATATGAGGGATAAGCATTAGAAATAATAAAAGTTTCGATTTTGCATTTGCTTGTGTCCTTTACACAAACTGGCATAGGCTGACGCCCAGAGACACTGGCAGGAGGTTTCACCATCTTAGAATCTCTACATCACCAGAAGCTGGAAGTACACAACTGGTACACAACTCATTCACCAATGTAAACACCTGGCAAGACACAGGGAAGAACACACAAGCTGTGATGATTAATTAAATTTCTTGTAACAGTTGTTAACTGACTGGCAAACAAGCAGCTGTACAATTTGCATGTGGGACTCATTATGGCCAACTTATCAGCATTCTCAGAGACAGAGAAGAGAGATGGAGGCACTTGGAGGAGAATCAAGAATGGCTCTTGAAAAGAATTGGTTGGAACGTTAAATGTATAGCCTGTTGTGAGGGCCACACTGTTAACAGTATTCAATGTTCTATAGCAAGGACTTACACACTGATATTACTGCCAAACTGAATATGGTATTTGATCACTGCTTACTTGTTCAGGATAATTTCCTCATTTGTAGTAATAGCACAATAATATAGCTTCTGCATTGTTGTTAAAACCTGTTGGGCCCATCGTGTTATATTACAATTTGTCAGAGGTTTTTTTCTTAAAAAAAAAACCCTGATCTACCGATTATTACTTGAATTTAATTTAGTCCTGACGAAACACTTTTGCAGCTATGTATTGGATACTTACTCATGTAATTAAAACACCCAAAAAGTTTGCAAAAACAACATGTAATCTATTACTAACCTTCAGTTCTGTAGCGAGACACATAAATGCGTCATCAATATTTGTATTATCTTTTGCAGATGCCTCCAAGACAAAGAGTATTTCAGGAATATATTCACACATAGCCTCTGCTTCAGCAAATTCTACCTCCCTCAAGCTTTCCATATCACACTTGTTTCCTGTTGACATACAAAACATACACAAAATGATGATAAATTAATGTAGCAAATACCTTGTATACATTATCAACAGCTCTCATAAAAAGTGTGTAAATACTGAGATAAATCGACTACATGTATCCATATCAAATGCTTGAGATTAGAGAAAATACATTTAAAAGTAAAAAGCAAAAGAAACACACATAAATGACGTACCACTCATAAATGATAAATAGCAAAATAGAGATAATAACAACAATAGTAAAAACTGGAGACAAGGCCTATCTTACTTAACACCTGTGACTACTATCTACATGCAGAAAATTGACTTATGAAGAATTCTGCATTATGGATATTTGAAGAACAGTTCCTAGCACTGATGCCCCCACTGAGGGAAATTGCCTTCTGGGTCTTCTGTGATGCCAAATAACCCAACATTTTTGTCATTTTGGCCACCGATACCAGAATGCTCAACAGGAGTGTAGCCTTCTTTGTTTTGAACATCATGAGTAACGACATACTAGCCATAATGCAACCAACAGTGCCATAACTACTCAGAAAGGAGCGAATATTATACGCTGTGTTTCCAGTTTGTTAAGATGCTGATGAAATATATATAACTACCAAATATGGTATTTTGCACATTGTTTTCTTAGCATTATAGCTCCAGTTTTAATCAAATTATTTGTTTAATTTATTTGGGGTTGTGCAGATAGTGTACTGACAACATTTTCAGACTACTGTCCCATTTTCAATCATCAAAACTAGCACATGCATCCTTGAAGAATGGCACAATGCCACTACTGAACACTACCCTTCGCAACGACTGTCTGTCTTCAAACCTACAACCTCCTTCCTGGTCAGCTGGATCAACTACATCCTCACCCACAATTACTTCTCCATCACCTACAAGCAAATCTGCAATACAGCAATGGCAACCCACATGGCACCATCCTGTCCTAACTATCCTTGAGCCATCTAGAGGAATCTTTCCTAACTACCCAGTATCCCAGCCCCTCACCTTTTTCAGATTCACTGATGATATCTTTGTGATCTGGACCAAGGGTCAGGACACCTTGTCCACATTCCTTCAGAACCTCAACGTCTTCTCCCCCATTCACTTCACCTGATCTTCCTCAACCCAATTAGCCACCTTCCTCGATTCGGACCTCCAACCCAAGGATGGCTACATCAGTACCCCAACCATATTAAACTTACCAACTGCCAACACTGCCTTCACTTTGACACCTGCCATCAATTCCATACGAAGAAGGCCCTTTCATACAGCCTAGCCATGTGCCATCGTCACATCTACAGTTGTGAGCAGTCCCTCTCCAAATACACCAAAAGTCTCTCAGAGGCCTTCACAGACAATAATTACCCACCCAACCTTACACAGAAACAGATCTCTCATGTCTTGTCTCTCCAGTCACCTACCACCTTCCACACACCCACGACTAGCCACAAATGGGAACTCCCCTTGTGACTTAGCGCCAGCCACGATTGGAGCAACTGAATCACATTTTCTAACAGGGTTTCAATTACCTCCAGTTGCGGCCTGAAATGAGAAGTTTCCTACTCACAACCCTTCACACCCCTCCCACAGTGGGATTCTGCTGCCCACCAAACCTACACAATATCTTTGCCCATCCCAACTCAAACCCCTGCCCTCAACCCCTTGCCCCATGGATCATAGACCGAGATGCAAAACCTGTACCATATATCTCCCCTCCAGTCAAGTCACTGGCATCTTCTATACCATCAAAGGCGCAGCTGCCTGTGAAAGCAGTCGTGATCTATAAACTAAGCTGCAACCACTGGTTTGGTTTTTGTTTTGTTTTGCTTTAGGGCGCAAAAACAATTGGGGTCATATGCGCCCAAGTCAATACTATGGAACACACAGAGAGGAATTAAAAAAAAAGACTATATGTCAGTCCCAATTGACAGAATAGAAGACAGGTAAAAACAGGCATGTGGAAAAGGGCTAAAAGACACCATACAGCCCGCGCAGCATTTGCTAAAACAGCCGATAACTCAGACAGCAAACCCAAATGGGAACATAAAAGGTTAAAAAATGGACACTCCATCAGGAAGTGGCAGACAGTTAAACTTGAGTGGTTATGTGTATAAAGCGGTCGGGTAGCGCCACTTAGCAAATGACGATGGCTAAAAAGGCAGTGCCTAATACACAGCTGAGTTAAAATAACCTCCTCCAGCCGGGAGGGCCGAGAGGAGGTTGTCCAATCCACTGGTAGAGGCTTAATAAGCCGGAGCTTATTCCTGTGAAGGGAGAACCATTGGCAATGCCAAAGGGACACCACCTCCTGACAGACGGCAACACAGAGGTCATCGGAGGGACTATATGTACTCGGGTGGAGGTACGAGGTCTGCAGCTTTGGCAGCAGTGTCAGCAGCCTCGTTTCCTGGCAGACCGACATGACCAGGAAACCACAGAATCATCACACTGGCTCCACCAAGAGTGAGAAGTTGACAGTTTTCCTGGACCCGCTGCAGTAAGGGATGGGTGGTGTATAGCGCACATAGACTTTGAAGGACGCTGAGTGAGTCTGAGCAGAGGACACAATTGAAAAGGCTGTGTCACTGGATGTACTTCATGGCCTGATACAAAGTGAAGAGCTTGGCTGTAAATACAGATGAGTGTGCCAGAAGCCGTTATCAAAAGACACAGGTGCCCATGGCGAAGGCACACCCGACTCCACGGTCAGTCCGAGAGCCATCAGTGTATACAAAGGTATTATCGTGAAGTTCCATGCGAAGGTCCTGAAGCTGAAGGTGATAGACTGAGGCTGGAGTCGTGTCCTTAGGAAGTGACTGATGGCCAAGGTTAACATTGGCTGCTTCACGAAGCCAAGGTGAAGAAGTGTTTGCACACACCAGGAAAGGTGCAGGTAGCGTGAAGTTAAGCTGTCGTAGCAAGTGCAGAAAGCGGATTCCAGGAGGTAACAGAGAAGAAGGATGAGCCCCATACTGACTATCAAAGGAATCATCAAAGGAGGAGGCATAGGATGGGTGGCCACGAATGGCAGACAAACGGCATGCATATCTGCTGAGGAGAAAGTCACTGCAGTAGGACATGGGTAGTTCAAGCAGCTTCAGCATACAGACACTCAACCGGGCTGATGTAAAAGGCACGCATGGCAAAACGGATGCCACGATGGTGGATAGTGTTGAGATGACGAAAGAGGGATGGGCAGACACATAAACAAAGCACCAATAGTCGAATTTCGAATGAACAAGGCATGAGTACAAACGGAGGAGGGTGGTTCGATCGGCATCCCACCAGGAAGTAACACTGACGACATGTAGGTCATTCAGGAACCGCGTACAGCGAGCATGAGTCCCAGGAATTTCGTAGCTTTGACGAACATAAGGGCAACAGGGCCAAGATGTAAAGATGGTGGGAGAAACTACTTGCATTGCCAGAAATTCATACAGATGGTTTTGTCAGTGGAAAAGTGAAAGCCATTATTGATGCTCCAGGAGTAAAGACAATCAAGACACCGCTGAAGATGCTGCTCACAAGGGAACCTCCCCATCGAGCCCCC
This sequence comes from Schistocerca nitens, assembly GCF_023898315.1. Taxonomy (NCBI): domain Eukaryota; kingdom Metazoa; phylum Arthropoda; class Insecta; order Orthoptera; family Acrididae; genus Schistocerca; species Schistocerca nitens. The sequence goes on along the minus strand of NC_064619.1, from coordinate 601,466,659 downwards.
ATCAGAAGTTGCCACAGTGGATAGGCCTTGAAAAACTGAACACAGATCAATCGAGAAAACAGGAAGAAGTTGTGTGGAACTATGAAAAAAATAAGCAAAATATACAAACTGAGTAGTCCATGCGCAAGACAGGCAACATCAAGGATACTGTGAGTTCAGGAGCGCTGTGGTCCCGTGGTTAGCGTGAGCAGCTGTGGAACGAGAGGTCCTTGGTTCAAGTCTTCCCTCGAGTGAAAAGTTTACATTCTTTATTTTCGCAAAGCTATGATCTGTCCGTTCGTTCATTGACTTCTCTATTCACTGTAGTAAGTTTAGTGTCTGTGTTTTGCGACCGCACCGCAAAACTGTACGATTAGTAGACGAAAGGATGTGCCTCTCCAATGGGAACCGAAAACATTTGATCGCAAGGTCATAGGTCAACTGATTCCTCCACAGGAAAACACGTCTGATACATTCTATACGACACTGGTGACGGCATGTGCGTCACATGACAGGAATATGTTGTCGACCCACATAACTTGTACACTTGGCGAATGGGTAAAAAGATTCTTCTACCTTGCCCAATTTAGGTTTTCTTGTGGATGTGATAATCACTCCCAAAAATGTGATGAAAACATAAGAGTTTGTCACATACACTGCAACAAATGACTGCAACAGTTTCACAGTCGAAAAGTTTTCCCTGTGCTCTGTCAAAACACATGTTTTTACCTCGCATCGGACTGACGGACAGACAGATAATAATTGTCTGAAAATAAAAAATTAAACTTTTCACTCGAAGGAAGACTTGAACCAAGGACCTCCCGTTCCGCAGCTGCTCACGCTAACCATGAGACCTCGGTGCTCCTGAGCTCACACTGTCCTTAATGTTGCCTATCTTGCACATGGACTACTCAAGTTTGTATACTTTGCTTATTTTTTTCAAAGTTCCACACAACTTCTTCCTGTTTTCTCGATTGATCCGTGTTTAGTTTTTGAAGACCTATCCAGTGTGCCAACTTATAACTAAATCTGAGGCGGGTGCAATGGGGAGGTTCCCTTGTCAGTGAGACAGGTCCATTGAGAACTGCAATAGATGGCCAAATCGTCAACAAAAAGCGAGCCAGAGATGCCCGGTGGGAGACAGGCCATGACAGGGTTAATGGCGATAGTAAAGAGGACAACACTCAGGACGTTATCCTGATGCACACCATTTTCTTGGATAAAGGTGTCCGTCAAGGCAGAACCCACATGCACCTCGAAAACTCAATCTCATAAAAATGCCTGAAGGAAAGAGGGAAGGTGGCCGCGGTAGCCCCACATATAAAGAGTACGGAGGATACCAGTTCTCCAGCAGGTGTCATAGGCTCTCTCCAAATGGAAAAACATGGCCGTAGTCAGCAGAAAACCATTCATGACGTGTGTGGACAAAGTAACGAGATGGTCAACTGCAGAACACCTTGCTTGAAAACCACACTGCATTCATCAAAAAACCGCGAGACTCGGGCCACAATACCAGCTGCGGTTGTACTTGTTAAGCAGAAAGTGCTTGCCTATAAGAGAAAGGTACTACAACATCTGAATGTGGATGGGTCCAGCCCTGGGGCGGAGGATCGGGATGAACTGATAGCATGATCGAGCTCCCTCATAGTAAAGGCGGCATTGTAGCACTCTCAATTCAGAGAAGAGAAGAGAAGGGTATCGCCCAAGCCTCATCCACTAGTTTCCAATGGAGGAAGGCAGGCTGATAGTGGGAAGAGCTCGAAACTTCTGCAAAATGGTGGCCCAAGGTGTTGAAGATAGCAACAGGGTCCACGATAACATCATTTGCTCCTGCGAGGCCGGAAATTGGTGAATGGGTCTCGGTCCCAGAGAGCCATTGGAGGGCTGGGACATGATGTGGTAAAGAGGAACTGTGAGGAATGGAACATACTGCAGCAATAAGGATAATGTTGGTGAGATAGTGCACCTGGTCATCATAACCGGGGAAATCTTTTTCTTCGAAGGTTGCCAGGGAGGAGTAAAGCTGCCAGTCAGCCATAGTAAGCTGCCATTTGGGGTTGCACGCAGATGGGGTAGGAGTCAGCAAACGGAGAGCACACGGGAAATGGTCGCTCAATAGGTATCAGAAAGAATGGACCATTCAAGACAATGGGCGAGCTGGGCAGTGCAAAAGGACAGGTCCAAATGAGAATAGGTGTGTGAGGAGACGGAAAGGAAAGTAGTTGCTCCAGTGTTAAGGCAGAAGAGGTTAAGTTGGTTAAGAAGGTGAGCCAAGAGGGCACCTCTCTGACAGGTCCTGGGAGAACCCCTTTGGGGAGGTGGCTGCCCAATAAGGTGAAAGAAGGCTGCCCTGTTGACATCAAATGAAGAAGGTGCATAAATGGTAAAGAGGGAAAAAGTCAGGCAGGGAAGGAAAAGGCGAACTGCAACAGCTTGAAGACCGGTAGTCAGGGAGATGGGTTGACTATGAAGGTCATCCCTTATGAGCAGCATGACACCCTCATGAGACGGAATGGCGACCTCAAGGGGAAGATCAAAATGAATCGGTAAATAATGTGAAAGCTCAAAGCGGTCATGAGGGCACAATTTCATTTCCTGAAGGCAGAGTACAAGGGGATACTGCAATGCTAAAAGCAGCTTTAAATCCTCTGTGTGGGACCGAACACCGTGAATGTTCCATTGAAGTACAGTCATGAGGAGGAAGAGATGTAGGGGTGTCAACTCGGCGGCCGCTGAGTGACAGCCGGTGTAGAGTCGCTACTACAGGGCACAGAAGCAGGAGGATCCTGCTCCATGGGGTCCACAGCAGCATCAATTTCCTTGTGCGGTCAGTCCGTGGAATCCAACGCTGAAAAACAGTTGGTGGTGCGCACTGGTGAGACAGAGACAGGCCGGCTGGGCTAAGGTACCACATGGTGACACGGTCAAACAGAATCTTCGAGTTGGCGAAGGAGAAAACTATTTGCATTTGGTGGACTTCTTTGAGCCTTTCCGGTTACAGGAAGACTCGGGTGTTGTTTGGCTGGAGAGATGGAGGAAGTCTTCACAGGAGTACTCCTCCTGTCCTTTCCTGCCTACTGGTTGTGCAGCTGGTGGTTGACGGTTTGTTGCACATTTCATTAACAGTACAGAGTAACCCACCACTTTGAAATGTAAGGTGGGTCAGATGCTTCTGAATCTAACAGCAAAGACTTCTCATTGTTACAATCTTATTGGTATACAGTTGTTGATGCTGTTTTTTAATAATATAGAGAACATAATACATAAAGATTTCTCTGAGGTTACAGTGAATTGAATGCTTAACAACTGTTAAAATGGTTCATATAATTTGTTACTACCTAGTTGATGAGGATATAATTTATATAATGCAAATGTCAAAGAAAAATAAAAAAAGAAAATGTAACACAATGAGAGTGGTGAAAATAATTTGTAGTATGTAGAGGGAAGTGATACACTGTATTTGGATGTGTAATACAGTCTGAGTAACATGTAGGTTAATAATGGCCTATTTCTACCTATTTCAGATGACAAGGTCTCGATACAACCTCGAGGCATTCTCATTTGAAATGGTTTGTGCTAATGTATACAGATTAAATGCTGATTGAGCACTTCATACATGAAATACACGAATTTTAGCTTTACATGAGAAATACACTTATGTTTCTAACTTGTTAGTAGAAATAGAATATAGTTCATTGCTACTTGAATGCATTATTCCTTAAATAACTTAATACATTTATAATATATATAAAATTCATTTATTGTAGCTTTGAATAGAGAAGAGAATATACTTCTGTCTGCACACAGTAAGACGAGCAATACATTACTGCTTGTGTGTAGTATACATTAAACACTATGCAGGATGTCATTGGGGAGGAGGAGCCTCGGAATAAAAGTTCTTTGAGCCTTCTCCTCCCAAGCGACATTACCTTATTACTACAGTCTTAGTATGTGGTGCCAGTGTTTGTTTGTTTTATGATTGTTGTGTTGTTGGTGACTGTGTTGTGGCATGCTGTGTCATGCATTGTGGGTTTTGGTCCCTTACATGTTGATACCTTCTGAGTCATCGTAACATAGTGTTCCTTCCTCATTTTCGGAATCTGTGGTCATGTTTGTGTCCTCCCATGTGGTTTGTTGTGTTGTTTGTGCTTGTCTACACCACCTTCCATATGGGTTTTGGCACTTGTATTCTTTGTGCACAGTGTTCAATACAATATCGGCTATGCTATTTATTGTGTTCCAGTCATCGGGATTAAGTATTATTCTGGCGATGTCATTGTCGTTCTGTATAGGTCTCACTTGTGCTAGCATGTTGCACAGCAGTGTGACATGTTCTGGTGTCCCAGTTTCTCCGCATACTTCATAGTTAGTTAGTCCCATACGGTTTAAATGTACCGGATATGGCCCATTTTTGAATCAGCCATTGTTTCATTTGTGATTTGTTCATAATGTTGGTTCCCATAATTTTGATGACTTTATCGAGCCTGTCCCTCTTAAGCCAGTAAAGTGCAGCTCTATAACGTTTGTTGCACAGCAGGATGGGAGGATGGCGATGCTACCTTGACACTGGGCGATTTCATAACCTCAGAGCTGAATTTGAGGTCGCACGTCTGCGTGGCCTTGTCCTTCATAGAGCGAGAGGTAACAAGAACAGAACTATAGGTGCCAGAACAGAGGGTTTGTGACTAGCCAGTAACTTGCGAGCTACTGGGTAAGGCACTTTTTCCTTTGCCCGAATCTTTTGGACAGCCCGCTCATCAAGATACATGGGATAACCTCGAGAGAAGGCGGCACAGCCACCACTGCAGTGGATACAGCGGGGAGGAGGAGGCGGACAATCGCCCTCGTGTGCAACTGTACCACAGGTTACACATTTGGCTGTGTGTCGACAAGACGTTCCACTGTGGTTGAAACGATGACACTGGTAGCAGCGCATCGTATTCGGAATGTATGGCCGGACTGTGATAATTTCATAGCCTGCTTTGATCTTGGACAGCAGCAACGCTATCAAACACGAGGAGAAGAGTGCGGGAAGGCACTAAGGAGGAATCTACCTTTTCCATTGCACAATGGATGGCGGTGACATGCTGATCAGAGAGGTAAGATTAGATCTTAGCCTTGGTTAGACCGCCGAGCAGACTGGTGTAAATTACATCACAGGAAGAATCCAAAGTTCTATGGGCCTCAACAAGAACACTGTAGCTGTGGAGAAGCGAGGTAGCAAGCAGTTGTTGAGAATCAGTGCAGAGTGTCTCCAAAAGCAAAGTGCCAGTCCATAAATGAGAGGAGGATTTCACAGGACCAGCAACTGCATCAACACCTTTCTGAATAATAAATGGATTTACCGTGGTGAAGGACTGACCGTCTTCAGTACGTGAGACCACGAGGAACCGTGGTGCAGTGGGAAGGGGCTTTGAATCATTAACCTTATTACATTTACGTTACGTAGATGTCAATTGGGAAGATGATTAACTCATTGTGAGAAAATCCCCACGATTGCCAGCGTCTCCGATAGTGTGCTTCTTCCAACTGGGGGCTCCCTTCACAAGGGGGGCACCCGCCTTTGATGACTGTTCACACCTCAGGCCACACCTTCCACACATCTGACAGAGGGACCAATTGGCAATTTGGGAATGTTGCAGCTCAGGCAATCACCACTCCCTGGGTCTGACCTGTAACAGGGTGTATGTGTGGACCCTACCTGACGACCGGGCTGGGAATTATGCATTGCTTAGTCACCTGTTACCTGTCAGATGTGTAGGCTCGCCTTCAGGAATGCACAGGGAGGATGAAGGAAAAGAGGAACCTCAAACGCCGAAGCAGGGGAATGAGAGGAGAAGGGAAACAAGGAAAGGAAAAGGGAGCGAAAAACAAAGGTGAGACTGTTTGTATGTCAGCGACAGACAATGCATAGCATTCCCAATTACATTCCAGACATGTTCCCCAAGTGAGGGGAAAAAGAATAGCAAGAGGATAGATATGCAACACAGAAGGGAAAAAATGCTGCAAAGGCTGGGGTCATGTGGTAGCCAAGCACGAATCTGCCAAAGAGAGGCGAGTGGTGCTGCTTTCTACATGGGCATGGTGATTAACAAGCTGTCTGTCCGTATGAATGGCTACTGACAAACTGTGGCCAAGAGACAGCTGGACCACCCAGTTGCTGAATATGCTGCCCAACACAATCGGCTCCACTTCAACAATTGCTTCAAAGCCTGCGCCATTTGCATCCTCCCTACCAACACCAGCTTTCCTGAAATGCGCAACTGGGAACTCCCCTTGCAGTACATCGTATGTCCTGGTAAATCCCCTGGCATCAACCTTCACTAGTCCCTCTCTTCCACTTATCTATCTCCCTCTCTGCTCCCACTCTAACACAACATGGTCTTCAACTCCACCAATGCACCTGCTAGTCCTTTCCCCCTTCAGTATCTCTCCTTTTCCTCCTTCCCCTTAAACCTCCCAACTGCATCTAGTAGCCCTACCCTATCCCCATGATGTCCCTGCACACTCCCACAAGCTGCATTACAAATTCTCCCACCCTACCCTGCTATCCCCACCTCACACCACCTTACCTCCACCACCAGGTTGTTGCCCCCATCTTGCACAGTTATGACTCAGTATGGTCGCTGCAGCCAGAGACAGTGATCTGTGTGTGAATTGTGCTTGTGTGAATGTGTGTGTATTTTCTATTTCAGAGGAAGAATTTTTGCTGAAAGCTAAAATGTGTAGCAGTCTTTTTGCTGCACCTCTATCCGACTCAGAGTCTCTTCTATATGGTAACAATTTACCCCTTTCGTAATATTGTTATTACAAAGCAAAAATACCTGCCTTTGTGAAGGGCAACAATATACTTTAGCGCCATACTTTTAGTTTCTGTACAATCTGAGTCAGCCTCTTCTCATTAGTCACTGAATCTACCCATCCAGTCTTTATTCTGCTGTAGGAAAACATTTCAAAAATTTGTTTTCTCGCCTCGTCTGAACTACTTATCATCTGCATTCCACTTCCGTAAAATGTTACACTCCAGACACCCACCTTCAAGAAATACTTCTTAACACTCAAATTTATATTAGATATTAACAAATTCCTCTTTTTCAGGCATTCTTTCCTTGCTATTGCAAGTATGCATATTATACCCTCTTACCTCCCATCATCAGCAGTTATTTTGTTCCCAAAATGGGAAACCTCATCTATTACTTTCAATGTATCATTTTATAATCTAGTTCTCTCAGTATTGCCTCATTTAACTGACAACATTTCATTACAATTGTTTTACTTTTGTTGGGGCTCTTTTTATAACCTTTTTCAAGACACTGTCTATTATGTTCAGTTGTTCTTTGGCACAATTACAATTTCATCAGCAAACCTCAAAGTTTATATTTCTTCTCCCTGAACTTTTAGCTTGTACCTGCAGTCTGGTTCCTGTACAAGTTGTAAATAACCTTTTGCTTCCCATATTTTAGCGCTACTACCTTCCAAATTTCAAATAGTGTCTTACAATCAACAATATCAAAAGCTTTATTTAAATCTACAAATACTTCAAAAATGGCTCTGAGCACTATGGGACTTAACATCTGAGGTTATCAGTCCCCTAGAACTTAGAACTACTTAAACCTAACTAACCTAAGGACATCACACACATCCATGCCCAAGGCAGGATTCGAACCTGCGACTGTTGCGGTCGCGCGGTTCCAGACAAAGCGCCTAGAACCGCTCGGCCACACCGGTCGGCATCTACAAATACTACAAAAGTAAATTCGCTCTTCTTCAAGAATCTTGTAAGGTAAATCGAAGGGTCATTACTGCCTCGCATGTTCCTCCTTTTCTGCAGAAACCAAACTGATCCTCCCCAAGGTTGGCCTCTACTAGTTTTTCCATTCTTCTGTACATAATTCGACGACTCAGTATCCTGCAACCAGGGATTATTAAACTCTTGTCAAGTAATATTCACACCTGTCAACACCTTCCTTCTTTTTAATTGAAATTATTATATTCTTCTAGAAGTCTGGGGGTATTTTGCATGTTTCAAATCTTGCACATCAAGTGGAATAATTTTGTCAGAGTTGGCTCTCCCAAGGATCTCAATAATTGAGATTGTTGTCCACTCCAGAGGGAATGTTTCCACTTAAGACTTTCAGTGTCCATCAAATAATTCTTGTAGTATCATATTTTTCATCTTCACCTACTTCTGCCCTTTCTATCACACTGGCCTGAAGTTTGTTTCCCTTATACAATCTCTCTATACATTCACTCCACCTTTCACCTTACTCTTCTTTGACTAGTAAAGGCTTGGCACATGGGCTCTCGATATTTATACAGCTGCTTCTTATTTCTCCCAAGGTCTCTCTAATTTTTCGACAGGCGACTTCTATCTTTCTCCTAGTTACACATGCTTCTACAGCCTTGGAGTCATAAGACAGATTTAAAATACCTTCACTGATTTCAGAAATAACCTCAGAAAAATGTAGAGATTTTGAAAGGAATGTTGTGTAAGCCAACACTATAGATGACTGCCAATAAAAAGTTGGTCTTACTATGTTCATTATTGTTATTCCCCACTGTGTTATGTCTATTATTTTACAGGTTCTGTGGGATTTTTCTTTCAAGAAATATATGAGTACATAGCGTGCAAACTATCAGCAACTGCCACAATTTTCTTCTTCTTATCGCCCACACTTTCTAATAAATAACCTACTTTCGAGGTGCCAAAATGTGCAAGAATAAATGAAATGTCTATAAAACGCCACACTGTACAATGCACTTGTGGTGAGACAGATGCAATTCCTGAAATCCATCACCTGTGGTCTCTGGCCTGCCAAGGAGCACTGCAGTCCCAGATCCATGGACAGACCATGAAAATCCACCGCATTATGCCGCATGCAAACAGACCCAGCCTTCGGGTAGATCGGTGACACTAGTTATGATGGGCAAGGCTTGCACATTAGTGGGAAACTATGGGCATGCCCAATCTGTTAAGAGATACCTGCAGAAATGACCTGTGCTTTTGGCCCAACATGGAAGTCCATTCGTGTGGCCAGCTTTCATTTGTCACAGACATCATTTTGATGAAATGAGGCTGCCATGATCAATATGCAAACAGAGAAGTTGCACAAATACTCTGAGAATCAGTACTAATCAGGATAGGTAGCAACTCACCATAAATATGATCTCTGAGCTGCAGACAAGCATATAGAAAAGACAACAACACACTCACAACTAAATTTTTGGCCATAGCCTCTGTCAGAAAATGAGAGCACACACACACATTTACGCTATCACTCAGAGACAGCACACACATGACCACCGTCTCCAGCCACTGCATCAACAATCTCTGAGAATCAGATTTAAAAAAAACAAGAAGCCTACTACTACTCAAGCCTCCCTGCCTCTTATCGGCAGCTGCAAGGCTAGTGGCATAAGTGGTCGCAGCACTGACTGTAGGCTGAGGGGAGTGGTATGAAGGGGAGAAGGAGTAATAATGAGGGAGTAGGAAAGCAGTGCAAAGCCAGCGATGATGCACGACTCTCAGTAAACAAACTATTTCATCCACTGAGATAAAAATGAGATTTTCCCAGTGGTTTTTTTTTTTCAAATTTCTTTTTATTCCCCTGATACATTTGAAATTCCCTGATATTCTTTGATTTCCAGAACTTGTGGCAACCAGGACAATTAAACTGATCAGTGAAGTCACTCAGTTTCAATATAATTTTGATAAAATGACTAGGCAATCGTGAAGAGCTAAATTGTTTTGTACCTATTTTTCAATTACTCCACCTGTTATCAAATTTAATAACATACAAAAAGAGAACAGAATGATCAGCTGTTTATTTATCAATACTTGAGCAGTACTTACCAACCTGAACCAACATCACATTTGAAGCCGTGTATCTTCGAACTTCTTCTATCCACCTTTGCAGGCTAAGAAATGATGATCGCTTGGTTATATCATAAACTAAAATACACAAAATGGAATAAACAGCTAAATAAAAACATGAACCATACATGCAGAACATTATATTTGGAACAAAAACAGATATTGACAATACTCATAAGGCAACTTTCCAAACTTTATTACATTAACATGTTGAAACTGGTAGCAAGACACAGAAAGCAAATTCACAACAATATATATTAACTTACTTACCCATTTTGTTTTTAAAACACAAAATTATAAGAAAATTCTTTAAATAAATTACATGAATTCTTACCAATTATAACACCATTCGCTGAGCGATAGTAACTCTGTGTTATTGTCCTAAATCTTTCCTGACCTGCTGTATCCCAGATCTGGAGCTGTAAAAATGCAAATATTTACATAACCTGTGAAAAATTCCATTGTCTGAATATGCCTGAACATAAAATATGAATGTAGAAAAATTAAAATTAACAGAGCTCTATTTAAAAGTCACCGGGACAGAAGCAAGGATATTAGACTTGAAAAGTGATCCTTCACCAAAACCAAGAGAAAGAGAGAACTGAAAAATGGAAAGATCTTTCCTTATCTGCATATAGGTGCAGGGATGAAAGGGTAGTTATTCTTCAGCTAGAAATGGCCTTTACATGTTCCCTATTATTGTGCACTTCGCGGAAAGTTTCTATCGTTACAGAAACATTGCTACAATATCTTCATGCTGTTGTTGTTGTTGTTGTGGTCTTCAGTCCTGAGACTGGTTTGATGCAGCTCTCCGTGCTACCCTATCCTGTGCAAGTTTCTTCATCTCCCAGTACCTACTGCAACCTACATCCTTCTGAATCTGCTTAGTGTATTCATCTCTTGGTCTCCCTCTACGATTTTTACCCTTCACGCTGCCCTCCAATGCTAAATTTGTGATCCCTTGATGCCTCAGAACATGTCCTACCAACCGGTCCCTTCTTCTCGTCAAATTGTGCCACAAACTCCTCTTCTCCCCAATTCTATTCAATATCTCCTCATTAGTTATGTGATCTACCCATCTAATCTTCAGCATTATTCTGTAGCACCACATTTCGAAAGCTTCTATTCTCTTCCCGTCCAAACTATTTATCGTCCATGTTTCACTTCTATACATGGCAACACTCCATACAAATACTTTCAGAAATGACTTCCTGACACTTAAATCTATACTCGATGTTAACAAATTTCTCTTCTTCAGAAACGCTTTCCTTGCCATTGCCAGTCTACATTTTATATCGTCTCTACCTCGACCATCATCAGTTATTTTGGTCCCCAAATAGCAAAACTCCTTTACTACTTTAAGTGTCACATTTCCTAATCTAATTCCCTCAGCATCGCCCAACTTAATTCAACTACATTCCATTATCCTCATTTTGCTTTTGTTGATGTTCATCTTATATCCTCCTTTCAAGACACTGTCCATTCAGTTCAGCTGCTCTTCCAAGTCCTTTGCTCTCTCTGACAGAATTACAATGTCATCGGCGAACCTCAAAGTTTTTATTTCTCCTCCATGGATTTTAATACCTACTCCGAATTTTTCTTTTGTTTTCTTTACTGCTTGCTCAATACACAGATTGAATAACATTGGGGAGAGGCTACAACCCTGTCTCATTCCCTTCCCAACCACTGCTTCCCTTTCATGCCCCTCGACTCTTATAACTGCCATCTGGTTTCTGTAGAAATTGTAAATAGCCTTTCGCTCACTGTATTTTACCCCTGCCACCTTCAGAATTTGAAAGAGAGTATTCCAGTCAACATTGTCAAAAGCTTTCTCTAAGTCTACAAATGCTAGAAACGTAGGTTTGCCTTTCCTTAATCTAGCTTCTAAGATAAGTCGTAGGGTCAGTATTGCCTCACGTGTTCCAACATTTATTCGGAATCCAAACTGATCTTCCCCGAGGTCCGCTTCTACTAATTTTTCCATTTGTCTGTAAAGAATTCGTGTTAGTATTTTGCAGCTGTGACTTATTAAACTGATAGTTCGGTAATTTTCACATCTGTCAACACCTGCTTTCTTTGGGACTGGAATTATTATATTCTTCTTGAAGTCTGAGGGTATTTCGCCAGTTTCATACATCTTGCTCACCAGATGGTAGAGTTTTGTCCGGACTGGCTCTCCCAAGGCCGTCAGTAGTTCCAATGGAATGTTGTCTACTCCGGGGGCCTTGTTTCGACTCAGGTCTTTCAGTGCTCTGTCAAACTCTTCACGCAGTATCTTATCTCCCATTTCGTCTTCATCTACATCCTCTTCCATTTCCATAATATTGTCCTCAAGTACATCGCCCTTGTATAGACCCTCTATATACTCCTTCCACCTTTCTGCTTTCCCTTCTTTGCTTAGAACTGGGTTTCCATCTGAGCTCTTGATGTTCATGCAAGTGGTTCTCTTATCTCCAAAGGTCTCTTTAATTTTTCTGTAGGCAGTGTCTATGTTACCCCTAGTGATACTCGCTTCTACATCCTTACATTTGTCCTCTAGCCATCCCTGCTTAGCAATTTTGCACTTCCTGTCGATCTCATTTTTGAGACGTTTGTATTCCTTTTTGCCTGCTTCATTTACTGTATTTTTATATTTTCTCCTTTCATCAATTAAATTCAATATATCTTCTGTTACCCAAGGATTTCTACTAGCCCTCTTCTTTTTACCTACTTGATCCTCTGCTGCCTTCACTACTTCATCCCTCAGAGCTACCCATTCTTCTTCTACTGTACTTCTTTCCCCCACTGCTGTCAATTGTTCCCTTATGCTCTCACTGAAACTCTGTACAACCTCTGGTTTAGTCAGTTTATCCAGGTCCCATCTCCTTAAATTCCCAGCTTTTTGCAGTTTCTTCAGTTTTAATCTACAGATCATAACCAATAATTTGTGGTCAGAGTCCACATCTGCCCCTGGAAATGTCTTACAATTTAAAGCCTGGTTCCTAAATCTCTGTCTTACCATTATATAATCTATCTGATACCTTTTAGTATCTCCAGGATTCTTCCATGTGTACAACCTTCTATCATGATTCTTGAACCATGTGTTAGCTATGATTAACTTATGCTCTGTGCAAAATTCTACCAGGCGGCTTCCTCTTTCATTTCTTTGCCCCAATCCATATTCACCTACTTATTTCCTCCTCTCCCTTTTCCTACAACCGAATTCCAGTCACCCATGACTATTAAATTTTCGTCACCCTTCACTATCTGAATAATTTCTGTCATGGAGTATTATACACTTATTTTGGAAGTAAAGTTCAAAATTTTCTAAACATGGCTTATTCTTACAGAGTCAGAAATTTTAAGTCTAATAAACAGAGAAAAATTCCATAAACTGAAATTTTAAATAAGAGTGTCGATATGGAACCAACTTATAGAGAAAAATTAATTGCTTACGCCAGTGCCATTTTCAGATGACTTGTTGTTGCCAAGTTTCACTAAATGGATGCCAATACCATACACAGTTACTTGATACAGGCAACAGAAAATTCACAGCGCAACTGCCAATGCTGCCTACAATATAACATATACATACTGCATCGCCTGTGTAACTGATGGCAAAAACCACTTACTGTTATTTGCAACTGCAATAAAAGTTTCTGTCTGCAAAGCTTAAGTGTACGCTCTGGCAAGGATAAATGCGACTCTTATGGGGTCATGCCTTTCCCAACATTTTCAGCCTCACAAGGTACAATAAGACCAACAGCAATGCATCTTGTTCCTGTAATGGGCAGGGTCAGAATTGTTTGCATTACTGCAAAAGCTCTACACTGTCCTTAGCATTTAGCACTTCAGTGGAAATTCTCAATATTTTTCAAGCTACTAAGTATCTACAGTGGTCCAATAAATAGTGGGTGCACATTCACATGGCATAACGATTTTGGTACAAATGCAGCAAAATCAACTGCAAAAGTACACATGCAGATGTTATGATTAATGAAACCATCCGCAGGGAAGCACTAAAACTCCCTACGCCTATGTTAGAGGAAATCATTCTGCAGCCTGACCTGGAACTACAATGGATTCCTGAACCAACAACAATACAAGAGCAGCAACTGTAATTGTATACAAAGTGGGAGACATTGACAGTTCAGAATGCTCTACAGCCATTTGAAGGGCTGTCACATTGAAAAAATTGAGTTCGATCATGTTCCACAACTACAATTACAAACCACGTAGCAGAGCTTCCTTTAAGTCTACATTTTCAAGTAAAATTTGTTTGCACAGGGGAACAGTGGAAACAGTTTCACCAACACAGGCTCTAAAACAATGGAAGTAAGTATAGTTGACAACATATACAGTGATACAGGTTAATGTCCAACGAATCACAAGCTGCAGCCATTCACCCTGGTGGTTGGTTGGATGATTAAACGGACCAAACTACTGGGTCATCAGTCCCTTCTTCCTCAGACTAACAGATCTACATGACTGTACATCAGTGATGGCCTAACACACAAAACCATGAGAAAAAATGGAAATCAGTGTTTTGTCATCAGTGGCCGGTCTGGCCACCTTGGTGCAAGTCTTATTACATTCGACGCCACACTGGGCGACCTATGCGCTGGATGGGGATGAAATGATGATGAAGACAACACAACACCCAGTCCCTGAGAGGAGAAAATCCCCAACCCAACTGGGAATCGAAACCGGGCCCGTAGGACGGCAATCCGTCACGCTGACCACTCAGCTATTGGGCAGGGGAAGAACATCCCAAGGTCTACCAAAGGTAAACAAAGGCTAGATAAGGTACAAAAAAGAAGAAAGAAAGACAGGCAGGTGAGGTGCCCCATCTATGGAGCAGCCAGAAGCCCCCAAACATAAAGTGCAATGAGGGGACGTAATCCACCACTTAACAGAGGTACCCCACTCAGAAATTGTCCTTGAAAGACAAGCAACACGGACACGCAAGAGAAACACAGACAGACATAAGGCCAACACGTCAAACAGACCATGTGATGGTGGAAGGGGCAGGGAGGAAGAAAAAAGAGTGGGTAGGACGAGGGTAGGGTGGACCACTGAGCCTAGACATCCACAGCCCGGTCTGGGAGGAGGTGGCAACAGAGTGTTCTGCCAACCCCTCAATGGGCTGATAAGGTTCAGTGGCTCTCCCTTAAAGAGAGTAGTAAAAGCGTCCTTCACAAATAAAATGTAAAACTAAGTCAGTCGCTGAGGCATCGTCTCCGAACACCAGGTGTAGCACCAAGTCAGGGAGATTAAGAGTCTGCCACAGGGTGGCTAGGTTGGAGCAATTCAGAAAATGTGGACCACTGTCATGGAGGAGACATCCATAAGCCAGCTCAGTATAGCCGACGTGGACCCGGCAAGGGACAGTAGAGTCCTTGCAAGAGGTCTGCATGGAGGACCTCCACAGCTTCAAAGTCTCCTTTATCACCCATAGTTAGTTTGGTGAAGTCAGAATGAGCCAGATCCCTAAAACTTGACAGCATAGTACAAATTGGAGGTCTGTTTCCAGAATACCGATCTCAAGAGTTGGCTTTCTGGTAGCCAGTTTTCAGGCTATAAGCGAGTTCATTCTCCAGGAGCCCAACATGGCCCAGGATCCTGACAAAGGTCACTGAGTGTCCATATTGTTCAAGGGCATACAGGGAATCTTGGAAAGCCATAACCAAGGGATGGCAAGGGAAACAGTGATCGAGAGCTTGCGAACTCCTCAAGCAGTCTCTGCAGATGAGAAAGGACTCACCGGAGCAGGAAAGAATATGCTCAAGTGTATGAGAAATGGCTACCAACTTTAAAATGAAAACCTACAGCCATCCAGCAAGGGGCACACTTCACTTCAGCGTGTCTCGCATGAGTGTAAGCAAAACCTACGTGACCAGCAATCATCAAGCCATCAGTAGAGCCCATTTCTGAGCCCCGAGATGCACAAAGCATGGAGAAGTATAGAAATATTGGTGACAGAGGGCCTCGGGGTGAAGTGAGTCTTTTGGACCTTGTGATAGGTCAACACAAAGCTGTGGCCAAGGGATGCACCACGGAGGTGAACATGAGTGGGCCCGGAGGGCAGGTGGTGGAGGAAACAACTGGAATTCAGAGAGGAGGGACCGGATGAATATTGCGGCTGTTATCACTGATCTGGGCCACTGTTACCAGAGATGGAATTCCGTGTTTGGAAAGAGGAGACGGTAGTTCAAATACTTAGGAAAGCTGCAAATTTGTGTAGCATAATGGGCAAGCTATTATTGGCACCTGATCTGCACTGGAGGGACACCAACCTCCATGAGTCAGCTGTTCACACGGCTAATTCGAAAGACTCCAGCCGCAAGTCAACCCCACTCATCCCAGTGGGTCCTTGCTTGCGAGTAATGGATGGGAAAAAATCTGAATTTCATGTGATGATCTGTAGCTTGAAATAAGAGTAACATTCTACAGACTGGTTGCATAGCTTAGTGGTTAAGGTAATGACTGCACATATACAAGGTTGTGGGTTTTAATCTTGTCAGGTGCTTCAAAATTTTTTATTTTTTAATCTTTACCTAAATTACTCAGGCCATTCATTTTATTCAATTAATTAGCTTAAGTGTGTGTTTTCCTATTCCTCTGTCAGATCGTATTAGTCACCATATGAAATACACCATTTGTTCTAATTTCTCTTTCTATCAATTTTTTTCCAGTTGGAATCCTTGTTCATTTAATTTTGATTATTATTATGTGTTAATTTCAATTTAATTACTTCCATTTTATGATCTTACATTTTTGTCCATGTTGCTGCATTCATTACTTGTATTTCCCATTTTGTCCGCCCCCGGTAGCTGAATGGTCAGCGTGACGGATTGACAATCCCCTGGGCCCGGGTTTGATTCCCGGCTGGGTCGGTAAATTTTCTCCGCCCAGGGACTGGATGTTGTGCTGTCATCATCATCATCATCATCATCATCATCATCATCATCATCATCATCCTAATCGACTGCAGGTCGCCGAAGTGGCGTCACATTGAAAGATCGGCACCCGGCGAACGGTCTGCCTGAGGGGGGCCCTAGCCATATGATTAAATTTTTTTAAAAAAATTTCCCATGTTGCTTGAATTTCATTTTACTTATAATACCTGCTTTCAATGACAATTGTCATCCAAAAAGACGCACATCTTGTAATGAAAAATACATTCTTGACACCATTGCACAATCAACATAAATAGATTATTTTGTTGGCTTTTTTTAAATTTTTTTTTACTGATAGATTGGCATTTTTGCTTTAAATATTATGATATATAAACAAGAATAATTAAATTCACCTGCACAAAGATTCCAAGAAAATGACAGGAAGAAAAAAATAAGAGCAACTGATGATGTTAAAGCATTGATTAAGATGATGTGATGTGACAAAGGAGTAACAATTAAAAAAAAATGCATGTAAGCCAATTACCTGAATAAAAATAATGATCATTATTTCAATAAAGATTTGAAAAAAATTAATCAATGCAGCTGACAATATTCAAATTGACAACCTTTTCCATATGAGGTAGGTACCTTAACCATTATGCTACGCAACCCGTCTGACAATTGTTACTATTAGTAAACATACAAAGCATTAAGCAAAATTCTTAAACGAGGGCCCACCAGAGTGAATGGCGGCAGGGAGTGATTCCTTGAACTTTGACCTACATCACTGTATAGTTTGTTTCGAAAAGTCGATCCCACCAATGGGGACCTCTCCTTGTCAGTAATACTGGTACCCAGTTCATACCATTTCATGACTTGGAACCATTATGACATTCATATTTGAACCTTTTTCCAGGTAGCCTAGATTGCCCCCCCCCCCCAAAAAAAAAAAAGAACCAGACTCACATTACACTGAAGATAGATACAAAAACAAACAACTGCCCACAGTAGATTCCTTTCATGTTAAGAAATGTAGAGATTAACTCAGCACATTAGTAACAATCAAGTCCAGGCAATGGGCTACCACAGTGTCATCAGGAAGCACTGCAAAATTTTTACATGTGGGAACTTTTAAGACCATGACCACTGTTACCCAATTTCTTGACCTGTAAGGCTGCTAACTAATCTTACAGGTGCAGTCTGTTATGAAGATAGATTTAGCAGGTGCATATCTACAGCTGCCATTTAGGGACACTTCCAAACAACATACTGTTGTCAGTAGAGTGTGTGACCTAAATCAATATCATCAGTAACTTCCAATATGAATTAATAGTGCTCCAGAAATTTTTCTGAGATTTGTGGAGCAGACAGATTACTATATCCCACACTACAAAAACTACCAAGTCGATATCACCACAGTAGCAACAAAATTATACAGCAAGGGAAATCTCAGTCATTCATATCTTGCAAGAAGCTGGGCTTAAGTAGAACAGCTCTAAATATAATTTTGTTTTAAAGGTAACCCAAATACTTGAGAACATTTCCTGGACAGAAAAATAATACGGCCTATCATTGCATCTCTATAAGCTATCTGTAGTAATAATAAATCTGTAAAACTGTTGTAGCTGTTCGAACATACTTCCCCAAAACTACTGGGACGAATTTTCATAGGGTTTTCGCAGGTAACTTGAGCATAGCTCAGCACACCATACAGACTTCAGTTTATCAAAATAGATATTGTGATTTAAAGTTTTAGATAAAACTCGTACCTGTCGGTCTGAACATGTTAATGTCTTTTATATAATTAACTTTGCATAGCTTGGGACACCATACAGGCTTTAGTTCATCAAAATTGTATGATGGAAAAAAACGCATTTTAGCTGGAAGTTTAATGTTTTTTTTATTTCAGCCTTTGATCGCAATATGAATCCTTTAGACGATGACCAGTTTCAGTCCGTAATGACCATCCTCAGATCTTTTTTACACCATGTCCTAAAGTGATTAGACCATAATGACATTATGGCCTAATCACTTTAGGACATGGTGTAAAAAAGATCTGAGGATGGTCATTACGGACTGAAACCGGTCATCGTCTAAAGGATTCATACTGTGATCAAAGACTGAAATAAAAAACATTTGACAGTATTGGATCACTGTTTGTAAACGCGACCATGTCGCAGTTGGTGAAAGCTGGAAGTTTATCCAAACAAATATTGTGAATGCGAAAGTATCTCTGTCTATTATATTTTCATGACTAACCTGCTGAACAGATTTCGATGAAATATGGTATGGACATAGCTTGAACCCTGACAAAGAACACAGGCTAATTTTGAAAGTGTGTAATACAAGTTACTTATTGATTTGGAAAAAAAATATGTGAATTAAGGGAAAATATTTACTCTCTGAAAAAGCTATTTACTCTTTGACTTTCGGTCTTTATCATTGTTGTGAAAATGCTTTCCTAGGGTTATATGTGCTATGTGATATGATTGAAAGTAATGCATACAATGCTCATACAATCTTCAATACTTCTACACTATTTGTTACTTAATGTACATGCTGTATAGCTACTTCAATAGCACGATTCATAGATGCACACTCTTGCCCATGGCAAGTATGCACTGCTCAACAACAACACTGCACATGGCGATGCACTGTGCTTGTGATTTGAGACAGCTTGCGGGCGTGGGTGTTGGGAATGGGATGCACATCACAAGCTATGCTTAACCTGAACAGACAGACAGGGATCTTGATGTTATTGCACATACAGTAGCTTATTTACCCACCATCACTCTTCATCAAAAAATTACTGATATGTGAGTGCAGCCACAGAAAACGGCTAGACTGCACTAATAATAAAACTAAAACCATCATGTCTGCCTATTTGAATATGATAATCTCCAAAAACTACTAAGGAATTTTTATGTGGTTCTCACAGGTAATTTGAGCCTAGCTGCGGCAAGAGACAGGCTTTCTTTCATCAAAATCATTTCACAGATAAAAAAAGATACTGTACTTTTAAAATTTCATCTCTTTGAAGAATGATATTTTATCCATGTTGGATCTTGTGAACGAAGTGGCCATTAGTGATAGATGGTGAATGATGCAGTCACCAACTAGTACTTTTTAGTACTGTATGAAGTCAATATTTTATAATTAACTGGGGAAATATCAAGAATGGTGTCCCACAGTGTTCAGTCCTGGGTCCCTTATTGTTCTTCGTATATATTAATGACCTGCCACGCTATATTCATGAAGATGAAAAGCTAGTTCTTTTAGCTGATGATACAAGTATAGTAAACACACTCAATAAACAAGAATTATCTATGGAAATTGTAGATAATGTCTTTCAGAAAATTATTAAGTGTTTCTCTGCAAACAGACTCTCACTAAAGTTTGAGAAAACACAGTACATACAATGCTGAACAGTAAATGGCATAACACTATTGATAAATATAGACTATGAACGGAAGTATGTAACTAAGGTAGAACGTTCAAAATTTCTGGGTGTGTGCTTTGATTAGAAGTTGAATTGGAAGAAATACATTGATTTGATGAAACAGTTAGGGTCAGCTACTTATGCTATTAAGTTTATAGTAAATTTTGGTGATAAACATATCAGTAAATTAGTGTATTATACCTATTTTCATGGGCTGCTTTCATATGTCCTTATATTTTGGGGCAATTCATCATTAACAGGAAAAGTATTCATTGCACCACCCAAGATCACCTTGCAGTCATTTATTTAAGGTACTAGGGATGTTCACAGTACCTTCGCAATACATGTATTCACTTAAGAAATTTGTTATTACTAACCCACCCCACCTATCCCGGCAGTATGACCGATGATGCACTACTACTTGCTGCCACACAACAACACAGGAAACCCATCTGACTCTTAGCAGGCTGCCTCATGCCCAGAGGAAAAACTATGTAGTGAAGATGGTCAGACAAGGATTTAAACCTTTTTTCTCCTGACTGAGTATGGAATACTAACCACTACTCCACTCCTTTTCAGTAAGAGTCCTTTCACCATCGCAGCTTATTGTAACTACTATTAATCTTTTAGGTCAAATAAACATTAGCTTACTTATTCTTTTGACATTTTTGCATGTCAGTAAAGGTGTACACCTACAGAAACTAACGCTTGAAGCTGAATGTAAAGAGCAATAGAAAAGTTGAATGGAACAAACACATTACTAAGCATCAAATTAGAATTAAGGAAAAATAAAGCAGAGGTTAGTTACAAATAATACAATAAAGAAGTATAGTTACAACAAAGTAGTAAAGTTACTTGATTCAATTCAAAATTGCAGAACACACAGTAGCATAAACAAGACACATTTGAAACTGGTTCCTACGAGATAAGTATTAGATACTAATTACACACTGACATCAAGCGCACTGAGTGAATATAAGAACGAAAGGGTCTGTGTCATGAAATGGAATTATTTAGCTACAAGATACGGTTCCAACAGAACTATGATGTCATTAACGTAGTGGAAGTACAAGGTTTCACAAAAGGTCAATGGTTGACATAACTAACATGAAAATATGCGAGGGAAAATCTAAACTAATGGGACCTTCAAGGGAATAGGGAATTTTGGGTCAGCATCACCATTACTAACACCTTTAAACCATACCCAAAACTTGAAACTATCATACTTGTGGAAAAATTGGAATTCTGAGTAATATAATAAATGTAGCTCTGGAATGAGCAATTTATATACAAAAACATTGTTAGGACACAGTTACTGGCGAAAGTCAGTAGGGAAAAATCCCTTTGCATATTTTGAATATATGCATGCACAATTCTAGCAGACAACACAATCTTGGACATCATCACGCACAACAAATAAAAGATATATTATAAACAGAACTTGCAACCGACATCTACACCTGAAATATAAGACAGCAAGATGTCATCTACATAACATTAGTCACACACAGATGAATATACCCATGTCTCATGTTGCTCACTAGATCCCATTAAACAACTTTCATGTTGTCCTCCCTCATAACAAGATTATAGGGCTGCAGGGCCACGGCTACAGGATATTACTTGCAGCGAGTTAGCTGTTGGGCATTAATAATCTGGGTCTGTTTTTAAAGACATCCTGATGGCAGAGGTATTAAGACTGGAAAATCAAATGGCTCTACTGGCTCTGAGCACTACAGGACTTAACAGCTGAGGTCATCAGTCCCCTAGAACTTAGAACTACTTAAACCTAACTAACCTAAGGACATCACACACACCCATGTCCGAGGCAGGATTCGAACCTGCTCAGCCACCCAGGCCGGCTGCTGCAAAATCGCAACTAAAATTAAAGTGAGCTAAAAAGTCTCAGCAACCAATCTCTATGATTGCATGGAAGCTCATAGTGTGTAATATATCAGGAAAAGCCATGAGAATGGAGAGATCTGACTAGCTCGCATCTACATTAAGTTAATCAGTGTATAATTATAATAATGAGGTACTAAATCTACTAAGTATGCTCTGATAATAATACATGAAGTTTGGCAACCAAAACTTGTTAAATTCATAAAGATAGCATACAAGGTAAACATAAAAAAAAATTGATGAATATCATCATCACGCTTTACTTATTCCTGTCTAACACAGTTGGAAACAAATATACAGCACAGGCAACAATCAATAATTGAAAATTTATTTGATGTAGGCCTATAACAAGCAACACATACTTCCCTATGACAGGAGTTTGAGATCCCTTGAGACGTTTTCTTTCAGCCGACTTGTGACGTTAGAAGTTACAATGTCGTATGCTTTCAACCGTAATATAACACTTGAATGGATGTCTTTCATGAATTATCATCAATTATAGCGATATTCAAAGGCAAGAACTTCATTAGTTCTAATACTGGTTATATACTAATAATGATCACTGTTTAATCGATACACCACTCTTCCTGCAGGTGTCTCACACTCACCTTCACTTTTTTTCCATCCACAATCACAGTTTTCATAGAAAAATCTACACCTATAGTACTTCCATGTCTTTCTATAAAAGTTCCAGATTTGAATCTCTGAACTACACATGTCTTTCCCGTACCACAATCACCGATCAAAACTATTTTAAACAAGAAGTCGAAACTGTCATCTCCTGAATTTGTCTGCGACATTTTTTTGGTTTATGGACAAAGGCTGCCTACACTTTTTTAATTTCACTCTGTAGCTACATGACACTGCAAAGATATTACGCATCATAGATATGCCATCAAAACAGATCTGCACGAACAGATATATCTTTAACCTGTGACTCTGTATGCTTTCCCGCCGGTAACTCCTATTTGGCAACTGTGGCCAATAGTCACCATCTGACGATATAGAATATTTGTTTCGAAGTAATACTGTAGGTCAGACAAAACGTGATCTGGTGGCATGGTGGCAGGGCAGACTAGAGGACGTTATTCTGGAGTAACCATTATCACAGTTCCAGTTATTCTTTGATAACCGTTATTTTTAACGGTTATTAATAACTGTCAAGTTATTTTTCGCAAGCGAATACCGATTACTCCGACGGGGCTACAGTTAAATAACGACATAGTTAGAATCAAAAATGGTTCAAATGGCTCTGAGCACAATGGGACTTAACATCTGTGGTCATCAGTCCCCTAGAACTTAGAACTACTTAAACCTAACAAACCTAAGGACAGCACACACATCCATGCCCGAGGCCGGATTCGAACCTGCGACCGTAGCGGTCACGCAGTTCTAGACTGTAGCGCCTAGAACCGTACGGCCACAACGGCCGGCTACAGTTGGAATCCATCAGTTTAGTTATCAGTATAACTGCGAGTAGTGTGAAATGGCATGAATGTCGTATGAATCGTGTCATAACCTTAGATAATTAACTCAGGGTACATTTTAGTTGATGTTAGAACGATTATTAGTGTTTCATATTATATGTTTGTGGCGTCTTCTGTCATCGTCCAGTGCCGTAACATGCGCGGGTGTTTGGAAGTACAGTGCTGCGAAACTTTCCCGCTGGACGCCAGAGACATTATACACAAGCAACATTTGTTCTGTGTTTTATTCTTTGATTGTTGAGTTGAGTTCCAAGTTCTACCCTGTGGCGAAAGTGTGAATCCAAGTGTGTTAGACACGGAATAATTTACCGTACTAAACTTTTCTCACGCATTCGCACGAGTTATCGGTTGCAGTGTAATATTGTCTGTTCCGACCGCAGGATTGCGTAAATAAATTATTCCAAGCTGAGATTAACCTACTTCTCTTATTCAGCCTACAAGACACGCAGATGTTAAACCGTCGATCGCGGTAATTCAAACCGGTACCGACAAGGTGGTGACCCCGACGTGATCTCCTGCGTGCACGCTGAATTTAAGAGAAGTCCTTGCAAGAAATTGAGATGGCGAATCCACCAGAGCCGACAAATAATTCTGTGGCGCTTCTAGCGGTGCGACTACCACCCTTAGATTAGATTAGATTAGTTTACGTTCCATAGATCCGTGCTGAGGAGATCCTCGTGGATGTGGAACATGTCAATTTTTTTTTAAAGCTGAAATAACAGTACTAATAGTATGAATATATACAATACATCATTTGTTTCTATTAAAAAATTCGTCAATGGAGTAGAAGGAGTTGGCCACTAGTAAGTCTTTCAGGCTCCTTTTAAACTGATCTTTATTTGTAACTAAATTTTTTATGTTTACTGGCAAATTATTGAAGATGAGTGTTCCTGAGTAGTGGACCCCTTTTTGAACTAAAGTAAGTGCTTTTAAGTCCTTGTGCAGATCATTTTTGTTCCTGGTATTGTATGTATGAACTGAGCTGTTTGTTGGAAAAAGAGATATATTATTTAGGACAAATTTCATTAATGAGTAAATATACTGAGAGGCAGTAGTTAGTATACCCAGTTCTTTGAAGAGGTTTCTACAGGACGTCCGTGAATTTACTCCACAAATAATACGTATTACACGCTTTTGGACTCTGAAAGCTTTTGTTTGACTTGAAGAGTTACCCCAAAATATTATACCATATGACATTATGGAATGAAAGTAGGCAAAGTATGCAAGCTTTTTCATTTTTATGTCGCCTATGTCTGCTAACACTCGAATTGCAAATAAAGATTTGTTAAGGCGTTTCTGCAGTTCTGTGGTGTGCTCTTCCCAACTGAATTTATTATCAAGTTGTAATCCCAGGAATTTAAGACTGTCAACCTCTTCTATCTGCAATCAAAATTTCTTTGTTTCTACCTGATAAATAACCCAAAAGAGCTTCTAGATGATCTAAGAATAGATTATAATTTCCTGCAGGTGCTCGGTAAATAGTTATTATTATATAGGATCTGTTATGGAACTCTACTTCTGTTGCACATGCTTCTAGATGCCGCACAATCCATCCCTGTGGTTTGCGCAAGTCGAAGCAAATTTTTCCTACGCGGGTATCACGGTCGACGCCACCAAATTCGCGCTGGTGGTCAGTCAACTAGATCACCAGTACGCCGGTGAGGTTCAAGACATCATAATTAACCCGCCGGGAACGAACAGCTACGACCGATTGAAAGAAGAACTAATTCGGCGCGTGTCCGCTTCGCAAGAAAAACGAATCCGGCAGGTGCTTATCCAAGAGGACATCGGCGATAAGAAACCTTCACAGTATCTACGTCATCTGCGGAGTAAAGTAGACGCAGGAACAGTCCCGGACAGCTTACTGCGCACGATCTGGAGCAGCCGGTTACCACCACCAGTGAAGGCAATCGTGGTGTCACAGACTGACGCGTCTTTAGATGCAGTGGCCGATTTAGCCAGTAAGATCCAAGAGGCAATGACGCCGTCAATAGTTAGCTCCGCCACCGCGGCGTGCGCCTGCGCGGCGACAACTGCCTCGCGCGCGGATTGTGATGTTCTCGTCAACAAAGTGGACTTATTATCACGGCAAATCAGCGAGCTGTTACACTACCGCGACACGGACAACAGGAGCCGACATCGATTCCGTCGTCGCTCACGCAGCCGATCATCGACAGCCTCGACTACGACAGTTACCATCGCAAGTTTGGCGAGCAAGCACGTAAGTGTACAACGTCCTGCGCCTACCTAAACGGCAGCGGCGATCGGAAGTGAGCGCCTCCTCCGGTTGCTGTCCGACATCCAGGCGCCTGTTTGTAAGTGACCGACGTTCGACCTGGAAGTACTTACAAGGAAACCTCCCCATCGCACCCCCCCCCCCCCCTCTGATTTAGTTATAAGTTGGCACAGTGGATAGGCCTTGAAAAACTGAAAACAAATCAATAGAGAAAACAGGAAGAAGTTATGTGGAACTATGAAAAAATAAGCAAAATATACAAACTGAGTAGTCCATGCGCAAGATAAGCAACATCAAGGATAATGTGAGCTCAGGAGCGCCGTGGTCCCGTGGTTAGCGTGAGCAGCTACGGAACGAGAGGTCCTTGGTTCAAGTCTTCCCTCGGGAGAAAAGTTTATTTACTTTCGCAAAGTTATGATCTGTCCGTAAGTTCATTGACGTCTCTGTTCACTGTAATAAGTTCTGTAATAAGTCTGTGTTTTGCGACCGCACCGCAAAACTGGGCGATTAGTAGACGAAAGGACGTGCCTGTCCAATGGGAACCGAAAACATTTGATCGCAGGGTCATAGGTCAACCGATTCCTCCACAGGAAAACACGTCTGATACATTCTATACGACACTTGTGACGGCATGTGCGTCACATGACAGGAATATGTTGTCGACCCACATAACTTGTACACTTGGCGAATGGGTAAAAAGATTCTTCTACCTTGCTCGATTTAGGTTTTTTTTGTGGATACATACTACGGCGGAGTTACCTCGCATCGGCCGGACGGACGGACAGATAATAATTGTCTGAAAATAAAGAATGTAAACTTTTCACTCGAGGGAAGACTTGAACCAAGGACCTCTCGTTCCGCAGCTCCTCATGCTAGCCACGGGACCACGGTGCTCCTGAACTCACAGTATCCTTGATGTTGGATATGTTGCCCATGGACTACTCAGTTTCTATATTTTGCTTATTTTTTCGTAGTTCCACACAACTTCTTCCTGTTTTCTCGATTGATCTGTGTTCAGTTTTTCAAGGCCTATCCACTGTGATGAAGATGAAGATGAAATGGGAGATACGATACTGCGTGAAGAGTATGACAAAGCACTGAAAGACCTGAGCCAAAACAAGGCCCCGGGAGTAGACAACATTCAATTAGAACTACTGACGGCCTTGGGAGATCCAGTCCTGACAAAACTCTACCATCTGGTGAGCAAGATGTATGAGACAGGCGAAGTACCCTCAGACTTCAAGAAGAATATAATAATTCCAATCCCAAAGAAAGCAGGTGTTGACAGATGTGAAAATTACCGAACTATCAGTTTAATAAGTCACAGCTGCAAAATACTAACGCGAATTCTTTACAGACGAATGGAAAAACTGGTAGAAGCTGACCTCGGGGAAGATCAGTTTGTATTTTGTAGAAATGTTGGAACATGTGAGGCAATACTGACCCTACGACTTATCTTAGAAGCTAGATTAAGGAAAGGCAAACCTACGTTTCTAGCATTTGTAGCCTTAGAGAAAGCTTTTGACAATGTTGACTGGAATACTCTCTTTCAAATTCTAAAGGTGGCAGGGGTAAAATACAGGGAGCGAAAGGCTATTTACAATTTGTACAGAAAGCAGATTGCAGTTATAAGAGTCGAGGGGCATGAAAGGGAAGCAGTGGTTGAGAAGGGAGTGAGACAGGGTTGTAGCCTCTCCCTGATGTTATTCAATCTGTATATTGAGCACTATGGGACTTAACATCTATGGTCATCAGTCCCCTAGAACTTAGAACTACTTAAACCTAACTAACCTAAGGACAGCACACAACACCCAGCCATCACGAGGCGGAGAAAATCCCTGACCCCGCCGGGAATCGAACCCGGGAAAGCGGGCGTGGGAAGCGAGAACGCTACTGGACGACCACGAGATGCGGGCAAGCAGTAAAGGAAACAATAGAAAAATTCGGAGTAGGTATTAAAATCCATGGAGAAGAAATAAAAACTTTGAGGTTCGCCGATGACATTGTAATTCTGTCAGAGACAGCAAAGGACTTGGAAGAGCAGTTGAACGGAATGGACAGTGTCTTGAAAGGAGGATATAAGATGAACATCAACAAAAGCAAAATGAGGATAATGGAATGTAGTCGAACTAAGTCAGGTGATGCTGAGGGAATTAGATTAGGAAATGAGACACGTAAAGTAGTAAAGGAGTTTTGCTATTTAGGGAGTAAAATAGCCGATGATTGTCGAAGTAGAGAGGATATAAAATGTAGACTGGCAATGGCAAGGAAAGCGTTTCTGAAGAAGAAAAATTTGTTAACATCTAGTATAGATTTAAGTGTCAGGAAGTCGTTTCTGAAAGTATTTGTATGGAGTGTAGCCATGTATGGAAGTGAAACATGGACGATAAATAGTTTGGACGGGAAGAGAATAGAAGCTTTCGAAATGTGGTGCTACAGAAGAAGGCTGAAGATTAGATGGGTAGATCACATGACTAATGAGGAGGTATTGAATAGAATTGGGGAGAAGAGGAGTTTGTGGCACAACTTGACGAGAAGAAGGGACCGGTTGGTAGGACATGTTCTGAGGCATCAAGGGATCACAAATTTAGCATTAGAGGGCAGCGTGGAGGGTAAAAATCGTAGAGGGATACCAAGAGATGAATACACTAAGCAGATTCAGAAGGATGTAAGTTGCAGTAGGTACTGGGAGATGAAGAAACTTGCACAGGATAGGGTAGCATGGAGAGCTGCATCAAACCAGTCTCAGGACTGAAGACCACAACAACACAACAATCCACTGAGCCAACTTATAACTAAATCTGAGGGGGGTGCGATGGGGAGGTTCCCTTGTTAGTAGACACCGGTTCCGATTTGTCAATCTTCCCTCGAACCATGCTACGTCAGAAGCGACCGTCTACGCCCATATGCCTCACAGCTGCTAATAACTCCCGGATTACGACGTATGGCACGATGCGCTTGGAACTCGACCTCGGGTTGCGGCGCGCTTTCGCGTGGGACTTAACCGTCGCGGACGTCGCCGAACCAATCATCGGAGCCGACTTCCTCGCCCACTACAACCTGCTGCCTGACATAAGGAACTCTCGCCTGGTCGACAACACCACCGGCCTAACAACTTAGGGATTCCATCGAGATGCCGCTGTCCATACTGCCAAGGTTGGGTTGGGTTGTTTGGGGGAGGAGACCAGACAGCGAGGTCATCGGTCTCAGCGGATTAGTGAAGGACAGGGAAGGAAGTCGGCCGTGCCCTTTCAAAGGAACCATTCCGGCATTTGCCCGGAGCGATTTAGGGAAATCACGGAAAACCTAAATCAGGATGGCCGGACGTGGGATTGAACCGTCGTCCTCCCGAATGCGAGTCCAGTGTCTAACCACTGCGCCACCTCGCTCGGTCTACTGCCAAGGTAATTCAGGTAGTGGATGGCGAGTACGCGGAGCTGCTGCGAGGATTTCCAGCCGTGATGCGACCTCCCGGAGCACCTAAGGAGGTAAGTTATGATACCGTCCATTATATTGAGACTACTGATAGACCCCCTACCTCTTGTAGGCCGCGACGTTTAGCCCCAGATCGCTTCAAAATAGCAAAGGCAGAATTAGACTGTATGTTGCGCGAAGGCGTAATCCGGCCTTCCAACAGCCCTTGGTCCTCACCATTACTTCTAGTGCCAAAGAAGGAGAGTGCATGGAGACCGTGCGGCGATTATAGAGCCCTGAACGCCCGGACAATACCCGATAGTTATCCCGTACCCTTGTTGCGCGATTACAATTACGCATTGAGTGGTTCAGTAGTGTTCACTGTGTTAGACTGTGCAAAGGCCTACGCACAGATACCTGTAGCCAAACGTGACATTCCAAAGACAGCCATCATCACTCCTTTTGGTTTATTCGAGAGCATGTTCATGACTTTTGGACTGAGGAATGCCGCACAGACATGGCAACGCTTCATGGATTCTGTGCTACAGGGTTTACCTTTTGCGTTTGCATACCTGGACGACATTTTGGTTTTTTCGTCGTCGCCTGAGGAACATCGACACCATCTAATCGAAGTGTTCAATCGATTAGAACACTACGGAATCGTGCTCAATACCTCAAAATGTGTCTTTAGTCAGCCTGAAGTAGACTTTCTCTGACATGGAATTTCTGCCGCAGGATCGCTACCACTACCTGAGAAGGTGGAAGCCATTCCGCGCATTCCGAGACCCACTGCAGCTAAGGAACTAGGGCGTTTCCTCGGGATGTTAAATTTTTACCGCCGTCATTTGCCACACTCAGCTGAGTTACAGGAACCTTTAGTCGCAGCGCTAACTGTTCCGAAAGCCAAGGGTACCGCGCCCATAACTTGGACTCACGAAATGACTGTCGCATTTGAAGCGGCCAAAAAAAGCATCACCAACGCAGCCCTGGTGGCACATCCAGATCCTACCGCCACATTAGCACTGGTAGTCGACGCTAGCCAGACCGCAGTCAGCGCTGTGTTGCAACAACAATGTAGTGACACGTGGCAGCCACTCGCATTTTTTTCATGCAAGTTGACAACCTCACAAAGACTTTGGAGCGCATACGACAGAGAGCTTCTGGCCATTTACGAATCTGTCAGGTACTTCAGACCGCAACTATAAGCACGTGACTTTGTTATCTTTATGGATCACAAGCCACTAACATATGCATTCCGTCAGAACAACATGAACTGTTTCCCCAGACAAC
Source organism: Schistocerca nitens (assembly GCF_023898315.1). Taxonomy (NCBI): domain Eukaryota; kingdom Metazoa; phylum Arthropoda; class Insecta; order Orthoptera; family Acrididae; genus Schistocerca; species Schistocerca nitens. The sequence goes on along the minus strand of NC_064619.1, from coordinate 601,436,160 downwards.
ACAACCAGTTCATGTTTATTTCTCAGTTTACCTCTGATATACGTCATGTGTCTGGGATCGACAATGTAGTGGCCGATTGTTTGTCCAGTGTCACGGTTCTAGGCGCTCTGTCCAGAACCGCGCGATGCTACGGTCGCAGGTTCGAATCCTGCCTCGGGCATGGATGTGTGTGATGTCCTTAGGTTAGTTAGGTTTAAGTAGTTCTAAGTTCTAGGGGATTGATGACCACAGATGTTAAGTCCCATAGTGCTCAGAGCCATTTGAACCATTTTTTGTCCAGAGTCAGCAACTTCGTCAATACGATCGATTACGCCAACCTCGCTGCGGCGCAGCAAGCTGATGCGGAACTGCAAGCGATTCTGTCAAATGATGAATCAGCGCTGGACCTGCAGCTGGTAGACATTCCTGGAAGCGACGTAAAGCTATATTGTGACATGTCCACATTGAAGCCGAGACCCTTCCTACCTCTGGAATTTCCGAAGAACGCTTTCCATTCGCTGCACAACTTATGTCACCCAAGAACACGAGCTACAACGCGCTTAGTTACAACGCGTTACGTGTGGCCTGGAATGCAAACGGACTGCCGTGAATGGGTGAGATGCTGCTTGAAATGCCAGCGTAGCAAGATAAATCGCCACGTCCACTCACCGGTAGGAAGCTTTCCAATTACGACAGCACGATTCACGCATGTCCACCTTGACATTGTTGGCCCACTGTCATCATCCGATGGTCACCGTTACATACTTACAGTGATTGATCGCTACACTCGATGGCCAGAAACTGCACCAGTGGACAATGTTACGGCAGGAACTATCGCATTCACCTTCATTAAACACTGGGTGTCACGATTTGGTTGCCCGCTGCACATTACGACAGACAGAGGACGTCAATTCGAGTCCGATTTGTTTCGAGAGTTGACAAAATTTTGTGGCACACTTCACCACCGGACGACGAGCTATCACCCTGCCAGCAATGGTTTAATAGAGCGATGGCACCTTACCCTAAAAGCTGCCCTAATGTGTCATGACACCGGATGGACCAAAGCACTGCCTGTGGTATTACTTGGACTCAGAAGCACATTCAAGCCAGACCTGGCTGCTTCTTCAGCCGAACTGGTTTATGGCGAAGCATTACGCCTGCCGGGAGAATTCGTGGCTACCGACGCTCTGCCGAACCCTACGGGTGACCAGCCGGAATTTCTCCGCCAACTGCGACAACATGTGGCTTGCCTCCGTCCACAGCAATCTCACCGACACGGGACTCCTGCCACGTTTGTCTATCGTGACCTATACTCCTGCACAAACGTCAGGTTACGAATGGAAGGTATTAAGCCCTCACTCCAATCACCATATTCCGGCCCACACCGTGTCGTAACCAGAGGAAGCAAGACCTTGGACATCTTGATCAATGGGAAACCGACAACAGTCTCCATTGACCGCGTGAAACCGGCGTACGTCTTTCCGGAAGCAACGACGCCTGACCCACCACGACTTCCACCTCACTCAGCAATCACTCCCTCAACGTCGTCGCCGACACAGAAGCAGCCAGGGGCCACAGTTGACCCACCACCACGCACCTCAAGATACGGACGACATGTCAATTTTCCAGCACGCTATTTGGAATGACGCTCCGCTTCCACCATGGGGGCTGATGTGGCGTCTTCTGTCACCGTCCAGTGCCGTGACATGAGCGGGTGTTTGGAAGTAAAGTGCTGCGAAACTTTCCCGCTGGAAGCCAGAGACGTTATACACAAGCAACATTTGTTCTGTGTTTTATTCTTTGATTGTTGAGTTGAGCTGTACGTTCTACTCCGTGGCGGAAGCGTGAATCCAAGTGTGTTAGATACGGTATAATTTACCGTACTGAACTTTTCTCACGCATTCGTACGAGTTATCGGTTGCAGTGTAATATTGTCTGTTCCGACCGCAGGACTGCATAAATAAATTATTCCATCAAGCTGAGACAAGCCTACTTCACTTATTCAGCCTACAAGCACACGCAGGTGTTAAACAGTCGATCGCGGTAGTTCAAACCGGTACCGACATGTTTGTAGCTTATCGGTCCTATTAGAAATATTATCTTCGCAGCCGCAACAGAAAGTACGCGGAACTTCGCGCACAGCACTGTTTAAGTATAATGTTAACAACGTGCGTTTTTAAGTGTGAAGTAATATGTAAACTGAATACTGTAGGTTAAATTCGAGGCTTAATTTCTTGTGCTGCTCACTTAATAGAATAAGTGTACAGCCTTGTAATACAACAAAAAATATACGTAATGTGACAGATTCGTTTACTCCTGTCCTGTAAAAGATAGTCCTATTGGGGAAAGTGTGAGTACGCTAATCCAAGTTGTATGTGAGATTTTGAAACTGCTCGATTTCTCCGGCTACAGCATATTTATAACATATGAAGACATGCAGATTGGAAAGGGTGACAGTGTTAAATTTCTGGGACTACAACTCGATAATAAATTCAGTTGGGAAGGGCATACCACAGAATTAATGAAGCGCCTAAACAAGTCTGTACTTACAATGAGAATGATGTAAGATGTAGGAGACATAAATATAGAAAAGCTTACATATTTTCTCTCTATTATTTCATAAGGGAGCATATTCCGTGGCAACTCATCAAACGTAGCAAAAGTTTTTCGCATGTTAAAGCGTGTAATAAAAATCGTTTGTGGTATAAATTCAAGAACATCATGTAAGAACCTGTTCAAGGAACTTTGTATTCTAACCACTGCTTCCTAGTATATTTATTCCTTAATGAAATTTGTTACAAGTATTTTAACCAATAGCTCAATACATAATATCAGTACTAGAAATAGGAACAGCACTCTACATAAAGACCTAAAAGAACGTACCTTGGTCCAAAAGGGGTCAAATATTCAGGAACATGCATTTTCAATAAACTGTCAGCAAGTCAGAAACCACTAAAAATTTGGTTTCAGATAAGGCGCGGTTTACAGTGTGTTTGAAAGACTTTTTGATACAGAAGTGTCTGATTCCACCCGACTGCTTTGGCCCAGGAAGTCATCAATATGCCGGAAATGGCTATTTTAAGTGTGTCTATGACGTCACTACATACAAATGGCAACAAACACGAAGATACATATAAATAATACAATAACATCTCCCACCAAAAATACAGTCAAACCAACGGTACAACTGCGGGAAGTTGGGCGTTTTAGGGTGAGGACAAGCTAGTAAAAAAAAACGCACCATGATCCCAAAACACAAAATGAAGAACAAAAAGAAAAAAACGAAATAGTACACAGTTCTTATCAACAGATGGCGCGCAGTCTCACAGTTATTCCCATGGCCTATAGAACGCCTACCAAATGGTCTATCCCTCTCCTTCGTTCGTAGCCAGATCTCCGATGAGTTAACGGGAAAGCGTAGTATGAGCTTCGGTCAACAGATGGCGCGAGACACTGTTGACAGTAGACAGTTATTGAAATAACTGCCTGTATCAGAGGAACGGTTATCGCAGTAACCGTTACTTCTCAGTAACCGGTTATTTCTATTAGTTACGTTATTTTTTGCCACCTCTACGGCCATGTCTACGGCAGACCCAAGAGCCAAAAGGCCGTTGCATACTTCAAGTCACGTCACGTTAACGTCAACGTCAGGGGGTATTTACACTGGACGTTACATCACATCACATCACGTCAGTTCGCTTAGCCTAAAGTTACGTTGTGCAAGACGCGACAGTTGGCTGCGACTGCGACGCTGCCCCCTCCTCTTTTCCCGCCCTGGCAGACGGCGACACGGCCGCAACATGACAGGAGTCGTCGTTGTTTCCCAAGCTCTGGTCGGCGGCGGCGGCGGACTCAAATACATAATAAAAATAAGAATTCCGATTTTCTTGCTATAAAAAATACTGTATGTTAATGCAACAAAGTTACATCGGCTCCCAGAGTTAGTTTTTCGATACAGATTCTCCTTTTACTTTAAAAAATTAAAAGTATCTCTTCCGGTTTTGCGTTTTTTTTTTTTTTCGCTGTATATTACTTCTCTATCGATTGTGAGGAAAGTAAAAGGCACAAAAAATTGATGTTTGCGTATCTTACAGTTTCACATCACAGCTTGATAATGAGGTGTCTATTTTTCCGATATTCGTCACAGTTATTCAGATACTTAATTTACAAGTAACCTACTGCGTAAAATTTGAATTGTGTACAGTGAAAAATGTGGTCGCTGGCTACTTTGCGTATGGTTCACGTTAGGTCATACATCGTTGCCTATGAAAAGAAGCTAACATATCGAAATTATTTTTAAAGCTGAGATCAGAATGATATCGATCTCCGTTTCCGAGATTTGGGCTCATATATCTCCGGGAGCGTCGCGACTAGCCGCCAGTTCTGTCGACGCGCAACGAGAATCGTGTGGTCATCACACGATAGAGAATGCATTTGTTTTGTTTCGCTGACACATTTGGACCTAATGAAACCATTTTATGTTCTATATTTCTCCGGTATGAGTTACTAATATTTCTCCATATGCTCTTGACAATTTCATTTAAAATGCCACGAAATGTAGGTTTCTTAAAGCCAAGTGATCAAGCAGAACCCATTTTCTTGGTTTTGCTGAGGCGTCTGAACCTGTTCCAAGCTTTCTTTCTCGTTTATTTCTCTGATACGAGTCCCGAATATTCCTCCATCTGTTTTTGCACATTTCACCTAAAATTCCAATGAAAGATAAGTTTATTAACAATAAGCGCACGCTAGCGTCATTGCATTATTTCAAGTTCTTGACAACAAGATAGGGTTACACCTTAAACGTCTCTAGAATTTTCATTCTGAACGTCTACAGTATACACTGGCAGAAATGTGGAAGAAATAATGTCCGTGCTTGTTCACAAAATTTCCCCAAATTATACTTGTCAGTTTCTCCCATGCAGAAACTTATGGAACAAGCTAAGGCAACTTTCATAGCCGACTGACTCTTTATTCCCATCCAAATGAACTTCCATATTCTTATATTCTGACAGCATACATCGTTATGGATGACATGAACATTTAATCTTGCCAAGCTGCACTCAAAAGATGACTCCAGGATTTACAAAAGACGAATTTCAATTGTGAACTGTGTCAGACCAGAAGGGCCTTGTAAAACAGTAGTGCACTTTTGGCACAAGTTTTTTGAGCACCATCTTCTACCAATGAATTGAAGTGAATGTGACAAATTACTTATTGCATCATACTGTTTGCGCAATCTGTTGAGAAACGCCTTCCTCAAAAACGAACATCTATTGATTACAGAAAGCTGTAAAACAATCTGGTGGTGGTTTTTCACAACTAGAAGGTATCATCAAGACACCAATCTACCGTTTACTTTCAAAGTGAAGGTATTGTAAAATGTAACTTTCTCGTTCTACACTCCTGGAAATTGAAATAAGAACACCGTGAATTCATTGTCCCAGGAAGGGGAAACTTTATTGACACATTCCTGGGGTCAGATACATCACATGATCACACTGACAGAACCACAGGCACATAGACACAGGCAACAGAGCATGCACAATGTCGGCACTAGTACAGTGTATATCCACCTTTCGCAGCAATGCAGGCTGCTATTCTCCCATGGAGACGATCGTAGAGATGCTGGATGTAGTCCTGTGGAACGGCTTGCCATGCCATTTCCACCTGGCGCCTCAGTTGGACCAGCGTTCATGCTGGACGTGCAGACCGCGTGAGACGACGCTTCATCCAGTCCCAAACATGCTCAATGGGGGACAGATCCGGAGATCTTGCTGGCCAGGGTAGATGACTTACACCTTCTAGAGCACGTTGGGTGGCACGGGATACATGCGGACGTGCATTGTCCTGTTGGAACAGCAAGTTTCCTTGCCGGTCTAGGAATGGTAGAACGATGGGTTCGATGACGGTTTGGATGTACCGTGCACTATTCAGTGTCCCCTCGACGATCACCAGTGGTGTACGGCCAGTGTAGGAGATCGCTCCCCACACCATGATGCCGGGTGTTGGCCCTGTGTGCCTCGGTCGTATGCAGTCCTGATTGTGGCGCTCACCTGCACGGCGCCAAACACGCATACGACCATCATTGGCACCAAGGCAGAAGCGACTCTCATCGCTGAAGACGACACGTCTCCATTCGTCCCTCCATTCACGCCTGTCGCGACACCACTGGAGGCGGGCTGCACGATGTTGGGGCGTGAGCGGAAGACGGCCTAACGGTGTGCGGGACCGTAGCCCAGCTTCATGGAGACGGTTGCGAATGGTCCTCGCCGATACCCCAGGAGCAACAGTGTCCCTAATTTGCTGGGAAGTGGCGGTGCGGTCCCCTACGGCACTGCGTAGGATCCTACGGTCTTGGCGTGCATCCGTGCGTCGCTGCGGTCCGGTCCCAGGTCGACGGGCACGTGCACCTTCCGCCGACCACTGGCGACAACATCGATGTACTGTGGAGACCTCACGCCCCACGTGTTGAGCAATTCGGCGGTACGTCCACCCGGCCTCCCGCATGCCCACTATACGCCCTCGCTTAAAGTCCGTCAACTGCACATACGGTTCACGTCCACGCTGTCGCGGCATGCTACCAGTGTTAAAGACTGCGATGGAGCTCCGTGTGCCACGGCAAACTGGCTGACACTGACGGCGGCGGTGCACAAATGCTGCGCAGCTAGCGCCATTCGACGGCCAACACCGCGGCTCCTGGTGTGTCCGCTGTGCCGTGCGTGTGATCATTGCTTGTACAGCCCTCTCGCAGTGTCCGGAGCAAGTATGGTGGGTCTGACACACCGGTGTCAATGTGTTCTTTTTTCCATTTCCAGGAGTGTACTTTAGAATGTTCATTTTATAATGTACTTGCCGTTTTCAATTTTTATCGTCACAAAAAAGAGTAATGCGAAAATTGACCTGTAAGTTCATTTTCATCATTCTAATTCTACATCTGCATGGATTATACTGATTTTCATAACAGGCCTGAAAAATTTGCATTAATGGGAAAATATTATATATTTCACTCACCTGCCAGTTTCAACTGTGCACCAATTTCTTCCCAAATTCTGTCTCTGAACATAGTGTCTCTATATTTAGGGTTCTTCAAATCGTAAAGGCAAGGATGTTGCGAGACCAGCTCACAGAGCATCACATCCTGTGAGTGGCTCATTTCAGTTTTCCTTGACTGGCTCGACATCTTTCTGGCAGCCGTACGTCTTTGTGTCGTCCGACTTCCGTCGCAACACTGCTCACTGGTGCAGTGCTGCGGCAGCTGCTGCTGCAACAGTCGCGCGTCGCATCCCAAACTCGAACTGCGCATGAGCCAGCAGGCAACTTCTGACGTCACGTAGCGACCCGTCGCAGTCGCTAGTGTGCGTCGCGTCTTGGACAACGTACCTTAAACGTGCTTTATTTGTATGCACATCACGAGAAGTGCTGTGGCTGCGCTCCTTTCAAAGTTATAATTTGGCTTTCTCGAAGACACCTATAGGTGTAATTACTTACTGAACACAGTCGTCGTTGCGTATAAAAAAGGTGTTACCTTTTATCTGTAAATGACTGGTTTCGAACTACTACAGAGATCATCATTGTGGTGTCACCGCCAGACACCACACTTGCTAGGTGGTAGCTTAAATCGGCCGCGGTCCATTAGTACATGTCGGACCCGCGTGTCGCCACTGTCAGGATCGCAGACCGAGCGCCACCACAAGGCAGGTCTCGAGAGATGTACTAGCACTCGCCCCAGTTGTACGACGACTTTGCTAGCGACTTCACTGACGAAGCCTTTCTCTCATTTGCCGAGAGACAGTTAGAATAGCCTTCAGCTAAGTCCATGGCTACGACCTAGCAAGGCGCCATTAGTTACTTCATGAATCTAAAGAGTCTCACTTGTATCATCAAGAATGCTGTATACCAAAGGACGATATAAAAGTTAAGTGTTCTAGTAGCTACGTTCTTTTCTTTATCACATTCATCACGTATCCTGTTCCAGACTTCGCGCCAGTCGGCGTGTGTGTACGTGTGCCTATCGGCTACCCGTCACTGTGGACTGGCTGCCTTGTCAGCCCACTACAATCATCATATCTAAATTTCTTCTAGGTAGTAGGAATCCGTGACTTGGAGGGAAGATAAAAAACAAAAAAAAGTTAAATCCATAGACGTCTCTGTTGTCAAGGTATCACCGTAATTGCGGCTGCCATTCTAGCAGATGAAGGGAAGCAGTACTTTTCATTCATTACAAATTTGGAAATTATTTCTGTCTTTCCTTCTTTGAAACTGACAACCTGCCCACTTTAAATGGTACTCATTTACGTAGCACCATGTAGTAAGCAAAGTATTTAAGAAGCTACCACAGCGCTAAATATGTATGCTGGATGTGTGAAGTGTGTTCTAATTTGTTCGAAAAATTACAACTATTGCCGTATTTTCTTTCTTTGAAAGTGACAGCCTGTCAGTTCCATACAAGCTATTTACTTTGTGGTATGTGTTACTGTGGTGTCACCGCTAGTCACCACACTTGCTAGGTGGTAGCTTAAATCGGCCGCGGTCCATTAGTACATGTCGGACCCGCGTGTCGCCACTGTCAGGATCGCAGACCGAGCGCCACCACAAGGCAGGTCTCGAGAGACGTACTAGCACTCGCCCCAGTTGTACGACGACGTTGCTAGCGACTACACTGACGAAGCCTTTCTCTCATTTGCCGAGAGACAGTTAGAATAGCCTTCAGCTAAGTTAATGGCTACGACCTAGCAAGGCGCCATTAACCATTTGTAACGTTGCAGGTACCTCAAGATAGAGTCTCACTTGTATCATCCAGAATGCTGTATACCAAAGGACAATATAAAAGTTAAGTGTTCTAGTAGCTACGTTCTTTTCTTTACCACATTCATTACGAATCCTGTTCCAGACTTAACGCCAGACGGCGTGAGTTGACGCGTGCCCTTTCGGCTACTTCACTGTGGACTGGCTGCCTTAACAGTCCACTACAGTTACAAAAAGTATTTAAGGAGAAGCTCGCCTACTACTAAAGAAATGTGGTTGTTGTCTGAAATGTGTTCTGATTTGCGCACGTAATTACGATTCACTGCCAGGAAAGTAAACTTCTTCCTTTGCTATTAAAAGTAAGTGAAGCAGCTAGGAAAAAACACCAACGGAAATATGCCTGCAGTGTGCCAGAACATATTTCGTCTGCATATGTGCTTAATTTGAAGACATTCTTGGTTGGAAAAAAGTCTCCTAAGATAATTAGCTTGTAATCTTTTTTATACATTATAGCAGCTGACAGTGAGACTAAAGATGGGTTCACAAACGCAACAGAAGTGTCTCCATAGATAATGGGATTCTGCAGTTGGTATAAAGCTGCATATGTGAACTTTGCGCAATTAAAGAGTCGCAACTTCTGCCATGCTACAGAAAGTTCAACTTTGTTGCGCCACCCCCTACCACCACAGCTCCCTGGTGATGTTTCGAAACACAAACATTGTGTCACAGTTATTGTGGAGTAATTGCTGTCGCACTCCATTCGATTTGGGTATGTATACATTTTTTACTGAAAAGAGTGAAAACAGTCATTGGCAGGCACATGTTCGCAGCTTCTGGAACTACAAGAACAGCAAACTATGTTTGATTTTCTGCAGCAGTGTGCGTGTGTGTGGGCAATACCTGCCAAGCAATGACGTGTCCCACAATCTTAAAAGTTTTTTGGATGAATAAATAAATAAACCTAATATGTGGAACCAAAAAAGCGAGTCGTATAAACTTCTGATTTGCGAGTCCAAGCATTGTATAAATTGTGAATTATATGCCGCCAACAGGTCCCGAGTGTGATGTGGTAGCTGTTAAACTGAAAATTACTTATTCAAAATGCCTGTGTCAACGAAAGCAATAAGATTCTAAAATCTTGGAAGAGTGATGTGTCTGCAGATGGTACTTACATGCCAGCTGTTGGTTACTTTGCCACTGTAGACAGCATTTTTTTCTTCATGTGTTATTTCTTTTATAAATGTGGTTGTGGCCCCTGATTTATCCCTGTGCGAAATCTATTTTTGGATCCAACATTTGGGCTTCGTCTTCCTTTGTCACAGCTCTAATGCCAAGCCTGATCTATAACATCCATACCCGCCCATATGATTTCAATTGACACCATATTGGAAGCTGTGCAATTATATAGAATTTGTGACGTCCTGTGCGAGTGGCAGGTCAACGTGCCACTACTGAAAGACACATGCTGTGGCGCAACATTAGTTGCATGTGTGAGAACTGCATAAGTCACCTTTCAATTCTTTCTCAGATGTGTCAATCTTTTTTTAACTATTTTTTTTGTTCTGACGATGAGTGGTAGTTTATTTTTACCAGATAATCAATATGTTTTGAATATTCTGTCACATCCCCGTGTTTCATACTTCATTTCACAACTGCTGACAATGACAAGCCACAGAAGCTGCCAGAAACGTGAAGATGTATTATAAAATTGTTGCAGATGGCAAGACGCGAACCAAAATTGCCAGATCTGCAAGTCCACCTCCTGAGCTATCACTGCTGTCGTTACCGACTACAGCACAGTGGTAATATGCATCCTGTAAGTTTGTGCTGTGTCACACGTCTACTGAAACCTTTAAACGTCAGTAACTCATTATTTTTATTTAATATCAGTAAATTGTACCTTTTCGGGAGATCCTCAACCTGCTAATGATTTGAAACAGCATTTATTTACAGGACACAAGTTATAAGTTGATTATAGTATAAAACACCAACTCGAGCTTGACGAAATTCAAGTCTCATCCAGGTGCTTTACTCAAAGTATTTCTACGAAAGGAACGCAGCCACAATACCTCTCATAACATATATGTAAATAAAGGCACATTTAGCCCAATACTTAACGATGAAAGTAATGTTATTAGACGTCATCTGTTACACAAAAAGGCCGGAGTGTAGTATTGGGACTGAAGAGCTAATAATGATAAAGTTTGTTTATAGCCAGAGGAAACTTCATAACTGATATTCTGGATCAATTTTGTATGCTGAATTTCTGAGAAGTGGAAGAACATTTCGAAACAAAAAATGGAAATCATTTCCCAATGCAACTTTCACAGCAGTTGACAGCTCTGTTTTACAAAACATGGTCTGCACACAAATAACAGGGGTAAAGATGTAACACATCCCAAAATAATGAAAAGCTGTTCTATCAGTGTCTACCTGCATCTATCATATTGCATTATAATCTGGAGAAATACAACACATATGCATATTCTTAGGTTAGTGAAGCTTCAAAAGAAGATTCTTAGATGCATTGCAAATCCGATCCCAAGACAATCGTGCAGAAATGAATGGAAAACTTAATATCATTACTGTCCCTTTTCTAAATATATTTGCTACAATTACGCACTTGAAAGAAAATAGTAGTGCACCGTTAAATACAGACATACACGACTACAATATGAGCAATAGGGACAATTATTATCCATATAGGAAGCCTCCTATGTTAACCAAAAAAGATGGCTTAGCTGTCGAGCGCATTTTGTACAATAAATCGTCACACACAAGAGAAAGCATTGAAAAGACATCAGATTTCAGAAATAAATTAAGAGATTATTTAGCCTCTTTACCTCTATAAAGCCTAAGAGAATATCTAGAAGCTACTGTTTCATAGAGATGATCTCCTTCAAAACAAGGACATCATAAAATGTTTGTATCCCGGGAAGCATATATGTATATACAATTACGTATTTTCTTGTCAGATAAGTGTGATCCAGCTGCTGCTTGATCTTTTTTTATTCTTCTGGTTTCCCTGGACAGACATGGTGATGTAGAGTGAGGCTGTCAGAGTGTAAGATAATAAAGAATAGTGGTTTTTAATCGCAGAAGTGAAATGGTGAAAGTGTAAAATTTTGAAAATATGAAGATGAGTATGTGAATTTCGCGTGGACATCGAATTGTTATTATTCATATTTTTATCTCATTCACCTCATGTTAGTGAAATCTTGCTTTAGTGTTTGGTATTCATCTAAGAATGAAAATTTAACTAAATTAGATGTGTTTTCGTTATGTTATATGTAAAAAATGTAATTGAAATTTTGTATATCCTGACTACATTTATGGAAATTATGTCCAGAAGGATTAATGAACAAATAAAGTAAACAACAGCCCTGTTCCCTAGCCAACAATGGCAGATAGAGAAGGTGCAACCATACTTGTGCAGGTAGTGGAAGAACCAACAGGATTATTACCACAATCTTTAACTGCAGCAACAGTGATTATGGAATCTCGAAAAGCCACCATCAAACCTACAATAACTGACCACCTGCCTTCATCAGCAGCATTTTCAGAAACTGCATCAGATGTTGACCTGTCACAGTAGTTCAGTAATCCAAAACCTTTCATGAATCTTGGTTCCTCCAAAATCTTTACCAGTTCACCACTTGATGTGCAACCATTGTCATCAGTAGCATCAGAGCCAAGCAGAAGAAGCACAGAACTCAGGAAACGCACAATTTTGCAACATTTTTCATATCCAGCCTCCATTCCAGGACTAACCTGCAACCTCTAATTGCAATTTAAAACATAACAGCATCATCAGGTCTAAGTGATTAGGAAATGACAAATTTTGTACATTTCACCAGAATATAATGGATCCCACAAACAAACTGGACCAACTGTCTGAATGAACATTGCCCACATATTATTAATAGTGACTGACCCAGCCATGATCATGATTGTGATTTTTATTGGTCCCATAAATCACCCTTCATAGTGTTGTGTACTTGTAATATACAATACGCCATTGTGCTTACAATCTATACACTGGAGTACTTAGGTACTTTTTCGAAAAACTGAAGTCTATGTGAAATGCACCTCAATTAATTAACCTTCAGCCCGTACACTGGTCTTTTGGACCGGGACAACTCCCCCCCCCCTTCTCCCCCCTCCACTTCTACCCTTCTCAGCAGCCTCAAGGCAGTTGCAGAGGGAGGTGAGGTACGTCTCATGTTTGTTGTGCATCTGTCTATAATTCTGTAGTTAACGAATTCCTCTCCCTCTCTCTACACCAAATCAAAGAGACTGAGGTGCACGTCGAATTTTCTTTTTTTTTTCCTGGTCCAAAAGACGTCATGTACCGTCAAGTAGTGTGTTTTGCCTTTCAAAGTTGACTGCAAGTCTGCAAAATTGGGAAAAATCTGTGTATGTATCCACATATCAAGTGTGTGTGTGTGTGTGTGTGTGTGTGTGTGTGTGTGTGTGTATCCGTTGTGTGTGTGTGAGTTTGTGTGTGTTCGTGTGTGTGTGTGGTGTGCACAGGCAATGTTCCATTACTCAAAGTTGTCAAAAATTGTCCACATTCTGTTTTTTCCCTTACATACAACAAAAATGGCACAAAACCTAGTACCAGATTACACACTGACAATCTCAATTTCTAAGAAATGTTGGACAGAATTTCGTTTGCAGATGATTCATACACTGGTCAGGGAAATTATGCATCAGCATCAGATGAAGGAGATGGTGCTAGCAGGGAAGTAGAAGAAGACAATTTACTTGCTAATTTCAACGATGATGTGGAAGATGATGTTGATTATTAGCCACCATCAGAGGACGAATATGATGCTAACATTGACACGCCCGCAACAAGACTATACTGAAGAAGAAATCGCAAAAGCGGCTGAATGAAACGTTTCCTTGCGCATCCTGTAACTTACTTAGTTGCAGACGGTCTTGAATGGCACTTGGAATGTCGTAGTAACAAAGTACGAACAGTAAGAGGTAATATTCTGGCTGCTATTCCAGACGTGAAAGGCCCTGTCTTTGCACTAGGGGATAAACCAACAGCCAAACAACTTTCGGACTTGTAACTTGATAGAGTGTATACTGATGAAATAGTGTTATCGACTAACAGGAAACTGGATTCTCCTCATGAAATAATAGATAATAGAACTGTGATGAGCGAATCTACAAGGTGAAGTACCGAGATACAAATTTTGATGAAATAAATGGCTATATTTCACTTCTTTGATTCGATTTACAAAGCTTCTGTTGTTGTTGTGGCCTTCAGTGCAGAGACTGGTTTTATGCAGCTCTCCATGATACTCTATCCTGTGCAAGCTTCTTCAGCTCCAAGTACCTACTGCAAACCACATCCTTTTCAATTTGCTTAGTGTATTCATCTCTTGGTCTCCCTCTACTATTTTTACACTCCACACTGTCGTCCAATGCTAAATTTGTGATCCCTTGATGCCTCAGAACATGTCCTACCAACCGGTCCCTTCTTCTTGTCAAGTTGTGCCACAAACTCCTCTTCTCCCCAATTCTATTCAATACCTCCTCATTAGTTATGTGATTTACCCACCTTACCTTCAGCATTCTTCTGTAGCACCACATTTCGAAAGCTTCTACTCTCTTCTTGTCCATACTAGTTATCGTCCATGTTTCACTTCCATACACGGCTACATTCCATACAAATACTGTCAGAAAAGATTTCCTTACATTTAAATCTATAGTCGATGTTAAAAAATCTCTCTTCTTCAGAAATGCTTCTTTTGCCACTGCCATTCTACGTTTTATATCCTCTCTACTTCGACCATCATCAGTTATTTTGCTTCTCAAATAGCAAAACTTATTTACTACTTTAAGTGTCTCATTTTCTAATCTAAATCCCTCAGTATCACCTGATTTCATTCGACTACATTCCATTATCCTTGTTTTGCTTTTGTTGATGTTCATCTTATATCCTCCTTTCAAGACACTGTCCATTCCATTCAACTGCTCTTCCAGGTCATTTGCTGTCTCCAAAAGAATTACAGTGTCATCGGCAAACCTCAAAGTTTTTATGTCTTCTCCATGGATTTTAATTCCTACTCCGAATTTTTCTTTTGTTTCCTTTACTGCTTGCTCCATATACAGATTGAATAACATCAGGGATAAGCTACAACCCTGTCTCACTCCGATCCCAACCAAGGCTTCCCTTTCCTGCCCCTCGACTCTTATAACTGACATCTAGTTTCTGTAAAAATTGTAAATAACCTTTCGCTCTTTGTATTTTACCCCCGCCACTCTCAGAATTTGAAAGAGAGTATTCCAGTCAACATTGTCAAAAGCTTTCTCTAAGTCTACAAATGCTAGAAACGTAGGTTTGCCTTTTCTTAATCCATCTTCTAAGATAAGTGGTAGGGTCAGTATTGCCTCACATGTTCCAACATTTCTACAAAATACAAACTGATCTTCCCTGAGGTCAGCTTCTACCAGTTTTTCCATTTATCTATAAAGAATTCGTGTTAGTATTTTGCAGCCGTGACTTATTAAACTGATAGTTCAGTAATTTTCACCCCTGTCAACACCTGCTTTCTTTGGGGCTGGAATTATTGTATTCTTCTTGAGGTCTGAGGGTATTTCGCCTGTCTCACACATCTTGCTCACCAGATGGCAGAGTTTTGTCAAGGCTGGCTCTCCCAAGGCTGTCAGTAGTTCTAATGGAATGTTGTCTACTCCTGGGGCCTTGTTTCGACTTAGGTCTTTCAGTGCTCTGTCATCTAAAGAACAATAAAGTCTCTTTTTTCTACTGAGATTTTAGATAGACCAATTTTCCGCGCTTTCATATTGGCCAAACAGTTTTAAGTGCGGCCTTGAGGTCTGATAATGAAACAAGGGTGACAGCTGCTCCCATTTCGTTCGTTCTTGAAAGGTTCATAAGAAATTGCCAAGCCCCTATGAGCCTAAGCAGACCTGTTTGCTTTGACGAAATGTTAGTGCCGTTTCGAGGGAGATGTAAATTCAAGCAGTATATGCTAAAAAAGTTTGCGAAGTATGGCCTCAAATCCAGTGTCTCACTGATGTGAGAAATTCATATTTTTATAATGCTTATCTATATACAGGTCAAGGATCCGATGGTATTGGACTGAATACATAAGAAAAACAAGTGTCATTCCTAGCACAATCAGTCCTACAACTAGCCAACAACTATAAAACACAGGGAGTAACATAACTGCTGACAGTTGGTTCTCTTCTGCTGAGTTGTGCAAGGAGCTCACAGAGCGAGGCCTAACTTTCCTTGGAACCCAGAAAACAAACGAAAGGGAAATACCTCCAGATTTCCAAGCTTCCAGCAGGAGACATCCGAATGACACACAATTTGGCTTTGCACAGGATATGACACTGTTGTCATTTGCCTCCAAGACAAAAACGCGCTACTGATCTCGTCCATGTTTGATGACAAAGCTATAGACGGTTCAACTGGTAAACTAGAAATTATTACATACTACAACAAAACAAAAGGGGGAAGGGTAGATACACTATACAGAAAGTGTTCTGTATTTTCTTGGAAGAGAAAAACTTTGAGATGGCCTATGGCCCTATCTTTTCGTTTTTGCGGAATTGCTGGAGCAAACACCCATTTATTGTTTCTCTGCTTCCATCAGAACCATCTGTCAAAAAAGTTCAACTTTTTAGAAAAGCTCGCAATAGAACTTATGACTCCACATTTACTAAGGAGACATGAAGAAAACAGCAGATACAACGTGAAAGCCCTCATCAGTTTTGTGGTTGGTACAGACACAAACACACCAGGAGATATTCTGGAAGAAGGAAATGAGGAGGAAGTGGGTGGGGAACAAAATTTGTCTCCACCAAAGAAGACGAGAAAGACTTGCAAGTTTTTTGCAGCGAACATTCAAATATGACAAGATTATGTCCTCCATGTTCAAATAAATGAAAAAAGAGAATGCTAAATTTCACATGAAGACTGAATTGATCTCATTTTGATTGTGTTTGGAAGTTGTGATTTCGTTTTCTATTGGTAAGATTGGCGTTCGAAAAACATTTCATTCGAGATCAAAAAGTTGAAATGATACTGTGAAGTTGTGTTCTTTTACGCCAGTTTTTTTATAGTCAGTTATCTTTTTCTCTCTTTTTCTCAAAGTTTAAAAATGTGAATGTGGTTTTTTATCCATAAATTCAAATTTTATTGCACATACCTAATCATCGTTTTTACCTCACATCACTGATTTATTGCGTTTAACCTATTAAGTGCCTGTGCTTAAGGTTCAAAATTTCGTAGATTTTCTGAATTTTTGTTCATACAAATTTGTGACAAAATTTTTTACGAATTATTATTATTTTCAAGAAAAAGTTTACTTACTCCAGAGGATAGGGAGTATGGAGTGAGACAAACGGTGCATTGAATGGGTTTTAAGACTATTAGATGGTACAAATGCACAAAACTTCTGAAAATGGACATCCCAGGCTTAAAGACCTAATGTACACTCTCTGCACCATAGAGGGTGTACAGGCTGAAGGTTAATCCACATTCACCTCATGAAATTTAAAATTTTAATACAGGTGCTAAAACCCAGCTGTCGTGCATTCAACTCATCATGTAACCATCACCACCACCATCATCATTACTTAAACCCCTGGACTGTTGACTCAGGATACTGCCCACACTCCAAATTATAAACGAATCTTTCAGCTTTCCCGTAACTGCCACGTGTAACATTGTAAATAACGTAATTGTTTTGATGTCACATGTAAGGAAATGTCGATTTCTATAGGTCCAGCACTCTATCTTCATTATGTAACTGTTCCTGGGTATGTCCATTCTTCTACATGATGGAAGGTTTGGTTTGTACAGATAATAGTTAACACTAAGATATGTAGGGTGTTTCAGGAGGAATAGTAACTATTTTGGGAGGTAGTAGCGTACACTGATTAGAATAAAATTTTGAATGTAACATCTGTCCAATTTTTATTGGCTATAGAGGTACAATGTAAACCAAACATGAACTCATAGAAGTTGTTAAGTAAACATAAAGGATTAAGTTCAAACTTGATTTTCATAATTTCCACCTCCAACTTGAATGCACTATCGAATTCTCATGACAACACTCCATGTAGCTCTTCTGAAGTCGTCTTGGCGGTATTCTATGGTAACAGCACTTTTCACGATCTGAACGCTCAATTCTTCTTTCATATTTACTTCTTCTTTATAGACTTCGACTTTCAACAACCGCAGAGGCAAAACACCTTAATAGCCAAGAAACAAGACAATTTCTGCCTCTCCATCCTCGCAGAATGTCAAGTTTTGATGATGTGTCAACTGATAAGTAGAACACACAGGGGCCCTGTCATGCTGGAAGAAACTATCCGTACTTGTAGCCGAAGGAACCTTTTCCAATAATGCTGGAAACCTGTTTTCAAGAAATGCTGGATATGCGGCCCCTGTAAGACGATGTAGTAAAACAATAGAATGAATCAACTGATTAAACCCACAGCAACTAGAAAATCAATGTACAAAATGAAAATTTATCTCTATAACCAGCTTTATCTGAGTAATCAGTAAAAATTAGGCACAAATTATGTGGAATGTTCTACATAAATTAGTCTATACTGCCATCTCGTATCTCTACTATCTCTCTCCATGTCCTGAAACGAGGGACTTCTCATCCATCCTAAACTGTACTCTGTCGCCCACCCAACCTTATGTCTGTGCTGCTCTCATTCCCAGCCTCTTGCGACAGGGCTCACATCTCTGTGTTAGAACAATATGCAAGACATATCCAATGCATCCACCCAGCAGTTCCTACTCCAGTCCTGCCATGGGATTATCTCACCCCACTAGAAGCTTGGCACATGTGAAAGCACCCAAGTCTTATAATGTAAGAACACCCACAGTTTCGGTCATCTTATGAGCTCCAAGGCATCCTTTCAGTGGTGACCTCTGCTGCAAACACTGCACAGCTTTTTATGTCAGTGTGACTACCAACTAGCTGTCCACCAGGGTGAATGGGCACTGCCCAACTGTTGTAAAGAAAAAGGCTGGTCACTCAGTGGCACAACATGTAGCTGAGGACAATATGCTCAATTTCAGTGGGTGCTCCATAACACAGGCCATCTGGATCCTTCCCTCCACCACAAGCGTCTCTGAAGTATGCAGGTGAGAGTTATCATCAGAACACATCCTTCACTCCGTTAATCACCCTGGTCTCAGTTTCTGGTAACTCACTGTCTCTATACGCTCAGTTTTCTGTTCCTCCATCCTGTCCCCCCCCCCCCCCCCCTCCCCAGTTAAAGTCCGCTCATCACCTTCAGCATGCACCACTCCCTACTGGTTCCGAGAGCCATGCATCACATGTCTAGCCCATCTAGCCCATGTACCCTCCATCCCTCCCTCTTGTATTCCTACTCGCGTAAACCGGTGGCCTCCCTCCGAGCCGCTATTCACCCACCCCAATCACTGTCATTCCATCCTGCCTCTCTTTTCTTCCATACACGCCGTCTGACACTAACCTCTGCTATAAGCCTAGACCACATGACAAAATGCAGCACTAGCACTGCCCTGATAGCCGGCATCATGTAGTGGCATAGGAATGTGTGTACATGTGTGTGTGTGTGTGTGTGTGTGTGTGTGTCTTGTGTGTGTGGGTGCCCACACATGTGTTGTCTGTGTGTATTTTACTCTGGTTCCAAAAAGGTTAACACAGATAGCTAGCAAGTTTCCTTTCTTTTTGTGTATAGCTATTGACGACTCAAGACTTCCTGTTTTTCGGTGAGTGGTCTCCTTTAATCCTAAATTACACTACTGGCCATTAAAATTGCTACACCACGAAGATGACGTGCTAAGGTCGTGAAATTTAACCGACAGGAAGAAGATGCTGTGATATGCAAATGATTAGCTTTTCAGAGTATTCACACAAGGTTGGCGCCGGTGGCGACACCTACAACGACCTGACATGAGGCAAGTTTCCAACCGACTTCTCATACACAAACAGCAGTTGACCAGCGTTGCCTGGTGAAACGTTGTTGTGCTGCTTCGTGTAAGGAGGAGACATGCGTACCATCACGTTTCCGACTTGGATAAAGGCCGAATTGTACCTATCGCGATTGCGGTTTATCGTATCGCGACATTGCTGCTCGCGTTGGTCGAGATCCCATGACTGTTAGCAGAATATGGGATCGGTGGGTTCAGGAGGGTAATACGGAACGCCGTGCTGGATCCGAACGGCCTCGTATCACTAGCAGTCGAGATGAAAGGCATCTTAGCCTCATGGCTGTAACGGATCGTGCAGCCACGTCTCGATCCCTGAGTCAACAGATGGGGATGTTTGCAAGACAACAACCATATGCACGAACAGTTCGACGACGTTTGCAGCAGCATGGACTATCAGCTCGGAGATCATGGCTGTGGTTACCCTTGACACTACATTACAGACAGGAGCGCCTGCGATGGTGTACTAAACGACGAACCTGGATGCACGGATGGCAAAACGTCATTTTTTCGGATGAATCCAGGTTCTGTTTACAGCATCATGATGGTCGCATCCGTGTTTGGCGACATCGCGGTGAACGCACATTGGAAGCGTGTATTCGTCATCGCCATACTGGCGTATCTCCCGGCCTGATGGTATGGGGTGCCGTTGGTTACACGTCTCGGTCGCCTCTTGTTCGCATTGACGGCGCTTTTGAACAGTGGACATTGCATTTCAGATCTGTTACGACCCGTGGCTCTACCCTTCATTCGATCCCTGCGAAACCCTACATTTCAGCAGGATAATGCACAACCGCATGTTGCAGGTCCTGTACGGGCCTTTCTGGATACAGAAAATGTTCGACTTCTGCCCTGGCCAGCACATTCTTGAGATCTCTCACCAATTGAAAACGTCTGGTCAATGGTGGCCGAGAAACTGGCTCGTCACAATACGCCAGTCACTACTCTTGATGAACTGTGGTATCGTGTTGAAGCCGCATGGGCAGCTGTACCTGTACACGACATCCAAGCTCTGTTTGACCCAATGCCCAGGCGTATCAAGGCCGTTATTACGGCCAGAGGTGGTTGTTCTGGATACTGATTTCTCAGGATCTATGCACCCAAATTGCTGAAAATGTAATCACGTCAGTTTTAGTATAATATATTTGTCCAATGAATACCCATTTATCATCTGCATGTCTTCTTGGTGTCGCAATTTTAATGACCAGTAGTATATTAATGTTCTGCCATACCCTACGATATTTATTATTCCTCATGGAATACCCGATATAGTGAGGAGAATAACAGACTGTTAAAACTTAACATAACAGTTCAAGCTTTTCCTTTTTTGAAATGAATTAATGCACTGAAATGAGTGGATATATGGATATGTGCTGGCAGAGCTTGTTGGGTATGTTGTATCTGCTCCACTTGGATTACAGGAGCTTAGTATTAGTAGTGTGAAAGTATTACTGCACCAGGAATGATGAGTAATCTGAGTCAGTGTGTTGTTTGTTAAGACTGCCCTAAGAGCCAATCTCAACTGATTCAGTCTGAACTAGCAGATATTACGAGGGCGTGCTGAAAAGTAATGCCTCTGAATTTTTCGTGTGAAAATTCTCAAAGCTTTTTAAATAAAAGAAACTTTATTAACATTCTGCATCTTTACTCTTCATGTCTATATATTTATTTCTCAACATAGTCACCCCAATGATAAACACATTTCTCCCAACTAGTGACCAGTTTGTTAATAGCGTCACTGTAGAATGTTTGACCTTGTTGTCGGAGCCACAACCCCACCTCTGCTGGCACTATCAAAGTGGAGCCCTCATAGGTTTTAGCCCTCATAAGTTTTAGAAACAGATGAAACTCGGATGGGGCCAAGATGGGACTACATGGAGGACGGTCGATATTGGTGAACCCAAGGCGTCGGGTTGTTGCAAATGTCGCAGCACTTGCGTGTGGTCTGCCATTGTCATTCTACAGTAGATGGTGTTTTATGTGTGGTCACACTCTTAGAATTCGGAACTCGATTACAACACGCTGTTTCTCACGCCCTGACGTAGTTACGTTACCGAGCGAGGTGGCGCAGTGGTTAGCACACTGGACTCGCATTCGGGAGGACGACGGTTCAATCCCGTCTCCAGCCATCCTGATTTAGGTTTTCCGTGATTTCCCTAAATCGTTTCAGGCAAATGCCGGGATGGTTCCTTTGAAAGGGCACGGCCGATTTCCTTCCCAATCCTTCCTTAACTCGAGCTTGCGCTCCGTCTCTAATGACCTCGTTGTCGACGGGACGTTAAACACTAACCACCACCACCACCACCAGTAGTTACGTTACTTACCACCTTGTTACACACTATAAATGGGAGCCCTCTAGCGGCAGAGGGTTGTCACTTGCTACAGCGAAGAGTGAAAGTCGACCGAGAAATATGTATGACACATAATACCTCAACCGATGTTGAGAACAGAATTAAAAAATCGGAGGAATTACTTTTCGGCTTACTCGGTAGTTCGCGAGCTTTCCAGCAGTTGGCACTACTTACCGGCAAGACACTTTATTCACAATGCTTAGTTTTTACATTATTCTTACGTAATTGGTTACGCTTTTTTGCTTGGAAGAAAAACAGTAAACCAGTTTTTGACTGCAATTAGCAGTTTCAATTTCCTTACATATCATTGTCTTTGATACGCTCACATGTAGCTTTCTACAGCCAGTATGGCAAAGGAGTGTAGCTGTTGCAGAATTTTTGTGAAAACTTTGACTACTGTCCACTAACAACTGGATCTCCGTTGGAAACTGTTGGATGGCTTTGTATAACTGGATGCCACATAATTGCACTGGTGGTTGAATAGTAGGATGGCGTCCTACTGTCACAAACATGTTACGAAGCTTTCCAGTGTGTTCCATTGCTGCCATGGATCATAGATAACCCTTATCAGGTACCAAGCAGTCATCTGATGGTGGTTGTCTCCTTGTGCCCATATCTGGACCTGGTTTGCTTTGTATGTGACAAATGGCCGAGAAGTTAGCCCTAAACTTCTAACAATATGGTTGGAGGCACTGTCGTCACTGATGATAATATAGAACCCTCATCATCAAACAGTGATTTTCCCTTTGACAGGGTTTGATCTGAGCAGTCACAGAACTTGCTAGTTGTAAGCAGCCCGAACATTAGGCATATGATGTGCTTTTAAGCCTCGTTTATGCTGCAAGAATGAAAGCACACTTAAGCTGGGTTCACACACGCAACAAAAGTGTCGTCACATCTAGTGGCATACTGCAGTTGCATGTGTGAACTCCCAGTTTTTAGTGGCGCAACTTAGGAGACTCAGCTTCTGTCACGCCACAAAAAGTTCAGCTTGGTTGTACTTTGTTGCGCCACATTCCTACCATCACTCTCTCTGGTGGCAGTATTTCGAAACACTAGCACTCTGTCGCAGTTATCGTGGTGTAATTGCTGCTATATGCCATTCGATTTCAGTGGTTTTTTTAAATTTTATTTCTGAAAAAAGTGAAAAACTTGTTCGGTAGGTCCACTTTCGCAGTTTATAGAACTATAAGAACAGTATCTGATTCCTAAATACACTCATGGAAAAAATTGCAACAGCAACAAGGAGTTATGCGGCATAAACTATTTCTGAAAGATGATGTTTATTCAGATTTCGGGTCAGTGGCACAAGAGTGGCGCTAGTTGCGCCTTTATGGGGAAGCAAATCAGGTTTGCTTTAGATACACGCTTTAGCAGTCATGAACATTAGTTACCTCTGAGACTGGATGTGGCGAGTTGATATTAGTCGAATGCTTCTAAGGCGACAAGGATGCCATTATCAGCACCTCACTGAGTTTGAACGTAGTCGTGTAATAAGGCTACGAGAAGTTGGAGGTTCCTTCTGCGATATTGCGGAAAGACTTGGCAGGAATATAGTCATTATACTTGATTGCTTGCAGTGGTGGTTGCGAGAATGTACCGTTTCAAGAACAGCTTGGTCGTGACGGCCACGAGGCACTACTGAGAGAGAAGGCCATCACGTTCGGTGTATGGTTCTGCATCTACAGCAGCAATTGGCACTACAGTGACTCAATGAACTGTTGCAAGTTGATTACTTCAATGAGAGTTCCGAGCCAGACGCCCTCTAGCGTGTATTCCACTGACCCAAACTACTGCCATTTGCAACTTAAGCGGTGTCAAGCAAGAGCTCATTGGAAAGCTGGCTGAAGGTCTGTTGTGTTTTCTGATGGAAGCTGGTGCTGCCTCGGTGCCAGTGGTAGCCATGTGTTGGTTATATGCAACCAACCTGTCTGCATGCTAGACACGCCGGACCTACACCTGGAGTTATGGTCTGGGGTGCGATTTCGTATGACAGCAGGAGCACTCTCGAGGCTATCCCACACACCGTGACCGCAAAACTGTACGTCCTTCTGGTGAGGCGACCTGTTGTGCTGCCATTTCAGGAGGTGTTTTCCAACAGGATAACGCTTGCTCACATACTACTTTTCTAAGCCAACATGCTGTACAGAATGCAGACATGTTGCTTTGGCCTGCTCGATTACCAGGTTGTCTCGAATCGAGAACATAAGGTACGCAGTCGCACGACAACTCCAGCGACATCCACACACACCTTTACCCGTCCACGTATTGACCGACCAAGTGCAGCAGACATGGAACTCCTTCCACAAACTGACATCTGGTGCCTATACAACGCAATGCATGCGAGTTTGCATGCTTGCATTCAACGTTCTCCAATTACACCGGTTATTAATGTACCATCAATTCACATTCGCAATGACTTAGTCCGCACTTACGTTAATCTACGGTCTTGTAAGGTTAACCATCTATATATATTACCTAGACAAATGTACTCCAGAAGTTTCATTACACTGCATTAATTATTTTTTGGTGTCGCGATTTTTTCTCACCAGAGTAGTTCTATAACCAAAGTGTTTTTTCTCTCTAGTACTCTAACAGTGTCTGCTTTTTGAGGATTTGATAAATTTCATTTATTCTGTAACTGATAGGTCCCTGGGCTAGCAGGACAGAGCGGATGCGGTTATATTTGTGGAAAGGGCCAAAATAGGTTACTGTCAGTTGCATTCAACATATAAACTTGATTTCTTAAAACACACAATCACACAAAAAATGGTTCAAATGGCTCTGAGCACTATGGGACTTAACTGCTGTGGTCATCAGTCCCCTAGAACTTAGAACTACTTAAACCTAACTAACCTAAGGACATCACACACATCCATGCCCGAGGCAGTATTCGAACCTGCGACCGTAGCGGTCGCGCGGTTCCAGACTGAAGCGCCTAGAACCGCTCGGCCACAACGGCCGGCACAATCACACAAGCAAGAATCAAAACTCTCAAGGATTTAACGAAAGACCTCCTTTGATTTAATTTAGATCGGCTGAAGGCCATATCGAAAATCCAAGGCATAAGTCCTAAGCAAGGAACTCAGGTGCAGGAGTTCTTCTGGAGGTTTCACTTCTCCAGAAAATTTTTTTTTATCTTCAATATAAATAGGCTGAAAGCCTTAGCTTAAATTTTTCCGATAGAACTCGGCTGAAGGCCTCACATTAATCAAGAACAGTGTTACGGCTTATAGCTGAGACAAAGATTTTCAATGTTTAATCTAAATACTCGGAAACCTCGGTTGAAGGCCGCATATCAGCAAAACAATTTTATGGCTTAAGGCCTAGGAAGAAGAACTTTCAATTTGAAAAGGCTGAAGGCCTTATCTTAAAATATTTCCTGTAAAACTCGGCTGAAGGTCTCATGCTAAAGAATAACAATCTTATGACTTAAGGGCAAGACATAGATTTGAAATTTTTAATTTAAGAGAGATTAAAACGCAGCTGAAGGCCACACACCATGCAGAATACAATTTTACAGCTTAACGCCTAAAGGGAAGAGCTTCTAAATTTCAACTAAAATAGGCTAAAGACTTTATCCTAAAATGCTTCACATAACTCTCGGCTGAAGGCCACATACGAAACCCAGACAATCTGATGGTTTAAAGCCCAGACAAAGAAATTTCAAATTTTTAATTTAAGCTGGAAAACTCGGCTGAGGGCCACATAAAAACTAGAAAATATTTCTTATGGCTTAAGGCCTGGACAAAATTTATTTAACTTTTGGTTTGAAGAAGCTGAAAACTCGGCTGAAGGCCACGTACCAACTTGAAACCAATTTACGGCTTAAGACCTAGGCACAAGGAATTTTCAGTTTTAATTTTGAAAGGCTGAAACTCGTCTGAAGGCCAGATACCAAACAAGAAACAATTTTTTACGGCTTAAGGCCTCAGAAGAAAAGCCTTGCAATTTTAATAAGTTAAAGCTCGATGAAGGCCACACTCAGTACTTAAGACTAAAAAGGAAATCACTATGTAAAACACAAGGAGCGGCGCTCAGAAGGTTCCAAGGATCGGCCTGGGAAAGTAACACTAAAGAACGTTTAGGTGAGACGGGCAGCCAGACCGACAACCTCTTAATCAGAAGGCAACCCAACTGAAAGCCAGCTGAGAAACCAACCAGCAAGATCAGTTCTGCTCCACCCGACTAGCAAAACGACAACGAGATGTCAATAGCACAACGTTCTGGATACTGGTGCACGATCCAGCCAGGTCAGGATAAACGCCCAAAACTAGCAACAACACCTCAGCTGTCAAACTACACGCCATGCTGGACAGCATCAACATGTCAAGGAAAATACAATGCCAAAAACAATGTCAACAACGAGGGCAGGTCACCGAAATGTCAACGGCCACAACGCAGAAGATACTGCTGGTACACTTCATTAATGAAGGAATGAATTAAATTAAGTTAAACACCACACAGGAAGACGGCTGCAACTCTAGCCGACTTCAATGCACACACGTTGTTGCTCGAGGAAATCTCCCAGAAAGCGACAACCAGGATCAAACGAAGAGATATGATAGCAGTTGAGGCTTTGTAGTAGGTTAAGTGAGCACTCAACTTTAGTGTCGAGGCTCGGTGGACGACGAACTTCACAACCCTCGCAAGATGCGCCTCACAACTCCAACCGCGCATGCACGCCGCCAGCAGCTCTGGCCTGACTACGCGCCACGGAGACTTCCTCGCTGCTCTGCCCCAACCGACCGACTGCCTCACACACGGAACGGTCAAAAGACCAAATACACGTCGGCCGATGAGACGACCGACCTCACGACCAACCAACGGTCGTTCCTGCTCCAGTCTCCTTCCGTCGGACAGTGCATGTGTGTCCCCAGCGGTCGGCAAGTACTGTCTGTCAGCACCTCACTGGCGCTCCATCCCCAACGCTGCTCCGCGGCCGACTGCACTCCTGGTCCGTCTCCCACTGAGTTCCAGACACACGACGATCCGGAAATACTATCGGTCGCTCCAGAGATGGTACGACAGTACACTTATCGGTAAGCGCTGCTGCTGCCACTCACGGGCAAGTGAGGTAGAAGTTAGTGACGCCAGTAAATGGAAAAATAAAACCCAGACGGCGGTACCGTAAAAGGTGACAAACAATAAATGGCATGAACACGACCCATCCTCGGCTCAGTAACTTTGTGGTCGCGTGTCCTTACTGCAGCCACAGTGTTCAAGATAACTTAAGAAAGGGATGTAGACTGCGAGTTCTGTCTGTGAAACGTGTAAACTTTGTTCTGTTTGTTGTCGTAATTTAACTGTTTGTGGTGGGTCCTATTCTCTGAGCTGAAAGTGAGGACCAGTTCAGAATTTGCCTAAACGAACGTGGCAAACCGCCTAAAAACGACGCTCAGGTTGGCCGGTCAACCAATCCGTGGTCGATAACCTGCGACATTGGTTCGATCTAGATGTGGCTCTCATCCAAACCTCCAAATGTCAGACACTTATACCGTTACAAAACGTTGTGTGTCGATGGAGAATCAACCAAAATACCGATTTACTTATAGTTTATGCTTTGTGCTCTCGTCCAGTAGAAGATGCGTAAACGGTGATTAAAAGTAACGTCAGACCTATGGATTATATGCAGCCAGTATCATCTGAGCCATAAATGTGGAGAAATCTGGTAGTTGAGTTGGTAGAGCATCAGATTGTTGTGCGAAAGGTCCTGAGTTCGAAAAGCACTGCTGGTTGTTTTTTTTACAGATTAAGCTTGAAATTGTTATATGGGAGAACCAAACAATGGAAAATCCAGGATGGAATGTAACAGTATGGTGAAATAGTGTGATCTCAGTTGCCTGAGACTGCAGTCATGTGTGTGTGTGTGAGTTGCGTTTGTGTGTGTGAGTGTATGCATGTGTCTGCCGTCTAATTCTGAGGTAGGCCTTACTGGCTGAAAGCTAGTATTTGTGACAGTCTTTTTTGTTGTGCCTATCTGCGACACAGCATCTCCGCTATATGGTGAGTAACAAGTTTCTTTCACAATATTGTTATAAGGGAGAACATTTTTCTGCCATGTAAAAGGAAGTTTCAGAGTTTGTATCAATGTTCTTTTGGCAGTCTGCTTTCGGTTCATTAGTTGAAAGTAGCAAACTTACGAAGAAAAAGCAGATTGCCAAAAGAACATTACTACAAACTCTGAAACGCCCTTTTACATGGCAGAAAAATATTCGCCCATGCAACATTTCACGCGTAATCTGTTAAAAAAAATCGCCATCAGTGGGTTTCGAATTCGTGACCTTGGTACTACGACCTGACGTTCTACCATCTCACCTACCACAGATCTGCATAGTCATAGCTCACAGGTACGGTTTGGCTACACTCCGTAGCTCTAGTGTTCCTTTTAGTTACTGTTTACGCACCTTCTACGGGACGACAGCACACAGCACGAACTAAATCGGTGTTTTGGTTGATACTCTGACAACACACAATGTTTGGTACCGATCTGAGTGTCTGACATCTGGAGGTTTTGGTGTCAGCTTCTTTTCTTTAGAAGTCTGCACACTGCGCGTTGCGCTTCACGAGCACGTCAGTTACGTAACCATACTATAGCCTAATTAGTATTTATCGGTCCCGGCGGAGGTTCGAGTCCTCCCTCGGGCATGGGTGTGTGTGTTTGTCCTTAGGATAGTTTAGGTTAAGTAGTGTGTAAGCTTAGGGACTGATGACCTTAGCAGTTAAGTCCCATAAGATTTCAAACACACACACACACACACACACACACATTTTTAGTATTTATCTGTCTCCTGGCCA
This sequence comes from Schistocerca nitens, assembly GCF_023898315.1. NCBI lineage: Eukaryota > Metazoa > Arthropoda > Insecta > Orthoptera > Acrididae > Schistocerca > Schistocerca nitens. The sequence continues at coordinate 601,407,303 of NC_064619.1, read as the reverse complement.
TCTTCTCCTGATGAGGTTCGTTGAAGAGGGTGTTCGAATTGCATCCGATCGACCAACTCCAGACGAATTTCTCTCTTTTTATTCTTTCCACAGATTCAAATTTACTATCAAATTTCCTTCATTTTACCCACGTTTTAAGTGTTGCAGTCTCACGTATAGTAATATAACGTGTAATACAATTAAAGGAATACTTTTTCGAAACACCATAGTTGTCTCCGATTACGACGTCGAAGTTTGAAATTTGGCTCAAAAGTGCAAACAACTTTCCCCTGTAGTGGTGCAAAAGTGTTGCGACATAACGATTTCTCCCTCGGGCTCGGCGGCGCTTCACACAGCAAGACGGTGACAGAGGCGAAAAAACGGCCAGAGCGCAGAAGTTAATGCGAGCTTTAAGGTGGATAATGTTGTCACATTGTCTCGAAATTCCATTACAATTCTGTTCAACGCAACCATGGACATATCACTCAACGGGGAGGTGGTCACTCTCCCTCTTCTCCACATTTCTCTCCTTCTTCTGACGCCTCTGTGATGGAGGTCAGAACCACGATGCCGAACGTTGAAATCACGCTGTTCTGTTGTGGATAGCCGAGGAAAATATTTCAGACACACCGCTGCTCAGAATCTACAAGTCCGCAAAGTGATGGGGAACAGGGCGACGATCTTGACAATCTTTGACACATGTTTTGCGCCGTACACTTCTGTTCATCCGTAATAGAATCTATTGCCTGTACTTTTTTTGCAATTCGGATCTTATCATTAGCCAAATGGTTTTGTTCCACTATCATTGAGGTAACAACACCAACAATAGACTCTAGTTTAGATAATATATCTAGAATTTAACATTGTAAGAATTACGCAACAGAGCCTTCATTTGTAATTTCAGGTTCTTTAGTCTCATCAGCTTCGGACCTGTAAGTTCAGTTCGATTATGTACATTCATCTTAACATCAAGATAAGGTTCACATTAGAAAGAGAGATAATCCCTCGTACCTGTATTAATCACTAGGCAAAATCAATGAAGGGAGCTTTATGTTAATTAATAAGTGCGTAAAACACTGGCAGTTCAAATTGCACAAAAAGGGAAAAGAAAGAATCTGGAACCACTATTTTGAACAATCGAACATATATGCTACACATTCCACTGGGATGAAAAAACAACTTCTAATAATCTACAGTTAATAAAATTCTGCATTTCATTATTTCTGCTATTTGCTAACACCACTAAAGCAAAATTTCTAAAGCTAACCCTCAGTGCAAAATTTGCTGCTGTAAATTTCAAGAAAAAGATTTTTTTTGTAATGATCTTGCTTTTAGTATACATCGGAAGGTGCAATTAATTTTCATTTTCTTTCCGTCTGAATTTTTCATTCGGCTTGTCTTGTTTTTCTCCCACATTTTTGTTCCGTGCATCAAAAAAAAAAAAAATGGTTCAAATGGCTCTGAGCACTATGGGACTCAACTGCTGAGGTCATTAGTCCCCTAGAACTTAGAACTAGTTAAACCTAACTAACCTAAGGACATCACACACATCCATGCCCGAGGCAGGATTCGAACCTGCGACGTGCATCAAAAATTATGGTCATATGTTAGTGAACTAAAAAAATATTTCACAGTATAGTTCAACCGACTAACATTAATTTGCAGTCTAAGAAACATTTACATGTCACTTCACTCACGTTGTCAATATATAACATAACTTCTTTCTTTCTTTACATGTTATTATTTGGTTCTTCTAATTCCTTCATTTAAACTTATCTTTATTCTCTCATGACCACAATGAAACCGTTTCTCTGGCTTGGAACGAGGAATATTATAAATAAATTTACATCGTCGAGGATAGGAGCTTGGGAACAAAAATCTGAATAAGGATTAATAATGTACGGATGTCACTCAACAGATTTCAGTTATTACCTTTGGTTTATTATTTACCTCTCGTCACAGGAATGCGATTAGATATTAATAATTTCTTATAAATATTTGCTCTTAATGGCGGGATATTGTTTCCATTCATTAAATTACTGTTGCACTGCAAAATAACATACTTGGTGCAGCCAAGCGAAATTCAGATGCCTTCCTAGCTACACAAAAATCTGCGGAAAGCATGACAAGCATAACAGCCGTGTAGAATATCAACAAGGAGAGGCTAATGGTATCGCATTATTACCGACACATCACAGAGCGGGTTACTACACGCGGTAATCAATTTGGGCACCCAGAGGCGCCAAATTATGGACACAGCAGAAAGACGGGGAATACAGGATTCCGGTGGCCGTATTTCTCCAGGCTGCAGCTCTGTTATGAGTTGAGGTGAAGAAACCAGTATGGCAGCATAACAAGCACAGGCCAGGCGCACATCAACAATGCTCATTTTTAGTAGAGGTGTGCACAATCTGCCGGCGACCTACAACGAACAGAGACCTATGTTGGTCCACTGTAAACACGTCTAGCTGTCTACAAGCTTCCATATTGCTGCAAGTCACACCCTGCAGACTTGGACGCTGTTGGCTGCAGCACCGCCATTTATGCTGAATCCGTGGGGTAGAACTTAGGCACCTTCGACTAGTGGGCCACATGATGGCCCCAGCAGAGCCTGGATGTGCAACAGCTGTTCCACCATTGCAAGGGCGATGAGTCTCCCAGCTGCCCGCCTCTGCACATGTGGGCAGACTCCACTGCTGCTGTCTGCCTTTCGTGTCCAGAGGCCACAGCATGAATCACCTTGTCGTGACGTGCCCTGTGCATTGCTGTCCATCTGCCACTGGCAGAGTAGCTGCCATGCAGTGGAGGAACCACTACCTCAGTGGCCTCAGCCACCTCTGCCACATTGCCGCAACAGTAGGGGCCACATGTTGACATTAGCGCCATCCTAGCTGGGCGTCCACTTCTACTACCCTGCTGCACCTCACTGCAATGTTGGACAATGAAAATTTGGTTCTTTAATGCTGTTTTACTAATGCACTTTGGGTATAAGACAGGCATCCACTCACCAAGCCATTACTCACCCATATGGTGGTCCATCAGCATCCTGATCTCGACGTGCCCATAACCGTCGTCCAGTATACACTGAGGTGACATAAGTCATGGGATAGCGGTATACGCATTTACAGATGGCGGTAGTATTGCGTACACATGGGATAAAATGGCAGTGCATCGGCGAAACTGACGTTTTTACTCAGGTGATTCATACGAAAAGGTGCCCGACGTGATTACGGCTGTACGACAGAATTAACAGACTCTGAACGCGGAATGGTAGGTGGAGCTAGACGCATGGCACATTCGATTTCTAAAATCATTTGGGAATTCAACATTCAGAGATCCGCAGTGTCAAGAGTGAGCCAAGAATAGCAAATTTCAGGCATTACCTCTGAATACGGACAATGGTAGTGGCCAACGGCCGTCGCTTAACGACAGAGAGTAGCAGCATTTGCACAGAGTTTTCAGTGTCGACAGTAGCCGAGCGGTCTAGGGCGTCTTGCCACGGTCCGAGCGGCTGCCCCAGTCGGAGGTTCGAGTCCTCCCTCGGGCATGGGTGTGTGTGTCGTCCATAGCATAAGTTAGTTTAAGTAGTGTGTAGGCTTAGGGACCGATGGCCTCAGCAGTTTGGTCCCATAAGACCTTACAACAAATTTCCAATTTTTTTTCAGTGGCGACAGACAGGCAACACTGCGTGAAATAACAAAAAATAGTTCAAATGGCTCTGAACACTATGGGACTTAACATTAGAGGTCATCAGTCCCCTAGAACTTAGAACTACTTGAACCTAACTAACCTAAGGACATCACGCACATCCATGCCCGAGGCAGGATTCGAACCTGCGGCGTGAAATAACAGCAGAAATCAATGTGGGACATGTGACGAACGTATGCATTAGGACAGTGCTGCGAAATATGACCTTTACGGGCTAAGGCAGCAGACAAGCGACGCGAGTGCCTTTGCTAAGAGCACGACATCATCTGCAGCACCTCTCCTGGGCGCATGACCATATCAGTTGGACCCTAGACGACTGGAAAACCGTGGCTTGATCAGATGAGTCCCGATTTCAAAGAGCTGATGGTAGGGTTCGAGTGTGGCGCAGACCCCATGAAACCATGGAGCCAAGTTGTCAACAAGGCACTCTGGAAGCTGGTAGTGGCTCTATAATGGTGTGGGCTGTGGCTCTGGTCCAACTGAACCTGTCATTGACGGAGCGTAGAATATAGCCGACGTCCCGCTGTGCTACAAGGCTGCCGCAGGTGGCAGCCGAAGTGGTCCTGGTGTGAAAAGAAATGGCAGACCAGACGATCACTCTGGTTGTGAGCAGGAATGACACCGCGATATAGAATTCAGACACACTCCCTGTCATTGCAAGAAGCCGAGATAAGCAGATCAAGCAGTAACAGATGGGCAGAATTTCAACTAGGAGAGTCCACTAGTAGCCAGGCCAGGCAGCTCGAGGCTCGAAACTACAGACAAAGCAGAAAGATGGGGTGTCCACAGCTCAGATGGCTTGATTTCTCCATACCCAGGCCGCAGCTCTGTTAGGAATGTAAGTAAGGAACCAGTATGTTAGCATAACAAGCACAGGCCAGGCCAGTGAAAATATTACTCACATCAGTAGAGGTATGCACAGCCTGCCAGCGAGCTGCAACGAGTGGGGTTCTATGTCTACTCGCCGTCTAGCCGTTCTAGCAGTTCACGAGCTTCCAGGTAGCTCCAAGTCACACCCTGGTCTTGGATGCTGAGCCCAATGTGGGGAGAGGGGGTGGGGTGGGAACTGGGCACCTTTGGCCAGCAGGCCGCTTGGCGGCCTCGAGCAAAAACCTAGACGTGCAGCCTCTCTTCCTCCCTCCTTTGCTCCCGTGGGCACATTCTGCTGCTGCTGACTGACTTCCTCCATCCTCTGCTGCTGCTGGCTGCCTCTCCTGTCCAGAGCGCACATCGTGAATCTGCACACCACGGCGAGCTCTATGCAATGATCTCTAGCTGCTGCTGGGCACGGTAGCTGACATTTGCCAGTCGAGCCGCCACCTCTGCGGTGCTGGCTGCACCTCCCGCAACAACATGGCCCTGTGTTGACTTCAGCACGTTCCTAGCTGCGTGCTACTGCCCTGCTGCCACGGGTGGCCTGGAACGTCGTCACATCATCTGTGTGTTGTTGGACAATAAATATTTGGTTCTTAACGTTGTTTTACTACCGCCTATCAGATGTCAGACAGGCATCCGCTCACCAAGCGACGCCTTTGTTGGTCGTTGTTGTTCAGTCCGAAACTGGGCTCATCACTGAAGACAATTCCACTCCAGACAATGAGATTCCAGATCGAAGACATGTCTGAAGACGCTCCAGACAGCAGTGGGGTACCAACCTGAGTTTATCCCGCCATACGGCAGACAACCAAGAGTGATGGTCTGGTGTGCTATTTCTTTTCATAGTAGAACCTCTTTGGTTGTCATCCGTGGCACTCGACGATATTCAATCATCTCGTGGTTCTGACGATCTAACGCTCCAAATGTACAGAATTTGGCACAATATCTCTCAGGAAGACGTCCAACGACTGTATCAATGTCAAGCCGAAGGGTGATAGTCCATCAGTATCCTTACCGCAACCTGCCCACAAGTGCCACCCAACATAACGTCCGAAGCCGCTGGTCTTTATATTCCTGTTAAAGGTGGACGAGTAGACAGATGCATCTTAACCGTTTGTGTGGTGTACTAGGACTAAGTGTCTTCGTTCATGATCCTCATTCTTGAAAAGAGGAACGTGTAAAAAAAGATACCCAAGTATGAACTATATCATGATGCGTGTCCTACGTAATCATAGATTGTATCCTAATCATTGCCAATAGCTTTATTTATTTCAAAATTTCTGATTTGATTCGTATCCAGTTCGGAGCAAAGTAAAGGTCAAATATGCTCATAGACATAGCTTTATTTATTTATGAATTAATGATTTGGTTCATAAACACGTCATAGACAGAAAGAAAAGAGATATTACATCACGTTTTTTTTTTACCTACCTCCATACAGAGGGTGTTCGACTGCGGCCGTGGCGAGAGCATTCTCCAGATATCCATTGAAAACACTGATCTGCGAAACACCTGCAGGCCACCACTCGCCAACCACTGCAACTGATGAACTGCGGTGGCGTGACGTATCTGTATCTGTCATTCAAGCTAAGTTTGATTTGATACCCGCCAACATTAGAGCCACTATTGCTGCCATAGTTAGCAGAGTTGGCAGCCCTGTGTACAAAATTCCTCACCCTGATGCCCTGAAATCCCCAAAAAATTAATCAAGTATTCTTCCTATTGTACTGTACAACAAGTAAACATTCGTTTAGTGCTAACCTTCACTGTATGACAAGGCGCACTAATTTGTAGTATCGAATGTGATTCACTTCCAGTATGCATTATTTCCTTTTATCTTCAACAAGTAGAATGATAATTTGCGTACATATTTCATTTATATCATCTGCTTTTATCATGCCAGCAATTAAATACTTCAGTTTATGCAAGTCATTCTTCTCTATGGTACATCGGTATCTTGTGTATGTTTCGCTTTGTTTATTATCACATTACTACAGTGATACGTAATGCGCCAGTAATAAATATCACATAATTTTCTTATCGAAATAACTTGGCTTTATCGCGAGGTATCATCACACAGAGTTTGATAGCGGTTATTCTGATCAGGTTTATGAAATCAGATGTTGTCTCCTAAGGCGCGCTACGTCAGATAATCGAACACGTGCTTCATCGAGGAAGAAAGTGAAGTGTAACGATTAAAATCGCTATGAGCACTCTTTTTAAGGAAATAAATTAACTGAAATGTGCACTCAAGTTCGGCAGCTCCCGTAAGTCTGAAAATGAGACTGAGTGAACCAGTTGCAAGGAATGGAAAAGCTCGTATATCAGGTCCAGTTTTTACCAGCATGATTATTACGGCTTTTTGAATCACAGCAAAATGGATTTTACATTTTTATTAAGGTTATCGACCTACCAGTTCATGAGATTAGCAAGTATGCAGCAATTTAGAACAATATAAGCAAAAATAATATTGGAATGAGTTATCCATTTGTAATCTTACAAAACAGGACTACAACATTCTTATTTCCACCGCTTATACAGCTCGGTAATGACAGCAAAGAATGTGTATGTTGTACAGTTACTAATTTTCAGTGGACAAGAATTCCCATTTCGTGATTATCTATCTTCTATGCTTCAACTAACGGTGTGGCGAAATTCATCCAATGCAAATCTCAGACTGTCCGTGGACTTGCCTGTTAGAAGTACGTGCTGTGCGAGTGTGCAAACACCAAAGGAAGAACTTCGCCTGACTGCGATGTAGTCGAGTATTGTCATTTAATTGTTAAAAAATAAGACGTATTTTTATGTGTATTTAATTTCATTTCCTGTTTTGATTTTGAATTGCTTACAAGTTGCTTTCACTGTAAACGATCAGACTTGTTTGTCGAGTTCGCTGTTTGTTTTCTTTGGTTTGTCAAACAAGCGTGCAGACGTAGAAACGAATTTTATCGAACTTAACCTCACATTTGAGGCAGCTCTTCCATTTTGTAGTGGTTGCATCACCAAGTATTTTGAGACAAGTGGAAATGACTACCAGCACTGACAAGTCATTTCTTACATTAACTTCAACGCCGTGTATAAATAACAAGAAAACAACATGCTGGTCCAGCGAATGATTGAAACTGTGAGATAAATGTGTTCATGAAAATCTAAAAGAAATATTATCTACAGAAATTAATGACTGCATAAACTCTCACTGAACGGACAGTCAAACTTTTAATAATTTGTTAGAGTTTCTTCGTCCCTGTACTGTAAAAGACACACCCATGGAAATGTTATTCCACTGTATCAACGATTCTTCAATGTAACGATTACTAAAAATAAAAAAAAATAAAAAAAATCGCAACAAATTAATTCAAAATAACCAAAACAATACTGTAGCAGCTTTCGAACATGTAAAATTTTTCTCCTGAATTGCACTTTGTCCATTCAGTGACCTTATTATGGAAACACGAGAAGCAATTAACTAAGTATTTAAAAAAGCAATGGTTGTATGTCGTGAGTAGAATATTATTTTGTTTTACGTTCCGTTGGGCCCACAGCAAAGTATTCGTCATTATAAGACACAATGAAAAAGAATGCTCCAAACCTAGCTGCAATAAAGTAATATATTTTATCAAATATTTTAAATGACAGGTCTGCTTCGGCCTATTGCCATTATGAAATGACGACCATATTGCATCTGTAGTGAATCTTTTGTGTCATGTCCTGGTAAGTATATTACTTATTGTAGTTATGAAACGTAAAAGTAGGTTTTTTGTCAGATATTTTGACAATTCAGTTTGGACAGTTCTTTACTACGATGCTATACGCTAACTTTCAAAATTGAACTGTCAAAAGATCCGTCAAAAACTTATTTTTCCTTTTTGTAATTATAAAAAGTAATACACTAACCAAGACCTGATAGAAAAAAATATGCTGTAGATGCAGTATGGCCGTCTTTTCCAACTAAATGTCACTTGATAATGGCAACAAGCCGAAACACGCCTGACGTGTAAAATATTTTAAAAAGTATATTAACGTATTGCAGCTACTTTTGGAGCATTCGTTTTCACTATTGTTTCTCTTTGCATATTCCTCTGTTATACTGGGTTGGGTAAGACACCTACCATTTTCGTACTGGCCTTTTATCTTTTATTCCTGCGCCGACGGGTTGGCCGAGCGGTTCTAGGCGCTTCAGTCTGGTACCGCGCGACAGCTACGGTCGCAGGTTCGAATCCTGCCTCGGGCATGGATGTTTGATATCCTTAGGTTAATTGGGTTTACGTAGTTCTAGGTTCTAGGGGACTGATGACCTCAGATGTTGAGTCCCATAGTGCTCAGAGCCATTTTTTATTCCTGCCCATGCCAATGGCCTTGTCACAGTGGTAACACAGGCTCCCGTCATCACCAAAAAGAAGCTCTGTCGGGGTAGGCTAGGACTTGGATGGGTGACCATTCGGTCTGCCGATTGCTGTTGGCAAGCGGAGTACACTCAGCTCTTACGAGGCCAATTGAAGAGCTACTTGACTGAGAAGTGGCGGCTCGTTTCACGAAAACTTACAACGGCTGGGAGAGCCATGTGCTGACCTCACACCTTTCCATATCCGCATCCAGTGACGCCTATAGGCTGAGGATGACAATGCGCTTGGTCAGTACCGTTAGGGTCTTCCGAGACGTGTTTAGTATATATCCTCCATCACCATACAGGTCACTTGGGCTGTTATTCAGTGTTTTTTCGAACTTTTATCGCCATAACATATCAGCCAAGACGGCTGCCAGATATTTTTACAAGGTAGCCATAACATAATTGGTATAATATATGACTCAATATGGCTGCCACAATAAAACATAGCTGACACTATGACGTCACATGGACATAGTCCAGTAGAAAAACGATGAGATGTTAAAAAAAAATCCATGTGAGACAGCTTGCACATTGCATGGTCTATTTATGTAGGAACGTTTCTGAGGCTCTCCTGACATGTATGTAGCTGTATTGAGTTACAAACAGACTGCAGGCATCACCAGAAATGTCATAGCTATAAAATAGCACGAAGTTTAAAAGATGAAAAATTGTTTCCTTGTCAAAAATAATTTTTAGTGTTATTTGTCATGAATCAGAAACTTTTTATATTCCTCAAAAAAACATAGTCGCCGTAAGGAGTTTGTACTTGCTCCAAAACCAGGAGTGCAATATTTAACAATTTAAACCATTAAGCAAGCGTTTTGACACCTCAGGATACACCGCCACAGGGAGTTGAGAATGCACACTCTCCAGATGCATTTCGGAAGCTAAGTTAGACGTTATTATGGCAAGCCATTGCATTTGACCCACATACAGATAAAACTTCACGATATAACTGTAAGCAATTTAGACGTTTTGCCAACAAGAATCGTACTGTCTCGCGCATTTCAACTTTGCAGTACATTTCCAGTTGCGGCACATTTAACTCCCACACTGTGTTTTGTCCGAACCGCAACAGAACTGTCTCTACAGGAAAGCTCTCTTCTGACCATGCGCCACTCTTGTAGCACAATGGTCCTGGCGTCGGACGACGTATATAACTTACTTTCTGTAGTGTGCTCCTGCCAGTGTTCTCCAGTGCAAGTCACAAACATTCTGGAGCCGAGTGCATGCCTCAAATGGCCCAAGTTTGTGTTGAGCTATAACCAGTTACACCCACGCAATTCTCAATTTTTTGTGTGTATTTGTTGTGATTATAATGCTCACACCGAACCTTGAGCATTGTGGCTAACACTCTTAATAATTTCAATGTCAATACAATTTCACATCAATAATCACCTATTCCCAGCATGAAATGAAAATTGGGCATATCGTATTGCTATTTTGGCGCTTCATGGTATTTCGTGTATCTTGATGTCACTTCACTACTACCAGGTGTAGGTTTTAAATACTTCTGTACGTAAAGCAATGTTATATATACAACAGTACGCTCTCATTCTCTGACAAATAGGTGTCTCGTGTATTCAGTTCGCAGCCACGGGGTGCAGTATGTATTTTCTTCGCTGCTGAATGGAATATCTCTCAGATTCTATGCAGAATTTGCAGTTGACTTAGCTTCTCTTTTAACCATAATATAGCGTAGACTTCTTGAACAAAAGACAGTGCCGAGTGGTTGGAAGAAAGCATAGTGTAGCAAAAGTTATCCACAAAAGTACCGGCCAGTGTCATTAACATCCGTCAATTATCGAATGCAAAGATTGGCAACTAACTTCAAATATTCGGAAATGTAAAACTTAGGATACCTATAAATACAACGTCTATGAGCCACAACGGCTCACTCAACTCAAGCAAAAAACTTGCTGCAAGATGTTTGTAGAGAGACGAAATGGGATGGTCACGCAACATAACTCGTGTGTTTGAAATGTAAAATTGATAGGATACTGGTAAAATATAGTCAATCTACAAATGAGACTGCTTACAACAATTTTTCGACCTTTAATTATGTAGAAGCATGTGGTACCCATAGCAAATAGGATTAGCATTGTCATACTGTTTTCTGCTATGTAATTTAGTCGCTCAAACGTTTTGCATTGAGTATGAACATGCGCTACGAGTTTATGACATTTGAACTATTGTCGCTCACGAACTCTGTCAATTTGACTGTCATACGATTTGATTCTCCTTTACACACTTTGCTTAGTTAACATAGGAACATACTCCATATTATTAATATTGTTTTGAATAGATCTTGTTGCTTGCGAGGAACGTATTTCGTCAGTGGGATCTGATCTTCGGGAACTAAAATGAAATTAAAATTTAACATTCTGGAGCTTCATTGTTACACACAGACAGAAGTGGTAGATCATGAAGCATCCGTCATATATTTATCAAACATTGTGGAGATGTTCTTCACATAACAGAATTAAATTACTGAACTATCATTCCATTAGGACCTAATGTCCGTCATCAACACCAGTATGAAATGGAAATCCCAAGGACACGAATAAAGTCCAGTATTCGTTCTGGAAATAAACAGCTTCTGAATGTCATTGCGAAATTTCTTACCATGGCTGCAACAGACTCTGTCAGGGCATAAGGCTGCTGGCTGAAGGATGGTATGAAAGTAAACGTCTTCGCATAACATAATAGATATGCTCTATGGGTAACAAATCAGGGGATCAGGTAGAGCAGTCGAGGGTCCGTACATTCGAAAGGCATCTGTGATATGAACAGTGAGGTCTCACATTATCTTGCTGGATTATGCTACAGTAGTGTTTGGAAAAAGTGAAACTCAGAGGCAGAGAGATGTGATCACAACGAAATTTACTTCACCGATTAAATACATGCACTACACAAATATTTAGTCTGAGATCCCCCTACATGCACTGTGACTGTGGAAATTCAGTACAGTGTGGCACCACCACGTGCTGCAATCAAAACCGCTAGAAATCTTGGTATGGTATGTATTCAAAGAGTGCTTGAATATGCTGCTGGGGAGTACTCCATCACACGGTTTGCAGGCGCATCCACAAAGCATCAACAGTGGCTGCAGGAGGACCTGAACGAACAACCTGCTGACCGACCATATCCCAGACATGTTTGATGGATGACATGTCAGGCGAATGGACAGGCCAGGGAACCAGTGGCATCCAACGTTCTTCTAAGAAGGCTTCCACATTCCTCGCCACATGCGGGTAGGTGTTGTCCTGCTGAAATATGGTTCAAAAACGGTTCAAATGGCTCTGAGCACTATGGGACTCAACTGCTGAGGTCATTAGTCCCCTAGAACTTAGAACTAGTTAAACCTAACTAACCTAAGGACATCACAAACATCCATGCCCGAGGCAGGATTCGAACCTGCGACCGTAGCGGTCTTGCGGTTCCAGACTGCAGCGCCTTTAACCGCACGGCCACTTCGGCCGGCGCTGAAATATGGCATGTGGAAATGCCTGCAGGAGCGGCAGCGTCTCGGGCAGTAAAACCTCCCTGATGTAGCGGCAGCCCTTCAGATTGCCCTCAAGCTGTAGGATTCGAGATGGCGTGTTATAAGCAATGACACTCCAAATCATTGTACTTGGCGTTTGTCTGCTACACTGCCCAACACTATAGTCTGCTCGACTGCGTTCATCATAGTGGCGTTGAAGGCGTAAGCAGCCGTCACTGTAAAACAAGTTGAAGTGGGATTCGTCCGAAAACACTACATTTTGCCACTCAGCACACTGCAATCTGCAGCGTTGGTGGGTTCTGGTCAATGGAAACTGACGCAATGGAATCGGTGCTCTCAATACAGCCCACAGAAGGCAGCATCGAACCGTCGACACAAACATGCCCACACCTGTTGCAGTGCTCCAACGTCGCGACAACTCTATGGGCGAAGCTGTTTTGTCTGTAATGACCAAGCGGACAAGATGGCGGTTATGTCGTGCCGTGGTCACACTATGTCGTCCAGTACTCTGCCGGCGCTGTGTACGGCCCTCTTCTCTCCACCAGGTCCACACACGTCTCACTGTAGATGCAGCGTGCCCTGCACGAGCCGCAACGTCACGGAACAACAGATCCGCCTCCCAGAGATCAATCACTCTCATCGTTTGAAAGCACTCACATGACGATATTCGAGCCGGTGATGTCGGCGAGGCACAGTGGCACTTGGTTACACGTTTTCACTTTGTATGACGGTTCTGCACCGCGTCTGAGAATTGCGTAAACTGACCTGTCCACTCACATGAAAGAGGGCGCTGTTGGGCCTACGTGAACGCCACCTCTCTGCCATTTAAATAACTTATTATGGTTCCACTGCTCTACACGTAACGTGACGTGTTGCAGCAGATGCGTGGTCTTGTAGGATATGACTATAGAGCTTAATATACCTGCCATATACTGGCGAGTATTCAGTTTTCATGGAACAGTTACCAAATCACTCATATCCATCAGCTCCCCACACTATGATTTAGGGAGTTAGAGTGGTACTGGTCTCGAGAACCGCTACTTCCCATGACCTTTGACCAGGTCATCCATGGACACGTTAGTGACAATCTGTCGGTAGCGAGGCTCACAGCTGTTGACTACTGAATGCCACTCAGTGTTCAGTTGTCTCCATCTGTACGACGTACACATGTCTGTTATATGTGTTATAATATCAGCAGCAAATGACTCACTGCAACTCTCGATGCCAATCCAGGTTTGGTGGCGACATTATGCCAGTAACCTCTTTCCGATTTCAACCGCGTGGAAGTTGCGGGAAGTTGGTATGGAATGTATTCAAAGAGTGCTTGAATACGCTGCTGAGGAATACTCTATCACACGGTTTGCAGGCGCATCCACAAAGCATCAACAGTGGTTGCAGGAGGACCTGAACGAACAACCTGCTGACCGACCATATCCCAGATATGTTCGATGGCGACATGTCAGGTGAATGGACAGGCCAGGGAAGCAGTGGCATTCAACGTTCCTCGAAGAAGGCTTGCACATTCATCACCACATGCAGGTGGGTGTTGTCCTGCTGAAATATGGCATGTGGAAATGCCCGCAGGAGGGGCAGTGCCTCGGGCAGTAAAACGAGTACAGAGGGTATTCAACTCTTACTCTGCCCTGCACGTTCTGTAATCTCAGAGCCCATGAATATGTGTGGTGATGGGCTGCCGAGAATCTGGTACGTCATTCCTCTCCTGCCTCTACGATAGCTCAACTATGACATGTAGTTGAAGCTCCATGTAATTTATCTCTACTGCATATACACTCCTGGAAATTGAAATAAGAACACCGTGAATTCATTGTCCCAGGAAGGGGAAACTTTATTGACACATTCCTGGGGTCAGATACATCACATGATCACACTGACAGAACCACAGGCACATAGACACAGGCAACAGAGCATGCACAATGTCGGCACTAGTACAGTGTATATCCACCTTTCGCAGCAATGCAGGCTGCTATTCTCCCATGGAGACGATCGTAGAGATGCTGGATGTAGTCCTGTGGAACGGCTTGCCATGCCATTTCCACCTGGCGCCTCAGTTGGACCAGCGTTCGTGCTGGACGTGCAGACCGCGTGAGACGACGCTTCATCCAGTCCCAAACATGCTCAATGGGGGACAGATCCGGAGATCTTGCTGGCCAGGGTAGTTGACTTACACCTTCTAGAGCACGTTGGGTGGCACGGGATACATGCGGACGTGCATTGTCCTGTTGGAACAGCAAGTTCCCTTGCCGGTCTAGGAATGGTAGAACGATGGGTTCGATGACGGTTTGGATGTACCGTGCACTATTCAGTGTCCCCTCGACGATCACCAGTGGTGTACGGCCAGTGTAGGAGATCGCTCCCCACACCATGATGCCGGGTGTTGGCCCTGTGTGCCTCGGTCGTATGCAGTCCTGATTGTGGCGCTCACCTGCACGGCGCCAAACACGCATACGACCATCATTGGCACCAAGGCAGAAGCGACTCTCATCGCTGAAGACGACACGTCTCCATTCGTCCCTCCATTCACGCCTGTCGCGACACCACTGGAGGCGGGCTGCACGATGTTGGGGCGTGAGCGGAAGACGGCCTAACGGTGTGCGGGACCGTAGCCCAGCTTCATGGAGACGGTTGCGAATGGTCCTCGCCGATACCCCAGGAGCAACAGTGTCCCTAATTTGCTGGGAAGTGGCGGTGCGGTCCCCTACGGCACTGCGTAGGATCCTACGGTCTTGGCGTGCATCCATGCGTCGCTGCGGTCCGGTCCCAGGTCGACGGGCACGTGCACCTTCCGCCGACCACTGGCGACAACATCGATGTACTGTGGAGACCTCACGCCCCACGTGTTGAGCAATTCGGCGGTACGTCCACCCGGCCTCCCGCATGCCCACTATACGCCCTCGCTCAAAGTCCGTCAACTGCACATACGGTTCACGTCCACGCTGTCGCGGCATGCTACCAGTGTTAAAGACTGCGATGGAGCTCCGTATGCCACGGCAAACTGGCTGACACTGACGGCGGCGGTGCACAAATGCTGCGCAGCTAGCGCCATTCGACGGCCAACACCGCGGTTCCTGGTGTGTCCGCTGTGCCGTGCGTGTGATCATTGCTTGTACAGCCCTCTCGCAGTGTCCGGAGCAAGTATGGTGGGTCTGACACACCGGTGTCAATGTGTTCTTTTTTCCATTTCCAGGAGTGTAGTATTGGATATCATGTAAACCTCATATACCGACGTTAATGTTCTGGTTCTGTAAACACGTGCTGCCTGTTGCCAGGGTGTGTAAGCCGAGATGGCTAGACAAGTCTCTTGTATCAGCACCTGGCCCGTTCATGTCCTGCTGGCTATTAAAATAGCAATATCATGAAGGCGGCATGAAACACACGTGCAAATGGCATGATGAGTATCACATGCTTGGGTATGCAAATGAAAATCGTTTCAGCACAGCTGCGAAAGTAGGTGGAGTAACGCCATGTACATTTTGTATGGAATGTAGAACTACACAGCAGGTTACTCATTCAGAAATCATACTTGAATATTAGCCGTGTGTGAGTGTACACTGAGGTGACTAAAGTAATGGGACATCGGTATGTACATATACAGATGGTGGTAGTATCGCATGCACAAGGTATAAAAGGACAGTGCATTGGTGGAGCTGTCATTTGTACTCAGATGTTTTATGTGAAAAGGTATCCGAGGTGATTATGGCCTCACGACGGGAATTAACTGATTCTGAAGGCGGAATGGTGGTTGGGGTTAGGTGCACGGGACATTCCATTTCAGAAATAATTAGGGAAGTCAATATTCCGAGATACAAGGTGTCAAGAGTGAGCCGAAAATACCACATATCGGGCATTACCTCTCACCAGGGACAACGCAGTGGCCGACGGCCTTCACTTAACCACCGAGAGCAGCGGCGTTTGGGTAGAATAGTCAATGTTAACAGACAAACAACACTGCTTGAAATAACTAGAAATAAGTATGTGACGTACGATGAACGCATCCGTTAGGACAGTACGGTGGAACTCGGCGATAACGGGCTATGGCAAAAAATCAAATGGCTCTGAGCACTATCGGACTTAACATCTGAGGTAATCAGTCCCCTAGAACTGAGAACTATTTAAACCTAACTAACCAGTTTTCAAGAAGGTTCATCGAGCAGATGCCCAAAACTATAGGCCTATATCTCTGACATCGATCTGTTGTAGAATTTTAGAACATCTTTCTTGCTCGCGTATCATGTCATTTCTGGAAACCCAGAATCTACTCTGTAGGAATCAACATGGATTCCGGAAACAGCGATCGTGTGAGACCCAACTCGCTTTATTTGTTCAAGAGACCCAGAAAATATTAGATACAGGCTCCCAGGTAGATGCCACTTTCCTTGACTTCCGGAAGGCGTTCGATACAGTTCCGCACTGTCGCCTGATAAACAACGCAGGGACAACACAGTGGCCGACGGCCTTCACTTAACCACCGAGAGCAGTGGCGTTTGCTTTTCACAATATATATAAATGACCTAGTAGATAGTGTCGGAAGTTCCATGCGGCTTTTCGCGAATGATGCTGTCGTACACAGAGAAGTTGCAGCATTAGAAAATTGCAGCGAAATGCAGGAAGATCTGCAGTGGATAGGCACTTGGTGCAGGGAGTGGCAACTGACCCTTAACATAGACAAATGTAATGTATTGCGAATACATAGAAAGAAGGATCCTTTATTGTATGATTATATGATAGCGGAACAACCACTGCTAGCAGTTACTTCTGTAAAATATCTGGGAGTATGCATACGTAACGATTTGAAGTGGAATGATCATATAAAATTAGTTGTTGGTAAGGCGGGTGCAAGGTTGAGATTCAGTGGGAGAGTCCTTAGAAAATTTAGTCCATCAACAAAGGAGGTGGCTTACAAAACACTCGTTCGACCTATACTTGAGTATTGCTCATCAGTGTGGGATCCGTACCAGATCGGGCTGACAGAGGAGATAGAGAAGATCCAAAGAAGAGCGGCGCGTTTCGTCACAGGGTTATTTGGTAACCGTGATAGCGTTACGGAGATGTTTAGCAAACTCAAGTGGAGCAGACTCTGCAAGAGAGGCGCTCTGCATCGCGGTGTAGCTTGCTGTCCAGATTTCGAGACGGAGCGGTTCTGGGTGAGGTATCGAATATATTGCTTCCCCCTACTTATATCTCCTGAGGAGATCACGAATGTAAAATCAGAGAGATTCGAGCGCGCACGGAGGCTTTCCGGCAGTCATTCTCCCGCGAACCACACGCGACTGGAACAGGAATGGGAGGTAATGACAGTGGCACGTAAAGTGCCCTCCGCCACACACCGTTCGGTGGCTTGCGGAGTATAAATGTAGATGTAGATGTAGAACCTAAGGACATCACGCACATCCATGCCCGAGGCAGGATTCGAACCTTGCGATCGCAGCAGTCGCGCGGTTCCGGGGCTATGGCAGCAGACGAGCGACGCTAATGCCTGCTCACAGCACGACATCGCCTGCAGCGCCTCTCCTGGGCTCCTGACCATATCGGTTGGACCCTAGTTCACTGGAGAACTTTAGCCTGGTCAGAGGAACCCCGATTTTAATTTGTAAGAGCTAATGGTAGGGTTCTGGTGTGGCGCGGACCCCACGACGCCATTGAGCCAGGTTGTCAACAACGCACTGTGCAAGATGGTGGAGGCTACATAATGGTGTGGGCTCTGTTTACATCGAGTGGACTAGGTCCCCTGGTCCAACTGAACCGATCGATGACTGGAAATCATTATGTTCGGCTACTTGGAGACCATTTTCAGCCATTCATGGACATAACGTCCCCAGAAAACGATGGAATTTTTATGGATGACAATGCTCCACGGAACTACGCCACAATTACTCACGGTTGGTTGGAAGAACATTCTGGACAATTCGAGATAATAATCTGGCCTCCCAGGTCGCCCGACATGAATCCCATCGAACTTTTGTGGGACATAATCGAGAGATCCTTCGTGCACAAAATCCTGCACCGGCAACACTTCCCCAATTACGAACGGTTACAGAGGCAGCCTGTCTCAGTATTGCAAGCAGGGGACTTCCAACAATTTTTTGAGTCCATGCCGAGATGCCGCAATATGCTGGGCAGAAGGAGATTCGACACGATACTAGGAAGTATCCCATGACTTTTGTCACCTCACAAGGGGAGGCCGCCAATTGTGAAATTCAGATTCGATTCATACTGCGCATAATAAAAGCTCATGGCCAGAGGTGTAATGAGGCAAAGCACGAAGATGCACTTCTCAGCCGTTGTCGAGAAAATCGACAGTTAAAAGAAACCGTTGCGGTGAAATACTCTCTACGATTAATAATTTTCCACGGCGTCGTGGCGCAGTGGTAAGCGCTCGGGTTTGTAATCCGAAGGTCGCCGGATCGAATCTCGCACCATGCAACTTTTTTTAGTATTTGTTTACACACACACACACACACACACACACACATATATATATATATATATATATATATATATATATATATATATATATATATATATATACAATAATTACAAAAAACAAATACTAAAAAAAAATTGCATGGTGCGAGATTCGATCCGGCGACCTTCGGATTACAAACCCGAGCGCATATATAATTCCCGGCAATCAGTTGCAACAATTATGCATATAATGAGTTGTTGAAAGTCGTTTGTCGTGGAAAAACTGGCGACTTCGAACATTATTATGTTTTCCGCAAAGAAAGTTGTATTTCACAAATGTTATTAATTGTCTTCATAACGTTAACCACGTGTAGTTAACGGAAGACGTAGAAACGATATTCCGAAACGAATACGTATAGCGTAAGTCAAACGTTCGAATTAGGATAGAGACCCCACAACACAAATTCGCTGTGGCAGGTATGAAATATAAACTCCGTTGCTCGCTCATTACACTTGAAGGACAGATGTTGAATGGGCCGAAACGAGCCGCCTCATAACAGCGTAGTTGCCTGCTAACTTCGAAAGAAGGTAGATGCGGTCCCTAGCGCAACTTGTAACATCGTCGAAAATCAGTGCGGACGGGAGAGCTTCGGTACACCCTGTTAAAAAAACGGAAAAATGGAGGCGGTACAATCGGAGAGCGATCCGCCTTCACCAACATGCATAAGCAATTCATTAATAGTATATATATATATATATACCGAGCGAGGTGGCGCAGTGGTTAGCACACTGGACTCGCATTCGGGAGGACGACGGTTCAATCCCGTCTCCAGCCATCCTGATTTAGGTTTTCCGTGATTTCCCTAAATCGTTTCAGGCAAATGCCGGGATGGTTCCTTTGAAAGGGCACGGCCGATTTCCTTCCCCATCCTTCCCTAACCCGAGCTTGCGCTCCGTCTCTAATGACCTCGTTGTCGACGGGACGTTAAACAACACTAACCTAACCTATATATATATATATATATATATATATATATAGGTTAGTGTTGTGTATATATATATATATATATATATATATATATATATATATATATGAATTACAAAAAAACTAATAATAAAAAAAATTGCATGGCGCGAGATTCGATCCGGCGACCTTTGGATTACGAGCCCGAGCGCTTACCACTGCGCCACGACACTGTAAAAAATTATTAATCGTAGAGAGTATTTCACCACAACGGTTTCTTTTAACTGTCGATTTTCTCGACAACGGCTGAGAAGTGCATCTTGGTGCTTTGCCACATTACACCTCTGGCCATGAGCTTTTATTATGCGCAGTATGAATCGAATCTGAATTTCACAATTGGCGGCCTCCCCTTGTCAGTGTGTTATTTCTAGCGCAAGAAGGAGAAAAATCTTCCAGCTGGTACCAGAATTTGACAGTGGCAAGGTGGTGGTCTCAGGACCAGCACCTGGTAAGATGGCATAGGGTACATATGGGCATACAACAAGATCACTTCTGGTTCGCATAACCCATAATTTGGGTAGTTGGTGTTACATTTTCGACGAGCTAAAGCCAGTTGCCGTTGCTGTCCTGACCTAATTCAGTAAAGAGGGTGTTCAACTTTTGCTCTGCTCTGCACGTTCTGTAATCTCACAGCCCTTGAATATATCTGCTGACAGGCTGCCGAGAAACTGATACGCCACTCCTCTCTTGCGTCTGCGATAGCTCAACTATGACATGCAGTTGAAGCTCCATGGAATGTATCTCTACTACATGTAGTATTGAATATCATGTAATGGAATATTCCAATATAAAGCACATAATACCGATAACTTAACGTTACTCAAGCGTAGCAGGAAATCTGATTTGTCATTGCATTATGACAATGACATGCAGTTCATTGGGAGTAACATATCATTACCATCATCTTGCCTTTATCGCGAGATAGAAACGCTTCTGGGAAAAGTTATTGACTCACTTTGTTGTCTCTTGACACACATTATATCAGATACACAGGGTGAATCATCTAAACTTCCACCGCAGATATTGCGAAAATGGAATGTGCTATTGATGTGCGATTTTCACACAATGGATTGGTACTCAGAGGCTCATACTGTTGGCCAATAAACAGATTGTAAAAATACTTAGAAAAATATGTTTTGTGCAACACACATTTTGTAAATCGAACAATGCCAGTTGACCTAAACAGACTAAGCGTGGTGTGGATTAGAAAGTCAGTGGTTTTTGTTGCATGATTCTAGTGCGAGTCGTTTACGAGATTCGTATTTTGAAAACTTTCACACTGACGCTTGTGCTATTCAACCTGCATAGCTGTTAGGTATGGTTTTGTTATGTTTGCTTACTGTGTGCCTGTTCCCTGAGTACATTGCGACTTTCTAGGCAGTTAGTGTGCGACAGGCCAAGTAGTAGGTCGCAAGCAGACGATGGGATTTACCAATGAAGAAAAACCCAACCTGCTCAAGAGTATGGAGAGTGTAGGAAAAATACAGTTCTTTCTTGTACGGTGTATGCAGCAAGATATCAAAATAGACATCAACTATCTCGGCAATTATTTGTCAAGTTCTTCAACCAGTTACATGAAAGAGGTAATGTAACACCAAGATAGTGTAACAGAAGGAATGAAGTGACGACAGAACAAGGGGATATTAACGTTCTTTCTGCTGTTTCAGCTGATCCGCACGTTATCTCCTGCACAATCGCACGAGGAAGTGACATGGGTCAGGCAAGCGTCCTTCGCATTCTCCATCGACATAGGTTCCAACCCTATCACATGTCTCTCCATCAAGAGCTGCATGGAAAGGTCTATGAGACTCATATTACCCTCTGTACATGGACATTAAAACAAGATACTCCAGATGCACCACGTATCTTGTTTACCGATGAAGGAACATTTACCAATCATGGCCAGGTAAACCACCGAAATATGCACTATTGGTCTGTTGACAATCCCCGTTGGCTCCGACAGTTGGAACGTCACCATCCAAGGAGTGTAAATGTGTGGTATGGGACAGTGAACCATCAGTTCATAGGCTTATTTTTATAGATGGGCACTGAACGCGCACAAATATCGCAGCCTCTTCGGACAGAACTTAGAAGACATTCCTCTAGGAGGAACCTGTTGTACCAACGCGATAGCTGTCCAGCCCACAGAGCACGAAGTACTACAGCATGTCTTCATGAATTGTTTCCAAATCGTTGGATTGGATGCAGAGGATCTGTACCGCGGCCAGCCAATTCCCCGTGCTTGACACCTGTAGACTTTTTCTGTGGGAAAAGCTGAAAGACGCTGTCTACAGAGACATATCAACTACACCTGATGTTATGCAACGACGTATTACTGCAGCCTGCTTGCACATCTCGGCTGAAATGCTAGCATGTGTGCACCAACCGTTCCATACCAAACTGGAAGCCTGTATTGCCTCTGCAGGTCATTTTGAACACAACCTATAATGATCAACTGTCTCGTTACTGGTCAGAATCCACATAACTAGTGTATGCATTTGTGTTGTTCTTTAGTGTGTGTCACCACAGGTATTGTACAAGTGGCAGTGAGAGAAGTTTTCAAAATACTATATCTCGTAAACGACTCACACTAGAATCCTGAAACAAACACGACTGATATTGTAATTTACCCTGTTTTCAGTTTGTTAACGTCAATAGGCATTGTTTCATTTAAAAAGTATATGTTTGCACAAAAAATAACTTTCTAAGTATTACTGATTGTTCATTGGCTAACAATACAAGCCCCTGACTACCAGCCCATTCTGTGAAAACCACACATCAATAGCACTTTCCATTTCAGCAAAATTGCCGTGCGAATGTTAGATGATCCACCCTGTATACGGTATGCGTAATGAAGTACTTGAATTAAGATTCAAGTGGACATGATTTTTAAGGTGGTGAACGAATTAAATGTTCACTACAGTGTGGCAACACTTTTTTAAAGAGAAGATTATGTGTTCAGATTACAAAGGAAAGAGTGTTCCGTATTTATTCTGGTTACAGTACTTGTCAAAACAAGAAAGGAAAGATCGTATATGTCCAGAATCAAATACGTGTTGATATATCGGCTGTTTTTTCCTGTGGTAGCCATAAAGTCCGTTGACATTACAGGATATGCTCGATGTTGTTACCACTGTCTTAGACATATTTCAGGTCTCCTTCTCAAGGATACACAAAATTATGCGAGTACACCCGGCTGCCCTCGGATTTGGTCACATCCATGGGACACCCGATAGATGTGGAATGCACCAAAGTCTTTTCATGTCCCAACAGCCAGGTATCTTCTATCCTTATAACAAATCTGTAAAGCCGCCGTGTCTGTTTGTCCTTGAATAAACTAATCTCCAAAACTACTTGGCGAATTTTCAGGGCGTTTTCGCAGGTAACTTGAACATTGTTTGGGACACCGTATAGGATTAAGTTAACCTAAATCGGATCACGGGAAAAAGATATCGTGATTTAAAGTTTTACTAGAACTTCCTTATCAATCTGTCTGTCTGAACACTCTGATCTCTAAAACTACTAGACGATTTTTATGGGGTTTCCTCTGATTAACTTCAGCTTAGTTACGGGCTATATTTAATCAAAAGTCGGATCACGGAAATAAAGAGATATGCATACATATTATAAAAATGTGTCTAATATATGTATGTATGTTCCACATCTCCTCCGCAACCAATGGTCCTATTTCAACCAGACATGGTACACTTATCACTTACTGTCTGTAAAGAATCGCTGTGAGGGCAAGAACCACCTACCTATCAAAAGGCGGTGGGGTGAAAAAGGAGTGTAGGCCAAATCGCACAAATACTCAGATTTTATTCAACCAGTATTTCAGAATGAGAGCACTTACAGACTTGCAACACACCTAACACATAATTTCAAACCTTTACGAAACTTTTTCCCACTGAATGTAGCTGCAAAATTATATCTATGTACGAAATGTGGTTCACGATGTATGACTCATAAACACTGAGATGTATGGAAAACTGCCATATCATTTGATGAAAGGAAGTCAGTTTTGAAGTGGTACATTTAAATTTATTATTATTAAACTGCTGAACCGATTTCGATGGAATTTGGACAGTAGACAGCTTGTACCCTCATGTAGACCATAGGCTACTACAGGAAGTGTGTAGTACAAGATAATTACTGATTTATAGACTTTGATTTTTGAACTTTATCATTTTTGTGTATGGCACGTAGTTCAAGATGTATGAGGGAAGGAGGAGATGGACAGATAGAGGGGGAGGAGTCAGAAAAAAAGGAGAGGAAGTGGTGGACAGAGACAGAGGGAGAAGGAAGTAGGCACAGAAAGGGGGAGCAGCAGATGGAGAGAGAGATAGTGGCAGGAGGAGATGGCCAGACAGTTGGGGGGAGGTGCATAGAGAAAAGGGGGAGAAGGAGATGACCAGAGAAGGGGGCACAGGAGATGGTCACAGAGAGGGGGAAGCAGGAAATGGACTGATACAATTGAAATAAATACATATCAGGGGAATGCGCAGTACTCAGCTAGTCAAAGAAATGAAACTAACTCATTCGTAAAATGAGCATACTATAAAGATTTCATGGAGTGGCATTGTCTCAACGAAGCACATTTGTCGCAAAATGAACGAAGAGTTTCAGCAGGGAACCAACGAGAAAACGGTTGTAAATTCGGAAACACTATTCTTCTCCCGGACACGGCCAACAGAGCTTCCTGGCGAGCGTCATCGAGTGAGTGTGGTACACTTTTTCTTGTATTAGTCGATCACAATATTATTGCATCTAGGAGTGAGGATGCTTCAGTCGGCTGACTGTGAGTTTTTATCGTGATATTTCCTGGGGACATGCTGAACCACTTCACAGTATGTGCACAACTGTCTTGAAATCATTCACAATTCGATGCGCTTTCCTTAGTCACCACTGTAAATTGTTTACTGTAAGGTCTCTGCTTGTTTCTAGTAATGGCCACTGGAGGCCAAGTGCAATACTATCGTGGCCGAGTAGTGATTGTCGGCTGGAAGTTATCAACACAGACTAGGCTTCCTTCAGCTTAGTTGCTTGTTCCGACCACAGCCAGTTTCTGATGCTGCATGGTCGAACGAATAATATGTCTGAACTCTCAGGAGCTATTCGTGTGGACCGAGCGAGGTGGCGCAGTGGTTAGCACACTGGACTCGCATTCGGGAGGACGACGGTTCAATCCCGTCTCCAGCCATCCTGATTTAGGTTTTCCGTGATTTCCCTAAATCGTTTCAGGCAAATGCCGGGATGGTTCCTTTGAAAGGGCACGGCCGATTTCCTTCCCAATCCTTTCCTAAACCGAGCTTGCGCTCCGTCTCTAATGACCTCGTTGTCGACGGGACGTTAAACGCTAACCACCACCACCACCTATTCGTGTGGGGTCATTGGGATCCTGTATAGTGTTGAGTACGGCCTTACTAAACAGATTCATGCCATAGTCGCATAAGGGTCGCGAGATCCTGACCAATATAAACAGCAAATCAAAGAACAATAAGAGGAACAATAAGCTAAATTTTAATAAGCTAAGTGTCCGTAGGCCATGAGCTTTTCTCTGACAGAGAAGACTTACGCTAGTAGCCACTTTTCCTTCTTACACGAGGCATACCATGATCTCAAACAGCGTTCAGACGATATTTCTGAATGCGTTTTCCTTATATACAGTGCTATTCATAAGTACCTCGGGGGTCAGACGACGACTGCGTGAAAACCACAAGACACAAAGAAAAATGACTCTTTCCAGTAGGCAGCGCATCTCCCCACATTTCGATTCATAATACAGGCAATGATGTAGTTGCAGATATCAGCACTATGGGGCAGGCATTTCAGAACATGTAGACTAATCATCCACTCCATATTGTTGCATCAAAATAGTTCGTGTTGTGTACAACTTCATACACGATAGTAAGGAGAGTAGGACTACAGAGTGCTGTGGCTACTGTCGTCATAGGAAAGCTGGACAGGAGCAGAAATGGTTAGTGAGCAGGTGAACACAGCAAACAGAAGATTTACTTAACTTGTATTTCTCCAAACGAACGAAGACTCATTACAAAAAAAAAAAGTTCAAATGTGTGTGAATTCCTAAGGGAACAAACTGCTGAGGCCACCGGTCCCTGGACTTGCACACTACTTAAACTAACTTAATGCTAAGAACAACACACACGCACCCATGCCCGAGGGCGGACTCGAACCTCCGGCAGGAGCGGCCGCGCAATCCGTGTCATGGCGCCTCAAACCGTTCGGTCAGACTCATCAAAAATAATACAGTAAGAAACATCGCAGTGCAGAGCTGCTGGAAGTGCGGCTCACAAGGGGAGGCCGCCAATTGTGAAATTCAGATTGGATTCATACTGCGCATAATAAAAGCTCATGGCCAGAGGTGTAATGTGGCAAAGCACCAAGATGCACTTCTCAGCCGTTGTCGAGAAAATCGACAGTTAAAAGAAACCGTTGCGGTGAAATACTCTCTACGATTAATAATTTCCTCCAGCGTCGTGGCGCAGCGGTAAGCGCTCGGGTTCGTAATCCGAAGGTCGCTGGATCTAATCTCGCGCCATGCAACCTTTATTCTTTTTTTTTTAGTATTTGTTTTTTTGTAATTCAAATGTGTACACACACACACACACACACACACATACATATATATATATATATATATATATATATATATATATATATATATATATATATATATATATATATATATATATATAATTCCCGGCAATCAGTTGCAACAATTATGAATATAATAAGTTTTTGAAAGTCGTTTGTCGTGGAAAAACTGGCGTCTTCGAACATCATTATGTTTTCCGCAAACAAAGTTGTATTTCACAAATGTTATTAATTGTCTTCATAATGTTAACCATGTATAGTTAACGGAAGACGTAGAAACGATATTCCGAAACGAATAAGTATAGCGTAAGTCAAACGTTCGAATTAGAATAGAGACCCCACGAACACAAATTTGCTGTGGCAGGTATGAAATATAAACTCCGTTACTCGCTCGTTACACTTGAAGGACAGATGTTGAATGGGCCGAAACGAGCCGCCGCATAACAGCGTAGTTGCCTGCTAACTTCGAAAGAAGGTAGATGCGGCCCCTAGCGCAACTTATAACATCGTCGTAAATCAGTGCGGACGTGAGAGCTTTGGTACACCCTGTTAAACAAACTAAAAAATGGAGGCGGTACAATTGGAGAGCGACCCGCCTTCACCAACATGCATAAGCAATTCATTAATAGTTTATATATGAATTACAAAAAACTAATAATAAAAAAAAATTGCATGGCGCGAGATTCGATCCGGCGACCTTCTGATTACGAACCCGAGAGCTTACCGCTGCGCCACGACGCTGTAGAAAGTTATTAATCGTAGAGAGTATTTCACCGCAACGGTTTCTTTTAACTGTCGATTTTCTCGACAACGGCTGAGAAGTGCATCTTGGTGCTTTGCCACATTACATCTCTGGCCATAAGTTTTTATTATGCGCAGTATCAATCGAATCTGAATTTCACAATTGGCGGTCTCCCCTTGTCAGCGGGTGCGCACCACTGCGTCCGCCAGATCCTGCACAACCGCTGTTGATGGCTAACGGAAACGTGCAATTCTATAGAGGAGTCCAAACAAATGTATCCACTGTTTAAAAGTGCGCTACTGGAAAACTAATTGACGGAGTTGTCTCATCTTTGGCAGTGTAATAGTTTGTAGTTCCCGCAATCGCCACACAAGCGTTGTATTGCGTTGTTTTGTTTTGTCAGATGGCAGTCGCCAGATAGTCAGTGTTTTGTTCTTAGTTGCATCTGGTTACTCGAGTAAACATGGCTGGCGCAAGGCTTACATTCGATGAAAGTAAGTCAGTTTTGAAGTGGTATTTTAAGTACGAAAGCATTAATGAGGTTCAATGGCAATGGCGAAATGAGTATCAAACAGAGCCATCGACACGTTTAACGAATCGTCGCATTCGAGACAAATTTGAAGCCGAAGGCTGTGTTAAAGATGTACACAAACAACGATCTGGACGACCTGCAACAGTAACAAGTCCAGCTAACTCCCGTCGTGTGTTACAACAATTCACTCGCTCACCACAGACGTCTGTGAGACAGTGTGCCCGTGAAACTGGAGTGAGTCGCTAAAGTGTTCGGCGAATTTTGAAGACAGTAAAGTGGAAGTGCTACATCCCTCGATTGCTATACGCAATGAACGAGGACGACCCATGGAGCGCAACGATGAAGAGTTTGCAGAGATGATTGTGTCGTCTGATGAGGCACAGTTCAAACTCAATGGTACAGTCAATCGCCACAATTGCATCTACTGGGCCGCCGAAAAGCCGAACGTCCATGTAGACATAGCCGTGAATTTGCCAGGAGTAAATGTGTGGTGTGGGTTGTCTTATCGGGGCTTGACTGGGCCATTCTTCTTTGACGGCACAGTTACCGGTGAGGTGTACCTTCAGACATCCATTTTACCTCCCATCCGAGACTTGTATGGAGATGGAAGAGTTTACTTTCAACAAGATGGTGCCCCAGCCCACTACCAAAATCGTGTTAGGGAGTGTCTCGACGAAAATCTACCAGGAAGATGGATAGGTCGTAGAGGTGCTGTGGAATATCCACCACGTTCCCCAGACCTAACTCCTCTGGACTTTTACCTGTGGGGAACACTAAAGGACGTCGTTTATTGACAAAAGCCACTCACATTGGATGAACTTCGAGAATCCATCGTACATTCATGTGCAAATATCCAACTGAACACGTTGCAGTCAGTAGTTCGTGCTGCAGTTAGGTGGCATCGTTTGTGTGTGGATGTTAATGGTGACCATTACGAACACCTACAGTGACATCTTTAAGTTGGATTTAAAGCTACACTTTCACCAAAAATGAGACAACTCCGTCAATTAGTTTGCAATGTGCGTTCACCGCGATGTCGCCAAACACGGATGCGACCATCATGATGCTGTAAACAGAACCTGGATTCATCCGAAAAAATGACGTTTTGCCATTCGTGCACCCAGGTAGGTCGTTGAGTTCACCATCCCAGGCGCTCCTGTCTGTGATGCAGCGTCATGGGTAACCGCAGCCATGGTCTCCTAGCTGATAGTCCATGCTGCTGCAAACGTCGTCGAACTGTTCGTGCAGATGGTTGTTGTCTTGCAAACGTCCCCATCTGTTGACTCAGGGATCGAGACGTGGCTGCACGATCCGTTACAGCCATGCGGATAAGATGCCTGTCATCTCGACTGCTAGTGATACGAGGCCGTTGGGATCCAGCACGGCGTTCCGTATTACCCTCCTGAACCCACCGATTCCACGTTCTGCTAACAGTCATTGGATCTCGACCAACGCGAGCAGCAATGTCGCGATACGATAAACCGCAATCGCGATAGGCTACAATCCGACCTTTATCAAAGTCGGAAACGTATTGGTACGTATTTCTTCTCCTTACTCGAGGCATCACAACAACGTTTCACCAGGCAACGCCGGTCAACTACTGTTTGTGTATGAGAAACCGGTGGGGAAGTTTCCTCATGTCAGCACGTTGTAGGTGTCGCCACGGGCGCCAACCTTGTGTGAATGCTCTGAAAAGCTAGTCATTTGCATATCACAGCATCTTCTTCCTGTCGGTTAAATTTCGTGTCTGTAGCACGTCACCTTCGTGGTGTAGCAATTTTAATGGCCAGTAGTGTAATAAACGGTTCAAATGGCTCTGAGCACTATGGGACTTAACATCGAAGGTCATCACTCCCCTAGAACTTAGAACTACTTAAACCTAACTAACCTAAGGACATCACACAACACCCAGCCATCACGAGGCAGAGAAAATCCCTGACCCCGCCGGGAATCGAACCCGGGAACCCGGGCGTGGGAAGCGAGAACGCTACCGCACGACCACGAGATGCGGGCGTGTAATAAACATGTCGTAGCTTAGGCAGCTCAATTCATCACAGCACAAGACGAACAATTAAGAGATGACATACAACCGGAGTGTAGTAATGCTAATAATCAAAATGCTCGCTTTGGTAATGAAAACAGATGGATGAATGACACGTATCCTCCGTACACAACACACACCTCACAGCAATAACAGTACACGCCAGTACACCTAATAATCGTGACATTTACGGACAGTGCATTCCTTTCCATTCACCATTCGATCATTACAGTAACTACAGTGAAAGCAATCGATATTACAATGACAAAGAAGAAGGAAGTCTGATTAAACATCGGCAATTTCAATCTTTCATCCCAGAAAAATTGGAAATTTGTGTAAGGTCGGATGGTACCAAACCACTGAGGTCATCGGTCCCTAAGCTTGCACACTACTTAATCTAACTTTAATTTACGCTAAGGACAACACACACGCCCATGCCCGAGGGAGGACTCGAACCTTCGACGAGGGGAGCCGCGCGGGCCGTGACGTGGCACCTGAGACCGCGCGGCTACCCCGCGCTGCTTTATCCCAGAAAAACGTACTGTACATCCTGTAATTTTTTTGAAAGCTCTTAGAAATGCTTTCCCAAGAGCATGGAGTGACCGAAAAAGAATTTCTTACGTTGTAGGTTACATTCAGGTTGACGCAGCTGTCTGGGCATATAGTGAAGCGTGACATACGAGCAATTTGAAAGAGCTTCCTTGGCCAAATTTTGGTCGCAGTCGGTACAACAACATCATAGGCAACAGATTGTGGATCCAGGGCCTTTCAATGCAAAAAAGGCAATTTGCACCGATGTTTTGAGAAATATTTGAATATGGGACACATTCTTGAAGAACCTGTAAGTACGCGCGATATACTCCGCGCACTGAAAGCCAGATCGCCATTTAACATTAAAGAGAAGTTACTGCAAATTCCAGACAATGATGCAGAATATTTTCTGACTGTGCTTGATTCTGTTGATATGTTATACGAAAATCAACGTTCCGCACGGCAAAACAGCTGCCCCAATGTTTACGTCAGTGGCTAGCCAACTTAACCCTCAGTTGGTAATATCCATCTCTTAGGCGGGTATAAAAGCTCTCAATGTATTGTTGACAGACGTGCATTGTTACTTGGATCTGATATTTCAGCTATGCTTCATTGGTGAGTTGAACTTGCTACTGTGTGGACGTCATTGTCTCAGTACCACGATAGTATTGTTTTACTCGCACACAAACGTCATTCACATCGTCTCACAGGCGGATATTACAGTAGAGGTAAGATTTTTACTCCGTCTGACATACGGATATTACTCTAACCCAGTAAGTTTTTTTCTGTTATACTCTTTACTTTTCAAATATCTCATTACTTGTAGATGGCTACTAGTGGAGGGATACCCTGTGCGTCACAAAGAAGCAAAAGAATGGTGCATATCGCTTTAGAAGAGTTTGAAGGAAGCGATGATGATTATCATTCAGACGATTCCTATGTTCCTGAGGAAGATCACGTATCAGATTCAGACCATGACAGTGATTCTGAAATAGATGTGAATGGTATTCTCTGCACGTCCGAGAATGAACAAGATGGTGTTGACCCTCTTTGGAGTAGGGAAAATGATGACACCGAAACTGACACAATTTATCATGGCACGATGAACTATTTCTTTGCATGTATATCAAGATATTTGAGAAAACACGTCAGGTTTAGAAACTATTTCATTTGAAACAGAAATATTAAATTTTGTGAATTTTGCAAAAGAATAATATCCTTTATAAGCTATTTATGTACAAACTAGTACTTAATTTTATAATTTTTTCGTATTGTATTGCAAAATGTGTTTGAAAGAAAATAAAAATAGCAGTATTAACTTTTCATCAAGCTTTTAACTTGTTATTTATTTTCAGTATTCACTGCAGTGAAAATTTTTTGAAAAATTTGGTCACCTTAGTCTCCTAGACGGATGTTACTTTAAACGCCATTTTTTCACATGTTACCAACTGAGGGTTAATCCTGGCGCGCCGGCCGCTGTCGGTTACGTAGCGCAGCAGAATCAACAGCTTCCTTCCGCGATACCAAAATCAGCACATACACCCCATTATGAACAATAATCATAACATATCATACACAAAAAGCGGCAACCCACACAAGAGGCGCTGCAACAACAATAATGGAAATAACAGAAACGGAAACAATAAAAATAGAAACAATTATCAGCCTGTACAACATCAATAGCAAAACTGGAACAGTAACTTCGGCAATGCGTACCAAAATACTGGTTCACCACCTCAGTTCAGTACAACATCAGCACAGGCGCGTGACAAATGCCGCCACAGCTTGTACAAAATCAAAATTGTACTTTACCCACCAATCAGTAAGTCAAGGTGCTCAACCACAAAAGCCACAACAGATTGGAGAGTGGAATGCACCATACCCTAATGTAAACATAATAGAAGTGTCAAGTGAAGCTCCACTTCCGCCTTTATCATCACCTGCACCAATTACGACGACGTCAAATTAAAGACAGCCACTACTGTGCCCCAGGTCGAGGCTGAAGAAGGTTTCCGGGGCGACTTCAGTATCAAATCATTATCTGATACACCCACTGATGAACAACACAATGATTATGTAGCAAATAGTTTTAAGCAAAAACTGTTATTTAAACGCTACAGTCTTCATGAGTGCTTATCTGATGAACTATTGCAGGAAAAAACACAATGTCGTTCAACTAGCAATGCACTAGTTTTAGCTGCAACTACTGGTATAGTAGGAGGTATTCCAAGCAGTATTGTTTTGGACACAGGAGCGGCTGTGAGTGTTTTGTCGTATAATTTCTATAAGAAAACGACTGAATTTGAACCCGTACCAGAGTTTCCTGTTCAAAAGTGTAAGATTTTGACGGCCGTAGGTAATAAGTCTAGCAGAGTTACAAAACAGGTTTTTGTCACCATTAAGATAGGTACTGGAACAGTGCAATGGCCATTCCTCATGGTACAGAATCTAGTTACTAACTGAATTATAGGTTTAGATATGTTATGTGAGAAGGACAGTATTATTGACTTCTCGAAACGTAAATGTTTCCTTAGACATAAGGGCAGTGAAATCACGATTCACTTGGAAAGCAGTACTCTCGGAAATGACAAGTATTGCACTAGATGCAAAATTAAATTTTTTCAAGAGAGTGAAAAACAAACACAGAGACACTCGCACCTGATGCAGAACATGATGATTTGTAAACATGGGTTAGCCATATGTTAAGAGAAACCACTGCTATGACTGGCGATGAACGCATCAAGTACCATCTAAGTATACACAGATCTTTGCTAAACGACCAGGTATTATTAGGACATATGTTTATAAAACTGAAGTCAAGTCTCACCAAATTTTCTATCACAAAACATATAATGTACCACTATATCAACAACCTGCGGTGTGCCAAGAACTTAAACGGATGTTACAGCAGAAGATCATAGAACCTTCCGCATCTCCCTACTGTAGTCCATTCATTGTCAAGAAACCAAACGGAAATATTAGAGTGGTGTTGGACGCACGTGCCACAAATGAAATTATATTATCTCTACACACTAAACCAGAAAATTTAGAGGAACAATTACAGAAATTTTTAGAAACTAAATACTCTTCCACGATCGACTTGACAAATTCGTTTTGACAAGTGGCAATCACTCCTGATTCCAGAAAATATACTGCTTTCGTATTCGGTATACTGCTTTCGTATTCTGGGGGCGAACATACCAATTCTGTGTTCTTCCTTTCGGATTGAGCGTCAGTTCAGGCGTATTTATTACTGCTTTGGATACTGTGCTTGTGACGAGTTGGTTGAGACTGTTACACCACAATATGTCGATGATCTTTTGGTAGCTACTAAGATTTGGAATGAATATCTTGATACCATGGAAAAGATTCTGGATAAATTTGCACAAGATGGTGTAACAGCTAACCGAAAGAAGTCAAAATTTGCTTGTAGTGAGATTAGGTATCTTGAACACATGATTAATGCACAAGGTATACGCCCTGATCCAGTAAGTTGGACGCTATTAGGAATTTTCCTAGTCCTCGCACTAAAAAACAACTGAAGTCATTTCTAGGACTCTTCTTTCTTTCGACGTTTCCTGTCACAACAACTATTGAACAGTAAGCATCTCCTAGTTTTACTGAAGAGGAATCAGATATGGAGATGGTCAGAGCCGTGCCAGCAAGATTTTGATAACATTAAGCACGCATTGGTCAATGCAAACATTTTAGACCATACAGAGTTTAGTTTAGATTTTTGTATGACGTGTGGCGCGTCATGCAGTGGCTTGGGTAATTGCCTGTTTCAAGTAGCTAAGAATCATTGGATTTGCAGGCTGTACTTTAAGTGAATGTGAATGTACTTATTCAGCCACTGAACTTGAAACTCTTTCTATTGTCTGGACTTTCAAAATGTCTAACTGTTATTTGTATGATAAACAGACGAAAATTTATACAGATCACCAAGTTATGACATTTTTGTTAACATGTAAGTTAGTTCATCCTAGATTATCTTGCTGGGCTTTATCTCTGCAGAATTACTCTTTTCAGATTTTATACATTAAAGGCAGCTTCATTTCTGATGCTTTGTCTCGTCTTCCACAAGGTATGAATGATTGTAACACTGATCTTGATAACATGAGCAACTACAAAATACTCCTAATGCAGGATAAACAATATTACCAATATTACATTAATTTGTGTAGAAATATGGCAGCTTTACAAAAATCTGATCCGCACTGGAACTTCAGTCATAGATCAACCTGACCATCCACTGTCTAGCCGTTATCTGATATATAATGATGTGGTATTGTATCGCCGTCATCCTGATGGCTCGAACTGATGTTTATGTATTTCCAAGGATTCTGAACACAACTTAGTCTGGCACACACACCTAGTTTGGGGACATTATGGTACGAAGAAGTGCCTTGCAAAACTTAGCACATATTGTTATTTCGCTAATATGTGACGAAAGATTCACAATATATCTTGTCAGAAATCTAAACCTCAGAACATATCTTCATACATAGATCTACATTCCATACTACCTAGCAAACCTCTGGAGACCGTAGTTATGGACATAAGTGGTCCATATCCAACAAGCAATGGTGGTGTGAAGTGTACTTTAGCATTTTATGACATATATTCTGAACATGTTAAGCTGTACGCCACAAAATTTGTAACTGCTAACGCAATAATCAGACGATTCTCACGTGACTGCATTCCTCACGTGGGAAAATCTAAGGCAATTTTATCTGACAACGCCACGTACTACACAAGGTACAAATAGCGTAAATTCTAAAGGACAATAGCATTAAGAGCATCTTTATCTCGAAGTTTAGCCCACAATCTAATCCTACTCAACGAATTTTCAGGAAACTGAACAGATTCATGAGGATATATATTCCTACACAGCATTCTAATTGGGTTTTGTCACTATTTGAGGAAGTTCACAACAATCTGAATATGTATGACACAACATATACACCTAACGAGTTTATATTCGACCGCAATGGAGCAAATGAGTGGAGCGATCCGTTACCAAAAAATTTCATCTCAGCAGCTGTCGCATGATGAAAAAGTAAGAGAAGTACTAACCACGCTGATGCAGCATGCTAATGCAAGAAACAGATACTTCTCTAGTACTATTAAGGCGCTAGTCGCGTGAGCCAATTACATCTCTCACAGTTCGGTTGCCAGTCAATGCGAGGAGCCATATCGCAGAAACGTAAATTGCATTTTGAACTGGTCACTGTCCTGCAGCTCTTGAGCTAGCTGTAGGTTATAAAAATTACGCTATATGTTCAAAGACAAATGTCTTTGTTCAAAGATTATTGAACGACATATGTATAAGACATCACATGATATACTTTAGACATTTACGGATATTTATCCTTTATGGTACTGTATCATATACATTAAGGGTCTTCATTTATCTGTTACAGTAATATAAATAACTGATTATGTAAATGTCTGTACTGTCGAATAATTTTTCTATAAAGGCGATTTCATCCTAGGACGTACCTAAGAACACAATACCTGCCGGTTGGAAGAACAGGTTTAAATGATGGAGGAACTTGCAGATATAGTGTGTTACGTTTTCTTAAATGTAGGTTTTTAAAGTGGAAGTTATCTAAAGATGTAACTTTTATTCAATGTAAGTTTTAGTTTGATTTTCGTAGAGAGTATTTACTTCAGCTTCTCAGCAGCCCCGGATCTACCTTATCTCCGAACCAGGGCAAAAACTTGATAGTGGCGCCCCCCCCCCTCCCCCTTGAGCGTTTATGATAGTAAGCCAAAATTAAAAAAGAAATTTATTTTCAGAAGGAATATTGTGTAAGTGTCATACCAAAAATCACGAATATCTCATGACGACATGAGGATCGCGGTAATCCTTCAGCATTCCCTCTCTCCTCATGGGAGGCGGCGTGATATTCGCTATTTTTGGCTTCATTAAAACAGCAAATACTTAACAATTTCAGCTAGAAGGCGAATACTTGTTTATAAAGAATGATTAATGTATAATACGGCGTCGCATAGAGACGGTGGAATTTCCTAAATAATGTAATTCGTCGTCTTTGAGCGGCAATATAAACTGAGAAGAACACGGATCGATATGCGATCCTTCACTATTTTGTTCGCTGGAGCACAAATGAAGCCTTGAGCGATAACACTTGTACTGTTTTTCTTAAGTAAGACGGACGCAGATTTGTGGCGGTCCGATCTAATTTTTACTAAATGTATAAAAACGTCTTCCGTCTGTGTTTGAGTGAAGTGTAAAAAGAAGAACTGTTATAACTGATCGTGACGACGCAAGGGCGACTCACGAGGACAATGGATATATAAAAGAGCGCTCAATGGACATGAAACGGACGTAAAAATCTACCGTAATTGTTGTACTAGGCATAAGGTACGATATATGTTTTAGTTATAATAAACATTTGTTCTGGAAATATTGAATCATTTAGCAGTGCTCATTCCTATCATCTCCTCAGTATTATTTTAATTTTAATTATGCATTTTGCTAAGATTACAGACACCAAGATCTGCAGTCCAATGCGCGTGTTACATTGAAAAAAAAAACTGTTTTATCGTCTTCTTGCCTCAGCTTTAATATTGAATTCCCTTTTTGTGTGATGTTACAGTTGTTTTTGCGCCCTTAAGAACTTTCTGGTCCTTTCGGAAATTGTTTTGTCATAACAATAACTTCACAACCGGGTATGATCATACCTACGATCATGAAGTAATTAGAAAGACGATAATGTAATTTCTTAATCAATAGAACGCTAGCTGTGACTGCCTCAAGCTACGCGAAACTACAAGTAAAAACTATTCACATTTCATAATGCAGTATCTTATGACAATGGTCAATCCATGGTTCTTACGGTACTTATGACTGATAAAACAGTAAACGAAATCTCAAATTCCAAATTTTCCATTGAATAAAAAAATCACGTTTATTTTATTACATCGCATTCCTATATAGTGATGGTCGTTTTTCGACCTGTTTGTCCAGTCCTACCTTCTTCGTCTATAGTGTACTGGAGTCTGTCTTCAGTTAGAAGGTCTGCATAATGTTTTTTCCATTCACTTAAAGGAATTAAATTGTCTACTGCTTTGTTTACTAGTGTTTTCTTCAAGCTAGTGGTTGTTCTACATACTTCTGTCGTTTGTGATTCACCTATTAAACTCTCAATTTCGATGCGTTTCTGTTCCCACACTTCCTTCTTTTCTGATTTAATTCTCTTTCTTAAGTCCTGATTTCTTGTCTTGTAATTTTATCTATTTTGAGGTGATTTAGTTGATAATCATTTTTTCTGTAATTTTTTCTTTCCTCTAATAGCTTCTTAAGGTCACTTGACATCAATGCAGGATGCTGTTCGTCTACACCCATAATCTCAAACCCTGGTGTCTATAGAAATTTTCCTAATTGCTTGTTTGATATTGTCACATTGGCTTTCAACATTGTCATCTTCTGGTACCATTTTTAGTTCACACTTTAAACTTAACTAAAAAAATTATTTATACTGAACTGCTTTAGAAGAAATAGCTTGTACCTTGTCTGTTCCAGTATTTCTTCATCGCTGTGGATAGTCACTTGTCCAGTTTTTGATGGTTTGCTTCCAAATGGATATGTCAGCTTTGATAAAAATAAGTGGTGATCACATCCATAATTGGCTCTCTACCTGGCTCTATATTCTTGAACTATTATTTTAGATCTTTGTTTAGTAATGAGGTAATTACTTAACGATTTCCACTGTAATGAGGGTCTTTCCTATGTATATATCTGAATGCATTTAAATAAAAAATGTGTCTTCAAAATTCGTAAGTTATACTGATTACAGCATTCTGTAGGATTTTCTTAAAAAATATTAACAACGCTTTCTCTGTATCTTCCTGCCACTGCATCATTTACCTGTGAGCCTCCTCTTGCATTAAAATCTCCTACTATTATTATTTCTTGATGGCTTTTTAACTTGGCTGAGTAGGTGGTCTAATCCCTGGGAGAAATGATCTTTGGTTTGCTGTGGAACATCATCATTCGATGCATATACTCGTATTATAACCGCTTCAATTCCATATAACCTAATGGTGACAGAAAAATTTCTCTCATATAAAAATATGTAGTCCTGGATGTAAGTGCTCAGAGTTTTGTTAATTCGAACGGAAACCCTGCTTTTGCCCATTTATGTCTATCGACTCAGGACCAAACGTGGATAAAATTTTCAAATTACTTTTTTCCTTATCCCTTAATTTTAGTTTCATACAAAACAATTATGTCCAGATTCAGTCTATACTGTTCGTTCTGTATTTTAGTGTTTTTATTTGTTATGCTATGAACATTCCATGTACCAACTCTCAGTGTCTGTTTCTTTGCCAATAGTAAACATAATGTTTCTCTCTCCAAGTTTTGAGGTTTCACTTTAGATTCTCGAGCCTTAGAGAGATTTTATTGATAACAGAGCGCTGGCCCATTGACCCGACTCCCAACCTGGAGGACAAGAATTTGATCTCAGGGTGTACTCCCCTAAGAGAGTTGGCTTCACTAAGCCAAAAGAGATCCACCCTTCCCTATGATCAGACTAGACAATGAAAATGAATGACACTTTTGGTCCTCACAACCTAATACTGCTGGGGTCAAAAGCTCAACAGTTGGCCAAGGGAGGCCGACAGGAAAGAAGACAGAAGAAGTCTGACAAACGTTAAGTGGAAGAATGTCAGATTTAGCTCAGGGCCCATGTGGTTGCTACGCACATACTCCCAAGAAGGTAGCCCTCTGAGGGGGGGGGGGGGGGGGGGGGGAGGCTACTCTTCGTCTGGTCTTTCACCATCAGACCATTCTGGCATGACTGGCCCTACCAGGAGCATAGGTCCCAATAGCATAGCTCTATGTATCATTTGAGACACACAAACCTCCTCACCATCATGACCACGATAAAGTGGTGGTTCACCACTTCCGCATAAGGAAATATTAGGATCTAATGAGAAAAGCTTACCTGTCAAAGTATGTACATATTTAGTTTAGTAACTGGAATTGTGACTATTGTGATTCACACACAGGAAATACAGGTGGCAAAAGCAGTAAAGGGAGACCCTGGAAACGGTGGCTGGAGGATGTGGAAAATGATATGAGTCAGGAGATGGAGGAAACGAGTTGAAAATCGTCAGCATTGGCTGTGATCATCAGACAGGCCAAGGACCTACATGGGATGTAGCGCCAAGGACTAAGTAAGTATGTGTATATATATTCATGCTCATAAATTAAGGATAATTGCAGAATGTGGTGCCACGCAACGTGGCACTACACAAAACTGGTGCTAATAGCATAGGCACATAGGGAACACACACGACACAGATCTATAAGGCCACGGTATTGGTGATAAGTTGAGAAAACCGTCCCGAAACACATGTGCTACAAAATGCCACTGTTTCCTGCGCATGTACTCCGACATCGATATGGGATATGATCACCATGCACACGTACAAAGGCCGCACAATGGGTTCGCATACTCTGGATCAGGTGGTTGAGCAGCTGGTGGGATATAGCCTCCCATTCTTGCACCAGTGCCTGTCCGAGCTCCTGAAGTGTCGTAGAGGTTTGAACACGTGCAGCGATACGTCGACCGAGAGCATCCCAGACGAGCTCGATGGGGTTAGGTCTGAAGAACAGACAGGCCACTCCATTCGCCTGATATCTTCTGTTTCAAGGTACTCCTCCACGATGCCAGCTCGGTGGGGCCGTGCGTTATCATCCATCAGGAGGAAGGTGGGACCCACCGCACACCTGAAAAAGATGGACATACTGGTGCAAAATGACATCCCGATACACCTGACCTGTTACAGTTCCTCTGTCAAAGACTTGCAGGATGTACGTCTACCAATCATAATCCCACCCATCAAACCACGACCTCCATACAGGTCCCTTTCAAGGACATTAAGGGGATGGTATCTGGTTCCTGGTTCACTCCAGATGAAAACCCGGCGAGAATCACTGTTCAGACTATACCCGGACTCGTCCATGAACATAACCTGGGACTACTGTTCCAATAACCATGTAATGTGTTCTTGACACCAGGCTTTACGGGCTCTCCTGTGACCAGGGGTCAGTGGAATACAAATTGCAGGTCTCTGGACGAATAAACCATGTCTGTTCAGTCGTCTGTAGACTGTGTGCCTGGAGACAACTATTCCAGTGGCTGCGGTAAGGTCCTGAGCAAGGCTGCCTGCAGTACTCCGTTCGCCATCTCCGAGCACTGATGGTGAGATATCGGTCTCCTTGTGGTGTTGTACACCGTGGACGTCCCGTACTGTAGCGCCTGGACACGTTTCCTGTCTGCTGGAAACGTTGCCATAATCTTGAGATCACACTTTGTGGCACACAGAGGGCCCGTGCTACGACCTGCTGTGTTTGACCAGCCTCCAGTCGCCCTAGTATTCTATCCCTCATAACGTCATCAGTATGTGTTCTTTGAGCCATTTTCAACACACAGTCACCATTAGCACGTCTGAAAATGTCTGCACACTTACTCGCTGCACCGTACTCTGACATGCACCAACACATCTCTGCGTATGTGGACTGCTGCCAGCGCCACCGTGCGACGACCGCAGGTCAAATGCACCGCATGGTCATACCCCGAGGTGATTTAAAGCCGCAAACCACCGACCAGAGCGTTGTTTCGCCATGTATCAGCATTATCCTTAATTTATGAGAATGGGTGTATATATGTTTGTTTTTTCGTTTGTTTAACCATATTTCGAAGTATTAAATACACCCCACAAATAATATGTTAACTAATGATTTAGAAACTTCATTAGCAAGAGAATTGATTATTGCGATAAAAAGAGAGAAATGATTTTTGAAGTTGAGTTTTACTTGGGATAGTTAAAGATTACTATTACCATGCGCTGTGATATGATTCTTGAGAAAATGCAGAATGAGATTAAAACACTGGCAACTAGGATGTAAGACCTGCCTCTTCAGCAAATAAAAAATATGTGATCAAAATGAAAGAATAAGAAACTGTGAGTAAAGCCCTGAATATTTTATAGATGATCAATGACTAAAATCGAACTTAGAAGTGTTGCCTCCCATCTCCACAGACTCTATTTGCAATTTTATGCCAAGTCAGAAGCATACACTACATCTTGTGTACAAACAGTGAATTTTAACACAAATGTTGATGCCAGTGGTATTCTGATTATGTAAATTCCTATTGTAATCTTCAATTGTAACTTATAAAAATCTAAAACTGTAATTACCTGGTGTTACTTGAACAGGATTCAAAAGTTTTCTCCAGCCTTTGGCTGTACGAAACTTTTGGGGATGTGTGAAATATAGCAGCTAGGACATTTCTCCATCTTTTAAAGTTTGTTACCACCAATTTCACGGTCACATTAATTAATTGGAAAGTTAAAAACACGTAAGCAGCAATACCAAGCGCTGAAAATTTGGGTAATGTTAGTAATACTATACTTTGGGAACTGACATCATAAAATAAACCTGCACAATGTTTTACCTGTGCCTCAAGTGTTTAAAAGGTTTCCATTCCCTTAATATTTACATATCTCTACTTTCATAATTGTTTATGAAGTTTCTAAAACTGATGTAATTAAAAAGTAATTAAAATCAGACCAAATTCAGTCAAAATCTGCGTTGCTGGTGTCCAGTATAAAACTAACACAACTCAAAAAAACAAAGCACAGAATCCAGTTAAAGTAGCTGTATATCTATGAAATTACGAAATGTATCCTCTCTGTCAACGTACATATTTTCACACTAACACACTCTAACAAAAGAAAACGACGCACCACGAAGAAATTATCCGAAGGGACGAAAATCGGTAGATGTGATATACAGTCGTGGACAAAACGAGCGAGACCCCTCTCCTTTCGTTATGCTGATCCACACAGCTTTAAAGTCTGCTACAAAGCATAACAGGCAAGGCGACGTAGTGCTATCAACATTCTATGCACAGATGTGAAATTTAAAAAATTTCCGAACTTTGACAGACTGTTTTCAATCATGTGTAAGACTATATTAATGCTGATTAGTGTGTTCAACACAACACCTAAATATACGATATAAATGAGTGAGGAAACGCTAATTAGTACGAACTTTACTAATAAAAATGAATTTCAGCTTATCGAGATAACATAACTGTTTTAGTAAGACAAAGTTGACCAGGTCGCTACGAATTAGCAAAATATTATGCGCGTTCGGCCGCGAAACGGTCTGTGTCAGCGTTCAGACCAGTCATACTGGGTTACCGTTGCTGACATACCATGAAAGTGTGCAAATTTAGCAATGCCTGACGATTCATAACGAAATTTAGTTAAAAATCATTCAGTGTCACACGTAAATCAATTCAATCATTCACAAAAGCGGAAAAAGTAGGCAGTAACAAGTAAGAAATTCTACAAGATTTTCATATTTACATCCACAGGGCGCCGGTACAGAATAAAGGTAGCAATAAAACGTATTGGGGGAGCGAGAATTTCTTAAAATTTGCTTTACTGTTAGTCTATCTGCCTCCATCGATATTAGAACCCAAAACAAACCAGACCTCCCTTGCAGTAGCAAACACCTTTCACTACGCTAGTAGACAACCCAGGCAAACAGCCCTCTATTATTACCCCACACATGAAGAAGCCGGCAATTTCGCAATGAAAATGGCAAAATGACCTGCAGTTTCTGATGCATACAGCTTTCTGGACTAAAAAACATGAATTTTCTACCTTTTTGTAACCGCTTATGTGACAATCATTCGGGATGTTTATCGAAAGAACAAAATACTGTTATTAGCGAGTAGCTTTAGTAGGATAATTCTGCACCACCCCAGGAAATAAACGGTTACATAGCTGACAAACGTATTCTACAATGTTTCGGATTCTCCATTTGACTCGCCACAGCCAGAAAACGTTCATTAGCCGAAGTGTTTCTTAAGATAGCTAGCAATTGGAATGCTCGCACTTCTAAAACGCGGTGGCATTAATACTGGGATCTGAATTACCACGTGTATAGGCAAACGGATTTTATTTGCATTCCTGTAAACGTGATTTGGATCGAAAGTGTAGCTACGAGTAATATGCTGATGTATCGACTGCAACTAGAACATTTGGAATAAAGAGTAGGGGGAATTATTTATATGGCCCTCATCTTCATTAACTGTCACAGCTATATTCATTGTTAAGATTTCGTCCATTAAATCGATAAAAATGGAACGCTACTAGTCTCACTTTCTTGACCGTCTATCTGTCTACCCAACCCTTAAAAATGGTTCAAGTGGCTCTGAGCACTATGCGACTCAACTTCTGAGGTCATCAGTCGCCTAGAACTTAGAACTAATTAAACCTAACTAACCTAAGGACAGCACACACATCCATGCCCGAGGCAGGATTCGAACCTGCGACCGTAGCGGTCACGCGGTTCCAGACTGAAGCGCCTTTAACCGCACGGCCACACCGGCCGGCTACCCAACCCTTAAACCCCGTTAACCTGGAGTACGGGTAGACATAATAAGCACACATGTTTCGCACTTCCTGCGGTATACGGTCCCTTGGTGATGTAAAAAAGTGAGCTTCTGTGTCAACGCAATCTAAAGAAACGGCCGTTTATGTAAAGAAAATTTAC
Source organism: Schistocerca nitens (assembly GCF_023898315.1). NCBI lineage: Eukaryota > Metazoa > Arthropoda > Insecta > Orthoptera > Acrididae > Schistocerca > Schistocerca nitens. Next base: position 601,363,331 of record NC_064619.1, on the reverse strand, counting down.
GCGAAAGGTCAAGAAATGGCTCTAATAACTTTGCGACCAAACTGCTTAGGTCATCAGTCCCCTAGGTCTAGAGCTACATAAAACTGCCTAACCTAAGGACATCACACACATCCATGCCCGAGTTAGGATTCCAACCTGCGACTGAAACAGCCGTGCGGTTCGTGACTGAAGCGCTTAGAACCGCACGGTTACCGCACCCGGCGAACCCCTTTTCACCTCATGTATAATGATAATATATATTGTCTAGTGAAGGTAAACTGTATTCGCCAGCAACTCAGATCGTTTGATCACTGAACTTTTATGAAGCTACATTAGAATTTAGTTCGAAGCCGTGTGCAATATCCACTTATAAACACCCTAGGTACGTCGTATGTGATATCCACTTCTGAAGACGCCGGCAGATACTGCAGTACCATAACAAGTAGTTAAGCATTTATTGTTATTGGTCCATGCATGTCACTTTATTTCAGTATCAATTTAACGCACCTGTGTGTTTGTCTATGGCTGAAAATAATGAACAAAAAAAAAAAAATAAAAAAATAAATGCCCGCATCTCGTGGTCGTGCGGTAGCGTTCTCGCTTCCCACGCCCGGGTTCCCGGGTTCGATTCCCGGCGGGGTCAGGGATTTTCTCTGCCTCGTGATGGTTGGGTGTTGTGTGCTGTCCTTAGGTTAGTTAGGTTTAAGTAGTTCTAAGTTCTAGGGGACTGATGACCATAGCTGTTACGTCCCATAGTGCTCAGAGTCATTTTTCAAAAAATAAATAAACAGCAAACAACTTCGAAGTTCAAATCAAATTTAACTCACATGTCGCAATTACAACATAATTTCGTTGTTACATCTATATGACTACATCTACAGGATTACTTTGCAATCCAGACTTACGTGCCTAGCAGAGGGTTCATCGAACCACCTTCGGACTATTTCTCTACAGTCCCACTCTTTAACAGCGTGCGGGGAAAAAGACCACTTTAACCTTTTCTTACGAGTCCTTAATTACATTAATGGTATGGTCATTTCTTCCTGTGTAAGTTCCTGAGGAAATAATGTTTTGGCATTCAGAACACATGTTGGCGACTGAAATTTCGTGAAAAGATCTCGCGGCAACGAAAAACACTTATTTTCATGAATGTCACCCCAAACTCGCTTATCAAATCTGGGTCTCTCCCCTATTTCGTGACATCACAACTCGTGTTACCGTTCCTTGGACGTTTTTGGCGTGCACCGTCAGAAAAATGTTCAAATGTGTGTGAAATCTTATGGGACTTAACTGCTAAGGTCATCAGTCCCTAAGCTTACACACTACTTAACCTAAATTTTCCTAAGGACAAACACACACACCCATGCCCGAGGGAGGACTCGAACCTCCGCCGGGACCAGCCGCACAGTCCATGACTGCAGCGCCCCAAGACCGCTCGGCTAATCCCGCGCTGCTGCACCGTCAGCCACGTCTGTCAAGGATCCCACACCGTGTAGAAACGCTATAGCAGTGAACGGACAAACGCAGTGTGGCAGTGTTTTCAGTAGACCTGTTGCGTATTCTTAGTGTGCGGCCAATAAAACGCAGTCTTCCGTTTGCTTTCCCCACAAACATATCTTTGCGTTCGTTGCCGGCCAAGGTGACCGATCGGTTCTAGGCGCTACAGTCTGGAACCGCGCGACCGCTACGGTCGCGGGTTCGAATCCTTCCTCGGGCATGGATGTGTGTGATGTCCTTAGGTTAGTTAGATTTAAGTAGTTCTAAGTTCTAAGTGACTGATGACCTCAGAAATTAAGTCCCATAGTGCTCAGAGCCATTTTTGCAATCGTTCCAATTTAAGTTTTACTGGGTACTAAGATGAATTGACAGTATTTCGACTTGTGTTTTGTCATGTAACAGAATGTTAATTATTGTTATTGGACGCAGCTTTCGTGTTTAATGTATTCCTCATTCAACAGAGTACGCTCCTCTTACACCACACGTAACTGTTTCAAAGTATTAAATTGTTACTGATGTTAACAAGTTGCAGCGGTCATCTAAACTTGTCTTATTGAAACAAAGGAAAATATTATAGCGAAATATGACAGCTAAGAAACGGACTATCCAAATAAATAAACATTTCCGGTTCAAGTCGTTGCAGCAGGTCTACTACACAGTAACATAAACTAGGAGCAAAGTCCATTAGTAGACCGTTATCTGGAAACCGGCCCCCGTAATGCAAACTGCCACTACAAGAACGAAAGTTTCCGAACATGTCAATGAATAGTCGAGGAAAGTGGACGCATTCTGTCTACTGAATCGCAACGCACCCCACTTACGAGGGGACCCGCCAAGTGTCATACCCCGATCTTGCTGAAACTTCGCTCAGTGAAAAATGGGACAAAATAAGCGAACACCTGTCTCGGCTTATCTGCATACATTCTACCGCTTCTGAGAAAACGAAGGTCAAAGTTTTTAATGCGCAGTTGCTACAGTCTAGATACCTTTAGCTTCAGTTGAACCGGTGGCTCAGCGGCTACCGTCGCGACTTCGCTGCCAATTCGAAACCCGGTTGTTCCTTCTTTTTCCCCCCTTCACTCTCTGAATTACCTACGAATGTTTATTCCAATTTATGTTGAAAAAATTTACTGTGTAATGAAAGAAGTTTAAAAAATAAACAAATGAGGAAATGATGTGAAATATTTGTGAATCTCCTTGCAATCTTACAGGTTGTAAGGAGGTTCAAAAATATTTCACATAATTTTCGCATTCGTTTGTTATTTTTTTAATTAATTAATTACACAGAAAGTTAATTTACGAATAACGACAACAATGTTTCAACATAAATTGGAAAAAAACATTCGTAGATAATTTTGATAGAGTGGGAGGAAAAATAATAATAAAGAAAAAACAATACGGTCTCGAGCTCGGGAATCAAAGTTAAGAAGGAACGACGGTAGCCACAGAGCTACCGCTTCAACTGCATTCTCGGGTGCAAAAGGTATCTACACATAGCAACAGCGCGCTGATAACTTTGACCGTCGTTTTCTCGGAAACGGTCGAGTGTCTGCAGATAAGCCGAAACACACGTTCGCTTGTTTTGTCCTCTCCTTCACTGAGCAAAGTTTCCGGACAATCAGCGTATGGCACCTGGCGAGTTCCCCTCGTTAGTCGAGTCGCTTCATACGCCCGGCGAGAACTATGTATGCCTCAGAGTAATCTGCGCCACTTGGAAACACGGCGATCGAGGATAAACACGTTTTCCTTCTTATCAGGCAACCTTCTACGGCTAAAATTCACGGAGTGTTCTTCGGGTTGCCTCAGATATTTCAGAAATGTTTCTTGCGTTAGGCCTGCCGTATATGCAAAACCTAAACATATCATTTCATGTAATATTTATCAGAATAAGACATGACATGAACGGACCAGTCCCTTCTAAGAAAAACTACGGATTCTAAGTTGCTCCACTATGTAATGACACAGGTACGGGCTTGCGATCTCTCGTGTATGCCATCGATTTCCGTGTTACACATACTTGGCCGTTGTGCTGTGGTTGCAGTCGTGGAAGAGGCAGTCTGTTTCCTAGTAGCGCTGTTTAACCGCGGCGAATCATTCAGTCAACGCTAAATGGGCCATCTGGCTGAGGCAGACAAGGGCGCTATAATAGCACTCCATGCAGAGGGATTTTCAGATGGCTGTATAGCAAGAACTATTGGTCTTCACAAGTCGACGGTAGCCAGGTACATTAGACGAAAGGAAGAGGGTGGTAACTTTATGAAACTCCCCCTTAGAAAAATTTATGAATGACTGTGCTAATAAACCTCTTACATTATTTAATTTTCAAACAGCTGAGCAGAACTGAACGTACTCAGACATTTCGCTCTTTACCTATTCTGATCAACACTAAACTGACACACAATATTTTTAGCGCAACGCTATCTGACTTTGAAAACTCCCTGCAAAAGAATGGCCCTGACTAACAATAACCTATACTTTTCATAAATCACTTACCTCACAAAAATCTTCGTTACTCGAACTACCGCAATACAACGAGCGCCACTACTGCCAGCTAAATAAAATATTATAACTACTGAAGGCACTTAGTACTGATAGGCATAGTCAGCAAATGAAAGATCTTGATATATATATATATATATATATATATATATATATATATATATATATATATATCAGTTCATGACGTCCAGTCTTACAAATTTACTGTCTCTGATGGACACACGTCCAGATCATCCGCTCTCAAAACTCCGCCATCTCTCTCCCCACATCCACCACTGCTGGCGGCTCACCTCCAACTGCGCAACGCTACGCGCTGTTGACAGCCAACAGCCCAACGCTACAATAGCGACTATTGCAACAATGCCGACCAGCCCCAGACTGCACACAGCACAGCCAGTGATTTTCATACAGAGCGCTACGTGGCGTTACCAACATAAAAACCTAAACAGCCTACTTACAACCTGAATGGAAGGTCTCATGGCCGTCGCCGCAAAACAGCAGCAGCTCAGGATCGGTAGATACGCCGTTTCAGCGGGAACCACACATTTGTCAACGCACGACAAATTTAGCAGACTTTGGGTCTCAGTGTTAGCAGTAAGACCGTCGCTCGTCGTCTAAGGGAAGGTGGACTGAGAGCAAGAAGCGCTGCTGTGCAAGAGACATTGACTGTTTCCCACAGAGAAGCCCACCTTGCTTTTGCTGCAAAAATGTCGACAGACCTCTCCAGTTTTGGAGGCGAGTGATTTTCACGGTCGAAAAAGTTTTCTCTACGGCGTCACCCGGAAAAGTACTTGTTTACCGACCAAAAGGTGTCCGGTATAATCCAAAATATTTACAGTTGCTGAAGGAGTGTCAGGGAGTCGGTAACGGTATGGGCATGGATATCGGCAGAAGGGTGTAGACTCCTGTGGGAAGTGGAAGGAAGACTCGATGCGCCCAATTACATATCAGTTCTGGAGAACGTTATGTTGCCTTCTCTGACAGCAAGGTTTGGCGATGATCAGATCATGTTCCAACATGACCGCTCGCCTATTCATATGGCACGTGTGGTTAAGAGGTGGTTCGACGACCATAGTAATATTACTGTAATGGAATGGTCACCTAAAGAAACATACATGAATCCCATTGAGAATATCTGGGCAGAAATGGTCAGAGTAATACGGGAAAAGGGACAGTCACTGTCGACTCGCCGACAGCTTTCTGATGTGATTCATGACCCTTGGAATGAGTTAGTTGAATCTCGTAGTCATGTGGCTAGAGCTGTGGGCTCAGTGCCCAACAGACTTCGAGCCGTTGTGGAGCCTATACGCGATACTAAGTAGCATCAGCAGAGGTGTTTTTTTTTTTTCAACCGTTAACCAATCAGCTGCAACAGACGTTTCAAGTTTTTTTTTACAGACGTATATTTCATATAATTTTAAGGAAACGTAAAAAGTGGAATCTGGACAAAGAAATTAATTCACAACAAGATATGCAATATTTAGTTTGCTAAGAGAAGAAATACTCACGTTATATATTCATGCAGTGTCTAAAAAATACATGACACACGTGTATATGCAAGAAGGGTAAAAAGTAATTCAGCACAAATGAAAAATATTGAGGAGAAACTCGCCGATGAAGCGAAGGTTGCGCTAGAAGGGGAGGTAAAAATGGTTCAAATGGCTCTGAGCACTATGGGACTTAACATCTGAGGTCATCAGTCCCCTAGAACTTAGAACTACTTAAACCTAACCAACCTAAAGACATCACACACATCCATGCCCGAGGCCGGATTCGAACCTGCGACCGTAGCAGTCGCGCGGTTCCTGACTGAGCGCCTCAGGGGAGGTAAGGAGGTCCGAAGAAGAAGAGAGAAATCAAATACCCAGTAGACTTCGAGTCGTTATCGCAGCAGAGGAAGATTGGTATATACGATTCGGAGCAACAATAGAATAGTTTTATTTACTGATTTTTGAGGCTTTATTTTGTGACAGCTAAACAGTGCTGCTTCATGAGACCCACTATTGGTCCACATGTGGCTAAACATCAAAGGTGTAAAAATTTTTGAGAGGTGCCGAAATTCTTTGGAACAGTAACGTCTTTTAGACAAGAAGATAATTTTTAGTTCATTTCATTTTAACTATTCACAGTATGCTTTGAGATTATAATCTATGATTTCATTTTATTATTATGTATCTTTTTTTCAGTGAAAGTGAACGGTAGTAAGTTTCAAGATATAAAGAATATCTGGAAGTTTTTAATTTGTGGAATAGAGTATTTAACACTTAATTTTTCCAACAAATCTGTAGTTTTAGGACATATTAAGAAGCAAGTCAAAAATGGCATCTAAAGGGTGACGACGGTCAAATGACAAATACGAAACTATGGGTACCAACTATTGTTGATGGTGAGGAGCCATAATCGATATGCCACTATTCTGTAATTGCATTTCTGAAGTTTATCGTCGATCCTAGGACTGAAACCGATACCCTGTTTAACGTAAAGAATATAAACCTTTAAAATTTACGTAGCAGCGCAGAATATTAATAGACAGTATACAGATCAGGAACCTAATCCCACTGCCTTTAATTTTATTCTCACGGATGACACTGAGACAGTAAATAACAAGAGGAATTACAAAACTCTCAGAATCAATATAGAGACTTCAAGTGTCCAGTGGATTCAAAAGTTTGAGATTATAGCGAATAATTGCTTTCACTGGCTCCTTCATGCCTACGTTTTCTCAGTCAGACAATGTTTGGAACTAGGACTAGCAAGGTAAAACATTTTTCCACAAATTGTCAAATTGGAAGTCGAAGAGCAAGTTATATAAATTACGATGACAACAAACGTTTTTCAAGTAGACTGATCACTGTAGGCATAAAACGCTTTTATTGTGTGTTACATGCGCATTATGTAAACTGGCAACGCCACCAACACACAGTTGCCGCGCGGGATTAGCCGAACGGTCTTGGGGCGCTGCAGTCATGGACTGTGCGGCTGGTCCCGGCGGAGGTTCGAGTCCTCCCTCGGGCATGGGTGTGTGTTTGTTCTTAGGATAATTTAGGTTAAGTAGTGTGTAAGCTAAGGGACTGATGACCTTAGCAGTTAAGTCCCATAAGATTTCACACGCATTTGAACATTTGAACCAACACACAGTACCACTAAGCTATGAAACAACTGTAGCAAAACAGAGCATCCTCGCTGTCCATGTGATGGATAAGACGACTAATTCACAACACGTAATTCAATGTAAGTAGCAATTTCTGTTGGAACGCGCTTCCTGGATTAAATAACACACATTTTCTACGTCTTCATGCGAATCATGTAGCAAATGTTATTTAAAGGACATAAAAATATGGAGTGGCTTTACTAACATAATTATGAACCACTCAGTAACGTAAATCGATGGTCACATAGTTGTCAAACGTATGGTACGGTGTTGCCATTGTCCATTAGACTAGCAGCAGGAAGAAAACGTTCGCTCAGCTGATGTGCTGAGTTAGCTAGCACTGGGGAAGCTCGCGCTTCGAAGACGCCACAGCATCGTCTGCCACCACTTCGTGGGAAGCGAAATACCTCAGGTATAAGCCAATGTGTTGTATTCACATATCTGTGACTTGGCGCTAATGTGTGTTTATGGATAGTACGAATCCTCAGATTCGATAAATAAAGACAACCATAAATAAAGACCAGGGGAAATGAATTAGGCGTCCTTCCTCTTCCGTAACATCAAATATATTTTAGTTATTCTTTCTTAAATGAACTGCGCAGAAAATCATTCACCAGAAGTGAATAACTTTTTAGCAACACTAGATTATATTAACAGCTTGCCGGCGCGGGCTAGCCGTGCGTTCAACGGCCTCATATCGCGGACCACGCGGCTGCTTGCGCTGTCAGTTCGAATCCTTCCCTGAGCATGGATGTGAGTTAGGTTACGTAGGTTTAAACAGTTCAAGGTCTAGGGGACTGATGACCTAAGCAGTTTGGTCGCATAGGTGTTGGGGCGCCATTTTTTTACCTTTCGCGTAAATTTTCTTTACATAGACGGACGTATCTTTAGATTGCGTTGACATAGCTCACTTTTTTACATCACCAAGGGACGGTATACCGCAGGAAGTGCGATCCACTTCCGCTTATTATGTCTACCCGTACTCCAGGTTAACGGGGTTTAAGGGTTGGGTAGATAGATAGACGGTCAAGAAAGTGAGACTAGTAGCGTTCCATTTTTACCGATTTAGAGGACGAAATCCTAACAACGAATATAGCTATGGCAGTTAATGAAGATGAGGGCCAGATAAATAAAACTCCCTACTATTTATTCGAAACGTTCTAGTTTCGGTCGATACATCAGCGCATTACTCGTAGCTACGCTTTCGATTCAAATCACGTTTAAAGGAATGCAAATAATGCAAAGGAATGCAAATAAAATCCGTTTGCCTATACACATGGTAATTCAGATCCCAGTATTAATGCCACCGCGTTTAAGAAGTGCGAGCATTCCCATTGCTAGCTATCTTAAGAAACACTTCGGTTAATGAACGTTTTCTGGCTGTGGCGAGTCAAATGGAGAATCCGAAACATTGTAGAATGCGTTTGGCAGCTATGTAACCGTTTATTTCCTGGGGTGGTGCAGAATTATCCCACTAAAGCTACTCGCTAATAACAGTATTTTGTTCTTTCGATAAACATTCCGAATGATTGTCACATAAGCGGTGACATAAAGGTAGAAAATTCATGTTTTTTAGTCCAGAAAGCTGTATGCATCAGAAACTGCAGATCATTTTGCCACTTTTATTGCGAAATTGCCGGTTTATTCATGTCTGGAGTAATAATAGAGGGCTGTTTGCCTGGGTTGTCTGCTAGCGTAGTGAAAGGTGTTTGCTACTGCAAGGGAGGTCTGGTTTGTTTTGGGTTCTAATCTCGATGGGGGCAGATAGACTAAACAGTAAAGCAAATTTTAAGAAATTCTCGCGCCCCCAATACGTTTTATTGCTACCTTTATTCTGTACCGGCGCCCTGTGGATGTAAATATGAAAATCGTGTAGAATTTCATACTTGTTACTGCCTACTTTTTCCGCTTCTGTGAATAATTGAATTGACTTACGTGTGACACTGAATGATTTTTAACTGAATTTCGTTATGAATCGTCACGCATTGCTAAATTTGCACACTTTCATGGTAGGTCAGCAACGGTAACCCAGTATGACTGGTCTGAACGTTGACAGACCGTTTCGCGAGCGAATGCGTATAATATTTTGCTAATTCGTAACGAACTGGTCAACTTTGTCTTACTAAAACAGTTATGTTATCTCGATAAGCTGAAATTCATTTTTATTAATATAGTTCATACTAATTAGCGTTTCTTCATTCATTTATATCTTATATTTACGTGTTATGTTTGAACACCCAAATCAACATTAATATAGTCTTACACATGATTGAAAACAGTCTGACAAAGTTCGGATGGTTTTAAGTTTCATACTTGTGCATAGTATGTTGGTAGCACTACGTCGCCTTGTCTGTTATGCTTTGTAGCAGACTTTAAAGCTGTGCGGATAAGCGTAACGAAAAGGTGGGGGGTCTCGCTCGTTTTGTCCACGACTGTACAAGTACAACAAACAAAGGATTACAATCCCTGCAATTTGGGTGAGTTATTGAAGAGAAAGAGCTTCACAATTTGAGGAAGCCAATAACGCACTGGTCCACGTCTACCCTTATGGAAGCAGATATTCGGCTTGGTATTGATAGAGTTGTTGGTTGGATGTTCTGCTGGGGGATATCGTGCCAAATTCCGTGCAACTGGCGCGTTAGATCGTCAAAATCCTGAGGTGGTAGGGGGGCCCTGCCCATGATGCTCCAAAAATTCTCATTTGGGGAAAGATTCGGCAACGTTGCTGGCCAAGGTAGGGCATGGCAAACACGAAGACAAGCAGTAGAAACTCTCGCCGTCTGTGAAGGGCATTATGCTGCTGAAATGTAACCCCAGGATTGCTTACTGTGAAAGGCAACAAAACGGGGCGTAGAATATCGTCGACGTACTGCTGTAGTGTAAGCTTGCAACGGATGACAAACAAAGGAGTCAGCATGGAAAGTCATTGGCTGGTGTACAGCTGCCTTCAGTGATGAGTCCGCTTTGAGTTGCGGCTCAATGAAGGGTGAAACGGTGTCTGGAGACGCCTCGGGTAGCGTTGGGATACCATCCTGGCTTGCCCGCCACATGGCTCGACATGTAGGAGATGCCATTTCATTTCACAGAAGGATCCCTTTGGCTGTCATCCACCACACCCTTACAGCAGAGCGGTAAATCGACAATACTTTTCAGCAAAATAATGCCGACCCACACATGGCGAGAGTTTCCACTGCTTTCTTTGTGCCAGCCAAACCCTAATACCGCCAGCAAGGTCGCAGGATCGTACCCTACAGACAATGGTTGGAGCATTATAAGCAGTTTGCATCGCCCATCTCTGTGTTTTGACGATCTAACGAGCCAGTTGGACATAATTTGGCGCGATATTCCTCAGGAGGATATCCAATAATCCTATCCATCAATGTCAAGCCAATAAGGGCTTACATAAGGGACAGGGTGGACTAACATGTTACTGACTTGCTCAATTTGTGAAGCTCTTTCTCTTGAATAAATCACCAATTTTTTTTTCTGAAACTGTAATCATTGTTTCTCTGTGCATGTACACCACATCTGCCGATTTCTGTCCCATTCAGATAATTCCTCCGTGGCGCGTCGCTTTTGTCGTCTTAGAATGTATTATGCATGGTCTACTCACAGTAATGCGCCTGTCACGTATGTTCGACACCAACATGCAATAACCACTCACAGACGACAGGTACAGCGTTACCAGTTGAGGGTATATGGAGCATGTCGGGAGGACGCGAAAAACAGCAGTCATTGTCGTAATGCGGAAACGGAGCGATTTATGTGTCGTCCAAGAGAGCCTTCTCATTGGCTTTCAAGAAAAGGATGGAAGTATTTCCGAAAAAGCTAGGTTTGTAAACCGTTTGGGTGCCACCGTTGTTAATACATAGCTTTCATGCCAAAACAGCGCTATCCAAAACTGGCGCCAAAGCAACTGTGGCTCACAATGGGCCATAGTCAACAGCAGTGAATGACTGCTATAGAGATGTATACGAGAAAATAGACTTACAACTGTTGAGCAACTGACCTCCCAGATGAACCAAAACGGATACCAATAGTATATCTTCAACGAACATACAGTGAAAGTTGCTACGTATGGGCCTCTCCAGAAGGTCGCCTGATTCATGCACCCATGCTAGCAGCTGTTCACTCGTGACAAAGGCTGAAATTTGCTCGCCACTACCGCAGCTAGACGTTCACTGTGTGGTGGCAGGTTGTGGCTTCAGAGGACTCACGTTTTATACTCCATTGGACAGAAGGCCGTTGGCGTGTACGGTGTGAAACGTCTGAAAGCAAACACCCTGAAACAATCGTCGGAAGAGTGCAGGCCAGGAGGGAGCGTTATGGTCTGCGGAATGTTTTCGTCTTTCTGCAAGGCACAATGGATAAAATCAGGAATACATCTATCATTTGGGACCATACGTCCCCTATATGCAATTTATTTTTCCTTGGGATGATGATCTCCACCAGCAGGAAAACGCAAGGAGTCACACAGTTCCATTGTAAGTGCGTGGTTTGAAGAGCACGAGGGTGAGTTTACCGTACTTTCCCGGCCGCCTTTGTCCCCGGATTAAAACCCAATCGAGAATCTATGGGAAAACCTCAATCAAGCTGTTCGCACCATGGATTCTCAACCGAGAAACCCAGCGTAGATGACCATGGCACTTTTTTTACCTTTTTTTTCTTTATTAAAACAACCATATATGTACATAAGCAAAAAAAAAAACAAAATATTGAAGTGCTGGAACTGATTCAACACGAATTGTATCCTACAATAGACTGAAGAACACATTTCAATATAATGCCATTTGTAAGCTTACAAAATAGAACATAAATAGTAAACTGACAATAGCCTCTTCAGTCCAGACAGAGACATAATCCGAAACGCAAACATATAGTTCCCGTCAGTCACCGAAGTTAAGCGCTGTCGGGCGTGGCTGGAACTTGGATGGGTGACAATCCGGGCCGCCATGCGCTGTTGCCATTTTTCGGGGCAAACTCAGCCTCGTGATGCCAATTGCGGAGCTACTCGACCGAATAGTAGCGGCTCCGATCAAAGAAAACCATCGAAAAGACCGGGAGAGCGGTCTGCTGACCACACGCCCCTCCCATCCGCATCCTCAGCTGAGGATGACACGGCGGTCAGATGGTCCTGATGGGCCGCTTGTAGCCTGAAGACGGAGTTAGACTAGACAGTGTAGGTAAAGTAACTCTGTTACGTTTTCACGACTAAATCACTGAACCCATCTCGATGAAATGTGGCGTGGAAGTAGCTTCAACGATTAAGAAGAACAAAGGCTACTTTAGGCAGTTACAGAAATGAACTCTTTTTTTTTTCTTCCCCCTGAGTCTCAGATATCAACTCTTGTGCCACACAAACACGATATGTTTTTCACTTCATATCTTTTAGTGCACGATGACTATATGTACGAGATCCACTAATCCCGGTTCTAGGCGTTTCAGTCCGGAACCGCGCTGCTGCTACGGCCGCAGGTTCGAATTCTGCCTCGGGCACGGATGTGTGTGATGTCCTTAGGTTAGTTAGGTTTAAATAGTTCTAATTCTAGGGGACTGATGACCTCAGATGTTTAGTCCCATAGTGCTTAGAGCCATTTGAACCATTTTTGAATCCACTAATCCTCTGTGATAAACCCCTTACCGTCTTGCAGGGACTTCCCATAATGTCCATGCAATTCTTTCTTTGGTTTCACAGATCCTCACTGTCGGTCGCCAATTCCTTTGCACATGCTGAACAGATCCTACACCCCTCCATTTGTACAGATCTTGAATATTGCTAGTCGTGAGAAGTCGCCTACCAGGATACTTCACTTGAAAAATTTCTTTACATTCCTTGATGAATCCTTTCTTTAACACTCCACAATATCAATTTGCTATTCTAATGCAGGCTGCCCCATTTCTGTAACAACTCAGCAATACGAGCTTCTCACAACAACTGACGCACGAACACAAACCTGCACTCAGCTTTCCGACAAAAAGCAGCCAACTTTCGAGACAGTGTTGCTACTACACAAGCAATCAACTAGAAATAATTAACAGGTATGTACACTATGTGATCAAAAGTATCCGAACACATGGCTGAAAATGATTTACAAATTCGTGGTGCCCTCGATCGGTTATGCTGGAATACAATATGGTGTTGGCCCACCCTTAGCCTTGATGACAGTTTCCACTCTCGCAGGCGTATATTCAAACAGGTTCTGGAAGGTTTCTTGGGGAATGGCAGCCCATTTTCTAGGGAGTGCTGCACTTCGGAGAGGTATCGATATCGGTCGGTAAGGCCTCACACGAAGTCGGCGTTCCAAAACATCCCAAAGGTATTCTATAGGATTCAGGTCAGGACTCTGTGGAGGCCACTTCATTATAGGGACGTTATTGTCTTGTAACCACTCCACCACAGGCCGTGCATTATGAACAGGTGATCCATCCTGTTAAAAGATGCAATCGCCATCCCCGAATTGCTCTTCAACAGTGGGAAGCAAGAAGGTGCTTAAAACATCAATGTAGGCCTGTGCTGTGATGGTGCCACACAAAACAACAAGGGGTGCAAGTCCCCTTCATGAAAAACACGACCACACCATAACATCACCGCCTTCGAATTTTACTGTAGGCACTACACACGCTGGCAGATGACGTTCACTAAGCATTTGCCATACCCATGTCCTGCCATGGGATCGTCACATTGTGTTGCGTGATTCGTCACACCACACAACTTTTTCCACTGTTCAGTCGTCCAATGTTTACGCTTCTGACACCAAGCGAGGCATCGTTTGGTATTTACCGGCGTGATGTGTGGCCGCTCGACCATGAAATCCAAGTTTTCTCACCTCCCGCCTAACTCTCATAGTACTTGCAGTATATCTTGATGCATTTGGAATTCCTGTGTGATGGTCTGGATAGATGTCTGCCTATTACACGTTACGACCCTCTTCAACTGTCGGCGGTCTCTTTCAGTCAATAGACGAGGTCAGCCTGTGCACTTTTTCGTGCTGTACGTGTTCCTTTACGTTTCCACTTCACTATCACATCGGAAACAGTGGACCTTGGGATGTTTAGAAGTGTGGAAATTTCTCGTACCGACGTATGACATACAAGTGACACCCAATGGCTTGACCACGGTCGAAGTTCGTGAGTTCCGCAGAGCGCCCCATTCTGCTCTCTCACGATGTCTGATGACTACTGAGGTCGCTGATATGGAGTACCTAGCAGTAGGTGGCAGCACAATGCACCTAATATGAAAAACGTATGTTTTTCGGGGTGTCCGGATACTTTTGATCACATAGTGGAAGGTGTTCTGGCTTTGCGTGGGACACTGTATCCTCCTTTGTCTATTCGTTATTCTTTTCCGCTTATAGGATGGCCTCTGCAGTACTCAAGATTTTGTAAATTGAATTTATTTAATTTTGTAGCTTGATGCCTCTTGTGTTACCTCAGTAGTTAGCTGCCTAAGGCAGGGAAGACACATGTGCCACCTATCTGAATTGTGTAAACTTTGTTCTGTGTATGACAATTTTTTAAATGTTTGTGAGACGGGAAGTTGGAACGAGCCCAGCATTTGCCTAAACGAGTGTGGGCAACAGGCTAGAAACCACATTTGGGTTGGCCGGTGTATCAGCCAGAGTAATTAATCTGGCTCACATCCCTGTGTGACAAACTAGTGCGCTGCCCTTTGCGCTATACGAACAGGTCCCTGCTATCTGATATGAAACAAACACAGTTAATGCATTATAGGTGATGCAAGTGTTTTATCAATCCAAATGTACATACAACAACAGAAGAAACGCTAAATAGTGTTTTTGAAAGTATTATTGAGCGGTTTTCTGCAAATGGTTTCATTCCCAATGGCAAAGAGACGCGACATAGTTGTGTACGTTTAGAAGTACTCCACCACTAATAAATGTAACACACGTTGAAGAAATAGTTACTAAGACGGATACTTCAAAACTATTATATGTCCGTAATAATGAGAATTTATTTAAAAAACCGTTGTTGAAGCGAGTATTTCGTTCATAAAGTATGGCATCAAGGGTGCTGCGATCTGTTGCTAACAAGGGAAACTCATCATTGCCCCCCCCCCGCCCCCTCCCCAGATTTAGTGGTAAGGCGGCCCAATACATAGTGCGTCAAAAACCGAACACAGATCAAGCATGAAAACAAGAAGATGATGTATTGAACTGTGAAAAAAGAAGCAAGACAGGAACTGTGAGTAATCCAAGTTGAAGATGTACAATACCTAATACATTTGAATAGCAACGCCATCGTGGTTTATGTGAACGCGGTGTTGGATTGCGAAGGAGGATGTCTGGGTTCAAATCTCTTTCGTGCCCCTTTTTCCACAAAATTACGAACTGTCTGTTCGCTGTATTCAAATGTGTGTCTGTGTCGCGGTGTAACGTACGTCTACAACATCGAGGTGTAAGGAAGGAACCTCCAGACGTACGTACACCCTGTACGTTCTACATATGTGTCACATATTTTGCCTCTTTTGTTTCGTTTTGGAAGTTTTGACTCTTGAATTTCTTTGTTGTAACATAATTCAGTCCCATTTGTTTGTTGTTTTCATTTCTGTAAGAGGTCCATGAGGCGTCACGCGTGCTCTGACTTTGCATCACATCTACTTAGGACGGTAATATGTTCTTACCACGTGACTCATATTGTCTAAGACCGACACCTCGACCATACAACCACGACGCTGTGGCTCTAGCGATTCGCTCGATGCTGCATGCCTTGAACTTGGACCGTTTACTATTTCTATCCTTCTTCTTTATTAAAGTTCAGTACACTTTCTTCCCGTTTTCATGCTTGATCTATGCTCCCTTTTTGGGGGGCTACCCACCGGGCCATTTGACCACTAAATTGGAGGGGCGTACGATGGGGACTATCAGTAGTAAGTAAGAAAACTGTTTTATTTATTTGTTGAACTCCTAGAACAACTCAGTTGAGTGACATTTGCACTTCGAATCAAAGGAAATCTTCGAGAAAAACGAATCGGCTAGGTAACATTTTTGTTCATTACTGTCTTATAGAACAGTGTTCTGGGGAACTCGTGTCAGACAGAAAGTTTTCATTGGTCAGAAATGTACAGTGTGTGGTGCTCACTCACAATCATCTTGGAGACGTCTGTTAAGGAGTTACGCGTTTCGACTTCTTCTTCACAGTATATGTATCCCTCGACGAAAAATGTTGGAAATTAACCCACTGTAATTCAGAATGAACAATTATGTACGTAATTACAGTACTAGAAGGAAAAATGTTAATTATTTCACGTTAAGTCCAAAAAGGCATGCATAATTCTGCCACCAAAATTTTTGACCACCTACCCAATGATATATGTACAATATCTGACCTACAGAAAAGTTAAATTTGAGTATAGACTGGAGAAAATTCTCCTAGACAACATTTCTATTCTGTAGCACGATTTCTACTTATGTAATATGTAAAAGATGTTGGCTGGGGATCAGTAATGTAGATGTGATAAAAAGTGTTAGGTAGGATCACTAATTTACATCTGAGAAAAAGGTAAAAAAAAAAGCCCTAAATGATCAGCACGCAGCTGTATTTACATATGAATTTGTTCTTCTCGTTCTTTTTCGTGTTTGCCCTAACATGTTCTGTTCTTCAGTGCCGCTACTGTCTATCGTTATATCTTATTTGATGTCTGCACGACTTTCTTGGTCTACTTGTTTAATATCGATGTAAAATGGGTTTTTCTACATCATTACGTTTGATAGCACAAGTGAGTCATAGAGTGTGACACTAACTATCTAACGAGTCATATACAATAAGGATGATGTCATCGACAATGGGACAATTGTGTATTAGCTTCGATTTTGCCTTTGTCACTGTGACAGTGTACATTTTTCTGGTAATTACTGCTCACAGCAAATGACTCAGCAGTTAGCTGCCACAGTGTAATCTCGACAACAGATAATGTGCTCCGTTATCAGACTTCTTATATACACATACCAAAGATAGATGCAACCAGTTGGAGACGAGGCAACGTGCAGGTGAGTGTGCAGCGCTCTTCCTCTGTCTCGCTCTCTCTGTCTCCCCTCCCCCCGCCCCATCCTACTTAACTCACACTCAGAAACTAATCCAGCCTGAGAACATACAGCCAGCGCTCGACCTTCATCCTCATTGCGCATGCGCTATTGGTACCGCCGTCTCACTCGTTTAGCTGTTCTGAATGTGCTACCATTTTCTTATTCAATGGCGGGTGTGCGAATCATATGTAAAGGAGATGAGGGAATTTTCAATAACAGTCTTCGTTTATAACGCTATTCTCAAGCACGAACAACATGCTTTAAGGGGCTCCGGAACGCCCTATACTTGCAATGTTAAAATAACGCTTATAAATTACATCTTTCCTCACAAAGTACACTCCTGGAAATTGAAATAAGAACACCGTGAATTCATTGTCCCAGTAAGGGGAAACTTTATTGACACATTCCTGGGGTCAGATACATCACATGATCACACTGACAGAACCACAGGCACATAGACACAGGCAACAGAGCATGCACAATGTCGCCACTAGTACAGTGTATATCCACCTTTCGCAGCAATGCAGGCTGCTATTCTCCCATGGAGACGATCGTAGAGATGCTGGATGTAGTCCTGTGGAACGGCTTGCCATGCCATTTCCACCTGGCGCCTCAGTTGGACCAGCGTTCGTGCTGGACGTGCAGACCGCGTGAGACGACGCTTCATCCAGTCCCAAACATGCTCAATGGGGGACAGATCCGGAGATCTTGCTGGCCAGGGTAGTTGACTTACACCTTCTAGAGCACGTTGGGTGGCACGGGATACATGCGGACGTGCATTG
The DNA here is from genome assembly GCF_023898315.1 of Schistocerca nitens. NCBI lineage: Eukaryota > Metazoa > Arthropoda > Insecta > Orthoptera > Acrididae > Schistocerca > Schistocerca nitens. Next base: position 601,345,380 of record NC_064619.1, on the reverse strand, counting down.
TCCTGTTGGAACAGCAAGTTCCCTTGCCGGTCTAGGAATGGTAGAACGATGGGTTCTATGACGGTTTGGATGTACCGTGCACTATTCAGTGTCCCCTCGACGATCACCAGTGGTGTACGGCCAGTGTAGGAGATCGCTCCCCACACCATGATGCCGGGTGTTGGCCCTGTGTGCCTCGGTCGTATGCAGTCCTGATTGTGGCGCTCACCTGCACGGCGCCAAACACGCATACGACCATCATTGGCACCAAGGCAGAAGCGACTCTCATCGCTGAAGACGACACGTCTCCATTCGTCCCTCCATTCACGCCTGTCGCGACACCACTGGAGGCGGGCTGCACGATGTTGGGGCGTGAGCGGAAGACGGCCTAACGGTGTGCGGGACCGTAGCCCAGCTTCATGGAGACGGTTGCGAATGGTCCTCGCCGATACCCCAGGAGCAACAGTGTCCCTAATTTGCTGGGAAGTGGCGGTGCGGTCCCCTACGGCACTGCGTAGGATCCTACGGCCTTGGCGTGCATCCGTGCGTCGCTGCGGTCCGGTCCCAGGTCGACGGGCACGTGCACCTTCCGCCGACCACTGGCGACAACATCGATGTACTGTGGAGACCTCACGCCCCACGTGTTGAGCAATTCGGCGGTACGTCCACCCGGCCTCCCGCATGCCCACTATACGCCCTCGCTCAAAGTCCGTCAACTGCACATACGGTTCACGTCCACGCTGTCGCGGCATGCTACCAGTGTTAAAGACTGCGATGGAGCTCCGTATGCCACGGCAAACTGGCTGACACTGACGGCGGCGGTGCACAAATGCTGCGCAGCTAGCGCCATTCGACGGCCAACACCGCGGATCCTGGTGTGTCCGCTGTGCCGTGCGTGTGATCATTGCTTGTACAGCCCTCTCGCAGTGTCCGGAGCAAGTATGGTGGGTCTGACACACCGGTGTCAATGTGTTCTTTTTTCCATTTCCAGGAGTGTATTTGAGGTAGGAAGTTGAACTTTTTACAGATTATTTATTGGAATATGGGCTACAACTTAACACAGGGATTTTACAAAATTGTAGTTCAGTTATTAAAGATGATTGTAATGAAAATTCACAACATTTTTTTGCAATTTTTTATTTATATATTCAAAAATATACAGTTTTTTGGAAAAAGGATGTGTTAAATTATGCAGAATGTACTGTGTAACATTTACTGAAAGTTTGAAACAAATATGTTTGGAAGATCCTTAGAAAACATGTAATTAGTATGAGAAAATAAAAGTTTTGGGAATCGAGCGACAAAGATTGGATTAACTTTTTAGTGCATTCCAGGTCCATAGGATGGATTATCTTCATGCTCTGCAAACTCCTTCTCCAACTTCCTCTTGTTCCTCCTCCTGTTTACCCTTGCTTGTATTTCTAGACTCTTTACAGCCCTGTCTGCAGCCCAAAGGCGTTCCTTGTCTAAAGCAAGCATCGCTCGTACCATGTTAGAACCTATCTTCATTCTCATATTTCTAAATACCTTGCACCTTACAATGTTGCCATCATTGAAAGTCGCAACAGCATCATACACACCAAAGTGAAGTGTTTCTATTCCAACAAATACAGTCTTGGGGATTCTCGACCATATAACACTATTTACACTTTCATTGGGGTTTTGAGTTTTTCCGTGAATACACTTTTTCAACAGTTCAGGTGCTGCTAAGTCTCTGAAAATAGGTTTTATCACCTCCATTATTGCATGAGGCAGACTATGCTTATGAGTGTACACTTCACCAGTTAGCAAGTATTTTCTTTCCCACTTTGACTGCTATGGGCAGGTGTACTTGAGAGGTTAGGTTCACTCACTTGGTTATCGTCTTTATTGTTTACAGTAATAACACATACCTTTGGCTTTCCAACATTTCTCCTTTTCTTAAAAGCCTTAAGAGGATTTCTAATAACTTTACTTTTACTCCTTATTATACTTCAACAAAACAGAGACTCAAGAAACAGAATTAATTACGAATATTTTCGAGATAACGACAGAGTAAATAAACATGAAACAATCGACAATCACACCAGCGATATATATTGAACCATCACAGGTTAGCCACAACACATACTTTATCTCACATCACTAAAGTGTACCTGATTAACACGGACGTTAATAATAACACCATTTGACAGCAGTTTAACAGCGGCGCAGTGGGTCACGTCCATGTAGAACACATTTCAAAAAAATTTTAAAAATAGTTGTAGTCTTCGGAATTGAATAAATTATATATCTATTAAAAGGTAATAGTCTGCAGATTCAGAAAACGCAAAAAAGTAAAAATTGAACTTTTCTTGATTTTGAGCCTTTCCGGAGCCCCTTAAAAACTTCAGTGGGGAGACCATAAACAAATAAATCGTAATTGTCGAATTAATTTTCTATATCTTGGTTACGACCTGAGTATTTTCGACTGAATAATGACTGTGGTGTCACCGCCAGACACCACACTTGCTAGGTGGTAGCTTAAATCGGCCGCGGTCCATTAGTACATGTCGGACCCGCGTGTCGCCACTGGCAGTGATCGCAGACCGAGCGCCACCACACGGCAGGTCTCGAGAGACGTACGAACACTCGCCCCAGTTTTACGACGACGTTGCTAGCGACTACACTGACGAAGCCTTTCTCTCAGCTAAGTTAATGGCTACGACCTAGCAAGGCGCCATTAGTAACTTCATGTATCTACAGAGTCGCATTTGTATCTTCAAGAGCGATGTACAACTATGATGGAATAAAGTTAAGTATTACTGCAGCTTCGTACTTTTCTTTATAGCATTCATTACGTATCCTGTTTCAGACTTCACGCCATCCTTCGTGCGCTTATAGCGTGCATTTCGGCCCCCTCAAACACACTGTGTCGGCATCTCTTGTCGACACAACAATGACTACCTTGAGTCTGTGGGCACTAGTATCAAAGGATGAGGGGCTACTGCAGTGGTTCGTTCCCTGATGTTACTGACACAGACGTCTGTTGTGTTTAGTTTAGATGTTTCACTGCTTCATTTTTATACTCATGACGATGTGATATGTTTCGATTGAACAAATATTATATAATGTTTAATTAAAATAGTTTTATATAGCTACATATATACCTTTCTACCCGTCTGCAATTGGTTGGTGTAAGACAGACCGCATTAATGTGTAATGGTTCTAATTGCTCTGATCACTATGGGACTTAACTCCTGAGGTCATCAATCCCCTAGAACTTAGAACTACTTAAACCTAACTAACCTAAAGACATCACACACATCCATGCCCGAGGCAGGATTCGAAGCTGCGACCGTAGCGGTTGCGCGGTTCCGGACTGTAGTGCCTAGAACCGGTCGGTCACCCCGGCCGGCATTAATGTGTAACTGAAATGCTGTTTCTTAGGCATGTTATTTGCAAGGGTAGATACTCCCCATTGTACTGACGTGACCACAGCTAGCCGTATTGTTAATAATTGTGACATTTAAATCTCACTTGGTTTCTTTTTGAACTATAGCATCTACAGATGCTATCTTTCAGGCTTTTAATAATTATTTAATATTTATTGATGTATTTGAGCACGACTGGTTAACAGTTGAATTTAATTAGAACTTGCATGTTATTGGAAAGAGTGACGTTATTGCCAGCACTACTATGTTCGGGGAAGACAGAGTTTTTCTTATTTCACTGTTTACGTTGTGATTTATCCCAGAAACAACCTATTAAAATAAGGCGTCACATCACGTGTCCAGGAGTGTAGTGCTGAACTCGTATTTTGGAGCGAGGGCGTCGAGTTTTCTGGCAAGTGAATGTGAATTAGAACTCGGACCAAGAAGTGGAGACAGCTCAGGGACGAATGTGCTGTAGATAAGTGCTTCTAAACCACGAGGCGTGCAGCTTTGCGCGTCGTGCTGCATTCCCGTCATTTAAAATATTCGTTTATGACATAGCATATGGTGATGAGTGGTCCAAGTGCTTCACAAGCAAGGAAGATGAATCTTGTTCTTCTACAACTGAATTGTTAGACATTTGCCCGTAGCGATACTCAACTTTTACTCTAGCTATCTTGAGTTCTCCCTTCTATGTTCGTATCATCTACATCTATGTCTACGTCTATAGTTTGCAAATCACCGTGAAGTGTGTGGCAGAGTGTACGTTTCCCCGCATCAGTTATTAGGGTTTCTTCACCTTCTATTCACGCACGGAGCGGGGAAGAATGATTGTTTAAATGCCTCTGTGCGAGCTGTAATTATTCTAATCTTGTCCTCAAGATCCCTACGTGAGAGATACGTAGGGGGCTGTAGTATATTCCTAGAGTCACCATTTAAAGTCGGTTCTTGAAACTTTATTAGTAGTCTTTCTCAGAACAGTTTACTTCTATCTTCAAGACTCTGCCAGTTCAGTTTCTTCGGCATGTCCCATGAGTGATTTGTAATCAATGTCCTTTGTAGACTGATCGAATTTCCCCAGTGTTCTACCAATAAATCGAAGTCTGTCAGTTGCTTTACCCACGATTAAGCCAATGTGATCGTTTCACTTCATATACCTACAAAGTGTTACAACTAGGTAGTTGCATGACTTTTGTGGTGTCACCGCCAGACACCACACTTGCTAGGTGGTAGCCTTTAAATCGGCCGCGGTCCGTTAGTACAAGTCAGACCCGCGTGTCGCCACTATCAGTGATTGCAGACCGAGCGCCGCCACACGGCAGGTCTAGTCTAGAGAGACTCCCTAGCACTCGCCCCAGTTGGACTGCCGACTTTGCTAGCGATGGTTCACTGTCTACATACGCTCTCATTTGCCGAGACGACAGTTTAGCACAGCCGTCAGCTACGTCATTTGCTACGACCTAGCAAGGCGCCATATTCAGTTAATATTCTGAACAGATAATATTGTGAACAATGTACCGTCAAGAGCGACGTTCATCATTAATGGATTAAAGTTCAGTATCAAACTGATTCCGTCCGCTTTCTGAATTCTAATTCCTTGTCATGTTCCAGGCCTCACGTCAGTATAGTCCTTCCCTCCCCACGCCAGCCTGCGTGAGCTAAAACGCGTGCATTTCGGCCTCTTCTAGTAACACGGTGTTGGCTCTTCAGCCAACACAACAATTTTGCCAATTCCAACAGACTCATTGAGATTATAGTCATAGAACTCTACGGTTTTTTCGTTTTGTGAAGTGCACAGTTTTACGTTTCTGAACGTTTAAAGCTGTTACTAATCTTTGCACCACTTTGAAATTTTATCGAGATCTGACTAAATATCTATGCAGCTTCTTTCAGACAGTACTTCTTTTTAGATAACTACGTCATCTGCAAAGGGTCTGAGGTGACTATTAATTTCGTCCACAAGGTCATTAAACTACAACATGAAGATGACAAAATACAGCCTGAAGATGAAGCACTGAAGCGTTGAAACTGGTAGCGACAAATAAAATAAAATCACAAGGACGGTTGTAGGTGTTTTTATTTATTTGTCATGAACAGCAAGGTCTCAAAACCCTTCCCTGGGGCACATCCGAAGTTACGTCTGCAGCGTAAGACTTTCAGTGATGATATTTGTATACACATTCTGTTAATGTGTTCAGTTCGTTTCACTGTGTTTGTACAGATTTTATTTCGGAGAGTGTAAGTGTCCAATTCCTTCCTAAAGTCATCATTCTTAAGCGTCTTATTTTAAATTGCGAGCAACTGCAGCTGGATTTACACATTTAGAATGAAGTGATCCGCAATGGTTGTAAAATACTTTTATTGAAAGTCACGACTGTTTTCGCATCAGTTGAAGGCGCATCATCAGGTGATTCGCACAAAAATCAATAAAGAAAAAAATTTTAACAAAGAATTTTTTCTATATTGTCTGAAGTGTAGTGCAGTATAACAATACTTGGAAAGTACACACACAGATTCTGTTTAACAAATCATAGTGGAAAGGTAAATGCCTTAGAGCCGCTCCTCTTCGTTCATGTCAAGTTATAAACACACAGCTCACTAAAAGTTGTGCACAGCATTAAAAATGAAAGGGATAGCGTAGAACTTCTTGTATCCTGCCTAGTTGTCAAAGATGGGCTGTTAGGAAACCTGCTTCTCCGATCGCTTGACAATTCAAGCAAATCGTGTTAAAGAGTTTTATAACGGAATGAATCAATGACAATACTTAACTTTGAGAAATACATAGATGTGTCGCAAGCAAAGGGCGACATGCGATATAATCAATGTCTTTCAATATAGCGATTCCAATACCTGTGAAGTAATACAGTGCATGCTTCTATCCAGGTCGCTGGTCTTGACGCTTCTGTAGTATTGGCAGAAATTGGCCTCTAGCGCTTATTTTCTGTTCGTGTAGAGGCCGCTGACGTCGCGTTCTCGTCCTAGAGAGGGGTCGGTCAGCGTACTATTGGCTACACAAGCGGCAAGACGCAGTCAATACCTTCGCGCGCTGCCGATGGTACTGTTACTAAAGCGTAGTTATTGAACGCAGTTTTCCAAAACTCCTTCACCAGGGAAGACGAATGGAATATTCCAGAATGTGAAACACGAACAGCTGCTAGCATGAGTTTCTTAGAAGTAGATACCTTAGGGGTTGCGAAGCAACTCAAATCGCTTGATACGGGCAAGTCTTCAAGTCCAGATTGTATACCGATTAGGTTCCTTTCAGATTACGCTGATACAATAGCTCCCTACTTAGCAATCACATACACCTCTCGCTCACCGATAGATCTGTACCTACAGATTGGAAAATTGCGCAGGTCGCACCAGTGTTTAAGAAGGGTAGTAGGAGTAATCCATCGAACTACAGACCTATATCATTGACGTCGCTTTGCAGTAGGGTTTTGGAGCATATACTGTATTCAAACATTATGAATCACCTCGAAGGGAACGATCTATTGATACGTAATCAGCATGGTTTCAGAAAACATCGTTCTTGTGCAACGCAGCTAGCTCTTTATTCGCACGAAGTAATGGCCGCTATCGACAGGGGATCTCAAGTTGATTCCGTATTTCTAGATTTCCGGAAAGCTTTTGACACCGTTCCTCACAAGTGACTTCTAATCAAGCTGCGGGCCTACGGGGTATCGTCTCAGTTGTGCGACTGGATTCGTGATTTCCTGTCAGGAAGGTCGCAGTTCGTAGTAATAGACTGCAAATCATCGAGTAAAACTGATGTGATATCAGGTGTTCCCCAGGGAAGTGTCCTGGGACCTCTGCTGTTCCTGATCTATATAAATGACCTGGGTGACAATCTGAGCAGTTCTCTTAGGTTGTTCGCAGATGATGCTGTAATGTACCGTCTAGTAAGGTCATCCGAAGTCCAGTATCAGTTGCAAAGCGATTTAGAAAAGATTGCTGTACGGTGTGGCAGGTGGCAGTTGACGCTAAATAACGAAAAGTGTGACGTGATCCACATGAGTTCCAAAAGAAATCCGTTGGAATTCGATTATTCGATAAATAGTACAGTTCTCAAGGCTGTCAATTCTACTAAGTACCTGGGTGTTAAAATTACGAACAACTTCAGTTGGAAAGACCACATAGATAATATTGTGGGGAAGGCGAGCCAAAGGTTGCGTTTCATTGGCAGGACACTTAGAAGATGCAAGTCCACTAAAGGACAGCTTACACTACACCCGTTCGTCCTCTGTTAGAATATTGCTGCGCGGTGTGGGATCCTTACCAGGTGGGATTGACGGAGGACATCGAAAGGGTGCAAACAAAAAGGGCAGCTCGTTTTGTATTATCACGTAATAGGGGAGAGAGTGTGGCAGATATGATACGCGAGTTGGGGTGGAAGTCATTAAAGCAAAGACGTTTATCGTCGCGGCGAGATCTACACTCCTGGAAATGGAAAAAAGAACACATTGACACCGGTGTGTCAGACCCACCATACTTGCTCCGGACACTGCGAGAGGGCTGTACAAGCAATGATCACACGCACGGCACAGCGGACACACCAGGACCCGCGGTGTTGGCCGTCGAATGGCGCTAGCTGCGCAGCATTTGTGCACCGCCGCCGTCAGTGTCAGCCAGTTTGCCGTGGCATACGGAGCTCCATCGCAGTCTTTAACACTGGTAGCATGCCGCGACAGCGTGGACGTGAACCGTATGTGCAGTTGACGGACTTCGAGCGAGGGCGTATAGTGGGCATGCGGGAGGCCGGGTGGACGTACCGCCGAATTGCTCAACACGTGGGGCGTGAGGTCTCCACAGTACATCGATGTTGTCGCCAGTGGTCGGCGGAAGGTGCACGTGCCCGTCGACCTGGGACCGGACCGCAGCGACGCACGGATGCACGCCAAGACCGTAGGATCCTACGCAGTGCCGTAGGGGACCGCACCGCCACTTCCCAGCAAATTAGGGACACTGTTGCTCCTGGGGTATCGGCGAGGACCATTCGCAACCGTCTCCATGAAGCTGGGCTACGGTCCCGCACACCGTTAGGCCGTCTTCCGCTCACGCCCCAACATCGTGCAGCCCGCCTCCAGTGGTGTCGCGACAGGCGTGAATGGAGGGACGAATGGAGACGTGTCGTCTTCAGCGATGAGAGTCGCTTCTGCCTTGGTGCCAATGATGGTCGTATGCGCGTTTGGCGTCGTGCAGGTGAGCGCCACAATCAGGACTGCATACGACCGAGGCACACAGGGCCAACATCCGGCATCATGGTGTGGGGAGCGATCTCCTACACTGGCCGTACACCACTGGTGATCGTCGAGGGGACACTGAATAGTGCACGGTACATCCAAACCGTCATCGAACCCATCGTTCTACCATTCCTAGACCGGCAAGGGAACTTGCTGTTCCAACAGGACAATGCACGTCCGCATGTATCCCGTGCCACCCAACGTGCTCTAGAAGGTGTAAGTCAACTACCCTGGCCAGCAAGATCTCCGGATCTGTCCCCCATTGAGCATGTTTGGGACTGGATGAAGCGTCGTCTCACGCGGTCTGCACGTCCAGCACGAACGCTGGTCCAACTGAGGCGCCAGGTGGAAATGGCATGGCAAGCCGTTCCACAGGACTACATCCAGCATCTCTACGATCGTCTCCATGGGAGAATAGCAGCCTGCATTGCTGCGAAAGGTGGATATACACTGTACTAGTGGCGACATTGTGCATGCTCTGTTGCCTGTGTCTATGTGCCTGTGGTTCTGTCAGTGTGATCATGTGATGTATCTGACCCCAGGAATGTGTCAATAAAGTTTCCCCTTCCTGGGACAATGAATTCACGGTGTTCTTATTTCAATTTCGAGGAGTGTATTTACGAAATTTCAATCACCAACTTTCTCTTCGGAATGCGAAAATATTTTGTTGAGCCAAACCTACGTAGGTAGGAATGATCATCAAAATAAAATAAGAGAAATCGGAGCTCGAACAGAAAGGTTTAGGTGTTCGTTTTTCCCGCACGCTGTTCGGGAGTGGAATGGTAGAGAGACAGTATGATTGTGGTTCGATGAACCCCCTGCCAAGCACTTAAATGTGAATTGCAGAGTAATCATTTACATGTAGATGTAGATGTAGACGTCTTCTTCACAGCTCTGTCTGCTCTACGGTTCCCGACTGGCGTGTCGGCGCTTGACCTTTTCACAAAAGATAGTACAATAAAAGCTAAACTGGGAACGTAAAGACCTATGACAATAAAACAGTGGCTGAGGGAATAATGCCTATCTGCTCAGCGAGTAAAAATTTGGTAAAAATCCCTCATGTCGAAGATCTGTCTGCGCATTCAGCGTGAAATCAGGAGATCCTTTTAGAGCACAGTAAATCTCAACCTCTTCAAAAAGAGCGTACCTTTGCTTTCGAAATGTATTACCTGCATATTCTTTTGGATGCCAGATGACCAGACTGTGAACTGTTATTAATTGTTGCACAGATCACCTGAAAATCGCGGATCGTTTCATTCAAAATCATCATTCTTGTTTATGTATAGGCTGTTATACCGTTTTACTGCTCTCACAAAACTCATTTCTCCTGCCTGAAATCTACTCTCTTGTTTACTGCGACCCACAACTCACTTTCGTACACTAAAGTAGGAACAGTAATGCTGCTACAAAATTTCAAACGTGTCTCAGACGTCTGTTTTATTGTTCAAGCACCTATTCATTCAGTCACATGTATTTGAGAGTTTTGCTACTTTCTTTTCTGCATCTCTATCAAATTCATATGTAATGTCACATTCTACTTACAAGGGGAGGCCGCCAATTGTGAAATTCAGATTCGATTCATACTGCGCATAATAAAAGGTCATGGCCAGAGGTGTAATGTGGCAAAGCACCAAGATGCACTTCTCAGCCGTTGTCGAGAAAAATCGACAGTTAAAAGAAACCGTTGCGGTGAAATATTTTCTACGATTAATAATTTTCTATAGCGTCGTGGCGCAGCGGTGAGCGCTCGGGTTCGTAATCCGAAGGTCGCCGGATAGAATCTCGCGCCATGCAACCTTTTTTTATTATTAGTTTTTTGTAATTCAAATATTATATATATATATATATATATATATATATATATATATATATATATATATAAACTATTAATGAAATGCTTATGCATGTTGGTGAAGGCGGATCGCTCTCCAATTGTACCGCCTCCATTTTTTCGTTTTTTTAACAGGGTGTACCAAAGCTCTCCCGTCCGCACTGATTTTCGACGATGTTATAAGTTGCGCTAGGGACCGCATCTACCTTCTTTCGAAGTTAGCAGGCAACTACGCTGTTATGCGGCTGCTCGGTTCGGCCCATTCAACATCTGTCCTTCAAGTGTAACGAGCGAGTAACGGAGTTTATATTTCATACCTGCCGCAGCAAATTTGTGTTCGTGGGGTCTCTATTCTAATTCGAACGTTTGACTTACGCTATACGTATTCGTTTCGGAATACCGTTTCTACGTCTTCCGTTAACTATACGTGGTTGACATTATGAAGACAATTAATAACATTTGTGAAATACAACTTTGTGTGCGGAAAACATAATGATGTTCGAAGTCGCCAGTTTTTCCACGACAAAAGACTTTCAACAACTTATTATATGCATAATTGTTGCAACTGATTGCCGGGAATTAGAATTACAAAAAACAAATACTAAAAAAAGAAAGGTTGCATGGCGCGAGATTCGGTTCGGCGACCTTCGGATTACGAACCCGAGCGCTTACCGCTGCGCCACGACGGTGTAGAAAATTATTAATCGTAGAGAGTATTTCACCGCAACGGTTTCTTTTAACTGTCGATTTTCTCGACAACGGCTGAGAAGTGCATCTTGGTGCTTTGCCACATTACACCTCTGGCCATGAGCTTTTATTATGCGCAGTATGAATCGAATCTGAATTTCACAATTGGCGGCCTCCCCTTGTTAGTTACAATATTTAACTTCTTCTACTGCTAAAATAGAAATTATTATATTCTAATATTAAGTAAAGGGAATAGTGATCCTCATGTATTAATTCTCCGAACACATGGGGCAAAAAGCTTCTGTCCTTGCGTTTCCGCCGGCCAGGGTGGCCGAGCGGTTCTAGGCGCTACACTCTGGAACCGCGCGACCGCTACGGTCGCAGGTTCGAATCCTGCTTCGGGCATGAATGTGTGTGATGTCTTTCGGTTAGTTAGGTTTAAGTAGTTCTAAGTTGTAGGGGACTGATGACCTCAGATGTTAAGTCCCATGGTGCTCAGAGCCATTTTTGAACCTGCGTTTCCAATAACCAGGAGAAGAATAGGGAACAATATGGTGGTGAATTTAAAACTTCACAAAAATTCATCTCTCAGTATTTCTCGGCGTGATTGACTAGTGGTGTACCTCCATGTGTTCAGTCGAGTTTGAATTTCCATTCTCGCACTGTTTCGTGTCTCTGTAGCCACATTCAAGCCCAAATCCGAAAGTAGAGCCGTCAATGAAGCACATTTAAAACTGAGAGCGCAATTACTACGAACCCCAGCGTACAGCCAGAACAGAACTTAACTCCTGGATAGAGAGCGCAGCTGTTTGTACACACATAGAATATTCCAGAATATGCAAATACGTGTAATCGCCGCCTGGATTACAAGCAGATTGTGAACTATCGCTGGCTTGGCGCCGATGTTTATAGCGGATTGATAGCTCTACTGCGGACGCCCGCTATGCCCTTTGAGGCTCTTTTGACGTCCAGATCTCGCAATGATATTCTGTGAAACGCACATTCTCTCAGCGTTCCCCTGCTCTGGATGTGGTGACCTGCGAAATCTTAATAAAGTAACTGCCAGACCTCAAGCCTTGTTTCAACTGAAACATTTCGTCCCTCTTTATCACATTTCCCAACATCTTTATTTCAATAGGCTCCCGTCAAGAAAACTAAAACATGTTCTGCGTCATGTAAAGGACGGTATAGGTCTACAAAAGCCAGGTGCTTACCGCATTCCTTGCGAATGTGGTATGTGTCGCTTGGGACAGACTATTAGAACAGCCGAGGAAAGATGGAAGGAACATCGGCGACATATCCGACTATAACAACGAAGCACATCATCTGTCGCCGAGCACTGACTCGAATATTGTCATGTAATGAAACATTGCGATTCAAACGCCAATTTTTCTGGGACTGAGTAACTAAGCAGTCTGTCGAAATAAAGATGTCGCAGAACCTAATAAATCGGGAAGGAATGTCTCAGTTTAAGCAAGACGACATCAACAAATAGATCACGCTTGGTTGGAGTCGAGTCAGCGAATACACATAACAGCACAACTCGGAACACCTCAAGAATGTGCTGCACTGAGCGTTTCGGTCAGAAAACGTGATCGACTTATTGTCCTTCGTGTTCGACGGTCACATTTATCATCTTCGTCGGGAGCAACTGTGTGTAAAAGATACTTTGAAAAACTGTTACTGCAGTTTCTCCCTGTGTGTTTAGTTACTGTCATGGTTTACACTAGCATTTACATCGTGCAAACGACGAACGCCTCTACCACTAATACTAAAAGCTCAGACATCATTGCGCAATTGACCTCTAACGAAACACCATGTTCTTGATTAAACACCAGATCGGAATTTCTGACCGGCATACCGAATATACAGAGATACATGAAACTGCGACGCAGCGGAAACACCATGTTGTTAAACTAGCACGACGTCATTCTGATTATAACCGAATTTGGTTCAAATGGCTCTGAGCACTATGGGACTCAACTGCTGAGGTCATTAGTCCCCTAGAACTTAGAACTAGTTAAACCTAACTAACCTAAGGACATCACAAACATCCATGCCCGAGGCAGGATTCGAACCTGCGACCGTAGCGGTCTTGCGGTTCCAGACTGCAGCGCCTTTAACCGCACGGCCACTTCGGCCGGCTAACCGAATTTAATGGCCTGTCTTCCTTTACTATTTCTCTCCCTGAGTATGTTTTCATTATAAATGTTTCATAACGTCGGAGAAAGTCGGCAACATAGGTTCAGTCCTCGACTGGTTTTGTGGCTTGCAACTGGCGCGCACTAAATTTTGATGTTTCTGAGTCTATACAGGCTTCTGAAGTTATCGAACGCCATGGGCAACTTTTTTCTTTCACTACAGATTCTTCACAGATTCTCACTCGAAGTTTTTTAAAATCTGATGAAGTTTGCGTACTTTGGTCATATATAAAAGCATTATCTGAACAGCATCATTTTTTCCAAAACATTTCATATCATCTGGTAAGATGACTTCAGCTATTATTTTAAGTGCCTTTTCAATAACTTTTACATAAACTCGACATTCCTTCTGTAGTTTCCTCAGTCTCTGTTCTGAACAGGCATGTTAACTGAACTGTTTGCTGTTCATATTCTTTCCCACTTTCAGTGTACAGAGGAAAGAGTCTCGGGTAGCAGCAAGAAAATTTTGTGTGTTAAAAGTTATGTTATTTTGGTATTTCCGGATATTTTTTGTACTTCAGTTGCTTAACACCGGCAACAGTTTTTTAGTACTTAACTGTGTGACATTATCAATACAAAACAGAGAGTGACATATATGGGCCACAGACTCACGACCATGCTCATTTCCTCCTCATTAATATGTAACTCTACTTTCATTGCAATAGGTCTGTAGGAACTTGCTATGAGCTGCAAGTCCTCTTTGGTACCACTGATTACAACAACTTCGTTAGCATATGCTAGCCGATTTATTGTGTTATACCATCAATAACGTACAGAGTTACAACACTCAGGATTGGCCTAACCAAAGACTGCGGGCTGATTCCAGAGGGAAGCCGTCGGCTGACGGTAGTGTGTTCGCTGCCGTACTTTTCTCGCAAGTTTTGAGCCGTGTACTGCACCTGGACACGAAACCATATCCTTTAATTTTACTCTCTTCACGATTTCAGATATCCCAGAACGCCTGTGTTACTTTCCCAACTTCACAGAGGTTCTTCTACATACCTTGCGGAGTTAGCGCCTCTGAAAAATTGGATACTGCGGAGAAATGGCTTAGTCACCGGCTAGTGAATTGATTGCAGAATCCATCTTGCCACCTGCAGCTGAGTGTGCACTAATTTAAAAGTTCCTGCTAGGTTACAATTTATGCTCTTCTACTATCTGATAACACGAGACAATCCGTGAGAGTGCCAGATTTAAACATCAATTTCACGTACATTCTTTATTTTTAAATTATCAGAGTTGCTAAAAACGATTTATTTGCATCTCTCAATACTTCTTTCCATGTTTCTTTTGGAGAATGCTCATGGAAGGGTAGCAACAGTTTCCTACGCACATGCCACGCAGTTCCAGTAATTTTTGGACCAGAGGTTTGTGGTCGCGGACCTGCAGGCAAATAGCGTCCCATATGTGTTCCACTGTGTTCACATCACGCAAATTTTGTGCCCAAGACATCAACCTGTGTTCACTATCAAGTAAGCACACTCGGCGAAAAGCTGGTAACCCCCAATAGGCATCCCGTTAAATATCGTGTAATAACGCCTCGCGGGTAAGCAGATAGCAGACAGTTTCATATGAAGAATGTTCACGAAATGTAGTCCATCGACAAATGACTTACAAAACACTCGTTCGACTAATACGTGAATGTTGCTCGTCAGTCTGGGATCCATATCAGGTAGCACTGATAGAGGAAATAAAGAAGATTCGAGGAAGAGCAGCACGTTTCGCTACAGTTTCATTCAGTAATCGCGAAAACATCACGGATATACTGAGCAAACTCCAGTGGAAGACGCTGCTAGAGATACTTTCTGCACCACAGTGTGGTCTCCTGTTAAAGTTCCAAGAATGTAAGTTCCTGGAAGAGCCAACAATTACACTAATTCCTCCTGCGTATATCTCTCGGAAGGACCATGATGATAAGATTACAGAGTTTAGAGCTCATACAAACACTTACCAGCAGTCGTTCTTCCCATGAGCCATTCGCGACTGGAACAGGTGAAGGGTAAATGATAATGGTACACGAAATACCCTCCGCCACATATCGAGAAGTGGCTTGCGGAGTATAGGAGAAGATGTGGATTTAACGCTTGTACCCTTGGCAATGGCCCCCATTCGGCGAGTAGGAGTGTCCATACCTTTCTTTAGGTATGCCATACACATCTATATTCACGCCTTCCTAGTGAAATCTGGTAGAGGTACCAAATTAAGAGGCTGCTGATTGCAACGTTGCACTCACTATCGAAAAAAGTCCGAGGCATTTCCTGCGGGATTAAGTTGGGATGCTTTAGCGGGCCATTAGCGTCTAACAGCGTGCATGAGTGTTCAAAAAATGGTTCAAATGGTTCTGAGCACTATGGGACTCAACATCTGAGGTCATCAGTCCCCTAGAACTTAGAACTACTTAAATCTAACTAACCTAAGGACATCACACACATCCATGCCCAAGGCAGTATTCGAACTTGCGACCGAAGAGGTCGCGCGGTTCCAGACTGAAGCGCCTAGAACCGCTCGGCCACACCGGCCGGCCCATGAGTGTTCATCAAGCTAGGTATATATACGTACAGTCCCTTAAACAGGGCTGTCGTCGTCTTGGAAGATGGTAATATTCACAGCATACTCATGGAGAAGATATACACTGAGGTAACAACAGTCATGGGATAGCGATATTCAAATATACAGTTGGCGGTAGTATTGCGCACACAAAGTACAAAAGGTCAGTGAATTGGCGGAGCTGTCATTTGTATTCAGGCGATTCATGTAAAAAGTTTTCCGGCATGGTAAGGGTTGCACGACGGAAATTAATATACACTGAACGCGGAAGCCGGCCGGGGTGGCCGAGCGGTTCTAGGCGCTACGGTCTGGAACCGCGCGACCGCTACGGTCGCAGGATGTGTGTGATGTCCTTAGGTTAGTTAGGTTTAAGTCGTTCTAAGTTCTACGGGACAGATGACCTTAGAAGTTAAGTCCCACAGTGCTCAGAGCCATTTGAACCATTCTGAACGCGGAATGACAGTTGAAGCTAGACGTATGGGAGATTCCATTTGGGTAATCATTAGGGAATTCACCACGGACAGCGAAGTGGCAGACGGCCGTTACTTAACGACCGAGCACAGCGGCCTTTTGCGTAGAGTTGCCAGTGCTAACAAACAAGCAAGATTGCGTGAAATAATGACAGTATTCAATCTGGGACGTACGACCAACGTATACGTTACGACAGTGCGGCGAAATTCGGCGTTGATGGGCTATGGTAGTAGACGAACGACGCGAGTGCCTTCGCTACCGATACTACATCTCGTGGTCTCGTGACCATATCGGTTGACCCTTGACGAAGACAGTGGCCTGCTCAGATGTGTCCTGATTTCAATTGATAAGAGCTGATTCTAGGATTCGAGAGTGACGCTGAGCCCACGAAACCATGAATCCAAATTGCCAACAAAGCACAACGCAAGCTAGTGGTGCCTGCATAATGGTGTGGGCTGTGTTTATTACGTGGAATTGACTGGGTCCTCTGGCCCAACTGAACTGTTCATTGACGGAAATAGTTCTGATCGGCTATTTGGAGACCATTTGCAGCAATTCATAGACTTCACGTTTCCAAACGACGATGGAATTTTTATGGATGACAATGCGCCAAGTCACTGCGCCACAGTTGTTCAAGATTAGTTTGAAGAACAATTTGGACAATTCGAGCGAATGATTTGGCAACTCAGATCACCAGACATGAATCCTATCGAACATTTATGGAGCATAATCGAGAGGTCAGCGCCTGCACCGGCAACACTTTCGCTGTTATGGACGACCGTAGAGGCAGCATGCAAGGGACTTCCTGCGACGCCATGTCGAGTTGCTGCACTACGCCGGGCAAATGGAGGTCCGACACGATATTAGGAGGTATTACATGACTTTTGTCTCATCAGTGTAGAAGAAAGGGCACCATTTGGTCCATGAGGTCGTTGAAGTAAACATCCCAGTTCGTGTTCATCGTAACTTGAATGAGTGTTGCCAAGTCACTGTAAGGAACACAAGCCCAAAAGATCACAGAACACACTCTGGCCTGAACTACACTCTCCACTAGTTGGTGTTATAAGCCTCGTTGGGCCATTGAGGCTCTCCTAGTCCTGCATCACTTGGTAATGGGTAAAAGCCCGACTCATCGGACCGAACTACACGTCTCCTGCTAGCTACCGTCCAATTTCTGTGCTGATCGACTCACTGACTTCAAGCAGCTTCATCTGCCGCCATGAACAATGCCCTTTTGCGAGGTACCTGACTCCAAGACTCCAGTTTCTTCGCAATCTTCGCATGGAATCTGATTGTGATGAACCTACCTTAAATGACAGCAGCAGTCCCAGCTGTGTTAGAAACGATTGTCACTGACAGTGTGTGGTATTTATCTCTGGTCCGTGTCAGGAAGGCTCCTCTTTCGAAAACTGCTCCTACGCCAAGTTGCATAGCCGCAGTAATACACCATTCTTTCTCGATATGTTTAACAATACGCTTTGACCATCAACAAATCGGCCAGTTGCACTCATTGATGAGGTAATGGACCCCTCCAAACACTATATCACGTTTCTGCCATGTCTCCACTTGGCCTATCTCATTACGTTGATTCCATACACTGACAGACATGTACGCTACTTCACTGTCATGATTTCTGTCACTGTGTTCGGGTCGTATGATCGTCTGGTGCCAGTTGTAGACCGCCTACAGTGATCCAAAGACACCAGCGTGTTCATTTAAGGGGGTGACACATAATTCGTCAAATGAGCTTATTTTTCTACCAAGTTAGCAGAGGCAGGGGGACATGAAAAGATAACGTGCTATTTGACAGAAAGATTCCAGAATGAGATTTTCACTCTGCAGCGGATTTTGCGCTGATATGAAACTTCCTGACAGATTATAACTGTGTGCCGGACCAAGACTCGAAATCTGGACCTTTGCCTTTCGCGGGCAAGTGCTCTACCAACTGAGCTACCCAAGCACGACTCACGCCCCGTCCTCACAGCTTTACTTCCGCCAGTACCTCGTCTCCTACTTTCCAAACTTCACAGAAGGTAGGAGACGAGGTACTGACAGAATTGAAGCTGCGAGGGCGGGCCGTGAGTCGTGCTTGGGTAGCTCAGTTGGTAGAGCACCTGCCTGCGAAAGGCAAAGGTCCCGAGTTCGAGTCTCGGTCCGGCACACAGTTTTAATCTGGTAGAAAGATGTTGATGATGACGATTATTTCCTTTACATCTGCGGCAAAAGCTTCTTTCACACATGGCAGCAGTGGCCTTAATGGCTACGAACACCAATTTCATTTCTTTACTACACACGCTCATTTGGCATACGCCTATTGGACGACAGCGACTGTTTGCTTTGCTTCACAGAAAAAGAAAGAGCGGTGCGATTAGACAGACAAGCAAGAAAACTCAATTCAGCTACTTCTGGTTCTGTTTCAGAGTTTTCAGCATGGCCTTCTACGCTGAGTCGTGGCTCACCGAGCTGTTGGTAGGCGTGTCGCTGGTGGTGGTGGCAGTGTATGTGTGGTTCTCCCACTCGTACAAGTACTGGAAGAAGAAGGGCGCACCTTACCGGGAACCGCAGTTCCCTTTTGGCACTGCCAAAGATATTATTTTGGGCAAGCGGTCGTTAGCACTGGGCTCGTCTGACATGTACCGACAATTCAAAGGTAAGATGAAATGAAAACATTTCTTAAATCGAAACTTCCTGGCAGATTAAAACTGTGTGCGCGACCGAGACTCGAACTCGGGACCTTTGCCTTTCGCGGGCAAGTGCTCTACCAACTGAGCTACCGAAGCACGACTCACGGCCGGCACTCACAGCTTTACTTCTGCCAGTACCTCGTCTCCTACCTTCCAAACTTTACAGAAGCTCTCCTGCGAACCTTGCAGAACTGGAAACATCCCCCAGGCTGTGGCTAAGCCATGTCTCCGCAATATCCTTTCTTTCAGGAGTGCTAGTTCTGCAAGGTTCGCAGGAGAGCTTCTGTAAAGTTTGGAAGGTAGGAGACGAGGTACTGGCAGAAGTAAAGCTGTGAGTGCCGGCCGTGAGTCGTGCTTCGGTAGCTCAGTTGGTAGAGCACTTGCCCGCGAAAGGCAAAGGTCCCGAGTTCGAGTCTCGGTCGGGCACACAGTTTTAATCTGCCAGGAAGTTTCATATCAGCGCACACTCCGCTGCAGAGTGAAAATCTCATTCTGTATTTCTTAAATCCATTGTGATCTCCGTGATAAGTCATTGAGGTAATGTACGTCCTTTCAGTTAAATCCCACCACGGAATAGGTATTCGTCATTCGTCTTTACTGGAAATGCTCTGTAACGTAGTATCAACTGAGATGTATGCATTTGATCCAACAAGAGTGCGACTCTTCTTATTTAAAAAAACATCTCTAAAACAGTGATTTATATCACAAACAGTCCACTTGACGGACGAAAATTTCTTAACCCCAAGCAGTATTTTATGTTAGGAGAGGTGGAGGAGGGGTAAATGGTAACACTTCTTCCCCCAGGTGTTGCAACTACGACGGATGTTTGAGAAGCTATTTTTGCTTCACCTCACTATGATAACGGTTGTACTCGTATAAAGTTGATAGTGCTTTAGCATTTCATGGAATGAGGCCACTGGAGAGAGGAGGCATGTGACCTTTGTAATGGATTGCATCGTAGAAATCGATATCTAGGTCATGTGTTAGTTGAAAAAACTTTACGGCTGATTTTGGCTTTGCAGCCTTCATTAGATTCAATGACACAATGACATCTAGCCACTACACGTTTTATGTTAATAAAGTGTTCTGTATTGACTGTGATTGTACTCATATACATCACTGCTGTACTCATTGGATGCGTTGATGGTTGCAAAGCTGAAACAAGTCATGAATTTTAATACATTAATATGTGGCTAAGTCCTTGATTCCTATAGTTTAGTGCTATGGCATTTTATAAACAACTGCTCGTGACCCTCGTTTCGAGTGCAGCTTTGTATTCACGGTATTCATTGGCTTGCAGTTCCGCCTAGTATCCTATAAAGATACCAGGAGTCCTTCATATTATACTGCAATATTTCTGAAGGTGACTGAAAAGTTTTCCCTATAGTGTTTGATTATGGTCTGCAGCTACAGAGGTATGGAGGCTACGTGGGACGAGATCAGAGCGGTCCCCACTCTGGTGTTGAGGTGTTATCTGTAGATGGTGGCACCTTTGGGTCTCCGTGACTGGCAGACACTGTGAGTACTAGAAATACCACGTCCACAGAAGAGAGGGCAGCTAAGTCCATGTTCTGGCACATGGTCGGAAGAACCCAGGCGCTCCTGCCATTGGCAGAGAACGTGGAGAGGGCAACCGCCTTGGCTGACCTGAGTGACCACCATAAATATTAAATAAAACAAATTTCAATGAAAACTGAACCAGCAAGCAATAGAAAAGTTAATAACATAGTTATAAAGAGATAAACAAGACGAGTATGTAGGTGAAAGCGCGCCTTCGGTCTGAAAAGGAGTTCTTAAGTTAGTGAATTTCAGAGCTTTTGTAACTATACTGAACTCTGAAAATTAGTATCTCGACAACGCCTTGTGAGATTTTCACAAACTAAATGTGTACAGATAGGTTTTATTGAATACTATTGGAATGTAATGGCAGATTTTTAGTAAACATTATATACTTAAAAATACATCATATAATATGCATTCTCCAGATAAAAATGTGGATCTATAGGTAAATAATTAATAAAATGCGAGGCATATCCGGAAAGCAAGTACTATTTTGGGAAAAAACTCATAAAACCATTTTACCTAAATCAAAATTTATACATTATTTTAGATGGCATTGTTTGGATCAGCTAGATATCAGTAAAGTAAATTTAGCAAAAAAAAAAAAAAAAAAAAGTCTGGATTGCACATTCATGAATTAAAATGTCACCGGTTTTGGCCTCTAGTAGTAGCCCATCTGCAGATAATGCACTATGCAGCTGATGATGATGATGGTGCTTGAAACAGCTCTGCTGACTTCAGTCACAAAACTGTATTGTGTGGAACATTAATTTAAAACTTACACTGAATGAACTTTGTTTTATTTTAATTTTTACTAGAGGTATACGCATTACTTAACTTGAGATACTGCTATTCTTTGCTTTGAGCTGTCACACCGTGGCACTTTGATTCCATAATAAACAATTACTAAGTTGACACAGTGTTAAGTAAACAATGAATGAACTCAGTTTAGTTGACAAAGAGAATACTGTGAGTCGTGAACACTATTTTTCATCGTGTATTCCTGACCAAGATCACCCATACAACAGTTTGTGGAGGGTGGGACGGGTAACCTGTGAGTGTGAGGTGTTTTTAACTTTTCTGAAGGTGAATAGTGACAAGTAAGTATCCATAAGAAAGTTTCAGTAACGATTCAGTTAAAAAACTACATAATACCAGCTTTTAAACCATGGCTGCACTATATTTTTTCCTTTCCCTGAAGGGGAAAGGACTCCCTTATACCTCAACTAATGCAGTTTCACCCAAACTATGAATATGGGATGGCATCTTATGCCACCAAAGCCAGAAATGCCACAGCAACCCCGACCAAAGACTGCCATGGCGGGGTTGATCATTTAGAGACCCTGAGCAGAAGTGTCAGCTCCCGACAGCAGAGTTCACCCACAGCAGAGGTAGGCATCGGGGAATTTGCCGGCACAGGTGATGGCGGATGAGCGACTGCACACCCTGCACAGGAACAGAGACGACCAGAGTGGAAGGCGGTAGAAGCTGGAGTACGACACACATGATGACTAAAGTGGCTGCACTTGTGAGCCCATAAGGTACCCCACTAGATTGCCTGCTTTTCGAAGGCTCCTAATTCCTCCTCACCAGACTCAGCACGGGTGGTGGTGCTGCGTCCAAGGCCCCAAGGTGGAACCACCTGTTCCATAGAAGTGTGTAGACCGCTAGAGAGGCAGATGGGAGTCCGACATAGGTCCCCCCTCCAGGCTGCACACTAAAATACCTCCACTGAAAAACGAGCAATATTTATACGAGACTAGCTTGTGCTTGTTGTGCTGCCATACTAGTTTCTGCGCCCCAAGTCATAACATTGCTGCGGCCTGGATATGGTGAAATTGGACCATCTTAGTCGTAGCTGTTCGATCTCTATGCTGCATTCGTGATTTCGCACTTCAGGTTGCCCAGCTTGGCTATGGTGTGAGATAACTGGCTAGTGATCCACCTGTAATACTTGCGGTTATCAGCGGTCTCCCCTTGTCGAAATTCCGCTTTGCTCTTTTGTCTTAAGTTGCTTTTCTTTGCTTCATTCGTCGCAAAGGAAGGTGTCTGAATTTTTACATGGCTGCACCCAATATATTAATTGGCGACCCAAGAGCTAAGAACAATGATGAAAATGAGATCAGTGGATCACGTTAAATCAAATTAGGGTGAAAAGAGGTTTATGACGCTGAAACGCGTACGTAATTATTTTAAAAGACGTACGCAGTTGTGTGTGTGTAACGTTCCGTATTTGACAATGATAGTAATCTGATTGAGAATAAGTAAGACAGAAAATTGATCAAATTAAAACTACTCCTCTCACGAGTTATAAATAAATCAATTCTCAACCACCTGACTGCGAGTTTTAAAATACCCTCAAACGTCTCCTAACAACAGTTCTGCAAAGCTCTTATACGCAACAGACAACTTACCTCGCCCTGCCGCGGCAACTGTGCGATCAGAAACATGAAAAAATATTTCTAATAGCAATACTGTGAGCCATACAGGGTGCCATGCATGATAAATTGCAATAAATACTGCCATACTTTTACATACAGAAACTGAATGATCAGGAGGGGTTTGGTCAACTAACCTTAAGCGACGTAAAGAAAAATGAAAGAAACCAATAAAAACTTTTAATTTTCCTATACTCAGAAAATTGATGATTTAAATGCTGACAAACTTTTCGAAGTCTTTTAATTACTGCACAATACTAAATACTCAGTAAAAGCATTTCTGGCCACAACAAATTTACGAATATTACTTTGACTGTATGCATGCATAAATCTGACAAAATCCCTCCAGTGTGCAAGCAACCAACAACTGCGAGCAGCGGAAAGGCAGATTACAAAAAAATAAAAATAAAAACCTTCGATTACTACCAAACTCTTCTCCGAAGCTACTAGAACGGTCACGGCAGGCTGCGACCTCGCAGCTTCACTCCACCGCACCCTGTGTCCGAACACTTCCGACTCCCCTCGACAACTGCTCGCTCGCTAATACTCGCGATAATAATGTCTCAGACTCATTAGAGTTTGAGTATGCACACACCAGAGTCATAGACTACCAACATTCAACACAGCTTGTCTAAAAGAAGAGAATGGTTGATAGACTTTATCCTGAGGCATAAAATTATCGTCACTTTTGTAATAGAAGCAAGGATATTTGTGTGTGTGTGTGTGTGGCGGGGGGTGCGACAAGAGAGTGTGCCAAAGGCGATTCAGTAAATGTTTACAAGCTGACGTGGCACATTGGGTTTACAACAAGGATCAGCAACACATAGGAACCGGGGTCACAAAGGCCAACCGCGGCTACTACATGGTGGTGAAGTTATTTAGTCACATGTTACAAATGGACACCCACTATAGGAGATGCATCAAGAGACGCCTGACGTCGGCGCTGCATTGAACGGCGCACCCTCTCATAGATACGTGGTGTATCTCGAAGATAGGCTGCTGCCACAACAATCATGCCCACTAGGTCCTCTGGCAATGTTCCATACACAAGGCCTTTCAGATACCCCACAGAAAATTATCTGTTGGGGGCAGATCAGCTGATCGTGGCGGCCATGAGTCTGGCCCACCGCAACCAATCCAGTGGTCGGGAACAGTTGCCCGCAGATGTGCCCTCACTTGTCTGCTGAAGTGCGTGTGGCCTCCAACGTGCTGAAATCGAATGCAGCGATCAAGAGCCATGGGAACATCATTCAGCGTTCACAGCAGAACCTCTCGCAGGAGTATGAGATACGTGCGACCGTGAAGTCGAATGCAGCGATCAAGAGCCATGGGAACATCATTCAGCGTTCACAGCAGAACCTCTCGCAGGACTATGAGATACGTGCGACCGTGAAGTCGAATGCAGCGATCAAGAGCCATGGGAACATCATTCAGCGTTCACAGCAGAACCTCTCGCAGGACTATGAGATACGTGCGACTGTGAAGTCGAATGCAGCGATCAAGAGCCATGGGAACATCATTCAGCGTTCACAGCAGAACCTCTCGCAGGACTATGAGATACGTGCGACCGTGAAGTCGAATGCAGCGATTAAGAGCCATGGGAACATCATTCAGCGTTCACAGCAGAACCTCTCGCAGGACTATGAGATACGTGCGACCGTGAAGTCGAATGCAGCGATCAAGAGCCATGGGAACATCATTCAGCGTTCACAGCAGAACCTCTCGCAGGACTATGAGATACGTGCGACCGTGAAGTCGAATGCAGCGATCAAGAGCCATGGGAACATCATTCAGCGTTCACAGCAGAACCTCTCGCAGGAGTATGAGATACGTGCGACCGTGAAGTCGAATGCAGCGATCAAGAGCCACGGGAACATCATTCAGCGTTCACAGCAGAACCTCTCGCAGGAGTATGAGATACGTGCGACCGTGAAGTCGAATGCAGCGATAAAGAGCCATGGGAACATCATTCAGCGTTCACAGCAGAACCTCTCGCAGGACTATGAGATACGTGCGACCGTGAAGTCGAATGCAGCGATTAAGAGCCATGGGAACATCATTCAGCGTTCACAGCAGAACCTCTCGCAGGACTATGAGATACGTGCGACCGTGAAGTCGAATGCAGCGATTAAGAGCCATGGGAACATCATTCAGCGTTCACAGCAGAACCTCTCGCAGGACTATGAGATACGTGCGACCGTGAAGTCGAATGCAGCGATCAAGAGCCATGGGAACATCATTCAGCGTTCACAGCAGAACCTCTCGCAGGACTATGAGATACGTGCGACCGTGAAGTCGAATGCAGCGATCAAGAGCCATGGGAACATCATTCAGCGTTCACAGCAGAACCTCTCGCAGGAGTATGAGATACGTGCGACCGTGAAGTCGAATGCAGCGATCAAGAGCCACGGGAACATCATTCAGCGTTCACAGCAGAACCTCTCGCAGGAGTATGAGATACGTGCGACCGTGAAGTCGAATGCAGCGATCAAGAGCCATGGGAACATCATTCAGCGTTCACAGCAGAACCTCTCGCAGGACTATGAGATACGTGCGACCGTGAACTCGAATGCAGCGATTAAGAGCCATGGGAACATCATTCAGCGTTCACAGCAGAACCTCTCGCAGGACTATGAGATACGTGCGACCGTGAAGTCGAATGCAGCGATAAAGAGCCATGGGAACATCATTCAGCGTTCACAGCAGAACCTCTCGCAGGACTATGAGATACGTGCGACCGTGAAGTCGAATGCAGCGATTAAGAGCCATGGGAACATCATTCAGCGTTCACAGCAGAACCTCTCGCAGGACTATGAGATACGTGCGACTGTGAAGTCGAATGCAGCGATCAAGAGCCATGGGAACATCATTCAGCGTTCACAGCAGAACCTCTCGCAGGACTATGAGATACGTGCGACCGTGAAGTCGAATGCAGCGATTAAGAGCCATGGGAACATCATTCAGCGTTCACAGCAGAACCTCTCGCAGGACTATGAGATACGTGCGACCGTGAAGTCGAATGCAGCGATCAAGAGCCATGGGAACATCATTCAGCGTTCACAGCAGAACCTCTCGCAGGAGTATGAGATACGTGCGACCGTGAAGTCGAATGCAGCGATCAAGAGCCACGGGAACATCATTCAGCGTTCACAGCAGAACCTCTCGCAGGAGTATGAGATACGTGCGACCGTGAAGTCGAATGCAGCGATAAAGAGCCATGGGAACATCATTCAGCGTTCACAGCAGAACCTCTCGCAGGACTATGAGATACGTGCGACCGTGAAGTCGAATGCAGCGATCAAGAGCCATGGGAACATCATTCAGCGTTCACAGCAGAACCTCTCGCAGGAATATACGTGCGACCGTGAAGTCGGCCACTAGAATGTGCGGCCGAATTAAACAGTCTCTGACGTTGCCAGCCCACACGTCAACACTGAATTTGCGTTGTGAGGCATGTTTAAGTGCTACGTGTGGATTCACATCCTCCCATGTATGAAGATTTTGAACGTTCCTCACACTGCCAAGTGACAACGCAGCTTCATCATTGAAAAGGACACTCACTGTGAACCATCGGTCTGCAGCAGAGTCCTGCATAAACCACAGCGGAAATTCCACGCGTTCGTTGTAGTCTCCCGGTCGCAATGCCTCGATGCATTGGAAATGAAAGGGATGCAGTCCTTCGTCGTGTACAGTGCGACAGATGGAGGGGATGAGGATATCAGTGGCGCGGTATATACCTCATGTTCTTGGTGACGGTGTATGCTGCACCTATTTAGAACGCTTTGTTCCACTGGAACTGTCCGTGTTGTTCGTTGGCGACCGACATCCGGCTTAAGCACATGGAAGGAGCCCGGTTCACACTTCCGGCGATGCAGTATGGCGAATAATGTGTAGCACAGCATCTCTCTATCGGGATGTTTCGTATGATACAATCGCACAGCTTCTCGTTTATCGTTGGTCGCGCCATAAATCAAACCCATCCCAGCCAATTCGCTATACATACATCCAACGCTTCCACGGCGTGAATGGCGATGGTCTGCATGCACTCCACTCTTGTTCGTATAACAATGCTTTCTTCTGACTGTAGCCCCCTCTCGTATCATTTGCGGTCCCTGGTTCCTACATGACTGCTGATCTTTATTGTATGCCCTATGTGCCATGTATCCACAAAAGAACAACTTTCGTCTCTGTGAAAATACCTCCACATCAATAGAGAGGTCTATAATATGTAACACACAGTAATGAAACAACCCTCAGAAGTAATACGAACGCTTCAGTTGCTTTCGGAACAGCTCAGCATTGCACTGTGTTGTCCTTCTGTTGCAATCAGTGAACCCATGCACGTGGTGCATGTTGACTTACTCATAATCAGTAAACCTATCCCGACTGCCGTGTATCACAGTTAACGTACAACTACCAGTGTTAGAAAAATAAACCCGAGACTGAACAGAGCAGAACGAGTCATTGCTGGGTGCTCGGCCGGCCTCGTATCTGAACGAGTGGCGCGGCCCACGTGACACGCCTATTGCGGCCGGAGGCAGTGGCTGCCACAGAGCGAGGTACAGACAGCCTGTCTGAGTCATGATCGATACCTACGGTAGGCGGAGACACTAAAGTATGACAGATATTCCTTTTAGAAGCAATGTAGTCTGTTATTTGAAACTGAAAAACGATTTAGAAAAAATATCTGAATGGTGCGAAAAGTCGCAGTTGACCCTAAATAACGAAAAGTGTTAGGTCATCCACATGAGTGCTAAAACGAACTCGTTAGACTTCGGTTATACGATAAATCAGTCTAATCTAAAAGCCGTAAATTCAACTAAATACGTAGGTATTACAATTACGAACAACTTAAATGGGAAGGAACACACAGAAAATGTTGTGGGGAAGGCTAACCAAAGGCTGTGTTTCATTGGCAGGACACTTAGAAAATGTAACAGGCCTACACTACGCTTGTCCGTCCTCTTTTAGAATACTGCTGCTCTGTGTGGGATCCTTACCAGATAGGACTGACGGAGTACATCGGAAAAGTTCAAAGAAGGGCAGCACGTTTTGTATTATCGCGAAATATGGGAGAGAGTGTCACAGAAATGATACAGGATTTGGGCTGGACATCATTACAAGAAAGGCTTTTTCGTTACGACGGAATCTTCTCACGAAATTCCAATCACCAACTTTCTCCTCCGAATGTGAAAATATTTTGTTGACACTGACCTACATACGGAGGAACGATTACCACGATAAAATAAGAGAAAACAGAGCTCGTACGGAAAGATATAGGTGTTCATTCTTTTCGCGCGCTATACGAGATTGGAAGAATAGAGAATTGTGAAGGTGGTTGGATGAACCCTCTGCCAGGCACTTAAATGTGATTTGTACAGTATCCATGTAGATATAGTTCTTTTTTTTCAGGCAATCGTTTCTTCGGAACGTACTTCTTCCACCGACCAGGCCTGGTGGTAATGGACCCAGATTTGATCCGCAGCATCCTCGTCAAAGATTTCTGGACCTTCCAAGACAGACCAGTGCCAGTAAATGAAAATGAGCCCCTAAACCACCATCTTTTCGTGTTACGTGGGGACAAATGGCGGAGGCTACGAGTGAAGCTGACGCCCACTTTTACATCTGGGAAAATGAAGATGATGTTCCAGGTGAGTCAGCTGGAAATTTTCATATTCTGTGTTCAACAGTACAGAAACGTTGACGCGAGGTGGCTCCAGTCTCCAACGTCTACACAATTACACTTTTTGGACAGCAAATGAGATCTAGAAGGCAGTGAAGTCTTGCCGACTCAAGAAAAACATGAACTTAAACCTTACATCACCCAAGGGTACGGGAAATACGTGTGCATCCGGAGAAAATAAGGATTGAAAGAGGTGGTATTTAGGAGTACCAACTGGCAACGAAGAGTTAAGATGTGCTACCTATCGTATCTATTTTATGATGTAGTCCAGAATTATTTCAATGAAATAAGCAATAGTCTGAATACTAAAGACATACCACTTCTCCTGTGAGATTTTAGATCGAATAAACAAATTATACTCTCTGGAGACGGAAGAGAATCGCTAGCACTGGATTGTTGAGCTGACAATTTTGAAGTGAGACGTTACTAACCGTATGTCGTATTGTTTGAAGCGTAAGTGGATAAATATCAGCGTAGAACTACTGCTGCATCAGATTTTTAAAATGTTCGCAGCTATACTAACTTCACTTAGCAGAACTTGCTCACTGATGACGGAAATCTACCGATGCCGCCGATGAGAGCTTAGCTTTAACATGGCGGAGCAGATACAGATTATCAGCAACAAAGAACCTACTAGATTAGAGAATATTCCGAATATGATAGATTGTCAAACACAAAGTATGAATTTCGTGACTGTACTATACAAGTAGGTAATTATTCGATAAGTCTTAAGATATTTCAAGATATATTTTCTTCATATTTATCGTTTGCAGTGGATTAACCAAGTTTTCAGTCTTTCCGTTTTAAAAATAACGAGGAACTGCTGCAGTACTGAATAGAGACATCAGAACAATGACTTAAAGAGATCACTATTGTTGCCAACAGTAGGTACTGTCAGCGAACAAGACACACAGTGCATACCCTCGACATTTGCACTCTTGTGCGTTACTTTCCATGCAATGTGTCTTCAAAGTAATCAGGGAAAGAAACCAAGCGAAATGCAGTAACCCTGTAACAAATCACTGGAGACGATTGTTCCTTACACCAAAATACTCAGAAGGTATCCCTGAATAAGGGTAGGTAGAGTTCTTGTTGACCCTGTTTAGGCCTCCTGGTGAAACAGGCTTAGCTTTGCGGAAAAAAGTAATCTACCTTCAAAAATATATTGTATTGATGACCGACAACAGTTTAGTATACAGTAAGTTTTGTGTACATTTCGTCAAATTTAGTGACTGGAGCACATTTCATCTTCAAATGCAGCGATTCAGTGGAATGAAAAATGACAACTTTTCTTGGAGAAATTTCTGCTGGCGGCCAGAGGCACATAAGTCGATGTCAGCTAAGATGTACACCTATGTCTTGGCAGACGATGGCGGACTGCGGCCGCGAGATGGCGGAGGTGCTGGAGGGAGCGGCGTCGCGCGGGGAGGCGCTGGAGATGCGGGAGCTGAGCGCCCGCTACACCACCGACGTCATCGCCTCCGTCGCCTTCGGCATACAAGTCAGCTGCCAGCGGGACCCGGAGAACGAGTTCCGCCAGTGGGGGCGGCGCATCTTCTCGCAGGGTGTGCTCGACGTCCTCACCATAATCATCTCCTCCATACATCCAAAACTGCCGACTTTACTAAGGTAATCACCAGAACGGCTGCGACCCCTACCAGTTCCATTGATTATGCACTGACTGAACAGGTAAGTGCTACCTGTACGATATTCGTCAGACTCATTGCATAAAGAATATTAAATTATTAAACGTCCACTTCATTCAGAACTGCTGGTAACGGCCTTGCCTCAGTGGATACACCTGTTCCCGTGAGATCACCGATGTTAAGCGCTGTTGGTCGTGGCCGGCACTTGGATGGGTGACCATCAGGCCGCCATGCGCTGTTGCCATTTTTCGGGGTGCACTCAGCCTCGTGGTGCCAATTGAGGAGCGTCTCGACCGAATAGTAGCGGCTCCGGTCAATTAAACCATCATAACGACTGGGAGAGGGGTGTGCTGAACACACGTCCCTCCTATCCGTATCCTCAACTGAGGATGACACGGCGGTCGAATGGCCCCGATGGGCCACTCGTGGCCTGAAGACGGAGTGCTTCATTCTGAACTGCTGCCCATCGTCAGGATCAGTGCGAGGCGTTGCGGTGTTTCTGGTTAAGAAGTTCGCGTAACTGTTTACTGCTTCTTCCGTCATACTGTCAGCCACAAAACTCCCACCTACCTTAGTACGGCGTCTGGTCACCAACCCGATTCTCTGCAACGTAAATACTGTTCTGACGATGTTAAAAGCAGCGTTGAAGAAAAACATCGTCAATACTGACATTAGCACAGTCCGCATTAACTCTGTAGCTAAATGTCATGTAAATATCTTATGACAAAATCGTTCAAATGGCTCTGAGCACTATGTGACTTATCTTTTGAGGTCATCAGTCCCACAGAACTTAGAACTACTTAAACCTAACTAACCTAAGGACATCAGAGACATCCATGCCCGAGCCAGCATTCGAACCTGCGACCGTAGCGGTCGCGCGTTTCCAGACTGTAGCGCCTAGAACCGCTCGGCCACCCCGGCCGGCTATCTTATAACAATTTTCGGGTGGAGGGCGATTGTTTCACCTCTTAGAAAAATGCCAAAATTCGGCAAATAGTTCTTTATTTCCTTTAGATGCCAAACCAAATAGGTGCCATCAGCCCGCATTTAAAACTAACAGCTAATATCGCTGTCCTCATCTCACAGCTCATACCATCTAGTACACACGCAAGACAGCCAGAAATGTACCAAAGTGTAGCCCGAATTGTTACGCGATTTTCACAGTTTATACTTAGCTACAACATGAGTTTTACATTCGGTCCTTTTCAGTGGATTTCTTTAAAAGAAGTTGCTCGCCAACTATTCCGTAAACGACTACGAAAGATGCCACGCGGAATCCTTCACAAAGGCCGAGAGTCCACACGCGTTTATCTCTCCAACTAATTCCTTCGCAAAGCTCAAATTTTCTGTCCGTAAATGCATCTGCTTTCACGGCGATATAATCCAAACGCGAAATAACAGTACCTTCTTCATTTTCCATATAACTTTTTCGAACACATTCAACATGACCTGCGCGTCCGACAGCGAGACTACGACTGCCTCAATGCCGTTGCTCATAGGGCATATACTACGTGATAGAGTGCAGGAAGGATTTCACTCTCATTGGTTGATCATATGAACAGCTAATCAGATCAATCTTTCAAGATCATATTCGCGCCTAAACTGTTTTACTCCAATCGACATTCACAGATGCACTTATGTCATTTTATGCTGGAAATATTAATAAAATGTTCCAGCAACCAAACGAAACTAAAACTAATCTTGAAATAACTTCAGAAAAATGTTACTCTACAAGTAACTATTATGGTTGCCTTCTTACAAAAACACACTTGGACATATGTCATCAGCAAGTAAGGGGACTTACAGCTTTCGTTGCGACAGCTTGTTGCACACTTTCACATGACCAAGTAACAATGTTTAACAGGAGATAATATTGAATCTTTACGTATGTCCCGCATACACACTCATTTAATCTCATTTATTTACACAACAAAATAAATAGTTATTAAATGAATATTAATTCTTACTGAATTCTCTATTACGAAAACGAAAAATAGTGAACGTTATTTAAGTATAAAAATTCAAACATACTGACCTAACATTTTGTAAACTTCAGTAATGATTCCAACTGATAGCAAAGGACAAACTGCTATGCATCCGAACTGACTTTAATTTTACTAGTGTCGGTTTTTGGTATTTTTGGTAATTTTCTCTAACTTCGAAAATATCCCAGCCAGAAAGCTGAGATTTTGCAACCAGCTTTTTTAATAACAAAAGGCTAAATATAAATTTTTTCGAAATTGAATAAGATTTAGCATAGTTTATTTAGATACTTAAGGGCTTGAATATTCTGTCGCCGGAACTGACACAAGTAGCGCTTCCCACCCTCGTGCTGGCGACAGGTGCGAGTGAATCACGCCGAGATACAAGCGGCTGTCACCGCCACCGACTCCAAAGCTACGAGCCTCTACTGCAAGGTAGCTTACTGCAATAAAATGCTATTGCAGTTTGACTCGCGACGTTACAGCGTGACCCTCATAGGATAAACGCACTCAAGTATTCGTAATGACATCAAAGAAAAACAGCCACCGAATATCGTTTTGAGGAATTTCTTGCCATGCTTGAAACATGCGCCGTGTTATATCGTGGATAGAGCTGGCTGAACGCTGGTATGAAGATATAGCCCATCAGACATGCAGTATGTGTGACGAATTAGGGGACCAGGCAGGTCAGTCAAGGAGCCATGGCCAGTTCGAGAACATTTTTCCACACAAGCGACTTATCATTTGGCTATCCCCCTTCCTCCATTTTCCTTCATACACTTTCTCCCATGTCAATTTTCGCTTCTAACTGCCATATGCACTCTACGCAAATCTTGCAATTGTGCGCCCTTCTCAGCTCGGCGCCTCAAGTGGGCACTATTAAATTGTGATACATTCTGCGTACAAATCTTATAATTGTGATACCTCTGCCATTCCTCTCAGCGTAGCGCCCCAACCGGCGGCTTGGTTTGCTTGGCCCTTAAACCAGAATTTGGGTTTTGAACTGCAGAGTGGTATCTGGCCTTAACCTACTGCAGTATGCCATTTGGTACTGTTGGGGGTCATCCACTCCCAGACTCGATACCGCTACTGTTTTGCCAGGATGAAGGCTGGGGAACCTGTGTGGTGTCAATAGACGCAAAAACAATATTACTTGAAACTTGTTAGTAGATTAAAACTGTGTGGCAGAACGAGACTAGAATTCAGGATCTTTGCCTTTCACGGGCAAGTGCTCTACCATCTGAGCTATCCAAGCACGACTCACGAGCTGCCCTCACAGCTTCAATTCCGCCAGTACCTCGTCTCCCACCTTCAAAAATTCACAGAAGCTCTTCTGCAAACGTTGAAGGTCTAGCACTCCTGGAAGAAAAGATATTGCCGACAATGTACTAATTATACAAACCATACTAGAAATTTCTGGTAAGCGCCAAACACTTCAGTCTGTGTTAGAATGCAATCCTAATCTGATCTCTGTCAACACCGTGCTCTAAATTTTCAGTGACTTCTTGAGGTTAACCACATCAAAATGTTTAACTGTGAACTGTTTTCGGCGTTTGTCAATAAATGCACTGCAATGGCATTCTGGAATGTATTTGGAATAGATTAGCTACTCACACTTTAATTCATAGCCACACAGGTGGAGTATGTGCATCTCTAAACGAATCCAGTATGCTATGTGAAGTTCTAGGCGCTCAGTCCGGAACTGCGCGACTGCTACGGTCGCAGGTTCGAATCCTGCCTCGGGCATGGATGTGTGTGATGTCCTTAGGTTAGTTAGGTTTAAGTAGTTCTAAGTTCTAGGGGACTGATGACCACAAATGTTAAGTCCCATAGTGCTCAGAGCCATTTTTTTGCTATGTGAACTGCTTCAAGACAATACATCGAGAGAAAGACACAGAACAGACAGAGGAAAGTCCTATGCGGCAATTCACTAGGATTAAACTGACTTGTGCAGCCGCGCGGGATTAGCCGAGCGGTCTAGGGCGCTGCAGTCATGGACTGTGCGGCTGGTCCCGGCGGAGGTTCGAGTCCTCCCTCGGGCATGGGTTTGTGTGTTTGCCCTTAGGATAATTTAGGTTAAGTAGTGTGTAAGCTTAGGGACTTATGACGTTAGCAGTTAAGTCCAATAAGATTTCACACACATTTGAACATTTTTGACATCTTGGGTGGTATGGAACTACTAGTTGTACTTTATGTCGCCTATACTACTTTCAACAGACTCGTAGCTGGACTGAGAAACATTTATGGATGTGTAGTACCATAGTGGTTCAAATGGCTCTGAGCACTATGGGACTTAACTTCTGAGGTCATCAGTCCCCTAGAACTTAGAACTACTTAAACCTAACTAACCTAAGGACATCACACACATCCATGCCCGAGGCAGGATTCGAACCTGCGACCGTAGCGGTCGCGCGGTTCCAGACTGTAGCGATACCATAGTGGGATCCAGCAACATCCACCATGTGTGGAAGAGTAGGCGAATAGCCAGATGGCAACAGCTGAAAATCGGACAGAAATTGCTGAGAGAGTGCCACACTATTAACTGTCACGTTGCGTTCGATGCGACCTCACAACACAGTCCTTCTGATCGGACACTAAGGGCAATGACTTGAAAGGGAGAGAATACTTCGAGAACGGTGTGTGAGATGCAACACACACGCGTCGTGGCCTCTGCCATCTCTACACAGAGCGTGTGGTGGGGCGCGTCTTCCACACCTGCTTACTAGAAGTCACCAGCATGAGCACGTGACTGATGCAGCATACTATGGCAGCCTGAGCGAGCCCTTAGGTTCAGAAGATACTTCACCAGCTTACTAAGCCGCCAGCTGACACCAAAGATGTAGCAACAAGTTTATACAGAGAAATAAATGAAGTAATATTTACAGAATGAAATTTTCACTCTGCAGTGGAGTGTGTGCTGATATGAAACTTCACCACAGTTCATGTGATGTTTCAAAATTACTTAAACTACTGCAAGAAAGTGAAATAGTTCACAATGGAAACTAGAAGTCGCTATGAATTTGTGTTTAGTGTTTATTAGGTCATGTGCTGCTGCATACCAAATGTAGTTAACATATTGAACTATTCTTTAAACTTGGGATGTGATATATATCTCACTCCATTCTGGAGAAAATGAATTGCATGTAGAACAGTCCATTCTGCTCGCGTTCCCAGATGACAAAGCGAGAATGAAATATTCAGAACTCCTTTGTATCTCATAAATAGTTTGAGATATCGAAACAAAAATTTGGTAAATGATGGAAATGATGGCACACAAATAGGAGAGTAATAGTTACTGTGTATAATTTTCTTATCTAGTGCGATAAAACAAAGCAACTACAGATTTTTTCAGTGGAATATTATATTTTTAAGGGTCTTCAATAGCCGGTGAAACGAAAACTTTTCGTTCACAATAGGATTCACAATCATTGTAAGAATTGTGTAGTTCACTACCAAAGTGTTGTTGACTTGCCTCCAGACACTCCACGTGGCGGTGCCTCCTGTAAATAATTTCCTAAATACTGTAGATAATTTATATGATATACGGAACTTTTCAAATGCAGTCAGTGATGTTGACAGAAAACACATTTGTCTAAAATGCTCAGAAAAATTTGGTACAATATTCTATAGTTATAAACATATTCATACAATCTTACCACAAGCAGGTGGAGATCATTACCGGATATTCATTGCAATCAGTGTTTGGGCATATGGGAAGGAAAGCAAAAGTGGTGGATTTCATTCTTCTAGTATACCCGTATATCGCTTTATGCAAGAAGGGAGATTAATATACTGCCAGAATCACCACTATGAAAGATATCAGTTGTTGGCCTTTTGTTTTCATTGGAGATTATGCAGTTTCTGCTAAGGCATTTTATCAAATATTATTCACTGAAATAATATTCCAATTATCACTTTTCCATCCCATGGCGATTAATTGGATTTGCTTTTGAAATATCGAATTCTAAGTGAGGTATATTTTGGAAGCCAACAGAAACGTCACCGGAATTTGCTGATGATACTGTGAAATGTACTAGTTCTCCACAGCACTATCATCGACCTGGAAAGATCCCTGAGTGTCGATGAGTACAATACAGTAGAAATCGAGCGTTCTATGCAGGGCAATTATCACACAGGATGAAAATTCAGTAGAGCTTCAGATGAAGCTGTCAAAATAAGACTGATTTGAAGACTTTTTCTCAAACAATCAAAAATGATTGCAAGTATTTGTCAGCTATGCTACTGCAACTTTATTGTCGCTTGTCGTTTTAAGACAACGAAAGAAATAAGAGATTACGGAAATGTGTGTGCTTGTAGTTTGTAATTCTGCTGGTACCTCATCAGTAAACTTGTCCAAAATGAATCAGTTGTGATGATAGCTGTTTCACTGGTTCCATAAAGGATAACGAATGAAAACAGCTGCTTATAAGGCTTCTGATGATGCCACTTTCTCAACAGTACAACACAATAAACACAAATGCAAGCAACCAACAGTACTCATTGCTACCTGCAACAACAGCCTACTGCTGCGCAGCGAGGGCTATTCCGACGATCGGATTGCGATTGGTGGCGCTCGCATTAAGTCACCCGGCAATAGGCCGAACCTGCGTCAGACAGCGCGCATTGCAAAAGCAATGTTGTAGTTTTGTAAATGAATTACCAACTTTTCAGGCACGTTAGAGACACATACATACACATACACTCAAAACTAAACCTAAAAAAAGAAAACGTAACTAACATAGTTCGACATAGGATGTTAAAGAATGCATAAAACAAACTTACCACCATTCCGTAATTTTCAAGTGCATCGATCTGCTGTACTTACTGACGACAAGCGGCCCTTCATTTCTTACATGGGTTAGGTGCCGTCCACATGAGATTCTACCTTGTGGCACTCTTCTTTCTTGCTTCTACAAGTCTTTCTTTATTTAAATGCCTGATATGTATAAAAGTTCGCGTTCTAACATACAAACTAATTATGTTTTCGTGTACATGAGGAAACTTTGTTTTGATAATCGAAGCTAAACTTTTTAGTACGTTGTTACGTTTCGAAATTTTCACTAAAAAATAACTCATTAGAGAAGATAAAACTTAACGAATTAGTACCTTAATCTAATTGATCAACATAACACAGCAGCTTGCTTACCTCATTGTCAGGTTCAGTGCTGTTTTCAGCTGTACATAAATCTCCGTGCCGGTTGGGTAAATGTTGAGATGGAACTGCATCTGCTTCAAGTTTCTTCTTTTGCGGCAACCCCAGGAGTTCGTTCTTTAAATCCCGCTCGTAATCCTCAGGAAGAAAATGAATGGAGCGGATACGGGCATTAACAACATTAATTTCGTCAGTTCGCTTGCACCGAGATATCCATTCCCTTTGCAGGGAGTTCTTAGGGAAACGATGATACACTATACCACTAGTTTTAGTTCCACAATTTTTACAGTTTGCAACTGCACAGTTACTCTTATTTCTATTCATAATTCGGTCCGCTCGCAACACGCGCCAGTAATAAACCAAGCCCCTACCACGCCGTAGTGGAGAAGCGAGGCAACTGTTCCCCAATTGAAGCAGCTGATCGCCGCCATTTGCAGGGATGAATCCTAGTACTGGGGTTGTGATTTTAAGTATATGAGACGCAACAAGAGCAAATTGAAGCACAAATTAAGCACACGTTTGTTTAAAAAAAATACTGAGTATTCGAGTCTATTTTAAAAGTATACTTAAACGAATGAAGTTTCCTAATTTCCGAAATACGTCTGCATAGAGATGCGAAATTTAAGAATGTAAGGCTCTTTCCTGACAAGGTGGAGCGAGTTTACATCGATTTATTTGCATTAGATAATTACATGAAACTTTTAAAGTAGCAGACAGTACGATTATATTTGCCCCTAACTCCTTTGCCATTGCAATATTAGTGGAAAGTCCATCACAAGTAACAGCTAACACATTGACATTTACACATACAACATTGTAATGGCCATCTCCAATAACATGTCACTGTGAGTAGCGTTAATACGCGAGATTACTTTATCGTTTACTAAATTTTTAGCTTTTAGTTCTTCTAAAATATTTGCTAATTTGCAAACCTTCTGCGTCTGTTTTTGCTCTTTTTGTTCACTGAATTTAGCTTAGTCTTATATTGCACAACATTTGCTTCCTTCCTTTTTTCAATTTTTTCGAACTTTTTCTTCAGCTTACTTGGACTTGATGGAAATGAATAATTGTGGTCTCCAGTGTAACCAGAAACGTGCACATCGACACACACGTTTTCTGCTGTCTCAACATTTCTTGGCTTTGGCTTTGGAGGTTTCCTTGCCTTGGTAACCAGGAAAAGGAACGTTCAAAATTATACACACTGGCAGTATTCCCACACTATTTGACCTAGGCCTACATTGCACGATTTCCAGGACACTATGGCTTGCGATGAAGGGCAGCAAAACGGGGCGTAGAGTATCGTCGACGTACCGCTGTGCTGTACTGATGCCGCGGATGACAACAAAACGGGCCCTGCTATGAAAAGAAATGGCACTTCAGACCATTTACAAATGATTTGGAAATCCATATACTGTCGGTATAGCATCGTCCTTCAGTTGACGTCTATTTACATAATTTTCCATGTAACAATTCTCTTCAAAATGAAGAGAGCACGGCAAATGATTTCCTGTCGGTTGGAAGTTCTCTCTCCGAGTAGCAGCTATCCATTTCCGATTTAGAAAATCGTCTGTAAGGGGAAACCTAAACAAAAACAAACGCTCATGATGTATTATTTCTCCATGAAAATACTATATACAAGTAATAGACAGTAACAAACAACAAGAAATGACAGTCCTGTGAAATGTAACATTGTTTCCGTCTTCGTCTTTGCTTCCATTCTTACTGTTACAATTAAAACTAGCACACGAACGAACCATGTTTACGCACTGTTTCCCTGCAAATGGCGGCGTCTATCACGTTCAGTGTGGGGACGCGACACTAGCGCCAATGCGCGGTCTAGTTTTTATTTAGTAAGTCTACGTAATAAACACACTGCTGCTGTACTCAATGCACTCGGCCCGGTGACGTCACAGCGCGAAGGGTACTGTGTAGAGATGGGTCGAACTCGTTCATTCCCGTGAACTACTTCATTCATTTCACTCTTTGCCGTGAAGCGTTCAAATGAAGTAGTTCATTCATGAAGTACGGAAGCCTGGCGAAGTTGCCCAGTTCGCCGCTCAGCCGCAGCTGCGCTCTCTTCGACTCGCTCGTACAATAAAGCTTCGTAATACTTCATAATTTTACCAACAGATGGCCGAACTATGCAATAACGTGCACGCAACGTTTTACGCTCTTACAGCGTCTGAGTTAAATAGAGCATGGTCGAGAGGGACAAAGGAAAGATAAATAGAGGAGCCTGTCACATATAAAGAAGGTATTACATTTTATCTTGCTCGACTTTTGCCCATGAAGCGCCGAAAAAAGTCTTTATGTGCCAAATTAAACATTATTTGTTGTATTCAACGAAATGCAGTCCAATTTTATGTTCCTTTTAAAACTTAATCCAAAATAGAATGAGTATGTTTACCACTGTCACAAAGGCTATATATACCTACGTTAAGTAATTATTCAGAAGTTTTCCTGTAAATTTTATTTTTGTTGAGAATAATAACCCTCCAGATTCAAAACGTAAACTGTCACCTGTAGTCATTGGTACGATTTCACGTAAAATCCCTCTTTCAGTGTTATTAACAAACCTCTTATTTTCATGTTGGCTGTACATGCTCACACAGCCAGCTTCTTCGTTTGTATCTTTAATATTCATTTGTCTGCAAGCGCTGCCAACGGTAGGCTACCCGTAGACGAGAAGTTTAACTGCACAAATAGTCACGGGTAATGATGTCAGCACTGCAGGAAGCAGCTGACGCTGCATTCTCCTCGCCCCTCACCTCCCCAACCCCTCGTAAACCTATCGTTCCCCACAAACACCGCGCGATTCGTCGACAGGCAGTAGAGGGAGGACTGAAGTGAAGTGAGAATGAGTGACGTAGCGCCGATGTAGTGGGAGAGGGGGAGAGAGTGAGTGAACTAGAAAAAAAATGTGGAGTGTGCTATCTGTGAAAAGTTTGAAGTACCAGTTCATTGAAATTGAGTGGTTAGTTCACACTTCACTGGAGTGAAGCGTTCATTTGAACGACTCATTCACGAGCTCCCCATCACTAGTACTGTGGGTAAAATGTTCGCGGACACTGCCGGAATGGCCTACCTTATGTGTCTAGCTACCTTGACTGCTGCCTTTGTTGCCAATAACGGCGCCGGAGTCACTCGAATGCCCTGGTGGCAAGTGTCGGAAACAAGCATGTCTGACTCGCTCAGCGCCGCTCTGCCTGCAGCGCCACTATAATCACGAGCACTGGACAGCACTGGTTTGTGCGTCCTGCCACGCCGCTCCACTACAGCTGCGGCCCCGGCCACCCTCAAGAGCGAACATGTACTCACACCGTTCTTCGACTATAGGAACTGCTTTTTTGTACTGAAAATAAGCTCACATGCGGATGAAATTTTAATCGACTTATTCCACAGACAGGGAACTGCTGGATTATCATTTTGGTAGCTTAATAGCGAAGGTATTGATAGTGTAATGTACTCCGATTCCGCCAGTGTAGGTACACGACGTGTTGCGAGCTGCATCTGTGCTATAGCCTCGTCTCGGGTGAGATGTGTCACCTCCAACAAGAATCATAATCCCCAGCAATAACAGTAGTTAGCTGTGCCTACATCACTGGCGTGTCTTTCCAAGCCGAAGCCACTCGTCGCTGTCGAAGGAGAATAGATACCATTAACATGAAAGTCATTGTGTAGGCTTGGTAAAACTACTCTACAGAAATAATAATGAACCTCTATATGATTCTGGATTTATTACCACACAGCTACGGTCGCAGGTTCGAATCCTGCCCCAGGCATGGATGTGTGTGGTGTCCTTAGGTTAGTTAGGTTTAAGTAGTTCTAAGTCTAGGGGACTGATGACCTCAGATGTAAGGTCCCATATTACTTAGAGCCATTTGAACCATTTTTTTTACCACGCAGCGTGGCCACTACAGTTCCAAGAACAAAAAACACAGAAAAAATAAACTCCTACAATTCGCAATAGCCATTAACTATGGGCAAGGCTACCAAGTGAACTAACCTCTGGCTATACCAAAACAGTGAATATGTTGCAACGTTAGATTGTCCATCAGGCTTGGTCATCTTCGCCTAGCGCGCACATGTTCCACTGGTTCAATTACAAAACGCTATTAGCAAACTGTACATCAAAATCGTTCTCTTTAGAGCATCAGTGTGTTTACTCACGGGTTTGTTTAGCAACCTCGAGAGCATTACAGAGATGCTCTTCAAACTCAATTGGCAGGCGCTACAGCAGAGCCATTGTGAATCACTGAGAGGTCTGTTGTGCTGCAGGCTGGTTTGATGAAGCTCTCTGTGCCTTCACGTCATCAGGAAAAGTAACGATTGTAGTTTCCCACAGCTTTCAGACGGCAATTATTACTTTATTTCGATTTTTCTTAAGAAGGGTGATTCCTCATAACCTCATTTGCGCCGTTCAGATATCGAACTGCACACAGTGCAGCTCTCACAGAACATGTAAATTTGCCGTTGGCTTGTAAAGGAAGAATGACCACTCGTGACGGGCGAGACTCAGCTCGGGAATAAAACGCATGGGGGAGCTGCCGTAGACTCAACTTCCAGGAGTAATAGATCGAGAACTGAAAGTCGCCCGCTGAAATGGGTCTTAACACCAGCGCAGACTGGCAGTCCAAGCAAACAAGTGGTCAGGCCAAAGTCTGGCAGCCCGTCGTGGCCCTCTCCCCATTCCCTCTCACCACACCTCTCGCGTTGCTCTGTAAGTCGGGAGTTTTTTGTTGATATTTGGTTTGTGGGGCGCTCAACTGCTTGGTTATCAGCACCCATACAAATTCCCAATCTTTCCACTGTCCAGTCTCGCCACTTTCCCGAATGACGATGAAATGATGAGAACAAACTCCCCTACCTGGCCGGGAATCTAACTCGAATCCAGGCGAGTTTGATATGCCATATTAATTCTCCAAGTAAAAATCACTGCGCTAATTCGTCTGATATGCCCACAGGACGGCAACTTTATGTACCTTTAATTGGCCGTCCTGCACCATAGTTCGCACTTTGTCGGTGATGCTAAGAGGTTGAGGGATAATGTGTCTTCAAAACTGTCTGGCAAGTTGAGTCTGTGTGCTGAACCTGCATTCAAACTCGAAATTTCACTTCTGAGAGTACTGGTCCAGCAAGCCGTGCTGGAGAGCGTCTGTGAATTAGAGAATATTGCCGGAAGTGAAGTCGTTGGGGCGGCCCGCGAGTGGTACGTAGCTCAGGCGGTAAAAGCATTGCTTGGGAAGGCGATGTTCCGTGTTGAAGTCCTGGTCTGGCACACAGTTTTAATCTGCCAGGACGTTTCGCAATAGCGCGCAGTGCGCTATAAAGTGAAAGATTCTTGCTAGAGTAATTGAGTTTGTCTCTGAAAGACCATAGTGTCTAGTGTACCTCACTCTTCAGGACTGCCACAGTTTGAACAGATCTGTGCATCTCCCTGTATTAACCTCTGGTAACCAATGACAGCGCTGTATGGAGGTAAATGTTTTCCCAGAGTGGGAGGAGGACGTACATTAGTGGCGCCGCACTTTTGTCCATCGTTGTCTACGTGAAACGTTTGTAAGACGTGGCACAATGAAGGTTTTTGTCCGACCATTGCCACTATGCGCAAGCAAACATCCTCGCCATTCTACCCAATTGCTCTTTCTCTGTCGCTCTTTCTGCTCTCAGACGAGCCTTCACGCGTGGCGCACACCACAGAAATAAAAATTCAGAGGCATGTGGACTATTTGCAGTTCATATGTTGTAATCTCATAGTCACTCTAGGAAACCTGATCAGTTATTTAGTGATGACGAGTAGGTCCTTAACTGGAACTCGTTTACTATTTCCGCAGGATGAAAGGTAGTTCTTCACTCGTCTCTGAGTATTTCCGCAGCATGGTGAGAGAGACAGTGAATTACAGGGAGGAGAACAACATAACGAGGAACGACTTCATGCAACTGATGATCCAGCTCAAGAACAAGGGAAGCATCGACGGCAGCAAGGGTGGAGAGCTGAAGGATGCGGAAGCAGATGCCTGGAGTAAGTAACGACTTCTGTTTGTTCATTTATTCAGTCCATTGTACCTCTATGTGCTGCAAGGCAAACAGATGTTGGAGCATTGGGTTGACGTTGACGAAGAAGAAATATTTTTGCTTTGACTTGGGAAATTTGTCGAGTTCTCACACTTTCTTTTATACAACATTTCCGTCATTCTACTTTGGTAACTACTGAGTGCAAAGCACAACCGAGCGGAAAAAATACATACAAATGGACGTTGGCAGAAATTTTTCCAGCGGAGTCAAGGCTCTAAAATTGCCATTTTCTTATATAAAACAGTTGGTCAGTTTCGAGATATGGCATGAACTAAAATTTATAGATGACAAAAAAACTTCTTATATCCCAGGGAACTGAAAATTCTGTACTCCAAATTTCAGGGAGGAGTAAAGGAGGGAGGGGAAGGTGGTTATATGCTCCCTGTTGCCTCCCCCTTCCCCCCCCCCCCGTACCTACGTACATACATGGAAAATTTGATACCCAAAAGGAGCAACATGTCCGACTGCATCCTGCACAAATTGAGTTGAGGCGTTGTCATTGAGAAACATACTTCCTAGAATAGCTTTCCGTGATGCATCGTGGTCATAGCCTCCAATAAAATAGTCAGAAATATTCCGTAGTATGCTCCTGTGACAATTTGTCCCCATGAGCGTAGCCTGTTAGCACCACATCATGCCAGTCCCAAACACTCAGCATAACCTTGCCTACTGAGGGTTAGCGT
This sequence comes from Schistocerca nitens, assembly GCF_023898315.1. Classification (NCBI taxonomy): domain Eukaryota; kingdom Metazoa; phylum Arthropoda; class Insecta; order Orthoptera; family Acrididae; genus Schistocerca; species Schistocerca nitens. The sequence continues at coordinate 601,301,126 of NC_064619.1, read as the reverse complement.
TTCGCCTTCTTCTGGGATGGTAAATCCACACGTTTCCACTGCATCCTTTGCTCTTTTGTCTTGGGGTCGCAGTGATGCACACAGCACCAGTTCATGGTGATTATGTGTGACAAGGCCTCTACTTTTCTACTGCTGCTGTTTGGAGTATTTTTATTTTTATTTATTTTTTAATGAGTGTGAACTTCTCAGCCACCGCTGCAGCCATCTTCTGCTCTCGTACACTTATAGAGTGGAAAGCATGGTCTGCATTTCCGCGTGAGCGCAACGTCTTTTACTTCGCATCAGGATTTTGTTGTGCTGATCTAATTTTCAGTCAGATAGCTGCACTTACCATGCACTTTGGCGAGAGAATTGGAGTTCATTCATACTTTTCCAGGATCGTTCTTTAACTCTTTAATTTTTTAGCAGTCATTGGACATTTTCATGATGCAGTCTTATATCGTTTCTTTGATGTATCCATCCACCTGTGCCAAGGCTATACGTTTAGTACATACTTTTAACCCCTTGTTCACTTAATAATTGTCTGTATTCCTGATTCGGTGGGTACAAAATTTTTGATGTTTGACTGTTACAGTGAGTATTAGTTTCCTTTCATAATTTGATGGCTCTTGTTATCAATATGTCGTGTGAGGTGCGGTACCCATACTTTCATGCTTAACTGGACCACTCCTGGTAATTTTCATTAAGTAAGCTATTCTTTATTCGCGATCTTGTTTTCTTTTTATTCGCGTGGCCCTGTGGGGAGCTTCTATCGCTCTAGGTCACAGGGTGTAGAACCTGTAGCATCTCAGGAATGGGTTAAATTGGTCATCCAGCCCCTCACAGCTCATATGCTGACTTAACTACACTAAAGAGCCAAAGAAACTGGTACATGTGCCTAATATCGTGTAGGGCCCCCGCCAGCAAGCAGAAGTTTCGCAACACGATTTGGCATGGACTCAACTAACGTCTGAAATAGTGCTGGAGGGAACTGACACCATGAATCCTACAGCGTTGTCCATAAATCCGTGAGAGTACGTGGAGGTGGACATCTCTTCTGAACAGCACGTTACAAGGTATCCTAGAGATGCTTAATAATGTTCATGTCCGGGGAGTTTGGTGGGCAACGGAAGTGTTTAAACTCAGAAGTGTGTTCCTGTAGCCACTCTGCAGCTATTCTGGAAATATGGCGTGTCGCATTGTCCTGCTGGAATTGCCCAAGTCCGTCGGAATGCACAATGGACATGAATGGATGCAGGTGATCAGACAAGAGGTTTACGTACGTGCCACCTGTCAGAGTGGTATCTAGACGTATCAGAGGTTCCATATCACTCCAACTGCTCACGCCCCACACCATTACAGCTTGAACAGTCCCCTGCTGACATGCAGAGACCATCTGCTTGATACAATCTGAAACGAGACTAGTCCGACCAGGCAACATGTTTGCAGCCATCAACAGTCCCATGTCGGCGTTGAAAGGCCCAGATGAGGCGTAAAACCTAGTGTCATGCAGTCAAGGGGACACGAGTAGGCCTTCGGCTTCGAAAGCCCGTATCGACGATTTTTCGTTGAATAGTTCACACGCTGACACTTGTTGATGGCCCAGCATTAAAATCTGGTGCACTTTGCAGAAGGGTTGCACTTCTGTCACGTTGAACGATTCTCTTCAGTCGCCGTTGGTCCCGTTCTTGCAGGATCTTATTCCAGCCGCTGCGATGCCGGAGATTTGATGTTTTATCGGATTCCTGATATTCACGGTACACCCTTGAAACGATGGTACGGAAAATCCCCACTGCATCGCTGTCTCGGAGATGCTGTGTCCCATCCCTCATGCGCCAACTATAACACCACGTTCAAACACACTTAAATCTTAATAACCTGCCGTTGTAGCAGCAGCAACCGAACTAACAACCGCACCAGGCACTTGTTGTCTTATACAGCGGTTGCCAACCGCAGTGCCGTATTCTGCCTGTTTACATATCTCTGTATTTGAATACGCATGCCTATACCAGTTTCTTTGGCGCCTCAGTGTATAATTCACTGTCGCTGTGATTGTAGACAGTTCAGGTCGTCCTTTACAAGATAAGCATAAATCACTTTTCTTTGCAGATGCTCACCCACATGACGTTACGATGAATGCTACATAAGTAAACATTGCAAGGCCCTGACATCTGTGTCATAAAGAATGCTCCATTCCCAACGTAAAGTACAATAAATTACACATCATAACTAATCCTGAGATAACAAAAAAAAACTAACTATAAAAATAAGACAAGCGAAACTTATTCACTTTATCTATTAGTCTGTTATTGCCCATTTTGCTCTTCAAGGGAATTACCCAGAGGTCAAATGAGGCCTTGATTTACTACTTTTGCTATATTGTTGCAAGTCCGACCTATATAACTGTACTTGATCGTTATTGCACGATTATAAGGACTAAAAAGTCTACCTATTACGCCTCCAAGACATTACTCTAACTGGTCAAATTACCCATCTAACTAAACGACTCATAACTCTCGTGTTTATGCTTTCATTTAAACACAGAATAAGAGGCGAGGAAAAAAATACATATAAATACAGAAATTTTAAAAAGATAGGTATGCTACACAGTAGCTTATCGTATTACGTATGTTACATGAGAAATATAGTCCGCCTCCGGTAGCTGAATTGTCAGCGCGACAGACTGTCAATCCTAACGGCCCGGGTCGGAGATTTTCTCCGCTCAGGGACTGGGTGTTGTGTTGTCCTAATCATCATCATTTCGTCCCCATCGACGCGCAAGTCGCCGAAGTGGCGTCAAATCGAAAGGCTTGCACCAGGCAAGCGGTCTACCCGACGGGAGGCCTTCGTCACACGCCATTATTATAAGAAATATATATTCAGTTACGCTACGCAATAGCTTATAAAACTGTGGAATTGATGAGGTTATCCCCTATTACTCTATTGTAGCCAAACACCTGCTGCAACAGCGCAAGGCACACCAGTAGTGAACATCATTAATGATACAAAACTCACAAACTGGTAAAAAATAAATTGCATAACCAGATGAGTACTCGATTGCACAAATACAACTTCAGTCAGTCAGCAATGAAGTTTTGAACTCCAAGTCCCACAGTAGGATGTACATTAAATCGAAAGTAATATTGCCTACACTCAGTTGAATAAATGCAATTTGCAGTCGGAACATCAAAAGAGACCCTGACACCCCTCTGTCACATGTAAATGGTCCTCCAAACGACATGTAAAAATTTGTTTAACAGTAAACTTTGAAATTCTACCTATTCATATGTGAATGTAACACAACAAACAGTTCCAATCATTTATGTCAGAGATTGCGGAAAGATAGAGTTAAAATAAAAGAACATTAGTTTCTCATTAGTATATCTTATTATTATATATTATCTCTTATTAATTCAGCCCCATTAATATGAAATTTGATCAGTATTAACAAACTTAACAGACATAGCTTCTGTTTCTAATGCGGCACAAGCAAAAATGTTAACTACTAATCTCGTGTTACTTAAACATCCAAAGTTCGCTACCACATGTTTGGAGAAAAAGGAAGTCACCTGTGAAAAACAATCGCCTTGTAAAAGAATTATGAGAAGCAAGCACGTATCACGTGGACGCGAGGCAGCTCATCCATTAATAATAATAAAAAAAAGGTTCAAATGGCTCTGAGCACTAGGAGACTTAACATCTGAGGTCATCAGTCCCCTAGAACTTAGAACTACTTAAACATAACTAACCTAAGGACATCACACACATCCATGCCCGAGGCAGGATTCGAACCTGCGACCGTAGCGGTCTCACGGTTCCAGACTGAAGCGTCTAGAACCGCTCGGCCACAACGGCCGGCCCATTAATCAACAGATATGACGCATTCGATCCCGGATTATGTGCCTGAAGGTGAAGCCTTGTTGTTTCTAAATCGATTGCAATTAAAGTGGATAAAACAGCTACAGATGTTCGGACATGGAAATATAAAAGGGAATGCACAGTAGTTCCTTTCTGTTTAGTAGCAGAGCAGACGTCCCCACATATTACAATAGTTCATAAATATTACATTCATACTTTGGTTCTGGAAACGTTTACAAATAGGGGGACAAACGTAAAACTTACCGTTCTCTTCCAGAGTTATCGATCGACGACGTCGCAGCCCAGGCGTTCGTGTTCTTCATCGCGGGTTTCGAGACCTCGTCAACCACCATGAGCTTCGCCCTTCACGAGCTGGCTCACCACCCAGACATCCAAGCGCGTCTGCAGGAGGAGATCGATTCAGTCCTCAAGCAGCACGATGGCCAAGTCACCTACGAATCAATCAACAGTATGACCTACCTCGACAAAGTAGTCGCAGGTATGTATGAGCGTTTATGTTCTCTCAAAAGTTCGTCATAATTTAAATGTGCTGCAGAGCTGTGAATAATTCCACATTTTCCGTCATCATAAACTAAATGCTATGCCTTGCCGATTTAGCCACGTTCCTCTCTCCATTGTCTTCCTCCTCAATTCTTCATACGATTTTATCCCCATATCTTCTTTGATGTTATTTAAATACGAATACGTTGCTCTTGGCCTGCCTCTTGGTTTTTCCCTAAAACTTTTCCTTCAAATGCATTCTTTAGGACTGGTTGTGTCTCAATGTGTGCCCTATCATTTTTGATTTTCTTCTTCCTATATAATTTAGCAGCGTTCTGTTCTCATTCACTTCTCTTAAGACCTGTCCATTACTTTTTGTATCTACCCAGCTTGTTCTCGTCATTCTGCTCCATATCCACATTTCCATTGCTTCCAGTCTCTTTTTCTCTGCATTTCCCAGAGTCCACGCTTCACATCCGTATGTTAAGACACTCCAGACGAAAGTGTTGGCAAATTTTTTCCTACTTTCTAGGCTTATATGATTGTCTGTTAGTAAATTCCTTTTATTTTGCAAAGCTTGCTTTACCAAGGCTATTCTTCTCTTCACATCTGTGATTCATTTATTGTCGTCAGTGATTGTGCTCCCCAAATAACAGAAGTTCTTAACCTGCTCTAGAACATCATCTTCTAGTTTAATATTAACTTTACCGTTTTCTTTTGTCTTCCCTATTACCATAGTTTTAGTTTTCTTCTTATTGAAGGAATTGCTAGAACATCTGGAGAAAGCTAGTAAAGAATACTGGAAACAAAAAACAGGCAGTCTAGATTTTAACAGGTCAAGCAGTACGGCAGGGAGTCTCTTCAGAAAACTGGGAGGAAGTCGACCACCTACCCACAAAGATCCTAAAGAAACACCAGATCAATCTGCAAATAGAATAACTTCCCTCTCCAGAGCACATCCATATAAGCCACACACAAGAAGCAGAAGGCACTTGACAAATCACAGTATTGCAGAGACTTCACTTTATATGAGATTAATGTAGCACTCAAAGAAACAAAAAGAGGCAAAGCTCCAGAATTTGATCATGCTATTGTCTAACTTTCCAAAAGTCTCAAAACAACAAAAATCAGAGCTATACTGATACCTGGCAAAGCAGCACATAAAGTTTGTAGCTATCTTCCATTTAGTCCTCTCTACCTACTGCTACACCGTTTTAGAAAGACTCATCCTTAACAGAACCATTCCACAGATCCATGAAATAATTCCCATGAAACAAGCATGATTCAGATCTAACTGACCAAGTACTTAGCTTAACCACATACATAGAAGCTGGGTTCCAACAAACATTTATAAGTGCAGTGGCTTTTATTGGTCTTACAGCTGCCTATGACACAGTATAGAAGCAATTTGTCCTGTACAAACTCGCAAGTGCTGTACACTGCCGAACCTTAAATAGTCTCACAAACAACGTGTTATCTGAGAGACACTTCCAAGTAGTGCTCGCCAATCGATTAAGCAGACAGAAGAATCTCAATAATAGTTTTCCTCATGGTACTGTTTTGGCACCAGTTCTGTTGGACTCACGAACATCTGATCTCTCTGGAACGGAGTTGAAGTTTATTCATGCTTACGATCAGGCTTTGGCCACTCAATAGAGAAGTCTTGGAGCTTGTGAAGAGATAATCTCTGCACACCTATTTACAGTGCAAGAATATTTCAAACAGTGGAGATTAACTTCATATACAACGAAGACGGAAGTTAGCTGTTTTCTTTCTTAACAGAGGTCAATGTAAAGCTAAATGTCATATTTAACAGTCGAATCCTCCACCACCAACTTCCCAAAATATTTCTAAGCAACTCTGGAGGGAACCTAGTAATACAAAAACGACATAGAAAACGCCAAAGGAGAGCTGAGATTGTGCAATAGCTTCGTGCAGGAACTAAATGGTACCTCATGGGACCCTAGAACATTCCGATGTTATCTCTTAGTACTTGTCTAGTCTACTGCTGTATACTGTGTTCCAGTGTGGGTTAATAATTCACATGCGAAAAAAAAATCGATGAATTCAGTAACGAGGGCAGTAGTAGGTTTCATCAGATCTACTCCTCTTCACTGATTACCAACTCTAAGCCACAGTGCACCACCAAATATTCGCTGTCAGATTGCTCTTTTCAGGGATATTAAACATTCCGATGGGAGCAGGAAACTATTAATCCTCTATCATACTAAACTTAGTTTCTAACCAGACATTAACACGGCTAACCACAATGTAGTGTACAATTAATTTGCAAGTAAATTTCGAACTTGTATATCAACCGTTAGAACACATTTACACCTAAATGAAATGTAGAATCGTCGATTACAGCGCCATCTAACGCGAATGAAAAAAAAAATGGATTGATAAAATCGCTCTTATTTTTGGGTGTACAATCCGAACATGCAGTAAAAATGGGGGACTCCCACTTGAAAGTACTGTTACAAAGTTGACCCCGCCCACGCAGAAGGGGTGGTAAGGAGGTGGCCAGTTGTAGTACAGAAAGATGTGCCCCCTTTAGTAACATTCACTTTTCATCTACAACATTTTTTTCTACGATACGACGTTTTCGAGATAGTTGTCTCAAGCTAAAACAAACACGCTGTAAGCTAATGGTATCCAAGATGCCTACAGCACACATATCGAAGAAAAGGACGAGATATGACTGATCGAAAGTGGCAGAAGAACTCGAAGGTTCAAATGGGCACGAGAGAAATGTGATACGTTCACTAGGATATGTAACATGTTAACGACAGGGCCATGTACATACCTTTGAGACCTCCATGTGTGGTATCGAAGTCATATTTTATTATCAGTGTTATACACGATAGTTACAGGAATGTTGACAGATTGCTTGAATATTTGGTAAACGGGCAGTATCTTGTCTCAGCGATCCAGGAATGTAAGCTCAAGTTGCAGAGTTTCATTTCTTCGTGTCGCTAATGTCTGAAACTTTGGCTCATAATTTACAGCAATCTGTTTTACGCTATTTTTGAAATTTATTTGCAACTGCGGAATCCTTCTGACACACGAAAATTTCTGCGAGACCGGAACTCGACCCCTAATTTCCTTCCTGTCGTGAGTGGCCTCCTTAAGTACTTCAGCTATCTAAGCACGCTTCCATGCTCAAACTTAAATACATCATACTTTCTACGACCTTACGGGTCGCAACTTTACTTGGATTCCCGCCAAAGTGTCTCAAGGAGACAAACGCATTCAACATTAGAATCATGGTCGTAATCTTGGCCACGGAGGCTTGTATATCTATCTCTGACAGTGTCTGAAGAAACAGATACTGGTGACGATCTTGTAGCTGTACTAAATTATTAAATCTATTTGAAATTTTAAAATCTTTGGTACAGCTGCAAGATCGTCACCAATGTCTCTTTCGTCAGACATTGTTAAAAATTAGTATTACAACCCTTGTTAGGCAAAATTACATTCGTAATATTAACACTGAATGCGTTTGTTTCCTTAAAACACTGTGGCGGGAATGCAAGTTAACAGCGATGGGGTCGAAGACAATATGGAAGTTTGGGACGATCGTGGGAGTCTTCAAGGCGACCGCTCGCGACGAACGGGAAATCCGGGTTCGAGTCCCGAGCCCAAACATTTTTCAAGTTTCATCAATAGAGGAGATGGCTTCGTACCTAATGCAGATAATGTCAGCAAGATTCCTCAATCGCGAACAAATGTTATGAATTTACCACAGCTGCAATATCGCCACCAGTTTCAGTTTCTTGAGACACTGATGAAAATAAGTGATAATTTACTCTGTTGTTTGTGTTACAGAGACCCTGAGATTATATCCGCCAATTGCAGTGCTGGTCAGAGAAGGTAATGCTGAGTACAAGATCCCTGACAGCGAGGTAGTCCTGGACAAAGGAATCACTGTCACGATACCTGTGTACGACCTGCACCACGACCCCGAGTTTTACCCGGACCCCGAGCGCTTCGACCCCGAGAGGTTCTCTGAAGAGCAGAAGGCCCAGAGGCACCCCTACGTCTACCTGCCGTTCGGAGAGGGCCCACGGAACTGCATAGGTGGGTCCCGTAACAGGCTGCAATCTGTAACCTGGCTGCAGTGCACCGAATCCTAACTCCGTAACGACATCCAAAAACTTGCGATACACGACACACAAACGATTCGGTTGTCGTTTGCGTCACAATATGTGCCAGAGGGAGAAAGACGTCTTACATCAAAAGGAGCGGCGTTTGGAATTTCCCTTGCCCTGTCATCTTCACTTGATCTGTAGATGAGCAAATATTCGTGGAAAGGGTAGACGGAATACGTTTAAGAAATTAGAGGAAATTTACAACTGTAGGGGCTACGCATTGTACGAACATGTCACTAGTGGGGAATCTGAATCCAAACGTCTACTGTAGTCGCAACTCCAGCTGATGGGACTTCTGCGCTGTGGCAGCGAAACTCTCGTACCTCACGCCACGGTTCTCGCTGATACCTGTTGGTGGGTCCTGCAATTACAAATTAGTCTCTCCCAATAGTATTGTACTGCATTTCCCTGGTTGATGGCCATTTTTACTGGTTCGGAATATTCTGTCAGATAGATCCAACCACCTCTCACACGGGTGTAGTTTGTAATAAATAGGTAATTTGAGGTCGCATTTGTGGAAAGACATGTAATTAAGCCGCCTTTCGCCTCTCTTATGTGTTGATTTGTATTTGGAATAATGAAGAAGCTATCAAAGGACGCTTTTTTCTTCACACAAAATTTTCCATTCAAGATTTTTTGCTTACTCCAGATTACTACCATGATGCTCGCTACATGTGCATACGATTCCCTAGCAGATCTGGTTATTCCCTCCGAAGCTTAATTTCTTACACCGTAAGTCCGAATAAATTCTGTTATTTCCGATTGTATCATATAGCATGACTGTTCCTGTTTCGCATTTCTTAAAGGTTTAACCGTTATTTTCCAATATTCTTTCTCTCGTCTCGACCCGCCCAGAGAGCGGCGCGCCTTAGTACGCCGTTGCAGGGAATCAAGGATCGAAACCGCCCGGCGAATTAACGACGAAGGCCGGTGTGTCGGCCAGCCAGCCTGTGGTTTTTAGGCACTTCCCCACGACTGACTAGCTGAATACCGGGCTGCCTTAATGTAAAAGGCGAAACGCACCTGAACCATAAATAAACGTAAATTGCAGCTAGGAAAAGGCATTACAGTTTATAAAAAACAAAGTGAAGACAGTATTTCTATATTGAATTTCCTCTGACTAGCCTAATAATTTACTCAGGAAATTGAATATTTCACCGTTTCAAAAACCTATTTCACCACTTTCAGCCAGTTGCGCAATGCAACGAAAACGGGATTATGATAAAATTGATACTCGGCTTAGCACACAGACACATTTGAATCGATTCTTTTCTATCTTTAAAAATACATGCAAGTACATAGAAGCATACATATTGTGGTGTGCGTACTGTAAGACCTTCGGTACACAGACCATCAGATTATTTGACTTGTCGCTCTAACGAAGTAGGCGAGTGTCAGCAATATGTCTCGTGGTCTTATCGTGCCATGTTTATCTTCTGCCGTTAGGTCAGACGACAGAAATGCCACTTGCATGCTTAGAGTAGCAGATTGACGGTGACCAACTTTAAACAGAACTTGATTAATTTTCACACACATTTATTAAAATAATAAAAAGCATAGACATTATGTAACTTGATTCTGGATGCTGTTTACAATTGACAATCTGAAGTTCCTTTGCTTTGGGACGTTAATCTTATTCTCACATATCTGATACTTGACAAAGTGTCTATTCATTTATCTTCATGGCTATGTACAGGAATATGGTAATCTTATTAAATGGCTCTGAGCACTATGGGACTCAACTGCTGAGGTCATAAGTCCCCTAGAACTTAGAACTACTTAAACCTAACTAACCTAAGGACAACACACACATCCATGCCCGAGGCAGGATTCGAACCTGCGACCGTAGCGGTCGCGCGGTTCCAGACTGTAGCGCCAGAACCGCTCGGCCACCAGCGGCCGGCGGTAATCTTATTAGGCGCAGACTGAAACTTGACTATAGACTGGTACAGACTGGTGCAGAAAAACGCAGACTGGTACAGACTAATGCAGACAAATGCAGACTGACTAATCGGAGGTCTGTACACTCGTTATAATACCTCGCTCATTCAGGTATCACTGCGCGAGTGTGATCCGCTAGGAGAAAAGGTTCTGCGTTAGCAGCAATCTCATTGGCTGCGTTACACGTTAATACGCGGATCGGCAGAAGTAGAATTTCGTCCGTGTCTAAGGCAGCGCCATCTCGTAGTGCGGAGACAGATGAGCGCTGCGCCTGCGCTGTTGTGCTTAGTGGTGCGCGCTCTAGTGGGAAAATTGTGTATGTGCTGACTACGCTGAACTATGTACACAACACATATACAGGGTTGTCCATTGATAGTGACTGGGCCAAATATCTAACGAAATAAGCATCAAACGAAAAAACTACAAAGAACGAAACTCGTCTAGCTTGAAGGGGGAAACCAGATGGCGCTATGGTTGGCCTGCTATATGGCGCTGCCATAGGTCAACGGATATCAACTGCGTTTTTTTTAAAATAGGAACTCCCATTTTTTATTACATGTTCGTGTAGTACGTAAAGAAATATGAATGTTTTAGTTGGACCGCTTTTTCGCTTTGCGATAGATTAATATTTTGTTATTGTTCCAGGTATGCGATTTGGATTGTTACAAACGAAGGTCGGCCTTACGAACATACTCTCAAACTATAAGGCAGAACCATGTGAGAAGACCGTTCGCCATTTGTCCTTTGAACCCAGATCTATCATCCTCACACCGGAAAGTGGTATACAGCTGAGACTGAGCAAGAGAAACAAAATGTAGTGCTTGTTACGTATTATTGGATGCTTTATAAAAGACAATGCCTTAAAATTATTATAATTGTACCTCAAGTAATAAAGATATTGTACCTGGTTCATTGTTTGTGCTGAAGATATCCACCTGCTGGTAATAGTTTCCATAATTTCCACAATTCAATGGGCAGAACCCATTTACAATGAGTGTCGTCGCTCAATGTCCCTGTATGGCTGTGGCAGTAAGTGTTCTATATAAAATATGGCGTGTAGAAATTCAACGGCCTTTTCCTTCACAATCCGTACAACGGACAGTGAATATAGGTGCGACTATTTGTAATTATACCTAAGCTTAATAAGAAAAAACACTGTTGCAAGATATTTATGTATGGTATCATAATTTTTAAGACCATACGTCTAAGAAAGTATTCTCCTTCAAGCGTGTGTTTGACTTTTCCTTATTTAGACGTTAACTAGCTTTTGGTTAGATAATGTACATCGCTAGCAGTAAGGACATTTTGTACATGTCATATTCGTACCACGCATTACACTCTAGTGCCTTGCAAATTACGTAGGGTCGCAACGTGGAATATACTCACTGTGGTGTCACCGCTAGACACCACACTTGCTAGGTGGTAACTTAAATCGGCCGCGGTCCTGTAGTACATGTCGGACCCGCGTGTCGCCACTGTGTATTCGCAAACGTAGCGCCACCACAGGGCAGGTCACAAGACACGGACTTGACCTCGCCCCAGTTGTACGGACGACATAGCTTGCGACAAGACGTATCACGTCTTCCTCTCATTTGCCGAGAGATAGATTAAATAGCCTTCAGCTAGTCCATCGCTACTACCTAGCAAGGCGCCATGTGTATCATTGCTAATTGCTTACTACTATGCAAGAGATGTATTTCAACAAGAACAAGACTACATTAAAGTTAAGTATATTAAAATCTCTCTTCTTTTCTTTATAGTTTTTCATCCAGTCTCCTGTTTCAGAATTTACGCCCGTCTGCGTTAGTTTCGCGTGCACCTAGCCACTCATTGTGTCGAGACCTTAGGGAATCGACACAACAATATTTTGGCGCCGAGGAGTGGTGCCGCGCCCACGTTGCAGTCTTTGTGTTATACTTGCTCTAATTTGCTTGTGTCATGGCTTCGCCGCATTCTCCAGATGTACTGTCCGAATTTTTTCGCTTGCAGAATCAGCAGACGCAGGCGTTATTGGAAGCCCTTGGACAGCTCGTCCAGGGTCAACGTGCGCTGCAAACCGATGCGGCGGCAGCCGCTTCTTCGCTACCGCAGCCACACAACGCTGTCGCACCGCCATTTCGGCCCTTTGAGGCCCATAACGAGAGCTGGACTGAGTGGGCCGATCAGTTCCGGTTCCACCTCACAGCTTATGGAATTCAAGGTAAAGAGCGGCAGCCGTTTTTGCTTTCTTGTGTCGGTGTGTCTACCTACCGGGTGATAGTGAAATTGTTTCCCCGACGCGACGTAGCAACTCTGACCTACGAGGAAATTTTGTCGGCTTTAGATGCCTATTTCAAAGAAACAGTTAATGTTGTTGCAAAACGGTATACGTTTTTTCGTACAAAACGTACCGCCGGTCAGACTAACAGGGAGTGGGTAGCAACTTTGCAAGGCCTTACTAGAGACTGCGCGTTTGCCTGTGAATGTGGCCTCCCATATTCAGATACTATGGTGCGTGATGCAATTGCACAAAACGTTTCTGATGTTCGCATAAGGGAACAGATTTTGAAGCTAGTTAATCCCTCCCTGCAACAAGTGATAGACATATTGGACAGGCAAGACACACTTGACTTTGCTCAGGAATCATTTGAAACTTCGCCAGCAGTGTGTCACATTAATCGGCCCGCCGGGCCCGCTGCACGGGACGCTAAGCGGCCCTCGCGCCCGACTTCGCAGCGGCCGCCTAGCTTGCAACCACGTGCGCCGCGTCAGCAAGCAAATGCAGTGAAATCTTGCCCGCGGTGTGCAACTAGACATTCGCGTGAAAATTGCCCGTCACGCCAAGCTATTTGCTTTTACTGTCAAAAGAAAGGACATGTACAAAGTGTTTGCCAGAAAAAGCTTCGGTCAGACAATCACACCAATTCCAGGCCCTTTGCTTCGCGCCGGCATCGAACCCAGGACAATCAGGCTCGTGGACCTTCGCCCATGGACATTAATGTAGTTCATTCCCACCCATCCAGTGACACTTTAGCTAACAGTGACTGTGTTCGTCCCACCCAACACGTGCGTCGACGTCGCCGGACATCCCGTAAAGTTGCAAGTGCTTCTGGACCTGTATCAGTTCAAATTGCACGAGACAGTCGCTCTTGTCGTCAACAAGACAATAAACTTTTTGTGGACTTAGACTTTGTAGGAAAAGTGATCCCATTCCAGCTCGATACCGGAGCTGCTGTTTCATTGCTCAATCACGACACGTACAACCAACTGGGCGCCCCGCCATTGCGTGCCGCAAATGTTACGTTAACTAGTTACTCAGGACAGCATATACCTGTGTTAGGACAGTGCAGCCTTCTTGCAACATACAAGGGACAGACAAAACTTGTGTCATTTTATGTTCTTCGTTCCTCTAGTGCAGTGAACTTGTTTGGTTTAGATTTGTTTCAATTGTTTAATATGTCTATTGTAAATCAGGTCCTTTCAGTGAATCAGACTGTGCCTTCCGCCAGTGTTTCTAGTCTTTGTGAAGAATTTGCAGACATTTTTGCACCGGGCCTTGGTTGCGCAAAGAACTATGAAGCGCATTTGGAACTGAAAGACAATGCGCAACCGAAATTTTTCAGAGCGCGCAATGTTCCCCATGCATTGCGTGATGAGGTCGCAAGAACATTAGCCGAATTAGAATCTCAAGGTGTCCTTGAACGTGTGCAGGCTTCTCTCTGGGCCTCACCCTTAGTCATTTTGCCAAAACCTTCCGGAAAACTGAGACTTTGCGTGGACTTCAAGGCGACTGTGAATCCACAACTTGTGACTGCTACTTTTCCTTTGCCCCGCCCGGAAGATCTTTTTGACAAACTGTGCCCGGGAAAATCTTTTTCAAAATTGGACCTAGCCGATGCGTACTTGCAAATACCTGTGGACGAAGAATCCCAGCGCGTCTTAGTGGTTAACACGCATCTTGGCTTGTATCGCTTCAAAAGACTGCCATTCGGGTGTGCATCCGCCCCTGCTTTATTTCAGCAATATTTACAAACTATTTGTGCGTCGGTCCCTACGGCTGCGAACTATCTGGACGATATTGTAATCTCAGGAAAGACAGAAGCAGAACATTTGCAAAATCTCCGAACATTATTTCAGGTATTGCGACAAAATGGTCTTCGCTTGAGGAAGGACAAATGTGTGTTCTTTGCTCGGGACTTACCGTACCTGGGCCATGTCCTTAACGCCCAAGGTATACATCCGAGTCCAGAGCACCTTCGTGCCATTCAGGACTTGCCGTCACCGCAGAACTTAAAACAGCTACAGAGTGTGCTGGGTAAGGTAAATTATTATCATCGGTTTGTGCGCAATGCTTCTTCTATTTCAGCTCCGCTTCATCGCTTACGCCGTAAAGGTGTTCCGTTCGTCTGGACGACGGAATGCGAACGCGCCTTTCGCCAGTTGAAATCGGCGTTACTTTCAAATACTTGCCTTACGCCATTCGATCCCCGAAAACCCCTTTTGTTGATGGTTGATGCCTCGGATTTCGGGATCGGTGCTGTGCTTGCGCACAAGGATGGCTCGCATGATCGCCCTATTGCCTTTGCGTCCAAATTGCTCTCATCTGCGCAAAGAAATTATTCACAAATAGAGAAAGAAGCTTTAGCTCTCGTGTTTGGTGTTACCAAGTTCCACGATTTCTTGTATGGTCGTCACTTTACAATCATCACGGACCACAAACCTTTGACATCACTTTTTCATCCAAACAAGCCTGTACCTCCACGTACAGCGCAGAAATTCATTCGCTGGTCTCTTTTTCTCTCGCAGTACCGCTACGATATCTTGTATCGGTCCACTGCTAAGCACGGAAACGCTGATGCGTTGTCCCGTTTGCCTGTTGCTGAGGATAAAGCATTCGATTCTTCCGAACTTGCTTGCATGTTCATTGATTCGGAAGCCGATGACGTGGTCGCATCGTTTCCGATTGATTTTCGTCGTGTAGCTACAGCCACAGCTGCTGACCCTGTCCTTGCTCCCGTTTTGCGTTTTGTTGCTACGCAATGGCCCTTGTCAAAGTCAAGGATCGAGGATCCTTTGGTTCGCCGATTTTTTGCCCACAAGGAGAGACTTTTTGTCCGACGTGGTGTTTTGTTGTTGCGTTCCGATAATGATCAATCCCGCGTTGTGGTCCCACGTTCGTTACAGTCCTCTGTCTTACGGCTTCTTCACCAAGGACATTGGGGTATAGTGCGAACGAAACAACTTGCTCGACAGCACTGTACTTGGTTCGGAATCGATGCTGCGATTACGAATATGTGCTCCTCTTGCGTGGCGTGTGCCGAACAACAATCCGCACCGCCGCGGAAATTCTTTGCATGGCCGAAAGCCACTTCCCCTTGGCAACGCTTGCACATCGATTTTGCTGGTCCATTCTGGAATGCTCGATGGTTGGTTGTGGTCGATGCTTTCAGTAATTTTCCTTTTGTTGTCCGGATGTCTTCCACGACGTCTTCTGCCACCATCCAAGCCTTGTCTGCTATCTTTTGCATTGAAGGTCTTCCGCAGACTATTGTTTCCGACAATGGCCCACAATTCATGTCCGCAGAATTTCAGTCGTTCTGCAAGGCCAATGGTATTCAACATCTGACATCCGCGCCGTTTTCGCCTCAGTCAAACGGTGCCGCTGAACGATTGGTCCGGACTTTCAAGTCCCAGATGTTGAAGTTGAAAGAGTCGCATTCTCGGGAGGACGCTTTGTTGCTCTTTTTGTCCTCATATCGCTCTCAGCCCCGCGATGGTCGCTCGCCGGCTGAGTTGCTCCATGGTCGTCCTCATCGAACTCTGATGTCTTTGCTGCATCCGCCACATCAGGTTCCTGTGCAGCGGCAGTCTCCTGCTTTTGCTCCTGGCGACGTTGTCTATTATCGCAACTATCGCGGTTCACAGCGTTGGCTCGCAGGGCGCATTCTTCGCTGCCTCGGCCGCGCGATGTATTTGGTTTTGGGGGCCTCTGGTGAGGTGCGTCGGCATCTCAATCAGCTGCGCCTCTGTCGTCGCCTGGGTTCTGCCGCTCCCCGTCTGCTTTCAGCGACGGAGCCGTCCGGTCAGCGCCTTGGGGACCCATCTACTGGCTCGCCTCATCCCCAGGTGTTACCGACGATGCCTTCCATTTTGCCTCATGGCGTCGCGCCGCCGCAGCCGCCGCCGGCGCCGCCAGCAGCGGACGCTTCGCTGCAGCCGCCTCGCGCCTCCCTGGGTCACGCGCCGCCGCTTGCTTCCCGTGACCAGCCGTCCTCCGCCATGGACCTCTTGCCCGCTCCGGACCAGATGTCGTCTTCGCCCGTCGGGTGCTCCGACCACATGGAGGTCGCCCTTCTGTCTCATTACGTGCGCATACACCTCATGTTGACGTGCACCCTGGACTAGGTTTGCAGGCGTTTCCTAGCTCCCCTCGGACCGAATGGCCGGGTGCGGGTGGCACAGCCTCGCCTGTTGTTAGGCTCCCCACCTCATCGCATACGTCAACATGGGGTCCTCCCCACGGCGGGCGGAAGCCTTATCTCACGACCGTTCGCCGATTTGCGGGGGAGGAATGTGGTGTCACCGCTAGACACCACACTTGCTAGGTGGTAACTTAAATCGGCCGCGGTCCTGTAGTACATGTCGGACCCGCGTGTCGCCACTGTGTATTCGCAAACGTAGCGCCACCACAGGGCAGGTCACAAGACACGGACTTGACCTCGCCCCAGTTGTACGGACGACATAGCTTGCGACAAGACGTATCACGTCTTCCTCTCATTTGCCGAGAGATAGATTAAATAGCCTTCAGCTAGTCCATCGCTACTACCTAGCAAGGCGCCATGTGTATCATTGCTAATTGCTTACTACTATGCAAGAGATGTATTTCAACAAGAACAAGACTACATTAAAGTTAAGTATATTAAAATCTCTCTTCTTTTCTTTATAGTTTTTCATCCAGTCTCCTGTTTCAGAATTTACGCCCGTCTGCGTTAGTTTCGCGTGCACCTAGCCACTCATTGTGTCGAGACCTTAGGGAATCGACACAACACTCACCTACCGACTACAACAAAACATCGATCTGATCAGTGACACCAAAGCAGCACTATTGTCGTGTTATTTGGAACGTGACTGAATCGAACACCATTCCTACATGGCTGTGTAGGCTCTCTAGCTAATAGGTGGAGTTGTGTGTAGAAAAAGCATGCTGACGTCAGCAACCGACATTTTGTGCCCATCGTGCTGCTGGTCATACATTGACCACTGTGGTACATTTAGCCGTTTCTAATAAGCGAGCTCCACAGAATCACTTATTGCTAAGGTACAGTACTATCTTGAAATAGAACGTCTTGAATCCTAAGCCACAAAAATGTAACCAAATATGTCGATCAGTAGACGGTCTTTTATGACGAACATAAATCCCAGGATTTCGTGCTGCTGTCACTTATTAACAGTTTCAGGGATAAATCTCTCAAATAAGTAGTGCTGTAAAGAGTAGTCTTAAACTGATCATCTCAAGTCATCAGTACCAGAAAAGAAAAACTAACATTTGGACGTAAACAAAGTTTTTACGAGGTAAAATCATATGTTGGACAGACAGCAAAACACTGGAGCGGTTTTCGTTTACTTAATGTAAAATAAAAGAGCTAAAACAAGCCACCTACCTGTACACAAACCATGATCCTTCAGTAGCATCCATTTCATGACAAAATTAATGAAAATTTCGCGTATTTCTGTTTTAGGAATGGATTCTGAGACAGGCCATGATTTTAAATTTCGATTGTTGTTTATAATTTTATAATCCTAAGGGCCTGAGTTCGATTCCCGGCTGGGTCGGAGATTTTCTCCGCTCACGGACTGGGTGTTGTGTTGTCCTAATCATCATCATTTCATCCCCATCGAAGCACAAGTCGCCGAAGTGACTTGCACCCGGCGAACGATCTACCCGAAGGGAGGCCCTGGTCGCACGACATTTGTATTTACATTTTAGTTTTATAATTCTTTGAAATGGGACATAAAGGAGGAATAAACTGTTCCCTAAACTTATTCATCCTCGAGTCCAGTGGGACATACGTTCCACTTAAAATAATTTTTTTACTAGGGCTCAGGATATGTAAAAAGAAGAGAGTAAGCACTATTATGTCAAAAATGTATTTATTTACATTTTTATGAAGATATGGCTGAATAATTGGTGGTACTATGCAATAATTACACATGAAATTAGTCCTAACCTCTTGCTTCCAAGTGCTGCATTGCCTGCGTCGTCTCTTTGAGCTCTTTGCTGGAAAATGTTATCCAACTGCATAGAAGCGTATATCCTCACCACAAAAGAAAGTATGCATTTGTAGTAAAATGGCAAAATAATAAGCCAGTTACAGTTTTGTTAGCTGCTCAGCATTTGAAAGATATCAGATCCGACACAAGTAAAAATAGGGATTGTGCAACATCAATTATATCCTGCCCTGCATCCGTAGCAGAGTACACAGCTGTAATGGGAAATGCAGAGCGGTTCAACCAGAGGCTAGGAAGATATGCTACTGGCAGAAGGTCACTAAAATGGTGGCTTCATCTTTTCATTTTCCTTTGGACATTGCAATGCTAAGACAGTTTCATCATGTATACCTGTGATAATGGAGGAAAATGTGACCAACTTTCTTTTCATCCTGCTTTTGTAAGGCAGTTTTCAGCTGGGGGAAGTATAAAGAGAAGAAAAACAAACCAGGAGTTTTCGGACTATGCCGTTTCATATGAAATCAAGGGAAATAAAATACAATTACATCATCACCGAATAAAATCTATAAATGTACAGATTTGTGTGTAAATGTGAACAAAAGGGGCAAGTAAAAATTCTCTACGACAACTGGCCATAACACAAAATTATTAACCTAATTTGAAAGTGTTTTATAAATCGATACGTTCACAAAACAATATATGTCAAGCAAATAATGTAAAAAGACAATAATCCGCTTATATATTGCAGACAGGAAAAAAATTACATATAACCGCCAAAATGCGAGTCACTCAAGGGACAATTTAAACAATTAAGCGGTATCTCACGCATTAGGTGCCAAAAAATAAGTCTGTTGGCTCCAAACAGTTGATACCTTCAACGCTAGATCGTAGCACCTCACAGACATGAGACTTTCATATCCCTGTGAACTCAGGGAAATAAATTATTGAGTGGGACACATAACCGCTGACGGCCCCGCCCCGTGGGGGCATCGCAGAAAAGTTGTTGAAGCTGTTAAAATTCTAGCTACTTAGTTGTCCGCCTCTATTTCCGTAGGAATGTAGTAGTATTTATCTAGGGTCGTCTGGCAACAGTATGACAGTTAAGCACCATCACAAGATGCACCTAAGGCGTACACCTTTGCTGCAGCGTGTAAGGTGCACACGTTTGGGACCGCAGACTAGTTATTATAGACCTGTATCCATTACAAAATCTGCTGCCTCTGATATAATTACAATGTCATCGGCGAACCTCAAAGATTTTATTTCTTCTCCATGGATTTTAATTCCTACTCCGATTTTTTATTTTGTTTCCTTTACTGCTTGCTCAACAAACAGATTGAATAACTTCGGGTATAGGCTACAACCCTGTCTCACTTCCTTCCCAACCACTACTTCCCATTCATGCCCCTCGACTCTTATAACTGCCATCTGGTTTCTGTACAAGTTGTAAATAGTCTTTCGCTCCCTGTATTTTACCACTGCCACCTTCAGAATTTGAAAGAGAGTATTCCAGTCAACATTGTCAAAAGCTTTCTGTAAGTCTACAAATGCTAGAAACGTATGTTTGCCTTTCCTTAATCAATCTTCTAAGATAAGTCGTAGGGTCAGTATTGCCTCATGTGTTCCAACATTTCTTCGGAATCCAAACTGATCTTCCCGAGGTCGGCTTCTACCAGTTTTTCTATTCGTCTGTAAAGAATTCGCTTTAGTACACTACTGGCCATCAAAATTTCTACACCATGAAGAAATGCAGATAATAAACGGTTATTCATTGGACAAATACATTATACTAGAACTGACATGTGATTACGTTTTCACGCAATTTGGGTGCATAGATTCTGAGAAATCAGTACCCAGAACAACCACCTCTGCCCGTAATCACGGCCTTGATACGCCTGGGCATTGAGACAAACAGAGCTTGGATGGCGTGTACAGGTACAGCTGCCCATGCAGCTTCAACACGATACCACAGTTCATCAAGAGTAGTGACTGGCGTATTGTGACGAGCCAATTGCTCGGCCACCATTGACCAGACGTTCTCAATTCGTGAGAGATCTGGAGAATGTGCTGGCCAGGGCAGCAGTCGAACATTTTCTGTATCCAGAAAGGCCCGTACAGGACCTGCAACATGCGGTCGTGCATTATCCTGCTGAAATGCAGGGTTTCACAGGGATCGAATAAAGGGTAGAGCCACGGGTCGTAACACATCTGAAATGTAACGTCCACTGTTCAAAGCGCCGTCAATGCGAACAAGAGGTGACCGAGACGTGTAACCAATGGCACACCATACCATCACGCCGGGTGATACGCCAGTATGGCGATGACGAACACACGCTTCCAATGTGCGTTCACCGCGATGTCGCCGAACACGGATACGACCGTCATGATGCTGTAAACAGAACCTGGATTCATCCGAAAAAATGACGTTTTGCCATTCGTGCACCCAGGTTCGTCGTTTAGTACACCATCGCAGGCGCTCCTGTCTGTGATGCAGCGTCAAGGGTAACTGCAGCCATGGTCTCCGAGCTGATAGTCCATGCTGCTGCGAACGTCGTCGAACTGTTCGTGCAGATGGTTGTTGTCTTGCAAACGTCCCCATCTGTTGACTCAGGGATCGAGACGTGGATGCACGATCCGTTACAGCCATGCGGATAAGATGCCTGTCATCTCGACTGCTAGTGATACGAGACCATTGGGATCCAGCACGGCGTTCCGTATTACCCTCATGAACCCACCGATCCCATATTCTGCTAACAGTCATTGGACCTCGACCAACTCGAGCAGCAATGTCGCGATACGATAAACCGCAATCGCGATAGGCTACAATCCGACCTTTATCAAAGTCGGAAACGTGATGGTACGCATTTCTCCTCCTTACGCCGGCCGCGGTGGTCTCGCGGTTAAGGCGCTCAGTCCGGAACCGCGCGACTGCTACGGTCGCTGGTTCGAATCCTGCCTCGGGCATGGATGTGTGTGATGTCCTTAGGTTAGTTAGGTTTAATTAGTTCTAAGTTCTAGGGGACTGATGACCACAGAAGTTAAGTCCCATAGTGCTCAGAGCCATTTGAACCATCTCTTCCTTACGCGAGGCATCACTACAACATTTCATCAGGCAACGCCGGTCAACTGCTGTTTGTGTAGGAGGAATCGGTTGGAAGTTAACCTAATATCAGCACGTTGTGTGAATGTTCTGAAAAGCTAATCATTTGCATATAACAGCATGTCCTTCTTGTCGGTTAAATTTCGCGTCTGTAGCATGTCATCTTCGTGGTGTAGCAATTTTAATGCCCAGTAGTGTATTTTGCAGACGTGGTTTATTAAACTGATAGTTCGGTAATTTTCACATCTGTCAACACCTGCTTTCTTTGGGATTGAAATTATTATATTCTTCTAAAAATCTGATGGTATTTCGCCTGTCTCATACATCTTGCTCACCAGATGGTAGAGTTTTGTCAGGACTGGCTCTCCCAAGACTGTTAGTAGTTGTAAAGGTATGTTGTCTACTCCCGGGGCCTTGTTTCGACTCAGGTCTTTCAGTGCTCTGTCAAACTCTTCACGCAGTATCATATCTCCTATTTCATCTTCATCTACATCTTCTTCCATTTCCATAATATTTTCCTCAAGTACATAGCCCTTGTATAGACCCTCTATATACTCCTTCCACCTTTCTGCTTTCTCTTCTTTGCTTAGAACTGGGTTTCCATCTGAGCTCTTGATATTCATACAAGGTCTCTTTAATCTTCCTGTAGGCAGTATCTATCCTACCCCTAGTGAGATATGCCTCTACATCTTTACACTTGTCCTCTAGCCATCCCTGCCTAGCCATTTTGCACTTCCCGTCGATCTCATTTTTGAGACGTTTGTATTCTTTTTTGCCTGCTTCATTAACTGCATTTTTATATTTTCTCCTTTCATCAATTAAATTCAATATTTCTTCTGTTACTCAAGGATTTATACCAGCCCTCGTCTTTTTACCTACTTGATTCTCTGCTCCCTTCACTACTTCATCCCTCAAAGCTACCCATTCTTCTTCTACTGTATTTCTTTCCCCAATTCCTGTCAATTGTTCCCTTATGCTCCCCCTGAAACTCTCCACAACCTCTGGTTTAGTCAGTTTATCCAGGTCCCATCTCCTTAAATTCCCACCTTTTTGCAGTTTCTTCAGTTTTAATCTACAGTTCACAACCAACAGATTGTGGTCAAAGTTCACATCTGCCCCTGGAAATGTCTTACAATTTAAAACCTGGTTCCTAAATCTGTCTTACCGTTAAATAATCTATCTGAAACCTTCCAGTCTCTCCAGATCTCTTCCATGTATGCAACCTTCTTTCATGATTCTTGAACCAAGTGTTAGCTATGATTAAGTTATGCTCTGTGCAAAATTCTACCAGGTGGGTTCCTCTTTCATTTATTACCCCCATTCCATATTCACCTACTACGTTTCCTTCTCTTCCTTTTCCTACTATCGAATTCCAGTCACCCATGACTATTAAATTTTCGTCTCCCTGCACTATCTGAATAATTTATTTTACCTCATCGTACATTTCATCAATCTCTTCGTCTGCTGCCGATCTAGTTGGCAAATAAACTTGTACTATTGTGGTAGGCGTGGGCTTTGTGTCAATATTGGCCATAATAATGCGTTCACTACGCTGTTTGTCATAGCTTATCCGCACTCGTATTTCTTATCCATTAATAAACCTACTCCTTCATTGTCCCTATTTGATTTTATATTTGTAACCCTGTATTCCCCTGACCATAAGTCTTGTTTCTCCTGCCACCGAACTTCACTAATTCCCGCTATATCTAACTTAACCTATCCATTTCCCTTTTTAAATTTTCTAACCTTCCTGCCTGATTAAGGGATCTGACATTCCACGCTCCGATCCGTAGAACACCAGTTTTCTTTCTCCTGATTAGGACGTCCTCCTGAGTAGTCCCCGCCCGGAAATCTGCATGGGGAACTATTTTACCTCCGGAATATTTTACCCAAGAGGACGCCATCATTTAACCATACAGTAAAGTTGCATGCCCTCTGGAAAAATTACGGCTGTAGTTTCCCCTTGCTTTCAGCAGTTCGCAGTACCAGCACAGAAAGGCCATTTTGGTTCGTGTTACAAGGCCAGATCAGTCAATCATCCAGATTGTTGCCCCTGCAACTACTGAAAAGGCTGCTGCCCCTCTTCAGGAACCACATATTTGTCTGGCCTCTCAACAGATACTCCTCCGTTGTGGTTGCACCTACGGTATGGCTATCTGTATCGCTGAGGCACACAAGCCTCCCCACCAACGGCATGACCCATGGTTCATGGGTGGTTTTATTTTCCGTATGAATTATTTGAAATCGTTATCCAAGGGCGACCTTCGCAAACATTATAATGAATCAGGTAAAATACTTCGATCAGGCGAAATTTATGGGGAACTCCAACTTTTAAAAGCTAACCTACAGGACTGAATTGAAGACCCAAAACAGCTTATTCGGTACATATCAGTACAAATTAACTTGGGGGGAGAGTATTCAAATCTTTACATAACAACCAGAATAATGCGTACAGCTCAGGTTAATCCAATTTCTGCCGAGAGAAGTTTCTCAAAGTTAAAATTGATTAAGTCATACTTAAGAAGCACGATGTGCCAAGAAAGACTATCTGCGTTATCAGTACTATCAATTGAAGCGGAAATAGCGGCTGGTATTAACTACAAAGTAATGTGATCTGATGTGGCGATCTTGCTGGTCAAGTTAGGGTTTGGCAAGCACAAAGACAAGCAGTAGAAACTCTCGCCTTATATAGATCGTCTTGCTGAAATTTAAGCCCAGGATGGCTTGCCATGGAGAACAATAAAACAGGGTGAAGAATATGGTCGACGTGCCGCTCTGACGTAATGGTACCATGGATGACAACCAAAGGGGTCCTGATATGAAAAGAAATGGTATCCTCGACCATCCCCCCTTGTTTTCGAGCCATTTCTCGGGCGACAGTCAAGTTGTATCGCACCACAGCCCTGGGCATCTCCAGAAAGGTCTGCACTTGTCACTGGGGCTCATTTCTAAGCGAGACTCATCACGGAAGACAATTCTACTCCAATCTAATGAGATTCCAGATCGAAGACGTGTCTCGAGACGCCCCAGACAACACTGGGATATCAACATATCTGTTGCCTGCCACATGGCCCTACAAACAGGAGTAAAGGTCTGGAATGCCATTATTTTCACAGCACTCTTACAGCACAACGGTGCATTGATGATATTGTACGCCCTGTTTTTTTGCTCTTAATCTAAGCTGTCCTCACCTTACATTTCAGCAAAATAATGTGCATAAGCAAACGGCGAGAGTTTCTAATTCCAGACCGAAGAAGTGTCTGAAGACACCTCAGACATCTGTGACATACCAACCTGACTGTCGCCTGCCACACGACCCAACCACCAGGTGTGATGGTTTGGGGTGCCATTTCTATTGATAGTACCATTATTGCACTGTGGTGCGTCGACGATATTCTACACCCTGTCTTGTTTCTCTTCATGGCAAGCCATCCTGGCCTTACATTTCAGCACTGTAATGCCCACCCGCAGGTAATGAGAGTTTCTAATGCTTTTATTCGTGGTCCCAAGGCTTGCCTTGGCCAAAAAGGTCGCTGAATCTCTCCCCAATTGGAAACATTTGAAGTATTTGCGCTGGGGCCTCCAACCAGCTAGGGATTTTGAGCCAGTTGGACAGAATTTGGCGATATCCCTCAGGAGGATATCCAACAACTGGATGACTCAATGCCAAGCCCAATAACTGCTTGCATAAGTGCAACAGATAGACCAATCTACCGATCTTACTTTGTTAAGTTCTATCTCTTGAAATAATTATCCAGTATTTCTGAAATTATAAGTATTTGTTTACCGGTATATGCGTGTCACGTCGACGGATTTGCGTCCAATTATACAGTGTTATCCCGAATACTATTCACTTTTGGATAACAAGACAGACTGAGTCGCTGTGCTGGCGTCACAGTGCCTTCTACCGGACGTCCTGCTGCGCTAACACGTGAGCATACTTGCCATCCAGCACAGCAGAAACGATTACATGTGCGTACACTGAAGTAGAAGTTATTAATTTGTAACGTAAAACTAGTCTCAGAAAGTTCCAGGGGCGTCTTCAGCCTGTTTATTATTCAAAGTCGAATGAGTGGAACAAAGTACGACACCAACCTACACATAGACAAATATTTTCTACTTTTTCACTAATAGCAAAGATAAGTACCGTTTCTGTGCAGCATATAACAAGAAATGGGCTTTCCGAAACTGGAGATCTTACAGTATTCAGCGAGACATATTACAACTTAATGCTCATATTGGAACCTCAACTTATATAAAAATTCTACTCGCAACCGAAATAAGTTATGTAAAATTGTAATTAACCTGTGAAAATCTTAACCTCGCTTTAGCTTGGGCGAAAATTGACTCTAAAACGATATCTTCAGAAATTCATCTGAAGTATCGTCATCAATTACTATCATTAATCCAACGCGATATATTTCCTCACGACAAAGAGTATGCTGCAATTGAGATATTAATTGTCTGTAATAATGTGTAGCAATAGCTGCGAATTATCAATAAATCTCTCTCTTTCTTTCTTCCTTTTCTTAGAAGTCGTTAAACATTATATATATATTTTGCTTTCGAATTCCTATCCCATATAAACAGTATGTCAGAATCACAACTAAGTTACCTTGTCAGTTGGTCATAATGTATAGCACAAGGATAACATGATCTTTGAATGTCAAAGATAATGAGTAATTATTATGCAGATTTGTTACCAACTGCTATTTACTCAAAAGAAACTCTCAGAATACCAGTCGGGTTTTCTTTAACAAGAAGGATATACCAAACCTCTGACAAAGAGGGTCATTGTCTTAAGTAAACAAACCAGCCACTTGCATTAGCTTCATTTAACGGCTCTTAAGTAAACAAACTGTTCACTTAGGTGTATGTTTTGCTAATAATTAGTGGGCAGTAGCTGTCATGATAATGCCAATTATTGGTCAATAACTGTCATGACAGTTACCATACTGTATGGGCAAGATGTCAGCATGTTCACTCAGGTGTTTAACACTTTTAGCTTAAAGTGAAAACTTCCACTTTCAATGATTTTAATTTATGAACAAAAGAAATGACACAGCAACTCCCCCACTGCCCTGCTATTGGGAACACCCCTACCCCCCCCCCCCACTC
Organism: Schistocerca nitens; assembly: GCF_023898315.1. Lineage (NCBI taxonomy): Eukaryota > Metazoa > Arthropoda > Insecta > Orthoptera > Acrididae > Schistocerca > Schistocerca nitens. The sequence goes on along the minus strand of NC_064619.1, from coordinate 601,274,270 downwards.
CTTAGTGTCCTCCGAGCATCCTAAGACAATCATTCTTAATGTGTAGCTCACTGGAGCAGCAACATCAGTAAATTCGGGTGATATTGCAAATCTCCAGCATAGCATAGCACTCAGTAGTATTGGGCTAGTTTCCGCAAATGTATGACACCCACGCTATTTCCTGCAACATATGAAATTATTTATAGTTTCATGGTTAACTTTTGCTGATTTTTTTAAGGAGACGCATATTTCATTCGTAATTTACTGGTTGCCCCCATTTTTTACGAGGATATATGTAAGTATGGGTTTCGTTGCTATTTTCCCCCACATTCTGGGAAGCTACACGTAAATATTGGCTTCATGATTAATTGTACCGATTTATTTTGTGGCAACACACATAAATACGAATTTCAGTGCTATTTTATCGATTTTCAGGGAACTCTCGTACAATACATAGCTTTAAATGTTTATTGACTTACTCCATCAAAAACATATGACACTATAATTTTTGTGTAAATTTTATCGATTTTCCCAATTATTCCACAAATACCTAAATTTTACCGGTTTTTAAGACGACACAAGTAATTTTGGATTTTTCGTCAAAATCTTATCGATTTCATCCAGAAAGAGCTACATTTTTTTTTTCTTCAGGGATACACACTTATAAATATTGCGGTAATCTACGAAATTACTCGGATATTAAGCGTTGAATAATTCTTATTTGACAACAATATACACACCAACTCTCCATTTCAATGAAAACGAACTTCCCACCTGCATTTATAATGTGTCACGTAACTATCAGATCCCCTAACACTACATCATTATACTGCGCTTTGTTAAAAAATAACAGCTGGAACATTTTTGCAGAGAAAGCTATATTCTTCGCTAACATGCTGCATTCTTGCGCCTCTTCCACCTGTGGAAGAATAGGCGAGCTCTGCACTGCTCTGAAAGTCATTAATTATTTTCATACTTCACGCAGTGTCTCTTATTGCACCACAAGTGCCAGAGCGTTTGCATGTAATGAGATGCTCGATCAATGGTCACCCACAGGAGCAATGCCCTCCCCCACCCCTCTGCACGCAGCAGAGACGCTTTGTGCGACCAGCTGGGACTGGCTGCATCACCACCGCCTACTGCCCATCGCTCCCCTCCCCTGACCCCTTACACGACAATTCAGAGGCAGAGGTGTCTGCTGCCGCAGCCAGCCTAAATAAGCGATGAGGTTATCTCGAATGAAATACCAGTACCACATCTCCTTCCCACTAGGAGTATGTATTCGAACATCATTATTAAAAACGTACATTTCCAGCTCAAGATCTTCACACAATGCTCAGCTGTCTGTAGAAAATTATCCACTTCGTGACTCTGTACACTACTGATACATTGACATATTTCCCACAGAAATCATTCGCCCTCTGCAGTGTGGTGCATTTGTTTCCTAGTTTATGTAAGCTACCTCGGAAAATTTCCGCCTTTCCTTCACACGACACATATTCCATCAGGATTATGCAACCCCAATATGGCAGATGAGTATCCAATGATACTGATACAGCAATGGATATGTAGGATCACAAACCAAACAATAAAACGTTTCCCTATTACATTTACGAAAAATTATAAAAACTTTCGGAGATTTGCCATTAGAAATGTTGTTTACACTTCCTGTATAAATACAAATGTAGATGTTCATTTCTTCAAAATCTCAAATGTATTAAAATTCTTCACAGATTTCTTCGAAAATTTGATACAACATTGCATTCAAATACAAACATGTATTTTGTAGGTATTGGAGTACCATTTGAAGTATATGTAATATATAAGTAATAAAAGGTGAGTCGTCATAAAAATGTAGTTGTTGGTTAGTTCAGAATCACCAATCTCCGAAAATTCTTGACAGATTTCTTTGAAATTTTGACACACCACTGAATTCTAATACTGGTACCTAATTCTTTAATATATGGTGTATAATATATATGTCTATGTAACTTTTTCAGTTTTTGTAATAACATTTCCCTGTTATAAAATATACAAACATTTATATATTATATTTGTTTGAAAGCATGTAAATAGAAATGTGTATACCAATAGAGTATTGAGTCGAAACTTCAGAGCAATTGGAAAACTTTCAGAGATTTGGGATTAATAACATCTACACTTTCTATATAAGTACAAATGTAGATGTTCATTTCTTCAGAACCTCAAACCCCTGAAAGTTCTTCGTGGATTGCTTTCAAATTCTGACAACATTGCATTTGAATACTCATGTGCTTTTATATTCCTGTTGGAACGCCATCTGGTATATACACAATACATTTCTAATAAAAGGGGAAATGTTGGCTTGTTCAAAATAGTTAATCTGCGAAACTTCTCGACCAATTACTTTGAACTCTAACATTGTCATCAGAAATCTCAAAATGTATCTTTCCAATTCATTCAAATTTTTATAAATTACTGTAACAAATGATTAGACAGATATAGACTATCTACTTCTTAATATTTAAATATATCTACAAATATACAACAGTGAAACATTGTTAGCAAACAGGGAAGTTGTAATTATGGCTTAACTGGTTTATGATTAGAATACTAACACTGGACATGAATTTGCAATAACAACCAACAAGGTTCAATGTCAGAGAGAGAAGTAAGAGGAAATGGACAGAGGTGGGAGGAAATGGATATAGAAAACTAGGAGGAGAAGATGGACAGAGAGGTGGCAGGAGAAGATGGAGAGGTGGAGGAGATGATGGACAGAGAGAGAGGTAGAGAGAGGGGGCAGGAAGACATGGAGAAATAGGGGGTAGGAGAAGATGGGCAGAGAAAGAGGGAGTTGGAGATGGGCAGAGACAGGGGAGAGAAGGAAATCAGGATGCATATCCAATTCACAAACATTAAAAACTTGTACTTTGTCTTTTACTTCTTTGTCATTTAAGTAGACTGAGCCATAGCTTGGCTTGGTACAGTAAGTTAGGTACATAATATATGGGTGGTTAAGCCATACTTCTTCAGTCATGAACCATCTTTTACCACGAAATGGAAGAAGATATATTACATACTATAGAACATGTGATGTTTGCAAATGAACAGTTTCTTCAGTTTCCTAACAATTTTCCCTTTCCTGAAAATGAAAATTTATGTCACTTGCTAATAGCTTCTGTTTCAAAATATTTTTGACTTGTAAGATAACAGTTCTGCTTAATTTGGTTTCACTCCCTGATTATTGGTGTGTAGTAGAGTTAAGATATAACACATACAATACTGACAAGATTTTATAGATTGTAAAACTTTTAAATATTAACAGAATACTTGTTCCCATGTACACAACCATTTTATATATTGGAACGGTTTTCTGCATTTGAAAAAACGCTACTTTATAGGGTAATTTTATAAATTCAAAAGAGGACTGCTGCGCATAAGAAGAGCGTGCTATTACTTCAAAATGAAACAAGAAAATATATTTAATTTGTATTACATGACCAAAGACATATGAAAATTGTTATGTGAAATAAAGAGACTGTGAAAAGCCTTGTGAAAATATTTGTATCCTCCCGAAGTTTGGCAGAATAATATGTGTATGTAGGTTAAACTTACTGATTTTAAGTTCGGATGTTTTTACCTTCTCTCCCCTTCCTGTACTAACTGTTTCTTTGCTTCAAAATCTATCATGTCGAAGTTTCTGGGATCATTATTCTAATTGAAATGATTGAACTATTGTGTAACATACAATATGTTACCTGTACTCGCTCTGAGCTACAGCACAAGACCAATGCTGGAAAAGTAGACCTACATTCTTGTGAGCATCCTATTGCTGTTGTCACCACTGCTACTGTCATCACATTTCTGTTATCAGGACATCTGAGATGTCTGATAAAGATGTGTTGAAATGAAATGTCATGTGACAAGTGCCTCCCATCAGGAAGACTGTTTGCCTGATGCAATTCTTTTTAGCTGACACCACTTCAGTGACTTGCATGTCGATGAGAATGAAATGATGATGAAGACAACACAACACTCAGCCCCTGACCAGAGAAAACGTCCAACCAATCTGGGAATTTAACCCAGGACCCTCTCATGGCATTCTACTGTGCTGATCACTTAGCTATGGAGGTGGACAAGATGTATTGAAAACAATGTATCGAGATGCAAGAAGGATTCCAGATGCTGCTCAGTTGTTTATTTTAGATTGTTTTCCAGTAAGTACACAGTGAATACCAGTATGTGGACTAGCAAGGATTCCAACAACCTTACTCCAAAAAAATAAACAAAATACCTGACATTGTCAGTAAAAGAAATTTAACAATGCTTAAAAAATGGATGTTCTTGTCTGTATTTCTGAAAGAAATACGAGTGTCACTGAACAAAGTTAAACAATATATAGGAGAATACTGGCAGGTTAACTTATAGTAGTAGCAGACTTCAACTACGGAAATCCATAAAATGTAGGCAGAGTATATAAGAAGATAAAACAATTATAATAAGCAGGCTTTTTATTGATAATGGAAAGTACTACTTAGTAAATTACAAAGTAATTAACAAACAAAATGCAAGATACAAATAGAAACGCCATCCTATCAAAAGAGGCACCTGGAGGCTGCAATGAACTTATCTGTTGCACAACATTCCCTTTCTACCCATCTGCATATAGTATTTTATTTGTTAAATTATTTATTTCGTAATTTACTGACATGAAATGAATTTTTTCACATGAAATATTTCTCTTTGGATCTTACATTTTATTTGTTAAATCACTTAGTAATTTACTAATGAGTACCTTCCATTATCACTTAATAGCCTGATAATTAGAATTATTGTTTTGTCTTCTTATACACTCTCCCCACGTATTATTTTTTCCAGTTACTGAACTCTTTTACTACTGTACGTTAACATGCTAACATTCATTTGCATATTGTTTAAATCTGTTTCAATATGAAAAAAATTATGTAACTATGCATACAGTGGTGCCCTCTAGGAAATGCACACCTCTTTGTATCTTATAGCAATACCACAAAAAATAGAGCAGATTTAATGACTCTGTACTTGATTGTAAAACATGTGACGTATTATTCTCTGTAACTGTATTTGAGGGTATTTTCTTTGTCACTTTCTTTTCTTTTTATATTGTACATATTGTAAGTAGACAGAACTTGTTATGAACAATTTTTGCCTATTTTAGATCTGAAGATGATTGCTGGTACAGGCGAAGACGGTCATTTCATTTTATAAACACGTAATCTAGACAAATAAGAGTTGCAAATAAAGGTAATTAATGTACTTTGTTTGATGACTTGTTATAGACAATATGTTTCCATTGTACATGTATGTTCATGTCATAATATTCTCCATTTCTTCTTGGTACTGACAGGTTTCTTTTTGTTTCTGTTTGTCAAAGTATGTCCTAACAATCCACATTTTTTTCTTTGAAAATCTGAATAGTGAAGTAGGTAGTAAAGAGACTTTCTATTTTAAATAGTACTGTAAAAAAAAGTAAGCATGACACGCTTAAAGTAGTTCATAAATAACATTTACTAGTTTCGCTTCATGTACGTCTCAGTTTCATATCTCTGTCTTAGCAAAGAAAAATAATGTGTAATGAGAAAACAAAGATAAGAATGTATGCAGAAATTATTCTAGAATGAATAATTTATAGCTACGTTGGGGCAACATAACATCTTTTTATTTTCCACGTATGACATAGTTATTAGTAATTTTGAAATAAATAGAGCTATTAGCAATGTAAAATTTATTTTCTTAATCGCACATTTATAAATTTATGACTGGTTTAGACGGCTAAAGCAATCATCTTCAGCTATCAAACAGACAAAAAAAAAAAAAATACTATTCGTACGGTATAGAGAAACAGAAGAAAGTGTCACAGAACATGCCATTAAAATTTCGTTACAATAATTCAGTACATTTGGCATAAACACGTACTATGTCATTAAAACTACTGTGTGTGCTACCGTTTAATGGTTTTATAGTAGTAACTACTCTCTGTTTCTACTATTTAACCTCACAACTGGGCGCACAATTACATGAAGTACGAAGTAATTTAACGAAAGAACCGCCAGGTACAAAAAGAGAGAAGGAGAGAGGAAACATTGCCCCGCTGGTGAGTTTATTATAGGCTCGCAGCGGTGCGCCACGACTGCTTGCTGTTTTCGGTCGCTGATGTGCCATGGGCAAGTGCAGATAGGACTGGCGGAAGCGGTTTCGCTGCCTCCTTGGTTTCACACGAGACGGTGTCAGAATCACTTTAGTTTCTGTATGCTAATGCACCACATATTAAAAAACGACGTCAAAATGTCATATCACTAATGCACCTCCTCAAAAAATTTAAAATATTGATTCTGACTTGACTCGAACTGTTCATTTAAAAATTGTTCTGCAGGACACTTTGTATCGCCAGACATTTCAGTTTACTGTAGCTCATCACGTCGTTTTCCCTTGGTTGAAGTACGTAGCGCTATTAGCTATGACATGAGACAACCATAAGAATAATTCATGTGTTGATTCCTTTTCTTTCATCGTTTGAAGAGGAAGACAGTGAATGAAGATTGTTGTAGTACGTTATTTAAATAAATAAGAAACATTCATTTATTCATCCGCCATTAACGGTAATTTAGTCAATGGAAACTATAATCCACCATTAAATCCAAATTTGTGGATAATACAGAATCTGTAAATATTAATATTTAGAATGAACTATTAGTATCGAGTCACACACAAAAAAAAATGTTCAGATGTGTGTGAAATCTTACGGGACTTACCTGCTAAGGGCATCAGTCCCGAGCTTACACACCACTTAACCTGAATTATCGTAAGGACAAACACACAGACATGCCCGAGGGAGGACTAACCTCCGCCGGGACCAGCTGCGCACAGTCGAGTCAGACACTTGCAAGGAAACAAATGATAAATCGAAGGTAAGAGCCCGCATCTCGTGGTCGTGTGGTAGCGTTCTCGCTTCCCACGCCCGGGTTCCCGGGTTCGATTCCCGCCGGGGTCAGGGATTTTCTCTGCCTCGTGATGACTGGGTGTTGTGTGCTGTCCTTAGGTTAGTTAGGTTTAAGTAGTGCTAAGTTCTAGGGGACTGATGACCATAGCTGTTAAGTCCCATAGTGCTCAGAGCCATTTGAACCATTTTTGATCGAAGGTAAGAATTATAGTTTGCTCAGAGTCGTCCGTACATTATTAATCCATATTGACATTTTTGTTCTCAGAATCCTATCCTCGACGATGTTAATTTGCTTACGATTTTCCTCGTACCAGATAGGACGAACAAAGGCTGCGTGGTCATAAAAGGATGCAAATACTTTTAAGGGACAGAATTTGAAAATCCGTATAATAATATGCCAGACAACAGCTGATTCGATAAACGTGCCAGAGGAAACTATCAGAGTCTCCCTGGCGACATACTATATCCCGCGATATCTATCTCGATTTCGATAAGAAAGTGATGTAGTATTTATTGTAGGTGCATTACGTATCACCCTAATAACGAGATGATAAAGCGATAATTTCAATAACACGCAGAAGATATCGCTTAAATGCTGATAAGCCCTAGAGAGCTAGTGATTTGCATAAGCTGACACATTTCATAGCTGTCGTCACAAGGCAGATATACGTAGATAAATGTGAACAAAATATTTCTTCGTTAATGTGAACTATTAACCCGTAAACAATGCGGCACTCTTCGAATCAGTTTCATATGCCTGAGGCTCTCAAATGTAAGACTACAGATCATTTATGTTATATACCGAATTTAACAATTTAGACCGGTCTCTGAAACTGAAATACGACCGGGAGAACGATGTGCTGACCACATGCCCCTCCATATCCACTTCCAGTGACTCCTATGGTCTGAGGATGAAACGGCGGCCTGTTGGTACCTTGGGCCTTCATGGCCTGTTGGGGAGGAGTTTTAACACCTAAGACATGTATAGCTTCACTGGCCGCAGCCAGCTCATTTCCTCTTGCTGAGGTTAAAAGTAACCTTCGCTGACGAACGTCTTCCAGTCCACAATAACGAATTGATACCACTATGTCGTAAAGGCAGGATCAAATACCGTGAACCCAGAACCTACGCATTCAACATCTGAAGCTGAAATAAAACATAGAATAAGTGCCCTGTGACGTTGCATGGTGTTTGATTCTTTAACTAAAGTAAAAAATAGTAATGTAAGAAAGGTTACTGGTGACAGAGTTCGTACATGTTGCCACTTAAACCTCCGTCACGGGCCAACCTAACGTGTATTCGGTAGCGAGAGGACATCACTTTTAATGTGTAACTGGGACTACGGTGCAATAATACACTCCTGGAAATTGAAATAAGAACACCGTGAATTCATTGTCCCAGGAAGGGGAAACTTTATTGACACATTCCTGTGGTCAGATACATCACATGATCACACTGACAGAACCACAGGCACATAGACACAGGCAACAGAGCATGCACAATGTCGGCACTAGTACAGTGTATATCCACCTTTCGCAGCAATGCAGGCTGCTATTCTCCCATGGAGACGATCGTAGAGATGCTGGATGTAGTCCTGTGGAACGGCTTGCCATGCCATTTCCACCTGGCGCCTCAGTTGGACCAGCGTTCGTGCTGGACGTGCAGACCGCGTGAGACGACGCTTCATCCAGTCCCAAACATGCTCAATGGGGGACAGATCCGGAGATCTTGCTGGCCAGAGTAGTTGACTTACACCTTCTAGAGCACGTTGGGTGGCACGGGATACATGCGGACGTGCATTGTCCTGTTGGAACAGCAAGTTCCCTTGCCGGTCTAGGAATGGTAGAACGATGGGTTCGATGACGGTTTGGATGTACCGTGCACTATTCAGTGTCCCCTCGACGATCACCAGTGGTGTACGGCCAGTGTAGGAGATCGCTCCCCACACCATGATGCCGGGTGTTGGCCCTGTGTGCCTCGGTCGTATGCAGTCCTGATTGTGGCGCTCACCTGCACGGCGCCAAACACGCATACGACCATCATTGGCACCAAGGCAGAAGCGACTCTCATCGCTGAAGACAACACGTCTCCATTCGTCCCTCCATTCACGCCTGTCGCGACACCACTGGAGGCGGGCTGCACGATGTTGGGGCGTGAGCGGAAGACGGCGTAACGGTGTGCGGGACCGTAGCCCAGCTTCATGGAGACGGTTGCGAATGGTCCTCGCCGATACCCCAGGAGCAACAGTGTCCCTAATTTGCTGGGAAGTGGCGGTGCGGTCCCCTACGGCACTGCGTAGGATCCTACGGTCTTGGCGTGCATCCGTGCGTCGCTGCGGTCCGGTCCCAGGTCGACGGGCACGTGCACCTTCCGCCGACCACTGGCGACAACATCGATGTACTGTGGAGACCTCACGCCCCACGTGTTGAGCAATTCGGCGGTACGTCCACCCGGCCTCCCGCATGCCCACTATACGCCCTCGCTTAAAGTCCGTCAGCTGCACATACGGTTCACGTCCACGCTGTCGCGGCATGCTACCAGTGTTAAAGACTGCGATGGAGCTCCGTATGCCACGGCAAACTGGCTGACACTGACGGCGGCGGTGCACAAATGCTGCGCAGCTAGCGCCATTCGACGGCCAACACCGCGGGTCCTGGTGTGTCCGCTGTGCCGTGCGTGTGATCATTGCTTGTACAGCCCTCTCGCAGTGTCCGGAGCAAGTATGGTGGGTCTGACACACCGGTGTCAATGTGTTCTTTTTTCCATTTCCAGGAGTGTATGTTCTTCATTTGGCGTAATCAGGGGTAAGTAGGATCTGATAGTGCCTATTAAAACGTTTGCCTGAAGTGGGAATGGAATCCCGAGCCTACAGGTACTAACCAAGCGTTGAAGTTCGTTAATGACCTCTTCACTCAGTTTTTTATTACAGAGACCAACCAGCTCTCCGACCGAACGCGCTGAGCTACCGTTCAGGCAATGTTGAACCCGATGCTTCCGTAATTTAGTACACCACAACTCATCGGTCTGCTAACAGTGTTAATCTGTTGGGAAACCTCTGAAAAACGTTTCCACGAACAGCTGGCAGCTGCCTGTCTTGATCGGAATAATTTCTCCCCCGCCGACCTAAGGCCACGTGACGCTACACGGCGGCAGCCCAAGTGATGGCGACGGATCGCACCCTGAGTCTATGATCCACAGCGAACGTTTGTACACTCACATTGGCAAACATGAGATTATTTGAAAATTGTAGTGTAATATTTTCTATAAACAGTGTGTACAACAACGTTGTACCCAGTATTCTCGTAGCATATGACATGAAGAATACTAAGTATGTAATCTACCACAGCGGGCAAAATTTACCAGGAAGTAGGAGATTGGTGAAATGGTTTGTGGCGATTTTGGATTTAATAGAAGGGGTAAGGCAGGAAGCTTGAACATCTGTGCCCTGTACGGGATGAATGTTATTGAAGAAAGGAAATAGTAGATTTCTCGAGGAATGTAGGACGATTGTAAAGTGAATTATCTGCCACGTTCAACAACCCGAACCGCTGTGTCTCTGTCACATAAGAGTTAAAATGTTAGTTTCCTAGGAGCTTAGAACCACCGCAACTTCAGTATTTGGGGCGACGACGTTTCGACTGACCTAGCGATCTGCTGCAGCACGGATCACTCCCTGATAGTGCTAGTCATGGCTAAGAGATATAGTCACAATGAAGACGAAATTAGTTGTAGTGGAATGACCTCCCAGAACTAAAAACATACATATGATCGTTGAGAATGTTTAATTCCAATACGTAGACAATATCAAAGGAATTTAGCAAGGTAATTCTATATCACTCCAGGAAGTACCTAGACTATCATAGGATTGTCAGCCTTAACCTACTGTTGTCAAGTCCTTATCTTCATCGCAACAGGGAGGAATACGTTTCCACAGCCGATGAATTTCTTCAGCAGGCTAGTAATCCAGGAGTAAGGCTTGCTCCTCAAAGGCTCAGCGGAAGCATCTCGTAAATTGACAGATGCCTGAAATACGAAAGGTGTAAGCCAATGTGTGTAATTCATCGGAAAGAACATAAATTAATAACAGAGGAAATGAACTACGTAGATGGCTTTCCTCTTCATAGACATCATTATTTCATTTCTGTTTTAGTCTGTCGTTTGTAACGTCTCTGGCAAAACATATTATATATGGTTAAAAAAAGGGAAAAATAATTGAACTGGATGATTATAATTTTATTTCTGCTTGGACAATGATTGTGTGAACTTCACGCAATAAAGATAAACCATTATGTGTCATGTTTTATACTTGTACAGAAGTATGTATCGATTTTTAAAGATATCTGTGTCGGCGAGTACTGGAACCGCCACAGATGATATTTATTAAATATCAAACAAAGATATAAATGTGTTAAAGCGAGTATAAATAGTAGCGACCGAGCATTAATTTCTCTGTCTTCTTTTTGGAATTACGTGAGTAGGAAGAGCCTGTGACGCTGTATTGCATGCTTGTGTAGCATTCTTTTGTCAAGACAGTAGGACGCCATTAGGCATTGATTTGTAAAGGTGTGTAAGAATTTAATCTGTCTAAATGTTTTGAATAGAGTTACTTAGTGAAAACTTCCATTATGATTTGTAATAAGCCTGTCTAGTATTTTATCCCATCCTTTTAAGACATTCTCAACTATTTAAATATTATTCGTGGTGCAGAGCTGCGCTACGAACGAACGAGCCGCTGCCGCGGCGCATTCAAACTGCATTAAATGAAACCAATCATACCGCAAAGAAGCGGACAGGTAATAGTGAACTAAAATTATTTCTTTCAGCTTTCGGGATTCCAGGGCAGAGCAGGAAATTTTATGATGTGTTTTACAGGTGGACGCGGGCTGCGGATGATGTTATATTATTAACAGTGCAAAAAGATAATTTATCTTCATGACAAAAGAAATCTTGCTGTGCGTAGTTCTGGTCTGGCAAACATTATAGTAAAAACATTTTTTCTCTGATAATAGTCTCATGTTTTCGTGTTAGTCGTGGTACATATTGGTGTTTTAATGTTAACAAAAATCCACTGCAAAATTATGATGTTGAACAAACATTGCGTACTGTAACATCAGTATTGATAACGAAATAATTTTCAGTAACGTTTTCAGTAACTGTAAATTAAGAAAGATATGTTGAACTTTATATGAGTTACAGTAACGAAACAATGTTCCTTTTGTAGAAAGTCAGATCCAGAATAATAAGAGCATACTATATTTTGTTCTGTTGAAAATGAATGATCCAAAGAAAGTCACAGCACAGCATCCCTAAAAGGTTTTCAGGGCTCTTTTCGTAGCAACATATTGTATCTCAACCATTTATCAATATATTAGCTATTACGCGAGCAATAACAAAGAGAGTGAAAAGTTTATTAGAATATTAGTGAGGATTATCGAGGAGAAATTGTTAGAATGGACTGCTAAATCAAATTTAAATAGTTCAATAATTAGTTTCTGTTCTACTAAAGGGCTCAATGACAGCAAATCCTTAAATAAATAGAAATTAAAAAAGTAGGATGGTATGGCGTTTACAGTCGGCGACCCACGGCAACATAAGGGGATAAGAATGCGACGGTGTAGATGGGCAGACAGTGTGATACCGTGAACAGAGCATCCAGTAACTATAGCAGTAATATGTTAAAATACCATGTTTCACTAACAGTATTCGCTGTCAACCAGATTATTACTCAACAATGAGTAAACGATATCGACACACTACATTCTCAGGTTATAGCAGTTAATAATGAACACGTCTTTTTTGTCACTTTATTCGGTAGCTAATGATAACAGTCTATTTATTGCAGAAATTTGTCTGTTTAGGCGTTTGGGTGTGGCCTATCATCATAACCTCATTTGAAGTGATTTCATACATAGGTTTTGTTTTGATGACGGCAGTAGCCGAAAGGTGGTGATGGATAACGATGTACGAGGTCTGTTCAAAAAATTTCGAAATATGCATAATTTCGCGCCAGTGTTGTGTTGAAGTACGGTTGGCATACCTGCACACGCCGGTGTTTAATGCGTAACTGCTGGAGGCTTCATTGCTGTTTGTCTGTTAGTTATTGTTCAGCCCTGTATTGCGTAGAACGTTGTGTTGCACAGTTGGCGAATTTCCAGATGACAGAGCTAGAGGAGCAACCCGTCTGCATTACATTTTGCGTGAAACTCAAGAAAATCTTTACAGAGACACACCAAAAGTTGCAGGAAGCCTTCGCTGATAAGAGCTTAAGCCATACTCGGTGTTACGAATGGTTCACGGAAGTTAAAGACGACTCTCGTTCAAGACGCCCTTCGACGTCTACCGACGACGTTCATGTCAGGAACGTCAACGAAACTGTGCGTGCCAGTCGAAGACCGAGTGTCCGTGATATTGCAGAACAATGTAACGTTTCTGCTGGATCATTTCATGAAATCCTGACACAACATCTTGGAATGCATCGTGTTGCCGCCAAGTTCGTACCACGGCTCGTGAGTCAAGACCAGAAGGATCTTCGCCTCAAAATCTGTGAAGAGATTTTGGATCACGCAAACGAGAACGAAATGTTCCTTAAGAGAATCATAACTGGTGATGAAACGAGTGTCTACGGTTATGATGTTGAGGTCAAGGTTCAATCTTTACAGTGGGTCGGGAAAACTTCTCCAAGACCAAAGAAAGTTTGTCAGATCAGGTCGAATGTCAAAGCGATGCTGACAGTTTTCTTTAACTTTGAAGGATTAGTTCACCATGAATTCGTGCCACAGGGACAAATTGTTAATCAGTGGTACTATCGGCGTGTTGCAACACCTGCTACAAAATGTGAAGGAAACGGCCTGAAATATGGTGAGACAATTCATGGTTCTTGTCTCACGATAACACACCCGCGCATTCATCCCTACTGGTGCTTGAATATTGCACAAAAAAACGAAATAACTGTGCTCCCTCGCCCTCCGTATTCTCCTGACCTGGCCCATGCGGATTTTTATTTTATTTCCAAAGTTGAAAACACCGTTGAAAGGACGAAGATTTGCAACGATAGGCGAGATAAAAGAAAAATTTACAGAGGGCGCTTCGCGCGATCCAGCAAGAGGCGTGCCAAGACTGCTTCCGGGAGTGGCAACGGCGTTGGGAGCGGTGCATCAATTGTGGAGGAGAGTATTACGAAGGAGACCGTGCACAGTAAGTAAAAGGTAAGCCTAGAAAAATTCTGTGGCCAAAGCTCCCGAATTTTTTGAACAGATCTCGTATATGAGGGACATTCAATAACTAAAGAGAAAAATTGATGTAGAAATGTAAAAGTTTGCAGGACCTTTCACTTTCAAGACTTTCGGTTTTCATCACTGGAATGAGATGCTGACAGCTGATGGATAAAAACTGTTTTACTTGTAACTCAATATTCCATTTAACAATGACGTGGGCGCTTAAACATTCCACATTAGTTGAACAATATCCAGTGATCCGTTATTTTGGTTTCTGAAGATGTAAAACTAGCTAAAATCTGTTCTAAAATGCTTTTAGATTGTCGTGAAAGTTATACGAATTATTGTAAGTGGGCAGAACCGTTCACAAACGGTCGAACCTCAGTGACTGACAAGCGACGTCCTGGCGGTCAATACAAGTGTTAACGGATTCGCTTGAAACCCGCATGACGATATTATTCGTGAAGACTGACATGTTACAATTAAATATATAGTAAGAATAGTTCGAACAGGTGTTGGCGTAGTTCATGACTTCATCAGTAACAAGCTCAAGTATAGCGAAAGAAGTTCAAGGCGGTCCGAGAAAGAGTTAACGCAACAAGACAAAAAATCAATACTGAAAGTGTACAGACTTCAAAGAAGGCTATGGAAGGGAATTGAACCCTTTTCTAAATAACGGTTTAGCGTGTGATGAAACGTCGGTTCACCATTTTGAGATAGAATCCAAAGACAAAGCATGAAACATGAAACAATGACTTGTGGAAAAGTGGCTCAAATCAACAAAAATCAAGTTGAATGTACACACAGGGGAAGCTGAGGCAGCTGATTAATAGTGATTTGATCGATATTGAAACGATAGTAATATACTCCAGGGAGAATTCTCTTCCAGTGTGGCGCCCAGCCATAGGTGAAGACGAGTGGTGGCTTGATGCTTGATTAGTATCTATAGGGTCAGAATTCCATTCCTACTTCAGGCAAAAGTGTAATAGGTACAGGCAAGCAGTAGGGAGATGGGGGTCATCACTCCACTTTTGATATCAAATTGATATGCAAATAAATTAAACAGATCAATTAATCACCCACCCCCACCTCCTACCACGCCAACCTCCACCCCCGGATGGCGCCAGGTGTTTTTCTCTGCCTACTAGTGGGCCCTAGCCACCACAGTCGCTCGCGACAAACTGCCTGCCTTGAGGCGGCGTCCCTTAGCACAAAAGGGAAATTTACCAGCATAATCCCACCCACCCACAGCAGATGCACCCATGCTGGGGCCCCCTTTGCAGTCGCTGGCCACACTTGGACTCCGCAGTAACACGCGATACGCAGCATGCCTTGAGGCGATGGTCCTAGACAACACAAAAGAGAAATCTACTGGCATGACCCAACCCATCCAGATAATGGTCCAGATGGTCCATAGCACTAGGCTTTCCGCCATCTGTCCGCCCTAAGGCGACACTCCTACGCCAACACAATAGCATGTATAGTCAACTAAACAATAGGAGATAAAAGGATGGCTGTAACATGTGCAACTTGTTCGTCTAAAGTATAGTGACATAGCCGCCCCTAATGGTTAGGGAGCGTAACTGCGGCGGCCACCTGACAGTCTAGGCAGGCCCACAACACCTCCAATAGGCCTCTCGTTCTGCGATGGAAAACATTTTTATTTAACATCAACACCTCTTTCCTGCAATCTGTTAAAAAAGAGAAAACATAGTTGTGACGACAATAAATGTCCTCTTTCGAGGAAAATAGGCAGTCTATTTTCTTTTAGTTTTATTATCAAAATGGGTATAATTTTTATGTTCGACTGCAGGATACAATTCGCATCTCATCATTTTGTGACGTACAACAAAGTGCACCGCCACCAATCACAAATGATCAACAGAGACATGTCCACCATGTGTAAAATCAGGGAAAAAACTTTGATTATTTTGCTGCGAAAAATACCGATCACCACAGAATGTTTTCGATATCTCGAAACCGTCATTGGAGTAAAGGAAAAGCGAGAATATAAACTTCAAAGAAAAAAAAATCTATATTAAGCAATTTCTTTCAGTTTGGTGAACAAATTAAATGACCTGAGAGCATCTCTTGCGTTCAGTGTAAACAAACCGTCAGCCACGTGTGTATTAAAAACATTTCAGACAATTTTTCAAGCCATTCGCTCACATGTTGGAAAAAAATATTCATTTTACTTTCGACAACAACAAGCTATAATTAAAGAGAATGTAGCTGTTTTGTACACTCTGACAGGTCCCCTTTTACCAGTCCAATGCTATAACATACTAGCGTTAACGAAACAAATCGTGAGAGCCTGTGTAGGTGGGAAATTGAAATTTCGTTAAAAGATATCGCTGCTACGAAAAAATAAAAAAAAAAATAAAACGAAACCCCTGTCAAGAATCTTTCCATGGTGCCCTAGCCATCTCCTCCACTCACCAGGCACCATATCTTTGATATCAATTTGAAAGGCTAAAAATTGATCATGAGATTCAGTTTGCATGGCGAGTAATTTTTTCCTCCTTTTTTTCTTTTTTTTGCAGTAGTCTTATTACACTCACCAGCAGGACAAATGGGGATCTGTGAGGGAAGACAATGTGCCTTTCGATGATTACTATTGAGAACATTTGACATTTGAAGCTGACCGCATAGGGATTTTACAGCCCACACCATACATATCGCATAAGAACGACGCTATTAAAAACACGATCATAGCGACTATGTTACTGTCACCCTGCATAAAAAGCGGTTTGAGTCTACAGGCACACACAGGAGTCACTGGTAGTGTTACGCTTTTGGATAGCAATGCTGTCTGCGATTTGGAATCAAGTCTATCCATTCTACCACGTACTTGGATTGGATCCTATAGAGATGTCTTTTAAAGATTACTGCCACTGGTGAATCATATTCATGCCACAGGCATATCTCGAAACGAGTCACCTTTTTCGAACCTATCTACAAAGGATCCCATACAGCAAAAACTGCAGCGCTATTTCTTAGATAGACAGTCCCTCTGCATCTTGGTCGTGATCGAAGTCGCTTCTACCAGTGTAAAGTTTCATCAGCTGTACTGTAGGATGACCATATCCAACAGACTATCAATCACACGAGAGGGTTCCTGTATTGTTCCTTCATAAGCAGTTTAATAATTTGTTTTTTTTTTTCGGTTGTAACACACCTATCAGTGTACACTGCCATACACTGTTTTCTCTACCACGACTTAGAGATTCGTGTCAGCTGCTGCTAAACCGACATTAACATATTTCGATCCTCTGGCTCTCACAGACTGCTGAATATGGCCTTGCATAAACTGTACAGCTACCACAACACAGTCTAGTAGAAATAAAACACTGAGGCGACATTTCTCATTGACAAAAATGTGGAAGACATCGCAACATATGGAAACTGGAAGAGTTTGCGGTATTGTAGAGCGCTTCCAACAGTTATTCGAACGTGATGACCTCATCTTCCCCATCGACAGGGTAGCTGATGTTTCGGTTTTTCCATTTCAAAAAGCATTTTTCCTTCTTTTTGCAGTCATGTGTATAATTACTGTTCTGGTGTTGACCATCTCCAGAAGGTGCTGTTCACAACACTCGTGGGGTGGTACAAATAAAAGATATACATTCACCTTCTTGGTGACAAAAAGAACATGTGGAGGGCTTCGCAGCATATGGAAATAGGACCAGTCTGTAGCATTGAGGAACGCTACCAAACAACTGTATGGAGACGATGACCTGTACATTTAATCCCATGCTCCACAGCGACAAGTGTCAGGTATTTGGTGTTCTTCCAAGGCTTCCTCCATCTCAGATGAGTGGTGTCAATCACTATGCAGTGATCATCAGCGTACCCAGTGGATGGTCGGGATGAGAAAGACACCATTGATGTGGTACAATGTACTGTAATACACATTGCAGTTGACAGCGATATCAATTTTACCCAGAAGTCAGAGAGCTATATCTACCACATTCTGCAACCTGTGTAGAAACGGAGTGAGCTGAGTTAATGGTATAGGACCGTGTTTCTACCACTTGGTGGAAATGGGAACATGTCACAGCTCAGCCACCCATGTACGATGTGTAAGGTCAGTGCCAAACGAAACCTGCTCATGCAACACGACGTACTGTAAAAGAGAGTACGAACAGCTACGTTGGTGTTTCTTATCGGGAAAATTAGGAAGACTCAACATCATACAGGTACAGCAGTCCGAAGCGGATCCGCCTCCCTCAGGGTCCATTCATGTCTATCACCCAAACATTCTGCCATCGTTATTCTGTACCATCCAACTGAGAAAGCACCGCTAACTTCATCCGATAGATTTTTACCGCGTCTCTCTCTTCCGATATATCGAAAACTAATATCGTCTACGTGCCGGCATTGAGCATATTCAGCGATCCTATTAAATATACAGGTATTTATCCAGTGGGGCAGGTGACCAGTGATCGATGTCGCTTGCACAGACCGCTGTAAAGTTTCATCGCCTGCTTTTTCTGCTGACACATGCTAAGTACACTGCCACACCTTTTGATTTTTTCCTTCCTTCATGAATTCAACGTCTATGTCAGATTCTAAACTGACAAACTGACACTAACACGTTTTGGTCTGTTGTGTCCCCAGAAAACTAGACATCACATGGTGTAAATCATGATGGTGCTGCTGATTACACAACACACCCACACACTGGGTGATTAAAAAAAAATACAGTCACAACATAAGGAAACTGGAAGAGTTTTGAGGCATTGTGCGACGTTTCCAAACTGCTGCCGAAGGTGATTGACGACCTCTACATTTGAACTCATCATTCACAGTGACGGGATAGCTGATGGTGATGTGTTCCATTTAATTGATTCCTCATATTGCTGCCATGCACGAGCTCACTGTTTCGGTGTAGCCATCCCTGGATGGTGTTGCCTCCTCCACCAAGACTCTTTCTTCATCTCAAACAAGCGATGTCAGTCAATCATTACGTGGTAATCAACAGTGTACTAGTGGACTATTTGGATGGAAAAGACACCGTCTGTATACTATAACAATAAGCATCATAGTTTATAGTGCGATCAATTGTAGCATTTTAATCGTAATTTCAACACGATCAATGATGTGGGAGCATGCTTAGCAGTTTATGTATCATCTCTAAACAGCCCCTCCGCTACTTTGCGGGTACCATCGCGAATATAAGTATATGACTGTGCGGTACGTTCATGCATTGTTAATTCTCGAACATACACACCAAAGTATGCCAGACAGCGACCTACATCTCTCTAGCACTTCGATCGTAGTGCACAATTTACGATCTTTCTCTATGTGGATGGCTGTCACAGGGCATCCTCGCATTCTTAGGATAAAGTTAGAGACTCAAAGATCTCTCATTGTCTTTGACCAAAGCTCCCTGTAGCACTGGCACCGATTTAATCTGCAGCTGACCAGAAGTAGACCGCTACATTACACGTTTCGTATAGGAACAGTGCAAACAGGCTGTAAATGCTATCCCACACCCATCCAAGAGC
Source organism: Schistocerca nitens (assembly GCF_023898315.1). NCBI lineage: Eukaryota > Metazoa > Arthropoda > Insecta > Orthoptera > Acrididae > Schistocerca > Schistocerca nitens. The sequence goes on along the minus strand of NC_064619.1, from coordinate 601,254,606 downwards.
ACAAGATTTCTCCAGATGCCAAACAGGCTGTAAATGCTATCCCACACCCATCCAAGAGCACAAGATTTCTCCAGATGCGCGAGTGGCGAGGAGGTTAGCATTCCCTATCAGTGTATAGTAGATATGAATCTGTTATGATATGACAAGCGGTTAAGAACAAGAAAAGGGTGGTTTTTATGCATGATGAAGATTCAGACGGACGACGTTTACTGCATTTCACGTAAATCAACTGCGCTATCAATTCTAAAGTATTGTTCTAGTGTCTGGTGTCATTAGTTGTACGCGAGTCGAAGGCAGGGTATGTCACACAACTGATGCATCCCGACAGAACGGAAGAAAATGGTCAAATGACCTATTAGTGACATGTCCATCTCTCCAGAATGCATCAGCCTACCATTAAATTCTACCTCGTTACAACTCCATCTCAACCGATCACTCTTTTCACTCTGTCATCCTTTAACGCAGATGTAAGTAAGTTTAGAGGTAGGTGGTTCTCTTTTTTTCAGGAAAGCATCAAAGACAGCAGTCAACTCGCGCGTGGCACTTACCTCAACAGACATTCAGAAGAATACAAAATTGTTAAGGCTTTCGTGGCCACTTGTTGACAAACTGCCTATTGGCTTCTGTCTCGGGTTCTTCGGTCGACGTTCATCTAATGATTTATCTGACGTTTCGCCAGCACGAGTGGCTGGCATTGTCAAAGCTTCACTCTCCATTGCCGGTGGTGAACTGGAGCCGAGCTCGCGGGCGCAGACTATATGTACCTGGCGCGCCAACGTCCGAGGGCTTCTCCGCGGTATTTCCGGCGCGGTTCTCCTCTTGCTACCTGCGACGGTCGTTCGCTGCAGTACGGGAAGCAAAGATCCGTTGACCTTAAGGCTTTCCTCTTTCTTGTTCAAACTGTTCGCGTGTTTTTGTATTTCTACAGCTTCTCTGAACAAGCGCGTGTGATAATGCTTCTCTACAGCCAGAACATCCGTGTCGGCGAATTTTATTACGTGGTCGGTCTCATTCAGTGCGTGCTCTGCCACGGCCGATTTCTCCACCTGCCCCAACCTGCAATGTCGCTCATGCTCTTTGATCCTGGTGTTGATGGATCGTCCAGTCATTCCGACATAAACTTTTCCGCATGTGCATGGTATACGGTATATTCCCGACATTGCAAGTGGGTCTCTTTTCTCCTTCGCCGATCTAAGACACTCTTTGATCTTCCTTGTCGGTTTGAAAATCGTCTTTACGCCATGTTTGCGCAATATGCGGCCGATTCTGTCCGTCACTCTGGGAATGTATGGCAGAAAGGCCGTACCCGACATTTCTTTTTCTGGTTCCTTACTTCGCCGAGTGTTTGGCTCTGTTACACTTCTAATATAATTTGTGGAGTACCCATTGCTCCTCAGGACAGTTTCCAGGTGTTGCATTTCTCGTTTGAGGTGTTGCGGCTCACATATTCGTCCTGCTCTCGTTACGAGCGTACTAATCATGCCTCTTTTCTGGTTCGGGTGGTGGTTTGACAGTTTGTGCAGGTATCGGTCCGTGTGTGTCTGTTTTCGATACACGCTGTGTCCCAGGGTTTCGCCGTCCCTTGTGACCAGCACATCTAGAAATGGCAGTTTCTTGTCCTTTTCTACTTCCATGGTAAATGTTATGTTGGCATGGAGGCTGTTAAAGTGTCTTAGGAAGTCACCGAGCTGTTCTTCACCATGGCTCCACACCACGAAAGTATCATCGACGTACCTGTACCACACCTTAGGTTTGCAAGTCGCCGAGTCCAGTGCGTGTGCTTCGAATTGTTCCATGAAGAAGTTGGCCACCACTGGACTGAGAGGACTACACATGGCGACGCCTTCCAGCTGTTCGTCGAAATCGCCATTCCACGTGAAATAGCTCGTGGTGAGACATGCATGGAAGAGCTTTCTGATGTCCTGCGGGAAAATGGAACCGATGTGCTCCAGAGCGTCACTGAGTTGCACTTTCGTAAATAACGAAACAACATCAAAGCTGACCAGGATGTCGTTTGGTGCAAGTTTCAGTTCCTTCAGCTTCTCAATGAAATGTCCTGAGTCCTTAATGTATGTGTCGGTGTTCCCCACGTGTGGCTGGAGCAGAGAGGCCAAGTGTTTTGCCAGTTTATATGTTGGTGATCCAGGAGCGCTAACGATCGGTCTCAGTGGAACGTTGTTCTTATGGATCTTGGGTAATTCATGCAGCCGAGGTGGTAGGGCTTCTGTGTTGCGCAGGTTTCTCTGTATGTCCGCCGGCAGAGAAGACGCCTTGACTAATCGATTTGTATTCCGTGTGATACGCTGCGTCGGATCTGCGCTTAGTTTTCGGTACGTCGTCGGATCTAATAGGTCTCGGATCTTTTGCTCACACTCTCCGGTCTTCATTACGACGGTCGCATTCCCCTTATCGGCAGGCAGTACCAATATACTCTTGTCGGCGTTGAGATTCTTAATGGCTTGTACCTCTTCTGTAGTTGTACATGAAAAGTTAATCTTGCATCCAACAAAAGTAATGGGTCCAGTGAGTAGCTATTCTTGAGAAACACTGTTCGGAACGAAGCTAAAACTGTCCACTGTCTTGTAGACTGGTAGTCTACTCCTTCTATATCCTCTCCTGCACAGAAAAGAACTGGGGAGAAGAGGAATTTGTGGCACAACTTGACTAGAAGAAGGGGTCGGTTGGTAGGACATATTCTGAGGCATCAAGGGATCACCAGTTTAGTATTGGAAGGAAGCGTGGAGGGTAAAAATCGTAGAGGGAGACCAAGAGGAATACACTAAGCAGATCAGTGCAGTAGTTACTCGGAGATGAGGAAGCTTGCACAGAATAGAGTAGCATGGAGAGCTGCATCAAACCAGTCTCTGGACTGAAGACCACAACAACAACAAAGACATGTTTGAGCTCAGAGTATGTTGTGAGATTCTACAACGGGAGGACTTCAATGAAATTGTCGGTAGGGAAACGGCAATTATTTTGTACTGGCGGATAGTATGGGCCACTTGTTCATTTCTCGGGTTTGCCAAAAAACAACGAACATGCAGTGCTTGGAATAATGCGCAGACATCAAATTTTGCTTGAACTTGAGTGTTGCAGCTGTTGAGTTTTTGTCACAAGTAAATTTTATTCGTTTTTCAGTGTAGAAGCAGGTGATCGGTGTAATTTTTACTATCGGTTTATACTTTTAGAGGTAAGATGTAATATTATCATACTAGCATTAATACAGGGTGATTCAAAAAGAATACCACAACTTTAAAAATGTGTATTTAATGAAAGAAACATAATATAACCTTCTGTTATACATCATTACAAAGAGTATTTAAAAAGGTTTTTTTTCACTCAAAAACAAGTTCAGAGATGTTCAATATGGCCCCCTCCAGACACTCGAGCAATATCAACCCGATACTCCAACTCGTTCCACACTCTCTGTAGCATATCAGGCGTAACAGCGTGGATAGCTGCTGTTATTTCTCGTTTCAAATCATCAATGGTGGCTGGGAGAGGTGGCCGAAACACCATATCCTTAACATACCCCCATAAGAAAAAATCGCAGGGGGTAAGATCAGGGCTTCTTGGAGGCCAGTGATGAAGTGCTCTGTCACGGGCTGCCTGGCGGCCGATCCATCGCCTCGGGTAGTTGACGTTCAGGTAGTTACAGACAGATAAGTGCCAATGTGGTGGTGCTCCATCCTGCTGAAATATGAATTGTTGTGCTTCTTGTTCGAGCTGAGGGAACAGCCAATTCTCTAACATCTCCAGATACTGTAGTCCAGTTACAGTAGCACCTTCGAAGAAAAAGGGACCAAAAACTTTATTGGCTGAAATGGCACAGAAAACGTTCACCTTAGGCGAGTCACGTTCATACTGAGTTGTTTCCCGCGGATTCTCAGTGCCCCATATACAGACATTGTGATGGTTGACTTTCCCGTTAGTGTGGAAAGTTGCTTCATCAGTAAACACAATCTTTGAAACGAAAGATTCATCTGTTTCCATTTGAGCAAGGATAAAATCACAGAAATCGATTCTTTTAATCTTATCAGCTGCAGACAGTGCTTGAACCAATTTCAGACGATAAGGTTTCATAACTAACCTTTTTCGTAGGACTCTCCATACAGTTGATTGTGGAATTTGCAGCTCTCTGCTAGCTCTGCGAGTCGATTTTCCTGGGCTGCGAACAAATGCTTGCTGGATGCGTGCTACATTTTCATCACTCGTTCTCGGCCGTCCATAACTTTTCCCTTTGCACAAACACCCATTCTCTGTAAACTGTTTATGCCAACGTTTAATACACCACCTATCAGGGGGTTTAATACCATACTTCGTTCGAAATGCACGCTGAACAACTGTCGTCGATTCACTTCTGCCGTACTCAATAACACAAAAAGCTTTCTGTTGAGCGGTCGCCATCTTAGCATCAACTGACGCTGACGCCTAGTCAACAGCGCCTCAAGCGAACAAATGTACAACTAAATGAAACTTTATAGCTCCCTTAATTCGCCGACAGATAGTGCTTAGCTCTGCCTTTTGTCGTTGCAGAGTTTTAAGTCCCTAAAGTTGTGGTATTCTTTTGGAATCACCCTGTATTTAAGTAGTGTAACGTAAATTTTATCCTAGTAATGAAATTTTTCTCAGTCAGTCCAGTTTTTTCCTACGGTGTTTTAATGTGCAACATCAGCCGGGAAGTATAGACCACACCAAAGTGGGATGGTGTGGGCTACATTAGTAGGCTAACTTTTTTGTTTTGTTGTATAAGAAACGTACCGGTGAGGGTCGAAAAAAGGTAGAGGTCCGAGACTGGAATGAAGCAAGCTGTTTCAGGTGTTTTGGAAGGTGAAATGGCCGAAAGGATTGCTGTCGATAGCTTTAATATTCCCAGAATTATTCTGCAAAGGACAGTAATATAATTGTAGAGAATCAGGAGAGATCTATGGCACCTAAGATGTGCTTTTTTCAAATCAAAATTTCATGAATGTTATGAAGAAATGGCAGGTTAATGCCGCTAGCTAAGATTAAGTTACAAAAGATGGCTTAAGATTTGGCTGAAAATTGAAAGCTGCCTCACAGAGTCAACAGATTAAAAAAAGGGTGCAGGAAAAGATTTCTATGAACACATTATGAGGAAACACCCAGAACTGTCTCACAGAAAATCTCAATTCACAAGTTAAATGCGTTGTGTTCAATCGACCACAAGCCGAAAGGTATCTTAATCAACAGTTCTTTTTATCTTTAACTTTTCGCGTAGTTATAAACAGATTTATCTGTTTTGTGAACCTCTAAAACACCTTTTTTAATTTAAATATATTTGGTTTTATAGTCCATAGTACCTGACACTTCTCTTGACTCCTCGAATTGTAAGTATTAGAAAACCATTCGTTGGTGTGTGTCATTCTACTTAGACATTTTTTCGCTATTTACACCAAAACAAATAGCCAAGTAAAGATTTTATTCAGTTATAGCTTATTTCGAAACAACAATAAAGGCTTTATTCCAGTTTTAGCTTATGCGGCTCATATTAGCCACCGTTGACCTATATAAATGAAAAACACAATACTGTGTAAGTTGTAACTCTGTAGAACAGACACAGTATTGTTGTTTTCATTTATAACTATGTTGTTCTGCCAAGAAACAACGGAAGAATCAGTTAAAATGAAAACTGTTGGTAGTTTTGTTGATCACCTCTGCTAATCTTCTTGTAGATGTATGTGATCTGTGCTTTCTTGCCGGCCGTTGTGACCGAACGGTACTAGGCGCTTTAGTCCGGAACCGCGTGCTGCTACGGTCGCAGGTTCGAATCCTGCCTCGAGCATGGATGTGTGTCCTGTGCTTAAGTTAGTTAGGTTTAAGTAGTTCTAAGTCTAGGGAACTGATCACCTCAGATGTTAAGTTCCATAGTGCTCAGAGCCATTTGAACCATTTTTTGTGCTTTATTCCAACCACTGGGCGCAGATTTTAGTTAGAGTGATTTACGATATACGATTGCGATATACTCTTATTATGATTAAAATGAGGGCTTACTCAGCTGCAGCTTCTGAATAGATCATGGAAGGAATTCTAAAGGCCTTGGAACTATGTTTAATTTCAGCAACTTCCGCTTTTTGTCAGTACCACTAACTCTTAATATGTTTATCACTCATTTTGCAGTGGTGTGGGGATTAAACTGAGGCAGTACCCTTCAAACAAAAGCGAGGTCGTAGAGAGACAAGTGTTTTCAGTATTCCCTGTGAATGTAACAAATCTCACGCGGGACAAACCATCTGTGATGTCCCTTACTGATGTGATGCATACATACGTGCAGCATCCAACAAAGGGAGATATACGTACAAGTAGTCGGCATTAGCGAAACATTGGCGAGAGAATGGCCACAACACATTTTTTTGTGAAGACGAAAATTATCATCACGATTCAGTAACAAACTCAGCAACCGACATTGCGTCGTTGTTAATCTCTTCGGACGGAAGACTGGTCTGAAGAAGCTCTCCACGTCTCCAGGCCAGTCTGTCCTGTGAAAGCCTTCATTTCTGATTAACTACTGCAGCCTTTTAGAACATGCTTGCTGCATTGATGCGTAGGTCTCTCTCTAAAATTTTTACATCCCAAACTTCCCTCCATAGCCAAATTGACAATGCCTTCGTGCCTCAGTACATGTGCTATGAATTGACCTCTTCTTTTAGACAAGTTGCGCCATAAACTTATTTTCCCTCCGATGTGATTCAGTACTTCTCCATTTGTTATTTGATCTCACTATCTAATCTTCAGTATTCTTCTGTAGTATCATATTTCAAAATCTCCTATCCCGTCTTGTATGAACTGCTTATTGACAACGTTTCGTTGGCGTTCAGCGCTACACTCCAGAGAAATACCTCCAGAAAAAGACTCCCTAACGTTTAAATTTATATTAGAGATTAATAAATTACTCTTTCTCAGAAATGATTTTCTTCCTATTGTGCAGTCTGCAATTTATACCCCTGGCAAAATTTGAATTTTAGATCAGGTGGTGGCGGAGGTTGTAAGGGGAGGGAGATGGAGCACTTATCTAATTAGTGGCATGACGTCATTCATTATCCACTCGTGAATGTAGAGCGCGAACTGATTTTCAAGCCGAGTATAAGCTTACAACTCCTAAGCTGGCATTTCAGTATGCTTCAAGTTATACAATTTGCAGGATCAAAACAACTGGTACCTTAAATCTCTGAATGTAAAACAGAAACTGTGTTAAATGAAACAAGTTTACTGTTACCAGTCACCGTTTTATTTTTTTTTCCACGACGCGTTTCGAAGGTTTAAACCTCCATCATCGGGTGGATTTACATTAGTTAGTATTACATGTGTGTGTGTGTGTGTGTGTGTGTGTGTGTGTGTGTGTGTTGTGTTACGATTTTGGAGGAACTTGTGGCACTGCCTCCAGTGGTCACAGGTTCCTTTTGTTCTCGTAACACATCACATGTATACTGCCACATTTGTAAACAAATATGGCGTCTGGAATCAGCCAGTATACTGTGTCCCTTTCTTCTTACAGTGCGCTCTGTTCTTCTCTCCACCATAACTGAGTGACTGACATTTATGCCCCCCCCCCCTCTCTCTCTCTCTCTCGCAGTTCCATAACTACTCACATCAACGAATACCACTGCGTTCCTTCAAACGCTTTTATTTACAAATGTGGCAGTATAAATGTGATGTGTTACGACAACAAAAGGAACCTGTGACCACTGGGGGCAGTGCCACAAGTTCCTCCAAAATCGTAACACAACACACACACACACACACACACACACACACACACATGTAATACTAACTAATGTAAATCCACCCTATGATGGAGGTTTAAACCTTCGAAACGCGTCGTGGAAAAAATAAAACGGTGACTGGTAACAGTAAACTTGTTTCATTTATTGTCAGTAACAGTCACGGTAAAGCTTAACCTAAAAATTTTCGAATTTAAGGAAACTGTGTTCCTAATATTTTGAGCAACTATTGAACTTCAGCTTAAAAGCATGTATGTTTTACGTATTAAGTTTGCTCGAACACTTCTTCCTCTTTATCGAGTGACTCAGTCTAATCGTTATCAGTGCCACTGGTATTTCATACAAAATAAAGTGCTGGGTCACAGTTCTTTACAACAGTCTTCTGTAAACACCTTTATCAAAGTGACGTAATTCTGTGAGCTGATATCTAACAGCGTGTGTTTACAGATAAGCTACCTCTTATTCTCTAACACAAGACGCAGTGAAGTAGCTAGCAGTAATGCTTACGTGATACGTAACTTTCTGCAGCGTTGTGTGGCAGCAACAAACCTACAGCACCACCACCATCATCAGCACTTATCAAGCAGGTGTTGACCTATAATATACGACGAATGGCATGATGTAATATGGAATGAGTTTCACCTGTTGAGGCAAGGGGTGTCCACTGTTCCATAGTCATAATGATTCTCTGCAACTTGCCTTGATGACTAAATACAATGGCGTGTTAAGAAAAACGGATGCATCAGTCATCAGATCTGTTGCTTGCGCTGCAGACTCATCTCCACGCAAGTGATCAGACCTTTGGTATTCACATGCTGGAATGAGACTTGACGACGGACGTTTGGTAGATATCGGCATCTGGCAATTATTCTTTCTGTTGTAATCAGTCGCTACCGAGAGCCACCGAGACGAGCTAGATTCATATTCCGGAGGACAGAGATTAAAATCCACGTCCAGCAACCGAGATTCCGGCTTTCCGTGGTCGCCCTAAATGTCGGAATGGTTCCTTTGACAAATACATGACCGATTTCCTCCACACAATTCTCCAATCGGGAGCCTGTGCTCTGTCTCTAACGGCCCCGTCGTCGACGAGACCTTAAACCCCAAACTTCCTTCATTCCTTTCTGCCTAACGAGGACCAGGAGACAGACAAACATACGCGGCAGCTGGAGCGTGTAATACTTCTCTGAAGGTCTCCAGCTGCCACCTGATGAATACAGTGAATGGAAACAGACAACAAGTACGTCCTATTATATACATTTCCAAACATTTCCAAAATTTATTGTGATGACTGCCCTGGTAAACAGGAGATGGGCATTATACACTCAGTATAGATTGTTAAATTTTATGCCCTTATGGGCCCAGATATAATATGCAACAATGGCAGGAAAGATTGGGGAAACTCTGAGGAAAGAGCACATACACATACACACACACACACACACACACACACACACACACACACACGACATATATTCCATACTACTTTTAATTTCCAGATTTGTTGCTATTATCCACAACAAACAGTGATGAAAATAAAAGAACAATACCTAGACAGTCTCTTACCGTTACCTAGTAGAGATATTAATGAGACATTATTCTCAGTTTCAGTCTTTCATCCGGCTGTTCCTAACATTGGATACAATAAATCTCGCCAGGTTTTGTTAACATCTTGACGAAATAACTGCAGGAATTTGCCGTTGCTGCAAAAAGGCAGGCTCATACTGATTCTGCATTGGGGAAACGATTTAACCCTATAAAACAGAAGGTTAGTCTCCGAGGCTCATTATGTTCTATTTTCTTTTTTTTAGCCTCAAATATTTGTACTGTGATTTCATCACTTGGCCATTCTCCTAGCGTTATGCTTTGTTCCTATTAATGATAAGTATTAAAATTTCATATTGTTTTTTAATACTGAAACTGATCTTTAAAAATCTTCATGCATTTCTCAGAAGCATTTAATATATTTTTTTAATTTCTTTGCTTCAGTTATAGTTCAGTGTTGACTTTACGTTTCTACAATATAATGCCCCGCCGTTGAACGATATTTGGTGTCTAAAAAACGTATTAGCCCCTAGACTTACAACATACCTAAGAGAAAGTTGCCAAACGAAGAAATTCTTCAAGTATTGGAATAATCTGATGATCTCAGCGATTTCAGTAACAAATATTCGCACTACATACTAAATGATAAAGATGGGGAAGACGATCATGTAAATGCTGTACGTGATGTAAGTGATGTGCACGACTTATAGGATATTTCGAACCTAGAAGATGGTGATTATACCAATAACATTGAAAGTGCTGAGATTTTATTTCTTGGAAAAATGAATTTGTATTGCATAAAATTTCACCTGAGGAAACAAAAGTAAGGAAACGTAATACAATAAAATGTCAAGTTGATACAGTCAAACTCCCTCGTTTGTAAACTATTGTAACGAAGGCATGTGTAGACTATATACTTCTTCAGATATTATAAAGAAAATTATGCAGTTTACTGCCAACGAATTGAAAGAATGTATAAAGAAAAGAATTTTGAGAATAGGTAGAGAAAATGTGATAGTGTACAAATAAGAGCTCTGATTGGTCTTTTGATAGCAGCTGGTCATTTAAGAAAGGAGTATGTCCATCGTAATGGTTCTGTGGAGCAAGAAGTACAGCCTGCCAATATTTAGAGCCACAATGGGTTATCAGAGATTTCAAGACTTATTGTTTCTGCAGTACGATGATTAAGCTACAAGAAGTTTTCTAAGACAGAAAGTAAAATTTGCTGCATTCAGACACATTTGGGAGCACGGCAGAAATACTTGTTCTTAACAAAGTAAAATTCTCTTCGTACCATCACATAGTACAGCCTTGCTCTCTAAGTCATTTTCTGTATCAGGAACACAGCTCTGTAACAACCTTCCTCAAAAAGTCAGAAATTAAAATCCTTCCAAACTTCAAAAGACAGCTCATGGTCCACCTTTTATCACAATAGCCATGTCCCTTACATCCTGTGCCGCTCATTCTCGCCAGTCCCCTTTCTCCACAACTTTTTCCTACTCATTGTTGGCAGAATTCCCTGTTCACGTTTTGTTATTTCCTAACAGCTCATTGTCATTTCAATCTGCTCCTCTTCCTTTATCCACACTTCTGATGGTGCTGAGCATTCTAAATGCCCATTATTATTATTATTATTATTATTAGTGTTAGTTACCATTATTATTATTATTATTATTATTATTATTATTATTATTATTATTATTATTATTGTTATTATTGCTGTTATTACTATTGGGAAGGTTTTGTAGTATCTTTGGTATGTGTTGTTCCTGGTCACATGAAGAGAGAGTCTTAAGGTCCTAATTTGGTCAGGGTAAGTCAGAAATCAGTAAATAAACCATAATCTTGGAAAATATTGTATATCAAACGAAAATTTGACGGTCAGTGAATAGTTAGCTCCATTCTGTGAACTGTGTGTATTTAGGCAATAGATTAGTTCAAAATCTGATGAGTATGAAATAAAAATTTTCTTGGTATGTGATCCTAAAAATATTCATCCACTGAAAGGGCTTCCATGTCTCCAAAGAAGGAAACGAAAGAGATGAAAATGTGATTTCAATGTGATTAATCTAGCATCTAACTATTTCAGTAGTTGCCAAAATATCACAATGGTTAATTTATTCACAGCGATGGACCTCGTGACCTCGTAGATTTCCTGCTACAACGTGGGTGTCATTCATAGAAACAGTTCGACAAAATAAAACATTTGTATCTAGAAACTTTTTTCCAAAGAAAAGCTGGGACGAATATACTACAGAATTTGGTTTCACTCACGATCATGCTCTATTGTCAAAAGAGTAAAAGCAAAGTGCTACGTTGTAAAATGCATCACACATCAAATGCAATTACTGAAGATGCATCTAAGCCTGACGAAATATAGTACCCTAACGAGACAAAAGGAGTGGTGGACTCAGTAGATTACGGGTTGTATACTTACTCCTGAAAAAGAAAAACAAGAAGATGGAGGACTTCGAAATCGAAATACAATTTTCACAGGAAATTGTAATTGGAGATTTTAAAACTTAAGAAAAATATTTTTTACAAAGGCAAAGTCACATGACATTTACCCATTCGAACATGAAATGAAAATTATTGATGACTTGAAAAGTGTAAGAAAACACAATTATAATACTGGGTCAAACAACTACAAGTAAACTACTGATAGTCTACCTTACAGTGCGATCCAAGAGGTCTCAAAGGTAATCCAAAGATCATATGGCCAAACACAACCTATATATAAAGTGAAATCCTAATAACATCATCACAGAGAGGTATACAATTAGCAGAAAGGTAAGCTACTGATCAAGAAGAATTATAATTATACATAGTTTTATATAAATTTTAAAAATACAATACAAAATAAATACAAAAAATATTGTTGTAAAAATAAAAATATAAAATTATGTTTTACTGGAAATATGTCTTAATTAAGTAAAACATCCAGGAAATACTCAGTAACAGCTATAACTAAAATCTGGTTCTGATTCCACACATTTTCATACGTCTATAAAAGCAAAACTACTTGAGCATATCACCAACATCATATCACATTGTATTAAAATCTTATTAAATGGTAAATTCTATCACTCATGTAGAGTAAAATGTAAGTTGTCAAGTACATACATAGTAACATAATTTATGTGTCTGTATAAAACACAGCAAACTGAAAAGGTCATAAAGATTAAATAGTGAAAATGGCTCAATACATTGTCTACTTTTCTAATTCTCGATCCATTTTAAGCTATAAGTTACATCTGTACTGATGGTCATGGGCAGTTTATATGTATTAAATGAATTTAATGTGTGGTATAAAGATCAAATCACTGTCATACACTAACCTATTATTTATTTAAGTAGTCTTAATACCTGAGCTGCTTGTATTTTAATAAATACAGACATTTGAGATGCAGAAATATGTAATTTGAAAGTCCATAGAGCTAGCAAGTGTGGTACAGTGATCAAACAACCATTGTTACCTAGTCCTGCTTCACCTATTAGTTTTTATCAGTATTACCAGTATGCAAGCTGCGTGCATTTTAACAAGTAATACAGCCAATTTAGACCAGGGAATATTTCATTTGAAGGCTGATTCTGCTTGCAAAGTGTGCTAAATCTTAGCTATTTCGAGAAATGATATAATTTTATCTTTGCTCGAATTTGCATAGAGATCTGAATTTGTATTTGCATATCAAGACAAGCATGCAAGGTGCTTGTATTTAAATACTTAATACAGACAAATTAGATGTGGAAATATTTAATTTGAATGTGGCGTGTGCTTGCAAATTGCACAATATCTTACATATTTTGAGAAATAAATGTTCAAATGTGTGTGAAATCTTATTGGACTTAACTGCTAAGGTCATCAGTCCCTAAGCTTACACACTACTTAACCTAAATTATCCTAAGGACAAACACACCCATGTCCAAGGGTGGACTCGAACCTCCGCCGGGACCAGCCGCACATTGAGAAATAATACAATTTTATTTCGCTCTAATTTTCGAAGAGGTGTATAGTTATATATTACTATAAGCAGCTTGTGTATGTGTGTGTGTGTGTGTGTGTGTGTGTGTGTGTGTGTGTGTGTGAACAAAGCAGGCATCCTGTAGTTTAAGAGAAATACTGTAATAAAGCATCTCCTCCCTTCTTTCCTAAAATCAAGTCGTGGTATAGGTGACAAAAAAATTTCTTCCTGTCTTCCTCCCTAAAATTGAGTATGGCTATGTTGTGTGTGAGTGTGTTGGTATTTTTATTACATGTTGCTGTAGATAATAGTATAGACTAAACACTTCAGAGAGCCTCACTTCCGATTTGGTAAACGTTTTACAGAACTAGGTTTCCGACTGAACTTCGACTTGACCAAGTCACTCGTAATAATTGCTTTTGATTATGTGTTTTTTATTGACGCATGATCTTCGCCATTGTCCTAAACTGTAGAGAAAAACGTGCTGTTACGCCAACAGCATTCCTAAATAGTAACGTTCAGAACACCTACTTGTTTGAGTGTTTACTTAGTATTTTATCCCGGTCAGGTTCTTTTCTATCTTTTAGGCTTAACTTCAGTTATTGTATATCATTTTTCTTAAACCACATGTGTTTAGGCATGGAAATAGCATTGAAACACCCTAATTTGAGAGTTCACAGCAATGTCTTTGTGTGCTTGCCTAGTAAGTCTATTTAAGATAAGACGTATTTTGGGCAGTTACAAGCCTGCTCAAGTGAATTTTGCTGTTTTAGGTCTAACTGGTAATGCCAACAGTCTTATTTTTTTGGCATGAAAATATCATTGAAGCACTTAATTTGAAAGTGCACAACTTGACGAATACATGTGTAAAATAACGTAAATTTTGACAGAAACATTGTGATACTCAACACAAACACCTAAGCATTGTACCTTTTGCATTGTTTATGAATTTTAGCAGATATTTTAAAATATTGTGACATTTGACAAGCATCATATCTGTGGTAAATAATCTGTGTTTCCATTGTGGATTACACTATGGAACCGGAATCTTAGTTTGAACGTTTACTAGTACAGTCACCTGTTGTTGAAGACAGCCAACATGGGGCATAACTTCGCAGTTGATTCTGTTTCGCTTTTTAGAAGATTTGTGGAAAATTATTTAAAGTGCAGGGTGTACGTAAAGTTCGGGAACACTTTCAATTACTTATTGCACAAGAACCAAACATTGTTCAGGTATCATACATATGTCATTTTGAAGAGAAACTCTGAAAGCTTTATGTATACCACCACATCGTAGTTTGGTAATTTGCCGATAGTCAGTGCTAGTCGTAAACATGGCAAGTTCAGGTGCGGAGCGAGCTTTCTGTGTGTTGGAGTTCACGAACAAGGAAGGCCATTTACCAGTGGCACAACCAATTCGTTACGACGGGTTGCTTGTGCCAGGCAAAGAAAAGCAGACGTCCCAACATGAGCGAAGTGAATGTGGCGCGCGTGCGAGAGACTTTCTTAAGGAGTCCAAAGAAATCGGTGCGTCGTGCATCCCGTGAACTCGAAATGGCTCCAATGACAGTGTGGAAAGTCCTGCCACAGAAGCTGTCTGTGAAACCATTCAAACTGGAGTCATAGTCAATGACGCCATGCTGGGACGGGCATGGCAAGAATTCGATTACCATATTGACGTCTGCCGTGTCACTCAAGGTTCGCGTATCGAATGTTTGTAAAAAAAACTTTCAGAATTTGTCTTCAAAATGCAATATGTATGACATCTGTAAATGTTTAGTTCTTGTGCAATAAATAATTGAAAGTGTTTCTGGACTTAATGTACACCCTGTATAACTCCTGTTCAACAGCCAGTGGCCTAACCACAGTGGTAACACCTGTTCCCATCTGATCACTGTAGTTAAGCGTTGTCGGGCTTGGCTAACACTCTCTACCTAGGTCTGCTGAGTGCTGTTAGCAAGTGAGGTGCACTTTGCCCTTGTGAGGGCAACAGAGGAGCTACTTGACAGAGGAGTAGTGGCTCCGGTCACGAAAGCTGACAATGGCCGGGACCGTGGTTCGCTGACCACTTGCCCCTCCATATCCGAAGCCAGTGACACCCATAGGCTCAGGATGACATGCTCAGTACTCTTGGGCCTTCGGACGGACTTCGAGTTTTGAGTTCATGTGCGACAACTATGTATTACTACTTCGTTAATTACTTGGTGTAAGCAAACTTTGCTTTTTAACTGTTTATGGATAACACGTTTTATATTCCACAGTAAGTGATCTATAACTTCCAATGAAATTCACAGATGCGACTGGTGAGCCAACCCATAAACGATCTTTCTGCAGTCAGTAATAAAAAGATATTTGACAATACATGCGCATATGTATGTTTTCACTCAGGTTTACGAAAATATCACGGAAATAATGCGACTTGATGCGTTTTTACACATCTTTTAATATTTGGCCAGAGATACGTATGTGTACCTACTACACTCTAAGACAAAAAAGACTAAAAAACAAAAGGATGGAATTATCCGAGCGAGACGGAAATCGATAGGTGTGATGTGCATGTACAGGCAAACAAATAATCAAAATTACTGGAAACAGAATGATTTATTTAAGAAAAGGTTTTCACAAACTGAACACGTCATTTATTCGGCTTGGCACTGATTGATAGAGTCGTTCGTTGTTCTTTTGAGAGATATCGTGCCAAATTCTGTCCAAGTGACGTGTTAGATCGTCAAAATCCCGAGATGCTCGGTGGGATCAGTTCATAATGCTTCAAAATTTCTCAATTTGTAAGAGATCCGGTGTTCTAGCCGGCACCAAGACCAGCAGCAGAAACTCTCGACGTGTGGGGCTGACGTTTCTTTGCTGAAACGTAAACCCAGAATGGCTTACCACGAAGGGCAACAAAACGGAGCGTAGTATATCGTCGACGAGGAAGACTACACTGTACTTCCTTCTCTAGATTGTCGCACAGATGACAAAATGGTAGATATCGAAGTAGATGACACAGGAATAGAAAAACAAAATCTCTCAAAAGGATACCAGTTCGATTTTACACAGAGTAAGGGAAGGAACTTGCCCCCCTTCTCCAGCGGTGTACCGTAGGGTTCTAGAAGGGGCGTCGAACAGATGTGCAGAACTATAGACCTATATCTCTAAAGTTGATCAGTTGCAGAATTGTGGAACACGTATTATGTTCGAGTGTAATGACTTTTCTGGAGACTAGAAATCTACTCTGTAGGAATCAGCATGGGTTTCGAAAAAGACGATCGTGTGAAACCCAGCTCGCGCTATTCCCCCACGAGACTCAGAGGGCCATAGACACGGGTTCCCAGGTAGATGCCGTGTTTCTTGACTTCCACAAAGCCTTTGATACAGTTCCCCACAGTCGTTTAACGAACAAAGTAAGACCATATGGACTATCAGACAAATTGTGTGACTGGATTGAAGAGTTCCTAGATAACAGAACGCAGCATGTCAGTCTCAATGGAGAGAAGTCTTCCGAAGTAAGAGTGATTTCAGGTGTGCCGCAGGGGAGTGTCGTGGGACCGTTGCTATTCACAATATACATAAATGACCTTGTGGATGACATCGGAAGTTCACTGAAGCTTTTTGCGGATGATGCTGTGGTATATCGATAGATTGTAACAATGGAAAATTGTACTGAAATGCAGGAGGATCTGCAGCGAATTGACGCATGATGCAGAGAATGGCAATTGAATCTCAATGTAGACAAGTGTTATGTGCTGAGAATATTTAGAAAGAAAGATCCTTTATCATTTAGCTACAACATAGCAGGTCAGCAACTGGAATCAG
This sequence comes from Schistocerca nitens, assembly GCF_023898315.1. Taxonomy (NCBI): domain Eukaryota; kingdom Metazoa; phylum Arthropoda; class Insecta; order Orthoptera; family Acrididae; genus Schistocerca; species Schistocerca nitens. Next base: position 601,237,544 of record NC_064619.1, on the reverse strand, counting down.
TTAATTCCATAAATTATGTGGGAGTAGGCATTAGGAGTGATTTAAAATGGAATGACCATATAAAATTAATCGTCGGTAAAGCAGATGCCAGACAGATTAATTGGAAGAATCCTAAGGAAATGCAGCCCGAAAACAAAGGAAGTAGGTTGCAGTACACTTGTTCGCCCACTGCTTGAATACTGCTCTCCGGTGTGGGATCTGTACCAGATAGGGTTGATAGAGAAGATCCAACGGAGAGCAGTGCGCTTCGTTACACGATCATTTAGTAATCGCGAAAGCGTTACGGAGATGATAGATAAAATCCAGTGGAAGACTCTGCAAGAGAGACGCTCAGTAGCTCGGTACGGGTCTTTTGTTGAAGTTTCGAGAACATACCTTCACCTAGGAGTCAAGCAGTATATTGCTACCTCCTACGTATATCTCGCGAAGAGACCACGAGGATAAAATCAGAGAGATTAGAGCCCACAAAGAGGCATACCGACAATCTTTCTTTCCACGAACAATACGAGACTGGAATAGAAGGGAGAACCGATAGAGGTACTCAACGTACCCTCCGCCACACCCCGTCAGGTGGCTTGCGGAGTATGGATGTAGATGTAGATGTAGATGTAGACATACCGCTGTGCTGTAAGGGTGGCGCTGATGACAACCGAAGGCTTTCTCTTACCAAAAGAAATGGCACCCCAGACCGTTACTCGTGGTTGTCAGCCCATAAGGCGGGCGACATTCAGGTTGTTATCTCACTGCTGTCTGGGGCGTCCCCAACACGCCTTCGCTGGTCATCCAGGTTCAGTTCAAAGCGGGATTCAACACTGAAGACAATTACATTGCAGGCCGAAGATGTGTCTGGATATGCCCGGGACAGTGGTGAGATACCAACCTGTCACCCACCATACGGTCCAACAACCAGGACTGATGGTCTGGGATGCCATTTTTTTATATCAGGAACCCCATTGGCTGACATCCGCAGTACGCTTGCAGCTCAGCGGTATGGCGATGAAGTTCTACGCCCAGTTTTGTTGTCCATCATGGCAAGCCATGCTGGGCTCACATTTCAGCACGATAACGCACGCCCGCAGACGGCGAGAGTTTCCACTGCTTGTCTTCGTGCTTACCAAACACTAAGCTTGCCAGCAAGGTTGCCGAATCTCTCTGGAATTGAGAACTTTTGGAGCATTATGCACAGGGCCATCCCGTCAGCTCCAGATTTTGACGGTTTAACGCGCCGACTGGATATAATTTGGCAAGATATCTCTAAGGAGGACATTCAACAATACTGTCTATCAGTGCCAAGCCGAATAACTGTTTGCATGAGGGCCAGATGCGGACCAACACATCATAGATTTGCTCAATTTCTGAATTTCTCTCTCTTGAGTAAACCACCCAATTTTACTGAAACTGTAATCATTTGTTTGTGTGTACATGTACATGAGATCTACCGATTTCTTTCCCATTCGGATGATTCCTCCATGGTGCATTGTTTTTCTGTCTGAGTGTATCTTCGAGTAACTTCACATTTTTTCGTATCATTTTAATATTACTCGAGAAATATATAAGTGTACACAAATATCAAAGATAGAATGCAGCTTGGCGCCATATTTATGCCTCCTTTTAATACTACACTCTGATTGGCGGGAAAGTAACAAGAGGGCACATTGAGATACAAAGCACTAGTAGGCTGGTTGGGTTTTTTAAAATTTTATTCATTTCCGTATTTTATTTATTTGTTGAAACTGATTTCTGACTTGCTACGTCCTTCTAATAGTTCGCTGTGATGCATTGAAGTGGGGGAAGAGGGTTTTAAATTTCTCCTCTAGTGCAGTTGGGCTAGTTCCACCATCTTCAACTTTCTAAATGTATTTAATGAAACTACAATATGACTGGATGCCTCATTTTAATACTTCACTGTGACTGGCGGGAAGGTTTGTGGGGCACAAAACACAATTCAGCTCATTTTATCATCTTGGATTTTCTTATTGACTTTCGTTTTTAATACTAACTTTGGTTTGTTCGAAAGAGGGGTTTGAAGGGGAAAAGGGGATTGACTCGATGATGTCACTGATAAGGATAATGGTGGTGCTGATAAGTGCAATAATGTTACTGATAAGGAGGGCAGGAATTGCGACGTCATCATTCTTTGCATTCCAAATTTTTCACATGACTGAATTTCTTGCATTCCTTGCATTCCAAATTGAACCAAAGAGCTATTTTTAACGAGAATGTTGAACAATCTATATCAATAACAACCTTATTAAATTGTCGCAATGTAATAAAATCGCCGGCCGGAGTGGCCGTGCGGTTCTGGGCGCTACAGTCTGGAACCGAGCGACCGCTACGGTCGCAGGTTCTAATCCTGCCTCGGGCATGGGTGTGTGTCATGTCCTTAGGTTAGTTAGGTTTAATTAGTTCTAAGTTCTAAGCGACTGATGACTTCAGAAGTTAAGTCGCATAGTGCTCAGAGCCATTTGAACCATTTTGTAATAAAATCAATTTTGACTGATGCTGTAACAAAGAAATGTAAAAGAGGAATTACTGATAAAATACAGATCTGTCCGTCACAGACGCCACGAAAACGTTCTTAGTGACAAACTATTTTATATTCCGGGCAGTCGCAGCAGCTGAAAGGTTCACAGCTGGTAAAGTTGTTATTTATTAAAACACGACCGGTTTCGCGGCTTTAAGCCTTCGTGGTAAAAACCAAAGTACAGTGTCACCACTTTTAACGTTCTTAGTGAATTATCAGCTGGTGGTTTGCTTTTTGTTACTTACGACTTAAACGGCGAAGATGTCGTGAATTTTCGCGTAGTGAATAAACAGAAAACGAACGTATCAGATTAGTTTTATTTTACGAAAGATCCAGGACCACCATGTCTCGCTGACAAAGCTAAGTACAAAAGGTTTATGTCTAACATTTGGTGGCTCCGTGGATCGTATGTGGTGATGTGCTACAAAAAAATCACCTTTCTGTGTTAATTATACGTCAAGTGAGTAATTCAAATCTACTTCGATGTCATAGCGATGTTAGAAACTGTACAGGGACACTTAGTCCACAGCGGAAACAATTTGCGTTCTGTGGTCAGTAGATTTTACGATTTCTTTCTGGGATAACTTACATCGAAACACTCCTAGAAGCTGGTCCTATTTATTGTATGGATTGTGATCGATTTTCACTACGCATAAATTTATTTTTCTTATTCACCAAACGGTATCAGAAATTCAAACATTTTTCAGTCGTGTGTTCAACGTCTACTTTTGTGACAATGAAAAATATCAGTTTAAGCAAGTCATCTCTCTACGTCTTATCAGTACTTAAGTGTTATCTTGCACGTCTTACAAGAATTCCCGCTTTGTTTATCGTTGCGTTATTACAGTCTTATGGAATACGCCAAAAATAAATACTACATCACTTCTGTTATCGAAATATCTTGCCACTCTCTCGAGATATCGGATGTCGTCACAAAGACTCTGATAGCAGTTGTTCTGAGCAGGTTTATCGAACCAGCTGTTGTTCCCTAACGCGCGCTACCTCAGATTACTAATAAACACGTGCCTGAACGAGAGAAAATTGATATGTTACGATAAAAGTCACAATGAGCATCCTTTTTATGAAAACGCATTAACTGAAGAGTGCACTTGAGTATGGTAACACCAGTTGAGTATGAAAATGTTACTGGGTGCCCCAGTTGGAAGGAAAGGAAAAAAAGCATATATCATGTCCAATTTTTATCAACATAATTATTACGGCTTTTTGAATCACGACAGACTGATTTATACATTTTTGGGATATCAACGTAACAGCGCAGGATGTTGGCGGATCGACAACAATTCAAGAGCGTTATTGACAAACTAATAGTAGTGTCACAAAAATGATTTACGACACTCTTATTTGTACAAGTTCTACAACACTGTAATGAAAGCGAAGAAGGTGTGGTTACTAATATTCAACTTGTAAGAATGGATTCGTTGCTTTTAGTTATTTCATGTTCAAGTTGCCCTCAGCTCACATACACTTGGAGGCACAATCATACATAAAACTACACAGACGCCGCCTAGTCACGGCCCTATCACCATCCCTGCTGCTATTGTATGACCTGGACTCTGTTTCTTGCTACATCATTTGTATCGAGTTTTCGTCCCCTTGCATACTGTATACCGTCTGTGTCGATACAGAACTCCTAGTGTGTGCTGTTCTGTGTTATTGACCGCAGACAACCACTGAGTGACACATCTTCAATGTTTGTATCTCACAATACCGGCTGCGTATCTAACAACACTGTTGTAGTATGCGACAATGCAGTGGGTATCCATATGGGCCGACAACTCTTCTAGCCGTAAACTGATAATGCATTCACGGACTAAGGTTAAAATGACAGTTCAAGAGCATAGAAAAGCTGATTAGTGTACATGAGCCACAATGACCCATTCACGAATGGAGGTACAGTGCGCTCCACTAGCCTGCACTAAGATTGCGAGTATACTTTTATCCCCATTACATAGGTACATGATGATTTCCTATGCAACTCACGAGTATGGTGCTAAACTTCTTTACAGCAGTTTGTTTGCAACTGGTTAAACATGTTCTCTGAGGTAACAAAAATGTTAAGTATGGTTTGGCTTAGTGGGAGAAAAACTGTAGGTTAAGGCCAGCAGCATCTTGTGGATAGAGAGAGGAAATCACTTGTATCAGAATCTAGTTGTAAGAACTGCTACTATGAACATTAGGAGGGATTTCTGTTTTAGAATATTCTTGTGACTAAAATGAAATTTAACCATAATCTTTCTTCCCGTTTGCTTGCTGCCGATGAAAATTGCGATGACATTATGAGTTAATCCTATCACCGTACGCTTATAGATGTGAGTCTGTGGGCTAGTTGCCCATGTATTGTGCCAGCAGACTTAGGTAAATCGAGCGAGATGGCGCAGTGGTTAGCACACTGGATCCGCATTCGGGAGGACGACGGTTCAAACCCGCGTCCGGCCATCCTGATTTAGCTTTTCCGTGATTTCCTCAAATGGCTTCACACAAATGCCGGGATGGTTCCTTCGAAAGGGCACGGCCTACTTCCTTCCTCATCCTTCCCCAATCCGATTGGACCGATGACCTCGCTGTTTGGTACCTTCCCCCAAATCAACCAATCAATCGGACTTGGGTAAGTTAGCATACTGTACACTGACATGACAAAAGTCATGGGTTAGCGACATGCGCACATACAGAGGCCGGCGGTAGCGCGTACACAAGGTATAAAAGGGCAGTGCATTGATGGAGCAGTCATTTGTACTCAGGTGATTCACGTGAAAAGGTGTACGACCCAATTATGGCTGCGCGACGCCAATTGACAGACTTTGAACGAAGAATGGTAGTTGGAGCTAGACGCATGGGACATTCCATTTCGAAAATCGTTAGGGAATTCAATATAGCGAGATCCACAGTGTCAAGAATGAGCCGAAAATACCAAATTTCAGGTATTACCTCTCATCACGGACACGCTGTGGCAGATGGCCTTCAATAACGACCCAGAGCAGCGGCGTTTGCGTAGAGTTGCCAGACAAGCAACACTGCATGAAATAACCACAGAAATCAATGTGGGACGTACGACGAACGTACCTGTCAGCACAGTGTGGCGAAATCTATCGTTAATGGGCTACCGCAACAGCCGACCGACGCGAGTGCTTTCTACCACGATATCGCCTGCAGCGCCTCTCCTGGGCTCCTGACCATATCGGTTGTGCCCTGCACGACTGGAAAACCATAGTCTGGTTAGATGACTCCCAATTTCAGTTGGTAAGAGATGACGGTAGGGTTCGTGTGTGGCGTACACACTGCGGGGCTACGGATCCAGGTTGTGAACAAGTCACTGTACAAGCTGCTGGTGGCTCCACAATGCTGTCGGCTGCATTTACGTGGCTCATTGACTGGAAATAGTTATGTTCGGCTTCTTGCAGCAACAACAATGGAATGTTCGTGAAAGACAATGTGCCATGTCAACGGGCCACGGCTGTTTGCAATCGGTTTGAAGAACATTCTGAACAATTTGAGCAAATAATTTGTCCGCCCACATAGTCCGACATGAATCCCATCGAACATTTATGGGACATAGTCGAGAGATTCAGTTCGTGCACCAAATCCTGCATCGGCCACACTCTCGCCTTTATGAACGTCTATATAGATAATATGGCTCAATACCTCTGCGGGTGACTTCCAACAATTATTTGAGTACATGCTGCGTCGAACTGCTGCACTACGCTGCAAAAAAGGAGGTCCAGCACGATATTAAGAGGTATCCCATGACTTTTGTCATCTCAGTGTATAAAAAAAAGCTGACACAGCGGGTTTCTCATCCAGAAGTATCGTTTGAATGCTGTTTACGAGAAGGTCGTGGTATGCCCTGTGTAAGAAGAAAAATGTCCACCAGTATGTATCAGAATTCGACAGACAGGCTCATGGTATATGAACACTTCAGACTATTGCCCTGTAATTTGCTGCTTGTGTTGGTCAGGTTCCGATTACTTTTATGCGGATTATGGAACCGATCTGTTCAGTGGGGCCATACTCAATGTTATCTCAATAACCCCGTGCGACTAGTTCTCGAGGGGACAGACATTATTTGCTCGGCCGACAGGATCGTACGACCTCGTCACATACCTCGAGTCAGAAAGTGGGACTGTTTATAGCTGGACAGGTATACATTTGGACAGTGTGACGACATCTCTAGCAGCACAGATGACAGTGGTACAGCCTAACAACACTGCATACAGCAGTGGCTCCAAGTCGTCTTTTCACATGAATACCTATTCTATGTACCACGTCACGATGGACGTATTTGTATATGGAGCTTCTGAGGAGAGTGGCGCTGCAGATTGCATTTTTCATCGCCTAACAGGTCCAGCACCTGACGTGATGCTATTGTGTGTAATTGGGTACACAAAACGGTCACCTCAGTAAATACACTGTAAGAATATGGGGCAGTTTTTTCTTTGAAGCATGTACACACAAACCTTTTTCTTAAAAAATGTTTACACACTCGAGTGCATATTTAATTCTTTGACCACAGACTCAAATACTTCATTAGGCATGCACAATACAGTTGATCTAACGTGTATCGAGAGATAACAGGTGATTCATTAATTTTTCCCAGACCTCTGCTATCTCGCGATTAAGGCAAGAAGATAATGAAGTAATATGCTATTCTCAACGAACTGCATATCACAGTCATAAGACGATAAACAACTGATACGTCTTCTGAAATTTCCCACTTTAGTAACGTTAAATTCCAAAACATATATTTGGAATATTAAATGCGTTAAATTGGAATATTTCCTTTTCTTTACAGAACCAGAAAAGAAACGTCGATGTACGAGGCATAGATGTTGTGTAGCATTATATATAGTAAAGAGAAATTCCCTGCTGCTTCAACTAGACTGACAGACAAAAAGATCTCAACACCATTAAGTGTTGTGCGACATAAATGAAATAAATGATGATTAACTGAAACCCTCAGCTGCCGACAGGTGTTGTTGATATACCTCGATGTGGACAGTTGAAAATGTGTGCCCCGACCGGGACTCGAACCCGGGGCACACATTTTCAACTGTCCACATCGAGGTATATCAACAACACCTGTCGGCAGCTGAGGGTTTCAGTTAATCATCATTTATTCCAGGAAAAAGCTGCACGGTCATCAACAGTATTCTGTTCTTTCGAGAACAGTTACTGTCTTCACATATATACATAAACGAAAATTGGTAGACGTGTTTCTACATCTGAAAGATGTCTATTCAAATTTCAAGCCAGTCGCATAAGACTGGCACTAGTAGAACTACTATGAAGATTAAAAATCAGGTTTGCCATAAATATATATTTTAACGTTCATGAGCGTTAGTTCCCTCTGAGATTGGACGCAGTGAGTTGATGTTACTCAAGAATGCCCTTAATGTAACAGACGCCATTAACACGTCAGTGGGTTAAAACGATGTGTAATATTACTACGAGGAATTGGATGTTTCTTCTGCTGTACTGCAAAAATAGTTGGTAGGAATGTAGCAACCGTACATGAATGCTGATAGCGGTGGTCACGAGAATGTAAGGTCGCAAGAAGACTGGTCTCCGATCCCCCACGTGCCACTGCCGTGAGGGAAGACCATCGTGGTCAGTATATGGCTCTGGCGCATTCTACTGAATTTGCAGCAACAATTTGAGTAGCAGTTGGCACTACAGTGACGCAACGAACTGTTACAAATTTGGTACGTCAAGGACAGCTCCGAGCGAGAAACCCTGTAGCTCGTATTCCACTGACCCGAAACCACCGCCATTTGCTACACTTCAGTGGTGTCAAGTGACAGCTCATTGGAGAGCAGGGTAGATGTGTGTTTTCTGATGAAAGACTCGATGACAGTGATGGCCTTGTGCTTGTTAGGAGGCCAGTTGAGTGCCTGCAGCCAACTTGTCTGCATGCTAAATACGTTGGACCTACACCTGGATTTACAGTCTGGGGTGCGATTTCGTATGACAGCAGGAGCACTTTCAGGGTTATCCGATGCACACCGACTGCAAATTTCTACACTACTGCATCTGTCGTACTGCCATTCATGAAAAGTATTCAGAGGGTGTTTTCCAACATGATAACGTTCCTCCACATCGCGATGTTGTACCCCAACATGCTCTAAGAGAGTCAGCATGTTGTCTTGGACTGGTCGATCAATGGGCCACATATGGGAAATCATCAGATAACAATTCCCATTCACTAACTCCGTATTGACTGACCAACTGCAACAGGTATGGAACTCTATCCCACAAACTGACATACGGCTCCTGTATGATACAATACATGTACTTTTGCATGCTTGCATTCAACATTCTGTCGGTTACAATAGTTATTAATTTACTAGAATTTCACATTTGCAATGGCTTATCTCGTGCTTACATTAATCTGCGATCTTGCATTGTCAATCACTTGAACATGTTACGTAGACAAATGCATTCCCAAGAGCTCATTATTCTACATTAATTACTTTTTTGGTGTTGTGATCTTGTTTTCCATCAGTGTATGTCCCATACTTTAGCTAAGTTAGTGGCCAGAGCCTGGTGTCGGGCCAGTTTTTCAGTAACCCACCGTGAGATATAATCCAGGGGGTGTGCGGTTTAAACACAAGCTGATCAGTGCAACTGTCAAACACTGTCTGTATTGAGGCAGGTCATGACAACAATGGCAACACGTGTTTATGCATTATGTTGCAGAAGATATCGCCCAGCTACTGATCATAACACACTGAATCTGTAATGCCTACTACCAAAATTACTGGCGAACCTGACGCGATCATGTGTTCCCAAGGTCACCTGTACCCTGTCAACAGGTACTGGCCACATATGATAATGACGAATGTTGTCTGACAAGGTTAGGCTTTCTCAGTGCTACCACACATGGCGGCATCCATTGTGGTGCTGTGTGCAGACATGGAACTTGTGTGAATACTGGTCTGAAGGGATTACAATTTTCTGCAGACATACGAGTCTCAACTTTTTGTTCTATAAGGATAGAAGCTGAAGCAACGACTTAAAATTTGTATTGTGGTTAGTATTTGAGCCCATATCTCCTTATTAGCAAATGTGCTAACCAATACACCACCGTAGCACTCTGGTTACCACAGCTGCATGTTCTACCCAATCCAATGTCCTCCTTAACAGAAACTTTAATTCACACCTTCAGCCCATCTTCCCCTTCTTAAATCGTCAGTATGCTGAGGCTCTCTAGCATTGGACTAGTACCCCAGTTTTGTACAAAATGGGGAAATTCTGCATGTACCTCAGGTGTAGGTGGTGAGGCATGTAAGTCTCAACTTTATCGTCGATAAGGATAGAAGATGAAGCAATGAATTAAAATTTGTGCCACAAGTGGGACTTCAACCGAGGTCTCCTACTTGCTTGGCAGATGTGCTAACCATTAGTAGGTGTGGGAGCCACATTGTTGAGGTGGTGCAATAATCAGCACATCTTTCTAATAAGCGGGAGACACAGTTCAAGTCCCAGCTGTGACACAAATTTTAATTCATTGCTTCAGCTTCCATCCTTATCATCTGAATATATAATGCAGTATCACTCTTGTGCCTGGTGTTGTCTATGGCTGCACCACGGTTGACATATCTTTCTGCTACCACTCACGAATAATCACAAGAACGATCATCATGCTTCTTAGTAGCGAGATGAGATGCAGAAGTAACTGCGGGCATGCTCCTTAGAAAGTTCTTAGTATCCTTTTTATAGATGTTGTATATTAGTGACCTGGCAGATGATATGAATAGTAACCTCACACTGGGAGTGATGCAGTTATTTATAATGAAGTACTATGCAAATACTGCTGCAGAAATATCTATTTGTATTTTGTTAAGCTTTCAGAGTAATGCAAAGACTGGCAACTTGCTTTAATTATTCAGAAATTTAAAACGATGCACTTTACAAATCGCAGAATATCCTGTGATACAACGTCTACGAGTCACAAGGAAACAGTCAACTCAGACAAATAACTGGATGTAACAATTTGTGTGGAGACAAAATGGAATGGTGACATAATATAAGCCGTAGATTAAAATGGTAAAAAAATACTAAACTATGTACAAACAGGTCTCAGAAGAGCCAATGTTACTGACTGAGTGGTGTGTCATCTTCAGCCTATAGGCAACACTGGATGTGGATACTAAGGGCCGTGTGTTCAGCACACTGGTCTCCTGGTCATTGTCAGTTTTCGTGACTGGAGCACCAGTCTAAAATCACTCTCAAAGGCGCATGGCGACGCTGGACTTCGTAATAACTACCGAAGGGGTGGTCCAGTTACTCGACAAAATAGGAGAAATGGCTCCTTGACTCTGTCAACGCTGTAACTCAACCTATACACTGTCACAAATGGTAAAGGGAATGGAGCAAGGGTGAAAAAATTTTGATACTGCTTACGGCTTAAGAGAAACATTTATCTCGAAATTTTCTTCCCGGCCCATTGTATTCTCAAGGAGCGCGCTGTATGACAACAATGAGGAGTTCAGATCTTGAAAAAGAACGAATTCAGACTCTAAATGCACTTCGTGAATGATCTGGAAACCAAAAAGAGAAAAAGGGTCTCAACCAAAAATATTTTGCGCCAACAGTTAATTGACCCCTAATGGTATAAGTTGCGGTGACATTTTTATACAGTGCAGCGATGGAGAATTTGCCACATGGAGGAATGCACTTTCACTATAAGACACAGCCTTACGTACTGGCTGTTGCAGCTCGGCACCCCAATATCCTGTTCATAATCAAATTAATGAGGGTGATCGCCACTGCCATGCACACTTGAAATTCGACCGGTCGAGAAACGGTGAAGAGTCGGACACAGCTCCAGAGTCCAGTGAAAACACAGGTGTGTCCGACGACCGACTCACAGTCCACCGGCTGTCGCCAACAGTTGCCAAATGGCCTATCCGCTGGCATACAACACACATTGCCTTCACATATGGTCAGTCTCGTCGAATAAGCAACAAATGACTGTCGGGGCTGGACCGCTGGCTCGGCCAACGAGCGGAAGGGGAACGACGCCGCGGACCGAAAAACGCCGCTGTCGGTAATTACGACACTGCGACCGACGCAAACCTGCCGGGCTCGTTGAGGGCAAAGACTGGTAATGCCGCGACGCCACTGCATGGGGATCCTCAACGGCGTCAACACACGGCAACTCGGCGGGAGCCGACGCCAATTGAGGTACCCCGCGGGGCACCGTGGGCTGTGTACAGCGCATACCTAATTGAGCCACCTGTCAATTATCAGAGAGAACGTCCCTCGCCATCGCCGTCAGCCCATACGATTCCGCAATCTGGACAACGTCGGCTAAGGTAGGGTCGCAAGAAGACAACGCTTGAGTCTAAACTAGGGACCAGGGCCTGACAATACGGGACAATCACGTCCCGAATTGGCGAATATTAATAAGGGGTAGCACATCTGGAACACTCAAAAGAATCTTGCTCAAGAGGTCCTGAAAATCGGCGATTAAGGCTACTTCCAACTGCCCAGTACGCTTGTGGTGTTTGTTAAACTGCAGCCGTGCCGCCACCACATTGATTCGGTGTTGAGATGTCTGAATTCCTAAGGGACCAAACTGCTGACGTTATCGGTTCCTAGACAGTCACACTACCTAAACCAACTTATACTAAGAACAACACACACACCCATCCCTGTGGGAGGACTCTAACCTCCGGCGGGAGGCGCCTCGCAATCCTTGACAAGGTGTCCCAGACCGCGCGGCCACTCCGCGCGATTTGATTTGGTGCCACAAATACTACGTCAGCAACCAAAATATCTCGTCTAAGGGGAGTTTTTCAGACTCAGTGCAGGGTGATGCTGTATAAGAATAAGGCAGCCTTGCCAGCAGGATCGACAATACGCCTTATCTGACATAGCAGCAAGAAACGACGCAGGTAATTCTCCAACATTTCCGTAAACTCATGCACAACGGGCGCCTGCCTACCGCCGATGGGGCAAGAGCGCGAAGCAAATCAGCATTCTGGTTCAGCAGTGCTTGTATCTGCTCCTGCTGCTGCTGGTCCTCCTCCTGTAGGTGCAACTGTTCCTGCCAGTACTGTAGAAATGTTGGACCTGTGGTGGTCCAAAATTAATGCTAGGTAAAAGGAAACAGAAAGTAGGGTCTTCTACGCCACTTTAGTATCTGCACAAGCGTGACGACGCCGCCACACTACACTGCCAATGCGGATACATCACGAACCGACGGTGGCTCGATAATAATTAGGGAATTGAACCCTGTAGGAGGAAACAAAGTCGCCATGCCAGTCTACCTACGGGATGCAGAGAGTCCGAAACCACATAGAGACGTGCACGGGAAAAACTCAGCATGCAGCTGGCGCAGACGGCTAATGACTGGACACTCGACAGAATTCGCCAGGAAGCACAAGCCGACGTCCGCGATGGTTGAACTCACAAAGAACTTCCTGAGTGCGATGTCGCAATTTCAGCCTTTAGTAAGGCTCATTTCAAATCTTTGTGTTAATAATTATGACACGAAAAATGTTAGGAGCTAATGACTAACTATGTGCTTCAGGAGGGCGACAGAAGACGAGTGTCCGAGAGGTGCAGTTATCAACCTTCTATGGAATGTAACTATTAAACTTCACAAAATGGGCATCGTCGACATTCAAGAAATGTTCAAAACAAACAATTAACTTACACCATGAGCATCGAATGAAAAATGGCGCGCCACAGTGATCACAAAGATTCGCACTATCGAGATCGAAGTGAACTCTCTGTGAGTTACAATCTGTGCAGGACGTACAGGTAGGAATCTACTGTTAAAGAATGCATACAGATTCATATTGGCGTAATGGTGTGATGGGAACAGGTGGAATGTGATCGCATGCAACAGAATGCGAAACAGTCTGTCATAGAGCTTATCCTGTACTGGTTACCTTTCATGGAGTAGTTGCAGACAGTGGATAATATGTTTTCTAGGTACGAAAAAAAAACAGACATCCAGAGGCTGAATTTGTCTAGGGGCTCTGGGTTGTATGAACTGCAATATCACACACTTTTGAGGAGGGGGTAGTTTGCTCTTAAGGTGTATGATTTTTATACGCAGAGCTGTAATCAAGTAAAAGTAAGTTACCTTGACCAGTCGAAAGAAGTGCTCATACCATACTTGTAGTTCTCTTACGCTCATTTTTCCACTGTTGCTTGCTGTGACGTAAATATTCGCTCCTGACCTTGCAAGATCACGCACACGACAGAGAACAGTAGAGAGCAGAGCACCTCCAATTTCTCGCAACACAATAAAGAACTTTCCAGTCAATTTACCATGCAGATTAACAGTCTACATAATTGTATACTAATGCGTTAAGGTATTGATGTCAGTTGATCTTGATACAACTCTATTGGTACCTCTAATTTCGAGGGTTCCTTTCATATACATTTTCTCTTGAAATCTTGATTGGTCAGAGTTGAAAACAAATTCCTTACTGAACGCGTGGATAAGTTAATTTATTTCATCTACAAATTTTCGGGTCGATTCTGAAGTTTGCCGTGTATCGTCAAGTTGGCGCCTTGTTCGAAATTTTGTTATCTTACGTCTTCCGATTCCGTAGCACTGTTTGAAATTATGCAGCCATCCACTGCTTCTCATGAAATCATTGTAATCTCTGGCACGCGCAGTTTGATGTGCATAACGCAGTAGCTCACTATCACACACATCCTGTAAATTGTATTGAGCATCCTTGACACGTGCAGACACCAGTTTTTGTAATAAGTGCGCCTTGTCCTCCCCTTAATATCCGTAGTTTTTCTTATGCAGTACACGGTGATATTGCTGCGGAACTCATTAGAAATCTGTTCATAACTATTTTTCTACTATGTTGCGGATGATCTTCATTGTACGCAATTATGTTTAGTGCCAACTCCTTGTTCAAGGATTGTTCTTTACTAAGTTTCACTGAAACCAGGACCTATGGCTACCTGCCCGACAAGGATGATGAACTAGATGGCTCGACACCTGTTTCAATATCACTTTCACTTGTTAAGCTCGTATCGTCATTTTACTCTTCTTGTACACTGTGAGCACAATCGAGCGTATGCGACACCACACATTCCACTGACTCATCTTGCTAATATTTAATCTGCCACTTCCTCCTCACTCGGCGAAGTTCCTTGGGTTATTTTATGATGAAATGTCAACTTCGGCAACTGTTGTAGATTCAACAGCGTGTTTGCTTTGTTTATTGTTGCCACTACTCTGCTTTGTATCAGCACCACTAGCACTGTAGCAGTGTTGGCAGTAGCTCATGCACTATCCAGTTCAACTACGCTCCGTAGCATTGGATACTTCCAGTCCGCCTTCTGTTGCCATTAGCAGCGAATATTGTGACTGCAATGTGAGTGCAATGGTGCCCTTGTCTTACAACATCGATATGCATAACAGCGCCCCAGAAATTTTATATGGAAACGTCTCTGCCCGAAGACAGTGTTTCCATTTTTTTTTGTGGCTGCCTTTTGTAGCAATACGGCATTGAAACCACACCAATTGATCGTTATGGATGGAGCACAAGTTCGGATGGGTGCAGGGAATTGCCAGTGTCCTTTTCAAAGGAAGCATCCAAGAGACTTTTCCTTAAATGACTTGGGAAAATCACGGAAAACCTAAGTCTTGATTACTAGAAGGGGATCTGAACCGCCATCGTCCTGCATAGGACTCCAGCGTCTTCTTCGCTGCGCGGCCCCTGCTGGTGTTACCTCATGGAATGATCTTACTGCTACGGTCGCAGGTTCGAATCCTGCCTCGGGCATGGGTGTGTGTGATGTCCTTAGGTTAGTTAGGTTTAAGTAGTTCTAAGTTCTAGGGGACTTATGACCTAAGATGTTGAGTCCCATAGTGCTCAGAGCCATTTGAACCATTTTGAATTTGAATGATCTTACTGCTAATTGCTAATGATCCGAGCAAATGCCATCTGTATCGAAATGTTTTGGAGAAAGTTTCTACCTTAAATTTCGTGATGTAGTAAAAAATGCTTATCTATTTCGAGTCTGTGAGCTACCATCTCAGTCGTGAGGATTAGGGAAACCCAGTGACGAGAACTATCAGTAAACAAACGGAATGATAACACCATTAACACGCTATCGAAACTCCTTAATCTCAATAACATGCAGATACTTATCATTCTCGAGGACACCACATGGCAATTGGATTTTTGTAATTTTTTATATTTATGGAACGTGAAGCTCAGAACTTAAATATCAGTCCACAAAGCATTTGTATGCAACTCCCAAAAATTCTCGAGGAAATCGACTCTGAAGATTTTCGAGCACCTTTAATACACTAAAGTAAGGTCAATTTTTCGGCATGCAGCGTGGCGCTGTGCTAGAGTGCCTCGGGGCCGCGTTGGAGGCCTGACGTCGATTCCCAGATTATGCAAATTCTTAAACGAAGGTTAATGTTCTATGAGCATTTCCACTAAGCGTAAACCCCATAAAGAAGAAAAATTTAATTTTCAGTGTATATTCTTAACTTAAACTCTTTATAAACAATCTTTTATAAAATATCGGTAATTAAGAATTTATATTTGCAATGAAACCTGAATTTTTGTGTGCAATATGGAATTAGTAATAAGAGGACATGCATTTCTCATAAAAATTGCAATTTATATGTGTCAGATAGCGTATATTTGATGAACTTTATATATAATGATGTAGGTATTCACGCTGAATGGTAAAAAAACGAATATCGTTCAGTAATGACTGAAACGAGAATCGAACAAGCGGTCCACTAATTACCACTCTCGGGCGTTACCGAGGTTTTTTTCCAGCTTTAAGTATTTTGCGCTTCACAAAAATGCTGGCAGGACTTACGGCTTCGATTAAAAATTACTAAAGAAGCTCGAATAACTTGAAAGACTTGCTTAGGTAGAATTGTGAGTGCTAACAAACAAGCAAAACTGCGAGAAATAACCGCAAAAATCAATGTGGTACGTATGACGAACGTTTCCGTTAGGACAGCGCGGCGAAATTTGGCGTAAATGGGCTACGGCAGCAGAAGACGGACACGAGGACCTCTGGTAACTGCACAAAATCGCATGCAGTGCCTCTCCTGTGCACGTGACCATATCGATTGGACCCTAGACTGGAAAACTGTAGGGTGGCATGGTCAGATGAATTCCGGTTTCAGTTGGTAAGAGCTGATGGTAGGATTCGTGTGTGGCGCAGACCCCACGGAGCTATGAATCCAAGTTTTCAACAAGGCACTGCACAAGCTGATGGTGGCTCCATAATGGTGTGGGCTGTGTTTACATGGAACACTGACTGGAAATGGTTATTCATGAACCAAAAGATGGGATTTTTATGCACGACAATACCCCATGTCACTGGGAAACAGTTACCGTGATTGATTTGGAGAACATTCTGGACAATTCAGGTGAATGATTTGACCATCCAGATCGTCCAAAATGAATCGCATAGAACACTTATTCGAAATAACAGAGGTCAGTTCTTGCACAAAATGCTGCACCAGCAACTCTTTCGCAACTGTAGACGGCTATAGGGGCAAGACTATTTCTGCAGGGTCTTCCAATGACTTGTTGGGTCCATGCCACGTCGAGTTGCTACACTGGTTCAGGAAAAAGAAGGTCCGACACGATATTAGGATGCATCCCACGGCTTTTGTCAACTCAATGTAGTTTCTCTCTGTGCGCTGTGCCGGCCGCTGGTGGCCGAGCGGTTCTGGCGCTACAGTCTGGAACCGCGCGACCGCTACGGTCGCAGGTTCGAATCCTGCCTCGGGCATGGATGTGTGTGTTGTCCTTAGGTTAGTTAGGTTTAAGTAGTTCTAGGTTCTTGGGGACTTATGACCTCAGCAGTTGAGTCCCATAGTGCTCAGAGCCAACTCTGTGCGCTGTGTTGCGCGTCTAACCACACTGACTTGCCATTTGCTTTAGCACCCGCTTCGTTGTGCGCTCTAAGGAGCATGTAATGATACTAATACACGCAGGAGCAGTAGCATTCCCCACTGACATAACTCATTTACATGCTAGTGGCGGGAAAAATTAACATTTCCTGCATTTTGCTTACAGAGGAAGAAGTAGGGGTCGCCTCCATTTTCTAATTACTGGAATGTGCACTACCGTGTAGGTAAAATTCAAACGTCTTCGCGTTTTGTAAGATATAGAGGTCACATGGAGAAACTGATATCTAAGAGGCGTTTAGCTTGGTGTGACAAGAGTGGGCTTCATGCTGGTGTTGAGTTTACCTTCTCGTTTCCTTCCATTTCATATCAACATTAATAACCAAAGAGACTGGATACGTTGCGAGGCTGAGCTACCATTATTTAGTTGTACTTTCTATCATTAAGTTTGTGTAACTGCTTGATAGGCGTTACGAGAACGAGTAGATCTGCGTAAGAATTTATAAAAAGCATAATTTGTGCGGAGAATACAAATGTTTCGTTATTCTGTGCTAACACGGAGTAAGCAGATCGTTGTGACAACAAATAGGGAAACATACTTACTGTATAGTGTCTAAAGGCATGCCTGAAGCTGCTTACCTTTTAGAAAGTACCTGAAATATGTTATTGAACTACACTCCTGGAAATGGAAAAAAGAACACATTGACACCGGTGTGTCAGACCCACCATACTTGCTCCGGACCCTGCGAGAGGGCTGTACAAGCAATGATCACACGCACGGCACAGCGGACACACCAGGACCCGCGGTGTTGGCCGTCGAATGGCGCTAGCTGCGCAGCATTTGTGCACCGCCGCCGTCAGTGTCAGCCAGTTTGCCGTGGCATACGGAGCTCCATCGCAGTCTTTAACACTGGTAGCATGCCGCGACAGCGTGGACGTGAACCGTATGTGCAGTTGACGGACTTTGAGCGAGGGCGTATAGTGGGCATGCGGGAGGCCGGGTGGACGTACCGCCGAATTGCTTAACACGTGGGGCGTGAGGTCTCCACAGTACATCGATGTTGTCGCCAGTGGTCGGCGGAAGGTGCACGTGCCCGTCGACCTGGGACCGGACCGCAGCGACGCACGGATGCACGCCAAGACCGTAGGATCTTACGCAGTGCCGTAGGGGACCGCACCGCCACTTCCCAGCAAATTAGGGACACTGTTGCTCCTGGGGTATCGGCGAGGACCATTCGCAACCGTCTCCATGAAGCTGGGCTACGGTCCCGCACACCGTTACGCCGTCTTCCGCTCACGCCCCAACATAGTGCAGCCCGCCTCCAGTGGTGTCGCGACAGGCGTGAATGGAGGGACGAATGGAGACGTGTCGTCTTCAGCGATGAGAGTCGCTTCTGCCTTGGTGCCAATGATGGTCGTATGCGTGTTTGGCGCCGTGCAGGTGAGCGCCACAATCAGGACTGCATACGACCGAGGCACACAGGGCCAACACCCGGCATCATGGTGTGGGGAGCGATCTCCTACACTGGCCGTACACCACTGGTGATCGTCGAGGGGACACTGAATAGTGCACGGTACATCCAAACCGTCATCGAACCCATCGTTCTACCATTCCTAGACCGGCAAGGGAACTTGCTGTTCCAACAGGACAATGCACGTCCGCATGTATCCCGTGCCACCCAACGTGCTCTAGAAGGTGTAAGTCAACTACCCTGGCCAGCAAGATCTCCGGATCTGTCCCCCATTGAGCATGTTTGGGACTGGATGAAGCGTCGTCTCACGCGGTCTGCACGTCCAGCACGAACGCTGGTCCAACTGAGGCGACAGGTGGAAATGGCATGGCACGCCGTTCCACAGGACTACATCCAGCATCTCTACGATCGTCTCCATGGGAGAATAGCAGCCTGCATTGCTGCGAAAGGTGGATATACACTGTACTAGTGCCGACATTGTGCATGCTCTGTTGCCTGTGTCTATGTGCCTGTGGTTCTGTCAGTGTGATCATGTGATGTATCTGACCCCAGGAATGTGTCAATAAAGTTTCCCCTTCCTGGGACAATGAATTCACGGTGTTCTTATTTCAATTTCAGGAGTGTATAAATGTAAAACCGCTTGCATTAAATCAGGGAAAACTGGGTTGCAGGCAAGTGCTCATAAAACTCATTATCAAACCATATGGCGTCGCTGACACAACACGCCTTCGAGTATTAAACGGAGTGAAAATCTGGAATTTTTTCGAAGTTTTTAACCCTGGAGAGAAGAAAGAAATTTTGCACAACATGTTAAGAAGCGGTAACAAAAAAGCAATGTAAGAAAAGACCGGATCCTTAGAGCTATTCTTCACTGTTATTAGAGATAATATATTTTTGGGTGAAATTCGACCAGATCTTAGCCTGCGAGCTAGGCAGCCCATTCTAATGTTCTCCATATCAAGTAAACTAATATACTCGTCACTGTCGCTATCCTAATGCAACAGGTTTTGAGAAATGTAGAATTTCTACGGACAAAACCCCGCGTAACTTTCTCCTATATTATGAAGCGCCCCTCCTATCCTGACCCGTCTACTGCCCCCGCCCGCCCCCCCCCCCGCCCGTCCCCTCCCGCCACAGTCAGTTCTGCGATGGTAGTCTACAGAGCAGACTTTTAATTACTAACAAGGAGGAGAAGGCCTCACACACGGCCGACTTGTGTACCTCCTAAAATGAAGATATTTTAGCCCACTACTCCAGCCACCCCTCCTCTCCCCCGCCCCTACCGTTTTTGAGAAACCACCTCTAAAGTTCATAACGTGAAATTTATTCGTAATTTATGGGATAGGTAGATAATTGAAAATTGAGGATTTTTCTTGATCATATGTGGGGGCTACAAACGGTTATTTTCCGAGAAATCAGGAGAAGAAACTTTTGAGACTGGCGACTATGTGCTCTTATGGTTAACGCCCTTCGAAATGTTCAAAAGTGTGTGAATTCCTAAGGGACCAAACTGCTTAGGTCATCGATCCCTAGACTTACTACGTAAACTAATTTATGCTAAGAACACACACACACACACACACACACACACACACACATGGCCGAGGTAGGACTAACCTCCGGCGGGAGGGGCTTTAACGCCCTTCAATGAAAACAGAGCTGATCGAGCGACCAATGGAACTGGCTGGAGAGCGGAGGATGTGTGTTCGATTCCTACATGCAGGCTACAATTTTTTTCAAATTTCTTTTTCACTACATCGAAACCAGTGGAAGTAAGATGATTAATAAGGTAAATAAATCGATAAGAAATAGAAAGAAGGTAGGTAAATAAAATTTTCAAATAACTTAGAATGAAATACATCATATGAAACAAATTTTGAAATGTTGCCTTGATATTTTGTCATCCTTCACTTAACAGATTCATACTCACAAAGTTTTAAAGGCTATGGCCCACAATTTGTGTACCTTCCTTTAATAGTTTAGCAAACCTGCACACATAATTTCAGCAAAATCATACAGAATCACATGGGGACTGCTTTTTCACTTGTTATGGGTTCATACAGATGTGAATCGAAAACACAGACCGTTCTTAACGAAAATCGTGATGTTGCAAAGCAATGCCAGGTGAGGTGTATATAGAGCTATCCAAGATGAGAAGAAAGCGTCAGCATATGACGGTCAGGGGAGGGGCGAAGTAATAGAAAAGGAAGTCCGAAAACAATACACCAAAACTAAAAAATTTCTGCAATCCATCTACTTCGTCAGAAAGGAGGCAGACATAACGAAACAAATAACAAGTCTATCAGTGTCTCCCCCTGTATTCTGCGAGATATACACAAAAATTGTCACCAAACGCATGCAAAAAACATTGGACTGAAATAGCGCAGTGGAACAGACCGGCGTTAGAAATTAATACAGGACAGTGGAGCACGTGCATTGGCACAGCCCCTCGTGTTTTCGTCACATCTCGTGGCGAACCCTGCGGAAATTGGTCCTACTGCCATTCGTCATTATTAATCTCACTATTATTTCATAGTGTTTAACGCCAACATTTCTGCATCACTGTACAGCAAAGCTCAATGTTGTCGAAAGAATAAACGATGTCAATAATAAATGGTTGATAATTATTGATAATAGTTGATATATCGAAATGTTCAAAAGTTGCTCTTTATTCAACACGCAGTGTATGATTGAAAAAGCGGAATTAGCCTTTTTTGCAGAGGGCACTAGTATATTATCAACACATACAGCAACAGAAGAAATGGTAAAAATTTTCTTAAAAGTATTACTGAACGGTTTTCTGGAAATGGTCTCTGTTGTATTGGCAGAAGAGCCAACACCGTGTTACAACTGGAGGCCGAAATGCACACGTTTTAGCTCACGCAGGCTGGCGTGAGGAGGGAACAACAATACTGACGTGAGGTCTGGAACATGACAAGGAATTAGAATCCAGAAAGCGGACGTAATTAGTTTGATACTTAACTTTAATCCATTAATGATGAACGTCGCTCTTGACGGTACATGATCCACAATATTATCTGTTCAGAATACATTCGCAGTAATGGAATATGGCGCCGTGCTAGGTCGTAGTGAATGACGTAGCTGAAGGCTATGCTAAACTGTCGTCTCTGCAAATGAGAGCGTATGTAGTCAGTGAACCATCGCTAGCAAAGTCGTCAGTACAACTGGGGCGAGTGCTAGGGAGTCTCTCTAGATTAGACCTGCCGTGTGGTGGCGCTCGGTCTGCAATCACTGATAGTGGCGCACTGGACTCGCATTCGGGAGGACGACGGTTCAATCCCGTCTCCGGCCATCCTGATTTAGGTTTTCCGTGATTTCCCTAAATCGTTTCAGGCAAATGCCGGGATGGTTCCTTTGAAAGGGCACGGCCGATTTCCTTCCCAATCCTTCCCTAACCCGAGCTTGCGCTCCGTCTCTAATGACCTCGTTGTCGACGGGACGTTAAACACTAACCACCACCATCACCACTGATAGTGGCGACACGCGGGTCCGACGTATACTAACTGACCGCGGCCGATTTAAGGGCTACCACCTAGCAAGTGTGGTGGCCCCTGCCACGTCTTCACCGTTGTGTCCCCCCTACCCTCCATCTCTACACCCTACATCTCCTTTCCCAAGGTGGCTTCCATCAACTCCCCCTCCCGGATGATGCCCTCTCTCCCTCCATTTATCCCTCCTATCAACTCTGATCCTCACTCCCCCTCCTTTCCTCTGTCCTTTTCCCGGTCTCCCTCTCCCCCCTTCCATCCTCTTTCTTCCCCACCTCCCCTCTCTTTGCCCCCTTCTCTCCCCCACGTCCTTTTACATTTCCCTCCTCTCATTCCCTCTCGCGTCTGCCCTTCTCCCCCTTTATTAGTCCTCTCCCTCCTTGGTTGCCCCCCTTTTCGTTTTTTTTCCTCTCCTCCCTCCTCCTTTTTCCCCCTCCTGCAGGTCCCCCCCCCCCTCCCCCATCTGCCTTTGGCTCGGGAGTGTCATCTTTGAGCTGCCACTTACGTGCAGTGTTCTCCGGTGAGTGTTCTACAGTGCGTGTTTTACAGTGAGTGCTCCGTGTTGTGTTTTTTGGGACTTGTTGCGAACGGCCATCATACTGTCGCTGGGTGTGCCTTTTATCTCTTGCGAACAGAAACCAGACTGTCGCCGTGTTTTTTAATTGTGTGTCTACTATGTTACTTGTCTGATTCCTGTGTATTTTATCTACATTGCCAACCCCTTTTGCTTTCTGTTTTAACTTTCCGCATTTTTGCGCCATTTTACACTTTAAATCACCGTTTTATCGCCTGTTTTACCTTGTTTCTTTCTTCTTCCTTTATTTAAAAAAAGTCTGTAGGCTGTAGAGCAGCGTAGTAAGCTGCTGCCAGCCCGCCCCCTTCGGGGGGAATTGAAAATCAATAAAGAAAAAAAAAAAGAAAAGTGTGGTGTCTGGCGGTGACACCACAGTCTCTCTTCCGATTTAAAAGAGACGCAACATATTCAGTTCTGCACATCTAAAGATAGGACACCACGGACAGACGTAACACACGGGGAGCAAAAAAGTACTAGGATTAAATCGTCAAAACTGAAAGAAAACGTTCTTTAAATCCCAATACAACTTAGTCCAGCCACATTTGCATTTCGAATCATAGTAAACCTTGGGGAGGCATAAATAAGTGATCGTATTTCGCCTATTTTTATTCAGTAAGTATTCATGAAGTCTGTTGTAAATAATACATTACAGCTAAAAAGAAACGGTTATGACATAATTACAACCCCAGAAGAAAAAATTACATTCATTATTCCATGTTGAGTTAGGCTTTACTTAAAAAAAAGGGGGGGGGAGCAGAATAGTGACTGAAATATTTTTCATCACTTACCCAGTGATATAAAATGTCTGACAGACAGCAAAATTTAAATTTGAAAACTATCTGAAAAAACTTTGTCCTTGACAACTCCTTCTGTTCCGTAGAAGAAATTTTATATGTGTAATATGTAAAATATGAGACGTAGCTATTACTAGTTTACATCTGAAAAAAATGGTCAGCACGTAAATTTGCACATAAATCCCTTTCTCTTGTTCTTACTTAAAATGGTAAGGGCTTGCCGGCTACGTCCTGTTGTTCACTGTCTATAGTTAGTTACTATCTGCTCTCTACGTCTCTTTCAAGGTCTGCATCCAAATGAACATAAAATGACTAGTTCTATATCATTACAATTAATTGCACGAAAGGTCCATGGGACATGAAACTACTTAGCCACCTACAATAAGGAGAATGATGTCACCGAAATTATTTACACATCTCCCGACTCAGTGATGCGTAAGATATATCTAAATTCACGCTGTAGTTCTTATCGTCAGGTGCACTGACTCTTTTTCCGTATAAATGCGTAGCAGCTTCGATTTTGCCTCTGTCATTGTGACAGTGTATCTTTCTCTCGGACTGACGTGCTTTCCCTGCTGACTTCAGATGACTCAGCTATTATCCACCACAGATAATTTACTCCGCTGATTAGCAGACGGCCGCTTATATACAGATGTCGAGGCGAGACGCAATCAGTTGCAGCTGAGGAAAGAGCGGGTGAGTGAAGCAACGCTGTCGCTTCGTCTGTCTCTCTCTCTCTCTCTCTCCCTCCCTCCCTCCCCCCCTCACTCTCCCACTTGTTCTCGCCTCGTGCGCTCCCCCATTCACACTTATCAGCTTCTCCATGTCAGTAGTAAATATTGACAGAGTTAGCGTCCATCTAAGAAATTCATACAGCCTGAGACCGATTTGCCAACGGTTGACCTTGATCTTCAGTGCGCATGCACTGTTGGTACTGTCTCAATTGTTTATCTGTTTTGATTACAGTACAGTTCTGTTTGTCAATAGTGGGCGTGCGTGACATGCATAAAAGAGAAGAACGGATTTTCAAAAGCAGTCTCCTGTGAGAAGTGTGCGTTAAAACTTTCGTGGGGAGACTTTTGACAAATAAATCGTAATCGTTGTGTTAATTCCACAGATTTTCATTGCGATCTAAGTATTTTCGACTGACTAATGCCTCGCTGGCGTCTGTGACCAGTACTACCAAGGTATGAAGTGCTGTAGTAGCGGTTAGCTACCTGATATTACTGCCACAGACTTATTGTGTTCGCTTGAGACATTTTGTTGTTTCATTTTTGTACTCAAAACGATGTGATATTTGTTGACTGTAGAAACGTTACATAGTGTTCTGTAAAACTATACAGGGTAAGACAGGAGGGAAGATACATGCTTGAAGGTGCGACAGTATTGGTGATCCCGAACAAAAAACTTCAAATGAAGATATGCCCTTTTCTTAACTGTATCTGATATACATCTGTTTGAAAATCACAGGCATCACTCGCATGCCCTTCTTCACCAGCACTCACATGCGAATACAATCAAAGTGATACTGTTGTCGGTATTGACTTGTTCGAACGGCCAGTGACAGTAAGTCACTAAAACGTATCCTGGGCTTTGTATCGGTCGCCGTGGAGTATTTTCTTGGCCACCGACGTCTGCCAATTTTACCCCATTAGAATACTGTTTGTGGGATTAGCTTGAGAGCCAAGTCTAGAAGCGCGCAGGGTGGACACAAAGGAACTTCTCGCTCGTAATTTACATAAGTATGCTAAACTAAGCGTAAAGGACCGTACGAATGAGCTCAGATCAGCAACACAGCAGCAGTCTACAAGAGCTGCAAAACGCATTGCAGTTGACGGTGGTCTCATTGAGCATCTTTTGTGAGAAAATATACACAATTAACGGCTGTTGGTTGGTGGATTAGGGGGAGGGCACCAATCACAGAGGTCATCAGTCCCATCGGATTAGGGAAGGATGGGGAGGGAAGTCGGCCGTGCCCTTTCAAAGGAACCACCCCGACATTTGCCTGAAGAGATTTAGGGAAGTCACGAAAAATCTAAATCAGTGTGGCCGGACGCGGGTTTGAACCGTCGTCCTCCCAAATGCGAGACCAGTGTGCTAACCATTGCGTCAGGTCGCTCGGTCACAACTAACGAAAACGTTAGATCACAACACTTAATTTACCATCTCCTGCAATTGTCCCATTCCCTACTGTTTCCATTAATTTCCTCGGAAACTGTTAAGAATAGGACATATGTTAGTACTACTTGTTTTGTTCAGTATTACAAATACTCTCACCCCCGAAAGCATGTACCTTTCCTTCAGACTCAGCCTGTATTTATCTGCCTACAAGGATGACTTTCCACTTGTTTATGGTTGCTGGATATTGTTATTCACAACCCTTTGTCAATGTAAGGGGAACAACATTACTGTGTAATTCAAGTTATGCTGCGGTTGCTCAGACATGTTATTTGGATGGTTAGATTTCATATATGTGTATGTCACTCCTCTCCCTGTCACATATTCACTAGAAAGTAGCGAAGATCATATGCCTCTCTGCCTCTCTATACTTTCGCACACGAAACTAACTGTATTGTTAGCCCTTGTCATGTTTAAATCTCTCTTGGTTCCTTACAGAACTGCGGCATCTCTTTTATGCTTTTAATAACTGTTTCAAACTTGTTGCCGACTTTGTGAATTTTAATAGCCTCTACAAATATACGACTGTCATTTGCTAAATGTAATCAGAACTTACACGTTAATTAAATGGGTGACATTATTACTGCGACCACTTATGTGTTCTGCCAATTCAGAGTTTTCCATATTTCACTCTCTTCATTGTGTTATGTCCCAGAATTCAACTTTTTAAAATAACGTCAGTCACGTCACACGTCCAGACGCATACTTCAGAACTCGTATTCTGGAGCGACGGCGCTCAGTTTCCTGACAGGCGAATGCGAATTTGAGCTCGGAGCATTGCTGAAGGTGGCACACGGTGTGGTGTGTCGTAATAAGCCGGAGATGCGTTCACCTCTTCGTTCTGTGAGGGTCATGCTGCATTCTTAACGTTTGCAATTCACTTCTGACGTAATGCACAGTCATGGCTGGTCCATGTGCTTCACACGCAAGCAAGAGGAATCTTTTTCTTCCACACTTAAAGCATTACACGTTTGCCTCTTGCTATACACATCTTTTCCTCTGACTTCTTTGGGCCGGCGGGTGTGGCCGAGCGGTTCTAGGCGCTTCAGTCTGGAACCGCGCGACTGCTACGGTCGCAGGTTCGAATCCTGCCTCGGGCATGGACGTGTGTGATGTCTTTAGGTTAGTTAGTTTTAAGTAGTTCTAAGTTCTAGGGAACTGATGACCCCAGATGTTAAGTCCCATAGTGATCAGAGCCATTTGTTGACTTCTTTGGCTTCTCTCTTTCATTGTATCTTATGACTTTGAGAGGTACTCCTTGGAAACTCATACTGTAAATGTATCAGTTCTATTTTGCTCTGTTTTTTTATTTTATATCCTAATTTATGAATGTTCAATTCATTCCTAATGATGTCATTCTTAATTCTAAGCTTCTGCACCCTTTTACTGCTCTGAGAAGTCTCATTCCAGCTTTCTGAATTCTACTCACTTCTTTTTATACACAGATGGGAAAATATCAAAACACCAAGAAGGAGTTGTGCGACATAAACGAAAGTTGATAGGCGTGTTTCTACATCTGACAGATGATGTCTATTCAAATTTCTAGCCAGTCGCATAAGTCTATGAGGATGCAAATCAGGTTTGCTTTAAATACACGATGTAACACTCGTAAGCGTTAGTGACCTGTGACATTGGACGTCGTGAGTTGATGTTAGTCAAGAACGCCTTTAAGGCGACAAGGACGCTATCTTGAGTTTGGACGTGGTCGTGTAACAGGGCTACGAGAAGCTGGATATTTCTTCTGCGATATCGCACAAAGGCTTGGCAGGAATGTAGTCACCATACACGATTGCTGGCAGAGGTGGTCACGAGGATGTAAGGACGTAAGAGGACTGGGCTCCAGGCGGCCGTGTTGTGAGGTAACGGGAGAGTTTGTGGCGCCCTGAAAATATTCTAAGTTCGGAGTTGGCGTCTGTGCAGGGGCCGCTCGGCGGTCGCGGGCCGCTCGGCAGGCCGACCACGTTGGCCAAAGCAAGAGGGGTCCAGCCCGATCGCGTGACTGGGAATTCCATGTTGACACTGTGACGAGGACGATGCTTTGTTTCGATGAAGGAGATGTCTATGCTGGGAGTGACAAAGATGTCGGACTTTGTGAAACCATAATAGCAGACATTTCACAGTTCATGTAGAAATTAATAGTAGCCAGATGAATCATGATACCTCAAAAAGAAACATGTACATCACCATTATTTGCACGATGATTCTGATGGTGTAATCAGATTTTCAATATCTTTATTAGTTTAAAGTTTAATATCTGACTGTAAATTATACAAGTAACACCCAACAACAAATTTCCAAACTCTAAACGCTTCATCCGATTTTGTCGATCGATGTGTCTTTAGAAAACTATTATTGTAAACCTAAATTGGTATAAATTACAGGCATTTAACTTGAATAGTACATGAGTTATTGGAGGTCAAAGTGGTCGTTTACTATCGATCGCGTAAGGCCATAAGTACTCCACAGGTACACGAAAAAAGGGTAGCAGGATGCTTATAAATATATTTATCCGTCTATGTCTTTGTTTATATCCGATATATACTATTCATGAAGAAGTTGGTCAAATATTTACTGTCTTTTAGAAAGCACAGAGACATTAGGCTACTGGCCTACTTTTGCTTGTCATTCCTTTGATATGTGTTTATTTAATTTGTTTACGTATTAATAATGTGTGTTAGAGAGTCTTTATGGCCCAGCCGTAGGAATATTTATTTAATTTCAAGTTCTTTAAATGTAATTCGAGTATTTCGAAAGTGTTTTATGTTTGTGAGTGTGCATTGGCTTGAAGACATGGCGGAAGCGCTCTAGCCAATCACAGCGCTCGTGAATGGGGAGACTGGATGGAAGTGGGAGAACACTACAGCACCGGACACGGGAGATGCTGGGCAGTAAGGTCACGGACTCAGAGTCGCGGGAGAGACGCGTTTAGAAGTGAATGTCTCACGAGCTATGTTGTTGTTCATAATTAATTACGTGCAGTAGGAATCTATTGTTTCCCTGTCATTCAACTTATATTTTATTTAATTGCTGGACCATCGACACCAATAAGTGTTTTGCAGGAATATACCAGATTCTCAAAAGTACTACTACTAGCGTACTCATCATTTAAAGTCGTTAAGGTAGTACAGGTAGTACCTGCAGATTTTATTTAATTGCAATCTTTCATCTATAAGTTTCTACGTTACATTCGCAACTGCCGAGAGATAGGAACATTTGACCATTCGATCCACGTGTATATTAATATTGTATACTGTAGACTCAGGCTTGTAATGCGGCAACTACAAATTCCAGTCCCTAGACAACGAAACCAGCCAAAACTTTTAATATTTCAACTCTGAGTCTGAGGATACATAGTTGAGGGCCACCTCACCATCACCATTTCATTTTCACTCATGAAAGCCTGCAATGTGACACCACAGACCGAAGACTATCATGTTCGACCAATGGCACTGGTGCATCGTACTGCATCTGTAGGAGCAATTCGAGCAGCACTTGCGATCACAGTGACGCAACGAACTGTTACTTCAAGGACAGCTCCGAGCCAGAATCCCTGCAACGTGCTTTCCACTGACTCCAAACAACCGCCATTTGCAACTTCATTGGCGTCAAGCGAGAGGTCATTGGAGGGCAAAATGGAGGTCTGATGTGTTTTATGATGAAAGCTGGTTCTGCCTTGGTGCCAGTGATGGCCGTATACTGGTCAGAAGGAAGACAGTCGAGAGCCTACAACAAACCTGCCTGGGTGCTAGATGCATCGGAGGTCCAGTTTGTCTAGCGTGGAATTATGGTTTGCGGTGCGATTTCGTACAACAGCGGGAGCATCAACATTGTTATCTCACGCATCCTGAGGGCAAATTTATACGTGAATCTGGTAATTCGACCTGTCGTGCTGCCATTCGTGAACAGTATTTCAGTAAGCGCTTTCCAACAGGATAACGCTCGACCACATACCGCTGTTGTAACCTAGCTTGCTTTATAGAGTGTCGAAATGTTGCCATTGCCTGTCTCCAATCGGGGGCATATGGGATATCATCGGACGACAACTCCAGAGTCATCTGCAACCAGCATTAACCGTCCTTGTGCTGACCGACCAGATGCCACAGGCATGGAACTCTAGCCCACAAACTGACATCCAGCACCTGTGCAACAGAATGCATGAACGTTTTCGTGCTTACATTCAACATTCTGGCAGCTACACCGGTTATTAATGTAACAGCATTTCACATTTGCAATGGCTTATCTCGCTCTTGCTTTAACCTGAGATCTTGCAATCTTAATCACTTAAATATGTTACGTAAATAAAGGTGTTCCCGAAATTTCATTACTCTGCACTTATTATTGTTTCCGTCAGTGTCTGTTACTCACGACTCACTTCCATACGAAAACGCAGAAACAGCCATGCTGTTATAAAAATGTAAACGTGTCTCTTCCTTTGTATTGTTTCTCAAGCATCTATTTATTCACTGATGTAGATTTCAGAATTTTGCTAGTGTCTTCTCTGTAGCTTTATTACATTCTTATGTGATGTCACAGCATACATTTAAAATATTTAACTTGTTGTATTATTACTATAAAATATTAATATATTTCAATATTAACTAAAAGAAATAGTGATCCAGATGTGTCAATTCTCAAAAGACAGTCGGAATTTGCAACCGAAAAGGCAAAACGTACGCGTCCCAGAGTTAGCAAGTGCCAGGAAAAGACCACAGGAGCACAGAGTGGTGGATTTAGAACCGCCGGGAGAACTGATTTGTCATGTTTTCTCGGAGTGATTAATCAGTGGTGCAAAGGTAAAGGACTTCTTTTCAATGTTAAACACGATCTAGGTCTCCGAAAGCCAGGTGTTTATCGCATTCAATGCAAATGTGGCATGTCTTAAGTGATTAGACTGTTAGGACAGTCTATGACGGTTCTAGGCGCTTCAGTCTGGAACCGCGTGACCGCTACGGTCGCAGTTTCGAATTCTGCCTCGGGCTTGGATGTGTGTGATGTCTGTAGGTTAGTTAGGTTTAAGTAGTCCCAAGTTCTAGGGGACTGATGACCACAGATGTTATGTCCCATAGTGCTCAGAGCCATTTGAACCATTTGAACAGTCTAGGAGAGATGCAAAGAACATAAGTGACACGCCTGACTAAAACAACGAAGGCGAGCGTTGCCTCCAGTACAGGGTGTAACAGAAAAGAGTGGCCAAAATTTAGAGAAACATTCACCACAAAGGCCTGTAGAGGAATAAAATGTGCTATATAGACATGGGCCCCGAAATGCTTTTTTCCATGTTAGAGCTCGTTTTCTTCTTCTCTTTATAATCAAGGGAAATACACACGAATAGAAAGTGCCAGCATTGCGCGAAACTGGAAATGCCTTTACAGTCGCTCCCATTGGCCATCGCGCCGAGTGTTAGCTTCGTTTGTGCGTACAGTACACTTTTGCGAATGGTTCATCATACAATGTGTCAACCTTCACTTTGGTGGAAATGTGCTGTTCACGGATTAGTGTTCGTTTCAACGTGATCAGACCGTGTGTTGTCACAATTAGCACGTATGAACAGTCGAGAAACCTCACAAAATTGTGCACTCACATCATCAAAAAATGGTTCAAATGGCTCTGAGCACTATGGGACTTAACATCTATGGTCATCAGTCCCCTAGAACTTAGAACTACTTAAACCTAACTAACCTAAGGACATCACACAACACCCAGCCATCACGAGGCAGAGAAAATCCCTGACCCCGCCGGGAATCGAACCCGGGAACCCGGGCGTGGGAAGCGAGAACGCTACCGCACGACCACGAGATGCGGGCTCACATCATCAACAAAGATTTCCTGTCACCGTTTGGGTTGACATTTTTGGTGACTGTCAAGGTCTCATGTTCTTCCACCCGGGCTCAACCACTGTTTCTTAGAGAATATTCTATCACTTCTGCTAGAACACGCGCCTTTACGAGTGCGGCAACAAAACATGAACTTCATGCACAAAAGAACTCGTCTTCATTTCAATGTTAATGTTAGTATGCTTCTAAAGAACAGATTCCGTGACGGCTGAATAGGTAAAGGTGGACCAATTCCTTGGCATCCAAGCTCTCCGGACCCAAACCCACCAGACTTTTGTTTGTGGGGGAATGTGCCAGATGTATTACTAACGCGTTTTGAAAGGGATAATTTTTTGTCACGCTTCTGTGGTGAATCGTTCATTTTCTTCTACTCTCTCACAAATGTAACGTATCATTATTATTACCAGCAGCTGCTAGCAACTAAACAGTACTGAACAAATTCGCATTTTCCACCGACTCCCCACTATTGGGGTCGATGTACAGACCGTCAGCTACTTAGGAACTCCATGCGCTATACGTTTCGCTGAATTGTGGTAGACGCCAGGCTAGTTTGAGGTCTTCAGCTTCTCCCATTTACATGCAGCTAATACAACAGCTCATCTTCAATGACTGCTCTTACAGTCTTAATAAGGTGAGAGAAACCGCACTTTGTTTGATCAAGAAGCGGAAGAGGACACTTTGCAGCCACAGCGAATTGATTTTGGGGACAGGCGGAGAGCGAACGAATACGTTTCCAGCGTGCGTTCCTGGGCGTGAACCAAGGACCCAGCAACGAGTCCCAGTTGTGGCCAAGTGCATAATAGCGCGTCTGTCCACCTTTGGAACGCAATACAGCACCGTGCTGCTATTACTGAGCCACACTCGAACACTACTATCAGCTCTTTTCAACTGAAATCGGGACTCATCTGACCAGCCCACGGTTTTCCAATGGTCTGGCGTCCATCCAGTGTGGTCGCGAGCCGAGGAGACGCGATGCAGGTGATGTCGTGAGCTAAGGCGTCTGCTGCCATAGCCCATTAAAGCCAATTTTCGCCACATTGTCCTAACGGATACATTCGTCGTACGTCCCACATTGTTTTCTGTGGTTGCTTCGCGCAGTGTTGTTTTTATGTTAGCACTGACAACCCTACGCAAACGCCGCTGCTGTCGTGCAACGTAGATACTTACAAGGTGATGAAAAAACAGCGCTGATGAAAACAGCACCTAATATCTACAATTGCTGAGGCCGCGTAAATCTCGTTATGATTGTTCCTGTAAATATTAATAATATATTTTTGGGTGGAAAACGAAGTCCTGATCTCCATCGAAAGTTCGGAAATCTGGTAAAAGTATCTTTTATTTTCTTTGCTTAAGCATGTGTCATCAGCCCACATTTAGTATGCAAAACTGCTATTATAAGTTCTCAGTTTACGTCACACGTAAAGCAGCCAGAATTCTCCTAAGTCGATTCCGAGAATAATTACGCGAATATACAGTCACTTTCTACACGTAACATTGATTTTTTACATAAGTCATTCAGTGGATTTCTTTCACAAAGATTGCTCGCCAAATATATTCTGTAGCAGAACACAGAACATTGCCATGCGAAATTTTCTAAGTCCAACAAGTCACACGTATATATCTCCCGAACAAAACACCCCACGACTCTCAAATTTTTACAAAATGTTCGTAGCAACAAAAGCTACCATTACAAATACATCTGAACGCGAAGGACGTAACATTTCTTCATCTTACACATTTTACGGACGGACACATTTAACATGACCTTCGCGTCTCCAAAGCTAGTCCACGACTCTCTGAATGCCATTGCTCACAGCGCATATACTACTTGACAGAGGGCGGGAAAGACTTCACTCTTATTGCTTGATCAAATGAACGGCTAATCAGATCAGTATTTCACGATCATATTCGCACCTAAACTGTTCTGAGCCAATCACTACATCAGATTCATTGGCGTCACTTCGACAAGAAAATTACTACTATAATGTTTATTAATTGAAACTAAACGAAAATTAATCTTGAGATAATTTTAGGAAAACATTAGTCTACAAATAACTATTCTGGCTGCCTTCTTACAAAAACAAGTACGCTTCGACATACGTCATCAGCAATGTGGGTACAAACATCTTTCCCACGCTATGATTGCGTAATGCATTACATAAAATTAATCTTGAAATTTAACGTATGACCCACAACACACTCTCACTCCTACAACGATATAAGACACAAATAATAATTTTGTCTGAATTTTATATTACGAAAATTAAAGTTTTAATGTGAAAATCTCAATTAATTAATTCTGCACACTGGTAGTTCTGTTTATGTTTTCAAATAATACCAAAAGATAAACTGTTATAGTTCCTAACTGAATTTGATTCCCTAAGTGTCGGTTTTTGATATTTTAGGTAATTTTCTCTAATTTTGAAAATAGCCCAGCCAGAAAGCTGAGATTTTGCATCCAGCTTCTTTTTAATAACAAAAGGCTACGTATGAAGTTTTATCAAAATTGAATAATATTTAGCATAGTTTATTTAGATTCTTATGGGCTTGAATATTCTGTCGCTGGAACTGACACAAGAAGCACTTCCCACAGCCGTGCTAGCGACAGGTGTGAGTGAATCACGCCGAGATACAAGCAGCTGTCACCGCCACCGGCTCCAAAGCTACGAGCCCCTACTGCATTAAAACACTATTGCGGAGTAACTCGCGATGTTACACGTGGTGAGAGGTAATGCCTGACATCTGGTATTCTGGGCATACTCTTGACACTGTGAACCTTGGAACATTGAATTCACTAACTATTTCCGAGATGGAATGTCCCGTGCCTCTAGCTCCATCTGCTGTTTCGGATTCAGAGTCTGTTAATTCCCCACGTGCGGCTACAACTACGTCAGAAACCTTTTCACTCGAAGCACCTGAGTACAAGGTCGCAGCTCCGCCAATCCAGTGCCCTTTCTTATCTTGGGTATGCGATACTAATGCCATCTGTATATGTGCATATCGCTGTCCCATGACAGCAGTATATATGCCGCACAGCTGTCCCAAGACGTTCAGTTGTTCAGCACACCAGATGATGCCAACGTGGCCGTTTACCGAAATATTGTGTCGACTGGACATCAGGAACCATTCGTACACCCTTTGAAGTGAGCACCCGGGAGAGGCCACACATTTCTTAAGCTAAAGAAACGCATTCATAGTTAATACCCGCCGGCCGCTGTAGTCGAGCGGTTCTAGGCGCTTCAGTCCGGAACCGCGCTGCTGCTACGGCCGCAGGTTCGAATCCTGCCTGGGGCATGGATGTGTGTGATGTCCTTAGGTTAGTTAGGTTTAAGTAGTTCTAAGTTCTAGGGGACTGAAGTCCCATAGTGCTTAGAGCCATTTGAACCATTTGAAGTTAAAACCCGTAAAGCTACCAAATTGAGGGATGGTTAATTGCTGAGTTTCAGCCACTATTTCAAACAGTCCTACATATTTTCTGTGAGATTAGGACATGGTTAAACAGCGGGCCATATGGTTCAAATGACTCTGAGCACTATGGGACTTAACATCTGAGGTCATCAATCCCCTAGAACTTAGAACTACTTAAACCTAACTAAACTAAGGACATCACACACATCCATGCCCGAGGCAGGATTCGAACCTGCGACCGTAGCAGTCGCGCGGTTCCGGACTGAAGCGCCTAGAACCGCTCGGCCACAGTGGCCGGCTAAATAGCGCGCCAATAGAAGTGCGATATGGTGCACGTGATTTCGTCTGACCCGGAATGTATGCGTGCAGCTCTGTTGAAATCGTTGTTGTCATCTTGACAGAGGCAGTGTGCACGGCAAACTCATCATGAAAACGTAGAAGAAGGACAACACCTGGTCACAGAGAATGTTGAAATAAACATTCTGGTTCATGTTCACGGAATTATAACTGCGTAGGCCTGAGTCATGGAATGAAGCACGATCCCAAAACATCATAGAGCCACCTCTGTCCTGAGTTAACCTTCCACGTAGCACGGGTTAAACGCCTTCTTGGGCTCTCGGGGCGCTCGTCGTCTTGCATCAGTTCAAAAGAGAAAATCGCGACTCGTGGAACCACGCTGCTGGTTTACAGTCAACTGTTGTCCAATTTCTGTGGTGTTCGGCCCGTAAAGTCGTGGTTGCTTCGTCATTGTAAGTAGCAGCCTTTTGTGAAATGCCCGGCTCCAAATGTCAATTGCAGGCAGTTCCTCTCGCAATGTTCGCTCGGGAATCGATTGTGATGCAGCTGCATTCAGCGACAGCAGGAATTCCTGTCGGGCTTGAATACCACCACCCGGTAACTTGAAGCCATTGTCATTTACAACGCGTGGCACTTGCCCCTGTTCCTTGTTGGTTAGGCTCTTTTCAGGAAAACTGTACTAATATCATGTTTCATGGTTGCGGGCGATACACATTTCCTTGCAGTACACCAGCATGATTTTTGTCAGCGGTGTAGGGTCATACACTGAGATGACAAAAGACTTGAGATAGCGATATGAACAATCGTAAAGAAGGTATAAAAGGACTATGCATTGGCGGAGCTGTTATTTGTACTCAGGTGATTCATGTGAAAATGTTTGCGACATGATTATGTTCGCACAACGGAAAATTAACAGACTCTGAACGCGAATGGCAGCTGGAGCTAGATTCGTTGGACATTACATTTCGAAAATCGTTAGGGAATTCAATATTCCGAGATCCACAACGTCAAGAGTGTGCCGAGAATACTAAATTTCAGGCATTACCACCCACCGGGGACAACTGTGTGCTCGACGACCTTCAATTCACAGGCGAGAGCAGCGGTGTTTGCATAGGGCTCTCAGTGGTAACATAAAAACAACACAGCAACACAGCGTGGAACAACAGCACAAATCAACTTGGGACCTATGGCGAACGTATCCGTTGGGACAGTGAGGCGAAATGTACTCGATAATGGGCTATGGCAGCATATGACTGTCACGAGTGCCTTTACTAACAGCACGACATCGCCTGCAGCGACTTTCCTGGGCTCTTGACCAAATCGGGTGGACCCTAGACGACGAAAAAACTATGGCCTGGTTAGATGAGCCGCTGGTAGGGACCAAGTGTGGTGCAAACCCCACGAAGCCATGGACCCAAGTTGTCAACAGGTCACTGTGCAAGCTGGTGGTGGCTTCATAATATGTGGACTGTGTTTACGTGGAATGAACTTGGTCCTCTGGTCCAACTGAACTGGTCATTGATTGGAAATGGGCATGTGTGTCTACCTGAAGACCATTTGCAGCTATTCAAGAACAACAACGATGGAATTTTTATGCATAACAATGCTACATGTCAGCGGACGATAGTTGTTTATTACTCATCTGAAGAAAATTCTAGATAGTTCAAGCGAATGATTTGGTCACCCAGATTGCCCGACATAAATAACATCGAACACTCATGGGACATAATCGAGAAGTCAGTTCGTGCATAAAATCGTGTGCTGGCAACACTTCCGCAATGATGGGCGACTATAAAGGCAGCGTGGCTCAATATTTTTACAGGGACGTCCAGCGACTTGTTGAGTCCATGCCACGTCGAGTTGTTGCACTAGGCCAGGCAAAATGAGGTCCGACACGATACAAGGAGGTATTCAATTACTTTTGTCATCTCAGTGTATGACCACGTGGTGTCCAAAGCAACCAGAGTGCTCTTTTAAGGTGGCGATAGATTTTTTCCGGTGAACTTATTTTGCCGCGAGTCCAGCTATGTAATTCAGATTCAGGTGCAAGCGAAAAAATCATGTACTTCTTGACCTCATAAAAGATGTCGATGATATGTCTTTTTCAGCTACGATAAAAACTTCCTTTGCGCGTAACAAGGGTACCCTAATTGGCTACGAACAAAAAGTCAGTTCCCTTGCGTACCTACTATGCCTGTGTTACTGCTGTGCCATACTTCATGTGCTTCAGGCTGTGAACATCGTACACAAGATGGGATAATAATAACGAAACTACATATTGGATTTCTGGTGGGCAGAGGGGTTATTTATTTTTCATTGCAGAAAAAGACTGGATGGTGTGTATAGACACAAGGACAAG
This sequence comes from Schistocerca nitens, assembly GCF_023898315.1. Taxonomy (NCBI): domain Eukaryota; kingdom Metazoa; phylum Arthropoda; class Insecta; order Orthoptera; family Acrididae; genus Schistocerca; species Schistocerca nitens. Next base: position 601,199,705 of record NC_064619.1, on the reverse strand, counting down.
AGAGTGGAAGGAAGTAAGAAGACAACAAACTCATTTCATGGGACTCAATTTACCCATTTCTGGTTCTGTTTCAGAGTCTTCAACATGGCTATCTACGCAGAATCCTGGCTCACTGAGCTATTGGTAGCTCTGTCACTGGTAGTGGTCGCACTGTACATATGGTTCTCCCACTCGTACAAGTACTGGCAGAAGAAGAGGGCGCCTTACTTGGAACCGCAGTTCCCTTTTGGCAATATCTACAAGAGTTTTGTGGGCAAGCAGTCGATGCCGCTGGACATGGCTGAGGCATACCGGCAACTGAAAGGTAAGATGGAATTTTCAACTCTTTTCCATTGCTTGTATTTGTTCTTTTTATATTCAATAACCATGATTTTGTCTGTTTACCTTTGTTTTATCATTGTGACTTGATGTTGCTCAATTATTGAGTCAGTGATCCAATATCTAAAATTCTTCGATGTAATAAAATAGCAGTTTCTGGAATAGGAGCCAGAATTTATACCACTCTCTCTAGATCACCCAGATGATTGATAACTGAATTGTTACATCCCAGATTAAGTTCCGAGGTGGATATTAAAAAATTGTTAAAGTTTTCCCACGACGGCTGCACATCCAGAGGATAAGTCCGATGAGTGCCCAATATCTACATCAGAATGTTACCCTGCAAGAACAGCCAATATTGCGTGTAGTATGGGCACACCACCGAATGAGTTACCATCCCATCTGAGCTGGACGACCAAGATGCCAGTGTAGCAGAATGACCTCACACAGAAGAGGGCATAACGTCATCCTGATGTCCATTCACAACGAATCAACAACGCTGAAGTCAGAAGCAATAACGTTGTTACAGCACATTGATGCTGCAGAGATAAGTAGACTGAAGGCCTAAAAGGAAGAGTTGTGACACCACAGTGTGTTATTGAGTGCTAAGAAGCTTAGACGACTAGGGCACTTTTAGTTAGCCTTGCCGAACGATGCTGCTTTTCGCATAGCCCAACAATTACAAATACCCTGGTTTGTACAGCTATATTCTTAGTGCTGCAGCTAACCAATTCTAAGGTGGAACCGGTAACACTCCATCTACAGTCTATCAAGACGACTACAATCTACATTGCCACCGCCAGTTAGATCTGATGCACTCTTCTGCTGAGAGCTGCTGCTGGCTCATCCTCACCTTTTCTGATAGGAAGACTTTGGTGCCTTCCAACACTAGGTCCCTGCAGGCCTCACTGAGGGGCCCCTGGAGATCTGATCAACCACTGCTATTCTGGGGGAGTGCATTAATTGCTGCTTCATGACAGACCAGTTCATGCCGAGCTGGTGGGCAGCTTTCCTAGATATTGCATCTGATGTCTATCAGAACGCCCTGGAAATCGGTTAGCAGAGCTGTAGTCCACTGGGCAGCCTTAACTGTATTTTCAGCACTGAGGCATCGACTAACGTTTGTGACGCAGCAGCTGCTATGTGAGCCACGACCACCATATCGATACTGCAGAACACACCTGCATCAGCAAATACAGGACTGAAAAGTGCTTCGTCAGCTCGCCTGGCTACCAGCAATGTGGGGAAGACGACTCTGCACTTGGTGTTAATAAATGTGTAAACTGGCAGTAATGTTTCATTCAAGATTCAGGCATCTAACAGATCGTCACCACCACATTCCGCATCACACTACTATGACGACTGGAGCGGCCACTGCCCTGGTCCTCTATAGAATGATGAATTTAAAACAAGTGCTGGGCCATGGAATGACTCCAATTATGTAATATCTTTGTCATCAGAACTCTCAGCGTTAATTACGGAATCAGAATTTCGTAATATAATTTCAATAAGCACATTTAAATGGATGCTACATGTGTTCTTCCCTAACAGCGTTCAAAGCTTCAGTATGCCCCCGCAGAGTAACATACAATGTGTAACAGCTTGCCACACTGCTGCGTAATGTGACGTTCAGTGCTGTGTGGCTCAACAGCTAAGTCAGTGAGTGCTTGCCTATGTGCCCAAATGTGTGAGGATTCTACTCTCCATCAGTGGTAAGATATTTATTTCTCAATCACCACATCTTTCTTGTTTGCTAGTTTTTAAAATTCCGAGTTGTGTCGTGATTTGGATCACATGTTAAACCTATAACTGAAGTCAGATTAGTGGTTGGAGAAAGATAGGACTTCCGGTAGGACCTGAAAGTTCTGGAGTACAGTATTATTTGAAAGTGAAGTGTGGGGCTTTGGCAACTGGATAAGAAGAAACTGGAAGTATTTGAAATTTAGTTCTGTCGATGAATGTGACCAAATATAGAGTAGGTTACGAATGAAAAACCTTACCAGACGAAGGAACAGATTACAGCCACATCTACTACGTCACCCAGGAGTAGTTCACCTAATGCTGGAAGATGCAGTGGGGGAGGGGGATATTAGGCTAAATATGTAAAACAGATTGTAGAGAATGTTGCATATGGTAGTTATGTAGATCTCAAAACATTAGCAGAAGCTAGAAGTTGGCGAAAGACAACATCAGACCAGTCTAAAGACTAATGACCTAGAAAAACGTATGTTATATTACAATAAAGTGCGAAAAGATGTATTTCTCCTATTCTTTGTTTTCTGACTGGCGCAGGTTTGTCAGTTGTCTTGTGTTGTTTAAGAGGTAAATGTGGAACGTGACCTGTCCTTGACGTGTGACTGTTGTTGGAAAAACATCCCATCCCCATTCCCCGCCCTTGCAACAGGTAAGTAACATTTACACTCATGTATACTAAATGATAGGACTGGGGCCCTAAATGAGACCGAGTAAATAAGTAAATGAATCATATTTTAATGAAGTTTATGAAGCTCGGTAAACAAACACATGGCAAGTCTTCATAAGTGCCTCTAAATTACCTATACTGAGTTAGCAGTCAGTATCTTTCATCATGGCAGAAAAAATGGTCGTTCATAAACGACCACAGGAAAAACAGTGAACATTCCCATAGCTGCAAACCACGGCACAGAGGCTAATGGATTATACACAGTGAAAGTTATTAAATTTTTTGTTCGTGGTAGCGTATTTGTAAATAGTTTCCTGCCATGAACTTCACCGTGATTTTTAGAGTACGGTTGTGTTAATAAATTGAACGGATATTCATTTTAGACACAGTATATTCGTGTCCGGTACTTAAAAATTCTATATTCTTTCAGGCAATCGTTTCGGCGGAATATACTTCTTCAAGCGACCGACCTTAGTGGTAGTGGACCCAGATTTGATCCGCAGCCTTCTCGTCAAGGATTTTTGGACTTTCCAGGACAGAGCGGCACCAATAAACCGAAAAGAACCTCTGTCCCAACATCTTTTAGCGTTGCGTGGGAACAAGTGGCGGAGGCTACGCGTGAAGCTGACGCCCACGTTTACATCTGGGAAGATGAAGATGATGTTCCAGGTGAGCCAGCTGCCTAGCCTTCACCAAAACACACTCCCCAATTTCGCATTTAATTCCCTTATATCGCCCATAATGCTGCTTTTTTCTGCCGTCTTCTCCTCACGAGCCTTTACTCCCCTATCTCTCTCAGCTGCCGATAGTGATCCGCGTCGTGGAAATTGCAAAACGTTCGTAAACAAGAACGCTGGTCTGCTTTCAGCCACTACTTCAAAAGACAAAGAGTTCTCTGTTGCATTACTTTTAGCGTTATTTAATTTGCGTTATTAAATTAGTGTATACATACCGTCCATTTGGAACGTGTCGCGTTTGCATATATCTTACACAGGCGGCCAGTTTCCCTCATACAGCATTCACAAGTGTTACTAGGTGGATGATATACTGATATTTTAATGTGTCTGATGCCTAGAATGTTCAAAAAACCATTCCACATACTAGAAGTAAACTGCGATAAATTGCCAAACAACTACCTCTCTGTTTTTATTACTTTAGTAAAGAAATCCTTTTCGAGTTTGGTGATCAGAGTTTTGATATTTGCTTCCAATATCAGACATAATTTAATAAATTTAGAAAATATACCCACTACTATCGCGCCACCACAAACGGCTGGACGGCTGGGAGTAGCCCGGAATTGTCCCCAACTTTGCTAGGGATGATACTTTGCATTTCTCTCTAGTGTAGGATAGGGCACTGTTTCGCCCACTGGCATTAGTCACCAGCGGCCAACTGTGCGCACACCTGTCTGGCTAAAATGTTCATGTGCACATACTCACCTATTATCTCTCTACACTTTTATGCCCCGTAATGCCCATAACTTAAATACACATGATCTATTAGGTGCTCAACACACTTTTCTGGGAACTGTAATCTACACAATTCCTTTTCTCATCCTTCCTACGAAACAGGACACCCTTACAAATTTTATAATAGTGAGGTATCTTTTCGCATCGCTTAATACCAAAATTTGCTTTAATAGATTTCAGTTCTGGGTCATGATTTTGTATTCATCGCATTTCGCTACACATTGCACGAATCTCTCTTTCCCCAACTACTCCTTGAAACTCTTCGTTTGCTTCTTCCTCATCATCGACATCTTCCCCAGCTTGTGGACACGCCGGTGCATCTGCGATGCTGTTCTCATTGCCTTTTATACAGAGTGATCATTAATAAAACCGACGAACTTCATGGACGGGTTCCTCATTGGAAATGGAGGAAAAAAGGTCCTATGAACATGTGTCCGGAAATGCATCGTTGTCACGTTAGATAGAGCTGACGAGTGACAGTTCCTCTGACCACGTGACGTGTGTTCCTTGTGTACTGCAGGCTGTGTGATAGACGCAGCGTACTGCAAGCAATATCATCTGGTATTCATATCGGGAACTAGCCGAGATGGTGTTTGTGTACGGCTAGGCAGATGGAAACGGTCGAGAGGAGCATGTATATATCAAAGCAAGTATCTTCACAGACAGCAACGACAATGCACAACGTTTCAAGCCCTTTTTGGACGTTTGTGTGATCATGGGTCCTTTCAGACAGACGAACGTATACGGAGGCGGCAGACTGCGCGTACATCACATTTGGAGGACCAGGTTCTACAGGACATTCAGACAAAACTTAGTACAAGTTTCAGGCCAGTGGCCCGCCAAAATGGTGTAAGCCAAAGTACGATTATGTGTATCCAGCATAACAGCCGCTACTATCCGTAACACCTCCAACATACGGGTAAAACATGGCGCCTGGTCAAAGAAACTGTCATTCGTCAGGGCCATCTACTGTGGCAGCGACGCATTTCTGGACACATGATCATAGGACCCTTTTTCCTCCACTTCAGTCAGAAAGCCGTCTCTGCAGTTTGTCAGTTTATTAATATTCACCCTCCAGACCGGCTGGTATAACTAAATTGCACCAAAAACATCGCCCAACGCACAAGACGTACGTTTATCAACCTACAATCCATCAGGAAACCAAGTGTATTATGGTCGAATAGTACAGTCATCTTGCGACCCTCTAAAAACATCCAGAACTTTATTAAGCTAGAGATACTAGAAGCGCACTGGGATTTATTTAACATACGGCTGGCGAAAGCCACACTTCTGTGTTCTATCTTTCTTCCATCTACTTTTTCTGGAATACCTCACATCCGATGACATAATCTGAACTGTTCAAAGCTGACAACATGTTGGGGTAGTACAAGTTAAACTTAGACTGTCTGTCATGACTAGGAATTCTCTGTCAGACTTATCCTTCATATCCATGTCGAGTTCTTTTTCAGAAGTTTACATAGGTTTCCAGAATGAGGTTTACATAGGTTTATTCAGTCCCCCATCACTCAGAAATTTTCAGTAGAAACTACACAACTTTAGATATGACTTTAATTGCGTCTTGGTAGTTGGGCTCTTGCACTCCGAAATTGCTTTAATTTTCTCACTGCTTATGATCTAAAAACTGAATTTATGCTCTAACAAATTCACATTTATCAAGTTTTAAAGTCATTCCTCCCCTGTTTAAGACTAAGAGCTCTTCTTCCAGAAACTCACAATGCTGACACCCAGATTCCGTAGCTATTAAAATATCGTCCACATAGACCCCAAGTTTTCTTATCAGTCGAACTCGAAATATGTGGCTTAGCACTCTCACAAAAACCGCAGCTGATACCGTTAATCCGAACGGCACAACTTTGAAACGGTAAATTCACCCTTAAAATGAAAAATCTCTGAGTCAACTGTTCTCTTCAGCCAACATAATTTTCCAAAAGTCAGAGACCCAATCGACACTCGATATCGGTTTTACATTCCTAAAATTCTATAAGAGTTCTTCCATGTTACCTGACTGATGGAGTTCTCTTACAATGACATCCCATTTGGAAGCGTCTAATACTATTCTAACTGAATTACCTTTCTTTTTAACTATTGGAACTGTTTTACAATAACGACTCCTACATTGTTCCACAGTATCCCATTCTAGCATTTGCTTTAATCTGGTTCACACAGGAACTCAACCAACAATAGCAATTACATACGGCTTTGCTGTGATAGGCTTATGTAATCTCATCGTAATAAAATATTCAAAATTTACCAGACTTGCCTGAGAAAGTCACTGACCGTGTTGCTGGTCCCGTCGGAGATTCGAGTCCTCCCTCGGGCATGGGTGTGTGTGTCTGTCCTTAGGATAATTTAGGTTAAGTAGTGTGTAATCTTAGGGACTGATGACCTTAGCAGTTAAGTCCCATAAGATTTCACACACATTTGAACTTTTTTTTGTCTGAGAAAATGTCATCATACCAACTCTACAGATTACAGAATTTGTCTTTTTTCAAGTTGGAAATATTTTGAAACGACCCAGTTATTTATTTTATTTGATTATTCATAGAATAGTTATCTCAATCTTCATTGATTCCTGTATGTTCAGTTCGCTAGTCTCCAGTTAAAAAATTTTTAGATTCCACTTTTTGTCTTTTACTTTTTAATTCAAATTCAAGATATTTCTGTACACAATTCAGAAAAGTTTTGTGCTTGCACCAAAAAATTGTACCCAGTACGTCATCTTTAACTAACCTGTTAACTGTAAAAAGCTTCATACTAAAACAACATGCACTACACGTAAAATCTAAATGCATTTCATTTTTTATAGGTTTACTCAGTCCACCAGTTACAGTTTTATTCTCAACAGTAGTGACCAGAAAAATTACTAATTTCCTGTTTTTATTTCCATTCACAGAATTTTACGAAATGGCCAACACATCACTATCAGAATTGAGGATCACACTTATTTTTTCGTTACCCATATTGATATCTATTCTTGGGTGAATATGTATTATTTCTTTCCTCTTTAAACACTTCTCCCTTAAAAGATCATTTTCGATGTCCCTTCCTTTCTCCTCCAAATTTGCGGTACACGTTGCAATTTTCGACTAACCCTCAATCTCATTATCTCAATTAAAAAATTCATTAAACCTTTCGTTCACTTTCATCTCATCTTTTTTCCTTTCAAAACCTCTTTTTCCGGAGCCCACAAGTGAGGCACTGTCTTCTCTACTTTTCTGTACCCTCTCAAGTCATTAATACAATATTTACTTTCTTCCTTGATGTACCATTCTTTGTTAAAATTATCTTCTAAGTCATTTTACTCCTCATCACCAATTTCTAAATTCTCCTGATTTATCTGTAAATTATCTGCTGAATTTAAATCCTCATCACAATCCCTAGTTTTACAATCGTTTCCAATATCAAATACACTCTTTCCTTTCTCCCAAGTAACAACCTCATCAATGAAACCTCTCCAAGATTAATTTCACTACTTAAATCTTCATCTTCCTTGAATAATACACCATTTAATTCTGCCAAAAACATCATAAGCTTTACCACAATTATTTTGATCAACCTTCACCAATACAAAACAAACTATTCCATTATTTCAAACTTCACTTTCATCAGTCAAAACACCAATAAATTGATCATAATGAAATATGCTTACCATCCAAGTACAATGTAATCTACCTTCAAGAATATGTTGAGCTGATAATCATCAGTAGTTAAGAATAAAGAACGTTTTATGTACATCTTGTAAATTTAATTCTTGAGGTACAGTACGTCTTCGAACTGATGGATTCACGTATGTGAGATATGGTAAGTTTTGAATTTGGGAGAAATATCTGCGGAAAGCTACGGCCACAAAACTTGCTGTCAGTAACGAAACGTTCCTGTGTCCTTGTAGACGATGGCAGACTGCGGCCGCGAGATGGTGAAGGCTCTGGAGGAGCCGGCGACACGGGGGGAGGTGATCGAGATGCGGGAGCTGAGCGCCCGCTACACCACGGACGTCGTCGCGTCCGTCGCCTTCGGCATCCAGGTCGACTCCCAGCGGGACCCGGAGAACGAGTTCCGCCAGTGGGGGCGGCGCATCTTCTCGCAGGGTCCGCTGAACACCCTGAACACACTTATCAGCTCTATAAATCCCAAACTTTTGACGCTACTAAGGTAAGCTCCAAAACTGCCACTTTTCGTATCCTGTACCAGTTTCGGTCGTTATGCACTGATGTAAATGGGAAGTGTAACACCACGAAACATCAGTCCGGTATTTGTCAAACGGTATGGAGAGGTACGTCACATAACGAGTATTAAATAATTAAATTTTTATTCAACTCGAACTGATGTCCGCCATCAGCATTGGTGTGAGGTGTGGCCACAGGGATGGACAATGTGGTATTTGTTGTGATAGGGTAGCAGACACTTTCTGAATGTTGTCCCCTGCGATACACAAAATGTGCTGTGCCAGACCATGAAGTTAGCTGAGGGGAGGGTGATATGAAGTGTGTTTTCCCATATACTCTCACGCTTGCATTATGAGCAAGCAGCCCATCAACGATGTGAACAACACTCCGGTTATGAAGGATATGACAAAAGGGTTTACCATTCTTACAACATACTGGGGATCTACCAAGCCACAATGACGAAACCAGCCCTCTTGTCACGTGCAATAGCTCCCTTCACCACGATTGCAAGAGTTGGAGAGTTCCACTCGCAAATAGAGCGAGGGAGAAACGTCTGCTTGTACGCCTCCGTATGAATCCTAAACTCTCGTATCTCATTTTCGTGGTCAGTATGCGCGATATATGCTGGCGGCAGTGATATCGTTCGGCAGTCAGCTTCAAATACCGGTTCTCTAAATTTTCTCAATAGTATTTCTTGAGAAGAACGTCGCCTTCCCTACAGAGATTCCCATTTGAGTTCCCAAAGCACCTCCGTAACAGTTACATCTTGTGCGAACTACTGGTAACAATTCTTGCAGCCCATCTCTGAATTGCTTCAATATCTTCCTTCAAACCAACGTGGTGCAGATCCCAAACACTAGAGCAGTACTGAAGAGTAGGTCGCACCAGCAACCTATATGTGGTCTCTTTTACACGTGAACCACTCTTTCCTAAAATTCTCCCAATAAACTGAAGTCTACTTTCGTCTTCCCCTGCAAAAAACCGATGTTAAGGGTATTGGACTGTAATTTTGAGGATCCGTCCTTCTACCCTTTTTATATACAGGCGTCGCCTGCGCTTTTTTTCCAATTTCCTAAACCACGGTGGGTCTTTTCCGTCCGTAACCCACATTTTCGGCACGTACTGTATCCGAACATTACAGGTTTGTTCTTCCCACTCATTCACATTAACTTACATTTTTCCTCATTCAGGGCTAGCTTCCATTCATCGCACCAACAGGAAATTTTGTCTAAGTCGTCTCGTATCTTCCAACAGTCACTCAAACTTGTGTTATAACTTTTATAAAAGATCAATCCCGTGTTGATATATTAATCATCCATTAACAGCTGACAAAAATATTGACAGTGCCACCATTTCATTAATACTATTTCAGCATGCAAGTTCATTTAGATTCTGATAACTGTGATAACCTTTAATGCATGCTATGAACAACCTACAAAGTTAAAGGACAAAATCAGTTTAGAAGACGCATGGGGCAGGTAGTCAGGTAAAAGGTTTACTAGTTAAAGTGATTGTTGTGAGGGCGATAGCGTAGATTCGCCTGTCGCCTTTCAAAACATCCTGCAAGTCGAGTGAAGTCTTGTAAAACCTCATACACTTGCTTTTCGCTTCTCTCCATTTAACAGTTTTGTTACTTACTAAGGGCTTGCACAAGAATTTTAATATTAATTAGTGTGTTAAGCCTTTTAGTAAACATGACTTTTACAGATAGATCTGTTTTTAGGGAAAGTAAGTGATGTTAACAATATATTGCTTTACAAGAGCTTATTATTGATTGGTATTATTAATTTGTCGATATACTGAATCATGAGTACAATAGAAAGAAAAATTACAGAGAAATAATCAAAATTGAAAGATACCCAATGTAACAGTAAAAGACAAAATAGGGATTAAGAATAAATTACGAATATGAAACATCCATTTGTATTGTAAACACCATCAGTATTGTGTATTATATCCTCTAATATTACTCAACATTGGCACTTACATTTCATGCTGGTCTTGTGGGTATGCTATGTTTCGATGTCCCTCTGTAACGTTCTAGCAACACTGGACCCACTTAACGACCATCATGTACTCCACCAATCTTAATCCATAGGAACTGTTTTCTTCTGTGCGGAAAGTACTGAAATATGACCCCATAAGGATGACATTTTAATCAACTTATCCTGCAGGCATGGAAATACTGGAGTCTCAGTTTGGCAGCATTCGACCAAGATGTTGACGGTGTAACATATTCCAATTTCATCAGCGTATGTGCACGACATGTGAGTGCTGACTGTGCTGTAACGTCGTGTCACTCATTCTGGGGTTGCCTACAGTGGGAGTGACCCATAAGCTTCTCCCAGTACTGTTATGCCAAATAATGACTTTAATGATTACTATCTAATAAAGTAAAATCGGCTTGCATGTGCGATGGAACATTGCACCGTTCTGAACAACACGGGCACTGGAATGTCGTATTCATCTGCCGACACCAGGCAAGCGACTTTCAATTAAAATGTCTCGCCTGTATGAGAACATACATAATGGATGTACGACTGCAGGTTGTAGACACGTGGTTCATAACATATATTAGTTTGGGTTTGTACTTGGAACGTGCTCGGATAGCCTAATGGTAAGGCGCACCTTCGATATAAGCGGGAAATCCGGGTTCGAGTCCCAGTTCGGCACAAATTTTTACTGTCGTCATTCCATTATATGTACATCTGACGGTTACCCACGTTCGCAACTGCAAATACATTCCATGTATTTCATAATGGCGGTAGTCACCGCAGTGCCTCCTCCTTTTGACATGCATGCATGTCCGAAGAAACATTGCATTGTACTTCTGAGCAACACAGGAACTCCTGTATTGTAAATAAGTCCACAGAACACCAACTGACGAAAGAAGATTCTGTTTTATATGAAACAAACACAACTGAGGAATCATTTACTTCTCCCAGTACTATGGACACGAGCACAAATCAAGCAGAAAACTAGCAACATATTTACAAAACGATACACAGAAGAAGTCATAGTCACATCACAATGCAATGAAACCAGTTCTGTTTATCACGAAACAAAAACAGTGTGGGAAACTTTAAATCACGCGCTAAGAAAACGAGATGATGACTCGATACACTTTCACCATTTCAAGTGCGTTGGCAACGAATCAAGATCGTGATACCGAAAGTCCCTCTATAAGTTTCGTCCTCGTGGCCAACACAGCGAAACATGCAAATGGCTCTGAGCGCTATGGGACTTAACTTCTTTGGTCATCAGTCCCCTAGAACTTAGAACAGCTTAAACCTAACTAACCTAAGGACAGCACACACATCCATGCCCGAAGCAGGATTCGAACCTGCGACCGCAGCGGTCGCGCGGTTCCAGATTGTAGCACCCAGAACCGCTTGGCCACTCCGGCCGGCGCGAAACATGCAATCACCTCTTAGTGTGCAGTCGACTGTGCGGCTGGTCCCGGCGGAGGTTCGAGTCCTCCCTCGGGCATGGGTGTGAGTGTTTGTCCTTAGGAAAATTTAGGTTGAGTAGTATGTAAGCTTAGGGACTGATAACCTTAGCAGTTAAGTCCCATAAGATTTCACGCACATCTGAACATTTTTTTTGTGGCAGTCGAGCATGGCGCCTCTCGACAAGCCTATTAAAGCCACCACACCGTCTCCCTCCTCCGTCCGCCACTTGGAAGCACTTGTCACGTCACATCTCACCCTGCCAAAAGTATTAGTATGCGAATAGCTCGGGTATTTCTAACACCTGTAATCGTCGGCCGTCCAGCATCACACTCCGGTTTTCTCGGTGTTTGTTCGGAGTTTCTGGACAATATGACTTCACAACTTCCTGGCAGATTGAATCTGGATGCTTGAGTTGTACCCGAACCTGGAACGTCACCTCCAAGAGTGCCGCTCCAGAAAGCTGCGCAGGAGAGAGTCTTTCAAGTTTCGAAAGTAGGAGAGCACTGCCGGAAATGAAGCCTGAGTCGTGTCTGAATAGCTCAGTCAGAAAGAGCAATATCTGCAAAATTCAAGCTTCTGGGTTCGAGCCCTGGTGTGACACACAGCTATAATCTGCGAAGACGTTTCGAAAAAGCGCGCGGTTCGCAAGAAAATGGAAGATTATTTCTGGAGTAGTATGTACATATCGTTTACATTGCTAAAACAAAAAGGGTGAAGTGATACGACTATAATGTCCCTCACGTTGCAAGGCTGCCCTAATTTCAACCAACCTGCGCTTCCCACTGTACTAACCACCTACAACCAATGAGAGGTAGCATTTTTTGGGACATTTTCTCGTGGTGGACGGGAATTGCTCTCCTCAGACAGCGAGGTGACTGCCCTCTGGCGACGCAGTTTTGCTCATTGCTGCCTGCAGCAATAGTTTTTAAGGCTTCGTAACATGAAAGGCGTTTCTCCACTCTCTGCCGCCACGCGGAAACAAATATCAACTCCACGTTACCCTTTCGTCGCCCGCTTCCCCCCCCCCCCCCCTCTCTCTCTCTCTCACCCTCTCTCTCTCCCTCTCCAGCCGGTCGTTGTGGCCGAGCGGTTCTAGGCGCTTATATACGGAATCGCGCTGCTGCTGCGGTCGCAGGTTCGAATCCTGCCTCGGGTATGGATGTGTGTAATGTCCTTAGGTTAATTAGGCATAAGTAGTTCTAAGCTGCGCGGGATTAGCCGAGCGGTCGCAGGCGCTGCAGTCAAGGAATGTGCGGCTGGTCCCGGCGGACGTTCGAGTCCTCCCTCGGGCATGGGTGTATGTGTTTGCCTTAGGATAACTTAGATTAAGTAGTGTGTGCGCTTAGGGACTGATGACTTTAGCAGTTAAGTCCCATAAGATTTCACACACATTTGAACATTTTGAGTATTTCTAAATCTAGGGCACTGATGACCTCAGATGTTAAGTTACATAGTGCTTAGAGCCATTTGAACCATTTTTGATATCTCTCCCCGCTTAGAGGTGCCTTCTGGCGTGACACACACACACACACACACACACACACATCTCAAAAGTGATACCAATGTGAGATCATTGGTGCTGATGTGTGCTGATCTCATGGACACGTTAGCAAGGGAGATTATAGTTGTTGTTTAATACAACGAGCAAATCATTAATTACAATTTGTTCCTTTTCTCGCAGGATACAAAGTAATATTTCAGTCATCTCGGAGTACTTCCGCGGGATGGTGAGGGAGACAGTGAAGTACAGGGAGGAGAACAACATAACGAGGAACGACTTCATGCAGCTGATGATCCAGCTCAAGAACGAGGGAAGCGTCGACAGCCGCAAGGGCGGAGAACACAAGGAGACAGAGGCAGACGCCTGGAGTAAGTAACGTCCTCAGGTTCTTCATTTATTTAACACCTCTTTGCTTTACGTACCACAATGTAAACAAAAATAGGGGCATCTGATTGACGTAGGAGCTCTACGTTCACATTCACCTGCGAAATTCGTCCAGTGTTTACATTCACTCGCATACAGCGCGTCTCTCGATTCTGCTTTCGTAACTACTCAGTGCAAAGCACATGCGAAAAGAAGACATAAATCCTATATCAGAACAGGCCTCCAAAGGCCCATCCGTACCGACCGACCGCCGTGTCATCCTCAGGAGATAGGCGTCATTGGATGCGGATATGAAGGGACATGTGGTCTGCGCACCGTTCCCCTGGTCATTGTAAGTTTTCGTGACGCGAGCCGCTAATTCTCAGTCAAGCAACTCCTCAATTTGCCTCACAAGGGCTCACTGCACCCCGATTGCCAACAACGCTCGGTAGACATGAACTGCAAACACAGCCAGACAAAGCTTAACTGCGGTGATCTGACGAGAAGCGGTGTTACCACTGCGGCAAGGCCTTTCGCTTAAGAGATATATAAACGCAAATTTTCATACCACAAAAAGGTATCATGTGTGTCTGTCTCCTATGCAGAACAAGATGCGACGTTACAAAAAAAACAGCCCCTTGGATAACTTTCCGCAATGCTCCGTCTTCGTAGCCTCCCATAACCTGGTCACATGAATGCCCATGAGGTGGTTTGTAGGGCGGGGGGAGGAAGGCTGGACTTAAGGGTGGTTGTTGTTGTTGTTGTGGTCTTCAGTCCTGAGACTGGTTTGATGCAAATCTCCATGCTACTCTATCCTGTGCAAGCTTCTTCATCTCCCAGTACTTACTGCAACCTACATCCTTCTGAATCTGCTTAGTGTATTCATCTCTTGGTCTCCCTCTACGATTTTTACGCTCCACGCTGCCCTCCAATACTAAATTGGTGATCCCTTGATGCCTCAGAACATTTCCTACCAACCGATCCCTTCTTCTAGTCAAGTTGTGCCACAAATTACTCTTCTCCCCAATTCTATTCAATACCTCCTCATTAGTTATGTGATCTACCCATCTAATCTTCAGCATTCTTCTGTAGCATCACATTACGAAAGCTTCTATTCTCTTCTTGTCCAAACTACTTATCGTCCATGTTTCACTCCCATACATGGCTACACTCCATACAAATACTTTCAGAAACGACTTCCTTATACTTAAATCTATACTCATTTTAACAAATTTCTCTTCTTCAGAAATGCTTTCCTTGGCATCGCCAGTCTACATTTTATATCCTCTCTGCTTCGACCATGATCAGTTATTTTGCTCCCCAAATAGCAAAACTCCTTTACTACTATAAGTGTCTCATTTCCTAACCTAATTTCCTCAGCATCACCCGACTTAATTCGACTACATTCCATTGTCCTCGTTTTGCTTTTGTTGATTTTCATCTTATATCCTCCTTTCAAGACACTGTCCATTCCGTTCAGCTGCTCTTCCAAGTCCTTTGCTGTCTCTGACAGAATTACAATGTCATCGGCGAACCTCAAAGTTTTAATTTCTTCTCCGTGGATTTTAATACCTACTCCGAATTTTTCTTTTGTTTCCTTTACTGCTTGCTCAATATACAGATTGAATAGCATCGGGGAGATGCTACAACCCTGTCTCAATCCCTTCCCAACCACTGCTTCCCGCTCATGTCCCTCGACTCTTATAACTGCCATCTGGTTTCTGTACAAATTGTAAAAATTTTTAATATTTTGGAAGACGAGTGAAGACTTGTAGTTAGCCATAAAACAGTTCTGGTTACGAACCTGTTAAAAACCTGCCTACTACCGTCTTTTAAATCATTTTAGTGAAAGTAAAACAGGTGACTACACGTTTCCCCGAGAGACAGGGAGAGGGCGGGGTTGGGGCGCCGGGTATGGGTGCCCTTTTCTAGTCAGGATATTTCGGTACTTTGCTCCTGTGGCCGTTTGCCTATTTTGAACATAATCTGTTAGCAGCACACCATGAGAATCGCAAAACACAGTCAGCACAACATTGCCTGATGGTTAGTGAGTTACTGCTGTGGTAAATCCCCATGTTTCCACTGCTTGCTTTACTATTTTGTATCGAGGCTATAGCGATACACGTAGCACTCGTCCATGCAGATTAGGTGGCCTAACACAGCTGATACATTTTCGTACGCGAAAAAATCGGGTGGAAGGAACAGAAAGGAAATGTGGTGAGAAACAGATAGGCGAGCTTTGCATTCTGCACACTTAGAGAGCACAGTTCCCTGGGTCTCCACACTATTAACGCTGCCTCCTTTACATCTGGCGAGGGCTCTGTCAGTCCACAGTTTTTCTGTTTTTACTGGAATTTATTTTATTCAATTTGGTAAAGTCTGTTTTCTGCGATTTTGAAAATCTTTCCTTTGAATCTAATTATTTGTTTCATTCAAGCTCAGCTTACAATTGGGAATTAGAGGTTACCTTCTTAAATGGATTGTTAACTTGCTAGTCTGACAAAATCTTCGCTGTACACCCCCCCCCCCCCCCTCCCCATGGCGAATACTCTCGGAGTGAAATGTATCACCAATAATCTCTATGACCTTAATCCAAATGTTTCTGATGTGAATGCAAACATCTGTGATACAATAATTGACTACTGAAATTTTTTTTGTATTGTATGTTTAGTGATCCAGCTTTAGCAAACAGTAAAGGTTGTTAATCTGCTACTGGGCAGGCCAAATGGAGCGGCGAGACTTGGAAATTACTGCCGCACTGGAGCTCGAACCTGGACGCTCTGCTTTTCTCCAACGGTTGCCGTAACTGCTTCGGCCATCCGGACACACTTTCCGTCAGACCCAAATTCCCAGTTTCCCACTCGGCACACAGGAACGACCCCCGTCCATTAACTCCCTACCCGCAGATTTCTGATTCCCGTAGGAGTTAGGACATTGTTTGTGCATCCACAATGAAACTTTGTGATCAAACAGCAAACTGTCCGACAAAACATAGTTCGTGTCTGCAAAGCTATATTTCTGCTGCTACTTCGGTTGAGTGTAATTTTTTTTTAATTTGTGATCAGTCACGGAACCGAACCGACAGCGATCTTTGCATGTTCAAAATGTCGTACAAGAAGATGAAAGCTGAACCGGGACTAATTTTCACTGTTACCTCTCTCGACACTACGGTGGTACGCCGGCCTTCGAACACGGGAGCCTATATTTGTCTCGCATTTCACGGTTCTTGGTAGAGAGACGATCAACCGTTTCGTTCGTCGTCATTCAGACTTGTTTGACCACAGTGGAAGCGACTGTGCCATCTAATCACCGCGTCATATGACGAACCGTTGCTTCCGCACACTACCACGAACTAGCATGGATTGTTGCGGCGGTCTTCCCATCTAAGTGCAGAAAACGCATTACGGCACGATATTTCACTACATCAATGTGCCGCATCGATCTGTTACGGCTCCTCAAGCGGCAGTCTTCGGTGCCGTGGCGGAACATTTCATTGTGTCCCATGACTGCAGACATCTAGCTGTAAGAAAACAAAAAGAAAAGTAATTATGTAATTTTATGTTTTCGAGGTGATAATTAAAACTTAATGATTACTCCTCGCAAGTACAGTCATATCAGCGGGCAGCGCGACCAGTCATACAAATGATATCTGTCAGAAAGGTCTGTTTGATGTATTAACACTTCGGATACACAGGCAATACGAACGTTGCATTAACAAATCTTTTTCGTGTGGCTAAGCCAGTCTGCCACTGAGTGTTTCTCTAACAAGATGAAATCTTGCTACCAGGAGCTCCCTGCCACATTACGAGATTAGTGTACAACATACTTGGTAATTGTGGAAATAGGAATGTGACACTTAGCTTGGCATTATGTCACCGAGATACGTTACATCCCTCACTGTAAATGAAACAGAACTCGCAATCGTACATGGGACATACATCGTCAATGTGCAAACTGCGTGTCCATCGTAAACCAGCGACCTGTGCGAAATTTTCGCACTTTTAAATAAGGACAGTATTTGGAACACGTGTACTTGTTGGGATAAGGGTAGTTGCAGGAATGCCGCCTTTCTCTCCGAGCAGGTGTTTGAGCTGCACCCACCCTTTTCAAGCGACGCCTCTAACAGCTTCTGCTGTTCTTTTCCTTGGCATCGTAAGCTTGTCATTTATTGTTAATGACAGTAATATTTACACAGCCCTGTTGTTGAAAAGTTAATAATTCATGAGCAAAAACAAACACAAAATAAAAGAAGCAAAGAAATTTAATTTACTACTCATGGAAGTATTTGACTGTTATTAGTTCTTACAATTTCTATCGACCGTAAGCTTTACCATTTACTCGTTCTTTAAAAGAAGTTTAATGGGAAATAACATAAAATACAATAAGTAAATAAATGTATGAGTTAGAGTATGATGTTCGCTCCTTACCATGCATATTATCAAGGCCACAATAACCTCTAACTGTTTTTGAGATTTTAATTTCACTTAGCACTTTTTGTAAGCACAACATGCCATAGTAACAACAGCTAAATCACAATCTAGGCGACAATGACTAAATGTGTTTGTCGTTTCGAAAAGTATATTCGGTTAGAATAACTTATACGACGAGCAGAGATAATGGACTACCGCAGTGGTCACGGTTATTATCTATGACAATGCTGTACACAAATTATCCAATTAATAAGTACTTTAAAATAAATAAAAAGGTATTTGTCATAAGGTAATATGAGAAAAGGAGTCTCTTATTCGTGATTAATACGTTAGCTTCGTAAAATATAGGCATGAAGCCTATGATAGCTATAAATCTCTTCCATTACACAATTTTTCACAAATAATACGTTTTAGCGCTAAATCGATTTGCAATGTCAGAAGCCGGTAAAAAAAAAACGTTCTAGCTACGCCTCACTCATCCCAGTACGATTGGCATGTGTTGAGAAGAAGCGATGTTGCCTTGAGAAATAATATAAAAAATTTTTCAGTTTATTGTTAAAGAAATATGTTACGTCTTTGAGAGCCAATATGGTAGAGGCAACTGTTGTTAACTTTTATATCCTTCCCCACCCGAGTCCAGGTTAGCTGTGTTCGGCCTGTAACGAATATGTCGACAAGGTATCAGGCCCTTATCTTATTTCTTTCTTGCAACTTTATGAGGTCAATAATATCTGAATATGAGATACATCATCTTTTGTGTGTGTGTGTGTGTGTGTGTGTGTGTGTGTGTGTGTGTGTGTGTGTGTGTGTGTGTGAACATTCAAGTGTTCAAATATTACGCGGAAAAGAAAGTAACACCAGAAAACACGAATACTTGTAACAGCGGTGTTCACTGTTATAGCAAATAGATAGCTTTCACAGCTTTCCTCTGTAAGTTCCGAAATTGTTGAGAAATGTATTACAGTACACGACTAGTGTTTGCATAGTTCTGACGTCACAGTTTACCGCGTGTGACGACAAACAGCCAATGACGGATTCCTCTACAGAGTCGTAGAAGCGAACTGCGGCAGCAGTTGATCCGAAACCCAGTAGGCAAAAAGCATTGACAGCTAAGGAACAAATACAGAAGAAAATTAATCAACAGCCTGAAGTCGTGATTCTTGTACAGCGATCTAGCACAATTTTTAAAAGCATAAGTCATTATTAGATAACAATTCTTGCATTCGTCGATCTTCTATGATAGAATGCACTCCACTTCTTTTCACAGCGGGAAAAGATAGTACATATTCCCATTTTTATTTCTGTGTCCTGACAACTCCATCTGTTACTTTCCGCTTTAATTGCAGTCAATTTCAAAGGCACAAGGTTTCTTCTTCAGGCACATAATTAAGGAATCGACGCATAGCACAGCCGTTAAGTAAACCATGTGGACATGAGGTAGCTCAGTCAACCATCAACAGGTATGATGATTTAGATTCCTGGATTATGTGCCCAAACGTCAAGTCTTGTGGATTCTAGTTCGATTACGATTAAAGTGGAGAACATTAAATGTACGAGGGCTATTCCGAAAGTAAGGTCCGATAGGTCGCGAAATGGAAACCACGGTAAAAATCAAAAATGTTTTATTTGCAACAGTTAGATACACCTTGCAGCTACTTATCTCCATAGTCGCCGACCCGACTTAGACGTGTATCGTAGCGTTGTACCAACTTTCCCATACCCTCGCTATAGAAGGCAGCCGCCAGTGCTCTCCGCCAATTCTCTACGCTGGCCTACGGCTCGTTGTCTTGTGCCGAAATGTTGTCTTCATAACCAGCGGTTCATGTGACCAGAGCTGAAACTCAGAGGGAGACAATTACGGGCTGTATTGTGGGTACTCTCACATTTCCATTTGAAAACGATGCAGGAGCATCTTCATTGCCCCTGCAGAATGCGGCTGAGAATTGTCTTGAAGACGAAACAGCACGACAGTTATGTAATGTTAGCTGCATAGCTTCAGGGGAAATTTCTCACCAGGCCCCCGTACTTGGCGGCAGACACTATTTTCTAGACATCTTTACGCACTCACTGCGAGCTCAGAAATGAGAAGAGCGACGTGATGCTAACTGGGGTTATACTAGAGACACTACCCAACACATCTGTGCAAAGCTTTATCGGATTTTCATAGTCGTTTCCATTTCGTGACCGATCGGACCTTACTTTCGGAATAGCCCTCGTAGATATACTGGACATGGAACTATAAAACGTAAGAAACAGTATTTACTTTCCGGCCTGAACAGCTTCTACTAACAGACCAAGGATACTACGAAGGTAATCCCAAAGTAAGGTCTCCTATTTTTTTATAAGTACAGAACTCTGTTTTTGTGGCAATTGGTCACACTGTTATGAAGAGTGCTTCACGCGCTGTGTGTAAACATGCGTACGGCGCGCTGAGGCGCTCAGTCTTGGCTTGGCAGCCGTTGAGAACGCAGCTCCCGTTGGATGTTACCGCCAAATGCGAATTGCGCTCAGTTATTCGTTTTTTGAACGCAAAGGTCACTTCGCCGATTGAAATCCATCGCCAATTGACAGAAGTGTATGAGTCGTGCATGGGTGTGAAAAATGTTCGTGAGTGGTGTAGAGAGTTTGCAGTTGGTCGGACCGAAATTCACGACGAACAAAGGAGCGGGAGACCGTCAATTTCTGGGGAGACAGTGTTGAAGGTTGAGCAAAGCATGCGTGAAGATCGGCGGATCACCCTGGATGATCTCTGCACGTTGGCTCCTGAGGTTCCACGAAGCACTGCTCACAGAATTGTAACGGAAACAACATTGAACTACCGGAGGTGTGCGCAAGATAGGTGCCACGCATGCTGACTGAGGACCACATGCGGCAACGAGCTGATGCTTCCCGCGCATTTCTTCACCGCCTTGCAGCCGAACAGGACAACTTTATGGACTCAGTTGTCACGGGTGACGAAACCTGGGCATACCACTTTACACCTGAGACCAAGCAACAATCACGCCAGTGGCGACATCCTTCTTCGCCAAAGCCGCGGACATTCAAACAAACACGGTCTGCCGGTAAAGTCATGACAGCCGTTTTTTGGGATCGGAAAGGGGTATTGTTGGTCGACTTTATGCCCACTGGGACCACAATTAACGCTGACAGGTACTGTGAGACTCTGAAAAAACTCAAACGGGCAATTCAGAACCGGAGAAGAGGAATGTTGAGCAAGAACGTATACATTCTCCATGACAACGCTCGCCCACACATCGCTCGGCAAACCGTTGCTCTCCTGCAACAGTTTCAGTGGAACATAATCACCCACCCACTCTATAGGCCTGACTTGGCGCCCAGTGATTATCACCTCTTCCCTAAGTTAAAAGAACATTTGGCTGGAAAGCGATTCAGCTCCGACAACGAGGTGAAAGAAGAAGTTCATAGTTTGCTGAACAGCATGGCGGCGAGCTGGTATGACACGGGAATACAAAAACTGCCACAGCGTCTACAAAAATGCATCGATAGAAATGGTGATTATGTCGAAAAATAGCTAAGTGTTTATGCTGTAAACTGATGTAAACCATTGTAGAAATAAACAGGACTATGTACTTATAAAAAATAGGAGACCTTACTTTTGGGATTACCCTCGTACGTTCATACTTTGGTTCTCCAAACTTTATAAATAGGGAGATAAATGTAAAAGTTGCCGATCTCTTTCAGAGTTATCGATCGACGAAGTCGCAGCCCAGGCGTTTGTGTTTTTCGCCGCGGGTTTCGAGACCTCGTCTACCGCCATGAGCTTCGCCCTCCACGAGCTGGCTCACCACCCAGACATCCAAGCGCGTCTGCAGGACGAGATTGATTCAGTCCTCAAGCAGCACGAGGGACAAGTCACATATGATTCTATAAGCAGTATGCCCTATCTCGACAAAGTAGTCGCAGGTATGTATGACTGTGTAATATGTTCTCTCAAAACTTCGTCACAAGTTAAATAAGCTGCACAGTTGCGAATAACGTTGTTTTTTCTATCGAGAAGGAAAATATCATTATGTATTATTTTGATCCTTCAGACGCAATCATCGTGAACTAATAGTTATGAAATCAACGCTCTAATTGCTAATTACTTTTTAGCTTGTTCCGCAGAATTTCGCGAGAACAGTCGAATGTCGGTAGCTTCCTACCACAATATTAGAACACAGCGTTTTCTGATAAACTTCGTGTGTTTCCTGTCGTAAATATTGCTGTCGTAAATAATGATAATTTCATTCACGCCCCAACCTTTAAGAGCAGCGGGGAGGGGGGAGGGGGGGAGGGAGAGGGAGCGGGGGCTGTCAGCTGCCATGTTTCTGTTCTTTAGCCAAATCATGTTAAAAAGTACAGACATCTAATTTATTGCCAATAAAATGTTAAAATAAGAGGATTAAAACACAGTAAAACGGTTTCCTTTGGCTAAAACGCATTCGTCCACTGTTTCGCGTGAATTTGGAAAATTTGTGGTAAGGTCTTATAAGACCAAACTGCTGAGGTCATCGGTCCCTAAGCTTACACACTACTTAATCTAATTTAAACTAATTTACACTAAGGACAACACACACACCCATGCCCGAGGGAGGACTTAAACCTCCGACGGGGGCAGCCGCGCGAGCCGTGACAAGGCGCCTGACACCGCTCAGCTACAACGCGCAGCTCGTGTGAATTACTTTTGTTTTTAAAGTGAGTTGTGTGAGCGATGGATTGATCTAGATATAATGTGATGTTGGTGATAGAAGAATATGGATATCACAAATGCTTGGGGGATCCAAGAAATCCATAGCGCTTATGATTGATCGAAAATTGCCGAAGTACTCAAATGTCGAAATAGGGACACGAGAAAGATGATATGTATGAGCTAAATGCTTCCATCAGGAGGGAACTGATTGAATAAGCACAAGCTTTGTATTTCTTTTTATTAAAAAGAAACAAAACAGTAGAATTCATTGAAAGTAAACAAGTACGAATATGAATCTATTATGCTGATTAAAAATAAAAGAATACGAAACACTGATCATTCTCGTTGTTTCCGTTCACGGTAGCTGTAATTATATGGCTCATCTATAACTGTTATTTTAGAGGCTACTGATGTCATAAATGAGTAAATAAAAATCGTTTTCCTGCGATCACGCTGTCTACCCTCTAATGAACTATATTACAAATTTTATCCAGTAGGCTAAGTGACACGTTGCATCTATATTTTACATTTTATTAATCATACTTTATTGAGTGTTTTTGCCGTATACGTACACTCATGGAAAAAAAAATCGGTCGACATAAATTTCTACATCTGAAAGATGATCTCTATTCAAATTTCGCAGCAGTCGCGTAAGAGTGGCGCTATTACCACTGCTATTAGGATGCAAATCACGTTTGTTTTAGACACATGCTCTAATGGTCGGGCGCGTTAGTTATCTTTGAGAGTGAACGTGGTGAGTTAATTTTAGTCAAGAAAGCTGTTAAGGCATTATAAACACGTCACTGAGCTCGAACGAGGTCGTGTAATAGGGCTACGAGAAGCTGGATTTTCCTTATGCTGTATTACAGAAAGACTTGGCAGAATCTAGTAACTGTATTTGTTAGCTGGCAGCGATGGTCACGAGCATGTACAGTCACAAGAAGACCGGGCAGTGAACAGTCACGTGACACTATCTATATCGTTGAGTGACAGCTACACGTTATCATAACAAATAAAACGATTTGTAAGAAACTTCAAACTATTCACCATAGTGAAAAATTAAATTTTGTTCTCGTTCCAAACAGAAGAACGTTATCAGTTAAGTATGAGCAATGTACCGGGTGATCAAAAAGTCAGTATAAATTTGAAAACTTAATAAACCGCGGAATAATGTAGATAGAGAGATAAAAATTGACACACATGCTTGGAATGACATGGGGTTTCATTAGAACAAAAAAAAAAAACCATATTGCTAGACGCGTGAAAGATCTCTTGCGCGCTTCGTTTGGTGATGATCGTGTGCTCAGCCGCCAATTTCGTCATGCTTGGCCTCCCAGGTCCCCAGACCTCAGTCCGTGCGATTATTGGCTTTGGGGTTACCTGAAGTCGCAAGTGTATCGTGATCGACCGACATCTCTATCCGACACCAATGCCTCACCATCACTCCGGACATGCTTTACAGTGCTGTTCACAACATTATTCCTCGACTAAAGCTGTTGTTGTTGTTGTGGTCTTCAGTCCTGAGACTGGTTTGATGCAGCTCTCCATGCTACTCTATCCTGTGCAAGCTTCTTCATCTCCCAGTACCTACTGCAACCTACATCCTTCTGAATCTGCTTAGTGTATTGATCTCTTGGTCTCCCTCTACGATTTTTACCCTCCACGCTGCCCTCCAATGCTAAATTTGTGATCCCTTGATGCCTCAAAACATGTCCTACCAACCGATCCCTTCTTCTAGTCAAGTTGTGCCACAAACTTCTCTTCTCCCCAATCCTATTCAATACCTCCTCATTAGTTACGTGATCTACCCACCTTATCTTCAGCATTCTTCTGTAGCACCACATTTCGAAAGCTTCTATTCTCTTCTTGTCCAAACTAGTTATCGTCCATGTCTCACTTCCATACATGGCTACACTCCATACAAATACTTTCAGAAACGACTTCCTGACACCTAAATCTATACTCGATGTTAACAAATTTCTCTTCTTGAGAAACGCTTTCCTTGCCATTGCCAGTCTACATTTTATATCCTCTCTACTTCGACCATCATCGGTTATTTTACTCCCTAAATAGCAAAACTCCTTTACTACTTTAAGTGTCTCATTTCCTAATCTAATTCCCTCAGCATCACCCGACTTAATTTGACTACATTCCATTATCCTCGTTTTGCTTTTGTTGATGTTCATCTTATATCCTCCTTTCAAGACACTGTCCATTCCGTTCAACTGCTCTTCCAAGTCCTTTGCTGTCTCTGACAGAATTAAGACTAAAGCTATTGTTGAGGAATGATGGTGGACATATTGAGCATTTCCTGTAAAGAACATCATCTTTGCTTTGTCTTACTTTGTTATGCTAATTATTGCTATTCTTATCAGATGAAGCGCCATCTGTCGGACATTTTTTGAACGTTTGTATTTTTTTGGTTCTAATAAAAACCCATGTCATTCCAAGCATGTGTGTCAATTTGTACCTCTCTATCTACATTATTCCGTGATTTATTCAGTTTCCAAATTTATATTGACTTTTTGATCACCCGGTACAAAGCAAGCAGAGTTAATGTGTCTTGCTGATTAATAGTGCCACCTGTTTGATAGCTAGAACACCAGTGGGTGTAATTTAACATCCGCTGGTTCAAACTGAATCAAGTGGGAGTGGCTCTTTGGGCAGTCTTGCCGAACAGTACACTGACTCGGATTACCGACGATTCCTGGTGCAATAGTACCTGAACAACAGCGCACTCCTGTATCACTTACCCAGGAGAAGTAAACGGCCTTTTCCTTTTGAAACGGTGGAAAGTTCTAGTTTCAAAATGCTGCAGAAAGGGAACCATTGCTCAGAATGATCTCAAATTTGAAGAGCATATTAGTGACACAGGAGAAATGTCATAGAGAAAAACGAATTAATGGAAGTTTTACCAACATATGGCGCTGTAAGCGTATTATCGTAAATGGGGTCGGCTACAAATGTCAGATTAATTGCAATACGACAGACACGGTTTGAGTTACGCATTACAGCATTCGCACTGTTCAGTGTACATCACTGCACAAGTTCGGCAGTCAACAGTTGCGACACTGTATGATAGGTAAGTCCGTCCATCACAGCAAGATCGTACCACACCGGATGGGGAAAATCGGTTTTGATTCTCCTCAAGCAAGAACTCTTATAAAAAGCAAAATGACATCGGTTTTTAATTGTCCTGGGATCAAAAAGCACATGAAAAACAAAATGACGACGGTTTCTAACCGTCGTCAGACTGGTGCAAGATATGTTCAGTATGCTGTCCACCGTTCTCTGCATTATGAAATCAAGAAACAGCATGTCCCACAACAGATGTGTGTCTCTGGGGTCACGTTCAGAATGCGTTGCACAAAGCGTGCCCCCATTTCAGCTATCTTAGTAACTGGAGTACTGTACACAACACCTTTCATATAACCCCACAGCCAGAAGTCACATAGACTAAGATCAGGTGACGTGGACAGCCAGGCTCTAGGAAAATGGCAGCTGATAATTTTAGCAATTTCGAAATGTCTCTTCAACAGCCGCTTCACTGACCATGCAATGTGCGGAGGAGCATAATCTTGCATAAAAATGATCCTGTCCACACACCTGGAATTGTCCTCAAGTCTTCGAAGGAAAGACTCCAGAGATGGATTCACAGGATCCAGATACTGAGGGCTCCACTATGAAAGTAATGATATATCTGATTGTCAATATATGAATTGCATAGGGGCCTGAAGATGCCATTATTGAGATTCCACAACTGGCTGTCTAAATAAAATAACTTCTCAAAACATACGGCTGTTTTCCTTGGTAAATTTTCTAATTAATGTTTGGTATATTAAAATTTGTGATATCAAACCTAGTTCTTCGCTTGAAGAACCTCCAGAACCCTCTTAATTTCCAGCCGTGTTCTTGTCAGCTCAGAATTCTAGCTTCAGCCTTGCCCATTTTAGCTTCTGCAAGACTATCCCGCTTCTGTCTGCTGAGATCTTGAACCGCTTGCAGCACGTAATTAGAGGTTCTGTTTTATTGCTAAGGATAGCACAGCGGCACCACAAAGGGTCGTTTGGCCACAAGGAACGGGGTATTCTTCCAGTATGACGGGGCCTCTGCAGTTCCAATAATCAGGTGACACATAATCTACACCTAACACTGCACGGTAGACGGATCGGCTTAAACGATCACGCTTCTGCGCCACCAGGGGATTTTCAAATCTTTATATGTGGAAATGGCAGAAAGTCGAAGATTACAGACAAAAAATAAATAAAAAAAAAAAAGGTTCCTGACGTGGTCAGTCTAAGGACGATATCCAGTGATGGTAACCGAAGAAAACTACACAAGCCAAGATCGCTAAAAAAAGCATTTTATTTCATGACCGGTTTCCACAGAGGTATTCTTTCACCATTGGATCTGCTAGAGAGCTAGAGGATGGACAACAGTTGATAGGGTGGCGTACGCGACATAAATGAACATTGTATTTCCAAGGTTAAAATACGTAAGGTTGCCATTATACTTTTAACGGTGATCTGTTTATAATATAGTCTGCATAGCGCTGTTTTTATAAAATAAAAAAATGTAATGTCTAGCCCTTATGATGAAAAATTTGAAACGTATTTATGGAGAACATCACGAAGAGTACACAAGAATGGACATCCTGTCTGCAGAGTCTCTTTCGAAATTTTTATCTACATTTAGCATATTACGAGCCTAATTCTTGTTCCCTAACGTATGTCATACATACTTTACCCTACGAAATTATCAAAGGTGCATAAATTAATTATACGTAAATATTCCTATATTTCTCTGACTTGGACCGTGTAATAATGTAAATAAAATGGTCCTTAGTAATATGGTTCAAATGGCTCTGAGCACTATCGGACTTCACTTCTAAGGTCATCAGTCCCCTAGAACTCAGAACTACTTAAACCTAACTAACGTATGGACATCACACACATCCATGCTCGAGGCAGGATTCGAACCTGCGACCGTAGCGGTCACGCGCTTTCAGATGTAGCGCTTTCAACCGCTCGGCCGGGGTGGCTTAATAATATATTACCGAATTTATGGAATTATGTATCTATGTTTTATGCTTAAGCGGTTTTATGTTTAAGCGGTACAGTGCCACCTCGCGGATGCACATGGAGGTCGTTGTGTTTACACCGTTTCTGTCAGTTGCTAGCTCGAAGTGAGCATGACCACTTCCAATCGACGCTGTGTAGTTATGTCTATGTTTCGACGTAATACTTTTACATTTGACATGCCTATCTGTAGTGATCTTCATGTTTGTGGGGTGTACATACGCAACGTGAAGCAACTTGTAACACTGATGGACACGTAAAAATTCAGAAGCATAATGTATGTTATATTTCCACAGACTACGCAACACGCCAATTTATCAAGTGATAAAATCATGTTTGTAAAATATTTTCCTATCAACTGTGGTTCATCGTCTTGCAGATCCGATGATAACACTACAGCTTTGTCGAAACCGGTCACAAGAAATTTTAAAAATGCTTTTTTAGAGAACTTGGCTTCTGATGTTTTCTTCGGCTACCATAAGAGGCTAATGGATCGTTCAGATATTGAACAGTGATGTCAGTGTAAAGCAGCCCTAAGACGACTTCAGGTACACGTGGTGTTGTCAAGGGACTTGGAAGGTACGGAGTGCAGCAGAGTGAATAGAAGGGTCTGAGTCACGCAGTACGGGGTCGCTGTTCCGCTTGCACGAAATAAGTGTGCAGGCGCTACATGGAGGAAGGACGGCCATCTGTATACATGGGCTTTTGAAGTTCAGAGTGTTGAGCGCTTGGCCCAAGGCGTATTTCGAAAATAACGAGGCTCCCATTACAGTTCAGTGACTATTTCGTCGCCATTTCGAGTTGAAATGCAATTGTTCAGGACTACTGTATACTGCGCAAAGAAGGGAAGTCCAAGGCGATGAAGAACACAGTGGACCACAGTGCATGAGGACGGAGCGCCTTACGCACTCATCCGAAATCCTCACCATTCTGCTGCCAGACACGGTTTGGTGCTAATAATGTCACATTATTCCCAGGAACTCATCATCCGTGATAACTTGCACTTCCGCCCATACAAATTGCATTTCATATAGAAACTAAACGAACAATACGAAGTTGTCCGACGAACGTTCGCCTTGCGCTCCCTGGCACTTTCAGCAGTCGACCCGTAGATGCGACACAATGTACTGGTATTCCATGAGGCCATTTTCATGTAGACGGTGGTGTAAACAAACAGAATTACAGTTAGTGGACGCCACACAACAAAGCTAATCCTCGTCTGCTACATGATAAACCAGTGCACTGCGAACATGCAGTAAAGGTTACTAGCAATCGCTTTGTCCAAATGTTAAATGACTTCCTCCGTCCAAGACTGGACAACGACATATGGTTTCATTAGGATGCGGCAACAGTTCATACGTCCCTCCAGTCCATGAATATCTTGTGGAGTAATTTTCTTGGTCGACATTTTGAAACATTCATTGGCCAGCAGCTGACGCAATTTGACTGCACCTGACTTCTTTTTACGGGGATACTTGAAGAGTCAAGTGTACGCTACACTTCCTCGTACTATGGCAGAACTCAAGAATAGTGTACTTACAGCTGTGGAGGAGATCCCACCGAATATGCTGAACTGTGTGACGGAAACTTTCGTTCACCGCCTCGAGGAATGCACGGAATGGAATGGCCACCATCTATATTGCGGTATATTTAAAACCAAGTATAGGGTATACAAAGTGAAGAAACAATGCCGCACTTGGCGGTTGGCATGCGATACATCTTCCTTGTTCAAGACAAAGCTGTATCTAGCAAAAACTCGTCCCACCAAAAGGTTTAATTGAAAGACGATTTAAAAAACGAGGCCCTGGCAATGCTGTAATTGCGTGCAGCCTGACCATGAACAGGAACATGAACTCTGCACTGTGGCGGAGATGTGCTATTAGCTCAGTGAGACGAGGCAATGGACACACAGACTCGCCGATGCTCGAGTCGCGTTCCCGCAAAACTGTTTCAGTTAATGCAAAAAACTGTATGCAGTGTACACCTCCACGACACCGTATCTTGTGTACTTCTTTCCGTTACTGTTACCTGTACTGAAACATTAAGACATAACGTGAATCTCGTACAGACGTGAACGACCACTCTGTTTCGTCCATGACACAAATAAATCCAATAAAAAATAATAATGGATACAGTAGCTTCGTCTGTAACCAATGAGGTACAAAAAATACGGTAGCTAAGCTACACTAGATTGCACATTATTCTACGCACAATAATTCCATTCTGTTCGTTTGACTTCCAGACTTATCTCCACAGCACGTACAAGGAGTGTTCACTTTAGAGAAGTTGTTCAGACTGACCACGTTGCATTTACAAACATTTCACCACTCGCTGGATCATACTTTGGTGGATCCTATGCAACACGCCTCTATCCACCATTGCTGAAGCAGCATTCATGCTATCTATTAGGTCGTATATATCCATGAGTGGAGTGCTATAAACTTGTTCTTTTAAGTGTCTCCACAAATAAAAATCTAGTGGTGTAAGGTCCGGGGAATGTGGGCGCCAGAACATTTGGCCTCCCGACCAATCCATTCCCAAATTCATTTAAATAGTTACGCGCATTCATTCAAATGGGTGGCGGTGCACCATCATGCTGACACCATAGCTGTCGCCGAACACCAAGTGGAACGTTTCCTAATGCGTCAGGCAAATTATTGCAAAGAAACGAAATATAAAGGGGTGCATTCAGCTTGTTTAATAATAGGTAAGGGACCAGAAACACGCCGGACGGCGTGGCCGAGCGGTTCTAGGCACTACGATCTGGAACCGCGCGACCACTACGGTCCTAGGTTCGAATCCTGCCTCTGGCATGGATGTTGTGATGTCCTTAGGTTAGTTAGGTTTACGTAGTTCTAAGTTCTAGGGGACTGATGACCTCAGAAGTTAAGTCCCATAGTGCTCAGAGCCATTTGAACCATTTTTGAACCAAAATCACTCCTCCCACGATTTCCAACTCACAGGTTTACGCTAAAAGATGCCTGAAAATCGCGTTCATGGGTGACACATGGCTTGTGTTCGACAAATAGTGGCTGTTGTGGAGGCTTAAAATACCTTCACGAGTGAAGCTAGATTCGTCAGTCCATATCACGATATTTATTAAATGTTCGTTACCTTCCACTTAATGTAAAAGCATTTCACAAAACTGTACTCGTCGAATGCGGTGTTCTGGTCGCTGGTGTTGCGTTGACGTATAACGATACGGTTGCAGTTTTTCATAGTGCAACACTTCAACAACCAGTCTTTGAGATATATGGAACTGCCTTGCAATGCCAGGGATACGTCGCCGAAGTGATTGGTGAACGGTTTCAAAAATTGCGTCCTCTGTTTCTGCCCTTGGACGACCTCTGCCGATTACTTGTGGACGCAGATTACTAGTTTCCAGAAGGCAATGCTACAGGAGACGAATAGCATTCTTATCGCATTTCTTTGTAGGTACCTGCAGGATACGCACGAGCAAAAGCAGTAACTTGTTTTTCGGCTGCACCCTGCACCAAAAGCATATCGACGTATTCATTAATAAAATTTTCTCGGGCTTCCAGTCGCGTCAGGTGGTTAAAGTCCCACGAGTTTTCGACCGAGCCGCTCCTGAAGAGATGTAACATTTCATCGGTGTGCAGGCCCCCAGAAAAAATTCGACAGCTCCTGAGGCCTGTGAAGGACGATCTAGGGCTTAGAACGCCTGGAGTGTACATGGAACGATGTCAGTGTGGTTGTTAACTACGTCGGCCAAGCAGTACGCACTGTGGAGCAACGCCGGACGGAACACGAGAGGTGCTTACGCCTAGGCTATCGAGAAAAATCAGCCGTGGCAGAACACGCCTTAGAAAATGGACTCTGAATTCTATTCGACGAAACATCTGTCGTTATGAGGACGAAGGGATTTTGGGATAGCGTCATAAGAGAAGCTATTGAAATAAAAACATCTGAAAACACCATCAATAAGGACGGCGGTTTGCAGCTCAGCACAGCCTGGGACCCGGTCATCGCGAGGTTAAAACGGGCGCGACGGACGCGGGATGGAAACAGTACCATATATGGCGAGGAAGAGAGCACTAGTGACGTCACAGCCAGCAGCGCGGCTATATAACGACGCGGCCACGGCGACACAGAAGTCATTCCTACCACTTGATAATGACTGAGGAGAGCTCGGTGGAAAGCTCGTGGGACTTTATCCACCTGAGGCAGCTGGAAGCCCGAGACAAAAAAATTATTAATTCATAGAGCCGCGAAACCATGCATTCATTGTTTGTGTGCTCCACAGGGAAGCCACCCTACCACCCTACATGAACTTGCCCAGTTATAGTCGTGCACTGCTTGGTTAGTAGACAAACTTGTGCAGTTTTATAGATCCCACTGTTATATGATAGTCTATTGTCATATGACAAAATGATGTCCTGCTTATAAACGACGAGAATTGGGGAACGGACATCTAAAAACCAAAAAAGGAACCAGACGAGGATTCCATGTGGATGTGCGTGTGATGTACCAGCAGTCTACTCAGTGAGCTGCGGCGGCTGGTATGACAGTGTGAGGTGCTACACGTTGCTCTGTATGTTCCGATGCGCTGCGCCGTGTTACACTATTGCCAGCTGCTGGCTTTCATACATGTGCACCCAATCTGATTTTGTTAGATAAATTTTTGTCTTGAAACTGGATGAGGAATCGCATGCCGACCTCCAAGTGCGGCATTTTTTCTTCACACTGTGTATGATATCTAATGCCAATTATTTTTCTTTGTTTTCAATCTGTTTTTCTATAAACTTAACATTTTTTCGAAGTTCTGTCCTTTTTATATCCTAATATTCATTGCGCCTCACCCTGTATAATAAAGATGGTGGTGGAATTTACGAAAATCAACTTCCAAGCTAGCCGCTGGTGGCCAAGCGGTTCTAGGCGCTACTGTCTGGAACCGCGCGACCGCTACGGTCGCAGGTTCGAATCCTGCCTTGGGCATGGATGTGTGTGATGTCCTTAGGTTAGTTAGGTTTAAGTAGTTCTAAGTTCTAGGGGACTGATGACCTGAGATGTTAAGTCCCATAGTGCTCAGAGCCATTTGAACCATTCAACTTCCAACTTAATGATTTACCTTTGCTTAACATATTCTGTAGGTATTTGTTTGATTTGAATTCTAACTGATTTATCTCTGTAATCAGTAAAAACTGAACATATGTTATACGGAACGGTCTATTCGAATTAGTCTGCGCTATCATCGCCTAAAAAATTAACTATTCCTCCTGAAATACCCCGTATAACTGAGCGGAGACTTTATCTGCATGAACCCGTCCTTCTGTCACTTAGAAGGACCCGGGAACTATAATACGATGATGACAGAGTGCTGGAAATACCTTTTCAGACCTGCCGATGATACAAGTATAGCTATCACACCCAACAGACAAGAATTAACTAGTGAAATTGTAAACGATGTTTTTCAGAAAAGCATTAAGTGGTTCTCTGCAAATGGGCTCTCATTAAACGTTGACAAAACACAGTACATACAGTTCCACACAGTAAATGGGATGACACCATTAATAAACAGACTACGATCAGAAATCGGTAGCTAAGGTAGAGTATTCAAAATTTCCAGGTTTATGCATTGATGAGGGGTTGAACTGGAAAAAAACACACTGAGGATCTGCTGAAACGTTTCAGTTCAGCTACTTATGCTGTTAGGGTCATTTTGGGGATATACATCTCAGTAAATTAGCTTACCACGACTATTTTCATTCTCTGCTTTCGTATGGCATCATATTCTGGGGAACCTCATCATTAAGTAAAAGAGTGTTCATTGCACAAAAGCGTGTAATCAGAATAATTGCTGGAGCTCATCGAAGATCATCCTGCAGACACTTATTTAAAGAGCTAGAGATCTTCATTGTAGCCTCACAATATATATAATTATATATTCACTTATGAAATTTGTTATTAACAATTCGAACGAATTCAAACTTAATAGCAGTGTACATGGCTACAACACTACGAGAAAGGATGTTCTTCAGCCGGCCGCGGTGGTCTCGCGGTTCTAGGCGCGCAGTCAGGAACCGTGCGACTGCTACGGTCGCAGGTTCGAATCCTGCCTCGGGCATGGATGTGTGTGATGTCCTTAGGTTAGTTAGGTTTAAGTAGTTCTAAGTTCTAGGGGACTGATGACCACAGCAGTTGAGTCCCATAGTGCTCAGAGCCATTTGAACCATTTGAACCAAGGATGTTCTTCACTACTCAAGGTTAAATCTAACTTTGGCTCAGAAGGGGGTAAATTATGCTGCCACAAAAGTCTTTGGTCACTTACCTAATAGCATCAAAAGTGTGACAGGTAGCCATATAGCATTTAAAAGGAAATTAAAAGAATTTCTTAATGACAACTCCTTCTACTCATTAGATGAATTTTTGGATATAGTAAGTGGGTAATGTCCCCAACCCCCACAAAAAAAAGAAAAAAAATTAAGTGTCATGTAATATCTTGTGTAATGTAATATCTTGTATAGACACCTTTTATTAACCTGACACGTTCCACATCTTTACGAAGTGTCGTATTAATGATCTGTGGAACAAGTACTAATCTAATCTAATGGTTCAAATGGCTCTGAGCACTATGGGACTCAACATCTTAGGTCATAAGTCCCCTAGAACTTAGAACTACTTAAACCTAACTAACCTAAGGACATCACACACACCCATGCCCGAGGCAGGATTCGAACCTGCGACCGTAGCAGTCCCGCGGTTCCGGACTGCAGCGCCAGAACCGCACAATCTAATCTAATCTAATCCTCTAGCGTCATAACAATATCGTTACTATATTATAAGCGGTAGTTAATGGATGGTTGACAGATCCTAGATAATTTAGTCAATGAGCAGTATCCTATCTCAGCAGTCCAGGGATGTAAGATGCAGAACTTTGTTTCTTCGTGTCAATAATACTTAAAACAATGGCTTATAATTAACAGCAAGCTAATTTACTCTGTTGTTTATGTTTCAGAGACCCTGAGGAAATATCCGCCAGTCCCGATACTGAACAGAGTGTGTAATGCTGAGTACAAGATTCCTGACAGCGACGTAGTCCTGGACGAAGGAACCTCTATTATGATACCTGTGTACGGATTGCACCACGACCCAGAGTTTTACCCGGACCCTGAGCGCTTCGACCCCGAGAGGTTCTCAGAGGAGCAGAAGGCCCAGAGGCACCCCTACGTCTACCTGCCGTTCGGAGAGGGCCCACGCAACTGCATAGGTCAGTCCCGAAACAGAATGCGATATGTAACCTGACTACAGTGCGCTGAATCCCGTCTCATTAACACCACCCACAAACCTGAGATACACGTCACCCAAGTGGTTCGCTTGTCGCTTGCGTCGGAGTATGTGCGAGAGGGAGAATGGCGTCTTGCACCGACGGGACCAACGTTTGGCGTTTTCGTTCCCTTTTTGCGTTCACTTGACCTGTAGAAATGCAAATATCCAAGGAGCAGTGGACGGGAGTGCGTTCAAGAGTGCCAAACACCTCTTGCTGATTAGAGGAGTTTCAGTGAATGTAGGTGCAAAGTAAAAACGGTTTACTACCAGCTGATAGCTTTCTACGCAGTAGCTGCAGAACTGGCATATCAGATCCATCTACGAGTAGGTCAAGATGGTCTATGGCTACTTTTACAGACTCAGAATAGTCTGTCTGAGATAGTCTCGACCACCTCTTATGCAGGTTCATTTTTTAGTCAATGAGTAATTTGAGAACTGTTTCACTCAACGATGTGCTTAATCTTCTCTTTTATGTAACCGGTAATTTATGTTTAGAGTACTGACGAAGCGTTCACAAGACGCTTTTACATTCATAACCAATTTTCTATTTCATTTTTTTTTCTAGAGAGTACAGCAACGATATTAGTTGCAGGTGCTTACAGTTTGGGAGCTGATTCGATAACTTCCTCCAAAGCCTGATTTCTTTCACCACAAGTCCGAATAAATCATAGGCTTTCCATTTACATTCTACAGTAAAATTATCTCCTCTTCTTATTCACAAATGTGTTTCTTTTTTCTTCTTGAATGTTATTCTAGTCTCCCCATTCCGTTTTTGCTGTACATACCCTTTGTGTCTCTCTCTATGACATAATTTTATCACGTTTTCTTCATCACTTCACCATGCTGCTGTCACTTATGAAGACATCGCAGTCACGGACAGAGATAAAAGTGTACGTATTTATACCAACTGTCTTTCTCGTATTCATTATATTTGTCCATATCAGGTCTGATGACGTATTAACCACATGGTGCTTCCCATTGCCTTGTCAAGGCTCTGCGTAATCACTCCAACTTTCTTCACAACCGTTTTGAATCTTTAAAAACTGAATACAGCATTTCTATAATGGGTTACCTCTGACTGCAATTATCACTATCTCCTCTGAAAATTGAATCTCATACCGTTTCAGTAATCTGCATAATAACATAATGGCATCCGTCCATCCTTGAGGGATGATGGTGTAGCATGCTTGGTTTAGAGTCTGCAGCGTCTGCTGTGGCTAAAAAGTCCCACTCGATAGTGGCATTCCCTACTGCAGTTTGGACATGTGAAATTTGAGGGACTTCGAACAGAAGCCGCTCTGTCTCTTCGCTTTGTCCTCTTCCTGATTTTTTCCTGTGTGCGTTCATCCTCTGAGAGCTTGACGCCGTTGCGCACAGTTACTCGCCACTTGACACGGTCATCTGCACTGCTTTCCCAGCGACTTGGATTGATTCTTGTCTTGGTCAGGTCTCTCTTGCAGACATCCCTGAAACGAAGATGCGGTCGTCCCACTGGCCTCACACCTTCCTGAAGTTTGCCGTACAGCAGCTGTTTCGGTATCCGTTCAGGATGCATGCGCCTGACATGTCCCAACCACCTTAGACGTCGATGACTCAGGAGTGCAAAGATGCTGGTTGTGCTTGCACGATGAAAGACTTCGGTGTTGGGTACTCTATCTCTCCAAGAGATCTGAAGGATCTTCCCGAGACAGCGGAGATGGAAGCTGTTGAGCCGAGATTCATGCCTAGAAAGAGTTGTCCATGTCTCACAGCTATAGAGAAGGGTGCTTATAACACAAGCGTTGTAGACTTTTAATTTAGTTTTTGTGGTAAGCAGTCCGTTGTTCCATACTCTGTTTTTCAATCTAGCCATGACAGATGATGCCTTTGCGATTCTGTTAGTAAGTTCAGTGTCCATGGACAAGTTGCTACATATTGTAGATCCCAAGTAGGTAAGGTCATCAACTATCTGGAGAGGATTGCCATCAAAGCTAATGGATGGAAGGTTGGTAGTGCTCTGCGCCATGATCTTAGTCTTTTGAAGGCTGATGAGTAGACCAAACTTTTCACAGGCATTTGATAATTTGTTGGTTATATACTACAGCTCATCTTCTGTGTTCGCTACTAGAGCTGCATCGTCCGCATATAACAACTCACGGATAACAACTGTATTAACTTTGGTCTTGGCCTTGAGGCGGGCAATGTTGAAAAGATTTCCATCGGACCTCGTATGTAGATACACTCCCTCCTCACAGTCTTCAAAGGCAAATCTGAGCAGAAGGGAAAAGAAAATCCCAAATAACGTAGGAGCTAACACACACCTCTGTTTCACACCGCTATTAACATGGAATGCTTCTGATGTTTTACCGTTGAAGCAAATTGTTGCTTGTGTTTTCTCATGGAAAGAGACAATTATCTGTAGTAGTTTAGGTGGGCATCCAATCTTCTGCAACAGTTTGAAAAGCCCTTTTCTGCTCACTAAATCAAACGCTTTAACAAGGTCAATGAAAGCAATATAATGTGGTCTCTGCTGCTCACGACATTTCTCTTGCAGCTGTCTTAAGGAGAAGATCATATCTACAGTTGATTGGCCGGGCCTGAAGCCACACTGAGATTCTGGGTAGATTCTGGAAGCTAAGATCTGTAATCACATTAGGATGATTCTTGCATATGCTTTCTCGGCTACACTTAGTAATGAAATGCCTCGGTAATTGTTACAGTCACTTCTGTTCCCTTTCTGTTTATATAGAGTAACTATCCTCGAATTCTGCATACTCATTGGGACATAACCTTCTTCCCAGCTGGTTGTAATAAGTGAATATAAATGTTTGAGAAGAACAGACTTGTTATACTTAATAACCTCTGCAGGGATCCCATCTTCACCTGGGGCCTTTCCGTTAGCAAGAGAATCTATTTCTCTACTAAGTTCTTCCATAGTAGGCATTGCATCTAGTTCTTCCATAACTGGCATTTGTTTGATGGCGTCACATGCATCCTTGCTAACTTCATTCTCGGCTGCATACAACTCGAGGCAGTGTTCAACCCAGCGTTCCATTTGTTTGCCTTCATCAGTAATGACTTCACCCGTGTTGGACTTCAGAGGAGCTGTTTTTCTGACAGTTGGTCCAATCGCTTTCTTAATACCATCGTACATTGCCTTAGCATTCCCAGAGTCAGCCGCTTTCTGTATACCTGCACATAAATTCAGCCAGTAGTTATTTGCTCATCTCCTGGATGTTTGCTGTGCCCTGTTCTTTGCTTTTCGTAGGTCATCTCGAGTTCTTTCATTTGGGTTTCTTTTGTAAGCAAGCAGGGCTTTCCGTTTAGCCTCAGTGACTGGTTCCATTTCTTCCAAATTTTGCTCGTACCAGTCCTTATTTCTTTTTCCTTTTATTCATAAAAGGAAAAGTAATCTGCACTGAGGCAACAAAAGTCATGGGATAGCGATTGGCACATTATATACAGGTGGCGGCAGTATGGCGTACACAAGGTATAAAAGGGCAGTGCATTAGTGGAGCTGTCATTTGCACTCAGGTGATTCTTGTGAAAAGGTGTCCCACGTCAGTATGGCCGCACAGAGGGAGTTAACAATCTTTGAACGCGGAATGATAGTTGGAGCTAGAGGCATGGGACATTCGATTTCACAAATTGTTATGTAATTCAATATTCCGAGATCCACAATGTCAAGAGTATGCGGAGAACACCTAATTTCAGGCATTATCTCTCACTACAGACAACGCGATGACTGATGGCCTTCACTTAACTACCGACACCAGCGGCGTTTGCGTAGTCAGTGCTAACAGACAAGCAACATTGCGTGAAGTAATTGCAGAAATCAATGTGGTACGTACGACGAACGTATCCGTCAGGACAACACTGCGATATTTGGCGTTAATGGGTAATGGCAGCAGAGGACCGACGCGAGTGTGCAAACAGCACGACATCGGCCGCAGCACTTCTGGGCGAGACCATACTGGTTGGACCATTGCCAAATGGAAAACCGTGTCCTGGCCGTATGAGTACCGATTCCAGTTGATAAGAGCTGATGGTAAGGTTCGAGTATGACACAGGTCCCATGAAGCCATGGACCCAAGTACTGACCAAGGCAGTGTCCAAACTGGTGGTGGCTCTATAATTGTGTGAGCTGTGATCCTCTGGTCCAACGGAACCGATCATTGACTGGAGATGGTTCTGTTCGGCTACTTGGAGACTATTTGCAACCATTCATGGGCTTCACTTTCCCGAACATGTCACAGGGCGACAATGTTCGAGACTGTTTCGAAGAACATTCTGGACAGTTCGAGCGAATGATTTGACCACCCAGATCGCCCGACATGAGTCCCATTGAGTCTTCAGGTTTTCGCGGCGCAATGACTGCTCCATTAAGTTTCGGGAATGCAGCCGCATGTATTCTGCTTCTTCTTCTAATATTTCGGCTGTATACCTTTCAGCCATCTTCAGAGAGAGCCGTACGACTGACGCTCCAGCGCTCGCTCCATCCTTTTAAACTCGCGGACCGCGCCACTGCGCATGCGGCCACAGATAAACAAGGCGCCAGTGATGTTGATTGGCGGCAAAGACGTACAATATGCATGAGTTACGTCTGTGACTGCGCATTCGATCCATGCTGGGAGGTCGATATATTACTGGGAGCTGAACTGTAGCGACGTCTTTGTAAGTTCAATATTGAAAGTGCCGGATTCCATGATTTATCTAATGTGAAACCGCTGTCTCTATTAATTAAATTCTTTGTCAAGAGGATTTCAATGGCCTCTTTTACTACGGAGTCCCAGAAAGATGAAACAGAAGCCAGAATTTCGACATTTTCATATACCATAGAGTGACCAGAATCAATACAATGCTCTGCCACAGCCGATTTATTGGGTTGTAAGAGCCGAGTGTACCTGCGATGTTCCGTACACCTCTCTTGGACTGTACGATTCGTTTGTCCGATGTATGAAAGGCCACATTCACATGGTATCTTGTAAACTCCAGGCTTGCGGAGTAGTAAGTCATCTTTAACGGAACCCAGGAGTGAAGCCGTCTTCGCCGGTGGAAGAAAAATCACTTTTACTTTATGTTTAGTGAGGATCCGTCCTATTTTGGATGAAAGGCTTCCCACATACGGCAGGTAAGCCATGGATTTAAATGTTTCCTCGTCATCTTCTGCATTCCTTATGGACACCTTAGGTTTTATTTGTAGTGCCTTACGTATCTGTTGTGGAGAATACCCGTTGTCCTCAAAAACTCTCTTCAGATGTAAAAGTTCGTCTTTTAAACTACTTTCATCAGATATGACGTGTGCTCGGTGTACCAAAGTTCTTAGAACACTACTCGTCTGCGAAGGATGGTGACAGCTATTTGCATGTAAATATAAGTCCGTATGGGTCGGTTTCCGATATACTGCATGACCCAAAGTGCCATCTTCTTTGCGCCGAACCAAGACATCCAAAAATGGAAGACATCCCTCCTTTTCCACTTCCATTGTGAACTGAATTTGTCCATGGATAGAATTCAGATGGTTTAAGAAGTCCTGCAATTTGTCCTCGCCATGGGGCCACACTACAAAGGTATCATCAACGTACCTCCAAAAAACTGTAGGCTTCAAACTAGCAGACTCCAGGGCCTTCTCCTCGAAGTCCTCCATAAATAAATTGGCCACCAAGGGTGACAAAGGACTACCCATGGCAACACCGTCAGTCTGTTCAAAAAAGTCGTTATTAAATAAAAAGTATGTGGAGGTCATCACATGGTGAAACAAAGCTAAAATCTCCTTATCAAAACTTTTTCCAATGAGATCTAAAGATTCAGAAAGAGGTACCTTAGTAAATAGCGACACTACATCGAAGCTGACTAATAGATCAGAGGTGTTCAGTTTCAAAGATTTTAATTTGCCAATGAAATCTGCAGAGTTCCTTATATGATGATCACATTTTCCCACAAGCGGCCTCAATAGTGACGTCAGGTGCTTGGCACAATCATAGTTGGGAGAACCAATATTGCTCACAATAGGACGTAGAGGAACGTCTTTCTTATGGATCTTTGGGAGTCCATAAAGCCTTGGAGGCACTGCACCACTTGGTTTCAGTCTTCGTATGACTTCCGGTGGAAATGGGGAGGCATTCAAAAGCGACGCCGTCTTCCTTACCACCTTGTTGGTGGGGTCCTTACTGATCTTCCGGTACATACTATCATTCAATAAGCTGTATATCTTATCATGATAGTCGTCACGTGACATTAAGACAGTGGCATTACCTTTATCAGCAGGCAGAACCACCGTTTCGGTATCTTGGCGGAGCATACGTAGTGCAGTCCTCTCTGCCACAGATATATTGCTTCTTTGTGGGCGAGCCTTCATAACAGCTCGACACGTTTCGCGTCTTATTTCATCTGCAGAATCCGTAGAAAGTGGTCGAACAGCTTCTTCAACGGCACTGATGAATGCAGGTATAGGCAAAACCTTTGGCGTGGGTGCAAAATTCAGTCCTTTGCTTAAGACCATCATCGTAGCATCGTCGAAATCTCTATCCGTCATATTAATGACGGAGCGTCGAATGATACTTTCTTGCTGTGGAGATGGCTCAAGTCGGCTGAACTTTGCAGTCTGTCTTGATGTCGCTACCTCACGAACCCAGTCTGATTTGGCCCATGTTGTACCATCTATCCAGTTCCAAGAGTTGCTGGGTAACTCCACAGACATCTTCAGGTGCAGACGATACAGTTCTTGAGAAACAAGATCCAGCTTCCTTCGTGTAAAGACAAAGAATTTAATTAATAGAGACAGCGGTTTCACATTAGATAAATCATGGAATCCGGCACTTTCAATATTGAACTTACAAAGACGTCGCTACAGTTCAGCTCCCAGTAATATATCGACCTCCCAGCATGGATCGAATGCGCAGTCACAGACGTAACTCATGCATATTGTACGTCTTTGCCGCCAATCAACATCACTGGCGCCTTGTTTATCTGTGGCCGCATGCGCAGTGGCGCGGTCCGCGAGTTTAAAAGGATGGAGCGAGCGCTGGAGCGTCAGTCGTACGGCTCTCTCTGAAGATGGCTGAAAGGTATACAGCCGAAATATTAGAAGAAGAAGCAGAATACATGCGGCCGCATTCCCGAAACTTAATGGATGAGTCCCATTGAATATTTATGGGCCACAATCAACAGTTCGTGCACAAAATCCTGCATGGGGAACATTTTCGCAACTATGGACGGCAATAGACGCAGCATGGCTCATTATTTCTGTGGGGACTACCAACGACTTGTTGAGTCCATGTCACATCGAGATGCTTCACTATACTGTCTAAAAGGAGGTCCGACACGATGTTAGGAGGTATCCCATAATTTTTGTCATCTCAGCGTATTTCATCTGTTTTAATCACTTACAAAGTATAACGAAAAAGAAATTATAAAATGTTTGATAGCCGTTTTAGTAGACATGAGAGAGTCTGTTCTTTTTCATTTAGTGTTATCCATGTTAAAGTGAGCGAAAGTTATCAAAATACTTGCGAATAATCTAGGCCCAGTATTCACCTAGTCTGATGTGAGAAACCGCCTAAAGACTACATCCAGCCTTACCGATACACCAAGCCTCGCCATTAATCCATCGGGCGGATTCGATACAGGGCTGGTGCACCTCCACATCCCAGAAAAGGCGGTTTGGCCCGCAGGGCTATCCAGGCATGTGTTCAGGGATGTTGAACGATTCAATGTCAGCAAGAGACACGAAACTCACAGAAGCTTAATCCGTATACCCGTATACTGTATAACAGTAAACAGTCAAGCGCCGCTTAATGCTTACGGCAGCTGAATTCATTTAAGCAAATTAAAAAGAAAGTCTCTACAAGCAGCTACAACCTCCTGAGTTACATTAAATAGCTACTGTTTACCTCCTATTTACAGCTTAATAATTTACTGATTACATCGACATTTAGAAAAAGATAGATTGCCTACATTTTTAAATACTTAGTCCTATAACAGTACATTACAACTTGGCACAAAACTTCACAATAAATACTGCTACTTGTCATGGAGCTAAAAGAACTTTTCAGTCCCAGAATCTAGATCTCCAGGTAATACGTACAAAGACTGAGTCATGAGGTATGTTCCTAATGTTCTTTTGGACTGGTTGAACTTGCTTTCTGTTAGACGGTAGCTTGTCCAATACCATTGCAACACAGTACATCACTCCACTGAACTGTAGACGAGGGGACAAAGTCTACATGAATATTATTTTTGTGTCTTGCATTCTCATTGTGTAGGTCGCAGTTCAGCTGAAACTGACTCGCTTCTACTGAAGAAAACACTTCAGTTATTTGAAACTCACTATCCCAGAAGATAACTCCACATGAAAACAAGGTGTGAAACTGTGCAAGACAACCCAACACTCCTGTTTGTAGTTCAGTACAACGAGAGGTGCTTCTATGGTCAAAACATGCTGACCTTATTGGTTAGTTTATCTGTTGACTCCTTTTAACTTACCAGCCAACTGGACTTTTACACAGACGGTTCGATTTAGACAGGACCATTAATGTCTACTTCTGGTGGTAATAAGTTATTTTTGCTTGTTTGCCATCTAATAATATGTGTCTTTATGATGTTAAAACCTACACTGTTATCTGTCGACCATCGGTAGATCTTTTCAGCTATCATTTGAGCTGGGTCTGGTGAGGCTGTGTTTGGACTGGTGACTAGTATACGTGTGCCAATTTATAGTTTACAACAGACATTTAAAGT
Source organism: Schistocerca nitens (assembly GCF_023898315.1). Taxonomy (NCBI): domain Eukaryota; kingdom Metazoa; phylum Arthropoda; class Insecta; order Orthoptera; family Acrididae; genus Schistocerca; species Schistocerca nitens. Next base: position 601,155,790 of record NC_064619.1, on the reverse strand, counting down.
CATTGGAAAGCCATTTATGTGGTATCAGAAGAGTGGGTAGAGTACTCCTTGTGAGACCCTAGATGTTACGTTCTGAGACGTTTCATGCCTATGACGCAGTCTGTTAATATGAGTCTCTGCTTTTTATTATGAAGGTAAACCTATCCATGCCAGAGGAATGCTATTAATGGCATGACACTTTAGTTTGTAAAGTCCAATTTTGTGGTCGACACAAAGACTTTGGCAAATTACAAAATACAGCAATAGGATAACTTTTCTTGTTTAGTTCTTCCAGGCCTTCATTCTGAGGCCTTATATTCCTCTCTCTTTCTTTACAAAAATCAAATTGAGAGGCCCTTAACAAGTTCTGTTCAGCTAAGTGTATCGATATACTACTGTAGATCACTTCCTGAAACACTTTTGATAATACTGGAAGGAGTGAAATAGGTCTGTGATTGGAGATGGTTTGATTATCTCCAGTTTCATGGATGGTTGTTATACACTCCTGGAAACTGAAATAAGAACACCGTGAATTCATTGTCCCAGGAAGGGGAAACTTTATTGACACATTCCTGGGGTCAGATACATCACATGATCACACTGACAGAACCACAGGCACATAGACACAGGCAACAGAGCATGCACAATGTCGGCACTAGTACAGTGTATATCCACCTTTCGCAGCAATGCAGGCTGCTATTCTCCCATGGAGACGATCGTAGAGATGCTGGATGTAGTCCTGTGGAACGGCTTGCCATGCCATTTCCACCTGGCGCCTCAGTTGGACCAGCGTTCGTGCTGGACGTGCAGACCGCGTGAGACGACGCTTCATCCAGTCCCAAACATGCTCAATGGGGGACAGATCCGGAGATCTTGCTGGCCAGGGTAGTTGACTTACACCTTCTAGAGCACGTTGGGTGGCACGGGATACATGCGGACGTGCATTGTCCTGTTGGAACAGCAAGTTCCCTTGCCGGTCTAGGAATGGTAGAACGATGGGTTCGATGACGGTTTGGATGTACCGTGCACTATTCAGTGTCCCCTCGACGATCACCAGTGGTGTACGGCCAGTGTAGGAGATCGCTCCCCACACCATGATGCCGGGTGTTGGCCCTGTGTGCCTCGGTCGTATGCAGTCCTGATTGTGGCGCTCACCTGCACGGCGCCAAACACGCATACGACCATAATTGGCACCAAGGCAGAAGCGACTCTCATCGCTGAAGACGACACGTCTCCATTCGTCCCTCCATTCACGCCTGTCGCGACACCACTGGAGGCGGGCTGCACGATGTTGGGGCGTGAGCGGAAGACGGCCTAACGGTGTGCGGGACCGTAGCCCAGCTTCATGGAGACGGTTGCGAATGGTCCTCGCCGATACCCCAGGAGCAACAGTGTCCCTAATTTGCTGGGAAGTGGCGGTGCGGTCCCCTACGGCACTGCGTAGGATCCTACGATCTTGGCGTGCATCCGTGCGTCGCTGCGGCCCGGTCCCAGGTCGACGGGCACGTGCACCTTCCGCCAACCACTGGCGACAACATCGATGTACTGTGGAGACCTCACGCCCCACGTGTTGAGCAATTCGGCGGTACGTCCACCCGGCCTCCCGCATGCCCACTATACGCCCTCGCTCAAAGTCCGTCAACTGCACATACGGTTCACGTCCACGCTGTCGCGGCATGCTACCAGTGTTAAAGACTGCGATGGAGCTCCGTATGCCACGGCAAACTGGCTGACACTGACGGCGGCGGTGCACAAATGCTGCGCAGCTAGCGCCATTCGACGGCCAACACCGCGGTTCCTGGTGTGTCCGCTGTGCCGTGCGTGTGATCATTGCTTGTACAGCCCTCTCGCAGTGTTCGGAGCAAGTACGGTGGTTCTGACACACCGGTGTCAATGTGTTCTTTTTTCCATTTCCAGGAGTGTATAAGACATATAAGTCTACTAGGAAATATGTCCTAGGTCACTGATTGATTACAAAGATACGAGGTGCGGCTAGAAAGAAACCGGACTGATGCTGGAAAAAAACATTTATTTACAATTATTTACAATTTCATGTTATCTCCTTCAATGTACTCTCCTCCTCGGTCTCTACACCGCTCCATACGAATTTTCCACTGTTCACAGCAATGCTGCAGATCATTTTCGGTAAGTCCATACATTACTTCCGTCGCTTTTTCTTTTACTGCTTCAACAGTCTCAAATCTAGTTCCTTTCAAAGCTGACTTGACTTTAGGGAAAAGAAAAAAGTCACAGGGGGCCAAATCAGGTGAGTAGGGTGGATGATCTAAGATGGGAATGTTGTGTTTTGCCAAAAACGTCTTCACTGACAACGCACTGTGAGCTGGGGCATTGTCTTGGTGAAGGATCCATGACTTTTTCTCCACAAATCGTTCCGTTTTCTCCGTACTCGCTCACGTAGGGTAGCCAGGACGCTAATGTAGTAATGCTGATTCACTGTTTGTCCCTCTGGTACCCAATCAATGTGCACAATCCCTTTGATGTCAGTTTTTGCTGACAATGGTCTGCCAGTGCGAGTGTCATCACTGGTGTCTTCGCGGCCATCTTTAAATCGTTTAAACCACTCAAACACTTGTGTTCGCGATAAACAATCATCGCCGTACACTTGTTGTAACATTACAAACGTTTCACTTGCAGATTTTCCTAGTTTGAAACAAAATTTGATGTTAACACGCTGTTCTTTCTGTACACTCAACATTTTCCGACGCACAGACAAACGTCAACTACTTAAAACAGACGCCACGGGCAGACTGAGTGCAGGAGGCAGATGAAACTCGAGCAGTAGGCGGAGCGAGAGTCACGTGACAGGCCACGCGACTTTCAGCCTTATTGCATTCGTTTTATTGTTTCACCAGTACTAGTCCGGTTTTTTTCTAGCCACACCTCGTAGCTTAGCAGTAATCCTATCAAGTCAACAAAAGATTTTAATATTCTTCTAGAACCATCAACATAGCCAGAAGTACTATTACATTTTAGTTACAAGACGGATTTAGTAATCTCCTTAGGAGTTGTGGTTTTGAAACTAATGTTTGTTGCTGGTGCATGCAGTGTGTGCACAAGTAAATTTAATGTACCTGTATTTAATTATTTACTAATGGGTGCAAGGTTTGCTCCCACTGTGAGGAAATATTCATTGAATTTGGTGACCAATTACTTGAAAGTGCAATTATTTCTGACAGAGCTATTTTCTAGGGTGACAGTTCCATTTAGGCCTTTCTTTTTGTTTGTTTCTTGCTCAGTATTATTTCAAATAGTTTTATTTACCTATTCGTGTAGCGTCTCATTTTTTGTAAATGCCGCACGTGTTTCCATTTGTTTTCATAACCGAGTGGAAGATTTTATACAATGGAGTTTCAGGTCTTGACTGCAGCTTGTTCTCTGAATTAAGTAGAGCTCTCTCTTCCTAGCACAAGATACTTTAAAACCATGAGCTATCCATCAACTATCCTAACTTCTGTTCAATTTTAGCTTGGTTTGTTTTTGGTGGGAAACCAAATTTTGGAGGAATATGTTTAAAAAAGAACGACATTTTTCACATTCATGGTCTGCTTTATAGAGTTTTCCCAATCTTTTTGTAGTTGTGCGATATAATACAATACTTTTCTCCTGTGATCTGTAGCTAAGTGGTCAGCATATTTTATTGTTAGCATTTGACCATCACGGTCAGATAAACGATTGACCATATGTTGTACAGCTAAATCATTGTAAGTTGTTGGATCTAAAATCAAACTGACCATGGCTGTCGCACTATGACCTTCAGTCCTCCTGCGGAATTTTGCTGGGCATCAACAATTCAAGATACTCTCCGCTGGTACCATTTGACAGAAGGTCGAAGTTAAACCTCCACAGACAATGATTGCTCCAGAATGAATCTTTCACTCTGCAGCGAAAAGTGCTCCGTTTTGAAACTTCCTGACAGATTAAAGCCGTGGGTCGGATCGGGACTTGAACCCAGAACCTTGCCATCTATAGGCAATGCTCTTACTAAGTGAGCAATCTAGGTACGACTCTCGACTGTCCATCATAGTTCCTCTTCTGCCAGCACTATTCTCCTACTTCCTGGATAGTGCAGAGGGTAACAGCATTGTCCGTTAATGGCAAGGAACTGGGTTCAGGTCCCGATCCGATACACAGCTTTGATCTGCAAGAAAGTTGTATGACGACCCATTTCTCGAAAAAATCTGTGACTCTTTTCAAAAAGTCCCAGGAGTCTTCCTTCTACATTAATATTTTTTTATTGTTTCAGGTATGCGATTTGGACTGCTACAGACCAAAGTCGGCCTTACAAACATACTATCAAACTACAAGGTAGAACCGTGCGAGAAGACCGTTCGCCATTTGTCCTTCGAACCCAGATCAGGCATCCTCAAATCGAAAAGCGGTATCCAGCTGAGGCTTAGGAAGAGAAACAAAGTGTAGTGCTTGTTACGTATTATTGGATGTTTTATGAAAACACAATACTTAAAAATTATCATAATTGTACATTGTGTAATAAAGACAATATATCTGGTTCAATGCTTCTTTCTACATTGATCGTATTAAAAACAAACAAATGCTGGAAATAACTTCCGTAAGTTACATAAATCAATGGACAGATCCCACTTGCCATAGCTTTCGCAGACTAATGTGCCTGTACGGCACCAGAAATTTGTATTCTGTTGATAATTTAAGTTATGTAGAAATTCAGCTGCCTTATGCTTTGCAACAATGCAACAAACAGACAATATGAGCAGCGACTATTTGTAATTATAACAAAATCTGAATAAAATAAAACACTGCTGCCAGTTATTTATGTACCATATTTTAAGAGCATATGTTCAACAATGAAGACGTGTAAATTCTATTCTTCTTTACACTTGCTTACTCGCTAGTCCGCACTACAGTCCTAGAAGAATCTTGGCCTCCTTTGTAACCAGATTCCGTTGGTTTCTCTCCATTGTTTTCCTTCTCCAGTTCCTGATTTCCATTTCCCTGAAGTTCTCTTCCGTAACTTCTAGCGATCTTTTCCCGTGTCTTCCTCTTCTCCTTCTTCCCTCGGTATTCCTTGTAACACTTTCTTAATACTTCGAGCTGCTGGCGTACTCTGTACATTGACGAGCTCATATTATTTTTTCTTGCCTGATTTGTACTACAGTCCTCATGTGGCGAAAAGTGTCTGTAGATCTCCGTTTGTCCTTATTCTCCCCCCTTCTTCCTCTCTCAACGCCCCAAATAACTTTCTCAACATATTTTCCAATCTTACAAACAATCGTTCTTCCTTTGTAGTCATCACCCAGCCTTCGGATCCTTACATTCCTATAGATCTTAATATAATGAAATATGTTTTGATTTTTGTATTCCTACTAACATTTCTGGACTTGAATATACTATGCAAGGAATAATATAATCGTGTTGTACTTGCTATCCTTCCATGAATTTTCACTGTTGTCCAGTTATCTTCTGTTATTATCGGACCTGGATACTTTTCCTTATACAGACATTAATTAGCTTTCGGTTAGATAATGTAAGTCGCTAATAGAAATTTTCGTGCATGATAAATTATTAATACACGTTGCACTGTTAACAAATGAATTATTACATTGTCGTTGCGATTACTGGAATGTTTTAACATAACATGCTCATAAAGTTATTTAATGGTAATGAGTATAGTGCCAAGAAATGAAATGAAACCGCGAAATCTTTGGCCATGGGTTAGATGTATTCAATGTTTATCCAACACACACAAATTGTCTCACTTGTACCGCAATAACCTTCTAATGCACAGAAGAGAAAGACCATGACAAAAAGATTGCTGAAAGTATGATCTATTCTGCATACAACTGCACAAAGCAGACAGCTTCAACCTTAATATTTTGCTCTGCTCAATAAATTATTATGTAGCGTGTTTGTTGTGGTATCCGAGAAAAATATAAACAGAAGGATAGCGTTTGGAAATACAGGCGCCAAGTTGCAGTCGAACAGTGCTAATGCTCGCGAGCCATCACACAGACAGAGTGTCCAATCCTCTGGCGACCAACATGTTTTTTTTTTTTGTTCAGAATGCGTGTACCATGTACTAGCACGTAGCGTCACAACATGAAATACATTGGGCTGTCGGCTATAAAATGTATCGATGTGACAAGTGACACCAACGCAGAACATCTAGCTTGTCATTTGGTCCATGGCTGAAGCGAATAACATTTCTTTGTCTGTGTAGGGTCTCTAGCTAATTTGAAAATCTTTGTGCAGCGAAAGTATGACCAGCTTGCCGGTGACCGGTACTTTCTCAGGCTACTATTCCTGGGGTCAAATTGTTCTGCATTATAGACTTCTTTACGAAGGCGCTTCTGAACACCTTCGCTCCAAAATTTGCTGAGGAAAGTGCTCAGACTCCTCATACGTTCGACACTTATCAACCATTTCGGTTCCCCATATTGCCGATTCGCCACCTATATATCCGGTAACAAATTGGATACGCTATCAGTCCACGAATTTGGAAAAATGCCAGAGAATCCACGAAGAAAAACAATTGGGTGGATATTTCGTTTTTCCGGGTTAAAGGTTTGAAAAACTCGATGCTTTATCATGCTTTCTTCCTTCATCATTTTTACTACTGAGTCAGATTCTTGGTTTCGGTGACTAACTGGAATATGTGGTGGTGAAGTGTGTTCATTAGATACAACAGGTATTCGGAATTGCCGAAATAATTCATCTTCTTCCTCTGACGCTAAAGAGTTAGGATAATTCGGTCTTTGTATTCGGGAACTACTACTCACTTGTGCCTTCAGGTTATTTAGTTGTTCCGTTACCTCTTGCTTCCAATTTGGTAATTCTTGCTGAAGGGTACGCCTAATGCTACCGAGTTCAGACATTACGGTATCTCCGGAGCTTCCAGGAGCTGACAAGATACCAAGAGTGGTTGCTTTCACAGTCTCTACCAGGTCTTTGTTAATTTTATCTTCTACAAATTTGTCCTTTCCAGCAATCCAGTTCTCATACTTTTCTCTAAATTCTTTCTCATGACTATCCAGTCTCTCCTTTACTTTCGTTTCAGTTTCCAGAGTCAAGTTTGACATTCCCTCGGTTAGTTTTTCTACCTGAGTAGTTACTCTGTCTAACCTGTGATTAACCGTGGTTACGGTGGAGTCAAGATTCTTGGTTGCGTTTCGGATGTCAGCTGTCTCGCATTGCATGGTAGCTAAAGTGTCATTCAGTTCGAAAATTATTCCACTTCGCATTTGAGAAACAGCATCCTTAACTTGCTTTGTTACTTCTTTGGCTACGTTTTCTCTAACAGTTTTTATTTCTTCGCTTACTGTAGAAAGTTTATCTTCAATTACTGTAGAAAGTTTATCTTCAAGCGAGGCTAAGATTTGTCTATTTTCCTCTTTCAATTGGCGATTTCCGTCCTGCATCATTTGACTTATTTGACTCAGTAGCTGTTTCAATACATCGTCTGTCACTAGCCCTGAATTGCTTTCACCTGCCTCCCTTGTAACCGGTGTATGGCTACGACTACTAGTGGCAGAAACTATGCTGGCATTGCCTAGTTCAGTACCGGTAACATTATGGTGTGAGGCACCAAACTCCGTAAGATTTCCCACTTCACTTTCTACAATTGTTTCGATTGGTGTCTCAGTCCTACTAATTGTCGTGCGAGACCGTAAGCGACGGGACACTTCACTCGTTTCATTCTGTTCATTTGAATCTAGTGATGACATTTTATCGTCTGCCATAGCTCACTTATTTACAAACAGTAAGTCAATGAAGTTCGTTTGAGCTAAGGCCGTCAGCTGTCGACAGAGATGTAATTTATCGGTTGCGAGTCGGTTGTCACTGCTACGTCCAAGATCGGAATGTCGGGAGATGCACATCACGAGAACAAGAGACTATTCTGGACCGTAAAGAAAGTATGGCTGCACACTGGTCAAAATAAATGAAAACTAAGGCTGGTCAGCTTCGTGAACAGGCAGCGAACATTTAAAAACAAATGATATGCAATACACAACAATGGAATTTAAACAATACTTGAAGAAATTACCAATCTACTAAATGCAATCTACTGAATTCAAAGCAAATTTTTACAGCAACTACTAAAGATCGTCACAAATTGATTAATGTCAGCTGAAATTAAGGAAGCTTGGCTATGGCTAACGAAATTTTAACTTACGTTGCTGATGACTGCCTTGGGCGTAGCAACTAGATTTTCGCACAAATTCGGCTCCAAAAAAAAAAAAAAAAAAAAATATCTCTTCCGTAATTTACTCTGAATATCTCGTTTCTTTCGCTCAATGGAAATTTTATTGGATGGTGTTTGATGCCATGTAACAAATAAAAAGCACAAGATTAGCTACAATTCTTTATGAATATTCCCACAATGCGTATCTTATATAAATTTTTATTCCTTTGAGTTTTTTTTTTTTAATTCGCGTCCCTGTTCGGGCGCCAATTATAACGATATGTTTACGTAATGTGTATACATAAACATACAGTTATAAATGTCCCCGTTCGTAGTCGCTAATTATAACAATATGTTTACTTTTTTGCTGTAACATATAGCTATAATCAGCGATGGAAATATATTTGCGAACGCCGACCGTTTCTTGTTGGATCGTCTGATCAGTCGGAAGTTGCATTGCAGAGGAGAGTAAATGCCTATTCAAAATATAATAATTTTTGGATAGCTCAACACGAATTTCCTAAGGGACCGTAGTTTATCATGCATTTACCAGTAGAATATGGCACGGAGAAAATATTTCGCCGCATACAACTTCCGTCCGATTTCGACGAAAGAATTCGTGACTGTGAACTCTCTATTTGGCAGAAACATAAAGAAAATTAAATAACTTCATGAAGGAGTGAGACATAGATTCTATATTAAATAAATAGTCCATACACCAGTTCCATTTAACTCTGAATTTATGGCAATTAATAGATGAACTTACTCTGCAATGAAGGATTTAACATGGATGCCGTTTTGACTGGCACTTCTCTTCTCGTAATGAAAATAATTCCTTTGACGTTTACACATACAAGTCGCACAATAAATTTACTGCTATGCAGTATTGCACTTTTAGTATTGCACTTTTACTTTACACTAAAATAATATTATTTTTAACGATAATAATGCGATGGCAAGACATGCGCGTCCGACACAAGTTACAAGAGACAAGAGAAGAATGAGCAACTGTTCGTCGAGAATATCTCGTACATTTAAAAAAAAAAAAAAATGTGTAAAAGTGTTCTTCTTCTGTCCGTTTTTCGCGCCGCGGTTTTCAAAGTCAATAACTCACTGCATCTCTGACGGCGCTTCGACAATAAACAAGTTACGTCACAGGTCGTTCACCTTTTACATTCTCGTAACATTATTTTCTAACTGTAGCTGTTGCCGAGCGACTGCTTGATTAGTGAATGATTTAAAATGATAAGGCAATCACATAATGTTACCTCTGCCCTAGATCTTATTGATGAAGTCACTCTCTACGTTGATGATATTTTAATTGCCACTAAAACCTGGGAAGGTTCAAAAATGGTTCAAATGGCTCTGAGCACTATGGGACTTAACATCTTAGGTCATCAGTCCCCTAGAACTTAGAACTAGTTAAACCTAACTAACCTAAGGACATCACACACATCCATGCCCGAGGCAGGATTCGAACCTGCGACCGTAGCAGTCGCGCGGTTCCGGACTGCGCGCCTAGAACCGCGAGACCACCGCGGCCGGCACCTGGGAAGGCCACGTTGAACTAATACAGAAAGTGTTTCAGCGATTCCTGGAATACGGAGTCACTGCGAACTTGCAAAAGTCACACTTTGGCCGAGCCGAAATCAAATTCTTAGGACACGTCATTTCATCTGACGGAATCCGTCCTGATCCTGCTAAGCTAAGTGCAATTAAAAATTTTCCTATTCCATCTTCAAAACGACAACTTAAAGGTTATCTTGGACTCGCTTCATTCTTCAGAAGATTTTTACCAAAGCAAGTAATGAACAACCTTGATTTATTGAAATTGTTAAAGAAAAATACTCAGTGGAATTGGACTGACAATTAATAGATGAACTTATACTAGAATGAAGAATTTAACATGGATGCCGTTTTGACTGGCACTTCTCTTCTCGTAATGAAAATAATTCCTTTGACGTTTTCACATACACGTCGCACAATAAATCTACTGTTATGCAGTATTGCACTTTTAGTATTGCACGGTGGTGCTAGTCATATATTGACCACTATAGTGTATTTGGCCGTTTCTATTAAAGACGCCAGCTCACCAAAGTAGGGACTTCAGAAAGTATGTTACACATGACGTCCCACGCCGAAACCATTACCCAGCAAGAGTGGTACAGAGTCAGCTATCCTGCAGACGTAGTTCTGCTGAGGTCAGGCGCATCACAGAGTCGGAGTGTAATGGAGCGGCAGCTGGAAACGTACTCCAAAGCTGAATTATGCAAGCAGTACGATTCTAGTGGGCAAAACGTCTACATTGCACACAGGTTCACTATGAAAATCTAGCACTATAGGGACGGAATGAAATGTCGCGTCCACCGGTAGCAAAATGGAGCCAACATTTTGACCAAGACCGCACAAACGTGAGTGTGCTGATTGGGAAGTCCAGATCTTGCACCATGTGAGGACTTTGGTAGGGAAGACCAATGGTCGACTTCGGTTTATTGGATGAAAATGGCTCTGAGCACTATGGGACTCAACTGCTGAGGTTATTAGTCCCCTAGAACTTAGAACTAGTTAAACCTAACTAACCTAAGGACATCACAAACATCCATGCCCGAGGCAGGATTCGAACCTGCGACCGTAGCGGTCTTGCGGTTCCAGACTGCAGCGCCTTTAACCGCACGGCCACTTCGGCCGGCTTATTGGATGAATTTTAGGAATGTGTGGTGTGTAAAAGAGACCGCATATAGGAAGCTACTACGATCTATTCTTTAGAACTGCTCGAGTGTTTTGAATCCACACCAGATCGGATTAAAGGAAGACATCGAAGCAGTTCAGAAGCGGGCTGCTAAACCTGTTACCGTTAGGTAAGAACAACACTCATGTTTCGGAAACTCAAATGGGAATCCCTAAAGGTAAGGTGACGTGCTTTTCAAGGAACAATGTTGAGATAATTTAGAGAATCGGCATTTGATGCTGACTGCCAAACGATTCTATTGCCACCAACATATATTTCGAGAAAGGACCATGAAGACAGATACGAAAAATTTGGGCTCATACTGAAGCATGCGGACAGTCGTTTCTCCCTCGCTCTATTTGCAAATGGAACAGAAAAGGAAATGGCTAGGTACCGTTCGCCACGCACCCCACAGTGGCTCGTAGAGTATGTATATAGATGTAAATGTAGACATAAGCTACACTCGGAAGTCCACTACACAGACGCGACTTGGTTCCTTCCAGCCACTTAAGCAGAGCGAAGTCATGTTAACCCACCTCTGTGTTGCACACTACCCTTTTGATACATAACTTCCTCGTCTGGTACACACATTTGCGATGCACGTGGCTTTCGAAATCGGTGTGCCACATTGTGGAAGGGTGTACCCAGTTCCTAATGAAATGGAAGACCACGTATTGAATGAAAATCTGACCTCTTTTTCGAGTGATGACAATGAAAGTATGACATGGCTCATTGACTTTTGTTTCTATTTTCACCGACTCCTCAAAGTTTTAGGAAGAAGTAGCTAGTGTGCTTGGGAAGATGGCTATAACTTACCACATTTTAGTATCATTTTCGTTGCTCTTCAAGTATAAATGAACAAGTGGTATGAACTTACTTCACTGTTTTGTAGCTACTGCGTTATTTTCGTAAGTTTATTTTTAAGTCATTCATTTTCTATGAAACATTGTAGTTGCACTGTCTTATATCATTAAATAAAACGGAAACAACAATGATTCCATAATGAAAGTGAAACCAAGTTATATTTTCCAAAGCCGTTAGTATCTTATCAATAACTTTCATAATAGCTGCATTACCTTTTTTACCTAATGTAAACTAAATTGTTGTTACATACGATATACTTTTAGAAGTAGCTACTTAACTGAGAGTACACAAGTAACTGAGTTTTTAGTGCTGAAGTAGTTTTTAAGGATTATTGTTAAAAGCGTCAACATCACTATTCATTTGTCCCTTTCACGGCTCTGATGTTGGTTTATTTTTTCCCCAACAGAAAACAAATACCGCAGCAGACTTGATGCCAAGCATGTCATGAGCACGAAACTTTCTTTCACTAAGCTTAATATTATATGTGAAAATAAAAACTATCAGCAGTCACCTCTAAATATTTAAAAGTAGTTTATTTTATTTTGAAATTAAGTTACTTAAAAAAGTTACTTAAAAAAGCAAATAAATGCTTTTTGAATAATTGTCATTTTTGTTGCAAATAATCCATTCTCACAGTGTTAAATTAATAAACACAGTATAGAAAGAAACAAGGGATTCCACGATAAAAGTGGACATTCCCCCTACCAAGACCAAGGCACCTTCCACTTAACGAACATTACCAAGCGAGTGGGGGTGGGGTACTTTAGATACGTCAGCATTATGAGTGCAAGAATAATTCCACCCTTAAACGCAGAGGAATAAGCGGATAGGTCGAACGAGCATACTGAAGGCCTTTATGAGGGAGGGCAACTGTTTGATGACGTGATAGAAAATTAGTGGGAGTCGAGATGAAGGTCATAGGGAATCCAGTATTGCAGTTACCAGTTCAATAGTAGAACAGATAACAATCAAAAGAGAAACAGGATTCCCGCTTAATTAATGTTCCTATCGGTAATAACCGTCCTTCCGCAGATAATCTAACAAAATTTTAATTTGTCTGTTAAAGAAAACTGGAATCTGACGAATAATGTTAAAGCACTCAAAAGAAATCTTATTGCTTACTAATGAAACGAGTAAAACGTCAGATGTAATGCTAAAATAGCTACAAAAATTCACCAAATTTGAATGTGTCCAGGATTTATCAAATAGAGGTCTCACTTGTAGTAGAATAATGATTAATATTCATCAACATAGCTGACACGTTCCCCTCAGTGACTCTGGAATACTGTATTATGGTAATATTTTATACATAAACAAGCTTTATTTAGCTTTCCCGCTGTCTAAACATTCTAACTATGAATATCTAGCCACTCTGCTGTCATTGGTCGAAGGTGTGTGGCTTAATGGCGCCCAATTTACGACGTACATATTTCAGTGGCACTTCGAATAACATATTGCATCAACCAAGAAAAAGTGTCACTATACATACAAAATAAGGAGCAATACTGCTATGCCAATCTGCAAGTAATAACACAAAACACAAACAAATAAAGTGGGATATTTCTTATCAGTCAGGGTGTATACGCGGACAAGGAAAAAAAAATTCCCGGATTATTCCCGGATTTCTACCGGATACCCCGTTTAAAAAATATGATTTTTCCCGGGCGAAAATACACTTTTTATGTGCTAAGTGACAGTAGGTTTTCCGTAGATTTTTCCTCGGAACTGTAAAACATGAATCCTTTGAATGGTTAACGTTTTATACAATCGCATAGAACTTCCCGGAAAAAAAAGAAAAGACGGGGCAAAGAAGGTTTTGGAGAGACCTTTAATTAAAAAAAAAGGGAGAGAAATTTTGGAAAGACCTTCGATTTGCAGCATCATATACGCTGCATATTTTCGTATTACAAAAGTATAAATTCGAATTGCACCAAACACAGCGCGTTAGTTTCCGGAGCGTTGAAACCGATGTTGCGATGTCCTTTTGTAAGCGATTCATATCTCAAGCCACGAGATCTCGTCAGCCGATGACAGCGGCTATTCAGAGCTTAGGACACGTGTTATAGTCAGCCAACAGCAAGATCACTGGTCACATAGCGCGAACACGCAAGAGGAAAAGTTAACGGTTTACATTAATGTATGCCGTACCGTATATCTACTAGAAAAGCTAAGCTTTCACATATAATGTTAGTCTCTAAGATTAACACGCTACAACAGAAGCTAAGCTTTCACATGTAATGATATTTTTTTGCGTGTGTTATACTTTAAGACACATCACACAAATGTGCCAGTAAATTTAAAATTATGACTTAAATGTATCGGCTCGAAATTCTTGTAAGTGGCTGGTCCTCAAACTGTTCAGTTTCGAACGCTCTGTGATTTAGATATCCATCCCACTTTCTCACACGTAACAAAATTCATCTTGCGTAAAAAGAAATTTACTTTGAAAGTAACGCTTTTCTAACCACCGTTCGCAATACTATTCGGAGACTGTTAGAAATAGGTTCGATTTACCAGTTGCCAGAGAGCACCAGAAAACGGGCATAATTGTGCGTGTGCAACTGCAAAAAATGGTTCAAATGGCTCTGAGCACTATGGGACTTAACTTCTGAGGTCATCAGTCCCCTAGAACTTAGAACTACTTAAACCTAACTAACCTAAGGACATCACACACATCCATGCCCGAGGCAGGATTCGAACCTGTGACCGTAGCGGTCGCGCAGTTCCAGACTAGCGCCTAGAACCGCTCGGCCACTCGGGCCGGCGTGCAACTGCAGTGGTGTAGGAAGCCCGTATGTTCGTGTGTATAAAGCACTAAGAGAGCTTACATTGTACGATAAAAGAAACAGTGCATCAGAGGATACTCCAAGAGCATCGGAATTTCGTAAACCATACTAAAATGCATAATTCGGTTTGATGTCCAAATTGGCTTTTTCCAGATTCACAATGAAGTAGGTCCCATCTGATATTAAGCTTTTCAGTGTGGTTTTAGGGATGTAAATTTTCTTGGAGTACCAGTACTCTACGATCTCATTTTTGGTACTTTATTATGGCATAATGCCATATATGGCAGAAGATGATAACGTGCACTTGAAAATTGCACTTGAAATTCAGCGAACAGTTGGAAGTAGTCAATACTGTAAAATGATCGCCTCGGCGGAAAGAATAATAAAGCCAAATTTCAGTAGCAAACTTGCAAAAATAACTTCACTGTTCTGCAAGGCGATTAATGCTTGACTGCTACTAACTTGGAAATAAAGTAAAATCAGAAAACTGAAATTAATAAAATATTTTTGCCCTCCGTAATTATGTGAATGTATTTTAATTCACTTGATAGCTCCCAGCCACAGAAATCCGTTTTGTTTTCATTTGACGGGGGAGCAGTACACAAAGAGAAACAGCGAATTCACTTTACGTAAGCACGGGTCATGTGGAGGTTAACCCCCTCCCCACTACAACTCAGACAACTCTGTGCAACGTGAATCTGGCAGCTAGGGAGCGCAGGAAAAATTTTCTCGTTTGCATCTGGCTGCTTGCTGCTACTACCGATACAGCTAACAGCCAAACTTCAAGTAGCGGGAGAAGGTAATGCTTATACGCGAGTCAAATGCGCATGCGCAACGGACCGCTGGCAATTGGTCAAACGAACCTATTGTGAACAGTTGTGACGTCATGCTCATAGAAAGCATTGGACATATTTTTGCTCTTTGCAGACGCTTGTGCGTGCACGGTTGTTTGTTGTTGTAAATTGCACATTTCCTTTGCCACTAAAGTTTTATTTTTTTCCCTCTCGTTTATATTTTATTGCTGCAATATCATTCTCCAGTAGCAGGATACAATAACATTCTTTGCTAGAGAATCAATTGTGCAGTCATAATTACAAAAAATTAACTGAAAGCTAAAACAATGAAAAATTCCCGGAATTCCGAAAAATTCCCGGGTTTTTCCCGGTTTTCTCCCGGATGAAAAAACTCCCGGGTTTTTCCCGGTTGTCCCGGGTCGTATACAACCTGTCAGTGTATGAAATCAAGAATGTGTAATGCTTCCTAATGCTAAAAGAATTTAAAGGTAGCAGGGACCATTTGCATTAACATCTTACTGTGAAAAGCATTACACAGTATATTCAGTTTTACTTCAGTACTTGAAATTACTGGAAGAATTATTTAAATTTATCTGTCACATTGTTACATGAGGTGGATAACAACAATGAGACAACTACATATGAACTCACCAAGGCGAATTAAGATTTATTTAATAATTTTTTTTAAAAAATTATATAATCGCAAGGGGAAGGTTGCATAACCAATACAAAGATCGGAGAAAGAAACTTAGCTGTGAGAAACTGCGAGTAGTTGACTCACGCTGGCGGCACACAAAAATACTCGTATGCCAGTAATTATAATCCCCGCTAAACAATGCCGTTGCAGCTTTCCTCTTGAGAAAGAACGTTAATGTGAAGTGGCAGAAAAACGTACCTGTTATTTTCCCATTGGTGGAAGCGTTGGTAGTCGATGATGCAATACGAATATAGTCCGTATTGAACGACGTAATGTTTGCCAGCGTCACTACATGTTACAGCACTGTTTCGTGTCGTTGGCCGCAGCCGTCAGTCAGGATTCGTGTCAACCAGAGCCTTTATTTGTATTCAGTGATACAGCGTAGCGTATGCTTGGAGACAAATGAATCGCGCCTGTCAAGCAGCTTCCGCGCCAGTCGCCAGGGGCGCTGTGTTTTTATACGTTGTTGTGGTTTTTCTACGTGATCTTTATTCTCTAGTGTGATAATTTCGCATGCTTTTGAATGTTCTATGCTTCTTGTTCTGTTCCTCCTTACTGTCACTCCTCGTGACAGTTGTAAGGTTCTGACAGTAATTAGCTACCTTCTGCCACGAATATTCTCACTACTACTGCCAGACGTTCCGTATTTCCCGGGACGTCCCGCATTTCCGGAATCATTTTAAATGTCCCACCGGGACAGGTTCTGTTCTGCATTTCAACCTTGCTCGATTATTATTGTAAAATCTTTCGCGCGACAGCAGGCAAGTACCTGTTATCTAAGCACGTACCGCGTTTAGATACGACTAGCTCGGCTATCAATCTATGACAGTATCGGGAGAGGTGTAGGGGGGGGGGGGGGGGAACCGATATTCACCAATTCTCACCCTCTCGCGCGGAGCCGGGCGTCTCTGTTTCCCTCCGTTTGTTTTAAATACTTCCGTTTGTTCAGTTTCTATCTACAGTTTTGTGTTTACCATTTTCGTTCGTTTTCTAACTTGTTTAAACGCTGTGTCAACTCGTAGTAACACTACTGGAAGGGTTTATTAATTCCATTCTTGGTTGTCATTCTAGTTTAAAACTTCGTTCATTGTTTTGCGAGAATAGCTGAGTGTTGAACGTGTTACGCTTCTAAACTATTTCTAAAGTTATAGCCGGCCGGAGTAGCCGAGCGGTTCTAGGCGCTACAGTCTGGAACCTCACGACCGCTACGGTCGCAGGTTCGAATCCTGCCTCGGGCATGGATGTGCGTGATGTCCTTAGGATAGTTAGGTTTAAGTAGTTCTAAGTTCTAGGGGACTGATGACCTCGGAAGGTAAGTCCTATAGTGCTCAGATCCATTTGAACCATTTTCTAAAGCTATAGACAAACTGTGTGATTTAAGTGACAGTAACACACATAATTCCTCTAGGAGTGGCGGAATACGATCTAAGAAAGCCAAAATACTACTAAGTATATCTCTGCCTCGTGATGACTGGGTGTTGTGTGATGTCCTTAGGTTAGTTAGGTTTAAGTAGTTCTAAGTTCTAGGGGACTGATGACCTCGGAAGGTAAGTCCTATAGTGCTCAGAGCCATTTGAACCATTTTCTAAAGCTATAGACAAACTGTGTGATTTAAGTGACAGTGACACACATAATTCCTCTAGGAGTGGCGGAATACCATCTAAGAAAGCCAAAATACTACTAAGTATATCTCTGCCTCGTGATGACTGGGTGTTGTGTGATGTCCTTACGTTAGTTAGGTTTAAGTAGTTCTAAGTTCTAGGGGACTGATGACCTCAGAAGGTAAGTCCTATAGTGCTCAGAGCCATTTGAACCATTTTCTAAAGCTATAGACAAACTGTGTGATTTAAGTGACAGTGACACACATAATTCCTCTAGGAGTGGCGTAATACCATCTAAGAAAGCCAAAATACTACTAAGTATATCTCTGCCTCGTGATGACTGGGTGTTGTGTGATGTCCTTAGGTTAGTTAGGTTTAAGTAGTTCTAAGTTCTAGGGGACTGATGACCTCGGAAGGTAAGTCCTATAGTACACAGAGCCATTTGAACTATTTTCTAAAGCTATAGACAAACTGTGTGATTTAAGTGACAGTGACACACATAATTCCTCTAGGAGTGGCGGAATACCGTCTAAGAAAGCCAAAATACTACTAAGTATATCTCTGCCTCGTGATGACTGGGTGTTGTGTGATGTCCTTAGGTTAGTTAGGTTTAAGTAGTTCTTAGTTCTAGGGGACTGATGACCTCGGAAGGTAAGTCCTATAGTGCTCAGAGCCATTTTAACCATTTTCTAAAGCTATAGACAAACTGTGTGATTTAAGTGACAGTGACACACATAATTCCTCTAGGAGTGGCGGAATACCATCTAAGAAAGCCAAAATACTACTAAGTATATCTCTGCCTTGTGATGACTGGGTGTTGCGTGATGTCCTTAGGTAAGTTAGGTTTAAGTAGTTCTAAGTTCTAGGGGACTGATGACCACGGAAGGTAAGTCCTATAGTGCTCAGAGCCATTTGAACCATTTTCTAAAGCTATAGACAAACTGTGTGATTTAAGTGACAGTGACACACATAATTCCTCTAGGAGTGGCGGAATACCATCTAAGAAAGCCAAAATACTACTAAGTATATCTCTGCCTCGTGATGACTGGGTGTTGTGTGATGTCCTTAGGTTAGTTAGGTTTAAGTAGTTCTAAGTTCTAGGGGACTGATGATCTCGGAAGGTAAGTCCTATAGTGCTCAGAGCCATTTGAACCATTTTCTAAAGCTATAGACAAACTGTGTGATTTAAGTGACAGTGACACACATAATTCCTCTAGGAGTGGCGGAATACCATCTAAGAAAGCCAAAATACTACTAAGTATATCTCTGCCTCGTGATGACTGGGTGTTGTGTGATGTCCTTAGGTTAGTTAGGTTTAAGTAGTTCTAAGTTCTAGGGGACTGATGACCTCGGAAGGTAAGTCCTATAGTGCTCAGAGCCATTTGAACCATTTTCTAAAGCTATAGACAAACTGTGTGATTTAAGTGACAGTGACACACATAATTCCTCTAGGAGTGGCGGAATACCATCTAAGAAAGCCAAAATACTACTAAGTATATCTCTGCCTCGTGATGACTGGGTGTTGTGTGATGTCCTTAGGTTAGTTAGGTTTAAGTAGTTCTAAGTTCTAGGGGACTGATGATCTCGGAAGGTAAGTCCTATAGTGCTCAGAGCCATTTGAACCATTTTCTAAAGCTATAGACAAACTGTGTGATTTAAGTGACAGTGACACACATAATTCCTCTAGGAGTGGCGGAATACCATCTAAGAAAGCCAAAATACTACTAAGTATATCTCTGCCTCGTGATGACTGGGTGTTGTGTGATGTCCTTAGGTTAGTTAGGTTTAAGTAGTTCTAAGTTCTAGGGGACTGATGACCTCGGAAGGTAAGTCCTATAGTGCTCAGAGCCATTTGAACCATTTTCTAAAGCTATAGACAAACTGTGTGATTTAAGTGACAGTGACACACATAATTCCTCTAGGAGTGGCGTAATACCATCTAAGAAAGCCAAAATACTACTAAGTATATCTCTGCCTCGTGATGACTGGGTGTTGTGTGATGTCCTTAGGTTAGTTAGGTTTAAGTAGTTCTAAGTTCTAGGGGACTGATGACCTCGGAAGGTAAGTCCTATAGTACTCAGAGCCATTTGAACTATTTTCTAAAGCTATAGACAAACTGTGTGATTTAAGTGACAGTGACACACATAATTCCTCTAGGAGCGGCGGAATACCGTCTAAGAAAGCCAAAATACTACTAAGTATATCTCTGCCTCGTGATGACTGGGTGTTGTGTGATGTCCTTAGGTTAGTTAGGTTTAAGTAGTTCTTAGTTCTAGGGGACTGATGACCTCGGAAGGTAAGTCCTATAGTGCTCAGAGCCATTTGAACCATTTTCTAAAGCTATAGACAAACTGTGTGATTTAAGTGACAGTGACACACATAATTCCTCTAGGAGTGGCGGAATACCATCTAAGAAAGCCAAAATACTACTAAGTATATCTCTGCCTTGTGATGACTGGGTGTTGCGTGATGTCCTTAGGTAAGTTAGGTTTAAGTAGTTCTAAGTTCTAGGGGACTGATGACCACGGAAGGTAAGTCCTATAGTGCTCAGAGCCATTTGAACCATTTTCTAAAGCTATAGACAAACTGTGTGATTTAAGTGACAGTGACACACATAATTCCTCTAGGAGTGGCGGAATACCATCTAAGAAAGCCAAAATACTACTAAGTATATCTCTGCCTCGTGATGACTGGGTGTTGTGTGATGTCCTTAGGTTAGTTAGGTTTAAGTAGTTCTAAGTTCTAGGGGACTGATGATCTCGGAAGGTAAGTCCTATAGTGCTCAGAGCCATTTGAACCATTTTCTAAAGCTATAGACAAACTGTGTGATTTAAGTGACAGTGACACACATAATTCCTCTAGGAGTGGCGGAATACCATCTAAGAAAGCCAAAATACTACTAAGTATATCTCTGCCTCGTGATGACTGGGTGTTGTGTGATGTCCTTAGGTTAGTTAGGTTTAAGTAGTTCTAAGTTCTAGGGGACTGATGACCTCGGAAGGTAAGTCCTATAGTGCTCAGAGCCATTTGAACCATTTTCTAAAGCTATAGACAAACTGTGTGATTTAAGTGACAGTGACACACATAATTCCTCTAGGAGTGGCGGAATACCATCTAAGAAAGCCAAAATACTACTAAGTATATCTCTGCCTCGTGATGACTGGGTGTTGTGTGATGTCCTTAGGTTAGTTAGGTTTAAGTAGTTCTAAGTTCTAGGGGACTGATGACCTCGGAAGGTAAATCCTATAGTGCTCAGAGCCATTTGAACCATTTTCTAAAGCTATAGACAAACTGTGTGATTTAAGTGACAGTGACACACATAATTCCTCTAGGAGTGGCGGAATACCATCTAAGAAAGCCAAAATACTACTAAGTATATCTCTGCCTCGTGATGACTGGGTGTTGTGTGATGTCCTTACGTTAGTTAGGTTTAAGTAGTTCTAAGTTCTAGGGGACTGATGACCTCGGAAGGTAAGTCCTATAGTGCTCAGAGCCATTTGAACCATTTCCTAAAGGTATAGACAAACTGTGTGATTTAAGTGACAGTGACACACATAATTCCTCTAGGAGTGGCGGAATACCATCTAAGAAAGCCAAAATACTACTAAGTATATCTCTGCCTCGTGATGACTGGGTGTTGTGTGATGTCCTTAGGTTAGTTAGGTTTAAGTAGTTCTAAGTTCTAGGGGACTGATGACCTCGGAAGGTAAGTCCTATAGTGCTCAGAGCCATTTGAACCATTTTCTAAAGCTATAGACAAACTGTGTGATTTAAGTGTCAGTGACACACATAATTCCTCTAGGATTGGCGGAATACCATCTAAGAAAGCCAAAATACTACTAAGTATATCTCTGCCTCGTGATGACTGGGTGTTGTGTGATGTCCTTAGGTTAGTTAGGTTTAAGTAGTTCTAAGTTCTAGGGGACCGATGACCTCAGATGTTAATTCCCATAGTGCTCAGAGCCAATAAAGATTTCTCGTGCGCTTATGGTCGCGTTGCTGGTGTAAAACAACACGCATCTACTAAATCTCATTTGACGATTGTTAGCAACAGAGCATCAAGTACCTTATACAAATACATTTATGTTGAAAATTAAAGCAAGAAACGAAAATTTTGCAAGGTTGCGTTTATTTTTGCACAAAACAGTACAAACAGGTGATAGTAAACCAAAAACAATGTAAAGAATACAGAGTATAAACAACTGCAACATTCATAATGGAAGACAAAAATTTTCTTAGTTTTTTTCCAACTAACGGATTTGCACACAGCTGGTTAATGTACTCAGTGTGGAGTTTGACCACCTCTGGTAGCAATACAGGACGGACAACCATAAGCATGCTGTGAATGTTGTCATCAATCTCATGTTGAGGCAATAACGCTTATTCTTCCCGCAGAGCTTCTCGTGAGTCTTGGAGAGTGGCTGTAGATGGTGACGTGGAGCAACCCAGATGTGCTCTATGGGATTCAAATTGAGAGAGCGTGTGGATCACGTCATGCGCACAATATCTTTCGTTTCCAAGAAAACACCAACCACCCGTGCTCTGTGTGATAGAGCATTATCTTCCATTAATACGAAGTCTGGGCCCACAGCACTGCGCAGTAACCACGCATGAGGTCCCAAGATCTCGTCACGATTCCTGACGGCTGTTAAACCTTGCCGCTTCGCCAGTACAATTTTATGACGATATGTTCGAGTGGTCAACATAATCCCTGCTCACACCTTAGCGATCTTCCTCGATATCAGTCTCTTTACATAATGTTTGGGTCCCAAAATCTTGTTCCACGTTCCCTACAGATGCGAGTCCATCGAGGATCACTCTCCATACCAAATCGGGACTCATCTGTAAAGAGAACATTGGCCCACTGTTACACAGTTCAGATAGCATGTGAAGACTCAACTCTAGACGTTCCGTTCTGTGAACACGTGTCAGAGGTACACATACAGTACGTCTCCGACAATAAAGGCCATTCTGCTGAAGTCTTCTGTACCCCGTTGACCTCGATACAACACGTCCAGTGGATGCTGGAAGGTCAGATGCCAGCTGCCGTGCAGTACTAAGGCGGTATCGTCGTACCCTTATAGCCAAATAACGGTACTCTCTTTCTTCTGTCATACGTTGTCGGCCCAGCCCTGGTCTTCGGAACGAAGTTTCGGTCTCTATAACCTGTCACCATATCTGAGAAGCAACAGAACGATTCGCTTTAAGCTATGGGGCCACATCAGTTTGCGACTGTCCTGCTTCCATTCTTCTTATGGCAGTCCATCGCAGAGAGCCTGGTAGGCGTCTTCTCTGTACCGTACTGCACCATCTGTGACGGTGTACACAGCGACCGTGGATGTGGGATTACACAGCAAACAAATGGCTTCAAATGGCTCTGAGCACTATGGGACTTAACATCTGAGGTCATCAGTCCCCTATAACTTAGAACTATTTAAACATAACTAAAAAAAAAAATGGCTCTGAGCACTATGGGACTTAACTTCTGAGGTCATCAGTCCCCTAGAACTTACAAGGGAACCTCCCCATCGCACCCCCCTCGGATTTAGTTATAAGTTGGCACAGTGGATAGGCCTTGATAAACTGAACACAGATCAATTCAGAAAACAGGAAGAAGTTGTTTGGAACTGTGAAAAAATAAGCAAAATATACAAACTGAGTAGTCCATGGGCGACATAGGCAACATCATGGAGACCGTCAGCTCAGCAGCGCCGTGGTCCCGTGGTAGCGTGAGCAGCTGCAGAAGGAGAGGTCCTTGGTTCAAGTCTCCCCTTGAGTGAAAATTTTACTTTCTTTATTTTTGCATAGTTATTATCTGTCCGTTCGTTCATTGACGTCTCTGTTCACTGTAATAAGTTTAGTGTCTGTGTTTTGCGACGGCATCGCAAAACCGTGCGATTAGTAGACGAAAGGACGTGCCTCTCCAACGGCAACCGAAAACATTTGATCGCAAGGTCATAGGTCAACCGATTCCTCCACAGGAAAACACATCTGATATATTCTATACGACACTGGTGACGGCATGTGCGTCACATGACAGGAATATGTTGTCGACCCACCTAACTTGTACACTTGGTGAATGGGTAAAAAGATTCTTCTACCTTGCCCGATTTAGGTTTTCTTGTGAATGTGATAATCACTCCCAAAAAAGTGATGAAAACATAAGAGTTTGTCACATAAACTGAAAATAAAAAATTAAACTTTTCACTCGATGGAAGATTTGAACCAAGGACCTCTCGTTCCGCAGCTGCTCACGTTACCACGAGATCACGGCGCTCCTGCGTTGCCAGTGTCCTTGATGTTGCCTATCTTCCCATGAACTACTCAGTTTGTATATTTTGCTTATTTTTTCACAGTTCCACACAACTTCTTCCTGTTTTCTCAATTGATCTGCGTTCAGTTTTTCAAGGCCTATCCACTGTGCCAACTTATAACTAAATCTGAGGGGGGTGCGATTAGGAGGTTCCCTTGTTAGAATTACTTAAACCTAACTAACCTAAGGATATCACACACATCCATGCCCGAGGCAGGATTCGAACCGGCGACCGTAGCGGCCGCGCGGTGCCAGACTGTAGCGCCTAGAACCGCTCGGCCACTCCAGGCGGCAAACCTAACTAACTAACCTAAGGACATCACACACATTCACGCCCGAGGCAGGATTCGAACCTGCGACCGTAGCGGTCGCGCGGTTCCAGACTGAAGCGCCTAGAACCGCCCGGCCACACCGGCTGGCCACGGCAGACACTACTTCGTTTGATAGGTGCCCTGACGTCATCGTTGGTGTGGTGTTCCGTTGACCGGAAAGCCATCTTGCGGACATCTATTGACAGTTTGTGTGATTATATCGTGAATTTGACACAAAACGGGGAAATAGCGGTTTGTTGCTTTAATTTTGGACACCAGTGTATTTCTCGAAGCCTGAACCATCTACCTCGGAAGCGGAAGAATTAGTGCTGGAGAACTCGCATCTGTTTATCACATGGTAAACCATTGTCTACCATATATCGGCAGTGATTCAAAAATCGCTCAAAATTTTAGCTGCGGAAGAACAAAAGCGGAGGCTATTGTATGTGAAGTATTGGCCAAGGAATCCGTTAAAAACCTTTTAAGATCATCCAAGAATATATACTTTTCTATTGAGACACGTGCAAGTACCACAAAAATAGAAAAATGTCTTCAGTGTGCTTACGATTCTTCGATTTTGATCCTGGGGTTGTAAACCGTCCACTGGAATTTGTAGAATATAACGATGAATATTGATATCAAGTTTCGAAGTTATTTGATAGACAGACTGGAAACGAATGGATCGTCTTTAAAGAAAGTTTCGGCATTCGCCGCTGAGAAAACTACTGTAAACTTCGACATAAACCATTCCATTTATATACTTCTTTTAGCTGAAAAATGATAAAATTGTCAAAGCTGGTTCCTCGTCCATTTTCTCCACAATGTTGCAAAATACAACACCGATAAACTGGAAGTGCATGTAAAAAGATAGTAACTGAAAATATGCAGTCATTTCAGTGCGAAACGAAGAGTGGACATTCAGCTCCAATTTGAAGTGAATGACATGGAATGGGAAGAAATAATAAATCGTATTACCACGAGATTTTTATCTCTTAGTCCCGCTATCGAAAGAGTATTAAAAATACGGCCTGCACTAAAATCTCATATCTAGATTTCCGCAATGAATGTCCTCGTCAGTTAGAAAAAACAATCACATTTGGACAAGAAGAGAAAAAAACTTCGGTGTATTTGTCCGTTTCTGCATAACGTAACGTTTTCGATACAATTAATAACAGACTAACCAAGCGGATATTCACATTACTCAATAGCTACAAATCCAAGCCCGCATGGTTCATAGAGACTGAAAAGGACATGGAAAACGCTGGAATTACAATAGACACAACAGAAAACAGAACACATTTCAGAAAGGCAGTTCAAAAGGCAGAATTTCAGGAGAGAAAGAAAACAATTAAACGAAACTGGACTCAAGAAGAAAGGGAAGAACACTCTAAATGATGATGGAAATCTGGTTGGTTGGTTTGGGAAAGGAGACCAGACAGCGAGGTCATCGGTCTCATCGGATTAGGGAAAGATGGGGAAGGAAGTCGGCCGTGCTCTTTGAAAGGAACCATCCCGGCATTTGCCTGGAGCGATTTAGGGAAATCACGGAAAACCTAAATCAGGATGGCCGGACGGGGGATTGAACCGTCGTCCTCCCGAATGCGAGTCCAGTGTCTAACCACTGCGCCACCTCGCTCGGTGGAAATCTGGAAACTAACGAAATCTAATACAATGAAGAGTAGCCAAAGTTGATTCATTTTACCCTCCAAATGGGTTATTCGAAAGAAGAAGAAGATTGAATGACATTCTCTGTCAGTTCTTGAGATGCATGCTGAAATGCAGGGATTCGCGAAAAGATTGAGCAAAGAATAAAAGATAACTTTTTCGGAAGTAAGACAAGAGAATCAATGGGTGAATTAAGCACTAACGCAAAATACTCTATTCGGAACGATTTTCTACAGTTCTACATCAATTTTGTAGGATATTTGTTACCACCATATGATTTTTCAGAAAACATCGTTTCCAAGATGCTGTTTTAAACTTCAAATCACCAGTAAATTACGGCCTTTTTTCAAAAAGCTGCGGAACTTTTAAGGATCGATCAACTGAACAAGGACTCCTTATACGAAGAATTTCAATAATTAAATGAAGCCTGGACATGGCACGGTCTTTTGATGCAAAAATATGAGCGATTGAGAAATGGAAGATAATTATGGAAGGGTTTTCCAAGAATGAAATCTAACATTTTTCAAGTCAGTTCCGTCATCTTTAGTATCCCTTGTTCCAACTGCTTCGTAGACAGGGTTTTCTCACAGTTGACATTAAGATGGTCTGATGTACAAATAAATGTACCTGAATTTGATAAAACTGAATTAATAACCATTTTCTACAATGATTGTAGCTGCACTGCTTTTTTAAATATGTAAAATCAAACAAAAGCATGTTAAAACATAACAAATACCAATAAATCACAAAAAATAATATTGTTTTTTAATTATTCTGAGTAAAAGAATGAAATCCAGTGTTTTTTGCCCCACTGAACTTTTGTCCTTTACGGGGTGAAAAAAATCTAGCAACACTGATTGTCACGGTCAGAAACGATTTTACTATTGTGTTGGGAGTTCCTGACCAACCATTCAACGTACTTTAATTATTTTCTTGTTCGTCCTAGATAATTAAGCACCATTATTCGCAAATCAATAATTTAAATCAAGTGTAGCCTCTAGTCTGAGAGTGAACACGTTTTGCAGAAGTTGGCCAGACCAAGTTACGTTGAACCTGATAGCACCTATAACCACTGTTCGAATGTAGGAGTTTTAGCATACGATATACAGTTTGGAATCTGTGCTCTATATCGAAATCAGTTCACTCAGTAAACTTGTTCGTTCACTGTCACCACCTTCATATTTATACCCGACACACAAATTCACGACAAGAGCCACGTTGTCACAGGTAAACAGTTCATATTGCTTTACGTGCTCAATATGGGAGTAACTGAAAACTTGTCTTTCCACAATCACTGCTTTCTCCTAGATACATTTGCTCAGGATAAAGGGCACATCGACACATTGGAATTTTAACTCGTTAGTTCACGTTGTACTTCATAAACCGTCCCGATAATGAACGTGTCTCGGCATTATTCTCGTGTTGCAAACCTTAACACCACTGCGTGGAAGATTGGTTCAAATGGCTCTGAGCACTATGGGACTTAACTTCTAAGGTCATCAGTCCCCTAGAACTTCGAGCTACTTAAACCTAACTAACCTAAGGACATCACACACATCCATGCCCGAGGCAGGATTCGAACCTGCGACTGTAGCAGTCGCGCGGTTCCAGACTGTAGCGCCTAGAACCGCTCGGTCACTCAGGGCGACGCGTGGAAGATTAATCCAAGATATGTAACATTTAAATGCAATTTGTCTGTTATCTTTTTAAGATCACAATATTACAATAAACACGCTATATGTCATCGGTTAAAAATTCGCTATCCTTCCTCGCGTACCGAGCAACAGCCAACTTTCGTCTCACTGCCGTACAGACATTGTTACCTCATATTCGTTTGAGCAGCTGCCAGTCACTTTCAATCGCTAAAAAACAGGCTTTATTGGGCATGCGGAGCTACGATGACGTAGAAACCAGTGTTTGGTCTTCTCGTCCCATTTCTGGTTAGATTCCCGCATATAATGGTGAATAAACAGCTGATACGTGTAACAGCAGCAGCAACTGCATACCGTGTGGGTATGGGATGTCCGAAGGGAAAATAATGTAATCAAATAACTTGAAAAAAATTTCGTGTTATATTTTATCTATTACTTATGGTAGAGAATAAGGGAATTGTATTATACAGTAGCTCCTTTTTTCAGACTTCCAAATGATGGAAGAAATTTTAACATTCCACCCTCGTCCCGCAGAAGAACTAAACGATAACTTACTTTTAACGGAACCCTTGCGGGATTGTAAAGTATTACCGGCAGCATAACGACCGAATAGGTAAGAAGCTATGTCCTGCATTTAAAAGACGCCTTGGGGAAGCCGTTTTCGTCGGAACAACGCGAGAATAAATGGAGATGTCTGTTGTGATATTACATTAGTACACAGCAACAAACCTGGAAGAGGTAGTAAATGGACGATATATTTCAAAACAAATGTAATACTCACCAGAAAATATTGCTGGATGGTTGTGGTAAGATGCAATCGACACTTAAACATCTTATAAAAATACAGACTAGTTTTAACTGAACGCAATATATATTGACTCAGTGCTTAATATGTTTAGATGTAGTGGCTGAAGCTCCGGGTTGTGAACAATCACGCTACCAAGCCGTTCCGGGTACGTCAGAAAATTCGGCAAAGATAAAGTTTCTTTTGCATATTCTCTTTCAGGTTTGTAGCAGTTATGGTTACAAAATATGTCGCAGTGGAAGCAGCTTCTCGTTTCCCCCTGCCTGGTAGTTATAATAGCTAGAGTTTTTCGGACAATTCCTCTACTACGTGACCCCCACACGAAAATGTTCCACGAATTCTGTGTCGCTACACTGCAGCACCACATGATCGAAATAATTTTCGGTTTTCTGTCTTTTTGAGGGATGTAACTCTTCAAACTCCGCGCCCTGGAGGATCCATGGTGTCAGTTCCCTCCAGCACTACTTCAGACATTAGTCGAGTCCATGCCACGTCGTGTTGCGGCACTTCTGCGTGCTCTCGGGGGCCCTACACGATATTAGGCAGGTGTATTAGTTCCTTTGGCTCTTCAGTGTAGTTGGTGCGGCGTTATCTTCAGAGGAGAACTCTGAACCGAAGACAGAGTTGGCATTCTTTCCTTATTCGGGTCCACGTATTCATACGAACAATTATTTTCAAGTATGAACCTTCTCGGGGGTAAATTGAGAAGTCGTCTTGATGAGAACCTGGAATCTCGACTAAAATTAGAAAGAATGATAAGAACCTGGCATCGCGACTAAAATTTAAAAGAATACAGGGTGGTCCATTGATCGTGACCGGGCCAAATATCTCACGAAATAAGCGTCAAACGAAAAAACTACGAAGAACGAAACTTGTCTAGCTTGAAGGGGGAAACCAGATGGTGCTATGGTTGGCCCGCTAAATGGCGGTGCCATAGGTCAAACGGATGTCAACTGCGTTTTTTAAATAGAAACCCCCAGTTTTTATTACATATTCGTGTAGTACGTAACGAAATATGAATGTTTCAGTTGGACCACTTTTTTCGCTTTATGATAGATGCCGCTGTAATGGTCACAAACATATGGCTCACAATTTTAGACGAACAGTTGGTAACAGGTAGGTTTTTTAAATTAAAGTACAGAATGTAGGTACGTTTGAACATTTTATTTCGGTTGTTCCAACATGATACATGTACCTTTGTGAACGTATAATTTCTGAGAACGCATGCTGTTACAGCGTGATTACCTGTAAATACCACATTAATGCAATAAATGCTCAAAATGATGTCCGTCAACCTCAATGCATTTGGCAATACGTGTAACGACATTCCTCTCAACAGCGAGTAGTTCGTCTTCCGTAATGTTCGCACATGCATTGACAGTGCGCTGACGCATGTTGTCAGGCGTTGTCGGTGGATCACAACAGCA
This sequence comes from Schistocerca nitens, assembly GCF_023898315.1. Lineage (NCBI taxonomy): Eukaryota > Metazoa > Arthropoda > Insecta > Orthoptera > Acrididae > Schistocerca > Schistocerca nitens. The sequence goes on along the minus strand of NC_064619.1, from coordinate 601,125,992 downwards.
AATATCCTTCTACTTTCCCCACAGAAAGAAATCCGGGGATGTCAGATCCGGTGAACGTGCTGGTGCTTCGACGACCAATCCACCTGTCATGAAGTTTGCTATTCAATACCGCTTCAACCGCACGCGAGCTATGTTCCGGACATCCATCATGTTGTAAGTACATCGCCATTCTGTCATGCAGTGAAACATCTTGTAATAACATCGGTAGAACATTATGTAGGAAATCAGCATACATTGCACCATTTAGATTGCCATCGATAAAATGGGGGCCAATTATCCTTCCTCCCATAATGCCGCACCATACATTAACCCGCCAAGGTCGCTGATGTTCCACTTGTCGCAGCCATCGGAGTTTGTCCCCACTGGATATTGTTCTTCGTAGTAATACCGCTATGTATATTACATTATTATGTTATGTATACATCAACTGTTTTTATTTTATTTTTATTTGTTTAAACTGATTAGATTAGGTTCCTGATGACTACTCTTACTATAGGATTTTTATTATGGACACTCGAATTTACGCTTTAATTACGAGCGAACCGATAAACGTATCGCAAAATGTGATACACCAATATTTTCCTTGTTTTATTCTGCGTAAGGCTATATGCAGCACTTACGTTTTACAGTCAAATTTATATTTTTTTTTCTTATTCTGGTACGGATTTTGCGATTTTAGGCGTCTTCGAAAGGAAAAATATATGGCTTGCGATGTATTTGTATGAGGTTAATGAAATTTTAATACATTATAGCCAAATATATTGTTAATGTAAATCTCAAGCTACAACATTTTCCGATCACCCAAAAAACCACGCTAGTGCAAAATAAATCAATAATCAAAAACTTTGTCATATCGTGGAAATTTCAATAAACAATACAAAATTCTTACTCATTATCTATGTTACTTCAAAATAGGATCAAATAAGATCAAAATACAGGTATAGTACTGGAATAAACCAAGTTTAAAGGGCAATGTGCCTTTCATTTATTTTCTTTTGTAAATGAGTGGTGAGTCATGAAAAACAGCTAATTCATTTCAGGGAGTGAACAGTTCTGATCCAATCTCTGAAAAGAACAGTTTTGCCCATCTCTAGTTCAAATGGCTCTGAGCACTATGGGACTTAACTGCTGTTGTCATCAGTCCCCTAGAACTTAGAACTATTTAAACCTAACTAACCTAAGGACATCACACACATCCATGCCCGAGGCAGGATTCGAACTTGCGACCGTAGCGGTCGCGCGGTTCCAGATGTAGCGCCTAGAACCGCTCGGCCACTCCGGCCGGCTATGGTGCTTCGACAACCAATGAAATATGCTATTCAATACCGCTTCAACCGCACGCTAGCTATGTGCCGGACATCCATCATGTTGGAAGTACATAGCCATTCTGTCATGCAGTGAAACATCTTGTAGTAACATCGGTAGTACATTATTTAGGAAATCAGGATACATTGCGCCATTTAGATTTTCTGAAATAATTCTTGAGAAACTTTAAACGTGAAAACCCCTTCCAGCGGAGGCAACAGTTACTGTCAAGGTTAGCAAAATTCTGTAGGCAAAACATATGTTGGGAAACGGCTTTCCAAAGTCATTCAAGTATTTGAATAATAAAATGCCGTGTGGCTAGGGCCTCCCGTCGGGTAGACCGGTCGCCTGGTGCAAGTCTTTCGAGTTGACGCCACTTCGGCGTCTTGCGCCTCGATGGGGATCAAATGATGATGATAAGGACAACACAACACCCAGTCCCTGAGCGGAGAAAATCTCCGCCCCAGCCGGGAATCCAACCCGGGCCGATAAGCATGACATTCCGTCGCGCTGACCACTCGGCTGCCAGGGACGGACTTTTGAATAATAAAATAGGTTTTTTCGCATTCTCGGTCGCCATACCCCTGAACACTGATTTCTGTCAAAAGGTCTGACGCAACAATGTCTTTCGAACATTCACCATTTATGTTTACACTTAGCTCCTTCTCAAGGTGTTTACATAGCATTCTCTAACTATTTTAAACTTTCTGGAGAAAACAAAAAGCCGAATATTATGGAATACTTAGCCATTTGACCAAACTTTTCTTTCAAACTTTTTAACACTGTTTCAACGACAGGGTAGCAAAAATCGATTTCTCCTCTGAAGATTGAGCTGTGCAAACCATGTCTCCTTCATAATCAAAATATTCCGCTTTCTAGCCAGCTATCTTTCCTCCAAATTTTGGTTCAATCTGTAAACTTTCAGCTATCTCTTTCGCTGTAATCTGCGCATTAATGAAACCTTCTTCACGGAAATTCTCAATAAACCTCATCAGATTTTCGAGGGATTTGGTTGCTATTTTCAAGTCCATGTTTTCAGCTTGAACTGCCTTACTTACTGAGTAAATGGCAAAGAGGACGTCATACCGTATGACAACGCCTAGAATAAACTCGAAGCTTTCTAATTCGTTCAGAGCAAGCGAGTGTGCTTCGCTCTGTGCTTTAGGTTTAACAGTGCTGTTGCTCACCTCAATAAGGGCGTCTCTGACTTCTCTTGTCTGGTACCTTATAGCTTTGACACTCTCCACCCTACTCTCCCATCGAGTATCTGAAAGCTTCTTCATTCTTAAAGTTGGTATCCTGTTCAATAAATTTCCAATCTCTGAGTGGATGCACTGAAAACAACGTATATTCTTTGAATTACACAAAAAATGTAATTGCTTTTACTGTAGATTTTTTTCTCATCTTGTAACACAAGATTAAGACTGTGGCTGCCACATGGCATATAAAATTCCCTTCGATTGCACTTCAGCATTCTGCCTTGAACACTACTTCGATAACCTTTCGTATCTGCGCCATTATCGTAACTTTGGCCTCTGCAGTCATGAATATCGAGTCCTAGCTGATCTAGTTTCGACAAAAGGGTTTCAGTGAAACTTTCCCCTGTTGCTGGAATTATGTTCAGCAAGTCGAGGATGTGCCCTTCTGCAGTCACTGCGTCTTCTGATAAATTTACAAACCTAACAATCAATCTCATTTCTTCATTGTGGCTTGTGTCAGGTATGCTGTGTATCACTTTGTTGGCAAGCAAGTTTATGAGTTCATTTTGAATGTTTTTCGCAAGATAATGAGCAGGAAGTTATTGAGTTTTTACCCGCTTGAAATGTTCATGCAAAACAGGGTCAAATTCTGCTATTATTTTGATCAAACCATGAAAATTATCATTATTTCTTGATAGAGCTTGTCGCGCCCCTTAAGGCCATATTATGTTGAACTGGGTACCTGACGGTGAGTATAATTCTTTTTAGAACCTGACGCCAATGTTCGTTCTCTTTTTGCAGCGGTTCCAGGTCAATTTGGTCAACACCACTTTTTTGTTTCAAATGTAGCTCACACTATCCATTTTTGTACACTTTAGTTGGTTAAATGATTGTTCATGCTCTTTAAGCAGATTTCCCAAATGAACCCAGTCACAGAGTCCATCATTTGACTACTTGTTAGAAGGAGATCCTAAAAGTTCACAACAAAAACAAAAGAACTTTGTCCGTAGGTTTCGAATATACAACCCACTTAGGAGCCATTTTTTCTCCATTTGGTTAAGTTCTTAAATAAAAACGAGCTGAAAAAATTTTCTTCTGCTCTCATTTAAGAGATACACAAAATATGCAATTTTTGTAGAGCCTTTCTGTACAATTACATTTATCATGGAGGGTGTTAACGTATTAGAGCAAGTGCCTGGGTCCGAATTTGTGATTACTTCACAACTGCTACTACTAGGCCGACCTGAATGTGGGGCAGCAGGAGGACCGCACTCAAGTACTTTTATGTTCAATTGTAACTAAAGCGCCACATGATGAGAGGGTATTTTTAATTCCACGTCCTTTAAGCACACTTTAGTCTCACTGTCTGAAATTGTAGGTTGAAGAAATTTTTCGAAGGCGTCTTTTTGTGGCTTCAAAAACTGTTCGTGCTGTAGCTTTTTCTTGACCTGAGTCGTACCTTCTAAATCTGCCCCTTTCACGAGACCTTTCCCTGTTGGCTCTTTGAACTTCACAGGACAGGCAAAAACATCGTATCTTCACAAAGAGTCCACACAGAACACGTGAAACGGCGTGGACTGGAAAGGTTCCATACTTTTAAATTGACGAAAATGAACAAATCATTCTGTGGGAAACATCTGCTGATGGTGGAATGTAATGACTGATTGCTAGCAACAACAATGAGTAGAAAGTGTTCCGAGAGGTACTGAGAAACAATGAATCGCGTACCTCTCGATTTACTCATGAACAATAGTCATGTGTTGACAATAGATATTACTATAGCGCATCAGGATTATAGCCCCTTGTTGCCTCGACTCTGATGCAGGCATAATTTTCTGAGACGTATTCCAGTGGCCACAGTCGTGTCACAATGGGTATAAAACTGAATTAAATTACATTAAAAATAATCTTAGAAACGCCTTACTTTACTTTTTAAATTTATGTGTAATAAGAAAATTATGGGTGACAGTCTTCAAACAAAATTTCATTGTCTGGTGCGGGCCTCCTAGAAGCGTGGGGCCCCTAGAAGCACGGGGTCCTGTGCGGTTGCACCGTTTGCACATGGCTAACGCCGGCCCTGCTGGTTGTGTATGAGGTCAGTTCAAATTACAATGATGGAGACGGTTATAGAAATATAGAAATGCGTTTTCGCAGCTTGAAAAGGAAGCGAATTGTTGAAACCTCGTTAGTCGCTTTTATGTCGTCTCACTGCCTCTGCAGAGCTGTACCATGCAAATCAAGGTGAGGATGTTGTTCGGTAGCCGGTATCCTCGTTCATTAATACAAACTGCAGGCAATTATTAACTGGGTTCTTTGTTAAGGGGACTACACCGTGGCTCAGGTCCAAAAAAATCGATTTTCGGTTTCCATCATAGTTTGATAGATTAAGGTTTTATTTAAGTACTCTGAAAAAGATTTAGCTGAAAAAAAATTTTTTTCGAGCATTTAAAGAGCATTTTCCTACAACGTTTGTTTATGTGCCGCGCACACTTTTCTGTCACCCACTTTTCTGCATATATTTTAGATCTTTATATCCCCTACATTGCACGTTAGGGATTTTTTTTACTCCCGAGTGTGTTGGCTATCCTTGGAATACAACGGTCGGTATTCTTTTGTTTCTGCTGTTTGTAAAAAACACGCGGTTAGTTTTGTTCAAGTGTGATTGCGAGTAGTTGTTACAGAAAACTTGGAGGTATACTATGGGCAGAAAATCTGGAGGCAATGAAGAGAGATGTTTGGACCATATTCTTCCATAAGTCCTCTACTGATGATAAGCCATGTCATGGATTGTGTCCATCAGGAGGAAATTCGTGGTGCAAATACAATAGGGTTCAGGCAACTGGAGAATCTTATTCTCACCAGCATTCTCTTTCTGCTGCTGTTATTGCAGCAATTAAACCTATTTTCAGAGACTTGGCTCATCCTGAACTTCTAAGGAAATGTCTGCATGGGCAGACACAGAACCCAAATTAATGTTTCAACAGCATAATTTGGAACCGCCTTCCTAAAACTGTATTTGTAGGCATGCATACAATGAAACTAGGAGTTCATGATGCTGTTATTACATTCAGTTGTGGTAATATAGGAAAGTGTTGGATACTGAAAAAGCTGGGAATTAATCCTGGTGAAAATATGATCACTGGGCTGCAACATTGCGATAAAATGAGGATAGCCGATGCAGACAGGTCTGCAACTAATACGGTCAAGAAAGCAAGACAAACATCCAGGAAGGTGAAAAAGAGGCCAAAGAAGGGCCATCATATGCAGCAGGACAGTTTTAATTAACTGTAAGTAACAAATTTCAAAAGTTTTTTCTTTAAAGTCAGTTTCCCGCAAACTAAAATTTTCAGTACATATGCCCCATTATATCAGAAAATGTCATAGATAAATGAATGAAATTTTCAGAGACTCTTCATAATATAAGAAGCCACCTCTGGTACTACATTCATTAATATTCTCCCATTAGGAAGTTCACGAAAAAAATATTTTCTGCAGAAAAAAACTTAATATTTTTTGTTAATTTAAAAAAGTATTTCTTAAAAACTATAAAATGGATAAAGTAGATTTTAGTGCAGTTGACTCTAATAGCATAATGTAACATACAGTAAAAATATTAAGGTCCTGCATCAAATAGTTTTTTCAGAAATGGGTCAAGTACTTGCCTAAATTAACATGGGTTAGATAGGCAGGATGTGGTCGCCTTAATATAAGCAAGAGCTACTTGACTTAAACTTCCATGTGCTGTGGTACAAGCTCTCTTCTGTATAGTCCACGTAGCCTGAATGCTGTTGAAGTAGAAGTCTGCTATGCTCACTACTATGTTCGCTATGTGCTGCCTTATTCTAAGGCCCTTGTTACACTAGGCCGCCAGGCGACGCAGCCAGCCACGCCACCTGTAGCGCTGCTCGTCATTGGTAATAGATGCTTATTAGCCAGAAGCTGGCTGCCTTGCCCCGCCACCATGTCGGCCGCCATTGGAGGCGAAGAGTCTTGGCGGTGCATTGTGTCAGAGCCTATTACACTGGATCGCCAGGCGGCGCAGCCAGTCCTGCCGCCACCACTCGGTTTGGCCACCACGTCGTCGGCTGTGCACTAGTGACCAGGGAATATGTCGGACAACAACTATACATACATGCTCCTCCTAGCACTTTTAATGAAAAGGGGAAGGCAAAGGGAGAGAAAGATGCATGTACATCCTATGCTATCGTTAAGTAAATCTAAAGGGCTGTATTACACTCTTTTTGATGAGCTGTGTTTAGACGACAACAAGTTTTTTAATTACCTAGTAATGTCTAAATCGTCTTTCTTTGAGTTATTGTCGTTAATAAATGCTGATATTACCGGGGAAGAAACGAAAATCACAGTGTCTCTCACCAAAAGGATAACTCGTAGTCATTTTGAGATAAGTAAACTGATAAATTGTATTGAAAATTATTGAATTTTTTGCTTCAGAAAATATTAATTACTTTTTAAAACGGTAACCATTTTAAAATATATGAATATTTTAGTTCAATATCTTTATCTTATTATGTCAAAACGAAATTGATTCAAAGTATGACTAAAAGTATAACATTAATAAGAACATTTATTTTCAAAAAGAACACTGATAAGAACATTTATTTCCATAGGTTTTGTACATTGTATGTGTTGAATATTTGTGTATATACACTACGTATTGAAGTGCAAAGGTTCACTCATTTGACTATCAGAATCTTGATTTGATACGACTGAAGAATCTGCACATGGCGGAGATTGCAAGCGCACGTTTGCATTTGGGCATTGTTGAAACTGAGTCTGGAAAAATTGAACTTTTGCTTGTTGATCCTATACTCCTGGCTGAGACGTTGTTTTCTGTTGCATAGGATGTTCCATCGGCCGTTGTGGCATGCAGTGTAGTTGCATAGGCTGTGATTGTATGGGATACTGTACTATTGATGGTGATGGCAGATGGGGGAAGTGTCCAATATAACCCATTTGCTGCCATCCTTACTGTACAGGTTTTTGGGCAGCAGCGACGAGAGAAATCATATCTGCCCAGAATTTTAATTTTTTTCACTAGGTACTTGATGAATCTCAGTTAACATAGAGAGGAGAAACACCTTATCCTCGTCTGTTTCATCGAAAGTGCGAGGTTACTCTTCCGATGCAGTCTTTTTCTTTAGAACTTCAATTAGCTCACTCGTTGCTGGTTCTTTTCTTAGATTTGTGCTGAGAGATCCTACATGTAGGTCCATTATCATACGAAATAGAAGTTTCATTTTCTTCTTCATTCACATTCTTCGTCCAGATGTGTTGTTTATTTTTTCATCGCAGTTTCTAGAAAACGTAGTTGTTCAAAATAGGTGTACTGTTTTTTCCTGGTTGCAGCTGAATCACTTTTGACACCCTTTACCCGAAGAAGATCTCTCGTGTAACATGGGCGGATAGATTTCCACTTCTTCTGAATGAGTGTCACTGAAAACTAAGTACAGTAGAAGGTGAGAGAGAGAATAGTCGCTAAGTGCTCTCACTTTTAGTTATTGGGTGCATAAATCTGGGTATTTTCGCGCGGTGGCATCTCATTGTTTATGACATCATATATCCTCAATAATGTGTCGTATTTCTCTTTTTTTGGCTAGGAACTTTCGCAGGCATACGGAGAACAACTCGGCAAAATTTCATCGCAGTTGGATGAATGGTTTAGGAAAGCGTAGAGGACGAACACACATACATTCACTTTCATATATAGAGATGTTAAAGTGATTGAACTGTTTTCTTAATTTTGTTTCAGATATCTGGGAACGGGAATTTCGATGTAAAATCTACATTACCAATACAAAATAAATCAGTCTACAATCTCAGTGTTTGTAAGACAGGTTTTAGACGCCATTTGGGAAAAACGTTAGACGAAAATACTTTCCAGACCTCATCACGGATTTTTGGCTTAAGACAGCTGCTTATTTTTCCGAAAAAACCAACTTCCCACACTGCATTGGAGCCATTGACGGAAAACATGTACGAGTGATCAAGCCAACTGGAAGTCGTTCATTGTATTATAATTACAAAAACTTTCTCTCAGTCGTGCTACTCGCTTTGTGTGATGCCAACTACAAATTCATTTTCGTGGATGTGGGTGCATATGGTAGGTCTGCTGATTCTACGATGTTTAAGGACAGTGTTTTTAAGAGAAAACTAGATGAGGTCTCCTTAAATATTCCTTAAGCTCCATCTTCTTTCCAGGGTTTCAATGAACCTTGCCCTTTGTGGTTTTTCGGGATGAAGGTTTCGGTTTGACAACAAACCTACTTAGACCTTATGCAGGTAAATCTTTGAGCATAAAAAAACATGCATATAACTACCGACTTAGGAGAACACGAAGGAATATAGTGTTACGTTTGGAATCTTAGCCTATAAATGGAGAGTTTTCCACCCACCATTGAATGTTGACCTTCATTTGCGTGAATCCATAATACGAAGTTGTTGTGTTTTGCATAACTTTGTCAGAGAACGTGATGGTTTCAAAGTTGAAGATACCTTGTCAGTCGAGGGTTTATATGAATGGAGTGAAGACCGTCAACCGCCAACAAATAAAGCAACACAGTTCAGAGACAAGTTTTGTGATTATTTTGTCTGTGAAGCAGGAGCTGTACCTTGGCAAATAAACAGAATCTAAATAAATGAACTCAACGGCATGACCGCTGAAGCGAGAACGTGTACCTACTATTTATCATAATTATAGTTTAGTGGATATAGTCTGTTTAGTGTTTTAACACCCATGTGAATATTAGCAAAAAAGTAAATAAGTGGCAGCTATTTTAAAAATACATAACCTTACGAATTTTTTTCCTGTTATAGAGAAAAACGAAGGTTATCCTCCCAAGCTTAATGTAGAAGGATAAGGTTATGATTTAAAGTAGAAGTACAAGCATTCAGTTTTCTCTGTGGTCGTAGTAGTAACATTATACTTGCGGGGATTTACGAATAAATATGTTGTTGTTGTGGTCTTCAGTCCTGAGACTGGTTTGATGCAGCTCTCCATGCTACTCTATCCTGTGCAAGCTTCTTCATCTCCCAGTACCTACTGCAACCTACATCCTTCTGAATCTGCTTAGTGTATTCATCTCTTGGTCTCCCTCTACGATTTTTACCCTCCACGCTGCCTTCCAATCCTAAATTTGTGATCCCTTAATGCCTCAGAACATGTCCTACCAACCGATCCCTTCTTCTAGTCAAGTTGTGCCAGAAATTTCTCTTCTCCCCAGTTCTATTCAATACCTCCTCGTTAGTTATGTGATCTACCCATCTAATCTTCAGCATTCCTCTGTAGCACCACATTTCGAAAGCTTCTATTGTCTTCTTGTCTAAACTATTTATCGTCCATGTTTCACTTCCATACACGGCTACACTCCATACAAATACTTTCAGAAACGACTTCCTGACATTTAAATCTATACTCGATGTTAACAAATTTCTCTTCTTCAGAAACGCTTTTCTTGTCGTTGCCAGTCTACATTTTATATCCTCTCTACCTCCTCGACCATCATCAGTTATTTTGCTCCCCAAATAGCAAAACTCCTTTACTACTTTAAGTGTCTCATTTCCTAATCTAATTCCCTCAGCATCACTCAACTTAATTCCACTACATTCCATTATCCTAGTTTTGCTTTTGTTGATGTTCATCTTATATCCTTCTTTCAAGACACTGTCCATTCCGTTCCAAGTCCTTTGCTGTCTCTGACATAATTACAATGTCGTCGGAGAACCTCAAAGTTTTTATTTCTTCTCCATGGATTTTAATACCTACCCTGAATTTTTCTTTTGTTTCCTTTAGTGCTTGCTCAATATACAGATTGAGTAACATTGGGGAGAGGCTACAACCCTGTCTCACTCCCTTCCCAACCACTGCTTCCCTTTCATGTCCCTCGACTCTTATAACTGCCACCTGCTTTCTGTACAAATTGTAAATAGCCTTTCGCTCCCTGTATTTTACCGCTGTCACCTTCAGAATTTGAAAGAGAGTATTCCAGCCAACATTGCCAAAAGCTTTTTCTAAGTCTACAAATGCTAGAAACGTAGGTTTGTCTTTCCTTAATCTACGAATAAATATAATAATGCTTAAATACTTACAAAGGTTATTCCTCATAACCAAGGACTGCTGCTCAAAATCCGGTCGGAGTGAACAAATAATTTAATTCCAAGCATTTAGTTTTAACTGCCAGGTACTGTAAGCTTCACAACTGGTGTCCCAAACTGCTGGCTGTACCGAGCGAGGTGGCGCAGTGGTTAGACACTGGACTCGCATTCGGGAGGACGACGGTTCAATCCCGCGTCCGGCCATCCTGATTTAGGTTTTCCGTGATTTCCCTAAATCGCTCCAGGCAAATGCCGGGATGGTTCCTTTCAAAGGGCACGGCCGACTTCCTTCCCCATCCTTCCCTAATCCGATGAGACCGATGACCTCGCTGTCTGGTCTCCTTCCCCAAACCAACCAACTGCTGGCTGTTGTTCAACTTGTAAGGGGTCCGCAGGCCCTTACTACTAAGTTTGCACTCACACAGGTCGACAGGGCAAGTATCGATTAGTGTGTCGGGTCGCGAGAGCGAGAGTGGAGTCAGTCAGTAGGCAGTGCGGTGTTGGATAGGTTCCCGCGAGGCGGGCAGAGCTGTGCAGAAGCCAGCAATTGTAATAATGCAAATTACCGACAAAGGGAGTGGCCATCGCCGCGGTTTAACCCCTTTGTGTTAGTATTATACGGGAAAGTGAGAAAGTTTAAGTAACAGAGTGATTTCAGTGATATTTAAGTGCCGTTATTGAACTTCCGCGTCTACCGCGCCGGCATTATTTGGATTACAGTGTTGGATTACAGTGATTGTACGTTGCGTGTGACGATTATGAGTAACGAAGAAACCTGTGTTGAGATTAGCCGTTATTAACAGTGTATTGACGAAGGCAGTGGCTGTCTCCTTATTTTTGTGCTTTTGGTATGAATATAGGTCTTGTTTAGTGAAGCTGTGTTTGTTGTCCTCCTTACCCCCAGACAGTACATTATTACAGTATTTGCGAAGGACAATATGGAATGTAACATCTCCTGAGCAGTCCAATCAGATTGCCAGCCCCATTAGGTACACGGTCACATTAATTAATTATCTAATTTGGGCTGCTATTCAGAGCCCGAACGAACGGGCTATAACAATAGAATATAAGGGAGTGTTACAAACTGCACAAATGAAATCTTCAGTATCCACTTGTGTGTCCAATAACTTCTAGCATTCTTTCAGTGCTTCTTCCAGCTTCATGTTTTTATCCCTTTTGTCGTGTCCACACTTTCACTCGATAGCCACGGGCAAGGCCACTTCTATCTCTAGGATAAGGTCCACCGGCAGACATACCTAGTGCTCATTGTCTTTCTTTCCAGCCCTACCTGCCGGTTGGAGCTCCTGATACAAGTCAAACGCTCTCCAGGTGTGCCCGCTTGGACCCTACTGAAGGAGCGGCCCCCTTTCCACTCACAGGGGGAATGGGCGTGGTGGCCAGGTGACCAGTCTCCACGTTGGCCCTCCGCCTCGAGTGACGCGAACACATTACCACACGCCACTCACCCTGCAGTGCGGGTGATCCACCGCATTGGGTACACAAGGAGGTGACTCAGAAGCAGAGCCTGTGGGGCTCACCTGAGGTGTCCCAGATTCTACACCACCGCTACACCCCGAGGCAGCAGACTGAAGGCGACTGACCATAGCAAAAAGCACATTGAGCTATTTGTGAACTGTGGCCAAATCTTCCTGCGTCTGCACACAGCATGGACGCATCCAACGTAACAAGATTGACTGACGAAGTGAAGTATAAAAGTATACTATTCGAGATATACAACTTGAATTAATTTCAAAATGAGATCAGCTTATGATGAAAATAGAGCCCAAACAGCAAAGCAGTGCAATTAGACATCTGTAACGTAGCTAACAAAGGTTTGTCAGGGCCATTTAAGTAAAGTGCTATTGTGTGTGTGGGGCTCCCTCCCATCATTAACAAATGTGCTATTAAAACTAGTCTTCCACGGTATATACATGCATATAAATCCCCTTCTGATTTCGAAATGTAATTTTCTTAGGAAGAAGAAAAAATACCTAGCGACCCAGCGGTGCAATGACACGAGACGCACACTACCAAGAAGGTAGGTTTCCAACGAGATGGTGAGTAGATGTTTGAAATTCTAAGAATATAAGCATAAGCTATAGGAAAAAGAACTGGTAGCTACTGCGATTTTCCAGACAGCTGCTCCATAAGAATAGCATTTTTTAACGTCAGCCATTTGCAACATATATGGTTTGACTACGAGTCTTTAGATGCTTTGCTTCTACCACATTTTACATGAGGTGGAATTTAACAGTTCAGGAGTTACAACGGCAGACAGAGGTTCACTTTTTCTAGCGTGCTGTTCATACGCGACATTCCTACTACTTAGTCGAAGCATGCTATTTCTGACTTACATCTACCCCCATCACGCTCCCCACATAGTCTTTACGTGAAAAGGATGTTGGTGGCGGTAGAATCCTTCTGGTGTCAGCTTCAAATGCCTGTTATCTAAATTTTTTCAATACCGTTGCTCGAATAGAACATTACCTTCCCTCCAAGGATTCTCACTTGAGTTTTCGAAGCATCCACTCTCACGAATTTGACAGGAACAAATAGGAATGCTTTTGCAGGGCTGTAGTTTGAGGGCCGGCAGCGGTGGTCTTGCGGTTCTAGGCGCTGCAGTCCGGAACGGAGGGACTGCTACGGTCGCAGGTTCGAATCCTGCCTCGGACATGGATGTGTGTGATGTCTTTAGGTTAGTTAGGTTTAAGTAGTTCTACGTTCTAGGGGACTTATGACCTAAGATGTTAAGTCCCATAGTGCTCAGAGCCATTTGAACCATTTTTTTGTAGTTTTTGGGAAACCCAGGTGTGCAGGCTCACACACTTTTCGGATAGGCTGGACAGCAGCCAAATATTTTGCCATTGTTCATTTGGTCAGCCTTTCCCACATGTTCGATTTGCAGATTGGAGGAGGGGAAGCATATTGTTCGATATCGTGGTGTTTACACCAGTGACATTTAAGTGTTTAGGATAATACTACTTTTGTGAGTCTGGAATCGTTAACAGCTGTCCGGTATGGTGAGCAGTGTGTTGTCCAGGATCAGTACAGCACTGACGTGTGGGCGGAGGTCTGCGACACAATGGTGACAGTGGCTGCTCTTCGCATGTGGACTGGTGCTGGTGGTGGGGATGGAGGCCGAGGCATTGCAGGGGTGGAGAAGAGAGTGAAACATCCTGCTCCACCCATAGACCGACAGATCTTTGCAGGATTATTTCGGGAGCAGTATACAAGAATTCTAAGTGACTTACTTCCACAAGGCAACCGACAGACAGTACGTAATTACCATTGGATATCTTCAGCGATTTGACGACGGCTACCGCCCATTTTGACATTGGAGGAAGTGACCACCCAGCCTGTGAGAAGACCGCAAAGATGTCACAGAGATGTCTCTAAAGGTTTTCTGGCGAGTGTGATCCTACTGCAGAAAAAAAGTTACGTGTCATGAAGAGGGACTCTCAAGATCAATGTAACTAATTAGTTAATCGATTAGTCAATCAATCTGTGTCACCAAGCGGATGGGAGCGAGGGTGAGAGTGCCACAGATATGATTCGCGAATTGGAGCAGTAATCAGGCGTTTTCTCGTTGAAGCGAGATCTTTTAACGAAATTTCAATATCCCACAGGGAGAGATGACCATTTCAATAAAATGAGCTATATTACCGAATATATAAAGTGATACGTAGTATCAACCTGATATTTACACCTTAAGAGACTTCAAAAATGATGAGGCATTTTGCTACTTTAACAGAGTTCAAGAGTGAGGAGATATCCTGTAACAGAGGTAGAACATGCTCTTAGCACTCTGTTATGAGTCAAAAATGAGTTTAATATTCTAGTCCTGAGATACAGGACTTAACGGATATTAAGCTGATGAGAACCGATTTTTTTACCTGATGAGGGAATACTTAGAGGAAATATAGCCTGCGCCATACTGTTGTACAGGATTTTCACAACAAGTAACGTTACTTTAGCGTTGTGTAAATGCATGTATACTCTGATTTCTTCTGTCTTCGAAAATAACTCGTATAAAAGGGAGGAATCTACATGTCGCATGAGAAATTCGAGGTGTATGGACAACAACATCACCATTTCATACTGGGTAAAGTGGATTTTTTGAACTGGGAACCTACGTCGGGGGTACAATTGTAGTTAGAACTATATGTTCAAGCTGTACCTTCTTCTATTGCAATGTGCTGCAGCAAGTGACATGAGTTATCGCGAGGCTTTGGCATACCAAAAACTGCGGCTTAGCTTCGCGTGAGTGGTAGATACAAATCGCCTGCGACTGTGTGCGATCAGAAGGCTTTTTCGCCAGATATGTTTAATGTAAGGTGGAAATGTTATGATGGAGGACAGTGCTTGTACTCTCAAACATCAATGCATACAAGACCTCACATATAAAAAACGCTACGAATTATATGTGGCGGAGATTTAATTACTTCATTTTCAATGCATGTGTGTGATCCTCAACTGTAGAAAATGTGTTTTATTACGAAGAAGAATCATTGTAAGGTATTGGTGAATGTTTTCAGCAATCTATTTGACTTACACCTTCCAGAGTTTTTCCCCTACCTTGTCTCCCATAAAATTTTAAACAATTAATTCGATAGGGTAGTACCATTTTTGATATCACAATTGTGCCAGCACCCACTTTGTCCCCAACATTAGGCAATAGGAACACAGTATTCTGAGGAGGGATGAATGTTCACACAAACAGGAAGTCACCACTTCAGAGAGAAAGGACGCGAATCTGGAATTTGCAAGTTATGCCTCCTCCTGATGCTTTGCCCTGGGGCCTGCAAGAACAAACTGATGTCCCTTCGGCAGGTAGACACACAAGGAAACGAACCGGTATCAGTATGCGTGGCTCCTGGTGGTTGAGGTGGGCTATATGGTCTCCAATAGCAGTTTTTCTGTGGTGGGCTGTACAGACCCCAAGAGTGGTTTCTCTGCATGCAGTCGGTATGGAGTACAGGAACCTCGCACATACACAGTCTCGCTGCAGTTCCACCGGCCATCATGGAGCTGTCAGCACTTGGTGCTCCACCCAGTGCTGGTTGTGCCCAGCTGGCAGATGTGGACGACAGGGCCCCTGGTGCCTGGCTGGCTGACACAACCATGGGCAACCCAAAACTGCACCTGTTTCCATTCTTTGGTGCTTAGTTATTACATCATGGGAAGTGCGGGAGGGGAGGGAAGGGGAGGAACCCTGTCTCCAACAAACTGATTAAGGAAAGAATATGCAAATTGAGTCGAACAATATACACTCCTGGAAATTGAAATAAGAACACCGTGAATTCATTGTCCCAGTAAGGGGAAACTTTATTGACACATTCCTGGGGTCAGATACATCACATGATCACACTGACAGAACCACAGGCACATAGACACAGGCAACAGAGCATGCACAATGTCGGCACTAGTACAGTGTATATCCACCTTTCGCAGCAATGCAGGCTGCTATTCTCCCATGGAGACGATCGTAGAGATGCTGGATGTAGTCCTGTGGAACGGCTTGCCATGCCATTTCCACCTGGCGCCTCAGTTGGACCAGCGTTCGTGCTGGACGTGCAGACCGCGTGAGACGACGCTTCATCCAGTCCCAAACATGCTCAATGGGGGACAGATCCGGAGATCTTGCTGGCCAGGGTAGTTGACTTACACCTTCTAGAGCACGTTGGGTGGCACGGGATACATGCGGACGTGCATTGTCCTGTTGGAACAGCAAGTTCCCTTGCCGGTCTAGGAATGGTAGAACGATGGGTTCGATGACGGTTTGGATGTACCGTGCGCTATTCAGTGTCCCCTCGACGATCACCAGTGGTGTACGGCCAGTGTAGGAGATCGCTCCCCACACCATGATGCCGGGTGTTGGCCCTGTGTGCCTCGGTCGTATGCAGTCCTGATTGTGGCGCTCACCTGCACGGCGCCAAACACACATACGACCATCATTGGCACCAAGGCAGAAGCGACTCTCATCGCTGAAGACGACACGTCTCCATTCGTCCCTCCATTCACGCCTGTCGCGACACCACTGGAGGCGGGCTGCACGATGTTGGGGCGTGAGCGGAAGACGGCCTAACGGTGTGCGGGACCGTAGCCCAGCTTCATGGAGACGGTTGCGAATGGTCCTCGCCGATACCCCAGGAGCAACAGTGTCCCTAATTTGCTGGGAAGTGGCGGTGCGGTCCCCTACGGCACTGCGTAGGATCCTACGGTCTTGGCGTGCATCCGTGCGTCGCTGCGGTCCGGTCCCAGGTCGACGGGCACGTGCACCTTCCGCCGACCACTGGCGACAACATCGATGTACTGTGGAGACCTCACGCCCCACGTGTTGAGCAATTCGGCGGTACGTCCACCCGGCCTCCCGCATGCCCACTATACGCCCTCGCTCAAAGTCCGTCAACTGCACATACGGTTCACGTCCACGCTGTCGCGGCATGCTACCAGTGTTAAAGACTGCGATGGAGCTCCGTATGCCACGGCAAACTGGCTGACACTGACGGCGGCGGTGCACAAATGCTGCGCAGCTAGCGCCATTCGACGGCCAACACCGCGGTTCCTGGTGTGTCCGCTGTGCCGTGCGTGTGATCATTGCTTGTACAGCCCTCTCGCAGTGTCCGGAGCAAGTATGGTGGGTCTGACACACCGGTGTCAATGTGTTCTTTTTTCCATTTCTAGGAGTGTATTATTACATCAGTTGACACTGATTTTAATTTCATACTTTGAGATCCTTCCACACCAAGAGCTCAGGACTGCTGAGTCTTCCCCCCCCCCCCCCCCAATTTCCAGGTGTGGAGGGGAAGGGAGAGGAGGTTTGGAGGATTTCCCAGCAGGATGAAAATGGTTCAGAACTGAACTGTGAGGGGAGACAAAAAGTATTGTCCCATTTCCCAGGAGGGTGAGGGAGGACAAGGGGGAGGGAATGGAGTTGGTGGTTTCTCCGAAGGACAGATTATACTCAGGGGACAGAAATCAACACCCAAGGGGTCATAAATCAGTCCCAGGGGATCATAAACCACTTAGCAGAACAATAGGTTAAGGTAAGGGGAAGGAGATAATTTTTCCATGACTGTATACTTGCCGCTGGATGTATGCAACATGCACAAACAAAATGCGCCAGGATCCTTTGCCCTACCACTACCACCCATCAGCTATTAACTGACGTAGGGTTTAAGTCGTCACATTTCACGCCATCAAACAACAGATCTGTTCGCTTCATGTTGACAGGAGTTTGAATAAAATACCTCGTCTTTCTCCACCTTTGAAAGTAGGAACATGTTCTCATTACTTTCAGCTGTTCCACAAGATGTTACCATCCATAAGCTCCAGTTGGCTGATCCCAATTATGCAGAGCACTAGCGCCCTACAGAAATTCTTATAGGTACAGACCAGTACTGGAAAATAATAAAGGACTACACACCAATATGCCTAACTGATTCAGTATTTCTTTGTTTAAGATTTGGTTGTATTCTTAGTGAGTTCAGGTCAGGTACTTTTCTTATACGTTATTAACCATGTGAACCTCATCAAGATTTCTTAGACATGAACCGACCGGTGTGGCCGAGCGGTTCTGTTCGCTACAGTCTGGAACTGGGTGACAACTATGGTCGCAGGTTCGAATCTTGGCTCGGGTATGGATGTGTGTGATATCCTTAGGTTAGTTAGGTTTAAGTAATTCTAAGTTCTAGGGGACTGATGACCTGAAAAGTTAATTCCCATAGTGCTCCCATTTGAACCATTTTTCTTAGGCTTGAGTCACTTCTGGGACTTAGAAATGATGACGATAAAATAACAACAAGAACGATTGCTCTCTCCGAAACATGGCTGTTTTACAGAACTTCAGTAACGCATTTCAAATGGTGGAGGGCTGGAGGGTAGTTCCAGAAGTAAGAAAGAAAGATATCCACGAAATTTTAACGTCATAGAAGGGGCGACACTACCCAACCACAACCAATCGGGAAGATTTGCTGTCATGCGGAATATCAATAAAGAGAAAAAGAATCTGCCATTCTGTATTCCTGCTTTAGTGGAATTATATTTGTTTTATATATCTTATTCCAGTTATTCTTTGTATTGTGAAATACTCTGGAGGAAGTGTTAGTAGTGCTCCAGTTTCGCATCAACGCTTGTATACCGTTGCACTTAATTGTTTTTGTGTCCAATAAACAGTTTTACACAAAAAATGGCCAGGTAGGTTACAAGCAGCTTCCTGGGAGGTACGCCGCTCCTGCATGGAATTCACCTAGCAGCTGAGAGACAAGAGCCAGTGTGCCAATCAGTCTGGGTTCGATTTTTAGGCAGTTTCTCATATCTGACTAGGTACCCACGTTGCGCGTAGTTTACGCACTTCACAAATATTTCGAAAACATTCTCACACTTCCACGTGGATAAAGCTACGTAGGTGGAGACGTATGGGATACACAAATTCCATCCCTGGAGGGAAGAGGTGGCGACAAGAAAGGTATTTGTCTAGCCTTTACCACTAAATAATCCAAATTCAGTTCACCATGCTGAAAACGTGGGATAAGCCCAGGGAAAGAATGAAGAGGAAGACATTGTGCAATAAGCGAATTACCTACACCCAAATTGTGACCTATTGAAATTTATTTCCTTGTATATTTTGAAGTGTATGTTATGGTTTTAATGTACTGGATGATAATAACTCTGAACGATAGATTGCTCTGCTGTTTTCCATGAATGCTTCTTCACTTATTGTGTTCCTCTGGAGCTCTTTGTACATAACATGAAATTTTTATATGCTTTAAGATGCTAAACGAAATGAAATGTAAAACAACTTTATATGGTTCTATATTGCTTTTATTAATTCTGTCCAGTCTGTCTTCCAGAAAATGGAGCAAAATTACTCAGTACAAAAATTATTTTAGAATATTAATAAAAACTCTTTTAAACATCTAAACTGAAGCAAAATTTATACTACTCAGTAAGATGATACATTGCATGAGAATGATGATAGTAATGGTGAAAGTAATGGCACTCATAATTGACTATGGTACATGTCATGTAGGTTTTGAGATTTAAAGGTTGGTAAGCTGTGATCAAAAGTGAAAATGAAGGTAGTGGCTAAAATAGTTATCTTCGGAGGCAGTTTTATTGCTTTGCTACTAATTCATCACATTCTTATATCAAGAGATATAATGATACTATATGAGAAGGTAACTATATCTTAAGAAGATTGAAACAAGTGATATCAAACGAAATGTCATGGAAAACATGGTTGACATAATTTTATTGTAATTAAATTTGGAAACCGTGGATGCCATATTCTGCCCTTAGTACTCATTTCATAGTAGCCTCTAGTAGAATTTCGTACATGTGCTTGTTCAGTCACCTATGTAATTCTAATATCATGCCTGGACTATGAGTTATTATGGCACAATTATTCATTACAACAGTTGGTTGTCTCTCATTCTATCCTACACATTACAAAGAATATGACAACAAACACAGCGAAATATCTATTACACAATATGTACAGTTTTGAAGTTTTTTAAATTACAATGATTAGTCAAACGTTCTATCATAGTAGATGAACACTATACTTTGTTCCTCTTGCTCAGTCTCAATTGGATACCACCCTTTGGCGTAAGGATAAACGCCCTGGATTCGAAGGAGAGATTTCGAATGGTCTTCTCGCACGGTTCTATGTTATACTTCGCGAGAATGTGCGTAAGCCCGACTTTCGTTTGCAGCAGGCCAAATCTCATCCCTGAAACAAGAAAAAGTTGTTACTCTTCACTAATATACTCCCTTCTACTGAGATAAGAAACAAAGACGATAACTAGGATGAGACTTAACAACCTGTTATGCAAATTTATCACACTTTCGTTGGTATTAGAGCATACACTAATATTTAGTAAGTTTTTAATTTAGTTTTAAAAATCTCATATAAATCTGTAAAATTTTTGTAGCATTTTCTTGATTTTGAACAAGGTATGACATCTGAAACTGTTCTTGTTGAATTTTCATTTTTACACTAGCTCAATTTTTTTTCAAATTTTCTGTTCAATCACATGTCTTTCTTTTATATACGTTGTTCTTTCTTTATTTTGATATTAATTACAGTATTTTACCACCCAACACTCTTTCCCATTTATTATGGTCCAATGTATAAGATTATAACAGTTCATCAATCATCCATCAAAAACTGTTGACTACGAGAATGTAGAGTTTTCTGTTCAGCTCTAGATAAAGGTAATGGAACCCACAAGAGCTAGTGTTCATTAATCAATAACATAAGAAGAAACTGTGAAAAACAGAGGTACTTCCATAAAAGAAATGTAGACACTGAGAAATTTCTCTGACAACGTAAAGTTGCGGTTTTGAGATTTTTATATGCTTAAGAGTTCACTCATGTGGTCCAGAGATCGATGAGCATATCCAATACCTGCAGTAACCCAGTGGGAATACTGAACTGTGAATTCCAGAAAGAAATGGTATGTCGAATGTCGTGCACAAGGCTTACGACCGTGTTGATATATGTTCAAATTATAACCGATGATGGTAGATCGCTAATAACAGTCAACAGATGTTAGTTAAACTTCTTTATTACATTATATACACATCAAAAAAGTTTTACATCACCCCAGTCCCCAGAATTCCTGAAGATAGACGTTGATCGTGGATATTGTATCACAGACGCAATCCATTTGACTGTTCAGAGATGTCACTAAACCCGCCCAAAGATGTAAATAACCATGCATGAGCAGCGCCAATTAGACGGGGAGAGGGGGG
Source organism: Schistocerca nitens (assembly GCF_023898315.1). Lineage (NCBI taxonomy): Eukaryota > Metazoa > Arthropoda > Insecta > Orthoptera > Acrididae > Schistocerca > Schistocerca nitens. Next base: position 601,104,618 of record NC_064619.1, on the reverse strand, counting down.
GGGGGTCCGACAGCCGATCAGTTCCAGCCGTTCCACCAGGAAGGAGGTACAAAGCTCATGTTGTCTGTAGTTCAACCATGCCTAGATGCCTAGACAGTCAATACCGCGATCCGATCGCGTCCGCATTGTTACTTTGTGCCAGGAAGGACTCTCAACAACGTAAGTGTCCAAGCGTCTCGGAGTGAACCAAAGCGATGATGTTCGGACATGGAGGAGATACAGAGAGGCAGGTACTGTCAATTACATGCCTCGCTCAGGCATTACTACTGCAGTGGATGACCGCTACCTACGGATTATGGCTCGGAGGAACGCTGATAGCAACGCCACCACGTTGAATAATGCTTTTCGAGCGGCCACAGGACGCCGTGTTACGACTCAGACTGTGCGCAATAGGCTGCATGATGCGCAACTCCACTCCTGACGTCCACGGCGAGGTCAATCTTTGCAACCACGACACCATGCAGCGCGTACAGATGGGCTCAAAAACATGCCGAATGGACCCCTCAGGATTGGCATCACGTTCTCTTCACCGATGAGTGTCGCATATACCTTCAACCAGACAATCGTCGGAGTGTTTGGAGGTAACCCGGTCAGGCTGAACGCCTTAGACACACTGCACAGACAGTGAAGCAAGGTGGTTTCCTGCTGTTTTGGGGTGGCATTATGTGGGGCCGACGTACGCCGCTGGTGGTCATGGAAGGCGCCGTAACGGCTGTACGATACGTGAATGCCATCCTCCGACTGATAGTGCAGCCATATCGGGAGCATATTGGCGAGGCATTCGTCTTCATGGGCGATAATTCGCGCCCCCATCGTGTACATCTTGTGAATGACTTCCTTCAGGATAACGACATCGCTCGATAGAGTGGCCAGCATGTTCTCCAGACATGAACCCTATCGACCACGCCTGGGATAGATTGAAAAGGGCTGTTTATTGACTAAGTGACCCACCAGTCACTCTGAGGGATCTACGACGAATCGCCATTGAGAAGTGGGACGATCTGTACCAACAGTCCCTTGATGAACTTATGGATACTATGTCACGACGAATACAGACATGCATCAGTGCAAGAGGACGTGCAGCTGGGAATTAGGGGTACTGGTCTAAACAGCAATCTGGACTACCATCTTGAAGGTCTCGCTGTATTGTGATACGACATGCAATGTGTGGTTTTCATGAGTAATAAAAAGGGCGGAATGTTGCTGATGTTCATCTTTATTCCAGTTTTCTGTACAGGTTCCGGAACTCGGAACCGAGGTGATGCGAAACGTTTTTTGATGTGTGTACATTTAGGGTATACCCCATAGCAGATGATCTGACAAAAAATATATTACAGAACTATCATAAGAACATGATAATCCAGATCAAGTCATGATTCAGAAATACATGTCACACATTACAATGTAGGTAGTAAAATGACACATACCAAGTAACATAATTGACGAAATAACATCACGAACAAAATCACAATTTTAAGCTACTAGTGCGGAGTGAACAAGAACAACGTCAATACAGATTTGAAGGAAATAATGCAGTTTTCATTTCTTCTGAATAGCCAGGTATCATTAAGACAACAACATCCATTGGTGACATATCAAGAGGGTAGTAAGTTGCTCTGCTCTTACAGTTTACTTCTTCATTTACTCTTGCTAGCATGGGTAGGATGTGTGCATGTTCTGTGTGGACGAAGGAGAAGCTGGCTGCAGTTCGCGAACAGGTGAATGCACTTTTGGCTACTGTCAGTCACCTTCAGGCAGCTGCCTTGGGGAGTAGCGGTGTTGGAGAATCTGGTGCATCGCATGGTACACTCCAGGTGTCGCTTGTTTCGCCCAGAGGCTCTGCTTCTAAGACAACTCCTAGTGTACCAGACGCAGTGGAACTGCACTCACAGCAGATCGAGTGGCAGGTGGTAATGCGTTAGCGTCGCTCGAGACGGAGGTCAACGTGAAGGCCGACCGTCTGGCCTTGCCCATTCGCTGTGTGAGTGAGGAGGTGGACGTTCCTTTAGCAGGATACGAGCACGCACACCAGGAGAGGGGTTTACTAGTTATCAGGACTCCAACATCAGGTGCGTTATGGAGCCCTTTAGGCAGATAGGGCTGGAAAGAAAACCAATGTGCACTAGGTGTGTCTGCCGGTGGACATCATACGAGAAATAGAAGTGGCCTTGCCTATGGCTAATGAGCGTTCAGGGTGCAGTCGTCTGCACGTTTTGGCTCATGTTGGCACCAACGACGCCTATTGCACTGGTTCTGAGGTCATATCAGTTTCTAAGGAGGCTGGTGGAGGTGGTGAAGGCAGCTGGCCTCAAGTGCAGGGTGCAGACAGAGTTCGCAATTTGCAGCATTGTTCCCAGAGTTGATAGGTGTCCTTTTATTTGGAGCCGAGTGGAGGGTCTCAACCGACTGTGACGGTCTTACCAGCAGACCTTTGTTATTGAGTGGGGATTTGTAGGTCAGGGTTGCACTACACGAAGGAAGCAGCTACTCAGGTAGGAGCGCACTTTTGGAATGCGCATGGGGGTTTCTTAGGCTAGGCGGAAGTTTGAAGTACTCTGAGGAACGCCGCGCGGGATTAGCCGAGTGGTCTAGGGCGCTGCAGTCATGGACTGTGCGGCTGGTCCCGGCGGAGGTTCGAGTCCTCCCTCGGGCATGGATGTGTATGTCTGTCCTTAGCATAATTTAGGTTAAGTAGTGTGTAAGCTTAGGGCCTGATGACCTTAGCAGTTAAGTCTCATAAGACACACATTTGAACATTTTGAACTCTGAGGAACGCTCACCAATCAATATGCGGAAAGGGAAGTCAGATCACGGTTAGAGTAAAGACTCCTCCCCTTTCAAACTTTTATCAGTAAGTTGTTGACGTATTCATAACGAAGCTCCCAAATCTACTGCTCTCCAGGAAAGCACTCGCGCTCAAATTATTCTTGGGACCAAGAGCTGTCTGAAACCTGAACTAAAAGGCTCTGAGCTGTTTAGAGTCATGGAACGTATATCTGAAAGACAGATTAGACACCATAGGAGGGGGAGGGCTCATTGCGGCTGGAAAAATATTGTCTGCGTTGAAGTTGGAAATGAGTGTGACAGTGAAATTATCTGGATGCGTATAACAGGTATAGGAGAAACCAAGTTAATTTTTTGACGTTTCTACCGGCCACCCGATTTCGCAGTGACATTTCTAGAACCATTCAAAGGAAGTCTTTGGTCAGAAGCGAGTATACAGGTAGGAGCTACTCAGGTCGGAGAGTACTTTTGGAGTGCACATGAGGGTTTTTAGGCTAGGGCAGGTCATGACCCAACCCATGCAATACTAGTTGGAGGCGACTTTAACCTACTGCGTATGGACTGGGACGTCTATGGATTCATTGCAGGGAGTACACACAGACAATCTTACGAAGCATTTTCGAATACGTTTTCTGGAAACTGTCTTAAGCAGCTAGTTTGGCAGCACACACGCTATAGAAATATCTTTGAGTTTGTAGCTACAAACAGGCAGGACCTTAGCGAGAGCATCAGTATAGAGACGGGGATTAGAGATGATATCGTTGTAAGTCGAAAGTTAATAAATTCTTCAAGAATGCTAGGAGAGTGTTTCTGCTAGAAAGAGCAGAGAAACAGTTGTTAGTATCTCACTTAGACAGTGAATTGAATCTCTTAGATCCAGTAAGATGGAGGAAGAGGAATTATGGGCAAAGATAAAACAGATTGTTTATCACAAGCTGGGAAACTATGTGCCTAGTAATTTGATTAAGGACGGAAAAGACCCACCGTAGTTTAACTACGAAATTCGGAAAATGCTGAGGAAGCAAAAACTGTTGCACTACTGGTTCCAAAGCGAACGCGCAAACGTCGACAGGCAGAGGTTAATTGAGGTCCACGCCTCTGTAAAAAGATCTATGCGTGAAGCATAAAACAACTACAGCCCTCATAACTCAGCAAAAAATCCAATCAAGAGCACGAGAAAATTCTGGTCCTGAGTAAAATCGCTTAGCTGGTCTAAGGCTTCCATTCAGTCACTCATAGACCAGCTTGGTGTGGCAGTAGAACATAGCAAAAGTATAACCTAAGTTTTAAGTTTCACATTTAAGAAATGTTTGACACAGGAGAATCTTACAAACATACCGGTATTCGAGCACTGCATAGATTCCCGTGTGGAGAACACAGTAACAAGCATCCATGGCGTAGAGAAACAATTGAAAGAGTTGGAAACAAATAAATCACCAGGTCCAGATGGAATCCCAATTCAGTTTCACAGCAGTTCTGTACGGGATTGTCCTCTTACCTAGCTTACATTTATCACGAATCCCTTGCCCAGCGCAAAGTCCCAAGGGACTGGAAAAAAGCGCAGGTGACTCCAGTATGTAAGAAAGGTAAAAGTACGGGCCAGCAAAATTGCAGAACAATATTCCTAACTTCTGTTTGCTGCAGAATCCTTGAACATATTCTCAGTTAGAATATAATAAACTTTCTTGGGACTGAGAAGCTTATATGCACGAATCAGCATGGTTTTAGTAAGTATCGTTCGTACGAAACTTGGCTTGCCCCCTTTTGCGAATTATGAATGGAGGGCAACAGGCAGTTTTCATACTTCTACATTTCCAGAAAGTATTTGACACTTTGTCCCATTGCAGACTGTTAACGAAGGTATGAGCAATGGAATAGGTTCCCAGACATGTGAGTGGCTCGAAAACTTCTTAAGTAATAGAACCCAGTACGTTGTCGTCGACGGCGAGTATTCATCAGAGATAAGGATATCGGCAGGAGCCCACTTGGGAAGTGTATTTTCTGTAAACATAAATGATCTGACACAGGGTGGGTAACAATCTGAGGTTGTTTATTGTTGATGCTGTGGTGTAGAGGAAGGTCTCGAATTTGAGTGACTAGGTGGTTACAATATGACTTAGAGAAAAGTCAATGACTCGGAGTTCCCAATGTAAAAAAATGTAAGTTAATGCAGATGAGAAGGAAAAACAGACGCCTAATGTTCGGAAACACCGTTAGTAGTGTTCTGCTTGATGCAGTCACGTCGTTTAAATATCTAGACACGACACTGCAAAGCAATATGAAATGGAATAAGCATGTGAGAATTGTGGTAGGGAAGGTAAATGTCAGACTTCGGTAAGGACTGTGAGAAATTAGGGCTCATACGGAAGTATATAGACATTCGTTTTTCCTCTTGCTCTACTTGCGAGTGGAACAGGAAGTAAAATGACTGGTAGTGGCACAAGGTATACTCTGCCACGCACCATACGGCAGCTTTTGGAGTACATATGTAGATGTAGGTGTAGATAAACTACCGAATCGGCTCGGCGATGAGCGTAAATTGTCCTAAACCTCTCTCCAGACGGGGAGAGATTTAGCAACACGATTCAGAGAGCGCACTTACAAAAGCTATAGTGAACTTGCTTTCCATTTGAGGGTGAATAGTCATCTTTTGCTTCTCATCAATGATGATTTGGACATTGTGCATGATGAACCTCTATATTCTCGAAAAATTGGAAATTTATGTGCATCGCCGATCCGGTCCTGAAATTGTTATCAATGAGGAATTCGCAAGTGGCATGCACTGGCTTTCCCAACATTTTTCACGATTTGATGGTTCATTAACCTGTCTCCTTTCGCGCTTACTTACTTTTTTTTCTTTACAGCGAATAATATTTTTATTTCATTTTTATTCATCTTTCGTTTCTATTACAAGTAAAATAAAATATTTGACTATTGTATAAGTTTGTTTGGAAACCGATTGCATTTGTTATTATTAATATTTCTTTTAGAATGTATTTGCATCAATCACTATTGTTTCTGGAATTCTGAATGCAGATGGCACATCTGTTTACCTTTAGCGCATCTCTGTGCATTTGTGGAAGTGACACATGACTGCGTTCATTTATGTTTTAGAAGATTCCTGTCGTTTTATCGATTTTATAACTTTGTATCATTTTGTAATACATTTTTACATTTTGTACTTGGTCATAAGGCTTTAACACCATCTGGTGTCGGCTTCTATCACAGTGTTTTTATTATTTTAGTTACTTTTCTCATTTTTACTATTTTAGTTGCATTTTTCATCTATTTGTTGTTTGCCTCTCATTCTTTCATGGTTTTTTCTTAGTTTCTTTATAATTAATCATGGCATTGTGGCATCGAACGTGACGAATAATCTAAAGAAAAACAAAAAAGTTTCTCTCATGGGCTTAAGTAGTCCAATGGTCAGCATGGTATCTGGCGTGGTCAGTTGTTAATTTTTTGATGCATTATTTCCTTCCAATGTCTGTTGACGTTGCCACTGGTAACTTACAGTTGTGATTTTGAACGTGCCGCACTGACTTCATTTAAAATTATTTCATCAACTATGTTACTTGGTATGTATCATCTGGCATCAAGTCTTGATCTGGATTACCATGTGTTAGTGATTGTTTTGTAAAGTATTTTTTGAGAGGTCATCTGATGTTGAACTACACCCCAAACATAAGGTCAACTAACATCTTTAGACTGTTATTAATGACGTAATAACATTGGTTGTAATTTTCACATGGTATGGAGAAGGCTAGAGCTTTTTACCAATGGCACTTAACAATAAGCTGAAAGAAGGTAGAGAAATTATGTAAACTTGCTTGTGTAGCAGTAATAGGAAGCTCAGTTTCATGTTAAAACTAGGCAAATCGTAAGTTCTAAATATTACAATTACTCCAAACCTAGAAGGGTAAAGCCCCATTGTCTCCTAGAGGATTACGATATTGGGAGAACACATCACCATAGCTCCATTTAAAAAAAGTGAAGTTTATACCGACGTCTCTGTAATTATGGCTATTGGTCTGTGAGAAATTTCTCAGAAATAATTTGGGCGAAAACAGAATAACGATAATGTAAATGGGTCGGGAAATATTTGTGGTAAACTTTTTATGTGAATCATATAATGTTAATTATATCTAATACCTTATTTCTGTATGTTATGTACTCTGTATAAACAACATAAACAGTTTTTTTACTATCCTTGATTCCAGTACATTACGAACTGTCTTGAGCACATTACTATGTATACATTTAAGTGACTGTGATATGATTTGGAAGAAATTGCAACTGAACATGTATTTTTGTCTCTTATTCCACTTTTTTAAGTGTCTGTGTAGAGAAATATAAGGGTATTATATCTATTCTAAAATGCATTACACAGTTTTGTTTTTATGAAATGTTCCATATCCTCGACATTTCCTCCTTGTACATACAGTATGTCCAAGCTTAACTTTGCAGAAGCATTTTTTGTTAGTATGTGTGATACTACTGAAAGAGGTAGAAGTTGAAAGGAATAAAAAAATAGTGGTGAGGTGGTTTCAAGATAGAAAACGAGATACGACGACATGTGCAACAGTTCTCTGACTCACCTATGCAGATGCGTGGTCCTTCTCCAAACGGCAAGTAAACGTAGGGGTGTCTCTGGGCCTTCTGCTCCTCAGAGAACCTCTCGGGGTCGAAGCGTTCTGGGTCTGGAAAGTACTCTGGGTCATGGTGGAGACCATACGCAGGTATCAAGATCTTAGTACCTTTGTCCAGAACGATATCAGTACCAGGGATCTTGTACTCAGTATTGCATTCCCTGTTGAGTATAACAACTGGCGGATATTTTCTCAGCGTCTCTGTAACATGAACAGTGAAACAATTTTTTTCGATAATCAATTAAGTACTTTTCTCATTTCATATTATACTATCATTGTAAAGCATATTCCTGTGTTTTTAAGTAGGCTGTTGGATTTTGTGGAAGAGTTCTATAGACATGCCCAATGAAATATCATCTGTGAATTTGCTTGAATCTAACTTATGTAGTTCATAATATAGAATGAATTTCGTGTCAAGAATATGTATCGATTTTTATACAGTTCTGACATGAGTAATGAATACATTAGTATTACCCAGACAACTGTGCGGTGCCACATAATGTCAAGAATTGAATAAAATGATGAAATTCAAAACACCACTTAAAAAAATTGAAATACATAAGCAGTCAAAAATGACTATATAACAAGAAATAGTGTGTTTCATAGTTTTATAACCTCATCTTATGACAATTTTGGTCTACATTTGGCCTACAGTACTAAGGTAGTGGTTATCTCGCTGAGGTTATTATGGTGTTACAACAAGGTCGCCCTAAAATTACAATGTGTGAGTGAAAATTGCACTGTGATCTTATTCGAACTTCAGCAGAAATTTCAGGAGTTCAGGCTGAGGGATGAAACCTTGAAATGTGGTATGACTTTAATGAAATTACTTGTGAGTATTATTTTGCCCCTCACTCACCGTCAAAATAAACTTAGCAATTGACAAAGTAGTGACATCATTATTATTTGCGGCTGTTTACCTATTTCAAATTATTTTTTACACTTTTGCTTCATGCACTGGCAGAACGCCAAACCTCAAAAATTTACTTTCAAATGACCACATTCTATTGTTGTTAGATGTAGTTTCTAAAATACTTTGTAGCTACAAATCGTTATATGCATTTCAACTTGCAACGAAAACGTGCGTGACAAATTAATGACTGAGTGTTTAAACGATATTTGCTTTCTTTCATTTAGGAAGGATTAGAGCCTTACATTAAGAATTCCAAACCACTGTTCATGAGTGATAATGACCTACGAAGAGCCATTTTCAATTTAATCACCTGTCCTCAATAATTATTTCATTTGTTACATATACATGTTATTAACTCTCTCTCTCTTTCCCCCGGCCTTATACTCACTTGCAGGTGAAACAAGAAAATGGCACCTTTTGGCTGATGTCTAAAAATAAGCCTATGTTCCATAAGATTCAGGAACACGCGTTTTCAATAAATTGCCAGCAACCCTTAAAAACTTGGTTTCAGATAAAGCACGGTTTAAACAGAGTTTGAAAGACTTTCTGATAGGCAACTCCTTCTGCTCCATAGATGAATATCTTAACAGAGACTGTTAAGCCATCTTAAGTAAAAATATCGGTTGGATTTCAGTTTTGACAGCAGTTGGTCACAACAGTCAAAATTAGGTATACTGTGTATGATAAATTTATGAATAGTGCATAACAGTGTTTCATTCTAACAGCGTGTTAATTCTGTAAATATTAGCTGTTCCAGATTACCACATTGTATTCACCTATTTCGACAATCTCCTGATAAATGATTAGGGTAGTATGTATTCAAATGTTTTATGTTTTTATGCAATATTTTCTGACATGTTCCACACCCACGAGAATCATCTCAATTTTTGGGCCTATGGAACGAAAACTGAATCTAATCTAATCTCTAATCAGAGCTAATATCAATGGTCCGTGAATTTGTACCGCCACAGGATACAAAACGGTTACAGTCATTTTTATTATAGGAAGTTCGCAGGGGATTTTACAGAAATTGTCAAGCCCTTGAATTGTCTATTAACAAAATAAGTGAAATTCGAGAAGTCAGCAGAATGTCAAATGCGTTTGAGAAATTTAAACATACTTTGGCATTTAGTCATATGTTTGTATTTCCTAGCTTCGAGCAAGAGTTCGCACCGTCCTGTGATGTGAGCAATATGGCATATAGTAATGTCTTGAGCCAAATGTTGGGTAACAGGGAACATCCAGTAGCTTATTCATCGAGACAACTGAACAAGATGGAAAGCGAGTATTCGGCCTTTGAAAAATAAATGCTAGCTGTTATTTATGCCGTTTCCTAGTTTTGCTGTTATTTATGTGAACAAACATTTAAGGCAGTTACTGATCTTGCTTTCCTTAAGTGGCTACTGGGGTTGAAAGAGCCTTCTGATATATTAAAATGGTTGGCATTGAAGCTAAGCAAGTTTAATTATGAAGCAGTGCATAAACCTGTAGTCTCGGCAATTGTCATACTGTACATTGGTTACAGAATACGAGTCATGTGGTGAAAATGGCTCTGAGCACTATGGGACTTAACAGCTATGGTTATCAGTCCCCTAGAACTTAGAACTACTTAAATCTAACTAACCTAAGGACATCACACAACACCCAGCCATCACGAGGCAGAGAAAATCCCTGACCCCGCCGGGAATCGAACCCGGGAACCCGGGCGTGGGAAGCGAGAACGCTACCGCACGACCACGAGATGCGGGCAGTCATGTGGTGAGAATATATTACTATCGCAGGCAAATGTGATAAATAGTGAGGTGAGATGCTTCATGGACCTGTCACAGTAATGAAAACAACAAATAAAAGGATGCGAACTATGTTACAACAAAAGAATTCAAGAGACAAAACTTCCAAATCTGAACGGAAGAGTATTAATAATACGTGTACTTGCGCAGAAGAAATAGGAGATACGTACGCCTGGAGATCCCTTCCTTACACGTCACTGTTAAAAACGGACTTTACACCACGACACAGGCGATGGGGACTCCCCTGATAGACAACAGAGCAGACCAGGCGCAGTGCTCTTCCGTAATGGGGCTACGTGTAATGACTCCGTCTAGGGATGACATAAGAACGTATTTATCCTGAAAACTTCGCATGAAGAAACGGTCTGACGCCCTGAAGTTAAACATTAGGCCAAGCAAGAGTGCTGACTGGCTCAGAAATCGGGAGCACGTTCGATCACCCATACAGAGGGAATCACGTGATTGACTGCTATAAAATCCTCGCCTTCCTTCCTCTCACTCTCAGAGTAGGTCGTTCCATTTGTATCACGGATACCGAAGGAAGATCCATTCTACTAGTTGCAAGGTGCCGTGATGAATCAACGAACTGACTCCAGCAGGCGCCGCCTTGGGGTTCACTGATGCAAGTTCGCAGCCATCCGGCTGTGTATGGAACTTCGAGTCTGAGCTGCGCTCCTACCGGTCACAATGGTGACTGACTGAAGATGAGGGCCGAGTCGATCTTCTGTGGATGAAGAATCAGTCTACCTGTCTGCAAGTTGTTCAATTTGAGAGCACTGTGCCTCATCCGTCACTTCTGTGCAGTACATGCACCCCCTAATTGGCTGTGTACTGGAACCGCCTCTCAGGCTGACTTTTGGGTCTTCCACCTACATGTCACCTCGACAGCCGACAACAGGGGTATGCAAATTTCTGGGGCTGTCCATAAGTGCAGTTCACTCAACAAGAGCACTGAATCCCTGACAGCCACGCCAGGCTGTATTGAGGCGACGGCCACAGGGCGCTCCTACGACAGAGCCACAGCACTGAACCTCCGACAACGCCGGGGCCTGCAACTGCATATTGCTCGCCGGTTGCTGATGTGCTACTCTGTGCCTTCATGCAACACGGCCGCCGGATTGTAGACAGTGTGAATATAAAACTCTTGCCAGTAAAAAATTGTTAACTGAATGATATCTCATAGCACCCTAGCACTCCACAGGATTCCATCACCTCACCTCCGTTTGTCTGTCCTGCTCTCAAGTAGGGTGCTGCATCTGGTGGGCTCCTACAACCCATATCCATCATCAAAAAGAAGCTAAAGGTTCAAATGGCTCTGAGCACTATGGGACTTAACTTCTGAAGTCATCAGTCCCGTAGAACTTAGAACTATTTAAACCTAACTAACCTAAGGACATCACACACATTCATGCCCGAGGCAGGATTCGAAACTGCGACCGTAGCGGTCGTGCGGTTCCAAACTGTAGCGTCTAGAACCGCTCGGCCACTCCGGCCGGTGACAAAGCTAAAGGTCTGCTGATTTATTCTACAATATGTCTAAAGGAACGGGCTTCGTAAATCAAGATGCAGACAAATATAGGTCAGATGAACAAGGTCATTTCGTCATAGGATCGAGAAAAATGTTGAAAACGTAGAAAAGTAATTTGTCAGCTTCTTGGGATACTTCATTTGTGGCTCGAGTATTACATAACTAGACAATGTACAGGTATACTGATTTGATAGGCTCTTCCTGGAGAGAATGAGCACCTTTCTGTTGACAGAAACTGTTTTAGACAAAGTGATGATGACTGCCATAGGAAATGTGAACATCATGCTCTGTGTGGCAAAATATGGACACGAACCATGTCTGGAGAAGTTGCAACAAGATATCTAAATACACGAACGCGAATTAAAGTAGGAACGCCATTATTGAAACAAATTCCTGAGGAATTATTAAAAAACTAAAAAGCTGCACAATAAATTATTTCTTTCAAGTTGAAAGGGAAAGAAGTTTTGGTAAATAACACGCAATTTGAAGACAGTGTTGCACTATTCTTCAAAGACAATAGGAACCAAACATTTATGATTAGGTTCGATTCGTACTTGTTGGATTTTTCCCTCTTTATTTCCTCTTTTAATTTTGTCTGTGAGATGAATAATATTTACTACGACCTTTTTCTTTCCATTAGAGTTGGAAACAATAAACACAATTCTTTCACTGACTTCGAATTTAAAGTAGGGTTTCTTCACAAACTTGAATGTCAGTCTAAATTGTGAATAAAATATCAGGGCACGAAACTATATGTTCGTACATACCTGAGACTACTTTATCGAGGTAGTGCATGCTGTTGATCGCATCGTAGGTGATTTGTCCGTCACTTTGCTTCAGAACTGAGTCGATCTCCTCCTGGAGACGTTTCTGGATGTCACTGTGGTGAGCCAGCTCGTGAAGGGCGAAGCTTATCGTGGTTGATGAGGTCTCGAAGCCCGCTGCGAAGAAGACAAACGCCTGGGCAGCGACGTCATCAATTGACAACTCTGAAAAAGATAGCTGGCTCTTATATTTCCTCGATGATTGATCGGAGTACCCACCAAAATCTGTTACGCAATGATATTTTAAGACAGAATTTTGTTTCCATACACAATTTTCTGAAACTATCAACAAATACGTTACACGGATCACTGCTGAAAACTGTATTTTTTTTTAGTACATGGTACCGTACAAGTGTCGAATTTTTAGAGATAAATAAGTACCAAACGACAGTGACTCATATCCACAGAAAGCACTAATTTCATAAAACTCTCTATGACCAAGATAATACACTGAGGTGACAAAAGTCATGAGATAGCGATATGCACATATACAGATGGTAGTAATATCGTGTACGCAAGGTATAAAAGGGCAGTGCATTGGCGGACCTGTCATTTGTTCAAAATAGTTCAAATGGGTCTGAGCACTATGGGACTTAACTTCTGTGGTCATCAGTCCCCTATAACTTAGAACTACTTAAACCTAACGAGCCTAAGGACACCACACACATCCATGCCCGAGGCAGGATTCGAACCTGCGACCATAGCGGTCGCGCGGTTCCAGACTGTAGCGCCTAGAACCGCTCGGCCACCCGGCCGGCTGTCATTTGTACTCAGGTGCTTCATGTGAGAGTTTCCGAAATGGTAATGGCCGCACGATGGGAATTAACAGACCTTGACAGCGGAATGGTAGATGGAACAAGATGCGTAAGACAATTCATTTCTGAAACCGTTAGAAAATTCAGTATTCCGAGATCCACGATGTCAAGAGTGCGTCGAGAACAAAAAATTTCGGGCATTAGCTCTCAGCAAGGACAACGCTGTGGCCGTAGCCCTTCGGTTAAGGACCAAGAGCAGCGGCGTTTGCATAGAGTTATCAGTGCTAACAGACAAGCAACACTGTGTGAAATTGCCACTGAAATCAAGAAATCAATGTGGGACGCGTGCCAAAAGAATCCGTTAGGATAGTGCGTTGAAATCTGGCGATACGGGCTGATGACCGACGCGAGTGCCTTTGCTAAGAGCATGACATCGCCTGCAGCACCTGTCCTTGGCTCGTGACTATTTCAGTTGGACCCTAGACGACTGGAGAACCTTGCCCTGGTCAGGTGAGTCCCGATTTCAGTTGGTAAGAGCTGATGGTAGGGTTCGAGTGTAGCGCAGACCCACCAAGTCATGGACTCACGTTGATGGCAGTGTGCAAGCTGATGGTGACTCCATAATGCTGTGGGCGGTGTTTACATGGAGTGGACTGGGGCCTCTGGTCCAAGTGAACCGATCATTAACTGGAAATGGTTATATTCGGGTATTTTGAGACCATTATCACCTGTTCAACGATGTTACTCGCGACTAGTTTTGGAAAACGTTCTGGACAAATCGACAAATGATTCGGCCACCAAGAACGCCCACCCTTGAATTCCATCGAACTTCTATGGAACTTAATCGAGAGCTCAGTTCGTGCACAAAATCGTACATTTGCCACACTTTCTCAATTATGGACAGCTATAGATGCTACATGGCTCAATATTTCTGCAGAGGACTACCAAAGACTGGTTGATTATGTTATGTCTAGTTACTGTACTATTCCAGGCAAAACGAAGTTCGACACAATATTCCATGACTTTTGTCACCTCAGTGTATAAGTAAAACAGAATTCCAATGCCAGATAATATCGTTGTCGTCCATTTTGTTTCAATGACTTGGGATGGTTTGATGGACACTGGTCTGTCAGAGGTCAGTGGCGTCGGATGGAACATCTTTGATCAGGAGGCTGGTAGACATGGTTGAGTGGCACGTACTGTGCCTTACAGTGTGACATTCTTAGTATGTTTCAGTTAAACCCAGTGACCAGTATTAGAGTCAAAGCAGATAAAATTATATATTTAAACGAACTACATGTATACGGTATTGTAAAGTATTTAGCGACATGTACTTTAATATGTTCCTCAGATATTAGCTGCAGTGTTTCATGTTTTTATAGTGTCCTCCCTGGAACTGAGAGCTGTTCAAAATGTTCATTATTTCGGTATTTGATTCAAGAGTGTAATGAACCACAAGTTGAGTCGATGATACCCTCCTCAGATCTCAGATCTCTGAGAGCAAGTCTACACATTCCTTACATAACACTTCATGTATGATATCTCACTAACCGTTGTTGGAACATTATATTAATTGTTGATAAGAGTTTAACAGAACTATCTAATACATTTTTGTACTGGTATATTTGAGCACACAGTTCAAAGACGGTCGTGATCGATTGAAACTGATCATTATCTATTACAGTCGATGATCAAATACCAGAATTAAAAAAAAAACATTTTTAGGCTGTAGCTGTTAGAATAGTATGGATATCCATCAATATAAGTGCTGTTATTTAAAAATATAGTGATGCAGTGAACAACCACAGTGTTTGTTGCAGTTCTAAAGGTCGGTTACAGGGAACGGTTCAACTTAAGCTGTAGGAAGGAACGGAATGTCTGCTGCATAAGTCAATTGTTTTAGTGCCCTCAGCGATAATGACCCAAAGGACTGAGGCCAGGGAAACGTGAAAGCCAAGAAACTGATCCTCGGCTACCTATTCATCTGCCATGGCAGGTATCATCAATTGTATCTCTTGTAAGATATGCTGGAGAACGTATGGACTTGATAGGCAGCCGCCCACAGTTCCATTCTACGTGTTGCTCATACAATGCTGCTTGGTTTGTTGCATCAACTGTATTACAAAGGTATTAAACCGCTCACAAGTATTGTGGAACTGCATACATGTGTAAAAGCAAGCATACGATCTTAGTGCATTTTGAACATTTGCTGTGAGTTTCTGACTTCAGAACGTTCTAAACTGTTCTGATATTGACTTATCTTCTTTTTCTGCTCTGAGGAATCTGCCCACAAAATTTGAAACGTATTTCTGATACACACTGTCTACACAATCTGATGGAAACTATCCAGACTGCTCTATATAATGCGTAACTGACCACTAGACGTCACGAGAGACGGATCCACCAGCATAAAAGGAGTCTGGGAGTATTGTGCTGTGAGTGGAGATGCAGTAACAGTAGAATGGATTGATCAGGAGAGCTCAGAGACTTCGAATGGGGCTAGTCATTGGATGACACATGAATAAGATATCTGTCAGGGGCATTACAACCCTCTAAATCTGCCCAAAGTCGACTGTTGGTGATGTGGTAGTGATATGGAAACGCGAAGGAACCACCACAGCTAAACAAAGACCACGCAGACCTCATGTACTGGCGGAAAGGGACCGACAAGCTTTGAGAAAGGTGGTTATAATTATTTGTTGTTGTTAAATTACAGGGAATCAATTGAAACAGTAATTTGGGCGTGCAAAAGCGCCACCAACAGCTCAGCTAGGAGAATGGCTGTGCACAGGGAGCTGAAAGGAGTGAAGTGCAATGGTCGACCATTTCCTCATAATTCACACATATATATAGTGAGTCGCTACAGGTGGTCCAAAGAGCGACGCCACTGGACAATGGATGACTGGAATGAGCAATCTGGCGTGATGAATCACACTGTGCCCTGTGGCAATCCGATGGAAGGCTATTATATGGAGTGCCAGCAATGGAATATGGTTCGCCCTGATAGCTGAGTGGTCAGTGTGACGGATTGCCGTCCTACGGGCCCGGGTTCGATGCCCGGCTGGGTGCTGTGTTGTCTTCATCATCATTTCATCCCCATCCGGCGCGCAGGTCGCCTAATGTTGCTTCTAATGTAGACCTGCACCAAGGCGGCCGGACCTGCACCGTAAGGGGTCTCCCAGCCAATGACGCCCAACGCTCATTTCATTTCCAATGAAGTACGGAGGAGGTGGTTGTTGGCTTCTCTACTGATTATTTTATTTTAACTTGGTGCATTTGCCCAACATCACACACGACCTAACCTTCGTGACATATGGCAAATGCTAATGTGGTTGTGATAATGTGCAAATGCACTGTGATACTTAACTTATACACTGTGTGATCAAAAGTATCCGTAGGAGAGATTTCCACACTCCTAGGTCCACAGTTTCCCATGTGATAGTGAAGTGGAATCGTGAAGGGACACGTACAGCACAAAACTGTATAGGCCGACCTCGTCTGTTGATTGACAGAGGCCGCCGACAGTTGAAGAGGGTCGTAATGTGTATTAGGCAGACATCTATCCAGACTATCACACAGGAATTCCAAACTGCGTCAGGATCCACTGCAAGTACTATGACAGTTGCGGGGCGAGGTGAGAAAACTTGGATTTCATGGTCGAGCGGCTGCTGATAAGCCACACATCACGCCGGTAAATGCCAGACGACGCCTCGCTTGGTGTCAGGATCGTAAACATTGGATAATTGAACAGTGGAAAAACGTTGTGTGGAGTGACGAATCACAGTACACAATGTGGCGATCCGATGGCGGGGTGTCGGTATGGCGAATGCCCGGTGAACGTCATGTGCCAGCGTGCGTAGTGCTAACAATAAAATTAGGAGGCGGTGGTGTTATGTTGTGATGGTGGTTTTCATGGAGGGGGCTTGCACCCTTTGTTGTTTTGCGTGGCACTATTATTACAGCACAGGCATATATTGATGTTTTAAGCACCTTCTTCCTTCCCACTGTCGAAGAGCAATTCGGGGATGGCGATTGCATCTTTCAACACGATCGAGCACCTGTTCATAATGCACAGCCTGTTACGGAGTGGTTACACGACAATAACATCCCTGCTATGGACTGGCCTGCACACAGTCCTGACCTGAATCCTGTAGAACGCCTTTGGGATGATTTGGAACTCTGACTTCGTGCCATGCCTCGCCGACCGACATCGATACCTCTCGTCAGTGCAGCACCTGGTTGAACGTATGCCCGTGAGAGTGGAAGCTGTCGTCAAGGCTAAGGGTGGGCCAACACCATATTGAATTCCAGCATTACCGATGGAGGGCGCCGCAAACTTGTAAGTCATTTTCAGCCAGATATCCGGATACTTTTGATCACATAGTGTATATTATAGAAATGCAATAAGAGAGCTAAATGCTGGAGAGGATTTACTAAGTATTGCTGGCTAGTTCTCACATTACTCGTCCGCGTACGTTATCTCGTGACATTATGTGAATCACCTGCACCAGCAATAATACTGATTCTGCTGATAACAATATTTTAAACTATTGCGCTCTTGTTATTGGACTTCCACAGCAGCGAACCTCTCTGACCTTAGTTATCTCTACCTAACCAGATTAAAAAAAAAAAAAAACTAAATCCACTTTGCCTGAAAATTACGCATTTCATTATTCTTTCTGTAAAACTATTACGCATATTTGAATGAATTTGATTTTGCTATAAAAACGAGAAAAATTCTGAGGTTTCCGTACCAAATAATATATTTATGTGAATCGTTAGTGGTTATTTTATTAATAAACCTTTTCTGAATATGATAAGACGAATTGTTCTAACTTTACTTTTTTTTCATTTTTATTTCTTCTGGTTAAACAAGATTATAATCGGCAAGCAAACTATCTTCATTAATATTTTCTTCCTACATTTGATTGTAAAAGTAAAAGCGTTAGACTTCTCTTTTACTTTCAATTGTAGAATGAGCCCAAACTATAATTATCTGCCCACATTGCCGAAAAGTTTCGGTGATAAACAGTCAAGGTTGCTATCTACATTTTAAGTACTCGCATTATCTATTTCAAACCAAAAATACGTATTTATTACTTCTGTGGCAGCCATACCACAGAAATGCATGGGCGGCAGAAGTACAGTTACAGCCAGCCCACCCAGCATACGCCGGCGCGTAGATTTACCGTTACGCATAATTCTGGCAAAGGTGTGGCGTCCACGGGAGCGAAGAAAACAAAGCAGTTCAACCATGGCAGCGGTACCGTACAGACACATGTTGCGCAGTCTGATCTGGTAGCCGTGGAACTTGTGGGTCAAGTTTAACATGCAGTGACGAACATTCATTGGTGTGAGTGTTCCGAAATCGTGAGTGGATTAACACTTACGACCTCTTAGACGAATAGTGCCTGGATGGTGGACAAACCATCGAGTTTTTTTCTTTTGTACGAATATTTATCTTTTTTGTTTTCTTCAACGCGAACTTCCTAGTGTTATCTTTTGTGTGTTATATTATTTTTGGTATTTATTTTCCCCCTTGCATGAGAACTTTATTGTAAAGAAGGTGTCGACCTTGGAGGAACTCCAAAAGACAATAGAAGGTCTGCTAGTGAGGAATCAGTGGCTGGAGAGCGAGTTCCTGACACATCCTGTATGCACGAACTCTGTCCACCTGGAGCCAGTTCAATGAAACTGCTGCATACAAGGTGCCACTATACTGATACTTCCTAGTATTGCTGGAGTCGCGACAAGTACAGGTTGAGTGTTTGTTACGCTGCCACCTTTTTGGCCCATGAGGAGGTTTTCCTGAGCAGTAACATCACCTGCGATCCAGCAAAATTTGGACATGTTATGAGGCAGACTGACCAAACTGCCCGCTAACCCAGTCCAAACGCAAAAGGCTGAAGAAGGAATTATCTGGAGGATCTCATCATCAGAGCAACAATGCATGCTTCAGTTGCTGTGCCAAGAGGAATGAAGTGACAGGAGGCCAT
The DNA here is from genome assembly GCF_023898315.1 of Schistocerca nitens. Classification (NCBI taxonomy): domain Eukaryota; kingdom Metazoa; phylum Arthropoda; class Insecta; order Orthoptera; family Acrididae; genus Schistocerca; species Schistocerca nitens. The sequence continues at coordinate 601,085,379 of NC_064619.1, read as the reverse complement.
GTCAGTTCCTGCACCATCTGCAGAGCCTCACAGAGTCCAATATGGTTCTGGACTCTCTGTTGCACGTTATTTTTGTGCGCAGACACCCTTCTCATGTGCAGGTAGTCATTGCAGCACAGACACAAACGCATCCAGACACCATTGCACACTCAGCCGATCAGGCGCATATGTGCTGGCGATCGTGCCCAATGACAAACTGGCCACAGCAATATTCACTCCACGGTGACACATGCCTTCTGCACCTCCCACCTTGGCCAGCAACCTGCATCACTTAGCCCAGAATCTGGCATTAAACTTGCAAGTCGATAAGTTGGAACACTCATGGACAGAGAGCACCAGGCACTATGGCAGCAGCAGATACAGCCACCGGCGACCCAACTCATGCAACTGGCAATGCTGCACAAGCGTTCTAGAAGTGCTCTGCCAACATTAGAGCAGCTACCAAACTGGTTTTGCTGGTACCATATCCACTTTGGCAACAATGGCACAAAGTGACATCTGCCCTATGTGCACCCAGACATCAGCTGCAACTGAGCCCAGACCAACCTGGCTACACTGCTATACGAATGTGCCTCTTCATGGCAGAACGGGCTGGCAGTGTCAAGTACATTGTTGACACAGGTTCTGATCTGTCATTATTCCTACAAGCTGTGCTGGGGTACTGCTGACACACTGTCTCTTATAGCTGCAAATAGTTTCACCACAAAAACATATGATACACATCTCCAGACTTTGGACCTTGAACTATACCACACATTTGCATGGACATTCATTGTTGCTGACCTCAAAAGCCAGTCCTGTGTGCAGATTACCTCAGGAATTACAAGCTTCTACCTGATACAAACACCCAGCTGATGGACTCAATAAGTCTGAAAATAGTGTGACAGTGGCAGCAGGCCACTTTCTTTACAGCAAAAACTGTAAAGTGCCCTGGACCATATGCAGGCATTCTGGACAAATAAACGCAAGTCTATCTTGCAATTATTGAGTGTGGCATTCCAGCTGGTCGATGAATTGTAAAAGTAATATTGCAACAGCTGTTTTATAGCTTTTTATTTAGGCAATGTGTGATATTGCTTGTGAAGTCTTCAGTGGAAACCAGGCACAAATATTGGTTCGCTGTTAATACATGTACTGGATGATTTTTGTCATTCATGGTGCAGGGTCTGAAGATGAGTGGAAACTGGTATCCTAAATAAAAAGGAAATTGTAAGAGCTTACTCGCCCACCTGGTGCACCAAGGAACATCAACCATTTGATGGTCCACCACATCATAACCACACCTGGTTCACCCACCTCAAGGCCTCCACATCAACTCGCACACTATGGACTAACTGCAGCAAAGGCCGAGTTTGAGGGCATTCTGCGAAAGGTCATCATTCGACCACCAACCAGCTCCTGGTCCTCTGCCTTGCACAAAGTCCCCAAGAAAGACGATTTGTGGTACCTATGTGAGGACTATCATGCCTTAAATGCATGAACGGTACCAAACCAATGTCCAGTACTGCACATGCAGGATTTTTGCCACCCCTTGGCAGGCTCAGTTACGTTCAGCAAAATCTATTGAATGAAGGCACTCACGCGGATTCCTGGGGTGGCTGAAGACATACATAAAACGCCCATAATCACGCCCTTCGGCGTTCATGATGATTGGCCTTTTGAATGCTGCCTGGACCTGGTAATGTTTGACTGCACACTGCACACTGTTGACACAAGTCGCCCATATGTGTGGGATGTGTTGCGTATGACTTTGTAAACGATGGTAAGGACAGGCTGGCTACAGAGTGGTGCAGCAACTGTTGTCATAGGAAACCTGTACGGGAGGAGGTGTAATTAATGAAAAAGTTAATCACAGTAAACAGAATATTTACTTGTATTTCTCGAAGTGAACGAAGGCTTATGACAAATAATGCAGCAAGAATTAGAGTCCAGGCTCATACAATAGCAGCCAGAATGAGGCTCGCTGTTCTAAACATGAATGATGGTGTCATAGTGGCGAGGCTCTAAGCGCAAGTAGCTGAGTGACTGGCACCAGCCGTCCCACATTGTGGCAGCAGAGGGCACTCATAGTCCAGAGCCACTGCAGGCGTGGCTGAGCAGGCACACCACTGGATCTGCCAGAACGTGCTCAACCTCTATTGGCATCAGAAGGAAACTTGCTATTCCGTTGCCAACTGGAAGCCTGTGGGGTGGTGTCGATATGTGACACCACAGTTTGAAGTTGCACAGAACTACTAGCTGCCACCTGCTGCCTAACAGCATTGTCAAGCACCTCCACAAGACGCTGAAATTCTTCGTAACGTACCACGATAACACCTAGACTGAAGCACTTCCAGTAGTACTTCTCAGACTGTGAGTGACACAAAAGGAAGAGATCAGGGCTTCCCCTACCAATCTCTTCTACAGACAACCTCTTGCCATAGCTGGTGATTTCGGGAGGAAGTACCACTGCCTCTTGACAACTTGGTCGCACCACTGACAGAATGACTACACACCCACATGGCCAGCCTCTAACCACACACACACCATCTTGGTACAGCGCTGACAAAGTGATTGTACACACCAATCTACAGTGGTCTGCATACATCATGTTGTACACTGATGCAGTACAACAACAGCCACTCTACTTGGATCCTCACAGTGTCATCCATGTGGCAAGAGAATACTCAAGTCGAGTTCAATGGTGAACCAACCATAGTCTGAATTGATCGAGTCAAGCTGGCCTTCATCCTGACCGCTCCAGCTGCCATTCATTTCTTTGATCCAGTGAAAGACCTGTCAATGGACAATGCTTCCTCTGACACCGGCCAGGCAGGGCCTGCAACTGGAGCCACGAATGATGTAAGCAGCAGCTGTCATCGTAAAGCAATGTGCAACTACGCGCCATCTCACCCAGCCATCTGGCGCAGCTGCCCAGACAGCATCCACCACAGATACCCAGGCCACCCTCAGCAAAGCCATCAGCAGGCCATGTCATGCACACCAGTCACCATGACCATTTCTAATGCCCATGCTGCGTCATAACAGCATCCTGCCTTCTGATGCAACTCGCATCCACCCCAGCCATCAGAGGCTAGAATCTGGCACACCAGCTACCACATGCTGTCTAGACCTTTGTGTCCAGCAGGTTGGATAATCAGCTAATCATCTCCAGTCGAGCTCCGGGCATCACCTATCACATCACCAGTTGCTTGTCCATTGCAGTTCTTGGGCTCGCATTCGCGTTACTGTATCTCCACCGAATCTGGCATTGAGGCAGGTTCGACTTCTGAGCTGAGCTCCATGTTTTCTCCATTGGACTTTGATGACCCGCTCGGGGCCAGTGGGCTTGTCTGTCTCATTTCTGGGATCTGTGTTCGAGTCATGATGGTACTGTACTTGCATGAGTACAGACTCACTCATCCAGCCTTAAGCAATGACTTCAGAGTCCGCGCATGACAATCGTGTATAAAAGGAGATGTAATGAGAGAGAGAATCAGATGCGCCAGCAGTCGCAGCATCTTGACGTTACTTGAAAAGGCGCTTTTAGTGAAGCTGTATTATCAGAATGGGGAATGTGCTAGTTCAGCGTTACGATCCTATCGCCATGGGAAGGGGATTCGAACGGGTAAAGGTCCGTTGACAAATGCAGCTGTGGCGAGAATGATTTCGAAGTTCGAAGCCACGGGTTGTTTAGACGATAGACCACGTAGTGGCCGACCGAGCACAAGGCGTAATGCTGCTGAGACAGTTCAGGAAGAAATGGAGACTGTAGCGGGTTCGTCTATGCACGGGGAAGTCAGCGCTCGTGCAGTCGCACGTCGCACCGGCATTCCACACACTACTATTTGGTTGGCACTGAGGCGTACCCTCCGATGTTATCCGTACAAAATCATCGGCATCATAAACTGTTACCTGGCGATTTAGTGAAGCGGAGGGCACTTGCGGTGTGGGCGTTTCAAAAGATGGCGGAAGATGACGATTGGTTGAGTAACGTGTTGTGGACCGACGAAGCTCATTTCACGCTCCGAGGATCTATCAACGCCCACAACTGCAGAATTTGGGCTACCGAAAATCCCAGAACTGTCGTGGAAACTCCGTTGCACGACGAGAAAGTCACGGTATGGGTTGGATTTACCACATTTACCGTTATCGGGCCTTTTTTCTTCGAGGAAATGCGTGATTCTGGTTTTGTAACTGCTACCGTGACGGGTGAGAGGTACTCCGATATGTTACAGAATCTCATCATCCCCAGCCTGGCTGATAAACACCTGCTGGACCTTACGATATTTATGCAGGATGGCGCTCCACCTCATATTGCTAGACGCGTGAAAGATCTCTTGCGAGCGTCATTTGGTGATGATCGTGAGCTCAGCCGCCTCCCAGGTCCCCAGACCTCAGTCCGTGCGATTATTGGCTTTGGGGTTACCTGAAGTCGCAGTTGTATCGTGATCGACCGACATCTCTAGGGATACTGAAAGACAACAACATCCGACGCCAATGTCTCACCATAACTCCGGACGTGGTCTACAGTGCAGTTCACAACATTATTCCTCGACTAAAGCTATTGTTGAGGAATGATGGTGGACATATTGAACATTTCCTGTAAAGAACATCATCTTTGCTTTGTCTTACTTTGTTATGCTAATTATTGCTATTCTGATCAGATGAAGCTCCATCCGTCGGAAATTTTTTGAACTTTTGTATTTTTTTTGATTCTAATAAAACCCCATGTCATTCGAAGCATGTGTGCCAATTTGTACCTCTCTATCTACATTATTCCGTGATTTATTCAGTTTTCAAATTTATACTGACTTTTTAATCAGCCAGTATATGAGGGCTGGAACTTAAATAATGGCAAGTATTTATTCACAACCGATACAAAAGAGTTATATGTTTGCACCTGTTAATGTCCTTCAGAGCAGTCACCAGCGTTGTATAGAACCCGTTGCCAGCCATGTGGAAGGCGTAGTGTACCGTTAGCAGAGCCTGGTCTGTTGATGGTGCGAATGGAGCAGGCTACTGCTTGTTGAATCTCTGGAACAGTTCTGAAGCGAATGCCACGAAGATGCGCCCGCGCACTGTCGTGCAAAATGATGGGTCGGTTGCGCAGAAAGTGTCGCCGCTTCTTTCGGAAAGCTGGTCGCAGGTGATGCTCCAAAAACGAGCAGTAATACTGTGCATTAACGGTCTGCCGTGGAGGAACGTAATGCGTTAAGATAACACCATCACAGTCGTACACGAGAATCACCATGACTTTCACCAAACCGAGGCTCTGAGGCACTTTGACTTTCGTGGCGATCCGTAATGACGCCATTCGTTGGGACGCTGGAACGGTGTCGCCCATGTCTCATCCTGTGTTACGACACAGCGTAAGAAAACCTCTCCTTCGCGCTCATAGCGCTCCAAGTGCGTCTGAGCAGCGTCGTAACGCGTCCATTTCTACATTTCCGTCAAGTCATGCGGAACCCATCGTGATGAAATTTTTCGCATGCCCAGGCGTTCCTTCAGGATGCGAAGCACAGTCCGTTTTCGTGTGCGAGCTTACGAATCGTATAGCGTCGATCACTGTCCGCTAACGCGGCAACAGCATGCACTTCTTCTTCAGGGGCGCTACGACGACCTGCCCGATACATGTGTGCCACAGTCTGCCGACCTTCGTTGAAGGTTTCTTCCCAAAGTGCCACTGTTCTGTACGGCAATGCCTCTTGAAGACCTTGATGACACTGTCGTGCTGTACGACATCTGGCATATTCAATCTTGATCCAACTCCGTTGTTCCTGTTTCGAAAACTTAGTAATACCGTTACGTTAGACCGCTCACTCACAAGTGACTGTGTTTCCCTCGACTGTGCGCACGCCGGTGACGTGGGACGGGCGAGTCTATTTGCTCGGAGGTAAGGTAGGTATGTCAACAACGTGTGCTATCAGCGACAATAGTAGATTACGTTGCCTAGTATCTCCACAGCAGTGTTGCCACTATTTAACTTCCAACCTACGTACATTCAAAGGTGAAAAGAATATAAGTTTTGAACAATGTAACTTTTATTGAAGAGAAGAAGATTGAGGTAAGACTGCAGCACTGCGGACCTAATTTGTAGAAATTATTATTGGCAGCAAGTTACCTTTGTTCACTTGCTCACCACCCCATTTCCCTGAGTCATGCATTAACATATTATCTGATTAAGCTGCTTGGTTTTTATAGAAATTCTCTGTTAACATTGTACCCTTTTTAAATCATTGTTAAGCGTAGTATTGTTCAGACTGATGTTGTGTGTGAAGTTCACGCGAAGTTTTACTCTGTCTTTTTGTATGCATACTTCATTCTAAAATCCTTGTTTTGGAATATCATTTCATAGGAATAGTTACTCTCCCCACCCCACTTTTTATCATTACGGATTACCACATTTCACTAAGTGTATACAATAGTTTGAATATAGTTTGGAAATTTTATTTAGAAACAGAAATCTAACTTATCCGCTGCCTGGTTGCTGTTTGCTGTTGTGCTTTCGGTGATGATGGTTGGTTTGTGGGGCGCTCAACTGCGCGGCATCAGCGCTCGTACAAATTCCCATTCCGTACACAGTTCAGTCTAGCCACATTCACGAATGATGATGGAATGATGAGGACAACACAAACACCAGTCCCCGGGCAAATAAAATCCCCAATCCGCCCGGGAATCGAACCCGGGACCCTGTGATCCAGAGGCAGTAACGCTAGCCCCTAGTCCACGAGCTACGGACTTTGTGCTTTCGATGAATCTGCAATAATGTTGTCAAGACGCAAGGTAAGTGGAAATTTTTATTAGGGCCAGATAATTGTTTTACTTCAATTGCGCATTTAATATAAAGGCAAGTTGCATTCAGACCAGGTTCTGTTTAGGCAAAGATTAGTACACGAGTTTAAGTCGGATAACAGTTTGCGGGTACATAGTTTTGGCAATACGCAGACTTTTATAGATTGGCAGGTAAAGTTGGCCTAAATTTCATACAGAAACAAATATGGTGGGAAGGTCACAACGTCCCATATTAATGTCCACTAACTGGTGTCCAGACACGTTTGATCAGATATTGTACATCGGTCCCCAGGAGTATTAGAGTTGTTTCGGAAGGCACAAGTAAGAGTTAACATTACGCTATCAAAATCTTTTTTAATACAGTGCGCTTCATGCGTCAATAACGTGGTACTGAATTCGGTTAAATTCAATTTGTCACTGACAAAAACATTAACAGGAACAGACGTGGCTACTCACTCCATGTGTCGTCTTCATCGTCCCCCTTCTGCACCCCCGGCTTGTCACTGTCCACACACCCGTTGTTCTTGAGCTGGATCAGCAACTGCATGAAGTCGTTCCTCGTTACGTTGTTCTCCTCCCTGTACGCCACCGTGTCCCTCACCATCTTGCGGAAATAATGCGATATCTCTGTTGCGTTGTTGCGTAGCCTGCACAAAGGTAGACCGACCAGCCTGAATGTATTGCAGTTTTCTATTTCCATTTAGCAAATGCAGTACACAAACAGTTAAAATACCGTAACACACTGAACGAAGAGTACACGATTCACAGACATATGGCGCTCACGACTTCCCTTACTCAGGTTAAATGACGACTACGGCAACTGGAAGAACCCCAGGCAACAAAGTTGAAATGAAATGAATTTGCCAAATCATGACTACGTACCCTGGTATAGAAGCTGGATAATACAGAGAGGGAACGTAATGTGATCTTTACCCGCAGCAGATGTGTTAAGCGAAGCCGGCCGCTGTGCCCAAGCGGTTCTCGGCGCTTCAGTCCGGAACCGCGCGACTGCTACGGTCGCAGGTTCGAATTTTGCCTCGGGCATGAATGTGTGTGATGTTAGTTAGGTTTAAGTAGTTCAAAGTTCTAGGGAACTTATGACCTCAGATGTTAAGTCCCATAGTGCTCAGAGCCATTTGAACCATTTTTGTGAAGTGAATAGTGGCAACAGCAACTCATTTTGAGACTCGTTGTACAAAGTGGGCTGCCGTAGTGTCTGTAGAGCAGCAAGCAGAATGTCCTCGTCAGTGTTCAAATAGCAACTACACTGCGTGCTCTTGCAAGATAAATATTGTAATATTATTTGGTCGATCCTACGATAACCTAGTTTCTCATATGCAAACACAGAAAGCACAAGAAATGGGAATCCAAACATCATTCAGGCAAATCCGATGCAAATCTAATGGTTTGGAATAAGGGCACCGGTGTTAAGGAGTGTAAAAGGATAGTATTTTCTGAGATGATTCATATCAATGACGAAAGGTTGTTTTTATTGTTGTTGTTGTTACTGAGATCTTTAGTGTAAAAACTGGTTTAATGCAACCCACCACTCTAGTCTGTCCTCTGCAAGCCTCTTCACCTCCGAATTACTGCAATTTTCACTGAAGGGAAAAATTGGACAACACCAAAACATACACTACTGGCCATTAAAATTGCTACACCACGAAGATGACGTGCTACAGACGCGAAATGTAACCGACAGGAAGAAGATGCTGTGATATGCAAATGATTAGCTTTTCACAGCTTTCACACAAGGTTGACGCCGGTGGCGACACCTACAACGTGCTGACATGAGGAAAGTTTCCAACCGATTTCTCATACACAAACAGCATTTAACCGGCGTTGCCTGGTGAAACGTTGTTGTGATGCCTCGTGTAAGGAGGAGAAATGCGTACCATCACGTTTCCGACTTTGATAAAGGTTGGATTGTAGCCTATCGCGATTGCGGTTTATCGTATCGCGACATTGCTGCTCGCGTTGGTCAAGATCCAATGACTGTTAGCAGAATATGGAATCGGTGGGTTCAGGAGAGTAATACGGAACGCCGTGCTGGATCCCAACGGCCTCGTATCGCTAGCATTCGAGATGACAGGCATCTTATCCGCATGGCTGTAACGGATCGTGCAGCCACGTCTCGATCCCTGAGTCAACAGATGGGGACGTTTGCAAGACAACAACCATCTGCACGAATAGTTCGACGACGTTTGCAGCAGCATGGACTATCAGCTCGGAGACCTTGGCTGCGGTTACCCTTGACGCTGCATCTGCAGACATGAGCGCCTGCAATGGTGTACTCAGCGACGAACCTGGGTGCACGAATGGCAAAACGTTACACGGTTTACAGCATCATGATGGTCGCATCCGTGTTTGGCGACATCGCGGTTTACTCACATTGGAAGCATGTATTCGTCATTGCCATACTGGCGTATCACCCGGCGTGATGGTATGGGGTGCCATTGGTTACACGTCTCGGTCACCTCTTGTTCGCATTGACGGCCCTTTGAACAGTGAACGTTACATTTCAGACGTGTTACGACCCGTGGCTCTACCCTTCATTCGATCCCTGCGAAACCTTATATTTCAGCAGGATAATGCACGACTGCATGTTGCAGGTCCTGTACGGGCCTTTCTGGGTAAAGAAAATGTTGGACTGCTGCCCTGGCCAGCACATTCTCCAGATCTCTCACCAACTGAAAACGTCTGCTCAATGGTGGCTGAGCAAATGGCTCGTCACAATACGCCAGTCACTACTCTTAATGAACTGTGGTATCGTGTTGAAGCTGCATGGGCAGCTGTACCTGTACACGCCATCCAAGCTCTGTTTGACTCAATGCCCAGGCGTATCAAGGCCGGTATTACGGCCAGAGGTGGTTGTTCTGGGTACTGATTTCTCAGGATATATGCACCCAAATTGCGTGAAAATGTAATCACATGTCAGTTCTAGTATAATATATTTGTCCAATGAATACCCGTTTATCATCTGCATTTCTTCTTGGTGTAGTAATTTTAATAGTCAGTAGTGTAAATAACGTAATGAAATTCCTGGAATACATTTGTCTAGGTAATACATTTAATTGTTTAATGTTGCAAGATCACAGATTCATGTAAGCGCGAGGTAAGTCGTTAATAGCCGGTGTAACCGCCAGAATGTCGAAAGCAGTTATGCAAACGTGCTTGTATTGTGTTGTATGAGTGTCGGATGTCAGTTTGTGAAATGGAATTCCATGCCTGTTGCACTTGGTCGGCCAGTATAGGGACGATTATTGCTCTAGCAGGCCAAGGCAAAGTGTCGACATCCTTCAGAGCGTGTTGGGTTACAACAGCGGTATGTGGCGCAGCGTTATTCTGTTGGAAAACACCCCCTGGAATGCTGTTCATGAATGACAGCACAGCAGGTCGATACACCAGACTGTCACACACATGGGGGGGTCAGACTGCGTGGGATAGCCACGCATACGAAATCGCAGCCGAGACCATAACTCCAGGTGTAGACCCAGTGCGCCCAGAACGCAGACAGGTTGGTTGCAGACCCTGAAATGGCCCCCTTCTATCTAACACCCAGCCATCACTGGCAAAGAGGCAGAAACAGTTTTCATCAGAAACGCTGCCCTCCAATGAGCTCTCGCTTGACTTCACTGAAGTCGCAAGTGGTAGTGGTTTGGTGTCGGTGGAATGCAAGCTCCAGGGCGCCAGGTTCGATTTATAACAGTTCGCTGTGTAACTTTTGCGCTAACTGCTGCTCAGATTGCTGCTGCAGGCGCAGTACTACGCGCCAGAGCCACACGCTGAACACGATGGTCTTCCCTCCCGGTAGTGCCACGTGGTTGTCTGAAGCCCGGTCTTCTTCCCATCGTACAGCCTCTTGACCACTGCTGCCGCCAATCATGTACAGTGGCTACAATCCCGCCAAGTCTTTCTGTAACAGCGCAGAAGCAGCATCCAGTTTCTCGTAGCCCTCGTTAAAACTCAGCGAAGTGTCCATAATGGCCTCTTTGTCGCCTTAAAGGCATTCTTGACTAACACCACGTCCTGTCTCGAACGTAACTAACGCTCACGACTTTTACAGCGTGTATTTAAAGCGAACCTGATTTGCATGCTCATAGTGGAGCTACTAGCACCACTCTTATGCGAAGGGTGCAAAATTTGAATAGATGTCATCTTTCAGATGTAGAAATACTCCCAATAACTTCCGTTTATGTCGCACTATGTGCTTGCTATAGTGAAAGGTTGGTCTCCCTCTACAATTGTTAAACACCACGGTTCCCATCATTACCAAATTTACGACTCTTTTCGTGAAGTTGTACCTTAAATTTCTTTTCTCTCCAAACACTTACAATACCTCTTCAGTAGTTTCATATACACCCATCTAATGTTCAGCATTCTCCTGTAGCGCAACGTTTCAGAAGTTTCTGGTCTCCTGTCATCTGAATTGTTTTTTGTCCGTGTTTCACTTCTGTACAAGGTTTCCCTCCCCACAAAAACTTTGAAATTAGACTCCCTAACACTTAAAGTTATATTCAGAGTCAACAAATTTCTGTTTTGTAGAAGTTCTTTCCTTGCTGATGCAAGTCTGAATTTTGTATTCTCTCTACTCTGGCTATAACCAGTTATTTTGCTATCCATTTACTACTTTTAGTGTCTCATTTCCTAAACTTATTCCCTCAGCTTCGCTTGATTTGATTCGCATACATTCTATTGCCTTATTTTACTTTCGTTGATATTCATGTTACAACCTCTTTTCAAGACTCTGGCCATTCCATTCCACTCATTTTCCAAATCCTTTACCATCTCTGAAAGAACTACAGTATCATCGGCAAACAACAAAGTTCTAATTTGTTCTCCTGAACTTTAATTCCCTTTCTTGGTTTCTTTTACTGCTTGATCAGTGTTCACACTGCATAACACTAAGGATAGGAAACAACGCTGTCACGCTCATTTCTCAGTTATTGCTCCCCTTTCATGCTCTATGAGCTAACGGCCTTGCCGCAGTGTTAACACCGGTTCCCGTCCGATCACCGAAGTTAATCGCTGTCGGGCTGGGCTAGCACTTGGATAGGTGGCCATCCGGTCTGTCGAGCGCTGTTGGTAAGCGGGGTGCACTCAGGCCTTGTGAGGCAACCTGAGGAGCCTCGTAAGCTGACATACGGCCAGGAGAGCGGTGTGCTGACAACATGCCCCTATATATCCGCATCCAGTGACGCCTGTGATCTGAGGATGACATGGCGGCCGGTCGGCACCGTGAGGCCTTCCAAGGCCTGTTTCGGACGTTTAGTAGAGTTTCATGTCCTATGACTCCTACATCTGCAGTCTAGTTTGAGTAGAAATTGTACATAAGCTTCTCTGCATTTTGTACCTGCAAGGTCGGCACCGTGAGGCCTTCCAAGGCCTGTTTCGGACGTTTAGTAGAGTTTCATGTGCTATGACTCCTACATCTGCAGTCTAGTTTGAGTAGAAATTGTACATAAGCTTCTCTGCATTTTGTACCTGCAAGGTCGGCACCGTGAGGCCTTCCAAGGCCTGTTTCGGACGTTTAGTAGAGTTTCATGTGCTATGACTCCTACATCTGCAGTCTAGTTTGAGTAGAAATTGTACATAAGCTTCTCTGCATTTTGTACCTGCAAGGTCGGCACCGTGAGGCCTTCCAAGGCCTGTTTCGGACGTTTAGTAGAGTTTCATGTGCTATGACTCCTACATCTGCAGTCTAGTTTGAGTAGAAATTGTACATAAGCTTCTCTGCATTTTGTACCTGCAAGGTCGGCACCGTGAGGCCTTCCAAGGCCTGTTTCGGACGTTTAGTAGAGTTTCATGTGCTATGACTCCTACATCTGCAGTCTAGTTTGAGTAGAAATTGTACATAAGCTTCTCTGCATTTTGTACCTGCAAGGTCGGCACCGTGAGGCCTTCCAAGGCCTGTTTCGGACGTTTAGTAGAGTTTCATGTGCTATGACTCCTACATCTGCAGTCTAGTTTGAGTAGAAATTGTACATAAGCTTCTCTGCATTTTGTACCTGCAAGGTCGGCACCGTGAGGCCTTCCAAGGCCTGTTTCGGACGTTTAGTAGAGTTTCATGTGCTATGACTCCTACATCTGCAGTCTAGTTTGAGTAGAAATTGTACATAAGCTTCTCTGCATTTTGTACCTGCAAGGTCGGCACCGTGAGGCCTTCCAAGGCCTGTTTCGGACGTTTAGTAGAGTTTCATGTGCTATGACTCCTACATCTGCAGTCTAGTTTGAGTAGAAATTGTACATAAGCTTCTCTGCATTTTGTACCTGCAAGGTCGGCACCGTGAGGCCTTCCAAGGCCTGTTTCGGACGTTTAGTAGAGTTTCATGTGCTATGACTCCTACATCTGCAGTCTAGTTTGAGTAGAAATTGTACATAAGCTTCTCTGCATTTTGTACCTGCAAGGTCGGCACCGTGAGGCCTTCCAAGGCCTGTTTCGGACGTTTAGTAGAGTTTCATGTGCTATGACTCCTACATCTGCAGTCTAGTTTGAGTAGAAATTGTACATAAGCTTCTCTGCATTTTGTACCTGCAAGGTCGGCACCGTGAGGCCTTCCAAGGCCTGTTTCGGACGTTTAGTAGAGTTTCATGTGCTATGACTCCTACATCTGCAGTCTAGTTTGAGTAGAAATTGTACATAAGCTTCTCTGCATTTTGTACCTGCAACTTTCAGAATTTAAAATAATTGTAATCAACTGAACTTTATCGAACTGTTTTGAAATTCTACAAATTTTTTAATTGTATGTTTGCTTTCATTCTGTGTATCATCTAACAAGGAACCCCTTCCCTTGAGGGCGAGATCGCAAGTACGATCTTTAGTAAGACACATTTGAAAGCGTTATGTCAACAATCGTGACAAGAAAAATATTAGCTGCTAATGACTCGCCGTGTGTACCCGGAGGGCGACAGAAAATGAGTGTCCGGGAGATGCAGAGACCAATCTTCCATGAGGTATACTGTATGTATTACACTTCACAAAATGGACATCGTCAACATTCAAGAAATATTCAGAACGGACCGTTAACTTGCACTTGAACACCAAATGAAAAATGGCTCTTCTCAGTGGTCACAAAGGTTCGCACCTTGAAGATCGAAGGCGAACATCTTGGGAGTTACACATCGTGCAGGACGTTCAGCTAGGAATCAACTCTTAAGGAATGCATATAGAATCGTGTTGGTGTAGTGAGAATTGATGGAATGTGGTGGCATGCAGCAGACTGCGGAGCAGTCTGTCGTGGAGCTTACCGTGAAATTGGCTTCCCTTAAGACGTAGCTGCAGAGAGTGCGATAATATGTTTTATAGGTACAGAAAAAACAAATATCGAGAGGCTTGATTTTGTCCAATCGTTCCAGGTGGTATGAACTGCAATATCACACACTTTTCGGGGAGGGATAGTTTTCACTGAAGGAGTATGATTTTAATACGCAGACCAGGAATGAAGCAAAACAAGTTATTTTGACCTGCTTTTGGGCGAAAGTAATGCTCATACCATATTGGTACTTCTCTTACGCCCGCTGTGACGTAAATATCTCCTACTACCCTTGGAAAATCACGCATAAAATAATCGTAGGGAACAGAACACCTCCAACTTCTCGCAGCACAATAAGTAACTCTTCACAGGATTTACCATCCAAATAACAGTCGGCATAATTGTATAAGAATGCGTTAAAGCACTGGTGTTAGTTGACATTGATCCAATTCTCTTGCTACCTCTGATTTCCCATTGAAACCCTAACTGGTCGGAGTTGGAAACAAATTCCTTGCTGAACGGAGGGATACGTTTTTTTTATTTTCTCTATAAATTTTAGGGCCGATTCAGTAGTTTGCTGTTCATCGTCTAGTTGGCACTTTCTTTGGAATTTCGTTATCTTACGTCTTCCAAACCTGTAGCTCTTGCTGAAGTAATGCAATTATCCACTGGTTCCCTTGAAATCACTGTAATCTATGTGGGGCGCTATTTGATGTGAATAACTATCATGCGGATTCTGTAAATTGTTTAAAGAATCCTTGAAACGCTGAAACACCAGTTTTTGTAACAAGTATGCCTTGTCCTCCACTGAATATCCGTAGCTATTCTTATATATTACACGGTCATATTGCTGACGACTTATTCGAAATTCGTTCATAATTTTTTTGATTATAACGCTGCGGATGATCTTCCAGGTACGTAATTATGTTAAGTACCCGCTCCTTGGGCAAGTATTCTTCTTTACTATGTTTCACTGGAGAGGGGGTTTGTGGCTCCCTGTCCGTTATCGATGATGACCCATGACTACACCTGTTTCAATATCGCTGTCACTTGTGAAGCACATGTCATCGTCAATATACCCCTCCGCACAGTCGAGCGTATACAGCACCACACATTCCACTGACTCATCTTGCAGAAACGCTAATATTTCATGTGCCATTTCTTTCTCAATCTGCGAAACCCCTGGGTTCCTTTCTGACGAAATGTCAACTTCGGCAACTGTTATAGATATAATGCAATGTTTACATTGTTTATTGTTGCCATTGTTCTGCTTTGTATCAACACCACTGGCACCGTAGCACTTTTGCGAGTTACTCGTCGTCGAAGCAGTTCAACCGTTGGATAACTCCTGTCTCGCCCCCTGTTGCCATTAGCAACCAATATTATGGTTGCATGGTAGGCAATATTTGGGGTGGTCGAATACCGTAAACATCATTGGCCTTTTATGGCCTCGAGCTCAAAGGTTTCCTTACAAAATAAGCCGTAAGGTCAGTATTGCCTTGCGATTTTCTAAATTTCTCCGGCACGCAACTCTATCTTCCCGGTCAGGCTGCTCTTTCCGTTCTTGAGGAAATAATTCGTAATTTGTTAGACTGATAGTTCTGTAATACGCGAATATGTGACATAAGAGACTTCTGCCCGTCGCGTACTTACTTTAAAAACGAAATTAGCCTGGGATTTATAGCGTTGACGACTGCGTTAATGGTGGCCAGGAGACTCGGCTGGAAGATCTTGCGCCCCCACTGCCTGAAGGCGGCCTCCGGGTTCCGCTGGCAGTTTACCTCGATGCCGAAGGCAACGGATGCGATGATGTCCGTGGCGTAGCGCGCGCCTATCTCTCGCATCTCCATCACCTCTCCTCGTGACGCAGGCTCCTCCAGAATGTCCGCCATCTCACGGCCACAGTCCACCATAGTCTGGAAACGAAACACAATACAGCTCTAGTGTCTCGACTGCTAGGGAGCCTTATCATAGAATGCAATGTCAGCTTAATAACATTTAACAGGAATATAGTGATCGATTTCTAAATAAGCTGTCCGTCTAAGTAGGTAGATTAGCAAGAGGAAGCCATTACTGTTGTCTGTATTGCGACATAGGATAGTATGCACACAAGTGTTAATACCAAGTAAGGAACTAATCAGCCCGTCCGGTTGGTCGTGCGGTCTAAGGCACGGCTTTCCTGGCGGGAAGGACCGCCTGGTCCCCGGCGGATTTGTGTCGAGGTCCGGTGAACCGGCCAGCCTGTGGATGGTTTTTAGGCGGTTTTCCATCTGCCTCGGCGAATGCGAGTTGGTTCCCCTTATTCCGCCTCAGTTACACTATGTCGGCGATTGCTGCGCAAACAAGTTCTCCACGTACGCGTCCACCACCATTACTCTACCACGCAAACATAGGGGTTACACTCGTCTAGTGTGAAACGTTCCCAGGGGGGTCCACCGGGGGCCGAACCGCACAATAACCCTGGGTTCGGTGTGGGGCGGCGGAGTGGTGAAGTGGACTGCGGTAGTCGTCGTGAGGTTGTGAACCACTGCGGCTGCGGCGGGGACGGAGCCTCTCCGTCGTTTCTAGGTCCCCGGTTAACATACAATACAATACAATACAAAGACCTAATCAGACACAATTTCAAAGAATATTCTAGTTCCTATATCTATTACAGATGTCAGTAACTCTGAAGATGCATTAGCAATTTCTCATGATTGTTTGAGCTCCAATCATTCAGTGCCCTGTCAAACTAATCACGTTCCGACTCCCCAGGCGTCTTTAGCTGATGTGGTCAATGGCTTTTGTATGATACTGACAGCTAGTAAAATTATTCTTTATTCAAACATAGTGGGTCTCGAGACCCAAAGCCGCGTCGTCAGGTGCAACCTACGGGTTGAAGAGCAAAGTACAGTGATTCCGTACATATTCCCAGAATCTCATATCTTTATGCTCTTCACAGAAATGCTGCCGGATATGATCGTCTTCACTGCAAAGTATTTCAGCCATCTATCTCGCCGCCATCTTCACGTGCGATCACTATGTACTCAATCATATCTTTATGCTCTTCACAGAAATGCTGCCGGATATGATCGTCTTCACTGCAAAGTATTTCAGCCATCTATCTCGCCGCCATCTTCACGTGCGATCGCTATGTACTCAATCACGCTGGAACTGTATGAACATCAGAAACGGCGGTTACTCTATACCCCGAGTCCAGACAACTGCGCCTGCGCGAGAAGCGGAAGAGCTGCCCCCTCCGGAGCGAAGAATTGCAGCGCCGGCGGCGGTAGAAACTGGCGAAAGTGATAAATCGCAAATTAAGATGTAGAGGGCCGATAGCCAGACCGTTGTTGTTTTATATCAGATAAAATAAAGTTCCAAGTCTTGCTTAAAGGAAAACCTTTATCTCTATTAATAACGTCATCAGATAATCGTATTTCGATGGATTCCTTGAGCACACAATCCCAGTAACGAGAAGCCGGAGTAATAATTTGCGTCCCTTTAAACGACATGCTACGCCCTTCGTTGAGACAATGTTTGGCGACGGCAGATTTTTCAGGCTGGAGCAAACTTACGTGACGCTGATGTTCCACACATCGGTCATGAACAGAGCGAATAGTCTGTCCAATATAGGCCTTTCCACAATGACAGGGAATTTTATAAACTCCAGGCTTTGTCAATCCCAAATCATCTTTAACAGATCCAAACAGGACTCTACTCTTGGCCAAAAGCAAAAGAACTTTTAATATCATATTTCCTGAGATTTTTAGAAATTTTTTGAAGAAATACTTCCAACGTTGGGTAGGAAAGCAACTGATTTACTAGTATTCGGCGCTGGTTCACTTAATGGTCCAAACTGAAAAGCACGATTACTTTGATGATCGGTATATCCGTTGAACTTGAAGACAGCCTTAAGATGATCCAGTTCCTGTGCCAAATATTCGGAATCAGAAATGGCATAAGCTCTCTTGGCCATTGTACATAGAACTCCCATGCGCTGATGTGGTGTATGACAGCTCGTAGAATGAAGACAGTGGTCCGTATGTGATGATTTATCGTATACGTCATGTCCCAAGGTACCATTTTCTTTTTTATGTACCAGAACATCCAAAGAAGGTAATTTGCCATCTTTTTTCAATTTCCATCGAAAATTTGATGCGTGGATGAAGACAGTTAAAATGACTTAAAAACCGATTAAGAGCTTCCATTCCATGTGACCAAACAATGAAAATATGATGCACGTATCTCCAAAAACATGTAGGCTGAAGAGAAAAAGTCCTGAGTGCGATAACGGCAAAATCTTTCATAAAAAGATTGGCGACAATAGGGGAAAGAGGACTCCCCATAGCCACACCGTCAGTTTGTTCAAAAAATACGTCATTAAATAAAACATATGCCGATGTCATCACATGGCGACACAGCTCAGTAGTTTTATCATCCAAAAGTTGACCAATTAACAACAAAGACTCTTCCAAAGGTACCTGGGTGAAAAGAGAAACCACATCAAAACTAACTAAAAGGTCAGGTGTTCCAATGCATAAAGACTTCAACCGTTGAATAAAATCCGTCGAGTTGGATAAATGATATGCATGAAGCCGTGCACAACAGAATGTACTCGAATTAAATCAGATACTGCTGCCATAATTAGATTGGGAAATGAGGCACTGAATGTAGTCGATAAGTTTTGCTGTTTGGGAAGTAGAACTAAATGGCCGAAATAGAGAAGATGTAAACCGCAGACTGGCAATAGCAAGAAAAGCGTTTCTAAAAAAAAATGTTAATATCGAATAAAAATTTAAGTGTTAGGTACTCGTTTCTGAAGGTACTTGTCTGGATTGTAGCGATGTTCCGAAGTGAAACGTGAATTATAAGGGCTTCAGACAGCAAAAGTTTTTGAAATGTGGTGCTGCAGAAGAAGATTGAAAATTAGATTGGGGGATCGAATAATTAAAGAAAAGGTATTGAACCGAACTGGTGAAAAATTAATTTGTGGCACAAATTGAATAAAAGAAGATATAGTTTAATAGGACACACCCTGAAAGAAGGTGCAGAGGTACCGAAGCTTGAATACAAAAAGCAGGTGCAAACTGATGTAGAGTGTGACAAGTGTGGAGAGATGAAGACATTTGCTCGGGGTAGACCAGTATGGAGAGCTGCAACAAACCAGGTTTAGAACTCAAGACCACAACGACCAATCGCCCTATAGCTAATATTTCACCTTACGGCGACAGAACTAAAGGCGAAGTTTCATCAACTGTTGCTCACAGCTTATCCATCATTCTGTCCAAAGTCATTTACATAAGCGTCGCGCTCGCAAGACTTATTCGTCATAAATTCTTTACACCTATCTTAGAATTCTGGTATGTTTTTGAGCTAATACGAGCGTCACTCCAAAAGAAATGCACACTATTTTTTTAAAATCCATCTTTTATTCTACATGTTTGAAAGTTTTCCAGTGTGTAGATACATCCTTTAGGAACAATATTTTCATTTCTCCACACAATTTCCATCCCTCTCAACTACCTTACGCCATCTTGGAACCAGCGCCTGTATACCCGCACGGTAAAATTCTGGACCAACCTGTTGGAGCCACTGTTGGGCAGTGTGCACAACGGAGTCATCATCTTCAAACCTTGTTTCACGAAGAGAGTCTTTCAGTTTCCCAAAGAGATGATAGTCACATGGAGCCAGGTCAGGACTGTAAGGCCGGTGTTTCAGTGTTGTCCATCCGAGTTCTATAATAGCTTCCATGGTTTTATGACTGACATGTGGCCGTGCATTGTCGTGCAACAGCAAAACATCCTACTTTTGCCGATGTGGTCGAACACGACTCAGTCGAGCTTGAAGTTTTTTCAGTGTCGTCACATATGCATCAGAATTTATGGTGGTTCCACTTGGCATGATGTCCACAAGCAAGAGCCATAACTTTTCCAGCAGAAGGTGTGGTTTTGAATTTTTTTTTCTTGGGTGAATTTGCATGATGCCACTCCATTGATTGCCTCTTCGTCTCTGGTGAAAAATTATGGAGCCTTGTTTCATCACCTCTCACAATTCTTCCAAGAAATTCATCTCCACCATTCTCGTACTGTTCCAAAAGTTCGCTGCATACCGTTTTTCTTGTATCTTTGTGAACCACTGTCAACATCCTGGGAACCCATCTGGGACAAACCTTTTTTAACGCCAACACTTTCAGTATTCTACAAACACTTCCTTCCCCTATCCCAACGTAGCGTGAAAATTCGTTCACTGTGATGTGTCTGTCAGCAGTCACCAATTCGTTAACTCTCTGCACATTGTGTGGAGTGTGTGCAGTACGAGGCCTGCCGCTGCGAGGACAATCCTCAATATTGCCGTGCCCGCTTTCATCATGTAACCTGCTTGCCCACCGACTAACTGTACTGCGATCGACAGCAGCATCTCCATACACCCTTTTCAACCTCTTGTGGATGTTTCCCACTGTATCGTTTTCACAGCACAGGAATTCTATGACAGCACGTTGCTTCTGACGAAAGTCAAGTGTAGCAGCCTTCTTGAAGACATGCTGTGACGGCGCCACTCACGGGAACAGGTTGAACTAAGTTTGAAAAGAAGCGGGAAGGATGTATGTACGCACTGTAAGAGTTTCACACATGCAGAATGAAAACTGTATTTTTACAAAATTAGTGTGCATTTCTTTTGGAGTGACCCTCGTATATGCGTTAATACACGTCTTTCGGACAACAGGCAGAAGTTCATTGGAACTATCATTAATAAAATTACATACTGTAACCAAATTTCAATTAACTTCCGTCTGCCATGTAAAAGTGAGCTGTTATCCCTGAGGTAGAGTAAACAGTGCTTTGAACGTGCTTTTGCAATGAGTAAGTCGGTCAGCTCACCTGGAACATCATCCTCATCTTCCCAGACGTGAAGGTCGGTGTCAGCTTAACGCGCAGCCTCCGCCATTTGTTGCCACCCAGGAGGAAAAGGTGCCTGGCCAGAGGCTCCGACTCGTCAACCTGTATACCTCTATCCTGAAACTTCCAGAAGTCCTTAACCAGGATGGTGCGGATCAGATCGGGATCCACTATCACCAGACTCGGCCGGTTGAAAAAGTACATTCCGCCGAAACGATTCCCTAGAACAAATGAACTCATTTTTAGAAGTACCTCTCTCATAATTATTGCGTGATCCATTCAAAATTTAATACCAACGAAATTTAATAAAGTACACATTATTGAAACTGAAATTCGCTCTTTTAAATTTTGACAGTATTGAGGATAAAATACATGAAGCGAAAGGTTGTACACAACTTACACAGAAACCAGGCCACTGCTACACTGAAGAACCAAAGAAACTGGCACACGTGCCTAATATCGTGTAGCGGCCCCCGCGAGCACGCAGAAGTCCCGCAACATGATGTGGTATGGACTCGACTAATGCCTGAGGTAATGCTGGAGGGAACTGACACCATAAATCCTGCAGGGCTCTCCATAAATCCCTAAGAGTACGAGAGGGAGGGGGGGGGGGGAATCTCTTCTGAACAGGACGTTGCAAGGCATCCCACACATGCTCAATAATTTTCACATCTGGGAAGTATGGTGCACAGCGGAAGCGTTTAAATTCAGGTTTCTGGAGCCACTCTGTAGCAATTCTCGACGTGTGGGGTGTCGCATTGTCCTGCAGGAATTGCCCAAGTCCGTCGGAATGCACAATGGACATGAATGCATGCAGGTGATCAGACAAGATGCTTACGTACGTGTCACGTGTCAGAGTCGTGTCTAGGCGAATCAGGAGTCCCATATCACTCCAACTGCACACGCCGCACACCACTACATAGCTTCGACCAGCTTGAACATGTAGGATGCATGGATTCATGAGGTTGTCTCCATACGCGTACACGTCTACCCACTCGATACAATTTGAAACGAGACTCATCCAACTACGCAACATGTTTCCAGTCATCAACAGTCCACTGTCAGTGTTGAAGGGCTCAGGCGAGGAGTATAGCTTTCTATCGTGCAGTCATCAAGGTTACATGAGTGGGCATTCGGCTCCGAAAGCTCATATCGATGATGTTTCGTTGAATGGTTCGCACGATGAAACTTACTGATGGCCCAGCACTGAAATCTGCAGCAATTTGTGGAAGAATAACACTTCTGTCACGTTGAACGATTCTCTTCAGTCGTCTTTGGTCCTGTTGATTCAGGACTTTTTTTTCGACCGTAGCGATATCGGAGATTTGATGTTTTACCGGATTCCCGATATTCACGGTACACTCGTGAAATAGTCGTACGGGGAAATCCTCATTTCATCGCTACCTCGAAGATACTGTGTCCCATCGCTAGTGCGCAGACTATAAAACCAATCTCAAACTCACTTAAATCTTGATAACCTGTCATTGTAGCAGCAGTAACCGATCTAACAACTGCGCCAGACACTTGTCTTATACAGGGTGAGTCACCTAACATTACCGCTGGATATATTTCGTAAACCATATTAAATACCGACGAATCGATTCCACAGAGCGAACGTGAGGAGAGGGGCTAGAGTAACTGGTTAATACAAACCATTAAAAAAATGCACGGAAGTATGTTTTTTAACACAAACCAACGTTTTTTTAAATGGAACCCCGTTAGTTTTGTTAGCACATCTGAACATATAAACAAATACGTAATCAGTGCCGTTTGTTGCATTGTAAAATGTTAATTACATCCGGAGATACTATAACCTAAAGTTGACGCTTGAGTACCACTCCTCCGCTGTTCGATCGTGTGTATCGGAGAGCACCGAATTACGTAGGGATCCAAAGGGAATGGTGATGGACCTGAGGTACAGAAGAGACTGGAACAGCACATTCCGTCCACATGCTGTCCGGGTACCGTTCTGCATACAACCTGCAGGCTTCAGCTGCATTTCGTCGACACTCGCCATAGATGAGTATCATCTCCGCCTTTCCAGAGTTCGAATACACCATGGTCACAGTTCCTACAACACTACACTATCACAGACGTCTGGTAACACGGTGTACTACAGTTGGTCTGCGTGCGGAGACGAATGCAGAATAACAATAGCAGCAAGCACTACATGCGGACACTGTGGCAGCTAGACCAAACCACAACAGTGCACTACAGCCACACTCGTAAACACGGTCGTCATCGTAAACATGTCCCTGCAGATGCTGCTCGCCGACCGTGGCCCGTGTTTGTTACAACACGCAACTGAACGTCGGAGGTTTCAAGCGTCAACTTTAGGTTACAATATCTCCGGATGTAATTAACATTTTACAATGCAACAAACGGCACTGATTACGTATTTGTTTATATGTTCAGATGTGCTAAGAAAACTAACGTGGTTCCATTTTAAAAAAACGAAGTTTTGTGTTAAAAAACATACTTCCGTGCGCCGGCCGCGGTGGTCTCGCGGTTCTAGGCGCGCAGTCCGGAACCGTGCGACTGCTACGGTCGCAGGTTCGAATCCTGCCTCGGGCATGGATGTGTGTGATGTCCTTAGGTTAGTTAGGTTTAAGTAGTTCTAAGTTCTAGGGGACTAATGACCACAGCAGTTGAGTCCCATAGTGCTCAGAGCCATTTGAACCATTTGAACCATACTTCCGTGCATTTTTGTATGGTTTGTATTGAACAATTACACTAGCCCCTCTCCTCACGTTCGGTCTGTGGAACCGGTTCGTCAGTATTTGATGTGGTTTAAGAAGTATATCCAGCGGTAACGTTAGGCGACTCACTCTGTATAGACGTTGCCGCCCGCAGCACCGTATTCTGCGTGTTTACATTCACCTATCTCTGTATTTGAATACGCATGGCTATACCAGTTTCTTTTGCGTTTCAGTGTATCAGAGCCGAAGGCCATGAAAGGGAAGTAGCAATTGAGAAGACAGTGAGAAAAAGTCGCAGACGTAGCCTATCTCGGATGTTATTCAGTCCTCACATTCAGCAAGCAGAAAAGGAGACCAAGGAGAAATTTAGAGAGGGCATTAACCCTTTGACTAATAATTTCATGTCAAACACATTAATGTATGGTTATTTAAATTAACGTCTTAGTGAAAAGTAACAGTATGAGAAGAATATTTCTCGCCGTTTCGTTTTCTAAGGGTTTTGGGAGTGGAGGATAGGATATACTGGATTGTTCATAAATACCTCCAGGTTTTCTGAAGACAACTGCGCAAAAACTACAAGACATACCGAAAACAGGCACCCATCAGTAAACAGAACATCTCTAAGTTTGCAACTCACACTACAGGTGCTCAATACGTGTTTCGTTTGTGGGGTGACAAACGTCAGTTCGTGGGTGCAAGTCGTTAACACGATGTGTACGGGAAGGCGCGAAGGCAGCCCTGTTTGCGGATCTGGTAAGTGGGTTACCTATCTGCAGGTGCGAATTAATTCGATGTGACAATACGGTGACCAGGATTAACAATGAAAGTTGAGGAGAGCACAACCTACAGGTGCAATCTGTAACTATAAGGATTCTGATAAGAATTAGTAAGTTTCCGTTCGCCAGTAGAACACTGATGCATAGCAATAACAATCAACTAGTTCTAATCGGTGATTTGAAAACCTATCGTGGGATATGTATTTCCCTTTGGTGATCAAAGGGTTAAAGTTCAGGAAGAAGAAATAAAGCAGTAACTCGATAACTAACAGCCATCGCAACTTCAGATAGCAGCGAACGTTAACCAAAATCTTGACATATTACAAAGTACCGCGCCGAATTTTTTCGTCTGTATGCGAAGGATAGTCAGGAACCACTGTAGGTGCCGGCCGCTCTGACCGAGCTGTTCTTGGCGCTTCAGTCCGGAATCGCGCGACTGCTACGGTCGCAGGTTTGAATCCTGCCTCGGGCATGGATGTGTGTGAGGTCCTTAGGTTAGTTCGGTTTCAGTAGTTCTAAGTCTAGGGGACTGATGGCCTCAGATGTTAAGTCCCATAGTGCTCGGGGCCATTTGAACCACTGTAGGTATTTTGATACGGTTTTCAGGAATACTCTTCCGTAAAAAAGTCTACTACTTGAAAGGTGACGTCGATTTGGTCCGATAACGGCATAAGCCACCTGGAGGATAATAGATGTACTGAACATGGTCTCAAGGTCGTCTGCCAACAGATAGCGTAGTGGCATAGCTGACAGAGCGCAGTCTGTGTCTACGCTTTAATAGGGAATACTCACAGCTGGAAGGTTAAGTGTGGTGCAAACATGTGAAGCAAGCAGGCAACCATTCCATGGAGATGCACTCGTGCTACGTACAGCCTACTGAGCGAGTTTGAAAGGGGTCAAACTGTGGCCTTGCGAGTGGTGGGATGGTCCTTTCAGAGAACTGCCACACAAGTCGTGCTACATCGGTTGTACAACCATGCTGGTATCAGCGGTGACGTGAACATTCTCACACACCCGTAGGCGAGGTTCCGGACGTCCACGCAGCACAGACTCCCACCAGGATCGTCGTATCATAACGGAAGCAGTGGCGGATCGTAGAGCTACCACAGTACAGATAAGAGGGCTTGTGAGCCGATACGTGTCAACAACAACTGTTGCGAATCGGTTATTAGCATTAGGACTACGAGCCTACACACCTATAGCCCGTCTTCCCCTCACGCCACTTCATTGACGTCATAACACGACTGGTGCCGTCAGAGGGTCACTTGGAAACTCATCTCAATATAAGACCTATAATAGGATTGCAAAAGTGAACCAAGTTTATATATTAAAAGCAGCTGAATCGTTATATACACTACTGGTCATTAAAATTGCTACACCAAGAAGAAATGCAGATGACAAACGGGTATTCATTGGACAAATATTTTATACTAGAACTGACATGTGATTACATTTTCACGCAACGTGGGTGCATAGATCCTGAGAAATCAGTACCCAGAACAACCACCTCTGGCGGTAATAGCGACCTTGATACGCCTGGGCATTGAGTCAAACAGAGCTTGGATGGCGTGTACAGGTACAGCTGCCCATGCAGCTTCAACACCATACCACAGTTCATCAAGAGTAGTGACTGGCGTATTGTGACGAGTCAGTTGCTCGGCCACCATTGACCAGACGTTTTCAGTTGGTGAGAGATCTGGAGAATGTGCTGGCCAGGGAAGCAGTCGAACATTTTCTGTATCCAGAAAGGCCCGTGCAGGACCTGCAACATGCGGTCGTGCATTATCCTGTTGAAATGTAGGGTTTCGCAGGGATCGAATGAAGGGTAGAGCCACGGGTCGTGACACATCTGAAATGTAACGTCCACTGTTCAAAGTGCCGTCAATGCGAACAAGAGGTGACCGAGACGTGTAACCAATGGCACACCATACCATCACGCTAGGTGATAAGCCAGTATGGCGATGACGAATATATGCTTCCAATGTGCGTTCACCGCGAAGTCGCCAAATACGGATTCGACCATCATGATGCTGTAAACCAGGGCTTAACAACTGGCCGGTTTTGAGAGCGAGTACTCCCGTCTGCTCAGGCCCGTGCTCGCGAGCAGGTGCAAGGTCGCGGAGTAGGGAGGGAGGGGAGGGAGGGGAAATGCGCGCGCACGTTTGAATAGGGCCGCAGCGTGCCTATTGAATTCGCGCCGACTGTGTAACGTTTAAAGTACTACGATCAGCTCTAACAGTCACTTCGCTGGTTAAGAATCATGTCAAGTCGCCGTTGTATAACCCCAACCATGCTTTCGCAGTTGAACCCCCACTGGGAGGAATTGTATATGTTTACACAAAAAGATGGTGTTGCAAAATGTTTAGCATGTCACAAAACGCTGAATTCTTTTAGGAAATTTAATTTGCAGCGACATTATATGTCGTTCCACGCGAAAGACTACGGAAGAGGAAAATGTGATGGACCAGATCGTGCATGGGAAGTTATTAAACTTAATAGGAAGCTATCCGAAGAAGATCTGGACGACGAAGAAAAATCAACTGAGGCAGCTCTCAGAGTGAGCTACAAAATTGCTTTGCTTTTAGCAAAATCCCTGCGCCCTTTCACTGATGGCGATTTAATAAAAGAATGTTTGGTAGTTGCAGCGGAACATTTGTGTCCATCTCAAGTTGAACAGTTTCGGATTGTGCCATTATCTAACATGACCATTATGCGTCGCATACAGGACATGGCAGACGACGTCCATAGCCATCTTGCAAATATATGTAAAGATTTTATGGCGTATTCTCTAGCTCTGGACGAAAATGTTGATATCACTGGAACAGCGCAGCTTGCCATATTTATTAGAGGTGTTAACAGAGATCTTCAGGTGAGGGAAGAGCTCCTCGATGTAGTAGCCATCAAGAACACTACAACCGGAGGTGATATTTTAAGTAGTGTTGAAGAAAGTGTTGAAAATATAGGATTGTCGTGGAATTCTTTAGTTTCAGTGTCTACAGACGTTGCACCAGCGATGACAGGGAACAAATCAGGTTTCGTTGCGCTGTTGAAGGAGAAAATGCAAAAACTGACCGTGCCGAATAAAATAAGGGGCGTTCAGTGTGTGATCCACCAGGAAAACTTATGTGCAAAGAGTATCACTCTAAAAAATGTGATGAGTGTTGTTGTTCGTACAACCAATTATATAAGGAAGCATGGGCTACAACACAGGCAATTTAAAAGCTTTCTTGAGGATGTAGAAAGCCAGTATGGTAGCCTGCCTTATTACAGCGAGGTCCGCTGAGTTAGTCGTGGCGAATTATTAAATCGATTTTTTCCCCTAATAGATGAGATAAATATGTTCATGGAAATAAATAACATGTGTGTTCCTGAATTGAAAGAGCCTTCATGGAACTGTGATCTCGCGTCCTTAGCAGATTTAACTAGCCATCTGAATGCTTTGAACATTTTACTACAAGGTAAGGATCTGCTAATTACTCATTTCATAGATCGAATACGAGCTTTTAAAATGAAATTTACACTTTGGGTGAGTCAGCTGGAAACAGGAAATCTAGCTCATTTTCCTAAATTATCATCCATGCAAGATGTTCACAAAGACTGTGAACGTTATTCACATAGTTTAGTTGCCTATAAGGAAGAATTTGATCAACGCTTTCAAGATCTGACAGCACTAGACAGTGATTTTGATCTGTTCTCCTCTCCCTATTCAGCGAATATTGAAGAGATTCGACCTGAGCTGCAACTAGAAATTATTGACCTGCAGTGTGACAGAGAATACAGAGACAAATTTCAGAACAAGAAAAACATTTTGGAATTCTACAGACACTTCCCTCAGGATAGATTTCCTCGTTTGCACAAACTGGCGGCTACAATAATATCGATGTTCGGTTCCACGTATGTTTGTGAACAACTGTTCTCTGCAATGAAATGTAACAAGACGCGCCTGAGAAACGCATTGTCTGATCGAAATTTAAACTGCTCGCTGCGCCTACAATGCGCAAGAACATTACTTCGAACATAGACGCAATTGTAAAGGGCAAAAAGTACAAGCTAACCGAGAATCCCACACTTCAGTGACACCTTTTATTGTGTAACAGTTCACAAATTAATACGAATGTAGATGCATACACTAAGTAAAATTATGTGGCACGTGTACATTCTCCTTTATTTGTTTCATTCGTCGCAGTAATAATTCGTGAGTGATATCCCTGCGGGTGGCCGCGGATTTACATTGACTGGCGGCAGCCGTTGTGTGCCCCACGTGACTGTCCCCACTCTCCGCTCTAGTCCGGTAGTGGGGGTAGCGTGCTCGCGCTGCTCCGTGCTCGCGCCTTGCTGCTCACAGCTTGCTCCGCGAGCACGTATGTTGTGAAGCCCTGCTGTAAACAGAACCTGGATTCATCCGAAAAAATAACGTTTTGCCATTCTTGCAACTAGGTTCGTCGTTGAGTACACCATCGCAGGTGCTCCTGTCTGTCATGCAGTGTCAAGGGTAGCCACAGCCATGGTCTCCGATCTGATAGTCCATGCTGCTGCAAACGTCGTCGAACTGTTCGTGCAGATGGTTGTTGTCTTGCAAACGTCCCCATCTGTTGACTCAGAGATCGAGACGTGGCTTCACAATCCGTTACAGCTGTGCGGATAAGATGCCTGTCATCTCGACTGATAGTGATACGAGGTCATTGGGATCCAGAACGGCGTTCCGTATTACCCTCCTGAACCCACCGATTCCATATTCTGCTAACAGTCACTGGATCTCGACCAACGCGAGCAGCAATGTCACGATACGATAAACCACAATCGCGATAGGCTACAATCCGACCTTTATCAAAGTCGGAAACGTGATGGTACGCATTTCTCCTCCCTACACGAGGCATCGCAACAAAATGTCACCAGGCAACGCCGGTCAACTGTTTGTATATGAGAAATCGGTTGGGAACTTTCCTCATGTGAGCGCGTTGTAGGTGTCGCCGCCGGCGCCAACCTTGTGTGAATGCTCTGAAAAGCTAATCATTTGCATATCACAGCATCTTCTTCCTGTCGGTTAAATTTCGCGTCTGTAGCACGTCATCTTCGTGGTGTAGCAATTTTAATGGCCAGTAATGTACTTAAAATTCTTAAGTTTCTGTACTACTGCAAACTGGAAGAAATCTTTTCAAAATGCAGACTCCTACTTCTAAATGTAATGTTTTAATAAAAGTGATTTTTTTTTGCATCCATTGTCTGTTATGAGATGTTTATATTTTGACTTACCTTTCAGCTTCCGGTATGCGTCAGTGACATCCATTGGCATGGACCGCTTGCCCACAAAACTTTCGTATACATTGCCAAAGGGGAACTGAGGTTCCAGGTAAGGCACCCCCTTCTTCTGCCAGTACTTGTACGAGTGGGAGAACCAGACGTACACTGCCACTACTGCCAGCGACACGACGACCAGCAGCTCGGTGAACCACGATTCCGCGTACAAGCCCATGTTGGTAGACCTGGAACACGAGCAGACGGCCTGGCGTGAGTGCCACTTACAGGTGGATGATTCTCATTACTACTTGCTACAGTGCATGGGCGCTCTCTGACCTCTACGCCTTCCCCACTCCCTACCTCTCTGTTACTATCTCTCTTTCAGCCCACCACTTTCTCTCTCCAGTGCACCCTGACTCCCATTCCGTGGGAGATATCTTCTGCAGACTATCAAACATTTTAGTAACACTTACGTGGAATACTGATTCCCAGACAGTTTCATTGAAGATTCAGTATCTGAAAGCATCCCCGAGTCATTCATACCGTTGAGATGCAGTGTAATGGTTGTTGAAATTAAAAGTTTTGGCAATGTTGTCAAAGAAAACCATCATTCTCCACACACCAAACTTGAATACTAGTAAGAGATACTGGTCTTCGGACGTTAATACTTCTTTCATTCTGACATAGAGCGCGTCGTTAAGCTGTCTGCATCCTTATGTTTGGTGATCTGTAGATATACATCCGGGGAACATGAGCTGACAAGGAGAGGGTCTGACATTGCTTTGATCAAATTTTGAAAGGATATTCTATATTGAAATAAAGTTGACACGTGTAGATAGACACTTCTTAATTTTTTAATAAAAAGAGGCTATAGATGATTACGGAAAATCGACATACATAATATTGGGTCCAAAGTTCATAATGTTCGAATTATTAACTTTTTTGTGTATTCATGCTGTAGGTTGGGTACCCGTCATTCTACATCTCTACCAGAGCGGGGTCAGCGGTGGACTGGTCAAAACACAAAACTACCAAATGCCTGGTACGTGTTCGATTCTTGGTCGTTGTGTTTTTTCATTCGATTTTTTTGGTGGATCTTATAATATTCTGATAATCAGAATACTTTTCTAGGCCTTTTTTGAAATAAAACTACTGGAAGTCAGATTAATAATCACATAATTATAAATAATGTGTTGACAGTTATTTTCATCACGATGTTGTTGTTGTTGTCTTCAGTCCTGAGACTGGTTTGATGCGGCTCTCCATGCTACTCTATCCTGTGCAAGCTTCTTTATCTACTAGAACCTGCTGCATCACACATCCTTTTGAATCTGCTTAGTTTATTCATCTCTTGGTCTCCCTCTACGATTTTTACCCTCCACGCTGCCCTCCAATACTAACTTGGTGATCCTTTGATGCCTCAGAACATGTCCTACAAACCGATCCGTTCCTCTACTCAAGTTGTGCCACGAGTTCCTCTTCTCTCCAGTTCCATTCAGTACCTCCTCATTACTTACGTGATCTACCCATCTAATCTTCAACATTCTTCTGTAGCACCACATTTCGAAAGCTTCTATTCTCTTCTTGTCTAAACTATTTATCGTCCATGTTTCACATCCATACATCCTTAAACTCCATACAAATACTTTTAGAAGAGACTTCCTGACACTTGAATCTATACTCGATGTTAACAAATTTCTGTTCTTCAGAAACGCTTTTCTTGCTATTGCCAGTCTACATTTTATATCCACTCTACTCCAGCCATCATCAGTTATTTTGCTCTCCAAATAGCAGAACTCATCTACAACTGTAGCTCATTTCCCTTATGTAATTCCCTCAGCATCACCTCATTAAATTAGACTATATTCCATTACCCCCGTTTTGCTTTTGTTGATGTTCATCTTATATCCTCCTTTCAAGACACTGCCCGTTCCGTTCAACTGCTCTTCCAAGTCCTTTGCTGTCTCTGACAGAATTACAATGTCATCGGCAAACCTCACAGTTTTTATTTCTTCTCCATGGATTTTAATTCCTGCTCCAAATTTTTCTTTTGTTTCCTTTACTGCTTGCTCAATATACAGATTGAATAACATCGGGGAGAGGCTACAATCCTGTCTCACTTCCTTCCCAACCACTGCTGCCCTCTCATGCCCCTCGACTCTTTATAACTGCCATCTGGTTTCTGTACAAATTGTAAATAGCTTTTTGCTCCCCGTATTTGACCCCTGCCACCTTCGGAATCTGAAAGAAAGTATTGCAGTCAACACTGTCAAAAGCTTTCTCCAAGTCTACAAATGCTAGAAACGTAGGTCTGCCTGTCCTTAATCTATCTTCTAAGATAAGTCGTAGGGTCAGTATTGCCTCATGTGTTCCAACATTTCTACGGATTCCAAACTGATCTTCCCCAAGGTTGGCTTTACCAGTTTTTCCATTCCTCTATAATTAATTCGTGTCAGTATTTTGCAGTCGTGACTTATTAAACTGATAGTTCGTTAATTTTCACACCTGTCAAAACCTGCTTTCTTTGGGATTAGATTCATCGCGATACACAGTAGAAAAATACACCACAAGTATGTTGTTCCGTAATCCTAACTGATGGTCTGTTCTTGAGCGTTCACGGTGAAAATTATCGTAGAAACAGGAAAACACAAATATTTCTAGCATCATGCGACCGAGCGAGGTGGCGCAGTGGTCAGCACGCTGGGCCCGCATTACGGAAGACGACGGTTCAAATCCCCGTCCGGCCATTCAGATTTAGGTTCCTGGTGACTTCCCTAAATCGCCCCAGCCAAATGGCGGGATGGTTCCTTTGAACAGCGCATGGGCGCTTTCTTCCTCATCCTTCCATAATCCGAGCTTCTGCTCCGTCTCTACCGACCGCGTTGCCGACGTTACGTTAAAGTATAATTTCCCTACTCCCTCCCCCCGCACCATACGCAACACTCTAACGACATCTCACTGCACTGACTGTTTCCGGTACATTGCTCGTGGAATACGTACCTCCTTCAAGTTCCTAACAACAGGTCTACGATCTATCACATGTCAGTCTGCTTGCGTACCAAGCGTATAAAAGCGTATCATCAAAGAGAGGCGTGGACAACTGGTTATGGACCAACTCGTGAATTTTGCAAGCATCTGCCCTACGTTGTAGTTCTCTGTTTTGCTGCGATGTCGTGTGATTTTGAAGACGTTCGAAGAAATTCTTTACCTGTCGGAAGAAGTAAACGTCACACAGGCGACAATTGGTTCGTGAATAACACCGACCATTCCTATCCTCTATCGTTACTGGTGACGGAATTGGTGTCTTTATGCTAACATAAGGAAAAGAAAGGAATGATTGAGCCCAGACAAGGCAGTAACTCGCCGTACAAAGACTGCGCGCTCTCACAAAAGATAATGTTATGCATCTAAGGAACAGCGACGTTGTGATGTGCTATGAATCGCTTTCCTGAGGTGTAACCATCACTGCTGAAAGTTGGGAAGTTGTGGTAAGTTCCTATGGGACCAAACTGCTGAGGTCATCGGTCCCTAGGCTTACACACTACTTAATCTAACTTAAACTAACTTTCGCTAAGGACAACACACATCCCATGCCAGAGGGAGGACTCGAGCGTCCGACGGGGGGAGCCGCGCGAACCGTGGTAAGGCGCCTGAGACCGCGAGGCTGCCCCGCGCGGTCATCACTACAGACGCAGTCGAAGAACAACGACCTGTAGACTGCGTGAAGTGGTGCTACGCCGCGATAACACCCGCCCACATTCTGCTAGACTGATAAACACTATAGAGGAGTTGGGTTGGGAAGCCATTCCGCACCCGCCTTATTCACGTGATCGCACAACCTTTTCCACTCTCTATCGAACAAACTTCAAGAAACTTCTTTTCCCGATGAAAATGCAGACCGAACATGACGAGTTCTTCGCCTCAAAACCACGTGACTTCTACAGTCATGGAATCGAAAAGTTACCCCAGTGTTAGCAGACTGTTGTAAATGGTGAAGGAGAATAATATTATTGATGACTAAAGTCTTTCTTATGCGTATCTGTTGTGTTTCATAAACGTATGGAAAAACACTACGAACTTATTCACCAACCGCATATTTTCTCGTCACGCTCGGTTATGGACGAGTGCAAGAACGACTGACTTAATCTTGGGTTCTCTAGCACCAGAACAAACATTTGTAAAGATGCATTAGAATTCTGTAAGGAATAAAAAACCTAGACTCACATTTTAATGGTCGAGTGGAAAGGGCAAAGAGGAGGGAGGAATACACTGCCCTTTTGGATGTCTGTGCTCTATGTTACATGCTTTATGTAGTTTACTGTTATCAGTCCACTGCCTTCTTATCCAGGAGATAACGCGTGTGCACTACCTAGCAAAGACGACCTTCGCGGAAACTGCACTCATTCTGCATTCATTCCCAAGGTAACTCCATTGTGAAAGGGCTGTTAATCTTCGCTCACAGATCGTCTTCACGTTGACAAAATCAGTACCTTAACAACAGAGAGAGAGAGAGAGAGAGAGAGAGAGAGAGAGAGAAGGGGGGGGGGCAGAAAACAGAAGCGCTTGCAGGCAGCAGCAGACTTACCGGTTCTCTGGCGCTCACTAACTGTTTATGACTGATGTTTACGTCTGTATATAAGAGGGCGCGCTCTTCATATCGCAGTGACTAAGGGAAACCTTATCAGGCGCGTGAGTCTAACGCGCTCTGCTTAATGATAGATAATGTTAATCTCGTGCGAACTCCACGGTACAAGTAACGGTCACAAGACATCTCACATGTCAATTACTTGTAACGTGCAGCATTATTAATGAAAATAAGCTTTCCACATTATATAAGAAATAGTTGGATACCGACTGAACTTGGTAATGAAGGTTCTTTTCCGATCAGGCGCAGTATTAGAACATTGCTGTGGAAGAGGTGTAGAAAGACACATGTGCCAGTATTCCCTCTATTGTATGAGGTACCTTTCCTCCATAAACGAAAGAAATGAAACGCTTTGTATTTTTTACTGCTTGGCTACATTGAAATCGTGAGCAATCATACTCACAGTGTAGAAAAACCAGGCGATAGAGCTATTAGAGCACATCAGGCAAGCAGGGATTTTAAAAGCAACGGATATTGACAAGTAGAATGATAAGTCAAATGCAAGATAAATGAATCTTAGTAAATGTTGAAGTGTAGAAACATATCTTACATTTAAATAATATTGCTGGCTGGTATATTTTGAGTACATTTATTAGTCATTCATTGTTTCAACAGTAATTACTCAGTGGTTCTCTCTCAGTATTCAACTTCAGCGCCCAGGTTCGGTGGGCAACCAACTTTGCCGCTCTCGCAGCTAACGCCCCATGATCCGACAGCGCATGCACGCCGCCAGCAGTCCTGGCCTGGCCTCACGCCTCGGAGACTTCCTCGCTGCTCTGTCACGACTGACTGACCACCCCACACGCCATCACCACCCGGAAATACTAGCGGTCACACCAAAGATAGTACGACAGTACTAGTATCGATAAGTGCTGCTGTTGTCACTCAAGGAGGCAAGTCAGAAACTTCGTTACGCCAGTAAGTAAGGAAGAAACAAGACTCCACTCAATGTGACAAAATGCCAAAGAACAAATGGCATGAATGTGAGCCGCGTATGGCTCAGTATTCATGAATGAACGTGAGTAGTGGAGTAACGTACTTGTATGTCATGGGCCATTTTGATTAATGGTTTTTAATGCCAATGAGATACCTCACCCAAGGTCAAGGACAAGGTCACCTCCCCTCACACCCCCATTTCCACCACTCTTTCCACACCACCACCCCTTCTCCCCACTAACTTCACCCACCACCTGTTCCATAACCTCTCCTCCCTGCCCCCTTTTCAAGCAACTGATTAAGCTCAGTTTTGTCCTGCTCTCATTGGTGTTAGGTCAGAAGCATTATCATGCTGGTCATTACCCAATTACAGGCTAATAATTGCCAATGATTACCTTATTACTATCATTCATTCCCAGTTACAGTGTAATAAGTACCAATGATTCATTGTCACTACCATTCTATAACGATTAAAAATGACGTGTGCACTGTCATGTTATAACGATTCTGAAATGCCCTTCAACGATGGTTGAGTATACATGACATATCACAGTCACCATTCATTCAGTATTTAAATTAATATTGTCGAAAATAGACAATTTGTAGTATGCCTACTGAGTAAATGCAACAGACATGGTTTTACTACCCCGAAATGATTTCTACTTCGAAATAAAAACGACTCATAATAACTGGCAAAATCACTAAGAGGTTAAGAAAACGCCATCCTCAGAAACTGAGTCACATTTCACATAAATAATAACACAGAAAACACTCCTGTTCACTATGTTACGAGTAGTTTGAAATCATAAACTCGTCGTATTTCACATCATAATAACAGACAAAATCACTGACAGGTTAAAAATACACGTCCCCCCAAAACCGCGTCATTTCGGTGTAAATAAGAACATAGAAAACACTCCTGTTCACTTTGTTACGTCTAGTTTGAAATTAAAAACGCGTCATATTTCGCATCACAATAACTGGCAAAATCACTGGCAGGTTAAAAAAACGTTTCCCCCCAAAACCGCGACATATTTCGTGTAAACAGTAACAGATGGCTCTAAGCACTATGGGACTTAACATCTGAGGTCATCAGTCCCCTAGAACTTAGAACTACTTAAACCTAACTAACCTAAGGACATCACACACATCCATGCCCGAGGCACGATTCGAACCTGCGGCCGTATCAGCAGTGTGGTTCCGGACTGAAACGCCTGGAACCGCTCTGTCACAGCGGCCGGTTAAACAGTAACACAGAAAACACCCCTGTTCATTATGTTACCAGCAGAACCCGCCTCGGACATACTCTGCTGGGGAAAAAAACGCATCATGATAACAGTCTCTTATGAAAATTTCGTATTAAAACACGCCTGACAGGTCTCCTGCAACACTGGACTTGGCAGAGCATATCCTTGCCTCTTTCACAACTATTGAAGTTATGGCATGCACTGTCCATTCTAAGTAGACTGCAAATAATAATAATACAGCAAACAAGATGACGTCTCAAGATGGTAGGACGGCGACAGGCGGTGGCGGAAAAAAATGACATGTGAATGACAGAAAAAACTGTCAGTGAAATGACTGAAATGCGAAATCGCACTGTTACATGGCACTCAGTTTGCCAATCAGGCACAGAGCAGGGAATTTATATACTGAATCATACATACAGCTGACATTTTCCAATCATCTCCCATCTGCAAATGCCTGAGAACTGTATTTCAGTGAGTGAGATAGTTGACACAGAAAAAATAGCCAATATCAAATGGGGTAAGCACACTGGCTGCAGATTTTGCAAACATTTTCAAAGCGAGAATTGTAGTGACATTGTGAATGCTTTCAATATTAATTCTGTAAAGATATCTACAATATTTTATTGTAAGTGTATGTACAGATACCAATTACATTCATGTGGGAAGGATCCTCTTAGATTAAAACGTGAGCTATGGTACTAGCAATCCAGCCATTTGTGCTGGCCACAGATGTGATATACTTCAATTTTCCATCTGTGGAATGTTAATATTTGAGAGAGACTAAGGCAGGGCAATGTAGACTTTGACCCCCATTCATTATTGTAATTCGAAGTGACAGCCTCATGCAGTTTGGTTAGTCTCGACCGGTTGCTTTCAACTCAACCAAAAGGCTCAGACGAGCACCAATTTAAGCTCCTAAAATATGACACAGCTGCACTATGGAACTTAGACTACCAGCTAAAACTGTAGAAATATGACGGCCTCGTGTGATAATGAGAGCAGTGATAATAGTAAACACTGTAGATTGGCAGATATTTTTTAAAGATTGTATGTGCTGCGTTTGGGATAGAATCAAGCAGTAATCTAAAACAAGCTTTCATCACGACCTGATCTAATAACCAATCACAAGCAGGCTTTCACTTCACTGCGTGTATACAATCTGTAACAACCATTGCCCATATGGTTGTGTAAATTATGAGGCCTACTTCAGGAAAGACGGATTAAGGGGCTCCGGAACGCCCTATACCTGCAATGTTAAAATAACGCTTATAAATTACATCTTTCCTCACAAAGTATTGGAGGTAGGAAGTTGAACTTTTTACAGATTATTTATTGGAATATGGGCTACAACTTAACACAGGGATTTTACAAAATTTTAGTTCAGTTATTAAAGATGATTTTTTTTCAATTGTAATGAAAATTCACAACATTTTTTTGCAATTTTTTATTTATATATTCAAAAATATACAGTTTTTTGGAAAAAGGCTGTGTTAAATTATGCAGAAGGTACTGTGTAACATTTACTGAAAGTTTGAAACAGATATGTTTGGAAGATCCTTAGAAAACATGTAATTAGTATGAGAAAATAAAAGTTTTGGGAATCGAGCGACAAAGATTGGATTAACTTTTTAGTGCATTCCAGGTCCATAGGATGGATTATCTTCATCCTCTGCAAACTCCTCCTCCAGCTTCCTCTTGTTCCTCCTCCTGTTTACTCTTGCTTGTATTTCTAGACTCTTTACAGCCCTGTCTGCAGCCCGAAGGCGTTCCTTGTCTAAAGCAAGCATCGCTCGTACAATGTTAGAACCTATCTTCATTCCCATATTTCTAAATACCTTGCACCTTACAATGTTGCCATCACTGAAAGTCGCAACAGCATCATACACACCAAAGTGAAGTGTTTCTATTCCAACAAATACAGTCTTGGGGATTCTCGACCATATAACACTATTTACACTTTCATTGGGGTTTTGAGTTTTTCCGTGAATACACTTTTTCAACAGTTCAGGTGCTGCTAAGTCTCTGAAAATAGGTTTTATCACCTCCATTATTGCATGAGGCAGACTATGCTTATGAGTGTACACTTCCCCAGTTAGCAATCCTTTGTTATATTTACCCCAACTGTCTTCTTCTTTGGGACACAAGCTATGTTGGGGATTTTCATCGTCTTTATTGTTTACAGTAATAACATATACCTTTGGCTTTCCAACATTTCTCCTTTTCTTAAAAGCCTTCAGAGGATTTCTAATAACTTTACTTTTACTCATTATTATACTTCAACGAATATTTTCGAGATAACGACAGAGTAAATAAACATGAAACAATCGACAATCACACCAGCGATATATATTGAACCATCACAGGTTAGCCACAACACATACTTTATCTCACATCACTAAAATGTACCTGATGAACACGGACGTTAATAATAACACCATTTGACAGCAGTTTAACAGCGCCACAGTGGGTCACGCCCATGTAGAACACATTTAAAAAAAAATTAAAAATAGTTGTAGTCTTCGGAATTGAATAAATTATATATCTATTAAAAGGTAATAGTCTGCAGATTCAGAAAACGGAAAAAAAAGTAAAAATTGAACTTTTCATGATTTTGAGCCTTTCCGGAGCCCCTTAACGTACAACTCACATGAGGCTGACATCACTATGTAACTGCCTCAATAGTGACAGCTACTAGATTGTGAGACTGCACTTAGTTTACATTTTAAAAGAACTAAACTGTTTCGCGAAGTGTATATGATGCTGCGTATTTCACCATAGAGAAGAAATATGGAAATCATCTTATAGTATAACAGTAACATGCAGTTCATGTAGGTGCTGAACACGATCACACACATATAGAATTTAATTTATGGTTTAGGAGGGTAACCTTGTAGCATCTCGGTGACAGGCTTTTAAAAATAATATGTAGGCTGCATGTTTCTACAACCTAGTTTGTGATGGTCAAAACTATTTCTTATTTCCACTCAACTTGTCCGCAATGATTGTAGCATGTGTTTC
Source organism: Schistocerca nitens (assembly GCF_023898315.1). NCBI lineage: Eukaryota > Metazoa > Arthropoda > Insecta > Orthoptera > Acrididae > Schistocerca > Schistocerca nitens. Next base: position 601,045,912 of record NC_064619.1, on the reverse strand, counting down.
CACTAGTAATGTTCATACAATTCCTAAATCTAAATGGGGGCTATGCGCATGTACCAGTCTGGTAAAAGCATCTCACATCTTCTCCTCAAGTCTTCAGACTCCATCTTAGGAAGAGACCATAGTGTCTAGCTCACGTGGAAGGACACAGAAAAGACTGCAAGAAACAAAATGACCCAGAGACTGTGGTAAGCATGGAAGTATTCATTTACGACAGCCATGAACGCAAGTAAAGAGCTGGAAGACATGAGAAAACAGATGTATAGGCTCACTAAAGCATGTAGAAATTTCATTAATAGTAAAAAGAGCATCATACTGACAAAAATTAAGCCATCTCTTAGATGTAGTCAAATGTGTGATGAAATCTAGAGAAGACTACAAACATTCACAGTGTAAACAATGTAACGTATTTACGCGAAAATGCTCACCAGCGCAAGTTCTCACCATCAGTTGTCTTAGTCACTGTTGCACAGACGTAGCTCCAGCACCCTGCTCGCTTGAACGATGTGTGTGATTAGTCACTTCCACGCAACCATGTCTACAAACTCTGGACCACTTCGATTATTAGTAATTCAGTGACAAGCAAGTTAAACTAACGCTATTCATCCAGAAGGCAAACAGTTCGATCAGAGACAACAATCCACCGCAGAAAAGTTAGCAGAATCACTCCCCACCACATCTGGGAATATCAGAATACTACACTGAAGCGCCAAAGAAACTGGTATAGGCATGTGTATTCAAATACAAAGATGCTGAAATTGGCAGAATACGGCGCTGCGGTCTGCAACGCCTGTATAACAACAAGCGCCTGGCGCAGTTGTTAGATCGGTTACTGCTGCTACAAAATAGCAGCTTATCAAGATGGTTCAAATGGCTCTGAGCACTATGGGATTTAACATCTGCGGTCATCAGTCCCCTAGAACTTAGAACTATTTAAACCTAACTAACTTAAGGACAGCACACACAACCATGCCCGAGGCAGGATTCGAACCTGCGACGGTAGCAGCAGCGCGGTTGCAGACTGAAGCGCCTAGAACCGCATGGCCACACCGGCCGGCAGCTTATCAAGATTTAAGTGAGTTTGGACGTGGTGTTAAATCGGCGCACTAGCGATGGGACACAGCATCTCCGAGGTAGCGATGAAGTTGTGATTTTCCCGTATGACCATGTCACGAGTGTACCGTGAATATCAGGAATTCGCAAAACATCAAATCTCCGACATCGCTGTGACCTGAAGAAGATCTTGCAAGAGCGGGACCAACGACAACTGAAGAGAATCGTTCAACGTGATAGAAGTGCAACCCCTCCGCAAATTACTGCAGATTTCAAAGCTGGGCCATAAACAAGTGTCAGCGTGCGAACCATTCAACGTAACGTCATTGATATGGGCTTTCGGAGCCGAAGGCCCACTCGGGCACCCTTGATGACTACACGACACTAAGCTTTACGCCTAACTGGGTCCGTCAACACCGACATTGAACTGTTGATGACTGGAAACATGTTGCCTGGTCGGATGTGTATCCTTTCAAATTGTAACAAGCGGATGGATGTGTAGGGGTATGGAGAGAACCTCATAAATCCATGGAGCAGGGGATTGCTCAAGCTGGTGGACGCTCTGTAATGGTGTGGGGCGTGTCCAGGTGGAGTGATATGGGACCCCAGATACGTCTAGACACGACTCAAACAGGTGACACGTACGTAAGCATCCTGTCCGATCACCTGCGTTCATTCATGTCCATTGTGCATTCCGACGGACTTGGGTAATTCCAGCAGGTAATGCGACACCCCAAACTTCCAGAATTGCTACAGAGTGGCTCCAGGAACACTCTTCTGAATTTAAACACTTCCGCTGCGTACCATACTCCCAAAAAAAGAACATTATTGAGCGTATCTGGGATGCCTTGCAGCGTGCTGTTTAGAAGAGATCTTCACCCCCTCGTACTCCTAGGGATTTATGGACATCCCAGCAGGATTTATGGTGTAATTTCCCTCCAGCACTACATAGACATTAGTTGAGACCGTGCCACGTCGTGTTGCGGCACTTCTGAGTGCTCGCAGGGGACCGACACGATATTAAGCAGGTGTACCAGTTTCTTTGGCTCTTCAGTGTATATTGGGATGCCTTGTAACACCATTAGAGCAGAAATATCAGGAATATAGCAGAGCAGATAGGTTTTTAAAGCTTCCTCATCTAACAGTATGTCAAATGAGGGACCACTGAGATAATGGATCTGCAGTTCATTGACAGGCAGCTAAAAATAGCTTATAGGCAGCATTTTCTACCCTTCCAGATAATGGGCATTTCTCATTAGAGCTAGCATTTCTTGCAGAACCACATCCTGCTATAATACTATACTCTATACTCTATTCTATACTCTAATACTATAAGGGATGGATTTATAAATACCATTGCCGGCCAGGGTGGCCGAGCGGTTCTAGGCGCTACAGTCTTAAACCGTGCGACCGCTACGGTCGCAGGTTCGAATCCTGCCACGGGCATGGATGTGTGTGATGTCCTTAGGTTAGTTAGGTTTAAGTAGTTCTAAGTTCCAGGGGACTGATGACCTCAGAAGTTAAGTCCCATAGTGCTCAGAGCCATTTGGACCATCAATACCGTTAGTGTCAACATACCAGGAAATCTGCGAGAGCAGATAAATTTTAAAAACAATTTTCATTTAGCAGTATGACCGGTGAGGGGCAACGGCGATAATATTTAGCAGTTCAGTGACTGGCGGCTAAAAATAACTGGCGGCATCTGCTGACCCTCCAGAAGGAGCAGAATTCGATTAGAGAAGGACTAAAGTCTCCATCTAGCGCCATATATGACATCACATACGTTTTCGCTTCTTGGAATTGGCAGTGGCGACCCGTTCGCATGGCAATACCTGTGATGGATACTGGAGATAATTACAACAGTCGATGATAGAAGCTTCATCAGGCCTCGAGCTGTGTGACAGATGGCGACTGGTGGTGGCGGAACGAGTGAAATCATTTTGGCGCGGAGAGACGGGCGGCTCTGTAGCAAAAAAATTGTCAGCTGCAAATGGAAACGTCGCCCAAGTCTTCAGATAGCCAGCGACCAGCAAAACACGGCAAACGGTCACTGAATGTCGATTTCTCGATAAATACGTTTTACGCCGTGTGTGTGTGTGTGTTTGTGTGTGTGTGTGTTTGTGTCGGATGTGTTTTACTCGTAACACAGTGAATCGAAGTGTTTTTTGTGTTACTACGCGAAATATGATGCCTTTTGCGGGAGGGGGTTCCAAAAATGGCTCTGAGCACTATGGGACTTAACATCTGAGGTCATCAGTCCCCTAGAACTTAGAACTACTTAAACCTAACTAACCTAAGGACATCACACACATCCATGCCCGAGGCAGGATTCGAACCTGCTACCGTAGCGGTCGCGCGGTTCCAGACTGAAGCGCCTAGAGCCGCTCGGCCACAACGGCCGACGAGGGGGGAGGGGGTTGTATTTCTTAACCTCTTGAGTACAATTAGTGACTTTTGTTAGTTATATTCTCTACATCGTCTACTGTACAGCAGTGTGCGTGTCAGACGTGTTTTACTACGAAATTTTTGTAATAGACTGTTGTTACGATGTGTCTTTTCTCCCAGCAGTGTGTGTGTGTGTGTGTGTGTGTGTGTGTGTGTGTGTGTCAGGCGTGTTCTACTCATAACATACTGAACGGGATTGTTTTCAGTGTTATTATCCACGCAAAATATGATGTGGATTTTTTGAGGACATGCTTTTTTAATCTTTCAGTGGGTTTGTCAGTTATTATGATGCGAAATAAGACATGTTCTTGGTTTCAAATTACGAATGATATTTTGAGGTAGTTAACCCACGTCCATTGCATTTACTCAGTCAGCGTATTTCACATGGTCTACTTTTGACAACATTTATTTAAGTAGGAAGTAACTGGTGGCTATGATATGTCATGTATATTCAACCACTGTGGAAGAGCAGTTTAGAAACATTTTACTGCAGTCAACAATCCAGTGCTCACCTCACTTTTTATAGTTATAGAATGGTACCGATGTTGAATTACTGGTAATTATTACACAGCTATTGGAAAGTAACCATAATAATTATGCAGTCATAGATAATTATTAGCCTGTAACAGGGTAACCACCAGCATGGTAATGCTCCTGATTTCTTACCAGGGAGAGTGGGATAAAACTGAGCTCAGCCATTTGGTTTAAAGGGGGGGCAGGGAGGAGAGGTTGTGGTGGAGAAGTGGTGGAGGTCACTGAGGACGAGGAATGGTGGTGGGGTAGAAGAGACAGTAGTCAAGGTGGGAGATAGGGTGACCTTGACCTTGACCTGAGGGGAGGGGTACTTTATTTGCAAAAAAAAAAAAACATTAATCAAAGTTTCTTTCTTGATACAATAATTTACCAACAGCTGTATGTACTGTAGAAATTTATGTCATGAACTTCTTATATGCTTAGAAATAAATGTCAGCCGTTGTCCCACTGTCCATAATGGATCAACAAAGATTAATCCAAGTGGTCCAGGACATACATTGCTCTACTGCTAACCTGCAATACAGTAATCCCTCCAAAAATATTCAGTATCAGCAGGAAGCCTCGCATTTCACGGAAGCACTAACACTGACTGTAAAACACATATGACAAACTGGAAAAATACTACTTCAACTTCAAATGGGTTCCAAGTAAAATGTCTTTCATAAATTAAAATTTTATTCTGCACTTTTTTTTGCAACCCACACTCTCTAATATATTCGCCAGTGTAAATTTTTACCTCTTGTTCGGATTTTTTAATCTCAGTGCGAATATTGTACATCTTAAACAATTTCAGTCAGTCTCAATTTAGAGGAGCTTCTCACACAACTAGCATTCGTTATGGCAGCTATGAGGAAGATTCACCGCATTAAAACCACATTACGTAACCCTTCTTCAAATTTGGTCTCTGTTGTAGCTATAAAAGCTCACAATGCACGCACTCAAGCTTAAAGTCTTCTCTGTCAATATCTTGAGAAGTTTGGTGGAGGTTGCATTCCTCATAATCAACGCCCAGCATTATAGCAGGCCTTAAGGAAGACACTCCACCTAATAGAGAAAACATTTTGCGTTTCAAATCGTCTTCACGGGACAAGCTGGCACCTCTGTTTTTGTCGCCAGAAATGTACCTCCTGCTAATTCCTCCTGGAGGTTCAATAGAAATGCCTAGCTCTTCACACAAGCTTTTAGCATAACTTACTGCTTTCTCTACGAATTCCAATCGCTTCTCTTAGAACACCATCTGTAAGGCACTTATTTTCTGAACACGCTGACCTAGGTGAAGTCCCCCCATTTACAGATAGTTTTCGGCATCATGCACTTCATGCAGCACCACTTGCCAGAGATCTAGAAAACTCATAGAAACAAATGATTGTATTCCGACTACCAAAGTTCCGGCGTCCATAGTGTGTTCAAGCTTTCGTCTATTTCTGTTAGCTTCTCTAGCGCTGTCAAAATTTCTTTGCTATCATTCCGTGACATGTCTACCGCATCACCTCTTGAGCTTCATCGTGTGCCCGGAATCCTCTTCAAACTATGGCGCGGAAGCCAGTCAATCTATTGTCACAGCGCTTATTGGCTGAAACTTCCAAAATGAACGTCTTCCAGACTAGAGACTTAGAGCAGCCATGAAGAACCCTTGTGGAATCTAGAGCACAAGAAGACATCCTGTTGTGTGTAGGGAACAGGTGCTAAATTTTTTTTAAGTCCTGATTTTCGAGTGTGATAAATTTAAGAAAGACGTTTTATCTGGAACTCATTTGAAATAGGGACAAAGAATCACTGTTCTTTTTTATTTTCAGTTCGTCAAACGCATTTTACTATCAGTATCAGATAAGTTAGTGCTTCTGTGCACTGCGAGACTTCCTGCTGATACTGAATACGTTTGGAGTGATTACTGCATTTCGGGTTCATTTATGAAAACGTTCTAGGATTTACAAAATAAGGTCTTACATCCTCGTGTAACGTGAGTGTTTTATAAGGCAGAACACAAATATTTACCTGGAAATGAAAAGGTGTGATTACAATGCTGCATTCTCTTAGATATATGTTCAGATCCCCTTATTTTTTCGTTGCTCTATGAAAATACTTCGTACTTCTGAACATAATAAGTAGATCGAAGTCAGATCATGTAATGTTTATTCTCGGGTAAAAATTAGTTATAAAGGTAGAAAAATATGCAGGGCATTTTGACTGAAGTCGTACCAGTTATAAGCTACATTTCGTTCAAAAAGGAGTGTGACGCTTTCGGAAGTTAAATTCTATTTGCAAAATACAGGCTGGAAAAATGTACACAACACACTTGGTGTTAATGAAAAATGTAATGTATTTTGTAAGATAGAAGTTTTCAACCAGCTGATTACGTCACCCGAGAGTAGATTCGACAATAATTGTGCAAAAATGTTTTAAATCGTTGGAAAAATTTACTCTTGGACATCCTACAGGCTAGATTAAATTCTAAAATTTTACAAAAATTATTTTGTTGGACAGAAACTGATAAACAATAGACGTGTTTTACAACTTTCGAAGAGACAAAATGAGCAAGAAAAGAACTTGAGGGAATTTTTGGGGTTCTTAAAGAAACATGCATTGACAAGAGGACTAATTTCTAGAGTTTGTGCACTTCGTTCACTTGCTTATTACATTTCCCTTATCATCCTGTTCGAATGAAAGAAGTTTTCCGTTTTTACCTCAATTCATTTCTTATTTAAGATCATCAATGTTGTGAGATCAACTCAGTCATACTGTTATCTTACATATTAACTCCAATATTACTGATGAACTAGATTTAGATGATTTGCTAACTACATTTACTTCATGACACGCAAAGTGCAGCGCAGGTTTTGTATTATGCAGGTGACTTTTCGTGCTGAAAACATTTAACAAAGTAAAAATATTTTAGGAATAATTTTGAATTATATTTACAAGAGGACACACATTTTTTGACAGTTATCCACTCAATCAAAACATGACCCCCTGGCTTGATATGTTGTGCTTCAAAGTTACTGTATAAAGAACTTTCTTCTCAAGTTCTGAAGATTCTGTTTCTCTAGAAATGTCTTCTCATTTATATAGCAAAAAGTCCTTCGATGTTGACCATTTACAGACTTTTTTGGTGGGCTTCATGCGTTCGACTGGAGCGCGCTCGTCTTATACTTGGATATTGCTCGAAAATCCCTGAATAAACTACATTTGTCAAACAGCAGTCACGGTTTGCAAATAAATGTATTTTATGGGCAACTTGAGCTTACATTAATATCACGTTTTATGGTTAGAAATGGGATTTAGGGACACTTCAGCCCAAATCATGGGCTAAAGTAGCCCACTTTCGCATATTATGTTGACAAGGTTTTAAATCACCATGCTTATGCAGTTTACTTTATAAAAAACATTAAAATGAGTACAGATAAAGTTGCAAAAGATGTGAAATTTGAAAACAAAAATCACTTACCAACAATCTGGATTCTTAGATGGTGCCTGTAGAGACAAAAGTTTTTATTTTATTTCTGTATTTATTTAACCTGATCTGGTTAGGGCTATCAGGCCCTCTCTTATATTGGACCAGGGTTTCACACAGACAGCACATGTTTCAATCATAGTTTTCAAACATATAACCATTTTAGTATGACAAATAGTATTAGAATGATTGGAGTAACTGAAGTGTCAATGTGAGTAACTAGTACTGCTGCCACCAATAATAACAATAATAATAATAATAATGGCAGATGTAAAAAGAACTGAAAGGTGTACAAGACTGACGTTTTCTGATATAGCAAGTTCTGGAGAAATGAAATTTAAGGAGACGGCCAAAGCTAAGAATATTGTGAAAAGAGGATTGTCTAGTCGAAAAGAACACTGTACACGGGTAACGATTGCATACAGGGACAATGGTAATCTTCATTGTTTCTTTCGTAGAAATGTCATTAAGTCTTCTGAAACTGGAGATGTTATTGTGGGAGGTTATTCCAAAGTCGGGTTCCTGCTACCGAGAAGGACTTCGAGAAAGTGGCTAAATGGTGGAGTGGATAAGAGAGGATTTTGCTGTGATGGGAACAGATGTTTCTGCCATGTTGTTCGGATAAGAGCGTTAGGGTTAAGGAGAGATATGAGGGTCAGCATTCGCTGACAAGATTGTAGAGAAGACTGAGGGTACCGAAATCTCTGCACTTGTCTGCATACAGCCAGGATAGCTGTACATATGATGTGAAACAAGATTAAAGAGTCGAACATCACAGATATAATGAACATAGGAATTCATTACCTGTTACAGGTGCCATGAGCTTTCCTAAGAAAGGCTTTCTAGGAAACATCGCTGTAATCAATAACTGGAACTGTAAGTGTTGAGGAGTAAACGATACAATAATTTTTCACTGTGACAAAAGACCCATAACGAAGCCTCTGGTGGCCAGTATATGAAGTAACAAACCTATCTGTACTAAAGAAACTGATGCTACCCATTAGAAAATCGTAGTTCTAACACTTCTAACAGTAAGTGTTGCCTTTCACAATGGACCGAAGCTTTTGTCTTCTTTGGGCTGAAGATAAAACTGAGGGATCAACTAACCCTTGTTTATGGTGTAATTGTTAAGGGTTACTCTGACAACTCAATTCTGAACCACTTCCATTTGTCCAATTACTTACAAATTCGGCGTAAATATCTATGTAGCTCCGATGATAATGCATTAATTGATCTAATGACCATGACCGTTACCTGCCGCCCTGCAATTTGTGCCGTCCGGGGCCCTGCCCCCCCCCCCCCTCAACCCCCCACATAACGCCACTGAATAGTAAATCTCATTTTTCCTATAGTGTTGTAGGTATGGCCATCACTGTTCTTCTCAAATTGTGATACATAATTTATGACCAATTTCATTAGCAAATACATATACTGTGATGGTGCAGTTAAAATACCTACCTCCTTCAAGAGGTGCTTACATGATTATGAGGAGTAAACACTGCATATTATGCTTGCTGCTCACTTTTGTGCAGTCAGCACTGTTTTTCTAAGTGGTGAGTTACCCCATAAAATTATTCCATTAGACATTATTGACAGGAAACATGCAATATATGTCAGAAGGTTGATGTATTCATTTCTGAGACTAGCAAAAGTCCTCAGCGTAATTGTTTGAGAAGCTAGGTAATTTGCTTCTTCTAGTTCAAGTTCTCATCAATATATGCACCCAAAAATTTGGAGTATTGTACTCTATTTCCTGACTCCTATTCATGTGCTTGCTACATTAGTTGTTAGAAGGAAGGAAGGAAAGAATACTGTGTACAACGTCTCATTGATATCACAGTCACTAGAGATGGAGCACAAACTCAAATTGTGTAAGGACGAAGAAGGACATTGGCTGTGTCCTTTTCAAAGGAACCATTCCGATACTTGCTTGAAGCAATTTAGGAAAATCATGAAAAACCTAAATCCAAATAATCGGACGTGGGTCTGAACCGTCGTCCTCCCTAATGCGTTAATTGTTAGACCTTTTGCAAAAACAAAGTGGGGGAGGAGGATTATGCTACGTCTTTCTTATGAATGATTCATTCTCAAAATTTATAAAATTTTGTCCTCTTACGAGAGCAATCAGTAAAATAAAAATCTTAAAAATCATGAGGTGCTACTTTCAAATGTGGGTTTCCCCAAAGCAATCCTTTCTGACAGTGGGACTCAATTCATATCAAGAACGTGGAAAAGTTTTGTAGAGGGAAGGGAAATAAATCATATATAAATTCCAGCATACCGCCACTCTAGCAATTTGGAACAAAGATATATCACGGAAACTGGGACTTTATGCGGAACCTACTGTAACAAAAATCATTCTTATTGCATTGAATAAGTGAATAATTTTGAAGACTTTTAAACTGTTTACAGTACTCTTCCACTGGGTTTTCAACTGACGAAATACTTATGACCCAAAACCTGCGAACTTTATAAATGATTTAAGATTATCCTGCGTGCAAGATATTTACCGTCCAGGAGAGAGAGTCAAAATATGGAGAAGCAAGGAAAAATCAGGAAACAAAAACGTGATAAGAAACTGAAAGTAACTCAAATTACATCATTTAGTTTCAGCCAAATCTAATGATAAGTTGAAAGCTACCTGTGCTGAACTTAATAGTTTTTTATGATTTACATTGGGCCCTTCAGATTGATTGAAAATTCCCACCTAAAGGCTTACAGGCTAATTTACCAAGATCAAGAAAAGCTGTTGGTTTAGGAAATAATGAAATGATCGTATAGCATAATGACTTGCTCTTGGTGGCCGAACCCGAATGGGACATCCCAGCCAACTATGCCATACGATCATCATTTCAGTCGGCGTCACATTGGGCGACTTACGGCCTATGATGGAGATGAAATGACGATGACAACACAACACCCAGTACACGAACGGAGAAAATCTCCGACCCAGCCGGGAATCGAACCGGGCCCAGTGCATGGGAGGCAAGCAAGTTACCACCCAGCTAAGCAGGTGGACTTGGTTTAGGAAATATAATTGAACTTTAACTTTACAGACAAGTTGATAATGTGAACAACTAACTTAGGCAGACAGAACAGTAACCTTGAATTCATTGCTTTTCCTTTTTATGCTATTTTCCTCAGGAGTGTGTATGCTCTTTGTCATGTATGTGGTGAACACAAGAACCTCTCAATTAATAAAATATTCCGGGAAATTATGCCGTGGTCTAAGGGATTTCACTTCAAAACCGCGCCCCCCCCCCTCCCCCCGACAGAGGTTCGAGCCCTCCCTCGGGGCATGGGTGTGTGTGTCGTCCTTAGTGTAAGATAGTTTAAGTTCGATTAAGTAGTGCGTAAGCTTAAGGACCGATGACCTCAGCAATTTGGCCCCATAAGACCTTAACATAAATTTCTAATTTTTCACTTCAAAACCCGACGTTTCGTCCCCCGTCTGCGGAGGACATTTTCAGGAGGGATCGTAGCTTTGTTGAACGTCCGATTCAAAACACCCTGGATCGCTACTGACTACAGCAACATTCCGCTTCCGCGAAGTGGCGTGACGTCACATGTTTTGAATACGCGAGCGCAACTGGCCGTGAAAAACACCAGGAATTTTAACAGGAAGGAGGAGGGCGTGAAATTGAATGAAATTTGGATTCCGGTATTGAAGATGTGAACCAGTTTTCCACCATGGGATGATAGTAACAGCGGACGATGGCAGTCGACAACAGCCAGATGCGCTCGCGTATTCAAAACATATGACGTCACGCTACTGCGCGGAAGCTCGCGGAAGCGGAATTTTGGTCTAGTCAGTAGCAAACCAGGGTGTGAATCGGACATTCAACAAAGCTACGATACCTCTTGAAAATGTCCTCCGCAGTTGGGGACAAAACGTCGGGTTTTGAAGTGAAAAATTGGAAATTTGTGGTGAAGTCTTGTGGGATCAAACTGCTGAGGTCATCGGTCCCTAAGCTTATGCACCACTTAACCTTACTTAAACTAACTTACGCTAAGGACAACACACACATCCATGCCCGAGGGAGGACTCGAACCTCTGACGGGGGGAGCCGCGCGTGAAATCCCTTAGACCACAGCATAAGAGCCCGCAATATTTTATGAATTCCGGCCATGAAAGTTTAAATTTTACACAAGAACTTCATCCTACAAAACACTTTCTCCGGGGTTTTGTTCCCTTGTGTTACATTTCCTGTCTACTATTTCTTCTACATTTATATTCATAGTCTGCAAACCATTGCGAAATACGTGGCAGCGAATACCCTCCTATTGTACCAGTTTTAGGGTCTCTTCCCATTCCACTCATACATGGAGCGTTGGAAGAATGATTGTTTGAAAGCCTCTGTGTGTGTTGTAAATATTCTAATCTCGTCCTCACGATCCCCATGTGACGGACACATAAGGGCTTGTAGAATATTCCTAGAGTCATCGTTTAAAGTCTGTACTTGAAACTTTGTTAATAGACTTTCTCAGGATAGTTTACGTCTAGCTTCAAGAGTCTGGCAATTTAGTTTCTTCAGCATCTCTATAACGCTCTCCAATGCATCAGACAAACCTGTGAACATTTATGCTGCCCTTCACTGTATACGTTCAATATCCCCCGTGAGTCCTATTCGGTACAGGTCTCACACACCTGAACAATATTCTAGAATGGGTCATAAGAATGATTTGTACGCAATCTCCTTTGCAGACTGACTGCACTTCCCCAGTATTCGATCAATAAACCAAAGTCTACCTGCTTTACCCACAGCAAGCCTATGTGATCATTCTATTTCACATCCATACAAAGTGTTACAGGCAGATATTTGAATGAGTTGGCGTATTCTGTGACTCACCGTGCGAGGTGCCGGGGCTAGCATATTTAACACTAAATTCTTCTAGAATCTTCATATGGAAATGATGCTCTAAGTCCCCCCCCCCCCCCTTTTCTAATTCCGACTTTTGGTGTTGCACATGGATTAAGAAGAAACGCGCACTGACTCTAATCGACCCTGCAAGTGGAGTAGAAAAGAGTTTGGCACCTGCAATAATTTAATTTGATAGAAATTAATTTTATAAAGGAAAGTTTCATTAACGTAGTGAGAAATGAAAGGGTTGCTTTACCGATCCACAGAATGAAAGTTCTGTCCAAAATAACAATTTGATTTATTATGACTAAACTCAAAATAATAAACAAAACACATGAAACATTTACAATACGTCAAATTGGATACTCAAATAAATGCTGTGAAGATGAAGTTGTCCATAAACTAGCTTGTCACGTTTATGACCAAGTGGTATGTGGAGCCTTGCAACTCAACTCTTAAGAGAAACATCCAGCCAACCCAACATTAATTGCTTCTACAGTGGTGAGAACTCAGACAATGAACATCCAAGACAGAACCACGTAAGAAAAGATGGGAACAGGTGTGCTCTGCTGAGCTCTGATTATCACAGAGTAAAATTCCCTAATCTGCCGGTGCTGCGGACATACATTATCAAGCTGTCTTCTTATCTGCAAGGGCACGATCTGGCGTACCGGAGGCGATGGCTGGTTGCTTCGACGTCCCGTCGTGGTGATGATAATGTCGCGAGTATAGCCCGAAACAAATTATCCTGGTCTGGTTGTTCCAGACTAAAGACTTCCTATCAATACAAATGCGCCTCTGAGGGGGATGAAGAAGGCTCGCCACACAATCACTGATGGTACAGTGATTGATTTTAACAAGCGAAGTCACACAGTAACTCCGATACAGTCAACTTTAGCCAAAACTGCTCAAGATGGACAACACAGGCCGCTTGTACGCAGAGCGATCAATTGCCAAATGTACTCGGAGAGTTACGTTGAAGTCGAAACTTCAGCAACTTCGTCAAACAGTCACAATTAAATGAAAGTATATTAGACAGTTAGACAGATAACGGAAGGCAGGCTGTTCAGAGCAGCGAGAGCTCCGTCTTGTAACCTACCCTGACCGAAAGGCGAGAGCCGACCTTTCTCAAGAGCACCCGTACAAGCCGAACATAGAACATTCCCGCCCCCACGACAGTGGCCGCGGTTAAACATCCCAATCAGCAACTCGAAAACCGGCGGAAAATTCCACTCTATTGCCGACACACTACTATTCCACCAATGGAGATATTTGGCGCCAATTTCTGTGCCAATTTTGCTACGTCACAGAGCTATCCCCTGAGCAAGCTCATCACAGTTATGATTTTTCAGAAAACGCGGGAATTTGCCCGCCAAGACTGCCTGTGAACACAAGTCATTCCCACGCCTAGCTGGTAGCCCGCCAGAAAGTGTTTTCACTAAGTTTCTGCGAAGTAACAGAATCTCCAGCCCAGCCGCTCCGTCAGGCCCCTGTGGGCGCGTCGCCCCCGCTCTTATGACAATGTTGGCGTCTGGAAAGCATCCACTCGACTCCCTCACACCCGTCGGCTTAACCCTTTCAAGATCGGCAGAACCCGCCTGTCACCGGACCACCTGGGTGACGAGAAACGCTGTGTGGAAAGTCCGCGTGTGAAGGAATGGCAACTTTTCACCACATGCAATTAGAGAGGAAAATCGAATTGCTCAGAGTAAGATAGAAATATGAGAGGGGGCTCATGTCACCTCTCAACCGATATTGTAGTCATAGTATACTACGTTTTTTCGTTTTGTGAAGTGCAAAATTTTACATTTCTGAACATTTAAAGCAAGCTGCAAATCTTTGCATGCCTTTGATGTTGTATCAAGATCTGAGTGAACATTCATGCAGCTTCTTTCAGACAGTACTTCGTCATACATAACTGCATCATCTGCAAAAAGTCAGAGGTTACTATTAATATTGTCTGCAAGGCCAGTAGTGTACAACATGAATAGCAAGGGTCCCAACATACTTCCCTGGGGCCCACATGAAGTTACTTCTACATCTGAAGATGACTCTCCTTCCAAGATAACATGCTGTGTCCCCCCTACCAAATTGTCCTCAAACCATTCACAAATTTCACTGGATACCCCATATGATAGTACTTTTGAGAATATGTGCAGGTGTGGTACTGAGTCAAACGTTTTTCAGAAATCAAGAAATACTGCACCCCCCTGACTACCTTGATCCAAAGCTTTCAGCATGTCATGCAAGAACTGAGTTTCACATGCTCGATGTTTTCAGAAAACATACTAGTTGGCGTTATGTTCAACATGCCTCATTATGTTTTAGCTCAGAATAGTTCTAAGGTTCTACAACGAATCGACGTCAAAGATATTGGATTATAGTTTTATGGATTACTTTTACTACCATTCTTGTAGACAAGTATGACCTGTGCTTTCTCCCAGCTACTAGGCATTTTTTGTTTGAAGGCTCTACAACAGATTATAGTTAGAAGAGGGGCTAACTCAGCCGCAAATTTAATACAGAATCTGATAGAAACTCCATCAGGCTCTGGAGACTTGTTTAATTTTAACGATTTCCGCTGTTTCTCAACACTACTGACATTAATGCCGATTTCACTCATCTTTACAGCAGTACGTGAATTAAACTGATGCAATTCTCCCAGGTTTCATCGTTAAAGGAACATTTGAAAACAGAATTCAGCATTTCAGACTTTTTGCTTTGCTGCCCCCAATTTCAATTCCTGTCTCATTCGCTAGGGACTGGACGTTATTAAATTTGGTGCCACTAGCAGCTTTTACATACATTCAGAATTTCTTTGGGTATTGTGAAATATCATTTGACAATATTCTGCTACGATAGTCATTAAAGGCTTAACGCATTGCTCTCTTGACAGCCAAACATATTTCATTCAGCATTTCTCTATGTTTTGTTTTTACGCCTGCTATGCAGTAATGGCTGTTCCTTTGGAGTTTCTTTACAGTGACTGTGTACCATCGAGGGCACCATTACGCACTGTTCTATTGGGTATAGATACTGCGAAAAATAAAATAAATATCTATTTGGGTCTTATTGTGTTAGTTGCTTCAGTTTAGTTTAGTATCGCCCAGTACTATTTCACTTGCCTTCTGTACTGTGCGTCACAATGTGCTGTTGCCGGATTACCTCTTTTTTGATGAACCTGGCTTGTATATAACTCCGGTCGCGATGTAGAGTTTTGTAGACCAGTTGAACTGTGCCACGCTCATGTGGACTTCTCCAAAGTCTCTTCTCTGTTGTAGGAAATCGCTAAAGCTTTCCAGATTATACCAAATTATCAAATGACAACTGAACACGTATTTTCACTTTCAACCATCCGTTTCTGAATGTTTATTGCGTAACTGCATTTACAATTCAGTCCATTAACATGACGCTAATATATTCTTTCTCTATGAGAACTCAAACGAGCGTCGCCGATCTAACAGTAGTACAAAAGCTCTCTTAAACTCTAATCCAAAAAACATGATTTGTTTTTCTCGTCACAGATCTCATAACTTCATTTACTCCTGCACGACTTCTGGGTCCACGGCCTGCATACCAGACGCCCAGCAAGTTGTCAGCATTCTCCTGGCTTCCGCGCACTGCAACTACATCTTTCCTCGAACGCCTTCTCTGTAGGAACAGATACGGTATGCACAATAGATCTGAAGATATTTGACCTCCATACTTTACTTAAACATCGCGAACATCTTTAGCTGACACGACAATTCTTAATATAGCAGAACACGGGCTGACCCACAACGCCCTGTTACAATACATATCCCTACACTCAAGCTAAGGATGTTGTTTTATCCTTTTCTTTTATAATATGCAATTTGGGCATATTTCATGGCACATAACTGCCTTCTTATTAAATGTCCTTTTGACGTTCACTTTATTCCTTATTGCATTATTACAGGTGTTACCGAATTTTCTTATATTTCATTTTCCAGGTTTTCACTTAGTACCCTTTACACATAACTGTTATATTATTTCGTAACACCATTAGTAAGTGTCCTTTAAATACTATAACTTGTAGATCACTTGAATTATTGATACTACCATTGCCTACTGAGTGATTGTTATCCCCATGATAAAAATAGCTTTACAGATTTATTCCTTTAGGAAAGGCTTCATGTTTCCTTTTATTTGCATATAACATACAAGTGTTCTTAACATTTAAGAACAAGAACACTACTCAGTTCTATTTTGTGTTTCATCAACAACAGAGTACATCTCGAAATTTCAAGTTACATTACCTTTTCTGTTGATGTATGATATTGCTTTCTTTAGTGTCATCACTTGTCCCACTAACTCCTACTTAAATCCTTATTTATTGCAACATAGCAGAAACACCTCATTTTTGGGTAAGTACTGCAAAACTTACTTTTATTTGTACATGGAAGTGATTCACTGTCAACTATTTCATAAAAGTAATATGAACCATTTCTCTTGTGAATGGACCCAACCTACGGTATAGATCAGTCCACTCCAGCAAAATATCCAATCCCTCATGAGTCCACATTCTTTGAACACCTTATTTTTGTTGAACAGTACAAGTCAACATCTTTATCGACTTTATTGACCAGGAACGAAGAGGTTCATTAATACTTTCCCTCGAAACTTACTCTGTTATGATTTCAACACCTCCTTTCTTCCCTCTCTCTGTATTCTTTGCCCTACTCACTGCCCTTGCCCTGTAGTATCAATAACCATTTTCATTTGTATTTCTCACATGCAAGTGTTTTCGATGTGCATCGATAATACTTCCTATCTTAACTCACCAGGTTCTTTTACCATAATTTATGTGGGTCATTTAGCTCGTCATACATTATACCATTGATGTATCCGTTATTTCTCTCGAAAATGTGATGTGACTAAATTGTGTCATTTGACCATGTCCTTAGTGCCACGAGTCATCTATGGTGACAGACCTGTCTCTTTCAGTTCCAATGTGTTTATTTAAGGCTCTCGCATCGAGAACAACACGAACACCACCTGTAGTTCCCTTTAGTACTCATAGACGATTGTTATACGCACTAATACTACAATCGATTATATGTCAGTCCATCATTTTATTAATCTCCTCCTGGACAGCTTTCTTGAGACTACTTGGTTCTGGATACAGTTACAGAACTTAAAATTAGAAACATAACCGCTGATTTCCCCGGTCTGAGAAGACATCGTTGCATGCACTTAAAATGTCATACAGCTATTGTTTCCGTATATATACCAATAAATTTGATTGGAACGTGTTATCCAAATACATTTTCTGGATTTATCCTGAATTTCTTCAGTACTCTTTCCACTAATGTGTTAGCGCTTGTTAGTATGCGTAATTTATTTGAATGAAAGATTTCTGTATTTACTGGCGAACTTGGCTTAAAAGGTACTTCTACCCCATAGTCATCCAGACTACATCTTACAGATCTTTAGGTAATTTTAAGTATTGCATTATGTTTCAGTAACCAATGT
Source organism: Schistocerca nitens (assembly GCF_023898315.1). Classification (NCBI taxonomy): domain Eukaryota; kingdom Metazoa; phylum Arthropoda; class Insecta; order Orthoptera; family Acrididae; genus Schistocerca; species Schistocerca nitens. Next base: position 601,028,077 of record NC_064619.1, on the reverse strand, counting down.
AAAAATAGCAATACCTGCATATTTATGTTAGGTACTACTAATAAAGTTTTGGTGGAAGAAAGAGGTCTAATTTGTATTGGGATTCTTGTTTAATTAGCTTACCTTTATTTCTGGCTATTCTGACTATACACGCTTCACTTACAGGTGATATCGGTAATATTTCCTTCGTTTTGCGTATTGTACACTGCTCTTTGGATATTAGAGAAATTTCACTACCAGAATCTGCATACATATCTACATTATCCCCCCACTACACTCCAGATACTATAGGTTTAAACATTTCCTCATCATTATGGAGTTCCACCGCTACTAACCTTTTCTTGGTAGATATTTGTCTGCTGAAAGCTATGTATTTTTCTACTTATGGGGCGCATAGTAATTCGTCACATCTGGATCTGGGCCCTGGACCCAGGACTCTCTCTTTTTCCTTGATAATCGCCGAATAACTACTCTGCACCATATCTTGGGCAGTATTTATAACCTCTATACAGGGAGGTCCATTGATAGTGACCGGGCCAAATATCTTACGAAGTAAGCATCAAACGAAGAAACTACAAAGACGAAACTCGTCTACCCTGAAGGGGGAAACCAGATGGCGCTATGGTTGGCCCGCTAGATGGCGCTGCCATAGGTCAAACGGATATCAACTGCGATTATTTTAAATAGGAACCCCCATTTTTTATTGCGTATTCGTGTTGTAAAGAAATATGAATGTTTTAGTTGGACCACTTTTTTCGCTTTATGATAGATGGCGCTGTAATAGTCACAAACGAATAAGTACGTGGTATCACGTAACATTCCGCCAGTGTGGACGGTATTTGCTTCGTGATACATTATGCGTGTTAAAATGGACCGTTTGCCAATTGCGGAAAAGGTCCATGTGGCTAATGTGATCAAAATGCCCAACGGGCGTGTGCTATGTATGCTGCTCGGTTCCTGGACGACATCATCCAAGTGTCCGGATCGTTCGCCGGATAGTTGCGTTATTTAAGGAAACAGGAAGTGTTCAGCCACATGTGGAACGTCAACCGCGAGCTGCAACAAATGATGATGCCCAAGTAGGTGTTTTAGCTGTTGTCGCGGCTAATCCGCACACCAGTAACAGACAAATTGCGCGAGAATCGGGAATCTCAAAAACGTCGGTGTTGAGAATGCTACATCGATTGCACCCGTACCATATTTCTATGCACCAAGAATTGCATGGCGACGACTTTGAACGTCGTGTACAGTTCTGTCACTGGGCACAAGAGAACTTACGGGACGATGGCAGATTTTTTGCACGCGTTCTATTTAGCAACGAAGCGTCATTCACCAACAGCGGTAACGTAAACCGGCATAATATCCACTATTGGGCAACGGAAAATCCACGATGGCTGCGACAAGTGGAACATCAGCGACCTTGGCGGGTTAATGTATGGTGCGGCATTATGGGAGGAAGGATAATTGGCCCCCATTTTATCGATGGCAATCTAAATGGTGCAATGTATGCTGATTTCCTACATAATGTTCTACCGATGTTATTACAAGATGTTTCACTGCATGACAGAATGGCGATGTACTTACAACATGATGGATGTCCGGAACATAGCTCGCGTGCGGTTGAAGCGGTATTGAATAGCAAACTTCATGACAGGTGGATTGGTCGTCGAAGCACCAGCACGTTCACCGGATCTGACGTCCCTCGATTTCTTTCTGTGGGGAAAGTTGAAGGATCTTTGCTATCATGATCCACCGACAACGCCTGACAACATGCGTCAGCGAAATGTCAATGCATGTGCGAACATTACGGAAGACGAACTACTCGCTGTTGAGAGGAATGTCGTTACACGTATTGACAAATGCATTGACGTTGACAGACATCATTTTGAGCATTTATTGCATTATTGTGGTATTTACAGGTAATCACGCTGTAACAGCACGCGTACATGTATCACATTGGAACAACCGAAATAAAATGTTCAAACGTACCTACGTTCTGTATTTTAATTTAAAAAACCTACCTTTTACCACTTAATGAACCATGGACCTTGCCGTTGGTGGGGAGGCTTGCGTGCCTCAGCGATACAGATGGCCGTACCGTAGGTGCAACCACAACGGAGTGGTATCTGTTGAGAGGCCAGACAAACGTGTGGTTCCTGAAAAGAGGCAGCAGCCTTTTCAGTAGTTGCAGGGGCAACAGTCTGGACTGATCTGGCCTTGTAACACTAACCAAAACGGCCTTGCTGTGCTGCTACTGCGAACGGCTGAAAGCAAGGGGAAACTACAGACGTAATTTCTCCCGAGGGCATGCAGCTTTGCTGTATGGTTAAATGATGATGGCGTCCTCTTGGGTAAAATATTCCGGAGGTAAAAAATTCCCCCATTTGGATCTCTGGGCGGGGACTACTCAAGAGGACGTCGTTATCAAGAGAAAGAAAACTGGCGTTCTATGGATCGGAGTGTGGAATGTCAGATCCTATAATCAGGCAGGTAGGTTAGAAAATTTAAAAAGGGAAATGGATAGGTTAAAGTTAGATATAGTGGGAATTAGTGAAGTTCGGTGGCAGGAGGAACAATACTTTTGGTCAGATGAATACAGGATTATAAATACAAAATCAAATATGGGTAATGCAGGAGTAGGTTTAATAATGAATAAAAAAATATGAGTGCGGGTAAGCTACTACAAACAGCATAGTGAACGCATTATTGTGGCCAAGATAGACACGAAGCCTACGCCTACTATAGTAGTACAAGTTTATATGCCAGCTAGCTCTGCAGATGATAAAGAAATTGATGAAATGTATGATGACATAAAAGAAATTATTCAGGCAGTGAAGGGAGACGAAAATTTAATAGTCATGGGTGACTGGAATTCGAGAGTAGGAAAAGGGAGAGAAGGAAATATAATCAGTGAATATGGATTGGGGATAAGAAATGAAAGAGGAAGCCGTCTGGTAGAATTTTGCATAGAGCATAACTTAATCATAGCTAACACTTGGTTAAGAATCATAAAAGAAGGTTGTATACATGGAAGACTCCTGGAGATACTAAAAGGTATCAGGTAGATTATATAATGGTAAGACAGAGATTTAGGAACCAGGTTTTAAATTGTAAGACATTTCCAGGGGCAGATGTGGATTCTGACCACAATCTATTGGTTATGAACTGCAGATTGAAACTGAAGAAACTGCAAAAAGGTGGGAATTTAAGGAGATGGGACCTGGATAAACTGAAAGAACCAGAGGTTGTAGAGAGTTTCAGGGAGAGCATAAGGGAACAATTGACAGGAATGGGGGAAAGAAATACAGTAGAAGAAGAATGGGTAGCTCTGAGGGATGAAGTAGTGAAGGCAGCAGAGGATAAAATAGGTAAAAAGACAATGGCTAGTAGAAATCCTTGGGTAACAGAAGAGATACTGAATTTAATTGATGAAAGGAGAAAATACAAAAATGCAGTAAGTGAAGCAGGCAAAAAGGAATACATACGTCTCAAAAATGAGATCGACAGGAAGTGCAAAATGGCTAAGCAGGGATGGCTAGAGGACAAATATAAGGATGTAGAGGCTTATCTGGGGGTAAGGTAGACACTGCCTACAGGAAAATTAAAGAGACCTTTGGAGAAAGGAGAACCACTTGCATGAGTATCAAGAGCTCAGATGAAAACCCAGTTCTAAGCAAGGACGGGAAAGCAGAAAGGTGGAAGGAATATATAGAGGGTCTATACAAGGGCGATGTTCTTGAGGACAATATTATGGAAATGGAACAGAATGTAGATGAAGATGAAATGGGAGACAGGATACTGCGTGAAGAGTTTGACAGAGCACTGAAAGACCTGAATCGAAACAAGGCTCCGGGAGTAGACAACATTCCATTGGAACTACTGACGGCCTTGGGAGAGCCAGTCCTGACAAAACTCTACCATCTGGTGAGAAAGATGTATGAGACAGGCGAAATACCCTCAGACTTCAAGAAGAATATAATAATTCCAATCCCAAAGAAAGCAGGTGTTGACAGATGTGAAAATTACCGAACTATCAGTTTAATAAGTCACAGCTGCAAAATACTAACGCGAATTCTTTACAGACGAATGGAAAAACTGGTAGAAGCCGACCTCGGGGAAGATCAGTTTGGATTCCGTAGAAATATTGGAACACGTGAGGCAATACTGACCCTACGACTTATCTTAGAAGAAATATTAAGGAGAGGGAAACCTACGTTTCTAGAATTTGTAGCCTTAGAGAAAGCTTTTGACAATATTAACTGGAATACTCTCTTTCAAATTCTAAAGGTGACAAGGGTAAAATACGGGGAGTGAAAGGCTATTTACAAATCGTACAGAAACCAGAGGGCAGTTGTAAGAGTCGAAGGCCATGATAGGGAAGCAGTGGTTGGGAAGGGAGTGAGACAGGATTATAGCCTCTCCCCGATGTTATTCAATCTTTATATTGAGCAAGCAGTAAAGGAAACAAAAGAAAAATTCGGAGTAGGTATTAAAATCCATGGAGAAGAAGTAAAAACTTTGAGGTTCGCCGATGACATTGTAATTCTGTCAGAGACAGCAAAGGACTTGGAAGAGTAGTTGAACGGAACGGACAGTATCTTGAAAGGAGGATATAAGATGAACATCAACAAAAGCAAAACGAGGATAATGGAATCTAGTCGAATTAAGTCAGGTGATGCTGAGGGAATTAGATTAGGAAATGAGACACCTAAAGTAGTAAAGGAAATTTGCTATTTGGGGAGCAAAATAACTGATGATGGTCGAAGTAGAGACGATATAAAATGTAGACTGGCAATGGCAAGGAAAGCGTTTCTGAAGAAGAGTAATTTGAATGGGATTCATCCCTTTTTCGTGTCAAATCACACTGTATTATTGGTGACATTGGTTAGCAATTTTCAATTTAAATTTTAACAACTAACTGCTTAGCTCTCTATCGTTGTTTGTTTTCTTGTTACCCCTAGCAACTCTTATCTTATTGGTATATGTGCTCTTTGTTTGTTTGACAAATTTTAAGTCGTTAATGCTCTTATTTTGCAATTTTTCTCCGAGAACGCAGTCGCCATATAGGTGGAAAATAAATAAGAATATCCATTTGGGCTTGGTCGTGTTTGTTGGTTCAGATTAGTTTGGTTTTGTGTCGCCCAGTACTGTTTCACTTGCATCCACTATCGTATGTCACAATGTTTCCCTTTTGGATGAATCGAGAACAACTGCTAATAGAGTATCATTGTATATACTAATACTATGCTCGTTGGCCTATAATTTTATTAATCTCTTGCTTTGACGGCATTCTTGAGACTAGTTGGTACTGGAAACAGTTCACAGACGACAGGGTCTGTCATTTTCAATTTAAAACTGCAAACATAACCGTTGATTTGCCCTCATTTGTACAAGAAGACAGTTTTTGCTTCTGTATATCTGTCAACAAAATGGATTGGAACGCTTTATCTGACTATATTTTCTGGATCCTGAACTTCTTCACTACTGTGTTCCACTAACATGTTGCCGCCTGTTAATATGTGTATTTTATTTGAATGAAAGATTTCTGTATTTTCTGGTGAACTTCGCTTAAAAGGTACTTCTACCCAGTCGTCATCCAGACAACATTTTAAAGTGTTCTTGGAAATTTCAAGTATTGCTTTATGTTTCAGTAACCAATCTAAACCTAACAATACCTGCATATTTATGTTAGGTACTACTAATAAAGTTTGGATGAAAGAAAGTGACCTAATATGTATCGGGATTCTCGTTTCTGGTTTAATTGGCTTGCCTTTATTTCTGGCTATTCCGACAACATATACACCAGTTACTGGTAATGTCGGTAACATTCCCTTCATTTTGAATACTGTAAACAACTCTTTGGATATTATAGAAATTTCGTCACCAGAAGCTATATACATCTCTACATTATTCCCGCACTCAACTCCAGATATGTATTTTATGCATTAAGTCATGTATTTTTCTACATACAGGTCGCACAGTAATCTGTCACATCTGCATCATGACCCTGGACCAAGGTTTTCTCCATTTTCCATGATAATCACCAGATATCTACTTTACATCATGTCTTGGTTAGTATTAACAACCTCTATACCTGGTGCACTAGCCTGTGTCGTCGGATTACACTTAAGTAAAAACACTTGACACTTAATCTGGTTTTTTCCTTTTTTTATTGAACGTACTTGAACTCTGAAATGGTTTCCTATTTTTATTATTACTGTTTCTCTTCTGGTCTTGGTGCATTTCGTTCTTCTCTGTGTTCAATAAAGGGAAGTAGATCTCCTACGTTTGATCATCCTCAATATTATATTTCTATTCTGACATGGTGTGGTAGCCTATTTATCAACATCTTAACTAAGTGAGTTTCATATAATACGTCATCTAAATACTTAGCTTTAGTTAAATGCCACTCGATATTCTTATTGTAAGTACCCCATGAACTGTTGAGGTAGATTACATCTAAAGGCTGCAATGTTTCCTCTCATACTTCTTCTGGAAACCCTCCCATGTTTTAAAATCTTCAGAATATGCATTACCACATTCCTATGCATCTCTAGGTAAATATCCTAAAGCAAAATCTATCTTCTTGTAAGCACTCCACTTGCTGGGTAATGACCTATTGAATACTCTTACGAAATAGAATGGGTTAACTTTCCCCTCTGGCTTAAACTTGAGTACCTGTTTCGTCAAATTTAAGACGCTATTCAATTGCAAATGTTCCACCAGATCCACAGGTGAACTTACACCATTTCCAATTTGTTTGTTTTGTAAGCTATTTTCAGTGTCTGCAGTTACACTCCAAAGTTTTTGTGATTCTTCTCTGCAATATGTAGTATTACCCTCCAAAGTGGTTGAGCTATTCTGTAAACTGATGGTATCTTTTACAAAATTTCGAAGTTTGGTTCCTAAAGAGTTTCGGGACCACACCGTGGTTCAGGTCGAAAAACATCGATTTTCGGTTTTCATCATATTTCGATAGATTAAGGTTTTATTTAAGTACTCTGAAAAGGATTATGCTGAAAAGAATTTTTTTCGATCATTTAAAGAGCATTTTCCTACCACGTGTGTTTATCTGCCACGCCCACTTTTCAGCAAATACTTTAGATCTTTATATCCCCTACATTGCACGTTAGGGATGGGTTAGATAGGCAGGGTGTGGTCCCCTTACGCGTGTCTTCATTATTTAAAAGTTTTTTAAGCTCTAACGAGTTTACCCGTATATTGGTACTGGAAATTACGACTTGCACTTTATCGAATTAATCTTTACGATTAAGAAAGCATTGCTTTAAACTCCGTATTTCCTACTTGATGTACTTTATTGGGTATGTTTTCTGTGAGACTGTTAATCTTTGTGTCAACATCTGTTAACTTTGATGCCTGCTCTGTTATTTGAGCTGTGAAGTCCTCTTTTATTCCTTCACTTACCTTATAGTAACAGTTTCTTGTATGTTATCCTATTTTGCATTAAATTTAAGATCTACAATATCTTCTATTGTAATATTTATAGTATCCAGTTTGTCTGTTAAGGTTTTGATACATTCCTCCGAGCTCTGTAAGGTCGAAGATAATGTTTCGAAATTTATGAGAAACATTTTTTGTTCTCGTCATTATTTTCTTTCAATTTAACGCTTAAATCTTCTGTCGTTTGAGTACTAGCTTCTTCTAATTTTTGATTAATGTGATACATTAACTCAAACTGCTTATTACTATCCGCTAGTTGTTGGTTTCGCAACTAAAGTTTCACTCGTTTCTGTTTCTGAAGCCATGCTTCGTATCGCAATAGGCGTTAAATGTGTAATATATAACGCAATTATTTTACGTATTTAACGTAAATGACGTTCCGTGTAGATTTTTTTCTGTCTCTTGTAGATGAACAGCACACTTTATAACACACACACTCACACAGTATGATAAAATTCAATACTCATCGCTTGTAGTATCTCATCGAATGACGGCTGCTTCTGCCAGCTGGTCGGTGCTACTAGACCGCAATCAGGCCGCTACGTGCCTTCAACGGTCTAAGATTGCCACGGGTTGTTGTGTGTTGAGATGTATCTATAGCGTGCTGCAGGACCGACGATTTCGTTGTCTCGTAGATATCTCCATCGAAATTTTTCTTAGTCAATAATCTGAATGGGATTTATCCCTTTTTCGTGTCAAATGACACTGCAATATTGGTGATGTTGGGTTAGCAATTTTCAATTGAAATTCGCAACTAACTGCGTAGCTCTAAGTCGTCGTTTGTTTTCTTGATGCCCGTAGCAACTATATCTTCTTTGTATATGTGCTCTTTGTGTACCTGGCAAATTCTTAGTCGTTAATGCACTTTATTGCAATTTTTTTTTCCGAGAACACTGTCGCCATATATCCGTTGCTTGGTTAACTATTCTTTTAACGTTGAGCCACAGGTCCTCTACATGCCCTGTGCTGAAAGTTTCAGGATTCCTCACTGCGATATGACCCTGCTGATTTTTGTATCTAGTTCACTGCACATACGTATCTTTCTGCTTGTTTCAGTTGTCCTTTGTACTTTGGTAATCACTGTTGCCAAAATCACGTACCAGTGATCATTGGTACCAGACACGATGTCGACATCCTCAAGGTGGTTACGTCTATTTATTGCAATTACATCCAGTATATTTACATCATCCTAGGCAGTTTTCAGAGAATTCATTTAGTAATGTTTCACAGGATGTCTAATCACACCCTCCACTGCAAAACTATAATTTTTCCAAGTATTTGTTATATGATCAAAGTCTCCACTTATGATTACAGTATGATGGGGGGACTTGAGTACAAGCAAACTGAGGTTTTTTTTTTTTTCGAAAATCCTTGGTTACGTCAGGAGATGAGTCTGGTGAGCAGTAGAAGGATTTTATGCACACCCCTGATACTGAGTCTTGCCCAGACAATTTCACACGCAGCTTCAATTCCTACATCAATGGATTTTAGTTTCTTGTTAAGAGCTGACAAATATGCATCCTTCATTAGCCAACTCTTTCAATGTGCACTTAAATTTACCCCAAAAATCTTGCTGTTATCAGTTTCAGGTTTCAACCAGTTTCCTGTACCTGTACCTTGTATTATATGAGCTTCACTGCTTTTCAGGAGTGCTTTGAACTCTGGCACTTTGTTGTGAATGCTCTGGCAGTTAACCACTAGGATTTCAATACTCTCACCTGCTTGGGACATTTCTTATGATCTTACACTGGCGCGTCTGTATTTTCTACGGCTGTCATTATCTGGATTTGATGGAGTTCTCCTAATCTAAAAAAACTCTTGCTTGTATCCCACACACAGTCAGCTACCTGGATTGCAGCCTCTGATTTGTAGTGCTCTTCTGACCTATTAGGGATACCTTACAGTGCTCATCCCCATGGTGCAAGTCCAGGAAATCGCAGCCTAGCTTATTATAGAACTTCCGAAGCCTCTGATTCAGTTCTTCCACTCAACTCAGAACCAAGGGATCAAGATCGTCTCTGAGGGCAATACTGCAAATTGTGAGCTTTGTTGAAACTCCATGTGTAAGGCGGGTCTTCTCCACCTTCTCTGTCGCTGGAATGATCCAAATATGACCATGGAACCCTGACGACAGGCATCATTTGTTCCAACGTGCACCACAGTCTGCAGTTGCTTGCACCCTACCCAAGGCAGTTTACAATTTTGAGTTTCTGCAATTTGCAGTCTAGTCTATTTCTTACCATGGGTTTGTGCATCATGCAGTCTAGTATACATCTTGATACAATGTTTCCTATAGGGGCATCTGAATCTTTCACATGCTGTTTCATCTTCAATTCGATGATAGACGTGTAACAATATGCCTATACATTTGGCAGATCATCATTTGCCAATCTCTATGCATACAGCTAATACATGTTCTGTTTTTGCAAAACGTGCCTGGGTGAGAATTTTCAAGAGGCCTAACTTCATTCAAGCTCATCAATTTGTAATCCTAAAATCTGAGATGGTGTCCATTCCTCATTCATTACTGAACTATGAATCATACACATTTCGACACAAAAAACTTGTCAAATCAGATATACAATATACTATACTATTAACAGATTCAGTGACAATAAACCTGTACTGCAACTATCATTGCTTCTTCTGAAGTGACCGAGCGAGGTGGCGCAGTGGTTAGCACACTGGACTCGCTTTCGGGAGGACGACGGTTCAATCCCGTCTCCGGCCATCGTGATTTAGGTTTTCCGTGATTTCCCTAAATAGCTTCAGGCAAATGCCAGGATGGTTCCTTTGAAAGGGCACGGCCGATTTCCTTCCCCATCCTTCCCTCACCCGAGCTTGCGCTCCGTCTCTAATGACCTCGTTGTCGACGGGACGTTAAACACTAATCTCCTCCTCCTCCTTCTGAAGTGACTTTTACATATTGTGGAGGCAGAGGATACAGCAGTTACAAAATGCATCAAATTCGTTGAAATACCATCACTAGTTGTCACCTCTGATGAAAAACAACATTAATGTTCAAGTGGTTTTAAACCATATCTCAAAGTGAATATCAGTGATTACACATACTCAACACGAAAACACACAATGTGTATAACTTTTCTGCATTTGATGTTTCAGTGTATTCTTTATGGGGATTTTTTTCCTAATACTCACGCTTTTTTATTTTTCCAGATTTTGACCAAAATAAACTCACATTGTAGTGTTCTTCTTCGGTACGCCAGTGTAGAAGCTGACAAGAAACATCTAAGTGAAAAATCGGTGCAAATCATTCGTTTCCGTTGTACGTAAAATCTGACTTAGGAATTTTCCTTTGTTCGAGACCGCACATGCAAGATTCGTGTGCCGATTCGAATTTCTAGAATCGCACATTTTACTGTTCGCATCGTTTCTGCATAACCTTTCAATGACTGTGTCAATACCCATTTGTACTAGGATATATCGTGAAATTTCGAGCCAGCACGGGTGCTGTGACGAACACCTATTGTTATCATCAACTCTAGGCTTAAACTTATTTGTGCTCTTTTAAAATGTTTGAAAAAGGTAGGCCTATCCTCATTCAAGCAATCGTTCTCTAATTTCATTGTATAATTACGTGAAAAATGAGTTATTTTTGAGAATTTTTGATGTTTACAAAACTATAATTTCCTAAGTTACCAGTATGAGCGTTTTTGGATAGCTTACTTTGTAGCAAATCAGTGATTGTGATTCACAGTTATTGCCAAAGAGAAGATCGGCTTGTATTTCATTGTACATCAGTGCAAATAAATGTGCATTTTGAGAATTTTCGCAAGTTACCATTGTCCTGTGTGTAATCTATTTCACAGTAAATCAGCATTTGTGTTTTAGTCTGTAGCAGATATTCTAACATATTGTGTTACATCTAGTTTTCCCTCAAAGAGGAATATATATATATATATATATATATATATATATATATATATATATATATATATATAGCCTAATATCGCGTTTACAAGCAGGTTTAGTGTGCAATCAACTGTGCAAGATAAGAAACATTGTGCATGTGATAAAACTAACTTCCGAGCTGAATATGAAACTACAAATACTCGGAGTGATACATCCAAAAGAATGCCTAACAACTCAACTACTGTTATGAAGGGAGATGAAACTGAAAGACCTGAACACTTGCGTGACCCAGATATCAAGTATTTTTCCAGCGCTGATACTAAATTGTTTGGCCATAACGACGGTGGGCCTTCTAAACATGCAGAGAAACCTAAACGAAGAAAAGTAGTTTTGATTTACAAACAATCGCTTACATAAAGCCTGGTGCTTCTATGTCGGAAGTTTGCAATCATGTACGATCCACAGACGTTGCTGACTTATCCTCTGAAGACTTTGTTGTGCTAATTGGTGGGTCAAATGACGTATATAAAAACTACAAAGGTGCTTAGGACACTTGACACACACAAATGTTTTAGTGCTGAACAACCCACATCGGCATGACTTACCGTCTTGGTCATGCGTAAATAAAGAAATAATCAATGCCAACCAACAAATTTCATTACTTTGCAAACATTTAAAAAAAGTAGATCTCGTAAATGTTAACAACATTGGGCGCAGATGCCACACATTACATGGATTGCACGTTAACAACATGGGGAAAAAAACTGCTAGTCGGGAAAATTGAAGAAATTGTCATCAAGAGGCATCAAACACTCAAAAGCAAAATCATCCTGGATTGGCCCTCCAAATATTCGACGGAAACAACGCCAGCAAGACCTCACTCACCGACATCAACAACAAAATAAGGAACTAGTTGCCTCCAATATTCAGGCACAGCAAAAACAATGAATGCAGTAACAGCTCTACCAATTGCAGACCCAGCTCTAACACCAGCAGCAATATTATCACCAGTAGGAGCAGGAGCTGAACAACTACCAGGGGAGCCAGACACAGAAGAAAATTCTGCTGCAGATGATAATAGAAGAATAGGTGCAGTCAGGAAAAGAAAAGCAGTACTTCCAGCACACCTGAATGATTTTTTATTGACAAGGTAAAGGTAAGTGTTCAATTAAATATGCCAAAGTCTAACAATATGCCAAAGCCTAACAAATCCTTTAATTTCATGCTGATTCATCAAAATGTCCAATCATTGCTAAACAAATTAAGTGAAGTTGAAATTTTATGTACTGATGAGCTAAAAACGCTTCTGCAATGTGTATAACTGAACACTGGCTGCCTAAAGCTGCATTGTCAGTCACAAAACTTGCAGACTTCAATCTTTCATCATCATTTTCTAGAACTACATCCAGTCATGGATGGTCATGTATATTTGTTAAAAGTGGCATTGATCATTGTAATGTAAAACCCATTGAACTGTTAGCTGAAGAGAAAGTTTTTGAAGTATCTGCAGTTGAACTCTCTGCATTAAAATTAATAATCATCTGTGTATATAGGAGCCCTGATGGGAACTTAAATGATTTCTGTCATCAACTAGAAGCAGCTTTAAATACTATACAAAAATTCAACAAAACAGTGATCATATGTGGAGATTTTAATATTGATTTTCAGGAAATCTCAAAAGACCAGCAAAGCTTGATGACCCTACTGGAAACATATAACATAAAAGCCACCATAGACTCTCCTACAAGAGTTACACCAACAACTAGCTCAACAACTGATCAGATATTAATAAACACAAATGTAAATCACAATTTCTGTGCCAGAAATCTTAATACTGGCTTCAGTGATCACTATGCACAGTTTATTGCTTTGCACACCCCAAGTGAAACAACTGAGAAAGAGGAACTTGTAAAAGAAGCAAGGAAATTCACTAACAAACAGATAAACCTTTTTGTACAGAGACTAAGTGAAGAAACTTGGTATGAAGTGTATACTTGTGAAAATACTAACAAAAAGTTTGAAAAATTCATGGAAATCTTCATGTCATACTTTGAAGCTGCATTTCCATGAAAAAAGCAAAAATGTCAACCTAACTTCAAAAAGAACAAATGGATTACAACAGGTATTAGAATATCTTGTGCAGAGAAAAGAAGATTACACGATATAGCAAAGACACAGAGCATGCCTCATGAATTTCATTTGTACCTGAAGAATTACAAGAGGATCCTCAAAAATGTTGTAAGGAAAGCTAAAACAACGGCAAATGGCAAATACATTGAAAATTCAAAAAACAAATCTCAAGCTATATGGGAAGTTATAAAAAATCAAACAACAAGTGAAACTAAAAAATATGAACTTATGATATGAAAGACAAATGATTTCTTGACCAACAGAAATTCCAGGGACCTTCAACAACTATTTTGCAAAGATAAGTGAACAGTTGGTGAGTGAACTGGAAGAACACAACAAAATATCACCTCCATCATGCAATAGTGTGAGAAATGTGTCTACATCTTTGTTCCTTTCACCCACAAATACTGAAGAACTTTTATCAGTCATAAAAACCTTGAAAACAGGGTACTCATGTGGAATTGATGGAATACCAGATGCAATTATTAAAAAATTCTGTCTTGCCTTAGCTGAACCCTTGACACATTTGTGCAACAGCTCACTGGCATCAGGAACCTTCTCTTCATGTTTAAAAACAGGAAAACTGAAACCACTGTTCAAAAAAGGAAATCCAGAATGTGTTTCAAATTATAGACCAATAGCCCTACTGCCTGTATTTTCAAAATTTTTAGAAAAGTTTTTTTATAAGAGATTGTCTGATTTCCTAAATAAAAATGAAATTCTGTCTCCTTCACAGCATGGCTTCAGGAAAGGCTATTCAACTGAAAGTGCAATATTTGAATTTCTTAATGAAATCTATACTAAGCTGGATGCAAGTGAGTTTGTAACAGGCATATGTCTTGATTTATCTAAAGCTTTTGACATCATTGACCATAATGCCCTACTGCAGAAGCTTGACCAATTAGGAATTAGAGGTATATCCAATGAGTGGCTCAAGACATACCTATGTGTCCGCAAACAGGTGGTTGAAGTGCAATATACTGATCATAACAAAATCAGCTACTACTATTCAGGATATGAAAATGTGAAATATGGCGTCCCTCAAGGATCAATATTAGGACCCATTCTGTTTCCCCTCTATGTCAATGATCTTATGTACAACAAGTATTGTGAAACTACCCTCCAATTTGCAGATGATACAAGCTTCCTTATTAGTGGTAAAACAGAAGAAAAACTAAAAGACTCCGCTATCCAAACAATGAACAGTGTAGGAATGTGGTTCATCTACAACAAGCTAATTATAAACAAAGAAAAGACAGTAGCACTGAACTTCTATAATGTAAAAGGAAGACACCACCCAAACATAGAAATAGAACTCAGGGACAGAGTTCTTGAAAGTGTTGACAACACTAAATTTCTGGGACTCTGGCTCCAGAACAACACAAAATGGGAGGTACACATTGAATATTTGCAAAGAAAACTAAGCAAAACCTGTTATATGATACGAATCTTAAAAACTTGTTGCAGCAAAGCCAGCCTGTTAAATGTATACTACTCCTATGTGCATTCTGTAATTAAATATGGCATAATCTTCTGGGACAATACAACAACAAATATTAAACTTTTCAGGATGCAAAAGAGAATACTAAGAATTATTGAAGGGGTAAACAATACGAAATCATGCAGACACATATTCAAAAAACTGTCAGTTCTTCCTCTTCCTTGCATTTTTATCTACGAAACATCAGTCTTCATCAAACAATATATCGATAGACACCCAGACATCTTATTTAAAAAATGAAGATATACATGCACACAATACAAGGCAAAAATCTGACCTCCATATGAAACAGGTAAGAACATAATTGTGCCAAAAAGGCACACTACATACTGGGATAAAGATTTTCAATAATCTACCTAAACATATTAAATCAATAGGTAAACTCTGTAGTTTTAAGGCTGAAGTAAAGGCATATTTAATTGATCATTGCTTTTACAGTCTGACAGAATATATAAAAGCCAAACAACAAAAATAAAGATGCATTATTAATATTCTGCTTTCTATGTTGCCTGTAATGTTTGTTGTATTTATGAATCTTTGCTAAATTACTTCAATATCTAGTCCATAGGATTGCAATACAAATTGTATTTTATCTTGTAAATACCTAACCATGTCCAATATCCTTGTATGTATTCTATACATATAGGATTTGAAGGACTAAATAAATAAAATAAATAAATACATTTATCGTAAATTAACTCTATTTTTGAGTTTTCTAATAACTTCAATTAATCTCAAAAACTTTTAGAAAATTAGTAATTTTTCCCACAGGTTTTCCTCTTGCCTTAATAGAAATCTCATTTTATGTATTTGCTTCAATATTTATAGTGCATTAGTGATTTTTTTAACTCAACAGATATAAAAGATAATCAGCAGGCTTAGTTTAAAGTTTTTCGCACACTGTCCTGAAATACATTGCACCGGCCAAAATGCAACCCCCCTGTGAATGCTGTTCTCAAACAGGGGACGAATTGGTTGACATTTGTAAGCAGTTGCAAATGACACTGACTACTGTCAAACGTTTGGCAGCTACTGCAAATCAGTGTGTTGGAAGAGCTCTGGAGAGTCATGTACCTATGGTACCAGTATCATAGGTACCTAAAGTTCTATCCTCCCCTGTGTCCTCTGCAGAAAGTATGGGACTGTCTTTACTCTTCCACTTGACTGAATGGCATTTCAGTGGTAGATGTATGCATCCTGTACAGTGTGGATGGGGACAGGGAGGACTCAGGGTGTTATACTGATCCTCCTAACCAACTAGTTCAAGATGCTGTCTTTCACTGAAGCTGAGTCAGTGGGACTCACTCTACCTGTGTTGTGAAACCTGTTTTTCCTGGTGTCAAGAGGAGCCAAACGCAAAAGGGTAGGGTTATATCAATCACTGGCAGTTCAAATGTACAGCATATGATGGTGCCCCGTAGTGAAATTGCAGCAAAGGACAGGAAAACACAAGGTGGACTCAGTGTATATGCCTTGAGACCTCACTCGACATGTTGAAGAGGCTATTATAGCAGCCACTGAGGGAAAAGGTTGCATACAGCTCCAGATTGTGGTGCACATTGAAGCAAATGATGTCTGCTATCTGGGCTCCGAGGTAATACTTGGGTCATACCAGCAACTGGCAAAGAAGGTTGAGAAGACCAGCCTTGCACATGATGTTTCAATGAAGCTCACTACTTGCAACATTGTCTTCAGAAGTGATCGTGGCTCCTCAGTTCTGAGTTGAGTGGAAGGACTGAACCAGAGACTCTGAAAGTCCTGTGACAAGTTAGGCTGCGAATTTGTGGACCTGCACCATAAGGCTGAAAACAGCAGGGTGCCCCTATATGGGTCAGGTGCACACAACATATCAGAGACTGCTATCCAGGTAGCTGAGTGTATGTGGGGTGCAAACAAGGATTTTTTTTAGATTAGGTGTTTCTCCATCCAATCCAGTAATGATAGCTGTAGGAAACCAAGAAGTATCAGTGTAAGATCGAAAGAAATGTCTGCCATAGGTGAGAGTATATCAAAATCCTAGTGGTTAACTGCTGAAGCATTCACAATAAAGTGCCAGAGTTTCAAGTGCTCCTGAAAAGCAGTGAAACTCTCATAATACTGGGTACAGAAATCTGGTTGAATCCTAAAACTGAAAGCAATGAGTTTTTTTTTGGGGGGGGGGGGGACATTTAAGTGTATATTGACAGAATAGGCTAATGGGGAATGGGAGAGGTGTATTTGTTGCAGTAGACAAAGAACTCAAACCCACCGAGAGAACTTTACAGAAATTCTCAGTTAAGTTCCCCAGTCACGCTGTAATCATTGGCAGAGACTTCATTTGTCCAGCAATCAATTGGGAAAATTATTGGTGGTGGGTGTGATAAGACATCCTGTGAAAAATTACTAAATGCCTTCTCTGAAAACTATTAGAACAGATAGTTTGGAACACCACTCTTGATGGAAATATATTGGATCCAATGGCAACAAATAGACCTGACCTCTTTGAGGATGTTGACATTGAATCTGGGTTCGGAGATCACAGTGTGGTTGTGGCAACAATGATTACTTAAGAATAAAGGTCAACTAAAACAAGCAAAAAGGTATTAATGTTCAGTAAACTAGATAAAAAAATCAATAGAGTCATATCTCAATAAGGAACTTGAAATTTTCAGCACTGGGTAGGAGCAGGTAGTGGGACAATTCATTGGTGTAGCTGGATCAGGTACAATTCTATGTCATGTTTTCCTTTTTATTAATGCTTTTTGAAGTGATGAAGATTATATCACACTCATTGTAATGTCTGTGAGTATTTTGTTCCATCACATGTATTGGTTGCTTCTAAAATACACATTTGCCATATGCACAACAATGACACATGACCTACTCAGTTCCAGTTGTGTCTTGGCAGAGTTGCATGTGTAATTCTGATGCATGAGACTCGGGCAGGGATGGGGAGGGGGGAGGGGGTGGCAGAATGGGAAACAACTTAATGAAATGAAATTACTGACCCATGACTGATGATCAACATCAGCAAGTAGTTGTGTATTGTACATATATGTTATGAATGACTACTAATTTGTTCCCTTCTGTTTTCATGTAGACATGAACTTTATACCTGCTTTAGATTAGATTAGATTTACTTTCATTCCAATTGATCCGTAGTGAGGAGGTCCTCCAGGATGTGGAACATGTCAGAAAAAATAACAATACATGACAAATATTTACAAGTAAAACAAATAAGCTAATGTAGCATTCCACAAGTCCCAAATGGAATGATCATCATTTTTTAATGAACACTATATGAAAGAGTCATTTTACAAATACTAATGCACTGAATTTAAAATAAAAAAAATTTATTTATTTATTTATAAGGTAATAAGCATGTAATACAACTACTATAATACTTATTTACAATGAACACATTACTGAACTGAAATGGTGCAGAAGTTAGATTGTACTTATGTGTGTGTGGCCAACTCCTTCTACTCCATTGATGAATTTCTCAGTAAAACCAACCCCCCCCCCCCACACACACACACCAAAAAAAAAAAAAAAATATATATCAGTTGGTTTTACTGAGAAATTCATCAAATGGAGTAGGAGTTGGCCACCAATAAATCCTTTAGGCTTCTCTTAAAGTGAATTTCATTGCTTGTTAAGCTTTTTGTGGCTGCTGGCAAGTTATTGAAAATGTGTGTTCCTGAATAATGCACACCTTTTTGTGCAAGACTAACAAGGGGAGGCCGCCAATTGTGAAATTCAGATTCGATTCATATTGCGCATAATAAAAGGTCATGGCCAGAGGTGTAATGTGGCAAAGCACCAAGATGCACTTCTCAGCCGTTGTCGAGAAAATCGACAGTTAAAATAAACCGTTGCGGTGAAATACTGTCTACGATTAATAATTTTCAACAGCGTCATGGCGCAGCGGTAAGCGCTCGGGTTCGTAATCCGAAGGTCGCTGGATCGAATCTCGCGCCATGCAATTTTTTTTTGTTTAATTCAATACACACACACACACACACATAAACAAAGTTGCAAAGTTGTATTTCACAAATGTTATTAATTGTCTTCATAATGTTAACCACGTATAGTTAACGGAAGACGTAGAAACGATATTCCGAAACGAATACGTATAGCGTAAGACAAACATTCGAATTAAAATAGAAACCCCTCGAACACAAATTTGCTGTGACAGGTATGAAATATAAACTCCGTTATTCGCTCGTTACACTTGAAGGACAGATGTTGAATGGGCCGAAACAAGCCGCCGCATAACAGCGTAGTTGCCTGCTAACTTCGAAAGAAGGTAGATGCGGTCCCTAGCGCAACTTATAACATCGTCGAAAATCAGTGCAGACGTGAGAGCTTTGGTACACCCTGTTAAACAAACGGAAAAATCGAGGCGGTACAATTGGAGAGCGATCCGCCTTCACCAACATGCATAAGCAATTCATTAATAGTTTATATATATATATATATATATATATATATATATATATATATATATATATATATATATATATATATATATATATATATAATGTGTGTGTGTGTGAATTACAAAAAACTAATAATAAAAAAATGTTGGATGGCGCGAGATTCGATCCGGCGACCTTCGGATTACAAACCTGAGCGCTTACCGCTGCCCCATGACGCTGTAGAAAATTATTAATCGTAGAGAGTATTTCACCGCAACGGTTTATTTTAACTGTCGATTTTCTCGACAACGGCTGAGAAGTGCATCTTGGTGCTTTGCCACATTACACCTCTGGCCATGAGCTTTCATTATGCGCAGTATGAATCGAATCTGAATTTCACAATTGGCGGCCTCCCCTTGTAAGTGACTTTAAATCCTTGCGAGTATTATTCGTATTTCTAGTATTGATTCCATTAATTGAGCTGTTAGTTTGAAAAAGTGATCTATTTTTAATGACAAATTTCATTAAGGAATAAATATATTGGGAAGAAGTAGTTAGTATCCCTAGTTCCCTAAACGGGCTTCTGCAGGATGTTCTTGTGTTCATACCACATATAACTCTTACTGCACGTTTTTGTGCTCGGAAAACTTTAGCTTGGTTTGGTGAATTACCCCAAAAAATAATCCCATATGACATTATGGAATGAAAGTAAGCATAGTATGCCAGCTTTTTCATTTTTATATCCCCTATGTCTGACAAAATTCGCATTGCAAACAGAGATTTGTTAAGACGCTTCAGCAGTTCTGTGGTGTGCTCCTCCCAGTTGAATTTATTATCAAGCTGTAATCCCAAGAATTTAACACTGTCCACTTCTTCTATCTTCTTGTCATCGTATGTTAGACATATACTCGTGGGACACCCCTTACAAGTTCTGAACTGCATGTAGTGTGTTTTTTCAAAAATTAGTGACAAAGAATTGGCTAGGAACCAGTGATTAATGTTCACAAATATTTTATTAGCTGACCTTTCTAAGACTACACCTGATTTGCTATTTATTGCAATGTTTGTATCATCGGCAAACAAAACGAACTTGGCATCTGGTAATGTTACTGATGAAAGGTTATTGATATACACAAGAAAAAGTAAGGGCCTAAAATGGAACCTTGTGGGACCTTACATGTAATTAGTTCCCAGTTGCATGATGCCTGATTGCTTGATACATGTCTCTTTCCTAATAACACGCTTTGTTTCCTGCCACAGATATAAGATTTGAACCATTATTTTGCAGCATTTCCTGTTACACTATAATATTCTAATTTACTTAAAAGGATATTGTGATTTACACAGTCAAATGCCTTTGACAGATCACAAAATATACCAGTTGCCTGCAATTTTTTGTGTAATCAAACTGTAAGTGTAGATAGCCTTCTCAATACCAGAACCTTTTAGAAATCCAAACTGTGACTTTGACAGTATGTTATTTGAGATAAGATGGTATAAAGCCAACTGTACATTACTTTTTCTAAATTTTTTGAGAATGCTGGCAACAGTGAAACAGTGGCTTAACTTCAGCATATTTCAACCATTCAGGAAATATTCCACTGATAAATGACTGGTTACACAGATAGCTTAATATGTTACTTAGCTCAGAATCACATTCTTTAATTAACTTTGTTGATATTTCATCATACACACTAGATGTTTTTGATTTTAAAAATTTTATGATGGACATTATTTCTGTTGGGGTGGTGAGGGTCAAATTCATATTATGGAAGTTACTTGAAATGTCTGGTCTGAGGTATTCCATTGCAGCATCTACCAAACCTGACAACCCCATCTTTTCAGTAACAGTTATAAAATGTTTGTTAAAACGTTCTCGAACACTATACACATCTGTCACCAATCTATCATTTACTCTTAATGCTATTTGTTCCTCTTCATGTCTGGTTCTACAGGTCTCCTCCTTCACTATATCCCATATTGTCTTAATTTTGTTATCTGATATGACTATCTTTTCCTTGTAATATTTTTGCTTTGACATCCATATTATAGTCTTTAATATTTTGCAGTATTTCTTGTAATGTGCTATAGCATCAACATCGGAACTGTTTCGGATAGACAGATACAGTTTTCTTTTTTGTTTTACAAGATACCCCTATTCATTGAATAATCCATGGCTTCTCTGTAGACTTTGCTCTAACCTTGGTAAGTTTTGGGGGAAAACAGTGTTCGAATAAGGTAAGCACTTTATAAGCAAAAGTGTTATATTTTTCATTCATGCCATGAGCACTGCAAACATCAGTCCAGTGAATGCCTCTGAGGAGTGTCCTAATATAATCAATTTTTGGCTTATTGATTACCCTCTTGAGCTCAGATTTAACAGATTTTATATCCTGTTCAGTATTAACATTTAACAGAAGGAACTGCATGTCATGGTCTGAGAGGCCATTGACTATTGGTTTTGTAATATAATTTTGTTCATTGGACTTTTCTGTAAAGATAGTATCAATGGCTGTTTGTGAGCAAGTGGCTACCTAGTGGGGAACTTTACAGTGGGAATTAAGTTGAATGATAGTGTTACTAACTCAAATAAGTTCTTATTGGGAGAGTCTTTAAGGAAATCTACATTGAAATCACCAGCAACCACTATTTCTTTGTTTTTGGTTGTTAAATGGGCCAGTACAGCTTCAAGGTGGTTTACAAACAGATTAATGTTACCTGCAGGTGCTCGATATACACTTAATATTAAGAAGGATTTTTTGTGAAATTCTAATTCCGTTGCACGTGCTTCCATATGCTGTTCTAGGCAAAATTTATGAATGTCTATGTTCTTAAATTTATGACAGTTCCTGATGAATGTGGCAACTCCTCCTTTCTCCATTTCTGATGTACAAAAGTGAGATGCTAACCTAAACCCTATAACACTTAAAAGTTCTATACCAGTGGTCACATGATGTTCAGAGAGGCAGAGTATGTCAGCTGGGTTGGAAGACTTTAATTCATCTATGCAGATAGTTAATTCATTAATTTTATTTATCAGTTCTCGAATATTTTGATGCAATAAAGATAGCTGACATTTCACATTGACTGAGTTAAAATTGGGTAGAGTTAAAATATCTGCTGACTGTTGAAAATTCTTAACCAATAGCTGTTTATGCTGATGTGATAAGCTGGAATTATATTTTTTGATTTCTTTCTCGAACTGAAGGTTTGTCTCAGTTCTAACCTCTCTTAAAATTTGCTTTCCTTCTATCCTCCCTACCCTAAAAAAGGATCCTTTCTGAACCCTATAACCACTGGTATTTTACCACTCATGACAGTGCCTCCCCCCTTTAACTTTCCTGCATTTCCCCAGCCAATTTACCCTTCCCCTTCCTGTTGAGGTGAAGGCCATGCCTAGTATAATCCCACCTACTGAGAGAATCAACAGGATCCACACCAATGTGTGACACTGCACCCAACATTAGCAGCCATTCCAGCACCAAATTAACTCTCTTGATAGAAGAGTTCAAATGAGGTCAGTCATGGCGCCCAAGAACAGATACAAACTCAACACTAGTAAACCACAGTGTCTTCCTTAGTGAAATCTTTGCAAAGTGATCCTAAGTCATGTCAACATAATTCTGACCTACAGCTTATTAATTCTGATGCGGATTGTCTTTCTTTAGCACATTCCAGAACGTAGTGTATCATCAGTTCATGGAATTTTGTATAATAGTAATTATTATTATTCTCAAAATTATTGAATGTATTATAATCCACAATACACATATGCAGTAAATAAACATTAGCAAGAAAAGTAACACTGTAATTAAAATGTAACTAGAAAAGATTATATGTTTAATGATATTATTTCTCTCATTTTCATCTTAAACATGTTACCTAATCAACATTGTAACTATATCAGAAAGTTTTCTTTTGTCATATAAAATACCGCACTATAGCAAACTTTTTATGAAATGTTTATGTAACTGTCCTAGCATTTTGTAAAACTCTGAATGTCAATATGTTATAAATGTCTGCATGGCAGAGACCACACAGGAAATGTTTGGACAGTCATTTGTGGGGCAATGTTTTGTACAGCCTGTATGTGAGCAGGATTTAAGTTTCACACAATTTCAAATGTACAAATCGCTGAGATCACTGGAATATATAACAAAAGATTGTTATCATGATTTTGCATTTATTTGCTGGAATAAATAAGAAGCTAAAAGGAATTAGCAGTTGGGTTACTGACAGTGAAAAATGTAACCACGTAACGGTTAACTTACTCCAAAGATAAGTCAATTTCCATTGATAATCGATTTCATAGTTTCATTTGCTGTCCTATGCTATTAACTATCAGTGATGTACATCAGCTCGTTCTAATCAGATCACTTGCAAACAACTATTTTTAGTTACCTGCACAATTTCAGTTTTGACTTATAATCGGATGGATAAATCACCATAAGACAGAAGTAACTACAAAACTCATCAGTGTGGAGATGTTAAACATATATATTATATAACAACTTCGGAAAGTAAGTTGCAGATGTCATCCCATGCTAAAATCATTGCACAACGAGAGTGGCATATTATTACCGAGAATACATGTTCCAGGTGTCCTGCAGCAAAAGTTCAGCTGTGGTACGGATAACAGGTGCATCACAATGTGGGAGTGAAAGTGCATGCCAACTGGAAACATACTCCAAAACTGAGGTATGTATAACAGTATGATTCTCATTGGAAAAAGTCTAAATTGCACACAATTTGCCCTTAAATTCTGAAAGTATGTGGACCAAGTGCAATGTCCTGTCAGGCAATAGTGAAATAGTGCCAATAACTTGACTAAGGCTGTACAGACATAGGTGAATCTGATCAGGAAGGTCATCGATTTCCATCTTATCAGCAAGATGAGAGAGCATATGGGGGAAAGACATTTTCCTGTAATGAGGACCCTCATAGGGAGGTTCATGAATAGCTCTGTCACCAAGGAGTGGATCCCTGCCATCAAGGAACAGAGCGCTTGATAGAACATTTCAATAGTTGTTTATAGATAGTTGGTGACTATGCTGACAAATAGTGTCATTTATCTATGTCACTTTGAAGTGTATTGCAGCATTCAATAAAAGCTACTTAGGCTGCCACAATAATGTGTTAAATTTTGAAGTCCCCTCATACATTCAGTAAAAGTGACCAGCTGTAATATGTTAAATACGCTATCGGTGACATCATTTCTTTCACAAAACATACACAGTCCTCAGAGCAGATAATCAAATCGACCTCCCTGCATTTAGCAACTTGCTGGATAACGCTTCTATGAACTCTTCAGCATAGCTGCATCCAATTTGTAATTGCAGCACAGGAATGTGTTACTTGTTCTTCAACTTGGGGATTTAGGTCAGGCTAAAGCAAAGGTCATAAAAACAACTTCCATGACCAATTCATTTTGTGGGAAAGATTCTGTTTAAAGATCAACACCCATTTATTTCATAATGTGCAGATGAGCCATCATGTGGGAACTTAACTCTGCTGAGACTGAAGTGGAGTATCTTAAGGCAAACTATTTGTCAGAAATGCACAATCCATTCACTCAGTCAACTGGTTTGGCAACATGAATGGACCCGAGATACTACCTCCAAATATCCTGGGCCATACATTGATGCTAGCACTGACCTGATATACACAGCTGTGGGTCCATTCACTTCACACCAATGATAGGCATTTTGCATATTGAAGATAACCCTGCTGCTTCATCAGACCTTGTTACAATTTTAAGAAGGTATCATAGGCGTCCTGTTGTTTTTGGAACAAGTCACAAAAGAGCACCATCAGAAAGTGGTCCTCATTATTATGATGATGATGATGCACTAACAAATGATGATAGAGGTGCAGCCCTTCTTTGTTCAAGATGAGACATGCAATGCTGTGTTACCTCACATGTACTTTGCTGGTGTTCTTGGTATAAAGCTTCTAGAAATACTTCTTCACAGGGAGGAGTACTGTTAGACTGTGGACAACCTCTATTCATTGATCGTGGAAGGAGAGAACTTTTATAACAAAGGCAAAGCTACAGACAGTAAAACACATTTTTGTCTGGATGGTGTTGACCAGGATACCTAGCAGCCTATTTATGAGCAGCAACTCTAGTACCACAATTAGATGCAAAAGCATGTTGATGTGCATGAAAACATTTCATTCATCAAAGGAGCTCATTGTCTTGAACATGCATCCACTTCCACTTAGGACCAGTATGTCAGGCAGGTTTGCATATTCCATTTTTGCGAAAGGTGACATTGGACTGAACAAACACAACAAAGAATTCAGTAAAAAATGCTAATGCAATGCTTATCATCAAGTACAGTGTAATCGTATTGTAAACGATAAATATTTGTTTTATTTTGTTTCACTCTTTCAATTTACACCTCAAACATCACAAACATGAACTACCAGAATGTGTGGCTCAGAATTTCCTGTACGATTTCTCACACACAATGAAATCATGTTCTGCAGGTACCTCTTAAGTGAAAAGGTATAAATGAATATGTTGGAGAATTTGCATATGGCAGCTACAGGAACGGTTAAAATCTTTGTATTTTGTTATCTACTTAACACAGCAATTTACTACTTTTACTCTGAATCGATGTTTCTGGTGGTGGCACATTTCCATTACTCAAGAGAAAGAAATACCCACCTCCAGAGGACCCTCTGTCTTGACTCCTTTAGGATGGTAAACAGCAATCTTGGAATTGATCAAGATTGTTGAGCATGCATTTTTCTACAGCTTTAACTTCTACCTAATGATTCTTCACAGCTTAGTGGCACTTGAGAATTAGCATTACACTTTTGGTTCCTAAGCCTAATTTTTTTGTGCAAGTTAACCAATTGCACACTCTAAACCCACAATTATCATTACATGATCTTTACGGTATGAGTAAATCAACAGTGTCATCACTGAGTCTTCCACTTTGCTCAAAAATATAGTTACCTGATACTCACAACTCATCACAATCAGAGGGACAATTTGCTCCACATATTTCTTAAGTATTAATGATGTGCTAACAAACAAATATGTTATCCATGAAGTGCCGCATTAAAATTCTAGTGGAAAGTTTGAAATAGTATTATATGGCTTTTTGTATTGTTTCTATTTGGAAGCAATAAAAATAACATTAAAATCACACAAATCATTACCTGTATCCTCTTGCGTGATATAACACTTTAGTGTCACAAACTTTCTAGAAATCTGTGCAAATTCCCTAACAATTAACAGTAAAATTAGACGCATTTTTTTGTAGGAAGTATCTCTTCACAACTACTTGTGTCTATATACTGTCCTATCCATAAACTAATCTTGTTCATAGTTGCAAATTTCATTTACACAACAGTTTCACCAACCTCTTACGAATCTGCACCAGCACCCTGCTAATTTATAGATCTCTATAAGGATGTATTACAATAACTCCAGCAACAAATATAGCGAGCACTTATTTATAAAAAATGTTTTTCAAGAAATCAGACAAGGGCATTTCTAGTTGCTAGACCCAGCACAGTCAGAACTTGTGAAGTCTATAGTAACAGGGGGGGGGGGGGGGGGCAAACACAGAATCAGGAAGGAAGCAGTCAACCAAGAAAGATGATAGAATGTGAGAACCAAACAGTCATTGGAGAGGCACTCAGAGCCCTGGATTCATTGTTATCTTTGATCTGACTTGCAACGGGTGCTTAAGTAACCACAAGAACCCTTAACAGGTGGCTCACAGTAAAAGGGCTGAGCTCACACTACCACTTGCACTGCTTACCTTTGACCTCTGTACTCAACAAGCCTATATGCAGTGATGTTGGGCACATTTGGCCTGCAATCTCATTGACTGGAGTAGAACTGACTTCAGTGATAAGATCTGTTTCGAACTGAACTGCAACAAAGACATGCTTGGAGATCCTCAGGACAGTGCCAGGATACCAACCTGACTGTCACCTGCCATGGTATGTCAATATGTTAAAACCCATTTTGTTGCCCTTTGTGGCAAGCCATCTTGTGCTTATGTTTCAGCAAGATAGTGCCTACCCACACATGGCAAGAGTTTCTGCTGTTTGTCTTCATGCTTGCCAAACCCTTCTTGGCCAGCAAAGTTGCTGGATCTTTCCCCAATTGAGAAAGTTTGGAGCCTTATGGGCAGGTGTATGTAACCAACTTGGGATTTTGATTATGTTATGTGCTAATTGTGTGGAACCCCTCAGTAAGACAACCAGCAACTATCTATCAATGCCAACTGAATAACTGCTTGCATAAAGGCAGAGGTAGCTCAATGCACTATTGACTTGCTCAATTTGTGATGCTCACTCTCTCTTTCCCGAATATATTATTAAATTTTTGTGAAATTTTAATAATTTGTTTCTCTGTCCATGTGTATCACAACTACTGATTTCCACCCTATCTGGGTAATTCCTTTGAGCTGCGGTGTTTTTCTTTGTCTTAGGGTATATATTAATATTGCACGAGAGTTGTTCATCCTCTGCATTTATCTCTAACCTTAATTTGGGAAGAAATGTTCCACAGGATGCATACGTACAGAAGTACAAGTAACTTCCATACGTCTCACAAGAATAATAAGAATGTTTCCATCCTTGGTATACTGTAGATCTCTCAGAAAATTCACCAGTTTTAATACATTATTACGATTTCAGTGCATCCAGTTTAAATTGTGTGTCCAATATGAGACCTCTCAGAAGCCTCTGTAAGTTGTACAAAACTTACTAACTAAAGTAACTTTTAAAAAGAAATTATGACACCAGCTACAGTCACTAACATCGTCAATATATGAATCTGTTGCACTGAATTACTAACTGACTTAAGTAATGAAAGCCTGGACTAGCTATTGTTTTTCACGTACAGCACTATGTGTTTGAAGAACTTATTCCACATTATAGAATACACAATTTACAAGTCAAGTAATTGTTTTTGTACAGTGTGGAGGTGGTGCTCAAATACATTACTGGTTCACACAAAATTATGATGCCGACTTTCAGTATTCAATTACAGACAACGACTTTTTCATTGGACTCTACTACCAAAAACTAAGAAACAATAGATGAAAAACATCCTAAAAACTTGAAACGAAACCAACAGGTACTATATGTAAGACGAGAAAAGTGAAGACTGCTTAAAACCACTAACTATAAGCACTAGAAGGTGAGCAACACATTTTAATAAAATAATAAACATATTATTACAGTACTGACGAAGTGTTGTGGTCTTTAACATTAAAAAATTTATAATACACAAAAACTGACCAACATTCTGTATATACACTACCTGGACAATATTGTCCAGACCCCACTCTGTACTGTAGAACTGACCACTAGATTTTGCAAGAAGTGGAGCTGCAAGTATAAAAGGAGTACTGTGCTATCACTAGAGAATCAATTACAGTAGAATGGGTCAATCAGGAAAGCTCAGTGATTTCAAATGTGGCCTAGTCATTGGTGTCACCCGAGTAACAAATCCACCAGGGACATTTCAACACTTCTAAAACTGCGCAACTAGACTGTTGGTGAAGCAGCAGCAGGATCAGTAGTAGTAGTAGTAGTAGTAGTAGTAGTAGTAGTAGCAGCAGCAGCGGCAGTAGTATTGTTTATCCATACATCTTTTTTACAAGGATATTGGGAATATCTTGATATTACAATTTAAGGACAACAAAAATAAAGTAATTCACATGCAGTGATTATAAAATGGAAACACAGAAGAACAAACACAGTTAATGCAAGGCCAGGCAGACCACATGTACTTACAGACAGGGACTGTCAATCATTGTGGAGTATGGCTCTAAAAATCTTCATATGCCACATACTTTCCATAGTCAGTGCCAAACTACACTTGAGGTGGTGTTAAGAGCGATGTAACTGGACAGTGGATGACTTGGAATTAGTGATTCGGACTTTTGAATAATGACGCTATACCCTGTGACAGTTCAATGGAAGGGTTTGCGTTTGGTGAATGCCAGGAGGAAAGTTACCTGCCATCATGTGTGGCTGCAACTGTGAAGTGCGGATGAGGTGGTGCTATGGTATGGGGATTTTTGTGGTTAAGCTTTGGTCAGCTTACACAAAAGGCTATGAACACATTTTAAAACACTGTTTACTGCATACATTAAAGGAATATTTTGCAGATGGTGATTGCTTGTATCAGAATGACAAAGTACCCTGTTATGAAGCAGCATCTGCCAGGCAATGGTTAATGGACAATAACATTCCTGAAATTGACTGGCCTGCCATGAATCCCAAACTGACTACAAATGGGACGAGCCAGAACACCGACTTCACTCAAGACGGAAGTGTTCAACATAACTGTCTTCTTTGGTTTTGACTCTTGGGAAATAATGAACTGCCATAGTTCCGCACACATTCAGGCACCTCATTGAATGTATCCCCAGCAGAATTCAAGCCATCATACAGGTGAAGGATGGACACAACCAATATTAATGTCCAATAATAGGTGTCTAGATAGTTTTGATCAGTTAATGTATTTATAAAAACTTGTGATTTGTCATGTACCTCAACTCTTAATGTACACATCCCCTAAGACAGTGGTTTATGCTCTTTCTTCTGTATATTTGAGCCCATGTTTCAAATGAGAGAGAGAGAGAGAGAAAGAAGATCTTGGTACTAGAACTGCACTGCAACATTACATTATACCTGCAGGTCAGAGATTAAAACACACAGCTGTAGATACTTCACGATATTTTATTTTGTTATTAATTGATGTCATGCTTATGGGACAACATATGCAATTTCACAGCTTTCTTCAAACTGTATGTTTTTAACATGTATCAATAAGGTGCAGACATAAAAAGTGAACAGTAACTACAAAAACAATTACATTACAAAGTCTCACTAACAAAACTGTACAATAGGATAGGAGTAGTCATCGATTTTCATAGTCTTGAACAAAGATATTACATAAACAAATACTGGAAGATAAAATTAACTACAATTATAAGGCATATTAGTGGTACAAGAGACCAGTTTACAAAAATTACAAAGCAGCTATCAATTCAACACAAGTAACACAGTAATAAAAATAACTAATTCGAGTATGTAACACTCCAAAATACTATAAAAACCCTAAGTAGTATGGTTTTCCAACTTTTGGTTTGCAAACAGAATGATTTGACTTAATGGTTATCTGTCTGTTCTCTGTGTTGTTCAAATTCCGTGAAAGATTTTACATTAGCATAAAACAATGAAACTGGTAAACATCTTATTATTATTTATTTAATGATAAGGAAAACCTAGGAGGGATACAATACGTAAAACATAAGGGCAGACAACCCATCCCTTCCGGACAAAAGCTAATGCAAATTTCTGATTTGTACTGAGTTTATGTGACACCCACTGCTCATTTCCAAGTAAGTAGAAGCTCACCCTAATTTTTTTTTAACGATTATTCTGTGATGAAGTGAAAAGCACATCAAGTATCCCAGAAGATAACAGAGACACGTAGAAACTAAAGCAGTAGCATGCCTTTACATTAAATGCCGTGTTAACAGTGATTTACAGTGGCTGTCTGTTCTTTTTAAGAACTCTTTTGATATTTTAACAACGATCAGCAATTATGCTTGTATTGTAAACTCACTCTTAATAAATGAATACAACTTCGTCATGTTACAAAACAGAAAATAAATGCTTATGTCTACTTTTATCCTTGCTTCTGCTTCTGTTAACAGGGAATACCTCTTAACCAATATCACAAAAAGCAGATTTGTTGCTTTACAGATTCCAGAAACCTTGAACAATAGATTTGAAGTTAGAAAAAGGCAAATTTTAAACAAATCTTCTAAAAAATATAAACCAAATTTTATTTAACACTGAAAAATTAATTCTTGTTAACATTTACTCTCCAAATTTAACGACATATTCATTTCATTTAAGATATTAAACAGACTGAAGCCATTTCATTACAAATTTTATTCATTATTTTTTGGCCATAAATCTAAGCATACAGGGTGTGGTAGATAAGTAATGAGACTCAGTCTAGAAAAACAAATTTATTGATCCAATTTGTACAAAACGTTAATATTCTTCAAAGTACTCGCCTTGGGCGTCGACACAACGTTGCCAGCACGTTTTCCAAGCTTCATAGGCCCCACTGCAGTCCGTTTGAGTTATCCCAGTTAGTGCCTTCGTGACAGCACGTTGGATGTTCGGAATATCGTTGAAACGATGACCCTTCAGGCATCTTTTGACCTTCGGAAATAGGAAGAAATCAGGACGACTCAAGTCAGGGCTGTATGGTGGCTGTGGCAAAACTTCAACTCCAATTCGGGTCAAGTAGGAGGTCACGAGGAACGCTGTGTGCGCCGGAGCGTTGTCGTGGTGGAGACGCCAGCATTGAGCAAGGTCCTGTCGCTTCCGTTTGACGGCTCTGTGCAATCGCTGAAGGACTTCTTTGTAGAATTCGGCATTGACAGTCTTCCCCTGAGGGACAAACTCTTTGTTAATTAACCCCCGCTTGTCGAAAAACACAATCAGCATTGTCTCGATGCGGGACTTTGACATTCTCGCTTTCTTCGGCCGCGGGGATGCCGGTGTGTGCCACTCCGAGCTCTGGGCTTTCGTCTCCGGGTCGTACTGGAATGTCCACGATTCGTCGCCTGTTACTACGTTGTCTAAAAAGTGTGGATTATTTTCCAAATCATTCAACATCTCACGGCAAACGTCCACTCGTTCTTGCTTTTGTTCGGCGGTGAGCACTCTGTGAACCAATTTTGCGCAAACTTTCCTCATCATCAAATCTTGCGTAACAATTTGGTGAACCGCAAATTTATTCACGGAGACCTCATCGGCGATCATTTTGAGACTTAAACGACGGTCGGAGTCCAGGAGTTCTTTCACTTTGGCCACCGTTTCATCCACACGACTCGTTGAAGGGCGTCCAGATCGTTCCATGTCTTCAACGGATTCCCTCCCGTTTTTAAATTCATTAAACCACCGGAACACTTGAGCTCTTGATAGGGAGTCTTCTTTGTAGGCCTCCGTAATCATAGCAAAAGTTTCCGAAGCAGTTTTGCCCAAGCGAAAGCAAAATTTGATTGCATACCGCTGTTCTATCGAGCGATCCATCTTCAGCGTTTTCACAAGTGTCACGGGCACACAAACAACGTAATACGCGAAGCTCGACCCTCACTGCACCAGAGCTCCGACACGACTGCGAACCGGTTCTATTGTTAGCTCAGATCCCCCACCACGTGACGTAAAGGTGGAGACCGCCCTGCGAGCGACTGGGGCGCCGCGCAGCGGCCAGTCACATTACTTATCTACCACACCCTGTATATTATCTGAGTGTACAAACTTGGCAAAACTATTAACATATTTGTGATTTTAGTGGCATCACTCTTCTTTTAGAGAAACAATATAAGGTGAAAGAAAAATATTGTGTACACCATATGTTAGCTGCATTTATAATATATTCTTTTACTTAATTTATTGTAATATATATTAAGTATACAGAAAATATTCAGTGTGGTCACAACAGGCATACAAAATATAGTCAAAAAGTCACTGCTTTCATTTTTTGTCAATCTAGTTCATAGTTCATCGGAGAGAAATATTGCATTTCATGTTGTATATCTTCATGGTTACATAGTAAAATACCTTGCCCCTGTACGGGTAGGAAAGTGATATTTCCTGTTGGCCACCACAACAAACACTAGGCAACACAATTACAAAGTCTCCTACATAAGAGTGAGCAATAGTGGGAGACACTAACAGCGTCTTGTGCCAGCTCTGTTGATGCAAGTTCAGGTCCAAATGTGCATGAAATAATTTTTAATTAACCAAATAGTCTGTCCTACACTAATTTTAAAAACACTGTAAAGGTCAAAGAGTCCCTGTAACAGCACAGTATACAACACACTTTGCACACAAATCCTGTCAGGTGCATACTCCACGCACATTGTTAGCACAAAATGGCAAACAAATGTTCACTGAGGAAGTGTCGGACACTGATGGCAACCATGTAGTCAACTCAATATATTGAAGATTTTTCTCCGAGGCAAATGGCACACAGCTGACTTTTTTGTGAACAACAGATGTAAATTCCATTCAAGTTCATCATCAGTTCATCATCAACGCCTTCACTTCATGCAGCAGGCTGTACAGCCTGTTCCAGAAACCATCTTGCCCTCTGATGTCAAACACTTTGCTGCCCACTGGTGTCTGTAGTTCATGGAGATTTTAGGCAGACGATCTTGCTGCATTCTTTGTAAATGCTTTGCATTTCTTTCTTTTTTTTTTTAAATTTTGCTTACCAAATTGAAAATATGTAGCTCCTGTATTATTTTTGTGTTTTGTATTTGCTCTGTATTGCATTTGTGTGCTCTATTTATTCTACACTGGCTGCATCCAAAAAGGACAAACACATGCCACAGAGCTTATGAATGGATCAAACTAGTATCTCAGCAATCCACCACACCACACCACCACGAAGTGCTAGAAGATTGGATATTCCAAAGGGACCTCAGTAGCGAGTCCAACACACTTGCAAAACAGTGCCTGCAATTTGACATTTAATGCTTCGAGAATTTACTGATAATAAGCTGTTTGTTCAATATTGTGAATGCTGTTAATGCCATAGTTTGCAGCTGTGAAAGAACATTTGCATCTTAATTCTGATGTTTTTTGCAGGTGAAAGATGTATCCTGATGATAAACTGAAGCACTGCACAAGAAGAAACTGGAATGTGTTAGTCCATCAGTCAAGGATGTTATGTGTTTATTCTTGCAGGCACAAATCATATTCACTATTTGTACGATGTGCATATGTATGTATGCATGCACTGGTGTGGCATTGTGTCTCTTCCTTGGTTTCAATCTTACACGTCCAGCAACAGCTATAAAACGCAAAGTTTTTATGGTCTCAAAAAAATATTTTCAGCCCAGGGGTTTGAGGACATTTATAGTTGCTAAGCATAAGCTGCTCACTGTCAACTGTGTCTATTTTTCACAGTTTCACTTTATGACAATTATTGTTTTCAGAGTTGCTGCTAGGAAAATAGTTAAATTTGCTGCTGTTGTCAATATCTCTGCACGATGGCCAGCATGGAGCTCCTGGAGTAAAGGTAGTGAAAGTCATCTGTATATCTTATCTTTTGTTGACTGAAGGTTATGTGGACATCTCATGGGAGATTAGCACCAGCTTCTGCTCCACATACAATAATGGTCAGGATATCTTCTCCATGTCCAAGGGTTTCATCCAGCCTGCTACAGATTTGACATACACTGTTGGTGGCTCCAACTGTTGGCTATGGCACCGACAAACAGCTTCAGCATAAAAGAACATACAAACTCAAAATACTGTCATCTGTGCATGTAAGATCTTGATTAGGGTTGTTGGTCTGCCTGGTAACTATAAAACCAATTAGTGACACCATGTTATAGCTGTAACTTGTGGTGAAGTGAAATGTCACAGAATGTGACTTACGCAACTTACGGAAAAGTGAACATGACCAAAACTTGTCTTTTGGTGGAAAGACAGACTAACAAAATCTGTAACAAGTATGACAAAAAGTAAACTCAAATGTCAGAAGTGAAATAATCAATACATGAGATGTAGATGTACAGAGTTTCTTAGAAAAAAAAAAAGAAAGAATAAACACAAAGAAAGTAATTTGTCAATTTGAAGATTAGCTGTACCATTATCAACTGTGTACAAAGTGACATTACCTGATAGTCTTGCTAGTTAACGAGAAATGGATGCCTACCAGTAGTTAAGGATATCACTAAGATATTATATGTAAGTGTGTGTCTCTACACAGTTAGTAACACAGGAACAAACTGTAACAAAAGGGATGCTGATGTCCAGCAGCTAATTTTTTGTAAAGCAGTGAACCAGTGCTTAGGACAGGAGACAAATCCACATATGAGTTAATTTTTACACCTCTTGCTAATGCACAAGTGTGTATCAATCAGCTGCCCCTTTGTCATCATGGTCTCAGTAGGTACATTACAGTTATCTGTATTGAGGATGGTTAATACAAAATGCTATAAAATATCTACAAGTCTTATCAAGCAGCAAATGATCAGCAGATGCATATAAATTTATTTAGTATCATGTTATTGACAGATAAACATTATCGTTTACATAATTGATGTTGCTACATTACCAGAGTGTGCATTTTATATACTTTGGGTCAGCTCTGCCATATTGACTCAAATCATTTTACTATGGAAGCTGCAAGAGTAAATGTTAACCTACACTCTACTATAACAGCACCTACGCGAGCACCAATGGACTTCTTTCTGTGTACTGATATAAAATCTTAAAAACAAGAAAAAAAATATGCAAGCTACTTGTTGGTGCCTTGATGCTTGCACTGTAACAGCCAGCTAGTGTAAACAAGATTACAAAAGAGTGTACACATTCTAACATTACAAATTTACTGTTGCTAAACTGTTATTTAGCATGTTAAATGGATTTTAAGTAATAAACAAGAATTTGTAACATGACTGAATACAGAAAATTGATCTTAAAACAACTAATTGCAACAAATGGAAATTAACAAACTAAAATTAGTTAGTATTAACAAGTATAATTGATGTCCAAAAACAAAACAACCTGTATTATTGATCTACACTTTTTGGCTGTTCAGGAATCACAGACTTTTCTTACACGATACATACAATTTGCTTGTAAATAAAAGTAAAAATTTAATTTATCACTAAATTAGATAACAGAATTAAGTGTACATATAGCATCGTCTAATGCTAAAATGGTTAATTTGCAGTGCATATTGCTGATTTCCTCTTGTTACACTATTCATTTTCTACTCTAAGATCTTGTAAGAGTCTAAAGATGACTACAGGATATGCAGAGTTATACAAAGCACACGAAGGACACAATCACTTTCACTAAATGTTTCAAAACTAATTGATCCTGATTCTTTTAAAACAAACCAAGATCGGTATCCAAACATATGAGACAATTTTTGTACCATTATTCACACAAAAATATGTACTATCTATAACCCCTTTCACTTATAGTATTTCAAAGTATTATATAAATAGCATATTTTCCCATAACATTTGTCATTACAAACCTATATACTACCATTCCCATCCCAGAAACATTAAAATCATCAGGTCAAACCTAATAAAACATCAAAAATATCATTGCCCGAAAATATTGAATTCATGGACCTCCTTTAACTAGTACTAAACTACAACTATTTTACATTTAATAATAAAATCTACATGTAACAGAGGCCTTGAAATGGGCTCAAACATAGATGGTACAATTGCCAATACATATATTAACCACCTTGAGCACAAAACTCTTGCTAAAAAATCAAGCTCTATGGATAAAATCATTTACTGTAATAGTTATGTTGATGATACATTACTTCTAGTAGATGGTGACACAAATGATATTAACAACATACTCGACACTCTCAATAAAAAGATAGGAATATAAAATTCACAGTGGAATATGAGAGCAATGGTAGCATCAATTTCCTTGTACTAAACATCAGTAAACAACTCACACAGCTTCAAAGTTTACAGGAAGTCAACAGCAACAGATACCACAACACAGAGCTCATCCGGTCACCCCACAACACACAAACTTGCTGCATACAGAACACTAGTTAACACAGTCAACTATATACAATGGATAAATGTGCACATCTTGATAAGCTGAGCATAATAAAATAAATAGCTTCAGCAAATCGCCATGATGAAGTATTAATTGATAACCTTACGCAAAAACAGAAAAACAATGATAAACCACCTTACCTACATGAAAAAAAAAAATATATCTAAAAACAAAGATGATGTGACTTACCAAATGAAAGTGCTGGCAGGTCGACAGACACACAAACGAACACAAACATACACACAAAATTCAAGCTTTCGCAACAAACTGTTGCCTCATCAGGAAAGAGGGAAGGAGAGGGAAAGACGAAAGGATGTGGGTTTTAAGGGAGAAGGTAAGGAGTCATTCCAATCCCGGGAGCGGAAAGACTTACCTTAGGGGGGAAAAAAGGACTGGTATACACTCGCGCACACACACACATATCCATCCACACATATACAGACACAGGTGTCTGTATACAATGGATACAGGTGTCTGTATATGTGTGGATGGATATGTGTGTGTGTGCGCGCGAGTGTATACCAGGCCTTTTTTCCCCCCTAAGGTAAGTCTTTCCGCTCCCGGGATTGGAATGACTCCTTACCTTCTCCCTTAAAACCCACATCCTTTCGTCTTTCCCTCTCCTTCCCTCTTTCCTGATGAGGCAACAGTTTGTTGCGAAAGCTTGAATTTTGTGTGTATGTTTGTGTTCGTTTGTGTGTCTGTCAACCTGCCAGCACTTTCATTTGGTAAGTCACATCATCTTTATATATAATGCCTGCAGATCCCTTTATATAGGCCAAACAGAGAGAGACTTCCAAACAAGACATAATGAACACATAAATGCTTACCACACTAACAATTACAATGGATCAGCAATAGCCACCCACATAAAAGACACAGGCCACCCATTCCATGATATTGCAAATGATCATATATTATATAAAAAAGATAAGGGACACCAATGAACTTACATGAAGAACTGGAAATCTTCATTCATGGTACAGCACATGGAGGTGTATTATTAAGTGATAAGCTTGAAAGTAATAATGTTAACTTCTTCAAAAACTTCTCTAACATTAAATGTTTATTTCACTGACAATAGTTTTCATTAAGTATCCATGTAACATTCTCCATATTGCCAATACAGCTACATAAAAGTTTTCATCTTCACTACACGTATATATTACTGTCTTTGAAATTGTAACTACTATAGCTCAGATTTTATAGCTCGCTTTAAAGTTGCAAACAGTCTTTGAAACTGGAAGTAGTTTATCTTAGATTTTAAAACTCTTCTGAAAGTTGTAAACAGACGTTTGTGAAAAAGCTAAGTTGTGATTTACCTTTTACCTGTTACTGTGCTCTGTATGCCAGAAAATGAAATTGCCAACAAAAATTTAAGTAAACGTATTAATATATATTACCTAATCATGCTATTCACATAATGTACACACTGTAACAGATTTATCCTTCTACACAGGTTTATTTTTCGATTCTTAACCCCAGTGGCACACACTGCTAAATGTACAGATATGATAAGCCAGAAAACAACTGTATGGTGTACAATCTTAACTGTATTATAATGGACCTGGCATCTCCACGTACAAACGTCACTGTAATCGACTCAAACCAACATCTACATAGATAAGACTACACAAAACATGGGATGCATCTCAACGCAAAAGGAAAACAGAAGGTATGCAAAATTATCACTACTTCTGCTAGGTGCACATGGAGGGCAACATTGACAAAGGTAGCTACCTCCTCAGTGTAAACTGCAGTCATATGATGACACCGGTTTTGGGACAGGGTGTTCATATGATAAACAGAAGTGACACTGTTATCCAGTCCACTTCTCAGCAGAGAAGAAAGTCACCAGAAACTGTCAGAGCACCAACTACACATATAAACAGAAGTGAAACCATTATCCCGTCCACTTCCCAGCAAAGAAGAAAGTCTCCAGGAACTGTCAGCACATAATGTCATGTTGTCATCTCCAGGTCAAGTGGGTCAGTTAAAAGGAAGTTTTCAGTCACTGAATAAGAACATTCGAAGAGCAGATGATTTAAATGTAAGTGTTCAGCCAGTGAGTGTAAGCAATCAAGCTGTAAAAGTGAGAAAAACAAGTACGCAAGACATGAGTGAAAACAAACAAGCTACTGTATGTGCATCTTCTAGAGTGAGATAAGTTCCACAGAGGAGCAGTGATTTTTTATGGATGGCACCAGGGAAATCATCTCGTCATCATCTGGATCCAACACAATCAAGAAGCTAGCCAGAGATGTAAGTACACAACCAAGAAGTGACAGAAGACCGTACAAGAAAAGTGAACAAACTGATATACTGCTACAGCGGAATCGAGACCTACCCCTTTGTGAGGATGACTCATTATTATTTGTACATATAAATATCAGGTCATTAAGAAACAAAACTGATGACCTGAGTTTTTTGTTAGGAGTGAACAAGAAAATTATATTATGTATCAATGAACACTGGTTAAGTGAAGACCAACTGCAGTTATATGTAGACCAACACACAACTATGGGGGAGCCTCTATATATGTTAGTAGTGGTATAGACTTTGATTACAGCGCCCTTAGTGTTAATGATTACTGTATAGAAAATGTACTGGAAATAGCACCAATGTTACTGCCCATGTTAAAACTCATAATTGTGTCTGTAAACCGCACACCTGATAATGATGTTGAAGTACTTGCACAGGCCTTACTGAAACTAATACTACACCTCGATAAGTGGCCTAAATATAGGATTTTAATTTTTGGTGACATAAATATTGATATAAGGCAGAATACACCTAAACAACTTAATCTTCTGAATATGCTAAGATCACATGACCTGCACTGGATTAATGAAAACCCAACAAGACAGTCTGCCTGCGTTGATAATGTAACCACAAATGTTGAGACAAATCGGTATGAACTAGGGCTATTCAATATTCATTTTTTATCAGACTATAAAGGTATTTGGTTAAAATTGATAACAAAAGAGCCAGCATCTGTCTCCAATAAAATGAAGTACATTAGGCTTTTGAATGAAGCGAACATTGATAACTACAGAACACAAAGATGACAAACTGGAATTACATTCTGCTGGAAAGTGATCATATTGAAAAAGCGTTTACATTATTCATTAGTGCATTGTCAGATACATTTAAAACTTGCTGCCCTAAAGTAATGAGAAAAAAATACGGGAACTATGAGGAAACATGGTCTCACATCAGCACGTAAGTGGTTCACACCTGACCTACAAAGGCTCAGAACTCTGTTAATAATTTCCTATGACAAATCAAAAAATAGTGAAGCTGAAAAAGCAAACTACCTAAGTTTGAGGAACAAATACAAGGCAGAAATTAGGTTAAGCAAGTGCGAGGCAAATGATTATATTAGTAAGTCCCAAAATAAATGCAAAGCAGCCTGGACTGTTATCAAGACTCATCTGGGTAGAAATAAAGATATTAACAAAAATAATTCATCTGATGCTTGTATCACACCGGATGATTTCAACACCTTCTTCATTAATGCTGCCAGTATGAATAACAGTGCTGCAAATGAACATATCCATAAATGTAACAAGAACCGTATCTCAAATAATAGAAATTCATTTCTACAAAATTTTGAGGATATGGTAGCTGTGTTTAAATGGAAAGAAGTAAAAGTAACAGATATTAAAACTGCAATACCTAAATTAAGGTACTCAAAATCAGAAGACATTTATGGTCTCTCCAATTTTATAATAAAAAATAGCAGATATAATAGCACATCCACTCTGTTCTCTTATGAACTGGATGTTTGTCAGTGGCTGTTTCCCTTCATCCTTAAAAATGGCAGTCGTTACTCCACTGCACAAGAAAGGTGACAAGTCTTGTCCTAATAATTACCGTCCAATCTCCCTTGTACCAATCATATCAAAAGTAGTGGAATATTGCATACAGCTCCAAATCAGTCAACATCTGCTGTGAATAATATTCTTGGCGAATCTCAGTATGGCTTCAGGTCCGGCCTACCAACGGCAAAAGCAGTTGAAGATGTTGTTTCATATATATTGTCATATTTCGAATCAGGATCATCAGTTAATGCCACTCTTGTGGACCGCAGCAAGGCATTCGACTGTCAGTCACAGGATACTACCAGAAAAACTGCACTGCTATGGTATTAGAGGCTCAGAACTATCTCTGATCAGATCATATCTGAGCGACAGAAAACAAATTGTGTATTTTAACAATATGAGGTCAAATGTCTTGGATATCATGCAGGGTGTACCACAAGGCTCTGTGTTTGGACCTTTACTTTTTATGATATATGTAAATGACTTGCCCAGCACCATGTTATGTAAATCCACACTCTATGCAGATGATACAACATTTTTTTTCCAGCAGGGAAAGATTTTGGAAAATTAAACGAGGAAAGTGAGGCTCATCTCAGAGCAGCCATCAAGTGGTTCCAACTCAATGACTTGTAAATAAATCAGGATAAAACTGTAAATATTCTCTTTAGCTTGTGTGTTAAGAGTGATAAGATTGATTGTGTCTCAGCTAAACTACTTGGGACCCATCTTTGTACTAAGTTAGCTCATGTGACATATTTGTTAGGTAAACTAAGGTCATGTGTTAGTGGTAAGTTATTACTCAATGCATACTATGCCTTTTTCCACACCCATTTAACATATGCCACTTTGTTGTGGCGAAAGTCACCCGGTGCAAAACAAGTTTCCATTTGGCAAAACAAGGCAGTCAGATGCATCCATGGAGTCAGAAATAACAAGTCTTGTAGACCATATTTAAAAAGTCTAAAAATACTAACAGTTGCGGCCCTCTTTATACTAAGTTGTCTGATACACACGAAAGGAAACCAACACAGTCACAAACTACGGCAATCTATCCATCACCATGACACACGTATAAAACAGCAAATTGACATGCCAGTTGCTAGACTAAAGGAAACTCAAGATAGTTACAGGTACATGTTGCCAATAGAGGCACATAATGTGTCACTGAAAGAGTTTAAAAGTGTCACAAAGAAATGGCTTAGAGATAAAGCTTTTTATACAATAGAAGAGTTTATAATGTGCACTAAAGATGATCTTAAGTACCGGTACTAATATAGTTTCACTTAGATTAAACTTATACATGTAAATATAATGCAAATACCTTGTGCAGCATCAACGACAAATTTTTGTATCTTATTAGACAATAATGATCTACAATATATTACACCACTTCTGTTAGTTATGTAAACTGTATATGTACACAAATGACGACATCAATTGCAATTTTTAACGGCTAAAGATGGATAATAAAATAAAACTCATAACTGGCACACACTACTAATGTACATAACCTATCAGGTGATGTATAAATAACCGTATAATTCACCTGATAATGGGAGCATGTTGCCACAATGCACTGTGCTTTAAAATATTAGTAAAAAGTGACTGTAGCTGTAAAAAATTATTCCACGTAATCTTATAATACAATCGCAGACCTCAAACAACATCCATATAACATGGATAAATTTAAATATAACAAATTTGTACAGGTGAAACATATGTTACTGATATGACAATTAGACAGTGGAACAACCTGTGGAATGAAAATATTTTGCATAAAATTTGTCATTTGAAAAGTTTAAAAAATTTATCACAGTAAG
Source organism: Schistocerca nitens (assembly GCF_023898315.1). Classification (NCBI taxonomy): domain Eukaryota; kingdom Metazoa; phylum Arthropoda; class Insecta; order Orthoptera; family Acrididae; genus Schistocerca; species Schistocerca nitens. Next base: position 600,985,461 of record NC_064619.1, on the reverse strand, counting down.
TTTAACAGGAGTAATTTGTATCAGACCACTTATGCTATTTTTCATATTATTTCATCCAATTATGTGCATCTTAGGAACATTACAAACACAGGAATAACAATAAAACCGACTTTTGAATATTTCTAGGAGTAATTCATTACATCCATTCGCAGACTTTCATGCTCTGCTTAATACACTGATGTTTCACACATCTACCTTTAAATTCTTTTAAATGTTGCATAAAGAAATAGTGGATACAGTTGGACAGAACACAGAGTCTCTTGAGTCACAAAACATCTCAATAATCTAGCATCACTGCTTCAGCAGTCTGCAGAATAGGAACCTTCAACTGAACAAAATATAATATAAAAAACTGAAAAAGTTCTGTCATAGCATTTGTTGTGTAGATACGTTAAATAGTGTCATCAAAAATTTTAAACATCACCTGCCCTATCACAACATGAGGTGGTTGCATCACAATAATGAGCATTGTCACATTGCAATTTTCATTAATCATTTTTGGCCAGTAAGCCTCTTAATTCACTACTAAGCCTCCTAATTAACCCGACTGCAGTCCTTGTAACTCTTTTTCTTTAAAAGATTGAAAAAACATCAAGGGACATCTCTTTGGGGCCCTGGAAAACATTCAAATGGCTGTAAGCAACCAGCAAAAGGTTATTTCAGTATCTGAGTTCCAACACTGCCAGGAAGAGTGGAAAAACCATCTCCAGCACTGTGTGGCTTTCTAAAGCAAATACTTCAAAGGATAGAATGTTCAACATTAACATTACTGGAATAAAACACGTGGAAAAAATTAATCTCATTACTTTATTTACAAACCTCCCCATAGTGAGCATCACATCACAACCAACACTTGCTGCCAATCTGCAGACTCCTCAGAAGTATGTGAAAATTTCAATGGCTGATGCTGAAACTCCATTAGTATTCCATCAGTACTCAAAATGCCTGAAACATGTCAAAGTGCTGAATACCTGGCAGTAGTCAAAGTCTTCCACAGTAAACAATGGAAAAATCCAGGCACAACAAAGAGACTGTGAAAAACAAGTAAACTTTCGGCCAAAATGGCCTTCTGAATTAGACAACACACACACACACACACACACACACACACACACACACACACACACACACACACACACACACACACACACACACACGGAAATGAAACTCACAAAGAGATGACCTTGTCTATGGCTGACCTCGGCAGCTAGAAACAGTGGTCGTGTGTGTGTGTGTGTGTGTGTGTGTGTGTGTGTGTGTGTGTGTGTGTGTAGTGTTTGCACAAGTGTGTGCATGTGTGTGTACGTTGCCTAGTTCAGAAGAAAGCTTTCTTGTCTGATGGTCCTTTTGTTGTGCCTATCTGCAACTCAACATCTCCACTGTATGCTGAGTAGCGATATATCTTTTTCATAAAATTGTCATGAACAGTAATCATGGCTGTTTATCAGCTAGCCCCATCCCAAAATCTAGAAGCAGTTGCCTTGAATGAGGATTTAGTACATCTTTTATAGGCTGCAAGAAAAGGCAATGTGGTTCCACATGGACATTAATGAAGGGAGCCCTAATTTTAATGGTATAATTAGGCCATCTAATCTCTGCAGCAGATAAATATTATCTAATTTTAACAATGTTTTGAGAGTTGAAAAGGAATTTCCCAATTAATTTTCCTTAAGAGTTATTGATTAAGGGGGTTTCATTGTGATGAAACGGGCTATATATGAAGATGCTGCCATTAAAAATTCCCCACAGCCCAAGCCAAGAAGCTGCAAGCATAATACTGGAAGAGTTAATGTGTTTTTTTTCCTCTTTAGTAATGCCATCAGAAACTACAAAGCAGAAATGTTTGTTAGTGGTAGATCAAAGCCTCAAGCAGGGGTGGTCACCCCACAGCCCGCTAATCTTTAGCCCGCGAAACTGGAGAGTTAATTTGGAGTTGGAACGGCTGCTTGGGTTGGGTGCAGGGGCTCATATTGGTGTGGTTCCTGTTGATTATCTCAGTAGGTGGGACTATACCAGGCACGGCCTACATCTCAACAGGAAAGGGAAGGGGAAACTGGCTGGGGTAATAGCAGGAAATTTAAGGGGGGAGGCACTGCCATGAAAGGTAAAATACCAGTGGTTACAAGTGTTGGAGCAGCACCTTTTTTAGGATAGGTAAAACAGAAAGATGTCAAGTTCTACGAGAGGTCAGGATTGAAACAAATCTTCAGTTTAGGAAAGAAATTAAAAAGCACAATTCTAGCACATTGGATCACCAATCACAGCTGTCAATTATAAATTTTCACCAATCACCAGAAATTTTATCTCCACCAAGTTGTATCTCAGTCCTAGGTAATTGCATTGATGAAAAAGTCACCCAACCCAGTTGACATAATCTGCCTCTCTGAACGCCATGTGACCACTGGTATAGGAACTAGGCCTAATCACAATGAGAAACTCAGACAGGAGAGTACTGCAAATGTTAGAATAAGGAAAGGTTCTCATAAAAGTATAAATAAAAACAATGTAAGTATATTTCATCAAAATATTGGGAGTTTAAAGAATAAAGTAGATGAGCTTCTGGTTTGTTTAGAAGATTTAGAAGCTGAGAATGAAATAGATATACTATGCCTGTCTGAGCATCACATTGTTACTGATATGGATAAGGTAAATGTAAGTGGATATAAGCTCTCTGCACATGTAATGAGAGAAAATATGGAGAAAGAATATATGTCAAAAGTTATCATTGTGCAAAAAGTATAGAAACAAAAAAGTTTTGTGTAGAGAAACATATAGAAGCATGTGCCTGTGAGCTTAAATTAAATAAAGGCACATTTATAATTTTAACTGTATATAGGTCCCCATCAGGAAATTTTCATCTATTTCTGAAAAATTCGGACTCCTTGTTGTGCTATCTGTCAGACAGGGGGAAGCAAATTATTATTTGTGGGGACTTCAATGTAGATTCTCTGAAAGAGGGTAATAGGAAAAATGACCTTGAAGTATTACTCGGTTCTTTCAATTTGACACCCGTTATTGATTTTCCTACTCGGGTGGTAAAGGATAGCAGCTCACTGATAGATAACTTCTTTATAGACCAAGATAAGTTTAACCAGATAAATGCTCAGCCTGTTGAGAATGGTCTTTTTGATCATGGTGCACAGCTAGTTACAATATATGACATAGCTCCATTCAGCAATACTAAACAGTCCTCCAAAGTAGTACGTTCAGTCAACGATTTAACAATTGCAAATTTCAGGGAAAGCCTACAGCAGTTAGACTGGGATGAGGTGTACCGTGAACCTGATGCCAATTTAAAATATAATTTATTTCATGACATTTTTGTAAATGCATTTGAAAACTGCTTCCCCAAGAAAATAGTTAAATATACTCGTAAGAAACCTTGTAACAAACCATGGCTTACTAAGGGTATAAAAATATCTTGTAACCGGAAAAGGGAAATGTATCTGACAGCAAGAAAGAGTAGTGACACAGAAACTACCAAACATTATAAAAACTACTGTGTTATATTAAGAAAAGTTATTAAAAAATCCAGGAGTATGTGTATCATGTCTGAAATCAGCAACTCTGATAATAAAATTAAAACAATTTGGAATATTATTAAAAGAGAAACAGGTCAACCAAGAGCAGAGGAGGACAGTATTACCATCAAATTGAATGAAAACTTTACGAACAAAAAGTCAGAAGCTGAAAATATTTTTAATAATCATTTTCTAAATGTTGTGGATATAGTAGGATCCAGGTGTTCGTTAGAAGATGCTAGGCTGTTAATGGAATAGGCCATACCTATGCAATTTGAGACAATTGAAATCTCACTCACTTCTCCCTCCGAAATTAGGAAAATAATAAACTTGCTTAAAAGCAAAAACTCACATGGAATTGATGGCATTTTCAGCAAAATACTAAAAGCTTGTTCTCAACAGATAAGTAAGATTCTCAGCCACCTGTGTAATAGCTCTCTGGAACAGGGCATTTTCCCTGATAGACTGAAATATGCTATTGTTGTACCTTTGCATAAAAAGGGGGATAGATCTGATGTCAACAGTTACCGTCCACTCTCCCTTCTAACAGCTTTATCCAAAATTTTTGAGAAAGTAATGTATTCAAGAGTAGCTTCACATATCTGTAAAAATGAAGTACTAACAAAATGTCAGTTTGGTTTCCAGAAAGGTTTTTCCACAGAAAATGCCATATATGCTTTCACCAGTCAAATTTTGAATGATCTGAATAACCGAACACCACCCATTGGGATTTTTTGTGATCTCTCAAAGGCTTTTGATTGTGTAAATCATGGAATTCTGTTAGACAAGCTCAAGTCTTGTGGCATGAGTGGGACAGTGCACAAATGGTTTAATTCGTACCTAACTGGAAGAGTGCAGAAAGTTGAAATAAGTAGTTCTCATAACATGCAAAGATCAGCACATTCCTCAAACTGGGGAACTATCAAGAATGGGGTTCCACAAGGGTCAATCTTGGGTCCTTTGTGTTTCTTATTATATATTAATGACTTGCCATTCTATATTCATGAAGAGGCAAAGTTAGTTCTCTTTGCTGATGATACAAGTATAGTAATCACACCTGACAAACAAGAATTAACTGATGAAATTGTCAATACTGTCTTTCAGAAAATTACTAAGTGGTTCCTTGTAAACGGACTCTCACTGAAGTTTGATAAGACACAGTACATACAGTTCCGTACAGTGAAGGGTATGACGCCATTAATAAATATAGACCTTAATCAGAAGCATATAGCTAAGGTAGAATATTCCAAATTTTTAGGTGTGTCCATTGATGAGAGATTAAATTGGAAGAAACACATTGATGATCTGCTGAAACGTTTGAGTTCAGCTACTTATGCAATAAGGGTCATTGCAAATTTTGGTGATAAACATCTTAGTAAATTAGCTTACTACGCCTATTTTCACTCATTGCTTTCATATGGCATCATATTTTGGGGTAATTCATCACTGAGGAATAAAGTATTTATTGCACAAAAGCGTGTAATCAGAATAATAGCTGGAGTCCACCCAAGATCATCCTGCAGACATTTATTTAAGGATCTAGGGATATTCACAGTAGCTTCTCAGTATATATACTCTCTTATGAAATTTGTTATTAACAACCAAACCCAATTCAAAAGTAATAGCAGTGTGCATAACTACAATACTAGGAGAAAGGATGATCTTCACTATTCAAGATTAAATCTAACTTTGGCACAGAAAGGGGTGAATTATACTGGCACTAAAGTCTTTGGTCACTTACCAAATAGTATCAAAAGTCTGACAGATAACCAACAAGTATTTAAGAAGAAATTAAAAGAATTTATGAATGACAACTCCTTCTACTCAATAGAGGAATTTTTAGATATAAATTAAGGAAAAAAGAAAAAAGAAAACAAAAATATTAAAAAATAAAAAAATAAAAATAAAAAATAAAGAAAAACAAAAAAGCACAAAAAATAAAGTTGTTATATTAACTTAAGTATGTTGTTAAATTAACCTAATTATGTCATGTATTGGAAAATTCGACTCGTTCCACATCATTACGAAACATCGTATTCATGATCCATGGAACTAGTATTAAACTAATCTAATCTAATCTGTCTCATATGAAAGAAGTTTTAGGCAGTACCCTTGAAGATGAGCTTGTCGATTATCATCTTGCAATGGAGGCTTTGGTTTTTGTGCTTACTCATCGTGACCTGAGGAGAAAGGCTGTTTAGCTGGCAGAGAACAATGGCTTTGAACATCCTTTCAATAATGACACCACTGGAAGAAAGTGGGTTAGACATTTTTTAAAACGTCATCATGCTAAATTATCAGAAAGGAAACCTACTGGTACATCTTACAGCAGCGCCTCTGGTTTCACTAGAGAAAATACACAGAATTCCTGCAAACTTATAGAGGAAGTTTACGATAAAGGAAAGTTCACCCCCAGACAAAATCTATGATGTGGACGAAAGTGGAATCACTGTTGTACAATCCAAAGTTGCAACAGTAATCGGCCTGAAGTGGAAAAAACAAATAGCTGCTTTAACATCAGCAGAAAGAGGAGTTCTTATGACTATAGTCTGCTGTATGAATGCTGCTGGTTCATTTGTACCTCCTCTGGTAACTTTCCTTCACTAAAATATGAGTGACCAATTGAAGAAAGGGGCACCACCAGGTACAATATTTGCAGTGCATCTTTCTGGTTGGATCCAAACCAATCTATTCACTCAATGGTTCCAATATGTCATTGAAAACACCAATCCTACAAAGGAAAAACCTATGCTACTGATTTTGGATGGGCACTTTAGCCACATACAGAACGTTGACTTAATTGATCTTGTGAGAGCAAATCATGTTACCATAGTGTCACAGCCTCCTCATAGATTGTATAAATTGCAGCCGTTGGATAGGACGTTTACGACTCCTTTGAAAGTCTACTACAGCCAAAAAGTCAGGCAGAGGCTGAGACAAAATAAACAGGCTCTCTGTGCTTATGACATCATGGAGCTATTTGGCAGAGCTTATGTCAGATGTCAAACAGCTCAAATTGCTATCAATGGTTTTAAAGTTACAGGGATATACCCCTTGAACAAGACGCTTTTCTCAGATGCAGAATACAACGATAGAGCAAACAAAAAGCAAGCAACCTCTTTTTGTGAAACCGCTTAGAGACAACCGTTGATATCAGACAATCCAACTAGTTTGGCAAACCAGGCAGAGCCATTCGATCTAAACGAGCCATCAACATCTTTTGCAGATCAGGGGGTTGACTCAACCACCAAGTGGCGCATCACCAGAATTTATCTTGTATACCAAATAGAAGTCCATTCGACATATTTCCAGACCCGCATATCAAAAAGCGGATCTCTACTAGGGGATGAAAAGGTTGTAGCCCTACTGTGATCATTTCCTTGCCCTACAAAACACAACTGGTTAAAACTCAGAAAGTTAAAGAAGAAACAGAAGCTACAAAGCAACAGAGACGTGGTCAAGAACAAAAGAGCAGACGTGGTCGTGGTTCCATATCAGGTCTTCAGGAAAAGGGAAAGCAATGGTAAAAAAGTGACCGTTTCAAGAAAGAGGACGATAAATACAGCAATGAAGATGAACATGCCAGCATCTCTAGTGGAATGCCTGAATTAGATGTCATTCCAGCAGTTACGCCTTCCCAAGATGAAGATGATGCTGAGTGCATCTTCTGTTCCGGGAAATTTTCAGAGGACACAAAAGGAGAGTTGTGGGTCATGTGCTTGATGTGTAGCTTGTGGGTACATACAGAGTATGCAGGGGCTGAAAAAGAATGACATTTGTGACTTCTGCTGCTAAAGGCAATGTATTCATAAATTGTCCGATTTTTGCTTCATTTTGTGATTTTTTCTACTTCAGAATGTGTACTTGGTTTCATTTAAGTATTACTGTGATATCTCTGTGACTCATTTTCATTGCTATTTAAAATATTTTAAAAGGGGGTCCGAATTAGGCACCAATTTTCCAAAAAGAAAAAATGTAAGCTTTTTGTATTATTAGAGTTAGCAAATTATTCCAAACTGTTAAAAGTTTCACTTAAACAAGTTGACAACTAAATGATATATATATATATATATATATTTTTAAAAAGTAAAAACAAACTGGGGGTCCACTTTCGGGTACTTTCCTCTATGGACTGCGCAACTGGATACGTTTGTTGTTCTGTGCCAGTGAGATGAGTGCCGGACAAAGCCAATGCCTCCTGTCATGGGCGTAACCGGAGGGGTTGGGGGGGTTCAACAACCCCCCCCCCCTCCCGCCGAAATTTCAAAGCTACCTCGTTTTCAAACTGCGGCGTAGTGGACGAGGGAATACGGCAGCGAAGAGCCAGAGTTGGCGGCAATATTGCCACCAATGGTTGGACTGTGCCTTAAAGGAATGCGGTTTGTCTGGAGCCCTAGAAATTCTAGGGCATCAGGGCCACCCCAATTTTCACAGATCCGAGAAGTCATTCAATCACACGGCAGCAGCTTACTACTATCATCGGCGTGCCGCTTCCCGGAAACTGCAGAAATTGTTACTGACGTGGTGAGAATTTCTTTTAAATGTTTATTTTAATCTATGTGGAAGAGAAACTACTAGTGTGTGCAATATCATAATCTGTTTCTTTAATGTGTTCTTTCTACATTTACATTTGTATAATTGTGCTCCGCAATGTACGACATGGTAAGTGAGACACTGAAACTGAAGTACCCCATCACCTCCTCCCCGACGGTTCCATTCACGGGCATTACGCGGAAAAATGAAGACAGCTTTTACGCCTCACCAGTTGACCCGACTTCCCTGATAGTTATTATAATGGTCCTCTGAAGATATATACGTTGCACTCTCAGATATCCTTCCGTTATTTTTACTCAGAACTTCTTTGTTCATATTCGGTGATCTTACTGTTTGTTCAACTGTTCGTATCTGACGTGAAATTTTTTTTTTTGCGCGAAAACAAGATCTTCAATGTGACCTACCTCAGATTTCACTTGAGTTCTCCAGTCATCATTCCGTTTGGTCACCAATTCCATTATCGATTTTGAAATGTCTTTGTAACATCACAAACTATTTCTTTTTAATCGGAATCTACATTTCGTTTTTCATGCAACCCTGTGATACGTTTTTCGCACAAAACAAACTGACGATCGATAAATGTAGGACTTATTTCCCACTGTCTGTACCCGTTTTTTTATGCATAATGATCCTTTTAATAATATTTCCTGCATTTATCAACAACAACAGCGGTACAGTTCACCAGAACCAACATGTTTACCATACGTTCTCGTCTTAGTCCTGTCAAAAAACGTTTGTATCTCTTTTTTTCCTTTGCCGTGTCAAATTTACTTCATTCATAACACTTTCACTACAAATAAACCTTTCAGACGTCATGCTGACTCCCTCTGACGAACGTAAGTAAACAATGCTCAGCTGATAACTGTTGCCTTCTCCACTGCCTGATTTATTATTAATGAAAATACAGTGTGCAAGTACAAAACTGAGTGACATTGTTGTAGCCCTAGATTTATATTAACATTCATCTTTTCCTGCAGTTTTCTGCATGATATCTTTCACAATGTTCCATTGCACAGTTCACAAACGCTGCATTCATTCGGCTGGTAAAATCTCGTTTTAGTAGGTCTTGTGTGAAAACCATGCTTCGTGTATCGTGTTACTACATGTCGGGGTTCATACTGTGTCTGTTTACATTCTTCTGTCATTGTGGCATCGGTTGAATAGAAGCAGTGGCTTAGCGTGTGGATTGAGCGCCAAAGGCAATTTAAAAAAAAGAAAGACCCGGTAGAAGGAACACGTTTTCGACAGAGGAGCAACAAAATCCAGAGAATGAGTGTACTGTTTAATAAATGGAACAACAAGAATGTACACTACAAAAAGCCAATGAATGGGAAGTCAAAAATTTACTGTCACTAACCAAGCGCTTTCCATAAAATTGTTAACTGGCGATATTTACTAACATATTGTAAGATATTGCACGTATTATGGCGACGAAACGAGTGTTTACCTAAAGGTGATAAACTAGTCTTTTCTAATGTAGCTTTTCTGCACCGCAAAATGTAATCAAATTGTAAAGTATTCTTTCCCTGTCGATACAGAACTTAATACACGACAGATTTGGTAACCTTGACGTTTTCGATTAAAAGATTAAGTTGAAAGAATTTGAGAGGAACCAGAGAAATGTCTGAAATTTCGGTGGTTTTCTTTTCATCAAGACTGAAGCTCCACTCAGAAATCGGGCAAAGCTTGGATTATGGATATCTGAGGCCTATTCGGGTGATTCAGTTTTCAGAACTCCACAGATTTTTGGATGGCAGAACGCTAATTTTCTTGTCCTAGCACCTGTTGCCAGTCATTTGGTGAGTGTGGTTAACTAAAATTAAATCGGCACACTTCCAATCTGACTAAAATCAGCCGAATAAAATTAATAATAACCTGTCGCATTTTTGCTAATTTTTTTTATTTTAGTGCTTTTTTTATAGGGTCATCTGCATTGCAAAAATGGAGGCAAAGGAAAGAAAAGCTGAGAATCCAAATAAATCTAAGGGCTTGGAATATTGGAAAAAAAATGGTGTTCACAAGCTGGTACATTTAAAGACATCTTCAACTGTCGGACCCGCCATCATAATGTGACGAGTGGAGATAGTGAAGACGTAAAGATTGCTGGGGCGTCATTATCAGAAAGAGCTACAAACGCGGAGGTACTTTTGGCCACTCAGCAGTCGTCTTGCACACTGCCTTCCAGCATCAATCAATCTCCAACATCGAGCGTGGCACTCAGAAGTTTACGTGATGTCTCATCTGCTTCGAATGGTTTTGCTACATTAGACATAGGTTTATATCCAAAATCAAAGTTCACAACTGGATGATCGTCTAAAGGAACAAATTTTAAAAGGCTCTTGGGTACCATCTAATGATTACAAACTTCCTGTTTCGTCGAAACGAAACTTAAGCTTTCAACTGAAATGGCTGGACTCATTCCTTTGCTGTCGTATTCTAATTTAAAAATGGAGCCTTCTGCAAAAATTGTGTCATTATGGGTCGTTCATGTGAAAGCATGGGAAACAATCAGCGATTGGGAAAACTCGTGTGTGACCCTTTTTCAAATTGGAAAAAAGCGTTGGAGGTATTTCAAACACACGCACAAACTTCCTATCACAAGCGAAATTCGGAAATGACAATTTTCTTACAACTGTTTCCTCAAAAGGTGTCTACAGTAATCGAGCAATTGTCTTCAGAGAGAAAACGACAGCAAGAAGACAATAAAAGGAAACTGACGTCCACAGCAAAAGCTATAATTTTTTGTGGTAAACAAGGCATTCCTTTAAGAGGACATACTGACCCTGGACTAGTTTACACATTATTGGAACCTAATGAACGACGGCAACTTTCGAGCGTTACTGCGTTATGTTGGAGATAAACATATTTTGAAACATTTGTCGACAGTTCCAAAGAACGCTCTATATACCAGCCCACGAATTCAAAATGAAATTATTGCTATTTGTGGTGAAATTATACAACGTAAAATAATTGATGAGGTAAAGAAAGCCAGAATATTTAGTATGCTTGCTGATGAAAGTATTGACATTGCACAAGTAGAACAAGTTTCACTTTGCTTACGGTATGTTGATTTGGAGAATGTTAGTCACCATAAAATTAGAGAAATGTTCCTCGAATATATTCCAACTATCGATGTTACTGGATTCGGCCTGGCAAAGCTAATCATTAAAGTACTGAAAACACACGGACTTGACTGTTCCCATGTAGTTGGTCGCGGCAGCTTTGAGTGGTCACTTGCATGCCGCCCAAGTGTATGTTCGTAAGGAATGCGCCCATGCTCTTTATGTACATTGCAGTACACACTCGCTTAACCTTGCAATTGCTGACGCATGTTCACGAGCAGAAATCAGAAATTGCGTGGGGACTTTGCAGTCTGTGGGGGTCTTACTTCAGGCATTCTGCTCAACGCAGTGCCGTATTAAACGACGAAATTCGCGAACTGTTGCCAACTGGACACCAAAAAAATTTGCTTACACTATGTGAAACACGATGGGTCCACAAGCACGAAGCAGTCATCCGTTTCAAGGAAATTTATCCAGCAATTGTCGCCGCCCTCAAAAAACTGTAGTCTATCCATAACAAGGACGTCTAGACAAGCTGTCCAACTGATAAACACACTTCGTTCCTCAAATTTTGTGATGAGTTTAGTGGTCCTTCAAAAGTGATGAGCTACACACTATCGATATAAAAACAGCTGCAAGGACCCAATATAGACCTTATTGCAACATTTCATCATGTTGACAATGTTCTTAACGCGCTAGTTGTTGAGAGTCAATGCTGAAGATGAATTTACAAAGGTTTTTGCAGAAGCAAAGCTAATGTCAGAGGAAAATGATGTTTCGCTGCAGGCGCCACGTCTTACTGAGAAGCAGTTGAACCGCTCTAATACGCCTGCGATGGATGTAATTACATATTACAGAGTGAATTTATTTATTCCATTCCTTGAGCACACAATTCAACAGTTAACTGAAAGATTCACGAAGCACCGCAAATTAATATGTACTCTCTATGGTATACTGCCAGAAAATTTGGATAAAATCACTGACATTGATGAGGCGATATCAATGTATTCGTCACTTCTTCCGGAGAAAAGCACATCAGTAATAAAAGCAGAATTTGACATTTGGAAGGCACAGATGGCTTCGAAGGGAGTTAGTCAAAAATCTGCTTCGGAGTACTTTGATCTGTGAAATTCATAGTTGTTTCCAAACATTTACATACTGCTTCAGATTTTGGTAACAGTACCAGTTTCAACAGCTGCTTCAGAAAGAACATTTTCCAGCTTAAGGAGATTAAAAAATTATCTTAGGAACCCAGTTTCCGAAAATAGGCTCAACGGTTTGGCTCTAATGAACATCCACTATAGCATAGAACTTGATGCGTCCGAAGTCGTGGATTCCTTTTCGAAAAAAGACAAGATGTCTATTAAAGTTTATTCACACTAATTAAGATTTATGCAAATATATACAGTTTAGTACTCTAACTGAAAATCGTCCATAAACGATTTTAAATGGACCTATAATGCTTCCACTTGTCAGTTACGATGGCGACGAGTATAGATATGGTAGTAATTCGCTCCGTAAATTTCGAGTATTTAGCGTCTATAAGGTGCATATTAAGTGACAAAATTGTGTCAAGTGGTATTAGAACATGCTCGGTGATGCATATATGTTATCACTCGCATTGCTTCGCGAAAATAAATCAAGAAAACCTTTCGTGTGCTTGTGGAACAGAGTTTAACGTACGTTTGGCACCAACTGAAATGTACCGTGCAAATCGTGAACTTATAGTACTAGAAACATTGCAGAATGAACTGAAAGCAACAGGAGAACATGTGTAGTTGTTGGAAAATATGATTAAAAGCCTATCTGATCCACCAGTTAAAGAACTCTGACAATTTCAGGAGCACAATGAAACAAAGAAGTGTGCAAAACCTAAATCTGCTTCAAACAATTTTAAAGTTCCGTTAAGAAACAGATTTCAGTGTCTCATTACAGATTGTGAAGTAAAAGAAATGACGAGTCCGGCAACTCGCACCAAGATTATTTATCTGAATTTGCGGGAAGTAAACGCAAAATGTCGGAAAAACTTAACTGCCGCGACGATGCAAATAAAATGACGGAAATAAACTTTAGTAAGCCTACAGTTTTGCTTGCTGACAGCCACGGGAGAGGAGTTGCGGGTATTCTTTGCCTCCACCAAGATATCTCTCTTACAAGTGTTGTGAAACCTGGAGCAGATCTGACAGAAGTTTTAGAAGACTGTATAAACTATAACTGCATGTCGTAAAGTGAATGTATAGTAATAAATGTCGGCGTAAATGATGTGTATAAGAATGAACTGATAGTGGCAAATAGTGTGTTAAGATATGCGCTATGTACATTAGTGAATCAAAACGTGATGGTGGTAGGCATACTACACAGGTATGATCTTGCTGAATCATCTTGTGTGAACAGATAAAAAACAGGATGTACAAAAAGAACTGCAAGGCCACTTCAAATGCATTTTTCCTTAATATTGATGACTTTGAGAGAAATCACTTCACTACACATGGAATGCATTTACATAAATGGGGTAAATCGCTACTCAGCCTGAAGATCAAGGCATTAGTGGAAAGTGTTTCTCCTAGAAGTAAGAAACGTAATCCAATACCACTGCCGATGGTGAAGGAGAGCTGCAATGTATCTTGCTTACCAACTACTCCAGCTGCTGCAGTAACACGACTTTAAGAAACATTGATTGCGGAAGAATCTGTTGGGAGAGAAGCAGGCGTATTAACAGCTACAACAGATGGAACAACACAACAAGGAACAGAGAAAACAGAAACAGCAAAGGTGGCAGCACAATCAACTATAAAAACTATTGTTCCATCAAGTGGTACAGGCATCCATTCTGCAGCAACATCTGAACTACCCACAAGGGGAACCCAGTCATCGAGATCAAGACATGAAGATGAAGGGAAGAGTGTTCAATGAGCATTAGCAGTGTCAAGTGTTGTGGGTAAGCGAAAAACAGTTCCTCCTCTTTGTCTAAACGATTTTTTAGTAGAAGGCACCAAGGAGAAGAAGCCCACAAGGTAAGTAGTGCATGAGATTTAATAGCCCCTCGCCATAATGGTACATCTGTGAGGAAAGACAGGTTTGATCTTAAAATATGCTATCTTCACATTCAAGGAGTGAGGGATAAGGAACTTTTAGCCAATAATCTTGGAATAGAAAATGGGTTTGATATTTTGTGTTTGAGTGAACACTGGTCTACTGAGAGTGCCCTAACATTTGTTAAATTTGATAATTATAATATAGCTAATAGCTACTGCAGAAAATCGCATTTATGAGGTGGTGTAGCAATCTATGTTAACAAGTCACTTAGATGTTCAATCAATAGATTGGATCTAGATTTTTTTGTGTGATGAACTGAACTTTGAAGCTGCTAGTATAGTATAATTATTGGTAATGTCCCTGTACAGATCACCTAAGCGCATCATCAGTATATTTCTAGAGAAACTGGACCAGCTGTTACGTGTACTTGGCAAAACTAGATGGATAAATTATGATATTGTAAAACGTGGTCATTGAATTCAGATTTTGATGTAACAAAACACAAACGTAATGTCACTGAACTTCAAAATCTACTAAGACAATCCAAGTTACACTGTGTCAATAATAGGCCACAAGAGAACAAGCATGCCTTGACAATATTTTCGCGAATTTTAAAACAGACGAATCATGCGATGTGTCGGAGTTTGCACTTTCTGCTCATAGTTCTGTAACCTTAAATTATACAAGTAGCTTCCCTCCTGATAAGACTAGTATAACTAAGCCTGTTCCAAAATTTGTGATCACCAGACCTGTCCCAGATGAAAAAATTCATAGATTTTGTAATTTCCTTGCTGACAGAGACGTTTGGCCACCGTTATGGTGACACACCCTTTATTTTAAGCAACAATTTGCCAGCAAATATACTATTTGATAAGTTTTTTTAAAGTATTTTCGACACACTTTAATAACCGCATTCCAACAAAGAAATTCAAAGTAGACCTAACTGATCGAGTCCTGAAAACTAAAGTTCCAAAAAGACACAATATGTGGTATACAGAACAGTTGACCACTCTGAAAAAACAAATTATGTTGTTGCACAATGTTTATTGTAGATTGAAGACTAATCAAGCTAAACGAGCCTATGTTACATGTAGTAATGAATATAAAAAAGCGATCATGGAAGCCAAAAAAGCACACACTCTCAGAAGTATTGAGAAATCCACCAACAAGTGCAAAGCTGCTTGGAAACAAATGGTGTTGCTAAAGATGAAAGAAATGTTACAATTAATATCTCTCCCCAAAAATTCAATGATTATTTTGTTAAATCAGTTGTAGTAGGAAGTAGTATTGCTAAACCCAAAATCGACTCATCAGGGTTACTGTCAAAAAATAGCTGTAAATCATAAATACAAGTATCTTCAGTTTCTCTGAGGTCTCACCAGATTTTGTATTAAGAATAATAAAAGTTAAAATCATCAGACAGTGTAGACATATATGACTTATCCTGTAACATACTGAAGAAAGTCATAGGCAGTATAATGTACCCCTTAACACATTGTATAAACAAATGTCTAGCTGAAGGATATTTTCCTGATGAGCTTAAACTGTCTAGGGTAGTTCCAGTTCACAAAAAAGGGGATAAAGACTGCCTCCAATTTCCATAGTCCCATCTTTTTCTAAAGTTCTGAAATGCACAATTTACAAACAATTATCTGAATACTTTGATACTATAGGAAATATTAGTGGATCTCAATATGGTTTTAGGAAAAACATGTCCACAACTGATGCGATAGATGCTGTTGTAAAATACATCCATCAAGTATTTGAGGATAAAGACTTTGCTCAAGTCACTTTTTGTGACCTAAGCAAAGCCTCTGACTGTGTAGAACATACACTACTACTTGAAAAACTGGGACTTCTATGGTGTTAGAGGTAATAGCCTTAAACACTTAAGATCATTTTCACAGAACCGTAAGCAAGCTATCTGTGTTGGCAAAGAATTGTCCAGTGTAGAACCAGTTAAGGTAGATGTCCCACAGGGATCTGTACTGGGCCCTTTCCTGTTCCTAATAATGATTAACAACCTGCCGTCATGTATTAAATCAAAAACTGTACTATATGCAGATGATAAAACTTTTCTGAACAGCAGTAATGACCTCAATAGGCTTAAAACCTGTGCTATAGAGACAATTTCTCAAGCATCATACTGGTTTAAAGCAAATAGTTTTCTGCTTAGTGAAAATAAAACTCAGCAGATAGTAGTTAGTCTAGAAGACAAGCTACCATCTGATGATCCTAGTTAAGTTTTTAGGGGTATATTTGGATGACAAATTATCTTGGGGTCAAAATGCCAATTATTTTAGTGGTAAGTAGTCTAGGGTAATCTATTAAGGCAACTAATGGATTTTGTACCTAAAAATTATGTTAGAATATCCTATCTCTCATTCTTCCAAAGCATAAAAATCTATGCTATCATTTTGTGGGGAAACTAGTTGTGTGCGCGACATCCTTCTACTGCAGAAGAAAGCTATTAGGGTAATTACACGCTCATCATACAAGGCACACTGTAAACCTTTGTTTTCTGAACAAAAAATTATGACAGTAGTTACACACACACACACACACACACACACACACACACACACACACACACACACACACACACACACACACTAGCATGAATAGATGTATTTGTACTCCATTCCACATACACAAAATCACTGAACAGTTATAAACTAATGGGGCACAAATTATTTAATAAACTTTCACTAGCTATGCAAGATTTACCACAGCAACCATTCAAACAAGCACTGCATGACTGGTTAGTTGCCCACCCATCCTACAACAAAGGATTTCACCAATCTTAATATTACAATGTAATAACAAACCTATTGTTCTATTGCAACATGAATTACATTGTATTATATGTACGACTTTATCTATTGACATAATGGCCTAACGACAATAAAATTATTCTATTCTATTCTGCAGACGTTTACTTGTCAGTAGTTGCGATTCACGTACGTGAATGAAGTCTGCTTTTATAGCCAAATGCCTCATCACCAGACGAAAAATATCAGCAAACACAAGGAGCAACTGGCGGGAGTAACTGTAACTCCCTTAGTGTAGCCAAATAGTTGCATATTGGTTTGGGTTGACTTTAGGGCTGGTAAGCAGAGTGGAAGTCCGCACCAGGGGCTTTGGGGGGGGGTTACCAGCCCCTCATCGCATAACCCTTATAAGTTGGGACAACGAAGAATGAGAATACGGGTTCCAGGCCTTCCGCTGAAGGTCCCGGCCCAACTATCCAGACTGCTAGCTCGCCAACTCTCCCTGAAGTAGAAGATGCCGGGGAACCATGGTTCCACTGCAGCATCTGCAGCTGTGCTTTCCGCACCAAGATCGGGCTCGGACAGCACCGCCGCCGCACCCATCCGGAGGCGGCAAATGCGGAGATATCCACTGATAGGAAGCGAGCTCTGTGTGCGGAAGGGGAGATGCGGGAGCTCGCTCTGGCAGAGGCCAGGCTTCTCTGTGCCAGCAACTCAAAGTTCCTGTTTGCTAACCAAGAGCTCCTACTGCTGTTCCCGCATCATACCCTAGACCCCATCAAGTGCAGGAGGAGGACAGCGGCACAGGGCTATGGTGCGGGAGTACGTGGGGGAGTTGACGCGGGGACAACAGGCGCAGTGCGAACTGCACCACCCACCAGCCACTGAGTCGCTGCCGGAGGAGCCACCCTCTCCGCCGGAGTTGGAGTGCCTGCCACCAACATCTGCAGTCGACGAAGCCATTTGGAGGCACCTCGGCGGTCTGCCGCGCGCTTCTCGTCCCTGGACGACCTTGTGCGTTTGGGGCCGGGTACGCCGTCGGCCGTGATCGCGGCGGGGCTGCCTGAGGCCCTCCTCGCCGTTGGCTCCGAGGAAGCAGGAAGGAAGAAGAAGGCGCCGCGCCCGCCATCCAAGCGGCGACCTAATGGTGGCCCTCCGCTCTCTAAGCGGAAGCGCCGCCAGTGGGAGTACGCCAGATGCCAGGATGCCTTCAGGAGGAACCGCTTGCGTTGCGTGTGAGGCCTCTTGGACAGCACCCTGCTCCAGCCGCCGCCGAACATCCCAGGGCTGGTGGACTTCTGGCGCAGCCTCTTTATGTCGGAGCCACCCTCCACCGCAGGCTCTGTACCTGACCGTCTTCTCCCGCGCGCAGAGCCTGTTGACTTCGTGCGCCTGTGGGGGCCGATCACTGCAGAGGAAGCAGCAGCTGCCTTGCCGCCCAGAGGCTCCGTTGCCGATCCTGACGGCCTCTCGCCGGTCCAGCTGCGCCGCCTTCCAGCGGAGGTCACCACCAAACTCTTAAACCTATTCCTGCTTGCCTGAAAGCTTCCCTCTTCCCTCCTCCGAGCCAGGATCTCCTTGCTGCCCAAAACAGCCGCCCCAGCATCCCCCGCTGACTTTCGGCCCATCACCGTCTGTTCGGCGTTAGCCAGAACCTTTCATAAGGTCCTGGCGACTCGCCTTATGCGGATGTGCGCTGTGGACGAACGTCAGCGGGCTTTCATCCCAAGGGATGGGATTCTGGAAAATACCTTCCTTCTCGACCGGGTGCTCGCCGGCGCCGTCCGCCGCTGTCGTTCTGTGTTCATGGCATCCCTTGATGTGTCTACGGCATTTGATTCGTTGGACCATGCGGCCTTCCGCCCTGTGCTTAATGCCCATGGTCTTCCGGGCGAATTTGTCGACTACATCGAGGGCTGCTATGTGGACAGCACGATGGTAATTGCGGGGGGTGGCGGCGAGTCCACGGCCGTGCGGCCAGCGAGAGGTGTTCGGCAGGGGGATCCTTTGTCACCTCTCCTTTTCAACTTTGCCATCGATTATGTTCTAGACCAGCTGCCCTCTCACATAGGTGTTAAGGTGTTGGGCCGCCAGGTCAACGCGGCGGCCTTCGCAGACGACATCCTGCTCTTCGCCTCTACAAGGGGGGGGCCTGCAGTCCCTCACCAACGCAGCAGTGGCAGCCCTCGACCAACTGGGGCTGCGGGTGAACCCGCGGAAGTGTCTCACCCTCGCACTCGTGGCGTCCGGCCGCGAGGAGAAAGTGAAGGTTGACGCCAGCGTCACCTTCACTGCCGGCGACACCACCATGCCGTCGCTAGGAGTGGGCGAGACTTTCTGCTACCTCGGACTGCAGTTTTCCTCCTCTGGGCAGTGCCTCTTCCATCCGAGGCGCCACATAGAGGAGCAGCTGTCGATCACCAGGCGGGCGCCGCTGAAGCCGCAGCAGCGGCTGTACGCGCTTCGTTAAGTACTTCTCCCGGGCCTGTACCATGGCCTAGCCCTCAGCCGCACCCGCATCGGTGCGCTGTAGGCCATGGACAACTGCGTTCGGGCTGCGGTGAGATGGTTCCGCCTCCCAACAGACACCCCCGTGGGCTACTTTCATGCTCCAATAGCCCATGGGGGCCTCGGCATTCCATCTGCCCGCTGGATGGGGCCAACCCTGAGGCGGGGCAGGCTCCTCACCCTGTTGCAGCTCGAGAACTCCACCACCGACGCGGACCTGGGGGAGGCACGGCACGAAGTGGCGGCGCTGGAACACCACCTCACGAGGGAGGGCCACCTGCTGCAGTCGGCTGCGAAGGTGGGAGAGATGTGGGCGGCGCGCCTGCACATTACCTTCGACGGGGCAGCCGTTTCGTCGTCAGCCAAGACATCAGGACAACACAGCTGGGTTGAGGACACCAGTCGCTTCCTGTCAGGCCGCAACTATGTGGCGTGCATCCGCACGTGGATTAACGCGCTACCAACTAAAGCGCGCAGGAGTCGTGGCCGAGACAAGGAGAAGATGTGCCGTGCGAGGTGCAACGCCGTCGAGACCGCGAATCACGTCGTCCAGGGTTACGGGCTCACCAGCCGAGCCCGGGTGCGGCGTCACGACGCGGTAGTGAAATACGTCGCGCGCGGGCTGGCTCAACGAGGGTTCGACGTGTCTGTCGAGCCACACTTCCGAACGCCAGAGGGAGTCCGCAAGCCCGACATCGTAGCGTCGAAGGACGGCGTGGCGCATGTCATCGATGTGCAAATCGTCGGCGACCACCTCGACACCGACGTGTCACCGGCAGAAGGCGGCGAAATATGATGTCCCGTCGGTGCGGCGTGCTATCGGCGCTCTCCGGCAGCACGCAGTTCAAGACAGTGACATTGAATTGGAGGGGCACCTACATCTGCCCGCCAGCTCCTACAACTGGGTTTCCGCAGGCGGGAGCTAAGCGTCATAAGCACGCGGGTGCTGGGGGGAACTACATGGGTCTTCGGCGTATTCGAAAAAATGACGTCTATTAGGCCGAAGTACAGGGAGGGAGTGGGCTAGTGAGTCGGATTTCCTAGGTTAGTTTGCCCTGACTCCTGGGGCTTCAATATCGGGAGCAATACCGTCTTTTATTCTGTAATTGTTAAATTTATCTGTTTGTACATATGTGTAATAATTTAAGGTATTAGCGGTTACACGACCACCGGTAACCGGCGCCCCCGTAAGCTCCAACTCGAGGAGTACGGCGCACTAGAAATAAGAGTGTATACCTTGTGTTATTCACATGTATCTTGTGAATAAAGACGGCTTCATAGCCAAATAGTTGCATTTGGTTTGGGTTGACTAGACAGACATACCATGACATATGTGTAAGTTGCCAAAATGGCGCAGCAACTGGCGAGAGTAACAAGGGGTGTCCATCAAGGGAACCCACTCATTCCCCTCTTCAATATGGCCGTCGACACTATGTTTAACACCTTGCCTTCCTACATAGGAGCCCGGATTTTAGGTCGCAAGATCAATGCTGTGGCCTTCGCTAATGACATCCTGTTGTTCGCGTTGACGAAGAGGGGCCTGCAGTCCCTCATTGACGCAGCCACAGCAGCCCTCGTCCATCTGGGGGTTGCCCATCAATGCGCGGAAGTGTTGCACCCTCGCCTTAGTGGCCTCAGGCCACGACAAGAAGGTGAAGGTGGACAACACCATCACCTTCACAGCCGGCAATGCCACCATGCCGGCCCTATGCGTGGGTGAAACCTTCTGATACCTGGAGCTGCAGTTCTTCTCTTCTGGTCGGTGCCTGTTCCATCCTCGCCGCCATCTGCAGGAGCAGTTGGACATCACCAGAGCTCCCCTGAAGCCGCAACAGCACCTCTACGGCCTAGTCCATGTGCTGCTGCTGGGTCTGTAGCATGAGCTGGCCATCAGCCGCACACGGATCAGTGCCCTGAACACCACGGACACCACAGTGCGAGCAGCTGTCAGAAGACGGTTCTGCCTCCCAGCAGACACCCCCTTGGGCTACTTCCACTCTCCTGTAGCCCATGGGGGCCTTGGCATTCCAGCTGCCCGCTGGATGAGCCCCACTCTATGGCGGGGCCACCTTCTGACACTACAGAAGATGGGGCCAGCAGTGGATGATGCGGGCCTGCGAGATATCACGGCGCTAGAGTGGCACTCAATGTGGGAAGGCCACATCGTCACGACATTGGAGCAGGTCTGGGACTTGTGGGCAGCTCGCCTGCATGTTGCCTTCGACAGTGTGGCCCTCTCCGAGTTTGCCGCCATCTGGGGGCAGCACCAGTGGGTCACCAACACCAGTCGTCTTCTCTCTGGGCGCGTCTTCATGAATGCCATCCACACCTGCATCAACGCCTTGCCCTCCGAGGCGCGTCAAAGTCGCGGGCGCGTGGCTGACAAGCAATGCCGCGCGGGCTGCAGGACCATTGAGACCGCCAATTACGTCATCCAGGCTTGCTGACAAATGCATGGGTCTCGCGCGAAATGTCGCGATGCTGTCGTGAAGTACCTCGCATGTGGACTCGTGCAAAAGGGCTTTGATATTTCAGTGGAGCCCCACCTTCGAACACCAGAAGGCCTCTGCAAGCCTGACATCATCGCAGTCAAAGACGGCCAGGCCCGCATAGTCGACGCCCAGATAGTCAGAGACCACCTCCGGCTCAACTGGTGTCACCAGCAGAAAGCGGCGAAATACAACAGGCCATTCATCAGGCGTGCTGTCCTCGACCTCCGTCCCGGCATCCAGAGTGTTGTGTATTCATATGCCACCCTGAATTGGAGAGGAACCTGGTCCCCAAAATCCGCACGAGACCTCCTGAAGCTGGGCTTCAAGGTGTGAGAGTTCGCCATCATTTCTTCCAGGATGCTGACGTCGTGCTGAGAATCGTTCAGGATCTTCGAGCATATGATGGCTCACCACCCGATGCCCAGGGTGAAAGCCAAATGCCTCGTCGCCAGACGAAACACATCAGCAAACAGAATTAACTGGTGGGAGTAACTATAACTCTTTTAGTGTAGCCCAATAGTTGCGTATCGGTTCGGATGACTAGAGAGACAGATGTTTAAGTGGCGAAAAAGGTGGAGCAACTGATGAGAGTAACTATGACTCCCGTAAGGTAGCAAACAGGCGGACCATCTGGCGGGACAAATGTCTCATCCTCTGGGCTCGAAATACTTCTAAATGGTCGTCCTCAAAGAGTTGATTCTTAAATGAGAGTCAAACGCTTTGTTATTTAAGAAATTCATCGTACTTTCTCGCACATAACTTATCTTGCGTAAAAGGAAATCTGCTTTGAATGCAACGCTTTTCAAACCACGATTCGTAATATTTTCCCGCGACCAGTTAGAAATAGGTTCGTTTCAGCAGTTGCAAGAAAGCGCCAGATAACTGGCGTCACCGGGCTTGAGCAGCTACGATGACGCAGGAAGCCCATATGTTCGTACGTGTAAACCATTAAAAGATCTTACATTACGTCATAAAAGAAACAAGACATAGGATACTTCAAGAGTGTCGGGATTTCGCGAACCATAACAAAAAGTGCATAATTCGGCTAAAAATGCACATCTTTAAATGCAGCCAACAGTTGAAACTAGGCACTTCAGTGAAATTAAACACTTCGTTTGAAATAAATTGACTGCTTCAGTAGAAAGGATTAATAAAAGCCAAATCTCTTTAGCAAACCAGCAAATATAACTTCATTGTTCTGTTAGGCGATTAATGCTTGACTGTCAAAGGTTGAAATAAAATCTGAAACTATCAACATATTTTAGTCTGTCGTAATTATGCGAACGTATTTTAATTCATTTGATAGCTCCCGGCCACAAAAATCCGTTTTATCATTTAACGTGAGAGCAATAAACGAAGAGGAAACAACAAAATCACTGAACGTAAACACAGGTCACGTGGAGACGACCCACCTCCCTACAACTCGGCCTGCTCTGTGCGTCAGCCCCGGATCTACGATATTTCCGAACCGGGGCAATATTAAGTAGTGGCGCCCAGCCACACTTTCGTAACCAGAAGCGGGAGAAAATACTACCCATACGCGACTCAACTGCGCATGCGCAAGAGCCCGCCCGCAACTGCTCAAACGAATCTAATTTAAACAGTTGTCACGTCACGCTCATCTGAGGCAATTTGTTGTTATAAAGCATTGCATCGTGTTCCTAAAGCCTTTGACACACTTTACTGTAGGCAGACGCTTGTATGAGCACTGTTAAGTTGTTGTATACTGCGCATTTCCTTTGCAACTTAAGTTTTACTTTCGTTTTGTTTTCTCCCGTTCATGTTTTGTTGCTGCAGTATCATTCTGCAGTAGCGGGATACAATAATATCATTGGTTCTTAACAGTCAAAATCACAAAAATTTAACTGAAAACTAAAAACTAGAACAATGAATAATTCCCGGAATTCTAAACAATTCCCGGGTTTTTCCCGGTTTTCTCCCGGATGAAAAAATTCCCGGGTTTTTCCCGGATCTCCCGGGTCGTATACACCCTGCTTTTAAGTCTAGAATGTGCACACCAGCAATGGAAAATTCTTAACATATTTTCGATAGAGAGATCAGCTGGAAAGACATCAAAGCAACTTGCACTGACATGCCTTTGATCTGTAATGTGAGCAAAATAATACGAACGTCGAACTATTTTCTTTCTTCGACCGTACATTAGAAAGGATCTGACAGGGCAGGAGATTGCCTCTCGGCTTCTATCTCAGGTTCTCCTACCCCTCCCCGAGAGAGGTTTTAGCATGCCATTTCCACCCCATACCAGGTACAAGTCGGAAATTTCATGTTAATATATTCACAAAAGCTCTTGTGGAGGAGGGGGGGGGGGAAGGTTTTTCCAAAGTAGGTTGACCAATGACGGTGTACTCTGAGGTGTGTGTTTTGTTTTGGGGAGGAAAAAAAAAATAAAAACTGGCGTCATCCGCGCGCAAGTCAAAACTATAGAACACGAACACAGAGACGAGGGAAGCGACAGGAAGCCAGCCCCAGTGGACAGAATAGGAGACAGCTAAAAGCAGGCACGTGGACAAAGGGAAGAAACAAAAAAACATACAATAATGGAGGTCCAAAACTAAAAATTGAACGGCCTTCACCCTATTGCTTCGGCGGATAAAAAATGTGTTGGACAGCCCATGCTTCATTCGCTAAGACGGCTGATAAATCAGACAGCAAACCGAAGCTGGATCGTAAATTGTTAAAAAAAAGGGGGGGGAGGCATTCCAGCAGGAAGTGGCGGACGGTTAAAATTTGGACGCAGTGCGTACAAGGTGGTGGGGTAGCGCCACTGAGCAAATAATTATGGCTAGAAAGGCAGTGCCCAATACGTAGCCGAGTTAAAATAATCTGCTCCCGGCGGGAGGGCCGAGGAGAAGGTCGTCAAAGGCGCTGGGAGAGGTTTAATAAGCTGAACCTTATTCTCGTGAAGGGAGGACCACTGAGAATGGCAAAGGGACACTACCTTCTGCCAGATGGCAACGCAGAGATCATCGCACAGAATATAGGTAGTCGCGGGCTGAGGTACGACGGACTGCAGCCTTGGCAGCAGCGTCAGCAGCCTTGTATCCTGGCAGACTGTCATGACCAGGGACCCACAGAATCGTGATATTGGCACCACCAAGCGTGAGTGACAGTTTTCCTGGACCTGTTGCACGAAGTTTATTATTTATTTATTGCACTAAGTTTATTATTTATTATTATTAGCAGTGTACAGCACACAGACTTTGGAGGGCACTGAGCTAGTCTGAGCAGAGGACACAGTTGGGGAGACTGTGTCGCTGGATGTTCTCCGTGGCCTGATACAAGCCAAAAAGCTCGGCTGTAAATACTGCAAAGTGTGCCGGAAGGTGATATCTAAAGACACAGGTGCCAATGATGAGGGCACACCCGACCCCACGGTCAGTCCGAGAGCCATCAGTGTATACAAAGGTACTATAGCGAAGTTCTATGCAAAAGTCGTGAAACTGAAGGCGATAGACCGAGGCTAGAGTGGTGTCCCTAGGAAGCGACTGAGGGCCAAGGTTAACATGAGCCATTTCACTAAGCCAAGGTGGTGAAGGGTTCACAACCACTGGGAAAGCTGCAGATAGTGTGAAGTTACGAGGCCGTGGCAAGTGGCGAAAGCGGACTCCAGGAGGTGACAGAAGAAGGACGAGCCCCATACTTGACAAGCAAAGGAACCATCAAAGAAAGAGACATACGAGGGGTGGCCACGCATGGCACACAAACGGCATGCATACCTGCTGAGGGGAAGTCAAGTGGTAGTTCAGCAGCTTCAGCATGGACTCTCAACCGGGCTAGTGTAAAAGGCGCCCGTGGCCGAACGGATGCTACGATGATGAATGATGGATAGTGTTGCGCCGACGTAAAAGGGATGGGCGTGCAGACAGCAATGAAAACGAAGCGTCGAGGTAAGGAAGACCACTGCTTACAGAAATATTCAAACATTCATTACAGGTTTAATGTTGTTGGAATTAATGACCTAGCAACATTACCTAACCTTTTCTGGAACACTTCCTGTAAGTTCAACGTTCTTGGAAATAGGAACACCGAACTTCTGATTGCACTGACACAAAATTACTATTAGTTTTTCAATTTCATTTTTCATTTACCAACGAAAGGTTTCCACAGATGTCACACTGTAAATATCCTGCTGGAAAGATGAAATGTAAAGAACTCACTATGCAGGGCGTAAGACGGACTCATCAAAAATTTTACGAACAAAATAACCGAGAATGGGAGAACAACGGAGAAGAACTACATTCAACAGCATGTCACTGTGTCATGCTGCAACAAAGGACGTAAGTGACAATTACCCCTTACTGTCTGTGGATTATAAGGTCACTTGTTGAACATAGTAGCTGTTTCAGTAGGTTTAATATGAAAGGATACTGTTTTAAATTATAAAAAAGGTTATTTTTTCAGAACTGCTACGAATATGAACGTCATTGAGAATGACAGAACAGAGAGCGTACTAGCACCAGAACCTCGAAGCGCAGAAAATATTTCAAGGCCAAAACCAAAAAAGCGGAAACAAGATACGTTCGAGGACGAAATTGTGAAGGTCTTAAAGGGGCATTTGGAACAACCTGCACGTCACGTGCCTGATGCGGATGAGATGTTCCTCATGTCGCAACTTCCTGTTATTACGAAGCCTAAAACGGAGGACAAATTAAATTTTTAAATAAAATTTCTTCAACTTTTAAGGTCTTACACAATTTCGACGTCTTCACCTTCACCATCTTCACCAAGTGGCAGCGCAATTAATCAGTCTTTTGTACGAGGGGCGTTCAGAAAGTAAGCTCCGATCGGTCGCGAAATGGAAACGACTATGAAAATCCGATAAAGCTTCGCACAGATGTGTTGGGTAGTGTCTCTAGTATAACCCCAGTTAGCGTCACGTCGCTCTTCTCATTTCTGAACTCGCAGTGAGTGCGTAAAGATGTCTAGAAAATAGTGTCTGCCGCCAAGTACGAGGGCCTGGTGAGAAATTTCGCCTGAAGCTATGCAGCTAACATTACATAACTGTCGTGCTGTTTCTTCTTCAAGACAATTCTCACCGCATTCTGCAGGGGCAATGAAGATGCTCCTGCATCGTTTTCAAATGGAAATGTGAGATTACCCACAATACAGTCCGCAATTGTCTCCCCCTGAGTTTCATCTCTGGTCACATGAACCGCTGTCTTTGAAGACAACATTTTGACACAGACAACGAGGTGTAGGCCAGTGTGGAGAATTGGCGGAAAGCACTGGCGGCTGCCTTCTATGATGAGGCTATTGAAAAGTTGGTACAACGCTATGACAAAAGTCTAAGTCAGAACGGCGACTACGTAGAGAAGTAGCTGAAGGTGTAGCTAATTGTTACAAGTAAAACATTTCTGATGTTCACTGTGGTTTCAATTTGGCAATCAATCGGAGCTTACTTTCTGAACAGGCCTCGTACATCACTACGAAAGCTATTCGTCACAGTCCACAGAAGAAAGAGAAGATGCTTTTGTGACACTTTTTGACTTGTAATTAAAAACTGTCAGGTCTTTCAGATCTAGATTTTTCCTTGGCATAAACATTTTTAATTAAAATTAAAGTCTAAACAGAGAAAGAATTAAAAAATAAAACGTACCTTAAGGTTACTGCGCGTTTTTCTTCTGCACTGATAAATTCCCTCATGTTCGTGTTCCTTTTAGAAATTTTCTCTCCAATCATATTCAGAAGCATTTCAAATGAGTTAACCGACATCCTGCAGTATTCACAGAACTTGTCTGGATTTGCCTTCTGTTTGTTGTGTAGAAGCACGAACTTTCCTTTAGTTGATCTGTCGCTTAAGATGGGATGAATCCAGTATCTTTTCCCTGCCGTCGTTTCCGACGCCAATGTACAACTAACGCAGCACATACTGCAAGAACCGCGTTCTTGTTTAATGTACACTCCTGGAAATTGAAATAAGAACACCGTGAATTCATTGTCCCAGGAAGGGGAAACTTTATTGACACATTCCTGGGGTCAGATACATCACATGATCACACTGACAGAACCACAGGCACATAGACACAGGTAACAGAGCATGCACAATGTCGGCACTAGTACAGTGTATATCCACCTTTCGCAGCAATGCAGGCCGCTATTCTCCCATGGAGACGATCGTAGAGATGCTGGATGTAGTCCTGTGGAACGGCTTGCCATGCCATTTCCACCTGGCGCCTCAGTTGGACCAGCGTTCGTGCTGGACGTGCAGACCGCGTGAGACGACGCTTCATCCAGTCCCAAACATGCTCAATGGGGGACAGATCCGGAGATCTTGCTGGCCAGGGTAGTTGACTTACACCTTCTAGAGCACGTTGGGTGGCACGGGATACATGCGGACGTGCATTGTCCTGTTGGAACAGCAAGTTCCCTTGCCGGTCTAGGAATGGTAGAACGATGGGTTCGATGACGGTTTGGATGTACCGTGCACTATTCAGTGTCCCCTCGACGATCACCAGTGGTGTACGGCCAGTGTAGGAGATCGCTCCCCACACCATGATGCCGGGTGTTGGCCCTGTGTACCTCGGTCGTATGCAGTCCTGATTGTGACGCTCACCTGCACGGCGCCAAACACGCATACGACCATCATTGGCACCAAGGCAGAAGCGACTCTCATCGCTGAAGACGACACGTCTCCATTCGTCCCTCCATTCACGCCTGTCGCGACACCACTGGAGGCGGGCTGCACGATGTTGGGGCGTGAGCGGAAGACGGCCTAACGGTGTGCGGGACCGTAGCCCAGCTTCATGGAGACGGTTGCGAATGGTCCTCGCCGATACCCCAGGAGCAACAGTGTCCCTAATTTGCTGGGAAGTGGCGGTGCGGTCCCCTACGGCACTGCGTAGGATCCTACGGTCTTTGCGTGCATCCGTGCATCGCTGCGGTCCGGTCCCAGGTCGACGGGCACGTGCACCTTCCGCCGACCACTGGCGACAACATCGATGTACTGTGGAGACCTCACGCCCCACGTGTTGAGCAATTCGGCGGTACGTCCACCCGGCCTCCCGCATGCCCACTATACGTTCAAAGTCCGTCAACTGCACATACGGTTCACGTCCACGCTGTCGCGGCATGCTACCAGTGTTAAAGACTGCGATGGAGCTCCGTATGCCACGGCAAACTGGCTGACACTGACAGCGGCGGTGCACAAATGCTGCGCAGCTAGCGCCATTCGACGGCCAACACCGCGGTTCCTGGTGTGTCCGCTGTGCCGTGCTTGTGATCATTGCTTGTACAGCCCTCTCGCAGTGTCCGGAGCAAGTATGGTGGGTCTGACACACCGGTGTCAATGTGTTCTTTTTTCCATTTCAAGGAGTGTATTTCCGCTCATAGTTGATACTAAACTGCGCACAGTAGATGTTATCACAGCTTGCACCAAAGCACTACTGGCGTTTCGCTGGGCTTCACGCCGCGTGAGAGGCGGCCGTATGGTCGCGCGTGTTGCGTGAATTTGGCAGGAACGCGCGTGGAAAAATCGCTCGTGTGGCCGTAGCCTCACTGTAGATGGACGTTGTGAAAATAAACGTATGTGAGCAGAAGTTTTACTGTGTAGATTCCTTGATTTTACTAGTGTGTAGCAACAGTTTGGCGCCGAAACCAGGAAACTACATAAAGACAGTGCTACTACACATTAAAGAGGTCTCCACGCCGGCAAAGAAGGTTTTGAGCACCTTCAATCTCAAAATCAGGTGACGTCACACCATGTTCAGCTGACACACAAGTTGCCGCAATGATCCGAAACTGTAAGAAAGGAGACTACGGGTCGATTGATTTGTATCTAGAGTTAATGGTGCAAGTTTGTTGGTGGCAGAGCAGTAGAGGGCAGTTGGCGTATTATTTGCAAGGCACAAAGAGGACTGCTAAAGTATTAGTCGACTACAGCGCCGTCTGTTAGCAACAGCAACCTCTGTAGTTGAATACCAGAGCCCTGTATGAGAGAGATTGCGGCCAACCTTTTATGTGCGGATTGCAGACAATCGGCGGCTGCTATTGGTCGGTTGAGGCGAGCGGAGGGAGGCAGCCATTTTGAGCCGAAGCAATACGTGAGCGTAAGTGGCAAATCTGAAATAACTAGGCGATATTTTATTTAAAGGTGTTGGAAATATATATGCTCTGTGTATTCAATTAAGAGCTTAACGTGGCATATTCCTATGTTCTGTAGTGAAAATGCCGCAGTGATGTGCAGTAAATTGTTATACGAAACCAGTCCGAGGTAGCAAGCTTTTCCGCATTCCACAGGGCGAAAGGAAAGCGAAAAGACGTGAATTGTGGCTACACCGTATTGGAAGAAAAGATACATTTCCATACGAAACAGCTAAATTGTGTGAAGTAAGGAAACTTATCTTTGTATCAGATAATTATATGAATTAAGTATTACGAAGACCAGTGTCACAGTGCAAGTATAGCTCAATCGGTATAGCATTTGATTTATGATTTGTAGGTCCTGGGTTCAGTTCCACCTGCTGTCCTCAAAACCTGCGCCAACGGCAAAGCTCCAGGAGCGGACGGAATACCGTCAGAATTCTACGTCGCCTATTGGAACAAAGTAGGTGGAATAATGACGGAAATCGTCAATAAAACTCTAAACGGAAAAGAAATACCACCCCAAATACCACCCCCGTTCCTGGAAGGGACCATTACTCTGATGCCGAAGACAAAAGCGCCGAAAACATTAACAGACTTCCGCCCAATAACTCTCCTAAACGCGGACTACAAGTTAATAGCAAAATGCGTCGCTGAAAATACGAAACTCGCCTTGAAGAACAATCAGCCCGTGGCAGACATGTGCAGTGTTAGGCAGAAACATCTTCGACGCCGTCTGCACGTACATAGACGTTATAGCCCACGCCGCATCCAACAGAGCGACTGCAGCGATCATTTCTGTAGACTTCCAAAAGGCATTCGACATGATCGGTCACCGGTACCCGCTAAAGACTTTGACAAAACTCGGGTTTGGCCCCAAATTCGCCCAAGTCATCGAAAACATGTTGACAAATGCCACATCACGAGTGATTGTAAATGGCTGGATATCTGCGCCAATAAAACTGCGGCTTCGACCCAGTCCTCAGAAAACTCGCTGTCATCATCAATGGCTACAAGTTGCAGGACACTAAAGTAACATGTATGGCATATGCCGATGACTTTAGCATTTTTGTGGACAGAAAGGAGGATATTAACAAAAGTCCTCCCAACAATAGAATCCTTTGGCAAGGCATCTGGGGCGAAAACCAACCCCAAGAAAATAGTGCTGCTCCCCATAGGGAACGCGTAACAGAGAGGCCAGACCATGGTACCAGGTGACCGAAAAATACAAGGTGCTAGGTGTCCAGCTGCAAGCCTGCCCATTGAAAATGGCCGCAGAAAACTGGCGGAACATCTTTAACACCACCAGAGGGCTCGTCAGAACACATTCCAACAGACACCTAACATTGGAACAAAAAACGCAGCTGATCAACGGAACGATCCTGGCGAAGGCTTGGTACATGGCACAAGTCATAAATGTACCAACAGAAATAGAGAAGTCCATCAGAAGCGTTGTGTACTACCTGCTGTGAAGGCGGGAAATCTTTAAAGTGTCGCAAACCACCAACACTCTCACTAGAGAAGAAGGGGGGCTGGGGTTGATAGACGTGACAACGAAATGCGCGGCACTGTTGCTCCATAGAGCAACAAAAATGGAGGATATAAGCGTAGACTGTACCACGTCGTCTCTACTCAAGCAATATAGACGAAACTCCGAGGAAGCGCCGGTAAACGTCAGCGAGATACCATTCAAGATGCGCTACCTGAAGCAATAATAGACAGTAGCTACATCATATCCACCTTAGAAATTAAAGAAATGAGAACAGCAGGAAAAATCTATCGCGCGTTACGAGGTAAACAAGGAAGAAGCAAGGCAGAGATGAATCTTCCAGGACACGATTGACCACAAGTCTGGGAGAACCTCTCGGAAAAAGCCACACCTCCAGAAGCTAGAGACACGTGGTACAAAGTCGTACACAAGACCATACCCACGAACGAGCGTCTAGCACGCATCGGCATGCTCGGGTCGCCGCACTACGAAGCGTGCAACGAGATTGACTCTCTGGAACACCGTTTCACATGTCGGACAAGCCAGAAGATATGGGAGACATGCAGAAGAATGGTGGCACATATGAATAGGTCAGACCACCGAACGATAGAAGTTGCAGCTCTCACGGTCCCTGCTGCAAAAGGTTTCCCACGACCCAAGCACGTCGCGGCCATGTGGACGTTCGTGATGACAGCGCACGCCATTTCGCGAAAAAGCAAACAGACGCAGTGCAGTTCCTCACAGATTTCTGGGAGGAACACAAGCGAGCCAGGCAGAAAAGCAACTGTCGCCAGACGTTCCAGAGCTATCTGTAGATCGCGCTGGATGCCGCCTTCAAGGACGCCCTCAGTCACCACAAGCCGCCGCCGCCACACCACGCCTCCCCTAGCCCTCCACGCCCTCGTCGTCGCTGATGCAGAGACCCTCCAACACTCCCAAAGTGTGAATGATAAAAGTGTATGCTGTGTAAAATTGTGCAGTGCAACCACAGTGTCCTCGAATGCGAAATAGTCTGACACGACGAATATCGTAGTCTCAAATGGGAAAATACATGTGTAATATTATTTAGATGTGTTCTACTACGGCTCCACGTATAGTGCATACAAAGATAGCGTGCAAATGAATCTGTGAAACATCTCTCGCCACGTCGAAGATGATTATGTGAGTACATTTACCAAATAAACATATCTCAGCAACTCTTATGAAAATCACGTTAAGCTTATCTAGAATGGTTTTTTCACCTACACAAATATTTATTTCTTCTTCTTTTTCTAATATATGTCTCCAATGTGTTCCTTCCACCCTCTCTCTCTATTTCGCTCTTTCTTTATGGTACCTCCCGGCTACTGGCCATTAAAATTGCTGCACCAAGAAGAAATGCAGATGATAAACGGGTATTCATTGTACAAATACATTATACCAGAACTGACAGGTGATTACATTTTCACGCAATTTGGGTGCATAGATACTGAGAAATCAGTACCCAGAACAACCACCTCTGGCTGTAATAACGGCCTTGATACGCCTAGGCATTGAGTCAAACAGAGCTTGGATGGCGTGTACAGGTACAGCTGCCCATGCAGCTTCAACACGATACCACAGTTAATCAAGAGTAGTGACTGGCGTATTGTGACGAGCCAGTTGCTCGGCCACCATTGACCAGACGTTTTCAGTTGGTGAGAGGTCTGGAGAATGTGCTGGCCGGGGCAGCAGTCCAACAATTTCCGTATCCAGAAAGGCCCGTACTGGACCTGCAACATGCGGTCGTGCATTATCCTGCTGAAATGTAGGGTTTCGCAGGGATCGAATGAAGGGTAGAGCCACGGGTCGTAACACATCTGAAATGTAACGTCCACTGTTCAAAGTGCCGTCAATGCGAACAAGAGGTGACCGAGACGTGTAACCAATGCCCCCCCCCCCCCCCCCAATACCATCACGCTAGGTGATACGCCAGTATAACGATGACGAATACACGCTTCCAATGTGCGTTCACCGCGATGTCGCCAAACACACCCCATCATGATGCTGTAAGCAGAACCTGGATTCATCCGAAAAAATTAAGTTTAGCCATTCGTGCACCCAGGTTCGTCGTTGAATACACCATCGCAGGAGCTCCTGTTTGATGCAGCGTCAAGGGCAACCGCAGGCATGGTCTCCGAGCTGATAGTCCATGCTGCTGCAAACGTCGTCGAACTGTTAGTGCAGATGGTTGTTTTGCAAACGTCTCCATCTGTTGACTCAGGGATCGAGACGTGGCTGCACGGTCCGTTACAGCCATGCGGATAAGATGTCTGTCATCTCGGCTGCTAGTGATACGAGGCCGTTGGGATCCAGCACGGCGTTCCGAATTACCCACCTGAACCCACCAATTCCATATTCTGCTAACAGTCATTGGATCTCGACCAACGCGAGCAGCAATGTCGCGATAGGATGAACCGCAATCGCGATAAGCTACAATCCGACGTTTACCAACGTCGCAAACGTAATGGTACGCATTTCTCCTCCTTACACAAGGCATCACAACAACGTTTCACCAGGCAACGCCGGTGAACTGCTGTTTGTGTATGAGTAATCGGTTGGAAACTTTCCTCATGTCAGCACGTTGTATGTGTCGCCACCTCCGCCAATCTTGTGTGAATGCTCTGAAAAGCTAATCATTTGCATATCACAGCATCTTCTTCCTGTCGGTTAGATTTCGCGTCTGTAGCGCGTCATCTTCGTGGTGTAGCAATTTTAATGGCCAATAGTGTATATATGCCATTGACCATTGTTTTCTTAGTGTAATCCTTAGCCAGTAAGATAATACTACAACTATATTTTATGACATGCCATACTATAGCACCATACCAATATCTCTCCCTAAAGTTAGAATCTTTGAAGTGATAGTATTGACAACCCATAAAATCAACAAAAACCCAAACAAAACTGGAAAAGAATGAAAATCTAAATGTCCCTCTGACATACACATCTACAGGACTAGAACTAAAATAAAGTCACGGCAACATTGTAAATCAATCTGCAAACGAACAATACATAACCAAATAGACAATTGAAGACAAATTTATATATCAGGAAATTAATATCAAAATAAAAGAAAAAGGCTCGAGAACTAACAGAAAAAGAAATTGAACGGTACCTTCTAACGTATCACTGTATTGTTATCTTGCACATAAAAGTTTATTACGTTAAAAAAATTTCTTCACTTTATAAATTTTTGTAGTAATATTTATAAAGAAATAACTCTAAATGCATTAACAGTGTTATTTATAGTTTTAAAAAAGCTACATCCACATCTTTTTACAATAATGCCTACGATCACCACTGAATAAGAGACAGAACCTGAAGAATCAAATCTTCAAATATGGATGTACTTCATGTATATGAAATTTGAAAAGGTTTATTTTGTTAGTTATTCATTATGCCATCTTTACTTCTTTACAAGTATTAGTTTTGAACTTTAACAGTGTAATGTAGATTGTCAGTTTTAGCTTGACTTCACACCTGATCAGTTTGAAGCAAATCATAAGGATGGTGTTAAAAAACTGAAACCTAATGCAATATCCACTATATTTAGCCATCGTCCTCAAATTAAGGAACGAAAGCCACCAAAGGACAGGGCTTTGCAAAGGGAACCAGAGTGCACTTACACTACACAAACAGAGCCAGGTACTGTTTAAATATATGTAACTAAAGAGAAACTTATCTTATTCCACTACTAACTTTTTATGAAACTTAAATTTCTAGCGTTGCAGTTCGACAAAACATTTTTCTTATTACTATTAATATTATTTCTTTTCAGGTAATGAGCAAGTTTGCGTACTTCCTCAAGAAGTTCACAGTTCTGACGTCGGATTACCTCCTGAGAATGACACTGAAACGTAACTAGAAAGTTTTAAAAGGAAAATCCAGTTATTGTAGAAGCAGCTACACAGTGCGAATGGTAAAATGGATACAATGGCTGCATCTGTGAAACCATTTTTAAACGACGATCAGATCTCGGCACTGCAGAAAAAACTATGCGAGGGACAAAATGGTCACCGAAAACTATTAAGAAGGCTCTGAAAATTCGACTAGCTTGTGGAAGCGTTGGATATAATGCGGTAAGATAACTGGGACAACCATTACCAAGTGAACGAACTCTACAAAGGAAACTTTAGTCTCTGGCATTCAGTCCAGGTATTTTGGAGCGTTTCGTATCCGCTCTTAAAGTGAAGGTAGACACCATGAATCCTTTTGAAAGACATGTTGCAATAATGATGGATGATATGAGTCTCACGCCTGGCCTAAATTACGACATTTCATCGAAATTCGTAATTGGCCATCCGACACTTCCAGCAGCCAATGGTTCGTATGAAAAACATGCTTGTCACGCCTTGGTATTTATGCTTGGTAGTCTAAGTACGCGATGGGAACAAATAATTGGTTACCATTTCACCGGGAAATCAATGAGGTAAAGAACTAAAGTCTTTCCTGTGGCAATTAATTATGAAGTGTGAAGCGATTGGTCTGATGGTGGAAGTTATCGTATCAGATATGGGTGGACAAAATTAGGCACTGTGGCGTGAATGTGGTGCTATTGCTGGCCGTTAGAATGAAACAAATAATTTCTGTCAACATCCATTGTCTCCAGAGCGGAAGCAGTACTTCATGCCTGACGTAGCTAATATCTTGAAGAATGTGAAGAATCACCTTACTAATTCCGACCACATTATTCTACCACAGCAAGTGGTTACAGACAATAATTTGGCGGGACCGGTAGTCTCGATTGAGCCTATCAAAAAACTGTACGAGTTTGACAAGGAAAAGAAATATTGTTTGGATTTAAAAGATAATATCATAAGGCCAGGGCATTCTGATAAAATGCTTTGTCCTACTTACGCACTTTTCAATCACAGCGTTGCAGCAGCGTTACACTATGCAACAGAGGAACATGTACTTTAAGATTCTGCCACATCAACAGCGTTTTTCATAGCCACAATTTTCCGTTGGTTTAAATTAATGACCTCAAGGAACAGGAAAACTGCCACGAGTAGAGCCGTAGATGGACAAACACAATGATGCTTTACAGTTCCTTAAGAGTGTCATCTCGCTGTTTGAAAATTTGAATATTGGAAACAGGGGTATCTGGAAACCTGTACAATAATATTCTAGCAACATGCACAGCTATTAATGTCGAGGATTATCTTCTGAACGAAAAAGGTTTCCAGTGTGTTCTGTTGTGTAGGCTGTCACAGGATGCTCTGGAAAACCTTTTCAGTGTGGTCCGAGCCAGTAATCCTGTTCCAGGTTGTCTCAGTTTCAAGATGATAATGCGGCTTATTGCTGTGTCACAGTATTTTCGTCCCATCGCCATGAAAGTTATCAGACAGAAGATGCTGAATTTCTTGTCTACTTGGAACACAGACGGACGTACGATGAAGCAGAAGGCACAGACGATGCAGACTTGCTAGCAAGTGTGAATTCAGACGTACGCGATGTTGAAGAAATGCTACCTGAGGAAGCAGAGTCTCTACATTATTTAGCAGGCAGAACAATAATGCAAGTGAAGCAAAAGTATTTGATTTGTGGAGCGTGCCGTGAATCACTTTCAGCAAAGGAGAAGTCTGAATGTGGAGCAGTACGAAGACTCACTGAACTAAAAAATTACACAGCTTAAGACAGCTTGGAATGCATTTACCCAGAAACATTTCGCATTATCGAGATGACAGAAGAAGTCTTTCCTGTGAATGAAAAACTATTCCTGGAATCTAAGTTGTCCCTCCAAGCACTGGAGGCAGTTGCACACAAATCAATCGAGGAACTCATTCAGAATACTCCTTGTCACAGTGTCGTGGACAGAGTTTTACATAAATTGTTGAATACTCGAATTTATATTCTTCTGAGGAAATATAACTGCCAGGTACAGAAGGATGCCACAGCAAAGTGCGGTAGCAGAAGTATTGGTATGAGAAATGCAGTAAAGGTATTTTAGGAAGAAATTTATTGACTTTCGTATGTGTAGTTCCTGAAGAGGGGCAGCAGCCTTTTCAGTACTTGCAGGGACAACAGTCTGGATGATTGACTGATCTGGCCTTTTAACACTAACCAAAACGGCCTTGCTGTGCTGGTACTGCGAACGGCTGAAAGCAAGGGGAAACTACAGCCGTAATTTTTCCCGAGGGCATGCAGCTTTACTGCATGGTTAAATGATGGTGGCGTCCTCTTGGGTAAAATATTCCGGAGGTAAAATAGTCCCCCATTCGGATCTCCGTGCGGGGACTACTCAAGAGGACGTCGTTATCAGGAGAAAGAAAACGCGTTCTACGGATCGCAGCGTGGAATATCAGATCCCTTAATCGGGCAGGTAGGTCAGAAAATTTTAAAAAGGGAAATGGATATGTTAAAGTTAGATATGTGGGAATTAGTGAAGTTCGGTGGCAGGAGGAACAAGACTTTTGGTCAGGTGAATACAGGGTTATAAATACAAAATCAAATAGGGGTAATGCAGGAGTAGGTTTAATAATGAATAAAAAAAAATATGAGTGCGGGTAAGCTACTACAAACAGCATAGTGAACGCATTATTGTGGCCAAGATAAACACAAGCCCATGACTACTATAGTAGTACGAGTTTATATGCCAACTAGCTCCGCAGATGATTAAATTGATGAAATGTATGATGAGATAAAAGAAATTACTCAGGTAGCGAAGGGAGACGAAAATTTAATAGTCATGGGTGACTGGAATTCGAGAGTAGGAAAAGGGAGAGAAGGAAACATAATAGGTGAATATGGATTGGGGTAAGAAATGGAGGAGGAAGCCGTGTGGAAGAATTTTGCACAGAGCATAAATTAATCATAGCAAACACTTGGTTCAAGAATCATAAAAGAAGGTTGTATACATGGAAGACTCCTGGAGATACTAGAAGGTATCAGATACATTATATAATGGTAAGACAGATTTAGAAACCAGGTTTTAAATTCTAAGACATTTACAGAGGCAGATGTGGACTCTAACCATAATCTATTGGTTATGAACTGTAGATTAAAACTGAAGAAACTCCAAAAAAGATGGGAATTTAAGGAGATGGGACCTGGATAAACTGACTAAGCCAGAGGTTTTGCAGAGTTTCAGCGAGAGCATAAGGGAACAATTGTCATGAATGGGCGAAAGAAATACAGTAGAAGAAGAATGGGTAGCTCTGAGGGATGAAGTAGTGAAGGCAGCAGAGGATCAAGTAGGTAAAAAGACGAGCGCTAGTAGAGATCCTTGGGTAACAGAAGAAATATTGAATTTTATTGATGAAAGGCGAAAATATAAAATTGCAGTAAATGAAGCAGGCAAAAAGGAATACAAACGTCTCAAAAATGAGATAGGAAGTGTAAAATGGCTAAGCAGCGATGGCTAGAGGACAAATGTAAGGATGTAGAGGGTTATCTCACTAGGTGTAAGATACTGCCTACAGGAAAATTAAAGAGACCTTTGGAGAAAAGAGAAAGACTTATACGAATATCAGGAGCTCAGATGGAAACCCAGTTCTAAGCAAAGAAGGGGAAGCAGAAAGGTGGAAGGAGTATATAGAGGGTCTATACAAGGGCGATGTACTTGAGGACAATATTACGGAAATGGAAGAGGATGTAGATGAAGATGAAATGGGAGATATGATACTGCGTGAAGAGTTTGACAGAGCACTGAAAGACCTGAGACGAAACAACGCCTCGGGAGTAGAAAACATTCCATTAGAACTGCTCACGGCCTTGGGAGAGCCAGTCCTGACATAACTCTACCATCTGGTGAGCAAGATGTACGAGACAGGCGAAATTCCCAAAGACTTCAAGAAGAATATAATAATTCCAATTCCAAAGAAAGTAGGTGTTGGAAGATGTGAAAATTACCGAACTATCAGTTTAATAAGTCACAGCTGCAAAATACAAACGCGAATTCTTTACAGACGAATGGAAAATCTGGTAGAAGCCGGTCTAGGGGAAGATCAGTTTGGCAGCCAACTCAATATAGCTACATATGCTCGTTTCACTTTGAAGATAGATCCATCGAGAAAAGGCGACTTCCTGTAAACCCAGTACCGACAATATTTACGTTTCCTGACCTCCTGCAGAAAACAACTACAGTAGAGAGACAACCAAGGAAACGGCCTGTCAGTGAAGAATCAGCTTCCTTAGCGAATGAACCAGGTAAAATAGATTTCCTGTTATTTATTTGTTATATGGATTATGTGTGAATTTTACTATTAATCAATGAATGTTTAACGAAAAATAAAGCTTAATGATAATACTTCATTTTTGTAGGTGAAAGAGTGAATCAGAATGATCATACATATCATTGTTACTGTTTGCCTAGCCCCAAAAAATTGAAACAATTATGAGGCACTACAGAAAAGGACCGAGAAGCTGAGGAAGCAAGCGAAACATGCAAGACTAAGTGTTTCAAGAAAGAAGAAACAAATTGTGACATTTAAAACAGTGGTTGCAGGCCTAGATAAGAGACTTAAAGGCTGTGCTTCTGTAGTAATAGGATGTGATAAAAATAGTGATATTCTGAAGCAACTTTTTGCCATGCAAAACAAATGTTCAATTCCTGAACATCCTAAAGAAATAAGACGGTTTGGCCTTAAACTCAATTTTTAGTCCTCCAAAGCTTACAATTATTTGAGGAAGTTTGTTAAATTACCCCATCCTCGAACACTCCGCAGGTGGGCTACTACAGTAAGTGGCAGTCCTGGATTCACAGAAGAAGGCTTTAAGAAATTGGCAGATGAGGTTCAAAGTAGTTCAGGATCTATTTTAGTTGCACTTATGTTCGATGAGTTGGCTATTAAGAAAGGCTTAATATGGGATGGTAATAATGTCCGGGGTTATGTTGACTTAGGGCAAGGATGTGAGGAAAGTGATGATAGCCAAATAGCAAAAAGAGGCACTAGTGTTTATGGTCACTGGGATTAATAGGACTTGGAAAATTCCTGTTGGCTATTTTTTTCTTAATGGTTTAACAGCAAGTGTGAAACGTAATTTACTGCAGCAGTAGCTCCATAAATTGGAGGAAACAGGAGTGCATATAGTTGGTGTTGTCTGTGATGGTGCTGCAGCTAACAGGTGTGTTATGGGCAAATTAGGAATTAAGGTAGGTATAATTGACTCCCAATGCTGGTTTCCTCATTCCTCAAATGATGACAAAAAAGTATTTTGTTTTTGGATGCTGCTCACATGTTGAAATTAATGAGGAGTACTTTATGTGAAAAAAAATTACTAGATGGGTATGGTCAAGTAGCCTAATTAAGTGGGAATATTTTAATAGGCTAGTTGAATTGCAAGAACAGGAAGGGTTGCATGTGGCAAATAAAATGAGAACACACATTCAATTTGAATCTCAGAAAATGGAGGTAGCATTTGCTGCCCAGACTGAGTAATTCTGTTGCTGATGCAATGATTTTTTGCAGAGACTTACAGTTACCAGAGTTTGTCAATTGTGAGGGCAGTGTTAAGTTCATAAAAATGGTGGATACTGCTTTTGATTTACTTAATTCGTGCAACCTTATGAACAAAGGCACCAAAACATCAATGTTTAAAGGGAGTAAAACAACAGTCTGTAAAATTATTGAAAAATCCATTCAGTATTTTATGAAATTGAAACTTTGTAATGGTGATCTACTATATGTTTCTGGAATGCTGTTATATCTCTTAAGTTTAAAACAAGTGGCCGAAATGTATGTGTGGACAGAATCTCCATTGCTTAAGTTTATTTTGACAAGGAGGATGAGCCAAGATCACTTAGAACAATTCTTTAGCATTCGCAGAAGTGGGGGCAATAGGAATAATCCCGATGCCTTGCAGTTTAGAACAGCATACAGAAAGTGGTTCATAACACAGAGTCCTCAAAAAATTATTATAGCACTGGGGGAGATTTGGAGTCACTTTTGGTACCAATATCAAATCCTGTAGAGAATTCACATGGTGTTGAGGAATTTGACTATGATTACTACATTCCAGAGTACGAAAGGTTAACTCTATATTCAGAAAGGGTGGTAGAGTACATTTCTGGAAGTGTTGTCAGGCAAGATTGTAAAAAAGGTAAGTGTGTAGCTTTTTTTAAGTTCTTTCTGCTCAAACTTATGAAAAAACAGGTTTCATTGCAATAAAATACATCCAAAATAGTTTTTATACTGCTCCAAAGGGTGTATACAAATTGTTAACAGTGGCAGAAAGTGTTTTCAGGTACTGTCAAACCTTAATATGAAAGAACAACTTCCTTCTGTAGTTGTGTGTGGAATGGTTCAAAATGTTGGTGACAGGCCGAATTTATTTAATCGATTCCGACCATCTAATGGTGCCAGCTGAATTTGGAGAAGAGTCACACTCTTTTATAGTCAGGATGCTGTTAAAATAGTATTTTAATTGTAGGTTACACCATTTGTGCAAAAACCAGGCCAATGGAAGAAAGAGGGAAACATATTCGACAAATATATACAAACTTATATTATTTAAGAGATAATGAAAGGTCCTGCGCTGTCAATTGATCGTTTTTGGACCTACTGAGCTATTTAAAATCGTTTTTTACCTAATTTATATGGCACGGTAGCGAAATGAACTGCAACATTTCATAATAAACTTCTCAATTAATCGATTTCAGAAGCGTGTTTCCATTTCTTTTAGCCTTCATCACTATGTTTTACAGTAGAGAAATCAGAATGTCAGTGCAGATTTTTTTTTTTTTACGCCATGCGTAGTAAACAATAACATTCAGTACTAGCAGACCTAGAGTAGGCTGCACCTTGACGTTACAAGACATGGCGGCTCAGTTTTCAAGTTGCTTCAAAGATGGCGGTGCCATAGCCAGTCTATGTTGTTTATATAGGTCGTTGGCTGTAGTAGAATACTGCACGACCACGCCATCTGTTGAGAACTTCAATCGCCACCAGGTGGCTGCTAACGGCTCACACTCCAGGACAACGCCGTACCTTAGCAACAGCATCCGAGTAAAGAGGGTGTCTAGTCGTTGAACGCACTCTCACGATAGAAAGCAAAACCACCAACTCGCCATGACAGTAGCCACGAACTTCGGAAAACTGCGACGTATGCAGACGACTTTGCGATCGGACGCGACGCGTTTCGCCAGCCAAATAAACGCGTTTGATGGTTCTACAGCAGCAGAAGAAGTCTAACACTTCCAAGAACGCCTACAGGAAACATTGGAAGAGTTGGCCAGACTCAACAATAGAATACAATACAGGACTTGCTGGATGACTGAATACGAAGCCGACGCAGAAACTTGTGCGGAATATACTGACAAATGCAAAGGAGCTATCGACACACGCAAAATTCGTGGTAACACTGTCCCACACGAAAATCATGTACCATCAGCATCTACCTTCCATGGAAAGGTTAAGAAGAAACAATATTCAGACAAAAGATCTTTAGCGCCAGTTTGTGACCACAGATGAAACTTTGTTGCATTACTACACCCCAGAGACAAAACAGCCAAAGGAGTGGAAACATGCCGATTCTCCGCCACCGAAGAAAGCAAAGACGATCCTTTCGGCGGGAAAGGTCATGGCACGAGTGTTCTTGGATGCGAAGGGAATTTTGTTTTTAGATTATCTCCCCACTGGGCAAACTATTAGTGGAGAATAATATCCTGACACCACCACCACCACCAATAATATCCTGACACCACCACCACCACCACCACCACCACCACCACCACCACCACCACCACCGTCGTCGTCGTCGTCGCCGTCCTGCCAAAAGGCAGGTTTTCACATGGTAGTTCTCCAGGCTGTCCGGTATTCTGCAATCCTCTACAGGTCCACATAATTTCCTTTTCCTTTTATGTCGTCTATCATCTTTTATCCCCTCGTTCCTCTCAGTCCTCTCTCACAAACCAGTCCTTCCTAAGCATCTGCTAGCAAGCACTCCCCTCTCAATGAATGTCCCAACCAGTTCTTTTGTCTTTCTCTTATAACCTTTAGCAGACATCTCTCACCAACCCTTTCCAATACTCTTTCATTACTCACTCTTTCCATCCAACTTATCCTCTCCGTTCTCCTTCACATACACATCTCAAATGCTTCTAACCTTTCCTCTCGGCTCAGTGTATGTCTCTGCCCCACTCCAGACAAAACATTTGCCAAACCTTTTCCTCAGACTTTTATCTAATTTACCACATAAGTGTCTCCTCTATCTGCTGAATGCCTTCTTCGTCATGGCAGTTAGAGTTTTCACCTCCTGGTGACATCTTAAGTCTTCATATATTGTGCTTCCAAGATATTTAAATGCATTTATTTGGCTAATGGTAGCTTGTCCTGTTTTAATACTGGACAGTGTGTCTTGTACTGGTGACCATACTCTGTTATTGCTGTGTTTATTTGCATCCCATAGTCCACACAAGCTTCATTCAGATCTTTCAGGATGTTATTCACTGTCCACTCACTTTCTGTCACTAATATGTCATCAGCAAATCTTATACATTCTATTCTCTTTCTGCCAATACATATTCCTCTTTTCCCATCTAAGTCTTTCTCAATAATCTCTTCAAGGTATGCATTAAGCAGCAGTGGGGAAAGGCAACAACCTTGTATAATACCTTGACCAATCCTGCTTCCTTCTCACATTTCATTTCATTTCCATTCCTTATCCTTACTTTCTTGTGTAAGTATAGATTGTGTGCCAGTCGTCTCTTTCCTATCTACTCCTTTACTCTTCAAAATATCCATCAGCTTGTGCCACTGAACTGTCAAAATCCTTTTCTAAATCTATAAAAACTGCAAAGATTTCTAACAGGCCAACAGCATCTCTTGTTCCTTTTCCTCTTCTAAATCCGAACTGCTGCTCTGCTATCCATCTTGCCATAAGCCTTCTATTCAACACTAACAGCAAGCTTTACCTGCATGAGAAATTGTACTGATGGTCCTATGCTCTTCACATTTTTTAGTGTTTCTCTCTTTCTTGACTGGTATCATCACTGTTGCAAGGACATTCTCAGGCCATTCCACTTTGTCATATATCTCATTACAGAGGTAGACTATTTAAAAAAAAATGGTTCAAATGGCTCTGAGCACTATGGGACTCAACTGCTGAGGTCATTAGTCCCCTAGAACTTAGAACTAGTTAAAGCTAACTAACCTAAGGACATCACAAACATCCATGCCCGAGGCAGGATTCGAACCTGCGACCGTAGCAGTCTCGCGGTTCCAGACTGCAGCGCCTTTAATCGCACGGCCACTTCGGCCGGCTAGACTATTTCTCCCTTGCCTTGTTTCCCAGACTCAACAGTTCTGCTGGCAAATCAATTCCACATGCCTTCCTATTATTCATCTCCTTCAGCGCCTTTCTTACTTCTGCTTCCAAGATGGTGAATCCCTTTCCATCTTCTGACACACATTACTCCTCTTCAACCTCA
Source organism: Schistocerca nitens (assembly GCF_023898315.1). Lineage (NCBI taxonomy): Eukaryota > Metazoa > Arthropoda > Insecta > Orthoptera > Acrididae > Schistocerca > Schistocerca nitens. The sequence goes on along the minus strand of NC_064619.1, from coordinate 600,940,538 downwards.
ATTTCGCTTTGTATTTCATCCCCCTTATACAGGCATTCGATTTATTCTTGCCATCTGTTCAAAATCTCCTGTAGTTCTTCTGCTAGAGCACTATCCGCTCTCTATTTCCATGTTATTCCTCTTTCTTTCACGTTCAAAAACTATCTCACTAGCCAGTCTATACATCATTTCATAGTTTCCCTCTCTCTCTATTTCGTCGCATTTATGTTTCATCCATTTTCCCTTTCTTCTTTAGTTTCTCTTCTTAATTCGTTATTCCGTTTCCTGTACCTCTTTTTGCCTTCTTCAATTTCTACATTTTTCCACCTTCTCCACTTTTCCATCTTATACTTATCCATTCTTTCCTGGTACTTAGGGATACTCTAATTTCTAGTACTTCTTTGGCAGAGTCCACGAGTCCTTCCCTCATTTTTATCCATTCGTCATTAACACTTTCATCAACACTACCTCTTTCCCATTTTTCCATAAATCTGTTTTCCAAATCTGGTACCTTTCGTACCACTTTTGAGTCTTTCTATGTTTAGTCTTTCTTCAGACTTTATGTATTAGGATGTAGTCCAACTGTTATCTTTCCCTATTCAAATTTTATATCCATGTGTAACGTCTCATTTTGTGGTGTTCAAATAATGTGTTACCCACTGCTAATGAATTTTCTTTACAGAAGCTAATTAGTCTTTTACCTGTCTCCCTTCTTACTCCTAATCCAAATTTTTCTACTGTATATTCACATCTTCCTTCACCCACCACAGCATTCCAGTCCCCCACGGTGGTAATGCAAGTATTTCTATTTTCTTTCCTGATGAGTTCTTGTATTTCCTCATATTCTTCCACTTCCTCATCTCTATGCTGGCTGGTTAGCATATATACCTGTACCAACACCAAATCTTTTGAACTACCCCTCAGTCGTATTATCATCAGTCTTCCATCGATATAAGGTACCTTCATTACCTTATTTTTCAGCTTTTGCCCTATCAATATTCCTACTGTGTTTTCACCACTCTAATTTCCCCTGAGTAAAAGAGCTTATAATCTTCACTTTCTACCTCCCCATCTCATTTCACATAAACCAAGCGCATCTAATCTGTTCCTTTTGCATTTTCTAGCTTTCCTGCTTGCAGTAGTGCCCTCACATTCCATTTTCCAATCCTTATCTTTCTTTCCTTCATTGTCCCTTTCTTCCTCTCAAATATGTCTACTCTCATTGTGTTCCCCTCCCAGAGATCCAAATTTGGGAAAGTTTTAACTCCGGAATCTTTCACATGGAGAGACATACCATGTACTGCTTGGGAATGTAATGTGGTAGTTTCCCCATTAATTTCCATACAGGCAGTAGGTTGCCCAGCCTAAAATCTGCCGCTTACTGAGTCAGACGGTGTCTATAGCCGTCCCTCTGTGGTACAGTTGCTATTTGTACTCTTTTTGTACCCAAAGAGAAAAGGTGCCTTTTCCACCAGCTTCACCATTCCGAAAGACTTTCTACGCTGTTGCTGCCGTTGAGGTCTTATAACAGGAAAAGGACATGGTGAAGACAGGTTTGAGATAGGAAAGACGGAGCGATAGGCCTTTGTGGGACACACTTTGTCTGGCTCCTCCCCTTTGGCCTGTACTGCTTGGGTAACCCTCCTGGTAGCTAAGCTACTACTGGCATAGCCCTCTGGATCCGTGGCATGCAAACCTCCTAACCCACATGGACAGTGCTACGTTAAGGCGGTGTCCACTGAGGCGGTCTCCTACACATATTGCAACATGGACAAACTGCAACTAAAGATACGTGAAAAAAGTCCAGACTTAGCAAGGAAGCAAGTCATCTATCAAGACAATGTGCACCCACACATATGTACCGTCGCAAAGGCAAAATTACACGAACTAAGGTATGAATTGTTGCCACACCCACCTTATTCACCTGATATGGCTCCGTCAGCCTTCCCCAAACTGAAAATTTTTCTTGGTGAACAAATATTCACTTTAAACGAAGAATTGATGGCCGGAGTTGACTACTATAAGGCAGGCCTGAAGGAAACATTTTCGAGATGGGATCAAGGCACTGGAACATCGTTTGACTATAGTGCATTAATCTACAAGGAGACTACCGTGAAAAATAAGAGTGTCAGTGATGTAAGTACTTTTTTCTATTCCGTTCCCAGAACTTTTCAAACCATCCTCGTAAGAAGGATCAGTTAGAAGTATCACATACGACTGTACTGCTGGAAAAACATTGAACCTGCCACACCACATCGTGAAGAAACGTAGCAGTGGAAGTGTGAAGTTTAGAATAGTCTTCGATGCATCCTCACATGAGCCAGAGTCTCTATCGCTGAATGATGCCCTCAAAAAGGGACCGAATTTGCTCCCGGATATCATGGCAACCGTATTACGATTCCGCACACTTCCGGTGGGATTAGTGCGATGTGGACAAGCTCTCCTGCAGTTAACGTTGGATTAAAGAGGACAGATCTCACGAGATTCTTTTGGTATTATGTTGAACAAGATGGAAATGGGGCCTACATGACCACAAATGACGTGATTACATATCGCTTCAAACATTTGCCATTTGAACTTACACCAAGCACATTCCTTTTGCCAGCTGCCATAAGGGAGATAGCAGCACTAAATAGTGAAAAATATCCACAAGCTTCAGGACTTGTAAACAACTCAGTATTCATGGACTATTTTGTAGCGAATGTTAGAGACAGCAACACTGCTGCAACTATTTACCATGAATTGACATAACTACTCCCAAGGATAAGTCTTCCATTGTCGAAATGGGCGACTAAGTCAAATGGTCTGACGGCAATATGGAATGTCACAGGCCTTGAAACAAAGTCCACAACCCAAATTTCAGGAATTAATTGGAACATGGAAAATGGCTATCTGCAATAACTACAAGAAGATAGCTGAAGATCTAATGGACAAACTGGTTACCAAGAGAAATGTTCTTCGAGCAGCTGCTCAGTTTTATAACCCCTTGGTGTGTTCACTCCTGTTGGAATCGTTTCAAAGCTAATTTTCCAAGAGACATGGCTGAGGGGTCTTGCATGGGAGGAAGTTTTACCCACAGATATCGCACGTCGTTGGCATTCATGGGTCTCAAAGCTTCATCACTTATCATTGCATATTCGTAGATGGATAGGGATGACGGGCACATATGGCTCTGCGAAGGTGCATGTATTCTATGATGTGTCTGTAAGAGCTACCGTGCTTTTTTGTATGTAAGGACAGCTACGGAAACTGGATACACTGTGAGCATTGTCTGTAGCAAGAACAGACTGACTCCTATCAAGAAGTTAACTTAACCTAGGTAGGAGTTACTTGCTGCATTGGTCACTTCAGGACTGCATCATTGCTTTTGCCAGGAAACATGGTTTGAAGCCAGGAGAGCTACCTTGTGCAGTGACTCCACAGTCAATTTGGGATGGGTACGGAATGTTCCAAACAAATGGAAAACCTTTATTTGTAATCAAGTGACAGAGATATTGGCATACACCACAACCGACGCCCCGCGAGATGAGAGTTAATCGTCCTTTTTCTTTCAGCAGCCACAAGACCATAACTACGCACCAGAATCAGTGGTCAAGCAATTTATGGCAGCAACGCGACTGTGGCGTATGAATACAGACAGTAACCCTATAAGTTCTTTAGTATACAAACCGTTGTCAATAAATGTATCATTTATCGTCGCCTTAGCCTACATCCTGAACTTTGTGCATGGTTGAGACCGTAAAAGCCAGCTCACCGCACGATGGACTTTCTAAGACGGTAAAAAAGCACAGGTTATACTGCAGATCATGGCGTTAAATGGTTCTGCAAAAATCTCACGAGATGGCACTGTTTTTCAGGTTTCTGTTCTTGCCCAAATGCTTTACACTTCCGTACTGGCAAGTCAATGTCAAGCAACATAACGAATTTGATGAAGATGGCTTCTAGAAAGAAACTGAACTTTCCTACGGAAAACGGTGATGAAGAGAGAGACTCCAGTTCTCACTCTGAATATTTACCACGTTCTGGGGGCAAATTAACATCAGAAAGTGAAATTCAGGTATGTGTTGCTCTGAATTATATTGTTCTCCTAGTTCATCATGTGTATTTGCTGTTCGAACGAAGTGTGGGTTTCTGCTTACAAGACACGTTTCTGATACTTGTCTTTATGAATTGATTACAGTATGCATTACTTCACATCATTTAGGTTCTTTAATTTTATTTTATATACATAAAAATACGCCAAATGTAAATTTGTTGCTTGGCACTTTCTTGACTTAAAGATTCGAAATCTATAGTCAAGAAGAATTTAACAGGTATTCTCACTAGTATAAACATCTGAAGTAACAGACTTCTGACTTGTTTACAACAATATGCCTTTAATTTATATACGTACATTGCCTTTTGTTAGGATGACAGTAACACTGTTTCACAAACAAAAACGGCATCACATGGGAGACTGCCATTCAGTAGTCCTCCAAAACAAAAAAGATCAAGAAAGAGTGCGACTCACGAAGAAGGTTCACAGGAATAAAAAAGAAAGAAGCGAATCGTCATGAATATATATCAAATGAAGGTAATCTTGTTCCAGCAGCAACAATATGAGAAATGTTTAAGTGTCCATTAAAATGCTTTCAGTAGGATAAAGAAGGAATAAATGTGTTCAGTGGATTTTGGACTGGGGAGATTTAGATAAGCAAAATGCCTACCTCTTTGGCAGCATAGAAGCATGTTCTGTAAAACAAATATACCAGAAAACTCTTTTAGAAAATTGTTACAAAAACACTTCCATTTTTAGAGTGAAGATTAATGGAAAGTCAGTGAGAGTGTGTATAAAGTCATTTATGAGCATTCACGGCCTACAAAATCACAGATCGTCTCAACATTATAAAATCAAGAATAAACATGAAAGATGGAATATTTTTAATAAACGAGGTAAACATGTGAACAGGCTTAATGCTTATACTAGTGATGCAGTGAACGATGTCCATGCTCACATTAAGTCAATTCCCAAGCACTGCTCTCATTACAGGATGTCAAGAAATCCTGGAAGAGTCTACTGTCAATACTGCTAGGATGCAAACGCACAAGCAGTATCCCAAAGTACATACAGAAAAATATTATGTGAAGAATATAATATATGCTTTAAATTCACAGCAGCAGATACATGTAGAACAAGCAACTCCCTCCAGATGAAGATAGATAATGAGACAGAAGAGAAGTCTGCTACACGAATAAAAAAGGAATTGCACTTGCGTTATGCCGAATCTTTGAAGTGCAAACTAAGTGAATTTTCAGAGTTGTCCAAGCATGATGCTAATACACACGTCATATCCATGAATTTGCAGCAAACACTGCCCACTCCCAAGCTCAGTTCCTCTGTTGCCTTCTACTCCAGAAGAAACTATTGCAGGCTGAGGTAGTGATGAGATTGGTAGCTGTATCCTCAAATATTTGAAAACACCACCCTTCTCTGGAAAAAAATTGTATTTTCTGACAACTGTGGGAGTCAGAATAAGAATTGGAACATAATGACAGTATGTAGTTATCTGACCCACACAAAACAGTTTGAAGACATTGAGCATTATCTCATTCCTGGACACGCGTACTTGCCCTCTCATAGAGACTTTGCTAAAATCGAGTATACTCTCCATCAAATTGGAGAGAAATAATTGCTTCTTGCGGCCGTAAACAAGTTCAGTGTCATAAATACGGAAAGTGCCAATTTCTTTGACGTAAAAGGACTGAAAAATGGGCTGCTTAATACTAATAGGAAAGAATGTGTTAGTGGTATTCAGTTTAAATTCTCAGAGGCTATATGCTTCATTTTGAACAAACAACCCATGGGTTATGAAACTGCAGAGCAGAATGAACATGGGCATAGTACAGACAGCAGAAGAACACCCCCCTCCCCGTCCAATTCAGACAGTATTAGATATCCAGTGTCACACTGGATTTCAGCTACTTCTTGGTGCGCTTGACAATATTCAACAATACTGACAGCGTGAAGGCGTACATACAGGTCCCTGTGGGGCCGGAAGACTTACAGGAAACGTCGATCGTAACCCCCTTCGAGCTCCTCCAGCACATGTGCACGACGTTTGGCCTTAGGATTGCTACCCACACTTGGGAGCGTTTCCTAGAAGGTGTTTTGCGAGGCTCGCCAGGCTGTTTCGCATACCTTGACAACATCCCCAGGTACTTCAAATGGTTCAAATGGCTCTGAGCACTATGGGACTCAACATCTTAGGTCATAAGTCCCCCTAGAACTTAGAACTTTTTAAACCTAACTAACCTAAGGGCATCACACACACCCATACCCAAGGCAGGATTCGAACCTGCGACCGTAGCAGTCCCGCGGTTCCGAACTGCAGCGCCAGAACCGCACGGCCACCGCGGCCGGCTCCCCAGGTACTCGAAATCGTCAGAGTTCAACTGCAGCCACCTACGGACCATTGAAACACCTGCCACGGAAACCCTTGGTTCTCCTAACAAGAGTAATTAATGCGTGCATGATCGAACACTACTTTCCTCATGCATGGAAAATCAGTAAAATAGTGCCAATACCGAAGAAAGGAAAAGACCTGCAAAAACCAGAAAACCATAGGCCCATAAGCCTACTCTCCGCTTTATCTAAAGTACTAGAAAGGGTGCTATTACCCAGACTCAGACAACCACTATTAGACGGAAACATCATACGCAGGGAACAATTCGTCTACCAAGAAACTATCTGCGGAACTCCAGCTACTGAGAATAACCGAATACGTAACAAGACACATTAATTTCTCCAAATACACTGCGGCAATCCTACTAGATGTCGAGAAAGCCTACGACAAGGTGTGGAAGGAAAATCTACTGGCTAAACTCAGAGTGGACAAAGACATCCCACATTGCTACCTAAAAACCATTGACAGTTACTTAACGAACAGGAGGTTCGACATACAAATCGACGGCAAGAGATCCGAAACAATACCGCTGGACCAAGGAATCCCCCAAAGATCCGTGTTATCGCCCACCCTGTTTACGGTTTACGTAAATGACATACCACTAACTGGAAACGCCCTACTCGCAAATTTGCGGATGACACGGCGCTACGAGCGAGTCACCGTCGTCTGGATACCACAATACGAAGGCTCCAAGAACAGGTCGACCTCACAGAAAAATGGGCGAAGCTAAATAAAGTCAAAATAAACGCGGAAAAAAACAGCAATTACATTCACTCGCAGAAGACCCATCTTACATGACAGAATCGAACTAAATGGAAGACGCATTGAGTGGTCCAATGACGTTAAATATCTCGGGGTCACAATCGACAACAAAATGCTATTCAAGAAGCACGTAAAAGAGAAAAAGACAAGGATCAACAAAGCCATCCATGCAATCTACCCACTACTTTCCAGTAAGGAGATGCTACCATCAACGAAACTGAAAATCTACAAATCAATAATTCAACCCATGATGCTGTATGGTTGCTCGTCCTGGGGAATCACAAGCAAAACTAACGCCAAACCACTACAAATATTACAAAATAGATGTCTTAAACTCGCACTCAACGCTCCATGGTGGACAAACACCGAACTGATACACCACGAACTTCAAATGCCGAAGGTAGAACAACAGATAACAGAAACAACAAGATGGCTAATGGAAAAGGTAGATCAGCTCAGACCTGCTAGGAATCAACTAGAGAACCTTGCCATTTTTGAGCCAGCCCCAAAGCTTTACCAAGACCAAATGAAGCCTCGCTGAAGTGACGCTGCTCGCCCACTCTATATACGATGCGGAGTTTCCCCATAGTTGTGAACGCCAGCTAGACTGCTATGGGCACAGCATTCCCGCAATACGTTGGTGGCAGCTGGCAGACACTGTTTCTTTTCGTGCAACTTCTCAGCGTCACAACGCCTGTGGAGTGCGCACGACCGCTAGTTGCTTGCGGTGTACCAGGCAGTGAAATACTTCCGTTGGTCGGTAGTAGCCCATTTTTTCATTATTTTCATCGACCACAAGCCGATAACTCAAGCGTTTTGCGACAACAACAATTGTTTACTGCACCGGCTAGTACAGCTGGAGTACGTGCAACAGTTCACCACAGAGATCTGGGACATTTCCCGTGACGAGCAACATCGTCGCCAACTGCTTCTCTCATGATTGTGATGTCATCTCCTTCCCTGTGAACTTTGAGGACGTAGCCCAAGAACAGGAGGGCGATGAACAATTGTACCGCCTCCGCCACGATACCTGTGGCAGCCTACAACTGGAACTAGAGCCCATTCCCAGTTCCTTCTGCAATATTTAGTGCGACGCCAATTCCGCCAGCGAAATAACTGGTGTAAATACCACTGTGACATTTGTGGCCCTTTCAAGCATTGGCCAGAATATTAAATTTTAAGCTAGTTTTCGTGTGAAGCTTTATGCGAGACCATGCTCTAACAAGGGTACGAAAGGTTTGTAAATGACAGTCTTTTCGAAGTGGATATTGTTAGGTACAACTGCGATAAAATGTGCGAGTGAAATAAACACGTGTGTTGTTGATTAAGCCCGATTTTACGTGTGAAGCTTTTGTGAGTCCATGCTCTCACTTGTGCCAGGCAACGGCGCTAAAGGTTTGTAAATTGTAATCCCTTTCAACTGGAAAATATTAAGCTCTACTGCGCGTGTGAAAATATTTTGCATGTGGCAACTTTATTTCTTGTTTTAATATTTCTTATGTTCAGGAAGTGATTTGTAAAGCAAAAAGGGGGATACTGAACAATTAAAAGTGAATTTATGTTGAATGTGAGACCCCTTTGTAAGACTAGATATGCCACGTGACGGGTGATACTAAGGAAAGTGTGCACCTCACGCTAAATTAGGCGCATTCCCTTACGGAAATCAAACAAATAATCTAGTAGTATTTTTGTCAATACCTTGTGGATAATGGCTCAGAGAAATAGACTCCTGTGGAAAACCATCCAGTACAATCCATCCATCTTATTTTGTTAACCTCTTTCCACAGTAAATTACTTTAATAGTAGTGTTCCTTTCCGGTAATTGCGTTTAAACGACGTGCAAAGAAATCAAGTACTGTTCCTTTTCGTGAAGTTCATTTAAATTTAGTATCCAAGTGCAACTTCTCTGTACTGGGTATATTTCTATCTCGTGTTCGTTCCGCAAAAACTAATTCCTATAGTGTTCCCTTCAGGAACGTAAGGAAACGGGGGCCGATATATTCCGCGCGAGTGTGGCGTGCCGTCTGAATTCACGTTGGCGCGGGAACTCCGCGGCGGCTGTACGACGGGACTCTTAATGACGTGGTTAACAATTAGTATCCCTTCAGCAGATGCACCGCTTTATTGTGGAAATGAAGCTGAGTCTTGTTTCGGAAGTTACTTTAAAGGATTTAATATTGCGATTACGATCGCGGGAAACCACGGTTACTATAAAGTGCCCTGTCGAGACCTGTTGCTCCTCCGCAAACCATTGTCTTTTGTGACTTAAATCCATAGAGAAATATTCTTTAACACTACTCTTCTAAGCGATTTTGAGAATGAATAACACCGTGACTATGGAATAATCCCCAGCTTATCTTCATTCTTCGAACTCAAATCATTTGTTGACTTTCCAATCTATTGTTTTAACGCCTTGAATGGAAATTAGGCTTTATGGGAACCACTATTGTGATGTGAAGTGTTAATTTCGGAGTTTGTTTCAGAAAATAAAATGTTAAATTTAATATTGTTTCCGCCACTTTACTTGAATTAGCAATATCTAGTGCACCTGCAATCTAATTGATCAGTAATATGAAACATAGCAGTGATCAATTTAAACTAACGTCCATCCGTTGTCTGATTGCTCTTAAAGCTACCCAATTTATTTCAATCATATAAGTCTGTATCCACTGCATTATTAAATTATGAATTACATGATATGAATAAATTCAGTGGGAGATGGCATAATTAACCTATTCGAAGGAGCAACTGCTTATTATGGGCTTACCCGATCATAACTGTGAGAAACAATATCACTGAGCATTACAAAATCTACAGGCTCAACTCCATTCCTGTATTCATGGTCATATCTTAGCCATGATTTGATATATTTGCTGGCTTGTAAGTTCAGTCAGGATAGCTGGGAAATGTTCTTTAGATGTATTAGATGCAAAGGGGGTTCTAACAAGAATCCCACAGCACAACAATTTGCAGCATAGCATAAACAGTTACTTGTTCATCATCAAGTGACATCTTCAATATTTATGTAATGGGTTCCCTTGGCTGACAACAGTGCTCAATAACAGTTCAGCAAACAACTGATATTGCAGTTGTTGATATCATTAATGCATTCATCGGAGGATGATCGCTTGTATGCAGTGACAGTAAGTGCTACACAAAACAACTTCACTTGCTATGTGAGAGGCCTTGTGGAATACATCGTCGGTTTTGACGTATGGACGATATTTAGAAACAAATGTATTGCAGAGTGAGTGGAGTCATTTCATGAAAGCAAAAGTGAGCACTAGAGCTTCAGTTCGAGAAAAAAGGTAAGAGAACTCATTACTTCTAAAGACGTCACATTAAGGTGGGTACGTATGCAAGGACCTTGTTAGACTGGTTGAGGGAAGGGTTGAAATGACTTAAATGCTTTATAAATGTGGTTCTTACTGAATGTCTTCTTTTGTAGTTTGATGCAACACATACTCAACAAGGGCAACTGATTATCACTACTTAATTTTGGTGACTTCTGCCAATATAAAGTTAAGAGCAGCATATGAAATAAAAGCTCTATTACAAAGAAATAAAATAAAAATTACGTTTCTTTGTAGTAAGTGGGTCAATTTCAAGGGGCAATGGTATTGAATTGGCTGAACAGTAACGGAATAATTATTACGATAATGATCCTTCAGTAAATTGCTCACATTTCGTCTCTTCCATAATGAACAGCTACGTCCAACAACACCTGCAAATGTATGAACTGTTAAGTTCCATCTCATGAAAAATATGTGTCAGTCAGTTGTTGGGAGGGGTGTTGTGGCAGCAAAAACAACTGATCGCCAAGCTAAATTTTGCAAGGTGGCAACCAATGCGGCTCATCCACAATTAGTGCAAGGCCCGCATCACTCGCCCACCTTACATTTTTAACACACAATTACGCAGTTTCATATGGTTTCGCAGAATCATTCTGAATATTTCTAGGTATTTTCACCCGGGAGTAACCATTATTATTATTATTATTATTATTATTTCTTTACTTTCTCAGACGTTGAGTCTGGTTAAAAATGGAAAGTGACGACGCGGACCTTGATCAAGCGTCACTTCCTTATAACTGTACGGTATATATTATATTGCCTTTAGGAACTTTCGGCTAATCGAACATGTATCAATAATTACGGATTTCTGTAGTTGTATATATATGTTTGGATGTAGCTGTATTGCATTGATGTACTGGTGGATATTGTGTGGTATGACTCCTGTAGTTGATAGTATAATTGGTATGATGTCAACTTTATCCTGATGCCACATGTCTTTGACTTCCTCAGCCAGTTGGATGTATTTTTCAATTTTTTCTCCTGTTTTCTTTTGTATATTTGTTGTATTGGGTATGGATATTTCGATTAGTTGTGTTAATTTCTTCTTTTTATTGGTGAGTATGATGTCAGGTTTGTTATGTGGCGTTGTTTTATCTGTTATAATGGTTCTGTTCCAGTATAATTTGTATTCATCATTCTCCAGTACATTTTGTGGTGCATACTTGTATGTAGGAACTTGTTGTTTTAAAAGTTTATGTTGTAAGGCAAGCTGTTAATGTATTATTTTTGCGACATTGTCATGTCTTCTGGGGTATTCTGTATTTGCTAGTATTGTACATCCGCTTGTGATGTGATCTACTGTTTCTATTTGTTGTTTACAAAGTCTGCATTTATCTGTTGTGGTATTGGGATCTTTAATAATATGCTTGCTGTAATACCTGGTGTTTATTGTTTGATCCTGTATTGCAATCATGAATCCTTCTGTCTCACTGTATATATTGCCTTTTCTTAGCCATGTGTTGGATGCGTCTTGATCGATGTGTGGCTGTGTTAGATGATACGGGTGCTTGCCATGAAGTGTTTTCTTTTTCCAATTTACTTTCTTCGTATCTGTTGATGTTATGTGGTCTAAAGGGTCGTAGAGGTGGTTATGAAATTGTAGTGGTGTAGCCGATGTATTTATATGAGTGATTGCTTTGTGTATTTTGCTAGTTTCTGCTCGTTCTATAAAGAATTTTCTTAAATTGTCTACCTGTCCATAATGTAGGTTTTTTATATCGATAAATCCCCTTCCTCCTTCCTTTCTGCTTAATGTGAATCTTTCTATTGCTGAATGTATGTGATGTATTCTATATTTGTGGCATTGTGATCGTGTAAGTGTATTGAGTGCTTCTAGGTCTGTGTTACTCCATTTCACTACTCCAAATGAGTAGGTCAATATTGGTATGGCATAAGTATTTATAGCTTTTGTCTTGTTTCTTGCTGTCAATTCTGTTTTCAGTATTTTTGTTAGTCTTTGTCTATATTTTTCTTTTAGTTCTTCTTTAATATTTGTATTATCTATTCCTATTTTTTGTCTGTATCCTAGATATTTATAGGCATCCGTTTTTTCCATCGCTTCTATGCAGTCGCTGTGGTTATCCAATATGTAATCTTCTTGTTTAGTGTGTTTTCCCTTGACTATGCTATTTTTCTTACATTTGTCTGTTCCAAAAGCCATACTTATATCATTGCTGAATACTTCTGTTATCTTTAGTAATTGGTTGAGTTGTTGATTTGTTGCTGCCAGTAGTTTTAGATCATCCATGTATAGCAAATGTGTGATTTTGTGTGGGTATGTTCCAGTAATATTGTATCCATAATTTGTATTATTTAGCATGTTGGATAGTGGGTTCAGAGCAAGGCAGAACCAGAAAGGACTTAATGAGTCTCCTTGGTATATTCCACGCTTAATCTGTATTGGCTGTGATGTGATATTATTTGAATTTGTTTGGATATTAAGTGTGGTTTTCCAATTTTTCATTACTATGTTTAGGAACTGTATCAATTTAGGATCTATTTTGTATATTTCCAATATTTGTAGAAACCATGAGTGGGGTACACTATCAAAAGCTTTTTGGTAATCAATGTATGCGTAGTGTAGCGACCTTTGTTTAGTTTTAGCTTGATATGTCACCTCTGCATCTATTATCAGTTGCTCTTTACATCCTCGTGCCCCTTTGCAACAGCCTTTTTGCTCTTCATTTATAATTTTGTTCTGTGTTGTATGTGTAATTAATTTCTGTTTAATGATTGAAGTTAATATTTTGTATATTGTTGGTGGGCATGTTATGGGGCGATATTTAGCTGGGTTCGCTGTGCCTGCTTGATCTTTAGGTTTCAGATAAGTTATTCCATGTGTAAGTGTATCAGGGAATGTGTATGGGTCTGCAATGTAACTGTTAAATAATTTAGTTAGATGTGAATGTGTTGAGGTGAACTTCTTTAACCAGAAATTTGCTATTTTATCATTTCCAGGGGCTTTCCAATTGTGAGTAGAATTAATTGCTTGTGTGACTTCATGTTGCAAAATTATCACTTCAGGCATTTGTGGTATCATCTTGTATGTGTCTGTTTCCGCTTGTATCCACCGTGCATGCCTGTTATGTTGTACCGGGTTTGACCATATGTTGCTCCAGAAGTGTTCCATGTCTGTTATGTTTGGTGGATTGTTTATTTTAATGTGTGTGTTATCTATTGTCTGGTAAAATTTCTTTTGGTTTGTGTTGAATGTTTGGTTTTGTTTCCTTCTATTTTCACTTTTTTTGTATCTTCTGAGTCGTTTGGCTAATGCTTGTAATTTCTGCTTCTTTTCGTCTAATTGCTCTGTCGCTTCTTGTTGTGAGATTTTACCTAACCTTTTTCGTTTTTTTTCCGAGATTTCATTTCTTATAAATTGTGTTAGCTGTCCGATGTCTTTTCTCAGTTTTTCTATTCTGATCTGTAGCCTGTGTTGCCATGCTGGTTTTGTGGGTTTCTTCTGTGTGTTGGTTGGTTCTGATCTCTGCCTAGTGTGTATATTTAGTGTAGTGAGTGCTCCTATATAAACCAGTAGTTGTAACTCTTCCATAGTTGTATTTTCATTTATTTTGTTGTGTATGATTGTGTTGATAGTTGTTATTGTTGTTTCGACTTGTGGGTTATTTGGTGGTCTATGCAAGAATGGTCTAATGTCTGTATTTGTGTCTTTGTATTCTATATATGTCAGCTGAAATTTCTCTTCTATATCTAACATGTGTGTCACTTCGTGTTCTATTTGTGCTTGTTCTGGTGGCTGTCTTAAGATTTCGTTTTCCTCTGATTGTTTATTTGGTGCGTGTTGTTCTTTGTTTGTTTGCTCTGGGATGTTTGAGTCCATTACTGTATTTTCTTCTTCTTCTGATTGCACATTATTTTGTTCCAGTATTTGTTGTACTTCTTGTTTGATGTTTTCTAATTCTGACTGGGGTATCCTGTTATTTTTGATTATTACACGGATCTGATCAGCTAGTCGTTGTTCTGTTAAAAATTTTAATTCTGGGTATCTGGTAATAAATGTTGTGTATACTTGTGATCTGTATCCAGTTATGTTGGTTCCTAGGTTTGTTGCTTGGTAATAACAGAACATGAGGTGTCGATTAACTTCATCTGACCATCTCATCCTCTGTCTTTGTTTTCCTTCTAGGGTGGTTGCAGGAAGCATATCCTGCAAAACACCTCTATTTGGATTTAAATCATTTTCCAGTTGGCTAGCAGTGTCGTTACCATTGTGGGCGGGCATAGGGTTCAAGCGTCGTCCCCGACCATGACGGCGCTTGTCCGAGGCTTCTTTAGTTCTGTCCTGAACCAAGTAATCACACTAAAAGGGGGGTTAGCCCTATTATTATTATTATTATTATTATTATTATTATTATTATTATTATTATTTTTTTTTTTTTTTTTTTTACTTTCTCAGACGTTATGTCTGGTTGAGAATGGAAAGTGACGCGGACCCTTGATCAAGCGTCACTTCCTATTAACTGTACGGTATGTGTTATATTGCATTTAGGAACTTTCGGGTAATTGAACATGTATCAATAATTACGGATTTCTGTAGTTGTATATATATGTTTGGATGTAGCTGTATTGCATTGATGTACTGGTGGATATTGTGTGGTATGACTCCTGTAGTTGATAGTATAATTGGTATGATGTCAACTTTATCCTGATGCCACATGTCTTTGACTTCCTCAGCCAGTTGGATGTATTTTTCAATTTTTTCTCCTGTTTTCTTTTGTATATTTGTTGTATTGGGTATGGATATTTCGATTAGTTGTGTTAATTTCTTCTTTTTATTGGTGAGTATGATGTCAGGTTTGTTATGTGGTGTTGTTTTATCTGTTATAATGGTTCTGTTCCAGTATAATTTGTATTCATCATTCTCCAGTACATTTTGTGGTGCATACTTGTATGTAGGAACTTGTTGTTTTAAAAGTTTATGTTGTAAGGCAAGCTGTTAATGTATTATTTTTGCGACATTGTCATGTCTTCTGGGGTATTCTGTATTTGCTAGTATTGTACATCCGCTTGTGATGTGATCTACTGTTTCTATTTGTTGTTTACAAAGTCTGCATTTATCTGTTGTGGTATTGGGATCTTTAATAATATGCTTGCTGTAATACCTGGTGTTTATTGTTTGATCCTGTATTGCAATCATGAATCCTTCTGTCTCACTGTATATATTGCCTTTTCTTAGCCATGTGTTGGATGCGTCTTGATCGATGTGTGGCTGTGTTAGATGATACGGGTGCTTGCCATGAAGTGTTTTCTTTTTCCAATTTACTTTCTTCGTATCTGTTGATGTTATGTGGTCTAAAGGGTCGTAGAGGTGGTTATGAAATTGTAGTGGTGTAGCCGATGTATTTATATGAGTGATTGCTTTGTGTATTTTGCTAGTTTCTGCTCGTTCTATAAAGAATTTTCTTAAATTGTCTACCTGTCCATAATGTAGGTTTTTTATATCGATAAATCCCCTTCCTCCTTCCTTTCTGCTTAATGTGAATCTTTCTATTGCTGAATGTATGTGATGTATTCTATATTTGTGGCATTGTGATCGTGTAAGTGTATTGAGTGCTTCTAGGTCTGTGTTACTCCATTTCACTACTCCAAATGAGTAGGTCAATATTGGTATGGCATAAGTATTTATAGCTTTTGTCTTGTTTCTTGCTGTCAATTCTGTTTTCAGTATTTTTGTTAGTCTTTGTCTATATTTTTCTTTTAGTTCTTCTTTAATATTTGTATTATCTATTCCTATTTTTTGTCTGTATCCTAGATATTTATAGGCATCCGTTTTTTCCATCGCTTCTATGCAGTCGCTGTGGTTATCCAATATGTAATCTTCTTGTTTAGTGTGTTTTCCCTTGACTATGCTATTTTTCTTACATTTGTCTGTTCCAAAAGCCATACTTATATCATTGCTGAATACTTCTGTTATCTTTAGTAATTGGTTGAGTTGTTGATTTGTTGCTGCCAGTAGTTTTAGATCATCCATGTATAGCAAATGTGTGATTTTGTGTGGGTATGTTCCAGTAATATTGTATCCATAATTTGTATTATTTAGCATGTTGGATAGTGGGTTCAGAGCAAGGCAGAACCAGAAAGGACTTAATGAGTCTCCTTGGTATATTCCACGCTTAATCTGTATTGGCTGTGATGTGATATTATTTGAATTTGTTTGGATATTAAGTGTGGTTTTCCAATTTTTCATTACTATGTTTAGGAACTGTATCAATTTAGGATCTATTTTGTATATTTCCAATATTTGTAGTAACCATGAGTGGGGTACACTATCAAAAGCTTTTTGGTAATCAATGTATGCGTAGTGTAGCGACCTTTGTTTATTATTATTATTATTATTATTATTATTATTATTATTATTATTATTATTATTATCACCATCATCATCATCATCATCATCATCGTCAAACATACAGGTACATACTCATGCATTTTACAGAATTATGACTGAATTACTTTTGACCAAAACTTTGCCACTTCCAGTGCATTTTCCGTTACGTGTTTAAGATCACCTTCTGTACAGAGACTGGGCACAATCGACACCAAAGCATGTGCCGAACTGTCTGTCCTTCTCCAGTCACACAAAATATAATTTGTATTATTGTATCCCCATCTCGCCAAGTTAACTTTTGGATCTTCCAACTTCAGATCGCAGTCTATTCAGATACTTCCAAATTGTCCGTTCCCCGTCATGGCCCGGAGGTAAAGCTTCAAACCATTCTTTTCCAACCAGGGGGAAGGCAGGTCGTAGCCCTCCAAAGTTGTAACCTAGCTTTTTCAGCAGTGGTTCTAAGTTCCTTTGACGTCCTAAGGAAATTACTCCTTGACTTCAGTCGTCGCAGATGCAGTTTATGCCCATACAGAGGCTGGGCCACGGGTAATTTCCTATTCCACTGCCTTTCTTTCCTTGTTCGCAGCTACCTCTCTTTGAACAGGTGGTGGTGCTATTCCTGAGAGGTGGTAAAGCCATTCAACTGGAGTGGATTTCAAGCAACCTGTTATAATTCTGCAAGTTTCGTTGAGGGTTACATCCACCTGTTTGGCACGAGTTGAATTATACCAAGCAGGACAGGCATACTCTGCCGCAGAATAGCATAGTGCCATCGCAGATGTTCGGATTGTTTCAGGTTGACTACACCACTGTGAGCCAGCCAGCTTCTGCAGCGGTTGTACCTAGTGGCAAATTTCGACTTGCATTTTATGCAGTGCTTTTTTGGAAGTGAGAGATCTCTTTAGTGTCACTCCTAGGTATTTTGGATTGTCTTAGTGGTCCAGTTCGACCCCCGACCATACAATTTTCAACTTGCGAGTGGCTTCCTTGTTTCTCAATTGAAAAGCACACACTTGGGTCTTTGAAGTGTTTGATTTAGGCTGGTTTGTGTTGTTTTATAAGGATAGATCTTCAAGGGCATTCGTGAGGTTGTTCTCCGGTGATTCAAAATCTGTGGACTGGATGGCTAGAGCGTTGTCAGCATACAAGAAGCTCCTGGTGTTTGGGGCTGTAGGTTGGTCGTTCATGTATATATGAAACATAATTGGAGCCAAAACACTTCCTTGCGGGAGGCCATTCTTCTGTACTCTCCATCGACTACACTGTCCTTGAAAGTCTACGAAGAACCTGCGATTCTGCAGAAGGGAGGCGATGAGTGTGGTTACACCTGAATCTTTGGTCAGATTGTAGGCCTTGACTACCGGTAGCTGTTTCTTGACCATATCATACGCCATCTTCTATAAACAGATATTTAGCAACTGTCCAGTACAGCTTTTACCTGGACGAAATCCAGATTGCTGAGGCATAAGTGAGGGGTCAACTGCAGGTGATAAGTGCTGTGAGCGAGCCGCAACGTGCCCTGTGTGATGAGGCGAGGGAATGGCCGAGTAAGGGCAGTTTTTAGCGGCCTCCAGAGGGTCCCAAGAGAGCCAGCGGACATGTCACCCCAGCGGGTTGTAGGCTTTGTGGGACAGGATGGTGTGGCGCCCTCATCCCACAACGTTGAACTCAAAGCCGCGATCTCTCCACTACATGGAAAGCTGGCCCAGACTCAGTTGTTTTCGGGGCCAAGACAAAAGACGCTTCTGGCACTGCTAGGGGCCATGTTGGCGAGGTGCGCTCCCAAAAGCCTTGCACACACCTGCTCTTGGCATGGGATTTTGAAAAAATCTATAATAATAATAATAATCCGCCTCCCCAGGTGGCGGATAGGGGAAAGCCTCCCAGATATGGGTGGCACCGAGGAAATCAAATACTCGGGGCGGACCAAAACTATCACATCCTCGAGGATAAGTACCCGGAGTAAAAACCGGCGAAACGAAGAAAACTAACACAAAAGCCCAGACACGTCTGTGTGGTAACCACCGGTACTCTGGCCAGCGTCTGTCACCAATGGTGCGGCTGATACGAGCTCCAGGAACTGAAAATCCCTGGTTCTACCAAACTGGCGCAAGCCAGACGAATTACAAGCATAATGGCAAGTACACCTAAAAACAACATTACCCCAGGTGGACGATCCACCCGTCGCAAGACGGCAACCAGGCACTCTGATTCTGGGGGACCTGGAGGTGTACTAAAGGGCGAGTCGGAGCGCTCTGGCAAACTACCCAAGAAAACACACACATACTTTGGCACCTTCAACATACAGACACTAATACAAACGGGAAAATTACACAATCTAACAACGGAACTCACCAGTCAAAAGATCTCGATCCTAGCGCTACAAGAAACAAGATACACGGATTCAGACACAATAGACTACGGAAACTACAGATTCTTCAAGAGTGGAACCAACAGGAAAATCGGCAAAGGAGGAGCACTCCTCGGCATGGCCTTCGCAGTAAACAAAAACATCCTAGACTCAGTAAAAGAAGTCAACGCGATCAACAACAGGCTCATGACCATGCGAATCAAACACGCCAACAAGAACTACACCCTCATCAACGTACATGCCCCCACGAACGCAGACAACAAGGACAAACCAGAAGAAACAGACAAATTCTGGGACAAACTCGAAACCACCCTGGCAAAAATACCCCAAGACAACGCGAAAATTCTACTAGGCGATTTCAACGCACAAATCGGCAGAGAAAAACGCTACAGAAAAACAGTAGGAAGTTTCCCTGCACACAAATTCACCAACAAAAACGGCACCAGACTGATCGAACTTTGCCAGCAAAACAACCTCAAAATCATGTCAACCTCCCTGATGAAAAAGCCCAAGAAACAAAAGACGTGGCGATCACCAGTCCACTCACTAGGCGAATTCCAGATAGATCACGTGGCAATCTCCTATGACTACCAGAAAGAAATCCACGACGTCCAAGTGAGAAAAGGCGCCAACATAGATTCGGACCACTACCTAACAAGAATCAAAATCAAACTCACACCAAGAAGACAACACAAAAAGAAATTGACCTCACCGAAATTTGATACAAGAAAGATCAGAGAATCGAACATCACAGAACACTGGGAAAAACAAGAGGCGAAAGATTGGACCAGCTTTAAACAAAAAATTGTGAACACAGCCAAAGAACTGATCCCGCTGACTAGAAAACCCAGGCACCCTTGGTGGAACACTACCTGCGAAATCGCCCTACAAAATCGAAGAACAGCTTTCACAAACTACAACAGCAACAACACACAAGAAACACAGGACAACTTCTATGAAATTCGAAGACAAACATCGAAAACAATAAGACAAGAGAAACGCAAATACATAAACGATTAACTAAAATCCATCGAAGAGGACTTCAGAAATTTCAACACACGGGATTTCTACAGGACGTTCGCCAACCAAGTCAAAGGATACTCACCACAGAACCTCTGCTTCAGAAAAGAAGACGGAAAACTGGCACTTACCAACAAAGAAAACTGTGAAGAGCTCGCGAAGTACTTTTCAAAATTACTAAATTGCCCGGAACCTAACTCAACCTTCGAACCCCGAGAACCGGCCAACGCACCGGAAGACTCACCATCACCAACAAAAGAAGAAATCCTCCACTGCATAAAGAAACTGAAAAACAACAAGGCAGCCGGTGAAGACGGAATAACGGCAGAACTGCTGAAGAACCTAGGACCAAACTCGCTAAACGAAATCACACAAATCATACAGAACACCTGGACAACCGAAATCATACCTGACGACTGGAAGACCGCACTCATTCACCCGCTACACAAGAAAGGTGACAGGACAGAGACAAACAATTATAGAGGAATTTCCCTGCTACCGGTCATCTACAAAATTCTATCAACCTGCCTTCTCACCAGAACGCAAGGACAACTGGAACCCGCCATCTCGGAATACCAAGCGGGTTTCAGACCCAACATAGCCTGCCCCAAACAAATCTTCAACCTGAAATCAATCATAAAATCCCACATGACAAGCCCCAAAAAAATCATCTGCACTTTCGTCGACTTCAAAAAGGCTTACGACTCGATCGACAGAAAGTCCCTCATCCAAATCCTCAGAGAAAAAGGCCTAGACCAAAAGACCCGAAGACTAATCGAACAGACACTAACCAATACAAAATCCAAAGTCAAATTCATGGTCGAAATCTCGGACCCCTTTGAAATCCACACTGCCCTAAGACAAGGAGATGGACTATCCCCGCTATTGTTCAACATCGTCCTGGACAAAGTAATGAGCGAATGGGAAGCTGAAGTCAGGAGACAAAACACCTGGAGACCAGTCACATTAGGAAGGAAAAGACTGGAAATCCCTTACCTAGCATTCGCAGACGACCTAGCGATACTGACCTATGACCCAACATCAGCAAAAACACAGATCGAAATCCTGAAAGAATGCGCCGAGAAAGTCGGCCTACAAATCTCTTTTGAAAAAACGCAAGTCCTAACAAGAGAAGGCGACGACATCACAACCAAGTACGGCAAAATTAAAGGGGTCACACACTTCAGATACCTAGGCGAAATCATCGAACCGACCGGAACAGAGAAACTGGCTTACGAAGACAGACAACAAAAGACACGGAAATCACTAGGCATGGTACGAAACGTCTACAACAAACAATGCATTTCCAGAAACACCAAGATCAGACACTATAACACAGTGATCAAACCCGCCGTACTGTATGCCAGCGAAACACTAGCACTCAACAGGAAAATCAAAATTGAAGAAATCAAAAAAGAAGAACGCAAAATCATGAGGAAAATTTTAGGAGGAAGACCCACACCAGATGGCTACAGAATACAGAAGAACTCAACAGTAGAAGCATATTCGAACATCGAGAACGATATGAGAAAAAGGCGCCTTAAATTCTACGGACATTTAGATAGACTCCCTGAAACAAGACTCACCAAGAAAATTCTAGAGCACATCAAGACACTTAAAGTCTCGACACCCTGGATGAAAGGAGTCCGAAAAGACCTACAAGCAATTGGCACCACAAACACCACAGACAGAAGCACCTTCCGAAAACACATAGACAATTGGGAAGTAAAGTCAGAAGCGCTAAAACAGCGGACCAAACAAGAATGGTCTGAGGAGAGAAAAGAAGCCCTCTCCAAGAGAATGAAGGAGTACTGGAAGGACAAGAAGAACAAGCCTTCAAAGTCATAAGCTTAACGATTTCCTTTTAGGGAAAATTCGCCAACAATAAAAAATAAAATAATAATCCAATGGTTCCATTAGCGATGGAGAAGCCTGGAGAACGTTTCAACTAAAACATCTCCCAGACGCGAGCCACTGGTTGAAATTGGGTGACGTGGGGCTATGATTTCCGCATACATAATGTCTCGAGGAAAGACAGGGGACTGGTGGACATTTTGTTGCAAGAGGATGACTGGGCAGCCACTGGTGCAGAATAGGAGGAACTCACACTACACTAACTGAAAAGAGATTTGTTTTCTGACTGCCTTAGCAAACAGTCTTATTACTCTGTACCGTCCGCTACATACTACGTTGATAGTACTATTACTTTTCTGGTAGACCAGACAGGAACACTTCGTTTATCGCGATCGCGCATCGTCGCAGTTACAGCTACGTGGGCCACATGCACAGCAACCCACTGAGCGCTGCAGTCGACGACAATATTGGGTGCAGATGCGATTACTATTCGTAATACACGCAGAACCAGCGTATTTTGATCAGCCTTGTGATTTCCGATTAGCGCCATGCTCCAGTTTGCTAGACCGAGAGAGATCACGGCATTTGATTACCAGTTTGCACCTTTTGTAATCACCAATTTACATAATTTATTCCGATAAAACATAATTGGCATTTTGTGCAGTACATCTGGATAGGGAAAGCGCTGAAGCTATTTCCAAGTTTACTGTGTACATATTAACTGTTCTCTTCTTAATACTTAAGGAAAACTTTTAATAGCAATCTAATTAGTCATTTCTCCATTGAAGTGAATAAATTCGATACTTATTCTGGTACTTACAGCATTTGTCTGTTCAGCATATCTAATCTTTGGCTCCCACCAATAGTTAATTTTGGAGGGTTATAAAAAAAATTTGAAGATTTACATAATCTTATGAGTAAAGTGGTCGCACTCACACGGGAATGGTCCAATAAGGCATGTCGAAACCTACGAAAGAAATGCACTGTCGAAACTTTCACTGCTAAGAGGCACTGCAAATATTTACAAAAATAGCTGAAAATTGCCAAATTCGTAGCGCGCCAGGTGGCGGTAGAAATGTGCACCCCTACTGGCGCTGTAGCAACTGCGCATGAGCAAGAGGCAGAAATGTATCCAAATGGCTGGCGATTATGTGGGAAAGTGAATATTGGTAATTAAAGATCACATTCTAAGGATTATTTCTGCGTTTGATATATTAAAACATTCCCATCGAAACCCATTTAACGAAGGTGGAGGCATTGCTTTTCATTCAACGCTCCTAGTAACTTGTAGGAACAGAGTTACAGCAAATACTGTACCACTAAATTAACGAGAAACAACAGTGGCATAACTAAGGTTGAGGGCGTCCTCCGCAAATGACTTTTGGGGCCTCGTATACTAATACACATTCAAAGATAGGATATGAATCATTAAACTTTCAAAAACAAATAGTATCGGCAACGTCATTGAAATTAACGACGTGTTTTGTGTGTAATACTTAGATCTACTGAAGACGCACTTACTGTGCAGCTGGGCATTGAGTTTCTGGGGAACATTTTGATTATTTTTAATTTAGAAAAATATCTTTCTGCAGTGTTAGAAGTAACTGGCAGAGTAAAGTACAAACGAGTTGTGTATATATCTGGGAGACAACATCCAAGAAAAATATTTTCAACGAACAAAAATTCCGCCGAGAATTTTAATTGACATTTTACTTCCTTACCAAACTCTTTCGACGTAAGTGTTTTTATGCACACATGTCATGTGAAAGATGTATGGCACTTTCTAGCCAGCTTTTCAGGTCTTTTCTGAATAGTTGTGAGTTACAGCTGCAGACGTAAAAAGTAAATGGGAGTGTTAACGCGATCGATATTGGAAAGTAGTGCGTAAGCAGCAGCATCCCAGTGGATATGGCGCCAGATGAAGCAAATGGAGTTTGAGATGAGTGATGCTATAAATCGTAAGATGAAAAAAGTAGCGTGTTATTTAGCATTTAACAGCAAGGTCAATATTTCTACAACTGACATATCGAGTAAACGATTTTTATTTTCAGAGCCACTGGCAACTGCTGGGCTTCCACGTCCACAGCATGCGAATCAGATGCCAACAATTCTGGATTGACACTATCAGATTAATACTCGCGTTTCAGTAAACTGTCGTTACTGAACTGGTGCTTCGCAACTTGTATGTCTTCTTGTTAAATTACAGCTATCTTTGACAGCGAAGCTTCCGGTATCAGTGAAGCAGAATTAGGAGTCCTAAATAGCAGTGCTTCTGAAGATCCGGAATTACTTTTCCCCAGGTGTGAAGAATCAAATAAGGTGGCCATAGCTTTCTGTACAATATCAGATTAAGAAAATCCAACACCTGCAGCAATAGGCAGCATAACACTTCCAACTCCAGGTACTGATCATAGAACATCTCGAAAAAGTAGTGGTAAATGGCCTTCCTAAATACTGCTTTAGTATGACGGACACTGAAAGATAATTTAATAACTGTGTACATTTTTTTCTAGTTTCTAGATGCAGTAAAAACCTCCAGGAGCAAAATGAACATGAAAACCAGTAGTCATCTCGACAGCAGGCTGCAAGCATTCAATAAGAGCTTGTGTAAAATGTCAACCACAGATGATGCAGAATACTATTACTGCTTGAATGTTGCTGCTGCCTTAGCGCCGTCTAGACCCACGGTCCAGCGCAAAGGCAAAAATCGAAACTGACGAACTGCTATATGATTTAGAATTCCGAAGTAAATCTGATGAGGCAACGTAAAACCAGTGTAAGACCCATAATATAGTGTTGTTTCAGTGAAAAAAATAAGTTTTTTCTTACTTTTCCGTTAAGTACCATATGCAATGTTTTTATTTCATTTAAAGTGTTAACATGCAGTACAAGCCTTACAACAATGTTTTTAAGTCGACAATAATACAGCCTGCACAATTATGTGTGCCTTCTCCTAATTAGCGTACAGCAATATATTACCTTTTCTTACCCAAGATTGCACCCCAAACTGTAATCTCGGAACCACCAAATTCGTTTCTGGGACAAAAACGATGTAGGTATACCCAAAAATAGCAATAACTCAGTTGTGAAAAAGGAACCAGAACAACGCAGTTGCGTAAATATGCCATGAAATTACAAATTTCTGTAGGCAGAAGAAATGCTACTGTAAAGTCAGAATTACCACTATATTCTATGTAGGCCTACTGAGTTTTAACCGAAAAGAAGTTTACTACTACGTCACAGGACGTGGATGCTAAATAATTACTAGTTTTAATTATTTCATTTTGTTTATTTTTAACTGTTACAATCTTTTACAACCATGTGTACCTACGGCTCGCCAACTGGTCTTCCAAACATCACTGTTAAAGTAGTCTTTGTAGGGAGAGCGTATAGCTTGTTATTCTGGTGTCCCAAACGATCGAACATTTCTAATTGCATCCTCTTGCGACACTCCTTGACGCCATGTTGGTTGGTTGGTTTGGGGGGATCAAAGGGACCAGACTGCTAGGGTCATCGGTCCCTTTTTCCAAAGACAAAGAACACCCACAGAGAATAAAAACGAGGAACAGAATAGAACACAGACGATACAGAACAAGAGAAACTGAGACAAAAACAAGACAAAACGAACTAAAACCACACAGAGTGTGACGGTGGTTGGCCGACCATAGAAATAAAAAAAGGAAAAGCCAACCACTTAGAAACACGTTAAAAAATCAGTTTAAAAGCATAGGCCAAAGGCCAGAATCAACACAAAACAATAACATAAAATAGAAACACTCAGATTAAATGATAAAAGCCCCCTGCCCGAATAAAACGTAAAACTAAGTCAGCCATTGCGGAGTCGTCTGTTAAAAGGGCAGGGAGCGTATCAGGAGCCTAAATGTCTGCCTGACCACAGCTAAAAGGGGGCAGGCCATCAAAATGTGGGCCACCGTCAAAGCCGCCCCACAGCGACATAGAGGAGGGTCCTCCCGGCGCAGTAAATAACTGTGTGTCAGCCGGGAGTGGCCAATGCGGAGCCGGCAAAGAACTACTGAGTCCCTGCAAGTGGCTCGCAGGGATGACCGCCACACAGCCGTCGTCTCCTTGACAGCACGGAGTTTATTGCGCGTCGTCAGTTCGCGCCATTAATCGGCCCATAGCGCCAAAATTTTGCGGCGGAAGACTGCCCGCAAATCAGGCTCTGGGAGGCCAACATCAAGAGATGATGTACTCGTGGCCTCTTTCGCCAGACGGTCAACATTCTCATTCCCAGGGATCCCAACATGGCCTGGGGTCCAAACAAAGACCACAGAGCGGCCGCAACGGTCAAGAGTAGACAGGCAAGAGTAGACAGGGACTCCTGGATAGCCACCACCAGACGGGAACGAGGAAAACACTGGTCGAGAGCTCGTAAACTGCTCAGAGAATCGCTACAGATAACGAAGGACTCACCTGAGCAGGAGCGTATATACTCTAGGGCTCGAAAGATGGCGACAAGCTCAGCAGTGTAAACGCTGCAGCCAGCCGGCAAGGAACGTTGTTCGGAATGGTCCCCAAGAGTGAGCGCATAGCCGACTCGACCAGCAACCATCGAGCCGTCGGTGTAAACAATGCCAGAGCCCTGATACGTGGCCAGGATGGAATAAAAGCGGCGGCGGAAGGCCTCTGGAGGGACTGAGTCCTTCAAGCCCTGTGCCAAGTCTAGCCGAAGGCAAGGGCGAGGAACGCACCACGGGGGTGTATGCAGAGGTGCCCGGAAAGGAGGTGGAACAGGGACAAGCCCAAGCCCGGAGAGAAGCTCCTTGACGCGTACGGCGATCGGACAACCCGACCGGGGCCGACGCTCTGGCAGATGGACGACCGACTGTGGGAACAGCACACTGTAATTTGGATGCCCGGGCAAGCTAAAAACATGGGCAGCATAAGCAGCCAGTAATTGTTGGCGTCGGAACCGCAGTGGAGGGACACCTGCCTCCACTAGTAAGCTGTCCACAGGGCTGGTGCGGAAAGCACCAGTGGCAAGGCGTATCCCGCTGTGGAGAATTGGGTCCAGCACCCGCAATGCAAACGGGGATGCTGAGCCATATGCCAGGCACCCATAATCCAGACGGGACTGGATTAACGCCTGGTAGAGCCATAACAGGGTAGAGCGGTCGGCGCCCCAGCGGGTGTGGCTCAAACATCGCAGTGCATTGAGATGCCGCCAACACGCCTGTTTGAGCTGCCGAATATGAGGCAGCCAAGTCAACCGGGCATCGAAAACCACCCCCAAAAACCTGTGTGATTCCACCACCGAAAGAAGTTCACTGTAAAGAGAAAGCTGCGGCTCCGGGTGGACAGTACGTCGCCGGCAGAAATGCATAACGCAGGTCTTGGCTGCCGAAAACTGAAACCCATGCGCTACAGCCCAAGACTGCACCTTACGGATAGCGCCCTGTAGCTGACGTTCAACAGCTGCAATGCCAGTAGAGCTGTAGTAAAGGCAAAAGTCGTCAGCATACAGGGAAGCGGAGACAGAATTTCCCACGGCCGCAGCAAGCCCGTTAATGGCTATTAAAAACAGACAGACACTTTAAACAGAACCCTGTGGCACACCGTTCTCCTGGACGTGGGAGGAACTATACGAGGCCGCGACTTGCACGCGGAAGGTACGACACGACAGAAAATTGCGGATAAAAATAGGCAGAGGACCCCGAAGACCCCATCCATGAAGCGTAGAAAGGATGTGATGACGCCATGTCGTATCGTACGCCTTCCGCATGTCGAAAAAGACAGCGACCAGGTGCTGACGGCGGGCAAAGGCAGTACGGATGGCCGACTCCAGGCTCACCAGATTGTCGGTGGCGGAGCGGTCTTTACGGAACCCACCCTGGGA
The DNA here is from genome assembly GCF_023898315.1 of Schistocerca nitens. Classification (NCBI taxonomy): domain Eukaryota; kingdom Metazoa; phylum Arthropoda; class Insecta; order Orthoptera; family Acrididae; genus Schistocerca; species Schistocerca nitens. The sequence continues at coordinate 600,912,553 of NC_064619.1, read as the reverse complement.
CGGAGCCAGAAGGCCCCGAGACTCCAGTACCCAATGCAAGCGCCGGCTCACCATCCGTTCAAGCAACTTGCAAAGAACGTTGGTGAGGCTAATGGGACGGTAGCTGTCCACCTCTAGAGGGTTCGTTCCAGGTTTCAAAACGGGGATGACAATGCCTTCCCGCCATTGCGACGGAAACTCCCCCTCGACCCAAAGACGGTTGTAAAGATCGAGAAGGCGCCGCTGGCAGTCCACTGAAAGGTGTTTCAGCATCTGACAGTGGATGCCATCTGGCCCAGGAGCGGTATCAGGGCAAGCAGCTAGGGCACTGCGAAATTCCCACTCACTAAATGGAGCATTGTAAGATTCTGGGTGGTTGGTGCGAAACGAAAGGCTCCGACGTTCCATCCGCTCTTTAATGGAGCGGAAGGCCTGGGGGTAATTCGCAGAGGCGGAACTCATAGCAAAATGCTCTGCTAAGCGATTTGCAATGACGTCGGAGTCAGTACAAACTGCTCCATTCAGTGAGAGCGCAGGGACGCTGGCAGGGGTCCGATAGCCGTAGACGCGTCGAATCTTGGCCCAGACCTGCGATGGAGTGACATGGAGGCCAATGGTGGATACATACCGCTCCCAGCACTCCTTCTTGCCTTGGCGGATAAGGAGGCGGGCCCGCGCACGCAGCCGTTTGAAGGCGATAAGGTGCTCGATGGAGGGATGTCGCTTGTGACGCTGGAGCGCCCGCCGGCGATCTTTAATCGCTTCAGCGATCTTTAATCGCTTCAGCGATCTCAGGCGACCACCAAGGCACAGTCCGCCGCCGAGGGGACCCAGAGGAACGGGGAATGGCTGATTCGGCGGCAGTAACGATGCCGGTGGTGACCGATTGAACCACCGCATCAATGTCAGCAGTAGAGAGAGGCTCAAAAGCGGCAGTGGAGGAGAACAAGTCCCAGTCAGCCTTATTCATAGCCCATCTGCTAGGGCGCCCAGAAGAGTGGCGCCGTGGTAGCGAGAAAAATATCGGAAAGTGGTCACTACCACACAGGTCGTCATGCACACTCCATCGGACAGACGGTAAGAGGCTATGGCAACAGATTGAAAGGTCAATGGCGGAGTAGGCGCCATGCGCCACACTGAAGTGTGTGAAGGCACCATCATTTAACAGCGAGAGATCGAGCTGCGACAATAAATGCTCAACGATGGCGCCTCGACCTGTTGCCACTGACCTACCCCACAGAGGGTTATGGGCGTTGAAGTCGCCCAATAGCAAGAAAGGTGGCGGCAATTGGGCGACCAGTGCAGCCAAGACATGCTGCGAGACATCACCATCCGGTGGAATGTAAAGACTGCAGACGGTAACAGCCTGTGGCGTCCACACGCGTACAGCGACAGCCTCTAAAGGCGTCTGGAGAGGGACAGACTCGCTGTGCAGAGTGTGAAGGACATATATGCAGACGCCACCAGACACCCTTTCATAAGCTGCTCGGTTCTTATAATAACCCCGATAGCCACGGAGGGCGGGGGTTCGCATTGCAGGAAACCAAGTTTCCTGGAGAGCAAGGCAGAAGAAAGGGTGAAGGCTGATAAGTTGGCGGAGCTCAGCTAGATGGTGGAAGAAACCGCTGCAGTTCCACTGGAGGATGGTATTGTCCATAGCTGGGAAAGGCGTGACGGGACGGGGAAGGCAGATTACGCCGCTGGGTCACTTGCTGCCTCCAAGTGAGCACCTGTGCTAGTGCTTTCCATGGCGTCGGAGGGACTGGCGAGATCGAGGTCCTCAGCAGACGCCAGGATCTGCACCTCGTCCTCAGACGCAGAGTTTGAAGGTTGCGGTGGGACAGGTGCCACCGCAATGTCAGGATGCTTGGGAGCCTTTTTCTTCAACTGCTTCGCACGCTGTGCCTTTGGAGGGTCTGGCTGGGAGGGCCCCACTGGGTCAGTCTCAGGGACGGACGACGACCGTGAAGCCCTATGACCAGCGACCGGTTGTTGTTTCAAACCTTTGCGGGTTTCCGCTTTGACACTGGGCGAAGCCTGGGAAGGGAGGGTCCCAAGGGACCCCTTCCTGACTAGAGTAGCCGAAGAAGCCCCACGCTTCTCCGGCTGGGAAGGGGGGACGAATGTCCCCGATGGTTGGGGTGGTGTTGCTCCTGGAGTAGATGGAGCAACAGAGGGGGAAGTGCCCCCCACAACCAAGGGGGCCGGTTCATTGTGACATAGCTGAGAGGCAACAGTACGTGAAGACACAGGAGAGGATCGGATCGCTGTTGCAGCAGCGGCATAGGAGGATGTCATGGGCACGGGATGTAGCCGCTCATATTTCCGCCTTGCCTTGGTGTAGCTCAGGCGGTCCAGAGTCTTATATTCCATTATCTTCCTTTCTTTCTGGAAGATCCTACAGTCCGGCGAGCAGGGGGAATGGTGTTCTCCGCAGTTAACACAGATAGGAGGCGGGGCACATGGAGTATCAGCATGCGAAGGACGTCCACAATCCCGACACGTGATGCTGGAAGTACAGCGAGATGACATGTGCCCGAACTTCCAGCATTTAAAACACCGCATCGGAGGAGGGATATATGGCTTCACATCACAACGGTAAACCATCACCTTAACCTTTTCGGGTAAGACATCACCCTCAAAGGCCAAGATGAAGGCACCGGTGGCTACCTGATTATCCCTCGGACCCCGATGGACGCGCCGGACGAAGTGAACACCTCGTCGTTCGAGGTTGGCGCGTAATTCATCGTCGGACTGCAGAAGAAGATCCCTGTGGAATATAATACCCTGGACCATGTTGAGACTCTTATGCGGCGTGATGCTAACTGAAACATCCCCCAACTTGGCACAATTGAGCAACCTCTGTGACTGGGCAGAGGATGCCGTTTGGATGAGCACAGAACCAGAGCGCATCTTGGACAAGCCCTCCACCTCCCCGAACTTGTCCTCTAAATGCTCCATAAAAAACTGGGGCTTGGTTGACATAAACGATTCCCCATCAACTCGCGTACACACAAGGAACCGGGGTGAATAGTCTCCACTGCCTTCTTTTGCCATACGTCCCTCCCATGGAGTGGCCAGGGAGGGAAATGATCGTGGTTCGTATTTCCTGCCGTTGAGGTTAGACCTCGATCGCTTAGAGACTGCTGGTGGAGGCCCACCAGCGAGAGATGATGTACCACGCTTCATTGCGGGTCATCCGCCCTGATGCCACCTACTCCGACCAAGGGCCCTCCCCACGGGCGCCACCCAGCCGCAGCAATAGCCACCTGGCAGGACGGCCATTGCCGGGAGTCCTGATGCCCCAAGGAGATGGGCATCTACTCCTTGGCATACGTGGGGAGTTAACGGCGCAGGCATCAGTAGAGCAATCCCTGTGTTGTCAGGGGGCTACAACCAAGAGGGTACATGGCGGCCCCACCACAACGGGCTGGCTACCGTGCTGGATCTTAGGTGCAAAACTGTCCAAGGTCGTCGTCGCAGTGAAAAGAAACACTGCAGAGTGCAGCGTGGTAATCGCCCAAGAGATCGAAAACGAGCGGGACACCATTGCAACGACGAGAAAGCCGGCTAAAGGTCTAATTGCACGACGGATACAGTGCACCATGTAAGGCGCCCTTCCCCAATTGGCTCGCTCTTCGGAATAATTTAGAAAGATGGAGGTCAGACCCGAGAGGGGACCATCACATAAGGCCGAAACATGGGAGACTCCTTTTAGTCGCCTCTTACGACAGGCAGGAATACCGCGGGCCTATTCTTACCCCCGAACCCGCAGGGGGGCCTTGACGCCATGTGCCATGTATAATTTCTTGAACGCCAATTTCACAATCTACAAGTCCTAGTGAACAACGCAATCCGCTGGGTGAACGTTCCAGTTGGTCGCAGTCTTTCAAATAATTGTGAACGGCCTCTGTTGCCATAATAATTTTACTGTTTCTACATTAGCCGTTAAAGCACGACGGTATATTCGCCATTACGTTGCCAAAATGCCGAACGCATTTTGAATTAACCTGCGTGCCCGAAACGGACCGTAATTAAAAACGGTCTCACAAGGAGGTAGTGCATCCTTCGATCTGCCTGCATATGGTCGCATGATGTTCGGTGTCAGAGGAAAAGCTTCGTCTGCAACAAATACATGTGGCAGGACGACGTCAGTAGCAGGCAGCACAGATGGCGGAGGTAGGTTTAATGTTTGGTTCACGAGGAGAGTTCCAAATTCTGTGTAGCCAAAAGTGCCCCCCATCACTGTCTCTTCCTGCATCCCCCATATCCAGCAACGTAAACTTATAATTGGCTTCACATGCCGCCATTAATATTACACTGTGGGTCCCTTCATAATTTGCGGGGTACTGCATTACGACATGTCTGCACTCTATAGTCGCTACACGGTTTGGGAACTGCCACAGCGTCCGAAAATGTTAAGCAATGCTTAACCAATCATTCGTTGTTGGTTTCAGAAGAAACTTAGGCTGGAGGACGTTCCATAGCGTTTGGCAGGTCTTACGGATAATCCTGCATATAGTTGATCGTCCACCACGTTAACTCAATGCAATCATTTGCTGGGTGTTACCATGAGCGAGATATCTGCAAGTAAATAAAATACATTTGTAGTTGACAAGAGCAAGACTGTTCCAGATTATGATACTATATCAGTGCACGGATAAGTAATAGTAACCTAACTATGATTTAGATCAAACGCCTAAGTTATTTGTACAACTTATCAGCAGCAGCTAACAACTACACGTGGTTCCATGATGACGTGTACTCAACACTGCTTGAGACAGTAGTATCTTATATGCTTCTCGAATTAACACAGGATGTATTATTTTGATTTGTAAAATTCGTTGCAGACAATGCAGCGAGTAAAAATGATGTACATGACGTATACAAGTCATGCATCCCTAGCATACATCCCAAGAAAATTTTTTGCTATAAAACTCGCAAAAACCTAACTGATCAAAGTTACTAGTTTCGGTTAGATTATATTAACATGAAAGAGAATTCACAAACATATTTTAAAAATGCAGTTAAGTAGTACAGTAAATCTCAGACATATGCAACTGCAAACAAATGACAACCGCATACAAAAATTACGAACAGCAATTTCAGCTATTTATAACAGCTTCAAATATTGGAAATTCCTGTTCCTGAGTGTCATGGTAAGTTGCTCCTCTGGGGTGATTTGTTTTCTAAATTTTGTCGTCTGTTTCATGACGTGGGGAGCAATCATTGACAACAACTCATCGAATCTATTAATACAAGGCAAAACAATGAAATACATGAAAAAAATTATGTAATTAAGAATATAACTGAACAGCTTTAAAAATTGGTATTTCATTTAGCTTCATCTTTCATGTAATACGATATAATTTATGCCTTTTGGAAATGTGTAGCATACCTCTTTAGCTGTTCTACAGACTTATCCTTTAATGTTTAAAAATATTATTGTCTCTTGCACCTTTATTATGGCATACTACAGCTAAACAGTTCAATTATGAATGTCATATGTAACATACATTTACCTGTGTGGTGTCATTCGGAAATATATACAGAACTTCTGTATGTCCTTTTCCCTCGTATCCTGTACGAGGGTGTGAAACTCTCCTTCACCTCTGTCTGCTATGAAGGAGTGGGCATATCCAGAATCTGCACCGGGACTTGTCACTGAGGTATGCTTCCAGTGGTTTACAGAGAATGTAGATGCACCACATTAGGTGTTGCGTGGCAACAGCAGACTCCGGTTCAGTCACAGCTGTTGTGACACGCGCGAGGCACGAGCCACACTTTTGTTGTGCACACCATACCGCATATTATGATACTCTGTCACACCAAACCATTACTGATGTTTCCTTTTTGTCCCTCTTTCGAATTTTAGACTTGGTTTAATCATTTGCACTGCCGTATTTGCGGCAGATTTCATCACATTTCCAGACTGCATGGACGGATCAAAAAGTACTGCAACTACACGTACTAAGTCACCTTACGAGCCATGTTGACGAATGAAGCTGTCCCCACGGTGAACGTTGAAGTGCCTTTCGGTGTCCCCACCCGTATCTCAGTGGCTGTGTCATTCATTGAATACTGCTAGTGCCTGCCGCTCGGGAACGCCAATTCCGCTTGCCGCCGCATCACTGCGGAAATCGCTTGCCGCTGCCGCCGTCGCACACCGCGCTGTAGTGGGAATCGGCCTTTATTGGTCCCATATTTCATCGGAGGCTGACTTAGGCGCGTAACACTACCAACATTTCGAATCCATTTGTGGCAGCATTAACGGAGGAGGGAAAGACAGTCATTTCCAACACGATGGAGCAAGTGCCCATACAGCCGGCAAAACCTTTGAGCACATTTACACAATGCTCATGCCTGACAGCTGTAAACAGAGGTCCGTCTGGTTGCGGCCCTAGCTGGCCACCCAGGCCACCTGTCAGTGTGCGATTACTTTGTGTGGAGGGCCCTCAAGTCTAATGTGTATCACAACAACCCTAATAGTCTTCAAGAACTGAAGCAGAACATTTCGGATGACACTGCAGTCCACTTCGATCTGTCTTCAGCAACTTGCTGACCAGGACCCAAAAGTGCTAAGAAATCAATAGCGGTCAGTTTCGACATCTGCGGTCAGTTTAGACATCTGCCACTGTCAGGTTAGTGCTGTCTTTCTTTTCCTCTGCTGTGTTCCTTTGTATCCTGGAACTCTGTTCTCCAAGCCACTCTCCTGCCCATCCTGTAGTTTGTGATGAAAGGAACTGACAGCTGCATTTAGTTCTGTTCAGTTGCAAACCTGGCAGCTCCTGATATGATGTTGGCGCCATGGCGGAGTACTGAATGTCATCTGAAAAAAGAGATACAAATATAGATCTGCGTTTATTTCACAGACTTTGTGTGTGAAATTATGTAACGAAACGGAGTCGGAACAACTACAAGATAAGTTAACTTTTCTTGATGAAGGTAAGAAGCGAAAGAGAACGCCTCAAAAATGGAATTGTAATATTAGGGAAGAAAATGTGTGAAAGGGCGATCCTACACTAGTTATTCCGGAAAAATAATTGATGAGTAAAAATCATAATTCCAATACGTGAGTGCGAACTCTGGAAATGCTATCTTAAATACACATTCTGTCAAAAGTCGTGATTTTACGAAGAAAAGTGAACAAGACTTTCATGTACAACGCCTGATGTTAGTTTTCGACATTAAGCGCCGTTCTGATCATGCTGAACATTGAAAAGAAACAAGCAATATGATCACGTAAGTTCCTTCCCTTTTGAACCGTACACTATGGCGGAAAAGGAATGAAACATCTGCATTCTGAATTTAATGTGAAGACGATGTACAAACTCTTTGATGTCTATACTGTGTTAAGAGCTGCAAACCAAACTGATTTCTCCTCATCTGTCTGAGTCTGTTAAATGAGCGGCACAGGGTAACTGGACATTCACATACGAAATGCAAGAAATTCTACAAGCAGCTACAGAAATGTAGAAATTAACTGCCAGGGACGACTCAGTTTGTGAACTCGTGTTCGACTTTACAGGTACCTTGTCTGTGCCACGCATCCCAGCCCAAGAAGTGTTTTACTTCAGACAGTTGTCTGCGTTCGTTTTTTCCGTAACTAAACATTTTCCACCAGCTTGCTGCCACAACTATCTAATCAACTGCGCGATTATTCGCAAAGAAAAATAAAATCGACAACAGCAGTCGCTTTAACAACTGACAGGTGGACACTTCCTTGAACATCCAAATTTTATTGCGTTTATTTCACACTATCTCAATCACACGTAGCTTCATTCGAGTGTTGGGTTACCTGGAATTTTCGCTTCGGCACATTGCCGAAAATATAACTAATATTCTAAGAAGAGAAGCAACCAACTGGACAATATATAACGAAATAGTGGCAGCTGTAACTGACAATGAAGCTAATACTGTTGCTGAGGTAAAAATTTGTAAATGGGTTCACATCTTCTGGCAAGCCCACACAGTCTACTTAATTTTCAAATCAGGTATAAAACCAATTGAGAATGTGGTCGAAAAGTTTAAATCTCTAGTTCAATATTTTAGAAGTTAACTTGCAATGAATAAACTAAAAAAACACAGGTTTAAATGTGTCTTGCCGACACTAAAAACAGTAAGTCCCAACGCGATGGAATTCCCTTTTCGATAAGGTGGTCCGTGTTTCAGGAAAAACATTGCCAAATTTTCCACTTTGCTATTCTCGGAAACGACGAACATAGACGCCGGAGGACTGGAAAGTCAAAGAACATTCAGTAACATCACTTCAAATCTTTCGTTAAGTAAAGAGGTGAGGGTTGAGCAAACTGTCTCACTGCCCAAAACGGAGTTTTTAACTTGCTAAGAGAGCAACAACGAATAGGCTATCAGACGTGAAGTCTCTTTACATCCTGATCAAGATACAACACATAATTATAACGACTACGAACTATTTCTCAAAGGGCCCTTCTAAGGACCAAAATACCACTAGGATCCTGGGATCTGTCCTACACGTGTGTCAACTAAACATTGAAGGTATTAGTCGTGCTAAAAGTGAAGCCTTGTCTCAACTGCTACTCTCCCAAGAAGTTGATCTGGTAGTCATACAAGAAACACACACCACTGAGGAACAGCTGCTGCGATCCAGAGGAAAAATACCAAGATACGATCTTCTAGGAGCAACGTATTATCATGCCTATGGTAATGCTACATATGTGTGAAATACTATACAGATAATGCCTTTCTTCCGTCTACTAGCACTAAGGAGGACAGTACGCCCAATCATGTTGTAGACATCCGACCACACCCAGCAGTCTACATAGGGGGTTTCAGCAGTCACCACCAGAATTGGAAATACAAAACTAATGATGGAAATGGTGAATCAGAAGTGGAATGGAAGGAAACAAACCTTTAACAACTACTCGAAAGGTGCTTAATTACTTCTCTCATAGCCAGTACAGACCAGTGATACACGAAATCAGCATCCAAATCCCCTGATCACATCCAGCCCTCGACCACGCTGGAATTTCAATAAGGCCAAGAACTTGATAATTATATACGTCGCATACCAACTACATACGAAGCTTATGAACGATTTATAGGAGCTATGATACCTGCAGCAAAGAAACACATCCCTAGCGGGTATCGCAAAGTGTATATATATACAAAATTGTTGAGGCTTTCGTGGCCACTTGTTGACAAACTGCCTATTGGCTTCTGTCTCGGGTTCTTCGGCCGACGTTCATCTAATGATTTTTCTGACGTTTCGCCAGCACGAGTGGCTGGCATTGTCAAAGCTTCACCCTCCATTGCCGGTGGTGAACTGGAGCCGAGCTCGCGGGCGCAGGCTATATGTACCTGGCGCGCCAACGTCCGAGGGCTTCTCCGCGGTCATTTCCGGTGCGGTTCTCCTCTTGCTACCTGCGACGGTCGTTCGCTGCAGTACGGGAAGCCAGGATCCGTTGACCTTAAGGCTTTCCTCTTTCTTGTTCAAACTGTTCGCGTGTTTTTGTATTTCTACAGCTTCTCTGAACAAGCGCGTGTGATAGTGCTTCTCTACAGCCAGAACTTCCGTGTCGGCGAATTTTATTACATGGTCGGTCTCATTCAGTGCGTGCTCTGCCACGGCCGATTTCTCCACCTGCCCCAACCTGCAATGTCGCTTATGCTCTTTGATCCTGGTGTTAATGGATCGTCCAGTCATTCCGACATAAACTTTTCCGCATGTGCATGGTATGCGGTATATTCCCGACATTGCAAGTGGGTCTCTTTTCTCCTTCGCCGATCTAAGACACTCTTTGATCTTCCTTGTCGGTTTGAAAAACGTCTTTACGCCATGTTTGCGCAATATACGGCCGATTCTGTCCGTCACTCTGGGAATGTATGGCAGAAAGGCCGTACCCGACAATTCTTTTTCCGGTTTCTTACTTCGCCGAGGGTTGGGCTCTGTTACACTTCTAATATAATTTGTGGAGTAACCATTGCTCCTCAGGACAGTTTCCAGGTGTTGCATTTCTCGTTTGAGGTGTTGCGGCTCACATATTCGTCCTGCTCTCGTTACGAGCGTACTAATCATGCCTCTTTTATGGCTCGGGTGGTGGTTTGACAGTTTGTGCAGGTATCGGTCCGTGTGAGTCGGTTTTCGATATACGCTGTGTCCCAGATCTTCGCCGTCCCTTGTGACCAGAACATCTAGAAATGGCAGTTTCTTGTCCTTTTCTACTTCCATGGTAAATGTGTGGCTGGAGCAGTGTGTGGCTGGAGCAGTGAGGCCAAGTGTTTTGCCAGTTTATATGTCGGTGATCCAGGAGCGCTAACGATCGGTCTCAGTGGAACGTTGTTCTTATGGATCTTGGGTAATCCATACAGCCGTGGGGAAGACCGACACATACATTAAGGACTCAGGACATTTCATTGAGAAGCTGAAGAAACTGAAACTTGCACCAAACGACATCCTGGTCAGCTTTGATGTTGTTTCGTTATTTACGAAAGTGCCACTCAGTGACGCTCTGGAGCACATCGGTTCCATTTTTCCGCTAGACATCAGAAAGCTCTTCCATGCATGTCTCACCACGAGCTATTTCACGTGGAATGGCGATTTCTACGAACAGCTGGAAGGCGTCGCCATGGGTAGTCCTCTCAGTCCAGTGGTGGCCAACTTCTTCATGGAACAATTCGAAGCACAGGCACTGGACTCGGCGACTTGCAAACCTAAGGTGTGGTACAGGTACGTCGATGATACTTTCGTGGTGTGGAGCCATGGTGAAGAACAGCTCAGTGACTTCCTAAGACACTTGAACAGCCTCCATGCCAACATAACATTTACCATGGAAGTAGAAAAGGACAAGAAACTGCCATTTCTAGATGTTCTGGTCACAAGGGACGGCGAAGATCTGGGACACAGCGTATATCGAAAACCGACTCACACGGACCGATACCTGCACAAACTGTCAAACCACCACCCGAGCCATAAAAGAGGCATGATTAGTACGCTCGTAACGAGAGCAGGACGAATATGTGAGCCGCAACACCTCAAACGAGAAATGCAACACCTGGAAACTGTCCTGAGGAGCAATGGTTACTCCACAAATTATATTAGAAGTGTAACAGAGCCCAACCCTCGGCGAAGTAAGAAACCGGAAAAAGAATTGTCGGGTACGGCCTTTCTGCCATACATTCCCAGAGTGACGGACAGAATCGGCCGTATATTGCGCAAACATGGCGTAAAGACGTTTTTCAAACCGACAAGGAAGATCAAAGAGTGTCTTAGATCGGCGAAGGAGAAAAGAGACCCACTTGCAATGTCGGGAATATACCGCATACCATGCACATGCGGAAAAGTTTATGTCGGAATGACTGGACGATCCATTAACACCAGGATCAAAGAGCATAAGCGACATTGCAGGTTGGGGCAGGTGGAGAAATCGGCCGTGGCAGAGCACGCACTGAATGAGACCGACCATGTAATAAAATTCGCCGACACGGAAGTTCTGGCTGTAGAGAAGCACTATCACACGCGCTTGTTCAGAGAAGCTGTAGAAATACAAAAACACGCGAACAGTTTGAACAAGAAAGAGGAAAGCCTTAAGGTCAACGGATCCTGGCTTCCCGTACTGCAGCGAACGACCGTCGCAGGTAGCAAGAGGAGAACCGCACCGGAAATGACCGCGGAGAAGCCCTCGGACGTTGGCGCGCCAGGTACATATAGCCTGCGCCCGCGAGCTCGGCTCCAGTTCACCACCGGCAATGGAGGGTGAAGCTTTGACAATGCCAGCCACTCGTGCTGGCGAAACGTCAGAAAAATCATTAGATGAACGTCGGCCGAAGAACCCGAGACAGAAGCCAATAGGCAGTATATATATATATATATATATATATATATATATATATATATACACACACTTTGCGATACCCGCTAGGGATATAGCGGAAACAATTTACTGAGGGCAATGACCATGAAATTGCATATCAGCTTTTACACAGCCCAGATGCAGCCAGGAGGAAAAAATGGGAAGATAAAGTTAGCTCACTTGACTACACAAAATCAAGCCACGAAGCTTGGTCTCTTCTAAGAAAGCTTGGAGATGGAAAAACAACTGCACGGACAACGTCAGAAAGCCATCGAAACAAGATTGCCTCGCTTATAGTTATGATTTCCAAAAGCAAAAGGAGCAAAAATCTTACCAAGGATAGAACGAAAGAAATGAAATTCCTTAAACACAGCTCCCTGATGACATAACCCAAACCATTCAACGTGGAAGACAAACACCGCCAACAGTGACACTAAATTAGGTAAAGCCCCTGGTGAGGGCAGCCTATACCCAGAGTTCTTCGCTCACTGCGGAAAACAGGCGCGTGCTTGGCTAGCCAAATTCTACACTGATATTCTTGAAAGAGGCCAGATACCAAAGCTCTTCAAACAGACAAAGATTATTGCTGTACTGAAGAAAAATAAACCGAGTGAAAAGCCAGAAAGTTACCGCCCTATTGCCTTGCTTAGCATTGTATATAACCTCCTGGAAAGACTTTTACTGAGCAGAATTGGTCCTGATATACTCCAGATAATTCCATTGGAACAGGCAGGCTTTAGACCACACAGGAATCAACAGATCAAGTTATGTCTTACAACTTACATAGGCGCAGGCTATCAACGGAAACTCAAGACTTCAGTGGCATTCTCAGATTTAACAACGGCCTATGATACAGTATGGAAAGCCAGAGTACCCTACAAGCTCCTTAAAGTTATCCCACGTAGAAGAACTGCACGACTTGAAAACCAGGTTAGCCAAAGAATTCCGTGTGTATAAGGGGAAAGACGTAAGCAATAAAAGATCGTTGAACAACAGGCTACCTCAAGGGTCAGTTCTTGCTCCCTTGCTTAGTCTGTACATTTCATTTCGTACATGCCAGAGACGCTTTCAAGGAAATTCGAATATGCAGATGACTGGGCAATTGCTATCAGAGAACAAGCCATTGAACAAACGGAAGAGATCCTGACAGAAGACCTACAGAAGCTGACTCAGTACTTCAAAAAGTGGGGACTCAAACCAAACACCAGTACAACTGAAGTGGGTTACTTTCCTCTAAACAACAAAGTGGCTAATAGGAAGTTAAAGGTGTGCATGGTCAACCAGCAACTGAGACAACGGATACCCTAAATACCTTGGTGTCATATTGGATAGAACGCTGTCTTTCAATCATCATCTCCAAAACGTTGCTGCAAAAATAAGAACTCGCAACAACATAATTCATAACCTATGTGGAACAACTTGGGGATCTGCCGTCGTAACTCTGCGATGCTCAGCTCTAGGTTTGGTGTACTCGACTGCAGAATACTGTGCTGCTGTCTGGCTCAATAGTGCCCATACAAATATCAGATACCCAACTAAACGCCACAATGCGTCTTATCACTGGCACAATCAAATCTACTCCCATACTCTGGCTACCAGTTGTAAGTCCTATCCCCCCGCCAGAACTCAGACGTTCTCTTAAGAGAATTCAACAAAATAATGGACAATCCAGACCTACCTATACATTCTGACATCAGCAACGCAAATGCTAATCGCCTGCGTTCGAGAAAACCAGCAACAAGATATGGCACGAACTTGAGGAACAGTAACTACCAAACTATCATTGAGTGGCAGAAGTGACTTAACGACAAATGCTGCCCAACAATGCCTCCTGTGAAGATGCCGCCACGTTGTTTCAATCTCCTTCGCAGACAATGGTCCACACTAAACAGAATCCGAACAAACCATGGGAATTGTGCAGCCTCCCACTTCAAGTGGAACGTAACTTCAACGCCTGATTGTAACTGTGGTGTTACACAACAGACGATCCAGCACATCATCACCGAATATAGGACAAAGTATGATGGCAGAGCTAGTGGTTCTCGCGACTCCACAAACTATAGTCTACATTCGTAATCTAGACATACAAGTGTCAATTTCAATCATGATAGATTGTTTCCAGAGCTCTCGGGAGTCCAGCCGGATGCGATCGTTTAAGTCCCACGATATTTCGGCGAATAACCTTTCCGCGATTATCAGGTGGCTCTGATGGATTTTTTTATTTCACTTTTTTTTTTTTTGCATGTTTCATTCCAATCCCTTATGGGGAGAGGCGGGCGCACTGATGGCTTAATGCCATTTTGACGCCTTAGCTTATCTTATTTGATTCCGTTTGAACACTATTTCAACGATGGGTGGATTTCTTACATACTATTCTTTTATATGCTATTCTTATTTCCTATTGTATTCTATTGATTTCAAATTCTTTCCTGTTGTATTCTACTGTCTGGTAGTCTAATGCTTTTTTTATTTTAAATACATACATATTACAGTCTTGGTTCATCTTATCTTGTTTGGAGGAGTATTCACAACCCCGGCATTTGCCTTACTGCTGAGGGAAAACCTCCTTAAAACCTCAGCAAGGGTTGGGTGTTTTCTTTGTGTGTGGTTTCCGTTTATTTTTATTGTCTTTGTTGGTTTGATTTCATTCATTCTCTTCTGTTGGGAGTAGGTGTTGTAGTATTTGTTGATCCTTGTGTAGGTTCACTGTGTCTTCGTTTTGTGGTTCTTCTATGTCTATTGCTGCTATTATGGTCCGTGTAGGTATTGGGTATCTGCATGCTGGGAAATTTACTGTGTGGTATTCCTTTTTCAGTTCTTCTGTTGTTACAATATTGCTTTTCAGTCTATTTAAACCTATCCTATGGTTTAGTTTTATTAATCTCTGCGATAGTGGTTCTATTCTAGCTTGGTTGTACACTATTGTTTCTCCTGTTATGGTACGTTCAGAGCAATTCGAAGGATTCGTCTTTCAGTTGCACACACTCTCTGGGTTTGGGAGTTTTGTACCATCCAGACTGGAGCTGCGTACTCTAGGACTGGCCTGATGAAAGCCCGAGTTGCAGTGTGTGTGCAGCATTGTTTCGGTGCTAACTCCATGTCCCTTGCCCCTGATGATCTTTATTAATCCCATTCTGCGCCGCGCTTTTGCTAGGATTTCTATAACGTGTTGGTTCCAAGATAGAGTCCTGTCCAGTGTGATGCCTAGGTATTTCCCTGTGTCTTTTGGTGTGATGCTTTGTCCCCATAGTTGTGCTGTGATATCTTTCCGGCTTTGGCTTCTGTCCACTGTTCTGTTTCTGTGCTGGAATACTACGAGCTGGCTCTTGAGGGCGTTCGGTCGTATTTTCCACTTTGCTAGCCACGGCTCTAGTTGAGAATATATTGCTTGGTCAAGTCGGAGAGTCCTGCCGCTGTCAGAGTGACACCAGTATGCCGTGTCATCGGCGTCATCGTTCCACCTGGTGGGTTGTGGGATGTCATGTGTATAGAGAGTAGAGCAATGGTGAAAGTATAGCTCCTTGCGGTATCCCTGCCTCTGGATAGAAGGTGGTCGATGGTTTGCCGTTAACGTATACTCTTTGTCTGTCTGCTCATTGTGAGTGTTATTTATGTCCGTCAGTCGGGCTTCGATTCCCTGCGCCGACGCTTCGATTGCGGGCGCCGACAATCCGTTTGCGGGCGCCGACCCAGGTCCGCGCCCACCCCGGCGTTGCGCCGGGTGGTGGAAGATGAAGAATCCCGTGGAGTGTCCTCTGCGACCGTCGTAGAAGGGTCTTGTGTCCGCTTGTGGCGTGACTCCTTGATGGAGTTAAGTAATGGTTGCCATGCCTTGCTTAGTTGAAAACCTGTGTATCTGTTTATGAGATTGTCCGTTACGCGAATTTCAATGGCCTCCTTGCAGATGCTGTCCCAGTAGAAACTGGTAGGGGCCAGAATCTTGGCCTCTTCGTATTTCCCATTGTGTCCAGTTTCCAAACAGTGTTCTGCCAGTGCCGATTTGGTGGGCTGGCCTAGGCGCGTGTGGCGTTGGTGTTCTTTGCACCGGTCTTCGACTGTTCGGATTGTTTGACCGATGTAGGACTTGCCGCAACCACATGGAATATTATATACGCCCGCTGTCTTGAGGCCGAATGCGTCTTTCACTGTCACCAGTAGGACTCGTATCTCGGATGGTTGTCGGAAGACCGTGTCAATTTTGTGTTGTTTTAGCAGTCTCCCAATTTTTGATGTCGCGTTGCCTGCATACGGTAGAAAGGCAAGGCTTGTTTCCTTATTTTAGACTGTTCTTCATCTGGGTTTCTGCAGTGTTTCCGTCGTCTGAGGGCTGTCTGAATCTGCCGTTTGCTGTATCCGTTCTTGTGAAACATTTTCTGGGTGTTGAGTTCTTTGTGCAGACTTTGTTCGTCCGATATCGAGTATGCCCTATGAACCAGTGTGTTGAGCATCCCGTTGAGTTGTGCAGGATGGTGGCAACTCGAGGCATGTAGATATAGGTCCGTATGTATAGGCTTGCGGTACACGCTATTACCCAGTGTGCCATTTGATCTCCGCTCTTCGAGTACATCAATAAATGGTAATTTCCCTTCCTTCTCGATCTCCATGGTGAACCGTATGTCGTGGACGGAATTTAGATGTTCTAAAAACGTCTGTAGATGATCAGGTCCGTGGGGCCGAATGACAAACTTGTCGTCCACGCATCAGTAAAAAACACACGGGTTTCCGTTCGGCCGCTTGAAGTGCCTCCTCTTCGTAACTCTCCATAAATACGTTGGCTACCACTGGTGACAGAGGGCTCACCATAGCCATACCGTTGGTTTGCTCACAGTATTGGCCGTTGAAGACTAAGTAGGCGGATGTAAGTACGTGCCTGACAGTTGTCAACTCGGGACCGAATTTCTCGCTGTAAGGTAAATCGAATCTTCTAGCGGGACCATTGTAAACAGTGACACGACATCAAAGCTCACCATGATGTGTTTCTCGTAGGGTCAGCTCCTTGAGACGACGAATGAAGTCTGTTGAGTTCCGAATATGGTGTTCACGCTTTCCCACATACGGTCTGAGCAGACCTGCCACGTGTTGTGCGAGACGGTATGTGGGCGCCCCTATGTTGCTGACAATGGGACGCATCCTTCCTTATGTGTCTTAGGGAGGCCGTATATTCTCGGAGCTACTGCGGAACGCTGTCTAAGTCTCTTGATATCTTTCTCCTCTATTGCGCCATTTTTCAGTAGGCTGGCAGTCCTTAGTTGTATCCTGTTGGTCGGGTCCGTCTTGATCTTCCGGTATGCCGGGTCGTCAAGAAGTTGAAGCATCTTTGTGTTCATAGTCCTGTCTGTTCAGAACGACCGTGGTGTTTCCTTTGTCGGCTGGCAGGAGGACAGTCTCTGTCTTCTCTAAGGGCCCGAAGTGCCGCTCTTTCTTCCCGTGAGAAGTTGCTGGTAGTCGGTTTTGCCTTGGAGAGAATCCGACATGATTCCCTCCTGACTTCTTCAGCCTTGTCCTCGGTTAAGCCCCGGACCGCCCGTTCCACTGCCGAGATGATCTCAGTGAAGGGGAGGTGAGCTGGCGTCGGTGCAAAGTTAAGTCCTTTTCCGAGTATGGATGTGGCTGCGTCGTCCAGTGGCTTCCCCGTGAGGTCAATCACGGTTTGTTTCATCGGCTCAGTCTCTTCTTCTTGTTTGCCTGGTAGCCTTGCAAACTTGTCAATCTGTTTGTTAGTTGATTTCAGCTGTATCCAATCAGCCTGGGCCCATGTGACACCATCCACCCATTCCCAGGAATAGTCTTGAAGCGTGGAAGCTAACTGCAGGTGAAGGTGCAGTAGTTGTTTGGCATTCTTGTCGAGTACGTGGATGATGCAGCCCGGTTCACTCGCAGCATGCCCAAGTGCTGAGAAACCGCCTCCAACGCGGGTGCGACGCCTTGGGCTCATGGGCAACAAAGTGGCGGCTGAAATTCAACGCCACAAAGAGCCAGGCAGTTGTCTTCACCCGAAGACTTCCGCCGCCAGGGCTTACGCCAGTCGAAATCCTGGGAGAACCTATCCCATGAAGTGGGACGGCTAAATACCTAGGGGTTACCCTAGACCGCAAGCTCACCTGGAAGCATCACATCCGTGATGTGAAAGGGAGGGCAATAGGATGCCTTCGCGCCTTGTATCCGCTGCTAAACCAGCAGTCGTCACTGTCACCGCTACACGACATCACGCTTTACCTAATATTGGTTCGCCCACTGTTCCAGTATGAGGCCGTGGTCTGGGGGAAAGCCTCAGATGCTCACATTGTGACTCTGCAGCGGATACAGAACTGCGCCCTGAAGACTGCTGCGCATCTTCCGATGCGCTTCTCGACGCGCCAACTCCACGAGGACACCGGGATCCTGCCTCTCCGAGACGGGTTTCGCGCCATCGCCAGGAAGTTCTACGAGAAAGTGGGACACTCCCGCAACCGGCTCATCCATGGAATGGGCCAACAACTTCAACGCAGGCCAACCACGCGTTGGCCTGACCTGCTGAGGGATTAAGTTTTACTAACCCCCAACAGAGTGTGTCTTTTTCAGGTTATAACAGAACGGACCAATCAAGAGTGGTAATATATTTTTCTCTCTTTTTACAGGAACCGCAGGAATGACAAATTTTGTCCGAACTGCACCACCTCGAGCCAAGGATAGGCTCGTCTACTCAGCGTCAGACAGACCATTCCATCAGAACCACCTGATGATGGCGAAAAGGTTATTCGCCGAAATATCGTGGGACTTCAACGATCGCATCCGGCTGGACACAACACAATCTCTAGCCATACACTAAAAAAATAAATAAACTTTGACGCTTTAAGACTTCTTTTCTACATTTAAAAACTAGAAGGGTTTGCCCCGTAATAGTTGCAATGTTGTAGAGGATGTAAACGTTGCCGATGAGCGATTTTTTAACAAGTAATATATTGTTGGACAAGCGACATTACTTGATCCAAGGTTTTTTTTTTTCCCAATGGGGGCGGGGGGCGTTTCAAACCAGGCAACACGAAATATACACAGGCATACGATGGAAATTCCCATCCAAATGAACTTCCATCACCACCCATAGTAACAAATTTTAATTTGTGGAAGGCCTTCGACAATGGAGTGGCGAAAACAACGAAAACTTATGATTATAAGGTTGTCATTGGAATGGACAAGTGCATTTCTGAGATGTTGCTCCCGAGGGACGATGGTCCTCCGTTCTCATGGGAACAAAGGATTTTTTTTTTTTACCTACACGTATTGTCATTGGCCCAAAATATACTATGCGCACGAGCGAATTCAGTACCTTCTGAGTGGATATATTGAAATAGATGACGAACATTGACTAACTTTATAGATGTGCCATGCCACAAGAACTTGTTTAGAGGTGGTAGTAAACATTTTCGTATACATGCAGGGAATCTATAGCTTTCCAACAAACTATATCATTTTCAAAACAATACTAGTGTCCCTTGTGCACAGTGATGTGACATGATTGAGGAAATCAGCACAGTGACCGTGGCAGGGATATGAAACGTACGACTAAACGAATTTCCATCTTGCTTAGTGCTGACACCAGGCACGCGGTTTCCATGTCATTCTGACATCTGCTTCAGTAGAATAACAGAAGAAAATGTTTCATGGAACGTTTATGTCCTTATTAGTAGTAACGAATATAAAACTGTCGTAACACTGTAAGATCGCTAAGGCTGTCAATGGCCAGCCACTGCGCGATGTTAACCCCGCTGGCCACACCATGGGCCTGTGAGGTCCAGATGCTGTCTAATCCTGCTCCAAAACAGCTGTAGGGGACGTGACTCAGATGTAAGCCGCCTCTGGTTTGTTGTGTCTTAGCTAGCGTACAGTGCACAACACTTCAGTCCTTGTCGGCCCATTCAGGTAAACAACCAGGCCTCCGAGACCTCTGGTGTGGCTTACATGTAAATTGTCCCTAGGTCAGGGATGCCTATGGTGTGGTCGAACGTATGTCAGTATCTAAATCCCAGAGGCCTTAGTGTGCTTGTCAGTAGTCCGTATTTTATCTTACAGTTTCCCTCTTTTGACTTTTTTCCCCGTCATCTATAATAATAGACGTAATCTTTGAATGGATAGAATCTTTAGTTTTTCCATTCTATCGGTTGATTAATTATACTGTCTTCTAATGCAGGTGTTCCTACTATTGCCAGAATGGATTCTTAGAGGGAAAAGCGATTCTACACTGATGATGAAATGTTAGTACAATTGACAAAAAAGCCAGTTTACGGTGCTAATCGTAGTATCACCGGGGATAACAGGTTTACTAGTATTCCACTTGCCATTGAATTGCTGAAGACCCACAAACTGACACATATCCGGACCATAAAGAAACACAAACAATAACTCCACCCAGAATTCCTCAATATGAAATACAAGGACCGCAAAGTTGGAACGTCGCTTTTCATATTCTGAGAAGACGTGACAGCTGTTTCATATAAACCCAAGATAGATCAATTGGTTACTGTCATCTCAATCATGCATGGAGATGATGCTGTACATCCCGACTCCAAAAAACCCTATATGATTAAACTACAACAAAACAAAAGCAGGTGTTGACGCGTTTGATCAGGTGTGTCAGTACTATAGCACTGGCCGAAAAAAACTTCGATGGATGTATGCATTTTTTACAACATGATGAACATCACTTTCATAAATGCCTATACTGTGTACCTCCATAAGTTTTACAAAAACCGAGGGGAAGTGAGAAACAACGATCAAAGGAAACCATTGTCACGATCTGATTTCATGTTGACGCTTTCTGGACAGCTTACAGCACCTTGGATGAAGGCTACGCTTGACACACCAATTCCCCATAACCTACGGGACAGTATTTATTGATGTCTGAACATGACTCCACCAGCAGAAGCAGCTCATGAAGAAATTGAGCAAGGAGCTTATCACAAAAGAACTTAATGTAAATTTTGTGACTACAAAAAAACAAAGGAAATCAAAAATGTAGTGTGATTTATGTAAGTTGCCAGTGTGTGGTGAGCACCACAAAAATTGTCCAAATTGTACCAGTAAAAAATGAGAAACTTCCGCTGAATTTTTTGACACTGGTTTTAGTTCTAAAAAACATCATTAATTGTATGTTATTTTCTAACATTATGGATTTTTTTAGTTATATTAAGTTTACACTACTATTGTTTAATTTTTGAGAGAGTGGTTGTTTTTTGAGGAAATGTATATTTGTTTTATGTTATTCAAGGTTATTTAATCTATTATACCCTAACCCCTATAATGAGAGAAATTATTTAAATGTTTTTCATTATTACTCATGCAGGCCTCTGAAAACTGTGGTGTGGTCAGCAGGGTTAATCGACTTCTTTAGAGGCATTCTTTTCTGGAATTTTTTGACCAAAATTGTAATTAGGAGACCATTTTGAAACATGGGCCCCTTCTACCAACTGGCGTTGAGAAACTAAGTGCATTGTAAGTTTGTAACCTCTATAACTTCTTTATTTATGAATCAATTTTCAATTTGGTGTCATTGGAAAGTAAAACATAAGAGCCATAATATAAAAATTATTAAAGTGCTGTGTCTAAGCAACAAATGTTTGAAAATTTGTAATTAAAGTAATTTCAGGAATTTTTTTTTTCAGCAGAATCACAAGTTTCACCATCTGAATTTTTGTTTCAAATAATTCCTAGTGTCATACTTTTCAACATAAAAAATCTATTGTTACTTCTTATACTTTTTCAATACCGCTGTAGTAATTAATTACTTCAAATGGCTAATCACCAATACATGAAGCAACAATGAAAAATTCTGTCTAGCAGCAACACTCACATGCAACACAGGCTGTGTGTGTTATGTTTCTGTGTGTCTGTGCACTTTATATATCTGAAGGACTATCTTGATTTTGTGCTTCTTACATAAGCAGCCATTCTGTCTGGTAAGTTACTTGAAAATACAGTCGTACCCCACAATACGATAACGTTCAGGAAATAGAGCCCCTCAATATGAGAAGGTGAAAAGGAACAACTGAAATTAAAAAGAGAAAGAATTCATCCAACCCACACATAGTTGCACAGTAACGTATAACCAGGGAGACTTAATTTAACTTCCATAAGTGCAATGGGTTGCATTTTTTCAACATATTAGAGTGCCCTCTGATGATGTATAATTTTTATCAAGTGACGCTAGAGCATCCAAATCTTATTATAACCTACGAACAGTTGTTGCAGTATATTGTGGCTTGTTATCAGATGTTTTAGTGAATTTTATTTATCAAATATTATGAGTGAAGAAAGATAACATTTTATTTAATGTTGTGTTTTGTGTTTTTTATATCAATCATCATTAGAAACGATATAGTCATACAGATATTATTATTATTATTATTATTATTATTATTATTATTATTATTATTATTATTATTATTATTATTATTATTATTATTTATTAATAATAAATAATTTTGTTTCATATAAAATTGTATTATCAATGATAATTCATTTAAAAATACATTAATTTAAAAGTTAGTCATATTTATAACTCCATGTTGAAGGTTTTTTATAATTAGTTATAACTCTTTAAATTATTTATTCATTATATATCATCAATTTAATTATAAATTAAAAAATTGAGATTTGTATATTTATTTATTAGATGTATTTTATATACTTTAAATATATATTACCTTCAAACCAATCATTAATCCACTCAATTTTAGCAATATATAACCAAGAAATAAATAAATAATTATTAATTGTTTTTGTCATTGATTCTGTTATTGACAGTTGAAAGTTAATTTTTAGGTATTTCATTTTAAAAGCCATTAAGACATTATCAATACTACATTTTTAACGAATTACACATTTTCACAGAATTCGAACAAAAAAAAATTGTCTTTATTTACGTAAAATTTATTATTTATATATGATAATTCAAATAAAACAAATTATAATAAACATAAAACCTCCAATTGTGGAATTGAATTATGCATTATGAATCTTACTACACTCCTATAGTAGCATTTGATTGTCAAAGTATGTCACACTATCAAGTTGAGAGGTTTAATAATATCATATTGAGGGGTTTTACACATCAAGGGGTTCCATACTGAGGGGTCCGACTGTAATACAAAGTTGTTCCATAATGTGAATATTACAGATCACTTAAAAAGGGGTCATTAACTTTTTCTTATTTCCCCCTTAGAGATTCTTCATAGTACATTCTTGACTAATTAGAGAACAAGAAAAGATTCAAACTATCCTGTTCTTTGCTGCAATATACAGTTGATTAAAAATCACAATCGAAAACAAATGTTCTTCAGGTTTTGTGTCAGCAGTTGTGTGTCAGAAGAAAAGTAGCAGCAGTGAAGAGCTTTATTTAATAGACTCGTCAAGCCTGAATCAAGCTGATATTGAATTATCGAAGCTAAGAAGCACCTGTGAAAATATTGAGAGAGTTTGTTCTTTTCACAAAAGGCTCTATTTGGGAACATTTGAAGACAAAGAATTTGCTGTGACCCTTTTAAGAAGCATGGTAAAAAGAATGCTAAGAAATCCTTGAAAACTATTTCTTTAACCATGGCAAGGAAATCTTCCAGGGATGGATGACTGTGAAGATGAAGATCAAAAATATATATCAGATCCATCTACAGCTCTTCAAAAACTTACTGCTTGAAATTTCACCATTTAAGGTTACCAAGAGAGCACAAGACAGGCGTCAAGAATACATTGAATCCAAGTCTCATAGCTCAGCTTTAAAATTGCAGCAAACAGCATCAGAAGTGCTACATGTTCCAGCGAAAAATGTGTCTGAAGAAACTGGCAGTACTGAATGTACAGACTGTAATATTTTAATGCAAAAACTTTAAGAGAAATTCAGCAGAAGTTCTGTTAAAGAAAAACTACAAATACTTACCTTAATACCAGCTTCATGCAGTAAAGTAAAATCCAAATGTTTTTTAACACTACCAAATACATGGTAAAGAAATTGAGGGTATTGCTAAAAGAAGATGGTATTGTGTCAAAAGGGAGTTATAAAGTGGGAAACAGAATAGGTAAGGATGTGGAAAAAGTGTTCAGAATTTTTACTGTGAAGATGATGTAAGTCGCATTTCTGCTAATAAAGACTGTCTGCCTGTCTCTTCAAAAAATGGCAAAAGAGTATATAAGACAAGACTAATTTTACATAATCTGAAAGATTTATACTTAGCTTTCAGAGAAATATACCCTAAAGATACAATTGGTTTTTACTAAATTTTGTGAACTTAGGCCAAAAGAATGTGTCACTGTAAACAGTCGTGGAATGCATAATGTATGTGTACGCACATATCACCAAAACGTAAAACTGTTAATGCATGGTGCACATGTGAAAGAACCGTACACTGAACTTCTACAGAAACTTGTGTGCAATCTGGAAAACTAGGAGTGCCTGTTCTCAGTGTCCTGACTAATACGAACTGCGCAATTTTTTTAATGGAGCTGGAGTCCTTACAAGAGTGTGCATCCATTGTTTGAATACAACATTTTCAAACTGATCGACGTACAGTGGAGACATTAATGAAGACGACTGGTGAATTTGTTTAGTAACTCGTGCAAAAGCTTCAGAACTTGACAAATCATTATGTATCAAAATCGCAGAGTCAGTACTTCAAATCAAGCAAAGAAACCCTCCCTGATACTACATGTATCATCATAGTGGATTTAGCAGAGATCTATACCTGTTTGCTTCAGGATGCTGCACAAGGATTTCACTGGCAGAACATTCAAGTCACCCTTCATACTTTTGTGATGTACTTTAAAACAGATGATTGCATGAAGTCAGTGTCCCTGTGTTGTATAAGTGACTGTTTGCAGCATGATACAAATACACGCGATG
The DNA here is from genome assembly GCF_023898315.1 of Schistocerca nitens. Lineage (NCBI taxonomy): Eukaryota > Metazoa > Arthropoda > Insecta > Orthoptera > Acrididae > Schistocerca > Schistocerca nitens. Next base: position 600,887,875 of record NC_064619.1, on the reverse strand, counting down.
TTTTCCAGAAAACTGCTTTCTCTTATATACTGGAACAATTACCACACATCCAGCATGTTATGTAATTCAGTGATGGCAGTTCTGCACAATATAAAAACTTTAAGAACTTTTTAAATTTGTGCCATCACAAGCAAGTTCATGGAGTAACTGCAGACTAGTCATGGAAAAAATGCATGTGATGGAGTTGGTGGTACATTAAACGTTTAGCAACAAGAGCAAGTTTACAGCATCCATGTGACAGTCACATTTTAAGTCCAAAAGATCTATTTACATTTGCCAAAACTCATGTTCCAGGAATAGAAACCTTTTATGTTACAACAGAGGAGATGAAGTTCACAAACACGTTACAAAAACAATATGAGCCTGGTTCTACCATTCCTGGGACAAGAGTTAATCATTTTTTCAAACCACTGAATGAGAACAAGTTGCTGATAAAGTGTGTTTCATCATCTGCTAAATTCATTCAAGTTCCTCTTGGAATTCAAAACACTTCCTCTAACACAATTAAAGAAGAAACATTTGTTGCAGCTATCTACGATAACCAGTGGTTGGTTGGAAAAATTCTAGAGATAAGAGGAAAACACAGAGACGCAAAAGTCAAGTTCATGAGTCCAAGTGGCCCTTCCTCAAGTTATTCATGGCCACGTCACACTGATGTTTTCTGGATGCCTTATGAAAACATTTTAATGACTTTGCCTGCTCCTAGTGCAAGCACAAGTACTGTTCATTTATATACTTCTGAATCAGACTAATATTGTCCATTGAAAACTTGTTTGAAAGAATGAATGCTTTTTAGAATTTTATGAATGTGTTTTGTGAGGACTGATCATCATTTGTGACCAAATTTATACAAATATCTGTGACATGATAGCAACAAGATTTCTCTATTTTGGGTGATTTTAAATGAAATGAGCCTACCAGAATAATGCAAGATGCCACAAAATATGCACATGTGGTGGCACTACCCCTTTGTATCCCCTTGCGGCATATGCGACTAACTGTGAAACAACCGTCTCACCCTTGTTTGAGGTGCACTCTAGCGGATTTTCAATGAACTAACTCAACAAACAAATCTTGAGAGAGCAACACTGCGAGTGGGAACTGGCATTCGGCGTGTGTTTTCCATGCAAGTGCAACATATTGTGATTCAGACATGTTATTTTGTGTTATTCAGATGCTGTACTTCATTCAATGAAAGTAAAATTTTTATACACGCTACGACATATGTTCTAGATTGAAAATAAGTCTAAAGTTTGAATATAGCACATTATTTGAATAAATGAGAAGCACAAATGTTGGTTTTGCTGTGAAACCACTATGCTAATATGATACCATACAAAGCTATTATATATAGTAAGTTATTTAACTTACCTCTATTTATATGGATAAAAGATACATTTTGGCAGAATTTGATGAGGCTAATGTCTACAACCTACTTTTTGATGATATTCCAAGCAATTAGTCAGATAATGAAGAGGATGAAGATGGTAACCTGGAGGGTATTACTTAGGCCCTTGAAGAGGAAGCCCCCACACTCCTTACCTTCTTTAGCAGCTGAGGAAGAAGCTTCTGAAGCTCCAGCTGATGTCAGTGAACTACTTCCTTCCACCCAATACTTTACAGAACCGAAATGGGCACATGAGTGTAGTGATTATAATCATGTAAATTTTGTGGAGGAAACAGGGCCTTCATCCAATTTCAATAATCTTTCTTCCGCAGGTGACTTTCTCCTTGAACTTTTTACGAATCAGACATTGGAGTGTATCACACAAATTAATATACTATGCAAAAGGGCATCAATCCCTACACTACAAGTGCAGATGAGAGGAGTGTTTTTAGGTATTAATTTACTTATGGGTGTAAAAGCACAACCTAGTCTTACGGATTACTGGTCATCTTTCCCAGCATTGTGGGATGAATATATTGCCCAAAGAATGCCATTCAATAGATTTGTGTGGCTCCTTTCTAATCTACATGTAAATGACAACGAAAAACAACCACAGAGGGGGTCAGCAGACTGTGACAAACTATATAAACTACGACCATTGCTAAATTCTCTCTCCGCAACCTACAAAAAATTGTTACAAGCCATCTAAGAAACAAAGGACTGACGAGTCAAGATTACGTACATTTATGAAAATGTATATGCCACTGAAACCCATACAAAGCAGTTACAAAGTGTGGGTAAGGGCAGACGAAACTGGGTATATTTGTGAGTTTTAAATCTACACAGAGAAAAACAGGGACCCAGGTAGAAAAGGACCTAGGTGGGAGAGCTGTTACTGATTTCATAAGGTCACTTGTAGGGCAGGGTTATGAAATCTACATAGACAACTATTTTACATCAGTACCACTGTTCAAAAACCTTACATTAGATAAAATATATGCTTGTGGCACGATCAAAAGTGTGAGGAAATACTTGCCAAAAGATTTTAAATTGATAAATGTTATACTCGTGGGGAATCAGAGTGGAGGAACTGGGAGGGAGTAACTGCACTAAATAGATGAAAAAAATCTCTTCTTTTTCTCTCAAACTTCCATAATCCAAACCAAGAAGCCACAGCGAACCAAAACAAAAATGGCTCTCAGGAAGCAATAATGTCCGAAAGTCATATGTTACAACAATAATTCAATGGGCCATGCTGACAAAGCAGACATGCTCAAATCAACTTATGAATTAGACAGGAAAAGCAAGAAGCGGCGGCACAATATTTTTTTCTTTTCTTGGGCGTCTCTGTCGTGACACATATAAAATAAAAACTGGAGGAACACCACTGAAATTAAAAGATTTTAAGATACTACTCTTCCCCCATGAACCATGGACCTTGCCGTTGGTGGGGAGGCTTGCGTGCCTCAGCGATACAGATGGCCGTACTGTAGGTGCAACCACAACGGAGGGGTATCTGTTGAGAGGCCACACAAACATGTGGTTCCTGAAGAGGGGCAGCAGCCTTTTCAGTAGTTGCAGGGGCAACAGTCTGGATGATTGACTGATCTGGCCTTGTAACATTAACCAAAACGGCCTTGCTGTGCTGGTACTGCAAACGGCTGAAAGCAAGGGGAAACTACAGCCGTAATTTTTCCCAAGGACATGCAGCTTTACTGTATGATTAAATGATGATGGTGTCCTCTTGGGTAAAATATTCCGGAGGTAAAATAGTCCCCCATTCGGATCTCCGGGCGGGGACTACTCAAGAGGACGTCGTTATCAGGAGAAAGAAACTGGCATTCTACGGATCGGAGCGTGGAATGTCAGATCCCTTAATCGGGCAGGTAGGTTAGAAAATTTGAAAAGGGAAATGGATAGGTTAAAGTTAGATATAGTGGGAATTTGTGAAGTTCGGTGGCAGGAGGAACAAGACTTTTGGTCAGGTGATTACAGGGTTATAAATACAAAATCAAATAGGGGTAATGCAGGAGTAGGTTTAATAATGAATAAAAAAAAATAGGAGTGCAGGTTAGCTACTACAAACAGCATAGTGAACGCATTATTGTGGCCAAGATAGATACGAAGCCCACACCGACTACAGTAGTACAAGTTTATATGCCAACTAGCTCTGCAGATGACGAAGAAATTGAAGAAATGTATGAGGAAATAAAAGAAATTATTCAGATAGTGAAGGGAGATGAAAATTTAATAGTCATGGGTGACTGGAATTCGTCAGTAGGAAAAGGGAGAGAAGGAAACGTAGTAGGTGAATATGGATTGGGGCTAAGAAATGAAAGAGGAAGCCGCCTGGTAGAATTTTGCACAGAGCACAACTTAATCATAGCTAACACTTGGTTTAAGAATCATGATAGAAGGTTGTATACATGGAAGAACCCTGGAGATACTAAAAGGTATCAGATAGATTATATAATGGTAAGACAGAGATTTAGGAACCAGGTTTTAAATTGTAAGACATTTCCAGGGGCAGATGTGGATTCTGACCACAATCTATTGGTTATGACATGTAGATTAAAACTGAAGAAATTGCAAAAAGGTGGGAATTTAAGGAGATGGGACCTGTATAAACTGAAAGAACCAGAGGTTGTACAGAGTTTCAGGGAGAGCATAAGGGAACAATTGACAGGAATGGGGGAAAGAAATACAGTAGAAGAAGAATGGGTAGCTTTGAGGGATGAAGTAGTAAAGGCAGCAGAGGATCAAGTAGGTAAAAAGACGAGGGCTAGTAGAAATCCTTGGGTAACAAAAGAAATGTTGAATTTAATTGATGAAAGGAGAAAATATAAAAATGCAGTAAATGAAGCAGGCAAAAAGGAATACAAACGTCTCAAAAATGAGATCGACAGGAAGTGCAAAATGGCTAAGCAGGGATGGCTAGAGGACAAATGTAAGGATGTAGAGGCTTGTCTCACTAGGGGCAAGATAGATACTGCCTACAGGAAAATTAAAGAGACCTTTGGAGAAAAAGAGAGCCACTTGTATGAATATCAAGAGCTCAGGTGGCAACCCAGTTCTAAGCAAAGAAGGGAAGGCAGAAAGGTGGAAGGAGTATATAGAGGGTTTATACAAGGGCGATGTACTTGAGGACAATATTATGGAAATGGAAGAGGATGTAGATGAAGATGAAATGGGAGATAAGATACTGCGTGAAGAGTTTGACAGAGCACGGAAAGACCTGAGTCGAAACAAGGCCCCGGGAGTAGACAACATTCCATTAGAACTATTGATGGCCTTGGGAGAGCCAGTCATGACAAAACTCTACCATCTGGTGAGCAAGATGTATGAGACAGGCGAAATACCCACAGACTTCAAGAAGTATATAATAATTCCTATACCAAAGAAAGCAGGTGTTGACAGATGTGAAAATTACCGAACTATCCGTTTAATAAGTCACAGCTGCAAAATACTAACGCGAATTCTTAACAGACGAATGGAAAAACTGGTAGAAGCGTACCTCGGGGAAGATCAGTTTGGGTTCTGTAGAAATGTTGGAACACGTGAGGCAATACTAACCTTACGACTTATCTTAGAAGAAAGATTAAGAAATGGCAAACCTACGTTTCTAGCATTTGTAGACTTAGAGAAAGCTTTTGACAACGTTAACTGGAATACTCTCTTTCAAATTCTGAAGGTGGCAGGGGTAAAATACAGGGAGCGAAAGGCTATTTACAATTTGTACAGAAACCAGATGGCAGTTATAAGAGTCGAGGGACATGAAAGGGAAGCAGTGGTTGGGAAGGGAGTGAGACAGGGTTGTAGCCTCTCCCCGATGTTATTCAATCTGTATATTGAGCAAGCAGTGAAGGAAACAAAAGAAAAATTTGGAATAAGTATTAAAATCCATGGAGAAGAAATAAAAACTTTGAGGTTCGACGATGACATTGTAATTCTTTCAGAGACAGCAAAGGACTTGGAAGAGCAGTTGAATGGAATGGACAGTGTCTTGAAAGGAGGATATAAGATGAACATCAACAAAAGCAAAACAAGGATAATGGAATGTAGTCGAATTAAGTCGAGTGATGCTGAGGGAATTAGATTAGGAAATAAGACACTTAAAGTAGTAAAGGGATTTTGCTATTTTGGGAGCAAAATAACTGATGATGGTCGAAGTAGAGAGCATATAAAATGTAGACTGGCAATGGCAAGGAAAGCGTTTCTCAAGAAGAGAAATTTGTTAACATCGAGTATAGATTTAGGTGTCAAGAAGTCTCTTCTAAAAGTATTTGTATGGAGTTTAGCCATGCATGGAAGTGAAACATGGACGGTAACTAGTTTGGACAAGAAGAGAATAGAAGCTTTCAAAATGTGGTGCTACAGAAGGATGCTGAAGATTAGATGGGTAGATCACATAACTAATGGGGAGGTATTGAATAGAATTGGGGAGAAGAGGAGTTTGTGGCACAACTTGACAAGAAGAAGGGACCGGTTGGTAGGACATGTTCTGAGGCATCAAGGGATCACAAATTTAGTATTGGAGGGCAGCGTGGAGGCTAAAAATCGTAGAGGGAGACCAAGAGATGAATACACTAAGCAGATTCAGAAGGATGTAGTCTGCAGTAGGTACTGGGAGATGAAGCTTGCACAGGATACAGTAGCATGGAGAGCTGCATCAAACCAGTCTCAGGACTGAAGACAAAGACAACTACAACAACAACAACAACAACAACAACAACGGTGACATGACCTACTCCATCACTGGGTAGAATCTCAAAAATGGCGTTCGAGGGCTTTCAGCAACATTAGAGTGTTCGACACTGGCCAAAACTGAGTATTCTTCTGAGTTTTCATACGCGTGGAAGACAGGAGAATTGTGGAAAAAACAACTTTCCCGTCAGCCATCGAGCAGCACGGACTTTGAGATGATGTCTTTGCCATCGTCTTCAAACAGAGCGGACTTAGACTTTAATGTCGGCAAGTTAGGACGCATCCCGCTAGATGTAAGATGCAAATTGTTCCTCTGTGCAGGTAGTGCAGAGAGGGACTTTCCTCGTATTCGAGTTATGGATTTTGTCAAAAGAAAGTTTGCATATGATTTCTAAGTTGCAAGATTTGTGCTGTCCTGTGGGGTGGAAATTTGAGAAGCAACTTTCAATTGAGATTACCTCAAACTGGGAGTGCTGTGATTCGGAGAGGCAGAGCCATCCGAATTATCGGTATCTTTACCACACGGCCAATTTGAGTGGTTGCCTTCGCTGTAAGTGTAGGATTGTGCATTTTTTTAGGTCTACACAACAAGGTTCAATGTGGGAGATAAACCGTCTTATCGTAGCATAGCGCCAACTTGCATTCCATGCACAGTTCTGAGCTTAGAGCTCTGTGTGATCAGAAGCAAGATTTTCACCAACGCTTAACCCCTTCCAACAACTTACCTAGTATTCTTGATCCTGTAGTTATCCTTGCGAGGTGCCGAGTATTCATCAACATAGCTGCTGGTAATAGGGCATGTAATTGCAAATTAGTTAATGTGCCATTCTCAGGAGTGTGTGGGTGGTCAAGAAACTTCACATTTTTGTAATTTTTGTCAATTATGGGAAATATCAGAATTAAAAGTCTCTAATACAATTTAATTATCTACTTCATTCTAGCTAGCATTTATCCTGTCCCAGTAAGCTTTACTTGTACCCTAGTCACTGGCTAGCTAGCCCAGATGGGAAGGAAAGAAGGTTTGTGATCTACGTCAGCGACAGACAAATAAGCTTACAATGGTTCAGTCATACGTACATATGGACTTGTGACTAAATCCGAACTTCGGGTTACGGAGGTAATTCGAGTGGTGCACTGTAATCGGGCTGGATTTCCTGTCCAATCGATCTCTTACTGGATGTAAGGTACGCTTCCAGTTTGGACTGCGTTACCACGTTGAAGTTGGCATGCCAGCCTACACAGTGCAGCGAGTCGTCGGTACACTCCCTTGCCACGCCAGCGCCGTTAACACAACTGCTAAATCAGTTCTGCATCCTGCCGGAGTGCCGTCATCGCCCTGCCACTCGACAGTATGTCGCATCAGGACCACACCTGGTCCTCCAGGTTTCTCGTGGCCCAGATGGCTGGTCCACAACAAACTGCGCATTGCAAAAGCAGAATTCGACGCAATGATCCAAGCAGGCACAGCACGACCATCGGAAAGCATTTGACTATCTCTTCTGCACCAGGTACCAAAGATACCAGATGGCTGGTGCCCTGTGGTGACTACAAAGGACTCTACACCCGTACAATTGCCAACTGATATCCCGTGCGCCACATCGGAGATTTTGCTTGCCAGTTGGCGGGCAGCAAAGTTTTCTCAACTTTAGACCGAGTAAAAGCCTACAACCAAATACCAGTGGCAACAGAGGATGTCCATAAAACTGCAATAACCATGCCCTTTGGACTGTTTGAATTCGCATACATGTCTTGTGGCCTCCGAAACTTAGCATAGACCTTTCAGCATTTTATCGATGAAGTTTGACGTGGATTGGACTACTACTTCACATACATTGACTATGTGTTGGTGGCATCATCTTCCATAGAACAACATGAAAGACACCTACACACAGTTTTCTAAAAATCTGATGACTACAGAATCCTCATAAATGCGGCCAAATGTGTCACTGGGCCTAAGGAAGTGACATTCCTTTGATTTTGGGTTTCTGCGACCTGTACGTACCCACCAGCTGAGCGCATCACCGCACTTACAACTCAACTCACCCAGCTCCAAAAACAGTGCGTGAATTGTGTCACTACTTGGGGATGATCAACTTTTACCGTTGTTTTTTACCCCGAGCCGCTGAAGTGCGGGCACCATTCCATGCCATCCTCGCTGGCCCCAAAGTGCATTGTTCCACACCTGTCACGTGAACTGATGAATTGCAGACAGAATTTGAAGCCTGCCAGACAAGCCTCAAGCAGGCCACTCTTTGCACAGCCAAATACCGATGCCCATTAGCCATTTTCTCAGACACCTCATCCCATGTTGTCAGTGCTGCCACCCACAACAGAAGGTAAATGGGTACTGGCAACCATTGGGTTTCTTCTCCAAGAAACAGCACTCTTGGCCACCATTTTATACTGAATTGTTAGCAGCCTATGAGGTGGTCTGTTACTTCTGATTCACTATATACCCAGATCACCAGCCATTGACTTTCGCGTTTTCACAGCCAAGAAATAACTATGCACCAGTGCGAATCAACCAACTAAATTTAATTTCGCAATTCACAAGACATTCGGCATGTAAGTGGTTTGAAAAATGTCACTGCTGAAGCCTTGTCTAGAGTGGAAAGCATTTCTGCACCTCTGAATTTCGCCGAAATAGTTGCAGCACAAAATGGCGAGTAAGAGTTAAAGGCTTGCTGAAAGACAAAGCTTACCACTCCCAGGCATTGAGGAGCTGCTATATTTTGACAAGTCAGCAGGCCGACAGCAGCCATATGTAACTGCCCCTCTACAACAAAGGGTTTTGGATTCTCTACAGACACACATCCAGGAATCCGTGCTAAGAGGGCACTATAGTGCGATTAAAACTACTTTGTACTTGACAGCCAGCTGAGCGCGCGACCGTGAGACAGTGCGGGCCAATCGCACGCTGACGTTCAGCACTCCTCCCCTGCATAGTTGCCACTGCTTATGCGTCATGGTTCAGTACCTGCTAACACCTGGTCTTGTGCACGTCGTGTTGTGTGAACTGCATTATCTCAGTGTGTGGTTCTCCTTTGTTTCCACTACAAGTTTGTGATAAATTACTGTAGTGACTTCTGTGTGCAAAATGTCCGAAAATAAAAAGCGTGGTCGTCCTAGATATCATAGCCCGAAATCATCTTCGAAGAAAGTTGGGCAAGGAACAGCATTGAGAGGACAATCGCGTGAATACGTCTGCAACGTAAGACAATATTTTGAGATGGAAAGGGAGAAGGTACGGCCTCTTCTTTCCGTTAATAAGGTAGTTGAGAGGCCTGCGGCAGCATTATGAATAAGCAGAACCGTCATAAACATAGGCAAAGACCAAAATGAAAAACAGAACACACATTCCGGGCCATCAAATCTTAACTCCGAACTGCCAAGTCTGCAAACTCCAGGGAAAAAACGACGCATCGAGAAACGTGTGACGAATGTTGATACTTTCGAACAGGATGCAATTCGCAGACATTTGTATGCATATTATCACTGTAGAGAGCATCCAAAATTACAAAAACTGCATGTAATGCTTAAAGAAGCTAGTCTCAGCTCTTCAGCTGGTTTTATTAAACCTGGGATTTAATTACGAAAAATTAAGTGGTCGTACAGTTCTCTTGGAACGGCAAGATATTGCTGCTTGGCGATGCCGATTTTTGCGGCTGGTAAAGGACATTGAATTCGATGATTTAGAGTGGCTAGATGAAACATGGGTGGTTTCTGGTCATACACTGAAGACAGGTTGGTCTGACGGATCACCAGAAGGAATGGCAATACCTGTTGGCAAAGGAAGTAGAATTATTGTTGTTCATGCAGGTACCACCCGTGGGTTTGTTCCTGGCTGTTTCCATGTTTTCAGGTCAAAGAAAACCTCAGATTTTCACGAGGAAATGAACCATGCCACCTTTTTACGATGGTCTGAAAATTCACTGTTACCGAATTGGAGAAGCTGTCGTACATCATTGACAATGCGCCATACCACACTGCTGTAAAGGACAAAGCCCCAATGCTATCTTCTAGAAAAGACGAAATTATACAGTGGTTACAGCGAAATAATATAGAATTCGATGAAGGAACGAAGAAAGTGGAACTATTGGCACTTGGGTCACTACATAAGCCACGACACCCGACATACGTTTTAGATGAAGTTGCCAACAAACATGGACATTCTGTAATTAGATTACCTCCCTATCATTGTCACTTTAATGCTATAGAGCTAATATGGGCCCAAATCAAGGGGTACATAGCACGTGAAAACAAGACATTCAGGTTTTCAGACGTGGAAAGACTTTTACATGAAGCTGTTTCTAAAGTAACTGTGGAAAACTGGAGTAATGTTGTTGTACATACAAAAGCAGTCAATCAGGAGGCATGGAAGAACGAATCCTTATTGGAGGATAGTGTTTCCGAATTAATTATTGCCGTCAGGGAGTCATCTGAAAGTTCTAGCGACACAGATGTAAGCGGCATTCTTTTGCTACGGCATTTTTTTGCTGTCGGACACAGAACACATCGAGTGATGGTAAGTTGCAAAAGAAACAAAATTGTACCTTTTGGTGGCGTTGGTCTCGTTGTCTTGATATTCTGAGTTTTGCGGTTTGTTGCGAAATTCATGGCACAATATGACAATGTAACTAACGGCGGTATATGTGCTGCTTTCTCCCACCCCACGTAAGTTGTATCAGCACTTCAACGGTACGCACAATGCTATTCTCAACTTGGCGAAACTAGAGCACCGACCCACTTCCAACAAGCTCTAAAAATAAATGCAAACCTTTCCGAAACTTTCTCGCTTTGACCCCCCACGAAAAATGTAAAGGGAAAAGTTTGTCGCTTACTACATTTCTGATGTTGATTTGGAATAGGTTCCGCATCAGACCTGAGACTTTAATTCATTACTTCACTATTACTGGCTGTATTGCTCAGAAAGTTTGCGAACATTATCGAAATATACCAGTGAAGACAACATTAAAATATTGTTGTTGTACGACACATGGTTTAGGAGATAGGGAATGATTAATATTGAGTAGCATGAAAATTCAACTTTTCATAAAAAGTTAAATATTTCTCTATTTCGGTAGCACAAAATTTTCACTGAGTTAAAAAGTGTCAGAAGGTAGTCCTCTTATCACTCTACCATGTACAGTTGCCACATTATAAAAAACAACTTCCATTTTTTACAGCGTCAGCTGGCAACATTGCACGGCCACTCAGCAAACTGTCAAGTACAAAGTAGTTTTAATCACAATATAGTAATGCAGGGTTTTGTGTGTCCTGGTATACAGAGACCTGGACTCAGACCTGCGTTCCCTGCCAAAAGTGCAAAGTAACATGGCACACGCAAGCTCTGCTAGGAAGATTTGACATACCAGAGGCTCAATTCTCACACGTCCACCTGGACTTCGTAGGACCACTCCCAGTCATCCGTAACTATATGTACTGCCTCACAGCAACTGACAGGTACAGCAGGTGACCAGAAGTATTCTCGCTGGAAACTGAGGAGGACAAAAACCTCCAATTCCTGATGGGGCTCATCACTGGAGTCCAAAAAAAATCAGAAAACCAGACAGAAAATACGGCTTTGGAGCGCACCTGCCAGAAGCGTCGTGCCAATGCTTTGCATGACAACCACAAAGCGGCACCTCCAGCAATGTGCCAAGAGTGCACACACAGCAAAAGATGTCGCGGAAGGGGTCCACCTGTGATGGATGAAGATGGGTTTACAAGGCCCACTAGGAAGCACACTGCCAGGGTAGCAGTGCTAGCAGCAGCAGCTGCAGGCGGTGTAAGCACTGCCAACTGATTCAACAGCCTTCCTGACAACAGCAAAGGCGTCTGACACGCCCCCTCCCCCACCAGTTGTCACCCAGGGGTAGGACAGTTTCCAGGACCGAAGATTAAACAGGTGGTGAAGGGCACCTTCACGATCCAGTTGGCAGCCCAAGACCTGTACCGCATAATCACACACACTGCAGACGATTACCACAGTGTGATAGAGCTGACGAAGCTTTAAGGTCTCCATGGCTACACGTATTCATCAGAACCAGTGAAGATGCTGAAGGTGATCTTTCAGCCTGGATCCTGCTTACCTCTGGGACCTGCTGGAAGTACGGGCTACATCGTCTGCACCACATCGTGGATGAAGTCGCCCAGAGACAACAGTGACACACCGCTCTTCCTGGTTGTTCTGGATGACAATCCTATGCTTAGGAAAATATTCCAGAAGAAGAGGATGGGCAGCGCAAGTCACTGTGGAGACACGACGGCGCAGAGGAGGACCCACACAGCGCTTCAACTGCCAAGGAATTGACCATATCACTAAGTACTATCAGATGACACTGTGCTGCATCAAATGCATAGGAAACCATGTAAGCAGGGAGTGTCTGCTCCCCAAAACAGACGCTCCGACCTGCTGCAACTGCAGAGAGGCGCATGTTGCAAACTACAGGGGCTGCAAGGCCTTTAAGAGAGCAGCAGCTAGGGGGCTACCTGCTCCCTCCAGGCCTGTGCAAGTGGGCAAGAGTTTTGTGACAGTATATTTAATTTCGCAACGCATTCTGTCGATTGTGGCCTTGGTTGCCGGCTGTTGTGTAACCTGCCACTCTCTGAACAGACAGTTCTTCTCCCAGATGGCCTGGAGGATGTCTAGCGAGAGCTGCTTTGAGTGTTCCTGTTGTCTTTGTTCCCGCAGTGTGGCGGCTGCTGTTGCTTCAAGCGTCAGGCGTGTGAATGTGGCAAGGACCGCATCAGTGCCCCCAAAATGAGTAGGGACACACAAACACGAACACCCAGCTTACGTCAGGGGCCACCACCTCCCTCTCCCCGCGACTACCTTGAGGACCAGGCGGAATTCCAGGTGGCGCTGAGTGATGCAGCAACCACGGATTCCGGCAAGGGGACCACCAACCGTGGTAGTCTAAAAGACATGCCGCAAACCACAGCAGCAGACAACACACCCACAGTAGCGCATGCTACCTCCAGGGCAACTGGGAAGGAAGCATCGTCATCCGACGCCTTGCCATCCTAGCAGCAGATGGACTTCGAGGAGGAGTCGAGGAAGAAGTCTGATTCCTTAACTGTCCCCACCTCCACCGCTCCCAAGACTACTAGGGGGCAAATGTACCAAAGGCACCACAGACGAGGGTGGCTTTACAAGGGCTACACACACAGTACCACCCAGGCACCTGCACACCGCTGCACTTGCACCCACAGCAAATGCATTTCACACACTAGAAACCTCCGACGGGAGAGTCCAGCTCTCCCCAGTCTCCAAGAACACCACAAAACCCCCTCCGATCATCATACAGTGCGAGGAAATGTACGAAGAACTACTAGAAGCCATCAGGGTGGTCGCAACATCACCCTTCCAGTTCAAAACCGGTGGGAAGGACCTATACCGACTATACATCCAGACCCTTGAGGACTTTGAAAAGACGACCAAAGAGCTGAAAAAAAGGAAGCAGGGCTACTACACATACTCCAAAGTAAAAGACAGCACCATAAACCTCGTCACGAGGGGCCTGTTATTCAGGACATCCATTGCTAAAGTCAAAGTGGAACTTGAGAAGATCCAAATCACATGCGTCAAGTCACCTAAGACCAGGGAAGACACTCCACTGTTGGAGATTGTGGCTGCCGACACGCCTGACAACAGGCAACTACGGAACCTTACCTCCCTTGCCAACAATGACGTCACTATGGAGAAACCGAGAAGACGAAAAGGTCCACATAGATGTTAGAGATGCCAAGGCTAGACCATATAGCCAGGCACTGCACAATGCAAATCAAATGTCCGAAGTGTGCAGGAAACCACCCAGTCACAGAATGCCAAAAGGAAAGTGATGCCCCACCTACATGTGCCCACTGTCACAAGCAACACACTGCGAACTACATGGCGTGTGAAGTAGTAAAGGCACGGCGCCCACCAGTGAATCTACGACCAGGAGTCATGTACACCAACGCAGCAACAAGAGAGACTCGCCAACTGAACATCCCGCATCAACCTGCGCCACTGCCCCCAACGACAACCAAGGCAACCCAGAGGCAGACAACTGCCCCGCCAGCACCACTAGAGGACGACAGGCCAGTCACCATGTGCATGCTCAAAGAAGCAGTCGCAGCTGCAGTTGCATCCGCCATGGAGGTCATGACCAAGAACATAGCTAATCAGGTGAACACCGCAGTTCAAGCTGCCCTAGGGGCAATGACCAATGCACCCAGAAGACTATAATGGCTGCACAACGCAGGACTAGCTGTCGTCGCCTGGAATGCTGGGCGCAAGGTGATTGACCAGCAGGGGGAATTCAGGCAATTCCTGCATGAGGAGAGAGTCGACATCTGCCTAGTGCAGGAGACCAGCCTGAAACCGGGAATCGATGTTAGAGCAGCTAACTTCAACTGCTACCAGACTGACAGGCAGACCGCTGGAGGGGGAACTGCAGTGTATGTGAGAACACTGCAGCAGCACCCCATCAACCTCCCTCAGCTGACAACAAAAGCCACCGGAGCAGTGGTCAAGAACAACACGAAGGACAATAAACTTTATATTCCTACACAGATGACCCACAGGAAACCTTGGCCCACAGGATTTCAAGGCACTCCTCACAATACCAGGAAACGTGTTCCTCGCGGGAGACTAATGCGAAACACACAAATTGGAACAGCCGACTAACGAACGTGAGTGGAAGAAGACTACACAGAGCTCTGATCCGGAATAACGCCAACATAATCGTCTCCTTTGAGCCCACTATCTACATAATTCGCTGTAATCAAGGGCTTGCAGTTACATGCAACAGACCCTCCACTGTGCATACTGTCCTCCGACCATGTCCCCGTCGTATTCGACATCGACCTACAAGGTACAGATAAGCAGCACAGGGGCATAAACATCAGTGGAATTAACTGGCAAACATACAGAGAGACCCTGGAAGAGAGACTACATACTGTCCTGGACCCAGTGATGACAGGAACTGAGGCCACACTAATGCACATTACAACACATGCACTGGAGGTGGCAGCAGCAGCCCCACAGAGACAACAGCGACGAAAGGATAACCATAGACAGCTACCACAGGAAGTGCTTCTCATGATTACAAGAAAACACAGGCTCAACAGAGAATGGAACGCCACAAGGCTCCCCGTCAAAGCGGGATGTCAACAGACTTCAAAGAGAAATCAAGGCGGCAGTACACCACCAAAACAGGGAATGGACAGAAAGTTGCCACGTTGAACCTCCAGGACCAGTCAGCCTGGAAGACTGAAGCACATCCTAAACCACACAAGCCCAATACCACCCCTCGTAGTTGGGAACAATACAGTCTGCAAACCGGATGCTAAGGCGAACACACTAGCGGACGTGTTCGCAGGCAAATTCCAGCCCATCGACCAACCAGTCAACCAGGCACACACAGAAACAGTAGTCCAGTGACTGCCGGCCTTCCTAGCCTACCGAGACGAACAAGACCAGGTAGAAAGCATGTCACAAGAAGTAGTCGCAGCGTAAATATGCTGGATCAACACAAAAAAAGCAAGTGGACCCGACCTCCTCACTAATATGTTAATCAAGCAAATGCCACCGTTAGCCATTCCACTACTGACGGTGGCCTTCAGCAACATGGTAAACACAGGCAACTACCCTAAGGCCTGGAAGGACGCCGAGATCATAGCGATCCCAAAGCTAGGGAAAGACCACAAGCTGCCAGAGAGCTACAGGCCCATCAGCCTGCTACCCACAGTGTCTAAGAATATATGCCAAAAGACTGTTAAAACACGTACAAGGCGAGAGAATCATGCCAGACGTTCAGTTTGGATTTAGAAGCAGCCACTCCACCACCCAACAATTACTACAACTTGTCGAGAAAGCCCTCGTTGCTAGGGAGAGACTCAAGTACTTCACAGTGATATTCCTCAATGCCGCGGGAGCATTCGACTCCGTGTGGCATGAGGGCCTCTTGTAGAAACTGCTCACGCAATGGGTACCCATGTCACACATCACTCTGCTGAAGAGCTACATCGAGGGAAGAACCTTCCACATAAGGGCGCAGGAGGGGACCTCCAGTATACGACCCATCAATGCTGGAGTACCGCAGGGCAGTGTCCTGGGGCCTCTACTATACATTCTGTACACGGCCGACACCCCAACAATAGATCGAGTCCACCTAGCCTTGTATGCAGACGACACTGTCCTGTACTAGTGCAGCACCAACGCAAGACACCTCCAATAATATTGCAGAATGCCTGTGACGAACTAACATCATGGGCCACCAAATGGCGCCTCTCGTTCAATGCAGCAAAAACACAGGCCTTCACCATATACCGCAGACATGTTCCCAGAAACTACGAACAGGTGGAAGTAAGGGGCACCCCGGTACCAAGGTCCGGCACAGCAAAATATCTGGGGTAACGCTGGATGGATACCTTACCTGGAAACCACATATAGTGGACACCCGGAAGAAGGCCTACGGACAACTACAGGCTCTCTGCCCTATCTTGAACGAGACTTCAACACTACCACCAAGGCTGGGGGGGGGGGGGGGGTGTCATCATTTACCTCGGGCAGGTGCGGCCTATACTGGAGTATGCCACAGTTGTGTGGGGTAATGCTGCTCCCACTAACCTCAAGAAACTACAGACGGTGCAGAGCCGCACATTGAAGAGAGAGCTGCACCTCCAACACCAGTTTCCCACACCAGAGGTACACCAGATGGCAGATGTACAGCTACTTACCACAAGGATTCGGCAAAGTGCAATAATCTTCTACGAGAAGACGAGGGACTCACCAAACCCGCTCATACAACAGCTGGGACAGCGGGTCCACTGTCTGGCTGCAACCAGATGGTGAGATCTCCTGCGTGAATGAGAAAGGATGCATGTAGTCACTGAATGAGAGAATGAATGTGGAGCTATAGATATAACCAGAGCACAAGACCCAGTGCCCAGACTTACTTAGCCCAACCAACGCTGTCGAAACGACCCCGCCCCCTTAGGATTAGTTACTAGGCAGCCAAACAACCTGCTCCCCACCCCCAACGCAATATGATCCCACCTCCTACCCCTCCATTAGCTCATAATCCCGAAGCACATCAGATGCCAACAACCCCCCCCCCCCCTTAGGATTAGTTACCCCGCAGACAATCAACCTAGCTGCTCACCCCAGTGCAACAAGCATCCACCACCCATCCCTCCACTAGGCATAAGACCCAGGGACCCTCAGCCTAGCACCTAAACAACTGCCTCACCCATCATCAAATCACTAGATTTAAGAACATACCCATACCAATTTAGTAAGTAAGAAAGCTTGGTCTATATAATCCATGGCACGCCCTACCTACCAGACGTCCGAATGCCCACACATCTGCTTCAGAAGCAAAATTGTCAAGGGCACCCCACTCATTACCATCATCACTAGGATTAAGAACATGCCCATCACACCATAGCATGTATGATAACATGGACCATAAATATGTAAACAACTCATTCCCATCAACACCAGGCTGTCAGTGTCCACCAGCCTCACACAGCGCAAAATTATCGTTAGGACAAACATCACCATCATCATTAGTTTTTAAGACTCACCCTCATCTACATCACACTCATAACCATATTAAAAATGTATGTATATCTCTCTGACTATCCCACTCTGACTTTCTACAAACTGTCTGCTCCTTTAGGTATAACAGCATACTTGCTGAATATGTGCTCTGTGCACAGCAGGTTTATCACAATCTGCTGCGAAAGTAACTCAGAAATATTGTCATGACAAATTTTGATCATGTTTTGGCAGCTTGTATCTTATTATAGAATCACTTCCTGACGCTAATTTTTTTCCTCATTTGCACCCAGACAGTATGTTAGAAAACTGTGCAAACAACATCTTGGTTACTGAAATAAGTACTGAGTTATCCAAGATTCAAATCCATACAGAAAAAGAATTACTTTTCCTCTCAGACTTTATTTCCCTCTGCACCTTTGATAAAGTTCTGATTTTGTTTGGGCAGGAAATTTTTTTAAGACAAGTCAGTCCACAGGTAATATAGATGCTCGAAGACATGCTCTGACTACTATTACAGGGGATGAATGTATGAACTTTTTGAATATGTACATCAGAAAATGACATCTGTTAAAACTGTCAATAATTGCCATTGTTTTTCTTAAAATAATAATTAATTTGCTCAGACTTTGAACTTTACAAATGTTTATTTGGTTATTTGTGTTGTTTCTGTGCTGGTTTGTAATTCACCACAACAGTTAAAATTGAAGTTAGAATCAAACTATAGCTTGAGTGATCCAGAAAACATTTCAAATCCAGTGTAGCACTGGATTTGCTGTTATATACGGAAAACTTAAGGACGAAATTAACTTTCACAGGATGTGTCACTGCAACTGTCTGATTAAACCTGAATCATACATAGAACTGTTACAGTACAGTACATAACTGAAAGAAATACACCATGAAACAAACAACGCTTTCATTCTATTACAATAATTACACTGAAGTCACTGATTTATGATGTTCTCCTGGACATTACAAATTAACAGGGTGTGTGATCATTGCAGATGGCAATGCATGATCTGCAATGTGCTCCCATGCTGGCCACAAGGTTCTGTGGTAGGACCTTCTATTCCTTTCCACCACCCGCATTGTTGACAACTGTTGGATGGATTGGAGTGATGGGGTTAAAGGGACCAAATTAAAATGTCATCAATCCCTCCGTTCCATGTGTGTCAAGCTGGGAAGCCCTCAGGGAGGAAAGACACAGAAGACAAATACCTACAAACCCAAATGTAACAGAATCAATAAATCCAAGAGATGGAAGCAAATAGAGATGAGATAGGAGTAAGAGGGTGAAGGTGGAAGAGATGCTCTGCCCATGAAGTTGCTGGAACCCACAGGACATCAATTTCTCAACTGGCCGATAAGAGAAATGTAAAACCAGATCAGCCGTTTTCACATTTCCAGAATGAGATTTTTACTCTGCAGTGGAGTGTGCGCCGATATGAAACTTCCTGGCAAATTAAAACTGTGCGCCAGACCGAGATTCGAACTCGGGGCCTTTGCCTTTCGCGGGCAAGTGCTCTTGGTAGAGCACTTGACCGTTTGGTGTTCGTTTTCACATTGTCTATTAGCATTGGACACAGCATGTCAGCAAGTTTTAAGATTTCACTGTAAGTTGGCCAAACTAAGGCAGTCCAGTAGGATGTGGGCCACTGTCAGATGGGCACTGCACCGACAGTGGGATGCCTCCTCCTATTGTAGGACATGGCCATGGCTCAATCAAGTGTGGCCAATGCAAAACTGACAGAGGATGGTAGATTCCCTACATGAAGCACAAAGGCAACAATGCTACATGGTCGTGGTCCCCTTTACTACTCAAATTTTGTTCAGAGAAACCAGAGCACACCAATTTGTGCTCCAAGCTTCCCACAACAGATGGCACAGAGACAAACGAAGGTCTCATTCTGATACCCTCCAAAGTCACCACCCTAATTATTAAGGGGACCACACCGTGGTCCAGGTTTAAAAAATCTGATTTTCAGTTTTCATCAATTTTCGATATGATTAAGGTTTTATTTAAGTACCCTGAAAAGGATTTTGCTGAAAAAAAATTTTTGAGCATTTAAAGAGCATTTTCTCCTACCACGTGTGTTTATGTGCCACGCCCACTTTTCTGCATATATTTTAGATCTTCACATCCCCTACATTGCATGTTTGGGATTTTTTTTCTTTCAACCCCTGAGTGTGTTGGCTATCCTTGGAATGCAACGGTCGGTATTCTTTTGTTTCTGCTGTTTGTAAAAAAACACCAAACACGCGGTTAGTTTTGTTCAAGTGTGATTGCGAGTAGTTGTTATACTTACGTTTGCAGTGCTTGTTTACGTGTGTTTTGTTGTGTTTATTGAAGATGACTAAACGTAAAAGCAATTTTCAGGAGAGGACCATTTAGAGGCAACAGGTGTAGAAAGCTTTCTGTGCAAGAGGTTATGTTGCCTGGCAACGATGTTTCTAATTGTAATTCTTCAACAAGTTACAATGAATTTATTGTAAGTGACAAGGGGTGCAATAACATTATTATAAATTTGAGAATATTATCAGATGTAATTTCTAAATTTGTACACTGTAGACAGTGTGGTGAGTCACAGAGTGTGAAAATTTGTGAGTGCCAGTGGGAGAAAAGGCCTAGCAATTGCTTTGGATTTAATTTGCACTAAATGCTCAGCTGTGATTTCATTTATGAGTTCTTCAAAACCAGATGCAAATGGCCCTTATGAAATCAATACTAGATTATTTTATGCCTTACAATCCATGGCTGCAGGGAGAACATTTTGTTCAGTTATGAACTTACATCAACCACCAAATAAATTTGAAAAACTGACTGCAATAGTAGAGAAAGCTGTATGCAAGATCAGTGAGGAAAGCATGAAACTGGCTGCTAGGGAAGCAGTGGAAGAAAATGATGGATGCTCGGATATTGCAGTTGCACTTGATGGAAGGTGGCAGCAAAGAGGACATACTTCTCTGAATGGAGGAGTGACTGCCACATGTAGACACCGGTAAAGTGTTAGATGTGGAGATAATGTCTAAATATTGCAAATGTTGTAAAGTCAATGAACATAAGGAACACTGTGTGGCTAATTTTAGAGGAACAAGTGGTGGTATAGAAGTTCATCGAGTACAACAAATATTTCATCACTCCGTAGAAACAAGAGGCATACGGTACACCAAATATTTGGGCGATGGTGACAGTAAGGCATACAGTGTGGTGAACTTTACGCTACATGGAGATATCATTATTAGTAAAATAGAATGTGTAGGCCATGTTCAATAACGTTTGGGAACAAGACTGAGAAAACTAACTGTTGATAAGAGATGAAAAAATTAGAAGATGGAAAATTGTTGACCGGGCAGGGTCTGTTAAATAAAACTGAAATAGAAAACTTGCAGGTGTACTATGGGCAGGGAATTAGGAGAAATAAAGAAAATCTGGAGGCAATGAAGATTGATGTCTGGGCCATATTCTTCCGTAAGTCCTCTACTGATGATAAGCCACGTCATGGATTGTGTCCATCAGGAGAAAATTCGTAGTGCAAATACAATAGGGCTCAACCAACTGGAGAATCTTACTCTCACCAGCATTCTCTTCCTGCTGCTGTTATTACAGCAATTAAACCTATTTTCAGAGACGTGGCTCATCCTGACTTTCTGAAGAAAAGTCTGCATGGGTAGACACAGAACCCAAATGAATGTTTCAACAGTATAATTTGGAACCCACAACACTGCGATAACATGAGGATAGCCAATGCAGACAGGTCTGCATCTAATATGGCCAAGAAAGCAAGACAAACATCCAGGGAGTGAAAAAGAAGCTGGAAGACCTGCTAGAGGCCAAAGAAGGGCCATCATATGCAGCAGGACAGTTTTAATTAACTGTTACTAACAAATTTCAAAAGCTTTTTCTTTAAAGTCAATTCCCTGCAAACTAAAATTTTCAGTACATATGCCCATTATATCAGGAACTATCATAGATAAATGAATGAAATTTTCAGAGACTCTGCATAACATAAAAAGCCACCTCTGGTACTACATTCATTAATATTCCCCCATTAGGAAGTTCACAAAAAAATATTTTCTGCAGAAAAACATTTTTGTTAATAAATTTAAAAAAGTATTTCTGAAAAACCATAAAATGGATAAAGTAGATTTTAGTACAGGTTACTATATCAGCATCATGTAACATACAGTAAAAGTATTAAGGTCCTGCATCAAATAGTTTTTTCAGAAAAGGGTCAAATACTTGTCTAAATTAACATGGGTTAGATAGGCAGGGTGTGGTCCCCTTAAGCTGAGTGACTGTTCAAGTCCATGTCAGGTGCACCAATTTTTGAGATGGTCCTGTCTCAACCATCTCCAAATCGATGAAATATTTTGCATAGGTTCAGGAATGTCTTGGATGGATATGTACCAAGTTTCAGTTTGAAATCTCCTTTGATTTCATTTCTACAGCCACGTGCAAAGGAGTATCAAGTTTGCACCACCTACATGCATGCTGAAGTGCCAACTTTGGATAACTTTTTTGAGTGGAGGGGAAGAAGTCCAATGTGTATACCACAAGGGGAGTCATCCCAGTTGTAGAAAGGTGCTTCTGGATGCCACAGTGTCCAGCCAACTGCAGTTCGTGGGTAATGTCGGTACTTTGGATTGGATGAGATTCTGTCTGGTTTCAGGTGGCTATCTGAAGTGGTAAAGACTGCTAGTTTTGCTTGCAAGATGAAGGCAGAGCACACCACCTGTAGCATCGACAGGACTGACTGCGGACCTTCGATACAGAACCCAGTGAATGTTCTGAATTAGATGCCAAGATTGTTCTGCATTTTTGAAGGCTGCAGATCTGCGCCATATAAGGGGTCAGTTTTAGGGCTCTGCTTAATAGGTAAGGTTCCATGAAACACGTGAAGCGGCTATACCCATGCGTCGGGGGCTGTGTGCAGTGGACAGCAGTTTTTTAGTTTAGAGGGCATCAGAGAAAAAACAAAAGGGCTTCAGTCTCAATGAGGCAAACACAAGCCGGGTAGACCTAGCAGTAATCATACTGTAGCTGTAAATTATCATAGTTGTGTACGGGAAGAACCAGACCTCCAAGCAATAACAAGAAGCACTGAAGCTTACACTGTTATAGGTACTGAAAGGTGGCTAAAGGTGGAGAAAAGTTCATCTAACATTTTTACACATGACCTAACAGCGTTCAGAAAGAATAGTTCAACTACAGTTGGTGGTGCTGAGCTTATTGCTGTTAGATGTAGTTAAACTGAAGCAGATAGTTCCAGTTAGATAATGTGGATAGAGGTTATACTTGACAACCAGAATAAATAAGTACTGTAGTTGGTTCCTTTTACTGACCTCTCTGACTCAGATGATTCAATCACTGAACAGTGCAAAGAAAACTTTAGTCTCATTTCAAACTGATGCCCCCTCTCATGCCATTACAGTTAGTGGTGAATTCAAGCTATCCTAGATAGGTTGCTGAAAATACATGTCTGAAGTCAGTGGTAGGCGTAGATTGTCATCTGAAATCTTACTGAATGCTTTCTAAAAAAAAATTATTGTGAACACACAGTTCAGGAGACCACTATGTGCAAATGGTTGTGAAAATATACTTGACCTCTTCACAACAAACAATCCTGAACAAATAGTGGGAATCATGACAGATAGGGGGGATTAGTGACTACAAGGCTGTTGCAGTGAGACTTTAAGAAAGCAGATAAAAATTCTGCTTGTGACCTTCCCAAGAGTAAGACCACATTCAAAGAAATAGTACTAAACAGAAATTAAGAGAGAGGTACCAGAAAAATTAACAAGAGGTAGCACTGATCCCCCACAGTACATGACAAACATCAGAACACTGTCGCAGAAGCAATGGGGGAAGAAGAAAAAAAAAAGAAAAAAAAAAAAAAACGCACCAAATTTTAAAAAAATTCAAAATCTCAATGATTGGCAGTGTTTTACTGGAACTTGAAACTTAGCATCAACTTCAATGTGAGATCTTTTAATAGTTCGCACAATGAAACCATGTCGAATTCTGGCACAAAATCCAAAGAGATTGTGGCAAGACGCAACAACCTTCACTGTGTGATAGCTATGGTAGAGGTAATGTTACCAATGACAGGACCACTAAAGTGGAGTTATGGAACAGAGTTTCCTAAAATTCCTTTGCCAAAGAGAGAGAAGTAAATATTCCAGGATTTGAATCAAGAACAGCTATCAACACGAGTAACTTACATGTAGACATCCTCCGTGTAACGAGCAGCTTATATCATTTAACAAAGGCCAGTCTCCCAGTCCCAATTGTATACAATTAGGTTTCTTTCAGAGTATGCTGATATAGTAACTTGATATATAGCAATAACATATAACCACTTGCTTGACGAAAGACCCGACCCAGACTGGAAAGTTACACGTCATACCAATATTCGAGAAAAGAAATAGGAATAATCTGATGAATTACAGACAATCATTGATGTCTATTTGCAATAAGATTTTGGTACAATATGAATTACCTCAAAGAAAATTATTTATTGACAAATAGTCAGCACAGATTAAGAAAATATTGTTCTCCTTAAACATAATTAGCTCTTTATTCACTTGGAGTAACGAGTGCTATCGACAAGGCATCTCAAATTGATTCCCTATGTCTGGATTTCCAGAAGGATTTTGACACAGTTCCTCAAAAGCAACTTTCAATCAAATTAGTGCCTATGGAGTATCAATTCGGTTGTACACTTGGATTCGTAATTTCCTGCCAGAAAGGTCAGAGTTGATAATGACTGACAGAAAGGCACAGAGTAATACAGAAGTTATATTTGGCATTCCAAGGCAGTGTTGTTGGCCCCGTGCTGTTCCTAGCTTATATACATGATTTCGGAGAGGATCTGAACAGCCCTGTTTGTCTACATATGATGTCATACACAACCTAGTGAAGTCATCAGAAAATCAAAACCAATTGCAAAATGATTTAAACAAAACATCTGTATGGTGTGGAAAGTGGCAACTGACTATGAATAATGGAAAGTGGGAGGTCATCCACATGAGTGCTAAAAGGCATCCATTCAATTTTGGTTACACAATGAAACACACAAATCAAAGACCTTCGATTCAGCTGAATATATAGGGATTACAAACTAGAGCAACGCCTATATAATGTCGTGGGGGAGGCAAAACAAAGACTGTTTTACTGGCGTAACAGAAGATGCAGCAGATCTACTAGACACTGACTACACTACATATATCCACCCTCTTCTGTATATTGCTGCAAAGTATGAGATCCATGTCAAATAGGATTGATGGACAACATAAAAAAATTTCAAAGAGGAGCAGCTCATTTTGCATTACCATGAAATAAGGGAGAGAGACTGTCATGGTATGATATGCGAGATGGGGTGGCAATCATTGCAAAAAAGGTATTTTTCACTCCTACATAGATATAAATGGTCACTGGAGTAAAATAACAGCTCACACAGATTCATTTAAGTATTCATTTTTTCCGTGTGCTGTTTGAGAGTGGAAGGGTAGAGACCCCCTGCCCGGCATTTAATTGTGAATTTCAGAGGAATCTTGTAGATATGTGCTCTTAACTTAGAAGCCCCTGTTTTTTTTTTTTTTTTAATACTTTTTGTGCTGAATAAGACTACCTTACTGATTAGATTTTTAAACATATCTAAGTACAGTCAGACTGCTTCAAAAATGGCTGAAAAGTTACTGTGCGACTTGGGGAGCCCATTTTTTACTAGCCATAAATCATAATTTTATGGGTGGGGTCAGCCAAGAAACTTAAAACTAATACAACACTCAGTCATGCTGTCTTGAGCTTTTAGTACACAAACATAGCTCAAAGTTAGTACTTTTCACACACAGTGTACATGCTATAATGAGACAATGCGTAAACAGAAAGTAAAACTAGTGAAAACTGCTTTTATGTCAATAAAAATGCAAGTACAGCTATGACTAAATCTACTTCAAACAATAAGCACCAATAAAACAAGTGAAAATCCACAAAGTTGGAACTTAAAACACACTAAATGACTGGAATAATTATTTTCCTCTGCAGACTGCATAAACCACCAATAAACAGACTAAATGACTGCAATAATTATTTTCCACTTCAAACTGAACAAATTGCCAATACTGTCTTGTTCAGATTCTGATTAAATGTACTGCCTTGCTGTTGATATTACTGGTGTTTTTATGAGTTTGAAAGATGTTTCTCTGGAGTCCCACAAGTGTCTTTAGTAGATGTCCAGTGGAAGAAACAGGCAGGACTGTGGATGCATAAAGCGGACCAAAACAGCTTTTTATTCTAACAAGACTTCAAATATGTTTCTTACCTACCAAGCAAAGCCATACATACAATCAGCATAGTGCCCAGGTTGTAGCACTGCACCTAAAAAAGCTGAAATTTCTTCATATGCTTCAAATGTATCAACAGTGAACACTGAAGAATCATTGGAAACACATCCGAGTCTGGTCTTGTTTAAACTCGTGGGCTTGAACTGATGATTTTATCTCATGGCAAAACCTCCTTCCTAATGAAACTGAATTTGTTCAGTTTCTTTATGTGTAACCGAAAGAAAAGATGTCGCCCGAAATGTTTTCATCGCAGAATTTCAACTGATCAAGATCCATCAATATTTCATTATTTACAGGCTCCTGTAAACTAGCTAGAGCTGCCATTCTTTTAGCTGCTGTTCCACTTCCATCACAAGATTTTACATGACTGGTTCCACAGAAATTCAACCAAGCTGAAATACCAAAGTCAAAGTCCTTTTCATGCAGACAAATTGACAAAATTCATGAAACTATCGTATTGAGCAGCACATTCGTCATCGATGTAGTGAACATGTTTGCCTGCTCC
Source organism: Schistocerca nitens (assembly GCF_023898315.1). Classification (NCBI taxonomy): domain Eukaryota; kingdom Metazoa; phylum Arthropoda; class Insecta; order Orthoptera; family Acrididae; genus Schistocerca; species Schistocerca nitens. The sequence continues at coordinate 600,861,379 of NC_064619.1, read as the reverse complement.
CATCTTTTTGTTTTTTCAAATATTTGTTTAGCAAATTATGCACACAAACAGCATTAATAACACACATGCTGATACTACACAGATGCTTCATCGTTCTAGCAGAAACACTGAATTCTCCTACTGATTGTTGTATACTTCAGCTGCAAGGAGCCAGGGTCAAAATTTGAACTTTGTTGGAATGACTTGAACGGCACACTGTAAATTTTAGTCCATTAATTAAATGTCCATGTCCCTATACTTCTGGCACAGTTTTATCATTTGCATTTCCACAACATCACTGTTAACACCACCACCAGCAGCAGCAGCTGCTGCTATGGCCTTGGTGATGGAACCTTGTGTTTTCCGGACTGTCTGCCTTATGTAACACATTGAATACCTTTTGATAATTCATTGCAGCTTTAAATACAAGGAGATAATAGTGAAGTATTCACTACGTAGCAAGTGTCAGATGTGTCATATAATCAGTATATGTTGATTCTTGCTAATCCCAAGGCTGTAGTTGCTTAAAAGCCAATTCATATCTACATTTGGGACAAAGCTCCCGGCAGCTTGAAAACTTTATTGGTCAGAAGTTTCAACTTGTCAACATAAGTTATGCCAATTTGATATAAACCCTTCGTAACTATATGTTTGTTTTTCCCAAGTGGTTTACAGTATGTATTTTGAAGAAATTAAAATTTTGTGATCAGCAGTGTGTTGTGGTATGAACTGATCTGTGCATCTTCTGTAAAGTGGAGTCCAGTTCGAACTCTTAAAAACTCTTCACTAACAATGACGTTTCTTTCACTGGCTTATAACCTGTGCCAAGCATCAGGCACTTTTTGTTTCATTTCACAAAATGCAAATTAGTTCAGTTACAAAACTTACTACAAGCAAACTAACTACAAGATGAACACCAGAGAGGAGCTTACAGTTCAAAGAAAACATGGCTCATTTCAATTACAGTCACAAAAAAATAAATAATAAATAAATCTTGTCCTCATGTCACATGTGCCTGTTAAAAATTGGTGTAAGGAATTACATAATGAAAGACTGTTAAAGTATTTTTTGGATCATAACTGTGCTAAGATTGTAACTTCTGGCATCAATGGAAAGAGGATCTAGTAAGATATAAAATTATTAAAATATTGGAATTATACATATCAATATTTACAAATCTGTAATGAAAGTTGTTTCTAAAGAATTTTTCTGCAAATTTCAGGAATTTTTAAACCAATATCACACATTTCACCCCCTTAATTTTTATTTTACACAGTGCCTATTACAATAATTTTCAAAATAAAAAATATCACAAAGATTTTTTTCCCTTTTAGTGACAAAACCAAAAGAACATGAATACAAATATATCAATTTCATTTTGAGACTCTTAGCTAATTTTCAAGAAATGAACCTCAATTCACCTAGAATACATCCACAAGATTCCAAAATGTGTTCATTGTTTTAAAGAAGTTCTCAATGGAGAAATCGAGTCTGAGCTGGAAATATATGCGACTAACGCTTGTGCTTACACTTGGAATAGTCTAAGTCATTAATATAGTTTCATGAGGGTTCCAGCAATCACCACCATGAAAAATTCACAAAAACTGAGGAAGGTACACTTGGTCTCATGAATTTGACATTTGCATTTCTATATTCCTCACTTACCACCAGAAATATTTGAAGCAACTATTTCTTATTGATAGTGATGAGGCTTTATTCTGAAGCCCAGAATTAACTTCTATGAATTTAGAAGGTGATTAAACACTCATCAGCAACCTGCTTTCATTCAGTGGTTCAGCAAAAAAAGTTAACTAGTATCCTAGGAATGGTAGATCATTAGTTTCAAGTCACTTTTGTAACATACCTGTGAATTTTCTTATTTCTTCTATCACAACATGGTTTTCTGGAAAACGTACAATGTGTTTCTGTGTTTGTACTGTACTACAATCACACTTAGACAACACTGACTTAGTGCAATCCTCTGTTTTATAGTACATAACAAAAGGATGAAGAGTAACTTGATTGTTCTGCCACTGAAACCCTGTGCAGCATTGTCAAGCAAACATGTACAGTTTTTCTGCAAAATCCATTACACAGCATTTCCTATTGTGTTACCCTATTTTATAGCTTCCTTTTGACAAATTACATGCTCTTAGTAATACCCTTAATTTTTTACGATGTACTCAATAGTAAGGGAGAAAATTGCATTATCGCATGTAATACGAAGTTTAGTACCTGTACCTGGGGTAGGTCCTAGACTTTTGTATTTCCTTGCCATGGTTAAGGAAATTACTTTAAAAGATTTCTTAACAGCCCCATTACCGTCGTCCTTAAAAGGATGGCAGCAAATTCTCTGCCTACCTTCAAATGTTCTCAAATAAACTGTTTGATGAGAAGAACAAACCCTGCCAATATTTTCAGAGGCAGTCGTGTATTTAAAGGTGAGCGGGAATGGGGTCTTCTGGGCTTAAGGCCGACCCCCCCCCCCCAATCCACAATGTGAAATTACAGATATGTTTTCTTACACACCCACTCACAATATCTTAGTACTATGAGTAGAAAACAAGCGTTAACAATGCCTCTTCTTCAATGTATGAAGAAGTGGTTGTACGCTGGAACAATATGCCAATGACAATGTTCCCAAATGAATTGCAGATAACTGGCATGATTGTATGTTGTTTGTAAATAGAGTTTTTTTAGCATTAAAGCTTATTCATTTAAACAAAATGCTCCATTGCATACCAATACTACACATTTTCAGTTTTCATTTAGAAACACATCAATTTAACATCAAAGGCGAATTAAATACAAAGTTTATGAGCTCAGTCTCAGCACATTACAGTACCCTAATATGAATGCTAATGAATACAGAAACAATGGGCATTACAGAGGTGATGAACGCATGTTGGAAATGTTCTAGTTTGTTACACACAATTCTCTATACTACCAACTGCTAAATTATTGATATGATAGTGTTGCGAAATCCTGTGTCATTGACGATAGTATACAGAAATCTTTGAGAGCTAAAACAATGCGTCACAAAACAAACTACTTCTGTAAAACACCACAACTAGAAGAAACTGTTCTCTCAGGCTGTGAAAATGGATGATCCACCGAAGTTAACATTACTACTGTTTTCAACCAATGGAAGCATTATTGCTAATTCAAAATCACCTTTGTTGGGTCCTGAAGCAAAATCAACATCTTTCATTGAGCCATCAAGGTCTGGCAATTCACCACCGGGCTCTACATATGTCATGAGTGAATGTTTGAGAAGGAAAGTTGCTACTCACCATGTAGCAGAGATGCTTAGTCACAGATAGGACTACAAAGAACCTCTCACAATTAAAGCTATCAGCCATTGCTCTACAAGTAACTGCAGTCACAGGCAACTGAAACCACACTATGAGCAGCAGCAACACCAGTCCATGATGTGAGTGGCGACTGGGTGGGGGTAAGGAGGCGGCTGGGGTGGGCTTGGAGAGGGATAGTATGGTGGGGGTGACAGACAAAAGTGCTGCAGGTTAGACGGAGAGCAAGGGAGAGGTGGGGAGGAGGTGAGAAGTACTATCTGGATCAAAGGTGAGGGCACCCAGAACCTCAACAAATTCTCCCCCATTTGTTCACCTGGTACTACACAACACAACAAGCCACATTCCTAGATGTTGACCTCCACCTCAAAGATGGCTACAACAGTACTTCCATCCATATCAAACCTTCTAACCACCAAAATACCTCCATTTCGACAGCTGCCACCAGTTCCATAGCAAGAAGTCCCTTCCGTACAGCCTAGCCACCCGTGGTCATCGCATCTGCAGTGACGAGCAGTCCCTCTCAAAATATACTGAACTTACATTTCCAAACATCTTTGTGCCCAATACAACTTACAATTTTTCCCTCACTATGCAAAATGGCCAATCTCCTAAGTTCAACCTAAGCTGACTATGGAGAAATATTTTTTTGTTAGCACACTCTTCCAAAGAGGACAGTACCTTTTTTAAGTAACGTACATTTTTCGCTAAGATAAGTTCAGTTAAAAGTAGTTACCAAAATGTTGGATCCCTGGTAATCTTCAAGTTTTTGAAGTCAAAGCATGTTCTTCAACATTTCAACATCCATGTCAGCGATGACTACCATAAGGCTGATGTAATCAATGGTGGCAATTTTGTTCACATGACGTTGAACAAGACAAAACATACAGAACACTGCCTGAACCAACACTTTGTGGAGAAGATCGAAAAAAATAGTAAATGCATAGTCCTTACCATTTAGGCAGTGATTCTCTGTAGATGGTTGGTTGGTTGGTTGGTTGGTTGGTTTAAAAGAGGGGGGAACAGACCAAACTATGAGGTCGTCGTTCCCTTGTTCCTAATGAAACAATGCCACAAGTGTGAGAATAAACCAGATGAGACATGTAACACAAAACACTAAGCACTAGGGTGGAGGACACAGAGGGACAAAGGATGTGCTAAAACTTACATCAAATGATAAAACACGTTCACGAATAAAACATAAAACTAAATCAGCCAATGAGGCGTTGTCAGATAAAATTAGTGGCAACGAGTCCAGTAACCCAAGATTTCATCGCTGGGCACTCAAAGTGGGACAGTGCACCAGAATATGGGCCCCTGTCAACCAGGTGACGCACCAATACTGAGCCAGGTCTTCACAGTGCAAGAGGTAACCATGGGTCGCCCAAGCATGGCCAATGAGGAGCCAGCAGAGGACAACTGATTCCCTGCAAGAGGTCCGCATGGAAAATTTCCACACATTCGTAGTCTCCTTAATGACAAGCAGTTTGTTGTGCGTACTGTTATGCCATTCCATCTCCCAAAGCCGAAAAATCCTGCAGCAGGAGTCAGAATGCAAGTCAGGTTAAGAGATGCCCATCTCCAGAAGTGGTTTCCATGTAGCCTGTTGGCAAGTTCATTTCCTGGGATGCCGACATAACCTGGGGTCCAGGGTATCGACGGATAGACAGACTCCTGGATGGATGCGACCAAGGATGGGAAAGGGTAGCACTGGTCAATAGCTTGTAGGCTGCTCAAGGAGTCAGGACACAGAAGAAACGATTCCTCAGGGCATGAACAGATATACTGAAGTGCATGAGATAAGGCCACCAGCTCTGCAGTGAATACACTGCAACCATCGGGCAAGGAATGCTGTTCAATATGGCCTCTGTGGACAAAGGCGAAGCCAACATTATCATCAGCCATCGAGCCGTCGGTGTAAAACACTTCAGAGCCCCGGAAAACTTCAAGAATTGAGAGGAAGTAACAGGGTTAATGGCATCCTTAGGGCCATGCAAAAGTTCCAGGCGAAGCTTCGGCCTACAGTTACACCACGGAGGTGTACGTGAATGGACCTCGAGGAGAGGTGGTGAAGGGAAGGACTCCAGTTCAGACAGAAGCGATCACAAGCAAACCACAATTGTTAGCCCTGACCACCGTGGTTAGGAAAAGAAGACAGTAGTTAGGATGTTCAGGAGAGCTATGAATGTGTGCAATGTAACTGGAGAGCATTGTGCACGTCTGATCTTCAATGGAGGGACTCCAGCCTCCACCAGTATGTTTGTCACCGGACTCGTTTTCAAAGCTCCTGTCGTTAGTCTAACTCCGCAATGGTGCAATGGGTCGAACAAACGCAATGTTGAGGGTACTGCCGAACCATAAATCACACTCCCACAATCAATGCGGGATTGAACAAGGGCTCTGTAGAGCTCCAGCAGTGTGGAGCGATCTGCACCCTAGTTGGTGTTGCTCAGGCAGTGAAGGGCATTGAGGTGCTGCCAACACTTCCGTTTAAGCTGACGAAGATGAGGAAGCCAAGTCAAATCAGACCTAAGAATCGATATGTCTCCACTACATTGAATGGATCGTCATTCAGGTGAATTGCTGGTTCCAGATGAACTGTACAACACCGACAGAAGTGCATGGCACGCGACTTTTCGGCTGAAAGCTGGAAGCTGTGGGCCAGAGCCCATGACTGCGCCTTGTGGATAGCTCCCTGTAGGCGACGCTCAGGAACACCAGTACTGGAGCAGCAGTACGAAATGCAGAAATCTTATGCATACAGAGAAGGTGAGACAGAGGGCCCGACAACTGCTGCTAGATCGTTAATGGCCACTAAAAACAAGAGACACACTCAATTCAGAGCCCTGTGAGACTCGTACGGAGTGACAGGAAGTTTTGGATAAAAATTGGGAGCGGACCCCGGAGACCCCACTCATACAATGTGCCAAGGATATGATGTCACCAGGTTGTGTCGTACGCTTTACGTAAGTCAAAAAATGGCAACCAGGTGTTGGCCCCTGGAAAAGGCTGTTCAGATGGCAGACTCGAGGGACACAAGATTATCAGTGGCAGAGCAACCCTGACAGAAGCCGCCCTGACATGGAGCCAGTAGGACACGTGACTCCAGGACCCAACCCAACCGCCAACACACCATTCATTCCAGCAGCTTACAAACAACGTTGGTGAGGCTGATGGGCTGATAGCTATCTACATCAAGCGGGTTTTTACCGGGTTTGAGCACCAGAATGATTGCGATCGAAAGACGCCATTGCACCAGATCTAGTTGAAGATGACGAGGAGATGTTGCTTGTAGTTAGATGATAGATGTTTACTCATCTGGCTGTGGATCAGATCAGGCCCAGGAGCTGTGTCGGGGCAATGTGCAAGGGCACTGAGGAACTCCCACTCTGTAAATGGGGCGTTACAGGATTCACTGTGGCGTGATTCTCTGATGCAGAGACTCAAGCAAAGCGCTCAGCAATCGTGTTTGCATCGGTAGATAACACGCCATTTATGGTAACACCTGGAACACCTGTTGGTGTCTGGTACCCAAAAAGACGTTTGACCTTTGCCCAAACTTGGGAAGGTCATGTATGGCACCCAATGCTCGAGACTTCTCTCCCAACACTCTTTCTTCCATTGTTTAATTAGTTGGCAAACACGGGCACGAAGTCATCTAAAGGCTACAAGGTGTTCCAGGGAAGGGTGCCACTTACGCCGCTGTAGAGCTCGCTGGCGGTCCTTAATTGCTTCAGTGACGTCGGCCAACACAAGGGACTGCCTTACGTTGGGGGCACCCTAAAGAGCGTGGGATCGCAGTTTCTGCCACAGAAATAATTGTTGTCACCTGCTCAACCATCACATTGATGTTACTGTACGGGGGAGATTCAATGGTAACAGCAGAGGTGAAAGTTTCCCAGTCCGCCTTGTTTAAAGCCCATCTGGGCAGCCATCTGTGGGCCTGACGCTGGGGCAGTGACAGAAAGATGAAGTGGTCACTACCACACAGGTCATCACGTTCGCCCCAGTGGATAGATGGGAGAAGCCCTGGGCTGCAAACTGATAAATCAATGGCCGAGTAACTACCGTGAGCAACACTGAAATGTGCAGTGTCCCCAGTATTTAAGAGGCAGTGGTCGAACTGAGACAGTAAAGTTTCGGTATCCCTGCCTCAGCCAGTAAGCACAGTGCCACCATACAAGGGGGTTATGGGTGTTAAAATCTCCCAAAAGCAGGAAAGGTTTAGGGAGTTGATTGATCAGTACAGCTAACACATTCAGGGGTACTGCACCATCTGGAGGAAGATATACATGGCAGACAGTTACTTCCTGCATCATCCATATTCTGACAGCCACAGCTTCAAGAGGAGTTTGAAGGAGCACAGTGTCACTACAGACTGAGTTTAGGACGTAAACGCAAACTCCACCTGACACTTATATTTGCTAAGGTTCTCGTAATATCCCCTATACCTATAGTGATGGAGGGCAGGGGTCTGCATTGCCGGGAACCAGGTTTCCGGGAGGGCAATGCAGATAGCGGGTGTAAAGCTTAACAGTAGCCATAGCTCGGTCAGGCAGTTGAAAAAACGTCCGCAATTCCACTGGAGGATGACATCATCGTGAGACTGGGAAGGCATGGAACATTTAATGAGGCAGTTTAAGTCTCAGATTCACCTGCTGCCACTGACTTATCGCCTGAGCAGTCTATATCCATTGTGTCTGAGGGTCTGGCGAGATCTAGGTCCTCAGCGGATGCCTGAATCTCCACCCCATCCTCATACTTCTTTTTGGATTTCACTCACTGCTCCTTGGGTTTCCCTGGCTGGCAGGACTTCACTGGCTCAGTCTCCAGGACTGAGGATGAGTGTGAAGTCCTACATCCAGCTGCTTTCGAGCTCTTCAGCCACTGACTGGTGTCATCTTTCCCACTAACAGAAACCTGGGAAGGGAGTGAAACAAGGGGCCCCTTCGTAGCGAGAGAAGCCGAATAAGACTTATGCTTCTCTGGCGCACAAGTGGGGACAGACTTCCCCGATGGTCGGGTGGGTGGGGTGTTATTCCCAAAGTAGGGGGTGCGGGATCAACAGGGAGGGAAGTGCCCCCCACCATCAAGGGGGCAGGTGTAGTCTTCCGGCTCAGAGATAACTGGGGTTGGCGGAGCTGATGATGCCAGAACTGTTGTAGCGGCGGCATAAGATGATGTAATATGTACAGGGTTCAAATTTTCTCTTAGCCTCAGTGTAGGTCAGTCGGTCCAGGGTCTTTTACTCCCTGATTTTCCTTTCTTTCTGGAGAATCCTGCAGTCTGGTGAGCAAGGGAAATGGTGCTCTCCGCAGCTGACATGGTGCCACCACGGAGGGAAACTATTTGGGGTTTGCAAACAAATGGCTCTGAGCACTATGGGACTTAACATCTTAGGTCATCGGTCCCCTAGAACTCAGAACTACTTAAACCTAACTAACCTAAGGACATCACACACATCCATGCCCGAGGCAGGATTTGAACCTGCGACCGTAGCAGTCCTGCGGTTCCGGACTGAAGCGCCTAGAACCGCACGGCCACCGCGGCCGGCTGAGTTTGCAAACACTTAGAGACTGCTGGCAAGAGATGATGGAATGTGCTTAATTGTGTACCATCCACCCTGATGCCACCCACTCTGACCAGGGGCCCTCCCCATGGGATGTGATGGGCGTCCGCAATATCAACATGTGACGCTGGAAGTACAGCAGGAAGACATAAGGCCAAACTTCCAGCACCACATCGGGGGAGGGATATAGGGCTTTACATCACAGAGGTAGACCATCACCTCGACCTTCTCGGGCAATGTATCACCCTCGAAGGCCAAGCTGAAGGCAGCGGTGGCAACCTGATTATTCCTCGGACCCCAGTGAACACACCAGATGAAATATACACCTCGCTGCTCTGAATTGGCATGCAGCTCATCGTCAGACTCCAAAAGAAGGTCCCTGTGAAATATGATACCCTGTACCATATTTAAGCTCTTATGGTGCATGAGGGTTACAGAAACATCCCCCAGCTTGTCACAAGTGAGACTGCTGGCAAGAGATGGACTGTGCTTAACTGCGTGCCATCCACCCTGATGCCACCCACTCCGACCAGGGGCCCTCCCCATGGGTGCCACCCTGACACAGAAAAGGCCACCCTGGCAGGATGGCCATTGCTGGGAGTCCCGATGCCCCAGGAGGTTGGGCATCTACACCTTGGCATACGTTGGCAGCTAACGGCGCAAGCATCAGCCAAGCGATCCCTGTGTGGTCAGGGGGCAACAACCAACAGGGTACATGGCGGCCCTACCACAACGGACTGGGTACCATGCTGGATATCAGGTACAAAGAAGTCCATGGTTCTCATCGACACAGAAAGCGACACTGCATAATGCATGGTGGAAAACGCACCCAGGAAAGTGTCCTCGCCCAAGAGATGGAGAAATAGCGGGACCGAAATACGATGACAAGAAAATGGGTTACAGATATCAATGCACGATGCACCGTGTAAGGTGCCCTTCCCCAACTGGCTCGCTCTTTGGGAAAATTTTGAAGAATGGAGGGCAAACCCTTGAGGAGGACCATCACATAAAGGCCAAAACGTGTGTAACTCCTTTTAGTCGCCTCTTACGACAGGCAGGAACACCTCTGGCCTATTCTTACCTCCACGTCCGGACCAGCACGGGGAGGGGAGGGGGGGCTCTAGATGCCATGAGATTGCATTATGGGGACACTGGTACTTCAGGCCTATTAAAGTTGGCAAAAAAAAAAAAAAAAAAATAACATGGAAAGGTAGCTTTCATGCTATTCTAACATAACACATGAAAGATTGCTAAACCTACAAGTGAGTTTGGAAGGGACTGGTAAATGTGACAAATACATCAGGGCTCTTATCCAAAGTCAGACCATCAGTTGCATCAATAATCAGTTAATGATGCCAAAGGTTTCAGAGTTCTTGCGGATGAAACTTCTGACACTGCTGGAGTGGAGCAACTCTGAGCCCACTATCTTTCCCCGGATCTAAAGATTCGTGAAGATTTCCTGCAATTTGCTCCAGTGTTTGATGTGACTGGCAAAGGATTAGCTGGATCTTTGTGCATTATCTTTATGAGGGCATGTCTGTAACGGTGCTATGTCCTTGTTGGGGAAAGCCCGTGGGGCACTTGCGTTCATACAAATAGGACTCCCTTTTAGCTGTATATTCTCAATGTGTACCTCACAATTTGATATGGTAGTCACCGACAAATGCAACATTACATTTACCAGGAATTCACGTGGAACAATGAAAACGGTACATAATTTCTTTGGGCCACCAAAGCACAGGCAAATATTAAATGATGCCCTTGAATCATGTTCAAGTCAGGAGTTTGGAAAGTAGGCCTATGACACTCACTAGATCGACTGAGCATCTTCACAGTGCATAAGACTTGAAGAAAATATATGGTTGTGCAGTTTCAGATCTGGGAAAGACTCAAGAATTTGACAGCAAGACCACATCCCATTATGCCAAGCTTCTGTCAGCACCCATCACCAGTTGAGATTTTGCCATCTGCTTGGTTATTCTTTTTGAACTGTATGCTGTGCCAGTTCATCTGTCATCAACTTCAGCGCCAAGATTTTGCAGAGTTAATCAACGTTGTTAGGTATGTCAAAAGGGAGCTGCTGGCAACGAGAGAAAATGTTGCTAATACTTTCAGCCAGCTTTTCTTAGAAGCTAACAAAATTAGCTTCGGTCAATGGAGTTTAAATGAAACAACCACGTACTTCTGCCAAGCAAGCACATTGTGAAAATCAAGGTAACAGTGGTTATGTTGAGAGTTACCACAAAGTGTGTGTTCATAACCCTTAGGGGTGTCTTCAGACGTTCACTGCAGGGTCAGATCATGACGAACTGTGAACTTTGTAACAGCTTTAATTGTCTTCTACCATAAAAAACTGAAGGCATAGGTATCATTGGTGGAGCTACGAAATTCCAGTCAGTTAATGCTTCACATCCATTAGTTGCCAGTTTAATTCTAACGGCTGAGTTGAAACTCATTCACCAGCACCTGAGTCAAATGGAGCAGTTGCTCAAAACATAATGGAAGCTTTGTCTATCTGTGACTGTAAGATCTACCCTAATGTGTTTCAGTTTCTACAGCTCTTGGCAGCTCCATCAGTGACAACAGATACAAATAAGTACAGTTTCTCTATCCTTAAGAGAATCTACACATGCCGAAGGAATACAACTAGTGAGGCACGCCTGAATAGGCTTGCCATGATGAAGATTCATTGAGAAGAAAGGATTTGTGCCCAAACCGTGTCAAGTGGTATGGCAAAACAAAGAGACCACAGTCTTCCTTTTGTACGTTATAAATTTATAGTGAATCATCAACTCCATACAAATACTTTCAGAAACGACTTCCTGACAAATCTATACTCAATGTTAACAAATTTCTCTTCTTGAGAAACGCTTTCCTTGCCATTGCCAGTCTACATTTTATATCCTCTCTACTTCGACCATCATCAGTTATTTTGCTCCCCAAATACCAAAACTCCTTGACTACTTTAAGTGTCTCATTTCCTAATCTAATTTCTTCAGAATCACCCGACTTAATTCGACTACATTCCATTATCCTCGTTTTGCTTTTGTTGATGTTCATCTTATATCCTCCTTTCAAGACACTGTCCATTCCGTTGAACTGCTCTTCCAAGTCCTTTGCTGTCTCTGACAGAATTACAATGTCATCGGCGAATCTCAAAGTTTTTACTTCTTCTCCATGAATTTTAATACCTACTCCGAACTTTTCTTTTGTTTCCTTTACTGCTTGCTCAATATACAGATTGAATAACATCGGGGAGAGGCTACAACCCTGTCTCACTCCTTTCCCAACCACTGCTTCCCTTTCATGCCCCTCGACTCTTATAACTGCCATCTGGTTTCTGTACAAATTGTAAATAGCCTTTCGCTCCCTGTATTTTACCCCTGCCACCTTCAGAATTTGAAAGAGAGTATTCCAGTTAACGTTGTCAAAAGCTTTCTCTAAGTCTACAAATGCTAGAAACATAGGTTTGCCATTTCTTAATCTTTCTTCTAAGATAAGTCGTAAGGTTAGTATTGCCTCACGTGTTCCAACATTTCTACAGAACCCAAACTGATCTTCCCCGAGGTACGCTTCTACCAGTTTTTCCATTCGTCTGTTAAGAATTCGCGTTAGTATTTTGCAGCTGTGACTTATTAAACTGATAGTTCGGTAATTTTCACATCTGTCAGCACCTGCTTTCTTTGGGATTGGAATTATTATATTCTTCTTGAAGTCTGAGGGTATTTTGCCTGTCTCATACATCGTGCTCACCAGATGGTAGAGTTTTGTCATGACTGGTTCTCCCGAGGCCGTCAGTAGTTCTAATGGAATGTTGTCTACTCCCGGGGCCTTGTTTCGACTCAGGTCTTTCAGTGCTCTGTCAAACTCTTCACGCAGTATCTTATCTCCCATTTCATCTTCATCTACATCCTCTTCCATTTCCATAATATTGTCCTCAAGTACATCGCCCTTGTATAAACCCTCTATATACTCCTTCCACCTTTCTGCCTTCCCTTCTTTGCTTAGAACTGGGTTGCCATCTGAGCTCCTGATATTCATACAAGTGGTTCTCTTCTCTCCAAAGGTCTCTTTAATTTTCCTGTAGGCAGTATCTATCTTACCCCTAGTGAGACAAGCCTCTACATCCTTACATTTGTCCTCTAGCCATCCCTGCTTAGCCATTTTGCACTTCCTGTCGATCTCATTTTTGAGACGTTTGTATTCCTTTTTGCCTGCTTCATTTACTGTATTTTTATATTTTCTCCTTTCATCAATTAAATTCAATATTTCTTCTGCTACCCAAGGATTTCTATTAGCCCTCGTCTTTTTACCTACTTGATACTCTGCTGCCTTCACTACTTCATGCCTCAGAGCTACCCATTCTTCTTCTACTGTATTTCTTTCCCCCATTCCTGTCAATTGCTCCCTTATGCTCTCCCTGAACTCTCTACAACCTCTGGTTCTTTCAGTTTATCCAGGTCCCATCTCCTTAAATTCCCACCTTTTTGCAGTTTCTTCAGTTTCAATCTGCAGTTCATAACCAATAGATTGTGGTCAGAATCCACATCTGCCCCAGGAAATGTCTTACAATTTAAAACCCGGTTCCTAAATCTCTGTCTTACCATTATATAATCTATCTGATACCTTTTAGTATCTCCAGGATTCTTCCAGGTATACAACCTCCTTTTATGATTCTTGAACCAAGTGTTAGCTATGATTAAGTTATGCTCTGTGCAAAATTCTACAAAGCGGCTTCCTCTCCCATTCCTTCCCCCCAATTCATATTCACCTACTATGTTTCCTTCTCTCCCTTTTCCTACTGACGAATTCCAGTCACCCATGACTATTAAATTTTCGTCTCTCTTCACTACCTGAATAATTTCTTTTATCTCGTCATACATTTCATCTATTTCTTCATCATCTGCACAGCTAGTTGGCATATAAACTTGTACTACTGTAGTAGGCATGGGCTTTGTGTCTATCTTGGCCACAATAATGCGTTCACTATGCTGTTTGTAGTAGCTAACCCACACTCCTATTTTTTTATTCATTATTAAACCTACTCCTGCATTACCCCTATTTGATTTTGTATTTATAACCCTGTAATCACCTGACCAAAAGTCTTGTTCCTCCTGCCACCGAACTTCACAAATTCCCACTATATCTAACTTTAACCTATCCATTTCCCTCTTTAAATTTTCTAACCTACCTACCCGATTAAGGGATCTGACATTCCACGCTCCGATCCGTAGAACGCCAGTTTTCTTTTTCCTGATAACGACGTCCTCTTGAGTAGTCCCCGCCCGGAGATCCGAATGGGGGACTATTTTACCTCCAGAATATTCTTATTCACCACAAAAAGTTATTTAAGGAGACAAAAGCAGGGGCTTTTAAGTCAAGTGGACCTTTCATAATAGTTCCCTAAAGCTGCCACTTGAGCATGTGCATAGGTGGTTCAAACTTGGGGCCCCTATTTGGAAGAGGCACTAAATGAGATATTGATCTAAACTTTGTGGGCTACAAATCCATCTAAGATGGTGTGGAAAACTAATCAAATTTCGTAAGATTCAGTAATGTTTGAATGGGAACCCCTGTTCCACTTTATGTAGAATGACCATGATGATAATCAGGCAGCAAATTGTTACCACCAAAGCAAAGCACACAAAGCAACAAGTTTTCATTGCAGATGAACAAACCTTAATGGTTACATTATTAATAGTTAAAAATATCAACTATGAACTGACTTCCAAACAAATATGACAGTTTACATCTACAAATATATGCAAAATAGCTGGGCTCACGCATACAAAATAATTAAAATAGCTCGAATTGGCCAAGTCAAGTCTTACAAGCTGATAACAGCAACAGTTTTTAATAAAACGACGTCAGATTTTTTTTTTTATTATAATGAATGATCTATTCATTCAGCTTATTTCACAGAAGACTAGATTTACAACCTGGCTGTTGCTATTGGTTCTTTGCATACAGAAGCGAACTGTACATTCAAATGATAACAACTATATAAAATGAAGTTCTTTTGAGCTATTGTCTTATGCCTACAGCAGAAAAAGAAAAGCACTGTCAGAAAGCACAAATGGAGGCTACCTTTTGCAAAGGCAGTAACAAAAAATACAAAATTAATTGGTTGTTGTTTTTGTTCAGGAATGGATATGATGGATAAACTTAACAGTGCACAGATCAAGGGAAGTGTTCGATCACAATGTGGGGCTGTGTATGTTGGTATTTGTATCGGGAGATGTTTTTGAGCTATATAGGCCAAGGGACGTGTTTGATCCTAATTTATGGGATCGGGAGCTGCTGTTGAGCTATATAGGTCAAGGGAAGTGTCCGATTTCAGATTATGTTGTGTTTAGTGGTATTTGGGGAGTTTTGTGATGTTTTTTTTTTCATTGTTTAGTGTGGTTCTGTATGGGGGGTGGGTGTCTAAATTTGTTTATATTTTGTTTGCCCCCACCTAAAAACACCCCATTTCCCACACTTGTCTCGTTAGTGTCATTAGACTTTTTGTGGAATGTGTGTGTGTGTGTGTGTGTGTGTGTGTGTGTGTGTGTGTGTGTGTGTGTGTTTTTTTTAATGTATTTTTGCCCTCATGTGTACGTATAATGTATAGTTAACACTTGGTTAAAGAATCATAAAAGAAGGTTGTATATATGGAAGAATCCTGGAGATACTAAAAGGTATCAGATAGATTATATAATGGTAAGACAGATTTAGAAACCAGGTTTTAAATTCTAAGACATTTCCAGGGGCAGATGTGGACTCTGACCACAATCTATTGGTTAGGAACTGTACATTAAAACTGAAGAAACTGCAAAAAGTTGAGAAATTGAGGAGATGGGACCTGGATAAACTGACTAAACCAGTGCCGAGTTTCAGGCAGAGCATAAGGGAACAATTGACAGGAATGGGGGAAAGAAATACACCTGTTTTCCCCCTTCAAGCTAGACGAGTTTCGTTCTTTGTAGTTTTTGAATGGGTACCTCTGTGGGATGGGGGAAAGAAATACATAGAAGTTGAATGGGTACCTCTGTGGGATGAAGTATTGAAGGCAGCAGAGGATCAAGTAGGTAAAAAGACGAGGGCTAGTAGAAATCCTTGGTTAACAGAAGAAATATTGAATTTAATTGATGAAAGGAGAAAATATAAAAATGCAATAAATAAAGCAGGCAAAAAGGAATACAAACGTCTCAAAAATGAGATCGACAGGAAGCGCAAAAAGGCAAAGCAGGGACGGCTAGAGGACAAATGTAAGGATGTAGAGGCTTGTCTCACTAGGGGTAAGATAGATACTGCCTACAGGAAAATTAAAGAGACCTTTGGAGAGAAGAGAACCACTTGTATGAATATCAAGAGCTCAGATGGCAACCCAGTTCTAAGCAAAGAAGGGAAGGCAGAAAGGTGGAAGGAGTATATAGAGGGTTTATACAAGAGCGATGTACTTGAGGACAATATTATGGAAATGGAAGAGGATGTAGATGAAGATGAAATGGGAGATAAGATACTGCGTGAAGATTTTGAAAGAGCACTGAATGACCTGAGTCGAAACAAGGCCCCGGGAGTGGACAACATTCCATTAGAACTACTGACAGCCTTGGGAGAGCCAATCTTGACAAAACTCTACCATCTGGTGAGCAAGATGTATGAGACAGGTGAAATACCTTCAGACTTCAAGAACAATATAATAATTTCAACCCCAAAGAAAGCTGGTGTTGACAGACATGAAAATTATCAAACTATGAGTTTAATAAGTCACAGCTGCAAAATACTAACGCGAATTCTTTACAGACAAATGGAAAAACTGGTAGAAGTCAACCTTGGGGAAGATCAGTTTGGATTCCGTAAAAATGTTGGAACACGTGAGGCAATACTGACCTTACGACTTATCTTAGAAGAAAGATTAAGGAAAGGTAAACCTACATTTCTAGCATTTGCAGACTTGGAGATAGTATTCCAGTCAACATTGTCAAAAGCTATCTTTCAAATTCTGAAGGTGGCAGGGGTAAAATACAGGGAGCGAAAGGCAATTTACAACTTGTACAGAAACCAGATGGCAGTTATAAGAGTCGAGGGGCATGAAACGGAAGCAGTGGTTGGGAATGGGAAGGGAGTGAGACAGGGTTGTAGCCTCTCCCCGATGTTATTCAATCTATATATTGAACAAGCAGTAAGGGAAACAAAAGAAAAATTCGGAGTAGGTATTAAAATCCATGGAGAAGAAATAAAAACTTTGAGGTTCGCCGATGACATTGTAATTCTGTCAGAGACAGCAAAGGACTTGGAAGAGCAGTTGAACGGAATGGACAGTGTCTTGAAAGGAGGATATAAGATGAACATCAACAAAAGCAAAACGAGGATAATGGAATGTAGTCGAATTAAGTCGGGTGATTCTGAAGGAATTAGATTAGGAAATGAGACACTTAAAGTAGTCAAGGAGTTTTGGTATTTGGGGAGCAAAATAACTGATGATGGTCGAAGTAGAGAGGATATAAAATGTAGACTGGCAATGGCAAGGAAAGCGTTTCTCAAGAAGAGAAATTTGTTAACATTGAGTATAGATTTAAGTGTCAGGAAGTCGTTTCTGAAAGTATTTGTATGGAGTGTAGCCATGTATGGAAGTGAAACATGGACCATTAATAGTTTGGACAAGAAAAGAGTAGAAGCTTTCGAAATGTGGAGCTACAGAAGAATGCTTAGGATCAGATGGATAGATCACACAAGTAATGAGGTGGTATTGAATAGAATTGGGGAGAAGAGGAGTTTGTGGCACAACTTGACAAGAAGAAGGGACCGTTTGGGAGGACATGTTCTGAGGAATCAGGGGATTACAAATTTAGCATTGGAGGGCAGCGTGGAGGGACAACAACAACAACAACAACAAAAACGTATAAGTACCGACATTGTATGCGCCATATTGGAATCGTGGTTTATGGTCGTTTCCGCCATATCTGTGACATGGGTCAAAGCAAACGGGCGGGATCGGACCCTTCCGTATATCCTAAATTATATATAGTTAGCCGATCTAAAAATTAAATGCGTTGTTACTGATAAATGTTGAAATACACCCCACACCCTGCTCAAAATAATATGCTTTAACTGAAGGGTAAAATTTGCTCTTCTGATTAAAAGTAGCAACTGCAACAAAATTTACGAATTGTTTCATACACTACAGCGAATCATGTCAATTACGACGCAAGAAAAAATATCATCTTCAATTTGTTGCAATACGCCCTCTCTCTCACGTACATATAACACTATGAAACAAGTAAACATGTCGGGTCATGTCATGAATTCACTGAAAAAATAATAAATAATTTACTTAACCGAGTAATTGCAAACAATGGACTCTGAAAATTACCTCAGTAATAGCCAGTTCCTACAACACAAAACACCTTCTGGTGAATTTTATGGATAACACTTAGCAATTCCAATTCTTTCCAAACAATTTACTCTTTCAGACAT
Organism: Schistocerca nitens; assembly: GCF_023898315.1. Taxonomy (NCBI): domain Eukaryota; kingdom Metazoa; phylum Arthropoda; class Insecta; order Orthoptera; family Acrididae; genus Schistocerca; species Schistocerca nitens. The sequence goes on along the minus strand of NC_064619.1, from coordinate 600,843,058 downwards.
TACCAGAAATTACACAATTCTGTAATTCTCCATCTGAAACTAATGTAGCAAAATATGTTAATCCAGGGACTGATTTATCCCGTTCGTTTAATACAATTTTACTCCTATATTAAGAAGTATTTGTCTGGTAATTTCCTCATCGGTTTTGACAACAGCTGCACCTTACCGATTGTAAAGTAGAGGCATTTGATCACATCTCGATACTCGGCTTTTATCCGATACAGACTTAAGCAACTAGGCGTACAATTGCACCTTCCACACATATAATAGTAAGATCACTTTACCGAACTGATTTGAATATAAAGGTATCTCACATCGTGCAAAGGGGCGAAGACAGCTCAACCAAGTTAAAATTTAAGAGTTGCCAAAAAGAAATGACGCCAAATTTTCCAGAAAAACTAAAACGCATCTGCGTCAAACAAACAACATACTTTTTATTAACTTTTACGTGAACGTAAGAACACACACAGATCATTATGAAATAACGTCAAACTTACCAAAAACACTAAAACGTAGTTGCAGCACATTTCAGACCACCACTCAACTTCTACACGAATACTTCACCTCATTGTTCCCCACCACAATTTGAATTTGAACAAAACAAATTCTGCTGCAACAGAGATATATGAAAATGAAAGTAGGTAGGCCAGAGATTTTACATCAACGCACAGGCATACCACTACCAATCGGATTGTCTCGTGCCAGTAAAACGTCTGCTACACTGACGTTTCGAACCGGAAATTGCCGTCACGGGGCCATGCCCGCCAGGCTGCAGGCCACTTGCGCTTGTTCTCTCGACCTAACATGCATTCTATTCCAAATATAAGTCTCGAGATTACAATCTAGAGATGGGCCAACTCGGGTTTACGTCAAACCGACGTAAGCGAGTTCAAACTGACTTAAATCGAGTAGGAACGAAAAAAAAACTGAAATATCCAGTGTCATTCTCTCTTTCACGTCTGAGCAGATTGCGATTTATTTCAGTTGACCAAACCAAGATTCGGTGTTTCACAATCGATGATTATATTCACGAGCTGGATGGTTACTACAAAGGGCGCAATTTCTTGAAATTTTGAAGACTTGTGAAAATATTCACTTCACCTGCGTTATTGAAGATTTAGACATTTGACTACGATAGACACGGGTTCAATCCGTGCGGAAGCGCCAGTGAGATCCGAACTAGAGAGAAACAAACCGTTAAAGCCAATTCACGCAGTCCGTCACGGCACCACCACGTCAGGGTGTATTCACATTAGCCTATCCTTCACGTCACAGCACGTCAAGTAAATTCAAGTTACGTGATAACTCACATTGCTGTCCTCAGCTGTTCTTTTCGCTAGTATTGCGATCTTCCCTACATGATTTTCAGCTGTTTTTAGTAGGCGCGAAGTGCACTCAACGCTTTAGCTGTACGAAATTGACCTTTATTGGGCTCATATGGTCTGCATCTTGTAGGGTTAGCGTGTATATTAGAGAAGGGAGGCAGAAGTGCTAAATAACGTGGAGAATGTGCCTGGGTCTGAAGAAATGTCATTACATGGTACAGAAGTGGAATTTCACACATTACACAAAGAGCACGAGGAAGTGGAATCAGCATTTTATATTTTGGAAAGTCGAAGCACCAATTTTTTTCATTTGTTGCGTCAAACTTTACCCAGCATTGCTAAACGGAACACAGTGTTGTGAGTGGCCATCACATCCTGTGAAAATTTTGTTTGTTTTAAGGTTAACTGTAGTTGCTAGTCCAGTGCAATTTTTTGTGTAACAGTCATATCCCCCTCAATTCCTTTCTCTTCAAAATACATATGTTTTCTTTACATGTTTTGTATGGCTTTTAGTAGTTCAAGTGCTTTATTTGTTCTGGGATAAGCTAACGAAACCACATAAATATTGACCACTGTTGCTCGAAAAACTGTTGCATACGAAATTCGGAGAGCTACTTAACAATCAATATGCTTACCACAAACACATATTTAATCAAAGAACTGACAGTATCTGTAGGGTTGGGTTGTTTGGGGAAGGAGACCAGACAGCAAGGTCATCGGTCTCATCGGATTCGGGATGGAAGTCGGTCGTGCCCTTGGAAAGGAACCATCTAGGCATTTGCCTGGAGCGATTTAGGGAAATCACGGAAAACCTAAATGAAGATGGCCAGACGCAGGATTGAACCGTCGTCCTCCCGAATGCGAGTCCAGTGTGCTGGCCACTGCACCACCTCGCTTGGTGACAGTATCTGTAGGTTCCAGTGCATTTCTTTATGTGACACTACAAAGGCCTGACAACACACAAATAAATTCCACCTACTAATTAATCTCATTCTACCGGCAGTACTTTTTTCACTTCTAGCTGCACCCATGTTGCAATCCATTCCACTGTTAAATATTACTTATTGTACCAGAATCTATAAAAATCCACTTTCTAAAATGTAGTAGAGGGCAAGCAATTTAGGCCCATGTCGTAAAATGAAGACTGTTGTCTCACTGCTTCAATTAACCTGTCGTCATTTATTATAAACCTTAACTAAACAAATAGCAGATAACTAACACTGATAGCAACCACGAAATCCTTGTATCGGAATGAAATGAGAATGTGAGTCTTGTGACCAGCAATGGATGGATGACATTAGCTGTGAAAACTTTTCTCCAGAAAAATGTTGACAGTACCGTGATGTGACATAATGATACGGGACGGCCAATGTGGATGCGACCATTTGAAATGCACTGCAGAACTTTCTGATGTGACGGGACTGTATGCGACGTAATGGCCAGTGGAGATTGGCCTTTACTCAGTGCCACCCGCCATACAATGTGTTCGAATCAAGTTACAAGTAATAATCCCAACCCAAGTTACCCTGTTTCATAAACTGAGTTGACCCTAAGCTTGTTCAGACCGTGTCAGTGCGGAAAAGTTAAATCAATGTTCTAAGTCGTTTGAATATTTCACATCTGCTCAAGTTGTAACTTCTCTTAAAAACAGTAACCAAACTGAGTTGGTAGACTAAAGGCTAATTCGCACTGGCCGTCATGTCACATCATGTCCTGTCCCCTCAAAACATTCCACAATGCATTGCAAATGGCAGCATCAACAATGGCCATCCCCTCCCTTCGCATCACATATGACAACATCAAGGTTTCTCAGGAAGGAAGTTTTGACAGCTGACATCATTCATCTGTTGTTGATCATGTGACCCAAAGCTCATTTTCTCTCAGTAAACAGCCATGAGCAGATGTCCATATTTCATTTCATTGTGGTTTTCGTGGTTGATATCTGTTGTTTTTGTTCATTATTTGCCATAAATTGTTTCATTTGATTATTTCTTTTATTAAAACTTATAATAAATTATGAATGGTTAATTGAAGCAGGGAGGGAGCAGTTTCAATTGTAAAATTGTAAGACATGAACGAACTAAATTACCTGCCCTCCATTACATTTATAAATTGGATGTTTATACATACCAATATGGTATTTAATATTTTATAATGAAATGCATTGCAGTATGACTGCAACTCGAAATGAAAAAATTGTTGTTGGTAAAATCAGATTGATTAGTAAGTCGAATTTATTTGTATGTTGTCAGTCATTTGTAGCATTTCGTAAAGAAATCGGCTCAGACCTTCAGACACTGCCATTTGTTCGTTTAAATGTGTGTTTGTTAGAGCTTTATTTGTTGCTAAATATCTCTCTGGGTTTTGTATGAAACAGTTTTTCAAGTATCAGTGGTCAATAATTGTGTGGTTTCACTAGCTAATCATTAACCTTCATGGGTTTTGTATGAGACAGTTTCTCAAGCATCAGTGATCAATATTTGTATGGTTTCACTGATAATCCCAGTACAAGTAAGACACTTGAACTGTTAAAAGCCAAATACAAAACTTAAAGAAAACCTATAAATCTTGAAGGGGAAGATATTGAGGGAGATATGGCTAGTGTACAAAAATTGGCACTAGACTAGCAACTGAACTTAGTCTTAAACAAGCAAATTTTTCATAGAATGTGATCGCAGCTCATAACATACTTTTCTTTTTAGTGATTCTGGGTGCGATTTGATGTAACAAATGAAAACAATGATGCTTTGACTTTGTAAAATATAAAATGAATATTTCTCTTCCTGAAACTTCTTGTATACTGTGTGAAATTTCCTTCCTGTATGGGACCAATGACCTTGCTGTTTGGTCTGCTCCCCCAAATCAACCAACCTTTTTGTACCACTGAATGAAACTTTCATAGCCACACTCTTTTTTGTGTTGTTTTGCACTTCTGTCTTCCTTCTCTAATACACACAATATCCCTGCAAGCTGCAAGCCATTTAAGTCCAATAAATGTCATTTTCGTACAAATGTGGACTTGTGGTTATCACGTATTGTTGGGCAGTAATAACATACTTTAGATGTCGTTTATACATTTATTTGGCACTGAAGTAAGCGAGAACAACATGGCAGTACAAAATTTGCATGCCGAGAGCCTAGAACAGAAGGTAGTACAAAGATGCTAGAGTCCAAAAATATGGCACTTTACAACCCTGCAGTAGGCTCGTGCTGTATCATTATGGGATTAGGCACGTGGAGGACTCCTGTCCCCCATTTTTGTTTCTTAATTACTCATTGAAATGATTATCAAATGTTATTTAGTTGCTTTTTATATGTACAGGGATGGAAATAAAACACAAATTTAAAAAAAATTTCAATAATTCATCTCAGAGACATTTAACACATATGGCATGTAAATGAGGCAAACACATCCACCTTTTACATTTATGACGCCATTTTCTAGTTGAGTTGTCTTTCTGTCGTCCACACTCGTAACGGAGTCCTTTAGAACCTTCTCTGGGGTTGTCTTGTGGTATAACTGTTGAATTTATGCCCAGTTTGGCTCATGCACGCCGCCGTAATTCAATGAGAATTTGAGGGACAGCAGATCTGTACTCAATTTGCGGTTTCATCATTTCCCAGGCCATCCTCAACAGAAACTCCGTTCTTTTCAATGATTTAGGTGTTCTATAATTTGCTCAGTATATGCACAGTGCGTTCATGGCAGAAACACGGATTAAATTATAGAAAATAATCATAGATCACCTACAAGTGTTACACAACACATCATTTTTTTAAAATTAGTCGATCAAGTAAATCAACTCCAATCTTTGTCATATTGTAAAAAGCTACAATGTCTGGTTTCAGTGAATCTTTTGTATCTTTATCAATGATATCATGACGTAGTGTAGATATCAAGAGAAGAGCTTGATTAACTATAGGACAGTATGAAACTAGCGTGCCATTCTCCTGGAAGCCAAACAAAGAAGGATATTGAGGTCTTTGCTTATTAGGTAAAACTCCTCAAGGATTTCCTTCTTGTTTTCCCAGAGTGTTCCAACATATGAGAGTCCCTTGTCTTCTGGTAGCTTCTTAACCAGTGCTATACTGCTGAACCAGTTGTCACTAGTAGTGTTATGGTGAGTCCCACTGACAGGTTCCACTAATCTCATTACTACATCTGTAGGAGAATTACTGTGCTTGAGATGACCCTCTGGCTGAGTGCCAGCACACGTTTCTAAGTTGAACGTATAGGCAGTTTTAGCATCTATCAAAGTAAATGTCTTAATGCTGTCTGAATTAGCGTTTTCCTCGAAAAGAAAGTAATTGTTCGTCATCAGTCAAATATTCACTTGGAACAAAGTGTTATGAAATATTATGAACAACAGTCTCAAAAATATCTCTAATTGGAGCCAATTTATCAATTTCTTTTCGAAGGCTTCTGTCCCCTACGTCATCAAAACGTAAATGTCTCACAAGAAATTTAAATCTTTTTTCACTCATAGTTAGGTAACAGGATTCTAAGCAGTTTCCTCTAGAGTTACCCCAGTGCATGCTAGGGTTCTTCTACAATTTCTTAGGGTTCCTATTAGGTAGAGTATGCCGAAAAGTGCTCTTATTTCAGTCTCATCAGTGATTCTAGCATCTCCATGTCTCTGAAATTTAATTTTCAAATTTCTTACAATAATATTTGTGCAATTAACTATAATTTTGTAAAAACTACTGTTGAAGAAAAGATCTAATAACTTACCTTCAGAAAGTATTGCTGATGCTTGCATCTAGGGGACAGGCAGATGAGTTATTATATTCTCTGACCTCGTTCTCAGGTTTCCTTTAGGAAAAGACAGTCCAATTTGTTTTACTGTCATTCCCAAGGCAACAGGAAGTACTAGACTCACTCACTGTTCTTATTATCGCATTCATCTGCAGAGTGTTCAGTTTCAGTGTCATAATCGATTTCCATTGGTTGATCATCTTCATTTGAATCAGATTCTTCAGAATAAAATACGTCATTTTCATCATTCTCTGCATCTCCTTCAAGCCACTTCATCCACACTTCAGGCTCGGAAGACACATCCACTCTCCTTTTATTTGGGTCTGACATCACTAAAATAAAAACGTATTTATGAATATCAGTTTCTGTAAATTATAGTACATGTTGAAGACTGCATAAATAATCACTGTAGTTAACATCGTTATTTTATTCAGATTAATAAATATTTTAAATATTGTACTTAAAACGAATTTAGTATGAAAAATATTTGAAAAAGGAAAACATCTACCGGTACCTTAAGAAATTGTTACGTAGATAGGCGCGTGGTGGACAGTTGTACCCAACTGATTTCAACGTCCTGCTGCTCTCTGTTTAGCTGTCCAACTGACGTTCGCTGTAAACAGATCTTCAATAATGCACCCATTTGAAAGGTTCTGAACGTGGGAATGCTGCAACTTGAAGCGTAACGGAAATAATCACAATGTAAAACCGCTGGGTGACAGGTGTACCACACACGCCCACTCCAGGGTTAACTACCATGTTGTATATGTGGTTTTCGTGCCAAAAACAATTGAAAATCACCTTCCGAAAATCGCAATTTCCGCGAAAAACAGGTTGCGCTGAGCCACATGAGTTGATATGTTGTTGTTGTTGTTGTGGTCTTCAGTCCTGAGACTGGTTTGATGCAGCTCTCCATGCTACTCTATCCTGTGCAAGCTTCTTCATCTCCCAGTACCTACTGCAACCTACATCCTTCTGAATCTGCTTAGTGTATTCATCTCTTGGTCTCCCTCTACGATTTTTAGCCTCCACACTGCCCACCAATACTAAATTGGTGATCCCTTGATGCCTCAGAACATGTCCTACCAACCGATCCCATCTTCTGGTCGAGTTGTGCCACAAACTTCTCTTCTCCCCAATCCTATTCAGTACTTCCTCATTAGTTATATGATCTACCCATCAAATCTTCAGCATTCTTCTGTAGCACCACATTTCGAAAGCTTCTATTCTCTTCTTGTCCAAACTATTTATCATCCATGTTTCACTTCCATACATGGCTACACTCCATACAAATACTTTCAGAAATGACTTCCTGACACTTAAATCTATACTCAATGTTAACAAATTTCTCTTCTTCAGAAACGCTTTCCTTGTCATTGCCAGTCTACATTTTATATCCTCTCTACTTCGGCCATCATCAGTTATTTTGCTCCCCAAATAGCAAAACTCCTTTACTACTTTAAGTGTCTCATTTCCTAATCTAATTCCATCAGCATCACCCGACTTAATTCGACTACATTCCATTATCCTCGTTTTGCTTTTGTTGATGTTCATCTTATATCCTCCTTTCAAGACACTGTCCATTCCATTAAACTGCTCTTCCAAGTCCTTTGCTGTCTCTGACAGAATTACAATGTCATCGGCGAACCTCAAAGTTTTTATTTCTTCTCCATGGATTTTAATACCTACTCCGAATTTTTCTTTTGTTTCCTTTACTGCTTGCTCAATATACAGATTGAATAACATCGGGGAGAGGCTACAACCCTGTCTTACTCCCTTCCCAACCACTGCTTCCCTTTCATGTCCCTCGACTCTTATAACTGCCATCTGGTTTCTGTACAAATTGTAAATAGCCTTTCGCTCCCTGTATTTTACCCCTGCCACCTTTAGAATTTGAAAGAGAGTATTCCAGTCAACATTGTCAAAAGCTTTCTCTAAGTCTACAAATGCTAGAAACGTAGCTTTGCCTTTTCTTAATCTTTCTTCTAAGATAAGTAATAAGGTCAGTATTGCCTCACGTGTTCCAGTATTTCTACGGAATCCAAACTGATCTTCCCCGAGGTTGGCATCATGTGACTTTAATTGACATGACTTGCCGTGACATGACGTACACTGTGAAAACACCTTGACGTGACAGCGCCGTGATGTGATGGTGCCGTGATGGCCAGTGTTAATTGGTCTTAATTCTTCTAGCGTTCATTTCTCTCGTTAGCCTCTGCATGGTTTGCGTACCTGTTTGATTACAGTTATATGAAATCGGTGACGAAACTGAAACTATTTTTTTTATTGCCTAACATCCAAATATCTGTTACAAAAGCAGTATGTTCCACTATTGCATTTTTTTCTTACAGGCTATGTACTCAGTATTATATAAACCTTCTAACATATTAGGCACATTTTTCTTGAGGGCAGTTCATAGTCGGTGATTCTGTAGCCAGATAACTCGCCACAAATATGAATGGCTACTGCACTTTAACCCGAAAATTTAAGTCTCAGTTGTGATGTCTGTTTCCAATAGTGATGTCCCTTCCTATAAAATTTTCGTGTTCAAGACCTTACTTACACATAGTCTCTCTTTAAGAAATATGTTGTGATTAAAAGTCAATGGCAAGTAACGAAATCTGCAGTTTTAAATTTTTTTATGCTGGTTATAAAGTACCCCTAGCTTGTTAGTTACCGAAAATGTATAGATAACTCTAAGAGCGTTCTAAAAGATAGTTCCATGTTCTGGACCTTTCTTACACATAGCTACATCTTTAAATACTATGTTGTTAATATACATCAACAACGAATTTTGTTTTTGTTTTTCAATTTTTTTAAGGTAGTTATAAAGGACAGCCCCGCTCCCACCCCTTGGCAAAGTGTGTTATGGAAAATGCGTTGGTATTGCTAGGGTTAATGAGTACCACTGTACAGGCTGAAATTTGAACACACTCATGAGCCACTTTGAATTTGCTGTAACATTTAGACAATGATTCGACGATCTTAAGGAAGCAAAATGCCTCATCATGTGGATAAATGGTTGTTGAGCTATAGGCTGCAGTTCGAAAATTCACTCATGACACGTCTGGGGATTTCGACGATGGTCGGACAATCTTTGCCAAACACCACGGCTGGAGCATGAATTGTGTAAGGTGACCACTTCATCATCTTTTCCCTCAGTCGTTTTTAGCTGCTGTGCTTTCAAATATCATAGTGATTTACATCTTGTTCTGTAGGTATAGAGTGAATTCGGTTCAACTCAGGTTCAGTTGGCTTCAGCTTGGGTTCAGTCGGCGGCGACAATGATAAACTGCAACCTCACATGAAACCATCTTTTTTTTTATTATTTTTTTATTTATTTATTTCGTATTCCATTAATCCGTATTGTGATAAATCACAAGGATGTGGAATGAGTCATGATTACATACAACAGATATAATACACATATATAAAATGACAAAAATGTACCATAAGATAAAAATGTACCATCATCGATAACGGCGGCCACAGAGCACTGCGCGAACGCAGCTCTAGTTAATAACAGTCTAACTCAGGTTGGCTTGAAATCTCCTTGACCCTAGTTAACCCAGCTTGGTAACTTGAGTTGACCCAAATATAGTGCAGTCAACCAATGAGAATGACGTTACCATCAACCAGTGAAAACGTTTGATGTGAATCGACTGGAAATTAACTTGTGACATTTACAAAACATTTGTGAGTCAGTAAATCGTTGGAAAAAACAAGAAATATTTGTCACGAAACGGCTTTAAGTTGCAAAAGTCTCAATTAGCGCCAGTTTTACAAGCCACGAAACTTCGTGTGTTGCCTCCTTTTATGCCCACAAAGTCATAATCCTTCTTGAGATTTAATACTTCATGTTTGTTAATATTGTAATATTGAATCCATTAAATCTTTGAATGTGAAGGCTGTGGCAGTGTAAATATTGTGCACCAGTGAGAAACGAAATGAGTATTCATACCATCGTAGCGTTCATATTGGGGAATGTAGTCACAAAGAGAGAGCTTTTATGAATGTAGTAAGTAGGTATGCGCCATCTGTGGCAAGTTATCTTCCAACAAAAGGAGACGACTGTCCTGATACAGTTGTTACAAACCTAAATAGCTGGGACTAAGTTTGGTTAACCCTACACTTGCAGATCACAGTGGAGTAATCATGACGCTATGCACAAACTCAGCAAGTACTCAACAAATTCCCACCTGGCCTTCAAATTATGTCTTCAGAAGTAGGATTATACAAAGAAATGACGATTTCAAAACTGCAGTGTCTTCTATAGACCAGCATGAAATCTGCGAAGAATTGGCACCTAATGGTGCATTCAGTTCCATGTTCCAGAGTCTTAAAGCTAAATTTGATGAAAATTTTCCCCTAAAACCCAAGAGCTATCCAGTTTCCAAAACAAAATACACATAGAAAACTGTCAAAGTAAAGAGCTGGTAATCTAGAGATTAGCTAAAATAAAATGCATTGTAACAGTACTAAATGCTAAAGTCAAAACCACTAAGGACATTGACGTCAAGGATAGACTATACTGCAATTATCTGCTGGTCAAAAGAATGGACAGAAAAGAAGTAGAGAAAGCAAAGAAGCAAAGCAGTGCCAGATTTATTGTTGAAGCTCACAATCCTTGCAGGGCAGCATGGGATTCAATTAATTAATATAGGCAAAAGCCCACCTCTTGCTCAAATTCTGGCAATCCAAATGAATTTAATGAATGTTTTAAAAACATATTAGAAAGGACTGTAGGTGAAATTCCTGACTTCAGAACAGATCCTGCAACTGCTGTGAAATATTGAAATAAATGCAACATGGTAATGTGGAAGAGAGTTTATCCAAAAGACATAATAAAATTGGTAAAAGACTAAATTCAGGGAGCCCTGATATTTACGACATGTGCTGTACTATTAAAAACTGTAGTCTACAAAACTGTTCAACCACTGTCAGTAGTAATAAATAAATACCTCCATGCTGGGGAATTTCCAGACTTCCTGAAAGTATCATGCACAGTACCAGTTAACAAAAAAGGTAATACACATGAAGTGTCAAGCTTCAGGCCTAAATCTGTAATACCATTGCTAGCTAAGGTCATGGAGTCCATAAATAAAGATCAGCTATTAAGTTATTTTGAAGGAAGTAACCCCTTTGTGATACACAGCATGGTGTTTAGAAGGACAAATCAACTACAACAGCAATACTTGACTTAGGTACAAATAGAAGTCAGGGTTTTGAAGACAGGGAGTCTATAGCACTGGTACTCTGAGACCTTAGTAAGATATTTGATTGTATCCCACATAAGGCCCTGCTCAGCAAGCTAAAATCATACAGCATTGAGGGAGCTTTTCTACAAACTCTCCAGTCCTACCTAAATAATAGACGGTAGATTGTATTAGTGCAAGGAGCAGAATCAGGTGAAAAGAAGTTAAAACATGGTGACCCACAGGGATCTGTAGTAGGACCCCTGTTGTTATCAATTTTCTTTAATGACAGAGGCTCAAATGGGAGCACCTTGGACTTTGCAGATGACACCACTTTGTTCTCAAAAGAGAAAAATGTACTCCATGCTGTTTAATAAGTGGAAGTCCTATTCAGTGAGACGAAGGCCTCGTTCTTTATGAACAAGACAAAAATCAATGAAGTCTAAACACAGATGGTGATATGCAGCCTAAGTAATACTGGAGCACTGGGTGACACAACGGCTGTTAAGCTTCAGGGCTTTTTCATTGATACCAAGTTAACCTGGCAACAGCACATTAAACGTGTATGTTCGAAACTCTCATGGGTCCTGTACCTCTTGAGGAAAATAAAAAAGAGTTATACCACATCAGTACCTATTAACAGTATACTATGCAATGTTCCACATTCACATCAGCTACGGGCTGTTACTGTGAGGCCATTCTGCAGGCTGCGAGAATATGTTTTTATTACAAAAGAAAGCAATGAGAATCATTACCTCAAGGAAAAAAACTGTCCATCACAAACCAATACTTTCCAGAGTAGGAGTTCTGACTGTTTTCAGTCAATATATTTTCAACTGCATTGTTCACACAAAGACAAATCATGAGACCTACAGAAAGAGAGTTCATCAATACAACACTTGCTATAAAAACAGTACAGCCAGGCTAAGACGTCGATTAACTAAGATACAGAACAGCTTCCCTATGGTGGTCCTAACATTATTTAATGCTCTACCTAAGGGTATACAGCCATTACCAATCGAACAATTTAGGATTTAAATTTCGTGTGTACTAAAAGGGCAACCTTTGAACAGTGTAGGTTGCTTGATTGGTTTGTAGTTTAAAGGGATAAAGTGCAAAGTCATCAGTCCCTTTTTCCTTAGTCACACAGATCTCAGATTAAAACCGTACCCAAATGAATCCTACCACCTGAAATCTGGGGAAAGAACAAAATGCTTAAAACTATGCATGTAACCACACCGAAGTAGAAGAGGAAAGTATCAAGCCAAAATGGAAAATGTTAACTAAAAGGAAAAAAGTGGTAGAGGGTGTTAAAACAATATAGCAGGCAAACTTGGCTGACTGATCACAAGAGTAAAAAAAGATGAGACAGCCACTCTGCAACACACTGAAATCCCCAACCTAAAAACGCAAGGCAAGAGAAACACAGATGGTGAAAACATGAATACCAAGTCGAAGAGACACCAGAGTGAGCGAGGATAAAATTCAGGTAGGGTGAGGGCCTGGAAGATGAGGCTGAGACACCAACCCTTAAATAGAAAACTCCCTTCATAGATAAAACTTAAAACTATGATAGCTGTTGAGGGAGTGTCACCTAAAATTGAAGGAGGTGCATCAGGGTGAGTAAAAGTCTGCTGCATGGCAGTACATTTGGACAGTCCAACAAGACGTGGACCACTGTCAAGTGTGAACCACAGAGACATTGAGGTGGGTCCTCATGACATAGTAGGTGACTGTGAGTCAGCCAAGTATGACTGATGTGGAGCTGTCAAAGCACAATGGAGTCCTTGCAAGAGGTTCTCTTGGAAGGCCTTCACACATTCATCATCTCCTTTACCATACATAACTTATTCAGAAAAGTCAGAGAGCGCTGTTCTCTATTCCACAGCCCAAATACTTTGCAGCATAATACTGATGAAATATCAGAGTTCAGTATGCTGATCTCCAGACTCAGTTTACGAGTAGCCTCTTTGGCTAGCCTATTGGCAAGTTCATTTCCTGCAATTCCGATGTGTCCTGGGATCCGTATGGAAACCACTGACTATCCACATTGTTCGAGGATGTAAATGGACTCTTGGATGGTCATTACCAAATGATGGTCAGAATAGCATTGGTCGAGAGCTTGTAAGGTGCTCAAGGAGTCACTGTAAATGAGAAAGGACTCCCCACTGCAAGAACTTATGTGCTCAAGAGCATGAGAGACGGCTACTAGCTTTGCAGCGAAAACACTGCAGCCACCTGACAAGGAGCTCAAGTCAGTACATTCTGAATGAGCATAAGTGAACTCAATGTGACCATCAACCACTGATTCATCCTTGTAAACTATCTCTGAACCATGGAATGCTCAAAAATAGATAGAAATAGGCGGCACAAGGCCACAGGGTGAACTGAGTCTTTTGGGACTTGTGATATGTCAAGACGAAGCTGTGGTCAAGGTATACACCATGGAGATGTATGTAAGCGGACCCAGAGGAGAGGTGGTGGTGGGAGAGATTGAAGCTCAGTGAGAACAGATCAGACATGGGCTGCAATTGTAACTCCCGATCTGGGCCACCATTGTGGCAGATGGAACACTGTGTTAGGGAAAAAGGGATAGTGATTCCAATGTTTAGGGGAGTTGCAAATGTGTGTGGTATAACTGGCAGGCAGATGCTGTCACCAGATGTGCAGTGGAGGGACCCTAGCTTCCACGAATAGGCTGTTCACAGGACTCATTCGGGAAGTTTCCATTGCAAATCAGACTCCGCAGTGGTGTACAGGGACCAGCATCTGCAATGCTGAGGGTGATGCTGAACCATATGCCAGGCTCCTGTAGTCAAGATGGGTCTGTACAATTGCTTTGTGCAGTTGCAACAGTGTAGGACGATGCGCACCTCAGTTGGTGTGATTCAGACAACAAAGAATGTTAAGTTGCTGCCAGCTTAAGTTGATGAAGATGGGGAAACCAAGTGAAGCGTCAATTGAAAACCAGTCCTAAAAAGCAGTAAGAGTCCACTGCATTAAGGGAGATGCTCATCAAGCTAAAGTTGTGGGTGTGGGTGAACTGTACAATGGTGACAGAAGTAGATGATGCAAGTCTTGATGGCTGAAAACTGGAAGCCGTGGGTGAGGGGCCATGATTGCACTTTCGGTATGGTTCCCTGCGGTCAACGTTTAGCCGTACTGATAATAGATTAACAAACAGAAATGCAAAAGCTGTCAGCATATAAGAAGGGTGATACTGAGGACCCCACAGCTGCTGCAAGACCATTAATGTCCACTAAAAAGAGAGGGTCACTTATTACAGAGTCCTGCAGGACCACGTTCCTTTGGATATGGGGGGAACGGTGTGAAGTACCAAATCAAACTTTTTCTTTTTTGAGTAAGAAGTATGGCTGCCAAATCTCTTATCTGTAGCCTAGATAACCATTACAAGCTGGTGACCAGTTATATATATATATATATATATATATATATATATATATATATATATATATATATATATATATATATATATATATATATATATATATATATAAAAAGAAAGATGATGAGACTTACCAAACAAAAGCGCTGGCAGGTCGATAGACACACAAACAAACACAAATATACACACAAAATTCAAGCTTTCGCAACAAACTGTTGCCTCATCAGGAAAGAGGGAAGGAGAGGGAAAGACGAAAGGATGTGGGTTTTAAGGGGGAGGGTAAGGAGTCATTCCAATCCCGGGAGCGGAAAGACTTACCTTAGGGGGAAAAAAGGACAGGTATACACTCGCACACACACACATATCCATCCACACATACAGACACAAGCAGACATCTTGATGTCTGCTTGTGTCTGTATGTGTGGATGGATATGTGTGTGTGTGCGAGTGTATACCTGTCCTTTTTTCCCCCTAAGGTAAGTCTTTCCGCTCCCGGGATTGGAATGACTCCTTACCCTCCCCCTTAAAACCCACATCCTTTCGTCTTTCCCTCTCCTTCCCTCTTTCCTGATGAGGCAACAGTTTGTTGCGAAAGCTTGAATTTTGTGTGTATATTTGTGTTTGTTTGTGTGTCTATCGACCTGCCAGCGCTTTTGTTTGGTAAGTCTCATCATCTTTCTTTTTAGATATATTTTTTCCACGTGGAATGTTTCCCTCTGTTATATATATATATATATATATATAATGCGAGTGTATACCCGTCCTTTTTTCCCCCTAAGGTAAGTCTTTCCGCTCCCGGGATTGGAATGACTCCTTACCCTCTCCCTTAAAACCCGCATCCTTTCGTCTTTCCCTCTCCTTCCCTCTTTCTTCATGAGGCAACAGTTTGTTGCGAAAGCTTGAATTCTGTGTGTATGTTTGTGTTTGTTTGTGTGTCTGTCGACCTGCCAGCACTTTCATTTGGTAAGTCACATCATCTTTGTTTTTAGATATATTTTTCCTACGTGGAATGTCTCCCTCTCTCTCTCTCTCTCTCTCTCTCTCTCTCTCTCTCTCTCTCTCTCATATTCCTATTGAGATCTGGACTAAACTCTTTAGGACTACCAAATGAAATACTGTTATTTCAATTTTATGATGTCAAAGGGCTATATTCAATATGAAACAAACAAAATAAAAATATTATAGCTTACCTAATTTACTTTAGATCCCATGTCCCTTACGTATTTTTCAGTGGAATAAATCTTGTTTAAAAGTTCCTTTTGTTGACACAAATAAGATTTTACACACTGATATCCATTTTATAGATTCAACTGTCAGTCTGTTTCTCTCCTTTATCCATTACAACTATATTAAGGAGATCAATCTCTCAACAATCTCTCAAGAAAAGCATTATGGACTGGCACTTCTAAGAAAAAATTGTACAGTTGTAATTAATTCACTAAATTGTTCTTCAGTACTTCATGACTCAATGTACTTGCACCATTTCTTCTGGCTTGGTTCAGATTTTCCATTCAGAAGTGGCCATGATTTCTTTTTTTAATTTGAAAACTGATCAAAAGAGTTTTCATTGTCGGTTTCAGTAGTTTTTATTAAACAAAGATTTGATACATTCTTCCACATGACGATGTAATTCAGTAACTAAAGCAAAAAGCTATAAACTGCTGACAAGATGCAATAAAAACAAATATCAACAGATCATAATTCCTAAAACTAAAAATATGGACACTAGCTGAAAGTGTAAACATGTATGTGGATGCTACAGTAAATGTCTAAAATGCAGACATGCCCACACAAGTGCAGATGAATGTTAACTCCTGATGCAGCAATACATTTATAAATATTTGAAGTAGCACTCTGGGCAACAATGGAATTACTTTTGTAGTTTTGTGTTTGCTTGCTAAATTCTGTAGCAGTAACTATCACTGGTACACTCAGTTGTTGAATTTCAGTGATGAGTATTACTCTTGCTGTTTTAAAACTCTGATCAATAACAGACTATTTAGCCTTGGCTGTAGTGTACAAAAAACAAGAACAGTCTATGAGAGATAACAGTTGAGGAATGTAAGTTTGGATTAGCGAGTGTTCCTGGTTTAGGCCTATCTCAGTCCTGCAGTTGTAACTAAGTGATGGCAGCAGTTATTAAGCAGTGAATGTATTAATTTTATGTCACAAAGTATGATCAGTATGCTTACAGTCACCGTTCCACAGTTTGTGCCATTCAGCTTCAGATAACTTTATCTTAGTTGTGTCATGTTATCTTCTCTAAAACACCTGAATCCTCTGAAGTAAGTGGATTGCTGTTTTTTATGGATTACAACCTCAATCACCTACTTTGAGATTTAATGTAAGGAAAGAAAAAGAACAATTAATTTTACAGTACTTGGGGCACAAACAACTTTGGTTAGTACTTCTGTGCTGCCTTCTTGCAGCCTCTGATCCTGTTCCTTATTTTGACACACAAAAAGATAGCTTGATGTATCAATCTAGATGTGCAAATGTAAATTTCACCTAGAACCTATATGCTACAAAAATATCCACAGCTCAGAACATCAGAACATTTTTATGTATATGTGTGCAACATGAATCAGTTATCTACAAATGAGTAACTGTCTGTCTTCAGTTTGTGTTGTCAAGTTCTTGTGACTTGTAATTGCTTACGCATTTAGATGAAAAACTAAGAACTAACAACCATCATGTGTGGGTGGAAGAATAAGGATGTGTTGGCGGCAAGTGTAGACAGAGGAGACACAGAGACAGTGCTTTCAAACACTTGAGGTCACAGTATTTTCTGTTTTAAGTAAGACACCATTTGGTAGCAGATTCATATGTAAGTCAAAAATCCCCATGGAATCAAAGCTGATGAAGATTTGTATGTGTCAGAAGGTGGATGCAGTTGCAAGATTCCGTGCAGTCGTGGGCATCACTACTTTGCCATTACATTTGATTGATCCCTTGTGGTTTCACTGGAAAGATCATTTAATATATAGTTGTTTTGTCAGTTGAAATGGAAAGCTTGCCAATTATAGGTCACATAGTAATGTACGGGAAGTTCTGGTTGAGATTTACAAATTATTTAGGTATGAAAGAGATGACTCACTGAAAGGGAGAAGCACTGTGTCATTGATAGGTACTCAAACAAAAGGTACACAGCTTTGCTAGCTTTCACAATGAACTTTCTTTTTCAAGCTTGTAGAAGAAACATACACACAAAGATACACACAGTCACTCACATGCACATGCCTGTCCACCTACTGGCATGTGCATGTGAGTGAGTGTGTGTTTTTATGTGCATGTCTTTCCTACAATCTTGAAACAGGAAGTTCATTCCAAAAATTAGCAAAGCTCTGTGCCTTCTGTTTGTGTATGTATCAATGATGCAACACTTTTGCCTTTTGGTGAGTTGTCTCCTTTATTCCTACATAATTCATGTCACATGTTGTATGAAAAGTCAGAACTGACACACAGTTTTACAATGGCTGAGGATCCCGCCAATTAAACATTGCTTTAGAAGCAACAATGAACCTCTACCAGAGGCCATTAGTCTGATAGGTGTTGTTTTAGACCATAAGAATGAACTCATGCCCTATTTGATGTTTATTATGGTAATATTGTCCTTTTGAAAGTACCCTGATACTTAAATGAAAGTTTTTATAGATTGCAATGTAGGGTTGTGCTTATAATTCATGTTCTGTAATATGCCTGCATTGTGGGAACATTAACTGGTGGTAATTTATGCAGACATTATTTGTCGTCATTATGTAGGTCTAATTGCAAAAGGAATACTGTAATCTCGCTAACCTAAACCTGATGTCATGATTTACTATGAACATGATTGTCAGAGGACTTGATCTTGAGATTCTTAGACATTATGTTCTGTAAGAAACAGCAGATAGGTTATAAATTTTTGGTTAGAAATTACTGTATCCTTCACGTCACAAATGTCTGAAGTTTGTTCAGTTTCTTGCTCAAACCAGAAAATAATTATGGATAAGTGTGTTATTCAGATTTTGTAGCAGTATAGGCTACATAAAATCCCTTCTCATGCAAATAACAGACTGATGAGTAATGCTGGTACAGTACATGAGAAATGTCAGTGTGAATATTCTGAATGGACTAATGTGTCAGAAAATCATCTTACCATGCAATAAAGCCTTACAAAATGCAACTTTTACATATTATGCTTGTTGTTACTCTATTCTACTGACAGGCCATTATATTCTATTACTCAGAAAATAAAGCTGAAATTGTGTAGATTGACAATCACAAAGTAAATGGAACTACCTGCAGTAATCGTACTGATGCTCTCACTGCATGTCAGAGATCAGTCTATGGAAACATGTACAAGAAGGCCTTCAATGAGAATGCAGAATGTGTCTCCAGAAATTCAAAGTATGAAAACAGTGTTGTGTTCTCAGGATTGAGCCTACCTTATGGAAGCTACAGATATGTAATAAGAGAACATAATAAAGGGATACAATTCAGTTATGAGGTAGCCCACCAAAGAAATTATTTTGTGGTAAAATCAGGAGACTTCTGGCAGTCATGAAGGTGATTCACTGGCATGCTGATATATTACTTAGTTACCACCATATGCACAACAGGAATAAAGCGAAATAATTTAATGGTTTGCAGTATAAAAGTAACTAGGTGATTACATGATGTTGCTCAATATCTCTCTCTCGTGTGTGTGTGTGTGTGTGTGTGTGTGTGTGCATGCATTTTCCTCCCCTCCCCCTCCACCACCAAAATGAGGTCTTGTGTATAGTTTTCATCTTTTTAGCCTATCACACACACGCACGCACAGTTTCTTTCTGCAAGACAGTACAGAGTTGTTTTCATCTTACCTCAATGGTATTTCCTCATGTACAAAATGTAATACAATTTTTTTTTGGACGTTTCACAGTTGTGCTTATGTATTGCTCCTTTCACACCTGCATCCCTAAGGGTGTTTTACTCCCACTGACACTGACTGTTTTTCCAAATTGTAAGGGATATATGCGTGAAGTTGGCTGAAATGCCCCAAATGCTCCAGAGGCCTGATTACATTGAGACAGTGCCTATCTGCATTAGCCATTAAATCCTCAGAGTCTCGATAATCAAAGTCTCACAGAACAGTTGTAAACTGATTTATAGAAATTGTGTGAATGATGTAAACTACTCAATTTCCAAGTAATGTGCATTTTTCCCATCTTTATTATCACCAAAAAATACTATGATGACCATGTTTGATTGCACAGCAAAATGTTTCTGTGCAGGTAGACGCAGTCTGTCCAGACACGACTGGTAAACGACAAAGATATAGTAATAAAGTAATAATAGACAGCCTCATTCTCCTATAACACAGTACCACAGGGCAAATACAATAACTGTCTGAAGTTACAGTCCTTTTTTGACACAATATTTTCATACACACTTTGTCAAAGAGTAACATGCTTTATGTAGTAAACACTTATTGCTGTTTAAATGATTCAGCAGTTCTGAAACATTCTTTATATGAAACAGCATGTACTGATCCTTTTATTACACAGTTCATGGTTTTCCCATCCTAAACAACTATGTAACCATACTCATAGATATTTTATGCAAGATGTTTCTTCAGTTACAGCTCCCAATTCAAGTACTGTATTGCTTTTAATTGGTGAGTAAATAGAAGTAAATGTCAAGTTTCTCAAATGCATTTGCCTGAACTCACCTCTGACTTTTTACTATAGGAATACATTATGCATATTGTGTACTCAACACCAGTAAGAACAGTAGTTGGGTTTTTCAAGTGTAACATGCGTATTTCATAAACTTGTTCTACAGTGAAAAATAATACTTTTAGCAACAATCATAAGGTGTCACTGATGCTTTATTTGGACTTGATAGATTTATTAGGTGTATAGTTCAATATGTTGCAAGCCTATGAAGACTGGTGAGCACTATTCCCTATTATAAAAAGATCATTCTTTGTTGGAAAATGTTTTCATTGGGTACATGTTATCTGTGGAACATTATTCCCCATGTTTACTATAACACTCAAATCAGTTCTTGCCAAGGCACTACTTTTGATTTTTATGTGTTGGATGAGTATTCCTTTATATCTGAATGAAGTAAGGAGGTGGATAATACTTGTTTAGCACAGATAGAAAATGATTTTCACACTCTTTACAAGATTTACCACATTTATTGTACCGACAACTGTATATATGCTGATTACATTAGAATTTATAATTTTATCAAGATGACTGATGAAATGTAGACTCTGTTCAAAAGTAACATTTTCTTCATTTCAATTTTTCCTAAGTACAATATTTACTTCATTTCTACATGAGACATCGCCTTGTTTCTGTCAATTGTGTAATTATTAAAACATTATAGTTTGAACATTAATGATGTTTCTAACAAGTGTAATCACATTTAGTTTGATGCAGGGAGCAATTCCAATACAATCTCCAGTATTTTTAAGAAAAAAATATTAATATTTCATGGAATTAATTAGATTAGTTGTTCATAATGGAATGAATTCATAAACGTCTTTCAGTTAACATCTTAGCTACACTGGTTTGCGTTGTGCAATACATCTAGGTGTATTGTGTACTTTGAATTAACACACATTTTGATTCAAACTGTTTTTCTTGGAGAATGCCAGGAATTTCTTTTGAGTTGCATTTTGTTGGTGCGAGAGGGACAAACCATTACACTGCTTCTCCCTGGCATTCACTCACAGTCCCCTTTAAAAAACTGACAATAGGATGATTTCTGCCATCTTTCTTGCACCTAATTTACAATGCACAACACTGTCTTGAGAACTACAATAAGTTGACAATTATAGCAGGTTGATAACATCAGTGGCTTGATAACAACAACAAATTATTGACAGCATGGACATGGCAATAGAAATCTGGCTCTGAATACTCTTCAGGATTTCATGATGGTGATTATGTTGTACATGCAACAGATTGTACAACATGCATTAGTTTCATGCCACAGTAACCAACAACAGGCTCATGGAAGCATTCACATGTCCATACATTTATACTACACTGGTGTGAAAAACGTAAGGACAAAACTAACTTTTGTATGATGTGTCAATGCCAAGCAACATAGCTAAATGAAACCATGCATAGAAATAACTACTTGAGATACTGTCATTCAAAGACAATAATTACATTGAAGTCACAGTGACGTATGATGGTCCCCTGACATTAAAAAAGGCAGGACACAGTTCTTAATAGGGTGTGTGATCACCATGGATGCAGTGCATGCTCTGTGAAATGCTCCCATGTTGGTCACAAGGTTGCTAAGAAGTTCTTGAGGTAGGGTATTCCATTCCTCCATCAATGTGGTTGACAATATCTGGATGGTAATTGGTGCATCTGGCCATGCTGCAATGCATCTCCCCCATTTGCTCTATGGGATTTAATGGAGGGAATTGGCAGTTGTGTTCATTCGTTGAATATCCTCATGTTCCAAGAGCTTCTCAACCTGCACTGTTCAATGTGGTCATGATTTGTAATTGATAAAAATAAAGTCAGAGCCAAATACACTCCTGAAAACCAAACATCAGGAAGGAATATCGTGTTGTAATGATATTGAGTAGTGAGTGTACTATGTTCAAAGATTTGAAGGCAGTACAGCCATGCAACATTGCACCTCCTCACATCCTAAAAACTGGACCACCAAAATTATCATGTTCAGTGATGTTGGTGGGTGCATTACATGATCCCATAATGAGGCCACATGTAGAGCACCCAGGAACATTGTAAAACATGATCACTTGGATGGTGCAGGTGGCTGATTGATTGATTGATTGATTCAGGGGAAGGGATCAAACAGTGAGGTCATCAGTCCCATCAAATTAGGGAAGGATGGGGAAGGAAATTGACCATGCCCTTTTACAGGAACTATCCTGGCATTTACCTGAAGCGATTTATGGAAATCACAGAAAACCCAAATCAGGATAACCTGATGCAGGTTTGAACCATCGTCCTCCCAAATGCAAGCCCAGTGTGCTAACAACTGCACTACCTCTCTCGGTGGTGGTGTAGCTGTTATGGTGTGGAGAGCCATACTGTTGTGAGGACATACTGCTTCCAAATCTTCAAACACAGTACAATTACAGGTCAACCACATTGTGACTCTCTACTCCTTCCAGATGTTTGTTTTTTCAGTAGTGCATTTGGCCCTGACTAAGTTTTTAAAGATAACAATGCACAGTTGCACCCAATAGTACAGGAGCAAGAGCCCTCAGAATGAGAAGATACTTGGTGAATGGGCTGGCCTGCACATTCCCCTGCCTAATTCCCATCTAGCATGTGTGGGTGTGTTGGGGAGACATACTGCAGCACATCCACATGCACAACAACCATCCTGTACTCATCAACTGTGCTGGCAAAGCAATGGAAGGTCCTACAACAAGAACTACTTACCAGACTTATGGCCAACATGGGAGAACATTGCAGAGCATGCATTTCCAATTTTGGTGATCACAAGAGACATGTCCTGCCTTTCATGATATCCAGTGTTCTGCTTGCAACACTAAATATACAAATATCAGTTATGATAATGTAATCATCACATAACAGGTTTGTAAAATAGCTTTTCTCAAGATAACGAAATTAATCCTGAACTAAAAGTCAATCTAATTGCACCCTATAACTCGAAAAAGACTTTACACTATAATGAGAATATGTGTTTGATTATTCAACATAACTATTCCTCAATCATGATTTTTTTGGGATGGGGAGGAGGGGTGGCTGTCAATATCACACTTGCTCATAACTGCAAATAGATGCAAATGGGTCTATGAAACGAGTTGTATGTAGGGGTTTAGGGATCACTATGCCAATATTATTAATAACTATTGTAGAAGACAACACTTCATGGAATTATAATTGCTGTAAGGAATCAAATACTGAATATTTGCGTTGAAGGGAGCAATCCAGAGTTTTGCTTGCAATGCTAAATATATAAATATCAATTATGATAAAATAATGGTCACTTAATTTTGAAAAATTGCCTTTCTTAAGAAGACAGTTTAATCCTGAACTAAATTCAACCTAACTGCACCTCATAACTGGGCAAGGACTTTACACCGTAATGAGAAAATGAGTTTGATTCTTCAACTTAACAACCATTCCTGAAACAAGCTTTCTTTTTTGGGGGTGGGGGTGGGGGGAAGTTTGTCCTGTTAATATCACACTGGCTCACAAAAGGGGAAAAAGAACATTTACAACACAGAAGATTGTAAGCAATGAAATAAGCCACACAGTTAATTCAAACAGGTAATTACTGGTGTCTACAAATAATGCTCTTGCCTTTCATTTATTCAAAAAGTATGGCTTGAGTGTGATAGTTCCCCCAGCACCACACAGAATATTGGCTCAGGTAACATACTGATCTGTAGCATACTCTGAGATACAAACCAATACAAATACAACAAAACTTGCTGTAAATATGTTTCCTTACCTGCCATAGACCTAAACTCCAGTTTTATCAACATTTGTTTTATGTGTCAGATTTCTTTATGGGATCTTAATTCCTGTCATTTTGAGCATGCCTAAGCTTTACTTTCTGTGCACTACACCTTAATATAGAAACAGGATAGTTGTAAGTGTTTTCATAAAGCAAAGCAGCTAATACATTATTCATATAAATCTTCGGATGTTGTTCATGATGGCATAACAGAGGAACAGGATACATGGTAAGCACATTCTTTAGAAACTAGTAACATCCTGATGCAGCTGACATTAGTAATACCTTCCCTTTCCTTTCTCTCCACCTCCACCTTCAATTTACGTGTAATGTATCACATTTGAAGACTCCGCGTGGTGTCTGTTCTTTCTGATATGTCCGAAAGAACAGACGCCACGCATTCACATAAAAGAAACTACAAATGTGACACTGTTTTTTCTCTGCCTGCTGTTGCTATGGCAAACACACATATGTTTCCATAAGTTATAGCTGTGGATAAAAATCTTCATGCAAACACTGCAGAACTCTATGCATTTGATCCATACTTAAGCTATGTGAACTAGAACAGTGAACACATACACCACTCATATCAGAATGTTTTCATAGTTGAAGATAGCTTCTGTTGTCATTGGCTGAATGCAAAAAGAAGCAAATATCTTTGAAATGGAATGTAATTTATTTTGGGGAAATAAGAACTTGTACTGAGACCACCTGGCAGCCTAATATCAGTACCAGCTGACTGGAAGCCTCTGCCTCTAGTGTCATTTGTTGCTACTCTTGTTGTGCATAGACTGGTAGGAGACCCTCCCCTATGTTTAGCATGAGTGTGTGTTCATGTAAACAGTTTGCTCATGTTGTTGAGACTGTCTTCTGTGTGTGTGTGTGTGTGTGTGTGTGTGTGTCATTTCTTGTCACCGTCACCAACATATTCAGCTATCTTCCCATCATTGCAATAATCGCCGCCGCTGTCACCGCAGCCATCTCTCCACCTCCTTTGCCACAGCTGCCATCATCATTGCTGCCACCACTGGAGTTTACTGGCCATCTTCACTGCTGCTGCCATCCTCATCTGCTGTCATCACATCACACCAGACGTTGCTGCCGTTATTCCCCACCATCCTGGTGATGCTCCACCACCAGTAATCCTTCTGTCCCCTGTTTCCTTTCACCCACAATGGACGCTCTGGTCAGCTCCATCACTTACATCGACCACTCCTCTGTTCTCAATATTGCTATATGGAGCACTTCCTCTGGCCCACCACCCTATGTCTACCCTCCCCTTCCAACAGTACTATCCCAATCTGCAGTCATTTCTTGTGCCTACCCTGCCCTTCCCATGACCACTTCCACGTCTTATACAACATCCTTTGCCTACTCCCCATTTCCAGCTTCTCCCATATCAATCACCTCCCCTACAACTCCTGCCAAAATAACAACTCGCCAAGCTACTGTCACAAAGGCTGAAACCACATTACCATTAACATGTGACTGACTCTACTTGAGCCTACTGCAAGGACCTGCACCACCTCCTTCAATTCCTCAGTCCCCACCCCAATGCGCAATCACCAGAAAAACATTGAAGCCACCTAATGCAGATCACATTACTAGGACCATAACCAAAAAACAACAAACAACTGCTGATCCTACTGAACACATGGACACTGATTCCCCTCCTGCACTTTCTCCCTGTCTATTTTCACTTTCTTTCTCTCCAACCCTGACCTCAAATTCCTAAATGGCAAATTCTTTACTCTACAAATACAAAAATAGATCCCTCACATTCCATTCCCATCACTGATATCATCCCCTGCAAAGATTCTGTCCTTATCAAATCCATGAATCCCAACTTGCACTTTGAGCCTCTCTTCAAAATCTCATGTGTTCCCCTTGGTCCTCATGCCTCCATCATTCCCTTCAGCAGCACTTCCACATCCAAACAAACCTGGACTCCTCGGCAGGCCCTCACCTTTGCTACCATGATAAGAAAGATAGGCTCTGAGATCATGGAAGAGGAGGTGGTTTCTGAATTAATTTCTCATCCTGCTTTAGACATCCGCACAGCCCACTTTACCTATAAGGACTCAGGTCCCACCTACCTCACGCAAGTTTTCACAGAGTCTGCTGATCTCCATCAATCACCCCCACAGAAGAAGCACGGATTTACAACCATCGGCATATAATCAACCTTGAAATCCTTGCCCCTCTCCACCTCCAGTCCAACTGTTGCCAAAAATGCATTGTTTATAATGATCAGCTCATTCTGACTGTAAGAACCCCCACCTGTCCTCATTGTAAAAACTTCCACTTCCTCAAACACTGCCCCAACCTTGCCTCCCTTCCCACCTGCAATGATGCCCACCTCACCTACTCTGCCAAGTGCAAGACTAAATTCCCACCTAGCAAACCAGAATTAACTGTAACTGTCCATTCTATTGACCATCCTATCCATCCCAATAATTTACTCCATCCAATTCCCACTGCCAAAGACATCATCAGATTCCTCACCATTCTCCTCCAAAATATCCACCTCTTCCAATGACTGCATACCCTACAACAAATTTACTCTTGCTGCCCGCTCTGTTTTCCAACTCAACAGCCAGGCCACCTACTCCCAATACCAAGCCCACTTTGTTTTCACTCATCTCAACACCCTCATTTAGACATCTCCACCCCTCACCCATAAGACCCACTCCCTAAACTCCTGTCCTGGTGTGACAACAATATACCATCACAACATCCACTCCCTACTCATGAACAAGCCACTTTTCATGAACACCCTATCCCAACACAATGTTGAGACCTCCATCCTTAATGAAACATTCCTCCAGCCATACCACACCATCCGAATTACTTCTTATACCCTCCACCACACAGATAATCCTCTCCCCCTGGCCATAGTTACTACCTACATCTGACCTAATACTCCATACCCTATGATTTCCTCACCCACATTTACTGTACCTTTTCCACCTATATTATTGACACTGACCTCTATATCCATAGTAGATCCCTTGCATAAGTCAGGTGGTGGTATCAATTTACAGACTCGCTCCAAGATAACATTGTCCCTATTGCACAGCACACCTGTCCTCAAAGCAATGTCACCCCAGATGTCATCCTCACATCTCCCAACCTCCTTGAATGTCTCAGTGCAGAAGTCCTTAACCCCATTGGAAGTGACCACCTATCTGTCCTCCTCGCCACATTCTATACACTACCTCATCCTCATGAATCCCATCCCCACCTCCATCTGAAAGTGATCCACAGCTACTCCCATGTCCACTGGAATGCCTACCAGAACATATAGACACCCAGGTAGAAAGCTACTCCCTAACCTTCCATCAGACTGATGATATCCCCCATGCCACAAACTTCCTGCAGCAGACATTGTCAGATGGTATCTCTGCCCATGTCCCTATTAAAGCCATACATCCTCATCACCCGACTCTCCCACGACAAGCTGTACTCATTTTCCATGAATCTCGTCTCTTATATCACACCTGCCTCTAGACTCATGACCCAGATACACCTATATGCCACTGGCAACTACAATGACATATTATAAATTTACTCAGTGCCAAACAATGATGGAACTGTAGTCAGACATGTACCACACTAAATGCTACACTCCCAGTTCTACCGACACTGGCACCCATCCATCCCTCATAACCAAATCCTTCACAACAACCTTCCCTTACCTGATGACCTGAGCAAAGCCAATCACTTTGCACCCTATCTCTCCGACATCTTCTCCATCCCCAACAACCCTCATTTTAACTACTCCCAATTCCCTACTGTTCATGAATGTACAAATATCACAGTCCCAACTCTGGCACCGAGCTTCTCGTACTTGAGCAACCTACCAGAAACAAATTAAATACCCCAATACCAGCACAGGACATAAAACAAGCACTTCACAGAAAATGGAACACGTCACCTGGTCAAGACCATAATACCTATCACCACCTCAAAGCACGACCTACCTCCTTTCTTGTCACCCTTGCAAACCTGTATAACCCCCTATCCTCTTCACAGGCTACTATTCCAACCTGCAAAAAACCTCCAAAATCCTGGTTTTCCTCAAAGCAAACAACTGCCCCCTCCCTGAATCCATCCTCTCCTGTTGTATCCCTCACCATCTGCAGCAGTCATCTGCTTCCTTTTGCCCTGATGATCAACTTCTGACCACCCATCTCCTATACCAACAGCTTAAAAACTGTAAATCCCCATCTTTGTCTTCCTTGACCGAGAGAAAGCATGCAACTGCATATGGCATTCCAGTCTCTTTTTCAAACTCCAGACTTATGCACTTCCCATCGACTATGTCTCCCTTATTGCATCCTTCCTCTCCAATCACCCATCCAATGTCATTGTTAACAACACCAAATCCCATACCTTCTACCCCACTGCTGGAGTGCCCCAGGGTTCTGTTCTCTCCAACCTCCTTTGCCTCTTATACACTGCTGATACGCCCATATCATCTCCTCCCATCAACCTCTTTCAGTATGCTGATGACACCACTTTCCTTGCCCTCTATCCTACGTTACAGAAATCCAAACAATCCCTCCAAATCCACCTCAATCAGTTTGCTTTCTGGTGTAACCAATTTCTTCTTAAGATTAACCCCTCTAAAACCCAGGCAATAATTATAGGATGCACTACATGCACCTTCTGTCTCCCTGACTTCTACCTCACCATTTATGACCGTCCCATCCAGCTAACTAACACACTAAAATACCTTGGACTAACCTTCAACCGGCAACTAATGTGGAAATCCCACCTACTAAAGTCCCTAATAGACTAAAACTACTAACCAGATGAACACAGGGACTATGCCCCTCTACTGTCCTTCACACGTACATGTCCCTAATCCACCCCATCCTTTGCTATGCAAATGTTGCTTGGATATCTGTCCATCCACATCCTCAAACACCATGCACTCCGCCTTGCTTTCCACATACATTTATCTTCCACCACAAGTATCCTTCGCCTGCTCATCACATCCCCGCCTCTCTTCACTCTGTGACCACCTCTGAAAAGTCTACGTCATCTACAAACTCCCATCTACTTAGCAATCCTCATATGCTGCTGCGCCTTTAGCAAGACATCCCACCAATCCTCCACTTACACACCCTCCACATGCACTCCCAATGACACTTCAACCACCTCCACGTTCCATATCATGAACTAAGCCACGACATTACCTGTCCTACAAGCTATAGGTCAACCCCACTCAATCCACCTTATCAGGGCTTCCTCTCCCTTCCCTCCCACATTTTGTTACCCCCTTTTTCCCCGTCTGCCTTTCTTTCCCCACTCACCTTTTTCCAACAACTATTAGTGTCACCCCTTCCCCCTTCTATCCCTTCCCTCCAATGGAGCAGTCCTCCATCCTTATACCACCACATTCCTGCACTCTTCACCAAACAATCTCTCCCCTTCTACAACTAACTCCATTTCCTGTGACAGGTCCTTCAAATTTATAGTGACAGGAAAGTGCTTCTTCCACATATCTGTATTTCAGTAACATGTTTTAAATGTATGGTTGTTGCATTTCATTTTACCTTTTATTATTAATGTTTTTAAGTACCAGTGCAAAAAGCATCCATTGTATATCTCAAAACTTCCATTTTATTTCTCACCTTTAAAAAGTTTTAAATTCAGTGTATATATTCTACTTGTTTTATTGTCCATTGACTGAAGAGCAGGTTAACGGTACCGCTAACTGCCTATCATCCTCCCTTTCCCTGCACATACAGAGCATGGAGAAAGGAAAAAAGAAAAAAAACTGGTTGTGTGAGTTCTACCATTCTGACAATAGCTGCCAGGATGTGTGGTGTATTTGCCTACTACCAAATCACTTGCTTGTTCTCATTTCATTTGTGTTCTTTGTTACTTTTTGTTTTTGTGTCTGTTGTTTTATATTTGCTAATGGAGGTTACTTATTTTTATGTAGTTTTTGCTATCAAAGAGGTGAATACAGTAAGCAGTTCAAACTGATGTAGGTTGCAGTATTTATTTGGAGATGAAGAGGCTTGCACGGGATAGTCTACTGTTGAGAGTTGCAACAGACCACTCTTCAGACAAACATAACATTGTTATGGTGGTTATTGCCACTGTGTAAGTAGTTTTCTATTCCTTGTCCATTATGTTAGTTTTAAAAAATGAAGGTCTTCATAGTGTAAATACATGGTAAAGGTAGAATACCTAAACTCTTACACAGCAGCTTACAGGAGTTTCAAGGTTTACATCCTTTATAATTCTAATGGTAATTTTTTGTATTCTGAAAACTCACTTAGGTGCTGCCAGATTACGACAAAATATGGCCCCATATTTAAGGTTGAAAGAAATGTGGTATAGTAGGTACTCTTAATTGTTTTTCCATACAAAATCCATATTTTAAGTAACACTGAAGCTGACAATATTTAAATTTTCCATCACAAACTTGAAGATGGAATTAATAAATGCAGTCAGCCAAATGGCTACATATACACCTAGATCTCAAATTGATATTGTAGGCAAGCACTCAGCAGGTATATAGCAAGCTATTAAAAGTATTTTTATCTTTCACAAATTAGGAACCATTGTAAGTGAAAAACAGTTGCTTACGTGCTATATTTTCTTCTGTCATCATTATCTTCTTTGTATTAGTCTCAGTGGATGCTATAGGTCACACTGTGCACAATAGTCTCATGGCAAAAGAACATGACCAAAGCTATCAATGGAATACTGAAAATGTGACTGAATCGCATAGGCCACCCTTCGCAGTGATTTACATCATTAATTCTATTACCATGATTTGCTAAAAATGCCTTATTCCAAAAGGAAACAAAAGTTGAGTGACTCATTATCACAAAGGCGTGATGTACTCTAACAGGACCCTATATATGGTATAATCTATATTTAACTTTTAGACTGAATAAATTTAAATAGTTTTTAACTTTGCTGGAATGAAGAAGACAAATTTAAATAGTTTTTAACTTTGCTGGAATGAAGAAGACAATAATCTACCTTTACCTGTGATACAGACACCTAGAAAAATGTGGAAGTTTCACTTCATACACCAAGTACTAACTAACAAAGAGGTGTTTATGATAGTCATGGCCGTGGACTCGCAAAGAAAATTAAAGAGAAAACTAATAGAAGTTTGTGTAGCATAGTAAAACCGGGAGCCCCACTAGCGGAAATAATAAAAACGACTGAATCTAGAGAGGTTAAAAATCTACACGATAAAGACTGTGTAATACTCATCGGAGGTTCAAATGATGTATATAAAAATGAAACTGCAAATGCTACACGTTATCTTAAACAGTGTCTGAAGAACCTCACGCATACAAACGTGACAATCATGAATACACCACATCGGCACGATCTGGATAACCAATCATGTGTAAATACAGAAATACAAAAAGCCAACTATCAGTTTGCCATAATCTGTAGACGTTTTAAAAATGTTAAATGTGTTAATATAAATAATATAGGTCGTAGATTCCATACACAACATGGTCTACACTTAAACAGTATTGGGAAAGAATATCTGGCGAACATGATAATGAAGGAATTAAAACTACTTCAATACAACTTCAACACAAAAACAACTGTTATACCACTATCAGGAATAGAACATTCCACAATACAAGAAAAATCAACAAAGGCAGTCATCTCGTCAGCAGCAGAACTGACATCAGCAGAACCTTCACCACCACCACCAACAATAAGAACAGGAGACACAGCAACAAAGGGACAGACAACAGCAAAGCCAACAACAGCAGTAGCACCAGAAACGACAGTACCAATGGAGAAGCCACCAGCTAAACCACACCCCATCAGAAGGAGCCAGAGGACAAGAAAGTACACCACTCCAAAGAAGGATTTTTTATGGTTCAGCACCAAGAGGAGAAAAAAACTGGGACAAACTGGCGCAAAGCATCAGTCACTGTCAACAAAATGCAAACAAAAGATACAGGCAAGGTAAGCTGTGCTCGTTTCTCAGTCTTTCATCAAAATATACAACCTGTCAGAAACAAAGTGCAACAATTAGAAGTGGAACTACAAACTTTAAACAGTTCAGTCACATGCATTACTGAACATTGGTGTAGAGGAACTGAAATAACATTAATAAATTTAAACTCATATATACTAGCATGTCATTATAGTAGAACCACCATTAGAGGTGGTGGATCATGTATATATGTTAAGCAAGGAATTGCCTATAAAATTAGAAATGATACTAATTCTGTAAGTGAGAAAAACACATAGAAATATCAGCCATAGAGATAAGCAAGACAGATGAGGCACAAAGGTTAACTATAATATGTATTTACCGTTCACCCAGTGGTGATATAGATACTTTCACTGCAAAACTAATCCAGATTCTAGACATGGCTTTGAATCCTAAAGGGAAGGTTCTCACTTGTGGAGACTTAAATATAAACATGCAAAACCCAGATAGATTCTGTAACTCATTCTTGAATATATTGTGCTGTTATAAGTTATCACCATTAGTTAACAGAGCCACGAGGATAGCCAAAAACTCATCATCAACAATTGATCACATCATCACAGACATAGATAAAGAAAGTTGTGAAATTATTGTAGATAACCTTGGCCTTTCTGATCACTCTTGTCAAATCCTAAAATTAAACATTAATATAGACAATACAACTAAAACATACACATACAGAAGGGTTTTCTCCAAACCAAACAGATCAGAATTTGCCAAGCAAATAAACAGTATAACTTGGGAAGAAGTGTATGCTGAAACTAGTGTAAATAAGAAATTTTCTAAATTCATGTCACTATTTAAACTCAGATTTGATGAAGCATTCCCAAAGCTGCAAACTGCAGTACACTCACACAAAAGAAATACCTGGGTGGCCAAAGGAATAAGGAAATCCTCTGCAACACTCAAACAACTGAACAGGTTAAAAAACTACCATAGTGATCCTGGTTTCCTAAACTACTACCACACATACAAAAGAATATACAGAAGAGTATTATGAGATGCAAAAAAAGCCCACAATGACAGTATTATAGAAAAGGCAGAAAATAAAATTAAAGAAGCCTGGACTGTTACCAAACAGGAAACAAACAGTAATAAATTAAAAACAGTAAACATTCAAATTAAACATAATGGTGCTATTATACATAACCCAAATACACTAGTAAATACTGTAAATGAGTACTTCAGCAGTGTTGCTGCCAAGCTACAGCAAAAGTTTGGCAAAAAACAGCCTGAACAAAAATTGAACTATATGGCTAACTCAATGTTACTGTTACCGACTTCTACAGAAGAAGTAAGGATGGTTGTGAAGAATCTAAAGAATAAAACATCAGCAGGTTTAGATGAAGTGCATGGGCTTACTGAAGGACTGCATTGACAGCATACAACATCCTTTGGCACACATCATAAATGAATCTTTCACTGCAGGCTGCTTCCCAGAATACTTAAAATGTGCAAAGTCCTGCCTCTATTTAAGAACGGCGATTCAGAAAATATAGAAAACTATAGGCCCATCTCATTACTCTCATCCTTTTCCAAGGTAATAGAAAATATAATGAAAAAGAGACTAATGGATTTCCTAAACAAGCACAACCTACTGTGTAAAGAACAGTTTGGTTTCAGGCCAGGAAGAAGCACAGGTTCAGCAGTAGCTCACTTCACAAATTTTGTCTTAGAAGCACTTGACGAAGGTGAATATGTAACAGGCATATTCCTCGACATTAGCAAAGCATTTGACACGGTAGACCACAAAATACTACTAAACAAAATGGAACCACTAGGAATAAGGGGAACAGTAAATAATTAGTTTCAATCGTACTTCGAAAATAGGGTACAGTGTGTAGAGATCTCACAAATGAAGTTCAGCAGATTGACAAAACACATTTCCAAACCAGAACATATTAACATAGGAGTCCCTCAGGGAAGTGTGTTAGGGCCAATACTCTTCCTAATATATATCAATGATTTTCCCCAGAGCGTCAAATATGGGGAAGCAATACTATTTGCAGATGATAGCAGCATCCTTATCAGTGATGAGTCACCAGACAAATTGAGAGACAAAGCTGAGGAAACTCTTGATCATGTATGCAAGTGGGTACTAAGCAACAAATTAACCCTCAATATTAAAAAAACAAACAGTATTAATTTCCACATAAATAAAAAACGTAATAGCATAGGCCTAAAAGTTAAAGATGAACTTATAGATTGTGTCACAAACACAAAATTCCTAGGAATGCATGTTGACTCACAGCTTAACTGGACTGACCATATTGCAGCACTAGAAAAGAAAATTGCTACTGCTTGCTATGCACTCCAGATAATTATGTCAGTATGTAACAGTTTATGTGCTAAGACTACATACTTTGCATATGTGCATTCAATAATTAGTTATGGCATAACCTTCTGGGGTACAAATGTGCAGAACATACAAGCAATTTTCAAGCTGCAAAAGAGGGCTGTACGAATAATAACAAAAAGCAGCAAGAGAGCTCACTGTATTGATTTATTCAAAACCATGGGAATCTTGACAGTACCATGTGAATACATCTTTCGGACTGTGATATATATAAAGAAACACATTGACCAGTACACACAAAACAGATCTATACACCAACACTGGACTAGATCCTGCCACCATTTGTATCTCATACGAAAAAACAAAACAAAAACCCAAAATAGTTTATTATTTAATGGAATAAAAATGTTTAATAGACTTCCAGAGGAGATCAAAGCTGAAACTGGAATACATGCCTTTAGGAAAGCTGCAAAAAGTTATTTAGCAGATAAATATTACAATACTGTCAAAGAATACTGTAAATGACATGTGTTCACCTCAATTCATGCAAGAGTACCTTTGTAAATTTATATTTATCTGTAATTAAGATTGGTGTGTATTTGTTTTGTGTAACCCATGCAAGAATACATTTGTAAATTTATATTTATTTGTAACTAAGATTGGTGTGTATTTGTTTTGTGTACAAACGATTAAGTTGCACCATAGAAATATGTACTACCAGAAGTACTATTATGTATATACTCATTCCATGTATACAGTTGATGACATCCATACAACACAAGTTGTCTACGGATGAATAAATAAATAAGACTTATACATAAGAGCATTGTGGAGCATCTGAACATCCACAAGACTCTTAGCCATTATCAGTTCAGATTCCTAGCAGGCCTGTCAACTGATGACACTATATTTTCATTTAACAATACTGTTTTAGAAGCACTGGACAATTGATTAACTTCAGTTGATATTTTTTGCCATTTAACCAAGGCCTTTGACTATGTGAACCACGAAATACTCCTTTCAAAAACTGTCTATTTTAGTTTAAGTGGCACAGTGGGCATGTGGCTTCGATCATACCTAACTGAAACAATGCAGAGGGCATCACCTTAATCATGGAGATGGCACAATAGCCTCATCTGGCCGGGGAACAGTAAGCACAGGAGTGCTGCAAGTTCTGTGCTGGGCCCTTGCTCTTTCTTATTTTTACGAGGGTTGGAATTAAAATAGTGGCAACTATTTACTCACAACCGATACAAAAGAGTTACAAGTTTGCACCTGTTATTTTCCTTCAAAGTAGTCACCAGCGTTGTGTAGAACCCATTGCCAGTGAAGTGGGATGCATAGTATACCGTTAACAGAGCCTGTTCTGTTGATGAGGCGAATGGAGCGATCTACTGCCTGTCGAATCTCTGGAACAGTTCTGAAGCGAATGCCACGAAGTGGTTCCTTCATCTTCAGAATCAAATCAAAGTCACAAGGACTTAAGTCCGGGAGTATGGTGGATGGTACAGTACTTCCCAGTCCCATCGACCGAACAGAGCAGCAGTAGCTTGTGCTGTATGCGCCCGCACATTGTCATGCAAAATGATGTGTGCCTTGCACAGAAAGTGTCACTGATTCTTTCATAAAGGTGGTTGTAGGTGATGCTCCAAAAACAGTAACACTGTGCATTGACGGTCTGCAGTGGAGGAATGTAATGTGTTAGGATAACACCATCACAGTCGTACACAAGAATCATCATAACTTTCACCATACCAGGGCTCTGATGAACTTTCAACATTTGAGGCAACCCATAATGACGCTATTCATTGGATTGGCGATTCAGTTTTGGCTCGTACAAGGTGGCCCATGTCTCATCCAGTGTTACGATACAACGTCAGAAAGCCTCTCTTTCGCACTGATGGCACTCCAAGTGCGACTGAGCAGCATGGTAATGCATCCATTTCTGCATTTCCATCAAGTCATGCGGAACCCATCATGATACAATTTTTCACATGCCCAGGCATTACTTCAGGATGCAAAGCACAGTCATATGTGCTAATCCGGTTTCGTGGGCGAGCTCACAATCGTATGGCGTCAATCACTGTCCACTAACGTGGCAACAGCGTGCACTTCTTCTTCATAGACTCTAGGATGACCTGCCCGATGCATGTCTGCCACAGTTTGCCTTCATTGAATGCTTTTACCCAACGTGCCACTGTACTGTATGGCAATGCTGATTCCCCAGACGCCTCTTGAGGACCTTGATGACACTGTCGTGATGTACAACCTCTGGCACATTAAATCTTGATCCAAATCCATTGTTCCTTTTTCGAAAACATACACTCCTGGAAATTGAAATAAGAACACCGTGAATTCATTGTCCCAGGAAGGGGAAACTTTATTGACACATTCCTGGGGTCAGATACATCACATGATCACACTGACAGAACCACAGGCACATAGACACAGGCAACAGAGCATGCACAATGTCGGCACTAGTACAGTGTATATCCACCTTTCGCAGCAATGCAGGCTGCTATTCTCCCATGGAGACGATCGTAGAGATGCTGGATGTAGTCCTGTGGAACGGCTTGCCATGCCATTTCCACCTGGCGCCTCAGTTGGACCAGCGTTCGTGCTGGACGTGCAGACCGCGTGAGACGACGCTTCATCCAGTCCCAAACATGCTCAATGGGGGACAGATCCGGAGATCTTGCTGGCCAGGGTAGTTGACTTACACCTTCTAGAGCACGTTGGGTGGCACGGGATACATGCGGACGTGCATTGTCCTGTTGGAACAGCAAGTTCCCTTGCCGGTCTAGGAATGGTAGAACGATGGGTTCGATGACGGTTTGGATGTACCGTGCACTATTCAGTGTCCCCTCGACGATCACCAGTGGTGTACGGCCAGTGTAGGAGATCGCTCCCCACACCATGATGCCGGGTGTTGGCCCTGTGTGCCTCGGTCGTATGCAGTCCTGATTGTGGCGCTCACCTGCACGGCGCCAAACACGCATACGACCATCATTGGCACCAAGGCAGAAGCGACTCTCATCGCTGAAGACGACACGTCTCCATTCGTCCCTCCATTCACGCCTGTCGCGACACCACTGGAGGCGGGCTGCACGATGTTGGGGCGTGTGCGGAAGACGGCCTAACGGTGTGCGGGACCGTAGCCCAGCTTCATGGAGACGGTTGCGAATGGTCCTCGCCGATACCCCAGGAGCAACAGTGTCCCTAATTTGCTGGGAAGTGGCGGTGCGGTCCCCTACGGCACTGCGTAGGATCCTACGGTCTTGGCGTGCATCCGTGCGTCGCTGCGGTCCGGTCCCAGGTCGACGGGCACGTGCACCTTCCGCCGACCACTGGCGACAACATCGATGTACTGTGGAGACCTCACGCCCCACGTGTTGAGCAATTCGGCGGTACGTCCACCCGGCCTCCCGCATGCCCACTATACGCCCTCGCTCAAAGTCCGTCAACTGCACATACGGTTCACGTCCACGCTGTCGCGGCATGCTACCAGTGTTAAAGACTGCGATGGAGCTCCGTATGCCACGGCAAACTGGCTGACACTGACAGCGGCGGTGCACAAATGCTGCGCAGCTAGCGCCATTCGACGGCCAACACCGCGGTTCCTGGTGTGTCCGCTGTGCCGTGCGTGTGATCATTGCTTGTACAGCCCTCTCGCAGTGTCCGGAGCAAGTATGGTGGGTCTGACACACCGGTGTCAATGTGTTCTTTTTTCCATTTCCAGGAGTGTAGTAACACCATTACGTTAGACCACTTGCTCACATGTGACTGTGTTTCCCCCGATTGTGCGCACGCTGGTGATGTGGGACTGGCGAGTCCATTTGCTCAGAGGTAAGGCAGGTATGTCAACAACGTGTTCTATCTGCGACAACTGTAAATTCCATTGCATAGTGTCTCCACAGCACTGTTGCCAGTATTTAAGATCCAACCTACGTAGGGCATGGGCAGCTATAGTGGCCAGGGCGGGTAAAGTAACCACTTGTTTTCATTCCCTTCGAGAGTGCTGCAGCCTAGTGGAAAACAAAACTATTTGAAGAGACTTCTTTGGTATTGCCAGTGAGTCTCGTGGAGATGGACGGGCGCACTCGTCTGCAGTGACTTACTTTGTGTTTCCTAAACGTCTGATGGAAAGTAAGTGTTCAATTGCAATATATTTACAATGTATGTACTGCGACATTTAATTGCTATAGTGCTGGTAAAACGTTATATTTTAACCTTGGGAACTATTTATTTATGCATCTAGTAGTTACGTATTGTCGTTTTCAGGCAACAATCAGCGTAATTTCGTCCAGTCAGGTGAAGTGGCCAGGCATCTGGCAGGGCAAAGCGGCCAAGTGGCCACTTTGCCCGAACTTACTCTCTACAACTTGCTTAGGCTATCTATTTAAAACAACCGGTTGATGTTAAAAAAATAGTCTGGCTGAAAATACGTAGTTATAATAAAACATTAATATATTAAAAGATTTTTGAAATGTATATTCTATTATTACAGGAATGTGCTAAGATGCTGTCAAATTATTTGAGAAAATCACTACAACAATCGTGGGATTCCCAGGCTATGCAACAGGCACTGGAAGCTGTAAGAAAAGAAAAGATGCCCTTTGCAACAGCAGCCAAACAGTTGAATGTTCCAAGTAGCACACTTAAACGAAGATTCCAGAAGAAAAACCATGATGCTATTGGAAATAAGAATATTCTTGGAAACTTTCGATGTGTTTTCAATGAAAAGCAAGAAGAACTTGTTAGCCATATTTTTGACATGGAACGAAGATATTATAGCATATCAGTAACTGATTTACGACACTTAGCATTTCAACTTGCTGAGCGGAATAATCTACCACAGCCATTTAATAAAGGAAAAAAGATGGCAGGCAAGGACTGAGTGGCACAGTTTCGGAAAAGACATCCAAACATAAGCCTTAGGAAACCACAAAGATTTTTCAACGTTGTCCAGGAAATGCAAGAAAAACACTTTTACCTGCTCACAGAATCTACAATGTTGACGAAACTGATCTAACGGCAGTTCAGTATAGAAATTTCAGTTTTCTCTTGTAAAGGCAGACGCCAAGTTGGTACTATTACATCAGCAGAAAAAGGTTTGCTTTCAACAGTAGCCATATGCATGTCTGCAGGGTGACATTTATTCCACTCTTTGTGCTATTTCCCAGACAAAGAATGAAAGTTGAACTTCAAAATGGTGCTCCTCCAGGAACCGCATTTGCCTGCCATCACAGTGGATAAAATGGTTTGATCATTTCTTGAACTACACAAAACCTATGGCTGACGATCCAGTCCTACTTATTCTGGATGGACACATCACCCATCCAAAAAATATAGACTTCATAGAAAAAGCCAGAAAAAATCATACAACCGTAGTGTGTTTGCCACCACATTGTAGCCACAAACTATAACCTCCAGATGTATCATTTATGGCACCTTTCAAAACATTCTATGCCAGAGCTTGTGAAAAGTTTCTCCGAAACAACGCAGGAATGGTAATAACACAATTCCAAATCAGTAAGCTTCTTGGAGAGGCATTTCTACTGGCAGCAGAACCGTCTACAGCGATAAATGGATTTCATAAATGCGGGATTGTCCCTTTGGACCATCTATATTTTCTGATGCAGATTTTGTTGCTGCAGAGGTTTACATATTGGACGTAGGCATATGCAAATTGAAGAAGATGAATTTGGTGTTGTAGCAGCAAATTGCAAAGAAGTAGTTGATAGTCCTACTAATCAAAATGAAGCTGTGCAGGAAGGAGATGTGAGTGGCAATAACAATAATGAGGGGACTTTGATGGATGATGCAAATGAGAAGGTAACACAGTCAACATCTTTTGCTGTAAGCCCAAAAGATATTATAGGCCTATCTTTGGCAAAATTAAAATTAGGCCAGCAGCAACAACAAGGAAAGAAAGGGCAAAGAAGGGGTCAGGCAACGATAATAACCTCTAGCCCTTACAAAACTGAGCTGTTAGAAGATAAGGTGAAGAAGAAAAAGCAGATCGAGAAAAGAAGAGCAAACTGGCCTAACAACAAAGCAAAACTACAAAAAGGAAAGCTAAAACTAAAGTGCAAAAATCAACTTTTTGGAGAATACAATGGAGAAGAATACAGTAAGGAAGATAAGGACACTGAATGTTTTTATTATAATGAGGCTTTCTCTAAATCTAAAAACAATGAAGTCTGGATTAGATGCTCTGATTGCAAGCTGTGGGCTCATGAAGAATGTGCCGGATGTGATGAAGATGACAACGTGTTCGTGTGTGAATACTGTGGAGATAAGTGACTTATAACCCTAATTTGACTTTGATCTCATGAGAAATGATGCACCTCAACTTGGAAAGTTAAACTATTAACGTTTTGTATAATTTGGTAAATTGTTAATAAGTTTTAATATTTTTCCTCAAATTTTTTAATAAATTTTATTCTGTAAATGTGTAGGCTAAATTCTCCATTTCGCAATTCCTTTCTGTTCACAGTGTCCTAAACTTTGAGTCTTTTTTACCTTTTATCCACCTGTGGCCACTTTGCCCTACTTACTGGGCAAAGTGGCCAT
This sequence comes from Schistocerca nitens, assembly GCF_023898315.1. NCBI lineage: Eukaryota > Metazoa > Arthropoda > Insecta > Orthoptera > Acrididae > Schistocerca > Schistocerca nitens. Next base: position 600,802,046 of record NC_064619.1, on the reverse strand, counting down.
TTTGCAGTCATTCATTTAAGCCCACTTCTCAACTATAGAACAAGATATTGAGTAATAATACAACTTTTTTATTGTTCTAGAATGTACTCAAGATACATCCTACATGCTTATATGTCAGATAAGGTAAGTTAAACAAAACGTTTTTCTTAGGGTGGCAACTTTACCCAGCTTTCCCCTATTAATGACATTTCACACTGTACACTCTCTTTGCAGATGATACATGTCTTTTAGTTGAAAAAAATACCTGACAGCGACATTGCAACATATGCCAAATTTGTGTTCAATGATCCCTATAAATGATTCACCTGCAGTGGCCTGACTTTAAATTAAAAAAAGAACCAGTACATTAATTTCCATGGGTCTCAGTAAGCGCAGGAAGACATAAGTCTAAGCTGTAACGATCAGGATATACATCAAATATATTCTTCAAAATTTTTAGGCCTCGTCATCAACAATAAATTAAAAGGGTTGTGCCATATCCTGGACTCGAGATAAAGACTTAGTTCGGCAACTTCCGCTCTACGTATTACAGTAGCGACTGCAAATACAGACACTGTCAAGGCTTCTTATTTTGGCTATTTTGATTCTTTTTTAGCATATTGTATAATGTTTTGGGAAAATCAACCAATGGCAAATAAAGTATTTGTCACTCAAATTCTAAGTAAAATATTAACAGTGACCTTACAATACATCCTATCCCTTATGTCCTTTTTAGTTAAGAACCTACCCATGTACAAAATCAGTATGTGATGGTTGGATGGAGAGGGTTTTAAGGGCACACGACGGCAAGGTCTTCAGTGCCCACTCAGTAACAGATTGAGATGGGTGTCAAGAAAAGACTCAGAACAATAAGATAAAACAGAATGTAAGACACAGGAAACTAGCAGTGACCACCATGACTATGATACAATATCAAAACAAGACTTGGATGTGGATGGAAAAAACTTGAGTCTAGTGCAAAAAACTACTCAAGCAAAAAGATGTTTAATGCACATCCTACGGACATAAAAAATCTTACTAGTGTAATACCACAGTTTAAAAGTAAATTAAGAGAATATCTTCTGGAACACTCTTTTTACTCTCTTGATGAGGTCTTTGAGATAAACACTATATTGTAAGCCAGGTATGGCATATTGACTTGTAATGTTTGATGTTACCACTTTGTAATTGAACATGATGATCTACCTCAGAATAACAATGTCCTTCACTTCTAGAAACGTTAGAAGTTAATATGGAACAACTGTAATTTATTTTTGTATTGTTTTATACCTCTGCTTTACTTGAGGAAGTGTCCTAAACCTGGAACTGTTGACACATTTTGTTCCTTTACAAATAGTGCAGATTATATCATTAGCTTCTATAAGTAGGCTACCGTTCTCTTGTTTAATTATGACTTGTTCCACATCCATACAATTCTCTTGTGTACTGGCTCTACGGAACAAGAATAAATAAATAAATCTTACACTACGTCCCCTCCAGCACAAAATGCGTAACTCAACTTATATCTGCAAACATTCAACATGTACAGTGTCATGCCACCTTACACACATTTATGGAAGGTGAAAGGCATTCTACTTTCTTGCAGTGACTCTAGTTGCCTAACTTATATACAGCACCAGAAATATGGCTCAAAAAGCATTGAAAGTTGATTTTACTCATTCGAAAATTATTTTTGAATAAAATGTCATTCTTGTCAGATACCTCCATTATTAGTGTATTTGATGTTCCAAAATGATTCCCACAAGATGCCCATTTCCATATTACCCCTAGAACTCACTCTGGGGTCATAGGTGACCCCAATCATCTTTACTATGGATAAAATAATATTTCTATTTCTTGTAAAAATCCAGAATTTTATGACTTTTACCACATAGTATTGTAGTTCTCTCACAAAAATTTTTAGAGCGCTTGACGCAACATTTAAATCAATAACTAACAAAAACTACTGTTGGGGTCAATTATGACCCCAGATAGATTATATGTAACATTCATAGAATGTATAGATTATCAACTATCAATCTCTTTCTTAGGTATTTTGGAGTTGGTAACACTGAATTCAGGTGTTATTCAGAACTGACCTCAAACTGGAAGTTCGTTTGTACGTTTGTTGTACGTTTGTTGTTGCAGTGTAATTTCAGCATGGATGGAATACGTTTTGCTCCTGGCTATAGTGTAGAACAAGCTATGGCAGACTTATTTCGTAGCAGTAGTGATTCAGAAGGTAGTGACGCCGAAGATGATGGAACAGAGACACAGGTAGACCAAAGTGATGAAATTTGTTTACATGAATTAGAAGAAAATGATATTCTTGCTGAAAATGATGACAGTGGAGAAGATGAAAGTGCAGTACTGGTAAGCAGGGGTCAGGATATTGCATGGAGTACAAAAGAATCATCAATTCGTAGATTTCCAATCCGCAACATACAACGATTTTCAGCAGGTATTCCTAGTACAGTTAGTGTTAGTTTAGCTGTTGACTGTTTCAGGCAGTTTATTACTAATGAATTGCTGGACATAATAGTTCAGTTCACAAATCAACGAGGAAATGAATTGAAAGTGTCTGGAAAATTAGTTGACTGGCGTGATACAGACAGATGCGAGCTTCTTTCATTTTTAGGCTTGCTGATTCTGTATGGCGTACAGAAGAGCCGGGGGAAACCTATTGACGAATTTTGGGACTCTGAATATGGCACTCCTCTATTCCGTGCTACTATGTCGAGGAGGCGATATCAGGACATTCTGCATTCACTTCGTTTTGACGACCGCATCACACGACTTGAAAGGAAAGAGAGGACTGGAAATAAGGCTGAAGCTGTACAGGAAATATTTGATTTAATTGCCGTGCAATGTCAAACATCATTTATACCTTCCAGAAACATTACTGTTGATGAACAGTGCGCCCCTCTCCAAGTCTTAGAAGTATGTAACGGGAATTTCCGAACCCTCTGTATACTATAGTGACACCATATATTTCAATGTTACATGTAATTTGATGCAAGATGAATGGAATAGTGCATATGTGTATTAGATTTTTGTGCACAGCCAGAAATATGGCTCAGAAAGATTTCAAAATTGACTTCGCTCATTCGAAAACGATTTTCGACAGGAACGTCGCTCTCGGCAGTTAACTCGCTTCCTAGCTTATTGGATATTCCCAAATGATTCCTACGAGATGTCCTCTTTCATACTCAACATTTGTCTGTCCGATTTTTGTTCGTCAACGTCTCTATAAACTGTTTAACTCCTGTACGAATAATTCCATTTGTCGTCATATAGAAAATCGGGTAAGTAGCATTTCTAACTTCGACGTGTGGAACGTGTGTGCAAGCGTAGTGATGGGGAGTTGCATATTTAATCAATGCATATAGAAACCCGGTTTAGCACCACGGAACAACAAAATAGCAGTGTAAAGCCTGTGTTACGATGTGCAACAGAGACGCCAGTATGGCTTTTAAGCTGCGTACACACCTAACAGCAAAGTCGGCTTTTGAGCTGCGTACACACCTAACAACAAAGTCGCGGGACTTTGTATGGGGATAGTCGTGATACAAATGTCTCGAGACTGTCGCTAAACAATGTCACGCACCCACATGTACGAAGCCAGTTGCGATAGAGAAATCAGAACGCGATGTCACAAGAAATAGCTGTTTGTGCTGTTTATCTCTGTTTAAATAATTTAATGTTGTTAAGAAACAAAAAGCGTAAACCTAAACGGTACTGGACGAGGAATTTATTTTCGGGTGGAGTTACTATAGCTTTGAATCTTCTTGAAAAACTGAAGCTAGAAGATGACACTGGTTTCAGAAATTTTTTCAGGATGAGCCCTACCGATTTCTAAACCCTTCTGCAAATGGTTGGAGAAAAGATTTCGAAAGAAAACACTATATTTATGGAAACCATTCCAGCCTCAGTCAGGCTAGCTATCACCCTCCGGTTTCTTGCTAGCGGCGAATCATTTTCCAGCTTGATGTACACCTTTCGAGTGTCAAAACAATCAATTTCAAGTATAGTTCCAGAAGTTTGTGAAGCCATAATTACTTCGCTGAAAGGGTTTGTAAAGGTAAGAAGTAACTCAATTTTTATTTATTACATTTTTTATTTTAAGAATGAATTAATTACAGGTATACACAGGTATACAATTTTGTCATTTTTTAAATTACAATGATTTGAAATTTTCAAAAAAAAAAAAACCTCTATGGTTTGGTCTTCTCTGGCCCCTTCATATTGAGAAGGAGGTTCCAGATCTTGCGAATATGTTGAGGGTGTAAAGGAACAGTCTGAAGAGTATGAGTTTTGGCCGTCTGTACTACGGTGAAGAATGGAATGGAGGTGGAATTGTTTGAAGTGGGCTTAACTGGTTTGAACTGACCTGGGGTGAATATCCTATTGTACTGTACATTCCCATTTCCAATTTTAAGAATATGTCATCAATTTCACGCTGGGCTAAGAAAATTTCGATGCGACTTCTACCGCAGTTTCTTAATTTATTAGCAACATGCTCTCTGTAAACCGCAAATTCATCTCGGCTCCTAACAGCCTCTGTTAAAGATTTCATGCAGCTTACTGTATCCCTTGCAATATCAACATCGTGATCTGCTTTCTTCCTCCTTCTGGGTATCGGTGGCCTTCTGAATTCTTCTTTTGGTAGAGTAGACTGTCGTTCATCATATCGCTCTTCTTCTGTTCCGTTGTCGTTATCCTCCAAGGGAAAAACCAACAATTTCATTGAACTTAGTTTGTTCAACAGCTGTTACTTGTACTTATTGCTTTAATGTTATTGTATTTTGTTTAATATTTCAGGTGCCAAAATCTAACTCCGAATGGACAGCAATAGCAGAACAATTCGCAGCGAGATGGAACTTTCCTCAGTGTTTAGGCAGTATAGACGGCAAACACATACAGATAGTGGCCCCATAAAACAGTGGCAGCATGTATTTCAATTATAAAGGAAACTTTAGTATTGTGCTTCTTGGAGTAGGTGATGCCAATTATAACTTTATATATGCTGATGTGGGATGTCAGGGCCGAATATCGGATGGTGGTGTCTTAAAATTTACATCTTTGTACAAGAAAATGGTGCAAAAGAAACTAAATATCCCCCCAGATAAAGCATTTCCAGGCAGATCTACCCCTGTTCCTTATGTATTTGTAACAGATGATGCGTTTGCATTATCCACCCATGTGATGAAACCTTATGCAGGCCAGCGATTGTGTTCAACATCAGCAGAAAGGATTTTCAATTACAGGCTCTGTAGAGTTCGACGCATTATTGAAAACATATTTGACATTGTAAGTTCCAGATTCAGAGTGCTCTTAAAACCTATTGCACTGGATCCCGATAAAGTAGAATCTGTGGTTATGACATCTATTTATCTGCACATATACCTAAGAAGAAATTCTGAATCAAGGAAGTTTTATACTCCTCCAGGATCGTTTGATTTAGAAGACCTTGACGGAAGTTTGATATAAGGGCAGTGGAGATCTGAATCACCAAATATTCTAATAAAATTGCAAAGTATTCCTGTAAGAGCACCTACCGATGTGCACGAAATTCGAGATGAATTCGGAGATTATTTTATATCTCCAGCAGGAGCGGTTTCTTGGCAAAACAATCAACAATAGGGACAATGGCACATATTTGCTGGATAATTAATTTTTTAATTATTTTTCCTTCATTGCCAATGAAAATAATTATCTGATGTTAATAAAGTTGAAAATAAATTTAAAAGCTTTGGTAAATTACTTTTAAAATACTATAAAAGATACAAATATACAAAATACTTATGGTAAGAGTAAAAAATGACTGTGTACATTGTTAAATTGAATAAAGTTCATTTAGTATGGTATATGTTTCTTCTTCCGCTTCATCATAATCAGTGTCCCGGCTTCCTCTGGATTTCGTTCCTTGTAACAAAAACAGTAATGGTTTGTACCCAAACCAGTTGCTCTTTTTGGGGAACGAACGACTTTTTTTTTTGACTCGGATGACTTTTTATGTTCGCGCCTAAACTGTGATTTTAAATTGTGGATCTTTTTCTCCATTTCATAGTGTGGCATCTGGTATTTTTTAGCTAGAGATTCCATAGCATCCCTCCTCATATATTTTTGTTTTTATATTCCCCATATGTCACATCCCAAAGACAAGGGCAAGCTTGAAAATCTTCAATTATTTTCATTGTTGTCTCCATTGTGGACAGGTACAAAATGACGCACACACGTCCAAGTACACGTACAGACTGCGAAATGTCGCGCGACATTACATCATGTTCCCCGTTTTGACGGGGAACCTAAGACTCGAGACTTTTGTATAGCGACAGTCTCGCTACACACGAAAATGTCTCGGAACAACACTGAGACCTGTCTCGGGACACGTGTTCCGCGACTTTTGTTGCTAGGTGTGTACGCGGCTTTAAGATGCGTCCACAATACTCGTGCTCGCCAGACTTGTGCTCGTCATACTCGTCTGTCAGGAGACTTTTCAAACTAGTCTGACTTGCGCTCGTGCTGCTTCCTGTCTTCTTCCACACTACTCCAGACGTTTGCCAGGCTTTGGGTCGTGAGGATACGCACCGTACTCGCAGTAGTGACCAGTGCCAGTTTCCTAATTTAAAAATGAACGAAGTGGCTGTAGCAAGTGCCACCTTCCTTTTGATGCGCCTTTTAGCTGAGGATGAAGATAGAAGAAGACGCTACAAAGACGCAAGGAAATGCAAGTGCTGAATGACCTCAGTTTTCAGAAGCGGAAAAAAGATATAGTGGAAGTGATTTGATGGATGACTTGCATGTTGCAAACATGTATTTCAAGACATTTTGCCGTACGAGGTGTGGCTAGAAAAAAAACGGACTAGTACTGGTGAAACAATAAAACGAATGCAATAAGGCTGAAAGTCGCGTGGCCTGTCACGTGACTCTCGCTCCGCCTACTGCTCGAGTTTCATCTGCCTCCTGCACTCAGTCTGCCCATGGCGTCTGTTTTAAGTAGTTGACGTTTTGTCTGTGCGTCGGAAAATGTTGAGTGTACAGAAAGAACAGCGTGTTAACATCAAATTTTGTTTCAAACTAGGAAAATCTGCAAGTGAAACGTTTGTAATGTTACAACAAGTGTACGGCGATGATTGTTTATCGCGAACACAAGTGTTTGAGTGGTTTAAACGATTTAAAGATGGCCGCGAAGACACCAGTGATGACACTCGCACTGGCAGACCATTGTCAGCAAAAACTGATGCAAACATTGAAAAAATCGGTAAACTTGTTCGACAAGATCGCCGGGGTGGGATCACTTTCAATGTTTTCCAGGATGTCAGAACAAATCATTCTTCGGCGTTCCTTCTGTTCAATTGTGAGACACTTTGGAACCATTTTTGAACACACTTTGTTCATGTTGAAACTTTCATGAAGAATCTACCTAACACTTTCCTTGTCAACTCCTGTTAACTCAGACACTGCTCTGATTGTTAAACGGCGATCTTGTCGAACAAGTTTACCGATTTTTTCAATGTTTGCATCAGTTTTTGCTGACAATGGTCTGCCAGTGCGAGTGTCATCACTGGTGTCTTCGCGGCCATCTTTAAATCGTTTAAACCACTCAAACACTTGTGTTCGCGATAAACAATCATCGCCGTACACTTGTTGTAACATTACAAACGTTTCACTTGCACATTTTCCTAGTTTGAAACAAAATTTGATGTTAACACGCTGTTCTTTCTGTACACTCAACATTTTCCGACGCACAGACAAAACGTCAACTACTTAAAACAGACGCCACGGGCAGACTGAGTGCAGGAGGCAGATGAAACTCGAGCAGTAGGCGGAGCGAGAGTCACGTGACAGGCCACGCGACTTTCAGCCTTATTGCATTCGTTTTATTGTTTCACCAGTACTAGTCCGGTTTTTTTCTAGCCACACTTCGTATGTCCGCGTCAGATTTTGAATATCTGATAAATTTGGCTGGACCGAAAATATCAAAGGCTGACAGCAAATTTCGGAAGGCTATACCACTTACTGAGCGGTTGGTACTTAAGCTCAGATACCTAGCAACTGGCGATTCCTACAGCAGCCTCAGTTTTTTACTTAAAGTCTCCTAGCAAGACTAAATCGCTTCAGGCAAATGCCGGGATGGTTCCTTTGAAAGGGCACGGCCGATTTCCTTCCCAATCCTCCCCTAATCCGAGCTTGTGCTTCGTCTCTAATGGCCTCGTTGTCGACGGGACGTTAAGCACTAACTTCCTCCCATCCTCCAAGCAAGTGATATCAAACATTGTTCCTGAAGTATATGCAGTTCTTACTGGCAGCTTGAAGAAGTTTGTAAAAGGTAAGATAATAAATTATACAAATTTTTCATTAATGCACATTTATTCATCAGTTACTAAGCAAAAGAAATAAAAATATTTAGATTTAAAGAATGAGAAACAATTAAATTCCAAAATTATTATTTTTAAGTATTACAGATAAAGCAGATCCAGAAAATGTGGAGAGCCTTGTTCGGTGTCGTCAGAAGTAAGAGTAGAAGCAGATGTCTGTTGCTAGTTGCTTTGCATCTGCTCATGGGCATGATCATGTTGAGATGAAGGAATCGGTAAATGTGACGAGTAATTGTAGTCGCAATTGATATCTAGACTGTTCGGAACAGCCGCTTTCTGCTCTGAAAATCGTGTCGGAAAATTCTTTTTAACAAAAGCACTTGTTCTTTTGTCCATGAACCGTAGAACGTTCGCTATGTACTTTCCATAGGCGTCAAACGCGTCTCTAGTGTTAGATAAAGCAGTTTGTAGTGCATTTATGCCTCTCCTGTACGAGGATCTTCGGCCCTTTTTCTCTGATTTTTTCTAAGTGTAGCAAATACCTTCGTACGTTTGTTTGGTGTGGGTGGTAGTTTGTTGCCTTGCTTTGCTTGATGATCGACATCTTGACTACTAATTTCTTCGCAAGCGCTCGCTGTACCTTCGTTTGTATCCATGCCCGCAACCCTCTGTTCTTCCAAATCCTCCTTAAATTCCTCCTAAAACAAAGCGACGACAATAGATTGATATAAACAATAACAAAGCAAGTAAAATAAACAATAAAGGAATGGATGTAGGAATAGGGAGATAGACGATAATTATCGTAAAAAATTGGGAACAATGTCAAGTTGATAAGTGAAATGCAGAATATTCGTCATAATGATTACCTACCTACCATTACGCAAGATTATTGATTTTAATTATTATTAATGACCATAATTATTAGAATGTCCATTATTGTCAATATATATATATATATATATATATATATATATATATATATATATATATATATATATATATATATATTGGGGAGCAAAATAACTGATGATGGTCGAAGTAGAGAGGATAAAAAATTTAGACTGGCAATGGCAAGGAAAGCGTTTCTGAAGAAGAGAAATTTGTTAACATCGAGTATTGATTTAAGTGTCAGGAAGTCGTTTCTGAAAGTATTTGTATGGGGTGTAGCCATGTATGCAAGTGAAACATGGACGATAAAAAGTTTGGACAAGAAGAGAATAGAATTTTCGAAATGTGGTGCTGTAGAAGTAGGACATATTCTGAGCCATAAAGGGATCACCAATTTAGTATTGGAGGGCAGCGTGGAGGGTAAAAATCGTAGAGGGAGGCCAAGAGATGAATACACTAAGCAGATTCAGAAGGATGTAGGTTGCAGTAGGTACTGGGAGGTGAAGAAGCTTGCACAGGATAGAGTAGCATGGAGAGCTGCATCAAACCAGTCTCAGGACTGAAGACCACAACAACAACACATTTTCTATTTACTTCTTTTGCAGATGCCACAGGCACAACAAGAGTGGTTGCTTGTAGCAAAGGCATATGAGAGAAAATGGAACTTTCCTCACTGCCTCGGTGTAATGGATGGCAGGCAAACTGCGCAGTCTAAAGCCCAGTTAATTCTGGAAATTATTTTTTCAATTATAAGACGTTTTTCAGCATTGTTCTTTTAGCTCTAGTGGATGTTCACTATTGTTTGTTGTATTCTGATATCAACTGTCGAGGTCGAATTTCAGACGGTTGTGAAGTTTTCCCTTAATTGATTCTTATTTCATTATTTTTATTTCTTCAAATAACATAGTATACAAATAAAATACATATAAATGTACATGTGTGTAAATATATTGCGTTAGAAAAATAAATGTTATTCATTATTATTTATTTAGTACTAGCTGAGTATGCACCATTGCCCCAGTATGTATTCCAATCCTGTTAGTCCTTTTCCGCCTCTTCCCTCTGTGACGTTCAGAACTCATTTTGCCATAAACTCTATAATTTTATCACAAGTACAACTTTTTTTTTAATTTTTAAATTTGCAAACTATAAGCAATTACTGGGTGTATTCCTAATAGAAATGGTAGTAAGCTAAAATAAATAAGAAAAAAGTATCTTAAGATAAGGTATGATATGATTAATAGTATATAAGGAAATAACACCAAAAAACTTAAAAATAACAAATGAGCAGCGACCGAAATATAAGCTGAGAAAGACAAAAAGTTAAGTAGCCGCGGTGACAGAACCCAAAAGGGACCGAACGCCATTAAGTTTGTAAATAAGGTTTTTACATACTTCCAAAAATAAATATTTTTTACTTACATCTGTGTTGATTGTCTTCCGTGGATGATATTTGCAGTGCAGAAATTCAAACGATTTGAAAGCTAAACAGTTTGGAGAGTTCATTTCCTCAACCCCAGCAACCGACTTCATAGGCTCATTTTTCTTTTAGCGGACTGTCCTGTAAGTGGCTAATAAGCCGGTCTTTTTTTTTAAATTCGGCTCATACCCCTGGAGTTCTGTCGTGATGGAATCCCACGCTTCACTTTTTTTTTTAATTTTTATTTTATATTGGGAGTTAGCTGCATCCCACAGCACAGGATATTGTTCATAAATATTTATGAATTTAATAGCAAAATCGTCGGTCCACTCCATTTTAAAAGAAAAACCCATGTCCACAACACAGAAAAAGAATAATACCAAGACCAAACTGTACGAGTACAGTGAGCCAACTGGCCAATGCTTGTTGCCTTCCACAACAATCGCGCAGCTCGCCGCGCGTCCCTTTGATGTACCGACAACAGCCGGAGCCAGACAAGCCTTATACACGGGCGGCTCGCAAGCATTATTTCGCGGCGAGCCCTCGGAACCTATCTCCGTCCACATTACTCGTAAGGTTCGCAAGTCTCAGAAGTACACGAGCCACACGAGTGGCATGAACGCACCTTTAGTGGCCTGGCAGTTAACTTTGAATTCAGGACAATATGGCGCCATAAGCTGTGTTCTTGCTTTGTGAAATAAAAGTGCCGTACTAGATGATAATATTTTTCGTGTATACTTCATGCTTGGGTCTCGTAGTCTGGTGGTGAAATGTATTTATTTTTCTACAACCTAATACTGCAATTTCGACCAAGTGGCATTTAACCAGTGCAAGTTATGTTCCTGATTTCAACCTTCTTGTACGTATTGCACTCTTTGAATTGCATATGTGTCAGAAAGAGTGTTGGACCTTCACACTGTCGCTGGTATTGCTAGGCATCTGTACGGCATATAAACGAGGTATAAGATCTTCAGCAACAGAGATAGTATACTCAGAGGTCTCACGCCTACGGTCAGAAGAAAATGGTTCAAATGGCTCTCAGCACTATGGGACTTAACTTCTGAGGTCATCAGTCCCCTAGAACTTAGAACTACTTAAACCTAACTAACCTAAGGACATCACACACATCCATGCCCGAGGCAGGATTCGAACCTGCGACCGTAGCAGTCGTGCGGTTCCAGACTGTAGCGCCTAGAACCGCTCGGCCACTCCGGCCGGCCCATGGGGAAGAAAGTTTTTCGTACAAAGATCTGAGCGTGTTCTCGCAATAACACTGAGGACAGGTGCGGTATGGCACCCTCTACAACCACTGTACGCTAGTCCATACAGAATCCTAAAGTGTGATGAGCATACGGTGCAAATATAGGGCAACGGCAAGCAAGAGACAGTTTTCGTGGAACGAGTGAAGTCCGCATATGTACTAACGTCGGACGACGAAATGATTCATGAAAAGTAGGGGGAAACTACGCCCACAGTGGCGGAACGAAAGAAGGAACAAAGTAGGCACAGTAAACGGAACCATCAGCGCGACAAGCAAGCCCAGAGGAGACAGCAGAGACTCCAGAAATTTACACATGGATAGTCGACGTGTGCAGTACATGGCAAGATTGGTCTTTGCCGTGGACGGAGACGTGCCAGTGGAAATGCTGACGTAATCGGCGCTCGGCTCTACCAACAGAAACTGCAGCCTTCAACTTCACCACGCAATTCTGACATTACAGCTTTTAGGTCGTTTGCATTTGTAGTAATAAAAAAAAATAAAAAAACAGGGAAGTCGACATGAAGGGTTCCAGATAAATCCGATATGTGACGAAACCAAACGACGGACGCATCGGACACCTTTTATGGTGCCACTTGCGTGCAGTTACCATTGTTAGCAAAATGGTTATCGCCAAGGGTGCACGTGCATCGTCTTCCTTCCAATTCTTACTCTGAGGGGGATAAGCAGGTTGCTACCTTGTTGGTGTACAGAATATTTAATAATAAATCAGTTCTTCAATGTACAACTCTAAAACTAGCAGTATATTTACTTTTTTTGGCTTGTACGTTGATTTTTTTTTTACGGAGATATTTTTTGCGTCGATATATCGAAAAACTTTTCGAAATATCGAGCGCCGATAATGACATATTTTAAAATCTCGATATATCGGATTCCCCACATTTTTAAGAATATAAACAGTCCTAATCCCGGAGCTCCACTCTATCGCAGAGGGGCTGTGTGGAAATCGCCGTTGGGAGAGTAAACCGTGCAGTATACGAGTATTTTTGTGAGCCTTGAAAGGAACAGAGTTTGGCGCTATACTTACTCTTTTTGGAGTCAGACATTACTCATTGTATTTTTGTCGTTTGAAGCTTTGTTAACTTCATAAGTTACATGTTAACAGAACTCGTTGTAGCATCCAAGAGTGTATTTCAGTTGACTTACTAAGATAATGAACATATAGAATAGCTACAGTATAAAATGAAAATGGAGGCCCCACGATACAACTGCGAAGCTATGCGTAGCAAACTCGATCCGACCAAAATATCTCCGTATTGTTGCAGAATTCTTCTGTCCATTCATATGATTGTAGGTATGTGACTGGATGTAGGGGCGATATTTCTAAATCTGTTGACCTTGTGCCATATCTCCAATGAATCAGTGTTACAGTATTTAATCCAGCTGATCCTCTTGGCTGATTTACGTATCTTCGTGGGTCTAGTTGCTGGAAAGGCCGCTGGACCTGATGAGATACCAGTTCGATTTTACACAGAGTACGCGAAGGAACTTGCCCCCCTTCTTGCAGCGGTGTACCGTAGGTCTCTAGAAGAGCGTAGCGTTCCAAAGGATTGGAAAAGGGCACAGGTCATCCCCGTTTTCAAGAAAGGACGTCGAACAGATGTGCAGAACTATAGACCTATATCTCTAACGTCGATCAGTTGTAGAATTTTGGAACACGTATTATGTTCGAGTATAATGACTTTTCTGGAGACTAGAAATCTACTCTGTAGGAATCAGCATCGGTTTCGAAAAAGACGATCGTGTGAAACCCAGCTCGCGCTATTCGTCCACGAGACTCAGAGGGCCATAGACACGGGTTCCTAGGTAGATGCCGTGTTTCTTGACTTCCGCAAGGCGTTCGATACAGTTCCCCACAGTCGTTTAATAAACAAAGTAAGAGCATATGGACTATCAGACCAATTGCGTGGTTGGATTGAAGAGTTCCTAGATAACAGAACGCAGCATGTCATTCTCAATGGAGAGAGGTCTTCCGAAGTAAGAGTGATTGCAGCTGTGCCGCAGGGGAGTGTCATAGGACCGTTGCTATTCACAATATACATAAATGATCTTGTGGATGACATCGGAAGTTCACTGAGGCTTTTTGCGGATGATGCTGTGGTGTATCGAGAGGTTGTAACAATGGAAAATTGTACTGAAATGCAGGAGGAGCTGCAGCGAATTGACGCATGGTGCAGGGAATGGCAATTGAATCTCAATGTAGACAAGTTTAATGTGCTGCGAATACATGGAAAGATAGATCCCTCATAATTTAGCTACAAAATAGCAGGTCAGCAACTGGAAGCAGTTAATTCCATAAATTATCTGGGAGTACGCATTAGGAGTGATTTAAAATGGAAGGATCATATAAAGTTGATCGTCGGTAAAGCAGATGCCAGACTGAGATTCATTGGAAGAATCCTAAGGAAATGAAATCCGAAAACAAAGGAAGTAGGTAACAATACGCTTGTTCGCCCACTGTTTGAATACTGCTCGGCAGTGTGGGATCCGTACCAGATAGGGTTGATAGAAGAGATAGAGAAGATCCAACGGAGAGCAGCGCGCTTCGTTACAGGATCATTTAGTAACCGCGAAAGCGTTACGGAGATGATAGATAAACTCCAGTGGAAGACTCTGCAGGAGAGACGCTCAGTAGCTCGGTACGGGCTTTTGTTAAAGTTTCGAGAACATACCTTCACCGAAGAGTCAAGCAGTATATTGCTCCCTCCTACGTACATCTCGCGAAGAGACCATGAGGATAAAATCAGAGAGATTAGGGCCCACACAGAAGCATACCGACAATCCTTCTTTCCACGAACAATACGAGACTGGAAAAGAAGGGAGAACCGATAGAGGTACTCTAGGTACCCTCCGCCACACACCGTCAGGTGGCTTGCGGAGTATGGATGTAGATGTAGATGTTTATAAATCAGGAAGTTGTTTGTGTTAGGTTGTTTAACATCGCCTCTTAACGTCTCTCTTTTACTGCTAAAAATCTTGTTGCGATGGATTCACCTGCCACATGATATATGCTGTTTAGAAGCTGTGAATAAACTGTGTACAGAGGCTCGCGTTTTTAATTGATTGTACGTCTGATTTAGTGGTGGTGGTGGTAAGTTCCTATGGGACCAAACTGCTGGGGTCATCGGTCCCTAGGCTTACACACTACTTAATCTAAGTTAAACTAACTTACGCTAAGGACAACACACACGTACCCATGCCCAAAGCAGGACTCGAATCCTCGGAGGGGGGAAGCGCTGGAACCGTGGAAAGGCGTCCTAGACCGCGCGGGGTAGCCGATTGCGATTCAGTGGTTTGGCGATATTTATGCCAATCAACTTTGTCCACGTTATAAATCAGTTTGTTAGAAAAGTATGTTTCTTTAATACAAACTCATCGTATATTCATAGCAAGAGAGAAATAGATTCCACGGTGTCGTGCTGAATAGATCATTCTGTAATTTGGTTCAAACTGGGAGAGGCTAACTTTATATCGACTGCAGTTGGCCTCATCCATGGGCCTTGGTTTAAACTTGTAGATTCATCACTGTATATAATCATGTTGTAATTTTCTGTAAAAGACGTTATGATCATTCGTACGCCACCTCCATGCTATGTGACGGGCACTTAAGTCACCACTAATTAAGAATGGTTTTCGTAACAGGTTAAGGACCAAGGCTTTATAATTCGACGTAATATCCTAAAAACACAAGATCATTTGCAGGCAGAAATTAACTGCATCGTGCGGCGATTTGGAACGGCTTATTCTAAAAAACAATGGGTTCTCTAAACACCAATTCATTGCCCCCGGTTGGAAGCTAATATAAGAGGAAACTACAGTATATGGCAGTTCGTTACACGAATTTATCTAGAATACGAGCAGTTCTACGATTCCGTCGGTGGCACAATAACGGACGTAAATAGAGCGTGCACAGCAGCGAGAGCCAAAATTATAATCTCCGTCAATGTATGATCGTTTGCAAGATACCTCTGTAGGTAAAGAAGCGTAGGAGAAGGTAACGTATGTCTACAAAGGTTCTGGTCTCTTTCGATGAATACGGTTACTGAAGACACTTCTGACAACCATACCTGAAAAATGTTCGTCAATAGAAGAAAGTGTATCAAAGATAATTGCCACATCACAAAAAATAGATGGCTTGGGCTTAAGAGATAAAGTAGACTGGATTGGGCGTGTTCTGCTTTGAAAACTACCAGATGAATATAAACATATGATCATGAGTTTAAAAAAGTTAATCTTGCCTGTCACAAGGGTTTCCATAAAAAGTAAATTACTGCAAGAAATAAACGATGACAATTGACTGCAGACTCTGGCGCATTAGCACGCATATCTAAATATCCATGTCATGAAAATATTGTTAAAACAGTAGTAGACTTGCAAGTTATTATACCAAAAGTCACAACTTATCTATAAAAGGAATATCTTCATTTGCAAATGTTCTCATGGGCAAAACGAAAGGTGGAACTAAAGGAGAGGATATTCTGTACGTACCAGAACTAAGCACAAATCTACCCTCTGTTAATAAAATAGTAGAAAAAAGTCATTCGCCAGAGGCAAGGCTGTGGTATTTACGACACATCCAAAAATGTGGTTACTTGTGCGTCATTAATAAATGGAATGTACCGACTAGACCAAATGCACGCTAGGAAATTTGAAGCAAAATTAGCATTGCTACTAAATAGTGCAGATTTGTGGCATAAAAGCCTAAGTCATCTGCATTCTGAAGCTATATGTATGCTATGCATTATGCAAACGTCCGGCTAGTGGCATTTCATATAAGGCAATAGCTGATACTCCGTGTGTAATTTGCTTGCTCGCTCGCTCTGATTTGTGTGGTATGATACAAACTAATTCAATTAGAGGAGCCAAGTACTTCCTTATTTTTATTGATGATAACTTCAGGAAAGCGTCTGTGCATTCTTTGAGAAGTAAAATATAAGAACCACAGCTGATTAAAAAAAAAATAAAAAAAAATAAAAAAAGAGCCTAGTTGAAATGCAAACTGGAAGAAGGATCAAAAAAAAAAAAATAAGAGCCTAGTTGAAATGCAAACTGGAAGAAGGATCTGGACTCTGTGTACAGATAATGGCACAGAATATACGAATGATTACTGCTATTTTTTTTCTAACAAGTGTAAGTAGGCTGTTTAGGTTTTCTTATTGGTAATGCCACGTAGCGCTCTGTATGAAAATCACTGGCTGTGCTGTGTGCAGTCTGTGGCTAGTTTGCATTGTTGTCTGCCATTGTAGTGTTGGGCAGCTGGATGTTAACAGCGCGTAGCGTTGCGCAGTTGGAGGTGAGCCGCCAGCAGTGGTGGATGTGGGGAGAGAGATGGCGCAATTTTGAGAGCGGACGATCTGGACGTGTCTCATTAAGAAAGAGTAAATTTGTAAGACTGGATGTCATGAACTGATATATATATATATAATATAACTTTTGAACACTATTAAGGTAAATACATTGTTTGTTCTCTATCAAAATCTTTCATTTGCTAACTATGCCTATCAGTAGTTAGTGCCTTCAGTAGTTTGAATATTTTATTTAGCTGCCAGTAGCGGCGCTCGCTGTATTGCAGTAGTTCGAGTAACGAAGATTTTTGTGAGGTAAGTGATTTGTGAAACGTATAGGTTAATGTTAGTCAGGGCCATTCTTTTGTAGGGATTTCTGAAAGTCAGATTGCGTTGCGCTATAAATATTGTGTGTCAGTTTAAGCACAGTCTTGTATAATTTATCTAAGGCGACGTTTCATATGTCGACCCTTAGCAGAGGATACTTCACTGGAATCTTCTGATTTTTTCTTGCAGTTTGTGTAATTAGTGTAGCTTTTGTTTATTGCTAGCGCGTAATTGTAGAGAGAATCTCCATTATAGTTGCAGTCTTTCATTGTTGTACAGTAAAACAGTTGTGGCATGCATGTAGATTTGCACCAAGTATTTCGCAACTGCGCTTGCGATTAACTAGATATTATTTTCAGTGCTATGTTAATGTGTTTTCTTATTTTTGCTCTTCAAATTTTGCTTTTCTGTGTTATCGTGTGAAATATTGTGACAATTATGGCGTGTGAAAAAGGTAATACTAGGCTCCAAAGTAATCTGAGAAATGACAGTGAAGCCGAAAGCAGTGTGTTAGCGCCACCGTGTAATGAATTAACTAATGTTCAACATAGTAATTTGGTAATTGTACATAGGGAAATGGAGCGGGCGGCAAACAATGGTGTAGATAGTGAAACAATTAGTGAACAGGGAAGCATTATCGATCGATCGGTCAGCAACAGCCCGCCTCACGAATCGGGAATGACAGGACACAATCTTGCAAATACTGCAGAGTCAGATTTTGGGTCCTCACCGTTTTCTCAAATATGTCAAAACACATTTTCTGCTTGTCAAAATGTGAATGTTGCCGGTGCAACTTCACTGCCGAAAAGCACTGAGGAACATGTTTCAGACACCACTGCATTGTTATTACAGTTAATGCAACAAATGGGACAAAGGCTACAAAAGTTAGACACAATGGAACAAAATCTTCAAAAGTTAGACACAATGGAACAACACCAGAGACAAACACAGCAACAGTTAGACGCAATGGAACAAAAGCTTCAAAAGTTAGACTCAGTGAAACATACGCTTGAACAAACACGCGAATATTTAACTACTGAGTCACATAAAATCGAATCGAAATGTCAAAAAGTCTGTAATGACGTAAAAACACAAATTTGTGAGCATTTCCGAACCTATTTTTTTCGCGGCATGAAAATACATTACAGAATCACGAAGCAGCCATAAAAGAACTGCAAACTATTGTTCATGAAAATCATAAAACATTGCAAGCTAAAATTGACTCAGTTGCATCTACCGATTCGGTTACGCAACTTGCAAAAACTCAGGAAAACTTAAAAGAACACAGTAGATACGATTTCAACACAAATGGACACTCTGAAACTTGGTTCAGAAAAACACACTGAGGAAATAAGTACACTACCGGAGAAAGTAGCCGAAATTTCGAATCAGTTCACTAACTTATCTGCAAAGGTAGACGATGATCTGAAAGACACAAGACCTGTAGCCATCACTGACACAGAAGAGTATGAACAAATTAAGAAATTCAAACAAAATCAGAATCAAATTAATACGCAACAAAAAAGAGAAATCCGGGAAGTACAAGATAAGTTGGCACAAGTTATACAAAAATTACATATTTCAGAGGACACTCGCGCTCCAACACGGGAAGAGGGACTTAGAAATACGGAAAAGCCACAAAATAATAACACAGGGCGTTTCGGAAATTATGAAAGAAATTGGCAAGGTGCACCGAATTTTGAGATGGAACCGCCAAAACGACGTAACAATGACCGACATGCGACTCGCCGACATGATGATTTTGACTATAAGCTGTTTATTACTACATGTAAATTAAAAACATTTAAGAATTCCGGCAACGACATTTATCCACAAGCGGGGCTCTATCAATTCTCTCATTGTTTTCCTCCCAACTGGTCATTAGAGCACAGATTAAAATTTATGTGTGGCTTATTAGAGAATGAACCAGCTGAAAGAATGCGATCGGTCATTCACGATTGTCACAGTGAAGGAGAATTTTATCATGCCTTCCTCTCAGCATATTGGTCTCAAGCTACACAAGACCGAGTAAAACATAGCATCATAATGATGAAAAATTTCGAACAATCTGAATTTTCCAGTCTTGTGAAATATTTTGAAGACATGTTACACAAGAATCAGTACCTGTCAAACCCATACAGCCCCTCAGAGCTCATCCGCATTTGCTTAATCAAATTACCTGAACATTTACGACATATTATTTTGGCAGGACGTTGCAAAGACGACATTGAAGCTTTTCAGGGACTCTTACAAGAATTGGAAATCGACACTGACAATCGCGGGACGCAAAAACAGAACACAACAATTACAGGTCACATCCGTCACAATTCCGCGATGACAGAAATAATAAATGGACACGACAATGCTATTCTCACAACACAAATCGTGACCAAAACAGATACCACCCGTATGACAACCGTTGGCAGAGTAGTAATAATTACAGAGAAAGATCGCATTTCCATAGTAATGAATATGACACAGACAATCATAGAAACAGACAATATGGCAACCAGAACTATTATTATCACGGGAGACAGAATAACTTCAGACGAAACGGTCCAGCGTGCAGTTACGATTCAGGGAGAAATTCTATGCCACGTGACCGACAAGAAAGATACTATGGAATCTACCGACATGACGACAGACGATATGATCGTAACGACAGACCTGAATTTCATCAGAACTGGCGGGATTAAAACAGGGCAGGGCCTCTCGACAAGGTGAATTTGTAGACGTTATGTCTCCAAATCCTAATAAAGATGCGCGCCAACAAAGAAACAGACAATGACTCGCACCGCAGGCAGCCACGTGCGCCGGCTGTGCTTGAGAAAAATAACATAAGCTAACCTTGAGAAAAATTCCAATATTCCTTACCGACGCATATCACATGATAATTGCGTTGAAACTGAAACTCTGCGCACCAGAAAGGGTAAAAGATTGCACCACATTTCACATGTAAAACCGTTTATTGAAAGATAATCTGCTTTTTCACTTAGTCTTTGCTATAAAATTTTTCACTTCAAGTTACTAGTACTCTTTGTCACACTTAGAAACTGTTAACATGCAACAATGATTAAAAGTTAACTATCCAGTCAAGAACCTAGGCAACTTATTTAGACAGTAATTACGAATGCATTTTTATAGTGAACAGACGACACAGTGTTATTGGGTGTACATTCTTCCTTGTTCATTGCATGATTACGTAACGACTATAAGACTCACATACTTAGAACATATACCGGTACTGCTAACGAGATTGAAATGCAACATTTTGGTTTACTTGAAAAGACATTCCTTATTTGAAGTAGTTTGTGTGAGATTAAAGATGACTTAGTATTTGGTTTCTGTGACAGCTACACGATTTTATCACGACGCTACTAATGAGTGACAATTTACAATGTTGCTTTTGCGCTGTATCTGTTTTATATCTGCACAGTTTTTCTGAATTCTTCTGGAAAGTAAAACATGTTTTAGTAGTAACTTTTGTGATATAGCTACAATGAGACAGCCTTTTCCATAGCACAACAATACGTTACAGCACAGTACTTTCTTCATCACGGCAATAAGCGTAATAAGTAAGATATCTATACGCAAAGCATTTCTCTTTTGTTTATCATGAGGTAAGTACATTGACTTCTGCAGAACTTAGCTTTCGGAGGACGATAACTATGACACTTCCACAGATATTATCTTACAACAAGACGCACAATTTAGCGGTACAGTACACGTATTTCAGTGATTAATTTTGTACTTAAAACATTTATTTTTAAAGACTTTTGAATTACAATGACACAAAGGTTTTCCGTGATGCATTTCATTCCATTGCTGTAATCTGTAACACCTGAGGGTATAATTACATTAATCCTCAGGGGGTACACGCCTACTTTGTGTACCATGTGTTTGTCAAGCAGAAGGAGTCCTAGCTAATATGGTATTTGCTTCTACAACTTTACACATCGGTACCATATTTCTCTAACACATAAATTACACAGCTATCTGATCATTTAACTGACAGAGACAAACATTTTTTTTACTACTTTAGTGACAGATGCTTACATAATTACACAGTTGGATAACTTCACACTTATGAAATTGTATTTTGTCTGTACTTTGTGAACTGTTCATATTTTTTCGGAATCATTGTGATACTATGAGAGCTTTGAATGATGTATTTGGTATGGGATCATGATTTTTAAAGTACGTTTGAGGTAGATGACACTATTGAAATGTGCAGAGAATTTTTTTCTTTAGGTTTTGAAATTATTGGAGGAAGCTACGACGATTTTGAGAATTGCCTGAGATGTTACTATATTATTATGATGACAATGTGTATTATGCTCTTGAGGTATGTTTATGATCAATAAGCTGATGATATATGAGGAATCTGATTATGCAACGTATTTATTATGATGAAATATTGAAGAAGTGTCGACGAATATGTATATGTGTAATAAGGTAAAGAATAATGAGTAGTGGTTAGGGACTCTGACTTTTGAAAAAGAATGTTGGAAACCAAGAATCGTACTTTAAGAGTTATGAAACGTGTGTAACTGCATGAATGTATCACAATGCCGGCGAATATTTTTTGGACGCTGTTATATTTATAGGTTTTTGTTTCTACAGATTTGTAACACAAATATTTCGACCTGTGAAATTTTATTTGTATCAAACTGTCACTGTAGTGGACACTGATGCCATAAATATTTTGGTAAGGAAGGTTGGTCACTGTAAGCACCCAGCTGCGTGACAGTCGCCTGGAAAAAAGTCATTAGTGTGTGCCTTTCAGAGGCACAGGTGGAGAAAAAAGGAGGCCATTATCCTCGCTATTGACATTTCTTTGTAGATAGCATCGCAAATACGACACGCTCAAACTTGAAAACATATTATTATACTGTGGAGCTCTTAATTTATGATATTTACTAAAATGCCTAATGAAATGATGAGAAACATTTTACATCTATTGTCTTTCTAGTTGAGAGTTTGCTCATTTGGTTTAATATCTAGTTTCTAGCTGCACTGCAGCATTGGTTAAAATAAAATTTTATAGATGTACTAATATAGATATTTTATGCCTACAGATCCAGTAAATAATAACCTTATGATCTACTTCATAAAAAACGAAGGAGCACAAAAAGACATTTCCTTTCACATGACTTGCATACATAATTTTCTTTTCAACTACTTGGTAATATTTCTCATAGAATAAGTTGTGGTGCACCACTTTAATTACATAGACATTAAGATGTGAATAGACATTCCCTTATCTGCATTGTTGTCTTTAGTGTAATATTTTTTCTGCTTGAGCTTTGCCATGTTTAGGTATAAGTTATAGCATTTGCTGCTGCTGTTTGCCATGCATAGTGCTACTGAATGACACTTTGTATTACTCTGTTAAGCCAGTTTTACTACTGATTTATTTTTCTTGTTGCTGCACATTGGCTCATATTAGTTGTAATGTTGCATTTGCTCTGCTAATTTAGATTTGCTGCTGCTTGCTTTGACAATTTCCATTTTTTTCATTGCTGTTTGTATTAATTGTTTTGTGCTGCTGCATTGCCTCATCCCTTAGTCTAGCATCTGAGTTCAGTAGATTTAAGTTAGCTTAAGAGGGGGTAGACTATATAAGAGAATGAGTTGTGATGAATTGGAAGAAATGCATTGAGAAGTTATAAGAAAAAAGTACAGAAAGCAGGTATAGGTAGGATTTTCTTGGAAATAAATGATGAGGTAAGATAATGGAAAATAAATAATGAGGTAAGAAATATGTGAACATATAAATACAGAAAGCATGCTTGGATAGGATTTTTTTGGTGGAAACAAATGTTGAAATAAGACGAAAGATCTGTGGAATGAAGTTTTGGGTTGGACTGCAGTACCAAATGTTACACTGAAAACAAACCCTGTCCTTTCCTCCTGTGTTATTCTGCTATGTGTTTGTGTATTCTTCTGTATTTGTGTTTTTCCTGTCTTTATGTGTTTAGCTACTAAGATTTATGTTGTAGAATTTTTCTAGTACTAAGCTACATTCACATTGATGAGGAATACTGTTATCTTCAAATATAATTTGCATTAATAATATGTTATTTACTTTGTAAAGATGTTTAGACATTATTAATTCTGTTCTGTTTCAATGCTCATATGTCAAATTAATGTTTCAAAAACTATTCTCATTATTTTATATATTTCCTTATGTCATAATTCCTGTGACACTGATGTATATGTTTATTTCTATTCTTTTGTAAAGCCTGTATTACTACAAATGTTATCTGTATTGTTATGTTCTTTAATGATGTATTTTGTACCTTTGTTATTGTATTCTCATGTTATAAAAATGTAATTGAGACCAGTTCATCAAATTAAGTAACTGTAAGCACTCATTTCACTGGACATATTTCTGTTGTCATAGTATATGCACAATATGTGAAAAAAAAGAGGACTGTTAGTGTTTGGACGTGTGTTAATAATTCAGCATGGGACTGGTTAACAGCATTGCTGGTTCTAAAGTCAACTCCAAAAACTTTGTGAGCACACAAGTGGTGGTTTATAGACTTGCTATATTGTCCGCAAGACTCTTCGATGGTGATTGTGCACCTGCACAGTTGCAACAGATGGCTGCTGGCCGTCACTACAAGGACTACAGTGGGTCTGCACCTTTGATGACCCACCAATACCTTTTATTTCTACAAGGACTGCAGTGGGTCTGCACCTCTGGTGGCCCACCAATACCGTAAACTCTACCAGGACTACAGTGGGTTTTCTCTTTGATGACCTACCTACCAACATTCTTCAAAACTTCGACGGACTCTGCGGTGGGTTTGCTCTGTTGTGGCCCATCACCTGTCTGCATGTCAAGAGTCAGCACTGTCTTTCTCTTGGAAGGACAACACTACTTCTTCAAGACTGCATTGAAATCCACTAGTTCTGTGTGGATTGTCTTTTACTGCTCACATTTTGAGAAAAAAGAACTGCAATTTTACTGTGATGAATGATCAGGACTGTCTTTATGGACTGTGAGAAAATTTTAGCTTTTGACCAACATTGTATCAATAAGTGTGTGCATATGATTTCTTTGTTATTGTAATTGTGAAAAAATTTTTAACAAATATGTATTGGCCAGTGCCCAAAACAATTTGTAAAATTTTTTTGTGGGGAGCATGGGGGCTATGTATGTAGGCTGTTTAGGTTTTCTTATTGGTAATGCCACGTAGCGCTCTGTATGAAAATCACTGGCTGTGCTGTGTGCAGTCTGTGGCTAGTTTGCATTGTTGTCTGCCATTGTAGTGTTGGGCAGCTGGATGTTAACAGCGCGTAGCGTTGCGCAGTTGGAGGTGAGCTGCCAGCAGTGGTGGATGTGGGGAGAGAGATGGCGGAATTTTGAAAGCGAAAGATCTGGACGTGTCTCATTAAGAAAGAGTAAATTTGTAAGACTGGATGTCATGAACTGATACATATAATATGACTTTTGAAGACTATTAAGGTAAATACATTGTTTGTTCTCTATCAAAATCTTTCATTTGCTAACTATACCTATCAGTAGTTAGTGCCTTCAGTAGTTTGAATATTTTATTTAGCTGCCAGTAGTGGCGCTCGCTGTATTGCAGTAGTTCGAGTAACGAAAATTTTTGTGAGGTAAGTGATTTGTGAAACGTATAGGTTAATGTTAGTCAGGGCCATTCTTTTGTAGGGATTTCTGAAAGTCAGATTGCATTGCGCTAAATATAGTGTGTGTCAGTTTAAGCACAGTCTTGTATAACTGTTCAAAGGGGACGTTTCATAAGAAGGGATCCGACATCAGACTACAGCATCTCATACACAAGAACAAAATGGAGTAGCTGAATATTATAATCGCGCACTAGTAGAAAAAGCAAGATGCCTGCTCCTCAAAGCAAATTTGGGAAATAAATTCTGGGCAGAGGCAGTCTCCGCTGCTGTCTACTTAATTAACAGATCTCTGGCTAAGGCAATAAAAAACAAGAATCCAGAAGAAGGTTTGACGGACAAGAGGTAGGATATGAAACTTCCTGGCAGATCAAATTTGTATGCCGGACCAAAACTCGAACTCGGGACCTTTGCCTTTCCCAGGCAAGTGCTCTACCATCTGAGCTACCCAAGCACGACTCAGGCCGCGTCCTCACAGCTTTACTTCCGCCAGTACCTCATGTCCTACTTTCCAAACTTCACAGAAGCTCTCCTTTCTTCCGGGAGTACTAGTTCTGCAAGGTTCGCAGGAGAGCTTCTGTGAAATTTGAAAAGTAGGAGACGAGGTGCTGGCGGAAGTAAAGCTGTGAGGAGCGGCCGTGAGTCGTGCGTGGGTAGCTCGTAGAGCACTTGGCCGCGAGAGGCAAAGGTCCCGAGTTCGAGTTTCCGTCCGGCACACAATTTCGATCTGCCAGGATGTTTCATACCGGCGCACACTCCGCTGCAGAGTGAAAATCTCATTCTGAAGAAGTAAGATAGTCGACATCTCAAAATATTTAGAAGCAAAGTTAAGTTCACATTCTGAGAGCCAAATGACAAAAATGGGATAAGAGAGTAGTGACTCTGTGTTGGTAAGATACCGTAAAGATGAACTTAATTCCCGGACAACCATAAAATCAGGGGATGTTGTTTTTGACGAAGGTAGTTCTAAATGGGTAACGAAGAAACTGAGCCACAGGTATCAAGTCTACTGTTCATCCCACTGACAGAACAGATGCAGAGTGAGCCAAGAACAACTGAATTATAAGAAACTGAACCAAAACTTGAGACTAGTAGTAGTTCGATGTATACTAGCTGCAATGAGAAATCCAGTCGAAACAATGCAAATAACGGCAATGATTGAACACAGCGATGTCAGCCAATATGAAAGTCGTCTAGAATTCCAAAGCCAAAGAAGCTGAATGACTTCGCAACTTGACCAGTCTAAACAGTCTACTGGCTTTGATCCTTTGTAACCGGAAGAAGCAATGTTGTCAGGCAATGCTGAAGACTGGTTGAAGGCAATACAAGAAGAGTTACAAACTGACAAAGAGAACCACACTTGTGAGTCTGCTGTCTTACCTTTACATAAGACGCCAATAAATGCAAAATAGGTGTTTGATAATAAATAGATTTGAAAGGTCACATTGTACACTATAAAGCACGGCTAGTAATACGTAGAAGGTGGTGCTTAGAAGCAAGGACTGGACTACGATGAAACATTTGCGCCAGTTATAAGGTATAATTTGTATTTCCTTTTTATGTTTGCTAAAGATGATCTTGACAGTGATCACCTAGATGCTGTCACAGCTTTCTTACAAGGTGACTTGCATGAAGAGATTTATGTGAAAGTTCGAGAAGTAGACCCAGTTACAAAGACAGTGAAAGATATTGTTATTAAAAGAGTAAAACCGACAGTGTATGGGTTAGAACAACATGGTCACTACTGGATCTTGAAATTAGACAGTACACTGTCAAATCTAAACTTCCAAATGTCAGCAATTGACCCTTGTGTTTGTTACAAAAATCAAGGTTCAAACTTTTTTATAGTTGCTGTTTATGTGGCTAGAACGCTAATTTTTAGTAACAATTCCGAAGAGAATGATGTTTTCGTGAACAAACAAAGAGAAAAATTGAAGCTGAAAATTTTGGTGAATTTACTAACTTTTCGGTATTCATATTACTAGAAGGCATAAAGGTGGTTCTTTGTGGAGAAACCAGACATACTACGCTGAGCAGTTTCTCAACAGATTCACTATGAAAAACTATAACACGATGTCTACACCAGTGGACAATTTTTGTATTACAGAAAGTACAGTGTTTCTTTCAGTTTTCTCCATTTATTTCTTCTTTGGAAAGGGGTATTATGCAGTTCCATGCCCCCCAAAACTTTGTTCTCTAATGTATATAATGCAGGTAATGAAGGGATAGGTGTAATAATAAACTGAAAAATAGCAATGTGCGTAAGCTATTATAAGCAGCATGGTGAATGCATTATCGTAGCCAAGATACTGACAAAGTGAAGGGAGAGGAAAATTTATTTGTAATAGGTGAGTGGAATTCGATAGTAGGGGAGGGAAGAGAAGGAAAAATACTCGGTGAATATGGGCTGTGGGAAAGGAATGCAAGAGGAAGGCGCCTGGTAAAATTTTGCACAGAGAATAACTTAGTGGTCATGAAGAATTGGTTTAAGAATCAGAAAGAAGCTTTTGTATTAACAGACTCCGACAGTGACATGGAAACGTCACGGCTGTCGAAGATCGATCCCTACCTC
This sequence comes from Schistocerca nitens, assembly GCF_023898315.1. Lineage (NCBI taxonomy): Eukaryota > Metazoa > Arthropoda > Insecta > Orthoptera > Acrididae > Schistocerca > Schistocerca nitens. Next base: position 600,774,316 of record NC_064619.1, on the reverse strand, counting down.
CAGCCCTCACCACTGGTTGTGCCGCAGTCTATAAGCTGTCTCCGCAATTAGTGTTCTGGCAAGAGACCTTGCAGTGATTGACTCATACAGGGTAAAGGAATACGAAAGAATATGAATGGGAAGCTTTGATAGATAAAATAGTGAAGGCAGCTGAGACTAAAGCAGGTAAAACGACATAGCCTAGTAGAAATCCTTGGATATCGAAGAAGATATTGAATTTAACTGATGAAAGGAAAAAATGAAATGAGCGTGTGGCATTGTTGGCCGGGAGTCCCCCGAGTGCAAGTATTATTTCAGGTGACGCCACATTGGGCGACTCGCGCGCCGGTGATGAGGATGAAATGATGATGAGGACAACACAACACCCAGTCCACGTATGAAGAAAATCTCCAACTCCGCCGGGAATCGAACTCAGGCCCGCTGCATGCTAGGCAAGCACGTTACCACGCAGCTAAGCAGGCGGACTTGATGAAAGGAGAAAATATAAAAATGAAGCAATCAAAAGGGAACAGAAACGTCTAAAAATGCGATTGACAGAAATTGCAAAATTGGTATGCAGGTATCGCCAGAGGACAAATGTAAGGATATAGCAGCATACATCACGAGGGGAAAGGCAGATAGTGCCTAAAATCAATAAAAGGAAAACAACCTCCTCGCAGAGCTTATACACAGCTGCAGAATAGTATCTACCATAGCGCAAGTGAATCTACCCGAAAAGAGCTTTAATAATAAAAGCAAGAAGACCGGGCAGTCCCTGGTGAAAAGAAGACTGCTCTAAAGAAACACAAGAAAGAATGGAAGTATGAAGTGAATATGTTAAGCAACCTAATATGAACAGCTTTTTGATGTACAAACAAGTAGCCTCTAAAACCAAGAAGGTGCTGAAACCAGTCAAGAACAGCAGCTGGATGAAATACGGTAACAGTCTAACCAAGAATACTAAATTGTCAAAGATATCGCACAAGGTTAACAGATTCAGATATACTGGTGCTACATCCAATCGCTTAAAGTCATATCGGTGGATAGTAGAATTCTGCGGCCTTATTGCTCCAGCAGGCTTTCGCAGCAAGCCCCCATAAGGCAAAGGTAAACACTAGCAACTCAACATGTGCTAAATGTACCGTTCCATATCGACGAGCTCAGATCAGTCATCAAAGACAGCTCCAACACAGCCCCAGAAAAGGATAAGATCATTCATACCATGATGCATGGGAATGCCTTAGAACGAGTTCCCCAAATATAAAATGGAATCTGGATGCATCAAGAATTCCTGGAATGGAAGACGCAGATCATAGCCCCAATATACAAAAAGGAGAAACATCCATTGTCAAGCACATCTTACACATCGGTTGTGCTGCCATCGTGTGTTGCTAAAACAATGGGAAAAATAGTAAAAAGACGCTTGGAATGATGGGTAAGGACTTCGTTCTTTTTAGCTGGCTCGCAGTTCTGTTCCATAGAGGTAGAAGCATTCATTCCTATATTAGTTGAGAGCAGACATGCAGCAGCTCTGTTTTCGGATATTTCAAAAGCCCACGATTATAGCAGACAGGAAAATTAAAGAGGCCGTTGGAGAGAAGACAAGCATCTGTATGAATATCAGGAGCTCAGATGGAAAAGCTTTATTAAGCAAAGAAGAGACAGCTGAAAGTTGTAAGGAGTATATAGACGACCTATAATAGGGAGATGAACTGCAAGGCGATATTATAGAATGGGAAAAGAACGTAGACCAAAAAGAGATGGAAGATTTGATACTGCGATAAAGATTTGAGAGAACAGTGAAAGACCTAAGTCGAAACAAGGCCCCTGGAGTAGATGGCTTCAGACAGTGCTACTGGTGATCTTGAGAGATACAAAACTGTTCCATCCTGTGTGCAAGATATATGAAAGAGTCTGTGGTATCGATAGCAACGATGCCACATAGTTTCAAAGGTTGGCACTACCACGAGACATCGACGGCAGCACTCTCTAGCTGGTGCTGTGCAGCTCTACGAGCTACGCTACAGATTCTGCCGATTTCATCATGTGCAGCCAGCCAGGACACTTCGCTTCAGCATCGCTCCTACGTACAAGGTTATGTAATCGTTTAGCACATTGTTTTTGCACCAGTAAACCATTTTCTTGCAGTACCGACTTGTATTACCTTTTCCCGTTCCTACCCACGCGCCGCCTCCCAGGCGGGATACAAGAGTCGAAATACCCTCAGACATCAAGAATAATGTAACAATTCCAAAGAAAGCAGGTGCTGACAGGCGTGAATATTACCAAATTATGAGTTTAATTAGTCATGGTTCCAAAATACTAACACGAATTCCTTACAGAAGAAAGCAAAAAGTGGTAGAAGCCGACCTCGGGGAAGATCAGTTTGGATTCCGGAGAAATGTAGGAACACAGGAGGCAATACTTATCCTACGACTTCTCTTACAAGAAGATAGCTTAGAGGGAGATCAAAGATGAATGCAGTAAGCAGATTCAAAGGGATGTAAGTTGCAGTAGTTATTTGCAGATGATGATCCTTTCACAGGATAGAGTAGCACGGAGAGCTGCACCAAACCAGTCTTGGGTCTGAAGACAACAACATGATTATGTTCAAATAAAAACCGTATTAGACAAGTTACTGCAATTAGGTGCACCATCTCAGTTTGTAGAAGGAATGTCGGGATTAATCAGTAAACGAACTCTAGATATTAGAAAGGATAATGGACTCAAGGGTCCGCATTCGGTGGACTGTGGCGTGCCACAAGAATGGGTCCTCAATCCACCTAAGACATGTAAAGAGTATTAACCCAAAAAGTTAGTATAATTCAGTTCGTAGATGACGTGTGTGTTTGGTTTCTACGCCATACTACAGAAGGAGATAAACAAATGTATTTCAAAGATAAAGGACTTAAGTCAATAGCTCTATGGGAATGGCCTGATGATGGCAGAGAAGAAACCTTAGGTAGTCGTATTTACAAGGAAGAGCGGCGAACCAAGAATTGTTTTTATTTATTCGAATAACCCTTTTGGAGGGTGCGATAAATCAACTTTGGTTTTGCTTTTTTGTGTTTATATTTTCGTTGCTCCCAGACTCCATTCTTCAAGAGTCTTTCCTCTTCCTCCTGGGTTCACTTTCTGCCTTTTGCAAACCTCTTTCTTTCCTGAAATCTGCCTTTTGTGTTGCTTATCTAAAGAGTATTCTATTATCTATTACGTCCATTCTGATTCCTGTGTTTTTCATATCTTCGTCAATTTCGATGAACCACGTGGGTTTGGATTTGTAGCTGTTTAGTAAGTTGAAGATCTGCCTGGCCAGTATGTTTTTATCCACTCGAATATATGGCCATAAAACGGCAGTCTTCTTTTCCTCATTACGTCAGTTAAGTTCTCCATTTTCAAATAGAGCTGTGTTTGATTTTAATTTGTATTCAACATTACTATTATTTCAAGGTCTCAATATTTTCCTTAGAACTCTTCTTTAAACTTTTCCCAGTTTTCCAAGATCCCCAAATATTTTTAAGTATGTGTTTAGGTTGTATACAGTGTTTCAGGTCTTACCGCTGTTTAATAGTGCCTTTCTTAGCTTGGTGTTTCAGAACAAAGTTTTCTTGTTACATATGTTTTTTGTCATTTGGAGTGCTCGTTCCATTTTAGGTGCTCTCTTCTATGGCTATCTTTCCTTTGGTGTTTTTATCCATTCTCCTAGGTATTTAAAACGGTTTGTTTTAGATATTATGTTAAGATTTGGTGGGGAATCATGGATATTTATCATGAAATGTTTTTCTGCACGATATCTTTAGTCCTATTTTGTCTACTTGTTTCTGTAGTTCCGTGATTTGTTCTTTGTAACCATCCAGTGAGCCAGCAATTAATGGCATGTCATCTGCAAAAACTAGACACTATTTGATTGTTTTTTTCCTAGCTTAACACCCTTTTATTGATGGATTTTCCCCATTCTTCCACTACTTTCTCTAACGCGCAGTTAAAAGGAGTGTTAATCCATCTCCCTGTCGTACACCTAATTTTATTTCAAAAGGTTTTGACAGTTCCCTCATAAAGTTTACTTTCGATATTGTGTTTGTTAAAGTTCGCCGGCCGAAGTGGCCGAGCGGTTCTAGGCGCTACAGTCTGGAACCGCGCGACCGCTACGGTCGCAGGTTCGAATCCTGCCTCGGGCATGGATGTGTGTGATGTCCTTAGATTACTTAGGTTTAATTAGTTCTAAGTTCTAGGGAACTCATGACCTCAGCAGTTAAGTCCCATAGTGCTCAGAGCCATTTCGTTAAAGTTCCTTTAATTATTTCTGTTTTGTTGTAGAGTCCTACTTCCTTTAAAATGTTGATTAGTGCATTCCTACCTATTGCGACATAAGCTTTTTTTAAAGTCTACAAAAGTTATCACGTATTTCAAGTTTCTGATTTTCATCATTTATTATGTTCTTTAGTTTAGTATTTCCTCTGCAAATGACCTTACCTTCGTAATACTCTTCTAGTTGTGGGTCGAGTATTCCTTCAGCTCTCTTTAAAAGTGCCATGTACAAGATCTTATGTCACTGGTAAGGGGGAGATCCTTCCATAATTGTTTGGTTCCGTTTTACTTGCATTTTTGTGCAGTGAATGTATTAATGTCGGTGTCTATTCTGATGGTAAGCTGTTTCTTGTTCAAATTTCGTTAATAATTTCTATTACGTATAGAAAAGTGTTGTCACCAGTGTTTCCATAAATCAGCAATTATATCGTCTTCTCCCTGTGCTCATTAGATCCAGACTGGATTACGAATGTTATAGGCAGCCGCAAAACGCTCGGTAATTCTGCGCTGCCTCGCTTTTTCCACAGTCCAAACGAATGCATACACTCGTTGCAAAGGAAAGGCGGATGAAAATGAAAGTACGTGACTGGTAAAAGTGGGCTGTATTTAGACACTAGATTGTGAGACAGTTACAGATGCGTGCGCGCTGCTTGACGGTCACGGCTAGTCTCCTCTATCCACTGTATAAAAATGCAAGTTGTAACCTCCCCGCAAGAAAATTTGAAAGAATAAAAATGCAAAATGGAGCCAAATGTAACCTCCCTGCAAAATTAAAGAATAATAATGACCCATAAACCCACAATGATATTAATTAAATAATGAACCATGAACTGAATGTAACATCTCAACACAAATAATTAAACCTGATAAATTTTATAAGGGCAGCAGCGCTGACCTTCGGCCCTGTGAAATAATTAAACCTGAATAGAAAAACGAAAATTCTTACCTCAGTAAAAATGCATCTATATCTGCTCTCATTTTTCGGCACAGCTCCGTGCAATGCTGGCCTATATTTAATTCTGATTCTTGGAGGAAATGCATAGGAATTATTCTTTAAATTGAAATGAATGCTTTTTCTTCAAAAGATTTACTTTATAAAAGGTTATTATTGGGGCATCATTTTTTTGAACAAATTAATTACAATTACCATACATTACTAGATGTATGCAATGCTGCTTCATTACCTTCTATAACAATACTTATCGTCCACCACAATCCTGACCAGATTCGGAAGAACAGCACGCTGTCGACGCCTGGCGACGCCTGCTCAGTACAACCATCCACTCGCTACAACTACTGCCGACCGACTACTAATACTGCAGACAGAGTGCAACTACTGTTCCTGCCGACTCGCTACACGCAACTGCACCAGACTGCTACTACTATCCAACTGTCGACTCGCGCGGTCAAGCGCAGACTAGCAATGATAAAATACTCTCTGGTCAGAGATTCTGTCATGCCTCGCCATCGCTGGTAATGAATACATACGTGTTTCATAGCCCTCCACTGGGGGGGGGGCAAAAATTTGGCAGCGATGGTGAGTCATTTGGACTTGCCATGAGCAACAAATTTTTTCTTAACTAACTAACTTTACAATCACAGAATACACAGATATATAGGTGTAGAACATGAAGTAAATATAGTGCACATGCACTGAGTACAGAACATATCAGGTAATGACAAAATATATATACAATGAGTACAGAACATATCAGCAAATCACAAAAAATGTATATGCAATGAGTAGAAATCATGTTAACAAAATGACAAAAGTGCACATGCACTGTAGATCAGAACATATTTGCAAATCACAAAACTGCATAGACCATTAATACAAATCATGATAACAAAATGATTTTTTTTTATGTCACAAGAATTAGGATAGGAAAGGGAAGGACTGCGTCATGGTTGTAGCACTTTAGGCTGCAAGCAGCTGCACTGAAAGTCCATATCTTTCTACAGAAGCACAACACCAAGTGAGGCAATCTAAAGTTCTTTTCCCAGAAGTATTAATCAGCGTAGCCAAAACACTGAAATGCCGTAGTAATATTCCATGTTATCCTTTTGGTAGTACATTAGGTACACCAAACAGTGGGACCATAATAGCATCTTCATCGCTCATGGTGGTGGACAGCATGTCGTGTCAACACCACGTTCTTGTCTGTTACAACAACGTAGAATTAGTGCAAAAACCAAATATAGTGCTCCATGATCATGTGGATATACATGACAAACGGATATTGCAGTAATTCCAGGTAATTAGGTTAGAAGGTGAAGGACATTAAGTCACATACTAGTCTTCATTGAGAATTACACTAGTAATGGGTGGCACTCATTGCCCAGTTATTGAACATTTCTGTACCATGTATGTAGTATGACAGAATAATGTTCATGAGTAACTTTACAGAGAACATAGGCACTCATTGCCTAATTGCAAACCATCAGAAGTCATTTACAGAGAACATTGGCACTCATTGTCTAATTACAAACCATCAGAAGTCATCATAGTATTACAGAATAATATTTACATAATAATATTAATTAATTGTTTTTACAGAGAACATTGGCACTCATTGTCTAATTGCAAACCATCAGAAGTCATTTACAGAGAACATTGGCACTCATTGCCTAATTACAAACCATCAGAAGTCATCATAGTATTACTGAATAATGTTTACATAATAATATTCACGAATTGTTTTTACAGAGAACATTGGCACTCATTGCCTAATTGCAAACCATAATTGCAAACTATCAGAAGTCATTTACAGAGAACATTAGCACTCATTGCCTAATTACAAACCATCAGAAGTCATCATAGTATTACAGAATAATGCACATAATTAATCTAATTAAAGTAATCATTGCCATTCTTTTTTTTTTTTGCTAGCAGTTCATTGCGTTAGGTAATTACTGGGGAATGAAAATATTTGCTTTTAAATTATTGCTGCAAATGAAGATGTGTAACATCATTCGTCTTGAGTCAACTGTATCAAGATTATGAAACAAGTAGAGTATATGTAATCACATTCATAAATGACATGGGTTTAATGAACTACTGCTTCTAGCACATTAATTTCATAAATGATTTCCCCTGCAAAATATACAAAAATGGATTATTAAACTGAAAGAAGAAACGCATTTTATGCTGAAAAGTAGTGAACTTCGAATTAACAGGAAGTGAATGTGTATAAAAAATATGTGTGTTCCCTAGCTGTCCTTTCCAAAACCTTCAGTCATCCTACTATGCAATATAATACATACTGTCAAAACGAACTGCAACAAATACTTAAATAACTACATAGCATAAATATATAAACTTCAACATCATCCTCATCTGTAAAGAAAAAAACTTCATTATCCATCACTTCATTATCCATATTATCATAACTCCATTATTATCATCACCTGTAAAGAAAAAACTTCATTATTCATAGTAGCATATTCTTCATCATTATTCATCATCATTCATTATCATCTGCAAAAAAGTCACTTCATTATTCATTATACAATTATTCCTTATTTCTATCATATTTCATCACTAAAACTAAGATGTGAAGTTCTGTCTGACAGCCTGCATCAATCGCTTCGTATTCTGAAAGAAAAAATTAGTTAAGACTGCTATTCTACGATGTGTATAGTATATTCTTGTTAATGCTTGTTAATCCTGATCCATTTACTCTTCCTCATAAGGTTTTTGCATCTTCTTTCGTTTATTCCGTAGGTGAAATTCCATTTCTGTTTATTTCCTTTACACGTTATTTCTTTCTGAAAATGATGAACAAAGATTAATGTCTTGCATTTAAATCATATACCCATTAAATAAAAACTGGTTTATAGTAACATAATTGAGCATACAGCATTACCATGACAGAAAACGTAATATGTCAAAAAACATAGACAGTGTTCAGATGCAAAAAATGTACACAGAATATCACAATGCAGCAGCACAAAATGTAAAATAGTCACGATGTTGAGATATCATAAGGCAAAAATGTCACAGTCAACTGGTGTTTGCTATATCTTAACTATTTCATAGTGCATACAAACAAAACAGGAAAACAATCGTACATACATAAAAAATGATGACAAGAAATGTGACTTTCTTTGTGTTCAGCTTGTATGTTGTGTAGTTAATAGAGGCGAGAATTAAAGACTTTAATGGAGAGAGAATTTAATAAAATTAATATTTCATTAGATAAAATTGCATAATTATTCATAAGATACGTAAGTTTATCTGGAAAAATGTGCACAGTCTGATGTGTAACAACAAGAAGAGCGACCTGCTAACTTTACCTTGCCGGGCACTTGCCAAGAAAAATACGACAATCATCAGTAAGTATTCACATGAATATAATTGCATAAGTGGTCATAAAAATTAGGAAATGGCACTACAGCATGTTAAATCATAAAGTATCTTCATTCAATAAAAGGTTTAATGTTCGACGTGTACAACATTGGGGCGAGGAATACTGCGAATCCGATATGGACCTGCGTATAGAAGTTCAAATTTACTGCACCTACCTTTTATTTTGTTGGATAAATAGTGTGTATGTATTAATATCTTCTGTCCAACGTGACAGTCACGGCGTATACAAACCTGTTTTTGCTGTCGTCTCCGGCGCTCTGCGGCACGTTTGATGTTGTTCAGCGCAATGTCAATTATTTCATGGTGTCGTAGTCGACGAGATGTAGGAAATGTTACTAATTCTTTAATTTTTTTAGGTGTTTCAACGTTTTTCAGTATAACAGACGGAATGGGATAATGCTTGGCTTGAAATATGTCGTGCTGTTTGACTTGAAATTCATACATAAAGCCGGACATAGTACCAGGAATGTTGTCGAAAACTGGAGCTTGCTGTAAAAGAATTTTGTGTAGTTGCGTGTGTTCGTCGTCTGTATTTGAACTGCTTTGTTTAACTTTATCAGAAATCGTCTGTATAACGTCATACTCGGCTTCGTCTGGACTACAGTTAATTGTTTGTTCTTCCGCAGATAAAAGAGTGCTGAAATTCTAAAGCCAATTGTACATTTTCATCCTTCAACATTAAATAGGAATTTTGAAAATCAATAACTGCATCGTGTTGTACGAGAAAATTAGTACCTAAAATAACGTCTGTTGTCAATAAAGGAACAATCCAAAAATTTGAGTGAAATGTGTGACCTGCAATGCAAAATGATAAATGTGTCTGTAATTTAACTTCTACTCCTTTACTCGATACTGCTCCTTTCACTTTCGTTTTGCCTAATGGTAATGTAGGATAGGTATTTTCTTTGTTACACTCGTTGAAAGTTTCTTCATTTATTACTGACATAGGTGATCCAGAATCGATTACTGCTGAAAATTTCGATGAACCAATTTTAATTTCGATGACAGGGTGTGAAATGGTTTTTTTGAACAACTGGTCTTTCCTGCAAAAGAGTGTCTCGGATGTCGTCAAAAGTAATAACATTTTCGTAAACAACATTCCGCGTGTCAAAGGTAGTGCTTGTGTTACTGGAAGATGCGACTTGTACAGTATCTAGTCAAATTCTATCTGACGTGCTATTATTTTCGGGAGGGTGCTGTGGCATTTCCACTATTTGAACTGTTCTGTTATTTCTTCCAGACGTATTACGCTCTGGATGATACCTACTGTCTGGTTCATTCATGATAATATGTTCCTGTGGATGATTTTGCTGTTCGTAAGATCGACTGTTATTAAATGTACGTTGAAAATTGTGCTCATTAATTTTACGTCTGTCGTGATAGTCATTTCTATATGGTGCATTCCGATAGGAATTGAAATATTGTGTTTTCTGTACGTAGTTATTTCCTTGCTGGCGTTCGTTACTATTTATTGTAACTGGGACTATACGTGCACGCGGCGAAACATTAAAGTTTGGTTGACCTTGTGCATTACATTGCTGGTTAGGTATGCTAACTGGCTAACTTTCATGCTGTTGCGGAGAAAAACCTCTATTGTTACAAAAATGCGTTTGCTGTTGCTTAAAATTTTGTACATATTGATGATTAAAATTTTCTCTGATATTAAAATTTTCGTAGTTGTCATTTCTGGAGCGTTTAATGAAAACTGTCACTTTCGGTAAAAACTTGTCTTATCGGGTTTTCTTTAGTCATTTTTCTTAATTCTAGGTAGAGCAATAGTTAAAGAGCTGTTTTGATAGATATAAAGGATAGTAGAAGAGAAGGCACCAGTGCAGAAAACTAAAGATGAAACAGCACTACTACAGCTCGGGGCCCTATGCACGCTATGGCACATATTCATTAAAGCGTAATGAATCCCCTGAGGTCTATTATGCGCTGCAAATATATTTCAGCTTTTGTGTTACAGGCAATGGCGGTAAAAATTCAGAAATAAATTGCTGTATCCATGCTAATTGTTGTTTCTTCATTACAGGCAATGCTATTGAAAGTACAAAAATAAATTGTCGTATACAGTTCAAATCGTGTATCTGTGCTCTGTCATTATTAAATACTTTAAATTTTCTCACGGATAGAAAATGCTTATAATCAAAATTATCGTCTCTGTATGACGGAACAGGTTCAGGATTGTATGGGAATCTATTTGACTGTGACTGTTCGGAATCTAACTCACGTACTCTCTGTAGGTTACCGAAATTATACTGGCTATGTGATTGTGAGAAATGTTCGGAATGTGCTGTACCTTGTGACGTGTTAAACGTTGAAATATTTTTCATCTGTGTTACTTCTTGCTGTAAGGTTGACAACTTTCTACGTAATGTGTTATTAGACGAATCGATTCATTGATTGTCTGCTGTAAATTTTGAAATTCAGGTGTTTGATTAAACAAAATCGGTGCAGTATCATCTGATTTGCTGTCATTATTACTTTCAATAACATCAATACGACTGGCCAATTCATCATATTTTTCAGTCAGTATTTTTACCTGATCATCGTTTTTAGTGTCAGAAGCATTAATCTGTTTTTGTAATTTACTTGTGGTTTCGTTCAATTTTTTAACGTTGGCTTTGATGACATCGGAATCCCGTGTTAGTTCTAATTGTTCGAGTCTGTCTGTCACTGTCTGAAAGTCTGCTGTGTGCGTGTCTGTTTTCAATTTAAGATCGGAAATTTCATCACGCAATTCGGTGTTCAACTGTTTGATGGTATTAATTTCGTCTGACACTGTAGCAATATTGTTGTCTACGTATGTTTTTGCTTTCGCAAACAATTTACGTTTGTCTTCCTGTCTCTGTGCGGTGATTGTTTCCATGACTTGTCGTTTTACTTTATTTTGTTCCTGTATGAATTTACGGAAACGCGTTTCACTGTTTTTTAGGTGGTGATTAAAGCGTTCGTCAATTTGGGTGTTCTGTTGGTCGAATTTCGCGTCTATTTTTGTATCCAGTGTGCGCGAAAGTTCTGCTGTCATCAATTTAAACTCGTCGCGTAACCGTGTTGCTTTTTCAGAGCATTGTTTACCGACTGCACTAATTTCGTCTCTAAGTGATTCTGTTGTAGCTGTTTGCATATCCCTTAATTCTTGAGCAACAGATCTAATTTCCTCACCACTTTTCCTAGCACAAGCCTCAATTTCCACACGTAATTGTTCCTTAGTATCATGACACTGCGCGGCAACGGCTGTAATCTGTTCACTAAGCTCTCTGGAATTGTTGTCTAATTTTTCATTAAGGTTGTCATGTTTTTCATTAAGTTGTTTGATCTGTTCACTAAGCTGTTTGGAATTGTTGTCTAGTTTTTCATTAAAGTGTTGTTTGAGATCTTCACTAAGTTGTTTGTGATTATTGTCTTGTCTTTCATTCTGTTGTTTGAAATTTTCATTCTGTTGTTTGGAATGTTCATTAAGTAGTTGTTTAACATTTTCGTTATTTTGTTGAAATAATGCCATAATTTGATCCAAAGTAACATTACCTACTCTATTCTCTGTACAGTGTCATGGTGTATCTGCAATGTCACGTTTTGTGTATCCATTTGGATATTCTGCGATTCTTGAAAATGTTTGCCAATCGGATGTGCACTGCCAGTCACTACACCAGAATCAAATAAATTTGTCGTACTCTGATTACACTGCTCATATTCATTAGAAAAATCTGTCCGTTCGTCACGTAAATTCTACAAACCGGGCGTGTTAAGCTGGGCAGCGCTCATTGCAACAGAACGCCCCTCGTGATCAATTGTCGTCAAATTAACAGAGGACACAGTTGAATTCGTTTGTTCATCATCAAGATAATAATCATTATGAGTGGTCGATACGCACTGATTGTCCGTAAATGGAGGATTGTCATCATTACACTGCGTGTCGCAAGTACTATCGGTCAAGTTGTTTAAGTCGGCTATTTCACTCATTATACTTCGCGATGTACTGTTAACAGTCTTTCGCGGCATTTTTACACAAATCACAATTATTCACAAATGAAACAAAGCCAATGCACAATCCAACAAACACAAATACAACAAAGAGCAACGAATTGCCGATGATCTGTGGAAGAAAGTGACAAAGTTAGTAAAAGCGTTGCGCCAAATGCTAATTATATTAAGTAAATAAGAGCAGATATGTGACTACTTATCAGAAGATTCACAAAGAAATACGATCCTGGTCCGGATGTCGCCAAATGTAACCTCCCCGCAAGAAAATTTGAAAGAATAAAAATGCAAAATGGAGCCAAATGTAACCTCCCTGCAAAATTAAAGAATAATAATGACCCATAAACCCACAATGATATTAATTAAATAATGAACCATGAACTGAATGTAACATCTCAACACAAATAATTAAACCTGATAAATTTTATAAGGGCAGCAGCGCTGACCTTCGGCCCTGTGAAATAATTAAACCTGAATAGAAAAACGAAAATTCTTACCTCAGTAAAAATGCATCTATATCTGCTCTCATTTTTCGGCACAGCTCCGTGCAATGCTGGCCTATATTTAATTCTGATTCTTGGAGGAAATGCATAGGAATTATTCTTTAAATTGAAATGAATGCTTTTTCTTCAAAAGAGTTACTTTATAAAAGGTTATTATTGGGGCATCATTTTTTTGAACAAATTAATTACAATTACCATACATTACTAGATGTACGCAATGCTGCTTCATTACCTTTTACAACAATAGTCATCGTCCACCACAATCCTGACCAGATTCGGAAGAACAGCACGCCGTCGACGCCTGGCGACGCCTGCTCAGTACAACCATCCACTCGCTACAACTACTGCCGACCGACTACTAATACTGCAGACAGAGTGCAACTACTGTTCCTTCCGACTCGCTACACGCAACTGCACCAGACTGCTACTACTATCCAACTCTCGACTCGCGCTGTCAAGCGCAGACTAGCAACAATAAAATACTCTCTGGTCAGAGATTCTGTCATGCCTCGCCATCGCTGGTAATGAATACATACGTGTTTCAAAGTAAAACTGAACCTAACAATTGTAGAAGGATATCCCTCTTACCAGTGACATAAAAGATCTTGTACATGGCACTTTTAAAGAGAGCTGAACGAATACTCGGCCCACAACTAGGAGAGTATGTATGGTGTGGACGGGCGGTCAGAAGAATTTCTTAGGCTACGGCCACACGAGCGTTTTTTCCACGCGCGTTTCTGCCAGAATTCACGCAACACGCGCGGCCACATGGCCGCCTCTCTCACGCGGCATGCATTTGGCATTTTATCCAATAAATGGAGAATTTTCCATCGTCCAATCGATGTTAACGTGGATGTGGCGGATATTATTGTTCAAGCACGTTGTGTACTTCACAATTTTGTGAGACAAAATGATGGTTACAATTTTGAAGATACACTGACTTGCACAATGGAGAGTATTCCGGCACATGGGACAAAAGGAACTGTCAGCGGCAAAAGTATCAGAGATCATTTTGCTGATTACTTCTGTTCCCCTCAACGATCTGTACCATAGCAAGATCATTATGCAAACTTCTTCAGATGAAGACTAATTTTTGTATTGGCTTGTTAACATTTTATTCATGTATAAATTTCATTGTACACTGTTTATAGCAATTAATAAAATATTTACTGTCTGTAACTACCTAGATCTGATTTTTGCTTGTTATCCATTCCATCCCATTTTTCTCCCAGAACGGTCGCTGTAACTGCTCGCCACGATTCTATTTTTCTTTCTCTAATTTTGTATTCAGGATCCCTTGTATTGTACAGACATGGATGTTTCTGCACTTACATAATAATGATTTCACTGTCCAGACGCCCCATTCTGGCACTTTATAAAATACAAGAAGACTGCTGCAATGACAACGAAGCGAGGACGGCAAAGTCTGTCCGTAAACTGAACAGCGAGCTGCCGAGCAGGGTTGCCAACCGTAGAACTGTTTTCCTCGTACATAAACAACTAAAATCTCGTACTTTGGCTTTCAAACCACGTACATTTATCATGCATTTGACATGTTATAAAACCAAAAGTAAGACATGTGTGGCTAATTCATTATGAAATACCTGCTTTTTATAATATCGCACCACGCATTGTTAGACTGCATATGTTCTTTATTATGAAATACCTATTGAAATACCGATCGAGGTGGCGCAGTGGTTAGACACTGGACTCGCATTCGGGAGGACGACGGTTCAATCCCGCGTCCGGCCATCCTGATTTAGGTTTTCCGTGATTTCCCTAAATCATTCCAGGCAAATGCCGGGATGGTTCCTCTGAAAGGACACGGCCGACTTCCTTCCCTAATCCGATGAGACCGATGACCGCGCTGTCTGGTCTCCTTCCCCAAAACAACCAACCAACCAACCTATTGAAATAATACCGCTCCACGCATTGTTGCATATGTTGGCATCGCTACGATTTCAGTTCGGTAATTGTCGGCAAGCGTCGGAGGAAAGGGCTGAGGTTCCGGAATCTGCCGCAGCGTGTCTCCCGCCCGTGTGGCCAGCGCCCAGCGTGAAAAACACGCAGAACGAATGCACCCGAGAGTGTTCGCTCAGCGTTTACGCCGAAGTTTGCGGGCCCGCGGCGTGCGAAAACGCCTCGTGTGGCCAGCCCCATTCAACACGCAGTGGTCCTATAATGTCGGCGTGAACGCCGGCAGAAACGCGCGTGAAAAAAACGCACGGGTGGCCGTAGCCTTGCCGTCAGCGTGTCAGGTTGCTGCCATTGTAGCACGTTGCACCAATACAGAACAGATGGGTACACTAATAATACACCAACAGCAAGCCGTTAGAGAAGTTGTACAGATTTCAATACCACTGTATACGCACCTGATGAGGAGTGATGAAATCCACATCAACAGATGCAATGCTGGTGAAAGGGCAAGGGCTACCCCTTCGTACAAGGAGGAAGATGCTCATGTTATGATACGTAGTAAAGAAACTATCACGTTCATTTTTGACACCATGTCACATTTCATAAATATCTATGTGCATAACGTCAGCATCCATATCAGGTCGACACAGAAACATCACTGAATTACTTTCAATGACAAAGAGCAATAATTATTGGATAAGGGATTAAAGCGTACTATGGAACCTTGATTTCACAATACTGTACAAAACAACTAATAACATCTGCAAAAGTAGCACTAGACTTAGCAAACCTACCTATAAAACAGCAGAATGAAGTCACTATCAAAACAGCAAACGCAACATAAAGAGGTCAGAATAAAGAAAAACTATAATACCTATTCAGATAAGACTACGCCAAATTAATGAAAAATTAACGAACAGCAGTGCCCTATCAAATAAATCAGACAATAGTCTAGTTAACATAGTCAAAAATGACTACACACAAAAAGTTAACGATTTCTTCAGTAGCAAGTGTATCACACAAATCAATAGAAAACCCACAAAGAAATTTGTAGCCCAAACCAAGAAAACCATAAAAGCATGTCATACAATGGTTACAGAATATGAAAAAAGCACATTTGTACCCATGAACCCTAGAACACCAAACCTCCACGGGCACCCTACGATTTGTCCCTATACATCCTGCAGCAGACAATGTTAATAGTCCCACATACTACATAAGCAAGAAATTAAACAACCTCCTAAATAAATTTTACACATACAAAAAAACATACAATAAGGAATTCTAGAACATTAACTGAAAATACATAAAAATAGCCCCAAGTGCAAGATTCGTATCTTTCTACATTACTAACCTATACAAGAACACCCCAATCGAGGAAACAGGTATCATAGAACAAACCTTACTCAGAGAAAAATCTCAATATAAGGCACTGCAGAAATTTTGCAACTAGCAGAACTTGTCTTACACTAAAATTAGAGTTTGATAGTAAAATAAGTACACAAAAGATGGAGTCGCGATGGGATGTAGCATTGCTGGGACAATAGCTGACATATTCCTTAAGAGCTAGGAAGAAAAATATTTTGAAACAAAAACGTAACTAATCAAACAAATCATGTAAAATTACAGATATATATAGACACTTTAATGCTGATAGAACGTAACCTTACTGACATAGGCGAAACACATTAATCAGTTACACCCCAAAATGAAATTTACCATAGAATACGAAACTAACAAAGCAATAACTTTCTCGACCTAACTATTAAGAACACTAACAACAAACATTGCTTCGAAATCCACTGAAAGCCTACCGCAACAGACTGTATTACCAGCGCACACTCATGTCATCCCAATGCCCACAAACTCGCACTCTTCCACACAATGCTTAACAGATCAATAAAATTACCATCAGAAGTCGAACCAGTTCAGACGGAAATAAAAATCTTAGAATACACAGCCCAGCAAAACGATTATCATCCCAAAATTGTAACACAATTATACTGCAGTAAAGCACAAGAAGAAAGGCACAATATACATAAAGAGGTTGTACAGAGTTTCAGGGAGAGCATAAGGGAACAATTGACAGGAATGGGGGAAAGCAATACAGTAGAAGAAGAATGGGTAGCTTTCAGAGATGAAGTAGTGAAGGCAGCAGAGGATCTAGTAGGTGATAAGACGAGGGCTAATAGAAATCCTTGGGTAACAGAAGAAATATTGAATTTAATTGATGAAAGGAGAAAATATAAAAATGCAGTAAATGAAGCAGGCAAAAAGGAATACAAACGTCTCAAAAATGTGATCGCCAGGAAGTGCAAAATGGCTAAGCAGGGATGGCTAGAGGACAAATGTAAGGATGTAGAGGTTTATCTCACTAGGGGTAAGATAGATACTGCCTGCAGGAAAATTAAAGAGACCTTTGGAGAAAAGAGAACCACTTGCATGAATATCAAGAGCTGAGATGGAAACCCAGTTCTAACCAAAGAAGGGAAAGCAAAAAGGTGGAAGGAGTATATAGAGGGTCTATACAAGGGCGATGTACTTCAGGACAATATTATGGAAATGGAGGAGGATATAGATGTAGGTGAAGATGAAATGGGAGATACGATACTGCGTGAAGAGTTTGACAGAGCACTGAAAGACCTGAGTCGAAACAAGGCCCCGGGAGTAGACAACATTCCATTAGAACTAATGACGGCCTTGGGAGAGCCAGTCCTGACAAAACTCTACCATCTGGTGAGCAAGATGTATGAGACAGGCGAAATACCCTCAGACTTAAAGAAGAATGTAATAATTCCAATCCCAAAGAAAGCAGGTGTTGACAGATGTGAAAATTACCGTACAAACAGTTTAATAAGTCACGGATGCAAAATACTAACGCGAATTCTTTACAGACGAATGAAAAAACTGGTAGAAGCCGACCTCGGGGAAGATCAGTTTGGATTCTGTAGAAATATTGGAACACGTGAGGCAATACTGACCCTACGACTTATCTTAGAATCTGGATTAAGGAAAGGCAAACCTACGTTTCTAGCATTTGTAGACAGAGAAAGCTTTTGATAATGTTGACTGGAATACTCTCTTTCAAATTCTGAAGGTGGAAGGGGTAAAGTACAGGGAGCGAAAGGCTATTTACAATTTGTACAGAAAGCAGATGGGAGTTATAAGAGTCGAGGGACATGAAAGGGAAGCAGTGGTTGGGAAGGGAGTGAGACAGGGTGTAGCCTATCCCCGATGTTATTCAATCCGTATATTAAGCAAGCAGTAAAGGAAACGAAAGAAAAATTCGGAGTAGGTATTAAAATCCATGGAGAAGAAATAAAAACTTTAAGGTTTGCCGATGACACTGTAATTCTGTCAGAGACAGCAAAGGACTTGGAAGAGCAGTTGAACGGAATGGACAGTGTCATGAAAGGAGGGTATAAGGTGAACATCAACAAAAGCAAAACGAGGATAATGGAATGTAGTCGAATGAAGTCGGGTGATGCTGAGGGAATTAGATTAGGAAATGAGACACTTAAAGTAGTAAAGGAGTTTTGCTATTTGGGGAGCAAAATGACTGATGATGGTCGAAGTAGAGAGGATATAAAATGTAGACTGGCAAAAATGGCAAGGAAAGCGTTTCTGAAGAAGAGAAATTTGTTAACATCGAGTATAGATTTAAGTGCCAGGAAGTCGTCTCTGAAAGTATTTGTATGGAGTGTAGCCATGTATGGAAGTGAAACATGGACGATAACTAATTTGGACAAGAAGAGAATAGAAGCTTTCGAAATGTGGTGCTGCAGAAGAATGCTGAAGATTAGATGGGTAGATCATATAACTATTGAGGAGGTATTGAATAGGATTGGGGAGAAGAGAAGTTTGTGGCACAACTTGACTAGAAGAAGGGATTGGTTGGTAGGACATTTTCTGAGGCATAATGGGATTACCAATTTAATATTGGAGGGTAGCGTGGAGGGTAACAATCGCAGAGGGAGACCAAGAGATGAATACACTAAACAGATTCAGAAGGATGTAGGTTGCAGTAGGTACTGGGAGATGAAGAAGCTTGCACAGGATAGCGTAGTATGGAGAGCTGTATCAAACCAGTCTCAGGACTGAAGACCACAACAACAACAACAACAGCATAAAGAAATAACTCTGAACATACACATAACGTAAAAGAAAAAAACAAAATAACCACAACCTATCTAGGAAACATCTCGAACAAAATTAAAAAATTATTCAACAAAACCGGCATCACCTTTGCATATCAAAACACACAAAGCCTCAAACACAAAATTCACAAATGCAGCTCGAAAATTCCCATACACAACAACCAAGGCATTTACAAAATTTCGTGTAACACATGCCACAAATTCTACATACGAAAAACCGGTAGAAACTTCAAAATTAGATTTAAAGAGCATAATAGAGAAAGTGAAAACAAATATCCACATTTTTCAGCATCTACAAACAGAAAAACACAGCGTAAAGCCTATAAACGAAGCACTAGAAATCCTCCATATTATGGAGAAGGTAACATTCAAGGACGTCCTTGAGAAAATAGGGATATATTCACATGCATACAGCAACAAATTTACAGAACGAACAAACCGACCTAAAATACAAACAGTACATAGAAAACTTTGTTCACATTATAAATAAAGAAAACGGATAAAGTAATAAATAAGAGACCCTAAATAAAGAAATCCATAGTAGCAGCGATAACAAGATGAAAAGCTTAAAACAGCATAACACCAACATAAACCATAGACAATAACAAAATTATTAAAAAAATGTGAGATAAAAGTCTCAAATGTGAGATAAAAGTCTCAAATAAAACTAAAGCTCCAGCCAAAAACATGCTTAGAACCGAACCTATAAAAATAATAAAAACAAATGAATTTCACATATCATTTATTTGTAATGGTAACTATGTAAACATATAATATTGCTTATCCACTGCCATCCAAACTGTTGGGAAAGCAGCATACATGGAAAGCACGTAAAATTAGCTGCACTTCTGCAGTGTACAATTAGGAGAAAGTACTAATTCTAAAAAAGACAGGACATGGCAACAACGATGTTACATGTAAGGGAAAAACACCCAACGATGTATTATAGCTTTTCTGATCATACTTACAGACAATTATATTAAGACCATCGCTTACTTATGTTTTTACAGAGCACCTGATGATGGCAATATGGCGAAATGGATTCATCGTGAATAATATATAATGAAAATAATTTACGGAGCAGTGTGGCTGGATATTATTCATAATAATCATGTCACTAAAAGACATATTTTGGACTCCGGGCTCCAAAGAACAAAAACAATTTCTGCATTTCTCCCGTCCACCCACAGGAAATAGAGACAAAACGCCATATGATTTCATTTCGGCACATAATGATTTGGGAGTTATGAGTGAAAATATCGTCTCGAATATACAGTGGCCTATCTGTCAGTGTGACTATTTCACCCTCAGGGTGCACATCTCATTCCAAACGATAGAGAGAAAGTGTTAACTTTTGGAGTGCATTGCAAAGGCAAATGGAGGGTGCAGGAAACTGGGCAATCTACGTATACACAGACGATTCAGAGAAGTCAGGAGAAACCAACACAAGATGCGCTCTGTTCAGTCCACAACTGGAGATAATGCAAACATTTAAATTACTGATAAATACCTCTGTTTAGCTGAAACCATTCCTGTTTCAAAGGCGTTACAATATTTTATGAATCAGAAGTACTAGCCTTTTGCAATAGTATCAGACTCTAAGCGTGTACTACAAGCGATATCCAACGCAAAAAGAACAAAAATCACCAATGAAGACCTACTGCAAATTCTCTTTCAGGGATCCGTGCCTCACTAGGTAAAATCAGAACCCTTATAGTCTTGCTTTGTTGTCCGTTCATGTATCTGTCTCACTTTAAAAACCTTTTCCTCAGGAATGGGTACACGTATCATATTGAAATTTGTGTCACATACTAACGTCTATGGTTTCACTGTTGTGTAAAAAAATTGAAGCTTCTAAGTCAATGCAATCAAACGATACGGCCATTTGTCACAGATTGTAATACTCACAGACTCACTCATCAATACCTACAGGATACTTACAGTCAGCCTGGAATCATGGAATGTGATAAAAAGGAAGGTTTCGCAGTACAACCAAAGGAAAAAATCCAAAAACTGTAAGTTTTTATTTACATCACACGGAAAAATATTTCTTTTGTCATTTGATATCCGACGTCAAACTTGGATTTTAAACAACCGGTAGTTCTGTATTCAGGCTGACTGAGTCGCAGTGGTTTGTCAAACATCAGGCAAGGAATGACTTTATCGCTCATATGACACGTTTCTAAATTTGTCCGTCATCAGATAGCCATGGGTCATTACTGCGCGTGGCTATGGCGTTTCAAATTGCTCGTGAAACAAATATTCGGAGACTATGAAACTTCCTGGCAGATTAAAACTGTGTGCCGGACCGAGTCTCGAACATCCCCCATGCTGTGGCTCAACCATGTCTCCTCAATATCCTTTCTACCAGGAGTGCTAGTTCTGCAAGTTTCGTAGAAGAGCTTCTGTGAAGTTTGGAAGGTAGGAGACGAGGAACTGGCAGAATTGAAGCTGTGGGGACGGGTCGTAAGTCGTGCTTGGGTAGCTCAGACGGTTGGAGACTTGCCCGCGAAAGGCAAAGGACCAGAGTTCGAGTCTCGGTCCGGCACACAGTTTTAATATGCCAGGAACTTTCATATCAACGCACACTCCGCTGCAGAGTGAAAATTTCATTCGGATACTACTCTGCTAATGGTTGAAACGCCATATCCGCGTGCAATAGTCAAAAAATGGTTCAAATAGCTCTGAACACTATGGGACTTAACTTCTGAGGTCATCAGTCCCCTAGAACTTAGAACGACTTAAACCTAACTAACCTAAGGACATCACACACACCCATGCCCGAAGCAGGATTCGAACCTGCGACCGTAGCGGTCGCGCGGTTCCAGACTGTAGCACCTAGAACCGATCGGCCATCCCGGCCGGCGTGCAATAGTCGCTCCTGGATATCTGATCATGGGAGACGTGAAACAAACATTCGCGGGCTACATGAAACGCCTTGTCTACGTGCAGTAAACGCTTCTGGATATATGATGATAGATAAATTCCGAAACGCGCCATATGAGCATTAAAGTCATTCCATGCCTGATGTCTGACTTTTACCAAAAGGTCGTCTGACTCCCGCATGACTTTGTCACATTTATTTCACTGAAATTAAAACGTTCCAGAAAATTTTAGAATCCCGAGACCGACAGTTGTCAGCATCAATGTCGATAACAGGCAAATATGGCCGATTTTCTCGACTCACTGAACGGATGAACTGTCTATATGCATAATTAAGTTTTTACGGAATCCTTAGTGGGCGATTCCTAACCGCACTTGCCCAATTTTTGTTGGTACCATGAATGGTTGAGAAAGCAGAAAAAAATTACATCTACGTGAATGAAATCCCACGCCCTGAAAAAGCAGGTTAACGTCACAGCAGATTGGAAGCAACGGGACAACTCTATACATAAAGCTCCCCTTCGCTTGATATGGACAGCTCATTCTCAGAAGAGTGTTCGACTCCTGGCAGGATGAATGGACGCAGAGAGCACTGCACAGAGGACGTGACAAAGTACAAATGCAACCAAGAATTCCAAAAAGACCTTCGTTGGAGAACGTTTGTGGACCCCGACAAGTGATATCTACATAAAGCAGAATAAGACTCATCCGCCGGACGTTCCCAGAGCACTTACGTCGATTCCGTATAAACCAGACACGTGCCTAAGAGTGTGATGGTACTACTCTTGGAGATACGAATCAAATATTATTTCAAATGGTTCAAATGGCTCTGAGCATTATGGGACTTAGCAGCTGTGGTCATCAGTCCCCTAGAACTTAGAACTACTTAAACCTAACCTAAGGACATCACACACATCCATGCCCGAGGCAGGATTCGAACCTGCGACCGTAGCAGTCGCGCGGTTCCGGACTGCGCGCCTAGAACCGCTAGACCACCGCGGCCGGCAAATATTATTTCATTACCGGTAATGTCAAGAAGTAACGAACAGGTTTTTATTATATGTCATTAAGAATAAAATAGCACAACCAATGTCGGTTAAGTCTTTGTTATATGAACCTAACATAATGACATACAACCGCAAAATCGAATTTACATGCAATAGTCATATCAAAATATAAAGGTTGGTGTTAAACTATAATTAGCATTAAAGGGTAACCTACACCAAAAGAAGCGAATGTTGAGTGTACAAAGTATTTATTATTATGCAGAATGACTATGGTGTATAACTAAAGACAAAAAAAAAAAATAAAGTGATATCTCTTAATGCAGCTACCAACTATCCGCCGGCATTGGTATTACTGGGTCACAGAAAAACAAATCTATTCGCCTGAAATCAGGCTGGGGAGGGCTATACAGTTAAACAATGTGCACATTCCTTAAAGCTATAACAACTGTGTTAATTTACAGAAATTCCCGACTTTAAAACACAGTTATTTTGAAATATAACTTACCTTTGCGTTTAGTTGTCAGCTACTTCAAATTAAAAGTGCACATTGATGTAGTTTATTCCTTATTTACACAAGTAATAGTCAGTTTTACAACTGACTTAATTCTTCTTCCAGTTTATACTGCTACTTACTTCCAGCCCAAGGAGGAGGAGGAGGAGATTAGTGTTTCACGTCCCGTCGACAACGAGGTCATTAGAGACGGAGCGCAAGCTCGGGGGAGGGAAGGATGGGGAAGGAAATCGGCCTTGCCCTTTCAAAGGAACCATCCCGGCATTTGCCTGAAGCGATTTAGGGAAATCACGGAAAACCTAAATCAGGATGGCCAGTGACGGGATTGAACCGTCGTCCTCCCGAATGCGAGTCCAGTGTGTCCAGCCCAAGGAACAATTAACTTTTGTTACTACAGTCGGTCTGAGTTCTTACGACACGAATCTGTTAACGCATATCAGCAAATATGTACATTCCATTCCCTTAGCTACTATGTGAATAACATTTACCTATTAGCATTACTTCTCCATACAAGAACTATGTCTAGCTAGCAACTACACATCAATAATCACCACTGCAGCAGCATTTACAGAAGTTGTTCATTCATATCTACTTATGTATTTTCATGGTATGCATGAGCAAGCGCCACTATGGGAATATCGGTGTGTGGCATGGGTCAGTTAAGTTAGGTGTAAGGAGAAAAGCAAGCTGCCAGATACTTGCATAGCTATGTACATTCGCTCAGGTTCGAAGCTTTCTCCACTTAATCGATTTTGACAGAAGGTGCGTGACATCTATAGTAACATTTAGCCAGCCAAATGTTGTGGTGTATGTATTATGTGCTGAGCTATTACATGTTTATGACAGTATAGTATATTGTAGGAATCCAAGTTTATATTCAGTGTCGGATGAGTATAGACTACGTACATATTCGGTGACTAAAGTGACAGCACATTGTAAAGCACGTCAGCTGTTTACAGGCTCCACGAACTTTCATCATGAAACTTTCCCCAACAGTCAGGAAACAAATGTGATGATTGATCAGTTTTAGAAGCAGAGAGAGAGAGAGATTTAGAACCTTTGTAACGCTTTAATTTTTTGGTAAAAAGTTTATATTGTACGCCGTTTTTGAAATTATGTCGTCTCGTTCAGATAAGATATACATGAAACTTTCTGGCAGATTAAAACTGTGTGCCGGACCGAGACTCGAACTCGGATCTTTGCTTGGGTAGCTCAGTTGGTAGAGCACTTGCCCGCGTAAGGCAAAGACCCGAGTTCGAGTCTCGGTCCGGCACACAGTTTTAATCTGCCAGAAAGTTTCATATCAGCGCACACTCCGCTGCAGAGTGAAAATCTCATTCTGGAACATCCCCCAGGCTGTGGCTAAGCCATGTCTCCGCAATATCCTTTCTTTCAGGAGTGCTAGTTCTGCAAGGTTCGCAGGAGAGCTTCTGTAAAGTTTGGAAGATAGGAGATGAGGTACTGGCAGAAGTGAAGCTGTGGGGATGGGGCGTGAGTCGTGCTTGGGTAGCTCAGTTGGTAGAGCACTTGCCCGCGTAAGGCAAAGACCCGAGTTCGAGTCTCGGTCCGGATTGGATTGGATTGGATTGTTTGGGGGAGGAGACCAGACAGCGAGGTCATCGGTCTCATCGGATTGGGGAAGGAAGTCGGCCGTGCCCTTTCAAAGGAACCATTCCGGCATTTGCCTAGAGCGATTTAGGGAAATCACGGAAAACCTAAATCAGGATGGCCGGACGCGGGATTGAACCGTCGTCCTCCCGAATGCGAGTCCAGTGTGATAGCCACTGCGCCACCTCGCTCGGTACCGTCTCGGTCCGGCACACAGTTTTAATCTGCCAGGAAGTTTCGTATCAGCGCACACTCCGCTGCAGAGTGAAAATCTCACCTTGGAAGATATACATTTTTTTCTAGGTATTTTCTTCTTGAGATGAATAGAAAAAACACTCTTGCAACGTTCGGGTACCTCATTAGTAGCCTGCCTGCTTAGCTGGGTGGTAACGTGCTCGCCTCCCATTCAAGCTGACCCGGATTCGATTTCCGGCCGGGTTGGAGATTATCTCCCCTCGGGGACTGGGTGGTGTGTTGTCCTCATAATCATTTCATTCTCATCACCGGCACGCAAGTCGCCCAATGTGGCGTCGACTGAAGATTTGTTACCCGTATGTTCGATTAGCATGCAAGTATTATGGAAATCTTCGTAAACACAAATGATACTCCCTGGAGTGAAGACGATGTTCTTTTCAGGGGGCGCTATTGAGGAAATTTAGAGAACTGCGCTTGAGACCGGCTACGGAACGACCCCACTGTTGCCATCATACGTTTAGCATAAGACACGACGACAGAGATAAGGACTCTTACGGAGGCTTATAGGTACCCTCCGCCGTACATCGTACAGTGACTTGCGCAGCATTTATATAGATAAACGAGTAGAGCAGGTCGTTTCTCCCTTAATTTGCACACCAATCGTTTACTTAACTTCAACATTTTGCCTGGACGTTCCGTTATCTTTTCCGTTGGCAGTTTTTCTCCTCTCTCCATATCATCTTCAATAAATTTAATGAAGTTAACAACAATTAGTTGCGGTTGCCCAAAAGGCATCTCACGCCATCACTTTGCACACAAACAGTGCGAGATGACAAATACGCTACAACTGCAACGAAATGTAGGAAGAGCTGGAGGGGTTGGCAGCTGACCCTCAACAGCAAGAGAAAGAGCGATTGTTGTATGATTATACGGTTTCAAAACAGTCGCTTCCAAATGGAAGTATGCATACGGAGCGATCTGAAATGGAATGACAACATAAAACTATCGGCGAGTAAAGCAGATTCCGGACTGAGAGTCACTGGAAGAATTCTCAGAAAGTGTGGTCCACCCCAGAAAGGAGTAGCATACGAAATCCTTGTCCGATCGACACTTGCATATTTCACGACTGCCTAGGACCTGTATCAGAAAAAGCTGTTCGAAGAAATATGGCCTGCGCTGTGGCCGAGCGGTTCTATGCGCTTCGGTCTGGAACCGCGCTGCTGCTGCGGTCGCAGGTTCGAATCCTGCCTCGGGCATGGATGTGTGTGATGTCCGTATGTTAGTTAGGTTTAAGTAGTTCTAAGTCTAGGGACTGCTGACCTCAGATGTTAAGTACCGTAGTGCTTAGAGCCGTTTTTATTTATTTATTATTTTTTTGAAGAAATACGAAATGGAGAAAACAGCAGCGCGTTACGTCATAGGTTCTTTTCAAAAATGGTTCAAATGGATCTAAGTACTATGGAACTTAACATCTGAAATCACTGGTCTAGACTTAGAACTACTTTAACCTAACTAACCTAAGGACATCACGCACATCCATGCCAGAGGCAAGATTCGAACCTGCGACCGTAGAAGCAGCGCGGTTCCGGACTGAAGCACCTAGAACCGCTATAGGTTCTTTTACTAAGCACGGAAGCATGACAGAGATACTCGTCCAACTCGAACGGCGGACTCGACAAGGGAGGAGTCGTAAAGTTCCGAGAGCATACGTTCCTAGCTAAATAGTTCGTAGCCTCAACCAATAACAAAATATTTTGAAAGCATTATCAGCGATCTTATATTAATATGATAATTAAAAACAGTCTTGATCGCAAATTTCTTTTGATTGGAGTGACTGCTCAAGTCAGTTCAGCGTCGTGGGTCGGCGTAGCTTGCTCCATGGAAGTCTAGAGTCCGAAGATGATCCTTCAGGATTGAAACTGGTCATTCCGATTGAAAGAAATTTGCCATCAAGACAGTTTTTTAAGTAGCAAGCAATAGTGTGCTTCCAGTTAAATATATCTAGAGAAGAGACCGTGAAGTTTAATAGATAGATTCGCGCCCGTTCACAGAATTAACAACAAATTTTCCTTCTGCGCACCATTCGCGACTGGAACAGGAAAGGAGTACGCAAAGTACCCTCTAGAACACACCATAAGATGGCTTCCTGAGTATAGATGAAGATGTAGAACACGGAGCACTTTGACCTGGAACGTAGCTGTGCCCAGTCATGGAACAGAGTTAACTCCTGTTGCGGCTGGGGTCTACGTTTCGCTTCGTCGAGTAATACTAGGATGTATTGTAGAGTAAACGAGATCTTGAGCTGATACGATAACACCGTTCCTGCCACGGCAGTACGGGGGGGGGGGGGGGGGGGGACCTGGAGCGATGACGACACCGACGACTGAGATAATCATCTGCAGCAGAACAGACGCAAAGCTACAGCGGAGTGCTGCCCACACTGATACTACAAGTGGCTGTAGCTGAAGCTACGTTCCCGGCACGCTCGACCTTCGTCTCCTGGGTCCAAGTGCCTGTATATTTCGCGTCCGTTTTTCTTTAAGGAAATGCGCCGTTTATTCGACACTGGAATCGTAGTTGAGTCCACGTAGTATTTGTTGTTTATCGCTCAGTGACATTTAGCGTTATCAGTTGGCTGTCCCGCTGAAGTTCCACCGCATCGGAAGCTGTCGGCGTCCGCAGTTCCAGTCAGTTCTCAACGCCAGACAAGTAAGCACCATTCTAATACTCAGTATGTAGTTATTTTATCCACTATTTTAATTGCAGATTAGGCACTTTCTAAAATGCAGCTACCACTTTGCTAAGTTTATGAGACGGTACGACGAAGAGGCAAATTAATTTTTTGAAGTGCAGCAACGCAGATACAGGCACAATGACATCATTTTTATACTTAAGTCAAATATGTGCTTCGATATTCAAACTAACGACATGAAACCATCCATCCCCTTCAACAACTCTACAAGTCGTTTTCTGTCTCCGGCAGAATTACAATGTCGTCGGAAAATTACAAAGTTTTTATTTCTTCTCTCTGAACATTAGTTCTCGTTTCAAATTTCTCCTTAGCTTCCTTCTCAATTCGCTCAGTGCACAGATTACATAAGTGGGGATAGGCCACAACCCTGTCTCACTATCTTGTCAGTTACCGCCTTCCTTTCATGCCCTTCGACTCTTACAACTGCTGTCTGGTTTCTACACAAGCTTTAACTTGCCGATCCCTGTTTTTCACTCATGCTATCTTCAGAATTTCAAAGCTTGTATTCCAACTAACATCGTCAAAAACTTTCTCTAAATCTACTAAGGTTATACACGTAGATTTGCCTTTGTTCAGCCTATCTTCTAAGATAAGTCATAGGGTCTGTATTGGGTCGTGAATTCCTACATTTCTCCGAAACCCAAACTCATCTTCTCAGTTCGGCTTATATCATTTTTCTCATTTTTATGTAACTAATTTGCGTCAGTATTTTGCAACTATGACTTATTAAACTATTGGGTAGTTAGTATTAAGACCTCTCAGCACCTGTCAGGAATCATGACATTGTTCTTGAAGTCAAGGGGACTTCTCCTGCCTCATTTGTTTTGTGTAACAGGTGCAATAGTTTTGTCACAGGATGTCAAGGATGTCATAATTCTAAGGGAATGTCGTCAACTCCCGGGCCCTTGTTTCGAATTAGCTTTTTCAGTGTCCTGGCAACTTCTTCTGCCAGTATCAATTTCCCATCTTATTCTCATCTACTTCCTCTTCCAATTCTATAACTTTGTCTTCAAGTTTGTTTCCCTTATTATATGGTCTCTATAGAGGATGTAAACCTACCACAGTGGTGTAGGGGATGTCGAGACAAACTATTTGACATAAGACACTTGTAGTTTATCAAGCAGGGAAACAACCTCGAAGTGTTATTTTATCTAAAACTGACATGGTGAGACGGTGGCTGTGTACAATTAATGTAGGTTGATTCTTACAAAGACCTACATTAACCTCGAAGTGATCCACAAAAGTTACCTACGCTATTTTTAAGATCTTCTCACCCTCTTATGACATCAGCTTTCGTTAAGGTTAATACGTTAACCTCTCCCGTGAGGGTAATGAATGGAAAAGACCCTTGATGACATTATGCAAAAACAAATTACACTTACAATCCGATATAAAATTAAGCCTTATCAGCACAAGCAATCGTAATAAGGCCAGAGAAATAAAATTTGAGGGTTAATTTTTTATGCTGAAAGTCACCAAACTGTGAGGTAGGATTTACACAAACACTCATTTCACAATTTGTAAGTGCACGACTAGACCAGTGACGTAAAAATGCGCGCATGCGCTGCAGTTTAGGTTCAGAATCGTTCAAATGGCTCTAAGCACTATGGGACTTAACGTCTGAGGTCATCAGTCCCCTAGACTTAGAACTACTTAAACCTAACTAACCCAAGGACATCACACACATCCATGCCCGAGGCAGGATTCGAACCTGCGACCGCAGCAGCAGCGCGGTTCCGGACTGAAGCACCTAGAACCACTCGTCCACAGACGCCGGCTGCAGTTTAGATGGATTTTGTATACTAATTTGAGAATGCTGAAGATTAGATGGGTAGATCACATAACTAATGAGGAGGTATTGAATAGAATTGGGGAGAAGAGGAGCTTGTGGCACAACTTGACTAGAAGAAGGGATCGGTTGGTAGGACATGTTCTGAGACATCGAGGGATCACCAATTTAGTATTGGAGGGCAGCGTGGAAGGTAAAAATCGTAGAGGGAGACACTAAGCAGACTCAGAAGGATGTACGCTGCAGTAGGTACTGGGAGATGAAGAAGCTTGCACAGGATAGAGTAGCATGGAGAGCTGCATCAAACCAGTCTCAGGACTGAAAACCACAACACAACAATTTGAGGTTGGTTCCTGGCTTGACAGACCACAAGTGTCTTGTATCAAATTGTCCTTCTCAACTTCCCCTACACCGCTGTAGTACTCTGTAAACAATTTCGTCACTTGGATTTAATACTTACCCTCTTATGCAAGGCTATCTACTGGGTCTCGTCTTTCTGCCTATTTGATCGTCTGCTGGCTTCACTATTTCACTTATTAAAGCTAACTATCCGATTCCAATTGTATTGATTTTCCCTTGTTTCATCCAACTTTTTCCGACTGTTCCTCTGGAAAATCTCAACAATTTCCGGCTATTTCAATTTATCCGGATCTCATCTGCTAAATTTCCTACCTTTCTACAATTTCTTGTTTTAAACTACAGCTTATAGCCAATAAATTATAGTCACAGCCAACATCTGCTCCTGGAACTGTCTTACAATTTTAAAGTCTGATTTCGAAATGGCTGTCTTACCATTATACATTGCTCAAAAGAATTAGGAGAACATGAGTTTGGGCGTCTGCCATATTCGATTGAGCAATAATTGAGGACGGGTCATGCTGCCGAATTACACCTTTATCTTTCACAAATTAAGTACACAACAAGCTTTCAGTACACCCTCGATTGTTTAGGTAAAGCGAACTGAAATGTACGACAGTTGGAAGCAATCGTTAATCCCGTCATCCTGGGTGCTTGGACTTTGAAAGATCCAGTAACGAATATGACTTCCGTGGGCGTTCATTACTGCACGACATCTACGTGGCACCCTCTGTATAAGTCTACCGAGGTCAGCCGGTAGTATCCATTCACGTTCCTGAATGAGAGTCCATGAGAGATCTTGGAGAGTCCGTGGTGGAAAGGGACAACGACGAGCACGTCTGTCAGGCATGTCCCACATAAGCATGATGGACTTTAGGTGTGGACTCTCCGCTGGCCGTTCCATTATTTCAATGTTCAGGCTTCGCAAGACATAGGCCCTGGCTTTAGGAGTTCAGGGACAGCATCGTATGCAGCAGCAATGACATGGTCCACTTGGATGTGCTGGCTGGCGGAAAGGCGACCATGAACAATGACAAGATCCTATGGCTGTCAAAATTAAAGCCTTCCCACAACATTACAGAACGATGAAAATCTGTCAACATTCCGAACAACGTTTGGCAGGTACCGCTCATCCTGCTCTCCTCACACAAACTTGGCCATCACCTTGCGTCAGAGGATATCGGTACTAGTCTGTGAATAACACTTTTCGCCAGTGACGAAGTTGCCAGTTGACGTGGGAACGGAAGACCTAAAGGCGAGCGTTGTTGTCGCATCAAGCGGGGTACTCGAAAAGGACGTCTGGGTCGTAAGGTCGTTTCTCGTAACCTGCAACCTGTTCATTACCTAATCGGACACAGCGGCTGCAGTGGCCCTTGTGAGATCTTCTTGCAATGCTCTGGCGGTATCAGTATGAGACCGCAACGCGGAGATGGCTAAATACTGGTCTTCACGTGGGGTTTTAATGCGTCGGTGACTTTGTACAACTCACCTTCTGTACTGACCTGTCTCCCTGTAGCGAGTCCACAACGCAAAGCGAGTCCACAACCTAAGGATGACACACGGAGAGGCATTGGCACCTGCAGTAACACGAGCGAAAGTCCATGCTTTTAGGATCAAACAGGCTGCCCTTGCAACTTGCACTGCATTAATATTCGCATTGCATGTATATGGTTGAATTTCACGTCCACAAATGACAACAGCCATCTGTGTGCCTTGTTAGAAAACACCGAGACACTAGTACTCACTCCCTTCTCAGTGGTCACCTGACATTATAATGCGTAACACAGCCAATAGATGGTGAATGATTTTAATTGTTACCTACATTGAAAGCGAAGATCTCAAGCCATGCAATAAGACCACACCTGAGTCAAAAGAGATTTTACGCTGGTACACGTGTTTCCTTAATTCTTTTGGACAGTGTATGATCTATCTGAAACTTTCCGGTGTCTCCAGGTCAGATTCACGTTGACAAACGTCTTCCGATAAGTCATTTGAACAGTATATAATCTGTGTAGAACTTTCCGGTGTCTTCAGGTCTCTTCCTTTTACTTCTACTTCTTTCGTGGTTCTTAAACCTAGTATTCACAATGATTAAATTATGCTCTGCAGAATTCTGCCAGCTGGCTTGACCTTTAATCCTGCTCCCCCAGTCCAAGTTCTCCTTTTCGTCCTTACCCCACTATAGAGTGCCAGCCCCCAGCATTGCACCAAGAAAAGGCGGTTGCTGTTTACAAAACAAATATTTCTGTGCTTGCTGCGGATGGCGGCCACGCAAACAAACTTATCATCATAATGGATGGTGGCTCTGTATCTGCCTTGGTTACGATAATGCGTTCACTGTGCTGTTCGTAGGAGCTTAATCGCATTCCTGTTTCCTTACTTATTATCAGCCCTACTCCTGCGTTACCCTTATTTGATTTTGTGTTGGTAATCTTGCCCTCAGTTGACCACAAGTTCTGCTCACACTGCCACCACACATCACTAATTCCTACTACATCTAATCTTAACCTATTCATCTCTCCTTCTAAATTCTCTCCGCTACCCAGCCAGTTACGGTATATAATATTCTACGTCCCGACCCGAAGAACGCTAGTTTTTTATCCCCTGACGACAACATCCTCTTGAGTAGTCCCTTCCCGGAGATCCGAGTGGGGGACTCCTTTACCTCCGGGATATTTTACCCAGGAGGATCCCATCATCATTAAACCACACCGTAGAGCTGCACGTCCGCGGGAAATATAATGACTCCAGTTTCCTCTAGCTTTCAGCCATTCCCGGTGTCAACATGGTAAGACCATGGGAGGATAATGTTACAACGCCAGATCAATCATCTAGACTGTTGCCCTGGCAACAGAAAAGACTACTGCCCCCTCAGGAACCATATGTTTGTCTGGTCTCTTCAAAGATACTGGTCTGATATGGATGCCACTGAGAGAGGCAGAGGCATAAAAGCTACCCGACGTCAGCAAGGTCCTTGGTTCGTGGCGGCATGTCTTTTTATCACAATATAAACATGTTGTTATATCTCGTGACGGTAGCAACCCTGGGTAAGGGTTTCATTTGTTTTGTTTACTAGTTTAAGGTGACAGACGAATTTCGTGATGGTCTGACTGATCGAAACCGGTCATTTAATGAAAAAAAATTGGGATCAAAGGATGTTCTGGATTCCACGATGTTAGGCGTATAATCGATGTTACTTCGGCATTATCCAATCACTTGCAGCTCCCAAAAGCATTCCATTATGGACGAAGCATTTGTCTGCATCTAACGGTAACGAAATCAGTGGGCACTGCAGCTCTCTGTGACGGAACAGTTTCGTATTTTTTGGTTGTCTGCAAACAGTAAACGCAATTGTGCTTCTCTTACGCAGCAAAGACACAGCGACCGCGGTGGTTTCACACGTTTATACCGGACTGGCCACAGCCTGTCGTATAGGGGCACAATTTCCTGCAGTCACTCAGGTATTTCATTATTAATTCACGACCTTCTTGGAGTTTCGTGGTGCTTCCCGTTTTGTTACAATGCTTTTGAGTGGCAAGTTAAGAATTAGTTTCAGCGAAATTCATCTGTACAAAATGTTTGTTGCTCAGCCTTGTTTATAAATTGACAATAGTCAATTCAAAATTACTCTCACAAGGACCTCCATAACACCTAGCGAATGTCTTCTACTTCAGGGTCTTATCTCACTTGAGTCCTTCAGTGCTCTGTCAAAATTTTTTTCTCGAAGTCTTATCTTCATTCACCTTGTATTCCCTTTCTACAATATTGTCTTTAAGGGCGTTTCCTAGGTATGGTTTTTCTATAAATTTCTTGCACCTTTCAGTCTTTCCCTCTTTGCTTAGTACTGACTTGACAACTGAGCTCGATATATTAACACAGGTTCTTTTCTTCCATTGTCTCTTTAATTTTCCTATACACGACAATTATTTGACCCATAGCACGCATGCTTCTACAGCTTCGCGGTTATACTCAGGCTGTTCCTGCTTAAACGTTTTGCACTTTCTATCAGTCTCATTTTTTAGACGTCTGTGTTCCATTTTCCCCTTCCTCATTTGCTGTATTCTTGTATTGTCTCCCCTCTACAACCATTGCTCATGGTTCTGAAAAGCAAACCTTTATTTAACTACTCTCCAATATCCGTATACTGGCTGCATGAATTACTGATATCACAAGCCATATCCTGTGCCACATGACTTTTTTCAGCGATATGATCACGAAGGAACTGTTTTATTACCCAGTTCGCAGGACCGGCGGAAACTGTATCATTCGCTTTATATGCGTCATTTGGGTCAACTAATGGCTCTGAGCACTATGGGACTTAACAGCTGAGGTCATCAGTCCCCTAGAACTTAGAACTACTTAAACCTAACTAACCTACGGACATCACACACATCCATGCCCGAGGCAGGATTCGAACCTGCGACCGTAGCGGTCGCGCGGTTCCAGACTGAAGCACCTGAACCGCTCGGCCACTTCGGCCGGCTTGGGTCAACTGAAACGATTGTTTCCACACCGTTATTAGAGTTTCTGACATGGGAAACGCTGGAGTCAGATAAATCACAAACTGCACTATTTTCGACACTGTCCACCACATTGCCGTGTGCTTAGGGCCTCCCGTCGGGTAGACCGTTCACCTGGTGCAAGTCTTTCCAGTTGACGCCACTTCTTCGGCGACTTGCGTGTCGATGGGGATGAAATGATGATAAGGACATCACAACACCCAGTTCCTGGGCGGAGAAAATCACCGACTCAGCCGGGAATCGAACCCGGGCCGTTTGGTATAACATTCTCTCGCGCTGACCACTCAGCTACCAGGGGCGGACTTCGCCACATTATTACACTCTGCTGTTGCTAGACTAGAGCTCGAGCTGGGAAATACTACAGCTGGCCCGGTTCTCGGATAGTGTATGTCACCTATGACGTCGTCGATGACGTCATCAATGAGTTTTCCCCACCCCACTTCAACCACTTTTGCTCTGGCAAAGGTCAATTGCCCCATGTACAAAATAGCTTAAGTTGAAATATTGGTGGAAAATGAGAAAAAATAGCCTGACTGCACTGGTGTGGATGTAGGGTTGCTGTCCTAAGTATGAACTGTTGGGAAATTAAAAATGGTGCGCTTCCATGCTGGTTAACTTATTCACTGGGACAGAAAATCTGTAACTATGGAATAACAGTGTAGTCTTGCTATGACGTAAGGATACAAGATGGCGACGCAGGGTGGCCGACATGGATAAAATATGGCGGATACAAGATGGCCGACCTGAAATTCTGGTGCAGTCTTAGTATGACGTCATAACCCAAGACTGGAATTACTGGCGCGGTCTTGCTATGGCGTCAGATTACAACATGGTAATGCAAGGTGGCCAACCTGGAATAGTGGGGGAGGAAATCCAAGGCTCTGGATAACCGGGCAGGCTTAATGGCGTCAGAGTTTTGTGTACAGGTGCAAACCTGTCCGCTGACATGTTTCTCTCGGCTACTATTCACTCAGAGATGCAGCCGCCAGGGTAGCTGAGAATGCTAATGCGCTGCTTCCTGGATTCGGGTAGGCGGGCCGGCCCCGTATCGAATCCGCCCAGCGGACTGACAACAAGGGCCAGTATGTCAGCCAGCCTGGATGTGGTTTTTAGGCAGTTTCCCACATCCCGCTAGATGAATACTGGGGTGGTCTCCACGTTACACCTCAGTTGCACGACTCAGACATTTGAAAAAGTTCGCACTATTCCATGGCTTACACTAGATGCAAACAGCTCGGGTGTGTGATGTCCTTAGGTTAGTTAGGTTTAAGTGGTTCTAAGTTCCAGGGGACTGATGACCTCAGAAGTTAAGTCCCATAGTGCTCAAAGACATTTGAACCATTTTGTTCAGCTATTTATTTGTGTGGAAGGTAAATATTTTGTTCTGAAGATTAGGTCACCAGCTCCATACGTGCCTCCAACGTTTACAGTTTTACAGGAAGTGTCATAGCTATTAAAAGTTGACAAGCACAAATTTTCAGAACCGTCTGTATGATGTTAGGAATCTATATGGGCCTAGGAGAAATTATTTAATATTTATTTGTCCATTGTAAAACCATTTTATATTAGAAGATTTATCTATTTAAATAGTTATGTTCTGCTTTTTAGTCTTGCGTGTGTGAAATTTCTCAACTGATTTAAAACATTTTGATGAGATTACAACAGAGATTTGTGTAAATTTCAGGATTATTTCAATTCTCTTCAACTGAGTTAACCAATGTATTGTTTCCTCATAGGCATACCTCGCGAAAAAGCTGCGAATTCAAAAATTAGAGAAAATCGAGCACATTTACCAGCAAGCGTTCTTAACTGGGAAACATTCGCTACTGGTACAAGAAAACAGGGGAATAGCATTGGTACACCAGGTACTTACTCTCGGCCACACACCAGAAGAGAAGGAGAGCTAACATGGCATGTCATCCAGTTCTGAGTTAAATTGACAGTTTCAACTCTATAGCTAATCGAGAAGTTAGTTTAAAATCAATTGCAACGTTTGTAACGAACAGTTAGACCCTCTACCACACATCAGACTCGAAAGCGAGTTAATATTGCAGTCTCATCCAACTCTTACACAAATTACCTACTCTCCGCCACACACCAGAATAGAAAGTGACTACATATTGCATTATCATCCAGTTGTGGGTTAAGTTGAAAACTTCAAGTCTTTAGCTTATAGGGTAGCTAGTTTAAAACCAACTGCAAAAATTGTACCGAACAAACGGACAGACAGACCGAAAAACAAAGTTCCCTCCACCACACATCAAACTCGAAAGCGAGTTAATATTACAGTGTCATCCAGTTCTGAGGTATGCTGAAAGTTTCAAGCCTCTAGCTTATCAGGAAGGTAGTTCGAAATCGCTTGCAAAATTTCTACCGAAAAAAAAAAAACATACAAGAAAACCGACCTAAGGTAAATATGTTCAAAAGTGATTATTTATTTATAAATGCACAAATCTACAGTGCAGCACCAGATATTAAACTTTTAAAACCAACAAAAAACTGTAAGTACACATTTTGAATATAATTTAGTTTTAGAAACATACTTTTCATTCAAATCTTTTGAAATAATATACTTTATTTGTCTCTAAAAAGTTATCAAGCCTAGTCACGGTTCATGTATAACCGAAAAGGCTGAAAAAGATGTAAGTAAAATCACTCAAGTGAGTGAGTGGAAACATTCATATAACGGTCGCAACCGATGGAGACAGGTTTCAGTCGGTTGTCACACACCGAGTAAAGGCACTCAAACCAACACCATCTAGAGTCTAGACCAAGCAACTGCAAGGTGACATCACAGCTAAGAGGCTCTCGAAATATAAAAGCAAGTTTTGGGTTGATATTTGAATGAGGCTAGTTAACATGGAAAACACAACTATTTACGCTGAAACGAGACAAAAACAATTAAAAACATTGAAATGCTGTGTAATTCATTTCATATTATAGTTTATAAGCGCATTTGTAAAAAACAGATGGTCACATCTTTGAAAAAATGCGTGATTTTCGTGAGAGTGAACTGCTCGGAACATTTGAAGCATTTTTAAATGTGCAGACGTTGTTTGGCAAAACATTAACACATTTCCAAATAAAAAATTTTATATAAAAACGTCGAGGCATGCGGATCAGTGGTAATACTTACTAACAACCTTGTTCATTACTACCATAATTTTTTTCTGTCTCGTCTGATGCCCAGATGATGAACACATTTCAGATTCGTGCCACTGACAGTTGGTTCGAATCTGTTCAGTGACTTTATCTTACTTTATTGGTTATGTAACATGATATTTGAGAAGCAGACGAATGTGGCTACTTCTGCGACGTTGCCAGCAGACGTATAACACGGAGGGCTACGATTCGTCATTTACGTATGGCAGTCAGCAGTTCAATTAGTGTAGCAGCGAAATGAAGTGATAACGTTTAGCTTTTACAGCAAAATTGGAACTGATTTCGAAAGAAGCTACCATTTTAGAAACTGAGCACTTTATAACCATGCGGGCAAGGCATTTTTACAGTAAACGCTCTGTCATTGCCTTAATAATAGCTGAAGTAGATAGTTCGCAACGTGAAAGCTAGGAGTAGCGGTGGGCATGGAAAGACATTCTTGGAATAAAAAAAAAAATTACTTTACTAGCTCAGTATTATATGTTAACGGCAATTATTCAGGGTATTTCATCGAAACGACAAGAAAAAGTAAAGTGAATTTAGCATCATGAAGCAGTCCCCCACCCACAAATCTGTTATGACAAAAGGGTTGCCAAACAATGCCTATGACGTTGCAAAGTCTCGACTATGCTACTGACAAGAAGAGTGCAGCTGGAAGTACCTGGAAGAGTGTAGCTGGAATCCTTCATGTTTGGAAGTGGACGCTTAGCACAGTGTGAGGCAATGTGCTCTCCAAATTTCATATATTCTTTATTTTCGATTCGCCGGACGGAGCAGCTTGCAACTAAAACCATCTAATTATATAAGAAATTCCAGCTGTGAAAACGTATTCTCCTGTTACTAGCGCAGGTACTGTATGGCAACTCTGTTATCATGACAGTGATTTGTGAGTGTGGGACATTTAACCTGTTAAATTCACTTGACTGTTTCTTGTCTACTCCATGAAATATTGAGAATAATTCCTTTAAGATATCACATTGAGTTAGCAATGATTCCAAATAGGTCGTTTTATTCATAAGCTATGTCTACTCTCATCTTTCCCACTGCGAGTTATTTATCTCAGCTTCGATTGTGGCAATGAACGGGTGTTCACTGCTGCAATGCCTTGCCTGCATAGTTGTAAAGTGTTCATTTTTTAAAACGGTATTGCTCATTGTCATAAGTAAATGAATCGTAGTTCTCCTTATTATATGTCTGTTGGCAGCCTAGCAGAAGTAGTCGTAGTCGCCTCCTTCGCGAATACCAACACACATCAACAACAAAACAAGATAAAGTCTCTGACCAGGTTCGAACCAACTGCCAGTGGCACGAATCTGAATTTTGTTCATCATCTGGGGATCAAACAAAACGGGAAAGATTATGTTAATACGCATTACCTATGGTAGATCTGGAGGTGAAAAACATACGACAGTCCACAAATGCAAATTTGCATATTTTTTTCTGTTTTGTGTCCGCTTCAGAACGTTTGCTACCGGTGCACACGACCAGTATTTCTGGAAGAATGGAATCCTGAATTTGTCGGCA
Source organism: Schistocerca nitens (assembly GCF_023898315.1). Taxonomy (NCBI): domain Eukaryota; kingdom Metazoa; phylum Arthropoda; class Insecta; order Orthoptera; family Acrididae; genus Schistocerca; species Schistocerca nitens. Next base: position 600,734,797 of record NC_064619.1, on the reverse strand, counting down.
CTCAGAAACGCACATTTACCTGGGCGTCCCCGTTTTCAGGGCAATAGAACAAAACAAATAAGAAAAGACAAGAGGAGGCCGATGACACAGGCAGAACTGTGCAACAATTTCTGTTGATTTAACATCGTGACAACATATGAATTCACTTCGTAGTATATTACTCAAGAAACGAAGATGCATGTATGGACTCTGCCACAGCTGCAGACAGCTACGAATATGTGACCAGCTGCTGGTTATAGCTGTAAATGGAAGGCTATGTTTGATAATTTCGTTCTGCTGGAGTTATTCCACAGGATTAATTAGGGGTTTCTTCTTGCTTTTTTTACATTGCTACATAAACTACCATGGAAATCTCGGATAATCAAGCCCATGTTTCACTTGTGACCTTCGATTTCGAATACAATTCATGAGCTTTTTGGAAACGTCGATCCAACAGTCCGTGGAAGCAGGAATATTGGCCTGATTTACGAATATCAAGCAGCAAAACACAAAAAAGTCGCTGGAAAGATTCTAAGGAACCATCAGTGGCATGGATTAGGTTTCTTTTGATCATGTACGATCCAAACAAGAAGGGAACATTACAAAAGCAACGACCAGCTGGTTAGCATGCATTGTCTATATAGATCTCAAGGTGAAAAGCGTATGAAGGCGCAGAATTGCAAATTGCCCACATCTACAGTTAAGTTTTTATCCTAATGAACATAATTTTCAGTTCTTTACTCTTATGAATTCTCAAAAGAATTGACTACTTTGTGGTATCGAATAATTAGTTAATTCCGCCCACATCGACACTCTTCAGCATTTGCATGGTAATCATGAAATTCTGTTTGTATGTGGCACAAGACAGCACGTAGACACAGACGATTTCGAGGTGCAAAGTGTTTGATACCTTAGTGTTTCGTGACTTGTGGAGCAAGGTTGATTTCCAATCACTTTTTATGTCAATGAAATAAACTTTCGGTGTAAACTGTCAATGTAAGTGTCTTCTTCATTTGTATTTTGGGGAAACTGTAATCGTGATGGAAAATTGTATATCTCAATATATCGCATGCCATATGCATCCTGAGTGGAAGCTAATAATACTAGCTTTTCTACAGCTGTGCTGAAGTCATATAACAACGACATTAAAAGCCCTCTTGAAAGATAACACTGTTTGGACTATATAAAAATGATTGAGAATGCATGCAAAATTTAGCTTTCTAACAACATTTATTTTCCCAAAACAAAGACAGACATAAATAATGTAAGCAACTTTTGATTGTAAGCCATAAACAACTAACAGTTGGTTTCTACATCTACATCTACATCTATACTCCGCGAGCCACCTTACGGTGTGTGGCGGAGGGTACTTATTGTACCACTATCTGATCCCCCCTTCCCTGTTCCATTCACGAATTGTGCGTGGGAAGAACGACTGCTTGTAAGTCTCCGTATTTGCTCTAATTTCTCGGATCTTTTCGTTGTGATCATTACGCGAGATATATGTGGGCGGTAGTAATATGTTGCCCATCTCTTCCCGGAATGTGCTCTCTCGTAATTTCGATAATAAACCTCTCCGTATTGCGTAACGCCTTTCTTGAAGTGTCCGCCACTGGAGCTTGTTCAGCATCTCCGTAACGCTCTCGCGCTGACTAAATGTCCCCATGACGAATCGCGCTGCTTTTCGCTGGATCATGTCTATCTCTTCTATTAATCCAACCTGGTAAGGGTCCCATACTGATGAGCAATACTCAAGAATCGGACGAACAAGCGTTTTGTAAGTTACTTCTTTCGTCGATGAGTCACATTTTCTTAGAATTCTTCCTATGAATCTCAACCTGGCGCCTGCTTTTCCCACTATTTGTTTTATGTGATCATTCCACTTCAGATCGCTCCGGATAGTAACTCCTAAGTATTTTACGGTCGTTACCGCTTCCAATGATTTACCACCTATGGCATAATCGTACTGGAATGGATTTCTGCCCCTATGTATGCGCATTATATTACATTTATCTACGTTTAGGGAAAGCTGCCAGCTGTCGCACCATTCATTAATCATCTGCAGGTCTTCCTGGAGTACGTACGAGTCTTCTGATGTTGCTACTTTCTTGTAGACAACCGTGTCATCTGCAAATAGCCTCACGGAGCTACCGATGTTGTCAAATAAGTCATTTATGTATATTGTAAACAATAAAGGTCCTATCACGCTTCCTTGCGGTACTCCCGAAATTACCTCTACATCTGCAGATTTTGAACCGTTAAGAATGACATGTTGTGTTCTTTCTTCTAGGAAATCCTGAATCCAATCACAAACCTGGTCCGATATTCCGTAAGCTCGTATTTTTTTCACTAAACGTAAGTGCGGAACCGTATCAAATGCCTTCCTGAAGTCCAGGAATACGGCATCAATCTGCTCGCCAGTGTCTACGGCACTGTGAATTTCTTGGACAAATAGGGCGAGCTGAGTTTCACATGATCTCTGTTTGCGGAATCCATGTTGGTTATGATGAAGGAGATTTGTATTATCTAAGAACGTCATAATACGAGAACACAAAACATGTTCCATTATTCTACAACAGATTGACGTAAGCGAAATAGGCCTATAATTATTCGCATCTGATTTATGACCCTTCTTGAAAACCGCAGCGGACAAGGATCCTCGGTGGCAGAAGTGAGTCAAGTACTCTGGCCCTAAAAATGTGGTTAACGCAATCTGAATTGATCTGACGCTGACCAGGCTTTGAGAATCTACGGAATTTTCTCAATATTGATGCAGCTGAGAGCAATTGGCGATTGAGATCTGTACACTCTGACAAGGCCGGAGCGGCAGCACGTTACCCAGTTTGCTTCGTGCGGCGATGTAGCTTGCAGCTGGCGAGATGTGTGCGGCGGAGGCGAGACGTGGAGGCAGCACCTGTGAATCGATCGCAGCCACGAAAGAAATCAAAAATCTCACGGTCTAGTGATCAGGCAGACGGATCGCAATGAACTCTCTACCAGAGCCCTGAAATCATGGTAGATTTCAGTCTGTGACACACCCATTCCAAGGACCAATTTGGATCACTTTCACGACAGAGCGCACAAGTACACCAAATGCCAAGATTGGTAGACCAAAAATGAATACCTGTGCCCTCGGCAAACGAGTAGTCCGAGATGTTTGAAGTAACGCTGTCTGTAAAATGGTTCAAATGGCTCTGAGCACTATTGGACTTAACTTCTGAGGTCATCAGTCCCCTGGAACTTAGAACTACTTAAACCTAACTAACAACAAGCGAACAGACACAATCTTTAAGATCTTTATCTAAATCCCCTGCGCCCTTCAGACTGCTAGTCCTAGCTATGAGGTGTAGCGCCTAGAACCGCTCCGCCACCCCGGCCAGCACACTGTCTGTACAATAAGAACTTCACCACAGGCTCCTCAGTCTAAACCACTCACAAGTGAAGTCAGTCTCAGGACAGGTCCCAAGCACCAACCATGCATGCCAGAGCATCGACCAGAAGTCCCCTCACCAGACCGAAATCCAGTACCCAAGAGCCTCACACCTCTTCAGAAAAAAATCCTCTTTCCCACGAAGTGCACGAACGGCACCGCCTTCTCGCCATCTTAAGCCGATCATAGGGCTTCGGAGGCGCTAAATCTCCCCTCCCACACGACAGCACAAACTCATGTTGAACCAGAGGAAGAGCTGAAAACCAGTGTCTCTGGAAAAAGAAGAAACCGCCAATTACTGGCTTTTTTTAAGTTTTCACGGAGGGGCAAGATGTTTTTCTCCAAAGTCGCATCGTTTCTCATGGCAAAAAGCGAACAGATACAATCTTTAAGATATTTATGTAAATCCTCTGTGCCCTTCAGACTGATAGTCCTAGCTATGAGGTGTAATAAAGATTATGTCTCTAAACACTTCTCAGATGCCGGAGTTTCTTATACAACCGAGGCAGCCGATGGAAGTGGGTCACAGACCTATTTGCAGTATCAATGAACACGAAAACTTGTGAATTTTTATTACACATGGCTCTGCACACAATGCCCAGTTTATGACACCACTTTGTAGACGTGTCCCTTCAGTCCGTCGCCCCCAGCCCAGCCTTTGGCAGGCGCCAATGCAGGTATAGCAACATTGTTCTGCTGGAGACCTGTCTTGACAAGGGGTTGCTCTGTCTGCCCTGTATGGCTGTGGGCCCGTCCAGTAAGATTTACATGAACGATGGGCTCGCCGCCAATTGCTTCCAACTCCCAACATGCCACTTCTACAAGCTAAGAACCACAAAAATACCTCATACTTTTAGCGCCCTACCAGGCTCCATCAACATGTGCCCAAGCCATTAACTTTCTAGAGTCTTGGTCGAGGTGTATCAGGTTGTAATAAAATCTTTAATAATTTTTCATATACGAAAAATAGGTGAGGGAGTAACTTGTCCTCTCTTACCCTTTCACACCAGATAGCTTAAAAACTGAAGAATTCTAGATTAAATCTAATTGAATGCCTTAAATATAGATAGCCTGAAAGACGACATTAGAAAGTATCAGGAGGTACTGCTGAATAGAAATCTGAGAGTCCATATAAGACAAGCATGACAGACATTTCCTTACATAGCTGCCATTAGCACATGTAAGAATTCGCAACATCATTGTAAATATTTGGCAATTCTCTGATAGTGCATTTACTTCTGTGTGTGTGTGTCCTGAATTGTTGCTCTAAATTCACTTGGTATTTCATTTCCACATCGATGACATGGTATAAAACCCTCATGTAAGATGAAAAACAGAGAAAGAAAATTTTCTGTTTGGGCTCCAGGAATGCCATGCTTCACATAAGTAATGACTTTTTTATCTCTAACGTGGCGTTATGAGGTTCAGCGGCACTATTGCGATGGGTGAAATCTGCTAGAAATCTGCACAGGTTACTGTGGCCGATGCGCAGTGACCAATTCTGCCCAAAGCTCTGGGTGAGTTTACTCATTTGTTCAAGAAGGGGAGGCCCACTGTGTTTGCCCCCTTTCGGCCGATCGGCGCCCTGCAGTCTTTCTCAAACGACTTTACAGAAACTAGTTGGTGAAAAAAATTCATTTTTGCATTGCTTATAGCTTTATATATCAGGTTCATGATGATGTGACCGTCATTTCGTTAATGGTCATAGTTATTGTGATATTTACAAGGAGAGTAAGTCGAAAACGTTTGCAATGAAAAATAAGGATCGCTGTGATTTTGCGGTTGGTGCATATTTCATAATATATTGCTGCATATGAAATTTAGCTAACATACCGAACTTTTTCTTAGACTTGGTTCAGGGTCTCAATCTGTCACCAATCTCGAGAAAATTGATCTGATGTAGCACATTCATTTACGATGGCACCACACCAGCGATCAAACCAGAGTGAAATATCCGCAACATTCCTCATATTTTATAAACGATTTGAGATATCGAAAAGAGATTTTAGCATATGATAGCGCACAAGGAGGAGAGAATTTTGCGTATCGTTGTTATGTAAAACTTCATTATTTGCTGTATTGTTCCACTAACCACAGACTTTTTTAATGAAAGAATTTAATTTTTATGGGCAATCGATAGGTGGTGAAACGAGAAACGCTATGGATTTTGGAATAAAGTAAGTGAAGACATCACACGTTTATTTTTGTACCGAAGATGTGCTTTTTCATAAGCTACTGAACTTATTTTTCCTCAGGTCCTCACTTAACAAACTTAATAAGCCACTGTCTCAGAATTCTCTCGCAATTGTCTCTGCACAAAATGTTAGTGAGGTGACATTTTGTAAACTCGGCTGTGTTTCGGCAAAAGAAGCAAATTTTAATACGGAAACGAGAGAATGTGTGGATTTTATTCAAAACTTCCCATTCATAGCGCTTCTCAGAAAGTGACAAATGGTTAAGAAGCCAAGCGAAAATAAAGCGCTGCATTCTCAGCGTAATATTTTCTAGATACTAACCGAAACAGAGGAGACAGATCTTTTTGAATAGTCACCATCCAAGTGTAGGTGTGGAAGGGCTCCAGTTAATATCTATAAAAGAAAATTCAGCTTCAGTTTAGAATGGCATTTCCCCTCCAGCGCTCCGCATTTCCCCTACACTGCCTGCTCGTAACCCCTACCATTACCGCTCTCCCCACGCATGCCCTGCCGACTGCTCATCTACCAGCCACGGTATTTTGCACGGACTCTACACGTGCGCTGCCCAGTCTCTATGTGGCTGTTATTTGTGTGCTGCTTGTTCGGTTCTGTATTTTACTCGTATGTCTTTGGAATGCTGAGAGAGAACTGACAAGATTGTGATTAGTAATGGAGTAATGAGATATTCATCAATGAGCTTCTAGAAGGTGCAAGCAAGGATGTAATGACATTAATGGCACTTGTCTTACGATGCAAGCACGTTGTGAGATGTTAGTTGCAATCGAGTTTCAGACCAGGACTCTCAAGGTTCTTATTTTACGTTTTATTTAATGTAGCTGCAAATAATTAGAAGAAATTCTTTAACAAAATCTGAAGGAAACCTTTGCATGTTAAGATTTCTTACAAGCCTGGCGCAGTAATCTGTGTTAAAGGTCATATATGTCCGTTTTACGACTACCGATCTACATCACTATACATCGACTCGACCGTCAACGATTTGAATTTGAAATGGTTCAAATGGCTCTGAGCACTATGGGACTCAACTGCTGAGGTCATTAGTCCCCTAGAACTTAGAACTAGTTAAACCTAACTAACCTAAGGGCATCACAAACAACCATGCCCGAGGCAGGAGTCGAACCTGCGACCGTAGCGGTCTTGCGGTTCCAGACTGCAGCGCCTTTAACCGCACGGCCACTTCGGCCGGCTTTGAATTTGAGTTTCGTTCGTTCCACAGGACCCATATAACAGGATGAATAGTTAAGAACTGAACATACCTATCAATGCGAGATCCTTATAATAGGCAGAGAATCCAAAGAGATTCTTGTCGTATTTAAAATTCGTATGCTAACTGCAAGACACAGTCAGTGCCTTCTCTGCGCCATAGGAATGGAAATACTGTCAATGGCAGTGGTGCTGAAGCGGCAGAGTTCCTAATCAAAACCTCCCAATAATTCATCACCGAAGAAGACGAAGTAAATATTCCAGAATTCGAATCAAGAACAGCTGCCAACATGAGTAACTTAGGAGTAGATATCCTTGGAGTAGTGAAACAACTTAAATCACTTAATAAACACAAGTCTTCCGGTGCAGACCGTATACCAGTTACGTTTCATTCTGAGTACGCTGATGCAGTAGCTCCATACTTAACAACCATATACAGGGTGTTTCAAAAATGACCGGTATATTTGAAACGGCAATAAAAACTAAACGAGCAGCGATAGAAATACATCGTTTGTTGCAATATGCTTGGGACCACAGTACATTTTCAGGCAGACAAACTTTCGAAATTACAGTAGTTACAATTTTCAACAACAGATGGCGCTGCGGTCTGGGAAACTCTATAGTACGATATTTTCCACATATCCACCATGCGTAGCAATAATATGGCGTAGTCTCTGAATGAAATTACCCGAAACCTTTGACAACGTGTCTGGCGGAATGGCTTCACATGCAGATGAGATGTACTGCTTCAGCTGTTCAATTGTTTCTGGATTCTGGCGGTACACCTGGTCTTTCAAGTGTCCCCACAGAAAGAAGTCACAGGGGTTCATGTCTGGCGAATAGGGAGGCCAATCCACGCCGCCTCCTGTATGTTTCGGATAGCCCAAAGCAATCACACGATCATCGAAATATTCATTCAGGAAATTAAAGACGTCGGCCGTGCGATGTGGCCGGGCACTATCTTGCATAAACCACGAGTTGTTCGCAGTGTCGTCTAAGGCAGTTTGTACCGCCACAAATTCACGAAGAATGTCCAGATAGCGTGATGCAGTAATCGTTTCGGATCTGAAAAATGGGCCAATGATTCCTTTGGAAGACATGGCGGCCCAGACCAGTACTTTTTGAGGATGCAGGGACGATGGGACTGCAACATGGGGCTTTTCGGTTCCCCATATGCGCCAGTTCTGTTTATTGACGAAGCCGTCCAGGTAAAAATAAGCTTCGTCAGTAAGCCAAATGCTGCCCACAAGCATATCGCCGTCATCAATCCTGTGCACTATATCGTTAGCTAATGTCTCTCGTGCAGCAATGGTAGCGGCGCTGAGGGGTTGCCGCGTTTGAATTTTGTATGGATAGAGGTGTAAACTCTGGCGCATGAGACGATACGTGGACGTTGGCGTCATTTGGACCGCAGCTACAACACTGCGAACGGAAACCCGAGGCCACTGTTGGATCACCTGCTGCACTAGCTGCGCGTTGCCCTCTGTGGTTGCCGTACGCGGTCGCCCTACCTTTCCAGCACGTTCATCCGTCACGTTCCCAGTCCGTTGAAATTTTTCAAACAGATCCTTTATTGTATCGCTTTTCGGTCCTTTGGTTACATTAAACCTCCGTTGAAAACTTCGTCTTGTTGCAACAACACTGTGTTCTAGGCGGTGGAATTCCAACACCAGAAAAATCCTCTGTTCTAAGGAATAAACCATGTTGTCTACAGCACACTTGCACGTTGTGAACAGCACACGCTTACAGCAGAAAGACGACGTACAGAATGGCGCACCCACAGACTGCGTTGTCTTCTATATCTTTCACATCACTTGCAGCGCCATCTGTTGTTGAAAATTGTAACTACTGTAATTTCGAAAGTTTGTCCGCCTGGAAATGTACTGTTGCCCCAAGCATATTGCAACAAACGGTGTATTTCTATCGCTGCTCGTTTAGTTTTTATTGCCGTTTCAAATATACCGGTCATTTTTGAAACACCCTGTACGACCGCTCGCTTGACGAAAGATCCCTACCCAAAGACAGAAAAGCTGCACAGGTCACACCAAGAGTCAAGAAAGGCAACAGGAGTAATCCACAAGATTACAGGCTCATGTCATCAACGTCGATATGCAGCAAGATTTTGGAACAATATTGTGTTCGAACATTATGAATTACGTAGAAAAGGGCGGTCTATTGACACACAGTCAACATGGATGTGAGAAAACATCGTTCTTGTGAAACACACTTACACGAAGTGTCGAGTGCTTTCGTCAGGGAATTGCAAACTGATTCCATTTTTTCTAGATCTCAAGGTGGCTCTCAACACCGTAGCTTACAAGCAGCTTGTGATCAAATTGCGTGCTTATGGAATATCGTGATTTCCGGCGCTCCCCAAGGTAGTGTTACAGGCCCTCTGCTATTCCTTATCTATATAAAAGATTTAGGAGACAATCTGAGCAGCGGTCTTATGTTATTTGCAGATAACGCTATCGTTTACCGCCTAGTAAAGTCATCAGAAGATCAACGATTTAGAAAAGATACCTGTAAGGTGTGAAAATTGGCAATTGGTATAATGAAAAGTGTGAGGTCATCCACGTGAGTGCCACAACGAATCCGTTAAATTCAGCTAAATACCTAGGAATTAAACTACGAACAACTTGCATTGGAAAGACCACACAGAAAATGTTGTGGGGAGGCAAGCCAAAGTTTGTTTTATTGGCAAAACGCTTAGCTGACGCAACAGATCTACTAAAGAGACTGGAGACTGCCTACACTACATGTGTCCGTCCTCTTTTGGAGTACTGATGCGCTGTGTGCGATCCTCAACGGATAGGGTTAACGGAGTACATCTAGAAAGCTCAAAGAAGGGCAGCACGTCCTTTACTATCGACAAATAGGGGAGAGAGTGTCGCCGGTATGATATAGGATTTGGTGTGGACGTAATTAAAAGAAAGGCGCTTCTCGTTGCGGCGGGATCTCCTCACGAAATTTCAATCACTAACTTTCTCCTCCGACTGGGAAAATATTATGTTGACGCCAATAAATTTATGGAAATCAGAGCTCGCGCAGAAAGATATAGGTGTTCATCTTTTCCGCGCGCTGTTTGAGAGTGTAATAACAGAGAATTATTGTGAAGTTGGTTCGATGAACCGTCTGCCTGCCACTTAAGTGCGATTTGCAAAGTATCCATGTAGATCATAGTCCCTCACTAACAGTAATCAGACACACCTGCGGACTTCTGCTGACACCAGCGTTAGCAAATTCCTTCCACTGTGGGTAGCTTCAAAAATCGGTAATTTTGTTTGTTGAAATCTAATTGAATACCTTCAATATTGATTTCGATCAGCGTTATGTTCCCCGTCAATCCATTTATGACCTCAAAATGCGTTGCCATAAAGCATGCACGGCAAGGTGTTCACAGTTTGCTGCATACATTTATCGTAAGAAATCGAACAAGGACAGTAAAACACATTACACTGCAGTTACTCGATATTGCTTCACGGAAAGATACGAATTCTTGAGGGAAAAAAATCATGAAGCATCGCTTCTAGAAAGAAAATAAACGAGACATACAGGGTGGTCCATTGATACTGACCGTGCCAAATATCTCACGAAATAAGCATCAAATGAAAAAACTACAAAGAACGAAACTCGTCTAGCTTGAAAGGGGAAACCTGATGGCGCTATGGTTGGCCCGCTAGATGGCGCTGTCATAGGTCAAACGGATATCAACTGCGTTTTTTTTTTTAATATGTTCGTGTATTACGTAGAGAAATAGGAATGTTTTAGTTGGACCACTTTTTTCGCTTTGTAGTAGATGGCGCTGTAATAGTCACAAACGTATAAGCACGTGGTATCACGTAACATTCCGCCAGTGCGGACTATATTTGCTTCGTGATACATTACTCGTGTTGTAATGGACCATTTACCAATTGCGGAAAAGGTCGATATCGTGTTGATGTATGGCTATTGTGATCAAAATGCCCAACGGGCGTGAGCTATGTATGCTGCTCGGTATCCTGGACGACATCATCCAAGTGTCCGGACCTTTCGATGGGTAGTTACGTTATTTAAGGAAACAGGAAGTGTTCAGCCACATGTGAAACGTCAGCCACGACCTGCAACAAATGATGCCCAAGTAGGTGTTTTAGCTGCTGTCGCGGCTAATCCGCACATCAGTGGGAAACAAATTGCGTGAGAATCGGGAATCTCAAAAACGTCGATGTTGAGAATGCTACATCAACATCGATTGCACCCATACCATATTTCTATGCACCAGGAATTGCATGGCGACGATGGCTGCGACAAGTGGAACATCAGCGACCTTGGCGGGTTAATGTATGGTGCGGCATTATGGGAGAAGGATAGTTTGCCCCCATTTTATCGATGGCAATCTAAATGTTGCAACGTATGCTGATTTTCTACGTAATGTTCTATCGATGTTACTACAAGATGTTTCACTGCATGACAGAATGGCGATGTACTTCCAACATGATGGATGTCCGGCACATAGCTTGCGTGCGGTTGAAGCGGTATTGATTAGCATATTTCATGACAGGTTGATTGGTCGTCGAAGTCATTAGCGTTACACAATGCTGATCATATTGGAAAAAGGTTGTCTGCCTCAGTGTGAAAAGAAAATAGTAGACATTTCTTGTGGTGCATCGCTCAACAACAGTAAAGCATCTTCTACTACCCACAGTAATGAGCGGCAGCTCACGCTTTCGACAGGAGACGAGGGAGCGCTGCGCTGTGGACGGAACCGCTTCCGGTTTCCTGCGTACGGACACCGGAGAGCCGTATGCGGCGGTCACAGGCAGACAGTCTTCCAAGGAAACAGCCACAAATTTGTTATCGGACGGAACCGTTATTACCGGTGGGTCAGAAAGGGAAACACGTTGTAGCTGTGCCACTACTACATTCACGACTTCAGTATTCAGGCGAAATGCTCTATAAAAATTTAGTACAGAATGTTTTCGATCACGAACGTAAATGTCTTACAGCCGCTCGAGCAGACAAGACTTCATTCTCTCCCACTGTCTCTCTGCCACTCCCTTTCACCACAGAAAAGAGCGAATACGTTTCCAAGCCAAACTTAAGGCGGAATGAGGATTGAGACAGTTGGTTACTAAATTTCCCGTCAGTCTTTTAAAGATGAACATACACTTTTTTTGTGCTGCGACAGGAGCATTTTTCAGCTGGTTTCCTTCTGTTCCTCGTTACAGAAGGGTGTGCTGCTAATATGAGACGAATACTGTGAGTCATTTAAGTTTTGACAACTTATTTATATACTTCGACACATTTGCGCACATTCAACACATACAACGAAGCGCCAAAGAAACTGGTATAGGCATGCGTATTCAAATACAGAGATGTGTAAACTGGCAGAATACAGCGGTGCTGTCGGCAACGCCTGTGTAAGACAAGGGGCTGGGGTAGTTGCTGCTACAATAGGTTATCAAGATTTAGTGCATTTGAACGTGGTGTTACAGTCGGCGCACGCGCTATGGGACACAGCATCTCCGGGGGAACTATGAAGTGGAGATTTTCCCATACGACCATTTCACGACTGTACCGTGAATATCAAGAAAATGTAAACGCAAGTAACCTCTGCCCACAAACAGTTCTTGGCAAACACGCAATAATTTTCCTCATGGCTAGTTTGCGAATGACAAGCTCTCGAAAAAACGACGAAAAACCGGTGTATAATAATGCAGTTCATTTAGCAATGTAATATTAAGGTGAGAGTCTAAAGAAAACAAAGAAAATTGCTTATATTTTAATTCTTAGTCCTACAACAATTAAATTATTATAAATTTGATATTGTACTTTACAGAAATAAAAATTTGAACTATATATATATATAGTTCAAATTTTTATTTCTGTACCACCAAACTCCCCAAAGTTGAATATGATTGAGCATAGCTGGAATGCCTTGCAACGTGCTGTTCAGAAGAGAACTCGATCCCCTCGTACTCTTACGAATTTATGGACAGCCCTGCAGGATTCATGGTGTCAGCAGTACTACAGATGTTAGTGGAGTCCATGCCACGTCGTGTTACAGCACTTAACGCGTGCTCACGGGGGCCCTATATATATATATATATATATATATATATATATATATATATATATATATATAGGGTGAGTCACCTAACATTACCGCTGGATATATTTCGTAAACCACATCAAATACTGACGAATCGATTCCACAGACCGAACGTGAGGAGAGGGGATAGTGTAATTGGTTAATACAAACCATAAAAAAATGCACGGAAATATGTTTTTTAACACAAACCTACGTTTTTTTAAATGGAACCCCATTAGTTTTGTTAGCACATCTGAACATATAAACAAATACGTAATCAGTGCCGTTTGTTGCATTGTAAAATGTTAATTACATCCGGAGATATTGTAACCTAAAGTTGACGCTTGAGTACCACTCCTCCGCTGTTCGATCGTATGTATCGGAGAGCACCGAATTACGTTGGCATCCTAAGAGAACGGTGATGGACCTTAGGTACAGAAGAGACTGGAACAGCACATTACGTCCACATGCTAATACCTTTTTATTGGTCTTTTTCACTGACGCACATGTACATTACCATGAGGGGTGAGGTACACGTACACACGTGGTTTCCGTTTTCAATTACGGAGTGGAATAGAGTGTGTCCCGACATGTCAGGCCAATAGATGTTCAATGTGGTGGCCATCATTTGCTGCACACAATTGCAATCTCTGGCGTAATGAATGTCGTACACGCCGCAGTACATCTGGTGTAATGTCGTCGCAGGCTGCCACAATACGTTGTTTCATATCCTCTGGGGCTGCAGGCACATCACGGTACACATTCTCCTTTAACGTACCCCACAGAAAGAAGTCCAGAGGTGCAAGATCAGGAGAACGGGCTGGCCAATTTATGCGTTCTCCACGTCCTACGAAACACCCGTCGAACATCCTGTCAAGGGTCAGCCTAGTGTTAATTGCGGAATGTGCAGGTGCACCATCATGCTGATACCACATACGTCGACGCGTTTCCAGTGGGACACACTCTATTCCACTTCGTAATTGAGAACGGAAACCACGTGTGTACGTTTACCGCACCCCTAATAGTATTGTACATGTGCGTCAGTGAAAAAGACCAGTAAAAAGGTGTTAGCATGTGGACGTAATGTGCTGTTCCAGTCTCTTCTGTACCTATGGTCCATCACCGTTCCCTTTGGATCCCTACGTAATTCGGTGCTCTCCGATACACACGATCGAACAGCGGAGGAGTGGTACTCAAGCGTCAACTTTAGGTTACAATATCTCCGGATGTAATTAACATTTTACAATGCAACGAACGGCACTGATTACGTATTTGTTTATATGTTCAGATGTGCTAACAAAACTAATGGGGTTCCATTTAAAAAAACGTAGGTTTGTGTTAAAAACATACTTCCGTGCATTTTTTTATGGTTTGTATTAACCAATTACACTATCCCCTCTCCTCACGTTCGGCCTGTGGAATCGATTCGTCAGTATTTGATGTGGTTTACGAAATATATCCAGCGGTAACGTTAGGTGACTCACCCTGTATACTAACTGTGTTTGTGTAAGGCAGATTTTTAAAACAACCCTATAAGGAATCCGGTAAAACATTAAATCATCGACATCGCTGCGGCCGGAAAAGGATCCTGCAAGAACGGGACCAACGACAACTGAAGAGAATCGTTCAGCGTGACAGAAGTGCAACACTTCCGCAAACTGTTGCAGATTTCAATGCTGGGCCATCAACAAGTGTCAGCGTGCGAACTATTCAACGAAACATCAAAGATATGGGCTTTCGGAGCCGAAGGCCGGAAACATGTTGCCTGGTCGGATGAGCCTCGTTTCAAATTGTTTCGAACGGATGGACGTGTACGGGTATGGAGACAACCTCACGAATCCGTAGACCCTGCATGTCAGCAGGGAACTGTGCAAGCTGGTGGAGGTTCTGTAATGGTGTGGGGCTTGTGCACTTTGAGTGTTATGGGACCTCTGATACGTGTAGATAGACTGTGACAGGTGCCACGCACGTAAGCATCCTGTTTGATCACCTGCATCCATTAATATACATTGTGCATTCCGACGGATTGGGCGATTCCAGCAGGACAATGCGACACTCCACACGTCCAGAATCGCTGCAGGGTGGCTCCAGGAACAGTTTTATGAGTTGAAACAATTCTGCTGCCCACCAAACTCCCCAAAGTTGAATATTATTGAGCATAGCTGGAATGCCTTGCAACGTGCTGTTCAGAAGAGAACTCCATTCCCTCGTACTCTTACGAATTTATGGACAGCCGTGCAGGATTTATGGTGTCAGCAGTACTACAGATGTTAGTCGAGTCCATGCCACGTCGTGTTGCAGCACTTAACGCGTGCTCACGGGGGCCCTACACGATATTAGGCAGCTGTACCACTTTCTTCGGCTCTTCAGTGTAAAAACAACAAATACGTAAATACGCACAATATAAGATTAAAACAAACTCGTCTCCCATCCAAAACAAGTTCACTGTACACTACATTGAATAAAAAAGCACGATATTTTTAGGCTACACCATAGTATACAAAAAACGCGGTATTTGATTTGCAAGTACGAAGAATTTCGTATGTGAGATAAAGAAATTTTTGTAAGATGCTTACGCCGCCAAGTGGCACAATCGAGCAATTTCCAGGTCAAGACAGCCGTTATTGGCGTGTCGTGCACATTACACACAAACAGCACGTCGTGATGTTTTATGGTCAAAAAGTGGCGAGTAAAAACATAGCGTAGTGACCTCAGAACCCTTGCCATGTGTTCGCTTCCTATTGTTTAGCTCGTATGCAACAAGATCTGTAGTTCCTACCCTTTTCTAATTGAGATTAACGTTGAGATGGTTAGCCAACAATAAATAAAACAATAATGTTTCAAATGGCTCTGAGCACTATGGGACTCAACTGCTGTGGTTATCAGTCCCCTAGAACTTAGAACTACTTAAACCTAACTAACCTAAGGACATCACACACATCCATGCCCGAGGCAGGATTCGAACCTGCGGCCGTAGCAGTCCCACGGTTCCGGACTGCGCGCCTAGAACCGCGAGACCACCGCGGCCAATAATGTTTCCCTCTGTGTTTGCTACTCTCCGATGCGCAGTGGCTTGTAGATACTTTTAATTATTTTAATAAAGCCTTTATTATATCCATATTCATAGCTACGCTTATCACCTTACAGGTGTCGATTCCTTTTGAAATTGCACACACACGCGATTACTATATGATAATCTGTGGAAATGAATATATTCTGAAAGGCAACCGGACTTTTTTTTTACAAAATATGGAAGGTTCTATTTCAGAAATGCAAAGAAAATTAAAATGGAGAAAAATGGCGCTCAACAGTGACTTCGTTAGAATTATAACTATGTACCATTTATGAAAGACGGTCACAATTAAAATTCTCCAGAAAATCGTTCCACTCACGTGTAGGATATCTTTAAATCACCAGCAAGACACGTATTTTAAAAAAATCAGTTATTATTCGAATAATATTAATCACAAAAAGGTTGACACCCAAGACAATATATGAGTGTAATGAGATTCACTGAGTCACAGAGAGGCCCACATTGACAATTTATACATCAAAAACAAAGATCGTTTGTCGTGGTTTAGTTGCATGTACTTTGCTTTTATGTCGTCGTTTTAGGTTTGTTAAACTGATTACTGACGTATGGTATTTATATTATAAAATATATGGGTTATATACGAAAAAGGGACGCTAGAATGCCCCCTTGAATTTTTGAATAGGAGTGCTTACTTATCTCATTCAAAAAATTCAACCATAGTGACAACATACTTCTACATAGTTCTTCAGGTTCTCATGCTTTGTCAGTTCATTTTAACTCCCAAATGTTTGACACTTTTAGTTGTCCCGTTATTAAAGTTACCTGGTTATTTCATGGTACCTTTATACATAATAATTACGGGTGTGTCGTTTGTTTGACTGAAGTCTGAAATTTAGCTTGCATTCGGGTTGCCTTCCCATACTGGCGCGGTCCCACGGGAAACTCAACAAAAACCGCAGGAAAGACTTCAGACTTTTAACTTTATTCTATATTAATGACATCTGCAAGACAATCTTGAAATACATCGAAATATTTAAGCTTCGACAAAAATATTAACTCTTTTGCTGGTCAAATACTCACTGGTGTACACAAGTATATGTACCACTAACTGTATTGATTCTTTCATTTACATTTCTACATGTATTTTGGAAAGTCTTGTGGGTTTACTTTTGTTATTACAGGCGAGAGTCCTTTTTGCATTTATACACTGAAGACGCGTTACGTTCGAGTCTAGTTAGATTTTAATTAATATTTTAATATTGTTCTCAGCTTTTTTTCATTCAAACTACCTTGATATAACCGTTTATATTATTGCGCGGTGTGTGCTGACGTGCTGGTAGTTGTCGCTAATGAGATGAGTAGGCTCCAGGTCAAAGGCGGTGTCGTCGGCTGAAGGCAGGACCTTCCGATTCGGACAAGCATCGTTGTGTGCAAGCCGGGGCGTTGTCAGGTGACAGCAGGTCTCAAGATACATGAAGTTCCCTTACCAAGCAGCTCACCGTACCGGGATTGACATGAAACATCTGTACATTTGTGCCAGTACTACAGAATATTCGGTTTTTTGATCTTGTTGGACCTAGAGAGAATATTATTAGTTCACACATATACATTCACAGATACGTAGTATTATACAGTACAATTGTTTATTGTTCATTGTGGCTGTGGGTTATTGATTTTTATGTTTGCGTTGTTGATTTAAACAGCAATGTTGAACATGATTTGCATATTAGTGAACTGGGTCTTCATTTTTTGTTCTTACTCACATAATATGTATTGATCAACACCTATCCAGATTTTCGTGAAGCTTAGAATTTTTAAATCGCCGCGCAGATAGCATAGCGTGACAACAATCAAGAAGTAAGCGTTGAGTATTGCCACATTGCGCTGGCACAGTCGGCTTCAGAAGTCACTGCAAGGCAATACAGCTTTATGCGCGAGACACGGTTTGTCTGTATTGCGTGTCTTTCTTACGCCACCGCAGCCGGATACATCGTACCATCTCTGCAGATAAGGTAAGTTAAGAGAATTGCTACTTCCATATTTTACACTAGATTCGCCGTCCATTTTGATGCACTACCATCATGGTTTCTGGCTCTTCGTATCGCGAGATTTTGCATTGCCACTCGTCAAGAGTTCTAGATAACACATACTCGCTTTGCTCTATTCCGTAGTGTCACTGTGAATAACACATTTTTTTTACTGTTATTATTGGTGTCATCCCTAGTCAATATTTGACTTTGACCCACAACTTGTGCTCTATATCGTTAAAATTGAGCAAATAAATTTGTTGTTTACAAGTGTTGTATTTTACGCAATAGTTGCTCAATTCCTTTATTGACTAGGTTTCTTCCTTTCGCCAACGTAGTGTAAGATCATGAGACCTAGACTTACATGTATGTACATGAGTGTCTATGTAGTGTTTTGTAATCTATATGAAAGATAAAGAAATCACTTTTTCTTTCTGACTAATGAAAATCCTTGCGTGTATTAAGTGAAGTCTGCACGAGGCACAACCTTGCCTCGTCTAACACCGAACTAATTCTTTGTGTCATATTAATCAAAAAACCATGACCCACTTTAGCACTTCCTAATCTAAAGCCAAGTTTACACGACGACATTGGGTTGCGCCACTCGTTGCGTGGAATGAGTTGCACGCAAATGGTTTCATATTTGACTGTAGACACAGCGAAACCAGTATACACTTCAGTTTCGTCGTTTTGTGGGTTCCTGAGGCGTGTGTGAAACGAAAGTTTTGACAGCTGCATGTCGCACGAGTTGTGATGGAGTTAAAGCTTGTTGCGTGGAATCGCTGCATAAGGGGGAAAAAAAAAAGAGAAGCGTGTTTCAATTCGTGACTGGATGAAGAACAGACGTCAGCTCCGTTGCTCAGCATCCTTGCTGAAACAGTTTATAATGGAAGACCCAATAAGCTTTTTAATTATCTTAGAGTGTCACCAAAACTGTTCAATTTTCTTCTAAATAGAGTTAATTATGCGATAAGGAATAAAGATACTGCGATGCATGAAGCACTGCCGCCAGAACTGAAATTACTTATCACATTGCGTGCATTACAATCGAGAACACTAGGCATGTTATAAGATGCGGATTTAGTTGTTGATGAACTTTTTTCATTAACACCAACAATTATTAACTATATAATTATTAACATTAACAGCAGTAGTTATTCGAAGCAGGCCGCATTAAGACGAGAATGGTTTGCAAACTACTCTGTTGAAGATGGATCTGTACAGTGACAATATTTCCAGATTCAAACTTAATGTGAATGGGGAGCACTGCTGCGACGTTTTCAATAGATGCATAAAAAAAGAGTCGGCCAACGCCGACGATTGGATTTTAGTCTTGTAGACGAGAGCATTTCCACAGATATAATTACATTTGCCTGTATTTTTCTTAATTCAGTTGTATACGTGCTCCAAATTCAATAAATTTTACCCTGCAGCTCAGATATTGCAGGGTGTATACGAACCGGGAGATCCGGAAAAAAACCCGAGAATTTTTTCATACGGGAGAAAAGCGGGAAAAAAACCCGGTAATTTTTTAGAATTCCGGGAATTTTTCATTGTTTTAGTTTTCAGTTAAATTTTTGTGATTTTGAGTGGTAAGAACCAATACTCCAAAGAGGATATTACTGTATCCCGCATCTGTAGAATAATACTGCAGCAACAAAACATGAACGAGAGAAAAAAAGAAAAGAAAACTTAAGTTTCAAAGGAAATGATTCAAATGGCTCTGAGCACTATGGGACTTAACATCTGTGGTCATCAGTCCCCTAGAACTTAGAACTACTTGAACCTAACTAATCTAAGGACATCACACACATCCATGCCCGAGGCAGGATTCGAACTTGCGACCGTAACAGTCGCGCGGTTCCGGACTGAGCGCCTAGAATCAAAGGAAATGCGCCATATACAAAAAAAAAAAAAAAAAAAAAAAACAGTGCTAATACAAGCGTCTGCCAACCGCAAAGTGTGTAAAAGGCTTTAGGAAGACTATGCAATGCTTGCTAACAACAAATTGCCTCCGATGAGCGTGACGTGACAGCTCTTTACATTAGATTCCTTTGAGCAATTGCGGGCGGGCTCTTGTGCATGTGCAGTCGCGTGTGAGTAGTACCTTCTCCCGCTTCTGGCTACAGATGTGTGGCTGGGCGCCTGTATCTAGTATTGCCCCGGTTCGGAAATATTGTAGATCCGGAGCTGATGCACAGAGCAGTCTGAGTTATAGTGGGGAGGGAGGTGGGTAGACTCCACGTAGCCGACCTGTGTTTAAGTTTAGTGATTTTGCTGTTTCCTCTTCATTTTTTGCTCTCCAATTAAATGAAAAGAAAACGGATTTCTGTGGCCGGGAGCTATCAAATGAATTAATATACGTTGGGATAATTACGTCCTAAATCGCTCCAGGCAAATGCCGGGATGGTTCCTTTGAAAGGGCACGGCCGGCTTCCTCGCCCGTCCTTCCCTAAGCCGATGAGACCGATGGTCTCGCTGTTTGGTCTCTTCCCTCCAACACTCCAACTCCGATTTTTACGGAAGGCTAAAATATGTTATTAGTTTCAGGTTTTATTTCAACCTTTCTGACAGTTAAGCGTTAATCGCCTTGCAAAACAATGAAGTTATTTTTGTCGGTTTGCTAAAGAGATTTGGCTTTTATTAATCTTTTCCGCTGAGGCAGTCAATTTATTTGAAACGAAGTGTTTAATTTCACACTGGCGGCTAGTTTCAACTGTTCGCTGCATTTCAAGTGCACGTTTTCCATCTTATACCTCGTATGGCATTATGCCATAATAAAGAACCAAACATGAGACAATTCAAGAAAATTTACATCCGAATCTGGACATACGAATGTTCACTTTAAGCCGAATTTTGCATTTCAGAATGGTTCAAAAATGGCTCTGAGCACAATGGGACTTAACTTCTGTGGTCATCAGTCCCCTAGAACTTAGAACTATTTAAACCTAACTAACTTAAGGACATCACACACATCCATGCCCGAGGCAGGATTCGAACCTGCGACCGTAGCGGTCGCACGGTTCCAGACTGTAGCGCCTAGAACCGCTCGGCCACTCCGGCCGGCTCAGAATGGTTCACGTAATTCCGATGCTCTTGTAGTATCCTCTGATGTCTTTTTTTTATGTCATAATGCAAGAACTTTTAATTTTTTACACGTACGAACATATGGGCTTCCTGTGTCATCGTAGCTGCGCAAGTAGTGACGCCTGTTATCTGGCGCTCTCTGGCAGAACGAACCAATTTCTAATAGGTCACGGGAAAATATTGCGAATGGTGGTTTGAAAAGCGTTACTTTCAAAGTAAATTTCCTTTTACGCAAGATGAACTACGTGCGAAAATGTAAGATGAATTTCTTAAATCACAGAGCGCTTGACTCTCATTTAAAAATCAACTCTTTGAGGACGACCGTCCAGAAGAATTTCGCGCCCAGAAGATCAGACATTTACGTCGATCTTAAAAATTTTACTGGCACATTTGTGTGATGAATCTTAAAGTGTAACACACGCAAGAAAGATCAACATTATATGTGGAAGCTTAGCTTCTCTTGCAGCTTATTACTTATATGTGAAAGCTTTTCGTTTCTTGTAGCAACACTATGTATATTAATTCAAACCATTAACTTTTCTTATTTTTTTTGTTCGCGCTACTTAAGAGTTATGTTGCTATTGGCTGACTACATCACGTGTCCTGTGCTATCATCAGCTGGCGAGATCACGTTACATGAGCTATGACTGGCTTACAAAAGCGCGTCGCAATCTCGATTTCAATGCTTCGGACACTAATATGCGGTGTTTGGTGGTATTCGAATTTATACATTCGTAACACGAAAATCTGCAGCGTACATGTTGCTGCACATCAAAGATCTTTCCAAAATGTGCTTTTCTCCCCCTGAGTTTCGTTTTCTAAAGTGTCGGGAAATTCTATGTCGGTGTTTAAAACCATAAACATTCACAGGATTGATAAGTTTTACACTGCTCAGGAAAAATATATTGTCATTTAACACGGAAAAACTGTATTTTCACCTGGGAGAAAGTGTATTTTCAACAACCGGTAAGTCCGGGAAAAATCCGAAAAATTTTTTTCCTTGTCCATGTATACACCCTGTATTGTCAAACTATCTATGTTCTGATCGCACGTGACGGTCTCAGGAGCAGCAATATGTTTTTGTAATCAGCATCACTGAAATCCCACAAACACCCATGCAAAGCATAGATATATAAAAAGCGAATATTATTCTCCGTGCCTCAATTCATATTTCAGTTTGTCTACACTCTACGGACACACATAACCTCAAAACTCATGCAACTAGTGTCGCCAAAGTTGGAACACGGCGAAAGTGTTTAGTTTCACCGACGAGTTGCGCAAACGCGAGGCGCGCATGCGCAGTGGCCGGTAGCGCATTTGCCTACTACCTAGTGTCGTCGTGTAAGCTAGGCTTACGTAAGGGGTTATAAATTTACCAATACGAAAACTGACTCGTTACTGCTCTTACGCTACATTTATAAAAGAGCGTATGTGTCATTTGTACTCGTATATTACTCTAAAGAATGTAATAATTTAATATTTATTCTTCATTAAACTTTAGTTTTCATAAATTCTTCCAATTACTTTAAATTACATTAGGGAAGTACTGTACTCAGAAAAAATTCTTTGCAATATTGACTTGGTAGACTACTAATGTTTTGCTACTTACAATGGAAATTAATTCCTTTCAACATCAGCCTTTGGGTAAATGATGTATCACAGTTTCTCACAAAGCACTTCCTTTGATATCAACTTAGTAATAGCACACATATAGACGTGAAACTACACAATTACTAAACACAAAAATAAAAATGTATTTGAGAATAAGAAGCATATTTTGTCAAGAATATATTTCTTTATATACCGATGGGGATATAATTCTTTAACACAGTGCGACTCAGGCTGTACAACTAGATAACTAACTTCATAAGGGAGTATTATAATCTTGTTGGATCCTGTAAATAGCATTTGCCATTTACGATTTGTCTTCTTCAGCAAGGTAGGATTAGGGAGCGTTCGAAGTAGGATGCGCCGGCCGGGGTGGCCGAGCAGTTTGCCGGCACTGTAGCTCAGCGTGTTCGGTCAGAGGGTTAGCTGCCCTCTGTAATAAAAAAAAACTGAGCTAATCGATCAACAAAGAACTGAAACGGATGTCTTGCGACGTTCGCCCCGAGCAGATACAACGAACGAAAAAGAACAAAAAAGCGGTTCTAGGCGCTACAATCTGGAACTGCGCGACCGCTATGGTCGCAGGTTCGAATCCTGCCTCGGGCATGGATGTTTGTGATGTTCTAGGTTTAAGTAGTTCTACGTTCTAGGGGACTGATTACCGCAGAAGTTGAGTCCCATAGTGCTCAGAGCCATTTGAACCATTTGAAGTAGGATGTTTCCACCAACCTTGTAACTTGCGTGGTATTTCATTTTGCGTATATAGCCATTTATGTTACCAGGTTTTTCGTTGAATACTTCAATATAGCTATAGAGCAGATCTTTTAATTCATTTTGTTGCTCAAATATTTGGAGTCTGCAGTTTTTTCTTTAATCTGATTCTTCCGAACCTTCACATCACATTTTTCTTATCTGAACTCATGTACTTGAAGTGCAAGGAAACTTGTTGTCTTTAGACATTACCTCAGTACCTAGGAATCCAATCCTGACACCCTGACATAACCTACTGCATCCCGTCTTACTCTTCATAAGTGGTAAGGTTATTTCTTTCCCATCTACATAAAGCAACACTTGTCACAAGGGAGAGCGACCAATACATACCTCTCCTGCAAAAAATCTCTCCCCCATATGCACCTCACTAATAAAGTCTCATTGACGAGAAACGTACTTGTTATCGCTCCATTATCTGCATCGACTTAAACTTGAGTCTGCACAAGAACATTTTTAGACTTATTACCCAAGGTACCAACTATTTTAGGGTTTTGGACAGAAAGGGTATATGGTGTGGATGTTTCATAAATCATTTTATCTGGTTCCAAGGACATGACATTCGTGGCGGTTTCGGGTTCTGTAATGACACCAGTTGGTATGCCTTCCACTGTAGCATAAAATGCAGCTTGTATCACTTCAGTATTCGGTCTTTTGCATTGTTTAGATTCGTTACAAAATTCTTCTCTGGTATCCATTCTGTCGCTGTAGGTTGCACGCTGTGGTCGCACTTACTTTGTCGCACCGGTTGTGGATCAGTCTGACAGGTGGAGTGTCATCGCTAATTATGCTCCCTTGTATTGTTGGATGCAGGCGCGTTTTTCTGCCCATTCGCATTACCAGCTGACGTGAGTGTATTCCCAACGCATTGATGCCAGTTCTTTCGCTTACAATTTGCCAATGGTTTTGATGATTATTTCCGTAGTGGAAATAGCCAGAATTGTATCTAGTTTCTTGTCGCCTGCGTTTACTAACAATGACAAACTTCCGCCATCTCGTACTCTGTTATTTGCTCCATTATGATACTGTGGTGACGCGTTGTTGTTCTTTCCATTACCATTACCACTGTAATTATTATATTGGTTGTTACTGTTCGTAACATGCCCACCACTGCTGTTTACATTAGGCTATTCGTTTCTTCATGAAGTAGATCAGTTGCGTCAAGAGTTGACATAAAAAGCTTTACGTCAGAGTCAGGTACCTGCATAAATTTCTCTTTAAAATGTATTCGTAATTTGGATTTTAAGGGGCAGTTAATTTCTCCTTGCGACATGGACTCATACCGGGTTTTGTTAACATATTTTTCCAAGTATTTTCGGAGGGCTTCCTATTTCCTATTGTATGGTTCAGGGTTGCACACGTTCTTGAAATGTATGTGATCAATATTTACGCAGAAATGCTCTTTCGAGTTGCGCATATGTTTGACGGTAATCTGCCAGGTCATTTGTCCACAATGCACCATCCCCTGAGATATGTGTGGACACGAATGAGGTTTTTGCATGTCTGTCCACGCTTTAGGAATCTCACTCCGAAAACTTTTTATAAAAATCACTGTGTGCGGGCTTTTTTTTGTCCAAAGTGAATGTTGGAAATTGTCTAATTTTAGAAGGCTCTCCTCGCCAAGTATAGAGGAAAGATTATTTGCTGCCCCACGTCACAAGCTAAGTGACTGGTTGACGAACTTTCCTTTATGATTTTCTCCACTTCTTCAATTACCTCGTCATGCCACTGCGATGTTTGCTATCAGCTTTGTTAGTTCCACTACGGGCTACCAAAGCTTAGTTTGTAGCAAGTTAGCTCCTTCAGCTGATCGTCCTTCTGTTTCAACCAGTGGACAAAGTCAAAGGTAATCGTCTTACTTTTGTTTTTAAATTTCTCTTGTGTATGTTTGTCTTGCTCTACGGCAAGGTTTAGTAGGTGGCGAGCAAGCTGCTGATCATTGTCTTCTATTGTTCCCTGCGCAGTTTTGATTTTTTCGACCTACCGAGACAATTTATGCACAGTCGCCGACAAATCTTTGTATGCTTTCTTCAGTTCGGTAAGTTCCGTCCTGATACACTGAAAGTTTTGTCTTTACTGAGAATTAATTCTTGTTTCTAATTCAGATGCGATACATTCAAAGTTCCTATTCATATCTGAATTTAGCTGTGCAGTTACTTTAGTATAAAATTCAGATGCCTCACGTTCAAAATTTGTGTTCAGTTGCTTCGGTTTGGTTTAGAGCGATCTCTTTAAAAAATTTATGAAAATCAGTAAACGGTCTGGGTACCATTTGAGCGGTTTGCTGAGATTCTGCCGACATCTCTTTTCCACTTAACGACAGAATCCAGATTTTCCACTGCTATGCCAATTATTTCTTGCTCATCAATCTCCGATTCAACATCGGTCTTGTCCGGCGTAGCTGTTTCTTTTAGTTTTCCTATTTTTCCCATTTATGGTTAAACAGATAGACCTTATTGATACTGAATATTTATGCTCTAACTGTCCTGCTAATGTAAGATTTATGATCTGTCTTGATTTAATATTTACTAGCGCACAATGTATTATAAAACAATCAAGCAGCGCCGCGTTATTTGTGATACTATTCGACCATATTGCCGACTTTGATTCTGGCGGATAATTCCTATCTGTTATTGGTTCAAATTTTTTTGAAAAACTGATCGTCGCAAATGTGGGTTGCGATTCTTCACTTTACACTCACTTATCTTTGAAAAAAGATAAGTGAAAACGGTGACTTCCTTACCTTTCATTACGGCAGTCCAGCAGCGTGTGATTCATACTTTACAAAATTTTCGAAAATGTTGTTCTCTTTTTAGTTGGTTTCTGCATTTTATCTGCCTTTTCGTTCTTTATATGTTGTTACACACTCTCTCATGGATTGTTGTGCATAGAAAAGAAAACACCACTTTTAAGTACACAGCAATATAACATCTACGAGGTGCGGCTAGAAAAAAACCGGATTGATGCTGGAAAAAACATTTATTTACAATTATTTACAATTTCATGTTACCTCCTTCAATGTACTCTCCTCCTCGGTCTCTACACCGCTCCATACGAATTTTCCACTGTTCATAGCAATGCTGCAGATCATTTTCGGTAAGTCCATACATTACTTCCGTCGCTTTTTCTTTTACTGCTTCAACAGTCTCAAATCTAGTTCCTTTCAAAGCTGACTTGACTTTAGGGAAAAGAAAAAAGTCACAGGGGGCCAAATCAGGGGAGTAGGGTGTATGATCTAAGATGGGAATGTTGTGTTTTGCCAAAAACGTCTTCACTGAGAACGCACTGTGAGCTGGGGCATTGTCTTGGTGAAGGATCCATGACTTTTTTCTCCACAAATCGTTCCGTTTTCTCCGTACTCGCTCACGTAGGGTAGCCAGGACGCTAATGTAGTAATGCTGATTCACTGTTTGTCCCTCTGGTACCCAATCAATGTGCACAATCCCTTTGATGTCAAAAAAAAAAAACAATCATCATTGCCTTGAATTTCGATTTTGACATTCGTGCTTTTTTTTTTGTCGTGGAGAACCAGGAGTTTTCCAATGCATCGATTGGCGTTTAGTTTCGGGATCGTAAGTAAAAAACCACGATTCATCGCAAGTAATAACATTTTGTAAGAAGGTGGGATCACTTTCAATGTTTTCCAGGATGTCAGAACAAATCATTCTTCGTCGTTCCTTCTCTTCAATTGTGAGACACTTTGGAACCATTTTTGAACACACTTTGTTCGTAGTGCCTGGCACAGGGTTCATCGGACCATTTTCATACTACTTCTCTACCATCCCACTCTCGAATGGTGCGTGGGAAAAAGGAACACCTAAATCTTTCCGTTCGAGCCCTGATTTCTCTTATTTTATTATGATTATCAATTCTCCCTACGTAGGTTGGTGTCAACAAAATATTTCCGAATCCGGAAGAGAAAGTTGGTGATTGAAATTTCGTGAATAAATCTCGCCGCAAAGAAAACCGCCTTTGTTTCAGTGACTGCCACCCCAACTCGCGTTTCATGTCAGTGACACACTCACCCCTATTGCGCGATAACACGAAACGTGCTGTCATTCTTTGCACTTTTTCGATGTCCTCCGTCAGTCCTGCGTGGTAAGGATCCCACACCGCGCAGCAATATTTCAGCAGAGGATGTACAAGTGTAATGTAGGCTGTCTCTTTAGTGGATTTGTCGCATCTTCTAAGTGTTCTGCGAACAAAGCGCTGTCTTTCGCCAGCCCCACAATATAACTATGTGGTCTTTCCAATTTAAGTTGCTCGCAATGGTAATTTCTAGGTATTTAGTGGCATTGACAGCCCTTAGATTTGTATAATGTATAGCATACCCGAAATTTATCGGATTTCTTTTAGTAAAATGACGTAAAATTACCTTTCACTTAAAGCTTAGTACGTCCCGTCATTTCGTAGCCATTCTGTCGTTTGGCTTGTATGTCACAAGATCTGTAGTTCTCGCCCTTTTCTAATTGATTTCTCATTAATGCAGTCAGTCAGCAGTAGATACATAACATAATTTTCCCATCCGCTTTTGCTGCAACCCGATGTGCAATGGCTTGTACAAGCTTTTAATTACTTTAATAAAGTCTTTATTTACTTGATATTCTGTTTAGTGAATATTCAAATTCATAGCGACTATCATCATCTGTTTGGTATCGATTCATTCTGGAATTGCGTACACAAGCTATTACTGCATGATAAGCTGTGGAAATGAATGTAATAAGAAAGACGATCGGACTTATTTTACAAAATATGGAAGGTTCTGTTTCGGAAATACTAAGAAAATTAAAATTGAGCAAAATGGTGGTCAACAATGACTTCATTAAAATTAGAAATTAATACCTTTTATGAAAGACGGCTAAATTTACATTTATTCAAGAAATCATTGTACTGACGGGGAGGATAACTTTAAATCAGTAACACGACACACATTTTTCAAAAATCAATTGTTATTCGAATAATACTAATCACACAAAAGATGACAGCCAAGACAATACAAGCGTCTAAGTAGCTACACTGAGTGAAAGAGCTCAATATTGATAATGTTATCGGTTTTATAGAGAAAAACGGAGATTATTTGTCGTGGTTTAGTTACATGTAACTACTATGCCTTTCTATTATCTCTCTGGGTTAATTACGTTGATTACTGCGGTATGATATTTACACTCCTGGAAATGGAAAAAAAGAACACATTGACACCGGTGTGTCAGACCCACCATACTTGCTCCGGACACTGCGAGAGGGCTGTACAAGCAATGATCACACGCACGGCACAGCGGACACACCAGGAACCGCGGTGTTGGCCGTCGAATGGCGCTAGCTGCGCAGCATTTGTGCACCGCCGCCGTCAGTGTCAGCCAGTTTGCCGTGGCATACGGAGCTCCATCGCAGTCTTTAACACTGGTAGCATGCCGCGACAGCGTGGACGTGAACCGTATGTGCAGTTGACGGACTTTGAGCGAGGGCGTATAGTGGGCATGCGGGAGGCCGGGTGGACGTACCGCCGAATTGCTCAACACGTGGGGCGTGAGGTCTCCACAGTACATCGATGTTGTCGCCAGTGGTCGGCGGAAGGTGCACGTGCCCGTCGACCTGGGACCAGACCGCAGCGACGCACGGATGCACGCCAAGACCGTAGGATCCTACGCAGTGCCGTAGGGGACCGCACCGCCACTTCCCAGCAAATTAGGGACACTGTTGCTCCTGGGGTATCGGCGAGGACCATTCGCAACCGTCTCCATGAAGCTGGGCTACGGTCCCGCACACCGTTAGGCCGTCTTCCGCTCACGCCCCGACATCGTGCAGCCCGCCTCCAGTGGTGTCGCGACAGGCGTG
Organism: Schistocerca nitens; assembly: GCF_023898315.1. NCBI lineage: Eukaryota > Metazoa > Arthropoda > Insecta > Orthoptera > Acrididae > Schistocerca > Schistocerca nitens. Next base: position 600,705,543 of record NC_064619.1, on the reverse strand, counting down.
AATGGAGGGACGAATGGAGACGTGTCGTCTTCAGCGATGAGAGTCGCTTCTGCCTTGGTGCCAATGATGGTCGTATGCGTGTTTGGCGCCATGCAGGTGAGCGCCACAATCAGGACTGCATACGACCGAGGCACACAGGGCCAACACCCGGCATCATGGTGTGGGGAGCAATCTCCTACACTGGCCGTACACCACTGGTGATCGTCGAGGGGACACTGAATAGTGCACGGTACATCCAAACCGTCATCGAACCCATCGTTCTACCATTCCTAGACCGGCAAGGGAACTTGCTGTTCCAACAGGACAATGCACGTCCGCATGTATCCCGTTCCACCCAACGTGCTCTAGAAGGTGTAAGTCAACTACCCTGGCCAGCAAGATCTCCGGATCTGTCCCCCATTGAGCATGTTTGGGACTGGATGAAGCGTCGTCTCACGCGGTCTGCACGTCCAGCACGAACGCTGGTCCAACTGAGGCGCCAGGTGGAAATGGCATGGCAAGCCGTTCCACAGGACTACATCCAGCATCTCTACGATCGTCTCCATGGGAGAATAGCAGCCTGCATTGCTGCGAAAGGTGGATATACACTGTACTAGTGCCGACATTGTGCATGCTCTGTTGCCTGTGTCTATTTGCCTGTGGTTCTGTCAGTGTGATCATGTGATGTATCTGACCCCAGGAATGTGTCAATAAAGTTTCCCCTTCCTGGGACAATGAATTCACGGTGTTCTTATTTCAATTTCCAGGAGTGTATATTATAAAATACATGTGTTATATACGAAAGAGTCACGCTAGAACTTCAGTAGTTAAAACTGCATTTACGACTTGTCAGACAGGATACCCACAAATGGTACTTTTGAAACCCATAAATCATGGTTTTTCTGGATTTTCTCAGGAACCACCCACTGTCCAGTCACATTAATGTTGTTGTTGTTGTTGTGGTCTTCAGTCCTGTGATTGGTTTGATGCAGCCCTCCATGCTACTCTATCCTGTGCAAGCTTCTTCATCTCCCAGTACTTACTGCAACCTACATGCTGTTCAATATGCTTAGTGTATTCATTTCTTCCTCTACGATTTTTACCCTCCACACTGCCATCCAATGCTAAATTTGTAATCCCTTGATACCTCAGAACATGTGCTACCAACCGGTCCCTTCTTCTTGTCAAGTTGTGCCACGAACTCCTCTTCTCCCCAATTCTATTCAATACCTCATCCTTAGTTATGTGATCTATCCATCTAATCTTCAGGATTCTTCTGTTGCTCCACATTTCGAAAGCTTATGTTCTCTTCTTGTCCAAACTATTTATCGTCCATGTTTCACTTCCATACATGGCTACACTCCATACAAATACTTTTAGAAACGACTTCCTCATACTTAAACCTATACTCGATGTTAACAAATTTCTCTTCTTCAGAAACGCTTTCCTTGCCATTGCCAGTCTACATTTTATATCTTCTCTACTTCGACCATGATCAGTTATTTTGCTCCCCAAATAGCAAAACTCCTTTACTACTTTAAGTGTCTCATTTCCCAATCCAACTCCCGCAGCATCACGCGACTTAATCCGACTACATTCCATTATCCTCGTTTTTCTTTTGTTGATGTTCATCTTATATCCTCCTTCCAAGACACTGTCCATCCCGTTCAACTGCTCTTCCAAGTCCTTTGCTGCCTCTGACAGAATTACAATGTCATCGGCGAACCTCATAGTTTTTATTTCTTCTCCATGGATTTTAATACCTACTCCGGATTTTCCTTTTGTTCCCTTTACTGCTTGCTCAATATAGACTGAATAACATCAGGGAGAGGCTACAACCCTGTCTCACTCCCTTCCCAACCACTGCTTCCCTTTCATGCCCCTCGACTCTTATAACTGCCTTCTGGTTTCTGTGCAAATTATAAATAGCCTTTCGCTCCTTGTATTTTATCCCTGCCATCTTTAGAATTTGAAAGAGAGTATTCCAGTCAATATTGTCAAAAGCTTTTTCTAAGTCTACAAATGCTAGAAACGTAACTTTGCCTTTTCTTAATCTTTCTTCTAAGATAAGTCATAAGGTCAGTATTGCCTCACGTGTTCCAACATTTCTACGGAATCCAAACTGATCTTCCCCGAGATCCGCTTCTACCAGTTTTTCCATTCGTCTGTAAAGAATTGGCGTTAGTATTTTGCATCTGTGGCTTACTAAACTGCTAGTTTGGTAATTTTCACATCTGTCAGCACCTGCTTTCTTTGGGATTGGAATTATATTCTTCTTGAAGTCTGAGGGTATTTCGCCTGTCTCATACATCTTGCTCACGAGATGGTAGAGTTTTGTCAGGACTGGCTCTCTCAAGGCCGTCAGTAGTTCTAATGGAATGTTGTGTACTCCCGGGGCCTTGTTTCGACTCAGGTCTTTCAGTGCTCTGTCAAACTCTTCACGCAGTATCGTATCTCCCATTTCATCTTCATCTACATCCTCTTCCATTTCCATAATATTGTCCTCAAGTACATCGCCCTTGTATAGACCCTCTATATACTCCTTCCACCTTTCTGCTTTCCCTTCTTTGCTTAGAACTAGGTTTCCATCTGAGCTCTTGATGTTCATACAAGTGGCTCTCTTTTCTCCAAAGGTGTTTTTAATTTTCCTGTAGGCAGTATCTATCTTACCCCTAGTGAGATAAGCCTCTACATCCTTACATTTGTCCTCTAGTCATCCCTGCTTAGCCATTTTGCACTTCCTGTCGATCTCATTTTTGTAACGTTTGTATTCCTTTTTGCCTGCTTCATTTACTGCATTTTTATATTTTGTCTTTTCATCAATTAAATTCAATATTTCTTATGTTACCCAAGGATTTCTACTGACCCTCGTCTTTTTACCTACTTGATCCTCTGCTGCCTTCACTACTTCATCCCTCACAGCTACCCATTCTTCTACTGTATTTCCTTCTCCCATCCCTGTCAATTGTTCCCTTATGCTCTCCCTGAAACTCTGTACTACCTCTGGTTTAGTCAGTTTATCCAGGTCCCATCTTCTTAAATTCACACCTTTTTGCAGTTTCTTCAGTTTTAATCTACAGTCCATAACCAATAGATTGTGGTCAGAGTCCACATCTGCCCCTGGAAATGTCTTACAATTTAAAACCTGGTTCCTAAATCTCTGTCGTACCATTATATAATCTATCTGATGCCTTCTAGTGTATCCAGGATCCTTCTTATGATTCTTGAACCAAGTGTTAGCTATGATTAAGTTATGCTCTGTGCAAAATTCTACCAGACGGCTTCCTCTTTCATTTCTTACCCCCAATCCATATTCAACATCAATGTTACCACCTGCCAATAGCTGAATAACCACCTTTTTGCAACACAGAACGCTGCAAGACGTGCGGGAAGACAGTCAATGATGTTCTGGAAGTTATCGACGAAGATGTGGAGCCATGCAGATTCCAGCGGCGTGGCCAACTGCGCTAGGTTTCTCGATTGAGGATCCATGGCGTGAACAACCTGAGCGAAGAGGTCCCGCAGAGTCTCTATTGGGCTTAAATCCGGTGTGTTTGGAGGCCAGGGTAAAACTGTAAACTCATCCTGGTGTTCTCCAAACCACGCACATATACTGCGAGTTGTGTAACATGTTGCATTGCCCTGCTGGTAGATGTCATTGTGCCGAGGAAAAACAGACAGTATGTAGGGGCTGAAATGGTCCCCAAGGATGGATGCATTCTTATATTGATCCACTGTGCCTTCCAGAATGATGAGGTAACCCAGGGAATGCCGTCCGGCTTGAACCATTCCGACGATTGTTGCAGCAGATTGTTGATTCCACATAGTACACGCCAACGGCCATCTGTCCGATGGACACTCAATGGACATCCAGTTGCGTTACTGTCATGCAAATCCCAGCCTTCGTTTCCCCGTAGCCGTCGTTCAGCCCTGCCTTCTATGACGCTAGTTTTGTGTAGCACCAAAAGGTTCAAATGGCTCTGAACACTATGGGACTTAACATCTGAAGTCATCAGTCCCCTAGAAGGTAGACTGAAGCGCCTAGAACCGCTCGGCCACACTGGCCGGATGTATAGCACGAATTTGCCATCCACGATATACTTTAACCGTGACGTCACGCGTACAGTTTACAAACTTAGCTGTCTCGGAAATGCTTCCATTCTTGGCCCTGACAGCCAGTGATCATGCACTTTTGTTCTGTGTGGTGTGCATACTGTAAGACTTTCGGTACACACACCATCAGATTATTTGACTTCTCGCTCTAACGAAGTAGGCGAGTGTCAGCAATATGTCTCGTGGTCCTATCGTGGCGTGTTTATCTTCTGCCGTTAGGTCAGACGATAGAAATGCCACTTGCACGCTTAGAGTAGCAGATTGACGATGACCAACTTTAAACAGAAGTTGATTAATTTTCACACACATTTATTAAAATAATAAAAAGCATAGAAATTACTTAACTTGATTCTGGATGCTGTTTACAATTGACAATCTGAAGTTCCTTTGGTCTTGGTGCGTTAATCTTATTCTCACATATCTCTGATAATTGACAGAGTGTCTATACATTTCTCTTCATGGCTATGTACAAGAATATGATAATCTTATTAGGCGCAGAATGAAACTTGACTATAGACTAATGCAGACTGACTGTACACTCGTTATAATATCTCGAGCGTTCAGGTATCACTGCGCGAGTGTGATCCGCGAGGAGAAAAAGTTGTACGTTAGCAGCAATCTCATTGGCTGCGTTACGTATTAATACGCAGATCGGCGGAAGCAGAATTTGGTCCATCTATAAGACAGCGCCATCTCGTAGTGCGGAGACGGACGAGCGCTGCGCCTGCGCTGTTGTGCTTAGCGGGGCGCGCTCTAGTGGGAAAGTTGTGTACGCGCTGACTACGCGGAACTATGTACACAACATTCTGTTTCCGCGTTACGACGACGACTGCATGGTGTTCCGCGTCCCACCGACACGCTTTATTTACCCTTCTAGTGCTGCAGGTCCGCCCCCGGTAGCTGAGTGGTCAGCGCGACAGACTGTCAATCCAAAGGGCCCGGGTTCGACGCCGGCACGGTAGCTCAGCGTGCTCGGTCAGAGGGTTAGCTGCCCCCTGTAATAAAAAAAACTGAGTGAATGGATCAATAACGAACTTCAACGGGCGTCAGGTGACGTCCGCCACGAACAATTGAAACGAACAATAACGAACAAAAAATGAGATTAAAAAAAAAAAAAGTGGCGTCAAGTCGAAAGACTTGCACCAGGCGAACGGTCTACCCAACTAGAGGCCCTCGTCACACGACATTTCATTTCATTTCTAGTGCTGCAACCTGCCAGCTGAGAGTATTATTGCACGTTGACGTCGAACGCAGGCGGTGGTCACATTAATCTCACTAGACTGCGTTTAAACCGTCTAAGGTTCACCCTAGACCACAGCTAATGCAAAAGAATCAACCGATTTCTCAATTTGCCTGAGCTGGAAGAAGTGTGTAATGTTTAAATTTTAGCTCTGTAGTGTAGGATAACTACATTATACCCGTTCTTCCGATAGTCATAAAAATAGTCGCTAGGCCAAGGGCTATCCAAAATAAATTTGACCCCCTTACCTGTGTGATCAACAAAGCCTAAGATATCATCCCCTGAAAAATCGTATTTCCGCGAGCGGCTTTTTGGAACATATTGGTACCGTGAACTGTCATGCAAGGATTCTATAAGACATTCGGTTGAATAAGACGAAATTTTTCGTTGCTCCATGATTAAAATAATTCTTTAAGATACACTTCATGTCCTTCGCAGAATTTTCTGACTACTGTATCACCACCATTAGAACATAATGTATTTCTTTGCCAATAATTTTGATCCTTTCGGTGATGATTTTCATTATTGATTATGTAAATAAATTAAAAAATACGGAGAAGCCATTGTCCTTTTGGGCCTTGCCTCCCGCCAACCTTTGAACTGGCTTATTTAATCAGTAACAGATGAACCTGGGACCAAAATTCAACTTTTTATTTTTCACACCAACCAACTTTATTGAGGAGAAAGGAGTTGTAGGCTGAAACATGTACGTTTGAAATATGACTGAACTTTATACGTGTGAAATATTATTGAAATTAAGTAACTGACAGTAGTCTGAAACACGACTATTAGAATGGGAGTGCCATGTGAACGTGTATTTTATCTCGTCGCATATGCGCTTTGCCGTGTATTGTACTTTTCTGACTACGAGAATGTAAACTCTCAAGAACTTTAAACCAAACCAAAACGATATGAATTTACGTAAAGCAAAATACTGAATCTGATGCAACACTATTGGTTTGATATTGGCCCTGATAATAAAACAAAACTTGGTCAATTTGAAAATAATGGTCCCTGTGCTTAATGAATACTATCCCAGATCACGTAAGAAACAGATGGTCAATTTGAAAATAATGGTCCCTGTGCTTAATGAATACTATCTCAGATCACGTAAGAAACAGATTGCCCAATCGCTTGGTCTAGCAGGCAACCCTTGTCAGGGAACAGCCACCAGGCGGCAACAGCGTCACACCCTTACTTGTGGCACCAACCAGTAGATGGCACTCCGTTCTGTGAAATATGTGGCAACATCGTCCGAACGCATGCAGCTTTCCACCATTTGGCGTCTGAAGTACAGCTGTTTCTGACATACCGGTGGTAGTGGATCGAGTCGTCATGTCGAGGGCGTGCGAGTATATCAACTGTGGAAGGAGTAGACGGACAAATCCTGAACTAAAAATGTTCAGATTTCCCGTCAAAGATAAAGCAAGGTTACGGGAGTGGATTTTAAATTCAGATAAATCAATAAATTAGTTACGAGTAACAATTAATAAAGAGCCCTAAGCATTCGATCCTATCTAAATTTTGTCGATCTTATATTCTGATATAACGTGGCAGCCCTTCCTGTACAAGAATCATAGCATACAATTTTTAAATGAAATCTTTGCTGCGATTTTGACTTTTTTAAACTGTTTATTCACTGCACTATTGTAATTTTGGCTGTAGAGGCATTATTGTGTGCAATGTGAAAACTGAAACCAATATAAGATATGGATAACAAAATGCAAAGCATAGTATGGTAACATTTGGTAAACAATTTAAGAAGCATTACCTTACAAGACCTTTCCCTTGGTACTTGAAAATGGCTCTAGAACTGAAATCGCTACAGTGAAATAAATGAATAATAGCCGTCATCTAACTGCTAGGTCATCGGTCCCTCTAAATCCTGGTATATACTAGAACGAACGAAGTGAACGAGTGTAAAACCTCGTTTACACTGCAGCAAACGAGTATTCATAGATAATTCGCCAATTTTCACTGCCATTCGTTTATACTTGTGAAAAAGCGTTTATACTGGAATGAAGGGAGGAGAATAGAAGAGAACGAGCATAACATGCAAACTATAGACGCTGCCTATTTTAATTTTTTTTATCTGTGCGCTAATAATCCTCCCACAGCTTTCACTCGAAAACAACACTAATTATAGTAACAGGTCTGCGTGAGTGCTGATATCCCCAGTAATAACTGTGTTGCAGATAAAAGCGTACCTCTGTTGCGAATATTTGCGGGTTATCTTTAAACTGTACAAAGTAAATTTTTAACATAATTATGGTTTGCCGTCTGTGGCTCTTCAAAGTTGACACCGCCAAAATATGCTCGAAAAACACGCTTCCACTTGTATATTACCGCGTTTGCAGCCCCCTTTCAACAACAATCCAAAATTCATCGTTTTGTGCCACTCTTATATCATTTACGATAAGTTACATGCAAAGTAAAAGAATTTAAATTTGAAATGACTTGTCACTGAAATATGTCCAGCATTAATTCGCATCATAACGGAGTGCGGATTTTGAAAACTTTCTAGTGTTAACCTGCACGTGGAGATCTTTTTTACCACCATAATCCGTATGAGACGAGCTGTATAGCAAAGAGGAAATAGACGGCATGGAAGGCGAGTGTAAAACCTATGTGACTGCAATACAGTCTGCATTTAAACAGTAACTCGCGAGAAATGTTTGTGTGTTACGTTTCATTTATTTCATTTCGCATATGATTGTGAGAAATAAACTTGGTTTGTAGAATTACAGGAGCTAATCTACATTCTTAGATAGAAAACTCGGGAAAAACCACAGCCGATCATGAGCTACTACAGTCAGCTGAGTGACGAATGCATTTCGCGCGCATCGCTCTAGCCGAACGCAAATCAGCGTCATTCACGTCACCGAAGATACAGCGTTGCCAATTCCGCGACATGGACAGGTCAGTTAGCATTGTAGCGTCGCCTGCGACATCTGTTGACCGACGGGAAAACTATTTTTTCGGTTGCCTGTTCTGCCGTAAGGACGGTCAATCTGTTTCTTACGTGATCTGGGATACTATCTCTGAAATAATAAAATTTCTTGCCTTTATCTGCGCAATGATGACGCCCTTCGCACTGCTCTCTGTTCGTACTTTAAACTGTATAGTTAGCAAACAGCTATCGTGCACAGCTGTTGCTTAGCATACATTTTAATTAAATCGATTATGCCTGAGGCAATAACTCCTTGAGAAAAATGGTTTATCAAAAACGACGTGGATCTGGGAGCTGGTACTGACTTGGTGTAAGCAGCAATATGGCACTAACTTTAAAACTTTCATTTTGACTATTTGAAAATTAATAATGCTCACAATTAATACACACATTAAACTGGTTACACATTAACAATTAGCTCTACAAATTCATTGGATGTGAGTGCTATACCTTGTCTCAATTATCACTTATGAATATGCGCCTTAGATTAATAACAAAACAACTTCCTTTACCTTATTATATCCCGTGTAATATCTTGCAATTAATAGATCATTACTGCCTGTAGAGAGTAAGTATGTCTCCAGCACACATCAGTTACAACACGTCTTTACACTTGAGAGTCCTTCGTACATCTCTCTATCTAAAGTTACTCTGACACATTACCCATAACATCTTGAATCAGCGATCGCTGTTGAGCAGCGATGCTACTGCACAATCGATACAACATTTGACCATTTCTGGTTCAATACAAAATTTTCCTATGTAATTTGAATTAGTTTACTCTATGTATATACCTTTCAAGATTGCAGCTGAAAATTTTTTGAATCCTCAGTCTGCCCACTAAGCCGCTAAGGCTGCTGTATCCATATCTTCCAGGAGCAGCAGCAATGGAAGAGGGAGGGAAGAGCAGAGGGACCCTGAGGGACGATCTTGGAGCTCTGCTGTCATCCGGGGTTGCGGCTGATGTCACCATCATGGCAGGCAGTGTCTGGCTGCCGGCTCACAGGGTTATAATGGCGGCCCGCAGCCCTGTTTTCGCTGCTATGTTCCGGCACGACCTGCTGGAAGCTTCTAACAACAGTGTCAGCATCACAGATATCAACCAGGAGGTGATGCGTCAGATGCTGCATTTCATGTACACAGACGAAGCGCCTCTGTTGGAATGTTTTGGAGCAGAACTGCTCGCTGCGGCGGACAAGTACAATGTCCCGAGGCTGAAGCAGCAGTGCGAGCAGCAACTGATTCAAGACTTATGCATGGAGAACGCAGCAGACTGCGCTGTCCTTGCAATGGTGTACTCATGTGAGAAGCTGAAGGCGGCAGCTATCAGCTTCATTAGTTCCCACTGCAAAGAAGTTATGGCTACAGATAGGTGGGCTAACGCCATGAGGCAACACACTGAAGACACTGTGAAGATCTGCCGCTTACTGGGGGAGGCAGAACGTCTCGAGTTAGAATGGTATGGTTTCCTGTGTGATTTAGCTCTCTCTCTCTCTCTCTCTCTCTCTCTCTCTCTCTCACACACACACACACACACACACACACACACACGACCTATCAATGAACTCGTTTCAATTTTGGACTGTCGTGAGGAACTATTCGATTTTCATTGCAGTGGGTTTCTTTTCGCTGTTAAAATTTAGCCATTTAAAACAAATCACTTCTATTTGTGCGGCTGGCCGCCATGGCCGTGGGGTTCTAGACACGTCAGTCCGCCGGCCGCGGTGGTCTCGCGGTTCTAGGCGCTCAGTCCGGAACCGCGCGACTGCTACGGTCGAAGGTTCGAATCCTGCCTCGGGCATGGATGTGTGTGATGGCCTTAGTTAGGTTTAAGTAGTTCTAAGTTCTAGGGGACTGATGACCACAGATGTTAAGTCCCATAGTGCTCAGAGCCATTTGAACCATTTGAACCACGTCAGTCCGGAAGCGCGCTGCTGCTACAGTCGCAGATTCGAATCCTGCCTCGGGCATTGTTGTGTGTGATGTCCTTAGGTTAGTTAGGTTTAAGTAGTTTCTAAATCTAGGGGTCTGATGACGTCAGATGTTAAGTCCCATAGTGTTTAGAGCCATTTTGCCTTGTGCCTTGTCACGGTAATAACAGTCGGAGAATTCGGCTCGCTTTTTTTATATTTTCTCCTTTCATCATTTAAATTCAGTATCTCCTGTGATATCCAAGGATCTCATGTCGGACTCGTCTTTTTACCTACTGGATCCTCTAGTACCTTCGCTTTTTCATGTCTCAGAGCTACCCATTCATCTTTGCCTAAAGCTCCTTCTGAAACTCTCAACAACCTGTGGTTCTTTCAATTTATCCAGCTCCCATTTCCCTAATCTATCTTTTTGTAATATCTTCAGTTTTAATCTACAGTTCATAACCATAAATTAGGGTCAGTGTCCACATCTACCCATGGAAATGTCTTACAATTTAAAATCGGGTTCCGAAACCTGTTTTACCATCATACAATCAATCTGAAATCTTCCAGTGTCTCTAGGTCTCTTCATATATACAACTTCCTTTCATGTGTCTTAAACCAAATGTTAGCGATGATTAAATAATGCTCTGTGCAAAATTCTGCCAGGCTGCTTCCTCTTCTATTCCTCTCACTCACTCCACATTCACATACTATTTTTCCTTCTCTTCCTTTTCCTACCGTCGAATTCCAGTCCCCCATCACAATTAAATTTTCGTCTCCCTTAACGATCTGAACTATTTCTTTCATATCACCATACGTTTCTTCAATCTTTTCATAATCGGTGGAGCTAGTTGGCATATAAACTTGTACTACTGTGGCTGGTATGGGCTCAGTGCCTATCTTGGCTGCGGCAATGAGTTCGCTAGGCTGTTCAGAGTATCTTACTCACATTCCTATTTTATTACTGATCATTAAACATACTCCTGTATTACCCCTTGTATTTATAAGCCTGTGTTCACCTGACCAGAAGTCCTGTTTCTCCTGCCACCGAACTTTACTAACTCCCACTATATGCAACCTATCCATCTTTGTAACGTACCTGCCCGCTTCAGGGATCTAACATTCCACAGTCCTATGTGTAGAACGTCAGCTTTGTTTCTCCAGATGACGACACCCTCGTGAGTAGTCTCCACCTGGAGACCCGAATGGGGGATTATTTTACCTCTGAAATATACTACCCAAGACAGTGCCATCATCATTTAACCATACAGTAGAGCTGCATACCCTGGGGAAAAATTACGGCTGTAGTTTCCCCTTGCTTTCAGCCGTTCACAGTAAAAGTACAGCAAGGCCGTTTTGTTTGGTGTTACAAGGCCACGCCAGTCAATCATCTAGACTGTTCCCCCAAAAACTACTAAAAAGGCTGCTCTTTAGGAACCACACGTTTGTCTGGCCTCTCAACAGGTACCCCTACACTGTGGTTGGACCTACGGTGCCGCTATCTACATCACTGAGACACGCAAGCCACCCCACAATGGGAAGGTCCATATGGTTTCTATTTAATATTAATTTATCGCATTACAGGCCACCTTCCATAAGTTCCAAAGCATAAATTTACGTGTACAGTACACATTTAAAATTCTAGAGTGAAAAAAAATTGTTATAGAGTCTGATAAAAATCCTTATCATCTCTCTCACACGTTTCCCGTAAGATTAGAAGCAGACGCCTCGCCCATGAGCAGTGATACTGATATTTTTCTTTGTGTGCCCTTAGACGGACAGTAGGCAGTAAACTTTTTTTTAAGTGCATTACCTGAAAACTATCTTGAGCAGTTAAACAGAGAACCGACTCGTGCCGATAACATGTTAGATCTTCTGCTGACAAACAGACCCGAACTATTTGAAACAGTTAACGCAGAACAGGGAATCAGCGATCATAAAGCAGTTACTGCATTCAGCTGTAAATAGAAATATTAAAAAAGGTAGGAAGATTTTTCTGTTTAGCAAAAGTGACAAAAAGCAGATGTCAGAGAACTTGACAGCTCAACACAAAAGTTTTGTCTCAAGTACAGACAGTGTAGAGGATCAGTGGACAAAGTTCAAAACCATCGTACAATATGCATTAGATGAGTATGTTCCAATCAAGATAGAGAAGGAAAAGAGACACCGTGGTACAACAACCGAGTTACAAAACTGCTGCGGAAGCAAAGGGAACTTCACAGAAAACATAAACATAGCCAAAGCCTTGCAGACAAACAAAAATTACACAAAGCGAAACGTAGTGTGAGGAGGCCTATGCGTGAGGCGTTTAATGAATTCGAAAGTAAAGTTATATGTACTGATTTGGCAGAAAATCCTAAGAAATTTTGGTGTAATGTCAAAGCGGTAGGCGGATCAAAACAAAATGTCCAGACATTCAGTGACCAAAATGGTACTAAAACAAAGGATGACAGACTAAAGGCCGAAATACTAAATGTCTTTTTCCAAAGCTGTTTCACAGAGGAAGACTGCACTATAGTTTCTTCTCTAGATTGTCGCACAGATGGCAAAATGGTAGATATCGAAATAGACGACAGAGGGATAGAAAAACAATTGAAATCGCTCAAAAGAGGAACGGCTGCTGGACCTGATGGGATACCAGTTCTATTTTACACAGAGTACGCGAAGGAACTTGTCCCCTTCATGCAGCGGGTGTACCGTAGGTCTCTAGAAGAGCGTAGCGTTCCAAAGGATTGGAAAAGGGCACAGGTCATCCCCGTTTTCAAGAAGGGACGTCGAACAGATGTGCAGAACTATAGACCTATATCTCTAACGTCAATCAGTTGTAGAATTTTGGAACACTTATTATGTTGCCGGCCGAAGTGGCCGTGCGGTTAAAGGCGCTGCAGTCTGGAACCGCGAGACCGCTATGGTCGCAGGTTCGAATCCTGCCTCGGGCATGGATGTTTGTGATGTCCTTAGGTTAGTTAGGTTTAACTAGTTCTAAGTTCTAGGGGACTAATGACCTCAGCAGTTGAGTCCCATAGTGCTCAGAGCCATTTTTTGAACTTATTATGTTCGAGTATAATGACTTTTCTGGAGACTAGAAATCTACTCCGTAGGAATCAGCATGGGTTTCCAAAAAGACGATCGTGTGAAACCCAGCTCGCGCTATTCGTCCACGAGACTCAGAGGGCCATAGACACTGCTTCCCAGGTAGATGCCGTGTTTCTTAACTTCCGCAAGGGGTTTGATACAGTTCCCCACAGTCGTTTAATGAACAAAGTAAGAGCATATGGACTATCAGACCAATTGTGTGATTGGATTGAAGAGTTCCTCTCAATGGAGAGAAGTCTTCCGACGTAAGAGTGATTTCAGATGTGCCGCAGGGGAGTGTCATAGGACCGTTACTATTAACAGTATACATAAATGACCTTGTGGATAACATCGGAAGTTCACTTTTTGCGAATGATGCTGTAGTATATCGAGAGGTTGTAACAATGGAAAATTGTACTGAAATGCAGGAGGATCTGCAACGAATTGACGCATGGTGCAGGGAATGGTGGTTCAAATGGCTCTGAGCACTATGGGACTCAACTGCTGAGGTCATTAGTCCCCTAGAACTTAGAACTAGTTAAACCTAACTAACCTAAGGACATCACAAACATCCATGCCCGAGGCAGGATTCGAACCTGCGACCGGAGCGGTCTTGTGGTTCCAGACTGCAGCGCCTTTAACCGCACGGCCACTTCGGCCGGCGCAGGGAATGGCAACTGAATCTCAGTGTAGACAAGTGTAATGTGCTGCGAATACATAGAAAGAAAGATCGTTTATCATTTAGCTACAATATAGCAGGTCAGCAACTGGAAGCAGTTAATTCCATAAATTATCTGGGAGTAGGCATTAGGAGTGATTTAAAATGGAATGACCATAGCAGGCCGGGGCGGTCGAGCGGTTCTAGGCGCTACAGTCTGGAACCTTGCCACCACTACGGTCGCAGGTTCGAATCCTGCCTCGGGCATGGATGTGTGTGATGTCCTTAGGTTAGTTAGGTTTAAGTAGTTCTAAGTTCTAGGGGACTGATGACCCTAGAAGTTAAGTCCCATAGTGCTCAGAGCCATTTGAATGACCAAATAATATTAATCGTCGGTAAAGCAGATGCCAGACTGAGATTCATTGGAAGAATCCTAAGGAAATACAATCCGAAAACAAAGGAAGTAGGTTATAGTACACTTGTTCGCCCACTGCTTGAATACTGCTCAGCAGTGTGGGATCCTTACCAAATGGGGTTGATAGAAGACGCCCACTGCTTGAATACTGCTCAGCAGTGTGGGATCCTTACCAAATGGGGTTGATAGAAGAGATAGAGCAGATCCAACAGAGCAGCACCCTTCGTTGCAGGATCATTTAGTAATCGCGAAAGCGTTACGGAGATGATAGATTAACTGCAGTGGAAGACTCTGCAGCAGAGACGCTCAGTAGCTCGGTATGGGCTTTTGTTGAAGTTTCGTGAACATACCTTCACCGAGGAGTCAAGCAGTATATTGGTCCCTCCTACGTATATCTCGCGAAGATACCATGAGGATGAAATCAGAGAGATTAGAGCCCACACAGAGGCATACCGACAATCTTTCTTTCCACGAACAGTACGAGACTGGAATAGAAGGGAGAACCGATAGAGGTACTCAAAAGTACCCTCCGCCGCACACCGTCAGGTGGCTTGCGGAGTATGGATGTAGATGTAGATGTAGATGCCGCACGGATACATCGGGAAAAACCAAGTTACTGAGGGAGGCAACGTGTGGTTACCCCGATTTTCAGTTAACCTCTTGAGTAAGCACTTTGACGTTCTACATGCTCAGTCTTACTTGATGAGCACCCCCACAGGTGATGGTGCTGTCTTGCTTTAAACTGAAGCGTGATTTCTTATATATATATGTGGACACAATAATCGCAACCTCTATTACCTTACATTCAAATGTTTATCAACTGCAAACAACATGTTTTTGCTTCCTGTTTTACAATATTTACACGAAAATAAACTTAAATCTATCCCTTAACGTCACTCAAGTTAGCAGACTTCAACACTGGTCACATAAAATATATGGTACGTATCTTCATTTTTATTTGTGTGCCGTTAGATGTACAATAGACAGTAAATTTTTTCTTCCCTGTAAATAGAAGTACTGAGCTGACGGGACATGGTGAGATGTAGGTGTAGAAATGAAGTAATTTAATGTAATTACTTTTTATTTAGAACACAATTACGTGAAACTTGTTGCGGCGGAACTAGTTGGTACACCATATTTTTCGTAATATTTCACCTTTGTCATTAAGTCAGTTTTCCCTTTTGCGTATTTACAAAACTCCCTGCAAGTCAGCTCGTAGTTAAACTGGCACTGTGAGATGGTTCCCACAGTCCCTGGAAGCAGTCTATTTCTTTGACCACCCCACCGGGCCGACTTCAGAAAAAATACTCTTTCCACTGTGGCGTTGTGTGCGTCTGTAGCAACCAAATATTCGCATAATTTTAGCAGTTGGCTTTTGCATTTAGGATTTTCGGTTTCCTTAAGAAAGTAAATCCACCTTTCTTCCATTCTGCCGAGTCACGCTTCGTTTGTAAAAAGCTCTGCAAATACATATATTCCAGAAAACAATTTTCACATGAAATCTTCACGCCATTTTTACTCTGGTGTATAATAGTTTTTCAATCATCACTCATTCCCGGGTTTCAGATAGCGTCATCCAATCAAATACGTGATATTTATTAAAAGAAATAGCCCATTTCTCAAAGAAATCAAATGATATGGTGTAGAAAGACAGTCTCTCTTCCTCCGACTTCGAAACCAAATTATAATATGGTATAGAAAGACAATCGCTCTAGCTCCGATTTCGAAAACAAATTATAATTATTTCTTGGTTAGGGTTCTCATTCTTTAATTTGTTCAAATTCATCTTAGTTTTCATGCCAATAAAACTGACAATTTTCCTTTCATTGAGACATCTTTGAGTGTCAAATGGTTCAAATGGCTCTGAGCACTATGGGACTTGACATCTGTGGTCATCAGTCCCCTAGAACTTAGAACTACTTAAACCTAACTAACCTAAGGACATAACACACATTCATGCCCGAGGCAGGATTCGAACCAGCGACCGTAGCATCTTTGAGTGTCGATTAATATGTTACTTCTGTAAAATATCTGGGAGTATGCGTGCGGAACGATTTGAAGTGGAATGATCATATAAAATTAATTGTTGGTAAGGCGGGTACCAGGTTGAGATTCATTGGGAGAGTGCTTAGAAAATGTAGTCCATCAACAAAGGAGGTGGCTTACAAAACACTCGTTCGACCTATACTTGAGTATTGCTCATCAGTGTGGGATCTGTACCAGATCGGGTTGACGGAGGAGATACAGAAGATCCAAAGAAGAGCGGCGCGTTTCGTCACAGGGTTATTTGGTAACCGTGATGGCGTTACGGAGATGTTTAATACACTCAAGTGGCAGACTCTGCAAGAGAGGCGTTCTGCATCGCGGTGTAGCTTGCTCGCCAGGTTTCGAGAGGGTGCGTTTCTGGATGAGGTATCGAATATATTGCTTCCCCCTACTTATACCTCCCGAGGAGATCACGAATGTAAAATTAGAGAGATTAGAGCGCGCACGGAGGCTTTCAGACAGTCGTTCTTCCCGCGAACCATACGCGACTGGAACAGGAAAGGGAGGTAATGACAGTGGCACGTAAAGTGCCCTCCGCCACACACCGTTGGGTGGCTTGCGGAGTATAAATGTAGATGTAGATGTAGATGTTCTTATTTCAATTATCGAAACTTTATTCTTCTCCTTGTTTTTTATATATTTTTTCAAACAGAGCCAAGTTTGACTGCAGAAACATGAAGTAAATTTCACTGATCGGACTATGGAAAAAATATGAAATTATTTAAGGTAGCCTGTCTTCGGTGTCAAAAAAATTTTTTAATGGAGTCCAGAGCTTACGAATTCTCTCAACTGCCGGCATTAGCGACAGTCATCTTGTTTTTGAGCGAAATAGAAGAGCCTGATGATTGACATCAAGGTATAAAAAGAATTATTTGCTTCTGTCTTTACCGTGTAAATTGACAAATAATTAAATGTTTTCATGACGATTATTTAAATGTCGATAGTTAAGACTCCAGCAGCGCTGAATATAGCATTGTGGAGAATATGCACAGGGCGTCCAATTCCTTCTACATTTTTTCCTGGTTCTTCTTTAATTTTGTGAAACGGATTCCGCTGGCCGCGTCGATGAAGCCCTCCGAAGTTGGTATTGATATTGTCTCCGCAAATTGCGATCACTTTATCTAATCGAATTTGCAGTTATCTCTTGAAGTGTCTAGACAGAATTTGCAATTTTCTCAGATGTTTCGTTATTCAGCGAATCATACTACGACAGCTTCTGTTGGATTCCATCAGTTTCAGTAAAGTATTGAACAACTAAAGGAAACATCTTTTCAGCCTTGTGGGTCGATGCGTCGATGTCTATGCCATGAAATGCAACTTCTTGCAATTCTTTTACGCATTCGGACACCGAGTATGGTGCGAGAATATTTTTAACAATCACTGTAACTTTGATGCTGGCTGTAGACTACTTTGCGACGACTTTGGAGTCAGGATACATACCAGCATTCAGTTTTATGGTACAGTTAAAAGAATTGAAGGACTGATGATGCTTGACAACTTCACAAAGCTGTTGTTAGTTCTGCAGCAGAAACGAGCATTTCTTCCTGGATATCTTCTTTAATCATAAAAGAAGAAATAGGCTTTGATGTCGATGCCATCGCGAAGCTATTTGTATGATTCATCGTAGTAATTGTATTGTCTCACATCTACCTTTCTCCGTGAGTTATTGAGATGAAACAGCTACAAATTTCACACAACACTTCCTGATGCGTACTCCTTTTCTTGACAAGAGACCGCTCCTTTGTATAATCATCCGAAAAAGTCATATTTTCTCTTTAAATCGTTATGCATTTTCATAAGCTATGGTAAGTTTATTAGAAGGTAAACAGTCGACAGTAACATTTTAGTCATCGAAGTACACGTCGCTATACACTTCACGCCCTATATAACCGCAGTAAACATCTCAAACATTACTGACTTGCACTCGTTGTTCATATTATGTTTAGGAAGAATCCTCTTATCAGATCGCTATTCAAGTGGGAACTGTCCTATCCCTCTGCATGGCGCTGCCTAAATTGTCCCAGTCCCATACTACTGGAAAAACGTGGTATTTTCTCGAATGATAGCGCTATATCTAGAAGGGAAAGGTCAATTGGGCTACCTCCACTAACCTAAGAAAATGGCAAGGAAATTTTGGTGGGAAAAGGACTTAGTTTGTGCTGGGCTGCTGGATAGGATGGACAGAATTCTTTATTTTGCATGCAGTGTTTATTTATGCAGTTTCAGTTGTCATAGGCAGTAGCTCCAACCAGTGTGTTCACTGTGACATCCGAAGTCCAGCTGACCTAGTACACAGTACCGCCACCAGATAGTGCTGTCGCCCCTTCCATGACGTAATCGAAGATGGTGGTCTGGGGGAAAATGGCGGGAAGAGGACTCAGTCTGCGTACAGCTGCTGGAGAGGTTCAGTGTACTTTATTTTCAGTGCAAAGTTGGAACAGTTTATTTAGAGATGGATTTCACACAGTTTATTTATTACACTAATACAAAACACTCGCCCTAACGTGCATGGGGTCACAATAAATATCCTACAGACCTGCAAACTGCTCGTAAATTACATCTACATCTAAATTTATACTCCGCAAGCCACCCAACGGTGTGTGGCGGAGGGCACTTTACGTGCCACTGTCATTACCTCCCTTTTCTGTTCCAGTCGCGTATGGTTCGCGGGAAGAACGACTGTCTGAAAGCCTCCATGCGCGCTCGAATCTCTCTAATTTTACATTCGTGATCTCCTCGGGAGGTATAAGTAGGGGGAAGCAATATATTTTATACCTCATCCAGAAACGCACCCTCTCGAAACCTGGCGAGCAAGCTACACCGCGATGCAGAGCGCCTCTCTTGCAGAGTCTGCCACTTGAGTGTATTAAACATTTCCGTAACGCTATCACGGTTACCAAATAACCCTGTGACGAAACGCGCCGCTCTTCTTTGGATCTTCTGTATCTCCTCCGTCAACCCGATCTGGTACGGATCGCACCCTGATGAGCAATACTCAAGTATAGGTCTACATTTGTCTATGTTAAGGGTCAGTTGCCACTCCCTGCACCAAGTGCCTATCCGTTGCAGATCTTCCTGCATATCGCCACAATGTTCTAATGCTGCAACTTCTCTGTATACTACAGCATCATCCGCGAAAAACCGCATGGAACTTCCGACACTATCTACTAGGTCATTTATATATATTGTGAAAAGCAATGGTCCCATAACACTCCCCTGTGGCACGCCAGAGGTTACTTTAACGTCCGTAGACGTCTCTCCATTGATAACAACATGCTGTGTTCTGTTTGCTAAAAATTCTTCAATCCAGCCACACAGCTGGTCTGATATTCCGTAGGCTCTTACTTTGTTTATCAGGCGACAGTGCGGAATTGTATTGAACGCCTTCCGGAAGTCAAGGAAAATGGCATCTACCTGGGAGCCTGTATCTAATATTTTCTGGGTCTCATGAACAAATAAAGCGAGTTGGGTCTCACACGATCACTGTTTCCGGAATCCATGCGGATTCCTACAGAGTAGATTCTGGGTTTCCAAAAACGACATGATACGCGAGTAAAAAACATGTTCTAAAATTCTACAACAGATCGACGTCAGAGATATACACTCCTGGAAATTGAAATAAGAACACCGTGAATTCATTGTCCCAGGAAGGGGAAACTTTATTGACACATTCCTGGGGTCAGATACATCACATGATCACACTGACAGAACCACAGGCACATAGACACAGGCAACAGAGCATGCACAATGTCGGCACTAGTACAGTGTATATCCACCTTTCGCAGCAATGCAGGCTGCTATTCTCCCATGGAGACGATCGTAGAGATGCTGGATGTAGTCCTGTGGAACGGCTTGCCATGCCATTTCCACCTGGCGCCTCAGTTGGACCAGCGTTCGTGCTGGACGTGCAGACCGCGTGAGACGACGCTTCATCCAGTCCCAAACATGCTCAATGGGGGACAGATCCGGAGATCTTGCTGGCCAGGGTAGTTGACTTACACCTTCTAGAGCACGTTGGGTGGCACGGGATACATGCGAACGTGCATTGTCCTGTTGGAACAGCAAGTTCCCTTGCCGGTCTAGGAATGGTAGAACGATGGGTTCGATGACGGTTTGGATGTACCGTGCACTATTCAGTGTCCCCTCGACGATCACCAGTGGTGTACGGCCAGTGTAGGCGATCGCTCCCCACACCATGATGCCGGGTGTTGGCCCTGTGTGCCTCGGTCGTATGCAGTCCTGATTGTGGCGCTCACCTGCACGGCGCCAAACACGCATACGACCATCATTGGCACCAAGGCAGAAGCGACTCTCATCGCTGAAGACGACACGTCTCCATTCGTCCCTCCATTCACGCCTGTCGCGACACCACTGGAGGCGGGCTGCACGATGTTGGGGCGTGAGCGGAAGACGGCCTAACGGTGTGCGGGACCGTAGCCCAGCTTCATGGAGACGGTTGCGAATGGTCCTCGCCGATACCCCAGGAGCAACAGTGTCCCTAATTTGCTGGGAAGTGGCGGTGCGGTCCCCTACGGCACTGCATAGGATCCTACGGTCTTGGCGTGCATCCGTGCGTCGCTGCGGTCCGGTCCCAGGTCGACGGGCACGTGCACCTTCCGCCGACCACTGGCGACAACATCGATGTACTGTGGAGACCTCACGCCCCACGTGTTGAGCAATTCGGCGGTACGTCCACCCGGCCTCCCGCATGCCCACTATACGCCCTCGCTCAAAGTCCGTCAACTGCACATACGGTTCACGTCCACGCTGTCGCGGCATGCTACCAGTGTTAAAGACTGCGATGGAGCTCCGTATGCCACGGCAAACTGGCTGACACTGACGGCGGCGGTGCACAAATGCTGCGCAGCTAGCGCCATTCGACGGCCAACACCGCGGTTCCTGGTGTGTCCGCTGTGCCGCGCGTGTGATAATTGCTTGTACAGCCCTCCCGCAGTGTCCGGAGCAAGTATGGTGGGTCTGACACACCGGTGTCAATGTGTTCTTTTTTCCATTTCCAGGAGTGTAGGTCTATAGTTTTGCGCATCTGCTCGACGACCCTTCTTGAAGACTGGGACTACCTGTGCTCTTTTCCAATCATTTGGAACCTTCCGATCCTCTAGAGACTTGCGGTACACGGCTGTTAGAAGGGGGGCAAGTTCTTTCGCGTACTCTGTGTAGAATCGAATTGGTATCCCGTCAGGTCCAGTGGACTTTCCTCTGTTGAGTGATTCCAGTTGCTTTTCTATTACCGAAATAATGCAGCACATTGATGTACAAACATGCAAACAACTTGTAAATTATCACAATAATACATGTAAAACGCTAAGCAAACACTAATTGTAAATGTCGAAATATTGCATTGCACATCCTACACACATGTTCACAAAATAACGCAGTACACTGATGCAAAGACACATTCACTACGCGTGAAATTGTAAAAAAATAATACGTGTATAACACTCTGCAAACACACTCACAACGCCTTAATAGTCAAAATAATGCAATGCACAAACACTCATTGCACGTAAAAACGCTTTCGAACCATGATTAAGAAATTCGACCCCCCCACATATCAGCGAACTGTTCCCTACAGAGGCCAATAGTCGCGCTCGCTGGGGCGGCGCGTGCACGCCTGTCCAGGCTGCTCCACATGCAAGATGCATGTGGCCGCACACACGTTTACCTGCCCAGCATGGCTGATGGATAGCTGCGAGATGTTTACCTCGCGACTCACCCTTGTAAGCACAGCCAAAAAGTTGACAGTGTATTGTGTGCATCTAGCAGGGGAAAGATGGGTGGAAGACACATTTGATGGTTCTCTAAGCATGAGAAACACGTTAGATGACTTTGTAAATTATAAGGATGATTTGAAATCTGCGTAAATTATAAGGATGATTTGAAATCTGCTACATCACCAACATCGGTATTCGTAAGTGGAAATATCAGTTTCCTCTATTTTTTTTCGAGTTTTCATGTAAAGGTCTTCGCTGACGAGATAAGTTTCCAGTTACTCAGTGGTTTACAGCACGCTCCACCTCGCTACGGTTTTGGGTTTCTAGAGAAGTAATTTCCACTCTATATTTTCGGAAGCGATTTTGCTACATACTTGATATCGAGAAATATCGCGAAAATGGTATGATATTCAGGCAAACCATGTGAAAATACATATGTTCTTGTAATACAGGAGTCTAGAGATGGTTGTAGAAAGCAAGCAAGCAGGTCGCCTCTGTGCCGACAGTTCTGACCCAGCCTTTGTACATCAGTTTAGAGAGTGACCTCGGTGCGTTGAGGGTGCTTTGGTCATGCGTCAGGCCAGTGTGTGCGGGGGCAGATTACTTGTGACCGTCGGCTGCAGTGTATGAGCTACCGAGCTCATGGGAAATATTTAGTGCTGCGAGGGCTATATGTAAGATCCGTGTGCCTATACCGTCTATCTTCGTGGTATACGTACGAGGGTCTGATGGTCGGTAGCTATATGTAGGATGCAGAAGTGGTGATTTTGTATGTCGCAGGATACAAATTTTGTGTTCACTACGTCGATTGAGCATTTGGTTATATATAGCCAGTTTGGAGATCGGTTTCACGCTGAAATATTCAAGCATCCATCTTTAGTGGCCAAGCACTGTTCAAATGGTTCAAATGGCTCTGAGCACTATGGGACTCAACTGCTGAGGTCATTAGTCCCCTAGAACTTAGAACTAGTTAAACCTAACTAACCTAAGGACATCACAAACATCCATGCCCGAGGCAGGATTCGAACCTGCGACCGTAGCGGTCTTGCGGTTCCAGACTGCAGCGCCTTTAACCGCACGGCCACTTCGGCCGGCGCCAAGCACTGTAATTGAGGACGTGTCTTTCTGTATTTGACGATCTGTAGACAACTTCTGCAGGGTTTAACTGTCAGTGCAATATGGCGATCTGTAGAAAGTAGGATTGCCGCTGAAAGTCTCATCTGCAGAAAAAAAAGGCGACTGCCCTCCTGCACTGGCAGCATCAGTAATTTCGTGGGTAAATTCAGTAAGAGCCAATCAGATTGCTCCATTCATTCACAAGACATCGTTTGTGCTGGGACATAGCAGCTTCTACAGACTGGTTCGAACACGATGGGGGGCACGGTATCTATGGAAATTTTTGAGGGTAATGTGATGTCTTAGTTGTTCTAGTGTTCAAAAAACGTTGAAGTGGACCATCCATCTCTGGCGGGATGCTGTCCCTCATCCACCATTGTGGCATTAGGACATCTCCAGAAGAGTAGCTGTAGGAACCGAAACTTACAGTTTTCTCTTCTGTATGACTGCGTAAATGTTCTGATTTTCCTATCTGTGGTTAGACTGTGCTCTCTTTCCAAACAACAAGAAATGTTTTCTGATTAACGGTGTTTTCACAAGCATACACAGACAAAGGCTTTTAGCGGTGAGAACATGAACGAAACGTTTACCATTTCTAAGACATATGGGGAAAGCAGGATGTTATAATTTCCGGGAATGGTAACATGTGATGGACAGGGTGCTTCTTTAGGACCATCAGGAGGAATGCATTCGGCGTTATTCTGGGATATTTTCGTAAACAGGTTCTGTTAGGACAAGAATATCCATGTAGACAAGCTGAGACGTAATGAAAGCTCCTACAACAACAAAAGCAACCATTAACTATTTCTGTGGCACTTATTAGGATCACTATGAAGAATGCATCCAGCGATATTCTGGGAAGCATTCCAAAATATTTCTATAGCACATCCAGAAGGAGACTTGTATGTTATTTACATAGACATTAGATGTCAGTATAACAATGACAACGTTTTAGCTGTGCCTACAAGCGTGAGTCACGAGGTAAACATCTCGCAGCTGTGCGTCAGCCATACTGGGCAGGTAAACATGTCCACAGCCAGACGTGTCTCCCAAGTGGGGCAGCCTGGACCAGCGCGCACATGCGGCCCTGGCGTGCGCACCTGAGGGCATCTGTATGGAACAATTTGCTGATATGTGGGGGTCGAATTTCTTAATGATTGTTCGAAAGCGTTTTAAATGCAATGAGTGATTGTGCACTGCATTATTTCGATTGCTGAAGCATTGTGAGTGTGTTTGCAGAGTGTTATACATGCATTATTTTTTACAATTTTACGAGTACTGAACATGTCTGTGCATCAGTGTACTGCGTTATTTTGTGAACATGTCTGTAGGCAATCCAATGCGTTATTTCGACGTTTACAATTAGTGGGCATGTTTGCAGAGCGTTTTACATGCATTATTTTGGCAATTTATGAGTTGTTTGCATGTTTGTACATCAGTGTACTGTACTGTAGCATGTCAGGGTAAGGGTTCTGTATCAGTGTAATAAATAAACAATGTGAAATCCACCCCTAAATAAATTGTTCCAACTTCCCACTGAAAATAAATAAAGTACATAGCTTCCTCTCCCGCAGCTGCACACAGATTGAGTCTTTTTCCCACTTTTTTCCCCAGAGCGCCATCTTGGATTATATCATGGGAGGGAGAACAGCGCCCTCTGGTAATGGTACTGTGTACTTGATCAGCTGGACTCCAGACATCATGGTGAACTCACCGGTTGGAGCTACTGCCTAATGACAACTGAAATTCTTTAAACACTGCAGGCAAAATAAAGACTTATGCCCATCCTCTCCAGCTGCCCAGCACAGACTGAGCGCTTTTCCCGCCAAAATTTCCCTGCCATTTTCTTAGGTTAGTGGAGGTAACCCAGTTGACCTATTTTCCCGCCAAAACTTGAACTTCCTGCCATGATGTCACTCAGACATTGCCGCGTCTATCCCCGCCATCTTGGATCAGCCATATTGAATAAATTTGGCAACAATGCAATGTGGGGCCATCCTCTCTCTGCCCTACTACTAAGTTGTACTATAGACAGTGATTTGAAGTAGTAAATCTCAGCTGTCATTCATGTCTGGTTCTTTGGAACTTTCGAAGCCCCTTCCCTCAGGTGCGCCTAATTACACATCAGCTTAGGGGAAAAAACGATATAGTCATTCATAGTCAGTAGCATCCATTGCCGGAACATATCGTGTGAACAGTCATAAAAAGGATACTGTGGGCAGATACAGTGTGAAAAATCATTTTGTAGGAGCAATACAGCGATGGCAAAGTTCAGTGTGGAAGAGTACTAAAATTAACCATTAATACGAGCATGAATGTGTTTACGCATTGTGAGGAAGTTTATTACTTGCAAAAATCAGTAAATTAAGTACAGTTACCCTTAAGAAGCCTGGTTTTCCACTTAAATTTGCGAAACTTTGATATTCACGATGTAAAGAGACACGGTTTCTTATTTGGTAAAAGGGTTCTATTTATTTAGCGACGAAGTGTGTTCTCTCTCTTTTAACCATCATCCAATATCCATGTCTGTCTGCTGTATACTGAAAATTTTGGGAAAGGAGCTTACATACTTTTGGTCGCACTTCACTGTATGCTCTACTGTGTCTATGATGTAATACATGTGAAAAGTGTGTACAAGATCGCGTGCATTGTAGATGTGCAACAGCTTTACCTTTCTTAACATTTATTCGTTTTTGTCCGCTGCTCGTGGTCTCGCGGTAGCATTCTCGCTTCCAGAGCACGGGGTCCCGGGTTCGATTCCCGGCGGGGCCAGGGATTTTCCCTGCCTCGAGATGATTGGGTGTTGTTGTGTCATCATCATCATTCATCCCCATTACGATTGGAGGAAGGCAATGGCAAACCACCTCCACTAGGACCTTGCCTAGTAAGGCGGTGCGGGTCTCCCGCATCGTTCCCCTACCCTCTGTAAAGAAGCATGGGACTTTATTTCCATTATTTTTTTTGTTAGCTATATCAGGATTTCCTTTCTTTCGGAACCCAACTGGGGAGCACTGAATTTTGATATTGAACTTCCTATTGTGCCTCATTATGTTACGAAATTCTAACACTTGTACAGCTTGAAATGACGTGTGTTTAAATTCTAACGTCAGGTATGTCAGTTTGTTAATGTACTACAGTTAAGTGTCTTACTAGCCAGTGTATTAAGTTGTAACCCATAATGAAGCTGCTCGTGACGAGTCACAAATCTTATTTCTTGATTTATTTGAACTAAATCACTATTATATACTTCGTAAATTATTACACCAATCTAAGAGATTTACAACGATTATATGTACAAATGACCTAGTACTTGACATTACTAGTTACCTGAGGATCTACACAGACGATACAGTGATAAACAGAACTGAATTGTAATTTATCATCGAAGCATGTCACCTACGACATTTTTATTAGGGTTATTCTTCAAAAGTCTTAGTCAGTGTGGAACCATTACGATGTTAGATATACAGTTGTGTTACAGATAATCCATAACGGGGATGCAGGGATGGCAGTTGGTTCATTCAGATGAGCGAGTGTGTCGTGCACATGATGTCCGTGACGTACCGTTATGCCATCATAGATCCTTCAATCACTACCAGGCGTGACCATAGGTCGTACCAGTTCTTTTACCACACCACGACACCAGCAGTGACACCGCTGTCCCTCTCCAAAAAATTGGAAGAATGAAACCTCTCCCCAGGTTGTCGCTGTACTCGACGACGATGGTCATCCAGGCTTGTGCAGAATTGCGATTCATTACTGAACATAATGCGAGACCGAGAGCGCAGTGATTAGCACACTGGATTCGCTTTCAGGAGGACGACGGTTCAAACCCGCGTTGGCCATCCTGATTTAGGTTTTCCGGGCAAGCGCCGGGATGGTTTCTTTGAAAGGGCATGGCCGATTCTTTCCCTATCCTTCCCCAGTCCGTCAGGGCCGATGACCTCGTTGTTTGGTCCCTCCCCAAATCAACCAACCAATCATAATGTGACGCCGTTCATCAGCAGTCAGCGATTCCGTGTCACGGCAACATCCCAAACGCAAGTCGTTTGTATTGTAGTCCTAATGACAGCCTACACACGAGGTAGTTCGGCTGCTAGTCTCTGGCCAACGGTGTCCATTACTTGTTCTTAGATGGGAGATGCAGATGTAAAGGGGTTACAATGTGCCCGGTGCACAAGACAGCGATCCTTCTTGGTGGTGGTTAGATATGATCGTCAGGAACCTTGACGACGAGTATGTCTGCCTTCACATTCATATGGAGTCCAACATTGAACCACTGTCACATAAAAATGCCACACAAATCTGAATACTGCACCGTTCGACCAGCTGACCAAATGGAAATTCACAGGCGCATTAGGTTATGATAACGGTCTCTCACATGTGAGCTCCCCATTCTCTTTGGCCTAATGAAATTAGTGTTAAAATGTGTGGTTTGATCAGTGGAGAGTCAGCTAAATCTGCAACCTAGTAGAGATTGTGGCTCGTATACCTGTCAGTGCCGATGGTTGCATATCGCTCCACTTATTACCCTTCGTCCAGCTTGGCTGTAGAATTGTTGGATTTCTTTGTGAGTTGCCTAGCGCTTGACGAAAATTGCAAAATATGGAAAGTTTTGCCAATAAAATTAATAAAATAGGATAATTAAGTAACTGACAAGTATTTTTGATTGAAACTGAACAAAGTTTTTTATTAAATAAAAGTGAATTCACGTGCGAATGGTGGACACATACATGAGACCAATTCGTCAACAGGGTTTATGTCGATCGGTAAAGCTAACAGGACATAAGATCTGAACACAGTGAAGTCTCATACCAAGCATCTGTCACAGTTGGGGGCTCACATTCCGAAGGTGCTCTGACTGCATGAAAATCGGAAATTAAAGGTCATTGAATGATTCTGTAGTCACTGAATGCGGTAATAAATCTGTCCAGTAATATATAGTTAGCGAGCAATTAATGTAAACAGGTTTTAGTTCATTGCGGCACATTGTAACACACTGTAAAACGAATATTTCAGATCGCTCCACTACCTAACACCCTTAGAAAGTTAGTTCTCGCGGTATCACCCGCGAATGTTGAATTAAGATGGAGTTCAACACATAGCGGGAAGTTTGAAGTCTTTGGCGCTCGACGCGGCCGATATGCCGCACAAAATCTCTTACAGCTGCGTATTACCGATCTTGCCGCCGAGACAGACACAGCGACTACGACTGAGGCAGTGAAGACCTCGCACATTGGCACCTCTCATTTGTGTAGCTGACGTCAAGCTGCCTGGTTCGTTACAGCGAAAATATTTCTTATGACCACTGTTCAAATTTTGCAAATAAAACATAAACAATACACTTATATACTCCTTCTTGGGATTATTTACCACCTACAAACTGCATTATATGTTTATTAGTTCGCTTGTTATTGACAAAATAGATATTGAAACCTATTTGCAAAATTGGTTTACACAAAGAAAATATGTTAACTTAAGAACATAAGTAGCCAGTTATTCCGAAACCTCTTTTGAGGACGTTTCATATCGTGCACCGAAACCTTACAACACATGCAGCTTACTCACATGTCAAAATCTTTTATTAACGACTGATTCAAATAAGTATAATATAACTATTAAAACGCTGAATATCGTGGAATCACTGACGTAAGAGAGAAAACAGGTAATGGATGTGGATACGGTGCTCTGACTCAATAACTTGTACAACCGCAGCAAATTACGTATCCTGGCTTAATTTAAGTGCAAAATTGTTTGTTGCTTGTCACATTAAAACTGTTTAGTATGCCAGATCATGGCGCTCGACGCTATAATAGACTGTATATATAGAATGCCAGAAAGAAAATTAGTACACCTTGAAAGATGGCGTCGTAGAAAAACATTCTAAGTCTCTATGGATTCAATCATCGACGCTCTCTGTTTGGTAGCTGTGAAATTAATGAAGCGGTACTAGATTGTGTTGCACTAAATATGAAAGAATTTTAGGCAGAAATATTTTATTTCAGGGTACATCCTCGCCGTGACACCCTTTGCATTCTATGCCTGCAGATGCGATGTGTATGTTGGTGGCAGGCAAACCTTGCCGTTTACCTGGCAGCAAGAAGCCTTGTTTAAGCTTTTTCACTTTGTCTGAACTAACATCACCACTGCTAATGGCTGGAAAGGTTTGAAAACGGGAGCTCCTGTGTGCGTCCTTGGGATCCGCTGTAACACTTACGAACATGCAGCATCTCCATGTCCTTGAGTGATCATTCAGCATCTGAACCTGTTCAAGCCCCTTATATCCCCTGCCAGACCTGATAACAACACTAAATAGAAGCAACACTAATGTACTATTGTGGCCATTTTGTCACAGAATTGTAACTCGTATCATTTACGTACCCACCGATGGTCTGTGTTTATATAATGGTTCACTGCCAGCTGACCATGTCTTCTAGGTGCTTCACTTTTTTTGTCGGGCAATGTATGTGGTCTAGAGTATCTATTCCACAACAGAACAAGTGTCTGCGCTTAAGCACATGACAAAATTACAACTCTCCAGAAGCTTCTGTATCAGAAGCCCGAGGATAGATGGTCCGTGAGCTGTTATCAGGCAGTGACATCCTGTTTACAGTGTTACCAAAACGTGCCAGTTTAATTGGAATCCACAATGTCAGAGTTCAATTGAATGGTTGGTTGATTTGGGAGAAGGGACCAAACAGCGACGTCACTGGCCCCATTCGATTTGGGAAGGAGGGGGAAGTAAGTCGGTTGTGCCCTTTCAAAGGAACCATCCCAGCATTTGCCTGAAGCGATTTAGGGAAATCTCGGAAAACTAAATCAGGACGGCCCGACATGGGTTTTAACCGTCGTCCTCGCGAATGCGAGTCCAGTGTCCAGAGTTGGGAGATGAACAAATGGATAATGTACTTCAAACAGATGACTTCCACTTCAGTTTATGGGATGGTCCTTGTTGCATATTCATCTGAAGGGTTGTGAAGCAGTCGGAGGAACATCATGTGGAGAGACCAGTTTGTTAGTTAGAGCTATGTGTGCAGGTGTGAGAGGGGGGCATGGGGCCAGCCTGTGTCAGAGAAATAACTTTTATGATTTGTCTACATCGATTTTCGAAATGAATTACAAGAAGGCAAGATATACACCGCAAGACCTGGGAGGTAATAACATCAACCAGAGTACTAAGTCTAGGATGCAATGGGAAGATGATTTATTGTCTATCATAACTAGCAAAGACTCTTCCATAGCGCCACACAGTTCCTTTGCAGGAAAAGAGCTGCTGCCAATGCATCACTTGAGCCACGTTGTAAGTGGCTAAGTGACCTGTGATTCAGGTGGCTGTAATAAGATGTTAGTGTTCTAGAAGAGATTTTCCTGTCTTGCAATTTTTAGTCTGGGATATATTTCTTCTATTTCAGAATTAATGATGGGTTTGGACACTGTCTGGACACTGTCTGGACATTGGTGTATACCAAATATCATGTCATAATAGCTTTACTGTGCTGTGTAACCGATATAAAATCCTATTATTGGAATTTGCTGTCAATCATGACAATGTTTAGCATTTGCATATTAGTGCAGGCGCAGGTTATAACTACACTCATGTTCATAAATTAAGGATAATTGCAGAATGCGCTGCCACACAATGTGGCACTACACAAAACTGGTGCTAATAGCATAGGCATATAGGGAATACACACGACACAGATTGTAAGTCCACGGTATTGGTGATAAGTTGAGAAAACTGTCCCGAAAAACATGTGCTACAAAACGCCACTGTTTCCTGCTCATGTACCCCGACATCAGTATGGGATTTGACCACCTTGCACACATACACAGGCCGCACAACGGGTTGGCATACTCTGGATCCGGTTTTCGAGCAGCTGCTGGGGTCTAACCCCCTATTCTTGCACCAGTGACTGTCGGAGCTACTGAAGTGTCATAGGGGTTTGAAGATGTGCAGCGATACGTCGACTGAGAGCATCCCAGACGTGCTCGATGGGGTTTAGGTCTGGAGAACAGGCAGGCCACTCCATTCGCCTGATATCTTCTGTTTCAAGGTACTCCTACACGATGGCAACTCAGTGGGGCTGTGCGTTATCATCCACCAGGAGCAAGGTGGGACCCACTGCACCCCTGAAAAGGCAGACATCCTGGTGCAAAATGACGTGCAATACATCTTACCTGTTACAGTTCCCCTGTCAAAGACATGCAGGGGTGTACGTGCATCAATCATAATCCCACCCCACACCATCAAACCACGGCCTCCATACAGGTCCCTTTCAAGGACATTAAGGGGTTGGTATCTAGTTCCTGGTTCACGCCAGATGAAAACCCGGCGAGAATCACTGTTCAGACTATACCTGGACTCGTCCGTGAACATATCCTGGGACCACTGTTCCAATGACTATGTACTGTGTTGTTGACACCAGGCTTTACGGGCTCTCCTGTGACCAGGGATCAGTGGAATGTACAGTCGTGGACAAAACGAGCGAGACCCCTCACCTTTTCGTTATGCTGATCCGCACAGCTTTAAAGTCTGCTACACAGCATAACGGGCAAGGAGACGAAGTGTTACCAACATACTATGCACAGGCGTGAAATTGAAAAACCATCCGAACTATGTCAGACTGTTTTCACTCATGTGTAAGACTATATTAAAGCGGATTAGTGTGTGAAACACAACACGTAAACAAAAGATATAAATGAAAGAAGAAACGCAAAGTAGTATGAACTGTACTAATAAAAATGAATTTTAGCTTATGGAGATAACGTAACTGTTTTAGTAATACAAAGTATCCCAGATCGTTACGAATTAGCAAAATAACATGCGCATTCGGCCGCGAAACGGTGTGCGTCAACGTTAAGACCAGTCATACTGGAGTACCATTGCTGACCTACCATGAAAGTGTGCAAATTTAGCAATGCGTGAACATTCATAACGAAATTCAGTTAAAAATCATTCAGTGCCACACTTAAGTCAACTCATATTGACATCCACAGGGCGCTGGTACAGAATAAAGGTAGCAATAAAACATATTGGGGGTGCGACAGTTTCTTAAAATTGCTTTACTGATAGTCTATCTGCCTCCATCGAGATTAGAACCGAAAACAAACCAGACCTCCCTTGCAGTAACAAACACCTTTCACTGCGCTAGCAGACAACCCAGGCAAATAGCCCTCTATTATTACCCCAGACATGAATAAGTCGGCAATTTCGTAGGTGTTTGTCTATGGCTGAAAATAATGAACAAAAAATAAATAAACAGCAAACAACTTCGATGTTCAAATCAAATTTAGCTCATATGTCGCAATTACAACATATTTCGTTTTTACATCTACATGACTACATCTACAGGATTTCTTTGCCATACAGACTGGCAAAGGGTTCATCGAACCAACTTCGGACTATTTCTCTACCGTCCCACTCTTAGACTATCAGTAAAGCAATTTTAAAAAATTCAATACGTTTCATTGCTACCTGTTCTGTACGTGCGCCCTGTGGATGTCAATATGAAACTCTCGTAGAATTTCATACTTGTTACCGCCTACTTTTCCCTCTTCTGTCAATAACTGAATTAAGTGTGGCACTGAATGATTTTTAACTGAATTTCGTTATGAATCTTCACGCATTGCTAAATTTGCACACTTTCATGGTAGGTCAGCAATGGTACTCCAGTATGACTGGTCTGAACATTGACACAGACCGTTTCGCGGCCGAATGCGCATGTTATTTTGCTAATTCGTAACGATCTGGGGTACTTTGTATTACTAAAACAGTTATGTTATTTCGATAAGCTGAAATTCATTTTTATTAGTACAGTTCATACTAATTAGGGTTTCTTCTTTCATTTATATCTTTTGTTTACGTGTTGTGTTTCACACACTAATCAGCTTTAATATAGTCTTACACTTGATTGAAAACAGTCTCACGTAGTTCGGATGGTTTTTCAATTTCACACCTGTGCATAGTATGTTGGTAGCACTTCGTCTCCTTGCCTGCTATGCTGTGTAGCAGACTTTAAAGCTGTGCGGATCAGCATAACGAGAAGGCGAGGGGTCTCGCTCGTTTTGTCCACGACTGTACCTTGCAGGTCTCCAGGCGACTAAACCAAGTCTATTCAGTGATCTGTAGACTGTGTGTCTCGAGACAACTGTTCCAATGGCTGTGGTAAGGTCCCGAGCAAGGCTACCTGCAGTATTCCGTGGCCGTCTGTGGGCACTGATAGTGAGATATCGGTCTTCTTGTGTTGTTGTACACTATGGACGTCCCGTACTGTATCCTGTCTGCTTGAATCGTTGCCATAATCTTGAGATTGCACTTTGTGGCTCATGGAGGGCTCGTGCTACAGCCTGCTGTGTTTGACCAGCCTCCAGTCACCCTAGTATTCTACCCCTCATAACGTCATCAATGTGTGTTCTTTGAGTCATTTTCAACACACAGTCACCATTAGCACGTCTGAAAACTTCTGTACACTTATTCACTGCACCGTACTCTGACATGCACCAACACACGTCTGCGTATGTGGGCTGCTGCCAGCGCCACCATGCGACGAACGCAGGTCAAATGCACCGCATGGTCATACCCCGAGGTGATTTAAGCCCACAAACCGCCCACCAGAGCGTTGTTTCACCATGTATCAGCATTATCCTTAATTTATCAGCATGAGTGTACTTTGTCTATTATGTTCTCAGTAGCGTTGTATTTAAAGACTGCGCTTCATTTCCACAGCGAGAAAGAGAGTGAAAGATCAGCAGCGGTGGAAGATGTCGAGGGCAGACTGGTCAGCGACCTGCTGGTGCTGCTGGAGTCTGGCGAGGGCAGCGACGTGACGCTCATGGTGGGTGGGGCCTCACTGGCAGCTCATAGGGCAGTGCTGGCAGCGCGTAGCCCCATCTTAGCCGAGCTGCTCAAGGACAGCCCAGGTGGCACCCTGCGGGTGGATGGGGTGCGAGAGGAGGAACTGCGTCAAGTCCTGCTCTACATGTACAGCGACCAGCAGCCGCCGCCAGCTAGCGTCACAGATAAGCTCCTGGTGCTGTCCGACAACTATGCACTTTGTGGCCTGAAGGAGTACTGTGAAGAGCAGTTGGAACACAAAATTACTATTGACAGTGCAATGCTCTTGGCCGTGGTCGCCATCAAGCACTCCTGCTCCTCATTGAAGAGAACCTGTGTTGATTTCATCAGGACACACATCTTCCAGGTGATGGACACAGCTGGTTGGGATGCAGCAGTACGCGATGATGCAGAGGTTGTGCTGCAGATAACCAAGAGCATAGCAAGGGCGGTGTTCAACGATAAAATTAAAGAAATACGCACTAACATCTGTATAACTGCCAACATACTGAAAGAACTGTCCAAATAAAATAAATGTCGGAGTAGGTATAGGAAGAATAAACCACCTATAAGTGATTAATATTGCTAAGGATGGTATACAACTAGGTGTGCCCTACAGACCTCTGTCCTACATGTATGCAACAATATGCCTCATGCCAAGCTCGTTGAGTAACAGTGTAAATGGGTCCTGTGTTGACGGCTGGCATGATATAAAACTGAGTAACCGACTACACCAGCTCACTTTCCTGGCTGTTACCGAAAGCATCAAACTGTTCGCCCACTGCAGGTTTAATTCACCTAGGCATCACACTTGATAATGGTGACTGTGAAGCGTGATTAAAGTTAGGGATAGCATACCTCTATAGCACAAAGATACATGTTCTATGCGAGAGTTAGCTAATAGAACAGAAATAGTTCGCAACATTGGAAGAAGAAGTACTCCAAAACTGGGCCAAACACAATCTATACATACATCACAAGCAGAAAAATAGAAAACATCATTATAGAAAGTGAATATATTAATCTATGTTAACAGTTTCTTTTTCAGGGATATTATTGTCCTACTTTTTGAATCTTCATGTCTAAATTCGCTCGTATCAGTCTGTGGTCGCTAACAATATTAAATTAGTTTGAAACCGAAACATCCTTGATTGATTTGTTTTAATTTGTAAAAATAAAATCTGTTCCACTCAGAGTCTTGGGGATTTGAGCTTCTCCTAGTCCACTTCTGTTACAGTTTTTTTTCAGCAAACCAGGAAGAGAGGAACCGTTGAAATACGACTTTTTTTTAAATTCTGGTAAGTTATACCCAAATACTTGCTGTATCAGAATTTGTACAGCTTTTAGCGTGTTTAGTACATATTAATAGGAAAGAAGAAAATTTTTTTAAACAACGACACGCCCCCCTCCATCTGCTGTCAATTGAGATGTCTTTATCCCAGCTGCAGTAGACTTTTTTTTTGTCTTTACGCTACTTATTCTTTGACCACTGCTTTTGAAATTGGTCAACCTGGTGCTAAGAGAGTGTAGGTAATAGCTGAATATCATTTCAGAATCCTTTTTTCGATTTACTCATCGCAGTGATCTGAAATAGTGATTGATTTTGGGAAGTAATCTTATTCTGTTTCTAGCTATATTTTATTCACGCAGATCGAAAGTATAGGCAGAATAAGGAAATTTAGATGTAGGAACAGAGGCGAAATTTCATTCTTTCTGCCCAAAGGGCCCCGAGCCACAGTGTAAATATTATAGGGCTAATGTAACTGGTTATGAATATACACTCCTGGAAATGGAAAAAAGAACACATTGACACCGGTGTGTCAGACCCACCATACTTGCTCCGGACACTGCGAGAGGGCTGTACAAGCAATGATCACACGCACGGCACAGCGGACACACCAGGAACCGCGGTGTTGGCCGTCGAATGGCGCTAGCTGCGCAGCATTTGTGCGCCGCCGCCGTCAGTGTCAGCCAGTTTGCCGTGGCATACGGAGCTCCATCGCAGTCTTTAACACTGGTAGCATGCCGCGACAGCGTGGACGTGAACCGTATGTGCAGTTGACGGACTTTGAGCGAGGGCGTATAGTGGGCATGCGGGAGGCCGGGTGGACGTACCGCCGAATTGCTCAACACGTGGGGCGTGAGGTCTCCACAGTACATCGATGTTGTCGCCAGTGGTCGGCGGAAGGTGCACGTGCCCGTCGACCTGGGACCGGATCGCAGCGACGCACGGATGCACGCCAAGACCGTAGGATCCTACGCAGTGCCGTAGGGGACCGCACCGCCACTTCCCAGCAAATTAGGGACACTGTTGCTCCTGGGGTATCGGCTAGGACCATTCGCAACCGTCTCCATGAAGCTGGGCTACGGTCCCGCACACCGTTAGGCCGTCTTCCGCTCACGCCCCAAAATCGTGCAGCCCGCCTCCAGTGGTGTCGCGACAGGCGTGAATGGAGGGACGAATGGAGACGTGTCGT
The DNA here is from genome assembly GCF_023898315.1 of Schistocerca nitens. Classification (NCBI taxonomy): domain Eukaryota; kingdom Metazoa; phylum Arthropoda; class Insecta; order Orthoptera; family Acrididae; genus Schistocerca; species Schistocerca nitens. The sequence goes on along the minus strand of NC_064619.1, from coordinate 600,668,995 downwards.
CTTCAGCGATGAGAGTCGCTTCTGCCTTGGTGCCAATGATGGTCGTATGCGTGTTTGGCGCCGTGCAGGTGAGCGCCACAATCAGGACTGCATACGACCGAGGCACACAGGGCCAACACCCGGCATCATGGTGTGGGGAGCGATCTCCTACACTGGCCGTACACCACTGGTGATCGTCGAGGGGACACTGAATAGTGCACGGTACATCCAAACCGTCATCGAACCCATTGTTCTACCATTCCTAGACCGGCAAGCGAACTTGCTGTTCCAACAGGACAATGCACGTCCGCATGTATCCCGTGCCACCCAACGTGCTCTAGAAGGTGTAAGTCAACTACCCTGGCCAGCAAGATCTCCGGATCTGTCCCCCATTGAGCATGTTTGGGACTGGATGAAGCGTCGTCTCACGCGGTCTGCACGTCCAGCACGAACGCTTGTCCAACTGAGGCGCCAGGTGGAAATGGCATGGCAAGCCGTTCCACAGGACTACATCCAGCATCTCTACGATCGTCTCCATGGGAGAATAGCAGCCTGCATTGCTGCGAAAGGTGGATATACACTGTACTAGTGCCGACATTGTGCATGCTCTGTTGCCTGTGTCTATGTGCCTGTGGTTCTGCCAGTGTGATCATGTGATGTATCTGACCCCAGGAATGTGTCAATAAAGTTTCCCCTTCCTGGGACAATGAATTCACGGTGTTCTTATTTCAATTTCCAGGAGTGTAGATGTAGCCATCCCCAGTCTATGCCAAAAGCAGAAATTATAAAATTCATCTATAAAGATATAGCTAACAAAATCATTGTTAAATGTAACCATGGAAGAACTCAAGATCACAGCGAAAGTGTCAACGGTTGCTAATACAGTCTTTGTGGGCCTCAAACCCCTAAAAACTGGTATCATGGAAGAATTGTTGTGTTTCAGTGATGGATCAGACAGCAAGCAGAAACTTTTCAGTGATATGGGCTTAGAATCTGGAGTGAACGTAAAGAATACGCTTTTGTCAATTGACCAGCTAATAGTGCTGGAGGCTGAGAAAAGTATCTTAGAAATGGCAAAATGAACCAGAATTCAAAAGAAGGCCTCTAAAGATAATCTGGAGGAAACAGAACAGCTATGGCCCTGACGAGTTTCAGCTTTGAATGTAAGTTGAAGACACTGTATTAAAATCTTTAAATGCATTTTCCCGAAAGTATGTAATTTTTAGCTTCATGTAATTTTTTTCTGAAATAAATACATCTAAATCAATGAAACTTGGCACAGAGGTAATTACATCACTTTCATTAAAATGTACTAGAATTATGGCAAAATTTGACAAATGTTAAGAAATTTTTTAAATGCCAATTTTTTAAGTCACATACTTGCTTTGGGGTTTCTTCTGTGATAAGAATGCTACTATCATACATGTAAAAGAAAATAGGGTAGGTTATGCATGATTCAGATTTGGTTCGATTCAAACAAATAGTATTTTAGAAAAGTGTGAAAGCGTTAGTACTGTCAACAGCAGAAAATTCGCTCACGAACGGGTCCCCTTAAAAACGATGTTCATGATGAGTAAATCATTCACTTCAGCAAGCTAACAAGTCTTTTGAATCTTACATTTCTGTTACCATTTCCATGAAAATCTACAGAAATTCATACCAGCTCTGTCTTCTGCCCTTTATCATGGATATACATATTTTAAGATAAAAAATCGGCGTGCCACGAAGGACTTATGCAAATTGGCCACAAACTGTTATTCATAAGAGTATCTACGAAAATGTAAAACTGTAAACTTTGACTGCCGATGGATATATATTTGATGCCGCAACGCAGCTTCACCATACGGCTGACAAAAGTAGTAAACAAGGGACGTGCCGATACCAGTGCATGAAGTCTTTGCGAATTTAATTTCGTGTTCTTAGTTGGCGAGAAACTATGCCGCACAGAGCGGCACGTGAAGAATATACATGCAGATGTCAGCATTTGAGAGAGAACACTTAGTTGGCAAAGAAGCAGATTGAAATAACAAATCACTCGAAATTTGAGTAGGAACAATACCATTACTCGACGATGTTGGCAGAAATGGGTGAACCATGGCCAAACACAGCGCCAAGAATGAAGCGGTCGATGTAAGAGGCTACAGAGCGCGAGGATCGAACAATCGTCAGAGAGGCACTCAGGGTCCCGGATTTTACATTACTACCAGTCCGATGTGCAACTGGTGCTTCAGGGCAAGAACCACCAATAGGCGGCTCACAGAAAGGCGCTGAGCTGAAAGCGGCCCTTGCACTGACAACCATTGACCTCTGAACACCAACAAGCCCGTTTGTAGTGGTGTCGGCACATTCATTGTGGTTTCTCTTTGACTAGAGTAGAACTGGCTTCAGTGATGAGTGTCGCTTCGAACTGAGCCCTGATCACCAGCGAAGACGTGTCTGGTGATACCCCGGATAGCAGCGGGATATGAACCTGATTGTCGTTCGTCATATGTCCTGCAACCAGGAGTGATGATTTGGGGTGCCATTTCATTTCATGGCGAGATTCCTTTGGTTGTCACCCTCACAGCACGGCGGAACGTCGATGGTATTCGACGCTCCATTTTGTTCCCTTTCATAGCAAACCATGCTGGACTTACATTTCAGTAAGACAATGCCTGCCTGCACACGGCAAGAGTTTCTACTGCTGGTGTTAATACTTGCCAAATCCCACTTTGGTCGGCAGGGTCGCCATATCCTTTCCCAATTGAGAACGTTTGGAGCACTATGGGCAGGACCCTCGAACCAGCTCGGTATTTTAACGACCTGATGCGCCGATTGGACAGAATTCCGCACGATATCCTAAGGAGGACGTCCACCAACTCTATCAATCAATTCTAAGCCGAATAACTGCTTGAATAAGGGCCAGAGGTGGACCAACGCGTTACTGACTTAGCTATTTGAGAAACTCTCTCTCTTGAATAAATCTTCAAATTTTTCTGAAGAATCACTAACGCCCATTTGCAGTAGGGTTTTGGAACATATACTGTATTCGAAAATTATGAAGTAGCTCGAAGAAAACGATTTATTGACACGTAGTCAGCACGGATTCAGACAATATCGTTCTTGCGAAACACAACTAGCTCTTTATACTCATGAAGTAATGAGTGCTATCGACAGGGAATGTCAAATTGATTCCATATCTGTAAATTTCCAGAAGGCTTTCGACACCGTTCCTCACAAGCGTCTTCTAACCAAACTATGTGCCCATGGAATATCGCCTCAGTTGTGAGACTGGATTCGTGATTTCCTGTCAGAAAGGTCACAGTTCGTAGTAATAGACGGAAAGTCATCGAGTAAAACAGAAGTAATATCCGGCGTTCCCCAAGGAAGTGTTATAGGCCTTCTATTGTACCAGATCTATATAAATGACACAGGAGACAATCTCAGTAGCCGTCTTAGATTGTTTTCAGATGCTGCTGTCATTTACCGTCTTGTAAAGTCATCAGATGACCAAAACGGATTGCAAAAAGATTTAGATAAGATATCTGTAAGGTGCGAAAAGTGGAAGTTGACCCCGAATATGGCGCTGCAGTCCGGAACCGCGGGACTGCTACGGTCGCAGGTTCGAATCCTGCCTCGGGCATGGGTGTGTGTGATGTCCTTAGGTTAGTTAGGTTTAAGTAGTTCTAAGTTCTAGGGGACTTATGACCTAAAATGTTGAGTCCCATAGTGCTCAGAGCCATTTGAATTTTTTTTTTTGACCCCGAATAAAGAAAAGTGTGAAGTTATTCACACGATTACTAAAAGAAATCCACTAAATTTCGATTACACAATAAGTCACGCAAATCTGAAGGCTGTAAATTCAACTAAATATTTAGGGGTTACAATTACAAATACCCTAAATTGGAACGATCACATAGATAATGTTGTGGGTAGAGCCAACCAAAGATTGCGATTCATTGGCAGAACACTTAGAAGGTGCAACAGGTCTACTAAAGAGACTCCTTACACCACGCTTGTCCTCCCTGTTCTGAAGTATTGCTGTGCGGTGTGGGATCCCCATGAGATGCGACTGACGGATGACATTGAAAAAGTACAACGAAGGGCAACTCGTTTTTGTATTATCGCGAGGTAGGGGAGATAGTGCCACAGACATGAGACGTGGAGTGGCAATGATGAAAACAAAGGCGTTTTTCGTTGCGACGGGATCTTCTCATGAAATTTCAATCACCAGTTTTCTCCTCCGATTGAGAAAAAATTCTGTTGGCACCCACCTACATAGGGAGAAATGATCATGATAAAATAAGAGAAATCAGGGCTCGCTCAGAAAAATGTAGTAAATGCTCGGTTTTCCCGCGCGCCGTTGGAGAGTGGAAACGTAGAGAGACAGCTTGAAGGTGGTTAATTGAACCCTCTGCCAGGCAATTATTTTGAACAGCAGAGCAATCACGTAGATGTTGATGTAATTATTTCTTTGTGTGTACATGGACATCACCTCTACCGATTTCCATCCCTTTTAGTTAGTTCCTTCCTGATGCGTCGTTCTTTTTTTGTGTTAGTGTATGTTACCTTCTCATGAAACACATTTAATTGATCCTGAGAAAAACACATGCACTTGCACTCTGTCTCTCTGTCTGTCTCTCTCTCTCTCTTTCGCAGGTGGCCATTAACCTTGCGACACCATAAAGGCGGCAATCAAAAATCATCAAATTCGCATTAAGGGGATTGTCTAGTAGAAAAAGGAACTTTATCCATAATGAATCAGTTGGTCTCAAATTTTAAACATACAATTTCTCCAGATTGATACATATAACTACAGAGTTACAAGTCGATCCATCCCACAGTGTTTGAGAAATTATTTTATTTTGTTTTGAAGGATTTTTTGAAATTTTCTTTCGTACAGGAAATTTATTTTAATGTTCTTGAAAAACTGAAGAATGTATTTGATAATACAAGCATTTTTGTGTATCTTTATGGCGACCTTAAAATTAATTTTCGATGTTCTGAATCTTTTTATTGAAATAAAGCATTCACATATCAATTTTGTCTTTTCTAATTTTTTAAAAAATTATACTCAGGAATGTTAGCACTGATAGGAAGAGTTTTCTATAAAAGTTTCATCCAATTTAGGGAATATTTACTAAATTTCCCAAATTAGAGAGAAACACAGTCAAAATTACACAACACAATAACTCTCCGGTCCTTGCTCTAAAATCCACCTGGGCTGTACGTTGCTTTTTCTGCTTTCTTCTGGGCTGAGCATGTATGGCCATCAATCTGGATGCATGTCGTCTGCGTTTTTCAAATTATAGGCACTGTCTGACCTTTTTCTTCCTTCTTCGCTCATATCCAACTTTGCTCCTTCATGTCCTTATTGCTGACATTGGAGTGGTCTCTGTTGTTCTTGTTGCTTCTACCAGATAGAACGCTTGATTGAACTGTGAAGCAGCTTCTGTCACAGCTGGTTCTGTTTTTCTTTTGAATACAAATACATCCTTTGGGCATTTTGATCAGAGTGTACTATGTACACACACGTTTGCATTTTGAGTCTTTCCAGTAGAGCATCTGGAGAGCATTGTATTAGATGCTAGCCTCTGATAAACAGGCACCATTTTCTAACAACAACAGATGGTCTCAGAGCAGTATGGATAGCAGTTTTATGTGATTCTGCTTGTTCTCTTTTGGCAAGGGTACGATTAAAGAAACTTCAAGAATTGTCACTCTTGGACACTTGGATGTGTTGCCATTCCTCATCAGTGCTCATGCAATGGTCCGATATTGCGTAGACTGCACTCTTTATTGCCGTAGTATCTGGAGCACAGTCAGAAACGGTTCTGCTTTAATAATGAGTCAGCTTTAGAATTGCTTCTTCTTTCAAACTCCCATGTGGTTTCCCACTGATAGTCACGTTTTGTGCCTGACTTTCCTTCACTACATTTCTCAATCCTGTCCCAAATTCTTTCGCAATGTGATTTGCACACTCTTTCTGCACAATTTATCTGCTTCCATAGACACTGGATTGAACTAATTATATTTTTTTCTACATTTTGCTTTCGAATTCCACAAAATGCTTTCACACAGTGTATATACGAATGCATATATTTAAGCAAAAACATTTTTTTGGCAAGAATTACAATGTGGCTGAGCGGTTCTAGGCGCTCCAGTCCGGAACCGTGCGACCACCACGGTCGCAGGTTCGAATGCTGCCTCGGGCATGGATGTATGTGATGTCCTTAGGTTAGTTAGGTTTAAGTCGTTCTACGTTCTAGGGGACTGATGACCTCAGATGTTAAGTCCCATAGTGCTCAGAGCCATTTGAACCATTTGCAACAATTCAATATGTTCTTTCCAGACTATCCGTTAAGTGTGCTATATACGTGCATATGCATATGATTAGCATTTCAGTAAAACTGCACTAAGTAAGTAGGAGTAACGTCATCTACACCCTGTAAATACGGAAAAAACTGTACAGCATGTTTTCTATTCAGAAATAGCATTTGATTTTTGGTTGTTGGCAAGGCAGTTGTGTTACGTCTCGTCTAAGGAGGAGAAACTCGTACCAGCACATGTTGAAATGTGACAGCTGCAATATCATGACTTACCAAGACTGCTTTGTTTGGGCTCACATGACTGTCACGCGCTCGTGGAGTCTTTAGTACAAAATAATGCTCAGCATATTTCAGTATCTCAAGATTCCACGTGACTAATATAGGTCAGGATGCACACTTTTTCGCTCAGCCTTGCTTGAGTCAAGAATCTACAGCAAGACAAATACCCACACGTGAAGTGTAATGATGTCTACAACGCCACAGAATGTCAGCATGATTATTAGTGTTGTGGCGTCCATTGATATTGTAGTGAACTGAAAATTCTTTTCTGCTCTCTGACATGAAAAGACACGTAAAGGGCTAATTAGATTGCCCCGCATTAGGAGCCAATAATTGACATCAGTAATTAAATGAAACCAGACTCAAAAGATTATGAGATTAGTGGTTTAATAAACGAATGCACGAGTTTGTTTGGATGAATAAAACATGAAATTACTGTATTTATTTCAGCAACTTACACACACACACACACACACACACACACACAAGAAAAATTACAAATCTCAGGGACGATTTGACTAGGTGTTAAGGGGAAGGAGGACGGCCTTCTCACTCATTTCTCAGCTCAAGGATTTCTCGAAATTTTCCTCCCACTCGTATACCCTGATCAAGGGTACATGTGAAGTGTAATGATGTCTACAACGTCACAGAATGCCACCCTCATCAAGGGTACACGAGTGGGCCTTCGGCTCTGAAAGCCGTATAGATGGTGTTTCGCTGAATGGTTTGCACGCTGACACATGTTGGTGGCCAAGCAGTGAAATCTGCAGCAATTTGAGGAAGGGTTGCACTTCTGTCACGTTGAACGATTCTCTTAAGTCGCCGTAGGTCCTGTACTAGCAGGATCTTTTTCCTGCCGCAGCGATGTCGGAGAACTGATGTTTTGCCGGATTCCTGATGTTCATGGTATAGTCGTGTAATGGTCGTATGGGAAAATCCCAGCTCCATCGTTACCTAGGAGATGCTGTGTCCATCGCTCGTGCGCCAACTATAACACCACGTTCAAGGTAGTTGATCCGTTGGACACGTGTAAAAATAAATGTTGTCTCTTTCAGTTGTTGTCTTTATTTACAGCTGCATAATCAAGGGACCGTGAAAACAAGGTACCAATAGAATTTGCATAAGCATGGGAAATGCATCTGGTAAAATGATCTGTGTTTTGTCATATTATTATGAACGCTCATACAGTATGTAAATCAGAATAAGCATATATAAAAGCTGGCAATATAAATACATACATCTGTAAAAAAAATTGGAAATTAGCATCGTTCCTGAAAAACAGCAAGAAATTTATACAAAGCTAAAAGTCGAAAAAATAAATGAATAGCAGTAGTGTAATGTCTTCAGAATACAAGACGTCGAAATGATGAAATAATTTATGTCGACAAGATTGGTGCATATCGGTAGTGTAAATAAAGTAGCTGGTTACATAAAAATTTCGTAGAATAAATGCCATAAAATTTTCTTTTCAAACTCTTGCTGCTGAACTAATCGTGCGTATAATTTCGTTCATAATAGCAGTCGTATTCTTGGCACTAAAACTTACCTTATTGTATTTCAGTAATTTCTCATCATTGCTATACGATGGAAATGGAAGTTCAGTGTATATCATTCAGGTGTTGCATAGCGACAAAAGACGTAAAAAAATGGACAAATTCGGTGAATCGGTGTCAAAATCGTGTGTGACGTTGCAGTCCGGGAAAGCAGAATCGTATAAAAAGTAATTTATGTGATGGCAGAATCTGCTAAGTTGTATTTACATAGCGCAGTGAAAGTGATCCAGTTCTATGTTTGGCTTTGCATAATATTTTTGAGATGAATGTAAATGTTCCTAGTTTTGGAAATCGACGTTTTCCAATAAATGTGCTTGACAGTTTGGCGCTGGTGATATTCAGCTCTGGTTATTTTATTGTGGACTGATTCGTTGTTGATGACTTTGCGATTAATTTCATAGGATCTGTACACTGCTGTTAAATCACCTTGGCTTTGCGAGTAAAAGGAAGTAACTTTGACGTCAGTGGACTTGATATATGCGGAACAGAGTTTTGTTTTTTTCGGCGTAGCGCTACATTGCTTTGAAGTAAGCTGTGGCGTACAGCTGTGTGGCCCGATGGTATTGTTGACGGCGCTGATGCTGTTTTGAAGGACGGCATGGCATTTACTGTTGCAGATATCACACTCTGTCCACGGCCTCTCTACTTCAAAATAGGCTGTACTACCGATTGAACTTGACCTTGAATAATTTTGTGACATTGGAGGAATCTCAGTTTTATCACAGCTGTTTTCAGTTTGCATAGGATAACTGTGCGGGGTCGGTGTATCGGAATCTGTGTGTTCGTGTTTATTAAATAAACGGTGAAATGAATATAAAATATTCTCTTCTTCTTGGTAGTCTGTTGCGAAAATAATTTGGAACTGTTTTTGGCATTATGCTGACGGGCTGCCTCGTTAGATAGAAATGATTGATCATAGACAATAAAATCCTGTTCATACTAAATGACATCTGCAATTATACTGCTCTTCTGAACATGCTTCCTACGACGTTGCTTTTGTGGCTTAGCCGCGCGGGATTAGCCGAGCGGTCTCAGGCGCTGCAGTCATGGACTGTGCGGCTGAGCCCGGTGGAGGTTCGAGTCCTCCCTCGGGCATGGGTGTGTGTGTTTGTCCTTAGGATAATTTAGGTTAAGTAGTGTGTACGCTTAGGGACTGATGACCTTAGCAGTGAAGTCCCATAAGTTTTTTTTTTTTTTTTTTGTGGCTTAGGCTTTTCTGTAGAGGTGCTAAAAGTATTACTCTGAGTGGTTTGACAAATTTTATCCGAAATATCAGAAATGTTGCTTGACAGTGTAAGGTCAACTGTGCCAGAAGATAATTTTTCTTTTGAAAGCTGCTGTCAATTGTAGTTCTCTGACGTAATCAGAGTGAATATGCTGTTCGTTGTGATTAGAAGCAGGCTGTTGAAATAAATTCGAAATGTTGTGACCATCATTCTTACGGGCTGTGACATCAGACTGGGCTGGTTTATCGTCGATAATAAAACTCTGTTTGCTCAAAATATCTGCATCTGTGCTGGAATTCTTAATGAGACTTCCATGAAGTTGCTGTGTTTTATTTTCTGTAGTAATAGACATCGTCTTCTTGTAGCTGTTAATTTTGGGTTCTGACTGTAGGTTGTCATGATTATACGTATCTGGTTTGAAAGAGATAACCGGAATGGTGACGTATTGCGTGGTTTCACAGGAATCTGTATCAATAGTAGATTGAACAAAAGTGTTTGTTAGAAAAATTTTGCTTCTCAGAATGGTCTACTAAATATTACTCCTCTTGATAGGTCAGGGGTGCACTACACAAAGGATGTAGCTTCTCGGGTACCAGAGTACTTTTTGAGTGCACATGGAGGTTTTTTAGAGTAGGCGGTAGTTTGAAGTGCTCTGATGAGCACTCGCCAGTCGTTTCACAGCATGGGAAATCAAACGGCATTCAGAACAGAGACTGCCACAATTTTATCAGTAAACTGTCGAAGTATTCGTAATAAAGTTCCCGAATTTACTGGCGTCCAGGAAAATTCTCGCGCTCAAATTATTCTTCGGACTGAGAACTGGCTGAAACCCGAAGTGGAAAGCTATGAGATATTTAGCGAGTTGTGGAACGTATATCGGATAGACAGATTAAAGGCCATAGGAGAGAGAGATGTCGTTGCAGGTCACAAAAAAAAGTCTCTATCGAGGTCGAAGTTGAGTGACAGTGAAGTCCTCTGGTCGCGTATAACAGGTGTGGGTGAAACTAAGTTAATTGCTGGATGTTTTTACCGGCCACCCGATTCCACTGTGGCAGTTCTAGAGTCATTCAAAGAAAGTCTACGGTCATTAGCTCGTAAATACTCAGACCATGCAGTTCTAGTTGGAGGCAACTTTAACCTGCAGCGTATAGACTGGAGTGTCTATGGATTCATTGTGTGGAGTACAGACGGACAGCCATGCGAAATACTTTTGAACGCATTTCCTGAAAATTGTGTTGAGCAGCTAGCTCACAGCCGACACACAATGGAGATATCTTAGACCTTTTAGCTACAAATAGGCTGGACCTTACCGACAATGTCCGCATAGAAACGGGTATTAGTGATCATGATGTCATTATAGCAACTATAATTACGAAAGTTAATAAATCAGTCAAGAAGGCTAGGAGAGTGTTTCTGCCTTGTGGAGAAGATAAGCAGTTATTAACATCTTACTTAGACAGTGAACTGGTTAAAACGCCTGGTTAAATCCGCAGGCCAGAACAGGTAATTGGAATTGTGGAAAGGGGCCAAAAATGATCGGCTGTCAGTTACACTCGAACACATATAACTTTATTTAGTTGCCCAAACATTACAGCGCAAATTTCCAAGCTTAACTATGGACTGAATATGTCACACAATCTTATGACTTAAGGGCACAACCTCTTTAATTTTTAAAGCGGCTGGAAGCCCATGATTTTAAACACAACTACAACAAATTTTCAAAAGGCAGAAAGTGCAAGGTTTTATCCTTAAATAATGTTTCAAATGAGGCTGAAGGCCCAAACAATCTAAGACTTAACAGTAAGAAATTTTACTTTTAAAATGGCTGAAGGCCATGCATTCTATGGCTTAACAAGTAAGGAATTTTAATTTTAAGATGGCTGAAAGCCCATGACTGAAGACACAACTGCTATAAATTTTCAAAGGCAGAAGGCCCAAAGCTTTATCCAGAAAAAAATTCAAATGTGGTTGAAGGCCCAAACAATGCAAGATTTAACAAGTAAGAAATTTTAAATTTTAAAAAGGCTGAAGGCCCATTATTTAAAACCCAACTACAAGCATACAAATTCAAACCATCGGATATAAGCCATTAAAATACACAACCAAACACCAATAAGAAAAGGCAATACAGCCGGCGGTGCTCAGAAGTTACCAGTTTGTTACTGACTGCCAATTGAATTCAGAGTTATGCCATAATTATCAGTGTGCTGAGGGATTTTTTAGAGTAAGTTTTTCAGTGACGAATAATGGTTTGCTGCGCGATTGCCAGTTGCACTAGCCACAGTAGACAACTAGGTAATTTAGGAATTAAGTTTCATAATTTCCTAAAAACAATGAGACGAAACGAAAATAAATAAATGGTTGTGAACGTGCAGATTTGTTTTGAGTTGAAAATGCTCATGTCTGCTCAATACATTTCACTTATTCGGATTACGAAAGGGATTTTAACTTTCCACCCCATGACGTAATCGCCTACCGCACCTTTATGACCAACCAGACCTGGGCAGCTACGAGGACAGACCAATCCACAAATTTCTTTATTGACAAACCTATGTGTGTTCGTACTAGACGAATCTGTAAATTGTCAAACGATGATTCTGTATCAACATTTACAGGATAGGGGTTGTTGTTGTGGTCTTCAGTCCTGAGACTGGTTTGATGCAGCTCTCCATACTACTCTATCCTGTGCAAGCTTCATCTCCCAGTACCTACTGCAGCCTACATCTTTCTGAATCTGCTTAGTGTATTCATCTCTTGGTCTCCCTCAATGATTTTTACCCTCCACGCTACCCTCCAACACTAAATTGGTGATCCCTCGATGTCTCAGAACATTGCCAACCGATCCCTTCTTCTAGTCAAGTTGTGCCACAAGCTCCTCTTCTCCGCAATTCTGTTCAATACCTCCTCATTAGTTATGTGATCTACCCATCTAATCTTCAGCATTCTTCTGTAGCACCACATTTCGAAAGCTTCTATTCTCTTCTTGTCGAAACTATTTATTGTCCATGTTTCACTTCCATACATAGCCACACTCCATACAAATAATTTCAGAAACGACTTCCTGACATTTAAATCTATACTCGATGTTAACAAATTTCTCTTCTTCAGAAACGCTTTCCTTGCCATTGCCATTCTACATTTTATATCCTCTCTACTTTGACCATCATCAGTTATTTTGCTCCCCAAATAGCAAATCTCCTTTACTACTTTAAGTGCCTCATTTTCTAATCTAATTCCCTCAGCATCACCCGACTTAATTCGACTACATTCCATTATCCTCGTTTTGCTTTTGTTGATGTTCATCTTATACCCTCCTTTCAAGACACTGTCCATTCCGTTCAGCTGCTCTTCAAAGTCCTTTGCTGTCTCTGACAAAATTACAATGTCATTGGCGAACCTCAAAGTTTTTATTTCTTCTCAATGGATTTTAATCCTTACTCCGAACTTTTCTTTTGTTTCCTTTACTACTTGCTCAATATACAGATTGAATAACATCGGGGATAGGCTACAACCCTGTGTCACTCCCTTCCCAACCACTGCTTCCCTTTCATACCCCTCGACTTATAACTGCCATCTGCTTTCTGTACAAATTGTAAATAGCCTTTCGCTCCCTGTATTTTACCCCTGCCGCCTTCAGAATTTGAAAGAGACTATTCCAATCAACATTGTCAAAAGCTTTCTCAAAGTCTACAAATGCTAGAAACGTAGGTTTACCTTTCCTTAATCCTTCTTCTAAGAAAAGTCGTAGGGTCAGTATTGCCTCACGTGTTCCAACATTTGTACGGAATCCAAACTGATCTCCCCGAGGTCGGCTTCTATCAGTTTTTCCACTCGTCTGTAAAGAATTCGCGTTAGTATTTTGCAGCTGTGACTTATTATACTGATAGTTCGGTAATTTTCACATCTGTCAACACCTGCTTTCTTTGGGATTGGAATTATTATATTCTTCTTGAAGTCTGAGGGTATTTCGCCTGTCTCATACATCTTGCTCACCAGATGGTAGAGTTTTGTCAGGACTTGCTCTCCCAAGGCTGTCAGTAGTTCTAATGGAAGGGTAGGGGTATTTCAATCAAACGTAAATTTATTGGTGATTGTACTGTTTATTATTATTATTGTTACTATACACGTAGTAGACCCTTCGTGGATCACGTGAAGCTTCTACAGTTCCTCCTGCGGTTTCTCCATGAGACCTTCATTTACTCTCTCGTGGCTTTCTTTCTTTCATCCGTCCACTGGACTTTCCACTTGTCTATTTTGCATCTGTTCATGTTACGGTCTGCAGTGTTGTGAATGGTGAGTTGAGCGTCAGTAAGGTCTCTTCGTACTTGCTCGGCCCATGTCATACCTTTAAAGTTTTCACTGGCTGTGAGTATCTGGCGTGTGAGTCTATACTCAGGGAGTCTGTCTATGCGTCCATAGAATTTAACGCGTCTTTTTCTAATGTCAGCAGCAACATTTGAGATTTCCTCTGTGGTTTTGTTGGTTTGCAGTCTATATCCAGCTCCAGTCCAAGGATTTTCCTAATGATCTTTCGTTCTTCTTTTTGTAGATTTTGTAGCAGCATCTTGTTATGGAGTGATAAGGTTTTTGTTGCGTATAGCACCTCGGGTTTATTGACAGTGCTCTAGTGCCTGATTTTTGCATGCATGGACATGCACTTTTTGTTGTAAAGTTGGTGCGTTCGACCGTAGGCTCACTTTAGTTTCTGTGCCCGAGCTTCTTGAGATTTTTTTTCTAGTCCAGTGGGTTCCGAAATTTCCCCCAGGTACTTAAAATGTGGAATTCTGTTTATCCGTCCATATTATGTGGTGAGATTCTGTATGTCTAAGTGTATACACATAAATCCCGTTTTCTCAAAAGAAATTTACAAGCCAACCTTCTCTGCGCATGCCTTGAGTACTGTATTTCTATTTGTATTTCGTACACTGTCTGTCAAAATTGCAAGGTCATCGGCAAAGTCTAGGCAGGGGACTTCAGTTTTCCTTCCAATCTTCATTGGTTTCCATAGGCCACATTTTCTAAGCTCACTCTCCCATTCCCTTATGACTTTGTCCAAAACGATATTGAACAGAATTGGAGATAGTCCGTCTCATTGTCTTACGCCAGTTCTGATCTCAAAACATTCCGAGATTTCCCCCATGAATTTTACTTTAGGGGTTGTGTTGGAGAGTGTCTGCTCAATGAGCTTACGTGTTCTATTAGTATGTTGACAAGGGATTTACGGTCGACTGAGTCACACACCTTCTTGAAATCGACGAATGTACATATGGGGGCTTATGTCTAATAGCTCTGTATTTCAACGTTGTTTTTAGATTAAAAATTTGTTCAGGGCAAGAACGTCCGGGCCGGAAACCCGCTTGACATTCCCCAATCTTGTGTTCAATTTGTTCCTGTTTTCTCTGCAATAGGCATGAAGGTGACTGGTAGAAGTGAAATGCCTCGGTAATTGTTGACATCCGTTCTGTCTCCTTTTTTATGCAGGGGATGGATAAGTGCACACTTCCAATCGTCTGGTAATACTTCTGTCGTCCAAGTTTCTTTAATAATTTCCGTGAGCTCATCAAGTGATTTAGGGCCTACATTTTTCAGTAGTTCTGCTACTATGTTGTCTTCACTGGCCGCTTTGTTGTTTTTGAGATGGTGGATGTGCTTCAGGATTTCTTATTTTGAGGGTGGTATCGACTCTTAGTTGGTGTGTGCGGGTTCAATAAGTGGGAATCTTTCTGTTGGTTCTGGACAATTTAGTCAATTGGTGAAGTACACTGCGAGTTCTTTGCTATTTTTTTCATTGGTAATTGCTAATTTTCAATTTTGTTTTTTAAAGCAGAGATTTTGTTTTGTGTACACTTGTATCCTATTTGTAAATGTCCTCTTGTATTGTAATTCCGAAAGTCACTCTCCAGTTGTTCGTTTATGTATCGTCTCTTGGTTTGTCTGATGGTTCTAGCTGTTTCTTTCTGTACTTTGAAGAAATTTTGTTGTGTTTCTGGCGTTTTCTTGCTGCTGTATTTCTGGAAGGCCAATTAGCGTGTTTTAAGGACGTATTCACTGTTGCCGTTCCACCATGCATGTTTTTTCTTTTTTCTCAGCGGTAGTTCCTGTGCTTTACACATGATCTTGTTTTTGAACTCTTCCCATGTGTTTGTTTCTTCTGTCTCCCATTCGTCCTTTATGTTTGTTTTGTGGAGACTGTTTATGTCGAATCTCTGCAGGTACGATTTCTTGGGATTGTACTTTCGTGGAGTGAATTTTACTTTGACTCGTGTAAGGTAGTGGTCTGAATCAACATTGGTACCTCTTCGGACTTGTACATCATGAATTTCTCGTTGCTGCGTGTGGGTGATTGCTATAGGGTCAATCTGGAATTCTCCAAGTTCTTGAATAGGAGAGTGCCAAGTTTTTTGCTATCTGGGGTGCTTTCGTAAAGATGTCGACATTATCTTCAGGTTGAATTGCTGGCGGAGATCAACTAGTCGCCTTCCATTTCTGTTGGTAAATTTGTGCGCAGGATATCTGCCTATAGTCTTCTCTGCCCAATTGTGTATTAAAGTCACGAAGGAGTAAGGTGGTGTCCTTCTTGGGGACCTTCGCCATAGTTTCCTCCAGTTGGTTCCAGAAATTCTCCACTTCGGTAGGGTTTTTCTTGTTGGCTATATTGGTTGGGGCGTGAGCGTTGACAAGTGTATAATTTCTGTTGGCGCACTGTATACGTGCTGTCACGAGTCTATTGTTGACGGGATTGACTTTCTTGACGGAGTTTATGATCTTCTTGTGCGCAAGTATCGCCATTCCCAGAAAGGGGGCACCTTTGCCAATTAGTCTCAGTTTTTCTCTTGGATATGCGGTAGTTACCATAATCTATGGTATCATCGTCAGTATATCGTGATTCCTGAAGTGCTACTAAAAGGATTTTTTGTCTGTCGAGTTCTGTAGTAAGATTCAGTAGCTTTCTAGGTCGTATTAGTGTATTGATATTTAGTGTGCCAATGAATGTTGGTGTTTTAGTGGGTAGTTTGCCAGAGAACTCCGACTTTCTCTGAGTTCGTGGTTGCCCGGGTCCCCCAGAACCAGAATGCCCGGTTGCCGCCTGTCGACGGGTGGATTGATTACCACCTGGGGTAATGTTGTTGTTGTTGTTGTTCTCACGAACCATAGTGCTTGTTATTAAATTTTGTCCTGCTAGGCTGGTTGTGTAGAACTAGGGATTGTTAGTTTCTGGCTGAACAGTCGCTGACCAAGTTGCCTGTGATTTCCACAACAGACGCCGCTCGGGTTTTAAGAAGAGAATTCTTCCGCCTTCTCTGCCGCTGAGATCTTCATCTTCATTCGCCATCAAAGCCGTTGATCTTCTTCACCTGTACCCTGGTAAGGGGCCCCTACAAGTTACTACCAGCCGGGCCAGCTGGATCAAGGTGTTTTTACGAAGTGTTACTCCTCCCCCTCCTCCTTTCTCAACCGGGCTTGGGACCGGCTTTGGCGGAGTTTTGTACTGTTTATAATAGTATTTAGTACGCTAGCGTCAGCCGAGTCCAGTTCGTGTACATCGCGAGCCAGGGGCTCAAGGATGCAAGAGTTTGTTCAATAAATTATATTGATCTCTTACAAAAGTCTTTTAATTTCTAGTCTTATTCACCCATTAATCCAATCCCTGACCCTTCTGTTTGTGAACTGTTGACTATTGCTTCAAAACGCAGGATGAAGATTGATGCTGTTTCAGCTCTAAATCTACCATTCCCCAGCGCTGATTCAGGTCGCAGTAATGAGCCTAATAATGTGAGAAATATTTGGGCACAGAAACGAATCCATCATAAAGAAGTTAAAGATATTTTACATGTATATATATATATATATATATATATATATATATATATATATATATACTACCGATTAATGAAGAAATTACTACTAGACAAACATTAACCGTGGAAACGTACACTGCTGTAAATGCGACAATGCGTGCTTACCCCAACAATTAGAAATTAAGCAAACAGAAATTAAAGACTTTAGGCAAAACAATGCAGATTTACAGGATGTAGGGTTGAGATACATGAAATTAAAACATCTTCAAAAAGTGATTCAGGGCTCTTTTTCTAATTGACAACAAGAAGTAGTTATGGAAGGACGGTGTACTAACTGATCATCTGAAGTGGTTGCAAAGGCAGCGACTTTACATTGCTTATCTTATAAAGTGTTATCTTTTTCTCAGAAACATGTTGAAAGATCTTCTTCCTAGTTAATCCACTATTAAAAAGAAGACTCAGGCAATTAAGCATTCCAAAAGTTTTTATTGATTTAAGCCTTAGAGTTTTGATAACTCAAATTTATTAAGAAAATTCTAAAAAGAAGTTGAACCGCTTTACACTAACATTTCCCCAACTACAGAAAAAGTCAAACCAATATAAAGCGGAATAATAATAACTGTAAGAATGATACACTAAAACCTGGAAATTCTCTTTACATTCATGCCTGTGTGTGAGATCGGCATGAGTGCGCTCTGTGCCTTTAAGCTTCAATGCAAGGCGGCATGGCGGAGGGTTCACAGTGACGTCAGAGCTCACAGCCCGCCTGCATGTGACCCTTACCGTGTATCCCAGTACCCGTGCTCGTGCGCATTACGCGAGGGCTAATGTTGTACACTTTGTAGTAGCCATGTCCTTATGTAATCTTTACCATTGTTTTTGTGCCTCCAACAGGAACTGCCGTTGTGATACGCAGTATAAAGCCAGTCTTATACAGTGGGTCTCAATTATTAACGTAATTATAATTCAATATTGCCCATAACCATTTTGAAACATAATATTAGCGCCACTTTACGAGGGTAGTTGTGCAGTTTTAATTACCAGCTCCACAAAATAAAGTAGGGCAATTATTTTTGGTTACAGTTACGTATCTTCAATAGCAACGAAACTGAACATCCTTCACCACAGTACCATAGCACAATCTTAGGGAAGCCAGTTGAAGGAAGGGCACAGGAGAATAACGACCAAGGGCCATTTTATAAAAAAAAGTTTCACAAAAAACTGATTTGACAGTTTAATAACTCCGTACTAGAATCACTAGGAGAGGCAGTTAACCAAACCACAGAACTGCAGAGACAGGCGGCTAAAGCAGGCCTACAGATCTCTATCGAGAAGACGCAGTATATGAGAAACATCACGACAGCTCCTAGGAGGATGACAATAGGAGGA
Source organism: Schistocerca nitens (assembly GCF_023898315.1). NCBI lineage: Eukaryota > Metazoa > Arthropoda > Insecta > Orthoptera > Acrididae > Schistocerca > Schistocerca nitens. The sequence continues at coordinate 600,650,462 of NC_064619.1, read as the reverse complement.
GGGAAAATTCAAATGGTGGAGGGATTCAAATACCTTGGAGAATGGATAGACATTGGACTGACCGAAAAAGAAGCAATGGGAGCGCGAATAAACAAAATGAACTAACTATCAACACCTACAATAAGAAGAATATTTCGATAAACGCAAAATTGAAACATTACCTAACGGTGATCCGCCCAGAAGCCCAATATGCTGCAGAAACTCTCAACTTAGCAAGAACCGGAGTGATCAAGAGACTAGAACTGATAGAACGAAAGATTCTCAGGAGAATATTAGGACCTCGAAGAACAGACGATAGTCAGTTTAGAAACCGAGCCAGCCGGGAACTGTATACCAAGATAGAAAAAATTTCTGACGTCATCAGGAAAAGAAGGAGCATGTTCTTCGGACACATCCTCAGAATGGACCAGGGGAGGCCAACACAGCGAATCACACAATTTCTGATGAACAAGAAAACCAAAGTACGATGGAACCAAGAGATACAAAGAGATATGGAAGAAATGAGAATACAGGAACCAGAGATATACCGGGTGATCAGAAAATACAAACGTTCAAAAAATGTCCGACAGATGGCGCTTCACCTGATCAGAATAGCAATAATTAGCATAACAAAGTAACACAAAGCAACGATGACCCTTATAGGAAATGTTCAATATGTCCACCATCATCCCTCAACAATAGCTGTAGTCGAGGAATAATGTTGTGAACAGCACTGTAAAGCATGTCCGGAGTTATGGTGAGGCATTGACGTCGAATGTTGTCTTACAGTATCCCTAGAGATGTCGGTCGACCGCGATACACTTGCGGCTTCAGGTAACCCCAAAGCCAATAATCGCACGGACTGAGGTCAGGGGACCTGGGAGGCCAAGCATGACGAAAGTGGCGGCTGAGCACTCGATCATCACCAAACGACGCGCGCAAGAGATCTTTCACGCGCCTAGCAATACTTTTTTTTTGTTTCTGATAAAACCCCATGTCATTCCAAGCATGTGTGTCAATTTTTACCTCTCTATTCCGTGGTTTATTAAGTTTTCAAATTTATAGTGACTTTTTGATCACCCAGTACAACAGGGTGATTTTTAAATAAAAAAATTAAGGCCTTCAAAGCTTTAGAGGGCAGAACAAAACCCAGAACAAAATCATCTTGGACAGAAGAACGAAGAAGGTTGCAAAGTATGAGAACGAAGAATATTTGGAAAGAGGAATGAGCAGAAGAAACGAAGCTGAAGCAAATTAACGTGGTCCTAATATGGCCAAAATGAAAGAAGAAGAAGAAGAACTAGTACTCAGTTCTGTGTATGATGAATGAAAATTGACACAGAGGAATATAAAGAATAATGATTTCTTAGAAGTTAAACGACAGTATTCGTTTGAAATGGTAGACAGCAACAATGGAAAATGCAATTCAATGAAACAATGTGTATTCGTCCAAAATAAGAACAATCAAGGTCCAAATGAATACTGTCTTGAACACCTTAATTGTAATGCAGTACCACTTCAGCCCAAAAAGTAAACTGTTTCTCGATCACCTGATACATATTTGCAACACTGTTATTTACTCGCTTTCACTGAGGCTTCTCCACTGGTAAACAGGCGATGCACTCCTGTGCTGTAGGACTGCAGAAGTGTTTCACTTCTAACAAATCATTCAGAGTTGTCCTTTTGATATATAATGGCTTCACATGCTGCTGTTGAGGCGTAACATCTCTGTTGTACTGTTTGTCTTCAGATTTCTCTGAAGTAACATAAAACAAATAAATGACGGGGAAATTCCTATTCAAGGCTCCAAATGATGCATTCAGTCATGAGAAGATATTTTAACAAATAACGCAATAAACTCGCAGTGCAGCTTTCGTGATATCTGCTGTACGACTCTCTCAGGAACGCCAGTTCAGAATTTTCCGGGATGTGGTATACGGTATTGCAATGGACTTCTGGACAAGAAGGCTTGTCTTCCTGCAGTAGCTATTCAGAAATTCTCGCAATCTATGAAATACCTCCTTCTTGCAATTAATAGCATCAGCAATCTAATGCCTCCAGTGATCCACCAACACACACTGCCTTCTGATTTATCAGGCCCACATAGTTCTTACAATATAGATACGAATGACCTCCTGCTAGAAATATCACCTACATGTGATCAATATCTTACTCATCTGCACTATTAAATGGCAAACTGAGAACACAGTAAACTTTTTATTCTGTCCAGAACTGGAATCATACAATAAACTGAGTTCACCCGCAACCAGGCAAAATTTCCGAACAAAAAATACCACATTGAACACACTTCATCAGGTCCTTTGTTGGAAACTGTTTCATCGTATGTATAAAATACAGGTCACCCAGTGGAAAGCAAACGAATATTGAATGAATAAAATGATAGCTGCCTGCGATAATTTGCTTCCTTGGTTGAAACACTGGGAGAAAGTAATTCTTCTGGTAATCCCTATAGATTGCTTTCTTAATCACTGGTTTTCTCCTACAAACTTAAGCCGTTCGGAGGTACGGCATTATAAAATGAAGCACAAAAGAAGATGGAAAAAGCTCTGAATAGAAATTCGATCTTGATTGTTCTTCCGCAGCACCGAGTGGACATTAATAGTTTTTCTCAATTCAATCAAAACTTTAACACAGATCTTCAAGCACCTTGATCGTTTCTACATAAAAAAAATCTTATCACATTGTAGTAATGTAGGAATTGTAGGAATCGCCCCTATCTGAAATGACATTTCTGAATTTAGCTATGAACAATCGGCCGCCGTTTGTGTTGCTGGATCATACAAAAAGTAATCTATTTACCTGATATACATTATGCAGAATAACAGTGTTAGGATTCGTTAAGATAATATTTAACAGCGTTAATCTGCCGGAATTCACGAGTTTAAAACATCGTTGGTGTGAAATAACATGCCTTTGCGCTCAGTTGTCAGGTGCTTCGAATTAAAATTAGATACTGAGGTAGTTTATTCCTTATTGTATCAAAGTACTACAGATACTGAATTCCTGTTAAAGTTTATATTGCTATATACTTCCAGCCCAGGCAGCAGTTAATGTTTATTAACACGATCAATCTGAGTTGTTAGAACACGAACCTGTTAACGCACATCAGGAAATACAGTACATTCTGTTCACTTAGTCTGTGAATGACATTTACATAAAGCTTATTTACATTACTTGTCCACACATGCACTTTCGGTAGCTAACGGTTACACATCAATAATCAATACTGCAGCACCTCTTAAAAAAGTTGTGTGTTTATATCTATGTACACACATAAAAAAAAAGTTCTGCATCACCTCGGTTCCAAGAATCCCGGAACCCGTACAGCAAATTGGAATAGGTATCAACATAAAATCATTTCCGCCCTTTTTATTGCTCATGAAAACCACACATTGCACGATGTACCACCATACAGTGATGAGACCGTCAGAGATGGTGGTCCAGACTGCTGTACACACCGGTACCCCTAATACACAGTAGCACGTCCTCTTGCATTGATGCATGCCTATATTCGTCGTGGCATACTATTCACAAGTTCATCAAGTCACTGTTGGTTCATATTGTCCCACTCATCAACAGCCATTCGACGTAGATCCCTCAGAGTGGTTGGTGGGTCACATTGTCCATAAACAGCCCTTTTCAATCTGTCCCAGGCACGTTCGATAGGGTTCATGTCTGGAGAACATGCTGGCCACTCTAGTCGAACGAAGTCGTTATCGTGAAGGAAGTCATTCACAAGATGTGCACGATGGGGGCGCGAATTGTCGTCCATGAAGACGAATGCCTCACTAATATGCTGCCGATATGGTTGCACTATCAGTCGGAGGATGGCATTTACGTATCGCACAACCGTTACGGCGCCTTCTATGACCACCAGCGGCGTACGTTGGCCCCACATAATGCCACCCCAAAACATCAGGGAAGCTCCACCTTGTTGCAATCGATGGACAGTGGGTCTAAGGCGTTCAGTCAGCCTCACCGGAATGCCTCCAAAACAGTCACTGACAACTGTCTGATTGAAGGAATATGTGACAATCATCGGTGAAGAGAACGTGATGCCAATCCTGAGCGGTCCATTCGGCATGTTGTTGGGCCCATCTGTGCCGCGCTGCATGGTGTCGTGACCGCAAAGATGGACGTCGGGAGCGAAGTTGCGGATCATGCAGTCTATTGCGCACTGTTTGAGTCGTAACACGACGTCCTGTGGCTGCACGAAAAGCATTATTCAACATGGTGGGGTTGCTGTCAGGGTTCATCCGAGCCATAATCCGTAGGTAGCGGTCATCCACTATAGTAGTAGCCCTTGGGCGGCCTGAGCAAGGTATGTCATCGATAGTTCCTGTCTTTCTGTATCTCCTCCATGTCCGAACAACATCGCTTTGGTTCACTCCGAGACGCCTGGACGCTTTCCTTGTTGAGAGCCCTTCCTGGCACAAAGTAACAATGCGGACGCGATCGAACCGCGGTATTGACCGTCTAGCCATGGTTGAACTATAGACAACAAGAGCCATGTACCTTCTTCCTAGTAGAATGACTGGAACTGATCGGCTGTAGGACCCCCTCCGTCCAACAGGCGCTGCTCATGCGTGGTTGTTTACATCTTTGGGTGGGTTTAGTGACATCTCTGAACAGTCAAAGGGACTGTGTCTGTGATACAATATCCACCGTCAACGTCTGCCTTCAGGAGTTCTGGGAAACAAGGTCATGCAAAACTTTTTTTTATGTGTGTGTGTATTTCATTGTAGGCATTGGTTTAAGCACCACTGTAGGTGTGTCAATGTGTTTCAGTAGTCTGTTCTGTCAGGTGTAAGGAGAAATGGAAGCTGTCAGATATTTGCATATGTTCATTTGCTCGAGTTGGAAGCTTTCTGCACTTAACTGATTTTGACAGAAAGAGCGTGGCATCACAAGTAATATTTAGCCAGTCAGGTGTTATGGTGTATATATTCTGTGTTGAACTATTACGTGATTGTGACAGTATAGTGTATTCTGGGAATCCAAGTTTATATTCAGTATTGGAAGTGCGCAGGCTACGTAGATATTCGTTGATTACAGTGGGAAAATACTGTGAAGCACGCAACATTTTACAAGTTTCACGAAGGTTCGTCAAACTGTCAGGAAACAGGCATCGTGACTAATCAGTTTTAGAAGCAGAAAGAGATAATTATGTCCATTTTATGTGTTGGACGTGTGACGTACTGCTACTGTTATACATAACAGCTGCCGTTTAGACCAGTACGATGATCTACGGACGGAAACGTATGGAGTATGTAACTACCGGTTTACGCTCACTCGAGTCAAGCGAGATGGAAAGCTATCAAGGTAACCTTTGTGCCTGGGGAAACCAGCCCAGTCTTTGTTCACCATTTTGGGGAGTGACTGTAGGCCATAGTGGATGATCGACCGACCTCGAGGCAAATACCTAGTGCTGCGAGGACTATATACTGTGCTTATGCTTATGTTTTTTTGGGACCTATGTCGTTGCGTTATATGCTCGAGAGTCTGTTGTTCGATAGCTATAAGCAGGATGGCCAAGTGACGATTTTGTTTGATGCAGGATACGAATTGTGTTTACTACATCGATATGGTATTTGGTGACGTAGCCCAGTTGGAGATCGGTTTCACACTGAAAAATTCGAGCTGTCCTCACCAATAGCAGAGCAGTGTAATTGACGAAGTGTCTTTGGGGGGAGTTTTAGTATTTCGTGATCTGTAGACCAGATTTGCAAGGTTTAACTGTCAGTGCAATATTGCTGCTGTATGTTTTTTTTCGATCTATACAAAATAGTTTTGGTGCTGAAAGTCTCGTAATTGCAGAAAATCGCGGACATTGCTCTCATACCGGCAGCAGTAGTAGTTTGACAGGTAAATTCAGTAAGCACCAATCAGATTATTCCATTCACAAAAAGTTCCAAGACATCAGAGACACACAAGACATAATTTGTGCGGAGCATAGGCGTCTCTACAGACTAATTCGAACAAGATGGGGATAAGGTATCTATGGAAAGTTCTGCTGCTGTATGTTTTTTTTCGATCTATACAAAATAGTTTTGGTGCTGAAAGTCTCGTAATTGCAGAAAATCGCGGACATTGCTCTCATACCGGCAGCAGTAGTAGTTTGACAGGTAAATTCAGTAAGCACCAATCAGATTATTCCATTCACAAAAAGTTCCAAGACATCAGAGACACACAAGACATAATTTGTGCGGAGCATAGGCGTCTCTACAGACTAATTCGAACAAGATGGGGATAAGGTATCTATGGAAAGTTCTGTGACGTCTGAGAGTTACGTGATGTCTTCTTTGTTGGAGTCTTCAGAGACAGAGACACTTCCTAGCAGACAGTCCTCTTATGGTTCAGTCAGATAGGATGATGTCCTTCAACCGCCGTAACGGTTTTAGAGCAAATCCAGACCACCAGCTATAGGACATCGAAAATTCATCGAAAATTCCAGCCTTTTTCTTGTCTATAGAACAGTACTTCGAATTATGTTTGTGTAATTGGTCTGAATTTCCCGTCTGTGCTTAGACACCAGTGTGTGCTTCGAGAAGTGAGAAAAATACCGTCCCTGACTCCAGCAGCAGCAAATGCAAACTACGCCCACTCACCATTTCAGAAAAGTGATGAACACCACAGCAGCTGTAGGACTCATAAATTTTTCTCTCTCTGGCAGTGCCTTCAGCCAAGCAACTAAAACTTGGAAAGTGGTGAGCGTCATATTTAGAGTTAGAGAGATATTTATTTCGACTTCCAGACATCGTCGTTTTGGCGTGTAAAGTCAGGTATTGCAGATGATGTCGTTTTCTTTCTCAAGAATCCGTGTTCGAGTGTGGTGGTATACATCTCAAAAATGATGCAAAGTACTGTGTAGCGATATTTTTGTAAGTGTATATTCAACTGGATTGAGTAGCTCCTGAAGCACCTCGTGCTCAGAGACAGGAGTATTTCTCACAAAAGCGCGCGAAATGTCTCTGGGATGGTTTCACATGTGTGCCGTGATCTTTTTAGTGTCTGTGTTCAAGTGTGGTGGTGGTGGTATTTCTCAGAATAAAACGTGCAATTGTTTAAATATTCTTGCGTCGTCTGCTAACCTTTATTTCTCTTTCTTTGTGCAGTGGTACATTTAGTCCCTGTGACATCTTCAAGCTATGTATGTGACAGTACTTGGGAACACCATATGCAATAACTCCTCTAGCAGTTCAACAACAATGGGTATATGTGTGTTGGGGATAGGAGTGAGGAAGGCTGTGGATATTTCCAATGCGACACGAAGTATGTGGCCACTCCTGCGGTTACCACTTGGCCATGCCGTAAGCTGGCGTGTGGCAGGGAGTGCAAGCACTGAAGTGGACATCTTGCCTCTTGTACTTCAGAAGAATGACCTTACTGTTATCGAATTATCTGCAGTTACAGCACACACATTTATCAGCATGAGTTGCGAAGTGTAACTTAGCCCCATCCTGCTGCATCTTCCTTATTTGCTGAAGTGTATTCATCTTCACCAAATATCATTGCTATCGACACAGTCCTCTAATGCATGGTTACAGCTAACATACCTGTTAAACTCCTCCTCCTTCATCATAGACATCTCATCCACTGATCACAGTAAACAGTCATGTCTGTCCTCCTAGTCCAGCAACTAGACACAGACTGCGTGCTTTTCCCGCCATTTCACCCCCCCCCCCAGACACCATCTTGGATAATGTCATGGGAGAGGAGGGCAGAGGGTCGACAGCACTCTCTGGTGGCAGTGTTGTGAACTAGGTCAATTGGACTCTGGACCTCATGGTGAACACACTTGATGGAGCTACTGCCTATGAGAACTCAAATTGTTCAAAAAAACAATGCATACTGATGTCCATCCTATCCAGCTACCCAGCACAGACTAAGTCCTTTTCCCACCAATTTCCAGATAGGGGAGGGGAGGGGAGCAATGCACACAAAATAAAGACGTTTCTCCTATATGGCAGCCCAGCACAGGCTAAGTCCTTTTACCATCAATTTTCAGATAAGGGAGGGGAGGTGAGGGAAGGAAACGAGAGGAGGGGAGGGGGTTAGGTTAGTGAGGGTAGCCCAATTGACCTACCGTCCCGCCAAAATTTGAACTTCCTGCCATGATGTCACTGCGATGTTGCTGCCATCTTGGATCCGCCATCTTGAATAAATTTGGCAACAATGTAATGTCGGGTGGTGTGGTCTTTGCTCTACTACTCACAGGGGCTACAGAGTTGTTAAAGTGCTCACACCTGCGGAGCAATGAGTAGGAACCTACTTTCGTCAGAGGGCACAGAAATGATGCGTATAGGAAAGTTGAAAGAAAAAAAGAATGAATCATTACACGAAAATTAAATGGAAGATAATGTCGTGAATGGCTGGGAGACTCTATGATTGCCAAACCTATTTTACAAGCAGCAAATCCCAGGAGATTAATCGAAAACTCTCGAAGATATGCCTTAAGAAACTTCTCGTCTCAACAACTAAGCATGAAATAGTTCGACGACAACAGAGTTTAAAACAAGTATAAGAAATTTACTGCAGTACACAGGTCCATTGATGTGTATGTGTATGCTGGTGCTTAAAAGGGCGCTCAACACCGAGGTTATCAGAACCGTTACACACATGAAAGAAACGAATGCGAAAAAATTAGTGAAATGGGGTCTTACACGCAAAGACAGCAGGAAAAGACTAAAGATGCTATACAAGGGACTAAAACATAAATAACGAGAAAGGAGCTAAAAGGACACCACAAGAAACTGTCACTGGCTGGCCATTTATGTAAAATATGGGCGAATCAGTCACACTGTGAACGAATTAGAATCCTCTCCCTGAAATCTTGGTAAAAACATTGGACAGTGTACAAAACGTTAAAACTCTAAACACGTTCGTTTGATTATTACGTAAAAGATATTGCAGATCCGTCAGGAAATCAGCCGCCTTCCGCTGGTCAGAAAATAAAACGCAGACCAAGATGAAAGTAGGCCGTTTAGGTTTTTATATTTGTAACGCCATGTAGCGGTCTGTATGAAAATCACTGGCTGTGCTGTGTGCAGTCTGTGGCTGATTTGCGTTGTTGGAATTTGCTATTGTAGTGTTGGGCAGTTGGCTGTTAACAGCGCGTAGCGTTGCACAGTTGGAGGTGAGCCGCCAGCAGTGGTGGATGTGGGGAGAGAGATGGCGGAGTTTTGAGAGCTGATGATCTGGACGTGTGTCCATCAGAGACAGTAAATTTGTAAGCCTGGATGTCATGAACTGATATATATATATATATATATATATATATATATATATATATATATATATATATAGTTTGAAAATCAAATAATGTAAGAGGTTTATCAGCACAGTCATTCAATAATTTTTCTAAGGGGCGTTTCAAAGAAAACATGGCGCACAGTGATCTGCACTCCACAAGTACCACACTTTAGAGGGTCCTCTTGCTGGAGCAAGAAGAAGTCCATTGGAAGCATGTGTCTAAATTACATAGGCATTAACTATCCAACCGACTACCTTCTTAACTAGGAACAATTACACATTCGTCATACCTCACAGTAATTATACTCACAAAAATTTAAAGTTCATATCATTCTTGCAAGTAAAGACACGTCCAAACAAAAGGCAGTTTAACTGTAGACTGTAATTTACTGATCTGAGAGATCTATTCGTTCTCTACATTCTTCTCTGAACAAATGGCTGCATTGTCTCAGTACATGTCAACACTTACAGGACATTCGACGCGTCGGCGACTGTGGGATGGCAGCTGAGGGACGTACTCACGCGGTAGCTGCGTAGCAGCAGCATGAGCGGCGGGCTGCTGGGTACACGGCGGCTAAAGTACGCGCCCCGGGCGCTGAGGCCAGGACCCTAACGCAGAAGGCAGCGGGGGGCTGACCCGTGGCGAACGTGGGGCGGTACGGCGGTAGATTGGCCGCGTAGCTGGTCTGCAGCAACAGCAGAGCCCGCGATGCGGACATCTCTGCCTGTAAGGCCGCTATTACACTATCAAATTTCTTTGTCAAAGATTTGATCAAAGATGTGATCAAATATTTCGTCAAATATATTTGACAAAGATCTTTGGCGCAGCACTAGAACGGATATTACACTGTCATCATATTTTTCGTCGAAGTTCAAGATGGCTGACAACAACTACTTTTCATTAACCGCAGCAGTTGCATGTGCCACAATTGCATTGTGTGCACATGCAGAAGAGAAGTGGGGGAAAAAAAGGAACCATACATACGAGTTAAATGTAAGTGTAGGCTTCTGCAGCCGTTGTCTTCTTCAATAAAATTCTTCTGGGTATCAGACCGCATCGTCATAATTTAAAATGCGCCAACTTTTCGGCCAGCGTTGCAGCTAGCCTTCATCAGGGCCTTACGTTAACTGCTAAATGAACACACTTGGTTCCTTAAATAGCTGCACGAGAAAACCGTGTCGTTACTTGATTGGCTGTAAAAGGAGGAGGAGGAGGGGTGAAAGGTATGCTTTATTGGTGTTTCCTTTATTATCTGTCATTGGCTGAAATAGCTGTTTTCTATTGGTCTTTATATTAATCCACCCCATTGGAGGAGACGGACGAATAGCGAACAGGTGATGGCTGTGACGTCACACTGTTTCCATGCTGTCCAGAAGCCGGCTGCGGCGTGCCATTGCTTTGTGTGCTCGCGACCACTACTGCGGCTCTCCGCGTGTCTGCATGGGCCGCCACGGCTCTGCCGCCGCTCCGTAGCCCTGCTATTGCAGGCAGCCAAGACCTCGGAAGCTTGTACCCGTCCTCTCTATTCATGTTGGCGGGTCTTTTGGCTATTTCTATCGCCTCTCTAATCTTTCTTTTGAAAGTGAGAGGCTGTTTCGCCAGGACGCGGGCTTCTTGAAAAAATATTGGTTTCCCGCACTCGTCTCGGTGTTCCGCCACTGCTGACTTAGTGTGTTGTTTCAGGCGGATATATCTTTCATGTTCCGAGAGCCTTGTGCTAATCGGACGTCCCGTCTCACCTATGTAGACTAATCCACACGCACAACCAATTTCATACACGCCAGCTGTGTGTAGTTTGTCAACTGCATCCTTGGTAGAACCGAGCATGTCTGATATTTTGTTTCTGCTTCGGAAAATTGGTTTGATGTCGGCTTTTCGTAGAATTTTGCCAATACGTTCGGTGACCCCTTGTACATATGGTAACACAGCAATGCTCTGTGCCTCCTTCTCCTCTTCCCTATTAGTCTTCTCCCGTGTCGACATGGTGCTGTCTATCATCTGATTCCCATAGCCATTAGTTCCGAAGATGGACCTGAGGCGTTCAAGTTCTGTCTTCAGATGTTCTTCGTCGCTTATCCTGTACGCTCTCTTCGTTAGCGTGTGCAGGGCGGACTCCAAGTCAAACAAAAGTTTTCAGAGTCCAAAAGCGTGTAATACGTATTATTTGTGGAGTAAATTCACGGACGTCCTGTAGAAACCTCTTTAAAGAACTGGGTATACTAACTACTGCGCTCAGTATATTTACTCCTTAATGAAATTTGTTCTAAATAATATATCTCTTTTTCCAAGAAACAGCGCAGTTCATACATACAATACCAGGAACAAAAATGATCTGCGCAAGGACTTAAAAGCACTTACTTTAGTTCCAAAAAGGGGTCCACTACTCAGGAACGCTCATCTCCAATAATTTGCCAGCAAACATAAAAAATTTAGTTACAAATAAAGATCAGTTTAAAAGGGGCCTGAAAGACTTACTAGTGGCCAACTCCTTCTACTCCATTGACGAAATTTTTAATAGAAACAAATGATGTATTGTATGTATTCATACTATTAGTATTGTTATTTTCAAAAATGGTTCAAATGGCTCTGAGCACTATGGGACTCAACTGCTGTGGTCATAAGTCCCCTAGAACTTAGAACTACTTAAACCTAACTAACCTAAGGACAGCACACACATCCATGCCCGAGGCAGGATTCGAACCTGCGACCGTAGCGATCGTGCGGTTCCAGACTGTAGCGCCTTTAACCGCTCGGCCACTCCGGCCGGCTAGTATTGTTATTTCAGCTTAAAATAATTGACATGTTCCACATCCACGAGGATCTCCTCAGCACGGATATGGAACTAAAAACTAATCTAATCTGAGTGAAGCCGTGGGTTTTACGACGACACGATAAAAGCATTCAACAAAACTTGTTACATGAGCTTATACTGGAGGACGTCGTACATCAATTATTTAAGAATGGATGAGCGTACATTTCTGTATGTGCTCAGTGAAATGTATCCTCATATCATAAAGCACAATATTCACTTAAGAACTGCTACATCTGCAGAAGACAGGCTCACTGTAACACTCCGATTCCTTGGTACAGGAGAGGGTTATGTAATGTTAGGTCAGGTCAGGTCAGGTCTCCAATCTTCTTAATCTATTTTGGTATTCAGGGCGCCTCATGTCGTAAAGCGCCTCATGAGCTTCATACATCTCTATTAATTTTGTAGTTGTCGGCACACACCAATTGTATTTACCGGCAATGTTTATAAAAACACTACAGACGACAGAATGCTGCAGCGATGCTAGCGCTCCAAGTGGTAACATGTCACATTGCAGTGAACAGAAGACAAGCGACTTCTTTGATCAAATCTACAGCGAGACCCTAGATTTGATCAAATATTGGACGACATTTGACAAAGTTCCCTATTACACCATAAAATATCTTTGACAAAGATATTGGACAAAGATATTTGACAAAGAAATTTGATAGTGTAATACCGGACTAAGCAGCGTGGCGGCGGGGCGTGGGGGCGGTGCGAGGGGTGGGGGTGGGGGGGGGGCAGCACCCTGTGGCGCTCAGTGGGCGTCACCAGGTAAACTCGAAAAATAATTCATTCAAGTGACAGGGATGGTTTATCTTGTAATTAAAGATAGTGTAGTTTATCTTTTTGGGTCGTAATAGGTCGACGTAACCTGTCTACAAATTATTATTACTTCTTACCAGCGTTTTTATGTGAGTAGCCTGGTTATTCTGTTAGGTGAAGTGGTTTGTGAAAGTGGTGCACGTATGTCTTTCCACTTTACAGTGCTTTAGGTGTCAGAGTATCTTAATCCAGACTTTGTGTTTGTCTTTCACACATATTCTGATGGTAGTCTTTGGATGTTAGCTGACGTATGTCAGCACAGCTTCAAATAAATTCAGCAGAACAGATTTAGAGTGCTTGACCAGAGGCGTGATTTGAGCTCTACTCAGAAATCCTATACTCATATTAAAGATGAAATTCTGCCTCAAGTCACTAGCAGTGACACTTTGACATTTGGCATCTGGTGATACACCTTTCCAATGATGAGGCCTATACCGCGTTCTAAGAAGTACAGTTTCAAAGTTTTTGTTTGATGTGTTACAAGTTATTTACAATGCCCTAAATACTAATTTAAAAGCTTGAGAAATATGTAAAAAAAAATCAGCCAACCGTTTGGCTGATTTTTTTTTTACATATTTTTCAAATTTGTGTATACGGGTTGCTGCAAACGTCAGCCATGTTCAAAGTTGTAATTTAAAAGCTAATATTTCCACTCTTGGAGGTTCGAATCCTGCCTCGGGCATGGGTGTGTGTGATGTCCTTAGGTTAGTTAGGTTTAAGTAGGTCTAAGTTCTAGGGGACTGATGACCACAGCAGTTAAGTCCCATAGTGCTCAGGGCCATTTGAACCATTTTTTGCACTCTTGCACCCCAAGTAATACGAAATTTATAATATATTCCATACCGACTATTTGAGGTACGCTTCGTGCAAGTGCCCTAAAGGACACTGTAATATAGTTGATTTTCTTTACTAAAAGCTATATTAAATCTGAAATAATACTACCCCCACTTGTTTGTCCTTTTTTTCAGATCCATTGGGCAAATGTTCAAAGAGCAGTGAAATTGATAGTATTAGAATCTGATCATACCAACTGCCAGTTATGCATTAATATACACCGTTTTTAGAATAAAGTGAGCTGCTGTGAAGCCACAAATCTACCTTTCATTAATTAAATAACACACACATAAAAAGATTATCATCACACCGGTTCCCAGAAATCCTTAGGACAGACGTTGACTGTGGATACTGTATCACAGACACAGTCCCTTTGACTGTTCAGAGATGTCACTAAACCCGCTCCAAGATGTAAGCAACCATGCATGAGCAGCGCCTATCAGACGGAGGGAGGACCGACAGACGATCAGTTCCAGGCATTGCACCATGAAGGAGGTACACGGGTCGTGTTGTCTGTAGTTCAACCATGCCTAGACGGCAATACCGCGGTTCGATCGCGCCCGCACTGTTACTTTGTGTCAGGAAGGGCTCTCAACAAGGGAAGTGTCCAGGCGTCTCGGAGTGAAGCACGGCGATGTTGTTCGGACATGGAGGAGATGCAAAGACACAGGAACTTGTCGTTGACACCCCTCGCTCAGGCCGCCCAAGGGCTACTACTGCAGTGGATCACCGCTACCTACGGATTATGGCTCGGATGAACCCTTACAGCAACGCCATCATGTCGAATAATGCTTTTAGTGCAGCCACAGGACGTCGTGTTACGACTCAAACTGTGCGCAATAGGCTGCACGATGCACAACTTCACTCCCGACGTCCATGGCGAGGTCCATCTTTACAACCACGACACCATGCAGCGCGGTACAGATGGGCCCCAGCAACATGCCGAATGGACCGCTCAGGATTGGCATCACGTTCTCTGCACCGATGAGTGTCGCATACGCCTTCAACCAGACAATTGTCGGAGACATGTTTGGAGGCAACCCAGTCAGACTGAACACCTTAGACACACTGTCCAGCTAGGGCAGCAAGGTGGAGGTTCCCCTGATGTTTTGGGGTGGCATTATGTGGGGCCGACGTACGCCGCTGGTGGACTTGGAAGGCGCCGTAACGGCTGTACGATACGTGGATGCCATTCTCCGACCGATAGTACAACCATATGGGCAGCATATTGGCGAGGCCTTAGTCTACATGGACGACAATTCGCGCTCCCATCTTGCATATCTTGTGAATGACATCCTTCAGGATAATGATATCGCTCGACTAGAGTGGCCAGCATGTTCTCCAGACAGGAACTCTATCGCACATGCCTGGGATAGATTGAAAAGGGCTGTTCATGGATGACGTGACCCACCAACCATTCTGAGGGACCTACTCCGAATTGCCATTGAGGAGTGGGACAATCTGGACCAAGAGTACCTTGATGAACTTGTGAATAGTATCCTATGACAAATACAAGGATGCATCAATGCAAGAGGATGTGCTACTGGGTATTAGAGGTACCGATGTGTACAACAATCTGGACCACCACCTGTGAAGGACTACCTGTATGGTGGTACAACGTGCAATGTGTGGTTTTCAAGAGCAATAAAAAGGGCGGAAATGATGTTTATGTTGATCTCTATTCCAATTTTCTGTACAGGTCCCAGAACTCTCGGAGCCATGGTGATACAACATGTTTTTTGATGTGTGTGCTTGCATACTCAAGCAAATTTTATCCATCCTTTCTATAATAGAAACATTTGTTTTCACCACATAAATTGTAAGTAGGCTGTTTAGGTTTTTATGTTGGTAACGCCACGTAGCACTCTGTATGAAAATCACTGACTGTGCTGTGTGCAGTCTGTGGCTGATTTGCATTGTTGGAATATTCGTTATTGTAGTGTTGGGCAGTTGGATGTGAACAGCGTGTAGCGTTGTACAGTTGTCGGTGAGCAGCCAGCAGTGGTGGATGTGGGAAGAGAGATGGCAGAGTTTTGAGAGCGGACTATCTGGATGTGTGTCCGTCAAAAAAAGGAAATTTGTAAGACCGGATGTCATGAACTGCTATATATATTATGCCCTTTTGGACACTATTAAGGTAAATACATTGTTTGTTCTCTATCAGAATCTTTCATTTGCTAACTATGCCTATCAGTAGTTAGTGCCTTCAGTAGTTAGAATCTTTTATTTAGCTGGCAGTATTGGCGCTTGCTGTGTTGCAATAGTTCGAGTAACGAAGATTTTTGTGAGGTAATTGATTCATGAAAGGTATAGGTTATTGGTAGTCAGGGCCATTGTTTTGTAGGGATTATTGAAAGTCAGACTGTGTTGCACTAAAAATACTGTGTGTCATTTTAGTGTTGATCAGAATAAGTAAAGAGAGTAATGTCTGAGTACGTTCAGTTTTGCTCAGCTGTTTGAAAAACAAATAATGTAGAGGTTTACAAGCACAGAAATTCATAAATTTTTCCAAGCAAACGTTTCAAATGGCGACCCTACCAGGATACCTCACTGGAATCTTCTGATTTTTTCTTGAAGTTTGTGGAATTAGTGTACCTATTGTTTATTGCTAGCATGTAATTGTAGAGAGAATTTCCTCTGTAGTTGTAGTTTTTCATTGTTGTACAGTAAAACAGTTGTGGCATGCATATAGATTTGCACCAGGTATTCCGCAGCTGTGCTTGCAATTAACTAGATATTGTTTTGAGTGCTATGTTAATGTGTTTTCTTGTTTTTGCTCTTCAAGTTGTGGGTTTCTTGTTATCGTGTGAAATACGTGATAATTATGGCGTGTGAAAAACGTAACACTAGGCTCCAAAGTAAATTGAGAAATGATAGTTACAGCGAGCGTAGCTTGTCAGCATGACCGTGTAATGAATTAACAGACATTCATCGTAGTAATTTGGTAATTGTGCATAGGGAAATGAGGCAGGTGGCAAATAAAGGTGTAGACAGTGAAACAATTACTGAACAACGAAGCATTATCGATCGATCGGTTGGCAACAGCTCGCTTCAGGAATCCAAAATGACAGGACACAATCAATCTTGCAAATACTGTAGATTCAGGTTTTGCGTCCTCACCATTTTCTCAAATAAGTCAAGACACATTTTATGCTTTTCAAAATGCGCACATTCCCGGTGCAAATGCACAGCCGAAAAGCATAGAGCAACAGATTCCAGACACTAATACATTATTATCACAATTAATGCAACAAATGGGACAACAGCTTCAAAAGTTAGACACAATGGAACAAAATCTTCAAAAGTTATACACAATGGAACAAAATCTTCAAAAGTTAGACACCACACTTGAAAAAACACGTGATGGTCTAACTGCTGAGTTACTTAAAATCGAATCGAAATGTCAAAAAGTCTGTAATGACGTAAAACCACAAATTTGTGAGGATTTTCAACCAATTCTTTCTCGTCATGAAAATGCATTATAGAATCACGAAGCAGCCATAAAAAAATTGCAAACTATTGTTCATGAAAATCACTGACTGTGCTGTTTGCAGTATGTGGCTGGTTTGCATTGTTGGAATATTTGCCATTGTAGTGTTGGGCAGTTGGATGTGAACAGCACGTAGCGTTGTGCAGTTGGAGGTGAGCCGCCAGTGGTGGTGGATGTGGGGAGAGAGATGGCAGAGTTTTGAGAGCGGACGATCTGGACGTGTGTCCGTCAGAAAAAGGAAATTTGTAAGACTGGATCTCATGAACTGATGTATATATATATATATATATATATATATATATATATATATATATATATATATATATATAATGAGTTTTGAACACTATTAAGATTAATATATTGTTTGTTCTCTATCAAAATCTTTCATTTGCTAACTATGCCTATCAGTAGTTAGTGCCTTCAGTAGTTAGAATCTTTTATTTAGCTGGCAGTATTGGCGCTTGCTGTATTGCAGTAGTTTGAGTAACGAAGATTTTTGTGAGGTAAGTGATTCATGAAAGGTATAGGTTATTGTTAGTAAGGGCCATTCTTTTGTAGGGATTATTGAAAGTCAGATTGCGTTGCGCTAAAATACTGTGTCAGTTTAGTGTTGATCAGAATAAGTAAAGAGAGAAATGTCTGAGTACGTTCAGTTTTGCTGAGCTGTTTGAAAATATATAACGCAGAGGTTTACCAGCACAGTAATTCTTAAATTTTTCTAAGGGGACGTTTCAAATATAACCATTATGTGCTCATAACCTCACTGAAAAGACCTTTATACACCGAAGCCGCCACTGTAGCGTAATAAACCACACCTCTGAACAACGTGTTTTGTAGAGATCCTTGGTGCGGTGTATCGTTGAAACTTCATGTTTTCTAAATACACGGCTATTTCGTAAAATTCGTCCGGTAATTCAGACAGAGTGTACAGTACTCGGTAAGTTCTTTTCGAGACACATATAGCTCGTTCGGCAATTTTTTAAATGCAAATGCCGCATTGCCACACTCGTCTCCATGCACAGAGGCGTCGTGCTATCCATCCCACCCTTGGATTGGTCGGTTGGTTGGTTTTGGGGAAGGAGACCAGACAGCGTGGTCATCGGTCTCATCGGATTAGGGAAGGATGGGGAAGGAAGTCGGCCGTGCCCTTTCAGAGGAACCATCCCGGCATTTACCTGGAGTGATTTAGGGAAATCACGGAAAACCTAAATCTGGATGGCCGGACGCGGGATTGAACCGTCGTCCTCCCGAATGCGAGTCCAGTGTCTAACCACTGCGCCACCTCGCTCGGTCCCACCCTTGGATGTTAAAATATAACCTACTTCACACATAGAATAGACTGTAATGGAACCTGCTCGAGCCCTTCCGAAAACTGACGAATGAGATCGGATGCGCCGTGACCAAGCTGTTGCCCGAAGTCGTCGGGCAACCTCTGGCAATGGCGTCTGACGACCGTGCCACTGTGAACGAAGCCTTAGCTGGCAGCGACTGACAAGGGAATGGTCAGACTTGTCACACCGAAACATGTATTGCTTTTTTTAGCACTGTTATTTAACTGTGCAAAAGGCCCGTATGCAAAGTTGTAGCTGCTGACATGAACTGGAAGTCACCTAAAAAAAAATGACGAACATGTCTGTGTTTCCCGCTTGGCGCTTGCAGTAACGGCTGGCAGCCCCTGGAAATGGCGAGTCGCGAGCGTTGTGCGCATGGTCGGGAAGTGCGGCCGTCTTATCGCGGCATTCACTCAAGAGGAATATTGCTGCACGGTTCTGGTGGAAAGGGGAAACGAATATTCGTTTCTGTGGCATGCACGTCCTTTTAATTTCTGGTACGTATTTCGAAACATACCGTCCTGAAACTGCGTAGATATGTGAAAGATGTTCTGAACATGTTCATCAATACTCCGCAAGCCACTTTACTGTGAACATTCAATCTCTCCTCACAGGTGATGGCGAACCCTGTAAATCTTTTGCTGCTTGCCATGGAGATATACCACAGACGCTGCCATGGAGATATACCACAGACGCCAAATGAAGCAATCAACAGAAAACACGCGTGAAGACTATGTGTTGTGCGACATGGTTGTTAAACTTCTAGACGAGCATGTAAATGGCGCAGACATGTGGCTAGAAACAACTGAAACATTCGATATTGCAGACTGTGAATCTACAGACGGTGAAGACACCGACGAAAGTTGCAATCATGAAGACTCTTCAAGTGATAGTGCCACGTATCATCATCAATTATCTCCGAAAGTAACAAAATCAGATGGCTCTGAGCACTATGGGACTTAACTTCTGAGGTCATTAGTCCCCTAGAACTTAGAACTACTTAAACCTAACTAACCTAAGGACATCACACACATCCATGCCCGAGGCAGGATTCGAAGCTGCGACCGTAGCGGTCGCGCGGTTCCAAACTGTAGCGCCTAGAATCGCTCGGCCACCCCGGCCGGCCACGGATGCCAGGCAACAGTCATTTAGTGTCAACGATACAACTTTGCGTGATTGGGCGTTAGAGATTGCCAACGCGATAGGCGCTAAAGAATTTACAGCTTCTCAAAGTAGGATTAGTCGCTTCAAAAGATCACATAAAATCGTGGCAAAAAAATAAAATTTGTATCGAGAAACAGGCCGGAAAATGAAGTGACACAAATCGAAATGATAGAAGCTTTTCTTATGAATACATAAAATAAGATCGCTAGTTTTAGTGAATCGTACATGTGCAATGCAGATAAGTCAGGTTTTCAAAAAGAAATGCGTGCGAAAAGAACACTATCATTCAAAGGGGAAAAACATATTGAGGCGATTGCGCAGTCCACGACTGCACTCACCCATTCATACACTATAATGCCCATAATTAGTCTGGATGGTTCATTGCTGCCTAAACTATATGTGTGTCTTCAAGAACCAGCTGGACGTTTTGGACCACGTGTCAAAAGAACAATGTTCTACGCAAACAATCTTGTGGTAGACGCATCGAAGTCTGGAAAAATGGGAAATGAAAACGTTACAGTTTTCATGCGTCATGCTTTTCTTCCGTTCTGCGGGAACAAATCTCTTCTCCTTCTAGATTCGTGGTTAAGTCATAAAAGGTCTGATTCATTAAAAGCTGTATTTCGAGCCCACCCTGACAAAGAAGTAGAGATACTTCAGATTCTACCCGGCACGACGAACGTAATTCAACTTTTAGACAGAGAATTTTTCCGTCAGTGGAAGTCATTTTACAGAAAACTAACAGAGAAATTATTGTGTGCAGATCACTGCAATTTCCTGTCTATCACTGTGACAATATTCTCAAGCTGCAATCCGTAGTACATTATCAATTTTCCTCCCCACGGTTTCAGAATTTGATTAAATGTGCGTGGCACTCCTCGAAATATACTGATACTAGGCCTGATACATTCATGACACCAGCCCAGTTTGGTCTACGGACATCTAACAACGTCTGTGATTCGCAGGGCTGTCATATGTCGTCTTTGCTTGTACGTTCTTGGTGCACAAAAAACCTGTGTTTTGAACACTGTATCAATGTTTCGCGTTTTTGCGGTAATTACAAGAAATAAAATTTGGACGTGTTCTATACCGTATATTTATTTGTGTCTATTTCATAGCTATTTGGAAAGAATGTTGTAGATAACATATCAGCCATATTTGTCAACGAATGTTTAATTATCGTACGATCGCTTTCACTGGGGGATCAGCTCTCTCACTGTCCCTAGATGGCGTTGGTATAACGTAGCGAGAGAGGTCAGGGTTGAACAAGAGGCAGTTATAAGCGCGGAAACTATGCGACAATAATGTCTTACTTCATAAAATTGTTTACAGACTTCCAGGTCATGTCAGCAGCTAAAATTGTGCAATGCAGATCAGTCACAGTGGTAAAAAAAGCAACACAGGTTTCGACATGGCAAGTCTGACCATTCCCTTGTGAGAAGCTGGGCCGGCTGCTGTGGCCCATATCGGTGTACTCAGCGCGCACGTGCTGTTGCGGCGAGCTGCGACAGGCAGGCATTAGACTTTGCCCCGGACGCTGATACGTGCGCACTCAGCGTCTGGCGCGCATCTAGCCGATGCGATGCAGCATCCAGGCTCGGCTCGGAGCAGAATACCAGCGGCGAATACTGGCCGACCACACAACATTAAAGATGAACCAAAAGTAAACGGCCTCCGTATGCACCGAACGGTGGGAACGAATCGCGATGCTGACACCAATGTACATGTCCAGGGAGAAGAAATAAGGTTGTTGCATCCGGCTTATGACGACAATGGGTGTGTTCAAATGGGTGTGAAATCTTATGGGACTTAACTGCTAAGGTCATCAGTCCCTAAGCTTACACACTACTTATCCTAAATTATACTAAGGACAAACACAGACACACCTGCCCGAGGGAGGACTCGAACCTCCGTCGGGACCAGCCGCACAGTCCATGACTGCAGCGCCTTAGACCGCTCGGCTGACGACAATGTACAGGAGGTCGAGCGTTCAGGACTTGTGATTTGGCATCCAGGGCGGACGTTAAATGGCAGAACAGGAAATTAAGACAAAGCAAGGAAATACACTCCTGGAAATGGAAAAAAGAACACATTGACACCGGTGTGTCAGACCCACCATACTTGCTCCGGACACTGCGAGAGGGCTGTACAAGCAATGATCACACGCACGGCACAGCGGACACACCAGGAACCGCGGAGTTGGCCGTCGAATGGCGCTAGCTGCGCAGCATTTGTGCACCGCCGCCGTCAGTGTCAGCCAGTTTGCCGTGGCATACGGAGCTCCATCGCAGTCTTTAACACTGGTAGCATGCCGCGACAGCGTGGACGTGAACCGTATGTGCAGTTGACGGACTTTGAGCGAGGGTGTATAGTGGGCATGCGGGAGGCCGGGTGGACGTACCGCCGAATTGCTCAACACGTGGGGCGTGAGGTCTCCACAGTACATCGATGTTGTCGCCAGTGGTCGGCGGAAGGTGCACGTGCCCGTCGACCTGGGACCGGAGCGCAGCGACGCACGGATGCACGCCAAGACCGTAGGATCCTACGCAGTGCCGTAGGGGACCGCACCGCCACTTCCCAGCAAATTAGGGACACTGTTGCTCCTGGGGTATCGGCGAGGACCATTCGCAACCGTCTCCATGAAGCTGGGCTACGGTCCCGCACACCGTTAGGCCGTCTTCCGCTCACGCCCCAACATCGTGCAGCCCGCCTCCAGTGGTGTCGCGACAGGCGTGAATGGAGGGACGAATGGAGACGTGTCGTCTTCAGCGATGAGAGTCGCTTCTGCCTTGGTGCCAATGATGGTCGTATGCGTGTTTGGCGCCGTGCAGGTGAGCGCCACAATCAGGACTGCATACGACCGAGGCACACAGGGCCAACACCCGGCATCATGGTGTGGGGAGCGATCTCCTACACTGGCCGTACACCACTGGTGATCGTCGAGGGGACACTGAATAGTGCACGGTACATCCAAACCGTCATCGAACCCATCGTTCTACCATTCCTAGACCGGCAAGGGAACTTGCTGTTCCAACAGGACAATGCACGTCCGCATGTATCCCGTGCCACCCAACGTGCTCTAGAAGGTGTAAGTCAACTACCCTGGCCAGCAAGATCTCCGGATCTGTCCCCCATTGAGCATGTTTGGGACTGGATGAAGCGTCGTCTCACGCGGACTGCACGTCCAGCACGAACTCTGGTCCAACTGAGGCGCCAGGTGGAAATGGCATGGCAAGCCGTTCCACAGGACTACATCCAGCATCTCTACGATCGTCTCCATGGGAGAATAGCAGCCTGCATTGCTGCGAAAGGTGGATATACACTGTACTAGTGCCGACATTGTGCATGCTCTGTTGCCTGTGGCTATGTGCCTGTGGTTCTGTCAGTGTGATCATGTGATGTATCTGACCCCAGGAATGTGTCAATAAAGTTTCCCCTTCCTGGGACAATGAATTCACGGTGTTCTTATTTCAATTTCCAGGAGTGTATATTTCAGTGTATGGAATTCAAAGGGCGCGCCTAGGAAGGAAGTTACCAGTGTAGGCTAGCCTAGGAGGACGAAAAATTAAATAGGTGGGTAACGGAGAGGGAGGCGATTCGTGTTAAGTTATGTTGATGGTCGGTCATGGGACGCAGAGCCGGAGGCTCTGACTCCCAAGAAAGACGTCTGTTCTGCTGGAGGTCAGGATCACAAGAGAGAGAAGCAACTGTGTTCAGCTCTGCTGAATCCTCCGGCGTCCACACACGTGACCTGTATCACACGCAAACAATTGGCTAAAAGCGATTGCGTGAATTCACTAGCGACTTCAGCAGAGGCCTCAACGCGTCTCTTGTCAGCAGCTTTAACTGGACAGAACTGTTTCGGTTCTGAAAGGCAGTGCAGGCAACTTGTGTCATGTAGGCACAACCGAAGTTGATCTGGGAGGAAACTTGTAAAGATTTATCTGAGGCCTTTTAAATAAATTTTGTAAACCGGTTCCCTAAATACACCTTGACTGGCTGCCACCCTGCAGAATACCACGGGGAACAAGTGTGGTCAGATTTGTTGTACGAGGCGTAACATTAGGCCACACATAACCTCTAGTAAGACCATGCTTCCCATGTCTCCGATACGGTCATCTTAGTAACCCATGTCAATCAAAGGCTTGATGCAATAAATGTGGAGGTAAGCATGAGGCAGCACAGTGTACAAACCAAATAACATGCTGCGTGCACTATAATTGGAATCATACATCGAGGGATAAGGCTTGCCCATCGTAACTCAAACAACAAGAGATTAAGAAAGCGTCAGCTATGTAGAATGTACCATTTAAGTAAGCCAAAGCATATGTAAACCGAAGACGTTATGCTGCTATGCCGAGCAACATTAGTAGGAGTACATCAGATTGGGATAAGGATTGTCCTCCCCCAAAAAATATACAGCACAGATTCACGACAAATGTAAACCGCAAAACAAAACCAATAAATACTACGCCGACTCCAAGTCCTCACTTTACAAATGTGTTCAAATGGTTCAAATGGCTCTGAGCACTATGGGACTTAACACCTGAGGTCATCAGTCCCCTAGAACCTAGAACTACTTAAACCTAACTAACCTAAGGACATCACACACATCCATGCCCGAGGCAGGATTCGAACATGCGACCGTAGCGGTCTCGCGGTTCCAGACTGTAGGAGCTAGAACCGCTTGGCCACACCAGTCGGCCTACAAATGTGTGTTATAACTTCCTTTGCAGGCTGTGTGACTCTTTAGTGCATACAGGAGCGAGGAAAAAATGCTGTTCTAGAACAGAGAATTCAGATATTAATTTATTCTACGTCTAATACCAAACAGTAAAAATAATACATAACTTTGTTGCAGCACCGGTTGCTAACAGTTAGTTTGAATGTAGAAATATACAAGGTGGCCCATTGATAGTGACTGGGCCAAATAGCTCACGAAATAAGCGTCAAACAAAAAAAAAAAAAAAAAATACAAAGAACGCAACTTGTCTAGCTTGAAAGGGGAAACCAGATGGCGCTATGGTTGGCCCACTAGATGGCGCTGCCATAGGTCAAACCGATATCAACTGCGTTTTTTTAAAATAGGAACCCCTATTTTTTATTACATATTCGTGTAGTACGTAAAGAAATATGAATGTTTTAGTTGGACCACTTTTTTCGCTTTGTGATAGACGGCGCTGTAATAGTCACAAAGCCGGCCGCTGTGGCCGTGCGGTTCTAGGCGCTTCAGTCTGGAACCGCGTGACCGCTACGGTCGCAGGTTCGAATCCTGCCTCGGGCATGGCTGTGTGTGATGTCCTTAGGTTAGTTAGGTTTAAGTAGTTCTAAGTTTTAGGGGACTGATGACCACAGATGTTAAGTCCCATAGTGCTCAGAGCCAATAGTCACAAACATATGGCTCACAATTTTAGACGAACAGTTGGTAACAGGTAGCTTTTTTAAATTAAAATACAGAACGTAGGTACGTTTGAACAATTTATTTCGATTGTTCCAATGTGATACATGTACCTTTGTGAACTTATCATTTCTGAGAACGCATGCTGTTACAGCGTGATTACCTGTAAATACCACATTAATGCAATAAATGCTCAAAATGATGTCCGTCAACCCCAATGCATTTGGCAATACGTGTAACGACATTCCTCTCAACAGCGAATAGTTCGCCTTCCGTAATGTTCGCACATGCATTGACAATGCGTTGACGCATGTTGTCAGGCGTTGTTGGTGGATCACGATAGCAAATATCCTTCAGCTTTCCCCACAGAAAGAAATCCGGGGACGTCAGGTCCGGTGAACGTGCGGGCCATGGTATGGTGCTTCGACGACCAATCCACAGGTCATGAAATATGCTATTCAAAAAATGGCTCTGAGCACTATAGGACGTAACATCTATGGTCATCAGTCCCCTAGAACTTAGAACTACTTAAACCTAACTAACCTAAGGACATCACACAACACCCAGCCATCACGAGGCAGAGAAAATCCCCTGACCCCGCCGGGATATGCTATTCAATACTGCTTCAACCGCACGGCACGCGACCTATGTGCCGGACATCCATCTTGTTGGAAGTACACCGCCATTCTGTCATGCAGTGAAACATCTTGTAGTAACATCGGTAGAACATTACCTAGGAAATCAGCATACATTGCACCATTTAGATTGCTATCGATAAAATGGGGGCCAATTATCGTTCCTCCCATAATGCCGCGCCATACATTAACCCGCTAAGGTCGCTGATGTTCCACTTGTCGCAGTCATCGTGGATTTTCCGTTGCTCAGTAGTGTATATTATGACGGTTTACGTTACCGCTGTCGGTGAATGACGCTTCGTCGCTAAATAGAACGCGTGCAAAAAATTTGTCATCGTCCCGTAATTTCTCTTGTACCCAGTGACAGTACTGTACACGACGTTCAAAGTCGTCGCCATGCAATTCCTGGTGCATAGAAATATGGTACGGGTGCAATCGATGTTGATGTAGCATTCTGAACACCAACGTTTTTGAGATTCCCGATTCTCGCGCAGTTTGTCTGCTACTGATGTGCGGATTAGCCGCGACATCAGCTAAAACACCTACTTGGGCATCATCATTTGTTGCAGTCTGTGGTTGACGTTTCACATGTGGCTGAACACTTCCTGTTTCCTTAAATAACGTAACTATCAGGCGAACGGTACGGACACTTGGATGATGTTGTCCAGGATACCTAGCAGCATACATAGCACACGCCCGTTGGGCATTTCGATAACAATAGCCATACATCAACACGATATCGACCTTTTCCGCAATTGGTAAACGGTCCATTTTAACACGGGTAATGAATCACGAAGCAAATACCGTCCGCACTGGCGGAATGTTATGTGATACCAGGTACATAAACGTTTGTGACTATTACAGCGCCATCTATCACAAAGCGAAAAAAGTGGTCCAACTAAAACATTCATATTTCTTTACGTACTACACGAATATGTAATAAAAATGGGGGTTCCTATTTTAAAAAAAAAACGCAGTTGATATCCGTTTGACCTATGGCAGCGCCATCTAGCGGGCCAACCATAGCGCCATCTGGTTTGTCCCTTCAAGCTAGACGAGTTCCGTTGTTTGTAGTTTTTTCGTTTGACGCTTATTTCGTGAGATATTTGGCCTGGTCACTATCAATGGACCACCCTGTAAATAGGTACAAAAGATTTATAAATCTGTCACTCTTCAATATAATGTCTATTCAGAATATCACGAGCCTTGGACTCTATTAAAGTCTGTAAATGTTATTCAACTGGCAAACACACAAAATGGGCTCGGTGTGTGAATGTTCGAACTCAAGTACACTTGCCGCTGGAGTTCCGGAAAGTGGATGCTTGCATCTCATTGGCAGCGGCATAATCGTTAGTAGTGCCCGTGTGCCGCGGTGGCGGCTGTTGGAAACGCGGCGGTGTCACTGACGATGCGAATATTTGAAAGTGCGGCCGACCGGATATCGGCCGAAATCGCAATATAAATTATCCAGAATTAAAGAGAATCCCTATGCAACGCGACCATGTACAGCTGAGCTCCAACAGTCGGCTGCATGAGGAGGAACGGTAAGAATACAGTAATGATCAAACAGCTGCTGGCTGGAATAACGAATCTAGTAACACAGCTTACCTCGTCCAACAAAAACAGTTTGGATCAGGCAGGTACACACAACATGGTTACCTCAGTAGTACCTAAAAAATAAATATAGATCAGCACAGAAATAGTCTATATTTCCTTCCTACACATAGAAACAAAATAATGGAGATAAAAATTCTTCAGTAGAATGCGTTATCATTACATGTCAATAGAGAGTCGTTCATGCACGAACTTTATTACAATGACGACTCTGCCGCTGTAGTAACTGTGACCAGGATTAAAACAAATATGGCTATTAGACGTCAGTGATATGAAATAGGAAAATTATGCTGGGAGGACGGTAAAGGTGGAATAGTCGTACTGTTTAGCATGAAAGTGACTCATGAGCCAGTTACAACTCCATTGCCTAACCTTGACTATCAAGCTATAACAACAGAAGCAATAACTGACAACTGACGATTCTCCATTCCATCTGTATATCTTTCCCCAACATGTCGTAATTCTGGAAAACACATGAACACATTGTTGCAGCGCATACCAAAACAATTCTCAATTTGCAGTGAATTCAATGCCCACCACCCGGTATGTGGGTGCCATATGAATAATAAGGCAGAGGAGAGTGTCGTCTTGTACTGATGACTAGCCAGCCGGGGTGGCCGAGCGGCTCTAGGCGCTACAGTCTGGAACCGCACGACCGCTACGGTCGCGGGTTCGAATCCTGCCTCGGGCATGGTTGTGTGTGATGTCCTTAGGTTAGTTAGGTTTAAGTATTTCTAAGTTCTAGGTGACATGATCTCAGAAGTTGAGTCCCATAGTGCCCAGAGCCATTTTGAACTGATAACTACAATATGATCATGTACAACGATGTATCTCTTTCAACCAAGGACTGTGGATGAGGTCAACCGCAGAGGATATAGCATTAGTTGCTCCCTGTATTAACCAAAAGGCAGTATGGTCTGTTCAACCGGATACCATGAGATGAAATCGTTTCCCTATAACTTTGAATACACAATCTGGGAAAAAAAACAAGCAAATTTTTCCAGTAAATAGACTTGGAACATGGACAAAGTGGGTTGGTATAAATATCGCCAAATCCTTGAATTAGAGTTAAAGTTAATAGAAAAGAAACAACCTGCATGCAGAGAATATACGCAGTTGCGGACCAATATTTACCATACGGCAAATGAACCCCTCCAAAAAGACCTTTAACAACAAAAGCAAGAGGACTGGGCAATCCATGACGGAATGAAGACTGCGCTAACTCAACACAAGACAGGAGAAAAGTATTAAGTGAATATGTGAAGCAACATAACATGACTATCTTCTTGATCTACAAACAAGCAGCAGCTAGAAGCAAGAAGATGTTGAAATCAGTCAAGAAGATCAGCTGGATGAAACATTGTAACAGTATAACTAAGATACCAACACGTCAGAGATATTGAACAAGATTAACAGATTCAGGAATATTGGGGCTACATCCAATCGCTTACAATCATATGACTGTACAGAAGAATTCTGCAGCCTTATTGCTCCACCAAGTGTTCGCAACAAGTCATCCGGAGGCAAAGGTAGAGACCAGCAGCTCAACACGTACCAACTGCGCGGTTCAGTATCAAAAATGGTTCAAATGGCTCTGAGCACTATGGGACGTAACATCTGAGGTCGCAATTCCCCTAGACTTAGAACTACTTAAACCTACCTAACCGAAGGACATCACACACATTCATGCCCGAGGCAGGATTGGAACCTGCGACCGTAGCAGCAGCACGGTTCTGGACTGAAGCGCCTAGAACCGCTCGGCCGCCTAAGCGGCCGGCCGTTCAGTATCGATGAGCTGAGATTCATCATCAATGACAGTCCCAACACAGTCTCAGGAATCGATCCGATCACTTATCACGTGAGACAAAATATGTCTAGGAATGCCTTAAAACTAGTTCTCCAAATACACTCCTGGAAATTGAAATAAGAACACCGTGAATTCATTGTCCCAGGAAGGGGAAACTTTATTGACACATTCCTGGGGTCAGATACATCACATGATCACACTGACAGAACCACAGGCACATAGACACAGGCAACAGAGCATGCACAATGTCGGCACTAGTACAGTGTATATCCACCTTTCGCAGCAATGCAGGCTGCTATTCTCCCATGGAGACGATCGTAGAGATGCTGGATGTAGTCATGTGGAACGGCTTGCCATGCCATTTCCACCTGGCGCCTCAGTTGGACCAGCGTTCGTGCTGGACGTGCAGACCGCGTGAGACGACGCTTCATCCAGTCCCAAACATGCTCAATGGGGGACAGATCCGGAGATCTTGCTGGCGAGGGTAGTTGACTTACACCTTCTAGAGCACGTTGGGTGGCACGGGATACATGCGGACGTGCATTGTCCTGTTGGAACAGCAAGTTCCCTTGCCGGTCTAGGAATGGTAGAACGATGGGTTCGATGACGGTTTGGATGTACCGTGCACTATTCAGTGTCCCCTCGACGATCACCAGTGGTGTATGGCCAGTGTAGGAGATCGCTCCCCACACCATGATGCCGGGTGTTGGCCCTGTGTGCCTCGGTCGTATGCAGTCCTGATTGTGGCGCTCACCTGCACGGCGCCAAACACGCATACGACCATCATTGGCACCAAGGCATAAGCGACTCTCATCGCTGAAGACGACACGTCTCCATTCGTCCCTCCATTCACGCCTGTCGCGACACCACTGGAGGCGGGCTGCACGATGTTGGGGCGTGAGCGGAAGACGGCCTAACGGTGTGCGGGACCGTAGCCCAGCTTCATGGAGACGGTTGCGAATGGTCCTCGCCGATACCCCAGGAGCAACAGTGTCCCTAATTTGCTGGGAAGTGGCGGTGCGGTCCCCTACGGCACTGCGTAGGATCCTACGGTCTTGGCGTGCATCCGTGCGTCGCTGCGGTCCGGTCCCAGGTCGACGGGCACGTGCACCTTCCGCCGACCACTGGCGACAACATCGATGTACTGTGGAGACCTCACGCCCCACGTGTTGAGCAATTCGGCGGTACGTCCACCCGGCCTCCCGCATGCCCACTATACGTCCTCGCTCAAAGTCCGTCAACTGCACATACGGTTCACGTCCACGCTGTCGCGGCATGCTACCAGTGTTAAAGACTGCGATGGAGCTCCGTATGCCACGGCAAACTGGCTGACACTGACGGCGGCGGTGCACAAATGCTGCGCAGCTAGCGCCATTCGACGGCCAACACCGCGGTTCCTGGTGTGTCCGCTGTGCCGTGCGTGTGATCATTGCTTGTACAGCCCTCTCGCAGTGTCAGGAGCAAGTATGGTGGGTCTGACACACCGGTGTCAATGTGTTCGTTTTTCCATTTCCAGGAGTGTATATAATGGAACCTGGGTACTCAAGAATTAGTCCAAGAATGGAAGACGCAGATCATAGCCCGTATATACAAAACGGGAAGACCCATTGTTAGCCACATCTTAACGAACGATTACACTGTCATCATTATTACTAAAACAATGAAGAAAAATAAAGAGGCGTTTGGAAGGATGGTTAGAATCTTCGTCCTTACTAGCTGGCTCGCAATTCGGATTTCGTAGAGGCAGAAGGATTCATTTTTGTATTAATCTCCTCTATGATAACTGGTATACAGCAGTCCTATTTTTGGATATTTCAAAAGCTTATGAAAATGTTCAGATAAACATCCTATTAGATGAGTTACTACAATTAGGAGCACTATCTCAATTCATAGAAGGAATGTCGACATTAATCAGTGAAATAATTTTATACAGGGTGTTTCCGTAAGAGCGTGCAAAAATTTAACAGGACATACAGGATGCTCCACTGAACAATTTGAGGTAGCGAACCTGCGGTCGGAGAAGCCAGCTTAAGGAGGTAATAGGAATAAAATCACATTACTGTGTACTTTTTTATTTGCGTTAGTTACAACTAATTGCAAATGCCATCACTGACATAGTGAACGCAACATCTGTTCTGTATCTTACAAAATGTGCTGAAACTGACGGCCATCAACCGCGATGCAAGCATGACATCGGCGAACAGGATTCTGACGCACCCTGGCGAATATCCCTGGTGTGTTTCCAATCACCGGTACAATTCTGGCAATTCCTTGTTTCCTTGCAGGAAATAAAGAATGTACATGTAAATAAACATGTGTAAACTTGTACGCATGTTAATTGTAGATAAGCTGGAAAACTTAATGCTAGACAAAGCGGTAGACAAGTTTACTTCCATATCCCCGTAAGCTGGCTTCTCCGACTCCAGGTTCCCTGCCTCAAATTGTTCAGAGGAGCTTCCTCTATGCCCTGTTAAACTTTTGCACGCTCTTACGGAAACACCCGGTGTATTAGAAAGGATAATGGACTCAAGGGTCCGGTACTGTGAACAACGGCATACCGCAAGAAACGGTACTCAGCCCACTATTATATGCAACATATACCTACGACATGGAAAGAGTATTAACCAAACCAGTTAGTATTATTCAGTTTGCAGATGACATATGTGTGTTCACTTCCCACTATATACTGCAGGAGGTGATATACAAACTTACCTCGTCGGTAAAGGACTTAAGTAGATGGGTCTGTGCAAATGGTCTCATGACTGGTTAATATATGTGGATGATATTAAAGGTGAAGGCGTATATTCGATTTTTAGGAATTACACGGGACAGCAACCGTACTTGAGCTGTGCGTATTAATACGCACATTGAAAAGAGTGAGCAAATGCTTAGTGTTATTAGATGCCGTGCTAGAACATGGTGGGGGGTACGTACTTTAGTACCGTTACTCCTGTACCGCTCTCTCATTAGATCCAGACTACATTCAGGATATGTACACCACAAATACACAACCAGCAAGCAGTTAGAAAATTAGATAGATTTCAGTACCGTCGCATACTCACTTTCTTAAGGGTGATGAAATTCACACCAAAAAATGCAATACTGGTTGAGGCACAAGAAACAGCCTGCGACCTCCCCATCTCTCTTTCCTCCGTTTCTTTCGCTGATCTTTCCTCTTCTTTCTTCCTTCTTCGTATCGCGGCTGTATCTCAGGGTTTTCAATGCAGAAATGTAGTGAGAAGGTGGCACATGTGTGTGGTGGTTCACGATACCGTAGTGCTGTGAGGGAGCGTCACTCGTGTCTCTGGTTTGAGAAGACATGACTGAAGTATGAATATTTCCCAAAAGAAAAACAATTATGTTTTCTCTCTCTTTTTAAATTATAAATAGTAGCGTAGCTAGTACTATCTATAGTTCTTCTAAACTGAATGAGCGCAACATCATTGATGAAGTTTCATCCTCGAAGGAAGTTTATTAATACCAATTACCTGAAACAAAAAAAAAAAAAAAGAAAGACTCATCCAATCCTGAAGTCACTCACAGTTAGTTTCTGATGGGTGAGAAGTGGTCATTGATACTTGAAAGAATGTTTCAATAATTGTATCACTGTCCGTTTATGAGTTGCTAAGCAACGTATCAACAAGTTGACGTGCCGGCCGCGGTGGCCGAGCGGTTCCGGGCGCGTCAGTCCGGAACCGCGCTGTTGCTACGGTCGCAGGTTCGAATCCTGCCTCGGGCATGGATGTGTGTGATGTCCTTAGGTTAGTTAGGTTTAAATAGCTCTAAGTCTAGGCGACTGATGACCTCAGATGTTAAGTCCCATAGTGCTCAGAGCCATTTCAACCATTTGAACAAGCTGACTATACAATGACTAATGTTTGTCGTATCCCGACAGTAAATCGCTTCTCGCTTGCTTTAAGCATCAAGACGATTACTATGCCGCTCATATAAGTCTTTCATAGTTATTATCAAGCTAATGTCCGTAAAATTCGATTAATGCTGCTGAATCACACACGCGATGATAACACCCGATATCCAGCCGCGTATTTTAAACTCCACGCTGATATTTGAGAATTCACGCGCGATTTGTTCGCACCAAAGTCGGGCCGTGGTTCCCTAGGATAATTTTTAAATCAACTCAGGGTTGTAAATTAACAATTCTATGCCCATTCATGAAAGTTACAGAAGATCCGCACTCGACGACTATTTGATCGCGCTCTCGAGCAACACGGAAGTTTTTGTTCTTACAAAGAGAAAACGTATCATGCATAATGTAACAAGGTGATCTGCTATGTCAAAACATATTTGTATCTATCTCATTAAAATTCATTACCTATTAAATGTTGTACATAATTAAATTCTTTACTCTGTAAATAATCAATAAAATTTAGTAGTTAATTACATGTATAAAAAAATCTCAAGCTGATATGACGTCATGGGTCGCTACTAGTTTCGACTCCCCTACACTCACTTGACGCAACGTAGATCCTACTATATTGGATATACTCATGTAATGTTACAAGCCCTTCGTATAAGGAGGAAAATGCACATGGAATGATGCACAGTAGACAAAATATCACGTTCACAACATCCGAGACATCAGATTCTATGATTGTCCCGTCAACCCCAAGGAAATCGGGGCAAAAAGTCATGTGATTTCATTTCTATACATAATGATTCGGTGTTACATGTAAAGATATTGCCTCGAACATACAGTGGCCAGTCTGGCAGTATGAGCCGGCCGCGTTGGCCGAGCGGTTCTAGGCCCTTCAGTCCGGAACCGCGCGACTGTTACGGTCGCAGGTTCGAATCCTGCCTCGGGTATGGATGTGTGTGATGTCCTTAGGTTAGTTAGGTTTAAGTAGTTCTAAGTTCAAGGGGACTGACGACCTCAGATGTTAAGTCCCATATTGCTCAGAGCCATTTTTTTTTCTGCCAGTATGACTATTTCATCCTCAGGGATCACTTCTTATTCGAAACGATAGACGGAAAAATGGAGGAAACAGGAAACTGGGCAATCCACAGATACACAGATTGTTCAAAGACGAAGGGATGCGCTGTATTCATTTCACAACTGAAGATAACGCAAAAATTTAAGTTGCTGACAAATAGCTTAATCTATCTGGCTGAGATCATCGCTGTCTCAAAGCCGTTACACTGCTGAATGTCTCAGAAATACTCATCTTTTGCAATATTATCAGACTGCGAGATTGTATTAAAAGCGATATTAAATACAAAAGTATCAAAAGTCACCAGTGAATACCTGCTCCAAGTTCATTTTTACGGTTCCGTGCCTCATTCGGTAAAAACAAAAGCTTTATAAGCTCGCTTTGTTGCCCGTTCGTCAATCGATCCGTCTGAGTGTTATAAACTGTTTTTTTCTCAGGAACGGGTAGACCTATAAATTTGAAATTTATGTCACACAAAATCCTACGGTCTGTTGGCGGTGTAAAAGAACTGAAGCTTCTAACTTACGCAGTCAAAAGTTACGGCCATTTATGTTACATATTTTGATCCTCGGAAACTCACTCATCAAAACCTATTGTACTTTCCGTTGGCCTAAAATTATGAAATTGAGCAAGAAGCAAGGTTTCACAGCACAACCAAATGAAAAAATACGAGAACTTTGAATTTGTAATTACATCACACCAAAGAAATTTGTCATTTCTTATCAGAGTGACGGTTCGTTCGTCCGTCTGTTAAGACCCGTTATTTTCGGGAACGGGTGGACGTAACGCGTTGGACTTTATGTCACATACTAAGAGGTCTATGGTCTCTTGTCGGTACCTGTATAATAAACATTAGCTTCTAAGTCGATGCAGTCAAAAGGTACGGCCTTTTAAGTCACATATTTTGATACTCGCAATTTCACTCATCAAAACCTATAGGGTCTGCTGGTCTACAAAGATAAAATTTGGCAATAGGTAAAGTTTCACAGTACAAATAAAGGAAAGTAAATCCGAAAAGTGTTGATTTGTAATTATATCACACGAAAAAATATTTCTTTTTGTCGTTTGTTATCCGACTTCAAACTTGAAATTACGAGGTGCGACAATAATGAGACTGATGTGAAAAAAAATGTTGCTTACCTTTTTAGTCACGTTTAGTGTTTCCTCCTTCAAAGTAGTTTCCTTCTGATTGCACACACTTTTCCAGCGCTTCTGCCATTGATGGTAACATTTCTGGAACTCATCTTCTGTAATATCCTCCAAGACCCTCGTCACAGCTTTTTGGACATCTTGTGTTGTTTGAAAATGGTGTCCCTTGACTGCCGTTTCGACTCCTGGAAATAGGAAAAAAGTCGCATGGAGCGATATCTGTGAATAAGGTGGCTGTGGTAGTACTGAAATTTGTTTTCAGGCTAAAATTACTGTACTGATAGAGCAGTATGGGATGGCGCATTATCGTGATGCAGAATCCAATTATCAGTAATGTTGGCAGGGACACGAAGAACTCTTTCACGAAGTCTTTTTAAAATTTCTTTGTAGTAATATTGGTTAACTATTTGTCCAGGAGGCACCCACTCCTTATGAACAATTCCCTTGGAATCAAAGAAGCACAGAAGCATGCATTTCACTTTTGACTTTGACATGCGAGCTTATTTTGGACTCGGTGATCTCTTTGAGCACCATTGCGAACTTCGGCGTTTTGTCTCTGGATGGTAGTGGAAAAACCAACTTTTATCACCAGTGATAATACGGCTCAACAGCTCTGAAATAATTTCCGTTTGCTCTAACAGATCGGCTACCAAATTTTTCCGTGTTTCTCGCTATTGTGTTGTCAGATTTTTGGGGACCATTTTTGCACAAATCTTTCTCATACCAAGGTCTTCTGTTATTATTAGGCGAACCGTTTCTCCATTGATGTTCAGTTCTTCTGCAATCATTTTCACGGATAATCTTCGATCAGATTGTACGAGTTCACGCACCCTGGAGAAGTTGACATCCGTCCATGAGGTTGATGGTCGTCCACTGCGGTCTTCATCTTCAACATTCGTTCTGCCTTCACTAAACATTTTATGCCAACGAAAAACTTGCGCTCTTGACATAACCTCCTCTCCAAAAGCCTTCTGAAGCTTACCGTAAGTTGTCGTCGCGTTTTCACTCAATTTAACGAAATATGAAATGGCATATCGTTGCACAATATTATGCGGTTCCATTTCCGTGACGAGAGACAGAAACATGTGTTAACTTATTACAGTACAACTCATAACTGAGCTGTTGCATCGATGTGCCGCTTGGACTAGAAGCAGCTTATAGACCAAGGTCAGAGATATTGTGCCTACGCAAGCCTGCAGGGCTGCCACATCTTGCAAAGAACAACAGTCTCATTACTTTATTGTCACACCCCGTAAAATAATAAAATAGTTCTGCATTCAGGCTGGCTGTGCTGTAATGCTAAAAGTCAAGCATAAGGCAAGAAATGAATTTCTTGCTCATATGACGCGTTTCATGATTCATCCATCATCAGAAATCCAGGAGCGATTGCTGCATGTAGGTATGGTGTTTTAAGTTGTATGTGAAACAAACATTCACAGACTGCTCCTGGATATCTGGTGATGGGTGATGTGAAACAAACATTCTCACATTAGTTTGCGAATGTTACTTTCACTTGTTGCACATACAGCTTGAAACACCGCATTTATGTGTACTAATCGCTCCTGGATATCTGATGATGGATAAATTCCGAAAAGCGTCATGAAGTCATTCCTTGCATGATTCTTGACTTTTACCATTGCGACCGAGTCAGTCTGAATCGAGAACTACTGATTAGTATAATAACAGTCGCCTACCTCCTACATGACTTTGGTCATATTTACATCATTTGAAATTAAAACATTCTCGAAAATCTTGGGATACCTGTGACTGGTACCTAGCCAGTATCAATGTTCATAACAGGCAAAAATGGTCGCTATTCTCGATTCACGGAATATATATATATAGTTCGTACTGAACCCTAGGTGCGCGAATCCTACTCGCACCTGACCACTTCTTATTGGTGCCATGAATACCTGAGAAGGCAGAAACAAATCACGTTTATGTGAGTGCAAGTGTGCAAGTTCGCTTTGGAATCTCAGGCACTGAAAAAACAAATGAACTGGCAAAGCACACTGCAAGCAACGGGACACCTGTCACCTTCATCAACGGTATTTCACCATCAAATCCGTTATAAACAAAAATCTATTGCAACCCTCCTCACACATAAAGCTTCCCTACACGGATTATGGTCAACTCATTCGCTAAAGAGCGTTCGACTCCGGGCAGTATGAATGGACGCAGAGCTTTCTGCACAAAGGACATGAGTACTTACAAAACAACCAAGAATTCCGAAAGGACTTTAAAAAAAAAATGGCTCTGAGCACTATGGGACTTAACTTCTGAGGTCATCAGTCCCCTAGAACTCAGAACTACTTAAATCTAACTAACCTAAGGACATCACACACATCCATGCCCGAGGCAGGATTCGAACCTGCTACCTTAGCGGCCGCGCGGTTCCAGACTGTAGCGCCTAGAAGCGCTCGGCCACCTCGGCCGGCGAAAGGACTTCCATTTGTTTATGGATTTCGACCTGCGACATTTACTTACATAACATTCACCCTCCGGACATTCCCAAATCACATATACTGGTTCCGTATAAACCAAACAACTGCCTGAGAGCGTGATGGTACTACTCATTTCATTTCATTTCATTGTTGGAAATATCGAGAAGCGAGGAATAAGTTTTTATCGTCTATCATCAAGAATAATGTACCACGGCCAATGTCAACCAAATTTTTGTTATACGAATCCAACATAATGACATACAACAGAAAAATCGAATTTATATGTAATTGTCATATCAAGATACAAAGGTCAGTAATAAACTATAATTGACATTAAAAGTTAATCTGTACCAAAAAAGAGAATATTGAGTGTACAAAATATTTATTATTACACAGCAATGACGGTGGTGTGTAACCAAAAACAACAAAAAGAAAAAAAAAGAAAAAGAGGTCACGTGTCGTAATTCACCTATCAACAGCCCACATCCATTTATATTGCTGGGTCATACAAAAACAAATCTGATTGCCTGACATCCGCCTAAGGAGTACCATACGGTAAAACAGTTTAAATATTACTTAAGGTGGTAACAATGATGTTAATTTACAGAAATTCCCGAATTTAAAGCATATTTGTTTTGAAACATAACATACCGGGTGGTCAGAAAGTCAGTATAAATTTTAAAACTTAATAAACCACGGAATAATGTAGATAGAGAGGTAAAAATTGACACACATGTTTGGAATGACATGGGGCTTTATCAGAACAAAAAAGAAAAAAAAAGTTCACAAAATGTTTGACAGATGGCGCTGGACAGCAAAACGTCAGTGACTGCGCATGACAATCGTGTATAAAAGGAGCTGTACTGAGAGAGAGAATGAGATGCGCCAGCAGTCGCAACATGTTGACGTTACCTGAAAAGGCGCTTTTAGTGAAGCTGAATTATCAGAATGGGGAATGTGCTAGTTCAGCGTTATGACCCTATCGCCATAGGAAGGGGATTCGAACGGGTAAATGTCCGTTGACAAATGCAGCTGTGGCGAGAATGATTTAGAAGTTCGAGGCCACGGGTTGTTTACACGATAGACCCCGTAGTGGCCGACCGAGCGGAAGGCGTAATGCCGCTGAGACAGTTCAGTAAGAAATGGAGACTGTAGCGGGTTCGTCTATGCACGGGGAAGTCAGCGCTCGTGCTGTCGCACGTCGCACCGGAATTCCATACACTACTGTTTGGTTGGCACTTAAGCGTACCCTCCGATGCCATCCGTACAAGATACATCGGCAACGTGAACTGTTACCTGGCGATTTAGTGAAGTGGAGGGCATTTGCTGTGTGGGCGTTTCAAAAGACGGCGGACGATGACGATTGGTTGAGTAACGTGTTGTGGACCGACGAAGCTCATTTCACGCTCCGATGGTCTGTCAATTCCCACAACTGCAGAATTTGGGCTACCGAAAATCCTAGAACTGTCGTGGAAACTCCATTGCACGACGAGAAAGTCACGGTATAGGTTGGATTTACCAAATCTACCGTTATCGGGCCCTTTTTCTTCGAGGAAATGCGTGATTCTGGTTTTGTAACTGCTACCCTGACGGGTGAGACGTACGCCGATATGTTACAGAATCGTATCATCCCCAGCCTGGCTGATAAACACCTGCGGGAACGTACGATGTTTACGCAGGATGGCGCTCCACCCCATATTGCTAGACACGTGAAAGATCTCTTGCGCGCGTCGTTTGGTGACGATCGTGTGGTCAGCCGCCACTTTCGTCATGCTTGGCCTTCCAGGTCCCAGATCTCAGTCCGTGCGATTATTGGCTTTGGGGTTACCTGAAGTCACAAGTGTATCGTGATCGACCGACATCTCTAGGGATGCTGAAAGACAACATCCGACGCCAATGCCTCACCATAACTCCGGACATGCTTTACAGTGCTGTTCACAACATTATTCCTCGACTACAGCTATTTTTGAGGAATGATGGTGGACATATTGAGCATTTCCTGTAAAGAACATCATCTTTGCTTTGTCTTACTTTGTTATGCTAATTATTGCTATTCTGATCAGATGAAGCGCTATCTGTCGGACATTTTTTGAACTTTTGTATTTTTTTGGTTCTAATAATACCCCATGTCATTCCAAGCATGTGAGTCAATTTGTACCTCTCTATCTACATTATTCCGTGATTTATTCAGTTTTTTTATTTATACTGACTTTTTGATCACCCGGTATTTTTGCGTCCATCTGTCAGCTACTTCAAATTAAAATTGCGTACTGATGTAGTTTATTCTTTATGTCATACACGTACTACTCAGTTCTCCAATTCATTTAATTCATGTTGCTGTTTATATTACCATATACTTTCAGTCCAAGCAGCAATTAACGTTTATTAGTACAATCGGTCTGAGCATACATTCTGTTCACTTAATCTATGAATAACATTTTCATATTTACATATTTGCGTTTCTTGTTCACACATGGACTTCGGTAGCTAACAGCTACCACCACTACGCCAGCATTTACAGAAGATGTGTATTTGTATCTATTTATATATTTCATTGTATGCATTGGTTGTAAGCGTGACTGTGGTTGTATCACTGTGTCGCATGGATCAGTTAAGTGGGGTGTAAGAAGAAAAGCAAGCTTCCAGATGTCTGCACATGTAAATTCGCCCAGGTTTCTGCACTCAGCTGATTTTAACAAAAGTGGCGTGGCATCTCAAATAATATTTAACCAGTCAGGTGTTGTGGTATGTAACTTCTACGCTGAGATATTGCATGTTTATGACTGTACAGCGTATTCTGGGAATTCAAGCTCATATTCAGTGTGGGAAGAAAACAAGCTACATCCATATTCGTTGATTATATGTGGGAGAATATTTTATAAACTTGTGCGTGATCCAACGTGCTGCAACAGAGATAAGAATTGCAGAGGGCAAAGAACAAGGGAGAAAGTGGTTGTTACCGATTGAAACACGTATGTATTCGTATTCAGTAGCAGCGATGGCGAGGCATGACAGAATCTCTGACCAGAGAGTTATTTATCGTTGCTAGTCTGCGCTTGACCGCGCGAGAGTTCAGTTCAGTTGCGAGGCAGTTGTTGTATGTAGCGAGTCGCGAGAGCATGTAGTTCGTTCGTGCCTGTAGCGCGCGCGAGACAGTCGGAGTTGTGTGTGAGGAGTCGGCGGGCGTCGACATGGGCCTCTGGTCAACGTTCAGGACGAGGTATATTTTTTAAATAAGGTAATGAAGCAGCATTGCGCACATCTGATAATGTAATGTATATTAACTGTAATTAATTTGTTCAAGAATTGCCCCAATAATAACTTTTGTTCTTAAAGCAATTTTTTAAAGAAAATAATCATTACAATTGAAACAATATTTCCTTTGCTTTTCCTCCCAGAATCAATTTAGCACGTTGATCTTAACGTTAATTTTGTAGGGACTTAACAATTTTGCACATTTTTATTATCATTGACTTTTATTACTGTGGGAAGCTAACATTTGGCTCTATGTCCATTCACATTTTGAATATTATCTTACATTTTTGTGGGAAAGTTACACTAGGTTCTATTCCCATTAACATTTGATTATTGTCATTTTTTTTTCTTCAAAATTTCTCCGGGGAGGTTACACTTGGCGACATCCGGGCCAGGATCGTATTTCGTTGAGAATCTTCTGAGAAGTAGTCAGATATTTGCTCTTATTTACTTAATATAATTAGCATTTGGCGCAACGCTTTTACTAATTCTATGACTTTCTTTCCTCAGATCATCGGCAATTCGTTGCTCTGTTGTATTTGTGTTTGTTGCTTTTTGCATTGTGCTTATTTCATTTGTGAATAATTGTGACTATTGTAAAAATGCCGCGAAAGACTGTGAATAGTGTATCGCGAAGTATAATGAATGAAATTACCGACTTAAACAACTTCACCGATAGTACTTGTGACACGCAGTGTAATGATGATAATCCTGCGTTCACTGACAATCAGTGCGTTCCAACCATTAATAATGATGTAGATCTTAATGATGAACAAGCGAACTTAATTGTGTCCTCTGTTAATTTGACGACAATTGATGACGCGGGGTGCTCTATTGTAATGAGCGCTGCCCAGCTTAACACACCCGGTTTGGAAAATTCAAGTAACGTTCAGACAAATTTTTCTAATGAAAATGAACAGGATACACAAAGTACGACGGATTTATTTAATTCCGAAATAGTGACTGACAGTGTACATTCGACTGGCAATCCTTTTTGTAAATTAAGCACAGAGAATAGAGTAGGTAATGTTACTTTGGATCAAATTATGGCATTGTTGCTACAAACGAATAAACAACTTAGTGAAAATTTCACACAAAAACTTAATGAAAAACTAGACAACACTTCCAAACAGTTGAATGAAAAAATAGACAGCAATTCAAAACGGTCGGATGAAAGACAAGACAACAATCACAAACAACTTAGTGAACAGAACAAACAGTTAAATGAAAAATTAGACAACGATTCCAGACAGTTAAATGAAAAATTAGACAACAATTCCAGACAGCTTAGTGAACAAATTAGAGCCGTTGCCGCGCAGTGTCATGACACTAAGGAACAGTTACACGAGGAAATTGAGGCTTGTTCAAGAAAAAGTAGCGAAGAAATTAGATCTGTTGCTCAAGAATTAAGGGAAATGCAAACAGCTACAACAGAAACACTTAGAAACGAAATTAGCGGAGTCGCTAAACAATGCTCTGAAAAGGCTACACAATTACGCGACGAGATTAAAGCAATGACAGCAAAACTTTCGCGCACAATGGATGAAAAGATTGACGCGAAATTCGACCAACAGAACACTCAAATTGACGAACGTTTTAGTCTTCACATACAAAACAGTGATACGCGTTTCCGCAAATTTATTCAGGATCAAAATAAAGTAAAACGTCAAGTCATGGAAACAATCACTGCTCAGAGACAGGAAGACAAACGTAAATTGTTCGCGAAAGCAAAAACATACGTAGACAA
This sequence comes from Schistocerca nitens, assembly GCF_023898315.1. NCBI lineage: Eukaryota > Metazoa > Arthropoda > Insecta > Orthoptera > Acrididae > Schistocerca > Schistocerca nitens. The sequence goes on along the minus strand of NC_064619.1, from coordinate 600,607,758 downwards.
TAATATTGCTACAGTGTCCGACGAAATTAATACCATCAAACAGTTGAACGCCGAATTACGTGATGAAATTTCCGATCTTAAATCAAAAACAGATACACACACGGCAGATATTCAGACAGTGACAGACAGATTTGAACAATTAGAACTAACACAGGATTGCGATGTCATCAAAGCTGACGTTAAAAAATTGAACGAAACCACACGTAAATTACAAAAACAGATTAATACTTCTGACACTAAAAGCGATGATCAAGTAAAAATACTGACTGAAAAATGTGATGAATTGGCCAGTCATATTGACGTTATTGAAAGTAATAATGACAGCAAATCAGACGATACTTCACCAGTTTCATTTAATCAAACACCTGAATTTCAAAATCTACAGCAGACAATCAATGAGATCTATTCGTCTAATAACACATTGCGTAAAAAATTGTCAAGTTTACAGCAAGAGGTAACAGAGATAAAAAATGTTTCTGGGTTTAACACATCACAGCAGACGCCACTTTGTGAACATTTGTCAGACTCACGCAGCGCGTATAATTTGAGTAATCTACAGAGAGTACGGGACTTAGATTCAGAACAGACACAGACAAATAGATTCTCTTAGAATACAGAACCTGTTCCGTCATACAGAGACGATAATTTCGATTATAAACATTTTCTATCAGTGAGAAAATTTAAAGTGTTTAAAAATGACAGAACACAGATTCACCCACTGGATTGGATACAACAGTTTAGCTTTGCTTTTCCACCGACTTGGTCTGTAACGCACAAACTTGAAGGCGAACCGGCAACTCGTATGAGACCGATCGTAAGGCAATGCTATTCGGTAGAAGAGTTCCAGAATGCTTTTCTATCAGCGTATTGGTCGAAGACGACACAGCGCGGGATTAAAGATCAACTAATTAGCTTACCGAATTATGAGAACTCAAATTTTCCCAGTGTGACGCAATTTTTTGAGCACATGGTGCAACAAAACCAGTACCTAAGTGAACCGTACAGTGAATCTGCACTTATTCAATTATGTATCTCTAAATTACCATGATCATTAAGAGTGTCACTTCTAACGGGTCAGCAAAAAGAAAATATTTCAGCATTCAGAGATCTGTTACAGCTCTTGGAAGTACAACAATCGGATTATTCCTTCGTGAACAAAAATTTTTCACATAACAACCAAGGCCAACAAACGTACAGCAATTATGATCAGGCACGTAATTTCAATAGTAAAGGTAATAGACGCTTTAGGAATGACAACCAACAGAACTTTAATAACAGACAAAATTTTAATTATCAATATCGTCAAAATTTTCAGCAACAGGAACCACATTTTGGTAACAATAGACGTTTTACACCGCAACAGCATGAAAGTCATCCGGTTAGCATACCTAACCAACAATGTAATGCACAAGGTCAACCAAGCTTTAATGTTTCGCCGCGTGGACGTATAGTCCCTGGTACAACAAATAGTAACGCACGGCAGCAAAGGAACAACTACGTACAGAAAACACAGTATTTCAATTCCTATCGCAATGCACCGTATAGGAATGACTATCACGACAGACGTAAAAACAATGAGCACAATTATCAGCGTACGTATAATAACAGTCGGTCTTACGAGCAGCAAAATTATCCACAAGAACATATTCTCATGAATGAACCCGACAGTAGGTATCATCCAGAGCGTAACACGTCTGGAAGAAGTAATAGAACAGTCCAAATAGTAGAAATGCCACAACATCCTCCTGAAAATAATAACACCTCAGATGGAATCTGACTAGATACTGTACAGGTCGCATCTTCCAGTAACACAAGCACTACTTTTGACACGCAAAATGTTGTTCACGAAAATGTTATTACTTTTGACGACATCCGAGACACTCTTTTACAGGAAAGACCAGTTGTTCAGAAAACTATTTCACATCCTGTCATCGAAATTAAAATTGGTTCATAGAAATTTTCAGCAGTAATCGATTCTGGATCACCTATGTCAGTTATAAATGAGGAGACTTTCAACGAGTGTAACAAAGAGAATACGTATCCTACATTACCATTAGGCAAAACGAAAGTGAAAGGAGCAGTGTCGAGTAAAGGAGTAGACGTTAAATTACAGACACATTTATAATTTTGTATTGCAGGTCATACTTTTCCTCAAATTTTTGGATTGTTCGCTTATTGACAACAGACGTTACTTTAGGTACGAATTTTCTCGTACAACACGACGCAGTGGTTGATTTTCAGAATTCCTATTTAATGTTGTAGGATGAAAATGTGCAATTGGCTTTAGAATTTCAGCACTCATAATCGGCAGAAGAAGAAACAATTAATTGTACAGAGGTCATTTCCGTATCACGTAACATAGACTGTAATTCCACATTGTTCACTGATACGTACGTACATAACTATAACACTCCAGACGAAGCTGATTACGACGTAATGCAAATGATTTCTGGTAAAGCTAAACAAAGCAGTGCAAATACAGACGACGAAAGCACGCAACTACACAAAATTCTTTTACAGCAAGTTCCAGTTTTCGACAACATTCCTGGTACTATGTCCGGTTTTATGTATGAATTTCAAGTCAAACAGCACGACACATTTAAAGCAAAGCATTATCCCATTCCATATATCCACAGAGAACAAGTTAAAAAAGAATTGCAAGATATGCTCGACCAAGGAATTATTGAACCAGCAGTTAGTCCGTACATAAACCCGCTACATATTGTCAAGAAAAAGGATGGCTCACTTCGCGTCGTACTTGATTCATGTCACATCAATGACATTATTATTAATGAAACCGATCGACCACAGACACTAGAAGAACTACTACAGAAATTTCATGGTACTGCTATTTATTCTACATTAGATTTAAAAATCGGGATTTTTGGCAAATTCAGCTTCATCCGAATTGCAGAAAGTATACAGCTTTTCTCTGTTTTGGCGACTGTTATCAATTTTGCAAATTACCATTCGGTTTAACTATTTCTTCAGCAGATTTTATTCGCGGTTTGAACACAATACTTCCGACAGAACTTAAGGACAGAATTACGACGTACGTAGACGACATTCTTAATGCAGAAGCTAACTGGACTGAACACAATCTGATTATAGAACAACTGTTGCAAACTTTTCATGCACAAGGACTCACAGTTAATCTCAGTAAATCGCATTTTGGTAAAACTTCTATAAAATTTCTTGGACACGTAATTTCAGCAGAAGGCATTGCGCCTGATCCGGAAAAACTTCAAGCTCTACGTGACATTACTGTTCCTACGACGAAAAAGTAACTACGCAGTTTTTTGGGCTTAATTAACTTTTTTCGTAAATTTATTCATCACTCTGCTTTAGACACACCTAGATTATGCCAATTAACAGGTAAAAACACTATTTGGTCCTGGGATAAGCAAGCACATTCTGAATTCATGAACCTGAAACATGCTTTGTTTAATGCACCACTTTTATCGCACTCAGATCTTACCAGAAATTTTTCCATTGCCACCGACAGTTCTAACACCGCTTTAGGGGTACATATTTTTCAGGAAATTGAAGAAGATGGCTCAACAGTAATTAAAAACATCGCATTTGCAAGTCGCATTCTGTCGCCTGCTGAACGAAATTACTCCGTTACGGAATTGGAAACATTATGTGTTGTATGGGCTTTTACGAGATTTCGGCACTTTGTTTATGGCAGACGTACCAGCGTCTACACAGATCACAGAGCGATACAATTCTTCCTTTCGGCTAAATTCACTCACGACAGATTAAGCAGATGGAAGCTTTACTTACAGGAATTTAATTTTACAATTGTTCACATTCCCGGCACACAAAATGTTATAGCAGACGCACTATCCCGTTCTCTCAGCAATAATCAGCAAGACATCGCAACCAACTTCTGCAAAGCAAATTTCAGCGTCATGTACATTCAGCAAGTTGCATTTGAAAATTTTATTTCATCGTCATTACAGGACATAGCAAAAGAGCAAAATAAAGACAACGTGTGGAAAGAAATTAAACACCTTTGGCAAGATAAGCATAATGTTACCATTAGAAACCATTACACTGTACGCAATGACATTCTGTTTCGCCGCTCTCATCCTGACAGCAACAATTGGTTATTATGCATTCCTGACGAACTGGTTAACAAATTAATATGGTATACTCATTTAAGTTATGCACATTACGGAGCCAGAAAATGTTTTCTTATACTGAGACAGAACTGTTATTTTACCAACATGGAAAAACGTATACGATGAGTTTTAGCGTCATGTAAAATTTGCCAGAAAGCTAAATCAGACACCACTTCACATATTCCTCCATTATATCCCATTGTACCTGTTAAATTAAGACACATGGCCGCAGTAGACATTTTTGGTCCAATTCCGAGAACTAACAGAGGTTTTTGCTACATCTTTGTCGCTGTCGAACTCACTTCAAAATTTGTTACTTTCACTCCGTTACGCAAAACTACTGCTAAAACCGTTTCGAAAGCATTTGTAAAACATTTTCTATTTCATGTAGGGCATGTGATGAAAGTAATTTCTGACAATGGATCACAATTTCGTTCTGCTATATGGACACGCATGTTACGAGCTAGAAACATTTCTCCGATCTATATATCCAAGTACCATGCTTCTTCGAACCCTTGTGAACGATTAATGAAAGAAATTGGTAAACTGTGTAGAATATACTGCCACAGAAGACATATTGATTGGGACACACACATATTCTCATTCCAAGATGTAATTAATTCCATTCCAAATGAATCCACTATGCTATCTCCGTCTGTTATACTGAAAAATGTTGAACCACCTAACAAAATTACAGAATTAGTAAATTTTCCTACATCTCGTCGATTACGACACCACGAAATAATTGACATTGCGCTGAACAACATCAAACGTGCCGCAGAGCGCCGGAGAAGACAGCAAAAACAGGTTTGTACACGCCGAGACTTTCACATTGGACAGAAGATATTAGTACGTATACACTATTTATCCAGCAGAATAAAAGGTAAGTGCAGTAAATTTGAACTTCTATACGCAGGTCCATATCGGATTCGCAGCATTCCTCACCCCAATGTTGTACACGTCGAGACTCTGAGAACCAGAAAAAGTAAAGGCAACCACCATGTCTCTAACGTTGAACCCTTTATTGAATGAAGACACTTTATGATTTAACATGCTATGATGCCATTTACACATTTTGTGACTATTTTCTGCAATTATACTCACATGACTACTTATTGATGATTATCGTATTTTTTCTTGGCAAGTGCCCGGCAAGGTAAGGTTAGCAGGTCGCTCTTGTTGTCGTTACACATCTGACCGTGCACATTTTTTCAGATGAACTTACACATTATATAACCACTTATGCAATTATATTTATGTGACTACCTATTGATGATTATCGTATTTTTTCTTGGCAAGCGCCCGGCATGGTAAGGCTAGCAGGTCGCTCGTCTTGTCGTTACATATCAGTCTGTGTACATTTTTTTTTAGAGAAACTCACGTATCTTATGAATAATTATGCAATGTTATCTAGTGACATATCAATTTTTATTAAATTTTCTCTCCATTAAAGTCTTTAATTCTCGCCTTTATTAACCACACAACATACAAGCTGAACACAACGAACGTCATATTTTGTCCTTCTTATGATTGTTTCATGTTTTGTTTGTATGCACTATGAAATGGTTAAGATACAGCAAACACCTGTTGACTTTGACATTTTTTGCCCTATGATATCTCAACATCGTGACTGTTTTACATTTTTTTTTATTGCAGCTGCATTGTGATATTCTGTGTACACTTTTTGCCTCTGAACACTGTCAATGTCTTTGACATATTACGTTTTCTGTCATGTTATGCTGTATGCTTAATTATGTTACTATAAACCAGTCATTATTTAATGGGTATATGATTTAAATGCAAGACAATATTTGTTCATCATTTTCAGAAAGAAATAACGTGTAAAGGAAATAAATTAAACAGAAATGGGAATTTCACCTACGGAATAAACGAAAGAAGATACAAAAAAACCCTATGAGGAAGGGTAAATGGATCAGAATTAACAAGCATTAACAAGAATATACTATACACATCGTAGAATAGCAGTCTTAACTAATTTTTTCTTTCAGAATACAAGGCGATTGATGCAGGCTGTCAGACAGAACTACACATCTTAGTTTTAGTGATGAAATATGCTAGAGATAAGGAATAGTTGTGTAATGAGTAATGAAGTGATTTTTTGGAGATGATAATGAATGCTGATGAATAATGATGAAGAATATGCTACTATAGATAATGAAGTTTTTCTTTACAGGTGATGATAATAATGGAGTTATGATAATATAAGTAATGAAGTGATGGATAATGAAGTATTTTCTTTACAGATGAGGATATTGTTGAAGTTATGCATTTATGCTATATAGTTATTTAAGTATTTGTTGCAGTTCGTTTTGACAGCAGGTGTTATATTGCATAGTATCATGACGGAAAGTTTTGGAAAGGACAGCTATGGAACACATTTTTATATACATTTCACTACCTGTTAATTCGAAGTTCACTACTTTTCAGCATAAAATGCGCTTCTTCTTTCAGCTTAATAATCCATTTTTTAAATATATTTTTGCAGGAGAAATTATTTACGAAATTAATGTACTATAAGCAGTTGTTCATTAAATCTATGTCATCTATGAATGTGATTACATATACTCTACTTGTTTCATAATCTTGCTGCAGCTGACTTATGACGAATGACGTTACACATTTTCATGTACACCAACAACCCAGAAGCAAATTTTTATCTCTTGCTTTTCCTTATAATTACCCAACGCAAAGCATTGCTAACAAAAAAATGTATTACCAGTCCCAAATAATGATACCAGTTTAAGAGAGTTCTGAGTAATGCTGATCAGCTATGAATAATATGTCACCTGAAAAATGAATTATACTAATTACTGACCAATGCTTTGTAACTAGAAAGAACTACTAATAATGCTTTGTAACTAGGAAAATACTACTAATTACTGTATAGAGATGACCAATGCTTTGTAACTAGGAAAATACTACTAATTACTGTATTGAGATGACCAATGCTTTGTAACTAGGAAAAGAATGCTACTAATAATGCTTTGTAAATAGGAAAAGAATGCTATTCATTATGCTTTGTAACTAAAAAAAAGATGATTAATTAATAATGCTTTGTAACTAGGAAAATACTACTAATTACTGTATTGAGATGACCAATGCTTTGTAACTAGGAAAAGAATGCTACTAATATGCTTTGTAAATAGGAAAAGAATGCTACTAATTATGCTTTGTAACTAAAAAAAATGATGATTAGTTAATAATGCTTTGTAACTAGGAAAATACTACTAATTACTGTATTGAGATGACCAATGCTTTGTAACTAGGAAAAGAATGCTACTAATAATGCTTTGTAACTAGGAAAAGAATGCTACTAATTATGCTTTGTAACTAGAAAATGAATGCTATTCATTATGCTTTGTAACTGGGAAAAGAATGCGATTATTTAATAATGCTTTGTAATTAGGAAAAGAAGGCTACTGATTATTACTATATTGAAACGACAAATGATTAATTAATAATGCTTTGTAACTGAGAAATGATGACTGTATTGGGATGACCAATGATTGAGTATCAACATTATTATTGACTACCTCCTGTTTTAAGTAATGACTTCTGATGATTTGTAATTAGAGAATGGGTGCAAATATTCTATGTAAAACAATTAATGAACATTTTTCTGTAATACTACATACATGGTACAGAAATGTTCAATAACTGGGCTATGAATGCCGTAAACTATTAATGTAATTCCTAATAAAGACTAGTATGTGACTTAATGTCCTTCACCTTCTGACCTCACTACCCTGAATTACTGCAATATCCATTTGTCCTGTACATCCTCCTGATCATGGAGCACTATATTTGGTTTTTGCACTAATTCTACGTTGGTGTGCCTTGTAAGAGCGTGGTGTTGACACGACATGCTGTCCACCACCGTGAGCGATGGAGACGTTATTGTGGTCCCACTGTTTGGTGTACCTAATGTACTGCCAAAATGAAAACATGGAATATTACTACGACATTTCAGTGTCTTGGCTACGCTGATAAATACTTCTGGGAAAAGAACTTCAAATTGTCTCACTTGGTGTTGTACTTCTGTGGAAAGATATGGACTTTCAGTGCAGCTGCGTGCAACCTAAAGTGCTACAACCATGACGCAATCCTTCCCTTTCCTATCCTAATTCTTGTAACATAGTGAAAATCATTTTTTTTGCTAACATCATTTATATATTCATGGACTATACATTTTTTTTTCGATTTGCTGAACTGCAGCACATAGGCACTTATGTCACTTATCAACATGATTTTTTTGCCATTATGTTTATTTGTTGTGAAAATGCTAAAGAGTCTTTCAGTGCGTGTGCACTTATGTCATTTGTTTTGTACTCACATTTTGTCATTGTCTAATATGTTTTGTACTTGATGCATGTGCACCACATTTACTTCATGTTTTATATCTGTATATATGCTGTAATTGTAAAGTTAATTAGTTAAGAAAAAAATTGTTGCTCATGACAAGTCCAAATGACTCACCATCACTGCCAAATTTTTGCCCCCCCAGTGGAGGGTTATGAAACACGTATGTATTCGTATTCAGTAGCAGCGATGGCAGGGCATGACAGAATCTCTGACCAGAGAGTTATTTATCGTTGCTAGTCTGCACTTGACCGCGCGAGAGTTCAGTTCAGTTGCGAGGCAGTTGTTGTATGTAGCGAGTCGCGAGAGCATGTAGTTCGTTCGTGCCTGTAGCGCGCGCGAGACAGTCGGAGTTGTGTGTGAGGAGTCGGCGGGCGTCGACATGGGCCTCTGGTCAACGTTCAGGACGAGGTATATTTTTTAAATAAGGTAATGAAGCAGCATTGCGCACATCTGATAATGTAATGTATATTAACTGTAATTAATTTGTTCAAGAATTGCCCCAATAATAATTTTTGTTCTTAAAGCATTTTTTTAAGAAAATAATCATTACAATTGAAACAATATTTCCTTTGCTTTTCCTCCCAGAATCAATTTAGCACGTTGATCTTAACGTTAATTTTGTAGGGACTTAACATTTTTGCACATTTTTATTATCATTGACTTTTATTACTGTGGGAAGCTAACATTTGGCTCTATGTCCATTCACATTTTGAATATTATCTTACATTTTTGTGGGAAAGTTACACTAGGTTCTATTCCCATTAACATTTGATTATTGTCTTTTTTTTTTTTTCAAAATTTCTCCAGGGAGGTTACACCATTCACAGAAATTCGCGATGCTGATAAACTTGAAACTTATTTCTCTGCCTCGTGATGACTGGGTGTTGTGTGCTGTCCTTAGTTAGGTTTAAGTAGTTCTAAGTTCTAGGGGACTGATGACCATAGCTCTTAAGTCCCATAGTGCTCAGAGCCAGCCAAACTTGATTAACGGATTTGCAATAGACAAGAGCACAGCGAGAGAAAAGCTGGTGCTAGTTACAGTCATTGAAACAAGAGGACGAGCTCAAAAATGGTTAAAATGGCTCTGAGCACTATGGGACTTAAGTGAGGTCATCAGTCCCCTAGACTTAGAACTACTTAAACCTAACTAACCTAAGGATATCACACACATCCATGCCCGAGGCAGGATTCGAACTAGCGACCGTAGCAGCAACGCGGTTCCGGACTGAAGCGCCTAGAACCGCTCGGCCACCTTGGCCGCCTAGGACGAGCACACTGCTCAATCTGAAACAGGGTGGTGTAAAGAATTTTGCTTACGACACCCGTGGCAAGGACTTCAGCAATCCAGAAAGAGTTTGATACAGAAAAATTGTGACTACTTACAAGCTGTGATCGCAACAAGCATTGCGTCTCACCAACATTGCTTTGTGGTACAGCTGCACAGTGTGTCTCATTGGCCTACAGCATTTCCAACGCTTCCAACCTTAGCATGCATGGCCAGTCTTGACCAGTCTTTAACCGCCCATGTTAGCTCCGCTACACCCGTGAGAGGACCCACTTCTTGGTGTACTTACAGGTCAAAATATGCGGATGGTCGACCTCGTCTTATGAGGAGACTTTTGGGAAAGTACAGCTCATCTATAAAGGAGAAGGCTTATAGAACACTAGTGCGATCCCTTCTTGAGTACTGCTCGAGTGTTTGAGATCCCCGCCAGTGCAGATTAAAGGAAGACATCGGATCGATTCAGAGGCGTGGTGCTGCACTTGTTAACTGTAGGTTCCATCTGCACGTAAGTATTATGGTGATGATTAGTGAATCATTGTAGGGAAGACGACGTTATTTTCTCAGGGGACTAATGACGAAATTTAGAGAACGGGAATTTAAAGCTGACTGCAGAACGATCCCACTGCCGCCATGGTGCATTTGGCATACGAAGCACAAAGACAAAGCGACTGAGACTAGGGCCCGTACAGAGGCTAATGGATAGTCACATTTCCTTCGCTCTATTTCGGAGTGAAACAGCAAAGGAAATGACTAGGAGTGGAACAGGGTATCCTCCGCCATGCACCATACGGTGGCTTGCGAAACCTGTATGTAGACGTACAACGTAGATCGATCCTTCTGTAATTTGTGCACCAACGTTCCGTTATCTTTTCCGTCAGCACTCTTTCTCCTGCCTCCTTATCATCGTCAATAAATTTAATGAAGTTAACAGCAATTCGTTGTAGCTGCCAAAAAAGCCATCTCACGCCGTAATCTTGCAGGCAAAGAGTGCGAGATAACAAATAAGTTATAACTGCAGCGAAATGTAGGAAGAGCTCGAGGGGTTGGCAGCTGACCCTCAAGGTAAGCAAATCCAATCTACTGTTCATAAATGGGGGGGGGGGGGGGGAAAGAGCCATTGCTGTATGATTACACGGGTTTGAGGTAATCACAAGAAGCAGTCACTTCCAATGGGGCGCGAGCGCATGGAACAATTTGAGATGGAACTACCACGTAAAACTAATGGTGAGTCAGATGCCGGGCCGGGAGTCACCGGAAGAATCCTTAGACAGTATAGTCCACCTGCGAAGGGAGTAGCGAAGGAAATCATTGTCCGATCGACACTTTGATATTGCACGACAGTCTAGAACATGTATTAGAAAAGAGTGATTGAAGAAATAGACAAGATCCAAAGAAGAGCAGCGCGCTACTTGATAGGTCCATTTAATAAGCACGAAAGCGTGACGAAGATCTATGTCCAACTCCAGTGGCAGACTCTGCAGGGGAGACGTACATTCCTAGAAGAGTCAATCAACAGAGTGCTTCCCGTTACGTATATCTCGCGATGAGACCATGAAGTTTAATGGAGAGATTCGGGTCCGCTCAGAGCAAACTTTCCTTCCACACACCATTCCCGACTGGCACAGGGAAGTGCTTTACAGCCGGCCGGAGTGGCCAAGTGGTTCTAGGTGCTACAGTCTGGAACCGCGCGACCGCTATGGTCGCAGGTTCGAATCCTGCCTCGGGCATGGATGTGTATGATATCCTTATGTTAGTTAGGTTTAAGTTCTAAGTCTAGGGGACTGATGACCTCAGAAGTTAGGTCCCATAGTGCTCAGAGCCATTTGAACCATTTGAAGTGCTTTACAAAATACCCTCCACCACACACCGTAAGACTGGTTATAGATCCAGATGTAGAACACAGGCTGCGCCTACTTTTCGCTTCGTGGAGTATTTTTTTTTTTGGTCATCAGTCTTCTGACTGGTTTGATGAGGCCCGCCACGAATTCTTCTCCTGCGCCAACTTCTTCATCTTGGAATAGCGCTTGCAACATACGTCCGCAATTATTTGCTGGTTGTATTCCAATCTCTGTCTTCCTCTTCAGTTTTTGTCCTCTACAGCTCCCTCTAGTACCATGAAAGTCACTTCCTGATGCCTTAACAGGATTCGTATGATCCTGTCCCTTCAACGTATTCCTTTCCTCTCCGATTCTGTGCAGAACCTCTTCAGTCCCTAATTTTCAACATTTGTCTATAGCACAACATCTCAAATGCTTCGATTATCTTCTGTTCCAATTTTCCCACAGACCATGTTGCACTACCACACAATGCTGTGATCCAAACGTAAATTCTCACGAATTTCTTCCTCAAATCAAGGCTTAAGTTTGATACTAGCAGACTTCTCTTGACCAGGAATGTCCTTTTTGCCATTCCTAGTCTGCTTTTGATGTCCTCCTTGCTCCATCCATCATTGGTCATTTTGCTGCCTAGCTAGCAGAATTCCTAAATTTAATCTATTTCGTGACATCAATCCTGATGTTACGTTTCTAGCTGTGCTCACTTCTGCTACTCCTCATTACTTTCGTCTTTCTTCGATTTATTCTCAAACCATATTTTATACGTATTACACTGTTCATTCCATGTTGCAGATCATGTAATACTTCATTTTCACTCAGGATAGCAATGCCATCAGCGAATCATATCATTGATTAATTCCGCTCCTGAACCTTTCTTTTATTTCCATCATTACTTCTTCGATGAACAGAATGAACAGTAGGGGCTAAAGGCTACATCCCTGCCTTACATTCTTTTTAACCAGAGAACTTCGTTCTTGGTCGTCCACTCTTATTATTCCCTCTTGGCTCTTGTGCATTTTGTATATTACCCATATCTCCCTACCGGTTACCACTAGTTTTCTCAGAATTTCGAACATCTTTGCACCATTTTACATTGTCGAACGCTTTTTCCAGGTCGACAAATCCTATGAACGTGTCTTGGTTCTTCTTTAGTCTTGTCCATTATCTGCCACAACGTGAGAATTACCCTTCTGGTGCCTTTACCTTTCGTAAAGCCAAACTGATCGTCATCTAACACATCCTCAGTTTTCTTTTCCATTCTTCTGTGTAAGTAACTTTAACGCTTGAGCTGTTAAGCTGATTGTGCGATAATTCTCCCACTTGTCAGCCCTTGCAGTCTTCGGAATTGTGAGGATGGTATTTTTCTGAAAGTTAGATGGTATGCCGCCAGACTCATACATTCTACACATCAACGTGAATAGTCGTTTGTTGCCACTTCCCCAAATGATTTTAGAACTTTTGATGTGCTTCCCTTCTGCCTTATTTAATCTTAAGTTCACCAAAGCTCTGTGAAATTCTGACTGTAATACTGGATGCCCTATCTCTTCTAACTCGACCGCTGTCTCTTCTTCTATCACATTAGACAAATCTTGCCCCTCGTAGATGCTTTCGAGATACTCTTTCGAGCTATCTACTCTCTCCTCTGCATTTAAGTGGACCACACCCTGCCTATCTAACCCATGTTAATTTAGGCAGGTATTTGACCCATTTCTGAAAAAACTATGTGATGCAGGACCTTAATATTTTTACTGTATGTTACATGATGCTAGTAGAGTCAACTGTACTAAAGTCTACTGTATTAATTTTATAGTTTTTAGGAAATACTATTTTAAATTTATTAACAAAAAACTTTAAGCTTTTTCTGCGGAAAATATTTTTTGTAAACTTCCTAATTGGGGAAATATTAATGAATGTAGTACCAGAGGTGGCTTTTTATGTTATGCAGAGTCTCTGAAAATTTTATTCATTTATCTATGATAGCTTCTGATATAATGGGGCATATGTACTGAAAATTTTAGTTTGCGGGAAATTGACTTTAAAGGAAAAACTTTAAAAATTTGTTACTTACAGTTGATTAAAACTGTCCTGCTGCATATGATGGCCCTTCTTTGGTCTCTAGCAGATCTTCCAGCTTCTTTTTCACCTTCCTGGATGTTTGTCTTGCTTTCTTGGCCATATTAGATGCAGACCTGCCTCCATGGGCTATCCTCATTTTATCGCAATGTTGTAGCCCAGTGATCATATTTTCACCAGGATTAATTCCCAGCTTTTTCAGTACCCAACACTTTCCAATATTACCACAATTGAATGTAATAACAGCATCATGAACTCCTAGTTTCATTGTATGCATGCCTACAAATACAGTTTTAGGAAGGCGGTTTCAAATTATGCTGTTGAAACATTCATTTGGGTTCTGTGTCTGCCCATGCAGACATTTCCTTAGAAGGTCAGGATGAGCCAAGTCTCCAAAAATAGGTTTAATTGCTGTAATAACAGCAGCAGGAAGAGAATACTGGTGATAATAAGATTCTCCAGTTGGCTGAGCCCTATTGCATCTGCACCACGAATTTTCTCCTGATGGACACAATCCATGACATGGCTTATCATCAGTAGAGGGCTTATGGAATAATATGGCCCAAACATCTCTCTTCATTGCCTCCATATTTTCTTTATTTCTCCTAATTGCCTGCCCATAGTATACCTTCAAGTTTTCTATTTCAGCTTTAGTTAACTGACCCTGTTCGGTCAACAATTTTCCATTTTCTAATTTTTTTTCTCTCATATCAACAGTTAGTTTTCTCAGCCTTGTTCCCCAACGTTTTTGAACATGGCCTACAGATTCTATTTTGCTAATAATGGCATCTCCATATGGCTTAGAGTTCACCACATTGTTGTATGTCTTACTATCACCATCGCCCAAATATTTGGTGTACCATACGCCTCTTGTTTCTATGGAGCGATGAAATATTTGTTGTACTCCAGGAAATTACATACCACCACTTGTTCCTCTAAAATTAGCCACACAGTTGTGTTCTTTATGTTCATTGACTTTACAACATTTGCAATATTTAGGATTATCCACATCTAACACATTACTGGTGTCTACACTCGTGGCAGTCACTACTCCATTCAGAGAAGTATGTCCTCTTCTCTGCCAACTTCCATCAAGTGCAACATCCATCATTTTCTTCCACTGCTTCCCTAGAAGCCAGTTTCATGCTTTCCTCACTGACCTCACATACAGATTTCTCTAATATTGCAGTCAGTTTTTCAAATTTACTTGGTGGTTGATGTAAGTTCATCACTGAACAAAATGTTCTCCCTGCAGCCATGCCCTTGCCAATGGATCGTAAGGTATAAACTAATCTAGTATTGATTTCATAAGGGTCACTTGCATCTGGTTTTGAAGAACTCATAAATGAAATCACAGCCGAGCATTTAGTTCTGATTAGAACAACCCGGTCACTGAACTGTTCACAGTAACACACCCTCTGCCCTACCTTCCTATTCATAACGAATCCTACACCTGTTATAGCATTTTCTGCTGCTGTTGATATTACCCGATACTCATCTGACCAGAAATCCTTGTCTTCCTTCCACTTCACTTCACTGACCCCTACTATATCTAGATTGAGCCTTTGCATTTCCTTTTTCAGATTTTCTAGTTTCCCTACCACGTTCAAGCTTCTGACATTCCACGCCCCGACTCGTAGAACGTTATCCTTTCGTTGATTATTCAATCTTTTTCTCATGGTAACCTCCCCCTTGGCAGTCCCCTCCCGGAGATCCGAATGGGGGACTATTCCGGAATCTTTTGCCAATGGAGAGATCATCATGACACTTCTTCAATTACAGGCCACATGTCCTGTGGATACACGTTACGTGTCTTTAATGCAGTGGCAGGGGTGTGAAGACCTAAAATATATGCAGAAAAGGTGACACAAAAGTGGGCGTGGCACATAAACACATGTGGTAGCAAAATGCTCTTTAAATCCTCGAAATTAATTTTTTTCAGCCAAATGCTTTTCAGAGTACTAAAATAAAACATTAATCTATCGAAATATGATGAAAACTGAAAATCGATTTTTTTCGACCTGAACCACGGTGTGGTCCCCTTAGCATTGGAATTTCCGTTGCTCTGTTTATGATACCACCCTTGTTTTTATTTTCACCTAAGGTTGTTTTGACTTTCCTGTATGCTGAGTCAGTCCTTCGAACAATCATTTGTTTTTCGATTGCTTAACATTTTTCATGCAGCCATTTCGGTTTAGCTTCCCTGCACTTGCTATTTATTTCATGCACCCTTAGTCTAGGGGTAGTTTCTCTGATTAGTAATCAAAACGTCCTCGGTCCCGGATTCCAATTCCGCAACCACTGAAATTTTGTTTGTCGAGTAACACGGTAGTGGAAATCAGTATAAAGTCACAGTTACAATGAAAATTATTGTACTTTGTCTGAAGCATACATGCATTGAATGTATTATGAAAATGTAGATACATAATACATAAACAATCATGATGGAAATACATAGTTTCTTCTATAACACGAGTAACAAAACGTGGCGTCTGCTTTTCCTGGATGGAGATTGGCGTGAAGGCACTCACTGTCATGTTATTGCATTGTTAGTACTGTTCCAGACTCTGTTCTTCCCAATTACCTCAAAGGTTTTCTCGGGCGTTGATTCTTTAGGGTTTGTAGTTCTTGCACTGACATTGTCGCCCACTCTTCTTCCATCGCTTTTCAGCCGTTATATGTCCTCAAATCAACTACATTGTGATAAATGCGTCTTGCAAGTATTTGTCAAAGGATTTCCACGGAGGACAAATCCGGGCTACTTGCAGGCCAGGGTAATACTCGATATCCTTATCTTCAAACCACTTTTTGGTTACAGCAGAAGCATGCACAGATGAACTGTCTTACTGCAGCCAGTACTGTTTTTCTGGGGGAACGTTGGGGGATGCGTACCCGTAAACTTTTTCGTCGACAAAGTAATTTTTTTACGATGTTGAGAACTTGGAAGAGTACCAAAGATTTATTTCATGGATTTAAATTTTTTATTTCATTTTTTCGTGTTGGTAATTGCAATACGAACGATACAAGTGAAGTTTTTGGTGGGAAAAGCGATGCCATTGACTGTTTCAAGCATTTCGAAGCTGCAGCAACAGTTCTCGACAACTGAATCCCTGGCAGCCAGTTCGGGAGTATTTGATGGAGAATAAAATTCCAGTATCCCTCCTTCCTCTTCAGAATGTACTGAAATGTGTTCCTATATCAACGAGTGAATGTGAACGTGGGTTTTCCCAAATGAATATGATCGTCTCGCCAACAAGAGCTTCATTTAATCTTTCCAGTCAGAAATCTGTTGTTCATAAAGTTGGTTGGTCCTCCACTGATGTTGTTCCAGCCCATGGACTATGTACGCTCTTGGTTCCTGAAAGGCAGACATCTTGCTACTGATAGCACGAGTAAAGTAAGAAGGCGTGATGACTACAGCAGCCATGAATTAAGTCAGTTTGGAAACTGTTGTAATGCTATTAATGTAAGTTACACTGTAGTTTTATAGTTAAATAAATTTTCAGCTGATTTAAAAATTGGGTCAGTTGAAGAACGGGATACCACCTATCATCTATGCCATTTCAGGAGCCAAACAAGGTTACAAAAGATTTTTGTAGTGTAGTTTCTTTTGTTGTTCATGATAGGTGTGGATGGATGGTTTTTGTTGTATTGTGTCTTTTAGTGGTGTTTTATAGGTTGAAATATATATATATATATATATATATATATATATATATATATATATATATAATATTTCCTTGTATTGTATGTCGGAGGGTTGATTGGGCTCGCCTGTTTCATTTGAGGTGTGTTATAGGTCAATTGAAGTGTATAATACCATTTTCTTTTATTGTTCAGGGGTTGGTGGGAATCGGATGCTTCATTTGAGCTGTAAAGTCAACTGGAGAGTCCGATACCATTTTTTTGTAGTTCGAAATGTTGATGACGTCATGGCTAAAAGCAGACGGGTGGTATCCCATGCTTCAGTTACGAGTAATTTTCGCTGCATTATATCCAATGTCGGAGTACCCTCAAACTTTTTTTTGAAAAAAAGCACTGACTGAAGCATTAGACTTTCGTCCACTACGCCCTGTAAAGTTACATGTAGATGAGCTAACTGGCACGCTGTAACTAGTATGAGGTACGATGAAGTTGTGGTACAGCTGAATGCTAGTGGGCTCAGGTCCCAGGGCACGCCACAGCAGTTCCGGCTAGGTGACGGGTGCGACGTAGTCCAGGTGCAGAGACAAGGAGCGCGTCGCTGGAAACGGGAAAAATCCCTAAGCTGGGAGTGTGGACGGCTGTTACTCGGATGGCCTTCGTGCAGGAGATGCTCCAAGTAATGGTGCAGTGTCAGACAATCTTAAAGATGGCTAACTTACAGCTCTCTGAAAGTTTATAATAATTTACATCTAGTACTAAAGCAAATCTAGCTACGCCGGAGACCGCAGATAAATGAGGTGCATCCAATGACAAAACAATGTTTCGATATTTTTAAAACTACAGAAGTCAATATTTCACAGCTAAAAAAACAATTTCACAATTACCTTCTGAATTAACAACTTTCGTCCCGGCGGGGTCAGGGATTTTCACCTGCCTCGAGATGACTGGGTGTTTGTGTTGCCCTCATCATTTCATCATCATTACTGAAAGTGGCGAGATTGGACTGAGCAAAGGTTGTGAATTTGCACGGGCGCTGATAACCGCGCAGTTGGGCGCCCCACAAACCAAACATCATCGTCATCATCATCAAGAACTTTTAATCACTTCATGGAATTTCAACAAACATTATCTCAGATGCGCTATAGTTATCTCATTGCATTATAGTGATCATCCTTGAAAACTAGTATCTGTATCTACTTTTATATCTGTTTCAGTATTCAGATGTTTGTCAGAACATCGTATCTTCTACAATTACAGAGCAAATGAAACCAACATGAATACCTCATATTTTGTCATATTTGTGTGTTTATTCAATGAACAGTTTACTATTTTGCCAATAAATTTATATAAATATTCATTGCATGTGCTATTAAAAACTGTGATAATTTAAAAGTGGTCAGTCGCATTTGTTAGTGGACACCGCAACTGAACAGAGAACCAATAGATGCTTCTGTCAAGTAGTCCTACATAAATTTTTAAACAATATATAAGGACAATTTGTTGTCATTTATCATTAATGCACTTCCACAAGAATACTGGCTTATTTATGTTTGGGCAAATCTTTATTTATAATAATTGTAAATTATCTGAGTGTGACAGAACATTTACAACATTTCTTTATTTAAATATTGTTGTAATATATTAGTTTAGTCTGGGAAGTGGTCAGGTTGAATCAAATAATATCTATAGAGCTTACGGACGATGTGTTTTTGGTGAGGATGGCCTTCAGCCAATGGAGAAGTAGACAACAGTAGAACACTATGGGAGTGAAATGGAGGCTGGGAATTTTCGAGTGCAGAACTCAGAAAATGATTCTGGACACTTTATGTCGAGTGTTGGAAGGAGGCAGAGCTGCCTGTAGTTATGAGGAATATCTGATTGTGGAGGTGTTTTATTCTGAACAGTGAGCAAACGTACATTAACTTCTGGCGGGAGTTTAGGCTATATTTCTAGAGGTCTGAATGTGCTCCATTGTAGGACTCTCAACTTTTGCCACTTGATTTACGGAACTGAGAATATACAGAGTATGAGTTGTAATTCTTTGTATTGGCTGTGTTAATTTGTGAACCGTCATGTTGAACTCTGAACCGTTTTGAGCCGGTGAATCTTTCGCACAATGTCATCATGAAATGGTCTTGTTTTTACGTATCTTTGATGATCATTTGTTTTGGGGATTTTGCTGTCATTCTCAAATGCACTTGATAAGGGTATTTTCTGTCCGTATTTCAATTGAATATCGTAGGGCCACTTCCCATTTATCTAAGATGTCCTTTCTTGAATAAACATTATTCAATTTGTGTTGTCCACATTACTGACAGACGTTAGAATAGAAACCTTGTTATTAAATTACTCATTTAACTGTTATTTTGTATTTATGTGTATTTTATCAATTCGCAATTCTAGCTAACGCGTAGATTATTTGACAGCAGGATCACAGCTACAAGTTATTGTTTGCAGAGAATTGGCTGTGAGGAATGAAAGCAGACGAGTGATCACAGGTAAAGGCGCAACTGTTTGCTCGTATGGGATGCCGTTGGATAGGTACCGTCATAGTCTTCATACATTCTAATCATTTCTGTCTCCAGCACCTCAGTGTACAATTAGAGTTCATTCTAGTGTTCAGCCAAGCAATGAGTGATTAACGTTTAGTGTAGAAGGCTGCCCAAATCATAACACTTCAAATGAATGTTCAAAGTTCAAATGTGTGTGAAATCTTATGAGACTTAACTGCTAAGGTCATCAGTCCCTAAGCTTACACACTACTTAACCTAAATTATCCTAAGGACAAACACACACACCCATGCCCGAGGGAGGACTCGAACCTCCGCCGGGACCAGCTGCACAGTCCATGAATGCAGCGCCTGATACCGCTCGGCTAATCCTGCGCGGTCATAACACTTCGACCGCCAAAATTTCTGCTCATCATTACCTGCTGTTCAGTTCTCAGATCATGCCAATAATGTTGAAAACTATGCGGCCCATTACTGAAGATCTATTCAACCCATTCTGTAGTTCATGACACATGTTTTTCAGCAAATACCAATTTAGCCTGTTTATGTTTGGGTGTTAGAGCAGGTTTCTGCAGCCGTTCCTTGAGCGCAAGGTGTTTGTCGTTTGACAAAACTTGACATCCACGTTCGGCAGTCATTAGCAACTGTAACTCAGCAACACGTTGAGAAGAATAACAGTTTATGGTATTTGCTTTGTCCGAAAGTAACCGTTATGTTGCCGCAGGTAACATTCTGCTTTACCCATCTTTTCCGTTGTGCCATATCTGCGAACAGTCTAACGATCACTGTGCCCGAAATATTCGACATCTTGGCGATTTGATGATTCGAGAGTCCCATTTTATTGTAATCACCGATTTTGTGTTGTAACCACGTGGTAAATGTTCTCCGCGGGGCATTGTCACATTTGTGGTTTGTGTACACTACACGGACTATCACTAATGGCGTTTGTTTCCTATCTGCAGTAAGGGCACGTACGCACACACTATAGTTCAATTCTTTTATCTTTGCGGCTCGCGCATGCCTGCCCAGACGCGGGAGATTGCTGCATTGCCAGTTGCACACGACGCACGCGCCAAGAGAAGCAGCGCCATAGTATAGCATAGTTCGCAAGCTTACGTTTAGGGGGGAGCGCGCAGTTTATGAAGTAAAGGCACCACGGCCGCATTAACCCTTTCGCTGCTACACAGACGTGCTCCCCGCATTCCGCGCTGTGCGCCATTTTGTCACTGCACTGCTCGCCTGTGCAGACACATGGTGTTCCGACTGCTTTGACACTCTTATCATTCGATTCCACAAAAACTATTTGGCCCAAAAATTAGTTTTTCACACATCTTCTTGACTGATACCTTCCCCCCATAAATGACTTAATTTTGTTTCGGTGTTCGACGCAGTTATTATGGAGCATTAAATATAGTAAACCATTGCACGAAATTTTGAAGAGTTTGCAGAGGTAAAAGTCCATAGCATATACTTTCCGTATGGTCGATTTTAGTTGCCACAATGTTGAGAATGAAATGTGGACAAGATACGTAAATTTCATATAAAATTTACTGTATAACAATATCTCAAATGGTTCAAATGGCTCTGAGCACTATGGGACTTAACATCTATGGTCATCAGTCCCCTAGAACTTAGAACTACTTAAACCTAACTAACCTAAGGACATCACACAACACCCAGCCATCACGAGGTAGAGAAAATCTCTGACCCCGCCGGGAATCGAACCCGGGAAAACAATATCTCATTTAATTTAAGTACCACATAGGTGTCGTATGTAATATTGAGAAATATTCCCTCTTTCGCGACTGTAACAAAAGTTTTATTTACACCGGGCACATTTGGCTTTATTTTAAAGCACTTCAATCAATCAAAAGGAAGTAGACAAAATACATTAAACAAAACTGTGGACTTACAAAAACATTAGGACTTGAACATACCGTCTATCAGTGAAGTGCTCTAAGCTATGTCAAACATAATTTTTGTGTGTGGCACACACAAACAGCATTTATTTGCTAAAACACTGATCAGCCAACACAAACGTTGAATATTGTGTTACCGCATCACAAAACTACGAAAGGTGACTTGACAATGGAGGAGACAAAATACTGTCCACTGATGATGCTTCAAAAGAGAGAAAAGCGTCTGGTCTAAATAAGTCGCTTATTACAGTTGCAGAAGAGGAATTGCTTGTTTGGTTTAATTGATTAATAGATATGAAGCAATTGGTATAAAGAATGCTTTTTACAAACATTCTATAAAAGAAAGTCTGCTATCAAGACATTGCTTTTGTTCTATTACTTTATTTATGACTGAACGTTTCTAAAACAGGACACTCGTCCGTGCTCTGCACTGCAGTCGAGATCTGGCATCGTCGTTCTCTGTTCATTGGCTGACTGTGTTTTGTGACGTCAGATGCGCAGAACGAACCTAAACTCGGCCGCCAACATAAATGATGCGCACTTCAGCACTGCACGTAGCCGACTGCCTTTATGCGGACTTCTACCCTGTAACTCCTAAATCGTTGATGTCTTGTTATATACTGTAATATTGGCATCAAATGCGATACCATTTGACTGCATTTGTCAGTATATTAGATGTCATATTATTGCATGTACACTGTGCACAACTATTCCAACGGATTTAATTTTCCTACAAATATCCATGTCTACTGTACTAGGCTGTAACGTAGGGCAAATGAGACGGTGAACTGATACGATAACGCCGATCCTGTTACAGAAGTGAAGAACAGCGGGAGTGATTGCGAAACTGACCGTTGCGACTATCAGCTGCTGCAGTATTGGCGCGGTGCTGCAGTCAAATGCTGCCTACATTGATAACACAAGTCTCTGCCGCTAAAATTACTCTTACGGCACGCTCGCCCGTCCTCGGTTCCCAAGTGGCTGTGCATGTCGCGTCTGTTTCTCTTTAAGGAAATGCTTTGTTCATTCTTCACTGGATTCGTAGCTGACTCCACAGCGTGAGGGGCATTTAGATTCATCAGTTGGCTGTCCTGCGCTATCCCCACCGAAGTCCGCACAGCGTCTGAAGCCGAAGGCGTCTGCAGGCGCAGTTAGTTCTCAAGGGCAAACGCGTAAGTACGAATGTAATACTTCGTTTGTAGTTGTATAAGTCTGCTACTTTAATTGCAGATTAGGTGCATTCTAAAATGTAGCTACCACTTTACTAAGTTTATGAGGCGGTACGACGGGGAAGCAAACTAATATTTTGATGTGCAACAACGCTGATAGTGTCACAATTACATCGATTTTCTGTTTACGTTCGTTATGTTCTTCGATGGCCAAACCAACATAATCAGATGAATTTCATTCTGCTTTACGTAACGTACTGCAACTGTGGAGCCGGCCGCGGTGGTCTAGCGGTTAAGGCGCTCAGTCCGCAACCGCGCGACTGCTACGGTCGCAGGTTCGAATCCTGCCTCGGGCATGGATGTGTGTGATGTCCTTAGGTTAGTTAGGTTTAAGTAGTTCTAAGTTCTAGGGGACTGATGACCACAGATGTTAAGTCCCATAGTGCTCAGAGCCATTTGAACCATTTGCAACTGTGGAACGCACGTGTGATGCGTTTTCGGAAGTCATCGTTAAGACGAGAGGATTACGCGTCGTCTTGCACTGGTTAACAGCAAATTACAGCAACGTAATAAGTGATGTACGTCTCTAGATGCATCTAGAAATTGTTCTTACTGCGTAACAGATGCATGCTGTCAAAGTACTCCATACGCATTTGACATAAACATTTGAAAACAACATTTTGTGCATGCTACAAAATGCCTGATGCCGAAAATATGATAACGATGTCATGACCTCTGAGATACGATTCAGCGCAAAGGAAGAATGGCTAGACACATAATCGTGACGTGATCACATTGAAGAATACAGAGACCCAATGTTTAAGAACTTTTGGGATCCTAAACACACGTTTATCGAAAATTTAGCAACTAGTTTCGGTCAGTTGGGTCATCACCAGATTCGTCTGACTCCTTAAACTAGTAAACAAAACAAATAAACTGATCAAATTTTTCCCTTTTTTTAAAAAATAATAAGCTTGTACCCACGACTGACACCGTCACAAGATACAAAAACGTGATAGGTATGTGATAAACGTACATGTCAGGTAGCGCAGGGTCATATTGTTGCCGACGATTACTTTAGATTACCTGTCATCTTATGAGGTGCCGGCTATGTTTTTATATGTCGTAGTATAGAGTAATCTGATGTTAAACTCGTGATCTTAATCTGTGATTTTAGTGAAGAATAGGCAAAAACGGGAAAGAATTTTTTCACCCTGACGCAATGGAACCAAGTAGCACAGTGTGGTCTTATAGAGACGAAACAAAGTTGAGCAGTATCTCATATAATTCTTGGTCTATTGCCTGATGCACCTGAAAATGACTTAGAAAGCTTGAAGTAAAAGATTTAAATTAAATCTTGGAATTGTTGGATGTGAGGTCCGCCAGTTATGCAAACATGTTTCGGAACCACTGGGCCATCATCAGTGGGTTTACATTTTTATTTATTCTGCAATGTGAACATTTTTCTTAAATGATTATAAAATTATGTGCATCTTTAGTTCAGACAATAGATCATTTCTTTTTGTAAATACCTTTACATTTGGTGTGCATGAATTTTTTGGATCACTTGTGTGTTAATTACTACAGGTAAGCTTGTCATCTGCAAGCAAACGATGTTGATGAGAAAATTTTTTGCTCTGAGTTAACCTATCTTCTAGAATGTAATTTAGTTTGTTGCGATGTTTTTGCGCCTATATTCGTTTTTGCTTAAGTTTTCGTGTGGTAAGCACTTCCATTCTCCGCATCATGCTCAGCGTTTGTGATGCACACGTAACTATAACAAGTATTTTCCACAAATAACGTAGTAAAACACTTTTCGCCGGCCGGGATGACCGAGCGGTTCTAGGCGCTACAGTCTGGAACCGCGCGACCACTACGGTCGCAGGTTCTAATTCTGCCTCGGGCCTGGATGTGTGTTATGTCCTTAGGTTAGTTAGGTTTGGTTCAAATGGTTCAAATGGCTCTGAGCACTATGGGACTTAACTTCTGAGGTCATCAGTCCCCTAGAACGTAGAACTACTTAAACCTAACTAACCTAAGGACATCACACACATCCATGCCCGAGGCAGGATTCGAACCTGCGACCGTTCCAGACTGTAGCGCCTAGAACCGCTCGACCACTCCGGTCGGCCTTAGTTAGGTTTAAGTAGTTTTAAGTTCTAGGGTACTGATGACGTCAGAAGTTAAGTCCCATAGTGCTCAGAGCCATTTGAACCATAGCCAAAACGCTTTTCACTTCACCAAAACACAGTGTGATTGTGGTTTGTTGTGTGTCCCAGCCCAGTCAGTGTTCATTTGTTCACCAGAGAGTTCGGCGCCAAACCAGAGAGTTCGGCGCCAAATCTGAATTTTGTTTGCATTTTATCTTTGTGTGTGTGTGTTTTCTGCGCCCTTCTTAGCTGTGTGTGTTGTCTCTTATATGGTATTCCTTTTGTGTATCAATGGTGCGTCTTTGCAGATTTTAGTGTATCTTTTTTTCTTGTGTGTGTGTGTGTGTGTGTGTGTGTGTGTGTGTGTGTGTGTGCGTGTGTGTGGACTTTATATGTTTGTACTGTTTTTAGTTGTAAAGCTCCTTTAATGTCTTAAATAGTGTGCCCTTGCAGAGTGTAGTGTATTCGTTTAATAACGAATAGCTACACATTTGCCCAGTAGCCCATGGAATCTCTATCACGTTCAGATTGCAGCATGTCCAGTCCTCAACAGTCCGTTGGCTCCTCAACACCCGAGAGAAAACCCACTTTTTGGCACACCTTCCCGCGAATCACAGCTCTAGCTTCCGGGCACAACACAATGGCCCAATCGGCTTGCGTCCGAAGCACGACCTACGGATTACTTGTTTGCCCGTTTTAACGGAAAGACTCTCTCGAAAGATCTCGGAACTTCTAACGCGAACTACCAGCAACCAATGGAAACATATATCCACGAATTAGGCGGCAAAGATTGTTTCACATTTGTTTCCCAACTCATGTACGGTAAGACAGAGAGGGCTGGTGTCTTCTGCCATCACTGCTCTCCTTGTTCTTCGATCCCTTCTCCTGCTGCTGTCCCGTACATTATAACGGTTCAGTTCTCCGTTTTAAGCTTGGAGAGAGCAGAAAATTCGCCTTAGCCCATAGCCATACTAGGAGAATGGGTTTCATACAAGACAGGGAGTGTTCAATGAAATAGAGGCTGCTGATCATAAAGGAAAAGTCAGCATTAAATTAAAACGCATATCCTAGAGATCACTACTTGTAGAAATGGGCTCGAATAGAAAATGATAGGAATGGCACGTTAAAATGATAAAATACCGTATCTAGTTGATAGGCTAGACTCTAATGAAAGATGTGGTCAAATAAACGGACGTCTTTCACTGTATGTTTGTTGTTGTAGTTTGATGCAACTGTCCACGTTGAAGTCTATCCTGTTCTAGGTTCTTCATCTCTGAATAACTACTGCAATTTATGTCCATATGAACCTGCTTACTGTAGTCAGGTACGTGGTATCCCTAAAAAATTCCATCCCCCCGCTCCCCTCTCTTTTCTCCCCATAACACTCCCCATCCGTTCCTTCCCCTCACATACGTACTTACTTCTGTTACGAAATTGCCTCGATGTCTCAGGATATGTCCCGTTAACCGTTTCCTTCTTTTAGCCAGGCCATAAATTTCTTTTCTCCTCAATTTGATCCAACACTTCCTCATTATTTACTCGATCTACCCAAGTTATCTTCAGTATTCTTCAGCAGCACCACATTTTGAAAGCTTGTAATCTTTCCTTCTCTGAACTGCTTATCATTCACGTTTCACTTCGGTACAAGGCTACACTCCATATCAGAGAAGACTTCCTAACACTTAAATTTACATTTAATATTAACAAATTTTTCTTTTCCAGGAACTCGTTTTTCTTGCGCTCGTCGTTCTACATTTTGTACCCAGTCTACTTTGCCAATCGCCAGTAATTTTGCCACGCGGGGTAGTCGCGCGGTTTCAAGCGTCTTGTCACGGTCCCCGCGGCTCCCCCCTTTGGAGGTTCGAGTCCTCCCTCAGGCATGGGTGCGTGTGTTGTCCTTAGCGTAAGTTAGTTTAAGTTAGATTAAGTAGTGGGTAAGCTTGGGGACCGATGACCTCAGCAGTTTGGTCCCATAAGACCTTGCCACAAATTTAAAAAAAAAATCTAATCTACGAGTATTTCCCTCAGTATCGCCTGATTTAGTTCGGCTACACTTCATTACATTGTTTCATTTTGTTCATGTTCATCTCATAAACTCTTTTCAAGACTCTATCCATCCCCTTAAACTGCTCACACAAGTCGTTTTCCGACTAATAAGACAGAATTACAATAACATCGGAAAACCATGTTTGCCTTTCTTCAATCTATCTTCTAAGATAAGTCGTAGGGTCCGCACTACCTCGTTAGTTCCTACGTTTCTCCGAAACCTAAACCGATCTTCCCCCAGTTCGGCTTACATCAATTTTCCCTTTCTCTGTAAATAATTGGCGTTAATATTTTGCAAATATGAGTTATTAAAGTATTGATAATATTCAGACCTGTCAGTACGTACCTTCTTTGGAACAGGAATTATTACATTTTTCTTCAAGTCTAAGGGGACTTCTGATGCTTCATTTTTCTTGCGTATCGGGTGAAATAGTTTCGTCATGGCTGGCTATCCTAAGGATGTCAAGAATTCTGAGGGAATGTCACTCTCTCCAGAGGATTTATTTAGAATTAGCTCTTTCAATGTTCGGTCAGCTTCTTCTACCAGTATCAATTCTCCATCTTACCTTCATCTACTTCCCATTCTGTAAAGTTATCTTCAAGTTTGTTTCCCTTATTATATACTCTCTATAGAGGAAGTAAACGATAAACGTTTACAACGTACCATAGCGGTGTAGGGGAAGTTGAGAAGAACAATTTCATACACGATACTTGTGATCTAGCAAGCAGCGAAAGCTCATGCACCCCGTGCGGGATTTTTAGTATCCTGTCGCCCTCTTGTGACACCAGCTTTCGTTAACACTAGTAGTTAACTTTTCCTGTGAAGGTACTGAATGGAAAAGACTTTTGTTCGCTTTACACGAAAACGAATTACGCATACAATTCAATGTAAATTGAAGCCTTTCAAACACAGTAAAAAATGGTTCAAATGGCTCTGAGCACTATGGGACTCAACTACTGAGGTCATAAGTCCCCTAGAACTTAGAACTACTTAAACCTAACTAACCTAAGGACAACACACACATCCATGCCCGAGGCAGGATTCGAACCTGCGACCGTAGCGGTCGCGCGGTTCCAGACTGTAGCGCCAGAACCGCTCGGCCACCAGCGGCCGGCACAAACACAGTACTCTAGTCCTAATAAGACAAGAGAAATAAAACGATTTAATTGGTAATTTGAGCCAGCCTTGCGGCCGAGAGGTTCTAGGCGCTTCAGTCCGGAACCGCGCTGCTGCTACGGTCGCAGGTTCGAATCTTGCCTCGGGCATGGATGTGTGTGATGTCCTTAAGTTAGTTAGGTTTAAGTACTTCTAAGTCTAGGGGACTGCTGACCTCAGATGGTAAGTCCAATAGTGCTTAGAGCCATTTTTGTTAATTTTATGCTGCTGAAAATCATCAAACTGTGAGGTAAGATTTACACAAACGTCCATTTTACAACGTGTAAAGTGCACGACTAAGCCGATGTCGTAGAAAGGCGATAGAAAATTGAAAATATCGCGCGGCTCGGATGTTCTGCTATTTAGGTGAATTATCTATACTAATTTGAGGTTGTTTCCCGGCTTGTAGACCATAAGTGTCTTGTATCAAACAGTTCTTGTCAACTTCCCCTATACCGCTACGGTACAGTGTAAACAGTTTCGTCACATCGATTTAATTCCTCGTCTGTTAACTTAGGATATCTACTGGATCTCGTTTTTTTTTATTTTTTTTATGCCTATTTGATCGTCTGCTGCCTTCTCTTTCAATTTTTAAAGCTACGTATTCGTCTTGTACTGTATTCGTCTCCCTTGTTTGATTCAATTATTGCAGAATGCTCCGTTGATCATTCTCAACGACCTTAGGGTTTTTCACTTTATCCAGATCTCCTCTCCTTAATCTCCGCCTTCCTGCAAGATCTTCAATCTTAAACTGCAGCTCATAACCAATAAATTATGGTCAGAGTCAACATCCACCTCTGGAAATGTCTTACAGTTTGAATATTGTTTCGAAGTATCTGTCTTAACATTATTCTGAAACCTTCCAATGTCTCCAGCTCTCTTCCATTTATGCAATCTTCTTTTGTGGTTCTTAAACCGGGTATTTACGATCATTAAATTATGATTTGCGCAAAATTCTGCTAGGCGGCTTTCCTTTCCATTCTACTCCCCACAGTCCATGTTCTCCTATTTCCTTCTCAACCTTTCTCCACTGTCCAATGCCAGTGCCCTACAACAATTAAGTTAAATTTTCGTCCCCATTAACTACACTACTGGTAATTAAAATTACTACACCAAGAAGGAATGAAGATGATAAACGGGTATTCATTGGACAAATATATTATACTAGAACTGACATGTGATTACATTTTCACTCAATTTGGGTGCATAGATCCTGAGAAATCAGTACGCATAACAACCACCTCCGGTCGTAATAACGGCCTTGATACGCCTGGGCATTGAATCAAACAGAGCTTGGATGGCATGTACATGTGCAGCTTCCCATGCAGCTTCATCAAGAGTAGTGACTGGCGTATTGTGACGAGCCAGTTGCTCGGCCACCATTGACCAGACGCTTTCAATTGGTGAGATACCTGGAGAATGTGCTGGCCAGGGCAGCAGTCAAACATTTTCTGTAACCAGAAAGGCCCGTACAGGACCCACAACATGCGGTCGTGCATTATCTTGCTGAAATGTAGGGTTTCGCAGGGATGGAATGAAGGGTAGAGCCACGGGTCGTAACACATCTGAAATGTAACGTCCACTGTTGAAAGTGCTGTCAACGCGAACAAGAGGTGACCGAGACGTGTAACCAATGGCACCCCATACCATCACGCCGGGTGATACGCCAGTATGGCGATGACATATACGCCCTTCCAATGTGCGTTCACTGCGATGTCGCCAAACACGGATGCGACCGGCATGATGCTGTAAACAGAACCTGGATTCATCCTAAAAAATGACGTTTTGCCATTCGTGCACCCAGGTTCGTCGTTGAGTACACCATCGCAGGCGCCCCTGTCTGTGATGCAGCGTCAAGGGTAACCGCACCCATGGTCTCCGAGCTGATAGTCCATGCTGCTGCATACGTCGTCGAACTGTTCGTGCACATGGTTGTTGTCTTGCAAATGTCCCCATCTGTTGACTAAGGGATCGAGATGTGGCTGCACGATCCGTTACAGCCATGCGGATAAGATGCCTGTCGTCTCGACTGCTAGTGATACGAGGCTCTTGGGATCCAGCATTTTTTTCCCCCCTTATTGAATTTCAATTCCCCCCGAAGGGGGCGGGCTGTCAGCAGCTTAGTATGCCGCTCTTCAGCCTACAGACTTTGTTAGAAAGATGAAGGGAATAAATAAGAAAAACAGGCGATAAAATCGGAGACTTCAAGAGTAACGTGGCGAAAAGAAATTGTGGAACTTAAAACAAGGAACAGAGGGATGATGACGCTAAGAAAATACATACAAAGCAGACAGGTAAAACAATAGACAGACAATTAAAAAAAACACGGCGACAGTCTGGTTTCTGTTCGCAAAAGACATAAAATTCACACCCAGCGACAGCATGGTTTCTGTTCGCAACACGAGAAAGACGAACAACACTGAACAGTCACTGGAACACTGCACTAAAAAGTTGGCAAATGTGACATACCACAGCCGAGAGCAGGTGGGGGGAAACTGGACAGATGATGGGAAAGTAAAAAAGGGGGGAGACGGGAAAGGAGCTGATGGAGGATGAGGACCCATAAGAGGTGTGGGGGGCGCTGGGCAGACGCGACAGGGAGTGGGGTAGGCAGAGGAGGGGAATACAAAAGGACTAAGGGGGGGGGAGAAGGGAGGTAGGGAGAGGTTTAGTGGGGAGAAAACAGACGGAAGGGGGGAAGAGGGAGCCCAGGGAAAGGACAGAGGAAAGGAGGGGGAGTGAGGATCAGAGTTGATAGGAGGGATAAATGGAGGGAGAGAGGGCATCATCCGGGAGGGGGAGTTGATGGGAGCCACCTTGGGAAAGGAGATGTAGGGTGTAGAGATGGAGGGTTGGGGGGACACAACGGTGAAGACGTGTCAGGGGGCGGGGATGGGAGAGGAGAGGAGCTACCAGCGGGTGAGGGGGTTCAAGACGGCGGGAGGTGTAGAGGATGCGGATATGTTTGAGGAATAGGAGCAGATGGGGGAAAGGAAAGGATCTGGAGGGACTTATAGAATTTGGAGGGGGGGGGGCAGATATCCAGGCAGGACTGGCATAACAGAGGATTGGACGGATTAAGGATTTGTAGGTGTGGAGGATGGTAGAGGGGTGCAACCGCCATGTCCGGCCAGAGAGGAGTTTGAGCTGTCGGAGGTGGTTGTGGGCTTTGGATTGGATGGAGCGGAGATGAGGGATCCAGGTGAGGTGACGGTCAATGGTGAGGCCAAGGTAGGTGAGGGTAGGGGTGAGGCGGACAGGACGGGCGCAGACAGTAAGGGAGAAATCCAGGAGCCGGAAGGAGCGAGTGGTACGACCTACGATGATTGTCTGGGTCTTGGAAGGGTTGAGTTTCAGGAGCCACTGGTTACACCATGCAGCAAAAAGGTCAAGGTGATTCTGGAGATGGGATCCAGCACGGCGTTCTGTATTACCCTCCTGAACCCACCGATTCCATCCATATTCTGCTAACAGTCATTGGATCTCGACCAACGCGAGCAACAATGTCGCGATACGATAGACCGCAATCGCGATAGGCTACAATCCGACCTTTATCAAAGTCAGAAACGAGATGGTACGCATTTCTCCTTCTTACACGAGGCATCACAACAACGTTTCACCAGGCAACGTCGGTCAACTGCTGTTTGTGTATGAGAAATCGGTTGGAAACTTTCCTCATGTCAGCGCGTTGTAGGTGTCGCCACCGGTGCCAACCTTGTGTCAATGCTCTGAAAAGCTAATCATTTGCATATCACAGCATCTTCTTCCTATTAGTTAAATTTCGCGTCTGTAGCACATCTTCGTGGTGTAGCAATGTTAATGGCCAGTAGTGTATCTGATTAATTTATTTTATCTCATCATGCTTTCTTTCAGTCTCTTCGTCGTCTGCGGAGCTAGCTGTAATATAAACTTGTGCTATTGTAGTGGGTTTCGGCTTGGTAACGGTAATGCGTTCTCTGTGCTGATCGTAGCAGGTTAACCGCATTCCTGTTTTCTTATTTGTTATCAGCCCTACTTCTGCATTATCTTGTTTGATTTTGTGCTGATATCTCTGTAATCTCCTGGCCAGAAGAACCAATAATTCTCACTGTATCAAACCTCTCCTTATAAATTGTCTAACCTGTGTACCTGATTGCATGTTATAACATTCCACGTTCCAATCCTTAGAACGCTAGTTTTGTTTCGCCTGATGACAACATCCTCCTGAGTAGTCTCCGACCAGATGGGGGGCTCCTACACCTCCCGGATATTTTTCCCGGGAGTATGTCATCATCATTGAGCAATACAATAGAGCCACATGTCCTCGGAGAATATAAAGACACTCTGTGAAATTTAACATTTTCCCGGCGAATTAAATATAGGAAGAGATTTCGGGATTGCACCCGGTTGTCGTAAAATTTACTCCACGATATTTTGACTGGGCACCTGACAGTCACCTTCATATGGGCCATCCATTTTTGGAGGTACATGGATAATACTTTCATCGTGTGGCCCCACGGAGAAGATAAGTTACTATAGTTTTTACATCACCTTAACTGCATTCATGAGAACATTCGGTTTACTATGACATTAGAAAAAAGATGGTTGTCTCGCATTCCTGGATGTTTTGGTTAGACGGAAGACTAACAGCCTCTGGGACATTCTGTTTGTCGTAAGGCCGCTCAGACTGATCTGTACTTACGC
Source organism: Schistocerca nitens (assembly GCF_023898315.1). Lineage (NCBI taxonomy): Eukaryota > Metazoa > Arthropoda > Insecta > Orthoptera > Acrididae > Schistocerca > Schistocerca nitens. Next base: position 600,574,777 of record NC_064619.1, on the reverse strand, counting down.
TCTTGAAGTTGCCATCGTCCATCTCAACAAACCATGAGTATGCTTAAAATTCTCGTACACAGACCCCATACAGTGTTGAATGCAGATAGTTTGCCTAACGAGCTTGCAAATTTAAAGACAGTGTTCAGACACAATGGATACTCTACCCTGCAAGCTAACAGGGCATTCTCAACTAAAACCAGGACCAGGGAAGTGGATAAATAGGAGAACGCGTCAGCAAAGTCCCTATATTTTCTTCCCGTCGTTGGAAATATTTCCTTCAAAATGGTGAGAGCCCTGAGTAATTTTCAGGTGAAAGTGATTTTTCGCACACCATCTACGATTTCGGACGTGCTGGGATCAGTGGAGGATAATTTGTTTATGCGGAAGAAGAGAATTTATAAAATACATTGCCAGTGTGGTGTGGCGGATATAGGACAAACAAAATGCACAGTGGAAGAACGCTGCAGAGAACATAAACGTTGCACTCGCCTTTCGCAACCCAGCAAGTGTGCAATTGCGGAATATTCTATCTCTAACGGACATTCAATGGAGTACGACAAAACAGTAATTTTGGGGAGGGCAAAATCTTTTCGGGACTCCATTATAAAATAGTACGTTGAAATAGGCATCGTGGAAAATCTAATGAACCGTGACACCGGTTACCAGCTGGATAGTGCGCGGAATCCCGTCATCTCCGAGATTTTCTCCAGACGAAGACTCCACAGTCTTCCGATGAGTGCGGCGAGCTGCAACGCCGAAGACACCTGATTTTTGCGGTTCCACCAGCGAGGGTGCTGCCGCTGGGCGGTGTGGTCTAGGACTGTTGATAAAATATCGAAATATTTATTCAAACAATATCAATACAACACTGGACTCGCATTCGAGAGGACGACGGTTCAATCCCGCGTCCGGCCATCCTGATTTAGGTTTTCCGTGATTTCCCTAAATCACTCCAGGCAAATTCCGGGATGGTTCCTCTGAAAGGGCACGGCCGACTTCCTTCCCCATCCTTCCCTACTCCGATGAGACCGATGACCACGCTGTCTGGTCTCCTTCCCCAAAACCAACCAATATCAATACATATTGACTATATCTGTTCCCCTATATAACGATATCCAAGAGGCAATATCGAGTGCCGATATTTTTATTTTATTTTAAATTTTTTTCGCAATTTTCGGGGAGTTTTGCTATTTTTTGAGCTCCCACCACGTCCAGTCTATCTCTTTGACTGTGTCAAGCAAGTATAGGTGGCACAAAGAAGTAGTCCAACTCCACTGGGGGATGGTGGTGTGAATGGAACAACAAGATTTCCGATGTGGAGAAACAGCACATCAGTTGCGATAAAGAACAATTTTGTAACCGAACTATAGTGCTGTTTCGTCACATCGACAGTCTTCAAAAACAGTTGCTGAAAAAATGACCACAATCTAAATGACAAGACTGGTTTTTGGCGGTGAGGGGATGTGCTGATGTAATCGACGCTCGGCGCTACCAACGGAAACTACAATCTTTAGCTTCAGGATGCAATTTTTTTACCGAGCGAGGTGGCACAGTGGGTAGCACACTGGACTCGCATTCGGGAGCTCGACGTTTCAAACGCTCGTCTGCCCATCCTAATATAACTTTTCCGTGATTTCCCTAAATCACTAGCCGGCCGGGGTGGCCGAGCGGTTAAAGGCGCTACAGTCTGGAACCGCACGACCGCTACGGTTGCAGGTTCGAATCCTGCCTCGGGCATGGATGTGTGTGATGTCCTTCGGTTAGTTAGGTTTAAGTAGTTCTAAGTTCTAGGGGACTTATGACCACAGCAGTTGAGTCCCATAGTGCTCAGAGCCATTTGAACCTAAATCACTTCAGGCAAATGCCGGGATGGTTCCTTTCAAAGGGCACGGCCGACTTGCTTTCCCATCCTTCCCTAATCCGATGGGACTCATGACCTCGCTGTTTGGTCCCTTCGCTGAACAACCTTATCCTCTAACCAAGCAACCACGCAATTTTGACACTACAACTGCTGGGTCGCTAGCGTTTGCAGAAACGAAAAATACAGCGAGTCGGCATTAAGTGCTCCAGAAAAGTCCTCTATGTGACGTTAGCGAACGGCGGATCCATCGGGTACCTGTTATTGTGCCACTTACATGCATTTGCCATTGTTAGCGAAGTGGTTATCGCGCAGTGTGAACATGTATCGTTTTCCTTTCAGTTCTTGCTCTAGAGAGGATAAGCAGGCAGTTAGCTTGTTGATGTACAGAATACTAATATTGTGGTCCTTCTGTCACCGTGACTCTGACGCATGCGCGGCAACACTCTCAGCGCGATATGTAGGGCGGACCGGAGAGCGTCTTCGTTAGTCTTCGATGGCTTACCTGAAGATGAAATGAAATGATCGTATTCCCCATTCGGGGGAAGATGACTGGCACGTGTCCAGTCGAAATATCGTTGAGTGAAATTTACGACCGGCTGCAATCCTGAGCCGGCCAGAGTGGCCGAGCGGTTCTAGGCGCTACAGTCTGGAACCGCGCGACCGCTACGGTCGCAGGTTCGAATCCTGCCTCGGGCATGGATGTATGTGATGTCCTTACGTTAGTTACGTTTAAGTAGTTCAAAGTTCTAGGGGACTGATGACCTCAGAAGTTAAGTCCCATAGTGCTCAGAGCCATTTGCATGATTTTTGCAATCCTGAAATCTCTTCGAACATAATGACTCTAGTTTCCCCATGCTTTCAGCTGTTCCCAGCGATAATATAGCAAGGCCATGGTTGTTGTAATGTTACAAGGCTAGATCAGTCAGTCACCCAGACTGCTGCCCCTGCATCTGCTGAAAAGGCTATTGACTCTGTTCAGCATCCATACGTTTGTATGGTTCCTTTGCAGCTACTCGTCCGATAAGGTTCCAACTACGGTAAGGTAGAGACATAAAAGACATCCCACGTCAGGGGGAGGTCCACGGTTCGTGCGCGGCATGTGTTTTTATCACAATATAATCATGTTTTTGTATCTCATGACAGTGCCAACCTTGTCTAAAGGTTTTATTTGTTCTGTTTACTGGTTTATTTATTTATTTTATTTATTTATTGATTTATTTAACTTGGCAAGATTAGGGCCATCAGGCCCTCTCTTACATCTAACCAGGCATTCTACTTATTTTACATTCATATGTTTTAGTAGGCATGTTAAACTACATCTAGTACAAAAAGTGAAATAAACAATTTGAAAGGTACACCTGGAAAAATACATACATATAGAGTTTATATTCTTAGATCACAAGTACTGTTATAATTAGGCATTATTGAAGAGACAGATTTTAGATAGGAGTGCTGGCAGCAGGGAGTATGAGGGAGACTCATGGTGAAGGGAGGAGAAGAATAGAGACATGATGAAACATAATTAAGGAAATATAAAGGAAAAGAAGATTGCGTGGCTAATAGAGATAGATGAAGAGGAAGGCATCTCAGGAGCAACATAGCTTTGCTATTTGACAGATGAGGGGATTGCCCTTGTACATTAATTTTGTGGAGAACTTTATGAGGATGATAGTAGGAAATGCTTCAACTTCTTCTTAAAAGCAGCAGGAGATTGAATTTTGCGGAAGGTAAGGGGCAGTTTGTTCCAGAGGCGGACAGCGGCAACTGAGAAGGAGTTTGCAAAAGTTTTTGTTTTGTGAGTGGGCACAGTTAGGATACCAAATAAGAGTGACCTCGTGTTTCGATTATGATGACATGACAGGTTTTTAATCTCTGAAGCGAGGTACTGGGGTGCTTGCGCGACGAGGAGTCGGTGGAGTAGACATAGAGTGTGGTAGTCACGCAATTTGTCCGGCCGCAGCCACCCTAGCTCTGAGTATGAAGCACTAACATGATCATATCGGCGAATGTTGCAGGTGTAACGCACACAGGCATTCATGGTTAGCTCTAGCCGTCTTTTGTTTTCACTACTCATGCCTTGTTGAATCACATCACAATAGTGGAGGTTCGGTAGAACGAGTGCTTGCACGAGCTGGAGTTTCAAGTCCTGTGGAAATATGTTCCGAAACTTTTTGAGAGCATAGAGACAAGCAGACGTCTTTCGGCACACTGCGACCGTATTCTCCGCCCAGTTGAGATGCTCATCCAAAGTTACACCCAAGTTCTTCACTGTTTTCTGATATGGTATTGGAGTACCGTCGAGCAGAATAGGAGGTAGCCGTTCGCGGAAATCTGAACTTATTAATTTCTGGTTCTCTTTCGCGTGAGCAGTAGTTGGGACATGCTGTTCCAAAAGTTTATACCGGAGCTGCCACAGTGCAACTTTTAAATCACGATCAACACAACATGAGCAGACTGCTGTATAGGGATTCAATTTTCCCCAGTCACTCAAGAATTTCGTTATTAATTTATGATGTTGTTGGAGTTTTGCAGTGCTCATCTTTGTAGTACAATACTTTTGGGTGCCGAATTAAGAAATAATTCTATCGAAAGTCAATTGGACAAAATTTCTGTTGCACATCCCTTTATGCACGGCGTCTCACTATTCCTGTTACACACTTCTAGATGTTGCAGAGGAGACATAGTAGATCAAGTTTTACATAGAAACCCATATCCGGAAACGTCATACAACGATACTGCAGAGCGTCAAAGCCATAGGCGCCGGCGCCTGTAAATGTATGTATATACAGCGTGATTCGATGATGATGTTACAAACTTTCAAGGGTGGTGGAGAAGGATAAATGTATCAGTTTGAAGTAAGGTCCCTGTACCGAAAAAGAACGACTCGAAAGTTATAAGCGAAAAATGTTTTGATATTTCTGACGGTGAAATTCATGTACCTGTACTGTTGTTGCTACGAATGTACGGTATACAACATTCAGAGGTGATAATACGGACCAAAACCAAGAAAAGAAGAAAAAATGTCTAGTAAACATGGCTTCTAAAACGCATATCTTAAGAACTACGAGCACTTGGTTAATAGAGGAGATGTATTTCACACAAGTGACCCTAACAAAGATGAAGAAGTGCTTATATCTTCTCAGGTGTGAATTTTAGAGCCCATGTTTACTGGACATCTTTTCTTGTCTTGGTCCATACCTGTGAAAATTGCATACCCTACATTCCTAGCAACAACAGAACCGTTACATGTGTTGTACTGTCAGAAGCATTAGACTGATTTTCTCTTGTAACTTCGACTCATTCGTTTCCTGAAATTGATATATCGTTTCTTCAAATTGATATATTTATCCGACTCCATCACCCCTGAAAGTCTGTAACGTCATCACGGAATCACCCTGTATATACATACACTTACAGGCGGTGGCCTATAACTTTGACGTTCTGTAGTATCGTTGGATGATGTTTCAGGATATGGGTTCCTACGTAACACTTGTTGAACTACTAAGTCCCCTCTACAACCTCTAGAAGCGTGTAACATGAATTGTGAAACACTCTGAGTAATTTATGAGACTATAGTATGTCCAAAATCACTCTCGCAAGGATCTATACAGTTCTTAGAGAATTTATTCTACTCTAGAGTCTTGTCCTTACTTGATTCTTTCAGGGCTCTGTCAAATTTTTCTCGAAGTATTATAACTCCTGTCTTATCTTTATTCACGTCGTATTCCCTTTCTACAACATTGTCTTTAAGATTGTTCCCTAAGTAAGTTTGTCTACAGTATACAGGGTGAGTCACCTAACGTTACCGCTGGATATATTTCGTAAACCACATCAAATACTGACGAACCGATTCCACAGACCGAACGTGAGTAGAGGGGCTAGTGTAATTGTTTAATGCAAACCATACAAAAATGCACGGCAGTATGTTTTTTAACACAAACCTACGTTTTTTTAAATGGAACCCCGTTAGTTTTGTTAGCACATCTGAACATATAAACAAATACGTAATCAGTGCCGTTTGTTGCATTGTAAAATGTTAATTACATCCGGAGATATTGTAATCAAAAGTTAAAGCTTGAGTACCACTCCTCCGCTGTTCGATCGTGTGTATCGGAGAGCACTGCAACATACATCGCGTTTCTACAGAATGATCTGCCAACGTTCCTCGAAAATGTCCCACTGGAAACACGTCGACGTATGTGGTATCAGCATGATGGTCCACCTGCACATTCCGCAATTAACACTAGGCTGACCCTTGACAGGATGTTCGACGGCGTTTCATAGGACGTGGAGGACGCATAAATTGGCCAGCCCGTTCTCCTGATCTTACACCTCTGGACTTCTTTCTGTGGGGTACGTTAAAGGAGAATGTGTACCGTGATGTACCTACAACCCCAGAGGATATGAAACAACGTATTGTGGCAGCCTGCGGCGACATTACACCAGATGTACTGCGGCGTGTACGACATTCATTACGCCAGAGACTGCAATTGTGTGCAGCAAATGATGGCCACCACATTGAACATCTATTGGCCTGACATGTCGAGACACACTCTATTCCACTCCGTAATTGAAAACGGAAACCACGTGTGTACGTGTACCTTACCCCTCATGGTAATGTACATGTGCGTCAGTGAAAAAGACCAATAAAAAGGTGTTAGCATGTGGACGTAATGTGCTGTTCCAGTCTCTTCTGTACCTAAGGTCCATCACCGTTCCCTTTGGATCCCTACGTAATTCGGTGCTCTCCGATACACACGATCGAACAGCGGAGGAGTGGTACTCAAGCGTCAACTTTAGGTTACAATATCTCCGGATGTAATTAACATTTTACAATGCAACAAACGGCACTGATTACGTATTTGTTTATATGTTCAGATGTGCTAACAAAACTAACGGGGTTCCATTTAAAAAACGTAGGTTTGTGTTAAAAAACATACTTCCGTGCATTTTTGTATGGTTTGTATTAAACAATTACACTAGCCCCCCTCCTCACGTTCGGTCTGTGGAATCGGTTCGTCAGTATTTGATGTGGTTTACGAAATATATCCAGCGGTAACGTTAGGTGACTCACCCTGTATATTTCTAGCACCTTTCAGTCTTTCCCTCTTTGGTTACAATGGGCTTTCCATCTGAGCTCGTTATATTCATACAGGTTCTTCGCTTTCTTCTATTGATCTTTTTAATTTTCTTATTCGCGGCATCTATTTTTTCCATAGTTACGCATTATTCTACAGGTTTTCGGTAATCCTCTGGCTATTCCTGCTTAGACATTTTGCACTATCACTCTCATTTTTTAGACGTCTTTGTTGCCTTTTGCCGTTCTCATTCGCTATATTCTCATACTTTCTCCTTTCGTCAGTTACATTCAATATCTCTTGTAGTATCCAATTATTTCCACTGAGCCTTTTCAGTTTGGTTATTTGATCTTCTGCTGATTTCACTAATTCATCTCTGAAAGCTGTTCAATCCTTCTCCGTTGTATTCATTTTTCCTATTTCCGTCTGTCGTTGCCTACTGCTCCCTTGAAAAATCTCACCAACCTCTGTTTTTTATTCACTTTATCTAGATCCTATCTCTTGATTTCCTGATTTTCAACAATTTCTTCAGGTTTAATCTGCAGTCCCTAACCAATACACTACATCTAGAATTCACGCCTGTTCTTGAAAATTATTTGTAAGTTTCCTTTTTTTATTCATTCATCATGTTTGAATTTAAAATAATTCTTTTGCTTTATTAACACTAGTAATTTTAGTGATTCTTCTGTGTGCTTCCTATGGAAGTATCTATATCTTTTGACTTACTGAAATGCAACTGTAGATGACTTCACGTTCAACAGTGGAAAGCAATCCTACTATGCATGGAATTTTCATGGGGGTTAATTACTTACTTATTTACTTATGCGTTTTCTCTGAATTGTATTTCTTACTGTTAGATCATTTTTAGTTCATAGTTGTGGATTTTCATTGACTGTTGTTGTTTTGTCAGGAGTCATCCGAGTGCTGGACTGTAATTCAGTAATGATGTGATGGGATTGTCACCCTCATGAATATCTGGCATTTCATGCTTAATATTTTAGGTTTGTTTCAAATAAATCAGTATTAGTCTCAGCATAAAACTGTGTGCTGCATATTTTTACATGTATTTATAGCGCATGAAATGAATCTTGTAGTAGGCTGTTATTGCTGCATTGATTTCCAGCTAATACATACCAAACAACATTTTATGTTGTTTATTCGTTTCTATGAGTTTCGTTGTATCCATGAACCACACTATGCTATTATTTGTTGGCTGTTGTTCTTATAATATTGTCTGCTTGTAGTTTTGACTTGGGTTCCAATTTTTTATTCCTTACTGTTATTTTATAGTATGTTGTTCTGTTTCTTGATTCGTATTGTGATTTATTAAATGGCTTACTGAGGTATCTTGTACAGAATTATTTCTTCCATGGAAACTAGCATGTATTCCGGAATCATCATTCATCCGAAACCCGACTTGTCCTCACGTGACTTCGCGAAAGCCATGGATCATAGAACTCACATAGGTACAGTAGTTTCTTCACTTCCGACAAGCATTTGAGCCGGTACAACGTCAGTGCGGTCGCGTGGGACATAAAAGAATTTGCGTGACTGGTTTGAGGTTTTGTTGTTAGCAAGGAAGCAAACTATTATTTTGCGTGTAGAGTCACCGACAGCATAAGTAATTTTAGGTGTGCCACAGGAAAATGTGTTGGAACCCTTTTTTTTCCCTTGGTATGCTTGCTCGTCAGCCTACAGAATTTTCAAAACATAAGCAGATAAGAAACAATAAAAGCAGGCGATAAAACGGTGAAAACGGTGACTTAAATTGCAAAACGGCGGAAAATTGTGGAAATTTAAAACATGAAACAAAGGGTGGGCGATGCTAATAAAATACACAGGATGCAGCCAGGTAGAATAGTAGACAGACAATTAAAAAACACGGCGACAGTCTGGTTTCTGTTCGCAAGAGAAATAAAATTCACACCCAGCGACGGTATGATGTCCATTTGCAACACTTCGGAAAAGACACACAACTTTGCAAAAACAGACATAATGTCTTATGGGATAACAGCAATCAGTGATTTTATAATGTTACTTAAAATCCATCTTGATTGCAATTTTTTTTTTTTTTTAAATTCATATGACCGGTTTCGGTTCATTCAGAACCATCTTCAGATCTGATATTTCAGTTACAGGAGTAACCCGTCCAAATACAGCAACTTTCACATGCTACATCATGATGTGACGTAGCATGTGAAAGTTGCTGTATTTGGACGGGTTACTCCTGTAACTGAAATATCAGATCTGAAGATGGTTCTGAATGAACCGAAACCGGTCATATGAATTTAAAAAAAATTTGAAATCAAGACAGATTTTATGTAACATTATAAAGACACAGAACACTTAACAATCACTGGAAACACTGCACTAAAAAGTCGGCACGATGATGACACACAACAGCCAAGGGGTGATGGGGGGCGGGGGTGGACAGATGAGGGGGAGAAAAGGGAGAGGAGTGGAAAACGAAAGGGGGATGGAACCGACGCTGGAACCCTTGCTGCTTATGTTGTATTTCAATTACCTGAGGGGCGTTGTAAACACTAACCCCTGACTTTTACAGATGGTGCAGTTACCTACATCGACATACTGTCAGAAACAAAGTTAAACATAGACACACGCTTTAAAAAGATTTCGAACTGCTCTAAAGATCGAAAACTTGCTTTTCATTTTGAGAAACGTAAAATTGTGCACCTCACAAAAGCGGAAATAACTATTATCCTACACTGAGGTGACAGAACTCATGAGAAAGCGATATGCACACACACACACACACACACATATGGCAGTAGTATCGCGTACACAAGGTGTAACAGGGCAGCGCGTTGGCAGAGCTGTCATTGGTACTCGGGTGATTCATGTGAAAAGGTTTTCGATGTGATTGTGGACGCACGATGGGAATTATCAGAGTTCGAACGCGAAATGGTAGGTGAGATAGATGCATTGGACATTACATTTCGGAAATCGTTAGGGAATTCAATATTCCGACATCCACGGTGTCAAGAGTGCGCCGAAAATTTCAGGCGTTACCTCTCACCACAGGCAACGCACCGGTCCACAGCCTTCACTTAACGACCGAGAGCAGCAGCGTTTGCGTAGGGTTATCAGTGCTAAGAGACAAGAAGCACTGCGTGAAATGCCCGCAGAAATCAATGTGGGACGTACGACGAACGTATCCGTTAGGACGTTAATGGGCTATGGCAGCAGACGACCGACGTGAGTGGCTTTACTAACAGCACGTCATCTCCTGCAGCGCGTTTCCTGAGTTCGTAATCTTATCGGTTGGACCCAAGACTACTGGAAAACCGTGGCCTGGTCAGATGAGTCCAGATTTCAGTTGGTAACACCTGATGATAGAGTTCGAGTGTGGCGCAGAACCCGCGAAGTCATGGACCCAAGTTGTCAAAAAGGCACTGTGCAAGCTGGTAGTGATCAAATAATTGTGTGGGTTACGTTTATATTGCCTGGACTGGATCATCTGGTCCAACTGAGCCGATCATTGACTGGAAGTGGTTATGTTCGCCTGTTTGGAGACCATTTGCAACCATTCATGGACTTCATGTTCCCAAACAACGATGGAATTTGTATGGATGGCAATGCGTCATCCACCGGGCCACATTTGTTCGCGATTGGTGTGAGAACATTCTGGACAGTCTGAGCGAATGATTTGGCCAGCCAGATCGCCGGACATGAATCCCATCAAACATTTGTGGGACATAATAGTTCGTGCACAAAGTCCAACATCGGCAATACTTTCGCTTTATGGGCGGCTGTAGAGGGAGCATGGCCCAGTATTTCTCCAGGGGACTTCCAACGACTTGTTGATCTCATGGCACGTCGAGTTAGTGCAGTACGCCAGGCAAAAGGAGGTCCGACACGATATTTGGAGGAATCCCATAACTTTTGTCACCTCAGTGTATATTAAGATAGAATAAATCGAGATGAGAGCACTGATTAAATACTTCATAAAAAAGGTACGATAGCTAAGGAAATTCATGTCGATTTTCAAAACACATTGGGGAACCCTGCTCTTTCATATTCAGCTGTTGCTAGATGGCCAAACGAGGTTAAATGTGGTCGGGAGAGCTTACATGATTAGTCAAGATCTGTCACTAACCAGAAATTTTTGTACAAGTGCGTAATGTGGCCATGAAGGATCACCGGCTAATAGTGCGAGGATTTGATGAAGCTGTAGGAATGACATGTGAATTGGCACATCGCATTTAACAATGGAACTGTCTATGAGAAAATTATCTGTTAGATGGGTGCCACGACTCTTAACGCAGGATCAGATACGCATCAGAATGGAGATGTCCGAACAATGTTTGATATGTTTTCAGAGCGACCAACAAGATTTTTTTGCGCTGGTTTGCGACTACAGAGCAAACGTCGGACCACAACTGTACCTCAGAGACGAAACAGCAGTCAAAGCAGTGCAAACATTTTCATTTACCACCACCAAAAAAAGGAAAGGCAATACGATCAGCCGGAACAGTCATGGCGTCAGTTTTCTGGGATGCAAAAAGTATTGTGCTGATACATTCACTCCCCATTCGTCAAACAGTTACGAGAAAATACTACGCCAACCTCCCGTACCAACTACAGCAAATATACTGCAATGGAGGCCAGGTTTGGCAAGAAAGAAGGCCATCTTTCAACAAGACAATGTGCACCTACACACAAGTATCGTTGCCATTGCAAAAATACATGAACCAAGAAACGAATTGTTGCCAAACCGATCGTATTCGCCTGATTTGGATCCATCAGACTTCCGTCTCTTCCCCAAGCTCAAACGTTTTCGTCGGTGGAGGGAGATTCTCTTCAAACAAAGAATGACAGCCGAATTTGACGGGTATTTTGCAGACCTGGAGCAACGTAGTTTTCGAGATGGGTTCAAGGGGGTTGTAACATCGATGCTGGCCAAAGTGTGTTGTTGTACAGCGAGACTATACTGAGAAATAAAAAAAGGTTCACTGAGGTAAGTCGTTTCTTTCCGTTCTAGTCCGAGATATTTTCAAACTGCCCTCGTAGTGTAATGAGAAGTGTCCTCTGTCATGTACCTCATAGTGATTTGCCGATTATAAATGAAGATGTAGATGTTATCACTTGAAGTTTTTTTTTCAGAAATTTTACGCTTTTTGTGTCATTTAAATTTGCTGATTCCGGATCATATTGTAGTATGAAATTATGGATTATAATGAAGTAGCCTATTCGCCTCATGATTCGATCAAAGAGATGTGTAGCAGAAGTGTGTTTACAGGGTTGCCAGTATGGATTAATCTATACAGGGTATCTTATCCGTTAAATGGTTTTAGGTGTTCTGACGTACTATGGACGTTCTATTGACTTTCGTTTTAGGGCTGAAACTGTTTCTTCGCAGTTTTTCACCTATAACAAAATTGTGTTATGGAACGGAGCACGTCTTTTTCGTTCCATGTCGAAGTGTTGGCGGAATTAATGCTATGTAACAACAGAATAATCGGCTGTTTTAAAATAAATGATTTTACAACAAATGCACGTTGCTTACTCGACCACAGATGCATGGCCACTGAAACGGCATGGCATAGATCGCTATGCAACAATGAAAAGGTTGTGTAATGTGCGAGTTCTTATGAATTAAATACCTTAAAATAGTTTTGCTGCATCCATAATAACAAAGTTTTCTCATTAATAGACTAAAAGCTAATTTAACTTAGCAAGTACTTCATTACATACGACATACTTTCAAACACAACATCAGGCAAATGTAGCGATTACGTGTTTACCTTCTCAGTGTCCTTATCAGCTGTGAGTTTGCTTCTTGACGTTAATAACTAATCTCTCTGACGATAAGATAAAATTTTGTTGATATAAAATCCATTATATATTTGTAAAGTTTGTTTTATTGTAACTGTCTTGCACATCACAGTAAAATCACTGTGCTCAACCTTTTCTTTTAGGGAGCAATGTTATTTCCTGGGGAAAGTTTGATTGATTATTTTCTCAGAGTGCAATTTCCTGTAGTTATCTGCTTTTGTCTTTGAGATCGCAAATGCCTGCTTATGCTGTGGTGCTCAGCTCGCAGGTAATCAGTCCGAACACTGGGAGTAGAATAAATTTTCTTCGCTATTGTTTGGCCTTTAAGCGGTGGCAAGATGGTGCAGTACAGTTTGTGATCCCAAAAGTTGGTGCCATTGTGTTGGGTTAAAATCCAAACCCCCATCATAATACCCCAAGAAAGAAAGAATACAAATGAAAACAGCATTGCAAAAAAGTTGCATGAAAAGCATTAAGAGTACATTATGAGTGTAAAGGAATATACTGAACAGGTACAGCACATAACAGTAGTAAAACTCTTAACTGGAAGCCGGCGACTTAAAGCTTATGCATAAACCGTAAAACATAATGGATTTTAAACGATGACTAACTGAAACCCTCAGCTACCGACAGGTGTTGTTAATATACCTCGATGTGGACAGCTGGAAATGTGTGCCCTGACCGGGACCCGAACCCGGGATCTTCTGCTTACATGGCAGACGCTCTATCCATCTGAGCCACCGAGGACACAGATGAATAGCGCGACTGCAGGGACTTATCCCTTGCACGCTTCCCGTGAGACTCACATTCCCAACTGTCCACAATTCTACATATGTAATGTACCTTATAGACATTTGCCCATCCACTCATTACTCGCGCACGCTTTGGCGATTCCCGTAAGAGTTTTGGGCAACCTGTGCGCATTCGCACAGACGAAGGTCAATGGCTGGGTAGCCTTTAACTATATACATGAAGACAGTAACTGTTCTCGAAAGAACAGAATACTGTCGATGACCGTGCAAATGTCTATAAGGTACATTACATATGTAGAATTGTGGACAGTTGGGAATGCGAGTCTCACGGGAAGCGTGCAAGGGATAAGTCCCTGCAGTCGCGCTATTCGTCTGTGTCCTCGGTGGCTCAGATGGATAGAGCGTCTGCCATGTAAGCAGGAGATCCCGGGTTCGGGTCGCGTTCGGGGCACACATTTTCAGCTGTCCACATCGAGATATATCAACAACACCTGTCGGCAGCTGAGGGTTTCAGTTAGTCATCATTTATTCCAGGGAAAAGCTGCACGGTCATCAACAGTATTCTGTCTTCATATAATGGATTTTTTTCCTTTCCCTTAATGGCATGCAAATTTCAATTTAGTGAGGAAAAATATGGCGACGTGGAATAACGCGCCATAGCCATGAGCTGAAAGAACTTACACTCCTATTAAAAAGCATCTTGCTGCTAAGCAAAATGGAAGAAACCTAGACTTTTGAAGTCCGCACTGTCAAAAACCCGTATACAGTTTGATGATGATGATGATGATGAATCCCATACTCCTTTACAGAGCGTAGGGGAGCGACGCGGGAGACCGGCGCCGCCTTACTAGGCAAGGATAGCTAGCAGCAATTGCAATAAAGGGATCCCCAACTCTACTGGTGACCTACTAGCCTGGAAGACTTGCTCACTTCACTTCTCTTGCTTTCTGTGCGGCAATTCCTGCAACCCCCAGAGCCAGTTGGATCAAAAAGATGAAAAAGATGAAAATATTCTTCGATAACATTTCAGCTCCCACATACTGCATATGCAAGGATAAACCAATCAGAAGCGCTCCCACGATTAGAGAAAGCAGGCCCAAATTTGATCCCACACTCTGCGCTCAGGTGTGCTGGCTTTCGCAGTAAATGTGTACTGGTGTGGTGGTGGCCCTTGTCTGCGCACCCACAGAGTCAGTGTTCAAATATTAAAAGTTTTGACTGGTTTCATTGACTAGGGGCTGGGATACGTAGTTGCCGCATTACAGGCCAAATACTGCTGAATCTACGGTATACGATAAGAATTCACACATGAATCGAACGGTCGAAGGTTTCTATCACTCGGTAGTTGCGAATTATGAAAGTAACATATAAATTTGTAAATGAAAGATTGCAGTTAAATGAAATCTGCTGGTACTATCTTAACGACTTTAAATGATGAGTACGGTAGTAGAAGTACTTTTGAGGATGCGGTATATTTCTGCAAAATACCTATTGGTGTCGATGGTCCAGCAATGAAATAAAATGTAAGTTGAATAACAGGGAAACAATAGACTCCTACTGCACGTAATTAGCTATGAACAACAGCATAGCTCGCGAGGGATTCACTTCTAAACGCTCACTACGTCTTCACTGTAGAAGCCACGGAAACCTCACAAGTGCACAAGTCGGCACTCCGAAGTATCGGGTGATCAAAAAGTCAGTATAAATTTGAAAACTGAATAAATCACGGAATAATGTAGATAGAGAGGTACAAATTGACACACATGATTGGAATGACATGGCGTTTTATTAGAACCAAAAAAATACAAACATTCAGAAAAATGTCCGACAGATGGCGCTTCATCTGATCAGAATAGCAACTAAGTAAGACAAAGCAAAAATGATGTTCTTTACAGGAAATGCTCAATATGTCCACCATCATTCCTCAACAATAGCTGTAGTCGAGGAATAATGTTGTGAACAGCACTGTAAAGCATGTCCGGAGTTATGGTGAGGCATTGACGTCGAATGTTGTCTTTCAGCATCCCTAGAGATGTCGGTCGATCACGATACACTTGCGACTTCAGGTAACTCCAAAGCCAATAATCGCACGGACTGAGATCTGGGAACCTGGGAGGCCAAGCATGACGAAAGTGGCGGCTGAGCACACGATCATCACCAAACGATGCGCGCAAGAGATCTTTCACGCATCTAGCAATATGGGGTGGAGCGCCATCCTGCGTAAACATCGTACGTTCCAGCAGGTGTTTATCAGCCAGGCTGGGGATGATGCGATTCTGTAACATATCGGCGTACCTCTCACGCGTCACGGTAGCAGTTTTGCTGTCCAGCGCCATCCGTCGGACATTTAGTGAACTTTGTTTTTTTTTTTTTTGTTCTAATAAAACCCCATGTCATTCCAAGTATGTGTGTCAATTTTTACCTCTCTATCTACATTATTCCGTGGTTTATTAAGTTTTCAAATTTATACTGAATTTTTGGTCACCCGGTATTTCTATCTGCCGCGATCACGCGCAAACCGCTCCACTCTCCAAGTCCTTCCCGCGACTGTCGCGCTGTACTGTCCGCGTCCAGCGCTCACTCACGTGTCCAATCTCCCCATTCACGACCGCTGTGATTGGCTAGAGCGCTACCTCCAAGTCTCCAAGCTCACAAACGTATTGAAACACGTACGAAGTGCTGGATTTACATTTAAACATCTTGGAATTAAACAAATATTTCTACGGCTGGACCATAAACACGCTCTAACACACATTATTAGATACATAAACAAATTAAATAAACATATATCAAAGGAATAGAAAAAAGGTAGGCCAGCAGCCTAGCAACAAATTTTTAACTAATTTCTTCATGAATAATATATATGGGATATAAACAAAGACATAGATGAATAAATACATTCCTGGAAATGGAAAAAAGAACACATTGACACCGGTGTGTCAGACCCACCATACTTGCTCCGGACACTGCAAGAGGGCTGTACAAGCAATGATCACACGCACGGCACAGCGGACACACCAGGAACCGCGGTGTTGGCCGTCGAATGGCGCTAGCTGCGCAGCATTTGTGCACCGCCGCCGTCAGTGTCAGCCAGTTTGCCGTGGCATACGGAGCTCCATCGCAGTATTTAACACTGGTAGCATGCCGCGACAGCGTGGACGTGAACCGTATGTGCAGTTGACGGACTTTGAGCGAGGGCGTATAGTGGGCATGCGGGAGGCCGGGTGGACGTACCGCCGAATTGCTCAACACGTGGGGCGTGAGGTCTCCACAGTACATCGATGTTGTCGCCAGTGGTCGGCGGAAGGTGCACGTGCCCGTCGACCTGGGACCGGACCGCAGCGACGCACGGATGCACGCCAAGACCGTAGGATCCTACGCAGTGCCGTAGGGAACCGCACCTCCACTTCCCAGCAAATTAGGGACACTGTTGCTCCTGGGGTATCGGCGAGGACCATTCGCAACCGTCTCCATGAAGCTGGGCTATGGTCCCGCACACCGTTAGGCCGTCTTCCGCTCACGCCCCAACATCGTGCAGCCCGCCTCCAGTGGTGTCGCGACAGGCGTGAATGGAGGGACGAATGGAGACGTGTCGTCTTCAGCGATGAGAGTCGCTTCTGCCTTGGTGCCAATGATGGTCGTATGCGTGTTTGGCGCCGTGCAGGTGAGCGCCACAATCAGGACTGCATACGACCGAGGCACACAGGGCCAACACCCGGCATCATGGTGTGGGGAGCGATCTCCTACACTGGCCGTACACCACTGGTGATCGTCGAGGGGACACTGAATAGTGCACGGTACATCCAAACCGTCATCGAACCCATCGTTCTACCATTCCTAGACCGGCAAGGGAACTTGCTGTTCCAACAGGACAATGCACGTCCGCATGTATCCCGTGCCACCCAACGTGCTCTAGAAGGTGTAAGTCAACTACCCTGGCCAGCAAGATCTCCGGATCTGTCCCCCATTGAGCATGTTTGGGACTGGATGAAGCGTCGTCTCACGCGGTCTGCACGTCCAGCACGAACGCTGGTCCAACTGAGGCGCCAGGTGGAAATGGCATGGCAAGCCGTTCCACAGGACTACATCCAGCATCTCTACGATCGTCTCCATGGGAGAATAGCAGCCTGCATTGCTGCGAAAGGTGGATATACACCGTACTAGTGCCGACATTGTGCATGCTCTGTTGCCTGTGTCTATGTGCCTGTGGTTCTGTCAGTGTGATCATGTGATGTATCTGACCCCAGGAATGTGTCAATAAAGTTTCCCCTTCCTGGGACAATGAATTCACGGTGTTCTTATTTCAATTTCCAGGAGTGTATATTTATAAGCATGCTGCTCCCCGTTTTATCGTGTAACTGTGGAGTACTTATAGCCTGACACGATCGATAGTAATCGGCCACTTTGACCTCCGATAACTCATGTAATATTAAAGTTACATGCCTATAATTCATACCAATTTAGGTCTACACTCATAGCTTTCTAAAGACACGGCGATCGACAAAATCGGATGAAGCGTTTATATTTTGGAAATTCGTTTCTGGGTGTTACTTGTATAATTTACTTTCAGATACTAAACTTTAGACTAATAAAGATATTGGAAATCTGATTACACCATCAGAATCGTCGTGCAAATAATATTAATGAACATGTTTCTTTTTGAGGTACAGTAGAGTCTCGATAGTTCGAGGTGAACGGGACCGGAACCACCTCGAACTATCGAAAACTCGGACTATCGAAATTTAAATGGGAAAAAGAAATATTATGATATTGCAAGTAATACAGGTCAAAATATGAACCTTGTTAAAATAAAAGTATTTACACATGCATTTGCATTGGCAGAATAACAATAGTTATTTATTTAAACAAGTAATAGTGAAGTGTCTTTTGTTTGACGAAGCTGCAGCGTTTCCTCGCGGCAATGTCACGCCACCGTCTCAGGAGCAGTAGGTCAGTTGGTGTCGCCTCACGCTGCTGTTCCACGTAGCATATGGCGGCCTCGAGAGCAGCGTAGCCATCGATGTGACTCACCATCGGTGCAGCCTCTGCCTCGTCATCCTCGTCACTCTCACACTGCGATGGAATGTTAACCATGTCAATTATAGAAGAGTCTGTCACTTCCAACTGTTCGTCCGAATTTAACCACTCGCCTATTTCCACCTCTTCTGCCTCTTCGCACCCTGGCAACCTTCTGATTAAATTATACAATGGTTGATCGTCCTCATCTGCTAAATCTTCAGTTTCTGTGTCTGGTATACTTTCCTGTAGAATTTACCTCCATGACTTAGAATTGTGTCTGACTTTATTTCGCTCCAAGATTCGCTTATCCAGTACGCGACGTCCTTCAAAGTCACTTTCTTGAAAGCTCCTACAATGCTTTCGTTGTCTTCGGAATGCAGGATTGACTGCAGCAATCGCCGTCGATACTTTTGTTTTAGACATTCCAGAACGCCTTGATCCATGGGCTGAATGAGACAGGTAACGTTTGGTGGGAAACCAAGGCGCGGATACCGTCGCACTGCAGTTCTCCTCCACTTGGATGTGAGGACGCATTATCCATGAGCAAAATTGTTTTGCATAGCAGTTCCCTTTCTTTTAAAAAAATCTTGCAGTCAGGTACAAATGAGTAAAAAAAAACAAGTTCTTGAAGATTTCCTGATTCATCCAAGCATTACTCTCATGTGTATAGACAACCGGAAGAGCTGAGATGGATACATACTTGAATGCTCTTGGCTTGGCAGACTTCTCAATCACAACTAGTTTTAGTTTGTGGTTCCCAGTTGCATTTTAAGCTACCATAACTGTGAGCCGCTCTTTGCTTTTTTGTGCCCAGGAGCTCCTTTTTCTTCACAAGAAGCAAGTGTTCTCGCTGGTAACATTTTAAAATTTAGCCCAGTTTCATCACAGTTATATATTTGTTCCTTAGACAAATTTTCGTCATTTATGATTTTTTTAAACTCGACGATAAATTTTGAAACGGCCTGAGCGTCACCAGATTCTCCACATACGTATAGTTGACGCACTCCATACTTCTTTCTTCCACTTGTCGAGCCAGCCCACACTAGCGGCGAAATTGTCATCTCCTTCCTGCAGCTGGTTTCTGAAAAACAAAGCTTTTTCTTGCAAGATTGGGCCAGAAATCGGAGCACCTTTCTGTCTCTGTTGGCTAAACCACATGAACAATGCCTCACTTGTTTTTTCGAAGTCTGACTTCTTTATACTTCTTCGACTGAGAGATTCGTGTGAGCATTTCTGTGAAGAAAACTGTTCCAATTTAAGTCGGTTTCTTCGCCAGTCACCTACAGTAAGTTCACCGACACCATATTCGAGAGCAAGTTTTTTTATTGTTTCTCCTTTGTCAAGTCGTCTTAGTGCTTCTAATTTTAGATGCAAAGGCACAAATTTCCTCTTTTTTCTTACAGCACTCGTCTTTGTAAGGTGTACAACGGAACACACAGTCAACAAACAAAACGACACACAACACTGTACAGTACAGGTACTGGGAATTACAGCAGCGTATGAACTCCCCAGTTTTGATTGGTAGCAGCCGGCAGAAGTCGGGGTATTTCGTGCCATACTGACAACAGATGTTCGTGCAACAGGACAGCGAACTAATCGTCGGTGTTGATTGCATTGTTGTCTGCTTTGTCACTGGGCTGTACTCTCCCTATCTATCTTTTGCAATGACGTTTTCATTATTTATCATGTCAGTAAAAAAAGTAGATCGTTGCAACATTTTTTTTTTAAGAGGCTCGGATTATTGGAAACTCGAACTATCGAGACTCTACTGTATCATGATTCATCTGGCTACTATAGGAACTGTGAAATGTCTGCCATGATGGTTTCACAAGTCCACCATCTTTGGCCCTCCCGGCGCACAGCGTCACCAAGGAATTCCCAGCCACATGCACGATGGACCACGTGGTCCGGCCGTTGTGCGGCATCAAGCGCTTGCTAACGAGCCGCTTCTTGCCGAGCGGTGGCCGCCAACTCTGAACTTAAAATATTTTCAGGGCGCCACGGCTTACCCGTTACGTCACAGGTGATCCTGTTCCACTCTCACAAGCTGAGAGAAAACATGTAGCCCCAAGTGCTGTTTGCTTTCACGAAACATAGGAAAGATGTTATCTGTTAAAAACAGTCCTTTATTCACAAATCAGAGAGTTGCATTTTTTAGGAACGGGGTGCTGTTTGTGTTCGCTCTCGTCGTAGGTTGTCCTATGAAAAGACATTACATTGCCTGGCTATCTCGTATTGTCTGCAATGCGTCGTGGAATCTGCAGCTCTTTTGTTTGGCTAGCAGCTTCCCTATTGACCCCGACGTCGTGGCACCCTAACTTCAGAGTTCGCCCCCTTCTTACTCTTTGGCTGTGTCCTACCTGTGGCTTCTTGTGGAGCGACAGGTAGGCTACAGCTACAAATACCTCTTCATTCGACTAACACTGACACGCACACATATTCCCAGAAAACATGCATCCTGTATTGCCATAGTCGTGGACATAGGTCTAACGTATTTAAGATGAAACGAAATAAACAGAGAAAATAACTACAGATGAACCTTACAATTGCTTGTTATCTCCATGAAATCAAATTCGTGGTAATTAAAGTGATCCAAATTCAAAACAGTATTGTTGTTGTTGTTGTGGTCTTCAGTCCTGAGACTGGTTTGATGCAGCTCTCCATGCTACTCTATCCTGTGCAAGCTTCTTCATCTCCCAGTACCTACTGCAGCCTACATCCTTCTGAATCTGCTTAGTGTATTCATCTCTTGGTCTCCCCCTACGATTTTTACCCTCCACGATGCCCTCCAGTACTAAATTGGTGATCCCTTGATGCCTCAGAACATGTCCTACCAAACGATCCCTTCTTCTGGCCAAGTTGTGCCACAAAACAGTATTAATCAAATAAATAAATAAATGAGAAACATGAGAGGACGAAGCACAGTCAGACTGAAGCCATTAAGGATCTGTTGTCAGCCACTTAACCACTGAGCCACAGAGGCTGCAACTTAAGGATGGCATACCTGTGTCTTGCAGGTGAAACTGCGATGGAAACGAACAGAAGATGGACCCTGTCGGCCGACCTGGGGGCGCTGCTTTCGTCCGGAAATGCTGCTGACGTCACCATCATGGCGGACGGCGTCTGGCTGCCGGCGCACAGAGCAGTGTTGGCGGCGCGCAGCCCTGTCTTCGCCGCCATGTTCCGGCACGATGTGCTGGAAGCATCTGAGGGCAGTGTGAACATTGCAGACATCAACCAGGAGGTGCTGCAGCAGCTGCTGCAGTTCATGTACACTGACGAAGCGCCTCTGCTGGAATGCGTCGCACCGGAGCTGCTCGCGGCAGCGGAGAAGTACGGTGTGACCAGACTGAAGCAACAGTGTGAGCAACAGGTCATTATGGACCTGTGTGTGGAAAATGCTGCAGCCAGCGCCGTCCTTGCAATGGTCTACTCGTGTGCGAAGCTGAAGGCGGCAGCTATCAGCTTCATCAATTCCCACTACCAAGAAGTTATGGCTACAGATGGTTGGGCTAGTGCCATGAGGGAACACACAGAAGACACTGTGGAGATCTGCCGTCTGCTGAGGGATGCAACACGCCTTGAGTCAGAATGGTATGACTGCCTGGTGCTTGTTTTCTATCCCTTACTGTCTTCAGTTTTTTATTTGTTGTTGCTGTTGTGGTCTTCAGTCCAGAGACTGGTTTGATGCAGCTCTCCATGCTACTCTGTCCTGTACAAGCTTCATCATCTCCCTGTACCTACTGCAACCTACATCCTTCTGAATCTGCTTAGTGTATTCGTCTCTTGGTCTCCCTCTACGATTTTTACCCTCCACACTGCCCTCCAATACTAAATTGGTGATCCCTTGATGCCTCAGAACATGTCCCACCAACCGATCCCTTCTTCTAGTCAAGTTGTTCCACGAACTCTTCTTCCCCCCAGTTCTGTTCAATACCTTCTCATCAGTTATGTGATCTACCCATCTAATCTTCAGCATTCTTCTGTAGCACCATATTTCGAAAGCTTCTATTCTCTTTTCATCCAATCTATTTATCGTTCATGTTTAACTTTCATAGATGGCTAAACTCCATGCTAATACTTTCAGAAACGACCTCCTGACACTTAAATCTATATTCGATGTTAACAAATTTCTCTTCTTCAGAAACGCTTTCCTTGCCATTGCCAGTCTACATTTTATATCATCTCTACTTTGACCATCATCAGTTATTTTGCTCCCCAAATAGCAAAACTCCTTTACTACTTTAACTGTCTCATTTCTTATTTATGAGCTCCTTAATCATGTTATCTTAAGGGTGATATATGAGGTGTTCAAAAAGTCTCTCTGCAGTGCCGTGCCGGCCGCGGTGGCCGAGCGGTTCTAGGCGCTTCAGTCCTGAGTCGCGCGACTGCTACGGTCGCAGGTTCGAATCCTGCCTCGGGCATGGATGTGTGTGATGTCCTTAGGTTAGTTAGGTTTAAGTAGTTCTAAGTCCTAGGGGACTGATGAACTCAGATGTTAAGTCCCATAGTGCTCAGAGCCATTTGAACCATTTTTTGCAGTGCCGTATGATTGTTAGCTTCGCGTGCCGTATGCCGCAGTGGATATAACGAAATGAAACTCAGTGAAATACAAGTTATTAATTTATTGGTTCAAATGGTTCAAATGGCTCTGAGCACTATGGGACTCAACTGCTGAGGTCATTAGTCCCCTAGAACTTAGAACTAGTTAAACCTAACTAACCTAAGGACATCACAAACATCCATGCCCGAGGCAGGATTCGAACCTGCGACCGTAGCGGTCTTGCGGTTCCAGGCTGCAGCGCCTTTAACCGCACGGCCACTTCGGCCGGCTATTAATTTATTGAATATTCATTTTTACTTCCAAATTTTCACATTGAATGTAGAAAGTGTCCCCCCTGTTGTTGAATACACAGTTCAATCCGTCTAATCATGTTTGCAAACACAAGCTGTAACATTTCGTCTGTAACAGAAGCAGTGAAAGTGGATATTGCAGTTTTTAATTCATCGATGGATTTTTGGACGGTTTTTATAGACAGTTGCTTTCGCTGCACCTCAGAAGAAAAAGTCAGGTGGTGTTAGGTCAGGCGATCGTGGAGGCCAAAGTCCCTGCGAAATTATGCGATCACCAAAAACATCAGCAAGCAGTGACATTGAATCGCGAGCTGTATGCACGGTTGCACTATCTTGTTGAAAATAACCGTTCAGTATTTCACTTAACGCAAGTTCTCCTATGAATGGGTACAGAATATCACTGCAGTATCGTTGTGCGTCTATTGTTTCGTTGAAAAGTATGGGACCCACAATCCGACGTCTAGGAATTGCAATCCAAACTTCTATTTTCACAGAATGAAGTGGTTCCTCATGAATACAGAATGGATTTGCAGTACTCCACATACGAGAATTTTGCGAGTTCATGTACCTGGATACATGAAACCA
Organism: Schistocerca nitens; assembly: GCF_023898315.1. NCBI lineage: Eukaryota > Metazoa > Arthropoda > Insecta > Orthoptera > Acrididae > Schistocerca > Schistocerca nitens. Next base: position 600,550,850 of record NC_064619.1, on the reverse strand, counting down.
CGCCTCATCAGTGAAAAACGTTTCATTAAGAATATCCCTTCCATTTTGTTCAACGAAATTTTTGAACCATTGACAATAATGCAGTCTCCTGCCATGATCAGTATTTTTCAATTCTTGTACGACTGTCACTTTGTATGGCAAAAATTGTAATTTTTTCCTTACAGCTGTGTGTGCCGTTCCGACGCTAACATCGATTTCCTGGGCGAGTTTTCTTACTGACCTATTCGGTCTCATGGACGTTTTATCGGAAATATCGAGTAGTTTATCCACAGACAAAACGCTAGGACGACCACTTCTCGGGGCATCTTTCACTGAACCCGTACTTCGAAATTTGTTAATCAAATCTCGCACAGTATCGCGATGTGGGAGTGTTGTCTCTGGGAAAACTGAATTTAATATTTGAGGAACTGAAACTGTGTATTTACCTCCAGCTTTGAACACTTGTTCGACTAAAAGCACACGTTCTTCAATGGTTAGCATTTTAACAGAGACGAAAGCGAAACAAACGAACAAAGGAACTAAACTTAAACGTTCACGTCGACACGTAACGACACACACCAACGATACTACTGACGCTGGCCGAGATAAACGAAACAGTGGAATGTTGGGAGAGTCAACTTGTAGGGAAGTAACACAGGCTGGCGAACAATCATACGACACGCACGGCTAGCAATCATACGGCACTGCGGAGAGACTTTTTGAATATCCCGTATAATCGATAATATTATAAAACTGTGTATGTATATTTGTGTGTATGTATGCATGTGTCACATCTCCTTCTAAACCACTGGACCGATTTCTAACAAGCTTGGTGCACATATCTCTTACTGTCGGGTGACAACCACTGTGGGATAAGAGTCACGTACCTGTCAAAGGGGTGGGGAGTGAAAAAGTCGTGTAGACTGTGATACGTGAGTTCCCACACTTCATTCATTCAATATTTGTGAATGAGAGCACTTAGCGACTTGCAACAAACTTCACAGATAACATCAAATCCTTACAAAAATTTTCTCGCTGACTCCCGTACAAAGTTATGAAAGGAAAAATGTTTATCGCTTGCTACTTTTTCCGCTGACCATGCATCGAAGATACTGCACGAGACTTGACGTTATAAATTATTGCTTCGTTACTAGCAACTGTATTCGAGACAAATTTACAGACAGTATGCACATATACCACTGAATGTTCAAATGGCTCTGAGCACCATGGGACTTAACTGCTGAAGTCATCAGTCCCCTAGAGCTTAGAACTACTTAAACCTAAGTAACACCGTTTAAAAATGTACCTCTGTGCAGAAGTCGACAGCCATTCAGCTAGGTGGCTTTCCGCTGCTACTCTGACGCCTGGTTGCAGGCATGCAGAAGCTAACAAGGAACCCCTTCAGCGCGCGGTTGCAAGTTCAATCTTTAGCAAGGCTCATCTGAAAGTGTTGTGTTAACACTTATGACAGCAAAAATACTAGCTGCTAATGATTCAACATGTGCATCAGGAGGGTGACAGGAAATGAACGTCCGGGAGGTACAGAGATCAAGTATCTATGGGATCTATGTATTACAGGTCACAAAATGGACATCCTCGTCCTTGAAAAAAAAAAAAAAAACAAAAAAAACCATTAACTTGCACCGTGAACGCCGAATGAAAAATTCCGCCCCACAGTGATAACAAAGGTTCACACCATCAATATCGAAGGCGAGCTCCTTCGGAGTTACAAACCGTGTAGCACGTTGAGCTAGGTATCCATCCTTCAAGAATGCATATGCAGTCAGGCTGGTGTAACGGGGTGATAAGAACTGATGGAATGTGATGGCATGCAACCGACAGTGAAACAGTCTGTCGTGGAGCTTATCGTGAAACTGGCTAATCTTTAAGGCAAACCTCCAGATAGTGCGATATCTTTTATAGGCAAGGATAAAAACAAACATCCGGACACATGAATATGTCCAGTGGTTCTGGGTGGTATGAATTGCAAATGCCACACGCTTTTCAGGAGGAATAGTTTTCTCTAATAGAGTATGATTTTTATACACAGACCATAAATCAAGCAAAAGCAAATTATTTTGACCACGTATTGGCCAAAAGCAATGCTTACACCACATTTGTAGTTCCCTTGCGCCCATTTTCCCACTCTTCATTGCTGTGACGTAAATATTCCCTACTGCCCTTGTAAGATCACGCACACACAAATGAATGGTAGGGGGCAGAGCACCTCCAACTTCTCGCAGCACAATAAATGACTTTCCAGCCATTTTACCATCCAGATTGACAGTCGGAACAATTGTATACGAAAGCGTTAAGACATCGATGTTGGTTGATCTTGATGCAAATCTCTTGGTACTTCTAATTTCCAGGGTTCCTTAATGCATTTCTTTTTCAAATTCCGATTAGTCGAAGCTGAAAACAGTTTCCTCACGGAACGTTAGGATTAGTTTGTTTATCTCATCTACATATTTTCGGGCCGTTTCCGCAGCTTGCTGTGCATTGTCAAGTTGACAGTTTGTTTGAAATTTCGTTACCTTACGTCTTCCGTTTCTGTTGCACTGTTTGAAGTTATGCAACCATCCACTGCTTCCTATGAAATTACTGTAATCTATGACGCGCACAATATGATGTGCAAAGGTATTAGGTCACTATGAAGCCTAGTTTACACGACGACACTAGGTTGCAGGCTACCGGCCACTGCGCATGCGCGCCCCGCGTTGCGCAACTCGTTGGTGAAACTAAACACTTTCGGCGTGTTCCAACTTTGGCGACACTAGTTGCATGAGTTTTGAGGTTATGTGTGTTCGTAGAGTGTAGACAAACTGAAATATGAAGTGGGGAACGGAGAATAATGTTCGCTTTTTGGATATCTATGGTTTGCACAGGTGTTTGTGGGATTTCAGTGATGCTCAAAAAATGGTTCAAATGGCTCTAAGCACTATGGGACTTAACATCTGAGGTCATCAGTCCTCTATACTTAGGACTACTTAAACCTAACTAACCTAAGGACATCACACACATCCATGCCCGAGGCAGGATTCGAACCTGCGACCGTAGCAGCAGCGCGGTTCCGGACTGAAGCGCCTAGAACCGCTCGACCACCTGGGCGGCTAAACGTTTTCACTCGTTCACCTACAAAGTCCATCCACACTGCTGTCAGACAGTTCCAACTACCACGTTCAACTTTGCATAAGGTCCTCCACGAGAACTTATGGATTTACACTTGCAAAGCGCAACTGTTACAGGCACTTGAGTCAAATGACAAGCCAAAACGGACAGAGTTTGCACTCAACATGCAGGAACGCCTTTCGGAGGATGAAGCATTCCTTTAGCGATTACAAAAATAAGCAACATATTGCTGCCGCGGAGACCGTCATATGCGATCACAACATAGATGGTGTGACAATATCTGAGCTGCAGGGCAAAATTTGAGTTAGGAGCGCATACTTCTATACAACTGAATTAAGAAAGATAAAAGCAAGTGTAATTCTAGCTGTGGCAGTGCTATCGTCTACAAGACTAAAATCCCATCGTTCGAGTTGGCCATCTCTTTGTTAAGGAATATTGTTGACAGGAGTAAAGGCTATACAATTCAAGAAGCTGCATTCTTTATTCCATATTCATCTATTTAAAACGTCGCTGCAGTGCTACCCATTCACATATGTTTGAATTTTGAAATATTGCCACTGTAAAGATCTATCTTCAAGACAGTAGTTTGCAAACTATTCTCTTCCTAATGCGGCCTGCTTCGAGTAATTATTGTTGCTGATGTTAATAATTATGACTGTTAATGTTAATAATTATGACTGTTAATGTTAATAATTATTGGTGTTAATGAAATAGCGTCATCACCAACTAAAACCGTGTCTTATAACATGCCGAGTGTTCTCGATTGTATTGCACGCAGTATGATATGTAACTTCAGTTCTGGTGACAGTGCTTCATCCATTACAGTACCTTTATTCCTTATCACATAATTAACTCTATTTAGAAGGAACGTGAACAGTTCTGGTGACATTCTAAGATAATTAAAAGAACTTCTTGGATCTTCCGTTATAAATTATTTCAGCAAGGTTACTGAGGAACCGAGCTGACGTCTTTTTTTCTCCAGTCACGAATCGAAACACGTTTCTTACTTTTTTCTTATGCAGCGATTCCACGAAAGAAGCTTTAACTCCATCACAACTCGTGCGACGTGCAGCTGCCAAAACTTTCATTTCAGACACGACTCAGGGACCCACAAAACGAAGCTGAAGTGTATACTGGTGTCGCCGTGTCTACAGTCATATATGAAACCACTTGCGTGCAACTCATTCCACGCAACGAGTGGCGCAACCCAATGTCGTCGTGTAAACTAGGCTCAATGCACATCCTGTTAATTGTATTAAGAATTATTGAAACGCGCAAGCACCAGTTTTTGTAACAAGTGCGCTTTGTCCTCCCTTGACTATCCGTAGTTTTTCTCATGCACTACAAGATCATATTGCTGTAGCCTTATTCTAAATCTTTTCATAATACTGTGGATGCTCTTCCATGTTAGTAATTATGCTTAGTACCCGCTCCTTGGACAACGACTGGCGTTTACTACGTTCTACTGTAGACAGGTTTTGTGGCTCCCTGTCCGACAAGGATGATGAACTACATAGCTCGACATGTTTCAACATGTTTCACTTTTTAAGCACGTATTGTCATAATTGTATGCCTCATGTACGTTGTCCGCACGTTCGAACATATACGACACCACACAAGCCACTGACTCATCTTGCAGAAACGCTAACATTCCATCTGACACTTCTTTCTCACTCTGTAAAATTCCGTGGGTTCCTTTCTGACGAAATGTCAACTTCGGCAACTGTTGTTGTAGACAAAGTGCAATGTTTGCTTTGTGTATCGTTGCCATTACTCTGCTTTGTATCAACACCACTAGCGCCTTATCAATGTTGTGAGTTACTCGGAGGCCGGCCGCTGTGGTCGAGCGGTTCTAGGCGCTTCAGTCCAAAGCCACGCGGCTCTACGGTCGTAGGTTCAAATCCTACCTCGGGCATGGATGTGTGTGATGTCCTTAGGTTAAGTTATGTTTAAGTAGTTCTAAGTCTAGGGGACTGATGACCTCAGATGTTAAGTCCCATAGTGCTTAGAGTCATTTGAACCATTTTAGTTACTCGGCGACTAAACAGTTCAGCTACGCTCTGTAGACTCATGCTATGCCCACCATTGGATGCCTCCAGTACCAGCCCCTGTACGATAAGCAGCCAATATTGCGGGTGCCGGCCGACGTGGCCGAGCGGTTCTAGGCTCTTCAGTCTGGAACCGCGCCACCGCTACGGTCGCTGGTTCGAATTCTGCCTCGGGCATGGATGTGTGTGATGTCCTTAAGTTAGTTAGGTTTAAATAGCTCCAAGTTCTAGGGGACTGATGACCTGATGCTAAGTCCCATAGTGCTCAGAGCCATTTGAACCATTTTTTTACTGCGGGTGAATGGTAGACAATATTCTAGGCGCCGAGTATTGTACACGTAATTAGCCATTTCGACCATGCACTTAAGGGGTGCCTTGTTAGGGGTATCGTATGATTGGCTGAATGATTCCTACTCAGTGATGTTTTAGTCATAAGAAAAAACTTTTCTGGTGCACAATTTTACATTTGTTAATATTTAAAAAAACGTTGACTATATTTGTTGCGCTTTGAAATCTGACTATATACAGGGTGAATTACCTAAGACAGGCACTGCAAATGCTGCGAAAATGGTAAGTGCTATCGATGTGCTGGTTTCACAAAAGGGATTGGTGGTCAGGGGCTCGCATTGTTAGCCAGTCCACAGATTTTAATAATATGTAGAAAGTGTATTTTTGTGCAGACATAGTCCACCTCCGTAGCGTAGCGGTAGCGTTTCCGCTTATTACGCACGGGGCCCGGGTTCGATTCCCGACAGGGGACTGGGTGTTGTGTGTCTATCACCATCATTTTCATCATCATTGACCCGCAAGTCGGCGAAGTGGCGTCAACTAAAAAGGACTTGCAATACGGCGGTCGAACTCCCCCTCATGGGCCCTCCCGGCCAACAATGCCATACGCTCATTTCCATTTTGTGCAGACATACACTTTTTTTAATGGAACAGTGTCTATTGACTTTAACAGACTAAAAGAAGGATAACTTAAAATGTCAGTGGCGTTTGTTGCAAGATTCTAATGCGAATCGTTTACGAGATATCGTATTTTGAAAAGTTTTTACACCGACACACGTGTGTGCCATTACACCAGCATAATTGCTGGGTACGATGTTATTATGTTTGCTTACTGTGTATTTGTGTGTGCCTTGAATGCATTGCAACTTGCTAGTCAGTTAGCGTGTGGCAGTCCAAGTTTAGATCGTGAGTAGATGATGGAATTTACGAATACAGAAAAAGCGGACAAGCTGATGGTGTGTAGGAAAAACGCAGTTTATTTTTATATGGTATGTGCGGCAAGGTACCCCAATAAACGTTAACCATCACGGCAATTATTTATAAACCTCTTCAGCCAGTTATGTGAAAGTGGTAGGATAACACGGCCGTAGTGGCCGAGCGGTTGTAGGCGCTTCAGTCTGGAAGACCGCGACCGCTACGGTCGCAGGTTCGAATCCTGCCTCGGGCTTGGGTGTGTGTGATGTCCTTAGGTTAGTTAGGTTTAAGTAGTTCTAAGTTCTAGGGGACTGATGACCTCAGATGTTAAGTCCCATAGTGCTCAGAGCCATTTGACCTATTTGGTGCGGCAACACCTATACTTTATTTAATCGCATGGTTAGGGCCCCCCGTCGGGCAGACCGTTCGCCGGATGCCGGTCTTTCAATTTGACGCCACTTCGGCGACCTGCAGTCGATGAGGATGATAGGATGACAACACCCGGTGTCTGGGCGGAGAAAATTCCCCGGCCCAGCAGGGAATCTAACCCGGGCCCAGAGGACTGACAATCCGTCACCCCTACCATTCAGCTACCGGGGGCGGACAACACCTTTAAAACGTAACAGAAGCAAACAAGTAAAGACAGAAGAGTGGGAAACTAACGTTCTTGCTGCTGTTGCAGTTCATCTTCGAGTTAGCTCCCATGCAATCACACGAGGAAGTTGCATGAGTCAGGCAAGTGTCCTATGCATTTTCCATGGACATAGGTTCTGTCCGTATCACGTCTCTCTCCAAAAGATCTGTATGGAAACGTATAAGGACATTAAGACATGACACTCCAGATGTTTCATGTGTCTTGTTTAATGAAGCAGCCACATGTACCAATCGGGGCCATGTAAACCCCCGAAACATGCACTATTGATCTCCCGACAGTTCCCGTCAGGTGGAACGTCAACATCCATGGAGTGAAACGGGTGTGAAAAGAAGTTCCTCTGCAGACTAGGTGGAACTTGGGGCACCACCATGATGGCTGCCCACCGCACAGTGCACGAAGTACTACCGCACGTCTTCACGAATTGGTTCCAAATCGTTGGATTGGACACAGAGCACCTGTACCTTGGCCGATCCATTCCCTGGATTTAACGCTTTTAGTCTTCTTTCTGTGGGAAATGTTGAGAGACGTCGCCTACAAGAACATAGCAACTTCACCTGATGATACGCAACGACATATTACTGCCGCCCGCTCGGACATATCTGCTGAAATGCCAGCATGTGTGCAAGAGTTGTTCCTTACCAGATAGGAAGCGTGTATTGCCGCTGTCGGTGGTCAGTTGTCTCGTTACTGGCCAGAATCCACGTAACTAGTGCATGCAGCTGTGTTGTTCTTTGGTGTGTGCTACCACAGGTATTGCAGAAGTGTTAGTGTGGAACGTTTCCAAAATACGATGTCTTGTAAACGACTCGCACTAAAATCCTGCAATAAACTCCACTGACATCCTAATTTACCCTACTTTTAGTTTGTTAGTGTAAACAGGCATTGTTCCATTAAAAATATATATTTGTATAAAAATATACTTTCTACGTATTATTACAATCTGTAGATTGGCTAACAATACGAGCGCCCGGCTACTAATTCATTTTATGAAAAAAGAACATCAACAGCACATTCCACTTTGTTCTAGGCGATTCATCCTGTATTTGTGCAGCTCTTTTCAGACAGTACTTCGCTGCAATTAACTGCATCATCTGTAAAAATTTAAGAACTCTATTAATGTTATTTGTCATGTGATTAATATATGATATGAATAACAAGGGTTCCGCAACACTTCCCTGGGGCAAACCTAAAGATATTTCCACTTCTCCGTCGAATGTAAAATACTATGTCCTTTAAGTTTATTGCTGTTCTCAGCTACACATAAACTTCATATCTAATTGTGAATTAGTATAAAAAGAGTTTACTGAGATAAAACTGAGTCCTATATCAGGAAAATGACAAAATTAATTTATTGACACTAATCGCTAAAACAAAAGAAGAGGCTGATAACCAACATAACAAACTCCTATACCAGCAAATATTTTTACAGTGCCCCCAGAATGCCACAATTACAGTGTTATGGGTATGATTCTGTAAAATGTTGATACTACAGCCCTGTTTGTACTAATAAATTTACTTATAGTAAAGACTTAATTCAGATGATGAAGTGAGAAACGAAATAAATATTTAAAATTTTTATGTTTTCTTAGATTACAAGGAGACAATTCATGATTTTTACTGTTGATGCTGTTACGTATTGTATGACAGTCCATCATTCACTAATGGAGATAACTGCTTGATTCACGCCTTTCGATTCTTAAGTCGTTTTCAATGTCATGTAATTGTAAGTCCCTGGAACAGTTCAGTACCATATCAGTACCAGTGACAGGTGGCAGTTTACCAGGCCTAGAAAATATAATCCCTAATTAGAGGGCTGGCAGAACCGAAAGTTAGAATATGGCAAATACATAATATGCAAAATAATACCAATCAACATATTAATAAAAACAATTATGTAATTTTTCATAACAGTATGAATAGTAATTGGAGTGCATAGAGCTTTTATAGGAATTAATCAATTTACAATGTGGCAGATGAGCCACATTTCACGAGACTTCACAGTCTGTGATAGGCAAGTTCTATAAAGATGCACTTGGAATTCTGTTATGGTTTGATAAACAATATTCGAGTCTTGCTATTTTTTTCCTATTTGATATATTTCTTCCATTGAAGAAAGTTGTTAACTATGAATTTTGGACAGTGTTGCGTGCTGAACCTTATCTCATAGCGTAACCCTACTGAAATCATGTTAATTGAATATTACCTCACAAGGAACCTAAATTTAGTAGAGCAGTAAGAACAATAACAACGAAAAAATTGCCTTTGGAGATTAGAAGATTTCCAATTGCTGTTAAGTATAAAACAATACAGGTACATTAGTTTTGTTACTTGTAGCTGTCTGCATGGCTTAGTAGTCTCATAATCACAGTCATTTGTTCGAATGTTACTAGTAGCAACGTTTTTAATTTTTATTTAAATTACAAATGTATCGTCGAATGCATCTGGTAACTAACAATAACAACATTATTTTTCTATCTTATGTACTCAACATATGAAAATGCTATCAGTTAATTTTTTTAAAAAAAGTTTGAAACATCAAATAGAAAATAAAATACCTTCTTATTTCTAGGTATTCAACAGTATTACTGATATATGTATATAATTTCTTTATTTAATAATAAGACATTTCGAATGTCTGTGCTCAATTTTAATTTATTTTTATATGATCATTAATGAAAAATACAGAATTACTATGCTCATCGAAAATTTTTATTCAATATCCATTAAGGTTCCCTTGCCAGTTCATTATTGTTTGATTTTTTTGTGCAGGTGTTAGCTATAGCTGCTGTGGTTGCTGCAAACTTAATAGCTTTTCTTTTAAATACCACAATTCCCCTTTTCAGCAAGAATGAAACACCAGAAAAGACAGAAGAGGATAGGGGTGACCTGGAAGGCGACCTGGTGGCACTGCTTGAGTCTGCTGACAGCAGTGACGTGACACTCATGGTGGGCGGGGTGCCAGTGGCGGCCCATATGGCAGTGCTGGCAGCACGCAGCCCTGTCTTGGCTGAGAAGCTCAAGGACACCCCAAATGGTACCCTGCAGATGGACGGAGAACCACATAAGGAGCTGGGCGAAGCCCTGCTCTACATGTACAGTGACCAATTGCCACACCCAGAAAGCGTCAGTGACAAGCTCCTAGTGCTGGCCGACAACTATGAGCTTTGTGTTCTAAAGAAATACTGTGAAGAGCAGTTGGCAGACCAAATCTCTGTTAACAACGCAGTGTCCCTGGTTGTGGTCGCAACAAAACACTCCTGCACGGCGCTCAAGAGAGCTTGTGTTGATTTCATCAGGAGTCGAATCTTCGATGTGATGGACACAGCTGGTTGGGAAATGGCATTACGTAATGATCTGGAAATCATGGTGAAGATATGCAAATGTGTGGCTTCAGCAGAAAGGTATAGGTAGTTTTGTTTTTGTGAATAATACTGTAACTATTTCTATATTTTTGTACTTATACACAAGGACTGGTCGAAATAACGTATTAACTTCTGCAAAAATTGAAACACATGGAAAGAATAATGTGACAGAATCCAAGCAGAGAGGGAGTGTAAAACAGTGTACCAACGATAAGTCATTAAAATTACCGAGAAACTGTAGGAGTGCCACGTCCTCCACATCAGTACACCTTTTAAAACACAGAAGTCTAAATTTTTGTGCTTCAGGGAAAAAATAACATCTTTGAACAAGACAGTGGGGGAAGTGAAACTCATTGTCGATGTATTGAACGACAATAAATCTATACACATAGCGTTGATGGTGTGCTGAGAGGCAAACACTCTACTGGCGTACTTAGAAGGAATTAAAGAACAATCTGCTAAGAAGAGTTTGCCAAAGATGCTCGCTTTGCAATGCTCAATGAGTAAACAATTGTACCAGGAATAATTAATTCTTCAATAAAGCTATCATAACCAAACAAAGCTAATGAGTTAGCAATTAAGTAATTTTAACTGATAGTGGTTAAAGTGTGGACAGGTTTGCTAACCAAATGTAGTTGAACTAGAAAAATCTAATTATCAAATTAACTTTAGAGTGATCATCAAATTTCATCTAGCTTAGACCACTCTTAGAGTATCTGTTGCTAATGTTTTTATAGGTGACAAATTTTAATCACTCTGTGGTGGTACATTAGTGACAGTAGATAATGATTACCTGCAACATTTGATTGATTTCAGTACAGAGACTGTTATCATTGTATTTTGAACAAAAATAAATTTTTATATAGGGTAACTTACACTTATCGAGTTGTGTTTCAGTAACATATTCCTGTTAGTTATGTTGAAGCTAAGCAACAATACGAACGTGTTCTATAGGATGAAACCACAAGGAGTTTAGTTAGTTATGAACTATGGTCCCTCTTATCTGAATTTAATCCAAAGTGTCTTAGGCAGAAACTCAGTCAAAATCTTAAATAAATCTGATTAATAATGGCTTGCAAGATGGAAAGAGTGTAAATATGGTTCTGCCCTGTGTGAACTCGAAAACCAGGTCTTAAGCCAAGATGGTTGAGTAAAGACGTGTCAGACGAAATGTAAATGTGAGATCAGCTGCCAGTACACTCACAAGTAAATGAATTAGAAGTTCCTGCCTAGTAACGTGTAGTACCCAATTTCGTTTTGATGACGTAAAATAGCTGGGACACCAGGATGCACGTAAAGGGTTGGGAATCCAAGTTAATTCATGATCTGTTGACAAGCACATACGCATAATAAAGAATGGCCATAAAGACAAACACATCACGGTCAGTGACATTCCACAATTGCTCATTAGGACAGAAATGCGGTAACCTAATCTACTACATAGCGTGTTGCTGCAACGACCTGGTTTGAAAGCAATTGAGCTGTACATTTTCCTGTTCAAACTGCAAGACACCAACAGCGTCTGCAGACGAGTTAAGTTAACATTCATAAATGGGGAGAAACTTGTTGAATTGTTCACTGGGATGAGACGATGTCAGACATGTTTCAAGCATCAGTTCATCACCAACAACAATACCATTTTCTCCCGCCTCACTAGCGCTCCATTGGCAAATGCAATAGATTGTGTCTTTGGTGTGCTTGCGTTCTATCAACGATACTGTAATGGAACATATACCTTTAAACAAACCTGGACAAGTTTTCTGGGTATGTACTAATATATTCCTGGACTCATCAGTCCAGGCTACTATTTCTGTGCTCCAGATGATCAATGGCCACGAGGTTACACCCAGTTTAATTTCTGTGCTCTGTGACGTGTTGTGAGGAAAGGTACACATAAGCAGCACTTTGATCTGTATCACATGACATAAGTATCGTCTGAGTGCTATGAATAGCACATTCTTTAAAAACTCAAGAACTGAATAGGGGCTTGATTTGGTGCATTGTATCCTGTCCACTGATAAAATTCCTGATAGTCTACAGCCACAACTGTCAACAACACCTGGCCATGGAAACTGGCAGCGTCAGTCTTTTGCAAATCGATGTTCTAAAGCAGCATACTTGACATGATGGCAAGTGAAGTACAGTGTGACTGCACCACCGTGGGAGGCGAAATGACGCGTACTATGAGCACCTAACAAACTCATCTGCCTTTTCTATTTCAGTCGCCATTACACCTTCATTCTCCACAGCCCCATCACTGCCACCAACACCCTTTCCATTACATAACCTAACAGCAACAGCTATGCCCACACCATCCATCACCACACCAGCTTCATCTGTATCCGCATCAGCTTCCTCTGTGACAACATTTTCTCATCAACCAGACCACAGTCTGAGTAAGGCAGCATGCTGTTACAAATGTCTTTTTACCTCGCCTATAAAGTTCTTCGAAAATATTTGAAATTAAAATCTATCTGCGAAGCCACTCATAAATAAATAAAGTAAAGCTGTTCTTAACAGCTTGTTTGAGTGCTGCAGTATGTTACTATAAATACTCAGATTAGAGGGAGCATTCCCTTACCATTTTCTGACCGTTGACCTGATTTACTTAGCCAGTTACAAGGGGAAAATGATTTAACTGGATTTCAAAGCATGGTTGATCTTGGCATTTTTCACATTTTCAGAATATAACTAGACATGAAATAAGGGATGAATGACCAATTGAACATTGAAACTCGAACTTTTGGATTTATTGTGGTACATTTATACATTAGGCTATCAAAAGACACAGCACTGACTGATACCTAACTCATACCTTTCAAAAACTCTGTTATCATAAAGACTTCAGTACCCAGATTCAACTCTACCCTGATATCATCATAACCCTTAGTCATCCTGCACCCCTTCTTCCTCATGATCCTCCACCTGTAGTGTCTGAATATCCTTATGGAGGTTGACAGCGCTGTTGATACAAAAGACACTGTAGAGAATGTTGAGTGGGAGCTCCAGTCCTGAATTCCACTTGCAGAAACTCATCAGTAACCAGCTAGAATTCCAGCTCTACTTTCTTTAACCATATTTTCTCAAAGTCTGCATTACAAGTGGTATATCTTGTAATGTGCAGCGCCATTGGCCACTGTAGGCACCATGTATAACATTCATTATCAACAGCCGAAAGACAATATTGTCAACAATGTCTTGTATGGAATAATCATCTAATCCAAGACTATGAGAACTAGCGAACTCGCCCAATGAATCCCAATTCAAATGTAGTACCTTTCTAAAACAGTTTCCGAACCTGAAATCCCCTCCCTATACACCACTTGTAACCTATCCCACCAGACATACAATGATCGGGTGAAACACTACGACCACTGCACACCATCAGATTGAATGTCAGCTGGTGGTGTTTTGGACTCGTGACATGGAGAGGAAAGTACGCAAGCAAAGTAGAGATGAATGGGGAATCATTCTTCCGACGATAAGGGGCTGCAAATCGGAAAATTCAATGAGACTGTGGCAAACAGCAGATTTTTATAATCCAGCTCATGGGAGCGAGCGTCTCGGAAATGGCGAAGCTATTCGGGTGTTCATGCACCAACACTGAACAATGTTTGGCAAGCACAATTGTCTTTAGGGTACACCATTCAGAGCCCGTTGTTAACATACAGCTTCTCAGCAAACGACCATTACGTCTTCACATGCTTGATCTAACGACTTCATCAGTCACGATCACAGTGGGCATGGGACCACAAAAATTCGACAGTAGATCACTGAAAATCTGTCGCCTGGTTGGATGATTGGTGACCTGATATGCGGACATCCAGGCGAATGGCTGTTTGAAACATGCATTCCGCCATGGCCGCTGGTCTATGAAGATGCTGTGAGAAATAGTCACATGGGCTTCTATGGGACTTGTGGTGTCACAAGAGCAGAGTCGTGTTACAGTGGTCTAAAGATCGTGATAGAGAAATCATGCTGATATATTGGAAACGAAGTTCGTCTGATCTGAATGTGATGGAGCATATGTGGGACACAACTGGGTGCCAGCTCCGTTCTCACAAATTGCTGCTTGTAATCAATGGCAACTATGAGTGTTGAGCATAGACGTCTGGTACTAAGAGGAAATATAGCAAGGATGTAAAGAATCTATGCCGCCTAGAAGTGCAGTTGTACTGCATTCCAAGTGTGGAACAATGTGCTGTTAAGCAGATCGTTATAATATTTCGGCCCGTCAGTGTATAAATGTAAGGGAAATGCCTCTTCCAAAAATTCTGACCTGGTCGTGCTCATCCACACCACTGACATACCATTTCAGTCTGACAATTCCCTGGAGTCAATTGCTATCGCTAAAGACATTATCTGATTTGTTATCATTGTCTTTAAAAAAAGGTGCATCCCTGTGAGTGACCACACTCTGTATTTCACCTAAACTCTCCTGCCACATACGCCAAAGTTCTCTCCCAAGGTGCTTTCATGCATCCGCGTAGATACCATTGTTCATTTCCACTGCCGCCATATCTTGATCAATGGACTTTGTTCTACTGCACCCTACATTCACCACAAATACGACCATATACCATTTCATTACTCCATACTTTCCAATGCTCCTCTGGCACTCTATTTTCTCCAACATTCACCACTGACAAATCAACTTCTGCATCCCATTTTTCTCATGATGGTTTCATTCCATCTAGTTGTTTATACATAGCTAATCAGCAAATCTCTGAAGGTATTATGTAAGCAATGAAGAAATGAGTGTGTCAGCCAACATGTTGAATTTCATCAATTCTGTAAAAAATCTCAAATGCCCTTGCTTTGAATCTAAAACCCCCCCTCCACTATTAAAAACAATTAAATTTAGAAATGACAAAAATTAAACTATTCTAATGTTTTAACTTCAAAAATCTCACACTAAATTCCAGGTTTCTTATGATAAATTTAAGATAAAATCAAATAAATCTTCAGAAGAAATATACTAAAATAAAAATGTAAATTTAAGGTAAAATAAAGTAAATCTTTCGAAGAAACATACTAGAATAAAAAATGTAAATTCAATTAATTTTAAAACTAAAATTTAAATTTCTAAAAAGAAAGTTAATATATTAACGAAATTCAATTTCATAATCTTTTTACAATTCTGTATTAAAAATAACTTTATAACTTACCTGTTAGTACTTTTAACACAACTGAGTCAATCTTTTTAACGCATCTGTCAGGCAAGAAATTTTAAATCTGTTATCTACAATTGTTTCTCTTACCACAATTTGTGTCATCAATTTAAAATAAGGAGCTTTATATGTATTATTAATTTTAAGCTCAGATGGTTTACTAAACTGAAATTATTATTCTACTTTGTGAAAAATTGACCCACTTATACAAGGAAAAAGAACAAACAGATCTTAGATGTTTGTAGTCAACATTTTGTCTTGTGAATGTTTTGGTGTCTGGCCATTACATAACCCAAAAACATTTTCACATAGTTTATCATTAAATAAAGCACCCATTTTCATAGTTGTGAGTTACTTACATGGTCTTTAGAGCAGTCAAATTTATGATATAAATAAGGTGATTTATAACAAAATTATATGGATACACTCAACATCTCATTTGAAATGTGAATGTGGTGATAAAATTATTTACTAGTGAAAGCCATGAGGGGAACAGATTGTCTTTGTTTCGTTCACACTTACTAAAAGATTCCTAAACAACTTGTGCGTTATAATTCTACATTATCAAATATATTTTGAGAGGATGATATAAATTTGTGTCATGTTTATTATGAGTTTGAAGGCTGGGATTTTAAATTTGGTTAGTTTAAAGAAATGTGCAGTAGGAATACTGGATTTGGTTTCATTACAGCAAATTCAGCAAGGAAATTTAATGATGTAAAATACTGAAATAAGGGATAAAGATTTCATAAGTTTAAACATTAATCATAATGAAAAATGTGACGCAGTTATATTACTAATAGTGTGTATTAAACCTTTCTCATTATTTTTTCTTAAAAAAATGTTATCAGAATATGACCCAGAGGAAAAGAACGAAATTAGAAAAAAACAGAAGATTGATCTTTACAAATGTGGAAGAAACAACCAAAGACATAATATGAGAATTAGAAAGGAATATCACTGTGTTATTGGGGCAATCAAACAAGTTACATAGAGGTTTGAAGGAGTTGTAGAAAATGTGCTAAAAACAATTGAAGAAAACAGAAAAAAGAAAGGAATATGGTTTCTTATTATCATCTAGGGGATATCAGAGAAATATTAGTGAAACAGATGATAATACATTCATTGGAACAGAAGTACAGAATGTTTTGAGTAAGAAAGAAGAAGTAGCTACAAATATAAAAAAATGACATATAAACGAAGAGATAAATGTGACAAAATTGTAAATATAAGTAAATGAAAGTTAAAATTTATTGTTGTTGTTGTGGTCTTCAGTCTGAAGACACGTTTGATGTGGCTCTCCACATTGCCAAATAACAAGAGCAACCTGCATCCTTCTGGATCTGCTCACAGTATTCCTTGGTCTGCCTCTAAGATTTTCACCCTTCCCACACACTTCCCTCCAATACTAAGCTGGTGATCCCTTAACATCTCAGAATGTGTCGTACCAACTGATCCTTTCTTCTGGTTGCACCACAAATTTATTTTCTCCCCACTTCTGTTCAGAACATCCTCATTAGTTGTTTCACTTTCACACTTGGTTACACTCCATACAAATACTTTTAGAAAAGACTCCCTAACACTTAAATCTATATTTGATGTGAAGAAATATTTCTTCTTGAGAAATGCTTTTCTTGTCATTGACAGTTTACATTTTACATCATCACTACTTCGATCCTCATCATTTATTTTGCTGTCCAAATAATAAAAGTCATCTAGTACTTTAATTGTCTGGTTTCCTAATGTAATTCCCTCAACATCACATTTAATATGAGTACATTCCATAGTTTTGTTTTGATTTTGTTGATGTTCATCTTATATCCTCCTTGCAAGTCACTGTACATTCCATTCAACTGCTATTCCATCTCCTCTGTTAGCTTTGAAACAATTACAATATCATCAGCAAATGTCAAACATTTTATTTCTACTCCCTGTAATAAATACCTACTTCAGATTTTTCTTTGATTTCCTTTACTGCTTGCTCAATTTACAGCTTGAATAACACTGGAGATAGGCTACATCCCTGCCTCACTCCATTCTAAACCACTGTTTCTGATTCGTGCCCCTAAAATCTTATAACAGTCATCTGTTTTCTGTACAATCTGTAAACTGCCTTTTGCTCCCTGTATTTTACCCCTGCTGCCTTCAGTATTTGAAAGAGAGTACTCCAGTCAACATTGTCAAAAGTTTTCCCAAAGACTACAAATGCCACAAATGTGGGTTTTCCTTTCCTTAAGCTATCTTCTAATAAGAGAAGTCGTAGGGTCTGTATTGTTTTATGTGTTCCTACATTTCTTCACCAAGGTTGGGTGCTACCAGCTCTTCCATTCTTCTGTAAAGAATTCTTGTTAATATTTTGCAACCATGACTTCTTAAACCGATAGTTCGGTAATATTCACATGCGGCAGCACCTACTTTGTTTGGAATTGGAATTATTCGCTTGTCCTGTCCCATATGTATTACACACCAGATGGACGAGTTTTGTCATAGCTGCCTCTCCCATGGGTGTAAATAGTTCTGTCATAATGTTGCCTGGTTATACATGTTTCTAAACCATTATGGTTGCCCACTAGAAATTCAAGCTTAACCGTTTTGCACTTCCTATAAATCTCATTTTTTAGAAATTGTATTCGCCTTTCATCCGTGTCATTTGCTGCATTTGATATTTTCTCCTTTCATGAGTTAAATTCAATGTCTCTTGTGTCATCCAAGGATTTCAACCAGCCTTTGTCTTTCTACCTATTTGATCCTCTGCTGCCTTCACTGTTTCATTTCTCGAAGCTTCCCACTCGTCTTCTAGTGTATTCCTTTCTCCTGTCTAATCAATTGCTGCCTAATGCTCCCTCTAAAACACTCAAAAGCTTACAGTTCTTTCAGCTCATCCAGGGTCTGTCTCTTTCATTTTCTATCTTTTTACAATTTCTTCAATGTTAGTCTACTGTTCATAATCTATAAGTTGGGGTCAAAGTCAACATCTTTCTTTGAAAACATCTTACAGTTTAAAATGTGGTTCTGACATCTCTCCTCCATTACATAATCAATATGAAACCTTCTAGTGTCTACATGCCTCTTCCATGCATACAACCTTCTTTCATGATTCTTAAACCAAGTGTTAGCGATGATTGAGTTATGTTAGACAGCTTCCTCTTTCATTCCTTTACCCATTCCATATTAACCTACTATTTCTCATTTTCTTCGTTTTCCTGCCGTTGACTTCCAGTCTCCAGTTAGAATTAAATTTTGTTTTCCCATAACTATCTGGATAATTTCATTTATCACATCATGCAGATCTTCAGTCTCTTTGTCACCAGTGGAGCTAGTTGGCATACGAACTTGCACTATTGTGGTGGGTCTGGACTTTGTGTCTGTCTTCGTTATGATAATGTGTTCACTATTGCCTGTATTCTTGTTTTCTTATTCATTATTAAATATTCTCCTGCATTACCTGTATTTGATTTCGTATTCACAACACTGTATTCACTTGGCTAGAAGTCATGTTCTTCCTACCACCGAATTCCACTGATTCCCACTAGGTCTTATTTCAAACTATCTGTTTCCCTTATTCAGTTTTCTAATCTACATGCCTTCTTAAGGGATGTAACATTCCACAGTCCAATCTCTAGTACGCCTGTTTTGTTTCTGCTGAAGATTATATACTCTTGAGTAGTCCCCACCCAGAGATCCGAATGGGGGACTATTTAACTGCAAAATATTTTATCCAAGAAGCTGCCATCATCATTTAATCATAAATAGATCTGTGTGCTCTTGGGAAGAATTGTATCTGTAGTTTCCCCTTGCTCTTAGCCTCTTCCAGTACAAGCACATCAAGCCTATTTTGCTTGATGTTACAAGGCCAGATCAATCAATCATCCAGATTTGTGTCTCTTTAACTGCTGAAAAGGCTGCTGTCCCTCTTCAGGAACCAAACATTTGTCTGGCCTGTCAACAGGCAATCCTCCATTGTGGTTGTACCTACGGTACAGCTATCTGTATTACTGAGGCATGCAAGCCATCCCGTCAGTGGCAAGGGGGTGGGTAAAGTATATTAACATAAGCAAATATAAAGTCTATGGTTTAAGACTTGATGGAATACTAAACTATATTTTTAATTTACAACCAGAATTGGGTGGAGATGATTAAGAAATTTGTGGAGTAACTTATGAAGCTACAGATAGATTAATGAAGTTATTAACCAGAAAACAAATTGTTATAGATGCAGTGGGTAATAAATTTGATGGTGATAATTTGTCAAAGTATGCAAATGCATTAATATCTTCACTTGTATTATATGGGTCTAAAAGCCCAAATATTCTTAAATCCATTAAGAGTAATAAGTCAAAACACATAGTAAAACCAAAAACTGAAAATTAAATTCAAATAATAGTATACCTACAGGGGATTGACAAAAGGAAAATTAATAAAATAAATCAAGAGAAGATGAATCAAATAAATCAAGGAAGATGAATAATCTGTTGCATCACATTATGCATCAGAGAAAGTAATGAGGTAGAATAGAAATAAGTGAATATATTACGAATTATCATGAGGTGGAAAACTATTCCACAGTGGCACTGGATCAGAGACTGAAATGGCATGGCAAGCTAAGTTCCAGAAATGCTAGCCAATGGTGACAGTCACTGGTGAGTGAGGACTGGAAAGCTGGCAGTGATGTAAAGGTGAGGTGGTATGGTGCACCAAACCCAGGACCTAAGTAAACAAGGTAGGGTGCTTGTATACTGAACAGGTGATGGCTCAGCAGTGTGCAAATGCAAGGTCCACTAGTCTGCAGGCTCTGAATCTGAGATCTCTGCTGGAGACACCCAGAGGCTGGTTGGTGTGATCCTGAGGTGGACGCAGTTGCAGGGCTCTAGCTCATGTTCTGACACCATCAGTTCTAGAAGTAGCACATAGGCCAGCAGCTAGTGAAAGGCAGTGGCTGAATGTATATGACACTAGGTTACACATATCAGGCTGTTGGCTGGCATGGAGTATTTTTTGACAGCAGTAGGACAGTAGACAACATACTGCTAGGTCTTGACTGTGAGGATTTCTGGTAGATATGCCCAGTTTAAATATAAGCAGGCTCCCATCTCTACTGGTGTAGCGGCTGAAGTAGTGTGGTGTGAGGTTAAGGTATGAGGTAATTCAGGTCGCTACTGTGGCAGACTGAGGCCTTGCACATGACATCTCTGCAAAATTATGGCCCTTTCAGTGAAATTTTGCAGTTGGCTAGGTGGCCCAACTCACTACAGGTTGTGAAGTCAGTTCAGAGACATGGTGGCACAACGGTATTGAAGAATATGATAATGGTTTCAGGTGTTATAATTTTTGCATTTATGAATGAAGTAATTTTCTCCTGATTATATTACTCCAAGTCTAAAACATAAAGTAAAGACTATAAGGAAAGAATGAGCAAAAGATGAATTATAGAAATACAATTATGATAGTTACTTACAATATACTTAGAGAAAATCTATAGGAAAGCAGTCTATAAATGATGGTAATTTGCTTATAGCACAATCTATTCCAGTTAGTAGAAATATTCTAGAATATTTTACAAAGAAGAATGAAAAATTTCATGAAGGTGGATTTCTTCCAATGCTGTTTGCAGCATTTAGAGCTTTAGCATCTCTGGCTGATGGAGATACAGCTATTACAACTGCAGTTCATCAGAAGCAAAAAGATGATGCTGAATTACTTGTTGAAAAAACAAAATTTGGAAATGAAGAATAAGAAAAATTAAGGTATTTGATAAAATAATTATAAATTATACACATTCTCAAGCGAATAGAGAAAAATTATTAAAGAAATTAAAAGCTGAGAATGTAAAGATTTTTAGGATTAATAAACTTCTAGGAAAAGCAAGTAAAACTGAATATAGGATAGTTAATTTGGATGCTTCACATCATTTTGAAGCATGTTGGTTTTGTTGTTATAAATAGTAATAAGAAACTTGTTTGGTTTGGACAATACATATCAAAAGTTTTAATTAATTATTTCTGATCAGAGGAATAATATTATAATGACACAGAATTCAAAACATTGATGAATATTTTTGTAAACATTTGAGTACATAAGTTTTAAAATTATTTTCTGATGGTTTCAGATCAAATTAAGTTTTCAAATTAAAGAAGGAATAAAACTTGCTGGCAGACTAAGACTGTGATTTGGACATTGGGTCAAAATTGAGACCTTTGTCTTTCATAGACAAATGCTCTACCAACTGAGCCACTTGAATGTTAGTCACAACCTGCCATCACAGCCTCACTTCTGCCACTACCTCTTCTCCTGCCTTTCAAACTTCACAGAAATTGTCTTGCAAACCTTATATGCTTAGCACTCATGGAAGAAAGCATGTTACAGAGAAAATAGTGTAGCCACAGCTAAGTGATTATTTCCAGAATGAATTTTTTCTCTGCAGCAGAGTGTGCACTCATTTGAAACTTCTTGGCAGACTAATACTGTGAGCTGGACTGAAACTCAGTGGAGGGATGGCTCTGAGCACTATGAGACTTAACATCTGAGGTCATGAGTCCCCTAGAACTTAGAACTACTGAAACCTAACTAACCTAAGGACATCACACACATCCATGCCCGAGGCAGGATTCGAATCTGCAACCGTAGCAGTCGTGCGGTTCCAAACTGAAGTGCTTAGAACCGCTCGGCCACCAAGGCCGGCAGAGGAGGAATATATTGGTATATAAACTGAGCTAGAATTATACTTCATCCTCAATATTTTTCAGAATTTTGATATCTGTCTTTAAGCAATTATAATGATATTTCAAGCTTTCTTCTTTGACATCTAATAACATAGATAATTATAAAATAAAAACCATGTTTATTAAGTAACATTTTAAACTGCCAGAGTAATATCAAACAACATTATTTCATTTCTTTTTTCATTTTTCTCATGAGGTATACGAACTGCATCAGCAAGTGTATCTCTGAATTTTTCTGTTTGTTTATCTTAAATTTTTTTCATATTTAAACTTTTCTTCAGTTTGACTCACATACTTTACACAAACAAAAACGAGTTTCTGTATTGTTATATATTACTTCCTTGCCTGTTTTCATTATTTTATATCAAGAGTAATTACTGATTTCCTGGAACTACCTACTATTAACTATTATTTCATTTGAACCAAATTGTTAGGTGTTTTCATTTAATTTCATATATACTGACACTATCATTTCTGGATTGTCATATTTTAGTGCAATTTAATCAACTTCATATTTTTTTAAAAAATTACACGATATTTCTTAAATGGTCTCAGTTTATCAGAGGAGGAGTTCATTTACCCCCTAAAGTGTTATATATCAAACACAAAACACCATTAATTATCAAAACACTGTTTTGGTTAAAGAAATGATAGAAACTGCAATACGTAACAACAAATTTTATGTCATTTAACTGCACTATCAGATTAAAACTGAAACAACAAACCCAAAAATAACTACAATTTGGCACAAATAACAATTATATTTTAAGTATTTAGTTATTCTTGTTCTTAAAACTTCTAGAACAGAAATACCGCTCATTCCTTTACTTTTGTAAATAATCACTAGATAGCACCAACTGTAATGATTGTTATTATTTTTATGTCTATGCTCTTTGTTACAACCATAAGTAACTACCAGATAACACTTAAGTGTAGAATTATAATAATGTTCCCAAAATGTGGATTTTTATGATTATTGGATTCCTCCTAAGGGGTCAAAAAGGTTTCACAAGAAGAAGAGCGAATTCCAGGTACAGTTAATGTACTTTGACAACCTCTTTTAACCAGAGAAAAAAATTTTCATCCACTCTGCATATTAAAATTTGACTAGCGAAATTTACCATCAAAGATCTGACCAGTGATTCTGTAGCTATTCACTTCATAGGATAAGTGTTTACCCAGCTATCTTATGGAAAACCGAAAGGCGCAATTTTTATTAGACCTCAAGTGCAGCTCACGCTACAATCAAAAGTTCTGGAGAAAGCAATGTCTCTAGAAGAACGTAATACATGGGAATAATTTAGAATGGTGGTGCATGGGTTTTTAGGCAAGAAAGGAACTGAGAATTACTTGGTCCTTAAAGATGCGTTAATTCAAAGCTACAGTGCCCTTGGATGCAGAATGTCAATCAAAATGCGCCACATGAATTCACATCAGTTCGGCCTGATCCAGCGGGGTGCGCAGATCGCTGCTACTGTGCCCTACACCTACTGGGTCGAAGACAACTCGCGAAGACGTTCTGTGCTGTGGCCGCAGCGAAACGCAAATTTTCGGACGTTCTTTCAACAACGAATGCAAATCGTCGTCCCGACTGTGTCACAGGATGGGGAAGAAATCTGCGCAGAAGAAGCGCTACGAGGGGCCATCAGTTCTGCAGCTCACTGAGTCTGCCGACCAGGCCAAGAAGAATCGAGAAGAGGTGTCCTGCGCCAGAATAGTACAGCCGACCTCTCCTCTGTGCGGTGGGTCACATGTGGCCAACTGGCGTGGATGTCCAGTTTTTCAAGCCAAAGCTGGGCCAAAGGCAGCGTGGCAGTGGGGAAGAAGAGGACGACGACGACAATGGCGGGCTAATACCAGCCCAGTACAATAGAGGGACAGCACGGAGACAGCTCTCCCCCCTAACAGCCTGGACAACCACCCAAAGGCAGACGGTCGTGATGCAGCTTCCATCCCTGAGAATAGGAGCAGTGGGGAACTTCGTGCCATCGTGGAGGAAGCCACAGCGGCCCCTTAAAGCCGTCATGGTGACAGAGAGGGATCAACAGCAAGGGCGCAAACTCCGGTGAAGCTCCTGCACCCCTGCGGAACAGCATAAGCGTGCCTGCCCTTGTAACTGCCCCAGGAGCACTTCAGGAGAAGGGCATCAGAAAGACATCCATCTTCACAACGGCAACGGCAGCGACTCTGAAAGCCAAGGGGATGACTAGCGCCAAGCCAGAAGAAAAGAAGGCAGTATATATCGTCCAAGCGCAAGGGAACGGCCTGCACCTCTTCAACGAATCAGCAGCAGGTTCGTTGAGCAAGCAGAACTGCTCGAGCAGCAACTGCAGAAAAAATGCGCCACACAGTAAACAAGAGACGCCGGCCAACAGCGAGCTGCCGGCGTTCTACTCAGCCAGATGCTGCACCAAGTCTCCAACAACACAGCGCAGCAGAGGGTTCAAGCTGTGCACTGGGCTGCAGTACTGGACTTCCCTCACTATGATGACCTATGGTTCTGATATGGTATCGATGCATGATACCCACTACTAACAAAACCTACCCTTGCATGACATGTTGCAGGCAGTAAGAAATCCGCTACATCTCTTACTACTCGACCAAACTATCACAGAGGCTTTTTTCCCTTGGCTCTCGTCTTGGCACATTTTTTCCTCTGCCCTTCAAACCGCCACCTTTCGTTCAATTTTTGATCCAATTTATCTGTAGATGAGCGTTTGTTAATGGTTAATCTTAACCAAATGTAAGCAAACATTGCAGCACCCACATCCTGTAAGCCCTCACTTAGTGAATACTAACCCTTACGCAGACCTTTTGTGTTGACCATCATGCTGGTGTGGGTGTGGATGGGCTCCACACTGTATTGAAAACTAAAAAACCCTTCGATTCTCATACTGATTTAATCAGAATTTGGGAGGTCTGAGTTAAGAACGTGGAACATGTTGAACATTTTCTCCCAGATATGTGGTCTACTGGAAAAATATAGCATAGAAGGTTTAAAATTTTATACATGGCTGGAGAAGGAACCAGGGGATGAAATAGTGACAACATTAACAGATTTAAAGGATATATATATATATATATATATATATATATATATATATATATATATATATATATATATATATATATAAAACAATATAGTTGAAATGGATCAGTAAAATATAAATTTTCACCTCTGTAGTATTAAAAATATATACATCATGCTGGTCATCATTGAGTACTGCCTCACCAATGTACAGTTAATGCATTAGCATAGGATATGTAATGATGGGCTAAGGAAACCTGCTAGTGAGAGAGGGCACTAGTAGTATATGCAAGGAGGGTGCACAATGGTGAATGATGATTATTGTGCTACACTTGCTTAAAAGATAAAAATTAAAATTATGATGTAAGAACTAGATCATACTTTGCTATATGCATAACTAAAATGAACACTATGGCAGCAAATAATTATTTATCGTCAAGAAAAGGTTATTGTGGTGAAATGAAATTATGTAAACTATGAGATGGTCTAAATAATAAACAGTTCAGTAGGACTGGCGTGAAGGACAGGAGGTGATGGGGGAAAAGAGAGGGTGGAGGAAGGGGAAGAAAAAGAAAGTGTAAAGAGGGGACAAGATGGCAAAAACGTGTGTAACTAAAAAATACAACATATCTGAGATATTGCGAATATCAAAACCTCAACAAATGCATTAACATCATACCACACAAGAAACAGAGTACCATCAGCATTATCATGCGAGGAAAATGACATATCCAAGGGACACCTGGAAGATTCAGCCACTTCTCTGTTGTGATGACGAATGTAGAGGTTGAAACTAACTAAAAAATTATATTTTTGAGTTGCACCCATTCATTTAAAACTGATCCATCTTTGACAATGTAACGTTCCTTACACAAAAGTTCTAAGTCTTTTAGTTTGTGTGATGTGTGTTGAAGAAGAAGCAGGTGTTCAGCAGAAGTAAAAGATCTTTGCATCTTAATTTGAACACACACACCATAGAGACTAGAAGACTTTGAACTTTGACGTAAAGAAAGATTACAGGTTTGACCTGTCAGAAGAATTAGTAATTTTAAAACATGTTGTTCATAGAGATGGATCCATTTGAAATGAGGAGGTGCAACTCAAAAACAGAACATAGAAGAGGAGTGGCCCTGTCTTACAGATGGCTATTGGATGTCATTTTCCTCATCTGTTAATGTTGGTGGTACTCTGTTTCTTCTCTGTTATAATGTTTTGATGTACACAATTTGTCAGATAAATTGTATTTTTTAATTACACATGTTTTGCCATCTTACCCTCTCTCCACAACCTTTTCCTCCCCTACCGTCCTTAATTTTCTCCTTATCTCACCCCTCCTTCAGATGCCATACCTTATTGTATTGCTTGTTATTTACACCATCTCACAGTTTATGTAGTTTGATTTGACCTCAATAACCTTTTCATGGTGGTAACTTACTGTTCGTTTCTATTTTGTTAATTTTACATTTGTACACAGTTGGATATGATCTGGTTTGCAAATTCTCAATTTTTATTATCACTCTTTAAGCAAGTTTAGAATAATAACGTTCAGTCAATATTGTACACTCTCCTTGTGTATATTACTAGTGCCTTTTCTCACCAGAAGCTTTCCTTAGCCCGATCATTACACATGAGATGCTAGTGCCTTAACTCTACATTAGTAAGGCACTACACAATGATGTCCAAAATGTTGTGCATATTTTTAATATTTTGGTGGTGAAAATTTACATTTTACAGACGCCTTTCAAATGAACTTTAATGTACCTACACTACACTAAATAATCCAGTAAATTTGAATATTTTTTGTATTTGTAATGAGTTATTATTGTTCCTGTATATGTATAGCTTAAGACATAATCGCTGGTAACCTGTTAGTTTGTTACTAGTTGCCTTCTGAAGAAGATGGTTTTATTAATGTAGAAGCCATCATAAAGGGTTTTAAATAAACCTTCCATTTTGGAACTGATTTGCTGTTTATTAATTTCTTTACATACACCAATAGAAGTATGGTTGGGGATGTATTTGGGTTTAGTGCATGAAATGGAGAGAATGCCACACTAACAAAGTAGCCATTGATGTGCTAATTTTTTATTTGAATCCTCTCCAAACAAAATAGTAGCCTTTTATATATGTCTGTTTATATAATTTGAAATGTTGTGCTTGTAAACATTAATTTTTAAGACCTTTTCTTGTTATTGAACATAATATTTGCTCATGTTAGTGTCTGTAAAAGTGAATATTTTAAATTACTACTAAAACATTGAAATTAAAGAAAAAATAGTTTTATAATCTTCATCATGATGGCACGGACATTTGTAAACAACAAAAAATTAAGAGAAAAATTAACTTGTTTAAATTTTGTTACTTTGAGTTATCCTTATACCAAGAACCTAAATTAATATAAGAAGACTTTTGATATATGAATTCAAAGCTATTCATCAGTGATTTGCTCTAATCAACTCCTTATATATAGAAAAACAGATTTGTATTTTACTGCATTTTATTTAAATAAAGTCATATACTTGGCTATTTACATACTTTTCCTTAAGCATAATTGTACTAAATTCATATTAAAAAGCTAATGAATAATTTTATTTTTTGGTAGAATTTATTAGGTTTCGCTAAATTGCTTCCTTAAATTTACTTCATACTCAGTCTGTTTTTATTAAGACTTTGAAGGATTTAAATTAAAAAAACTTGATTTTCGTAGGTCAATTTTGATTGTTTAACAGAAATACTCAGGTGAATGTCTTAAACATCTGTGGTTATAGCTATAAAGTATGTATATGGGACACAAACCTAATCACTAACTTTACTACCAGAAACAGAGAAGACACTTTAATTTTCTTTATGCCACCATCAAAAAACATTCTTAACACTTCAGTTGCTTATTTAAATATCTCATTCCGCATTTTGTGTAGTCATATGTCTTTCTAACAGTATTTCAAGTCTAACATCTATATTACTAAGATGTACAGAATGTTCACACTTTGTTACAATATTAATTTCATTTACCTCTTCTCCATTACCATGTTCATTTATTTGAAACTGTATCTCTCCTTCTTACAAATCACTATATTTATGTATTGGACATCCAACTTTTTCTTTTGAAAAGAACAAATTTATAGTTTTGAATAAATATTTCTCTTAAATTTGCATAATATACCTCTAAACACATAGCAGTGTAGCTAATAGTTTTGAAAATTCCTTTCATTTTATTTCTTTACACACACCACAAGTTAAAAAACCATTTACAATTTTTTTCCTGGCTTAAGCATTTTTACATTTCTTACAAGCAGCTGTTGCTTTCACTAATTTTCTTCTAAAATTTTTTACACTTTGTTTTCTTTAATGTTCCTAAAAACTGGGAATCGTTTTACATTCTTCATCTATTATATGTGAGTTTTGTTCACTACAATAATATTTAATATATACATTTGCACAGTTCCTAATTTTCTTCCAAATTCCACAACATTCTATGTTTTTTACGTTTATTACATGTTTTTCAGTTGTTACTTTTTATTTCGTTTGGTACATGTTACTTTTTCAGTTTATATCTTTCCCTACATCACCATTTATACATATTTAAAACAATGTTAAACTTCTTTCATAAAGCTTCTTTTGAACTTTCAACGCATTTGTCCAGGTATTGATTTTGTATATTTGTACAAAAATTATTTCTGTATTTATGTAACTTGTAACATACAGTTTTTAAAATGAAAATTAATTAAGTTCATCGAAAAATATTAACATAAATCCTAAACAGACTTTTATCAGTGAAGATTTTGTCATTATATACAAATTCATACATAGTTTCTTGATTTATAAATGATTAAACCCCCCCCCCCAAGAACCGTGGACCTTGCAGTTGGTGGGGATGCTTGCGTGCCTCAATGATACAGATAGCCATACCGTAGGTGCAACCACAACAGATAGGTATCTGTTGAGAGGCCAGACAAACGTGTGGTTCCTGAAGAGGGGCAGCAGGCTTTTCAGTAGTTGCAGGGGCAACAGTCTGAATAAACTGCAAAAAGATGGGAATTTAAGGAGATGGGACCTGGACAAACTGACTAAACCAGAAGTTGTACAGAGTTTCAGGGAGAGCATAAGGGAACAATTGACAGGAATGGGGGAAAGAAATACAGTAGAAGAAGAATGGGTAGCTTTGAGGAATGAAATAGTGAAGGCAGGAGAGGATCAAGTAGGTAAAAAGACGAGAGCTAGTAGAAATCCTTGGGTATCAGAAGAGATACTGAATTTAATTGATGAAAGGAGAAAATAGAAAAATGCAGTAAATGAAGCAGGCAAAAAGGAATACAAACGTCTCAAAAATGAGATCGACAGGAAGTGCAAAATGACTAAGCAGGGATGGCTAGAGGACAAATGTAAGGATGTAGAGGCTTATCTCACTAGGGGTAAGATAGATACTGCCTACAGGAAAATTAAAGATACCTTTGGAGAAAAGAGAACCACTTGTGTGAATATCAAGAGCTCAGGTGGAAACCCAGTTCTAAGCAATGAAGGGAAAGCAGAAAGGTGGAAATAGTATATAGAGTGTCTATACAGGGGCGATAATCTTGAGGACTGTATTATGGACATGGAAGATGAGGTAGATGAAGATGAAATGGGAGATACAATACTGCGTGAAGAGTTTGACAGAGCACTGAAAGACCTAAGTCAAAACAAGGCCCCGGGAGTAGACAACATTCCAACAGAACTAATGACAGCCTTGGGAGAGCAAGTCCTGACAAAACTCTCCCATCTGGTGAGCAAGATGTATGAGACAGGCGAAATACCCTCAGACTTCAAGAAGAATATAATTCAAATGCCAAAAAAAGCAGGTGTTGACAGATGTGAAAATTACTGAACTATCAGTTTAATAAGTCACAGCTGCAAAATACAAACGCGAATTCTTTACAGACAAATGGAAAAACGTAGAAGCCAACCTCAGGGAAGATCAGTTTGGATTCCGTAGAACTGTTGGAACATGTGAGGCAATACTGACCCTACGACGTATCTTAGAAGAAAGATTAAGGAAAGGCAAACCTACGTTTCTAGAATTTGTGGACTTAGAGAAAGCTTTTGACAATGTTGACTGGAATACTCTCTTTCAAATTCTGAAGGTAGCAGGGGTAAAATACAGGGAGCGAAAGGCTATTTACAATTTGTACAGAAACCAGATGGCAGTTATAAGAGTCGAGGGACATGAAAGGCAAGCAGTGGTTGGGAAGGGAGAGAGAGAGGATTGTAGCCTCTGCCCTTGTTATTCAATCTGTATATTGAGCAAGCAGTGAGGGAAACAAAAGAAAAGTTCGGAGTAGGTATTAAAATCCATGGAGAAGAAATAAAAACTTTGAGGTTCACTGATGACATTCTAATTCTATCAGAGACAGCAAAGGACTTGGAAGAGCTGTTGAACGGAATGGACAGTGTCTTGAAAGGAGTGTATAAGATGAACATCAACAAAAGCAAAACGAGGATAATGGAATGTAGGCAAATTAATTCGGGTGATGCTGAGGGAATTAGATTAGGAAATGAGAAACTGAAGGTAGTAAAAGAATTTTGCTATTTGGGGAGCAAAATAACCGATGATGGTCGTAGTAGAGAGGACATAAAATGTAGACTGGCAATGGCAAGGAGAGCGTTTCTGAAGAAGAGAAATTAGTTAATGTCGAATATAGATTTAAGTATGAGGAAGTCGTTTCTGAAAGTATTTGTATGGAGTGTAGCCATGTATGGAAGTGAAACATGGGCGATAAATAGTTTAGACAAGAAGAGAATAGAAGCTTTCGAAATGTGGTGCTACAGAAGAATGCTGAAGATTAGATGGGTAAATCACATAACTAATGAGGAGGTATTGAATAGAATTGGGGAGGAGTTTGTGGCACAACTTGACAATAAGAAGGGACTGGTTTGTAGGATATGTTCTGAGGCATCCAGGGATCACCAATTTAGTACTGGAGGGCAGCGTGGAGGGTAAAAATCGTAGAGGGAGACCAAGAGATGAATACACTTAGCAGATTCAGAAGGGTGTCAGCTGCAGTAGGTACAGGGAGATGAAGCTTGCACAGGATAGAGTAGCATGGAGAGCTGAATCAAACCAGTCTCAGGACTGAAGACCACCACCACCACAACAACAACAACAACAAAAACAAAAACAATTTCTTTTTAAAATATTAATGTTTTTGCTTAATTATATTTTAGCGATAAAATATTGTCATACTCTGAGAATAAATTCACATATAATTTTAACTTTAATTTTATTACTTTATGTTGAATAAACTATATATAAACGAAAGAGTAGTCTTTGTACAATCTTTTATCCCAATGAACAGGTGAAGAACAACTTATGACACCTATATCAAGTATAATGAACATCAATAGTTTGATAATAGATAAGCTAACACAATTCGCTGAAGAGAAGGAAAATTTTTAGCAAAATGAAAATGGTGATTCAGTTATTAATGTTGAGAAGTCAGTAAGCCTCACCATGACATTTTAAGGAATCGAACTGCCATGTGGAAAGCAGCTGCCAATATGTGAGTGGAAACAAAATATTTTAGCAGGAAGAGGAAAGGTGATTTAATTAATGGTGAGACATCACAGGTTGGAAATCATGCGTAAAGTTTGTTGTAAATTGCTAATGTCTCTCATTCTCAACTACTGGATGAAAATCGTCTGGGATATTTTCGAGTCATGAGTTATGCTGCCTCAACACATATCCATGGTTTCTAATTTTAACACATGTCTTTTAATATTAAACTTTTAATAGAAGTTTATACCTCTTAATGATGTTATTATTTAATTATAAGTATTTAAATTACGTCAGTAATTATGTATAATATCGAAAATCACTTTGTTCATGTTGAAAGGTGTGAGGCATTCAACCTGCAACTGGGATTATACACTGCATACGATTGTAGCGATTTGTAACATAGATTGAGAAATGGAAATGGAATGAGAATGAAGGAGAAGGAATAAATATTTATGAGGGAGAATAATAGAGAATGTTGAAGTTTTACGATTTCTAACTGTAGATATATGAGGAGGGCATAAACCTGAAGAAAAAGAACCAAGAAACATATTTCTGTTCAAAGGTATAATTTCGAACTACCTGAATAAAGAGTGATGAACACTGAGAAAATTGGAGAGTGCTTTTCAGAACAGGCTTCAAAGTGTTAATACACAATATCTAGGGATCCAATAGGTTCCGCAACTTTCATAAAACTACTGTATGTAGAATAATTAGGGTCTATTTAGAGACTCACAATAGATGACAAGTTGAAATAAATGTACACTGTAACTTAAGGTTGCCTAATAATAATCACATGCAAGAAATGAACTTAAAGTCATCGAATGATAGAGTTTAGTACTCACAAAAGTTGTATATTCAAAGTTCCTATAAGAATGCTAAAAGAGAAGTACCAAGTAGATTAACTGAATGTCATACAAGATGGATGAAAATCTAAACTCATTTCATTGTGCAATTAAAACATATATCCAACTGATATTTCAATAACTGAATAAAAAGTTGGTATGTGAATTATTGTATATTTATTTGTTAAAGATTTTATGTGTACACTCTAAAAATTGCTAATAAAAGGAAATAGAAAGATATTTTTATACTAAAAATTCCACAACAAAAATCGTAATGGTATGCATTAAGTTATGTTGTATAATGAAGGAAAAATATGAAAATTGCAGATTGTTCTAAGAATAAACTAGGTATAACAGATAACATTTAAAAATTATTAATATAAAATTAAGGTACCTTTCACAATTTAATTAGATTTCGAAAATTCGTTGCAGAACATAGATACTTGTAAACCAAATCCGTACTAAAACATAAAACAAAAAAAAAACAAAAAACAGCATGAAACATCTGAAGCTGCTGTCATTGGATTTAATATACTAATTGTTTTTGTAAGAATCCAGTTATATGTAGAGTAGATAAGCAGCAAAAAAGTTTATATAAATGACAAAAAGGAAGAAGAACGAATTTGGGAAATATACACAAATACTCTAAAAACTGAATCATTAACAAGAGAACAAAATATATTGTGTACTAAAACAAAGTTTTGTCATACACAAGAACGTTTGAATGAAATGCTTTGTTCTTTATTGAACTGAAGAAAAAATGCATGACAAAATTGTAGTTTTCAAGAAGTTCATAACAAAATTGGCGGGTTTCAAGGAAAGTTTAAAGAATAATGAAGTTTAACTGAGAAATTTATACAGAATGGCAGAAGGTACAATCAGAAAGCTAGTGATACATATCACCCAACTGTTAATCAACAAGGTGCAGTATATGGTTATTTAATCTGATCCATCAATTATCAGACTTTGTACCCAAATAGCTATACAATCTTTAAGATTAAGTAGCATATAATAAGTACAAAATTTTTTAAATGCAATTAATTTTGCGAAGTATACAATTAAAAATAAAATTTATATCTAAATAAAATATTTGGCTTCATCATTATTTAAATTGTCATTATAATTTATAATGATAAAATGAGAAATAGGAATACATTCCTTCCAGGAGATAGACCAAGTCTATTATTATAAAATGAGTGTATTCTTATGATTACATTTGTAACTGGAAAAGATTAGAACTTCCATCTGAAGTGAATTCTATACTAAACTAAATGAATATTGTGTAAGTGAGGATGATTTTGAATACAGTAAATTAGTTAGTGAAAAACGAACATAAGGAAATTAGGAGAAAAATTATTTTATGGTATTAGCTCATGTATTTAAAAACATTGGGAAATCACTTATAAAATTGTAAGACTAAAATTGAGCTTAGTACTGCACACTACCTGTATTAAGGTATCAAAGAGTACAAACAAAATCAAAGAGTACAACAAAAACCATCCAAGAGTGCCCCAGAGAGCATCGCAGCGTGCCCCAGAGTGCTAAAACACCAAGAAGAATCGCTTCTCGGCTTTTGGCAAGATCAATGTGTAGGTGAATTTAATAGATAAAACCACCCACCTCCCCAGGAGTCGGAACTCCTGCTAAAATAATTAACAATATGATAATAATATAAGTAATCAATAAGAACGCTGCATGGCTGTGTAAAACACGCAGTTGCCTCGTGTTAAAACATATGCAGCAGCCTCATTATATAAATGAACTAGAAAGTGTACAAACAAGCAGTAGCTGCATGCATGTACTGATAAGAGCTGCGCCATATGTCACACTTCCTGCAGATAATTAAAGCTCGCTGGGCGCGGCAGGAAGTAGCACGCTGATAAACTGCAATGGCGGCACCGGAAGAGGTCTTTTCCAACGGATCGTGCTTAGTTAGAACTATAGCGCGATCCTGCGGCGGCCTCGTGCTGCGGCTACGTCCCGTTCAAGGTCACCCGCCAATATGGCGGCCCACACAGCCATGTTGTTGGGGTCTTCAGTCCTGAGACTGGTTTGATGCAGCTCTTGATGCTACTCTATCCTGTGCTAGCTTCTTCATCTCCCAGTACCTACTGCAATCTACATCCTTCTGAATCTGCTTAGTGTATTCATCTCTTGGTGTCCCTCTACGATTTTTACCCTCCACGCTGCCCTCCAATGCTAAATTTGTGATCCCCTGATGCCTCAAAACATGTCCTACCAACCGGTACCTTCTTCTTGTCAAGTTGTGCCACAAACTCCTCTTCTCCCCAATTCTATTCAATACCTCCTCATCAGTTATGTGATCTACCCATCTAATCTTCAGCATTCTTCTGTAGCACCACATTTCGAAAGCTTCTATCGATGTCTTTATTTATGTTTTGATGGTTCAAAATGTAATTAGATAGGATTATCAGAATGTTGTAAGAGATTTATAAAAGGAATTATTAGATTTAACTGTTGTGCTAAAAATAAAGCATAAAATTATTTAATGTATTTATATGCTGATAATATATGTGGATGTGTACTCTCTCAGTTTCTTGCAGATGCAGGATTCAGTTGACTGTATTATCCTTAATTTGATTTCATATTTTTGATACGATTGATGATGATTGAGAACACAATCAAAATAGGAAATAGATGTAGAAAATCCTAAAGAATTACATGATGAGTATAAAGATCTTCCCTGTGCTCCATAGAATAGAATAATACCTAAAACAAATTAATCTGAACTGCTGAGATGACTGTGTAATATAGCTAAATATGAGTACACTATAGACATTTAAAACAAAATTTAAAACTAGGATGCAAATTAAAAAGAATGCATGGAACACTCAAACATAATCCGTCAGATTGTTTGAGAAAGAATGTTGATCTGTATACAGAAATCAGAACAAAGTCTGCCAATGATTTTGAGAAACATATTTACTAACTAATGAATAATTCAATGTTTGAAAATTGTGGATATTAGTATCAAAACGTGTTTCACATGATAATAAATTTGTTAAAGTATCACCTAAAACAAATTTAAAGAATAAAATGATATTTAAAGAAAACCAGTAGCAATAAACATGCAGGGAAACTAAATAAAATTTAACAAAGCAGTTTATGAAGTAATGAGTATTTTAGATTTATAAACTCCACTATAATTTCAATATAATATCCTGAAATGAATTATACAAATCATAATTATTTTACCACAATAAGATTGATACATTTACAATAAAAAACTGAAGATTTATGCAAAGATAAGGAGCTTATGACAGACAAAATTGCTAACAACAATTATCTAAAAGTCATATGTCATAAGTAAACAAGAGTTATAACAAACATGAATGCAATCATATAATTATGGTATAACCTGTAATTTTAAGAGCAAAGATATGTGTATATAAAATTAAGGAAGAAGCAAACAAGAAAACAAAATCTGGAGAAATGTGATATAACAATACAATATTATTACATGATTATATATATCATTTATCCAAAAATAAAGATCAGTGTAGAACTACAAACATTTAAGAAGTGAAAAACTTCAATATATACTGTAGAAGTAAAAGCAACTCATATTCTGCATGATTATAAATGAGTTTTAAAACTTCCATTTTTAGAAAAAATACACACATTACCATGTTCATACTAAAATTAACCCCTTATGTTTTTAGGTATGTTATTCATATATAATTTCATACCTCTCTGTGTAAATCATTTTCATCACGGTAATAGATTTGTGATCTTAACAGCCTAACAGCTGATATACTATTTAGGTACAATTAATAGTTACAACTCATAAAGCTCTAAAAATATTTTAGATTTGATATCAGTCTTTCTCATAATCATCTTAAATTTTTCTTTGCCTTTATGCAAATTAGATATTAGTTAATTTATGCTGTATGTAAGCAGTTTTCAATGTATGACAGAAAAAATTAAAATGATCTTAAAATTATTATAAGGAATTTAAAGACAGTTAATCAACTGGAACACTTAAATATTATTTAATGCAAGTGAGACTAAGGAATAATTTTAGCAAACCAGGAAAGTTCAACAAAAAGTTTCATATATATTGCTTATATAAAATGAGATAATCTTAGATTCAGCTTAAAGAATCTATACTTATAATGAAAATATATTGTGTCTTGTTTGAGAATCAGTTACACATGTGAAGATTTTGATAGGTGAACACTTCCTTCTACAATAGGGAACCTTATTTTGGATATTTATTTCAATAATAAAAATGAATGTATGAAGATTTAGTTGCTCAAGTTTTTTTTAATTTTTGTTATATAAATTGATCAATTGACCACAAAACTGCAAAATATATGACACTTTATTTAAGTCTCTGGGCTTAAGATTAATGAGAAATATAATGTTTATGAGAATCAAATCATTGATAAAATTTGGTGGAAAATTAATTATATTTTATGTGATAATTTTCGAATTTGCTTACAACAGAGGTAGGTTAAAAAGACTGACAAAGATACTTTGACATCACAAAATCATAATCCTATTTTCTTAACAAACAAACATAGAATGAATGTGAGGAATAAAACATCTACATATGAAATCGAATTTTCTTAGTGTGTTAGTTTTCATTTTTGAAGTTTACATTTTTCTCTACAAGGTAATTTTCTTTTTGAGACTTCTTTAAACTTGCATTTTTTGTTTTAGTGTATTTCCTCTAAAGATTTATCACATTTTACCGTAAATATAACATGACAATACTGAAATTCAGCATGAAAATGTGAAAAACGAAATTTTCTTCATCTGTAAGTTTAATTTGGTACAAAAGGATGATATTTAGATACAAAATAAGTGAGTTAGACCCTTCTTAGAAGTTATATGTCAATATATGTACGTTAAAAGTTTCGGAGGTATACTTTCATATTACAAGAGAGGTGAAGTCATTACCAATGAAGGCAAGCAAATGGAAGACTGGGATGAACAGTACTTCAAGTGGTATGCTGCTGAGAATAAAGTTAGCAGAGATGTCCTGATGCCATCAAACAAATGCCACTTATGGAGGGAGCCAATGTAATGCCTACTATGGGATAACTCTTTAGAGCAATACATCACCTGGACTAATAGAAAGGCTCCAAGTGAGGATAGGAACCCTGCAGAGGTTATTAAGCATAATAAGTCAGTGCTTCTGAGACATCTACACCCACTTCTCACAAAAAGCAGCAGGGAAGAAGGTTATATCCCACTGGGTATGTGTAATTCGAAGATTGTTACTTTGAATTAAGAGAAATGGGACCGAAGTGACAACAGCAATGCTGAGGTAATGCACTGCTAAGTGTAGCTGGGAAAGCATATGCAAAAGTCATCCTAATGCGATTATAAATCCTAGATGCCAGGATCTACCCATAATCTCAATGGGTTTTAGACCTGGCCCATCAACCACGGATATGATCTTCTGTCTAAGACAATTGCAAGAGTAGTGCCATGAGCAACAGAGGCCACTTTATATTGCTCTTACTGAAGTTGTTAAACCTTCTGATTTAGTTGGCAGAAATGAGCTCTTCAGATTCCTGCAGAAGATTGGATGCCCACCTAAACTACTATAAATAACTGCCTCTTTACGTTAAAACACACAAGCAACAGGCTTTTTCAACGATAAAACACCAGAAGCATTCCCTGTTGATAGCAGTCTAAGGCTGGGGTGTGTGTTGGCTCCTACTCTATTTGGGATTTTGTTTTCCATTCTGCTGAGACATGCCTTTGAAGACTGTGAGGAGGGAGTGTATTTTCACACTAGTTCTGGTGGAAATCTTTTCAGCATAGCCTGCCTCAAGGCCAAGACCAAAATAAACGCAATTGTTATTCGTGAGTTGCTGCTTGCAGACGATGCATCTCTGGTAGCAAGCACAGAAGATGAGCTGCAGTATCTAATTAACAAGTTATCACATGCATGTTAAAAATTTGGTCTTACCATCAACCTCCACAAAACTAAGGTCATGGCACAGGCACCACCAGACTTCCATCTACCAGAATTGATGACAGTTCTCTCCAAATAGTTTATGACCTTATGTACTCGGGATCTACAATATGTAGTAACTTCGATGTGAACCCTGAGATTAATAACAGAATTGCAAAATCATCGTCTATCATGGCTAGACTGAAAACTGGGGTATGGAACAATGGGCTCCCCACAATAAAAACTTATTACAAGCATATGATGCTTGTATTACCAGCGCCCTTCTCTAGAGCTGTGAGACATGGACAACTCCTGCTAAACAAGAATCTCGGCTGAACAGCTTTCATGTCCACTCAATCCAGACAATGCTTTAGATCTCTTTGTGGGACAGAGTACTCAACACTGAAGTCCTATAGCTCGTAAGCACAACCAGCATTCATGTACTCCTGAGCCACTGAAGTCTAAGATGGTGGGTAAATTTCAGGCACTTGGACTCTGTGCAGAGAAGTTGAGGGGGGTGTGATGCCAGCGGGAAGACAGTATCTTCGCTTCAAGGATGTTTACAAGAGAAACCTGACCAATGTCAGTGTTAATTCAAGTCACTAGGAAAGTACTGCTGATGACCCTATTAAGTGGTGATAACTGTGGGAAATGCGATGAAGCTTGTAGAGGAAGAACGCACACAAAAACAAATCAGGAAAACGGAAAGGGAGAGCGGCTTTTGTTCGAAGTGCCTCACATTTCACTTGCTCAAACTGCAGTAAGGACTGCCACTCTCATGAGGGACTTTTAAACCATAGTGGATGTTGCACGCTCTGAACGAAATATGTTACACCATCGTCCTTCGAGGATGGCGGATACAAAGGAAAGGGACACACTTGCTGAGATCTTGCTGTGTATGATGAAATCAAAATGAAACACCACTTTTCTATACATGACAGAAGTAAGTTAGAAATTGTGATACACATAGCAGGACGACAAAACACTAATGTTTGTCTCAACTGCAATACCAAAAGTAAGCGTGTTTGCCTGCCTCGAAACTGCTCCTTCATGTCTCAATTTGACGTACGAGCATATGATTACAGCTGGTAATACTGTCACTAATTGTCACTACAATCGTCCATTCAGTGTGAAATTTAAGCGCTCTCTTTCTTCAAGTGCGTCGTACTTCATCTTACACCTACCATTCACACAATCAATAGTCAAGCTACCATAGATGTATTTGCACGAAATCGCCAAACAGAGTGACTCGTATCTCTCAAGTATCTGCGCCTACGATGTCCGATCATGACATAATTTTCATGAAGTATTCGATAGAAACCACAAATGGTTGCTTACTGGGTCTTAATTTATGTGTACTTGAAATTGAGGAGCAAGAAATAGGCTGCAGGATGTCTTCTGTTCGTTTCTCGGACATTAACGAAAACCTTCACGATTTTATTGACAAATGGACAAATGTACTCCACTATATGACAAATATGCCAGAATCTCAGAGATGCATCACATCGGCATACAAACTACGTCCCACGCCAGAAAATTGTATTACTTACAAGCAGAAGTGGAACAGTCAATCTGTGAGAAATGCAGAACTCAGGTATGCCCACATACTCGTATTAATCGACAACAGAAACAGATCAGCTGTCTTGTGAAAAAAACCTGCGTGGTCTTGGTACAGGCGAAGTAAAAGCTGCAGTGCATCCCATTGTCCCAGCTTGTGAACTCACCTGGTACGTCACATTAGCAACAACCACAATTGAAACACAAACGAAACATAGACTCATTGTTACTTCATGGCGGTAAACGACTCTAGCCACGAAAAGTTCTATTGAAAGCATGTTACTTGCAACACCGTCAAAAAAGCCATCATGCCTAATAGATTAGCATCTACCGGATACAATGATATCACAGTCCACATGCGCCCACTGTAAGATGTATCTTCAACCAATCCTTAACCACCAGTGTTTCCTCTGGGGCCTAGAAACAGGGACCAATAATTCCATTACCTAAAAGGACATTGCCACAGCACCCTATGATTACCGACCTATTTTCCTTCTTCCTTCACTGTCCAAAGCCTTAGAACTTGTAGTCTACGACCAGTTAACAAACCACCTAACTACAAACATCCTACTAGAAGAATACAATCAGGCTTCTGTGAATATAACGGCCCAACATCTGCCTTAATAAAGGCAACAGATGACATGAAGCTTTCTGTGGACGCACAGAGGCAACTATCATGCGCTTCTCAGACTTCAGGAAAGACTTTGAAAGTGTCGACTATGACATTTTACTCGCCAAACTTTGCAGCCTACATTTCTCACCAAGTGCAGTGCAATGATTTTGCTCATACCTGACGTCTCACCAGCAGTGCGTCATGTCCGACACAGTAAAATCACAATGGAGGTGGGTGGTAACAGGTTTTTGTTTTTTATCCTATATTCTTTTCATTGTGTGTAGATGATGCGTAATCAGTTTCATCTCATTGCAAATACCACATGTACAGTGATGATTTCCAGTTGTATCTAAGTACAATACCAATAAATCTGAAGAAAGCTATCGAGAATCTTAATACCTTTATGCACTATAAAAATGGACGCAGGATACAAGGTTATAGCTCAACCCATCCAAACTCCAAGCGGTATTGTTTGGTCATTATAGGCTCATTAGCCTAAAATGTCGGGAATCCCTACTATCTTTAACCCTAAATGGGACGAATATCAACTTCTCTCCTTCACCAAAGACTCTAGGAGTGATAATAGATGAAAATCTAAATTGGAATGAGCACATAACTT
This sequence comes from Schistocerca nitens, assembly GCF_023898315.1. Lineage (NCBI taxonomy): Eukaryota > Metazoa > Arthropoda > Insecta > Orthoptera > Acrididae > Schistocerca > Schistocerca nitens. The sequence continues at coordinate 600,509,461 of NC_064619.1, read as the reverse complement.
CAGTGTGCAAGAAGGCATCAGCATCTTCATATATCCTATAAAAATATAGAAAGCTCTTCCTCTTGACTTCAAAAAGAAGTTCGTACAAACACTTGTTGTTGTTGTGGTCTTGAGTCCGGAGACTTGTTTGATGCACCTCTCCTTGCTACCTTATCTGTGCAAGCTGCTTCATCTCCAAGTACCTACTGCAGCCTACATCCTCCTGAATCTGCTTAGTATATTCTTCTCTTGGTCTCCCTCATCGATTTTTACCTTCCACGCTGCTCTCCAATACTAAATTGGTGATCCCTTGATGCCTCAGTACATGTACTATCAACCGATCCCTTCTTCTAGTCGAGTTGTGCCACAAATTCCTCTTCTCCCCAATTCTATTCAGTACCTCCTCATGAGTTATGTGATCTACCCATCTGATCTTCAGCATTCTTCTGTAGCACCACGTTTCGAAAGCTTCTATTCTCTTCTTGTCTAAACTATTTATCGCCAATGTTTCACTTCCATACATGGCTACACTCCCTTACATGCATTTCCATTTATTGATTACAGTGATGTTATCATGCAAGGTCTTTCTCAAGAAAGCTCATGGTGTCTGGAACTGGTTATGTGTGTTAGTTGTTTCTGTGAAGCTCAATTGTTTGATCACCTTTGATAATCGTATGTACAGTTATCCTGGTTTCGTGCAGACATGCTCAGAGATTTCAGTACCCTCTGTCTTCTCTACTGTCTTATCAAGCAACAATAAGGATCACCATTGTCCCTGTGTGTACACGTTGCACTTATTTGTCCCTTTTTCCAACTTGATCTTCATTTTCCAGTAGTCTTAACTGATACTGTCTCCTTAAATTTCTTTTCCTCAGAACTTGCTATATCAGAAAACATCTATTTTCTACACTGAAAGTCTTATTATATCTGTCACAATCTTTTGTGTTATTAGTCATTATTGTTATTATTATTATCATTATTATCACTATTGTCACTATTAGTGGCAGCAGCTGCAGAGATACAGGTACTGCCAACATCAACTCTATTAATTCATAGTCAGTATAATTTACTCACACTGCCACTTCAGACACTCAAATCATTTTAATACTAGTCATTGTTATTTCTTAGATAACTATGGGGTAAAAAAGGTACTGTATGTGTGAAACGTGGTCTGATGTAAGAGAGGGCCTGATGGACCTGATCAGGTCAGGTTAGGTACTTGAATAAAAATGGATTAACATGACATACATAAACTTTACCACCAGTTGGGTGCAGGAAAGTATAAAAGGTTTTTGGATTGCAGAAGTGACTCTCAGAATTCACTGCAGTGTGAAGCCTTCCTGTGCTGCTGTCAGAACCTCGTAGCATGGAGTCAAAGGAAGACCTTTGTATGTCCTAAGGAAATGACTGGCCTTGCAGTTAGTGTGTTGAGTTCACCAACTATCGGCAATGTTTGCTTTGGAACTTTGAAGAGCATATCCCACTCATGTTTTTGAGGAGTATGTTAGAACATACAGACCAGAGGCATTGTGGCATCTGTCAGTCGCCTGAGAAGGTCTGCATGTGGTGGGTATTGTCATGTTGAAATATGGCATGAGGAGATTCCAGACAGAGGAGCGTCACTTTGAGCTTTGAAAGTTCCTGATGTAGCAATTGCTATTCAGAATGCCGTCAATATTTAGGAACGAAGACGAGACGTTATACTCAATGGTGTTTTTCTCCTATGCCCCACAGTACTATATGATACTAGACTTGACAGAAAGACACCATAGTGGCAGGGTAAGTGGGAATGATATGAAGAATGTTTAGGAATAATTAATATGAGGTGACTGTTTATATCCCATCATGACTGGAATAGAGGTGGGTGCAGACGTCAGTGTTTGTTAAAGCTGTGGGAAGATACATAGTTGATTATGTCACAACCTGCAGTGAGAAGACGACAGAAGGGTCACACAGTGACACAAAAGAAGATGCAGTTGACTGGGATGACAAAAGACGAGAGGGCAGACTACGCTAACATGTGACAATGTTAGAGTTGTAAAACTACCATAGGCTACTGTAGAGTTTCATAAGTAAGCATGGACTTCGGTAGTTTTCCTAGTAGCCTTAGTCAGCTAAGATCGTAAGAGTGTTACCTGTGCATTAGGTGTATTGCATACCTATCGGGCGTTACCTCATTTGGAGCGCTTTTCGCATGTGATCTGTGTCTAGCTAATTCTCCTAGAAACCCGAAGTGATGGACCATCTATAAACTGAATGAAGATGTACGCAAGTAAACGGCCACATAATTTACGGAACACTTTTGTTCTGCGTAGTTGTCTTCATGTCTGTTACTTAAAACTAAATACTATGTTTAGCAAAATTGAAACTGCCACATGTTAATTCATGTTTTATTCAATAACTGTTGATTACTAATGTGGAACAGAGGAATGTTATAGTAAAAATAAAAGAAACAACACAGATTTATCACAGAGCGCCAGAAGGCGTAATTCTTTCAAAAAAGTAAACCTTAAAAAAATCAAAACAAACCATTTCAGACGTTGCTTTAATACTTTGTCGAGCTTTTATAAGATATGTTTGTGTGATCTATAAACAACCTTCTCACTTATCAATAATAACAGAAAACGCTGATGAAAGTACTATTGAGTACAAAATAACGACAGTTATGTAGATTTCTTATGCTTATCTGCTTTATTTTTGGGCCATCAGTCGATTGACTTGTTTGATGTGACATGCCACTACTTTTCATTGGTTACTCAGTCTTTTTCTCATGGTCATCTTTTCCTTAGCAGTCCCCTCTCACAGATGCGAATGAGGGACTAATACTTGCCAAAGGAGAGATCAAATACTGGTTCTGTAAATTTCCGTAATAGTGTCTTGCCAGAAGAACGTCGTATTCCGTCCAGAGATTCCAGTCTGAGTTCACGAAGCTTCTCTATAATAATTGTGTGCTGATCAACCTACGATGACAAATCTAGTGACACGCATCGGAATTGCTCCGATGTCTTCCCTTAATCTGCCTCGTGGGGATCCCAAACATTCGAACAGTGCTCAAGAATATGTCGTACTAGCTTCCTATACGCCGTTGTGGGGAAGGCTAACAAAAGACCGCGTTATATTGCCAGGATACTTAGAAAATGCAACAGACCTACTAAGGAGACTGCCTACACTACGTTGTCCATCCTCTTTTAGAATACTGCTGCGCGGTGTGGGATCCTTACCAGGTAGGACTGACGGAGTACATCGAAAAAGTTCAAATAAAATCAACACTTTTGTATTATCTTGAAATATGGGAGAGAGTGTCACGGAAATGATACAGGATTTGTGCTGGAAATCATTAAAAGAAAGACATTTTTCATTGCGACGGAATCTTCTCACGAAATTCCAATCACCAACTTTCTCCTCCAAATGCAACAATATTTTGTTGACACCGACCTACATAAGGCGGAACGATCACCACGATAAAATAAGGGAAATAACAGCTCGTACGGAAAGATATAGGTGTTCATTCTTTCCGCCCGCTATACGATATTGGAATAATAGAGAATTGTGAAGGTGGTTCGATGAACCCTCTGCCACGCACTTAAATGTGATTTGCTGAGTATCCATGTAGATGTAGATGTAGATGTAGATGTAGAAAAACTGTTCGAGCGACTATCTGGGAATCTCAACAATTTGCTCGGACCATCGTCAACGAACTGTATTGGGACACCACGCCAAACGCTTTCCGAAAATGCAGGAGTGTAGAAGCCAGCGATTGCTCTCCATCCATAGCTCGTATACTATCATTTGAGGAAAGGGCAAGCTGAGTTTCGCCTGAGTGATACTTTCTAAATCCCTGCTGAGTTGTGGAGAATATTTTTTGTCTCAAGGAAATTGATTATATCCGATTCAAAATGTATTCAAGAATTCAGCAACAAACTGATGTCACGGATATTGGTCTGTCATTGTGCGTGTAAGTGCTTTTACCTTTCTCATATGCAAGAGTCTTTTGCACTTTTTTGCAATCGTTTGAGGCTTTTCGCTGGGTGAGACATTCACGATAAATGCAGCTTAAATAAGGGAACAATGCCCCGGAGTACTCCCTGTAAAACCGAATTGGGATTCCATCTGGACATGGAGACTTATTTGTCTGCAACTCTTGGAGATGCTTCTCTACATTTCCGTCTCTGCGTTTAGACCAAGCTGCCTTTCATCACACCCACAAGAAAATTTTCTAAGTCATCTTGTGCACTCCTGCACTCAGTCAACGGCGACTCCTTCCCGTGCACCACACCATAATAAGCAAACAGCTGCCCACCGTATCCGTCAGGTGACTGAGGAGAATGTTACACTAAGAAAGGAAGGGAGGATAGAGGGAAGGAGGACTTGATATTAACGCCCTGTCGACGACGAGATATTCAGAGAGGAAATTTGTCATAGCCTTTTTAAATTATCCATTCCAGTAGTCTGATTTAGTAATTTGGAGAATCAAGGTAAATAAAATCCTGGATAAGTGATCTGGCATTCGAATGACTGTCGTCCATCACATAGGTCCAGACTCTTAACACTGATATCTTGAATTTGTAATGCTGTCCCATGAGTCTACCTTCAAAATGTTCATTTCCTGTGGGGTTATTTTCATATGACGAACACCAGCGGAAGCACAAAACTCAGATGACTTTTTGGGGCTGTGAAACAGTGTACAAGTCTTGCAGTCATCGTGGCTGGTTTCCATCAGGTCATTCTGCCAGATGCCCGACAAGAGGCATGAAGCTATTTTGGATTGCTACACTATTAGTGGTGTACCCGCAGAAGGAAATGGAAACCACTGCATTAAAGACACGTAACGTGTATCCATAGGACATGTGGCCTGTAATTGAAGAAGTCTCATGATGAGCTCTCCATTGGCAAAAGATTCCGGAATAGTCCCCCATTCGGATCTCCGGGAGGGGACTGCCAAGGGGGAGGTTACCATGAGAAAAAGGTTGAGCAATCAACGAAAGGATAACGTTCTACGAGTCGGGGCGTGGAATGTCAGAAGCTTGAACGTGGTAGGGAAACTAGAAAATCTGAAAAGGGAAATGCAAAGGCTCAATCTAGATATAGTAGGGGTCAGTGAAGTGAAGTGAAAGGAAGACAAGGATTTATGGTCAGATGAGTATTGGGTATATCAACAGCAGCAGAAAATGGTATAACAGGTGTAGGATTCGTTATGAATAGGAAGGTAGGGCAGAGGGTGTGTTGCTGTGAACAGTTCAGTGACCGGGTTGTTCTAATGAGAATCGACAGCAGACCAACACCGACAACGATAGTTCAGGTATACATGCCGACGTCGCAAGCTGAAGATGAACAGATAGAAAAAGTGTATGAGGATATTGAAAGGGTAATGCAGTACGTAAAGGGGGACGAAAATCTAATAGTCATGGGCGACTGGAATGCAGTTGTAGGGGAAGAAGAAAAGGTTACAGGAGAATATGGGCTTGGGACAAGGAATGAAAGAGGAGAAAGACTAATTGAGTTCTGTAACAAGTTTCAGCTAGTAATAGCGAATACCCTGTTCAAGAATCACAAGAGGAGGAGGTATATTTGGAAAAGGCTGGGAGATACGGGAAGATTTCAATTAGATTACATCATGTATATATGGTTCTCGGGCGAGACGTCGGATGTCATAGTGAAAACTCAACAATATTTCGTCCGCGCAACTGGCCGACATCTTCAGGTGCGACGAACACACTGCTAAGGCAGGATTTTTTTTTTCCTTTATTGTATTTCAATTCCCCATCGGGGCGGGCTGGCAGCAGCATAGGCGCTGCTCTTCAGCCGAAAGACATAGAACAAAACAATAGAAGACATTTAAAAACAGCAAAGGAGAGAATAAGGTGAACATAGATATAAAAAAGGGGAACATCATGGAAGGCAATAGACAAAAAACGGGGTGACTGTAAAATGGAGATAAAAAACTGTTTAAAAAGTAGCACACACAAAAAGCCACACACTGCAACGGTTAAAAGAAACACAAGGCACAGCATGACTGGAGCATAAAGGTAGCGACGGATGGCATAGCACATAACGTAACACTGACGGCGAAACTCAAGGCAGGACACAATTAAAATCACACCTCTAGACGCACACAAGAAACAGCACTAAACAACACTGATGTGGCACACTGATGAAGAGCAATACAGAGGATCTGCTAGGCGCTAGGAGATGAGGGAGACCTGAAGAAGGGAGGGAGGGGAAGAGATGGGGGAGGTGAGCGGGGGGCGCACGGAAGAGGGCCGGGTAGGGGGGGATGTGGGAAGGAGAGAGGCAAGTATGGGGTGCAGGGTCTCAGGGGAGGGGGGACGGAGGAAAATCCGCTCTGGGAGAAGGAGGAAAGAGGAAAAGGTGGCCCTGGGGAGGGGGGGGGGACAAGGCCAGGTCATAGTTGGAAGGAAGGGTAGATGTCACGGAGAAGTTCGTCATCCGGGAGGGGGAGGCGTTGGAAATTGCCCTGATGAAGGAGATGGAGGGTGTGGAGGTGGAGAGAGGGAGGGATACAGCGATAGAGGCACGGCAACGGGCGGGGGGTGGATAGGAAGGAGGAAACCAGAGGGTGGGGGGGATCAAGCCTGCGAACAATGTAAAGGATGCGGAGATGTTGGAGGAACAGGAGGAGGTGGGGGAAGGGGATCAGTTCATACACGAGCCGTGTGGGGGAAGGAATGCGGATATGGAAGGCAAGGTGGAGCGCATGGCGTTCAAGGATTTGGAGGGCCTTGTAAAAGCGGGTGGGGGCGGAGATCCAGGCAACGCTGGCATAACAGAGGATAGGACGGATGAGGGATTTGTAGATGTGGAGGATGGTAGAAGGATGCAATCCCCATGTCCGGCCAGACAGGAGTTTCAGAAGGCGGAGGCGGGAATGGGCTTTCTGCTGGATGGTCAGGAGATGAGGGGTCCAGGTGAGGTGTCGGTCTAGGGTGAGGCCAAGGTATTTCAGGGTGGGGGTGAGTTGGATAGGACGACCATAAAGGGTGAGGTAGAAATCATGGAGGCGAAAGGAGCGAGTGGTGCGGCCTATGATGATTACCTGGGTTTTGGAGGGGTTGAGACGGAGGAACCACTGGTTACACCAAGCGGTGAACTGGTTAAGGTGGGTTTGGAGGGTATGTTGAGACTGTTGAAGGGTAGGATAGAGAGCCAGGAAGGCGGTGTCATCAGCATACTGGAGAAGGTGGGCTGGTGGGGGTGGCTTGGGCATATCAGCTGTATACAAGAGATAAAGGAGAGGGGAGAGGACAGAACCCTGGGGGACATCAGCCGTGGGATAAAAGATACGGGAGTTGGTGTTGTGGAGGGTAACATAGGAAGGACGGTGCGAGAGGAAGGAAGCGACCAGATGGACAAAATTGATAGGCAGGGCGTAGGTTTGGAGTTTAAAGAGGATATCGGGATGCCATACACGGTCATAGGCATTTTGGAGATCAAGGGAAACAAAAATGGCGGAGTGACGGGAGTTGAGCTGGAGGGACATAAGGTGAACAAGGTTGAGGAGTTGGTCGTCAGCAGAGAAGGAGGGTCGGAAGCCACACTGGGTAAGTGCGAGGAGGTGGTGTTGAGCAAGGTGCTGATGGATACGGCGGGAGAGGATGGATTCAAAGACCTTACTGAAGACGGAGGTGAGGCAGATGGGACGATAGGAAGAGGCGGCAGAAGGGGGTTTGTTGGGTTTGAGGAATAAGAGGACGCGGGAGGTCTTCCACAGGTCAGGGTAGAAGCCAGTAGAGAGGACGACATAATAGAGATGGGCGAGGACAGTCAGGAAGGGATAGGGGCTTTCGCGAAGGTGATGGTAGGTGACACAGTCGTGACCAGGGGCCGTGTTGCGTTTGGACCGGAGGATAAGTTTAATGTCTTGTGCTGTGATGGGAGTGCTTACGTCGGAGGGGGGCAACTGCCCCAAGTACTGGAGACTAGGAGCAAGTGGAGCGACCGAGGTATCGGCACATTCCATGACCGTGGGGAAAAGAGAATAATCAAATTGGGGATCATCGGGGATGGAGAAGACCTCGGAAAGGTGGGAAGCGAAGTGGTTGGCCTTACTGAGGTTGTCAGGAAGGGAGCGATCGTTATGGAGAAGGGGGTAGTGGGGAGCAGAAAGGGAACCAGTAAGACGATGTAAGGCGGACCAGTACTTGGAGGAGTTGATAGGGAGGGTGGCGTTGAGTCGTGTGCAGGTCTGGCGCTAGTCTCGGCGTTTCGTTGCTGTAATAAGGTTCCGTACGTGTCGCTGTATTTGCCGGTGGCGTTGGAGTGTATCCCTGTCACGAGTGCGCAGGAAGGAGCGATAGAGGCGGCGGGATTAACGGAGGAGGAGGACAGCCCGTGGAGGGAGATTGGGACGGTGTGGGAGGATGGTTTTAGTTGGAACATGGGCCTCCACGGCGTCAGTAATGACCTGCTGAAGGAAGGACGAGGCGTGGTTGATGTCGTCAGGATGGCGATAAGTAAGAGGGTGGCTTTCGACCTGGGTGGAGATGGAGTCCCGGTAGGCATCCCAGTTGGCACGGCGATAGTCATGGACGACCTTGGGAGGGGGTGCAGGGTGCGGAGCCAGAGGGGGGCGGTTTGCAGACGTTATGGTGAGAAGGACAGGTAGGTGATCGCTACCTGTGGGGTCAAGGATGGCGACAGTGATACGCCCAAGGAGGTTGGCGGAGGCAATGACAACATCGGGGGTAGTGTTACTTTCAGGTCGGGTGTGCTGGGGAAGAGGAACAAGGTCAACTTGGAGTGCGGAGAGGAACTGATGCCACCGCCGAAGGGCAGCAGGAGTGCGGCTATGAATATTGAGGTCGGCGGCAATCACATAGGTGGAGAAGGTGTGGTCAATGTTTGAGATGAAGTCATAAGGAAGAGTAGCAGTGGAGCGGACATAGATGGTGGCACAGGTAATGGTGAGGGAGGGGAATAAGACGCTAAGGATAAGGTGTTCAGTGGGGTCATTGAGGAGAGGTTGTGGCCGGACAGGGATATGCTTAAGGTGGCCAATCGCGACTCCACCCTTCGCACGAGGACCAGGAGCGTCAGTGTGGTGGAGGACATAGGGGGAGGTGCGGATAGAATGGCGGGGCTGGAGAAAGGTTTCGTTCAAGAGGAAGGTGTCGACCTGGTGGTGGGAGAGGGTGTGCATGAGGAGGTATTTGTTGGAGCGGAAGGAGCGAATGTTCTGGAAGAGGATGCGAGACTCGTGCCGCGCCATGACGGGAAGGAGGGGGGGAAGAGAGGGAAGGGAAGAGACTTAAACTAGGGTGTCGAGGTGGGTGAAGGTGAAGTGGGCTTGGTTCTGGGAGTAAGTGGCGAAGGCGTTCAGGTGGAAAACAGAGCGAGCAGCAAGGGATATTTGTTGGAAGGAGTGGGGGCACTGAAAAGGATGAATGTTTTGGAGTACAACGGTAATGAACCGGATGATGTCCTCGGCCGTGGGGGGTGGACAGAGGGAATTGTTGGCGTGGACAGGGGGATCGACGGGACGAACTGGGACTGTAAGTTCAGGGGTGGCTGGAGGGGGTTTAGCTTTACACTTGTGGGAGTATGTGGGATGGGGGCCATTGCAGGTATTACAGGAAGGAGGAGCAGCGAGGTTGGGGCAGTTCTTAAGAAAGTGGGAGGCCTTGCAATGGGGACAGGTGGGGGGGTTTTTGCAGTTGGGAGTCAGGTGGTCATTGTACATCAGGCACCACTGGCAACGGTACGATTGGGGAGGGGATTTGGAGGATTCAACAGGGTGGCGACGGTGGTATATCAGGGCACCCTGGGTGAGGAGATGGTCTATGGATGGGGCGGATTCAGAGAATACCCGCATGAGGTAGGTGGGACCAGAGGCATTGTGGATATGGCGGGCAGAGCGGATTTCCAAGTCCGGGTGGGAGTTCAGTTCTACCAACACTTCATCCTCTGTGATCACCGGGCTGAGCTTGGTGATCACAGCGGTGTAGGTGGGGTTGGCGACGGGGAGGCTGGGGCTGACAAGGAGTGGAAGCGGAAAGGAAGGGTGTCAGAGAGGCGTGGGGGCCAAACATAACTCGTGGGAGTTTTCGCAGGAGGTCTGTGTGAAAGGATTGGGACGGGGACTTGATAAGGACTGAGTCCCTGCGGGGAATGAGTTGGGAAATGGGAGCACCAGGTAAGTACTTTCGTATTTCCTTGGTGAGGGTACGAGCGTCGAGGAACTTAGGATCGGAAGTTGACAGGACAAAGGTGTGGAGGATGGGGGCAAAGGTATGGGTGGCAGGAGGAGGGGTGGTGTCCATGGTGACGGCAGGGGGAGGGGGAGGTGGTGTTGATTTTTTGTCGGAAGTGGCGGGAGCAGAGTCGGTAAGGACGCGCTTTTGGGGTTTTTTGGAGACTGGAGGCTGGGAGGAGGGGAGAGGGACGGGGAGGAGAGGGAGGTGGCGGGAGGCAGATCCCTGTGACGTAGTGGAGGCACCGGGAGAAGCAGCTGGTTCAGTGGTGGCGATGGTGGCTCGGCGCGACGTGATGCGTGCGGGAGATGCAGAAGACGAAGCGACGGGGTCGGTGAGACAGGGGAAGCCAACCACCTGAGGGGCGGCAGCAGAGGCGGCAACAGAGGCGTACATGAGGGCGGGGGTAGGAGTGGGAGCTGTTGAGGGTGTGGAGGCTGGAGGAAGGGTGTAGAGGTGTGGGTATACAGCAGGGGAGGGGATAGGGGGGTTAAGTGGGGGAAGGGAAGGGGAGGTGGTAGGAGGGAGGCCAGGAGCGGCACTCCAGGAAGTGACTGTGGGAGAGGGGGAGGGGGAGGTGTAGATGACGGTGGAGGTGGGAGTACTCATTGCAGACGGCGACGGACAGACGGACGTGCAGCAGGCAGCGCGGCGTCGGCGTCGGCGATGGTCGGCGGCGAACAGACGGACGAACAGCAGGCGGCGGTAGCGGCGGCGGCGGCGGCAGAGGCAGCGGCAGCGGTGACGACGACGGCGATGGACAGCGAGCAGGCAGGCGGACGGACGGACGGACGAACGAACGAACGAACAGCGACAGCAGCAAGCAGCGGGCACACAGACAGACAGACAGACAAACATAATCTTCGAAGACGGAGATTCCACCCTGAGAGTAGCCCAGGCTTTGCAATCTGACGCTTTCGAAGGAGGGGATCCAACCCTCTAGATGCTAAGGCAGGACCAGGACCTCCCCATTTATGCCAGTTTTAGGCAGGAAGTGCGCATGCGTGGAGGCGCCAAATTCGATGGCCAATAGCGACGAAATCAACTGATAGCTGGAAGGACAGTAACGCCACCTACAGGATGAAGAACCAAATACTTCGGCGCACGCGCGGAGGCTGCCGCCGCTGCTCTGCGCTGCCATCGGCAGCCCCAGCGACCTCTGTCGGAAGCCGCAAGCAGTACCGCGCGTCCACGTAGGCGCCTTGATTATCCTCCCATTTTTAACAGAATATTTATGTTGCTGGCGAATCGTCGTCCGTCTTATGACCAAAAGTATTCCTCTCTGCTCGAAGCGACTTCATTATGGCCAGTGCTGGATCCCATGCTGAACTAAGCTGAAAGCCCGTGTCTCTGTTTACAAGATTCGTCGAGCTACGTATTTCCACTGCTTCCTTAATAACACTGTCCCAGTACGAACTCGTCGATGCGAGAATTTTTGTATGTAGGTAATTCATAGAATGGCCTGTACTGAGACAATGCTCGGCCACTGCAGACTTTTCTGGTTGCTCCAGACGAGTGTAGCGTCGGTGTTCAGTGCATCTCTCTTCTACAGTGCGACAAGTTTGTCCGATGTACGACATGCCGCAGCTACAAGGAATCTCGTAAACACCGGGTCTTCTTAGGCCAAGGCTGTCCTTAGATGAGCCCAAGAGAGCTCTGAGTTTTGCCGGCGGACGAAAAACAGATTTAACTTTATGCCTCTTCAATAGTCTTCCTATTTTTGAAGAGACACCGCCGATGTATGGCAAGATGACCATTCCCCTTTGTTCTTCGCCTTCTTCTACTTCCTCACGTTGGGTAACCCGCTTTGGTTGTAAGGCACGGCGAATCTCCCGTTCGGAGTATCCATTTTGTTGGAAAATGGTACGCAGATGGAGTAGCTCATAGGATAAGCTGTCTGAGTCTGATATGGCTCGTGCTCTGTGGACCAACGTCCTCAGTACGCCACTTCGTTGCGAAGGATGGTGACAGCTGGTGGCCTGTAAGTATAAGTCCGTATGTGTTGGTTTACGGTACACTGAGTGACCTAACGTGCCATCTTCTTTTCTCCGTACCAACACCTCCAGGAATGGAAGTTCGCCGTTTTTCTCCATCTCCATCGTGAACTTGATGTTGGGATGAAGCGAGTTAAGATGCCCAAGAAAAACATTCACCGATGCAATGCCGTGAGGCCAGATAACAAAGGTGTCGTCCACATATCGCCAGAAACACGTAGGTTTCAAATCCGACGTCTGAAGCGCTCTCTCCTCGAAGTCTTCCATGAAAAGACTAGCCACAATGGGAGACAGGGGACTACCCATTGCGACGCCGTCAGTCTGTTCAAAGTATTGTCCATTAAATAAAAAGTATGTCGAGGTGAGCACATGTTGGAATAACTCTAAAAGTTCCCCATCCAGCTTCTCGCTAATGAGCAACAACGATTCCTGCAATGGTACACGAGTAAAAAGTGGCTTCTGCCAGCTCCCCCTCCCTGATGATGCCCTCCTCCCCTCCATCTACCCCTCCTACCAACTTTGATCCTCCCTCCCTCTTCCTGTTTCTGTTCCCTTGGGGACCCTCCATCCCTCCTCCCCTTCTCCTCACTCCTCCCCCAGGCCTCCCCTCCCCTGTCCTTCTACTCCTCCTCCCATCTCCTCAGCCATTGGCATCTCTGTTCTCCCCTCTCCACCCTCTCCGCCCGCCCTCACCCTTCTTCCCCTCTTGGCAGGTCCCCGGACTCGCACACGCTACGTGGACTTTCGCGCGCCGGAGATCATCGCCATCTGTGTCTCGTGTGTGTGACGTCGTTTGTGTTTTTAGTGTCCGCCGTCACGCTTCTACGTTCACTTGTGCCATCGGATTCATCAGTGTTATGTGCGCCGTGCCAACGTGTTTTCAGTGTCTTTCTCGTCGAGTGTGAACGGCTCCGTGTTTTTTGTGTGTCTGTGCCTACTATTTTTTGCCCGTCACTATGTTCATTTTCATTCTCCATTATTGTACTGTGATTGTCAACTCTCTGGCTGAAGAGCGGCGTAGCATGCCGCTGCCAGCCTACCTGATTGTTCAGGTGTGAAAATAACAATAAAGTAAAAAAAAATCCTGCCTTAGCAGTGTGTTCGTCGCACCTGAAGATGTCGGCCAGTTGCGCGGACGAAATATTGTGGAGTTTTCACTATGACATCCGACGTCTCGCCCGAGAACCATATATACAATATGTCCGTCGGGAAAGCCTCAAGCAACACAGATTACATCATGGTCAGACAGAGATTCCGAAATCAGATACTGGACTGTAAGGCGTACCCAGGAGTAGATATAGACTCAGATAATATAGTAGTAATGAAGAGTAGGCTGAAGTTCAAGACATTAGTCAGGAAGAATCAATACGCAAAGAAGTGGGATACGGAAGTACTAAGGAATGACGAGATACGTTTGAAGTTCTCTAACGCTATAGATATAGCAATAAGGAATAGCGCAGTAGGCAGTGCAGTTGGAGAGGAATGGACATCTCTAAAAAGGGCCATCAGAGAAGTTGGGAAGGAAAACATAGGTACAAAGAAGGTAGCTGCGAAGAAACCATGGGTAACAGAAGAAATACTTCAGTTGATTGATGAAAGGAGGAAGTACAAACATGTTCCGGGAAAATCAGGAATACAGAAATACAAGTCGGTGAGGAATGAAATAAATAGGAAGTGCAGGGAAGCTAAGACGAAATGGCTGCAGGAAAAAAGTGAAGACATCGAAAAAGATATGATTGTTGGAAGGACAGACTAAGCATACAGGAAAGTCAAAACAACCTTTGGTGACATTAAAAGCAACGGTGGTAACATTAAGAGTGCAACGGGAATTCCACTGTTAAATGCAGAGGAGAGAGCAGATAGGTGGAAAGAATACACTGAAAGCCTCTATGAGGGTGAAGATTTGTCTGATGTGACAGAAGAAGAAACAGGAGTCGATTTAGAAGAGATAGGGGATCCAGTATTAGAATCGGAATTTAAAAGAGCTTTGGAGGACTTATGGTCAAATAAGGCATAAGGGATAGATAACATTCCATCAGAATTTCTAAAATCATTGGGCAAAGTGGCAACAAAACGACTATTCACGTTGGTGTGTAGAATATATGAGTCTGCCGACATACCATCTGACTTTCGGATAAGCATCATCCACACAATTCCGAAGACGGAAAGAGCTGACAAGTGCGAGAATTATCGCACAATCAGCTTAACAGCTCATGCATCGAAGCTGCTTACAAGAATAATATACAGAAGAATGGAAAAGAAAATTGAGAATTCGCTAGGTGACGATCAGTTTGGCTTTAGGAAAAGTAAAGGGACGAGAGAGGCAATTCTGACGTTACGGCTAATAATGGAAGCAAGGCTAAAGAAAAATCAAGACACGTTCATAGGATTTGTCGACCTGGAAAAAGCGTTCGACAATATAAAATGGTACAAGCTGTTCGAGATTCTGAAAAAAGTAGGGATAAGCTATAGGGAGAGACGGGTCATATACAATATGTACAACAACCAAGAGGGAATAATAAGAGTGGACGATCAAGAACGAAGTGCTCGTATTAAGAAGGGTGTAAGACAAGGCTGTAGCCTTTCGCCCCTACTCTTCAATCTATACATCGAGGAAGCAATGATGGAAATAAAAGAAAGGTTCAGGAGTGGAATTAAAATACAAGGCGAAAGGATATCAATGATACGATTCGCTGATGACATTGCTATCCTGAGTGAAAGTGAAGAAGAATTACATGATCTGCTGAACGGAATGAACAGTCTAATGAGTGCACAGTATGGTTTGAGAGTAAACCAGAGAAAGACGAAGGTAATGAGAAGTAGTGGAAATGAGAGCAGCGAGAAACTTAACATCAGGATTGATGGTCACGAAGTCAATGAAGTTAAGGAATTGTGCTACCTAGGCAGTAAAATAACCAATGACGGACGGAGCAAGGAGGACATCAAAAGCAGACTCGCTATGGCAAAAAAGGCATTTCTGGCCAAGAGAAGTCTACTAATATCAAATACCGGCCTTAATTTGAGGAAGAAATTTCTGAGGATGTACGTCTGGAGTACAGCATTGTATGGTAGTGAAACATGGACTGTGGGAAAACCGGAACAGAAGAGATTCGAAGTATCTGAGATGTGGTGCTATAGACGAATGTTGAAAATTAGGTGGACTGATAAGGTAAGGAATGAGGAGGTTCTACGCAGAATCGGAGAGGAAAGGAATATGTGGAAAACACTGATAAAGAGAAGGGACAGGATGATAGGACATCTGCTAAGACATGAGGGAATGACTTCCATGGTACTAGAGGGAGCTGTAGATGGCAAGAACTGTAGAGGAAGACAGAGATTGGAACACGTCAAGCAAATAATTGAGGACGTAGGTTGCAAGTGCTACTCTGAGATGAAGAGGTTAGCACAGGAAAGGAATTCGTGGCGGGCCGCATCAAACCAGTCAATAGACTGATGACAAAAAAAAAACACTATTACAAAGACATTGTAGTGTCGAGACAACATGTAATTACACCTTTTACGCAACGACACAAACTCAGCACTTCAGGCTATAGGGTGGTAGGACTGGACCAAAGTAATACATCAGGCAATCACCATCGACAGTTACACCTAACATTTATTTGGTACTTTTAAACAAGAGAACTTGATAAATAAAAGCATCACATGTCTAAAACTACAACACATCTTTAAAATTTACCATTCATGTGAAAATGAATTAGTTCAATTTTAAACACTCATAAAAATGCGGCACTTAGGGCCTATTACACATTGACTGGAAAGAGTTAAATTTTATAACTGATGTACTCTTTCATTACGACAGCGATTGTTACTACCAAAATAATTCAGTTAATTTAGCATATAACATATAAAATTTCATTTGAGTAAACAAACTCATGAGATTCAACAACTAAACTCAGAAAACGGACGCCCGCCCGTTCACCTATTTCCATTACTGGTTCGACATGGACCCCCACACTGGAGCAGCAACGGTCACGAATGGGCACGAGGAAGTCCCAGAACTAGTGGGTATCTACAACAGACTGACATCTGCCTTAAATAACTAGAAACACAATAACTCATTACAACACATCAGTAAAATTAATATATGAAATTAATTACTGTCATTGAAGGAATTCTAGTACCACCATCAATAGAGTCCGTTTCAGGGCATTAAACACACAACAACTGGCCTCTCAATAACTGGTAAGAATTTAGGAAACTACTGATTTCAAAATTATACACGTGTCGCTCAGACACGCTATTAGCTCAAACAGAAACGTAACAGTAATGTTATTACAATTCAGAGACAAATATATATCCAGGGAAATATACAACAGACTGACATCTGCCTTAAATAACTAGAAACACAATAACTCATTACAACACATCAGTAAAATTAATACATGAAATTAATTACTGTCATTGAAGCAATTCTAGTACCACCATCAATAGAGTCCGTTTCAGGGCATTAAACACACAACAACTGGCCTCTCAATAACTGGTAAGAATTTAGGAAACTACTGATTTCAAAATTATACACGTGTCGCTCAGACACGCTGTTAGCTCAAACAGAAACGTAACAGTAATGTTATTACAATTCAGAGACAAATATATACCCAGGGAAATATATATATATATATATATATATATATATATATATATATATATATATATATATATATATATATAATGATCACGCCACATACACCTTAAAACACTATGTATTAAACCAATTAAAAGCAACACATTGAAGGCCGGACTCAGTTTGTTAGTTTGCATTTTTGAGGTGACGAACACACTGAAGTCGTTTCCTCGATTTCCTGAGGCTAGTGCTGTACACCTCAGACTTGAGGTTGCACCATGAGGGAGGACACCAAACCGAATAAGTCCTTCAGAAAACTGTCAGCATGATTTTAGCAGCTGAGGGTGCAGCTTTGAACATGGTCGGATGGGAAATGATACGACGCCACTTCATGAATTGCCATTTTTTTTTCCAGTTCGAAGTGATGAATCCACGTTTCAACGTCATTGACGATGTTCGACAAAAAATTGCCACGATCAGCCTTGTAACACGCAAACAATTACGTACAGCTGGTCCTTTGTTGTTACGCGCCGATGGACGCAGCGGGCATACTCCTTTGAGTGCCAGTTGGTGGATGAGTGTGTCAGCACTACCAATGAAGACGTCCAGTTGTGCAGCGAGGTTTTTGACTGTGATCCTTCGCTTACCTCGAGTGAGAGCGTCCGCACATTCCAACATTGCCGGCATGCAAGAGATCGGACGGGCTTGCGTGACCTTGCGCTGATGACAGACACCTCACCCAATGACTCAACGTTCTTTTGTTAAATGCCAGGTCTTCATAGACATTCTACAAGCGCTTCTGCGTATCTGCAATGCTCTGGCTTTCCGCCAAAACAAACACAAAATCAGCTCTCTCCTTGGAACACACCTGCACTACAGACGCCTCTTTGTGGTTACGTGTAGCGCAGCTGCCTATTGGCACTTAATGAAACTATACATCTACATCTACATCTACATACACACTCTGCAATCCACCATACGGTGCGTGGCGGTGCCTCGTACTACAACTAGCATCTTCTCTCCCTGTTCCACTCCCAAACAGAAAGGGGGAAAAATGACTGCCTATATGCCTCTGTACGAGCCCTTAATCTCTCTTATCTTATCTTTGTGGTCTTTCCGCGACATGTAAGTTGGTGGCAGTAAAATTGTACTGCAGTCAGCCTCAAATGCTGGTTCTCTAAATTTCCTCAGTACCGATTCACGAAAAGAACGCCTCCTTTCCTCTAGAGACTCCCACCCACGTTCCTGAAGCATTTCCGTAACACTCGCGTGATGATCAAACCTACCAGTATCAAATCTAGCAGCCCGCCTCTGAACTGCTTCTGTGTACTCCCTCAATCCGACCTGATAGGGATCCCAAACGCTCGAGCAGTACTCAAGAATAGGTCGTATTAGTGTTTTATAAGCGGTCTCCTTTACAGATGAACTACGTCTTCCCAAAATTCTACCAATGAACCGAAGACGACTATCCGCCTTCCCCACAACTGCCATTACATGCTTGTCCCACTTCATATCGCTCTGTAATGTTACAAATGGTTCAAATGGCTCTGAGCACTATGGGACTCAACTGCTGTGGTCATCAGTCCCCTAGAACTTAGAACTACTTAAACCTAACTAACCTAAGGACATCACACACATCCATGCCCGAGGCAGGATTCGAACCTGCGACCGTAGCAGTCGCACGGTTCCGGACTGCGCGCCTAGAACCGCGAGTCCACCGCGGCCGGCGCAATGTTACACCCAAATATTTAATCGACGTGACTGTGTCAAGCGCTACACCACTAATGGAGTATTCAAACATTACTGGATTCTTTTTCCTATTCATCTGCATTAATTTACATTTATCTATATTTAGAGTTAGCTGCCATTTTTTACACCAATCACAAATCCTGTCCAAGTCATCTTGTATCCTCCTACAGTCACTCAACGACGACACCTTCCCGTATACCGCAGCATCATCAGCAAACAGCCGCACATTGCTATCCACCCTATCCAAAAGATCATTTATGTAGATAGAAAACAACGGCGGACCTACCACACTCCCCTGGGGCACTCTAGATGATACCCTCACCACCGATGAACACTCACCATCGAGGACAACGTACTGGGTTCTATTACTTAAGAAGTCTTCAAGCCACTCACATACTTGGGAAGCAATCCCGTTTGCTCGTACCTTAGTTAGGAGTCTGCAGTGGGGCACCGAGTCAAACGGTTTCCGGAAGTCAAGGAATATGGGATCCGTCTGATACCCTTCATCCATGGTTCGTAAGATATCATGTGAAAAAAGGGCAAGTTGCGTTTAGCAGGAGCGATGCTTTCTAAAGCCGTGCTGATGCATGGACAGCAACTTCTCTGTCTCAAGGAAATTCACTATATTCGAAATGAGAATATGTTCGAGAATCTTGCAACAAACCGATGTTAAGGATATTGGTCTGTAATTTTGAGGATCCGTGCTTCTACCCTTCTTATATACAGGCATCACCTGCGCTTTTTTCCAGTCGCTCGGGATCTTACGTTGGGCAAGAGATTCGCTATAAATGCAAGCTAAGTAAGGAGCCAATGCAGTAGATAAATCTCTGTAAAACCGTATTGGAATTCCATCAGGACCTGGTGATTTATTTATTTTCAACCCATTCAGCTGAAGTGGAATAGTCCATGATGTCTCGCAACAAATGCAGCATTTTTTCCGCGGAAACTGGCCGTGTTTAACATGAGATGTAACGGAGCTCCGTATATCTATAACCGTATGCTGCCCTTTGTGTCTGTGTTTCCTTCCTACGTATTGGGCAAGATTGCTTGTTAACTTACGCCCCGTGTTTCGCTATTCTGCCATTCGTATTACTATACATAATATTTAACGACTATTATATTCACTACTATATTTTCTATTTATTTTTGACGTGCCACATCGAAAGAGAACGCCGTCTTTAAGGTAACCCTTAACGTCTAAATAGATCGTCTTTGCTGTCGTTACAGCACTCTGTGCCAGCTTTTCAGAATATCGCATCGATAGAGAACGCCATTTCTACGGCAACCCTCAACGTCTATGTAGATTATCTTTGTTAGTAACTTCTCTTTATCGCTATAGCAACCTTTGACAGCTATTCCATATATCTTTGCCAACAGCACGTATTTTACAGAACGGATAATAGAGGGCAGCCTAGACTAGTTTATTTTAAGCTAATTATTTACTACAGATTATATTTTCTGACGAATATCTACTTCATAGCAACTTTACGATGTATTTTAACTATAATTCTTCTTCAAATCTTAGTAATATAGACTATTGTAATACATTTTATTCTAATAGGACTCACTATGCTTCTGACTGGTTAGCACTGATGTCATACACAGAACGGCGAGCGGGACTAGTGCTACTTAAAACCACTCCCTGCCTATCCATTTAGCAGTCAGTTCAGCGCCATGTGTCGGCGTAGCTTGCTCCATGGAAGTCCACCTGCCGTTCTGGGTATATGTAGTTTGCAATTGTATTTCAATGTATATACGATACTGCAAGGATCCGTCTTTCTGTAAGTATGTTATTTCAGAGTCTGAAGATGATCCCTAAGGATTGAATCCGGTCACTATGATTAAAAGAAATTTGCGATCAAGACTGTTAACTGTGAAGCTCTAATCATTATCATCATCTTGAAAAGTTTCCAGCCCCTGGCTGGGTGTCTTTTGAACATAAGCCTCACCATCTAGTCCTGTTTTCCCACCATCTTTTGTGTTCACTCTAGTCCAGTCCTCACCTACTTTTTCAAGACAATCCTCCACACCTTTGAGCAATCTGTCCCTTTTACTTCCTTTTGGTGGTTTCCATCTCGTGTCTATTTCATGCGACTTCCGGGGAATCCTCTTGTGTTCATCCTATCTCTCCTTGATACTCCTATCCTACTTCTGAGGAACCTCATTTCACACGCCTGTAACCTGATTACATCTCTTTTCTTCATTACCCATGTTTTAGATTAATAGATCGGTACTGGGAAATAAAACTTCTATATGTTACTTTTCTTTTTTGTGGAATGTCTTTATTCCAAACTAGGCTCCTAACACTTTGTAGGAATGCTTTTGCTAGTCTACCACGTTTACTGACCTCTTTCTCGTTTCTTCCATTTTCCTGTATCATATTTCCCAAGTAACTAACACCTTCCATCTGCTTCAATTGTGCACCTCCAATCTTTTCGCTAGCTTAGTTTCTAGTACTGTCTCACAGTTTTTTCCCAAAGCATCCAGGTGTTCCTGAATCTCCTCCTCCTCTTTGCCCAGATCATCAAGTCATCCGTAAACACCAATGCTTTCATTTTGTCTTCCCCAGTTTTTTCTGTCACTTAGTTGTTGTCTCATCCAAGACCAAAATGAAGGAGAGGCGACAATGCACTGCCCTGTTTCACAACCTATGCGATTTTCTAAATAGGAATGCCATATGGCTTTGACAGTTTTAGTTTTTATTTTTGTACGATTTCTACATCACGACGTGCCTGTAAAAATGTCAGGATTTCACTGCTCTGTGCAGATTAACATATGGAGAAGAGGCAAGAGAAATGCAGAAGAGGGTGCTCGAAGAGGCGAAGAGTGGCACCACGAGGGAGCTACAGGCGCTGCTGGACGGCGGGGCTGGCGTTAGTGCGCAGGATGAGGACGGGGCCACCGCTCTGCACTGGGCGGCCTGGAGGGGCCACAAGGGCGCTGTGAGGTGCCTGCTGAAGGCCGGGGCGGCGGTGGACGCCAAGACTGAGCTGCAGCAGACGCCACTGCACCTGGCCGCCGACAACGGGCACGCAGCCGTGGTGCGTCAGCTGGTGGCCGCCTCGGCCGACGTTAACGCGAGGAATGTGGACGGGATGACGCCGCTGCACAGGGCGGTGATGGCAGGCCACATAGGGGCTGCCGAGGCGTTGTTGCGGGCGCGTTCGAAAAAGGGCATGTGGCAGATTCTCCACTGTGGTAGCGAGACAAATAAGGGTGAGATTTCCCCCCTATGTCCCGGAGATGACAACAACTGTCACTGAATATACAGTTTACTTTTTGAAGCTACAGTTATGACACATTCCAGCTACTCAGACAAACCCGTGTTACTGAGAGTGTCACTAAGTAACTTACTTGACATAGAATTCCTCTGACACAGCAGGTGAATGCCATGTAATATCCTTCCATGTCCTTTATGCTATTGGCATACATAAAAGATACGGTAGTCAGTATTACACAAGGATGTAAGAGAACCACAATAAGAAACCGTTACGTTTCGCTCATGCTTTAATTGTAATTTTAGTAAATAATCACATGAAACATATATTTGTTTGGTGAGTGAGCAGAGAATATTTTGTAGTTTGTGTTGGGTCTTCAAGACATACGAATTTTATATGAAGTGCTATTATTTTGGCTGCAGGATCAGCAACTAATAGCTGAAGGTAAACTACTAGATAGTGCTTCTGACGCTACACCAATTTGCAGAACACCTTAGAGTGAAGACTGCCAAGTAGGACTTCGTAGATGCAACTTCATGTGGGGAATCACACGTTCTCAAGCGAGAAATCTTCTATATTATAATAACCATTAGAGGTACTGTCTTTAGTTGCCTACTAAAGCTTTTTTTTACTGATATAGTATATTGATTTACTTTCTTTACTTATGTCTGTTGTGTCTTCTATTTGTTCTATTTGTGTATGTTGTGATCTATTCAACACAACAAAATAATTTATTCTAGTAATACCCAAACTGTTGTAAAATAGCCTCTTAATGATACATGAATACATATGACACAATTGATTCAAAACGTCCAAGCCACCATCCATTGTATTGTAAATTTGATTTCTTTGGAATGTTTTCCTCGGATGCACAGAGGAGAATTGTAGTACGGTCATCTGCCACTTTTTGAAGATCAGATGGTAAAAGCAGAAAAAACTCTGTATGTGAACATTGCTGTGTACTGTCATTCTGGTTGGAAATCCTATTTTTACTTGTACAGTCAAGGAACATTTAAAAACACTAATGATAGCAGTAATCCTTAAAACCCAACTAATAAGAATGTCAAGGAGCAGACCCTGAAGAAAGAAACTTGTCTTCCACAGTCGCTATATTGGTGTACCACAAATTGTTCTTTATAAGAAATGCTTATGTTATGTGACTTTCTCACAGACATAATCACGCCCTTGCGGAATGTGGCACATGTATGAGCACTTCCTATAAACGGGACTATATAAAAATTACCAAAACCTTGCTACAAATGCTAGTCATTGGGAGGACTTAATGGAAGTTATTTTTCACATTGTTTGCTATTTCAGAGTATTATACAATGTTTACACCAAATGGTTGTGCTATGTATTCTATTGTATTTGTACATCAATAGTTCTTTTATGTTTTGTCTGATACATCTTGCAAAATATGTTAATCAGGATCATATGTTTAAAGATAATTTCCTTTGTGACCATTATGTAATCAGCTCTTGCTATGCATATATGTCGTTATTAAAATCCATGTTATTTCCACACGTAAATTCTGCTCTTGAAATAGACGGGAAAGAGTTCTTCATTAGTAGTGCCATACAGGACGGAAAATATATATTGGTTTTAGGTGTTGATAATGAAGTATTACTGTTATTCAAAATATTATACTCTACATATATTCTGACATTCATTATGGTCACTATGAAAACTAAGTATTAGCTACCTCTGATGAATAGAACAAGATAGACCACGTTATGAGCCATCATTACTGTTGACACTATAGAAAACAGTAATATATTGAAATTTTCAAACTGTAACCTGTAGAAACACATACCAAAATTTTGCTCTTGAGCACAGTTTTACAGGGAAGAAGAAACAGTGAGGCAGAGCGTCCTGTCGCTGATAATGTCGGTAGAAATGGACAGAAGCTTAGATTGGGAAACAATAGCAACGGGAATCATCTGTTTCCTCTTCCAAGGAGCCATACTAATATTTAGTAATGCCTGGAATTACTAGGAATGGAGAAATCTATCTTCATGTAGTTTGTTAAAATTTCAAAAAAAAAAAATTCCGTTATCTATTAATGCCTAGATCGCATTTACGTAAGACAAAATATGACCATGAGCTAGTTTCGGTTATAGGCGACAACCATCCTCAGACCCGTAAACAATCAAAATACACAAAATCACCTTAGAAAAATCTCTTTACAACATAATATTCAAGATAAAAATGTTTGAAGAAAGCAAAAAATCGAAGGTATATATATTCTCGAATCAGAAACATACAAATTTACAATAGCCATACACATCAATAAATATGTAAATACATACACACAAATTGTATTTATATTACATGTGCCCAGTACTTTGCAACCTCCAAGGCGCTTGGAGTGGCTTGCAGGAGATCAGTCTTCGTGCAGGTTGTAGGGCACAAAAGGCACTGGAGCATGTGGCTTTACCATACGAAGGTGAAACGTAGACTCTAGTAAAATGGAGCGGTATATACGAGAGGCGTTTCTTGTGAAAGCGCCTTGGTAGAAAACATTATTTTTCAATATAACTTCTGTGCAGTGCGACGCCCTTACTCCACGTTTCTGGGTGGGCCTGTCCCCCAGCGTGGTACCACTCTAATGTTCGACGTCGGAGCCAACCAATTGCTGCATCTATAAACTGCCCATCATCCAGGTACTGTTTCCCGTGGAGTACATCCTTCATTGGGCCAAAGAGATCGAAATTGGAATGTGCGAGAACCGTGCTGTAGGGTGGATGAGAAAAACAGTACAATTAAGTCTTGTGAGCTCCTCTAGTGAGCGCAGACTTGCGTGAGGAATTATGTTGTCATGCAGAAGGAGAAATTCGTTTGCAATTTTGTGGTGACCAATACACTGAAGTCGTTTCTTCAATTTTCGTAGCGTAGCGCAGTATACTATCCTGCAGAGGTTGCACTGTGAGGGAGAACATCAGACAAAATAACCTCTCCAGAGTTCCAGAAAACCGTCGCCATCATTTTACCAGATGAGGATGCAGCTTTGAACTTTTTCTTCGGAGGAGAGGTGGTGTGGCGACACTCCATGGATTGCTCTTCTGTTTCCGGTTTGAAGTGCTGAACCAATGTTTCATCACCCGTGGCAATGCTCGTCCAAAAATTGTCACGATCAGCGACGTAAAGCGCGAGCAATTCCGTACAGTTGGTCCTTCGTTCCTCTTTATGGTCTTCTGTTAGGCGGCGTGAAACACAGTAGGCGCATACCTTTGAGTACCCCAACTGGTGGACGAGTGTGTCGGCACTACCAACAAAGACGTTCTGTTGTGATCAGTCGATCACCTCGAAATAGAGTGTCCGCATGTTCAGACATCGCAGAAGTCACATCTGTGTGCGACTGCCCAGCAGGCGGGAGGTGGGACAGGTTTATGAGACCTTGTTGCGCTGATGACAGATGCCGCACCCAACGACTCAACTTGTTTTTGTTCACTGCCAGGTCAGCGTAGACAGTCTGCAAGCGCTAATGAATATGTGTGATGCTTTGGCTTTCCACCAAAAGAAACTCAGTGACAGCTCTTTGTTTGGAACCCACCTCCGTTGCAGACCCATTTTCAAGGCTACGTATAGCGCCGCCATCAAACGGAACTTCATGGAGTTATAAGGGCTGAAACTGCAATATTACACGTCGGCCCAAAAAAATTACGATGTTTTTCAATCGAAATTGGCCGAGAAGAAAATGTGTTGCATTACTTATTGAATGTCCCTCTAACATCGTACTACGCTTGTCCGTCCTCTTTTAGAGTACTGCTGCATGGTGTGAGATACTTAGCAGATTGGATTAACGGAGTACATCGAGAAAATTAGAAGAAGGGCAGCACGTTTTGTACTATCAGAAATAGGGGAGAGAAAGTCACCAACATTATACAGAATTTGGAGTGGAAATAATTAAAACAAAGGCGTTTTTCGTTGTGGTGAGACCTTCTCACGAAATTTCAAACTTTCTCCTCCGAATGTGAAAATATTTTGTTAAACCTGACAAACGTGGGGACGAAAAATCATCATAATAAAATGAGGGAAATCAGAGCACGTACGGAAAGATATACGTGTTAGTTTTTTCTGAGCGTGGAATAACAGAGAATTAGTTTGAAGACGCTTCCATGAACCCTCTGCCAGGCACTTAAGTGTGATTTTCAGAGCAGCCATGTGGATGTAGCTGTAGATGTGAAGAATATACGTTGGTTGATAAAAACTTAGCCGACCATACAATATAAAATGGCCATCGTTACATCACGTAACTCATCGACAACGAAATAAAATGCTTGTATGTCCAACTGGACTGCCTTGACTTGCCCATTCAATGTCAGACCGTATGTGAGGTATACATGTACTCGTACTGGCTTGACAGAAATGAAAAGAAGGAACAGAAAGAGGTGCACTGGTATGTGCACATTCATAAAAAGACATAGTAATAAAAGTTAACATAGATACAGTTGTGTATCTAGAGGACCGTGTGATGCTTAATAACAAGAGATTCGATTTTAATTGAAAGTAACAAAAAGAAATATTATATGTAAACTGAAGATGGAGGGGGGGGGGGGAGGTAAATTGAAGGTGGAGAGGGGGGGGGGGAGAAAGGAAAAGAAAGGGATTACAGATATCAGCAGCATCGGGACATTGCGCAGAATCAGCGACGACGAGTGAAAATGTGTACCAGACTGAGATTCGAAACCGAGATCTCTTGTTTGGTACGCAGGTGTGTTATCCACTGCGCCATCCGCACGCCTCCCAGCCGTCACACATTCTCACTGAGCACCACTTATACGCAGTCCACTCCACTTTATCCAGTTCACTACTCTGAGATTCCCATTGGAGGTCGGACATACTTGTGCATCCGCAGTGAAGAAGGTGGATACATTGTCCATCTAGGGGAATCAATTGTATGAATGCGCATTCATATAAATAAAAGAATTAACCAGAAATAACATCAGTATTAGATAAAGGACAAATTACACATAGAAAATGAGACACCAACTGGGTCCGTTGCAACACGCAGAGCTGATGATGATGGGCTGCCACCTTTTGTGATGTAGAAGCGATCTGGCTAGCGGACTTTTGTGATGCCACAGCTACACTGAAGCGCCAGAAAACTGGTATTTATTTATTTAACCTGATCAGATTAGGACCATCAGGCCCTCTCTTACATCAGACCAGTGTTTCACACATGCAGCATTTCACGCATCAGAGTTACATCATGACAATAGTTTAAATAAGAAAATTAGATTACTGTAGTGACAATATGAATAAAGAGTAATGACTAAGACCTAATAAAGTAAGTGCTGGCAGTATTTTTACAACAGGTGCTATACGTACAAAATTATGATAAAAGCAATAATAGTAACAGTAAAAAATCAAATAATAATGATAAACATGAGAAAAATTGACAGTAGTAATGAAGATTTGTGCAGATGTACATTAATATTGGGCGCTGATGACCCCGCTGTTTAGCGCCCGTAAACCTCAAACACAACAACAACATTAATATCTTGGTGTGTAAAGTAGATGTTTACTAGTATAGCGAATTTTGGGGAAGGGAGATTTAAGGAGGGGGAAAGAGGGAAGTAATGAGATGAAGTGCATTCATGTACAGAGGAAGGCATTACTGTTGCTTAAGTAGATACATCATTAACTGTTTTTTGAAGGCGGACATGTTTTTAAGTTATCTAATATAACGAGGGAGGTTATTCCAGAGTCGGGTTCCCGCTACTGTAAGGGACTTGGAGAAGGTGACTGAGCGATGCAGTGGAACAGAGAGGATTTTATTATGATGGGAACGTGTGTTTCTGTCATGTTGTTACGACATAAGCGTCAAGGACGAGGAGAGATATGAGGGACAGTGTACATTTATAAGGCAGTAGATGAGACAGAGTGTATGGAAATCTCTGCGTTTGTCTGCACACAGCCAGGACAATTTTGCATATGCTGGTGAAATGTGATCAAAAAGTCGAACGTCACAGATATATCGGACGCAGGCATTCATGACCAGTTCCAGACGTCGCGAATTTCCCTGGGAGAGACCTTGTAGGATAATATCGTTGTAGTCAGTGATTGGGAGTATAAGCGTTTGTACTAATTTCTTTTTCAGATCGAAAGGGAAGAGTTTTTTATATTTTTGTAGGACATGAAGGGATGCTGATGCTTTTTTGCACACTGCAGTTACGTGCTCTGTCCAATTGAGATTTTCGTCTATTATTACTCCCAAACTCTTTGCTGAGGGAGAGAAGTTAATATTTGTTTCATTTAGGATAAGAGATGGTGCGGATTCCCGATGTTTTGGGCTAATGAGCTTAGAGTGACCAACAAGTACTGCTTGGGTTTTAGATGGGTTTAGTTTTAGTCCTATGTCCTGTGCCCATTTTGATAGTGCATCGAGATCAGTATTAAAATTTTCAATAGCTTTCTTAAGGTTGCTTGGTTTCGCACTTAGATACAACTGAAGGTCATCAGCATACATATGATATTTGCAATAGGTCAGAACCGATGACACATCGTTGACACACAGAGAGAAGAGTATGGGACCTAGTACTGAGCCTTGGGGGACGCCTGACACTACACGCCCCCATTGTGATTTTATATTCCCAGACAGGACGCGTTGCTGACGAGACGTCATGTATGAGCGAAACCATTACACTGCACTTGGTGAGAAATTTGGACCGCTAAGTTTGGCTAGTAAGATGTCGAAGTCGACAGTATCAAATGCTTTGCTGAAATCTAAGAAGCAAATGATAGTCACTTCTTGTCTGTCCATGGAAAGTTTCAGGTCATCTGTCACCTTATCAGTGCGGATGTTGTACTTCGATGTTTACAGAAACCTGATTGGTATTCGTCTAGTAGGTTGTTAGTAGTAAGGTAGTTGGTGAGCTGGTCGTGGACTATGTATTCTAAGGCCTTTGATAGTGCAGGAAGAAGGCAGAATGGGGCGGTAGTCAGAGGGTGCTGTGGCGATGTCCTTTTTAGGCAGTGGCTTAATTTGTCCCAGTTTCCAGGCCTCAGGGAAAACACTTGTGATTAATGAATCGTTGAAAATGTCTGTTATAGAGGGCAGTAGTTGATCAATCTAGATAGTGATGCCATCATGTCCAGTAGATGCTGATCTAATCCGCATTATGGCTTTCTTGACAGTATTGCAAGTGACGTGCTGTAGATAGAATTTTTCTTTGCTACAGTCCTTCATCCCCATGAAGTAATCAATGATTCTCTGTTTTTTTGCGGTTCAATTGTGGTTGCAGTTCTTCAACTGGGACCATGGGATTTTCTGCAACTTTTGTTTTGCCTGAACGGAGAACTACGGAGATTTTTCCACAGGATAACTGGTCTACATCTATTGTCAGCTAATGTACAGGCATGCCTGAGCTTAGCGTTTCTCACCGCTTGACTGACTTTGTGTCGCATCTGCTTGTATACAGTGTGATTTTCAGGTGTAGGGTGTATCTTGTATGCTCGATGTGCAGCGTCTCTGAGATTCATGAGCTGTTTTAGTTCATCAGCCAGCCAAGGTGCAGGTTTCCTTTTTTACTTTTCTGGTCTTTATTGGAGCGTATTTGTCATATAGTTGAGTAATTTTGTTAGTGAAATCTTGGAGTTTGTCGTTTATGTCCATGAGGGGAGTAGAGGTCATCCCCCAAACTATTTTTTGTGTCTCATTTCGAGTTCAGGCAAATTTATGCGTTTGAAGTCTCGGTATATAAACAGTTTTTGTTTTTTTCTAGGACATTCTAGTGAATACGTCATGAAAATGATGTCATGGGCAGACATGCCATGCGCAGATGTTTGAGAGGTGCGAATTATTCTGTTTGGAGATTTCGTTGCGAATATATATATGAAAGTGTGAGAGGTAGTCGTGTGATGAGTAGGTGCCAGCTGAAGTAGCGTCATATTTGAGGAAGAAAGCATCCTCTTAAATTTCCCAGTGGAAGGACTATTGCGCGGAAAATTAATGTTAGTGTCACCTGCTATAATTACATGTTAATATGACGATTCGAGACTAGAAAGGGCAGTTTCGAAGCGGGCGAACCCACCTACTTTGGGAGGTTTGTAAAGGACACATATTAAGCACTTTCGGTTAAGGGATTTGATCTCTATGAACATATATTCCTCTTGTTTATCTACATTGTTGTCGGATGTATGTAGTACAGTAGGTGACAAATCAGAGGGTATGTACGCCCCTACTCCACCCCGTCGTCTGTTGCATCTGTCGTGCCTGAGAAAGATATAGCCATCTAGGTTTACGGAAGTTGTA
This sequence comes from Schistocerca nitens, assembly GCF_023898315.1. NCBI lineage: Eukaryota > Metazoa > Arthropoda > Insecta > Orthoptera > Acrididae > Schistocerca > Schistocerca nitens. Next base: position 600,479,474 of record NC_064619.1, on the reverse strand, counting down.
GGAATACTTGGTTTCAGCCAAGTCTCTGACAAAAGTATTACGTGTATATCAGTAGTCTGAAATATATTTGAACTCGTCGAAGTGAGCTGGCAGAGAATGGACATTTGCATGTGCAATATGCAGCTTGGTGCGTTCGGGTGTTGATTGCCCGAGGAGACTGCCAACAGATGTTAGCGAGTCGTGGTTAGCGGTGACAAGAGGGTCTGGCATGAGGAATGCGGAAGGCGTGTGGAGGAGCGGGGCTGAGGGAGTGTCCTCCCAGTTCTGAGTGGTATAGGCATGCTTTTTCAAATACAGAGATATGTAAACAGGCAGAATATGGCGCTGCGGTCGGCAACGCTAGTATCAGACAACAAGTGTCTGGCGCACTTAGATCGCTTACTGCTGCTACAATGGCAGGTTATCAAGATTTAAGTGAATTTGAACGTGGTGTTATAGTCGGCGCATGAGCGATGGGACACAGCATCTCCGAGATGGAGATCAAGTGGGGTTTTTCCATACGACCATTTCACCATGAATATCAGGAATCCGGCAAAACATCAAATCTTCGACATTTCTGCGGCCGGAAAATGATTCTGCAAGAACGGGATCAGCAACGACTGAAGAGAATCGGTCAACGAGACGGAAATGCAACCATTCCACAAATTACTGCAGATTTGAAAGCTGGGCCATCAACAAGTGACAGCGTGCGAACCATTCAACGAGACATAATTGATATAGGTTTCAGGAGCCAATGGCCCACTCGTGTACCCTTTATGATTACTCGACACGAAGCTTTACGCCTCGCCTGGACCCATCAATATCGACCTTGGACTGTTGATGACTGGAAACATGTTGCTTGGTCAGACGAGTCTCGCTTCAAATTGTATGAAGCAGCTGGACGTGTGTGGGTATGGAGACAACCTCTTGAACCCACGGACCCTGCATCTCAGCAAGGGACTATTCAAGTTGGTGGAGGCTCTGTAGTGGTGTGAGGCGTGCGCAGTTGGAGTGATATGGGACCCCTGATACATCTAGATACGCGTCTGACAGGTGACACGTACGTAAGCATCCTGTCTAATCCCCTGCATCCATTCATGTCTATTGCGCATTCCGACGGACTTGGGCAATTCCAGTAGGACAATGTGACACTTCACACGTCCAGAATCGCTACAAAGTAGCTCCAGGAACACTTCTGAGTTTAAATACTTCTGATGACTACTAAACTCTCCAGACATCAACATTATGGAGAATATGTGGGATGCCTTGCAGTGTGCTGTTCAGAAGAGATCTCCACCTCCTCATACTCTTACGGATTTATGGACAGCCCTGCAGGATCTATGTGTCAGTTCCCTGCAGCACTACTTCAGACATTAGTCGAGTCCATGCCACGTCGTGTTGTGGCACTTCTGTGTGCTCACGGGGGCCGTAGACAATATTAGGCAGGTGTACCAGGTTTTTTGGCTCTTCAGTGACTTAAATTTCTTAGAAAATACTGCACAGTTATAGGCACATAATTCTCAAAATTATATGAGTTTCACTTTAAAAGTGTTAACGGATAATTTTCCACGGTAAAAATGTTCAGTGTATTGTGAGGTTCCAATAAACGTGACCCCATCGTCCCGCTGGGGGATCCGCAATGCAGTACGTACGGGATAGGGTTCAAAGGTGCATCCACCAGTGGGAGTACTGGGTGAGGTTTATGGCAGCCATCTGCAACACATGCACCATCATAGATGTATAGAAATACAAAACAAACGCATTGCATCTGTAGAATATTTGGTTGTGAGTGACTAGGTGCAGTCGAATATAGTGCTATACTATCCAACTAATGCGTCGTTCTGTACCGTACATGACAATAATACCCAGGAAAGATTGTCACCCTCCATCCGATGGACATCTACAGGGTGTTTCAAAAATGACCGGTATATTTGAAACGGCAATAAAAACTAAACGAGCAGCGATAGAAATACACCGTTTGTTGCAATATGCTTGGGACAACAGTACATTTTCAGGCGGACAAACTTTCGAAATTACAGTAGTTACAATTTTCAACAACAGATGGCGCTGCAAGTGATGTGAAAGATATAGAAGACAACGCAGTCTGTGGGTGCGCCATTCTGTACGTCGTCTTTCTGCTGTAAGCGTGTGCTGTTCACAACGTGCAAGTGTGCTGTAGACAACATGGTTTATTCCTTAGAACAGAGTATTTTTCTGGTGTTGGAATTCCACCGCCTAGAACACAGTGTTGTTGCAACAAGACGAAGTTTTCAACGGAGGTTTAATGTAACCAAAGGACCGAAAAGCGATACAATAAAGGATCTGTTTGAACAATTTCAACGGACTGGGAACGTGACGGATGAACGTGCTGGAAAGGTAGGGCGACCGCGTACGGCAACCACAGAAGGCAACGCGCAGCTAGTGCAGCAGGTGATCCAACAGCGGCCTCGGGTTTCCGTTCGCCGTGTTGCAGCTGCGGTCCAAATGACGCCAACGTCCACGTATCGTCTCATGCGCCAGAGTTTACACCTCTACCCATACAAAATTCAAACGCGGCAACCCCTCAGCGCCGCTATCATTGCTGCACGAGAGACATTCGCTAACGATATAGTGCACAGGATTGATGACAGCGATATGCATGTGGGCAGCATTTGGTTTACTGACGAAGCTTATTTTTACCTGGACGGCTTCGTCAATAAACAGAACTGCCGCATATGGGTAACCGAAAAGCCCCATGTTGCAGTCCCATCGTCCCTGCATCCTCAAAAAGTACTGGTCTGGGCCGCCATGTCTTCCAAAGGAATCATTGGCCCATTTTTCAGATCCGAAACGATTACTGCATCACGCTATCTGGACATTCTTCGTGAATTTGTGGCGGTACAAACTGCCTTAGACGACACTGCGAACACCTCGTGGTTTATGCAAGATGGTGCCCGGCCACATCGCACGGCCGACGTCTTTAATTTCCTGAATGAATATTTCGATGATCGTGTGATTGCTTTGGGCTATCCGAAACATACAGGAGGCGGCGTGGATTGGCCTCCCTATTCGCCAGACATGAACCCCTGTGACTTCTTTCTGTGGGGACACTTGAAAGACCAGGTGTACCGCCAGAATCCAGAAACAATTGAACAGCTGAAGCAGTACATCTCATCTGCATGTGAAGCCATTCCGCCAGACACGTTGTCAAAGGTTTCGGGTAATTTCATTCAGAGACTACGCCATATTATTGCTACGCATGGTGGATATGTGGAAAATATCGTACTATAGAGTTTCCCAGACCGCAGCGCCATCTGTTGTTGAAAATTGTAACTACTGTAATTTCGAAAGTTTGTCTGCCTGAAAATGTACTGTTGTCCCAAGCATATTGCAACAAACGGTGTATTTCTATCGCTGCTCGTTTAGTTTTTATTGCCGTTTCAAATATACCGGTCATTTTAAACACCCTGTAGCATACAACATAGCGGAATGGGGATGGTTATGTTCTGTCATCGTGGATCTTTATTATAGTAGGAGTAATAGGCACAGCAAGATGTTATGGTTTGTTGTTATTACCGGCAGATCTCGACAATATTGCTACGATATATCGGAAATAGGACATGCATCAAAGATGTTATTCTCTTTAGCAGGATGTTTGAATGTGCTAACATCCCTTACAGAATCGCTTTGCGAAGAGATTTGCGGGGCTGTAGCACTATCGAAAATAGTGTACAAGCGGTTGAAATCGAGACGTCGCGATTGTTAATATACATGCATAGTCTCTATATGTATGTGTGTAGTGCTGTTAGCGGTGGACGGTTGTGGTTTGAATACATAACTTGCTCACTGTTCGTCTATAAATTATGCTGCCAGGGGTGTGCACTCTGTAGGCACGGGAAGGGAAGATCTAACAGTCCTGGATTCTATGTGCAGTCGATACACAAATACCGTATAACTTATTACTAGGATAAAAAAACACCTGAAATCTACAGTTTGCAGATGTTCTGACGTGGTTGTGGAGGGCTGTCAGAGTTGAGTGATGTAAACAAAAGTAGCGAAGCTCACATGACAAGCGATAAGAGCAAATACTTATGGGGAAAAAGAATATCAGAGCAGCGGCAGAAATCAGTTCTGTACACATATCAACTCTCTGTTGCAGGTCCCTACACGGTAGGGTGGAAGTCAGATGAATGTGTAGAACTGTGTCAGACTTTGAGTTTCCATCAAGTGCGTGGCTATATGAGTCTGATGAACCATAGCAGTACACAGATTTGTTTCCTGACTACGAGTTTCTAATCTGCACCACTCGCTGTCTCATCAAGATGAGGCGAGTGTTACTATACTTTTCATGACCATCCTATGCAAAATGAGTGTATGTGGATCATCAGGAGAGGGGAAGTCTTATGGTTTTTCAGAAGGCATGTGTACAGGACAGGCAAATATCCTTGTATAAAATCAAACAACACCCGGGCATGCCTGCAATACGACCATATATCTAAGGAAAAATATCTAAATAGATATGAAAAAAGACATAAAATCCTTAAAAACCGGCGAAAACCTGGTACAATTACGACTAAGCCATGGGAAATACGTAAAATTGAGGGAAATACGACGAAATATGCAAAACTGCGAAAAAAACTTGAAAAATTACTTAAATTGAGTGAGAATACACAGAATTAGAGAAAAAGTATCACGAAATGTGGGGAATTGAGGAGGGTTGGGGGCTACCCGGTCACTCAAGACCGAGGAAAGCTTAAATTCATGCTCTGGCTGCATTCACTTTTATCCCTCCCCCCCCCCCTCCCCATGTAAACTACGTGGGTAAACACACACTCCAACAAAGGCGACAAACTTACTACACAGAGGCGTCATATTAAACCAGCTAAGGCATATGCATCCTGATCCATAACTGCATTCTCACACATGCAGTCGTATATATTTCCGAATTCCGGCAGTTCTCACAAACAATGTTATTCCTTAAGCATCAAAGAAAAGAATCATTGTGTTTATCATACTTAAACCATTCCCTTGAGAGTTCTGTAGGAGAGTGGATATCACCTTTATTAGTGTGAGGGGGGTTTACTCGAGAAATGTGGTGTTAGGATGAAATTTCTATATTGTCCTACACATGATCAAAGCTATCTAACATGAGACAAGGACTTCCTTGTGCATGAGGAATGCTACCAGAGCTGCGGTGATGCTAGTGTAAACAGCAATACGAGTTAAATCTCCTTTGTCTATTGATTGTGGTGCTTACTCCTTCATATGAAGTTGCTGCTTCTTCATGTGCATTTTCCTGTAGCAGTGTGTGAGTGTGTGGTATCTCAATGTATCAACTATCGAAAATATTCAAGCCAGTTTGTCTTCGCCCTGTTTCCTAGGGAGACAGAGGTGCATCCATCAGAACTTATACTACTGCTCTTACTAATGATATGCACGACTGACATGGGAAGTGTTCTGAGCTGTGGGGTTGATCTGTTATACTGTTATTCTGCGCATTGGTTTAATCTGAGATGTACTCTTCACCCTGTGGTTCCTGCAAGATGCAATTTCCACTCCCCCACACTACTACATAAATCAGACAGACGCTCCTAACGTTATAAAGACAAATGCCTGAAAAACTTTCAGCAATAAATATCTTCTGGAGTCGTCCGCTGTAAGGAAATGACACAAAAATCCACAAAATTTCTTACGTAACTAGTGGGATACTTGGGTACTGGAGTAGTGCCAGTTAGTGTAAGAAAAACATGAAAATAACGAAAGTTATTATTTATTTTGCAAAATTCTGAGAAATCACAATGGCACTTTTAGTTATGAATTGAACAAGTTATATCCTGGTTATTTTCGGAATGTGAAGTTACCTTTCAAGGATAGGATTCCCTAATGAAATTTCTACACAAAGTTTAAGATCTTGTTGCCTTGGCAGAATGACTGAGAGGTGCGCCTACTCAACTTGAATAATTATCCTTTAGAATGTTGCTAGGTACGGTTGAGGCTGTCGCATGTGAAATGCAGTGAAGTGTACTGTTGTGGAGGAAATATGGGGCTCGCAATAGCTGTAGCGCACAATACCATAAGCTGTGATGACGGTTGTCTGCGCCGCTCGCTGCTGACAAATAACATAACTCTCGTTCTATCTGGATTGACCTTCGCCAATCAAACTCTCCCTATGCCTTCATGAAGTCAAGGATTCCTATTCGCCCCTAGTCTAACTATTGGCGTGGTACACCGGTCAGATAACCAGTCCACCATGGTGCTACTCAAAATTCACTCGCAGGCGTTTAACTATAACTCTGTCCATTCACACCGCACAATAAGTGTGTCGGCCAACACAGTGAACAACGCTTAATCTCAAGGACTCAATACAGAGTCGCCCTTTGATTCGCTCTCGACAGAGGTGCTCTCCCAGTGAAGTACTGAGGAGAGACTTGTTCCTCGCTCTTTGAGTACACGTACGAGCGCGCACGCTCTCGTTACGTGTTCTTGCTCCAAGAGTGACAACGGAACCGCGCCTCTCCACGCCAGACATGAAGGGGTACGTCTTTCGGTGTCTTCCATTATTCCTTCAGCTCAAGGCGTCAGAAATATCGTCTGCCAATCAGCATTGCTCTTCTAAAACGGGAGAACGACGTTTCGTTTAAGGCGAACAGTCCGGAAACCTATAGCTTTGGCATGAAACTTCCTGGCAGATTAAAACTGTGTGCCCGACCGAGACTCGAACTCGGGACCTTTGCCTTTCCGGGCAAGTGCTCTACCATCTGAGCTACCGAAGCACGACTCACGCCCGGTACTCACAGCTTTACTTCTGCCAGTACCTCGTCTCCTACCTTCCAAACTTTACAGAAGCTCTCCTGCGAACCTTGCAGAACTAGCACTCCTGAAAGAAAGGACATTGCGGAGACATGGCTTAGCCACAGACTGGGGGATGTTTCCAGAATGAGATTTTCACTCTGCAGCGGAGTGTGCGCTGATATGAAACTTCCTGGCAGTTTTAATCTGCCAGGATAACGCTCATACTATGTTTCTACTACCTTGTATTGGAGGAGAAAGCTTCGTTTGGCTCTGGCCTTATGCACTGTACATGGTTGGCTGAGCTACGACAACATGTTTCAGTTTCCGCCAATGGGTCAAAACGCGGTCCTGTCGCATTAACTCAGCTTTACCTGTTTCTCCACAGGGTGCAGAATGTCTTAGATATATCGCTCTCTGACTTCTGTTCAGGTCTGACTTAAATTGGGATGATCACATGGACGAAGCTGCAGCAAAGGTGGGGTAGAGACTGAGGAGCAGTTACAAGATGCAGAGGGACTGTCTAAAAACCTGAACTGGAGTTTTTGCTGTGTGGGATCCTTAGCAGATAGGTTCGAAAAAGGTAACTCATTTCGAGATAGTGGCATGAATATGATTCACCCACGCTGTAATCGTTAAAAGACGTCTCTACAGGATGCAGTGCAAGTGTGTGGTTGAACGGGTAGACTTGATTCCAAACCGCAGACAGCATTTCTACCAGAAATCATAATGCTATCAGCGACCCCTGTGTGCCTGTAGATTCAAGACAGCTTTTTATGCAGCGTGACGGTAACACAGCCGCTATGATCGTATTTTTAATAGCGCTTTCCTTACGTGAAATGTATGTTGTCGGCTGTAGAATCGCTCAGTGGACAGCTTCAAATGTTGTTTCTCAATAGTGTTCCTCAAAAAATCATCGTGTTCCGTCCATGGATTCCCATATGACTTATCTGGCGAGTGTGATCCGACTGCTGAAAAAAAATTACTCGCCGTGCGAAGTGACTCTCATGATCAATTTCATTAATTAGCCTGTCAGTTTGGTAACAATGACGTGCCACCGGGTGGCTCGAAGAGATGGCTAGGGCACCATGGAATGATTCTTGATTGGCGTTTCTTTTTTTTCGTTGTGTCGATATCCTTCTACGTATTTCAATCTCCCACCAACACAAGACGAGAAAGACTCTGACGATTTGTTTCGTAAATGCATAAAACGGCATCGCAGTGGTAAAAGGGGACCTGCCATAGTGTACAAAACAACTACATCCTCTTGAATTATAGCTTGTTGTTTTCGAACGTAAAATGATTGTGTTCTTTCCGACATGTGAGCCAATGGCATGAAAGATTGTATTCTCTAATGTTATTTCACGTGTCTGAAATGTTTGTAATACATGTGCATGACAGTTTATTTACAGACACTGAACGTGAGAGACGGTCTCAGGCCGTGTAATTTGTTCATCAAGCTGAAAGAAATTGCATAGTATATATGTTTTTTCTTTGGATTTTAAATTCTCGCTTTTTCTTTAGTCTGATGACGGTTTCGAATAAAGAGGACAATCGCAGTGACCGGTAATTTTCGCAGGAAAATAGTCAAAGTTTTTTCTCCTGATTTTATGCAGGGTGGACATGTCTCTGCTGATTAGTGATGGGGAGCTCGTGAATGAGTCGTTTAAATGAACGCTTCACTCCAGTGAAGTGTGAACTAATCACTCAATTTTAATGAACTGGTACTTCAAACTCTCCACAGATGGTACACTCCACACTTTTTTTCTAGTTCGTACACTCACTCTCTTCCCCTCTCCCTCTCCCACTACATTGGCGCTACGTCACTCATTCTCCCTTCACTTCAATCCTCCCTGTACTGCCTGTCGACGAATCGCACGGTGAAATACACTTAGAACAACAGTTGCACTTTGCTTTCACATAACCTAAATCGGCGAAGAAACCCCAAATTTCACTACTTTTACGCGATCGCGTGTTGCTAGCCATTGTATAAGCGTGAACAGACACAAAAACTGCTTTCGAATAAAATAAAGAGGGATTTTACCTGAAATCGTACCAATGACTACAGGTGACAGTTTACGTTTTGAATTTAGAGTTATTATTCTCAATAAAAATAAAATCCCGGAAAACTTCTGAATAATTACTTAATGTAGGTATATAGACTTTGTGACAGTGGTAAACATACTCATTCTATTTTGGATTAAATTTTAAAAGGAACATAAACTTGGACTGCATTTCGTTTGTAGCCCAAGTTTTTAGTCCATAAATACAACAAATAAGGTTTCACTTGGCAGATGAAGACTTTTTGGCGCTTCATGAGAAAATGTCGAGCAAAATTAAACGCAATACCTTCTTTATATGTGACAGGCTTCTCTGTTTATCTTTCCTTTGTCCCCTTCGACCATCCTGTATTTAACTCAGACGCTGTAAGACGCAAAACGTTGCGTGCACGTTACCGCATAGTTCGGCCATCTGTTGGTAAAAATATGAAGTATTACGAAGCTTTATTGTACGAGCGAGGCGAAGCGAGCGTAGCCACGGCGAACTGGGCAACTTCGCCAGGCTTCCGTACTTCATGAATGAACTACTTCATTTGAACGCTTCACGGCAAAGAGTGAAATGAATGAAGTACTTCACGGGAATGAACGAGTTCGACCCATCTCTACTGCTGATCATCTGTAATCAGCGATGGTACACTTCGCTGGATATCGCAAAATAATGAGATGCGAATGGTATCCTCCAGTTGAACATAAAAGCTATACTGATTAGAGATGGGTCGAACTCGTTCATTCCCGTGAACTACTTCATTCATTTCACTCTTTGCCGTGAAGCGTTCAAATGAAGTAGTTCATTCATTAAGTACGGAAGCCTGGCGAAGTTGCCCAGTTCGCCGCTCAGCCGCGGCTACGCTCGCTTCGCCCCGCTCGTACAGTAAAGCTTCGTAATACTTCATAATTTTACCAACAGGTGGCCGAACCATGCAGTAACGTGCACGCAACGTTTTACGCTCTTACAGCGTCTGAGTTGAATAGAACATGGTCGAAGGGGAAAAAGGACAGATAAACAGAGAAGCCTGTCACATATAAAGAAGGTATTACATTTAATCTTGCTCGACATTTTCTCATGAAGCGCCCAAAAAAGTCTTTATCTGGCAAATGAAACATTATTTGTTGTATTCATGGACTGAAAAATAGGGCTACCAACGAAATGCTGTCCAATTTTATCTCCACAACACGGAGATTCCGGCTTGCACGTCCAGCTATTGGGATAGCGTTATTAAGGAAGCTGTTGAAATCAGACTATCAAGCAACCTTATTAACAGAGATGGTGAATTTTGTTTAAATGCTGCTTGGAATCCGGCTCTGTCTCTCATCAAAAAACAGAGGGACAGAATTAATGCTACCTCACCTGTTGACTAATAGTAACTATCGATTTTCTGATGTTGGTTATCTTTGGTTGTGTTGACACTTGTTCTGTGTGTGGTGTCTTCCTTGTTTCTCCTCTGTGAACCGAGGTATTAAATTTGCTTGCACATTTCTTTTTCCTTGCATTTGTGCCTTGAGAATGGCAGGGAGTGCACCTGTCGAAATATCGGCGGTGTTCGACGACGTCACCCGGCAGCAAACCCGTAAGTTATTTGAAATTATTGTCTCATACTTGAAATTAAAAACTGTGTTTAGTGCTGTGTGATCACAAAAGCTTTGAAGAGGTCATAACATCCTTGTGCCATTTTCCCTCTCTAATTAGTTAAAGTGAAGCATGACGTCCATCCAACAGAACTTTCTGTTTTGCTTTCTTCATGCATTTTCTTATTTGTTTCTCTTACAAACTTTCCATCATAATCTCACATTGTGTCAAAGGAAATTACAAATACTGTTTCATCAGTTCAACATATAATTTGATGTCTCTAATATTGCATGGTTGAAACTCATGACTTAATATCGGCCTTGTTTCATTCTAGTTTTTATTTCTTTGCATCTAATTTAAGTTTTGTTGCTTGCCTAAGAAATTTTGTTAAATATATAACCACTTTATCGTACCATACTTGGGGACTGAGTGTAGGGTAGAGGATGCAAGTAACCTGCATCGCTGTTCTAGGCAAGGTTATAGTTAAGATGGGTTACCGTTGGCTTCCTCCGACATCTTTTGAAGTATCAAGTGCGTATCTGTGCCCTGTGGATGACGGTAACGACTACTTGTGCAGCGTAGTGTCGGGTTTCTGTGGTTATGGATTAAGGGAAAGGAGAGGCTGAAACATAGTACCGGCACACAACCTACTGCTATCGATCAGGATCAAGGGGGGCCTGGGGCCCCGAGCTCGACGTCCCCATCCAACAAACGAATCATCGTCAGAAGTGTCACATGTCCTCACTTCATGAGACACTGCAGAGAGGTTCGGAATATAATCCAGAGCTCTGAGGTGAAGACTGCTGATCAGGTGCTTAACATCATCCTTTCTCCTCATCTTCTTGTCGATATACTGGCAATGAAGATTTTTCCTCACCATGTTTCGAACCAGCGTACCTCCAACTTGACTGCGACTGCGCAAGTGTCCGTTTTGGACCTTGGGTACGGAGAAAGGTTTATTTACCTGTGATACGTCCCCTTTTGAAAAATTATATACGTGACTGGGCTTAAACTGACACACAATATTTTTAGCGCAACGCAATCTGACTTTCAATAATCCCTACAAAAGAATGGTCCTGACTAACATTAACCTATACCTTTCACAAATCACTTACCTCACAAAAATCTTCGTTACTCGAACTGCTGCAATACAGCGAGCGCCACTACTGCCAATTAAATAAAAGATTCAAACTACGGAAGGCACTAACTACTGATAGGCATAGTTAGCAAATGAAAGATTTTAATAGAGAACAAGCAATGTATTTACCTTAATAGTCAAAATATATATAGCAGTTCATGACATCCAGTCTTACAAATTTCAAAACTCCGCCATCTCTCTCCCCACATCCACCACTACTGGCGGCTCACCTCCAACTGCGCAACGCTACGCGCTGTTCACATCCAACTGCCCAACACTAAAATGGCAGACAACAATGCAAACTAGCCACAGACCGCACACAGCACAGCCAGTTAGAGATGGGCGAACTGAAACACTTAACTGTTTCGAAACAAATGAAACAGTACAATGTAATGTTTCGATGCGCTGTTTCGAAACAGTGAAACAGTTTGTGTTTTGTAATCTAATAAACCTCCACATTTTATCATCTTGAATGTCTACTGTATAAGTATGTCCATATAAACACAAATGAGGTGCGAGAGCGCTAATCATTTCGCAGAAAGTATGAAACTATCACTTAGGCGTTTTGGCAGTTTCGTATTTCCTGCAGCAAATGCGCTGCTTTCGCGTCGTGTGACTTTCATACTTTTCAATTGGCTGAGGACAGCCATAGCTGAAGACAGAAGAACCACCACGAACGGAACTGGAAGGAGGAGCAAACTGCAGAAACAACGGATATGCTACTGGGACTCCCACATTCCGTTAGTATGGGTAATATACCCATCTTGCTAATTTGCATCTACACAAAGGGAATCATTGTGAATAATAGGCACAGTGACTATAGACTCACAAATAACGCCAAATAATTCGAATAAATAAGAAAATATAACAGAAAAAAATTTTGTCTTTCAAGGTGTTTCGAACCGTTACTATAAATTCACCATACTTCCCCAGCCCTTCCCGTTCACCATTACACTATCAGTGATACGTCCAACAGATTGCTTGCAATTATACCAAGATCAAATTTATGTATATGTCTAATAACTGTCACTCTACGCCTTTTTTTTATTCAAAATGTTGTAGGCTTACTTGCGTTTCTTAATACGATTACTGTACATGAAAAGAGAAGCGTATGTTAGAAAAAAAGTGTAATTTAATCGAATGATTTTCACATATTTATTATTTTGAATGTGAATAGTAATGCGTTATTTTATTGTTTAGTTAGTGTCTATAAAGCAGACGTTACGCCATTTCGTAATAGGACAGTCAGCTAGAAACGAAGCTTTATTTTCGGATATCTTAAGCTTCATTGTATTGCTTGTCAAAAAGATTTCAACACTCTTGAAAGTGTTTCATGAAGTGTTATGTTGTGTTTCAGTATCTGGTGCCGCGCCCGAATCTCGTACGACACAGAGCGGAATGAAACATCACTGTTTCGATACAATTAGTCCGTTCCAAGCGCAGGTGGACTGAAACAGCCGTATTTTGAAACAACGATACAGTTTCTGGCTCGAGATCGAATCTGGTGCGGCTATCCGAGACAGGGGCGGAATGAAACAGTGGTGTTTCGAAACAGTGAACCACAGCCGTTCCGAAACACTGAAACAGTTCCACGTATCGATACACTGTATCGAAACATAGAAACAGTGGCCAAGTCTACAGCCAGTGATTTTCATACAGAGCGCTACGTGGCGTTACCAATAAGAAAACCTAAACAGCCTACTTACACCTGTACCAAAACAAAATGCTGTGACAGAACGTCTATTCATATACATTGCTATACAACACTTTATTGCATTACTTTTAATATTATTTTTACATTAGGAGTAATTATCTGAGAGTCGTACATTAACAATCTCCGTTGCAAAATGTGAATAATTCCACAGTATGTTACACCACTGCTGGAGATAGACGGAAATGCAGCGATGGCAGAGATCACTGATTTAGTACGCTGCATCACACAAGTGACGGTAACTTCGCCACGTGACCGCGGTCACCCGAGTCGGCTACCTGGGGAACTACGAAAAACATCATGTAACTGGCTACTGAGCAGGATGAAATAAGTTTCGCTATGGGCAGCCACTTCAAGCACATAACACTAAGTTATGCTAAGCGACCGTCTTTTCACCACCACCGTCAGACCGTTCTACGAACATCGCTGCGCTCTGTTGGACTCTGTAGAATTTCTCGTACCTCTCTGCATTACCGCCACAGGGCTTTCTCATTAGTGTTCGACTACTGGTAACAGAACCCAGAAAATTTCCTCTTGATATCCGTACTGCGATAGATGCCAATTCCTTTATTTCGTTTATTTTGTTGAGTACTCAAATTCTCTTCGAGTATTAGGAGCCAGCGATCTATGTTACGTTGGACACAGTTTTCCCAAAGTCCATCACCAACGAAGACGAGGTAGCACCTGAAGAAGGCAACAAGTTACGTGGCCGAAATATTGTGCCAGAGCGACACAAACATCCGCCAGTAGACGAGATTATTCCACATGTCAAGATCTCGCCGGGAAAGCCTGAAGAGTTCTATACTTAGTAGTCATATACAACATCTCGCTCGTCGAAAGATCCATACCTAAAGACTAGAAAGTTGCACAACTTACACCAATACCCAATAAAGGAAATTCAAGTTATCCACTTAATTACAAACCCATACCGCTAACGTCGACTTGTAGCAGGATTTTGAAGTACACTCCTGGAAATGGAAAAAAGAACACATTGACACCGATGTGTCAGACCCACCATACTTGCTCCGGACACTGCGAGAGGGCTGTACAAGCAATGATCACACGCACGGCACAGCGGACACACCAGGAACCGCGGTGTTGGCCGTCGAATGGCGCTAGCTGCGCAGCATTTGTGCACTGCCGCCGTCAGTGTCAGCCAGTTTGCCGTGGCATACGGAGCTCCATCGCAGTCTTTAACACTGGTAGCATGCCGCGACAGCGTGGACGTGAACCGTATGTGCAGTTGACGGACTTTGAGCGAGGGCGTATAGTGGGCATGCGGGAGGCCGGGTGGACGTACCGCCGAATTGCTCAACACGTGGGGCGTGAGGTCTCCACAGTACATCGATGTTGTCGCCAGTGGTCGGCGGAAGGTGCACGTGCCCGTCGACCTGGGACCGGACCGCAGCGACGCACGGATGCACGCCAAGACCGTAGGATCCTACGCAGTGCCGTAGGGGACCGCACCGCCACTTCCCAGCAAATTAGGGACACTGTTGCTCCTGGGGTATCGGCGAGGACCATTCGCAACCGTCTCCATGAAGCTGGGCTACGGTCCCGCACACCGTTAGGCTGTCTTCCGCTCACGCCCCAACATCGTGCAGCCCGCCTCCAGTGGTGTCGCGACAGGCGTGAATGGAGGGACAAATGGAGACGTGTCGTCTTCAGCGAGGAGAGTCGCTTCTGCCTTGGTGCCAATGATGGTCGTATGCGTGTTTGGCGCCGTGCAGGTGAGCGCCACAATCTTGACTGCATACGACCGAGGCACACAGGGCCAACACCCGGCATCATGGTGTGGGGAGCGACCTCCTACACTGGCCGTACACCACTGGTGATCGTCGAGGGGACACTGAATAGTGCACGGTACATCCAAACCATCATTGAACCCATCGTTCTACCATTCCTAGACCGGCAAGGGAACTTGCTGTTCCAACAGGACAATGCACGTCCGCATGTATCCCGTGCCACCCAACGTGCTCTAGAAGGTGTAAGTCAACTACCCTGGCCAGCAATATCTCCGGATCTGTCCCCCATTGAGCATGTTTGGGACTGGATGAAGCGTCGTCTCACGCCGTCTGCACGTCCAGCACGAACGCTGGTCCAACTGAGGCGCCAGGTGGAAATGGCATGGCAAGCCGTTCCACAGGACTACATCCAGCATCTCTACGATCGTCTCCATGGGAGAATAGCAGCCTGCATTGCTGCGAAGGGTGGATATACACTGTACTAGTGCCGACATTGTGCATGCTCTGTTGCCTGTGTCTATGTGCCTGTGGTTCTGTCAGTGTGATCATGTGATGTATCTGACCCCAGGAATGTGTCAATAAAGTTTCCCCTTCCTGGGACAATGAATTCACGGTGTTCTTATTTCAATTTCCAGGAGTGTATATTCTGTGTTCGAACATTACGATGTGCCTTGAAGAAAACGATTTATTGACAAACAGCCAACATGGATTCAGAAAATATCGTTCTTGTGAAACACAACTACCTTCGAATCCTCGTGAAGTAGCGTGTGCTATTAAAAGGGGATATCAAATAGGTTCCATATTTTTAGATTTCAAGAAGGCTTCTGACACCGCTCCTCACAAGCGACTTTAGATAAAACTGTGTGCCTATGGAGTATCGCCCCAGTTGTGCAACTGGATCTGTAATTTCCTCCCTCCCGCCGGAGGAAGGAATCCGCTAAATTTCGGTTACACATTAAGGTTGTCTGTTCAACTACTACTTAGTGATAACAATTACGTATGACGTAAATTGGAACGATCACATAGACAATGCTGTGGGAAAAAGAAACCAAAGATTGCTATTTATTGGAAAAACAGAAATTCATCAGGTCTACTAAAGAGACTGCTTACACTACGCTTGTCGGCCCTCTTCTGGAGTATTGCTGTGCGGTGTGGAATCCGCATCAGTTAGGATTGACGAGGACATCGAAAAAGTCCAGATAAGAGGAGCTTGTTTTGTGCTAACGCGAAATAAGGGTGAGATTGCCCCATACATGATACGCGAACTGGGGTGGCAATCCAAACATAGGCGTTTTTCCTTGCGGCAAGATCTTTTCATGAAGTTTCAGTTACCATCTTCCTCCTCAGAATGTGAAAATATTTTGCTGATGCCTACATATAAAGGGAAAAATGATCTTCATTATAATATAAATCAGAGCTGGCACGGAAACATTTAAGTGTTCGTTTTTCCTGTTCGCTGGTCGAGGGTGGAACGGTAGAGAAATAGCTCGAAGGTGATTCGTTCAACCCCCTGCGAGGCAGTTAATTTTGAATTGCAGAGTAATGATGCAGATGTAGAATATGTGGTCGCTATTAAACACTATATCTGCAAAAGTTTTTATTTATTGGGCTAGGCTACACCAAACGGCGACGAGTCATTAGTCTCATGTGTACAAGACTGCTACGTTACCAGTGACCACAAACATTATATGTGTAGAGCAATGTCCACGGGATGAGCAAAATAAATCTATCCTGGACAACAACACATTTATGAACCGCGGCCATGAAGAGGAGTGCTCTCCACCGCAGAAAATGCTGGTAACCGTGACTCAGTTGCTGTCAAAGGTCTGCAGAATGTGCAGCTCCTGCTTTCTCTGCCCTGAGTACTTTGCTGTGGCGTTACGTTTCAGTGAGTGAGAGGAGCAGATATTTGCAGTGCCCAGTTGAATAACGCAAAATGGTGCTCACAATAAAACAGTGCGTGTTCAAAGCGTTGTGGAAACAATTCGTTGGAAATGAGTGCGGAACTGTTTGCAATAGAGTTCAACCCTCTCGCGGGCTCATTTTCTGTAGCAACTCAGTGAAGATAATTTTTTTGCTATCGTATTAGAAATGTGATCAAATGACTATGATTGTTTTTTGATAATTTTATTTTCGTGATTTGGGACCAAAAACTATTGTGGTACATGAACACCACTGCACCTTTGTGTGGCATTAAAACTGGCGGGCCCGCATCTCGTGGTCGTGCGGTAGCGTTCTCGCTTCCCACGCCCGGGTTCCCGGGTTCGATTCCCGGCGGGGTCAGGGATTTTCTCTGCCTCGTGATGGCTGGGTGTTGTGTGCTGTCCTTAGGTCAGTTAGGTTTAAGTAGTTCTAAGTTCTAGGGGACTTATGACCACAGCAGTTGAGTCCCATAGTGCTCAGAGCCATTTGAACCAAAAACTGGCGGTAAATGGATTTCCCGCTTCCCTTTTGTGTGCTGTTATGTGTTGCCATTACACGAAAAAAATAATGAACAGTGTTTTCAATTTTTTTTTTATGTTTTCTTTTACTTTATTTAAAAAATATTTGTTACCGATATTAAAGTTTACTTACCATAAGGTGAAAACAATCCTTGAAACTTGATCACGCAATAAAGGTAAGAGCTGATACAGGTCACAATAATGTATAGTGCAGAACCCAAGGAATGTCTTCCGACTTCGGTAGTGATCCCACGATAAACAGAAACTGACTGTTGTAGCAGTTTTCATATATCTGGTGCAGTGTACTACCACAAACATAGGCAGAGGTGGTAAAACATATTCCCAAAAGCTTTGGGATGCCCCTAAGTTGGTGGTAAGTATGTTTCCCAAGGACCATCAACGACAGACGAATTTTGTGGTAAGTATACTTCCCATGCCCCTTCCAGAAACTATATTGGTGGTAACCATACTTCCCAACAACTATTAAAACACCGTTGGTTGGTGGGATATATGCTTCCCACAGTCCTCAAGGCTATATTTCACTACAAATAGAAACTACAGCTGGTGCAGCGGACTGCCACTAGATGCCAGGAGCATACATAAGTGGTAACACATATTCCCTTTAACGTTGTAAAGAAAAATGTTTAAAGGGAGGTATATCCCCCAGAGCATAGCTAACACTTGGTTCAAGAATCATAAAAGAATGTTGTATACATGGAAGAACCCTGGAGATACTGGAAGGTGTCAGATAGATTATATAATGTTAAACAGAGATTTAGGAACCAGGTTTTAAATTGTAAGACATTTCCAGGGGCAGATGTGGACTCTGACCACAATCTATTGGTTATGAACTGCAGATTAAAACTGAAGAAAGTGCAATAAAGTGGGAAATTGAGGAGATGGGACCTGGATAAACTGAAAGAACCAGAGGTTGTAGAGAGCTTCTGGGAGAGCATTAGGGAACGATTGACAAGAATGGGGGAAAGAAATACAGTAGAAGAAGAATGGGTAGCTTTGAGAGACGAAATAGTGAATATAGCAGAGGCTCAAGTAGGTAAAAAGACGAGGGCTAATAGAAATCCTTGAGTAACAGAAGAGATATTGAATTTAATTGATAAAAGGAGAAAATATAAAAATCCAGTAAATGCAGGCAAAAAGGAATAGAAACGTCTCAAAAATGAGATCGACAGGAAGTGCAAAATGGCTAAGCAAGGATGGCTAGAGGACAAATATAAGGATGTGGAGGCACATATCACTAGGGGTAAGATAGATACTGCCTACAGGAAAATGAAAGAGACCTTTGGAGAAAAGAGGACCACTTGCATGAATATCAAGAGCTCAGATGGAAACCCAATTCTAAGCAAAGAAGGGAAAGCAGAAAGATGGAAGGAGTATATAGAGGGTCTATACAAGGGCGATATTCTTGAGGACAATATTATAGAAATTGAAGAGAATGTAGATGAAGATGAAATAGGAGATACGATACTACGTGAATGCTTTAAAAATATTTAAAAAAATATTCAACAGCATGTAATGATGAAAGAATTTTTCATTAGTGTGTCATGAATGTTTTTGAACTGTGGTAGTAGTTAAACTTATGAAATTCAATATTATAGTGTATATGTTATTCCATGTATTTATGTCTACACCGATCCTGAAATATGATCAATCATAATTTACTACACAACTTCAGTGCAGGGTGTACATCGCCCAAGGTACCTCATGTGTTGTGGACAAGGTACAAAGCAAATTAGTAAACGCGACTAACGCTAAGCACTGTTAAAATATACTGCCATCTGCTACGGCAGAGATTTGCACGAATTTATCGTGTAAACAAAAGTCACAAATCTGACACTAATCAAGGAACTTGCACGCTAGACCTAGATTACAAAACGTGTAAAATAATACGAGAGGCAAAGTTTTGTAAAGTCGAGCCTGGCTCTGGAGGGTAAGTACGCAATGAATAGGCAGACATGACATGGGGACTTACCTCAGATGAGACGGAAATACAATTGTATAGTCAAAAGTCTGAAGGCAAGTACGACTCTGTAAGTGGAAAATAGAACGAGGTAATTAGTGCGAGAGACTGGTAAAATCCAGCACGAGCCAAAATCCAGTTCAGACTGAATGAAATACATTAGTGTTTGTGAACTATTCGAAACAGTTACTTTAAGCAGTGTGAAAAACTGTGAAGGTGAAACTGTGATACGGACAGTGAAGTGCTAGTACTGAACGTTCAACAGCAGTGAAGACGCCAAACGCCAATATTACGCAAGAAAAACTGTGAATTTGCTTATAAATGTGAACTGTTAACGTGAAGTGAACACACAGTCAATATTTTTGGGACAGGCTGTAATTTCAGTGAGTACAATAATGCGAGATTTGAATGCGATGCGTGGACTGTTGCAAAACGGCGACCGCAGAAACGGCGAATGTTTGTGCTAAGCTCGTATTGGGACACTCACCAGTACCTGCGAATGCGTCGAAAACATAAATAATTTTATCAAGACAAAAACTGACGTGTAATGGAAACAGTATCGCATCAAAACTGCATTCACGGGAGAAGATCCATGTCATATATTCTGCTTGACACTCGGGAACTGGCGAAAACTTTACAACAACTGCCGTGCTAATAAATGCTTCTTTCCCACTAGCGCCACCATCTGCAGCGGGAGGGAAATATTACGTTGGTTGCGTGTATGTTTCATGTACTACGTTGGAGATGCGTAGCAGAGCTGACTCCGGCCAACAAGCGCGGGGGGCGGATATCATCCCACTCTGCCACGCCCGGCCGAGACAGAAACGCATCGCCAACCGTGCAGCCGATCAGCTGATTCTGACGTTCCGCGACGGCGAGAGACACGCTGGCGTCGAGAGGGCGTTGACCTCTCCGCAGCCGCCGCGAACGCCGAGCACCGAACACACCAATCGTCGCCGTCGCGAGCTAAACGTCGCGGCGTAGATCATCATCGACACCGCAGTCAATAACGACGTTATATTAATTGTTATAATCACCTCATTTCTTTGCATAGTGCAACGAAAAATTGTTCGTAACGTATGCACATCCTGTACTCCAATGACATCCCAGAAAGAATTAAGTCAAAGTAACCAAAGCAGTTAGTCTGCCGCTCCGCCGAGGTTTTCCACAGGGTTTCCCTACGGCCGCGCCAAATGAGGAGCGAACAGTTGACACCCCTGGGACTTCAAGAATTACAGACTAACTCGTAATTGTATACCTTTGAATACTGCATAAGCTTCAACCCCAAGAAAAAGAAGCACCCAAAATGAATGTACCAATGTGAAGGGTCATAAAGTAACTGTCACACTAATTGTATTCTATGTCCTTTTCTTTTGTACATGACTACATTCGTAACCAATCGTATATTATATTGTTACGTAAATAACTTCATCTGTATTACACTTTGTGTGCAACAAACATTATTAAGTACAATGACTAAAACATACGATGTGACATATGTAGATTGCGAAAGAAAAAATCTGCGTGTGGACACTGTGGACATGAAATAGGAAATATTTATGTCAAAAAACACGAACATTTTTTATGACATAAACATTTCGGGGGGCATTATAGCGTCCCCAGTGAAATAATACGAAAAGACTTGAAAACAGTATTTATAAAGAAGAGACGTTTAAAAATTGAATAATATACATTTTTATCATGTACCCGTATTATAATAATTTCTCTGTGTAAGTTTCGAGGGCAAAGAAATATAACAAAATGATCTAAAGAGACGACAAGATACGCTCTTTTGTTAATTTTTTTAGTCGTCCTCACTTCTTCTCTTGTCTTGGTTGCGTGTAGACGGACATCTTGCGAGTGCTGGCAAATGTAAGCATATTTGTACTAATTAAGCAGATAATATATTGATTTAATATTATTGTTCACTTTTAATTTGTAAGAGGTGATCCCGATTTCATGTCCGCCTTCCTTGAATTAACCTGCGTTCGAGTAATTTACAGTGCAACAATCGCAGCGGCCGATGCAGCCAACGACGCCATTACATGACGATATTAACTTATAAAATTTAACGGAAGCGAAAAACTCGCCCGCTATTAACAGAATATACATTTTTCTCCACAGCCGCCCGACGCTGCAGAAAATACGTAGCTTTAAGATTCTTATTTTCTGTACAACAGCCGAGAGCTAGAGCCAGGACTCCGACCACAATGCAATGGTTAACGGAGGTAAGAAGAAATACTCTCGCGCGTGTGTGGGCCGCAATTGTAATTAATAACTAAAGATTTTTTTCTTTAAAGTGAACTGACTAGCCGAGGAAATTAATATGAAAAGTTTATTCCATTGTTCAACTTATATGCTCATGTTTAAAAGATTCAGCGAGTCTAACATTCATTAACGTAATAAATAATTTAAGAGTAATATTGTTAAAAAGGAGAACTTCATAAAAGCATTTAATTGTAAATCAAAATTAAAATGAAATATCATTTTTATTAAGGCCCACCACGTAAGTCGGCAACAATCAACATAAGAATAATAAATTAAATTACGACGGCCGACGGACGCGAGATAGACTTAGAGAAAGCTTTTGACAATGTTGACTGGAATACTCTCTGTCAAATTCTGAAGGTGGCAGGGGTAAAATACCGGGAGCGAAAGGCTATTTACAATTTGTACAGAAACCAGATAGCAGTCGAGGGGCGTGAAAGGGAAGCAGTTGTTGGGAAGGAAGTGAGACAGGGTTGTAGCCTCTCCCCGATGTTATTCAGTCTGTATATAGAGCAAGCAGTAAAGGAAACAAAAGAAAAATTTGCAGTAGGAATTAAAATCCATGGAGAAGAAATAAAAAGTTTGAGGTTCGCCGGTGACATTGTAATTCTGTCAGAGACAGCAAAGGACTTAGAAGAGCAGTTGAACGGAGGGACAGTGTCTTGAAAGGAGGATATAATATAAACATCAAGAAGCAAAACGAGAATAATGGAATGTAGTCGAATTAAATCGGGTTATGCTGCAGGAATTAGATTAGGAAATGAGACGCTTAAAGTAGTAAATGAGTTTTGCTATTTGGGGAGCAAAATAACTGATGATGGTCGAAGTAGAGAGGGTTTAAAATATAGACTGACAATGGCAAAGAAAGCATTTCTGAAGAAGAGAAATTTGTTAACATCGAGTATAGATTTAAGTGTCAGGAAGTCGTTTCTGAAAGTATTTGCATGGAGTGTAGCCATGTATGGAAGTGAAAAATGGACAATAAATAGTTTGGACAAGAAGAGAATAGAAGCTTTCGAAAAGTGGTGCTACAGAAGAATGGTGAAAATTAGATGGGTAGATCACATAACTAATGAAGAGGTATTGAATATAATTGGGGAGAAGAGGAGCTTGTGGCACAACTTGACAAGAAGGGACCGGTTGGTAGGGCATATTCTGAGGCATCAAGGGATCGCCAAGGGAGGGCAGCGTGGATGGTAAAAATCGTAGAGGGAGACCAAGAGATGAATACACTAAACAGATTCAGAAGGATGTAGGTAGCAGCAGGTACTGGGAGATGAAGAATTTTGCACAGGATAGAGTAGCATGGAGAGCTGCATCAAACCAGTCTGTTGGCTGAAGACCACAACAACAACATCCCCCACGGCCCCCGGGAAGGTTAAGACTAGAAGTAATTTGGCAAAACCTCCAGCAATGTCTGTACTGCAAATTTACTGGTTAATAGGGGCGAAACGGTCTCCGTAGCGAGTAAAAAACGTAATTATTCGGAAAAAGCTGGAACAGAGTTGTAAATATTTTTTTGGACAGTTGTACACTGAGGTGACAAGAAATCATAAGAAAGCGATATGCTGATGGCGATGGTATCGCGTACACAAAGTAGAAAAGGGCAGTGCATTGGCAGAGCTGTCACTTGTAGTCTAATGATTCGTGTGAAAGGGAGTCGGACGTGATTATGGCCATACGACGGGAATTAACAGACTTTGAATACGCTATGGCAGTCGGAGCTGGACGCAATGGACATTTCAGTTCGGAAATCGTTAGACAGTTCAGTATTCCGAGATCCACGGTGTCAAGAGTGTACCAAGAATACCAAATTTCAGGCATTACCTCTCACCACGGACAACGCACTGGCTGACGGCCGAGAGCAGTGGCGTTTGCGTAGAGTGGTCAGTGCCAACTTACAAGGAACGCTGTGTGAAATAATCGCAGAAATCAATGTGGGATGTACGACAAACGTATCCGTTAGAACAGCGCGGCGAAATTTGACGTTAATGGGCTAGGCCATCAGACGAACGACGCAAGTGCCTTTGCTAACAGCATGACATTGTCCACAGCGCCTCTCCTGGGCTGATGACCATGTCTGTTGGTCCCTGGAAAACGGTGACCTGCTCAGATGAGGCTCGATTTCAGTTGGTAAGAGCAGATGGCAGGGTTCTAGTGTACCGCAGACCCCACGTAGCCGTGGATGCAAGTTGTGAACAAAGCACTGTGGAAACTTGTGGTGGCTGCTGTGTTTACGCGGAATGAACTAAGTCCTCCGGTCAAGCTGAACCTATCATTGACTGGCAACATGGTGACCAATGCAGACATTCATAGATTTCATTTTCCCAAAGACTGATGCAATTTTTATGGTTGGCAACGCGCCAAGTCGCTGGGCCACATTTGTCCACCAATGTTTGAAGAACATTCTGGACAAGTCGAGCGAATGATTTGGCCACTCTGATCGCCCGGTATGAACTCCATCGAATATTTATGGGACGTAATCGAGAGATCAGTTCGTACACAAAATCCTGTACTGACAACACTTTGGCTGGCTATAGTGGCAGCATGGTTTAGTGTTTCTGCAGGCGACAACCAAGTCTGCTGGTCTCATTGTGCAGACACTTTGGGGTGGTGCCAGTCTGTCGGCGGCCGCATCCAGGAACGCTGACTAGGGCCGATGGCCAACAATAAAGCAGAGTATGGGCCCTTGTTAGGTAGACAGTGGATGAGATGGTGTAACACCCCACCCGTCACTTATCTGCTGGTTTTGGCGTGTGTTCACCCCAGCTAATTGACTAACAGATCAACAGAGAGTGCAAAACTGCCGCAATATCGGATAACGCAAAAAAGTAATAAGGCCCTGTGACTCCTGATTGAACTGCGGCGGCAGTGTTGACATTAATTGATTCAGAATTGATCACTATTAATTAAAAAGGGGTGCACATTGATGTTATATTCAGCTATTGAACACCAGATGCAAATGTTGAACATAAAATTAATTAAGAAAGTGACTTGGGATTTCAATTACTTGATTGAAAACAGATGCAGTCGATTAGCACAAATTTATTTTAACTCCCGACCTTCAATCATCACATTACATGACTCTCCTATCAGGCAGTGGTAATAAATTGCGTTTGCGTGGAGTAAAGTGCGATAACTCAAAAGTAATTCCTATCGACTGACCCAGGTGTAATGCAAAGTGCGAGATGAATTCTACAATACACGGCCCATGAAACCCTCGTGGAAACTTTGCCAACATGATCCAACAAATTAATCAGTGGCCGGAGCGGGCGCAATATCACTGAATACAGTGTGGCGGAGTGGCATCGTTGTGCGGACGTTGGCCGACCTCGTAGTGCTGCAAGGCTGCGCTCATCTATTCACTCCTAGCTATCTTGTTCAGTACATAGCTGAACCAAAACTTCCTATCTCCAAGCTCAATCGTTCCATTTGCTAAGTCCTAAACTGCAGAGATGCTCACTCTTTCTGAGGCAAGCTGAGTAAAGAATGCCACGTCCGCACTCTAGGCAAGCTGGGAACGGAAGACCTCTACGGAGACTTCTCCCAGTCCGCTCTTTGCCTCGGTTTCCCCTCCAGCAAAATCACTTACGCCAATTGCAGCGCAAGTCGCGTTAATTATGCGTCGCTTCCCAGCGCTGACCAATGCCTGCTCTGGGAAGTGAACAACTTCCCACAAAATTTCCCTTCCTCTCAACTTCTGCTATTTAGCTCCTCCCAGGCCACCCATCAAGATTAGCATCTGCACAAAACACCAATTTTTCCGGAATTCTGACTCCCAGGAGAGTACTTCAGATTCCTTGGTCCTATGTTCCCATTGGAGGCCGGCGTATTTCATTCTGTCGCTCTTCACCTGATTTACTTCAGACTCTGCAGACTGTGAATTCAGCGTGAAGTTGCTATAGTCACGAACACGCATATTTTGGCCTCTGTTGACCGCTCCACCGTAGCTTTGCGTGGCTTTCTCACATGTTTCACTGAAAATGGGATGACGGACATTTATCAACAGGGGTACAAGTTCTCCGTCTGCTTCCCGGTACACCAGCATGGGGTCAAACACCCACTCACTGTCACTCATCCTAATGCAGATGGAGGCCGTGCCCCATTACCGCTTTCTCAGAGCTTGAGCTGCCCTAAGCTGCCTATTGTCGCTTCCCTTCGCCGCTCCCCAGCTGGCCACAGTCAACTCGAATACTTCCCTGGGATAAACTAGCCTCCAGTAAATCGACGCCTTTCCACAAAGATTTCATGTCATGTGAATTACTTTAAAACCATCACCTGACATTAATTATTCCTGTACGTCTATACTATACCCTCTACAAGATGCATTATGCATTTTTGTTCAGCCCTACTGTTCGCTCACAATGGCTGTGAGCTCCTGTGAATTTCCGTGGGACAGGGCAGCGGCACCCAGGCGTCCAGACTCTGCTAAAAACATATTTGTGAAGACACGGGGCTTTTAGCGAGTTTTTGGCCGTTCTTTGGAAAGTTTGAAATGGATGCAACAGGAGAGATAAAGACCTCTTTATGGAGGCTTTTAGCAAAGACACAGCGTAAACGCGTGGGAAAGTGGGCGCGAAGCTAAATCTTTTTACCTTTTCTCCCAATTAATTTTTAAAGTTTCTGGTTGGTCAAATTTTTGTATGCAGAGCACTGTGGCGGTCTCCTGGCTTCAAATGCCGCACTCCAGCTCGTGATTGGCTTGTACTGAAGTGGGAGTAGTCTAAGCATGTTAATGTGCTATGCAACAGAGCTGGCGAGGAAAACAGAGAGAAAGAGAAGAACACACTCTTGTACTGGCGCTTCACTAGTAAAGAAGAGCAGTTCCCTACGTAGATGGTGAGACTTGTATCCTTTGCTAGTGTGACACTTCGAGCCTGTGCCAGTCACCATCTGAACCATCAGAGGTACTCCTACTTGTATCACGCACACAACGAGTTGTGTGTAGGTGAACGTATTTGTTTTGAGTCGGCAGTCTTAACATTTGACATATTCTGTCACGCATAATCGTGTCACGGAGCCAAATTGGTTTGGCAGACCAGCAAAAGGGTTCATCTGCACACTGGAATCCACCAGGGTTTCAGAGGCTCATAGGGAAGTATCTGCCTTCTGAATCAGCCGAATGCGACACCGCGTACTTGCATATTTCTGATCGCGCGCCCTTAATAACAGATTGTCGCTGTCCGTGACTGCAGTCAGCGAGGTGTTCGTGCTATCCACCCTCAGCTGCAGAAGGATAAAGTATTCGCCGCCATGGCTTATGTCTCCAATATGTGCTTCTCAGCGCCCTGTTCTTTGGAACCATATTTTCCTTTATGGAACGATAGAGTATAGATCCTTGATAGTAGCGTAGTTTTTGGGCCATACCACGGATTCATATTTATGAAGTCAGATAAAGCGATTACTACTGGTTAGTGTGGTGTGTTGGTCCCCAGATCATCACTTTGTTCACCATAGACCGCATATTATTGTAAGCGTTTGTCAGATAGAAATGTTTGTGTGGCGCTTCTTTAGCCATCTTTTGTCATGTGAAGTTAAGAATGAATAAATCAGGTGTTATTTAGACCACACCTCCTCCCACTGTTAACATTACCTTTGCCATTTTATTTAAGTCTTGGTTGCAATTGAAAGAACAGAAGCTTGCAAAATAACAACCTGATTAATAGAGACGCGGGGTTTCAGCTCAGCAAGACATGGGAACCAGCATTGGCGATACTAAGAATCGTTGGCCGCAGATGAATGAATCCAAGTCAACCTAGATGGAGAATCAGAGTCCACACGCTTAAAATGAGCGCCAACATTCTGCCCGCGCATGCACTGGACCGCGATAGGCGGCCAGGCTTTTCTCGCGTCGCGCATGTGGAGACCGTGGCCCGTTTCTCCGGCAGGGGGCACTGGATGTCACTGTTCTCTGTTAATCGTCACCGATGACGTTATAGCCCCACCCCTTGGCGCCTGCGCTTTTCTAGCGAGTCAGCTTATATGATGCCCAGGCACTGCAGCGATACGTCAGTGAACATCTGAAGATAACGTGCAGCTGTGTCGTTGAAATACGAGGTGTGGCCAGAAAAAAACCGGACTAGTACTGGTGAAACAATAAAACGAATGCAATAAGGCTGAAAGTCGCGTGGCCTGTCACGTGACTCTCGCTCCACCTACTGCTCGAGTTTCATCTGCCTCCTGCACTCAGTCTGCCCGTGGCGTCTGTTTTAAGTAGTTGACGTTTTGTCTGTGCGTCGGAAAATGTTGAGTGTACAGAAAGAACAGCGTGTTAACATCAAATTTTGTTTCAAACTAGGAAAATGTGCAAGTGAAACGTTTGTAATGTTACAACAAGTGTACGGCGATGATTGTTTATCGCGAACACAAGTGTTTGAGTGGTTTAAACGATTTAAAGATGGCCGCGAAGACACCAGTGATGACACTCGCACTGGCAGACCATTGTCAGCAAAAACTGATGCAAACATTGAAAAAATCGGTAAACTTGTTCGACAAGATCGCCGTTTAAGAATCACAGCATTGTCTGAGTTAACAGGAGTTGACAAGGAAAGTGTCTAACAAGTTTACCGATTTTTTCAATGTTTGCATCATTTTTTGCTGACAATGGTCTGCCAGTGCGAGTGTCATCACTGGTCTCTTCGCGGCCATCTTTAAATCGTTTAAACCACTCAAACACTTGTGTTCGCGATAAACAATCATCGCCGTACACTTGTTGTAACATTACAAACGTTTCACTTGCACATTTTCCTAGTTTGAAACAAAATTTGATGTTAACACGCTGTTCTTTCTGTACACTCAACATTTTCCGACGCACAGACAAAACGTCAACTACTTAAAACAGACGCCACGGGCAGACTGAGTGCAGGAGGCAGATGAAACTCGAGCAGTAGGCGGAGCGAGAGTCACGTGACAGGCCACGCGACTTTCAGCCTTATTGCATTCATTTTATCGTTTCACCAGTACTTGTCCGGTTTTTTTCTAGCCACACCTCGTACTGTGCAGCTTCCACCACATTATCCGACGCAACGCCCGTGAACCAATGAAGCAGTTACTATGTCGGAAAAGTCTCAAACACCACATCTTCACTGAAGCGCCAGAGAAACTGGTACAGGCATGCTTATTCAAATACAGAAATATGTAAACAGGCAGTATACGGCGCTGTGGACAGCGACGCCTATATAAGACAACAATATGTCTCGTGCAGTTGTTAGATCGGTTACTGCTGCTACACTGGCAGGTTATCAAGATTTAAGTGAGGCTGAACGTGGTGTTATAGTCGGCGCACGAGCAATAGGACACAGCATTTCCAAGGTAGAGATGAAATGGGGATTTTATAGTACGACAATTTCACGAGTGTACCGTGAATATAGGGAATCCGTTAAAACATCAAATCTCCGACATCGCTGCGGGCGGAAAAAGATCCTGCAAGAACGGGACCAATGACGACTGAGGAGACCCGTTCAACGTTACAGAAGTGCAACCCTTACGAAAATTGCTGCAAATTTCAATGCTGAACCACCAACAAGTGTTAGCGTGCAAAGGATTCAACGAAACATCATCGATATGGGCTTTCGGAGCCGAAGACTTACTCGTGTACCGTTGATGGCTGCACGACACAAAGCTTTACGCCTCGGCTGGGCTCGTCAACACCGTCTGGGTAACTATCCCAACTGACCGTATTTGATTAGAGTTTCCTCCGATCACTAATTTATGATTGGTGAACTCGTGCACCCTGATACGCGACTGTCGGAAGATCTCCAAACTCATCAACTCGCAGCAAATTCCAGTCCTTGGCAGAGCTCAAAGCAATTTCCTGCTGACCAGGAACAGCAACTAACTCATTTCGTGTATACAGAGTGGAGCTACATTGTGCCCGGTGCAGTATTTTAAGAAGAGTGAACAAATAACTTTAAACTACTCTTTCTGATCCTTTATGGGTTCGTTTAGAACTGATGTGATTAACAGCCAAAACATATCCATTTCGACAACGTCCAAACGTTCTTGGGATTAAGGTCACTAACAAGTTCAACAATAGCATTGACATATATGCAAAACAGAAGCTAATCTTAAAACAGAAAACTAATGCGACATCATATGTTAGTTATTTACAGTAACTGCAAGTTACAAACATTGGTTTACGACAAAATAAGTTACGCACGGATACATACGTTTGCAAACGCACGAAAATTCTCAAAAATATACCTTTTTCATGCAAACATACAACGAAATTATGGAACGATTATTTTGTGAACGAGGTCTCTATTGTTAAAAGTAACTAAAATGCATTAATTATTTCTGCCGTTTACCATATAGTACGAGTTTATATCACAGTTTTTCGCGGCACTTGCAAATGTTCGAAAATAAAGAATATATCACGATATGTACAAATATTGACACCATCAACGAAAGATAGTGGGAAAAAAGACAATATATATAAAATATATAAAATATATATAAATATATAAAATATATAAAATATATAAAATATTAGAATACAGAATTTCGAATCGGACCTATCTGTCATGCGGTCTCATACAAAGGAAAATTTGGAAGTCGGCTTATATACGAGTAAGTGCTGAAAAGTAATGCCTAGGTATTTTCATGTTTTCTCAAGATCGGTTGAGATATTATGTGTCATGCATATTAGTCGGTCGACTTTCCCTCTTCGTTGACACAAGTTGCAGCGCTCTCCTGCTAGAGCGCTCCTAATTGTAGTGTGTAACATGGTGGTGTGTAACGTAACCATGTCGGCGTACTGCGAGGCCCTCGGGAAACTGAAAGCAAGAATTCGTAGAGTTGGTCCAAATGTGGCACACCCACCCCTTCAGCGTGACAGTTCCAGACCACATACGAGGGCTGTGACATCCGCAGCAATCCGACGCCTTGGGTTCACTGTCATCTGCACTGAAGAGCCAAAGAAACTAGTACACTTACCTGCTAGGACCCCCGCGAGCACTCAGAAGTGCCACAACACGACGTGGCACGGACTCGACTCATGTCAGAAGTAGAGCTGGAGGGAAAAGACACCACGAATCCTGCAGGGCTGTCTATAAATCCGTAAGGGTAAGAGGGGGTGGAGATCTCTTCTGAACAGCACATTACAAGGCATCACAGATATGCTCAATATTGCTCATGTATGGGGAGTTTGATGGCCAGCGGAAGTGTTTAAACTTAGAAGTGTTCCTGGAGCCACTCTGTAGCAATTCTGGACGTGTGGGGTGTCGCATTGTCCTGCTGGAATTACCGAAATTCGTCGAAGTGCACAATTGACATGAATGGATGCAGGTGATCAGACACGATGCTTACGTACGTGTCACCTGTCAGAGTCGTATCTAGACGTGTCAGGAGTCCCACATCTCTCCAACTGCACATGCCTCACACCACTACGGAGCTTCCACCAGTCTGAATAGTCCCTTGCTGACATGCAGGGCCCATTGGTTCATAAAGTTGTCTCCATACTCGCGCACGTCCATCTGCCTGATACAATTTGAAGCGAGACTCGTCCGACCAGGCAACATACATCCTGTCATGAACAGTGCAAAGTCGTTGTCGACGGGCCCAGGCGAGGCGTAAAGCTTTGTATCACGCAATAATCAAGGGTACACGAGTGGCCCATTGACTCCTAAACCCCATATCAATGATGTTTCGTTGAACCGTTCGCACGCTGACACTTAATAATGGTCCAGCACTGAAATCTGCCGCAATTTTCGGAAGGGTTGCACTTCTCTCAGTTTGAACGATTCTCTTCACTCGTCGTTGGTCCCGTTTTTGCAGGATCTATTTCCGGCCGCGGTGATGTCGAAGATTTGATGTTTCCGGATTCCTGACACTCACGGCATACTCGTGATATGGTCGTACAGGAAAATCCCCACTTCGTCACTACCTATGAGATGCTGTGGCACGTCGCTCGTGCGCCGACTATAACACCACGTTCAGGCTCTTGATAACCTGCGTTTGTAGCAGCAGTAATGATCTAACAACTGCGACAGGCACTTAATGTTTTATATAGGCGCTGCCGACCGTTGCGGCGTACTCTGCCCGTTTACATATCTTTGTATCTGAATACGCATGTCTATTTTAGTTTCTTTGGCGCTTTAGTTCCGACTTGACCCCATTCGATTTTCATCTGTTTCGAAGACTTAACGAATACCTTTGAACACCTCATTCCGATAGTGATGAGACGGTGCAAGCATAGGCAGGGTGTCGGTATTAACAAAATGGTTCAAAATGGGTTCAAATGGCTCTGAGCACTATGGGACTCAACTGCTGTGGTCATCAGTCCCCTAGAACTTAGAACTACTTAAACCTAACTAACCTAAGGACATCGCACACATCCATGCCCGAGGCAGGATTCGAACCTGCGACCGTAGCAGTCGCACGGTTCCGGACTGCGCGCCTAGAACCGCGAGACCACCGCGGCTGGCTAACAAAATGGTCTTTCAGTTCATTGGTAGAAATATGTTCATCGACGCGGTGACTATTTTGAGAGAGAAATATGCAGACATGAAGAATAAAGAAATAGTACGTCAATAAAGTCTGTTTTATTGAAAAAGTTGTAAGAGCTTTCATACAAAAATTTCGGGGGCATTACTTTTCAGTACTGCCACGTACGTGAACGGATTTCTTAGTTAGCTGAATTAGTGACACCTCCGACAATAACATGCCAAACATGTACTCTGAAGCGTCAGTTTAACACAGTCAGAGTTGTGCAGAATTATGGAGCTGCAACAAAGCACGTCGTCTTCTTTCAGCTGGTAACATTGTAGGGGATTTTTAGCGGCTCAGTCACAAGTGGTGGTAACTGCGTCACACGACCGCCTTCCACGCAAGTCCACATGGGGAACTACGATGATGACCATATGACAGTTCACAGTGCTTTTGGCAGCAACCCCAAGTATATCATCGCCAGCTACGGTGAGCCACTGTCTTTTCATCGCCGCTGTCACTGAATTTCCAGAATGTGTCGCCGCTCCTGTGAACTTCCACGCTGCCAGCAGCGCTTTACCTCGCCCGATCAGATACAGCTCGCCCACTTTCATACTGTCATCAGCAGTGCGATAAGATTACCTATATCTAATGAGACCAGTTCCGAAGAATATCACGTTGTAGTGGAATGAATTATACAAGAGAAAGGTTGGAATGAAGACAGATGAACAGGCAATACACAGTACATCGCAGTGTATTACAAGCAAGGTAAAAAACCGAAGTTTGAAAATTTGTGGCATTCAGGTAGAATCTGAGAAAAGACAGGACAGTCAGGTGACCTTCCATTCGGAAAGTGGGTGCACTCAGCCAGCGACTGTTATGTGGCTTATAAATTATAGCAATCAGTCGTCCTTTTTTAGATTTTATTACGCAAATCTAGATTTCGGCTAGTGGCTAGACATTCTCAATGCACTCAATTACACATTCAAAGAAATGTGACTGACGCTCGAACAACAGGGACTTACATGTATCGCGAATAGAAAACAGTGCATTGAGAATGGGTAACCACAATCCGAAATCTGGATTTGCATAATAAAATCTGAAAAAGGACGACTGATTGCTGCACTCCATAATTTATAAGACAGGACAGTGTTATAAAAGAAGCAATGTGAAAATAGTTTTACAGACAAATAAAGCACGGGAAAGTAAGATATTATAAAGATAAGAAGTGTACAGGGTGGCCCATTGATCGTGACCGGGCCAAATATCTCACGAAATAAGCGTCAAACGAAAAAACTGCAAAGAACGAAACTTGCCTAGCTTGAAGAGGAAAACCAGATGGGGCTAGGGTTGGCCCGCTAGATGGCGCTGCCACAAGTCAAACGGATATCAACTGCGTTTTTAAAAATAGGAACCCCCATTTTTATTACATATTCGTGTAGTATGTAAAGAAATATGAAGGTTTAAGTTGGGACTATTTTCGATTTTGTGATAGATGGCGCTGTAATAGTCACAAACATGTGGCTCACAATTTTAGACGAACAGATGGTAACAGGTAGGTTTTTTAAATTAAAATACAGAACGTAGCTACGTTTGAACATTTTATTTCGGTTGTTCCAATGTGACACATGTACCTTCGTGAACTTATCGTCTCTCAGAACGCATGCTGTTTCTGCATGATTACCTGTAAATGCCACTTTAATGCAATAAATGCTCAAAATGATGTCCGTCAACCTCAATGCATTTGGCAGTACGTGTAACGACATTCCTCTCAACAGCGAGTAGTTTGCCTTCAGTAATGTTCGTACATGCATTGACAATGCGCTGACGCATGTTGTCAGGCATTGTCGGTGGATCACGATAGCAAATATCCTTCAACTTTCCCGACAGAAAGAAATCCTGGGCGGCAGATCCAGTGAACGTGCGGGCCATGGTATGGTGCTGCGACGACCAATCCACCTGTCATGAAATATGCTATTCAGTACCGCTCCAACTGCACGCGAGCTATGTGATGGACATCCATCATGTTGGAAGTACATCGCCAACTGCACGCGAGCTAGGTGACGGACATCCATCATGTTGGAAGTACTTCGCCATTCTGTCATGCAGTGAAACTTCTTGTAGTGACATCGGTAGAACATTACGTAGGAAATTACACCATTTAGATTGCCATAGATAAAATCGGGGCCAATTGTCCGTCTTCCCATAATGCAGCACCATACATTAACCAGCCAAGGTCGCTGATGTTCCACATGTCGCAGCCATCGTGGATTTTCCGTTGCCCAATAGCGCATATTATCCCGGTTTACGTTATCGCTATTGGTGAATGACACTTCGTCGTGCCGCGCGGGATTAGCCGAGCGGTCTTGGGCGCTGAAGTCATGGACTGTGCGGCCGATCCCGGCGGACGTTCGAGTCCTCCCTAGAGCATGGGAGTGTGTGTTTTCCCTTAGGATAATTTAGGTTAAATAGTGTGTAAGCTTAGGGTCTGATAACCTTAACAGTTAAGTCCCATAACATTTCACACACTTTTGATCGTTTGTGGACACTTCGTCGCTAAATAGAACGCGTGCGAAACATCTGTCGTCGTCCCGTAATTTCTCTTGTGCTCAGTGGCAGAACTGTACACGACGTTCAAAGTCGTCGCCATGCAATTCCCGGTGCATAGAAATACGGTACGGGTGCAATCGATGTTGATGTAGCATTCTCAACACCGACGTTTTTGAGATTCCCGATTCTCGCGAAATTTGTCTGCTACTGATGTGCGGATTAGCCGCGACAGCAGCTAAAACACCTACTTGGGCATCATCATTTGTTGCAGGTCGTGGTTGACGTTTCACATGTGGCTGAACACTTCCTGTTTCCTAAAATAATGTAAGTCTCCGGCGAACGGTCCGGACACTTGGATGATGTCGTCCAGGATACCGAGCAACATACATAGCACATTTCAGTTGGGCATTTTGATCAGAATAGCCATACAGCAACACGATATCGGCCTTTTCCGCAATTGGTAAACGGTCCATTTTAACACGGGTAATGTATGACGAAGCAAATTCCGTCCGCACTGGCGGAGTGTTACGCGATACCACGTACTTATACGTTTGTGACTATTACAGCGCCATCTATCACAAATCGAGAAAAGTGGTCCAACTAAAACATTCGTATTTCTTTACGTACTACACGAATATGTAATAAAAAATGGGGGTTCCTATTTAAAGAAACGCAGTTGATATCAGTTTGACCTATGAGAGCACCATCTAGCGGGCCAATCATAGCGGCATCTGGTTTCCCCCTTCAGGCGAGACGAGTTTCGTTCTTTGTAGTTTTTTCTTTTAATGCTTATTTCGTGAGATATTTGGCCCCGTCACTATCAATGGACCACCCAATGTGAAGAGGCAGTCTCATATAAAATTAATTGTGGTAAATGTGTACAAATTTATATGGGTTAAACATGAAGAAAACTAGATTAGATTCAATGAGTGTATTGACTTCAGTCCTAATTCTGCTTTGAGTGTCCTCCTTAAACAAAACCGCTAACACACAATATGGGATATAGAAAAAATAGAAAATCTTGAAGGGGTAAGAAAACTTCAGAAAACCAAATATCTGGACAACACTTAGGGTGAAAAGTTAGATAAAATGAAGTGTGAAAGTTTACTGGTGCTTGAGCCAGCGTTTCACAAAGGAGTTTGACCTATTGTTAAACTAACATGTTGTTTCATGGATTGGCTAAATAGTATACAGTGAGGTAATGTTTTCTATAACGTACCTTTGTATTACAATACGCACAATTAACATACAATGCATAGTACCTTGGCAGCAAGGTTGTCACTTAGTAAAATTTTTACATATTTTCGTAGAATATAGTATTTATATAGGGTCATTCAAAAGTAACGGTATACATTCTTTGGGTACAATGTTTCGATCAAAATAAGAATAAAACGATAAACAAAGTTTCGTCTGAAATTGCTTTATTTCAGAGTTATGCAGTAGAGTAGGAACCAATACAAACAACAGTAAGTTAATTTTTCTCAGAAAGCAACGACACGATGGGGCTCGAAATTCTACTCAACTACGTTCTGTACGTTTACCCCAGGACGTGTTCAAAATTATGTCCATGTAGACGAAGGAAGTGAAGTGTTAGACTTCTTACGCACTCGGAATACTGCAGGCTCCCTTAATCTCATTCTGCACAGTGCCACAACTATTTTCAGTTCGCTGCTGTAGTTGTGCTATATTCTCAATTGGAACACCATACACGATCTCCTTGAGACGGGCCAATAGTACAAGTCCAGGAGTTAAAATCCGGAGATCTGGCGGGCCAAGCAACTGGTCCTGCTGGACCCCGGGATAAGCAACTTTGAGATACTTTCTTGCCTTCCTACTGAAATGACCTGGAGCACCATCGACAAATTAATACCAATCGATATACAGGCGAACACGTCTCGCAAAAAGCCTGTATTGTCCAATGGTGTAATGCGTACCACAAATGGCACTATGCAACATATCTCGGAAAGAAAGCAGTTTCAGACAAAACTTTATTTAACATTTTAGCCCTATTTTGATACATACATTACACCCACGAAGTATATACAGTTACTTTTGAATCAACCTATAGAATGAACAGTGCATTAAAATTTTCGTTACACGCAATTTAAAACTGGATTTATCTATAACACTGTTCAATGCTTCATTTAATTGTATAATTGGTTTCTACTTTTGTATATTTTCTGGTGGTCCTGAGCACAGCAGGTAAGTGAAACTCCTACAGTCTGACACAAAATAGAAGCTTTCATGGTATGCACAGTTTTTTTGTTCGAATCTGAAAGATTTGTAAGCGCACTAAGCCCTGGTTCTAGTACTAAAAAATATTTCATAATTAAAAAACATCTGATAACAGGTCTATATTTATACACTATTTTTGTCTTTGAAATTACATTGGCAGAAAAAATATCTCCCTTATAAACGAGAGTTCGTAGGAGTGATTGTGCATCGGATAGACAATGCCTGTTCAGATTTCGCACCAGTTGCATAACAGCGGCATTAGTAGGACTACTACTGTGAGGATGCACATCAGGTTTGCTTTACCTACGCGCAGAAATGGCTCTACTTCGCTGCCAGCGATGGCCATTTGTTGGTTTGAACGATGCCAGGTGAGAGCCTGCAACTAACCTGTCAGCGTTCTAGACACACTGAACCTACACCGAGAGTTAGGGCCTAGGGAGCGATGACAACGTGAATATTCTCGTGGTTATCCCACGCACCCTGCCTGCAAATTAGGACTTCGTTCTTGTAATTCGACATGGTATGCAAGTTCGAGACCAGCAACAATGACAGCATGAGAACGGCGATTCAATTTGAAATGATTTGAAATGCTCAAATTCCCAACGCCTTTTCCAAAATTAATGGTAAAAATGTATTAATACTTTCTGTGATACGGCTCCACAGATTTAAACAGCTAAAAATAAACATTCCTGGTTGGGATGGGTAATTGGGGCGATAGTTTGAGACAGTTGGGGGAAAATCCCTTCTCCCCATCCTTCCCCCTGCAAATCGCACACTGTTATATAGGCTTTAGACAGTCACCTAAGCCATGTTTCTGGGCATAACGTTTCGTGTCCTAATGGTGGAGATATCCTCAGAGTCTATAAAGACTCAGACGGTAGCTTAGAACTAGAAAAAAATTCACAAGACACTGGACTGAGACAGTGTTTAAGATGTTGAAAATGGTTCGTGGATAGGAGAATTCTGCAAAAGATGTATACCCGCCGCTTACCACAGCACGAGTGCACAAAATCACTTGCGCAAGCGGTCTTGCGTACAGAGGAACTCTAGAAGAAGCATTAAAGCCTGGCGAAGAACACAAGACTAAGCTTAGAGAATGCAAGAGCAGTTGTCGTCTGAACAGTGTCGCTATATTTGCAGTAGCAGATCATACTCTGGGACCAAGGACCCACCCATTAAGTTTCTCCGATAAATTGGCTTTATCGAGATCCAATCACTACTATTCCACGCTGTACAGATATGCCTTATAAACTGAAAATCACACGAACAGCTTCGCAAGAAAGGGAGAAAGACTGAAATTAGACATGTTGTCGACTGTAGGGCTAAATGAAGCAAATAGCTCCAACTCTTATCCACAATATCCTCCTTGACACGACAACGTTCTCCGATCTCAGGAAGCACTCTGATGTCGCAACCCAACTGTTACGACGACTGTTGCGACGGTACATGCAAACAGTTAGTCTTGCTGAGCTCGGTTTAGCTTTAGGCTACTCTCTGAGCCTTTATAGCGAGGCCCACGAGAAATACAGGCCGTGGCGCGTACGTCACGATGGTAGGCCTGAACTTCGCTCACTCGTTCAGCTCAGTAGACAAAATGCGTTTCTAAACCTGTTGCCGGCTGCGGTGGTCTAGCGGTTCTGGCGCTGCAGTCCGGAACCGCGGGACTGCTACGGTCGCAGGTTCTATGTTCTAGGGGACTTATGACCTAAGATGTTGAGTCCCATAGTGCTCAGAGCCATTTGAACCATTTTTCTAAACCTGTTAACTCGCAGCATTACCAGTACTACGACAAAATTTAATTTAAGATCAGTATTCGATATACACACATCAAAAAAACTTTTACATCACCTCGGTTCCGAGAGGTCCAGAACCTATACAGAAAATTGGAATAGAGATCAACTTAAACATCATTTCCGCCTTTTTTATTTCTCATGAAAACCACACATTGCATGTTGTACCACCTTACAGCGAGGACTAAAGAGGTGGTGGTCCAGACTGCTGTACACACCGGTACCTCTACTATCCAGTAGCACGTCCTCTTGCACTGATGAATGCCTGTATTCGTCGTGGCATACTATCAGCAAGTTCATCAAGGCATTGTTGGTCCAATCTGTCCCGCTCCTCAACGGGGATACGGCGTAGATCCCTCAGAGAGGTTGGTGGATCACGTCGTCCATAAACAGCCCTTTTCAATCTAGCCCAGGCATGTTCGATAAGGTTCATGTCTGGAGAACATGCTGGCCACTCTAGTCGAGCGATGTTGTTATCCTGAAGGAAGTCATTCACAAGATGTGCACGATGGGGGTGCGAATTTTCGTCCATGAAGACGAATGCCTCGCCAATATGCTGCCGAAGTGGTTGCACTATCGGTCGGACGATGGCATTCACGTATCGTACAGCCGTTACGGCACCTTCCATGACCACCAGCGGCGTACGTCAGCACCACATAATGCCACCCCAAAGCAGCAGGGAACCTCCACCTTGCTGCACTCGCTGGACAGTGTGTCTAAGGCGTTCACTCTGACCGAGTTGCCTCCAAACGCGTCTCTGACGATTGTCTGGTCGAAGGCATACGCGACACTCGTCGGTGAATATAACGTGATGCCAATCCTGAATGGTCCATGCGGCTTGTGCTGGGCCCATCTGTACCGCGCTGCATGGTGTCGTGGTTGCAAAGGTGGACTTCGCCATGGACATCGGGAGTGAAGTTGCGCATCATGCAGCCTATTGCGCACAGTTTGAGTCGCAGCACGACGCCCTGTAGCTGAATTATTCAACGTGGTGGCATTGCTGTCAGGATTCATCCGAGCCATAATCCGTAAGTAGCGGTCATTCACTGCATTAGTAGCCCTTGGGCGGCCTGAGCGAGGCACGATATCGACCATGTCTCTCTGCATCTCCTCCCTGTCCTAACAACATCGCTTTGGTTCACTCCGAGACGCCTGGACACTTACCTTGTTGAGAGCCCTTCCTGGCACAAAGTAACAATGCGGACGCGATCGAACCGCGGTATTAACCATTTAGACGTGGCTCAACTACAGACAACTCGAGCCGTGTACCTCCTTCCTGGTGTAATGACGAACTGATCGCCTGTCGGACCCCCTCCGTCTAATAGGCGCTGCTCATGCGTGATTGTTTGCATCTTTGGGCGGGCTTAGTGACATCTCTGAACAGTCAAAGGGACTGTGTTTATGACATAATATCCAGAGCCAACGTCTATCTTCGGGAGTTCTGGGAACTGGGGTGATGCAAAACTTTATTTGATGTTGTATATGGTATAACGGATTGTGTATAGCATATAGTCTCTTCTGCTTAACAGTCACCATTTCATATAAGAAGTGGTGCCTTAAGCAACTGATAATCATTTTGGCTTGATTTTAATTTTCTTGTACCTAAGAACAGCTGTGACAAATTATAAGCAGGCCTATGAACTTGGATCATTGTAGGACTCTTAACAGTAAGACTCCGCAATAGCAGATTCCAGTAGAAGATGCAATTCTAGTTTGTACGTACACACCCAGTTACGAGTTAACAGGTGTAGAAACGTAGTTTGCAGAGTTGAGCGAGCGAGCGAGCGCAGACCTGCATACCTTTGTGACGTACATGCCGCTGCCTGTCTTTATCGTAGGTCTCGTGACTACAAACGAAATTCTTGGCACAGTAACATGCTTTAAAACCTCAACGTAGGGGAAATTACGTTTTTCTCGAAGCAGAATCGTCACATATATTTATAGTTCGGACAAAAATGGAAATAAAAGCGAGTTCTTTCTTTTTCCCTAAAGATGACTGTCTAGGGATGTTTGTAGAAGGATACTAACAGAAATCTATCGAGCAAGAGTTGTGGAGGAAAATCGTGCTGGTGCAAAGAGGCGCCGCGCGGGGTAGCCGCGCGGTCGTGAGCGCCTTGTCACGGTTCGCGAGGCTCCCCCCGTCGGAGGTTCGAGTCCTCTCTCGGGAATGGGTGTGTGTGTTGTCCTTAGCGTAAGTTAGTTGAAGTCAGATTAAGTAGTGTGTAAGCTTACGGACCGATACCCCAGCAGTTTGGTCCCATAGGACTTCACACACATTTGAACATTTTTTGCAAAGAGGCACATTAAGGATCTTGCATCACACTGAAAGTCGGGTGTTTGACCGAGAGGCCAGTGTGCCCTCGACCTGCTTTATGACATGACGTTGCTATAAAAATGTCGTTGCTTGTTACGTCTGAATACAGCAAGGTCGTTTAGCCAAGTTATCATGAAAGAACACTCAGCAAAGATATAATGCTGGGGGAGATCGACGCAGCTCTCCCTAGTCAAGAAAGAAATGTAAGACGACCGAGAGCAATGCTCTTTACCTTCACTGGATGCTAACTAACTACTTAAACTTAACACACATCCATGCTCGAGGTAGGATTCGAACCTGCGACAGTAGCAGCCGCGTGGTGCCGGACTGAAGCGCCTAGAACCGCTCGGCCGCAGGGGCCAGCAACTCCGTCACAGTGAGAACAACAGACTTAGGAGCACAACAGATTATGTTTGGTATTAGCGGATCGCCTAACCATGGAAAAGTTGTAAGAAAATTAAAGGATCTTGAAATCTGAGTGTAGTCTGGTTACGACAGATTTTTTTTTTTTTTTTTTTTTTTGCTTTAATTGATGGACACGTTCCACAAAGAGTTGACCGAGAGAAAATCCCTCTAAAACCTCGCTTGAATTTACACAAAATGACGTTAACCGCTGTGAGGAGGTTCTAAATAATGTGGGAGACTGCTTGGGGGAAACGAAATAAGATATGCCTACATGGGCAGCTCCCAAATTCAAAATTAATGTGACAGAACTACAAATTAAAAGTCAAATCGGCAACTCAAGTTCCGTAGCAGAACAAGTAAAGAGCGAGTTGCTCGGAATACGGATGACGCTACAGCGGATTGCTACACTTACGTTTCTCAAAATGTGCTAGTGTGCACCTACCAGCACACGCAGATGGCTCAGAGATGGATAGCCACGAATCTTAGCTCTCCTCCCCGACTCTCTACCTACCATATAGCTCTACGTGGAGGCATAACTCAATGCTGTTGCCAATGTAACAGACGAGAATATCGCTTATTTCACGAAATGACAGGGAAACACAGCTGCAACTTCCCACTTTTGGCATACTGAAAGGTTTTTTCGGGCCAGGATCAGTGTCTCCTCGATTAGTAGACTTGTTCATGTCAAGACAGTGGCAGGGGCGAAACGTTCCATTGGCTACATCAAAATTTTTGGAGGGAAAACAACCGACTTTCTCGTACTGACCAGTCAGTGCTGCAGCATCTCGTCCTTTCACGTTCAGTCAGAAAAAGGCAGAAATGCCATCCTCACTTATTCTCTGGGAACGTCAGCGGTGGCGCGGCCTCCTTTTCCCTCAGCTAGGACGGGTGCTGACTCTGCCCACAAAAGCACAGAGCAGGCCAGACCCTCACTTCCGCGAAAACTACCAATCTCCATGGAGAGGCTCAGTCCCCCAATGAGATTCACTCATTCCCATCAGCCAACAAACAGAAACATGAGACTATTCAGGGCCATCAAACCACCCTATCTTGCAAATCTTAATTTGCATATATGCAAATTAATGTCATTTCACTACCATATTACACTGTCATACAAAGTAGGTAATCGAATGCTATGCACCAAAATGTACATAATCGGGAGGGGAATGCGTGTATTTCGTAATTCTGCTCATTTCACGCAGGAGACGGGCAAGAACTTTTGGGCTGTGAAGTGGCCAGCCGCTGACAATAGCAAGAGGTGGGGGGGGGGGGGGACACCCGGTCACTGAGAATTGCGGACAGAGTCCCGACCCTTGACTGGCGGCTTTCTTTTTTGATGTCTGGCCTCAGGGGCCAGAGCAACGGACGCTTACTACTTTTACAAGGGCTGGGGACAGTTTTCTCACGAAGGCCTCATGTTTTGGGCAGGAACGCTCCAGCTCGGCACCACGGCTGTGCTATTGTTTGGGACGTTTCGGAGAAATCGTCGCCGAGCTCCGCAGAATAGCCCCAATTAGCATATCCGTTGGCACCCGTCGCCGGAAAACTTCCAGCGCAAAGCCCTGGCACTAGCTGTGATAAGCCGTTACATCAGCACACTTTTGCAGTCACCGTCGGGAGTTGGCAGGAAGGATTGGTATTGGCACCTAGGTTTGTGGAGTACAGTAGTGGGAGTCTAGACGCATTTGTTGTAAGGCCATGATTGGTGAAAGCTCTATTTATCGGCTACAATAGGCCGAGTTCTGCCAGAAGCGGAGCAGTCGCTCACTGGATGCGGGGCGGAAGAGAATTTACGCAGTCGGTCGCGTACTTTGCCGCCCCTGTAGCAAAGTAGTTTCATTCGATGTTTCTCTTGTCCGGCCACGCGGACAAACACTTAGTTTCTTTCGCGGTCGTGCTTCGAGGCGGAGCCCACATCCATGCAGTGGAGCCGACCACTAGAGTAGCAGCCGTCATGAGCCAAGCACCGCACTGTCCGTTAATACACACAGCTCCAGCCAAAAATTCGAATTGACATTTTTCGGCGGAAGCATCCGCAGAACCACCTTGCTTCCTTAGGTGATATCGGTGTACTGCATCCGATTACCCACTCGTTTATCGATATTGTATATTTCACTTGTTCTCTTTGCTCCCCTTTCTCATAGTACAGAAGGCCGGCCGCGGTGGTCTAGCGGTTCTAGGCGCTCAGTCCGGAACCGCGCGACTGCTACGGTCGCAGGTTCGAATCCTGCCTCGGGCATGGATGTGTGTGATGTCCTTAGGTTAGTTGGGTT
Source organism: Schistocerca nitens (assembly GCF_023898315.1). Lineage (NCBI taxonomy): Eukaryota > Metazoa > Arthropoda > Insecta > Orthoptera > Acrididae > Schistocerca > Schistocerca nitens. The sequence goes on along the minus strand of NC_064619.1, from coordinate 600,435,827 downwards.
TAATTAGTTCTAAGTTCTAGGGGACTGATGACCTCAGATGTTAAGTCCCATAGTGCTCAGAGACATTTGAACCATAGTACAGAAGCACACTAGATTTCATGTCGTGTCGTTTGTACTAGGTTCTTGCAAGTGAAGACTATTTACATCTTTGGTTTACGTTAATATACATGAGTCTTCCTTCTACAAATTAATGATCGATTTTGTGTTCCGTTTAGAGAAAATAAATGTAATTGTAAATTTTTAGGACGGCATTTGTCAGTTGAAAAATCACACTTACCAGGATCCTTTCCGATAGCCATTTGTTTTGGAAGGGGGAGTTTGATCAATTAATTTAATGAATAAATCATTCAGAGCCATTATAAGATCGCGTTACACAGCTTGTGCAGTTTCAGTATTAAGCCACTTTGGTGTGATTTGCATAAAATCGCGTTTCTACCTCGTAATTTGCATATCAGTTAAGAGTCCCCTGCCAGCCGGGGTGGCCGAGCGGTTCTAGGCGCTACAGTCTGGAACCGCGCGACCGCTACGGTCGCAGGTTCGAATCCTGCCTCGGGCATGGATGTGTGTGATGTCGTCAGGTTAGTTAGGTTTAAGAAGTTCTAAGTTCTAGGGAACTGATCACCTCAGAAGTTAAGTCCCATAGTGCTCAGAGCCAGTTGAATTTTGAAGAATCCCACGATAACACGCACGAGGCTAATTTCCAGGACAACACTGGGAGTGTACCTCACAAGCGAGAAAAATGCAAAACTTTCGTAGCTACTTACAATAAAATAATGACGAAATAGTGGAAGAAAAATGAAACAATATCGCTTAGCGATATGTGACGGTAATGTTACGATATCAAAGAGGAACTCATTCAGTCTTACTGGTGCCTAAGACTGTGAGAACGAGCACAACAGACCGCGCGCTTAATTTGAACTGTAGTGCCACCCTGAAGGTCAGCTGACTGTCACTCTGCCTCACCTGCAGGTTCGACTGCCAGTTCTAGGATATCCTTAAGGGTCACTTCCTTTTAGCGACCAGAGGAATTCCATAGGAAGGATGGGTTTGAGTTGTTTTACCTCTAAAGTTACTCTGACACTGTTATACCGGTTTTTTTATATTAGGTCTTAGTATTAATGTATTGACAATTCTTGCTCTACATTATGCTTGCCGCCAGAAACCATAGGAGCCAACAATAACATTTAGATGGTGAAACGTCCCCTTTGAAAAATTATACATGACTGTGCTTCAAGGCCGGCCGAAGTGGCCGTGCGGTTAAAGGCGCTGCAGTCTGGAACCGCAAGACCGCTACGTTCGCAGGTTCGAATCCTGCCTCGGGCATGGATGTTTGTGATGTCCTTAGGTTAGTTAGGTTTAACTAGTTCTAAGTTCTAGGGGACTAATGACCTCAGCAGTTGAGTCCCATAGTGCTCAGAACCATTTGAACCAACTGTGCTTCAACTGACACACAATATTTTTGGCGCAACGCAATCTGACTTTCAGTAATCCCTACAAAAGAATGGCCCTGACTAACATTAACCTATACGTTTCACAAATCACTTACCTCACAAAAATCTTCGTTACTCGAACTACTGCAAAACAGCCAGCGCCACTACCGCCAGCTAAATACAAGATTCAAACTACGGAAGGCACTAACTACTGATAGGCATAGTTAGCAAATGAAAGATTTTAATAGAGAACAAACAATGTATTTACCTTAATAGTCATAATATATATAGCAGTTCATGACATCCAGTCTTACAAATTTCAAAACTCTGCCATTTCTCTCCCCACATCCACCAATGCTGGCGGCTCACCTCCAACTGCGCAACGCTACGCGCTGTTCACATCCAGCTGCCGCTGCCCAACACTACAATGGCAGACAACAATGCAAACTAGCCACAGACTGCACACAACACAGCCAGTGATTTTCATACAGAGCGCTACGTAACGTTGCAAATAAGAAAACATAAACAGCCTACTTACAATGGGTACATTTGCATGCGACACCATCGTAGCTATAGAACGTATCAGAATCAGTTTGGAACCATCAATCATTTTTTAAAATACCCCTGATTTTGTGCTGTTGCTGCTGCCACACGAGGCCTATATAGATGCAATATCAAACTGCTGCTTGGACATTTCCTCATTTATAAAAAAAAAAAATGGTTCAAATGGCTCTGAAAACTATGGGACTTAACTGCTAAGGTCATCACTCCCCTAGAACTCAGAACTACTTAAACCTAACTAACCTAAGGGCATCACACACATCCATGCCCGAGGCAGGTTTCGAACCTCCGACCGTAGCGGTCGCGCGGTTCCAGACTGTAGCGCCTAGAACCGCTCGGCCACTCCGGCCGGCCCTCATTTATAAATTACACACACTAGACTCACTGATGGTAGCTAGTAGTTTGCTGTCGTGATCTTCTTCAGCTGACCAGAGTTGTTAGGGACAAATATTCGGTAGCTGCGGCTTACTTGAATGCACAGCAGGATCGACATTGAATTCAATGACGTCTGCACAGTGACTACAGCTGGACGTGGAGCGACTCTCAGGTGCGTAGCTGCAGCTATACGGGCCTAACTCACAGCAAGCCTAGGGACAGGGAGGCACTCCTACTTTAGGAATGTGGGTACTGCTTACAGAGTGACATTACAGCCTGATACGTAGACAGTGTCCAAATCAATGACATTAGATTACTGTTACGATGATTCACATGACGTAAAGTCAAGTGACAACTTGATCTGACAAGTAACGTTCAGATGGCTCTTTAGAGTACTCACCCTGAGTTTGTTCCGCACGAATGTTACTGAAACCGATAGTTGGACTCCACACTAATCATAACTTCATGTAGAAGGCAAATCTCACAAAAGCTGTCGTAAACTGCAAAACGTGCATCAGTATATTGTGTACTGCCATGGACATGGAAGGCAGGGGAATATTGCCGAACCATCAGTTTAACAAGTCATAGTTGCAAAATTCTAACACCAGTTATCTGCGGAAGAAGAGCAATGAAGGCACAAGCGAAGCAACACTGAGCCTATGACTTACATGAAAAGGTGTATTGAAGAAAGGGAAACCTACATTTATTGCGTTTCTAGAGTCAAAGAAGCCTTTGACAATGTTCACTGAAATACACTATTTACAAATCTGAAACTAGTAGGTGTAAAATATAGGAAACGAGAAACTTGTACAGAGCCCAAACTGAACAGTCGAAGGAGGCAGTATGCGGGAACGGAGAAGACAGGGGGTGTAGCATATCCCCACGTTATTCCATCCGTACACAAAGAAAGTACTAAAAGAAACCAAAGGCAAATTTAGGAAACGTATTAAGGTTCAGGGAGAAGTTTCTATTTAAACTTCAAGATTTTCCCATAATATTGATATCCCGACTCGTGCAAAGAAGGAGATGGATTATCAGTTGAAAGGAATGGATAGTGTCATGAAATGAGTCTATAAAATGGTAAATAAAATTAAAACAACAGGAATGATATGAATCTGAATCAAATCAAGTGAAGCTGAGGGTCTGAAACAATGAAAGTAGTAGCCGAGTATTTGCTATTTGGAGAGCAAAATAACTGATGAGGGCAGAAAAATGTACGATATAAAAAGCAGACTTACAGTAGCAAGAAAAGCTTTTCTGAATAAGACAGATATTTCGCCATGAAATGTAAACTGGTTAGGAAGTTTTTTCTGAATGTATCTGGCGTGTAGCCTGTACGGAAGTTAAACATGGACGATAAACAGTCCAGACAAGAGAAAAAGATAGTTTTCGATGTGTGTTGCTATTTCAGAATTCTGAAGATGTGAACTGATTAACTAATGAAGATGTTATTAATGGTATCGGAGAGAAGAATTTATGCCACAATGTGACTAAAAGAAGGGATATTTTGATAGTAACTATTCTGAGCCATTACGGAAGAGTATGTTTTGATAATGAAGAGAGACATGGAGGCAAATAGGAAGAGGTAAAAACTGTGGAGTATAGCCAGGCTTGATTACAATAAGCACTTTCGAGTGGAGTTACACCACAATAGTCAGTCAGAGACGAAGAGGCTTGCACGGGATGCTATCACGATAAGCTGCATCAGACCATCTTCGAACTGAAGATCACAACAACGACATTATGGCTGTATGCTGAGGAACGGACGCACCTTAAGGCCATACGGAAGTTGGACATGTTTTTATTTTGGTTCAGCTATGCACACAAGTCGAAGACGACATGATAAACGCCAATATAAAGCAATTAGAGTGTGTCTGGAGTGACGACGCCTGCTCTGGCTACTGTTCCTTTAGTGAGCTGGGGAACGGATGCACATAATGGGTTAAGACCATACAGGGATAGTAAATGCCTTTGTTTTGGCTCAACTCGAAGACGGTTGGATAAATACTAGTATAAAGCACTTAAAGTGTATCTGAAGTAATGACGTCTACTCTGGTCTCTCCCTTGGTCGAAGCAATTGACAGTCACATATACTTTGTTGCAAATACTTGAGAGCGAATTTTTTAACAAAAATGTCGCAGTTAGTACAAGATCAGACAGTTTAAGACTGCATACCTTCAACAGGATTGTGTTCCACGTCCAGATTAAGGCTGTTAAAAAGAAAAAAAAAATCTTCCCCCACATACCGCGTAATATACGAGAACTAGCCTCCACACACTGCTTAATATACGAGAACTAGTCCATTAGCTCATCTGCACAAACAATAATCTACTGTGATACAGATTTGCGGATCAGAATATTTGAACTGCAGTTTATATCTGTCCTATGCTTTGTCTACAGATACACTAACGATCACGTTCTGAATTACTTCTTCAACCATGGGAAAGCATGACTCATCTACATTGACGCTTCGAAGAACGAAAAGAGAAGCGATTGTGCATCCAGAAACAGCAGCTTCCCCAAGGATAAGTAACTGATGCTGCCCAAAGAAATAACGATTATGAAAGCTGAACCTACAGGCACACAGAGCGCGCTTCTACAAGCTGAGGGCCATTTGATGATCAGATCGTTGACCTGTATGATTCCAGATCAGCCCTTGAACTATGAAGGTACCTCATCCATGGGCATATGACGACATGAACGTGATGTTAAAAGCTGACGACGAGAAATAAAAGTATTGCCATGTGCTGGATAAAAGCTCACTGCAGAATTAATGGGACTGAAATATCAGGCAGGCTAACAAAAGCATATTGATTACGAGCTGCATGACTTTTAAACGTCCTCAGACTACGAATCAGAGGGAAATGAAATGCAGAATGCGAAGACTCGTTCAAATACAAACGCAGATGTTATGCCAAAATTAACCTGGAACTGGCGCTAACGTTCTGGTGCGAAAAAATACAAGACTCTAGGAAGTTCAAGAACACTATAATACATCTCACGTTCAAACACGTGTGCTACAGTAAACACTTACATCGCATTGCCTTGATGTCTTCCGAATTACGCGATTGCGCTGAAGCAGAGGATACAAACAGAATTCTCGTTAGCTGTCCGAACATAATCGATACTATATATCAACTACTACAGCATATCGTTAACATGGGTTGCAACTGCAGACTTTGTAACACAGAAGGCAGGGGTATGAATGTTCGAAATATCGTCTTCCGCAGTATGGACAGGGGGATGCACAATGATGCTACGTGTGATTTACATATGAAAGTCCAGAGCGTTCGCTCCCCAATTTTCCTAACAGAAATGTGGCCAACGCGTCTTGTAGACGTTGCCCCAATTTGTCTCTTCTCCGTAGGTCACGAGCTCTAACACTAGTGCAATAAACTGTGCATAATAATGTGGCAAGTGGGTACGTTCAAATGCTTAAGCATAATGAGAACCGTGAAATGTTCGGATGCCAAGTTATTTTGTTTTATTTTTCCACTGCAAAATTAGTAAAATTATTTCTGGTCCCAGTCTATCGTTAATATTCATAACAAGACTCCCGGTGATTAATCATTAGTTCCTGAGCACCACGGAGGTCACAAAATGCTTCACACGATCTTAGAATCACATAAGATCGCACAAATATATTTTTCGAGGTAACTTTAACAACTAATTCTGTCTTTAACCGAGCTGCACTTCATACAGTAGTTTCGCCTGCTGCCACCACCTCGTAAACCGATCCTAGACTGTCTTGGATTAACACAAAATCGCGCAAGGACGTCATCCGAGGAAATTTTTCAACAAAATGTTCCGTTTTTACATGAGATCAGATTTTATACGCGGATTCATATACTAATTCCTCGGAAACTGATCGTAGACTAGTTGTATGCTGTCTTAGCAGTCTGGCGACTGTCCTCTCAAGGTGCACTTGTGGTTGGTCCATCCTCTCCAGCAATAAGCACTGACAGTAACTAAAATTTGTAATTAGTATTTCCTTGAGGATTGACTGGTATTGAAATTATTATTACACTACTGCCCATTAAAATTGCTACACCGAGAAGAAATGCAGATGATAAACCGGTATTCATTGGACAAATATATTATACTAGAACTGAGATGTGATTACATTTTCACGCAATTTGGGTGCATAGATCCTGAGAAATCAGTACCAAGAACAACCATCTCTGGCCGTAATAACGGCCTTGATACGCCTGGGCATTGAGTCAAACAGAGCTTGGATGGCGTGCACAGGTACAGCTGCCCATGCAGCTTCAACACGGTACCACAGTTCATCAAGAGTAGCGACTGGCGTATTGTGACGAGCCAGTTGCTTGGCTACCATTGATCAGACGTTTTCAGTTGGTGAGAATTCTGGAAATGTGCTGGTCAGGGTAGCAGTCGAACATTTTCTGTATCCAGAAAGGCCCGTACAGGACCAGCAACATGCGGTCGTGCGTTATACTGCTGAAATGTAGGGTATCGCAGGGATCGAATAAAGGGTAGAGCCACAGGTCGTAACACATCGGAAATGTAACGTCCACTGTTCAAAGTGCCGTCATTGCGAACAAGAGGTGACCGAGACGTGTAACCAATCGCACCCCACACCATCACGCCGGGTGATACGCCAGTATGGCGATGACGAATACACGCTTCCAATGTGCGTTCACCGCGGTGTCGCCAAACACGGATGAGATCATCATGGTGATGTAAACAGAATCTGGATTCATCCGAAAAAATGACGTTTTGCCATTCGTGCACCCAGGTTCGTCGTTGAGTACACCATCGCAGGCGCTCCTGTTTGTGATGCAGCGTCAAGGGTAACCGCAGCCATGGTCTCGGAGCTGATAGTTCATGCTGCTGCAAACGTCGTCGAACTGTTCGTGCAGATGGTTGTTGTCTTGCAAACGTCCCCATCTGTTGAGTCAGGGATCGAGACGTGGCTGCACGACCCGTTACATCCATGCTGATGCATACCGTTGGGATCCAGCACGGCGTTCCGTATTACCCTCCTGAACCCACCGATTCCATCCACATTCTGCTAACAGTCATTGGATCTCGACCAACGCGAGCAGCAGTGTCGCGATACGATAAACTGCAGTCGCGATAGGCTACAATCCGACCTTTATCAAAGTCGGAAACGTGATGGTACGCACTTCTCCTTACACGAGACATCACAACAACGTTTCACCAGGCAACGCCGGTTAACTGCTGTTTGTGTATGAGAAATCGGTTGGAAACTTTGCTCATGTCAGCACGTTGTGGGTGTCACCACCGGCGACAACCTTGTGTGAACGCTCTGAAAAGCTAAATATTTGCATATCACAGCGTCTTCTTCCTGTCGGTTAAATTTCGCATCTGTAGCACGTCATCTTCGTGGTGTAGCAATTTGAATGGCCGGTAATGTAACAAGTTATCGGTACAAGGAAAACGATCAGCATGGCTGCAGCTGTATATTAATGTTTAAAGAGAAAATATAACTAATAAAAGATTCGCTTCTTGGCGCCCAGCGTTGTAGGTGAGTCCCCATTGTCTCTCTTCCAGTACGATACGCTCTTGCTCGCCCAGCCGTTATAACGTTATGTGACCGCTTGGCGCATCGTTCGATGATCCTGCCTTGTGTTCCTACCTACTCGCTAGCCTAGCAACAATATCTTCCTGTTCTGTGCATTAAAACATAGCAACATAAATGTAATAACATGGGTAGGGATTTACGGCACAACTTCCTATATTCTCTTCATCTAAAGAAATTATTTGAGTCCAGCGAAGGTGTTGTCACAGCCTTAGTTGCGTAATTTGAAGACTTTCTCAAGCCTGGTTATCACGTGACGTCTTGTCGTCAGTCTTGTATGACCATGCAAGACTGACGACAAGACTGACACAAATGGCGCAGCTCAGTCGTTCCGAAGTAGTCGTGGAGGAAGAAAAGTCAGTGACAAATGTGGCACTTTGTGCTCTTAAACTGAAGAAGAAATCAAAGTCTACACGTCCCTCGCAATGGTACCGGGACCGGTTGTTGAAGAAACGGACATTCTCCCATGTGATTTTTCTCCGAGACCTGCAGCAAGAACTTGAGGACTGGTGCAGCGACTTACGTAGGGACATAGAAACCTATTGTAAACAGCTGTCAGTCCCCACGAGAGACTCACCGCATCGTAAAGGTTACTAGCGACTGGCAGGAGTTACAATGACCTTGACTTGCCTAGTTTTGTATAACGGACGCCATAAATATTAGTTATTGGCTACGAAAATTAAAAGTTATTTTTATTACTTATTTGATTTTCAGAATACACTTAGTCTGACCGTGATCTTCGTCATTCAAGAAGGGACGTAAATCAAAACACCACAAGAAAGGTTGATAAATTTCTTGCGTTTCAGCTCCACATCTTATAGATGCTTTTATTTTCGGCCGGCTGGAGTGGCCGAGTGCTTCTAGGCGCTTCAGTCCGGAACCGCGCTGCTGCTACGGTCGCAGGTTCGAATCCTGCCTCGGGCAGGTTAGTTAGGTTTAAGTAGTTCTAAACTAGGGGACTGATGACCTCAGATGTTAAGTCCCATAGTGCTCAGAGCCATTTGAACCACTTTTTATTTAAGCACTCTCTTTGCTGTAAATTGTTCGAGATGAGTTGATCTATTTGGTAACCAGCTCTTATGTTGCTTTACGATCCATCTCTTTGTACTCATTAATGTAAAGTGTCCTCTCTTTTCTGTGTAAAATGTCCCACAGAAAGAAAAAAATACAAGTTTTTCTTGTTGTAAAGATTGAGATGTTTTTGTTCCTCTCCGTAAGTTGTGCAGTCTATTCTCTTTCCTTGGAAGTAAGATCTCAGAGCACACATGGAATTTAATTTCTCACCACCAGTTCTGTTCCGTTTCCTTGTTTTTACATTACTTAGGATAGAAAATATTCTTTCGGCTTCAACATTAGAATGTGGAAGTGAAAGAATGTGCTTAGCAAGTTTTCTGGCATTTTGAAAACACAGCTGATCCTGGAAGTCTTTCAACTTTGAAAGTTCACTCCACGTACAATTCAAGTCCATTTCTGAAAGTTCCTTTCTCCCTATCCTCAGGCACAACTGGAAGATTTCTCCATTCAACTGCTAAGGTAGTTAGATCAAATCCTCCAACTTTGATGCAACACACGATATATTCTTTATCTGCGAACTTTTCTCAGCTGTTACGCAATATTTGACTCTACGAATTTTAAATTTCCAAAAAAATCGTCGTGTATAGGTAGGCGTCTCTTCGTTTCTTGGGTTGCTGTGCGATATAGAAATAAAGAGATTTAAGTCTTAGTTGATGAATTTCCTTTTTACACTCTCTAGGGATAGTTTGCAATAACTGTTCACTTTCGGGGCCAGGATACGCTGATTCTAATGGGAGATATGGCATTGCTGAAGTGCATTTATCATGTGCATTTCAGTGAGGACTCCAGGGATTAGAAAGTTCTGACCCAAAGTTTCGAAACAGACACAAAGAATCTTCTGAAAACTTCGGAATTGATATTTTCCTCTACTAGAAAAGGGCGTTAAAGCTGTTGAAGTAAACCAAAATATGCCTTAGAAACAACATGTAAGCGTTAGCGAAAAATCATTTCTGCAGACTTTAATTTATCTTAAACAGTTTTCAACTGAAAGTAGTGCAAAAAAGGTAAGTTCTCCAGAAGACGGACAACACGTGCTTGTAAAAGAAGCCATCGTGTACCCGAAAATTTAAGCACCTTTTTACGTTCGACTCCAAAAACTTCTTGAAATTCTAGTAAAATACCGCAGCGCTTTGCACAGCCAGACATGTAGTACGGCACGGAACGCATCACAGGATCTAGGAATCTTCTCACTAAAGCAGATGAATGGTATATACAATGAGAACAATCAGATTTGGTACAACATATCTAAATGTTGTTATGACAGAATTACGGCTTCCCATCGTTACAGATGCATTGTCACAAGCCATGTCAATTTCATTTTTTGAGAGGAATATCCTTCTCTTTCAACATCCTGTCCAGAGCTACGAATAAGTTTTCTGCCGAGTAGTCTTTGGCATCGAAAGGGATCAGTTCCAAAAGTTGTATTATCACACGCCCGTCACTTGACGACACATATTTCACTAAAACGCACATACGTTGCCCGCAACTCGTGGCCGTGCGGTAGCGTTCTCGCTTCCCACGCCCGGGTTCCCGGGTTCGATTCCCGGCGGGGTCAGGGATTTTCTCTGCCTCGTGATGGCTGGGTGTTGTGTGATGTCCTTAGGTTAGTTAGGTTTAAGTAGTTCTAAGTTCTAGGGGACTGATGACCATAGCTGTTAAGTCCCATAGTGCTCAGAGAGAGCACATACGTTTTCTATGTGATACATCCGTCCTTTCGTCCACCAGAATAGAAAATTTAATGTCCCTTAGTAACTGAATGGTTTTATCAGTTTCCTCCTTTACAATAACATTTTGTACGAGCTAAGGTCACCTCTGAAATAATTATGGAACCAGGGAAAGCATCTCTTAACACAGAAACGGGATGGTCCACGATTGAAAACGCAACAATATGCTCCGCGAAAAAAGTTGCTAATCGTATTTCAGCTACCTTCACTTTCCGCACATCCTTGCATTCATCACACATTTTCAAAATACAATCAACAACAGTTCTGTTATTTATGGAATGTGATTCGCGGTCTATGTATCCCTGGTCTAGATCGCTTTACTCAGCATGTAAATGTCACTACAGATATTCGGATTTAGATTATGACGTGTTTGACATGCCTGCCATCATTGGCGATGATGTGGCGTAGACAAATAGCGAAATTCTGCATGACCTCCTGAAGTGTTGGAACATCGGTGCTGTCGATGACTTTTGAATAGCTGTTATCAGCTCAGCAGTGGTTTTGAGATTATAGCTGTACACCTTGTCTTCAATACAGCTGCACAAAAAGGAGTCGCACGTGTTCAGATTCGGAGAATATGGCGGTCAATCGAGGGCCGTGCCAGTGGCCACCGGGTACCCCAGAGCCAGTGCTCCTGCAGCACATCAAACACTCTCCTGCTTCGATGTGGTCGAGCTCCGTCTTCCATGAACCGCATCTTGTCGAAATCAGGGCCACTTAGGATCATGGGGATGAAGTCATCTTCCAAAAACATCACGTACCGTTCGGTCGTCACCGTCTCATCAAGGAATCGCACCGATTATTCCGTGACTGGACATTGCACACCACACGTTCACCTGTTGAGGGTGAAGAGACTTCTCGATCGCGAAATGCGGATTCTCAGTCCCCCAAATGCGCCAATTTTCATTATTGATGAACCCATCCAAATGAAAGTGGACTTCGTCGCTAAACCAAAAGATGCAGCGGTTACTAACTCCGATCCTGCCCTGCGGCCAGCCGAGCAGTTTGAATGCCATAACGCAGGGCTTCCCAACCTTTTGAGCTGGCAGACCCCTTCTTCAGTCGAAAATCCATGGCGGACCCCTAGTCAGTCAAGAGCACAGTAACTTTAAATTTCAGAAGCGAAACCCATGGGAACTGAAAGCTTCTTAATGCTAGTGCCATGTTCCCAATGACGCCCCCCCCCCCCCCCCCCCTCCGAAGTGTCAATAGTCTTTGGTTTAGAGATGAATGAAAACAACTTGAAATTAACGATCCAATTTGAATTCCCACTGTATCCAGACGCTTACTAGTGGATTTACTTCCTTTGTTCAACACACTATAGCCTGATTAAAATTACTTGGTATCTGACATTTCACACGTTGGAGCTGCCTTCCTTCAAGAGCAACCAACATCACGTCCAAACTGTTTGCTGTTGACAAGCTGCCGCTTGTGGTCTGTTCACTTCCACTGTTTGGCTACTGTTGTGTAAAGAGCATGCATATTTCGTAACAGTCGTGTGTGTGTGTGTGTGTGTGTGGTTTCTCGTGAAATTCGAAGAAAAATGTTCAAATGTATTTAAAGTCTATGGAACTTGACTGCTGAGGTCATCAGTCTCTAGTCTTACACACTATTAACCTAAGTTTAACTTCCGCTAAGGACAACACACACACACACACACACACACACACGAGGGTGGACTCGAACCTCCGGCGGGAGCGGCCGCGCAATCCACGACGACATGGCGCCCTAGACTGCGCGGCCATTCCGCGCGCCTGTGAAGAAAAGAGGCAGACCCATGATTCGGGATACAAACACATCACGAAAGAAAAGAAGCCAAGGAATTGCCTTTAAAGGACTATTGTGACATCTGTTGTGCAATGTGTGGGAATACATTCACCCAGTTTACATGCGTTTCCAAAACCGGATTTCGTAAGCTGATGTCCCAGTTCCGATTTTGGTTGGTCAGGTAAACACTTCAAAATAGATTCTGGAAATTTGATTTTATAAAGCCGTTTTCTAGTTCCACAATCGATTTTCGTGCCCATGTAAACAGCTCGGAAAGTCTAGTTATTTTTAAGTCTTTGCGTATCTACTGAACGGCATCTGTCAGTCCATAACCGGCAGCTAGCAGGCGGCGTTGCAACAGTGTAATGTCAGTTGGTAGCTGGCAACTGGCAGGCGGCGTGGCAACAGTTTTGCCACGGCTGACAACTTCAACTACTACTTGGACACTATATTGTGGCAGTCAGCCTCGACTGTAAACAAATTAGGAAAACAAACAAACAGACTCTCTTTTTTCTACATAAGAAGATCTTTGGTGTGACGTCATAAGCGAGTGACTGCGTGTGAGATCGCTCTCTAAGTTTTCATATATTTTTAGGTTCCAGATACATATTTTAACGGTTTTTGTGATAATATTTACTATATAAGTGACGTATTAGTGGTTTCTTCATTCAGCTCTGCCTTTCTTCTGTTGTGACGTGATATTTGAGAGTGTTTCGTATCGAGCAACTTAACCTCTTGCCTGTGTTTACATTCCGCGCTGACCAGTTGCAGCTATAGCGGCGCATCGAAAGCTAAGTACTAATTAATTGTTTGTGCATAGTGATTTATTTAGGAACTTTAGTAGTCTTCAACCGGTGTTCGTAGTGTTTTCTGGTGAAATAATTTCAGAAGAACCTTTTGGGAACTGTTTACAGCTCGTTACTGTGTGATTAGACGTTTGATTCTCTTTCTGTATTAGTCTTTTGTTATATTCACATTTGTTGTTTATTAATACTGTTAATAATAGTAGTTACTTCCCTTGTAGAGTAAGTTTGTGATTATTGTAGTCAGGTTTTTAGCATCTTCTTATTGTAGTAGCGGAACTTAGAAAAAGTAAAATTTTACCATGAGTGAGAAGTGTGGGCTTTGCCGTAGGTTCGTGAGTAGTGGATTGCGGTGTGACACTTGTTCGAAGTATTTTCACTGGGGGGAATGCAGTGGGGAAGCCAGTGGGCATTCTGGTGAGATCCTCTCCTGGAACTGCAGGTTATGTAGCAAGAGTAAACTGATAGAGGAGCAGGAGCGTAAGATCTGTGCCCTTCAGGTGCAGTTGAAAAACGCACAGGAGGAGCTAGATAGGATGAGGAGGGAGAAGGGGGTTGGGGAATGGGAGCTGGCTGTTGGCAAGAGATCTGCTAGGAGAAGAAGATTTTCAGATAGTTTTACTATTGGTGTTTACAATAGATATGACCAACTGTCAGAGTCTAGTGGAGAGGAATCTCTAGTAGCTGTAGATGTAGGAAGTATGCAGCAGACCTCAGTAGTTACTGTGCCTAGAACAGTTGCAAAGTCGAAGAGGAAGAAGAAGGTTCTGCTGTTAGGTAGTTCACATGGCAGAGGTGTAGGCCAGCAGTTGCAGGAAGTGCTGGGAAGTGAGTACCAGGTCACCAGCATTGTGAAGCCTAATGCAGGGTTGGCTCAGGTGACTGTTAACATAGGGGGGTTATGTAGGGATTTTACTAAAGAGGATCAGGTAGTGATTGTGGGTGGGGCTGGTAATAGTATTGGTAGGGATGGGGAGTATAACATAGATGGTGACCTGGAAAAGATAGCCACTCAGACTGGCAACACGAATGTGCATTTCGTGGAACTGTTTCAGCGTCACGATCGGCCTCATCTTAATACAGCCGTCAGGCGTAATAACATGAGACTTGGGGGTGCGCTGATGACAGAAAGCATGGGTCACATTTCAGTGGTGTCGGTGGAGTCTATCAGCAGGACGGGTTTCACTAGACACGGCCTGCACCTCAACAGGTATGGGAAGGGGAGGTTGGCAAAGCTTATAGGTGACAGCATAGGTGGGGTTGGTGGGATCACTCATGGGAAAATTCCTGCAGTAGTGTGTGTTAGAGCTGCACCTTTTTTAGATTGAAGTCAGCTGATAGGTATTCCTGCTTAAGGGAAGTCTCTCTAACAAGGGAATCACTTTTGACAAAGCTTAGGTATCCGAGTAATGAGGGAATTAGTATATTTCATCAAAATATACAAGGTATTAGGGACAAAGTTAGTGAACTGCTTATAGATGTTGACTCTGAAATTATTGGTATATCTGAACACTTCTTAAATAAGGAGATAATTCAGAGGCTTCCTTTACCAGGATACAGGTTGGCTGGCTGCTTTTCGAGGAGCTCTTTGCGGTGTGGGGGAGTAGCCATGTATGTGAAAAACGGCATCGCATTTGAGTCAATTGATGTTTCAAAGTACTGCACTGAAAAGGTGTTTGAATGTCGTGCAGGTGTGGTTAAATTTAACGGAGTTAAACTTCTTACTGTTGTTATTTATAGATCCCCAGACTCCGATTTCACAACATTTTTGCTAAAGCTAGAGGAGGTTCTTGGTTCACTTTATAGGAAATACAAAAAGTTAGTTATATGTGGTGACTTCAATATTAATTGTATAAGTGATTGTGCAAGGAAGAGGATGCTGGTAGACCTCTTTAATTCATATAATCTTATGCAAACCGTATTCTTTCCAACGAGAGTGCAAGGGAACAGTAGAACAACCATAGACAACATTTTTGTTCATTCCTCATTACTAGAAGGGCATTCTGTTAGAAAAAAGGTGAATGGCCTTTCAGATCATGATGCGCAAATTTTAACTTTAAAAGATTTTTATGCTGCAACTCGTGTTAAATATAGTCATCAGCTGTTCAGGAAAGCTGATCCGGTTGCTGTAGAGACCTTTGTAAACCTTATAAAGGAACAAGAGTGGCAAGATGTTTATAGCGCTGAGACAGTAAACGATAAATATAATGCTTTTCTAAAGACCTTTCTCATGCTCTTTGAAAGTTGCTTTCCGTTACAACGTTTAAAACAGGGTACTAGCACAAACAGGCAGCCTGGGTGTGGCAATTATATCAAAACGCTAGAAACAGTCAAAATCTAAATGCAGCAGCCCATTACAAACAGTATTGTAAGGTGCTTAAAAATGTTATTAGGAAGGCAAAAAGTATGTGGTATGCAGATAGAATAGCTAAGTCTCAGGATAAAATTAAAACCATATGGTCAGTCGTAAAGGAAGTTGCTGGTCTGCAGAGACAGGTCGAGGATATAGAATCAGTGCGTAGTGGGAATGTCCGTGTTACTGATAAGTCGCATATATGTACAGTATTTAATAATCACTTTCTGAATATAGCAGGTGAACTAAATAGAAACCTAATTCCAACAGGGAATCATATAGCGCTCTTAGAAAAAAGTGTTCCGAGACTGTTACCTGAAATGCTCCTCCATGATACTGACAAGAGGGAGATTGAGTTAATAATTAAATCACTAAAGACCAAGAACTCTCATGGATATGACGGGGTATCTAGCAGAATACTGAAGTATTGTTCTATGTATGTTAGCCCAGTACTTAGCCATATCTGTAACTTTTCCTTTAGGAGTGGTCGGTTTCCTGATCGATTAAAATACTCGGTAGTGAAGCCACTTTATAAAAAGGGAGACATTGATAATGTTGACAATTTTAGACCTATTTCTATGCCATCGGTGTTTGCTAAAGTTATCGAGAAGGTTGTATATACAAGGTTACTGGAGCATTTAAATTCACATAATTTGCTGTCAAATGTTCAGTTTGGTTTTAGAAATGGTTTAACAACTGAAAATGCTATATTCTCTTTTCTCTGTGAGGTTTTCGACGGATTAAATAAAAGGTTGCGAACGCTAGGTGTTTTCTTTGATTTAACGAAGGCTTTTGACTGTGTTGACCACAAAATATTACTGCAGAAGTTGGACCATTATGGAGTAAGGGGAGTAGCTTACAATTGGTTCGCCTCTTACTTTAAGAACAGAAAGCAGAGGGTAATTCTCCGCAATATTGAGAGTGGTAGTGATGTTCAGTCCAAATGGGGCACTGTTAAATGGGGCGTTCCCCAAGGGTCGGTGCTGGGGCCACTGCTGTTTCTTATTTATATAAATGATATGCCTTCTAGTATTACAGGTGATTCAAAAGTATTTCTGTTTGCCGATGACACCAGCTTGATAGTGAAGGATCTTGTGTGTAATATTGAAACAGTAACAAATAATTTAGTTCATGAAATAAGTTCGTGGCTTGTGGAAAATAATTTGATGCTAAATCACAGTAAGACTCAGTTTTTACAGTTTCTAACTCACAATTCAACAAGAACTGACATTTTAATCAGACAGAATGGGCATGTTATAAGCGAGACGGAACAGTTCAAGTTCCTAGGCGTACGGATAGATAGTAAGCTGTTGTGGAAAGCCCATGTTCAGGATCTTGTTCAGAAACTAAATGCTGCTTTATTTACCATTAGAACAGTATCTGAAATAAGTGACACTTCAACACGAAAAGTAGTCTACTTCGCATATTTTCATACGCTTATGTCGTATGGTATTATTTTTTGGGGTAATTCTTCTGATTCAAAAAGGGTATTTTTGGCTCAAAAACGGGCTGTTCGAGCTATATGTGGTGTAAGTTCGAGAACCTCTTGTCGACCCCTATTCAAAAATCTGGGAATTCTGACATTGCCCTCACAGTATATATTTTCTTTAATGTCGTTTGTTGTTAGCAATATTAGCCTATTCCCAAGAGTTAGCAGCTTTCACTCAGTTAATACTAGGCAGAAATCAAATCTGCATGTAGAATGCAGTTCCTTGACTCTTGTGCAGAAAGGAGTGCAGTATTCTGCTGCATCCATTTTCAATAAGCTACCACAAGAACTCAAAAATCTTAGCAGTAGCCCAAACTCTTTTAAGTCTAAACTGAAGAGTTTCCTCATGGCTCACTCCTTCTATTCTGTCGAGGAGTTCCTGGAAGAGCTAAAAAATTAAGCAAATTCCAGTGTTACATTGTTGATTGTCTTCATTTAAACTTATGACTTGTCACCTGAATATGTTTTTTTTCTATATTTCATTTTATCTGTTTCTAATATCGTGTTATAATTTCATGTATTGACTCGTTCCATGACCATGGAGATTTCTCCTTAATTTGGTCCCACGGAACAATAAATAAATAAATAAAAAATAAAAAACAAAGCATTTCACAGAACGTAAGACTTTTTTCTCATAGGAAACAATTCTGGCAGAGGAGGTTTACCTATTACAAGGTGGCACGTGAAAAGTCCTCATTTGTTTGGGCTCGCAGCCAGTTGCCACAATATAGTGACAGAGTAATAGCAAGTATTTTTAACTGAGAAGACGGAATATATTATAAAGAAAAGAAATTAGCTTTAGAGATGATTTTAATTTTCGTAACAAAAATATCAATGGCAACAGAATTCAATTAATAATTATTTTGTAAATAGACGACAGAAACAAAATTCCTACAGAGTTATAGTTCAGGTACGTTAACCGAGCATCTACAAAGAAAAATGCTTTCTTCTTTACTATAGATGAATCTGTAGGAATAATAATGGAATCCTAATGTGATGGTTGAGGATGCTTCTGCTGACACAATTTTGAAAAGTTGGGTTCAGTTCTTGACAACTGGAGACGGATGTCTGGTTCTGCATCTAGACAGCTTCGGTACTTAGTTTTGTGGGCAGCACAGATCGAGAATCCAGATTCACACATGTATGTTGTGGTTATCCAAACGGATCCAAAAGTGTGAGTAACCGTCAATGTCAAAACTTGATTTCAAGGTAGGGTCTGTGGCAATTTCTATCAACAACTCATATTCATTTGATGATAGAATGTTCGGCTTTTTGGATACAGTGAATGGGTTGACTACCCATTCGTATTTGTGCAGCTTCGCATCTTCAGCTGTTGGGAAATAATGCTCCAACAATGGCATCATGCTTCGGAGATGTTCCAGGGTTTGATGAAACAAATTCTTCCCAAGCGCCAATGTTTTGTTTTTCAAAAACTCCTTGAGAAGAGGAAAACACTCGATCTCCCTCTCCTCGACTCTCTCTGCCCAAAAATTGATTTTCCTCTTGAATGCTCGAACTTTGTCAATAGCAGTGACCTTTGTTTCACTTTGCCCATGGAGCGAAATATTCATTTCGTTCATTTTGGAGAAAAATCTGACAAATAGGCAAGTATACACTGCCAATTTTCGTCATTAATAAGGTCTGCTAATTTGGTGATATGCTCCAAAAGGAAAGCTAAGACTTCCAATCTTAATTCGTACAACCGAGAGAGTGCATTCCCACGTGAGAGCCACCTCACTTCTGTGTGGAGAAGCAGGGAACGATGAAGACTTCCCATATCTTCACACAGTATTGTGAAAAGTTTTGACTTCAACGGCCTTAATGATTTGAATGGATTCGTCTAAAAATTTCTTGAACGAAACAGGCATTTGTTTCGTAGCTAAAGCGTATCTGTGGAGAGCACAATGACTACTGCTGCAATTCTTGGCGTTTTATTTTCGTTATTGCTCCGACTGTAGGACCCCATCATAGCTTTTGCACCATCTGTGCACACATCTATGCAATTAGACCATGAAACTGCGTTAGTTCTTAAAAAATCATCCAATAGATGGAATATTTCAGCACCTGTTGTGTTGGCAGGTAGTGGTCTGCAAAAGAAGAGGTCCTCCTGAAAACATTCAAAATATTCATGACGGACAAGAGCCAATAAAATCGCTAATCCTGCAACATCAGTGGATTCATCTATCTGCAGAGAAAATGAATTGTATTGGATGCGAGAAACAAGAGTGTCTTTCACATCACTTGACATGTCAATAATGCGTCTCTTGACAGTATAGTTTGATAATGGCACCGAAGATACAAGCTTTAGTGCCTTTTCGTCTAGCATGCAAGAAACAATATCATTAACACACGGCTTTATAAGATTTTCTGCAATGGTATGAGCTTTGCCTGTTTTTGCGACTCGATAACTAACCAAAAAAGAAGCTTTTATTGAATTTTCATTAATTGTTTTTGCATGAGTTTTCATGCAATGCTGAGAAGCAGCTAGTTCAGCACTTTTCCTTTTGAAAAAATCGATGTCTTGAGCCTGGAAATCCGGGTGAGTTCCTTCAAAATGACGGCGCAATTTCACTGGAACCATTGAACTGTTCGGAAGGACACGCGCACAAATTACACACTGAGCTTTACCCTCCTTTGTCTCCATAAAGCCCGTTTCTAAATAGCTTTCGTTGTACTTACGCTTCTTGGTTATTCCACTTCCACAAGATATTGCAACCAATGGAGTACTTGCAACGTTTTCACATAATAAATCCGGCTGTGGAGCTTCTTGTGATTGTTCTTCCTTTGGTCGTCCTCCCTCCTCATTCATTTCAACTGGAAACTTCCCTTGCTGTGAAGGCGATGGAGAACCTGCACCCTTCATCAATGATCCTGACTTCAGGCACCGATCCATGTTAGAAGTAATATAAACTGGTCAAAAATCGACTTATGAAATAGGTAGTGCACTAACAAAGCAAGTTTAACACCTAATAATGCCTGGGGTCACATACATGTCAGCGAGCGCTGTGATTGGTCGACAAAGCTCTCTCCGCGCATGCGTAAAAGGTTTCAGCGCATCTAGCGCCGCGAGCCGGCGCACAAACGACCCCCGTATTATTGCTAAACAGTCGATCAGAGAAGCCGCATTCTCCGGCACTAAACTGTGTATGCGTTCTCACTTAGGAAGCGCAAAGGCTACTTGGGAATACGACCTGAAGTAAAAGTACACGTTTTTCACACGAAAAAAAAGTGATGAATTTGGTTTTCACATTTTCATTCAATAATTTTACTCATGGTTGTACACAATTTGGTGAAAGGTGGCCGCGGACCCCCTAGAAAGAGCCGGCGGACCCCTAAGGGATCCGCGGACCACACGTTGGGAAGCCCTGCCATAACGCAAACCGTTCGGAAGTTATGACGATTTTATTTCATATAGTTCAATAGTTGTCACCCTGTATTTGTATATTTGCTTAGTAAAGAAATTTTTTTAGCGACTTTGACGTTTTTGTAAACGGAGGAATTTATTTAGCGATCAAGACAGCTTAGTTCACAAGACAAGTCACAACGATCGCAGACTCATGCAGGAAAATTTTTTTCCCTTTTAATAAACTTTGTGGTGGTGTACGGTACGGTAATGAGACAATTGTCCGCGCTGTGGGAGCCACGTAGATGTTTGAGTGCGAAAGCGCCGATACTGTAGAGGCGTATTTCAGGAAATATCGTTATGTACCAGCTTCTTCACTGCGCGATAACTTTATCAGGAGCGACGGATGGTATCTGCAGATATGCAAGAGGTCGCACTCCGCCGACGTTGTTAGGTTGGTGCACAGTGCCTGTCGCGGATGTTATTGTCTCCAGGTGGACGACGAGCAGTGTTGATGGACGTTTGTATGCAGTTCTTCCTGTCGACACACACATAAAAGGTGAGCTGTAATTTATGAAGCGGTCTTGAAGAGATGTGAACACGGTTAGCGGTAGTCACATGAACGAATTGCTCTGCCTACCATGTCAGGTAAGAAAAGTGTGTTAGGTTAACTGGCGCTAAAGAATCTTTGTTTCATCATTTCTGTTGAGCCGTTGGGCTGATGTTTACGAAGATCTGACTTTTAAAGCAGTGCGCAGCTAATCGCACGGATAGCGGGGAGATACGCAGCATAAAAGGGCCACATGACACTGCAGCCTATGACAGTCTTCCGCCATTTAAATTTATTCCGTGCGCTTCAGGATACATGTTGAACGTTTAGAGTTTATTCTCACCACAGTGCACCTATGGTGATTATTTCGCCATTTTAATGTTGTCCTAGGGTCTCATTAATGGAAAAAGCTGCCCAAAACCTATAGCTTTCCTATAGCACGAATTTATCGAGAGAACTTCGGAAAGAAAGGTAGTGTTTACTTGTTAACATGTACTGAAGGGCCATGAGGAGAGAACTATTGATGCAAGTAGTTTGGGTCAGAGATTTGTCGATTCCGCGATGTGTTTCCGCCCGAAATGCATCACTCAGCCACCCTCTTACAAGGAACCCCTTAAGTGCGAGGTCGCAAAAGGTCAATGATATTTACGGCATTCGAAGCCCCACATAGTCTATCATGCAACCACAATATTGGCTGATAATGGCAACAGGAGGCGGGACTGGATGAATCCAATGGTGAGCACAGCATGAAGCTACGGAGCGTAGTCGTCTAGACGACGAGCAACGCACAACAGTGCTGGAGCGCTAGTGGTGTTGATACAAAGCAGAGCCATGGCAACGATAAACACAGCATTATCTCCCATCTACAGGAGCAGTTGTGGAAGTTGACATTTCGTCAGAAAGGAACATAAGGAATTTCACAGACTGAGAAAGAAGCGGCAAATGAAGTATTAGCATTTCTGCAAGACAAGTCAGTGGAATGTGTGATGTGTATGCTAGACTGTGCGAACAATTTATATGAAGAGTACAACGATGACGGTACGTGCTTGTCAAGTGAAAGTGGTATTGAACAGGCGTCGAGCCATATAGTTCATCATCGTTGTCGGACAGTGAGTCACAAGTTTACAGTGAAACGTAGTAAAGGACAATCGTTGTCCAAGGAGCACGTGCTAAACATAATTACATACATGGAAGATCATCCATACCGCAGTAAAAAAACGATTATTAACACATTTAGAATAAGACCGCAGCAATATGACCGTGTAGCGTAGAGGATATTCCGTGGAGGACAAGACGTAATTTTTATAAAAACTGGTGTTTGCGGGTTTCAAGGATGCTTGATACAACTTGCAGGATACGCATGATAGTGACCTACTACATTATACACATAAAATTGCACGCGACATAGGATTACAGTGATTTCAAGGCAAGCAGTGGATGGCTGCTTAACTTCAAACAGTGCTGCAGAATTGGAAGAGGTAAGATAACGAAATATCAAAGAAAGCGTCGACTTCATGATTCACAGCAGACTAGAGAATCGTCGCGGAAATTTGTAGATGTGATAAACAAGCTCATCCCATTGTTCATTTAGGGATTTGTTTTCAATTCCAATCAATGAGGATTTCAAGAGTAAATTTGTTATGAAAGGAACCCTTGAAATCATAGGTACCAAGAAAGTTGTTTCAAGACTGACTAACATCGATGCCTTAACGCATTCGTATACAATTATACCGACTGTTAACATGGATGGTAAATAGGCTGGGAAGTTATTTATTGTGCTGCGAGGAGTTGGAGGTGCTCTGCCCCCTGCGATTCTTTCTCGTGTGCGTCATCTTACAAGGGCAGTAGGGAATATTTACGTCACAGCACTCAAGAGAGGGAAAATGGACGTTAAGAGAACAACAGCTATGGTTGGTTGTTGGTTGGTTGTTTCGGGGAAGGAGACCAGACAGCGAGGTCATCGGTCTCATCGGATTAGGGAAGGACGGGGAAGGAAGTCGGCCGTGCCCTTTCAAAGGAACCATCCCGGCATTTGCCTGGAGCGATTTAGGGAAATCACGGAAAACCTAAATCAGGATGGCCGGACGCGGGATTGAACCGTCGTCCTCCCGAATGCGAAACAGCTATGGTGTGAGCGCTGTTTCTGGCCAATAGCTGATCCAAATACCTTGCTTTTGCTTGATTTCTGGCCTGGCTGTAAACACCATACCATTTCTGAGCAAGCCGGCCGGTGTGGCCGTGCGGTTAAAGGCGCTTCAGTCTGGAACCGCGTGACCGCTACGGTCGCAGGTTCGAATCCTGCCTCGGGCATGGATGTGTGTGATGTCCTTAGGTTAGTTAGGTTTAATTAGTTCTAAGTTCTAGGCGACTGATGACCTCAGAAGTTAAGTCGCATAGTGCTCAGAGCCATCTGAACCATTTTGAACCATTTCTGAGCAACTTCAGAGCAAACTATCCCTCCTGAAAAGAGTGTGACATTGCAGTTAGTACCACCTCGAAGCACTGGACAAATTCCGCCTCTGGATTTGTTTTTTTCCTGGTCTATAAAACATATTATCGCAATATCTGCAGCTATGTCTTAAAGGATAGTCACTTTCACTATAAACTCCAGGCCAAACTGCTTCGCTATTCGCTTGCATGCCATCACATTCCATCAGTTCTCAACGCCCCGTTACACCGAAATGATTCCATATGCATTCTTTAAGAGGAGAAACCTAGCTGAATGTGCTGCACGGTTTGTAGCTCCCAGGAAGTTCGCCCTCGATCTTGATGGTGCGAATCTTTGTTATCACTGTGGCACGCTATTTTCCAATCGGTGTAAACAGTGCAAGTTAATGGTTTGTTTTGAACGTTTCTTCAAGATCAACGATGTCGATTTTGTGAAGTGTAATACATATATCCCATAGAAAGTTTAACTCTGCACCTTCTGGACACTAATTTTCTGTCACCCTCCTGATGCAATGGTGAGTCATTAGCAGCTAATATTTGTCTTGTCATAACTGTTAACAAAATACTTCCAAATGAGCCTTACTAAACATTGAACATGCGACCTCGCACTCAAGGGATTCCTTGTTAGTGAAACTACTCTAGTCGAGATGCACATCGCGTTTCATTATTACGCACGATACGTCCAAGGAAGGACGCAAGTAGAGCGTGTTGAGCAACTGACTCTCGCGAGGCAAATGAAATACATGGTTTGGAAACTGTGGTGTCACTGCCAGACACCACACTTGCTAGGTGGTAGCTTAAATCGGCCGCGGTCCATTAGTACATGTCGGACCCGCGTGTCGCCACTGTGTGATCGCAGACCGAGCGCCACCACACGGCAGGTCTCGAGAGACGTACGAGAACTCGCCCCAGTTGTACGACGACGTTGCTAGCGACTATACTGACGAAGCCTTTGCTCTCATTTGCCGAGAGACAGTTAAATGGTTCAAATGGCTCTGAGCACTATGGGACTCAACTGCTGTGGTCATAAGTCCCCTAGAACTTAGAACTACTTAAACCTAACTAACCTAAGGACAGCACACAACACCCAGCCATCACGAGGCAGAGAAAATCCCTGACCCCGCCGGGAATAGAGACAGAATAGCCTTCAGCTGTTAATGGCTACGACTTAGCAAGGCGCCAATTGTCACAGTGCATGTATCTTACGAGTCTCATTTGTATAGTCAAGAGAGATGTATCACAAGGATTGATTAAAAGTTAAGTATATTCCAAAGATACGTATTTTCTTTATAGTATTCAATACGTATCCTGTTCCAGACTTGACGCCAGTCGGCGTGTGTGTACGCGTGCCTTTCGGCTTCCTCCTCAGTGTGGCGTGACTAGCTTGTTACGCCACAACAGAAACTGTGAGTCGCCATACAGACTGCAGACTTTGGAATGCATTCTAATACTGTTACGGACTTGTTGGTCATGAGAGAGCGGAGTCGAAAAAAAGTATTAGTAGATGAGGTGAGGCCGTATTCTGGATGACAAAATACTATCAAATGATTGCAGTTTGCTCGTAGAAATGCAGCCCTTCGTATTTTATTTTGCGTATCTTGAATATTATTACGGTACCGTCTGCACAGCTAATAAAACACAACTATCAGGAACACTTCACTTCACTCATCAAAAACATCGTCAGTGTTCGTAAAATTTAACCGTTGCGAATTAGCTAGGACCATTTGTTAAGCTGCTGAACTGACGTTATTTTGTTTATTGCGTTTCCCTCGTCTATTTCTCACTTACGTCCGCAGCGCAGTATGCTCATAAGTTCCACGCGCATCATCTTTCTAAGCATATTCCCGTCTGTTTTCTGTTTGTGGCACTACGCATTACTTGATTATTATGCATTCCCACAAAAATCTGCATGTATTAGGATTTTCGCTGTTCCATTCGCGTATGGAGCGCGGGTAGAATAGTTGCTCAAACGCCTCTTCGTTAACGTAATTTATCTTTGCGTTCCCGGCCCCTAGGGGACGAAACCCTAGGCTTTATTGTATTTCAATATTCCTCACTAAATTTGGGTTCGGGAAACTCTGTAAGCAGGCTTTTGTGGTCAAGTTGCCGTCTATCTGCGAAGGCGTCGAATAAATAACTCAGCACATTTTTTTCCCCGGCCAGTTTAGTTTGAAACAGGGGAATTTGTGTGAGACATCGTGTAGTATTCCCGCATCAGTCCCTATAGTTTGAATTTCCGATAGCTAGCGGCGCTATACGTTGCTTTCAAGATGGCGTCTGTGGCGGAGGTGCGCTCCAAGCAGAAAGCTGTCGTTTGAGTTTCTTTTAGCGGAAAACCAGAGAATCGCATATATTTGTAAGTACTTGCAGAATGTCTATGGAGACCTGTCAGTGAACAAAAGCATGGTGAACCATTGAGCGAGGAGTCTATCATCATCGCAACAGGGATTACTGTGAATAAAACGGAGAATATGCTTTATACTTGGAATTCCGGAGAACATTCTTAGTTTCGTTTGAATAAAGGGAGTCTGACAATACACTTCACCCGAGAATGTTCTCAGCATGAGTAAAAGGGTGGGAAAGTTGCTCAAACCAATCTCCGATTTCGTATGAATAAAACTAGAGGAGCTTCTTACAAGCGGAGAACACTCTCCGTTTTCGGAAGTGAGTCCCATTGAGGTCATGTTTTACTGTGTTTTTTTAGTAAAAATGGGAGAATCTGTGTTGCTTGGAAGCAAAAAAAAAGTACACTACTGGCCATTAAAATTGCTACACCAAGAACAAATGCAGATGATGAACGGGTATTCATTGGACAAATATATTATACTAGAACTCACGTGTGATTACATTTTCACGCAGTTTGGGTCCATAGATCCTGAGAAATCAGTACCCAGAACAACCACATCTGGCCGTAATAACAGCCTTGATACGCCTGGGCATTGAGTCTAACAGAGCTTGGATGGCGTGTACAGGTACAGCTGCCCGTGCAGCTTCAACATGATACCACAGTTCGTCAAGAGTAGTGACTGGCGTATTGTGACGAGACAGTTGCTCGGCCACCATTGACCAGACGTTTTCAGTTGGTGAGAGATCTTCAGAATGTGCTGGCCAGGGCAGCAGTCGAACATTTTCTGTATCCAGAAAGGCCCGTACAGGACCTGCAACATGCGGTCGTGCATTATCCTACTGAAATGTAGGGTTCCGCAGAGATCGAATGAAGGGTAGAGCCACGGGTCGTAACACATCTGAAATGTAACGTCCACTGTTCAAAGTGCCGTCAATGCAAACAAGAGGTTACAGAGACGTGTAACCAATGGCACCCTATACCATCACGCCGGATGATACGCCAGTATGGCGATGACGAATACACGCTTCCAATGTGCGTTCACCGCGATGTCGCCAAACACGGATGCGACCAATATGATGATGTATACAGAACCTGGATTCATCCGAGAAAATGATGTTTTGCCATTCGTGCACCCAGGTTCGTTGTTGAGCACAACATCGCAGGCGCTCCTGTCTGTGATGCAGCGTCAAGGGTAACCGCAGCCACGGTCTCCGAGCTGATAGTCCATGATGCTGCAAACGTCGTCGAACTGTTCGTGCAGATGGTTGTTGTCTTGCAAACGTCCCCATATGTTGACTCAGAGATCGAGACGTGGCTGTACGATCCCTTACAGCCATGCGGATAAGATGCCTGTCATCTCGACTGCTTGTGATAACGAGGCCGTTGGGATCCAGCATGGCGTTCCGTATTACCCTCCTGAATCCATCAATTCCATATTCTGGAAACAGTCATTTGATCTCGACCAACGCGAGCAGCAATGTGACGATACGATAAACCGCAATCGCGATAGGCTACAACCCGACCTTTATCAAAGTCGGAAACGTGACGGTACGCATTTCTCCTCCTTACACGAGGCATCACAACAACGTTTCACCAGGCAACGCCGGTCAACTGCTGTTTGTGTGTGAGAAATCGGTTGCAAACTTTCCTCATGTCAGCACGTTGTACGTGTCGCCACCGGCGCCAACCTTGTGTGAATGCTCTGAAAAGCTAATAATTTGCACATCAGAGCATCGTCTTCCCGTCGGTTAAATTTCGCGTCCGTAGCACGTCATCTTCGTGGTGCAGCAATTTTAATGCCCAGTAGTGTACGTAGCCCGAAGAAATAATGAAGAGACAAACTGTAGAAGTTTATATGGGTTTAACAGTAAAAACAACATTTGCCTGGTGAACTTTCGGACGAATGGAAAACCAAAACTTAGCAGACCCAAGTTTTCAGAATAATGTACGAGAAGGTTTAGGTGTACTCCAGACAACCATGTCACTGAAATTTTCATATGTTCATCATCATATTTTCTCAAAGCATAAGTCATAAATTTTGTTATACTAGAAAATAGGAGGCAGATAAGTAAAACTAATAACTGGTTTATTACAAACCTAGTGATCTGTTCCTCGTAACGAATCGCAAGCGCGATTACGAACTTGACACGCAAGTGGACTATTATGCATCATATTTGAAGAAAATTGTTCGTGTTAGAAAACTCCGAAAGAGTTCCCGTTTGAAGTAAATGAAACTGTCATGTAATCTTAAAATATTCACGTAATGTGTTCACCTAACTTCAAAAACAAAAACAGTTTCCCGCATGGCGAAAATTAGGTAACACCGCAAGAAAATGCACTTTCATTACCTGTCCACAATCGTCGTAATATACATCTACATCTACGTGGATGCTCTGCAAATCACATTTAAGTGCCTGGAAGAGGGGTTCATCGAACCACCTTCACAACTCTCTATTATTCCAATCTCGTATATTGCGCGGAAAGAATGAACAGCTATATCTTTCCGTACGAGCTCTGATTTCCCTTATTTTATTGTGGTGATCGTTCCTATGTAGATCGGTGTCAACAAAATATTTTCCCATTCGGAGGAGAAAGTTGGTGATTGGAATTTCGCGAGAAGATTCCGTCGCAACGAACAACGTGCTTGACGAGGTTCGAACCTTCGACCTTCTACAAAGCAAGTTTGGTGGGTTGGTTAATTTGTGGGAGGGGACAAAACAGAGAGGTCATCGGTCCCATCGGATTATGGAAGGATGGGGAAGGTGGTCGGCCGTGCCCTTTCAAAGGAACCATCCCGGCACTTAGCTGAAGCTATGTAGGGATATCACGGAACTAAATCAGGATGGCCGGTCGCGAGTTTGACCGGTCGTCCTCCGAAAGCGAGTCCAGTGTGCTAACCACGGCGCCAACTGGTTCGTTACAGCAGGTTTGTGCACTAACAACTATGCACTATGGAAGTACACCTCAAAGGTTTATCGTATTTGTGACTGGTGTGCCAGGAGCAACGAATAATTGGCAACCTTCAAAAATTCGGCTTCACGCACTGTCGTGCAAAGCTTATCTAACGTAAGCCGATCTCTGTGATTGTAATAACCGTATAATAAATGACGCTGAATCGCGTCTTGTGCGGAAGGATACGGTAGTGTTTCATTAGTGCTGTGTATGAAACTTGTGTATTTCGTTAGCTGGTTAGC
The DNA here is from genome assembly GCF_023898315.1 of Schistocerca nitens. Classification (NCBI taxonomy): domain Eukaryota; kingdom Metazoa; phylum Arthropoda; class Insecta; order Orthoptera; family Acrididae; genus Schistocerca; species Schistocerca nitens. The sequence continues at coordinate 600,406,803 of NC_064619.1, read as the reverse complement.
ATCGTTTTGTGCATGCTAGCGCGCGCGCGCGCGCGTGTGTGTGTGTGTATGAGATGAAATACGAAATAAAAGTGCCAGAACCAGGAATCAAGATCCAAACACAGCAAGAAAGAAAGCCAGACAAGGAACTAGAAGTGAACTGACCAATTGTGGTAGCAGTTCCACAACGGCGAGCGATTCGGGCGTGACCTTGACCGCTCTGATTGGAGGAAACCAGCTCCAGCGCGTGAAGTGTCAACGACCAAGTCAGTTTAATCGGACTATAAATAAAATTATACCGTCATTCTACCCCATGCCCCTCCTCCATCGAGAAGACAAGTCCAGCTATGGACGATTGGTATCAAAATCGTGAAGAAATGATTTACTCTTTTTAATTACGGCTAGACGCCCAACATGGAAGTCCACCGCGCTTGTGGCGTGTTATCTTAGCGGCGCGAGGCGCGTGTTGTTTGTTTCGGCGCCCAGACTTCCGTAGCTGGCGCTGTAGTCGCTTCAGAGTCCGCGTGGCCTTCGCAGCATACTTTCTCTGCAGTTCCGGCTGAGATGCCGTTCGCGACGTGTCGTGCATTCCGCTGCTGTCACGTGCTGGCCGAGGTTTTCGTTGCAGCCGTCGTGATGATGCTGCCGCCGTGACGCCACATCATGATGGCGTAACTGTCGCCTGTTCCACCTGCGGCGCAGTCTTCGATGCCACCCCTCGGCATTGTCCCACCACGTGGACACAGCCGTCGTCGCACGCCTTATCTTAAGTAAGTAAGTGGCCGACCATTTGTAACGGTGTCGACAGCGCGTTCGCAGACTTCAGCTGTGGGCGAAATGAGCTCGGGTGAACTTGTCAGCCGGCCGATGTGGCCGAGCGGTTCTAGGCGCTTCAGTCCGGAACCGCGCGACTGCTACGGTCGCAGGTTCGAATCCTGCCCTGGGCATGGATGTGTGTAATGTCCTTAGGTTAGGTTAGGTTAAAGTAGTTTTAAGTTCTAGGGGACTGATGACCTCAGATGTTAAGTCCCATAGTGCTCAGAGCAATTTGAACCATTTTTGAACTTGTCATGACTCTGATCGAGGAAGTTACAAAATTAACTGAAAAAAATGACTGATGGTTTTAATGAACGGTGTGACCGAAACTAACGTTATGCTAACTTTCACGGGTCAGCTACACGAAAATACACTGGGCCGGTGCATAAGTTCGTACCGCTTTTCCGTAAGTTTAATAAATACAAGAGATGTACATAACAGATGTACATAACGGAGACCTTAGTAATCAATAATATATTCTCCTTTACTATCTACAACAGTGCGCCAAAGAAAGGGCAACTTTTCGATTCCCCAACTGTAGAAATCACGTGGCTTTGAGGCGAAGAACTTGAGCCATCTCCGAAACGCATTTTCATCTGGAAAGGAAATTGCGTGGAGCTTGTTCGATAGAGAGCGGAAAACGTGAAAATCTGACGGCGCAAGATCAGATCAATAACGTGGGTGCAGAATGACTTCTCAACACAACTCCCGTTTACTTTTGCCCGCATCTCGTGGTCGTGCGAATAACGTGGGTGCAGAATGACTTCTCAACCCAACTCCCGTTTACTTTTGCCCGCATCTCGTGGTCGTGCGGTAGCGTTCTCGCTTCCCACGCCCGGGTTCCCGGGTTCGATTCCCGGCGGGGTCAGGGATTTTCTCTGCCTCGTGATGACTGGGTGTTGTGTGCTGTCCTTAGGTTAGTTAGGTTTAAGTAGTTCTAAGTTCTAGGGGACTTATGACCACAGCAGTTGAGTCCCATAGTGCTCAGAGCCATTTGAACCAACTCCCGTTTACTTTTGTGTCAGTCTAGCAGAATGCGGGCGGGAGTTATCGTGGAGTAGCATCACTTCACGCACACCTCCTGGTCGTTGTTCTTGGAGAACGTCTGCAAGACGTCTCAGTTGTTGACAGTAAGGGCCCCAATGCGTAACATTGTTTTGTGGATGTGCAGAGGTCTTTGTACAGCTAGTTGCTGCTTTGTTTGGATTGAATCATTCCTTTCTTTTCGTTATGTTAGCCTAAAGACACAGTTTCTCATCACCAGTAACGATACAGGATAGTAAGGATCGGTGTTGTTCACGAGCCAATTGATGACGAGCAAGTGGAGATGCACAGTCACCCATTCATCTTCGTGATTTTGGCTTCGAGTGTGCGGTACCGATGCACCCGATTTTTTAGCTTTCGCCATAGCATGCTGTTGTGACTTGGCAAGACAGCCAAGCCACTAGGAGGTAGCCGAAAGGCACGCGTTTAAGCTCACGCAGGCTGGCGTGAGGTCTGGAACAGTTAAAGTAATTGAGACTAGCAAATAAAGTACGTAGCTTCTGGAATACTTAACTTTAATTCATAATTGGTGAACATCGGTCTGACGGTACATGCATCACAAGATAAATAGCAATTGATAATGGCGCCTTGCAAGGTCGTAGCAAATGACGTAGCTGAAGGCTATGCTAACTATCATCTCGGCAAATGAGAGCGTAATTTGTCAGTGAACCATCGCTAGCAAAGTCGGCTGTACAACTGGGGCGAGTGCTAGGATGTCTCTCTAGACCTGTCGTGTGGCGGCGCTCGGTCTGCAATCACTGATAGTGGCGACACGCGGGTCCGACGTATACTAGCGGACCGCGACCGATTTAAAGGCTACCACCTAGCAAGTGTGGTGTCTGGCGGTGACACCACACATGCAAAGTCGCACGTTGGTGGAATTATCAGAGCTCATCACATTTGCCAGTCCTCGAGTACACTGGCCGGGATCATTGTGGATGAGTGCTATTAAACGATCTTTCTCAAATCCCGAAGGTTTCTTTTCTCGCCGTGCTTTGTCCAATGGCATTACCCCCGTACACGGCGCAAATTAACGTCCACAGCTCCTCTCACTATCTCCAAATGACAAAATATGTAGATCAAATAGCAACAGAGAACTACAAACAAAAAAGGACAGTCGATAAATAAACCCATAACAGCGGGGATAGCAACATGCAAAACAGAAATGCTACGAACTTATGCATTGACCTAATACAAACATTCCCGCAGTCTGAGAGATTCGTGAGACGATTGTGTACGTGTTCATACGAATTATTAATAAATGTTGTACGATTGAAGTTGACTCGCGACATGCGCATCTACTTGGAATAAGTAGTTGCGTTCGAAAATACCACTGAGTTCGAATACTCTGCAAACAGACTAGTGGAACGCAACTCCGATATTGCAGCGATCAGTTATGTTCTCTCCAGCAGCAAATGTGTGAAGATCTGTGATAGATGTATTCATACATGGGTTAGAACTCAAGATAGGAAGTGAAATAAAAGTAGCATCGCCATCATCTTTAGACGAAGCAGGGAGGCTTGCTCTTCTCCGGCAAGAAGCGAAAATGGTTCAAATGGCTCTAAGCACTATGGGACTTTACATCTGAGATCATCAGTCCCCTAGACTTAGAACTGCTTAAACCTAACTAACATAAGGACATCACACACTTCCATGCCTGAGGCAGGATTCGAACCTGCGACCGTAGAGGCAGCGCGGCTCCGGACTGAAGCGGCTGGAACCGCTCGGTCACAGCGGTCGGCGCAAGAAGCGAGAGGATCGTGGCTAGTGGAGCGCTAAACCACGACCCAAGGAGTGCTTTGCGTAACGCAGGGTATTGCGGACGTGGACGAGCAGGAGCGCATACGTACACTGAGCTGACAAAAGTCTTGGGATGCCTCCTGATACCGTGTCGGATGTCCTTCGCCCCGGCATATTGCAGCAGCTCGACGTTGCATGCAGAAATACTGAGCCATGCTGCCTCTGATCTCTCGATTATGTCCCATAAATATTCAGTGGAATTCATGTCTAGCCATCTGAGTGGCCAAATGTTTCGGTCGAGTTGTCCAGAATGTTCTTCAAATCAACCACAAACAGTTGTGGCTGGGTGACATGGCGCATTGTCATCCATACAAATTCCATTTTTTCTTTGTTTTGGAAACATGGAGTCCATGAATGGCTTCTGATAGTCTCCAAGTAACCCAACATAACCATTTCCAGTCCATGATCAGGTCAATTGGACCAGGGGACCCAGTCAGTTCTACATAAACGCAACCCACATCTTTTTTTTTTTTTTTGGTCATCAGTCTACTGACTAGTTTGATGCGGCCCGCCACGAATTCCTTTCCTGTGCTAACCTCTTCATCTCAGAGTAGCACTTGCAACCTACGTCCTCAATTATTTGCTTGACGTATTCCAATCTCTGTCTTCCTCTACAGTTTTTGCCCTCTACAGCTCCCTCTAGTACCATGGAAGTCATTCCCTCATGTCTTAGCAGATGTCCTATCATCCTGTCCCTTCTCCTTATCAGTGTTTTCCACATATTCCTTTCCTCTCCGACTCTGCATAGAACCTCCTCATTCCTTACCTTATCAGTCCACGTAATTTTCAACATTCGTCTATAGCACCATATCTCAAATGCTTCGATTCTCTTCTGTTCTGGTTTTCCCACAGTCCATGTTTCACTACCATACAATGCTGTACTCCAGACGTACATCCTCAGAAATTTCTTCCTCAAATTTAGGCCGGTATTTGATATTAGTAGACTTCTCTTGGCCAGAAATGCCTTCTTTGCCATAGCGAGTCTGCTTTTGATGTCCTCCTTGCTCCGTCCGTCATTGGTTATTTTACTGACTAGGTAGCAGAATTCCTTAACTTCATTGACTTCGTGACCATCAGTCCTGATGTTAAGTTTCTCGCTGATCTCATTTCTACTGCTTCTCATTACCTTCGTCTTTCTCCGATTTACTCTCAAACCATACTATGTACTCATTAGAATGTTCATTCCATTCAGCAGATCATTTAATTCTTCTTCACTTTCACTCAGGATAGCAATGTCATCAGCGAATCTTATCATTGATATCCTTTCACCTTGTATTTTAATTCCACTCCTGAACCTTTCTTTTATTTCCATCATTGCTTCCTCGATGTACAGATTGAAGAGTAGGGGCGAAAGGCTACAGCCTTGTCTTACACCCTTCTTAATACGAGCACTTCGTTCTTGATCGTCCACTCTTATTATTCCCTCTTGGTTGCTGTACATATTGTATATGACCCGTCTCTCCCTATAGCTTACTCCTAATTTTTTCAGAATCTCGAACAGCTTGCACCATTTTATATTGTCGAACGCTTTTTCCAGGTCGACAAATCCTATGAAAGTGTCTTGATTTTTCTTTAGCCTTGCTTCCATTATTAGCCGTAACGTCAGAATTGCCTCTCTCGTCCCTTTACTTTTCCTAAAGCCAAACTGATCGTCACCTAGCGCATTCTCAATATTCTTTTCCATTCTTCTGTATATTATTGTTGTAAGCAGCTTCGATGCATGAGCTGTTAAGCTGATTGTGCGATAATTCTCGCACTTGTCAGCTCTTGCCGTCTTCGGAATTGTGTGGATGATGCTTTTCCGAAAGTCAGATGGTATGTCGCCAGACTCATATATTCTACACACCAACGGGAATAGTCGTTTTGTTGCCACTTCCCCCAATGGTTCATTATGGAGCTGCAAAAAGCTTGCACAGTGCCTTTTTGACAACTTGTGTCCGGGGCTCCGTGGAGTCTTCGCCACACTCTAACCCTACCACCAGCTTTTACCAACTGAAATCGGGAATCATCTGATCAGGCAACGGATTTCCAGTCGTCTAGTGTCCGACCAGTATGGTCACGAGCCCAGGAGAGGTGCTGCAGGCAATGTCGTGCCGCTGGCAAACGTCGTCTGCTGCCACAGCCCTTTAACGCCAGATTTCACCGCACTTTCGTCGTACGTCCCACATCGATCTCTGCGGTTATTTCACGCACTATTGCTTGTCTGTCAGGGCTGACAACTCGACGCAAGTGCCGGTCCTCTCGGTCGCTAACAAGGAAACCTCCCCATCGCACCCCCCTCAGATTTAGTTATAAGTTGGCACAGTGGATAGTCCTTGAAAAACTGGACACAGATCAATCGAGAAAACAGGAAGAAGTTGTGTGGAACTATGAAAAAAAAGCAACATATAAAAACTGAGTATTCCATGTGCAGTATAGGCAACTTCAAGTACTATGTGAGCTCAGGAGCGCCGTGGTCCCGTGGTTAGCATGAGCACTTTCGGAGCGAGAGGTCCTTGGTTCAAGTCTACCCTCGAGTCAAAAGTTTAATTTTTTATTTTCACACAATTATCAAAGTTCAGGCACTCACAAACAATCAACTTCGCTCTCCAAAATTCCAGGACATGTTCAGATTTGCTTGGACATATGCAGGATTTGACGGTCTACACACGGAAAAATTTGAAAACGTTAAAAACATATGTTTTGACAGAGCACAGGGAAAACTGTGCGACTGTGAAACTGTTGCATTCATTTGTTGCAGTTTATGTGAGAAACCCTTATGTTTTCATCACTTTTTTGGGAGTGATTATCACATCCACAAGAAAACCTAAATCAGGAAAGGTAGAAGAATCTTTTTACCCATTCGCCAAGTGTACAAGTTAGGTGGGTCGACAGCATTTCCTGTCATGTGACGTACATGCCGTCACCAGTGTCGTATAGAATATATCAGACGTGTTTTCCTGTGGAGGAATCGGTTGACCTATGACCTTGCGATCAAATGTTTTCGGTTCCCATTGGAGAGGCACGTCCTTTCGTCTACTAATCGCACGGTTTTGTGGTGTGGTCGCAAAACACAGACATTAAACTTATTACAGTGAACAGAGACGTCAATGAATGAACGGACAGATCATAACTTTGCGAAAATAAAGAAATTAAAATTTTCACTTGAGGGAAGACTTGAACCAAGGAGCTCTCGTTCCGCAAAAATGGTTCAAATGGCTCTGAGCACTATGGGACTCAACTGCTGAGGTCATTAGTCCCCTAGAACTTAGAACTAGTTAAACCTAACTAACCTAAGGACATCACAAACATCCATGCCCGTGGCAGGATTCGAACCTGCGACCGTAGCGGTCTTGCGGTTCCAGACTGCAGCGCCTTTAACCACACGGCCACTTCGGCCGGCTCTCGTTCCGCAGATGCTCACGCTAACCACGGGACCACGGCGCTCCTGAGCCCACAATATCCTTGATGTTGCCTATCCTACGCATGGACTACTCAGTTTGTACATTTTGCTTCTATTTTCATAGTTCCACACAACTTCTTCCTGTTTTCTCGATTGATCTGTGTTCAGTTTTTCAAGGACTATCCACTGTGCCAACTTATAACTAAATCTGAGGGGGGTGCGATGGGGAGGTTCCCTTGTAAGTGAAGGTCGTCGACTATTGTGTTGTCTGTGGTGAGAGGTAGTGCCTGAAATTTGGTATTCTCGGCACTGTCTTAACACTGTGAGTCTCGAAATATCGAATTCCCTAACGATTTTCAAAATGGAATGTCTTATGCGTCTAGCTTCAACTACCATTCCACATTCAACGTCTGTCTATTCCAGTCTTGCGGCCATGATCAAGTCGGAAATCTTTTCGCATGAAGCACCTAGTACAAATGACAGCTCAGCCAATGCACTGCCCTATTATACCTTGGAATATATGATGATTAACTGAAACCCTCAGCTGCCGACAGCTGTTGTTGGTATACCTCGATGTGGACAGCTGAAAATGTGTGCCCCGACCGGGACTCGAACGCGGGATCTCCTGCTTACATGGCAGACGCTCTATCCATCTGAGCCATTGAGGACACAGATGAATAGCGCGACTGCAGGGACTTATCCCTTGCACGCTTCCCGTGAGACTCACATTCCCAACTGTCCACAATTCTACATATGTAATGTACCTTATAGACATTTGCCCATCCACTCATTACTCGCGCACGCTTTGGCGATTCCCGTAAGAGTTTGGGCAACCTGTGCGCATTCGCACAGACGAAGGTCAATGGCTGGGTAGCCTTTAACTATATATATGAAGACAGTACCTGTTCTCGAAAGAACAGAATACTCTTGATGACTGTGCAGCTTTTCCGTGGAATATATGATGACTAACTGAAACCCTCAGCTGACGGCAGGTGTTGTTGATATACCTCGTTGTGGACAGCTGAAAATGTGTGCCCCGACCGGGACTCGAACCCGGAATCTCCTGCTTACATGGCAGACGCTCTATCCATCTGAGCCATTGAGGACACAGATGAATAGCGCGACTGCAGGGACTTATCCCTTGCACGCTTCCAGTGAGACTCACATTCCCAACTGTCCACATCGAGGTATAACAACAACACCTGTCGGCAGCTGAGGTTGTCAGTTGCCGGCCGCGGTGGTCTTGCGGTTCTAGGCGCTGCAGTCCGGAACCGCGGGACTGCTACGGTCGCAGGTTCGAATCCTGCCTCAGGCATGGATGTGTGTGATGTCCTTAGATTAGTTAGGTTTAAGTAGTTCTAAGTTCTAGGGGACTGATGACCTAAGATGTTAAGTCCCATAGTGCTCAGAGCCATTTGAACCATTTGAATTTGGTTGTCAGTTAGTCATCATTTATTCCAGGGAAAAGCTGCACGGTCATCAACAGTAACTGTTCTTTCGAGAACTAGTTACTGTCTTCGTATATATAGTTAAAGGCTACCCAGCCATTGACCTTCGTCTGTGCGAATGCGCACAGGTTGCCCAAACTCTTACGGGAATCGCCAAAGCGTGCGCGAATAACGAGTGGGTAGGCAAATGTCTATAAGGTACAATATATATGTAGAATTGTGGACATTTGGGAATGTGAGTCTCACGGGAAGCGTGCAAGGGATAAGTCCCTGCAGTCGCGCTGTTCATCTGTGTCCTCGGTGGCTCAGATGGATAGAGCGTCTGCCATGTAAGCAGGAGATCCCGGGTTCGAGTCCCGGTCGGGGCACACATTTTCAGCTGTCCACATCGAGGTGTATCAACAACACCTGTCGGCAGCTGAGGGTTTCAGTTAGTCATCATATATTCCAGGGAAAAGCTGCACGGTCATCAAGAGTATTCTGTTCTTTCGAGAACAGGTACTGTCTTCATATATACTTTTATACCTTGTCTACGCGATACTACTGCCATCTGTATACGTGCATATCAGTGGCGTATGCTGAAAATGCTGCTAAGGCATGCAACATGAAATTTATGGTTGTACGTGTTCGTGAGACTGCCCACTAACCATGGGTTTATCTGTAGCGGAAATCCGATGTGCGGTTCTTCTTGCAAAACTCAGTAATGTCTTCGAAAAGTGAGTTTCGAGCTTTCAACTACACCAACAGATACTTTTCTATGGCTGCGATTGAGAGTGTAGACAAGAGTTTACAGAGTTCTGGACGCCCAGTGTGAAGTAAATTTTGTTGCAGGAAGCCTTGTATTTCTTTCACAGACTTGGCTCTAACAAGGGAACCTCTCCATCGCACCCCCCTCAGATTTAGTTATAAGTTGGCACAGTGGATAGGCCTTGAAAAACTGAACACAGATCAATTGAGAAAACAGGAAGAAGTTGTGTGGAACTGTGAAAAAATAAGCAAAATATACAAACTGAGTAGTTCATGGGAAGGTAGGCAACATCAAGGAAACAGGGAACGCAGGAGCGCCGTGGTCTCGTGGTAACGTGAGCAGCTGCGGAACGAAAGGTCCTTGGTTAAAATCTTCCATCGAGTAAAAACTTTAATTTTTTATTTTCAGTTTATGTGACAAACTCTTATGTTTTCATCACTTTTTGGGAGTGATTATCACATCCACAAGAAAACATAAATCGGGCAAGGTAGAAGAATCTTTTTACCCATTCGCCAAGTGTACAAGTTAGGTGGGTCGACAACATATTCCTGTCATGTGACGCACATGCCGTCACCAGTGTCGTATAGAATATATCAGATGTGTTTTCCTGTGGAGGAATCGGTTGACCTATGACCTTGCGATCAAATGTTTTCGGTTCCGATTGGAGAGGCACGTCCTTTCGTCTACTAATCGCACGGTTTTGCGATGCGGTCGCAAAACACAGACACTAAACTTATTACAGTGAACAGAGACGTCAATGAACGAACGGACAGATAATAACTATGCAAAAATAAAGAAAGTAAAATTTTCACTCGTGGGAAGACTTGAACCAAGGACTTCTCCTTCTGCAGCTGCTGACGCTACCACGGGACCACGGCGCTCCCGAGCTCACGTTTTCCTTGATGTTGCCTATGTAGCCTATGGACTACTCAGTTTGTATATTTTGCTTATTTTTTCACAGTTCCACACAACTTCTTCCTGTTTTCTCAGTTGATCTGTGTTCAGTTTATCAAGGCCTATCCACTGTGCCAAGTCATAACTAAATCTGAGGGGGGTGCGATGGGGAGGTTCCCTTGTAAGATGCTGTGACGCCAACATGGCTTACATTTCACATTTAACCTAACTGGGGTAACTTCCCATGTATTATCCATAATTTTTTATATGACTCCACACAAAACACACCTGTAAAACCTGAGAACTTCTTTGAGTTAAATATTTCAGTAAAGTCAGGCAGCGAATCAAATCTGGCGTTTAACTGAATGGTTATAGTATCTAACATCTTGAGGAACATCCTCCAGTAGTCATCCTTTGCATGTTTTTCTGTGCAGTTTTCCTTTCTTCTCTTCCTTGGAGTATCACATATGCTTTCACCCTTGCACCATATTTTCGCAAAGGCATTATATCTCTTAATGCACAGATTCAAGTCTTACACTTCGTTCAAAAATGCTCAAATGTGTGTGAAATCTTATGGGACTTAACTGCTAAGGTCATCAGTCCCTAAGCTTACACACTACTTAAGCTAAATCATCCTAAGGACAAACACACACACACCCATGCCCGAGGGAGGACTCGAACCTCCGCCGGGACTAGCCGTCTACTTCGTTACTGCAAAAATTAATTCTAAGGATTTTGACTGCATAATGCAATTCCAATGAAATCAGATTTTCGAACACACACGAAGGAAGTTGAAATAAAAATCTCGTAACATAATGAAAAATCAGTGTGCTTAATTGATAGCAACTGTGTCACAATTTTGTGAATTTTCCAAAGTAACTGCCTCGATTGCTGGAGTCACAGTTTTCCCTGTAGCTTCGAAATGATCATTTTAGGTGGCTACTTTCAATCTGCCTTAGTAATCCCCGGTTCTATTTCGCTGGTTTAATGTGATTTCGCATTCGGGAGGACGACGGTTCAATCCCGCGTCCGGCCATCCTGATTTAGGTTTTCCGTGATTTCCCTAAATCGCTCCAGGCCGACTTCCTTCCCCGTCCTTCCCTAATCCGATGAGACCGATGACCTCGCTGTTTGGTCTCTTCCCCCAAACAATCCAACCCAACTAGTCATTTCCATTCCTGTTCCCCTTGTAGATAGGGCGACTGTGCCTCAATGTGATTTTAACATGCTTGCACATATCTCCTCGCTTTGCGAAACTGCTGGCTAAAATATCATTCAGGCACGATACATTCATCCGTCACTGAACTCACTAATGCACGCTCCATTCAGGGTAGCACAGGCACGATACATTCATCCGTCACTGAACTCACTAATGCACGCTCCATTCAGGGTAGCAGAGAAGAAAACGTGCGGAATGCAGTCTTCCTGTTACACCTGTCTACCAATGTTTCAAGCGAGCTTGGTGTGGCATCACGAAACAGTCAAATGGGAGCCGAGACTACCCCAGCTCCTTGCTTTTATCTTTCGAGAAGTGTTACTAGGAAGCGCCCTTGCAGGTGCGCCATCGCTTGTGCAGCACAGGAACCAGCGGTCGGTTGAAAAGAAAGAAAATACGGACTGTTAAATAGGTACTATATTACGATTTAGTAACGAATATTTGTGACCCAAACGACGACGTAGATGGTGGCTGTCAACGGAGTAGGCGCTACACATCCACAAACGCTAACTTTATATAAATAAAGGAAGTTTATTGCGGTTGTGGCTGTTTATATTCAGTTTTAAATAATGAATAAACCGCTGTACTCCAGAGACACATTTTCTCAAAAATTACTGGATATCTGTGACTTCACGACGCATATATTTAACGAAGCACGCAATGCATGCATTGGACTCGTGGAGAACACGCCCCTGTTGCGTATCACTATCTCATTACTCTTATCATCTTAGCGTAGCTGATGAGTTCCGTGCCTATTGCTACTGTTGCGCGACTGGATTCGTGATTCAGAATGATCACAGTTCGTATGAGGGTGAGTCAAGAGAAAACCTTAAATATTTTTTAAAAATATTATTTATTGTGCAGAAGGGGTATAAAGCTGTATCACTCTTCAACATAATCTCTCCCACGCTCAATGCAAGTCCTCCAGCGCTTACAAAGTGCATAAATTCCTTTAGAAAGAATTCTGTTGGTAGTCCGCGCTACCACTCATACACCGCGTGGCGTACCTCTTCATCAGAACGGAACTTCTTTCCTCCCATTGTGTCTTTGAGTGGTCCAGACATATTGAAATCACTTGGGACAAGGTCTTGATGTGGAAGACACTCAAAATGCAGGTCTGTGATTGTTGCAACTGTTGTACGGGCAGTGTGGGGCCTTGCATTCTCATGTTGCAAAAGGACACCTGCTGACAGCAATCTACGTCGCATTGATTTGATTGCAGGCTGCAGATGATTTTTTAGGAGATCTGTTTATGATGCAGTGGTGACAGTGGTCCCTCTAGGCATGTAATGCTCCAAAATGGCTTTTCGTCCCAAAATAGAGTCAGCATAACCTTCCGGTTCTGTTCGAAACTTCTTTGGTTTTGGTGATGAAGAATTGCGCCATTCCTTGCTCGCTCTCTTTGTTTCCGATTGGTGGAAGTGAACCCAGGTTTCGTCCCCAGTAACGATTCTTGCAAGGAAGCCATCACCTCGTTCAAAGCGCCTAAGAAGTTCTTCACAAGCATCAACACGTCGTTCTCTCATTTCAGGAGGCAGCTGCCGTGCCACCCATCTTGCAGACACTTTGTGGAACTGGAGCACATCATTCACATTGTGGTGTGCTGACCCATGACTAATCTGTAAACATGCTACAATGTCATTCAGTGTCACTCGGCAGTTTTCCTTCAATATGGCTTCAACTGCTGCAATGTTCTGTGGAGTCCCAACTCGTTGTGCCTGACCTGGACGAGGAGCATCTTCCACACCATTTGCGAACTTCCTACTGCATTCATCGACTTGTTGCTGTGAGAAACATGCATCACCGTACTGGACCATCATTCGTCGATGAATTTCAATAGGTTTCACACCTTCACTACGCAAAAACCGAATAACAGAACGCTGTTCTTCCCTGGTGCAAGTCGCAAGTTGGGCAGCCATTTTTATACTGATACTGCGACGGTATGTGTGTATCTGCACTATGCTGACACCTGCAGGCCATTGTGCACGCTGTTTGTAGCGCGCTTACCAACTTACAGAATAACGGCGCGAAATTTCGATTTGTTATTACAAATTTAAGGTTTTCATTTGACTCACACTCGTAGTAATAGATGGAAAGTCATCGAGTAAAACAGAAGTAAATCCGGCGTTCCCCAAGGAAGTGTTATAGGCCCTCTATTGTTACTGATCTAAATAACGACGTAGGAGACAATCTGAGTAGCCCTCTTAGTTTGCAGATGATGCTGTCATTTACCGTTTTGTAAAGTCATCACATGACAAAAACGAACTGCAAAATGATTTAAAAAAGATATCTGTATGGTGCGAAAAGTGGCAGTTCACCCTGAATAGAGAAAAGTGTGGAGTTATTCACATGAGTGCTAAAAGAACTCCGCTCAATTTCGATTACGCGGTAAGTCACCAAAAAAATACTTAGGACTTACAATTACAGACAGACTAAACTGGAACGATCACATAGATAATGTTGTGGGTAGAGCAAACCAAAGACAGTGATTCATTGGCAGAACACTTAGAAGGTGCAACAGGTGTACTAGAGACTGCTTACACCACGCTTGTCCGCCGTATTCTGGAGTATTGCTGTGCGGTGTGGGATCCGCATCAAGTGCGACTGATGGATGACATCAAAAAAGTTGAAAGAAGAGCTGCTCGTTTTGTATTATCGCGAAATAGGGGAGATAGTGCCACAGACATGATACGTGAATTGGAGTGGCAGTCATTAACACAAAGGCGTTTTTTCGTTGCGACGGGACCTTCTCATGAAATTTCAATCACCAGTTTTCTCCTCAGATTGCGAAAACCTTCTGTTGGCACCCACCTACTTTGGGAAAAATGATCATCACGATAAAATGGGAGAAATCGGGGCTCGTTTTTCCCGCGCGCGGTTCGAGAGTGGAACGGTAGAGAGACAGCTTGAAGGTGGTTCATTGAACCCTCTGCCAGGCACTTTATTGTGAATAGCAATCACGTAGATGTAGATGAAGTGTGGTGAGGTAGGACATACACGACTCCAAAGCAGGATGGTAAGGCCAGAAACCACAAAATAAAGAGTATTAAACGAGGAAGACGCGCAGTTAGCCCTGCCGCAATTCCAAAATGCTGCGCCAGGAGAAAAAGAGAAGCAGTCAAAAAACCGCCTCCTCGCCCCCCACCTGCTTTACCAACAATAAGATGTTTAACTGCTTTCTGGGAACCGTCTTAAATGAGTAATTATGTAATTTTATGCTTCTAACATACTTTTTTTCCTCTTGAGTTTCAGTATTCTTTTATAAAAACGGAAATGAAAATCATATAATTTGAAAGCCTGCTAAAAGGGTCCATTTAAGTCATGTGATGCCTGTGACGTCAGTGGCTAGTTCGCTGCCATAATACTAATTCGGCCGGCCGCTGTGGGCAGGCGGTTCTACGCGCTTCAGTCCGGAACCGCGCTGCTGCTACGGTCGCAGGTTCGAATCCCGCCTCGGACATGGATGTGTGTGATATCCTTAGGTTAGTTAGGTTTAAGTAGTTCTAAGTCTAGGGGACTGATGACCTCGGATGTTAAGTCCCATAGTGCTTAGAACCATTTGAACCAATACTAATTCACAGCGATGTCTTGTTTTGGAATTTACTGTAGAAATACATCTATGAAAACTGCTGAAATGTTGTTTTTAAATGTTCCAGAGAATGAGAAATGCGTAATATGTGGTTGCACTCTATTGGCAAATTGCCACTTCCAGTTAACATTGCTTTACCTGCGTGACAAGCTCTCCCCCTCTTGCAAGGAAGGATAGCGTTATTCATCAGAATTTAACTCATAGCAAAAATTGTCGTTTTACCCAACTATATATAAATTCTACGGTAGTTCAGTTGTTAAAGCCGTAGACCGTTTAATTTTAGATGATGATGTCCATAATACATCGCTGGTTCCCCAATGCGAAAGAATATTTCAACTTACTTGTAATACTGCCCTTCAGTACTTTCATACGAAAACCAAATCACAATTACAAAACTTCACCACACCGATCAGAAACAGAATATTATTGTTTTTTTCCGTGGCGTTTATACGCGCTTACTTTTTTAATAGCTTTTCACACACGTGACGTTCAAACAAATATTTTCTACATCTACATCTACATGGATACTCTGCAAATCACATTTAATTGCCTGGCAGGGGGTTCATCGAACCACCTTCACAATTCTCTATTATTCCAATCTCGCATAGCGCGCGGAAAGAATGAACTCCTATATCTTTCCGTACGAGCTCTGATTTCCCTTATTTTATCGTTGTGATCGCTCCTCCCTATGTAGGTCGGTGTCAACAAAATATTTTCGCATTCGGAGAAGAAAGTTGGTGATTGGAATTTCTTGACAAGATTCCGTCGCAAAGAAAAAGCATTTCTTTTAATGATGTCCAGCCCAAATCCTGTATCATTCCTGTGACACTCTCTCCCATATTTCGCTATAATACAAAACGTGCTGCCTTTCTTTGAACTTTTTCGATGTACTCCGTCAGTCCTATCTCGTAAGTATCCCACACCGCGCAGCAGTATTCTACATCTGTGTGATTACTCTGCTATTCACAATAAAGTGCCTGGCAGAGGGTTCAATGAACCACCTTCATGCTGTCTCTACAGTTCCACTCTCGAACGGCACACGGGAAAAACGAGAACTTAAATTTTTCTGTGCGAGCCCTGATTTCTCTTATTTTATCGTGATGATGAAATGAAATGTCGTGTGACTAGGGCCTCCCGTCGGGTAGACCGTTCGCCTGGTGCAAGTCTTTCGATTTGACGCCACTTCGGCGACTTGCGCGTCGATGGGGATGAAACGGTGATGATTAGGACAACACAACGCCCAGTCCCTGAGCGGAGAAAATCTCCGACCCAGCCGGGAATCGAACCCGGGCCCTTTGGATTGACAGCCTGTCGCGCTGACCACTCAGCTACCGGGGGCGGACACCGTGATTATCATTTCTAGTTAATGTGACAACTTTTATAGTTAATGTGACCACATTTCTAGTTACTGTGACCACATAGATTTTACATTATAAGAAACAATGCTTTCTTTTTTATCTCCGTACTGCCCAGCTAGGATCCTTACTGTTTAAGCTTTTTCAAGTTTCATCGTCTTACACAAGATGAAGTTAAGTCTGCTTCAGACACTGACGTTAGTTTCCACTCACAAACAACTCAGCCCTTACGTTAGTGTTAACTGCATGTTGTACATGCTTTGTATCTCACCGCATACAAAACCTCTTCGTCCTACATCTCATTATGCTGAGACAGTATGGTGATATCTTCAATAGTAGCAATGCTTTCCAAAAAACGGTAATTGTCTGTAAGCAAAGTAGATGCATTATTCTCATTTGTCCATTTCTCAGACTAAGATTAATGTGAAGCTATATACGAGGGCAGTTCAATAAGTAATGCAACACATTTTTTTTCTCGGCCAATTTTGGTTGAAAAAACCGGAAATTTCTTGTGGAATATTTTCAAACATTCCCGCTCCGTCTCGTATAGTTTCATTGACTTCCGACAGGTGGCAGCGCTGGACGGAGCTGTTAAAATGGCGTCTGTAACGGATGTGCGTTGCAAACAACGGGCAGTGATCGAGTTTCTTTTGGCGGAAAACCAGGGCATCTCAGATATTCATAGGCGCTTGCAGAATGTCTACGGTGATCTGGCAGTGGACAAAAGCACGGTGAGTCGTTGGGCAAAGCGTGTGTCCTCATCGCCGCAAGGTCAAGCAAGACTGTCTGATCTCCCGCGTGCGGGCCGGCCGTGCACAGCTGTGACTCCTGCAATGGCGGAGCGTGCGAACACACTCGTTCGATGATCGACGGATCACCATCAAACAACTCAGTGCTCAACTTGACATCTCTGTTGGTAGTGCTGTAACAATTGTTCACCAGTTGGGATATTCAAAGGTTTGTTCCCGCTGGGTCCCTCGTTGTCTAACCGAACACCATAAAGAGCAAAGGAGAACCATCTGTGCGGAATTGCTTGCTCGTCATGTGGCTGAGGGTGACAATTTCTTGTCAAAGATTGTTACAGGCGATGAAACATGGGTTTATCACTTCGAACCTGAAACAAAACGGCAATCAATGGAGTGGCGCCACACCCACTCCCCTACCGAGAAAAAGTTTAAAGCCATACCCTCAGCCGGTAAAGTCACGGTTACAGTCTTCTGGGACGCTGAAGGGGTTATTCTGTTCGATGTCCTTCCCCATGGTCAAACGATCAACTCTGAAGTGTATTGTGCTACTCTTCAGAAATTGAAGAAACGACTTCAGCGTGTTCGTAGGCACAAAAATCAGAACGAACTTCTCCTTCTTCATGACAACGCAAGACCTCACACAAGTCTTCGCACCCGAGAGGAGCTCACAAAACTTCAGTGGACTGTTCTTCCTCATGCACCCTACAGCCCCGATCTCGCACCGTCGGATTTCCATATGTTTGGCCCAATGAAGGACGCAATCCGTGGGACGCACTACGCGGATGATGAAGAAGTTATTGATGCAGTACGACGTTGGCTCCGACATCGACCAGTGGAATGGTACCGTGCAGGCATACAGGCCCTCATTTCAAGGTGGCGTAAGGCCGTAGCACTGAATGGAGATTACGTTGAAAAATAGTGTTGTGTAGCTAAAAGATTGGGGAATAACCTGGTGTATTTCAATGCTGAATAAAACAACCCCTGTTTCAGAAAAAAAAAATGTGTTGCATTACTTATTGAACTGCCCTCGTACAATGCATCCCACTATCGAAGCAACTGCTACTGTGAGTTCTTGCTTACGCTATTTTCGCATTTCGTGTAAAACTTTCAAAAATTCGAACCTATGTTGTTCTTATCTGTAGTTAGATGCGCTATCCGTTACGCCACAGAACCCGTGCTTCTTCATGGACCTCTGCTAAGTATTGTGTATAGTGGAAATCAGCACAAAGATTTGCCAAGAATAATTTTATTGTGCTTTGGGTCGTTTCGTGACTGTTCCAGAGTTCCTCAGTTATGAGCGGGTTTAATGGTATTGCAGGGAGCAGAGAAAAGAATACCCGTCCTTGCACATATCGCCGTCCTAAGTGAGTAGAGTATAAACGCATCAATTTGCGTGAGGTTTCCACTATCAGCTTTCACGAAAATCTTTTCTATTGTTACTTAAAGGTTGAAAATGCGTTTTCCATCACTAAATAGCCAAATTATTTGCAGAAAAAGCTTCGCCTTGGTGATGACACCAGAGCGTTTTCAATCACGTCACCAACTCTTAATACTTAATGATTTTTAAGCTTTAATTACATCAAAATAAGAGATATTTTGAGAGAATATTGACCGTAAAAGCAGTTTGAGTATTATAATCACCACGAAGAACCACAATCTGTACCATATTTCCAGCATAAGGAAATATCCTAATCGCGTGGCTTAGGTGTAGCCAAGCAGTCCCCGACAGCCACAGCACGGGCAGAAAAATGTAGCTAGTCCACCACACAGTCACTATGGGGCTACAGTAATAATAAACGAAGGTGGTGAACACTCTGTGCTGGTCTGTAACTTTGCTTCGGCCCAGTATTCCATCCCCAATCAGAGACACTGGAGACGACGGCGTTGACACGCCAGAATGCCAAATAGGTCACGGCGAGAATAAATGGACCAAATTTTTACGCCTGCTGAAGAGCACATCTTCTGCGTCACTATTGGGATATGTTGATTCTGGTTCGGTACCGTTCCGTTCAGTTTAGCCGGTTATCGTTCCTTATTTACTGCATCTACACGGGGAGTGGGGACCGGGCTATGTTTCCCTACACCGCGTGTCATAGTGTTAGACCAACATCAACAAAACAAACATGGAGGACTGAAGTTCTCCGGCTTACATTAAGAATTGGAGAGAGTTTTAGCTACGTACAATGTTGCAGTGTTGATGTTGATGTATTGTAGTATGTGTCTTTTTGGTTTGTGTCCTGAGGTTCAGCAGAATAAATTATCAAGTGATTTTTCGTGGTTAGCACCATTTTGGACGATTTTTCTGTGGCTTTTGGTTACTGTTGTTCACCATCTTTCAGAGCAAAAGCTCTAGACCCACGTTTTATATGAATTTGCATTTGAACTGCCAGTAACTAGCTGTCGATGTTCCTTCTGTATGGCAAGGTTAAGAACAGTTTTTCAGCATCTTGCCTTTGCATTTCTGGGTGATATAGTTGAAACTATGTTGGATGTTCCACTGACATCACCTGTGTTTAACTATGTTTGTAATGCTGTGTCTGTTTGCCGCGCTATGCTCTGCTTTATTTAGTGCAATTGGAACAGAGACCACTACTGCCAGTATAAGCCACATTGTCAACGAACACGTCGAATTTAGTATTATGGAGAGAATAATTAAAGAGAAGCACCAAGAGTGCACTCGCATTTTCTTAACTGTTTTAAGGATAGAATATCGTGCAGAACACATGGATTTCTGTGCGCCAGAATACATCCAGGTACATTGTCACGCTATGGAGATGCTTATAAACGACTATGCGCCCCATTCCGTCGCATAGATCATAGTTTTGCTCAGTGTTATGATTCTTGGGGACAGGTGCATCCTAGTGATATACATTGAGTCGATATTTAAGATTAGTGTTTACTGAGGTTATTGAGTAAATGTTGTTGGTGGAATTATATTTTGTAGCACTACGTAGAATTGTTGGTGCTTTATTATGAACGGAGAGTTTTCTTGCCATGTCTCGAACTTGAACCCAATAAAATATACTGTTGAAGACTTAGTTAAGCAATATTGGTACACACACTGTGATGTCTTATTCCGCCGGGTAATGGAAACGTAATTTTTCGCAATGGATTTTTCCACCAGAGGCATAAACCTTACGCATGATTTACAGTGTTACAGGTGTCTCCACGAAAGGTATTCAAACGAGGAAGTTGAAGCTTTCAGAAAATGTGACAATATCATTATACCAATACACTGTTACTCTCAATATACACCATCATGTGAGTGAATTTAGACTTGTAATGAATTTTGTCGTGTATGAATTATAAATTTACTACGTAGTAAGTACTAAGGCTGTTTTATTGTATGTTCGTTGATCTCATATTATTTGAAGATGACAGGAAGAGTATCAGTCTTTGAGAAGTACTTAGAAGAGCAATATATTTTTCGCTAGTACCAGAGCATCGTGTTTCATAAAAATGAAGAGGGAAAATTCACAGTGAAAAGTGTTGTTTACGTTACAAGCCGCCAGTTGATTACTTAACGATATAATAAGTACAAAGAAACCTTTGACATTACTACGTTTTAAATTTGTTGTTATACACCGAACGAAAAATAGTATTGCCGCAAAATTTATGGGGAAGTTTGAGTTGCGCTAGACGCCAGTCAAACACAGTTATTACGAAACTCAGTCCAGAGCTCCGCATCGCGGCCATCACTGTCCGCTTGCCCACCAGGAAAACACGCCGGTTTGCGCACGAACATCAGCTCTTGCAACAGCACATCACGTGAGAGGAAACTTCGCCGCAACGGACAGATACACACGCTGATTACTTAGGCCATCTTAGCAGCCCAGCTGACGCTCCACAATCACTGGAGCCTGTAGTTCATGCACGGTATTTCCAAAAAATGTTCATATGTGTGTGAATTCCTAAAGTACCAAACTGCTAAGGTCACCGGTCCCTAGAACTTACACACTACTTACGCTAACTTATGGTTCAAATGGCTCTGAACACTATGGGACTCAACTGCTGAGGTCATTAGTCCCCTAGAACTTAGAACTAGTTAAACCTAACTAACCTAAGGACATCACAAACATCCATGCCCGAGGCAGGACTCGAACCTGCGACCGTAGCGGTCTTGCGGTTCCAGACTGCAGCGCCTTTAACCGCACGGCCACTTCGGCCGGCCGCTAACTTATGCTAAGAACAACATACACACAATGTTTCCAATAAAACCACGCCTGTTGCAGTAGTGTTTCAGCGTTAATTTACAATGTGTTTTGCTATCGTATTTGTGGAATGTTCCGTAATCCAGGCATATCACAAGTATTCAAACTTCATTCCATATTGTTGTATCGTGAATACTTTTCTCACCTTACTTAGTGAGCTATAATCTTCTGCGATGATATTTTAACTATATATCTTCACACCAATTCTACACTGACCTTGTTTATCGGCTTTTGATCTGATCCCAAAAAAATGGCTCTGAGCACTATGGGACTTAACATCTGAGGTCATCAGTCCCCTAGAACTTAAAACTACTTAAACCGAACTAACCTAAGGACATCACACACATCCATGCCCGAGGCAGGATTCGAACCTGCGACCGTAGCAGTCGCGCGGTTTCGGGCTGAAGCGCCAGAACCGCTCGGCCACCGCGGCCGGCTGATCTAATCCCTATGCTGAAACACACACACAAGAGATCTGATATTCATTGATACTGCCGATGTTGTACAAGGAATTGCGGATTCTGTTCATTAAATGATCATTTTGAGTACAAGTGTGCCCACAGTGTCACTTAGCTAATTAACTTCGTTGCACACACGCTGTTACCTGAAGTCTTGATCAGATTTTGTGAGTAGCCCAGCTTTATTTTGGCGTAAGGCCGTACAGTCTGCGCGATTTTGTATGCGGAAGAGAACGATTATACAGCAAACTACGATTACCTGCTTTGAAAGCACTTTAGCCACAGTTTATAGTCTCATTCTTTGTACCAGTAGCGGTTTGTGGTTTATCAAGTAGTGCTTTGTGAAGAAACACGTGAGAGTATACTGAACACCGAGCCGAGTTACTGAAAGCGTAATCATGCACGAACTAGTAAGAGAGCCATTCCGCCTGGCCGCGCGTACGATGTCACCTCGCTGCACAGTTACGGCAAACAGCTGCAGTGGAACCCGAGTGGCAACACTGCCTTGACCTCGCCCACTGAGGCCGCTGTTTCTATCTCCGGCCGCATCCGCTGTACTGTTGCAACGACCGTTCTCAATAGCCAGCAAACGCCCCAACGACACCTACGCCGAATAAAAACTAATACATTTTCTACTTCAATAACATTACGTTGGAAGTCATTAATATTTCTATTCTACAACAACTTTAACTTATAACAAGTTTGTTTTCGTGGCCATCCTCCGCAGCAAGCATAGAAATACGCTTTATCTACGAAACAAGTACTTTAACTTATTTTCCACTTATCTAAAAACCGCTATTACCTTACATTACCAAAAGTTATTACTTCTAATACTTCAAGAATAAACCACTAGGCATGATTTGCTGCTATCACACTGACGCCTAACGATTTCTATGAGAGAATTTTCGATTCTATTCCCGTTAAAGACGTTGTCTGTTACGTCAATACTTCATAAATCTAGACTGGTACATCGTGCAGCTGTAGCTACAGCATCGAAATATCTGAGAATACGAAACTGAACATGAATATCTTGCTGCCAGCGAGATCCAGATACAGTGACTCACGTGATTATTCGCACAGACATCATATCTGCCTTCGTATTAGTGATTTCAGTAATAATAAAGCACTGGTATAAAGTATACTACTAGTTCCTGTAAGAAATTAAAAACAAAATGTCCATCGTACTTCGAGAGGACACTTCAAATACAAACATAGGAATTAAAAACACGATCAAAAACAAAAACCAATGTTGCACAAAATTATTCGGACACCTTTCTTTCTACTTACTGTCCAAGAGTTCAGTATCTGGTACGCATTCCTTTCATCTTAATTACTTCTCTGAGACGACTTGGAATGCTCTCCACTAATTTCTAGGTGTACTCGGGAGATTTCTGCATCTCTTCCTGCAGTTTGTTTTTGCCGGCCGCTGTGGCCGAGCGGTTGTAGGCCCTTCAGTCCGGATCCGCGCTGCTGCTACGGTCGCAGGTTCGAATCCTGCCTCGGGCATGTATGTATGTGATGTCCTTACGTTAGTTAGGTTTAAGTAGTTCTAAGTTCTAGGAGACGGATGACCTCAGATGTTAAGTCCCATAGTGCTTAGAGCCATTTGAACCATTTTTTTATTGGTGTTTTCCTTATTTCTTTATCAGTTTTGTCCCAAAGATTCTCAGTCACATTCAAGTCGGGTGATTGAGTGGGCGATTAAGGACCATTCGACAGTTAAACAATAACAACATCTTCACATTCCGGGCCGTGTGTTTCTAGTCGTTATCTTGGTTAAACTTATAATATTACTCAGTCCTCATGCTTTCGGCACTCATTTGCAGACTGTCCCTCAGTATTTTGAGGTACTGAAAGTGGCTCATTTTACCTTCAATAAAAACCAATTCACCAACTCCATTCACCGACATACTTCACAGTTGCTTTGAGATTTTTCTCTTGAAGCTCACAGAAAAGCCCCCATCGCACCCCACTCAGATTTAGTGGTAAGATGGCCCCAGTGGATAGCCCGTCGTAAACAGAACACAGATCAAGCATGAAAACAGGAAGAAGTATACTGAACTATGAAGAAAAAGTAAAATGGAAACAGTGAACGGCCCAAGAACAAAAAATGCGATAAAGAGCAAGCTTTAACAGCAGCAGTGTCGTGGGTAAGTTGTCATGGTGTTGGACTGCCAAACAGGCGAGCGGTCTTCAAAACTGCCTTATGCCTTTTTCTTCACATCATTATGAACTGTCCGTCCGGTCATTGAAATGTTTGTTCTCTTTCTGTAGTCTTGGCAGTTGTCATACTATACATTAATTACATGTGATAAGAATATGTTGCCGTCGCAAGTAAATGTGCTGAACAGTGACAGATACCACATAGACGTCTCACAGAATTAGAAACAAGTACACGGGTGTGAACTATGTTATAACAAAGGAATTCAAGAGTCAACACTTCCAAAACGAAACGCAACTTCAGAAATTTATCTTTTTATAGAGCACAAAGAAACTGCATGTTTGTAAAACTGTTGCATTGATTTGCTGCGCAGCTTATGTAACAAACTATTATGGTTTCACGATTTCCTTTGGAATGATCACATTCACATTCATGCGAACACCTATATCGTGCAAGGAGGCATATCTCACCAGTCGTACAAAATAGGTGCGCTGATAAGAGATTCCTATCACATGACACGTACTGTCACTAATGCCACGTATGACACACCAGACGTGTTTCCCGGTGGAGGATTCGGTTTAACAAATGGCTCTGAGCACTATGGGACTCAACTTCTGAGGTCATTAGTCCTCTAGGACTTAGAACTAGTTAAACTAACCTAAGGACATCACAAACATCCATGCCCGAGGCAGGATTCGAACCTGCGACCGTAGCGGTCTTGCGGTTCCAGACTGCAGCGCCTTTAACCGCACGGCCACTTCGGCCGGCTCGGTTTAACAGTCACCTTGCAAGGGGCGATTCTAGAAGTCGGTCAACTGTTAATTCTTTATCTGTTTTTAATCTGTGTTTTAATGTTTAATATCTTCTGTTGTTGATTCTGCACTTGCCAACCTATTTTTATGCTGCTGCATTTGTTACTCTCTGTTGCGGTCACAATACATTCTGTTTCAATAGCGGTGTTATTAATTAATTGATGAGTGTAAATAGTGTTTCATATATTTTGCGAAGAACTGTTTCTCATTGTTGTTCGTTGTAACGTTTGTTGCATAGAACCTCTTTGGTTGGAATTTTCTGCTGTGCTTCATTAGAATTTTTTCCTACTATCCTAGTTCGCAGTCTGCAGTATCTTTTGTGCGTCAGCACATCTGTTCTGCTAATATAAACATAAATATCGTAGTCGCGGTAACAATAATCTGACATAAACATCTCAAGTCTTGGTGGCACACCTGTGGCTATTATACTATTGCTCATTTTTAACACCCAAACCTCCAGATGTCAGACACTCAGATGGGTACCAAACATTGTATGGCGATAGAGTATCAACCAAAACTCCAATTTAGTTCGTACTATGTGCTGTCGTCCAGCGAAACGGGCCTAAACTTTAGTAAAAATAACACCATAACTACGGAGCACATCAAAAGCAAAATTATGAAACACTAATACCAACAGCTTCCGTGGGGAAGTTGGTACAGCTTTAGATCTTCGTACCAAGGATCATGGGTTCAAACCCCCAATGATGACTTTTTTTTACAGTGTTATAAGTGAAAATGTTATATCTCCTTCATCACGCGTGGTGTCTGTTCCGTAGCACATGTTTCGCCAGAACACCACTCCTATCTAAACAAATGTACTCTATAGGTTTACTACTTTCAAGTAACGAAACGAAAGCAGGCTGCCAAAAGAACATTGCTGCGAACTTCGAAAAGTCCTTTTACGTGTTAGGAAAATGTTCTTCCATATAACAGTTTCACACGAACAGTTAAATTGTTATCAAAGGGGTTTGAACGCAGGGCCTTTGGTACACCGACCTCAAGCTCCTCCAACTTTTTTTTTGTTGCATTTGTTTGGCGTACGTCCCATGACACACGTTCAAGTTCATCAATGATCCATTCTATTTTTGTTTTTTTTTTATTGTAGAGGGCGGCTAACCCTCTGACCGAACACGCTGAGGTACCGTGCAGGAACCAATTCAACATCACGAGATCTGCTAATCAAACATTCACAGATATGCTTTTCCTGTCCTTCGTCGTTCTGGTGTTACTTTTAATTACCGTTTACGCACCTTCTACTGGACGATAGCACATATCACGAACTAAGTCCGTGTTTTGGTTGATACTATGTCGACGTACAATGTTTGGTACGGATCTGAGTATGACTTCTGGAGGTTTGGATGTATGTTAAAAGCTTAGCTCTCTTAATCAGTTTTTCAGTGTACGTGACTTTGTTTTAACAGGCTTTCGCGCTCGTGGTGGTGGTAACATGTTTACCTGCGTTGTTTCATTGTTGAGATACGGATCGAATTCGTGACATATCAAAAAATTTCCTTCCTCATGATATCTGTCGCATGATAAGATAAATTAACTTCAGTTGAAGTAAAATCCATTTCCTGCAGGCTACACTATTGTAACTTACTCGCACGCCAGAGCTAATGCTCTATAATCTGATTTTGGGTTTGTGAAGGAGAAATACTTGCAAGAACATTAACATATGCACCGGTTTACTGCAAAGTCTGCTTCGCAGTTTCAGGGTGCATGTCCTACTCACACTTCAAAATCTTAAAAGTTATAATAATAGTGATAACCAGTTTTCTCGCCGGCCGCGGTGGTCTCGCGGTTCTAGGCGCGCAGTCCGGAACCGTGCGACTGCTACGGTCGCAAGTTCGAATCCTGCCTCGGGCATGGATGTGTGTGATGTCCTTAGGTTAGTTAGGTTTAAGTAGTTCTAAGTTCTAGGGGACTGATGACCACAGCAGTTGAGTCCCATAGTGCTCAGAGCCAGCCAGCCAGTTTTCTCATGGTGCAGTTTTTGAATAATGATGTATACAAAATAGACATTATGTTGTGGAGAAACCAGGAACGGAATTTTCCGGTAATGCAACTGAGAATAATGTTGCTACGAAACAGAGCAATGGTTGCAGACTGTATATACTCTAATCAAAATATCCACGGGTGTACTGCCGCTCTACAGTGTCCAACGGGCACAATATTTCGGCGATCAAACATGTCGCCATCATCAGGTGAACTGACGTACTGAGCTCCTGGCGGCGGCCGATTTAAATACCCTCCGCCCGCGGCGCGCTCCCTCCGCTGTCCGCGCCCCGCGTCACGGTCGCGCGGTGGAACAGATTGCGACGGCGTCTGAGATGACGTCGGAGTGATGGCTCTGTCCGCCGTGGTCGTCACAACTATACGTTTGCTCGATTTACTCTTGATTAACCCAATCGCTGGTTCCCAAGCCTTGCTAAGATTATAGCCACAGTCACGGTTTATGAGGTCGTCATTGGTGCGAATTTCGATGACCTCTCTAACAACGCTGTCCCAGTATCTCGGCGTCTGTACCAGAATCCTCGTGCGTTCATACTCCATAGCGTGATTTTCCGACAAACAATGTTCAGCGACCGCCGACTTGCTCGGATACATCAGTCGAGTGTGCCTCTGGTGTTCACGGCATCGATCCTCGACGGTACGCATCGTCTGACCAATATACGACTTGCCACATTGACACGGAATCTGGTACACGCCGGCCTTCCTCAAACCGAGGTCATCTTTGGCGCTCCCCACCAGTGCACGAGTTTTATTCGGAGGACAAAACACAGTTCCGACCCGGTGTTTCTTCAAAATGCGGGCGATTTTCCCCGAGAGTGCGCCTGTATATGGAATAAACGCAGTGTCTACCTCCTCCCTCGTGATTTCATCCACCTCCACAGGTTGTGCTGTAGTGGTTGGGCGGAGAGCACGTTGAATCTGCCACTCTGAGTACCCATTTTTTCGAAATACAGTTCTCAGATGTTCCAATTCCTGGGGTAGACTCTCTGCGTCATTGATAGTGCGCGCCCTATGTACTAGAGTAGGAAGGCCGGCGTGTACCAGATTCCGTGTCAATGTGGCAAGTCGTATATTGGTCAGACGATGCGTACCGTCGAGGATCGATGCCGTGAACACCAGAGGCACACTCGACTGATGTATCCGAGCAACTCGGCGGTCGCTGAACATTGTCGGAAAATCACGCTATGAACGCACGAGGATTCTGGTACAGACGTCGAGATACTGGGACAGCGTTGTTAGAGAGGCCCTCGAAATTCGCACCAATGACGACCTCATAAACCGTGACTGTGGCTATAATCTTAGCAAGGCTTGGGAACCAGCGATTGGGTTAATCAAGAGTAAATCGAGCAAATGTATAGTTGTGACGACCACGGCGGACAGAGCCATCACACCGACGTCATCTCAGACGCCGTCGCAATCTGTTCCACCGCGCGACCTTGGCGCGGGGCACGGACAGCGGAGGGAGCGCGCCGCGGGCGGAGGGTATTTAAATCGGCCGCCGCCGCGACCGAACCCAGTTCCCTCTGAGCAACCATAGCGTACGGATCTCCGTGCCGTCACGTTCACAGGAGCTCATTCCGTCAGTTCACCTGATGATGGCGACATGTATGATTGCCGAAATATTGTGCCCGTTGGACACTGTGTACCGGCAGTACACCCGTGGATATTTTGATTATAAAATACGCCGGGAGAAACTCAGGGATTGTATATACTCTATTCGATATAGCGAAAGGAAAGGAGGCAGGTTTGGATTAAGCTTCCCTTCGAGTATGGTGTCATATGTTCGGATTGGCGAAATATTGGGAAGGAAATCGGCCATGTCCAATTAAAAAGAACCATCCCAGAGTTCGCTTTCAGCAATGTGGGGAACTGCAGAAGACATTTATCTGCTTGACAGATATAAGTGGTGCTGGAGCTACAATTGCTCTGGCACACCAGGCTGCTAATATCTGCTATTCCTTCGTGTCCCTCGTTAGTTACCCTCATCACAATGTTTGCTACGCCCAGTCCAAAGTCTTTTCCAGTATAGAGGCCCGAACCCAGTTGCTGGACAGACTCACTTAGTGGTAGTCTTCGGAGGCAGATGAATACGAGTATACAGGGTGTTACAAAAAGGCACGGCCAAACTTTCAGGAAACATTCCTCACACACAAATAAAGAAAAGATCTTATGTGGACATGTGTCCGGAAACGCTTAATTTCAATGTTAGAGCTCATTTTAGTTTCGTCAGTTTGTACTGTACTTCCTCGAGTCACCGCCAGTTGGCCCAATTGAAGGAAGGTAATGTTGACTTCGGTGCTTGTGTTGACATGCGACTCATTGCTCTGCAGTACTAGCATCAAGCACATCAGTACGTAGCATCAACAGGTTAGTGTTCATCACGAACGTGGTTTTGCAGTCAGTGCAATGTTTACAAATGCGGAGTTGGCAGATGCACAATTGATGTATGGTTGAGCACGGGGCAATAGCCGTGGCGCGGTACGTTTGTACCGAGACAGATTTCCAGACCGAAGGTGTCCCGACAGGAAGACGTTCGAAGCAATTGATCGGCGTGTTAGGGAGCACGGAACATTCCAGACTGTGACTCGCGACTGGGGAAGCCCTAGAACGACGAGGACACCTGCAATGGACGAGGCAATTCTTCGTGCAGTTGACGATAACCCTAATGTCAGCGTCAGAGAAGGTAACGTTGACCACGTCACTGTATGGAGAGTGCTACGGGAGAACCAGTTGTTTCCGTACCATGTACAGCGTGTGCAGGCACTATCAGCAGCTGATTGGCCTCCACAGGTACACTTCTGCGAATGGTTCATCCAACAATGTGTCAATACTCATTTCAGTGCAAATATTCTCTTTACGGATGAGGCTTCATTCCAACGTGATCAAATTGTAAATTTTCACAATCAACATGTGTGGGCTGTCGAGAATCCGTACGCAATTGTGCAATCACGTCATCAACACAGATTTTCTGTGAACGTTTGGGCTGGCATTGTTGGTGATGTCTTGATTGGGCCCCATGTTCTTCCACCTACGCTCAGTGGAGCACGTTATCATGATTTCATACGGGATACTCTACCTGTGCTGCTAGAACATGTGCCTTTACAAGTACGACACAACATGTGGTTCATGTACGATGGACCTCCTGCACATTTCAGTCGAAGTGTTCGTACGCTTCTCAACAACAGATTCGGTGACCGATGGATTGGTAGAGGCGGACCAATTCCATGGCCTCCACGCTCTCCTGACCCCAACCCTCTTGACTTTCATTTATGGGGCCATTTGAAAGCTCTTGTCTACGCAACCCCGGTACCAAATGTAGAGACTCTTCGTGCTCGTATTGTGGACGGCTGTGATACAATACGCCATTCTCCAGGGCTGCATCAGCGCATCAGGGATTCCATGCGACGGAGGGTGGATGCATGTATCCTCGCTAACGGAGGACATTTTGAACATTTCCTGTTACAAAGTGTTTGAAGTCACGCTGGTACGTTCTGTTGCTGTGTGTTTCCATTCCACGATTAATGTGATTTGAAGAGAAGTAATAAAATGAGATCTAACATGGAAAGTAAGCGTTTCCGGACATATGTCCACATAACATATTTTCTTTCTTTGTGTGTGAGGAATGTTTCCTGAAAGCTTGGCCGTACCTTTTTGTAACACCCTGTATATGGAACATCAGAATTACAATGCAGAACAGAATTAAAGGATGACTTTTTCGTAACACCGTAATCGACTGCGACGCATTGGCTCAAAGGTGCCTACAACCCTCCTCTGTAATGGTGCAAAAGTGTCGCACCCTGCGACGTTTGCCGGCCGGTGTGACCGAGCGGTTCTAGGCGCTTCAGTCTGGAACCGCGCGACCGCTACGGTCGCAGGTTCGAATCCTGCCGCGGGCATGGATGTGTGTGATGTCCTTAGGTTATTTAGGTTTAAGCAGTTCTAAGTTCTAGGGGACTGATGACCTTAGAAGTTAAGTCCCATAGTGCTCAGAGCCATTTTGAACCTGCGACGTTTCAGACAGAAATGTGTTGATATATGTGAAAAAGGTATTGTGAGCTGCAATTAGGGTAATGATGCCACACTGGGACCAAAATTCAACGCAATTCTACCAAACGCCACCGTGGACGTGTCACACGATGAGAAGTTCGTCATAACCCCTCTCACCAACGTTTCACGCCTCCTTTCGCCGTCTCTGTAATGGACGTCACAACTGCGACACAGCGTTGAAAAAGCGTTCTTTTATTACGGATGGCCGAAAAAAACGTTTCAGACACAACACTGCTCAGAATCGACACAGAAAGGCATATAGGGCGTCAATGAAACTGCACCTTTTCCTGAGGCGTTGTTTTCCACACATCTCGCGATCGAAAACGACAGTTCGGAGTGCGATGAGCAACAGCAAGATGTTTTTGACATGTTTTGACACTGCCGACAGTCACGGTCATTTCACCTCTTCTCTATGGACATTGTGGGGCTTCATCCCCATTGAACCTGATGACACCCATTTGGATCAGAACGCGACCACAGTTTTTGCTCTCGTATACAGGTTGGAACCACTGGGGACCATTCAAACACATTCGACGAAATTTGAATGTGATACAAAGCAGCAAAGCGTATTTATGCTTTTCCAACACTCCAGTCTCTTGCCCTTCTGTGGCGTGATCTCGTGGGAGTACAACGTTATCACGTGCGTGAATAAAATTGCAAAGGGTCCGTTTAAGGGTCTTCAGTTCGGCAGCGCCCTCCGTGCCACTCGCTCATCTTTGTTGAGCGCGTTAGAAATGTGCTTTCAGAAGGTTGGACACGAAATCAGCCCCGCACCTGCTCTAGCGCCTATGGAATGGGCAACCATTTCGACACACCTTTTCTGGGGTTTGCCTACCCTCTGACGCTAGGGCAGCCGTCAGGCTGAACTGGTCAGTTCCTGACAGGCACTTTTGTAACGTACCCAACGAAGTTGCGTGGGTGGCACACCGCGTTGTTGCCGAACTTGGAGGTGGGGGGTGGGGGAGGCGGTCTTACCCCTTTTCCGTTTTATTCGCACACATGTTAATGTTGCAGTCCCTCGGGATCACGCCATAGCAGGGCGGAAAACAGGATGGCTAAAAGAGCGTAAGTACCCTTTGCTGCTTCGGTTGCCGCTCAAATGTGAACGGTTTTGAAAGGTGCCTAGTGGTTCCAGCCTGTACACAGGAGCAAAAATTGCGGTCGCGCTGCAATCCAAAGGGATGACAACACGTTCAGCGAGGATGCAGCCCTACAGTGTCCTTACAGAAGGGCTGAAACGTCCGAGGGTGTTAGCAGTGTCAAAAGACGTTCGAAGTCCGTGGTTCCGCGTAGCGCCCCAGTCTGCTCTCTCATGATGTCTACTGAGGTCGCTGATATGGAGTACCTGGCAGTAGGTGGCAGCACAGTGCACCTAATATGAAAAACGTATGTTTTGGGGGTGTCCGAATACTTTTCATCACATAGTGTATATGGGATGCCTTGCAACGTTCTGTTCAGAAGAGATCTGCATCCCTCGTACTTTTACGGATTTATGGACAGCCCAGCAGGGTTCATGGTGTCAGTTGCCTCCAGCACTACTTCAGACATTAGTCGAGTCCGGGCCATGTCGTTTTGCGGTACTTCTGCGTGCTCGCGGAGGCCCTACTCTATATTAGGCAGGTGTACCTGTTTTTTTTTCTTTCTTAAGTGTATATTATCGTACTGATTGAGCCCGGATCGTTGTGCCGTGTGTGTGTGTGTGTGTGTGTGTGTGTGTGTGTACGTGAGCGGGGTGGGTTGTGGACGGTTGAGGCTTGGCGACGGATATCAGCCAATTACTCCAAAAGCATGTTTATGTTGTTATAAATGTAACCTTCGAAAATATACACAATATGTGGCTTCGTGGTGGGCTACGTCAAACTATAGTCCAAAAATATGCATACCCTTTGTCCGTGCGTAGCCTACACCTGTACCGGCTTGCTGAGATCATCTTGAGTTATACAAGACGTAACGACTGTAGTACACGCTGAAAGACATGGTCATTAATACGATGGTGTTGCTTTTCAATCTTTCATCTATGTATCTATGTACCAAGATCTGTCAATCGACAATAGAATATCCCACAGCGGAGGCTAGAAGTGAGTAAAAAACAACAAAAAAAACCACGTAATTTTCGTCAACTTCGTACAACTTCGTAACAGTGCTATCTCCACCATTTGACAGCATCTCCAACGTTTCGGGCACTCTGACACGGCAACTCGGCAACATGTCAAACTGAACTCACGTGGGCTGTTGTTGCTCGATTCTAGGGTTTTTTTGCTTGTCAACGGTGTCTGTTATCCAGTCGCTTTAGTTTGTATTTGTCAGAAGAGAACCATCCCGGCTCCAGAGAGTTTCTCTCTGGCTTCAAAGTATGGGGTATCTCTGATGGAAAATATACAAGTTAATATATCTAAGGAAATATTAAATATTGAAAAAAATTGACACCAGTGTCATAGCCCCTACTAAACTATCAACAGCGTCCGCATATGTCATTATTACAAGAAAAGATAAACGTCTTTTCGAGACTTTTTTCAGATCTTGCACTCTAATATGCGGATCGTCTCAGTGTCCAGCGCACAGAATGTGGCATACAGCAGTCAGTCATTTCGAGGTGGTCAGAGTCCTTCGTTACCAAAAGTGTAAACGTATGGTCTTTCCTTTCTTCACGTTCTGCATTTAGGATCCCTGGACATGTCACACGAGTGTACGAGTCCTCGTCACAGCCAATCAGAAGCACCTGGATCCAAGAAGTCCTCTCGGAGCATCCTCTTCGTGTTGGTGTTCCTTTATTATTGCATCAGCTCCGTCGTTTATTCTTCCATAACGGCGCGGTGGGCAGTGGTCATAATGTTTTGACTTATCAGCGTCTGTGTATTTACTAGAATGGTGACTTTGTCACACCTTTATTAAATAATTGTCATGTTTGGTTTGTTTTTAGGTTCAGCCAGTGTCTGCAGTCCTGGTACACACTGAAATCGCCGTACCACAGTATCGTAGCGCGCCGCCACAAAAGCCAAAATAGCGCTGCCCATCTCCACTTTTTGCATTCTGGCCCTAGAAGGGCCAGTCGGACCCCCGCCGACCACCAAGTCTACCTATACTAACGGCGTCGTTGGACGCGGTATAGGGGGGGCGGGAGGGGGGGGGGATGAGGTCAGCAGACAGCTGTCTCGGTCATTGGCGGGGTTCCTGACCTTGGCCTCACAAGCCAGGTGCACCCGTCACAGTCCCCCCCTTATGGAAGAACCCTGGTTGGTAGAGTGCACGCTGAATAACATGACCAGTTGATGTGCAGTCGGCAGGGCACGCTTGGTGAGAACGGTAGTTGTGGATATTGTGGACAGGCGCTGTAGGGGCAATACCAAACGTTGGAGGATAAGTGCCGTTCTAAGCTGAAACCTACGATCACATTTTTTGTAATTATTAAGTGGAGCCCCTCCACGCTCACATCTGCGCAGTGATCAATCAAAAAGATCTACTGTCACCTCTGATTTAGGTCGTACCTACGAAAAATTCCGCTGAAAACGCAATAAAAACAGCGATTTCATTTCATCTGTCTTTTTAACCATTTGTAACTTTCAGAGAAGCGTCATGTGTGGCGAATTTCGAGTAAAACCTGTGCTCTTTTGTTTGGTCTCATCTAGGGTTGTGCTACAGTACTGCAGATTGGGGATTTCAATGTGTACCAGTATTGTGAACGTATACTATCAAAGGGACAATCTAAGACAAAGACAGCCCATAAGAAAATTGGCAACACTGTACCCTTTTGTTGCAGGTGGAGGAGCCATAAGAAAATTGGCAACACTGTACCCTTTCTTGCAGGTGGAGGAGCCATGGAAGAGGGAGAAGAGCGCAGAGGGACTCTGGTAGACGACATGGTGGCGTTAATGTCGTCCGGGCATGCTGCTGACGTCACCATCATGGTGGACGGCTTCTGGCTGCCCGCACACAGAGCTGTGCTGACTGCGCGCAGCACTGTGTTCGCCGCCATTTTCCGAGAGCAGGTGCTGGAAGTTACTGGCGGCAGCATCACTGCCATTGACATGAGCCACGAGGTGCTGGGGCAGCTCCTGCAGTTCATGTACAGTGACGAAGCGCCCCTGCTGGAATGTGTCGCTGCAGAGCTGCTCGCAGTTGCCGACAAATACTGCGTGTCCCTCCTGAAGCAGCAGTGCGAGGAGCAGATGATTTTCGGACTGACCGTGGATAATGCTGCAGACAGCGCCGTTCTCGCCTTTGAACATATGTGCCCGAAGCTGAAGGCGGCGGCCATCAACTTCATCAGCTCGCACTACAAAGAAGTCATGGCTACAGAGGGATGGACGAACGCCCTTCGGCACCACACTGAAGTCAGTGTGGAGATCTGTCGTCTGCTGGGGGACGCTAAGACTTTAGAGGCAGAATGGTATGAATTCCTGTGTGGTTTCTTTCCTGTGAGCTATTCCTTGTTTTTCACTTTTTTTATCGCAATAGCACGGTTATGTTACGTATTATATCCTTGTGCAGCAGCGGCCAAGATGCAGAGGTGTTTAAATTCCCGATAGCGCTACTCTGTAGGGTGTGGCCTGATGATACAGCACACCCAGAACAAGTCCTTGCTACACAGGTGGCTGCGCCGGTCGTGGTGGCCGAGCGGTTCTAGGCGCTTCAGTCCGGAACCGCGTGACTGCTACGGTCGCAGGTTCGAATCCTGCATCGGGCATGGATGTGTGTGATGTCCTTAGGTTAGTTAGGTTGAAGTAGTTTTAAGTTCTAGGGGACTGATGACCTCAGATGTTAAGTCCCATAGTGCTCAGAGCCATTTGAACCATCTGAACAGGTGTCTGCATTGGATTTAGAAATTCTGTTGACGTTTGACCAGAGAGTTGCATCACAGTAGTCGTTGGAATGAAATACTCAAATATGATTTTTACAGTAAACTAACACTTAAGAAAATCATTCAGCATCTCACACTGGAAAATATTATCAACATTTTCAGTTAAATACTTCAACTGTAGTTTTTACTATGACATTTTACTTCAGCATATCCACATGTCATGTTGCTCTATAGTGGTATTCAGGTTCGCCCCGATAGCTGAGTGGTCAGCGTGACGGATTGCCGTCCGACGGGCCAGGGTTCG
This sequence comes from Schistocerca nitens, assembly GCF_023898315.1. Lineage (NCBI taxonomy): Eukaryota > Metazoa > Arthropoda > Insecta > Orthoptera > Acrididae > Schistocerca > Schistocerca nitens. The sequence goes on along the minus strand of NC_064619.1, from coordinate 600,370,982 downwards.
ATTCCCGGCTGGGTTGGGGATTTTCTCTACTCAGAGACTGGATGTTGTGTTGTCTTCATCATCATTTCATCCCCATCCGGCGCGCAGGTCACCCAATGTAGCGTCGAACGTACGAGGCCCGTTTTTTTAAGTAAGTACCGTTTTGAAATAAAAAAAAGACGTGCTATGATATGTCATAATTTTATTTTTACATGAAAGCCTGTACCTTAATCTACTTTTCTACATAATTTCCGTCAATATTGAGGCACTTGCCATAACGTTGTACCAGTTTTTGAATACCCCTCTCATAGAAGTCTGCCGCCTGACTTGTTAACCATTGCATCACCACTGTTTTGACTTCGTCGACGCTGACCGCCCAGGTGTCTCTTCAAGTGCAGGAACGGATGGTACTCACTGGGCGCAAGATCGGGGCTGTACGGAGGATGATCTAGAGTTTCCCATCGAAAAGATGTGGTGAGATCTTTGGTCTGATTCGCCACATGTGGATGGGCATTGTCTTGCAGCAAAATGATGCCCTTGCTCAACTTCCATGGACTGTTGCTTTGATTCTGCTGTGACGTAGGCCGGCCGAAGTGGCCGTGCGGTTAAAGGCGCTGCAGTCTGGAACCGCAAGACCGCTACGGTCGCAGGTTCGAATCCTGCCTCGGGCATGGATGTTAGTGATGTCCTTAGGTTAGTTAGGTTTAACTAGTTCTAAGTTCTAGGGGACTAATGACCTCAGCAGTTGAGTCCCATAGTGCTCAGAGCCATTTGAACCATTTTTTTGCTGTGACGTAGGCCACCCTTGTTTCATCGCCCGTAACAATTTGGCTTAAGAAATCATCACCCTCGTTGTGGTACCGCTCAAGGAAAGTCAATGCACTGTATAAACGTTTGGTTTTCTGCATATCCGTCTACATTTTCGGTACCCAACATGCGCACAATTTTCGGTAATTCAAGTGCTCGGTCACAATGTCACACAAAACACTACGAGAAACATAAGGAAAGTCATCCCGCAAGGAGGAAATCGTAAAGCGTCTGTTTTCTCTCACTTTATTGTCCACTTCCTGCACCAAACTTCCATTAACGACCGAAGGACGCACACTCCGTTGTTCATTATGCACATTTGTGCGGCCATCTTTAAACGCTCTCACCCACTTTCTTACCATTCCACCACACATAATGTTTTCTCCGTAAACTGCACAGATCTCACGACAAATATCGATCGTTTTTAGGCCTTTAGCACAAAGAAATCTTATAACAGCCCGTACTTCACAGTCGGAGGGCCTCACTATTATCGGAGGCATCTTAAACAGTCAGTACACAACGTCAACAAGGAAGAGTCAGACTGTAATGGCATCAGTGCGTAGATTAAGGTACAGGCTTTCATGTAAAAATAAAATTATTGAGATATCTTAGCACGTCTTTTTTAAATTTCAAAACGGTACTTACTTAAAAAACACCCCTGGTAATAAGACCCGCACAAAGGCGGCCGGACCTGCCCCGTAGGGGGCCTCCTGGCCAATGACACCAAACGCTCATTTACAATGGTATTCAGGGGTATCAGCAATGTCCCATCTTGCTCGCCATTTACAACCTCCCCCGTAAGGGGCCTCCCGGCCAAACACTCATTTACAGTGGTATTCAGGGGTATCAGCAATGTCCCATCTTGCTCGCCATTTACAACCTCCCCCGTAACGGGCCTCCCGGCCAAAGACACCAAACGCTCATTTACAGTGGTATTCAGGGGTATCAGCAATGTCCCATCTTGCTCGCCATTTACAACCTCCCCTGTAAAGGGCCTCCCGGCCAATGATGCGAAATGCTCATTTACAGTGGTACTCAGGGGTATCAGCAATGTCCCATCTTGCTCGCTATTTACAACCTCCCCTGTAAGGCGCCTCCTGGCCAATGACGCCAAATGCTCATTTACAGTGGTATTCAGGGGTATTAGCAATGTCCCATCTTGCTCTCCATTTACAACCTCCCCTGTAAGGGGCCTCCCGGCCAATGATGCCAAACGCTCATTTACAGTGGTATTCAGGGGTATCAGCAATGTCCCATCTTGGTCGCCATTTACAACCTCCCCTGTAAGGGGTCTCCCGGCCAATGACGCCAAACGCTCATTTACAGTGGTATTCAGGGGTATCAGCAATGTCCCATCTTGCTCGCCATTTACAATCTTGCGCAAACTGGACTTGCGACTGATCGCAGTGAAACTCCTCCCACTGGTCAATCTTGTAATGTTCTACACAGTGATGTCCCTTGCGATATACAATTAATGAGTTGTTTCGAGTGATTATATCGTATGTCTCCCGAATGTAACTATGGAGAACATTAGTGGTACCAAGCCCAATTCGTGTTATTTATAACATGATATCCTATTGTAATAATTCCACGATATGCCATTGTCGGCCATGCATTATTACCAACTAAGCATTTGGTTAGAGGACCCTGCCCATATTGCTCCAAACGTACTTAATTGGGGAGACATCTGGGGACCATGCTGGCCATGGTAGGGTTTGCCAAGCACGAAGACAGGCAGCAGAAATTTTCGCCATGTGCAGACACCAATCATCTTACTGAAATGTGGGCCCAGGATGTCTTATCATGAAGAAGGGCACAGAATATCGCCGACGTATCGCTGTGCTTTAAGGGTTGCACGAAAGTACAGCTGAAGGGGTCCTGCTATGGAATGAAATGACACTCCAGACCATCACTTCTGACAATCAGCTTGTTATCCCACTGCTGTCCAGAGCGTCTCCAGACATGCCTTTTCCACTCATTGGGGCTCACTTCGAAGCGGGACTCATCACTCTAGTCAAAGAGATTCCAGGCCGAAGACGTATCTGGACGTGCACCAGACACCGGTGGCATTGGAATTTGTCACCCGACATACAACCCGACAGCATACAAAATAGCCAAGATGAAAATATAACTGTTTGAAATTTAGTGCTACAGAGCAATGCTGAAGGTAGGGTGAGTACATCGAGTTACTAAAGAAGACGAGCTTTGCGGCAAAATTTAGATAAAGGAAGGAGTAAGCTGATAGACATTCTGAGGCATCAAGGAATAGTCTAGTCATATGTATAGGAGGGAAGTGTTGAAGTAGTAATACAGATTCTTGTTGTTGTTCTTGTTGTGGTCTTCAGTCCAGAGACTGGTTTGAAGCAGCTCTCCACGCTACCCTATCCTGTTCAAGCATCTTCATCTCTGCTACTGCAACTTACATCCTTCTGAATCTGCTTAGTGTATTCATCTCTTGGTCTCCCTCTACGTCTTTTACCATCCATGCTGTCTCCAGTACTAAATTCGTGATCCCTTGATGTCTCAGAACATGTCCTACTAACCGATCGCTTCTTCTAGTCAAGTTGTACCACAAATTCCTCTTCTCTCCAATTCTGTTCAGTAGTACCTCCTCATTAGTTATGTGATCATCTAATCTTCAGCATTCTTCTGTAGCACCACATTCCGAAAGCATCTGTTCTCTTCTTGTCTAAGCTATTTGTCGTCCATGTTTCACATCCATACGTGGCTACACTCCATACAAATACTTTCAGAGAAGACCTCCTGACATTTAAATCTATACTCGATGTTAAAAAATTTCTCTTCTTCAGAAACGCTTTCTTTGCCACAGCCAGTCTGCGTTTTATATCCTCTCTGCTTCAACCATGTCCGCCGGTCATGGTCTCGCGGTAGCCTTCTCGCTTCCCGAGCACGACGTCCCGGGTTCCATTCCCGGCTGGGTGAGGGATTTTCACCTGCCCCGAGGTGACTGGGTGTTGTTCATTGCCATTACGGTCAGAGGAAGGCAATGGCAAACCAACTCCATTAAGACCTTGCCTAGTACGGCGGTGCGGATCTCTCGCATCGTTCCCCAACGCTCTGTCAAGAAGCATGGGACTTCATTTTCATTTCCACATTGATCATCAAGAGTTATTTTGGTCCCCAAATAGCAAAACTGATCTAGTACTTCAAGTGTCACATTTCCTAATCTAATTGCCTCAGCATCACCTGATTTAATTCGGTTACATTCCTATATCGTCGTCTTGCTACTGTTTATGTTCATCTTATTTCTTCCTTTCAAGACTGTCCATTGGGTTCAGTTGCCCTTCCAGGCCCTTTGCTGTCTCAGACAGAATTACAATGTCATTGTCAAACCTCAAAGTTTTTATTTCTTCTCTGTGGATTTTAATTCCTACTCCAAATATTTATTTTGTTTCCTTTACTGCTTGCTCAATATACAGATGGAATAACATAGAGGATAGGCTACAAACCTGTCTCACTCCCTTCCCAACCACTGCTTTCCCTTCATGTTCCTCGGATCTTATAACTGCCACCTGGTTTCTGTACAAATTGTAAATAGCCTTTCGTTCTCTGTATTTGACCCCTGCCAGCTTCAGAATCTGAGTTTTCTAGTCAACATTATCAAACGCTTTCTCTAAGTCTACAAATGCTAGAAACGAAGGTTTTCCTTTCCTTAATGTATCTTCTAAGATGAGTGGGGGGTGGGGTGGGGGGTTAGTGTTTAACGTCCCGTCGACAACGAGGTCATTAGAGACGGAGCGCAAGCTCGGGTTAGGGAAGGATTGGGAAGGAAATCGGCCGTGCCCTTTCAAAGGAACCATCCCGGCATTTGCCTGAAACGATTTAGGGAAATCATGGAAAACCTAAATCAGGATGGCCGGAGACGGGATTGAACCGTCGTCCTCCCGAATGCGAGTCCAGTGTGCTAACCACTGCGCCACCTCGCTAGGTAAGATGAGTCGTAGGGTCAGTATTGCCTCACGTGTTCCAACATTTCTAGGGAATCCAAACTGATCTTCCCCGAGGTCGGCTATGCCAGTTTTTCCATTCGTCTGTAAAGGGTTCGTCCTAGTATTTTGCAGCTGTAAGTTATTACACTGATAGTTCGGTAATTTTCACACCTGTCAATACCTGCTTTCTTTCGGAATTGAATTATTCTATCCTTCTTGAAGTCTGAGGGTATTTCGCCTGTCTCATACATCTTGCCAGGGCTGGCTCTCCCAAGGCTTAGTTCTAACGGAATGTTGTCTACTCCCGGGGCCTTGTTTCAACTCAGGTCTTTCAGTGCTCTGTCAAATTCTTCACGCAGTATCGTATCGCCCATTTCATCTTAATCTACATCCTCTTCCTTTTCCATAATATTGCCCTCAATTACATCGCCCTTGTATAGGCCCTCTGTATACTCCTTCCACCTTTCTGATTTCTCTTCTTTGCTTCGAATTGGGTTTCCATCTGAGTTCTTGATATTCATGCAAGTGGTTCACTTTTCTCCAAAGGTCTCTTTAATTTTCCTGTAGGCAGTATCTATCTTACCCCCTAGTAATATATGCCTCTCCATCCTTACATTTGCCCTCTAGCCTTCCCTGCTTAGCCATTTTGCACTTCCTGTCGATCTCATTTTTGAGACGTTTGTATTCCTTTTTGTCTGCTTCATTTACTGCATTTTTATATTTTCTCCTTTCATCAGTTATCATTGAGTATCTCTTCTACACTCCTGGAAATGGAAAAAAGAACACATTGACACCGGTGTGTCAGACCCACCATACTTGCTCCGGACACTGCGAGAGGGCTGTACAAGCAATGATCACACGCACGGCACAGCGGACACACCAGGAACCGCGGTGTTGGCCGTCGAATGGCGCTAGCTGCGCAGCATTTGTGCACCGCCGCCGTCAGTGTCAGCCAGTTTGCCGTGGCATACGGAGCTCCATCGCAGTCTTTAACACTGGTAGCATGCCGCGACAGCGTGGAGGTGAACCGTATGTGCAGTTGACGGACTTTGAGCGAGGGCGTATAGTGGGCATGCGGGAGGCCGGGTGGACGTACCGCCGAATTGCTCAACACGTGGGGCGTGAGGTCTCCACAGTACATCGATGTTGTCGCCAGTGGTCGGCGGAAGGTGCACGTGCCCGTCGACCTGGGACCGGACCGCAGCGACGCACGGATGCACGCCAAGACCGTAGGATCCTACGCAGTGCCGTAGGGGACCGCACCGCCACTTCCCAGCAAATTAGGGACACTGTTGCTCCTGGGGTATCGGCGAGGACCATTCGCAACCGTCTCCATGAAGCTGGGCTACGGTCCCGCACACCGTTAGGCCGTCTTCCGCTCACGCCCCAACATCGTGCAGCCCGCCTCCAGTGGTGTCGCGACAGGCGTGAATGGAGGGACGAATGGAGACGTGTCGTCTTCAGCGATGAGAGTCGCTTCTGCCTTGGTGCCAATGATGGTCGTATGCGTGTTTGGCGCCGTGCAGGTGAGCGCCACAATCAGGACTGCATACGACCGAGGCACACAGGGCCAACACCCGGCATCATGGTGTGGGGAGCGATCTCCTACACTGGCCGTACACCACTGGTGATCGTCGAGGGGACACTGAATAGTGCACGGTACATCCAAACCGTCATCGAACCCATCGTTCTACCATTCCTAGACCGGCAAGGGAACTTGCTGTTCCAACAGGACAATGCACGTCCGCATGTATCCCGTGCCACCCAACGTGCTCTAGAAGGTGTAAGTCAACTACCCTGGCCAGCAAGATCTCCGGATCTGTCCCCCATTGAGCATGTTTGGGACTGGATGAAGCGTCGTCTCACGCGGTCTGCACGTCCAGCACGAACGCTGGTCCAACTGAGGCGCCAGGTGGAAGTGGCATGGCAAGCCGTTCCACAGGACTACATGCAGCATCTCTACGATCGTCTCCATGGGAGAATAGCAGCCTGCATTGCTGCGAAAGGTGGATATACACTGTACTAGTGCCGACATTGTGCATGCTCTGTTGCCTGTGTCTATGTGCCTGTGGTTCTGTCAGTGTGATCATGTGATGTATCTGACCCCAGGAATGTGTCAATAAAGTTTCCCCTTCCTGGGACAATGAATTCACGGTGTTCTTATTTCAATTTCCAGGAGTGTATTACCCAAGGATTTATACTAGCCCTCATCTTTTTACTTGCTTGATTCTCTGCAGCCTTCACTCACTATTTTATCTCTCAAAGCTACCCATTCTTCTTTTACTGTATTTCTTTCCCCCATTCCTGTCAATTGTTCCCTTATGCTCTTCCTGAAACTCTCTACAACCTCTGGTTCTTTCAGTTTATCCAGGTCCCATCTCCTTAAATTCCCACCTTTTTGCAGTTTCTTCAGTTTTAATCTACAGTTCATAACCAATACATTGTGGTCAGAGTCCACATCTGCCCCTGGAAATGTCTTACAATTTAAAACCTGGTTCCTAAATCTCTGCCCTACCATTATATAATCTATCTGAAACTTTCTAGTATCTTCAGGGTTCTTCCATGTATACAACCTTCTTTCATGATTCTTGAACCAAGTGTTAGCTATGATTAAGTTATGGTCTGTGCAAAATTCTACCAGACGGCTTCCTCTTTCATTTCTTAGCCCCAATCCATATTCACCTACTACGTTTCCTTCTCTTCCTTTTTCTACTGACGAATTCCAGTGACCCATGACTGTTAAATTTTCATCTCCCTTCACGACCTGAATAATTTCTTTTGTCTCGTCATAGATTTCATCAATTTCTTCGTCATCTGCAGAGCTAGTTGGCATATAAACTTGTACTACTGTAGTAGGCATGGGCTTTGTGTCTATCTTGGCCACAATAATGCGTTCACTATGCTGTTTGTAGTAGCTTACCCGCACTCCTATTTTTATATTCATTATTAAACCTACTCCTGCATTACCCCTATTTGACTTTGTATTTATAACCCTGCATTCACCTGACGAAAAGTCATGTTCCTGCTGTCACTGAAATTCACTAATTCCCACTATATCTAACTTTAATCTATCCATTTCCCTTTTTAAATTTTCTAACCTACCTGCCCGATTAAGGGACCTGGCATTCCACGCTCCGATTTGTAGAATGCCAGTTTTCTTTCTCCTGATAACGACGTCCTCCGGAGTAGTCCCCGCTGGGAGATCCGAATGAGGGACTATTTTATCTTCGGAATATGTCACACAAGAGGACGCCATCATCATTTAACCATACAGTAAAGCTGCATGCCCTCGGTAAAAATTACGGCTGTAGTTTCCCCTTGCTTTCAGCCGTTCGCAGTACCAGCACAGCAAGGCCGCTTTGGTTAATGTTATAAGGCCAGACTGTTGCCCCCGCAACTACTGAAAAGGCTGCTACCCCTCTTCAGGAACCATACGTTTGTCTGGCCTCTCAACAGATACCCCTCCGTCCCTCCGTTGTGGCTGCACCTACGATACGGCTATCTGTATCTCTGAGGCACGCAAGTCTTTCCACCAACCGCAAGGTCGATCATTCATTGGTGGACTGGGGAGGGCGGTGGGGGGGGGGCGAGGTAAAAGTTATAGAGACACAAATTTGGTAACGTAGGAGTACAGTGCAGTAGTTACGCAAACAATGAAGTATTGGGTAGACTAGCGTTGTGGGTTGCAGAAAGCCTGTCCCTGGACGAAAGCGACAACATAGTGAACTAATATCTACAATTTCCAATACTCAGATATGCATATAAAGTCATACATTAATAAATAATGGAAAGAGTAAACTACTTTTTTGTATAAAATCTCTCAGCCCCAAATATGATGAACGGCGCATTTTCTGTTAAAGGCCGTATCTGTAGTCTTCAGCATCCAGTCTCGCGGAGCACTGTCAGATGTTGAGATCCATAATCAGTCCCATCTATCTACAGTAGCATTCATAACTATCGAAAATGCCCTGTTAGTATAGGGAAAACGTAGTTCTTTCATGCTCTATTCAAATTCTGTTTATGCAGAACTTTTTCATGGGTTACCAGATCCTGAAGCGTGTACAGCGTTGTAGTTGAAATCTTCCCTTGGCATCCACTTTTCTCTCATGGTTCCTCCAGATGGAACATTTGGCACTCAAACAGGGAAGCATTGTTCCATATAGGCCTCGAGGCTTCAGGCGGTAAAGTGGAGCGTTGCCTAAAAGGGAACTGGTTGAAAGTTTTCTCCATAGTGTGGGAGTGTGCAGCTTATTCCATTTTTACTCTTCGTCATTATGATGTTAGAAGTACACAAGGCGCTAAAGGTATAAGTGCAGGTATTGCAACTATTGTTAGTTGTTTTTTCTCTGCATCTATCAGTTGTCCTTCAAATACACCACATAATTTACTAAATGATGTGTTCTGCGCAGCCGTCACTGCACCACTAAGTGGATTACGCCTGTCAGTAGCCTCGTGATGACTGGGTGTTGTGTGCTGTCCTTAGGTTAGTTAGGTTTAAGAAGTTCTAAGTTCTAGGGGACTGATGACCATAGATGTTAAGTCCCATAGTGCTCAGAGCCATTTGAACCATTTTGAATTTGAACCTGTCAGTATAGACTGTTTTACGCCCATGCATACACATGTCAACATCTGACCTGCTGCCCAGGGGGAAATAAGCATTAAAGGATTGCTCTTGCCATATGAACTATGAGGTACTAATCAACCTAAAATCGTACTACTCATAATAGCTATGCAGTGGAGACTCTTTAACTGCACCAGTTGTTGTCGTAAGTCGTTGTGGTAAACGAAAATTTGGCTAATTGAATGTTGGAAGAAAAGCGATTTTTGTATTATTAACTCTAAAAAAGTAACCTACGTCAGCTCTGTATAGTTGTTTTTAGGAGTATTGTCATACAGTTATGTTTCCGCGCTTAACACATAACGAAAGGCGTTTATTTAAAACAACAGAAAGAAGCATATGAAAATCAAGAAAAAGTGTTTATCAGATTAGAGACACACTTTCGTACGTATGTACATATTTTCTTAAAATCTCTGAAATACTGAAATACTGCAACGTTAATCATGAAATACCTATTAAAAATCACACACAACAGTCGCTGTAATTTAAGTTTGCTTCAAATATTTGATAATTGTCATTTTATGTAAATATTTTTTTCTCTTCATTGCTGTTACAGCACGAATTCGTTTTGTAGTAAATTAACGATATCAGTCTGCTTGTTTTTCAAACCATTTGAAAGTTGTTTCCAGAGCATTCAATGCTTGCGCATTAGATGCTCTTGCATTATTTTCTGCACCTAATTTTCTTATTTTTCATCTTCTTGCAGATCCTTCCGTTCGTTTGCCAGCAATAGATTTTGAAAATTTTGTCATCAGAAACAATCTGAAAAAGCTTGATCATTACTGTCGCAAGTGAGTTACTCTTTCGTATTAACGGCATCACATTTTTGGCATTTTTATGTCATTAGCTCAGTTAGATCTCCAAAAAAGTATCATCCGTTTTGGTTATTAAATTTCCGTGCTCCCATTTTAGCAATCTGTTCTAAACGTTGTTTAAAATCTTCCTTTCAATCAAATCCCACGTATCTAAAACCATGTAAGAACACTCCTTCAAATTCATTCATTCGCTTGAAAAATGACAAAAGTCTTCTACGTCATTTTCATCAACACTACGTAAAAGTTATTTTCCATAAAGTCGTTCTCATGTTTCAGTAACAATCTGATTCATTCGTTGTAGCAAGGATATCTCATTAGTAGGCAAAAAATTTAGTGTAAACATTCCATTTTCTCTCTCTAACGGTTCAGCCGTATGATGAGTTGGCGCAGTATTCAGTAAAAGAAGGATTTTTTCTTTGTTTACCAATTTCGTTTCGATTTTTTTTTTACTTGAGGGATAGAAGTGTTGTCATACACGTCAATGAATATTTCGGTGTTCATCTATGCACTGTTTCGGTTTTTATAAGTTAAGAAACACTGATATTTTTGAAGCAGCTGGGATTTGTGGATTTTCCGATGAGGAGCAAAGGCATTTCATGGATCACGGTAGCGTTTGCATAGACTAATATTGTTATTCGCTCTTCACTAGTTTTGTATCCTGGTGCTGGAATTTCACATCGAGAACTTGGAGATTTTAACAGTAATGATTTCCAGTTTACTCCAGTTATCTAAGTGTTGCAATAGTCATATTCATTTTCATACGATTTTTTTAAAACCATCTTTAAAGAATTTGCTGCATCTACATCAGTTGACATTTTTTCATCCTGTATTTCCTACTCGGGAATTCCGTGGCGAGATTTAAACCCGTGCAACCATCCGTTACTCCCCACAAACGATTTGTCACCACCTATTCTTTTATTTATCTGTGCTGACTTCTCGCAGAGCAAAGGCCTAGATGTTGGTTGTCCAGTTGATCGTTTTTGTGGAAACCAACAATGTAAAGATTGTTCCAAAACTTTAATTTTTCGGTTTGGTCATCACTTTCCGATGTTCTCTCGCGTCTTCAGCATCAAGTTTGCAAGTGTACTTCTAAACTGAATAGGATTACTTCTTAATATCATTTAGCGGACGAACCTAAACTATTCATTTCTGTAATGTTTATTTTACACAGAAGAGCCAATGAAACTGGTACACCTGCCTAATATCGTGTAGGGCCCCCGCGAGCGCGCACAAGTGCCGCAACACGACGTGCCATGGACTCGACTAGTGTCTGAAGTAGTGCTGGAGGGAACTGGCGCCGTGAGTCCTGCAGGGCTGTCTATAAAACCGTAAGAGTACTCTCTTCTGAACAGCACGTGGCAAGTCATCCCGGATATGCTCAATAATGTTCATGTGTGGTGAGTTTGGTGGCCAGCGGAAGTGTTTAAACTCAGAGGAGTGTTCCTGGAGCCATTATAAAGCAACTATGGACGTGTGGGGTGTCGCATTGTCCTGCTGGAATTCGCAAGTTCGTCGGAATGCACATTGGACATGAATGGGTGCAGGTGATCAGACAGGATGCTTAGTACGTGTCGCCTGTCAGAGTTGTATCTCGACATATCAGGGGTCCTGTATCAGTCAAACTGCGCTCGCCCCACACCATTACAGAGCCTCATCAGCTTGAACGATCCCCTGCTGACATGCAGGGTTCATGATTCATGAGGTTGTCTCAATTCCTGTACACTTCCATCCGCTCGATCCAATTTGAAACTAGACTCTCCAACCAGGCAACATGTTTCTATTTATCAACAGTCCAATGTCGATGTTGACGGGCTGAGGCGAGGCTTAAAGCTTTGTGTAGTGCCGTCATCAAGCGTACACGAGTGAGCCTTCGGCTCCGAAAGCACATTTCGATGATGTTTCGTTGAATGGTTCGCACGCTGACACTTGTTGATGGCCCAGCTTTGAAATCTGCAGCACTTTGCAGAAGGGTTGCACTGTTGTCACGTTGAACGATTCTCTTCACTCGTCGTTGGTCTCGTTGTTGCAGGATGTTTTTCCGGCCGCAGCGATGTCGGAGATTCGAAGTTTTACCGGATTTCTGATATTCACGATACACTCGTGAAATGGTCGTATGAGAAAGTCTTGACTTCATTGCTACATCGGAGATGCTGTGTCCCATAACTCGTGCGCCGACTGTAACACCACGTTGAAACTCACTTACATCTTGATAACCTGAAATTGTAGCAGCAGTAGCCGATCTAACTACCGCGCTATGCACTTGTATTATATAGGCATTGCCGACCGTAGCGCCGTATTCTGCCTATTTACATATCTCTGTATTTGAATAAGCATGCCTATACCAGTTTCTTTGGCGCTTCAGTGTGTCTTTAAGCGATAGTACCAATCACTTGCGCGTTGACAGTATTAAGCATTGAAACGGTGCAGCGATTGAAAACTGTCTAACAGAAAGAATAATGGAACGCGGGGGGCAGAGATCTCACGGTCTGTGCGGACGGGAATGTCAACGTGACCCGTGTACGGACTAGACTGCAAAGATATTTGCTCGTGCTTGACACTCCGGATAATCGCGAATCCGTATAACAGGTCCGGATAATCAAGCCTCCATTGTAATTATTAGTTTGCAAATGAAGTAAACGCCGATGTAATGTTTTTGAGTACGCTGTCCTCAGTGACCAATTAAAATACCTGCACTTTTTCCCTTAACACCCCATGTGGTTATGGATGAGACAACGAAGCTGCATAGTATAGTTAAATGCAGCACCACTGCGTAAAGAACGCACCACTTCACGCGCAGTACCTGGACTAAAGAATATGTTGATGCAGCGAATACAGAAACAAATGACTCTGAGCACTATGGGACTTAACTTCTGAGGTCATCAGTCCCCTAGAACTTAGAACTACTTAAACCTAACTAACCTAAGGACATTACACACATCCATGCCCGAGGCAGGATTCGAACCTGCGAATGTAGCAGCAGCGCGGTTCCAGTCTGGAGCGCCTAGATCAATGAACCAGTGACGTCAAAGTTGTCTAAGCCATTATTTACATTACGAAGAGAAAGTTGAGTTCACAAGCAAGAAACAGAATATTGTGTAGTCTATAGGGGTCTTCATGTCGTTGTACTAAAGCACTGAAACACAAACTGTGTAACGTCTGCCAGAGACGAAGCGAAAACAATTAGCGGGATTCCACGCACCACCTTACCTGTTTTCATGCACCAATGTTTAGGCACGCAGTTTAAAACTTAACCGTAATCAAGGAGTTCAGGGTAAAAAAAAGGGCCTGCGTAACCACTATCATTTACTGTCAAGCTCCCGATCCAATTCGGAATTCGCTACATGTCCGGGAAAGTAATACCTCCTGCTTTGAACAGTCATGTGATTTAAATTTTAGGTCATATAATTTTACGTATTATTTTGCGTTACCCGATCTAAATGTATAGCAAATTAAGAACGTTTTCGACTAGACGAATTTCAGTTTATTGGAAAATACCATTCCATGTAATTCTGTAAACGCATAATGACCTCTTATCGTTCAAAAATGGCTCTGAGCACTATGCGACTTAACTTCTGAGGTCATCAGTCGCCTAGAACTTAGAATTAAACCTAACTAACCTAAGGACATCACACACATCCATGCCTGAGGCAGGATTCGAACCTGCCACCGTAGCGGTCGCTCGGTTCCAGACTGTAGCGCCTAGAACCGCACGGCCACTCAGGCCGGCTCCTCTTATCGTGATTCACCAGTTCCATACGCAATCACCACGAGCATGATTTACAAATAAAGCGAAATGTGTCTGGCGAATAGCTTTCGTAATCAGCAGAACGTTTAAGAAGAAACGCAAAATAATACAAGCCTTAACAGTTGCTGCAAAAGATCCCATACAGCTGCTAAATTTCGGGAATTATGCAAATTTTCTACTTTGGGCATTCACAGATATAGAATTGAGCCTTGATGAGTAGGACTGCTTCAGCTGTAAGAGTTCGTCTAGGTGGTCACTGCTAACTTAAGGTTGTCGCGACGATGACAAGTTTAAGTTTTCCTGTATCGGGATGATGTTTCCTGCATTCTGCTGTATTTTAAAGTGGACTATCGACCTCTTGATGGTTTTATCACAATTGGACAAAGAATTTCAGGTCATCTACTGCTTATCGCTTGGAATAATTTAAGAAATAAATATTTGTCCCAGAAGATGTTGCTCCAACGCCACCAAACTAGTTGGATCAGAAATAAAAATTTATCATTCAGCTGAAGTAATCTTATTCATCGTGGTTCCGGAATTTTGTTTGTTACTTTTAACGCACTTTTTCAAATAGCCTCAGACCTTTTAAAAAATGGTTCAAATGGCTCGAAGGACTATGGGACTTAACATCTGAGGTCATCAGTCCCCTATAATTAGAACTACTTAAACTTATCTAACTCAAGGACATCACAACCACCTATGCGCGAGGCAGGATTCGAACCTGCGACCGTAGCAGCAGCGCGGTTGCGGACTCAGACCCTTTCCATAGGATTGAAAAGTGGAAATTTGTAGTAAGAACCTATGGGACCAAACTGCCCGAGGTCATCGGTCCCTAAGCTTACACACTACTTAATCTAACTAACTTACGCTAAGGACAACACACACATCCATGCCCGAGGGAGGAATAGAAGCTGCGTCGCGGGGGAGTGGGGGGGGGGGAGAGGGGGGGGGGGGAGAGCCGCGTGAACCGTGACAAGGCACCTCATACCGGGCGGCTACCACGCGTGGCCGTATGATTGATTTGGATTATTTAGAGAACCATTCGACGTGCGGTAGGGTGCCTCAGGGTTCGCCGAACCAGGTCACAACTGAAGTCATCGTGGAAGACGAGAGTGTGCGCAGTGCAATCACGTAAACGTGACCAACAGTGAAAAGCTTGAACGACCATCTTTTGCAGTTCGGACAGCTGCTAGACATGCAGGAAGAGAATCTTTCTGGGTCTCTAACCGACTCCAGTACCACGGCCAGCTGCGGTAGGTTACTACACGCATGCTCATAAATTAAGGATAATTGCAGAATGTGGTGCCACACAACGTGGCACTACACAAAACTGGCGCTAATAGCGTAGGCACATAGGGAACACACACGACACAGATCCGTAAGTCCACGGTATTGGTGATAAGTTGGGAAAACCGTCCCGAAACACATGGCTGCAGAACGCCACTGTTTCCTGTGCATGTACCCGACATCAGTATGGGATATGATCACTATGCACACGTACACAGGCCGCACAACGGGTTGGCACATTCTGGATCGGGTGGTCGAGCAGCTGCTGGGGTATAGCCTCCTATTCTTGCACCAGTGCCTGTCGGAGCTCCTGAAGTGTCGTAGGGGTTTGAAGACGTGCAGCTATACGTCAACCGAGAGCATCCCAGACGTGCTCGATAGCGTTTAGGGCTGGAGAACAAGCAGGCCACACCATTCGCCTGATATCTCCTGTTTCAAGGTACTCCTCCACGATGGCAGCTTGGTGGGGCCGTGCGTTATCATCCATCAGGAGGAAGGTGGGACCCACTGCACCCCTGAAAAGACGGACATATTGGTGCAAAATAACGCCCAGATACACCTGACCTGTTACAGTTCCTCTGTCAAAGACATGCAGGGGTGTACGTGCACCAATCATAATCCCACCCCACACCATCAAACCACGACCTCCATACAGGTCCCTTTCAAGGACATAAAGGGTGTGGTATCTGGTTCCTGGTTCACGCCAGATGAAAACCCGGCGAGAATTACTCTTCAGACTATACCTGGACTCGTCCCAGAACGTAACCTAGGATCGCTGTTCCAATGACCATGTACTGTGTTCTTGACACCAGGCTAAAGCCTGGGCTCTCCTGTGACCATGGGCCAGTGGATGCACCTTGCAGGTCTCTGGGCGAATAAACCATGTCTGTTCAGTTGTCTGTGGCTGCGGTAGTCCCGAGCAAGGCTATCTGCAGTAGTCCGTGGCCAGCTGCGGGCACTGATGGTGAGATACCTATCGGCCTTCTTGTGGTGTTGTACACTGTGGACGTCCCGTACTGTAGCGCCTGAACACGTTTTCTGTCTATTGGAATAGTTGCCATAATCTTGAGATCACATTTTGTGTCACACCTGCTGTGTTTGACCAGCCTCCAGTCGCCCTAGTATTCTATCCCTCATAACGTCGTCAATATGTGTTCTTTCAGCCATTTTCAACAGACAGTCACCATTAGCAAGTCTCAAAACGTCTGCACGCTTACTCACTGCACCGTACTCAGACATGCACCAACACACCTCTGCGTATGTGGACTGCTGCCAGCAACACCGTGCGACGACCGCAGGTCCAATGAACAGCATGGTCATACCCCGAGGTGATTTAAACCCGCAAACCGCCCACCAGAGCGTTGTTTCACCATGTATCAGCATTATCCGTAATTTATGAGCATGAGAGTAGTTGAGGACCCGTGGCGCGAACAAGATGATCGAGTTGGTCCCAGATATTCTAGGCTGGGTTTTAAATCGAGGAGCGTGAAGGCCAGGGAAGTATGGTAAACTCCTCTTGGTGCTCTTCGAACCACGCACGTACACTGCGAGCTGTGTAGCACGTATTGTCCTGCTGGTGGATGACATCTTGCCGAGGAACGACAACCTGCATGTAGGTGTGAACGTGATCCCCAAGGTATGATGCACACTTAAAAAAAATGGTTCAAATGGCTCTGAGCACTATGGGACTTAACATCTATGGTCATCAGTCCCCTAGAACTTAGAACTACTTAAACCTAACTAACCTAAGGACATCACACAACACCCAGTCATCACGAGGCAGAGAGTATCCCTGACCCCACCGGGAATCGAACCCGGGAACCCGGGCGTGGGAAGCGAGAACGCTACCGCACGACCAGATGCACACTTATGTTGATTCATTATGCCTTCCAGAATTAGGAGATCGCCCAGGGAATATCCTTCGGCCTGCACCATTCCGAAGATTATTGCTTTCAGGCGTTTCACACCGTACACGCCAATGGCCATCTGTCCGTTGGAACATAGGACGTGGTTCATCTGAAAAGGCTACCTGTCGTCACTCAGGAAGTTTAGTTGCGGTATTGGTGTGTAAATTCGAGCCATCGTCGCTGATCAAGAGCAGTCAGCATGGTTGGATGAACCAGGCACTTGCTGCGGGGGCCCATACGAAGCGACATTCGTTAAAAGGTCGTTGAGGGGACACTGCTGGTAGCCTCTTGATTCAACTGGGCGGCCAGTAGCTTAAGAGCTGCATGTCTATACGCCCGTACACGTCCCTGCAGCTAACCTTGTAATGAATGGCCTGTGGTGTACCACAGTTGCTTCGGCGCTGATTTTGGAATGTGAACAGTTTACAAACTTAGCCGTTTCAGAAATGTTTCCAACGTTGGCCCTGAAGGCAATGACCAGACGTCAGATAAATCGCTCCGTTTCCGCATTACAAAGACTGCACTGTTTTCCGCGTCTCTCTTGCCCTGACAGGCTTTGTATATCGTCCACTTCTAATGCTGCCACCGTCTGTGAGTGGTTATTGCACGTTGACGTCGACCGTAGGCAGTGATCACATTAATGTGACTGGGCTGTGTGCATCATAGAGATGAAGGAGAATGAGAAACGCTAGATCATCGAGAATCTTGAAATAAATTTGGTGGTTCGTGTCCACGATAACTTGAATGAATGGCTCGAAGTGGTGGAATGAAAAACTCTCAGGAAACAGCACCTACACCCTACACACACTGCAAGTAGAACGCCTCATTGGGCTGCCTCTGCACTCGTCGTCTTTCTTCAGTCGAACAGAGGTAAAAATCTGTCTTCGTTTGATCACAGTATGGATCTCCAGATAGCTTCTTTACAGTTCCTGTGTTGTTTGGCCCATTGAAGACTTGCCGCCTGACGTATCACTGTGAGCAATCGCCTTTTGGGAGATACCTGACTACAAATTTCCATCGCATGCATTTCCTCTCGCATTGAATGCTTGGAAATTGGTGGAGCATCTACATCTACATTTATACTCCGCAAGCCACCCAACGGTGTGTGGCGGAGGGCACATTACGTGCCACTGTCATTACCTCCCTTTTCTGTTCCAGTCGCGTATGGTTCGCGGGAAGAACGACTGTCGGAAAACCTCCGTGCGCGCTCGAATCTCTCTAATTTTACATTCGTGATCTCCTCGGGAGGTATAAGTAGGGGGAAGCAATATATTCAATACCTCGTCCAGAAACGCACTCTCTCGAAACCTGGCGATGCAGAGCGCCTCTCTTGCAGAGTCTGCCACTTGAGTTTGCTAAACATCTCTGTAACGCTATCACGGTTACCAAATAACCCTGTGGCGAAACGCGCCGCTCTTCTTTGGATCTTCTCTATCTCCTCCGTCAACCCGACCTGGTACGGATCCCACACTGATGAGCAATACTCAAGTATAGGTCGTACGAGTGTTTTGTAAGCCACCTCCTTTGTTGATGGACTACATTTTCTAAGGACTCTCCCAATGAATCTCAACCTGGTACCCGCCTTACCAACAATTAATTTTATGTGACCAGTCCACTTCAGATCGTTCCGTACGCGTACTCCCAGATATTTTACAGGAGTAACTGCTACCAGTGTTTGTTCCGCTATCATATAATCATACAATAAAGGATCCTTCTTTCTATGTATTCGCAATACATTACATTTGTTTATGTTAAGGGTCTGTTGCCACTCCTTGCACCAAGACCCTATCTGCTGAAGATCGTCCTGCATTTCGCTACAATTTTCTAATGCTGCAACTTCTCTGTATACTACAGCATCATCCGCGAAAAGCCGCCTGGAACTTCCGACACTATCTACTAGGTCATTTATATATATTGTGAAAAGCGATGGTCCCATAACACTCCCCTGTGGCACGCCAGAGGTTACTTTAACGTCTGTACACGTCTCTCCATTGATAACAACATGCTGTGTTCTGTTTGCTAAAAACTCTTCAATCCAGCCACGCAGCTGGCCTGATATTCCGTAGGCTCTTACTTTGTTTATCAGGCGACAGTGCGGAACTGTATCGAACGCCTTCCGGAAGTCAAGGAAAATAGCATCTACCTGGGAGCGTGTATCTAATATTTTCTGGGTCTCCTGAACAAATAAAGCGAGTTGGGTCTCACACGATCGCTGTTTCCGGAATCCATGTTGACTCCTACAGAGTAGATTCTGGGTTTCCAAAAACGACATGATACGCGAGCAAAAAACATGTTCTAAAATTCTACAACAGATCGACGTCAGAGATATAGGTCTATAGTTTTGCGCATCTGCTCGACGACCCTTCTTGAAGACTGGGACTACCTGTGCTCTTTTCCAATCATTTGGAACCTTCCGTTCCTCTAGAGACTTGCGGTACACGGCTGTTAGAAGGGGGGCAAGTTCTTTCGCGTACTGTGTGTAGAATCGAATTGGTATCCCGTCAGGTCCAGTGGACTTTCCTCTGTTGAGTGATTCCAGTTGCTTTTCTATTCCTTGGACACTTATTTCGATGTCAGCCATTTTTTCGTTTGTGCGAGGATTTAGAGAAGGAACTGCAGTGCGGTCTTCCTCTGTGAAACAGCTTTGGAAAAAGGTGTTTAGTATTTCAGCTTTACGCGTATCATCCTCTGTTTCAATACTGCATGGGGGCTTAATTGAATGCAATGAAAATAATTTTAATTTCTGCTTTAGTATTAGTCTGTCCGATTACGAAGTCTCGTAACGGTTGGCCCTGACTGTTATTATTACGCAATCTGACTGCTTAGAACAATAACAAAGAATGAAATGGAAATTTTCATTAACACAGTTAATTAATTAAGTCCCCAGCAACTATAAAACCAACGCAACAACAAGCACAAGAGTAACTGTTCTGTGTGTGGAAGTATGACTCAACGTACGCATCTGGCACGGTTCTTCTTCAACAACACAAGAAATTTTAAATATCATTTATACTGAATTAATTAAAGAAAATAAAAATACCATAATTACTCAAGAAAACCAGAATTACGCTCTAATACAAGAACACAAGCCAGATGCTTTGTTGACTGAACCTGTAATGACACATTATTTAAAACATGGAAATAATGAAAAATAAATCAAGTTTCGTTACCTTCATATATTGACCAAAATCACTCTCATAATTACAATATAGCTCCACACCGCCTCGCTATTACCACATCTCAACAAGAACTTTTCAGTATCACATCTCAGCAAGCACTCCCTACTAGCACATCTGAACACGAACTGACTACTACCAGTCCTGGACAAGCACTGACTTCTAGCACATCTCAATAATGACTGCCCGTGGAGGCGGCGGAACAATGCTCTCTAGCGATCTCTGGCGCTGTGGCTCAGTGTAGCCACCTTTCAATACCATCATCATCCCGGAGTGTCTGGATGTGCTGTTTCGAGCCACTGACTGATTTAACGTAAGACCAGAACTTCTTAGGATTTCCTGTCAAGTCGGTACATAGAATTTTACTTTCGAATTCACTGAACGCTTCACGCATAGCCCTCCTTACGCTAACTTTGACATCGTTTAGCTTCTGTTTGTCTGAGAGGTTTTGGCTGCGTTTAAACTTGGAGTGAAGCTCTCTTTGCTTGTTGAACCACGGTGGGTTTTTCCCGTCCCTCACAGTTTTACTCGGCACGTACCTGTCTAAAACGCATTTTACGATTGCCTTGAACTTTTTCCATAAACACTTAACATTGTCAGTGTCGGAACAGAAATTTTCGTTTTGATCTGTTAGGTAGTCTGAAATCTGCCTTCTATTACTCTTGATAAACAGATACACCTTCCTCCCTTTTTTATATTCCTATTTACTTCCATATTCAGGGATGCACGGACTGTATTCAGTGATAGCAGCAATACTTGTCAGTTTAAGGTTGGATAACAAGTAGACTGTTTTTGTTCTACTGATTTTCTTGGAAGCACTTGAGGTAAACAAACATTTAGCTCAAAACCCCAAGCTGGTTCTAAATGATCAATTGCAGGTGAGCACATCCCCACTTTAAAGCTTCAGCCAACCTTCCACGTACCAACAAATCGACACAATGACACATGTTGCAAAACAAAATTAAAACACAATAGCATTCCCTATTCCTTACCTTTCTTACCCCACAATCTTCAACAGTATAAGTTGTAATACTGTGTATTTTAACCATGTGTTGTATTTAATATTGCCCATGGCATAAAATATAATTCACAATGTAAAACGTCGTTGCACAACATACGTCACTAGCGCTCAGTTACATGCTTCTCAGCCGATATCACTACCTCACAAACTATGGAATCATAACTATATAACCTATACTACTGTAAGATCGTGCACTTTAATTATTGTGTATAATATTGTCCATTGCCTGAAATTTAATTTACAATGTTAAACATGTTTGTTCCACAACATAAATGAAAAGTGCTCAGTTGAACAGTTTGGCAGCCAGTGTCAGGGCCTCAGAAACTTTAGCATTATAATCATTTAAACAATAATAATGTACAGTTTATTTATTGATTGTGCTTATTATTGTCCATTGTCTAAAGTGTCGTTCCAACATTAAGAAACAAGTTCAATATACAACACTGTATGCAAGCGGATTGCCTCTTTGCTTGTAATGTTTGGTTACCCAAGAATTGCAGTCCTTTTCTGACGCTAGTCAGTTTCTGTAGATCACCCAATAATTCGAAAACTAGTTCAAAAAAATTAAAAATCAGCAGAACAAGAAGTGTACCTGTTATTTTACTTTACATATGGAATTGTTTTTCCAAGAAGTAGTGGAAGAAATACTTGTCAGTTTTGAGACCAGTTGTCGTCGGAAGGATGTGTCATTCATCTGCAGCCCCTATTGATTAAGATTCTTCTACGACCACAGTTCTTAGGCTGTATTACAGAACTGCGAGTGACATGTTCCCTTACGGATTCGATGCACAGTCCATGTTGATACTCCAGAACATTATTGAGCTTCATTCTCAGTATGGTCATGGGCACGTCCGAACATAATAGTTAATTTCTACTGTTCTTTCATCTCTCCAAGACGACCCGTCGTAATATGCTGATTGCGAGCAAGCAGTTGATGGGTAGACACTCACCACTTCACTGCCGTGAGTTACATCAGCGATCAGAGGTCACATGATGGCCTAGTACGAGTTCTCGACCACTTAGAGCGCTGCAAAGAGACTAGTGTGCTCTTTGGAGTGGGTGAAAAGCATTTTGTCTTGTGAGTTTATGCGTGGGAAGCATTTGGGGACTATTCCCGCTAACCAACAAACAGATCATTTTCAGGAATAAGGTGAGTTTCACAATGGTTGCTGGACTACATCATAAAGACAATACCACATAGCTACAACACCTGTGTTTCTGCTATCAGCATCCTTTTTAAACTGATTTGTTGTTCTGTTTTTCAGACTTCTTGTTGATGATATGTTACTTTGTTTACAGAATATACACTACCTGATCAAAAGTATCTGGACACCTCTGTGTAATGAGGATGTCACAAGAGCCGGCCGGTGTGGCCGAACGGTTCTAGGCGCTTCAGTCTGGAACCGCGCGACCGCTACGGTCGCAGGTTCGAATCCTGCCTCGGGCATGGATGTGTGTGATGTCCTTAGGTTAGTTAGGTTTAATTAGTTCTAGGGGACTGATGACCACAGATGTTAAGTCCCATAGTGCTCATAGCCATTTTTTGTCACAAGAGGCGGACGTACTAGTATAAAAGGAGGTTGTCAGTGTTGTGTTGTCAGTACGCAAGAATGGGTCGGTCAAGAGAGCTCAGCGACTTCGAACATAGACAAGTCACTGGACTGCACTTGACTATGGAGTCCATCAGCAAGATTTCAAACCTTACAATGCTGCCCAAGTCGCCTGTTGGTGATACGTGTGTGAAAAGGAAACGCAAAGAACAACCAAGGCTAAACAAAGACCAGGCAGCCTGTATGTACAGGCGCTCTGTGAACGAGCACTGCAGAGGGCTACTGCAAAAAATCGCCTAAAAACAGCAGAGTTCCAAAGTGCTTTAAGCATTCAAGCTCTGACAATGACTGTTCGTAGCGACTTAAAGACAGTGGGATACAGTGGCCGATCAGCTTCTCATGAGCCACACATTTCTATAGTCAGTGTTAGTGGCACTTGAAGTGATGTGAAACTCGACGCCATTGGACAGTGGATAATTGGAAACAAGTGATTTGGAATGACGAATTGCGCTAGAGCTTGTGACAATTGGTCGGAAGGGTTCGATTTGGCGAATGCCTGGAGAAAGTGCCTGCCATCGTGTGTAGTGCCAGCAGTGAAGTATGGAGGAGGTGGTCTGATTTCCGCGGTTAGAGTGTAGTCCTCATATTGTACTTCAGAAAACTCTAAATATGGAGCCGGCCGGAGTGGCCGAGCGGTTCTAGGCGCTACAGTCTGGAACCGCGCGACCGCTGCGGTCGCAGGTTCGAATCCTGCCTCGGGCATGGACGTGTGTGATGTCCTTAGGTTAGTTACAGGGTGTTTCAAAAATGACCGGTATATTTGAAACGGCAATAAAAACTAAACGAGCAGCGATAGAAATACACCGTTTGTTGCAATATGCTTGGGACAACAGTACATTTTCAGGCAGACAAACTTTCGAAATTACAGTAGTTACAATTTTCAACAACAGATGGCGCTGCAAGTGATGTGAAAGATATAGAAGACAACGCAGTCTGTGGGTGCGCCATTCTGTACGTCGTCTTTCTGCTGTAAGCGTGTGCTGTTCACAACGTGCAAGTGTGCTGTAGACAACATGGTTTATTCCTTAGAACAGAGGATTTTTCTGGTTTTGGAATTCCACCGCCTAGAACACAGTGTTGTTGCAACAAGACGAAGTTTTCAACGGAGGTTTAATGTAACCAAAGGACCGAAAAGCGATACAATAAAGGATCTGTTTGAAAAATTTCAACGGACTGGGAACGTGACGGATGAACGTGCTGGAAAGGTAGGGCGACCGCGTACGGCAACCAGAGAGGGCAACGCGCAGCTAGTGCAGCAGGTGATCCAACAGCGGCCTCGGGTTTCCGTTCGCCGTGTTGCAGCTGCGGTCCAAATGACGCCAACGTCCACGTATCGTCTCATGCGCCAGAGTTTACACCTCTATCCATACAAAATTCAAACGCGGCAACCCCTCAGCGCCGCTACCATTGCTGCACGAGAGACATTCGCTAACGATATAGTGCACAGGATTGATGATGGCGATATGCATGTGGGCAGCATTTGGTTTACTGACGAAGCTTATTTTTACCTGGACGGCTTCGTCAATAAACAGAACTGGCGCATATGGGGAACCGAAAAGCCCCATGTTGCAGTCCCATCGTCCCTGCATCCTCAAAAAGTACTGGTCTGGGCCGCCATTTCTTCCAAAGGAATCATTGGCCCATTTTTCAGATCCGAAACGATTACTGCATCACGCTATCTGGACATTCTTCGTGAATTTGTGGCGGTACAAACTGCCTTAGACGACTCTGCGAACACCTCGTGGTTTATGCAAGATGGTGCCCGGCCACATCGCACGGCCGACGTCTTTAATTTCCTGAATGAATATTTCGATGATCGTGTGATTGCTTTGGGCTATCCGAAACATACAGGAGGCGGCGTGGATTGGCCTCCGTATTCGCCAGACATGAACCCCTGTGACTTCTTTCTGTGGGGACACTTGAAAGACCAGGTGTACCGCCAGAATCCAGAAACAATAGAACAGCTGAAGCAGTACATCTCATCTGCATGTGAAGCCATCCCGCCAGATACGTTGTCGAAGGTTTCGGGTAATTTCATTCAGAGACTACGCCATATTATTGCTACGCATGGTGGATATGTGGAAAATATCGTACTATAGTGTTTCCCAGACCGCAGCGCCATCTGTTGTTGAAAATTGTAACTACTGTAATTTCGAAAGTTTGTCTGCCTGAAAATGTACTGTTGTCCCAAGCATATTGCAACAAACGGTGTATTTCTATCGCTGCTCGTTTAGTTTTTATTGCCGTTTCAAATATACCGGTCATTTTTGAAACACCCTGTAGGTTTAAGTAGTTGTAAGTTCTAGGGGACTGATGACCTCAGCAGTTAAGTCCCATAGTGCTCAGAGCCATTTGAACCATTCTAAATATGGAAGCCTATGAACACATATCACAGCATTTTGTACTGTGTACAGTAGTGAAAGAGTTCGAACATTGTTTATATGACCATTACAATGCACCCTGTCGGAGCAGTGTCTGTGAGGCATTCGTTCGGGGACGATAACATTCATAAAATGGACTGATCTGCCGAGAGTTCCGACCTAAAACCAACGAAACACCTCTGAAATGTCAGAATGACGATTTATCTCCAGACACCAGAGTCAAACTTTACTATCTCCTCGGGTTCCGGCTCTTGGGGATGAATGGGCTGCAGTTCTTCCATAGAGCAGAGTTCCAGAAGTCACTAATCGGTGTCCAGATGCTTTTGATTAGATAATGTAGGTAATTGTGGACTTTGGACGAATGTCTTATGATTTTTTTCCTTGTTGTGTAACAATGATGAAATCCTGTATCAAGAATATGCTCAGTAAGATCTTCTCGGCTTACAAGCTGCGTCATTTCGAATGAAACACTCGAACTTCCGATGGTTGCGCCCGCCATTGTCATCAGGAGTTGATATCAATGACTGCTGGGCCTGGCACGTTGTTCTGATTTATGTAGCTATGATGGCAGCATATGGAACTTTCCAGAGAGGGCGGGAATGGCGCATTCGCGGAAGGCAAGTTGAACTGTTCCTAGCGGCTCCGTCCCGCCGTGGCACCGAGTGACATCACATGCAGCGAGCGCCCAGCGCCACGTTTGGAACTGCCGCTCCTGCGTCCCTACCAGCGTCAAGCCTACGTCTTCGCTTTCGCTCAATGTACAAAGCTCATCCCCATGCCCTACTGATTGGGCCTCTGCTAAAATTATTGTTATTTATTTCAACTTCTGCCGCTTCTTTGACAACAGAATCCCAGTATGAAGCTGTTTTTTCCGAAACTCTCGTTTTCCTTTTTTTCCAAATTATATTTTATGCCCCTTTTCTAGGCAATGTTCATCCACGAGCAACTTCTCGCGTTGCCTTTGTTTGATATGTCGTGAATGCTCTGCACAACGCTTGGCAACAGTGCTAATGGTTTGACTATGTAAATACTATCACATTCAAACGCCCTACATGCCAGGAACTAGAAGACCTTCACGGGATAGGCAAAATAAAGTGAACACATGTACTTACTTGGGAATGGTTTATTAATGAGTTGGACCCCCATTTGTCCGTAATAGAGCTGCGAGTCGTCTTGGAATACTGGCATATGATTTTATAGTCTCAGTAGAATGTTACGCCATTCTTCGATCAGGAGCTCTTCTAGCTCCTGAAGTGACGAGGGAGGCGGAAATTACTCCTGACTCTGCGCCCCAATACCGCCCATAAGGGTTCGATAATGCACAAATCCAAGGACTGTACTGGCGAGGAAAGACGCTGCAGTTCAGTTGCGTGCTCCTCATAGCACGACTGTACTGTCTTAGCTGTGTGAATGCGTGCATTATCGTCATGAAATATGGCATAATTGGGAACTATATTTGAATCGTGGGGTGCACCGGATCACCTAAACTGTTCACATAATTGTTGGCTGTAGCACGGCCTTTGAGGGTAACCATGGGACCAGCACAATACCGTGATAAGGCTGTGCACGCCATCGCACTTCCATCTCCATGCTTAACCATTGGAATCAAGCAATCAGGATTGTAGGCTTCTTTTGGCGTTCTCCAGACGTAAATCCGCCCAGATGTTGGAAATAATGAAAACGTTGACTCGTTGCACCATACGACGTGCTGCCCCTGATCAGCCCTCCATGATTTATGCTCCTGACACAAAGTTTTACGCTTCTTTGCGTTGGTTGTCGTCGCTAATGGTTTCGTTATAGCAGCTCGTCCATGAATATTCGCTTTAGGCAGTTCCCGGCCGACAGTGTCGACAGATACGGGGTCTCGAAGATGGCTGTTGAGCTCTGAAGTCACTTCAGCGGCCGCAGTTTTTTGTTGTTTTGACGCAGTTCGTGTTAGCGCACTACGATCTGTGTCATTTAGTGTTGATTTGCGCCCACTATTACATTTGCATGATGATGTCTTTTCATGTTTTGTGTAGGCTGACATGACTGTTGAAACTGTTGCTCTTGAAATATTCAATAAATTGGCTGTGTTGGTTTCTAATGGTCCAGCTAATCAGGTCCCACAATCTGCCCTCCTTGGAACCCTGTTAGGTCTTCCTTTGCACGTCCACCTCGGCCTCTGAATGCAAATACTAATACTACTCGTAAACAACCTGCACTGATGCCTAGTCTGTACTGAACATGCACAACCCAGCACGATACGTGTCTTACGTGCGTTGTTGACCGTAAAACACAACCATCCCATTACTACCACTGTTTATGTATTTTGCCTATCGCTTTATACGAGGTGTGGCTAGAAAAAAACCGGACTTGTACTGGTGAAACAATAAAACGAATGCAATAAGGCTGAAAGTCGCGTGGCCTGTCACGTGACTCTCGCTCCGCCTACTGCTCGAGTTTCATCTGCCTCCTGCACTCAGTCTGCCCGTGGCGTCTGTTTTAAGTAGTTGACGTTTTGTCTGTGCGTCGGAAAATGTTGAGTGTATAGAAAGAACAGCGTGTTAACATCAAATTTTGTTTCAAACTAGGAAAATGTGCCAGTGAAACGTTTGTAATGTTACAACAAGTGTACAGCGATGATTGTTTATCGCGAACACAAGTGTTTGAGTGGTTTAAACGATTTAAAGATGGCCGCGAAGACACCAGTGATGACACTCGCACTGGCAGACCATTGTCAGCAAAAACTGATGCAAACATTGAAAAAATCGGTAAACTTGTTCGACACTTTCCTTGTCAACTCCTGTTAACTCAGACACTGCTCTGATTGTTAAACGGCGATCTTGTCGAACAAGTTTACCGATTTTTTCAATGTTTGCATCAGTTTTTGCTGACAATGGTCTGCCAGTGCGAGTGTCATCACTGGTGTCTTCGCGGCCATCTTTAAATCGTTTAAACCACTCAAACACTTGTGTTCACGATAAACAGTCATCGCCGTACACTTGTTGTAACATTACAAACGTTTCACTTGCAGATTTTCCTAGTTTGAAACAAAATTTGATGTTAACACGCTGTTCTTTCTGTACACTCAACATTTTCCGACGCACAGACAAAACGTCAACTACTTAAAACAGACGCCACGGGCAGACTGAGTGCAGGAGGCAGATGAAACTCGAGCAGTAGGCGGAGCGAGAGTCACGTGACAGGCCACGCGACTTTCAGCCTTATTGCATTCGTTTTATTGTTTCACCAGTACTAGTCCGGTTTTTTTCTAGCCACACCTCGTATTGTCTTTAACGGCGTGAAGATATATCTTGGAGACAGGCCGGAACATTGGTCTCTGTCCATGTCTCTTCAGGACACGGCCTATCTTGGTAGTAGTTGCACAGTATGGAAGGAATGCAGAACACCATGCCAGCCCTGACAGTCAATGATTTCAATGCCTGATGTCGTCGGCGGAGACAGCTAGCGAAAGCTCGAGTGTTGTATTCGAAATGACACGGCTCGTAAACCGAGAAGGTTTTATTGAAGCATGCTTCCGAGAAAGACTCAGAGTTAATGGGTATGTTTAACTTTTGTGGGCGGATGTAAGCTTGAGCTAGTGCGCTTGCTGTACCCTCATTAGTGGCGCATTAACAAGACCATTATTTATGTCTGCAGCGAGACTGAAGAACCAGCAGAGGGGGAAGACGCCAAGGGCAGGCTGGCGGGCGACCTGCTGGCGCTGCTGGCGTCTGGCGTGTGCAGCGACGTCACGCTGATGGTGGGCGGGGTCGCGCTGGCCGCTCACAGGGCGGTGTTGGCGGCTCGCAGCCCCGTCCTCGCCGAGAAGCTGACGGACCTCCCGGGCGGCATCCTGCACGTGGCCGGGGCGCCGGAACAGGAGGTGCGGCGGGCGCTGCGCTACATGTACAGCGACCAGCTGCCGCCCCCGGCGAGCATCACAGTCGAGCTCTTGGCACTCGCCGACGACTACGGGCTGCGTGTTCTGAAGGAGTACTGTGAAAAGCACTTGGCGGACGAAATCACTGTCGACAACGCAGTGTCCGTCGCCATCGTCGCCATGAAACACTCCTTCACCTCGTTAAAGGACGCCAGTCTCGATTTCATCGGGGACAACATCTTCGAGGTGATGGACACGGCCGGTTGGGCTACAGCGATACACAGTGAACCGGAGGCTCTCGTGGAAATAAGCAAAATCGTGTCAGCGGCACAAAGGTATGGCTATTTCCTTTTTGGGTGGTCGACCCTCTCTACATTATTTCAGCTACACAGAGGTTACAAAAGTGATGGGATAACGATATGCACATATACAGATGGGGGTAGTATTGCGTGTACACGGTATAAACGGGAAGTGTGCTGGTGGAGATGCCATTTGTACTCAAGTGATTCATGTGAAAGGCTGTCCGACACATATTTTCATCATTACTAACTTTACGACATGAGCGGCATAACTAAGTCTAGACAGGGTTCAAATGGTTCCAATGGCTCTGAGCACTATGGGACTTAACATCTGTGGTCATCAGTCCCCTAGAACTTAGAACTACTTAAACCTAACTAACCTAAGGACATCACACACATCCATGCCCGAGGCAGGATTCGAACCTGCGACCGTAGCAGTCGCGCGGTTCCAGACTGTGCGCCTAGAACCGCGAGACCACCGCGGCTGGCTCTAGATAGGGACTTACCATCTATTCCACAATGCCAGGTCTTGCAAGCGATGACATCTCGGTCGGCGAATGATTCGAGTCCAGGTAGAGAGCCATTCTCACATCGGACAATAGCTAGAGTAAACCATCCACTTCCAGTACTCCCTGTGCCAGCATCAAAACTGAAATTAACTCGACATCAACGGAAAAAAATCGGACCATTCAATATCACACTTTGTGCCGTTCCATTTGTGCCATTTTCGAAGCTTATTATGTGTTTGTAGACAGGCATGCGGTGGCGACGTTGACGATACACACGTCGACGAGGCATAGTGCTTCAATGCTGTTACAGATAGAGCTCACAGCGGAATGGTTCCGCTGGCGGGCACTGCCCGCTTATATACAGAGCAAGTGACCTTGGTTACGCAACGCACCGATAACGATATGCACGTATACAAATTGGGGGTAGTATCGGGTATACAAGGTATAAACGGGAAGTGCGCTGGTGGAGCTGCCATTTGTATTCAGGTGATTCATGTGAAAGGCTGTCCGACACGACTATGGCCGCACTACGGGAATTAACAAACTCTGGACGCGGAATGGTAGTTGGAACCTATACGCATTGGACATTCTATTCCGAAAATCGTTAGGGAATTCAATATTTCGAGATCCACAGTGCCAAGAGTGTGTGGAGAACACCACATTTCATACAACGCAATGCCTGATAGCCTTCACTTAAGCCGGCCGGTGTGGCCGTGCGGTTCTAGGCGCTTCAGTCTGCGTTACCGCTAAGGTCGCAGGTTCGAATCCTGCCTCGGGCATGGATGTGTGTGATGTCCTTAGGTTAGTTAGGTTTAAGTAGTTATAAGTTCTTGGGGGCTGATGACCACAGATGTTAAGTCCCATAGTGCTCAGAGCCATTTGAACCATTTGAACCTTCACTTAACGACCGAGAGCAGCGGCGTTGCCGTATGTTGTCAGTGCTAACAGACAAGCAACTCTGCGCGAAATGACCGTAGAAATCAATGTGACTCGTACGACGAACGTATTCGTTAGGACAGTGCGGCGAAATTGGGCGTTATTGGGCAATGGTAGCAGACGACCGACGAGAGTGCCTTCGCTAACAGCACATCATCGCCTGCGGTGCAGCTACTCGACCTGTGACCACACCGGTTGGACGTTCCAGTCGTCTAGCGTCCAACCGATGTGGTCACGGGTCGAGTAGCGGCACTTCAGGCGATGTCGTGCTGTTCTAATTAGATGAGACCAGATTTCAGTTGGCAAGAGCTGACGGTAGATGTACTAGCGTGGCACAGACCCCACGAAGCCAGGGGCCCAGGTTGTCAACAAGGCACTGTACAAGCTGGTGGTCGTTTCATAATGGTATGGTCTGTGTTTACATGGAATGGCCTGTTTCATTGACTGGAAATAGTTATGTTCGGCTACTGGGAGAATATTTTCACTCGTTTATGGATTTCATGTTCCGATAAATCACTGGGCCACAGTCGTTGGCGACTGGTTTGAAGAACATTCTGGACAATTCGAGCAAGTGATATGGCCACCTGATGGCCCAACATGAATCTCATCGAACATTTATGGGGGATAATCGAGAGGTCAGTTTTTGCACAAAGTCCTACACCGGCACCAATTTCGCAATTCTGTAGGGTTATAAAGGCAGCATGGCTCATTATTTCTGCATTGGTCTTTCATCGACGTCCAGTTGCTGCACTACGCCGACGAAAAGGAGGTACTACGTTAAATTAGGAGGTATCCCATGACTTTCGTCACGTCAGTGTAAACAAGCTGAATCTCAGAAAATTTCAGAGGTTTTCCACGGAATTCCTGTATATTTTAGTGTAAGGGATTGTGGTCTCAGGTAGCTCCTTACAGAGTGCGGGGCGTTTCAAAATGAATATACGAGTTTTAACTCTTTGTAGCACATATTACATTCACCTCACAATTATAAATAATACACCAAATGATAGCAAAATACAGTTTTTCTTACAATTATTCAGTGTGAACACC
Source organism: Schistocerca nitens (assembly GCF_023898315.1). NCBI lineage: Eukaryota > Metazoa > Arthropoda > Insecta > Orthoptera > Acrididae > Schistocerca > Schistocerca nitens. Next base: position 600,339,030 of record NC_064619.1, on the reverse strand, counting down.
ACACACACATCGAGTGGATAGGCGAGTTGTTCCGAAACCTTGATCAATGTGTCTGGCATAACCGTTGTAATAACACTGTTTCTAAAGTCGGGTAGATGAGCTGGTATCGGAGACACATACACATGATCGCGTCAGATCGTGTATGAACGTGGAGGTCATGCATAAAATGCTGTGTCAACCGGCCCCTTGCTCCCAATCCACCGACCGGATACGTCGTTTAACCAGTCGCTTACTGAGTTACGGCAGTGAGGCGGCGCACTAGCTTGCCCCCAAGTAAAGATGTGTTGTTCAGCTTCTTCCCATTCAGGCACGGGCCATATCTGTAGCACGTCAAGATAAGAAATATCAGTTACAGTTGATTCACCGAAAAAGAAAGGTCCATAAACTTTCCGCGGGTATATTTCTTGGGGCTAAGCGTGAAAGACTCGCACTCGTTCAACACGTTTTTCAGTCACTTTTCGTCATTCCATACTCTTCCCATTGCGCGTAGGTATACAAACAAAACTGTTTGAGTTGCTCTTTCATTTGGTGTATTATTTACAATTGTAAGTTGAACGTAATAAATGCTACAATGCCTTAAAACCGACATGTTCATTTTGAAGTACCCTGTATTTATGCAATTACGATTATTCATTTTGTCACGCCAATTCTTTTGTTTCTGTGCAAATATCTTCAGAAAAGCGAAAAAACCTGTAATAAACAATCACCAGGATGTACCACCCAAAGTACTGTGATGCAAAAATACTGTGATGCGTTTGCTGATCCTTCAGCGTAGGGTCCCTGCGTCGATCTTTCATTGCGTTCACTGAATCTATAGATGACATTCCTTATAAGTAATCCTATCCATGCTCTTGTGTATCACTGTGAACCTACAACACTCCCAGTGAAGCAAACCCAAGACAGAAGCGAACATTACTGAATGCAAGCCTGAGGACGTAGGTACTTAGCGCATAGCGTCGACATTTACACGGTTCTGCAGGTAATTTTATTACAGTAAGGATACAGATACAATTTGGAGTAAGAGATCAAACGAAATGCAATTCCTTTGCAGCGAGCCACGAAGACCACAGGTTCGTGGTATCAGAATACCCAGAAAATATCCCTGAACAACCTCCGGAAACCTATCGGTGGGGTTAAGGTTTTTCTTGTATATGGGTTGGACATAATGTTCACTAATGTATGGTAAAGTTAGAACACATGGGAGGAATGAATGTGAATAAATCCAAACTCTAAGACAGTGTTAAACAATGTACTATAATTTAAAATGGATTTAAAACAGTCCGGTTAAAGTATTCCGGCTTGACGCTGATTTTCTCAAAGAGAAATGTTCTGAGAACTTAATATACTATCAGCTACCTTTGCTGATTGGTGAGGATTGGCGAATAAGTGAGCTTTACAATACGCTGTCCACCTGCGTAAAAGAAAGTCATGCGTCAAGCTCATTGAGCGAAGAGTAGCGAAACGCAATGAATGAAAACTTTAATGCAATTGCTAACACAACAGCGTGTATCACCCCATTCTGCTGTCGTGACATACCGTAGCTAGGTCACCATAAGACACTGAACGATTTGAGGAGTCATCCTGATTCATCTTCACTAGGCTAGAACCCATTAAGATTGGATGGAGCAGGATCCAAGAGACGTAAATCTCTTTCAGTGGCATACCGTATGTGCTGAACACGACAGTTATTAGCTTAGCTATGCAGGACTATCCAAGCAACATGTAGTATTGCGCAAACCATTCTGGCCTGATAAGGAATTAATGGGACGAAGGAAGGATGGGGTTTAACTTCTCATCGACATCGACGCCATTAGAGATGGAGCACAAGCTCAGAGTATTTCAAGGTTGGGGTAAGCAACTGGCCATGCCCTTTCAAAAGAACCATTCCGGCATGGGATAGGACGGTACACTGCTTTGTTGATGGTGCAGGAGGCTTGTGTGATGCTGAAAGGGAGCACATGAATACACATGAATGTAGAGAAGTTCACCGGAATGTTCATAGTAAGACAATGGCAGACAGATTGTGAGCCTCATCCTCATCTACCACACATGAATACACTTACTACCTGCAGAAGAGTGCTGTGGTATCAAGCAATAACCATGAGTTTATGGGTTTTTTGAAATGCTCGTAGCCTGCCATCGGCGTGTACGAAGTCATACTGTGACTCTACAGTCTAGACCAGGGGTTCCCAAACTTTTCCCTTTTCACTTTGAGAATCCTTGTACTTTGATGGGATACCTTGTTTATTTTAAAGGTTGATAGAATTTTAAGATATGAGAAAAATAGTTTTATTCAGGTATTCCTTAAGTTTTAAATCTTAAGTAATAATTCAGAAATCACAGAAAATTAAAAGAAGAAAAAATGAAAAACTCCATGTTATCATAGTTTTTCACGGAGCACTTGTTCACCCGCAACGGAACTCCAGTATTCTGCGGAACACGGTTTGGGAAGCCCTGGTCTAGACGATAGTTTTCCATATGCATGCGGTGTTTACGTTCCCGCACCCGTAACAGATTTTGCACTGTGTGACGTGAGGTGAGGAATGGTAGATGCAGATTGTCGTGGGGCGGCTTCTGTAAACAACAGCAAGAGATAGTCCTTGGTAATGTAACTGGTTAGCGTTTGTTATTATTCAGAACTGTATCTGCATTAGGAAGGTAAATGAAAGACTTAAATTTTTTAGAATTGTTCAAGGAAATTCTGTGCACGCAAGTGCATTAGGTACTAAACCCTATTGCGACAGCGGTAGAGTATTAGTCCAGCATGTGGAGCCCTTCAGAAGTAGGCATGCGAGTAGAAACTGAACGATTTCATTGAAGCGCTTCTAGCCCTTACGAAAGTGTAACAGAAATGCTTGGGGAGCAGAAAAAGACGACGTTGTTTTTGTAGAACTTACCTGAGGATATCACGCCTAAGGACCGTGAGAATAAGATAAGAGAGGCATAAGACAGTAATACAGTGTGATTCAAAAAGGAATTGTCTTTTTTTATTACAGACATACTATAAAAGAAACACATTTCTCATGACACTGGGTAGAGGAATGGTGAAAGTCTTGACACTGTTGCTGTGTTTGTTTGTAGCTACATAGCGACAAAACCACAAGAGGAATGATTTTGTGTGCTGTAATTTGCAGAAAGCCGATCCCTTGTTCAAGTGGAACGTGTATTCCGGCGTCGATTCAGCAAGAAGCCGCCTCGGTAGAAGCAGATTTATGACTGTGTACAAAATTCTTGGAAGTTGGTGTAAAGGGAAGAGCACGGGTCAGGCACGGGCGTCTGATAAAAATGCCGATCGTACCCGAGCTGCGTTCACACGGAGCCCTCGGACGTCCATAAGACGTGCAGTCCACCAACTTCCTCAAACAACGGTGTGGCGTGTTCTGAAACGACGCCTGCATATGAAACCTTACAAGTTACACATACTGTAGCAATTGCGTCCAGACGGCCATAACAGAGGGCACGAATTTTGCTTCCCAATTCCCCAGTATGTGGCAGAGGACACTTTTTCCAAACGACTCATCTTTTCGGACGAATCGACGTTTTAACTGTAGGCTCAATTACTCTGACGTTACAGATGGCATAGGGCTGTGCATTGGCAGAGCTGTCATTTGAACTCCGGTGATTCACGTGAAAAGGTTTCCGACGTGATTATGGCGGGACGACGGGAATTAATAGATTTTGAACGCGTAACGGTTGCTGGAGATACTCCATTTCGTAAACCGTTAGGAAATTCTATATTCCGAGATCCACAGTGTCAAGAGTGTTCCGAGAGAAAAATGGTTCAAATGGCTTTGAGCACTATGGGACTTAACATCAGTGGTCATCAGTCCCCTAGAACTTAGAACTACAGGGTTATTACAAATGATTGAAGCGATTTCACAGCTCTACAATAACTTTATTATTTGAGATATTTTCACAATACTTTGCACACACATACAAAAACTCAAAAAGTTTTTTTAGGCATTCACAAATGTTCGATATGTGTCCCTTTAGTGATTCGGCAGACATCAAGCCGATAATCAAGTTCCTCCCACACTCGGCGCAGCATGTCCCCATCAATGAGTTCGAAAGCATCGTTGATGCGAGCTCGCAATTCTGGCACGTTTCTTGGTAGAGGAGGTTTAAACACTGAATCTTCCACATAACCTCACAAAAGAAATCGCATGGGGTTAAGTCGGGAGAGCGTGGAGGCCATGACATGAATTGCTGATCATGATCTCCACCACGACCGATCCATCGGTTTTCCAATCTCCTGTTTAAGTAATGCCGAACATCATGATGAAAGTGCGGTGGAGCACCATCCTGTTGAAAGATGAAGTCGGCGCTGTCGGTCTCCAGTTCATGAGCCAATTTTCCAGCATGTCCAGATACACGTGTCCTGTAATGTTTTTTTCGCAGAAGAAAAAGGGGCCGTAAACTTTAAACCGTGAGATTGCACAAAACACGTAAACTTTTGGTGAATTGCGAATTTGCTGCACGAATGCGTGAGGATTCTCTACCGCCCAGATTCGCACATTGTGTCTGTTCACTTCACCATTAAGAAAAAATGTTGCTTCATCACTGAAAACAAGTTTCGCACTGAACGCATTCTCTTCCATGAGCTGTTGCAACCGCGCCGAAAATTCAAAGCGTTTGACTTTGTCATCGGGTGTCAGGGCTGGTAGCAATTGTAAACGGTAAGGCTTCTGCTTTAGCCTTTTCCGTAAGATTTTCCAAACTGTCGGCTGTGGTACGTTTAGCTCCCTGCTTGCTTTATTCGTCGACTTCCGCGGGCTACGCGTGAAACTTGCCCGCACGCGTTCAACCGTTTCTTCGCTCACTGCAGGCCGACCCGTTGATTTCTCCTTACAGAGGCGTCCAGAAGCTTTAAACTGCGCATACCATCGCCGAGTTGGTGGATCTTTGTTGAACTTCGTCCTGAAGTGTCGTTGCATTGTTATGACTGACTGATGTGAGTGCATTTCAAGCACGACATACGCTTTCTCGGCTCCTGTCGCCATTCTGTCTCACTGCGCTCTCGAGCGCTCTGGCGGCAGAAACCTGAAGTGCGGCTTCAGCCGAACAAAACTTTATGAGTTTTTCTACATATCTGTAGTGTGTCGTGACCATATGTCAATGAATGGAGCTACAGTGAATTTATGAAATCGCTTCAATCATTTGTAATAGCCCTGTACGTAAACCTAACTAACCTAAGGACATCACCCATGCCCGAGGCAGGATTAGAACCTGCGACCGTAGCAGTCGACTGAGCGCCTAGAACCGCGAGACCACCGCGGCCGGCTGTTCCGAGAATAAGCCAGGCGTTACCTCTCACCATGGACAACGCAATGCCTACGACCTTCATTTAACGACCGAGAGCATCAGCATTTGCATAGAGTTGACAGTGCTGACAGAAAAGCAACACGGAGTGAAATAACTGGAGAAATCGATGTGGGACGCACGACGAACGTGTCCGTTAGGACAATTTGGCGAACTTTGCCTTTAATGGGCTATCGCAGCAGACGACCGACGCGGGTGGCTTTGCTAACTTCACGACATCGCCTGCAGTGCTCCCCTGGGCTCGTGACCATTTCGGTTGGAGCCTAGACGCCTGGAAAAACGTGGCCTGGTCAGATGAGTCCTCATTATAGGTGGTGAGAGCTGATGGTAGCGTTGGAGTGTGGCACCCCAAGACGCCATTGACCAAGTTGTCAAGAAGGCGCTGTGCGAGTTGGTGGTGACTCCATAATGGCGTGGGCCGTTTTTACTTGGAATGGACTGGGTCCTCTGGCCCGACTGAAGCGATCATTGACTGGAAATGGTTATGTTCGGCTACTTGGAGACCATTTGCATATATTCATAGACTTCATGTTCCCAAACAACGACTGAATGTTTGTGGATGACAGTGCGCCATGTTACCGGCCCACAGTTGTTGGCCATTGGTGTGATGAACATTCTGGACAGTTCGAGTGAATGATCAGGCCACGTAGATCGCCCTACATGAATCCGATCGAAATTTTACAGGACGTAGTCGAGGGGTCAGTTGACGGAGAAATTCCTGCACCGGCAACAGTTTCGCACATATGGACGGCTGTAGAGGCTGTATGGGCCAATATTACTGCAAATAACTTCCAACGTGTTGTTAAGTGCATGCCACGTCGAGTTGATTCACTACGCCGGGCAAAAGGAGATCCGACACTATAATTAGGACATATCCTATGACTTTTGTCATGTCAGTATCAACCGCCATAAAGTAAGAATCTGCGGGTCACAAAATCATGGCATCATCGTCGAACATTTAAAAGATTCACCGAAACAGAATGTCATTTGTGCCGTTTCAGTTCAAGAAGTTTATGGAGCTTTCTTTTTTGCGGACGAATCTGTGACAGCAATGTTACACTTGGACATGCTGCAAATGTGGCTGTTTCTTCAATTTCACGGAGATTCCAATGATTTCATTTTTATGCATCACGGCGCCCTGTGTCACTTTCTCCTTGAGGTTATCTTAACAACCCCCCTTCACAACATTAGATTGAAAGAAGTGAACTATAAGATCTTGTTCATTACCCTTGGCTTCCCAGGTCACCAGACGTCACACTACAGATTTTTTTTAAATTTCTGTCAGGGGCACATGAAAAACAGAGTCTTTGTCCCACATATGGCAGCTACGCTTGCAGAGCTGAGAAACAGAGTTGCTGAAATTGTCGATTCAATAAACAGGGACCTGTTGATTTGTGTTTGGAATGAAATGGACCACTGTTCGACGTTTTTCGAGCAAAGCGTAGTGCTCATGTAGAGTCTGTGGTACAGTGGCTGTGCGAAAATGAAACTTTGAACATTCCTCCAACCAATGACATGCGATGTGTGTTTTATCTCTCAGTTTGTCTCAAATCTTTCTTTCCTTTTGAATCGCCCTCTATTTCGCTCGCTCAATACGAAAATAGAGTGGAACACAAAATCATTAATACTACTGCCGCGCATTGTGTAGCCAATTGTAGAGTATATGAGCTCACCAGAAAATCTATTAGTGTCCTCGTCAAAAGAGAACACTGGTCGCTTTGGAGTGCTACAGATGACCAATCCCTCTGAAGTGGTGCTCATATGCCAGTCATTTGAACGGAATCAGTGCAGTAAAAATAACGATGTGGAAACGTGATACAACGTTGGAATGGAGCTATCATGTTTGGACGTACCCAGGCCCAAATCTTGAAAGAAATTTCTCGATTTGTTGGTGTAGGAATGCGGACTGTCCAACGTGACTACAGGGAATGGTGTACCACTTGCAGGTGCGTAATGCGGTTTAACAGCAGAGTTCGTTAAAGGAAGCTGACAGGGACTTGTGACGGGTGTCACGCTTTGTCGATGATATCTGTTTCAAAGTCGACAGTAATGGATGGTTCTCATTGAGGCGACGTGATACGTGATAGGGTACATGCTGCGACTCGCGGTACGATACAGAACCAGCCCACGTTTGTGGAGCATTTACCGATGTATATGAAGTGATATAACAGGCCCACACTGGCATGACTGTGATACATTAGCAACGTAATTATCTGTCCTATCGCACAGCACAACACGAAACTGTATCATATGATACGTGAGGAGGGAAACTGCAAGTCGTCTGATGCATCTCAAAATTAATTTTATGCAGAAGTAATGCTACGAGGGTAATCCCAAAAGTAAGGTCTCCTATTTTTTTATAAGTACATAGATCTGTTTATTTCTGCAATGGTTTACATCAGTTTACAGCTTGAACATTTAGCTATTTTTCGACATAATCACCATTTCTGTCGATGCATTTTTGTAGACGCTGTGGTAGTTTTTGTATGCCCATGTCATACCAGCTCGCCGCCAGCTCAGCGGCTTTGGCTAAGAAGGATGCCGCCACTGGGGCGATTGTTGCTTGGTCTTATGTGTAAAGTGGTATGGCCAGGATTCGTCACCCGTGACAATTGAGCCCAGAAAGTTGTCCTGTTCGGCTGCAAGGCGGTGAAGAAATGCGCAGGAAGCATCAACTCGATGCCGCATGTGGTCCTCAGTCAGCATGCGTGGCACCCATCTTACGCACACCTTCCGGTAGTTCAATATTTCCGCTAAAATTCTGTGAGCGGTGCTTCGGGAAACCTCAGGAACCAAAGTGCAGAAATAATCCAGGGTGATCCGTCGATCTTCACGCATACTTTGTTCAACCTTCAACACTGTCTCCTCAGAAATTGATGGTCTCCCGCTCCTTTGTTCGTCGTGAATTTCGGTCCGACCAGCTGCATACTCTCTACACCACTGACAAACATTTTTGACATGCATGCACGACTCACCATACACTTCCGTCAATTGGCGATGCATTTCAATCGGCGCAGTGCCCTTTGCGTTCAAAAACCGAATAACTGCGCGCAATTCGCACTTGGCGGTAACATCCAACGGGAGCTCCATTCTCAACGGCTACCAAGCCAAGACTGAGCGCCTCAGCGCGGCGTGCGCATGTTTACACACAGCGCGTGAAGCACTCTTCATAACAGTGTGACCAACTGCCACACAAACAGAGTTCTGTACTTGTAAAAAAATAGGAGACCTTACTTTTGGGATTACCCTCGTACATCCATATATTTATTTTGCTTCTCAGTAATACTTCTAATTTTCATATGCAAAATTGAACTCACTCTTTTGGGGTCATTGCATGATCTCCACTATGCAAACTTTCTCATTTGATTTCAAGGAAATCTAGGAAGAGAAAAATAAGCTGAAGATGTGAAGTTTTTATTGGGGAGGGCATTGGACTTGGGTAGTCCTCTCAGCAGTATTAGCTATAGGGTTGTGTTGGTGTAATGGCTAGCATTCCTGGCTAGTAAGCAAGAAGACCCTAGTTAAAGTCCTGGCTGTGGCCCAAATTTTAATTGATCATAATCGTAGATTAAGATGAGACTCAAATGTCTTGAGGAAAATTTAATTATAAGATCTGTAGATCAAGGAAACTAATCAGTAAATGAGTTTTTCGTATTTTCACAGCTTGATAACGAACTAGTTTCCGCTATTGCCCATTGTTATTGTGCTGTTTCAAAATTAAGCCAAACACAGCACATACTTTTAAAAGCTTGCAGTAAAAAATGTAGTCGCTGGTCAGTTTACGTTTTGGTGCATTTTAGGTCATACAGTGTTACCCACAAAATGTACCTAACATATCGAAATTGTTTTCAAGGCTGGAAGGAGAGCCATACCTCTTTCCAGTCTCGAGTAAATACGTGATGTATTCGGAAGTTGTCCTCGACGATGCTGGCAGCAAAACACTGCATGCGAGCTATTGTTGCCTGCTATGTCTTGTTGCTTGTTGTATCGCTCTTGTGGAAACGCGAGTGTCGCACAGATAGCCACTGCATCGCATTGCATATTGTGTCGCCGCATGCACGCTGGTCTGAACCCGTTTCCAAATGAACATTGCAAAGGGAAATGTAAGCTATGGACATTTGGGGCCTGGTACCCCAAGGAAGATCTTTATTTATAGCACCACATAAAAATGAATGTCTTTGATGGGCTACTGGCGTTGACGGGTGTGTCGCGATTTTGTCCCTTTCCAAATGATGCAGGGCGTCGAAATACACGTACAGCCAGGTGAGACTTTTAAACTGTGGGGTGTGTGTGTGTGGGGGGGGGGGGCTTCTAGATCAGGGTGGAGGTGATTCTGTGGCATTCCTGGTCTGTTTTTCGTACCACAAGTTGGGTCCATTCAGGTTAATGTTAACTTGAATCAGGATGCTTATTTCAATGTTCCCGCTGACCAAGTGTTGCACATTCTTCTGCATCTTTAATATAAGTATGCTGTGAACACTCCAATCTTCCATGACGACCGCAGCAATGTTCATAGGTCTGCTCGCCTGCATTTCTGGTTTGAGGAGCATTCAGGAAACCTATCACACTTCGAACTACCCGCTAAATCATTCCGTCGTGACCCTACATAAAAATGTCTGGGATTACTTAGAACTGTGAGTGAAACCTCACATCATTTTCTGAACTTCCTCCAGCTTGAGAGCAGAAGAAAGAGATAGGAAAATAAGTAGCTTATCTTGAAAATTCAGGCACATGTAGTTCTGTATGTAACAGTCCATTGCTGTAACCAGGAAACTGGAGTATGATAAAAAAATAATAAAAAGTAACCACATTCGCCACAGTTGGTTGTTCTACGAGATGTTATCAGCACTGAGTAGCTCTTCAGCTGAAGAACATTTTCTACTTTTTTCCTTGGTGAAGTGGTGCCACTCGGTAATAGTGTGATGTTTCCTGGGGGTCAGCAATTGTATGTTCGGTGCGCTAGTGTAGATGGAAACGCTATGTTACAATCCGTTCCGTGTTAGTCGATGGTGACCACTACTATCAACGCAGTTACCGGAGCCAATGTCTTTCGGCTGCGTGTGATTCATCCATATCAAGGTACTATAGGTATGTCATTCACTCAGTTGCTTGTGAAACACCCTATGCCTAAATCACGTTGGAGACAGAATCTCACATTGGCATTGCGCCGCTGTTTTGCCGCTTGCCTGTTTTGGACTGGACTATCACGCCGATGGTCAGTTCAAGGTCTGACGTAAAATGAATGACGTGATTCGCTGAACTATTCCGTATCTATAGTGTCGGGAACAATCTCCCATACACAGCTGTTGCGTCTAATTTAGCTGCGTGGGGGTGTGTATGTCTTCATCTTCAACGGGTGGAATGCCAGTATGTGAGTGAATTCGAACAATATATCATACAATGACGTTACAGCACGGATCTAAATGGTCCTGTTACAACGCTGCATATGCGAAATCAGTGGACAAGCATTCTGTCACTGATTAGTGGGTACCAAAGTTGCGGTGCAACTGTATTATCTAATAATCATGGGGACTAGAATGCGGTTGTAGGGTAAGAAGTAGAAGAAAGGGTTACGGGAGGCTTGCTAGTGAGAGGAGAAAGACTAAAGATTTGAGATTACGTTTTCAGGCAGAGATGGCGAAATCAGGTATTGGATTGTAAAGTATACCCATGAACAGATCGCAATTTAATGATGACGAAGAGTGGGCTTAAGTTTAAGACACTAGTCATTGCGCAAAGAAATAATATGTAGAAGCACTAAGGAATGGAGAGGTACACTTAAAGTTAGGGGCTATAGATACTGCGATAATGAAAAGCTCAGTAGGCGGTAAATTTTAAGATGAATGGACATCTCTAAAAAGGACAGACACAGAAGTTGAAAACAAAAACGTAGGTACTAGGATAACGGAAGAAATTCTTAAGTTGATCGACGGAAGAAAGATGTACATAAATGTTCAGGGAAATTCAGGAATGCAGAAATACAAGTCACTTAGGAATGTAATATTTAGAAAGTGTAGGAAAGCTAAGGGGAAATGGCTACATGAAAAATATGAAGAATTAAAAAAAAAAAAAAAAGATTATCGGAAGGACTGACTCAGCATCAGAAAAGTAAAAGCAGCCTTCGGTATAATTAAAAACTAGGACGACAACATTGCAATGGGAATTCCACTGTTAAATGCAGGGGAGAGAGGTAACAGGTGGAAGGAGTACACTGAAGGCGCCTGTGAGGGGCAAAACTTGTCTGATGGCATGATAGAATAAGAAACAGCAGTCGATAGGGAAAAGAAGGGGGTCCAATACTAGAATCAGAAGTTAAAAGAGCTTTTGAAGGCTTAAGATCAAATAAGGCAGAAGGGATAGATAACATTCCATCGGAATTCCCAAAAATCATTGAGGGAAGTGGTAACAGAACGACTATTCATGTTGGTGTGTGGAATGTATAAGACTGGCGACATACCATCAGACTTTCGGAAAAAATCTTCTGCACAGTTCCGAAGACTGCAGGAGCTGACAAGTGAGAAAATTATTGCACAATCAACCAAACAGCTCATGTATCTAATTTGCTGACAAGAATAATATACTGAAGATTGGGAAAGAAAACTGGGGATCTGTTAGATGGCGATCAGTTTAGGTTTAGAAAAGGTAAAGGCGCCAGAGAGGCAGTTCTGACATAGCGGTTGTTAATGGAAACAAGACAGAAGAAAAATCGTCATGTTCATTGGATTTGTCGACGTGGAAAATGCGTTTGACAATATAAAATGGTGCAAGATATTCGAAATTCTGAGAAAAATAGGGGTAACTTACAGGGAAAGATGGGTGATATGCAATATGTACAAGAACAAAGAGGGAACAATAAGAACGGAAGACCAAGAGCCAAGTCCTTAGATTAAAAAGAGTGTAAGACAGGGGTGTAGTCTTTTGCCCCTACTGTTCAATCTATGCATAGAAGAAGCAATGACACATATAAAAGAAAAGTTCAAGACGAATTAAAATTAAAGATGAAAGGATAGCGATGATAAGATTTGCTAATGATATTGCTGTCCTCAGTGAAAGTGAAGAAGAGTTAGAGGATCTGCTGAAGGGAATGAACGGTCTGATGAGTACAGAATATGGTTGAGAGTAAATCGAAGAAGGACGAAAGTAATGAGAATCAGTAGAAATGAAAATAGCAAGAAAGTTAACATCAGAATTTCTGATCCGATGTAGATGAAGTTAAGGAATTCTTTTACTTAGTAAAATAACCTGTGATGGAGACACCAAGGAGGACATAAAAAGCAGACTAGCAGTGGAAAAACGGCATTTCTGTCCAAGAGGCGTCTGATACTGTCAAACATAGGACTTAATTTGAGGAAGAAATTGCTGAGATTGTACGGTTGGAACAGAGCATTTTATGATAATGAAATATGGACTGTGGGAAACAGGAACACGAGACAATCGAAGCTTTTGTGATTTGGTGCTACACAAAAATATTGAAAATTAGGCGCTGATTAGGTAAGGAATAAGGAGGTTCTCAGCAGAATCGACGAGGAAAGGAATATATGTAAAACACCGACAAGAAGAAGGTACAGGATGATAGGACATCCGTTAAGATATCAAGAATTAACTTCCATGGTACTAGTGGGAGCTGTAAAGAGTAAAAACTGTAAAGAAAGATACCGATTGGGACACATCCAGCAAATAATTGAGAACATAGCTTGCAAGTTCAACTGTGAGATAAAACAGGAGGCACAGGAGAGTAATTCGTGGTGGGTCGCATCACACCAGTCAGAAGACAAACTAAACTACTTCTGAAATGCCTCGAAGGCCCAATGGCACCACCAGACCTCCGTGTCATCCTCAGTCATTATGCATCACTGGATGTGGACATGGAGGGGCATGTGGTTAGCACACTGCTCTCCTGGCCATAGTCAGTTTATGTGACCAGAGCCACGGCTTTTGAGTCAGGTAGCCCCTCAATTATCCTCACAAGGGCTGAATGTACCCCATTTGCCAACAGTACTTGGTAGACTCGAATAGTCACCCATCGAAGTGCTACGCAAGTCAAACAGTGCTCAACGTCAGTGATCTGACTGAAACCAGTGTTACTACTGCGGCAAGGCCGTTGGTTGTCAGATGACTGATGACAAAAAAAAAGGACTGCCATCTTGCCCACGTGACTGTAGGCTTGTCACAAGTTTTTGAGCCTCAGCTTTCGTATAAATTCACATTTGTACTCTATAGGCTACTTTATGTTGGGTGCAGAGGGTGCCTTACTTACCACTGATGTTTCGTTCGTTTCTTGTTCTTCTCAGGAGCAGTGCATGGGGAGTTGGACACCTTTCATTTTCCTTTTGAGTTCTTGTGGTGTTACTTCCATAGAAGCTTTCATACACTAAAACGTACACTGACGGACCAAAACATTATGACCATCTACTTAATAGCTTGTTGGGATATATTTGGGACGCAATACATCATCCATTCTGCGTATCTTCTGTTCTACAGTTTGTTGGTAAGTTTGTAGAGGTATGTGGCAGCGGATGTCTAACCACAAGTCATATAATTCCTTTCAATAACGGGCCGATGATTTGTGTATGTGGTGATGGCGCCTTACAGCGATCCAAATGGGTTCCATAGTACTCACATCAGGCAAATTTGATGGCTTACTTATCAACATGAGTTCACTGTCATGCTCCTCAAGCCACTGTAGCGTTATTCTGGCTTTGAGACACGGGCAATTATAGTGTTAAAAGACATCGCCGTCGGGGGAAACAGCAAGGATGAAGGTCTGCAGGTGTCAGCTTGTCTTTGATTACAACCACAGGCCCCAAGAAAACGCAGGAGAATGTCTGTCATTGCATAATACTGTTCCCCTGAGCCTGTATCCATGGTGTGGTGCACGTTACGAGTCTCATTCACCTCGAAGACGGCGTTTATGGAGATAACCATCTACCTGGTGTAACAAGAAACATGATTCATCTGCCCATGTGACAAGTATCCATTAATTCGTGGTGCAATCCCACTGATCCCGTGCCCACTGCAACTCTAACTGACACTGTCGTTGGGTCAATTTGAAACATGTAGGGGTCGTCTTCTGTGGAGACCAATGTTCTAAAATGTGCTCTGAATGGTGTGCTCCAAAACGCTTGTGCCTGCTCCAACATAGTGCTTTTTCGCCAGAGATGCCAGAAATTGCCACCTATCCTACGTTAAAGCACAGGCAATCCTCCAAACTTCACGTTCTGTGTAGAGTTGCGGACCTCCAACCATTTAGCGCCCCCATGTTAATTTCACTACCCTTGTACCATTTCCATAGATGCTCACGACAGTAGCAATTCCAGATTCGACCAGATTCACCGTTTTCAAGATACTCGTTTGCGGCCCATGTCGTCGATAGAATGATAGCCCCATCTGTCTCTGCTCTGGTCATATACTTTCTTGCCCTCGTACATTTCCCGAACGCCATCAGGCGACATTTAGCCTCACGGTGGACAGTGTTCATAATGTTTTGGCTTATCAGTGTATTTCTTTAGAAGTAAAATACCATGTTCCACAGATCTAGTTTCAAAATGTTACAATAAAAAGGAATATTTTCATGAAAATTTCCTCTGCTGTTACACCTCCTTCAGGATTGAATTTCATAATAACACTGAAACATGTATGTTTTAAATTTCTAACTGAAAAATCAAACACAAATTTTCAGATATTTAGTTACAAATATGTGTTCATAATGAAATATATCCATAAAAACTATCATCAACTATTTACCCGCATTAGGGATTGAATTTCCAAAAACGTTGAATCATGTAATTTTTTTTCTATCTGAGAAGCCACACACAGATTTTCTTGGATTTAGCTTTAAAAATATTTTGATAATTAAATAATTGCATACATTTTTTATCCCATATTTCATCCCCTTATGGGATGAACTTCGAAAAACACTGAAATATGTTTTTCTTTTTGTTTTTTTTTCTTTCAAGCAAGAGGTCAGATATCAGTTATCACAGATGTGGCTTTAAAAATGCTTCAGTATTTAACAACAATTTATTTACAAAAAGTCGCCCAATACTTTATCCTCGTAGAGATTGAATTTCCAAAAATGTTGAGTCACATATTTCTTTATTTCTGACCAAGAAACCAAATACCAGCTTTTGTAGTTCTTGTTTGAAAACTGTCTAAATAGTGACATATTTTGAAAATACCTTTGTCCCCTACTTCACCCCCTTATGAGTGGAATTTCGAACAGTTCCTTACTACCTGCTTACAGTAAAAGGTAAATAATCTCTCCAAAATATAAATTTCTGTTCTTAGTGGTTTGGGCTAAATAATCTCTCCAAAATATAAATATCTATTCTTAGTGGTTTGGACTGGGCAATGATGAGCCAGTAAATCAGTCAGGTCTTCTATCACCCCGTTTGAGGTTGAATATGCAAATAAACTGAAACGCAATTTTTTATTTGTAAATGAGAAGTCAAATCAGACTCAAATATGCTTTCAGAATGGCTTTAAATATGCTTTCATAATGAAATATTTTCATAAAAGTTTTCATCACCTATTTCACTTCTGTAGAGGTTATATATAACTGAGAAGTTAATTACCAGTTTTCACAGACGTAACTTCGGAATGCTTCAATAGTTCTTTAGTAATGATGTGCTCTTAAACAAAATTTCTCACTATATCACCGCCAAGGGCCTAAATTTTCAAAAATGCTAAACACATATTTCTTTATTTCTGACCTAGAATCAAAATACTAATATTTAAAGTTGTAGCTTCTAAATTTCCTTAATATTAACACATTTTCAAAAAACTGCTGCCCTTATTTCATTCCCTTAAGGATAAAATTTCAAGAAATCTCTTCTTGAACAGGTCTGCAGTATAAGATCAACACTCTCCAATGACGAATATCTATCCTTAGCTGTTTGGTCTGGGAGTCAGTCAATCAGTCAGGATCTTGTCTTTTATATAATCATAGAGTTGATGATAATAACAATAATTATTATTTCTCATTATGTAAATATAGATTGCACATTTACAACTAAGTACTCAATTAATACATGTAATGAATCAAGGTACATACCAAAAAATTACTGTTAAACTGTAAAAAATTAAGCCACATAAGGAAAGAGGAGTAGAAAAAGGTATATGTAAGTGTAGCAAATTTTGTTTATCAAAAATGTCATAAAATGTATTTGTCAATTTCTTTTTATTCAAAAGAGAGGAATGAAACACACACACACACACACATACACACACACACACACACACAAAATTAAAATGTGAAATGTAACTAATTACCTTAATAATGGAGAATGAGAACCTTTTAAGTAACAATGAAGTTAAGTTACAATTATTTTAACTGCTTCACACAATATATCAACATTATATAGGTCAAATAGCTATCAGGAAAGAAGGCTTCTGTCATCTGTTGATACTTGTATACCTGAAAATTATAAATTTGAAGTAAGTATAATTTTGTAATTTTTTTGCATTTATAGTCTATGAGCAATCACAATATAATTGGGAATATATGGCATAATATTTCAAAGCCACATTTTTAATTCTCAGTGCTTCCTTTTAAATGCCCTGTTATACCAAAAACAGTAGGCCTTGTAAGGTAATAAACACCCATATTGATGTCTTCATTAAGTTATTTAATCCATTTGAAGTTGCACAATATGTTTGCATATTTCTCAACCTCAGTGTTATAAATTCCTTCCCTTTTAAGTGTCCATTTAATAAAAACAAAGAGAATGTACTGTATACACAATTTTACAAGTTGCAAAAGTAGTTACACCAAATTTGATTCAAGTCCAAAACTAGATTTGTTTGCAAATCATACAAGCAAAATACACACCAAATGGGTCACAGATTTTGCTCATCTTTTGTAAAATCATAATACACACTTATAAGTACCAAATACTGATTACTTACAATGCTCCTCTCAAGCTTCTACAGGAAATTACAGAATTTTACTATCCAACACCATACAAGAGTACCAGCTGTCCAGCAGCATATCAGTGTAATCATTTTTCTTCTAATATTCCACAGAACACTTGCTTCACTAAAACAAATCATATTTCTTCAGAATAGTAGATAATGATGTTGATAATCACCACAGATGTACTGCAATGTTTATCATCATTATGATTTATAAATCAATATTACTCTATGACATATTTATGCAACTTAACAAACTTTGAAAACTATTAAAAAGTGATGTTACATCAGTTTAGGTACTTCATTGATAGCTTTAGAACAAAACTCCAAACATTTCAAGGAGTAAAGAATATTTCATTTCTTATGCAATGCTTCATTGTTTGATGTTTGATATATAAAAAGAAGCTTATGAAGAAATATTAAAAAGCTAACTTCTGTGAATAATTTTCTTAATAGTACAAAGCCCAAAAAACTTCACTAATAGACCATCTACATGGTTCTCTTATATTTTAACCTCAACATCACACAATCATTTTGACCATAAATAATGTGTGATAATGAATGGCCTAATCATTATTAATACTAATATTAATATTTTGTGATCCTTGCTGTTAGCATTTGATTTTTTTCAAGTTTATTCTGCATTATTAAAGTATGTTTGCTTGAGGACCTGAAAGAAATATTGCACAAAAGCATCTCATCAGGTAATGAAACTACAAGGTAGCCTTCAACATTGGTCTTAATAAATAAATTTGCAAAAAATATATCACATGTATTGTCAGTCATCATGCCATATCACAATATTTTTAAAGCATGCAAGTTGCTGTACTGCAAAACTTTATTGCTAGAAATAGTAGCAAGAAAGCAAATATTTACATTGCAAACATTTCTCCAGGTCGCTTTGGTTGATTAATTACCATGCAGTGCATCAAAATCAATTTATGATGAGTTAATGATAACTCAAATAGGTAGTGATTCCATTTGAGTGACCTTAAGCCGAATCATAATTTAAAAAAAATATGGCACTACCTTTATTTCCATAAGACAGTGTGCCTAATCCTTGAAAACATAACACAGCAGGGATTCAATTGATACTGTCATCTATAATTATCAAATACCGTTATAAGTGAAGGGTCAAAAAGTACAAACTCTTGACACAGGAAACAAGACCAATGAGCATTTACAAAAGTGTAAACAGAGTTCAACCCTATCAGAGATTTCTCCTGTTCATATGTACTGTATGCAAATGGTTGTAGCCAGTTTTTGTTTTCCATTAGCAACTTGGGTCCAAAATCTTCCAGAAATTACAGAGGTTAAGTGATAAATAATTGCATGAGAGGGGACATAAATTGATAATGTACATGTCACAAGCTAGTGACTACAGCTACTGCTGTGCTGGATGACATACAGTACATGGCAATATCAGTGAAAGACATTGAAGATTGTGTCTAAGAAACATAGTACAAATGAAAGCAATCTTTGATTCTTGTTAAATTATCATTCCTCTCATTTACATGCTATATTATATGAAGTCAGTACTGAGTTTACAAGTAGTATGGGCATAATCAGACATCATGTCATGATGAAATAATGTTTCAATACATGATATTGAGGGAATCAAAAGCTGATATGATTATTCTGTATCACATTGTAGATAATATCTAAAACATGTATGTTTGAATCATAAAATAAAGGAGGAAACAGTAATTTTTTTCCAGATTAGAGCTGGAGTAGTATACATAATATCTAAAACGTGTATGTTTGACTCATAAAATAAAGAAGGAAAACATTTTTTCCAGATTACAGCTGGAAAGTTGTGGAGAAGATAGTAGTGAAGACTGAGATACAAAGGGTAAGTTTTGGTAAAATCATATTGTTTAACTAACGCAATAATAAACATTATTCTGCAAATAGAAACTCGTATGTGATGTATACGTCGTTTTTCAGAAGTATGGCGTTTTGCTGGTAGGTGCACTCTACAGCTAGGGCCAGTATCAACCCAGAATGGGCAGCTTCAACAAACAGAAGTAGTCCAAGGGGATAGCCATCAGGCTGATGCATCAGGACATGCAGAAAGTCTTTGGAATCACCTGGCAGAGGACAGATGAAGATCACACTAGCTGGGAAAAACTGATGAAAATGTACCTCGACATGTGATCTGAAGAGACCTCATCATTTTTTAGGAGAAATGGCTGCTGATCATTATGAGAAATCGTCATTATCAATGTGACATCCATTGTTGAGTGAAGGACTCTACCTGAGTTACCTATGTTTTCCGATTTTCAGCTGTATGTTTCCATTAGATCATTGCCTGGGTCTTTTGATGTCTTTTGGAATAAATATAATTTCCTTGTTTTATCTGCCATCCATCACACATATTCGATTGTTAGTAGTAAAAATTCAATTTATTGAACCAAAAGTACGTTACTGTTCATTTACTTTCTGCATAGCTTGTCACTGCCTTCAACTGAGATAAAAACAAAAACTTATCAACTGATTGAATGAAATCATTTTTTATTATTATTATTCGTTACAGTCAACTTTGGACTACGCTAAGCATCAGTCATTTCTTGTGCTTTTTCTTGCGTTCTTCCCAGTACTTCTTCATTTTTTCTGAGTGGGCTTCTTTACGTTCTTGCGACCAGGTTGTTCCCGTCTTCTTTGGTTGCGTTCGGTCTTTGAATCCCTGTATTTTGTTGATGGCATTCCTATATTCCATTCTGTTGTAAACTGTCTCTGGTATAATGTTCATTTCTGCAATGTCTTCTTTTACTTCTTTCAGCCAGTTAATTTGTGTCTTTCTGCTTTCCATGTATTCCAGGATTTTCTTTGCCGTTCTTTCTGGTGCCATTCTTTTGACATGCCCATAGAAACTCAGTCTTCTCCTTTTAAAGGATGTTGTCAGTTTTTCAATTTTCTCGTATAACTCTTTATTGGATCGCAATTTATAATCTTGTCCGTCCTTTTTAGGTCCTAAGATCTTTCTCAGTATTTTTCTCTCTTTTATTTCCAATTTCTCCAACAGACGTTTTCTGTTCAGTGGGATGCATTCAATCGCATACAAACTTTCTGGTTTTATTACCGCATTGTAGTGCCTGAGCTTGGCATTGATGGAGATCGACTTTTTATTGTATACATTTCGGCATAGCTGGTATGCCGTTTCCATCTTTATTGCTCTTTCCTGTAGTGAAACATTTGGTAACCCTGTCGGTGTAATCCATTCCCCTAGATACTTAAATTTATGAACTCTCTTAATTATTCCATATTTAGTTTGCAATGTCTGTGTTGGGTCTGTTTTGTCCTGTATCATCAGTTCTGTCTTTTCATACGATATTTGTAGACCTGTCTTCTCAGCGATCTCATGCAGCATTTCTATCTGAATCTTAGCTGTTTCGATGTCATCTGCCAATATTGCCATGTCATCAGCAAATGCCAGACATTCAATTTTTGTTTTATTTCTTCCTAACGTTATCCCATTTTTCACTCCAGCTTCTGCCATCTTCTTTCTCCATTCCCTGACCACTTTTTCAAGGACAATGTTAAAGAACAGTGGGGAGAGCCCATCCCCTTGTCTAACACCTGTTCCAATTACAAACGGTTGTGACAATCTACCCAAAAACTTCACTTGCGATTTTGTTCCCGTAAGGGTTTCCTGGATTAGACTTCTGCTTTTATCATCAATCCCAAATTCTTCTACTGTGTTAATCAGGGTTGGTCTATCAATAGAATCATATGCTTTTTTGAAGTCTATGAATGTAATTACTAGATTTTTCGATGTGCGTGCGCGAAGTTGTATTATGGAGAGTAGACTGAATATCTGTTCACTGCATGATCTTCCTTTTCTAAACCCAGCCTGATATTCACCCAGTTCTTTCTCTACTTGATTTTCAATCCTGTTTTGTAGTGCCTTGGATAGGATCTTATAGGCCACTGATAACAATGAGATACCTCTGTAGTTATTTGCATTTGTCTTGGCACCCTTCTTATGTAGCGGATGAATCAATGCTGTCTTCCATTCCTCCGGAATCTTCTCTGTATTCCAAATCTCTTCAAACAGCGCCTCGAAATTATTTATTAAGTTTTCTCCTGCGTATTTCAGTAGTTCCGCGACTAACGAATCTTTACCAGATGCTTTATTGTTTTTCAATCCTTTCAAGATCTCTTTAATTTCTTCTTTATTAGGTGGTTCAGAGTCTGGTAGCTTATTCTTAGGCTTCTCAAATGTCAAGGTTTCATCAGGTCTTTTGCAGCTTAGCAGCGTTTCAAAGTAGTTCGCTAGGTGTTGGCAATTTCGTTCCACGCTGGTGATCAGATTTCCTTTTTCATCTTTGAAGCAGAGTGTCGGTGGGTTATATCTTGTTATTGTAGTTCTGAATGTTTGAAAGAAATTGCGTGTATTGTTCTTAGAAAATTCATCTTGTATTTTCTGTATTTGTTGTGTGTCATATTTCCTTCGTTCACTTTTAATGATTTTCGTCGTTTCACGTCTTTGCGTTTTGAACTGCTCCCAGTCAGTTGGCCTTTTGGTTGAGTTGTATTTCTCCCAAGTTCTGGCTCTTTTCCGTAGTGCTTTCTCACAGACCTCATTCCACCAGGGATGCTTTTTCTTTTTGGTTAGTAAAATTGTTTGTTCTGCTACGTCTCGTATTGAGGTTGCAATTTCTTCCCATTTGTGACTTTTGATTTTATCTGTCTTTTCCTTGTAGTCGTCTAAGACTTGCTGATTGAGCATTAAGTCCTGTACTCTATATTTGGCTATTCTTGTTTCGTCACTCTTGTGACTTCTTTCTGGTGTTAATTTCATCTTAATTTTGGTCAGATAATGGTCAGAATCAAAGTTGGCCCCTTTCACCACCTGTACATCTTGAATGTCCCTTGAATTATCATAACTTATTGTCACGTGATCAATCTGGAACTCGCCAAGTAATTTGTTCGGTGATTTCCATGTTGTTTGTTTTTTGGGATTCTTCTGGAATTTAGTTGTCATAATGTTCAATTTGAATTTCTCACAAAACTCTACTAATCTCTGGCCATTCATGTTAGTTTTAGTGTGTGCTGTAAACCTCCCTGTGCTTTTTGATAATTCGTTTCTTCCAATTTGTGCATTAAAGTCTCCTAACAGAATTGTAGTGTGTTGCTCAGGGATCTTCCCTATTGTTTCTTCCAGTTCCTCCCAAAATGTCTGCACTTTCTCTGGATTTTGTTGGTTGTCTTTATTTATTGGTGCATGGGCATTTATAAGTGTGTACTTTTTATTTTTATTTCTGAACGTTATCAATGATATTCTTGGTGATTTAGATTTAAATTCTAGTACCTTAGTAGAGAATGAGTTATGTATCACAAATGCTGTGCCATATACCCGAAGACCTTTTGTATTCTTTACTATCTGTGCTGGTTTCCCTTTATAAATCCTGTACTGGTCTGCCTGTACTGTATCCTCATCTGGGTATCTTGTTTCTTGTATAGCCAGAACTTTTAGTTTGTGTTCATCCATTAGTTTTGTCAGTTCTTTTTGTTTACCTGTTCTCAGCATTGAGTTCACGTTCAGTGGTCCTATGAACGTTTGATGTCTATTCCTATATTTAGCGTTAGGGATCCTAGGACCCTCCGACTGGTCTGTTGCGCAATGATGCTGGGCCCCCGGATCCGAATGCCCAGCTTCGGTGGTATTACCACCACGGGGAGGAAACTTTCTCATTGCACCTTCCATTTCTGATACTTGGTTAAAGCTGTTGTTTCCAGAGGTATACACCTCCTTCCACTAAGACTTAGTTCGCTACACTAAGAAGTTAATTCAGGCCGCTCCTCTGGAGTACAGACGCCTTTCGCAGCCGCTTCTCTGAAGTACAGACGCTGCTGATTGAAGATAACTCTTCCGCTCCAAAAGCCGTTGGGACATATAGTGTCTTCTTCCGCCTTCTGGACCGTTGGTTAATCTTCACCTTTTCCGCCAGTTCCGCCGTTCCGATGATCTTCATCTCCGCCTTCACTGCCGTTGAGGTCTTCACCGTTACCCTGGCAAGGGACCCTTACGAGGTACTATCACCCGGGCCAGGTGAACCAAGGTTTTTTAACGAGGTTGTTACTCCTCCCCCTCCTCCTTTTTCAACCGGGCTTGGGACCGGCTTTGGCGGAAATCATTTTTAATTTATACAAATTTATGATTGAAGTTCTAGTTGTAGAATATTCTAGTATAATAACAAAATTTCTATTCATACTTCAATTCAGTTAAGCTTAGCTGTTGATTGTTGAAACAGACATGCATTTGAAGCAAACAATATAATATCCTCCACAAGCTGTAGGTTGTCCTAACAATTATCAGTAAATTCTAATTCCTCTTTTCCATCCCAATTTAACAACGTGAAATTCCCCCTAGTCCTGTTAAGTTTAGCTTTGGTGATACATCATCTCCTTGTCTGTCTCCTCTTTCAGTTCCGAATTTCCTTCTATACAGACGAAATTCGAGGTGTGATGGTATCATAATGAGACTGATACTGTAAAACATTTTATTTAAAGAACAACATACATATGTAGTTATTGTCACCCTCAATATACTCTTCTCCTCTATCCCTACAATGCTCCTTGCGAATGTTCCATCAACGTGGAAGTCTTTCTCTGGGAGATCCAGACTGAAATCTTGTTCCTTTTAATGCAGATTTGACCTTGGGGAATAGATAAGTCATATGGTGCTAGTCAGACGAATAAGGTATGTAATCTAATACTTAGGTGCTGTACTTTACTATAAAGCTCGTTTAGCCAGTGTATTGTATTGATGTAGAACCCATGACTTGTTCTTCCGCAGTTTAGTTCATTCTGTTATTTTCTGTTGGAGTTGAGCAAGTACCGCAGGGTAATAATGTTGATTGATTAATAGTGTGGATACACAATTCTATGAATATTGAAAAACAAGGCAATCATCATCACTTTGAATCTTGGTTTGCTAACTGGAACTTATTTCACTTTCAGTGAAGCTGGCCTTTCCACTGTATGGATTAGCGCGTAATTTCTGTAAGTCAAAAACCAAGATCTGTCACATGGTTTCACCCTTTCCAAGAAACTAGGGCATTTTCAGTGATACTCAGGTTGTCAGTACAAACATTTTCACAAGCTTCTTTTTGTTCAACATGGGAATCTTTGGCACTAGTTTCACTTAAACTTTTCTCACGTTAAATTGGATATGAAAAAGTTGTATTAGATATTCATCAACAATTACTACAGTTCCAGCAATCGATCAAATACTCAACCGATGCTTACTTTTTGATATTTTCATCCGTTTTTTATAATAGGCGTCCTGGTCGTGAGACATATTCAATGTCTTAGAAACGGTTGAACCACTCAAAAACTCATGTACATCAGAAACAGTGTTAGCATCGTACTTCTTTTACAGAAAGATACGTTGCAATAGCCTTTTTTCCAAGTTACATGTGAAACTCCACAACAAATTAGTTGCTGTATTATTACAATTATCATTTTTCTGGCAAAACAAAGTAACAGCTCTTACACAAACAAAGGCTACAGCCATGCTGATTGTCTGCAGACACTAGAGATAATGTATTCGACTTAGACAGTGTCTTGCTTAATAGGTACTGGCTATTCATCTTCAGAACATGTGTGTCCTGTTATTTTGTAGCCACACCTCATACTATGGATTCTGTATTCTTCAGCATATAAACAGAAAATGAATTATATCTGGTTTCTCAAAGGCTAGAAGGACAATATCCCTACAAATTGCTAACTGAAAATCATTTTCTATTTTTAGATTACCTTTATCTCAAAATCACCTTTTTTGTGACATGTTCATAATATTATTTTCTAAGATTCTGAATTTATTGCTTGTATTCCATAGTACATTCTTCTGCTCATGAATGAATTCTTGTTATCTTTTTTCTGACTCCATCCATGACAGATATGACTCTTTCAAGCTTTACATTTGTTTTTCTCTTCATTTATGAATATATGATCCCTGGAAATTTGTAATTGGTTTGAGATATATCCTATACCACTTTTTTATTGACTGATAAAATAAAATACATATTAATTTTGTTTTGATTTGAGCTTGATAAGGCTATTTTCTGTTCTTCTCTTCATTTTCGAAAATACAAGTATGTTAAGGAAATACATGTGATATTTTAAGAAAATTCTGTAATTTTGTGTTATCTGTGATTTATGTTAAGTATGATCCCTGTCATTTCTCATGTATATAGTGTTTCCCATTCAAGAATCGATTTATTGTTTTGTTATACTCCTAGTTACCATTTGTCATAGATTTTGTTGTCATTTATCAGTTTTATAACACACACAGTCGTCTTCTACCTCCTCACTAGAATGTGAGTGCATTGGGTGAGAGACTTCTATGATTTTTATAGAATATTTTCGCTTAAAAAATGAAACTCTTGCTTTCTGTTTGAGATTCCTTCAATATCTGTAACAGTATTGTTTCGTGTCATAATATTAATATTTTCTTAATGTCATTTTTGTTCTATCAAGTATTGAAGGTGTATAAATGTTGAACAATATACCATTATTTGGAATTTGTGGTTACATTAAGAATCAAATATTCAAAATTTGAATTATTGTTATGCAACAGTTACACATAGAATATTGTTTGATTACCACACACCAAAAGGCTTGATTAAAGCATTGGTTTTGGTCACAATAAATGCACACTCTTCCAACACTAAAGTCTCACAAAATGACAAGTAACAGATTTTTCTGTGCCAAATGAGTGGTGAACTATGTCATTGCACACTTATAAGTAATGAGTTTTTGTATTTTGATTGAAAATTGCTAGTCAAAGAATATACTGTCTTTGTTTGATTCTTAAAAAGAGTATCTTAGTTAACTATTGCATTGTTGCATTTGTTTAGAAAATGCATTTATGACAGTCAATATTTGTTGTTTTATTGCTTTTAACAACATTTTTAGCATTTTAATGTTATTTACTAAATTGTCAATGATAGATGAAATCTCATTTCCTTATAATTGTTTATACAAATGATTTAGAATTTTCTATTAACCTCTAGAATTTCTTAGACAGTAGAGAAACTTTTTTCATATCTAACATATTCTGTTAGTCTTTTGTTTTCCTTTCCATAGATGGGAAAAGTAGCTTCAAATATTATTGATCAGTTTCTATTTTTTCTCTGTGATGTGATTATTATGTCACATTGTAAAAAACACAGCAGATTTTCAGTCATTATACTGGTTTCGATGCTTGTTAATAGTTCACTGAATATAATGATTTCTTTTGGTAAGGACTGCACTTTCCCTCAGTTGCAATGTCATTGATTTTCTGTTGTTTCTATGAAGATTGTACTGGAAAAATCATACTTTTTGTTCGTTCATGTATTTTATATAGTCATCATTTTATTGGAAATGTGGATTAATGGCTCTGAAACTGATTTACTGTCCATAGACTTAACTATATATACAGGGTCTGTTGGTTACTGAGGACAGTGTACTGAACAACATTACATCAGTATTTATGTAATTTGCAGACTGGTAATAATAGCCATTACAAGTCATATGATTTTATGTTGGTTAGTAACTCCTACTACACGTGGGAAGAGCAAGCCCTTGATGCTTACTTTTACCTGGCAATAGGTCAGATGTTAAAGTGTGGACACGTTTGCAAAAACGGCTAGTCTATATTGACATGTGTAGTCCATTTAGGTGTGCAGTATGACTGTGCAGAAAGCATCAGATGATAAAGTATGTGACATGTTTGTAGGAAGACTTTTTGATACAGAAAAAGAATCAACACACCTATACATTAAGGTACCACATATAAAAATATCTGCACCTATACCCGTTACACCCTGTATGTTGGCAACTTCTATGACTGCAGAAATGATTGCAGAAGCCTGGTATAGCAAGGTGAACCACACATATTTAGTGACAAGTGTGAATACTCAGTTTTGACAGACATATGTATGTTACAAGACATTCACTCAAGGAAAGAAGGGTAAAGATGTAGAAGAAAATCTCTAACAATATAATTGAGTGCTACAAAACAGCAATGCCTTATTTCATTTTATAATACAAAGCAGAATGAAAATAGGATTTGAATATAACAGTGGCGCCATTCCCGCGTGCTCCGCCCCCTCCCTCCCCCGCCCACACAAGTAACGCCCCCCTCTCACCCACGCACATGCATGGTGCCCCCCCTCCCCCTGTTTGGCTAAAGAAGTGAATAAAAACATATTGACGAAGTGCAGTGTGCACAAATTATTACATTGTCTAGAATTCATATATTTTATGAAGCATTTTGATTAAATTCCATTAATATTTATATTGTCTACTATTGGTGAACAATGCATAAATTCAACATATGTTTATGTACTGTAGCATATATTCGTCAATGCTACAGTTTCAATTAGATTTCATCATGACGCTGGGAAATTCTAAACTGAAAGAATACTCAAGGAAGAGCACTGTCTATGATCAACAAAGAAATTCTTGATTGTATTAGAGGATGCTTTTAGATTTGTGAAGTTCTAATGGAACGTAATTATCTGAGTGATGTTTGGATCTTTTTTCTGATGATACTGTATTGTTTATCGGAATTGCAGATAAACTTCAATTACATAATGGAAGGAGTTGGTAGAGAGAGTGTGAAAGAAGACATGAAAACATGTTATGTAAGACTGAGCTAATGTATAAGGAATGCATCGACAGTAAATAGTAAATATAGGGGTGTAGAATAATAACGGCCATTCACAATAGGTGATTTCATATCATTTGTAGTTTGGGGCTTGTGCCTATCTTCAAGTTGTTTACATTTGAATATGTGTCTCTATGCTCAGTGTTGGAGATCATTGTTTAAATAAAATCAGGTAATGTAATGATGACTAAATACACACAACTGAGACAGTTGGAAGTTGATATGTAAGATATGTTGTAAGATATTGTAGTACATACATGCAGCTGGAGTAACCACATCATTTCTACAGCGCATTTATCACATATATTATTTTTACAAAGAAACTCGATTCTTTTTACACATTACCTTTATATTAGCCACCATAGCAATTACTTGTTCTTCCATATTGTGCCTTTGATACAGTAGATTGCAGTAACTTCAGAAGCACATGCACTCACAATATCCAATGTGTTCACAGACGAGAACACAAGTTGTGGTCAAAGAGCTTAGATCTAAGAAGTACAGAGATGTTACACAGAGAGAAAAGTACAGATACTAGAGAGTAATGAATTACAGGTTTCATTTTTAAAAAATTTCTCGAAGATGTGTAGAAATGACTTGTTTACCAGGTCTGTTGTTTCATTGAGCTGGCCAGGGTGGCCGAGCGGTTCTAGGCGCTACAGTCTGGAAACACGCTACAGTCACAGGTTTGAATCCTGCCTCGGGCATGGATGTGTGTGGTGTCCTTAGGTTACTTAGGTTTAAGTAGTTCAAAGTCTAGGGGCCTGATGACCTCAGATGTTAAGTCCCATAGTTCTTAGAACCATTTGAGCCAATTTGCTTCATTGACAATGGGATGTGATGATTTGGTGCTGTGAAGTTGTATAAATTTCAAGCTCTTGAAGATTCCTTTTCTTTTCTGAAAGTTTGTAGTATCAGCAGGTTGTCTTTAATGGTTGTGGATGTGTGGCCATCTCCTTTCAGATGTGTCACAAAGGTGGAGTTATCAAATTTATTTAACTGGAAGAGATCCATGTGTTCTTGGTATCTTATTGTGAAACTTATACCTGTTCAAAAAATGTTCAAATGTGTGTGAAATCTTAAGGGACTTAACTGCTTTGGTCATCAGTCCCTAAGCATACACACAACTTAACCTGAATTATCCTAAGCACAATTTCTTTTTGTTGATCAAGAGGGCTGAGTGGAAGTTTATGCATACGATTTAGTGTAGATCTGAAGAATGTCATTTTGGGTTATATTGGGTGACAGGAGAATTCGTTTATGGCAAAATCAATGGTGGTGTGTTTTTGGCTGAAAGGCTTGTTTGTTATTTACATTAGATATCATGACATCAAAAAGTCTGATTCCTTAATCTACTTGATGTTCCACAGTGAAGTTTGTTATTGTACATGCTACTGTATCTGGAAGTTTTTAAGTCTCATAAGTTGTACCATTTGCAGGATAATGGCATCATCAACATAACTTTTATAATAAATTATTTTGTCTTTAGGCAAACATTCTGAGCTGAAGAACTGATTTTCTATGTGAATGATACAAATGTTTGCAACGATTCATGCTAAACTACTGCCCATTGCAAGACAATCGTCTTGTTTGTAAATTTTGTTGTTTAAAGAGAAACAAATGTGTGGCATGATTAGTTCTAACAGTTCAGTGAGTTCATATATCTAAGCCTTGGATAACGTTTTGTATTTTAATAGGTTGTTTTTATTTAACTGGATTGTGTCATAAATAGGTATGATAGGGTAAAGGTTTGTCATGTTCACTGAAGCAAATTTGTCACCCTGTGGTGTTAGTATGTCTTTGATATCCTTTATAAGATCATAGTAATTCTTAATTGAAAAGGTCTTAGCATAAGTATAAAAATTGCTGAGAATCTTTTCAGCATCTTGCTGATGAAATATACTGTACAATTTGTTGATTTAACTATAGAATATATATGAACATTTGACCTATGGATTTTTCATTGTGAACGTAGTTTTGGTGCTGATGGGTTTTGTGTCAAGGCATTTTATCACAGCGTAGTCAGATAACAGGAAATCAAAAGATTTCAGTAGTTTGTTTAGCTCTGCTTGAATAAATTTGATAAATTGACTTTTGCAAGTCATCTGAAAGAACACGGACACTCAGCCAAAAACCATAATCATTATCAGTTCCTTTTCCTGTAGTATCTGTATGTCTATATGTGTGCAACATATCTGTTTCTCAGCTCTAAGCTTCTTGACCATAACCTCTGTTTCCTTATGGAAACGTGGGATTTTGTAGTTACTAACATCTGTTGTATCAAAGATATGAAGTGGTTGTAATGATAATTACGATATTGACTAGTCTGCAGGTAATGTGAAAAATTGATATTTTTTTTATTAAAATGTGATAAATGTAATGTGAAAACAACATGGATACTGCAGCTATATGTATTTACTATAGTGTCGTATAATATATGACTTACCAACTTCCAGTTGTCTCAGTTGTGTCTATTTAGTCATCATCACATTACATGTTCAAGTAAACAATGATTATCTCCAATATTAAGCGTGGAAACATGTATTTCAATGTAAACCACCTCAAACCCAAAACCAGCCATATGTTAAGTAAAAGCATCTTTAATGTGACTGGTAGCAGTTATTATTCTACACTCTATAAAGGAGAAGTCACGGAGTTCGGCTTATATCCATTATGTATAAAATTCAGGTACAAATTAAACCTGAAGTCATGCAATCAGTTTATAATTGTTTGTATTTAGGCCAGCTTAAGATAACTATGGGATTGACAGGGAAAGAGATAAAGTAGAGAAGAGTAAAAGTGCAGCTGAGTGCTTTTGGTAAACAATATTGTTTTCAAAATTAAGTGTCCTATATGTCTGAAAAAAAAACAGGATACTCTCAGAATATTACCAGGTTTGGTTTTTGAATGTGAAAAATGGACGAAAAACTCAGGGTCGCTGAGCAGACAGTGGAGCGTTGCATTATAGAAGTTATCAGGAGTGACATAAATATAAACCATGGCTCAGGGAACAGACTGGCAGGGAATGTGACTAGAGAGAAAATTAAATGGTTGTGGACAGGACATTTATCCAAGTGACGGTAGGATTTATGGCCACGGAAGTTTTTTGCTGGGTTCCAATAAGCATGGAGAAGAAAACTTTGTCATGACCTAACGCAAGGTGCCTGTAAGGTATTATAAACCATACAAGGGCAACATGCAGATGTTTGGTTGAAGAGTGAAATGCATGGAAAAATCCATAGGGTGCCTTTATTCAGCTGCTGTTGGTAAACGAGTGGCGATACAGCCCATTGTGCAAGCTGAGGAACTTCTGACCGTATCTCAGATGAATAAATGCAATGTTTTAGATAGACGCAATCTTTCGATTTGAGTGGCACTATCACCTTGGAACTTACTCTTCGGTTACTCCTACAGCTCTACCAAAAATGTACATGTTGCAGATTGATGAGTACAAGTACATCTTAATTCCTTTGTTCTTTAGCACTAACACATATTTTCAGTTAAGTGATATTTTTTCTAATTTATGGTTAGGTTTTTCTCCACTCATGGGTTCTCTACACATTGAAGCAATGGTATGTTACGATTTCAGACCGCTTCAAGAATCAGACGGAATCAGTGTGGCACTTTTCGCAGTAAATTTCAGTAGTCAGCCTTTCACAGTGTGTACTCTAATCACTACAGGGGTCTTTCAGTAACTTCCATCAATAAACTGCTCCACCTTATTCAAAAATTCACGAATTACCTGTAATACCGCTATTTCTTTAATTATCAGTTTTTGTAGGTTTTTGAGGAGACAATGTTCGTACTTAAAATGTGTAGCATATAGGATCCACAATTTTTTCTGGTAAACAGACGGTGCAGACCAAGACTGAAAGTGAAAAACTTTCTAAAAGTGATGACATTATATATATGAAATTACAGCAATGTTCTTGGATAACATGAGCTATGTTGTACGGATTCTGTTGGTAGCTCATCTGAAGATTTCTCGACCTGGAGGCTGACAGAGTAACACTGATACACATTATGCTCTGCAAATGGGCCTGTGCTGGAAGAGTACATGTGGAATGCAAATTTCTTCACCGTGGGAAGTTCAGTGATCTACTGAAAATACACGTCTGGGAGACCAGTATGAAAAGGAATGGATGCAATCGATGTTTGGAACCTACATTGGAAACATGGGTTAGACTCACTCAGAGGTGAAGAGTATATAGTAAAATCTATAAATTCTTAGACCACTGATGATGCCTAATATGAACAGGTGAAAAATGTTGGTGAATGTTGTGTCAGCTACTGTGGCGGTCAGCGCAGACACAAACAAGGAAGGAGAGAAGATGCAATGGCCGGCAGCAGGAATCCAAAATTATTTGTTAAAACACTTTCATATTAGGACACTTAATTTATTAAAAGAAACTAAGTATAACTTCTCTAGATTCCTGTGCTTCCTACAAACAGTTACTTATACAGATCTTTACTACTCACAGAACTCAGGGTAAGTATCGTCTTCCTAATAGTACTGATGCTCTCAAAGACTGCGACCAGACTGGGCTGAACAGTCATGGACGGCTGGTTAAGTCAACATTGATGGGAGTACTGAACTCTGTCTTCCTGAGGTTGTAGCACGGCCCACTCTTTTCACTGGCTCTTGTGTCAGCGCCCACCTGATGCCATTTCGGAGCAATGCGCTAGTCAGTGTGCAGTGTATTTTTTAGGAGTACACGTTACTACCCTCCAAAATGGCGCACTATTGTCATGTAGGGAGCCATCTTACGATAGTAGGGAGGGGAGTGGGGAAGAGGGTGGGGGGAGAGCAGAAGGCAGGAACCTAGGTGGCGTGAGGAGCTGGGAGCTGCAGCTGGGACCGATGCAGAGACCCTGGACCCGTCCCCAGAGCCATCCTTCGCTCCGAACGAAACGTCAGTCGAAAACCCCCCCCCCCGGAAAGACTCTCACTCTCTTCCTGAACCTGTTCGACGAATAACGGAGAGGGCAACGATGACGATGGCAGCAGGTGATGACGGCGACGAGAGAGGCGCAGGGTCCATGACGAGTGCCGGGGCGAGTGCTAAGAAGTTGAGCAGCTGCAGTGGCGAAGGCGATGAGTCCAGCTCCATTGGTTCCACAGGCAATGCCGCAGAGGCATCTGGGAGCGGTCGCATCGGCGCAAGATCCCGGTAGGATGCGAATCTGGGGACAAAATCTGCAGAAGAATCTCGCAACTGATTAGCACGAATCTGGTTCTGATGGCGGAGCAGCAACCCTGCAGGATATTGAATTAAATACATGCAAGTGCCCAAATTTCGAAGAGTCGTTCCACTCTCCCAGCGCCTAGCGCGATCAAAAACTTTCGAAAGAATAAAAGCATTAGGCACAAAGCGATACTTGCGGAACGTGGGAGGCGCCATACACTGTGGTGGCTGCAGCAACTGGAGCAGTGTGTGGTGATGCCAGCCATGTAGAAACTCTGAAAGACAGTCGTGGGGCTGGGAAGCAGTACATTGCGAAATGGTTCAAATGGCTCTGAGCACTATGGGACGTAACTTCTGAGGTCATCAGTCCCCTAGGACTTAGAACTACTTAAACCTAACTAACCTAAGGACATCAAACACATCCATGCCCCAGGCAGGATTCGAACCTGCGACCGTAGCGGTCGCGCGGTTCCAGACTGTAGCCCCTAGAACTGCTCGGCCACTCCGGCCGGCTTGTGCATTGTCCTTCATTGTAATGTGTCTTTTGGGTTGAAAGCAGAAAAAGAAAGTACATTGTCCGGAACAGAAAGACCAAGCAAATCAAATGAATTTGACCCAAAAATATTTTCAGTCAAACAGAAAATTGTGTCACTCTTCTAGTGTGAGACTGGAATGCGGCAGGCAGACTACATGTTCCAAGCACTGGACTGCCCTGACCGTTATATGCAGTAAGTTACGGTCGCTACGGTCGCAGGTTCGAATCCTGCCTCGGGCATGGATGTGTGTGATGTCCTTAGGTTAGTTAGGTTTACGTAGTTCTAAGTCCTAGGGGACTGATGACCTCAGAAGTTAAGTCGCATAGTGCTCAGAGCCATTTTAGCCATACTAAGTGAGGGCGGAAACTAACTCTTCAGAAACTAGCAACTCCGGAGTAATAGTTCGAAATAACTTCCGAGCAAGATGGTTGGTTGGTTGGTTGTTTGGGGGAAGAGACCAAACAGCGAGGTCATCGGATTAGGAAAGGATGGGGAAGGAAGTCGGCCGTGCCCTTTCAAAGGAACCATCCCAGCATTTGCCTGGAGCAATTTAGGGAAATCACGGAAAACCTAAATCAGGATGGCCGGACGCGGGATTGAACCTTCGTCCTCCCGAATGCGAGTCCAGTTTGCTACCACTGCGCCACCTCGCTCGGTGAGCAAGATGGTAAATTACTGTGCCGGCGATTAGGCCGGCCGCTGTGGCCGAGCGATTCTAGGCGCTTCAGTCCGGAACCGCGCTGATTCTACGGTTCCAATCCTGCCTAGGGTATGGATGTGTGTGATGTCCTTAGGTTACTTAGGTTTAAGTACTTCTAAGTCTAGGGGACTGATGACCTCAGATGTTAAGTCCCATAGTGCTTAGAGCCATTTTGTGCCGGCGATGGACAAGAAATAAGAAAGTTTCACAAGTACCCTGCACTTGATGAGTGGCGTCGAAATGAGCATAGTAGTCATTCCAGTCTTTGGGTCCTTCATTGAAAGCGTGGAACGGCGGGATACATGCTGTGGATGTGACTGGCTGTTGTGGCGGCGTTGCTGCAACAGTGGCTTGTGCATTGACGAGCTGCTGGATGGCCGTCATCAACTGCGACGTTTGTTGGTTCTGAAACTGAATAAACTGCAGTAGATCAAAGCCAGCACCATCCGGAGGCGTAGACACAGGTGATGTAGGAGGAACTATAGTGAGAACAACCAAGTAGTTATAAGAAGAAGTAAGTCAAAAGAAACAAAACAAGTAGTAGCAATGCACCTCAGAAGAAAAGAGAGAAAAATTAGTGACGCACTGCGGCAGAGCATCAGTGAGCGAACGCAGCACTGCTTCTGCAATTCTCGTAGCCAGTTGTGTCGGCTACAGTGGAAGTAGGCACCGACACAAACAAGGAAGGTGAGAAGTTGCGATGGCCAGTATCAGGAACCCAAACTCATTTGTACTAAACACTTTTAAATTAGGACACTTTATTTTTAGCCGGCCGCTGGTGGCCGAGCGGTTCTGGCACTACAGTCTGGAACTGCGCGAGCGCTACGGTCGCAGGTTCGAATCCTGCATCGGGCATGGATGTGTGTGTTGTCCTTAGGTTAGTTAGGTTTAAGTAGTTCTAAGTTTTAGGGGACTTATGACCTCGGCAGTTGAGTCCCATAGTGCTCAGAGCCATTTGAACCATTTTTTATTTTTAAAAACAAAGTAAGTATAACTTAACTGCTCATGATTCCTGTGCTTCCTGTGCCTCCTAGGAACAGTTACTTATACAGACTTTTACTGCTCGCAGAACGGATGGTAAGTATCATTCTCCTAATACTCAGTACTAATGCTATAGAAGTCTGCAACCAAACTAGGCTGACCAGTGATGGGTGGCTGGTTAAATCAGTGTTGACAAGGGGGCTCTGAACTCTGTCTTCCTGGACGTATGGCACTGCCCACACTTTCCACTGGCTTGCGGTCAGCACCTTCTGGACGCCATTTGGTGGCGATGTACTGGTTGGTGCGCAGCTGATGCTTTAGGACTGCACAGTGATAAACAAAATAAACATTCATTTGCAGAAGATGGATAATACAGTATTTCTTCCTGTCTATGAGATAAACATGACTGGAGTAGCAACTAAGGAAGACTGGCTGTAAATATTAACATCATGCATTTAGTGTTCAGCAAGTTACAGTCTTCTTTGCAGAGAAAAGATGCAGGCGAATGGATAGAATTTGCTTTGCTTGGAGGTCAGGTATCCAAGTAGTGAAGGAATTGGCATATTTCATGAAGATATAAGAGGTATTAGCGATAAAGTTAGAGAACGGCTTATAGATGTTTACTCTGACATTATTGGTACATCGGCGACCACTTGAATAATTTGACAATTCAGAGGTTTCCTTTACCAGGTTACAGATTAGTTGGCTGTTTGTGGCCATGTACGAAAAAAACAGTATTCCATTCGAGTCCGTAGACATATCATGGCATTGCTCTGAACAAGGTATTTGGATGTCACGCAGAGGCAGCTGAATTTAATGAAACTAAACTTCTGATTGTTGTTGTTTATACGTCTCCTAACACTGACTTCAGAGCATTTCTGTTCAAGTTAGGCAGGGTTCTTGGTTCACTTTATAGGAAGTACCAAAAATTAGTTATTTGTATATGATTATGCCAGAAAAAGGATGTTGCTAGCTTTCCTAAACTCATATGATGTGGTACAGGTTGTGGTTTTTCCAACTAGAGTGCAGGGAAACTGTAGCACAGCCATACACAACATTTTTATTCATTCTCCATTACTAGATGGGCTTTCTGTTAGTAAAAGGGTGAATGGCCTTCAGACCATGATGCACAAATTTTAACACTAAAAGGCTTTTGTACTCAAACAAATGTCACGCATAATTACAAACTATTTAGGAAAGCTTATCCAATAGAGTTTTTAAACCTCGTTAAGGAACAAGAGTGTGAGTATGTTTATAGTGCCGATAACATAGATGCCAAATATAATACTTTCCTTAACACATTTCTCGTGCTCTTTGAGAGTTGCTTTGCTTTAGAACGGTCTAAACGGGGTACTAGCAGTAAAAGGCAGTGCGGGTGGCTGACTGGTGGGGTAAGGATATTATGTAGAACAAAGTGGGAATTATATCAAAATGTTAGAAGTAGTCACAATCAAGGCACAGTAGTCCATCACAAACAGTATTGTAAGGTGCTTAAAATGTTATTAGGAACGCAAAGAGTGTGTGATACGTAAACAGAATAGGTAATTCACAGGATAAAATAAAAACCATAGTGTCAGTCGTGAAGGAAATGTCTGGTCAGCAGCACTAGGTCGACGATATAATGTCAGTTCGTACTAAAATATTTCTGTTACTGATAAGTCAGATAAATGTACAGCATTTAACAGCCCCATCTGAGCATTTCTAGTGACTTAAATAAAAACTTAGCTTCTACAGGGAATCATTTAACTCTTGGAAATGCCTTTCCGAGATTGATGTCTGAAATATTCCTCTGTGATATTGACAAGGGGGAGATTGAGTCAACAATTAAATCACTGAAGGCTAAGGACTCTCGTGGATATTATGTAATGCCTAGCAGCATATTAAAGTCTTGTGCTGCACATGTTGGCTCTGTAGTTAGCCATATTTGTAATTTTTCCTTTAACAATGGTCAGTTTCCTGAACGATTAAAGTACTCAGTGGTAAAGCCACTTTATAAAAAGGGAAAGAGAGATAACGCAGACAATTTTAGACCTCTTTCCATGCCATTAGTGTTTGCTAAAGTTATTGAAAAGCCTGCTTATGTAAGGATAATTCATCATTTTATTTCACATAATTTGCTATCAAGCCAACGGCCTTGCCGGTTCCCGTCAATCACCGGAGTTAAGCGCCGTCCGGCTGGGTTAGCACTTGGATGGATGACCATCAGGTCTGCCGAGCGCTGTTGGCAAGTGGGGTGCACTCAGCCCTTGTGAGGCAAACTGAGGAACTACTTGAAGTAGCGGCTCCGGTCTCGTAAACTGACATACGGCTGGGAGAGCAGTGTGGTGACCATATGCCCCTCCATATCCGCATCCAGTCACACCTGTGGACTCAGGATGACATTGCGGTCGGTCGGTCCCGCTGGGCCTTCATGGCCTGTTCGGACGAAGTAAGAGTAAATTTCCTATCAAAGGTACAGTTCGATTTTAGGAAGGGTTTAACAACTGAAAATGCTATATTCTCTTTTCTCTTTGAGGTGCTCGATACATTAAATAAAAGGTTTCAAACGCAAGGCATTCTTTTTGATTTAACTAAGACGTTTGATTGTGTTGATCGCAAAATATTGCTCCAGAAGTTGTACCATTATGGAATACGAGGAGTAGCTCACAGTTGGTTCACCTCTTACTTTAACAACAGACAGCAACAGTGCTGTGTGGGGCACAGTCAGATGGGGGCTGCTCCAGGGATCAGTGCTGGGGCCACTCCTGTTCCTTGTTTTATGAATGATATGCCCTCTAGTGTTACAGATGACTCTAAATTATATCTGTTTGCTGATGATGCTAGATTGGTAGTGAAGGATGTTGTGTGCAACATAGGCACTGTTTCAAGTAGTGAAGTTCATGACATGAGTTCATGGCCTGTGGAAAGTAAACTAACGCTGAATCATAGTAAGACTCAGTTTTTACAGTTTCTAACACACAATTCAACAAAGTCCAACGTTCTAATTTCACAGAATGGAGCCGGCCGGGGTGGCCATACGGTTCTAGGCACTACAGTCTGGAGCCGAGCGACCGCTGCGGTCGCAGGTTCGAATCCTGCCTCGGGCATGGATGTGTGTGATGTCCTTAGGTTAGTTAGGTTTAATTAGTTCTAAGTTCTAGGCGACTGATGACCTCAGAAGTTAAGTCGCATAGTGCTCAGAGCCATCTGAACCTTTTTTTCATAGAATGGGCATATGATTAGTGAAACAGGAAAGTTCAAATTTCTTGGTGTTGACGTAAATATTAAGCTGTCGTGGAAAGACTATGTTCAGGATCTTGTTTAAAGATTTAATGCTATTCTTACTATTCGAACGGTATCTGAAGTAAGTGATAGTTCGAGACGAAAAATAGTCTAATTTGTC
The DNA here is from genome assembly GCF_023898315.1 of Schistocerca nitens. Taxonomy (NCBI): domain Eukaryota; kingdom Metazoa; phylum Arthropoda; class Insecta; order Orthoptera; family Acrididae; genus Schistocerca; species Schistocerca nitens. The sequence goes on along the minus strand of NC_064619.1, from coordinate 600,300,350 downwards.
GATTTTCATTCGCCTGTGACGCATCGTATTATATTTCAGGGTAATTCCATGGATATTTTTGGCTCAGAAACGGGCGATTTGGATGATAAGTGTGGCAAATTCACGAACCTCTTGTTGATCCCTGTTCATCATTCTGGGTATTCTTACATGGCCTCTTAATATACAGGGTGTCCATTAAGTCCCTTTACAACTTCAAAATTTTATTACAACGGCAGTTGTTGAAATATTTTAATAACATTTCTTTTATTGTAATCACTGTTTACTAAAGTTTTTATATATACTAAAATTAAGTGTTTCAGGTACTCTGTTGATGGACGGAGCTGAAGCTCTATGAAATGGCAACTGCTCAAGAGAAGGCACAATGTGTGTCCTGCTTTATTGACACAAAATCGGATGTTCAAACTGAACGAAACTTCAGAACGAAGTATGGAAGAGATCCACCATCGCGCCCTTCAATCCGTGCATGGCACAAAAAATGTATGGAGACAGGGACAGTGTTGGTTAAAGGGAGGAGAGGGCGACCAAGAACATCCGAGGAAAACATCGATCGCTTTTTAAACGTCTTCACTCGTTCACCTATGAAGTCCGTCCGCACTGCTGCCAGGCAGTTGCAACTACCACGTTCAGTTGTGCATAAGGTCCTCCTCAAGAACTTATGGATGTACACTTGCAAAGCGCAACTGTTACAGGCACTTGAGTCAAATGACAAGCCAAAACGGACAGAGGTTGCACTCAACATGCAGGAACGCCTTTCGGAGGATGAAGCATTCCTCAAGCGAGTTTGTTTCAGTGACGAGGCAACTTTTCATGTTTCTGGGACATTAAACAGACACAATGTGAGAATCTGGGGATCTGAACAGCCCCATGTGACTAGGGAGCTTAAGCGGGATAGTCCAAAAGTGAATGTGTGGTGTGGAATCATGTGCAACCGAATAATTGGTCGATTTTTCTTCAACGAGTCAACAATTACTGCAGATGTTTACCTCGACCTTCTGATCGAATATGTAGCACCATAACTGATTGACATGCAACCGACTATCATTTTCCAGCAAGGTGGTGCACCATCACACTGGGGACTGCATGTTCGTCGGTTCCTCAATGACACATTTCCAGGCAGATGGATTGGGAGGGATGGACCAATTCCTTGGCCACCGCTTCGCCAGATATCACTCCCTTCGACTTCTTTTATGGGGTTATGTAAAAGATATCGTGTATCAAACACAGATACGGGACATTGCTGACTTGCAGCAAAGGATTCGTAATGCCATTGTCACTATTGATGACGCTATGCTACAGTGAACGTGGCAAGAAATTGAGTACAGTCTTGATGTGCTTCGTGCAACTAAAGACGCCCATATAGTGGTCTGTTAAACACTGCCACAAAACTTTTATAAACACTGATTACAATAAAAGAAATGTTGTTAAAATATTTCAACAACTGCCGTTGTAATGAAATTTTGAAGTTGTGAAGGGACTTTATGGACACCCTGTATATATTCTTTACTGTCGTTTCTTATTAAAATCAGCATATTCTCAAGAATTAGCAGCTTTCACTCAGTTAGTACTGGGAAGAAATCCAATCTGCATTTGGTTCGCACGTCCTTGACTCTTGTGCAGAAAGTTATGCAATACACTGCTGCATCGATTTTCAATAAGCTACCACAAGAATTCAACGATCTTAGCAGTAATCGAAACTGAAGAGTTTCGTCATGAGTCAGCCCTTCTATTCTGTCGAGGAGTTGCTTGAAAAATTAAGCTGATTCCTGTGTTATATTGTTGATTGCGTTTACGTAAACTTATGGCTTGTCCTTTTTTGGGTCCATAAACATTTTATTTTATCTGTTATTACTTCTGTGTTGTAATTTCATGTACTGACATGTTCCATGAGCTTGGAGATACACTCCTCAGTTTGGTCCTGCGGAACTAGACGTGTAAAAAATAAATAAAGAAATAGATTGCGAAAAAGTATTCCACACTGTAGCATATCGACGACTACATGGGAAGGTGGGATCGTATGGAGTATCTTCACAAATACGTGATTGGTTTCAAGAATATCTGTCTAATAGAATCCAGTACATTGTATTGGACAGCTAATGTTCCACAGAAACGGAAGAAACGTCGCTTGTGCCCCAATGAAGCATAATAGGACCTATAACGGCCTTGCTGTGCTGGTACTGCGAACGGCTGAAAGCAAGGGGAAACTACAGCCGTAATTTTTCCCGAGGACATGCAGCTCTACTGTATGATTAAATGATGATGGCGTCCTCTTGGGTAAAATATTCCGGAGGTAAAATAGTCCCCCATTCGGATCTCCGGGCGGGGACTACTCAAGAGGACGTCGTTATCAGGAGAAAGAAAACTGGCGTTCTACGGATCGGAGCGTGGAATGTCAGATCACTTACTCGGGCAGGTAGGTTAGAAAATTTGAAAAGGGAAATGGATAGGTTAAAGTTAGATATAGTGGGAATTAGTGAAGTTCGGTGGCAGGAGGAACAAGACTTCTGGTCAGGTGATTACAGGGTTATAAATACAAAATCAAATAGGGGTAATGCAGGAGTAGGTTTAATAATGAATAAAAAAAATAGGAGTGCGGGTTAGCTACTACAAACAGCATAGTGAACGCATTATTGTGGCCAAGATAGACACAAAGCCCATGCCTACTACAGTAGTACAAGTTTATATGCCAACTAGCTCTGCAGATGATGAAGAAATAGATGAAATGTATGACGAGATAAAAGAAATTATTCAGGTAGTGAAGGGAGACGAAAATTTAATAGTCATGGGTGACTGGAATTCATCAGTAGGAAAAGGGAGAGAAGGAAACATAGTAGGTGAATATGGATTGGGGGGAAGGAATGAAAGAGGAAGCCGCCTTGTAGAATTTTGCACAGAGCATAGCTTAATCATAGCTAACACTTGGTTCAAGAATCATGAAAGGAGGCTGTATACATGGAAGAAGCCTGGAGATACGGACAGGTTTCAGATAGATTATATAATGGTAAGACAGAGATTTAGGAACCAGGTTTTAAATTGTAAGACATTTCCTGGGGCAGATGTGGATTCTGACCACAATCTATTGGTTATGAACTGCAGACTGAAACTGAAGAAACTGCAAAAAGGTGGGAATTTAAGGAGATGGGACCTGGATAAACTGAAAGAACCAGAGGTTGTAGAGAGTTTCAGGGAGAGCATAAGGGAACAATTTACAGGAATGGGGGAAAGAAATACAGTAGAAGAAGAATGGGTAGCTCTGAGGGATGAAGTGGTGAAGGCAGCAGACGATCAAGTAGGTAAAAAGACGAGGGCTAATAGAAATCCTTGGGTAACAGAAGAAATATTGAATTTAATTGATGAAAGGAGAAAATATAAAAATGCAGTAAATGAAGCAGCCAAAAAGGAATACAAACGTCTCAAAAATGAAATCGACAGGAAGTGCAAAATGGCTAAGCAGGGATGGCTAGAGGACAAATGTAAGGATGTAGAGGCTTGTCTCACTAGGGGTAAGATAGATACTGCCTACAGGAAAATTAAAGAGACCTTTGGAGAGAAGAGAACCACTTGTATGAATATCAAGAGCTCAGATGGCAACCCAGTTCTAAGCAAAGAAGGGAAGGCAGAAAGGTGGAAGGAGTATATAGAGGGTTTATACAAGGGCGATGTACTTGAGGACAATATTATGGAAATGGAAGAGGATGTAGATGAAGACGAAATGGGAGATAAGATACTGCGTGAAGAGTTTGACAGAGCACTGAAAGACCTGAGTCGAAACAAGGCCCCGGGAGTAGACAACATTCCATTAGAACTACTGATAGCCTCGGGAGAGCCAGTCATGACAAAACTCTACCATCTGGTGAGCACGATGTATGAGACAGGCGAAATACCCTCAGACTTCAAGAAGAATATAATAATTCCAATCCCAAAGAAAGCAGGTGTTGACAGATGTGAAAATTACCGAACTATCAGTTTAATAAGTCACAGCTGCAAAATACTAACGCGAATTCTTTACAGACGAATGGAAAAACTGGTAGAAGCCGACCTAGGGGAAGATCAGTTTGGATTCCGTAGAAATGTTGGAACACGTGAGGCAATACTGACCTTACGACTTATCTTGGAAGAAAGATTAAGAAAAGGCAAACCTACGTTTCTAGCATTTGTAGACTTAGAGAAAGCTTTTGACAGTGTTGACTGGAATACTCTCTTTCAAATTCTGAAGGTGGCAGGGGTAAAATACAGGGAGCGAAAGGCTATTTACAATTTGTACAGAAACCAGATAGCAGTTATAAGAGTCGAGGGGCATGAAAGGGAAGCAGTGGTTGGGAAAGGAGTGAGACAGGGTTGTAGCCTCTCCCCGATGTTATTCAATCTGTATATTGAGCAAGCAGTAAAGGAAACAAAAGAAAAATTCGGAGTAGGTATTAAAATTCATGGAGAAGAAGTAAAAACTTTGAGGTTCGCCGATGACATTGTAATTCTGTCAGAGACAGCAAAGGACTTGGAAGAGCAGTTGAACGGAATGGACAGTGTCTTGAAAGGAGGATATAAGATGAACATCAACAAAAGCAAAACAAGGATAATGGAATGTGGTCGAATTAAGTCGGGTGATGCTGAGGGAATTAGGCTAGGAAATGAGACACTTAAAGTAGTAAAGGAGTTTTGCTATTTAGGGAGTAAAATAACCGATGATGGTCGAAGTAGAGAGGATATAAAATGTAGACTGGCAATGGCAAGGAAATCGTTTCTGAAGAAGAGAAATTTATTAACATCGAGTATAGATTTAGGTGTCAGGAAGTCGTTTCTGAAAGTGTTTGTATGGAGTGTAGCCATGTATGGAAGTGAGACATGGACGATAACTAGTTTGGACAAGAAGAGAATAGAAGCTTTCGAAATGTGGTGCTACAGAAGAATGCTGAAGATAAGGTGGGTAGATCACGTAACTAATGAGGAGGTATTGAATAGGATTGGGGAGAAGAGAAGTTTGTGGCACAACTTGACTAGAAGAAGGGATCGGTTGGTAGGACATGTTTTGAGGCATCAAGGGATCACAAATTTAGCATTGGAGGGCAGCGTGGAGGGTAAAAATCGTAGAGGGAGACCAAGAGATGAATACACTAAGCAGATTCAGAAGGATGTAGGTTGCAGTAGGTACTGGGAGATGAAGAAGCTTGCACAGGATAGAGTAGCATGGAGAGCTGCATCAAACCAGTCTCAGGACTGAAGACCACAACAACAACAATATAAAGGGTGTTTGCTGTTATAAATGCAGATATTTCTACCGGTGACTGATTGCAGTATACTGAACAATACTGCACCAGCATTTGCGTCATTTGCAGAATAATAATTATAGCTATTGGGAGTAGTATGTTTTAGATTGGTTAGTTCTTCCCAGTACCTGTGGCAAGAGCAAGCCATTAATGCTTATTTTTTCCTGGGCAGCAGGTCAGGTGTTGAGCTGTGGACATGTGGACGCAAAGCGGTTTGTCTGTAATGGTGCAGTTACGACCATACAGAAAGCATCACGTAGGAAATTATGCGACGTGTTTGCGGGAACACTCTTAGATGCGATTACTTTTGAAACAAAAGTTTATTTACTTCGTTCTCCATCTGCCTCATTTCATTTGAGCGTCCCTTATACATAAAACGATTTATCAGTGAAGGTCAACAGCACCATAAGATCATTCACTGACGATAGTTTTGCTTACAGGGAAGTATCGCCGTTGGATGATTTTAAGGATTGTAACAGAACTTGACAAATATTTTCACTCAGTTGAACGAATGGCCACTCTCCTTCAATGTGGACAAATGTAACACAATGCCTATTAAAAAGAGAAAGAACCCGATTGTACATGGTTAGAAGATTACCAGCGGCCACCATGAACTTGTCAAATCGTGTCACTATTTAGAGGTAACACTAGAAAACGCTATGACACGGGGCGTTCATCTAAAACTCAGTATAAGGGAAGGTAAGTGGAAGACTGAGACCTACTGGAAGGGTTCTGGGAAAATGCAATGCTTCTGCCAAGGAAATCACATACAAGGCGCTACTGCGACCAACTGTAGAGTACTGTTCCAATTTAGGAGTCCCAATCAATAGGGTGTGATAGCGAGCTAATTGAGAGACGATCGTCTAGGATCGTAACAGGTGAGTATAGCTCATACGAAAGTGTTATATAACTGCTCAGGAAACGCAAATTGGAGACCCTGGAATGAAGACGACGTAGCTTTCGCGAAAACCTGTAGGGTAAATTTAGAGAACCTGCATTTGAAGAGGGCTCTGAGGTCTATTGTATATCTCGCATTGGGTTTATGAGAATAACTTAAAAGAGGTTACGCCATGTACAGGTGCATACTGTCAGTCACTTTTCCTTCGCTGAGTACACGAATGGAAAAGGATAGGGAATCGATATTACTGAATAAAACGTTCTCGGTTTTCCAACCCCGTCAATTCGAATAAAATCCTCGAGCTTAAACAACTAAAATATAACAGAGACCAGGGATACACTCTCATGAGGGCATGGGGACGGGCGTTGGACATCGAAAGAAAGCAGAGACAGATGCGCGACGCGGGAGCGGCAGTTTCAAACGCGGCGCCTGCCCCTGGCGCCACGTGACGTCACCGGTGCTGCCACGGGCCATAGCTCCGCTAGCTGCCCCGGTCGACTTACGCGTGCACGCCACATTGGCTCGACCTGATTGGCTGCTGATGATGTCATCATAAGCGAAAGACCGTAACATCCCCTTTCTCCAGCTTAACTCCCGTCGCTCCGCCATTTTTGTCTCCCTCGACCTCGAAAAGGCCTACGACCGTGTCTGGCATCCCGGTCTCCTGTTTAAACTCCAAACCTACGCCCTTCCTATCAACTACATCCATCTGATGGCCTCCTTCCTCTCCCACCGCCCCTCCTATGTTACCATCCATAATGCCCATTCCCACACCTTCTACCCCTCTGCAGGTGTGCCCCAGGGCTCAGTCCTCTCCCCTGTCCTCTACCTCCTGTACACGGCAGATATGCCCCCCCCCCCCCGGCCAGTACACCTCTTGCAATATGCTGATGACACCGCATTCCTCGCCCTCGCTCCTACCCTCCAACGGTCCCAACGTCTTCTCCAGAATCACCTTGACCTTTTTGCTGCATGGTGTAACCAGTGGCTCCTGAAAATCAATCCTTCCAAGACACAGGCAATCATCGTAGGTCGTACCACTCGCTCCTTCCGGCTCCTGGATTTCTCCCTTACTGTCTGCGCCCGCCCTGTCCGCCTCACCCCCACCCTCACCTACCTTGGCCTCACCATTGACCGTCACCTCACCTGGATCCCTCATCTCTGCTCCATCCAATCCAAAGCCCACAACCACCTCCGACTCCTCAAACTCCTCTCTGGTGGACATGGGGGTTGCACCCCTCTACCATCCTCCACACCTGCAAATCCTTAATCTGTCCCATCCACTGTTATGCCAGTCCTGCCTGGATATCTGCCCCCCCCCCCCCCCCAATTCTGTAAGTCCCTCCAGATCCTTGAGCGTCATGCACTCCGCCCTGCCTTCCGTATATGCCTCCCGTCCCCCACGCGGGTCCTCTATGATCTCATTTCTTTCCCCCATCTGCTCCTATTCCTCAAACATATCCGCATCCTCTACACCTCCCACCGCCTTGATCCCCCTCAGCCCCTGGTTGCTTCTCTCTTCTCCCATCCCCACCCCCTGCCACGTCTTCACTGTTGTGTCCCCCCTACCCTCCATCTCTACACCCTTCATCTCCTTTCCCAAGGTGGCTTCCATCAACTCCCCCTCCCAGATGATGCCCTCTCTCCCTCCATCTATCCCTCCTATCAACTCTGATCCTCACTCCCCCTCCTTTCCTCTGTCCTTTTCCCCGGCTCCCTCACCCCTCCCTTCCATCCTCTTTTTTCCCCACCTCCCCTCTCTCTGCCGCCTTCTCTCCCCCGAGTCGTTTTGCATTTCCCTCCTCTGCCTCTTCTCATTCCCTCTCGCGTATGCCCTGCCCCTCTCCCCCATTATGAGTCCTGTCCCTCCTTGGTTCCCCCCCCCCCCCTTTTCGTTTCTTCCTTCCTCCCTCCTTGTTTTCCCCCTCCTCCAGGTCCCTCCCACATCTGCCTTTGGCTCGGGATTGTGATCTTTGTGCCGCCATTTTCGTGCAGTGGTTTACAGTGAGTGTTTTACAGTGAGTGTTCCGTGTTGTGTTTTTTGGGAAGTGTTGCGAACGGCCATCATACTGTCGCTGGGTGTGCTTTTTATCGCTTGCGAACAGAAACCAGACTGTCGCCATGTTTTTTAATTTGTGTGTACTATGTAACTTGTCTGATTCCTGTGTCTTTTATTCACATTGCCAACCCATTTTGCTTTCTGTTTTAACTTTCCGCATTTTTCCGCCATTTTACACTTTAAGTCACCGTTTTATCGCCTATTTTTCTTGTTTCTTTTCTTCTTCCATTTTTAAAAAAAGTCTGTAGGCTGTAGAGCAGCGTACTAAGCTGCTACCAGCCCGTCCCCTTCGGGGGGGATTGAAAATCAATATTAAACAAAAAGAAGGAAAAAAAACAGCCCCGGCAGTCAGTGAACTCCTGACGACGATGGTGGAGATGGCCATCGAAAGCTCGAGGATTTTATTCGAATTGACGCGGCTGGAAAACCGAGAACGGTTTATTCATGTATGCCGTCGCAAAAGACTCCGAGAACAGAATCGATAGTACTAGTTCGGCTTCTGTGTGTTTATAATTAAAGTGCAGCTGCTCACGAACGTTCACCGTGGGTTGTAATTATCGTATGACAGCGAAACTTGGTAGACAAGCTAATGAGTTAATGCGCAACCGATTTACGCTGGAAGAAAAATGGATTCTGGCCATCATGTGCAAATGTGGCGCTGTACACTGCATGTATGACGGTATGACATCTACGCTATCATTTTAAAAGCCGTAACGAAAGTCAACAGTATGACCATTGAGAATAGAGACTGTTTTCCGTTAGTGAAATAGTTTTATGTGAACAGTAGCAATTGCAGTGCTGCATTAAGAGAGTATCGCCTACTGAAAGGTCTGAGGAAGGGGCCCGATGTCATAAAATTGTTTGAAGAAGATGATAACGAGCTGGGTGTGGCAACTGGAAGAGGAAGGTGTTGTTGTATCCCAATAAAACTTATTACCGAGATTGTGTGCAGCACGTCCCCCCAAGTAGTGCTATTGCTCGTGCAGTGCCACGAGAATTGTCCATTCCATGGTCGACAGTACGGGAAGTTTTGCGGACTATATTACACTTTTACTTGTACAAGATCCAGATGATGCAGCAACTGAAATCTCTTTACCCACAGCAACGTGCTCTGCACCAAGAGCCATTGCACTCGACTAATGTGGTATGCATTCACAAGTACATTTATTCACGGTCCGTTCTCATTTGAAGAGATTACATCCAGAGGGCCAGTCGGGTGTGCTGTGACGTTTGCTCATTGTCGAGACCTCCTTGTTTGATCCCTGCTTCGGAAGAGAGGAGGTGTGTGGGAACCACTATTTTCATGCAGGATGGGGCAACTCCTAAAGCAACCTTCCATGGTTAGTATACAGCAACACTTTACTGAATTCCACCGGAACTGCTGTGAGCAATTGTAGATGACGCCGTTTTATGGATCATCATGTCGTCGACGTCTCTGGTGCTCATACTAAACAAACTGCATAACGAGCAGTTATAAATAAAACCAACATTATGTCTTCCTCACATGTTTGACATTTTCCTAATATTTTACTTATGGAAAAATTCCTATACGTCTTTGTGCTTTCACAGTGCCAAATTTGCACCTAGTGGCCAAAACAGAAACCAGTTTTTTTTTTCAACGTAGACTGGTTCTGCATTAATGCATTAGAAATCTACGAAGTTTCGCTGCCCTACGATAATTAGTGCACTGGACCACTGTGATTACAACTAGCTGGCCCCTTCCGCCATGTGCTGTACAGGGGCATGTGTAGCGTATATGTAGATGCTGATGTAAACTGATATTTACAAAGCTCACACACTTCGTGACGGAGGTTCATTCCACAACTGTGAATCTCCTCATACTTTGCAATGGATGACATCTGGAATCCCACCTTCATATACGACACTGAAATTTAGAAATCCCCCCCCCCCCCCTTTTACGTGCCACCGATGATATGGTACGCTACAGAACTAAGTAAAGCAATGATAAATCATACATACATAAATACATATATATATTCAGCGACCATAGGCCTTACAGACCACAAACTGCCTGCGTTCCTTTTTGTTTTGTGCTTGATTCTTCTAAGTGTCTTCAGTTTCCATGGCTGCCAGGTCGTCCTATGGGGTGTCTGGTTTCCCTTCAACTTTCCCCACAGACAGAAATCCGGGGACGTCAGATCGGGTGAACGTGTGGACCATGGTATGGTGCTTCGACGACCAATCCACCTGTCATGAAATATGCTATTCAGTGCCGGACATCCATCATGTTGGAAATACATCGTCATTCTGTCATTCAATGAAACATCTTGTAGTAACATCGGTAGAACATTACGTGGGAAATCAGCATACATTGCACCCTTTAGATTGCCATCAATAAAATGGGGGCCAATTATCCTTCCTCCCATAATGCCGCACGATACATTAACCCGCCAAGGTCACTGATGTTCCACTTGTCGCAGCCATTGTGGGTTTTCCCAACAGTGCATATTATGCCGGTTTACGTTACCGCTGTTGGTGAATGACGCTTCGTCGCTAAATAGAACGCGTGCAAAAAATCTGTCATCGTCCCGTAGTTTCTCTTGTGCCCAGTGGCAGAACTGTACACGACGTTCAAAGTCGTCGCCATGCACTTCCTGGTGCATAGAAATATGGTACGGGTGCAATCGATGTTGATGTAGCATTCTGAACACCAACGTTTTTGAGATTCCCGATTCTCGCGCAGTTTGTCTGCTACTGATGTGCGGATTAGCCGCGACAGCAGCTAAAACACCTACTTGGGCATCATCATTTGTTGCAGGCTGTGGTTGACGTTTCACATGTGGCTGAACACTTCCTGTTTCCTTAAATAACGTAACTATCAGGCGAACGGTCCAGGATACCGAGCAGCATACATAGCACACGCCCGTTGGGCATTTTGATCACAATAGCCATACATCAACACGATATCGACCTTTTCCGCAATTGGTAAATGGTCCATTACAACACGGGTAATGTATCACGAAGCAAATATAGTCCGCACTGGCGGAATGTTACGTGATACCACGTGCTTATACGTTTGTGACTATTACAGCGCCATCTACTACAAAGCGAAAAAAGTGGTCCAACTAAAACATTCCTATTTCTCTACGTAATACACGAATATGTAATAAATATGGGGGTTCCTACTTTTTTAAAAAAAACGCAGTTGATATCCGTTTGACGTATGGCAGCGCCATCTAGCGGGCCAACCATAGCGCCATCTGGTTTCCCCCTTCAAGCTAGACGAGTTTCGTTCTTTGCAATTTTTTCGTTTGATGCTTATTTCGTGAGATATTTGTCCCGGTCACTATCAATGGACCACCCTGTATATCCAGCGATCACAGGCCTTGCCGACCACAAACTGCCTCCGTTCCTTTCTGTTTTGTGCTCGATTCCTCAAAGTGTCTTCAGTTTCCATAGGTGACAGGTCCACCACCACGTCGCCCATCCAGCGCTGACTTGGTCGTCCTATGGGGTGTCTTGTTTCCCTTCAAGTTCCTTCTTCACATCTCTGTCTTCTGGCATCCCACTGGATTCTTCTGGTGTTCAGCTTTTGTACGATTCCTGTTTGGTGCATCGACACCTAGATTTCCTAATCCTTTCTTCTCCTCCAGTCTCCTTTATCTAATACCAGTCCCTACATGTTCCTCATTACTCTTAATTTGTATATTAATAATGTTTCCTTTCCGCATTTAGTGATACTCCATGTTTCTGAACCGTTTATGATTGATGGGCATTTCACTGTGATAAGACCGTACATATCGTACATATCAAGACGGAAAATGTTGTGTCTAGACAAGACAGCCTAGACACAATGAGAGGAAGCCGAAAGGCACGCGCTTAAACTCACGCAGGCTGGCGTGAGGTCTGAAACAGGATACGTAATGAATGCTATAAAGAAAAGTACGTAGCTTCTGGAATACTTAACTTTAATCCACATTTGTAGAACATCGCTCTTGATGATACATTAATAGAATCTCAATATCAATTGAATACGGCGCCTTGCTAGGTCGTAGCAAATGTAGCTGAAGGCTATGCTAACTATCGTCTCGGCAAATGAGAGCGTATTTGTCAGTGAACCATCGCTAGCAAAGTCGGCTGTACAACTGGGCACGAGTGCTAGTACGTCTCTCTAGACCTGCCGTGTGGCGGCGCTCGGTCTGCTATCACTGACAGTGGCGACACGCGGGTCCGACATATACTAATGGACCGCGGCCGATTTAAAGGCTACCACCTAGCAAGTGTGGTGTCTGGCGGTGACACCACAGAAAACTAATGAACTTCGATGGAAACATTAAACACAGAAATAATGAATAACACGTAGAGTCAGTACGACAGAATAAGTAGAGACCAAGTGGTGAATGAGAAAAAGTAATGAAACAGAAGAAGACTGAAAAAAACTTCAACTTACCGCATTCAGTAAGTACTCTCATCATTGGAATACGTATTAGCGTTATTCTGTGAAATCTTTAATTTTTTGAATCCGTGTCTATTGTGAATAACGTAAGATAGCTTAGCGAGAAAATGATTTGTCGTCTTTCAGTGTTTCTTATGATTGTTATCGTAAATATCAACTTTCCGGCCAGTCAGTTTACTTTCACAACTATTCGACATCAACTTTCACATAAAATAAAAACACTTATCCGCTGCCTTGTGAGAGGCGTCTGTGAAATGAAGAAAGATAAGACATTGACAACTAATATTACACAATGCAACCGTTTTGAAATACTGGAATTACAACCATAATGAGAATGTGTGTATGTATAGCGCACCATGTGCAGCATATGTATTGCCTTAAAATAATTGGATGATGATGACAGAAGTTTAAGTTTCTAACTCGCACTTACGTTAATATTGAGATTTATTGAAAATAACTGTATTACGTGACATGAAGCAGGCACCAAGTCGGATATCGCGATTAACGTAATATAGTGAGAAATACATGTTTGCGAATTTGAAAAGTAGTAAACATGGAGCGACACATCTTAAAATGCTTTTCACTCAAGACGCTAGATAACACAACCAACGGCTACCGGAGGACTTTATCCAGTACTGCATGTCAAATACTTTGTTATGATGTTACATCATAAAAAATATGTCAGTCTGCATATAGTTTTCTGTTTCGCGATTTAATGAAAAGTTTTTTACACTACTGGCCATTAAAACTGCTACACCACGAAGATGTCGTGCTACAGACGCGAAATTTAACTGACAGGAAGAAGATGCTGTGATATGCAAATGATTAGCTTTTCAGAGCATTCACACAAGGTTGGCGCCGGTGGCGACACCTACAACGTGCTGACATGAGGAAAGTTTCCAACCGATTTCTCCTACACAAATAGTAGTTGACGGGCGTTGCCTGGTGAAACGTTGTTCTGATGCCTCGTGTAAGGAGGAGAAATGCGTACCATCACGTTTCCGACTTTGATAAAGGTCGGATTGTAGCCTATCGCGATTGCGGTTTATCGTATCGCGACATTGCTGTTCGCGTCGGTTAAGATCCAATGACTGTTAGCAGAATACGGAATCGGTGGGTTCTGGAGGGTAATACGGAACGTCGTCCTAGATCCCAACGGCCTCGTATCACTAGCAGTCGAGATGACAGGCATCTTATCCGCATGGCTGTAACGGATCGTGTAGCCACGTCTCGATCCCTCAGTCAACAGATGGGGGCGTTTGCAAGACAACAACCATCTGCACGAAAAGTTCGGCGACGTTTGCAGCAGCATGGACTATCAGCTCGGAGACCATGGCTGCGGTTACCCTTGACGCTGCATCACAGACAGGAGCGCCTGTGATGGTGTACTCAAAGACGAACCTGGGTGCACGAATGGCAAAACGTCATTTTTTTGGATGAATCCAGGTTCTGTTTACAGCATCATGATGGTCGCATCCGTGTTTGCCGACATCGCGGTGAACGCACATTGGAAGCGTGTATTCGTCATCGCCATACTGACGTATCACCCGGCGTGATGGTATGGGGTGCCATTGGTTACACGTCTCGGTCACCCCTTGTTTGCATTGCTGGCACTTTGAACAGTGGACGTTACGCTTCAGATGTGTTACGACCCGTGGCTCTACCCTTCATTCGATTCCTGCGAAACCCTGCATTTCAGAAGGATAATGCACGACCGCATGTTGCAGGTCCTGTTCAGGCCTTTCTGGATACAGAAAATATTCAATTGCTGCCCTGGCCAGCACATTTTGCAGATCTCCCACCAATTGAAAACGTTTGGTCAATGGTGGCCGAGCAACTGGCTCTTCACAATACGCCAGTCACTACTGTTGATGAACTGTGGTATCGTGTTGAAGCTGCATGGGCATCTGTACCTGTACACGCCATCCAAGCTCTGTTTGAGTCAATGCCCAGGCGTATCAAGGCCGTTATTACGGCCAGATTTGGTTGTTATGGGTGTTATTTTCTCAGGATCTATGCACCCAAATTGCGTGAAAATGTAATCACATGTCAGTTCTAGTATAATATATTTGTCCAATGAATACCCGTTTATCATCTGCATTTATTCTAGGTATAGCAATTTTAATGGCCAGTAGTGTACTTAAAATTTGTCCACAGACATAGAAAATGAAATGTAATACAACTATTGAAACAGCCGTATTCATAATTTTGACTTCTCAGTCTGATATGAATACGATTACTACTCAGTTTTGTATATTGGTCGAATTGCATGAAACAATCTTGAAGGTATATGTCTACAGTCGTCTTAATATCTAGAAGTGAAGTAGTTCTTCGATGTTAACATACGGAATACTGTGTTATGACATGCATACTAATTATCGGTTACTGTATTACATGAACAGAAAAGTGGTTGGGAGGAGAAGAAAACACCTACACATGAGCATAACCGAGTTCAGAACTCACACTTATTTTACATCAATATGAAGCGTTGTTCTCAGCATCCTTTACTTATTTTTTTGTGAGAAACTGCGTGGAATTATGCATTAAATAACTTTAGTACACAACCCCTAGACTGATTATTAATTTTGTTACAAACCTTACTATTAAAGCAGTTTAATTCTCATAATGCAAGATCCGCAGGCTCAGTGAGTTTATATCTTACAAGAAAATTTCAGTTACAAAATTTTGCTTTCCTCTCTGCTACTACTATTGCTAACAGCTGCATGGCTCCATACGCGTAAGTTTCCTCTGCCGCAGGCATGGTACCTATCTACGTCTTATCACCTTTATCAGTAGAGTGTTTATCATATGTGATAAGACCTAAAGAGATATCATCTCTGTAGGAGGAAAACTGTTGTGCTTACACTAAGGCACTACTCACACCTGCGTACAAAAGCTCTTGTGGACAGGGCAAGTAAATAATATCTGCCACACTGCTGATGGCGCACAAGTTAACACTGCTGTCAAACATTGTTTTACTGAAGTGAAAGTTTAACATGCAGTGTACGTGGTGTGTCAAAAAATAATTCGAATTTTTCTTTTCGAAAAATATTATTTACTCGCTTACTGAAATTTTATCCCCTTCAGAATGGTCAATATTAGATGTAATGTACTTGTGCCACCGTTTTTCCCAATCTCCGAACATTTCCGAAACTCGACCTATTCTTTGCTTGTAAAAAGACCGCCGTGTAAGGTTTTCATTATTTTTGGGAGCAGAAGAAATTCACATGGGGCATACTTGGCAAATATGGAGCCTGAGGCGTCATTACGGAATAATTTTAAGCCAAAAATACACGAACAAGCAACGACATGTAAGGAGGGTTTTTTACCTTGGTGCAAAAGCCATGAATAATGTTTCACTACAAGTCCGTCCGTTTATTCAGACTGCTTCACAAAAACGACGTGGAGCTTGTAAGCAATACTCCTTATACATTACTCGACGGTGTGCAAGAACTCGTGGTGCACCATGCCGTTGAAATCGAAGAACACGCAGGGATATGACCAGATCAAGGATATTTCGGTCTTCGCGATCCAGAGTGCTTCCACAAGGGCGATCGAACCTTAGTTTCGACATAATATCCGCAAACTGTTACGACGCATTTCACTACTTCTGCATCCTTGCTGACTTCATCTAGCGGCTGCTGAATAACTTGCATACGCTGGTGATTCTGTTCCAAATTCAACATTTTTGGGAAAACTTTTGCTGTTACATGTTTCATTGGCAAAAGACACAAAATAACTTCGTTGTTCGAGCCAGTTGATACACCAACATCGTAAGAAAGTTCTCTGAGTGTGATCCGGCGATCTATCTTAATGATTTCTTTCACTTATTACACTATTTCGTAGACTGATGATGTGCTAGACTTCCAGGGAGAACATCACCTTAAACCGCTTCACAGCCGTCTTCGAAATGCTTATACCACTTGCAAACCTTTTTTTACTCATAGCTGATCTCCCGAAAGAAATATTTAACGTTTATAAAGGCTTGTTGCACTTGATTCCGTACTTTTAGCCATACTTACTACAAATACTCTTAACCATTTCTTCACAAAATAAGTAATCACCGATACTACTTAATCTCGTTTAAAACTGTCCATGTGATCTTCCGACATCTTCACCAAGCAACCGAAAAATTAATAGTCTTTTAAAGACGCCATCAAATGTTGCATCCTCCATACAGATGTGTAGAATATAAGATTCTAAACGGCTTCAATATTTTACTGTGATGTGGGTGAAGGATATAGAACGAAAATGCGCAATGAGACGAAATTAGCTAAGAGCTAAATCATGAGATAAGAGCGATTATTTGCAAATAAAAGCAGCCCCTGTAGGAAACTGACTTTCCTTAAGGAACGAGAAAATAGTGCTAATAGGACTAATACAACACACGAAATTACAAAATTCCCCCTACTTTCTGAACACACTTGTTATACTACTGTATAGAAACACTAAGTGAGCGACGTGACGCGGTATTGGAACACAGGGTCACGTGATGGAGGCCGGTGGACTGACTCCCCCGTTCAGTTAGTTTCAAGTTCTCTGTTATTTCCTTAAACCGCTCAATGCAAATGCCACGCTGCTTCCTTTGAAGGGCACATGGATGTTCTCCTCCCTCCTTCTTCCCCAATCGTTTATTGTGGTCCGTCCGTGATAACTTGTACGCCTACAGGACATTAACTGTACTTTTTGTTTCTCTCATTAGTGGTATTATTAGAGGTAGTGCTGGTAGTAGTAGTAGTAGTAACAGTACGAGGCTTGCCCAGAAAATAATGCACCGCATTTTTTTTTCTCAGCCGAAAACAATGCTACGAATGCGAAACATCACATATGTATTATTTGAAGTTTCCTGAGTGAGCGCACCAAGTTTCCGTCACTTCCGCGTAGCTGCAGGACGGTTTTAAAATGGCGTCTGTAGGTAGTGTACGTTACAAACAACGTGCCGTCACTGAATTTCTCACTGCAGAGAAACAAACTGTGGGGAATATTCGCAAACGCTTGTGCAAAGTCTATGGAGCATCTGCTGTCGACATATGTACAAAAAATGGCTCTGAGCACTATGGGACTTAACATCTATGGTCATCAGTCCCCTAGAACTTAGAACTACTTAAACTTAACTAACCTAAGGACATCACACAACACCCAGCCATCACGAGGCAGAGAAAATCCCTGACCCCGCCGGGAATCGAACCCGGGAACCCGGGCGTGGGAAGCGAGAACGCTACCGCACGACCACGAGATGCGGGCGACATATGTACAGTTAGTAGCTGGGCACGGAGAGTGACGTCATCAGAAGCTTAAACTAGCCAAGAAAAAAGAGTTGTGCGTTACTTATTGAACGCCCCTCTTGGCTTGAGATGGCACTAAATTCAGTTCATTCACGAAACCGTGAACGAACATTACAGCAGATCTCTCTTGATTGCAGTCCATTCAAATGGCCAGGCAACTGCAGCTCAATCTTAACTCTGAGTGTGTCCATGAATTTTAGAAACATTTCATCGAGTTGTTGGACAGCTATGACATATCAGAGTACTGAGCCGATGTGCGAGAAATTACAGACACCAGTTGCCCCATCCACAATAACAGAGGCTAAATTCACTTTTCTCCTTTCTTATTTTATTCGGAGTGTGTTTAAGACAGAAGCTGACAAGTCACTCTGTATTAGGTATGACACTTCTGTAAACACAAAAGAATGTACAAAACAATGTTTTCGCTTCTTGTGATATGGACTGACAGGATTTATGAGTTTAACATAAGAGAGTTTATTCAGATTTTACATATTTTAGTACCCTGAGAGCCACTTGTTGCTTTTGTGAAGACGTGTATTGAAATGCTGTGCGCAAGATTTCTAGTTATAACGCACGATTCATTTGTAGGCCTATCCATGTGTATTATGTTCTTCTCCTCTTGGAAGCTGCGAGCGTCAGGGCTGTCGAGGCTGGTCCCACATTCGCACGGCCGCCACCCTGCTTGTACAGGGTGTTTCAAAAATGACCGGTATATTTGAAACGGCAATACAAACTAAACGAGCAGCGATAGAAATACACCGTTTGTTGCAATATGCTTGGGACAACAGTACATTTTCAGGCAGACAAACTTTCGAAATTACAGTAGTTACAATTGTCAACAACAGATGGCGCTGCGATCTGGGAAACTCTATAGTACGATATTTTCCACATATCCACCATGCGTAGCAATAATATGGCGTAGTCTCTGAATGAAATTACCCGAAACCTTTGACAACGTGTCTGGCGGAATGGCTTCACATGCAGATGAGATGTACTGCTTCAGCTGTTCAATTGTTTCTGGATTCTGGCGGTACACCTGGTCTTTCAAGTGTCCCCACAGAAAGAAGTAACAGGGGTTCATGTCTGGCGAATAGGGAGGCCAATCCACGCCGCCTCCTGTATGTTTCGGATAGTCCAAATCAATCACACGATCATCGAAATATTCATTCAGGAAATTAAAGACGTCGGCCGTGCGATGTGGCCGGGCACCATCTTGCATAAACCACGAGGTGTTCGCAGTGTCGTCTAAGGCAGTTCGTAACGCCACAAATTCACGAAGTATGTCCAGATAGCGTGATGCAGTAATCGTTTCGGATATGAAAAATGGGCCAATGATTCCTTTGGAAGAAATGGCGGCCCAGACCAGTACTTTTTGAGGATGCAGGGACGATGGGACTGCAACATGGGGCTTTTCGGTTCCCCATATGCGCCAGTTCTGTTTATTGACGAAGCCGTCCAGGTAAAAATAAGCTTCGTCAGTAAACCAAATGCTGCCCACAAGCATATCGCCGTCATCAATCCTGTGCACTATATCGTTAGCGAATGTCTCTCGTGCAGCAATGGTAGCGGCGCTGAGGGGTTGCCGCGTTTGAATTTTGTATGGATAGAGGTGTAAACTCTGGCGCATGAGACGATACGTGGACGTTGGCGTCATTTGGACCGCAGCTGCAACACGGCGAATGGAAACCCGAGGCCGCTGTTGGATCACCTGCTGCACTAGCTGCGCGTTGCCCTCTGTGGTTGCCGTACGCGGTCGCCCTACCTTTCCAGCACGTTCATCCGTCACGTTCCCAGTCCGCTGAAATTTTTCAAACAGATCCTTTATTGTAACGCTTTTCGGTCCTTTGGTTACATTAAACCTCCGTTGAAAACTTCGTCTTGTTGCAACAACACTGTGTTCTAGGCGGTGGAATTCCAACACCAGAAAAATCCTCTGTTCTAAGGAATAAACCATGTTGTCTACAGCACACTTGCACGTTGTGAACAGCACACGCTTACAGCAGAAAGACGACGTACAGAATGGCGCACCCACAGACTGCGTTGTCTTCTATATCTTTCACATCACTTGCAGCGCCATCTGTTGTTGAAAATTGTAACTACTGTAATTTCGAAAGTTTGTCCGCCTGAAAATGTACTGTTGTCCCAAGCATATTGCAACAAACGGTGTATTTCTATCGCTGCTCGTTTAGTTTGTATTGCCGTTTCAAATATACCGGTCATTTTTGAAACACCCTGTATCTCTGTAATTTCTTCGCTCAGCGTTACGATGAGTGGCGGTGTCAGTTGCTTACCTGCCCACCAACAGCAGCGTACCTATGTGATAGTTATTATTAACTTTTAAAGCTGTTTACGGCGCTGAATTAACATTGTATATCAATATGTAATTAGTCATTTCGCTTCACCACGAGTACGTTTTCAGTACCACCAGAAAAGAAATTACTATCTTTACTTGTTATAATATCAAACAAAGACCAGCAATCGATTCAAAGCGGTATCTAGTTGCTGCGGGCAGTCATAGGCACCCGTCTCAGAGCTACAGCGGCCACTTGTATAGCCCGTTCAGAGAACATCAATCCTTGCCTGGCTCATAGCTCATAGTCAGCACGAGGTTACGAATTTTACTGAGAATCAAGAAAATTAAAAAAATTACTGTTTAATACCGAATTTGTCAATCCACACAACAAGTACTATTTAACTTTAATGTTCTCATTAATTTCACCATTACTTCTAGTTTATGCTGGGTAAGTAGTGTTTATCATTGGAAATTTACATAAACTTAAAAAAAAAGAAAGAAAAAGAAAGCTGTTTTGGCTGACGCACTATTGTTACTACTGACAATAAATCCATCATATTGTAAGGTTACGGGGGTTTGTTTTTGCATGCTTATTCTTGAATTGAGAACAACTGTGTGAGGTGAAATGACTAGTTTAATGTCGCAATATTTCTCGCCACATTACAGCTTTTCACACAGTTTCCAACTCACCAACATAAAAACAGCGCAATGGATAATGCATCTTGCCAACATCAAAAAGTGAAATAAGTTTATACACAACAATGTCAAATATTAACTCTCTGAAGGAACATTAATCTTAAGCACAATATTATGAAAGTTTTATTGGAAGTTTCTTTACATTAATTCTAGGCACAATAATATGAAAGTTTAATCGGACGTTTCTTTACAAAATTGCTCCTACACATACGTTATGATGTTGGTCAGTACTACGAAAATAGTCCGATTCCGGTTCAAAGTTCGGTACTATTTAGAATGACAATCAAGTCTACGTTGGGTGGTTAGTCAAGTGACAAATCTGAGCGCAAGGTTACCCAAGGCCGCTCGAGTTTACAGTGGACGCAAGCTGGTGAACCAACGAAGTTTACGCCTTTGCACGCGATATTTACCTTAAGCTGCGACGTGCTGCTGTCTGCAAGGCTTCACTCTCCCACTGGAATTCCTACAAAACTAGTCTGGCCTTTGCTGAACATTCCAGCAGAAACTTTCCCTATGTTTCTCGTTATGCGAGAAAACATGTACTCAGCCCTAGCCTTATTATGTGGCGATATACACGCGCATGGTTGGAGCAGTGTGCATATTATAGTACCCTCTCTGTTCTCGCAAGAACAATTAACTAATTTGGCTGGTTCATTTCTCCACAGTTGGAGCTAAACGTTGCTACAGCTAATTTTAGCTGGAGTGCAACCGCTGTGAACGTAGTGTCCACACCAATTTCTTCTCTGCGTCGCGGAGCGTTAAGCGCTCCGTTCTGCACTTGACGCCAGTTCAGAGAAGAGTCCACCCAACAAAATTTCTCTTGTCCTGGTCATGGCAGAACTGCCTCCCTTCGCTTGGGTTCCTTTTTCACGTCATGGCTTTTTTCGACCAATAGGAGCGTTCCTCTCATTTTGTAGAAACACCCTCTACCAATCGCAACGTCCCTTCTATCAAACTGCGTCGAAACTTCAGTAGTTTTCTCCTTCCTGTTGAGTTTCCGCCAATCGGACGTTTTGTGCCCGTTCTAGACGCTTAAAGTACATTGACCTTTCCATGTGTCGCACTCACTGGACGAAAATGCGTCACTTGCTCTTGTTCGTATGCCATTGGAATTTCGAAACGCAGTTTTGTAAAACTTCTTTCTGCTCTTGTACCGATGCCCTCGCTACAGGCGGCCCTCCAGCTTCAATCACCTGGCCCAGGGTCGCTGTCCTCCTTTCTGCCACCGCTTTAAGTGGTTGCCGGCGTAATTCCCAAAGCGCGGTTTCGCTACGTCATCGTGGAGCTGGTGTTTCAAAACTAAAAGCGACTCGACTCGCGTTCCCTGTTCTGCCGTTCGCTCAAAGACATCCATTGTATAGAAATGGTGTCTTAATTACCGTCGATTGACTGTCATCAGACGCTGTGTTTCCGTGGGACTGCTACGGTCGCAGGTTCGAATCCTGCCTCGGGCATGGATGTTGTGATGTCCTTAGGTTAGTTAGGTTTAAGTAGTTCTAAGTTCTAGGGGACTGATAACCACAGCAGTTGAGTCCCATAGTGCTCAGAGCCATTTGAACCATTTTTGAACTGTCATCACTTTTTGCATTACATATTGATAGGCAAATGTTCTCACAACTGTCGATTTACGTTAGGTGTCATCTTCACCTTCTCATTGCGATTTGTAAAGGTCTCATGTAAGGTGTGAATCTGACCATTTCTACTGCCAGCTTACAATATTATGTAAAAATTTCCATTCGATGGAGTAGTTACTTACATACACTCCTGGAAATGGAAAAAAGAACACATTGACACCGGTGTGTCAGACCCACCATACTTGCTCCGGACACTGCGAGAGGGCTGTACAAGCAATGATCACACGCACGGCACAGCGGACACACCAGGAACCGCGGTGTTGGCCGTCGAATGGCGCTAGCTGCGCAGCATTTGTGCACCGCCGCCGTCAGTGTCAGCCAGTTTGCCGTGGCATACGGAGCTCCATCGCAGTCTTTAACACTGGTAGCATGCCGCGACAGCGTGGACGTGAACCGTATGTGCAGTTGACGGACTTTGAGCGAGGGCGTATAGTGGGCATGCGGGAGGCCGGGTGGACGTACCGCCGAATAGCTCAACACGTGGGGCGTGAGGTCTCCACAGTACATCGATGTTGTCGCCAGTGGTCGGCGGAAGGTGCACGTGCCCGTCGACCTGGGACCGGACCGCAGCGACGCACGGATGCACGCCAAGACCGTAGGATCCTACGCAGTGTCGTAGGGGACCGCACCGCCACTTCCCAGCAAATTAGGGACACTGTTGCTCCTGGGGTATCGGCGAGGACCATTCGCAACCGTCTCCATGAAGCTGGGCTACGGTCCCGCACACCGTTAGGCCGTCTTCCGCTCACGCCCCAACATCGTGCAGCCCGCCTCCAGTGGTGTCGCGACAGGCGTGAATGGAGGGACGAATGGAGACGTGTCGTCTTCAGCGATGAGAGTCGCTTCTGCCTTGGTGCCAATGATGGTCGTATGCGTGTTTGGCGCGCCGTGCAGGTGAGCGCCCCAATCAGGACTGCATACGACCGAGGCACACAGGGCCAACACCCGGCATCATGGTGTGGGGAGCGATCTCCTACACTGGCCGTACACCACTGGTGATCGTCGAGGGGACACTGAATAGTGCACGGTACATCCAAACCGTCATCGAACCCATCGTTCTACCATTCCTAGACCGGCAAGGGAACTTGCTGTTCCAACAGGACAATGCACGTCCGCATGTATCCCGTGCCACCCGTGTAAGTCAACTACCCTGGCCAGCAAGATCTCCGGATCTGTCCCCCATTGAGCATGTTTGGGACTGGATGAAGCGTCGTCTCACGCGGTCTGCACGTCCAGCACGAACGCTGGTCCAACTGAGGCGCCAGATGGAAATGGCATGGCAAGCCGTTCCACAGGACTACATCCAGCATCTCTACGATCGTCTCCATGGGAGAATAGCAGCCTGCATTGCTGCGAAAGGTGGATATACACTGTACTAGTGCCGACATTGTGCATGCTCTGTTGCCTGTGTCTATGTGCCTGTGGTTCTGTCAGTGTGATCATGTGATGTATCTGACCCCAGGAATGTGTCAATAAAGTTTCCCCTTCCTGGGACAATGAATTCACGGTGTTCTTATTTCAATTTCCAGGAGTGTATTTATATGTCTGCTCACAGTTCAAACTGTATAACAGAATCTTACTTGAAATCGGAAACGAAAGTACATAACTCACCAAGTTCAACAAAAAAGTAAACCCAGCATTTGTGATATACTTGACACTGAGTGCTTACATCAGCTAGTTACTATATGCGTTCGTATTAGTAGCTCCAGTTCACATTTTGACCAAAATTATTTTCCTGTACCATTCACTATGGTGCTCAGAAAAGGGATTTATGTATTCTACAGGATATATAAACCGCAAAGTGGTTAACAGAGATTAGCCACAACAGTATCAGCTCAATTGAATTGTAATAAAGGGTGTATGAGCAGTCATATGGCAATACTCACCTCTTTTCATGACGGCCTTGTAAAAGCTGAGATGACTCGAAGACCTTCTGGCTGAATATGCTGTATAAATTGCAATTCTCAAGAAAGAGGTGGCCATTCGTTTCATAGGATAGGAATGACAATGGATGTTGGGGGAAATCAACCAGAGGTTGTTAAATGACAAATTAATTACCGATTGAATAATTGCTCAATGGATACCACCGAATCGAGTGTTCTATGTTCTTAAGAAGATGCAGCATTCCCCGAAGCACTATTCTTACATCTTCTCGTTTTCACCCCCCTATCATCACCACCATGCTCCACTGCACAGCTTATAGATGTCTCGCCGGGAGAAACATTAGCATTGAATCGTCATTTTCATTGTGGTGTTACTTTAGCTATGCTGCCATCCAAACTACTGTTGATTGAATGTGTGTCACTAAACTGCTGAAGTCTCATGTTTTATAATGAATATTGAATAAGACGGTAAGTGCACCAAATTTTGTCATAAGAAAAAGTAAAATTGTTCCCAATCCGAAAGCTTTATTAGAGATATTGTGTTCGACTTTGTACAGATTGGTAAGGAGAGGTGGGCTATAGAGTGTGGCAATTGTCGTTGAAGGAAAGCTGGACAGTACTCATTCCTTATTCTTTACGTCAGCCTGTCCTGCAACTATTGCATCAGGGACACTGGGGGGTATCCCAAACTAAACTTCTGACTTGCAGGTTCACTTACTGGCTGGGAACAGACCAGGAGATTGAACACTCAGCTGAACATGTCTATCCTGCTAAAGCCAGAAGGTAGCCCAATGACATTCATTTGCTTCTTGGCCACTATGTACTCACCCTTCGGAATGGGTACACAACGATTTTGCCAGGCCAGCGTTTAACGACATGTTCTTGATAGATTTCTGTGCACTGTGTAATGCTTTGTCAACCACCAACACCATCACAGTCTTAGAAAAAATTTTACAACTGAGGGTCTGCCAGAAGTGCTTGTAACTGACAATGGTCCACAATTCTATAGCGAGGAGCTTCATGCTTTCTGTGCCCAGCACAGCATTCGCCACATTCCAACACCCCCCCCCCCCACCCTTCCATCCATAATCTCATGTAGAAGCCAAGAGGATGGTCCACACTTTCAGAACTCAGATGAAGAATACCTCAAGGATCACTCCACCAATGCATCACTGACTTTTTTTTTTTTTGAGCGATTAGAGATCGACATTCATCAGAGACTAAAGTCCAGCTGAACTTCTCCATGGACGGCAACCCCAGACCCTCTTGAGCTTGCTCATACCAATGCCATGGCCAGCACCACCACTGCCTACTCCCATAACTGCTCTGGGACCTGGGGGTGGGAGAAAGGATTTGTCTGGCAACCGATCTGCATTCCAGGAACAATCGTCCAGCACTGGCGCTGGGAGGTCTTCAGGGTGCAGCTTCCAGACTGGGAGGTTCTGCAACATGCCAATCAACTTCATCCCAGATGGTTTCCCAGCAGTTTTTTCTGTCCCCCTCTCTGCACCATCATTACCAGTCACCTAATGCCAATCCTACAACAAGCCACCCAACCAGTGTAACACCAAACTTAAACATACCTTTTGCCCACAGCCAGCTGTCAACACCACAATCCCACAAAAGCGACTTACGCCAGACATTGCCCAGCAGCAGAAGCTGCCTTCCCTGGACTATAAGATGTCACTTGGTCACCAACCATGGATAATTCCGGATGAAGATGAAGACATGGTGCTGGCTCCTCCTGCTCCACCTGTTCCACTGCTGATGTCTACACCAAGCAACCTTGGCCCTGGGCTGGAGCGTTTTTGTATGTATGCTCCTGTGTCCCAAGACACCAATGATGCTGATGAGTCAGAGGAGGACCCCGTGGATGCGGCACTCAAGCACAACAGATGCTTTCCTGCTTCCCAAGAGGGAAGGGGTGTGTTATCCGCTACTATTAAATCTCCACACTGAGCAGTGGCACATTCCATTACGTGCTGCTGAGAAACATATTGTTGGCTGCACTTCTCTGTGCACAGCCGCTGCTAGCATCACAGACGGCCCTCGCACATGCACACTTCAAACAACAGCGGTTGGCCACCCATAACTCTCAGCGACTGGGTGCCCAGAATATACAGCGACCCCAGCCACGGGCTCAATTAACTTGAGAGCCGTATTTAACGCCACTACTGGCGTCTGCAAGTCAGTTCTCATCATGCTATGTTCTACTTCACAACTCGGAAGCGCTACGTTGCGGTGGACTGTTTCGCCTCTTGGACTGCTTCTCGATGCTGACTTGACTGTGCTCTGGACTTAGAATCCAGCTGCTATACTGGAACTTGGACTTCAATGTTCAGTAGGTTTAGTATGTCAATAGACTTGTGATTTCCACTGGATTCCACATTTCATTTGCACTTCCTGGACGTTGGTATATATATATATATATATATATATATATATATATATATATATATATATATATATATATATATATATAATCTTCGTAAAGTGTTCATCTACATCTTGGCGCTTGGTGACTGAATTATTGTGCCAGTGCTGTGTTAATAAACTGTAGAACTTTATTAAATTTGTGTTATTCTTGATTATAACAATAACCATCTTCCTTTTGGCCTTTGTAACACACCAGTAACATTCCAACGACTGATGGTGACTGTACACAGAGGAGTAAATAAGACTAGAGGCCATATTTGATACGTCGCACTGGTAAAGGAAACTGTATCATTGCATCTCATGTCATGTGAGAACAAGTGTTAAAAGAATATGATGATAGTAGTACAGTAATAAAGCTGTTTCAGAGACGAATAATTTATTCAAAATGGCGACTGTGTTTCCCCATCCCTTTATGATGCCAAACACCCTCCGTCTGCTGGAAACTGAGGTGAATTTTAGCGGGAAAATGTCAATTGGGCTACCTCCACAAACCTAACTTTCTGTCCTCTCTTATAACATCACTCCTGAAAATGGTGGGAAAGGATGAGTATCTGCCTAGCTCCTGGAGAGGAAGGTTAGGTTAGTGCACTTTATTTATTTATAGTGGGAAACTGAAGTAATGCATAGTGCTACACAATGAATGCCTAAGATCACAATACGACTCAAAATTGATGATGTCACGCAACTGGTGCTATCTTGCTGGAAAACAATTCACAATACCACTCGCAACTAGTAGGATGTGGACCCAAAATAAATAGTAACTATAAATAGAACGCTCCCTTCACCTACAAGTCGAAATTAATCACTTGTGAATTGGCAGGAAAAAGAGAACTTAAAAAACTTCCTAATCTCGTATATGCATAGAAATTACGGAGAAACGAGAAATGCAAAGATAAAAAGAAAATTGGACTACATATGCCTGCTACTGATAACAACGCTGCTAAAACCAAGCGGCTACACAAACAGTAATACCACCTCATCTGTAAATTACTGCCAGATGCTTCTGGATATAAAAACAACACGAAAAAGCTTTGTAAATTACTGAGTGCTAGCGTATTGGAGGCTAAAAGTTACTACTAAATGTGACGGTCATAACTGCATATTTAATGCAGAGGCTACCAAGGGGTGATGCATCGTGTTAGGGTGTTGGTGTGGCTTGATCGATGCTCTGCTTGCAGCTGCTGCTGACGGAATTACAGCACTGCACTCCAAGTACTCCCACATGTGATGGCAAGTGGTCCATTCTGTGGGATCCAAACAGAAATATGCAGTTAGCCTCATATGTATAGATGGACGTGTGCAAACAGAAGCTCTCTCCAGTATAGAACAATAGTATACATAAGCAATAGCTCTCTCTCTCTCTCTCTCTCTCTCTCTCTGTGTGTGTGTGTGTGTGTGTGTGATATGCAGCCAGCGGTCCCTATCATTCGTAAATAATGGACTCTGTCGATCATTTTCACAGACAGAGTCCTTCCTGAAATACAACTCTCTAACATTCCCCATGTCAAAACTTTCAGCAGCATCCTTCAGTAATATGGCTATTTCCAGAGTATTCATCCTTTAAACTTCTCACCAGAGAGAGAGAGATAATACCTGTCAAATCGAAACAGTTCTTCATAAACAAAATTCTTGTCTCGAATATCTCACCAACACTGAGAGAAATTACAATAACAGGAGGGCAAGAGTCTTCTGGACATGCCCCAACTTATTAACCTACCTGAGACGCCCGCTAAACCCGCTGGGTAGAACAGGTGATTAGGATTGTGGAAAGGGCCAAATAAGGTTGGGGTATGTTTCACCTTAAAATTGTAATTTATTGTAATTTAATAACACATTTACAAGCAAAGCGGCACATAGCTGAACTTTTACAAATACGAGTTTCAAAATGCAATTCTTTCCCTGCTGAAGGTTTCCAAATAAGAAATCTAAAAAAATCAACAAGATAAAAATGCAGTTAAAATAGCAAATAAAATAATTAAAAACATAAACAAAATGCAATACAAAGGGCTGAAGGCCCCCAATAAAATTTTCAAGATTTAAAATACACTCCTGGAAATGGAAAAAAGAACACATTGACACCGGTGTGTCAGACCCACCATACTTGCTCCGGACACTGCGAGAGGGCTGTACAAGCAATGATCACACGCACGGCACAGCGGACACACCAGGAACCGCGGTGTTGGCCGTCGAATGGCGCTAGCTGCGCAGCATTTGTGCACCGCCGCCGTCAGTGTCAGCCAGTTTGCCGTGGCATACGGAGCTCCATCGCAGTCTTTAACACTGGTAGCATGCCGCGACAGCGTGGACGTGAACCGTATGTGCAGTTGACGGACTTTGAGCGAGGGCGTATAGTGGGCATGCGGGAGGCCGGGTGGACGTACCGCCGAATTGCTCAACACGTGGGGCGTGAGGTCTCCACAGTACATCGATGTTGTCGCCAGTGGTCGGCGGAAGGTGCACGTGCCCGTCGACCTGGGACCGGACCGCAGCGACGCACGGATGCACGCCAAGACCGTAGGATCCTACGTAGTGCCGTAGGGGACCGCACCGCCACTTCCCAGCAAATTAGGGACACTGTTGCTCCTGGGGTATCGGCGAGGACCATTCGCAACCGTCTCCATGAAGCTGGGCTACGGTCCCGCACACCGTTAGGCCGTCTTCCGCTCACGCCCCAACATCGTGCAGCCCGCCTCCAGTGGTGTCGCGACAGGCGTGAATGGAGGGACGAATGGAGACGTGTCGTCTTCAGCGATGAGAGTCGCTTCTGCCTTGGTGCCAATGATGGTCGTATGCGTGTTTGGCGCCGTGCAGGTGAGCGCCCCAATCAGGACTGCATACGACCGAGGCACACAGGGCCAACACCCGGCATCATGGTGTGGGGAGCGATCTCCTACACTGGCCGTACACCACTGGTGATCGTCGAGGGGACACTGAATAGTGCACGGTACATCCAAACCGTCATCGAACCCATCGTTCTACCATTCCTAGACCGGCAAGGGAACTTGCTGTTCCAACAGGACAATGCACGTCCGCATGTATCCCGTACCACCCAACGTGCTCTAGAAGGTGTAAGTCAACTACCCTGGCCAGCACGATCTCCGGATCTGTCCCCCATTGAGCATGTTTGGGACTGGATGAAGCGTCGTCTCACGCGGTCTGCACGTCCAGCACGAACGCTGGTCCAACTGAGGCGCCAGATGGAAATGGCATGGCAAGCCGTTCCACAGGACTACATCCAGCATCTCTACGATCGTCTCCATGGTAGAATAGCAGCCTGCATTGCTGCGAAAGGTGGATATACACTGTACTAGTGCCGACATTGTGCATGCTCTGTTGCCTGTGTCTATGTGCCTGTGGTTCTGTCAGTGTGATCATGTGATGTATCTGACCCCAGGAATGTGTCAATAAAGTTTCCCCTTCCTGGGACAATGAATTCACGGTGTTCTTATTTCAATTTCCAGGAGTGTAAATTACCTTAACCTTTCAAAGGCAGAAGGCCGCAATGTTTAAGCTTGAAAGACAATTTTGAGAATGAGGTTCCAAGCTGTAATGTTTAAGCTTGAAAGGTAATTTTAAGAATAAGGTTCCAAGGCTGACGGCCCACAATTAATTTTCCAAAATTAAAAAAAAAAATATAACCCTAAGCCTTAAGCTTTAAGCAGTTGAAAGTGGACTAAAAGGAAAGATAACACAACAGCAATAACCTTTCAGCAAATATCCACTTGCCGGAATTCATACTTACATAAAACACAGTAAAACCAAGAATTTACTTTTTATCATTGGCTATGATAGGTTATAAACAGACAATTAAACACAGGTGAGAAAGACAATAAAGGCAACAGCACTCAGAAGCCTCCAGGGGGTCGGTCTGCCCTCGTTCACATAGGTGAGACAGGTGATGAGCCCAACTACATTTGATCTGCTGGAACTTAACCAAGGGACAGCCACGGACCGACTGACAAACGACTTACTTGCCACCAATCGGTACATGACAATTCAAGCACAAAATGTTATGGGCGTGATTATGCACAATCAAATATGTATATGTACTTAGCTGTCAAAACTACACACCATGTTGGACAGCGACAACATGTGAGGAAAGGACACTGCCTGAAATTCCGTTAGTGGCCAGGGCAGGTAACTGGAACACTAATGGCCACAAGGGAGAAAATTCCTCTGGTGCACTTGAATTGTAGTGAACCAATATAGTTAACTTCACAGCATGGCGGCTCGATTTCACCACTACAAACACTTGGTGTTGCTCCCAGGAAAAGATCCCCAACAGCGAATCACTGAAATGAACACAACATGAACGGTCGTGGCTTAGGTACCTAAAACACCACTCATCTTTGACGTCCTGGGTCGGTGAGCCACGAAGCTCTTAGCGATCGGACAGCTCCACACACGCTCCAACACTGTGCAGGGACCACGAATGGCCCCAGCCACCTGCACCTCATGCAGAGCATCACTGGTCCGCACGAACCGACTGACTCCCTCAGAATGCTGAGTCAGTGCAAATAACGCCAACTACACACACAACCTGACAAGCACTTGCACGAAGACCTGAATGATACCCAACAGTAACTAAGGACGCATGAAGACAAATCGGGAGTCGATGCACACACACACAGCCGACTCATGAACGATCGGCGAGCCAAAACGCTTCGTCCAGTAGGACGACCGACCGACGATCCACCAAGACCGCGGCCTGGCTCAAGTGATGCGTGCTGGTAATGGTCAGGCGATCCATGTCGAAGCAGGCCTCACTGCTCCAACCCGACTGCACTAGTGCCGAATGCGACTCCCCAACTGGCAGGTCCGGACTGCGCTCCAGACGCGTTCCAACTGACTGGCAGCCCGAACTCGTGACCCGAACTCGCTTACAACAGACAACGACCGGGAAGTAATAGCAGTCAAGCAAAGATACTACGAGAGGGGATACGCGCTGCTAGCGCCGGTCGCGGTCAGGCAAAGCAGCAGTGACAGTAGTAATTTAAACTAAGGTAGTGAGGTGGAAGTATGTTAAAAACAGGGTGTAAAATACATGATGGCGGAAACACGAGCCAAGCACGCCTCACTACCTACATTCACTGGCCGGCGTCGCCCGTAGCATCGGACGCTAGTCCCAGCCCCCGGGACATACGAGGTGTGGCTAGAAAAAAACCGGACTAGTACTGGTGAAACAATAAAACTAATGTAATAAGGCTGAAAGTCGCGTGGCCTGTCACGTGGCTCTCGCTCCGCCTACTGCTCGAGTTTCATCTGCCTCCTGCACTCAGTCTGCCCGTGGCGTCTGTTTTAAGTAGTTGACGTTTTGTCTGTGCGTCGGAAAATGTTGAGTGTACAGAAAGAACAGCGTGTTAACATCAAATTTTGTTTCAAACTAGGAAAATCTGCAAGTGAAACGTTTGTAATGTTACAACAAGTGTACGGCGATGATTGTTTATCGCGAACACAAGTGTTTGAGTGGTTTAAACGATTTAAAGATGGCCGCGAAGACACCAGTGATGACACTCGCACTGGTAGACCATTGTCAGCAAAAACTGATGCAAACATTGAAAAAATCGGTAAACTTTTTCGACAAGATCGCCGTTTAACAATCAGAGCAGTGTCTGAGTTAACAGGAGTTGACAAGGAAAGTGTCTAACAAGTTTACCGATTTTTTCAATGTTTGCATCAGTTTTTGCTGACAATGGTCTGCCAGTGCGAGTGTCATCACTGGTGTCTTCGCGGCCATCTTTAAATCGTTTAAACCACTCAAACACTTGTGTTCGCGATAAACAATCATCGCCGTACACTTGTTGTAACATTACAAACGTTTCACTTGCAGATTGTCCTAGTTTGAAACAAAATTTGATGTTAACACGCTGTTCTTTCTGTACACTCAACA
The DNA here is from genome assembly GCF_023898315.1 of Schistocerca nitens. Classification (NCBI taxonomy): domain Eukaryota; kingdom Metazoa; phylum Arthropoda; class Insecta; order Orthoptera; family Acrididae; genus Schistocerca; species Schistocerca nitens. The sequence goes on along the minus strand of NC_064619.1, from coordinate 600,267,598 downwards.
TTTTCCGACGCACAGACAAAACGTCAACTACTTAAAACAGACGCCACGGGCAGACTGAGTGCAGGAGGCAGATGAAACTCGAGTAGTAGGCGGAGCGAGAGTCACGTGACAGGCCACGCGACTTTCAGCCTTATTGCATTCGTTTTATTGTTTCACCAGTACTAGTCCGGTTTTTTTCTAGCCACACCTCGTACATCGCACTGCCTGGGTGCCGTGAGTCTCAACACCGGCGCGCTTTGCTCCGTCGTAAAGTCAAGCGCCGACACACCAGGTGGGAACGGTGGAGCAGAGGGGGCTGTGAGACGACATCAGCCAATTGCACCCGCACCGATGCCTCTCTAGGACGAAAACCCGACGCAGAGCCCTCAACACGCCGCTCCACGTAGGCGCGGCTCATTTGAAGACTAGAGTTCGCCGACTTCGACAGCGGCATCAAGAATAGGCACTTGTATAGCAGCGACTTAGGAACTGTATTAATTCTCTTGTATTGGGAACTGTCAATTATACTGTTTCTCCTGGGTGGACATGAATGTGAAACGTATAGATTACATGTTTTTACGATAAGTATTGTATGAGTTTTACCAAGGAACAATATATTATGCTACAATGTATGCCTATTCCATGGAATTGAGATTCTGTGTTTGAATTCTGACCTCTTTTGTCATTACTATTCTTCTTCTTGTCTTATGACCTGGATGCGAACCGTAAGGAGCTTTTAACGAAGGTTCATCTTGCTGTATCAGCCAATGGAAGTTATTAACAAAACTGAAAATAGACTTCATACAATGTAGGCTTTCACGGCCGGTGTTGTCTTCAGTTGAAACTTCCGGGATGGGAGGCCGTGATCGATTTATAAAATTTCCACCTGACATGTCGTCTCCCGCAGATGGAGACGAAACGTCAGGTGGAAATTTTATAAATCGACCACGGCCTCCCAGCCCGGAAGTTTCAACTGGACATAGAGTTGTTTGTGACTTAAAAAATTGTGTCCGTGTTGAAAACATTTGTAATCCTAAACCTTGCTTGTCTAGAGTAGACATGGGCCTTAACAGAAATTCTTCACTGTTAGCCGCAATCTTAAAAATAATGAAGAACTTTCTTTTAGCTCATCATCGAGACGTGCCGCCGGTTAGAAAACTAAACAATTCTTTCAGATTCTACGAGCCTGACGGTCGCTGCAAACAATTTGATAACATTCACTTTCGGATTTTTCTCAAAGTTACGAGATAACATCCCTGGCAGGAAGGTCTGGTCACAGGATTCTAGTTCTGGTGTAAGATTTCATTTGCAAAAGCTACGCTTCTTATCTTATATTGCGAATCAAGACGAAACCACGATTTTGAGTTACGAAATTCATTGCTGTACAGTGAACGGATTGGTGAAGTATTCTCTGGTGCTATAAGCACACAACTTTTAACTTGACGTCAACTAGGCATATACTGAGGAATATCCGTGGTGTTTTAGTAGTTAAACAAATGAGTATTTACAATTCCGGTACCCCTGAGAACTGAGCTATTTTACTGAGAGCTTAGCTGGCTGCTGTGGCCGAGCGGTTCTAGGCGCTTCAGTCTGGAAACGCGCGACCGCTACGGTCGCAGGTTCGTCTCCTGCCTCGGGCATGGATGTGTGTGATGTCCTTAGGTTAGTTAGGCTTAAGTAGTTCTAAGTTCTAGGGGACTGATGACCTCAGATGTTTAGTCCCATAGTGCTCAGAGCCATTATGTACTGAGTGCTTATACGCGTCGGGCTAAATGAAACAACATATTGCACGGTTAATAATATTCCTACGTTAGCTATTTCTCTTTTCTGCTGGGCCATTTCATTAATGTGTGTCACGGCTCATATTCATTGTATTACATCACACTGATAGTAAAGAAAAAGTCACAACTATTTTTATTTCATTATATTACACTATACTGAAGAGATTTTTTATTTTGTCCGTCGTCATTTGCCTGCGACACATCATTGTAAATTCTCAAAGTTAAGCATTGTAATTAATCATTTCCTTTTGCAATAAACTTCATTAATACGATTTGCTTGAATTGTATCTAGCGATCCGAGAAAGAAGATTTCCTAGGAACCCCAAATTTGACGAGTGGTCAGGATACACCACGCTTTGCACCGTTACGCTACGTGTTTTACAAGACAATGGAATTTGTGGCGCAGTCCTACAGACGGGAGAGCTGTGAATGAAAACAACGCACCATTATACTTGGGAGAAAAAAAGAAAACACCCCAGTGGTAATAATTATCATGAAACATCCATAACTATCCGCTAGTATCTCTGAATATCACGTCCCACAGTCATGCATGCTTTTATGAAACGGAACAGGACCGCTGAACACTTTGCGAGCAGTCATCTGCACTGTTCACTGCTGAATGGGGTGCCTTGTGATGGACCACGAGCCCAGTACAAAGATCTACTGGATGGTGAGAGAGAGACTTGTCTCACTCTGACAAGCATGTATGACATCACAGATCACAGCACCTTACATTGGAACGAGATATTTAACGAACCCCGCCGTCCCCCCAACCCCCCCATCCCCCCCCCCCCCAAAAAAAAGATGATATTTGCTTCGACAATTGCGAATTAATTTACCGACAACAGTTGCAATATAAGATTTTACACGCCAAAAAACGATGATAATTGCGACACATTTATGGTGAAATAATCGATTAGCACATGAAAATTCTCAGAAGTACATATATTTTCACTCGATTGCCTGAATATCACACCATTTACGTGACTGTTCTCGATATCAGCCACATAGCAGCGTGCTACCGAAGGCCGTACAGTACAATTCTGAAGATAAAGAGTGGAAATTATACCTCTAGTGAGCCGAAACTTTAGCGTCGGATGTGCTGTAAGCCATTGAGTATATAGAAACGTATTTCGTCTGTGAAGATTTTTACGTCAAAACTTGAAAATAGAGGAAACTGATATTTCACTCGTATTCTTTTTTAACAAATATCGATGCTGATATAACAGATTCCAGATCATCCTTGTACTATACTGAGTCAACTAAGCTATTAATATTCATAATCGTATGTGTATCTTATGTCTCGGGAAATGTCTCTTCCACTGGTGTTTCTAACGTGTTGCAAACAAGACATCGCAGTCGATGTTGACTGTATCAAATAAAGACAGGAAATGTGTAGAATGGCAGTATACCCCACAATAGAACAAGTAGCTTCTGTTTCAGGTCTGCAGAACTCAGTCAGACATGGACACAAGACTCAACAACAGGACGCTTCCTGCAAGTGCTTAAACGTATTTCTCGGAAAGACTTGGCCGTCTGCAACAATACGAAATGTCTGACTATTCGTCACGAATGAAGAACTGAACAGTCAACAGTGGTGTGCTTTCAAATGTTCTGTCTCAAAGTAGTCCTCGGCTATTTAAAATCAGGCTCATTAAGGAAAATCATTAAGCTGGTCAAAGCTACTCTCACTGGTGGTACCTCTATTCCTCCCTCATATCTGTACCTGGCGGCAACACTTTGCACTGATATATTGTCTACTGTGCGTATTCCCTTTAGTCAATTTAGCATTAAGCATTAAGCGAGTGTTGTTTCATGTTAAGGTTTTACAGAACAATTTGTCTGTATTCTTCAGCGAGTGTGTCAGACCGGACAAAGCTACATTTTGACTACACTGCTGATATCATCGTACCTATTTCCACTGGAAACGTTTATGGCATGTCGTTCATTATGAGAGGTTTCTACAATACTGCTTTCGACAAAATGACAGGAATGTCGCAATGGTGTATAACCTAGTCCATGTGGATTTGATGACGATGATCACTCAAAAATCCTTCTTACACGTAGTTACTGACTGTGTGCAAAGATTACACAACGAACATGTGTGGAACTGGCCAAACTAAGTCCACATCAGTGGTTGGCAAGTGTGGCCTCAACTGGCTGGTGAGACGTCATGCGGAATTCTGTTATGATTTACCAAGAATGATGTGGTCCATTCTGCAGGATCCGAACACAAATATTCACTCAGCTTCATGTGTATTGATGGACGAGAACTATCAGAAGCTCTCACTGATCTAGAACAGTAGGATGCTTTTGTAACATCTCTGTGTGTGTGTGTGTGTGTGTGTGTGTGTATGTTTGTGGTATGCAGCCATTAGTCATCTCCATTTGTAAATAACGGAGTCTGTCCTTCCTGAGATACAGCTCTCTAACCTCCCCAATGTCAAAACTTTCAGCAGCAGGCTCTGGAAATACTGCTATTTCCAGAGCACTCTACTGTTAATGTTAAAAGCTTTCTCACCATAGAGAGGGAGACAGAGAGAGAGAGAGAGAGAGAGAGAGAGAGAGAGAGAGGTAATACCAGTCGAAACCAAGCAGTTCCCCATAAACAAAATTCCAGTCTAGGACATTTCGAGAACCGTTAAGCGTTCTGGCTTCAAAAAACACCAACATTGTTGCCTTGTGAACAACAGGAAAATACCTGCTAGGGATACGTAAAATCACTCCAAATGTCAGTGTGGGGTGTATACTGGGGAGAAGACTGTAGCTTTAATGGGACGTTTATTAATTATGGAAGGGAGTACCTTACGCAGCTTCATTGTACTTACATAGCCCTGACAGTCATTTGGGGCCTATGGTGTGTGCAACTGATACCAATGCACCACTGGATTATTGGGTACTTTTTCTTTGTAGGAAAATTACATTTGGGAATTAGAATAAAGTCTATACGCATGTATGTGACATGGGAGACTCCAGTTTTAATGGAACATTTGTTAATGGCTGGAGGGAGTACTACACATAGCCCTGACAGATGTTTAGAGATTAAATTAATTGCCTCTCATTCCATTGCACTTCTCGATTACCAGGTGTTTTTTATTGTTTTCATAAGCAAATCAGATTACGTAAGCATGAATATGGCATGAATGACTGTAGTTTAAACGGTATATTTGCCATTGGTGGGACAGAGTTCCATACAGAGCATCACGTTACTTAAATAGCCCTGACAGACCTTGATAACTACGTTACAGACATCTGATTCCATTGAGTCACTAGATGGGCTGTATTTTTCATCGTAAGCAGATTACATTTCGAAATAAGGATGGAGTCTATGTGCATATACTGCGTGTCCCATTTATCTACACCACACTAAATAACTGTTTGTCCAGATGCAAATTACAAAATCTTTCAAGCAAATGTTCTTTAGCCATCAGGGGGACATCAATCAGCATGATTGCCTTCGTTGTAGCTTTGTTTTTACAAAGATATGAAGAGCGTTATGACTTTTTTAAATGGCACCCTGTATTTTTTGTTCGGTAATTCCCTTTCCTAAAGACCTATTCAAAATTGTATCACAGTGTACCATTCACTGAAACACAACGTTATTAATTACATAACACAACACTGACGTTGACGCTCCCAGCGCTTACTGCAGGTACTCGGGGTAATGGAACACATCCAAGTGCTGACGTTGACAGAGGACAAAGGTAAACATATGTAGGATGTACACCCGTCATTTCGTCGACCATCGTCAGCTGAAGAGTAGTGTGAGTAGAATGTACACCAACGAAGAGAAGGTAGAAATGCAAGTTAGCAGAACAGTAATTGCAATACCGTTTTCTTACGTACAGGTACATTTAGTACAGTAGTTTAGTGCTTTCAAATACTGTTCCGTAGAGTAGGCATACAATAAAGGCTGTCCTTTCTACAAACTTCATCGACATAACGTTTCTTTTATTGTTGTTGTTGAAGGTAGGCGAAATGCTACACAGGCAGCAGAACTGTAGAGAGAGAGATATCCTGACAAGAACCCACCTTCCCGACGAATTTTTTCTCCTCTTTTTGCGACGTTTCAGGAAACGGGAAGTTTCAACCCACGACAACGCAATCGTCGTAGCACTCGCACAGACGAAGCTGCCGAAGTTACTGTGCTCGCTTCCGTTGCTATGAATCCACATGTGAGCACACGACAGCTGAACACGAGACTGGCAATCCTAAAACCAGTGTACATCGTATCCTTACATGTCACCGGTTCCATCCTTATAATGTACATCTACATCAAGAATTGCATGGGAATCATTTCCAGAATCGTGTACACTTCTGTCAGTGGGCACAGCAGTAAATCCTCGCCAATGCGAACTTCTTCACCAATGTTCTATTTATCGATGAACGTTCCTTCTCAAACAAAGGACAGGTAAATACAAGGAACATGCATATTGGTCCAGCGACAACCCACGATGGCTTAGACAGGTGGAACATCAGCGTCAATGGAGAGTTAAAGTCTGGTGTGGGATGCTTGATACTACAATTATTGGCCCTTATTTCATCAATGGTAGTCTAAACGGCACAACGTCTGCCAACTTCCTGAGACGAATTCTTCCTCCTCTTCTGGATGAAGTGTCGCTAAGAACCAGAATGCTTATGTGGTGTCAACACGATGGATGTCAAGCACATAATGCCTTGCGTGCACGTCGTGTTCTGAACAGAAGGTATCCTGCCAGACGGATTGGTCGAAGAGGAACAGTTACTTGGCCTGCTAGGTCTCCTGATTTAAATCCTCTGTAACTTTTTATTTGGGGATGCATTGAAGACGTTGTCTATCGCGATATTCCAACAACTCCAGAGGACACGCAGGAACATATCGTGCTTGCTTGTAATTCTGTTCAGCAGGCAACACTGGAAGCAGTAAATAATTCTTTCATTCAACGAATGCACCAGTGTATCGGTGTCCAGGGTCACCACTTTGAGCACCTTTGAATGTTCTGCTTTTGGACAATGGTACAGGAGTGTGAAAGTCAATTTTGTGTTATGTTGTTACTTGGTTTTCATTTGTTTTCTGACAACTCCAGCAAGTGAACGAGTTTGTGATTCAGGGCTCAAAGTCAGTTTTGTGTTATGTAATTAATAACGTTGTGTTTCAGTGAATGGTACACTGTGATTCATTTTTGAATAGGTCTTTAGGAGAGGAAATGAATTACCGAATATAAAATACAGGATGCCATTTAAAAAAGTCATACCTTTGTTCATATCTTTGTAAAAAATAACGCTACAATGAAGGCAATCATGCTGATTGATGTCCACCTGACGGCTTGAAACATTTTGTAATTTGCACCTGGACAGTTATTTAGGGTGGTAAAGATAAATGGGAGACCCTGTATATAGCATGGTTCAAATGGCTCTGAGCACTATGCGACTTAACTTCTCAGGTCATCAGTCGCCTAGAACTTAGAACTAATTAAACCTAACTAACCTAAGGACATCACACGCAGCCATGCCCGAGGCAGGATTCGAACCTGCGACCGTAGCGGTCGCTCGGTTCCAGACTGTAGCGCCTAGAACCGCACGGCCACTCCGGCCGGCTATAGCATGGAAGACTCTAGTTTCAATGGAACGTTTGTTAATGGTTGGAGGGAGTACCAGCATAGCATCACTGTACTTAATAGCACTGACTGACGGTTAGAAACCATCCGACAGTATTTCGTTAACAACTTTTTTTGTATGCTTTAAATTCCACATGTATTGCATGCAACAGCTGTTGGAGTAGGTACACCATCTTGCTATGAACTTTCGATGATCTTATAATGATTGAGTGACCGAAATCACGAGGACACATCTCCATCTCAATGCTCCAGCTATCTTCACTTCCTGCAGACCATGTGTGTTCACGGCACATTGTTGCTTTAGAAATACGTCCTGTGATGTACCTCTCTGGAGCCGTTAATTTTAGCGTAGCAACACCAAGCACAGTGAGTAATTGCTGCACTAATACTGCTGCTGTCGAAGACGGGAATGCCGAGACCGATTGTGTTGTACTTAGCAGCCAACTGCTGCTTTTTATATATGTCAGTTTACCGCACAGCTTCCTCGGTTCTATTTGAATGAGCCTAACCTCCGTACCGTAGTATACATTATCAATTTGCACAACTTTGAGGTCATTGTCAGCTGCTATCCCGACATTAACATGCATAGACAAATTTTGTGGTTAAATGGTATGTTCTGGTGAACAGTAACATCGATACGACAGCTCAACACTGCATAGTTGCTGTCTACGAACCATGCGAGCCCACCCCTGTTTGTGTTACATGACTTATCTGTGAAGAAAAAGCATCATATGGATGCTGCTAGGATCGTATAGGTTGGCGTGTTCCGTTCGAATATGTGACGGGAAAAAGGAATCTCTGGGAAAGACGACGTATTTCTCCCAGAAACCTAGGGGTGTATTAGGATACGTGTGAATGTATATAGGCAATTTTTTACCCGATCAGAGTGTGAGATTGGGATAGAAGGGTAATCGATAATACCGCTGTGATGTACCCTCCACCATGCACTATACATCCGCCTGGAATATAGTTGTCCTAGATGTGGAATGTTCGTAGGTGATGGGAGTTGTCTGCAAGTAGGCGGGAAGACTATGGAGTTGGTTGTTGACCTGAATAGACCTAAATCTATTGCACATTAATTGGGCTAGAAATCCCGTACACTGTCATCGGAAGCGTTAACGGCCAGTAACATACTTAGCAGTAAGCATATGGAGCGATATCAAGTAGAATGCATATGTCGGGTTCAGATTAATTTGCTGGAGTCATAAGGAAACCAACCCAAGCACTAGGAACTAACAACTCTGAGAGCTAAAGCAGAAGAATATGTCGTGCCCAAATTAATTTTCACAGATTTTTAAGGGGAATGTGGTCCACCCACTAAGAAATGACTGTTTAGGAGGCGAGTGACCGCAAATCCGGTTGGTATGTCACCTAGAGACTGTTGTGCTACAATTCTGATCGAAGTGTAAAAGGTAGTAAGATGACTGCTGTTGCCGGAAGTAACATTGACATTGATTTGTTCCGGCTTGTACTAGTTGTTATTTGGCTCTTATGTACGATAGTTGGATAAGCATACAAGTACTGGGTTTGCTTTTAATAAAATTGCAGTGTGTACTAGCCGTGTAGACATACTCTGCTCTCGATGCAATGAAGTATCACCATCGGTTCACTAACGAATAGTGCGTGGAAGTAAAAAAATGAGAAATGCTATGATTAAGTCCCCAATCTATCCCTGCTCTTGCAGTAGCTCCGAATTATGCACGGCGGGGTGAGGCTGTTCAAAAATGGCTCTGAGCACTATGGGACTTAACATCTGTGGTCATCAGTCCCCTAGAACTCAGAACTACTTCAACCTAACTAACCTAAGGACATCACACACATCCATGCCCGAGGCAGGATTCGAACCTGCGACCGTAGCAGTCGCGCGGTTCCGGACTGAGCGCCTAGAACCGCGAGAGCACCGCGGCCGGCCGGGGTGAGGCTGTTGCCCCAAGGTAAAGTGTATTGGTAGATTCGTATTAACGAGGTTTGCTCCAACTGAAAAGAAAGGTGGTTTATTTCTCGCTAAAGATTCTGGTGCCAATGAATACTCTGACGCCATTAGACTGTCATATTTCTAGCGTAGTAGTCATAGAAATAAAATACAGTTTATGACATACTGTTGTGGAAGACTTTTACGACTCTTTAGCGATGTGGAAATAAGTGGTTGCTCAGTCACTATGAATACGAAGTGCGGATATATATCTCGAAAGGTGTGGTCAGCGGACACGTATTTTGCTAATTTACAGGGCAGGCATGTTTCGATTTGCAGACAGAATTTCCCCTCAGCGCTCAGGAATACCTTCGAAGCCATAACACTTAATGGTTCGTGAGATATTCTAGACAGGAATTTGGTTTATGAGGAACTGTTTGGTTACGACAGGTATTACGTTCTCTCTGAGCTGAGAAAGTTTTTAGTATCAACGGCAGAATGCTCTGTAAATAAGCTAATTGTTTGAAGCTGCTGTTGAAAGTTTAGGCAACAGGGGAAGTAGGAGAGCTGTATCTCAGGAAGGACAGAGTCCGTTATTTTCGAACAAAGAGGACTACTGGCTGCATACGACACACACACACACACACACACACACGCTGGTGTTGGGAAAGTATGCTTCTGTTTGCTCTATCGCGTTAGGATGAGTGCATATTTGTGTTGGGATCCTGCAGAATGGACCACGTCACTTTTGTGAAATCATAACAGGTCTCCGCGTGCTGTCTCACCAGGCAGTTGAGGCCACGCCCGTTGGCCACCGCGGTGCACTCGGCCTGGGCAGCTCTCCAAACATTCGCTGTGTAATCTTTGAGTACGATCCGTAAGCGCGTTTGGAAAGGATTTTTGAGTGAACTCCATCCTCAAGTTCCTAGGGTCTAGCTTATACACCAATGCAGCTTTCTCGTCATTTTTTTTTTCTAAAGCGGTAGTGTGAACATTTCTCGCGTGATACGAACTCCAATGAACAACACACCATAAAAGTTTCCGGCGGAAATAAGTATGAAGGTACCAACAGTGAGGAGCGTCAAAGAGCAGCGTTGACCAGTCTAACACACTAGCTGGAGGATGCAGAGAAACTCTTCTATAAAACCTTAACATGAAATAACATTCATTTAAGGGGCTCCGGAAAGGCTCAAAATCATGAAAAGTTCAATTTTTACTTTTTTGCGTTTTCTGAATCTGCAGACTATTACCTTTTAATAGATATATAATTTATTCAATTCCGAAGACTACAACTATTTTTAAATTTTTTTTGAAATGTGTTCTACATGGGCGTGACCCACTGTGGCGCTGTTAAACTGCTGTCAAATGGTGTTATTATTCACGTCCGTGTTCATCAGGTACATTTTAGTGATGTGAGATAAAGTATGTGTTGTGGCTAACCTGTGATGGTTCAATATATATCGCTGGTGTGATTGTCGATTGTTTCATGTTTATTTACTCTGTCGTTATCTCGAAAATATTCGTAATTAATTCTGTTTCTTGAGTCTCTGTTTTGTTGAAGTATAATAATGAGTAAAAGTAAAGTTATTAGAAATCCTCTGAAGGCTTTTAAGAAAAGGAGAAACGTTGGAAAGCCAAAGGTATGTGTTATTACTGTAAACAATAAAGACGATAACCAAGTGAGTGAACCTAACCTCTCAAGTACACCTGCCCATAGCAGTCAAAGTGGGAAAGAAAATACTTCACAGAAGAAGCTTGGTTCAATGAGTGAAAACTATGAATGTTTTATGGGCGAATCGGATGTGAATGAAATATTTGATATGTCGGTTCTCAAAGGAATTTTTCCAAACTGTGTAAGATGTATTCATTGTAGTGAAGTTGGTCTGGAACTCTCCATAATAAAGCACGTAGGACTTGATAGTGAAATACAACTGAAATGTGATAAGTGTTTATACATGACCACCTTTTGGAACAGTGTTGCAGTAACTGCAACTGAAGAAAATGGTAGCAAAATCTACGAACACAACAACGAGCGATGCTTGCTTTAGACAAGGAACGCCTTCGGGCTGCAGACAGGGCTGTAAAGAGTCTAGAAATTCAAGCAAGAGTAAACAGGAGGAGGAACAAGAGGTTGCTGGAGGAGGAGTTTGCAGAGGATGAAGATAATCCATCCTATGGACCTGGAATACACTAAAAAGTTAATCCAATCTTTGTCGCTCGATTCCCAAAACTTTTATTTTCTCATACTAATTACATGTTTTCTAAGGATCTTCCAAACATATTTGTTTCAAACTTTCAGTAAATGTTACACAGTACCTTCTGCATAATTTAACACAGCCTTTTTCCAAAAAACTGTATATTTTTGAATATATAAATAAAAAATTGCAAAAAAATGTTGTGAATTTTCATTACAATTGAAAAAAAAATCATCTTTAATAACTGAACTAAAATTTTGTAAAATCCCTGTGTTAAGTTGTAGCCCATATTCCAATAAATAATCTGTAAAAAGTTCAACTTCCTACCTCAAATACTTTGTGAGGAAAGATGTAATTTATAAGCTTTATTTTAACATTGCAAGTATAGGGCGTTCTGGAGCCCCTTAACACGTAATGCTAAATCTGACGACCGGGAATATGCACAGGAGACGATATTTCACAGCTAAAAGTTGCCGCCAGGTATCGATATGGGGGAGAAATAAAGTTATGAGCAGTGATAAGCATCACAGAGTACCTTTGACCAGCCTAATGTTTTTCCTAAATGACCCTGATTTTACTTAGCCGAGGACCACTTTCAGACAGTGCCGGCATATCCAGAACATTTGAAGACACACCACTGTTAACCTTTCCGGGCCGCCCGCATTGCCACCCGCTGTATTGAACACTCACCCTGACATTGATTGTCCCATTGACGATAAAATCAACCAATTGTCCAGGAGGAATAGGGGCATAGAATTCATCATTTAAGGAAGAGAACCAAAATTGTAACTTTTTTATATCATCAGATGGCATTGTGTTGTATGTGTTTGTAACGAGTTTAAATAAAACTCTTAAACTTTGCATGTGACATGATTATTTTTTATTAGTGTAAAAGTAAACATAGGTCGAGATATCTTTAGCGCCCCCTTCCTTGAGGTTTTTCTGTATCCACCACTGCTGTTGACGCTCAGTTCTTCATCCGTGATGAATAGTCAGCTGTTTCGCTAAAGACTAACGCCCACCTGTGACTGGTTTGGCCGGCCGGAGTGGCCGTGCGGTTCTAGGCGCTACAGTCTGGAACCGCGTGACCGCTACGGTCGCAGGTTCGAATCATGCCTCGGGCATGGATGTGTGTGATGTCCTTAGGTTACTTAGGTTTAAGTATTTCTAAGTTCTACGGGACTGATGACCTAAGAAGTTAAGTCCCATAGTGCTCAGAGCCATTTGACTGGTTTCTGCAGAGTCTAAACAGAAGCCTCTTGTTCGACTGTGAGGTACACTGCCATTTGCTGTCTTTATCTGGTTGAAAGCACATCGATTACGATGTGTTGTTTGCATCGAGATAGTGAAACACCAGTGGAAGAGATATTTGCTGGTTCTCTAGACATGAGAAACACATATGATTATGAACATTGAAACCTTAGTTAACTTTATAAAGTTCAAGGATGGTCTGCAATCTGTTAAATTGTTGGTATCGGTATTCGTTATAAAGAAACATACAAGTAGAACTACCAGTTTCCTCTATTTTCGGATTTTCACGTAAAAATTTTCGCAGACGAGATGCATTTCTGGTTACTCAATGGCTTGCAACACATGACACACTGAAGTTTCGGCTCTCTAAAGACATAATTTCCACCCTTTATCTTCAGAATTATATTGTGTAGGAGATTGGTAGCTCACTGCTTTGTGGTTGATATCACGAGCTGTCATGTAAATGGCACACCATGTTAAAAATACATGAAATTCTGAGAATTTTCATATGCTACTCGATGATTTCAGCATAAAAGTGCCGCAAACATCATCGTTTTTTCGTGTGTAGTATCGGATATTGCAGCTGATATCAGTACATTAATACATAATTGTTGAAGCAAACATCATCTTTTCTTGGGCGAAAATCCCTTGTTCGACTGTAAGGTGGCCTGATCCGTGGCGCCACACTTGATTGTCAGAGTGAGACAAGTCTACATCTACATCTACATCTACATCTACATAGTTACTCTGCAATTCACACTTAAGAGTTTGGCAGAGGGTTCATCGAACCATTTTCATACTACTTCTCTACCATTCCACTCTCGAATGGCGCGTGGGAAAAAGGAACACCTATAGCTTTCCGTTCGAGCTCTGATTTCTCTTATTTTATTATGATGATCATTTCTCACTACGTAGGTGGGTGTCAACAAAATATTTACGCATTCGGAAGAGAAAGTTGGTGATTGAAATTTCGTAAATAGATCTCGCCGCAAAGAAAACCGCCTTTCTTTCAGTGACTGCCACCCCATCTCGTGTATCATATCAGTGACACTCTCACACGTATAGCGCGATAATACGAAACGAGCTGCCCTTATTTGCACTTTCTCGATGTCCTCCGTCAATCCTACCTGATAAGGATCCCATACCGCGCAGCAATATTGCAGCAGAGGACGGACAAGTGTAATGCAGGCTGTCTCTTTAGTGGGTTTGTCGCACCTTCTAAGTGTTCTGCCAACAAAGCGCAGCCTTTGTTTCGCCTTCCCATAATATTATCGATGTGCTCTTTCCAATTTAAGTTGCTCGTAATAGTAATTCCTAGCCCTTAGATTTGTGCGATTTATCATATATCCAACATTTATAGGATTTCTTTTAGTACCCATGTGGATGACCTCGCACTTTTCTTTGTTAAGTGCTAATTGCCACTTCTCGCACCATACAGAAATTCTCTCTAGATCATTTAGTAATTGAAATTGATCGTCTGATGATTTTACTCGACGGTAAATTACAGCGTCCTCTGCAAACAATCCAAGGGGGCTGCTCAGATTATCACCTAGATCATTTATATAAATCAGGAAAAGCAGAGGGCCTATGACACTACCTTGCGGAACGTCAGATATCACTTCTGTTCTACTCGATGATTTACCGTCTATCACTACAAACTGTGACCTCTCTGAGAGGTAATCACGAATCCAGCCACACATCTGAGACGATACTCCACATGCACGCAATTTGATTAATAGTCGCTTCTGAGGAGTGGTATCAAAAGCCTTCTGGAAATCTGGAAATATGGAATCGATCTGAGATCCCTTGTCGACAGCACTCATTACTTCATGGGAATAAAGAGCTAGCTGTGTTGCACAAGAATGATATTTTCTGAATCCGTGTTGGTTATGAATCAATAAGTCATTTTGTTCAATGTGATTCATCATGTTCGATTACAGTATATGCTCCAAAATCCTACTGCAAATTGAGGTCAGTGAAATGGGTCTGTAATTCAGTGGGTTACTCCTATTTCCTTTCTTGAATACTGGTGTGACCTGTACTACTTTCCAGTCTTTAGGAACAGACCTTTCGTCAAGTGAGCGGTTGTATATGATTGTTAAGAAAGGCGCTATTGTGTCTGCATACTCTGAGAGGAACCTGACTGGAATATCATCTGGACCGGTAGACTTGCCTTTCTTAAGTGATTTAAGTTTTTTTCGCAACAACTAAGACATCTACTTTTATGTCACTCATGCGAACTAAAGTCTCTCTCTCACTATCCAGCGGGTCCTTTTACTGGGCTCGTGGTCCATTACACGGCACCCAATTCAGCTGCGGACAGCGCCAATGATTGCTCGCACAGTGGACAGCGGTTCTGTTCCATTTCATAAAAGCACGCACAATTGTGGGACGCAGTACTCGAAGCTTCTATTGGTTAGTGATGTATGTTTCATGATTATTATTAACATGTGGGTGTCTTTTTTTCTCCCAAGTAGAATGGTGCACTGTCTTCTTTCACAGTTTTACCATCTGTAGGACTGTGCCATAAATTCCATTGTCTTTTGAAACACTTGACCAAATGGTGCCTGCACTGAGGCTCGTGATATCCAGGTGGCGCAGTGCAGGCTCTCGGCTCAGGATGGTGAACGCAACTAGGTAAAGAAGATGGGGCATGTCCAGAACCCTTTCGGTGTTTGAATTTTCCTCAGCGTTCGTGAGATATTCCAGACAGGAATTTTGTTTATGAAGAACTATTTCGCTTTGACAGCTATTACCTCTCTCTCTCTATCTGCTGAAAAGTTTAACGGATGAATGCTCTGGAATAGCCATATTGATGGAGAATGCTGTTGAAAGTTTTGACAATGGGGATGTTAGAGAGTCGTATCTCAGGAAAAAAGTCTGTGGAAATGTTCGACGTAGACCGTTATCTACCAGCAGAGAGGACCGCTGGCTGCGTATCCCACACACACACACACACACACACACACACACACACATACACACACACACACATAGCTGTTGCGAAAGTATGCTATTGTTGTAGACCCGCAACAGCTTCTGTTTTCTCTCGTCCACCTATACAGGTGAGGATGGGTGTATATTTTTGTTTGGATCCTTCAGAATGGACCACATCACTAGTGTGAAATCATAACAGGACTCCACATGCCATCTCACGTGGGACCAGTTGGAGTGCAGCACAATAGTACCGGTGGCGGCCGTCAGATAGCGCCAAAATCGGCAGCACACTTGGTGTTCAGTCTACAGGCTTCAAACACACGTAGTGCATCGAACCATCCACACCATCTCCCTAGCACGATGCGTCACCCCGAGGCAGCCACACTGTGCATTAAATACGCGATTATGAGCATCTTGTGTAGTAGCAGCATTCGACCTCTGCTGTGCAAACATGCAGCAATTTACGAAGCTTTTTCGTGTTGTTTTTATATCCCACAACATATGGCTGTAATTTACAGATGGCCGGCCGGAGTGGCCGAGCGGCTCTAGGCATTTCAGTCTGGAACCGCGCGACCGCTACGGTCGCAGTTTCGAATACTGCCTCAGGCATGGATGTGTGTGATGTCCTTAGGTTAGGTTTAAGTAGTTCTAAGTTCTAGGGGACTGACGACCTCAGATGATAAGTCCCGTAGTGCTCAGAGCCATTTGAACCATTTACAGATGGAATGGTGTTACTATTGGCACAGTCGCTGTTTTTTAGCACTGTGTTATTATCAGTAGCAGGTATGTGTAGTCCAATTTTTTTAACATCACTGCAGTTCTCGTTTCTCCATAATTTCTGCATGTATACCAGTTCATGGGGTTCTTTCAGTTATCATTTTAGATTGAGTTTTTTTACCGCCAATTCACTAGTGGAACAGAAATATTTATTTCACCTTGTAGGTGAAGGGAGCGTCCTATGTAGAGTCACTATTTATGATGAGTACGTCTGCTTCTAGTTTTGATTGGTATTGTGAATTTTTCTCTAACAGGATAACACCACTTGGTGAAATGTACAATTTTGAGCCGAATTTAGGCACTCGTTGTGTAGCACTATGCATATAGATGTATAATTAGAAGCCATCTGTACTACAGTTTCCCATAAAAAAAAAGTACACTAACCCAACCATACTCTCTGGCAGCTCGACAGAGACTGTTTCCCACCATTTCCAGGGCTGTCGCCATGGGGATGGGTGTGGGGGGGGGGGGGGGAGAAGTTATGTTATTGGAGCTAACCCAATTGACCTTTTCCCGTGATTTCCAGGGGGGGGGGGGTGAGGGGGTTTGACATCATAGGGGGTGTGGGAAAAACACAGCCACCAGTTTGAATAAATTATTTGTCCCACAAACAGCTTCTTCCATTAGTGTTCCACATTGGCAAAAGAGCAAGTAACCTATAAATAGCATAAATCTACTGCTGGTCAAACTAGGAAGCCGATGATTGTAGTTAAGATTCACATTGTGACTCATGTTCAACCTGCAGGGACTGCCAGAAACGAAGACACATTTTGAAGGGGTAAGTCCTGATGTCGCAGATCCCCCAGCAAAACCGAAATATGGAAATCGTTATAGCTGGACTATTCTGGATCATTTCTTGAGATATCTATTAATGACAGCAATCCCAGACCAAAGAGCCGAGACTGTGGCACTTGTGTTTGGTAAAGACTGGATTCTGAAGTATGATTCACTTTCTTCTATAATTAGCGACCAAGGTTTCAATTTTATTTCCGACTTACTACAGCAAGTGTGAAGGTTACTGAAAATTGACAGCCTAAGGACAATGCCAGCTCAACCCTATAGGGATGCCGAGTGGAAGGAGTTCATCAAACCCTCATTAAAATGATGTCACTATGTTGACAGTGATCGTGATTCGTGGGACGCCTATGTACAATATGTAATCAGTGCTTAAAAGACGATGGTCCAGAACAGCATGCAACTCAGATCTTACAAAATCGTCTATGACACGCAGATGACCTGCCGCTTGACTTCGCAATATCAGCAAGAGGCAACGGAACAAGACAGAAACTTAGCGAACTACATGAAGTATGGAAGCACGTGAAGGGTGTGAATCATCAGTCATTTCTCCAGCACGCCGCTATGACCGCGGAGTTGTTATACGTAAATATTGCTTAGGAGACTTAGTTTCTTTGAGCAATTTAGTACTGAAGAAGGCGACGTCCAGAAGTTTGGTTCAAATGGCTCTGAGCACTATGGGACTCAACTTCTGAGGTCATTAGTCCCCTAGAACTTAGAACTAGTTAAACCTAACTAACCTAAGGACATCACAAACATCCATGCCCGAGGCAGGATTCGAACCTGCGACCGTAGCGGTCTTGCGGTTCCAGACTGCAGCGCCTTTAACCGCACGGCCACTTCGGCCGGCTTCCAGAAGTTTAAATTGCATTGGAAAGGACCATATATAATTCCAAAACCATCTCACCAGTTAAATTAAGAATCCAGTTGCCGTTTCGCTGTATCACAGTGCATGTGAAACGTGTAAAGCCGTATTTAAGAGGGCCAGCTACTGAAGCAACCAATGAACCAAAGAACGGGGCAGACCTCAGAAACAGCTGACAAACCTAAAGACGCATCAGGTGGCGGCCCGCGGACTCCGAGATCCACTGTTCGACGCTACCTAGTCAGGATCCGCTCAGACGAGCCACACTGTGGCCACGAGTAGCACTTCATCACAGTCGCTGTTCGATGCTAACCAGTCAGGACCCAGTCAGATGAGCCACACCGCGGCCACGAGTAGCGCTTCATCACAGTCGCTGTTCGACACTTACCAGTCAGACGAGCCACACTGCAGCCACGAGCAGCACTTCATCGCAGTCACAGTTCGATGCTAACCAGTCAGGACCCAGTCAGATGAGCCACACCACGGCCACGAGTAGTGCTTCATCACAGTCACTGTTCGATGCTAACCAGTCAGGACCCAGTCAGATGAGCCACACCGTGGCCATGAGTAGCGCTTCATCACAGTCGCTGTTCGACACTTACCAGTCAGACGAGCCACACTGCAGCCACGAGCAGCACTTCATCACAGTCACTGTTCGATGCTAACCAGTCAGGACCCAGTCAGACGAGCCACACTGCGGCCACGAGTAGTCTTTCATCTCTGTCGCTATTCGACGCTAACCAGTCAGGACCCAGTCAGATGAGTCACACTACAGCCCGAGTAGCGCTTCATCACAGTCGCTATTTGATGCTAACCAGTCAGGACCCAGTCAGACGAGCCACACTGTGGCCATGAGTAGCGCTTCATCACAGTCCCTGTTCGACGGACCCTGTCAGATGAGCCACACTGCGGCCATGAGTAGCGCTTCATCACAGTCGCTGTTCGACACTTACCAGTCACGACCCAGTCAGACGAGCCACACTGCAGCCACGAGTAGTGCTTCATCAGAGTTGCTATTCAATGCTAACCAGTCAGGACCCAGTCAGACGAGCCACACTGCGGCCATGAGTAGCACTTCATCACAGTCGCTGTTCGATGATAACCAGTCAGGACCCAATGAGATGAGCCACACTGCAGCCATGAGTAGCGCTTCATCACAGTCGCTGTTCGACACTAACCAGTCAGGATGCAGTCAGATGAGCCACACCACAGCCACGAGTAGCGCTTTATCACAGTCGCTGTTCGACACTTACCAGTCAGACGAGCCACACTGCAGCCACGAGCAGCGCTTCATCACAGTCACCGTTCGATGCTAACCAGTCTGGACCCAGTCATATGAGCCACACCGCGGCCGCGAGTAGCGCTTCATCACAGTCGCTGTTCGACACTTACCAGTCAGACCAGCCACACAGCAGCCATGAGTAGCACTTCATCACAGTCACTGTTCGACGCTGTAGTACAATAAAAGAAGCCGGCCGCGGTGGTCTAGCGGTTAAGGCGCTCAGTCCGGAACCGCGCGACTGCTACTGTCGGAGGTTCGAATCCTGCCTCGGGCATGGATGTGTGTGATGTCCTTAGGTTAGTTAGGTTTAAGTAGTTCTAAGTTCTAGGGGACTGATGACCTCAGAAGTTAAGTTCCATAGTGCTCAGAGCCATTTGAACCATTTGAGACGTCAGATTCCACATCGATTAGTCTTAGTGTTCGGTGCTTTCCCACCGCCGGCAAAATCTCCTTGCAAGCTCTACCCCTTTTGCTTTGCATTTCTTTCTGATCTGACCGGTCTAATTCCAGTAGCTCCCCAGGGTCCAGTTCTAATTAAAGAAGTTACACAACGGATTTTGGATAACGCGATCTGGTGCAAGGGGCCATATGCACTACATCCTATGTGGGGTCTCTTTGAATCTTCTATATCTCTTTACTTGGCATGGGAATTACCGACTATGAAATCAAAGCCGTACAATACAATCTGCAGAATTTATTTCATAAACAAGGTTGAATTTTTCAAGGACTGTACTTTTATTATTCACGTTCTCATCTCAAATTATATATGACAGTTTACATTAACAACTTGATTAGTAACAATTACAGGGCTATTACAAATGATTGAAGCGATTTCATAAATTCACTGTAGCTCCATTCATTGACATATGGTCACGACACACCACAGATACGTAGAAAAACTCATAAAGTTTTGTTCGGCTGAAGCCGCACTTCAGGTTTCTGCCGCCAGAGCGCTCGAGAGCGCAGTGAGACAAAATGGCGACAGGAGCAGAGAAAGCGTATGTCGTGCTTGAAATGCATTCATATCAGTCAGTCATAACAGTGCAACGACACTTCAGCACGAAGTTCAACAAAGATCCACCAACTGCTAACTCCATTCGGCGATGGTATGCGCAGTTTAAAGCTTCTGGATGCCTCTGTAAGGGGAAATCAACGGGTCGGCCTGCAGTGAGCGAAGAAACGGTTGAACGCGTGCGGGCAAGTTTCACGCGTAGTCGGCGGAAGTCGACGAATAAAGCAAGCAGGGAGCTAAATGTACCACAGCCGACGGTTTGGAAAATCTTACGGAAAAGGCTAAAGCAGAAGCCTTACCGTTTACAATTGCTACAAGCCCTGACACCCGATGACAAAGTCAAACGCTTTGAATTTTCGGCGCGGTTGCAACAGCTCATGGAAGAGGATGCGTTCAGAGCGAAACTTGTTTTCAGTGATGAAGCAACATTTTTTCTTAATGGTGAAGTGAACAGACACAATGTGCGAATCTGGGCGGTAGAGAATCCTCACGCATTCGTGCAGCAAATTCACAATTCACCAAAAGTTAACGTGTTTCGTTTAATCTCACGGTTTAAAGTTTACGGTCCCTTTTTCTTCTGCGAAAAAAACGTTACAGGACACGTGTATCTGGACATGCTGGAAAATTGGCTCATGTCACAACTGGAGACCGACAGCGCCGACTTCATCTTCCAACAGGATGGTGCTCCACCGCACTTCCATCATGATGTTCGGCATTTCTAAAACAGGAGATTGGAAAACCGATGGATCGGTCGTGGTGGAGATCATGATCAGCAATTCATGTCATGGCCTCCACGCTCTCCCGACTTAACCCCATGCGATTTCTTTCTGTGGGGTTATGTGAAAGATTCAGTGTTTAAACCTCCTCTACCAAGAAACGTGCCAGAACTGCGAGCTCGCATCAACGATGCTTTCGAACTCATTGATGGAGACATGCTGCGCCGAGTGTGGGAGGAACTTGATTATCGGCTTGATGTCTGCCGAATCACTAAAGGGGCACATATCGAACATTTGTGAATGCCTAAAAAAACTTTTTGAGTTTTTGTATGTGTGTGCAAAGCATTGTGAAAATATCTCAAATAATAAAGTTATTGTAGAGCTGTGAAATCGCTTCAATCATTTGTAATAACCTTGTAGATTAGTAAGGATATCAATCAGGTAATGACACGATCCTATCATACTGATAGCCGGCCGCGGTGGTCTCGCGGTTCTAGGCGCGCAGTCCGGAACCGTGGGAGTGCTACGGTCGCAGGTTCGAATCCTGCCTCGGGCATGGATGTGTGTGATGTCCTTAGGTTAGTTAGGTTTAAGTAGTTCTAAGTTCTAGGGGACTGATAACCACAGCAGTTGAGTCCCATAGTGCTCAGAGCCATTTATCATACTGATAGAAGGTAGATGCAGTGATTGAATGGCAAGGAAAAATGACAGTGAACGATGATGACTCTCTCATCGGGGCACAGTGACGTTTCTGAAGACCGCCACTTCTATCTAAACGAGCAAATAGTGTGCCTATCTGTCCATGGCTTGCTGCTGCTTACCGTGAACTGAGCTGGCTGGCGACGAACCGCAGTAGCTTGGGGTGACCGGCCATCACTAATGGTCATGTGTGCCCTCCCCTAAAGTCCTGCGACTCATAATTTTAATTACTCGATCGCCTGTTTCCACATATCTATACTTGGTTCACCCACTCGACTCCGAAACCTGGATCGGACTCTCAGTGTCTCTAAAAAGCGCATTCCTCCGCATTGAGCTACAGCTCAAATTTTCTAACCAATCTCCCACTACGCCTCCAACATTGGTCAATAGCATAATTTTATTAAGTCTCTCCTGCTTATTCCATCGGTTCTGTTAAAACTCCGTTCCCAATCGACTTCTATAGCTCCAGTCTCTGATCAAAAAGTGGAACTCAGGACAGACATCCCAACCCACCTGCCCCGCCAGTACGATCTCGCCACCACTGGGAAAGACAAAAAAATGGTTCAAATGGCTCTGAGCACTATGAGGTCATCAGTCCCCTAGAACTTAGAACTACTTAAACCTAACCAGCCTAAGGACATCACACACATCCATGCCCGAGGCAGGATTCGAACCTGCGACCGTGGCGGTCGCGCGGTTCCAGACTGTAGCGCCTAGAACCACTCGGCCACTCCGGCCGGCCTGGGAAAGTCACCCGTCCGGATAAGCTGCTCCGACGGTTGATAAACGATGCTTTTTCCTTAAGCAAAATTTTGCACAGATATGCCACATCACTTTGCACTTTCCGTAGATAACATTCAGAGAACCAATTTTGGAAGTCATTGTCATGAATCTGTACATACAGCGAAATGTGAAGATGACAATATGCAGAGGAATGTAGTGTTCGTAGAACACTGGTTTGGTTGATTCCTCTCGTCTTTCCGAGATGCCTCTTAGGAACATTTTCAATGTCTGTTACTATTTCTAAAATGTTAGTTTAATTTCTTTTATCAACTGCTCTTCTTTTGCCTTGGCGTATTTTATTCTCCACACTTCCAGTTTATAGGACTTTATCACAGGCAAATCGTGAGTGCTTGCCACGATATGGATACTCTTCGGCATACAACCGCACCACTGCTTGAATAGTTTGGTGACGTTCGCCATTCACTGTTTCGACTGTGATATACGTTGCGAATATCTCAATAGCTTTACGAACAAATTGTCTGATTACTACAGCAGCAGAGCACAGTCTCATGGGCTGCAAGCTCACAAATAAACATAAGAACCATATCTGAGTTACGTGTTTGCTTACATTTGGTAAAGTAGGGCAGATGTTTGAGGAACCTCTTCTCCTGATGAGGCAGGAGCTCGCGGCGCTGTCGTCTTGATACCATTTGATCAAATCCCATACATGTTATGTCGCTTCAAACGATAAAAATTACACGCGACCATCTGGAAAATCACATCTCTACATATTTATTCATTCTGGATGTATTTTGGATGGCCTGCCTTAGCTGCCTTGCCCTAAACAGTTCCCGCTGCTTTAGGACGACCCGCAAACAAGCGCGTGGAACCAAGAACGTAGCGCAGCTATTATTAACGTTGTGTTTCGAGTGCAGAGGAACTATCACAACATCGAGATGGTGTAGGTGACAGGTCTCTCTGGTATACCTGGAAATGGACAATTAAATGTCCTAGCAAAGGAAGCACATCTAATTGGACTTATTGCATACGATAAACTCCCTCTCGCAGATATGATAAGCACACTCAGAAAGTGGTTGTCATCGGACAGGAAAGAGGAAACGGCAGAGGACATCTAAAGTCAAAGGCAGTCACAACATTCATTCCACGACTCAAAGAGTACTGTGGTATGGAAATGAGCGTTTGGCGTCATTGGCCAGGAGGCCCCTTACGGGGCAGGTCCGGTCGCTTTGGTGCAGGTCTTATTACATTCGACGCCACACTGGACGACCTGCGCTGGGATGGGGATGAAATGATGATGAAGACAACACAACACCCAGTCCCTAAGGGGAGAAAATGCCCAATCCAGCCAGGAATCGAACCCGGGCCCCTTAGGGCGGCAGTCCGTCACACTCATCATTCAGCTATCGGGGTGGACACCATGGTATAATAAGACATGAATATCAGGGAGTTTCACAATTATAGCACGGCTGAAATTTAATCATTGAACATTAAATAAACACGTCTACCGGCTCAACTTTAGCGCCATCCCTCTATGTTTTTGCAGCGAGGAAAGAGACTCAAACTATATATTCCCACAGTGTCCTCGGAACACGTATCACATAAACGCACTTGCGAGAAATCTTCGGGCTCTTGGCAATGAGTTACCAAGCAGCCTCCAAACCTTGTTAGCATACAGTACCAGCATCCCAGTACAGCTCCTCGCGCTGCTAATCTAATGCTCTTGCTAATTAGAATGTCAGGGAAGACCAAAGCACAGTTAACTGACTATATTCCCACGTGCTGTTCAGATATCAAATACTTACAGTATAAACGTGCGTCACTATGCACCTTTCATACGTATGTGTAAGGAATACCGGTGTATATATACATACGTCCGTAAAGCCCAAATCTGGTTCTTGTATACTGTTATCATGTATTGTGTAGATGGTATTTACAGAGCTGCACAAATATTCAGTCCTCTGTCCACAGCTTTTGACACAATTCTTACAGGAAATACAAAAGAACATTTTATTGCTAACTTAGATGCAATCAAATGGTTCTGAGCACTATGGGACTTAACATCTGAGGTCATCAGTCCCCTAGAACTTAGAACTACTTAAACCTAACTAACCCAAGGACATCACACACATCCATGCCTGAGGCAGGATTCAAAATGGTTCAAATGGTTCTGAGCACTATGGGACTCAACTGCTGAGGTCATTAGTCCCCTAGAACTTAGAACTAGTTAAACCTAACTAACCTAAGGACATCATAAACATCCATGCCCGAGTCAGGATTCGAACCTGCGACCGTAGCGGTCTTGCGGTTCCAGACTGCAGCGCCTTTAACCGCATGGCCACTTCGGCCGGCGGCAGGATTCGAACCTGCGACTGTAGCAGTCGCGCGGTTCCAGACTGAAGCGCCTAGAACCGTTCGGCCAACGCGGCCGCCGCTCTGGTAATTTGTGAATAATACAGTGTGGCCCTAGGGAAATAGTACATTTTCATTTGGCTACCATGCTAAGAGGTAGATATGCTCGCGCCATCTATCGCATCTGATCGGGCCAATGTAGTATGCAACACATCAGCTGGCTGGATACTATCATTAATATTGTAGTGTCACGGAATAGTAAATAGTTGGAAACGTGGATTATTGTCAAAGTTTCGTTGCCTATACCGAGAGCCAGAGGCAGTAGGTTAGCCAAGAGGTTCAAATGGCTCTGAGCACTATGGGACTCAACATCTTAGGTCATAAGTCCCCTAGAACTTAGAACTACTTAAACCTAACTAACCTAAGGACATCACACACACCCATGCCCGAGGCAGGATTCGAACCTGCGACCGTAGCAGTCCCGCGGTTCCGGACTGCAGCGCCAGAACCGCTTTAGCCAAGAGGTAAGAGGATTGCACATGTATCGGAATGTGTCGCCATGCAGGGGCAGTGGCCTGGTTACACACAACAGGCGAGAGAGAATTGCTTAGCAAGCGGGTTTGTGTTAGACGGAGACTTTCGTAGAGTGTAAGACAAAGGTATAGCGTCAGCTGTACTGCATTTCATAACTTCACGTATGTCTGCCGTAACAACACGTAACTCTGTCACAAGAACACCTAAGGGGCGAGTACGACAGATAAATCAGCAGTATAAGTGGAACGAATGCGTACATTACAAACGAGCATGAAGTCAGGACGTCACTCGTGCTTCCTTTAAATACGCCAGCTTTGATAGCAACAAGGTACTCGCAGTTAGACTTGCAGTTAGATGTGTACTGGGTCGCTGTGTAGCGCTCAGCTCGGTGATCGACATGTTAACCTTTATTAAGGATATGTTGCAGTAAGGGCGGCCCATCCAGCAGCAGACGTGAGGGGACAGTACCAGCTCTGGTCCTCTCTGCTGCCGCTGTCAATCATCAACCCAGGATCAGCAGACATCGCGGCAGACTCGCTCGCCGCCAATGCTGACCACATCAGTGAGCCGTCGTCGAGATCGTGCGGGGCCTAGGCCATGTGCATCCGCCGTCACAACCGGGTGAGCCGACGACGCTGGGGGACTGCAGCCCGTTCTGACCGTCTACCGCGGACGAGCCACCAGGAGGAGCAGGGAAGAAGACGGTGTGGGATAGAGTACACTCCGCACTACGAGAACGCTTCTTGTGCCGACAGCACCAGGACTCCAACCCGGGGCCTCCTATGCGCAGCGGCCTGCAGTCCGCCGCCGAGCCGGCCAACCAGCCACGCGCTACGTCACAGCATGCGGCGCTGTGCTAGCAAGAGTGGTGCGGCCCGGAGCTGGTGTCATCGTTCCGAGTCAGCGAGGACTCGGGGAAGGTCGTTGATATCACCAAGCTCAGCCAGCCTGTGTTACGCGGGCCGCATTGTACTTGGCAGGAATAAAGGTGTCATGAATTAATAATGTTTCTTTGGCGTTTCTGATGCGTCCACAGTCATTTCCTAGCATCCTGACAACTGGGGAGGTCACCGCTCGGCTTCCAGTCCACCGTAGTCGACCGGGACCGCCGGATTTGGTGTCAGAAGTCCTCGCGCACACTGCCTACGGATTTGGTATCAGAAGTGTTCAAACCGCCCACTACAGCACTGGCCTGCAGATATGGTATCTGGAGTTGACACCGCCACTGCAGGACTGACACCACAGAGTTGCGGTCAGAACTGTCGACTCTACGCAGCCTTGTGGTAAGTGCACGAGGCGATTTTTGTTAATAACTGTGGATGCAAGTTCTTTGTTGGGAAACGTACTTGGTACCAGTCAGATGTACTGTGTTTAATTTAACGGGGCGTGGGGAGCCATGCACGAAGTTTGTACCAGTAGAATGTTCAATTTGTAGACGGTTTGGTCATGCAGCGCACAATTGTACACTCCTGGAAATGGAAAAAAGAACACATTGACACCGGTGTGTCAGACCCACCATACTTGCTCCGGACACTGCGAGAGGGCTGTACAAGCAATGATCACACGCACGGCACAGCGGACACACCAGGAACCGCGGTGTTGGCCGTCGAATGGCGCTAGCTGCGCAGCATTTGTGCACCGCCGCCGTCAGTGTCAGCCACTTTGCCGTGGCATACGGAGCTCCATCGCAGTCTTTAACACTGGTAGCATGCCGCGACAGCGTGGACGTGAACTGTATGTGCAGTTGACGGACTTTGAGCGAGGGCGTATAGTGGGCATGCGGGAGGCCGGGTGGACGTACCGCCGAATTGCTCAACACGTGGGGCGTGAGGTCTCCACAGTACATCGATGTTGTCGCCAGTGGTCGGCGGAAGGTGCACGTGCCCGTCGACCTGGGACCGGACCGCAGCGACGCACGGATGCACGCCAAGACCGTAGGATCCTACGCAGTGCCGTAGGGGACCGCACCGCCACTTCCCAGCAAATTAGGGACACTGTTGCTCCTGGGGTATCGGCGAGGACCATTCGCAACCGTCTCCATGAAGCTGGACTACGGTCCCGCACACCGTTAGGCCGTCTTCCGCTCACGCCCCAACATCGTGCAGCCCGCCTCCAGTGGTGTCGCGACAGGCGTGAATGGAGGGACGAATGGAGACGTGTCGTCTTCAGCGATGAGAGTCGCTTCTGCCTTGGTGCCAATGATGGTCGTATGCGTGTTTGGCGCCGTGCAGGTGAGCGCCACAATCAGGACTGCATACGACCGAGGCACACAGGGCCAACACCCGGCATCATGGTGTGGGGAGCGATCTCCTACACTGGCCGTACACCACTGGTGATCGTCGAGGGGACACTGAATAGTGCACGGTACATCCAAACCGTCATCGAACCCATCGTTCTACCATTCCTAGACCGGCAAGGGAACTTGCTGTTCCAACAGGACAATGCACGTCCGCATGTATCCAGTGCCACCCAACGTGCTCTAGAAGGTGTAAGTCAACTACCCTGGCCAGCAAGAACTCCGGATCTGTCCCCCATTGAGCATGTTTGGGACTGGATGAAGCGTCGTCTCACGCGGTCTGCACGTCCAGCACGAACGCTGGTCCAACTGAGGCGCCAGGTGGAAATGGCATGGCAAGCCGTTCCACAGGACTACATCCGGCATCTCTACGATCGTCTCCATGGGAGAATAGCAGCCTGCATTGCTGCGAAAGGTGGATATACACTGTACTAGTGCCGACATTGTGCATGCTCTGTTGCCTGTGTCTATGTGCCTGTGGTTCTGTCAGTGTGATCATGTGATGTATCTGACCCCAGGAATGTGTCAATAAAGTTTCCCCTTCCTGGGACAATGAATTCACGGTGTTCTTATTTCAATTTCAGGAGTGTGAATGTGTCGCTGGGCAATAACAAGGCGGAAGGATTAATTTTGTTTAGTTTTGCATTGCGAGTCTTGTTTGTCTTCTTGTGTATAGTGCTCAACTGTGGCAAGGGAGTTGAGTAGCTAGTGTAGTTATTGTTCTGAGGAGTAAATTCAGTATAGAATAAGTTGTTGGTAGTTTGCACAAATCATTCCGGAAACAAGATCCATTAGTACTGAAGTGAGTATAGCTGCTCTGACATAGCAAGTCTCAAAATTGTTAGAAGAGAATGCACAGCATAAGTTACGTCATGCAGAATTAATGACGCAAATGGAGACCTTGCGTTCGGCGCAAGAGTCGGAAACGGGTTCAAGTGAGTGCAAGTCAGTAGCAATGTCCAACCTTGCAACACATCCTTCAGTACCTAACCTGATCACGTCTTTCTCGGGTAAAACAACAGAGGATGTCACAGCGTTCATTAACGATGCTTTGGCAACAGCTGCAATGAGCAATTGGTCGGCCGTAACTACGCTACGTATGGCAAATTTGCGACTTGCAGGGGAAGCCAAAACGTTCGTGATATACCATGAGACGCTTAGTAAGGCGAGCACGTTTGAAGAATTGGCAGATGGGTTACGACAAAGATATCGTAACCAGAATAGTGCAAGATGTTTTAGGGAGAAGTTAGCTAATTTGACACAGAAGGTCAATGAGACAGTGGAGTCTTTTTCAGATAGGATACGGAAAATTAATTCGCAGACCTATGAATTATCGGGTAATCCTGATGCGGATCGTGTATTACTACGAGAGTCAGGAAACAGAGCCCTCGATGTATTCCTCAGGGGAATTCCTGCAGAATTTTCTCGTAGGGTTGGGATGGAGTATCCTGGGGATTTAGGTGCAGCACTGCGTATTGCAACGCATCTGCAGGAGATAGACATTGCAACAAGGATTCGCAATGATAAACGCATCTTTGCGTCGGTGAGGAATTGTTACCGTTGTGGGAGGAAGGGTCACGTGAAGGCTCAATGCAGACAGCCGCAGTGCTATGCTTGTAAACGCTACGGTCACAAGGCGAATAAGTGTCGTAGTAAGCAGAATGGTAACGGGAATAAACAGGAAAAAGCGTTAAACGGGAACGGTAAACAGAAGTACGGTGAAAACTAGTACAGAGACGGTTTGTTGCTTGATGGGTGTTGTTAGGAATATCAGATGTAAGTTTTTGATTGAACCAGGGGCACATGTATCTGTTGCTAGTCTAGACCTCGTGGGTAGGAGAAGACTAGGTACTCCTAGGTATACATTACGTGGAGTAGGGAATAATGAGTTGCTATCTTTGGGTACAACACAGATCGTTTTTAAGATTGGAACTGTAGAGTTCGGGGAGCAAATGGAAGTTTTGCCAACTGTGGAACAAGGGTATTCTGTGATTCTCGGACTGGACTTCCTCGATAAACACCATGCCAAAATTAGTCTTTCACAGCGTACAGTTGAACTTAGTGGAAACTTGTTTTCAATGGGTACAACAGCTGGAAATGTTTCTACGACGCGAGGTGCATCCGTTGCTAAGATGTCACCAATTGAACCGCGTACAAGGGCATTAAAGATGATTACGCATGTCAAAGTGCCTTCGGGTATAGGGAAGTTAGTTTGGTTGTCAGTAGGTACCGATGTACCACAGCAGAGACTATGTGTGGTGGAGCAGAGCAATGAAGCATTGGATGAAATGCATTGTTTTATTAGGAGAAGCGTTGCGTGCGTAACGGATATAAATGGGGAACTGATGATTCCGGTCAGTGTAGATAATTTTGGGGCAGATGAAGTGGATCTCCCAAAGGGTTTAGTGGTAGCAAGTTTGAAGATACTCGACGATGAGGATATAGGTGAATCCCAAGCTGATTATAACGTCAAGCAAACCGTCAAGGCATCTGTACTACGTTATAAGATTCGTCATTTGGAGAATGGTGATCGGAAAGCTATGGAAGCTTTGTTATTAGAGTATTTAGATTTGTTTGATTCAGAAGGTCCATTACCAGCAACTAATATTACACACCGTATACCGACTGGCGATAGTCCGCCGGTCTATAGAAAATCATACAGGATAGCGAAACACCTACAACCACTAGTAGAAGAATTTAATAATCAACAGCTAAGGGACGGTATTATAGAGAACAGTGAAAGCCCGTGGTCTGCCAACATAGTGGTAGTTCCTAAGAAATCATTGGACAGTACTAAAAAGTATACATTTTGTTGTGACTATCGTTTTTTGAACGCACGAACTGTAACAGATGCGTATCTAATACCGAACATCACGGAAACATTGGACAACCTAGGTCGGTGTAAATATTTTTCGACACTAGATCTAAAGAGTGGGTACCATCAGATAGAAGTAAGTCCCGATGATAGACCGAAGACGGCCTTTACAACAAGCCTTGGTCACTTTCAGTATCGCAGAATGCCATTTGGGTTGAAAAACGCTCCTGCTACTTTCCAGTGTCTGTTAGATGGTGTGCTTCGGGGACTGAAACCGAAGATTGCTATGGTATACCTCGATGATATTGTTACTTTTTCGCGTAATATAGAAGAGCATGTGGAACGCCTGAACGAAGTATTTAGTAGGGTAAGAGCGGCAAATCTTACGCTTAATGTCGAGAAATGTCAGTTTGCTCAGACGCAAATGACTTATCTTGGGCATATTATCAGTCAGGATGGGGTAAGAACGGATCCTCGCCTAACGTCGGCTGTGCGTGGTTTTCCAGTACCACAGACCACTGAACAAGTTCAGCAATACGTCGGTTTATGTAATTACTACAGACGATATATAAAGGGGTTCACGGAAATTGCACATCCATTAACGAGATTGTTAAAGAAAGGTGTTAAGTTTGAATGGACAGCACAGTGTCAGGAGGCATTCGAGAAGCTCAAACAGATACTAACATCAGACCCAGTGTTGATACTTCCTGATTCCGAACATGAGTTCATACTATCTTGTGATGCTAGTAATATTGCTGTAGGTTGTATTCTTTCTCAGAGGGTTAATGGACAGGAACATCCAGTGGCTTATGCTTCCAGGCAACTGAATAAGGCAGAGAAGAATTATTCAACTACAGAGAAAGAAATGTTAGCAGTGATTTACGGTATCTCGTATTTTCGCTGTTATTTATATGGCCGTAAGTTCAAGGTGATTACAGATCACGCAACATTGAAGTGGTTGTTGGGGTTCAAAGATTCTTCTAGTCGTTTAACGAGATGGGCACTGAAACTAAGTGAATTTGACTATGAGATAATTCACAAACCAGGGGTAAACCATCCGAATGCAGATGCGCTTAGTAGAAAAATAGCAGCTGTAAAAGTTGTGGGCATAAGTGAGAAGGAGTGGATAAAGGCGCAAGCCACTGACAGAGAGTGTCAATTCTTCCATACGCAACCGCAGTCTGAAATGCAGGATGGGTTGCTTTTCAGGAAGACGAAGTGCGGACTACGTATCGTAGTATCGGAGTCGCTGAGGGAAGAAGTGTTGAAACAAGCGCATGTATTGTCGGGTCATGGTGGTAAAAGAACGACTGATAGACGGGTAGCTGAAAGGTTTTGGTGGAAGACACGTCGCAATGACGTAGAGCAATATGTGCAAAATTGTATACTGTGTGCACAGAGAGCAGATTTAAGTCATCAGAAAATTCAGTTACAGAGACTACCTGAAGCGGATCGTCCATTCGCATTCATCGGATTAGACGTAATCGGAGCACTTAACAAGACCCAAGCGGGTAATCTATAAGTATTAACAATATTCATTTTTCCCGATAACTGGTAATGGTAGCTATTCCAGACCAGAAGGCAAGCACTGTTGCGCAAGCCTTAGTAAATAACTGGTTGCTGAAGTATGTTGTGCCTGATACTATAATTACAGATCAGATTAGTAACTTTATGTCTGAGTTGATGAAGCAGTTATGCCGTTTATTGAAAGTTAAGAAATTGCGGACAAGCCCATTTCATCCTCAGTCGAATGGACGAACAGAACGGGTTCATAGGACGTTAGTTAAGATGATTAGTCATTACGTAAATGCAGAACACACGGATTGGGAGGTGTATTTAAATATGTTGACAAGTGCATATAACGCGAAAGTTCATACAGGACGGGGCTCTCTCCGTATGAGGTAATTTATGGTCAGAAAATGCCATCACCGATTGATGTGCTCAAACCTCAGGTAGATTCACATGATGAGTCAGTGAAGAATTTCGCCAAGAAATTGAGATAGATTTGGCAAAGGGTACGGCGTGCTAATACTAAAGCTGTGGAGAAACAAGAGAGTATTGGGCAAAGAACAGGTAAACTGCCGCAATACAGAATTGGTCAATGGGTATTGTTGGGCAATCCTCATGTTCTGAAGGGTAAAACGAAGACGTTTTTGACAAAATATTCTGGACCGTATCAGGTAAATGAAATAGTGTCTCCAGTGAACGTAAAGTTGGAGTTACCAACCAAGTCGTCAGTAGTTCATGTGAGTTAGGATTAAGCCATTTAAGGGCGCAGTGGATGCGTTATCGCAGATTCCTCCAGCAGTAACAAAGGGTGTGAGGGTACCGAAGCTAAAAGAACAGCGGAGGAACGTTCCTTACGTACTTAGATCTAGGGATAAGTAGATTAAGTGTCCTCAGGGAGGAACATGTCGTATTTATTGTTATTAGGTAATAGGATATGTGTAGTTTTTACTTGTCATTTGTGTGTTTTAGACGTGGTAAGGAAGGGAGCGATTGACGTGGCTTCCTTTTCCTTCAGGTGCCATGCCAGGATGTGGCCTGGGAAACTTTTCGTCAGTCTGGTACTGCTACACTGTTGCAGAGGAGAGGTGGTGCAGGTGCAACCACTAGATAATGGAATTTTGTTTGCAAGACAATTAGATGTGGTATTGTCAAGCCGCAGGTGGACAATTGTGTTCACGTATAATATATGGGGAGTGAGGAATGATGTACAGACACTACAGGATAGGTTTACGGCGCTAAAGGCGGCTACGGAAAAGGAGGGGTTGTTTCAAGACATACGGAACGAGTGTCAGGAATTGAAGCTCTCATACAAAAAGCTGAGAAGGCAGCTGCAACAAGTAACGGAAGTGGTCCCGCAAACGCTCGTTCGCAGGAAACGAGGGTGGTTGGATGCAGAGGGAAAACTGCTGAAAACAGTGTTCGGAGCTTAAATAGTACGGTGGGCGAAGTGCAGGAGTTGGCGGAGGAGACAAAGTCGGAAGTGGATTGGCACACGACGCGTATAGGTAACGTGGAGCAGGGGATATTGAATGTCACTATAACAGTGCGGGAGTTGACGTCAGACCTGGAACGGTATGCAGCAAATGCCAGGAAAGTGTTGAATGGGGATGTAGAGGCTATACAGGCGTTTCTGACGCGTCCACAGTCATTTCCTAGCATCCTGAGAACTGGGGAGGTCACCGGGCCTACAATATGGATTGACATGGGGTATATCCAAAATGTGTGCTAACAGCGATATATCAGCTCTTGTTGTATTATCATTAGGATTTTTATAGCATGCTACCTCTGTGTCCAGTGTTACATTTTCGTCTTGTTTACTCGTTTCAAAATTCTTTGGATATAAAATTTGTTTTATGTCAGAGTCTGTCCTTTGTTAAGATTATGTAACTTCGTACCTGGTTACGACTTAAACTAATGTATGGTCTGAATTGTCAAAACAAACTGTAGAATAGGATTTCCGCTGCTGAGATGGCTGTATGGGCACATACCAAAGAAAAGAAAAAAAAAACCTACCACATACTTTTTTGAATAAATGTGGCTTATTTATGACTTGTATTGGACTAACTAAAAAGCAATAGAAGCTATTACTGTTTTTAAAATTAATACTCAATATTCAACAAGTAGTGTAGCAGGTTTTTGATATATATTTCCTATATAATTTCAATAAAATCAAGATGAAATTTCGATGACAATGGTTAATACATATGTCAAATAGTATGACAAGTTCTTAGAACTCTTCCTTATTATATAGAGCTGTTCATTTTCTACCTCTTAATGTGCGTGTTTAGTAAAATGACTAGTTGTGGTTTTAACTCCTGTCCTCACCACTTTGTAATGTTTGTAATGCGTTTGTTATTAAAAGACAGCGGCTTTCGTAAGTACAATATATTCCTCCTTCATTGGAAATGAACTTATAACGGAAACACGGCAAGTGCCGTAACCCGAATTTCTAGAAACTTCGCTCGATGGATGAGGGGTCAAAATAGGCGAACGCATGCCTTGGGTTATCAGTAAATTTTTTAAAAGGATTTCATCTTGCTTGTATAAAAATTTTCTCGATTGTTTTACACATTTATTATTTATTGTTTAAGTGCAACCTTATATAGTACTCTCAAAAACGCAGCACATAAAACGAAATATTGATTAGTATATCTGACTAGTTGTTCTGTGATGTGCAGCTGTGCATATTACGCTGTTATCTCTGCCTAACGTAAACCTATATGTGAAAATCTTGTTTAAGTACGGTATATGAATGTCAAGAAACCACTGTTAATCCCGCTTGAAAATGGCTTACTGCCGAAATTTCATTCGTAAAATAAAGTTCTAACAGCTGCAAGCAAGATGAAATGCTTTAAAAAAATTACGGAAGCTGTGGACCAATATTACAAAACGATAATTATCAGTAGACATTCGCCCGTTGCTGAGAAAAAGGCCGTCAAAGTTCGAGGTAATTTATGTGCCTTTTAGGGAGTAAACAGTCGAAATAAAGCGGTGGCACCACGGATGGCGTCGCGGCTCTACACTTTTGTGCCCTGTGTTCGAAACCCGATCATTTTTTTTTCATTTATCTACTCATGTCCATAGAAGACTACTGCACGAATGTTTTCCAGTGTATATTGAAGCAGCGTTGTTCATATTCGTTATCTAATTGTATGTGTAGTTAATGAATAAAAAATAATAAAAGAGGAAAAATGAAAGAAAAACAACAAGTATATCCAAAAATTATTCGAAATTGTTTTCGGTGAAATTCCTGTAGTGCATTTGATGATTCATAGTCGATTTCAAGTGCCAGTTTTCGGAAATGTGATCCGTTATGCGTGGTATGCCGCGAAATTATTGAAACACGTGAAAACTTCAGCCATGTTGTCGAAGTTTGTTTCCCCAGTGACATGCATCTAAAGAAACACCGCTGTAGCAAACCTGCCTTCGGAAAATGATGTTGGTGTTCGAATTTCTATATTTATAAAGTTTCTACGATCAGTGTCATCCGAGGGAGTGCACCAAAAATTCCTGAAGAATAAACAAGAGTATGAAATTTAAGAATTAAGAAATGATGTAAGAATGAGATGTAAAAATATGAAAATTTGAGAAGTTTTCTTCGTTTAGTCTTCAGTCCGAAGACTGGTTTGATGTAGTTTTCCATGCTACTCTATCCTCTGCAAGCCTTTTCATCTCCTAGTAAATACTCCAACGTACAGCCTTCTGAATCTACTTACTATATTCGTCTTTTGGTCTCTCTCTACAATTTTAACCCCCCACACTTCCCTCCAGTACTAAATTGCTGATCCCTTGATGTCTCAGAATGTGTCCCACCAAACGATCCCTTCTTCTAGTCAGGTTGTGCTACAAATTTCCATTCGCTCCAGTTCTATACAGTACCTCCTCATTAGCCACGTGATCTACCCATCTAATCTTCAACATCATTCTGTAGCACCACATTTCAAAACCTTCTATCCTCTTTTTGTCTACACTGTTTATCGTCCCCATGATTCACTTCCATACATGGTTACACTCCATACAAATACTTTGAGAAAAGATTTCTTGACACTTAAACCTATACTCGATGCTAACAAATTTCTCTTCTTCGGAAATACTTTTCTTGCCATTGCCAGTCTACATTTTATATCCTCTCTATTTCAGCTGCCATCAGTTATTTTGCTGCCCAAATAGCAAAACTCATCTACTACTTTACGTGTCTCATTTCCCAATTTAATTCCCCCAGCATCACCTGATTTAATTAGACTACATTCCATTATCCTCGTTTTCCTTTTGTTGATGTTCATCTTATATCCTTCTTTCAAGGCACTGCCCATTCCGTTCAACTGTTCTTCCAAGTCCTTTGCTTCCTCTGCAGAATTACAATACATCGGCAAACCTCAAAGTTTTTTTTCTTCTCCCTGGACTTTAATCTCTCCACAAAATTTTTCTTATGTTTCCTATACTGCTTGCACAGTGTACAGACTAAATAACATCTGGGATAGGCTACAACCCTGTCTCACTTCCTTCTCAACCAGTACTTCTCTTTCATACCTCTCGACTCTTATAACTGCCATCTGGTTTCTGTACAAGTTGTAAATAGCCCCTGCTACTGTCAGTATTTCAACGAGAGTGTTCCTGTCAACATTGTCAAAAGCTTTCTCTAAGCCTACAAATGTTAGAAACGTAGGTTTGCCTTTCCTTAATGTATCTTCTAAGATGAGTCGTAGGGTCGGTATTGCCTCACGTATTCCTGCATTTCTCCGGAATCCAAACCGATCTTCCACGAGGTCGGCTTCTACTAGTTTTTCCTCTCCTCTGTAAAGAATTTGTGTTAGTATTTTGCAACCATGACTTATTAAACTGCTCAGTAATTTTAACAAGTGTCAGCGCCTGCTTTCATTGGAATTGAAGTTATTATATTCATCTTGAAGTCTGAGGGTATTTCGCCTGCCTCATACATCTTGCTCACCAGATGGAAGGGTTTCGTCATGTCTGGTTCTCCCAAAGCTATCATAGTACTAACGGAATGTTATCTACTCCTGGGGCCTTGTTTCGACTTGGGTCTTTCAGCGCTCTGTCAGATACTTCACACAGTATCTTATATCTCTTCTCATCATCTACGTCCTCTTCCATTTCTATAACATTTCCTTCAAGTGCCTCTTTGTGCTCTTTCCACCTTTCAGTTTTCCCTTCTTTGCTTAGGACAGGTTTTCCATTTGAGCTCTTGATTGTCATACAAGTGGTTCTCTTCCCTCCAAAGGTCTCTTTAATTTTCCTGTGGGCGGTATCTATCTTTCCTCTAGTGATATATGCTACTAAATCCTTACATATGTCCTCTAGCCATTCCTGCTTAGCCATTTTGCACTTCCTGCCAATCTCACATTTTAGACGTTTATATTCCCTTCCACCTGCTTCATCTACTGCATTTTTATATTATTTCCTTTAATCAATTCAATATCTCTTGTGCTGCCCAAGGAATTCTGCTAGCCCTCGTCTTTCTATCTACTTCATCCTCTGCTGCGTTGACTATCTCCTCTCTCAAAGCTACCTATCCTTCTTCTCCTGTATTCCTTTCCCATGTTCTTGTCAATCGTTCTCTAAAGCTCCCTCTGAAACTCCCAGTAACCTCTTGTTCTTTCAGTTTATCCAGGTCCCACCTCTTAAATTCCTACTGTTTTGCAATTTATTTAGTTTTATTCCGCAGTTCATTACCAATGTATTATGGTCAGAGTTCACGTCTGCCCCTGAAAATATCTTACAATTCAAATTATGGTTCCGAAAGCTCTATCTATCCATTATATAATCAATCTGAAATCTTCTAGTGCCTCCAGGTTTCTTCCACGTATATAACCTTCTTTGATTATTGTTAAACCAAGTATTAGCGCTGATTAAATTATGCTCTGTGCAAAACTCTACCAGGTGGCTTCCTCTTTCATTCATTTCCCCCAGTCCATATTCACCTACTACTTTTCCTTCTCTTCCTTTTCCTACTGTCGAATACCAGTTCCCAATGACTCAAATTTTCGTCCCCCATAACTATCGGAATAATTTCTTTTACCCCATCATACATTTCTTCAATCTCTTTATCATCTGCAGAGCTAGTTGACGTATAAACCTGTACTACCGTGGTAGGTGTATTGGCTTCATGTCTATCATAGCTACAACCGAGCTAGGTGGCGCAGTGGTTAGACACTGGACTCGCATTCGGGAGGACGACGGTTCAATCCCGCGTCCGGCCATCCTGATTTAGGTTTTCCGTGATTTCTCTAAATCGCTCCAGGCAAATGCCGGGATGGTTCCTTTGAAAGGGGACGGCCGACTTCCTTCCCCGTCCTTCCCTAATCCGATGAGACCGATGACCTCGCTGTCTGGTCTCCTTCCCCAAACAACCCAAAACTTGGCTACAATAATGCATTCACTTTGATGTTAATAGCAGCTTACCCGCATTGTTATTTTCTTATTCATTATTGAACCTACACCTGCGTTACCCCTATTGCATTTTGTGTTTATAACTGTGTATCCACCTGTCCAGAAGTCTTGTACCTCCTCCTTGTCTTGTTTACTAACTCCCGCTGTATTTAACTTCAACCAATTAAGGAATCTGACACTTCACGCTCCGATCCACAGAACGACAATTTTTTTGTCCTGATAACGACATCCTCCTGGGCAGTCCCCGCCTAGAGATCCGAATGGGGGACTATTTTACTTCCGGAATATTTTACCCAAGAGGATGCCATCATCATTTAACCATACAATGAAGCTGCATACCCTCGGGAAAAATTACAGCTGTAGTTTCCCTCTTGCTTTCAGCCGTTCGCAGTACCAACTTTGTAAGACTATTGTGATTGAAGTTAAAAGGCCAGATCAATCATCCAGACTGTTGCACCTGCAGCTACTGCAAAACCTGCTGCCCCTCTTCAGAAACCACACGTTTGTCTGGCCTCTCAACAGATACCCCTCCGTTGTGGTTGCACCTAAGGCACGACTATCTGTATCACTGAGGCACGCAAGGCTCCCCACCAACGGCCATCGATAGCGAGATTAGACAGAAATATCAGTCAGCTCTTCGTGGACTAGTCAGATTGTTGTTAGAATAGACATAATTTGTTCGTAATTTACTGCATACGGATTTTACGTTCTTAAATTCCTGTCCGAGTATACAGATTTAGGTCTCGCAGGTTTGCTTGAATCACGTAAGGCGAAACACATGGCCCTCTGAACTTTGCTCCTTCTCAAAGGACGCAAGTATTTTCCCGAGTGAAGTTACGGCACTCTTCACGAACGTGAATATTCAAGGCATTCCGCTAGAAAACGCATATGTGATTGATATTCAGTGATGTTGTCCCTACTGAATGTGACGTACGTCAACTATCATAGCAGGCTCGTTTGCGATTCGCATCTCTGGGTTATCACACGTGTCAGGTGACTGTATCCATTTGTACAGGGGTAGCAGGAGGTGTGAGGAGTCCAGATGTCTTTTACTACATAAAAGCGAAACACAGAAGTTCTGAAAATGGTCATCAATCTGGGGTATTCGTGTTCTCGTCCGAGCATAGAGGTAGCATCTAGGTCGTGAGTAGGCTGCTCTTGCTGTGGGGGTGTGACTGACTACTACTACTGAAATTATGAATTCAGGAGTCTGAGGGGATGCCATCGGTTTCTTTATTCTGCACATTGCGTCAGATAAATCTGAAAACTGATCACAGAAATTGTGTGGTAAATAAGTACATCTTGAAGATTCACACGATAATCATTAATTATTCCTATTACACTACTGGCCATTAAAATTGCTACATCACGCAGATGACGTGCTACAGACGCGAAATTTAACCGATAGGAAGAAGATGCTGTGATATGCAAATGATTAGCTTTTCAGAGCATTCACACAAGGTTGGTGCGCGGTGGCGACACCTTCAACGTGCTGACATGAGGAAAGTTTCCAACCGATATCTCATGCACAAATAGTAGTTGACCGGCCTTGCATGGTGAAAAGTTGTTGTGATGCCTCATGTAAGGAGGAGAAATGCGTACCATCATGTTACCGACTTTGATAAAGGTCCGATTGTAGCCTATCGCGATTGCGGTTTATCGTATCGCGACATTGCTGCTCGCGTTGGTCGAGATCCAATGAATCTACATCTACATCTACATCTATACTCCGCGAGCCACCTTACGGTGTGTGGCGGAGGGTACTTGTTGTACCACTATCTGATCCCCCCTTCCCTGTTCCATTCACGAATTGTGCGTGGGAAGAACGACTGCTTGTAAGTCTCCGTATTTGCTCTAATTTCTCGGATCTTTTCGTTGTGATCATTACGCGAGATATATGTGGGCGGTAGTAATATGTTGCCCATCTCTTCCCGGAATGTGCTCTCTCGTAATTTCGATAATAAACCTCTCCGTATTGCGTAACGCCTTTCTTGAAGTGTCCGCCACTGGAGCTTGTTCAGCATCTCCGTAACGCTCTCGCGCTGACTAAATGTCCCCATGACGAATCGCGCTGCTTTTCGCTGGATCATGTCTATCTCTTCTATTAATCCAACCTGGTAAGGGTCCCATACTGATGAGCAATACTCAAGAATCGGACGAACAAGCGTTTTGTAAGCTACTTCTTTCGTCGATGA
Organism: Schistocerca nitens; assembly: GCF_023898315.1. NCBI lineage: Eukaryota > Metazoa > Arthropoda > Insecta > Orthoptera > Acrididae > Schistocerca > Schistocerca nitens. The sequence goes on along the minus strand of NC_064619.1, from coordinate 600,226,950 downwards.
GTCACATTTTCTTAGAATTCTTCCTATGAATCTCAACCTGGCGCCTGCTTTTCCCACTATTTGTTTTATGTGATCATTCCACTTCAGATCGCTCCGGATAGTAACTCCTAAGTATTTTACGGTCGTTACCGCTTCCAATGATTTACCACCTATGGCATAATCGTACTGGAATGGATTTCTGCCCCTATGTATGCGCATTATATTACATTTATCTACGTTTAGGGAAAGCTGCCAGCTGTCGCACCATTCATTTATCCTCTGCAGGTCTTCCTGGAGTACGTACGAGTCTTCTGATGTTGCTACTTTCTTGTAGACAACCGTGTCATCTGCAAATAGCCTCACGGAGCTACCGATGTTGTCAACTAAGTCATTTATGTATATTGTAAACAATAAAGGTCCTATCACGCTTCTTGCGGTACTCCCGAAATTACCTCTACATCTGCAGATTTTGAACCGTTAAGAATGACATGTTGTGTTCTTTCTTCTAGGAAATCCTGAATCCAATCACAAACCTGGTCCGATATTCCGTAAGCTCGTATTTTTTTCACTAAACGTAAGTGCGGAACCGTATCAAATGCCTTCCTGAAATCCAGGAATACGGCATCAATCTGCTCGCCAGTGTCTACGGCACTGTGAATTTCTTGGACAAATAGGGCGAGCTGAGTTTCACATGATCTCTGTTTGCGGAATCCATGTTCTTTATGATGAAGGAGATTTGTATTATCTAAGAACGTCATAATACGAGAACATAAAACATGTTCCATTATTCTACAACAGATTGACGTAAGCGAAATAGGCCTATAATTATTCGCATCTGATTTATGACCCTTCTTGAAAATGGGAACGACCTGCGCTTTCTTCCAGTCGCTAGGTACTTTACGTTCTTCCAGAGATCTACGATAAATTGCTGATAGAAAGGGGGAAAGTTCTTTAGCATAATCACTGTAGAATCTTAAGGGTATCTCGTCTGGTCCGGATGCTTTTCCGCTACTAAGTGATAGCAGTTGTTTTTCAATTCCGATATCGTTTATTTCAATATTTTCCATTTTGGCGTCCGTGCGACGGCTGAAGTCAGGGACCGTGTTACGATTTTCCGCAGTGAAACAGTTTTGGAACACTGAATTCAGTATTTCTGCCTTTCTTCGGTCGTCCTCTGTTTCGGTGCCATCGTGGTCAACGAGTGACTGAATAGGGGATTTAGATCCGCTTACCGATTTTACATATGACCACAACTTTTTAGGGTTCTTGTTTAGATTGTTTGCCAATGTTTTATGTTCGAATTCGTTGAATGCTTCTCTCATTGCTCTCTTTACGCTCTTTTTCGCTTCGTTCAGCTTTTCCTTATCAGCTATGATTCGACTACTCTTAAACCTATGATGAAGCTTTCTTTGTTTCCGTAGCACCTTTCGTACATGATTGTTATATCACGGTGGATCTTTCCCCTCGCTTTGGACCTTAGTCGGCACGAACTTATCCAAGGCGTACTGGACGATGTTTCTGAATTTTTTCCATTTTTGTTCCACATCCTCTTCCTCAGAAATGAACGTTTGATGGTGGTCACTCAGATATTCTGCGATTTGTGCCCTATCACTCTTGTTAAGCAAATATATTTTCCTTCCTTTCTTGGCATTTCTTATTACACTTGTAGTCATTGATGCAACCACTGACTTATGATCACCGATACCCTCTTCTACATTCACGGAGTCGAAAAGTTCCGGTCTATTTGTTGCTATGAGGTCTAAAACGTTAGCTTCACGAGTTGGTTCTCTAACTATCTGCTCGAAGTAATTCTCGGACAAGGCAGTCAGGATAATGTCACAAGAGTCTCTGTCCCTGGCTCCAGTTCTGATTGTGTGACTATCCCATTCTATACCTGGTAGATTGAAGTCTCCCCCTATTACAATAGTATGATCACGAAACTTCTTCACGACGTTCTGCAGGTTCTCTCTGAGGCGCTCAACTACAACGGTTGCTGATGCAGGTGGTCTATAGAAGCATCCGACTATCATATCTGACCCACCTTTGATACTTAACTTAACCCAGATTATTTCACATTCGCATTCGCTAATAACTTCACTGGATATTATTGAATTCTTTACTGCTATAAATACTCCTCCACCATTGGCGTTTATCCTATCCTTGCGGTATATATTCCATTCTGTGTCTAGGATTTCGTTACTGTTCACTTCCGGTTTTAACCAACTTTCCGTTCCTAATACTATATGCGCACTATTTCCTTCAATAAGAGATACTAATTCGGGAACCTTGCCCTGGATACTCCTGCAGTTTACCAATATTACGTTAACTTTTCCTGTTTTTGGTCTCTGAGGACGGACGTTCTTTATCAACGATGATGATGTTCTCTCTGGTAAGCCGTCAGGTATTTTATCGTTTCGCCCAAGGGGGGGTCCCTCTAACCTAAAAAACCCCCGTGTGCACGCCACACGTACTCTGCTACCCTAGTAGCTGCTTCCGGTGTGTAGTGCACGCCTGACCTGTCTAGGGGGGCCCTACAGTTCTCCACCCAATAACGGAGGTCGATGAATTTGCAACCATTATGGTCGCAGAGTCGTCTGAGCCTCTGGTTTAGACCCTCCACACGGCTCCAAACCAGAGGACCGCGATCGACTCTGGGCACTATGCTGCAGATATTAAGCTCAGCTTGCACTCCGCGTGCGATGCTGGTTGTCTTCACCAAATCAGCCAGCCGCCGGAAGGAACCAAGGATGGCCTCAGAACCCAAGCGGCAGGCGTCATTCGTTCCGACATTTGCTACTATCTGCAGCCGGTCACACCCAGTGCGTTCAATAGCTGCCGGAAGGGCCTCCTCCACATTACGGACGAGACCCCCCGGCAAGCACACCGAGTGCACACTGGCATTCTTCCCCGACCTACCCGCTATTTTCCTGAGGGGCTCCATAAACCGCCTAACGTTGGAGCTCCCTATAACTAATAGGCCCGCCCTCTGTGACTGTCGGGACCTTGCCGGAGAATCGGCCACTGGCCCAACAGGCGAGGCATCCTGTGGTGGCTCGGAAATGATGTCATCACCACTAGGAAGCACCCCGTACCTGTTGGAAAGGGGTAAGGCAGCTGCCACGCGGCCAGATCCCACCTTCGCCTTTCGGCCAGGCACGCGCGAGCCCACCACTGTCCGCCATTCACCCTGGAGTGATGGCTGACCGGTAAGATGCTCACTGCCGGAAGACGCAGCGACATCAGGGGTTCCATGTGATTCCAAGGCCACCGAAGTAGGCATAGGTCTCACCACAGTTGCCCCAACGCCACTACGAGCCGACGCCTGCGCCTCGAGCTCGATGAGCCTAACAGACAAAGCCTCCACCTGCCCCCGAAGAGTGGCCAATTCTCCTTGCGTCCGCTCACAACAACCACAGTCCCTACACATGACTATGCTAACCCTACACTATACGGTGACAAATTCCCAAGATAATCTTCTGATGAGCTACTCTGATAATCAAGAGACACTCACTGAAATACGAGACGCGAAAACTACGCTAGGTTTTCCCAGAAAAACTATTTAAAAGCTAAGCGCAGCAATTAAGTACAAAATAAATTTCTCTCCTAACGATCAAGAACTGTTAGTTTCTATGCAGAGCAGATAAACACAAATAGAATCCCTTCCTTAGTGGAAGGTCGTAAACAAAATGCAAAATAAACGCTTTATACAAACAGTACTCGCTGCTGCTGGTGCTCTCGCTCTGGCTGTCACAAGACAACTGCTGATTCAAGTGACTAGTGGCTAACGGCCGCGAAACAAACAAAAGACGGTTTTAGGGCGCTTTCTGTTCTAAACGATCAAGAAAACACTAAGAAATCTAACACGAAAACTACGTAAAGTTTTATCAAGAACTGTTAGTTACTATGCAGAGCAGATAAACACTAATAGAATCCCTTCCTTAGTGGAAGGTCGTAAACAAAATGCAAAATAAACGCTTTATACAAACAGTACTCGCTGCTGCTGGTGCTCTCGCTCTGGCTGTCACAAGTAGTAAAAGTAAAGAAAGAATACAGATTTATCATATGGCGCTAGAAAATGCAACTTCTTCAACAGAAAGGTAAAATTAAAAAAAATTAAAAAAACAAAAAACAAAAATATATCAAACATCGCTTCAGAACTTCGTCGAACTTGCATAAAATATAGTGCAGTAATAATTAACAAAATTGTCACATATATATATAGAGTTAACGTACGTGTTGAGAGACTTACTTTGGACGATCGAGCAAATAAAAAAATATTTGAGGATCAAGGTAGCCTAGAGAAGGTTAGACTAGCTTGTTCTAATAAGCTTGGACCATTTAGTTTAAGGCCCGACAAATCCTCGGGCGTGCCATGGAGGAAGTATAGCAGACGTAATCATTTTAAGTTTGTAACGTATTGTAAACCAGAATGTTAGCAGTATATGGAATCGGTGGGTTCAGGAGGGTAATACGGAACGCCGTGCTGGATCCCAACGGCCTCGTATCACTAGCAGTCGAGATGACAGGCATCTTATCCGCATGGCTGTAACGGATCGTGTAGCCATGTCTCGATCCCTGAGTCAACAGATGGGGACGTTTGCAAGACAACAACAATCTGCACGAACAGGTCGACGATGTTTGCAGCAGCATGGACTATCAGCTCGGAGACCATGGCTGCGGTTACCCTTGACGCTGCATCACAGACAGGAGCGCCTGCGATGGTGTACTCAACGACGAACCTGGGTGCTCGAATGGCAAAACGTCATTTTTTCGGATGAATCCAGGTTCTGTTTACAGCATCATGATGGTCGCATCCGTGTTTGGCGACATCGCGGTGAACGCACATTGGAAGCGTGTATTCGTCATCGCCATACTGGCGTATCACCCGGCGTGATGGTATGGGGTGCCATTGGTTACACGTCTCGGTCTCCTCTTGTTCGCATTGACGGCACTTTGAACAGTGGACGTTACATTTCAGATGTGTTACGACCCGTGGCTCCACCCTTCATTCGATCCCTGCGAAACCCTACATTTCAGAAGGATAATGCACGACCGCATGTTGCAGGTCCTGTATGGGCCTTTCTGGATACAGGAAATGTTAGACTGCTGCCCTGGCCAGCACATTCTGAAGATCTCTAACCAATTGAAAACGTCTTGTCAATGGTGTCCGAGCAACTCGCTCGTCACAGTACACCAGTCACTACTCTTGATGAACTGTGGTATCGTGTTGAAGCTGCATGGGCAGCTGTACCTGTACGCGCCATTCAAGCTCTGTTTGACTCATTGCCCAGGCGTATCAAGACCGTTATTACGGCCAGAGGTTATTTTTCTGGGTACTGATTTCTCAGGATCTATGCACCCAAATTGCTTAAAAATGTAATCACATGTCAGTTCTAGTGTAATATATCTGTCCAATGAATACCCGTTTATCATCTGCATTTCTTCTTGGTGTAGCAATTTTAATGGCCAGTAGTGTATTCACACATATAATCTTTGTACACTACTAAATACGAGAAAAAGCATTGTTAGTATTTCACAAATGAAATTACATTTCCTAAGCTAAATTTCCCTCAGTTTTGTTCATGGATGGGCACTGAAATCCATGCAGTTACTGTCTGGGTCGTCTACTTGACTGTGCTGTTAGGCGCATGACTAGCAACTGAACCAGGTAGCATGAAGCGCTTCGCAGTTGGTCATTCAGCGTGGAGCCGATGACACACGGAGTGATTCAACTCTATGTATCTCGTTATTCAAATATTCTCCAAAATTTAATACTAAAATAAAATTTTAACTGTGTGGTGATAGTTTAGTAAACTGTGAAGCTCTCCTCTGTTATTGCAAACATAATCTGAATTGAAGCCACGGCAGCACAAGCCCAGAGCCCTTCTCCTGAGAAAATAAATTATTTTAGTATGTCTCTGATACCGTTTTGTTTATTAATCTGATCTTCTGTATGCATTGATTACAATTTTGTTTCGTACCAGTGAAATCCAATGAATGAGTTCACTGTGAAAAACCTGTTAAAAATCTTGTTTTTTTGCTGTTTCAGAAGTCATGGAATTCAAGGTTGTGCAACGTCACACTAAGAGAGCCCAAATTAAGATAGAAATAGTATTTATTTTGACTTGAATGTGTTTACAGTAGTGTGCGTAATAGTTTCACACTTTTAATCTGAGTCCCAGACCACTTTTTGAATCAGCATGTCTCCTTTCGGTTTTCGTGTTGCTGCATCAGTTCTTCAAAATACCGACGATGATGGGGATCAATGGACACTACATACTTCCCAATGATCTTTGCCTTTAGGAGCTTTTATTTGTTTGTAATTTTCATAACAACATTTAAGCATCCGATGATTAGGGCTCCGCTTATGACGGAACTAAAATGTATAAGTGACCAGACCACTTGCAGTATTACTCACAGTCAAACAGCTGTTATGATACTCAGTAATTTTATATGTTCCCACTTTCTGCTTCCCTCGACTGTTTGTCAGCGGTACAGGTTCTTTCAAATTGGAAAAGAACGTTTTGTGATATCTGATCAGGTATTGCTCGACTTCGACAACGCTTACACTGCCCTCCATAAGTTTGGAAACACCATGCTGCGTATACAACGGAGGAAGATGGAAGTGATCTTTGTGAGTTATTGGTTAGAACACGGAATAGCAAGCTCAAATAACGATTAATAATACAGTATTGTACACTTAATTATTGTACATACGCATACATATTGGAAAATACTAATATTGCCCCGTTTTATGTAAACCGACGTTATCTGTCCAAGCAGTTCTACTAAACACGCCAGATGGCACGAGTTGAACGCATGGCTATGTAGAGGTACGTTGTTTACATTTCTGTTCACTTGTAATCGTGTTTGCATAAAGGTATAACACGCCGCGAAAGTAATTGAAAATTGCCCCAAAGTGCCATATTCCCTATGAATCACGGGCAATGATAATCACTTTGGACGAAGAAGGCAATAGTGTCCGACAAATAGCGAAGAAACTGATGATATCCATCAGCGGAGTTGTCAAAACCATACACCGACGTCGAGAGGCAGGCTCCCATGGAGATCGTCCTCGCTCAGGAGCACCCAGAAAAATAGCAGAACGCCAGAAAAAGTATTTGGTAGTGACCAGTAAACGTAACAGATTAAAAACTGCCCGTGAATCGACTGGTGAACTAAACGCGAGGGATACACCGGTGAGTGAGTCAACAGTGAGACGACGCCTGGCAGACAACAACCTCCGAGGTTATGTAGCAACAACGAAACCGCAGTTGCACCCTGTTAACAAGAAGAAAAGGCTTCAGTGGGCTAAGGCACACCAACATTGGACAGCAGGGGATTGGGAAAGAGTCATATTCACTGATGGATCCAAGTTCTAAATACACTCCTGGAAATTGAAATAAGAACACCGTGAATTCATTGTCCCAGGAAGGGGAAACTTTATTGACACATTCCTGGGGTCAGATACATCACATGATCACACTGACAGAACCACAGGCACATAGACACAGGCAACAGAGCATGCACAATGTCGGCACTAGTACAGTGTATATCCACCTTTCGCAGCAATGCAGGCTGCTATTCTCCCATGGAGACGATCGTAGAGATGCTGGATGTAGTCCTGTGGAACGGCTTGCCATGCCATTTCCACCTGGCGCCTCAGTTGGACCAGCGTTCGTGCTGGACGTGCAGACCGCGTGAGACGACGCTTCATCCAGTCCCAAACATGCTCAATGGGGGACAGATCCGGAGATCTTGCTGGCCAGGGTAGTTGACTTACACCTTCTAGAGCACGTTGGGTGGCACGGGATACATGCGGACGTGCATTGTCCTGTTGGAACAGCAAGTTCCCTTGCCGGTCTAGGAATGGTAGAACGATGGGTTCGATGACGGTTTGGATGTACCGTGCACTATTCAGTGTCCCCTCGACGATGACCAGTGGTGTACGGCCAGTGTAGGAGATCGCTCCCCACACCATGATGCCGGGTGTTGGCCCTGTGTGCCTCGGTCGTATGCAGTCCTGATTGTGGCGCTCACCTGCACGGCGCCAAACACGCATACGACCATCATTGGCACCAAGGCAGAAGCGACTCTCATCGCTGAAGACGACACGTCTCCATTCGTCCCTCCATTCACGCCTGTCGCGACACCACTGGAGGCGGGCTGCACGATGTTGGGGCGTGAGCGGAAGACGGCCTAACGGTGTGCGGGACCGTAGCCCAGCTTCATGGAGACGGTTGCGAATGGTCCTCGCCGATACCCTAGGAGCAACAGTGTCCCTAATTTGCTGGGAAGTGGCGGTGCGGTCCCCTACGGCACTGCGTAGGATCCTACGGTCTTGGCGTGCATCCGTGCGTCGCTGCGGTCCGGTCCCAGGTCGACGGGCACGTGCACCTTCCGCCGACCACTGGCGACAACATCGATGTACTGTGGAGACCTCACGCCCCACGTGTTGAGCAATTCGGCGGTACGTCCACCCGGCCTCCCGCATGCCCACTATACGCCCTCGCTCAAAGTCCGTCAACTGCACATACGGTTCACGTCCACGCTGTCGCGGCATGCTACCAGTGTTAAAGACTGCGATGGAGCTCCGTATGCCACGGCAAACTGGCTGACACTGACGGCGGCGGTGCACAAATGCTGCGCAGCTAGCGCCATTCGACGGCCAACACCGCGGTTCCTGGTGTGTCCGCTGTGCCGCGCGTGTGATCATTGCTTGTACAGCCCTCTCGCAGTGTCCGGAGCAAGTATGGTGGGTCTGACACACCGGTGTATTTGGGAGTGTATTTGGGAGTAAACGCCGTCAATTTTTACGCCGTTTACCCCATGAACGCTTGAATCCTCAGTGCGTAATTCCAACTGTAAAGCATGGAGCTGGTACTGTGATGGTATAGGGATCCTTTGGAGTGAATAAAGTCGGAGATTTGGTGAAAAATATGGAAAAATGAACCAAAAGAATTATCATGTCATTCTCCAGCGATATGCTAAGACATCTGGTTTGCGTCTGATTGGGAAAGGGTTTGTCTTGCAGCAAGACACGACCCGAAACATACGTCTCGCTTGTGTCAGAACTATGTGAAGTCTCTAGACATTCGTAAAATATTGAAAAACATGGAATGGCCGCCCCAATCTCCTGATTGTAACCCAATCGAGCTGCTACGGGATGAAATGGACAGGAGGATCCGAAAACGGGAAATCATGAGTGGGTCACAATTGTGGGAGGTCCTGCAGCAAGAATGGAGATTAATTCCAACTGAAACCTTGGGAAAACTAACGCAGCGCAAGCCGAGAGTGTGCAAGCCAGTGGTGAAAGCATAGGGTGGCTATTTTGAGGAATCGAAAATTTAATTGTTGCATCTTCCTGTGTATTATTTGAGCTTAAGAAAAATTTGGAAAACAACAAAATGCATTTTTATACTGTATTTCCTTTCCATTGTCTATAATTACTAGGTGCTTCCAAACTTATGGAGGGTAGTGTGTATTACTAGCACTGTTCCGGATTATCTTAACCCGCTGATTCGGTGTGTAGACAGAATCTTGCTTTCGTTTCTTCAGTCCTATACGGACAAAATCACAGTCACACGGCGCGGGTAGGAATGGCACTAGTTCCTGGACCTGAACTGCTATGAATATCAGTGCCTCTATTAAACAACCTTATGTTGAGAACTTTGTGCTGTTCTGATCGTCAATGATTTGTCTAGTGTGGGATGAGCACGGCTGATACAGTGCCCAAAGGTAGACATGTGCTGTTTTGTAATTAACAGCTTCAGTTTTACTTTACTAATAATTAATGAATGTAAAAGTTTATTCATTTGTTTTACTTTCTCACTGTAGCTGCACTTGCAATATCATCTGTTGTTCGTACCTCACTGCACTTTACGGCACCATGCGTCATGTAGTGGTTCTTCGCTCAACTGAGACGTGAAGCGTAGGAATAAAGCTGTTGGCTCCCAGAGCCGGAAATGTTACAATATATATGGTTTCTGTTATCGTGTACGCTGCCCATCTAGAAGGCTGTCTTCCTCGCGTGGTCCTGCGTGCGCAGTAATGGATTACACCGAGTGTCCTTTGTTTGGATGTGTAAAGCAAGTCACCGAATGAGACAACACATCACGCTTAAAAAATTCATTGCTCTGGACAGCGTTGTTTCCTCGATGAGCTTTGTTTACGCACGTCTGAAAACACCAACGCATTTTCTTTTTTCGGTAATGCCCTAGCACACGCGTACAACATTTTTAAAAATATATTGGGGAGAGATAAACTTAATTAAATGAAAGCATATGATTTGCGTTGAGTGCCATTTATTCTTTATTCTTTCCTCGCCGGGATGAAAAATTTTCGTCCTAGTCCGTGCTCCTGCAGATTAAAATGATTATTTTTTAATGGCCACACTGGAGAACAGCTGAACAGAACTGACTCGTATACATCAGATTAAATGCAAGTGCCAGTTAAAATAAAAGGTTTAAAAAGCACTGTTTTAATGCTTTAGACCATAAACTTGCGTTACCAGATCGTGATACGCTCTGTGGAAATCACCCCAGTCTAATCTGCGCTCAAGACGAATGACCTAACAATGTCATGATATAACATCTGCATGTTGTGATTGAGCTATAGTTATCTTGAGACAATGAGTTATTAATATTTCGTTTGCAATAGATAACACTACTTTAAAGTGCCATTTACTAAGCGTCTTTTTCAACTTTACGAGAATAGACTGTCATCCACTTTACTGTAGGTTAAATAAGCAAGCAGTGTTCACCAATATTAGCAACGAAACGCAGACTATCCTGTGTGTTACTCCATTCAGCCTTGTCTGACACCTCAGTTTATAATCTGTCCGCGGGAACATTGAGACTCAGTTACAGACAAGGGAATTAATTCGGTTTCAAGTAAGAAAGAAACATGACGTATCAGAATGAGATTTTAACTCTGCTGTGGAGTGTGCGCTGATATGAAGTATCAGGTTCACATGGTGTTCTACTATCACATCCCCAATGATCATTTATTGATCTTTTACTTCCATTGAATTGATACAACACGGAAGTGTTGTAGCACATATGTACGGAAAAGTCGTGCGCACAATAGCGGTTTGGGGTGGGAACATGGTGTCGCGTCTGTAGTTTCCTGCGAGCGGATCAGGATGGGAGCTAGACGCTAAGTCCAATAATGAGGTGGTTCGTCCAACTTGAAGTCATGGTGCTGGAAACAAGCTAAAAATTCTTTGCAGATAAGGGAACTCGGTGGTATAAGGAACGTATACTTCTGATGAAATAACTGAGATGAAACCACTGTATAACCCTAAGAGGCACCCACACATTGAATGTAATTTGGGAAATCCTGCATGTACCGTGTGCAGCCAAGTGCCACGAGAAACTAAGTCCCGTCCCGAGGGCAGAGTAACTCAGGTCCAGCGTCTGAGGCAACTGTCGAAGGAATCCCCCCAGCGGCACCAGCGGCCCTGCTTATATAGGCTCGTCTGATGCAATCCCCAGCGATGACGCACGTCTCCCGTGTCCTGTCTTCCTTCCAGGACATTCTGTCGTAGCTGGTCATGTAGCTCCAGCGTCCCTTGCCATAAAAACTCAGCCTCTCCTGCTTCCCCAGCTGGCTGACGTTAGCTTGCTTTCCTACATGTTCATCTTACGCAATTTGTAAGTGCACCGTTCCGATTTTACGTGCAAAAACAGTCACCCTCGTTCTGATTTCACGTGCAAAAACAGTCACACTTAAATAATTCCGGACAGGAGCCAGACTGATGGTACAACGTTGACCTACGGCTGTATCGGACCTTGGTCTAAGATAAGTTTTAATCGTTCGAAAAAAATCTTGCTTTATTTGGATTTTACAAGAGAAACATCTTTTTGTGGAAGGTTTCTGAAGCCTGCCACTTCTTTTTTTAGGAATTGTAAGTAGGTTGACAGATACATGTAATTAATAGTCGGCTTATTGTTATCTGAAAACTTTGTCCGTTGCCACAATATAAGCAACATGATTCGAAAGACAATAAAGAAACCTATACCAGGTCGGTAGTCGCCAGACTTATTCGTACTATTTTACAAATTAACTGTTATGTATGAGGCGGAACTGTGGGCCTCATGGAAAAAGGGTGACCTGGTTGAGTCAGGCAATTTGACTCTTGGTCTGATCATGAGGTGTGGCCAGTAATTGCACTCGTTGATCACGTAGGCTGACGCGAGGATCAATGAACTATACTTCACGGGATGTATCTGGAACATCTTAGGTGATTAGAAGTTAGTAGACAGGAATACCATTAAATACTTAGATTCATTTCAGCATCAGCGGTGAACGTCGTTCTTGACTTTGTACAATAATATTTACAAGTGCAGTTATAGACTGAACTACGAATACTTCTTTACAATTCTGATTGCTTCACACATATAGATCAATTGTCAGTGCATAAACTGTATGTAGCGCCTGGCTAGGTCGTAGCTACTGACTTAGCTGAAGGCTATGCTAACTAGCGTCTCTGCAAATGAGATCTCTGAGGCTATAACGAGTGAACCATTCCTATTAAAGTCGGCTGTATAACTGGCCAGTGCGCTAGCTTGTCTCGCAAGACCAGCCGAGTGGCGGCGCTCGGTCTGCTAGCGTCGACAGTGGCGACTCGCGGGTCCGATGTGTACTGACGGACCGCGGCCGATTTGAAGCCTACAACCTAGCAAGTGTGGTCCCTTGCGGTGACACCACATTAACGCTACTTCCCCAGTACAGTGAGCTCTCTTAACTGCAAGGTATTTGCACCCCTACATCTTACAAGCTACAGGCTGAAGTCCCCGATTCTGTGCCCAAAATCCATAATATTCCCCAACCATTGTAAACAATATTAGTACCATATGGCTGAAGAGTTCACATATAACAGACAAAGAAGCTAATTTGTCAAGATGTTTTGATGTAAATGAGTTTAAAGCTCCCAGATAAGTCCAAAAGCCAGTTCCTTCCTCTTACTCTGCCCAGCATATATTCGTCTTCATTTTGTATTATGATAGGAGCATTTTTCATTTTCGTATGACTTCATCACTCATTTTACAGTTATGTTTGTAGAGTAGTTCGTGGGATATTGTGCACATCCATTGTTAAGTCATGTACTTCAACTAAATGACACTAGGTCGTGCTAAAAAGGGTGTTCGCACAAGAACATGACCCCTCGTTTGTTTGGGGACCTCCATCATTGAACTGACTTACGAAATGAAAAGGTTCAAATGGCTCTGAGCACTATGGGACTTAACATCTGAGGTCATAACTCCCCTAGAACTTAGAACTACTTAAGCCTAACCTAAGGACATCACTCACATCCATGCCCGAGGCAGGATTCGAACCTGCGACGGTAGCAGCAGCGCGGTTTCGGACCACAGCGGCCGGCTTACGGAATGATCGAAGGACATTGTATGTGTGTAAATGTGTCACGATTTGCTTACAGTGGTAGTGTCAGTAAGATAATTACAGAGCTAACCCTTTAATAGCATGTTGGTTACTTTGGAACGTAATAAGTAGCAATTCTGCGTGAAATGATTTCAACAAATCCCTTGTAGATTTCGGGAGCTGTGTAACACTAGATGTCCACTCAAAGTCACACAATTATATAAATTACGGACCGGTGGTTTGTAGGTGTGTCGATGTTTTCCATCGGGCTCAGATCAAGCAAATTGTCTGTCCACGTTGTTAACACGAGTTCACCATCATGCTGCTCAAGCCACTGTGTGGTGTCACCGCCAGACACCACACTTGCTAGGTGGTAGCTTTAAATCGGCCGCGGTCCATTAGTACATGATCGGACCCGCGTGTCGCCACTGTCAGTAATCGCAGACCGAGGGCCACCACACGGCAGGTCTCGAGAGACTTACTAGCACTCGCCCCAGTTGTACAGCCGACGTTGCTAGGAAAGGTTCGCTGAGAATTACGCTCTCATTGCCGAGACGATAGCATAGCCTTCAGCTAAGTCAATTGCTACGACCTAGCAAGGCGCCATTTCTCCTTTGATATGTATCTAATGAAGCATGTACAGTAACAAGACCAATGTTCACCAATTATGGATTAAAGTTAAGTATTCCAGAAGCTACGTACTTTTCTTTATAGCATTCATTACGTATCCTGTTTCAGACCTCACGCCAGCCTGCGTAAGCTTATAGCGTGCATTTCGGCTTCCTCAAACAACACGGTGTTGGCACTTCTGCCGACACTTCACACTGTACCACAATTCCGGCCTTGTTACTACAACGGATGTTCTACTACAAGTTGATATCTCCGTCAGCGAAGAAATCAATTATGAAAGGATGGAGATAGTATACAATAATATTCATGTAGTAAACAGTTGTCATGATGCCTTCGATTTGTACCGCAGGTCCCTTGGAAGGCCGGGCGAACGTTCTCGTCAGCATCACGCTCCCTCTAAACGCCTGCGTCCGTGGCACGCTGCATGTTTCGAGCAGCCTGGATGACGGCACATCCAGACGCGACCATCGATCTGGTGTACCAAGAAATGTGATTCATCTGGCCAAGGGTCACGTTTCTACCCATCCACATCTAGTCTCGATTATCCTGTGTCCCCTGCTATGATATTTGGCGATGCCTTCACGTGTACATGGGAACACGTCTGCGTCGTTTACTGCGGAGTGTCATTTTCAAAGTCGCCTATGTCAGTGGATTTCTTCCTTTGTGGTCAGCGTCATCGCTGGAATGGTTCCCCGTACGTTTCTGCGCGGCTTGTGCAGATAATTTCGTAGTTCCTATCACAAGCTTCTAGGGAATGTAGAGAAGATTTAGGAGATAAGCTTTTGATAAGGAACCCATGTCTGGTAACTGCAGTTTGCATTACGAGGGCAGTTCAATAAGTAATGCAACAAATTTTTTTTCTCGGCCAATTTTGGTTGAAAAAACCGGAAATTTCTTGTGGAATATTTTCAAACATTCCCGCTTCGTCTCGTATAGTTTAATTGACTTCCGACAGGTGGCAGCGCTGTACGGAGCTGTTAAAATGGCGTCTGTAACGGATGTGCGTTGCAAACAACGGGCAGTGATCGAGTTTCTTTTGGCGGAAAACCAGGGCATCTCAGATATTCATAGGCGCTTGCAGAACGTCTACGGTGATCTGGCAGTGGACAAAAGCACGGTGAGTCGTTGGGCAAAGCGAGTCTCATCATCGCCGCAAGGTCAAGCAAGACTGTCTGATCTCCCGCGTGCGGGCAGGCCGTGCACAGCTGTGACTCCTGCAATGGCGGAGCGTGCGAACACACTCGTTCGAGATGATCGACGGATCACCATCAAACAACTCAGTGCTCAACCTGACATCTCTGTTGGTAGTGCTGTCACAATTGTTCACCAGTTGGGATATTCAAAGATTTGTTCCCGCTGGGTCCCTCGTTGTCTAACCGAACACCATAAAGAGCAAAGGAGAACCATCTGTGCGGAATTGCTTGCCCGTCATGTGGCTGAGGGTGACAATTTCTTGTCAAAGATTGTTACAGGCGATGAAACATTGGTTCATCACTTCGAACCTGAAACAAAACGGCAATCAATGGAGTGGCGCCACACCCACTCCCCCACCAAGAAAAAGTTTAAAGCCATACCCTCAGCCGGTAAAGTCATGGTTACAGTCTTCTGGGACGCTGAAGGGGTTATTCTGTTCGATGTCCTTCCCCATGGTCAAACGATCAACTCTGAAGTGTATTGTGCTACTCTTCAGAAATTGAAGAAACGACTTCAGCGTGTTCGTAGGCACAAAAATCAGAACAAACTTCTCCTTCTTCATGACAACGCAAGACCTCACACAAGTCTTCGCACCCGAGAGGAGCTCACAAAACTTCAGTGGACTGTTCTTCCTCATGCACCCTACAGCCCCGATCTCGCACCGTCGGATTTCCATATGTTTGGCCCAATGAAGGACGCAATCCGTGGGACGCACTACGCGGATGATGAAGAAGTTATTGATGCAGTACGACGTTGGCTCCGACATCGACCAGTGGAATGGTACCGTGCAGGCATACAGGCCCTCATTTCAAGGTGGCGTAAGGCCGTAGCATTGAATGGAGATTACGTTGAAAAATAGTGTTGTGTAGCTAAAAGATTGGGGAATAACCTGGTGTATTTCAATGCTGAATAAAACAACCCCTGTTTCAGAAAAAAAATGTGTTGCATTACTTATTGAACTGCCCTCGTATAATAAAAGATCGTGGGAGTAATAAACACTGACCCGTGCACTTAACAGGAATCCATAACAGGTGCGATGTTTCTCGTCGTCGAGTATTTCTATAAATAATTAGTGACTATTTCCGTTCATGGAACAGTTGGGAAAGTAATTATTGTACACTGTAGAGAATCTCACATTCCTAGGGTAGAATAATAGTGGAAACTATTTATTCACAACTGATACAAACGAGTTACATGTTTGCACCTGTTACTGTCCTTCAAAGTAGTCACCAGCGTTGTGTAGAACCCATTGCCAGTGTTGTGGAAGGCGTAAATATACCATTAGCAGAGCCTGTTCTGCTGATGGTGCGAATGGAGCGGTCTACTGCCCGTCAGATCTCTGGAACAGTTCTGAAGCGAATAACACTAAGTGAAAACCGAAACGCCCAATCCAACGAATGGCGTCATTATGGGTCGCCGCGAAAGCAGAAAGTGCGTCAGAGCCCCAGTATGGTGAAAGTTACGGTGATTCTCGTGTACGACTGTGATGGTGTTATCCTAACGCATTACGTTCCTCCAGAGCACACCGTCAGTGCACAGTATTACTGTCCGTTTTTGGAGCATCAACTGCGATCAGATTTTCGAAAGAAGCGGTGACAATTTCTGCGCAACCCACTCATCATTTTGCACGCCAATGTGCGGACGCATAAAGCGCCAACTGTGGCAGCTCTGTTCGGTCGACGGTATTGGGAAGTACTGTACTATCCAACATAATCCCCGGACTTAAGTCATTGTGACTTCGATTTGATTCCGAAGATGAAGGAACCACTTCGTAACATTCGCTTCGGAACTGTTCCAGAGATTCGACAGGCAGTAGACCGCTCCATTCGCACCATCAACAGAACAGGCTTTGCTAACGGTATATTTACGCCTTCCACATCGCTGGCAACGGGTTCTACACTACGCTGGTGACTGCTTTGAAGGACAGTAACAGGTGCAAATATGTAACTCGTTTGTATCGGTTATGAATAAGTAGTTCCAACCCTCGGACAACTGAGGCGCTGCATATATTCTGGAGATTAAGCTCTTGCTCACTGTACCATAATCACTGAGTCACGGGACACCTTCTAATATGGTATCTGATCCCCTATTTCTCTGAAGAAATACTGAGCCATGCCGATTCTACAGCGGTCGATAATTGTGGAAGTGTTGCAGGTGCAAAATTTTGTACACCAACTGACCTCTCCATTATGTCCCATAAATGTTAGATTCGGTGTGATTCTTGTCGGGAGATCTGGGTAGCCAAATAATTCTCTCCAATTGCCCAGAATTTTCTTCAGACCAATTGCGAACAACTGTGGACCGGTGACAAGGGGCATTCTCATCCATAAAAATTCCATCGTCGTTTGGGAACATGAAATTCATGAACGGCTACTAATTGTCTCCAAGTAACGGAGCATAACTATATCCAGTGAATGATCGGTTCAGTTGGACCAGAGTACCTCGTCCAGTCCATGTAAATGTAGCTCATGCCACCACGCCATTATGGAGCCACCACCAGCTTGCATGGCACCTTGTTGACAGTTTGGGTCCATGGGTTCGTGGGGTATGCGCCATCCATGAGCCCTACTATCAACTCTAACCAGCTGAAATCGTGACTCATCTGATCAGTCCACGTTTTCCTAGTCGTCTACAGTCCAACCGATATGGTCACGAGCCAGAGGAGAAGCGCTGCAGGCGATGTGCTATTAGCAAAGGCACTCAAGTCGGTCGTCAGCTACCATAGTCCATTAACGCGAAATTACGCCACACTGACCAATCGAATACGTTATTCATACGTACCACATTGATCTCTGCGGTTATTTCACACAGTGTTACGTGTATGTTAGCACTGACAACTCTACGCAAACGCCGCTGCTCTCAGTCGTTAATTGAAGGGAGCGTTAACGTCTGAAATTTGGTGATCTCAGCACGCTCTCGACGCTGTGGATCTCGGTATACTGAAGCCCCTAACGATTTCCGAAATGAAATGTCCCATGCGTCTAGTTCCACCTACCATTCCGCGTTCAACGTCTGTTAACTCCCGTCATGTCGGAAACCTTTTCACATGAATCACTTGAGTACAAATGATAGTAGTGCCAGTGCGCAGCCATTTTATACGTTGTATACGCGATACTACCGCCATCTGTATATGTGCATATCGCTGTCCTATGACTTTTGTCGCCTCAGTGTGTAAATGCAGGGCGTGGAGTTCTTTCGACGAGTCTTCGTGCTAAGCGGTGAGGGCGATGTTTATGTTGAAGTAGAAGTAAAATTGCCAGTGACAGATTGGGGACTACAGGTACTCTGCGTTTCCAAACTTCACTGTGCCCAAATATTTTCATTGAGTCTGCATATCTCATCCTTCGAAGAAATCTACACACATCAAAAAAAGTTTTGCGTCACCTCGGTTCCGAGAGTTCCGGACCCTGTACAGAAAATTGGAATAGAGATCAACATAAACATCATTTCCTCCCTTCTTACTGCTCATGATAACCACACATCGCATGTTGTGCCCCCATACAGCGATACCTTCAGAGGTGATGGTCTAGATTGCTGTACACACCGGTACCTCTAATACCCAGTAGCACGTCTTCTTGCATTGATGCATGCCAGTATTCGTCGTGGCATACTATCCACAAGTTCATCAAGGCACTGATTGTTCCCCTCGTCAACGGCGATTCGGCCTACATCAGAGTGGTTGATGGGTCACATAGTCCATAAACAGCCCTTTTCAATCTATCGCGGGCGTGTTCGATAGGGTTCATGTCTGGAAAACGTGATGGGCACTCTAGTCGAGCATGTCGTTATCCTGAAGGAAGTCATTCAAAAGATGTGCAGGATGGGGGCGCTAATTGTCGTCCATGAAGACGAATGCCTCACCAATATGCTGCCGATATGGTTGCAATATCGGTCGCAGGATGGCGTTCACGTATCATAAAGCCGTTACGGCGCCTCCCATGACCACCAGCGGCGTACGTCGGCCCCACAGAATGCCACCCCAAAACAGCAGGGAACCTTCACCTGGCTGACTAAGGCGTTCAGCCTGACGGGGTTCCCTTCAAATACGCCTCCGACGGTTGTCTGGCTGAAGGCATGTAC
The DNA here is from genome assembly GCF_023898315.1 of Schistocerca nitens. NCBI lineage: Eukaryota > Metazoa > Arthropoda > Insecta > Orthoptera > Acrididae > Schistocerca > Schistocerca nitens. The sequence continues at coordinate 600,207,684 of NC_064619.1, read as the reverse complement.
GACACATCGGTGAAGAGAACGTGATGCCAATCCTGAGGGTCCATGTGGCTTGTTGTTGGGCCAATCTGTACCGCGCTGCATAGTGTCGTGGTTGAAAAGATGGACCTCACCATGGACGTCAGGAGTGCAGTTGCACATCATGCAGCCTATTGCGCACAGTTTAAGTCGTAACACGACGTCCTGTGGCTGCTCGAAAAGCGTCATTCATGTGGTGACGTTGCTGTCAGGGTTCCTGCGAGCCATAATACGTAGGTAGCGGTCATCCACTTGGGCGGCCTGAGCGAGGATTGTCATCGACAGTTCCTGTCTCTCTGTATCTCTTCTGTGTCCGAACAACATCGCTTTGCTTCACTCCGAGACACCTGGACACTTCCCTTGTTGAGAGCCCCTCCTGGCACAAAGTAACAATGCGGACGTGATAGAACCGCGGTATTGACCGTCTAGGCACGGATGAACTACAGACAAGACGAGCCGTGTACCTGCTTCCTGGTGGAATGACTGGAACTGGTCGGCTGTCGGACCACTCCGTCTAATAGGCGCTGCTCATGCATGGTTGGTAACATCTTTGGGCGGGTTTAGTGACATCTGTGAACAGTCAAAGGGACTGTGTCTGTGATACAATATCCACAGTCAACGTCTATCTTCAGGAATTCTGCGAACCGGGGTGACGCAAAACTTTTTTGGATGTGTGTATTAGTTAAAAGTATACCTTGTAGCTTAACATTCTAATGAGTGAATTCCACTGACAAACTTTTGGAGGCTGTTCAGAGATATTTTCAGGGTGTTTTGGTACACTGAAGCGCCAAAGAAACTGATATGCGCATGCGTATTCAAATACAGAGATTTGTTAACCGGTAGAATACGGAGGGTCTGGTGCAGTTGCTGGATCCGTTACTGCTGCTACAATGACAGGTAATAAAGATTTAAGTGAGTTTGAAGTAAGTGTTATAGGCGGTGCACCAGTGGTGCGACACAGCATCTCCGAGGTAGCGATTAAGTGGGAATTTTCCCGTATGACCATGCGACTAGTGTACCGTGAACATCAGGAATCTGGTAAAACATCAAATCTCCGTCATCGCTGTGGTCAGAAAAAGATTTTGCAAGAACTAAACCAACGACGACTGAAGAGAATCGTGCAGTCTGACAGAAGTTCAACCCTTCCGTCAGCTGCTGCAGATTTCAATGCTGGACCATCAACAAGCAGCAGCGTTGCGAACCATTCAACGAAAGATCATCTGTATGGGCTTTCGGAGCGAAAGGCACACTCGTGTACCCTTGATGACTGCACGACACAAAGCTTTACGCCTAGGCTGCGCCTGTCAACACTGCCTTTGTACTGTTGATGACGAAATTTATTGTCTGATCGGACTAGTCTCGTTTCAAATTGCATCGAGCGGATGGACGTTTACGGGTACGGAGAGAACCTCATGAATTCACGGACCCTGCATGTCAGCAGGGGACTGTTCAAGCTGATGGATGCTCTGTAATAGTGTGGGGCGTGTGCAGGTGGAGTGATATGGGACCCGTGACACGTCTAAATACGACTCCGAGAGATGACACGTACGTAAGCATCCTGTCTGATCACCTGCGTCAATTCACGTTCATTGTGCATTCCGACTGACTTGGGCCATTTCAGCAGGACAACGCGACACGCCACACATCCAGAATTGCTACGAAGTAACTCCAGGAACACTCTTCTGACTTTAAACACTTCCGCTGCCCACTAAACTCTCAAATTGGGCGGGGGGGGGGGGGCTTGCAACGTTCTGTTCAGAAGAGATCTCTACCACCTCGCAGTCTTACGAGTTTACGGAGAGCCCTGCAGGATTCATCGTGTCAGTTCCCTCTCGCACTACTTCAGACGTTAGTCGAGTCCATGCCACGTCGTGTTGGAGCACTTCTGCGTGCTCGCGGGGAGGCTACACGATATTAGGCAGGTGTACCAGTTCGTTCAGTGTACAACGAACACTTGGTTTTCAGTGACTAAGTAAAGAGAATTGAATTTGATTTGTTTTATTACATCTGTCTGTTATCAGTACTGCCCTGAAAACATATGCACAACAGAGAAAATGTCGACGGTAAGTGCTGTGGGTCTTGTTTGGAAAGAAACTTGTCCCATTCACTCACGGTACTTGGTGTGGACAACAGTAACGCTCACTCTATATTTAGTCCTCAAACTTGTATTCAGTACTGCTCAGTTCACTCCCGTGTTTGTTATACCGGGATTGTGCGTTTTACGTTAACAGTGGCACACAACAACATGGACTGGTTTACTGGTGAAGAGCTGGCCGATACGAACGTCCTGTGTGGGTTCACCGAATGCGGTGGAAGAAATGGCTCTGAGCACTATGGGGCTTAACATCTGAGGTCATCAGTCCCCTAGAACTTAGAACTACTTAAACCTAACTAACCTAAGGACATTACACACATCCATGCCCGAGGCAGGATTCGAACATGCGACCGTAGTGGTCGCGCGGTTCCAGACTGAAGCGCCTAGAACCGCTCGGCCACTCCGGCCGCCTGCAGTGGAAGAGCGGCACAAAGACTCTAAGCTGTTGTGTTTCCAAATCGACGGCAACTAAATCACAGTTCTTTTGCATTTTATGTTTTGGTTATTGCAAGTTTCACACTGTTGTGGGGTGTTTTCATAGAAAGAAATATAATTGGTTTAGCAAAAGAAAAAAAAAAAACGTTATTAGGGCGTCTGCAACGAGCCACTAGAGACCAAAGGTCCCTTATACGAAAATAATGAAAACATTTCCCTGAACAGCCTCCGAAGTAGTGTTGGTAGAATCATGGTTCACCCTGTATTTAGCCGTTTTGCTCAGAATTTTCACTTTAACGAAAACATGACACAAAATACGTTGCGCAAAGGGTGTTTGACCGAGTTGCCACAGGCAGACGAAGAGTATCCACTGTTTAAAAGTTCCTCTTTCGAAATCTTAATAGAGTGTGTAAAATTAAATCGTCTGCAATACATACACAGAGAAGTGTTGTGGTCTCATACTACGCGCGTTCTTGATACAAGCGTGTCGTCAGCGGAGCTCCTGTTTTGCGAATATGAATCTACAATTTATGTAATTGGAACTCGTATGAGAGAAACACAATTTGAGTCAATTAAAGTGTAATTCAGTGCAGGTCATTCATAGCGGTACATGCGCTGTGCCAGATCTAATCCAAGTGAGTAGACTGGCTGATGAAACTAACATTACCGCTTTGTCACACTACGGTCCGACACCAGCACATTTTGAGATACAGCCTCATATGCCGTGACGCAGCACCTCCTAAAGCATGTAATTAAAGCCACGTGTGACAAATACTGAAAAATAAATCTCACTTTTTCGGATAGACAGAAATACATGAGCGAGAATAAAATGTCACTTTAGCCACAAAGCCAGTACTACTGTAATAAGTCTTTAGACCTGGTTTTCAAATGAATCTAGGATTGACGGGTGACCACAGTCTTGTTGGCTGTTAGTCATCATTCAGATTTAGAGCACGTTGAAGGTATCCTGATCAGTATTCCTACAAATGATCACAATTAATGTATATTCAGTAGGTAACGTATAAGAAATAATTATTTCACTAAAGTATTTGGCATTGAAAACTTGAGAGATAACACTAGCAATTCCAGCGAATCGTAGATGATGCGATTACCCTCAGTAAAATCAACATTGATATCAATTAAATTCGAAGTCTGAGACTCGTCGAACACATTGACTATTAAAAAGAAAACACACTTTATTGATGTTCGTCTCCCACAGTGATTTTTCGTTTGCAGTACGTAGTGTACTTGAAAGTAGCCACTAAAAAATTTCCTTAAATGAAATACATAGCTTACATGCATAAATGCTTTAATTGTTGTCTGGGACTAATTTTGAAGATTGGTAATATTTATGTTTAAAAGTGATTCAGACTTCTAATTTTTCATTTCTGTATGCATCTTTTGCATACTTGTTATGCACTCTACTTAAATTAATGACAATAGCGCCTATGTTCAGATTCAACGTACAGGAATCACTCACAGACATCATGTTGCAGCTCTAGCAGTGGAGGGTAAGTTAAGTGTGTCAGGAGGACGCGGAAAACAGTGCAGTCGTTGTCGTAATGCGCAAACGGAGAGATTTATCTGAGCCCTTAAGGGTATGATCATTGGATTTCGGACCAAGGATGGAAGCACTTGTTTTTAGCGTTCGCGTACCATCGCGGTGAAAGTATAAGGTGCATGACAAAATGGCGCCATCCAAAACGGGCGCCGAGGCAAACCTGCACCACGGACCACAGATGAAGACCGTGAAAATGTGTACGGGCGAACAGGCGTTGAGCTACTGACCGTCCAGATGAATCAAGTACCCCAACGACCGTTGAACGAATGTTGTTGCGTATGGGCCTGCACAGCAGGCGCTTGATTCAGACAACTATGCTGACTGCTGTTAATCGTCAACAGGACTGGAATTTGCACGTCAGTACCGCAATTCGACGTCCATTAAGTGTCGACAGGTGGCCTTTTCAGATGCATCACGTTTTGTGCTCCATCGGGCAGATTGCTGTTGGCGTGTACGGTGTGAATCGTCTGAAAGAAAACACCCTGCAACAATCGTCTGATGGGTTCCTGTCTGGAGAAGGGAGCGTTATGGTTTGCGGTACATTTTCGTGACATTCGTTGAGTGATTTCGTCATTCTGCAAGACACAATGGATCGACACAAGTACGCATCTATCCTTGGGGACCACGCCCACTCCTACAAGCAGTTTGTTTTTCCCTGGCACGATGGCATCTACCAGCAAGACAACGCAACGTGGCTCACAGCTAGCAGTGTACGTGAGTGGTTCGAAGAGCACCAAGATGAGTTTACTGTACTCCCCTGGCAAACAAGCTCACGAGATTTAAATCTACTCGAGAAGCTTCGATCGGACTATTCACGCCGTGGATGCACAACCGAGGACCCTAGCTCAGCTGGCTACGGCGCTGGAGTCGACATGGCTCCTCACCCCTGTCGGTAGCTTCCAGAACCTCAGTGACTTTCGTCCACCACGTCTCGCAGGAGTCCTTGCTACAGAAGGTGGTTATTCTGGCTGTTGACCGATGTGAACATTAATGTGACAGGAAGTGTATTATGCATAGTAGTTTGTTGTATAGAAAATGTCCAGTATTAGTGACATCTTTTTCAGTTAACTTACGCCATTTCACACTGAGATCATAATTACCCCTAGTTTATGCATTATAACTAATTTTTGTTGAAGTTGTGGACTATATTTGGGAGACTGCAGCACATATTAATTCGAATAAAATAGACCCGTACAACACGAGTCCACTGTTTATTAATTGCAGATATACTGGTACATACAGGGTGTTTCAAAAATGATCGGTATATTTGAAACGGCAATAAAAACTAAACGAGCAGCGATAGAAATACACCGTTTGTTGCAATATGCTTGGGACAACAGTACATTTTCAGGCGGACAAACTTTCGAAATTACAGTTGTTACAATTTTCAACAACAGATGGCGCTGCAAGTGATGTGAAAGATATAGAAGACAACGCAGTCTGTGGGTGCGCCATTCTGTACGTCGTCTTTCTGCTGTAAGCGTGTGCTGTTCACAACGTGCAAGTGTGCTGTGGACAACATGGTTTATTCCTTAGAACAGAGGATTTTTCTGGTGTTGGAATTCCACCGCCTAGAACACAGTGTTGTTGCAACAAGACGAAGTTTTCAACGGAGGTTTAATGTAACCAAAGGACCGAAAAGCGATACAATAAAGGATCTGTTTGAAAAGTTTCAACGGACTGGGAACGTGACGGATGAACGTGCTGGAAAGGTAGGGCGACCGCGTACGGCAACCACAGAGGGCAACGCAGGTGATCCAACAGCGGCCTCGGGTTTCCGTTCGCAGTGTTGCAGCTGCGGTCCAAATGACGCCAACGTCCACGTATCGTCTCATGCGCCAGAGTTTACACCTCTATCCATACAAAATTCAAACGCGGCAACCCCTCAGCGCCGCTACCATTGCTGCACGAGAGACATTCGCTAACGATATAGTGCACAGGATTGATGACGGCGATATGCATGTGGGCAGCATTTGGTTTACTGACGAAGCTTATTTTTACCTGGACGGCTTCGTCAATAAACAGAACTGGCGCATATGGGGAACCGAAAATCCCCATGTTGCATTCCGATCGTCCCTGCATCCTCAAAAAGTACTGGTCTGGGCCGCCATGTCTTCCAAAGGAATCATTGGCCCATTTTTCAGATCCAAAACGATTATTGCATCACGCTATCTGGACATTCTTCGTGAATTTGTGGCGGTACAAACTGCCTTAGACGACACTGCGAACACCTCGTGGTTTATGCAAGATGGTGCCCGGCCACATCGCACGGCCGACGTCTTTAATTTCCTGAATGAATATTTCGATGACCGTGTGATTGCTTTGGGCTATCCGAAACATACAGGAGGCGGCGTGGATTGGCGTCCCTATTCGCCAGACATGAACCCCTGTGACTTCTTTCTGTGGGGACACTTGAAAGACCAGGTGTACCGCCAGAATCCAGAAACAATTGAACAGCTGAAGCAGTACATCTCATCTGCATGTGACACGTTGTCAAAGGTTTCGGGTAATTTCATTCAGAGACTACGCCATATTATTGCTACGCATGGTGGATATGTGGAAAATATCGTACTATAGAGTTTCCCAGACCGCAGCGCCATCTGTTGTTGACAGTTGTAACTACTGTAATTTCGAAAGTTTGTCTGCCTGAAAATTTACTGTTGTCCCAAGCATATTGCAACAAACGGTGTATTTCTATCGCTGCTCGTTTAGTTTTTATTACCGTTTCAAATATACCGGTCATTTTTGAAACACCCTGTATGTTACAATGTAACCGTAAAGATACTTATGGAAGATATTAAGCGAAGGCAAATTAAGTTCACGTTTGATGGGACTCTTGAAGGTTTCCGGACAAATGTGTTGTGAATAGTCTTCACCGGTTTGCCGCCGGATCACGTTGTTCAAATTCCACAATATTTCCTCGAGCAACTGTCCGACGTCCTCAGGTGGTTCAACCTTGCTGGTGGCTAGGTACGGCTGACGGCATCCGCACGACGACGCCCCGATTCTAGAATACGTGCATGAATTTGCAGCTAGATGGGGCCATATTGCCGGTCGGTGTGGCCGTGCGGTTCTAGCGCTTCAGTCTGGAACCGTGTGACCGCTACGGTCGCAGGTTCGAATCCTGTCTTGGGCATGGATGTGTGTGATGTCCTTAGGTTAGTTAGGTTTAAGTAGTTCTATATTCTAGGGGACTGATGACCATAGATGTTAAGTCCCATAGTGCTCAGAGCCATTTGAGCCATTTGAGGTGCCACATTTATCCTCCCCCTGCCGAAAATCGCGGAGCGGCTCTCCTGCGCGTGGGCTTTATGCTGCGTTTGCAGGACTCTTTGCAGCTCATTAGCAACAAGTCTGAGGAGGACATAGTAGCCTTATTTAAACACGTGCTTACTTCAACATATTTCTTATTTGATGACCAATATTTTGAACAAGTTGACGATGTCACCATGGGAAGCCCTCTGTCACCTGTGGTGGCCAACTATTTCATCGAGGACTTTGAAGAAAATACCGTCTTGTTTTCTGCGGTATGTGGATGATACATTTGTGGTGTGGCCGCATGGACTTGATAGTCTACCTACGTTGCTTCAGCACCTGAATTCGCTCCATCCGTCTATAAAGTTCACAATGGAAGTGGAAAAAGATGGTACTTTACCTTTTCTTGATGTTTTGGTATGAAGGAAAGCAGATGGAACCTTGGGACACAGCGTATACCGTAAGCCAACGCATACAGATCTATATCTGCACGCCACAAGCCGCCATCATCCTGCACAATGCGATAGTGCATTACGTACGTTAGTTCATAGAGCACGTGTGATATCCAACCCTGAAAGCCCGTCGAATGAAATACAGCATTTGAAGACACTGTTCCGACAAAACGGTTATACGTAATTATACGTAACGCGTTCAGCCCAGGCGAGTTCAATCTATGTGTGGGGCAGCGGGTGGAATAATAGAATAGATGTTTTGTATTTATGCTGTTTGCCGTTCTCAACACTGGCTCTCTAACTATAATATTGGCAACCAGAAAGTGATTAGCAAAACGTGAAGCTTGTAATTAGAATTTCTCGTGCCCACTTCATCTGAGAAATACATTTATAGCTACAGCTTATAGCTCTGAGGAATTAGGAGATTGTCTGGGATTCATAATCAAAAACCATTCTCTCTAAAATTTTCACTATATTGTGAAAGTCACAAAAAATGGTTCAAATGGCTCTGAGCACTATGGGACTCAACTGCTGAGGTCATTAGTCCCCTAGAACTTAGAAGTAGTTAAACCTAACTAACCTAAGGACATCACAAACAGCCATGCCCGAGGCAGGATTCGAACCTGCGACCGTAGCGGTCTTGCGGTTCCAGACTGCAGCGCCTTTAACCGCACGGCCACTTCGGCCGGCGTGAAAGTCACAGACCAAAAAGAATCCACACAATCCAACTACCAGAGCAGTTCAGAGTCTAATGCGCTGATGCCACTATCAGTGTTCAAATTAAATGTTTAAGTGAATGCTCGCCATAATTTGATGATAATGTTCATCAAATGCCACGCTAAATAATGGTAGAATGTCTTTCCTGCAGCGGCACGTGAAAATACGACATACGCAAACTGAAGATAGATCATTAAAGTCATCCCAGAATTAACACTTCACTCGAAAACGATTTCATGGTTACGCGCATCCCGAGTAACTTATTGCTGCATCGGAGGCTGTTTATATCAACGATACCGTCGCGACGCGACTCCCGGCACAGGTGGTGCGCTAATCAGCGTCTGGAGAGAACTGGGGCCTCCCTTCCTCGCGCAGCGTTCTTACATATAAAGCCGCGGTGCGGACAGCTAAGGGAACGCCTGATCAAATCTGCTCTCCCGACTAGCCGCTGGGCTAATAATGCACCACTTCAAGTTATCGAATAAATCATTGCTTCCTTTGCTGACGGCCGATGAAGCTCTCAATTTAAATGTGCAATCAGCACACAGGTAAGTAATCATAATAAAAGTCTGACGTGGCTAAGTCAAATATTTTGGGCGAGAGAATTAATTTAATTACACTACACGCAGTAGACGGGCTCTGAACTTGCTTTTTGGAGATACGCTATAGCTATAGTTTTATAGTTATTCTGTTGAAACGTCTCACATTTTTATAATTATAGCGGATCTCCCTTCTACTTAAATTTAAACATCCTAGCTTTATTTATTCGCCTACTTAATCTATCTTGCTTCCTTAATTTCTAAGACGAAAACCAGAAAATCATGAATTTCAACTAAAATTTTAATTTGTGAGATCCAGAATACTGTTTCTACTAAATTATTGTGCAAAAGTAATCTAAATATAAATTTTTAAGTTTCTAGCTCTTTTCTGTGCGCCAATGATTTTTACAGGAAAACGTCCAAATATCGAAAATGGTTAGAGTTATTGAACTGATATTCAACACATATTGATTTAGTATTACTTCTGACATGCTAGAAACGTTTCAGGTTATTTACTTGATTTTTAAAGTATTGCGCAACATTTATGACGTCAGAGCTAGTTACAGCGGACTGGCTGGCACACAATGGAAAGACTGATGTGAATTTTATAAGGCGTGAGTAGGCTGCTTCCCTACATATGGAGCAGAATGAAGATATGAAGATACCCACCACTTTGGCCTTTTTGCCGTATTTTGATGCCATGTCGTCAAGATTCGCAAGAGCCCTCGGAAGATATGGAATTAAGCGTCTTCTTCAACCATCTGCAAAACTGATAAACCTGTTGGGTTCGGTTAAGGATGACCTTGGCCTCAGGAGATGTGCTGTGTACAAGATTCCCTGTCAGTGTGGGGCAGCGCATATAGGTCAGACATGCCGCACAGTACAAGAACGCTGCGATGAACGTCAGCGTCATACACGCCTTCGTCAACCGGAAAAGTCGGCAATTGCCGAAAACTGTCTGAATACAGGGCATCGAATGATTTATCAAAAGAGGAAGTTTTATCCAGGGCATCACCTTTCTGGGACTGCGTCATTAAGGAAGCAATACATATCCCTACAGCCGATAATCTCATCAACATGGATGCTGGATTTCAACTGAGCACAGCGTGGAACCCTGCATTGACTGCTATTAAATCACGACGTGAAAATCAAGTTTCTTCGATAACAGGCCCGTCATAACACTGGCCTAATACGGCCGTTGGTGAGTAACGTCTGGTCGCACTGTTGGCAAACGCAGCGTACAGCACACGCGCAGGACAGCCGCTCTGCGATTTTCGGCAGAGCGAGTTTGAACATGGTACCATCTATCTGCAAACCATTGCGCATGCGCGATTTCCACGCCTGCGAATTCTTCGCGCACGTGTTGTAGGAAAGGGGCGTCGACGTGCGGATACCGTCAGTCGTACCTAGCCACCAGCAAGGTTGAACCACCTGAGGATGTCGGACAGTTGCTCTGAGGAAATATTGTGGAATTTGCACAACGTGGTCCGGTGGCAAATCCGTGAAGACTATTTACTTCACGTTTGGTATTCATAAATTCCACCTCCCACTTCAATGTACTTCAATGCAGTGATGGTGGTCGATATATGTGTATTTAGTAAACTCCACGTAATATGGACTGTCTTAAATTTTATTGACGGACCAAAACACAATATTAAAGTTTTAGACTGACAGTGTTGCACAAGCGGGAGAGTGATGTAATCCTTGTGCTTTTTTTTATCCATAGATGTACTGAAACAATGATGGCTTTGTAGATGTAACAACTTGTTGTTGAGACTTTAAAGACCTGCTTAGGGGTGGCTGGAAGAACATTCCTTTTTCATCTCCACTGCCATGTATAACCCACACAATGGGGCTTAACATGCACAGTCGGTATCTACATATGCCACTAAATGCACCTATAGAATTACATCAAGGTACGACACATAATTAAGGAGGCATAACGTCATAAACACTGAGATTACTGAAAGACAGCCACATTGTGCATTACTTTTAAATTTATTACTTCTTTTCTACTAACTCTATTCGCAACTGGTTTTGCACACAGTGTCTACATATGTCGGTTAATGTACCTATTAAATTATTTTATTCTATGGCCCACAGATCTGGCGGTCTGACGTCATAAATACTAAGATCTGCGAAAAAAATGCCTTATCATGCATGAAGTATTAACATACTTGTTCTCTACTACAGCCACGCCTATTAAGACACTCCTCTTTAAAGAAATTCTTGACACCTGCCAACGCTTTTGACACGTGTCAACTGCTAAGTGCAAACGGCTGTAAGCGGAAACGCAGCCGTTTAGTAAGCTATGAAGAGGCGTTGTCATAGAGACGTATACAAAATCACTCTGTAGACAGGTGAAGTAGCTTCTCCCAACTTACGGAAACTGCCTGGTATCATGTTTCTTAATCTGGATACTGTACTTATACAATTGTACTGTTTCATAATTCAAAGACTTTTTCACGAATACATGGGCATGAATTTTTTTCGATATTTCACTATAACCACAGCTCACTTTTTGTTTTTGTTTCGGACAGAAAACTTGGCAAAATAAAGACGCGGGCAATGCCAGGTTTGTCAACTAGTTTAGAATATATCACGCCTGCGTTTACGGAACGTTTGACAATATACTTTATAAAGCTTTGTTTTGCCATACGCAAAATTTCAAATGCACTTAACTGCTGTGAGGAAATCCTTGCTTTTACCTTTTTGCGAAAAAGGGATACACTTAGTTGCAATGTCGATAAATGAAATTCATGTAAAGGAAATGAATTGCGGAAAGTGTAAGAAAAGGTGAAAAATAAATGTATTTCAGGGTTAAGAAAGAAGAAGATTTGAAACAATTTATTTGGTGAGGAGCGTAGATGGTAATAAATACTAAGGACGATTATGTCAGTAATCTTGACTCAAGTTATGAGGAACAAACTTGAGCAGCCTGTGACACCTTGTATTTGTTTATTTATTTTCACTTTTACTTGTATTTACTCTTTTATTTTACGTAAAGACAAGAAAATGAACGACTCCTACCACGTAACTATAGCGGAGACTTTAAGCTCAAATCACGATGAACGTTAAACGTGGAGCGAGAATATGTATTTGGTTTTCAAGGGGGGTTAAAACAACAGATGAAGAATTAGAAGAAACTGAAAATATGAGATTTCATTGACAATTATGAGTAACTTCCGAAAACTGGTGAAACGATTTTTCTCTTGTGCTCACTAGAGCCATTGCTGTACTTTGACAAGTAAATAACCAAATACTCCTGCATAACTTACCGAAAAACATTAATTTTAAAAATGCTGCATAATGTGCGGCTATGATTAAACATGAAAAGAAGGAAAAAAACTGATCCAGTGTACCATCACTTAGAAAATTACCCCGATGTCGTCACTATGTTACACTGCAGCACTTCTCCATTTCTCCTCCTTTGCCAAATGATCGTGAATGGTCCCTGACATTAAAAACAGACACTTAAAAATTCCTGTGCCTCTAAAAAGTAATCAGATGTCCATTGCATTGCATATTCTTCGTTGCAGTTGTTTTTCTATTTAAGACGTATAGTCAAGGGTCTAGGAGTTGTTACTAATCTACATTTTAAGTAAAACTGATGATAATAAAAAGCTGCCACTCAAGGGCACTAGTGTGAAACAGATCGAGATGAGCAATAACGTAGTATTCTACCTCGTAGCTATTGTTTCCATTACATAATAGATTAGACTCAGTCGACAGTGATTACCAAGGTAGTTTTGTATTTTAACAGTGTTATTCAGAACATTTTCAGTTGGTTCTATTTTGCGGCTTCACAGCAGTAGCTGCTTGACTGTGGGGTTATGCAGAGGAAGAATTATGAGGTTGGGCCGTGACATTGTGGGTGGGGCGAGGATTGTGGAGACTTAGCTCTTGGCTTTCGTCCTGCTGTTGCGAAATGTAAAGTCATTTTTTGTGCTGAGTCCATGAACTGTATAAAATAAGGTGACATCATATCCTTAATACTGCACTAGATGAAAACACATTAATCAAGAGCGACTTCCTAATGACTCTCAAAGAAATGCTCTCTACTTTTTGTAACAGGGATATCTCGTGCCAAACTTATATTTTTGCTTCTGACTTTATGATGAATAATTATTTAGAATACACGTACATGATAATTAATCCTCATAGAATAGTCTCGCCATCTTTAATGTAAATTGTTAACGCCACTGCGTTCATCGCTAAAAATTAATTTCATAAAATAATGATTTGTCAGCGTTTACAGAGAAATGTGAATGACTCATAGGTTCTACAGTATTAGCAGTTTAACAAAGACTGACTAACTCATGTTGTAGTTTTCTGTCTTAAGTTAGTTTTTAAAAATTATGTAATGATATTCTCCATCTCTTCCCATAAAATTATGTTTCTTTCGAACTGTCACGCTTGTTCATCCAGTTTTATCTGTAATCAAGTATATTCCAGTTTTCGAGCGACCCTACAATCGCTGTTTAAAACACTTGACCGTTTTCTTTTATAAGGGTTTTCAATGATATTCTTTCTTACTCTTATTGTTTCTAGTACCTCTTCGTTTCGAAGGTTATCTGCCCATTTGATTTTTTTTCGTTATGTAGCAGCCTTTCTCAATGTTTCTAGTTCCTTTTCCTTAAAATTTTGTCAGTTTCATTTCACTTTTGTAGTACGCTTGGCGCCCGACATGCATTTTACAGATTTTCTCCTTGAGTTCATGATAATAACCGCCAGTTGTAATCTTCGCAAAGTAATACATCTCCGTCTGTGGTATTCCTTGATTCAGCTCTCTTGTATCCAAAATGGAAAAGTCTTTCTGTTTTTAATTCGTTCATATTCCGTACTTGTGAAGCCTAACAATTTGGTATTCATATTTTTATCAATCTTCATCAATCTCGTGTTAGCTTTGTTTATAAAATTCTGTGCCAATATTCCATAGTTTTCCCAAATGGTCCTTCACTTCGGCCTATTTTTTGCTTTTCTTAGATTTTCATTTTATATTATTTTTTTATTTAAGCCGACCACACTAGTATGTTCAGGCTATATGTTACGTACTTTTACAGATTTTAGTTTCTAAGACTTCTCAGAATATCTACATTCATGTGATAGTCATGTACTCGTTAGAGATACAAGTATGTTGACAGTCATAACTAACAATGCGGATCATAGTAGCAAAATTGTACCAGAACGTATGAGACTATCAATTAATACACTCCTGGAAATTGAAATAAGAACACCGTGAATTCATTGTCCCAGGAAGGGGAAACTTTATTGACACATTCCTGGGGTCAGATACATCACATGATCACACTGACAGAACCACAGGCACATGGACACAGGCAACAGAGCATGCACAATGTCGGCACTAGTACAGTGTATATCTACCTTTCGCAGCAATGCAGGCTGCTATTCTCCCATGGAGACGATTGTAGAGATGCTGGATGTAGTCCTGTGGAACGGCTTGCCATGCCATTTCCACCTGGCGCCTCAGTTGGACCAGCGTTCGTGCTGGACGTGTAGACCGCGTGAGACGACGCTTCATCCAGTCCCAAACATGCTCAATGGGGGACAGATCCGGAGATCTTGCTGGCCAGGGTAGTTGACTTACACCTTCTAGAGCACGTTGGGTGGCACGGGATACATGCGGACGTGCATTGTCCTGTTGGAACAGCAAGATCCCTTGCCAGTCTAGGAATGGTAGAACGATGGGTTCGATGACGGTTTGGATGTACCGTGCACTATTCAGTGTCCCCTCGACGATCACCAGTGGTGTACGGCCAGTGTAGGAGATCGCTCCCCACACCATGATGCCGGGTGTTGGCCCTGTGTGCCTCGGTCGTATGCAGTCCTGATTGTGGCGCTCACCTGCACGGCGCCAAACACGCATACGACCATCATTGGCACCAAGGCAGAAGCGACTCTCATCGCTGAAGACGACACGTCTCCATTCGTCCCTCCATTCACTCCTGTCGTGACACCACTGGAGGCGGGCTGCACGATGTTGGGGCGTGAGCGGAAGACGGCCTAACGGTGTGCGGGACCGTAGCCCAGCTTCATGGAGACGGTTGCGAATGGTCCTCGCCGATACCCCAGGAGCAACAGTGTCCCTAATTTGCTGGGAAGTGGCGGTGCGGTCCCCTACGACACTGCGTAGGATCCTACGGTCTTGGCGTGCATCCGTGCGTCGCTGCGGTCCGGTCCCAGGTCGACGGGCACGTGCACCTTCCGCCGACCACTGGCGACAACATCGATGTACTGTGGAGACCTCACGCCCCACGTGTTGAGCAATTCGGCGGTACGTCCACCCGGCCTCCCGCATGCCCACTATACGCCCTCGCTCAAAGTCCGTCAACTGCACATATGGTTCACGTCCACGCTGTCGCGGCATGCTACCAGTGTTAAAGACTGCGATGGAGCTCCGTATGCCACGGAAAACTGGCTGACACTGACGGCGGCGGTGCACAAATGCTGCGCAGCTAGCGCCATTCGACAGCCAACACCGCGGTTCCTGGTGTGTCCGCTGTGCCGTGCGTGTGATCATTGCTTGTACAGCCCTCTCGCAGTGTCCGGAGCAAGTATGGTGGGTCTGACACACCGGTGTCAGTGTGTTCTTTTTTCCATTTCCAGGAGTGTATTAATATTATTTGGACACTACTAACATAATCTCAGCGCAAACAATGAAGAGAGAAAATTTAAATAACTGATAATGATTACTGCATAAGGGAGAAGGGCACGTTGAATGGACTCTCAACGTTGCGGGGAAGTGTGGTTTGTTAGAGTGGACTGAATACACGAATGTTTGCAGATAAGATATTTGCCTTAGCAGTTTACTGACGATAGAACTACGCGAAATTTATCTTAGACTTCCAGTGCAGAAAAAGCAGCTATGCTATGACCTTGGACGACGATGACACCTGTTTGCAGACTGTAGATGTATGTTTCCCGAATTTAAGCCACTGTCCACACCCATATTCTTTGTTCAGGAAAAAAAGCTATTAATGAAGCACTGAGGATAGGAGGTGGAAGAAATTCCTGCCACTGAAGCGTAATAAGTTTCCTATTAGCAACTAAAATTTCATTCGTTCTAGACAGTGTCAGATTTACATTCTGTGCTTATTATCGGAAGGGATGTAAGTCTGCGTCGACATGGGAACGTTCGTACGTAGGTCTTCGGATGTCAGTCATTCTTTCGCATCCGCCATTGCAACTTAAATATGCAAATTAGTCAGTAATAACACAGGAAACAGAAGTCCAACCTTTCTTATCACGAACTTCTCATTCTTGGCATTACGCATTAATTACTCTCCTTGAGTTTCGTAAATTTTATAGATTGATCTGTATGCATTTATCGATGAAAATTACGTTTATTCAATGCCTATGGTGACGCAGAGAAAGTACAAAAGTGAAAAGAAATGACGTAATGAGCAGTTTGGATCAAAACGTAATATAAGTGTGCTGGCAGACACGAGTTTTCATTGATGTAGTTGCCGGGGGGCGTGACTCACGCAGTATACATTTGCTCGATTATCTGTGACTCACCACTTCTACGCTCAAGCGCCAAAGAAGCTGGTACAGGCTTGTGTACTCAAATAGAGAGATATGTGAACAGGCAGAATACGGTGCTTCGGTCGGCAACGCCTAAATAAGAAAACAAGTCACTGACGGAGTTGTTGGATCGGTCACTGCCGCTTCAATGGCAAGTTATCAAGATTTAAGCGAGTTTGAACGTGGTGTTATAGTCGGCGCACGGTAAAACATCAACTCTCCGACATCGCTGCGGCCGGAAAAAGATCCTGCAAGAACGGGACCAACGACGACTGAAGGGAATCGTTCAGCGTGACAGAAGTGCAATCCTTCCGCAAATTGCTGCAGATTTCAATGCTGGGTTATCAAAAAGTGTCAGCGTGCGAACCATTCAACGAAAGCCTCGCCTGAGTCCGTCAACACCAACATTGGACTGTTGATGACTGAAAACGTGCTGCCAGGTCGGTCGAGTCTCGTTTCAAATTGTATCGAGCGGACGCACGTGTACGGGTATGAAGACAATCTCATGAATCCATGGACCCTGCATGTCAGCAGGGGACTGTTAAGCTGATAGATGGTCTGTAATGGTGTGGGGCGTGTGAAGTTGCAGTGATATGGGATCCCTGATACGTCTAGATACGGCTCTCAACAGATGACACGTACGTAAACATTCTGTCTGATCACCTGCATCCATTCAGGTTCATTGTGCATTCCGACGGACTTGGGCAATTACAGCAGGACAATGAAAACACCCCACACGCCCAGATTTGCTACAGAGTGGCTCCAGGGACACTCTTCTGAGTTTAAACACTTCCGCTAGCCACCAAACTCCCCAGACATGAACATTATTGAGCATATCTGGGATGTCTTGCAACGTACTGTTCAGAAGAGATCTCCACACCATCGTAGTGTTACCAATTTATGGGCAGCCCTGCAGGATTCATGGAGCCAGTTCACTCCAGGACCACTTGCGACATTAGTCGATTCCATGCCACGTCGTGTTGTGGCACTTCTGCGTGCTCGCGGTGGCCTGGATGATATTAGGCAGGTGTACCAATTTCTTTGGTTCTTCGTTGTATAATGGATAAGAGGAGTGAGGAGGTAAATGACTGGAACATGGTTGCACCCAACCTTGAGCTCCCATGTTGTCAAATAAATCGCTGCTTGGTTTTTAATTCGTGTGGCTCATGGCGTGATGCCACCTTCGAGACAGGTGCCATTGCACCAGCAAGCTTAGTCACTTCCGTGAGTGACGAAGTTGCTAATGTCCATTCATACTTCCTAATATTTCTCCGTAAAACAACAACACAAAACAGAGTTGGTCTTATCGCGACGCAGCATGTTGACTCTAGTCACCCCATCCAGGCATTCTCAATTAATTTTTCCCGAAATAACCTCTGGAGAATTCTGGAGAGGCTCCTGTAGGTAAGTGATTGTCACTAGCATGACTTATTATTTTTCTTCTTCTTGTTCTTTTTTAGTTTTAGCTGTGTTATTCCAGACATGTCTTTCCTTTCGCATTACAGTTCCATGAGTTCAGTTTCTTAGTTCAGTCCATATCTTACCAGTTTTCAAACCTCGTTTGTTCTCGGGATTGTTGATGTGTTAGAACCTGAAAAATACCGGGACTTACATGAAGGTCTTACTTTGTGATTTCCCACCTCTTGACGACGACGTTCACCCCTAGTTCAGATATTTTTTTTTTTTTTTTTAGATAAGAAGTGGAAATATGATTGTTCTCTCTGCTTGGTCGTGCTGCGTGACCGTAGAAAGTAATCCAACAATGTTCTCAGTTGCGCTTGCACTGAGGAATTTCTCTTACTGGACCTAAGGTCTTCCTTTAGTTCACTGTTTCCTCAGCTGGTAATTTCTCGCCGAGCCTTCGGCTGCGTACATTGTCTCAGTTCGAATGACTCCGTTATAGCGAGTCAGCTTGGAGCAGAACAACACAAATCGTTTGCTGTAACTAACTGAAAAAGCCTGTAGTGCTCCTTTTATCTCGTTGATCTTTGCTCTTAAGTGTGAAGGTTTCTTTCTCATTTTTAATAAAACTAGATCTCTGTGCCAACGACATAAGGTTGGTAAATGTCATTACTTTTCAAAGTAACCAAGTAACCAAGCGGTTATCCGTACTCTCTAATTCATGAAACTTCCTGTCACATTAAAACTGTGTGGTAGACCGAGACTCGAACTCGGGAGCTTTGCCTTTTGCGGGGAAGTGCTCTACCAACTGAGCTGCCCAAGCTCCTCGCAGCTTTGCGTCCGGCAGTACCTCGTCTCCTACCTCCCAAACGTCACAGAAGCTTTAAAGTCTGTACCACCATTAGATTGTTTTTTTTTTTTTTTATTTATTTGCAGTGTTACATTTACACGATCATGATTTCGGCTTCAAAGTGGCATTATCAAGTGTTTTAATGTTATACAATGCCTAAGATGGCATACTGTCGTATTTAAAATACACTGTTACACTCCTGGAAATGGAAAAAAGAACACATTGACACCGGTGTGTCAGACTCACCATACTTGCTCCAGACACTGCGAGAGGGCTGTACAAGCAATGATCACACGCACGGCACAGCGGACACACCAGGAACCGCGGTGTTGGCCGTCGAATGGCGCTAGCTGCGCAGCATTTGTGCACCGCCGCCGTCAGTGTCAGCCAGTTTGCCGTGGCATACGGAGCTCCATCGCAGTCTTTAACACTGGTAGCATGCCGCGACAGCGTGGACGTGAACCGTATGTGCAGTTGACGGACTTTGAGCGAGGGCGTATAGTGGGCATGCGGGAGGCCGGGTGGACGTACCGCCGAATTGCTCAACACGTGGGGCGTGAGGTCTCCACAGAACATCGATGTTGTCGCCAGTGGTCGGCGGAAGGTGCACGTACCCGTCGACCTGGGACCGGACCGCAGCGACGCACGGATGCACGCCAAGACCGTAGGATCCTACGCAGTGCCGTAGGGGACCGCACCGCCACTTCCCAGCAAATTAGGGACACTGTTGCTCCTGGGGTATCGGCGAGGACCATTCGCAACCGTCTCCATGAAGCTGGGCTACGGTCCCGCACACCGTTAGGCCGTCTTCCGCTCACGCCCCAACATCGTGCAGCCCGCCTCCAGTGGTGTCGCGACAGGAGTGAATGGAGGGACGAATGGAGACGTGTCGTCTTCAGCGATGAGAGTCGCTTCTGCCTTGGTGCCAATGATGGTCGTATGCGTGTTTGGCGCCGTGCAGGGGAGCGCCACAATCAGGACTGCATACGACCGAGGCACACAGGGCCAACACCCGGCATCATGGTGTGGGGAGCGATCTCCTACACTGGCCGTACACCACTGGTGATCGTCGAGGGGACACTGAATAGTGCACGGTACATCCAAACCGTCATCGAACCCATCGTTCTACCATTCCTAGACCGGCAAGGGAACTTGCTGTTCCAACAGGACAATGCACGTCCGCATGTATCCCGTGCCACCCAACGTGCTCTAGAAGGTGTAAGTCAACTACCCTGGCCAGCAAGATCTCCGGATCTGTCCCCCATTGAGCATGTTTGGGACTGGATGAAGCGTCGTCTCACGCGGTCTGCACGTCCGGCACAAACGCTGGTCCAACTGAGGCGCCAGGTGGAAATGGCATGGCAAGCCGTTCTACAGGACTACATCCAGCATCTCTACGATCGTCTCCATGGGAGAATAGCAGCCTGCATTGCTGCGAAAGGTGGATATACACTGTACTAGTGCCGACATTGTGCATGCTCTGTTGCCTGTGTCTATGTGCCTGTGATTCTGTCAGTGTGATCATGTGATGTATCTGACCCCAGGAATGTGTCAATAAAGTTTCCCCTTCCTGGGACAATGAATTCACGGTGTTCTTATTTCAATTTCCAGGAGTGTATTTTAAATAAGTGTGCCATCTTAGGCACTGTATAACATTAAAACACTTGATAATGGTAGTTTGAAGCCAAAATCATGATCGTGTAAATGTAGCACTGCAAATAAAAAAAAAGTCCAATGGCAGTACTGACTTTAAAGAAATATATTATGACTGTGGCCCCACATTATGAAAAAAAATCATAGAAGCGCTCCTGCGAACCTTGCAGAACTTGCTATGCCATGTCTCCGTAATATCGTTTCTTCCAGGAGTGCTAGTTCTGCAAGGTTCGCAGGAGAGCGTCAGTGACGTTTGGAAGGTAGGAGACGAAGTACTGCCGCACGCAAAGCTGTGAGGGAGGGTCGGGAGTCGTACTTGGGTAGCTCAGTTGATAGCTCTAGTGAGCTACAGTTACCACACACATTAAAGTAAATGTCACACATTGAATAGTATTATCCTGTAGAGTTTATTTTCTAACAGTTACGTATATATTTCTTTTGACATTTGTCTGCTTTCTTATGGCATTGCAACAACTTCGCATCTTGTCCGCAAGTCGTTCAGAAGGTGCAATGAGTTGTGCATTGAGGAAAATGGGCCCTCATTTTAACAACTCTCTTAAATGAACATTCCGCCACTGGAACGTTAATCTAAACATAGCATCCACCGATAAGACTTTGAACGTTTCCAACACCGAAATTAAAATTGATAGGATATACAGGGCGTGGACAAAAACATCGAAACACTATGAGAAATGTCTGCTTGAACATAAACGCAGATGCTTGCCAAGTTTGGAGACTGCGCTGTTGTACTGCACCTGTGCAATGCACTCAATACATTGTTAAGTATCAGTCGTGGTGAGAACTGTGCCCTGTGTGATTGTGGATGTATTATGTTCGAGTTCAAACATTCCACAGTGGGCAAATTGTTGATGCTCGTATGGTGAGTGCTTCCGTAAACAAGGTAGCTCCGGCCAGAGTGGCCGAGCGGTTCTAGGCGCTACAGTCTGGAACCACGCGACCACTACGGTCGCAGGTTCGAATGATGCCTCGGGCATGGGTGTGTGTGATGTCCTTATGTTAGTTAGGTTTAAGTAGTTCTAAGTTCTAGGGGACTGATGACCTCAGAAGTTTAATCCCATAGTGCTCAGAACCATTTTAACCAAACAGGGTAGCAAAAGTGTTTGGTGTTTGAAGAGACATCGTATCGAAGATTTATACCGCACACGGAGGAAGCGGAAAAACATCATCTGATAAGTCACAGCCCCGAGGAAAGTGTGCCTTGAGTGGTGGTGGCGGACAGTCATTAAAGAACACTGACGAAACATAAGAGGGCGGCAGCTGTAAAGGCCACTGCGGAACTTAACGTCGTACTCACGAACCCTGTCAGCAACAAAACAACACGAAGGGAGTTCCACAAGTAGGTAATTGCAGTACGAACTGCAATTCCAAAACCACTCATCAGAGATGCAGTTACTCGTAACTGGAAAACGTGGTGTCGAAGTCATGAGAGCTTTTCTATGGTGCAATGAAAGAATGTCGTTTGGTCTGGTGAGTCTCGTCATTCCAACTTCTGGTCGAGTTTAGGTCCCAAGGGTGAGGGATGGAGGGGGTCCGGTGACGATTTGGACAGCCATATCGCGGTGTTCCATGGTTCCCACGGTTTCTCTGCAAGGTCGCATTACTGCTCCACTCCAATGTTTGTTCCCCAGTGGTGACGCTGTGTTCCAAGATGGCAGGCCCCTGCTGTCACCTCCCTCATCGCTCAGGACTGTTTTTTTGAACTCGAGGATGAATTTTCGCATCACCTCTGGCCACCACAGCCACCAGATCTCAACATTATTGAGCCAGGTATGGTACTGTGGTGTGCTTTTTTCGTTTCCATATTTTTTTGTTCACCCCGTATATTGCTTGAAACCTTTAAAGATGTGGGAGTCATGTTCTGCACCTATAATAAAGCTTCTAACCTCCCCACTATATACTAGGCGATCAAAAAGCCAGTATAAAATTGAAAACTGAATAAATCAGGGAATAATGTAGATAGAGAGGTACAAATTGACACACATGCTTGGAATGACATGGGGTTTTATTAGAACCGAAAAAATACAAACGTTCAAAAAATGTCCGACAGATGGCACTTCATCTGATCAGAATAGCAATAATTAGCATAACAAATTAAGACAAAGCAAAGATGATGTTCTTTACAGGAAATGCTCAATATGTCCACCATCATTCCTCAACAATAGCTGTAGTCGAGGAATAATGTTGTGAACAACCCTGTAAAGCATGTCCGGAGTTATGGTGAGGCATTGGCGTCGGATGTTGTCTTTCAGCATCCCTAGAGATGTCGGTCGATCACGATACGCTTGTGACTGCAGGTAACACCAAAGCCAATAATCGCACGGACTGAGGTCTGGGGACCTGGGAGGCCAAGCATGACGAAGGTGGCGGCTGAGCACACTATCATCACCAAAGGACGCGCCCAAGAGATCTCTCACGCGTCTAGTAATATGGGGTGGAGCGCCATCCTGCATAAACATCGTACGTTCCAGCGGGTGTTTATAGCTAGGCTGGGGATGATGCGATTCTGTAACACGATTGTCATGCGCCGTCAATGACGTTTTGTTGTCCAGCGCTATCTGTCGGACATTTTGTGAACTTTGTTTTTGTTTTTGTTTTTTTGTTTTGGTTCTAATAAAACCCCATGTCATTCCAAGCATGTGTGTCAATTTTTACCTCTCTATCTACATTATTCCGTGGTTTATTAAGTTTTCAAATTTATTCTGACTTTTTGATCACCCGGTACGTTTCGGTCTGAAATTTATCCCAACTTCACCTTGTACTCTATAAAAGTTTACCACAATTATATCCCCACAAACTGTTATCGAACTTAAACTCGTATGTTAACCTGTGACAAAACAGAACCTAACTTGAATTCAACTGTTACTTATCTGAATACAACCTGTCTCATATTAAATGCACTACTGAAGTAAAAGAATTATCTGGCCGTCCTCAAAATTTCCTCGTACCTCGCTTCTTGTCAACATTGTTGCAGATTTCTCGAAAGCACAACAGCAAATAGTAAGCAGGAAGTGGCTAAGCTAGATTTCTATTCCTAATAAAATTTCGAAAGTATACTCAAACTGATTTATACCCCACGGTACAACGTGGAAAAGGGTAATATAAACAGTGGGATGAGGAGAGTAACTATTCCTATGAAATGATATTCCAAGACTACGATTTTAGAATGAAGTATGTATTCAAAAAGACAGAGTAAAACTTCACGTTATCTTCACACATAACGTTGGTCTGAACAATACTGTGCTTAAGAAGGTGTACAATGATTTAAGGAGGATACAATGTTAACGAGACTTTGTATAAAAATCAAACAGCTTAATCAATTAATATGTTAATGCATGACTCAGCGAAGTGGGGCGGTCTTTACCTCAGCTCTGAGCAAATGAACAAAGTTAACTAGCTGATAATAATCATTCTGATAAACTAGCTGCGCAACCTTCTTCTTTTCAAAAAATAACAACATTATTCAAAATTTATATTTTCTTCGCTTTCTAATATATACATCTTATTCATCCTTGCTATCATTACAATCAATCTTTCTTCATCGAACAGATACAATCACAAGTCCACACAGCACTACTAAATATATTCATCACCCACCACGCTTCAACTAAGAATTTTCAGGCTACACAGAGGCAGAGACCGTGACACGACAAGAACAAAAATTGTTTAACAGTAACGTAACTTGCTCTGTCTCTGACGTGCGCATAGACAACATACAAAAACCAAATTCACATTAAAACCTTACAAACTCTCGTCTTGACCACTAAATATTTGTTTCATTTCTGCCTTCCACGTTTCGGCATTTCGCTATCGTCAAAGAAATAGCGAAATGCCGAAACGAGTATCGAAGAAATAAAATAAATATTTTGTGATCCAGGCAAGAGCTTCGTTACAAATAAAAATCATAGAAATTTTATTTCAAATGATATCTATACAATCGATTTATACACATCAGTTACATGATAGAAAAACGCAATGTACTATGAAATTATACACCGTTGCAGTAAATCTCTGGAAAACAAGCATGTTGTTAACTCTGAAGTAAGGGTAACGTTTCGTAGTCTTTCTTACCTAAGTAAACATTTCTTTCACTTATTATTTTGTAAGTCACAGAGAAAACACTTCGTCTGAAATACCCTGTACATACATTTATTAAAAGGCCTGGACAAAATTCTTCGCCTTTGTCTGATCTCCTACGAGTAATGAAAAGTTCTGGAAACGCTCCTTCTGTACGCACCCCGGATGGGGTGTAGTTAACGCGGGGTTGTGGAAGGCGAATCCAAACCGGCTGAGGAAGTCTAGGCACGTCTGGAGGCCTTCAGAAAGTAGTTGCATCGCCAGATCCATAGTATACGAGCCTCATAGATGGATTTGAAAAAAATGTATCCAAATCGCTTAGCCATTACCAATGACTAAGATAATAGGATACAATTTTAAAGAGTGCCCTGATCATTTTGGAGCGCTGTCTCATGTCTGACGTTCTACAAAAACGGCCCGGGATGTGTTCTGATATCTGACTGTCAAGCTCGGGTTCTTCGTCGTGCCAACTGAGTTATTTATTTAGCAGCTCTTTTTGTTCTTGTGTAACACCGTTACTTATCACGATAAAAGAAATAGACATTTGTCAACATGTTTGTTCTAGAATCTTTAATTGGTAATGCTTAGTTTGTTGGCTTTTCCCTGGTATCAACAAACCTTCGTGACTTGTTGCATCGACTTATGAGATCCTCTCTGTCTTCGCTGTCCTGTTCAAATGTGAGTGAAATCTTATGGTACTTAACGCCTAAGGTCATCAGTCCGTAAGCTTACACACTACTTAACCTAAATTACCCTACGGACAAACACACACAGCCATGCCCGAGGGAGGACTCGAACCTCGCTCTCCTGCCTATTGTGCATTTTCATTGCAGACCTACAGAGCAAACGAGAAACAGGAGCGCTTTCCGCTGGTGTAATGGCGTGAGGGTTTCCTGTGGAGGCATTACTAAGCGAGACATTTTCTCTGCATGTGTACCCAGACTAGTGGAGGTACAAGTGAGTTCCCCACACATAAATTAGTCACTCACTTAAAAGAGCGCATTGGTAGCTTTTCAGCACCTTAGAGAGTCTCGAACTGGTAGCAATCGAGCATGTGACCCTCCATTGCTACGGTAACGCATTACATATGGTATATTTTTTTTAAAATATAATAGTATCTTAAAACTCTTTATAATCTCTTCTGCTGGTGGCAAAGCTTCTGAAATGGTAAAATGGTGCATGGAAAATTTTTACTTTCAGCCATTCAGCATCAGATTCTCATCAGACCGACGAGAATGTTTACCGACGGCATTGTTCAGAGGCCAGTGACCAATCTCAAAATTAAGCAGTTTACATAATTACCTTGCCCGGATACTGATGGAAAAGATCGGTAAAAGAGATCTGAGGGACGCTGAAATAAAAGTTTGATAAAGTAAATGCCGATTGAACACTAGTACCGTTCGCCTGTGGCTACCAAACAATTCGTCGGCAGCTCTCCTTGCTGCGGCCTGAGGAAGTTCTAAAACGCAACATAATAAACTGAGATGTGGCATTAATGGAAGAGGAAAGTACGTTTTTAATTCAGACATAGCTGATATCATTAAATAGACGTAATTATTTAATCAAAAGTTACAGATACGTGAGCAACACATTTTGTGAGACAGCAATCGAAAAACAAGCGGGAGAGAGAGAGGACACACAGCTGCTGCTTTTATGTGGTCCAAAACAAATTACAACGAGTGCCTTCAACTTGCTTTACAGAGCATAAAGTTTCCATATATAAACATTTCTCTGGAACATTCTTTATCGCAGATTTATTTACACAGAGAAACTTTACACTTAATGTATTTCAGCCTTAATTAAACGTTTGGGGAGATTCTACTAATTATTCAGAAAGCAACGTTTCATCATGGCAGCTAATTGATGACTTTGTGCTAGTCGGTTCTATGGAATCAGCGTAGAGAGATCGGTCGAAGCGGAAACTAGACACAACAGCTGAAATGAACTATCGTGTTTGGACGTGGCCATCACCACACCGTGAATGAAGTTCCTGGTGTGTCAACGTGTGCTGTCCAGTGTGGCTACAACGAAAGTTGTACCACTCGCAGCCATGTAGCAGTGCATAAAAACAGTGATGGTTAAAAGACCCTGACCGACAGGGGCCAAACACGAGTTTCACGTCTTGTTGATTAAAAACTCGAGAGGAATTACTGTTATCAGTGGATGCAGGTTCATCGCATACAATTTTTTGCCGAGCTTTGCGAAGGAAACCAAATGTAATGGGCACCTGGAGTCGGGTACAGCACAATCAGTAATGAAAACCAAGGAGGAATTTGGAACGGGGATTAAAGATCGGGGAGAAAAAATTAAAAAAATTGAGATTTGCCAACGACGTTGTAATTCTGTCAGAGAGGGCAAAGGAATTGGAAGATCAGTTGAACGGAATGGTTAATGTCTTGAAAAGGGATTATAAGATGAGCACCAACAAAAGTAGAACAAGACAAATGGAAAGTAGTTAAATAAAATCAGGTGATGCTGATTTAGAATTATATTTGGAAATGAAATGTTGAAATCAGTCCTGGAGTTTTTCTATACGGGCAGCGAAATAAATGATGATGGCAGAAGTACAGAGGATATGAAATACGGCAGAAAATAGTAAGAAAAGCATTTATGAATAAAGGAAATTTGCTAACATTCAGTTTAATTTAAATGTCAGAACGTCTTTCACGAAAGTGTTTGTATGGCGTGTAGCTTTGTGTGAAAGCGAAACGTGAACGAGAAACAGTTTAGCCAAAAAGCGAATAGAAAGTTTGAAATATGATTTTACAGAAAAATGCTGAAGATTAGATGAACAGAGGAATAACTAATGAAGAGGCATTAATTCGAGTTGCGGGAAAAGCATCTGCTAGGACACGGAAAAATGGTTACCTAATGTTACTGACAAATAGAATAGCTCCAGTAACATCAAGCGACAATTATTTCGCGACATACCAGTTGTTTCAAATTCTTTTGACTAGAACATTCTGTTATGACATCTGCATCAACCAGCAATAGGAATGAAGACCACAACAAAAACAACACAGCAGCAAAGGCCATTGCTAAAAGTGGCAAATAAAGCTAGTTGAACAGTGGAGATACTCAACAGTAACTGATTGGGGGCACATTTTGTGGTGCGACTAGTCCCTATTCTTCCTCTTTTCAAATGCTGGAAGGAGCCGAATGTGTTATGACCGGACGAAACTACATTCGTCCAGTCATAACCAGCGGGTCTTTGACGGCTCTGGGAAATTGCTCTTTGGAACTACGTGATATGAAATATTAGTTCACTTTATTGCATGAGTCCGCAGCTCGTGGTCTTGCGGAGCGTTCACGGTTCCCGCGCGTGGGGTTCCGGGTTCAATTTCCGGCGGGGACAGGGATTTTTTCTGCCTCGAGATGACTGGGTGGTGTTGTGTCGTCTTCATCATCATCATTCATCCCAGTTACTGGCGGAGAAAGGCAATGGCGAACCACCTCCGCTAGCACCTTGCCTAGTACGGCTGTGCGGGTCTCCCGCGTCGTCCCCTAAGCTCCGCGTAGTATGAGACCTCATCATCATCATTATTACATTAATATTAAAAGGGCTTGCCGTGCGAGATTAGCCGAGCGGTCTAAGGCGCTGCAGTCATGGACTGTGCGGCTGATCCCGGCGGAGGTTCGAGTCCTCCCTCGGGCATGGGTGTGTGTGTTTGTCCTTCGAATAATTTAGGATAAGTAGTGCGTAAGCTTATGGACTGATGACCTTAGCAGTTAAGTCCCATAAGATTTCACACAAATTTGAACATTAAAAGGGCTTACTTAGCTTGACACAATCATTTACCACAGGAGTGCTACAATATCTACAACTGTCACTGACTATTAAAGCATCCCTTGATGCAAACAATCACAAACTCTTCTGTCGCGCGGGGTTGCCGTGCGGTCTAGGGCGCTTTGCCACGGTTCCACGAGGCATCTCTCCCCCCCCCCCCCCCCGGAGGTTCGAGTCCTCCCTCCTCCCTCGAGCATGGGTGATGGGTGTGTGTGTGTTGTCATTAGCGTAAGTTAGATCAAGTAGTGTGTAAGCCTAGGGCCGGATGACCTCAGGAGTTTGGTCCCATAGGAACTTACCACTACCACAAACTCTTGTCTTTGAGTACTATGTTCAACATTTACTAAAGTGTGTTTCCGCCTGAGATTTGAATACCTCTTGAGACCTATTTGATGATGTTGACTGCTTCAGCTGAGGTCACGAACTGGGCAGAGCGCTTTCATGCTCGGCTCTATGTTGACCTCTGTATGTGAACACTGCTGTGCTGAGGGAGAGAGGTCGTGCATTCTTTAGCCTCGCCTATATGTCGCTGTGGATTTCTGCAAGACCTCGCTAAGGTCTGTCGTATCGATGTGCATTGCCGACTTTGGTGTGGCACCACGATCTTTGTATGATGTCGCAGCATCCAACAATGGGCCAATGAAAATTCAACCTGCAGTGTGTGGAGGATGTAGTTAAGGAAGTAGTTGGTATTATGCAGCTTTGAAGGTGCTTTCATATCGTGATTTGGATCCACTCGTTGAAGACAATGGAAACGTAAAGCAGGACCGTTATTTCAACCTTCTCGGTGACCCAGTGTTGTCATTTCTTACATATCTTGCTGACGAGCACACTGTGGACACTCCTGTCTTCCAAGATGACAACAGATGTGCTCACAGGGCTGCAAGTTCACGTTCCTCGTTTGATGAGCATTCTAGCACCCTACCACACCTCAACTGGTCCACTTAATCACCCGATCTTCATTCCATAGCATGTGTCTGGGACTAGTTGGAACAGTGGATGAAACATAAAAACCAAGATCTGTGCAATTTTTTAACTCTGTGGAATCTAATCGTCAAAGAGCGGCTTCAGCTGGATTCGGCACAGCTGAAGAAACTTGTCGATTCTCTTCCTCACCGAAACGTGGCCATTATGAATGCTAGACGTGGTGTTACACGGTGTTAGCATCATACAACAAAGGGGGGGGGGGGCGAGGGCTGTTTCTTTTTTGTCCACTGTGTTTGGAACTGCCGATCTGTAAAGCCGAAAGCTTTCAGTAATTTGCCTTCGTCAGATAAGTAATCAGAATCCCACTATTGAAACTATACTAGCACTGGCATATCGAAGGCAGAGTTTTGCTACTAAAAACACCTTCATGCTGATACCAATCCTTACACACATTGTCGATCAGTATTAAGGAATACATATTAATTTGGTACACTGGTAAAGAAAATGGAACACAGCACATTTTTAGCGATATACGGATTCCAATTGTACGAGAAAAAGGTGAAAATTTTCAGCTTTGCAGTGGAAGAGTACTTTTTTACTTAAAGAGTAAACTAGCTATAAAAGCAAGATATTATGGAATAAGAAAATGCATCGCCAGACAAAATTTGAAATGGGGCACAATATTCAATGAGAACTTCTATGCTGTAGAGATGGCGAAGGTTGCAGTAGAATTCACAAAACCTGGCTGAGTGCGTGTTTGTACACTACATCTATCCAAATTCCACATGTTATGAGTTTGTGCAAACTCACTTCACTGATCCCAACTTACTTCATATGGACACAGATCGCTTCATTTACTGGGTAAAGAACTGCAATTCATATGAAGTAATGAGGTGCCACGGTGAAGAATTCGACGCATTTTGATACACAGCCAATAATCCTTACAGTATTGTTCCACGGAACAAGAAGGTTACTGGCATAATGAAAGACAAGGCAAATTGATCACCAGTTGTGGAGTTTGTAGATCTGCGATCAAAAATTTATGCGTCTAACGCATTGGAAGGTCCCACCCAGAGGCGAGCTAAGGGTGTGGGTCCTGCAGCAGTGAGAGCCCTCTCTATCAAAGACTGTTTGCAGTGCCTGTACAGGATGTTCACAATGCTCCACTGCAGCCGTCAACTAGTATTCAATCAAGAGGATATGGGGTGTACACTGTGCTGCAATCTAAAGTCGGGCTGTCGCCTCATGACGACGAAAGGGGCGTTTGTGGTGATGGGATTGAAACTCTCGTGTACTCACACTATCAAATTGTTGAAAGAGAGGGATTGGGGGAGTCTGAGTGAGTGAGAGGGAGAGAATGAAACACGGTGCAAATTTTGCAGAATAGTATGATCCTTTAATCACAGTACAAGTGTGCATGTGCGAGTGTGTGTTTCTGAATGTTCTGTAAATATTTATTTATTTCTGTGAGGAACGTATACAGTTTACACATGTAAATACATACCCTGAAAAAACAAATATCTGCACGTTATATACATCAACAAGAATTGTAAAATATCTGCACACCATGTGCATCATTCGAAGTATGTATACTCAGATTGCACATCATATGAATAGAATATGTATAACAATAAGACAGTGCCAATGGTACCTATAAAGGATATGCAAAACAGAAATGACATTAGTTTTGAACATGAAGGTGAAGTTTAACATGGAAGAAGACGAAATATATAGAACGGTTGTATGGCGATATGCCTATTGTGCAGTACAAAATGGGAGCAGGAGGTATCTAACCATGTCTGCTTTCGAAGACAAATGGCAAATATATCTAAAATTATGTCTCCAGTACTTGAAGAAAACCACAGACGTATTTAGGCCAAACTGTATACTATCAAAGTGGGAGCACGGTGAAGGGAAATCGTAAACACAGATTCTGAGGTAAAAATTCGTTCATTTTTCATCCAGCTCAAAAACAAGTATACATTTTCATAAGCAGGTAGAGCACCATTTCTTCTTGAGCTGTTGGAGAGCAGGACATCCATAGAATTCCAGGTAATTCCAGGTTTCGAATAGCAGCAAACTTGAAGATGCGTTGCATCCATGAGGTCATCACCTTGGCTTTGATGTAGATGATGGTGTCTGTGTAGTCGAATAATAAAGCGAAATTACCATGTCTTTACAGAGTATACCAGGATCATCCCAGTGAATTCGATAGTAGGAATGTGTTAACGACTTTGCACTCCACAGTGTTTTTGCACACTTCACAGCCTTGAAAGTCCGCGGCGTTGCAATATTTGATGAGAATGTCACTATTATTCCGGCATCTTCTGCATACGCTATGAATGCATCTTTAAATATGAGCTGCTCTCATCACCTTAGAAACTGAGCTTCTGCAGTGATATTCACGCCGGCCGCGGTGGTCTAGCGGTTCTGGCGCTGCAGTCCGGAACCGCGGGACTGCTACGGTCGCAGGTTCGAATCCTGCCTCGGGCATGGGTGTGTGTGATGTCCTTAGGTTAGTTAGGTTTAAGTAGTTCTAAGTTCTAGGGGACTTATGACCTAAGATGTTGAGTCCCATAGTGCTCAGAACCATTTTTTAGTGATATTCACATTTTGAAACGCCATTGTGAAATGCTCTGGATATAGTTCAGCAACTGTTGATTTATACAACTCACTGCACAGCACTGGTGAGGGGGCAGTAGTTAATCACATGCTCATATAGAACAACAGCAAACGATGCAGTGTGTTCTGGGTACTTTACTGAAGATTCAAATTCAATTTGTAGACCTATCGGCCCAGATGTAATATCTAGTTCTGTTTTGAGCAGACTATCACAATGACTGGCACCAGCTCCTTGAATTTCCGTGGTTTAAGTAGACATCCTCCCTCTTATTCATAGTAAGAAGCATGGAACCTCCCATACATGTCATATACTAGACTGTCTGGTTTCATTACACTGCAGGTGTCAATTATCATAGGGGTAGAATTCAGAGTTCAGGAAGACTCTGGCACTAGGTAACATGCAGTTGTCAAATTTGGTGGAATCATTTGCTATATTCCCTCTTCTATTGGTCTGAAACGCAAGTATGACGAACGTGGGTGTCTCCAATTGAACGGAGGTTTTGATAAACCACATTTGGCTGCCTGCAGTTGGTAGCACTGGGTACTCAAAAGCTTCCCGTAAATGGAAAGATGACAACAGAAATATACTGGTATTGAGAACTTCTGAAAACTTCAAATGGTGCGTATCTGATTTAGTGCTAAGTGATATTTTCCATCTTATTTTATTGACGGTGATTCGTTTTCCTCTTGAGCACCATGAGTTGCACTCCATACCAGAATAAGTTTCTGTTTAACATTTAGAACATTCCGCCACATGTTCAAATGGTTCAAATGGCTCTGAGCACTATGGGACTTAACATCTATGGTCATCAGTCCCCTAGAACTTAGAACTACTTAAACCTAACTAACCTAAGGACATCACACAACACCCAGCCATCACGAGGCAGAGAAAATCCCTGACCCCGCCGGGAATCGAACCCTGGAACCCGGGCGTGTCCGCCACATGTCTTCAAAGCATAACATAAACTGTTTTAGGAATATATACACTGTAAATTTCTTGTACTCTTCCACTGTTCTACCCATTGCCTCTCTATGAACCATCCAGCATTTTGTAAGCCGCTCAAATCCGAGGGAGAAGCGGAGACATACGGTTTAAGAGTTGATGTTGTTCCTGTGTGGAGTCTACAGTCAATCTCAAACCCAATAAGTTCATATCACATGTAAAGTTTGACGCTACTATAGCAGTACCACCCCTTCTCGCAAATAATCCACCAAGATACACTCCTGGAAATGGAAAAAAGAACACATTGACACCGGTGTGTCAGACCCACCATACTTGCTCCGGACACTGCGAGAGGGCTGCACAAGCAATGATCACACGCACGGCACAGCGGACACACCAGGACCCGCGGTGTTGGCCGTCGAATGGCGCTAGCTGCGCAGCATTTGTGCACCGCCGCCGTCAGTGTCAGCCAGTTGGCCGTGGCATACGGAGCTCCATCGCAGTCTTTAACACTGGTAGCATGCCGCGACAGCGTGGACGTGAACCGTATGTGCAGTTGACGGACTTTGAGCGAGGGCGTATAGTGGGCATGCGGGAGGCCGGGTGGACGTACCGCCGAATTGCTCAACACGTGGGGCGTGAGGTCTCCACAGTACATCGATGTTGTCGCCAGTGGTCGGCGGAAGGTGCACGTGCCCGTCGACCTGGGACCGGACCGCAGCGACGCACGGATGCACGCCAAGACCGTAGGATCCTACGCAGTGCCGTAGGGGACCGCACCGCCACTTCCCAGCAAATTAGGGACACTGTTGCTCCTGGGGTATCGGCGAGGACCATTCGCAACCGTCTCCATGAAGCTGGGCTACGGTCCCGCACACCGTTAGGCCGTCTTCCGCTCACGCCCCAACATCGTGCAGCCCGCCTCCAGTGGTGTCGCGACAGGCGTGAATGGAGGGACGAATGGAGACGTGTCGTCTTCAGCGATGAGCGTCGCTTCTGCCTTGGTGCCAATGATGGTCGTATGCGTGTTTGGCGCCGTGCAGGTGAGCGCCACAATCAGGACTGCATACGACCGAGGCACACAGGGCCAACACCCGGCATCATGGTGTGGGGAGCGATCTCCTACACTGGCCGTACACCACTGGTGATCGTCGAGGGGACACTGAATAGTGCACGGTACATCCAAACCGTCATCGAACCCATCGTTCTACCATTCCTAGACCGGCAAGGGAACTTGCTGTTCCAACAGGACAATGCACGTCCGCATGTATCCCGTGCCACCCAACGTGCTCTAGAAGGTGTAAGTCAACTACCCTGGCCAGCAAGATCTCCGGATCTGTCCCCCATTGAGCATGTTTGGGACTGGATGAAGCGTCGTCTCACGCGGTCTGCACGTCCAGCACGAACGCTGGTCCAACTGAGGCGCCAGGTGGAAATGGCATGGCAAGCCGTTCCACAGGACTACATCCAGCATTTCTACGATCGTCTCCATGGGAGAATAGCAGCCTGCATTGCTGCGAAAGGTGGATATACACTGTACTAGTGCCGACATTGTGCATGCTCTGTTGCCTGTGTCTATGTGCCTGTGGTTCTGTCAGTGTGATCATGTGATGTATCTGACCCCAGGAATGTGTCAATAAAGTTTCCCCTTCCTGGGACAATGAATTCACGGTGTTCTTATTTCAATTTCCAGGAGTGTATATAAATTTTCTACATGGTTCTGGGCAAAATTCCGAGTTTCGTCGTTCTTGTTAAATGTGGTGGATGGATACGGTTTATGGGAGAAGTATTCCTGGCAAATAATACACTCATCATATTCCACCGGGATAATTGTATCGAACTATGTCATTACAAGGCTTCAGATCTACTGATTTAAGAAAATGGTAGGTTGCACGTGTTATCGCCTTGCTGTTCCGCTGTGAAGTGCTGCACTGTGCATTGCGCACTTTGGTTTTATATCTTACGCCTATACTGCCTTCGTTGACAATAAGAGGATGTCGTGAGTCCCGCCGCTTGGTGTCCCGACAGGTCCCGGCTGGTTGAAGGCCGCCCCCGCTACTTCCGGCTTCTGCATGTTCGAGGTCACTGCTACTTCCGCTTTAGATGCAGCCGTACCCTGATTTCCTCTCCTCGAAAGGTGTTGCTTATCCTGGTCCAGATATTCCACTGTTTGAACTATTACTGGGCGCTAAACAACACTGGTAGGGCTCTCATAGCTCCTGTACTGTGTTCCAACTGATGGGAAGAATTCGTAAACTGTATGAATCAATCTGTTGTTGAGGTAGGAATCTGTTGCAATGCTACACTCGACACGGATTGTGTTGACAGGAAGTATATGCGCTGACTGGTCGGATCTGTAAAATTTATTAGGGTCCTTCTTCAAAACCTGTCCTTTTGTGAAATCCAGTGGCTGTCCTGCTCAATCTTTCTGGTTAAAGACAATCCCGCATTCAGTGTCTATATTTCAGGTTTAAGAGCATTGATGTTTGCATGTAACACAATCCTACTTTCTGACTGTTTTAAAACATTGTTTAAATCGTCAATATCGTATGCACCACATTCTACTTCCACAACTTCTTTTCTACGATTAATTTCCAGGCAATGTTAAACCTTCTAAATTCCTCGTGTTTCCAAGTGCCTGGTTGGTATCCGATAAGTGTATTAAACATAATTTTATACTCAAATACGTAAATTTCAGTGCAGGGCAACAGAACGATGTTAAAATTTAATTTTGACCGGAAGTATGTGAGGCTCACCTTACAGGGTGCAAAATGCAGATCAGCCAGTACATCAAACAATTTGCCTGAGAGAAAGCGATCGGTTTTCAATGAAATTTACATATGCTATCTGGCTACAAAACAAAGTTCTAGGGGACTGATGACCATAGATGTTAAGTCCCATAGTGCTCAGAGCCATTTGAACCATTTGAACATGTGGCGGAATGTTCTAAATGTTAAACAGAAACTTATTCTGGTATGGAGTGCAACTCATGGTGCTCAAGAGGAAAACGAATCACCGTCAATAAAATAAGATGGAAAATATCACTTAGCACTAAATCAGATACGCACCATTTGTCCATGAATATTGCTAATCTTCACCTTCAGCATAGCAAATAATCTCTGTACCAGAACTGTTATTCTAATTACACAGCAAATGAACATAAAATTTAATGCATCTGACTTTCTGATAAACTGCGTGAAACCGTACAAAATAGGACTTCTCTGAAATCTTTTACTGATATGAAATCTCTGAACTGGTACGGTATTTTCACAGATTAGATGGACACGAATTTTGATAGTAATTACATTTGTTGGCCTATCTGTGCGAACGGAACGCTCGTCTGTTCTGAAACCTGTTACTATTAAGGTAACGATGACTCTGTTAAAAATCAAATTCCATTTACCGTACTTGCGATGTGCAGTGCAAGATGGTATCTTATCACTTACCATGAAAATGGTAATGGCACAACTCGCGATGTGCAATGCGAGTATACAGACACATTAATAAAGGTAAAGAATGGAAAATAAGGAGCTAAACTTAACGACTGATATATGAGAACAAATACTTCAAATTAAACTATGCTTCATTAAGCCATAGCAACAATACACCCTTTAATAAAGGTCTCACAACTCGACAAAATAGCAACGTATTTCTTAATAACTTTCTTGTGTGTAACTACCTTCCTTGACATTTATTTCAGCTATCAGACAGCTAAGTTTTCTTGTTTCCTCTAGCTGCTCCTGGGATTTCAGTCCGTTCTTGACTGTTCTGGCATTAGCCACAACACGAACAGCCAGTGAACCCATCCCTGAGAGATTTGCGAGGGCAGTAATGAGGAAGGGGATAATTCTGCCTGATGTCTAGGATATCGGCAGAACATGGGTAGCTTTAACAGGTCCTTCGTACTTCAGGACACTTGAAGCTGTATACATCGCTCTCACGATACGGCTTTTTATGCCCTAGCTTCTTCTTCTTCGTCATTCTTTTCTTCTTCTTCAGTGCATGACGTGCAGCATTCATAACTTGCTTGAAATTCGCACAAAAGCCCAACTTAATTTTACTATGCATGATTTATCAGCTACAAATGTTTGCAGTTCACTGCCCTAAACCAGTATCCTTTTCACACCCACTGCCTTAGCTTTATCATCTAACATTCGCTCTGCAGCGTAACGTCCTGGGAGATCTTTATGTTGTTTATATGCAGTGTCGCGTTGAAAACATGTCTCATCAAGCAGGATAATCCCCTTGCATCACGAGCTAAACTTTTTGGAAACTTTGCACTAGGTCCATCGCGATTTGACTGGAAGTTTGTCGGGAATGCCACCACTTCTTATGGAACACGCCTATCTCACTACTGACTACTAGTGTTAGACACATACGGTTTTTGTCAACAAGTATGGGCCTGAAGATTATGTTGTAACAACATCGAAACTAGGAGCCAGTAAAACCAACACCTTAATACAGCTAGAGGAATTTTGTCATTTTTTAGCATATCTTCTATAATGTGTTTCCTACCGCGCATGGTATGCTACTCCGCTGGTTGTGCTCTGCAAATCGCATTATATAGCAAAAAGCTGTTTTGTGTTGCAGGAAAACCAGGTATTCGATGTCTTATGAGGCGCTCCATGAGAAACACATGTGGTTCTGAGCTCTTCTGCGTTTTCTCTGTGTTAAAGAATCCTGAAATTTCAGTGCTACTGCTATCCTTTAAGAAATATCTTCTGGGAACTGTTCTGTGCGCTCTGGAAACTTTGAATATCTCACTTGACCAGTTTGCGAGGTATGACGTACCATATTCTGACTTGTGTTTTGAGACTTATACTAAATCACTCACATTAAATTTTAGTTTATGTGGATACAACATTTTAATGTGGTAGCATATGTATCCATGGGTTCATTATCACAAACATCGATCGGTCTCATTGTTATTGTGCTATGTTTGGTTAGATTATACTATACAATTATTTTTGGAGGGTATCCGTCCATTTCTATGCACTGTGAAGATTAAAATGTATCCACATTTCACCTGTTATTGTTCTGTTCAGGTGTTTCGCAATAGTCGCCTTCAGGTGGGTGAATGTTGAATAGTGATGTATTCGATACCGCTGCACCATGGTCTTGAAGACCTATTATAAAACTCTCCACCATGATGGATTTGAAGGTTGTTCAGGCATCGATTCATTCCAGTCTGCAACAAATGCTCAGACATCTCTGTGATACCTCTCTCCAATTTTGTTTTAAGTGGTAATCCCAGGCAAATTTGACGTATGTATCAATAACCTTTAAAATACACTCCTGGAAATTGAAATAAGAACACCGTGAATTCATTGTCCCAGGAAGGGGAAACTTTATTGACACATTCCTGGGGTCAGATACATCACATGATCACACTGACAGAACCACAGGGACATAGACACAGGCAACAGAGCATGCACAATGTCGGCACTAGTACAGTGTATATCCACCTTTCGCAGCAATGCAGGCTGCTATTCTCCCATGGAGACGATCGTAGAGATGCTGGATGTAGTCCTGTGGAACGGCTTGCCATGCCATTTCCACCTGGCGCCTCAGTTGGACCAGCGTTCGTGCTGGACGTGCAGACCGCGTGAGACGACGCTTCATCCAGTCCCAAACATGCTCAATGGGGGACAGATCCGGAGATCTTGCTGGCCAGGGTAGTTGACTTACACCTTCTAGAGCACGTTGGGTGGCACGGGATACATGCGGACGTGCATTGTCCTGTTGGAACAGTAAGTTCCCTTGCCGGTCTAGGAATGGTAGAACGATGGGTTCGATGACGGTTTGGATGTACCGTGCACTATTCAGTGTCCCCTCGACGATCACCAGTGGTGTACGGCCAGTGTAGGAGATCGCTCCCCACACCATGATGCCGGGTGTTGGCCCTGTGTGCCTCGGTCGTATGCAGTCCTGATTGTGGCGCTCACCTGCACGGCGCCAAACACGCATACGACCATCATTGGCACCAAGGCAGAAGCGACTCTCATCGCTGAAGACGACACGTCTCCATTCGTCCCTCCATTCACGCCTGTCGCGACACCACTGGAGGCGGGCTGCACGATGTTGGGGCGTGAGCGGAAGACGGCCTAACGGTGTGCGGGACCGTAGCCCAGCTTCATGGAGACGGTTGCGAATGGTCCTCGCCGATACCCCAGGAGCAACAGTGTCCCTAATTTGCTGGGAAGTGGCGGTGCGGTCCCCTACGGCACTGCGTAGGATCCTACGGTCTTGGCGTGCATCCGTGCGTCGCTGCGGTCCGGTCCCAGGTCGACGGGCACGTGCACCTTCCGCCGACCACTGGCGACAACATCGATGTACTGTGGAGACCTCACGCCCCACGTGTTGAGCAATTCGGCGGTACGTCCACCCGGCCTCCCGCATGCCCACTATACGCCCTCGCTCAAAGTCCGTCAACTGCACATACGGTTCACGTCCACGCTGTCGCGGCATGCTACCAGTGTTAAAGACTGCGATGGAGCTCCGTATGCCACGGCAAACTGGCTGACACTGACGGCGGCGGTGCACAAATGCTGCGCAGCTAGCGCCATTCGACGGCCAACACCGCGGGTCCTGGTGTGTCCGCTGTGCCGTGCGTGTGATCATTGCTTGTACAGCCCTCTCGCAGTGTCCGAAGCAAGTATGGTGGGTCTGACACACCGGTGTCAATGTGTTCTTTTTTCAATTTCCAGGAGTGTATATTAGAATCCATTATCAGCATGTGTATATTTCCTCATACCTACAAGATCAGCCTGCCATAAGTCATTCATATCATTAATCATAACACGCCTATGAGGGTATGTTTTATGTCTGGTTTGTGCAGTTCTCAAACTGCTGTATCCATCGTATTCGATTACAAATCTCTCTCTAAGCTCGGAAATTAATGAAAGACCCTCATTCGAATGAGCAATATTACTACCAGCAGGTGATGCCATGAGCAGTCATAGTCGATCTATTATCTCATCGGGATCATCACAGTATGTTACTGTGGGGATCGTTGGCTGACTCTTTTATGATGGATGCCAATTACATCAACAATATTATATTGACCACCTAATATAGGTTTTATGGTGGTTTTGTATATCGCCCTGTGCCGGTTTCCTGCTTTCTTATGCACACTGGTCAGTTGCAGTATTCCTTCATACATCTTCAGATCTTGGGGTAAATAATTTACTGTTTTTACGGGATTTAGGAAAATTAGATTCATTAGGCCAGTTGCTCCTTGAAATTCTCTATGGCCTATACGCACTGCTTTTTCTTTTAAACTTATAGGCTGCATGTCCAACGTGTATGGTTTTGCACCATTGACACCAAATGTTTTGTCTAGCCTGTTATCGCTGTGACAGTTAATGGAATCAGCAACGCCATCGTCGTCGTGTAATTTCACTGAGAGTTCATCGAGAGATGCAGTAACAGGTTTAAAGGTTTCTCTCAATGTTTGTTCTCGATCCAAATGTCCTGACCTTAGCAACCATAACTTCTCTCGAACAGGCTTCTGAGCCGCGATGACCTTACGCTTACTCGACGTCCTGTTATCTATAGAGCAGGTTGCTTCACATCCTATCAACCTTCACAGTTAGAGCATTTTCGCTCTTTTCAAGTGTAGTAACCCTAGCACCTAATTCATTGATCAGTCTCAGAAGGGGCTGGCTATACATCTCTAGGTCTTTAACTTTACGTTCGAGTTCCATCTATGAATAGAGACATTCTCTCCCTATGTACATGTATCCTCTAGGGCTGAGTACTTGACACACATGCAGACTTGTCCATGGTGCGAAATAAACTAACATAATCATCACTTTTTCATAACTCCTGGAAGTTCCATCTGCACCACCTATCATTTTATCATTTATCAATAGTGAGAAACCTGTGCTGTGTGTAATTCCAACAATCTGAACGTATCTTTACAAAATCATTGAAGGACATGTCGGTTCCTACACGCACCTCATAATGTGCTTTAAATCCAAATTATCTCATTTGAAAGCTATAATGAGAACTGTAGTATCCCTCACCTAATGTTTCAGAATTCTGGAATATGTTTTCAAATAAAATACGTTGACGCCCATATGACGACTAAAGCGGAAATACCATAGAATTTGATACTGGTTTCCCACTGCAACGTTGTCAAATGTGTACACTGTGTTTGGCTTCATTTTTTCTGGCGGAGGGATTTGACCGCTTTTACTGAACATCATGTATATTACACCATCTACACCCTCTAGTATCTTTTGCAGTAGCTGATATTTGGGCTGAAACAGAGGAGTCAGGGAAGCGGTGGAGAGGTTTCGCGGAAGGACAGATTATCCCCAGGATGTCGTAAATCAATCTCAAGGGGACATAAACCACTTAGCAGAACAATAGTTTAAGGGAAGGGAGAGGGAGTAATTTTCCCCTGAATGTGTGCTCGCCATGAATGTATTCTTGGCCCTGAATAAATGCAACCAGCACAAACAAATTGGTGCACAACTCTCTTTAACTCACTATTTTCAGCACCTAATTGCAACACTGATACAATGCAACCACAAGGATACCAGTGTGGTTTGTACATATGTAGCCACAACAGTAAAAGCAAACGAATAATAAAAAAAAACAGGAACAGAAGAAAATTTTGTCCTATGGTCGCTTGCATGTCGCAGAATGTTGAATCTTAAAAATGATTAAAAACAATAGTTGAGAATCATCATGTCCCACACTCAATAACGTTTGGATAGCCCACTTCAAAGCATCGAAACTGATATTGTGCAAATGCACCTCCGAAATCTGACATGCCTGCAGAAGTCAAATGGTCCGGTCCTGTTACCCATGACTGGAAATAACTGGAGCACTACCTCTGTTAATGATACTTTTCCCACTCTACCTTGGCAGCGACTATGTAGGTCTACTTACTCCTTCGGAAAACTGCACTAGCATTTCCATTAATACTAGTGCTGATGGTAAATAGTCCCAGAAGGACTCTGGGCCCGTGTGCAGTTCCTGCTTTCTGGGCTCAGTGTAGAGAGGGGTCTGTAATTATTTACCATTTTACTTACGACGAGCTAGCAAAACTTGAATGACAACTGTCAACTTCAGGTGAGTAGTCTGCTACAGAAGATAATATGAAATTCAAGAATTCAACACTCTAAGCATCTGTTGAGAACAGCTTAAAATTGATCGATGTAGTCAATGAAAAGATCTGTGTGTTCAAATGTTTCAAATAGCTCTGAGCACTATATGACTTACCATCGGAGGTCATCAGTCCCCTAGGACTTAGAACTACTTAAACCTAACTACCCTAAGGACATAACATAGCCGGCCGCTGTGGCCGAGCGGTTCTAGGCGCTTCAGTCCAGAACTGCACTGCTGCTACGGTCGCAGGTTCGAATCCTGCCCCGGGCATGGATGTGTGTAATGTCCATAGGTTAGTTAGGTTTAAGTAGTTCTGAGTCTAGGGGACTGATGACGTCAGATGTTAAGTGCCATAGTGCTTAGAGCCATTTTGACATCACATACAGCGATGCGCGTGGCAGGATTCGAACCTGCGACCGTAGTGGTCGCGCGGTTCGAAACTGAAGCGTCTAGAACCGCTTGGCCACTCCGGGCGGCGGGAGGGAGGGGGGGAGAGGACTCTTCAAATCCCCATCCTGGCATCCAGATTTATATTTTTCGTGATTTTCATTGACATATTATGTTACTGTCGAATACCAGGTTGACCTCTGAAAGGGCGCAATCGATTTCCTTTCCCCATCTTTCCTCAATGAAATCTTTTGCTCCATCCCTAATGACTTATTCGTAGACAGGACGTTGAACAATAATCTTCCTTTCTTTTTTGAAGAGTCGATGGAGCAAGTGTTTTGTACGCACTATTCTTCCAGAGTGAATAATATTTCTATAAGATTCTCCCAATGAATTTCAGACAGGCACCTATTTTTCCAACAGTTTTTGTTTTGCTTGATCATTCCACCTTAGGTCGCTCCAAATGTTAGTCTTACGTATTTTGTACAGTAGTTCCCGTTTCCAGAGATTTATCGCGATCAATGAAATCGATCAGTAGTGGACATCTTCGGCTACTTACGTGCATCATGCTACGTTTATTTACTCTGCAATGTGAGCAGTCCAGGTCTTACTACAGGACAATACAATTAACCAAGCTCAGTTCTGTCGTGGAAGGACCGTGGACACAGACCTAGGAAAATACGTACAAATCATATACATTTATTCAACATTAAATTACCAACAAATAACAGTCTGAATGGTCTACAAAATTTTCAAATGTCACTGAAGTTGGCACACAACTTACAACATAGCCTCCGAACAAACAGCCCCTACGGCCTTACTAATCGCTGTCTTCAAAGAGTACATTAAGGCATGTCAGGCTATTCAGGAAAAATCTAAAACAAACATACCTACATTAAAAATTACTAAACATACACGGGCAAATAATCATTCAGCATAATTAAAGGGAAAC
Source organism: Schistocerca nitens (assembly GCF_023898315.1). Classification (NCBI taxonomy): domain Eukaryota; kingdom Metazoa; phylum Arthropoda; class Insecta; order Orthoptera; family Acrididae; genus Schistocerca; species Schistocerca nitens. The sequence continues at coordinate 600,164,333 of NC_064619.1, read as the reverse complement.
CTGCTTGACACTTCTGTAGACAATCCTGAGGTGAAAATCAGATTAAACTTAGATGAGTTTAGGAACCATTAATGAAACATAATATTCACTATAAGTTTATGTCCAGGAGCACCAAACAATTATGTTTACCTTGAGGTAGAGTTTTAACACTTGCAACTTACGCAATCTCAATTTCGGCTCAGTACAATCAGCTGATACAGAGTCACAGGGCACTGCAAAATAGCTGTTATTTTTCCTAACTTGCTCCAAGCATCATAATCATTTAAAGTCAAAATGAACTACAGGACGTTTAACGGCACTAGAAGAAGTGAGCCAACACAATATGAACGGCTAAAAGGAGTTGCCGCAACAAATACATAATGAATTTTAAACAATTTATCTTCTATCAACAAATTCTTATACCAACAAAAGCTTTTTCAGTCAAATTCAGCAACTTCATAGCCTAGAGACACGCCCGAAGATTCAGAGCACAAATGAGCCTCTTTTGCCAATGCCAGTGAAAATATGCATGCAAACGTGACGCTCACCGTGCACTGACGCTTTGCTCTCCATCAGCAAACATAACTCGGGAAGCATCCACAGTAGGTGACTAATAAGGAAAGTGGCTTACAGCTCCGTCTGGTGTTCTTATCGCGGATGGTTCAAATGGCTCTGAGCACTATGGGACTCAACTGCTGAGGTCATTAGTCCCCTAGAACTTAGAACTAGTTAAACCTAACTAACCTAAGGACATCACAAACATCCATGCCCGAGGCAGGATTCGAACCTGCGACCGTAGCGGTCTTGCGGTTCCAGACTGCAGCGCCTTTAACCGCACGGCCACATCGGCCGGCTATCGCGGATGTGTAACACCTGTATTAATAGGCCACATCTGGCAACCATCCACTATGGCTACCACGGTTACTGCAGTGCAAGGTGCACTACGTTGGCCAAGGAACAACACACGGATTCAGCTGGCACAGTACCACCGCAAACCTCACGCAGGATGTTCCCTGAACTCACAACAACAGACTCGGCGGCGCAGACACTAATCAACCAGTGTCAAATAGAGCACTGCTGCAGACGGGCCCCGGAGACCACTTGGTGGTCCGTGCGTGCTCCTTCATTTCGTCGTGTCGTGACACTATCGCCTTCTAGCGAGGCTCCAGGGTAGTGCGGCCTGGAACGCGGCACCGGTGTCTTTGAGAGCCAATCATGGACCGGCTCACAGGTTCAACAGCCAGTCTTCTGTAGGACTTCCTAAAATTAACTTATAGCGCTGCTGCTTTCCTACACACAACTGTCACGTCTGCGAACAGCCTCATGGAGCTTCCGACATTACGCACTAGACTATTAATATACACTACTGGCCAATAAAATTCCTACACCAAGAAGAAATGCAGATGTTAAACGGGTATTCATTGGACAAATATATTATACTAGAACTGACTTGTGATTACATTTTCACGCAATTTGGGTGCATACATCCTGAGAAATCAGTACCCTCTGGCCGCAATAACGGCCTTGATACGCCTGGGCATTGAGTCAAACAGAGCTTGGATGGCGTGTACAAGAACAGCTGCCCACGCAGCGTTAACACGATACCACCGTTCATCAAGAGTAGTGACTGGCGTATTGTGATGAGCCAGTTGCTCGGCCACCATTGACCAGACGTTTTCAATTGATGAGAGATCTGGAGAAAATGCTGGCCAGGTCAGCAGTCGAACATTTTCTCTATCCAGAAAGGCCCGCACAGGACCTGCAGCATGCGGTCGTGCATTATCCTGCTGAAATGTAGGGTTTCGCAGGGATTGAATGAAGAGTAGAGCCACGGGTCGTAACACATCTGAAATGTAACGTATACTGTTCAAAGTGCCGTCAATGCGAACAAGAGGTGATCGAGACGTGTAACCAGTGGCACCCCATACAGTCACGCCAGTATGGTGATGACGAATACACGCTTCCAATGTGCGTTCACCGCGATGTCGCCAAACACGGATGCGACCATCATGATGCTGTAAACAGAACCTGGATTCATCCGAAAAAATGACGTTTTGCCATTCGAGCTCCCAGGTTCGTCGTTGAGTACACCATTGCAGGCGCTCCTGTCTGTGATGCAGCGTCAAGGATAACCGCAGCCATGGTCTCCGAGCTGATAGTCCATGCTGCTGCAAACGTCGTCGAACTGTTGGTGCAGATGGTTGTTGTCTTGCAAACGTCCCCATCTGTTGACTCAGGGATCGAGACGTGGCTGCGCGATCCGTTACAGCCATGCGAATAAGATGCCTGTCATCTCGAATGCTAGTGATACGAGGCCGCTGGGATCCAGCACGGCGTTCCGTATTACCCTCCTGAACGCACCGATTTCATATTCTGCTAACAGTCACTGGATCTCGACCAACGCGAGCAGCAGTGTCGCGATACGATAAACCGCAATCGCGATAGTTTACAATCCGACCTTTATCAAAGTCGGAAACGTGATGGTACGTATTTCTCCTCCTTACACGAGGCATCACAACAACGTTTCACCAGGCAACGCCGGTCAACTGCTGCTTGTGAATGAGGAATCGGTTGGAAACTTTCCTCATGTCAGCACGTTGTAGGTGTCACCACCGGCGCCAACCTTGTGTGAATGCTCTGAAAAGCTAATGACTTGCATGTCACAGCATCTTCTTCCTGTCGGTTAAATTTCGTGTCTATAGCACGTCATCTTCATGGTGTAGCAATTTTAGTGGCCAGTAGTGTATATTGTAAATAGTAAGGACCCTGTAACACTCTCTTGGAGTACTCCCGAAATTACATTTAGATCTGTCGATTCTTTTTCGAAAAAGAACGACATGTTAGATTGTATTTGCAACCGAATCCAGTCGTAAAGCTGCTCGTATACTCGGCAAACTCGTATTTTTTTCAGTAAACGAAACTGTGAAACTTAATTGAATGCCTTCCTGAAGTCGGGCATCACGGCATAAACCTGAACGCTTTCGTCTATGGCGCTCAGGATCTCATGGTCGAACAGAGCAGGCTGAGTTTCACAAGTTTGCGGAATCCGTGATGACTCTGATAGAGAAGATTTTCATTCTCCAAAGACGTCCTAATGCCTGATCACTAACCGGATCACAAACCGTGTTCCAGCTGCATAAACCTACAATTATGCTACTTTGCCTTACGACACTTCTTGAAAGCGAGGGTGACTTTTTCCAGTCGTTAGGTACCCTTCGTTGCTCCAGCGACCTATGATAAACCACCGCTAGAAGGGCAGTAAGTTCTTTCTGTTGGCATAACGATTTCTGTAATTTTCTATTGTGTGATCACTTATTTCAATATCTGCGAATTCGACCTTCGTCCCATGGTCGAAAAGAGCAACCATATTACGATCTTCCGCGGTGAAACAGTATTGGAAGGCCGAATTCAGTAGTTCCACCTTCTTATTTTTCATCTTCCGTTTCGAAAAAACGACCCGTTTTTGGGGAACGGTTTTGCCATAACGCTCTGAGGCGCTTAACACTATCGAGTGGAGTGGAGCGGTGGTTAGTACACTGGACTCGAATACGGGAGGAAGACGATTGGAACCCGCGTCTCATCATCCTGATCTAGGTTTTCCTTGACTTCCCTAAATCGCTTAAGATGCTGGGATGATTCCTTCGAAAGAGTAATCCGAGCTTCTGCTCCGTCTCTAATAACCTCGTTGTCGTCCGACGTTAAATACTAATCTCTCCTCCTCCTCCTCCTCCTCCTCTGGTTTATCGTTCCACCGACGAAGATTTCGTTATAGGTACTGCACGAGCATAGACAAGGAATAGGAACGAAATGAGTTGCATCTTTCTCAGAGGAGTCATGCCCGCATGCACCTTAATTTAATGTAATTTCTGTTGAAATAAAGTGAAAAGTTTTATCGAAATTTATACTCTCAGTAAAAATAAGACCATCCGTCAAGATATCTTGTTACGCCATGAACAGTATACTGTGTTTGAGGAATCTTTAAATACAACTGCACAGTGTAGCTATAGTCGGATGAAAATTTAGGAGCGTCAGATTAACATAGACACTGATCAGCCACAACATTATCATCACCTACCTAATAGTCCATATGTCCACCTACCGCCCGGAAAACAGCGGCGACGCGTCGTGACATGGAAGCAATGAGGCCTTGGTATGTCGCTGGAACGTGTTGGCACCACATCTGCACACGCGAGTCACCTACCTCCCGTAAATTCCAGGGAGGGGGCGTTGAGCTCTGACGACACGTACAATCACATCTCAGGTGAGTTCGATCGGATTCAGATCTGGCGAGTTGGGGGCCCAGCACATCAATTGGAACTCACCTCTGCGTTTCTCAAACCAGTCCATCACACTCTTGGCCTTGTCACACTGCGCATTTTGTTCTTGAAAACTGCCCGTGCCGTCGGGAATCATGATCGCCATGAAGGGGTGTACGTGGTCTGCAACCAGTGTACTATACACTTTGGCCGTCGTGGTGCCTTGCACGAGCTCCGCTGGACCTATGGATGCTTCAGAATGGTTCAAATGGCTCTGAGCACTATGGGACTTAACATCTGTGGTCATCAGTCCCCTAGAACTTAGAACTACTTAAAGCTAACTAACCTAAGGACATCACACACATCCATGCCCGAGGCAGGGTTCGAACCTGCGACCGTAGCGGTCACGCGGTGCCAGACTCAAGCGCCTAGAACCGCACGGCCACACCGGCCGGCCCTATGGATGGCCACTTAAATGTTGCCCATAACATAATGGAGCCGTGGTAAGCTTGTCTCTGTACCACAGCACAGGTGTCAAGGAGCTATTCCCCTGGAAGACGACGGATTCGTGTACTCCCATTGGCATGACGAAAAAGGTATCGGGATTCATCAGATAATGCAACTCTCTACCACTGCGCCAATTTTCAGTGCCGACGGTCACGTGCCCATTTCGGAAGTAGTTGCTGACGTCGTGATGTTAACATTGGCATGGGTCGTCGGCTGCGGGGGCCCACCGTTAGGAGTGTTCGGTACACTGTGTGTTCAGACACACTCTTGCTCTGCCCAGCATTCAAGTCTGATATTAGTTCTACCACATTTCACCGCCTGTTCTGTTTTCCCAGTCTGCTGAGCCTACGACATACGACATCTATAATGAGGGGTGGCCGCCCAACCCCACGACGTCTTGACGTGGTTTCATCTCCTTTTCGCCACTTGTTGAAGACACTTACCATAGTACTGGTCTAACACCTGACAAGTCTTGCCGTTGCCGAAATGCTCTGGGCGACCCTCTGGGCCATCACAATCTGCCCTCAACTCAGATAGATCGAGCGCCTTCCACCCCCCCCCCTCCCTTTTTTTTTTTTTTTTTTTACACGCTGACACCACGCTCACTGATGCTACATGCAATGTGCTTGTATCTGATTAGCAGTAATTCCTCTCTAGGTGACGCCATCATCTGGACTGTTTTATATCGATAGTAGGTCGGTGGTGGTAATTTTCTGGCTGATCAGTGTTAAGTCGTAAGTTGGGTTCAAAATGGCTCTGAGCACTATGCGACTTAACTTCTGAGGTCATCAGTCGCCTAGAACGTAGAACTAATTAAACCTAACTAACCTAAGGACATCACACACATCCATGCCCGAGGCAGGATTCGAACCTGCGACCGTAGCGGTCGCCCGGTTCCAGACTGTAGCGCCTAGAACCACACGGCCGTAAGTTGGGTGTTCCTGCTTTGATGGAGCTCGAAGACTCGAGATTGGTGGGTGGGTGGAGTCCAAGTACATAGACCCAGAATATCAATCCTGAGAGTCCCTGAGAGTCCCTAATCGCATACGCCAAGATGGCTCCTGTTGAACATCCAGTTGTGTTAACAAAATGACCCCAATGACGCTGCACATAATAATATATGGGGCAGGAGCACATCGAAGATAGTCTTATATTATTTCCCAACAAATTACGATCTAGTCTTTAGCTTTGCAAGTAATGCATTTAGATCTCAAAAAATTGTAAAACGGGGAATTCTGTGTGAAACATTCCAGTATCGTAGCGACGGATTATCATAGTATGGAGAAGGACTGGCATTGGTATACCTACCGACCCTACTTTGTCGCACACAACTCTTCTCTTATGTCACATTTAGACGACACTAATAACAGTTTTTGTATATCGGCGACAATTCTCGTTCTCTAACGATTGAGGTGTTAGTGGTCTGAAACAAAGTACTAGTATCCTTCGAGTTTTGTGCACTAAGGGCTCCTGAATTTGAATAACATTATAGGTCTGAAAGCTGTAAGTGTTGCAGCTAAACCAACTTTCAGAGCAGAAATTTCAACGGTTTAGAACGATTTCACATAATATCTCTTTTTTTACGGTTGTGTACATGCGACATTAACGTAGTTAAAATTTTACCTACTTCATTTCGAATCACAACCTCTTCTTGGATGTATAGGATGTAGGCTATTGAAAGTATATGAATGTGTCTGTGTTAGCCCCTTAACCTTGACTGCCAATTTTTATTCCAGTATGTTGCTATTCTCCTCCAAACGTCGTCGAAGTGAACTTTTTTTTCAAAATTGAGAAGGTCTGTGTTCTTCTACAATCAAGTGGAGTGGATGAGCGCCTGCCTGTTGCGATTCTTCATTGTAGGTTGTAATACATGTCATTCTGGAAATAAATCAAACATGTATTTAACGTTTCTAAGTTTTAGGTCAAAAACTGCGACAATACTGTAATTATTTTATTTCACAGAAAAAGACACAAAACGAAATATAAAATGGTATAAACATAACTGCCACCTCTCAGTAGGGTACAACCGAATAGAAAAACATTGGGGCTGACTGGATTGAAGAATACGCGCACCGTTTCCGCAGCTTCTATAACATTTCATTTACGTCAATGAGAAATGAACTGAAAGAGGAGTCAGACAAGAAGATTGCATAACACCAAACTAGTCTCAGCAACCCGAGCGGAAATTTACAGATTATTAAACTGCGAAGAGAGACAAATGTTAAGTGTTTATATATGTAATCTGAAGTACCTTCGCTTCTCTAACATTATTGTAGAGTTTACCTTTAGTACAGATTAAATTTAAAACGAATGGTGATTCTTAATTTAGCATGTCTAAAAGGAGGTGTGAAAAATCAGTTACGAGGAGCCAAAAATAATATACAGCCAAAACATACACAAGAAAACGATTGAGTAGTTATCGAATTAAAAGCCTGTAACGCAACATTTAAGGTTTATTTCTAAACAGTGTAGGATTTTACTATACACATTTAACGAATTGAAGAAGCAAAAAATTGAAATGAAAAGAATAATTAGCAGTCAGAGCTTTACTCTACTACTACGTTCTCATTATTATTCACCCACGTGAGGCGTCACAGTAGTTCCCTGTATTGCATTACAACGACATCAACAGCCGTCAAAAGTCTGTAATAGGAATGTTGAACGTCTTTTTGGATTTTTTTTCGAAATGGTAGCAAAATAGTTATTACAGACAATATTTTATTTTATAAAAGTACATTCGTATTATACAAAAACAACGCTTGTTTATTTAATTTTTGGATTTCCCTTAAGAAGCTGAGCTGAACTCGCTTCGAACGGCGAAAATTCCATTAAAAACTATTTTAAAAGTCTTAGCCTTTTTTCCAATGGAAAGGGAATTCGGAATTCGACGTGAGAGAGTGCACGGTTTTAGAGGTGACTCCTGACTTATTTCACACCTGGTGTACACTGAAAATTCAGCCAAATAGGCGCTTGCAAAATGGTTACGGCTACTATTATAAGACGGCCTATATCACACTATTAAAACAAAGACGTTTTTATTTCTTTTAGATTTTTGTGAATGTGCATGCCGATACGGCATTCTGTGTACATGAGACATGCGTTTATTATGACGACAACTCAAAAACGTAGAACTGTTCACGTAAGAATGAGGGGATACATGGTGTGAATTACTGGACATAGATAGGAACGCAAATAAACAAAGAGGTTGGTGGTAGACTGAAATGGAAGACGTAAACACGATTCTACTGAAAACGAAATCGGTTTGGAAGGGACGTGCAGCCAGACAGATCGATCTGCGTAGTTATTTGCTGCATGACAAGAGATAAGATATGATCGAGACAACAAGTTAATCAGTGCAGGGCAGGTGACTTTGGAAAACAGGAACAACGTATATAGCATTCCTTTACATTTTTCGTCTTGTCGTTTGATTACTATCGTTTCTTTTCGTACTTTTTTAACTTATTTGTCCCAGCTAAATTGAACTGTTATGTATCGTGTAGTCTCCGACTTGGGAGTAGGTATACTATAACAATAAATTATTTTGACGAACCTTTGTGGATATCGTTCTTGGAAACTAAAATTCTTTTGCATCAATAATCGGAAAAAGAAATAAAAGGAATAAACATTGGCAGGATGCTTGAATCCCGAAGTCATTTTACGATGTTTTAATTACGCGAACGGCCTAGCGATCCTTTCAAACAACAGAGCAGAGGCGGTTAACTTCCATACACAGTTTGGCAAAATACCTCAAGAATTCGAATTTAAATACCTAGGGAAAAATCATCCAACATTCTGGAGAGAGAATCATTAAGTTACAAAAAACTTATAGAATTACATGTAATAAGTACAACAAAAAATTCAGTATCTCGTACCGTAAAATTAAAGCATTACACCACAGTAGTCAAATTTGTAGCGTTCTATGCATCAGAGACCGTAATTATTGGAGGTAGATCATTAAATAAAGCCACAGAAAAAGAGGAAAGAAAAATACTAAGGAAAATTTTTGACCCTATTTGTGTTGAGGAATGTGGATGAGACGCAAGTCTAACGAATTATATTAAAATTTGGAGAAAATCTCAGACACTTTCAAGAAAAGAAGTTCGAAATTTTATGGCCACATAAATAACAACAGACTGACCGTAAGGATTCTCTATCTCTACCTCGCCATCTCAATGAAAGTTAAAAACAATGTGATACTTGAAATTGAAAAAGATCGTCAGGAAATAGGCATTACAGACAAAAGTCTGCAGGACAGAGCTGCATCCAAAAGTTTAATTGACAAGCTAAGTCAATTGTGACATGTGACAGAATATGGACAAATGAACGTACGTGGGTATAACGATGTGAATAAATAAATAAATCAAAGACGCACGAGAATGATTTTTCAGATTGCCTTTGCGTTTTTTTTAAATTATAATTGCTGCACAAAATTATTCCAAGTATGTACTTGTTATAATATACATTGAATTTCTCCTTTCATAATAGCATTGAGTATGCTACACTACAGTATTATTAATTTAGTGACATCGTAATAGCAGATATGTGATGATGGCTGACCAGTTAACAAAAAGCACCTCCCTGCTTTCAGAGACAAACTTCCTTAGAATCGTCTCCCTCTTCGAAAAGGAGGAGACAAGAGAATGCATAGAGAATAATACGAATCTTTGCCTACTTTATCGCAGATGGTAAAATATATTTACTTTTAGACACTGATACGATTTGTTGCTGTGTTGTAGGCATAAAAAGAAACAGGCATACTACACACAGCTGCATACTGCGGCAGACTTGTAATGCACGGGAGAGTTAAGAGACCTTTCTCCAGTTATGCGTGCCAGATGACTCGATGGTGATGCTGATGAGGACGACGATGAAATTTTTTCTATGGTTACCATAGTTCTTCATCTATTATAGCCTTTGCCGTAATACGTCATCAATAAGCAAAGCAAAAGGTTATTGGGGCGTACTGCAACTGCGTTGGACACCTAAATTTACTTTCTTCTCGCAACTTTTGATTTCCAAGAGACGTTGATTGTGAACCTCTGTACATGATCTGTAGTATTTTCATCAGGGATAGAAGCAAAAGACCTTTTCTTCAGAGTTATCTTCGAGTATTCTCGTCTATGGATTATTTTAATATGACACATGAAATGAAGGTTAGTATTGCCATTATCTGACAAAGGTTAGAAATACCTTCCGCACCCGGTCTCTTACCAATCAGTCCAGCTTCTTCCTCTAGAAATCTTGATTTACTTTATTTAATATCTGGATTACGGATTTTTGAATTTGCTCTTCTGAACTATTGGTAGATTTCTATTATTTTTACTTCTTTTTTATTTTAGACTGAGATGACAAAAGTCGTGAGATACCTCATAACATCGTGACGGACCTGCTTTGCCCCGACTTGGCGCATGTCCGCCTAGACGCGGGAGATTGCTGCGTTGCCAGTTGCACACGACGCACGCGCCAAGAGAAGCGGCGCCATAGTATAGCATAGTTCGCAAGCTTACGTTTAGGGGGGAGCGCGCAGTTCATGAAGTAAAGCCACCACGGCCGCATTAACCCTTTCGCTGCTACAAAGACGTGCTCCCTGCATTCCGCGCTGTGGGCGATTTTGTCACTGCACTGCTCGCCTGTGCAGACACATTCTGTTCCGACTGCTTTGACACTCTTTATCATTCGATTCCACAAAAACTATTTGTCTCAAAAATTAGATTTTTACCTATATTCTTGACTGATACCTTCCCCCCATAAATGACTTAATTTTGTTTCGATGTTCAACGCAGTTATTATGCAGCATTAAATATAGTAAACCATTGCACGAAATTTTGAAGAGTTTGCAGAGGTAAAGTCCATAGAGTATACTTTCCGGATGGTCGATTTTAGTTGCCACAATGTTGAGAATGAAATGTGGACAAGATACCTATATATTTCATTTAATTTAAGTTCCACATAAGTGTCGTATGTAATATTCAGAAATATTCCACCTTTCGCGACTGTAACAAAAGTTTTACTTACACTGGGCACGTTTGGCTTCATTTTAAAGCACTTCAATCAATCAAAAGGAAGTAGACAAAACACATTAAACAAAACTGTGGACTTACAAAAACATTAGGACTTGAATATACCGTCTGTCAGTGAAGTGCTCAGAGCTATGTCAAATATAATTTTGTGTGTGGCACACACAAACAGCATTTATTTGCTAAAACACTGATGAGCCAACACAAACGTTGAATATTGTGCTACCGCAGCACAAAACTACGAAAGGTGACTTGACAATGGAGGACACAAAATACAGTCCTCTTATGATGCTTCAAAAGAGAGAAACGCATCTGGTCTAAATAAGTCGCTTATTACAGTTGCAGAAGAGGGATATATTTCAATACCATTAGTAAAACTGCGACTGTGGAACAAAAACAAGAAATAGAACATGAATACCATTGTGTATGTGCCATACCTTTTCACCTTTCACTTTAAAATAAAGCCAAACGCGCCCTGTGTAAATAAAACTTTTATCACAGTCGCGAAAGACGGAATATTTCTCAATATTACATACGACACCTATGTGGTACTTAAATTAAATGAGATATTGTTATACAGTAAATATTATATGAAATTTAGGTATCTTGTCCACATTTCATTCTCAACATTGTGGCAACTAAAATCGACCATACGGAAAGTATACGCTATGGAAACGCTATGGAAACGCTCTGCAAACTCTTCAAAATTTCGTGCAATGGTTTACTACATTTAATGCTACTCATCAAAACAAAATTAATTCATTTATGGGGGGAAGGTATCAGTCAAGAAGACGTGTAAACATCAGTTTTTTTGGCCAAATAGTTTTTGTGAAATCGAATGATAAGTGTGTCAAAGCAGTGGGAACACCATGTGTCTGCACAGGCGAGAAGTGCAGTGATGACAAAATCGTGTACAGCGCGGAATGCGGGGAGCACGTGTCTGCAGCAGCGAAAAAGTTAATGAAGAGGCAAAGCACTAGAAATTTCATTCACCTTAACCATTCCGCTACATCGGCTCATCGAACAGTGTAACTCCTCCATAAGGACTCTTAACACCTCACGCAACTACTTATAAACACTGTTGGTATGACTATAAATTACTCACGCTTCGTCGAAGTACAATAGGAAATAAACAATTACTGCTGTTCTTTATTGCGAAAAAGCAGTTCGTGAGATTCAAACAAACACCTTTCCTTGCTATCGCCTGAATTAGGAGTCTTATTGCTTGTTTGGTTTAATTAATTAATAGAATATGAAGCAATTGGTATAAAGAATGCTTTTTCCAAACTTTCTATAAAAGAAAGTCTGCTATCAAGACATTGCTTTTGTTCTATTATTGTATTTATGACTGAACGTTTCTAAAACTGAAGAGACTCGTCCGTGCTCTGCACTGCAGTCGAGATCTGGCAACGTCGTTCTCTGTTCATTGGCTGACTGTGCGCAGAACGAACCTAAACTCGGCCGCCAAGATATATGACGCGCACTTTAGCCGAAAATAACAATATCCAATCAGTGACCGGTTCAGTTGAACCGGAGGACCCAGTCCATTCCACTTAAACACAGCTCACAGCATGATAGAGTCGCCACCAGCTTGCACAGTGCCTTGTTGACAACTATAGTCCGTGGCTTCGTGAGGACTGTGCCACGCACGAACCCTACCATTAACTCTAACCAACTGAAATCGGGCCTCATTTCAACAGGCCACAGTTTTCCAGTCGTCTAGTGTCCAACCGATATGATCACGAACCCACGAGATGCGCTGCAGGCAACGTCGTGCTGTTGGCAAAGGCACTCGCGTCGTTCGTCTGCCGTCATACGTCATTATCGCCCAGTTTCGCAACACTGCCCTAACGGAATATCTGTGGTTATTTCAAGCCGTGTTGCTTGTCTGTTAGCGCTGTCAAGTGAAGGCCGTCGGCCACTGCGTTGGCCGTGCTGAGAGAAATGCCTGAAATTTGCTATTCTCAGAGCACTGCTGACACGGCGGATCTCGGAATATTGAATTCCCTAACGATTTCCGAAATGGATTGTCCCATGCATGTTGCTCCAACTACCATTCTGCACTCAAAGTGTAGTAACTCCTGTCGTTTGGCCATAATCGTGTCGGAAAGCGTGTCAGATGAATCATCAGAGTATAAATGGCACCTCAGTGTTTATTTTAGCTGTGATGTCTGATAAGCACACTTTCCTCTCAGTTAAAAATGTATTTTTTCTCATAATAAATTCATGAGTATCGTTCTCAAGAGGAACTGATGTAAGCATGATCACTTTACGACTAAACTCAGTGCTGATTCGGTTCAAAAATGACTCTGAGCACTATGGGACTTAACATCTGAGGTCATCAGTCCCCTAGACTTAGAACAACTTAGACCTAACTAAAGACATCACACACATCCACGCCAGAGGCAGGATTCGAACTTGCGACCGTAGCAGCAGCGCGGCTCTGGACTGAAGCGCCTAGAATCGCTCGGCCACAGCGGCCGGCTTTCTGTTTCGGTACAGACGGTACTTGCAGCTGGTATTTCGTACTGTTTCCGCAGCGGCGGAACTCAGAGAGTCGCCTGTTGCAGATGGCGAACCGCTCCCTGGAGTTGGGTTTCGGCCTGTTGTTTGAGGGCGCCTTGACAGCCATGGGCCACGAAATCACGGCACCCATTCTCACTGCCAACGTCTTGTTTGCGTTATGCAATCTATTACATACATATTGCTTCGTTCTCAAAACTAAAATTGCTCTCTAGGAATTGCTCATCCACAGTTTATTTTTGATTTACTATTTTCCCATCTTTAACACTTCCCAAAATTGTGAGCTGATGTATAGACGGTAGTAAAACTGGTGACTTAACACTGGTAAACATATACAACCCTTAAATAGTATGTCCACTGAACTTTATAGATATTCATCCGCATTCTACAATTTCAATAACCATCCCGACTGGAAATACTGCACCTCCCATGAAAACAGAGAATAGTTATCAAACTGGCCCAAGGAAACCACCTGTATCTGGTCTTCGGCGCAAAAGATAAATACGCCCTCACATCAGCCGCCCATAACGCTGAAACGAAGCCTGAATAGAGCTCTCCTATCAGTAATTCCCTGTCACATCCTATGCCCATATGAAGGATAGATAAGGACAATTTCCCACTCAGTGAGCACCATCCTATCCTTCTCGAAATTGGAATGCATATCCCTCTCATCTGTCCTTTCCGGGGGCGCAAGTGGAACTTACAAAAAGCAAGCTTGGAAAAATGGGAAACACGAGAAGAAGCTACTGAGGGATTAAACTTCGCCAAAACAAGCAGGAAGACATGGAACCTAAAAGACCTAAGGAAACTCGGAGATCCCAGTGCAACCGTGCAACAGATAACAAATGTCTCTCCCAAAAAAAATACCTGTCGAATTGTATCTTTATAAAGACCGTCTAGGGACAGGAAACGTGCCACTTCCGTCAAACGCCATCCTCTGTTATTCCGACTGTCGGTAAAGCTCCAAATAAAGTCTCCCACTCTTTCACAGCTGAGGAAGTAAATACGACTATCAGTATAATGAAAACAGTGAAGGCCCCAGGATCTGACGGTGCTTTCCCTGAATTCCTAATACATAGCGGCCAGCAGACTGAAGAATGGCAGAGCCAATTCTTTTCACATACTATGCAGACTGGCCATATACTACCTGAGCTCAATGAAGCTGAAATAATATATGTATTAAAGCCAGGTAAGCAAAGGACAAACCAGAAAGCTACAGTCCGATTTATCTCCTAATCACCACCTACAAACTGTTGAAGAGGCTGATTATAAGGTGGACTGATCCGATACTGAAAGCACACCAACCGGTGGAGCAAACTGAATTTCGCTACAATACAAGCTGTTAATGCCAGATACTCAGTCTAAGTAGCCACCTAAAAGCAAGATTCCATCATGAGCTTACGGCGATAGTTGCATTCGTGGATCTCACCGCTGCAAATGAGGCCGTGTGGAAAGATGTTCCATATAAGTTGCACCGCACTATCCCGCTCTAGAAACTTTCACGCCTCACCACTAACATGCTTTGTCACAGAAATTTCCAAATACTAATGAGTGGCAACATAAGTAGAGTCCGAAAAACAAACAACGGTCTCCCCTCCCCCCCTTCCTCCCCCCCCTCCCCTTCCAAGGATTCGTGCTGGCGTCTACGCTTTCAAACATACAGATCAGACACGCCCGAAACAAAAGGATGTAAACTTGGTTATATCGACCACCTGGCCACAGTTGTCCAAAACAAGCGAATGGAAGTTGCTGACAGTTCCCTTTCCCAAAATCTTGAAGTTGTTGGGAAATTCGACACTGACTGGAGACCGACTGTCGGCACAAGCAAAACGGAAACGTGTTTTCTCCTGAATAATAAGGAAGCCTCAAAATCTCCCAATGTATGTTTGTACAATAAAGTGCTTCCCCTTAAGCAGTTTCCTAAGTACCTTTGTGTCGTACTGAATCGCTCCCTGTCCTTTCGCAAACTTCTAGAAGCAGCGGTACCTGAAGCCAAACATTTTCTGCATAAATTATGTGGCAGCACTTGCGGAGCATATGCTTCCACAATGAGAGGTTGTACCTTAGGTCTTGTATATTCTGTCCAGTGAAATTGCTCCTCTCTGTGTTGAACAGCAGCCACGCAAGGTAACTAGATGTCAAACTACACACCACGGTACGAATCATCATTAGACACATCAAAAGTAGATTCTCGCTACGTTTACCCGATTCTGTCTCACAGCTTACTGTTACTGGTCATTTTACACTCTACTGCATCACACATTGTGCTGTTAATTTTACTGCTTATTTCAATAACTAATGAACATTGAACTTGATGTACTTCCGTTCTTAGCTCCTCATCTGGAGTAATATTAGCATCCAATCTGCCATATATGACCAAGCGTTTGAGCCAAAAAATAAATTAATAAATTGTAAAACCTTCTATCTTTAAGTAATCTATGCCAAAATCCACACTTGTCTCTCATGATTGGTTGATTTTAATTTTAGACACAATGAAACAAATTAAAAGGAATTTTATTTTACTATTTTCGTAAGAGTCTCGACTGTAGATGTAGGCTTAAAATAACGATTGTAGGCGCAATAAGAAAATACTCTTTTCCCACCGTTTTAATATATTTTGCAGACCACTACAATCCGATTCAGGAACAATGCAGGTTCATGCAGGTCGAAGCACGGAAGAGAATTCCAAGTAGTGGCGTTATGAGCGCACCCAACTCATCAAAACCGACGAAAAGTAGCTAAAATAAAATAAAAACACGATGAAACAAATTAAGAGGAAATTTATGTTACTGCTTTCGTACGATTCTCGAGTGTAGATGTAGGCCTAAAATAACGATTCTTACTAAAAAGAGAGATTTTCACAAAAATAAGGCAAAACGATTTTAATCAAGGGAAAATAATTAATTTTTCTAACATTTTTTATCTCGCTTCACACTTGGAGCTTCATCATCGTCATCACCATTGGCTGCTGATCTTTTCTGATTATTTTTTTCAACATCAATCTGAGTCATCTCCTCATCTTCTTCTTCAACGGGTTTCAGGGCATCCTCACATTATCCCTCCATCGCCTCGAGTCATCGTTTAAACATGGATTTAGAGATTATCTTCAGCCATTTATCCACTCTCGAACTGTCTATTTGCTCATTATGAAACATTTATGTGTCTTCATCTACCATCATTTTTTTCTGAGCTCATGTATTAAGAAAAATTTTTTCAACGCTTGTGTGAGTCATCAAAACTCAACCATTTCACATAGATTTTCTCACCTTTCTTTCTTAAAGCTTCCCCAATGAGGAACAAATCGGAAAATTTCGTCTTCTGCAGTTCATGTTTGTAAAAATGTCCTTTCTTTTTTCACTATCCAAAGCTCTCAACTTGTTTGTGACTGGATTAGAAAGGACAACGCGATCAACCGTCAAAAGTTTTGTGGACCAGTTGGCTGTGTGACCTTTTTCGAAAATTCCCTTAAGTTTTCTGTCCATCACCGTATCACCAACTTCGTACCTCGGTGTAACATATTCAGTGTAAACCGTCTTCAACAAGTCTTTTTCGGTCTCTTTGCAGACATCCTTTGGCTTCAGCTTTATCGTTGAATGTCTTATGCTGTTGTACTCATGAAATAACTTTTCAATCACTGTAATCAATTTGTAGTTAACTTGAAAACCAAATTCTTTTCCACTTTTTTCCTTTCAACTTTCTGTTAAACCTGACAACAGGTGCCTCCAGCTCAGAAAATTTTGAGTAATGGTTCATCTCCTGCTTCTTCATCAGTTCACAAAATTATTTGTTGAAGGATTCTTTACCTTTGCCTGTCTGTAAATTGCTCGGTGTTCTCTCCTGCAGAAGATATATATTATGCTTAACTGGCCTTGCCCATGCAAACTTCGAGAACACATAGATGACATTCAACAAATATTTGTGTCCTTTATTCACCTTTGAGATCCCTGTCAAGTTCCTTGAGTCCATCTCTACTAGATCTGCTTGACATTGATCATCTCTATAAAGTGAGACGTTACTTCTTCTGTTAAAGATCTTCTTGTCGGTTTGTGTATTTCGTTGATTATTTCTTCTCGTGTTATCCTGAAGGACTAAGTACAAAGAAGCTGCTGAAGCAGACTTCAGGCTGCGCCCCTTCGGTGTACTCGTTCACATCCATTTTTTTTTTTTGGCAGAATTACCCTCTTTTGTCTTGCATGTAGTACAAAGATCTTCAAAGCTTTGTCTTACATATTTTGTAGTAGTTCGTTGTGGATGATATGCGTCGGTAAATGTTTTATTACAGTTCAAATTCCAGATGTACTTAGGGTTGTCCATTTATTAAGTTTTATTTAAAACCATCTGACAACACTATTAGTACAAGTACACAGAAATGGCCACAAATGACTACGTCGAAGTTTTGTACTATTTCATCTTCTCCCAGGAAGTGAGCTAGCTGTCTTGGCATGTTTCCACCAAAGGAGTCGAAGACAATTTTCTTGTCGTTGTCTTTATAGTAACATATCCAGTGTGTCTCAACGTTCTCAGGAGTGTCTAAATCTACTATTCCATATTCAACTTTTCTTAGGCAGTTCATATATCATGAAAACATCAGGAAAGTGCTCGATTTTCAACTGTCATCTCAACTTTTCTAGATCAAAATTGGATAGAGGTTTTCCATGTTTTCTAGTTATTTTAAATTCTTTCCAAGCCATCTGCACATGCTGGTAATTTTCCTCACTTATGATACCGACTTTCAACTTGTTGTGAAATTCTTCCTTCGGTGGAAGTTGTGTTTCTTCAAATTTATTTCAATAATCCATGTAATCATAGGGACAAACGCCTTTTTCCATCACTAGAACTACTAGATTCTCTGGGAAAAATTTCCTCACATTTGTCATCCGCTTTTTCCTTCAGATTTGACAAAATATCCTCAAGACCGGATGCCACGAACCTGAAGGTGTCAATAAATCTAATATTCAAACCTTCTGTTTTCTTGCTGAAGCTGATGTATGTTTCTTCATTATTGGGAATCAAATCTAATATCTTTTTCATCATAACCAAGTTCATTCACGAACAAATATGACTCATATCCAGTCAAACTGTGTAAATAAACTGATGAAAACGTTGGATGCTTCAGATGCAGATTACACCAATTGCAAAGTGGGGAAATGTATTTTCCAGTCAAGTTATCGTGATTTCGAACTACTTTGTTCTTTCGTGAGTAAAAATTTGGACGGAGTCGACATTTTCTAGATTTATCATATACTGGCTTCTGCTCGTGTGAGTAGTCTCATTTCTTCAGTTTTAGAGTAAATTCTTCTGATTTCTTCAATCTCTGCCTTCATACAATCAATGAATTGACATCTTGAGTTGTCGGGTGTTCTGCCGGATATCAGCGTCGTACTTGCACGATATTTCGGTCACGTAGCTCGTAACCTTCATCAGGTGCGACCTGAGACTGCTCCTCGAGTTTTTTTTTAATAGAGGTGGAGCCCCTCCACGCCCACACCGGCATGATGGCCAACACAAAAGGTCTACTGCCATCTCTGCATAAGGGTTAGTATTCACTAAAGTGAGGTGTCGCAGGATGTGGGTACTGCGATGTTTGCGTACGTCTGGTTAGGATTAACCATTAATACGCGCTCATCTGGAGATAGATTGGTCGAAGTCTGACGAAGGGTAGCGGTTTGAAGGGCAGAGGAAAAAAAGTGCCAAGGCAAGAGCCAAGGGAAAAAAACCTCTGCGAAAGTTAGGTCGGGCGGCAAGAGCAGTAGCGGTTGTCTTGCTGCCTGCGATAGGTTGTACAAGGATAGGCTTTGTTAGTAGTGGGTATCATGCATGTCGATACCTTGATGTCGTGCGTTTGTGCTGCTCGGCGGCTGGTGCTGGTACAGAGTCCTCGTTCAGCGTCCTGCAACCTGCAACAGTTAGTTTTGTTATCGGTCTCGTGTCCTCGAGTGGACCTGGTCCAGTATTTATGCCTATAGCCTTCCCCCTCCACCAACGACTGCAGGCGCTTCCTCTGTGGACCGCGCCCATTCCCTGCGACGTGCTGCAGCGTTGCTGCTCCGTATTCAGTCGCTACGGGGATGTCGACGCCTACAGACCACGTTAGCTGCGCTCAGGAGGGGACTGACCGCCGTGCGGTGGGGCTTGCCCCACCGCCGGCCCCGTCAGTCACTCCAACGATGACGACACAGCAAAGGAGGACGGGTAACGAGCTATTGACGACCACGGCACGTGCACTGGACTTTGCAGCGGACTATTCTACGGACGCGTCGGTCGAAGACGACGCAGAACAACAGTTTATTTCCAACCTGAGTAGGAGTGACAGACGCCAGCGTGGCAAGGGACGCCAACGTCCTTCCACATCGCAGATCGACGAGGAAGGGTTTGTCCGCCCTCCCAAGCAGAAAGTGGCGCGAAATCGACAGGAAGTTACTGATGACGCAATCGCCCTGCAAAATCGTTTTGAGGCTATGGACGAAGGCGACGAGGGGACGGGTGCGGCAGCGCCGCCAGAGCCACCGCAGCAGCAGCAACGCCCTGCACCACTACAGCAACAGAGGATACCACCCGTCGTCTTACAGTACCCTGAAGATTACCGCACATTGTACGAGTGGCTTAAGCAGCACTGCAAACAGCCCTTCACCGCTAAACAGGCCGGCGGGGACAAGCTTAAGCTGACGTTGACTACGACTGACGACTACATGACAGTCATGGATATGGTTGGCTCCCAGGGTATCGCATGTTATACTTTCCCGATGGTGCGGCCACCAGTTCTGACTGTTGTCATCCGAGGAATTCTGAACTCCCTTCACAATGACTACGTGAAGGAGTCGCTGGAGGAGCTTGGCTTCGTGGCCACGGTCGTGGACTACCACAAGATACCTGGCACGAACAAGAAGTCGGGTCTGCGGGTCGTCGTGCTGCCTGACAAGGACCGCCATCGTGAGATTTTCCAACTGACCAGGCTCTGTGCCCTGGCCGTGACGGTGGAGAAGCTTCGGAAGTCACGTGGAGTCCTGCAGTGTTATCGCTGCCAGGGCTTCAACCACGTCGCTCGCCATTGCACCACGCTGGCTATGTGTGTTCGTTGCGGCGATGGTCATGAGAGTAAAACCTGTGTTCACCCACGGCAGGAGCCTGCCAAATGTGGCCTCTGTAGCGGAAACCACCCGGCAAACTACCGTGCTTGTCCAAAGCACAAGGAGGCCAGTCGCCGCCAGCGAGGACTCACACCATTCAACGCCAAGCGTCGCTCACCACGCGGCACCTCTAGGAACGCCGTGGCGTCTACGCGGGCTGCAGCAGACTCTCGCTCACAGCCGCCTACCCTGATGGAGCGCCGCCGTGCCTACGTCCTGCAGCGCCCAACGGCTGCCGATGTCGCCAGGGGTGGGGTTCCGGCCCCCGCTCCTGCTCCCGGGTTGGACCTGTCGCAGACCTCTTTTCCGGCGTTACCACCGCGACGCCTTCAGGACGCTGGCCGGCAGCCCCCCTCCAGGAGTCATCACCACGATGCCGACTGTGACGTGAAGACCCTTCTTCA
Organism: Schistocerca nitens; assembly: GCF_023898315.1. Taxonomy (NCBI): domain Eukaryota; kingdom Metazoa; phylum Arthropoda; class Insecta; order Orthoptera; family Acrididae; genus Schistocerca; species Schistocerca nitens. The sequence goes on along the minus strand of NC_064619.1, from coordinate 600,143,520 downwards.
CACGATGCTTGCTACGCTCGCGGAGATGACCAAAGCCATTCAGGCACTCCCTGCTACTATTGCAGCCGCGGTCGAGGCGACCGTTCGAGGAGCACTCAGTGCAACCCGCGAGGCACCCTCTACCCAGCATGGCCGGGATTAGACGTCTGGAGGACCTACGCATTGTTACTTACAATGCCAACGTACTGTACCACGACCTCCTGGACCTGCGGCAGTTCCTTCTCGACCATGATGTGGATCTCTGCCTTGTCACGGAGACCCTTGTCAAGCCCGCCCTCCGGGCCAACATTGCTAATTATCGGTGCTACCGTACTGACCGGATGACGGCCGGGGGCGGCACTGCCATCTATGTCAAAGCTAGTATTCGTCACTATGCTGCACCAACGCCGCCGCTCCAGACCTTCGGAACGACGGCAGTCGCGGTCGAGACATCTGTCGGCCTAGTGACGTTCATCACGGCTTATCGTCCGCCACGTGTACCTCTCAACATGGATGAAGCCCGTGCGCTTCTCCAAGTTCGTGGCAGACTCTTCGTCGCTGGCGATCTCAACGCCAAGCATGCTGCGTGGAACTCCATCACCAAGACGCACAATGGCCGCCGCCTTCTTCGCGTGCTGGACCAGGTGGATGCCTATGCCTGTGGGCCGGATACTCCCACCTGTTTTCCATCCAGGGGTGCTCCGGATGTCCTGGACTTTGCTATCACCAAAGGGCTGCGGCAGTTTCTCACAGCGGAGTCGATCCACGCTCTGAATTCGGATCACATCCCTGTCCTTTTCAGGCTTGCTGTCTCCCCGTCGTCGCGGCCCGATCGTCGGGACCTCAAGAGGACGGACTGGAACCGTTTCCGCGCCCGTCTCTCTCATTCTGTACATCTTCACCCTGAGGACGACGCCCTCGATGTGGATTGGGCGGTTGATGAATTCACCACCGCTGTGGGGAATGCCTTGGATTCCTCCACGCCGCGCCCTCGGCGATCTCCACCACCTCGGCTTGGTCTCCCGCCGGACATCCTCGATCTTATTCGTGAGTGCAATTGGCTTTCCAAGGACTGACGACTTACGAGGGATCCTCACCTGAAGCGGTATGTCAACTTTCTTCGCCGCACCATCAAGTCCGCCATCATTGAACACAAGAATCGACAATGGGCGTCGCAGCTAGCCTCCTTTACACCGGATGCTCACTCCTGGGACGCTGTGCGATTTTTCACCAAACGGAAGGCCTCCGTTCCTCCTCTGGACGTTCCTGCCGGCGTCGTTTATGCGCCTTTGGACAAGGCCAACGCGTTGGCCGACGTCTTTGAAGCGAACTTTCGCCCCATCGCTGACCCTATCGACCTACAGCATGTTCACCTCGTGGAAGAGACCATGGCCACGTACCTGGCGGAAGACGTTGGCGAAGAGGACGATCTGCTCGTTCCCATTACTCCGGCGGAAGTCAAGTCCACCGTTGCAGCTATATCTTCCACCAAAGCGCCGGGTGCTGATGACATCCCTGTGAGGGTCCTGAAGGAATTGCCGCCCATCGCTCTCGTGATGCCACCATTTTCAACAGTATCATCAGGACGTGCACTTACCCAGCAGCTTGGCGGCGTGCGATTGTTGTGGCTGTTCCTAAACCGGGTAAACCCCGCCAGGATGTCTGGCGTGAAGTCAGTCGCTTGACGGCGCGTTTCGGCGCGGGCCCGCCCGTTGCCGGCGCGCCGTAAGGCACGGAAGCTCGCACTGGGGCGTATCGCTTTCCAGTCGGGTGTGCCGCGGCAGTCCTCACAGCGGAAGTGACGTGTCTCCTACAGCCTCTCCTTCCCAAGTGGCTCTTTCCGCCTTCCCGTGGTGCCAGATGTTAAGCTTGGCATTTTGCCTTGCGACAAAAGGGAGAGCTGCGACCCAACCCGATGCGAAAGCGAAGGGTGCGTGGCACAGGGGGAGCTATGTCAAGGGACCGAACACCAGTCCCTCTCTGTTCGCAGGGTACAGACCATCAGGTGCTCTGCATGCCGGAGACCTCGTTCGTCGGCGTGGGATCGCGGCGCGACTCGGCAAGGGTGCTTCGCCGCGCCCCTGGGTAACCGGGGCGTGTTCTGCCAAACCCAGGAGGTGGTGACATCGCCTGGGCTAGGTTAGATGGGTCCAGGCCGCTGAACGACTGGGTGACTGACCCACCACCTGAGTAGGAGTGGGTCCTTGGCCGAGAGGTGGAAGCCCGGGCTAGTAAGCGGCGAAGGACGAGAGGTGCATCCGCCTCTCCGGAGTGCGGGGTGCAGTTGCCAGGAAGCGTCGGGTGAAATCGACGATGACGGAGCCACCGAAGGGGACCAGTGCGCTGGCAACGGCGCGCTGAACCCTGCAGTTCGAGGAGTGCCCTTGGCCTTGGGGCGAGGCCGGTGGGCGAGCTGCAACAGTCCCCCCCCCCCCCCCCCATGCCAGAGGAGCCGGTCCGGGGTAAGAGACGGGCTCCCAACCTTTTTTCACTCGTCAATCAACATGGCCGAACAAGAGATGAGTGATTCGAGTGCGATTTCGAGGGCGAGTATGTCTACTGTCCCTACCTCGCAGGAGGAAGTGGGACATGATGATGAGAATGTTTATGAGAGACACTGTCGCATCAGTCAAATATTAGACTCCAGCATCAAGAACGGTAAAATAAGCCAGGCTGCGGTCCTGGCAATAAAGAACGAGCTCGCTGCCTGGGCTATTGCAAACGCGAAGCTTGAGGGGCGTCTCGAAGAGCTGGAGAAGGAGATTGCTAGATTACGACAACAGCCTGTCAAGACATGGGCCGGAGTGGTGGCGCAAGCCGCCACAAAAGCCCAAACAACCAAGGAAACAATTGCGAAGATCTGAAAGAAACCAGACACGGCAGTCTTTTTAAGACCCCTGCCTGGTCAGACCATCAAAAAGGTACAGGAGATCTTCACAACAACAATCGACCCAGCAAGAGACAAAATAAAAATCAACAAAGTAAAGGCCACAAAAAATGTAGTTGTTGTAGATCTTGCCACCGAGGAAGACAAAAATATTAAATATTTCTAAACTTAATAAGGCTATTAAATGTGAACCACCAAAGAAAAGAAATCCTCTGGTGATACTGTACGATGTACCTGTGGCCCTAACCAAAAGCGACATCTATGAAACCATGTATAATCAAAACTTTGATGATACCGAATGGGAAACATTCAAAAACGAATTCAAGCTGCGTTTTAAAACGGGACCTCGGGAACGGGATGTTGTCCATCACGTCGCCGAGGTCTCCGGCAAGATGTGGCGCAAACTTACCGCTATGGGGAGAATTTATATAGGGTTTCACGCAATTAATGTTAGAGACAACCTAGTAGTCCCCCGATGCCACAACTGTGGCGATTTGGACCATGTCCACAAACACTGTGAAAGGAAGCCGGCCTGCTCCAGGTGTGGGGCTGAGGACCACACAAGAAAAAACTGTAATAAAAACGCAACCTGTATTCCATGTACGAAAAGGGGAGGGAAACCCTGCAACACCACTGGAATGAACTGCCCAACGTACAGGATGCTAGAACAGAGATTAATTTCTCGAATTGACTATGGCTGAGGCCATACTTGAACTCAGGAAGCCAAAAAGGAAATCTCCAAGCAAGAGGCCGAGGGACGCTCTGAGGGCAAACAAATTCAAGGAATTTATACAAAAAATCACACAACCACGATCTCTGGTGATAATAATGAAAGACGTTTGCATACAAACTGATCCATGTGAAGAAGACGTTCCCTCTCCTCATTGCTGGGGACCTGGGTCGAACCAAGAGCATTCTCGACCACACAGGTATCCTGTACTTGGGAGTTCACAAATTCATAGCAAAGAAGTAGCAACCACCGAACATGTCCAGTATAATGAAGTGAGCAGCTCAAATCCATCCTCTGACTCACCATCCCAGGGTGTAATGGGAATTGATCCCCAACGAATATACCCCAACCTGGAGCATGCATTGCAGCTATCAAGATTAGAGGAGCCGGCAATCCTCACTACTGCATTGAGACATGTGGTACGTGTCGGCCACGAGTATGGTAGAGATGTCACCTTTCCAGTAATGGAGGCTGTGGATAGAATCCAGCTCAAGACAATGAATCTCCCCACCGACTTCAGAGCCCTGCGAGATCTGGTCAAAAAGGTCTTCGATAGAAGAAATGAGAAATTTGACATGAATGAATTATATTATCAAGCAGTGATAACTAATGGCAGAGTAGCCCACGACTGGTCCAAAAACTGGCCAGAATCACATATTCACACCTACTTCTCACGTGAGTCAACTAAACGTGGGTCAGATAAACACTCACAATAGTAAACTAGTCTTGCAGGAACTCCGGAAGGTGGTGGAAGAGAAGAGTCTAGATGTACTCTGTCTACAGGAACCGTACTCCCAAGCGGGGTGGATCCCATTCATGGCTGCCAATTGGCAAGTCATACACTCTGGTCTAGAGCCAAAAGCTGCAGTAGTAATTACCAACAGATCATTTAGAGCCACAGTCCTTGCGCAGTTTTCTGGCGAACATTGCAATGTCGTGGAACTTCAAACACCTACAGGGGTGATATACATCTCCAACATATACTTCCAATATGGAAGAGAAATAGACGAATTCTTGGAGACACTCACGCAAGTTGCCACGGCATTGCGGGGACGCAGGATGCTCGTGACGGCGGATATAAATGCCCCCCTATGGTTCAGTGGCACGCACGACGATCGGGGGCTAAAGGCTGAGGAGACTATCATGGCATTGCAACTGGTGGTTGCCAACCAACAAGGGAACCCCCCCACCTATATTGGCGGCGGGGGAGAAGGCACAAACATTGACGTTACGTTAGTAACACCAAACCTGGCCACAAAAGTCGACAACTGGAAAGTGTGGGAGAGAGCAACCACCAGTGATCATAATTTAATTACATTCACTATTGGGGAAAGGGAGTGCCACTGGGACATGGGGTGGGAGCTGCAGCTCAACTACAACAAGACCAACTGGGACCGTCTCGTGGAAGAACGCAACATCCCGACATTGCTGGAGGGTGACGAAAACGTGGATGAATACGCCGAAGAACTGGTACAGGCGATCACCAGGGCGGTGCGAGCCGCTGTACCAACCAGGAGGAGAGCCGTTGCGGCCACCCCCACACCATGGTCGGTCGAATTAGGACAGATGCGCCAGGCTGTGAGGAGGGCAAGGAGGTACTACCAGCGGAGTGTCGTCTGGAGAGAAAAACAAAGATGGCTGCAGATCTATAGAGAAAGTAAGGAGCAATTTCAACAGGAGCTAAGGGCAGGAGCTGGGAAAATTACGTAAAAAGCCAATTGGCTACAGACCCATGGGGAGTCCCGTACAAACTGGTACGAGAAAAGATAAGATCACCTATGGTGCTATCCACCGTCAGGGACGGGGACCGGATGACGGGCACGTGGCAGGAAACTGCTGAGGCCCTCCTTTGGGTCCTGTTACCTGACGATGTGGAGGAAAACGAGACAGATGAACAAAAAAGAATAAGGAGAGAAGACCAAAGGGACTACAACAATAACATTAGAACTTACCCCTTCTCTGAGGAGGAGGTTGCTGCCCAGATCAAGGCCCTCAAAAGAGGAAAAGCTCCTGGCCCAGACGGCATTACTGCGGAAGTGGTGCAATTCCTTGCCCCCCAGCTCGTAGCTGCTCTCACTAAGTTATACAACGAGTGTCTGAAACTCGGGAAATTCCCAGAAATATGGAAAAAAGCTAATGTAATCATCATTAAAAAGAGTCCAGACAAAGATCCCACAGAAATTAAGTCTTACAGACCCATCTGCTTGTTACACATACTGGGCAAACTTTTTGAGAGGCTACTGGCGAACAGACTGACAGCACACCGCATGCTGTGCGGGATGAGTGACAGACAATTCGGTTTTCGGTCTGGGCGTTCTGCGTCTGACGCAATCGTCCTGGCTGCCGAGGTCTGTGGCTCCACCCCGCACAAGTATGTCGTCGGCATCATGGTGGACATCAGTGGAGCCTTCGACAACCTGTGGTGGCCCTCACTCTTTTCCTGCTTGCGGGAGAAGAACTGCCCAGGGCTACTGTTCGGCTAACTGAGGAGCTATTGTGTAGACAGGGAGGTCTGGCTATCGGCCCCTAGCGGCATAGTCAGGAAGACTGTTACCAAAGGATGTCCTCAAGGCTCTGTCCTAGGACCTCTCTTTTGGGACATCAATATGGAGCCACTACTTGAAGATCTAAAGAACTGTGACGATGTGCTAGAGGTCATAGCATACGCTGACGACCTCCTCCTGCTGGTCGGCGGCCGAAGCCGCGAGGACTTAGAGCCGAAAGTGGAAAGAGCCTTAACTGTACTTACATCGTGGTGTCACAAAAGCAAAATGACGATTGCGCCCAATAAATTCACATACCTACTCCTCAAAGGCCAATTGGTCAGAAATCCCACTGTAAGAATTAATGGCACGCCAGTTCTTCGGCGCCGCGAGGCCCGATACTTGGGTGTAATCATCGATGAGAGGTGGAACTTTGCATCACACATTGATACCGTATCTCAGAAATCCTTGGTTCTATTAAACAATCTCATCGGAATTGGTCATAAGCGGTTTCACCTTCCACCTAACTTAATTAAGTTATACCACAATAGCATCCTGACCTCAATAGTAGGATACGGATCAGGAGTCTGGGCACACAGACTCACGAGGGTCATGCCTGCCATGGCCGTAAGAAGAGTGCAGCGGAACATGCTTTTACGTTCAGCAGGGGCCTACAGGACAACACCTGGGGGAGCGCTGTTAGTGCTAATGGGAATCTGTCCATTGGACATAAAAATTCGGGAGCAGGCTGCCTGGTACTGGGCGAAAAAGGAGAACAGGGAAAAAATCAGTGAGATACTTGGGGTTCATGCTGGGGACAAGTACGCCATCAAAAAGAGAGGGATAGAACTGTGGCAAGAACAATGGAACAATGAGGATACGGGACGCAGAACCTATGAGCTGCTACCGGATATAGAAGAAAGAATAAAACTTACATTTTTCACTCCTACGAGAGGAATGCTGCACTTTCTTACTGGACATGGACCATATCCAACATATCTATGCAGGTTTGGGAAGCAGGCTACACCAGCGTGTGACTGTGGTGCAGTGCAAGGCACCCCAGAACATGTGGTGTGCCACCTCTTCGATGATGTAGCCCATGATTTAAGACAACAGCTACCAAACAATGACACGTACCACTTATTAAGGCACGACAACACCTTTAACACTCTAAATAAACTCACAGATGAGATATCAAAAAAGGTACTTAAAAACCTTTTAAGGGACAATCAACATTAAAGGCAAAAAACTTTCACCGACTTAGACTTCGTGCACCCTTCCTGTACCGCCGGGTAGGGACTGGCCAGCCGCTTCACGGCTGGAATCCGCCTTGCTCTGGACTAGGAGGGAGGGGGGTACATAAACACCAGACTAAAACGCACACCGATTATGACTTAAGTAATTAGAGTAGATGTAGACGATAGGATAACACCTTAGAATAGACTGCAGCGATACCAAGTTAAGGGCCAGCCCAGTGCCAGGGGCATGCCGACTGGGATCAGCTCAGTGGGCCTGGCCAACAACTAGTAGGTTTATAGTAGCACTGGCACACTTGTAACGCTGCAGGTAGCATGTAGTTTCCTCGTAGATTAAGTAGCTTAGAGCCTCATAGCGGTAAGATTAGAGTAGATAATAGTAATAATAAAAGTACCTGTAGTCTAGAATAGAAAGCTGCATTTTCTTCTGTATCATTATTAGGACCCACTAATGTAGTCAGGTAGTGGGTTATTATGTATAATGTAATGGATTGAATAAAGATTAAAAAAAAAAAACCACCAGGATCCTCGCAACTACCGGCCTGTCAGTCTGCTGCCACACCTCAGCAAGGTCTTCGAGAGGCTCCTGCTGCACCGCTTACGGGACTTCCTGGACCACCGACGTATTCTTCCACCTGAGCAGTTTGGCTTTCGGAAGGGGCATTCCACCTGCCTCCAGTTGATCCGTGTGGTGGAGGAAATCACCCTCGCCTTCAACAACAGGGAATTCTGCGGCGCCATCTTCTTAGATGTCTCGAAGGCGTTTGATAGTGTGTGGCATTGCGGGCTGTTGTACAAGCTCAAGGATATGGGCTTCCCGAAGAAGATCGTTCATCTCCTCGCCTCGTACTTGCGGGGACGCCGCTTTCAGGTGCGGATCGGCGACGCCCTGTCCTCGACCAGGCTGATCACGGCAGCCGTTCCGCAGAGCTCAGTCCTGGGCCCCACGCTCTATTCTATCTACACGTCCGACCTCCCTCGGTCTCCACGCGTTGAGAGGGCCTTCTATGCTGATGACACCCTTCTCTACACCCGTAGCCGATGGCCAGCAGCTCTCCACCGTCGGTTGCAGGATGCTTGCTCTGACCTCGAGACGTGGGCGACGCGATGGTGTGTCTCCTTTAATGCCCTCAAGAGCCAGGCCGTCATCTTCACTAGGAGACACTCGCCGCCAGTCACACCGATCCGCCTGTTTGGTGTGGACATTGCGTGGAGCGACGCCGCCACCTACCTGGGTGTCATCACGGACCGTCAACTGACGTGGCAACAGCAAGCAGCGGCTGTCCGCCTTAAAGTGCATCAACGTCTGGGGGCCTTATACCCCCTCCTCAACGAACGCTCTGCGCTCTCCGTGAGGAACGGGCTTCTGGTCTACCGCCTCTTTATCCGCCCAGTGATAGATTATGCAAGCGCCGTCTGGGGAAACGCAGCCAATAAGCACATTCATCGCCTTCAGCAGCTCCAGAACAAGGCTCTCCGCCGTATTTTTCATGTTCCTGCCACGTTTCCGTCTCACTATCTCCACGAGGCGGCCCAAGAGGACTACGTCATCGCCCGCTTCCAACGCCAAGCAAGACATCTGTATCATTCCTCTGCGGACTCTGCGAACCCTCTCATCCGGAGCCTTGGTGCTCCATCTCACGACAGAGACCGCTACAAGCGGCCCAGCACGCTACTTACTCGCTAACTTGCTAAGTATCGCTCTCTTCTTGTGATTCTACTTTCTCCACCGCCTACACGATGACATATCAATAAACGTAAGCACCTTCTTTCCTTCTTGTAATCTGATGTTAGTAGTAAATGCCTCCTTGGTAAAAACTACCTTTCCTAAGTAGACGACACTCTGAAGATGCGGACCGGCTGCTCCGTATTCCTTCCGCTGCGGTTCTAGGTGTTCCCTCTGCGGTCCGCGCCCACCAAACCCGCTCCTGGGGGTTTCATCTATGGTCTGGGGTACCAAGCGTTCCCCCTGCGGTCCGCGCCCGCTCACCACGACCTGTTTGAGCGTTGCCGCTCCGTTTTTCGTCCGCTGCGGCTCTGGATGTTCCCTCTGCGGTCCGCGCCCACCAGTCCCACTTCTGGGTGTTCCATCTTCGGTCTGGTGCGCCTGGCAGTCCGTCAGGGGCTCGTTTTCCATCTCCATGTCACTGGCTCTTCTATTTGTGTAGTGTTGCAGCTGGCCCCGTTGCTCCTTTAACAATTCCAGAGCCGGATCCCAGGCTCTGCTTAGCTGGTACCCTGTGTCACGGTTCATAAGATAGTCAGCCATTTTAATTTCTATCGATTATAACACTGTCCCAAAATCTGGGTGTTTGTGCTAGAATCTTGGTATCCTCATACTTCATGCCATGATCTAGTTCTAGACAGTGTTCAGCAATGGCTGACTTAGTTACCTGTTTCAATCTAGTGTGCCTCTGATGTTCTTTGCACCTGATCTCCACAGTTCTTCTCGTCTGGCCAATGTAGGACATGCCACATTGACAAGCTATATTGTAAATCCCTGGTTTTCGTAACCCCAGGTCGTCTTTGACACTCCCCAGCAGTCCCTCGATCTTATTGGATGGACAGAAAACACACTTGATATTGTGTTAACGGAGGATCCTACTGATTCTGGCAGAAATAGAGCCAGTATAGGGCAGATATGCCACCTTCTTTGTTTCATCTTGGTCTTCTTCAGGAACCTGTGGTATAGTGGCTGGTTGGAGTGCCCTCTCAATTTGTCTGTCCGTGTATCCATTCTTGGAGAAAACTGTTTTGAGACGTTCTATCTCTAGAGGTAGTTTCTCTTGGTCTGACAGGGCACGTGCTCTGTGGACCAAAGTCTTCAGAACCCCATTCTTCTGTGCAGGGTGGTGACAGCTGCTGGCCTGCAGACATAAATCAGTGTGTGTTGGTTTTCTGTACACACTGTGGCCAATTGATCCATCTGCTTTCCTCTGGACTAGTACATCCAGAAATGGCAGCTGGCCATTCTTCTCCAGTTCCATGGTGAACTCGATATTAGGGTGGCATGAGTTAAGATGTTCAAGAAACTCATTGAGCCTGTCCATCCCATGTGGCCAGATCACGAAGGTGTCATCCACATACCTAAAGAAGCATGTGGGTTTAAATGTGGCTGTCTCCAATGCCCTCTCCTCAAAACTCTCCATAAACATGTTGGCAAACACAGGGGACAGTGGGCTGCCCATAGCTACACCTTCGGTTTGCTCGTAATATTGGTTTCTGTAAAGGAAATACGTGGATGTCTGTAGTCTGTTGGCAAACGCTGTGTTGACTAGGTATTTTTCACCAGTTGTTCTTTTTCGTTGTCTCCCGAAGATACTCTTATCAAACGGGAAGATTTCATCATTTTTGGTGATTTCTTCCGATTGTGTGGGCTCATCGCTTTTTAAGACTTCGTCCTCATTATCAAGTTTTGTGTAAAGTAGCTGTTTCCAAAGATTTCTTTGAATGTTTCTTTTATCATCGATATGTTTACGATAAAATACAATCAACTCATTTTTTTCTTAGTCTACTGTATCCCGTAAGTCCTCCGTCCTTATACTTGACACGAAGTTCAGTTACGGTGAATTGCTCCAGTTGCTCAGTCATTTGTGAGGAGAAAATTTAAAGAAAAAAATGATAGCATATTCGAGACGTCTGGCATACACCAGCAGATGAAGGGAAATCAAGAAGGAAGTGTTCTCTTCCGTCAGCTCACACAAGGCCGTCACTCGTGCTTATCAAAACCACGTCCTGCTGTCTCGTCCTTGCAACACACACGAGAAAGCAGTTCTTTAAAGCTACAGATGTTTCTGTCAGGACATACGAAGTTTTTCACATGGGAGCATGCATACACTTAGACAGAAATTACTTCTTTTTAACGAAAATTTGTGTGTACACACTCGCATTTACGTGTTGTCTACACTTCATCTCGTCCTTAAAAGACACAAAATGAGAAGAAAATCACATGTTTGCACCAAGTAAACTGGCGAAAAAGGTTCAGTTTTGAATGAAGTTTTTACAGATGTGATATACTTTATATACGGCATTGAAGTACTTTTTCTTTGTCAAACTATACTCAAATACGCCGGCACGGTAGCTGAGCATGCTCGGTGAGAGGGCTGGTTGCCCTCTGTAATAAAAACAGAGTAAAGGAATCAACGACCAACTTGAACGAATATCATGTGACCTCAGCCCAGACCGAACTGAATTAACAATACAAAACAAAATGAAAAAAAAAATAGAAAAAAATACGGTGACTGAAGGGAATAGCGGTGATGAAGTCTTATATAACATTATGTGTGGGGAGAGCATGCCTTTTAATGACACGATCTTCATTTTCACCTGTGTACTGAATAACGACTTGAATGAATGAAGCACTTCAGTTAATACTGAAGCTAGTCTTCGTGAGGAGCCACGTACACAGAGTTGGAGGCGTGAAATTCGGAGACGAGTGGATTTTGCACTTTTTATAAATTTTTTCAAGAAAAACAATAAAAATTCTTTATTTTTTCTTTGTGAACCGTCGTAAACGGGATGTTATCTTTACCTTGAAAATGCTTATTTTGGTAGAAATTGCTTGGGTGTTGCGCTAGTTTTTTCAGTGATTTGACTGAAATTGTGAGTTTGGCGAAAACTGCTCTCATAGCCCCAGTACTATTGCAGTGTTGCTGGTTCCAAAAAGGCGTTTTAGGCACACGGATGCACGTTCTTGGCACCTGAAGAAAACGTATACCCTACCAATTTTGTCTCTTGCTTGCTTATGTAGAATTTGTCGTTTACCACCACCATTAGCGATGACAACTTCCTGCCGGAGACAGCTGCTGGCGCTCGTCAGACCTGCACTGTCACGTTTTGTGATGTACGCACCATGGCCTGTCTCTCTCGTAGGCCTCGGTCCTGGACACGTACATCAGTCTCCGACAACCAATGACACTTTCTGAGCGCCCCGCTACTGCGACATTTAACGTGATAGTAGCGGGGAGAGAGTAACTATTTCGGACGAGTTTAACAATCCTTAACTGCATATTTAAATGCATACAAGTTCTCGGTAGCATACGACAAAATTAAGACCTTTAGTGGTTACGTTTTCAATTAAATACTGATTTCCTGTGGTCGTGGATGGAACAGAGCGTTCGCGAAGTGTGGCGGACAAGACGAATAGTATATGATGTCGCAAACAGGGCAGGTATATCTAGCAGAATAAGCCCAAACTCGACCGCCATTGTAAGTGGCTTCAACTGTAACACTTACCCTAATATAATGACACATATTAATTATATTTATATGACAACAAACGTTTAAAAGTAGCTTGCGATCTCTTATTTAAGTAATTATTTACAAAAGCAGATTTCCAAACGATCTGATGCGCTCAGTGCTGCCAACCAAAAGTATTACCCACTGCTTCGCTCGCGTCTCAGTAGTTTTGTTATGATGAGTGATGATGAGTAAGTAAGCTAGTAATTTTACGAGATGTTTGTGTATATAGTGGTATAAAAACGTGTCTACATAAATGCATGCCATGCCGTTATGTAGATACATAATGAAAGTGCTTCTATTATTTTGGTTTATGTCGGATCTGAAAGCATGCATTATATGTTTTATTATATTAAAAAACTTCCTCGATTCGTTACATTCATGAAGAATTCGAATTTTTGGGGTTTCTGTGGCTGACCTAGTACTCGATGTGAGATTTTGCCATCAGAGCATCACATACCAACCCTTTCTCTCTTCCTATTTAATGCGTTATGGTGCCTACATGTTTGATCCATCCCCTATGACGACTAGTTTTTGATTACCATAGTCAGTTAACAGATCATAATCAAATGCAGCTTCTCTGTTCGTTGTAAAGCCTTCAATAAAGATGGCGTCGTTGGGAGACTTCAACCGTCTTGAAAGCTGTAAGCGACGTGTGACGATCGGCGTCTAAAAATTCAACGGGCTAGTAACCCTTCTAATGTCTCTGTAGCTCTTAAGGCCACCTGATGGTCTGCTTCCAAGTTCTGGTGGACATGAGATTGTTCTGAGGTTTGTTGGATTCGAGTAACTTTCAAAGCTTGAACTCTCTTACAATTATGCGCAAAATCAGACTTACATTAGCGAGGCTTATAGTAACACCGGTATTAAACGTGGTTCTCGGGCTTACCCTTCGATTTTATTGTTGTATTTGCTGCAAAAGTCTACAGCTATGCCAGCTGGTGTAAGAACTCAATGTCTTAAACCACGCACACAATAACAATGGATTTGCGCTGTTACTGAATAATATACAGACACTAACAACGGAGACTCCCCATCGCACCCCCTCTCAGATTTCGTGGTAAAACGGCTAAGTGGAGAACCCGTCAAAAACTGAACACATATGACGTATGAAAAGAGCAAGAAGATGTACTGAACTTTGAAAAAAGAAGCTAAGTAGAAACAGTAAACAGTCCGAGCTCAAGATGTGCAACATTTTGTAAATTGCAAGACTCACGGCGGCATGGCTGTGTGGACACAGTGTTGGAATGCAAGGTGACAGATCCGTGCTCAAATCTTCCTCGTACACAATTTTTTTTTACAAAATTATATACTTTCCGACCGGTCACTGACGAGTCTGTTCTCCTTCTTTAGTCTTGGCAATTGTCATTCAATACATTGAATACAGAATATGACTCATGTGGTGAGAATATATTACCGTCGCAAGTAAATGTGTTGAGTAGAGGGAGCAGGCGACATGTCTCATAGACCTCTCACAGAACTGAAGATAGCAAATAAACAGGCGTGAACTATGCTAGAACAAAAGAATTCAAGGGTTAAAAGTTCCAAAACCCAACACAAGAGTCTTCGCATGTGGTGCTTGTGACACAGACACAAATTCGAATATAGCGAACAGACACGGCAGTGACCGGACGGACAGTTGATAATTTGGTAAAAAAGGGGTGGGAGTAGGAAGGAGACTTGAACACGCATCTCCCCCTTTGTAGTCCAGTACCGCGACCATATAACCACGACGTCATTGCTGCTCAAATTCGCTCGATGTTGCACATCTTGAGTTTCAACCGTTGACTGTTTCTAATTTTCTTCTTTTTTCACAGTTCAGTACACCTTCTTCCTGTTTTCATGCTTGATCTGTGTTCAGTTTTTGACTGGCTGTCCACTGAGTCACATTACCACGTAATCTGACGGAGGTGCGATGGCGATTTTCCCTTGGAAGAGCCCACCGATCATCGCTGCAGCTTCGTCTGCATGCACTCACGCATACCATATTTAAAAAGTTAGTAATATCCAAAGAGATACAACTTTCTAAAGTAAGCTATAGTCGTCCTCGGGGTTCAAGCTATCTCCATACCAAATACTATCGGAATCGATTCAGCGCTAGAGTCGTGAAAACATAACAGTTACTTCTGTAATAAATAATACTGGTATTAGTATGGATGTATGGATTAAACACACTGAGAACTGAATAAGCAATGTCTATTGATTACACGTTGAATCATATTACGTAGCACAAATGGCTCTGAGCACTATGGGACGTAACTTCTAAGGTCATCAGTCCCCTAGAACTTAGAACTACTTAAACCTAACTAACCTAAGGACATCACACACATCCATGTCCGAGGCACCATTCGAACCTGCGACCGTAAGGGTTGCGCGGTTCCAGACCGTAGCGTATAGAACCGCTCAGACACTCCGGCCGGCCTTACGTAGCACACATCAACCAACAACAGCATTTCCACAAATGTTATCAAATTCAAATGTGAAAGAGTAAATAGCTTTTTCAAAGAGCTTATTTGCGCAATTTTCATCAAATCAAAAAATATCTTGCACTGTACATTTTGTTAAGTATCCTGTCTTCGTCATCTGGGTTCAAGCTATCTCACGGCAAATTTTATTGGTAATGGTTCAGCCGTTTAGTCGTGAAACGTAACACGGTTAGTTTCATTAGTATGGACGTATGGACTGGCATAAATTAAACACGTTAAGGATTGTATAAGCATTGTATTCTAGCTGTTACCCACGGCTGCACTCGTGTATCTGTAAAATGAAATGAAACGTGCGTATGGATTTATTGGTCGGGAAACCCCGGTTGGGATGTTCGGATGTTTGGTACAAATTTTTTTATTTGACGCTACTTCGATGACATGCACGTTGGTGATGGTAAAATGATTATGAGGACAATGCACACACCCAGACACGAACGAAAAAAAAAATCCCACTCTCATGGAAATTGAACCCGAGAAACCATGATGGGCTAACAACAACGCTAACCGCATGACCCTGAGCCGTTCACGCGAATCTCAACCCAACAAATAAAATATAAGCGACACATGCAGCTCAAGGCTAAAATGTCACGGGTTTATGACTGATATTAGTTTGGAAGCATGGATTAAAGGCGTAGAGGAGTGTATAAACATTATTTTCATTACGATATTATTACATCGAACGTAATTGTCAACCAATAAACGTAATTTCACAAATGTGATAAAGTTCGAATGTGAAAGAGTAAATAACTTTTCCAAAGGGTAATTGTTGCACCATATTTCACGTTATATTTTTCAAATCAATAAATATATTGTACTAGACACTTTCTAAAGTAGGCTATTTTCTTTCTCACTGTTCAAGCTAACTCCAAACCAAATTTTATCAAAAGGAGCAGTACTTCAGTCGTGAAAGCGTAACAGACAGAGTTACTTTCGCATTTATAATGTTAGTATGGATTGTAGTATCACAGATGACAATCACTTGCAAGAACCAATTTATTGTTCAACTATAAGTGTATCATTCACTTTAATTTGTTGCCTACTGCAGTCACATGACTTCGTGTGAAATATGGACTTTTTGTTTTAAAATTGTTGGCTTAAACTCCAGTAAACGTTGTTACATGACTGACTTGCTAATTTTCTATTTGTCCTGTTTGCTAGGTAAGGCCATGACTACTGATCTAAAATTGCGGAGACAACGAAATTTTTAAAAAAACACTGTTTCAAATATTTGACCCTCGATTTTCTTCTATTATCTATTTTCAGCCTGCAACATATATAAAGCGGTGAAAAACGAAGAACGAGAAGTTAACGGCGAATAAAGTTTCCCCAAGTTCTTCTGCATCCCGCTCGCAGGACTAGTTCTTGTGACGAGTTAATGACAAAAAGAAGACAAAGGAGTTTAAAGGACAAAGTTACGCCGAATGAGAGCACTGAAAGGCTCTCAGCTTTTTTCACTTGCCTGACCTATTTTATTCCCGGAACATCGTGGTGGAGTGCATAACCCTCGGCAAAACGGAACTTCGGTTGACCCATGTCAAGTGTCACTTTCCCGCTAGACTGAATGGTGTCATTAGGGTGATAACTGAGTTTTTACCAAGTGTCACACTACATTTGTTTTTTACAGGTTGGATCAACGATCGAGTGTTACGGAAATACTCCGAGAACTCTAATCTGACTCTCTGGAGAAAAAAACGTTCTTTCAGCGAAACACTGTTGAATAAGTCTAGAGAAACGGCGTTAGCGACAGGCTGCAGAAACATTCTACTGCCACCAAATGGTTCAAATGGCTGTGTGCACTATGGGACTTAACATGTGAGGTCATCAGTCCCCTAGACTTAGAACTTCGTAAACCTAACTAACCTAAGGACATCACACATATCCATGCCCGAGGCAGGATTCGAATCTGCGACAGTAGCAGCGGCGTGGTTCCGGGCTGAAGTGTCTTGAACTGGTCGGCCACAGCGGCCGGCTACTGACACCAGTCCAACATACACCTCGCTTAAGGACTACAAGGACAAGATAAGTAAAATCACGTCTCATACGAGAGCATACAAACATCGTTTCTCCCTCGCTCCTTTTGCGAATGGAACAGGAAAGGGAGTGACTAGCTGTGGTGTACGGTATCCTCTGCCATATACCGTATGGTGATTTGCAGAGTATGTTTGTATCTGTAGGTGTAGATGATAATCACAACAGCGTTTGTACGTTTTCGAAAAGAAGTCAACACACTGCTATTCTGTCTCCAAGATAATGAATATAATTGGAAGAACGTCATCATCGAATCACCAAAAGGTGTTACAATTGATATTGTACACAGGCAACTAGTCTCAATCGAGAGACTATCTTCAGGTGATAGATTAACACTACGAGGGTCGCTTAGTAAATAAAGCCCCACATTTCCTTCTCAAAACAGATTTATTCTTTCGTATTGAAATTTGGTCATAATATCAATCAACATTTATTTTACATGTAATTCTCTACGTAGTCTCCTTCACATTCTGTGGCCATACGTCAGCGATGTGTAAGAGCATTTATTCCCTGTTGGCAAAAGCTCTTGTCCCGTGCTCGTAGCCGTGCTTTCAGTGCCTGTATTTCGCTCTGATCATGTTGAAAGAGTGTCGCGGGTAGAGGACCCTGAAATCGCACAAACACGCGGAAGTCTTTCGCCGCCACATCTGGCCTACAGAGTGGATTAGGAAATGTTGGTCATCCCAGTCTCACGATGTGTTCCCACCTTCTGAGACCTGTGTGTGTCCGTGCATTGTCATGTTGTAGCAATATTTGTTCTGGATTCTCGACAGATCGGGCACGGTTCTGAGTTATATTCGAAGTCTTCAAATATGTCTCTGGGTTAATGATCGGCACTTTTGGCAACACATCGACGAAAATGACACCATCGCAATGTCGAAAGATTGAAATCGTGATTTTGCTGGCAGACGGGGCTGCTCCAATTTCTTCTTTTCTGGTGCTTGCTGGTAATGTCGCTCCGGTGACCGCTTCTTTATTTCTGGCTGAAAGTGAAGCACTCAGGTTACGTTACATGGTAACGATACGTCACCGAAAGGCCTCCCGTTGGCCTCTAACTCCACCAACAGTTCAGATGAAGTGGCGCTTCTATGAATCTTGTACTCTGTTGCGTGCGTTCGTGGAACCGATCTTGAGCACACCTTTAAGCGTACAAGAGTCTGATTCACTGCACACACGCTTCCAATGATCACTTACTGCTGCAGAGCCATTTGTCGAATTGTGACGCGCTGGACTATATGAATAACTGCATCCGCGCGATTCAACATGTAGGGAGCAGTGACTGCTACAGGAATTCCGGAACGTGGCAGATAAACCAGATTAAGTTAAAAAATGGCTCAAATGGCTCTGAGCACTATGGGACTCAACATCTTAGGTCATAAGTCCCCTAGAACTTAGAACTACTTAAACCAAACTAACCTAAGGACATCACACACACCCATGCCCGAGGCAGGATTCGAACCTGCGACGGTAGCAGTCCCGCGGTTCCGGACTGCAGCGCCAGAACCGCTAGACCACCGCGGCCGGCCAGATTAAGTTAGCTTGTATATTAGGTACAATGTAGCATCATTAGGCTGGATTAATGTAAAAAATAAATCATTCATGTTGAAAACTGAGTCGAAGTATAGTTTAGATTATTGCTACAGATTCTTCTCGACAACAAAAGGAATACTTCGATAAAGTGACAACAGCGGTAGTAGTATTGAGTCGTTTCCCCCTGTTCGTCCACTAAAGTATGTTTACAGACCGTTTATAATTGTTAATAATTTGGTTCAACAACTCAGGTAATTCAGTCGATAACTGTTTTTAAGAGTGTGTAATGCATCTCGAGTGAACAATTGGGTATAAACACCGTTCAAAGTGCGATGTTTGGGACTCAGTGACGGACATCGGACGTATTCCCTTATAACGACCAAAGTGCGTGTTGTGTAAAAATGTGTTCCACGAGCTGCTTGCTAATACTTCTGCGATACATATCTGAATTAGTATTACAACTAATCTATTGGAATCTTTAATTTTTCCAATTGCTTTGAACACTGCTGTCTGCATGTGGAACGCGCAAAAACTTACGAAAATATTTTTAAATTTAGGCATTTCATTCTCGTGAATTTGTAAGTTCATTTTGGCCATAGCCAAATCGTATGTCACGATAATCGCTTGTAGTCCACTTTTAAGATATCTGTCGGGCCATTGGAAATGTTTCATTTATGACAGCATAAGACGTTGGAGAAGAATTTAATGGAGGCAAGTAGGAATTTTCGAGTTCCACCATAATCCGTTAAAAATCATACAGTTGATTCCCAATCAAAAGTGAAAACAATCAGTTCCCGACAGAGACATTATTCATAACAGATCATTGTCAATGGCTTTCTCTGTGGCTCCTTTGTATCGGTCAGTTACACAGTTAAAGAATCGACGGTAAGCATCTGCATTCTTGCTCTCGGTTTAAGTACTATGCTCGTACTCCTCGTGAAATTTTATCAAAGCGTCGTCTGTTTCGTGAAGAAAGTCTATATCCTTTTTCGTTGACGGCTGACGACGAATGTCGACACACAATAACCCAAGTTCCATACATCGGTATCTGTTTCAAACCCATAAACATGTCGAGTTTTGTGCCTAAGAACTACGATTTGTGGACAGCATTGGTTTTCTGTTATCATTTAAAGAAAACTGCTGCAGAATCGCATCGAACTGTTGTCGAAGCTTTCGGTGAACGTGCTCTTGGGAAAACACAGTGTTTCGAGTGTTTCAAAAAATTCAAAAGTGGTGATTTTGACGTGAGAAACAACGAACTGCATGCCTTATTGGATGAAGATGATACTCAGCAGGAACTCGCGGAACAATTGAATGTGACGCAGAAAGCCGTTTCTCTTCGGTTGAAAGCTGTGGGGAAGATGCAGAAAGTGAGAAAATGGGCGCCGCATGAAATGAATGAAAGACAGGAAGCAAATCGAAAGACCATTTGCGAAATGCTGCTCTCCAGATACAAAAGAAAATAGTTTCTCTATCGAATAGTGGCGGGTGATGACAAATAGATATATTTTGAGAATCCTAAGCGTCATAAATAATGGAGGAATGCAGGAAAACCATCGACATTCACTGTCAAGACCAAATCGCTTTGGAAAGAAGACAATGCAATGTGTTTGGTGGGACCAGAGGGGTGTCGTCTACTATGAGCTGCTAAAATCTGGTGAAACCGTTAACACCGATCCACTGACTGGTTCGCTTCAAAAGATTTTGGCGTGGCATTCATAACCTGACGCAGAGGTGGGAGGAATGTGTAAATAGGAATGGAAATTATTTTGAATAAAATATTGTTCATCAGTTTCAAACAACAGGCTTGTAATTATTGCAACGAGATTCCGGTTTCATGCTTCTACACCTGGTAAAATGGAAGAGTTGAAGGAGTCGTAGCATCAGTTTCATCATGATCCTCGTTTTTTGCATGGAGAAATTGAGAAATTGATAGATTGTTCGAACTGTGGCGTGCATTGTATTTTTTCCTGAAGCATTATCAACGAATCGATCAAAATTAACAAACGTTATATAAGTGATGTGTTCATTTACAACATCGATAGCCGCTGATATTATTTTATTACCTTGGACTTCTGTATAGCTCACTTCCGTCTTCAGCTAAATTATATAGTCTGCCCGTATCTGCTGATCGTCGTGGTTACTTGACGAGAATTTGTTACAAATGTTATGACAAATCCGAGAATTAAATTTTTCGCAGGCTTACATCCATGGAGGTATAATTGGTGGAATTGTCGTGACGTCACAGAATTTAAGCAGGTGTCCGCCATGTTAGTTGCCCAAAATATTAGCTTTTAGGGCTAGTGTTTTGATGAAAAATGCTTTACAGATATATTAATCATTCTGATTGTAGTCTTAAGTTTAAAGAAATCACATTTCATTCATAAGTGGACTAGTTCAAGTGATATTTCCTTTTTATATACATGAATTTTGGTTGCACTGTTTACATCTACTATACTGATTTTATTTGTGCCGTTAACTTTAAATTTCCTATCAGTTTCAACTCTTTAAGCTCTGTTGGCAAACGCTGTGAGAAAGAAAGATTGCAAACTGATCAAATAGCAAAATCTGTTCTCGCCATTTTTGGGTGGAGGACATAGACCGAAAATCAATTTCGTCAATCCGTAATAAGAAAAATACTGGATTATGAAAGCAGCCTTTTCATATTACATGCTTTTCTTCTTGGTTGTTCGAAAACTATAACAAAAGGGAAGTCACATTAACGAGACGAAATGCGTCGTATTACAGGACCGAATGTGCGTTTGAGATCAGAGAAATGCTGAAAATGCCTTACTGACGATCTGTTACCTTGAAAGCACTGTAACATTTTCTATTTAAAACAACTGTTGTGTTCACACAACAGAAATTAAGAATAAGAAGCAATCCTAAATAGCAGTCTGCCAATATTTTGGAAAATAGAAAATGGTCGTGCCAGCTTCAAAGCAACGTACACTCAAAGTCTATAGTGCCATCTCCCCTTACTATACCTCTATACTTACATAAAACATTTTAAGGAACATAAGTAGTATCGCTGCCCAATGACGTCAATTTCATTGCATTCTCGTTAAAGCTGCCGTTAGGAGCTTCCAAGCCACCTATGGGACTGTGCGTAAATTCAAATAATTTCTCAGAAATCCTGCATTCTCCATAAATAATATTCTTTTCTTTGGGCCTTGTCCTGCCTCACGCGGAGTCGGCCGTGTTGTTACGGATTTGCAGTGTTAGTTGCAGAGGGTAGCTGGACATAAGTAGTGTAGCCCAGCTGTCTGCGTCTAGTGTAAGCTATGAAATAGTGTGAACGTTTTCAAATGTCTGTGAGTCGTGTAACTGAGGCGGAACGTGGGGACCATCCCGGTATTCACCTAGCGGGATGTGGAAAACTGTCTAAAAACCACAGCTAGGCTGGCCGGCATACCGGCCCTCATCGTTAATCCGCCAGGCGGATTCGATCCGGGGCCGGCGTGCCTACACGAGTCCAGAAAGCAGCGCATTAGCGCTCTCGGCTACCCTGTCGGGAGTTTCCAGAAAGGCTACCCTGTCGGGTGTCTCCATAAATAACATCAGCTGTTAAATGATTCGACTGTGATTTGCAGTCCATAGTTTTTATGCAGTTCCTAAAATCATCAAGTGGTTAATCATCAATTTCATGAACTTCTTTTGTTTACAAATATTTGGCGTTATTTGCCATTAGGTCGATGCCTATCTTATTAACAAGTTTCCTATACCGTGGTCCACAAGATGCTTCTATTGTCAGGTGGTCACCAGAACTTTTCAGAATTTTTTTTCCAAGTACTCGAGTCGGTACTTTTTTTATTTCTACTGAGTCTATTTTAACCTCTCCAAACACGTACCAATGCTTTGTAACTAGAGAACAACTGCGAAAACTACGTAGCATTATCATTTTCAATTGTTTCTCTGTTAATAAAATCCACAACGTTCTCACAAGGTAATTTATGTTGTTCTCTGTTTTCACATCAGCTTGACTGATTATGTTCCTTGGTATGTCTCTTCCCTATTTGCTTATATGCTGCAAAACAAATCTTGTGATACGTAATAGTTTAATTTCCGAATTACAAATAACTTAGAGTATTTGAAACTTAGCATAATCATTGTTATCTGAACTAATCGTTATGATTGACGAAACATAGGACGATACTTATTTTTTTCCCCACTTGTCTTTCGCTTGTGGCGAAAGAACAGACGTACGGTATTGTCATCGGGAGTTGATAACCGGGATGGAAGAGTTGCAGTGGACGAATCTGGAATTTGCGTCAACATTAACATGTTATATGTTGTTGACGGTGAGCTGGGTGCTAGCGAGCGTAGAGGGTCAGATAATGAGCCAGGCCTCTTGTCAGTAGAATTAGGCACAGTTGATGTTAATGACAGTGTCTTGAATAAATAACGTGTTGAACAAATTTAATTATAAATTTTAATTTCAAACATGATTTATTGAACAAGGTGTGTATACTAACATTATAATAAGTAAACGAAAAGTAAAAACAAAATTTCCTATTAACATGAAATCACTAAAAGCTAAATAATGAAAATTAAAAAATAAAACAAAAATTTGTAGTTAAAATTTTAATTAAGAGAAAGCAGTCAAACGAAGAATGATTACAAATATTTTAATTCCTCATTCAAATCTATAGAAAATAAATTAATTTTACCAGCATTTCGCACCTCTCCCTCATTATTTATTGCATCAGAATGTTCACTCGGTTCCAGACACCATTTAGGGTCCTGGGCTGTAGATCTACGTGGATTCGCATATAAATTTAATTTTATCAACTATATAGGTTAGTTAAATATAACATTTTTATAAATGAACACTGGCGGTACATTTACGAGATCATCAGATGAAGAATTTGATATTTATTCATTGAAATCACAAGAGAGTTCCCGTACATACAATTAATTACAACAATAAGCTTCGTATATTTAACAAGTTTACGATAAAACCCAAAGAAAATTCTTCAAACTTATGTTTTCATAATTTAGCAGAGGATTATACTTACTTCATAATTTACGGCAAATGTTAAATATTGTTCGTTATATTTTTGACTTAATGTCTTCACTTTTTGTAACATGCGGTGATTGTTGTTGTTGTGGTCTTCAGTCTGAGGACTGGTTTCATGCAACTCTCTATGCTACTTTACCCTATGCGAGCCTCTTCATCTCTGAATAACTGCTACAACCACCATCCTTCTGAATCTGCTTGCTGTATTCACCTCTTCGTCTTCCTCTACGATTTTTACTCCCCACACTTCCCTCCAATACTAGACTGGTGATCCCTTGATGTCTCAGAATGTATTCCATCAATGATCCCTTCTTCTAGCCAGGCTGCGCCACAAATCTTTTTCCTCCCGAGTTCTCTTCAGTATCTCCTCATTAGTTATGTGATCTACCCATCTAATCTTCAGTATTCTTCAGTAGCATTACATTTCAAATGCTTCTATTCTCTTCTCGTCTAAACCATTTATCTCTATTTTTCACTTCCATACGAGGCTACACTCCATACCAATACATTCAGAAAAGACTTCCTAACACTTAAGTCTATATTCGACATTAACAAATTTCTGTTCTTCAGAAACTCTTTCCTTCCCATTGCCTGTATACATTTTAATCCTCTCTACTTCGGCCATCATCAGTTATTTAACTGCCCTAAGATTAACACTCATCTCCTACTGTAAGCTACTTGTTTCCTAATCTAGTTCCCTCTGCACCACCTGATTTGTCTACACTCGGATACATTTGTTTTGCTTTTATGACGTTCATTTTACATCCGACTTTCAAGATTCTGCGCGTTCCGTTCAACTGCTCTTCCAGTCTCTTTGCTATCTAACAGAATTACGTGTCATCAACGTAAGTCAATATTTTTATTTCTTCTCCCTGAGCTGTAATTCCTTTTCCAAAAAATTTTTTTTACTTTACCGTTTGCTCATTGTGTAGCATGAGTAACACTGGGGATAAACTACAGCTCTGTCTCCCTCCCTTCTCAGACACAGCTTCCCTTTCATGCCCTTCGATCCTTATAACTACCGTCTGGTTTCTGTAGTTAATTTGATAGGTCGGTAACATTCACACCTATCAGTACCTGCTTTCTTTGTAATTGGAATAATAAATTATTCTTGTAATCTGAGAATATTTCCTCTGTTTCATACATCTTCCACACCAGATGGAATAGTTTTGTTCATGACTAATTTTCCCAAGGATATCAGTAGTTCTGAGAGAATGTTAAGGTCAAGGGGCCTTGTTTCTATGTCTTTCAGTGCTCTATCAATTTCTTCTCGCAGTATCATATCTCCTCTTTCATCTTCATCTACTTTTTGTTCTCTTTCTATGTCACTGCCCTCATTTCCCTTGTATAGTACCTCCACATATTTCTTTCGCCTGTCAGATTTCCCTTCCTTGCTTTGTACTGGTTTTCCATCTGAGTTCTTAATATTCCCACAGCTACATCTGTTTTCTCCAAAGGTCTCCTTAATTATTCCGTAGATGCGACCTATTATCCCCCCTAGCTATTTGATACACTCTTAAAGCTACCCATTCGTGTTCTAATGTATACCTTTCCTCTCTTTCAGTTAATCGTTGCTCCTTTTGAAATTACCAACACCTTCTGGTTCCTTCAGCTTATCCAGGTTCCTTCTCCTTAACTTTTGCAATTACTTCATTTTTAATTTACAATATTATCAATCTGAGACCTTCCAGTGTCTCCCGATCTCCTCTACGTGTACAACCTTCTTTCATGATTCTTAAACCAAGTTTCACCGATGATTTAATTATGCTGTGTGCAAAATCCTACTGAGTGGGTTCCTCTTTCATCACTTCCCCCCCCTCCCCCTATTCTCCTACTGTTTTTCTTCTCTTCCTTTTCGTAAGGTCAAATTCCAGTCCCCCATCTCACTTAAAGTTTCTTCTCCGTTAACTATTTGAATAACTTCCTTTTATCACATCACACAATGTTTCATCTCTCCATCATCTGCTGAGCTAGTTGGCATATAAAATTGTACTACTGTGGTGGGTGTTAGCTCCATGTCCATTTTGACTACGACACAGCGTTCACTACGCAGTTCGTAGTAACTTAACTGCATTACTATTTTTATTAATTATTAGACCTACTCCAGTATTACCTTATGGATCTCAACATCTGACAGTGCTGACTGGATACTGAAGACTACAGATAAGGCCTTTAACACAAACTGCGGCGTTCATCATGTTTGAGGCTGAGGGATTTTACACACAAAGATTAGTTTTATCTCTCCGTTATTTACTAATGTACGACTTTATATGCGTATTGAGTATTAGAAACTGTAGATATTAGTTCGCGAGGACTGGTTTCTTACAACTCACCACGCTAGTCTACACAATACCTCACTGTTTGCGTAACTACTGCACTGTTCTCCTACTTTATCAAATTTGAGACTATAACTTTTAACTCCCCCCTCCCCCTACAATGAACCATGGACCTTGCCGTCGGTGGGGAGGCTTGCGTGCCCCAGAGATACAGATAGCCGTATCGTAAATGCAACCACAACGGAGGGGTATCTGTTGAGAGGCCAGACAAACGTATGGCTCCTGAAGAGGGGCAGCAGCCTTTTCAGTAGTTGCGGGGGCAACAGTCTGGATGATTGTCTGATCTGGCCTTGTAACATTAACCAAAACAGCCTCGCTGAGCTGGTACTGCGAACGGCTGAAAGCAAGGGGGAACTACAGCCGTAATTTTTCCCGAGGGCATGCAGGATTACTGTATGGTTAAACGATGACGGCGTCCTCTTGAGTAAAATATTCCGGAGGTAAAATAGTCCCACATTCGAATCTCCAGGCGGGGACTACTGAGGAAGACGTCGTTATCAGGAGAAAGAAAACTGGCGTTCAACTGATCGGAGCGTGGAATGTCAGATCCCTTAATCAGGCAGGTAGGTTAGAAAATTAAAAAAGGGAAATTGATAGGTTAAAGTTAGATATAGTGGGAATTAGTGAAGTTTGGTGGCAGGAGGAACAAGACTTCTGATCAGGTGAATACAAGGTTATTAATACGAGATCAAATAGGGCTAACGCAAGAGTAAGTTTAATAATGAATAAAAAAGTAGGAGTGGGGTTAAGCTACTACGAACAGCATAGTGAACGCATTATTGTAGCCAAGATAGACACGAAGCCCACTTCTACCACAGTAGCATAAGTTTATCTGCCAACTAGCTCCACAGTTGATGAAGAAATTAAAGAAATGTATGAAGCTATAAAAGAAATTATTCAGATAGTTAAGGGAGACGAAAATTTAGAAGTCATGTGGGACTGGAACGCGATTGTAGGAAAAGAAAGAGAAGGGAAACTAGTAGGTGAGTACTGACTGGGGGTAAGGAGTGAAAGTGAAAGCCGCCTGATAGAATTTTGCACAGACCATAACTTAATCATAGCTAACACTTGGTTTAAGAATCATGAAAGAAGGTTATTTACATATAGGATGCCTGGAGATACTGGAGGGTTTCAGATAGATTATATAATGGTAAGGCAGAGATTTAGGAACCAGGTTTTAAATTGTAAGACATTTCTAGGGGCAGATGCGGACTCTGACCACAATTTATTGGTTATGATTATTGTCGATTAAAAAGGAAGAATCTGCAAAAAGGTGGGAATTTAAGGAGGTGGGACCTGGATAAACTAAAAGAACTAGAGGTTATAGAGAATTTCAGA
The DNA here is from genome assembly GCF_023898315.1 of Schistocerca nitens. Taxonomy (NCBI): domain Eukaryota; kingdom Metazoa; phylum Arthropoda; class Insecta; order Orthoptera; family Acrididae; genus Schistocerca; species Schistocerca nitens. The sequence continues at coordinate 600,116,209 of NC_064619.1, read as the reverse complement.
GAGAGTATAAGGGTACGATTGACAAGAACAGGGGAAAGAAATATACACTCCTGGAAATGGAAAAAAGAACACATTGACACCGGTGTGTCAGAACCACCATACTTGCTCCGGACACTGCGAGAGGGCTGTACAAGCAATGATCACACGCACGGCACAGCGGACACACCAGGAACCGCGGTGTTGGCCGTCGAATGGCGCTAGCTGCGCAGCATTTGTGCACCGCCGCCGTCAGTGTCAGCCAGTTTGCCGTGGCATACGGAGCTCCATCGCAGTCTTTAACACTGGTAGCATGCCGCGACAGCGTGGACGTGAACCGTATGTGCAGTTGACGGACTTTGAGCGAGGGCGTATAGTGGGCATGCGGGAGGCCGGGTGGACGTACCGCCGAATTGCTCAACACGTGGGGCGTGAGGTCTCCACAGTACATCGATGTTGTCGCCAGTGGTCGGCGGAAGGTGCACGTGCCCGTCGACCTGGGACCGGACCGCAGCGACGCACGGATGCACGCCAAGACCGTAGGATCCTACGCAGTGCCGTAGGGGACCGCACCGCCACTTCCCAGCAAATTAGGGACACTGTTGCTCCTGGGGTATCGGCGAGGACCATTCGCAACCGTCTCCATGAAGCTGGGCTACGGTCCAGCACACCGTTAGGCCGTCTTCCGCTCACGCCCCAACATCGTGCAGCCCGCCTCCAGTGGTGTCGCGACAGGCGTGAATGGAGGGACGAATGGAGACGTGTCGTCTTCAGCGATGAGAGTCGCTTCTGCCTTGGTGCCAATGATGGTCGTATGCGTGTTTGGCGCCGTGCAGGTGAGCGCCACAATCAGGACTGCATACGACCGAGGCACACAGGGCCAACACTCGGCATCATGGTGTGGGGAGCGATCTCCTACACTGGCCGTACACCACTGGTGATCGCCGAGCGGACACTGAATAGTGCACGGTACATCCAAACTGTCATCGAACCCATCGTTCTACCATTCCTAGACCGGCAAGGGAACTTGCTGTTCCAACAGGACAATGCATGTCCGCATGTATCCCGTGCCACCCAACGTGCTCTAGAAGGTGTAAGTCAACTACCCTGGCCAGCAAGATCTCCGGATCTGTCCCCCATTGAGCATGTTTGGGACTGGATGAAGCGTCGTCTCACGCGGTCTGCACGTCCAGCACGAACGCTGGTCCAACTGAGGCGCCAGGTGGAAATGGCATGGCAAGCCGTTCCACAGGACTACATCCAGCATCTCTACGATCGTCTCCATGGGAGAATAGCAGCCTGCATTGCTGCGAAAGGTGGATATACACTGTACTAGTGCCGACATTGTGCATGCTCTGTTGCCTGTGTCTATGTGCCTGTGGTTCTGTCAGTGTGATCATGTGATGTATCTGACCCCAGGAATGTGTCAATAAAGTTTCCCCTTCCTGGGACAATGAATTCACGGTGTTCTTATTTCAATTTCCAGGAGTGTAGTAGAAGAAGAATCGGTTGCTTTGAGAGATGGAAAAGTGAAATCATGAGAGGATGAAGTAGGCAGACGAGGGCTATTTGAAATCCTTGGGTAACGCAAGAGATGTTGTGGTTGTGGTCTTCAATCCTGAGGCTGGTTTGATGCAGCTCTCCATGCTATCCCGTGCAAGCTTCTTCATCTCCCAGTACCTACTGCAACCTACATCCTTCTGAATCTGCTTAGTGTATTCATCTCTTGGTCTTCCTCTACGATTTTTACCCTCCACGCTGCCCTCCAATACGAAATTGGTGACCCATTGATGTCTCAGAACATGTCCTACCAACCGATCCCTTCTTCTAGTCAAGTTGTGCCGCAAACTCCTCTTCCCCCCAATTCTATTCAATACCTCCTCATCAGTTATGTGATCCACCCGAGATATTGAGTGTAATTGATGAAAGGAGAAAATAGAAAAACGTAGCGAATGAAGCACGCGAAAATGAGATCGGCAGGAAGTGCAAAATGGCTAACCAGGGATGGCTAGAGGACAAATGTAAGGATGTAGAAGCATGTATCATTAGGTGTAAGATAGGTACTGTCTACAGGAAAATTAAAGAGACCTTTGGATAAAAGAGAACCACCTGTGTGAATATCAAGAGCTCAGATGGAAAACCCAGCTCTAAGCAAAGAAGGGAAAGCAGAAAGGTGGAAGGAGCATATAGAGGGTGTATGCAATGGCTATGTCCTTGAGGTCAGTAATATGGAAATGGAAGGAGACTTAGATGAACATCAAATGAGAGATATGATACTCCGTGAACAATTTGACACAGCATTGAAAGACCTAAGTCGAAACAAGGCCCCAGGAGTGAACAACGTTCCAGTACAACTACTGATAACCTTGGGAGAGCCAGTCATGACAAAACTCTTCCATCTGGTGAAAAGGAAGCATGAGACAGAGTGTAGGATAAAAATCGTAGAGCGAAACCAAGACATGAATACGCTAAGCAGATTCAGAAGGATGTAGGTAGGTTGCAGTAGTTATTCGGGAATGAAGAGGCTTGCATAGGATAGAGCAGCATGGAAAGCTCCATCAAACCACTCTCTGGACTGAAAACCACAACAACAGCAACAACAAAGCTATACTCACCTCGCCAGATGACCTAGTCATCCTGCCACGGAACTGCACTAATTATCACTGGATTTTACTTCAACCTATCCATTTCCCTTTCTAAATTTTCTAACTTACCTTCCCAATTAAGGGACCTAACATTCCACGCTGTAGTCTGTAGAATACGTCTTGTTTTTCCTGATAATGCCATCCTCCTGAGTACCTGGAGGTCGTAATATGGGACTATTTCACTTTCGGCATGTTTCAAACTAGAGGATGCCATCAATATTTAACCGTACAGTATAGCAGTATGCTCCTTGCTTTCCGTCGTTCACAGTACCAGCACAACAAGGCCGTGTTGGCTAATGGTACAAGGCCAGATCATTCAATCAACCACACATTTGCACCTGCAACTATTAGGAATGTCTGCTACCTCTTTTCAGGAAACATATGTTTAACTGGCCTCTGCATATATACAACTCCTTCGTGTTTGCTCCTACAGTACAACTACCTATGTCGAGGTTCGCATCCCATCCCACAGTGACAAGGCAGTATGATATCCTGAAGACTCAAGTGACTCTTTAGTTAGCTTAACATCTTTCGGGACACTAACTTTAAATTACAATTGTTAAATGTTTCATTTTAGAACTCACTTATTCCTTTATCACTCAAAGCACACAAACGCAATTCATCTTCTTTTTATAAATTTTCAACAAGACGCGCATGTGTAGGTTAGAAACCGAGTGGTATATTTGCAAACTCTGAATACTGCACGGTTGTCAGGCGAATGCTCAACTTAAGCGCTGTCTCCGTGCTTGTGACTGAGCTGACGTTGAAACAAAATCACAGCAACGCTACGATCTGCTTACTTTTGCTGAGGCAATCCTACGCCATCGGTTGGCAAGAAAATTATCAACATTTTTAATATAATTATATAAGTAATCTCGATGAGGGTAATTTATTCATACGTGCTTAGCTGTCTGCACCTGACACCCTTTCATTATAACCTGGGAAAAGGTAGACAATATTTCCTTGGAGCTTTAGTTACATCTTCTACTCGAGAAGGTTCGTCAAATCAGCTAATGCGGATATGAGTAACTGTAAATTTGGAAGAGTCATGGAACTCGATCGGGAAATAGTCGAAGAAAGACATCATTTAAATAATTACAATTTTTAATTGCTCGTTTGAGCCAGAATTAGATGATGACTTGAATGAAAGCATATTACCCCTGACTGCAAAATCCCATGGAGGGAGGTACGCGGCTAAGTATGAGCGCGAGCACAGCCAGACAGAAGTCCAGGCCCCGGGGCTGACCTGCACACACGTCCCTCCTCGAGCGCTGTCTGTACTGAACTTCGCTGCGGGCCAGGCCACCACTGTCTTTTATTTGTGTGGCAGGCTGTGTCGCCCCTTCAAAGGTAGTCTTTCTGGCCACCGCACTTTGGGGCCTCGTATGTGACCATATATGGTCCCCACCGCCATCTTGCTGCGCCTCACGGCTTCTCTACGTGAGCTCACGAGATACCTCGTGAGTCTAGGTAACATTGCCAGCCAGCGCCCAAGTAAAATTTATTGTTTGTTGCATTTTCTAAGTATGCACCAACGTATGATCATTGTCTGACTTGGCCCCACCGCCACGGGAGCCACTGCGATGATGTTATAGCCCTGCCTGCCTGTGCTTTTGTAGCGAACCACTGCATAAACTGGCGACCGCAGCAGCTAGGCAATGCCTCCTGTGAGGATAATGAACACCTGCCTCGTAGAAATACCACCCAACACAATACCCAAGAACCTTTAGTTATTATGTCAGGAAAGCCTCAAACAGTACACATCAAACAGTATTCAGAAGCAAATATATAGAGCCTTTTCACCATTTCATTCTGTTGTATTTTATAATTACCAAATAACGTCAAAAACGACTGAACTTTTCTCATTGTGTATGGGAACGGAAATCATACCCAGAAGCATTGCCATTTGCAAGCAAACTCTCTATGAACTGTTCAGTCCAGGCATGATTCGCGATATATCCTCGCAGATTTACTTCTGCTGGGATCTCTCTCCCACTTTAGTAGGAGGCAAAGGTTTCGCTTTCCAGTCCTAGTGCAGAACAAAATTTTAATTCGACGGGAAGCTCCAAATGAGCGCACAACCTGCTGCAAAGTGAAAATTCATTCTGAGCTTTCTTCGTTCAGTAGAGCTGCCGTTTCCACTGTTAAATGGGTTATTAATGAATATTATTTCATCAGTTTACTTCTTATTTGTACACAGTCTAGGATTTTCCTTCGTGCAGGTATTGTAAAAAATAAATAATGTTTCACTTATAAGATATTTGGCCTCTTTTCTGCAAGAACACTCATAGGAAAAATATACAAGTCCATTTTGGGACCGCGTCAAAGTGTAATGAAAATAAAACCAACAAAAAAATAGAAATTAACGTACCGGGAATAGGTAAACTTCCCATGTTGGCAGACGACGCCACCGTCGATGCCCTCTCAGAACAACAACCTCACCACATGTAGTATAGAACAATCCACCACGAAGACCCCAACTTTCTTCTCGAGAATCCTTGAGGATGACACTCCGTTCTGGTTCCATTCCGTTTAGATGCAGGGTTGTGTGGCTGTCGTCCTTTGAAATGCTTTGTCGACTGCTTTGCGACTTCCTTCCGTAAGTTCCAGCGTGAACCGACATCTATTGAGTCACCGAAACTGCGAATATAGCATATTTGCCTTTGTCTCACTTCTCATTTCCTGCCCAAGCGTGCGGAGCACATCTGATGTACACAGCGACGCCACAGTAATAGTTCAGCGCATCTGCAGCTAACGCAACTTCAGCGGGTCACATATCCAAAATCTGTGTAAATAAAGCATTTCTCTCAGGAAAACCAACTCTAACGCCGAGTTTCATGTTCCAAGTTTCTTCTCGTTGATGTGAATACATCAAAGAGTTATAGGTTTGGCATAGCATACAATAAATGAGGATTCCAGAATGCGATTTTCACTCTGCAGCGGAGTGTGCGCTGATATGAAACTTCCTGGCAGATTAAAACTGTGTGCCCGACCGAGACTCGAACTCGGGACCTTTGCCTTTCACACGCAAGTGCTCTACCATCTGAGCTACCGAAGCACGACTCATGCCCGGTCCTCACAGTTTTACTTCTGCCAGTATCTCGTCCCCTACCTTCCAAAATCTCACTCTGGGAACCTCCCCCACGCTGTGGCTAAGCCATGTCTCCGCAGTATCCTTTCTTTCAGGAGTGCTAGTTCTGCAAGGTTCGCAGGAGAGCTTCTGTTAAGTTTGGAAGGTAGAAGACGAGATACTGGCAGAAGTAAAGCTCTGAGGACAGCTGCACAACCTGCACAGATGGTAGAGCACTTGCCCGCGAAAGGCAAAGGTCCCGAGTTCGAGTCTCGGCTGGGCGCACAGTTTTAATCTGCCAGGAAGTTTCAATAAATGAGGAGTTTGTGTGATTTGCAAATTAACTTGTGGATTACTTCATTTTGGCATACCAATATACAACCAAACCGTTTAAGCTGCATATTTCTTGGGTAATTATCGCGATCCGTTTGTCAAATGATTATTTAATCTTGATAATTTATCGCTTCTTTAACATTATTGATGACTTGCTGATACTAAATATATAAAGTTGCACAGTTGTTCGAATTCAACATTAAACTGTAACTCTCCCTCTAACTGGCTCGGTATATCAGTTCGAAGGTCTGTGGAAGGGTGGCAGGCGAGGACATACCACTTCCAATACGACCATTCTTAGTAAAGCACTTTTGTGCCAAAACAAACCTTTAAGGCCGGCCGGAGTGGCCGAGCGGTTCTAGGCGCTACAGTCTGGAACCGCGAGACCGCTACGGTTGCAGGTTAGAATCCTGCCTCGGGCATGGATGTGTGTGACGTCCTTAGGTTAGTTACGTTTAAGTAGTTATAAGTTCTACGGGACTGATGACCTCAGAAGTTAAGTCCCATAGTGCTCAGAGCCAAACCTTTAGGGCTGAAGACAGCTGTACAGCTAGTTATTAATCGTCCCAATCCCTTCGACTGATTCGTGGTTCATCAACAGTAGGTAACTGCGCAAAACATTTCTCTAAGCGCCTGAATTTAAAAGAAGTGAATCGCACAAACCGTACAGGACTTCTCCGCATTTCTGACACCCGATGACGACTCGCCCATGCTGTTCTGTTTATTTGGCCACCAGTCTGTGTACCTATCAACAATCACAGCCAGACTTGGACCATAATCTAGTCCACTCTGGCAGACTGCTAGAGCCCACCAACGGGAGAACGTGTTGCCCTCCGTAGGGATCGAATTCTCTCGGCGAGATATTTTTAATTTGCATTGGACCCACTGATAAGCCGGACTTCTAGTTTCGGAACCGTTGGAAAGAAAGATTTGTGATGATGGATCAGTCGTATCTGTGAAGATGGTATCGTAAGGTGTGAAGTAAAGTGTTTGTTATCTAACGTTCCTGCTCTCATTGTTCACGAAAATTGAATTTATAGAGAATTCCGCTGTAATTGCAATCCACTAAACAAAAATTATAAGTTTACTGCAGTGTGTTTGAAACAATAGAAAAGCATGAAGCGTAACATCAATAGTGCTTATGTAGTGGACTGACAAGGCAGCCAGTCCACAGAGACGGGTAGCCGAAAGGGCACACGTACACACACGCCGACTGGCGCGAAGTCTGGAACAGGATACGTGATGAATGTGATAAAGAAAAGAACGTAGCTACTAGAACACTTAACTTTTATATCGTCCTTTGGTATACAGCATTCTTGATGATACAAGTGAGACTCTTTAGATTCATGAAGCAACTAATGGCGCCTTGCTAGGTCGTAGCCATGGACTTAGCTGAAGGCTATTCTAACTGTCTCTCGGCAAATGAGAGAAAGGCTTCGTCAGTGTAGTCGCTAGCAAAGTCGTCGTACAACTGGGGCGAGTGCTAGTACGTCTCTCGAGACCTGCCTTGTGGTGGCGCTCGGTCTGCGATCCTGACAGTGGCGACACGCGGGTACGACATGTACTAATGGACCGCGGCCGATTTAAGCTACCACCTAGCAAGTGTGGTGTCTGGCGGTGACACCACAGCTTAGATTTGTGTGTCAAAGAGACCGGGATTTTATATTGCTTTGAATATGAATGTGGAATTATATCCAACATCAGTTGTTAGTATTACTTGTATTCCTTCCCTTTATTTTGAAAATAAAACATTTTAAAAACGTATTTCCACTCTGCTTACGCAGTCACAACTCTAGAATCTGCTTGTGTAGGCAATCTGCTTGCCATGCTCGAATTCCGTTTCACTAACATTTCGCGCCAAAACTCCCGAAACACGATAAAAATAGGGCTATTGTTTACTAACAAATATTTATGTATCTTAGCAAATTGTATAACTGTAATCACTACAATAAATGAATATTATGAAAATTAATTTTGTAAGATGCCATTACTACTTTTGAAATCTTTCTGGTTCTATATTTTAATTAGAAAAGATGAATGAAAGCATACTAATATCGGGGTTTTTAACGCAAAAGGATCGCATGCATAATTATTACTGACGTAATCCCTATTCCAAAAGTAAATCTATAATGATTATTTCTGAACTATGTGTACGAAAATGATAAATTGAACTTATCAATAAAATGAACAGACCGTTCTCGTGAAACAAATTCCCGTACCTTAAACATATTGCAGTCGACGCAAGCTACCTTCGCAGAGGTTGCTCATTCACATCGTCAAGACCATAGTACTGGAGAGATATTTACATTATTGAAGACAAAGGAAACTACACATTCCTAGCCGCTGTGTATTAGGTGTATAGTTGAAGGCTGATTTTGAGGACCTTTCAGGCTCGCTTACTTGTTACATGTCGCACAATATTGTTAATGCCTAACTATTATGTATCCTGTGTGAGGAATGTTGACTATTAGTGCAGTGGAACGGTATCGTCATATCACAATTAGAACAGTATTCAGATGGAGAGGTGCCCAAATCCTCGCCCGACCATCACATTTCCGTTCTTTCCTTAAATTAAAAGAGGTGAATGCTGAAATGATTCCTTCAGCGAGACAATGACTCCAGAAGAATTAGTCATCAGTCTCTAATTCGTTGATGGATACTAAAATTCTACTCTAACTCGGTGGCCAGTTTGGAATACAGGCAACGACTAATCGTTTAAGGGAATGAAATCTAGAGTTCGTGTCATACCAATTGTTACATCTTGGTCTGTCAATGAAAGACATATAACTTGTGTTGAAGGAAATTCCAAGCAGCTGGTGAACGCGCGGGGTATAGCCCGTGGACAAATTTGCCTCTGGATAGGTTAGTTGATGTCTGAATTAGGGATCCGAGAACTTATTGCTCTCCTTGGTGACTTTCAGAAATTGTGGAGAAAACCAGGCCTTGTCTTTGGATGTCGACTGTGTTCAGTCTGCTGCGTATTTCGCATACGTGATATGTAGTTCAGTGCAAGGTCATCTAGGATGTGCAGGTGTGCTGCAGGAATGATTGCTCTTACAATGTCGCATCTGAACATTACACTTCTGTAGAACTGATCTAATTGAAGATACCGTCGGTTAGTGCGATTACATTTATATCTACGATTACGAGTAGTAGCATATAACTAAACTAAACTCCATCCGAACAGGCCTTGGAGGCCCACGGTACCGACCGGCCGCCGTGTCATCCTCAGCCCACAGGCGACACAGGTTGGGGATATGGCGCGGCATGTGGTCAGCATACCGCTCTCCCATCCGTAAGTCAGTTTACGAGATCAGAGCCGCTACTTCTCAATCAAGTAGCTCCTCAGTCTCCCAGTGATACCACATACGTCGTATAAACGTCATATATCTTCACTACAATTACATGTACCGACTGAGCCACAAAGAAAGACATCACGTACTTTCATTTCATTTTATTCCAACGAAAGATACGCACACGACGGTACACATAAAAAAATACAATTTTTTAATAACCTTGACACTTCCAGTTGTTCTTACGCCTGCTTTCAAAAATCGTTTAGCAAAGGAAAACCACGTTACCCAACAGGTCTACTAGAGGATGCCTACATTACGGTTGTGTTGCTCTGAGGTATTTCTGTGTGACTGGGGATCCTTATCGCGTAAGGTTGACGGAGGAAACCGAAAAAGTTCGAAGAAGAGCAACTTGTTCAGTATTATCGCTTAATAGGGGAGAAAGTGGTGCGGCTTTGCTACGAGAGTTGGTGTTGCAATCATTAAAACAAAGGCGTTTTTGGCTGGACCGAGATTTTATACAAAAGTTCAATCTTCTTCTCCGAATGTGAAAACATTTTGTTGACGTCCACCTACGTAGGGAGAAATGATCATCGCAGTATAATAAGAGAAATCAGAGCTCGCACGAAAAGATTTAGATGGAAGTCTTACCGCGTACTGTTGGAGAAATAATCTGAAGGTGGTTCAATGAGCCCTCTGCCATGCACTTAAGTGTGGACTGTAGAGTGGTCTCGTAAAGTCCGCTAAGTAAGATAGTGGCCGGATAAATTGGTAGAAAAATGTATTTGACAACAAAATAAAACATAGGCATGCATCATATATGAACAAAAGGAAAATGCAACTACAGTTAGTAATACGTCCAGACACCCGTAGCGTCGATAATTGCTTGCTATCTCCGAGACATTCTTGAAACCAAGTTTTCCCCGTATTCACGTGGAAAAGACCTCCAAATACGTCGAATCTGCATTGAGAGCTGTTTCAAGTTAAAGATCTTTTTTCCTTGCAACTGCGTTTTTATGCAAGACCATACATTTGCAATAGGATTAGCATCAGGCGCCTGTGAGGGCCAAACCGCTTCCTGCACACTTTTTTCTTTTTTCCAGTCGCTGCAAAGCCTGCTCCGGTATTTCGATCACTATCCTCCTGCTGTATCCAGTCTTCATTTTTGTCGATGAAGCAACGTTTGGAAGTCGAAGACATCTAACATCTGTGATAAACGCGACGCGTAAGCTGAACTCTTGCCCCTTCTTGTGTATCTCAGTTAAGCAGTCAAAGTAAACTGATGGTTTATGGAGATTGCATCAAGGACAAAGATTCCCTCTGTTCGGTTATGAAAGAACTGAGGTGGTATCTTTTACCATATGTGTAACGCCGACCACGATCTTACTTGAGACACTGCACATGCAGACGTACACTGCTGGACATTAAAGTTGCTACACCAAGAAGAAATGTAGATGATAAACGGGTATTCATTGGACAAATATATTATACTAGAACTGACATATGATTACATTTTCACGCAGTTTGGGTGCATAGATCCTGAGAAATCAGTACCCAGAAAACCACTTCTGGCCATAATAACGGCCTTGATGCGCCTGGGCATTGAGTCAAACAGAGCTTGGATGGCGTGTACAGGTACAGCTGCCCATGCAGCTTCAACACGATACCACAGTTCATCAAGAGTGTTGACTGGCGTATTGTGATGAGCCAGTTGCTCGGCCACCATTGACCAGACGTTTTCAGTTGGTGAGAGATCTGGAGAATGCGCTGACCAGGGCAGCAGTCGAACATTTTCTGTATCCAGAAAGGCCCGTAAATGACCTGCAACATGCGGTCGTGCATTATCCTGCTGAAATGTAGAGTGTCGCAGGGACCCAATGAAGGGTAGAGCCAAAGGTGATAACACATCTGGAATGTAACGTCCACTGTTCAAAGTGCCGTAAGTGCGAACAAGAGGTGACCGAGACGTGTAACCAATGGCACCCCATACCATTACGCTGGGTGATACGCCAGTATGGCAATGACGAATACACGCTTCCAATGTGCGTTCACCGCGATGGCGCCAAACACGGATGCGACTATCATGATGCTGTAAACAGAACCTGAATTCATCCGAAAAAATGATGTTTTGCAATTCTTGCAACCAGGTTCGTCGTTGAGTACACCATCGCAGGTGCTCCTGTCTGTGATGCAGCGTCAAGGGTAACCGCAGCCATGGTCTCCGAGCTGATAGTCCATGCTGCTGCAAGCGTCGTCGATGTGTTCGTGCATATGGTTGTTGTCTTGCAAACGTCCCCCTCTGTTGACTCAGGGATCGAGACGTGACTGCACGATCCGTTACCGCCATGCGGATAAGATGCCTGTCATCTCGACTGCTAGTGATACGAGGCCGTTGGGATCCAGCACGGCGTTCCGTATTACCCTCCTGAACCCACCGATTCCATATTTTGGGAACAGTCATTGGATCTCGACCAACGAGAGCAGCTATGTCGAGATACGATAAACCGCAATCGCGATTGGCTACAATCCGACCTTTATCAAAGTCGAAAACGTGACGGTACGCATTTCTCCTCCTTAGACGAGGCATCACAACAACGTTTCACCGGGCAACGCCGGTCAACTGCTGTTTGTGTATGAGAAATCGGTTGGAAACTTTCCTCATGTCAGCACGTTGTAGGTGTCGCCATTGGCGCCAACCTTGTGTGAATGCTCTGAAAAGCTAATCATTTGCATATCACAAGCATCTTCTTCCCGTCGGTTAAATTTCACGTCTGTAGCACGTCATTTTCGTGGTGTATCAATTTTAATGGCCAGTAGTGTATGTTGCCCTTTACATCACTGGGGTTAAAGAAGGGTTGAAATTATTAAATAGGCTGGGAATTTGAGTTAACTTCAAACGATGTGAATAGAACCGCTATTTGGACAGGCGAACGGCGTCTTATATTTAGGACACAATTATCGGAAATGCGGAAGACAAGGCGGGGTCGACCTTCTCACTGGTAGACATTTTGTAAAACATCTGCAGCACTTCATTACCCTATTTTGAAAATAAAATTATGTATTCTACTATTTTATCTGTGATACGAAATGTCGTATCAGTAACGTCTTCATACAACAACTTGTATGGGACCCAAAAGAAGAACCAAAAAAATGAAATAAGAGATATTACACATATCTGAACTTCCAACAAAAATAAAAAATTGAAATAAGAGATATTACACATATCTGAACTTCCAACAAAAATAAAGTGTTGTGTTAAAATGACAACGGAAAATCTTCAAGAACGTAATGTCCCAGTAAATTCAAGCTGGATGCCGGACCAAGAATCGGAACCAATCCCCTGAATGGCACATACTTTTAATCTGTCGGGAAGCAACAAACAGCGCACATTTCGCTCAATAGTAAAAGATTCGTTTTTGGAAGCAGCCCCTAGGCAGTGTCTAAGAATTTCTCAGGGATATTCTCTCTTCCAGGAATAAAGTTCAGTAGAATGTCCTGGAATTTTTCGCTTAAGTTTGGAAGCCAGAATAGATAAGGTATGAATATTGTCCCAAAATTAAAAATTTCTGGATTCTATTTTCGACTTGTAAAATTCTATTTAGCTGTCAGGAAGTTTCAATAAATGGGAATATCAGTCCAAACATCCCGTAGTTCTCAAATGCATGCTTAAGGCATTTTCGACTTAATGGTGCTTTGTTTGTGTTTGTAGGTTACGTACGCGACTCAACAGGCAACTACTCACTGTATATGTGGCTGGTCTCCATCTTCCTTGCGCTGACTGTTTTCTGGTGGGTGGTGGAGCTGATCAGTCCCAATCTCAGACCTTTGAACCTTGAAATACCTTGCTTTTCACCAGTTGGATGAGTTCTGCTCCCTGAGACACCAACTGCATGGAAATGCTATTCCTGGACTTGGTCTGTTTTTGTAGCTGACAGTGAAGTGTTAACAGTAATCTTACTTACCCTCTCCTTAATATCTCTGACTGACGTTAAAGTGAACGTGAGTGACATGTCTTGACAAATCATGGAATCACGTTTAAAATAACATGAATTCCTTATGCTGCTTTGAGGCAACGATAAGTGGGTTACACTTTCTGCTCATTCTGTCAAACTTTGTGTAATTCATTAAACTGAACTACAAAAACATCTTTCCTTGTAAGAAACATCACTTATTAAATAATTTTCATACTACTGATGTGAAGGTAAGCGAGGTGAAGCATTCCTTTCACGACTATGTTTACCAGGTGATGATAAAAATGAACACACGTTTCAGGGAAGAAACTGTAACCGTGATTGGATACAGGTATAACAACATAATTAGTTAACACTAGTAACTTGCCACTTCTGTGGTTACTATTGTTCCTAAAAGCAGCTCCCTTCACCTCCATACTACTCCCTATTCCCATGACGATGCTGCGTGAAAACTGGGGCTGTAGCACGTGGCATTTATATTCTTCTCTTACGGTTTTCTCATCATTGATGTCTCGCAGCGTATGCCAAAGCTGTAACGTACCCTCTCTGAACCTGTAACAAGGGGTTGATGAGTAAGGATCATCCGACCGGGATTTCAGTATTTCAGACCAGGGAGCAATTTTTCGTGCATAAAATGTTGTGCAAGAGATCCCTGTAGACTAACAAGCGTCAGCAGAATTTTCAAAAGACGTTCTGAACCACGCGAGGATAGAACAGTTCCGTTCTTTGAAACTTTAGGAGGATGAGGGGATTTTACCGAAAACTGGTCACAGTTGTGCCACTCGGCAAAGCTTACCCTATGCGCTGAATATTCTGCTGGAATTATGTAGCTGTCTCCTATGATGCCGAGAATTCAGAGGTTTTCCCGGGGCACCATACAAGCTTTTGAGCTCGTTGGTTGTCAGATTCTATCACTAGTGGTTCCGGCAGGCAGCAGCATCAAACAGGGTATCGGTCTAGTTGTAGAGGAGAATTAACCATTGTGACTGTTCGTCGGTGAAAAATAGGCCAGTCGTTTTATAGAAACAGCCCTGATTGTTGAACATTTAATGGACAGTGTACCTGAACTCACGAAAGCTAAAAGTCTGTGTTTGACCCTCGTGGAGGGATGAGAGAGGTTCGCCAGCATTCGCGTAGAACAGCGTGGACACCTAACTCAGGCACTCCTTATTTCGAGAGACAAACATTAGTGAAAGATATACGGCAGTTGCTGTTATAACCAGGAATAACACAATAACCTCTTTAGTCTGGTTTATTAAATCACAAATCACTTTTTAACAATTATGTTAGCCAAGCCTCTATCCAGATTCACACTCAGAAGTAATGCAGAATTAAAGTTTGGTTATACCCATGTCCGAATGTGCATGGTGGGGTGCACGTCCCGTAATTATTCCCAAGTCCAGTGAAGTTCAGTCTCTCCAAGTGAAGTCGCAAGATTTTCCGCCGAGCAGCCAGGTAACCTCGAGTATTGCGGCGAGTCATCCACAAGCAGCTGGAACACGGCGTACTGCGCTTCCCGATGAGAACTGTCGTTTGCGGCGGCGGCCGGGTTTATATAGGGCTTGCTAGTTAATGGAGCCGTCGGCTGGGGTCGCTGTTTTCCAGGGAAAACCAATCGCAATGTTTCCTGACGTAGCCAGTTGCTGTGTGCTGACAAACGCGCGCGCGCGAAGGCGGCCAGCGATGGTAGCCGCGAGCCGCCCGGGGAATTGCGGCCAGCGATGTATTTCTCGGCCACGTAAGGGAGCGTGCGTGTGAAGACGGCCAGCGATGGAAGCAGCGGGCGGCCCAGAGAAGTGCGGCCAGCGATGTATTTGGCGGCCGCGTACTGGAGCGCGTTGTTCGATGTTTGTTAGAAGTGGTGTATACCACAGTTGCAACTTCCAAAGTCGACTGTACTTCTCTTGCCAACAATACAGACAAGTGACCGGTAACTGCGACTATCAGTGTCAATTGTACCGAGTTATCGCAAATTGCTGTTGTTTCTACTTCAGTCTGACTCTCTGACCTTCATTTCATCGAGCTCCTATCATGAGACATACAGTGAGGTGAAAAATTCATGGGAGGCCTAATCTCGTAAGTGACCTTCTTCTGCCCGGCATAGTGCAGCAAATCGACGTGGCACGGACTCAACAAGTCGTTGCAAGTAACTTGCAGAAAAACTGAGGCATGCTGCCTGTATAGCAGTTCAAAACTACAAAAGTGTTATCAGTGTAGGATTTTGTACATCATCTGACCTCTCAATTCTGTCCCGTAAATTTTCGGTGGGACTCATGTCTGGCGATCTGGTTGGACAAACCATTCTCTCGGATTGTCCAGATAGTTCTTCAGACTAATCGCTAACAGTTTTTGCCTCTGTGATATGGCGTGTTGTCATCCAAAAAATGTCATCGTTGTTTGGGAACACGACGTCCATGACTGGCTTCAAATGGCCTCCAAGTAGACGATTGTCCAGAGTACTGAGTCCATTCCATGTAAACACAGCCCACACGATTACGGAACCACCACCAGCTTGCACAGTGCTTTGTTGTTAACCTGGGTTCATGAATTCGTGGGGTCTGCCCCACACTCGAACCCTGCCATCAGTTCTTACCAACCGAAATTGGGAATAGTCCGACGAGGTCACGGTTATCCAGTCGTCTAGGGTCCAACCGGTATGGTCACGAGCCCAGGAGAGATGCTACGGGCGATGTAGCGTAGTTAGCAAAGGCTCTCTTGTCGGTCATCTGCTGCCATAGCCTGTTAACAGCACATTTTACCGCGCTGTCCTAACGGATACGTTCGTCGTCCCACATTCATTTCTGCGGTTATTTGGCGCAGTGCTGCGTGTCTGGTAGTACTGACAACTCTATGCAAATGCTGCTGTTCTCGGTCGTTAAGTGAAGGCTGTCTTCCTCTACTTCTTCCGTGGTGATAGATAATGCCTTAAATGTGGTATTCTTGGCCCACTCTTGACAATGTGTATCTTGGAATATTGAATTCCCTAACGATTTCGGAAGTGGAATGTCGCATGCGCATAGCTCCAACTACCATTCCGTAGAAATGACAGCCCGACAATGGACTACCCTTTTATACCTCGTGTACGAGATACTACAGCCATCTGTGTATGTGCATATCGCTGTCCCAAGCTTTTTATCACCTCAGTGTATTTAGCACACCATGCTGAATGGTGTAAGCAGAGGCACATGACTGGAACATGAGCCAGAGCCACTACTACGACAGCAAGTAGCAGCTGATTCCATATCATCATAAATTACAAATGGTAGCTTCAGTTTGTCGCTAAATTTGGTAAATTTTATATACTCGATGTTGCCAGTAGGGATGTCACTGTTGACTGCTTTAAACTCTTTGCAGTCAACTAAATGTGCACCTAACTTTACTTGGGAATCAAAACAACACAGACTACACCTACATGCCATGATGAAATCATGATAAACGGTAATGTTATAATGTGCTATCTTTGGCAAGATTTTTATGCAGTAGAAATAATGTGTATCTGTATTAGCAATACGCGACATAAATATATTTTTGTGTTTCTCCAGACAGCGCGTTGCAACATTTAATGCTACCTCTCAGCATTCTTTCTCATCTCCCTTGGCTCCAACAGTCATCCTATTCATACTCAGTCTCTTGCAATCCATGAACTTCTATCGAACCCTTTATTTTAATTTACGTTAACATGCATTTGAATTATTTACTTCAGAAAGCATGGAGAATCTTTCTCCTGAAATGTATTAAATTTCTTTAATAGCTTATCAGTAACCATAGTCGAGTACCAGTCATTACTAATTTCGGATGGCATTAAACTCGCATTCTTTCCATCGGGATGGATTTGTTTTCCTTCGCCCGACTTGGTTCAAATGGTTCAAATGGCTCTGAGCACTATGGGACTTAACATCCATGGTCATCAGTCCCCTAGAACTTAGAACTACTTAAACCTAACCAACCTAAGGACATCACACAACACCCAGCCATCACGAGGCAGAGAAAATCCCTGACCCCGCCGGGAATGCCCGACTTGGGCAAGAGGTTTCTGCAGACTAGTGAATAACTGATTTTAAGACGCCCATTAAATAAACGAGCTCCGGTCTCAAA
This sequence comes from Schistocerca nitens, assembly GCF_023898315.1. Taxonomy (NCBI): domain Eukaryota; kingdom Metazoa; phylum Arthropoda; class Insecta; order Orthoptera; family Acrididae; genus Schistocerca; species Schistocerca nitens. The sequence goes on along the minus strand of NC_064619.1, from coordinate 600,098,826 downwards.
TACGTGGAAAGAGCCACCGAAGAAAGTTACTGAAAACACATGCGTGCGAAAAGCTGTCCGTTCCCACAGTATTAAGATCTAAGCTAACAATCCATATGTGCGCGGTTTTAATAGATAACGCGGTTTCCAATGCCATAACTATTGATCTTGAAGGGGAGAGTCACACAAGACTTTGTTCTAATATGAATGGAAGGTGTTTAACAGAAACGATCTTTCAGTAAACAAAATAATTTTTTCAATAAAACACAGTACAAATGGACATATTATTCAACATTGCTGAATGATTTACAAACTCAATGCGTATAAGTTAAACTACTGGATTTTGAATTTTATTTTATTTAGTTTAATCGTATGGCTAGCGCCCTCCGTCGGGCTGACCGTTCGCCGGGTGCCGGTCATTCAATTTGACGCCACTTCGGCAACCTGCAGTCGATCAGGATGTTAGGATGATGATGAGGACAGCACAACACACAGTCCCTGGGCAGAGAAAATTCCCCGTCCCAGCCGGGAATCGAATCCGGACCCAGAGGATTGACAATCCGTCAAGCTGACCATTCAGCTACCGAGGGCGGACACGGGATTTTAAATGACTGGCAGAGATACTTTCTCCAACGAGATAATTAAACACTTCTAATGCAAAATATCAAACAGTAAATTGGTATGAAAATTCGTTAACCCCCAATGAGGACAGTGACTGGGTACCTGCTGGTTAATCAAGAGATTAATGCACTGAATTTGAATGTGAGACAGATAATCGTACAGAAATCCACAATGACGAACCAAGAATCACTTATCACGCCGATGGTGCAACTTATGCTCACCGTATTTATTCTCGGGTAGCTGTCGCTGGACGCCGCTGGCATGTGGATAGCTCAGCTGTAGAGGACGTTGGCGCGGTGCTGCGGCTGCAACTCAGAACGCTGGCCACGTGCTAAGATGTGCTCTCCGGACCGCGACTTCAGCGCCCCGACTGTGCGCACTCGCATTCCGTCCACCGGGAACTCTCACCACCATCCATTTCCTAGCATCTTCCAACGCCCATAAATATTTTCCTGACAAGCCGTGCAAGTCTACCAACAGCGAAAACTGTGTACACGGCGGCCCAATAGCGTGTATTCAAAAACAATGGTTCGAATGGCTCTAAGCACTATGGTACTTAACATCTGAGATCATCAGTCCCCTAGAACGTAGAACTACGTAAACATAACTAACCTAAGGACTTCACACACATTCATGCCCGAGGCAGCATTCGAACCTGCGACCATAGCAGCCGCGTGGTTCCGCACTGAAACGCCTAGAACCGCTCTGCCACAGCGGCCGGCTCGCGTGTATTCCCTCCGGCTCACACAATGCCGTCAACATAACGCATCATGATATCAATCCAACAATATTGCAAAATCTCCTTTCCACTTGTAACAAACAGTCGCTTCAGATCTGTCTTCGTGATTCACTGACTAATTTACCAGTGACACGTTTTCACGCCCTCGCATCAGAGGTCCTCCGAGTTAGAGTGCCGTACACGAGGCTTAGCCCATTATTTCAGCACTCCGTGTTTCATTGGGAAAGCAAGCGATGGTTACCTATCAAAGCTTTTTTCGAAACATAGCAAATCGGGTCTCTCCCGCTGTTAGCGTGGCTAATCGGCCACATTTCTGTATTAGGCAGGCCTAGGTTGTAAAACACACAATAGCCTCTGGCCGTCCTGGCTGTGCGCTAGTGACCCAGCTTACGCCAACACTGGATTCTGACGCCGTAGTTCGTTGCAAACTACTCATCCTGTCCCAAATCCGAGGCGCTTTCCCTTCCCTGACTCACAAACGTCATGCAAAAAAGAGGCCATTCCAGCACCAAGTTAAAATGAAAGGAAATGAGGACAGAAAGGGCGCAATATTGCCCGGCTCTGGGATTAGATATACTTTAACAAACACTGCCCGTGTAATCCGCACAGTTGTATTATTCAGACTTGTTTGATGCACAACACTCTATGCAAGTGGATTGTATCTTTGCTTGTATTGCTTGGTTACCTAAGAAGTAGTGTCCCTTTCAGATTCTAGTCAGTTGTCAGTTTCCAAACGTATTGTGTTTCGCTACCAGTTTCGGCAATTTACTACGTCATCTTCAGGCCCCTGACCGACGTGTAGGAAGGTTCCACCTCAGTTCTGGTCAAAACAGGGGCCAGCAACACTCGTATTAGTAGATTTCTGCTTGCTATAGCGATACCTTCTACCATCATCTGCCGACTGTTCAGCAGATGATGGTTGAAGGTATCGCTATGGCTCAGTTGTTTCTTGAAGATGGCCCAGTAAGCCGAAACTAGTTAGAAACAAACAAAATTCAGTAGAACAAAAACAATGTCCTTGCAATTCTACCTTAAACTAGAGAAATATTTTCGCTAATCAATGAGGTGGATGAATAAAATTAATTTCTTATTTGTAAATTTCATGTTTGTGATAGGTTTTTCCACATTTATCTGCTAATTCGCTCAATCGACACAGTTTGGATGAGGATCTAACAAGTGGGCAAAAGACTTTCATTGGAATATCTGCCCTTATAGGATTTTATTTACTGAAAACGTGTACAAGGCAGACAAACACTACCTGATAATGAGGTCAGAGCAAAATTTTCCAGATAATCGTAGGTCGGAAATTCACTGTTGTGAAACCAGTCATTAAACGATAGTCAATCAGCTACAAGCGAGTGGATGTGTGTGCATTTAAATTAACTTGCCACCGACTAATAGCTGTTATGATAAAGAGCACGTATAACAGTTAACTTAGCCGAAGTTAATGTTTACAGCTTAACAATCAAAATGTGGTAAACAATAAAATAAAAATGGTTCAATTGGCTCTGAGCACTATGGGACTTAACATCTTAGGTCATCAGTCCCCTAGAACTTAGAACTACTTAAACCTAACTAACCTAAGGACACCACACACATCCATGCCCGAGGCACGATTCGAACCTGCGACCGTAGCAGTCCCGCGGTTCCGGACTGAAGCGCCTAGAACCGCACGGCCACCGCGGCCGGCAAACAATAAAATAGTTTCCACCAATGGGTACATCAGACACGAATTTTCTGTGTTTTTTATTGGGTAAACTTTGATTATTGAATCAACTACGCTAAAAGATTTACCGCAATATTTGGCGGAAATAGGGTTGTCGCCAACACTGCTGCAATGTAGCTGCAATAGGCAGCAATTTTGTGTTACGACTGGGCAGTATTGGTGATGTCGCAGGTAATTGCCGAGGTATTGGCGAGAGGTTACTGGTATTGACGACCATGCGTAGAGAATATTTCGTATTGCAGGGCAATATCTTTCTATCCTTGTCTGTTAATGCTTCCCTCTCGTTGTCACCTTTGTCTCCTACATCTTTCACAGAAAGCGGTGCAGACACGTTTTAACATTTTTCTTAATTGTTCGGGATAATAAGTTGCCGTCTCTTCATCTGAGAATAGATGATGAATGCAGCTAGCCGCTAACTTTGTGTAATGTCTTGTCTGTATAGACGTGTATCTGTTGCCTTTAAGATCCCTTCACCTTCACACATAAATCTATACAGTAAAGTAAGGGCCTCCCATTTCTTGGCTGATCCGTGATAAGATAGGCGAAAAGTTAGACTAATGGAGGATTATTAGTATTATCTCTATTTTCATTCGCTCTCTCTCTTTCTCTCCTATATCTACGTACAGTTTTTAATATAATATTTCATTACGTGAAATCAGCCAAATAGAATCTTTGGTGGAGTCCTTCGTCTTGGTAATCAGCGGCTGCCTTGCTGTAAGAGATCTTTACATTTATTATTACTGTTAAACACTGCATTCAGTCGGGAGAATCAATCGTGTGGAAAATTTGTTCCTTTTACGAAAGATTGCGAATTCCAGATGTGTACGAAGCCTTTTTGGACGATTTAACACAGACTCAGTGATTGCAGGCTCTCTTCGACACAGCTGAAACTTCCCCACTAATCACAGGGCCTACGTGATCATCAAATGATTCAGAAAAAACTCATTCGTTCATTCACTCCAGAACAAAAAAGTTACAAACCTTATTTGTGAAGGAAATTGTGTATTAAATCCATCTCCATTACATGTCCAGATCTCCCGTGATTCCACGTCTTAATTATTTTCCGTTTATAGTCTCTTTCTCTTCAAACAAACATCTAGCGGCACAAATGTTAATTGGCTCGCTTTAGCGAGAAGAAAAGCAGAATATGTATCTCTCAGAAACACGTCAATCCCTCAACAGATACTCCAGAAGCTGTCCTAGTTACCACTCCAACAACCATGGAGAATGCATATATGCATCTCTGTTATTTCAAAGAATAAACGCACTAGAAAATACTTTGGCGTCGTCGAGCTGTCGCCGCATATGTTACGAGAAAATCAGATCAGATACTTTTCCAAAGTGAATGAATGTGGATGGCTTGATTGACAATGATTAATTGGTGCGTGGTAGAGGGTATTTTCTGTGGGGACATTACAACGTGCTGAGCGAGAAAATGTCGTTCCGCTTTTGTTCGAAAGTTTGCGCATACATGTATAGCCATACGCGTTGTAGTTATTTGCCGTCGTGAGTCTGCTGTGTACATTAACAGAGAAGCGGACAAACGAAAGAACAATGAATTTTATAAATGCGATTCATCTACGACCAGAACTATGAGACATTGAAATTAATATATAGAAAGATAGCAATCTGTCGAAAAAATATTGGCACGCAGTAGCCGATGCGTTAGGAAAAATTCCGATGTCTTCGAACCTATGGCAAATTCGAGGCAAAATGGATTTCATTAGAAGAATGGAAGCGCAGGGGACTTTTCATGTATGTGGTTTGCATTTGACGTGAGTTTCGTAGTGCCTCGAGACGTACCTGAAGCAGGGATTAGTAGAGTAAACAGAGATGTGTGCAGGTGATCAAAGATGAAATAAAAATAAAATGTGTAGTTTTATTCCAAACTTCTATTAATGAAATCTTACAGTTCTTCTACCAAAGTATTGCTTACTTACGATACCATGAGACTTACTGATGAATACTGAAAGTAAAAAATGTACGTCGAACTTCTGTACGAATCACCAGTAGCTAAAAACCGATGATCGTCAATCAGGCTGTATGTGATATAAATTCGCTCATACTTGTACTGGTTTTGGTAATTCGCGGACAGATTGCTTGTACGAAATATTCGAAATCGTATATCGACAGTCTGGTAAATGTCTGGAACTGGTATGTATCCAGTAGCAGTCATTAGTGAAATATTCTGAATCTTTCCGCCTACTTAAAGATCGCATACACAAAGCCCGATTTCTCTTGTTCTCCTTTCTAACAACTTTATTCTTTGTGTGACGTAAAAACATGAGAGCCACACACACTTCCAGAAGCTCGCGTTCTCCATTTGTGGTGATTGTGTGGCCCCTTGTAGAGACTTCTTACATGGAAATATATTTGTCAAACATTGCCGGCGAACAGTGGGACATAATGCTGTAGGATATTGGCTGCAATTCGTGGCCGTAATCTCACCGAACAAGATTGTCGGGGTATACAGGACAATTCAGATGCTGTTACCTATGGATTCTGTATAATCTGGAACGCTTCAAAAACCACAGGTGAGATTTTCACATTTTTCTCGCTCGCCATGCGCGAACTATTAGTCCTACAGAAAAAATGTAGGAACTTGAATGTAGCTAAATTTTGTTCGGGTATATGTTTTCTCTGGAGGCGACGGTTTCCAAGTTATTCCAGAAAACTGTAACTAAAGGTTACTTGTGTAAGCCGTTCTCGAATAATTCGAAAACTGCGGTCTCTAGCTAAAACGTATCTCAGTACAAAACATAACTTCATTAAATTACCTACATAATGGTCCTGTTAATTTTTTGCTGAACGACTAACTGTTTGCATATAGAGAATATGAAAATCTTGCACATGGTATTTGAAGCGTTGCGGGTTGTATAAAACCCACATGTAGGGACAGCTGAATCGCTATTTTGGCAGTCTGTAGTTTTTACGCCCAATCTAAACGTAGCTTAATAAGCTGTACAACCGAAATTGCTGTGTAATAAGATAGACATGTGGTACTGTAAGGTGCAATATTTTTAACAACGATATCTGAAGGAAACAGTTTTAATTTGTGCCAATGTTCAGAAAGTTTGAACGAACTATATATTCTGCAACGTATGCAGTGGAGTACAACAACCAAGCATAATATAACAGCAGCTCAGTAGGAAAAAACCGCACTGCTAGACACACCCAAAACCATTCTCTTACCACGCCAACTTACTCTTGCGCACAGCTGATTGGCTGTCGTTTTATGGCCGTACCTCAACTGTGCACTTTGGAGCTGCAGTTACTCGAAAAATTTGTTCGATTCGATATCCTTATCCTGCTGTGACACACTTACCAGGTTGTTTTTCCTACTTGCATAAAAATGTGGCGACGATAGAATCACAGCTGCATACCTGTCCTGGTGATCATCCATCAACTTTTCACGGCAAGAACTTGCTATGATACTTTGTGGCCCCTGTCCTTCATGTTAGGCTGCGCATCCTGGTGCAAGGGGAACTACTGGTGTGGCAGGAACTGATCTCACATCCTCTGCTCTGTATTCTCAACCACGCTCTGCCACTCTTCAGCCAATGTATCATTAAAATCTGGGAGCGTTTAATATTATTACAGTCCGCGGTGGCTGCTGCTGCTCGTCGCAAAGAAAGTTGTTAGCAGGTAACAGCAAAAGTTGCGCAGCTGCCCAAGTTACCAGCCAGCTAAGGAGGTGAAGGTAACGAAACGTTGGCGGCACTTCAAGTGCAGAGTCGCGGCAGCGGAGAAAAATCACCGAAGTTAAGCCACCAGGCAAGGGGCCCAGTATGGAGTACAGGGATTGCACACAGAAGGAAAGTTTATTGCTCTGGCAGAGTGCAGAAATTGAGCGACATACTTCAGATTTACAGAACCGACTCTGTCGAAAGTTCTGTCCAGAGTAAATCTTGTTACGGGATATTTCTCTTACTTACCCTTTTCCCTTTAGACTTTCCAGGATGACTCTCACAAAGTCATTATGTGTGACGTAAATTATTTTCTTTCTCACATCTTTGGCTCAGTATTAGTGTATTCGCTGATGTGGATGCTCTGTTATACTGTGTTAATGTTCAACAAATCTTCGAGAGAAGCTAGTTTTAGAACCACCTTCGTAATCGCGTCAGCGTGTTCATTTTACTTTAAGAGGTGTGAGGTCGTCGGTATCCAAAATTTTCTAAATGTATCATTACGTGTGTTATACAGCATTTCAAAGAGACGCTTTCCCTTTATAGATGAGAGGATTCTTGTGCCGAGTGATGAGCTACGGTCTCTAATAGGATGCTACCTGAGGGGCCGTTACTTCACACGCGCAGACTGCGTGGTCTGCACGGATTTTTTTTGTTTTGTTTTTCTTTAATCGAGTCTCAATGTTTTTCAGAACCTGCAACATTTTATAAACTTTTCAAGTTAATTAAGGCCATAGAAGCGTGGCCTTTTCGAACGTATTTCTTATCAAAAAGTGAGTCTGGTAACTGGAGTCCAAGGTTTATGCCTTTTGCGTTCTTGTGCTGATATTTCTATCGAAACTTTCATCCCCTAGCATACATTTCTTTATATCTAACAGAGAAATGAAATAATACTTTTCATAGAAGCCTTTTTAGTATAACAAAATATTTTCTTAAGAATTTTCATGCCATATTTCACCCTATTGGGGGCTGAATTTCCAAAAACAATGGAACGTGTATTTTTTTTTAATTTCTAACTGAGAAGCCGAATACAAAATTTTATAGATTTAGCGCTGAAAATGCTTTCATAATGAAATAATTTCATAAAATTTTTCATCCTTTACTTCTCCCCCTTAGGAGCGGAATTTCGAAGAATCCCATCTTAAACGATGCCTACAGTATAAGATCAACATTGGCTCCAAATTTCAAGTTTCCATCCTGAGTAGTTTACGCTGTGTGATGATGGCCCTATTTCACTGCCTTAACGGTTGAATTTCCAAAAACAGTGAAATGCGTATTTATTTTATTTCTAACAGAGGAGCTAAATACAAATTTTCATAGATTTAGCTTCAAAAATGCTTGCTTAATTGAATATTTCCATACAAAATTTCGTCCCCTATTTCACCCCCTTAGTGGTTGAATGTGCAAAACCAGTGCATCATGTATTTTTTATTTCTAACCGAGAAGCCAGATTCAAATTTTCATTGATTAGTTTTAAAAGTGTTTTCATAACGAAATATTTTCATAAAGCATTTCATCCCCTATTTCATATCCTTAGGAGTTGAATTTAAAAACAAAAAACATTGAAATACGTACTTTTCTATTTGGAACTGAGAAGTCAAATACCAACTTTCATACACTCCTGGAAATGGAAAAAAGAACACATTGACACCGGTGTGTCAGACCCACCATACTTGCTCCGGACACTGCGAGAGGGCTGTACAAGCAATGATCACACGCACGGCACAGCGGACACACCAGGACCCGCGGTGTTGGCCGTCGAATGGCGCTAGCTGCGCAGCATTTGTGCACCGCCGCCGTCAGTGTCAGCCAGTTTGCCGTGGCATACGGAGCTCCATCGCAGTCTTTAACACTGGTAGCATGCCGCGACAGCGTGGACGTGAACCGTATGTGCAGTTGACGGACTATGAGCGAGGGCGTATAGTGGGCATGCGGGAGGCCGGGTGGACGTACCGCCGAATTGCTCAACACGTGGGGCGTGAGGTCTCCACAGTACATCGATGTTGTCGCCAGTGGTCGGCGGAAGGTGCACGTGCCCGTCGACCTGGGACCGGACCGCAGCGACACACGGATGCACGCCAAGACCGTAGGATCCTACGCAGTGCCGTAGGGGACCGCACCGCCACTTCCCAGCGAATTAGGGACACTGTTGCTCCTGGGGTATCGGCGAGGACCATTCGCAACCGTCTCCATGAAGCTGGGCTACGGTCCCGCACACCGTTAGGCCGTCTTCCGCTCACGCCCCAACATAGTGCAGCCCGCCTCCAGTGGTGTCGCGACAGGCGTGAATGGAGGGACGAATGGAGACGTGTCGTCTTCAGCGATGAGAGTCGCTTCTGCCTTGGTGCCAATGATGGTCGTATGCGTGTTTGGCGCCGTGCAGGTGAGCGCCACAATCAGGACTGCATACGACCGAGGCACACAGGGCCAACACCCGGCATCATGGTGTGGGGAGCGATCTCCTACACTGGCCGTACACCACTGGTGATCGTCGAGGGGACACTGAATAGTGCACGGTACATCCAAACCGTCATCGAACCCATCGTTCTACCATTCCTAGACCGGCAAGGGAACTTGCTGTTCCAACAGGACAATGCACGTCCGCATGTATCCCGTGCCACCCAACGTGCTCTAGAAGGTGTAAGTCAACTACCCTGGCCAGCAAGATCTCCGGATCTGTCCCCCATTGAGCATGTTTAGGACTGGATGAAGTGTCGTCTCACGCGGTCTGCACGTCCAGCACGAACGCTGGTCCAACTGAGGCGCCAGGTGGAAATGGCATGGCAAGCCGTTCCACAGGAGTACATCCAGCATCTCTACGATCGTCTCCATGGGAGAATAGCAGCCTGCATTGCTGCGAAAGGTGGATATACACTGTACTAGTGCCGACATTGTGCATGCTCTGTTGCCTGTGTCTATGTGCCTGTGGTTCTGTCAGTGTGATCATGTGATGTATCTGACCCCAGGAATGTGTCAATAAAGTTTCCCCTTCCTGGGACAATGAATTCACGGTGTTCTTATTTCAATTTCCAGGAGTGTAGTTGTAGCTTCAAAAATACTTTAACAGTTCTTTAGTGATGATATATTTTAAAAAACAGCGTTCACACACTATTTCGCCCACATTGGGGTTAAATTTCCGAAAATGCTGAAACAAATATTTCTTTATTTCTGACCAAGAAACCATATACCTATTCTTGTAGGCCTTTCCTCAGAATTGATTTAACAGCTACCTATTTTCAAAAAACTTTTCATATCCTATTTCACCCCCTTACGGGTGGGATTTCGAAAAATCCCTTCCTAAACGACGACTATAAGATAAGATCAACATCCTCTGCAAATGTCAAGTTTCTGTCCTTAGTGGTTTGGGCTGGGTGATTATCAGTCAGTAAGTCACCGTCAGGACACTGCCTTTTATATAAGAGGGAGATTACGAAGACGTCATTTCTCATCTGTCTGCAACGCGAAGATGTTGTCTTTAAAATGTGAATTCTGTTACATGAGTATGCTACAGCATTGCAGAACTGGTACATGAGCGAGCAATCACCGAAAACGCATTCACCATTTTCACAGAAACTGATTTGTGCGATCTGTGTAAGGATGTAGTACCTCCTGCTTCTAATAAGAATAATATTCAGAGTTCGTGAAAATCTGGGTATTAACCCGTAATATATTAGCGATATTTGCACTTTCGTAATGAGCAATGGGGTCTATTGTGAAGTTTACATCATAGAGCGAATCTACTTTGCAAGTCAGAAACCGCTGACGTCTTGAATGATATAATACAGAAAGCGTAGTATCAACAGCACAGGATGAGAAATAAAATTTTATTTCACGTTTTTCGGGTCGGTTCGTTGTAGGCTCATAGAAGTTCCATGACTGCAACGCTGTTTGTGAGACTAGTATGAAATATAGTACTTTAGGTGTGTAACAATACAGACAGGTGCTTCAGGTTTAGTTTGTCTGTCCGCAGATTAGGAGTCATTCAGTTAGAGAATATCGCTCCACTTTATGAAGAGTTCTTCGCTAAATTCGCTTAAGAAGAAATATGAGTTGAGTTTATGTATTAATACGCAGCTGAAATGAAACATAAGATGCAAATAGAGGACTAAAAATAAATTATGAGGTATTAAGGATTTGTTACATATGAATAATTTTTTCATTTGTTTTTGTATTTCAATTTTTTCTGATAGTCCTGTTTGGAAATTTAGTTGCTGAAAACACAGTACTAATTTACATGAAACCTTTTATGAGAACTAAATGCAACTACCTTTCTCTTTTCTCCCGTTCCTATGTCAAAGAATGCAACAATCCATTACACAACTGCGCGACCCTTCGAGTATATGCATCACTCGATTTATTGCCACAGGTAGACCATGTCGGGAACAACGACACTGAATGGGACTTATGTATAAATGAGAAGATCTCGAAGTATGGAGAAAATTGTCAAAAGCATATCGATGAAATGGAGGGTCCCAAATACCTCAAACAAATGCTGATGTACAAGTCCGCCAGTGAGAAAGTTCAGTGAAGCACTTGTAAACTCGTTCACATGATATCTGGGAAACAGGATGCAAGAGGTAGAGACAGTATAGACCTCATATTATTTAAAGTATTTGGCGTACATTCATCAGATCCAAAGGAAAATTAATAAACGAGTTCCTACTGGTAGCCTTTTCAGATCATCATTGAGCTTGATACACGGTGATGATAGAGATGGGGAAAAATATTCTCTTTTAATGACCATACCAGATCATTATACAATATCAACCACTCTTGGCAGAGAAAGAATATGAACTCCTCAATTATGTTTACATTTGGTGGATATGAAATAAAAATCTGAAGGTAAAGAAAAGTAACAACATGAATTTTATTTTAAGGGGGAAATCGATACTACTGTTGATAATTCAATAGGTGGTATCAGAAATAAACATTAAGTGTTTAAACAAGAATATGAATTGACTGTTGAAGTGGAACGCTTACAGAAATCTGCTGCAAAGATATTGCCGAAGAGGCATGTTATGCCCTTAGCGTTCTGTCACCAAGAGTTAACAGTGAATACCTGACAGTTACATAATTTCCCTTTGTACAGATAGACCTTGGCTACGAAATCATTTCTAGGGAATCAAATAAACAACTTAAGGAAAAGGACAAATGAATAACTTCTATACACAATAATTAGTCTCCTTACAAATATCTGGAAGTTCTACCATCCGATCCGGGATTTAAAAAAAAAAAGGCTAGTATTTAAAACAGTGTGTGATTTTAGTTTTGCCTGGGGTATGATAAGGTAAGGAATGAGGAGGTTCTCCGCACAATAGGCGAAGAAAGGAGAATATGGAAAGCACTGACAGGAAGAAAGGACATAATTGTAGGACATCTATTAAGGCATCAGGAAATAACTTCCGTGATAAATGCGGGAGCTCTAGTGGGTAAAAACTGTAGAGGTAAAGAAAGATAGGAATACATCTAGCAAATAGTTGAGGACGTTGATTGCAAGTGATGCTCTGAGATGAAGAGTATGGCACAGGAGAAGAATTCACGGGGGGCCGTATCAAACCAATGAGAAGACTGATGTCTAAGAAAGTGTCATATAGCAGAAATTTGTTAAGCTGCGCCCAGTGGTAAAGCAGTCTTTGCTTGCACACAATGTTTCTTATTTTATTGTTGTTGTTCGCAGTGTGCGTAAGATTTGAACGCTTCGCAGAGAACAATTACTGTTTGTAGGTGGCAGTCATGAGATTTACGCAGGTCGAGATGTGTTCAAATTATTATTTCAGTTTGGCTGTTCGATATTAACCATTCTTTTCAGGATCTCAGGCAGAGTTGATGTTTCAGATGAACAAATTGGTTGAAAGTCGTAGCATACACGCTTGTCAGAGACATCTATTTCTCGACTGTTGCTATTTGTCTAACAAATGGAACAGTAAATAACATACATTGAAGAGCCAAACAAACTGGTATACCTGCCTAATATTGTTTAGGGCCCCTGCAACACGACGTGGCATGGACTCGACGAATGTCTGAAGTAGTGCTGGAGGGAACTGACACCATGGATCATGCGGGGCTGTCCATAAATCCGCAAGAGTACGAGGGTGTGGAGTTCTCTTGCGAACAGCACGTTGCAAGGCATGCCAGATATGTTCAATAATGTTCAGGTCTGGAGAGTTTGGTGGCCAGCAGAAGGGTTTAAACTCGGAGCCATTCTGAACCCATTCTGGGCGTCTGGGGTGTCGCAGTGCTCTGCTGGAATTGCCCAAGTGAAAATGGTTCAAATGGCTCTGAGCACTATGGGACTTAACATCTGAGGTCATCAGTCCCCTACAACTTATAACTACTTAAACCTAACCTAAGGACATCATACTCATCCACACCCGAGGCACGATTCGAACTTTGCGACCGTAGTGGCCGCGCGGTTCCAATGTGAAGCGCCAAGAACCGCTGGCCATAGCGGCCGGCTGCGCAAGTCCGTGTCACCAGTCACAGTCGTATCAAGACGTATAAGGGTCCCATATCACTTCAGCTGCACACGCCTCACACCATAACAGAGGCTCCACCAGCTTGAACAGTCTCCTGCTGACACGCAGTGTACATGGATGCATGAGGTTGTCTCCATACCTGTACACGTGCATCCGCTCAATACAATTTAAAACGAGACTCTCCGACCATGCAACATGTTTCCAGTCATCAACAGTCCAATGTCGGTGCAGACGGGCCCAGGCGAGGCATAAAACTTCGTGTCGTGCAGTCATCAAGGGTTTACGAGTGGGCCTTCGGCTCCGAAAGCCCATATTGATGATGTTCCGTTGAACGGTTCGTACGCTGACACTTGTTGATGGCCCAGCATTGAAATCGGCAGCAGTTTGCGGAAGGGTTGCACTTCTGTCACGATGAACGATTCTCTTCAGTCGTCGTTGGCCCCGTTCTTGCAGGATCTTTTTACGGCCTCAGCGGTGTCGAGGATTCGATGTTTTAAGTGAGCTTCAACGTGGAGTTATAGTCGGCGCACGAGTGAAGGGACACAGCATCTCAGAGGTAGCGATGAAGTGGAGATTTTCCCATACGACCATTTCACGAGTGTACCGTGAATATCGTGAATCCGTTAAATCTTGATAACCTGCCATTGTAGCAGCAGTAACAGATCTAACAGCTGCGCCAGACACTTGTCTTATATAGGCGTTGCCGATCGCAACGCTATTTTGCCTGTTTACACATCCCTGTATTTCGAAATTTCTGGTAAGGTCTTACGGGACCAAATAGGTGAGGTCACCGGTGCCTAAGCTTACCCACTACTTAAGCTAACTTAAACTAACTTACGCTAAGGACAACACACACACACACATGCCCGAGGGAGAGTGAGGACTCGAACCGCCGACGGGGCGAGCCTCGCGAACCGTGACAAAACACCCTAGACCACGCCGCTACCCCTCGTTGGCATCTCTGTATTTGAACACGCATGCCTATGCCAGTTTCTTTGGCGCTTCAGCGTATATGTTAGCTATAATTAAATGTTCAATTTTAATACCTTCCTTCCACTTATCATCATCTGATCTCGACTAAAAATTTTATCCTCATATTACAAGAAACATAATTATTCACACTGAAGCACAGACTTGTGAAGTGTAGTGTCATAATAGATAAAATAAGGTTGGATTAGGAGAAGAAAAGATGATTAACGTAACATTGCCGACTCAATGGGATTGGCCAGTCTATGATTTTTGTGTCTTAAAACTTAGATCAGGCCATTTGTCGACACCTAAGTGCTTGCGCTGAACGTATATGCTATACGGCGAAATCTGTATTGTAATGCCTCAGATTCATCCAGGTGATGGATCTCCGCCGCCAGGAAGTCAGTTCGCGCCAGGCTAACCGAAGAGCAGTCACGACACCGCATGGACGCGCCTTCTCTGCACCAGCGGCGTCCTGATGCGGCAGCAGCCTGGCTTCGCGCACTTCTGCCTTCACCCTGCTGGCACAGCAACAACCAGAGAACACAAATCAGCAGCAGGAGGGAGGGGACGTATAAGAATCCAACCAACGGAAAACACCAGCCAACGCTGCAGTCATCTGCATGACAGTTGCATACTAGTTCTGAATCAGAATCGAGGAGCGGATGCCCAATGTCCGTCATAAATCAAATCTTGTGTCATACGAATGAGTGCAATGCTGGTTCTCTTCTCTGAATTTTTAGTATAACTTACGGTTGAGTTGCGCGGAGTGGCCGCGCTGTTTGAGGCGCCATGTCATGGATTGCGCAGTCCCTTTCGCCGGAGGTTCGAGTCCTCCCTCGGGCATGGGTGTGTGTGTTGCTCTTACCATAGGTTAGTCTAAGTTTAAGTAGTGTATAAGTCTAGGGACCGATGACCTCAGCTGTTTAGTCCCTTAGGAATCACACACATTTGGACATTTAATGGTCGAGTGGGTCGACCGTGCACAATGATAACGCTGTCACAGTGACAACAACAAGCTTTGGTGTGCACCTAATCATGAAATTGCAGCACAATACAAAAGATCTTGGAATCTACACTACTGGCCATTAAAATTGCTACACCAAGAAGAAATGCAGATGATAAACGGGTATACATTGGACAAATATACTATACTAGAACTGACATGTGATTACATTTTCACGTAATTTGGGTGCATAGATCACGAGAAATCAGTAGCCATAACAACCACCTCTGGCCGTAATAACGGCCTTGATACGCCTGGGCATTGAGTCAAACAAAGCTTGGATGGCATGTACAGATACAGCTGCCCATGCAGCTTCAACACGATACCACAGTTAATCAAGAGTAGTGACTGGCGTATTGTGACGAGCCAGTTGCTCGGCCACGGCCAGACGTTTTCAATTGGTGAGAGATCTGGAGAATGTGCTGGCCAGGGCAGCAGTCGAACATTTTCTGTATCCAGAAAGTCCCGTACGGACCTGCAACATGCGGTCGTGAATTATCCTGCTGAAATGTAGGATTTCGCAGGGATCGAATGAAGGGTAGAGCCACGGGTCGTAATGCATCTGAAATGTCCACTGTTCAAAGTGCCGTCAATGCGAACAAGAGGTGACCAAGACGTGTAACCAATGGCACTCCATACCATCACGCCAGGTGATACGCCAGTATGGCGATGATGAATACACGCTTCCGGTGTGGGTTTACAGAGATGTCGGCAAACACAGATGTGACCGTCATGATGCTGTAAACAGAACCTGTATTCATCTGAAAAAATGACGTGCACCCAGGTTCGTCGTTGAGTACACCATCGCAGGCGCTCCTGTCTGTAATGCAGCGTCAAGAGTAACCGCGGCCATGGTCTCCGAGCTGATAGTCCATGCTGCTGTCGTCGAACTGTTCGTGCAGATGGTTGTTGTCTTGCAAACGTCCCCATTTGATGACTCAGGGATCGAGACGTGGCTGCACGATCCGTTACAGCCATTCGGATAAGATGCCTGTCATCACGACTGCTAGTGATGGTTCAAATGGGTCTGAGCACTATGGGACTCAATTGCTGAGGTCATTAGTCCCCTAGAACTTAGAACTAGTTAAACCTAACTAACCTAAGGACATCACAAACATCCATGCCCGAGGCAGGATTCGAACCTGCGACCGTAGCGGTCTTGCGGTTCCAGACTGCAGCGCCTTTAACCGCACGGCCACTTCGGCCGGCGACTGCTAGTGATACAAGGCCGTTGGGATCCAGCACGGCGTTCCGTATTACCCCCAAAAACCATCGATTCCATATTCTGCTAACAGTCATTGGATCTTGACCAACGCGAGCAGCAATGTCGCGATACGATAAACCGCAATCGCGATAGGCTACAATCGGACCTTTATCAAAGTCGGAAACGTGATGGTACGCATTTCTCCTCCTTACTCGAGGCATCACAACAACGTATCACCAGGCAACGCCGGTCACCTGCTGTTTCTGTATGAGAAATCGGTTGGAAACTTTCCTCATGTCAGCACGTTATAGGTGCGCCACCGGCGCCAACCTTGTGTGAATGCTCTGATAAGCTAATCATTTCCGTATCACAGCATCTTCTTCCTGTCGGTTAAATTTCGCGTCTGTAGCACATCTTCGTGGTGTAGTAATTTTAATAGCCAGTAGTGGAAGTCAAGCCCGAGATTAATACATGTTTATGTGCTCTAATGACTAATAACAATAAAAATAAAAATTAACAAGAATAGAGAATGCTAAAACTCGAATCAAATTACAAAATGACTTTAACATTCTGAGGGTGTAATAAATGCGTGGAAGTCGGTATGGAGAAAGGTCAACAAGATCTGCTTACCTGGGACGGTTGAAAAATGAAAGTTAACGATACAACAAGGTGCCCCAAGTTATAACCATATTAGGCAACACATGTTACGGGGCAGAGTAAGGAGGTTACGAGCTGGTCACAATATGCATCACGACGTCATAACTGCAACTCCTACATTTCTCCAAAATCAGCAAACTGTGCCGTCATGGCCATCAAATGGTCGCGAGGAGATGTGTGACCCTCATGGTGGGCAACGATCGAATGACCACGAAACATAGGTCTCCCCACACAAACCTCAACTTTATAAAAACTCTTATGGAAGGGACGACTCAATGCTGTTACCGATATGACAGCCGAGAATATCTCTTATTTGATGAAAAGACGGGGGACTTCTGCAGAATAAAGAAAATGTTTGTGCTCGGTTGGAGCAATGTCCCATCGATTGGTCGACTTCTTCGCGACAATCACAGTAGTGGGGCGATTCATTTCAATTGTATGTATCAGATTTTAGAGAGGAAGACATGGGCCCTCCCATACAAGTGGGGCAGAGCCTTATTCTCTCGTCCTTTGCTGTCCGAACAGAATAGGCAAAAATGTTGTGCTCACTTACTCTGGCAGCGCGGAAACTTCCACTCGGTGCTAGGAGAGGCACTGGCCCTGTGGACAAAGGTTCGGCGAAGATCACAGTCGCTGGGTATATTCGTCTCTCCTAATGAGATTCATTGACCGCCTCCAGCGACAAAGACGACTCAATGACCACACCAGGAGAACACATTTCCAGTGAGAAAAACACAAAGCTTTCCTCCTAACACGTGTGCCCAATACACTATACATAAACTTAACAACGAACAACGACAAAAATGATTCAGTATCATTTATTGATTCGTGTCAGTGGTGTCACGTGGATCTGCAGTCTTCCTGTAAACAACAGCATCGTCCATGAACAAACTCACAGAGCTCCTTACGTCATTTACTAGATTTTTTTGTACACAATGTGGCTTAAAAATGTGTCACGTATTCCTACAGGAGGTAGTATCAGCCAAAACTAGAAGAAAAGTTCCTATAATGATATGTCCAGAAACCATTACCTGTTGCGATACGGATGAATTTGTTGTCTCACCCCCTCAGTCGCTGACTTAGAAGTAGACACTGCAGGTGTAGCTGCATGTCGTTACCACACACCCTGACAGTCCACTCAGCTCTCTACACAGTGAAACATACACTGTTTCAAATACACTTGGCTCCATTTGGGCTGCGTCACATGCATTGGTCACACGCTACTGTAACGTCTGGTCATCGTCAATAACTTGGGCATACACCAGTGGCTTTAAATGTCCCCATAGCCAGAAATCCAATGGGCTCAGGTCATGCTGCCAAACTTCCAAGGCATTGCCTATGAAACGTTGTGATGAGGTACTGTGCGTGACCCGTATGAAGTGAAATGAAATAGTCGTATGACATTGATGATCGGGAGCCCGCACCTGGGGAAGTTCGGCCGACGAGTTGCAAGTCTCTTCAGGTGACACCGTACTGGTTGACTTGCGTGTCGATGGTGATGAAATGATGGTGAGGGCAACACAGCACTCAATTCTCGAGCTGAGGAAAGCTTCTACCGGCCGGGAATCGAATTCGGGTTCCGCTGCAGGGCAGCTAAGCTGGTGGACGGATGATCCATAGAACAAGGGTTGTTGCGCCATCGAGCATAAACCGTTGTCGAATTTCTGCAATGGTAACGTTCTCTAAAAGCGCTGCTAATTCATCGTGCAGAAATCAGTGATACACAGTTATTGTTAATCTATTTGATGAAGTTTGTGACTCTACGAGCCTGTCACCGGCAATTCCTGCTCATACTTCGATACTCAAGCGATCCTAAAGTCTTACCTCCATGATTGCTCCAGAATCTGCACTACCTGTACGTATGTATTGTGGAAATTTACTATGCGATCTCTTGTCGGTCCTGCCTATATTACTGAATACTGCAAATTACTCGCCAGAAGGAACACATGCCGTATCTCAAAGGGTGTTGGTTTCCGGATATATAATTATCAGAACTTTTCTTCTAGTATATTAAAGCAGAAAGAGCCGACGTGCTCATCGTACGTGGAGAGTGTGGGAAGAGTGCAGTTCGTTCTTGTACAGTGTATGCGGCAAGATACCCCATTAGACATCAACCATTTTGGCAATTATTTAACAACCTCTTCAACCAGTTATGTGACAGTGGTTTTGTAACACCTACACAAGTTTTTTGGACAACATCGTTGCGGAGATGAAGCAGCGATTAGTATGATTAATTAATTATTAAAAAACAGTCTTAATCGCATTTATTATTATTATACCGCCAACCGGTTTCAACCCGACGAAGGGGTCATCTCCTGGGCGTTTACACTATGAAATTATAGATATCCGTCAGAAAAATCCCATTATACAACAGCTAATTACGTAAATTTAAAATATGTTACCCATTGGTCGATTGCTGGTGGTGTCACTCCCGTCTTCATAACGGCAGGAAATTATGCGAGACTAACCCTTCGTATGGGCTTAAATAGTGTGCTGAGTTCACGTGAATCAACGGCATTTAATACAGTTTATTATATGTAATTACTAGTCAACTTGGTTTAACATAAATTTAAGTTACAGTAAATAACAGAAAACGGAACCATACCATTTAAGAACAGTTAAAATTATAGTGTTAATTACAAAAAAATAACAAATATTCCGTAGTCAACTCGTAAAATTCGTAAAAGTATATTACATTATGTGCCATAATATAAAGTACAACAATTTGTGACACACAAAAAAACTGGTGTCGTCTTGTATTATAATATATCTATTCATACATTTACGTAGAAAGCATTGGGTCAATTTATTAAAACGGCTAATATGGAAGGACTACAGAGCTCTCTACTCCTTGTGATGAGGACGCCGTTGCCATGGATCATTAGGCGTATATCAGGCGCCCTTTAGTTTGTGTAGCGAGGACGCCGTCGTCATGGTAGCAGCTGGTGTGTCCGTATGGTGTTATCTTTGCCCTGGCCACGGCGTCCGTTGCCGTGGTAGCGGTATGTCATGGCTCTTCATCCACAGAGAAGTTGTCACTTATTTGAGGTTATGGAAATATCGACAATCAAGGATAACCTAAAAAATCTATCCCATCTTTAGATTTTTTAGGTCATCTTTGATATCAGTCCTCTGCAGACTGGGACGAAACGTTGGGTTTTAAGGTGACATCCATTCGACTACGGCGTAATAGACCCGAATATTTTATTAATTGTGACATTTCCGGTCCTGAATGTTTACATTTTAGAGTCATTCCTTGTATTCAAATTCATTTACGGATTGTAAGATACAGTTTAAAGTACTTCTTATCACATGCATCCACGAAACTTATACAGTTGATGTTCGTATATCAAAGTAGTGTAGCAATGGCTATTCTAAATCATAATACCATGGCGTCACTTTAAGCAAAATCTGGAGCACTTGCTTACGCTTCAAAGTATAAGTTTTAACTTGAGTAGTCACGCATTACAAATATTTCACACAAACACAAGATTAGTTGCATCATGTATACTTTCTTCAGTGTGACACTGTATTTTAACTATTTGTGCATCGTATTTTTTGAGGGAGAGAATAGGAACCAGTCTAAACAATAATTGAAAACCGCCTAAAACAGTACTCTGCCCGGTCGGTGTACAGCACGAACGGTCGTTAACCTCCCAGGATGATTCCATCCTCGCATTTCCCATCTTCCTGTTGCCAAACTAGTGCGCTGCGCTTAAACTACACAAGAGATCACATCTGGGGCTTAACTGCACCCAAATTATTACCCATTCAGAACCTGCCAAAATCTCACATGTTGAGTTATTTATGGCAATAAACATGTCTGGACACCTATTGGTGCACATTAATTTGTGGCGTGTTCACCTTTCGTCTTTATGACAGCCTGAACTCTACTGCGGACACCGTGAGTGAGATGTGTGACTTTCCAAAGAGGAAAGGTAGACCATTCTTCCACAAGAAACCAGGGGACATCCAATATCACGCTCATTGCAACAGTCATCGTCTCTAACTGTTCCTCTGCTGTATGCTGAATGGAATGCTGTGAAAAGAGTTCACATGCTTCCTCAAGCACTTTCTTAAGCACAATAAGACGACCACTCCTTAACCATGAAAAACAACCCCACCTCCACTGTACTTCAATAATGACAGCCGTAAAGGATGGCACGAACACCCTCCAGGTGTTCGCCAACCCATATCCTTCCATCGGATTGGCACAGGCTATAGCGTGATTCATCACCCCAAATCATTCTTTTCCAGTCATCCATTGTCCAGTGTTATCTCTCTTCACACCACCTTAAGTGCCGGTCAGAAATGTGGGGCTGATGAGTAGCTGTTCGACCATTGTACCCTGTTCATTTTTAGTCCCTACGCACGGTCATTGTACTGGATAAACTGCTGGTAACACTTTCGAACTCACGAGTGATCGATTTCATTCGATTTTTTACAACCAGTTCTTTCGAGTTTCCTTTTCATATTCGTGCCACCAATAGTCGACTTCTGCAGCCTAAGAAGTGTTGAAATATTCCTCATGGATATCTTGCTCAGGTGACATCCTATGAGAAGTCAACTTTCTGAATCACTGTGCTATCCTGACCGACCCATTCTGTAGGCACTGTTTATCTGATGACAATACCGCCCGCTTCCTTTTATGTTGGTGGGTCCATCCCTCTTGACATCTAGTAGCCAAATCGGCTTACATAGAGGATCTGGAAACTTTTGAGTATATAGAGTATTCGAATATGAAATTAGAATTCTGTTGCTCTTCACTTCCAATTTTAAGCCAGCTTTCTGTTCCTAAAACAGCAAACGAGAGCTGTATTGAAAACTTACTATGGATGCTCCTGAGGTATGCTAATACCGTATTAACATTTTATCCCTCTGAAATGCAAGACTGAGGTTCTTCTTTGACCGTATCTACATCTACATCTACATCCATACTCCGCAAGCCACCTGACGGTGTGTGGCGGAGGGTACCCTGAGTACCTCTATCGGTTCTCCCTTCTATTCCAGTCTCGTACTGTTCGTGGAAAGAAGGATTGTCGGTATGCTTCTGTGTGGGCTCTAATTTCTCTGATTTTTTCCTCGTGGTCTCTTCGCGAGATATACGTGGGAGGGAGCAATATACTGTTTGATTCTTCGGTGAAGGTATGTTCTCGAAACTTTAACAAAAGCCTGTACCGAGCTACTGAGCGTCTCTCCTGCAGAGTCTTCCACTGGAGTTTATCATCTCCGTAACGCTTTCGCGATTACTAAATGATCCTGTAACGAAGCGCGCTGCTCTCCGTTGGATCTTCTCTATCTCTTCTATCAACCATATCTGGTACGGATCCAACACTGCTGAGCAGTATTCAAGCAGTGGGCGAACAAGCGTACTGTAACCTACTTCCTTTGTTTTCAGATTGCATTTCCTTAGGATTCTTCCAATGAATCTCAGTCCGGCATCTGCTTTACCGACGATCAACATTATATGATCATTCCATTTTAAATCACTCCTAATGCGCACTCCCAGATAATTTATGGAATTAACTGCTTCCAGTTGCTGACCTGCTATTTTGTAGCTAAACGATAAGGGATCTATCTTTCTATGTATCCGCAGCACATTACACTTGTCTACATTGAGAGTCAATTGCCATTCCCTGCACCATGCGTCAATTCGTTGCAGATCCTCCTGCATTTCAGTACAATTTTCCATTGTTACAACCTCTCGATACACCACAGCAACATCTGCAAAAATCCTCAGCGAACTTCCGATGTCATCCACAAGGTCATTTATGTATATTGTGAATAGCAACGGTCCTATGACACTCCCCTGCGGCACACCTGAAATCACTCTTACTTCGGAAGACTTCTCTCCATTGAGAATGACATGCTGCGTTCTGTTATCTAGGAACTCTTCAATCCAATCACACAATTGGTCTGATAGTCCATATGCTCTTACTTTGTTCATTAAACGACTGTGGGGAACTGTATCGAACGCCTTGCGGAAGTCAAGAAACACGGCATTTACCTGTGAACCCGTGTCTATGGCCCTCTGAGTCTCGTGGACGAATAGCGCGAGCTGGGTTTCACACGACCTTCTTTTTCGAAACCCATGCTGATTCCTACAGAGTAGATTTATTGTCTCCAGAAAAGTCATTATACTCGAACATAATACGTGTTGCAAAATTCTACAACTGATCGACGTTAGAGATAGAGGTCTATAGTTCTGCACATCTGTTCGACGTCCCTTCTTGAAAACGGGGATGACCTGTGCCCTTTTCCAATCCTTTGGAACACTACGATCTTCTAGAGACCTACGGTACACCGCTGCAAGAAGGGGGGCAAGTTCCTTCGCGTACTGTGTGTAAAATCGAACCGGTATCCCATTAGGTCCAGCGGCCTTTCCTCTTTTGAGCGATTTTGTTTCTCTGTACCTCTGTCGTCTATTTCGATATCTACCATTTTGTCATCTGTGCGACAATCTAGAGAAGGAACTACAGTGCAGTCTTCCTCTGTGAAACAGCTTTGGAAAAAGACATTTAGTATTTCGGCCTTTAGTCTGTCATCCTCTGTTTCAGTACCATTTTGGTCACAGAGTGTCTGGACATTATGTTTTGATCCACCTACCGCTTTGACATAAGACCAAAATTTCTTAGGATTTTCTGCCATGTCAGTACATAGAACTTTACTTTCGAATTCATTGAACGCCTCTCGCATAGCGCTCCTCACACTACATTTCGCTTCGCGTAATTTTTGTTTGTCTGCAAGGCTTTGGCTATGTTTACGTTTGCCGTGAAGTTCCCTTTGCTTCCGGAGCAGTTTTCTAACTCGGTTGTTGTACCACGGTGGCTCTTTCCCATCTCTTATGATCTTGCTTGGCACATACTCATTTAACGGCTGATCTAACTCAGCTTACAAGAGGTAACTTGTTACTGACTCTAACATAAAAAAATCAAGAATAAACCACTCGTATTGTATTATCTGAGTAGTAGCTTACTTTGTTTAGTTCATGCCTGGCCTACTGAATTCTGAAGAGGCATACAATTCTGCACCTGATAGTAGAGGTCGGAGATACGCTTCCGAAATCGTCGCAAAAACGTCTGAGCATATTGTTTATGCCTTCATATCGGCTCCAGACCAGAGGACCACAGTGCTTCCATCCATTGTCTTCATCAGTACATCCAGCCAGCTGTAGAAATCGATGATGACTCTGAACCCGGATGGAGAGCGTCATCCGTTCCACCATGGGCCACTACGCGCATTCGCTTGCACCCAGTTCAATAGCTGCTGGCAGAGCCTCCACCATCGCTTGGATGAGACCTCCGGCAAAAACAAGTGGCCACATACTGGCTTTATTTCCCGAGGTGGATGCTATTTCCATGAGGGATCTCATTGCCCGCCCAATGTTGGAACTCACAATGATCAACGTACCCACCAGGGGCGAAACGACATCTTGGGCATCTGAGGAAGCACCTAAAATGGGACCTCTCATCATCTGGCATGCTTTTCCCCACCCCCCTCAAAATGGTTCAAATGGCTCTAAGCACAATGGGACTTAACATCTGAGGTTATCAGTTCTCTAGACTTAGAACTACTTAAACACACACACACCCACGCCCGAGGCAGAATTCGAACCTGCGTCCGTAGCAGCAGCGCGGTTCCGGACTGAAGCGCCTAGAACCGCTTGGCCACAGCGGCCGGCCCCACCCCCCTCCATTCTCAAGTCAACAAGAAGTGGCCCACATTTTGTTTCACACAGCTGCCCCATCCCTCCCTTTACTCTGGCCACTTTCCTACCACTTGCGTCAAAAAGTGAAAGTTCTTATGTTGGCGTGGTATATAAACAAGTCTTCGAATGTTCCATTGGAATTATGCAACAGTCGGATAGAGATGCAGGCAATGGTTTGAAAATGAACACAAGCTTTGAAACAACCCACCATCAAAGGTTATATTTGAAGAAAAAACAAAAAAATAGTAAATAAGTAACAGCTTATTTTATTTTGAATACTGTGATGAAGCAAAGTATAACATTTACAAATTTTCCTGCATTTTCATACGTGAAACAATTATTCATCCCTACATCACTGCAGATGACAAATACTACACACTACCGAAAGTAAATTTTAATTAAATTCAAAACTAAACAATTTCTCATGAGGATCCGTATTTAAGCAGTAAAATAATATTTTCACATTTTGCAGAAACATTAAGAATTAATTACTGCAATAAATGTGACGAAAATTGAAATAATAGTTAATGGTCTACTACAAAACAACACAGGAACAAAGAAATAATTTCAAAAATATATGTAAGTCTGAATTTCGATGTAAAAATTGAAGAGAATGCAATTTTTCAGCTTAGTTACCTAAATTATTAAATTATACGAGTTTTTCCTAGTTATCGTAGTTAAAAAAATAATACATTGTTTTAGAAAAATAAGTATTTCGCACTCCTTCGTTTTTTAACTAAGGAAGTTTCGGTTAAGAGAACATAGTTAAGAAAAAAGTCTACTTTTCTTTATACGCAATCCCTCACATAAATGAACACGCTTTGGCACCAACCACAACAACGAGACATAGCTTCATATTAGCAGAAGACAATACTGGCCATTAATTTCTAACTACTCACCTCCTTCCTCCCCCACCCCTGCTCCAAAGACCCCAATACCCAGTCAAGCAGCAGAACAAGTGAACAAAACGGTTCTATGATAATTTAGACTAAGAAATTTTGTCTCTGAGCAACATCTCTATGCATAAGCGTCTGATGACGAGTAAAACATGTTCGAAACGCGTTGGAGTATCTTAAATTAAATGTAAAGCAAATAAATCTACTTGTGAGCAGAAAAATACAAATAATTACTTCGCACAGTCACCGTCCCTTAGCTTAGGCAGTGTGGCTACGATTGAAACAATAATAATAATAAATATAGAACTGTGACTGTATCTTCCAAAGATTTGAAACTCCCATGGGCGACAATTTACTAGCTCGATACGTCACCAAACGAGAAGGATTTTCGAAGAATCACTCTTCTATTTTCTTCGCTATTTCACTTCTGTTGATCGTTCGAGCTCGGTAAACAGTAGCCGGAGATACTGAGATTTTTGAAACATCGCGACCAAGGCTATTCATAGTTGTTATAAATCAAATACTTGCTTGTCGAACAGAGAGCTGTTCCCGATCCCAAGTAGACAAGAGATTTCAGTCTGGGATTTGGACGTAATTTTTTCGTTGCTGGAGGCGAAAAATCAACCTTTGTGTCACGAGATGCTGATAATGATGGAGGTGAGACTTCCAGTATAACTGTCTCATTGATTTCAGCAATAGCTTTGTAATGTTTATTCTTATATGAAATTCTTTTCCTGTTTCGTGTACTTTGTTTTCATTTTGGAGGTGAAAACATTGTCTACTGCATTCATTGACGATCTGATACAATCATCTGTTAGCGACCTAAGAAATTCTTTGTCTTTTTTGTGATAGCTAGTCACGTCCATGACACTTTGCCGGGAAATGTCAAATAACTTGACGAGATAACCTTTCTAAATCTGTCATTTCATGTTTCCTTAATCTGTGTTTCTCGATTTCTGTCCACCCACATTTGGGTTTCCTTTCTACAGCTTCTGTATACCAGCGCGGATATTCTCATCCATCTTAATAGAGATATATGCTTTCCGCCACACTTCCTGTAATTTAGTACTGGTGGATTTAGCAGCATCTTTACGTGTTTCTTTCATTTCCTTGTGACGGTAAATCAGAAATAAAGACTTGCTCCTTTGGAGGGGGCCCATCTACTAAAACCTCAAAATTAAGTACCTTTACTAGAAGTCAAATTTCTCTTTTCGTTCTCATTTTAAATTTCAGTTGTGAAAGAAATACACAAGAAGCCCATTAATGCAAAGCACTACAATATTAGAAATTTCATTGGTTTGAGAAAAAAGTGGTCAGTGTATACAATCCCAAAATAACGTCCAGTCTGCTTGAAATTTGGCATAGGGTAAATCCGGGATGTATGGCCATGAGTTTTGAAAAGACCAGTTTTACAGCAAGAACAACCTGAAGCTTTTCGTAAATTACCTTTTCAATTCATAAAAAACAAAAGCCGACTTCATTTTCAAAGATGTATCAAATTTCATACTAGCTAAAAATTATTTAAAAAAATGTAACACTTGGTCATCTTACCTGTGTATCAGGGTTAGATTTCCATACATGTAAACACTTTAAAATCAGAGAGAAAACTATAAGAACTTTTAAGACTTTGGATGTATCTTATTGAATCACTTGATGTAAAATATATTTTATAAAGATATTAATTGCAAATAAATTATAACGTAAACAGAACCTCATTTGTAAAAAGCATTTTACAATTCCTGGATTTTCTTAATATTTTTGTTAACTCGTTGGAACATACTAGATTTGTATAGAAAATAATGAGAAATCATCTCACTTATGAAGTTAGTTGAATTTAGAACGAAGCCCAGTTTATGAAAAGGAATTTTACTTTATAAGCTTGGATTTATGTTTAAAAAAATGACATTACCACATCGATGGCACACATCAACATACGATGGGCAGGATTTATTTGACAAATGCTTACACCTGATACACTGAATCTAATCAGAGTTATGGCCATCTCATTAGATCAGCTTGGAGAGATGACCATAGCACCTCATCAAACATGGTGGACGCAAACTCAAAGAAAACCACCGTCAGGTGGCGTGCGGAGTATGGATGTAGATGTAGAAACAACTCTAAAAATGAAATTTCCGTCGCTACTCACAGCCTAAGTTATATTTCATGGTGTACTGAAAACTAAAGTCATGGAAATTACATACGTTTAGTTGAAATAAAGAGTCACCCAGAGCATCAACAGTCACTCACGTTATTAACTACCAACTGTCCGGCAGCGCTGTACAGCGGATCGTCGAAGAACTATAGGCGTTGGCCATCTCTCCCCTAGCCCATCTTTCTCGGATATACCCTATGCATCTTTCACATCGCTGAGTAAACAAAGTCAAATGAAAATCATGTCTTTGGAAAAATGTAATATGCTAAGGTTCACCCATTTCAAGAAGCAGGTAAAAGATCTTTGACAATATAGGTTTCAGCGACTGCAAGCACACATGAGAACCCACCAGACACTTGGGGGTGTTCCATCTGCGCTAACGTTTTAGCCCCACACTCAAGAGGTCAGCAATGTCCATGACAGCTGAGTGCTCACAGATTGGTACTAGGGGGCACTCAAGCCTGCGACATCCGCTCTTCCCTTCTTGTATTGTCAGTATCGTCATGCCTTATCGAGTCATTCAGTTACATGAATACTGCGAAAAAATAGTTTTAGCTTGGTAAAGAATGCTCAGTTTTTCAACAGCCATATATTGTGTTAGATACATCGGGCTATCTGTCCACATTACGCACTAGCAGTCTTGGAAACAGAAGAAATATGTCATGAGAAAGTGTCACGGATAAAAATTAAGTAATTTAGTCTTAAAACCTTCGTCACAGGCGGTGAATGTAAGGAAAGATGCTCTATATGCGATTGTTGCTTCCTTCATTCCTTAAAATCAGATATTTAGTTACGCATAATTGTTGCCCATCGCTGGGTAACAAAGTATTACTTTAAGTTCGTTTACGGGCAGTGTCAGCTTCTCGGATTCGGAAAGCTTGCTGATGTGATTCCTAACTTCTTTAACTCATTTGCAAGACATTTTACGCATGATGTTCCATCTTTCATATTTATTGAAAGCGTTATCAAGTAGTTTGCTGAATGATCCTTTGGGGCTAACTCTCTCTTACAGAAATCTAGCGAGGTGGCGCAGTGGACAACACGAGAGCATTTGGGAGTACGGCGGTTCAGATTCCGGTCACGCCATCCAGAAATAGGTCTCCTGGGGCCTCGCCCCAAAACGCTTCATTTGAAAAGAACAGGATCGAAATTCTCTCATTTCTTTACCCGAGTTTGCGCTCCGTCTGTAATGGCCTCGTTACCGAAGGCACAATAGAACGTAATCATCTTTTCTTTATTTTTGACAACAGAGTTCCCAAGAGGGTTGTTGTGACTGACAATTCGCAATTTTTCACAAACACAACTTTTATTGATGTAAGTTCACAAGTTGATGACTGAACATACAAACAAAAGGTAACAATAACGAAAAAAGTCCCCTAATTGAGGCAAACAAAAGTTCACTTCTAATTTTTCACAAAGGTTCGTGGTAACACACTCACTCACTAGTAACAGTCCAATTCCGAGACAAAGAGGTAATCTTCAACGGTCGCAGTACGCGAGTTCGGCATCCGGCGTGAACTGAACTTCGGGGCTGGTTCTAGCCCCTAAATAGGTGTCTCCAGCCAATCGGGTTTCGGCGTAGTGGTACTTCCTGCAGGCGGTGGCTCGAACTCCCCCTGCAGGAAGTAGTGCTCGGGATGTCTGTTTCCATGTAAATAGCGGGAGTTTGCCGTGGTGCTTTTGGGTACTCCTTGAGCACAGAGAACCACGTCCTTTGTGGTGTTATATGGGTTACCGACCGTCAGGGGCTACCTTGGCTCCAGTATAACGAGGGTATATGCAGTTTCACCGTCCTACTCTCAAATATATTCCTAGGTGTTACATTGATTCTTTTCAGCAGTTTATACTGAATCTTTAAAGGGAAACGAATCTATAGGATCCAATAATATTTTAAGACCTATCCCTATGCTTAGTTTTTTTTCCGAGACTTAAGAACGACACTGAATCTCTTTTCAAATGTATACTTTGCGTAGCACCTGCCTGTGTAACACGTTGAATTTTGTGTCTTTAGCGTTACTTTATAAATATTCACGGTTAAATGTTTTAAATCCTACCACCATGCTGTGGCCGAAATATCTGTAGAAGTTCGTAAGGGACAGTGAAATGAAAACCGAACGCCCGCCACAACGGGACCGTGGAATGGTTCCATTCAAATGCAATCACCACACGCGTTAAGACATTTACCCCACTGGAAGACGATGCGGCCAATTCCTGTTTCGCAGAACGCGGCCAGCCCCTGACGAATCCACGCTCTGACCCATTCTCGCACTTCCTCGGCCGACGGAAACCGACGTTCACTCATATCTTTCTTCAGGTCGCCAAAGATGTGAAAATCACACGGTGAAACATCCGGTATGTTCGGAGGATGTTGCCGTATTTCCCAAACAAATCACTGAAGCGTAGATTTCGTCCGAATTACCGTTTGGGGACGGCCTTCATCGTGCTACAGAATGATTCCGTCACAAAGTGTTCTCTGATGTTGTGACTTCACAGCGCGTCACAATTTCTACAGATGTCTTTATAGCGCTACGTAATGATTGTTATTCCACTCTCGAGGAACTCAACAGGGGCCCCTGCAGTTCAAGAGGAAGGTCATCATGACCTTACGTGGTGCCACCATTTCGAGCCCGAGGGCAATTGGCAAAGCCTGCTATGGAAACGTCCCACATCTGCCCCGACAAAGAGTTCCAAAGCTGTTCACAAAAGATCGTGTGAAGCACGATTACGCACGTCCACACACGGCAATCGGGCGAAGGATACGCTTCAGCTATTTGGATGGCAGACACTGCAATATGTTCCGTACAGCCCGAATCTTTACCCGTGTGATTTTCACGTCTTTGGCTTATTCTACGGGAAAGAAATTGAGCGCCACCTCTCCCCGTAGTATAAATGTCTTAATGTGTGCAGTGATTATCTTTGAATGGAAGCATTCCACGGTCCCGTTGTGGTGGATGTTCGATTTACATTTGAATACCCCTTATCAATGTTGTTTATTGATCAGCAACTTAGCTTCTACGGCAGCTTTAAGGACTACATTTAAATTGTAACTTTATTCCTTCTTAAGCACCATTTTGTGCGGAACTCATAACTTTGGCCAAAACATTTGCTCATATCTCATCTCTTTCTCCCTATAGACTAATTTAACTGATGTTCGAGAGTTAACGCAGATTGATCTTTGAGCTAGGTAAAGCAGGTAAATAATTCGCATATCTTTACACAAGAATGATTTTCAAAACAGTTGTTGCTTATTTTAACATGGCGAAAGGCTTACCTTGATTGATCTATTTCACACCCAAACTTCTCCATTTTTCCTTCCCATTTTCATTTTCCCTATATTTTTCCATTCTTTCCTTTGGACACCAGGCGCAAGTTATCCTCAGGGGAATTCTCTGGGGCGAGGAGGCTAATTACTCTCCTGCTATCATCGCTGGGTGGTTTCCTTAATTGTGGCATGATTATTTTCCGTATATCCTCTGAGAATAAGCGACAAATCGCGACCTGGCGCAGTTTTCAACAATACAGGGGTCTCTGCAGCGGGACACACCGTTGCCTAGCAGCGTTTCGCCAAGAGACAACTGGCGAGAAGCACGAGGGCGTCGGTCATCAGTCAGCTAAATGTTAAGAAGCGTGGAGCAGCGGTAGCACGCACGTGAGCCATGGGTTCTTACAATCCTTGACAGCCTGTAGCAGAGGAGACGAATTCATTGCAACTTTCTGCGGACGCGCGATATACTGACAGGATAATTTGTTTTTGCAAAGCAATCATCCAGACTTTATCACGGTTTGTCTCAGGCGTTTTTGTTGGAGGAGCGTGAATTTCATGAATCTGGTAATTGCAGGAACACCCGAATACTGAAACTTACACTGTAATCGCTCGAATATATAATAGTATCATAAATCACACGTTTTTCATACACATATCATAAGAAAAATATATTTTTAAAGGATTTCTAATGCGTTGTGGACGGAGTCCATGCAACAAGCTCTATTTTTGTCAGAAAAACAATTTCTCTTTTAAGTCTTCGAAGTCTTTATTTAAGGAATGAAATGCGATTTGTAATCGTTGTTTCTGCTTCCTTATAATTAAATAAGATGGGACAGCTTCATCGTCATTGTGCCGGAGCAGTTTGTATCCCCAGTCACAGCGCAGTGCTTGCACATTTTCTTCGCTCCTCGTCTCCGCCGCACTGGATCGGCAGACGTCGCTGTGCGCAATACTGTGTCTGATTTCAGTTAAAAGTAATTTGTAACAGAAAGGTACCGTTTGTACGTGAATTCTTGCGTCGTTGTAAAACCTGAGCTGACACAACAAGTGATTCCGTAGACCACGCCTTTACATAAAGCTATAAACGGTTTCGATGTACTAAGAGATTTCAACCAATATTTCGAACGCCAGTATACAGAAATATGGCAAGTCTCTTACGCAAAGTTATTCACTATGTTTAATAAAACTGCGTACATCGAGTAATATACGTAAAAGAACGAGAGTTGAATTTTTTAAAACTTGTTTCGGTATGTTTTTCTATGGAACTGTAACCTATCCAATAACATAGTGTTAAAGCTTAAATTATGTTTTTCGTACATAAGGTAACTTATTGAAAGTATCCGTAATTTTAAGACTCTTCTAGGCTAATTTATTATCAGACTTTAAAAACATATTCTAATTTCTCTAATTAGTTTTTCATGCCTCACTAGTCACTTTGTTCCATGACGTTTTGGTGTTGTTAATGAAATAATTCACTTTTTCTTAGATATATGCACTGCTGAGAGGTTAGATTTGTATTCCAGAGAACAGGCTATTCAAATCCCCATTCCCAAATACCTTAAGGCGAATGCTGGAATGGTTCCTTTTAAAGGGCGCATTCCTACCCTAACCGTCCAAAGACCGAGCTTTTGCTAAGTGTTTTAATCAGCTCATCGTTGAAGCGACGTTAAACCGTAATTTTCTTTCCTTGATCGAAAATCCATAGATACACATTCTATTACGATTTTACTCAGAATTTTACAATTCAGTTTGTAATGAGATTTAACCTCGAAGTCATCGAAGATCCCTGATGCTTATTCTTCATGATATACTCTGATTCTATGTACCACTCCGGATTTAGGAGCATTTAATCTACTTATACAAGTTTTTATTTTAAGACAACTCTTTTGAAAGTCGGCAGCCTGTGTCTATATTACAGATACATTATTTTTTAAATTTACGCCAAGTGTATTGATCTTTCCAGTCCGTATTTTGCACCATATATTTTGAAGTCCTCAATTCCATTATAAACTTAGCCCCACTATTTGCTCATGTCCAGTCTCTTCCGTTCTATAGATCTGATTAACTGAAATTCAAATTGTAATCTAGATTGGTCAATGAGCTGGCCAAAGGGGGCTAATGCGTCGCATATTCGAAGGATTTAGAAAATCAACATTGATGATTTGGCCTTAGGGGAATATTTCACCACACTGTTCGATTTTAGTAATTTTTCCGATTTTCCATTTCGTTACAATTTTTTCTGCCTTCTTTTGTTGTTTTTCTTTGGTTTCAGACTTTTACAATTCGTTGCCCCAGCAGTTTACGCCCTTGATACGGCACGAAAATTGAGTTCATTACGCGGAGCGCTCACTCGGCACTCACTTCAGAGTACGGTAGTGGAAATCACTGTCAAGCAGGGATCCTACGAAAGTAATATACAATGTCTGAAGCACACATGTACTGACTTCATTATAAAAGTAGTATTTATATATATAACTGAAGCGCCAGAGAAGCTGGTATGGGCATACGTATTCAGTTATAGAGATAAGGAAACAGGCAGAATATGGCGCTGTCGGCGGCAACGCCTATATAAGACAACAAGTGTACGGTGCAGTTATTAGATTGCTTTCTGCTGCAACGATGGCTGGTTATTAAGATTTAAGTGAGTTTGAACGTGGTGTTATAGTTTGCGCACGAGCGATGTTACACAGAACTCCGAGGCAGCGATGAAGTGGGAATTTTCCCGAACGACCATTTCACGAGTGTACCGTGAATAACAGGAATGGGGTAAAAAAAAAAAAAAAAGAAAATCTCCGACATCACTGTGACCGGAAAAAGATCCTGCAAGAACGGGACAAACGACGACCGAAGAGAAACGTTCAATGTGACAAAAGTGCAACCCTTACGCAAACTGCTGAATATTTCAATGTTGGGCTATCAACAAGTGTCAGCGTGCGAACCATTCAACGAAACATCATCGATATGGGCTTTCGGAGCCGAAGAATCACTCGTGTACCCTTGATAACTGCACCACAGAAAGTTTTACATCTCGCTTGGGCCTGTCAACACAGACATTGGACTGATGATAACTGGAAACATGTTGCCTGGTCGGACGAGTCTCATTTCAAATTTTATCGAGCGGATGGATGTGTTTGCAGTTTTTGCAGTGAAATTGTCGCCCACTCTTCTCGTATAGCTCTTTTCAGGTCACATACGATCTTAAATTGAGATAAACACGCCTTGCAAGTATTAACCAAAGGTGCAGGCTAGGGCAAACCATCGATACCTTTACCTTAAAACCACTATTTTATCGTGAAGAAACCTGGACAGATGCATTATCTTGTTAAAACATCAGACTCCCGTCCCATATGTTGTCATACATTCTAATCCAGTTTGCTTCTAGTATTTCAGTGTACATATCACAGTTCATTCTAGTGTTTATCCAAGCAATGCGTTATTTATCTTTAGTGCAGAATGCTGCCAAAACCATAACACTTCCGCTATCAAAATATCTGCTCATTCATACCTGCTGCTCTATTCTCAGATCATGCCAATCATACCGAATCCATCCACACCATCTAAATTAAACTTCTTCTCATCACTGAAGATCACTTTATCCCATTCTCAAGTCAATGAAATATGTTTTTCAGCAAACTTCAGTCTAGCCTGTGCATGTTTAGGCGTTAGAGCAGGTTTCTGCGGCCGTTTCTAGAATGCAAGATGTTTTCATTTGACAACAGTTGTCGTACACGTCTGGCAATTAGTGCTAATTACATCAGCAACAAGTTGAAAAGAACAATGGTTTGTGGCCCTTGATTTGTTCAAAAGTAACAGTTTCGATGGAGCATACAATTTTCTACTTTGCCCACATTTTCCATTCTGTCCATATCGTGCGCGAATTTAACGAAATTATCAATCACTGTAGTTGAACGGTTCAACTATTGGCGATTTTACTGTTGGGGGATCCCTGTTCCTTTTACGCTCCGATTTTTCTTTTTCATCACTTGATAACTGTTTTCCTCTTGGCTATTTCACAACCATGGTTTGTGTACACAATACGCACTGTCACTACTGGTGTCTGTTTCTAATCTTCAACAAAGGAACGTGCTCAGACAGTAACACCGTACAGAACAGATTGCTTTTATACCAAGTTTTATCCTCTATCAACTGAATCGGTGGTGTCTTGTTATATGGTTTACTTCTGACAGCAAATGCGATACTATTTGACTGCATTTATCAATATACTGGATCTCACAATATTGCACACACACTGATCAGCAATAGCAATATGACTACTGATAATCGCGACGTTGGATGCCAACTGATGGCGTTGCGGGCACATACGAGGTAGCAGACATATGTAAGCGGAGGAGACACGGACGGGGGTCACCCTACCGAAGATATGGGTTGCAAATGGGGAAATCCATTGAGATAAGCGACTTTGACAAAGGGCAGTTTATTACTAAGCAGAGCCTGTGAACGAGGATCGCGAAAAAGGCGAAGCTGGTCGCATGTTCACCTGCTACTGTCGTGAGCATCTACGGAAAGAGGTAGGAGGACATCCATCGAAACTCCCACTATGCCTAAATTTTTAGTCATCCGCGACTGTTAACAGAACGTGGGATTCGGAAGCTTGTCTGCTCTGTAAAGTAGGATAGATGGTGATTTGTGGCATCTCTGTCGAACGAGCACAATGCTGGTTCACGCACAAGTGTTTCGGAGAACACCGTTAATTGCACATCGTTGAACATGCAGCTCCTCAGCAGACTAACCCTATGTGTTCACATGTTGACCAAACGACATCGTTGGCTACGATTGCAGTGGGCATGGGACCATCGGGATTAGCCCTTTTTGTAGTTGTTGGTGTTAGAGCTGCAACTTTTTTTAGACGGAAGTCAGCTGATAGGTATACCCTCTTAAAGGAGGTCCCTCTAACTAAGGGGTCATCTTCAGAGGATGTCATGTTTCCAATTAGAGAAGGAATTAGCATATTTCATCAAAATATAAGAGGTATTAGTGAACTGCTTATGGATGTTGACTCTGAAATTATTGGTATATCGGAGCATCACTTAAATACTTTGACATTTCAGAGGCTTCCTTTACCAGGATACAGATTAGGTAGCTGTTTTTCAAGGAGTTCCCTGCAGAGTGGGTGAATGGCGATGTACATAAAAAACAGTATTTCATTTGAGTCCACAGACGTATCACGGCACTGCACTAAACAGATATTTGAATGTTGTGCAGGGGCCGTTGAGTTTATTGACACGAAATTTCTAATTGTTGTTTGTAGGTTTCCTAACTCTGACTTCAGAGCATTTCTGCTCAAGCTAGAGAGGGTTCTTGATTCACTTTATAGGAAGTACCAGAAATTATATGTGGTGCTTCAATATTAATTTCGTAAATGATTGTACAAGAAAAAGGTTTTTAGTAGATCTCCTAAATTCATGTGATCTGGTGCAGACTGTGTTTTCCCAACTAGGGTGCAGAGGAACAGTAGCACAGCTATAGACAATATTTTTAATCGTTCTCCATTACTAGATTGGCATTCTGTTAGTACGAGTAAAAGGTTGAGTGGCATTTCAGACCGTGATGCACAAATTTTAACGGTGAAAGTTTTCCAAGAAGAGGCACCAATGTTAGCACTGAATAGGGGATCATGGAGGAATTTTATAAGGGGGACTATGCTCCAGACTGAAAGCTGAAAGGCATAATCAGTCTTAAATGATGATGATGATGATGATGATGATGAAGACTCAAACAAATATCACATATAATCACAAACTATTTAGGAACGCTAATCCTATGACAATAGAGTTTTTTAAACCTCGTTAAGGAACAAGAGTGGCAGGATGTTTATAGTGCCGGTAACATAGATGACAAATATAACGCCTTCCTTAACACATTTCTCATCCTCTTTGAGAGTTGCTTTCCATTAGAACGTTATAAACGCCGTACTACCAGTAAAAGGCAGCCTGGGTGGCTGACTAGTGGGATAAGGATATCATGTAAAACAAAGCGCGAATTATAACAAAGTGTTAGAAGTAGTCACAATCAAGCTACAGTAGCCCATTACAAACAGTACTGTAAGGTGGTTAAAAATGTTATTAGGAAGGCAAAGAGCATGTGGTACGCAAATAGAAAAACTAATTCGCAGGATAAAATTAAAACTGTATGGTCAGTTATGAAGGAAGTGTCTGGACAGCAGCACAAGGTCGACGATATAAAGTCAGTTCGTAGTAAAAATATTTCTGTTACTGATAAATCATGTATATGTACAGTATTTAACAATCTTTTTTGAGCATTGCTGGTGAATTAAATAAAAAATTTATTTTCTATAGGGAATCATATAACTTTGTTGGCAAATGCCTTTCCGAGATCGATGTCTGAAATACTCCTCTATGATATAGACAAGGGGGACATTGAGTCAATAATTATATCACTGGAGACTAAGGACTCTCATGAATATGATGGAGTGCCTAGCAGAATATTAAAGTAATGTTCTGCACATGTTAGCCCTGTATTTAGCCACATTTGTAATTTTTCCTGGTCAGTTTCCTGAACGATTAAAGTACTCAGTAGTAAAGCCGCTTCATAAAAAGGGCGAAAAGATAATATAGACAATTTCAGACCTATTTCTATGCCATCAGTGCTTGCTAAAGTTATTGAAAAGGCTGTGTATGTAAGGATAATTGATCATTTTATATCACACGATTTGCTATCAAATGTACAGTTCGGCTTTATAAGTCGTTTAACAACTGAAAATGCTACATTCTCTTTTTTCTGTGAGGTACTGGATGGGTTAAACAAAAGGTTTCGAACGCTAGGCATATTTTTTGATTTAGCTAAGGCGTTTGATTGTGTTGATCATAAAATATTGCTCCAGAAGCTGGACCATTACGGAATACGGGGAGTAGTTCACAATTGGTTCACCTCTTACTGAAGCAACATACAGAAAAAGATCATTATTCACAGTGTTGGGAATGGCTGTGATGTGGGGTCTGAGTGGCTTACAGTCAAATAGGGGGTGCCCCAGGGATCGGTTCACTATAGGACTTAACAGCTGAGGTCATCAGTCCCGTAGAACTTAGAACTACCTAAACATAACTAACCTAAGGACACCACACACATCCATGCCCGAGGCAGGATTCGAATCTGCTACCGTTGCGGTACCGCGGTTCCAGACTGAAGCGCCTAGAACCGCTCGGCCACTGCAGCCGGCTCAGGGATCAGTTATTTATGTAAATGATATGTCCTATAGTATTACGGGTAAGTCTAAAATATTTCTGTTTGCTGTTTGATAGTAAAGGATGTTGTGTGTAACATTGGCTCGGTTTCAAATAGTGCAGTAGATGACGTAAGTTCATGGCTTGTAGAAAATAAACTAACGCTAAATTACCGCAAGACTCAATTTTTCCTGTTTCTAACACACAATTAAACAAAACTCAACGTTTTAATTTCACAAAATAGGCATATGATTAGTGAAAGTGAACAGTTCAAATTTCTAGGTGTTCAGATAGTAAACTGTCGCGGAAAGCCCACGTTCAGGATCTTGTCCAAAGACATAGTGATGCAACTTTTACTATTCGAACGGTATCTGGAGTAAGCGCTCGTTCGACACGAAAATTAGTCCACTTTGTTTATTTTCATTCGTTTGGGGTAACTCTTCCCATTCTAAGAGGATATTTTTGGCTCAGAAAAAGGGCGGTTCGGCCAATATGTGGTGTAAGTTCGCAATTCCCTCGCCGTCACCTCTTCACTAGTCCGGCTATTTTGACATTGGCCTCTCAATATACGAGGGCAGTTCAATAAGTAATGCAACACATTTTTTTTCTGAAACAGGGGTTGTTTTATTCAGCATTGAAATACACCAGGTTATTCCCCAATCTTTTAGCTACACAACACCATTTTTCAACGTAATCTCCATTCAATGCTACGGCCTTACGCCACCTTGAAATGAGGGCCTGTATGCCTGCACGGTACCATTCCACTGGTCGATGTCGGAGCCAACGTCGTACTGCATCAATAACTTCATCATCCGCGTAGTGCGTCCCACGGATTGCGTCCTTCATTGGGCCAAACATATGGAAATCCGACGGTGCGAGATCGGGGCTGTAGGGTGCATGAGGAAGAACAGTCCACTGAAGTTTTGTGAGCTCCTCTCGGGTGCGAAGACTTGTGTGAGGTCTTGCGTTGTCATGAAGAAGGAGAAGTTCGTTCTGATTTTTGTGCCTACGAACACGCTGAAGTCGTTTCTTCAATTTCTGAAGAGTAGCACAATACACTTCAGAGTTGATCGTTTGACCATGGGGAAGGACATCGAACAGAATAACCCCTTCAGCGTCCCAGAAGACTGTAACCGTGACTTTACCGGCTGAGGGTATGGCTTTAAACTTTTTCTCGGTAGGGGAGTGGGTGTGGCGCCACTCCATTGATTGCCGTTTTGTTTCAGGTTCGAAGTGATAAACCCATGTTTCATCGCCTGTAACAATCTTTGACAAGAAATTGTCACCCTCAGCCACATGACGAGCAAGCAATTCCGCACAGATGGTTCTCCTTTGCTCTTTATGGTGTTCGGTTAGACAACGAGGGACCCAGCGGGAACAAACCTTTGAATATCCCAACTGGTGAACAATTGTGACAGCACTACCAACAGAGATGTCAAGTTGAGCACTGAGTTGTTTGATGGTGATCCGTCGATCATCTCGAACGAGTGTGTTCGCACGCTCCGCCACTGCAGGAGTCACAGCTGTGCACGGCCGGCCCGCACGCGGGAGATCAGACAGTCTTGCTTGACCTTGCGGCGATGATGACACACGCTTTGCCCAACGACTCACCGTGCTTTTGTCCACTGCCAGGTCACCGTAGACATTCTGCAAGCGCCTATGAATATCTGAGATGCCCTGGTTTTCCGCCAAAAGAAACTCGATCACTGCCCATTGTTTGCAACGCACTCCGTTACAGACGCCATTTTAACAGCTCCGTACAGGGCTGCCACCTATCGGAAGTCAATGAAACTATACGAGACGAAGCGGGAATGTTTGAAAATATTCCACAAGAAATTTCCGGTTTTTTCAACCAAAATTGGCCGAGAAAAAAATGTGTTGCATTACTTATTGAACTGCCCTCGTACATATTGTTTACTGTCATTTCTTGTTGACAATATCAGCTTATTCCCAAAGATAAGCAGCTTTCAGTCAGTTAATACTCGGCAGAAAACAAACCTGCATTTGGATCGGACTTCCTTACGTCTTGTGCAGAAAGGTGTGCAGTATACTGCTGCATCCAGTTTCAATAAGCTACCACAATAATTCAAAAATCATAGCAGTGATCCACGGGCTTTCAAATGGAAACTGAAGAGTTTCCACATGGGTCACTCCTTCTGTTCTGTCGAGGAGTTCTTTGAAAAATTAAGCTGATTCTTATGTGGTTCATAAACATTTTAGTTTTATGTATTAGTACTTTTACGTTGTAATTTCAAGTACCGACACGTTCCATGACTTTGGAGATTTGCCCCTCAATTTAGTCATACGGAACTTCACGTTTAAATAAAAATAAATAAAAATAATCAATGGAATCTTGTCGGCTCTTCGAGTGAATCATATTTTTGCTACACTAGGTTGATGGTCGTCTCTACAAATGCCGTCATCGAGGTGAACGGCGCCTCGAAACATGCAGCGCGCCACGGGCGCAGACTGGTGGGAGCAGTATTTTACAATGGGAGACATTCTCCTGCGCACGCATGGGACCTGTGGTAGCAATCGAAGACAAGCTGACAGCTGCGAACCACCTCCATCCCTTCATGCTTGACGTCTTCCGCGTGGCCAGTGTTACATTTCAGCAGTGTAAGTGTCCGTGTCTGGGAGTCATACGAGGGTAATCCCAAAAGTAAGGTCACCTATTTTTTATATGTACAGAACTCTGTTCGTGTGGCAGTTAGACACACTGTAATGAAGAGTGCTTCATGTGCTGTGTGTAAAAATGCGAACGCCGCGCTCAGCGCTCAGTCTTGGCTTGGCAGCCATTTAGAATGGAGCTACCGTTGGATGTTACCGCCAAGTGCGAAATGCGCGCAGTTATTCGGTTTTTGAACGCAAAGCGCACTGACCTGATTGAAATCCATCGCCAATTGACGGAAGTGTATGGTGAGTCGTGCATGGATGTCAAAAATGTTCGTAAGTGGTGTAGAGAGTTTACAGCTGGTCGGACCGAAATTCACGAAGACCAAAGGAGCGGGAGACCGTCAATATCTGAGGAGACAGTGTTGAAGGTTGAGCAAAGCATGAGTGAAGATCCGCGGATCACCTTGGATGATCTCTGCACGTTGGTTCCTGAGGTTTCCCGAAGCACCGCTCACAGAATTTTAACGGAAACATTGAACTACCGGAAGGTGTGCGTAAGATGGGTGCCACGCATGCTGACTGAGGACCACATGCGGCAACGAGTTGATGCTTCCCACGCATTTCTTCACCGCCTTGCAGCCGAACAGCACAACTTTCTGGACTCAACTGTCGCGAGTGAAGAAACGTGGGCATACCACTTTACACCTGAGACCAAGCAACAATCACGCCAGTGGCGGCGTCCTTCTTCGCTAAAGCCGCGGAAATTTAAACAAACAGTGTGCCGGTAAAGTCATGATAACCGTTTTCTGGGCTCGGAAAGGGGTATTGTTGGTCGACTTCATGCCCACTGGGACCAAAATTAACGCTGACAGGTACTGTGATACTCTGAAAAAACTCAAACGGGCAATGCAGAACCGGAGAAGAAGAATGTTGAGCAAGGGCGTACACATTCTCCATAACAACGCTCGCCCACACATCGCTCGGCAAACCGTTGCTCGCCTGCAACAGTTTGAGTGGAACATAATCACCCACCCACGCTATAGTCCTGACTTGGCGTCCAGTGACTATCACCTGTTCCCTAGGTTAAAAGAACATTTGACTGGAAAGCGATTCAGCTCCGACGACGAGGTGAAAGAAGAGGTTCATAACTTCCTGAACAGAATGGCGGCGAGTTGGTATGAGATGGGAATACAAAAACTGCCACAGCGTCTACAAAAATGCATCGACGGAGATGGTGATTATGTCGAAAAATAGCTAAATGTTCAAGCTGTAAACCGATGTAAACCATTGCAGAAATAAACAGGTCTAGGTACTTATAAAAAATAGGAGACCTTACCTTTGTGATTGCCCTCGTAATAGTGCTACAGTGGTTTGAGGAGCATTGTAGTGAACTGACGTTGACGTCCTCGCGACCAAATTCGCCTGATCTAAGTCCTACGGAAGCCTCATGCGTCACTATCGGGCGCCATCTCCGAGTACGGAGATCAGTGGCCCGGCCAGTTATTTACGCCAATTACGAGATCTGTGCGTAGACATCTAACGCCAGTTACTTCCACAAACCTACCAACAAACTATTGGATCCCTGATACGCAGAATCAGTGATGTACTTCGTTCCAAAGACGTGAAACAAGTTGTTAAGCAGGTGGTCATAATGTTTTGGCTCATCAGTGTACACTGTGCGCAGGTATTCCAG
Organism: Schistocerca nitens; assembly: GCF_023898315.1. Classification (NCBI taxonomy): domain Eukaryota; kingdom Metazoa; phylum Arthropoda; class Insecta; order Orthoptera; family Acrididae; genus Schistocerca; species Schistocerca nitens. The sequence goes on along the minus strand of NC_064619.1, from coordinate 600,056,228 downwards.
CCGACAATGTTAATTTTCCTACAAATACCCAAGTCTTTGTACTGATTTCCACTACCGTATACTTGTTACTAACTTCTGTTTCGTAGGCTCAGATGTCGACTGAAACGGCCATCAGCGGTATCTACGCTTCTGTAGTCGTGGCCTCACACGATGGCAGGCGTACTAAACGCACATCAGTTGAATTACGAGCCGGGCGCTGTGGCCGAGCTGTTCTAGGCGCTTCAGTCCTGATCCGCGCTGCTGCTACGGTCGCAGGTTCGATTCCAGCCTCGGGCATGGATGTGTCTGATGTCCTTAGGTTAGTTAGGTTTAAGTAGGTCTAAGTTCTAGGGGACTGATGATCTGAGATGTTTAGTCCCATAGTGCTTAGAGCCATTTGAACCATTTGAATTACGCTTACATATGCAGGGTGTTTCCTAATTCCTGTTACAAGCATCTAGTGGTTGTAGTGAAGAGTAAGTAGATGAAGTTTTGATGAGGAATTCGTATCCGGAAATGTACTTTTTCGATGTAGAATAAGTTTGACTTCTGGATCACTTTCGAATCCTCCGCTTCACGGTACGCAGATAGCGGAGAGAATAAGCTCTGACTCGTTGTAATTATGACATCACGTACCATTTTCGCCTACAAAAACGGCTGCTTGAAAGTGGGACGTTCGTAACTGAGAGAGTTGACTGCGGTGCACCATGGGCGCGCTGCACTCTCGACATCGAAAAGGTAGTCCATCGTCACTTAGAAGAGAACCCGAGGACGAGTGCTCCAGACACTGCCCATGTCACGGACCCCAGTAGAGCAAACACGTCGCAGCTTATTATCTGCTCGTATACTATGTGTGAGCCGTGATGCGGGAGATTCAGGAGTGATACGATCTTCAAACTTATTCTTCATCTAAACGACGTACATCCGGACCTGGTTTCCTTATCTAGACTTCGTCTGCAATGTGCTAAGTCTCCTCTATAATCCCTGAAACCTGTAATAGGAACCGTGTAACACCCCAATTAGTCTGCGAACTGAAGAGCGGGTAACGTTGTCGGTGAGGGAAACGGCCTACCACGGGAGATGTGGACTTTGCAATGGCGTACGCCGACTACTTTCTTATGCTTTGATAATCAATAACTCGTTATTTAGCTAAGCGAGGTACAAGTCGTAGGTACTTGCACAGTACAGAGCGATCAGTCGTTTCTAACGTGATTAATGGTTGTGCTAAAGAGGCAACTGATCTCTGTTGTATCATGCCCATTCAGAGCTCTGCAATGTACGCGAAAGACATCCCTCTAAAAAAAAAAAAATTAAAAAAAAAGAGAGGCTATAAGGCTATAACAGACCCTTAAAAAACTAGAATGCTTGAGTGATCGCTGAAGAGCGCGCTGGGATAAACAGCATTGTCTGAGTGGCCGGGGTGGCCGATCGGTTCTAGGTACAGTCTGGAACCGCGCGACCGCTACGCTCGTAGGTTCGAATCCTGCTTCGGGCATGGATGTTTGTGATGTCCTTAGGTTACTTAGGTTTAAGTAGTTCTAAGTTCTAGTTGACTGATTACCTCAGAAGTTAAGTCCCATAGTGCTCAGAGCCATATGAACCATTTCTGAGTGGCCAGGTGTCGCTTTGACTGCACTCGCGGCGTACACCTTGATTTCAAAGCAGCGCAGCCAAAGGGCTCGTACAACACGTGTACGGAACAGATTGACAGAGATACTCGTGACGTAGTCGCGTTATCGCTGCGCAGTTCGCGAATAGGCAATAGCACCGTACTCGCTGAGGACCAAGGAGGGCCAAGTCCGTTATGAAAACCTACATGTCTGTGTGGACAGAGGTTCAGAATCGACGACACGCCTACACTTCCATTACGAGCGCTGTAACTTGCAATTCCCTTACTTTTTAATGTTTCAATAAACTTGTATCAGTTTCTCTTTAACGTAGAATTTGAATGTTTTGCTACGGTTCATTCATTTACGTGTGCTGTTTAATTATTCTTGAATTCACTACCGGCACTGTTGTCTTTCGGTCTGCGCTTGCTGATTTATCCCCATGTTTCCATATTAATCACGTAACGTGTCTGAAACCGCCCTGTACAAATTTACATTGCTCCAACTCTCGTGACCTTTAATAAACGAAAATAAATGGGAATTAACTTAATTGGCAGTTACAGGGCTGTAAGAACCGGTACCGTTCAGAATATTGCCACGACTGCAAAAAGTAAACAGCGTAACCGATAATTGTGGTACGACAGTCACATTAATTGGACACATTTTAATTAAAAGATACGCAGATTCTAATTATTCTTCGCCTCACACAGGGTGATTCAGCTAAGTTGTTCGCCTCAAATATCTGCCGAATCGTGTAAGATACCGTAATTATGTTTTCACCCATTTGAGTCGTGAGAAAGTCCTCAGTAAACGACGTATAGTCCCTTTTCTATTGGGTGTGAAACCGTGAGTTTGTGCATAAGCCACCAATCCTTTTCATATTAAAAACAGATAAATCCATCTCTTTTAGAATTGCAATACTAACGACAGAAGTAACTTTAGTTCTATTTGAAAAAAAGTGAAGTTGGTACCTATATCTCTGTAATTAATATAGCTATGAAAAGAGCTTGTAGGTTTTTTATTAAGGGTTTTTTCACGGTTCAGTTGAGTGAAAACGGAGTTACGATGTATTTAACGATATAGGAAATATCTCAGGTGAACACTTAAGCTGAATCACCGTGTATAATTTTATCTGTTTTTATCGTAGTGTCCATTTATCAGTGCTGTCGGTAAGTAAATATACGGTAATATGCATTTACAACAATAATATTAAAAATGATTGCCCTTGAAATTCTTCGGCTGACTTACTGACCCAGTTTATCTTATGTTGTGCTGTCAGAGTATACGAGGGTCGTTCAATAAGTAACGCCCCACATTTTTTAAAAACCAGTTAATATACACTCCTGAAAATGGAAAAAAGAACACATTGACACCGGTGTGTCAGACCCACCATACTTGCTCCGGACACTGCGAGAGGGCTGTACAAGCAATGATCACACGCACGGCACAGCGGACACACCAGGAACCGCGGTGTTGGCCGTCGAATGGCGCTAGCTGCGCAGCATTTGTGCACCGCCGCCGTCAGTGTCAGCCAGTTTGCCGTGGCATACGGAGCTCCATCGCAGTCTTTAACACTGGTAGCATGCCGCGACAGCGTGGACGTGAACCGTATGTGCAGTTGACGGACTTTGAGCGAGGGCGTATAGTGGGCATGCGGGAGGCCGGGTGGACGTACCGCCGAATTGCTCAACACGTGGGGCGTGAGGTCTCCACAGTGCATCGATGTTGTCGCCAGTGGTCGGCGGAAGGTGCACGTGCCCGTCGACCTGGGACCGGACCGCAGCGACGCACGGATGCACGCCAAGACCGTAGGATCCTACGCAGTGCCGTAGGGGACCGCACCGCCACTTCCCAGCAAATTAGGGACACTGTTGCTCCTGGGGTATCGGCGAGGACCATTCGCAACCGTCTCCATGAAGCTGGGCTACGGTCCCGCACACCGTTAGGCCGTCTTCCGCTCACGCCCCAACATCGTACAGCCCGCCTCCAGTGGTGTCGCGACAGGCGTGAATGGAGGGACGAATGGAGACGTGTCGTCTTCAGCGATGAGAGTCGCTTCTGCCTTGGTGCCAATGATGGTCGTATGCGTGTTTGGCGCCGTGCAGGTGAGCGCCACAATCAGGACTGCATACGACCGAGGCACACAGGGCCAACACCCGGCATCATGGTGTGGGGAGCGATCTCCTACACTGGCCGTACACCACTGGTGATCGTCGAGGGGACACTGAATAGTGCACGGTACATCCAAACCGTCATCGAACCCATCGTTCTACCATTCCTAGACCGGCAAGGGAACTTGCTGTTCCAACAGGACAATGCACGTCCGCATGTATCCCGTGCCACCCAACGTGCTCTAGAAGGTGTAAGTCAACTACCCTGGCCAGCAAGATCTCCGGATCTGTCCCCCATTGAGCATGTTTGGGACTGGATGAAGCGTCGTCTCACGCGGTCTGCACGTCCAGCACGAACGCTGGTCCAACTGAGGCGCCAGGTGGAAATGGCATGGCAAGCCGTTCCACAGGAGTACATCCAGCATCTCTACGATCGTCTCCATGGGAGAATAGCAGCCTGCATTGCTGCGAAAGGTGGATATACACTGTACTAGTGCCGACATTGTGCATGCTCTGTTGCCTGTGTCTATGTGCCTGTGGTTCTGTCAGTGTGATCATGTGATGTATCTGACCCCAGGAATGTGTCAATAAAGTTTCCCCTTCCTGGGACAATGAATTCACGGTGTTCTTATTTCAATTTCCAGGAGTGTACATACGCAAACGTCCTTGTTGGTGCTTCACATTTGATGTTTTCTCTGTGCACCGGTGAAGTTTCGAACTGTTCTGGCAGATGGCAGAGGCGCAGTACAGCGTCAAAATGGTGTCTAAAAATGACTCACGTCACAAGCAGCGCACTGTTACTGAATTCTTGTGATGAACATCCGTAAACGTTTGCGTGCAGTGTATGGTGATGCTGCTGTTGACAGTAGAACAGTTGGGCGATGGGTGAAGAAAGTTACATACAGCCTCAGGAAATGCAGACACAGAGCTCCATGATCAGCCACTTTCGCTTCGTCCTGTCACAGCCACTGCTCCAGACACGCTGAATCGCGCGGATGCCATTATTCGTGCCGACTGGCGCATCACAACTCGACAATTGGCTCTACAATCGTCGGTCAGCATTGGAAGTGCGTCTGCAATGATCGAGACTCTCGGATATTCAAAGAGGTGCTCACGATGGTTTCCACGAATGCTCACAGGGGACCACAAGATTCAAAGAAAGGTCATTTCATCTGAAATGTTGGTGCGTTTTGAGACAGACTTTCTGTCACGGATCGTTACGGGGGACGAAAGCAGGGAGCACCATTTTGCGCCGGAAACAAAAGGCAGTCCATGGAATAGCATCATCCTCATTCACCACAAAAGAAGAAATTCAGGTCAACCCCCTCTGCCGAAAAAGTCATGGTGACAGTCTTCTGGGAATGTGGTGGCGTCATTCTCGTGGATGTAATGCCAGGAGGGTCAACCATCAATTCAGATGGATACGTGAAGTCTCTGAATAAACTGAAGAACCGTTTCCAACGTGTTCGATCGGACACGAAACCAGTAGAAATCTTGCTCCAGCATGATAACGCATGCTCACGCACAAGTCTGAGAACCCGGGAACACATCGCCAATTTGGGTTGGACGTCATTGCCTCATCCACCCTACAGTCTAGACCCAGCACCCTCTTTGGGCCGCTTAAAGATTCTCTACTGGGAACACACTTTGAAAATGACGAGAGTGTCAGTCACGCAGTGAAAACATGGCTACGCTTACCGGACAAGAGCTTTTACCAGCAGGGAGTATATGCTCTTCCACAACGTTGGCGTACAGCCATACAACGTTATGGAAACTACGTAGAAAAATAGGACATGGACAAGACATGCTGATATACACTCCTGGAAATGGAAAAAAGAACACATTGACACCGGTGTGTCAGACCCACCATACTTGCTCCGGACACTGCGAGAGGGCTGTACAAGCAATGATCACACGCACGGCACAGCGGACACACCAGGACCCGCGGTGTTGGCCGTCGAATGGCGCTAGCTGCGCAGCATTTGTGCACCGCCGCCGTCAGTGTCAGCCAGTTTGCCGTGGCATACGGAGCTCCATCGCAGTCTTTAACACTGGTAGCATGCCGCGACAGCGTGGACGTGAACCGTATGTGCAGTTGACGGACTTTGAGCGAGGGCGTATAGTGGGCATGCGGGAGGCTGGGTGGACGTACCGCCGAATTGCTCAACACGTGGGGCGTGAGGTCTCCAAAGTACATCGATGTTGTCGCCAGTGGTCGGCGGAAGGTGCACGTGCCCGTCGACCTGGGACCGGACCGCAGCGACGCACGGATGCACGCCAAGACCGTAGGATCCCACGCAGTGCCGTAGGGGACCGCACCGCCACTTCCCAGCAAATTAGGGACACTGTTGCTCCTAGGGTATCGGCGAGGACCATTCGCAACCGTCTCCATGAAGCTGGGCTACGGTCCCGCACACCGTTAGGCCGTCTTCCGCTCACGCCCCAACATCGTGCAGACCGCCTCCAGTGGTGTCGCGACAGGCGTGAATGGAGGGACGAATGGAGACGTGTCGTCTTCAGCGATGAGAGTCGCTTCTGCCTTGGTGCCAATGATGGTCGTATGCGTGTTTGGCGCCGTGCAGGTGAGCGCCACAATCAGGACTGCATACGACCGAGGCACACAGGGCCAACACCCGGCATCATGGTGTGGGGAGCGATCTCCTACACTGGCTGTACACCACTGGTGATCGTCGAGGGGACACTGAATAGTGCACGGTACATCCAAACCGTCATCGAACCCATCGTTCTACCATTCCTAGACCGGCAAGGGAACTTGCTGTTCCAACAGGACAATGCACGTCCGCATGTATCCCGTGCCACCCAACGTGCTCTAGAAGGTGTAAGTCAACTACCCTGGCCAGCAAGATCTCCGGATCTGTCCCCCATTGAGCATGTTTGGGACTGGATGAAGCGTCGTCTCACGCGGTCTGCACGTCCAGCACGAACGCTGGTCCAACTGAGGCGCCAGGTGGAAATGGCATGGCAAGCCGTTCCACAGGAGTACATCCAGCATCTCTACGATCGTCTCCATGGGAGAATAGCAGCCTGCATTGCTGCGAAAGGTGGATATACACTGTACTAGTGCCGACATTGTGCATGCTCTGTTGCCTGTGTCTATGTGCCTGTGGTTCTGTCAGTGTGATCATGTGATGTATCTGACCCCAGGAATATGTCAATAAAGTTTCCCCTTCCTGGGACAATGAATTCACGGTGTTCTTATTTCAATTTCCAGGATTGTATATTGTCACCAAATTCTGACTCTTGACAGTAAATATGTTCTGAGAAAAAAAAAGTGTGGCATTATTTATTGAACGACCCTCATAGTACCAAAGTGTCAAATATCGTATTAGCTTAGTACAAACAGTTCCGTTTTCCTTTCTTTAGGCCCACTGGCTATTGAGTGAGAACATGGTACTTCTATTTCTCACTTGCATTACTAATTAAGCAACAGGCTTTAAGCTTTAGAAAAGCAGATACCTTCTGCGGTCATTTTATAAGTAGCGTTGGGTCTTATCCGAACAGATAACTGCCCTTCACTGATACGCAGTCTGGAACACGTAACGGCGCTCCCGTGACAGAGGACAGGCAACTGTCGCTAGAGGTCAGAAATGAGCGCCCTATACTCGCTTTATACTCGCCAGCGAGTCGTGTGATGTCATCTCCAAACTCTTCGTCTCTGTATGCACACAGACTCGATTCGCGAGTCTCCGCAGCAGCCCACTCGTCACCTGAGTCTGTTGTCGGGTACTGGTGGACTCGACTCGCTCAGAAAGAGAGTACACGAGTTCAGAACTGTAACTGAGGACTCGATTTATTACCGGCAGATAAAGACTCTTTGGTTATTTATTTTTTGGTAGTTAAATTAATGGAAGAAACTTTTTTCTGCGATATTTTGTTTCTTGTATTCCTCATTAGCACAAAAAAATGTTCAAGTGTATGTGAAATCTTATGGGACTTAACTGCTAAGGTCATCAGTTCCTAAGCTTACACACTACTTAACCTAAATTATCCTAAGGACAAACACACACACCCATGCCCGAGGGAGGACTCGAATCTCCGCCAGGACCAGCCGCACAGTCCATGACTGCAGCGCCTAGACCGCTCGGCTATTCCGGCGCGGTTCCTCATTAGCCGACGGCCGGTGTGGCCGTGCGGTTAAAGGCGCTTCAGTCTGGAACCGCGTGACCGCTATGGTCGCAGGTTCGAATCCTGCCTCGGGCATGGATGTGTGTGATGTCCTTAGGTTAGTTCGGTTTAATTAGTTCTAAGTTCTAGGCGACTGATGACCTTAGAAGTTAAGTCGCATAGTGCTCAGAGCCAGCCTCATTAGCCCTGTAGGTTCAGATCACAATGGTGTATGGAGGGTGCCTCAGAACAGTATACTCCTTACCAAAAAACAGCTTCTGTTTTAAAAACAGGCTTAGGGTTACCATAGCGCACGATTTATAAAAGGTCGTTTCTTGTTAAGCTCGGTGCAAAACTGATTTTGTTCTGTAGGAGCCATTTAGTTATGTCCTTGCGATATGCATTTCTATGGATAACAATTTTATTTAATAATTTATTTAATAATAAATAATTTATTTAATAATAAATATACTAAATAATTTTATTTAAAAAAGCGGATAAAGTGCCCGTAGAAGCCTTCCTAAGACACAATCTCCATTCCTTCCGAACTGACTATGCAAATGTAGACGAGATGTGGCTCAAATTCAAAGATATAGTAGCAACAGCAGTTGAGAGATTCATGCCTCATAAACTGGTAAGAGATGGAACTGATCCCCCATGGTACACAGAACAGGTCCGAACGCTGTTGCAGAGGCAACGGAAAAAGCATGCAAAGTTCAGAAGAACGCGAAATCTTGAAGATTGGCTAAAATTTACAGACGCGCGAAATTTGGCACGGACTTCATTGCGAGATGCCTTTAATAGGTTCCACAACGAAACATTGTCTCGAAATCTGGTAGAAAATCCGAAGAAATTCTGGTCGTATGTAAAGTACACAAGCGGCAAGACGCAGTCAATACCTTCGCTGCGCAGTGCCGATCGTACTGTTACCGACCACTGTGCCGCTAAAGCGGAGTTATTGAACGCAGTTTTCCCAAATTCCTTCACCAGGGAAGACGAATGGAATATTCCAGAATTTGAAACACGAACAGCTGCTAGCATGAGTTTCTTAGAAGTAGATACCTTAGGGGTTGCGAAGCAACTCAAACCGCTTGATACGGGCAAGTCTTCAGGTCCAGATTGTATACCGATTAGGTTCCTTTCAGATTATGCTGATACAATAGCTCCCTACTTAGCAATCATATACAACCGCTCGCTCTCCGACAGATCTGTACCTACAGATTGGAAAATTGCTCAGGTCGCACCAGTGTTTAAGAAGGGTAGTAGGAGTAATCCATCGAACTACAGACCTATATCATTGACGTCGGTTTGCAGTAGGGTTTTGGAGCATATAGTGTATCCAAACATTATGAATCACCTAGAAGGGAACGATCTATTGATACGTAATCAGCATGGTTTCAGAAAACATCGATCTTGTGCAACGCAGCTAGCTCTTTATTCGCACGAAGTAATGGCCGCTATCGACAGGGGATCTCAAGCTGATTCCGTATTTCTAGATTTCCGGAAAGCTTTTGACACCGTTCCTCACAAGCGATTTCTAATAAAGCAGCGGGCCTACGGGGTATCGTCTCAGTTGTGCGAATGGATTCGTGATTTCCTGTCAGGAAGGTCGCAGTTTGTTGTAATAGACGGTAAATCATAGAGTAAAACTGAAGTGATATCAGGTGTTCCCCAGGGAAGCGTCCTGGGACCTCTGCTGTTCATGATCTATATAAATGACCTGGGTGACAATCTGAGCAGTTCTCTTGGGTTGTTCGCAGATGATGCTGTAATTTGCCGTCTAGTAAGGTCGTCCGAAGACCAGTATCAGTTGCAAAGCGACTTAGAAAAGATTGCTGTATGGTGTGGCAAGTGGCAGTTGACGCTAAATAACGAAAAGTGTGGGGTGATCCACATGACTTCCAAAAGAAATCCGTTGGAATTCGATTACTCGATAAATAGTACAATTCTCAAGGCTGTCAATTCAACTAAGTACCTGGGTGTTAAAATTACGAACAACTTCAATTGGAAAGACCACGTAGAAAATATTGTGGGGAAGGCGAGCCAAAGGTTGCGTTTCATTGGCAGGACACTTAGAAGATGCAACAAGTCCACTAAAGAGACAGCTTACACTACACTCGTTCGTCCTCTATTAGAATATTGCTGCGCGGTGTGGGATCCTTACCAGGTGGGATTGACAGAGGACATCGTAAGGGTGCAAAAAAGGGCAGCTCGTTTTGTATTATCACGTAATAGGGGAGAGAGTGTGGCAGATATGATACGCGAGTTGGGATGGAAGTCATTAAAGGAAAGACGTTTTTCGTTGCGGCGAGATCTATTTACGAAATTTCAGTCAGCAACTTTCTCTTCCGAATGCGAAAATATTTTGTTGAGCCCAACCTACATAGGTAGGAATGATCATCAAAATAAAATAAGAGAAATCAGAGCTCGGACAGAAAGGTTTAGGTGTTCGTTTTTCCCGCGCGCTGTTCGGGAGTGGAATCGTAGAGAGATAGTATGATTGTGGTTCGATGAACCCTCTGCCAAGCACTTAAATGTGAATTGCACAGTAATCATGTAGATGTAGATGTAAATGTATGATGTGGTGCGTTATCAACAACAGCAGTACTAAAAGCTGGGATGTTAAGAATCAGTTTTGTGATAATTGTCACCATTCATATCATCGTGATTGCATTGGGAACCGTAAATTAACTCAGTTCCGTCTACGAAATCCATTGCTCTTCCAGCGCGGACAACAATAGCTCCTTTGCCTTGCTCTGCTATTAGTCACTACATCGAGAACTTCTTCATGGTGTCGGCACTTTTTCTTGGTATAATGTGTGTTCACACACGTTTCGTCCGTGAACACCATTGGTTTATTTGGCGCCTTAACATTACATCTGACTGCTCTCAGGTATTCCACACACTTAGAAACAATGTCGGAACGTTCTGTTAGGATGACTCTCTTATTTTTACATGTTTTTAAACGAAATTCTATCTCTTTCCAAATTTTACGAAATGGGCCCCCCCTCTTAAAATTTATCTCAGTTTTTGAAAATATAAACAGCTTTCTCAAAGTTGTGATTTTTTCCTTCTGCTCGTAATATTCCAAAAATTTTCTTCGAATAAGTGCTTTATTGAATTCATCTAGAGAAACTACTTTTCTGCAACACCTTTGTTTTCTAGGAGCATAATTTTTTCCCTGTTTTCTCCTGCTTTCTTAAAGTCTTCCAGAATGTACAGGGTGATTAATAAAAATACCACAACTTTAGGAATTTAAAACTCTGCAACGACAAAAGGCAGAGCTAAGCACTATCTGTCGGCGAATTAAGGGAGCTATAAAGTTTCATTTAGTTGTACATTTGTTCACCATTTCAGCCAATAAAGTTTTTGGTCCCTTTTTCTTCGAAGGTGCTACTGTAACTGGACTTTTTTTTTTCACTAGCTGCTTATATTTTATGACCCACCGTCTAATTTCTTATGGTGGGTCGTATATTGCCACTTAGCCGCTGTGACTGGGTCCGGGGTCCGCAGTGACTGAAAGTAACGCCACGCCGGCTCCCGTCCCCACTCACACCGTTGCCCGTGTCCCGCCACGTGGAGGCGGGCTCTGTTTAGGTACATTTGATATCTTTTTTTTTTGTGCAGCATTAGAAAAACTTATAACTAATACAAAATCAAGTAAGATATTAATAAACAAAACGAAATCTGGAGATGTTAGAGAATTGGCTGTTCCCTCAGCTCGAACAAGAAGCACAACAATTCATATTTCAGCAGGATGGAGCGCCACCACATTGTCACTTATCTGTCCGTAACTACCTGAACGTCAACTACCCGAGGCGATGGATCGGCCGCCAGACAGCCCGTGACAGAGCACTTCATCACTGGCCTCCAAGAAGCCCTGATCTTACCCCCTGCGATTTTTTCTTATGGGGGTATGTTAAGGATATGGTGTTTCGGCCACCTCTCCCAGCCACCATTGATGATTTTAAACGAGAAATAACAGCAGCTATCCAAACTGTTACGCCTGATATGCTACAGAGAGTGTGGAACGAGTTGGAGTATCGGGTTGATATTGCTCGTGTGTCTGGAGGGGGCCATATTGAACATCTCTGAACTTGTTTTTGAGAGAAAAAAAAACCTTTTTAAATTCTCTTTGTAATGATGTATAACAGAAGGTTATATTATGTTTCTTTCATTAAATACACATTTTTAAAGTTGTGGTATTCTTTTTGAATCACCCTGTATTTTACTGTTCTTCCTGACTTCCCTACCAATCTTGTCGCCCGCAAGAGTCCTTTTGTATAGGTTTCATTACCTAATTCCTCTTATTTTCCTCCTCGAAAAACTATACAACTTTCATATAAGCTCTTTTTCATCTCAATGTTTTCATAGTCGCGACATCTTCCACTGTTTTATGCTCTCAGGGGCATTTATTATTTTGAATAACACCGCACTGCACTACTGATGATATTTCACAGTAGCACATTAAATCACTTGATGGAATATGCACAACTGACTTGAAAGCATAGACACTGCGGTACGTTTTCCTTAGTCACCACTGCACTTGTTTACTGTAACATCACCGTGTGTATCCGATAACGGTTACAGGAGACTAAATACAACAATATTGTGGTTGGGTTGTGGCCTTTTTCCGTCAGGAGATATACTCGGTCCAATTTACGGGCCCTAAGACTGATCGCTCCCTGTTACAAGCCATTTTTCTACATGAAATAGAGGATGGCGAAATAAAGGGAAGAGATGGATGGGAATTCATGACTTCGAGCCGCACAGGTATGGGACAGCGTGATAATGCACCGGCGAAAATTGAACGTTTGTGCCGGGCCGAGGCTCGAACTCGGATTTACGCTTTCTTATGAGTGTTTGTCTCAACCGTTTCAGCCAGCTGGACACGGACCCTAACCAACTCAAACTTCCCACTTATCATACTTTGCAATGCAAAGTTCCTCGACCATTAAAAACTACTCGCAGATTACTGATACCTGTAGGAGTACGGACTGCATTAGTGCATCCGCGCTTAAGGGGCTACGGAAAGGCTCAAAATCATGAAAAGTTCAATTTTTACTTTTTTGCGTTTTCTGAATCTGCAGACTATTACCTTTTAATAGATATATAATTTATTCAATTCTGTAGACTACAACTATTTTTAAATTTTTTTGAAATGTGTTCTACATGGGCGTGACCCACTGTGGCGCTGTTAAACTGCTGTCAAATGGTGTTATTATTAACGTCCGTGTTCATCAGGTACATTTTAGTGATGTGAGATAAAGTATGTGTTGTGGCTAACCTGTGATGGTTCAATATATATCGCTGGTGTGATTGTCGATTGTTTCATGTTTATTTACTCTGTCGTTATCTCGAAAATATTCGTAATTAATTCTGTTTCTTGAGTCTCTGTTTTGTTGAAGTATATTAATGAGTAAAAGTAAAGTTATTAGAAATCCTCTGAAGGCTTTTAACAAAAGGAGAAATGTTGGAAAGCCGAAGGTATTTAGAAATATGGGAATGAAGATAGGTTCTAACATGGTACGAGCGATGCTTGCTTTAGACAAGGAACGCCTTCGGGCTGCAGACAGGGCTGTAAAGAGTCTAGAAATACAACCAAGGGTAAACAGGAGGAGGAACAAGAGGAAGCTGGAGGAGGAGTTTGCAGAGGATGAAGATAATCCATCCTATGGACCTGGAATGCACTAAAAAGTTAATCCAATCTTTGTCGCTCGATTCCCAAAAATTTTATTTTCTCATACTAATTTCATGTTTTCTAAGGATCTTCCAAACATATTTGTTTCAAACTTTCAGTAAATGTTACACAGTACCTTCTGCATAATATAACACAGCCTTTTTCCAAAAAACGGTATATTTTTCAATATATAAATAAAAAATTGCAAAAAAATGTTGTGAATTTTCATTACAATTGAAAAAAAATCATTTTTAATAACTGAACTAAAATTTTGTAAAATCCCTGTGTTAAGTTGTAGCCCATATTCCAATAAATAATCTGTAAAAAGTTCAACTTCCTACCTCAAATACTTTGTGAGGAAAGATGCAATTTATAAGCGTTATTTTAACATTGCAAGTATAGGGCGTTCCGGAGCCCCTTAAAGAATAGTTGAGAGCCGTCAGGCTGCTACAGAAATGTATATGTATTCTAGTGGTGTCTGTTCTGTCGAACATATCATGTGCTGCAATAGTGCCACATAGGAACGGTGGAGGAGTGATGATATTCGTAAAATGGACGAGACTCTCCTTGCCGTTCCTCCGCCTTAAATTCCCATCGAGAACTTGCGGGATGCGTTCGGGAGACTTACGCCAGCACGGCCACAGGCATCAACGGCCGTGCAGAAGTTGTCAGCCGCACTGATGCTGGAATGCAACGCCCTGTCTCAAGATCTCCTTACAGCGTTGTAGCCAGCACGGGAGCACGTTACAGAGCACGCACTGCCGTTCACGGTGATCACACGTCTTATTAAGAACCATCCCCCACCGTTTGTATCATACTGGGGACAATCATAAATCGGTGTGAAGTCGGTGTAATTATTGTGTTTGAGTAAAAGTGTCATTTCTGCTCGTCTCATTGCCTATTTCCTTCAGTTGCCTACTGTACTACGTTGTAGCAGTTTCGTTGTAGCAGTTCAGTCTATGTATAGTTCAAGTTTCATCGAGTTGTGTTACTCAGCAGTGATGCATCATCCGTGCTTAAGTATTGCACACCGGTGTACGATGGGTGTTCAGTAAGTAACGCAACGCATTTTTTTTCCGAAAGCAGGTGGTTTTATTCAGGATTCCAGTGAAGCATACTATTCCCCACTTTATTGACCCAAAACTCTTATTTTTCAACAAAATCTCCGTTTGATGAGACGCGCTTACGCCATCTGCATGCCTGTATGCCCGCATGGCGCCACTACTCGTCGACGTTGGAGACAACGTCTTAATGCATCAGTAACCTCCCCGTCAGCTATGTGTTCCTTTGCGTGGAGTGCATCCTTCATCGGGCCAAACAGATGGAAGTCGGAAGGTACGAGCCTCGGGCTGTAGCGTGGATGCGGAAGAAGAGTTCAATGAAGTTTTGTGACCTCATCTCGGTTATTCAGACTTGTGTGAGGTCTTGCGTTGTCTTAGACAAGGAGAAGTTCATATGCATTTCTGTGGTGAGGAATACGCTGAAATTCTTTCTTCAATTTCCTGAGGGTAGCGTAAGAGACTTCAGAGTTTATCATTGCCCCATGAGGGAGGACATCCGGCAGAAGAACCCCTTTGGAGTACCAGAAGACCATTGCCATGATTTCACCGGCTGAGGGTATGGATTTGAAAGTTTCCTTCAGACGAAAGGTGGTGTAGCACCTCTCCATGGATTGCCGTTTTGTTTCCGATTCCAAGTAATGAATCCATGTTTTATCGCATGTGCCGACGTTCGAAAAAAAAGTTGTCACGATCAGCCTCATAGCGCGCAAGCAACTCCGGACAGATGATCCTTCCTTATTCTTCATGGTCTTCTATTAGGCGGCGAGGAATCCAGAAGGCACACACGTTTCAATTCCCCGAATTGTGGACGAATGTGTCAGTACTACCAACAGAGACTTCCAGTTGTGCAACGATGTGTTTAGTTGTGATCCGTAGATCACCTCCAAAGACAGCGTCCGCACGTTCGAACATTGCACGAGTCACAGCTGTGTGCGGGTGGCCGTCACGTGGCAGATCTGACAAGTTTGAGGGACGTGGCTGCGATGATGACAGACTCCTCACTCATCGACTCGCCGTGCTTTTGTCTACGGACGTTCTGCAACCACCTAAGAATATCTGCGATGCTGTGGTCTCCCGCTAAAAAGAACTCAATGACAGCCATCTGCTTGGTACGTACCTCCGTTACAGTTGTCATTTTGAAGGCTACATACAGCACCGCCACATATCGGAATTTCATGAATATGTAGGGGTGAAGCGGGAATATTCCATGAAGTCCGACGAAAAATTCAACATTTTTTGAACCGAAATTGGCCGAAAAAAATGTTTTGCGTCACTAATTGAGCACCCCTCGTATAATAGAAGGATATACTTTGTAATGGAGTTAGAGACCTATCAAGGACGCGAACTAAGTATTTATTTATTTTATTGGTTTATTGATTTATTCCGTTCAATAGTAGCCTATTGCCTATAATTTAGACACAGGCAATATTGAATGTTACACAAATTATGTAATATACATTAATAATCAATTTTACCCTGCTGAGTACTACATCTCAGTAACACAACTTTTCTGTTTTCAGTGCAACGTTTTGCAAAAAATGTCGTTGGTGCGGAGACAGCTGACCTAGCTACTGAGGTAATTGCGATGTTATGCTACGTTCGTGTGTCAAAGGAAGATGGTATTCTTATTTTTAGGATGAACTTTTCTGGAAGAATTAACATATTGCAGTACACTTCAAGAGTGTGAAACGCAGATAGAAAGTATAGTTTGACAGTTAAAAAATCATCATTGTTTCCCGGTGTCGACAGAGGATTTCGTTCGAAAATACACTCTGGAAGCGATCTGCCTGTAGGATTGATAGGATGTCTGACGAGACTGGAGGAAATGTCATGAGTAACGTGTGAGCTCTGTGAAATTTAATTTTTTTCGTTTGTCATTACTTTAATTTAGGGTTATTGGAAATCACTTATGCGGTCTCCGTCTCTTTAAATGTTAGATGCGGGAATAAGCTTGATACCAGCAGCTGGAGAATACCACACTGCGCCGACGGCTGGTGACAACAGGTAGTACGGCCCCTCCGCTCTCCTTCCTTTTGTCATCAGACTCAAAAGCAGCGCTAGAGACGGGCGAAGAGATTCCACTCGAGGCGCCTTCCCTTCCCCTCCCTCTGCTCCGCTCCGCCGGCCCGCTGTGTGGAGTACACAGGGCGAGGACGCGATAGGCGGCCATTGAGAGCCAACAGGCGGGTGACGGCGGCGCCCGTTGTGCCGGCAGCCCAGCCGGCGCCAGTAGTCGGCGGGTTGCCTGTGTGACAGGCGCGCTCTGCGCTCTGCGCTGCCTCGGCTTATCTCGAGCGCACGGACGACATTTGCAGGCTCATCATCGGAGCCGCGCCACAATCAGATATCATTATGGAGAGCGGCGTCCTCAAGCCCCGTAGCTGCAAACAGGGGCGCCACTGTAAACCCTCAGAAACAAAGGTTGTTTCTTCAAGGCTGTTTAGAAGACGCGTCATTAATGGCCATCTTTCCTCTGCTGTCAGATACATGGAAGGTTCCAGCACTTAGAAGTCTTGACGTCACTGGTTTTTGAAAAAGTCAGCTGTCTGATTCATGAAGAGATTTATTTCATCCATAGCACAATGTTATGGGACGACGTGAAAACTTCCCTAGATCAATGAAACGAGTTTTTTTTTTTTATCGAAATGATGTGAAAATAGGCAGCTTACAAGATAGGTACACATGATTAGTTTCAGTGAATGACTGCAACTGGTTATTTACTAGTTCGTAAATAATGGCACACTTGCCTAAATTTATCATGAACATATTATCTTTCGGCCGGCCGGTGTGGCCGTGCGGTTCTAGGCGCTTCAGTTTGGAACCGCGTGACCGCTACGGTCGCAGGTTCGAATCCTGCCTCGGGCATGGATGTGTGTGATGTCCTTAGGTTAGTTAGGTTTAAGTAGTTCTAAGTACTAGGGGACTGATGACCTCAGATGTTGAGTCCCATAGTGCTCAGAGCCATTTGAACCATTTTTTATTATCTTTCAGTATTACTCATACACCTACACTTAATACTAAGTTTTATTTTGATAAGGCTGCCAGTTACTCAATACAAATTTGTCTATGCAGTGGAAGGAGTTGTCCAGACGCAATGATTTTAGATTGGGTTTAAAAATAAGTGTTACCTGTCATATTTTTTATAAAGCGTTAAACGGTTAAAAAGCTTTTTGAAGTCTTCTCGGGTGATCAGCCGAGTAAAGGCGTCGTCTTCTCGCAACGTTTCGAAGGGTTTCGTACCCATCATCTTCAAGCGAAGTGTCGAGATGCTGCTGCTGCTCACATCTATTACTTTCCCCTCTTTGGGGAAGTGTGAGGGGGAGTTTGTAGCCTTTCGGCTTTTACTCCCCTGTGAACGTGTGTGTGTGATTTTTCTATAGTTTTTTGGTGTCTGTGACTTGTGATGTTTGTTGTGAGTGAGTCTGGTACTTGCCTGGGGTAGGCGAAAAGATTGGTGTTATATGGGAAGGAACTGGATTACGGATTGTGTATTGGGATTTTCTCTTCGACTTAATCGTCGAAGATCGTCATAGGGCGCTTATGCTTATCGCGGGACATGTCATACCGACCTAGGGAATGGATGAGCGCGTTTCCGGATCTGGAAGAACCCTCATAGAAGGCCCTTGCCAGATCCTGGAAACGCTCTCTCAGGAGTGGGATTTCGGCTGCGGCGTGTAAGTCGTCTGTGGGGAATCCGAGAGGTAGGTGCAGTGCCCTTCTGAGGGCGCGGTTCTGCAGCCTCTGGAGTTTGTCCAGGTGCTGCTTTGCCGCGTATCCCCAGACAGGGCATGCATACTCCATTACTGGCCTGATCAGGGCCTGGTAAACATTTACTGCTACTGGGCAGGGAAGGGAGCTGGTTGCGTTCAGGATAGGGTATAGGATGGACATTCTGGCGCAGACCTTCCTGTTGATCTCGTCTATGTGGGGTTTCCACGTAAGACGAGAGTCCAAGGTTACGCCAAGGTACTTGGCGGTTCTGCGCCAGGGGAGTTGGATTCCATTTAGGTGAAGGTGGAGGGGGGGACGTTGGGGAGGTTCGCGCCTTCCGAGCCTGCGGGTAATCAGCATTGCCTGCGTCTTCTCAGAGTTGATGGTGATGCGCCAGCGACGGGCCCAAGTTTCTGTGTCATCTAACACCTTTTGTAGCCTACGGATGACCAGGTCCTTGTTCGCGTTTCTCGTGTAGAAGGCTGTATCGTCAGCGTACTGTGCAGTGTGCACCAGGGGGGCCGTTGGTGTGTCCGCAGTGTACAAACTGTACAATACGGGCCCCAGGACCGATCCCTGCGGCACCCCGGCACGAATACGCCTTCTGGTGGAGGTGGCAGTTTCTACTTTGACGGAGAAAGTCCTATTTGTGAGATAGCTCTTGATGAGCTGAACTATACTCCCAGGAAACCCTTGTGTGTACAACTTGTAGAGTAGCCCTCTATGCCATACTGAATCAAAGGCTTTGGCTACGTCTAGTAGCACTACCCCGCAGTAGCCTCTGTGGTTGAAGCCCTCTGTGGCTGCTTCGACCATTCTCATGACCTGTTGTGGGGCAGAGTGGTTCTGCCGGAACCCAAATTGGAAATCCGGCAGAATTTGCTCTCTGGTAATATGTTCTTGTATGGGTCTTAGCAGGAGGCGCTCATAGATCTTGCTGAGAGTTGGCAAGAGGCTAATCGGCCTGTAGTGCTGCGGGAATAGAGGGTCTTTCCCTGGTTTGTGTATCGCGACCACTTCCGCATGTTTCCAGCAAGCTGGGAAAACACGGGATCGAGTAATCTCGTTGAGGACGTTCGCGAGGTGTGTGATTGCTGTGGGTGGAAGATTTTTTACTAACTGATTAGTGACACTGTCGTGCCCTGGTGCCTTTTTTGTAGGGAGGGACCTGATTACTCTTGCCACGTCCTCGGGGGCAAAAACTGTGGGTTCGTCTTCTGGGTCCTCCTCAGCATTGAGGAAGACGGCCAGTTGACGACGGACCACTCTTTCATGCTCATCATCCTGGGGTTCTGCCGCTTGGAACTGCTTCTCGAAGGAGTCGGCGAGGGCGTTGGCCTTTCCAGCATGGCTGTAGACCAGTCCCCGCTCGCCATGCAGTGGCGGCATCCTAGCGCGTCGTTTTGTAAACTGTTTGGTCTCGTCCAGTTCTTTACCTGCCAGATTGATGACAGTCTTGGCATTGGTTGTGTGGTCGGCATGTTGCCGGGCTCCAGACAGTCTGGTGAACTTGCCACATTGTTTTTCCGTGGCTTTTCTCTTGTGGATCTCACTGCTTGCATATGTGTTTCCGTCGATCCACTCCCATGTGTGTGGTGGGAGATAGGATGCCAATCGAAGGTGTTGAGTAAGCAGCATCCTTGCGTTCTTATCTAACTCCTGCCTGGTGACCCGTATGCGTTCGCGCACCAGGGCCGCACCGGCTCGTTGTAGTATGCGTCTGGATCTTGTCGTGCTAACAGGGTGTCGCAAGTTGGCAAATTTCGGCAACACTGTGGCAAGTTCACCAGACTGTCTGGAGCCCGGCAACATGCCGACCACACAACCAATGCCAAGACTGTCATCAATCTGGCAGGTAAAGAACTGGACGAGACCACAATATCAGTGCTGTCGAGAGGACTTAACTTTGCTCCAGTACCCAGGACACTACCTAAGCGAGACATTATCAGCAGCATCGAGCAAGCCGTGCGCGGCCTCCCTACGGAGGCAGCTGAGGAAGTTAGGAGAGAGACGTGCAGGGTCCTGGAGAAGGCAAAAATGCCCAAGAACAACATAACGTCTGCTGAATGGAAGGCTCTTAAGGCCCTACGTGAGGATGAGGACACTGTCGTTCTAGCTGCTGACAAAGGCAATGCCACGGTGATACTGAGGAAAGAAGATTATTGGCAGAAGATAAACTCACTGCTACAAGATACTGCCTACAAGCAACTGGACAAGGACACGACAGCTTCCGTGACTCGCAAGACCATCGCCTTGCTCAATGACTCTGGACTGGAAAAGGACGTCATCAGGAAGCTGTACCCCAGAGCACCGGCACCACCACGGCTATATGGTCTCCCTAAGATCCACAAAGACGGAGTTCCATTGCGACCCATAGTGAGCACCATCAACTCACCGACATATGGTTTAGCCAAGTACCTAGCACAACTGCTCAAACCGATCGTGGGTCACTGTGAGCACCATGTCAAGAACTCGGCGGAGTTTGTGAAGGTACTACAAGGCTTTCGCCTGGATAAAGAAGATCTTCTTGTCAGCTTTGACGTCACCTCACTCTTCACACGAGTACCGCTGGAAGACTCCCTAGCGCTGCTCGAAACACGCTTTAGTGAGGACACAATAAAGCTGTTCCGGCATGTGTTAACAAACACCTACTTCAAGTGTGGAGGCAAATTTTATGAACAAGTGGATGGTGTAGCCATGGGGTCCCCCTTAGCTCCAGGCATCGCTAATCTTTACATGGAGCACTTTGAAGACATAGCCCTGGACACCGCCCCATTGAAACTTAAAGCCTTTTACAGATATGTGGATGACACTTTTGTCGTGTGGCCACATGGCAGAGAGAACCTGCAAGACTTCCTGCGACATCTCAACAGCATACACAGCAACATACAATTCACCATGGAGGTGGAAGAAAACGGAAGCTTGCCCTTCCTTGACATTCTAATCAAGAGGCACCCTGATGGCACCCTGGGTCACGCTGTGTATAGGAAGAAGACACATACGGATTTATACCTTCATGCACAGAGTTGCCACCACCCAGCACAACGCAACTCAGTGCTTAACACACTTGTGCACAGGGCCAAGTCTATCTGTGATGATGACAGCCTACCTGCAGAGTTACAACACCTAAGGAAGACCTTCCGCAGCAACGGTTATAATGAGACGCAAATCTCGCGCGCCCTACACAAGAGCAGGAAGGTAGACACACCAGAAGAAGAAGATGAGACCAGATGCCTGGCATTTCTACCATACGCGGGACCGCCAACAGCCAAGATTGCCCGCATTCTGGAGAAACACAACATCAAGACAATTTTTCATGCCCCAAGTAAAATTAAGGACATACTTGGCTCAGTCAAAGACCACCTAGGACTGCAGACTCCGGGCGTATACAGTATTGAATGTGAATGTGGTACGAAATACATCGGACAAACGCAGCGCTGCATCACGCAGAGGCGCTCGGAACAGATTAGAAATGTACGCCTTGGTCAGACAGAAAAATCGGCGGTAGCGGAACATAGCCTTAACGAAGGACACACCTTCCTCTTTGAGGGTACGAAGAAGCTGTGTGACGCTAAAGGATTTTGGGATTCAGTTTTCAAAGAGGCTGTAGAAATTCGGTTGAACAGCAACCTGATCAATCGAGACACTGGTTTCCAACTTAGTACAGCTTGGAATCCCGCAATAACTAAAATTAGAAGAGAACGCTCCGGCACGAAGACGGTAGCGGCCACAGACGTTTTAGGAACCGGCAGGGACTCGACGCCCGGTCCGCGCCGCGAACCCCCCACCACTGGCGCGGCGGCCGATTCCGCAGGTACCTGATTGGTCGGCGCCCGGAATCAGTCACTGGTCCAGGAGCCTTTATAGGACCGCGCAACACAGCATCTCGCAACACGACATTCCCGCTCACGCCGCGGAGAGTTGCGCATAAGCTCATTGTCGCTGTTGCCACTCGAGATGCCTGGACGCGGAAGTGGACGCAAAGCTGCTGCCTTGGCGGAGTTGCTGCTCACGTTAGCAGGAACATCCGGCAAGAAGAAGAGGAAGACTGTATTGCAGTGCTTTCGCTGCCAAAAGCTTGGCCACGTGGCTAAGCACTGCAGCGGAGCAGTCGCGTGCTTGAAGTGTGCGCAAGCACACGACACACGTGACTGCAAGAAGCAGAAGGACGTCCCCTGCACCTGCGCCAACTGCGGCGGCGCACACGCGGCCAACGCCCGTTCCTGCGCCTACAGAAGAAATTGGCGCGGACCGGAGAAGAAGACGCAGAAGCAAGTGACGACCACACACGAAGAGGTGGTCACTTGCACAGAAGACGTCGTCTCCAGGCGCCTTAACGACGCCGTACAAGACGCCATGTCCGCCTTCAAATCCGCCATGGCGGAAGAGAGGGCGATCATGCGGGCGGAACTGGGCCAGGCTCGGCGTCAGATTGCTGATCTGACGCAGGAGCTTCGCTCAGCCAAAGCAGCTTCCGCCACAGCAGTCGACACCGCCACCCAGACGACTCCTCCACGAGAGAAGAAGGTCGCGACGGTGGCCACGCAGACCGACGTGCCTGCCGAAGGGGAGGCAACACAGCCCAAGACGGACCACGAAGCAGCAGCGCAAGAAGGGGAGTGGGAGGAAGTCCCATTCCTCCCGCTTCCAGACATGTACAGCGCAAGCGCTGTAACTCAGAAGATCGCTGCATCGCTTCGTGATGGCACGTACCCCCACCACGACAACCCTTACCCTTTCCTTCCACCCAACCGTCCTAAACCTCCACCCCCACACCAACCGATTGGGTATCCAGAAGGCCTTGTCGGCCTTTCCAGGGAGGATTACAACCTGATTAATTCCTACCCTATCTTTACCGAGTGGCAAATGCGCTACATCATCTTCGCTCTGGCCAGCGGAGAATACGAAGAAGCAGGGCACACTGTACCCAGCACCCCAACCGAGGGAGAGCCCTCACCAACAGCCAAGAAGAAGAAGAAAAATCGTCACACCGACAAGCACAGGAAATAGGACATCGGCACTCCTTGCCAGTACAGAACCAACCACCAGTACAGACAGAAGATTCGACAGATTCCCAGGGGAGTAAAGGCCAACAGGCCACAAACTTCCAATAGAACATCCTCAGAGTGAGGAAGTCATAAAGGAGAGCAGCAGCAGCATCTCGACACTTCGCTTGAAGATGATGGGTACGAAACCCTTCGAAACGTTGCGAGAAGACGACGCCTTTACTCGGCTGATCACCCGAGAAGATTTCACGAATGGAATACGCCGAGAAAGTCTCAAATCACATTTAGCTTTTTGAAGGATATTGAAGTCCTTTCTGTGACACTGTTGGCTTTAATAAGGTGCAATAAAGCTCATCTTTAGGGTTCCGTAGCTCAGTCGGTAAAAACGAAATATTTATAAGATAAATTTGTTGTCCTTCTTCCTGTTTGTCTGTCCGCCTGTTCGGAACACTTTTCTCGGGAGTGGTTACGGGTATCAAATTGAAATTTATGTCACATACTAAGGTCTACAGTCCCTTAGTGGTGTAAAAACGCTATGTTTCTAAGTCATTGCAATCAATTTACGTCACAAATTTTGATACTCGTAAATTCAATCATTAAAACCTGTTGGGTGACCTAGCATCATGAAATTTGAAGGAAGCCTAGTCTCGCAGCACAAATAAGAGAAAAATCAGAAAATCCTTATTTCGTAATTTCACCACTTGAAAAAATATGTATTTGTTATCCGACTTCAAACTTAAAATTAAAACTTTCCCGAAAGTCTTGGCATCCCCGGGATCAACAGCTTGCTAATATCAATCACCATAACAGGCAAAATTCGTCGAGAGTCTCGACTCCAGGGATGGATGAACTGTCTACACACGTAATTAATTTTGTACGGAATCCTCGGAGTGCAAGTCCTCCTCGAACCTGGCCATTTTTTCCCCCTCTAGTATTGTTGATATTGGCATAGCTATTCTTCTCAAATTGTGGTGAATTATTAAATACCAGTTCACTGGAGAGTATTGTGATGTAACCTGTGGAATAAAACCTATTGCATATTAGAAACATTTTAATTCTGGCGAATATCGATCATTTGGTTTGTAAAAAATTGAGAACTTGATGTAAATCGACTTCAATGTAAACTATACACTTTGTGAACTTCTGCTTTACTTGGATATGAACAGAATAATTTTGATATTAATTAACAAGTAACGGTAGTATGTAAATTTTATAAAGTTATTTACAACTATATTTGCACTAATTTGTTTTCTATTTATATGAAATAAGTCAATTTACAGTGCCTCCGTTGCCAGCAATGTAAATTATTAGATTCTCTGCCTGCAACTGTATCTCTCTGATCTCTCGTTTGTCGAAAAAAGACATGCTCGTGTAGTCGTAGCGGATGGTTGGAATTTTGCATGTGAGCAAATGGAGATTATATTACTGCGGAAGAATGACAGTTACGTACCAGTTGTCCGAGTGTTAAAAATACAGAAGCTAGAATGAAGGATTTTTTGTAATGTAACAATTATTCACCCATTGAACTTTTGCGATTTTGGAATGTTCCAGATTTCTTTGTTCCGCAGAAGCTCGATACAACAAACATAACCTCAAGAAGACAACAAAGCCAACATAAAATAAGTTAAGTACCATATCAAAGTTACTCAATGGGGGCATGACGACTTGAAAATTACGGAAACTGACATCTATTGGTTGTCCGATGTGTCAGTGAACGTACGACATTAATGAAAGTGGTGTTTTGTGAAGGTGCACTTAAAATGCATTTGTAGAGATACCTATCAGACGAACGCGGGTGAACACTATATATTATTCTTACTTTTTGCTTTTCTGCAGGCAATACTTTTCTGAGTGGTGAGTTACCGCAGAAAATTATTCCGTATGACGATAGTGAGTGGAACTGTGCAAAAATGTTCTAGGATGATGACTAATTTGTCTCCGAGACACGCAATTATAAGATAAAAAGTAGTTGGACTTAATTGTTTGAGCAACTCAGAAATTTACATGCAGTAATTTGTATGTACAGTATAAATTGGTGGTGATATGTTCTTCCCAGCCAAGTTTTCATCAGTATGCAAATCAAAATATCTGGACAATCTGCCTTGTTTACTGACTCATGATCATGTGATGCATCAGTTACTGGTACTTGTTGTACAGAACTGAACTTATTAGTGTCTGCTTTCTTAAAATTAAGAGAGTCCGTTTCCAGAGAACCACTAAATAATTCTTGGAAAAATATTGTTAACAATTTCTTGTCAGAACTGAATATAGTGTTGTTCCTTAAAATTAAGAACCCGTTATCAGAAAACCACTAAATGATTTGCCAAAAAAAAACGTTAACAGTTTCTTATGTTGCTTTCACTGTAATGAAATTTATATCACTAATCTTATCTGACTGTCTTACGGTCAATGCATTTCAAAGAATTTATTCACGTTATAAAGTGCTTTCTGCATTGCGCATGTATAACAGATTTGCGAAATATTTATTTCTCCTGAGTGAGATACATGACTTCATTCTTCCTTCGCCTTTTTCTCAAATTGAGAGCCAACAGGCTAGCTTTCGCTCCGTCTTTACAGACCTCTTTGATTGGAGGCTGAATCCTAATCTTTCTTCCTTCCTGATTTAGGTGTTCTTATGTCGCGATTTGTCAGGAGAATCAATTCTGGATCAGGTGGACGAGCAGCTGCTGGGGTAGAGCTTCCAATTCTTACACCAATGCCTGCTGGAGCTCCTGAAGTGTCCTAGGACTTTGAAGACGTGCAGCGATACGTCGACCGAGAGCATCCCAGACGTACTCGATGGAGTTTAGGTCTGGAGAACAGGCAGGCCACGCCATTCGCCTGATATCTTCTGTTTCAAGGTACTTCTCCATGATGGCAGCTCGGTGGGGCCAAGCGTTATCGTCCATCAGGAGGAAGGTGGGACCCATTGCACCCCAGAAAAGGTGGCCATACTGGTGCAAAATGACGTCCCGCTACACCTGACCTGTTACAGTAACTCTGTCAAAGACATGCAGGGGTGTACGTGCACCAATCATAATCCCACGCCAAACCATCAAACCACGACCTCCATACAGGTCCCTTTCAAGGACACTAAGGGGTTTGTATGTGGTCCCTGGTTCACGCCAGATGAAAACCCGGCGAGATTCACTGTTCAGACTATACCTGGACTCGTCCGTGAACATAACGTGGGACCACTGTTCAAAAAAAATGGTTCAAATGGCTCTGAGCACTATGGGACTTAACTGCTAAGGTCATCAGTCCCCTAGAACTTAGAACTACTTAAACCTAACTAACCTAAGGACATCACACACATCCATGCCCGAGGCAGGATTCGAACCTGCGACCGTAGCGGCCGCGCGGTTCCAGACTGTAGCGCCTTTAACCGCTTCACTGTTCCAGTGACCATGTACTGTGTTGTTGACACCAGGATTTACGGACTTTCCTGTGACCAGGGGTCAGTGGAATGCACCTCGCAGGTCTCCAGGCGAATAAACCATGTCTGCTCAGTCGTCTGTAGTCTGTGTATCTGGAGACAACTGTTCCAGTGGCTACGGTATGGTCCCGAGCAAGGCTACCTGTAGTACTCCGTGGCCGTCTGCGGGCACTGATGGTGAGATATCGGTCTTCTTGTGGTGTTGTACACGTGGACGTCCCGTACTGTAGCGCCTGGACACGTTTCCTGTCTGCTGGAATCGTTGCCATAATCTTGAGGTCATACTTTGTGGCACACGGAGGGCTCGTGGTACGACCTGCTGTGTTTGACCAGCCTCCAGTCGACCTAGTATTCTACCCCTCATAACGTCATCAATATGTGCTATTTGAGCCATTTTCAACACAAATCACCATTAGCAGGTCTGAAAATGTCTGCACACTTACTCGTTGCACCGTACTCTGACATGCACCAACACACCTCTGTGTATGTGGACTGCTGCCAGCGCCACCGTGCGACAACCGCAGGTCAAATGCACCACATGGTCGTAGCCAGAGGTGATGTAAACCCGCAAACCGCCCACGAGAGCGTTGTTTCACCATGTATCAACATTATCCTTAATTTATGAGCATGAGTGTATATATGGAGCCGCTGCTGCTCTTATACACCCGCCACTGCACGTTAACTGCTGATGTTGCGCCTACACATTGCTTCGGGATCCTGGCCTGGCTTTTATGCAACGTAATCTTGAGGGTTACAAGTGATTTCGGCCGGGCTTTACGGTGTTTTCGTTATTATTGTGCGTTTGTTTTGTTTCTCAAATACAAAGTAACAACGTGAGACTTATGGCTTCCTATGCATTTTGCGTCCACATCTACATCTACATCCACATACGTATTTCGCAAGCCAACATTTGGTGCATGGCACCGGGTACGTTCTGCCTCTACTAGTCATTTCGTTTCCTATTGCACTCACACGAGCCCTAATGTCTCTTACATTATCTTCGCGATCCTTATGCTAAATGCACGTTGGCGGCAGTAAAAACATCCTGCAGTCAGTTTCAAACCCCGGTTCTCTAAATTTTCCCAATAGTGTTTCACGTAAAAAGGGTCGTCCTAATTCCAGGGCATCCGATTCGAGTTCATAATACATGAGTGTTGACCGAACGTACCAGTAATAAATCTAGCGGCTCCGTTTTGATTTGATTCTATGACTTCCCTTAATCCGACATGGTGGGCAGCCAAAAGGCTCGAGTAATACTCAAGTAAACGGCGCACTAGCATTCTATTCACGGTTTCCTTTATGAGTGAGCTATACTTTCCTAATATCCTTCCAATAAGCCGAAGTCCACTATTCACGCAGTCTACCACCGCTCTTATGCGTTTCATCCATTTCAAACCGCCTTGCAACGTTACCTTACGTATTTAATCGATGTGACGGTGTCATGCAGGACAATACAAATCCCGCATTTCAACATTACGAGATTGTTTTCCAACTCATCTGCCATTCATCACACCGAAAAAATTTTGTCTAAGCTATCTTGTACCCTCCTACAGCCAGTTAACGATCTCTTTCCGTACATCACAGCATTATCATCAGAAAGCCGCAGTTTGCTGCTCGTCCTGTCCACCAGATGATTTACATATACAGAGAGCAAGAGCGGTCTTAACGCCGTCACTTGGGCGTTCCTGGTGATAGACTTATCTCTGATGAACACTCACCGTCATGAACAATGTACTGGGTTCCATTATGTAAGCAGTTTTCGAGCCACTCACATTTCTGAGGACCTAATCGATATGCCCGGATCTTCGTTAACAGTCTGCAGTTGAGTACCGTGTCAATGCATTACGAAACTCAGCAAGCTTTATAAGAAATCATTGCTTATAGCACTATTATGTCCCTATCGTAATACCTATTTGGCAAACAGAATTGTAAAGTTTCAGACTGGTGAGCTTCCTTAACAACGAATTCCGAACTTGGTGTGCGCTAGAGAGTGCACATCGCAGACGAGTTGTTATCAGCAGGTTTCTTCCGTGGGGTGGATTCGGAAATGGCGGACTGCATTCGCGTGCATTTGTCAGGCACGTTTTAACGGCATATGCCTTTCTCGCAAACGTGTCTCTCGTAGGTTTTAGCGGACAGAGAAGAAAACTCTACACTATATTGATGAGTAGTTGCAAACTTCGGATGTGGGGAGTTCGATGACGCCAGCATCTTGAGACCATATGACTGATGCTTAGACTGATCAGTAATTTAAACTGTATATCCTAGTGACTCTTCTGAAACACTAAGTTGCCTATAACTTACTGTTTTGCATCTTTGTAGGTTGCGGGTTTTAGACTTAACACTATTGACCTATAACACTATTACCTGGAATACGTTCCAGATTCCGAGATCCCTATTTGCACGACCGAGGATCATTAATACGTAACAGAATTTAATACACTCGTATGAAATGTTGTTCTGTTGAAAAATTCACAAGTAAACCTAAATTAACTAACAACTACACTCATGCTCATAAATTAAGGATAATGCTGATACATGATGAAACAACGCTCTGGCGCGCGGTTTGCTGGCTTAGATGACCTCGGTATACCACGCGGTGCATTTGACCTGCGGTCGTCGCACGGTGGCGCTGGCAGCAGTCCACATACGGAAAGGTGTGTTGGTGCCTCAGAGTACGGTGCAGCAAGTAAGTGTGCAGACGTTTTCAGACGTGGTAATGGTGACTGTATGTTGAAAATTGCTCAAAGAACACATATTGATGTTACGAGTAGTAGAATACTACGGCGACTGGAGGCTGGTGAAACGCAGCAGGTCGTAGCACAGCCCCTCCGTGTTCAACAAAGTGTGATCTCAAGATTATGGCCACGATTCCAGGCGCTACAGTACGGGACGTCCACAGTGTACAACACCACAAGAACATCGATATCTCACTATCAGAGCCCGCAGACGGCCATGGAGTACTGCAGGTAGCCCTGCTCGGCACCTTACCGCAGCCACTGGAACAGTTGTCTCCAGATACACAGTCTACAGACGACTGAGCAGACATGGTTTATTCGCCCGGAGACCTTCAAGGTGCATTCCACTGACCCCTGGTCACAGGAAAGTCCGTAAATCCTGGTGTCAACAACACAGTACATGGTCAATGGAACAGTGGTCCCACGTTATGTTCACGGACGAGTCCAGGTATAGTGTGAACAGTGAATCTCGCCGGGTTTTCATCTGGCGTGAACCAAGGACCACATACAGACCCCTTAGTGTCCTTGAAAGGGACCTGTATGGAGGTCGTGGTTTGATGGTTTGGCGTGGGATTATGATTGGTGCACGTACACCCCTGCATGTCTTTGACAGAGGAACTGTAACATGTCAGGTGTATCGGGACGTCATTTTGCACCAGTATGTCCACCTTATCTGGGGTGCAATGGGTCCCACCTTCCTCCTGATGGACGGTAACGCTTGGCTCCACCGAGCTGCCATCGTGGAGAAGTACCATGAAACAGAAGATATCAGGCGAATGGAGTGGCCTGCAAGTTCACCAGACTTACACTCCATCGAGCACGTCTGGGATACTCTCGGTCGACGTATCGCTGCACGTCCTCAAAGTCCTAGGACACTTCAGGAGCTCCAGCAGGCATTGGTGTAAGAATTAGAACCTCTACCCCAGCAGCTGCTCGACCACCTGATCCGGAGTATGCCAACCTGTTGTGCGGCCTGTGTACATGTGCACGGTGATCATATCCCATATTGATATCGGGGTACATGCGCAGGAAACAGCGGCGTTTCGTAGCACGTGTGTTTCGGGACCGTTTTTTCAAAAAATGGTTCAAATGGCTCTGAGCACTATGGGACCCAACTGCTGAGGTCATTAGTCCCCTAGAACTTAGAACTAGTTAAACCTAACTAACCTAAGGACATCACAAACATCCATGCCCGAGGCAGGATTCGAACCTGCGTCCGTAGCGGTCTTGCGGTTCCAGACTGCAGCGCCTTTAACCGCACGGCCACTTCGGGCGGCACCGTTTTTTCAACTTATCACCAATACCGAGGACTTACAGATCTATGTCGTGTGTGTTCCCTATGTTCCTATGCTATAAGCACCAGTTTTGTGTAGTGCCACGTTGTGTGGCACCACATTCTGCAATTATCCTTAATTTATGAGCATGAGTGTATATCAGGCCATCAGCCTATTAATATTCTTTTTATTTGCAAGAAATATTTTTTTCATTACTGGTACTGTGGTTCATGGTGTGGGTTCCTGGTGTCATGTCCTAGTTCATGAACCACGGGAAACGTATGAGTGGCCAAGTAAGTGGTCCTGACAGTCGGGATACCAATTACTTTGGAATAAGGCTGGGCATCTCGGACGTATTCCGAGTCGTGGTCACGTTTGTGCTCAGACGGCAAAGACTACCAAATCCACCGGTTAGTCCCTCAACCGTTAGGGGTAAAACTCAATGGGACCCAGGGCAAGTAAGGCTAGCAACCTGCTTCCCTGGTACTATAAATATGATGCTGGCAACAATCAGAGCATAATGCCTCGGACCTTTGGATGTGACGGAGTCCCACCTCTAATTGACGAACCAGGGACTCCTAAGATACGACTCGGCAAACGAATGGTAACGAGATGGGGAGCTATTAATATCAATGGGGGCTACTCTGGGAAGAAGGTAGAGCTGGCAGAGACTGCAAGTAAGATGGGGTTGGACGTTTTAGCTGTTAGTGACATTCGGGTAAGGGGTGAGAAAGAAGAGGAAGTGGAAGAATATAAGGTCTACCTGTCAGGAGTCAAAGCAGGAATAGCACAATGGGGTGTAGGGCTTTTCATCAGGAAATAAATGGAACCCAGCGTAGTTGCAATAAGGTATGTCAACGAACGACTGATGTGGATAGATTTGACAGTGTCTAGCAAGAAAATTAGGATTGTGTCAGCATATTCACATTGTGAAGGGACAGATCAAGATAAGATGGATAGCTTTTATGACGCACTCAGTGATGTAGTTGTTAGAGTAAAGGACAAGGACAGTGTTCTGCTCATGGGTGATTTTAATGCCAGGATTGTAAATCGAACAGAAGGGTATGAAAAGGTTATGGGTAAATTTGGAGAGGAACGGGAAACAACTCTTGGATTTCTGTGTCAGTATGGGCTTAGTAATCACAAACTCCTTTTTTAAACACAAGAACATTCACCGGTATACTTGGGAAGGCAGGGGAACCAGATCTGTCATTGACTATATAATAACAGATCAGGAATTCAGGAAGGCTGTGAGGGACACATGTGTATTCAGGGGATTCTTTGATGACACTGATCACTAATTAATCTGCAGTGAAATTGGTATTGTGAGGCCGAAAGTGCAGGAGGTCAGGTCCATGTGTAGGAGGACAAGAGTGGAGAAACTTCAGGATAAGGAAATCAGGCACAAGTACATAACAGTGATCTCAGAAAGGTACCAGTTAGTTGAATGTAGTCAATTGCAGTCACTGGAAAAAGAATGGACAAGGTACAGGGACACAGTACTAGAAGTGGCCAAAGAGTGTTTTGGAACAGTAGTGTGTAAAGGTAGGATGAAGCAAACAGCTTGGTGGAATGACACAGTCAAGGCAGCCTGTAAAAGGAAAAAGAAGGCATATCAAAAATGGCTACATACTAGAACTCAGGTAGACAGAGAAAGTTATATTGAAGAAAGAAACAAAGCCAAACAGATAATTACAGCATCCAAGAAGTAATCTTGGGAAGACTTTGGAAACAGGTTGGAGACTTTGGGTCAATCTGCTGGAAAACCATTCTGGAGTGTAATTAGCAGTCTTCGAAAGGGAGGTAAGAAGGAAATGACAAGTATTTTGGACAGGTCAGAAAAACTGCTGGTGAATCCTGTTGGTGCCTTGGGCAAAAAATGGTTCAAATGACTCTGAGCACTATAGGACTTAACATCTAAGGTCATCAGTCCCCTAGATCTTAGAACTACTTAAACCCAACATCTGAGGTCATCAGTCCCCTAGAACTTAGAACTACTTAAACCTAACTAACCTAAGGACATCACAAACATCCATGCCCGAGGCAGGATTCGAACCTGCGACGGTAGCGGTCGCGCGGTTCCAGACTGAAGCGCCTAGAACCGCTCGGCCACTGTGGCCGGCGATGCCTTGGGCAGACGGAGGGAATATTTTGAAGAGTTGCTCAATGTAGGTGAAAATACGATCAGTAATGTTTAAGATTTCGATGTACAACGGGACAGGAATGATGATGGAATTAGGATCACATTTGAGGAAGTGGAGAAAATGGTCATTAGATTGCAGTGCAATAAAGCGGCTGGGGTGGATGAAATTAAGTCGGAACTCATCAAATACAGTGGAATGTCAGGTCTTAAATGGCTACACAGGATAATTGAAATGGCGTGGGAGTCGGGACAGGTTCCATCAGACTGGACGAAAGCAGTAATCACACCAATCTTTAAACATAGAAACGGAAAAGATTGTAACAACTACAGAGGTATCTCTATGATCAGCGTTGTGGGTAAAATCTTCTCAGGTATTGTTGAAAGGAAGGTGCGAGTATTAGTTGAGGACAAATTGGATGAAAATCAGTGTGGGTTTAGGCCTCTTTGAAGTTGTCAGGACCAGATCTTTAGCTTACGGCAAATAATGGAGAAGTGTTACGAATGGAACAGGGAATTGTATCTATGTTTTATAGATCTAGAAAAGGCATATGACCGGGTTCCTAGGAGGAAGTTATTGTCTGTTCTACGAGATTATGGAATAGGAGGCAAACTTTTGTAAGCAATTAAAGGTCTTTACATAGTCAGGCAGCAGTTAGAGTTGACGGTAAATTGAGTTCATGGTTCAGAGTAGTTTCAGGGGTAAGACAAGGTTGCAACCTGTCTCCACTGTTGTTCATGTTATTTATGGATCATATGTTGAAAACAATGGACTGGCTGGGTGAGATTAAGATAGGTGAACACAAAATAAGCAGTCTCGCATATGCAGATGACTTAGTTGTGATGGCAGATTCGATTGAAAGTTTGCAAAGTAATATTTCAGAGCTAGATCAGAAATGTAAACAAAAGTAATGTCAGTGGGAAAGAGATATAAACGGATTGAGTGTCAAATAGGAGGAACAAAGTTAGAACGGGTGGACGGTTTCAAGTACTTAGGATGCATATTCTCACAGGATGGCAACATAGTGAAAGAACTGGAAGCGAAGTGTAGCAAAGCTAATACAGTGAGCGCTCAGCTACGATCTACACTCTTCTGCAAGAAGGAAGTCAGTACCAAGACTAAGTTATCTGTGCACCGTTCAATCTTTCGACCAACTTCGTTGTATGGGAGCGAAAGCTGGGTGGATTCAGGTTACCTTATCAATAAGGTTGAGGTTACGGATATGAAAGTAGCTAGGATGATTGTAGGTACTAGTAGATGGGAACAATGGCAGGAGGGTGTGCACAATGAGGAAATCAAAGAAAAACTGGGAATGAACTCTACAGATGTAGCAATCAGGGCGAACAGACATAGATGGTGGGGTCATGTTACACGCATGGGAGAAGCAAGGTTACCCAAGAGACTCATGGGTTCAGCAGTAGAGGGTAGCAGGAGTCGGGGTAGACCAAGGAGAAGGTACCTGGATTCGGTTAAGAATGATTTTGAAGTAATAGGCTTAACATCAGAAGAGGCACCAATGTTAGCACTGAATAGAGGATAACGGAGGAATTTTATAAGGGGGACTATGCTCCAGACTGAACGCTGAAAGGCATAATCAGTCTTAAATGATGATGATGATGATGACGATGATGATGGTACTGAAATATTGAAGGAAATTTCCTGTGCTGCTATATTATTGTGTGATGATCGTTTGGTGTGCTGTATTTCAGTGTTTTTCCAGGAGCTGATATTTGATAGTGTGTTTCAGTAGTCTGAAAGCTTTATTCTGCTGAAATCATCTACAAATAAATTTGTTAAGCTAAGTGTTAGTGTGCTGCGACGTCCATGTATTGTCGTCTTCAAGCCAATTTCGAAATTTTTGTTATCACAGTACACTCGGTTGTATTAAGAATGTTCTGTCAAAATTATTGAAGAAAACAACTTATGCATTGTAAATTCAGCTGAGTAATCCGATCATTTTTAGCTAGTGAGGTATTATATGAGTCACTGTCACGATATTTCGTTAGGAGATGGAACAAGTCAATTTAAAGGTATTTAAAATAATTCTTTTTTACTCTTCTTGATGAGTTAAAGCTCTTTGTCATTATGTTATTTGCTTTCCCTTACGCTTTCGCACCCTTTATTACCAGCTCAACTAATGATAATCTGTCAAAGATGTCCAATTATGTAACTGTCTTCTAAAACGCTAACGCTATCAAATGCATTTTCATGTCAACAAATAAGAAATGGAGATACAAGGTGATCCAGAAAGAACGCTCTTTTTCGGTTGTTTACAAAAACTTTACTAACTCAGGTCTTCTAAATTAAGATGTACTAGTGAGTCTTTGGAATTTCATGCGGTATACTGCACTCATTTCTTAAAGGTAAGATCACTCAGATGAGCACAACCTTTATAGTAGCACTCATGCAGGCGAGCTATGAAGCTGCTGCTCAAAGTATTCTCCACTACAGCAATTGAAATACCGGCAACTCTCCGGATGTTTGCAGAGCGCGTTCATGCAAAAAAATGGTTCAAATGGCTCTGAGCACTATGGGACTTAACATCTATGGTCATCAGTCCCCTAGAACTTAGAACTACTTAAACCTAAGTAACCTAAGGACATAACACGACACCCAACCATCACGAGGCAGAGAAAATCCCTGACCCCGCCGGGAATCGAACCCGGGAACCCGGGCGCGGGATGCGAGAACGCTACCCCACGACCACGAGCTGCGGGCACGCGTTCATGCAGTTCGTCCATTGACAGACGGGTGGTATGTCCAGTTACACCGTCCTGATGATACCACGTGATTGAACGGGCATGCTGTCCTAGCACAGGGGCGACAAAATTCCGATTCATGGGCACATATGGCTTGAAAGTCACAGTACATGTTGCTCAACTGTCGTTCCGAAAGAAATATGGACCGACGATCCCAGTTGTGGTGTGTCACTCCACACAGTTAATTTCGGGCTGTTCAGCGCCTGTTCATGGGCTTGCTGTAGGTTCTCAGTGGCCCCAAAGCACCAATTTTGCTTGTTAACTAAAAATGTTCAAATGTGTGTGAAATCTTATGGGACTTAACTGCTAAGGTCATCAGTCCCTAAGCTTACACGCTACTTAATCTAAAATATCCTGAGGACGAACACCCACATCCATGCCCGAGGGAGGACTCGAACCTCCGCCGGGACCAGCCGCACAGTCCATGACTGCAGCGCCTAAGACCGCTCGGCTAATCCCGAACGGCTCTTGTTAACTGCTGCAGACAATAACAAGTGTGGCCCGTCAATCATCATCAAGCTATCAACTGTTGCTGGTGTAACAGTCTACATTTTCACGAACCTGTCGCACACGTGTGACCTTGTCGATGGGCCTTAAGCGTTGCACGATCTATATCTTGCAGGGCCGCGCTTGTAAATCTGGGCGTAAAATGCGCCGTATACTGCTGTAGTTCATGTTTAGTGTCTGCGATCTGC
The DNA here is from genome assembly GCF_023898315.1 of Schistocerca nitens. Lineage (NCBI taxonomy): Eukaryota > Metazoa > Arthropoda > Insecta > Orthoptera > Acrididae > Schistocerca > Schistocerca nitens. Next base: position 600,019,905 of record NC_064619.1, on the reverse strand, counting down.
GGTAAGCTATCGTCAAGGGCTTGTTTGAATCGATGCCCTTACACGATTGATGTTTTTTTCCGTGGTCTCATATTTCAGGCCGTCCAGGCGACTTGCTGCCACACACTGACCCGTCACTGCTCCATGTAGTTGTCCAACGACATATGGTAAGGCTACCCGGGCCGTGCCTACGATGGTTTAATCTGTGGAAAGCTAACTGGGTCGCTACTATTGAATTCGTTTCACGGTAACCACACAGACACGGTCTTGCACACTCCACTTCTCCATCGTAACTGAATTTCCCACTCCTTTGCGATGCTGCTAGTGTGTCACCGACTGCCTGCTCGCGCGCCCGCAGTCACAGTAGCCAACTGCAAAGGGGTATTCCTCCTGACTTCCATAACAAAATTACTTTGTTTTACTGATGTCTACGTGTATGCTCTGATGAGCCAGAGCACTGTGACCAAAGCCTACCGCAATACTGAATACCACCTGGGTCATTGCCGCTAAGAGACGCCTAAAGGAAAGTATGAATGAAGAATCATTCTAGCAACGATACGGACCCAAACTGGGAAATCCACCGACATAACCAACTTTGAGAAAGAACAGATTCACATGGCCCAGTGCGTGGGAATGGACCTCTAGGAAACGGTGAAGCTTCATCGGCTGTTCGCGTGCTACTGTCGTGAATATTTATGGAAAGCAACTGAAGTGCAATGAAACCACGACTAGGCGACAAGGTGTTGGATATTGGAATCTTGCTTGTGCTGCAAAGCAGGAGAGGCGGCACAAGTGTTTCAGAGCACAGCGTTCAGTGCATTTTATGCACCGAATGACACCTTGATTTACCACTGATTAGGCGCATGATCACCGGGGTTGGACCGTGGATCAGTGAAAACGTACCACCTGGTCAGATGAAGTCACGTATTTTGTTGCACTAAGAGTATGGTCGTGGTTGGATTTGCCGTCATCCAAGTGAATGGCTACCTGAAACATGCATTCCACCATTGCCGCAGGCCACTTCAAATGGTTCAAATGGCTCTGAGCACTATGCGACTTAACATCTGAGGTTAGCAGTCCCCTAGAACTTAGAACTACTTAAAACTAACTAACCTAAGGACAGCACACACATCTATGCCCGAGGCGGGATTCGATCCTGCGACCGTAGCGGTCGCGCGGTTCCAGACTGGACGCAGGCCAGTGATAGCAATTTTGTGCTATTGTAAACATTCACCTTGCCTTTCACAGGACCTTTGGTAGTAATCAAAGACACTATCACAGCTCTAGACTTGATAAATATTATTATGGTAGACTTGCATCCTTTCGGGCTTGACGTGTTTTCCAACAGTGATGGCATCTTCCAGCACAGCAGGAAATGGAAAACGTTTTAAGTGCCAAATCTAACGTTTGTCAGGAGAATGAAATAACGATGTACCCACGTTTGACGTAAATGATTTGTATCAAAAAAGTGGAAATGGTATTCTGATACCACAGAATTGTGCTGCTCACTGTATCACCGCAAAAAAAAAAAAAAAAAAAAAAACCGAGAGAGAAATTTGGAGAAATTTTAAAACAAAGTAATTTATTATGTTAGTAAGGGGATGGGTACGTTCTCGTGCACAGTGAATTGTTGCCAGATTTCTGATAAAGTCATCGACGAAGTCATGTGATACAGCTAGATATCTACCATGCACCTCACCGCCTCTCTTTGACATAGGCCAGTTGTCCTACCTATACTCCATGTGATCAGAAGTATCTGAATAGGCAGAAACTGACTTAAAAGTTAGTGGATTCCTCCATCGGTAAAGCTGGAATTCAGTATGGTGTTGGCCCACCCTTAGCCTTGATGACAGCTTCCACTCATGCAGACATGCGTTCAATCAGAGGCGGGATGGTTTTTTGGGAATGGCAGCCCATTCTTCACGGAGTGCTGCACTGAGGAGAGGTATCGATGTCGGTCGGTGAGGCCTGGCACAAAGTCGGAGTTTCAAAACATCCCAGAGGTGTTCCATAGGATATAAGTCAGGACTCCGTGTAGGCCAGTGTATAATAGGGATGTTATTGTAGTGTAACCACTCCGCCACAGGACCGCGCATTATCGACAGGTGCTCCATCATGTTCACAGATGCAGTCGCCATTCCTGAATTGCTCTTCAACAGTGGGAAGCAAGTAAGTGCTTAAAACATCAATACAGGCCTCTGTTGTGATAGTGCCACGCAAAGCAACAGGGGGTGTAAGCCCCCTTCATGAAAGGCACGACTACACCGTAACACCACCGCCTCCGAATTTTACTGTTGGCACTACACGCACTGGCAGATAACGTTCACCGAACATTTGCCATACCCACACCCTGCCTTCGAATCGCCACATTGTGTACTTCGATTCGTCACTCCACACAACGTTCTTCCCCTGTTCAATCGTCCAATGTTTACGCTCCTTACACCAAGCGAGGCGTCGTTTGGCATTTACCGGCGTGATGTATAGCTTATGGGCAGCCGCTCGACCATGAAATCCATGTCATAGTACTTGCAGTGGATGCTGATGCAGTTTGGAATTCCTATGTGATGGTCTGGATAGGTGTCTTCCTATCACACATAACGACCCTCTTCAACTATCGGCTATCAGTCAACAGACGAGGCTGGCCTGTACGCTTTTGTGCTGTACGTGTCCCTCCACGTTTCCACTTCACTATCACATCAGAAACAGCGGATCTAGGGGTGTTTCGGAGTGTGGAAATCTCGCGTACAGACGTATGACACAAATGACATCCAGACACCTGATCGTTTCGAAGTCATTGAGCTCCGCGGAGTGCACCATTCTGCTCTCACGATGCCTAATGACTACTGAGGTTGCTGATATCGAGTACCTGGCAGTAGGTCGAAGCGCAATGCACATAATATGAAAAACTTTTTTTTGGGGTGTCCAGATACTTTTGATCACATACTGTAAAATAACAGGAAATTCAACAGTTGGTCAGATATTCAAAACAGCCCGATGGTGTAACAGAGTTTTTTCCCCACCTCTTTATGTTATAGCTAAAAACCCAGTTGCCTCAAGTCTAAATAAGTGGAAAATTAAAAAAAAATGACAAGTATCCTATTCGTTAAAAATCCCGGATGGCGGACCTAAAGCTCCTTGCGTATTCTGTGAGGTTGTCTCGTTTCTTGGGTTTTCCTGAGCCATACGACATCACAGCCCTAGATGGTGACGCTAAGGATAGTGGTGCAACCTACATCTACATCTACATAGATACTCCGCAAGCCACCAAAGGGTGCATGGAGGAGGGTACCCTGTACCACTACTTGTCACTTCCCCTCCTCTTCCACTCTCAAATAGAGCGAGGGAAAAACGACTGTCTGTACGCCTCCGTATCAGCCCCAATTTCTCATATCTTCGTGTTACTTATGCTCCACGTATATTGGCGGCAGTAGCATCGTTCGCCAGTCAGCTTTAAATGCCAGTTCTCTAAATTTTCTGAATTGAGTTTCTCGAAAAGAACGTCTCCTTTCCGACAGGGATTCCCATTTGAGTTCCCCAAGCATCTCCGTAACACTTACATGTTGATCGAACCTACTGGTAACAAATCTAGCCTCCCGCCTTTGAATGGTTCGATGTCTTCCTTTAATCCGACCTGGTACGGATGGCAAACACTGAAGGAGTACTTTAGAATAGTTCGCACCAGCGTCCTATATGCGGTCTCCTTTGCAAGAGAATGGCTCTCTCCTAAAATTCTCCCAATAAACTGAAGTCGACCATTTGCCTTCCCTACCGCAGTTTTCACGTGCTCGTTCCACCACATATCGCTTTGCAACGTTACACCCAGATATTTAAACGACCTGACTGTGTCAAGCAGGACACTAGTAGTACCGTATCCGAACATTACAGGCTTATTCTTCCCATTCATCCGCACTAGCTGCCATTCATCACACCAACTGGAAATTTTGTGTAAGTTGTCTTATATCTTCCTGCAGTCACTCAACTTCGGCACCTTACCGTATACCACAGCATCATCAGCAAACAACCGCAGATTGCTGCCCACCCTGTCCTCCAAATAATTTTTATCACACATCCCTGCGACACTCCTGACGATACCCTCGTCTCAGATGAACACTCGCCGTCGAGGACAACATACTGGGTTCTATTATTTAAGAGTCTTCGAGCCACTCACGTATCTGTGAACTTATTCCATATGCTCGTATCTTCGTTAACAGCCTGCAGTGGGACACCGTATCAAATGCTTTCCGGATGGTGAGCATGCCTGTTACCCTTCATCCGTAGTTCTCAGTGTATCATGTGAGAAAAGAGCAAGCTGAGTTTCAAATGGTTGTCAGATCTCCCAACTCACTGAAGCAGCCTTCTTGGTTACCAGATCACTTGTGTTTTAAGTTTAGAATCTTATCCTAAGTGTAAAATAACGCAAAAGAAGAGTTGACCAAGAGCGCATACGACTCCCATCTGAGGGTTCTGTACAAACTTAATCATGGATACAGACAGTTCGTCCACCATAGGAATCAAGAATCTCGAAGATTTTTGTCAGGGACTGGCACTGATACTAGCAAGATGTCGATGTCAGGAATTCTAAGATTTTCAGTTATGTTGTAATGTCGAGTTTTAAGTCACATAACAAAATACAAAACAAATACTATTTTCGTCTGATATAATTACCAATTAACACTTTTCTGGAAAATTATAGTGTGACACATTGCTTCTTGCTAAATTTCACGATTTCAGGCCAATGGGATGTATCCTGTTGGTTTTGGTGAGTGAGTGTAAGACTATCAAAATATGTTACATAAATGGACACATCTTTTGATTCATTTACTTTGAAGCTAAGGTTTCTTACACGCCACGGGATCATTGACATTAGTACGTGACGTAGATTTCAAACTGATACGTCTTCACGTTTGTGAGAAATAGCGGTATTAAAAGACTGAGGGAGAGACAGACATCAGATAACAGATGACAATTTTTTTGTGTGTGATATAATTCAAATTAAAACTTTTCGGATTTTTTCTTTTACCTGTACTGTGAAGTCTTGTTTCTTCCCAGATTGCATCATTCTAGGCAACGGGAAGTACCCTATAATATTTGATCCGTGAGTTTGCACGTATCAAAATATGTGACATAAATGACCATATCTTTTGATTGCATTTACTTAGAAGCTATCGTTTATTGCACCGCCAAGGGACTATAGACGTTAGCATGTGACATTAATTTCAACCTGACACGCCTACCCTTTCCTGATGAAAAGGGTTTTTAACAGTCGGAGAGACAGACAGATCGACAAACAACGAAGTGATGCTGTAAGGGTTCCGTTTTTACCGACAGAGGTAATGAATCCTAAAAATCATTGGTTTTTCTCCACTCCTATGACACTGCAGTTTACTTACCGTAAGTATAGTTGTCATATTTTCAAACAATCCTCTCACCCCCTCCCTCTTTTGTCGTCACAGATCGACACCTAAGCTTGAAACCCAAGAGCCCACTTCTCCTAAGTTTATACGGCAGAATGTTCCAAAAATACACTTGTTCTAAGTTTAAAGCTACGGAAAATTCAAAAATTCAAAATGAACAGAAATTGAACCTTGAGTATAAAATGATGGTAAACCCACGGTTTGTCAGAACTAGACCACTGTTTGGATCTCTAGTGCAAACATATATGGTTGTTAAATATTTGCCACTGTCGTGTGTTCTAGGATAGGAATGGGAGAGGAATGTGCTTGTGTTTTGGTGTTTTATTTGTTTAAACACGATGCAGGTGCGCTTGCAGAACTTGCACTACATCGTGCCAATCAACAGACATTCCACGCCATGTTACTTCCATTGGTTCGTAACCAGGAGCCGACAGCGCCTCGCTGTGAGCTGGGGGTCAGTTACTTCCTGCAGGCTCGAGAGACTGCGACGGTACGACTCTAGCAGCACTACTGCTGTCTATGCTCCAGATGATGTCATGCAGTGTCCACATACCCTGCACTCCACATCTAGCAGTGTGCTGTGTCTCAAAGTCACGTTATCAGTCAGTAATGTAAGCTGTTATCACTCCGCTGTTCTATGCCATGTGTAGCGTACCCCCACAGCAGCTCATTACACGATTTCACAGTCAACCCTGCACTCCACATCTAGCAGTGTGCTGTGTCTCAAAGTCACGTTATCAGTCAGTAATGTAAGCTGTTATCACTCCGCTGTTCTATGCCATGTGTAGCGTACCCCCACAGCAGCTCATTACACGATTTCACAGTCAACCCTACTCAATTTTTTTTAACAGGACGTGGGCCTCTTGTGCTAGAGAGCTGCGAAGTCACAATTATATCTTCAACGTTTGTGGGAGCTATTTCAGGTCGTTTAATCGTCTGAAATGTATTGCTATTAAAATCCCAATATAGGAAATCTATTTCCATCGCATGAAATGTGTGTTTGCACTGTGTGGTGGCCTGGAAGTTTGGGAAGAAATGTACGATCCATGGGTTGAGCATGCTCAATGATTTTCCAAGTATTTGTGATTTTTCTTAAAAGTAAAAATTTCGTGGATGCTACATGCAAAAATAAAGATGTACTCGTATTATCTGAAGGAAACAAGCCAGCCAATATTAAAATTACTTCAAATCTTCAGGAACTTGTAATGGTTGTTAGTCCTAAAACATGAAGTGCATCATCATCTGAACAGCATGTGGCCATGAGGGTTAACGAAATACTTTCCAGTTGCTGTTTGCATTATATGTGCATCTCCCATTTCCAATCCTATTTTTGCTAGAGTAAGAGCATCTCTGTTGTAATAAATCCAATCTCAATGAATATTTTAATGTATAAAACGTTTAACTATATTATTTTCATTCATCATTCCTCTCTGTTAATAATGAACTGCTGTGTCCAGCAACAACTGAAAAATGTTTGAACGTCTATGTCTCAGTCTCTGACATTCCAATAGATGAACTGTTAAGTTTCATCTCATGTTAAAGTGTGTTATGTTTATTCAACATAGCAACTGCTGGACTGTAAATTCTGTCTGACATTTCAAGTGATTGAACTACTCAGATATCAATAGCTGAGCTGTCTAGTCTCACTGGCCATATTTGTGATGGACTAAAACACACAGCAACTTATAGAAGTATCATTTCTTGTTATACATTTTCATGCGTCTTTATTATGCATTTTGGTGCTTTTTTAACCGTGGAAAATAAATTATTATCATTAAAATACACTCCTGGAAATGGAAAAAAGAACACATTGACACCGGTGTGTCAGACCCACCATACTTGCTCCGGACACTACGAGAGGGCTGTACAAGCAATGATCACACACACGGCACAGCGGACACACCAGGAACCGCGGTGTTGGCCGTCGAATGGCGCTAGCTGCGCAGCATTTGTGCACCGCCGCCGTCAGTGTCAGCCAGTTTGCCGTGGCATACGGAGCTCCATCGCAGTCTTTAACACTGGTAGCATGCCGCGACAGCGTGGACGTGAACCGTATGTGCAGTTGACGGACTTTGAGCGAGGGCGTATAGTGAGCATGCGGGAGGCCGCGTGGACGTACCGCCGAATTGCTCAACACGTGGGGCGTGAGGTCTCCACAGTACATCGATGTTGTCGCCAGTGGTCGGCGGAAGGTGCACGTGCCCGTCGACCTGGGACCGGACCGCAGCGACGCACGGATGCACGCCAAGACCGTAGGATCCTACGCAGTGCCGTAGGGGACCGCACCGCCACTTCCCAGCAAATTAGGGACACTGTTGCTCCTGGGGTATCGGCGAGGACCATTCGCAACCGTCTCCATGAAGCTGGGCTACGGTCCCGCACACCGTTAGGCCGTCTTCCGCTCACGCCCCAACATCGTGCAGCCCGCCTCCAGTGGTGTCGCGACAGGCGTGAATGGAGGGACGAATGGAGACGTGTCGTCTTCAGCGATGAGAGTCGCTTCTGCCTTGGTGCCAATGATGGTCGTATGCGTGTTTGGCGCCGTGCAGGTGAGCGCCACAATCAGGACTGCATACGACCGAGGCACACAGGGCCAACACCCGGCATCATGGTGTGGGGAGCGATCTCCTACACTGGCCGTACACCACTGGTGATCGTCGAGGGGACACTGAATAGTGCACGGTACATCCAAACCGTCATCGAACCCATCGTTCTACCATTCCTAGACCGGCAAGGGAACTTGCTGTTCCAACAGGACAATGCACGTCCGCATGTATCCCGTGCCACCCAACGTGCTCTAGAAGGTGTAAGTCAACTACCCTGGCCAGCAAGATCTCCGGATCTGTCCCCCATTGAGCATGTTTGGGACTGGATGAAGCGTCGTCTCACGCGGTCTGCACGTCCAGCACGAACGCTGGTCCAACTGAGGCGCCAGGTGGAAATGGCATGGCAAGCCGTTCCACAGGACTACATCCAGCATCTCTACGATCGTCTCCATGGGAGAATAGCAGCCTGTATTGCTGCGAAAGGTGGATATACACTGTACTAGTGCCGACATTGTGCATGCTCTGTTGCCTGTGTCTATGTGCCTGTGGTTCTGTCAGTGTGATCATGTGATGTATCTGACCCCAGGAATGTGTCAATAAAGTTTCCCCTTCCTGGGACAATGAATTCACGGTGTTCTTATTTCAATTTCCAGGAGTGTACTATCATGCTTTCTTCTCAACATCAACCTTATTCGTCACCGTCCACTATCTTACAAATAATTGATTTCATATGCATTAAATTCAGATTGTTCTGCACATAAACCAGATGGTGCACTAATAGATTTAGGTATGCCATCTGTAATTTCTTTTTATAGGAGCTGTCATGCAATCCTCAAAAGTATTTCAGCTTGCTGCGCAAATGATTCCACTGCATATCACCGAACTGCACCTTTGTTCCTCCTCTAGACATGCACTGTTTCTACTGTAACTTTAAAGTCTATTTCAGGTGCTAAACTGACATTAACATGCTTCTGTATGCTGGCAGTCAATTGATGAGTGTGTTGAATAACAGCATTCTGAAATGTATTAGCTGGGGCTCAACGCGTGGTACAGGCATTGGATATGGTGTAAACTCAAAGTCTCGAAGCAATTCTGTGTTCTGCTATGATGTGCTGCATCAGAGAGCTTGTGTGTGTGCTGACTAAGCGGTCCAGGTGAGGGATAAAGTGGAAACTCAAAACATAGCAACAGTTCTGAATGTTGATTTGATTTCCATTTCAATATGTTGGCAGGTACATCATGGAGTGTGTCTGTGTGCTGTTGTGATTTCACCTGCTGCTCAGTTTTGTCAGACACAGCACTATCTACATAGGGAGATTTTGTGCTGAGGGATGAGTAAACGATAATCATTAAAACACACACATACATATATGCATGCACAATGAGTAGTAACAAGCACTGAGAGAAAGGAATGGGTTAGTACTTGTATCTGACTGTGCAAGTCAGTTTGTTTCCGCATGGAGGCGGTAGATCTATTATGATGCTTCACGATGATGATCAGCCTTTCACTATGGTGCACAGGGTACAACTGGCAAGTCCACTGGATGCCTAGTAAGCCTGGACCCTCAGAAAGAGTGGTGGGAATAGGCAACTACAGCGCCATGAAAAATGAAACATGTATTTTGTACTGGTAATACTAAAGGCTATGCCCATATGCTATGGTCAATCATCTTGGATTGCGAGTTTGAATTACAGTACCATCAATGATGTGCTGGATCTTCATCTTGGATTTTGATGTCTTAGGTCCATATTGTCACCGTACTTATTCAATCTGTATGCAGAACATGTTATGAGGAATGCGAGGCTAGATGAACGAGAAATAGGAATTAAAATAGCTGGAATAAATCTAAACAATCTCAGGTACGCGGATGATACGATCCTGTTGGCAGAAAGTGAAGAAGAATTGAGAACACTCTTGCTGAAGGTGAAAGACGAAAGTGAAAAGGCCGATCTTAGGCTGAATGTGAAGAAAACGAAAATTATGGCAACTACACCTACCAATTCGTGGGATATAGCAGGAGAAACCATGGAGGTAGTGACCACATTCAGTTATCTCGGTTCCCAGATCTCTGCTGATGGCGACTGCAGCCATGAAATCCGGAGACGCCTGTTGCTCGGTAGACAGGCGATGTCAAATCTTGACAAGGTTATAAGGTCCAGAGATATAACACTAGCAACAAAGAGGCTATGGCCTTTCCAGTTGTGATGTATGGATGTGAGATCTGGACCATTAGAAAGGCTGAACGACGAATAATTGACTCCTTCGAATTGTGGTGTTGGAGAAAACTTCTTAGAGCTCCATGGACTGCAAAGAGAATCAACAGATCAATATTGGTGCAAATAAAACCAGATTTCTCCCTGGAAGGTCTAACGTTAAAACAAAACCTGACCTACTTTGGAAACACAATGTGAAGGCATGCCTCGCTGGAAAAAAACATTAATGCTGGGGAAGATTGAAGGAACTAGAAGAAGAGGACATCAGAGGATGAGACGGATCGATGGCATCACAGAAGCAATGTGTTCCAACCTGGAAGGTCTACGGGAGAAAGTGCAAGACAGGAAAAAGCGGCGTGATTTGGTTCATGGGGTCACGAAGAGTCGGAATCGACTAAACGAATAGAGAGAGAGAGAGAGAGAGAGAGAGAGAGAGAGAGAGAGAGAGTAACAGATAGACATATGGGGTGAAGTCTTAAGTAGCCCTCATTGATCAGCACGTGGATTGTTCATTTTCCTGCCATATTCCTGCTTCATATAGAATAGTCAAACCCCAGACTTCATTCAAAAAATTTCAGAGTTGCGTTCATATAATAAAACTCCCAACGGCTCTGTATAACATAAAGTTTGTAAGAAATATTTCAGTATAGTCAAACGTAACAACTGACAGAATATCCCCAAGTCCACATATGTGGTCATTTCACCGCTTATCTCCCAACAAGTGCAACCTTGTCCATGAGTAGTCTTCCTGCACAAGTGCCCTGGATGAAGGAACCATAGCAGCATTTATTATATAACTATTTCTGTATCCTATGGAAAGGCGTAAGCTTACAAATAAAAGGCCCATTCCCCCTCCCCCCCCACTCCCTCCCAATCGTTTATGATCATGAACACCTTCTGCATGTCACTTACACCTTCAGATTTTTCAGCTGTCACAATTTAGAAATCCATTGGAAACGTTACATTTGTTTTGTATAACGTAAAACACTTTTAATTTACTTGAAGAACTGTTTAAAAATCACTTAAAAATGCAATGACATACCGAGAATTGAATGGCTTTCTGTATGCAGGGAGGATTAAACATAGTATCTGCACCGATATCAAATTTTCATCGCACTTAGGTTTTCCTATAGCAGAAATCAGTATTAGTTAATGAATAATACTTTTATCTACCTGCAAGTGTGTGTGTGCATTGCAGATCAGCTGGTTGAGAATCTATGGTAAGATTCTACTACTTCAATCTACTTATGAACCTGTAGTAGGAATCTACTGCTACTACCTTCCTGAATTCGCCATGGGACCTGCTATGGGAATATATGGAATGAATTTATCAGTACAACAATCACTATTACTCTGCCAACTTAGTGACACTGACCGCTTGTCTATATGAACTATTATAGTCCATTTCCCCACAGAAGCACATTTATAATTGAGTGTGACATACGGGTCAAATAGTGCTACTGTGGTTTGAGGAGTACTCACGGTGATGTCTTAGCTATCAAATCTGTCTGATCTGAAATCTGTGACACAACTGGGCATTATATCTGCATCCACAATTTATGTGGGTTGTGTAAACATGATGCCAGGTACCTCTGGAAGCCTGGAAGAATCTGGTGCAGCATTACTTCCCTCACATGTTTGATCTACCAACAGCTGTAAGTCATCATATGGGGTGCAGTGTAGATTGTAACAATAGACCCTCATTATTATGACGATTGAGAACCCTTGACGTGAAAGACTTACCAAACAGTCACCATTGTTGAAGGAAGTATATCTGTATCCACCTGAATTTATTTATAACATGTATAGAAATATCAAATATCTATACCAAACTTACAGATATATATCCTGCATGCCAATCGACTATCTCTTTCAATCCAAGCACTTTTCTCATGGCATATTCTATGCAAAATGATGTTGGCACGAAATTCGTTTCCTTCGACGCGGAATTGACTGATTTGCTGTATGTATATAGTGTCTATGTCAATTTACCATTCTTTTATTGCGGATAGTTGTCTTTCTTCGTTTTGTTTGAACTGTATCCTGATGTTTTGCACGCTTTCATCTGAAATCTTTTGACCCTGACATTTTCCAAATATTTTGTGTTCCTTTTAAGCATCGAGGTGGTCTTAGGCGCATTCGACTGTCATTACAAGTTTCTGTTTCGTCCCATTTCAAACTACGTTTATGTAACTTTGCAAGCAGTCACATGTTACGCAATGGAGGGTATCCCATCGCTGTCCGAGGCATCTCCTGACACGTCTTCACTGCCCATCGGGACTCAATTAGAAGCGGGACTCATCACTGCAGAGGATTATATTCTAATCAATGAGTTTCCAGGCCGAAGACGTGTCTGGAGACGCTCCAGGCAGACATGAAATGCCACCAGACTGTCGACCGCCATATGGCCTGACAGCCAGGAGTGATGGTCTGGGGTTCCATTTCATGTCACAACAGGACCCCTTTGGTTATCATCCACGGCGCCCTTACAGCACAGCGGTACATCGACGATATTCTATGCACCATTTTGCTGTAATTCTGGCAAGCCAACCTGGGCTTAAATTTCAGCAAGGTAATACCATCCTGTACACGCCGAGAGTTTCTATTGTTGGTCTTCATGCTTGCCAAACCCTATCTTGGCCGTAAAGGTCGCCGGATCTCTTGGCGGTTGAGAACGTTTGGAACATTATGGTCGGGATTTTAACGATATAACGCTCCAGTTGCACAGAAACTGGCACGGTATCCCTCACGTGGACTTCCACCAACTCCTTCAGTCAGTGGCAGGCTGAATAACTGTTTTCATAAGGGCCACAGGTGGAGCAACGCGTTATTGACTTGCTCAATTTGGGAATCTCTTCCTCTTTAATAAATCATCCAATTTTTCCGAAATTTTAGTCGTTTGTTTGTCTGCACATGTACAGTACGTGTATCTATTTTCGTCCCATTCGGATAATTCCTTCGTCCACACATTCTTAAGAGCGGAAGAGTCGTTTCGTCAGCGGGATTGTTTTCGAAACACTGGTGGCTGAACTGGGTAAATGGTCAGACACTCGTCAGAGCATTTCTGTCTGGTCATGGGTGGAAAGGTGGCAGAATGTGGTAATTTCGTGTTTTATCGTTTTCGATTACGTTTTCTTTAGCTCAGTTACGTTAGAGAGGTGTTTCTGGTATTATCCAACTTTACGCTGGTTTTGGATTTAATAAGAGTTTCGCAGGATTTCCGTTTCACGTTGTTAATACAAAGGCATGATTTTTATGTGTATCTTCGATGATCACGAGAGAGTAATATCCTTCCTTAATCACATACAATTTCCTCAGTTCCCCTCCGATGAATGCATTTTTCACATTTTTACTGAATCTTCAATCACTGCGTCTTAGGGGATTGCTAGCTGTTTTGAACATTTTGATTGCGGTTATAAAAGAGTGTCGAACTTTTAAAAAATAAACTATTGTCATTGTTAATTATGGAAACATTTCTCCATTCAGGCATATAGATACCGAGCAACTTGAGGCTTTTCCCACACCACAACTTGTATAATGAGAAACAGAAAGAGATAATGCGTAGTTTCCTTCATTGGCTCGTCGGAATGGGATTATGTGCAAAATATTAGAGCGCTGTATGCGCACCACCAAGTCACTTGCCAACAGCACTTTGCTGGTAACTCGTTATTCCGCTGCGCTGAATACAATTACCGTTCTCAATGGGCTGTTGTTTCATCCTAATCACTACAGCAACAAGGAAAGAAGCTGGCGCGAGAGATGGAAGCAAAAGCATGGAGATAGTTTTAAGTCAACAAAAGTGTTTCATGGAGCAACGTCATGCAGCTCCACGCAATTAGCCGAAGGCAGCTTGCAGAGACACGTCCACATGTTGCTTTGTTACTTCTATTTTTTGTAGTTCATAAGCGTAGGAGTATTTTTTCCGTTGCTTTGAGCTTTCAGTCATTGGCTACGCTTTTGCTACTTTACGTTCAGTTGTCTCCTATACAACATATGTTTTTTACTGAGCAAAGAAATGCCTAGATTGACCTCAGAAGTTGCCAAGAGAAAGTCTGGAGGACCCGGAAGAAAGAAAACTGAATAAAATGAAAAAATATTAGGTTTGTGTCGGGTATGCTACAATTGGAAAGAAGTTAACAGTAGGGAAAATTTTTCTTGTCATTATCGACTAACCGAACTCTTCCACAAAATTTTAGAAATATAGTTCTTTACTGCATTGTGCTTGCAAATCAGTGGCAGTTGTAATCTACACTCATGCTCATAAATTAAGGATAATGCTGATACATGGTGAAACAACGCTCTGGTGGGCGGTTTGCGGGTTTAAATCAACTCGGGGCATGACCATGCGGTGCATTTGACCTGCGGCCGTCGCACGGTGGCGCTGGCAGCAGTCCACATACACAGAGTTGTGTTGGTGCATGTCAGAGTACGGTGCAGCGAGTAAGTGCACAGACGTTTTCAGACGTGCTAATGGTGACTGTGTGTTGAAAATGGCTCAAAGAACACATATTGATGACGTTATGGGGGATAGAATACTAGGGCCACTGGAGGCTGGCCAAACACAGCAGGTCGTTGCAGCGGTTCTCCGTGTGCTACAAAGTGTGATCTCAAGATTATGGAAAGCTTCCAGCAGACAGGAAACGTGTCCAGGAGCTACAGTACGGAACGTCCACACTGTACAACACCACAAGATCACCGATATCTCACCATCAGTGCCCGCAGAAAGCCACGGAGCACTGCAGGTAGCCTTGCTCAAGACCTTACCTCAGCCACTGGAAAAGTTGTCTCCAGACACACAGTCTACAGACGACTGAACAGACTTGGTTTATTCGCCCGGAGACCTGAAAGATGCGTTCCACTGACCCCTGGTCACAGGAGAGCACGTAAAGCCTGGTATGAAGAACCCAGTACATGGTCATTAGAACAGTGGTGCCAGGTTATATTCACGAACGAGTTCATATAGAGTCTGAACAGCGATTCTCGCCGGGGTTTCATCTGGCGTGAACCAGGAACCAGATACCAACTCCTTAATGTCCTTGAAAGGGACCTGTATGGAGGTCATGGTTTGATGGAGTGAGGTGGCATTATGACTGGTACACGTACACCCTTGCATGTCTTTGACAGAGGAACTGTAACAGGTCAAGTGTGCCGGGACGTCATTTTGCGCCAGTATGTCCGCCTTTTCAGGGTTGCTGTGGGTCCCACCTTCCTCCTGATGGATGATAACGCACGGGCCCATCGAGCTGCCAGCGTCGAGGAGTACCTTTAAACAGAAGACATCAGGCGAATGGAGTGGCCTGCCTGTTTTCCACACCTAAACCCCATCGAACACGTCTGGGATGCTCTCGGTCGACGTATCGCTGCACTAGGACACTTCAGGAGCTCCGACAGGCACTGGTGCAAGATGGGAGGCTATACCCCAGCAGCTGCTGGACCACCTGATCCAGAGTATGCCAATCCGTTGTGCGGCCTGTGTACGTGTGCATGGTGATCATATCCCATATTGATTTCGGGGTACATGCGCAGGAAACAGTGGCGTTACGTAGCACATGTGTTTCGGGACGGTTTTCTCAACTTATCACCAATACCGTGGACTTACAAATCTCTGTCGTGTGTGTTCCGTATGTGCCTATGCTGTTAACGCCAGTTTCGTGTAGTGCCACATTCTGCAATCATCCTTAATTTATGAGCATGAATGTATGACAGACACAGTGAAAGCAGCTGTGAGTATAATTGATGAGTAAGTGGCAGTAATGCGTTAAAAACAGTGCAACAATGTTAAACTCGATGTTCCGTAGCTTTTGTTTTTTCGAGCCTAATGAAGATGTACACTGAAACCATTTACCACAGCGTAATTAAATTTTAACAGTCAGTTTTCTTAGTAGACGCCCGTAAAGCGACATACTTTTAGCTTTCTAACTATATTATCAACGAACTTATGACGCTTTTTACTTTAGAAATATCAAGAAAAACGATTCATTACTAAGGTATCAAAATCACAATTTCATTACAAACTGCGGTTACAAAATTTGTGGGATATCTCCTAATATTGTGTCGGGCCTCCTTTTTCCCGGCTCGGTGCAGCATCTCGACGTGACATGGACTCAACCAGTCGTTGAAAGACGCATGCAGAAATATTGAGCCATGCTGCCTCTATAACAGCCCACAATTGCGAAAGAGTTGTCGGTACAGGATGTTGTGGACAAACCGACCTCTCGATAATGTCCCATAAATGTTTGACGACATTCATTTCGGACGGTCTGGCTAACACATCATCCTCTCGAATTGACCAGAGTGTTCTTCAAATATGTCGCGAATAATTGTTGTCCGGCGACGTGACATCGTTGTTTGGGAACATAAAGTGGATAAAAAGCTGCAACTGGCCTCCAAGTAACCATTTCCAGTGAATAATCGGTTCAGTTGGACAATTTCGTTCCTTGTAAACACAGCCTACACCATTACTACCGCCGGCCGAAGTGGCCGTGCGGTTAAAGGCGCTGCAGTCTGGAACCGCAAGACCGCTACGGTCGCAGGTTCGAATCCTGCCTCGGGCATGGATGTTTGTGATGTCCTTAGGTTAGTTAGGTTTAACTAGTTCTAAGTTCTAGGGGACTAATGACCTCAGCAGTTGAGTCCCATAGTGCTCAGAGCCATTGAACCATTACTACCAGCTTGCACAGTGTCTTATTGACATCTTGGGTCCATGGCTTCATGGGGTCTGCACCATACCAGCAGGACTCATCTGACCAGGCCACGCTTTTCCAGCCGTCTCGCGTGTAGTGGACTGACAAGGCAGCCAGTCCACAGTGACGGGTAGCCGAAAGGGCACACGTACACACACGCCGACTGGCGCGAAGTCTGGAACAGGATTCGTAATGAATGTGATAAAGAAAAGAACGTAGCTACTAGAACACTTAACTTTTATATCGTCCTTTGGTATACAGCATTCTTGATGATACAAGTGAGACAATCTTGAGATACATGCAATGGTACAAATGGCGCCTTGCTAGGTCGTAGCCATTAACTTAGCTGAAGGCTATTCTAACTGTCTCTCGGCAAATGAGAGAAAGGCTTCGTACGTGTAGTCGCTAGCAATGTCGTCCGTACAACTGGGGCGAGTGCTAGTACGTCTCTCGAGACCTGCCTTGTGGTGGCGCTCGGTCTGCGATCACACAGTGGCGACACGCGGGTCCGACACGTACTAATGGACCGCGGCCGATTTAAAGCTACCACCTAGCAAGTGTGGTGTCTAGCGGTGACACCACATCGCGTCCAACCGATACGGTCACAAGCCCAGCAGAGGCACTGCAGCCGATGTCACGCTGTTAGCAACGGCACTCGCGTCAGTCGTGTGCTGCTATAGCCAACTAACGCCAGATTTCGCCACATTGATTTTTGCGCTTATTTCACGCAGTGTTGCTTGTCTGTTAGCACTGACAACTCTACGAAAACGCCGCTTCTCTTGTTCGTAAAGTGAAGACCGTCGGCTACTTCGTTGTCCTTGATGAGAAATAATGCCTGAAATTTGGTACGAGGGTAATTCCAAAAGTAAGGTCTCCTATTTTTTTATGAGTAAATAGACCTGTTTATTTGTAGAATGGCTTACATCGGTTTACAGCTTGAACATTTAGCTATTTTTCGACATAATCACCATTTCTGTCGATGCATTTTTGTAGACGCTGTGGCAGTTTTTGTATGCCCTCGACCTCAGAGCTGAATCGCCTTCCGGCCAAATGTTCTTTTAACCTAGGGAACAGGTGATAGTCACTGGGCGCCAAGTCAGGACTATAGGGTGGGTGATTATGTTCCACTGAAACTGTTGCAGGAGAGTAATGGTTTGCCGAGCGATGTGTGGGCGAGCGTTGTCATGGAGAATGTGTACGCCTTTGCTCAACATTCCTCTTCTCCGGTTCTGAATTTCCCGTTTGAGTTTTTTCAGAGTCTCGCAGTACCTGTCAGCGTTAATTGTGGTTCCAGTGGGCATAAAGTCGACCAACAATAGCCCTTTCCGATCCCAAAAAACGGTTGTCATGACTTTACCGGCAGCTGCAAACTCTCTACACCAGTTACGAACATTTTCGACATACGTGCACGACTCACCATACACTTCCGTCAATTGGCGATAGATTTCAATCGGCGCGGTGCCCTTTGCGTTCAAAAACCGAATAACTGCGAGCAGTTCGCACTTGGTGGTAACATCCAATGGGGGCTCCATTCTCAACGGCTGCGAAGCCAAGACAGCGCCTCAGCGCGGCGTACGCATGTTTACACACAGCGCGTGAAGCACTCTTCATAACAGTGTGACCAACTGCCACACAAACTGTGGTGTGCGTACTGTAAGACCTTCGGTACACACACCATCAGATTATTTGACTTGTCGCTCTAACGAAGTAGCCGAGTGTCAGCAATATGTCTCGTGGTCTTATTGTGGCGTGTTTATCTTCTGCCGTTAGGTCAGACGATAGAAATGCCACTTGCACGCTTAGAGTAGCAGATTGATGGTGACCAACTTTAAACAGAACTTGATTAATTTTCACACACATTTATTAAAATAATAAAAAGCATAGATATTACGTAACTTGATTCTGGATGCTTTTTACAATTGACAATCTGAAGTTCCTTTGGTTTTGGTACGTTAATCTTATTCCCAAATATCTCTGATACTTGACAAAGTGTCTATACATTTCTTTTCATGGCTATGTACAGGAATATGATAATCTTATTAGGCGCAGACTGAAACTTGACTACAGACTAATGCAGACTAATGCAGACTAGTACAGACTAATACAGACTGATGCAGACTAATGCATGCTGACTAATCAGTGGTCTGTACACTCGTTATAATACCTCGTGCGTTCAGGTATCACTGCGCGAGTGTGATCCGCGAGGAGAAAAGGTTCTACGTTAGCAGCAATCTCATTGGCTGCGTTACATATTAATACACGGATCGGCGGAAGCAGAATTTGGTCTGTCTCTAAGGCAGCGCCATCTCGTAGTGCAGAGATGGACGAGCGCTGCGCCTGCACTGTTGTCCTTAGCGGGGCGCGCTCTAGTGGGAAAGTTGTGTACGCGCTGACTACGCGGAACTATGAACACAACACAAACAGAGTTCTGTACTTATAAAAAAATAGGAGACCTTACTTTTGGGATTGCCGTCGTATTTTCAGGATACTATTGACACTGTGGATCTCAGAATGTTGAGTTCCCTAACGATTTCCGAAATGGATTGTTCCATACGAGTAACTCCAACTAAGACTCGGCGTTCAATGTCTGTTAATTCCCACCCTGCAGCCATAATAATGTCGGAAATCTTTTCACATGATTCACCTGAATACAAATGACAACTCCTGCAATGCACTGCACTTTTATACCTTGTACACGCGATACTACCGCCATCTGTATAAGTGCATATCGCTATCCCATGATTTTTGCCACCTCAGTATATTAGTCTTAAAAAATGTCAGCTTGCTAGCAAATAGTGTTAGTGTTTGTGATAAAAATTTGAGTGTTATACTGTTAATAATTGTAAACGGTCAGCAAGTAGCTTCTCCCCTTAAGTGACGCAAATGAGCTGCGGGGTTCGTGACTGGCCACTTAGCGACGAGGAGATTGCGTCTGCAGACGGCGTGTGGCCGTCGGCCGGAGCAGCAGGTGGTCGGGAAGCAAGGCGTGAAGGACCCTCCTCCGGCTATGGGCCGGACCCTCCTCTCCGGCAAGTTTCCGGGATTGGGCAGCTCACCAGCCTAATGAGTCAATTACCCGGCAGTGTGCCGCCAGGCGCTGACCGCCTGCGACCCTTCTAATTGAGTGTTGGCGCTGGAACAGCCCACAAGCTGCTCTTCCTTCCAGGCCCCACCCACCAAATCGCTTCCCGCCTCCTTGTCTCACCACACTCAACTGCCAATACGGACCGAGTTTTGTACACCGACTCCACGAAGCAAACTTCAGCCTTACTAACTCTGTTTGGACAGTAAATCAGGTGTAAATCACTGTAAGCATGCGCGAAAGAATACACTGCTACGCATTAAAACTACATCACAAGGAAGGATACAAAATAGCGAAATTTGACGTATGGTGCGAATACAGTAGGGAGTACGAAAAATAAATTATTAAATTTGCAGCTGATGTGGGGGTATACAGGGTGCAAAGTTTAGTATCTAGAGCTGTCATCTATCGCCAGCAACAATAGTTGTAATACGGCTGGGCATCTGTATCTACAACATACTCTGCAAGCCACCCAACAGAGTGTGTCGGAGGATACTTACGAGGTGCGAAATAAAGTAATGAGACTGATGTGAAAAAAATGTTGCTTACCATTTTAGTCAAGTTTAGTGTTGTCTCCTTCAAAGCAGTTCCCTTCTGATTGCACGCTCTCCGGCCGGTGTGGCCGAGCGGCTCTAGGCGCTTCAGTCTAGAACTGTGCAAGTGCTATGGTCGCAGTGTAAGTAGGCTGTTTAAGTTTTTATATTGGTACCGCCACGTAGCGCTCTGTATGTGCTGTGTGCAGTCTGTGGCTGGTTTGCATTGTTGTTGGAATATCTGCCATTGTAGTGTTGGGCAGCTGGATGTTAACAGCGCGTAGCGTTGCGCAGTTGGAGGTGAGCCGCCAGCAGTGGTGGATGTGGGGAGAGAGATGGCGGAGTTTTGAAATTTGTAAGACTGGATGTCATGAACTGCTATATATATTATGACTATTAAGGTAAATACATCATTTGTTCTCTATCAAAATCTTTCATTTGCTAACTATGCCTATCAGTAGTTAGTGCCTTCCGTAGTTTGAATCTTTTATTTAGCTGGCAGTAGTGGCGCTCGCTGTATTGCAGTAGTTCGAGTAACCAAGATTTTTGTGAGGTAAGTGATTTGTGAAACGTATAGGTTAATGTTACTCAGGGCCATTCTTTTGTAGGGATTATTGAAAGTCAGATTGCGTTGCGCTAAAAATATTGTGTGTCAGTTTAAGCACAGTCATGTGTAATTGTTCAAAGGGGACGTTTCATAGCAGGTTCGACTTCTGCCTGGGGCATGGATGTGTGTGATGTCCTTAGGTTAGTCAGGTTTAAGTAGTTCTAAGTTCTAGGGGACTGATGACCTCAGATGTTAAGTCCCATAGTGCTCAGAGCCATTTGAACCATTGCGCACACTTTTTCCAGCGCTTCTGCCATTGATGGTAACATTTCTGGAAGTCATCTTCTGTAATATACTCAAGACCCTCGTCATAGCTTTTTGGACATCTTGTGTTGTTTGAAAATGGTGTCCCTTGAGCGCCGTTTTGACTCTTGGAAATAGAAAAGAAGTCGCACGGAGAGATATCTGGTGAATAAGGTGGCTGTGGTAGTACTGAAATTTGTTTTGGGGTTAAAAATTGCTGTACTGACAGAGCAGTATGGGATGGCGCATTATCGTGATGCAGAATCCAACTAGAACCATTTTTGCACATATCTTTCTCATACCAAGATCTTCAGTTATTGTTAGACGAACCGTTTCTCGATTGATGTCCAGTTCTTCTGCCATCATTTTTACGGATAATCTTCGATCAGATCATTCGAGTTCATGCACCCTGGCCAAGTTGACATCCATCCGTGAGGTTGATGGTCGTCCAATGCGGTCTTCATCTTCAACATTCGTTCTGCCTTCAGTACACATTTTATGCGAAAGAAAAACTTGAGCTCTTGACGTAACCTCCTCTCCAAAAGCCTTCTGAAGCTTACCGTAAGTTGTCGTCACGTTTTCACCCAGTTTAACGCAAAAAGAAATGGCATACCATTGCGCAATATTATGTGGTTCCATTTCCCTGACGAGAGACACAAACACGTGTTAACTTATTACAGCACAACTCGCGACTGAGCAGTTGCATCGATGTGTCACTTGGACTAGAAGCATCTTATAGATCAAGGTCAAAGATATTGTGCCTACACATGCCTGCAGGGTTGCCACGTCTTGCAAAGAAAATTAGTCTCATTTCTTATAGATGACCGCATCGTTTGCTAACAGCCTTAAAGAGCTGTCGGTGCTTTCTGATGGATCATTAACATACGTTTCAAACAGTAACGGTCCTATCCAGTCGAAAATCTGGTCCCAAACTCGATAAGCCCGTCTTTGTTTCAGCAAATAGCAGTGCGGGACGGTGTCAAATGTCTTCCTGAAGTCAAGTAAGACTTTACGAACCTGTGCACCGTTGTCTGAGGGAAGGAGCGAGGCGCTTTTCACAAGATTTCTGATTGTAGAATCCACGATTATTTTTATAGAGAGATTTTCGTTCTCCAAACGTCGTAATTATATGAATGCGTGGTGTCTGTTTATTTCGAAGATGTGCGAAAGAACAGACACGAAACGGAATCCGCAGCTGTGATACATATTATGTAAATTGAAGATGCCGGGGGCGGAGGGGAACGTAAGGAAAGGGAAGGATCTATTCATGTTGGCTGCACTGGGACTTTATTCGGAATCAGCGGCAACGATCGAAAATATGTGCGGTACTGTGATTCGAAGCTGGGATCTCCTGCTTAGTGGGCAGTTCAGGCATGCGGCTTTTCGCGGATGATGCTGTAGTATACAGAGAAGTTGCAGCATTAGAAAATTGCAGCGAAATGCAGGAAGATCTGCAGCGGATAGAATCTTGGTGCAGGGAGTGGCAACTGACCCTTAACATAGACAAATGTAATGTATTGCGAATACATAGAAAGAAGGATCCTTTATTGTATGATTATAAAATAGCGGAACAAACACTGGTAGCAGTTACTTCTGTAAAATATCTGGGAGTATGCGTGCGGAACGATTTGAAGTGGAATGATGATATAAAATTAATTGTTGGTAAGGCGGGTGCCAGGTTGAGATTCATTGGGAGAGTCCTTAGAAAATGTAGTCCATCAACAAAGGAGGTGGCTTACAAAACACCCGTTCGACCTATACTTGAGTATTTCTGATCAGTGTGGGATCTGTACCAGGTCGGGTTGACGGAGGAGATAGAGAAGACCCAAAGAAGAGCAGCGCGTTTCGTCACAGGGTTATTTGGTAAGCGTGATAGGGTTACGGAGATGTTTAGCAAACTCAAGTGGCAGACTCTGCAAGAGAGGCGCTCTGCATCGCGATGCAGCTCGCTGTCCAGGTTTCGAGAGAGTGCGTTTCTACTTATACCTCCCGAGAAGATCACGAATGTAAAATCAGAGCCGGCCGGAGTGGCCGTGCGCTTCTAGGCGCTACAGTCTGGAACCGAGCGACCGCTACGGTCGCAGGTTCGAATCCTGCCTCGGGCATGGGATGTGTGTGATGTTCTTAGGTAGGTTTAATTAGTTCTGCGTTCTAGGCGACTGATGACCTCAGAAGTTAAGTCGCATAGTGCTCAGAGCCAATTGAACCATTTTTTGTAAAATCAGAGAGATTCGAGCGCGCTCGCAGGCTTTCCGGCAGTCGTTCTACCCGCGAATCATCCGCGAATGGAACAGGAAAGGGCGGTAAAGACAGTGGCACCTAAAGTGCCCTCCGCCACACACCATTGGGTAGCTTGCGGAGTATAAATGTAGATGTAGATGTAGATGAACTATTGTGACATGCGGATACAGCGGTCGTCGTAACTGCGGGGAGAATCTCGGCGCGCCTACAGGCCGACCCACAATCCCCCTAGCGCCAACTATCCGCAATTTCGTCCGTGCCCTCCACGGTCGCTAGTTTGAGATTCCCGCTAGAGGTGGAACGTGATTGTGCACCTGCACTGAAGGTGGTGGATTCATTGCACATCGAGGTGAATGAATTACATGAACGCCTGGTGTCTGTTCTTTCGGACATACTGAGAAGAACAGACGCGACTCACTATCCACAGCTGCGATACATGTTGTGAAAATTGAAAATGGCGTGGGGTGAAAGGAAAGGAAATGGGAGGGACTATTGATGTCAGCTGCATTGGGGATTTACGCGGCATCAGTGCCGACGAGCGAAAAAGTATGCCGGACCTGGATTCGGACCCAGGATCTCCCGCTTATTAGGAAATTGCGTTAACGACCGCGCCATCCGGACTCAGGACTCAGTGTTCATCGCTATTGCGCGCACTATCTCGGAACGCCTGCAAGACATGTCAGAAAGAAACTACACCACACGGGACTAGCAGCTGTGATATATATAGAAGGTATGGGGTGGGGGGGGAGAAAGTGCTTCATCCAGGCTTAACTGCTGCGAGGCTATCTGACACTTATTACCGTCATGTACCGGAAGGTAATGGTGAGCTCCTGATTGCTGCATTGCGAAATAACCTGAGTCACACCAAAGACGAGTTAACTTACTAGTCGCTATGGGCATTCGGCTGCCCCATCATTTACGTATTCCTTTTATTGAAAACTGTAGTAGTGGCGCCAGCGGTAACTTGGATGTTTTTTGGGTGATTTGGTTTCGTTTGCTATTACTGGGTGGCATTCGCTCATAGACTACTTCGTCTTTACGTTTCAGTACACGTGCTGTTTTTTTTTTTTTTTTTTTTTTTTAACATATAGTCACGTGTAGGGTCTAGAAGTATCCCAACAGAGCTTAGATACACTCCTGGAAATTGAAATAAGAACACCGTGAATTCATTGTCCCAGGAAGGGGAAACTTTATTGACACATTCCTGGGGTCAGATACATCACATGATCACACTGACAGAACCACAGGCACATAGACACAGGCAACAGAGCATGCACCATGTCGGCACTAGTACAGTGTATATCCACCTTTCGCAGCAATGCAGGCTGCTATTCTCCCATGGAGACGATCGTAGAGATACTGGATGTAGTCCTGTGGAACGGCTTGCCATGCCATTTCCACCTGGCGCCTCAGTTGGACCAGCGTTCGTGCTGGACGTGCAGACCGCGTGAGACGACGCTTCATCCAGTCCCAAACATGCTCAATGGGGGACAGACCCGGAGATCGTGCTGGCCAGGGTAGTTGACTTACACCTTCTAGAGCACGTTGGGTGGCACGGGATACATGCGGACGTGCATTGTCCTGTTGGAACAGCAAGTTCCCTTGCCGGTCTAGGAATGGTAGAACGATGTGTTCGATGACGGTTTGGATGTACCATGCACTATTCAGTGTCCCCTCGACGATCACCAGTGGTGTACGGCCAGTGTAGGAGATCGCTCCCCACACCATGATGCCGGGTGTTGGCCCTGTGTGCCTCGGTCGTATGCAGTCCTGATTGTGGCGCTCACCTGCACGGCGCCAAACACGCATACGACCATCATTGGCACCAAGGCAGAAGCGACTCTCATCGCTGAAGACGACACGTCTCCATTCGTCCCTCCATTGACGCCTGTCGCGACACCACTGGAGGCGGGCTGCACGATGTTGGGGCGTGAGCGGAAGACGGCCTAACGGTGTGCGGGACCGTAGCCCAGCTTCATGGTTGCGAATGGTCCTCGCCGATACCCCAGGAGCAACAGTGTCCCTAATTTGCTGGCAAGTGGCGGTGCGGTCCCCTACGGCACTGCGTAGGATCCTACGGTCTTGGCGTGCATCCGTGCGTCGCTGCGGTCCGGTCCCAGGTCGACGGGCACGTGCACCTTCCGCCGACCACTGGCGACAACATCGATGTACTGTGGGGACCTCACGCCCCACGTGTTGAGCAATTCGGCGGTACGTCCACCCGGCCTCCCGCATGCCCACTATACGCCCTCGCTCAAAGTCCGTCAACTGCACATACGGTTCACGTCCACGCTGTCGCGGCATGCTACCAGTGTTAAAGACTGCGATGGAGCTCCGTATGCCACGGCAAACTGGCTGACACTGACGGCGGCGGTGCACAAATGCTGCGCAGCTTGCGCCATTCGACGGCCAACACCGCGGTTCCTGGTGTGTCCGCTGTGCCGTGCGTGTGATCATTGCTTGTACAGCCCTCTCGCAGTGTCCGGAGCAAGTATGGTGGGTCTGACACACCGGTGTCAATGTGTTCTTTTCTCCATTTCCAGGAGTGTATGTTTATAAATAATTATTGGAAATATCTTGCATATATTACACGCTGTAACCGTTATGAGCGTTAGATACCCCTGAAATTAAAAGTGGTGAGTTGATGTTAATCGAGAATACCTTTAAGTCTGCGAAGACGCCATTATCAACATCTCACTGAGTTTGAACAAGGTCTTGTGACAGAACTACGAGAACCTGGATGTTCCTTCTGTGATAGTACAGAAAGACTTGGCAGCAATGTAGCCACCTTACATGATTGCTGACAACGGCCGTTACGAGAATGTAAGGTGGCAAGAAGACCGGACCGCGGACCGCCACGTGGCACCGTCGTGTTCGGCGTATGGCTCTGGAGCAGCAGTTGGTACCACAGTGACAGAACGAACTGTTACAAATCGGTCACTTCGAGGGCAGTTCGCAGCCAGTCATTTGCGAATTCAGAGGTGTCCAGCGAGAAATTGGAGGACAGTGTGGAGGTCTGTTGTGCACTCCGATGAAAGCAGGTTGTGGCATCGCCAGTGATGGCGGTGTGTTGGTTACAAGGAGGCCGGTTAAGGGCCTGCAGCCAACCTGCCCGTGTGCTAAACGCACGGGACGTACGCCAGGAGTTATGATCTGCGGTGCGATTTCGTCTGACAGCAGGAGCACTCTCGTGAGTATTCCATGCGCCATGGCTGCAAATTTGTTCCGTGAAACCCTCTGCAATCCATCATCTTTTGGCTTCCGTCGGGACACAAAAAAGTCGGATTATCAGAAAATACTGATTTACATCAAAATACACAATCGCTGAAATAACTGCTGTACGTATGCGTATTGTTTTCTACAGTAAAAACATAGCAATAAACTGCACAATATCTGTTATTATTACATACTGAAAAAGAGCAATACAGTATAGCATCAATTTACTGCACTGTACTGTACAGTACTGTAAAAACGGCTATACACTACTAAAAAATTACTGAGGAAGACAGTAAGTTATAGGTTTTTATATACGAGGGTAGTTCAATAAGTAATGCAACACATTTTTTCTCTCGGCCAATTTTGGTTGAAAAAACCGGAAATTTCTTGTGGAATATTTTCAAACATTCCCGCTTCGTCTCGTATAGTTTCATTGACTTCCGACAGGTGGCAGCGCTGTACGGAGCTGTTAAAATGGCGTCTGTAACGGATGTGCGTTGCAAACAACGGGCAGTGATCGAGTTTCTTTTCGCGGAAAACCAGGGCATCTCAGATATTCATGGGCGCTTGCAGAATGTCTACGGTGATCTGGCAGTGGACAAAAGCACGGTGAGTCGTTGGGCAAAGCCTGTGTCATCATCGCCGCAAGGTCAAGCAAGACTGTCTGATCTCCCGCATGCGGGCCGGCCGTGCACAGCTGTGACTCCTGCAATGGCGGAGCGTGCGAACACACTCGTTCGAGATGATCGACGGATCACGATCAAACAACTCAGTGCTCAACTTGACATCTCTGTTGGTAGTGCTGTCACAATTGTTCACCAGTTGGGATATTCATAGGTTTGTTCCCGCTGGGTCCCTCGTTGTCTAACCGAACACCATAAAGAGCAAAGGAGAACCATCTGTGCGGAATTGCTTGCTCGTCATGTGGCTGAGGGTGACAATTTCTTGTCAAAGATTGTTACAGGCGATGAAACATGGGTTCATCACTTCGAACCTGAAACAAAACGGCAATCAATGGAGTGGCGCCACACCCACTCCCCTACCAAGAAAAAGTTTAAAGCCATACCCTCAGCCGGTAAAGTCATGGCTACAGTCTTCTGGGACGCTGAAGGGGTTATTCTGTTCGATGTCCTTCCCCATGGTCAAACGATCAACTCTGAAGTGTATTGTGCTACTCTTCAGAAACGACTTCAGCATGTTCGTAGGCACAAAAATCTGAACGAACTTCTCCTTCTTCATGACAACGCAAGACCTCACACAAGTCTTCGCACCCGAGAGGAGCTCACAAAACTTCAGTGGACTGTTCTTCCTCATGCACCCTACAGCCCCGATCTCGCACCGTCGGATTTCTATATGTTTGGCCCAATGAAGGACGCAATCCGTGGGAGGCACTACGCGGATGATGAAGAAGTTATTGATGCAGTACGACGTTGGCTCCGACATCGACCAGTGGAATGGTACTGTGCAGGCATACAGGCCCTTATTTCAAGGTGGCGTAAGGCCGTAGCATTGAATGGAGATTACGTTGAAAAATAGTGTTGTGTAGCTAAAAGATTGGGGAATAACCTGGTGTATTTCAATGCTGAATAAAACAACCCCTGTTTCAGAAAAAAAAATGTGTTGCATTACTTATTGAACTGCCCTCGTATATGATGAAATTCTAGACTTAACTGCAGTGTTCCTCCATTTCTTGATCATCAAAATGTCCAGGGTGTTGCGGTTGAGTTCTGCTCGAAGCACTCAACGACAATATCAAAAGCATTATTGGCGTCGGTGTGTGAAATCCGGGTAGGGATTTCGTCATAATCATCGTCCGAGTCTTCTTTCACAGTTTCCTCATCATTTTTTTCCAAAAAATCTGGTTGTAACTTAGCTCTATGCTGGGTTCACAGTCTTTGTCACATTTGGGCAATCCGATCCTCAGCTTCACTGACAGGGATATTCAGTTGTACCGTTTGTATATCCCTAACGATTTCCCGCGTGTCGTTGTTTTGCTCGCCTTTGATTTCGTAGCTCTCGGCCACAACTTCCGGCTAACGCATACGCCAGGACTTTCGTAGCGTGTCAGGTTTTAGTTCCTGCATGAATCAGCAATCTTATGGATAGTATCCTTCACAGCTTCAAGTACTTCATGACCATCTTAGGAATTTTCTACAATTGAGCTGATGTACTTTCTGCGATAACGCCCCTTTAACGATTCTGTGACTCCCTGATCCATTGGTTGGATAAGTGACGTGACATTTAGTGGAAGGAAGATAGTTCTTATGTCCCATTTCACTAAATCCTCCTCAGATGGATGTGATGGTGCGTTATCCAACAGCAGTAGAGCACTGACAGGAAACTTTTTTTGTTCCAAGTCTTTCTCAACAGATGGAACGAACTCGTCCAGAAACCAAGATCTGAAAAGATTGCAGATTTTTAGTTGCAGCAATTAACCGGCTAGGAAGATAAGTTAGTAATGTCTTTGATTGTCATGGGCTCCTTACATTTGCCAGTAACGAACAGGTGAAGCTTGTGTCTACCATCAGCGTTGCTGCAAGAATCAACGTTTAGCCTACCTTTTTTAAGTTTCGTTTCTGCCACGGTTTCGTTTGATGCTACGAGCGTGTTGTTTGGCAACATTTTAAATTTTATGCCTGTCTCGTCTAGGTTATAGGCGTGGCAAGGCAACAGTTCACTTTTTTCGACGATATCTCGAAACTTGCAGAAAACTCCTTATCCGCCTCTGCATCAGCAGGTAGTTTTTCACCATAAATTGAAACAAACCGTTAGCCATGACTGGTTTTCTGGCGGTCAATCCAGCCTTTACTACCTGCGAATTCACTTCCAGCTTCTAGTTTTTTGTGCAAAGCTGTTTCCTTTTCTTTTATAATGGGCCCAGATATCGGGGATCCTGTCCTTCTTTCTTGCTCGAACCACATCTACAATGTGTTCTCAAGCAGTTCAAGTTTAGGCTTTTTCAAAGTTTTGCGATTATTGAGAGCGTCTTAACCATCTATCGTCACTGTACATGATTTTTTTCTATGATCTTTTACTGTCGTAACGCCAACACTGAGGTCCTAAGCAATTTTATGGAGTGATTTCCCTTTGTCCAGTCTTCGCAGCACCGCTAATTTTTCATTTAATGATAAAGTATTTACACTTCGCTCCTGATATGTTCGGAAAACAGACACAACTGTGCAGCACACACAATGTAAAACACGTAAATAGAATACTGTAACGTAAAATCACCGAACAACAATCTCAAAAACGTCAGAGTGCGCTATTGTACAAAAAACACTGACGACGACAGAAACGATACTCGAGGTGACGGAGCACTAAAACGAGCAGGCGATAACAACAATCACTTGTAAACATCAATACAGTAAAAAATAATGTTGCGACGGGTAGTGAGTGAATGCCGCGAGTCGGAGCAAGTTTGGCTCGAGTACGATCGTGTCAACCGGAGTGGTAAACCAGCTGAGCTCGGACGAGAGGGATTTTACCGTACGTTAGTCTGGTGATTAGACCTGTTGTGCTGCCATTCATGAAAAGCATTCCAAGAGGTGTTTTCCAACAGGATAACGCTCGTCCACTGGAGTAACGCTGAATGCTCTACATGTTCTACAGAGTGTTGACATGTTGCCCTGCTCTGCTCCAATCGACCACATATGTGACATCATCGTGACGACAATTCCAATGTCACCAGAACGAGATTTTCACTCTGCAGCGGAATGTGTGCTGATATGAAACTTCCTGGCAGATTAAAACTTTGAGCCGGACCGAGACTCGAACTCACGATCTTTGCCTTTCGCGGGCAAGTGCTCTACCAACAAAGCTATCCAAGCACGACTCACAGCCCGTCCTCACAGCTTTACTTCTGCCAGTACCTCGTCTCCTACCTTCCAAACTTTACAGAAGCTCTCCTGCGAACCTTGCAGAACTAGCACTGCTGAAAGAATGGCAAAGGTCCCGAGTTCGAGTCTCGGTCCAGCACACAGTTTTAATCTACCAGGAAGTTTCATATCAGCGCACACTCCGCTGCAGAGTGAAAATCTCATTCTGGAAACATCCCCCAAGCTGTGGATAAGCCATGTCTCCGCAATATCCTTTCTTTCAGGAGTCCTAGTTCTGCAAGGTTCGCAGGAGAGCTTCTGTAAAGTTTGGAAGGTAGGAGACGAGGTGCTGTCAGAAGTAAAGCTGTGCGGACAGGCCGTGAGTCGTGCTTGGGTAGCTCAGTTGGGAGAGCACTTGCCCGCGAAAGGCAAAGGTCCCGAGTTCGTGTCTCGGTCCGGCACACAGTTTTAATCTGCCAGGAAGTTTCAATCCCAATGTCATCCACATCCACAGACAGCATTAATCAACCCTGTGTTGGCCGACCAAGTGAAACAGGCATGGAACTTCATCCCACAATCTCACATCCGCCACCAGTACAACACAAAGCATGCACGTTTGCATGCTCGCGTGCAACATTCTGGCGGTTACACCGGTTATTAACGTATCAGCATTTCATATTTGCAGTGGCTTATGTCACGCTTACATTAACCTGTTGAACACTTAACTATGTTACCTAGACAAATGCATTCCCGAAATTTCATTGCTCTACATTGCGATTTTTTCCGTCAGTGTGTATTACTGTTAAGTAAGTTGCTTTGTTCGAGGGACTCGCCTGGAACGAATTTTCGATTTAAAACGCATTGTTGTTCAATTTATGGAGGAAAAAGGATTGCAAGGACGAAAATTAGTATCTTCCGAATGGATTCCCAACTTCACATTTGGACTTGACTGCGCAATGCCAGCAGTAAGACACTGAAAGGTGAGGAACAAGTTATTTCTGAGTTGATGAAAATGGATGTAAAAAGAAAATCGCATTGTAGAAGGCACAGATTCTGACAAACACAGTCCAGTACTCTAAGCTCAAGTCCGTAACTAAGTGGTCGTTGCGACTGATTTCCATAAGGCGCACCGGGGAGATGGCGCGGGGGGGGGGGGGGGGGGGGGAGGCGAAGGAGGGGCTGGTTCGATTACAAGCTGGCAGCCGGGGCGGAGGTTTTATCTGCTCGGAGGCTGGGTGTTGTATTGTCCTAATCATTATTTCACCATTATCGGTGCGCAAGTCGCCGAAGAGGCGTAAAATAAAAAGACTTGCATCAGGCGGCGGAACTATCGAAGTTAGGGTCTCCCGGCCAATGAGAAACCGAGAGTTTTGAAGAATTCATTGCGGCCTCGAAAGAATTACAAGGATCGCCTTCTAAACGCTTTGATGAAACTAACAATCTTACATCTGTTTTCAAAATGGCTCTGAGCACTATGGGACTTAACTTCTGAGGTCATCAGTCCCCTAGAACTTAGAACTACTTAAACCTAACTAACCTAAGGACATCACACACATTCATGCCTGAGGCAGGATTCGAACCTGCGACCGTAGCGGTCACACGGTTCCAGACTGAAGCGCCTAGAACCGCACGGCCACAACGGCCGGCATCTGTTTTCGAATTGTTTCCGATGCCGTTTGCCATTTCAGTTTAAAGCGCCCCTGTGCATCTGCAGATGGAACTGATTGACGTACAATGTAGTTCCCATTTTAAATACAAAGCGCTTTACTTTAAAACTGCACAGGATGTCTACATTGTTTTCCTGAGGTAGGATTTCCAAGTCTCCATAATGAGGTTGCAAAAGTGTTACAATATTTCGATCGAAATGAGTGTGTTAGAAAACTTTTCCGATTATGAAACTAAATAAGTCGCGATTACATGGCAACCCGAGTGCAAAAATCTGTGAAACTGTCTACATCTGTCCGTATGTTGACAGTTTTTACCAGAAAAAGCTGACATTGTCTCTAACACGCAAAAAATAATTAAATAGTACTGAAAATCGTTTTGTATGTGGTCTATGTTATTGAGAAATGTGTAATATTGTGAATGTGTGGGTTTTATTTTGTCAAGTTGCGCAATGGCTTGATCCAACAAGTATCCTTTGGCTCCTGCAAGAAACAATTTCCACCTCACGCTACTACAGAAGTCAGACAGACGCCCCTAATGTACCAACAAGAACTGCTTGAAAAACATTCAGCAACAAATATCCTCTGGAGTCGTCCGCTGTAAGGAAAAGACACAAAAATATTCTATATTCTTACATAACTAGTAGAATACTTGGGTACTGGAGTATTGCTAGTTAGTGTAAGAAAAACATTAAACGAACGAAAAATATTATTTATTGCAAAAAAAATTCTGAGAAGTCAAGTGAAACTTTATCTTATAAAATAATAAATTTCCAGGTTCTTTTCGGAACAGTAGATTGCCTCTTATGGATAGGAATGTATTATTTTACAAAGTATGGAAAGGTTCTTTTCTCCCTTTTCTTTAAGAATGTTATTTAGCTGGCAGAATGGCTGAGAGCCGCGCCAACACAACTTGAATAACTTTTCTAGGTACGGTCAAGGCTGTTGCATGAAAAATGTGATGGAGTGTACTGTTATGGAGGACAGATGGGGCTCGCACACACTGTAGCGCACAATACCGTGAGCTGCGACAACTGCTGCCTGCGTCGCTCGCTGCTAACAAATAACACAATCATCTCTTTCTATCTGGATTGACTTTCGCCAATCAAACTCTCCCTACACCTTAATGAAGTCAAGGACTCCTATCTACCCCTAGTATAACTATTGGCATGGTACACCAGTCAGATAACCAGTCCACCGCGATGCCATTCAATAATAGCTCGCAGACGTTTAACTAGTACTCTGTCCGTGTTCACACTGCACAATAAGTGTGGCGGCCAACACAGTGAACAACGCTTAGTCGCGAGTGACTCAATACAGAGTATCACTCCGATTTGCTAACGACAGAGGTGCTCTCCCAGTGAAGTACTGAGGAGAGACTTTGTTCCCCACTCTTTGAGTACAAGTACGGGCGCAGTCACTCTCATTACATGTTCCCATTCCAAGAGCAACAACGGAACGGCTCCTTTTTCTGGAAAAATTGCAGGTGTATATCATTCGCTGTCTTCCCTCACTCCTCTGGCTCTTTGCGTCAGAAATATTTCGCCAGTCAGCGCTGCTCTTTTTAAACGGGAGAATGACATTTCGTTTGAGTCGACTGATGCCGAAATATGTAGCATCTCCGTTAGGCATACACTGCCCTCCTGTGAGAACTCAGGCTGAGCACTATGACATGCATGCCGAATTCTTGCCTGCCTCTGCACTAGTACTGTGGAGTTGTTCTGCGATGTCCTAACACACATTCTATTGTCATATCCCTTCTTACTGTCAGTGTTTTCAATATGTTCCTTTCTCCACCAATTCTTTTGAGAAACTAAGTATTTCTTATCACTTTGGCGGGCCGCTGTGGCCAAGCGGTTCTAGGCGATTCAGTCTGGAACCGCGTGACCTTTACACTCGCAGGTACGATTCCTACCTCGGCGAGGGATGTGTGTGATGTCCTTAGGTTAGTTAGCTTTAAGTAGTTCTAAGATCTAGGCGACTAATGACCTCAGATGTTAAGTCCCATAGTGCTTAGAGCCATTTGACCCATTCGGTTCATTATCGGTCCATAGTGTTGTGTCGGACTTTTGATAAGACCACAGAAGGAGATTTTAGTCGTCGCAACTCTCAGCTATTTATAGTGCCTTGAGGGAAACGCTATGAGATGAGAACACTGAAACACGGGTAAGGATTAGTGACAAGAACACACACACTTATTAGCGAACACCCAACTTTGTACAGATCGGGTCAGGCAGCAGATTATGAAGTTCGACTACTATTCCAGAAGCTAAAGAGCCGGCCGCTGTGGTCGAGCGGTTCTAGGCGCTTCAGTCCAGAACCACGCTGCTGCTACGGTCGCAGGTTTGAATCTTGCCTCGGGCGTGGATGTGTGTGATGTCCTTAGGTTAGTCAGGCTTAAGTACTTCTTAGTCTAGGGGACTGATGACCTCAGATGTTAAGTCCCACAGTGCTCAGAGCCATTTGAACCAATTTGAAGCTAAGGGTAGATGGTAAACAGTGCTTGTCCCACTAGAATGTTCGCTGAAGATGGGCTGGTGTGGACTCGTCAGAAACCCTGGCCGGCCGGAGTGGCCGAGCGGTCCTAGGCGCTACAGTCTGGAACCGCGTGACCGCTACGGTCGCAGGTTCGAATCTTCTCTCGGGCATAGATGTGTGTAATGTCCTTAGATTATTTAGTTTTAAGTAGTTCTAAGTTATAGGGGACTGATGACCTCAGAAGTTAAGTCCCAAAGTGCTCAGAGCCATTTGAACCATTTAGAAGCCCGGTGGTGCTGCCTGGTGGTTCCTGATGTGCTTACGACACCACACATATTATGTGCTGATTGGAGTGTTAATATCACTCTACAAGTCCTGCAAATTAATTATTACATTAAAAAAATAGCGTTGTGTAATTATTATTATTTTTTGTTTACTTGCAAGTACCTGTCTGCAGACGTGGCACACATGTAGGTCCTCCACAGAAGCGCAGCACGACGCTAGAGGTGTAGCAACGTTGTTGTGGTCTCCTTCGGTAAAGGAATGAAGACATGAACAGTATGATGGTTTCTTGTAACCGCGTGTCTGCATGCGTGTGGGCTTGTCGTGGTAATGGAACGAACGCTGGTAGAGCGGGACAGTGAGGAGGGACCACCTGTTACAGGGCTTTCGCCGGCTGCAGCGGCGGGTCGCCCGCCGGCCGCGTGCATTATTGACGACGCCGGCGTCCGACCAGGCAGCTGCCGGCGCCGCCGCGTCGCTTACGCTAATTGCGCACTGATGTGTGATTACTGACTGGCCCGTGTGCGCGTGCCTGCGTGACGTGTAAATGGTTATTGCTGAACCGACGGAGGTGATGAACCCGCCACTAGCAGCACTGCGGTTGAAGCGACTGTTTACTCTGACACTCTATAACGTACGGAATGAGCAACAGTGGCCGCTTTTGGCAAAGCGCGATATATAGGAGAGAATGTTGTACTTAGAGGATAATGTACCTCTACATTGAGGAATGTGCATTAGAGACTGCCATAAGCAGTGTCGCGCAATTCCTACAGCGTTTATTGTTGCCAGTCATGAGCTTGTGCTTTGTTCGGTATTTGTATATGTTTCAAATTCTACATATTTAAATGTGGTATAATATATGAAAGCTATTTTAAATACATTGTTAACTTTTCAGTCACAGAATTTTGTGGCTTGCAGAATTATACAGGGTGAGTCACCTAACGTTACCGCTGGATATATTTCGTAAACCACATCAAATACTGACGAACCGATTCCACAGACCGAACGTGAGGAGAGGGGCTAGTGTAATTGTTTAATACAAACCATACAAAAATGCACGGAAGTATGTTTTTTAACACAAACCTACGTTTTTTTAAATGGAACCACGTTAGTTTTGTTAGCACATCTGAACATATAAACAAATAGATAACCAGTGCCGTTTGTTGCATTGTAAAATGTTAATTACATCCGGAGATATTGTAACCTAAAGTTGACGCTTGAAACCTCCCACGTTCAGTTGCGTGTTTAACAAACAAGGACCACGGTCGGCGAGCAGCATCTGCAGGGACATGTTTACGATGACGACCATGTTTACGAGTATGGCTGTAGTGCACTGTTGTGGTTTGGTCTAGCTGTCGCAGTGTCCGCATGTAGCGCTTGCTGCTATTGTTATTCTGCATTCGTCTCCGCACGCAGACCAACTGTAGTACACCGTGTTACCAGACGTCTGTGATAGTGTAGTGTTGTAGGAACTGGGACCATGGTGTATTCGAACTCTGAAAAGGCGGAGATGATACTCATCTATGGCGAGTGTCGACGAAATGCAGCTGAAGCCTGCAGGGTGTATGCAGAACGGTACCCGGACAGAGAGCATGCAACGTGCCGCACATTGCAAAACATCTACCGCCAACTGTATGCAACAGGTATGGTCGTAGCACGCAAACGGGTCCGTAACAGGCCCGTCACAGGAGAAGCGGGTGCAGTTGGTGTGTTAGCTGCTGTTGCCATGAACCCACACATGAGTACACGGGACATTGCGAGAGCCGGTGGACTGAGTCAAAGTAGTGTCATGCGCATAATGCATCGTCACCGCTTTCACCCGTTTCATGTGTCGCTACATCAGCAATTACATGGTGATGACGTTAATCATCGAGTGCAATTCTGTCAATAGGCATTAACAGAGAATGCGTTGCAGTTCTACCTGTTTACCGATGAAGCGGGTTTCACAAACCACGGGGAAGTGAATCTACGGAACATGCATTACTGGTCCGTGGACAATCCTCGCTGGCTCAGACAGGTAGAGCGACAGCGACCGTGGACTGTAAATGTATGGTGCGGAATCATTGGCGACCACCTCATTGGTCCTCACTTCATTGCAGGGGCCCAAACAGCTGCAACAAAAAAAATGGTTCAAATGGCTCTGAGCACTATGGGACTCAACTGCTGAGGTTATTAGTCCCCTAGAACTTAGAACTAGTTAAACCTAACTAACCTAAGGACATCACAAACATCCATGCCCGAGGCAGGATTCGAACCTGCGACCGTAGCGGTCTTGCGGTTCCAGACTGCAGCGCCTTTAACCGCACGGCCACTTCGGCCGGCCAGCTGCAACATACATCGCGTTTCTACAGAATGATCTGCCAACGTTGTTCGAAAATGTCCCACTGCAAACGCGTCGACGTATGTGGTATCAGCATGATGGTGCACCTGCACATTCCGCAATTAACACTAGACTGACCCTTGACAGGATGTTCGACGGGCGTTTCATAGGACATGGAGGACGCATAAATTGGCCAGCCCGTTCTCCTGATCTTACACCTCTGGACTTCTTTCTGTGGGGTACGTTAAAGGAGAATGTGTACCGTGATGTGCCTACATCCCCAGAGGATATGAAACAACGTATTGTGGCAGCCTGCGGGGCTTTACACCAGATGTACTGCGGCGTGTACGACATTCGTTACGCCAGAGATTGCAATTGTGTGCAGCAAATGATGGCCACCACATTACACATCTATTGGCCTGACATGTCGGGACACACTCTATTCCACTCCGTAATTGAAAACGGAAACCACGTGTGTACGTGTACCTCACCCCTCATGGTAATGTACATGTGCGTCAGTGAAAAAGACCAATAAAATGGTGTTAGCATGTGAACGTAATGTGCTGTTCCAGTCTCTTCTGTACCTAAGGTCCATCACCGTTCCCTATGGATCCCTACGTAATTTGGTGCTCTCCGATACACACGATCGAACAGCGGAGGAGTGGTACTCAAGCGTCAACTTTAGGTTACAATATCTCCGGATGTAATTAACATTTTACAATGCAACAAACGGCACTGATTACGTATTTGTTTATATGTTCAGATGTGCTAACAAAACTAACGGGGTTCCATTAAAAAAACGTAGGTTTGTGTTAAAAAACATACTTCCGTGAATTTTTTTATGGTTTGTATTAACCAATTACACTAGCCCCTCTCCTCACGTTCGGTCTGTGGAATCGGTTCGTCAGTAATTGATGTGGTTTACGAAATACATCCAGCGGTAACGTTAGGTGACTCACCCTGTATATGCATTGAAGAGAAAAAAAAGTAAACGCAACACCAAGAATCAGTAATGCGACATGAACAGAAGTTACTTGAAATGTATTCGCAGTTGCTAATATGGATAACCATTAGCTGTATAATGGAATGACGACAATGTCCGAGCACGTCTCACTGCCAGACACAAACCTCTATACGTCGTCAGCCATGTGTCTACAACCTGCACTAGGCCGAAGGAACATTGCACCCTTCCTCTGAAAAAATGGACAATACACATTAGATTCAACACAATGAGTAACCGCCGTGGCTCCTTGAGAACGAAAATTACTCCACGGGTTACAAATTGCAAATACTTAGGGTCCTTCATGAACACTTTGTTAAATGTTATACGCAGGGTGATTACTATTAAACTTTCGCTAACTGAGAGAGACACCATGAGAAACGAGTGATCGTACGACAATGAAACTTTGTGGAAACATTGATGCCGCGGCGTGGCCGTGCTGTTTTTAGGCGTCATGTCATGGATTGCGTGGCCCCTCCCGCCGGAGGTTCGGCTCCATCTTCGGGCATGGGTGTGTGTGTGTTGTTCTTAGCACAAGTTAGTTTAAGTAGTGTATAAGTCTATGGGCCGATGAGCTCAGCAGTTTGGTCCCACAGGAATTCAAACATTTTGAAGCATTGATAAATAAAAAAAATGGTTCAAATGCCTCTGAGCGCTTTCGGACTTAACAGCTAAGGTCATCAGTCCCCTAGAACTTAGAACTACTTAAACCTAACTAACATAAGGACATCACACACATCCATGCCCGAGGCAGGATTCGAACCTACGACCGCAGCGGTCGCGCGGTTCCAGACTGAAGCGCCTAGAACCGCTCGGCCACTCCGGCCGGCATTGATAAATACATGCGGAAGACAAATAGCGAATAAACCACTGAAAGAAACACATTTTAAATTCCAAGTAAAAGGCTAACGTTTATTAAATGCCTACCACGTGGAATGCCTACCACGTGGAAGTCAGATCTCTTAATCGGGCAGGTAGGTTAGAAAACTTAAAAAGGAAAATGGATAGGTTCAAGTTAGATATAGTGGGAATTAGTGAAGTTCGGTGGCAGGAGGAACAAGACTTTTGGTCAGGTGAATACAGGGTTATAAATTCGAAATCAAACAGGGGTAATGCAGGAGTAGGTTTAATAATGAATAAAAAATAGGAGTGCGGGTATGCTACTACAAACAGCATAGTGAACGCGTTATTGTGGCCAAGATAGACACGAAGCCCACACCTACTACAATACTACAAGTTTATATGCCTACTAGCTCTGCAGATGATGAAGAAATCGATTAAATGCATGATAAAAGAAATTATTCAGGTAGTGAAGGGAGACGAAAATTTAATAGTGATGGGTGATTGGAATTCGAGAGTAGGAAAAGGGAGAGAAGGAAACATAGTAGGTGAATATGGATTGGGGGAAAGAAATGAAAGAGGAAGCCGTCTGGTAGAAATTTGCACAGAGCATAACTTAATCATAGCTAACACTTGGTACAAGAATCATAAAAGAAAGCTGTACACATGGAACAATCCTGGAAATACTAGAAGGTATCACATAGACTATATAATCGTAAGACAGAGATTTAGGAACCAGTTATTAAATTGTAAGATATTTCCAGGGGCAGATGTGGACTCTGACCACAACCTATCGGTTATGAGCTGTAGATTAAAACTGAAGAAACTGCAAATAGGTGGGAATTTAAGGAGATGGGATCTGGACAAACTGATTAAACCAGAGGTTGTACAGAGTTTCAGGGAGAGCATAAGGGAACAATTGTCACAAATGGGGGAAAGAAATACAGTAGAAGAGGAATGGGTAGCTCCGAGGGATGACGTAAAGGCAGCAGAGGATCAAGTAGGTAAAAAGACGAGGGCTAATAGAAATCCTTGGGTAACAGAAGAAATATTGAATTTAATTGATGAAAGGAGGAAATATAAAAATGCAGTAAATGAAGCAGGCAAAAAGGAATACAAACGTCTCAAAAATGAGATCGACAGGAAGTGCAAAATGGCTAAGCAGGGATGGCTAGAGGACAAATGTAAGGATGTAGAGGCTTATCTCACTAGGGGTAAGATAGATACTGCCTACAGGAAAATAAAGGAGACCTTTGGAGAAAAGAGACCCTCTTGTATGAATATCAAGAGCTCAGATGGAAACCTAGTTCTAATCAAAGAAGGGAAAGCAGACAGGTGGAAGGAGTCAATAGAGGGTCTATACAAGGGCGATGTACTTGAGGACAATATTATGGAAATGGAAGAGAATGTAGATGAAGACGAAATGGGAGATACAATACTGCGTGAAGAGTTTGACAGAGCACTGAAGACCTGAGTCGAAACAAGGCCCCGGGAGTAGACAACATTCCATTAGAACTACTGACGGCCTTGGGAGAGCCAGTCCTGACAAAACTCTACCATCTGGTGAGCAAGATGTGTGACACAGGCGAAATACCCTCAGACTTCAAGAAGAATATAATAATTCCAATCCCAAAGAAAGCAGGTGTTGACAGATGTGAAAATTACCGAACTATCAGTTTAATAAGTCACAGCTGCAAAATACTAACGCGAATTCTTTACAGACGAATGGAAAAACTGGTAGAAGCGGATCTCGGGGAAGATCAGTTTGGATTCCGTAGAAATGTTGGAACACGTGAGGCAATACTAACCTTACGACTTATCTTAGAAGAAAGATTAAGAAAAGGGAAACCTACGTTTCTAGCATTTGTAGACTTAGAGAAAGCTTTTGACAACGTTAACTGGAATACTCTCTTTCAAATTCTGAAGGTGGCAGGGGTAAAATACAGGGAGCGAAAGGCTATTTACAATTTGTACAGAAACCAGATGGCAGTTATAAGAGTCGAGGGGCATGAAAGGGAAGCAGTGGTTGGGAAAGGAGTGAGACAGGGTTGTAGCCTCTCCCCGATGTTATTCAATCTGTATATTGAGCAAGCAGTAAAGGAAACAAAAGAAAAATTCTGAATAGGTATTAAAATCCATGGAGAAGAAATAAAAACTTTGAGGTTCGCCGATGACATTGTAATTCTGTCAGAGACTGCAAAGGACTTGGAAGAGCATTTGAATGGAATGGACCGTGTCTTGGAGGGAGGATATAAGATGAACGTCAACAAAAGCAAAACGAGGATAACGGAATGTAGTCGAATTAAATCGGGTGATTCTGAGGGAATTAGATTAGGAAATGAGACACTTAAAGTAGTAAAGGAGTTTTGCTATTTGGGGAGCAAAATAACTGATGATGCTCGAAGTAGAGAGGATATAAAATGTAGACTGGCGATGGGAAGGAAAGCGTTTCTGAAGAAGAGAAATTTGTTAACATCGAGTATAGATTTCAGTGTCAGGAAGTCGTTTCTGAAAGTATTTGTATGGAGTGTAGCCATGTATGGAAGTGAAACATGGACGATAAATAGTTTGGACAAGAAGAGAATAGAAGCTTTCGAAATGTGGTGCTACAGAAGAATGCTGAAGATTAGATGGGTAGCTCACATAACTAATGAGGAGGTATTGAATAGAATTGGGGAGGAGAGGAGTTAGTGGCACAACTTCACAAGAAGAAGGGACCGGTTGGTAGGATATGTTCTGAGGCATCAAGGGATCACAAATTTAGCATTGGAGGGCAGTGTGGAGGGTAAAAATCATAGAGGGGGACCAAGAGATGAATACAATAAGCAGATTCAGAAGGACGTAGGTTGTAGTAAGTACTGGGAGATGAAGAAGCTTGCACAGGATAGAGTAGCATGGAGAGCTGCATCAAACCAGTCTCAGGACTGAAGACCACAACAACAACAAACCACGTTTACTTTCCAGGTTACAAACTTTCCTCTGTGTGACGAGCATCTGCCCCCACGACAGCGTGGAACTGCACTACTGATAACGTTGCACAGTAGTTCCCAGCAGCTGCTTTCGAACAGTGGACCGTGGAATGTCCAGTATTCGTGACACAGCTCGTGCACTCCCTGAAGATCGCACAGTGCGTCCAGCATTCTCGACCATGGCAACAGTAGCATCTTTTACAATTTTTCGCGCCACTGACGTTGGGCCTCTCCCAGGAGAAAATTTCCAAGTCACCAGTTAATTCTAAATTGCGAATCATGTTCTTCAGGCTGAAAGAGGACCTCACCATGTTCATTTAATGCGTGGGTGCTCGTGG
The DNA here is from genome assembly GCF_023898315.1 of Schistocerca nitens. Taxonomy (NCBI): domain Eukaryota; kingdom Metazoa; phylum Arthropoda; class Insecta; order Orthoptera; family Acrididae; genus Schistocerca; species Schistocerca nitens. The sequence continues at coordinate 599,977,441 of NC_064619.1, read as the reverse complement.
AGACCAACACCACTATTGCTGTTGTTTTGATAAAACAGCTTTACGGGAAAAGCCGTGCCCACCTCGTCCAGACTCATGTTGACTGCAACAAACACACAGAGGTGCTTGTGTTTCTGTCCTACTTCCCCGTACTAAACCAGCGGCTAATGGCAGCTCATGACACCAGTATTAGGAACAACGCAAGTCCTGCAGCACGTGGTCTGCAGACCACTCCCATACAGTTTGGTATCCATACGGTAAAGAGTTTTCCGCCTACAGTACCTGTTGTGACTTGGCAACACAGCCAAGCCACTATGAGGTAGCCGAAAGGCACGTGTTTAAGCTCACGCAGGCTGGCGTGAGGTCTGGAACAGGACAAGGTAATTAATATAGCCAATAATGTACGTTGCTGCTGGAATACTTAACTTTAATTCATAATTGGTGAACATCGGTCTGACAGTACATGTATCACAAGATAAATAGCAAATGATAATGGCGCCTTGCTAGGTCGTAGCAAATGACGTAGCTGAAGGCTATGCGAACTATCTATCGTCTCGGCAAATGAGAGCGTAATTTGTCAGTGAACCATCGCTAGCAAAGTCGGCTGTACAACTGGGGCGAGTGCTAGGAAGTCTCTCTAGACCTGCCGTGTGGCGGCGCTCGGTCTGCAATCACTGATAGTGGCGACACGCGGGTCCGACGTATACTACCGGACCGCGGCCGATTTAAAGGCTACCACCTAGCAAGTGTGGTGTCTGGCGGTGACACCAGACTCCACTTACGTTTTGAAACCGCAAGACATCATATATTACAAAACCCTTGGCATATAACAACATCAATACGGTACGCTTTTAAATTAAATGCTTGATAGAGGTATATTGGCACTTACTGGCCACTCCTGTGATCCAGAATTTTAAGTAAGTCTAAAACAGCAAGCACCAGGTATGCCTTGTGTCAATATACCTGTTTTTACAAATCGGCTATGTGTCATTCAGGCACAACCTCCATGATGGCAGCGAGCTCCTTCAACACTGTCCCTAACGTAGCTGCTTCTGTAACGACTGTAACCAATCCGGAGGGGCGCAGCCTGCGAGTTGTGACCTACGTCACTCAGATGAGTCTGGAACCGAACACACTGGCAATTCCCAGTCTACAAGCTATGGAGAGGGTACACATCTGAAACCCTGCATAAAGCTAAGCAGCCCTTTGTAGGTAACAGCCTTCTGGGACTGTAAGTAACAACAGAGTCTAGTGAAATGTGGATAGCAGATGCCGATTAGTATGGAGACGACTAATGATGTAGTGATACCGAATTCGTGATTATCTTTTTAGCCACTCGATATATAATGATATACGGTAGAGGGAGGTATTTTCGTGGTACAGGTAATTTTGAGATATGTCTTTGTCAACTTACTGAGAAAATTCCTGCTTTATGGACAAGGAACCACTTCAGTTTGTAGTTCCTTGCGACTTTATTGTTGGCTGCAAAAGATGTTGTCGACCTAACTGCAAGCGTTCAGTCGAAACAGAAAAACGTAATTATTCGGCGTAAGATTCAAAAGCTGAAGCAGTGCAGATAGCCAATGACAGTAAGAGCAAAAACTACAAATCATTTTCTTAGCCACAATGTTTCTAATTCGTTATGTACCACTCAGATTTCTTATTTAGGTGGAAAAAGGAGCAGCTGAAAATCTGGAGGGAAAATTTGAGCTTCTTACCATTTACGTAGGTGATGTTTACAGGCGATCCACTGTTCTAGATGCAGTTCGGTTTCTTTGTGCTTCAAGAACTCAGGATACGAAGCGAAATTGATTGGTTGTATAATTAGGTACACGTTCATTTAATTACGTTTCCGTTTAGGCCGTGTACGAAATTACCTGTCCTAAAATACTTTCAAGCCAAAATATGCCAAAAGAAAAAGAAAAATATCAAAAACGTAAGAGAAATGAATTAATGGAAGCAATGAAAAGTTGTAAAAAATGAAAGATAATAACTTTATGCAGATTCACGACAGATGGTGGTCCCATGAAGTTCATTAAAAACGCCGTTTCCCCAACATTCAGATGAGGAAGAAGCTGTAAATCTGCGTAAGTTAGGAAAGCCTTTTGCGCTGACTTCAGATATTGAAATTCAGCTCTTAATCATAAGGATGAAGAAACAGGATTCTGAGTAACAGTTATCGCAGGATAAAAGTGATGTACTGATGAGAGAAATTTCTAACCCCGCGGTGACGACATACAGGGTTTGGACAAAAATATGGAAACACTGCAAGAAATGTAGATGCTAGCCTTGAAGGCAGGTCGCGGTGTTGTATGTAACCACGAACGGCACCTATTCAATGCCCTCAATACGTTACAAGTATCAGCAGTTGTAAGAATAATGTTCTGTGTAGTTTCGAGTGAAGTACGTCGGAGCTAAGTGAGTTGTAACGTGTAAAACTTTTTGCTGCTCGTATGGTGGGCTCTTCCTTAACCAATGTTGTGGCTATTGCACACTCTAACCTTGTATACCAGTAACACAACCAGTTTGTAGTCGCAACACTTCTTTATTGATTACACATACTCATGAATTCATCAGCAGTAATAATCAATTAACAACATTTGCACATCAAGACCCTATCTACAATTAGTATTTACAACATCAACCGTCACACTTGTGACAACGGCCTCTTTAGGTGCCGGTAGCAACAGATAAGCAAACGTTTACAATGTCGGCTATCGCCTTTCTCACTCAGTTTTACACCTACTGAAAGGTAAAACTAATTTGATGGTATCTGACCTGAAGGGTACTATTAAATGTTCTGTTTACACTTAGCATTTGTAAGATGGCAAGAACTATGCCCCTTACATGAAGTCATTAAAGATCACCTAAGTCACGTTGAGCGAACAGTAGGGCTGAACAAAAAATGACTGACAAGGCACAATGCATCTTGTAGAGAGTATAGTATGGATGTATTGGACTAATTAATGTCGGGTGATGGTTTTAAAGTAATTCACACGACATGAAAACTTTGTGGAAACGAGTCGATTTACTGGACTCTAGTTTACCCCAGGGAAGCATTTAGAGTCGACTGTAGCTGGCTGGGGAACAGTGAAGGGAAGTGACAATAGGCAGCTTAGGGCAGCTCAAGCTCTGAGAAAGCAGTAATGCGGCGCGGCCTCCAGCCGGCTTAAGATGAGTGCCAGTGAGTGGGTGGTTGACACTGACTCCATGCTGGTGTACCGGGAAACAGACGGAGAACTTGTACGCCTGTTGATAAATGTCCGGCGTCATGTTTTCTGTGAAACATGCGAGAAAGCCACACAAAGCTACGGTGGAGCGGTCAACAGAGGTCAACATATGCGTGTTCGTGACTATAGCAACTTCACGCTGAATTCACGGTCCGCAGAGCCTGAAGTAAATCAGGTGAAGAGTGACAGCATGAAATACGCCGGCCTCCGATGGGAACGTAGGACCAAGAAATTTGAAGTACTCTCCTGGGAGTCAGAATTCCGGAAAAATTGGTGTTTGCGCAGATGCTAATCTTGATGGGTGGCCTGGAAGGAGTGAAATAGCAGAAGTTGAGATGAAGGGAAATTTTGTGGGAATCTGTTCACTTCCCAGAGCAGGCATTGTTCAGCGCTGGGAAGTGACGCATAATTAACGCGACTTGTGCTGCAATAGGCATAAGTGATTTTGCTGGAGGGGAAACCGAGGTGAAGAGCGGACTGTGAGAAGTCTCTGTAGAGGTCTTCCGTTCCCAGCTTGCCTAGAGTGCGGACGTGGCTTTCTCGACTCAGCTTGCCTGAGAAAGTGTGAGGTTCTCTGCAATTTAGGACTTAGCAGAGGGAACGATTGAGCTTGGAGATAAGAAGTTTTGGTTCAGCTACGTACTGAGCAAGATAGCTAGGAGTGAATAGATGAGCACAGCCTTGCAGCACTACGGGGTCGGCCGACGTCCACGTCAGCAAAGTTTCCACAAGGGTTTCATGACCGTGTATTGTAGAGTTCTTCTCGCACATCGCATCACGCCTGGGTCAGTCGATAGGAATTACTTTTGAGTATCGTGCTTTACTCCACGCAAACGCAATTTATTACTACTGCCTGATAGGAGAGTCTTGTAATATCATGATTGAAGATTTTCAGTTAAAATAAATTTGTGCTAATCGACTGCATCTGTTTTCAATCAAGTAGTTGAAATCTCAAGTCACTTTCTTAATTAATTTTATGTTCCACATTTGCATCTGGTGTTCAATAGCTGAATAAAACATCAATGTGCACCCCTTTTTAATTAAAAGTGATCAGTTCTGAATAAATTAATGTCAACACTGCCACCACAGTTCAATCAGGAGTCACAGGGCCATATTACTTTTTGCGTTATCCGATATTGCTGCAGTTTGCACTCTCTGTTGATCTGTTAGTCAATTAGTTGGGGTGAACACACGCCAAAACCAGCTAAGTGACGGGTGCGGTTTTACACATTCTACTACACTCAACGTCCGGAAGATTCTAGACTTTATGCAAAACGTCAATTTGATGACCGTGTGATGGACGCGAGCAAACGTTAATCTATTACGATTTCCACGCGATCGAAAGGGTGAACTTATATTCAACTTTGGGCAGTAGGAAATCTGACTAAAATAAGCCTCTCATTGAATGGAATAGATAAATCGTGCCTTGGCGTGGTCCGGACGGCTCTGAGTTCAAATCCTGAGATTTCCGTCACACTGCAAGCTCGCGGGGCGAGGTTTGCTCGCATCGACAACTAAACACGTTCCTGAAAACAGGAAAACAGGAAAACATGAGCGGGAGACACACTGTAGTATATAGAAGTTACAGAATATATATATATATATATATATATATATATATATATATATATATATATATATATATATATATATATATATATAGAAAATCCATACCTAAATATAAACATATTACAGGTTAACCAATAAACAGAATTAAGGATCTTAGTTTCCTTTGATCAAACAAAAAATTTCTAGATACTACGTGAAAAGATGTGCCAGCCCATAACCAATGACTTAAGGTAATCTGTCTTTGCTGAATGGCTGACACCAAATAAATCAAACGTGCAGTACCTAATGTGAGAATCAACCTTCAGATAGGTATTTGAAATTCCCATAAGAAAATAATGTCACTTCAATGCACACAAGAAATTATTAAGAAACAAATACCTCTAATTCGTAAAACCAGAAAATTCAAAATCTGTAGCTAAATTAAGAAATGACGTTCAAGTGAACCAGCTACCTTCAGCATGCCACTAAGCACCAAATCCGACCTTAAAAATGCAAGGCGCCACACCTAGCCACTTTAGTAACATAATTTCATGGCCATTCCAGAACATAACTCGCCTCGCCACCACTGCAGTGAATGTTTTGCTGGCCACTAGCACGAGCAACTGTAACAGTCAACAGTCCTAAGTACACAATAATATTCACTATATATAGAAGGAGGAACCAACCACGAAAGCTTGGCGATTAATTTTTTTCTTCCTCATGTGAAAGTCACACGTCATCCATTTACATAGTTTTTGAGGTATTAGCAAATCCTGGTCGCCACTGGCCAGCCGTGTCAATACAACTTTAATATTATCCGGCAGCGGCCCATGCTTCTTCGTTGCTCCAATTCAACTGGTCCTCGCGTCATACGGCCGTGCCACGTGGCACAGTGTAGCCAACTCCTCACAACAACATGGAAAGCACGTCACGTCACAGACTGACTCGGCTCATGCGGAGACCCACTCTCTACGACTTGCGCAAGCGCGCCACCATAAATAGCCTGCCTCAAAGACGCAAAGAGAACAAGGCACAGGGACAATGATCAAAGATGGAAGTAAGAATCGATATCGCCTGGCGCCAGAAACCCACGGGCGCAACCAAGGTAGCCGAAGAGTTTGGTGTTTCAAGAGTAACAGGATCGAAGATTTACACCGCATACGGGTAAATCGGAAACATATCATCCGCTAAGTCACAATCCGGACGAAAGTGTGTGTGTTCAGTAATCGCGACTGAGGTCACTGAAGAGGACTGTGATGAAAAATGAGAGGATGACAATTGCAAAAATCTCTGCAGAACTGAATTTCGCATTCTCGAACCATGACAGCACAAAAGCAACACGAGGTGAGTACCAGAGCTGGCCGGGGTGGCCGAGCGGTTCTAGGCGCTACAGTCTGAAACCGCGCGACCGCTACGGTCGCAGGTTCGAATCCTGCCTCGGGCATGGATGTGTGTGATGTCCTTAAGTTAGTTAGGTTTAAGTAGTTCTAAGTTCTAGGGGACTGATGACCTCAGAAGTTGAGTCCCATAGTGCTCAGAGCCATTTGAACCATTTGAGTACCAGAAACGGAGAACTGCAGGGAGAGCTGGAATTCCAAAACCACTCATCAGTCACGCAAATGCCTGTAACAGGATTACATGCCAAAGCCACAGCATGTGTTCTGGAATAGTGAAAGGATGTCATTTGGTCGGATGAGTCTTGTTCCACAGTATTTCCATATTCTGGCCGAGTTTGGGGCCCAAGAGTGAAACATGGTTCAGTGGTGATTTGAGCAGCCGTATCGTGGTATTCCACGGACTCCACGGTTACTCTGCAAGGTTACATCACTGGCAAGGATTATGTGACCATTTTGATTGATCAAGTCCATCCCATGTTACAATGTTTGTTTCGAAAAGTGATTATTAATTCCAAAGTGAGTGGTCCCTGTTCACACATCTCGCTATTGTGAGCACGAGGATGAATTGTCGCTTCTCCGTTGGCTACTAGATTCACCAGATCTCAATATTATTGAGATCGTTATCTATCGGCACCGTCTTTGCCTGAATTTGCCACTATTTTGGAAGAAGAATGATGTAAGTTTACCTTGAAGTGTATTACGGGACCTGTGTTTATCGAGCCCGAGATGACTGGAAGCTGTTTTGAATGCCAACGCTTTTCCTTCACTTTGTTAGGCATGGTAATGTGTTGCGTTTTCATATTTTTGTCCGTCCCCTGTAGCTAGTACATGGTGCTGGGCTTGTTTCAAGAGGAGATACAAGTGTATTTTCAGAATTCCAAAGCGTCTTGCTGCCTATAGACATTTCATACGTTTTGTTAGAGTGCATTCAACTTATTTGTGTGTGTGTGTGTGTTTGTTTACTGGAGGAGAGATGTGATACTCGAATGATACGTAGCAGAAAGAGCCAACAGCCTCCTCGTGCGAGTGAAATGCAGGACGACGTGGAGAGATCAACTTTCGGTGCAGGGCTTGGCCCTTGACCATCCACACATACAGATGTAACGCAAAGCGGATAAATAGGCACACAGACCTATTAGCGCATGGTCTCACGATTGAAAAACGAACACCGCAAGCAACCGCGTCCTTTAAATAAACGTATGGAATGGTTTAAAGTGGAACCACCGCATGGTACTGATCGCAAGTACGGCAGATACCAACCGAGCGCGGTGGCGCAGTGATTAGCACACTGGACTCGCATTCTAGAGAATGACAGTTCAATTCGCGTCTGGCTATCCTGATTTAGAGCCGACCAATGTGGCCGAGCGGTTCTAGGCGCTTCAGTATGGAACCGCGCGATCGCTACGGTCGCAGGTTCGAATCCTGCCTCGGGCATGGATGTGGGTGATGTCCTTAGGTTAGTTAGGTTTAAGTAGTTCTAAGTTCTAGGGGACTGATGACGATGTTAAGTCCCATAGTGCTCAGAGCCATTTTGAACCTGATTTAGATCTTCCGTGATCACCCTAAATCGCTTCGGACAAATGCCAGGATGGTTCCTTTGAAAGGGCACTGCCGATTTCCTTCCTCATCCTTCCTTAATCCGAGCTTGCACTTTGTCTCGAATGACCTCGTTGTCTACGGCACATTAAGCGTTTATCTACTCCTCCTCCTACGACAGAGCGCAGACTGGGATTCATTGGAAGGAGACAGCTTACAGATCCCTCGTTCGACTGATACTTGAATGTTTATCATCAGTCTGGAACACGTAGCAGATAGGGCTGGAAGAGGAAGTGGAGAAGATCCATAGAAGGATATCGCCTTTCGTCAAAGGTTGATACAGTAAGTGCAAAAGCTTCACGGATATATTCATCCACCTCCAGTGGCTGACGCTGCATGAGAACAAACGTTAAATCCTGCGCGCCTCCTCCCACTCCTCCACCCTTGTAGCAGCCAGTGTGGGAAGTGACATCATACTGACGTGGCATCTATGATATTGGTTTCGTGGCGTTTTGCTTCTTTCTAATTTAATTTGCAGTATGTTCTTTCAGGGGAATGGCGCATTGAAGATTTATCACAAACACCTCACCCTTGGTACGAATTCTTGAAATCAAATGCCAATTAATGACACATTGACAATGACAGCCTTCAGGACATATTAACATCTGTAATAGTAACACTGATGACGTCATGTGCTCGCCGTGGCCGTGTCGATAAAGGCGCCGTCTTAACGATGCAAAAGAAACTACGGTGTAATAAAACTGGTAATGGTGAGATAAAATGCAGTACCCGATCTTGAATAATACGAAATGCCTAATTCCCAAGTTAAAGACTCCAAACACAGAAATCCACTACCGAATAGCTGTACGAAAATGTATAAACGTTAACATATATAAACACTTCCTGTGATTCCTATGTTTATTATGGGCTTCTTAAAAAGAAATACAATGATGAACAATTATTTATACTTAGCTTTTATAATGTATGCTCCAAAGATGATTTTGCATGAATAAATCGATATATGATAGTATTTTCTTTGCTACATGTTGTTAGAGGTAAATTTTTGTTCTTGTACAGTATAAGTATGGAGTACGAATGTTGAGTTAGCATGGAGGTTGAACATAATTGTATTGTGAAATGAAATAACTAAAAACGTATCTATTCTAAAACAAAAACTCAACCACTGTTCATATCATTTAAGAAAATGAAGCCAAGCATCCCCTAGACCATTATACGCAGTTGTATTTCGGAATCTAGCATCGACATGGATTTCGAGCCTACAACTTTAAGCAGTAACAAAGAATAATGACATATGAGTGCCATGAAAACTGTTTATTTAAATTCTACCGTCACTACCCCTCTCTGCAGTGTTTGACTGTCTTAGCGTGCCAATTACTGTGAAATTGTGACAAGCCGCCCAAATTTAAAAAGTGAAAAAGACCAATAAAAAGGTGTTAGCATGTGGACCTAATGTGCTGTTCCAGTCTCTTCTGTAGCTAAGGTCCATCACCGTTCCCTTTGGATCCCTACATAATTCGGTGCTCTCCGATACACAAGATCGAACAGCAGAGGAGTGGTACTCAAGGGTCAACTTTAGGTTACAATATCTCCGGATGTAATTAACAATTTACAATGCAACAAACGGCACTGATTACGTATTTGTTTATATGTTCAGATGTGCTAACAAAACTAACGGGGTTCAATTTAAAAAAACGTAGGTTTGTGTTAAAAAATATACTCCCATGCATTTTTTTATGGTTTGTATTAACCAATTACACTAGCCCCTCTCCTCACGTTCGGTCTGTGGAATCGATTCGTCAGTATTTGATGTGGTTTACGAAATATATCCAGCGGTAATGTTAGGTGACTCACCCTGTATATTCGCTCTTGTATACTTTCGCGGAAATTTATTGTTCTTTTCCTTTCTAATGAAAGCTAGTGCTTATTTACTCCGTGTCTGCCTGGTGCAAGCAGCTGTAATAAGATTTACCGTCTTTCTTACTTCGCCACTTGGACCAAATAACTGCAGCGGGACGAGGTGGTGTCAGTATCCCTTCAGATCCTTGAACGCCATGCTCTCCGCGTCGCCTATCGCATCTGTCTCCTCTCCCCCATGCGGATCCTGTACGTCCTCATTCCGTTCCCCCACCTCCTTTTCCTTGAACGGATACGGATCCTGTACACCTCCCGAAAACTCACCCGCTTGTCTCCCCCATCCTCTCCCACCCCCGCCTGCTGCCACACCTGTATTCCCACGTCCCACCTGGTCTCCATCTCTCCACCCTCCTTACCCTCTCCCGATGTGGCTTCCGCCAGCTCCCTCTCCCTGATGATGCCTTCCTCCCGTCCATCTACCCCTCCTACCAACTTTGATCCTCCCTCCCTCTTCCTGTGTTTGCTCCTTTGGGCACCCTCTCTCCGTTCTCTCCCTCTTCCCTCCCACCTCCATTCTCTCCACTCCTCCCCCGGGCTTCCGCTCCCCTGTCCCTCTACTCCTCCTCCCATCTCCTCAGCCATTGGCATCTTTGTTCTCCCCTCTCCCCCCCCCCCTCACCCTTCTTCCCCTTTTGGCAGGGGCAGGTCCCTGGACTCGCACACGCTAAGTGGACATTCACGTGCCGGAGATCATCGCCATCAGTGTCTCGTGTGTGCCATCGTGTTTAGTGTTCAGTGTTCACCGTCGCACTCCATCGTTTACCTGTGCCATAGCCATCTTCAGTGTTTGTGCGTCGTGTCAACAGCTTGTAGTGTGGATTATCGTCGAGTGTGAACGGTTCCGTGTTTGTCTTTATGTATCTACTGCTTTATTACCCACCGTTATGTCACTTATGTGTATTATTTCTGTTGTTTATTTATCTATTCTGTGGCTGAAGAGCGGCGTAACATGCTGCTGACAGCCTGCCTGTTTGTACGGGTTTGAAAATACCAATAAAGAAAAAGAAAAGTGGTGCCAGTGTCACGCTCAGCTCACTCTAAATGCTCTGCTGAACACGTACGCGCCATTTTGAAGTCTCCTCGTGGTCTGCGGAGCCGCGCAGACTAAAGCTCATGTCTGTGTGAGAAGCGCTGTGCATCACCACGACGTTTACTATTAAAATTACGAGAGTGTAGTTCCTAGAAGTGTCAAGCGATTCGCTGCCTCCCGCTGCGTATAGGTCGCGAACAGACCATGAAGTTACGATGAAGACCGTCGAGCTCACTCGGACATTTATCAACAGTTTTTCTGTTTGCGGGCATTTCGCAACTGAAGCACGAGAATGGAGTAGTGATATTGGTACACATAGTGCCCTCCGCCCCATGCACCAAAGGTGGCTTGCAGAGTGTAGGGGGAAAAAGTTGAAAGGAAAAGACCGGCATCCACCCTCACAGCGACAACGCTGGAGCACAGCGGCTTTCTCTGAAAAGTTCTGGAAGTTGCGAGGCGCCAGGTGAAAGTGAAAATAAACAGCTTGAGCGGTGAACCAACAGTACCATATTTCAAAGTTCTGGTGGGCGCGTTTTGAATGGACAGTCTCGAGCCCGTGGCTGTTGACATGGTCGCGGTTTGTAATGCGCCAAACGCCTTCTGTCTGAAAATGCGCATCACTTGCTACTGTAACCTCAAATTATTAGCGACTTTAATGTTTTGAGTGAATGAAGAGTTTATCAAGAGGTTTCTGAAGTTTTCTTATTTTTTTTTGTTTTAAAATGACGTAGATATGTGACACCTAATGTTCAAGGGAAGCTGTGTCCTGTAAAGTCAGCGAGTCTGCAACGCCCAGCCGATTGCTGAATCGCGGCGTGCGGCAAAGATGACAACTGCAGAGCAGCTGGCCACTATAGTTCAATTCTTTTATCTTGGCGGCTCGCGCATGCCCGCCCAGACGTGGGAGATAGCTGCGTTGCCAGTTGCACACGACGCACGCGCCAATAGAAGCAGCGCCATAGTATAACATAGTTCGCAAGCTTACGTTTAGAGGGGAGCGCGCAGTTCATGAAGTAAAGCCACCACAGCCGCATTAACGCTTTCGCTGCTACAAAGACGTGCTCCCTGCATTCCGCGCTGTGCGCGATTTTTTCACTGCACTGCTCGCCTGTGCAGACACATCGTGTTCCGACTGCTTTGAAACTCTTATCAATCGATTCCACAACAACTATTTGGCCCAAAAATTAGATTTTTACACATCTTCTTGGCTGATTCCTTCCCCCCATAAATGACTTAATTTTGTTTCGATTTTCAACGCAGTTATTATGCAGCATTAAATATAGTAAACCATTGCACGAAATTTTGAAGAGTTTGCAGAGGTAAAAGTCCATAGTGTATACTTTCCGTATGGTCGATTTTAGTTGCCACTATGTTGAGAATGAAATGTGGACAAGATACCTAAATTTCATATAAAATTTACTGTATAACAATAGCTTATTTAAGTACACCATAGGTGTCGTATGTAATAATGGGAAATATTCCGTCTTTCGCGACTGTAATAAAAGTTTCTCAATATTACATACGACACCTATGTCGTACTTATTAAATGAGATATTGTTATACAGTAAATTTTATATGAAATTTAGGTATCTTGTCCACATTTCATTCTCAACATTGTGGCAACTAAAATCGACCATACGGAAAGTATACGCTATGGTCTTCTACCTCTGCAAACTCTTCAAAATTTCGTGCAATGGTTTACTACATTTAATGCTGCATAATAACTGCGTTGAACATCGAAACAAAATTAAGTCATTTATGGGGGGAAGGAATCAGTCAAGAAGACGTGTAAAAATCAAATTTTTGGGCCAAATAGTTGTTGTGAAATCGAATGATAAGTGTGTCAAAGCAGTGGGAACACCATGTGTCTGCACAGGCGAGCAGTGCAGTGATGACAAAATCGCGCACAGCGCGGAATGCGGCGAGCACGTGTCTGCAACAGCGAAAGGGTTAATGAAGAGACAAAGCACTAGAAATTTCAAAAAATTGCATTCAAACGAATATAATTCGTGAAGTAAGGCACTTCGATATTGTTTTTAAATAATGAAAATATTAAGCATGGCACAAGGCTTGAACTCATAACCTTTCACATAGCACCTCATCTGACTACATAACGCCATTAGGACTATAACACGTCACGCAAAATACTGACGAACACTGTTGATATGACTATGAATTACTCACGCTTCGTCGAAGTACAATAGGAAATAAACAATTACCGCTGTTCTTTATTGCGAAAAAGCGGTTTGTGAGAGTGATACAAACACCTTTCCTTGCTATCGCCTGAATTAGGAGTCTTATTGCTTGTTTGGTTTAATTAATTAATAGAATATGAAGCAATTGGTATAAAGAATGCTTTTTCCAAACTTTCTATAAGAAAATGTCTGCTATCAAGACATTGCTTTTGTTCTATTACTTTATTTATGACTGAACGTTTCTAAAACTGTCGTCCATGCTCTACACTTCAGTCGAGATGTGGCAACGTCGTTCTCTGTTCATTGGCTGACTGTGTTTTGTGACGTCAGATGCGCAGAACGAACCTAAACTCGGCCGCCAACATAAATGACGCGCACTTTAGAGACCTTTGCCGCGACCGCTAAGAAGAAATACCTATTGCTAAAGAGAGAACTACCGTGACATGTTTGTTCGCAGAGAATGGTTCTCGGCTTGCCCTGTTAGTATTTGAGTTGAGTATCCGAGTATTGTTCGAGTAGTGAGCCTCGAGAGAGATTAACTCAACAGAGTGATGAGATCCACACACATGTACGATACCTGAATTAGCCTACAATGGAGATAGAACTCAAGTTTCTTCAAAATAGTTCTGAGTCGTTTAGAAAGATATTTTCAGACGATTATCGCCTTGTGTAGAAAGTAATTATGTCGCCGATTTTGGTAGAGAGTAGATTAGCCAGGGATAGGAAAAGCCCCGATTTATTGAAGTGTCGGATTACCTTTACCTTTTGTGATTGATGGTGCGTTGTGCTGCTTAATAACCTCGTGTTTGCAGGCGAACCGTGTTTCAAAGAGAGAATTTCGCGCGTTGTCTTTTAGTTATTTTGTGCTTGAGGACCGAAGCACGCACAAACGTACAGCAGCGTTGCATTGCATTATTGAGGCTGACTAGGCGTACGGAAGCACTGAGTAGTAGTGACCTGCCGATATCGGTCAGGATTTATTATGTGACTTCATCGTGAGCGGAGTAATATAGTAAATTCCGAAAGTATCGTTGGATCCACTTAATGTGTACTCTATATTAAAGAGAACAGCCGCTCTACGGAGCAGTTATTTATTAAGAAACAATCGGAAGTTTATTGAGAATTAGATAGCTTTCCCCTTGTCCCTGAACGACAAATCAAGAGCCGTTTGTTAGAGAACACGCTAATTCTGTATAAAAGAGATCCCCGGTCGCTGTGTTTTAAGTTTTAAGTATTACTGGGTCGCGGAAGTCAACTCCTGAAGTAGTTGAGCTTTGTTTGATTATTTGAAGTTCATATAGTTGAAAAGTGGCGGTGACTCTTAGGTTTTTTTTATTTTTATTACATTTCCGCTTGAGGGGGGTTTTGAATAGAGAACCAGCATTCGTAAATGGGGTGTTGATCGTAAGGACACACCGAAATCACAATAGTAATCCGTTGTAGTTGCCACACACTTCTTTATTCAGTCATAAAGCATTATCAAATCACAATAATAAAGGCGATTGCCTTATAAAGCCAGATCACTTGGATAAATGACGAACAAATTTCTTTAACTAGAATAAGACCCATAAAAACTTGAAAATTGAGTATAACTAGTTAAACTAACTCAGATAAACTTCATTACTTAGATGGAACTAATATCCACACGATTCCTATCAGAACTATACTTCCAACCAGCTAAAGAATACATTAAGTGCCAGAACACATATTTTTTAAGATTTGGCAAGGCAACTTTCCTAAAGAAAACTCTATTCCTAAAAGCTTTATTACAATAAAAATCACTTCCACGAGTAAGGAGGTGCTTTAATTTGACCAAACAAATTTTCGAGTTTACTTAACTCAGTTGATTAATCAACAATGTTGTTAAAATCACAACTACTAGAACATGACCATATGACAATAGCACCTGAAATGAGTCCGCTTCAATACTGCGTCTGGATTAGTGATAGACGCGAGCACACCAAACGATTTTAATCAATACAAGAGATCCATGAGAGAGCAAATGAAATAGAAATGTACTCAACTTTGCACTGCAATTCAACTTCAGACATCATAACTCTTCACGGGAAGGATGGAATCACGAGACAGTAACAACATAACCCGAGATGTAAAGGGGGGGGGGGGGGCAGGGCCTTAATTATCACTCTACCACCGTGGTACTCTACTCGCAGTTTGCTTGCGTGACCACTGCCAGTCAACTGCAACCCAAAAAACATTTGCGGCGGACAATATTCTGAGGCCTGTGATACACAATCTTGGCTAGAGAACAGGTGATCAATACTTTTAATTAAATCAGTCTCCGTGAGTTACTTGGCCAGTCTCAGCACTTAAAATTTGATTAAAGAATTCGCAAAAGGACCACTAAAATAATGTCCTAAAGTTAAAATGACAAGAATTATCTCGGTACACATCTAAAAGCCAAACTACAATAATGAACTACAAGGTAAAATGGAAGAAATACCTCGGCATGGCTTGGAACGCCCGACACCGACTTACACACGACTCGTTGCACTTCTATTTAGCCATGCTTCATGTCGGTTTGTTGGACGTAGCCACACTTCCTCAACTGCCGTCAAGTATGAAGTCACGACACTGAGTTGCGTGATAAACAACTAGAACAATTCCAAATAGTTTTTAGTACACTGGCATGTTGAGTTACGATGCACGCAACCCACCGAAGCAACTAGACGACTCCAATTCATTCGGCCTGTATAGCTTGTATCAGACTCGAAAGAACTTGTCCTTCCAACCTCTAGGTAAACCAAGCCACCATGGGCAATGGATCGGCGTTGCACGATTCAACACGCCTTACCTGCTGGCCACGCTCCTTCGTTGTACCGACTCGGCCTCTCCGCGTGCTGCCTACGTACACAGTCCCACGTCACTGCACCTCACACCGCGGATCCCCACACAAGAGTCACAGCAGAGCGCACGGGCTGCAGTTAAATGCCTGCCGCCAAAGGTATGAAGAAGAGCAATCAACATCGGAGTCGACTCAGAGATGAAAATGAGAATCGATGGCAACTGGCGTCAGAAACGCACCATCTCAGCAAAGTAAAACGCTGACTTGTACCTGTAAACGAATTAACAGCAGGAAATAAAGAGATAACTGTTTTAAACTGAAGAAGTCAGTACTCGACTTGTCCTTCATGCGTAAACTATTACAAGAAAATATTCAAAAGTTTATTTCAAAGCAGACTAATATCAAAAATATATCTTTTCGTATCAAAGTAAATTCAAAGGCCAATAAAATAAAAGACTGGAATATGGGTGAAAGTAAAGTTCAAAGAAATGAAAATGCCAAAGAGAAGGAATAGTATTTTTCAGTTAGTAACTTGCAACGAAAAGAAAGGTAATTTATCTTTATTTAGAAAAAGAATGCAAGGCTACGTTTTATTGAAAAGTGATTAATAAATGAAGTTATTCCATTTCATTGTGAAAGGTTGAGGAGGCACTGTTGGTAACCCGTTTGTCCGTCTGTGAGGTCAGCTGCTCTCAATAGTTGCACGCCTATTCCCCCGTACACATCACTACAGCCGTCGTTCAGCCCTGTCATCTGTGCACAGTAGTGTACCACGATTGCCTCGGCGCCGGTTGTGGAGAGCGCTATCTTGCAGTAAGGAAAAGAAACTAAAATAAAAGGGAAAATAAAGAACAGCTCGTCTCCCCTGTGTTAGTATTCTCTGAATACGCCCTAGCCAGCATTCTGCAGGCAGTGTTGTGGATAAAAATACTTCTCTTTCCAGGCTTGATGCGATAATGACAATCTTCATTACCTTACTCGCTCGACAGTTTAATGGAATATCATCTCGCGCCTGGAGTTGCTTCTCAGCTGAGAATGGTGTATGGATTCGTTCCATTCCACGATGACAACTAAAACATTTAACTTCATGATGAATGCTACGAAACTGCTCTCTGGAAAAAGAACTGCGCAAGTATGATCCAGCCAGTGCCCGACAAAAAATAATTACGATACATTTACTCTCTTTTGGTAAGCGTAGCTGTAATGAAGTGCAACAAATTATCCTATTGAACTAAGACGCGCTACAACATAAATCATGATTGACGGCAAGTTAAAAAAATCCATAGCTATTGCTCATAAGCTGAGACCGGATCTTTGGCAGAATGCCTTTTTAAATGTGTTAAATTTTTCTTCAATCTGGTCGTGAAAATATACGATTTACATCTTTGTGATTGAAACGCGGATGTTTTATTTTGCCTTTCTCTGGCTTTTTTTATATAAATGCCTAATTGATGATATAATTTTCTGCCTTTAAGATTCTCATTAATTCCCTGATTATTAATAACAAGACTCAGTGTCCCCGTAAATAGAAATAACAGTAGGTAAGAATTTTAATTATCCCTTGTATTTACTCGACTTTCTATCGTATCATAATTTCTTCAAAATAGTCGATAAGTACCGGAAGTAAAAGTCTGTTTCGTTACTGTTTTAAATTTATCTTTCTTTCAGTTTTTATTGCGACGTTGTGCATGCAAAAATTCTGTGTTCCTTTACGCGGTAAAGTTAAATTAACACTTTCGGATCCAACGTACTTTTGTACTGACGGTAAAATTCTTCTGCGTCAAAATATGTGAGCAGACAATGAACTACGAAAATAAATATTTCATTTTTCAACGTATGAATACAAGCAAATATAAAAACACATTTCCCAAGAGTAATGAGACGATTTATTTGCTTCCAATGGCAACTGCAACATCGATTCGAAAGCTCCATTTTGCATTCGAGTTCTGTAAACCTTTTATTGATGCCGGAATCCCTTCGTGGAAACTATAGAATCCTACATTAAGAAGTACACGGACGAATCTGTGCCCATTGAGCCAAGTTTGTGAACGCGTTACTGAAATGAAAGTTATAATGAAGTAATTAAAATCAATAAAGATGAAGTAAAAAATAAAAAATCTGATTTTCAATCAGCTGCAGTTCTACGGGTTGTTAATTGTCAAAGTCATTGTTGGACCATCAGATCCTTCAGAAGGTGAATCAACAAAAACATTCCTGCTTACAACAGATTGTCTCGAAAAGGTTAACAACTCAAAGGTCACACAGTTATTTACAGTTACTGTGAAATAAATAAATTCATTACGACAATATGCTACTTTTCATGTCAGACATTCATGAAAACGGCTTGGTCGACTTTAAAACTGCTATTTCCGAACCTTCTCCACGTGACACGTACAGCTGATAATTTTTGCAGACTCACAGAAGAGAAATGAAGCTTGTTTTCGAATGTCGACAAACTCAGACATTTAAAGACGTTGCACCAGATATACATCTGCCTCCTCAGTCCATTATAACTATTGACACAGGTTTCAGCAGCTGTCCTCTACCCTTCAAATTCCTGAGCACAACTAAGTTGGTCATCGCTCCGGAGGACATTTACATCTACATTTATACTCCGCAAGCCACCCAACGGTGTGTGGCGGAGGGCACATTACTTGCCACTGTCATTACCTCCCTTTCCTGTACCAATCGCGTATGGTTCGCGGGAAGAATGACTGCCGGAAAGCCTCCGTGCGCGATCGAATCTCTCTAATTTTACATTCGTGATCTCCTCGGGAGTTATAAGTAGGGGGAAGCAATATATTCGATACCTCATCCAGAAACGCACCCTCTCGAAACCCGGCGAGCAAGCTACACCGCGATGCAGAGCGCCTCTCTTGCAGAGTCTGCCACTTGAGTTTGCTAAACATCTCCGTAACGCTATCACGCTTACCAAATAACCCTATGCCGAAACGCGCCGCTCTTTGGATCTTCTCTATCTCCTCTGCCAACCCAACCTGGTACGGATCCCACACTGATGAGAAATACTCAAGTATAGGTCAAACGAGTGTTTTGTAAGCCACCTCCTTTGTTGATGGACTACATTTTCTAAGGACTCTCCCACTGAATCTCAACCTGGCACCCGCCTTACCAACAATTAATTTTATATAATTATTCCGCTTCAAATAGTTCCGTACGCATACTCCCAGATATTTTACGGAAGTAACTGCTACCAGTGTTTGTTCTGCTATCATGATGTTGTTGTGGTCTTCAGTCCGAAGACTGGTCTGATGCAACTCTCCATGCTACTCTATCCTGTGTAAGCGTCTTCATCTCCCAGTATCTACTGCAACCTTGATCCTTCTGAATCTGTTTAGCGTATTCATCTCTTGGTCTCCCTCTTCGATTTTTACCCTCCGCGCTGCCCTCCAATACTAAATTCGTGATCCCTTGATGTCTCAGAATATGTCCTACCAACCGATCTGTTGTGCCACAAATTTCTCTTCTCCCCAATTCTATTCAATACCTCCTCATTAGTTATGTGGTCTACCCATCTAATCTTCAGCATTCTTCTGTAGCACCACATTTCGAAAGCTTCTATTCTCTTTTTGTCTGACAAATTTCTCTTCTCCCCAATTCTATTCAATACCTCCTCATTAGTTATGTGATCTACCCATCTAATCTTCAGCATTCTTCTGTAGTACCACATTTCGAAAGCTTCTATTCTCTTTTTGTCTGAACTATTTATTGTCCACGTTTCACTTCCATACATGGCTACACTCCATACAAATACTTTCAGAAAACCTGACACTTAAATCTATACTCGATGTTAACAAATTTCTCTTCTTCAGAAACGCTTTCCTTGCCATTGCCAGTCTACATTTTATATCCTCTCTACTTCGAGCATCATCAGTTATTTTGCTCCCCAAATAGCAAAACTCATTTACTACTTTAAGCGTCTCATTTCCTAATCTAATTCCCGCAGCATCACCCGATTTAATTCGACTGCTATCATATAATCATACAATAAAGGATCCTCCTTTCTATATATTCGCAATACATTACATTTGTCTATGTTAAGGGTGAGTTACCACTCCCTGCACCAAGTGCCTATCCGCTGCAGATCTTCCTGCATTACGCTGCAGTTTTCTAATGCTGAAACTTCTCTGTATACTACAGCATCACCCGCGAAAAGCCGCATAGAACTTCCGACACTATCTACTAGGTCATTTATATATATTGTGAAAAGCAATGGTTCCATAACACTTCCCTGTGGCACGCCAGAGATTACTTTAACGTCTGTAGACGTCACTCCATTGAGAACAACATGCTGTATTCTGTTTGCTAAAAACTTTTCAGTCCAGCCACACAGCTGGTCTGATATTCCGTAGGCTCTTACTTTGTTTATCAGGCGATAGTGCGGAACTGTGCCGAACGCCTTCCGGAAGTCAAGGTAAATTGCAACTACCTGGGAGCCTATATCTAATATTTTCTGGGTCTCATGAACAAATAAAGCGAGTTGGGTCTCACACGATCGCTGTTTCCGGAATCCATGTTGATTCCTACAGAGTAGATTCTGGGTTTCCAGCAATTACATGATACACGAGCAAAAAACATGATCTAAAATTCTACAACAGATCGATGTCAGAGATATGGGCCTAAAGTTTTGCGCATCTGCTCGACGACCCTTCTTGAAAACTGGAACTACCTGTGCTCTTTTCCAATCATTTGGAACCTTCTGTTCCTCTAGAGACTTGCGGTACACGGCTGTTAGAAGGGGGGTAAGTTCTTTCGCGTACTCTGTGTAGAATCGAATTGGCATCCCGTCAGGTCCAGTGGACTTTCCTCTGTTGAGTGATTTCAGTTGCTTTTCTATTCGTTGGACACTTATTTCGATGTCAGCCATTTTTTCGTTCGAGCGAGGATTTAGAGAAGGAACTGCAGTGCGGTCTTCCTCTGTGAAACAGCTTTGGAAAAAGGTCTTTAGTGTTTCAGCTTTACGCATGTCATCCTCTGTTTCAATGCCATTATCATCCCAGAGCTGTTTCCATCCACTAACTGATTTAACGTAAGACCAGAACTTCCTAGGATTTTCTGTCAAGTCGGTACATAGAATTTTACTTTCGAATTCACTGAACGCTTCACGCATAGCCCTCCTTACGCTAATTTTGACATCGTTTAGCTTCTGTTTGTCTGAGAGGTTTTGACTGCGTTTAAATTTGCAGTGAAGCTCTCTTTGCTTTCGCAGTAGTTTCCTAACTTTATTGTTGAACCATGGTGGGTTTTTCCCGTCCCTCACAGTTTTACTCGCACGTACCTGTCTAAAACGCATTTTAAGATTGCCTTTAACTTTTTCCATAAACACTCAACATTGTAAGTGTCGGAACAGAAATTTTCGTTTTGATCTGTTATGTAGTCTGAAATCTGCCTCCTATTACTCTTGATAAACAAATAAACCTTCCTCCTTTTTTGTATATTCCTATTTACTTCCATATTCAGGGATGCTGCAACGTAGTACGTCGGTAAAGGGAGCCAATTATTAACGTAGCTCGGTTGTTGAGTATAATCTCCACCCATAATAATTCACAGGAACTATCCATTTCTGTTTCACTACAGGATAAACTACTACTAACAGCGATAAACACGCCACCACTGGTTGCATGCAATCTATCCTTTCTAAGCACCGTCTGTGCCTTTGTAAAAATTTCGGCAGAATTTTTCTCTGGCTTCAGCCAGCTTTCCGTACCTATAACGATTTCAGCTTCGGCGCTTTCTATCAGCGCTTGAAGTTCCAGTACTTTATCAATGCAGCTTCGACAGGTTTACAATTACAATACCGATTGCTGCTTGGTCCCCGCATGTTCTGACTTTGCCCCGCACCCTTTGAGGTTGTTGCCCTTTCTGTACTTGCCCGAGGCCATCTAACCTAAAAAAAAACCGCCCAGTCCACGCCACACAACCCCTGCTACCCTTGTAGGCGACTGCTGTGTGTAGTGGACTCCTGATAGGCGACTCAACATGACTCCAGAAAGTTTTAAAAAGGCATTTGGTAGTCATGTTCAAACAATAAGCCGATAAGACAATATAATGAATTGAATTGGCTGTCAAGAAATACAAGTATTTTCACTTTGATGTCAGGTATAATTGGCAATTTATTTAAAACTTTAAAGTTACTTTAGAATTATAATACAACACGATGTTAATGTAAATATCTGACCGTGTGAATGTGCAGGTAGTGTAATCTAGTAAATAATAGGCATAACGGAAGATTTCTCTACAATCCCTATTTTCGCAAGTATAATACATTATTGACTGCATATTTTCATTATTCATGATATATAAACTTCCGAACATTTAAGAATGTTACCGACCTCACTACCAAATCAAATATGATATTCGTGGTGGAAACGTACATTTTAGAAATTTTACAATGATGAAGTTATCAGCAAGTTGCCATGAAATGTAGTTTAAACGTGACATATCCTTCATTCATCAGTGACATCGAGGGAGCCCACAATTTGTTATTTCTCTTCAATTTGTAGAAGCCTTGCAAAATCCAGTGCCCAAATAAATAAATGGCAGGCAAATATCAACCTTGAAACACAAAGACTAACAAAACTACTGGATAAAATTTGAAACACACAGAGTTAACAAAACCATTACATTTCTTGCATGAAGTGAACAGACAGTTTTATCTCAACCTTAAGCTAGATGATGTGCTTAATGAGAATGATAACAAGGAGGACCTTGTACTGTTCTGACATGTCATAGTTCTGTGTGTGGTGTATTTAGTATGTGTTTTTTATGTTCTCATTTTAGTTTCACATTAAGTACAAATTACA
This sequence comes from Schistocerca nitens, assembly GCF_023898315.1. Lineage (NCBI taxonomy): Eukaryota > Metazoa > Arthropoda > Insecta > Orthoptera > Acrididae > Schistocerca > Schistocerca nitens. The sequence continues at coordinate 599,954,967 of NC_064619.1, read as the reverse complement.
AAAGTCAAAGAAGACACTATTACGACCAGCTCATGTGTTTCAGAGTACATAGTTACATTTTTCACGATGGAGGTCAAAGAGAAGCTGTCCGAAATAATTAGAAGTGAAATGTATGTGCCGATGAATGCGTGAAGACATATAATTGTTCCACATCCCTATATGCAGTAGTTTATGGCTATGTTTCCAATACTCGAAACGTAGGAGGACTTTTTTCGCTGCAGTTGTATAATGCGACTAAGGAATCTGAAGACAGCAAATATGTGCCAAAACAGGTGATCGACAATAATTCAAAGTTAGGGTGGATGACTGTCGTTAAAAGCATTATCAACAGATTGTACTTTTGGTACAATTGGAATATGATATGGACTGGATATTAACACGTTCTGCGGACGGAAGTGATGCTCGCTCAACGTGATGGATAATAATACACTCCAATTACGCCAAGCTCTAACATATACCTTCCTTATAGTTTTACTTCAAATAGTCAACACATTTTGTTGCTTGTTGATTGTCATTATTTCTTTTTAATTACTTTTCTATGCTGGCAGAGCAGTAAACGACGTGACTCATTACTGCAAACAGTGTGACAGTATTGTATCACACCAAGCACACAGTTCGCACTTCCAACTGGAAAAAAAAAGAATGCGACCCGCTATTATCCATTCATTTAACTGGAACTCACGCAGTAGAGATAAAAATGAGAATGGGAGACGCCAAAAATAGAAAAGTGAGACGTACATGCGCTCTCCTCCCCACCTCTCTCTCTCTCTCTCTCTCTCTCTCTCTCTCTCACACACACACACACACACACACACACACACGTCGCCCTAATTGATCAGTAAGCTGTGGGGCCGGGAGCACTACGCCGGCGAATTTAAAACGCGCTTATCGGAAAAACACTCATCGCTCTAATTCGTCGCTCACCGCAGCCAGATGGCAGGACAGTCGAGGGGGCGACAATTTTCCACGGATATATGCGAATATACCCCGCTCCATCGTGCTCTGCCCCTCTACTTGCACACGCTTACCCTTTTTTTCGCATCGCACGCTAGCCCCGACTCATTTTTTTCGCTTCCTCTTTTGAGCAGCAGCTTCAACATAATCAGTGAATCACGGCCTTTGCCGGTCGCTCATCGACGATTAGCGCCGACGAGCCTGCCGCTATCCTGCGAGTTCCTCCCCCCCCTACCCCCCCCCCCCCCCCACCACGCCAACTCCATCCCTCTTCCCGCTGTTAAACTGTAATTTATTTTCAATCGCCGCAGGCCGTTCTGGCCGAAGTCACGAATTGCGATATAAACTGCCGGTTGTGTGGCGGAGCGGAAAAGGGGGGGAGGAAAAAAAACTTATGAGGCCAGAATTGCAGCCCTGTCCTCTCGGCGAGACTGTTTCCGACAGCAGCGGACGTGTGTATGTGTTTGCAGCTTCCTTGCAGCTGGCGCTGCGCCATTGTTCCGCGATACTGCCAAAGAAAAAAAATCACGTCTGTACTGCTACGGGAAGCTCTGCTTCAATACATTTGCATATTTCTCTCATTGTTTACATTAGTAAACTTGTTAATTAATTTTTAACAGTGACATTGAGCTATAGAGAGGTTGTGATACTTCAGTTTCTCTCAATGTATGTTATAACAAATTCATCCACGGGTATGATGCTGGTTGTGGATGACCAAACAGCATAATATTTAGGTAATCAAAGATGTCACTATCATCAGGTGCGGTGATGAACCAACAGTCTTGTGACTCTGGGGTCGCTTTTATTCTGAAAGTTAATGTCGCAAAATTTTCACCTGGGCATCACAAATTATTTCAAGTGTAGCATAACTAGCAAGGTAAAATTAAATTTTTCTTGATACTTTTGTTCTTGCTGTCATACTGTGACATACCTGTGCTAATGTAAAGTAGAAGCGTTTATGATCTTGTAAATAAGTGATACCAAAGATGAATTACGTTTATCAAACGTATTTGAATAGTTGTATCTATGTGTAACAAGAAACCATTATAGTTCTTTATATTTTTATTTTTTTAAACTGCAGAAATCTTCTGATGGAAGAGGATCCTTGCGTTTCACTTACTTTTGTCTTCGCCTCTGGCTATGAACGTATTCAGTACATAGCCAATCTTGTAATGTCTTATATTCTGGATACTAGCTAATTATACCCCTAAAAAGGAGTTTGTAGTAGTTGTAGTCCCCTATAGATTTCTCACATGTACTTTCATGGCACGTATTTTCTGTTACGGAGATGTTTCAAGAAGAGTACCGTACATTGTTCGAAAGCCAACAGACTCATCACACATCGTCTCCTGCTGTTTAAGGATTTTCGTTTCAAATAGAACCTGCATTCTTTTTAAGAAGTTCGAATCAGTTTTACTACCACTGTTTAAGGTGGAAACTAAGTTCATGCTTTTACAATAAATCTGCTTATCGAACAACGGTACGTTTATCATCACCCACGGGCTGATACTCTCATCAGTCAATAAGCATTAATCACTTCACGGTCTTTTTAGGAAGTTAAATTAGTGCTGAACGTGGTAATTAAGATTTTCGAGTGTTTGGATTTAAATTCAATACGTCATACACGCAGAAGGGCCGCAACACGACATCGTATGGACTCGAGTAATGTCTGGAGTAGTGCTGGAGGAAACTGACACCGTGATTCCTGCAGAGCTATCCATCAATTCGTAAGCGTTCGACATGTGGGGAGGGGGCGGGGAGGGGAGAGGGGAGGGAAGTGATCTCTTCTGAACAACACATTGCAAGGCATCTCAGATATGCTCAATTATGTTCATGTCTGAGGAGTTAGGTGGCCAGCGAAGTGTTTAAATTAAGATGAGTGTTCCTAGAACCACTCTGCAACAGTTCTGGATGTGTTGGGAGTCGCCGGCCGCGGTGGTCTCGCGGTTCTAGGCGCGCAGTCCGGAACCCTGCGACTGCTACGGTCGCAGGTTCGAATCCTGCCTCGGGCATGGATGTGTGTGATGTCCTTAGGTTAGTTAGGTTTAAGTAGTTCTAAGTTCTAGGGGACTAATGACCACAGCAGTTGAGTCCCATAGTGCTCAGAGCCATTTGAACCGTCGGAATGCACAACGGACATGAATTGATGGAGGTGATCAGACAGGATTCTTATGTACAGTCCTGCTCAAAAGTATCCGAACGACCTGAATTGCATTTCGCCTGATTCGCATGCAACGCACATAACGCAACTGTCTAGAAGGTCCTCTAATCGCTCCTTGGTACAGTCGTTTGACTATTGAAAATGGCTCCAACAAGTCACCACTAGAAAACTCGGCTCTGTATCGCAATAACTCAAGATGTAAAGTAATACCACAATACTACACATATCAGGAAACACCTAATCACAGATAAGACTCTACTTAAGGCTTGTAAGCTCACATTTATTGCAATAAATGACATACCTGAAATGTTAGCACTCTCATTATTACGTCAGATAGGTAATGCACGTAGTAAGTTCGTCGTATTCATGATTTCCTCTTCAAAGTAACATATCGTACTTGTTATTTAACACAAAATGGCATTAAAATTTAAGTTATTCACGAGCAGCTAGTTGAGAATATGTATGAACTTCAAATGACACGACGAACCTTCTCGTTCTGCATTTGGATTCAAACCCAGATCATGCAGACTAAGATTTCGTGACTGACGGAAACTAACAGTCATTCCTGACTAGGCATACAGAGAGTGATATACCTCGATTTTAGACAGTATCAGTTAGCAAATATCAACTTTAAATTACATAACGTAAACATTTTTAACGGACGCGAATTCCTACCCTGCATCTATTGTCCCTGTTAACGAACTTCGAGAGATGTTAAATATTGCTTCTTCACAAGAAACTTACTTGAAATACCGTGATTTAAGCTTTGTGTTGGACAGGGATTCGTACCCAGAACCTAATCGGATTGTTTTCGAAGCACAATCAACTGTGACATATCGGAGTTTCTCGGCAGTAGCTAGAAGTTTTAACTGAAATGACGAGGCGAAACATTAATTTTTTCCTTCCCAGGACTCCAACCTGGAACCTATCACTGTTATTTACTAGAGAAAACGAACGTTAAATATGGGCTTGTTACATCAGCAGCGACATGTGAGCATGTTTGAACTAGAATTAATATGACGAAGAGTTCAATGCTGGTTGGGAATCAAACCCCACACATACCGTTGTTGACTACACACAAAGAGACGTCAGCTACAGAATTTTTCTCCATGAGCAGCTCGGAATAACATCCTTGAACTTAGAGTGATCTCTCAAATAGTTCTGTGTCTCACTGGGAGTTGAAAACGTCAGATATCGATTGTTTTGACAACGAATGAAAATGCATTAAAAATCAAAATTATTATCCATCAGCAGATAGGTGTTCTCATGATAGAGCTTGATCATACATAATGAAAACGTTAGTGCCGGGCCAGCATTGGAACCCATTCACGCGGAATATGTGGAGATGTTGAGGAGTCTGCAGTTTTGAACAAACAACAAATTGTAGTAGAGCTCTATTGTCACGAAGGGATCAAATTCCGCGTTAAGGGCGGTCTGAGTTGCATTCCAAGTTCAGAACCAATTTTATCGACATACAGAAGCACAAATAAAAGATGGAATTAGGGTCCTGTGACCCTACATAGCGATTGTTTCGTCACTATAAGTAAGTAACTAGTATAAGAAAGGTTACTGGTGGCAGAGTTCCCACATTTCGCCACTCCTGACTTTATTGTGGTGCAACCTAACGACTACTTGGTAGAGAAGGAATATCATGTTTAATGTGAATTTCAGACCACAATGCCATTATACGTTCTTCACTTGGGGTAATCAGAAGAGATAAGAATCTGTCTCTCCCTATGAAAAATCATGGGAAGAAGTTGGACTCGAACGCAGACTACCATCATAAGACCCTATCAGCAATCCAACAGACCACCAAATCATCTTCTCTATCACTCTTTTTCTTTCATAACACCGTTGCGGCACACTCGATGAGAATTCTGACACACAGGCTCCCTGTAGTGGTTTGCAGCATGTTCAGTACATTCATTTACTTGGTTCACCGAATCGCCATGAACTAGCTGCCTCGGCTACCCAGTGCATACATTCCGCTCTATTTTATAATCACCGAAATAAAATCATGTAACTGCCATCTACACAGAACTGCCAACAGTGTAGGATGCAGAAATGTAAAGAGGAAGTGTTCCTTTCCATTTTAGTTACCCTATTGCGCTATCTGTTTGTTGAAAACGTCGTGCAGTGCAAAAAAAAAAAAAAAAAAAAAAGAAGCTGTAACTGTCTCTCAGAAGTCTAGATCCGGTCATATGCATTATCTCATAGCACTGTGGAATGCGGAAGTTCTGCAGGAAGTATTCATGACTTCTGGAGGTACTATAGGTAGATGACAGCTAGCAGCGTCACAGTAACTGTCACGCATCGTAGATAAGATATCGCGCGTTCCATTTCATTTGTTGCTGCATTTCTTACAACGCAATTCTGCTGTCAGCTGAGGTTACCAATTTAATGGAACTTTGAACATAATTACCTTCACTTCTCAACACTAAATAGCCGCATGTGGAAAAAGGACTAACTTCTGCGACATTTTGTTCTTTTCAGGTTTAATAGACGGCCAGGCAGCAGATGCATCTCGAAGCTTTTGTACTATGTATGGGGAGAGCGCATCGTGTCAACATAGTCATAAAAGTATTTTCTACATTAGCTGTCGTCTGGTAGTGGCATTTTATTCTTCTTGAAACATTGTTTGACAGCTTTCACTCAGAACAAGTTTTCTACATGCATGTAATCAATAAACTGCATGTGCAATGTCAGACTGTTATAGATAACATCAGAGAATTCGCATATATCGTTGATGATTAATTTGTCTCTCATGTTTAGTATTACTTTAACGACACTAAAAGAAACCTTACCAAAATTGTGCACTGTATTAAAAGAAACGAAATAGAACTACCCACGATAACCTTATGACGAAAGTCTGTTTTGATAAAACTGAGTATCTGTACACAAGCGTGCCTCTATCGGCACGAATTAGTAAAATACTACTCACTTAGATTTCGACTGGGTCTGTGTTTAATTGGTATGCTGTGTCATAGTCAACAGGTATGCAAATGTAGCATTTCATAAATAAAGTTATGTATTCCTAGAGACCAAAAATTTGCTTGTCAGCAGTGGAACGAAACGTTACCTGTTGCGCAGCATTGTAAGTTTTTCACCATTGCACTATGAGCTGAAAGTATTTTCTTGCGATTTCCTTATCGATGTTTGATCTGCCTACTTGTAGTTCTTTCACAGAAGAGATAAAAGCGTTAACTTCAGCGAGACTGGAACCGCGAACCATAACAGAGGCTTTTTCAGAGGTCAGCACGTCACCACAAAGCTAGCGAAGAGGTATGTGTTGCACATTTCTCTTACGAGGCCAATAGAGCCTAGAACTCGTAAACCGCTATTTAAAGGACGAGTTTAGTTGCGATTTACACAAGCAACGACTTTCCTGGGCTGAAAACCGTAAATTTACAATCTTTTGTTACAAATGAAGCGATAATAAGTCAGATTATTCAAAGGAAATGACAGGAAAAATCAAGTGAACTTTGAGGTTTAATTCCGTGCACACCAGGAAGTAACTCGTCGATCACAGAGTTGCCAAATATACCTTGCCTTGTTGCCAAATCTCAGTTATACTACTAGCAGGAAGAAGACGAACCGATGTGATCCTACAGCAGGCTGGGAAGTGATCACAGCTGGCCTTTCAAAGACGTGGCTGCGACGGCCTGGAATACGTAATGCGTCTGATTCGCATTTCTGTAACCAGGTTTAGGGACTGGAGCGTACTTACTAATAATACTCAGAACTGACTGCAAACTAAAGATCATAAATCAGTAACTCTCATAGTTGCTTTTATATTTCTTTCATAACTGTACTCAAACCAAAGAAACTCATTCACGGACGTTTTTGTGCCTCGCCGATAGTCGAGCACACCAAACAAATAAAATAAGAAAAAGAATGTGTGTGTGTGTGAGTGTGTGTGTGTGTGTGAGAGAGAGAGAGAGAGAGAGAGAGAGAGAGAGAGAGAGAGAGAGAGCGAGAGAAATAAAGAAGAATGAGAGAGAGGGTAAAACATTGTTGTAAAGAAATTGAATACTGGTATGTAAAGAAATCTTTCATTAAAATAACACGTTCCACATCATTACGAAGTGTCGTATTCATGATCTATGGAAGAGAGAGAGAGAGAGGGAGAGAGAGAGAGAGAGAGAGAGAGGAGAGAAATAAAGATAAAGAAGAATGAGAGAGAGGGTAAAACATTGTTGTAAAGAAATTGAATACCGGTATGTAAAGAAATCTTTCATTAAAATAACACGTTCCACATCATTACGAAGTGTCGTATTCATGATCTATGGAACAAGTATTAATCCGATCTAATCTAATCAATCATATTGCTGACTAGCCGTGAAGAGTCATGAATTATCGAAATTTTCGCCAATATCAGTAACCAAATCTAAACTTGAAAGTAAAAGACGACAGTTTTTGTAATAAACTGGGACTCCTATCAAGACCCTTTCATCCCTGATGTCTGATAAACCTCCATTCAGAAGTAACGAAGTGTTTATGCATTTAAAGATGAAGTGCATGATGTGAAGTTCTGTGACGGAGGTACGAACCCAACACGTAATCGGATTGTTAACTAAGTAAACTCAAATGTTACGTATTGTTTTCTCTTACCAGCTGCTAGGTGTTTGAATCTAAAATAAGGATACAAATTTTTGTGCCTGAGCGACAATCGAACCGCACTCCTATCGTTCTTTTCTATCGTCCACGAATATAGCTTAAGTATCAGTTGCTTACTCACCAACAGTAACATGTGTGCGTGTTTGACCAGAACTTGTTGGCAACACATGAACAGACATTAAAAATACACGTTAATTTTCACTAGCAGGTCGGTGTGCACGTGATAGGGCTTGAAATGAAATTATGAATATTTTTGTATTGGATCAGGAATCGGACCTACATATTTTCCTTTGGAGGTGACCTAGAGAAGATTGCAGTCTTGGAAAAAGGAACGAAATGATTGAACTATCCTTTTACGAGAGATTCAGATCCTCGAAAGAGGAGATACGAATTCGAATCATAGTCCAGCACCAAATTTTTCAACGTGTCTAGTTCAATCAAGTACAAGTAAAATAACAGCCCTGTTCCTTTAAATGGCTATCAGTTCATCAAATAAAATAAAATTTTGTAATGTAAGTAAGTTTACTGGCGACAGTATTTCTGTTTACAGTGACCTCTGCCTACGTCATTTCCCAAAGCAAACCGGCTCTGTCCAGTTGGGAATGAAGGAACGTGATTTTTAATGCGGATTCTGGATTATAACGTCTTTCTCTTGAAGTTACCAGAGGTAAAGTAAATCTGTTTGTGCCTCTTAAAAGTAAATGCTTGTACCCACGTCTTGCACTTGTGATAGTTCGTTTCACCGGACCACATTTCCCAGCCCCAGGAGTGTGCTGTAACGGATGATGTGCTTAGCCTACAAAATTAGGCACGGTGGAAAAAATGCGAGTCTATTAAATGGTTAAGTAGAAGGAAGCTTCCGACGCGGAGATTATGCTATTCTCACATCAGCACTATGTAAAGACTCTTCTAGGCATCTTAGCCTCCATGTGGAAGCCATTTTGAAATTTTTCACTAATTCAGGAAATATCTTAGTTCGAGAAAATCCACTGTGAAGTGTGAAGTTACCGTACTTATTATTATCATTTTCTTCATACTGCTGCTGGAACACATGTGCTTAAAGATCATTTAATGCCTTTTGGTCACTATGGAAATAGTTGCCCAAGAACAGGTTCTTTCCCTGTCTCCGGAATCCTTTGCCTGTTAATATCAAACATCAGCAATTACTCGTAGATTATATTAAAACTAAAGTAATTGATGAAGACGTTACTTGATAACAAAAACGCACTGCCTTTCTTCATTTACCTGCGGCTAGAAATGACTGTCGAATACTGCCAAACCAAAAGCCACGGGATCTTACTGCCTTCCGAAATACGTCGCTGTCAGTTCTTCCATATGATTTGGTCGACGTGACCTGTTTCAAGTTATGACGGAGAATGTTATAGACAATCAATTGTATTGCTTTGCAATAAACAGAAAGACTTTCATTCTAAGCTATCCAAGTTCAAAATTTTCGGAATATTAGTTCAAATTTAATATTCGCTTCTATAATGTAGGAAAGTATTTCACAGTTGCAAAACCCGCATCCGACTCATTGTCCTTACACTTAGTCGCTGATCATAAATTCTAGCTCATAGTGACACCAGTTTAAGTAACCTAATGTAGCGAAGACTGTTTCCCAGTGCTCTTTCTCACCGGAAGATATGCAATTCACTCATTGGGCTCCATTAGTACACTGTAACAGTAATTTCTGTGTGTATGCAATGCATTCGGATTGTAGAATTCAGTGGTGCTCTCTCTTCCACTTCTGTATACAATATGACTGACCTAAACGGGCCCTTTATCATTACAGGCCCTGGGCGGTGCAACATCATACTGGCAACAGTAATGTGCTTATACTGACCACCTCACTGTTCGTTTTACCTGATTTTGTAATCATTTAAATAAAACAACATGACCTTCCAGTGGGAGACATTGCGTCCCCCTTTTCCTCGTGTGAAATTTGTCAGTAAGCATTTTGCCTTCCAACCAGCGAAATGCGGCAGAGTACGGCCGGTAAACGATTCACAAACCACGATCTAGTGCCGTTAAGACGATTTCTTTAAACAGTGGCGTAGCTGAAGGAATTTAGTTTCTTCTTAAATCGTCTTATGCAACAACGTTCACAGATTAGGAAAAGCTCTTTATCCAGGTACGAAGGTTGTAAAACAAACTTCCCACAGTTTGTGTCAGGTTGATCTTTTCGTCTGATAGCACTGCGTAAGTATTTTGTCTAAGAGGTATCACAATTAGTGTTCCTGTAGCTGTGGGAATCATTGGTTGAAAACTAGTTTAACACCAGTGGGTACAGCAGTGCTAAATATTGAAAATGATTATCAACCTAAGTCTGAATTCATCCATAAACTGAGGCGTGTTTATAATATTGAAGCTAGACTGTGTATCGTTGTCTTCCTTGAGTGGGCATCGGAAGGCGTTTACATACATGTATACGAGGGTAATCCCAAAAGTAAGGACTCGTAAGGGTCACGCATGTGCCAACGCAGGCACAAACGAGAGATCCTTAATTTTAATGCTAAGCAAAACCCACAATAGTACCTTCATAGTGGCAAAGTGATAAAGAGCAAGGCAACGGATACGAAGGTCTCAGGTTCAATCCGTCGTTAGGCCCATAGTTTTTATGTGCCACTTTACACTCATTTCCCGACAGGCAGTGTTTGTTGAAGTGACAATTCCGAGTTGCACTGTCGTCCGAAAGCCACGTTAAGCTGTTGGTTCCCCTATTAACTGGCTAGGTAAGTCAACTCAAAGGTCGGAGGGAAGCAACGGCATACCACCTCGAACAAGACCGTGCCTACTAAATTGGTTCAAATGGCTCTGAGCACTATCGGACTTAACATCTACGGTCATCAGTCCCCTTGAACTTAGAACTACTTAAACCTAACTAACCTAAGGACATCACACAACACCCAGCCATCACGATGCAGAGAAAATCCCTGACCCCGCCGGGAATCGAACTCGGGAACCCGGGCGTGGGAAGCGAGAACGCTACCACATGACCACGAGCTGCGGGCCTGCCTACTAAAGCACTGTGGTGTTCAAACCACTCTTCCGACTGATGACTGCTTTATTTTCTATGGATTCTAAAGTTAATGATCTTCGGGTTATTAACATTTTTGTGCTTTCATGCTGTAGCTTTGATACCAGTAAACGTAAGTAACCGGCCGAGCACTGTCACCTTTCGAGTTGTCAAGTTGGTAGACGACGATGCTGTCGACCCCAGTTACAGTCTTGGTCATCGGTATGTTTCAGTCGAATACCTCCATGTGACTTTCTGCGTATTTCAAGATACACTTTTATACACTTAGTACGCATCCAAATTTGTATCTGATAGAGCCGTATTTATCAACATGAATCAGATATGTTTTCCGTGCAATATATCGGACAACACGTCAGTGCAGCTAGATTTCGTTCGTGTGATGCGCATGGTGCAAGAAATATTTGTGTTTTGCTTGCTTTTGTGATAGGTTTCACCCAACTGAATGCGAGAAATCACGAATAGACTGTCAATAACTGGAATTATGCAATAATACACTTAAAAGTTGTATTTTTGCACTACGTATCCCAGTGCAAATAACAGTAAACAGGTTATATGCCTACTTGCTTATTATTCGCGCTTCTCGATGATTTCGTCAAAAAATAAAAACAAAAATAAAAAAAGAGACAGAGAGAGAAAACGGAAATGTATTTGAAATATCAGCTCGGTGACGCCATGTTCGTCTCGTGATGTAAAGCAAGGATAGTTGATAGGTAATATCTCGTTGTACTAGCGATATGTATGGCTGCAGGGTTCTTTCTTTTCTCTCTGCAAACAACCAGAACAGAATTCAGTAACCAAGTGGTAAGAACACCTATGCAGTGGGCCAATTAAATACTCAGATTTTCTTGGTTTTGTTAATCGTCTGTAATGCAGTAAACATCCTTGATTACTGATTCGTTATTACTACCATTTTTATTGTTATTCGTCAGTTCACAACAGCTTCCCTATCACTCATTGCTGCCGATGCATGCAACGAATGGATCAGGATGAATGGAATATGGGATGTTTCGTCACAGATAATATACACATTTATCTCGGCGTCTTGTGTTCAGGGTAATATGAAAATGTCAGTAAGAGAAGACAACGGGATGCCGGTGATGCAGGCAATGACACCCAACTATTTCTGTCGACTTAACACCATGAGGACGGACAAACTGGCGTCTCTCTGTATTTTGATTATAGTTCGTTAGCCTTCTTGGGACCTCGTTTTAATACCTCGTGGGAGCAGGCATATTATTTTGCTTTTTGAACACCGAACAATAACACACAAAGATAGTAATGGAAGGATACAAAGAAACAGATTCATGGGTGTGGATCCAGTTCATCACTAGAAGACTAAAAAAGGGGGAAACATTACGAAAGCAATGAATATCCTGGTTAGTATACGTTATTTGTATAGATCTGAAGATGAAAAAGTGCATTTCTGCACAGTGCCCGAATCTGCACTTTAGTTTCTGTCTTAATGGGCATAATTTTTAGTTTATTCTCTTCTGAATTTTCAAATGAATTGATTATTACGTGGTACAAAATAATTATTTAACTGTGTTTCTTACAGCTTCCGTTTGCACCAACATTTTTCTACATTCTCGTGCAATTCATGAAATTCTACTTGTATGATCACAAGACTGCACATATTAGCAATCGATTTCGAGGTGCAAAGTGTTTGTTATCTTACTTTTCGTGAAAGATGGGCAAAGTTGATTTCCAAAAGACTTTTTATTGTACTGAAATAATCTTTTGTCACAAAGTAACATGGTAAGTGTTATATTCGTATATATTTTGTGGAAAACAGTAATCCTGATGGAATATTGCACACCTGAATGTTTGACGCAACTGGTAGGAGAGAACGCTGCATATTAACCAAACCCCACACCTCCTCTCTGTATCCTCCTATATTATGAGCACGGGATTCTCCTCCGATAACGCTACAGAGCTGTTCCTAGCACAACTGAGAACTGGCAACAGCGTCACAATCATTTGACAACACTGTGACAGTGCAATCACTTCCACGTATGGTACTGAATTGACTCACCTATTCATTTGAATGACTCGTGCTATGTAATACTCATTTAATCTAAGGCACTGAGTCAGAAAATTCAGTTGTTTGGTTAAAGAAATCCTGTTCACATAAGTGACAACTTTTATTATCTTTCACGATGCGTTATGAGGCTGAGCGACCAACACCATGATTAGTGTGGCGTGTTGTTAGCAGTGTGTCCGTAGCCCCTTGGTACCACCTATGTCTCATGTCGCAACGGCTCAATAAGTCGTCAGTTCTAACTGTGGGAGGGGCCAGCGTGAGCAAGCTTTATTTTCTGATTTATTTTATGGGACTCCGAATTTCCAGAAAAATTCTGTAACGAAATCAGGAGAAAATCTTTACACATCAAATTCACTTGGTAGCTCGACACAGTAAATTGTATTACGGTATATTGATAATTTTTACTTATGTACCGTCTGACAGCAACTGAATAAAACACAGTTTTAGTGTCATACGCGTTTCGCCTTTATTTTCTGCAAGCCATCATTGTATTGTATACGTGTGTGTAAACGCATTCCGATGCCCACTCAAGGAAGACAACGATACACAGCCTAGCTACAATATCATAAATTACCCTCTCTCTCATTCTTCTTTATCTTTATTTCTCTCTCTCTCTCTTCTCTCTCTCTCTCTCTCTCTCTCTCTCTCTCTCTCTCTCTCACACACACACACACACACACACATTCTTTTTCTTTTTTTATTTGTTTGGTGTGCTCGTCCATCAGCGAGGCACGAAAACGTCCGTGAATGAGTTTCTTAGGTTTGAGTACAGTTACGAAAGAAATATAAAAGCAACTATGAGAGTTACTGATTTATGATCTTTAGTTTGCAGTCAGTTCTGAGTATTATTAGTAAGTACGCTCCAGTCCCTAAACCTGGTTACAGAAATGCGAATCAGACGCATTACGTATTCCAGGCCGTCGCAGCCGCGTCTTTGAAAGGCCAGCTGTGGTCACTTCCCAGCCCGCCGTAGGATCACATCGGTTCGTCTTCTTCCTGCTAGTAGTATAACTGCGATTTGGCAACAAGGCAAGGTATATTTGGCAACTCTGTGATCGACGAGTTACTTCCTGGTGTGCACGCAATTAAGCCTCAAAGTTCACTTGATTTTTCCTGTCATTTCCTTTGAATAATCTGACTTATTATCGCTTCAGTTGTAACAAAAGATTGTAAATTTACGGTTTTCAGCCCAGGAAAGTCGTTGCTTGTGTAAATCGCAACTAACATCGTCCTTTAAATAGCGGTTTACGAGTTCTAGGCTCTATTGGCCTCGTAAGAGAAATGTGCAACACATACCTCTTCGCTAGCTTTGTGGTGACGTGCTGACCTTTGAAAATGCCTCTGTTATGGTTCGCGGTTCCAGTCTCGCTGAAGTTAACGCTTTTATCTCTTCTGTGAAGGAACTACAAGCAGTCAGATCAAACATCGATAAGGAAATCGCAAGAAAATACTTTCAGCTCATAGTGCAATGGTGAAAAACGTACAATGCTGAGCAACAGGTAACGCCTCGTTCCGCTGCTGACAAGCAAATTTTTGGTCTCTACGAATACATAACTTTATTTATGAAATGCTACATTTGCATACCTGTTGACTATGACACAGCATACCAATTAAACATAGACCCAATCGAAATCTAAGTGAGTAGTATTTTACTAATTCGTGCGCATAGAGGCACGCTTGTGTCAGATACTCAGTTTTATCAAAACAGACTTTCGTCGTAAGGTTATCGTGGGTAGTTTTATTTCGTTTCTTTTAATACAGTGCACAATTTTGGTAAGGTTTCTTTTAGTGTCGTTAAAGTAATACTAAAATTGAGATACAAATTAATCATAAACGATATATGCGAATTCTCTGATGTTATCTATAACAGTCTGACATTGCACATGCAGTTTATTGATTACATGCATGTAGAAAACTTGTGCTGAGTGAAAGCTGTCAAATAATGTTTCAAGAAGAATAAAATGCCACTACCAGACGACAGCTAATGTAGAAAATACTTTTCTGACTATGTTGGCACGATGCGCTCTCCCCATACATAATACAAAACCTTCGAGATGCATCTGCTGCCTGGCCGTCTATTAAACCTGAAAAGAACAAAATGTGGCAGAAGTTAGCCCTTTTTCTACATGCGGCTATTTTGTGTTGAGAGGTGAAGGTAATTATGTTCAAAGTTCCATTAAATTGGTAACCTCAGCAGACAGCAGAATTGCGTTGTAAAAAATGCAGCAACAAATGAAATGGAACGCGCGATATCTCATCTACGATGCGTGACAGTTACTGTGACGCTACTAGCTGTCATCTACCTATAGTACCTCCAGAAGTCAAGAATAGTTCCTGCAGAACTTCCGCATTCCACAGTGCTATGAGATAATGCATATGACCGGATCTAGACTTCTGAGAGACAGACAGTTACAGCTTTATTTTTTTTTTTTTTTTTTTTTTTTTGCACTGCACGACGTTTTCAACAAACAGATGGCGCAATATGGTAGCTAAAATGGGAAGGAACACTTCCTCTTTACATTTCTGCATCCTACACTGTTGGCAGTTCTGTGTAGGTGGCAGTTACACGATTTTAATTCGGTGATTATAAAATAGAGTGGAATGTATGCACTGGGTAGCCGAGGCAGCTAGTTCATGGCGATTCGGTGAACCAAGTAAATGAATGTACTGAACATGCTGCAAACCACTACAGGGAGTCTGTGTGTCAGAATTCTCATCGAGTGTGCCGCAACGGTGTTATGAAAGAAAAATGAGTGATAGAGAAGATGATTTGGTGGTCTGTTGGATTGCTGATAGGGTCTTATGATGGTAGTCTGCGTTCGAGTCCAACTTCTTCCCATGATTTTTAATAGGGAGAGACAGATTCTGTTCTCTTCTGGTTACCCCAAGTGAAGAAGGTATAATGGCATTGTGGTCTGAAATTCACATTAAACATGATATTCCTTCTCTACCAGGTAGTCGTTAGGTTGCACCACAATAAAGTCAGGAGTGGCGAAATGTGGGAACTCTGCCACCAGTAACCTTTCTTATACTAGTTACTGTGACTAGTGACTAGTGACGAAACAAACGCTATGTAGGGTCACAGGACCCTAATTCCATCTTTTATTTGTGCTTCTGTATGTCGATAAAATTGGTTCTGAACTTGGAATGCAACTCAGACCGCCCTTAAAGCGGAATTTGATCCCTTCGTGACAATAGAGCTCTACTACAATTTGTTGTTTGTTCAAAACTGCAGATTCCTCAACATCTCCACATATTGCGCGTGAATGGGCTCGAATGCTGGCCCGGCACTAAAGTTTTCATTATGTATTATCGAGCTCTAGCATGAGAACACCTATCTGCTGATGGATAATAATTTTGATTTTTAATGCATATTCATTCGTTGTCAATACTAACGATATCTGACGTTTTCATCTCGCAATGAGACACAGAACTATTTGAGAGGTTCAAGAATATTATTCCGAGTTGCTGGTGGAGAAAAATTCTGTAGCTGACGTCTCTTTGTGTGTAGTCAACAACAGTATGTGTGGGGTTCGATTCCCAAACAGCATTGAACTCTTCGTCATTTTAATTCTAGTTCAAACATGCTCACATGTCGCTGCTGATGTAACAAGCCCATATCTAACGTTCGTTTTCTCTAGTAAATAACAGCGATAGGTTCTAGGTTGGAGTCCTGGGAAGGAAAAAATTAATGTTTCGTCTCTTCATTTCAGTATAAACATCTAGCTACTGCCGAGAAAATCCGATATGTCACAGTTGATTGTGCTTCGAAAACAATCCGATTCGGTTCTGGGTACGAATCCCTGTCCAACAAAAAGCTGTACATCACGGTATTTCAAGTAAGTTTCTTGTGAAGAAGCAATATTTAACATCTCTCGTAGTTCGTTAACAGGGACAATAGATGCAGGG
Organism: Schistocerca nitens; assembly: GCF_023898315.1. Lineage (NCBI taxonomy): Eukaryota > Metazoa > Arthropoda > Insecta > Orthoptera > Acrididae > Schistocerca > Schistocerca nitens. The sequence continues at coordinate 599,938,248 of NC_064619.1, read as the reverse complement.
TAGGAATTCGCGTCCGTTAAAAATGTTTACGTTATGTAATTTAAAATTGATATTTGCTAACTGATACGGTCTAAAATCGAGGTATATCACTCCTTGTATGCCTAGTCAGGAATGACTGTTAGTTTCCGTCAGTCACGAAATCTTAGTCTGCATGACCTGGGTTTGAATCCAAATGCAGAACGAGACGGTTTGTCGTGTCCTTTGAAGTTCATACATATTCTCAACTAGCTGCTCGTGAATAACTTAAATTTTTAATGCCATTTTGTGTTAAATAACAAGTACGACATGTTACTTTGAAGAGGAAATCATGAATACAACGAACTTACTACGTGCATTACCTATCTGACGCAATAATGAGAGTGGTAACATTTCAGGTATCTCATTTATTGCAATAAATTTGAGCTTACAAGCCTTTGGACAGTCTTATCTGTGATAAGGTGTTCCCTGATATGTGTAGTATTGTGGTATTACTTTACATCTTGAGTTATTGCGATACAGAGCCGAGTTTTCTAGTGGTGACTTGTTGGAGCCATTTTCAATAGTCAAACGACTGTGCCAAGGAGCGATTAGAGGACCTGCTAGACAGCTGCGTTATGGGCGTTGCATGCGAATCAGGCGAAATGCAATTCAGGTCGTTCGGATACTTTTGAACACGACTCTACGTGTCACCAATCAAAGTAATATGTCAGGGGTATGTCAGGGGTCCCATATCACTCCAATAGCACACGCCCAATACCTTTACAGAGCCTTCATCAACTTGAACAGTTCTTTGCTGACATGGAGGGTCGATGTATTCATGAGGTTGTCTCCATACCCGTACACGTACTCCGCTCGATACAATCTGAAACGATACTCGTCCAACCAGTCAATATGCATCCAGTCATCAACTGTCCAATGTCGGTGTTGACGGGCCCAGGGATGACATAAAGCTTTGTGTCGTGCAGTCATCAAGGGTTTACGATTGGGCCTTTGGCTCCAAAAGCCCATATCGATGATGTTCCGTTGAATGGTTCGCAAGCTGACACTTGTTGATGGCCCAGCACTGAAATCAAGGCAACGTGCGGAAGGCTTGCATTTCTGTCACGTTGAACGATTCTCCTCAGTCGTCGTTGATCCTGTTCTTGCAGTATCTTTTTCAGGCCCCAGCGATGTAGGAAATTTGATGTTTTACCGGATTCATGATATTCACGGTACACTCATGAAATGGTCGTACTGGAAAATCCCCACTTTATTACTACCTCGGAGATGCTGTGCCCCATCTTTCCTGCACCGACTATAGCACCACGTTCAAACACACTTTATCTTGATAATCTGCCATTGTAGCAGCAATAACCGATCTAACAACTGCGTCAGACAGTTGTTGTCTTATATAGACGCTGCCGACCGCGGTGCCGCCTTCTGCCTTGTTACATATCTCTGTAGTTGAATACGTATGCCTATAGGAGTTTCTTTGGCGCTTCAGTATACTATCGCTTTATGTCACAAAAGCTTGCCAACCTTTAATTATGCACTGTATACGGTTGAGAAGATTTAACTATCTCTGTTATCTATATTTGCTCCTCACTGGCGGGCAAAGGATTCGTGACATAGGCTTGCTCTTACGTCCACCTGTGGTGGCTAACTTGACTATAGTTCTGAACGTCTTTAGGTTGGCAGTACGACTTAGTGCGCTCGCCAGCCGCTGGATGCCACCGTTCTCTTCGATTGTGGCAACATTCGGCCTTATCACATCGGGTGCGCGATGCCACGCAGGACGTACAGACCCCGCGGCAGCCACCTCGGCCGCACAGTAGTTGCCCAGCGTTATCACATCGGTTCGCTGAGTCGAGTGCGCGATGCCACGCAGGCCGTGCAGTAGTTCCCCCGCCACCGGCCCCGTCGGCCGATGTACTCACGACGACCCTGACAACGGCAGACGGACAGCGGCTTATGACGACCCAGGCAATGGGCACAGTATACGCAGGAATAGCTCGCACGGAGGATACCGGACCGCCAGGGCCCCGCTTTAGGGAGGTCAGCCCTCACCCTCTAAGGCACAGGACGCGGTCGGGAACACGGCAGGTGGAATCAAGCAGAATAGCTGCACTAGAACCACACACTTCTGCTTCCCAGACAATGTAATAGCTGTCGTCGGCACCTGATCACCGTATCACCGCCGAGGTCAGAAAGAGATGAACTTGCTAAAGGACTCGGGACCAGACGTGAAACAATTCTACGTGTCATTGATAACAGAGAGGGCATCACACATAATGCAGCAGAATCGAGTGAGTTAGAAAGTTCTTCAGACTGTGAGCCATTGAGCATGTTGGACAACGAAGATGCTCTGCCACCAAACCAGGACGAGGACCAAGAGTTTCAGCTTGTTGTTCATCAACTATGGGTAAGAAAACGCAAAAACTCACATGAAGCAGAGGACATAGCGAAACGAGACCGCCCCGTGCCCACCTCAAAAAAATACGCACCGCTGCAGTCTGACGATGATGAGATGGAGGTGTCAAGCTGCAACAAGCAACGACGCTAAATCCTCCAACACCACCAGCGAGTATACCACCTATTACCATTCGTTTCCAGGGCAATACCTACTCCAGAGCAGTGAACTGAAAAAACATCTCGAATGAACCATAAGGGCGATTTATAAGGGCGATAAAATCTAGTATCACCTCAAATTATTGGCTGACTAGACGATTGGCCTGCGGTTCTTCAAGGATTTAGAAATTCCGTTTCTTACGCACCAATCGCCAACTGGCAAATTCTTTCAAAGCCAGTCATCAAGTACCTTCCAGCTGAAATCACAGAAGAGGAAATAGCACAAGTTCTGTACAACATCGGTTTCCAACAAGCCTGGGTCCATAGATTTAAATCGAGAAATGAGAAAACCAGCAACCTAATACTACAGCCAGTCTACTGTATGACCCTGCTGGCAGGTCCAGCCAACAATATATGACATCAAACATCTTCTCGACACCAAAGTGGTAAACCGGCCGTTGTGGCCGAACGGTTCTAGGCGCTTCAGTCTGGAACCGCGCTGCTGCTACGGTCGCAGGATCGAGCCTTGCCTCAGGCATGCGTGTCTGTGGTGTCCTTAAATTAGTTAGGTTTAAGAAGTTATAAGTTTAGGGGACTGATGACCTCAGATATTAATTCCAATAGTGTTTAGAGCCATTTGAACCAAAGTGGTAACTCAAACATATCGATAAAAAGAGGGGCATCCACAGTGCAGAAGATGTCGACGTTACTCCCATACGCCAACTTTTGCCAACTGCCAAAGCTTTCCAAAAGTGGGAAACCAGAAGGCAAAATGTGTAAATTCTGAAGGCGAACATTCCGCTGCATGGAGAAAAATGTTCAAATGTGTGTGAAATCTTATGGGACTTAACCGCTGAGGTCATCAGTCCCTAAGCTTACACACTACTTAACCTAAATTATCCTAAGGACAAACACACACACCCATGCCCAAGGGGGGATTCGAACCTCCGCCGGGACCAGCCGCACAGTCCGTGACTGCAGCGCCTTAGACCGCTCGGCTAATCACGCGCGGCGCGCTGCGTGGAGAGGATGCCCAAAATTACAGGAGAGCTGCGGATATACGCTGCGCAGGGACAAGCAGCACAGACCACACAACAACAGAATGCTGTCCCCTTTCAAATGAATATTTCCAACGAAAAGGAATTTGCATCTTTACGTCGGAAAACGACACAGTCCACAGTAGCCGGGCACACTTCCATTGCCACTAGAGATCAAAAACCTAGCAACAGTACAATAGATACACATTCACAGTTCGGCTGTGTCATGAAGATGATCGCGAGCGTAACAGAATTTTTAGCGACTCTACGCCATTACCGTCATTCAAGAGATCTTAAGAAAACTGAATGATGCACCAAACATCATATCAAAACTACTCACCTTAGCATATGGAGGTGTGTGTGTGTGTGTGTGTGTGTTTAGTGCTTATGGGCGCTCAACGGCAACTACAAAGGCACTAAAAGGGTATCACAGGAAAATGTCACTGGCTGATCACAGTCATTGTAGTTGGATGTGGGCATCCTAGATATTTTGGATTACTTTATCTGCGGGCTACAAACGTTGTACAGAGTGAAGGGCATTTAGCCGGCCGGGGCGGCCGACCGGTTCTAGGCGCTACAGTCTGGAACCGCGTGACCGCTACGGTCGCAGGTTCGAATCCTGCCTCGGGCATTGATGTGTGTGATTTCCTTAGGTTAGTTAGGTTTAAGTAGTTCTAAGTTCTAGGGGACTGATGACCTCAGAAGTTAAGTCCCATAGTGCTCAGAGCCATTTGAACCATTTTTTGAAGAGCACTCAGAGAATCGGAACAGACAAGAAACTTAGCACTGGAAGAACGTCTCATCTGCTCCAGTTCCCACAAGGTCACATATAATGCTGAGTCGAATACAGTAAATTCTTGAGGTAATCGGACCTTGTGGATACTATCCGGGAAAATGACAGTGCAACCAAGGGAATCCCCTTACTTAGACCAATTTGTAAAAAGAGATACATGGTTGTAGCGCACATATACATATATCGCTTTAAAAACAGGAGTGCGAGCTCTGTCGTACTGCACTAATTCTAACATTACGCTGGGCCGCTGTAGTAACCAGGGCGGCAGACGGTTAAAACTCTGGATTTGAGGTTGTACCTGTTCGGCACTGAGTGACTCCAGTACCTGCTGCATACGGATCCCAAACGGCATTGTGGCATGTGGACGGTTGGAGAAAAGGCATTCCAGGGGCGGATGCGCAACAGTGTGGTATGCAGGAGACGTCGGGGATGCGAGGGGTTTACGGCCTGACACACCACGAGTAACTGCGAACGGATGGTGAGTTCCAGTTCCCTGGCCTCAGTGCACAGACTGTGTATAGGACTGGTCCTATAAGCGTCCATGGCCAGCCGAATCCCCTCATAGTGGACAGCGTCAATAGTCTTCAAATAAGAAGGCCTCACCGATCTGTGCACGGTGCATCCAGCCGCAAATGCACAAAGACGCTATGGAACTGGAGTAGACGCGTCCTGTCTGCTCCCCAAGACAGTGCCTGCAGGGTTCTCGCTTTTATGTCTCTCATGTGTTGCAACCGCTACAATTTCGAGTAAAAAATGGGGCCCAGAAACCTCACTGAATCTCTAAAACGTAGGAAGGTGTCCGTCATATGCAAGTCAGACGAGAACGATTAAAATGAACACACACACTTATCTAGAAAAAACTGAAACTTCATACCTGCAGCCCACTACTCCAGCCTTCGCAGTGTAAGTTGCAACTGATAGCTTGCTGTTGCAACACGGGAGGAGGAACAGAAAATAGGTAAATCGTCCACAAATAAGGAACACAGTTCAGGACTCCTCACAGTAGAGATGGTACTGTTTATGGCTATGGCAAAGAGGGTAACACTTGAAACGTTTCCCTCAGGGACACGATTCTCCTGATCAAAACGATCTGACAGCGTACCGAAGTCTCCGGAAACCACAATGAGAGCAGCTAAAGAGCTGTCTGGCCTCTGACAACCAGATCAGACGACGGTTAACCTTTCGCTTCAGGCTCTTTCCTGCACAGCACGTTAACGTGGTGTTCATGTAACTACTGGGAGGTGTGCGGTCCTTTCCTAGTTTGAGAAGAGGGATCACTACCTCTCCCCACGAGTTGGGGAAGTTGCCAGTCTGCCAGATAGGATCAAAACATGCGAGGAGGACTTCCTGTAACACCGCCGGCAAATGTCGAACCATGCAGTGCCGGTTGTGGTCGTGTCCATATGCAGTGTCATGAGTCTCGGACGGTGCCGGTTCCAACTCCCCCATGGAGAATGGGCAGTTATAAGATTCAGAATTGTGGGACCCGAAGTCTAACTTGCCCCTCTCTACAGTCGCACACTAGCGACGAAACGCCGGAAGCTGACTTGCAGCGGCACTAGTTTTAGCAAAATGCTCTGCCAGCGTCTGAGCGATGTCTCCAGGTGTTGTTTGGAGATACCCCTGTTCCTGTGCTGCCACAACCACGGCTGTGACTGTGGCAGCACTGGACAATATACTAGACGGAACCTTTGGAGGGGCAGGAAGCTCCACAATGTCAGGAAACACACCTTTTTCTGAAGTTCTTGGAAGATAGACAGGCTTCGAAATAAAAGCAGCAGCACAAGTGAATGGACAAACGCAGGTACTAGTGCTGACACCAGCAACCTCCAGTTGTGGGTAGATACAAAGGCTTTCCACACTGGTTAGTTAACAGCTGAAGTGAAGGAGGTAGCGAACATTCGGGGCAGCATGGCTTTATTTTGTATGACGTCATTATCTCGAATGCATTTCATAGTTCTAAGCTCTTGTAGCTTCCATTCTTCCAGGTACAATCTGCAATCCCGATGCCGTTTACTCGTAGAAAGTGCGCATAAAAATTACCTTCACTGGGCGAAACAATATGGTCTTTCTTAATCAGTAGCTTCCTTCGATGGAACGTACTGTTGTCTGAATAATTATAAAGAGGCTACAGTTGGCAGTTGTAACCTGAAATATTAATTCGAAAAAGCAATACACCAATGACAGATTTTAATCTTTAGATGAAATCCATGTACCTGTTAGTACATGGCTCGGTCTAAAATTTGTTAGGAAGTAATATATAATTTGTTAGGAAGTAATATATCACTTGCCAAACGTCAATAAACGAAGTATAATCATCTCTGCTGTTATCTGTTCAAATCAACACTTTTTCACCTAAAAATTTGAGGAACTTAATTATTCATAAGTAAGGAGAAACATTTTCGCTTTAGAAAACACGGTTATATTTCTCAATAAAGCATGTTCACTCTGTTAACCATTCGCACACCTATACTGCGATCGCTACGTTTTAATATAAAAGAAGGTGAGGGGAAGGTTACACATTTTCTGACGACTGTTTCTGCGTCTTCTATCTGTAGCTACAGGTCGCTTGGATTTTGCAGCTGCACATAGAAGGGCTATTTCTTTTTTTCAACCTCCGATCGGTCGCGAAATGGAAACCACAGTGAAAATCAAAAATGTTTTGTTTGCAATATTTAGCTACAACTTCCAGATACTTCTGTACGTAGTCGCCACTATGACTTACACATTTGTCGTTGTGTTCTGCCAACTTTTCAGTAACCATTTCCTCCAAATTTTTATGCCAGTTTGCAGCTCGTTTTCTGTGCCAAAATATTGTCTCCATATCCAGCTGTTCGTGTGAGCAGAGAGTTGAAAATCAGAGGAAGCCATGTCCGGGTTTTATGGTGGGTGATCAAACACCTCCCATCGAATACGCTGCAAGGGCGTCTTCGTTGCATCTGCAGTATGCGCCCGAGAACTGTCATGCAGAAGGAAGCATATGATAGTTACATTACGTGGGTTGCATGAAATCAGGCGAAAACCCTCAGCAGGATTCACACTTGACAGTAGACCATATTTTCTTGGCATCTTTACGTGGTCACAGTGCACTCTGAAATGAAAAGTGCGATGTGACACGATAGATGACCGTGCTAGACACACTGCGCAACACATCTGTGCAAACCTTCTCTAGATGTTTACCGTGGTTTCTAATTTCGAACCTCGTCTGAGGTTGCAAAAGAAATAGCCCTCATACGTCACAGCATGTAGTTAGCGTGTGACAAGTTCTGTAACTATAGTGTTAAATGATTTATTACTATACGTGCATTTGTGTCACTAATTGCCACTTTTCTATTTTTTCAATACATTTTGTTGTTAGTTTATGTATTATTCAAGTGCCCAGTATTATCTAGTTGTATCTTTAGTTATATATTTATTACTAACTTGTCCAGTACCTCACAGTGCTACTTGATTCTGTCAATGTCAGATAAGCGTCCAGTGTATGTTTCCTCACATATACAATATGCACAAATACTATATGAAAGCTGGCCGCTTTTGCCGAGCGTTTCTAGGTGCTTCAGTCCGGAACCGCGCTGCTGCTACGGTCGGCAGTTCGAATCCTGCCTCGGGCATGGATGTGTGTGATGTCCTTAGGTTAGTTAGGTTTAAGTAGTTCTAAGTCTAGGGGACTGATGACCTAAGATGTTAAGTCCCATAGAGCTTAGAGCCATTTGAACTATGTGAAAAGAACATATCGATCTGATAGACAAAGGCATAAGTATATCACGACAGCGATAGAGCGAATCATGAAATTGAAGCTAGGAGACTGATACCAACATACTAATTCTCAAGTTAATTTTATTTGTGTTTTTTAATTCATATTATGACAGCTCAGTTCTTGATATTACAAGAAAATAATACAGAGAATGGACCACAATAACATTTCTGTGACTTTGAGTGACTATTAAAAAGTATGGCATTCGTGAAGAAACAACGAAGGTAAGCAGTTAGTACAGTCACAGGTCCTGTTTTTTTTTCCCGTACGATCTTTGTGGTCGTACGTCTAAACGACCTTGGTCCGACAGTGCTTGCTTTGGTTGTTTACCGTGTCTCATGTTTCACGGAGAAGGTTAGGGTCTTAGGGTCACAGTGCTGCATTAGGCCCTCTTTAGGGTAATGACTCTCACTAGCTGTCAAAGTGGACATTTGGTCGTCCACATTTTAAATTGTTTTTTTCTTATCTATTATAAACATATGGACGGCGTTTTGGTCTAATGAGCATTTATTGCATCGGATAAAACGTGCAAAATTGGAATAGCAGAAAAATATTGCACTGTAATGCTTCAAGGAGAAAGTTGTGCACTAAAATTTACTGTTATGGAAGTGCCCCTGCGTACGTGCTGTGTGCCACTTAATCACGCACTGGTTCCCAAAACTATTTTATATAAAATCCTTCAACTCCAGCAAGCACATTCACATGACTAACAAGGGGAGGCCGCCAATTGTGAAATTCAGATTCGATTCATACTGCGCATAATAAAAGCTCATGGCCAGAGGTGTAATGTGGCAAAGCACCAAGATGCACTTCTCAGCCGTTGTCGAGAAAATCGACAGTTAAAAGAAACCGTTGCCGTGAAATACTCTCTACGATTAATAATTTTCTACAGCGTCGTGGCGCAGCGGTAAGCGTTCGGGTTCGTAATCCGAAGGTCGCCGAATAGAATCTCGCGCCATGCAACCTTTTTTTTAGCATTTGTTTTTTGTAATTCATATATATATATATATATATATATATATATATATATATATAATTCCCGGCAATCAGTTGCAACAATTATGCATATAATAAGTTGTTGAAAGTCGTTTGTCGTGGAAAAACTGGCGACTTCGAACATCATTATGTTTTCCGCAAACAAAGTTGTTTTTCACAAATGTTATTAATTGGTTCAAATGGTTCAAATGGTTCTGAGCACTATGGGACTTAACATCTGTGGTCATCAGTCCCCTAGAACTTAGAACTACTTAAACCTAACTAACCTAAGGACATCACACACATCCATGCCCGAGGCAGGATTCGAACCTGCGACCGTAGCAGTCGCGCGGTTCCGGACTGCGCGCCTAGAACCGCTAGACCACCGCGGCCGGCGTTATTAATTGTCTTCATAATGTTAACCACGTATAGTTAACGGAAGACGTAGAAACGATATTCCGAAACGAATACGTATAGCGTAAGTCAAACGTTCGAATTAGAATAGAAACCCCACGAACACAAATTTGCTGTGGCAGGTATGAAATATAAACTCCGTTACTCGCTCGTTACACTTGAAAGACAGATGTTGAATGGGCCGAAACGAGCCGCCGCATAACAGCGTAGTTGCCTGCTAACTTCGAAAGAAGGTAGACGCGGTCCCTAGCGCAACTTATAACATCGTCGAAAATCAGTGCGGACGTGAGAGCTTTGGTACACCCTGTTAAAAAAACGAAAAAATGGAGGCGGTACAATTGGAGAGCGATCCGCCTTCACCAACATGCATAAGACATTCATTAATAGTTTATATATATATATATATATATATATATATATATATATATATATATATATATATATATATATTCCCCCATTCGGATCTCCGGGCGGGGACTACTCAAGAGGACGTCGTTATCAGGAGAAAGAAAACTGGCATTCTACGGATCGGAGCGTGGAATGTCAGATCCCTTAATCGGGCAGGTAGGTTAGAAAATTTAAAAAGGGAAATGGATAGGTTAAAGTTAGATATAGTGGGAATTAGTGAAGTTCGGTGGCAGCAGGAACAAGACTTTTGGTCAGGTGATTACAGGGTTATAAATACAAAATCAAATAGGGGTAATGCAGGAGTAGGTTTAATAATGAATAAAAAAATAGGAGTGCGGGTTAGCTACTACAAACAGCATAGTGAACGCATTATTGTGGCCAAGATAGACACAAAGCCCATGCCTACTACAGTAGTACAAGTTTATATGCCAACTAGCTCTGCAGATGATGAAGAAATTGATGAAATGTATGACGAGATAAAAGAAATTATTCAGGTAGTGAAGGGAGACGAAAATTTAATAGTCATGGGTGACTGGAATTCGTCAGTAGGAAAAGGGAGAGAAGGAAACATAGTAGGTGAATATGGATTGGGGGGAAGAAATGAAAGAGGAAGCCGCCTTGTAGAATTTTGCACAGAGCATAACTTAATCATAGCTAACACTTGGTTCAAGAATCATAAAAGAAGGTTGTATACCTGGAAGAATCCTGGAGATACTAATAGGTATCAGATAGATTATATAATGGTAAGACAGAGATTTAGGAACCAGGTTTTAAATTGTAAGACATTTCCAGGGGCAGATGTGGATTCTGACCACAATCTATTGGTTATGAACTGCAGATTGAAACTAAAGAAACTGCAAAAAGGTGGGAATTTAAGGAGATGGGACCTGGATAAACTGAAAGAACCAGAGGTTGTAGAGAGTTTCAGGGAGAGCATAAGGGAACAATTGACAGGAATGGGGGAAAGAAATACAGTAGAAGAAGAATGGGTAGCTCTGAGGGATGAAGTAGTGAAGGCAGCAGAGGATCAAGTTGGTAAAAATACGAGGGCTAATAGAAATCCTTGGGTAACAGAAGAAATATTGAATTTAATTGATGAAAGGAGAAAATATAAAAATGCAGTAAATGAAGCAGGCAAAAGGGAATACAAACGTCTCAAAAATGAGATCGACAGGAAGTGCAAAATTGCTAAGCAGGGATGGCTAGAGGACAAATGTAAGGATGTAGAGGCTTGTCTCACTAGGGGTAAGATAGATACTGCCTACAGGAAAATTAAAGAGACCTTTGGAGAGAAGAGAACCATTTGTATGAATATCAAGAGCTCAGATGGCAACCCAGTTCTAAGCAAAGAAGGGAAGGCAGAAAGGTGGAAGGAGTATATAGAGGGTTTATACAAGGGCGATGTACTTGAGGACAGTATTATGGAAATGGAAGAGGATGTAGATGAAGATGAAATGGGAGATAAGATACTGCGTGAAGAGTTTGACAGAGCACTGAAAGACCTAAGTCGAAACAAGGCCCCGGGAGTAGACAACATTCCATTAGAACTACTGACAGCCTTGGGAGAGCCAGTCCTGACAAAACTCTACCATCTGGTGAGAAAGATGTATGAGACAGGCGAAATTCCCTCAGACTTCAAGAAGAATATAATAATTCCAATACCAAAGAAAGCAGGTGTTGACAGATGTGAAAATTACCGAACTATCAGTTTAATAAGTCACAGCTGCAAAATACTAACGCGGATTCTTTACAGACGAATGGAAAAACTGATAGAAGCGGACCTCGGGGAAGATCAGTTTGGATTCCGTAGAAATGTTGGAACACGTGAGGCAATACTAACCTTACGACTTATCTTAGAAGAAAGATTAAGAAAAGGCAAACCTACGTTTCTAGCATTTGTAGACTTACAGAAAGCTTTTGACAACGTTAACTGGAATACTCTCTTTCAAATTCTGAAGGTGGCAGGGGTAAAATACAGGGAGCGAAAGGCTATTTACAATTTGTACAGAAACCAGATGGCAGTTATAAGAGTCGAGGGGCATGAAAGGGAAGCAGTGGTTGGGAAAGGAGTGAGACAGGGTTGTAGCCTCTCCCCGATGTTATTCAATCTGTATATTGAGCAAGCAGGAAAGGAAACAAAAGAAAAATTCGGAGTAGGTATTAAAATTCATGGAAAAGAAGTAAAAACTTTGAGGTTCGCCGATGACATTTTATTCTGTCAGAGACAGCAAAGGACTTGGAAGAGCAGTTGAACGGAATGGACAGTGTCTTGAAAGGAGGATATAAGATGAACATCAACAAAAGCAAAACGAGGATAATGGAATGTAGTCAGATTAAATCGGGTGATGCTGAGGGGATTAGATTAGGAAATGAGACACTTAAAGTAGTAAAGGAGTTTTGCTATTTAGGGAGTAAAATAACTGATGATGGTCGAAGTAGAGAGGATATAAAATGTAGACTGGCAATGGCAAGGAAATCGTTTCTGAAGAAGAGAAATTTGTTAACATCGAGTATAGATTTAAGTGTCAGGAAGTCGTTTCTGAAAGTATTTGTATGGAGTGTAGCCATGTATGGAAGTGAAACATGGACGATTACCAGTTTGGACAAGAAGAGAATAGAAGCTTTCGAAATGTGGTGCTACAGAAGAATGCTGAAGATAAGGTGGGTAGATCACGTAACTAATGAGGAGGTATTGAATAGGATTGGGGAGAAGTGAAGTTTGTGGCACAACTTGACTAGAAGAAGGGATCGGTTGGTAGGACATGTTTTGAGGCATCAAGGGATCACAAATTTAGCATTGGAGGGCAGCGTGGAGGGTAAAAATCGTAGAGGGAGACCAAGAGATGAATACACTAAGCAGATTCAGAAGGATGTAGGTTGCAGTAGGTACTGGGAGATGAAGAAGCTTGCACAGGATAGAGTAGCATGGAGAGCTGCATCAAACCAGTCTCAGGACTGAAGACCACAACAACAACAATATATATATATATATATATATATATATATATATATATATATATATATATATATATATTTGAATTACAAAAAACGAATAATAAAAAAAATTGCATGGTGCGAGATTCGATCCAGCGACCTTCGGATTACGAACCCGAGCGCTTACGGCTGCGCCACGACGCTGCAGAAAATTATTAATCGTAGAGATTATTTCACTGCAACGGTTCCTTTTAACTGTCGATTTTCTCGACAACGGCTGAGAAGTGCATCTTGGTGCTTTGCCACAATTCACCTCTGGCCATGAGCTTTTATTATGCGCAGTATGAATCGAATCTGAACTTCACAATTGGCGCCCCCCCCCCCCCCCCCTTGTAAGACTGGGGCCTATTCAACCTGGAACTGAGCCAAACACCTAGATAAATATTTGTATTTTCCTGCTACCAATCACATATATTTATATTAATTCGACGCACTGCAACGCATGACGAGGCTTTTTTGCTTTATCATCAGGCAACAAATCTGATTTAAAGATAAAATGTTTTAGTCTAGTTTTGTTCACTTGATGTAGGGGTGTGCCTCATTATTGTGGTTCGTATACAGCAATCTGGCGCACCACCTGTGAAGGTCTCGCTGTATGGTGGTACGACATGCAATGTGTGGTTTTCATGAGCAATAAAAAGGGCGAAAATGATGTTTATGTTGATCTGTTCTAATTTTCTGTACAGGTTTCGGAACTCTCGGAACCGAGTTGATGCAAAACTTTTTTGATGTGTGAATTAGGAGATGTTTTAAAACACGTATGCCTCGTCATATTTGTTATATCCTAGCCAGTAATGCCAACCGAGCCCGCTGCCATCAAGGTTGACAGCATCAAAGTCCGGACGCCGTCCGCATAAGCAGCGCCAGCGATACAGGAAATCGCCGCAAGTCTGCGCGCGCCACCGCTGGCTTCTGGCTTCTTAAGCGCTGGAGTCGCGAGCGCTAGGACAGTTCTGGATTCGCCGCTCAGTTGTATACTCGCCACCGAATTGTGTACCTGCTAGTCAGTTGTGTGTTCATCGCAGCAGAGTTGTTTGTCGTCAGCCGACGCTGACCAAGCCGCTCCGACTCGAACTAGACAGATTTCTGTAGACCATGTTCACCACTGTGTTCTGTATCGTCGTTAATAAAGATAAGTACCGACTTTCATTTAATCCGAGTGTTTGGGTTTTCATCTTTCTGTTCACTGTTCCAGCGGACCGGTCGGCCCGCTATTAAAAGTGTGGCGGTGACTTCGTAGGCCGTTTCTACAGCGAAGTGTTGTCGCTACGTAGGCCGTCACAAAAATATTTTAAGAGCATGTTTTCCGCATGTACGTCACTTATATTTTATTTAATATGGCTTATTGTACTGTTGTAAGATTTTGACAGTTCACTAGTTGTGTTTGATTTTTTTCCCATGTTTTGCTGCAGATGTGAAGATGGCCAGCGCTGACCGAAACCGATAGCCTAAGGTCCTAACAATTTTGTGGTAGTACTATTTGCTATAAATTGCAACTATAACGTTCCCATAAAACAGTCACCACATTTTCTTTTTAAAATGTCTGTCTCCCGTACAAGGATACCAATTACGAAATCAGTAGCTTTTCTTCTAGAAGCAGTGCTGTTGAGAGTATTCTGCGAATATGCGTCTCGTATTAAGTAGACAGACAAAGCACCTCATACTGTGTACGTCTTTGAACCATTCTTGACGTAAATGAGGCTTAGTTATTGTGGCCTGCATGGAAATATTTTCATTCAAGACTTCGACTTATACGAGACCCCTTGCTGCTGCAAAACATGCTAATTGTTGCCTGGCTCCAAAAATTGCACCATTTTTAAGCAAACAGATCGAATTCTTGTAGGACGCACCATTATGTAACTTTACTCATTCGCTGTCTGTTAGCTACTCTGCCCAACGTTGCTTGCGATCCGCACTCCTTGCTCAGAGAGTAGGGATTTCAAGAGAAGTGCAAAAGACGTGGCCAAAGGCGAAACCCGTAGTGACGGTACCCGCTGGGGTCAACCCACTGCGCACTTTACCCAAAGGAAAGATGTTCCAGGTACGGAAACAAGGGAAAAAGTGTAGCAGTGAAATGCGTAAAGGCTTCCATATTTTGGTGGTTGTATAACACAGTTTTCTTTACGACAAATTATTCTTTCCTCGGGAAGAGAATAGACGTTCATAATCTTGAGTGTTGCAAATACCTTTAGCTAATTGCCAAATATTTATACAACAATCTTGTGACATCCTAATAAAAAGAAATATGGTCCGTAGAAATGTAGACGATTTTTCTTTAAATCGACAGATTAGCTGATTTCGATGGATAGTTATTTTCAGGCACCTTGGTATCACCTTCTTTTGCAGACAGTTTTTACGGAACCGTATACATCCGTTTAACTTCAGCATCTTTATCCTAATACCCTTTTATTTAATACAGTATACCACGCCGAGCTAAGCAAAGTTCTTAAAATTTTGTTTTTTAGGTATCCACAACCTCTAAATGGTTAATAAAAGAAAACATGGTCAAACTACAAGTCATCGAAAGTAGTTAGATGCACAATTTAAATTACAGCCTACTACGGGCAATGTTTTCATTTATCAAGCATTTAGAGGGTGTTGAGCCTTACAGAAAATTAAATAAATCGTGTGGCATCTCTATCAATATACCAAAAACTCTGAAGTTATCATTAATAAAGCATCAATTTTACTAAAAACGCATTACGAAAAAATAAATGTAACGCTGTTCCGTTGAGCAGTGAAGCACATTCTGTAGGAAAACTGGAACAGAAGAGAATCGAAGCGTTTGAGATGTGCTGCTATTGAAGGATGTAGAAAATCACGTGGACTGATAAAGAACGAGAAAGTGCTCCCTAGAATCGGCGAAGGAGAGACGCACGAGAAACAAAATGAAGGGACAGGATGATAGGACATAGGTTAAGACATCAGGTAATAATTTACTTGGTACCAGAGGGAGCTGCAGACTGTAGAGGGTAAAAGTTGTAAGAGAAGTCAGAGATTGGAATGCATCCAAGGAATAATCGAGGGCGTATTGTGCAAGTGCTACTCTGAGACGAAGAATTTGACATGAAGAGGTTAGCACAAGAGAGGAATTTATTTCGGGCTGGATCAAACCAGTCAGAAGACCGATGACTGAAAACAGCAGAAATTAAAGCGAAATGCAATAACGGTTTTAAGACCGTTCTAGTTCTTTCAGATGGGTATTGAGACTGGCATTCATAGATGAAGGACTGTTCCTTTCTTCACATTCAACGTATTTGAATGAGTTTCATTTCTGTAGATGCCAGATGGTTTTTTTTAAACCTAGGAGTGAAACCTACAATTGATGAAATATTAGTACCCTTTTGTGGTAGGTGCAAATTTCTCCTAAGAAGCCAGACAAATACGGTCTCAAAATTACGTGCCTTTGTGATGCGCGAACGTTCTATTTATACATTGCATTTTCCTACACAGTTAAAGGGACAAATGGAAGTACATTATCAATCCCAACGTACGATATTTTTAAATAATAACACCAATTGAGGGGAGCAGTAAATGGAAATGATCGTTTGGCGTCATTGGCTGGGAGTCCCCTTACATTTGACGCCACATTGGGTGACCTGCCAGCCGGATGGGGATGAAAGGATGAGGAAGATAACACAATACCCAGTCCCTGTTCTGAGAAAATCCCTGACCCACCCAGGAACCGAACTCGGGCCCCTTTGGACGGCAGTCCGTCACGCTGACCATTCAGCTATCGGGGCGGACAGGGGAGCAGTAGACAATAGGGAATTGGTTCATGTCACTTGAATTCTGTGATTACATGAAAGCAAAATCTTGGCTGCCTTTGGTTCTCTGAAGCTAAATAAACTGCAGATGTCGGAAGAATTCAAATCAAACAGAAAGTGTCGAATATAATCTTCATTATTTGGACATAACGAAGGGTAGACGGTGAATTGTTCATATGCTCCTCGGAAAAGTCGAGCTGTTTTGTTTCTTTCATTTATCCATACGATCAGAAACTTAGTACTCTAAAGAACAAACTTGAAATGATCATTGATTACAATGTCACAAACGTAGGAGTGGATGCAGTGGACCAAATGTGTGCCAGCTATTCTGTAGCACAGCAAACATGTATTGTATGTATTTTATGTCATTTTCAACGTAGTAGGAGTCAGTGCTGCTATTTTACTTCGGGGCACCAAAATAATTGATCAGATTGATGATTTAAAAAGAAGAGAATTGCTACAGAGGCTCGGAATGGATTTAGTAAGGCTCATAAACAACATCGAAATGTCCAACCCCTTTTCGTGAACTGAGAGATGTTGTTTTTAAACTTGGTGGTACTCTTCTTGCCTCAACATCTTTTGAGCGAGAGCCGATAAGGAAGGCAAGATGATACATGTGTGCAAGAAATACAGGCACAGAAAACCAAAATGGTCCAAAATAGTGTGTGAGAAATGCTCAAAACTTGTTTGTCCAGATCAGAAACTTTCAGGTCCGCCTGCTTAGCTGGGTGGTAACGTGTTCGCATCCCATGCAAGCTGGTCGGGTTCGATTCCTGGCCGGGTTGGAGATTTTCTCAGCTCGGGGACTGGGTGTTGTGTTGTCCTCACCATTATTTTATCCTCATTACCCAATGTGGCGTCAACTGATAATAGACTTGCACTTGGAGGCTAAACTTTCGCTCATAGGGGCCTCCCGGCCAACGATGCCATACGCTCAATTCCATTTTTATAGATTTTCAGTTTGTCAGATTTGTTTTTAGTCGTATCTATAATGTGTAAAAATGTTTGCAATGTTCAGTTATAAAAGTGTAGCTTGAAATAAAATTACGTTAAATTATAATTTCGTTTTACTTATTTGGGTACTCCAAGACCCCACTAAAATTGTCAATGGTTAAAGGCGAAAGCTTGACTGTTCCACGTGCACCCAGTTTCTAGGGAACCTGTCGTCGTCAGACGTCCCTTAGGGATCGCGGCTGCTCTAACGTACACGGGTCAGACCTATCCGTGCTGCCACGAGACAGTGCGGATTCGCCAGCCAGCCCGCCGCCGGAGCATAAAGCGCAGAGTTAATGTCGCGGAGACGGCGCGCCAGATAAAACGCCGCGAAGACAGTTTTCCGGCCAATTAAACAGCGCAGCGGGACTTCCCCGGGCCAGGCTGCGCCGCGCTGCGCCTGCGCCGCCCATACTTCTCCTGGCCTTCCGTAACCTGCTCAGTGATTCCCCCCCCCCCCCCCCCCCCCAGTGGGGGCCGGCGCGCCGAGGCGGACAACGCCAGTTTAACGTACTGGCGAGGCAAACACACCGATATCTAAACGGCAACACTTGCAAGCGAGCGTCCGTGGAGAATCGCCCAGAAGCGCCAGGCGGCAAAGAACTTATTACACTGCCGCAAATTTCTCCGCTGCAGGCAGTCGAACGTAGTGGAACACGTGTTGTATCAGCGCAGTGAAGCAGCATGTAAACATCAAGTTTAATTACAAATTCCGAGAAGCGACGGCGCAGAGGGACATACTACGTTTGTGCATGTGTGTAGACGAGAACTTGTGTTTACAATATGGCCCTGAAGCTAAAAAAAGAAAACGTAAGAAAATTGCGACATGCTGCGATAAAATACCAGCATGCTTTTGTCTCGCCGACTGATGTTATAAGAATGTGGAACTGGAAAAAAAATCTGCTAATAAAGATCCTGGTAAGCAGTTTTCTTTCTAATACAAATTCACTGTCCAGTCAACACTGGTGGCCGCTGTCGGAGATTTGATTGACACTTGCGAACGAGATTATCTCAATCGTCCTACATTCGGATAAAGAGCGGTTCTAATCCCTGTCCAGCCATTCGGATTTAGGTTTTCCATGCTTTCTCTTAGTCACTTAAGAAAATTTACGTGATGTTTCCTCTGGAAAAGACAGTTACATGTGTATTCCACAAGACACTTTCCGGTGTGTATCGGAAGGTATTTCTGGTGCCAATATCAGTGCCTCGTTTCACATTCCATTCGGAAATGTTACTTGGGAAGAAATAATGTCGGTAAACTTCTAATTTTTAGAGTCATTACTCTGTGATGCTTTTATCTGTTTTTCCATGTTTATGCCGGTCACTTCATCCCTACAGAACTACATCGACCAACTTCCTCTATAATCTGTTTTGCATATTTTGGTCTTTATCTGCCATTACTATTTTTCTTCGGTGTTGTTCTTTCTGTCTGTGAGTTGACCATTCCTAGATTACGCAGCAGATGTCCCGCAAACATGTTAATTCGAACAGTGAGGGTACGGCATGGGCATCTTTTCTCATTTGTTCCTTTTACTACTTCCTCAGTCCCTTCTTTGCTCATCCACTGACTTGTTCTTCTTCCACATCAGTACCAGATCCCTGAAAATCTCTTTTCTGAAGAAAGCGTGAAAGGATGGTGTTTGCAAATGAATGTTGTTTAGAGATTTATCTACGTACTTTCAAGTGCTACTCGACTTGTATAGTTCAAATGGCTCTAAACACCATGGGACTTAACATCTGAGGTCATCAGTCCCCTAGACTACTTAAACCTAACTAACCTAACGATATCACACTCATCGCTGCCCGAGGCAGGATTCAAATCTGCGACCGTAGCAGCAGCGCGGTTCCGGACTGAAGCGACTAGAACTGCTCGGCCACAGCGGCCGGCGACTTGCATGAAATCTGTGAATCTATGGTCTGAATCTGTCCTAGTGATACGGCCCCATAATGTCATTAATATTTATCCTGAGCGCAACGGATAATTATAATATTAGCATACAAGCTCAATGGTACATTATAACGCGCGGAATGATCTAATATGCATCATGATAAATTAATTTCATGTCTCTCGTATAACATTCATTACTTCTTTGGCACAGGTTAAGCATTTTGGAAGGAACGAAGTTTGGTTTTGTGCGCAGTGGCAATAAAAGATGAGGAGTTGGTAATTACGAAGCACGGCACTTTCATTGGTTCTTAGAGCAAGATAATGCCGTCAAGTTTTACAAAGAGTGGACGGAAATGTTTTAAACATATGAGTACACGATAATGATCGAAGCAGACGAAATGAATGGGACTCGAACTCAGTCTTCTTGCTTGCCCCTTTTTTTTCTTTTAATCTGATTTTACTTCGTTTACGTTCGTTGCATCTGCTCGGGGCGGATGTCGCAAGACACCCGTTTCAGTTCGTCGTTGATCTATTAAGTTTTTTTTTATTACAGAGTGGAACTAACCCTCTGACCGAACACGCTGAGCTACCGTGCCGGCATCACAAACTTCACTTAATTTTTCCCTTTATACATTGTTGAGGAGTGCACTCAGGTTAGGTACTTCGTGCACCTATATTGACCATTGTGCTGTGGTAGTGTAATGGGTAGCATTTCTGACTAACGAGCAGAACGACCAGGATCGAGTCTCGGCCGCAACACAAATTTTAATTCATTTTATCGGCTTCGATCATTATCGTAGATAATAAAAAATGACTTAAATGTCTCAGGGAAACATTTAATTATATGAGTACACCGTTAACAAGATTAATAATACAATCTCAATTGAACAGTCATTAAATACAGTTAATAAGACATAATTATGGATATGGGATTGCTATTACAGACATGTTTTGCGTCGCATATGCGGCGTACGATGACAGGAATTATTCGCACAGACTCTCAGAAACGAACAAGCATGGAGTCTAGAGATACTGAACTACTATAAACCACCAATGGAGTAAGAGGAGGGCAATCACTAGTATGTAACAAACCAGATACCGTGAGAAGAAAAACAAAAACTGAATTCTATAAATGAAAAACGAGATGAAAATCTTCAGACACGGCGGCACATATTCATTATGCCCATAATCTCGCATATCACAACATGAGACACACAATTCGTACCTAGGTAAAGAGAAAGGACGCGTGGTACGGTTCGATCTCCAATGCTACTTCCAACTCTGGAACGACAACATTAACTCGGATGAAACACGCACGAGATGAGGTACACGAAATAACTAAATTCCGCCGCTGAAGGCGATGCTCTTCATTTAATCAGTTTAAAATCTATTAAGACTGTCTACGATGCCAAGTCGACGGGGCGTCTCCAGACACAACTTCGGCCTGCCATCTCATTGATTGGAGTAGAATTGTCTTCAGTGATGAGTAACGCTTCTGCCGGCCACAGGGGCCGAGCGGTTCTAGGCGTTTCAGTCTGGAACCGCGCGACCGCTACAGTCGCAGGTTCGAATCCTGCCTCGGGCATGGATGTGTGTGGTGTCCTTAGGTTAGCTAGGTTTTAGTAGTTCTACGTTCTAGGGGACTGATGACCTCAGATGTTAAGTCCCACAGTGCTCAGAGCCATTTGAACCATTTGAGCGGTCTAAGGCGCTGCAGTCATGGACTGTGCAGCTGGTTCCGGCGGAGGTTCGAGTCCTCCCTGGCGCATGGGTGTGTGTGTGTTTGTCCTTTCTGATAATTTAGGTTAAGTAGTGTGTAAGCTTAGGGACTGATGACCTTAGCAGTTAAGTCCCGCCCGCATCTCGTGGTCGTGCGGTAGCGATCTCGCTTCCCACGCCAGGGTTCCCGGGTTCGATTCCCGGCGGGGTCAGGGATTTTCTCTGCCTCGTGATGGCTGTGTGTTGTGTGCTGTCGTTAGGTTAGTTAGGTTTAAGTAGTTCTAAGTTCTAGGGGACTGATGACCATAGATGTTAAGTCCCATAGTGCTCAGAGCCAACCAACCAGTTAAGTCCCATAAGATTTCGCACACATTTGAACATTTGGACCATTTGAGTATCGCTTCTGATTGAGGCCTGACGACCAGCGAAGACGTGTCTGGAGACTCCCTGGACAGAGCTGGGGTACCAGTCTGACTGTCGCCCGCCATGCGACCCGACAACCGCGAGTGATGGTCTGAGGTGCCATTTCATTTCACAGCAGAACCCCTTTTGTTGTCATCCGTGGCACCCTTACAGCACTACGGTACGTCGACCATATCCTACCTCCGCTTTGTTGCTCTTCATGGCAGGTCATTCTGAGCTTACATTTCAGCAAGATAATGCCAGCCCGCACACGGTGAGAGTTTCTACTGGTTACGTTCGTGCTTCCCAAACCTTACCGTAGCTAACTAGGTAGCCGGATCTCTCCACAGCTGAGACGTTTGGAGCATTGTGGGTAGGGCTCTCCATGCATCCCTGTCCGCAGCTCGTGGTCTAGTGGCTAGCTTTGCTACCTCTGGATCACGAGTTCCCGGGTTCGATTCCTGGCCGGGTCGGGGATTTTCTCCGCCCGGGGACTGGGTGTTTTGCGTTGTCCTTATAGTCTCATCATCGCCGGCCGAAGTGGCCGAGCGGCTAAAGGCGCTGCAGTCTGGAACCGCAAGACCGCTACGGTCGCAGGTTCGAATCCTGCCTCGGGCATGGGTGTTTGTGATGTCCTTAGGTTAGTTAGGTTTAACTAGTTCTAAGTTCTAGGGGACTAATGACCTCAGCAGTTGAGTCCCATAGTGCTCAGAGCCATTTGAACCATAGTCTCATCATCATTCGGGAAGTGGCGAGATTGGAACTGTAAAGACTGGTAACATGTATAGGCGCTGATGACCTCGATGTTGAGGCCCGCATCTCGTGGTCGTGCGGTAGCGTTCTCACTTCCCACGCCCGGGTTCCCGGGTTCGTTTCCCGGCGGGGTCAGGGATTTTCTCTGCCTCGTGATGGCTGGGTGTTGTGTGCTGTCCTTAGGTTAGTTAGGTTTAAGTAGTTCTAAGTTCTAGGGGACTTATGACCACAGCAGTTGAGTCCCATAGTGCTCAGAGCCATTTGAATCGATGTTGAGCGCTCCAGAAACCAACAATCATCATAATGAGAGTGAGTCGTGAGTCGTGCGCACACTCCACTGCAGAGTGAAAATATGATTCTTGAAAC
The DNA here is from genome assembly GCF_023898315.1 of Schistocerca nitens. Classification (NCBI taxonomy): domain Eukaryota; kingdom Metazoa; phylum Arthropoda; class Insecta; order Orthoptera; family Acrididae; genus Schistocerca; species Schistocerca nitens. The sequence continues at coordinate 599,915,459 of NC_064619.1, read as the reverse complement.
ATCCCCCAGGCCGTTGCTAAGCCATGTCTCCGCAATATCCTTTTTTCCAGGAGTGCTAGTTCTGCAACGTTCGCAGGAGAGCTTCTGTGAAGTTTAGAAAGTAGGAGACGAAGTACTGCTGGAAGCAAAGTTGTCAGGATGGGGCGTGAGTCATGCATGTGTAGATCAGATGGTAGAGCACTTGCCCGCGAAAGGTAAAGGTCCCGATTTCGAGTCACAGTCCGGCACACAGTTTTAATCTGCCACGAAGTTTCATATCATTGCATACTCCACTGCAGAGTGAAGATCTCATTCTGGAAACATCCCCCAGGCCGTGACTAAGCCATGTGTCCGCAATATCCTTTTTTCCAGGAGTGCTAGTTCTGCAACGTTCGCAGGAGAGCTTCTGTGAAGTTTAGAAAGTAGGAGACGAAGTACTGCTGGAAGCAAAGTTGTCAGGATGGGGCGTGAGTCATGCATGTGTAGATCAGATGGTAGAGCACTTGCCCGCGAAAGGTAAAGGTCCCGATTTCGAGTCACGGTCCGGCACACAGTTTTAATCTGCCACGAAGTTTCATATCATTGCACACTCCACTGCAGAGTGAAAATCTCATTGTGGAAACATCCCCCAGGCTGTGGCTAAGCCATGTCTCCGCAATATCCTTTCTTCCAGGAGTGCTAGTTCTGCAACGTTCGCAGGAGAGCTTCTGTGAAGTTTGGAAAGTAGGAGACGAGGTACTGGCGGAAGTAAAGCTGTCAGGATGGGGCGTGAGTCGTGCTTGGATAGCTTAGATGGTAGAGCACTTGCTCGCGAAAGACAAAGGTCCCGATTTCGAGTCTCGGTGCGGCACACAGTTTTAATCTGCCAGGAAGTAACAATCATCATCATCATCATCATCCAAGCACCCAGGGATTTTGACGATATAACGCGCCAGTCGGGCAGAATCTGGCACGGTATCCCTCAGGAAGACATCCAACAACTCTATCAATCATTGGCAAGCCGAATAATTGTTTCCAATTGGACAGGAAGTTGAGCAACTCGTTGCTGACTTGCTCACTTTGTAAAGCTCTTTATCTTGAATAAGTCATCGAGTTTTTCTGAAATTGTTTGTGTGTACATCTACATAGCACTACTGAATTCCCTCCCATTCGGATAATTCCTTCACACGTTCACCTGAAGATGTGGCTTTCAGTGCCACGAAACTGGTACTGACCCAATAATAAAGGACTAAATACAGCTGAAGCGATTGTTAATACCCAAGAATTCCTTCGTGCACGTCCTTCATTTATTTTCTTAGAGTGTGTAATACTTCTGGCTCTACAGCCATAATTTTTGGCTACAAGAACCTCGTCTCAGAGCAGTTATGAAAGTAGCACTGAGAAGATGACGTAACGTAGTGTGAGGTAACGGTGGCAGAAAGTTTATTCGGTTACGCGTACCGTGAGAAAGACCGCCGAATCATGGTCCTTCTGAGTGACTGGCTGCTGTCTTCAGAAGTAGCGCGGCAAATAGATAAACTTGTGTTTATCAATATTAGAAATACTTAACAGTGAATTTACTTACATTTCATATAAAAGCATCTCTCAATATCAGGCTGTCATTCCATTATTTCAGAAATGTTGATTACTAGCATAATAATAAACAGTTGCTAAACAAATAGGCAGACGAAGCACTTCGGAGATATTCGGATCGTGCCTAACTTAAATGGAGGGCGAGGTAGTTCGGCTGTAAGATCAGAGCAAGTTAGACAGTTTCGGAGGATGGGCGTGTTCTCTGCTGGAGCAGGTATCGGTTAAGGACTTAACTGGCAACATTTGTTTTTTTTTTTGGAAATGTAACTGAGAACTACTTTGTTGTAATTACGCAGACACACAGTTCATCATTTTGTTTATTCTCTATGAAAGTGTGAAGAATGAAAATTATTTGTGTAGGCTATAATTGTGTAGTTTCTCGTCCCGGCGGAGGTTCGAGTCCTCCCTCGGACATGGGTGTGTCTGTTTGTCCTTAGGATAACTTAGGTTAAGTAGTGTGTAAGCTTAGGGACTGATGACCTTAGCAGTTAAGTCCCATAAGACTTCACACACATTTGAACATTTTGTAGTTTCTCGTACCCTGATAATAAAGCGAGTGACATCCCGTTTAAACAAACCAATTCAAAATTTAATTATTTATACTAGCTCCTTGGTAACAGTTTATTACAGCCTCAAGACAGCGGATTCACGACCTTCGTGCTGTTTCTTGCGCAGGGGCAACAACTATAGACGTCTGCGGGTTGCTGAACATTATTCAGAACTTAGGCATTCCACTGAAGGCGGTGGAAGCAACTAGTCATATTGCGTGTGGTGCAGTCTTAGTACAAATGAGATCAGTCACAGAGGAGGTATGAAGTGAGGAAATTTTTCAGGGAAGGGCTTTATCAAACACACGTAAATCCCTACCGCCATCTCTATATTTCTCTCATTCGCTTGTCGTACATTACATCCCTTGCAGGGATATCTTTGAAGTCGAAATGCTTCGGAATTACGAAGAGAGTTTTATCAACGAAAACTGTGAACTGCAACTGACCAGCGGGATTGTGTAAGGACTGTGATATGTGTGACAGTTGATGAGCAGAGAACTGTATAAGAACCGTGATAGTCATTCTTTGAACTGTCTTTTAATTATTTAAGAACTTTAGTTGTATTACAATAATCGAAGCCGCAAAGTCAAATGTTTTGTTACAGTGAAAATAGTATCCGAGTAAAGCAGGATAAGGAAATGCTGAAGCGCTACGGGAATAAAAGTTGTGTGCGCGGCCTTTGGAATTACGTCCACGACAGCAGGATTGCAGACAGCGACGCGGCCCACAGCTACGAGAATCACCGGCGATTCGTCTAGGAAGAAAAGTAGTTAATTTAAATGTTGCGTATGCACAAATGAGTCCAAGATTTGTAACTGGAGCAGCAGTATTAGTTAATGTCTGGGGAAAAGGAAATAAGACACGCTCTCAGAAGTAGAGAAGGAGTTAAGTCTCACTGTAGTAGTGACGATCCGGTGTGCCAGATACGAACAAATGGTAGTGAAGTCAGATATGGGTTTAATGGTATGTCAGATTTAGTCAAAAATAATTCAAGTGAAAACGTAGATTCAAACTTTTGTAATGAATCCGAAATAGTAAATTTAATAACCGATGATGTCATTTAGAAATCTGAAGCAGCCACGAATGATTTCACTGGGAATGTAAACTTAACTAAAGATGAAGACACTGAAGACCTAGATTTAGTGGCAGACAATGATAATGTAAACCCAGAATATGTGGTACTTAGTTAAAAAGAAGTAACAGATTGGAATGACGATGCCAAAGAAAATGGTTCTGATGTCGACAATGCTAATAAGCCAACAGATGAGGATGAGTTATGTACACTAAGTCACAATTCAGCATTAGCTGAGACTTAGCCAATTCAGGATGACGATCAGGATATAACATCTACGCAAAAATTAATTTTGCATCAACAAAAACTAGCGATAAAATAAAATAAAGAGTAATAAAGAACTGTAAAGAAAAAAAGTAAGGACGAATTAAGAAAAACACAAAATGAAATAGAGAAAATAGATAAGTGGTTAAGAGAAGTTAACGTAGGGATGTCTCAACGCTAGGTTCAATGCTTTGGAACAAAAGATTACAAATATTGAAGCTAAAACTGAAGGATGTTACAGGAAAAAATATGAAGCAAAACAATGGGGTAAAAATCAGATGCTTTTAAGTCTGAAATAAATCAAAAGTTATGCCATGAAATTAAAAAGTTAAATAAGAATTTTTAGAATCAAAATTTGCTAATACGAATAACAATTAATGAAATTAGTAACGTAAGACAAGAACAAAGCAAAGCTATCAAAGCATGTAATGATAAACATAAAATACAATGAAGTAATTTACAGAGTATCAAAAATGACCATGAAATACTTAGTCGCGAAATTTCAAATGTGGAATCCTCTTGTAAAGTCAATACAAGTGCGATTCAGGGTAAACTGAGCGAAATAGAGTAAAAACTACTTCCTGAGATGCAAGACGAAATAGAAAATGAATTTAAACAAAAAGTCGAAATATGGTGTGAACAAGAGAGAAAGAAAGGTTTTGTTCATGTAAGCACCGCAGAAAACCATGTTGATGCGTATAAATTTCATCCTTTCTCTTATAAGGGAACTACACACACAGCAGCCTTCATTAGACAGTTTGAGGGTATCACTATTGAAAACATGGCAGAACAATAAAAAATCAAATTCAAGCCCAAAAAGTTAGAAGGAGAACGAATATCATGGGGAACTCATGTAAAAAAACAAAGAATTTCTACAAACATTCTTGAATCAATACTGGCCTTGCAGAACACAAAATAGGGTGAGAGGTGAAGTACTTGTGTACAGAAGGTTTCACGGTGACAAAGTCATTATTCACAGATGGATAGGAGTAAGATAGTAGAATGTACCGTACCGGATTTCAATGGCGTCGAGATATCAATAAACGTAGACTTGACAGCCAGCTTTTGTTAGAGGCCGCTAGCGCGAAATAGTGAAGTGTATGCTGCATTTGTCTATGGGAGACAAGCCTATCAGTTCAATTCTAAGAAGTATCACATGGGGGTAGATTAAGTGGTTGAATTTGAGGAAGTTGTGAATGAAGTGCTTCATTCTACTACGGAAACGCGGCCACAACAATTATTTGATGAAATGCCAATCATTGACATGAAAAAATATTATAACTACACAAACTGAGGGGGTAATAACGATTTTTGTATTGTTGGGTAACTGACGACTACCAGGTGCCCGAGTTAACCGACAGCATACTTCATTTTCTTTTCCTGCTGTTAGTTCTTCCCCACCCTTCATTAAGAACTACATCTGTCTTCTTTAAATTCTTTACTATCAAGGTTAAGATGAGAAGGTTTTCTTGCACTAAATGCAACAGCAAAGAAACAAGCTATAACAAAAACAAACTAACCCAGCAGAATAAGCATCTGCATAGCACTGATGAAAAACAGACATTTAACGGAATACATGAGGAGAGGCTAAAATATACAAAATACAGGATTACAGATAGATCAGCAAGAGAACACTGATATAGATGCAACAAGACACCAGTACCATATTAACGCACATAACAAAAAACGCACATTATAAAGTATGTAGTGGAAGAGTTCTTATGTATGTACAACAAGGAAAACAAACCTTTCATCTACATCAACGTCCATACTCCGCAAGCCACCTGACGGTGTGTGCCGGAGGGTACCTTGAGTACCTCTATGTCTGAACACATTTTAAGAACAGGAAAACTAAATTAAACAATGCATCAAAATTAGCTGAAGCCTTCAGAAGAAGAAGACGATGCTAAGCCAGGTAACTGAATATGACAATGTACAGTACAAGAAACCCTGATGTTAAAAATAATGGAAATAATTATGTGTTGTCCTGAGTTGATGTACAGATTGTGTCAAAATAGGCACTTCATTACGCTTTAGTATGAACTGAAACGGTGAAGTGGTTTCCGCTGTAATGAATTATGATAGACTGATAGGCTAGGAATAGTCCTGCCATAGGCGGTTTATGATAAGTGGAGAGTTATAGTTATTAGGCGACAAAAAAGTCCGCCAGTTATTTACGAAGCGAGAAGAGAGGTAACTGGAGAATTATAGATCAGGCGAAAGAAAAGTCAGTCTATTGTTTACATTAATAGTGAAACGAGAAGTATAGCTACTAGGAGACAGGAAAGTTGGCCAGTCATTTGAAAGAGTGAGAGAGAAAAAGGCAAAAGGCGACTTGTAAGTCGGCCATTAAGTTGTACTTATGGGCGATGTGGTTTACGCCAACTACTTTATGAAGTACTAGGGAGTAGCCATATTATCGACATACGACACAACACTGGCATGGAAATAAAAGACATAAACGTAGTAAATAAGGTTTAAATAGAAGGCCACGTGATATAAAGTATAGAGACTAATGGCACACTCTGGTTTTAAATATTAAAGATTGTGGAATAAAGAATATGATATAAATACAAAGTTATTACATGTACACAGTTCCACTCATACGGCTTTTAGCAACAATTACACTCCAATGTATATGGAATGATATATTGTGGAATGAGGCAACGATTTGGTAAATGAGTGTTTGTCCATTGTGCTTGAAGCAAGATTCTAAAAGGCTGTCTTAGTGTATCTGTGAACCCCAGTTGTAAGCCTTTGTATATAAGATAGAGCATTGGAGCGGACGCCGGGTAGCGGCGTGAGTCGTAATCGAAGCGAGTCAATAGTAAAAGATAGTGCAAGTAAACACAGAACTCTTAAGAATGTGAAGGGCAATGCTCAAGTTGTATGTAAACAGTGGATGCACCTGTGATCAAAACAAGAACAATGATAAATAACTCTCGTGATAGGGTACAATCAGTACGTATTATACACTCCTGGAAATGGAAAAAAGAACACATTGACACCGGTGTGTCAGACCCACCATACTTGCTCCGGACACTGCGAGAGGGCTGTACAAGCAATGATCACACGCACGGCACAGCGGACACACCAGGAACCGCGGTGTTGGCCGTCGAATGGCGCTAGCTGCGCAGCATTTGTGCACTGCCGCCGTCAGTGTCAGCCAGTTTGCCGTGGCATACGGAGCTCCATCGCAGTCTTTAACACTGGTAGCATGCCGCGACAGCGTGGACGTGAACCGTATGTGTTATATCCTAGCCAGTAATGCCAAACGAGCCCGCTGCCAAAAAGGTTGGCAGCATCAAAGTCCGGACGCCGTCCGCACAAGCAGCGCCAGCGATACAGGAAATCGCCGCAAGTCTGCGCGCGCCACCGCTGGCTTCTGGCTTCTTAAGCGCTGGAGTCGCGAGCGCTAGGACAGTTCTGGATTCGCCGCTCAGTTGTATACTCGCCACCGAATTGTGTACCTGCTAGTCAGTTGTGTATTCATCGCAGCAGAGTTGTTGTTTGTCGTCAGCCGACGCTGACCAAGCCGCTCCGACTCGAACTAGACAGATTTCTGTAGACCATGTTCACCACTGTGTTCTGTATCGTCGTTAATAAAGATAAGTACCGACTTTCATTTAATCCGAGTGTTTGGGTTTTCATCTTTCTGTTCACTGTTCCAGCGGACCGGTCGGCCCGCTATTAAAAGTGTGGCGGTGACTTCGTAGGCCGTTTCTACAGCAAAGTGTTGTCGCTACGAAGGCCGTCACACAACTGGCGACGAGGACTTCCGAACTCGTGTGCAGGGCTGGTTTAACTTGTTTCTTGAGATAGAATTTTGGGGGCTGGTTTAATTTGTGTTCACTATGTCTGCCGAATTACAACAGTTGATCTTGTTACATAGTCAGCAAATACAAAGTCTGGTGGAAGCAATCGCCAAACAAGCGGCTAATCCACCACCACACAAGGAACAAGCATAGGCAGCACCGCCTTTTCGTGCTTTTGAGGCATTACGAGAAGAATGGCAAGAATATTTCGCGCAGTTGCAGGCGCACATGTCAGTCTACAAAATCACAGGTAATGAGCGGCAGCTTTATTTAATTTCCACTGCAGGCGTGGAAGTCTATAGACTACTTTGTAAGTTGTTCCCGGAATCCAAGCCAGAAGCTTTAGACTATGACGTTGTTGTTAACAAGCTTGCTGAGTATTTCGAGTCGCGAGTTCATGTGGCAGCAGCCAGATTCAAGTTCTTCAGATTAAAGAAACCGCCGCATCAATCTAATAAACAGTGGTTAACGGATTTACGGGGCCTCACCCGTCAGTGCCGATTTAATTGTGTGTGTGGAGCTTCCTACAGTGATGTCATGTTACGAGACGCTATTACTCAAAACATTGCAGATTCTCGTATTCGTGCTGCTATTTTAAAGTTGCCTGACCCGTCATTAGAGACTGTGATGAACATTATTGAAGCCCAAGATACTTTTGACTATGCTGAGTGTGAGTTAGATCAGCCATGTATTTCTCAAATTGCCTGTGCTAAGCAAGTTATGTCACGCCCGCGGCCCCACCGGCAGTCAGACTGTAAACACTAGCCGGCCGCGTCATGTTAAACACATTCGTCAGCCGCGTGTGCAAAATGATAGAGTTAAGTCTTGCCCTAAGTGTGTTCTTGCTCATCCTCGTGAACGTTGCCCGTTAAGAAACGCGGTTTGTCACTTTTGTCAAAGGAAAGGACACATCCAGACTGTTTGTTTGCGTAAACGCAAGAACAATTCTAGTGCTGCCCAGCCCATGGATATTCATGTTCTTCAAAGCCAGCCCGCCCAGAAGGTCGCGTTTAAAGACTCTTCCACGGGTCGTGTGGGTAATAAACTTGTTCGCAATAAGCCACCCACCCAGCCCTCTGCTATGCGACCCAAGCGTAATTCAAACGCTGTAAAAAGTAATGTACAGACTGCAAGTGAAGCGGGAGTTGTTGTTCCACCCGCCCAACCCACCAGTTGTCGTAAGCAGCGAACACGCGCTAAACGCGCTGATTTTGTGTCTTCCGCCTCCGCTGCACCGGTCCAGAGACAGTGTAATAAACTATTTGTGAAGCTACGCATCCAGGATAAGACCTTCAATTTTCAATTAGACACTGGTGCGTCTGTGACTCTCATAAATAGTGCTACGTATGCGGCTATCGGCCGCCCTAAACTTTCAGCGGCAAAACATTCTTTGGCTACTTATAGTGGCGAACACATTCCTGTGTTAGGTGTATGTAGCGTGCCAGCCACATTCCGGGGCAACACAAAAACAGTTTCATTCACAGTGCTCCGCGCTACAGACAGTGTAAACATTTTCGGATTAGACTGTTTTGACTTGTTTGGCCTGTCTATCCAAGACAATGTGTTGCAACTTAATTCTGTTGTTGTTCCTCAAGACAGCATAACCGATTTGTGTAAACGATACAGTGACATATTTAAAGACGAACTCGGTTGTGCTGCGAACTTTGCCGCCCATATTACGTTAAAAGATAATGCTCAGCCTCGATTTTTTCGTGCTCGTCCAGTGCCTCACGCCCTCCAGGCACCTGTAGAAGATGAACTTCGTCGTTGGCAAAACAACGGTGTTATTCAACCCGTTTCAGCGAGCCAGTGGGCATCTCCCTTAGTTATTATAAAGAAACCGTCTGGCAAGTTACGTTTGTGTGCTGATTTTAAGTCGACAGTTAATCCTCAGACTGTCATTAATTATTTTCCTTTACCTAGACCGGACGAGCTGATGGATAAGTTAGGGGAAGCTCGTTTCTTTTCTAAAATTGATCTCCGTGAAGCATATTTGCAATTGCCCCTCGACGAGCAATCACAACAGTATTTTGTCATAAACACGTCGTTGGGGTTGTTCCGTTTTCTGCGTTTGCCTTTTGGTTGTGCGTCAGCTCCAGCTGTTTTTCAGCGTTTTTTGTCCCAACTTTTGGCTAATGTGCCATCGTGTTGCAACTATTTAGACGATATTGTTGTGTCCGGTCGGACGCCTGCTGAACATTTCCGTAATTTGGAGTGTTTGTTTACAGTGTTGTCTCAGGCAGGCCTACGTTGCAACATCGATAAATGTTCATTTTTCCTTACGGAGTTGGAGTATCTGGGACATGTTATTAATGCTCAAGGCATTCATCCCTCCTAGTCACATTTAGCAGCTATTCGTGATTTGCCCGACCCTCGCAATCTGCATGAATTGCAAGCAGTTCTTGGCAAATTGACATATTATATTAGGTTTATACCTAATGCATCACAGATTGCTGCACCGTTGCATCGTCTCCGCCGTAAGAATGTTCCGTTTGTGTGGTCAGCTGATTGCCAATCAGCCTTTCAGCAGCTTAAAGAGGCTTTATTGAATGATCGTTGTCTGGTCCATTACGACCCTAACAAGCCTCTGGTGTTAGCTTGTGATGCCTCTTCTTTCGGCCTCGGTGCTGTGTTGTCTCACCGAGTCGGTAACACCGAACGTCCTATTGCGTTCGCCTCTAAATTGCTAAACAAAGCTCAGTGTAATTATAGCCAATTGGACAAGGAAGCGTTGGCTATTGTGTTCGGTGTCACAAAATTCCATCACTACCTCTATGGTAGACCATTCTATTTAGTAACAGATCACAAGCCCCTGACGTCACTGTTTCATCCGTCTAAACCAGTTCCTCAGCGGACAGCTCAGAGACTACAACGTTGGGCTCTTTTGTTATCACAATACAAGTATGAGATACTGTATCGCCCTACAGCTCAGCATGCAAACGCTGACGCGCTTTCTAGATTGCCGATTGCTCCGGATGATGTCTTCGATTCCTCTGACGACTCTTGCCATCAGATTGACGCCGATGAGCATCAATCCCTCCGGGATTTTCCGATTGATTATCGTCAGGTGGCACGTGAGACAGCTACGGATCCTCATCTGAGTTTACTATTACGTTTTGTTCAACGTGGTTGGCCGTCCAAGGCAAAGGACATATCGGATCCTGTGGTTCGTCGCTATTATCCGCAACGTCATCTGTTGTCTGTTTCGCACGGAGTTTTGCTGTTACGCACCGAGAATGACCAGCTTCGTGTAGTGGTTCCCCGAGTGCTCCAATCCAAGGTCCACGACTTGTTGCACCAAGGTCATTGGGGAGTGGTCCGCACCAAGCAGCTTGCCCGCCGTCATTGTACATGGATCGGCATTGATAAGCAGATTACGCAGATGTCTACAGATTGTTCGACGTGTGCCGAACACCAAGCTGCTCCGCCTCAACGCTATTTTGAGTGGGCACGCCCTGCCGGTCCCTGGCAGCGAGTACATATTGATTTCGCTGGTCCATATTGGCATTCTCGTTGGCTCATCGTGATAGATGCATTTAGTAATTTTCCGTTTGTTGTGCCCATGCAGTCTACAACGTCTGCACAAACTATACAGGCGTTGACTTCAATTTTTTGTATTGAGGGTCTTCCAGAAGTTTTAGTGTCTGACAATGGTCCACAATTTACCTCTGCTGAATTTGAAAGTTTTTGTTCTGCCAATGGCATTCGCCATGTTCTTACTCCGCCGTTCCACCCTCAATCGAATGGTGCAGCGGAACGTTTTGTACGCACATTCAAGGATCATATGGACCGCCTTCGTGCTACGCACTCTCGTCAGCAGGCCCTCATCACGTTCCTGTCGTCGTAGCGGACCACGCCACGCGACGGCCCTTCGCCTGCGGAGCTTCTCCACGGCCGTCGTCATCGCACCCTACTACGGTTGTTGCACCCCCCGGATCGACCCGCCGCTTCTGAGCATCGCACGCGTTTTCAGCGCAACGACGCCGTTTTTTTCAGAGTTTATCACGGTCGCCGTCGTTGGGAACGTGGTACCGTGATAAGTGTCCAGGGTCGCGGTTTTTATACTGTTCAAGGTGCTACTGGGGTGCACAGGAGGCATCAGAACCAGTTGCGCCGCGCTGGCCGCCCGGATTCTGCCGCTCGTTCTTTGTCCACAGATTTGGTCCGCGGCGGGTTCCAGCCGCGCCTTCCGACTTCGCTGCCGCCCCCAGGGCAGCAGCAGCAGCCGTCGCCGCTACCACGCCGACAGCCCGTTCCGTTGATGCCTCCCGCGCAGCTTCATGCGGGAGCGCCCCGGGTGGTCGCTCCGGCGCCTGCGGTCCCTCTTCAGTCGCCACCGCCTTCGGAGCTGATGGACGTCGACCACTCAGCCGGGCCGCCTTCCCCAGCGGTGGCTGTGCAGCCTGTACTGCAGCCGCTTTCCTTGGGCACCCCAAGGAGTCTGACACCGCAGCGCCTTGTCCGGCGCCCACTCAGCAGCCGTCGACGCAGCGTCAGGAGACGCTGCCTCTCTTCGTGGGTCCCGACGCCCCGTCGCGTCCAGTACCAGAAGCTGCGCCCGTGGTCACAGGCGTGCACCCTGACCTCGGTTTTCAGTCGGTGTTTCCCGAGGCCCCGCGCAGCCAATGCTGGGGTGTGGACCGGGGACTGCCACCGACAACAGTCTCCGCCCCGGTCTCTTCTGCTACGTCTGCGGCCAGACCCCTACCCCGCCGTCGACGCTCGCCACGTCATTATTCAACGACGGTGCGGCGATTTGGGGGGGAGGAGTGTTATATCCTAGCCAGTAATGCCAACCGAGCCCGCTGCCAAAAAGGTTGGCAGCATCAAAGACCGGACGCCGTCCGCATAAGCAGCGCCAGCGATACAGGAAATCGCCGCAAGTCTGCGCGCGCCACCGCTGGCTTCTGGCTTCTTAAGCGCTGGAGTCGCGAGCGCTAGGACAGTTCTGGATTCGCCGCTCAGTTGTATACTCGCCACCAAATTGTGTACCTGCTAGTCAGTTGTGTGTTCATCGCAGCAGAGTTGTTGTTTGTCGTCAGCCGACGCTGACCAAGCCGCTCCGACTCGAACTAGACAGATTTCTGTAGACCATGTTCACCACTGTGTTCTGTATCGTCGTTAATAAAGATAAGTACCGACTTTCATTTAATCCGAGTGTTTGGGTTTTCATCTTTCTGTTCACTGTTCCAGCGGACCGGTCGGCCCGCTATTAAAAGTGTGGCGGTGACTTCGTAGGCCGTTTCTACAGCAAAGTGTTGTCGCTACGAAGGCCGTCACAAAAGTATGTGCAGTTGACGGACTTTGAGCGAGGGCGTATAGTGGGCATGCGGGAGGCCGGGTGGACGTACCGCCGAATTGCTTAACACGTGGGGCGTGAGGTCTCCACAGTACATCGATGTTGTCGCCAGTGGTCGGCGGAAGGTGCACGTGCCCATCGACCTGGGACCGGACCGCAGCGACGCACGGATGCACGCTAAGACCGTGGGATCCTACGCACTGCCGTAGGGGACCGCACCGCCACTGCCCAGCAAATTAGGGACACTGTTGCTCCTGGGGTATCGGCGAGGACCATTCGCAACCGTCTTCATGAAGCTGGGCTACGGTCCCGCACACCGTTAGGCCGTCTTCCGCTCACGCCCCAACATCGTGCAGCCCGCCTCCAGTGGTGTCGCGACAGGCGTGAATGGAGGGACGAATGGAGACGTGTCGTCTTCAGCGATTAGAGTCGCTTCTGCCAGTGTGATCATGTGATGTATCTGACCCCAGGAATGTGTCAATAAAGTTTCCCCTTCCTGGGACAATGAATTCACGGTGTTCTTATTTCAATTTCCAGGAGTGTATCTGAATGCGTCATAAAGACGTCCACTTCACATCGGTACGAATGAAACAAACACAACACCTACACATTTCATAGACAGGTGGAGACGGAAGATCATTGCACTCGCACCTTTCACCAGAACATGTGCAAGCGCCCACAACAGCAACCCATATTGATGAGTCTGTTGTCCATGATGTGATCTTTCGTTGCGAAACTCCAGACTTTACTAACTGGTTTTGAATTCAACAACTATCTGTCTACCGTCCCATCTCCAATCTCAGCATACGGCTCGGGTACAATTCCATGTAATACAAAAAGCCTTAAATTTGTTTCCTAATAATTTGGTTCATATTTTAAATAAGCATATTTTCATACAGTCTTACAATATAAATATACACTCCTGGAAATTGAAATAAGAACACCGTGAATTCATTGTCCCAGGAAGGGGAAACTTTATTGATACATTCCTGGGGTCAGATACATCACATGATCACACTGACAGAACCACAGGCACATAGACACAGGCAACAGAGCATGCACAATGTCGGCACTAGTACAGTGTATATCCACCTTTCGCAGCAATGCAGGCTGCTATTCTCCCATGGAGACGATCGTAGAGATGCTGGATGTAGTCCTGTGGAACGGCTTGCCATGCCATTTCCACCTGGCGCCTCAGTTGGACCAGCGTTCGTGCTGGACGTGCAGACCGCGTGAGACGACGCTTCATCCAGTCCCAAACATGCTCAATGGGGGACAGATCCGGAGATCTTGCTGGCCAGGGTAGTTGGCACGGGATACATGCGGACGTGCATTGTCCTGTTGGAACAGCAAGTTCCCTTGCCGGTCTAGGAATGGTAGAACGATGGGTTCGATGACGGTTTGGATGTACCGTGCACTATTCAGTGTCCCCTCGACGATCACCAGTGGTGTACGGCCAGTGTAGGAGATCGCTCCCCACACCATGATGCTGGGTGTTGGCCCTGTGTGCCTCGGTCGTATGCAGTCCTGATTGTGGCGCTCACCTGCACGGCGCCAAACACGCATACGACCATCATTGGCACCAAGGCAGAAGTGACTCTCATCGCTGAAGACGACACGTCTCCATTCGTCCCTCCATTGACGCCTGTCGCGACACCACTGGAGGCGGGCTGCACGATGTTGGGGCGTGAGCGGAAGACGGCCTAACGGTGTGCGGGACCGTAGCCCAGCTTCATGGAGACGGTTGCGAATGGTCCTCGCCGATACCCCAGGAGCAACAGTGTCCCTAATTTGCTGGGCAGTGGCGGTGCGGTCCCCTACGGCAGTGCGTAGGATCCTACGGCCTTGGCGTGCATCCATGCGTCGCTGCGGTCCGGTCCCAAGTCGACGGGCACGTGCACCTTCCGCCGACCACTGGCGACAACATCGATGTACTGTGGAGACCTCACGCCCCACGTGTTGAGCAATTCGGCGGTACGTCCACCCGGCCTCCCGCATGCCCACTATACGCCCTCGCTCAAAGTCCGTCAACTGCACATACGGTTCACGTCCACGCTGTCGCGGCATGCTACCAGTGTTAAAGACTGCGATGGAGCTCCGTATGCCACGGCAAACTGGCTGACACTGACGGCGGCGGTGCACAAATGCTGCGCAGCTAGCGCCATTCGACGGCCAACACCGCGGTTCCTGGTGTGTCCGCTGTGCCGTGCGTGTGATCATTGCTTGTACAGCCCTCTCGCAGTGTCCGGAGCAAGTATGGTGGGTCTGACACACCGGTGTCAATGTGTTCTTTTTTCCATTTCCAGGAGTGTATAAATAAGTGCAGAACGGCATGTTGCCGACGTAACAGTGAGGTAAAGTGTAAAGAATAGCAGAATGGAGACGTATGATGATGGAAAGGTTTCATAGAATTGAAAGAATAGCAATCCACCGATAGTAGTGGTATAGCAATTTAAATTTTCATGAGAAATATAAGGGCGTTTAAAAAGAAACGAGCCAGAGGCATAATTACAGAAACCATTACCTGTATGTTAGAAGTATTGACACACTTGTCCCACTGTGACACAAGGCGGTGAATGGCTGCCTCATAAAATTCAGAGTGCAGCGGTGTTAACCAGTTCCGCATGTACAGCTGGACGTCGCGTCCGAGGTGAATCGTTTGCCCCTATGCTGACGTTCTTCTGGGACCAAGATAGCCCCCTTCTGATTCACTTCCTGCAGCTCAGCTCGGGACAACAGTGAATGCCCAGCGTTACTCGCAAACCTTGATCACTCTTGTCCAAGCTCTCAGCTCGAAACGACCAAGCAATTACACCCATGGGGACATTATGCTCCACGACAGTGCAAAGCCTCATACTGCCAACACAGTGGCGACACTCTGCAAAAATTCAAATGGTTCTCCGCCACCCTCCATACAGTACGGACCTCTCTCCCTGTGATTACGGTGTTTTTGGTCTCCGAGGAGCAAACGATTCACTTCGGACGACGACGTCCAGCTGTACATGCGGAACTGGTTAACATCGCAGCCCCGCAAATTTTACGAGACAGCCATTCACCGCCTTGTGTCACAGTGGGACAAGTGTCTCAACAACCAGGGTCAATATTTCTAACATACAGGTACTGATCTCTGTAATTATGCTTCCGGCTCGTTTCTCTTTGAACGCTCCTTATATTATATTGATTTTAATGGATGGAAATGCACCGACAGTAACTTAACAAAAGTATAAATTTTTTCACTGAAACTTGACTAGGAGAAAGTCGACTGCTATAAATTATTCTGGCAGGAATGATAGATTGTAAGTTAAAAAAAAACTGTCAACAACATAAAGGTGCAGAATCATGCTACGTTGAAAATCTTTACTGTTAAAACAATAAACTAAAATGATTTTCGGATATAAGGCTATACACGAGTTAGTTGAATCTAACATTTACTTTTTTCTGATCCCAAAAGAATCAACTCTGTGATTATATAAATTAACTAATAATTTGAGAATGAAAGACTATCAAGCAAATTCAATTTTTGAAAAAATAATGACGAATCATAACTATAGTTGATAGGTATGGCTCTTGAGACTTTATTACTGAAAATTTATAAAAATTTGTGTAAAATTTGGTTATTTCCAAAACTGATTGTCGTTTGCGGGAACAGTCAGATACCATCTTCATATTTAGACAAGGCTTACCGGCCAATGATCTTCTTCAGTGCAGATGCACTCACATTGCTCAAACTCTTACGGGAATCGGTAGATGGACTGCCGTGAGTAATGAGTATGGTGGGCAGGGGTACTACAAATGTAGTGTGTGGACAGAAAGTTGGAAGTGTGGGTCTCACAGGGAGCGTGCCAGAGCTAAGTCCCTGGAGTCGCACTATCGTCTGTGTCCTCGATGGCTCAGTCGTACAGAGCGTCTGCCATGTAAGCACGAGGCACCTTTTGAACTGTCCTCGTTGATATTTATCAACGCCTGTAGGCAGCTAAAGGTCTGGATTTCATTGTAATTTCATTCTTCTCAGAGGAGTTAACAAGACAGCAGCGGGAAGATAACATAATGTGGCGTGAGGTGCCGGTGACAGATGGTTTATTCGGTACGTGTATCTTGAGAAAGACCCCTACATTGTGGTGCTTCTCCGCGATTGGCTGCTGTGTTCGGAAGTGTCGCGACAAGTGATAAACTTCTGTACTCAATATTAGAAAAACTAAACAGTGAATTTAGTTAAATTTCATCTAAAAGCATCTCTCAGTAGTAGACTATCATTCCATTATTTTAAAAGTGTTAATTACCAGCAGAATAATAAACAATTGCTAAACGAAAAGGCATAGTCACAGATGCAGCTTCTTTGAAGTTTCAAATTTTACCTATCCCCGTGTTCGCCTGACTTGACAGCCTCTGAATTCCTTCTCTTTTGTCGGATAAAGATGCCAAACTGGTTTCGTTTGCAGATGATACAGACATTGCAATAAATAGCAAATAAAGTATGCCTTAGTGAGATCGATTTATTAATTAGGTTCCTAGAGTAATGTAACGGACTACTGAACTACCGATACCACCGGCTGGCGAGGTGTGCGGTGCCGTCAATCAACTTGAAGCAGCAAGTGAACTTTAACTACGTAAACATAAAGTGAAATATTAGTATTTTGTAACAAAACTGTTAATATGAGGACAATCATGAGGTATATGGCCACAGAACTATATTACAAACACTTTTCATTTTTCATACTATGTTTTTCATATATGTATACGTGCGATGTGCAAAGTATCGATATACAACCAAGGTTGGCAGTACTGCACAGTTTGTAAGCTCTGTGAACAGGAGCCGGTTGTTGGCGGGGGTAGAGACAATGGGCAGTTGGTGTTGAGACGTCTTGTAATAGGCTTGCTTTGAGAAGGTCAAGGATAGAGGGAACGAAATGATGCACTGGAAAAGCTGTTACATTGAAAATTATTGAATATCGTCACGATCAGCATTTATAAAACAAAAGTTGGAAGTTTAAATATGTGTCAGTTCTTACGCAGCAGAATACACACCCTGGACCTCAAATTGATTTAACAAACAGCGAATGGCGAGATTCATCACTGGACCACGAGCATGCAACAACGACCAATAAAGGTAAGAAAGTTATGTTACTCTAAATTCAGATTGTGATGATGCCTTTCTTTCTCCATGTCTTCAACCCTGTATGTACTCTGTTGTTAGAGTGAACAGCGTAACGGGGACTTGTGGTCGACTAGGCACACCAGAGAGACCACACAGGTTTAAAATGATAATCTGTAGCTTAATATACTACTACTGATAATAATTAATATTTGTCCCCTGGAGAAAGAGGAGCATTACACTAGCCATTTCTTTGCCATTAAACTTTGAAAAGCATAGTACATGCACGAAATAGATTGGATTTCAGTTGCTTGCGATACCTGAAAATTTGTGGTGGACCAGGACTCGAACTGGAATTTCATAGTTATCGCGAGCGGTCACCTCAACCACTTTTTTCACATGACGTCTTTTATATTTCGTCGATGATAACGTCACTTAGTTTTTATTTATTACAGACGATGACCAGACCCCTGACCGAACACTTTTTTTTTCTCAGGGGTGGAGAGGGCAGGGGTTGAAACCCGAGGCCTAGCCACAGTGTCCCACTCACCACCACCGAGCCTGTGGAGCATCCCCCAACTTAGTGCACCTACTGACCCATGTAATGACATGATATTTGGCGGTTGGAAAATGTTTGTCCTCCGGGTATAGAAACATTCGCGGATCGATCGTGTCTGGTGCTACTCGGAGGTAGCAGGCAATGATTTGCTGCACAAATCGCCAGACGTCATGTGAAGAGGTGCAGGTGAGACGGTGGTCATCAGTGTCGAGCTGCTGGCAATGAAGACAAAGAGGGAATCCGACAAACCAACGTTGTGCAGCCGCTGTTTTGTGGAAAATTTCCTGTGGTCTACCTGATATCACATTGCCCTGACATCTGTAGGGAAATCGCTTCCGCTATACAAGCACGCCTGCTGGATTGATTCGAACTTCCACATGTCTCGCACAACCGAAGTGGATATGGCGACCACTCGCGATAAGCGGGAAATCTAGGTTCCAGTCCCAGTTTGGCACAAATATTCATGTGTTGCAAACAGATGATGTCAATGCAGAGTCGCAGACTGTTGACCTATTTCGTAATATTTACCACAGCTGTAATCGTCAATGAAGTTAGCCTGTTTTAGAATTTCAATGTCCACCACCCTCAAGAAGATGCACGTTGATTCTGCGACGCAAAGGATACTGAATGCTAATTTAGTTTGGCCCTCGCACGTATACTAATGAGGTTACAAGCTTCAAACTTTCAATTGCAGTCAAGACTTTAATAAAAATGGCAAAGATAATGTTAATCAGAACACTGGGAGGAGTTGTGGTCCAAAAAAAGTGGCTAAAGAAATGGCACACTTTTTTTTTTTGACAAACGCTTTCAGTGATATGTGGTCTATGGTGAACAAAGTGATCAGCTGGGGATCAACACAGGACAAAAACCAGAACACTAATCGCTTTAGCTGACATCATACATGTGAATCCGTGGTACGACCCAAAAACTACGCTACAGTCAAGCATGTATACTATACTATTCCATAGAGAAAAATATGGTTCCAAAGAACAGGGTGCTGAGAAGCATATATGGCGTAGGGCGCCATAGCAGCGAATACTTTACCCTCCTGCTGGTCAGGGCGGCAGATCACGATGTGCTCGGCGACTGGAGTCATGGACAGCAGCAATTTGTTATTAATGGCGCGCGCCCGAAAACATGCAAGTACGCGTTTCAAAAATGGCTCTGAGCGCTATGGGACTTAACTTCTGAGGCCATCAGTCCCCTAGAACTTAGAACTACTTAAACCTAACAAACCTAAGGACATCACACACACACATGCCAAAGGCAGGATTCGAACCTGCGACCGTAGCGGTCGCACGGTTCCAGACTGTAACGTCTAGAACCGCTCGGTCAACCCGGCCGGCTCAAGTACACGGTTTCGCGTTCGGTTAATTCAGAACGCAGGAACTTCTCTCTCTGTTGTGGCGTAACAAGACAGCCACGCCACTCGGAAGTAGCCGAAAGGCATGCGTTAACTCACGCAGGCTAGTAGATAGGTCTGAAACAGGATACGTAATGAATGCTATAAAGAAAAGTACGTAGCTCGTGGAATACTTAACTTTAATCCATCCTTGTGGTACATCGCTCTTGACGATACAAGTGAGACTCTTTAGATACATGCAATGTTACTAATGGCGCCTTGCTAGGTCGTAGCCATTGACTTAGCTGAAGGCTATTCTAACTATCGGCTCTGCAAATGAGCGAGGCTTCGTCAGTGTGCATCGCTAGCTACGTCGTCCGTACAACTGGGGCGAGTGGTAGTAAGTCTCTCGAGACTTGCCGTGTGGTGGCGCTCGGTCTGCGATCACTGACAGTGGCGACACGCGGGTCCGACATGTACTAATGGACCGCGGCCGATTTAAAGCTACCACCTAGCAAGTGTGGTGTCTGGCGGTGACACCACACTCTCAGCCTCTGAAACCCCGGTGGATTCCAATGTGCAGGTGGACCCGATTGCTGGTCTGCCAAACCAATTGGACTCCACGACTATGTGCCAAATGTTTAGACGGCCGACTCAAAACGAATAAGTACACCCACGCATCACTCGTTATGTGCGTGATACTAGAAGCAGCACCTCTGACGGTTCACATGGTGACTGGCACAGGCTCTAAGTGGCACACTAGCAAAGGCCCCAAGCCTCGCCGTTTAGGTAGAGACCTGCAGTTCTTCACTAGGGATGCGCCAGTACAAGAGTGTCCTCTCCTGTTTCTCTCAGCTGTTCTCGCCGCCTGGGTAGCTTAGCACATTTACGTCTTAGACTACACCCATTCTAGCACAAGATAATCATGAGCTGGAGCGTGGCATTCGAAGCTAGGAGCGAGAACCTTGCCCTGCATACCCAGATTTGACCAACCAGCTACTCTTTCCCAAGTGTTTGCGCTGTGTCTTTGTTAAAAGCATGACCTGAATGGAACCACATCCCTCCATAAAAAGATCGTTATCTTCTCTACTGCGTCCACTTCGAACTTTCCAAAGAATGGCCATAAAGTCCCTAAATGCCTCATGCCTTCACAAATATGTTTTGTAGCAGAGTCTGAACATCTGGGCGCCACTCACCTGTGCTATGAAAATTCGCAGAAACACACAGTCGTCTCATCGGCTTCCTGCCTAACGAGGGTCCATCGTCTGCTTCATTGCCAGTCATCAATGCTCTGCCCATAGCAGCTGCGACTCCTCGGCTCTAGTCAGCCTACCTGGATGTGGCGGCTGACCAACTGGCGCCATCCAATGTGTCTGCACACAGGCAGTCCACAAATGTTTTCACCCAGGTTCCACAGAAAAAACGCTGCCCTCGGCCCTCATCTGCCATAAAGTTGTTTTCTGCAGTCCTTTAATTTGGCACCCTCTTCTTTTGAACGCAGGTAAAGCTTACCACTATTCCTTCACTAGAGCACACAAGCAAGAGCGTTAACTACTGCCAACCATTTCAGCATATGAATGAAGTCAGATGGTATCCAATTTAGCAACCAAATAATAAAGATCTTCTTCCCTAAGAACGTTATGAAGCATAACACCATATCACAAGTGAGAGTGCCCTGCAATCTCTCAATGTGGCTAATTTCTCATAAATACAGCTGCTAAGGAAATTATGTGATAACCCTTCCAAAAAATGTTAGCTGGGGAAGGAAGTTAAGTTATGGTCACAAACCAAAAGGAAAATGTGCTAAGCTATAACAAAGATATTTATTTTCGTAAGCACAGAATTAAAACTAGGACCTTGACACAGACTATTAGAGTGGCAAAAATGGTTGAAATGGCTCTGAGCACTATGGGACTTAACTTCTGAGGTCATCAGTCCCCTAGAACTTAGAAATACTTAAACCTAACTAACCTAAGGACATCACACACATCCATGCCCGAGGCAGGATTGGAACCTGCGACCGTAGCGGTCACGCGGTTGCAGACTGTAGCGTCTAGAACCGCTCGGCCGCCCCGGCCGGCTATTAAAGTGGCAGATGTACAAAAATAATGAACATGAGCGATGACTGCTACTGGTTTACTAACAATTCCTAGTTTGATTATAGCAAATGGGGAATTTGCCTAACTCAAAACGGTGATTGACCTCACATAGAAAAGATGTAGCTTTGAATGCAGACAGAGAGGCGATGACTGTGGCTACTGCAGATGGCAATAAGGTAGCAAGTGGTCGTAACGTCGCTCAGAATTCCATATCTACTGGTGCTGTGACTCTTTACCAAAACAGCAAACGTATTACGTGAAACCAATGGTTGTATGGCGATGATGTCGAAGCTGAAAGAGTCGTCAGCTGCCCAGCGTCCCGTCTTCCATACTCCAGAGAGGAGCACGATTAATTCGTGGTCATGTGAAAAAATTTTTGACCGGGTGTCCTGACGAGCGCAGCTCTGCGTGAATCTTTCCTTGGATATGGAAGAGATAAAACGACTTTACCCTGCGATGGTTCAGAAGCGAGTGCCCGATTTTCTCTCTGTTGCACTACAACACGGGGACCCATCCCGTTGCTTTAGAAACACTGCCAATCATGGCATAGCAGCGAAACTGGCACCAATCATCATGACCCCGAAACAGAAGCTCTGTGCTCCCACCACAAAACCAGGAAAACGCCTGCGTCAGAAGGCGTCTCACAGAAACCAAAAAGCGGCTTTGAACATGGGCAGATGTTACAGTCAGTCCACCAATCACAGGCTCCGCCAAGTCCGCGCGGGACAACTCAACCGTGGGGAGCATGTAAATTTGCTGGTCTATGTGTGATGTCACACCGGCGGGCGTCGCGCAGAGCCAGAATGCAATTTCTGCGAAATCTACACAGCAAGCAGTGCGACACAGGCGACCTAACCCTCTGCCGGATGGCCGGAAGACAGCGAGTGCCTTTCCAGCACATTTCGAACTTCGACCGAAGAAGAATAACTGCCTGTAGTGAGTGCGGGTTACCCTTCAGAGAAATTGGAGATTGTTTGCGATTGGACCAAGCAACTGTGACGCGGACCTGTAATCCCTGGGCGCAGGAGGGTACGATGGACCGACAGAACCGATTGCACCCACCTAGTTTTGCACCACAACACGTGACGCCAGGCATATCGTGCGCATGACAGATGGATCGCTCTGTCACATCACGAACCATGTCGCAACAAATTCGGTCTGTTGCGCAACAACGTCCGCTCGTACCATTCGACATCGTTTGCAGGAAAGTGGACTGTCCACAAGGCTTCCATTGCTGCGTTTACCATTGGGTCAAGGCTACAGGCGTTTGTGCCGGCAATGGTACGATGAACGACGGACGTAGATAACCGAATAGGACGACATTGTTATAACCGACGACTTCCGATTCTCCCTGTACCAACACGACGGTCGGATTACAGTTTGGAGACGGCGGTGAGAGACTGTTGAACTGTTGCCTTATGCATTGACATACAGGTCCTGCACGAGGTATTATGGTTTGGGATGGCACTAGATTCAACTCCCGCACCCCCTAGTATGCGTTGCTGGTACACTAACCACTGAGCGTTACATCTCTGAAGTGTTGGAGCCTGTCGTCGTCCCATACTTGCGGAGCTTCCCGGCAGCCCAATTGCAACAGGATAATGAGTGACCACGCAATGTTCAAGACTTTTTCGTCGCCCATCGGATGCATAGCTGCCTTGATCACCATGTTCTCGCGATCTCTAGGTCCTGGAACGACTCTTTCAGGATACACCACCAATTGCTACACAAGATCAACATTGGCAATACGTGGAAACTGCATGGACTGCTATAGCCCAACAACACATCCAGAGCCTTTTTGAGTCAGTGCCGAGGCGTGTAGCAGTGGTAGCCAGCAATGACGGCAACACTCAGTGGTGATTTCGTCATCATCCTCCTTTTCACAAGGTGCTGCATTTTAAATCATGTGACACTTGTACAATGTATTATCTCTCAAGTCAGTCTTGCTGTGATATCTCCGGTCCTTCTTGACGTTTCTTTTCGAATGGCCAGATGTGTATTTATTCCTTATTAAAATACGTCATTAAAATAGCGCTATATCTGTTTTTCAATTCAATAGCACGTTTCATGTAATCTACATTAGAATGTTAATAATAATAATAATTACAGTCACAAAGATTTATAGTCAGTTACTTTGGTTCAGAAAGGTGTCTATTATTCAGGAACACCCATTTTGAACAACAGGCCAACAGCCCCAAAAGAACTATTGATACAATTCACTTTAAGAGGAGCCTAAAGGATTTTTTGGAGGCCATTTGCTGTGCTTCGGTCGTGAATTTCTTAGCAGAAACGAGTGAAGTGCACGTATCACAAATACTATCAAATAAAGCGATCATTACCACAATATGACTTCTGCACAAATTCGGTGCAGTAATCCAACTGTCGGAAATTAAGTATTGTAAATTGATTTTTGTATTTGATGATGCGTGGCTACAATAGCATTCGGATTATTACATACACCTGAGTGCATTGAACATTTTCATGATTTATGACAAGTTATTTATTACTCTTTTAAATACAAATATGGTTAAGAAGTGTTTGACTTATTCCACAACTATGAGGATCATTTCACTTGCAAACACTGGAAGGTACATTAGGACATTTGTTGTTCATTGTGTTTGTTATCTATTCTTGTTTTCCTCATATATTCTACATCTTGGAGCATCTCCTGACTATGGGTGTACTGAAATGGAAAATATATCTCAACTAAATAAGTTTAAGAAATAATTCCGTGCCAGGTATTTCAGAATGACGACGAGGTGCTGTTCGAGGCGGGAAGTCACCTTAACGGCTAAAAGCAAGACTTGTACAACAAATACCTCCGCCAAGTCTTCTATCGTAGGAAAAAAACAGTGGCATTGAAGGGAGAGTATACAGAAGACGTTTAACAGCATCCCCAGTTTTCTTTGTTGGAGATTGATGTTTTCGGGGTGATGATTAAAACTACGATGGGCTGTCAATAAGCAATGCAACCCTTTTTCCTAGGAGCAGGTTGGTTTTATTCACGATTCCCATGTTGTTGTGGTCTTCAGTCCTGAGACTGGTTTAATGCAGCTCTCCGTGCTACTCTATCCTGTGCAAGCTTCTTCATCTCCCAGTACTTACTGCAACCTACATCCTTCTGAATCTGCTTAGTGTATTCATCTCTTGGTCTCCCTCTACGATTTTTACCCTCCACGCTGCCCTCCAATGCTAAATTTGTGATCCCTTGATGCCTCAGAATATGTCCTACCAACCGATCCCTTCTTCTAGTCAAGTTGTGCCACAAACTCCTCTTCTCCTAAATTCTATTCAATACCTCCTCGTTAGTTATGTGATCTACCCATCTAATCTTCAGCATTCTTCTGTAGCACCACATTTCGAAAGCTTCTATTCTCTTCTTGTCTAAGCTATTTATCATCCATGTTTCACTTCCATTCATGGCTACACTCCATACAAATACTTTCAGAAACGACTTCCTGACACTTAAATCTATACTCGTTGTTAACAAATTTCTCTTCTTCAGAAACGATTTCCTTGCCATTGCCAGTCTACATTTTATATCTTCTCTACTTCCACCATCATCAGTTATTTTACTCCCCAAATAGCAAAACTCCTTTACTACTTTAAGTGTCTCATTTCCTAATCTAATTCCCTCAGCATCACCCGACTTAATGCGACTACATTCCATTATCCTCGTTTTGCTTTTGTTGATGTTCATCATATATCCTCCTTTCAAGACACTGTCCATTCCGTTCAACTGCTCTTCCAACTCCTTTGCTGTCTCTGACAGAATTACAATGTCATCGGCGAACCTCAAAGTTTTTATTTCTTCTCCATGGATTTTAATACCTACTCCGAATTTTTCTTTTGTTTCCTTTACTGCTTGCTCAATATACAGATTGAATAACATCGGAGAGAGGCTACAACCATTTCTCATTCCCTTCCCAACCACTGCTTCCCTTTCATGTCCCTCGACTCTTATAACTGCCATCTGGTTTCTGTTCAAATTGTAAATAGCCTTTCGCTCCCGGTATTTTACCCCTGCCACCTTCTGAATGTGGAAGAGAGTATTCCAGTCAACATTCTCAAAAGCTTTCTCTAAGTCTACAAATGCTAGAAACGTAGGTTTGCCTTTCATTAATCTTTCTTCTAAGGTAAGTCGTAAGGTCAGTATTGCCTCACGTGTTCCAACATTTCTACGGAATCCAAACTGATATTCCCCGAGGTCGGCTTCTACCAGTTTTTCCATTCGTCTGTAAAGAATTCGCGATAGTATTTTGCAGCTGTGACTTATTAAACTGATAGTTCGGTAATTTTCACATCTGTCAACACCTGTTTTCTTTGGGATTGGAATTAGTATATTCTTCTTGAAGTCTGTGGGTATTTCGCCTGTCTCATACATCTTCCTCATCAGATGGTAGAGTTTTGTCATGACTGGCTCTCCCAAGGCCGTCAGTAGTTCTAATGGAATGTTGTCTACTTCCGGGGCCTTGTTTCGACTCAGGTCTTACAGTGCTCTGTCAAACTCTTCACGCAGTATCGTATCTCCCATTTCATCTCGATCTACATCCTCTTCCATTTCCATAATATTGTCCTCAAGTACATCGCCCTTGTATAGACCCTCTATATACTCCTTCCACCTTACTGCTTTCCCTTCGTTGCTTATACAGGGTGTTTCAAAAAAGACCGGTATATTTGAAACGGCAATAAAAACTAAACGAGCAGCGATAGAAATACACCGTTTGTGGCAATATGCTTGGGACAACAGTACATTTTCAGGCGGACAAACTTTCGAAATTACAGCAGTTACAATTTTCAACAACAGATGGCGCTGCAAGTGATGTGAAAGATATAGAAGACAACGCAGTCTGTGGGTGCGCCATTCTGTACGTCGTCTTTCTGCTGTAAGCGTGTGCTGTTCACAACGTGCAAGTGTGCTGTAGACAACATGGTTTATTCCTTAGAACAGAGGATTTTTCTGGTGTTGGAATTTCACCGCCTAGAACACAGTGTTGTTGCAACAAGACGAAGTTTTCAACGGAGGTTTAATGTAACAAAAGGACCGAAAAGCGATACAATAAAGGATCTGTTTGAAAAATTTCAACGGACTGGGAACGTGACGGATGAACGTGCTGGAAAGGTAGGGCGACTGCGTACGGCAACCACAGAGGGCAATGCGCAGCTAGTGCAGCAGGTGATCCAACAGCGGCCTCGGGTTTCCGTTCGCCGTGTTGCAGCTGCGGTCCAAATGACGCCAACGTCCACGTATCGTCTCATGCGCCAGAGTTTACACCTCTATCCATACAAAATTCAAACGCGGCAACCCCTCAGCGCCGCTACCATTGCTGCACGAGAGACATTCGATAACGATATAGTGCACAGGATTGATGACGGCGATATGCATGTGGGCAGCATTTGGTTTACTGACGAAGCTTATTTTTACCTGGACGGCTTCGTCAATAAACAGAACTGGCGCATATGGGGAACCGAAAAGCCCCATGTTGCAGTCCCTGCATCCTCAAAAAGTACTGGTCTAGGCCGCCATTTCTTCCAAAGGAATCATTGGCCCATTTTTCAGATCCGAAACGATTACTGCATCACGATATCTGGACATTCTTCGTGAATTTGTGGCGGTACAAACTGCCTTAGACGACACTGCGAACACCTCGTGGTTTATGCAAGATGGTGCCCGGCCACATCGCACGGCCGACGTCTTTAATTTCCTGAATGAATATTTCGATGATCGTGTGATTGCTTTGGGCTATCCGAAACATACAGGAGGCGGCGTGGATTGGCCTCCCTATTCGCCAGACATGAACCCCTGTGACTTCTTTCTGTGGGGACACTTGAAAGACCAGGTGTACCGCCAGAATCCAGAAACAATTGAACAGCTGAAGCAGTACATTTCATCTGCATGTGAAGCCATTCCGCCAGACACGTTGTCAAAGGTTTCGGGTAATTTCATTCAGAGACTACGCCATATTATTGCTACGCATGGTGGATATGTGGAAAATATCGTACTATAGAGTTTCCCAGACCGCAGCGCCATCTATTGTTGAAAATTGTAACTACTGTAATTTCGAAAGTTTGTCTGCCTGAAAATGTACTGTTGTCCCAAGCATATTGCAACAAACGGTGTATTTCTATCGCTGCTCGTTTAGTTTTTATTGCCGTTTCAAATATACCGGTCATTTTTGAAACACCCTGTAACTGGGTTTCCATCTGAGCTCTTGATATTCATACAAGTGGTTCTCTTTTCTCCAAAAGTCTCTTTTATTTTCCTATAGGCAGTATCTATCTTACCCCTAGTGAGATAAGCCTCTACATCCTTACATTTGTCCTCTAGCCATCCCTGCTTAGCCATTTTGCATTTCCTGTCGATCTTATTTTTGAGACGTTTGTATTCGTTTTTGCCTGATTCATTTGCTGCGTTTTTATATTTTATCCTTTCATCAATTAAATTCAGTATTTCTTCTGTTAGCCAAGGATTTCTACTAGCCCTCGTCTTTTTACCTACTTGATCGTCTGCTGCCTTTACTACTTCATCTCTCAGAGCTACCCATTCTTCTTCTACTGTATTTCTGTCCCCCATTCCTGTCAATTGTTCCCTTATGCTCTCCCTGAAACTCTTCCCATACACCATATTATTCTCTACTCTTTTAGCTACAAAACCCTTTTTTGCCAATATTATCTCCAGTCAATGCGACGGCCTTACGCCACCTTACTGGTAGGGTCTGTTTGGTGTTGTGCCACTCTATGGATTGCCCTTTGTTGTGACAATTTTCAACAAAAATTTTTCACGATCAGCCTCGCAACGCGCAAGCAATTCGACAAAGGTGGTCCTTCGATGGTCTTTATAGTCTTCTGTTAGGCGACGACGAACCCAGCGGGTAACCATCTTTGAGTACCCCAACTGGTGGACGAATGTGTCAGCTCTACCAACAGAGACTTCCAGTTGTTCAGAGAGATCTTTGATTATGATCTGTTGATCATCTCAAATGAGAGTGTGTGAGATTGCAGGGCACTCTCACTTCTAATTTGGTGTTATGCTGTTTCGTGTTATTAGGGAATATGATCCTTATTGCGATTTTGACTTCATACATCATGATGAAATGGTGGACAGTAGTTAATGCTCTAGGGAAGGAATAACGTCAAGCTTTACCTGCGTTCAAAGGAATAGGGTGCTGATTTAAACGACTGCGGTATAAGCGCACGGCGGCGGTGGGCCGAGGGAAGTGCGCTTTTTCTGTGGAACTTAGGGGAGACATTTCCGGATGGCCGAGTTCCACTGTCTCATTGTGCAGGCACGTTGGTTGGCGCCAGTCGGGAGGCAGCCGCATCCAGGTCGACTGACTAGCGCCGAGAAGTCGCCGCTGCAACGGTGAGTACATTGTAGACCGGCAATGAAGCAGAGGATTGGCCCCTGTTAGGCAGGAAGCCGACAAAACAACTGTGAGCATTCTGCATATTTCCGTGGGGACAGGCCCAGACGTCCAGACTCTGTTACAAAAGATATTTGTGAAAGCACAAGACTTTTAGCGAGTTTATGGCTGTTCTTTGGAAACTTTGTAATGGACGTAACAAGGGAGATAACAAGCTTTTATGGAGGGATGTAGTTCAATCCTGGTCATGTTGTTAGCAAAAGACACAGCAAATTAACTTTTCAAGTCTCTGATTGGTCAAATCGGTGTGTGCAAAACAAGGCCGCTCTTCCAGCATCGAATGCCGGGCTCCAGCTCTTGACTGGCTTGTACTAAAGTGGGGGAAGTCTAAGTTGTAAATGTGCTGATGAGGAAGTGGACAGAAAGAGAAAACTCATTCTTGTACTGGCGCTTCGCTAGTAATGAAGTGCAGGTCTCTACCTAAATGGTGAGACTTGTGTCCTTTGCTAGTGTGCCACTTAGTACCTATGCCAGTCACCTGAACATCAGAGGTACTGCTTCTAGCATCACACACACAACGAGTGATGCATGGGTGCCCGTATTTGTCTTGAGTCGGCCGTCTAAACATTTGACATATTCTGTCACGCATAGTCGTGGTACGGAGTGAAATTGGTTTGGCAGACCACCAAATGGGTCCACCTGCACATTGGAATCCACCGGGCTTTCAGAGGCTCATAGGAAAGTACTTGCATTCCAAATTAATCGAATGCAAGACTGCGTACTTGCATTTTTCGGGCGTGCACCATTAACAACAGATTGCGGCCGTCCATGACTTCGGTGGCTGAACACATTGTGGTGTGCCACCCTGACCAGCAGAAGGGTAAAGGTGTAGGGCTCCAATATTTATTTCTAAGCACCTGCTCTTTCGAACCATATCTTTCTTTTTGGAATGGTAGAATATAGATGCTTGATGGTGGCGTAGTTTTGTGTCAAACCCGGATTCATGTGTATGAAGTCAGATAAAGCGATTAGTGTTCCGGTTAGTGTCGTGTGTCGATCCCCAGCTGATCACTTTGTCCACCGTAGACCCTAAGTTATTGAAAGAATTTGTCAAATAAAAATGTTTGTGTGACGTTTGTTCAGTCATTTTTGTTGTCATTTTCTTAAGGATGAATAAATCTATTGTCATTTAGATCACAACTTCTCCCTGAGTTATGATTAACAGTACCTTGCCATTTTATTAGTAAAGTCTAGATCTGATACGTAAATAGAAGGCTTTCAAGTATCCGCACATTCCATCATTGCCAGAGTCAGAGCTGTGTGTCGCCGGCTAGCACACTAGAGGTAGTATAGTTTGCACGACCTTGTTGAGGTGATGACAGATGCCTCGCCCAACGGCTCGCCGTGATTTTGTTCCTTCCCAGGTCCCCTTAGACATTCTGCAAGCGCCTACGAGTATTTTTGATGCTCTGATTATCCGCCAAAAGTAGCTCAATTGTTCTCTGCGTGGAACGCACCTTTGTTACAAACGCTATTTTGAAGATTACATATACCGCCGCTACCAATCGGAACCTCACGAAACTGTAGAGGCTGAAACAGGAACATTCCACGACGTCACACAAAAAAAATTCCGCATTTTTTCAACCGAAAAAGTATGTGGCTTTACTTATTGAACGATCTTCGTACATGAACAACCCCTCATGTGTGTAACGATGTCCCTACACAAGGCATACCCAGTAGGTGGCTGTTGAATGAATGACTGCTCTCGTCCGAACAGCCCACGGACTGCGCAAGGGCCACCTGTTCGCCGCTGGCAAAGCGGCGGCCGCGCTGAAGCCAGGCAGACTGGCGTGGCGGGCACTCCAATTACTCAGCTGGTCCGTGCTGTGCAGGGCTGAGCGCAATCTGCGCTGCTGACTCACCGCTCGCTCATTACTCTGCGGCGGCTTAGCGGGCGCATGCGCAGAAGCCGACCCGTCTCCGCTCGCTGTCGGCCGCGCCCTTTGATAGCGAGGAGGGGTGGGGGGAGGCCTAGGCAGGAGATCGCAACAGCGCTGCTGAAGTCTGTGCTGCAGAGGGTCGTCAACAGTTGCAAAGATCGTTTGTCGCGGGGGAGAAAGGGAGTTGTCGCGTTCGTCTAGATACTGACGTCTTCCCTCACAAAAAACCACAGCGGCAATTTTCCCTTCACTTCAAATATAGGGATGGCTTATGTCGTTTTTCTGGTATTAACGTTCGATACCACACTTGTTAGAGGTTGCACATATCGACAGCGGTCCGTAATAGATATCGCTGGACCCGCAAGGACCAACTGGAGCCGCTCCGCGGCTTGTGACAAGTATCTAGCGAGCTCTCGTCCACTCTTGCTCGGGACGTCAACTAGGAATGTAGCATAGTCCTCAGCTGATAGGAAGCAACCTCTAACAAGGCGCTTAGTCAAGTATGGTATAAATAATGCCTCTCTACATATCCGTTAGTAATTATATGTATGCAGCATAAGAATACGCCTGTACCACAAGTTAAGTACAATATACATTATTGTTTACCAACGACTACTAATTATTTCAGTCGTTGCAGATACAAACTATGCAGCCAGCTCCTTATCGACTTCACTGCCAAGCCTGCAGTATGTAGTTCTATTTAGCATTGGCCACCTGTCATCATAACAACTGACGACGAGAATCATAACAGTTTTATACTCCACAAATCTGTCCACGTAGAATTTAGAGAACATTTAATGCAAATACTGTTGTGACTTGGCAAGACAGCCAAGCCACTAGGAGGAAGCCGAAAGGCACGCTTTAAGCTCACGCAGGCTGCCGTGAGGTCTGGAACAGGTCAAGTAATGGAGACCAGCAAATAAAGTACGTAGCTTCTGGAATACTTAACTTTAACCCATAATTGGTGAACATCGGTCTGACGGTACATGCATCAAAAGATAAATAGCAATTGATAATGGCGCCTTGCTAGGTCGTAGCAAATGACGTAGCTGAAGGCTATGCTAACTATCGTCTCGGCAATTGAGAGCTTAATTTGTCAGTGAACCATCGCTAGCAAAGTCGGCTGTACAACTGGGGCGAGTGCTAGGAAGTCTCTCTAGACCTGCCGTGTGGCGGCGTTCGGTCTGCAATCTCTGATAGTGGCGACACGCGGGTGCGACTTATACTAACGGACCGCGGCCGATTTAAAGGCTACCACCTAGCAAGTGTGGTGTCTGGCGGTGACACCACAAATACAACATGCTAGACAGAAGCGGTACATTCTTCCATAGGAAACTGCTGTTAACACTAGAACCACGGGACATTTTCTATTCCTAAATCCCTGCAGCACTCACATTGCCCACATTGGCAGAACTTCCTGTTATCTTTGTTAACATACTGTAAGCTGTAATAACAAAAAATGTGCTTCTGAAATGAACGTAGAACTGAGTTGCTATTACTGATCTAAGAGTAAAATGTTATTCTGAGGCTCAAATAAAACGTTACTGATATCTCTAACCTTGCAAAATTGCTAGTATTCAAATGGTTCAAATGGCTCTGAGCACTATAGGACTTAACATCTGAGGTCATGAGTCCCATAGAACTACTTAAACCTAAGTAACCTAAGGACATCGCACACATCCATGCCCGAGGCGGGATTCGAAAGTGCGACCGTAGGAGGCGCGCGGCTTCTGAATGAAGCGCCTAGAACCGATCGGTCACAATGGCCGGCCCTGGCGTGGGAGTAAATTGATATAGCAGTAAGCGCATGCAAACTACAGTACAGTGTGTCGAGAAATCATGAGAGATCACGTGAATTCTTGCATTATTTGCATTTACATTTTATATTTTTATTTGAGGCTGAATTCAATCTTTGGATAACAATACAATAGAAACTAAAACTGAATATTGAGATCTTTGAGACAGCGAGTCATGACAAAACTATTCCGCCTTGCATTCAAGATATACAGGCGAAATACCAACAGATTTCAAGAAGGCTGTAATAATTCCAACAAAGGAAGGCGCTAACTGACTTAAGTATTGCCACACTATTGGTGTAATAAATCATGGCAGTAAAATACTGACACAATTTACCTACACAAGAATGGAAAAACCTGTAGAGGCCAACCTTAGAGAAGATCAGTTTTAGTTCCGGAGAAATATAGGAAGATGCGATGCAATACTGACTCTACAACGTACCTTTCAACATAGGCTGAGTCCTTCATGAGAAAAATGCACTGCATCGGGTTACTTTCCTACATTTTACACACGCAGGTTCATATAGATGCCAATTGTCTTCTTATGTCATTCTGATGTCCTGCACTACTGTATACGTTTCTTAGTCGCTGGTTCATCTGCTCCATCAGCTTCATGCATTCAGATATGTAAAAGAGCATGGACCAGTTAATTTGTGTGAGTGATTTAATAGTAATCCAAGTGCTATAAACCTGTGTTTAGAATCGTATCTTTTGTCCTAATCATGAACCTATGCAAGATCCCCTCATGAATCGTCAGAAAACCGAGTATCCTGTTCAAATGAACTAGTGGTTTATTTATGTTTGTCAAATGTGCAAGGATTATCAAGAGTTGAAATTAGTTAGAATGTTACTAAAGTGATCTCAGTTTACTGCAAAGTATCGTTTTGAAAAATTTAGTGCATGACAGTGTAAATGACTATCTAAAATTCTTGCTCCCAGGTGATGAAAAAGGCACACAAGTTAAACTTATTTGAAACATAATTGAGCCTTGTTTGCTATCGGGAACGATTTTTTAAGTTAATTGAGCACAGTGTTGAATAATTTGCCTTGAAAAAATAAAAACATAAACTATTTGAAGTGAAACTAAGAATTAAATGTAGTTGAATTGAATTTTGCTCCTAAAATAATCATAGAGTTTGACTATTGATACAATATCAGTTTATGGGTCCCCACTATATTCTTCTGATATTGGAAAGATAACTGTAATGTTATTGTTACTAAGGAAATCTGATATATTTCTATAAATGGGAATATGAACAGTGTGATTTTGGTATTATTTATTTCAATTGTGGTATTTATATTTCATACTAAAATGTAGACTTTCACGGCCGGAAATATCATGTCCATTATAATTATCCGGGCTGGTATGTCGTGGTCGGTTGATGAATTCTGAGTCGATTCCCAACGTTTCGTCTCCGACTGCGGGAGACATCTTCAAGGGGGTCCGTAGCTCGATGGAAGGTCCAACACACCCACTGGCTCGCTACTGACTGCCGCTAAATTCCGTGTCCGCGCGCTCCCGCGCCGCTGTGTGACGTCACGTGTTTTGGAAACGTCAGTGCAATTGGCCGCTGTCCGTCGCCGTCGATCGCCGTTGCCATCACCCAGCAGTGGACGGGTGGTACACATCTTCTTTAGCACCGGCATCCATATACCGTTTAATTTCACGCCCTCCTCCTTTCGGTTGAAATTATTTGGGTGTTTAGCGATTTAGATTGCCTCCCTGTAGAGCCTTTCGTAGTATCCGCTTGTGGCCGCTAGTACTTGCGTCTCCTCGAAACGAATATTGTGGTTCCCTGGCTGGAAAGCATGCTCCGCAACAGCTGATCGTTCCGTTTCTCCTCTTCTACAATTTCCCTTGTGCTCTTCCAAACGTTTAGAAACAGTTCTTTTAGTGGTACCCACATAAACATCACCACAGCTGCATGGTATCCTATACACTCCAGCTTTTTCCAATGGTTTTCGAGCGTCCTTGGCAGGCTTAAGGTATTCCTGTATTTTCCTGGTGGGCTTCTAAATTACGGTAATATTCCGCTTCGTCAAGATCCTCCCTATTCTTTCCGTTACATTTTTAACAAACGGCAGGAAAACCTTAGATTTTGCAGTAGCCTGTACGTCAGTATGATTTCTGCGTGGCTGCCTCAACGCACGTTTTATTTCGGCGGACGAATATCCGTTCTTCATTAGTGCATTGTCGAGATGTTCCATCTCAGCGTCGAGCAACTCAGGTTCACAAATATTTCTAGCTCTGTCCGCTAACGTCTCGATAACACCCCGCTTCTGTTGTGGGTGGTGGTTCGAATCCCGGTGCAAATAACGGTCCGTGTGCGTGGGTTTGCGGTATACTGAGTGGCCCAAACGTTGGGAATCGACACAGAATTCATCAACCGACCACGGAATAACAGCCCGGATAATTATAATGGACATTTATATTTCAGTTAAGTCGGAAGCCCCTCCTGGCCAAGCCGGCCGCGGTGGTCTCGCGGTTCTAGGTGCGCAGTCCGGAACCGTGGGACTGCTACGGTCGCAGGTTCGAATCCTGCCTCGGGCATGGATGTGTGTGATGTCCTTAGGTTAGTTAGGTTTAAGTAGTTCTAAGTTCTAGGGGACTGATAACCACAGAAGTTGAGTCCCATAGTGCTCAGAGCCATTTGAACCATTTGAACCTCCTGGCCAATTTTATTTCTGCGTCTCTTGCACGAACATTTCAGTACTGATCTAAGTAACAATATTGAATGTAGCTCTTATTAGTGGGAGTTCGGTACGATGTTGCTATGATCACTAGTATGTGCATAATTGGTAACTACTACTACCCACAGCTCAGAGTGCCCTGTGTCCGTTAGTATCCTGTGTGCTATTAAAAGGGAATACTAATGAAAATAACTTCAATAACTCATATTAAGTTTTCTTAAACTTATATTTGACCGACGTCTGATTACAGATAATGCCTTTTGGCTTCTATTTTTCACGTGTTCGCGTCATAATTCTTCGCTGAGACTTTGCAATAACTGTTTGCTTCTGATAACTTTTCCCTGTAACTGCTGTGAAAAGAATCCATCTATTTTTCTAACCGTGTTTTGTTTTGTTATAAGGTTCGACAGTTTCTGGAGGACGTTTCGAGTCATACCCAGTTTCAACACTTGTATGAAGCGTAGCGAGAACAAAAACATTTCTATTTTTCTTACTTTTTTAAACGTACAAATTTATATGTCCAAGATTCGTCACAGGAGTTTATCAAAGTGGAGCATTTGACAATATTACCGATATTAGCATCTATCTTTTCCAGTGGATCACTGTACCAACTACGGTTATACTATTTTCGATCAATTTTCGGCCAGATGCAATGATGTATAAAAGTTATGTTATTCACATCCTTCCGCTCCTAAGCAATAATGCCATGACAAAATTTTCCAAAAGGGTATTATTTCTGGTCGTCGTTCACACTTTCCCAGATATGGAGATCCAGTGAACAGTTGTTTGATACTTACGTGTGTTGCTAACAAAAAATTGATACCAAATTTATTTGGTTTGCTGGTCATGTGCTGTGTTACTATGCATCTAGTCTTAGTGGGACAAAGCCATGCGAAATTGCAGTGATTCTATCTGTCTCACGAAGAGAATCGCACCAGCTTGAATTTCCAAGCTACCTTTCGGCTTCTGTCAAAGCGAGCAGTTGTATAGAGGATGTTTGTTTTAACTTGAGACAACTAAATGTCTCGAAAGCGACGCATCGTACGAAAAAAAATCTTCTAGGTGAAAAGTCGCAGCACTGAAGTAAATTTCGAAAATCAATATCATCCATTAGAAAACAAAGGCTTATACTTACATCGTAAATGAAATGTTGAATCAAATGCTTCGGTTCTTAAGTGCAAAAAAAGGTATACTTGATAGTTGTCGATTACAGCGCTATCCACCACGAATGGATGACTTTCGTTTGACTAAACCGTACATATTTTTTGGTGTAGAACCCGAATATGCGATAAAATGGGTTGTTCCCGTTTGAAAATACGATGCTGACCTCGCCAACGCAGGAGGACCGACACACTTCTTGCCTCCTTTACTAATTTCAACTTTTCACCTAGAACAGCTTTTTGTCGTACGATGAGTCATGTTCTAGATATTTGGTTGTCTCCAGATAAAAGGAACACCATGCATATTTTGGCGCTGTGCCATCTGCGAAAGCTGCCAAGAATTAACGGCACTGTAAATTTTGATGTTTTTCTTTGAAAGTGTCCCGATGTCTGGTGTAAAGCATTTTGCTCTTTTAGTTCCACAGGTGCGTTCAAGATATGATCAAAGCCGCCCTTTCTATTCTGTCCTTTTAGAATTTCGAATAGAGCAGAAAAAAAAATCATGAAGGTAACTAACATCTACATATTCCCTCCACTGTGCTACTCCACTGTGCTGAATGTCAGTCGTTCCTGAATGGTATGCTGGCTTCGACAGAGGAATTTGTCTCGGTGTTGTATAACTCCTACCGAGACATCCCAACTATTTTCTCTTTATTGATCACTGTCTGGAATATAATAACTCCTAGTTTCTACTTGGATTTTAGTTGTACTACTTCCTGACTCACCCCCTGAAACTGACTGCAGATCTAAATATTCCAATACTTCTTTGTATGACAGCTAATGAGCCATTTTCCTAGCTATATCATGAAATAAATGTAATTAAGCACTTGAGGTTTAGCGAGTTTAGAAATTTTGTCGATTAGACTAGTGTGTCGAATGAAGGGATTACAAGTACGCTCAGGGCTATTAAATATATCTTTCAAGTTGGTTTTAAGGAATTAAAAGAGGACATGAAATTTTACAGGGTTAAATTAAAATATAAGTTGGACACTGAACTTAAAGCACATAGAGATGCGTTAGAGACCAGTCATGAAAAAACACGGAGATGAGATGACATTCCAGGTTGAATCTATTCTCAGTCTCCTGGACTCAAAGTTGAAGGCTAGCTTTAATGAGCTGAAACTAGATAGTAAGGAAGTGCGAACTAAATTAGAATCAAAAATTTCTAAATTACAAAATCTTGAAACAAGTCATTTGATTCTAAGATCTGATCTTGATACACAAACTCAAGACTTCATAAGGGCGGCCAAAGTGGAATTAGCAAACCTATTATTGAGACAAATAGAGTAATGGTATCTGAACAATATCAGGAACAATCCTTGGAAGAATTCCTACATCAGACGAAGCAGTGGATAAACCTAAAATGGATGAGGTTACGAACTAGAGCTTAAATAATGTTACAGTGTTTAAAATGAGTTAAGCAAAGATGGATGAACTAAAACTATATAACTTTACACAATATGATCTTGCAGGCGGTTTGCAACAGGTAACATTCCTAAGGTCTTTCCTAGGCGTATTGCATCTGGGACGGATGGAGAATCGCAAAATTAGCTTTTTCGTAGGTTATCTGCGTGGTGATGCCACCCAATGGGGCTTCATGAATCATGAAAATTATAGGATCTTTGACGTGTTCCAGGTAGCCTTCAACAACTGTTTTCGTCCAAGGGTGCCAATACCAGGTTGAGGCTCGAGATATTAGGACCAGGAGAATACAGAAACAAATATGGAAGCTTGTGACCCTATTTTGAAATATATATGAATTTGTCAAAGTATATGAATGATCTTCTGAGGTCAAGGCACTTAGTTTGTATATTGGTGAGTTTTTTAGCTTGTAGTGTGAAATAAAAGGTAATTGGTTGGGGTTTATAGTGACGTTCAAGGGTTACTAGAACATATTGATCAATTAGATGGTCTGGAGAAGGGTAGTTCGAAAGGAATTCCATTGAGGCAAGAATATACCAGAACGGATTTTCATGGGAATCTGGGGAGAGGAACCAATGCCCAGGCAGAGAGCATGTTATTAATTATCACATGACAGAGGACCTACCCAACTATATGTGGAGTGGCTGCAAATAATAATAATGATAATAATAAACATCGTTGTCCCTTGGGAAATCAAAGTACTGTCAGCAATAAGCCGGAGGTTGTTGAATTTGAGAGAAATATGCGAAACTAGAGGTAGTCATAGGGAGGGCCCTACTCTCAGCCAAGACACAGAGAGCGACCAAGATTTTAGAATGTAAAATGCTCTGGTATTTTGGTGACATAAAAGAGTGGTTGTTGGGCAAACTGCGTGAGAGGACGAGGTTGCTGGATAATGATATCCGTCTGATAAGTGAGACTATTTTTAGGGTTGGGTTGGGTTGTTTGGGGGAAGAGACCAAACTGCGAGGTCATCGGTCTCATGGGGTTAGGCAAGGACGGGGAAGGAAGTCGGCCACGCCCTTTCAAAGGAACCATCCCGGCATTTGCCTGGAGCGATTTCGGGAAATCACGGAAAACCTAAATCGGGATGGCCGGACGCGGGATTGAACCATCGTCCTCCCGAATGCGAGTCCAGTGTGCTAACCACTGCGCCAGACTATTTTTATGAAAAGTTAAAAGATAAGAGTGAGGTGAGTGTATTGCCACTGGTGGGGGTGAGAATTTGTAGGAGACAGCTTCAAGAAAAGAAGAGGTAGTGTTGGGACAGCTAACAAGTACACTCATTATAGATGGAGTAGTTATGGTTCATGACTTTTTAATAACATGGAATCGTTTAATCCCAGTACTATTGGGATAGATTGATTAGATAAATACAGGGTACAAATGAATTTCTACCAAGCCCTGCTGAAGGGTCAGGTAGATGGTGAAGAATTCAAGGCAAAGTTAGAAGGGAAGAATGAGGAAATCTGCTGTCAAGTGTGATGGATAAATGGTTTTAATGACAGTGAGCAGGGAGACCTGTTAGAAAGGGCAGAGATCAAGAATGATAGACCTGTTGGAGTATCAGTCGAGGAGGTATGTATGAAAACAGATGCATCAAAAAGAGATAGAGGTGTGGGAGGGACTAAAGAAAGAAGATAGAGGAGTGGGGGGGAGGGACTTAAGAAAGAATTCTGGAGTCATAATGAAATGTTTTCGGACAAGTTGTGTTATACTAAGGACTTTGGATGTTAGTTATCAGTGAAACACCATGAGCCATATTTTATTTGGCCATATAAGATTGCCTTAGTGAGGAAGAAATTGATAATACAGGCAATCGAATGAATGATAAAATGAGGAGTAACTGAACTCTCCACTATTTGTTACAACAGCCCCATAGTGGCAGTGATAAAAACTAATTGAACAATATGATTAGTACTTGATGCTAGAATTGTTAATAAAACATGTGTAACAGGAAGAACCTGACTCTTACTGATTGATGATATCCTGGTAGGGTCACTACTTTTATATTCTTCAGGAGTAGGTGTTCGATCAACTGACTGGCCCGAGGAATCCTGAGAGCTTCAAGATCTAGTCACTGACACAGGGAGAAACAACAGGATAAAGTAGCTTTAACCAAAATCTCTTTAAGTATTGTGATTATAGTAATCGTTAATAAACTCTGACTTGGGTCAGTGTTTTCTTGCTACTCAGAAGAAGTCGAGGGGAAAAAGTTGTAACAATGATAGTCAGCGAAAATTTAACCCAAGTCAGGTAGTAGTTTCACTGCCACTGAGCACATAAATTGTCACTTCCTTGTAATGACTTTAAATCATAAATAAGCGAGAATCACTCAGATGGAACTTCCATGATGCTCACTCCGTAAATGCGATGTACCAATCATGTCACAATTTGTAGCTATAAGATAATGTGTATTCTTCAGTTGAATACAAGTATAGCGACAATCGTGTACCTAACTAGAATACTGTCATGTTAATTACTCAGAGGCGATATCCATTAGATCTCACTACACGGTGAGTAGACAGCAGTTCATCAGACCATACCAAATGACTGCCCAAATGGCTCGTTACCCTGAGAAACACCTGTGCCCTTTCTCCCTCTGCGCGTTTCTCTGCTGTGTCCGCTGCTACAGGCGTCTTCCTACAGTTTGCCGAGCCACACCCGGAAGCAGACTGATCCTTCCTTGTTGCTGAACGCATTCCGGGCCGCGTGCTCTCTTTTCACTGCAGCCCCCTTTCTGGCGTCGTCACCTTTGTCCCCGAGGAGGGGACGCACGCGTAAATCACGACAGATAAGACCACTCACAGCCTACGTAGACGCAGGCATGCGGACGCCTATAGCACGTGGCTTTCTTTGATAACACTGACATCTATAGAAGTGTGCACGTAAGAAGGCGGATGGTCGGACGATGCGTAGTGGTAGAGAGCAGCGTACCGCTTGACGTTCCAGCCAATAGCGCCATTGGTTCACATCTGTCTGGGGCAGCGTGTAGAACATGGAGCGTTGGTTTTCCTGTTTGAGCATGTATGGTGAGCGTATTTATCCACTGTCTACCTACATATCTACATACATACTCCAAGCCACCTTCTGGTGCGTGAGGAGGTTACCACGTACCGCTATTAGTCATTTCCTTTCCTGTTCCACTCGCAAACAGAGCGAGAGGAAAACAACTATCTGTATGCCCTAATCACTCTGATCTTATCTTCATGGTTCTTACGCGAAATGTACCTTGGCGGCCATAGAATCGTTCTGCAGTCAGCCTCAAATGCCGGTTTTCTAAATTTTCTCAGTACTGCTCATCAGATGATTACCATTTGAATTCCCAGTGCAATCTGTAACACTTTCGTGTTGTTAGATGACGATGATGAAGTCCCATACTCCTTGACAGAGCATAGGGGACGATGCGGTAGCCCCGCACCACCGTAGTAGGCAAGGTCCTAGCGGAGGTGGTTTGCCATTGCCTTCCTCCGACCGTAATTGGATGTTGTTCGAACGAACTAGTAACAAATCCAGCAGCTCGCGTGTGAATTATTTCGACGTCTATCTTGAATCAAACCTGGTGCGGATCCCAAACACTGGAAGTAATACTCAGCAATGGGTCGCCCTAGTGTCCCATATGCCGTCTCTTTTGCAGATGAATCACACTTCCCTAAAATCCTCCCAAGAAACCGAAGTCGACCATTCACCTTGCCTACTACAATCCTTACATGCTCATTCCATTCCATACTGATTTGGAACGTAATGCCTGGACATTTAATCGTCGTGACTGTGTCAAGCAGCATACTACAGGGTGTTTCAAAAATGACCGGTATATTTGAAAAGGCAATAACATACAGGAGGCGGCGTGGATTGGCCTCCCTATTCGCCAGACATGAACCCCTGTGACTTCTTTCTGTGAGGACACTTGAAAGACCAGGTGTACCGCCAGAATCCAGAAACAATTGAACAGCTGAAGCAGTACATCTCATCTGCATGTGAAGCCATTCCGCCAGACACGTTGTCAAAGGTTTCGGGTAATTTCATTCAGAGACTACGCCATATTATTGCTACGCATGGTGGATATGTGGAAAATATCGTACTATAGAGTTTCCCAGACCGCAGCGCCATCTGTTGTTGAAAATTGTAACTACTGTAACTTCGAAAGTTTGTCTGCCTGAAAATGTACCGTTGTCCCAAGCATATTGCAACAAACGGTGTATTTCTATCGCTGCTCGTTTAGTTTTTATTGCCGTTTCAAATATACCGGTCATTTTTGAAACACCCTGTACTAATACTGTGTTCCAGCATTATGGATTTTGTTTTTCCTACTCATCTGCATTAACTTTTATTTTTCTAAATTTAGAGCTAGCCGTCATGCATCACACCAGCTAAAATTTTTTTCTAAGTCGTCTTGTACTGTCCTGCAGCCACTCAACGACGGTGTATTCCCACACACCACAACATTATAAGCGAACAGCCGCAGATTACTGCTTACCCTGTCCGACAGATCATTTATATTTATAGAAAATAACAGCGATCCTTCCACGCTTCTCTGGGGCACTCCTGATGAGTGCGAGGCCGCCACAGTCAGCTGCTGCCCTGTCAGCAGCCAATGTCGTCTCTCACAGTACTTTTGTGAGTCGCTGTCGGTGAGGTCAGCAGAAACTCAGCAGATTACTCGAAGGCGTCTTTGCACAGACAACCCTCATGATGTTTGACGAGTACACTATTGACGAGGGACAAATGGCTCTGAGCACTATGGGACTTAACATCTGAGGTCATCAGTCTCCTGACGAGGGACAGTCAGGGCTGCTAGTACCACTTGTGCTTGTACTTTATAGCAATTATTTCACTGAAATATAAACTAAAGCCCGCATCTCGTGGTCGTGCGGTAGCGT
Organism: Schistocerca nitens; assembly: GCF_023898315.1. NCBI lineage: Eukaryota > Metazoa > Arthropoda > Insecta > Orthoptera > Acrididae > Schistocerca > Schistocerca nitens. Next base: position 599,872,565 of record NC_064619.1, on the reverse strand, counting down.
TCTCGCTTCCCACGCCCGGGTTCCCGGGTTCGATTCCCGGCGGGGTCAGGGATTTTCTCTGCCTCGTGATGGCTGGGTGTTGTGTGCTGTCCTTAGGTTAGTTAGGTTTAAGTAGTTCTAAGTTCTAGGGGACTTATGACCACAGCAGTTGAGTCCCATAGTGCTCAGAGCCATTTGAACCATTTTATAAACTAAAGCTAGAAAGCAACATTTAGTATGTTTAGTAGAATAAATCGGCACGTATCGTGGTGGGTGTGATGCATTGCCCCATGGCTTGGCTTCTAGGAGTAGTCTCCCCAGTTAAGTGTTGAGCTCACTGGTTCTCGCCAGCCTAGACGCGAGGCTATAGCGTGAGCAGGCTTTGTTCTGTGTGACCCATAGGTTGCCACCAGGTCGCTCTCACTGGATGTGGGCGCGTACTTACCTCAAAAGACGTACTGAAAGCATTGTTAATGATAAAACATTTTGTCTCAGCTGCCGACATCTTGGTGACTGGACAGTGACTTCCACATTCACATTTAGAACGTAAAACCTCTGGGTAGGAACATCCAGGCCACGTTGACAAACAGAAGGAATGTTTCCCACCCGTTCCTCGAGTCCCATAATCCAGAATACAAAAATGGACAAATGGTGCAAGCATAAACTCACCCCTATTCAACAAATATCTTAGGTGAACAGGCACTATGGCCCGAATGCGAACCACCACCAGCGTAAGAAAAATTTGTATAATGAACAACAAAACGGGGAAAGGAAGGTTAGAAGACAGGGGCTGTTCCTCAAGGATCTGGTCGAGCATAATGGAAGCCACTGGAAATACGAATGTGGAAACTCTGAAGAGCTCGAAGCCGAGTGAACTAAATGTCATCAGATGGCACACAATCAAGTGGACGCATTCAGAAAGGAAATACTACAAACCCTACATGAAAACGAATATTCAATGAAAAATGTACCCAAGTAACTGTACATTTTCATACGGAAGGAAAACGTGCTCGTGTACAGACTAGCGACTCGATTTCAAGATGAAAATTGGATTCACTTGTCACCAAGAATCCTTGAAACGTTTAAGCCAAACAACCACACGTAATAGGACACACAACGGTTTCGAGAAACTCTGAACACCTACAAGATAACAAGAAAAAAATACAAACACTGTTTGAATCACTGACACAATTTATTATTACTTTTTATTTTATTTTGTTAACCCATTTCGAAATGGTACGAAGATCATTCACGGCTAGTACTGCAAAACACAGTTTGTCAACCAGGTGATCTTGTAACAGTAAACTGTTTCATCAGGTCGAAATGAATTATGCAGTAGCAATAATAGTAATAAAAAAGGTAGTTAGTCGATCAGAATGTGATTTTAAATTACAGATATCATTATTCAATAAATGCATACAGTATGTATACTACACATATACAACTACGACAGCTGTTGTCCCTAAAACCATTTACAAATGCGTAGTTTAAATTAAATAGGCACGCCTCAACACGTGTACATGTCAGGTGAACCATACACCTGCTGTGCATACATGCACACACACGAGTCAGGTAAATCTTAAGTCAACAGACACACTGTAGTATTACTTGGAGTAGTTCTGAGAAGCCAAGTTTATCATAAACGTAGAAACACTCGTTATGAATTGTAAAGTATTGTTGAAGACAAGTTGAGCGTATATAGATGTCACTCACCGATATCCATCGGACAGAAGAACGAGAGCCGTCGTTCACACATATTTCCAGCATACCACTTCTGGACGATTGGAGAGCAGTTGCACAAATTTAAACACAGTCATCTAACGTTTTGGAGGATAACGGTTCTCCATATGACTCTGTTTGACTATCCAGATTTACGTTTTCCATGGATTCCCAAAAGAGCTAAAGGCAAATGTGATGGTTCCTACGAAAAGGGCACTGCTGATATACTTCCCAATCCGGAATGTTATTCCGTCTCTAATGAAGACATCGTCGCCAAGGCGTTAATACCTGACCTTTTTTCTTTTTTAGTTTATTGTCTTAGGGGCTCCTTCAGTCTTTAGCAGTTCCCCTGTATTCCTATTCGTCAACTTTCACGATCAAAGCAGTCTTCCTCTTTCAGATCTCTCTTCCCCTTCATTCCAATTACTCCCGCTCTCGGTCGTCCATGGTTCCTCCTTCGTGGCGGTGACCATTCCAGGATTGCTTTGGCCCTCATACTTGCTGCATATTCCGTACGTTCCCATACCACTGACGACCTCTATTCTCATATCCTTGTACCATATCCCCTATCTCCCTAATTTTCCCATTTCTTCTCCACTCTGCTCTGGATATCCTGGCTGCCACAGTGTCCATCCTTCTGCACCGTATGTTAGTATACCTCCCACTAATGTTTTCAGAATCCTCTTCTTTGTTTTTGATATTGCCCAGCTCCACAGAACATTTAAAATTTTAATTGCTTCTCTTGACTGCTGGATCCTGCGTCTCACATCTGCTCCACAGCTTCTTGAGGAATGGATAATCGATCCTAAGTATTTTACACTTTTAATACTCCCTTTTAACACTACTATATCTCTTCCATTTCCTCTCACTACTAGGTATTCTGTTTCCTTATATTTATTCTAAGCCTGCCTGTTCACACTTTTTTATTTCTACTTCCTAATTTTCAGGATTCCATAATTTTTCAGTTCCTTCAAGGAAGCACAGCCTGTTTGTTGCGAATAAGTTTCAATTTTACTTTTAACTGTGAATTGTCTCTAGTCTTAATCGCGATCGTGATATTCTTTGCGATTAACTTGGCATGGTCATGGCTCACTTTGGTAGATTATTGAAATCTACCAAAGTGAGCCATGACCATGTCAAGTTATGCACTTGACGTTATGCACTCGATGAACTTGAATTTGACTTGGAGACGTCATGTCATTTCTTATCTACATACACACTGCTAATTAACTGAAAAGACGCACCATAGATACACTCACTCGGTTTGTCTGCACAGTCAACAGGTACGCAGGTACGTTTAGTGGCTTCGCGTATTTACCACGGAAACTTTGCATGTAAACAGATATACCGGTACAGTTTCACCATCCGGAAGTTCTGATCTACAGGAACAGGCAAGTCCACGCAGGCCACCTTGTCATCTCTGCGTGAACATGGGTATTTATTTCTACGAAGTCTGACAATAAGGTAGTCAGATTTTTCCCAATCTAGGGTTGCAACCCTGGCGCCTGCTACCGTCAGCAGTGTGGCATCTTCCTGGTCTTTCCCCACCACATCCACAACTGGCGTGCACCTACAATGTTTTAGTCAGAAGTAACTGCTTGAAGAATGAAGTACTGTGTTTGCTTCACATCATTACAATGAAATCTCGAAATGTTGCGTAGTGGTATGCCATCTCTTTCTGTGTGACCCTCGGTAAGAATGCCACAGTAACATGTAGAAACCTTCGTCAGGCTTTTGGGAACGAGCTTTATCACTGGCACAACTGTTTCGTTGGTACAAATTGTTTTTGAAGGTAGGAACAATGTCGAAGATCATCATCGCAGTGGACGACCATCAATAGCAACGGAAGATGACAACACAGATAGAGTGAGTGAACTTGTGCAAGATGATCGAAGATGAACGCTGAATATGATTGAAAAAGAATTGAACATTAATTAAGAAACTGTTCATCTACATCTACATATATACTCTGCTATCCACCATACGGTACGTGGCGGAGGGTATCTCGTACCACAACTAGCATCTTCTCTCCCTGTTCCACTCCCAAACAGAACGAGGGAAAAATGACTGCCTATATGCCTCTGTACGAGCCCTAATCTCTCTTATCTTATCTTTGTGGTCTTTCCGCGAAATATAAGTTGGCGGCAGTAAAATTGTACTGCAGTCTGCCTCAAATGCCGGTTGTCTAAATTTCCTCAGTAGCGATTCACGAAAAAAACGTCTCCTTTCCTCCAGAGACTCCCACCCGAGTTCCTGAAGCATTTCCGTAACACTCGCGTGATGATCAAACCCGCCAGTAACAAATCTAGCAGCCCGCCTCTGAATTGCTTCTATGACCTCCTTCAATCCGACCTGATAGGGATCCCAAACGCTCGAGCAGTACTCAAGAATAGGTGGTATTAGTGTTTTATAAGCGGTCTCCTTTACGGTCTCCTTCCCAAAATTCTACCAATGAACCGAAGACGACTATCCGCCTTCCCCAAAACTGCCATTACATGCTTGTCCCACTTCACATCGCTCTGCTATGTTACGCCCAAATATTTAATCGACGTGACTGTGTCAAGCGCTACACTACTAATGGTGTACTCAAACATTACGGGATTCTTTGCCCTATTCATCTGCATTAATTTACATTTATCTGTATTTAGAGTTAGCTGCCATTCTTTACACCATCACAAATCCTGTCCAAGTCATCTTGTATCACTCAACGACGACAACTTCCCGTACACCATAGCATCATCAGCAAACAGCCGCACATTGCTATCCACACTACCCAAAAGATCATTTATGTAGATAGAAAACAACAGCGGACCTACCACACTTCACTGGGGCACTCCAGATGATACCCTCATCTCCGATGAACACTCCGGTCGCAGGTTCGAATCCTGCCTCGGGCATGGATGTGTGTGCTGTTCTTAGGTTAGTTAGGTTTAAGTAGTTCTAAGTTCTAGGGGACTGATGACCACAGCAGTTGAGTCCCACAGTGCTCCGAGCCATTTTTTCGATGAACACTCACCATCGAGGACAATATACTGGGTTCTATTACTTAAGAAGTCTTCGAGCCACTCACATACTTGGGAACGAATCCCTTATGCTCGTACCTTAGTTAGGAGTCTGCAGTAGGGCACCGAGTCAAACGCTTTCCGGAAGTCAAGGAATATGGCATCCGTCTGATACCCTTCATCCATGGTTCGCAAGATATCATGTGAAAGAAAGGCGAGTTGCGTTTCGCAGGAGCGATGCTTTCTAAAGCCGTGGTGATGCATGGACAGCAGCTTCTCTGTCTCAAGGAAATTAATTATATTCGAACTGAGAATATGTTCGAGAATCCTGCAACCAACCGATGTTAAGGATATTGGTCTGTAATTTTGAGGATCCGTCCTTCTACCCTTCTTATATACAGGCGTCACCTGTGCTTTTTTCCAGTCGCTCGGGACTTTACGTTGGGCAAGAGATTCGCGATAAATGCAAGCTAAGTAAGGAGTCAATGCAGTTGAGTACTCTCTGTAAAACCGAATTGAAATCCCATCAGTACCTTGTGATTTATTTATTTTCAACCCATTAAGCTGCTTCACAACCCCAGGGATGTCTATCACTATGTCCTCCATACGGGAATCTGTACGAGACTCAAACGGTGGTATGTTTGTACGACCCTCCTGCGTGAAAGATTTCTCAAATGCTAAATTTAAAATTTCAGCTTTTATTTTGCTGTCTTCCGTTGCCAGACCAGACTGATCAGTGGGTGACCGGATGGAAGCCTTCGACCCGCTTACCGATTTTACGTAAGATCAGAATTTCCTTGGGTTTTCAGTAAGATCTTTTGCTAAGATATGACGGTGGTAGCGGTTGTATGCTTCCCGCATCGCTCTTTTTACAGCAGCACGAATCTCTACTAACTTTTGCCTGTCCTCATTCTCCCGATCTTTCTTGTACCGCGAGTGCAACTGTCTTTGCATCCTGAGCATTCTCCGAATTGCGCTGTTAAACCACGGTGGGTCTTTTCCGTCCGTAACCCACTTTTTCGGCACATACTTCTCCAATGCGTGATTTACAATGTGCTTAAAATTTTCTCATAATTCTTCCACGTCCATCGTACCGGAAGTAAATGAAGTTGATTCATTTACTAAGTGGGATGCTAACAACTGCTCGCCTGATATTGACTGAAAATCTGGGAATGAGATAACTTTGTGCCAAAATTGTTCTCAAAAATCTCTTACAGCAACAAGATGAACAGAGGACTGTAGCTGCTGATCTGTTGAAACAAGTGACATTGAACACAGAATTACTAAAACGAGTTATCAACGGTGATGAAAGCTGTGTCTTCCAGTGTTATCCCGGGGGGGGGGGGGGGGGGCAGAGAGGGGGGCAGAGATGGAGAGGAAGGGGGATGAATGGTGAGGGGGAGGGAGAGAGGTGGAGTTGAGGGGGAGATGGGGGAGGTAGGGGGCGAGGTGGAGGGAGGTGGCGAGGTGGAGGGAGGGGGAGTGGTGGGAGGGAGGGGGGAGAGGGGGCAAGGAGGAAGAGGGGGCAAGGAGGGAGAAGGGGAAGGAGGGAGAGGGGGAAGGAGGGAGAGGGGGCAGGAGAGGGATGAAGGAGGGAGAGGAGGGAGGGGTCGAGAGGGGGAGGGAGATTGAGTGAGAGAGGGGGAGGGAGGGGGAGGGAACGAGAGTTTGCAATGGTATTTGAAAGAATTTCTAAGACTAAAGAAAGCACGCATGTCGAAGTCATAGGCGAAATTTGTGTATTTCTTTCATTCCATGGGCATTGTGCACACAGAGTGGTTACCTGCAGTCTAAACAATAAATCAGTACTTCTACTAAAGGATCCGTCGTGTGCATCCACACATCGTTAAGAACTGGATCCTACATCACGATAATGCACCATCCCATACTGCATTGTGTTTGGGCTGTGTTTGTTGTCAAATTCAATTGCATTGCTACCACAGCCTCCTTTTTCAGCCGATATGGCCCGTTGTGATTCTTTCTTTTTTTTCCAAAAATGATTTCAGCCATTAAAGGACCCTCCATTTGCAACAGTACATGACATCCAAACAGCTGTAACAAGTCCTTTTTCCGGGCATATCACAAGATAACTTCCAGAGATGCTACCAGCAATAGGAAAGCCGTTAAAGCCAGTGTGTGCAGACATAATGGGGCTACTTTGAAGGCAATACCAACGCAGTTGATTAAAAATTCAGTAAATGTTTTATAATAACCGTCTCATTACTTTATTGTAGTACTTCGTATTTGTTTATTTATCGTTGATATACTCATGTGCCAGACACCTAGAAATTATAGCAGACCGTAGCTTTTCATGGTTTCAGTAGTATTGTTCCTTAATTTTATTGAATACCGATTTCCAACGAAAAATGTCCAGCTATTCCCATAATGACTATTATAACACTAATTATTAACACAATTTAACGAGGTGCTCGCTTACCTATCTGGTTAAGATCTCGGTCTTTTCGTTTTATTTCATCCCAGGCTACACATGACGACATACATTAACAGTAGTAGCAACGCGGGGTAGCCCCGGGGTCTAGGGCGCCTTGTCACAGTCGGCGCGGCTTCCCCCGATGTTCGAGTCCTTCCTCGGACATGGGTGTGTGTGTGTGTGTGTGTGTGGTGTGTGTGTGTGTGTGTGTGTGTGTGTATGGTGTTCTTAGCGTTAGATTAAGTAGTGTGTATGTCTAAGGACCGATGACCTCAGTAGTTTGGTCCCATAGAAGCTTACCACAAATTAAATGAATGAATTAGCAATAGTAGTAACTATAACTGTTTTTGTCTTCTGGATAACGAGTGTTTATGGAAGCCAGAAGACCTTTACCAGGCTGAACAATCCAGATCTCATTGTTGCAAGGTTTTCTTAGAAGTTTATAATGGTGCTACACCTGCTTTTCGCTCTAGGTGCTCCACTTTATGCTGTCATCAACGCCGTACATCCTCTGGTGCGGAGGTTGTGTCCACGACTCTAGGATGGACACGTTTCACCTTGGTGGGTGTCCAGTCAGGCGTCTCCTCTTGTCTGCTGGCCGCTTTTCTGAAGCATATTGTGGAAGACAACCTCCCCAACGTGCCATCGCACCTCATCATCATTTTCTTTTGGCCTTTGTCCCACTTTAACGCGGGGTTGGCCTAGTTTCAACGGATTTGGCGATGTTAGTGTCAGAGGGTGGCTTGATGCCCTTCCTGTCTCCACCCCATACTCCCCGGGACAGAAGTAGTGTACCCCAGCCAGCCAGAGTGGCCCAGCGGTTCTAGGCGCTACAGTCTGGAACTGCATGGATGTGTGTGATGTCCTTAGGTTAGTTAGGTTTAAGTAGTTCTAAGTTCTAGGGGACTAATGAGGCAGGTCGTGGGGACTAGCCCGGTATTGACATGGTGGGATGTGAAGAACCGCCTAAAAACCACATCCCGGCTGGCTGGCATACCCCCCGTCGTCGTTAATCCGGCGGGCGGATTCGATCAGGGGCCGGTGCGCCTACCTGAGTCCAGGAATAGCGCATTAGCGCTCTCGGCTAACCTGGCGAGTGTCATCGAACCTCATGCAGTTCAAATCAAGTCTTCGCTGCGATTTTCTGTTAGGTTTATATTAATTTATATGATTTGTTCTTTATGGAAACTCAGAAATTATGGTCTCTTTGCCTTAAAGATAAATCTCGTACTCTCCAAATACTTCTCTGCAATTTTGTTTAACTTACGCTGTGTAATGCAGTACAGATATCTCCTGATTATCAAGGTTAATGTTGACCCAAGACTATACGATAACCCAAAACACGTGAAATAATAAGTACAAACATTTTTACAGGAGCCTTCTATTTCCTCCTTTTTGCGAAACATCTCACATTTGAAAGCCCCATGCAGTACTTAAACGTTACTTTCCACAAAAAAGCGGTTACAAACTGTCAGAGTTAACAGATCCTAAGGAATGAGTTAAACATATGGTCATGAAATGGTCCAAAGAGTTTCCGCAAACATTTTACAAACACTGGTTTCCCTTATGTACCTTAAGATAAACTGAGAAACCAGAGAAACATATTTAAGAGAATGTCCGCCAGCGGGATTGGGGCTCGTGCTGTCTTCCAGCGCTGAAACAGAGCCACTTCCATAATACCGTAGTCTTAACGAAAGCGTTTTCTCTGATTGTAATAGACTACTTCAGGTCACCTTCATAGATTTCAAAGAAAGCTTATGAAGCAACTGACCAAAGGACTCTCGTTGAAATCCTGGAAAAAATTTGGCTTCGATAAGCAAAGAATGGCTGTTGTCTGACAGGCTCTAACTAATATCACCTTCAAATTAAAGGTTACGGGAGAGATCTCACGTGTGTTTGAAATCAAGTTGGGAGTTAGGCGAGGAGACAGACTGTCGCCTCTCCTTTTCAGTTTCGTACTCGAGAAAGCGTTCCGTCAGTGGCGAAAAGGACTTAGTGACAAATGTATCGAAAATTGAGCCAGGTTTCACAATACAGACATGAATTTGCTACTGAGTGCCTTGCCTTTGCAGATGACGTAGCAATTTTTTTCTGATGCGCTAGATACAGCGGCAGAAAAATCAATAAACTGAAGACACAATCAGCGAAGTCAGAATCTCCGATTTCCTTCGAGAAATGTGAGTTTATTACAAACGTGAAGTCACCGCTCAGAGTGCTAGAGTTAGAAAAAGAGGAAATCAAACGGACCTCTGACAAAGAAGCTTTTGAATCACGAAACAGGCATATCACCCAACAAAACTTGTTAACAAGAAGAAATCAGTACCAATTCATGCTATGATATAACACTGTTGCACAGTAATACGACCAATAGCCATGTATCTCGCAGAATCCCTTACCATGACTACGAGTATAATAAGGTTTGATGGAGGAAGTGGTGAATTCAGGAACGACACAATTATGAACTCTACATGCTAAAGTAGGAAATTTTTTGTGACCACATCGCTCGTATTAGTCCTACAAGGGTTCAGCAGTCGGATCTTACACTATCTCCTCAACAAGAAATCCAAGAAGGAGTGGTTCACCGAGGTAGTAAAATATGTGCAAGAAGTCAACACTGGAGGGCATCTGTAAACGCATTCCGCTTCAGATGAAACTCCAGGAGCATCTGGGTTTCCAAGAAAAATACAACAAGACAGAAGCCAGGAAAACTTGAAGCGATGAAGGAACAACATAGAGAACGAATGCTGCAATATTGGATTACAGATACGGCACGGCGCAAGGAAAAGGAAAAGTGTATTTGAAACAGCGTTGTTTAAAGACAGCCAATACGGAAAGCACAATAATAGGATGAAGAATGCTTTGGACTTTGTTTCCAGAAGTATCAAATATCGCTCAACTATAAGGGGCTGGCAATGAAAATGGGAGAAAAGTAAGTAGACTGTTTATTGAATCTTCCTGGCAGATTAAAACTGTGTGCCGAACCGAGACTCGAACTCGGGACCTTTGTCTTTCGCGGGCAAGTACTCCACCAGAGCAGAAGAACTTCTGTCAAGTTTGGAAGGTAGGAGACGAGGTACTGGGAGAATTGAAGCTGTGAGGACGGGTAGTGCGTCGTACTTGGTTAGCTCAGATGGTAGAGCACTTGCCCGCGAAAGGCAAAGGTCCCGAGTTCTAGTCTCGGTTCGGCACACAGTTTTAATCTGCCAGGAAGTTTCATATCAGCGCACACTCCGCTGCAGAGTGAAAATCTCATTCTGGAAACTGTTCATTATTTCAAAAGTAATCACCATAACTGTTAACACTTTCATCCCACTGAGAGACAAGACGGTCATTGCCTTCATGGAAAAATGTTTGCGTTGGCCTAGGGTACCACGATTGTACCCAGGTGTGCACCACTTACGAGGGGACCTTCTGGGAGGTGCATCAAGTTATGAGCTCCATCTTCGCCTGCTTATAGTGTGGGTAGGCACCTATCACACCCTAAAATTGTAGGTGCCAATGCGGCCTCGTTTTTGAAATATTACCTTCTATAGTTTGGGCAGCTCTTTATATACAGAAAAGTTTCACTATCGTGACAAATGAGCGAGTAGCCGAGTCGCAAGCGGACGAGACTCCCGCCCAGGCGACCCTGGTTTGAGACCCGTCTATGCTGCTTTTGTTTTCGCGACCCTAGATCCATCGCAAAAAGAAATATTCCCGGAATGTACTTGTCAAAATATAGGAAATATCGATTAACTTTCCATTAAATGAAACATATTTTTAATCCCTCATTCATTGGTGTTTTTTAATATTCCCTACCTCAACGGAACAAAATTAAAAATACAACGAAAACAAATTGAAGAATAATAAAATTTTTCAAGAAATTACATTACTGTTAATTTCCTGTTAAAATAAAAAAACGCAAAATATTGAAACAAAATGTGACATTCAATCTGTAATTTTGATTTATAGAGGCTTGTAATTCTTTTTAATCAGTTCATTGCGGAATGTTCATGATTAATTATAAATTAAAACAAGCATTCAAAAAAAAGGAAACAAAAATTCCATCGACGGGTCTCGAACGAGGGTCGCCTGCACGGGAGTCTAGCTCGTTTGCCACTTTTTTTGTAATCTTATTTTGTTCGTCTCCGTTCGTTGCATCTGCTCGGGGCGGATGTCACAAGACACCCGTTTCAGTTCGTCGTTGATCCATTAACTCAGTTTTTTTATTACAGAGTGCAGCTACCCCTCTGACCGGACACGCTGAGCTACCGTGCCGGCTTCTATTTGTTCGTTTTCGTTCGTTTTATCTGCTCGGGGCGGACGTCGCAAGACACCCGTTTTAGTTTGTCGTTGATCAATTAGGTCAGTTTCTTTTATTGCAGAGGGCAGCTAACCCTCTGATCACTCGGCTACTGGCTCACTTGCCACAATAGTGAAACTTTTCTGCATATAAAGAGCTGCCCAATCTGTAACAGGTCGCATTGGCACCTACAATTTTAGGGGGAAATAGGTACCTACCCATACTATAAGCAGGCGAAGTGGGAGCTCATAGCTAGATGCAACTCCCAGAAGGCCCCCTCGTTAATCCGAAGCGAATCGTCGATCACAAATGTCTTTCTTCAGTGCTCCATAAACATAGAAATCGCATGTTTGGAGACCGAGACTGTGTGGAGGATGTGTGAGAACTTCCCGGCAGAACTTATGCAGCGTACTCGCAACAACCTCGACGCCCATGTAGGACGAAGAGGCGTACACTTGGGTACATAGGTAACCGCAAACATTTTCCATGATGGCACTGACCATCTTGTCTCACAGTGGGACAAACGTAATAATAGTCTGAAATAATATACATGGTGAAAGAAAACTAGTACTATCCCGGAGCACTATGTGGGAATGAAGCAAGCAAGCTGTTGCTGCTTGATATTATTATTTAAGGGTCGCTAGATGCCTATGGTTCAATGATAAAAACAGATAATAAGGTAACCTCTCCTAAAGCCACCAGGCAGATCTGTAATTTAATCGTCGTAAGAAAAACAGTGTTCCAAATGCATACAGAGTGTTTGAGGAGGAATGGTAAATATTTTAGGAGGTGCTGGTATAGACGAACTACAATAGAAAATGCCATGCAACATGTGTCCAATTTTTATTCAGTCCTGAGATACGGCAGAGTTCAAAGCATTTTCGTTTCGTATTTTGGTATACCGATGGCTATCGGTTGCTATGGGCGTATTTATCGAATGTCGGCAGTAGAGTGTTGATGTTCGCGTTGCAAAATTGTGCTTTAGTTTACACTGTGGATTTCGTTGTAATTTGTTGGCCAAGTGTACTGTACTGTAGCGTGTAAACATGCCACACGTATTTACACACGCTGAGTATGGTTCAAATGGTCTACGCAATATGGGACTTAACATCTGAGGTCATCAGTCCCCTAGATTTAGAATTATTTAAACTTAACTAACCTAAGGACATCATAAACATCCATGTCCGAGGCAGGATTCGATCCTGCAACCGTAGCAGCAGCACGGTTCCAGAATGAGGCGCTTAGAACCGCTCGGCCACAACGATATTGCATTTGTATACGGGTTTTGTAATGCAAACGCTGCTGTTTCTTGCAGAGAATACGGCATACAATTTGTTAACCGCAGATTACCACATTTAAGTGTGTTTAAGCGTGTGTTCAGTATACTGTGTAACACTGGTACAGTGCCCAGCAGTCACACTGCACCTGAACGTGTAAATGAACAGACTGTGGATGAAGTAAAATAATTTACTCAGTCGATAGAACGTAGTCCTTGAAGAAGCACACGTAGAATTTCTGTACGTGTCGATGTTCAACATACAAGAATGTTGCGGGCATTACGTATGCACGGGTTCCATCCCGACCATTTACAGCTCATTCAACACATTCGTACAGCTCATTCAACACATTCGAACAGAAGACGAAGATGTTGACGCCGCGCGGAGTGACCTCGCGGTTTAAAGCGCCATGTCAAGGATTGCGCGGCCTCTCCCGCGGGAGGTTCGCGTTCTCCAATAATGGTTCAAATGGCTCTGAGCACTATGGGACTCAACATCTGAGGTCATCAGTCCCCTAGAACTTAGAAATACTTAAACCTAATTAACCTAAGGACATCACACACATCCATGTCGAAGGCAGGATTCGAACCTGCGACCGTAGCTGTCTCGCGGTTCCAGACTGTAGCACCTAGAACCGCTCGGCCACAGCGACCGACTCACGTCCTCGCTCGGGCATGGGTGTGTGTGTTGTTAGCATAAGTAGTGTGTAAATCTAGGTGACTTCAGAAGTTTGGTCCCTTAGTAATTCACACATTTGAAAGTTTTTGGAGATTTTGTTACTGGATACTTGAAAATAGTCAGGTAATTCCATTTTTATTCTTCACTGATGAATCCACTTTCACTCGTGACGGCATCAATAACACTTGCAATTCACATCAGTGGTCTGAAGAAAACCCACATGCCATTGTGGAGACACATTTTCAAGAACGGTTTTCTGTAAATGGTTGGTGGAGTTTGATAGACAATCAATTGATTGGACCTGTTCTGCTATCGCATCGTCTTAGAGGACCCCGATGTCTACAATTTCTTGAAAATGAGCTTCCAGCGTTATTAGAAGTGATTCATTTGGATACAAGAATGCGTATGTTCATGCAGGATGACGGGGTTTCTGTACATTGTAGTTGAAAGGTGACACATCATCTAAAAATAACTTTCCCCAGAAGATGGACCAGTAGATATGGGCACGTTTCTTAGCCACCAAGGTCCCCGTATCTTACCCCTTTGCATTTTTGTCTATGGAGATGGTTGAAAGGCGAAGTCTACAACGAAAACGTAACCACAAGAGCCGATTTGAACGTTCGGATTATGAATAGTGCAGCCTTCATAAAAGAACGCAAAGACGACCTCACAAGAGCTACAGGTGGTATTATCAAAAGAAGTCAAAAATGCATTGAAGTTGCCGGTGGGATTTTTTAAAATGAACTACGAACTTCCTCATTTGCCTCTGCTGTAATTTTGTATGTGTTACATACTAACAGCTGTATCTCTGTACTAAAAAAAAAATTGTGTACATGTTATACGGCATTTTGATTGCAATTCATCTATACTGCAACCTCCTAAAATATGTACTATTCCTCCTGAACCACTCTGTATATTGCTCATGGCCTTGCTTACTCGGTATTGGAATGACATGGGATCTATTAGTTATTGAAATTATCTACATAGAAATTCAATTCAGAACACATTTATTTTACAAGTATTTGCACACGAGGGACAAACTAAACATTGTGAAGGTTTTCGTTAAAAAATAATTATAATGAAGTTTCAAACTATCTCAATTGCAGTTATGCATATTAACGCTGGATCCGTAAGATATTGGGAAACACTGTGTAACAGAGACGCCACTTCCGAAGATCGCAAATGAAAATACTTTATGAGATTTCGCAGGAACCGTTGTGTTATTCAAGGCGCTTGGGAGAGGTTAGGCAGGAACCAAAATTAGTAGATGCACCGGACACGTTAACGAGCAAGTCAATGGTCAGTTAAAATTCACTGTAACTACGTTAAGTTCCGAATTGCGAAAGAATTTAAAAGAAAACACTTGTGTTTGGCTGTCAAACAACTCTAATTTGTTTTCAAGAGCCTAAACTTCACACGATGCTAAACTCTAGTTCTAGTACAGCAGCGGGAACACTCACCATTTCAGCTGCGTTCTCAGATCTCGAACGAACATCAACAGCTCCCCATCGATCTCTGATGACGGGAAGCCTGAACAGCCTCTGCCGCCCTCTTCAGCTTTCCGGAAGCGAAATCAGAAAGCTTTTCTGACTTCTCGTTTCCCTAATTCGTGCTTCTTAAAAACCTCATGTCCTCCTAAACTTGTGCCAGGGTACCAGGGCTCCTCAAAAGAGTCCCCTCCTTTCGACTTACGCGCGTCAGGGCGATATACGTCTCATACTAGTGCCCAATGAATAGTCGTGTTGCTCCCCCCCCCCCCCCCTCCCCCATCCCCCATATTCCTCGACGGCATCTCAAGTCTTCACACGATTTTAGGTGAACACACCCTAGGCGTCTGTATGTCTCCTGGCGGCAATCAGTGGACTGTCAACTCTCCCCTAGCGCCACTGTGTCGCGAGTGGGCGTAAAACGGACATTACTTTCCTACCCATTTTCCCGGCCTCGATTCAGCCTGTCACGGATGGGCGTGTCCCCACCGCTAGTGAGAGGAGTGTCCACTGTGATGTGTGCCGCCTTTAACGGGGAACGACAGGGTGACGGACGAAAATATTGCTCAAAAAATGGTTCAAATGGCTCTGAGCACTATGGGACTTAACTTCTGACGTCAGCAGTCCCCTAGAACTTAGAACTACTTAAACCTAACTAACCTAAGGACATCACACACATCCATGCCCGAGGCAGGATTCGAACCTGCGACCGTAGCGGTCGCGCGGTTGCAGACTGCAGCGCCTAGAACCGCTCGGCCACCCCGGCCGGCTATTGCTCGAATTCAGGATTTGTTTTTCTTCGTACTGGAATGTAGTAGACACATGCGGTTTGCAGCAATGAATAAAGTACACATTAAAGTTTTTATTGGTATTGTTTTTCTGAAAAATAGTAACATCTTCACTGTGTAACTGGGATTTTCCCGAGGCGGCTCTGAATGGAGGTAGATCGGCGGTTATCGCTGTAGCTCCGGTTCTGCTTATCTGAAACATGAAACTGGCTTATCACCTTGATCCTTACAGATGCAATTTTAGTTCGTCGTAGGAATTTGCCAACAAAATTTTTTGTGGCGAAATTATAGGTATTTGAAAGACAATAGCCATTTTCTGGACCCATCTTTCAAAAAATGGTTCAAATGGCTCTGAGCACTATGGGACTCAACATCTTAGGTCATAACTCCCCTAGAACTTAGAACTACTTAAACCTAACTAACCTAAGGACATCACACACACCCATGCCCGAGGCAGGATTCGAACCTGCGACCGTAGCAGTCCCGCGGTTCCGGACTGCAGCGCCAGAACCGCTAGACCACCGCGGCCGGCTGGACCCATCTTTTCTGGCCCAAAAAATACTAAATATCATTACAAAAATCAGCTTTGATGAACTGAAGAGAATTCAATTTATTTCAAAGGGGACAAAAAGCCATTAAAATCGGACGAAAACTGTAGCGTGGGCGACAACCACGCCTAAAAATATCGTTTTAAGAAAAACGCGTTTAAAGTTTCACTAGTATTTATCATATAAAAAAGGGACAATGCTTGAAATTTTAAGGGATAACATCGATGCCTTGTCCATAATACCTATCGCCTCGGCTAGTGGATGGCCGCTTTCTGCTACTTTGACCTGATAAGCCCCCATTTTCGCCCTCAAAGCCCGTTTCGCCGCTGAGCGCACCACCGCTGGCGTCTCTACCCGCACAGAATCGGCGCATTTACTCGCCGATTTTGATTTGAAGGGCATTTGCCACGTGCATAATGCAGTATGGCCTACAGTGAATAGACATACGGCCAAATTTGAAGCAATGTCGACAATATCGGTTCCGCTGGATGTTATTCTTGGAGCGTATTTCCAAATGAGGCTATTGAGACTTTCGTTCCCATTGCGGGACCGAGACTCGAACTCGGGACCTTTGCCTTTCGCGTTCAAGTGCTCTACACACTGAACTACCCGAGCACGACTAGGACCCCGTCCTCACAGCTTTAATTCCGCCAGTACCTCGTCTCCTACCTTGTAGAGCACTTGCCCGCGAAAGGCAAAGGTCCCGAGTTCGAGTCTCTGTCCGACACACAGTTTTAATCTGCCAGGAAGTTTCACTTTACTGGAGACTCTGTTGTCCACAGAAGAGCAACGGTACCGCCTTGCTGAAGGGCCGCCTGACACAGGTGTGAAATTTCGGCTATTCGAAGGAAAACGAAAATTATTATTTCAATTATGGCTGACTTCCTTGTCCTTTTGACCTGTTAATAAATCAGTTCGTCTATCTACAATTAATAAAAGGATCTAATAATGATGGAAATCACAATTGTTTTAGCCCTATTCACGCAAACGAATATCAATGTAGTCTTAATCACAGCAATCGAGTGCCTCAGTCAAAGTGCATTTAGTGAGACACACGCCAGCATCTTTCCAAGTTTTATTATTATTATTATTATTATTATTAACTTACATCTTTATTATTTAAGGGCAATTTCGGATTTTCATATTCGTTATGTAAGGAAGGGAATGAGAAAGCGCGGACCCAGATTATCGTTTATTGATCCGTAAAACCTAAAGAAAACAACGACACACACTCCCTTCCGTGAGGTTGGCGATACCTGCAGACAAGTAGCAAGCGGCAAAGGCCAATGAGCAATTTAGAAAGAGCGGAGGAATATGAGAGGAACTATACAGATGTCTCTCAAGCGTACTTAACTTTTTTCCACTCGTCTCGTTTCCACTTGACTATCCCTTACTTACAAGGATTATCAGCCAACTGCATAACCCACCCTCAGATAATCGAGAGAGTACTGTACATTCTTCTACATCTACATCTACATTTATACTCCGCAAGCCGCCCAATAGTATGTGGCGAAGGGAACTTTACGTGCCACTGTCATTACCTCTCTTTGCTGTTCCTGTCGCGTATGGTTCGCGGAAAGAACGACTGCCGCAATGCCTCCGTGCACGCTCGAGTCTCTCTAATTTTACATTCGTGATCTCCTCGGGATGTATAAGTAGGGGGAAGCAATATATCCGATACCTCATCCAGAAACGCACCCTCTCGAAACCTGGACAGTAAGCTACACCGTGATGCAGAGCGCCTATCTTGCAGAGTCTGCCACTTGAGTTTGCTAAACATCTCCGTAACGCTATCACGCTTACCAAATTACCCTGTGACGAAACACGCCGCTCTTCTTTGGATCTTCTCTATCTCTTCTGTCAACCCGACCTGGTACGGATCCCACACTGATGAGCAATACTCAAATATAGGTCGAACGAGTGTCTTGTAAGCAACCTCCGTTGTTGATGGACTACATTTTCTAAGGACTCTCCCAATAAATCTCAACCTGGCACCCTCCTTACCAAGAACTAATTTTATATAACCGTTCCACTTCAAATCGTTCCGTACGCATACTCCCAGATATTTTACAGAAGTAACTGCTACCAGTGTTTGTTCCGCTATCATATAATCATACAGTAAAGGATCCTTCTTTCTATGTATTCGCAATACATTACATTTGTCTATGTTAAAGGTCAGTTGCCACTCCCTGCACCAAGTGCCTATCCGCTGCAGATCTTCCTCCATTTCGCTGCAATATTCTAATGCCGCAACTTCTCTGTATACTACAGCATCATCCGCGAAAAGCCGCATGGAACTTCCGACACTATCTACTAGGTCATTTATATATATTGTGAAAAGCAATGGTCCCATAACACTCCCCTGTGGCACGCCAGAGGTTACTTTAACGTCTGTAGACGTCTCCCCATTGATAACAACATGCTGTGTTCTGTTTGCTAAAAACTCTTCAATCCAGCCACGCAGCTGGTCTGATATTCCGTAGGCTCTTACTTTGTTTATCAGGCGACAGTGCGGAACTGTATCGAACGCCTTCCGGAAGTCAAGGAAAATAGCATCTACCTGGGTCTCATGAGCAAATAAAGCGAGTTGGGTCTCACACGATCGCTATTTCCCGAATCCATGTTGATTCCTACAGAGTATCCAGAATGAGATTTTCACTCTGCAGCGGAGTGTGCGCTGATATGAAACTTCCTGGCAGATTAAAACTGTGTGCCCGACCGAGACTCGAACTCGGGACCTTTGCCTTTCGGGGGCAAGTGCTCTACCGTCTGAGCTACCGAAGCACGACTCATGCCCGGTACTCACAGCCTTACTTCTGCCAGTATCTCGTCTCCTACCTTCCAAACTTTACAGAAGCTCTCCAGCGAACCATGCAGAAGTAACTCCCGAGTTCGAGTCTCGGTCGGGCACACGGTTTTAATCTGCCAGGAAGTTTCCTACAGAGTAGATTCTGGGTTTCCAGAAATGGCATGATACGCGAGCAAAATGCATGTTATAAAATTTTACAACAGATCGATGTCAGAGATATAGGCATGATCCCATGTGTGAACGCTTTCGTTTTCGTGATGTCTGTGATGTGTATACAGTGACGCTAAGATGGTACGGCTTTCCAGTTTCTCCACAGCCAGAGTTACAGTAAAGTCGTCATCCTATTTAGTTCAGATAATGGGGCAAGAAAATGAATCACGTCTCTAGGGCTTACAATGTACCACAACTGATGTCTTTCCCTCAAGCTGAGAAGGAGCTCGTAGAACGTGTGCAGCTGAGACGAGAATCTTTTTTTTTCCGGGTCAGTGGACGTGGTGTTTCCCGCAGCGGCGGGCGCAGCGCGATGCATCTGACAGTGTCCGCCATCAGCGGCGGCCCGCTGCAGCCGGCGCGGAAGGCGGCGTAATGGGCCGACCCATTAGCGGCGGATTAGCCGCGCTAATTACGGCGCTGATCAACTGTCGTTAAACCAGTGGCAGGCGGCGGGCGGTGGGCGGCCGGCTTGTTTACACGGCCAGGACGGGACGAGGCCGCCGTCCGCCGCTCGGGCCGTCGTGCGTGCGCTGACCGCGCGCTGACGCGACGCCGGGGCGCGTCACGTGACGCGGCGCGGCGCTGACGCCCGGGCAGGCGCCGCTGTTTGCTGCGTCGCTCTGGAAATTCGTCGGAGGCTGCGCTTGCCGTTTGCGGGCTGACGTATGTGTATAACGTACATGTTTCATCGGGATTCAAATCACCTCTTATTTACAAGTGTACGACTACAAAGACGCGAGACACATGGAAAGACAGTTATATTCACCTAGTTTAAAAAACCCTCACGTCTTCTGTGCCCGGCGTGCCATATCCGAGACAAAGGTGTATGGCCCTTTTTCTTCATCGAGCAGACTGTGACATTCTCCAAGTACCTGTACACAGTCCGTTCAGTAAGAGCGTGGGCGGCATTTAGGGGAGTTAGAACAGAAAAAGTTTTTTCACATTTTAGGACTTTTATCTTATTATAGACTTTACAATTTTCCGAATACAATGATTTATATATCACTTACAAACTCACATGGGAAGTATTTTATTTTATTTTTTAAAGTACACTACTGGCCATTAAAATTGCTACACCAAGAAGAAATGCAGAAGATAAACGAATATTCGTTGGTCAAATATATTATACTAGAACTGACATGTGATTACATTTTCAAGCAGTCTTGGTGCATAGATCCTGAGAAATTAGTACCCAGAACAACCACCTCTGGCCGTAATAACGGCCTTGATACTCCTGGGCATTGAGTCAAACAGAGCTTGGATGGCGTGTACAGGTACAGCTGCCCATGCAGCTTCAACACGATACCACAGTTCATCAAGTGTAGTGACTGGCGTATTGTGACGAGCCAGTTGCCCGGCCACCATTGACCAGACGTTTTCAGTTGGTGAGAGATCTTGAGAATGTGCTGGCCAGGGCAGCAGTCGAACATTTTCTGTATCCAGAAAGGCCCGCACAGGACCTACAACATGCGTTCGTGCATTATCATGCTGAAATGTAGGGTTTCGCACGGATCGAATGAAGGGTAGAGCCACGGGTCGTAACACATCTGAAATGTAACGTCCACCGTTCAAAGTGCCGTCAATGCAAATAAGAGGTGGCCGAGACGTGTAACCAGTGGCTCCCCATACCATCACGCCGGGTGATGCGCCGGTATGGCAATGACGAATACACGCTTCCAATGTGCGTTCACCGCAATGTCGCCAAACACAGATGCGACCATCTTGATGCTGTAAACAGAACCTGGATTCATCCGAAAAAATGACGTTTTGCCATTCGTGCACCCAGGTTCGTCGTTGAGTACACCATCGCAGGCGCTCCTGTCTGTTATGCAGCGTCAAGAGTAACCGCAGCCATAGTCTCCGAGCTGATAGTCCATGCTGCTGCAAACGATGTCGAACTGTTCGTGCAGATGGTTGTTGTCTTGCAAACGTCCCCATCTGTTGACACGGGGATCGAGACGGGGCTGCACGATCAGTTACAGCCATGCGGATAAGATGCCTGTCATCTCGACTGCTAGTGATACGAGGCCGTTGGGATCCAGCACGGCGTTCCGTATTACCCTCATGAACCCACCGATTCCATGTTCTGCTAACAGTCATTGGATCTCGACCAACTCGAGCAGCAATATCGCAATACGATAAACCGCAATCGCGATAGGCTACAATCCGACCTGTATCAAAGTCGGAAACGTGACGGTACGCATTTCTCCTCCTTACACGAGGCATCACAACAACGTTTCATCAGGCAACGCCGGTAAACTGGTGTTTGTGTATGAGAAAACGGTTGGAAACTTTCCTCATGTCAGCACGTTGCAGGTGTCGCCACCGGCGCCAACCTTGTGTGAATGCTCTGAAAAGCTAATTATTTGCATTACACAGCATCTTGTTCCTGTCGGTTAAATTTCGCGTCTGTAGCACGTCATCTTCGTGATGTTCCCAGTACTGAAACAGTTCATACAGCCATAAACATTCCATCCCAGCAGCTGTCACGAATATCATAAAACCTATTCACAGAGACCTAGCAAATCCTGAATTACTGGAGAACTGTTTGCATGGTCAGACTCAAAATTCCAATGAGTCTTTTAATAATCTTATATGGACTCGCTTACCAAAAAATGTTTTTGTTGGAATGGAGACACTTAAGTGGGGGGGGGGGGGGGGGGGGGGGGAGGGGCAGTGATACTGCTATTGCTTTTAATGATGGCAAAATTGGTAGGGTGAAAGTGCCACAGCATATGGAAATTAATACTGGAGCAAACTGCATCACAGAACTTGAACGGATGGAGTAGGTTCGCATTGATAAAGCAGAGTGTGCAGCACAGTTGGCCACTAAGGAGTTCAGAAAGAAGAAAAGGCTTGGAAAAAGATCAAGAGAATGATATACAGTGTGGTGCAGGGTGCTTCTGAGTGACTAAAAATAAAAAATTAAGCATATATTAAGTGTATATATGGTTCTCGGGCGAGACGTCGGATGTCATAGTGAAAACTCCACAATATTTCGTCAGCGCAACTGGCCGACATCTTCAGGTGCGACGAACACACTGCTAAGACAGGACAAGGGCCCCCCATTTATGCCAGTTTTAGGCAGGAAGTGCGCATGCGTGGAGGCGCCAAATTCGATGGCCAATAGCGACGATATCAACTGATAGCTTGAAGGACAGTAACGCCACCTACAGGATGGAGAACCAAATACTTCGGCGCACGCTTCATCCTGTAGGTGGCGTTACTGTCCTTCCAGCTATCAGTTGATATCGTCGCTATTGGCCATCGAATTTGGCGCCTCCACGCATGCGCACTTCCTGCCTAAAACTGGCATAAATGGGGAGCCCTTGTCCCGTCTTAGCAGTGTGTTCGTCGCACCTGAAGATGTCAGCCAGTTGCGCTGACGAAATATTGTGGAGTTTTCACTATGACATCCGACGTCTCGCCCGAGAACCATATATACAACATGTCCGTCGGGAAAGCCTCAAGCAATATATTAAGTGAGTTACAATCTTTTGAAACTTAAGAGGCGGTTCCTGAAAATTTACATTTTCTGTTGCATTTCTCCCTAAATCTCAGAAATCACTTAGAGTAGAGTATCACAGTTTTCATGGAGTAATAACATACATATCCTGCGTCTCCTGAACTAAAAGAAGAACATAATGTTATGTGTAATTAAAATTAGTTAGGATAACGTACAAAAAAAGTACACAAAATTTTAACTGTGTAATTAAAAAAAATTATTTCCGAAAGCAGTGGCTGAAATGCAAACATTGTATTTTGGTAGACTCAAAACATACAGTTTAATGTCCTGTAAAAGTTTCATGTCAATGACTTCAGTGGCTCCTGAAATTCAGGGAAGCCAAGTCACTAAATTTAACATTGTCGGGATAGAGCGTTACAAGTCCCATTAAACACAAATGGTAAAACACATCTCTTAGTTCTTTCGCAGCCCAATAGAGGGAACATTTGTCTTTCGGCCATTGTCCGTAAAGCATTAGTTTACTCTGAATTCTTGACTGAGATACGAAAGAAG
This sequence comes from Schistocerca nitens, assembly GCF_023898315.1. Lineage (NCBI taxonomy): Eukaryota > Metazoa > Arthropoda > Insecta > Orthoptera > Acrididae > Schistocerca > Schistocerca nitens. Next base: position 599,849,334 of record NC_064619.1, on the reverse strand, counting down.
AGACACGAGTGCAGCTTACGCTTGGTGTTTTGAGGCTGTTTATCTCTGTAGCTAATCCAAATATCCGAAAATGAGTCATGCAGTGGTGTCGAAATGTGTGGGGAAATCAAAGTCATTTGTACTTAAGTGGGTAACACTCTATAAATTAGTTAAAAACGAGGATGACTTTGAAGAACGTGGCTGAATCGGTAAAGTGAATCAAAAAGCAGAAATAATGATTAGTAGCCATTTTTGTGGAACTTAATTCGTAACATTGTGTCCAGCGCTAGCAAAATTAACTTCGAAACAGCTGTCGACGCAAATTCGATCCATTTGGAGGTCTGTTCCACTTGAATACGCGGAAAACTGAAGCATACCTCTGAGATGACATGCAATTATCGACGCTGTTGGTGACTGGACCTATTATTAATTGTAACTGCATGTTTAGTTGATTTATCATGCATGTATATGTGTTAGTTTGTTGTCAAATACAGTTTTCTACTTTAACCCGACAGCAATGTTACTTAACAGACTGTACGCTGCAGTTGTGGGTGTTGCCTCAACAGACTGCTGACTCTTCAGATTTCATCTCTAAACACAACGGGCTCCCCATCACTGGAGCAAAATATTGTCCGCGCCTCTCACAACGGAAAACTTCGCATCGCTGGACAGGGCGCGTTAGTTCGGGCGATGTTCATCTGATGCCATGGCCTAGCAGGTCGCCGGATCTCAGCGAAGTGATTTCTTCCAGTGAGATTATGTTAGGGACAAAGTTTTTACACCCCAGTGCCAACAATGCTGCAAGAACTGCGGAAGTCTCACTACTGCTGTGACGGACATTGACGGAAACATGCTGCTAGACCTAAGGACGGAATTCATTTACCGCCTAAATGTGTGCCGGGAATTCGTAGAACGTATCAGAAATTTGGTGAGTGTATTTATCTTTTCATGCGTCTCTCAACCGTCTTTGCACATCGTATAACAGTGCTTTGAAACCCGACGAATCATTTAGGCTAATCCTGCATCACTAAAATGCTATCTTCGAACGCAGAATCTCGAACTCCGTACCAATTGCAGCGTAGGGGCAACAAAAATTCGATTTTGTAAATTGTGCGTAATTACTGACAGAATCTAAAAATTTAAAATGCCGTCGTGACCTGTAACCTAGTAGACAAGTACTGGCGTTACGGTTAAGAAATTGTGTGCTCATCTTGAGGCAGCGTAAACGACGGTGAGAAAATACATGGCCTTAATTCATCCAGTATTTGAGAATGGGAGCACTTAGCATCTTCCAGCAAACTTTACACATACGAGGTGAATTCAAGTTCTAAGGCCTCCGATTTTTTTCTCCGGACTGGAAAGAGATAGAAACAAGCGCATTGTTTTAAAATGAGGCCGCATTCATTGTCAATACGTCCCAGAGACGGCAGCACCATATGGCTGATGGAATTTTACCGCCAGCGGCGAGAATGAGAACTGTTTTAAATACTTAAAATGGCGACGTTTTCCTTACTTGAACAGCATGCAATCATTCGTTTTCTGAATTTGCGTGGTGTGAAACCAATTGAAATTCATCGACAGTTGAAGGAGACATGTGGTGATGGAGTTATGGATGTGTCGAAAGTGCGTTCGTGGGTGCGACAGTTTAATGAAGGCAGAACATCGTGTGACAACAAACCGAAACAACCTTGGGCTCGCACAAGCCGGTCTGACGACACGATCGAGAAAGTGGAGACAATTGTTTTGGGGGATCGCCGAATAACTGTTGAACAGATCGCCTCCAGAGTTGGCATATCTCTGGGTTCTGTGCACACAATCATGCATGACGACCTGAAAATGCGAAAAGTGTCATCCAGGTGGGTGCCACGAATGCTGACGGACGACCACATGGCTGCCCGTGTGGCATGTTGCCAAGCAATGTTGACGCGCAACGACAGCATGAATGGGACTTTCTTTTCGTCGGTTGTGACAATGGATGAGACGTGGATGCCATTTTTCAATCCAGAAACAAAGCACACAGATTCACCGCCACCAAAAAAATTTCGGGCAACCGCCAGTGCTGAAAAAATGATGGTGTCCATGTTCTGGGACAGAGAGGGCGTAATCCTTACCCATTGCGTTCCAAAGGGCACTACGGTAACAGGTGCATCCTACGAAAATGTTTTGAAGAACAAATTCCTTCCTGCACTGCAACAAAAACGTCCGGGAAGGGCTGCGCGTGTGCTGTTTCACCAAGACAACGCACCCGCACATCGAGCTAACGTTACGCAACAGTTTCTTCGTGATAACAACTTTGAAGTGATTCCTCATGCTCCCTACTCACCTGACCTGGCTCCTAGTGACTTTTGTCTTTTTCCAACAATGAAAGACACTCTCCGTGGCCGCACATTCACCAGTCGTGCTGCTATTGCCTCAGCGATTTTCCAGTGGTCAAAACAGACTCCTAAAGAAGCCTTCGCCGCTGCCATGGAATCATGGCGTCAGCGTTGTGAAAAATGTGTACGTCTGCAGGGCGATTACGTCGAGAAGTAACGCCAGTTTCATCGATTTCGGGTGAGTAGTTAATTAGAAAAAAAGTCGGAGGCCTTAGAACTTGAATGCACCTCGTAATTCCAAACCTATAAGAAACATTTCCTCGCTAACACCTGCCACGAAATGGTGAAAAGAAAAACATTTATTGCGTATTACATTTCGCTGTTTATGTCGTCAGGCTTCAGTAGCAGGCAAGACGTTTTCCCAATTTATTACTTCGTCACTACTAACGCTACACAGTTCACAGACAGTATCGACATATACCACTGAATGTACTACAGATTTATATCATTGTACATAGTTCGAGGTACATGAAGTCATAAACATTTATATGCATAAAACACTAGCTTTTGGTTAAAATGGAGCGCGAATTACCCAGTTTATATTCATCCAATGGTCCATAATGAGAGAACTTATAAGGGAAACTCCCCATCGCACCCTCCTCAGATGTAGTGGTAAGTTGACACGTTGTATAGACATTCTAAAACTGTACACAGATCGAACATGAAAACAGGAAGAAGCCGAACTAAACTGTGGAAAAAAGAAGAAAAATAGAAACAGTGAACGGTACACACTCAAGATGTGCAACATCAGCGACGTCAACGACCGCCGTGTCGTGGTTGTGTGGTCACGGTGTTAAATTGCAAAGGGGTAGATCCTGGCTCAACTCTTAGTCGTGCCCCATATGTATACAAAATCACGAACTGACCGCCCGGTCATTGACGTGTCTGTTGGTTGTATTTAAATTTGTGTATTTGTCGTGGTGTAAAGTCCGTTTGCAACAGCGACGTGTAACGAAGGGAGCTCCAGACGTAGGTACCTCGTATTTGTTCTACACAGGTACCATATGTTATGCCTCTCGTGTTCCGTTTTGGAAATTTTGACTGCTGAATTCCTTCGTTGTAACATAGGTCACACCCGCTTATTTGTTGTTTTCATTTCTGTGAGAAGTCTATGCGGCATCTTGCCTGCTCTCATTATTCATCACAGAATATGAGTCATGGGGTAAGAATATATTACCGTCGCAAGTAAATGTGATGAATAGCGGAAGCAGACAAGACGGCGCGTAGATGTCTCACAGAAATGAAAAGAACAAATAAATGGATGTGAACTACGCTACAACGAAGGAATTCAAGAGTCAAAACTTCCAAAACGAAAGGTGAGAGGCATAACATGTGGTACCTTTGTAGAACAAATAGGAGGTAGAAACGTCTGGAGGTCCCTTCGTTACACGTCGCTGCTGCAGACGGATATTACACCACGACGCAGACACAAATCTGAATACAGCGAACAGACACGTCAATCATCGGACGGACATTTCGTAATTTTGTGAAAAAAATGTGTGGGGGTACGAGGGAAATTTGAACCCGGGTCTCCCACTTCGCAGTATAACAGCATGACTACGCAACCATGGCACGACGTCATTAACGTTGCTCGATACTGCATATATTAAATTGGGACAATTCACCGTTTCAATTTTGCTTCTTTTTTTCACAGTTCAACAGACGTTCTTCTCGTTTTCATGCTGTTGCTGCGTTCAGTTTTTGACGGGCTATCCAATTCGCCATTTAACCGCTAAATATGAGAGGCGTGCGATAGGGAGTCTCCCTTGTTACCAACTTATCAACAAACTTAAAGCATAATTTCAAGCCCTTCTTTAACTGTTTCCTGCTTGAATGCTTTAAGACAAATGATTAAGACATTAACTAATGGTTCAAATGGCTCTGAGCACTATGGGACGCAACTGCTGTGGTCATTAGTCCCCTAGAACTTAGAACTACTTAAACCTAACTAACCTAAGGACATCACACACATCCATGCCCGAGGCAGGATTCGAACCTGCGACCGTAGCAGTCGCACGGTTCCGGACTGCGCGCCTAGAACCGCGAGACCACCGCGGCCGGCAAGACATTAACTCTTTTGTAAAGTAATCACACGTTTGAAGCTGTTTTGTAGGTTGGAGATCGATTCTTTAAAGATTCGTGTTTTCCTGGTTCAGAAATCCTTTATCTTGGGACTACTCTGCTACTTCTGAAAGTAAAGGTCGCCGACGCCTGAGTGTGGGTTCTAAATGTGGTGTCACTTCGTGTGACTTACATGGGTGCTAGATTTGAAATTCTTATTATAGTATGGTATTAGAGAACATACACCAGTACACATATGGTGAATTTAAAGGACAATGTTTAAATCTCACTATTAGGTCGCGGAACTCGGAGTCGCATCATGCACATCTCTCAGTCCTCCTTCAAAGTCAAGGAGAGGACAAGTCTTCGCAATGTGTCTTTTTGTCTATTCCTGCGCAGCACTCTCACTTTAACTCAATTTTACTATGATTTCTACGACGACGATATCCAGTTTTACCTAGGGTAGGTGGGGATAAAGCCCTACGTGGGGTAAAAACCCGCACCGAATTTTTGAATGACTGCCAACGATTCAGAATTTGGGCACTCGGTGGTAAGTCTGTCTTATTGTAACTTACCTAAAATAAGTATTTAGGGGAAACCGTCTTCCAAAAGTATTGAAATCTGCGCTTCTAATGTAGACACCCAATAAAAAACAAATGCATGAAGAAGGCACAGGAAAAGAAAAGCTTGTCGCCGAGAAGGAAACACGTGCTAAAAAAGGAAACAAAACGATGTAAGCCAGATTTCATTACACTAATGCCAAAAAAAGGGAAGAAAACAGATGAAACAATTAGCTTGCTATTCTTCAGGGTCAGATTCAGACTTCTCACATCACAACAGTAGCTCGGATTTAGGTGTGGAATTTCGATTTGGCGAAGAAGTATCCGAAGAAGAAGAAGAAGAAGAAGAAGACAAAGAAGAAGAGCCGGGGACTTGAAGGAACAACCAGAGGACCTAACAAAGTACACCATTTTCTAGGTCCCAATATAGCTGAGCCTCACTAACTGAAATCTCTCAGTACCCTAATAATCCTCCTTTCGTGAAGAAGAAATTATTATTTTAGTAAAAGTATTTTTGAGCATAATGTTCAAATTTACGAGACATTTCAGTTCAGTATTGTGTTGGGTAATTTGCTGCAATATAACATTGCTAGAAGTGGCTATCTCAAGTGTTTTTTTACGCAGTCATCTATTTAGATCCAGGTTTTTCTCAAATGGAGAAAAGACTTGCACTGCGGGGCTTTAACCCCATTTTATGGGGTAAGACCTATGAGTTTTTGTCTTAGCTAAATTATAAATTTCTCTGAGCTCGAATTTGGGTGATTTTTAGGTAGCAACTCAGCCTACGGCTTCAACTTCAAATGCAGGTAAATCTACCCCACACAAGCCACAATATTAGAAAAACAGAAAATTGCGGGGATATACTCCTCCTATCCTAAGTGACAGACCCGAAGATATAATTACTGCAATCGTCCACACGAATTTTGATCTATCTTCAATGAAAAGACGGGTACAAAAACTGAGACATAACTAAATGTAGAAAAGTCCCAACAGAAATTAATCAGTTCCGAATCCTGCGAATAACTGCCTCCTACTGTTCTCGACGCTATTCCAGTACCTCATTAAAGCTCCAAAAAGTTCCGGGAGATTTTTCCACAGGGCGTGAAACGTAAAGTTGTGCAATCACTCGTTTCGCCGAACCTCCACTTGTAATCCACCAACGACCGGACGACAATGGACAGAAGCCTACACGGAAGAGAGACGGGCAGCTCTCGCCCACTTGGTTATACATCATCGTCCAGGGATGACTTAGACGGGGAACGTCGTTTAGTCAACAGTGGACAGGCAGTTGTTGTAAACTGCGTTTGCTATGTACTGTGAAGTTTCCGTACGATTATTTTCACTTAGCCACTGAGGGCCTCTTTTTTGTTTGTTATATTACAAGCAGTGTTGAAGATTTAATTATTCAACTAATCACAAAGATAAGTAAACCCTTTAACTCATTTGTGTGACTTTGTTAATAATTTGTTGTGGTGATGTAAACATGACTCTGAGACACAGCTGTATAATAGTGGCAGGGAGAAATTGTCTTAGCGGTGTACGGCACCAGAAGCCCTTTCACGAACCCACAAACTCGCCCTACCGTAACAACAGTGGCGATTCGGCTTTCACAGCAGTAGCGACGAGGCCTTCATTAAATCGGCGACGCGGGTTAACAAAAATAACAGTCTTGGTGAAAGCGAGAAATTTTCCAGAAACGTACTCGAATTGGTCTTAAGAATCGACTTTTAATGGTCTAAGACTGAAGCAAGTCGATACTCGTCTCTTCAGAGTCTGCAGCGCCACGCCCCCACTTTTGGATGTTAAGACAGAAAATCTGAGCAGACGTTGTACCTAACACCCAGATGAAGAAAACTTTCAGGTACGAACAGTAATTCACCGATTCAGACTTATTTTCCAAAGGGTCACTGTGCTGTGTCAAAACGCACGGGTTTCGTTCGCCGTTACAATTGATGAGCATCCGACCCGATAAATGGCTAATAACACCTAGTGGTTACTATAAATATACGTGTATCATGTATTAAGGGCGACAAAACATGTTATAGATGATCCGAGAGTGTCGACGAAAAAACAGGTGGTGAGCGCGCGCAACTTCAGAGATGCAACATCTTGCCTTCGTTGGGTCCAGAGATGGTGCCTGAGCCACGTGCAGCAGCCGGCCGCTGTCGTAGAGAACCGACAGCAGCAACGAATAATTAATTAATTGTAAAACGTTGGCGTGGCGCTGCTTATTTGTTCGTGTAAATGGTTCCTATTGTATGACGTAAAAAAGTAGTTAATTCCCGAGTAGACCTCTTACTGACTAAGTTGATATTTCGGGGTACGTCTAGGTCAGATAGGATACCGACCCATTGCGTGGTGTATTGAGGCACCGCAGTTGGTGTTTAAGGTTTGGGAAAGGGAAAGAAGTTTTACTGGTAGAACCAGTATCTTATTTTGGTGCAGCTCACAGAGGCAGCGTGGACACTTTGTATTTTAGGCCCCTGTTCATATACGTGGCTGTAACGGTAGTTTCCTCCCAAAGCTGAGCTACGGAATGTACGTAGGCTCTGTGTGGTTTTATAAGTAGTCGCGGATGAGACACTGGTTTTGGCGAACTTATGTGCTAGGGCGGTTGATTTACTGTCGTCCTGTGCACAGTTCGGTAGTAAGGAACAGTTTGCTGTGATAGATACAACGTGAGCCGTGTTAGAGAGAAGGAGATTAGCAGTTGATGAGTTTTTTGGGAATCGTTGGAACCGATATCCTGTCCGTGGCGTACGATTAGTGATCGCGGCTCGCCCAGAGGTAATTGGGTTGTCAGCTGCTTTGTTGGAGTGGTTTGGTAGTGACTGGTGTGTGTCGAGAAGGGAAAGACTCGAACAAATTTTGTTGTTGTTGTTCAAATACCACGATCATACAGCGGTCCTTGAATTGGCTCGTATAGATTCCAACTGTTTCACTGTAATATGATACATCGCACCAGTAGTTAAGCGACGAGAATAAAAGGAACCAATTACAAGCAACACGCAACTAAAAGAAAACTTTGTTAGTCAAAGTGACGAGTGGCCTATTTCAATTTAGAGAACTTAGCTCAGCGGTGGCGCCTAGGATTTTTGTTTTTTTGATTATTGAATTTCCGTTTTTGTGGGGTGTGTTAGTCTTTCCTGGCTCTCGCTCACTTACCTGAATTAAATTGTATTGAGATACCTAGACCTAATAAATACCAGTTTTCTTGGGTTAAAAGAAACCTTTACGTGTGGTCAGTTAGTAGCTGTTGTGTCTACCTATATTTTGCGAGAATAGCATAGGTTTAGTTTCGGAGATATTAATAACGCTTTGCATGACACAATTTTATGATGGTATTTGTAAGTTTCGCCTGATCAAAAGGTTCATTAACTGAGATGATCCGTGCTAAATATACAGAGGGTAGATATTCTAAACAGTTAAAACGATTTCATTTATAGAAAGAGTATCCTAAGTAGCTTCAATTAAAACTGAATTTGTCGAAAGTTATCTCGGAAAAGTCAGCGATTATACTAATAACAAAGATCGGTAAATCTGTGGAATACGTTACGTCGTATTATTTACATAGCAACGCTGGACTAAACAGAAAGAGAATTAATGGTAGCATCAATTATCGTAATTGTTATAGATATCGGTGAAAGCAACTTAAAGTGAATTGGTCGTAACACGACGATATATTGGATACAAACATTGTGAGTAATTAAAAGATTACGAGACTCTTTAGAGATAGCGTGCTGCGTTGTGAGAATTTTGTTGTGTGTGAGAACAATTGCGAGCTAGAGGTAACATTTAGCTTTACATAACATAAACAGGTATTGTATTTAAAGTGGTTTGGTGTTTTGTTTTGTCCGATAGTAGGGTAACGGGAGTTGTTATCGAAATCTGCCTGTCTCGTAATTCTTGCTCGATATTGTTTGTCAGTGTCATTGGAATGTTTTAGCGTGTGTATTCGTGGTGTAATAGTGTCACTGTACGATTACGACGTTGTAAAGATGCTGTTTATTATTATTCGACATTTGAATCTGCCGTCACGTCAATGTTTATTATTGTTGCAGTATTAACTATCCGAGGGTTGATGTGCCTTCAGTTTGTCTTTTAAGAGTGCAGGTATGGTACGAGCTAGACTTCCGAGTATTTGCCAGGCGCTCCGCTACGACTGGAATCTTCTGAAAACTAATAGCGATCCACAGTCATAACATCGACTGGAAAATTAAAACTGTACCAAATTCATGCTTTTGCGCGGCAGGAAGCCATACATCAGCGGCAAAGCGACGTTGTCGTTGTGAATTCGATCTTGAGTACCGCCAGTTGGCACGTCACAGCACCACAACGAATCTGATTGCTTCACTGAAATGGTTAAATTAACTTTCTGCAAGATAGGAAGTTCAATCATTTGCGTAACGTCAGTATTATAAATACTCCTTGGCTTCTCGAAAGTGGACATCTGGAATGTTATCTCTGATCATGCATTTACTAATTTACAACCAACTTCGATAATACCTGTAATTTCAGCAAAACTCAATCATGAAGAAAAATCAGTCTTATTATAATAAAATCAGATTCGACAGCAAATAACTTTCTTCCACATAAACGTTCACTTCTGCTTTCTTGACAGACAAAAAAAAAATCACTTCCCACTTTCAGCCATGTGTTTTATTTGAACGTAGTCTTTACAATGACCTCGATGTTGATCATGAGCTGTCAAGACGAACACAAGGACTGAACTAACAACCATTACATTTGCATTTAAAACATTGATCGTCCATTTTTTAGTAGCTGCGTACAATTAAATACATTTATTTTACTTGAATCAGAGGACGATAAAACACGACGACGTGATCTACCGCGCGATGACCTTCGCGTGCTGAGCAACAGCGGTCAGCATTCGGCTTGTCTGCTGCCAACAATACTACTATCGTCATGTTACTGCGCTCTCCCATCACATGAAAGAGATACAGAACAAACCATTTAAACACAGAAATGCAATTTTAAAAACACTCAAATAACATTGTCAATAATCGTACTGAACCTCTAACATTATGTCCGTAGAATACATACAACCTTCAAACTGAGTGGTTGGAGATATGGGATAACTGTATCGATATTTAGTTTCAGTGCACTTGTTACACAGTTGTACATTCAGACCAACTAGACAGCAGAATTCGTAGATCTGTGACCGCATTTGTTGCTACAGTGGTGTCCAAAATTAAAGCAACAAACGGAAATTTTGCTAGGTTTCCTTTATTTTGCCCCAAAAGAGTATACACATGTGATAACAAAGTAGAAACAATGTAAAGAATTCAGAACGTACACAACTTCGACATGCATAACAGTAGATGAAAATGTTCTTTGTTATTGCCAAATTAACAGATCTGCACACACATTCCGTTGGTTAATGTGTTCACCGAGGGGTGCGACCACCTCTGGGAGGAATACAGGGCTGACAACTAGTGACCATACTGTGAATAACGTCATAAATGTCACGAGACAATAACGCCCGTTCTTCCTGCGGAGCTGCTCGCAAGTCTTGGAGAGTGGTTGGTGGATGCTGAGGTGATGAAACCCGTCTGCCTAGCGCATCCCAGACCTGGGACTCAAATCAGGAGAGCTAGCAGGCCACGCCATGCGTGCAGTACCCTCCGTTTCCAATAAAACATCGACAATCGTGCTCTACGAGGTCGAGCATTACGAGGTGCATTCAAGTTCTAAGGCCTCCGATTTTTTTTCTAATTAACTACTCACCCGAAATCGATGAAACTGGCATTACTTCTCGACGTAATCGCCCTGCAGACGTACACATTTTTCACAACGCTGACGCCATGATTCCATGGCAGCGGCGAAGGCTTCTTTAGGAGTCTGTTTTGACCACTGGAAAATCGCTGAGGCAATAGAAGCACGGCTGGTGAATGTGCGGCGACGGACAGTGTCTTTCATTGTTGGAAAAAGCCAAAAGTCACTAGGAGCCAGGTCAGGTGAGTAGGGAGCATGAGGAATCACTTCAAAGTTGTTATCACGAAGAAACTGTTGCGTAACGTTAGCTCGATGTGCGGGTGCGTTGTCTTGGTGAAACAGCACACGCGCAGCCCTTCCCGGACGTTTTTGTTGCAGTGCAGGAAGGAATTTGTTCTTCAAAACATTTTCGTAGGATGCACCTGTTACCGTAGTGCCCTTTGGAACGCAATGGGTAAGGATTACGCCCTCGCTGCCCCAGAACATGGACACCATCATTTTTTCGGCACTGGCGGTTACCCGAAATTTTTTTGGTGGCGGTGAATCTGTGTGCTTCCATTGAGCTGACTGGCGCTTTGTTTCTGGATTGAAAAATGGCATCCACGTCTCATCCATTGTCACAACTGACGAAAAGAAAGTCCCATTCATGCTGTCGTTGTGCGTCAACATTGCTTGGCAACATGCCACACGGGCAGCCATGTGGTCGTCCGTCAGCATTCGTGGCACCCACCTGGATGACACTTTTCGTATTTTCAGGTCGTCATGCAGGATTGTGTGCACAGAACCCACAGACATGCCAACTCTGGAGGCGATCTGTTCAACAGTCATTCGTCGATCCCCCAAAACAATTGTCTCCACTTTCTCGATCGTGTCGTCAGACTGGCTTGTGCGAGCCCGAGGTTGTTTCGGTTTGTTGTCACACGATGTTCTGCCTTCATTAAACTGTCGCACCCGCGAACGCACTTTCGGCACATCCATAACTTCATCACCACATGTCTCCTTCAACTGTAGATGAATTTCAATTGGTTTCACACCACGCAAATTCAGAAAACGAATGATTGCACGCTGTTCAAGTAGGGAAAACGTCGCCTTTTTAAGTATTTAAAATAGTTCTCATTCTCGCCGCTGGTGGTAAAATTCCATCTGCCGTACGGTGCTGCCATCTCTGGGACGTATTGACAATGAACGCGGCCTCATTTTAAAACAATGCGCATGTTTCTATCTCTTTCCAGTCCGGAGAAAAAAAATCGGAGGCCTTTGAACTGGAATGCACCTCGTACTGTCCGACAGTACGGAGTCTGGGCACACAGCATCCCACAACAAACGCACGTGAGGACCCAAGATCTCGTCACGATACCTGACAGCAGTTAAACCTCTCTGGTTTACCCGTACAGTTTCAAGAAGAGATGTTCGAGTGATCAACGTAATCTCTGCCCACACCATTAGCTATCCTCATCGATATCGGTCTCTTTTCACAAAGTTTGTCTCGAAATCATGTTCCACATTTCCTTCAGATTTGAACCCGGCGAGAATTACTCTGCACAGCAAAGGACATGGGCCCATTGCTGGACTGTTCAGGTGGCGTGCTGACGACTCCACTCTAGAACGTTCCGTTCTGTGAAGACGCGTCAGAAGCACACATACAGGAGATATCCGACAATAAAGGCCACGCTGTCGCAGCATTCTCTACGCCGTTTGCCTCGATACAACACGTCCAGTGGATGCTGCGAGGACAGATACCAGTTGCTGCGCAATACTGAGGCGGTACCATCGTGGCCTGACAGCCAAATAACGGTTCTCTCTTTCTGATGTCTCATGTGGTGGGCCCTGGCATAAACTGTGGCTACATCCGAGAAACAACAGAACGATTCACATTATGTCATTGGGGCACATCAGTTTGCGACTGTCCTGCTTTCATTCTTCCTACGGCCCTCCACCGCAGAGAGCCTGGTAGGCGTCTTCTCTGTGCCATACTCTACCGTCCGTCATTGTGCATACGGCGATTGCGGATGTGTGACTACCCGGCAAACACTACTCCGTTCGATGGATCCTCTGATCATTGGCGTGATTTTCCGTTGACCGAAATGGCAACTGCACTCCAGCACGTAACTAATGACAACTATCTTTCTTGAATTCAAATTACTCATTAACAAACATTAACTGGATTATACAACAAGGAAGATAACACAGTTCTGGTATTACGTGCGTAATACATGCGCGAACTAGAGGCTGCGAACCTATCGAGCTGAAAGCTATTCTAATCTAACTTTACTCACGACCTGAGCTGACTTGGCCGGTGCGACCTGCAAGTCTCTGTCCGTGCCATTCGGCGGCGCTGCAAGCGCCAGCGAGTCCAGAGAGTTTGCAAGTGCTGGACCGCTATCGATTATCGCAACCTCTAGCGTTATGTCTAACGTTGACACCACAGTATCCCATCACTTTTGTCTCCTCACGGCAATATGCTTGTTGAAATGAATGTAGTGCAAAATTTGTAAAATAGCCCATAACATGTAAGGGAGGACTGATGGCTCTAAACATATCAGGTAAATTACTTTTGAATACACTATGGGAGTGACAGTGATCAATGTGTTAACAAATATTTACTATTAAAAACAGTCTTGATCACGATTTATTTATTAAGGTGACCGGTTTCGACCACTACTGTGGTCATCTTCAGACCACTGAGTAGGAACCTCTTTCTGCTGGAGAATCACTACTGATTCTAGTGATTCTCCAGCAGAAAGAGGTTCCTACTCAATGGTCTGAAGATGACCACAGCAGTGGTCGAAACCGGTCACCTTAATAAATAAATCGTGATCAATACTGTTTTTAATAGCAAATATCAGGTTTCGTAAATCAATCAAATAAAATAAATAAAAAATGAATTAATTTCTTCCATGTGTGGCCACATGTCCCTTGTTCCTTTCGAATGCTGTTCTATCTACATCTGTGATCGCGAGCTACTGGTAGTTTGCGGGGAATTTTCCATAGATCATGGTAATGCTCAGGTTGGCTAACTTGGATTGCCCAAATAAGCGGAGACTGCACATACGGCAACAACTAACTTATTGTTTCTCACGCCCAACTTACATTGTCAGCCAAGAATACGACATTGTCAACCTCATAGCTGACTGTATACGCTTGACATAGTGCACGCCACGTTTTCCATGTGTGTATCAGACGTTTGTTAACGTGCATAGTTTGGTTTGCGCATTGATACTCATGAAGGTTTCCTGTAACGACGGTCTTTTCAAGCAAAAGCAAAAAACAAAAACAAAAACAAAAAATGTCACTTTCACTCAGATAAAAGGCGGGGGAGGGGGAGAGGGAGGGGGAGGAGGCGGAGGCGATTAATTCTTTGCCCGGCTAAAGGACAAATGTATTTGAGTCTAACGTGCTATGCAAGTTTATAAGGTGAGAAGAAAGGAAACGTCGAACAAATGTTACTTAAAAATCGTTCACTCAGGCATTGAAAAATATTTACCACTGGATGCTGCTCTAAGGAAAGAAAAAATAAAGCTGCTTAAATCCAAATTAAATGCTCAACAATCATTCATTTTAAAGTCATTAAACGAGAATAAAGCAGCAACTGAGCCATCACTTAGTTTCAATAATTATTGCACAGAAAATGAAACCTTAAAAAGGAGTCTGGCCCCAACAGCCAGAGACTGGTCATGTATGTGTGAGTTGCGTTTGCATGAGTATGTGTGTGTATGTTGTCTGTTTCCGAGGAGCATTGTTGGCCGAAAGCTAACTTTCTGCAGTCTTTTTGTTGTGCCCATGTGCGACTCAGCACCTCCGCTGCATCAAGAGTAGCAACTCTCCTTTTCATAATATTGTCACAAACCTTATGAAGTGGATGAATTAATCAAAACTGCATTACTTGAAGCAGCAGTTTGGTTATTTTGTAGATTCAGAAATAAAATTTACATGAAATTCTTTTCATAATTACTAGAAGAAAATTTATTGGTAAAAAACAAATGTAACATTTTTATAAGTACTTACGCCTGCTGACAAAAAAATGACGAATAAACAGACAGATGAAACGAAAGAAATTAAAACGATGGTCTGGTGATAAAGTGCAACCCTGCAGATTATAAAGTCGCAGTATGAAATCTCGATCATATACCGGAATTTTTGTCTGCTTTTACACTAGCCTTCACCTCCCAACGATGTGAAAACACACCAAGAACGACACGTGGTTCGGATTCCACGTCAAAGTGAAAGTGTAGGTCCCCTTTGCCCGGTAGTGTTACTGTGGTGGGTTAAGCCCCTCCCCCCTCCTCTTTCCTCAAGTCACCGAAGTGTTGTCGAGTTTAAAAGAACTTGCAAAGAGGCGGCTCAAAGTCCCTCTTGAGACAACCCCTAGCCAATCGCACTATCCGAATTTACTTTTTTTGTGAGATAGCTATTCGTTCCAGCGTTCTTTCCCTTTCTTGTTGACATACATTACGCTCTTCAGCCGCACAAACTGACCTCGCTTGTACATATCTAGGATTCCATACCTCAATCGGTAAAAACGGAATCGTTATAGGATCACTTTGTTGTATGTCTAGCCGCTCGGAGTGGCCGTGCGGATAGAAGCGCTATGTCACGTCACGAATCGCGCGGTCCCTCCCGCCGCAGGTTCTAGTCCTCCCTCGGGCATGCGTGTGCGTATTGTCCTTAGCGTAAGTTAGGTTAAATAGTAAGTCAAGGGACCGATGACCTCAGCACTTTGGGCCCTTAGGAATTCACACATATGTCAACATTTGTTGTCTGTCTGTCTGCCCAAATGTTAAAAATCCCTGTTCTCAGGTATCAAATTGAAATTTGTGTACTTACTAAGGTGTACAATCCCTTGATGGTGTATTCTGATACTCGTACATTCACTCATCAGAATTTATAGGGTACTAACCTAGAATCAAGAAATTTGAAAGGAAGCAAGGTTTCACAGTAGAAGTAAATGAAAAATCAGAAATTTGTTAATATTTAATTATATCACACGAAAAAAATTTCTTTTTTCATTTGTTATCCGACTTCAAACCTGAAATTAAAACATACTCGAAAGTCTTGAAATCCCTGGGACCGATACCTTGTGAGTATCGGTGTCGATAACAGGCAAAAATCCTCGGGATTCTCGATTTTCAGAGTGGATGAACTGACTACATAAATAATTGAGTCTATACGGAACCGCCACTGCACGAGTCCTACTCGTACCTGGCCAATTTTTTTATTTATTTTTTTATTTGTCTTTTTTTTTTAATGTAACATACCCATATCCCATTAGTTGATTGGCTCGAACTATGTGTATATCTAACAGTCCATCAAGAACCTCTTTTTTGTTGCGGTACCAGTTTCCCTTGTTGTAGGTCCTATCCACATCTATTGCGTTTCTATTACAGTCCCTATAACGTATTCCATTCCAGCTTGTTCCCTGATCAGTTTGGTTTGTGTCTATCCACTAACTCCCAATAGCATCTCCCCATCGCTGGCTGAGCAACCACTAGCTCTTGAATGCTTTCCGCATTTAAAAGTAGTTTCTCGTCGCAGTAAGTCAGAACTAGTACTTCACGCTGATTGTAAGCTTTACTTTTCAGACACATCATCAGATTGGTTTTGGAAACTCCGTATACTTTATTACCTCGGGTTAGGGATGGTAAAAACTGACTGATTAAAACCTATACCGGTATTTTAGTTCCGAATAACCGGTATTTTTCGATCCTTGTTGGCTCTAATTTATGACAGGTATTTTAATTTTTTACTAATAACTAGATAAAAAAGCCGAAATATCAATTAGTCATAGGAGCAGTGCACAAATTTTTCGTATTTAATTAAACTTTAAAACCGAATAATTTTTGTTCGTAAAATTTGCGTTACTTTGAAATATTTCGGTACTATACAAAATGAGAAAAAACATCAGCGCTATTTTAATAACGATACCGACAAAAACGAGAGGCAAACACATGGCATAATAATTGCTTCAGCGAAAAGCAAAGGTCCCGAGTTCGAATCTCGGTCCGGCAGACAGTTTTAATCTCTCAGGAAGTTTCAATACTGTGCCTGTTACAATGTGGTAATCGATAAATATATCAATAAAAGCTCCATGAAATACAAAGCTCCATTTCCTTTAAAATATTACGGGAAAAATCGCAACAAAATTGTGATATAATATTACGGGAAAAGTTAAAACTTAACAGTCCATTCATAGTTTCCAATGGAAATCAGACGATCTGCAGTGTGAGTCTACCTAACATGCCTTTATCTGCTTGTAGCCCTTGAGAACGGACAAATTAACCCGAAAACTAGAGTTATTCGGCCTCAGTTTTCACCGTTCATCACTGACTATTCGTAATGTCCAAACAGTGGTACGAATAGGAGTAAAAAACCAAACGTCGGTTATTTCAGAAACAGGTTACTTCTTCTTCTCTTCCGGTATTAGGCGAAATTGCCTGTTACTATACTCATCGTTGCCGGGGTCTTCCTCTGTCTTCTTTTTCTTGAGACTTATAATTTCTAGCCTTTAAGGGGAATTTGTCACTGTCCATTCTTTCTACGTGTTGTTTCCATTTTCTCCTTTACTGGTCAATTTTATCATTTAGACTAGATTTTGTTAGTTCTTCTGTAATATCCTGATTCCTTAGTCTGTCTTCTATTGTGCAACCTTTAACTCGTCCCAGGAACTTCATTTCTTGTGCCTGAATGTGGCTTTCTTGCTTTTTGCTAACTACCCAGGTGTAGCTTCCATAGAGAAAAGTGGGACTGCAGCAGTTTTGTAGAATTTGATTTGAGTATATTCACAAGTTTTCTTTTTAAGGTTTCCGTTAATTTATCCACGTACCTGGCTAAATGTACGAAGTTTAATTTCTATATGTTTGCTGTAGCCGTAAGTAAGATGGGGCTGGACGTTTTAGCTGTTAGTGACATTCGGGTAACGGGTGAGAAAGAAGAGGAAGTGGAAGAATACAAGGTCTACCTGTCAGGAGTCAAAGCAGGAATAGCACAATGTGGTGTAGGGCTTTACATTAGGAAAGAAATAGAACCCAGCGTAGTTGCAATAAGGTATGTAAACGAACGACTGAAGTGGATAGATTTGACAGTGTCTAGCAAGAAAATTAGGATTGTGTCAGTATATTCGCATTGTGAAGGGACAAATAAAGATAAGATGGATAGTTTTTATGAGGCACTCAGAGATGTAGTTGTTAGAGTAAAGGACAAGGACAGTGTTCTGCTCATGGGTGATTTTAATGCCAGGATTGGAAATCGAACAGAAGGGTATGAAAAGGTTGTGGGTAAATTTGGAGAGGATATGGAGGCCAACAGGAACGGGAAACAACTCTTGGATTTCTGTGCCAGTATGGGCTTAGTAATCACAAACTCCTTTTTTAAACATAAGAACATTCACCGGTATACTTGGGAAGGCAGGGAACCAGATCTGTCATTGACTATATAATAACAGATCAGGAATTCAGGAAGGCTGTGAGGGACACACGTGTATTCAGGGGATTCTTTGAAGACACTTACCATTATTTAATCTGCAGTGAAATTGGGATTGTGAGGCCGAAAGTGCAGGAGATCAGGTCCATATGTAGGAGGATAAGAATGGAGAAACTTCAGGATAAGGAAATCAGGCACAAGTACATAACAGGGATCTCAGAAAGGTACCAGTTAGTTGAATGTAGTCAATTACAGTCATTGGAAAAGGAATGAACAAGGTACAGGGACACAGTACTAGAAGTGGCTAAAGAATGTCTTCGAACAGTAGTGTGTAAAGGTAGGATGAAGCAAACAGCTTGGTGGAATGAAACAGTCAAGGCAGCCTGTAAAAGGAAGAAGAAGGAGTATCAAAAATGGCTGCATACTAGAACTCAGGTAGACAGAGAAAGTTATGTAGAAGAAAGAAACAAAGCCAAACAGATAATTGCAGCAACCAAGAAGAAATCTTGGGAATACTTTGGAAACAGGTTGGAGACTTTGGGTCAAGCTGCTGGAAAACCATTCTGGAGTGTAATTAGCAGTCTTCGAAAGGGAGGTAAGAAGGAAGTGACAAGCATTTCGGACAGGTCAGGAAAACTGATGGTGAATCCTGTGGATTCCTTGGGCAGATGGAGGGAATATTTTGAAGAGTTGCTCAATGTAGGTGAAAATACGATCAGTAATGTTTCAGATTTCGAGGTACAATGGGATAGGAATGATGATGGAAATAGGATCACATTTGAGGAAGTGGAGAAAATGGTCAATAGATTGCAGTGCAATAAAGCAGCTGGGGTGGATGAAATTAAGTCGGAACTCATCAAATACAGTGGAATGTCAGGTCTTAAATGGCTACACAGGATAACTGAAATGGCCTGGGAGTCGGGACAGGTTCCATCAGACTGGACAAAAGCAGTAATCACACCAATCTTTAAACATGGAAACAGAAAAGATTGTAACAACTACAGAGGTATCTCTTTAATCAGCGTTGTGGGTAAAATCTTCTCAGGTATTGTTGAAAGGAAAGTGCGAGTATTAGTTGAGGACCAACTGGATGTCAATCAGTGTGGGTTTAGGACTCTTAGCGGTTGTCAGGACCAGATCTTTAGCTTACGGCAAATAATGGAGAAGTGTTATGAGTGGAACAGGGAATTGTATCTATGCTTTATACACTCCTGGAAATGGAAAAAAGAACACATTGACACCGGTGTGTCAGACCCACCATACTTGCTCCGGACACTGCGAGAGGGCTGTACAAGCAATGATCACACGCACGGCACAGCGGACACACCAGGAACAGCGGTGTTGGCCGTCGAATGGCGCTAGCTGCGCAGCATTTGTGCACCGCCGCCGTCAGTGTCAGCCAGTTTGCCGTGGCATACGGAGCTCCATCGCAGTCTTTAACACTGGTAGCATGCCGCGACAGCGTGGACGTGAACCGTATGTGCAGTTGACGGACTTTGAGCGAGGGCGTATAGTGGGCATGCGGGAGGCCGGGTGGACGTACCGCCGAATTGCTCAACACGTGGGGCGTGAGGTCTCCACAGTACATCGATGTTGTCGCCAGTGGTCGGCGGAAGGTGCACGTGCCCGTCGACCTGGGACCGGACCGCAGCGACGCACGGATGCACGCCAAGACCGTAGGATCCTACGCAGTGCCGTAGGGGACCGCACCGCCACTTCCCAGCAAATTAGGGGCACTGTTGCTCCTGGGGTATCGGCGAGGACCATTCGCAACCGTCTCCATGAAGCTGGGCTACGGTCCCGCACACCGTTAGGCCGTCTTCCGCTCACGCCCCAACATCGTGCAGCCCGCCTCCAGTGGTGTCGCGACAGGCGTGAATGGAGGGACGAATGGAGGCGTGTCGTCTTCAGCGATGAGAGTCGCTTCTGCCTTGGTGCCAATGATGGTCGTATGCGTGTTTGGCGCCGTGCAGGTGAGCGCCACAATCAGAACTGCATACGACCGAGGCACACAGGGCCAACACCCGGCATCATGGTGTGGGGAGCGATCTCCTACACTGGCCGTACACCACTGGTGATCGTCGAGGGGACACTGAATAGTGCACGGTACATCCAAACCGTCATCGAACCCATCGTTCTACCAAGGGAACTTGCTGTTCCACCAGGACAATGCACGTCCGCATGTATCCCGTGCCACCCAACGTGCTCTAGAAGGTGTAAGTCAACTACCCTGGCCAGCAAGATCTCCGGATCTGTCCCCCATTGAGCATGTTTGGGACTGGATGAAGCGTCGTCTCACGCGGTCTGCACGTCCAGCACGAACGCTGGTCCAACTGAGGCGCCAGGTGGAAATGGCATGGCAAGCCGTTCCACAGGACTACATCCAGCATCTCTACGATCGTCTCCATGGGAGAATAGCAGCCTGCATTGCTGCGAAAGGTGGATATACACTGTACTAGTGCCGACATTGTGCATGCTCTGTTGCCTGTGTCTATGTGCCTGTGGTTCTGTCAGTGTGATCTTGTGATGTATCTGACCCTAGGAATGTGTCAATAAAGTTTCCCCTTCCTGGGACAATGAATTCACGGTGTTCTTATTTCAATTTCCAGGAGTGTAGATCTAGAAAAGGCATATGACCGGGTTCCTAGGAGGAAGTTATTGTCTGTTCTACGAAATTATGGAATAGGAGGCAAACTTTTGCAAGCAATTAAAGGTCTTTACATGGATAGTCAGGCAGCAGTTAGAGTTGACGGTAAATTGAGATCATAGTTCAGAGTAGTTTCAGGAGTAAGACAAGGCTGTAACCTGTCTCCACTGTTGTTCATACTATTTATGGATCATATGTTGAAAACAATAGACTGGGTGGGTGAGATTATGATATGTAAACACAAAATAAGCAGTCTTGCATATGCGGATGACTTAGTTGTGATGGAAGATTCGATTGAAAGTTTGCAAAGTAATATTTCAGAGCTAGATCAAAAATGTAAGGACTATGGTATGAAGATCAGCATCTCCAAAACGAAAGTAATGTCAGTGGGAAAGAGATATAAACGGAGTGCCAAATAGGAGGAACAAAGTTAGAACAGGTGGACGGTTTCAAGTACTTAGGATGCATATTCTCACAGGATGGCAACATAGTGAAAGAACTGGAAGCGAGGTGCAGCAAAGCTAATGCAGTGAGTGCTCGGCTACGATCTACTCTCTTCTGCAAGAAGGAAGTCAATACCAAGACTAAGTTATCAATGGACCGTTCAATCTTTCGACCAACTTTGTTGTATGGGAGCGAAAGCTGGGTGGATTCAGGTTACCTTATCAACAAGGTTGAGGTTACGGATATGAAAGTAGCTAGGATGATTGCAGGTACTAGTAGATGGGAACAATGGCAGGAGGGTGTCCACAATGAGGAAATCAAAGAAAAACTGGGAATGAGCTCTATAGATGTAGCAGTCAGGGCGAACAGGCTGAGATGGTGGGGTCATGTTACACGCATGGGAGTAGCAAGGTTACCCAAGAGACTCATGGGTTCAGCAGTAGAGGGTAGGAGGACTCGGGGCAGACGAAGGAGAAGCTACCTGGATTCGGTTAAGATTGATTTTGAAGTAATAGGTTTAACATCAGAAGAGGCACCAATGTTAGCACTGAATAGGGGATCATGGAGGAATTTTATAAGGGGGACTATGCTCCAGACTGAACGCTGAAAAGCATAATCAGTCTTAAATGATGACGATGATGATGATGATGCTGTAGCCGTATGTCACCTCACATCCTAGGTGACTCAAGTTGTTCACTTGATCTAAAATCTTTTGATCTACCTTTATTTTGGTTCTATTGTGTTCTTTCCCCATCAGGGCCATTGCCTTAGTTTTTTCTACTGAGATATACATGTCAAACTGCGCTCTTATTAGTTTCAACAAGTAAATTTCTTTCAGAAGGTCCGTTTCTTTTATCTGCTACAATCATTGCATCAACAGCATATAGTATCGTAAGTTGTTTGAGAGAATTCTCCTGTCTAGGTTTACACCTTTTTGTAATACTGTTATCCATATATGCACTATTTCATGTATGTAAACGTTAAACGGAGTAGGGGAGATACAGGAGCCTTGGTGTGCTCCTTCGTTATTTGTTATCTCATTAGTCATTTTTTTGTTGAGTTCTAGAGTGACAGTCGTGTTATGATAACAATCTTCTTATTGTAGTTAGTAAATGTTTCGGATACACGTGATTCGTCATCATCGTCCAAAGTTTCTGTCTACTGAAATGGTCAAAAGCTTTTTTAAAATAAAAAAGCAATATATTCTCTGCGTTTTTGTATTACCTGTTATAAAATAAAAACTGTGTATATCGTAGAACGCCCTTTCCTAAAACCTATTTGTTGCTCACGCAGTACTACACCTACTTCTGGTGTGTTTTTAAGCCTTTTAGTCTAAAAGCTTATCGTTTATCTCACGTGCTGAGCCCAGTAAACTTATTCCTCTGCAGTTACTGAATAGGCTTTTACCTTTTTTTTTAAAAAAAATTGATCTCACTCTAGCAATCTTCCAATCTTTGGGGATACTCTTGCTCTTGCAACATTCGTTTAAGAGACGAAGCAGTCGTAGACGTAATACCAATACTTCATGTTGTAATTCAGCATTAATACCATCTCTTCCTGCGGCTTTTCTGTTCTTAAGTGATGTTAAAGCAACTTTTGTTTCATCAGACGATATTTATCGAAATCCTTGTCATTCATCTTTTCAGTTACAGTATCTTGTGCTCTATCATCATACCACAGTTCTTTGTAATAATTCACCCATTGTTCTTCGTCAATGTTGTTTATTTATATCTTCTCTTTTTCTATTGGGTTTAAAGTTTTCAAAATATGATAGGTCATTTGCTGTCTCCCGTGAATATCATTCTCGATATTAGAGGCAAATCTATCCCATTGTTCTTCGTCTGCCTTTTTTATACGCATTTTGCAACATTTCTTCTCTCATTATAGGATTGCATCTTTTTAACTGTGGGGTTGCTTAAGTACTGTATATATGTATATTGTTTTTCTTTAATAGCTTTTCTTGTATGCACATTCCAAATCTTTAGACCCTTTCATTTCCTTCTTTTTTTGTTTTTACCGAGAACTTCTCCTGCTACTCTGTATTTCACATTCTTTAGATTTTATCATTCTTCTTCTATATTACCTTTAGCTTACAGGTTTGCTAGCTCTTGAGTTCATCTGCTTTGGTAAAGGTGTTTGATGTTGTCTTCATCAAGCAAGTATACTACTTTATAAACGATTGGGTCCGCTGGGTTAATTATTTGTTTTGTCATTTTCTTCTGTTTCGCAAAAACATACATTCTGGAGAGTAGTGTAAAATGATCTGTTCCTATATCTTGTCCTCCATAAACTCTTGTATCCCTTACTGGACCCGCTGGCGTATTATTTACTAAAATGTAGTCAACTATTGATCTAAAACTTCTGCAAGCCCAAGTTTACTTTTTTGTATATTTTTTCTGAAAAAGCGAGTTTCTTATTTTTTGATTCTTGTAAGTGGCAAAATCTCATAGTATTGTTCCATTTTCATTACGTAGCGGTACTCCAAAAGGACCCATAATATTCGTTACTGGGATATTTGCAACTCTGGAATTGAATCCACTCATAATAATAATCTGATCAGTGGTACTGTATTTATTCAGAATCTTCTGCAGTTCTTTATAGAAGTTTCTAGACTTAATCTTTTTTTCCTCTTCTGGTGTATATACTTTCATAATGGTGCCGCTTCCTCTTATCAGTTTCAGTCTGACTGTAAATATTGTTTCACATATTACAGGTTGCTGTTTTGATATATCCACCGATACATTTTCATTTGATTTTTTTCATAGCTTTGTCATTCCTCGCCCTGGACTGCCACCCTAACGTTGGTGCGAAGGTTTGTGAGCCTCAACGATCCACTGTGCTATTACTGGCGGGAGCAACGTTCTGTCGGCTTGCCTTGCCCAGCTCTTTTTTTTTTTTTTTGACCCCTTGGGAATTAGGTTTCGACGGCTGAGGGTGTATTTCATGTCCCTTTTCTATCTCTAATAGTCAAAGGTTGGCAAAGGATCCCAGAGTCTGTTGAGCCAGCTGATACTGTGGTATCAACGTCCGATGCCACACTTGTTAGGGGCTGCAGATATCGACCGCGGTCCGTAATAGTTATCGCTGGACCCGCGAGTCGCGACTAGCGCCGCTCCACGGCTTGTGACAAGTATCTAGAGAGCTCTCGGCCACTCTTGCTCAGGACGTCAACTAGGAATGTAGCATACCCTTCAGCTGATAGGAAGCAACCTCTAACAAGGCGCTTAGTCAAGTATGGCATAAGTAATGCCATTCTAGATATGTTTGTAACTATATGTATGCAGCATATGAAGAGGCCTGTAACGCAAGTTAAGTACAATATATATTATTTTTTACCAACGACTACTAATTATTTCAGTCATTGCAGATGCAGACTATGCACCCAGCTCCTTACCGACTTCACTGCCAATCCTGCAATACATGTTTCTATTTACCATTGGCCACCTGTCATCATAAGAACTGACGACGATAATCATAACAGATACCTGTTCAGAAACAAAACTCTGAGAAATGTCCACTGAAATTTGATGAATGAATCAGAATATGAAACAGTTATGCTCACAAGCCTGCTCCCATTTCCGAGAAGACATGAGTCGCATGACCTGTGCTCAGTGCAAGGCAATGCAGTGACTGTACGTTTATGGTGTCAAGGGGAGTGGATGAAAAGCGAGTTTTCCGGCACCTTTAAATAACCAGAAGAAACCGGCAAAGGGAGATAACCCCGAAAGAAAATCCTAGTCCTTCTAGAGAGGGGGCTGAGAGGAGTGCTGGTAACCAACTCGAGGAAAACACATACTTCACTTAGCACTGCAAGGAGGCTCGGATGAAGCATGCTCCCAAAGGTCAGCTGATAATTTGGAGCGGTTTTAATAAGCCGGTTAAAATAGTGTTGAAAAAAAAAAGATAGAAAAAGTGATATAACTGAAAACTGGTTGTTTCAACTGTCAGGTAGTATGGGGCGCCCGTGCCATGTACCCAGTTCCCTCCCGACCACCTATCTGCCGCATTCGCCTGGCGGCAACGCAGTGACGTCACACACAGGCAACTGCTAGGTCAGGCAGGCGGCCGTTAGCGAACTGGAGTGCGCCAATGGTCGGCGGGGACAGCGGCCCGCGCGATTGGCGGCGCGCGGCGTCGTTTTAAGCGGCTTATTGCGTTGTACCTGCGGTGTGGTGCTGCTTGCAGTTCCACCAGCGGCGGCTCGTGTCGTAAACGAAGGGCCCAATTGCGTGAACACGGCGCGAGCCAGCCGCCTGCGTGCGGTGTGCTGCGCGCCGGCCGATCCGCTAGTCGCGTTCCGTTTCTGCCGATACAAGTGACGACTAGGGTGTGGCTTTTCGATGTGCATCGAACGACGTACACGTAATGCTTATTTACTGCTGTCACAGGTCTATGTTAACAGTACACAAAGCAATACACAGCGTATATGCAAAAAAATAATTCAAATATCGTCGACCAATTTTGAATTCAGGTGACATTTGTCCAAAACTGAGGCACACCAAGGGTGCTGTTGTCTGAGAGCATAAGGCCCTGCCTTGAACAAGTAATGAAGAAAGAGAGCTCCAGCACAGGGGTTCCTCCCGCGTCCGGCCATCCTGATTTAGGTTTTCCGTGATTTCCCTAAATAGCTCCAGGCAAATGCCGGGATGGTTGCTTTGAAAGGGCACGGCCGACTTCCTTCCCCGTCCTTCCCTCCAGACAACCCATCCCCATAGGCGTTCCAGATTTGTTCTTCTCCACACTCACCTTTATTATGTGAACCTCCATAGTTTAATGAAGAACATCGTCCTAGTGGCGCCAGTTATAAGTTGGTAGGCATTCTCCCAACACCCAACGCCTGATTGTGGGCGGCCAGAAGACGTTCTCGAGGCTCCGTCCATTTCTTGAGGTACAGATTTCCATCGAAGAAGTTTTGCTCTGTGCAGGGCAAATTCCCGAAATGGTAAGTAAAGGGTAGAGGTTTTAAGGGTTTGGCTGTTAGTAGGTTAGCTTTATACACTGCCCAGTCACGTTAATGTGACCATCTGTCAAAAGCCTGAGTGTCCACTTTTTGCAGTGCGAGACATGCAGGAAGAGAGTCAGTGAAGTTCTGGAAGTACCGAGAGGGATATGGAGGCATGCCGACTTCAGTTCAGTGGCTAGCAGTGCTAGATTTCTCCTGTTCTTCAAACCCCACACATACTCTTAGAGCTGAGTGAGGTGTTGCATTGTCCTGCTAGTAGATGCCATCGTGTCGAAGAAAAACAACTATCCCAAAGGACAGGAGGATACCTGTGTTGATCGGTTGGACCTTCCAGAATGACGCAATCACCTCAGGAATGCCACGAACACATTCACCAGACGATTACACTCCTTCCTGGTTGCAGGCTGTTTGCTTCCAGAGGTTTCATTTCTTACACGCCAATGGCTGTCTCCCCTGTGGAGGATAAAACGTGAGTAATCTGAAAGGGCTACCTGTCGCTACTCAGTGGACGTCCAGTTGTGGTATTGGCTTACAAACTCCAGCCTTAGTCACCAATCAGCAGCAGTCAGCATGGGCGCATGAAGCAGAAGCCTGCTGTGGTGCCACATACGCACCCCTCTCATCTATGCCACGTGGTACACCACAGTTGTCTTGGTGCGGGTTTTTGATGGCGCTATTTTGCCATGTACGGTGTACTTAACCAAGGCAGCACGAGAACAGTTTACGAAGTTAGCTGTTTTGGAAATGCTTCCACTCTTGGCCTGACAGGCATTAATCACACGCTTTTGGACGTCAGATGTCTCACTTCGTTTCCATATTACGGCAACGACAGCACTATTGTCCCTGTCCACACACTTTATATACCCCTCCATTGCGAGTGCTGTCACAAGCTGAATGGACCGTGTAGGATGTACCTAGTTCTTTTCAGAGCACATAAAAATGAGTTCTATCTCCTCAAATTTTCCACTTTGCAGTCTAAATCATGGTCGTTCCAATAATGAAGCCATAATGGAGTTACTTCATCGAAGTAAAAACATTGTTCATAAAATACATTACCAGTTTTGGTAGTAAACCTAACAAAAGATAGGCATATGTTTGGACAAGCTTTTTAGACAACCAGAACAGCTCTTTGTAGAGCACCCCATGGAATAAAGGCCAGCGAGGGGCCGGCGATGGGATAACGCCAGGAAACCATTGACCATGGGGGAGAGTCGATGGTGGTAATGGAACAAAGCCACTTCTGGCACATTTTTGACATCAAATTGATATGCTAATTAATTAAGTTGATCAATTAAAGCGTCCATACTACTCCCCCTTCTCTTAAGCTACTGTTCTGCTAAGTGATTTATGACCCCCTGTGATTGATGTATCACACCCTGGGGGTAGTCCAATCCTACGAGAAGCACCCATTTGTCCCCCTGCCCCCCCCCCCCTCCTCTCCCACCCCTCTGGTAGCAGTACACTTCTTTTTTGTTACGCCTTCACAGTTCAGTTCTGAGCCACTTTTTCCCCTCCTGGGAAATCCCCCAGCCCTCCTCATCCCACCTCATCTGGAAACTGACGAGAAAAGACTAAGTTAGTGCTGAGTTTTTGGTGTGGAAGCATGTCATGACACGGAATTCAAATCAATATCAACAGAAATAATAATATACTCTCTAGTTCAATTTACATATTCTTTATTTAACCTGTTTGTGAGAGAGAGCGAGGGCTTCTCCTCTCCCATCCTTCCCTTCCTCCCTCCCCTTCTTCATCTGGAAACTCGTGGGGAAAAAGACTCAATCTGTGCTGAGTTGTCGGGCTGGGAGGATTTTGTAGCATTAGATTGGCAGTAAATTACAGCAATATATTGTTTAATTATTTAAATATGAATTTAATCAACTAATTACATTGGTGGGAAATACTGGCCTCTGATGCTCATTATTTGAATGAGAAAAATCGCCCACTCTTATGCTGTCACAATTGTGATATCAAAAATGCTGAGAAATAGTCCATTTGCACTACCTTGTCAAATTGATTTTTTAACAGTTTACAGGAGACAGGGGAGGGAAAGAAGCTCTTGAAGGTGTAAGCCAAACAGATCACTTAAAACGCTCACCATAACCTTATGATGATTCTCCTTCATAATAAAATATATTTTCAACAATTGATAATCACACACATATATATTTTGTAAATCAAGTAAATAAGTTCCCACCATAAATAGATCATATCACTAAATGTATCCAATGTCTTCACTGATATTTGAGAACACAAGCACCCTTCTCCAAGACAACATTTTCACTTAACATACCTCATGAAAAAAAAAGTGCGAGCTGTGTGACGATGCAAGTGTCATTACAACCCAACAGATAGTTCCAAGCCATGCAAATAAACGTTCGTTGTATATTTATCATGAGCGTGCAGCAGGCATCAGAGGATGCTCAGATATAGTGCGTAGTAATGTGGCAGTTAGCGCCTAGGGTAATCATCTGCCATCTAAAGGCCGAAATATAGAACTAAACAATGGCTAGAGGTGGCTGAAGGGTGCTGTTCCTAAAAAAAAAGGTGCGATTTAAACGCTGACGAATATTTAGAGACGGTTTTGTTTAACTAATCAGGTGTGTAATGTGTAATATGTTTTGTAAAAGAGCTTTTCTAATGTTTAAATGTATGTGACTATGCAAACGATTATGTAAGTGATCGTGACTGTAATACTATGTTCTGAAGATGAGAGGAACCACCGAATATGAATTGATGGCAATAAAGGCTTTCGTCTAAGAGGACAGTCTTTGTACAGTTAGAATGCAGGTTTATAAGAGGGAATTGTGTAAGTGTGATTGATGATAAAGTGAGCTTTTATGAAGAACGCCTTGTATGAATGGGTTAAAAGTAACTACCAAGAACACTACAGTGTATTCTGAGTAGCTGAATTCCAAGTAAGAAGAAGTGGTTATATTTATTCATTAATTTGTAAACAGTGTGCACTGGCTTGCTATACGTACTCTGCAACTTCGAGAAACATTATACTAGCCAAGGATAGTAACAATAAATACTACAATTGTACTATTATTTGTTGCGAAGTATTTTTCAGGTAGCATTATTCGCTCACAGTGATAAAATGTGCTCACCAGCAAGTAAAAGACTGAAATAATTTCGTTTGCGAAGTGTAGTATATCATGTATTGTGAGATACGAATTCATATTGTGAAAGTCATGATCGCTGACGAAATGTTAAAGCTAAGTAATATATTTTTATGGCCTTTGTACAAAGCGAGCAGCTTTAACAATTTCCTTATTTCATTAAAAACTTAGTGTGCACCAATAATAATTTCCTAAACTGTATAATTACAGCAGAAAACTTATCAGATAAATAAGCTAGTTGAACGTGAGTTATAGCATTGAGTACTTAGGGTGAATAGATGGGAAAAAGTAAGATAAGTGAATGGTATTTACCAGCTAAAATCACTAAAATATGCTGCATGAATAGGACGCTGTGTAGCAGACGAAGACAACAAAAGGTACTGTGAATATTTTTGTTTTAAGGAAAGTAACTACTGTTGTGGATATTGAAGCTACACACAAAATTTTACCAGAGGATTTTGAGTGTGACGACCTTTTCTGTCAAAGTTATAAAGTGCAGGCAAAAGTGATTGTATATCACGAAAGTGTAATTATTTAAATATAGGCTATCTATTGGCTAAAGGATCACGTCTGAGTAGTTAGAGAAAATTGCATTGAAACTAATATAAGCAATTTATATCAAAGAGATAGTTAAGTTTATATCCATAATTTTTATAGTTTCCAAAACTTATCATCACAGTGGATTAGCGTCTTCCATGCTTGGTAATTTTTTATACAGGGTGTTACAAAAAGGTACTGCCAAACTTTCAGGAAACATTCCTCACACGCAAAGAAAGAAAATATGTTATGTGGACATGTGTCCGGAAGCGCTTACTTTCCATGTTAGAGCTCATTTTATTACTTCTCTTCAAATCACATTAATCATGGAATGGAAACACACAGCAACAGAACGTACCAGCGTGACTTCAAACACTTTGTTACAGGAAATGTTCAAAATGCCCTCCCTTGGCGAGGATACATGCATCCACTCTCCGTCGCATGGAATCCCTGATGCGCTGATGCAGCCCTGGAGAATGGCGTATTGTATCACAGCCGTCCACAATACGAGCAAGAAGAGTCTCTACATTTGGTACAGGGGTTGCGTAGACAAGAGCTTTCAAATGCCCCCATAAATGAAAGTCAAGAGGGTTGAGGTCAGGAGAGCGTGGAGGCCATGGAATTGGTCTGCCTCTACCAATCCACCGGTCACCGAATCTGTTGTTGAGAAGCGTATGAACACTTCGACGGAAATGTGCAGGAGCTCCATCGTGCATGAACCACATGGTGTGTCGTACTTGTAAAGGCACATGTTCTAGCAGCACAGGTAGAGTATCCCATATGAAATCATGATAACGTGCTCCATTGAGCGTAGGTGGAAGAACATGGGGCCCAATCAAGACATCACCAACAATGCCTGCCCAAACGTTCACAGAAAATCTGTGTTGATGACGTGATTGCACAATTGCGTGCGGATTCTCGTCAGACCACACATGTTGATTGTGAAAATTTACAATTTGATCACGTTGGAATGAAGCCTCATCCGTAAAGAGAACATTTGCACTGAAATGAGGATTGACACATTGTTGGATGAACCATTCGCAGAAGTGTACCCGTGGAGGCCAATCAGCTGCTGATAGTGCCTGCACACGCTGTACATGGTACGGAAACCACTGGTTCTCCCGTAGCACTCTCCATATAGTGACGTGATCAACGTTACCTTGTACAGCAGCAACTTCTCTGACGCTGACATTAGGGTTATCGTCAACTGCACGAAGAATTTCCTCGTCCATTGCAGGTGTCCTCGTCATTCTAGGTCTTTCCCAGTCGCGAGTCACAGTCTGGAATGTTCCGTGCTCCCTAAGACGCTGATCAATTGCTTCGAACGTCTTCCTGTCGGGACACCTTCGTTCTGGAAATCTGACTCGATGCAAACGTACCGCGCCACGACTATTGCCCCGTGCTAATCCATACATCAAATGGGCATCTGCCAACTCCGCATTTGTAAACATTGCACTGACCGCAAAACCACGTTCGTGCTGAACACTAACCTGTTGATGCTACGTACTGATGTGCTTGATGCTAGTACCGTAGAGCAATGAGTCGCATGTCAACACAAGCACCGAAGTCAACATTACCTTCCTTCAATTGGGCCAACTGGCGGTGAATCGAGGAAGTACAGTACATACTGACGAAACTAAAATGAGCTCTAACATGGAAATTAAGCGTTTCCGGACACATCCACATAACATATTTTCTTTATTTGTGTGTGAGGAATGTTTCCTGAAAGTTTGACCGTACCTTTTTGTAACACCCTGTATAATAGTAATATTGCAGTGTGTGTTTGCATGATTAATGTATTTTAACATCGAGTATACGTTTTGATGCTTATGTCAATGCTGAAGTCTTCGTTGAATAGTTTTATGTCTGTTGCACATCTGTATTAGTCACCAAATTGTTAAGTGTCGTCATTTCAAAGTGAGTTACAAGTAGCTTTACATACATTTTTCTGGTATTCACTTTACAACAACAATTATTCGGTTCCTTCTGCAACAATTCTTTTCGTATGGTAAATTACTCTCTCTGATTATAGTAGAGTGATTAACATAGGTTGTATGCTGAGTACTGTACTACACACGATTATCTGCCCACAGTTATGAACGGATCTGATAGCCACTCACGGTCATTTTTAAGAGCACAGCAATTATCCACATTAGGATAAAACGAGGTAGGGCATGGCAGCTGTCCACTGACCATAGCAGTGCCGGCAGCCACAACCGCCCTGGCTGGGTGAGGACCTGAGACCGTCACCCATGTCTGCCAACTGGCAATTGCTGACCCATCTCCCATTATCCACACACCAGCCGTACCAATGGCTCAGAAGCTGGAGAGACAGTCACCGTGACCACCCAGCTGTCAACTGACCGGTTTACATGAAGGAATAATAATCGTCCATCACAAACGCAAGCTATATTGAATCTTCTCAAATTTCCACTTAAAAATCAGAGAATAAGTGCAACACACACATCCCCTTCAGTTTGTTATTCAGACACTCTGATGCACCCATGAGCGCTGCTGCTGGGACTTCTAATGCCAGCCGTGGGCAACAGCTGACTAGCTGGAGCCTTTCTTTGTAACTAACTGGTCGGCACAGCTTCCACTTGGCCAAGCCACTGTGACCGCCCCTGCCACTGGCTGTGCACACTGCAAGAGAAGCAGGCGTGGCTTGGATAAATAGTTCTAACTGTAGTTCCATTCCTGACATACACTCTCTCCAGTTTAAAAAATCCAGTTTACCCAATCCGAGACAGTGTTGTTGTCCATTCTCATATGAAATGTATATTTCTCCCTCTTATATGAGTTGCTTTCAAGGACAGAAGGAATCGTAGCATACACGCGCTTTCACATTGCCAAAATGTCGTTATTTCTTGTGAGGTTCCTGTACAACAATATGCCATAGGCGATATTTTCTTTAAATATTCTCTTGTCAACAAAAAATCCATTCTTATCGTCTTCATATCTGTTACGTCCTGCAATACAGGGCTAGAATATTTAACTCATTTTTGTCTCATGACAGAGTGCTAAAGGCCAGCTCTACCTTTGTCACAGGATGCCTCCTCACTGCGAACTAAGGCAGGCAGATACTCCGTAACTTATGAAGTCTCTTAAGGTAAGCAAATAGCAGCACAGAGGAGTTTGCAGACATGAGGTTAATACTATAAGTCACTTTATAAATTAGGTAATGTAGCTGATTATAATATGATGGCCACACCTACCTGTGGAGGCGGGAGATTGAAATTTAGTTAAAAGATGTCGCTGCAATGAAAAAACGCCCGATCACCGCTCTAATTCGCAAATCCTAGGTACTCTCGCCCTCTCCTCCACCACCCAGAAGCACGCCACTGACATCAAATTAATTGGATAGTTAAATAAATTGATCATGAGAGTCCCTTTGCAAGGTGAGTACTTTTTTCCTGCAGTCACATTACACTCACCAGAGAACCATTATGAACACTGCTGTGACGTCTCTAGGGGCTTCCTACAGTCTAGGTAGTCACTGGGAAGCTAAAGCATCACTTGGATGTTGCTAGGATCGTATGGGAGGGCGTACCACATTCGAATTTGAGAAAGAAAAAAATAATCTTTGGGAATAGGACGTATTTCTCCCGGAAACATTGGGTGGATTAGGGTATCCACTGAGGTGTATAGGCAGTTCTTAAGGAGACATTGTATGTCCCATGCTGCCAATGTTAAAATATCGAATTTTGTGACGTATTATGTGGGAAACTTTAAGAACCAACTTACAATTTTCCATAATAATTGAATGGACCTTTCTAGAACCACTGAACTAGAATTATTACTAAAATTGTATTGTGGGGCATGGTTTTTTTTCAAACACTTAATTTTTTGAGAGAATTTTGTAAATGAATGAACATAAAAACAAAACAACTGGGAATATTTTAATTATTCTAGTTCCATATGTGTTGAACCTCACACTTGGCATTCTGTGAAAATTTCATGTCTATACAGTCAGAACTTTTTTAGAAAACGGGTCTTTTATTGTAAAAAACGTTGTTCAGAGATACTGACGTTTAAAACTTCTTTTTATTACAAATTCTTATACAGACTTTCATTTCTGCGTCTTTTATGCACTAGAATTTCCCTGGCGCATGGTCTGTGTCTTCTTCAGTATCCCTGCCCAGTGCATGCCTCCTCCTTTTCTTTCTTCCAGTACTTGAGCCACAGACCACCATCAGAACTTAACACTCCAATCACTATACAGGACATCAGCCTCGCGCTCTGCACTAAACGTAACAGCACCCCTGGCCGCGACCGTGTTACTTACTGCCATCTCAAACACTGCCTTCCTTCCTTCCTTCCTTGCAGTCCATGCCATTCTCTACAATGTAATCCTTGCTACCGGCTTTCTACCGCAACATGTGGAAAACCTTCCGTATCCTGATGTTCCCCAATCCTAACAAGCCTCCATCTGATGCCTCTTTGTATCACCCTACGTGTCTCACCTCGGTGTTCAGCAAGCTTTTAGAATCCATCCTTACCAGGCGCATCCATCACCACCTCCACTGACACCACCTCCTACCCTAGCACCCAATGTGGCTTTTGCCCTTCCTATGCCTCACCCATCTCTTCTCCATTTTAATTTCCATCACTCCACCATTTTTGTCTCCATAGACCTCAAAAAGGTCTAAGACAGCATATGGCATCTCGGTCTCCTGTTTAAACTCCAGATCTATGCCCTACCTATCACCTATGTCCATCCGATTGCCTCCTTCCTCTCCCACCAACCCTCCTATGTTACCATCCATAACGCCAATTACTGTACCTTCCACCCCTTTGTGGGTGTGACCCAGGGCTCTATCCTCTCGCCTCTCCTCTACCTTCTGTACAAAGCAGATATGTCCCTAGCATCCCTCCTCCAGTCCACCTCCTGCAGTGTGCCGATGACAACGCCTTCCTTGCCCTCGCTCCTACCCTTCAACGGTCCCACTGCCTTCTCCAGAATGAGCTTAACCTTTTTGCCACATGGTGCAACCAGTGGCTCCTCAAAATCAATCCTTCCAAGACCCAGGTGATCATCATAGGTCATACCACTCGCTCCTTCCGGCTCCTTGATTTATCACTTACCATCTGCAACCATCTGTCCGCCCTCTCCCACCCTCACCTGCCTTGGACTCACCATTGACCGTCATCTCACCTGGATTCCTCATCTCTGCTCTATCCAATCCAAAGCCCAGAACTGTGTCCATCTCTTTAACCTCCTCTCTGGCTGGACATGGGGGTTGAGAGCCTCTACCAACCTCCACACCTACAAGTCCTTAATCCATCCCATCTTTTGTTGTGCCAGTCCCACCTGGATATCGCCCCCCCCCCCTCCAGATCTTCGAGCGCCATGCACTCTGCCTCACCTTCCGTATATGCCTTCTTTCCCCCATACAGATCCTCTATGACCTGTTTCCTTTCCCCCCATCTGCTCCTTTTCCTCTTCACCTCCCACTGACTTGACTTCCCCTGTCCCCTGGTTGCTCCTCTCCTCTCCAACCCCCACCTGCTGCCATGTCTTCACCATTGTGTTCCCCTTAACCTCCACCTCTACACCCTTCATCTTCCTTCCCAAGGTGGCTTGCATCAACTCCCCCTCCTGGATGACGCCCTCTCTCCCTCCATTTATCCTTCCTATCAACTCTGATCCTCATCTCCCCCTGCCTCCCACTATCCTTTTCCAGGCTCCCTCTCCCCCTCCTTCCATCCTGTTTCCCCCCCCCCCCACTATCTTTGAATTCTTTCTCCTCTCTGAATCCTTCTGCTTTCCCCTCCATTGCCTTCCCCACTCTTTCTCCTGTCTGCCCTGCCCCCCACCCTTTTTCTGTGCCCTCTTCCTCCATCGACAACCCCCTTTTGTTTTCCCTCTTCACCCCCTTTTTTCCCGCTCATCTGTCCGGGTCCCCCCCCCCCCCTTTCCATGGGTCTAGGCTGTGGTGTGTTATCTTCAGTGTGCGGTGGTTAAGTCAGTGTTCAGTGCTGTGCATCCCCTTTTTTAAGTGTTGTGAACAGAAACTATACTGTCGCTAGGTGTGTTTTTTATGTTTTGCGAATAGAAGCCAAAATGTCGTCGTGTTTTTTAAATTGTGCCTGTTTACTTACTGTATGTCTTCATTACCATCGTCAGCCCCTTATTTTTCTTTTCTCTTCTATAAATTTCAGCCTTTTACAGTTTTTAAAAGTCACCGTTTTATTGCCTGTTTTTTATTATTTGTTCTCTTCTCATTATGTTTTTTAACTCTTCTGTAGGCTGTAGAGCAGCATATTAAGCTGCTGTCAGTCCCCACCCCCCGCCCCTTTTTGGGGGAGGAATCGAAATTCAATAAAGGAAAAAAAAGTGCTGTCATGGGATACGATGGTGAAAAGGAAGGGTATTAGGTGCTCCTTTATTGGTCTTTGCATTGCGTGTTGTCATTGGCGGAAATGGGCGTTTTCCATTGGAGTTTCCTTTATTGCTTGCCATTGGTGGAAATCGGCGAATAGGAAACTGAGTATCGACTAGGGCCCGTCAGCACTCTGTGTACTCACCGCCGTTGTGGGCTACCGCGCGCCTGTTGCCTTGCAGGAGCTGTCCTTCCGCGAAGCTCTCACTGCTGGCAGACAAGACGCTTGCAGTCGGTACCCGTCTTCTCTATTCACGTTGTCGGGTCGATTGGTTATTTCTATAGCCTCTCTAATCTTCCTCCTCAAACTAAACGGCTGTTTCGCCAGTACGCGGGCCTCTAGAAATTCGATCTTCATCCTGCATTGTTCCTAGTGTTCTGCCACGGCTG
The DNA here is from genome assembly GCF_023898315.1 of Schistocerca nitens. Lineage (NCBI taxonomy): Eukaryota > Metazoa > Arthropoda > Insecta > Orthoptera > Acrididae > Schistocerca > Schistocerca nitens. The sequence continues at coordinate 599,812,724 of NC_064619.1, read as the reverse complement.
ATTTGTTGTATTGTTTGAGACGGACATATCTCTCGTGTTCAAATAACCTTGGACGCCCACTCTCACCTACATTCACCAGTCCACATTCGCACCCGATTTCATAAACTCTGGCTCCATGAACCTTGTCATCGTATCTTTCTCCGAGCCCAGAACGTGTTTTATTTGGTTGTTGCTACGAAAAATCGGCTTAATATATCTGTACTTATATTCCTAACATCTTGTTTAGTAAGATTACTTCCTAATTATAGGCAAAGAGAGTCGGTCTCCCATCTGGTAAGGTGTGTGTGACCATGCCCAGTGCTAATTGCATCGCCCAGATATGTGCAGCTACACCTCTGACAGGTTTTAATGGTGACAGATCTACAAAGGCCTGATCCTGTTTTGTAGTCAGTGGACTATGTCGCACGCCTCAACAGGGACACCGCCCAGTGATTCCAAATATTTGACAAGAGCAGTCAAGTGCTGGGACGATCTGTATGCTCGGTACCCCAATGTGCCCAACACCATGAAGCACCTACCAATCTGAAGATACCTCAACCAGACAAAGGGTCTCATTGGTAAATAAATAATAATTACAACCCTGCAACGAAGATTTTTGAAAGCTGCAGTTAATATAAGTCTTGTCTCCATAATATCCTTCCTTTCAGGAGTGCTGATTACACGTTTCGCAGGGCAACTTCTGTGAAGTTTGGAACGTAGGAGACGATGTACTGGCAGAAGAAAAGCTGTGAGTATGGGTCGTGAGACATGCCTGGATACAAAAATTGGTAGAGCACTTGCCCACGAAAGGCAAAGGTCCTGAGTTTGAATCTCGGTTCGGAGCACAGTTTTAATCTGATACGAAGTTTCAATATAAAATTGCATTAAAATCGGACACTGATTCGATAGCACAAGCACTTGATAGACAAGCTGGACAGGTGGGAATACCACTCGAAAAATCAATTCGGCCAGGGTGCTTAAAAGCAGCAGGTGCACAGGACTTCTTCCTCGCGAGCTGGCATATACGTTTTATTATACTGGTGCACACCAGTGGCGAGACGTTGTCTTTCATTTACCTTGCTTCATTAGCTTTAGTTTTTCCTATCCGGGAACAATTTCGGGCCTAGCAGCTTTTGTGCAAATAATGACACAATAAATATAAACAGTGCTTCTGCAAAGTTAATAAAACGTGTTGTAAGTGTGATGTGACAATTGCAATAAAAAGTTGTAAGTGTGATGTGTCAATCGCAATAAAAACTTTTATCTTAACTTACGTATATTTATTCCAGATTGGGGGCTGGCGACCTTAGCGTTCCGGTCAGTTTCTGTTACACATCCTCTACGCAGAGTGGTGGAGTATCGATTGTGTGACAGGTACAGTGGTGTTGGTATAGGTAGGGGTCAACTACGTTTGAGTAGCACAAAGCAGATTTCAGCCCCATGGTTTCCATAGGTTATGAGTTCAATAAGCGAAAGCACAATACAACAATAGCACATTAAACCCCTGACTCCTACAATTTATACCATCTTAACCCGTACAGGATGAGATGCCTAGTTTTTAAATCTCAAACAACTTTTGACATGATGTTTCTAATTTCTTGGTACCTAGGCAAATACTGATAAACGAGTTTCATAATTTCATTCAAGACTGAGAACAATGTCCACCTTCCGTATAATGAGACTATGGTATTTTTACGCGTGAGTAGCAGATCTGTATGAGACCAATACAGTGATATAACTGTTTTGAACATCTAACAAGCATAAGAATTTCTGGTGAATATTCGTGTCTGATTATCAGGCTTCTCAGGGGCTTAAACATTTTTTGCACTAAACAGAATCTTAGCTCGCTGAAATTCATTTGGTCTGATTTATAGCTCGATGAACGTTTCCATCGAAAGCTGTGCCAACCTTGGTGTTGGCATTTTTATGTGGACGGTAGAATAGACTTCCAGCGGTCTTGCTATTCAAACGGTCACGTAGCCCAAAATTCCCATTCAATACATCTTTACTCTGAAATTTGTGGTCAGTTAACAAAAGAGTTACATCAGTTAATTTGTCTCACTCAGTTTTGTGATTCTGGTGCAGAAATATTATTGATCCAGTGATTGTAAGAAAAAGAATAAAAGAAAACAATAGATTATGTTTACATTTTTCGCTCAAGTTCTTAACTGTGAAATGACGCATCATAAAACTGTAATTCAATTCTATTGACTCTAAAGGCATTGCTTTACAAACTTGTTTTGCATTGCATCCTCAGGAGGCAACAGCACACTAAATACGCAAGTAATGTGCATTAGTACAAAAGTAATGTACTGGGTGATCAAAAAGTCAGTATAAATTTGAAAACTTAATGAACCACGGAATAATGTAGATAGTAAGGTAAAAATTGACACACATGCTTGGAATGACATGGGGTTTTATTAGAACCACCCCATATTACTAGACGCGTGAAATATCTCTTGCGCGCGTCGTTTGGTGATGATCGTGTGCTCAGCCGCCACTTTCGTCATGCTTGGCCTTCCAGGTCTCCAGACCTCAGTCCGTGCGATTATTGACTTTGGGGTTACCTGAAGTCGCAAGTGTATCGTCATCGACCGACATCTCTAGGGATGCTGAAACACAATATCTGACGCCACTGCCTCACCATAACTCCGGACATGCTTTACAGTTCTGTTCACAACATTATTCCTCGACTACAGCTATTTTTGAGGAATGATGGTGGACATATTGAGCATTTCCTGTAAAGAACATCATCTTTGCTTTGTCTTACTTTGTTATGCTAATTATTGCTATTCTGATCAGATGAAGCGCTATCTGTCGGACATTTTTTGAACTTTTGTATTTTTTTGGTTCTAATAAAACCCCATGTCATTCCAATGATGTGTGTCAATTTGTACCTCTCTATCTACATTATTCCGTGATTTACTCAGTTTTCAAATGTATACTGACTTTTTGAGCATCTGGTATATTAAGTAACTGTTCATTTTACGTTCGAACTCCTGAATCCTTTCGTAATCTAGCTAATACAAATTAAAACTGCCAATAGATGACCAAGAAGCCAAATTGATAAAGTGAATATATAAAGATGCTGGCGTGTGTCTCACAACTTAACATTGACTGCCGCCTGCTACGATTTTTCGTTTAAAATTGATTTACACAAGTAATTTAAGTGCGAACATAAAGAGGGCAAAAACGGAAACTAATTATAACACGGAAACTAATTACCGTACGAGTACCAAATTTGGTAGCATTAATGTGCAGAATATAGGGTGCATGATTTCCATGAGTCTCAGCGCCACCGTCCAGTTCCAACTATGGCCACCAGCTACCGTCATCAGTCATGGTGGTTCATAGTCTCACACACCTGACCAGTCGCAATGCACTTGTTGATGAGTCATCATGAGCTTGGAGAAAAGGAGCACGGTACTATTGACGAAGCTCTATTATCAAAACGACAGTAATGCTGCAGCTGCACTTCGAGAATATCGGCGCCTGAAAGGATTACGGAAGGGTCCTCTTTCTTCACCCTCTGTGCGGAGCGTGATGAATAAGTTCGAATCAACTGGACAGCTGGGCGTCGTTCCGAGATGAGGCCGACGGCCGGTTGCACCACCGATGCTTGATGAAATCGCTGTTGCTATCGCAGACGACACGGCGCGCAACTCCCGATCGTGAGGCAGTGCGCGTGCCTTCGCACGACAGTTCAACATTCCCCGGTCCACTGTACGGAAGGTGCTTCAAACCATTCTCAAATGGTATCTGTACAAGGTCCATATCGTACAGCAGCTTGCACCGTAGGCCGCACAACGACGTGTCGACTTCGCTCTCCACTTCCTCGCAAGGATTGAAGTTAACGAGGGCTGGTCGTGAACCCGTGAACCACCCTATGGACAGACGAAACTCATTTTACTCTGACGGGTAAGATGCACACACTGAATTGCCGAGTGTGGGAATCTTCACCTCCAGTCACTGTACATGAAGTATGGCGAACGTGTGGCTTCACGGCTACGTTCATCAGTGGCCCATTCTTTTTTGATTATGTCGCCGGTCGTAGACCAAGACGTGCAGTGCGACTGGGAGCGTTACTGCAATATGCTTCGCCAGCATGTCACATCCGCCCCACAGAAGAGAGGCGTATTGAACTCAACAGTTTTCATGCAACACGGGGACCTACCGCACATCGCTCGTGAAGTTCATCTGCTTCTCCGAAACACATTTGGAAACGATCGAATCATTAAACCGATCTTTCCAAATGCTTGGCCGGCACGATCGCCTGATGTCAGTCCCTCTGACTTCTGGTTGTGGGGCTACCTGAAGGAAAGAGTTTACCACGGTTTACACATGTGCTGATCTGAAGCGCAGCATATCAAGAGAGGTAGCCAGTATATCTACGGACATGCTTGGTTATGCTGTGCACAATACAATCCTGCGCTTTCAGGCCCTTCTGGACACAGATGAGCGCCATATTGAGCCCCTTTGTGCCAGTAAATATACCGGTGTGTAATGCTATGATGTACCTTAGCAGCACATTAAACGTGTTTCAATTGAATTGATTCTGCCTCATTTCACTTCCCCATGTCCTTGACATGAATGCTACCAAGTTTGGTACTCGTACTGCAATTAGTTTCCGTGTTATAGCGTGTTATATATGGAAAGTTTAATTATAACCACCCTAGTGACGAACTCCTTGTAATGTAATATAGATAGACAACGCGATACTCCTGTTGACAGGGCACGAAAAAGCAAGTCAGATTCTATTGAAATAACAGTATTTTCATCTGATGTATCGAATTCTCACTTCACTCTGCTGCCTGTATGGGAAGAGCGGTACTTTGTCTTCCTCAGACAATGGAGATCATCTCGTAACGTATACAGAACATTCTGCCTTGGCCGGTCTCTTACGATTCCTTCTCAGTGTGCTATGGTGGGGAGTCTCATAATTAATGGCAGAATTACGCCTCCTGCAGACACGCTAGCTCAAGTCGCAAGGACACAGCTTTGCAACTTACGATGGGTTACGCCCATGACAGACTTGCGGACGGCAACCAAGAGATGACAGCGTGTTGAGTGACTAGGAAGTTACACCCTTGCCACACTGAGCTTTGCCAAAGGTATTTTCCAGAAGCACGAGAATGTTTGTGGCTTAGTTACTATGATTTTAAAAATCGTCTGAAAGGCAGGGGAAGATGGCGAACCTTTGCTCAGATCTCATAGGGTAACGCAGAGATAAGAACTCTCATTGGCCGCTAATATGCGGCGTGGAAATTTCTGAGGCTCATAAGATGAGAGGAGGTAGTAATGTGGAAAATATTCTCTCTTCCGATAGGCCAAAAAAGTGAGCAAGAGCTCTAGTGGCCTAACGTGGATTGTTCGTGGAATTATTTTTGCTGGCCGGTGTGGCCATGTGGTTCTAAGCGCTTTAGTCTGGAACCGCGTGACCGCTACGGTCGCAGGTTCGAATCCTGCCTCGGGCATGGATGTGTGTGATGTCCTTAGGTTAGTTAGGTTTAATTAGTTCTAAGTTCTAGGCGACTGATGACCTCAGAAGTCGCATAGTGCTCAGAGCCATTTGAACCATTTTGAACCAATTATTTTTGGTGAGACGTCAGAGTTATGAAAAGTACAGAAAGCATTTGGTGTCAGAGATTGGCGCACAGAGCATTTACGTTCTGGGGATCGGTGGAAAGAGTATTCTGTTAATGAGGACGGTGTATAACAGGTGGTGTTCGTTCGAGATCCGAGGCGGCAGTAGGATTGGTAAGTGTTAGGATCAAACTGAAATTAGCATCCTCCCTCGGGCATGGGTGTGTGTGTTTGTCCTTAGGATAATTTAAGTTAAGTAATGTGTAAGCTTAGGGACTGATGACCTTAGCAGTTAAGTCCCATAAGATTTCACACACATTTTTTTGAAATTAGCATCGTGTGGAGTTTAGAAACCTTGGGTCATGTCTGAGCCACTTCACAGTCACGGTCATGACTTCATTTTACCATTTCAGTTAACTCACGCTTTGGGCATCAACAGTTACTACAGTGAATACTGAGTTATCGTGAATTGCTCATTAACTTGCCAAATCCAGCTATTAATTGCGGTGCATGCCTTACCTCTCGTTAAAACCACGTGTAAAAGGTTGTTTCTGCCACATCATTTAAAGTCTACTCATCACGATCTCTGAAAATAATACCTCTTTTATGCTGATCCACCACATGTGTATTACTTGTAACTGAGAGTTCCATACCATGTCTTTTTCTTGTTCTCTGAATCAAGATGTTCCTTATATTTGGTTTTCCCATGTGCGTAGACCTTTGTAATATAAATATGCAGTAATTGATTTCCTCTTAATATCGTTTCGGTAGGTAAGTAATCCCATACAACCTGAATAGAGATTAACCGAGGCCATCAGCCATACTTACATGTGACAGTCACTGCGTCTTACAACAAGTCTGTGGTGCAAATCTGCTTTTAAATAAGAGATAGCTTCCGATCAATATACAAGCCTTACGATATATTACTTTATTTTGTATTATTCATCGATGCCGAGACATCGGACGATCCTTGTTGAATCATTAGTAGAAGCAACACCTTCCCCCTCCCCCCCCCCCCCCCCACCGCCACCCGGAATAGTCTAATTTCAGGGGGAAATCTGACAACAATGCAGCCTGGGTTGGAGCATAAAAATCCCCTCCATGCCCACACCGACGCGGTGACCACCTCAAAAGATTTTCTCTCACCTTCGTATTTCTTAGTTATCGAGGACTTCACAGGATGTGCGTCCGTGATGTTGTCCGTGCGTCTGGATAGTATTATCCACTAATAGGTCGCGTCGAGGAGACAGATAGTAGATGAAAATCGAACGAAGGGTAGCAGTTTTAAGGGCAGAGGGAAAAAAGTGCCAAGGAAAGCGCAGTAACAGCAGTAGCGGTTTTCTTGCCATTAGCGACAAATCATGGACGCTAGTTTTGGGTATCGTGCAATGCTCAGTACAGGTGTCATAGCTTAGGTCGTCATAGTGTGTCAGTCCTTTCGTGGAGGCGTACTGCGTGGTTGGGCATCTGCGAAGTCTCCTGGGCCAGCTGCAGTCAAGACTGTCATATAAGAGGTCGATTGGTCATAAATGAATCACGGTGTAAGGGTTTTGGTTGGTTTTTTTTGCGTTTAGTGTGTAATACGGCTTCCCTACTTTGCCGGTTGGTCGGCTAGTTTACACCTGGAAGAGCCAGTTAATTTTTCTGTGCTGCAGTAGTTCACCAGTACTTTTCGTCATATTTGCGTGTTGGTGTTATCTGTAGGAGATTAATTGTCTCCAACGTGTAAATAATAGTGTTTTTGTGCGGTTGTGTTTCCACCCGTGATTGTGATTGTAGTTACCCAGGTTAAGGATGAAAGGATTATTGTTCGAGTGTCTCGTTTTCTTGTACAGTCGTGTGGCAACTTTTTGAACACCGCTTTGAGAATTTCAAGAGTACTCTGTGAAGGTCTGCTGTGTGTGTGTGTGTACAGTTGAGCGTTGCTTATGATATGCAGCACTTTCTTCTGTGTAATCTACAGGCGCTTCTCCAAACTGGAGCTGTATACGTCGTCAGTGGTCTAATTAGTGGTGTGTACATGGACCTCAACACCCTCCAGTTGAGTATGCTTCACCTGTTGAGCTTGGTGTAAAGCTGTTTGAGCCTCACATTGGCTCGGTTGATTATGTATTCAGTGGTCGCCCCATGTAAGCGTCTGGTCCAGCCAGGAATCTGACTTTCTTAGAGAAACGTATTGGACGTGTGTGTAGTGTTATTTGTCTGCAGTTCTGACGTTTGTGCAGGTGTTTCGGTTTGCATGTGAACAGAACTGCCTCGAATTTGTAGACATTTACTTCAACACTCCACCATTCCAACCAGTTCTGAGTGATGTCTGTAGTCGTGAATTAATATTTAACGGTTTGCAGTCTTGAGCTATGAAGGCCGTGCCATACGCATAGTTGACTACCGTCGTGTTTTGGGTAGCTGGGAAGTCATTGATGTACAGGTTAAACATGGGGGGGGGGGGGGGGCGGTGCCAGGATGCTGCCTTGGACACTGCCTCTTGTATACCGTGTTGAATTGACTGTTTGCCCTCGGCTGGAGCGATTCAGCCCTGCTGCTTATACTGATTTAAGGAACTAAGTTTTCTGGTTGTAGAATTGTGTTAGAGTAGCATGAGGAGATCAGTGTTTAACATCCCATTGACAACGAGGTCACTAGACACGGAGCAGAAGCTCGGTTAGGGAAGGATGGAGAAGGAAAGCGGTCGTGCCCATTCGAAGGAACCATCCCAGCATTTTCCTTAACCGATTTAGGGAAATCGCAAAAAACCCAAATCAGGAGGACCCGACGCAAGTTTCAACCGTCGTCCTCCCGAATGAGAGTCCAGTGTGCTAACCACTGCGCTATCCCGCTAGGTATGTGTGTTTGATTTTATGTAATTCATAAAGTGCTTTTATTGCTTGTATAAAAAAAGTAATTAAAATATCGCTTCATAAACACAGGAACTGATAATTTAATGTTTGAAAAGGCGTATGAATTATTGAGGTGAAAAATGTTCTTCTGATAACATATACACAGTTAGCTTATTTAAGTAATATTTCAATTATTGGTATCAAAACAGCTCTATTTTACGCAGTCTGGAGAAAAATGAAACAAGGCGGAGTTGAATATGCATACACTATTGTCCATAATAGCATGCTATGCTTGGTATGAATTAGTTTATGGTGTTTTTGTGCTGCACTACGCTGGCGCCAGCACACCATGCAGCACAGAGGTTACGAGAGTATCGATAGAGACCGACGATAATACTCGCTGGAAACACGCCGCTAACGCCCTCTAAGCCGCCAGTATTTAAAATCTCAGCCATGGACCGGAGGGCCAGTTTAGTCAGTTAGTTCGTTCCAGTTTAGCCAGTTCAGATGGCTCTAAGCACTATGGGACTTATCATCTGAGGTCATCTGTCCCCTAGACTTAGAACTTCTTAAACCCAACTAACCTAAAGACATCATACACATCCACGCCCGAGACAGGATTCGAACCTGCAACCGTAGCAACAGCGCGGTTCCCGACTGAAGCGCCTAGAGCCGCTTGGCCACAGCGGCCGGCTTTAGCCAGTTACTTCGAGCCTGTTACGCCAGTTAGTTCGAGTTTGTACGCCATGGAGTTCCAGCCTGCCAATGAGATGGATCCGCAGACTTAGCCTCTAGCACACAGACCGGCTGTACACAGTAGCCTTATAGTGAACATAGCAGACTTTTAGTTCAACAGCATTGAGGCTACGTGGACTATACAGAAGAGAACTTGTACCATAGCACGTGGAAACTTAAGTCGCTCTTTGTTTATGAATACAGAACCTAGTTATTAATTGTGTATAGTATGTGTTATAGAACGAGGATACCGCTCACCAACCAACATCCTCTCCTTGTTTCCCATGAGAAACAACGAGAGAACATGAAAGTGGCTAATGAAGATATAACAGTGGCGACGAGAACATTTCAGTGAAGAAGAATTTTCTTGCCTGTTTCAGATTGCATGGGTTTCTAATTACTAATTTGTTGTTGCGTTCTTGCGTGTATTTCAGGAGGGGAGCCCAAGAACTAATCAAATTTCTCTTTTCAGGGGCTTTGCTCGCTTAGTTTTTGCTATAACGTGTGTAAACCACGGCTACCCTGCCCCCTCTACCCCCTGCCCCGGCGCCTCAGCAGCAGACGGCCTATGTAATGGATCTAACACAAGGTTTTTAGTTTCAGAACCAACAAATTGCTGTTTTGCTGACGACGGTGCAACAGCTTCTGGCTGCACAAGCCGCATCGGCCGTCCAACCGACGGACCGACACGCCCAACAAGTGCCGCTGCCCAGCATATCTACGTTCTGGCAATTTAACGACACAGAAGAGGAATAGCACGAATACCTGACACAGTTCCAAGCTCATTGTGCAGTTTATCGCGTTCAAGGTACTGCGAAGATACAATACTTTCTTTCGATTGCGGAGTCCCCAGTGTTCAGGTCAATACAAAAACTATTCCGAACTGCGTCTCCCGACGAACTCAGTTATGACAAAGTTCAAAATGGTTAAAATGGCTCTGACCACTATGGGACTTAACATCTGAGGTCATCAGTTCCCTAGAACTTAGAACTACTTAAACCTAACTAACCTAAGGACATCACATACATCCATGCCCGAGGCAGGATTCGAACCTGTGACCGTAGCGGTCGCGCGGTTCCAGACTGAAGCGCCTAGAACCGCTCGGCCACAGCGGCCGGTTATGACAAAGTAATCGCTGCATTAACGCAGTACTACGATCAGCAAGTTCAAGTAGCTGGAGCGAGGTATCAGTTTTTTCGTTTGCAGAAAAAGACGGAACAGACGTACCGTCAGTGGTATACAGAACTAATGGGCCTGACTAGGAAGTGTAAATTTAAGTGTACTTGCGAGTCACCCCATGCTCGCAACATCCCCAGGCAGCCACAACAGCGAGTGCGTACAAGGGTTGGAACTTAAATAGTGGCAACTATTTATTCACAACCGATACAAAAGAGTTACATGTTTGCACTTGTTACTGTCCTTCAAAGTAGTCACCAGCGTTGTGTAGAACCCGTTGCCAGCGATGTGGAAGGCGTAGTATGCCGTTACCAGAGTCTGTTCTGTTGATGGTGCAAATGGAGCGGTCTACTGCCTGTCGAATCTATGGAACAGTTCTGAAGCGAATGCCGCGAAGTGGTTCCTTCATCTTCGGAATGAAATCAAACTCACAAAAACATAAGTCCGGGGAGTATGGTAGATGGTACAGTACTTCCCAGTCCCATGGACCGAAAAGAGCAGCCACAGCTTGTTCTGTATGGGCCCACACATTGCCGTGCAAAATGATGGGTGGGTTGCGCAGAAAGTGTCGCCGCTTCTTGCGCAAAGCTAGTAGCACGTGATGCTTCAAAAACGAACAGTAATCCTGTTCATTGATGGTCTGCCGTGGAGGAACGTAATGCGTTTGGATAACACCATCACAGTCGTACACGCGCCGGCCGTTGTGGCCGAGCGGTTCTACGCGCTTCAGTCCGGAACCGCGCTGCTGCTACGGTCGCAGGTTCGAATCCTGCCTCGGGCATGGATATGTGTGACGTCTTAGGTTAGTTAGGTTTAACTAGTTCTACGTCTAGGGGACTGATGACCTCAGATGTTAAATCCCATAGTGCTTAGAGCCATTTGAACCATTCAATCGTACACGAGAATCACCATAACTTTCGCCATACTGGGGCTCTGACGCATTTTCGAATTTGACTGCGACCCATAATGACGCCATTCGTTGGATTGGCGTTTCAGTTTTGGCTCATACGATGTGGCGCATGTCTCATCCAGTGTTACGATACGTCGTAAGAAAGCCTCTCCTTCGCGCTCATAGCGCTCCAAGCGCGTCTGAGAAGCGTCGTAACGCATCCATTTCTGCATTTCCGTCAAGTCATGCGGAACCCATCGTGATGCAGTTTTTCGCATGTCCAGGCGTTCCTTGAGGATGCGAAGCACAGTCGTATGCGCTAATCCGGTTTCGTGGGCGAGCTCAAGAATCGTATGGCGTCGATCACTGTCCACTAACGCGGCAACAGCATGCACTTCTTCTTCAGAGGCGCTAGGACAACCTGCCCGATGCACGTCTTTCACAGTTTGCCGCCCTTCATTGAAGGCTTTCGCCCAACGTGCCACTGTTCTGTACGGCTCGCACGCCTCTTGAAGACCTTGATGACACTCTCGTGCTGTACGACCTCTGGCACATTCAATCTTGATCGAACTCCATTGTTCCTGTTTCGATAACATAGTGACACCGTTACGTTAGACCACTCGCTCACAAGTGACTGTGTTTCCCTCGACTGTGCGCACGCCGATGACGTGGGACGGGCGAGTCCATTTGCTCGAAGGTAAGGTAGGAATGTCAACAACGTGTGCTATCAGCGACAATAGTAGATTCCATTGCATAGTGTCTCCACAGCAGTGTTGTCACTATTTAAGTTCCGGCATACGTACATAGCCGTGCGGACAGCCTCATTAACATGTAAACAGACCTGTGAACTTAGTGAAGTCTTGCCCTAGATGTTTTGCTCGCCATAAAAGGCAAGATTGCCCATCACGTAACGCAGCGTGTCATACGTGTGGAAAGAAAGGCCACGTCCAAGCAGTTTGTTTGCAACGGCCCGAAAATGCCAATCTTGCCCTCTCCCAGAAAAAAACAGGCTCATGCACATGCATGAACGTTGTGCTTTCCAAACCTACAACAGGTTCAAATGGTTCAAATGGCTCTGAGCACTATGGGACTTAACTGCTGTGGTCATCAGTCCCCTAGAACTTAGAACTACTTAAACCTAAGGACATCACACACATCCATGCCCAAGGCAGGATTCGAACCTGCGACCGTAGCGGTCGCGCGATTCCAGACTGTAGCGCCTAGAACCCTACAACAGGTACTGACAAAAGTAAGATTAATGTTGTGCCTCATTCTCGAGCTAGAGCTGAGCACCGACGTTCTAACGAACTACTGGTCTCATTACGCATTGCTGGCCGTCGTGTGAACTTTCAGTTAGAAACAGGTGCATGAGTAACCTTGTTTAATCGTGCCACGTACAAACAGTTAGGCTCACCATGCCTTTCTGAATCTAGCAAGCACCTCACTGCTTATAACGGTCAGGAAATTCCAGTGCTGGGACAGTGTAGTTTGCCTGCCACTTACAAATCTCACACAAAAACAGTGAATTTTTAAGCTGTTGAAATTACGAGACGGTGAGAACATCTTAGGTTTAGATGCCTTTGATTTCTCTGGCCTTAGCATCCAAGATAATGTACTTTCCATATCGGCTTTTGATACGAAAGCAAATGTAGCTAGCTTGCTTAAAGGAATTCCTGAACTATTTTCCGAAGGAATGAGAAAAGCCAATAACTGTGTAGCGCATGCTACATTGAAAAACAATGCACAGTCTATGTTTTTCCTGTCCCACCCCGTTCCAATTGCTTTAAGAGACAAAGTAGCCAATGAACTGAAAGAATTGCGAGAAAATGCTGTAATTGCTCCCATTCAAGCTCGTCAGTGGGCAAGTCCTCTCGTTTTGTTACCTAAGCCTTCCGGGTGCATACGGATTTGTGTTGACTTCAAGTCTACAGTCAACCCACAGACAGTAGTTGACACTTATCCGTTACCTGGATCTGAAGAATTCATCGCCAGGCTTGGTGCAGGACGTCACACTGTCGCGCATGCATGGAGAACCAATCCGCTCCGCCACAGACATTTGCTGCTTGGCCTAAGATTCAATCGCCATGGCAACGAGTGCACATTGACTTTGCAAGACCATTTTGGAACACTCGTTGGCTAATAGTAGTAGACTCGAAACTTCCTGGCAGATTAAAACTGTGTGCCGGAGCGAGACTCTAACTCGGGACCTTTGCCTTTCGCGGGCAAGTGCTCTACCATCTGAGCTACCCAACCACGACTCACGCCCAGTCCTCACAGCTTCACTCCTGCCAGTACCTCGTCTCCTACCTTCCAAACTTTACAGAAGCTCTTCTGCGAACCTGGTTCGCAGGAGAGCTTCTGTAGAGTTGGTTCGCAGGAGAGCTTCTGTAAAGTTTGGTAGGCAGGAGACGAGGCACTGGCAGAAGTAAAGCTGTGAGGACGGGGCGTGAGTCGTGCTTGGGTAGCTCAGATGGTGCTGTTTAGCTTCTGTAATTAAAAAAAAAACTGAGTGGAAGGATCAACAAAACGAACTTTAACAGACGTCATGTGACGTCCGCAACGTAAAACACAACAATCAACAACGAACAAAATTAAAAGAAAAAGAAGGTAGAGCACTTTCCCGTGAAAGGCAAAGGTCCCGAGTTCGAGTCTCGGTCCGGCACACAATTTTAATCAGCCAGGAAGTTTCATATCAGCGTACACTCCGCTGCAGAGTGAACATCTCATTGCAGTAGTAGACTCTTTTAGCAAGTTCGCATTTGCGGTGCCTATGAACTCTACCACATCGCGTAGCAACGTTCTAAATATTTTGCATAGAGGTTTTGCCAGAAGTGCTTGTGTTTAGTGAACGCAATGGCATTAGTCATCTAACAAGTGCTCCGTTTCACCCGCGGTCCAACGGAGAAGCAGAATTCTTCGTACGCACTTTCAAGCAACAGATGGCCAAGCTTCGCACCACCCACGCACGGGAACAGGCGCTGCAACTCTTTCTCGCCTCCTATCTCTCCCACTGACGCGACGGGCGATCACGGGTGGGACTTCTGCATGGCCGTCGCCATCGGACGCTGCTACACTTGATAAGTTGATACAGACACTGCAGCATCCGGCGCCGCCAATGGTCGACAAGTATCGCTTTGCGCCATGCGATCTCGTTGTATTCAGGTAAAGAGGCGAATTCCAGGAGCGCATTGGCTCATATATGTACTTGATTGCAGATCTTGATGGTTTGCAGCGCCGCCACCGGAACCAAATTCGCGCATGTCATTTGCCCCGTGATTCTGCTACTTTTCTTCCTGCACCCCTCCCCCCCTTCCCCCCCTCCTCCCCGATTCATGGCTTCTTGGGACTGTGCAGCTTTCGCAGCCGCCCGTGTGTGCCACCAGAGCACCCCAGGAGGAGCGGATGGACGATGCACCCTTGCCCCCGCCGACCCCACTTGCCGACCCCATAGGCCTGGACCCGCCTTCACCGTCGCCATCACTTCCATCGCCCCAGCACACAGCCTGGATGTGTGCCTTGGCAGTAGTTTCCTGGAGGATGTTTCTGTTGCCCCACAAGCCAGATGGCGGGGATGCGGTCGGGAGTCCGCCATCCTCCACCGTCACGGCTCCAGGCCAATCACGACGTCCAGCATCCAGCCTCCCTCCCCATTGTCGTTCGCAGTCTCACTACACCACAACGGTGCAGTATTTCGTAGGGGAGGAATGTGCTGGCATACGCTGGCGCCAGCACACCATGCGACACAGAGGTTACGAGAGTATCGATAGTGGCCAACGACAAGACTCGTTGGAAACGCGCCACAAACGCCCTCTCAACCGACAGTATTTAGGATTATCACTGAGGACCGGAGGGCCAGTTTAGTCAGTTAGTTCGTTCCAGTTAGCCAGTTAATTCGAGCCTGTTACGCCAGTTAGTTCGAGTTTGTACGTCATGGAGTTCCAACGTGTCACCGAGACGGAGCCGCAGACGTAGCCTCTAGCACCAGATACAGGCAGCACATAGCAACCTTATAGTGAACATAGCGGACTTCTTCTTCAACAGCATTGAGGCTACGTGGACTATGCAGAAGAGAGTTTGTATCATAGCACATGAGAACTTAAGTAGCTCTTTCTTTAGGAATAAAGAACCCAATTATTAATTGTGTGTAGTTCGTGTTATTGAACGAGGATACTGGCCGCCAACCAACATCCTCTTCTTGCTTCTAATGGTACAGCTTTATAGAGACAACGAGACGAAATAAAAGCGGGCCGGCCGCTGTGACTGAGCAATTCTAGGCGCTTCAGTCCGGAACCGCGCTGCTGCTACGGTCGCAGGTTCGGATCCTGCCTCGGGCATGAATGTGTGTGATGTCCTTAGGTCAGTTAGATTTAAGTAGTTGTATGTCTAGGAGACTGATGAGCTCAGATGTTAAGTCCCATAGTACTTAGAGCCATTTGAACCATTTCAACATAAAAGCGGCTAAAGAAAATACAACAGTATTAGACTATGAACAAAACTTGACTACAAGTAACGTGATTTTTTTCAAAAGTCCTAGTGATGTCTTCGGCTAAAGTACTGTCTAAGAAGTGTGTGGGAGCAAATTAAGGATTTTGAATAAAACTGCAACTATTTTAGTGTGTTACCTAACACTCTATCATCTAGCGTTGTACTCGGTACTGAACAAATCCTAGAGAGAGGTGAGTATTATTAAGGGTGTTCTGTCAAATTCACTGAAATGAAAATATTTCATCAGTAACTGAAGAACATTACTAGGTCATTACAAGATATTGTCTGCAGTATTTCACGAACGAAAGTCAGCATCCTGTAGCATGTTACTACAAAATAAATAATGTACATTAGTATCTAGGTTTTGTCAATCCATCCCACAGCGCAGATAAATTTGTCCTTGAGTATAACAGTTGGCTCACACACTTATCTTTACATCATCGTGAATAGCACTAGCTAAAGTTAATAGAGTAATTTTTAACTTCCAAACCTGTTTAATACTCAAACTGACATAAAAATCAAAAAGAAAGTTACCCACCTTTTACTAGCTTTAGAGTAGAAGACACCAGCAACGCTGGCATTGCAGCCTGAAACGTCTAAAACAGTTCGCTCTGAAGAAAAATCAATGTGCACCGCTTACATGTGATAATCAATACCACGCCCAAGGCTTCGTTATGCGTGTCAATACGCTTAACATCTCACTTTCATCGTGTTTCTTATAGTTGGATCCATGGTTCTCAGATATCGGTTAAAGGACACCGTAATTAAGCTGTCTTATTTGAACAAAACGTTTTATTTTTCAGTAGCGACCAGTTTCATTCAGACGGTCATTATCAAGCGATCATGACTCTTGATGATGTCACTGTGGTCAAAATTTGCCGGTAGTGACGAATAAAGCATTTTCTTATAATAAAACGCCTTAGCGGAACCTTAGCAAGGCCCAATCTCTCGTTTTCATTTGCTTTAGCAACCAAGTTTAGTCCCCGTTTTACTCAACAACCGACATTCCGTACTGGCTTCAAATCACTCACTATCATGCGGAATGATTATAAAAAACAGAAACATTAAAAGGAAACGAAAGAGAATACTTGCCATACTTCTCCTTAAATCAAGAACTTCAACTCATCCCTGATGTTTCATTGAACCAGCCTTCGGAGAAAGAGAAGCAGCAGTGGTAAGAAGACGAAGAAAAATTGATTGCTACGTATTAGGAGAAAGCACCGAGAAATTTTCCTGAGCAGTTTTCGGAAACCTAAATCATGAATGATCATGGCCGCGTCTGTCTCGTTAAGAATGTGTCTGATACCTCCAGAATTGCAAAATATCATTCGAAAAACGTAAAGTGAAAGATCATATCTATATGTGAAATAATAGCACTGAAAACGATTGGTGGTATATTAAGTAAATACAGCCATCGGCGTGAACATTTCCCATTATTTGCAAAATAATTTCGTTATAATTGCAAAACAATGTACCGTTTGAGTTTAATTAGTAGTTTATACATCAGCACACACCTTTTCATTTAAAAATTAAATTTCTTCTCTTTAAATGCAGTTGCATTTACGTAGCCCTATCGTTTCGTAGTAACTTGAACAGACCTTGCGAACGTGTTTCTAATTAACTTTTACAAGTGCTTCCACAGAGAGCACTTTAATTGTATTCTGCGTATTTATTAACCTTCTGCAATGCATATAGATATCACAAAAGTTACTAAAAGATCGAGTTAGACCGGTTCCTTATATGGACACTATTGTTTCTTGCACAATAGTGGTAATTATTTAATAATGCGACAGTCGAAGTGAAGGTTAAATAGCTCGTTGTATCAAAAACTCCAGGGGTTTGGTGTCTGAAACGTTAACCAGACACTGACTACGCTCTTCACGAATAGTAACCTACTCGTTTACTCACAAAGCATTTATTTTCGACGAAGATGTGTAATTTGTGGTGGAGTGAATATTTCCAATCAAAGAAAGCAGCAGAGGTTGAGCATTCTTTTATCGCATCTGAGTAAAAGTGACTAGGAACAGTACACTGGTTCACATGCGCTTGCGATCCTTTTTTTCCTCCACGAAGTACTCCATGGAATTATTGTTCAGTTTTCTATCCACTGTTGGCCAAAGAAGAGAAGAAGATTACAACAGTAAAAGGCTGGGGGAAATTGTTGCTGTATATACACGGTCAAGTCACAGTAATGTGATCGCCACCTATGATCGATGTCAACGTGCAGTAACCACCCACAGAGGGCAGGTGGCAGCACCAGCAGTGGAGGGTATATAAGACGTATCGAGGGGGAACAGTGCAGCGTTTTAGTAATACGGAAACGGAACTATTTATCTGATGTCCGAAAGTGCATGATCATTGCCTTTCGGGCCAAGCGTGGAAGCACTTCTGAAGTGCCTAACTTTATTAACTGCTCGCTTGCCGCCGTGGTTGAAGTACACTACTGGCCTTAAAATTACTACACAACGAAGATGGCGTGCTACAGACGTGAAATTTAACGGACAGGAAGAAGATGCTGTGATATGTAAATGATTAACTTTTCAGAGCGTTCACACAAGGTTGGCGCCGGTGGCAACACCTAAAACGTGCTGACATGAGGAAAGTTTCCAACCGATTTCTCATACACAAAAAGCAGGTGACCGGCGTTGCCTGGTGAAACGTTGTTGTGATGCCTCGTGTAAGGAGGAGAAATGCTTACCATCACGTTTCCGACTTTGATAAAGGTCGGATTGTAGACTATCGCGATTGCGGTTTATCGTATCGCGACATTGCTGCTCGCGTTGCTGGACATCGAATGACTGTTAGCAGAATATGGAATCGGTGGGTTCAGGAGGGTAATACGGAACGCCGTGCTGGATCCCAACGGCCTCGTATCACTAGCAGTAGAGATGACAGGCATCTTATCCGTATGGCTGTAACGGATCTTGCGGCCACGTCTCGATCCCTGAGTCAACAGATGGGGACGTTTGCAAGACAACAACCATTTGCACGAACAGTTCGATGACGTTTGCAGCAGCATGGAGTATCAGCTCGGAGACCGTGGCTGCGGTTACCCTTGATGCTGCATCACAGACAGGAGCGCCTGCGATGGTGTACTCAACGACGAACCTGGGTGCACGAATGGCAAAACGTCATTTTTTCGGATGAATCCAGGTTCTGTTTACAGCATCATGATGGTCACATCCGTGTTTGGCGACATCGCGGAGAACGCACATTGGAAGCGTGTATTCGTCATCGCCATACTGGCGTATCACCCGACGTGATGGCATGGGGTGCCATTGGTTACACGTCTCGGTCACCTCTTGTTTGCATTGACGGCAATTTGAACAGTGGACGCTACATTTCAGATGTACCGGCAATTTAACGACACAGAAGAGGAATGGCACGAATACCTGACACAGTTCCAAGCTCATTGTGCAGTTCATCGCGTTCAAGGCACTGCGAAGCCACAATACTTCCTTCCGACTGCGGGGTCCCTAGTGTTCAGGTCAATACAAAAACTATTCCCAACTGTGTCCCCCGACGAACTCAGTTATGACAGAGCTGTTGAAAAGAAATGCTCTGCATCGAAAGTTGCCTGTTAAAGCTGTCAACTTCAAATTCCTCATATTTTATGCATACGTGAATTCACGAGCAGTCTTTGCCGTGGTAATACAGTATGTGTCCACTGGTCGATATCGGTGGTGTAGTCGCTTCAGGCTCAGCTTTGGTAGTTTGCCTTAACTTTGGTCTCTGAGGTGAGTGGTGGCTCTGCCAATAGGAATGTGACCTGACCGTAGTGCGCAGACGTTAAGGTATTATTTGCTGGAATGGGTAGCTTGGCGAGACATACTGATGAAAGATTTTCTCATATGTACATCTGGTTCGTAATCAAACTAAACAATACACGTTCTCCATTAACCAAACGATTCGTTGCTTTATTCTGGGTTTTATGCATATTTTGTAAACTAAATCGTTGTCTTGTTGTTCTAAAGTCACTGGATTGTTCTTGGAACACTGTGAATTCATTCGAAAAGCTTGTACTTTATGATTCCAATAATTATGAAGTGTTATGAGGCATTTCTGTGTTTATTCGCACACCTTCCCATCATGAAAATATGCCCATCATGAAACTGAGAATGTATATCTACATCACTTCCATACTTGGAAAGCTAAGGAAAGATTCTACTGAGTTTTAATCCATTACTGTTTGTGGTGTGGAGTGGCTGTAAGGAGCAAGTGTGACTATTTATACTGAGAGAGCGGTTTCTGATTATGATCTACGTTTGTATGTGAAAGCTTATGATGACAATTGCACCCTCCATTTTTGTTAGCCCGACCGGTAGACGTTAAGGTATTATTTGCTGGAATGGGTAGCTTGGCGAGACATACTGATGAAAGATTTTCTCATATGTACATCTGGTTCGTAACCAAACTAAACAATACACGTTCTCCATTAACCAAACGATTCGTTGCTTTATTCTGGGTTTTATGCATATTTTGTGAACTAAATCGTTGTCTTGTTGTTCTAAAGGCACTGGATTGTTCTTGGAACACTGTGAATTCATTCGGAAAGATTGTACTTTATGATTCCAATAATTATGAAGTGTTATGAGGCATTTCTGTGTTTATTCACACATCTTCCCATCATGAAAATATGCCCATCATGAAACTGAGAATGTATATCTACAACACTTCCGTTAAATGAACCACGTGGTCACGGTCCTATAAATTATTCAGTAACAGGGGTGCAACTGGGATCATTTGCTTTTAGCATGGTTACTTGCTCATTAAGAATTATTCTTTACGTGGAGCATTCATTAAGCCAACGTAAGATAACTTCGAGTATTTTTAGTGATATCCTTACGGGTTCCAGCAGGTGAGTTTTGATAGTGATGTGACAGCAGATACTACGTTATGGTTCAGAAAATATTTTTTAAATGTTCATTATATTCAGGTTCTTGTAGAAAGATATTTAGGATTACGTTTATGAGCCAAACGTGCTTACTGCGACTGTTTTGCCTACAAGATGTGACATATTATAGTTTTCCAATGCCAAATGGTAATTCTTACGTTAGGAAACTTAGTCATTAAAGTCAATTAATCCTTCTCAAAACCCAGTTTAACCACTGCACGAAGTAAGGGGGCAACATCCATAAAAGTAAAACTGGCATTTTAATCACGGAAAAATTCATAAGGCACATTCGATGTACTTCTGATTAATTACAAGCACAGGCCACTTACAACAGAAAGAGGAGTGTTTTCTGTAATCTATTAAATAAGCAATTATGGGAAGATCAGTGGATTTATAGAGTGTTGCCCTGAATAGTGCTGGGCGGAGAGAGGATAAACACTTAGAACATTTTAAGATGTGGACCTGGAGACAGCTGGATATATAGATAAATAAAGAAAGGGTGAACGAGAAAAGACGAATATAAAGAACAGTTAAGAAAATGAAAAGAAATTGGCTGGAACACTGTTTGAGAAGAGACTAAATAATAAATATTATACTAGGATGAATGATGACTGGAAAGTGCACCGTACGCTGATGAAGATGTCAGCTAATTGACAACATCAAGATAAGGAAAGTACGGCGAGAAATCAGGAGCGCTGGAGAATGCTAATAAACTGGGAGCGATGGGCTGCCTTACGAGCAGAACGCATCACAGTTTCCATGATAGACTTGTTGCATGGCAAACACCACACATCCGTACAGGTCCTGCTTCGTCGAGCTCATACAATCAACTGTCCCAAGCCAATATGGCCGCTGTCCTTAGAAAGACTTCCTTCTGCCGTTGTAAAACTCATATAATACACACATCAAAAAAAGTTTTGCATCACCTCGGTTCCGAGAGTTCCGGAACCTGTACAGAAAATTGGAATAGAGATCAACATAAACATCATTTCCTCCTTTTTTATTTCTCTTGAAAACCACACATTGCATGTTGTACCGCCACACAGCGAGACGTTCATAGGCGGTGGTCCAGATTGCTGTACACACCAGTAGCAAGTCCTGTTCCATTGATGCATTCCTGTATGAACTTACTGACTTATTGATTCACATCCAACACGGATTCATAAAATATCGTTCTTGTGCAACACAGCTAGCTCTTTATTCCCATGAACTAATGTGTGCTGTCGACAAGGGATCTCAGATCGATTCCATATTCCTAGATTTCCAGAAGGCTTTTGATACCGTTCTTCACAAGCGACTATTTATCAAATTGCTTGCATATGGAGTATCGTCTCAGTTGTGTGTCTGGATTCGTGATTTCCTCTCAGACAGGTCTCAGTTCGTAGTGATAGACGGTAAATCATCGAGTAGAACAGAAGTGATATCTGGCGTTCCGCAAGGTAGTGTCATAGGCCCTCTGCTGTTCCTGCTTTATATAGATGATCTAGGTGATAATCTGAGCAGCCCCCTTAGTTTGATTGCAGATGACGTTGTAATTTACCGTCTAGTAGAATCATCAGACGATCAATTCCAATTACAAAATGATCTAGAGAGAATTTATGTATGGTGCGAAAAGTGGCAATTAGCTGAAAACAAAGAAAAGTGGGAGGTCGTCCACATGGGTGCTAAAAGAAATCCGATAAATTTAGGGTATACGATAAATTCCACAAATCTAAGGGCTGTCAGTTCGATTAAATACCTAGGAATTACAATTACGAGCAACTTAAATTAGAAAGACCACATAGATAATATTGTGGGGAAGACGAAACAAACACTGCGCTTTGTTGGCAGAACACTTAGGAGATGCGACAAACCCACTAAAGAGACAGCCTACATTACACTTGTCCGTCCTCTGCTGGAATATAGCTGCGCGGTGTGGGATCCTTACGAAGTGAGGGGGGACATCGAAAAAATGCAAAGAAGGGCAGCTCGTTTCGTATTATAGCGCAATAGGGGTGAGAGTGTCACCGATATGATACGCTAGTTGGGGTGGCAGTCACTGAAACAAAGACGATTTTCTTTGCTGCGAGATTTATTTACGAAATTTCAATCACCAACTTTCGAATGCCTAAATATTTGGTTTACACAACCTACGTAGGGAGAAATGATCATCATAGTAAAATAAGAGAAATCAGAGCTCGAACAGAAAGAGTTAGGTGTTCCTTTTTCCCAGGCGCCATTCGGTAGTGGAATGGTAGAGGAGTAGTACGAAAATGGTTTGATCAAAACTCTGCCATGCACTTAAGTGTGAATTGCAGAGTAACCATGTAGAAGTAGATGTAGATGTAGATGTAGATGTATTCGTCGTGTCATACTATCCACAAGTTCATCAAGGCACTGTTGGTCCAAATTGTCTCACTCCTCAACGGCGATTCGGCGCAGATCGCTCAGAGTGGTCGGCGGGTCGCGTCGTCCATAAACAGCCCTTTTCAATCTATCCCAGGCATGTTCGATAAGGTTCATGTCTGGAGAACGTGCTAGCTACTCTAGTCGTGTGATGTCGTCATCCTGAAGGAAGTCATTGAAAAGATGTGCACGATGGGGGCGCTAATTGTCGTCCATGAAGACGAATGCCTCTCCAATTTACTGCCGATATGGTTGCATTATCGGTCGGAGGATGGCACTGATATATCGCATAGTCGTTACAGCACCTTCCATGACCACCAACGGCGTACGTCGGCCACACATAATGCAACCCCAAAACAGCAGGGAACCACCACCTTGCTGCACTTGAAACGTCCCCTTTGAACAATTATACATGACTGTGCTTAAAGTGACACACAATATTTTTAGCGCAACGCAATCTGACTTTCAAAAATCCCTACAAAAGAATGGCCCTGACTATAACATTAACCTATACCTTTCACAAATCACTTACCTCACAAAAATCTTCGTTACTCGAACTACTGCAATACAGCGAGCGCCACTACTGCCAGCTAAATAAAAGATTCAAACTACGGAAGGCACTAACTACTGATAGGCATAGTTGGCAAATGAAAGATTTTGATAGAGAACAAACAATGTATTTACCTTAATAGTCATCAAAAGTCATAATATATATAGGAGTTCATAACATCCATTCTTACAAATATCGAAACTCCGCCATTTCTCTCCCCACATCCACCACTGCTGGCGGCTCACCTCCAACTGCGCAACGCTACGCGCTGTTAACATCCAGCTGCCCAACGCTACAATCGCGAGTATTACAACAATGCAAAGCAGCCACAGACTGCACACAGCACAGCCAGTGATTTTCATACAGAGTGCTACGTGGCGTTACCAATAAGAAAACATAAACAGCCTACATACACACTCTCTGGAAAGTGTGTCTAATGCTCTCAGCCTGATGGGTTGCCTCCAAACACGTCTCCGACGATTGTCTGGTTGAAGGCATATGCGGCACTCATTGGTGAAGAGAGCGTGATGCCAATCCTGAGCGGTCCATTCGGCATGTTGTTGGGCACATCTGTACCGCGCTGTATGGTGTCGTGGTTGCAAAGATTGACCTCGCCATGGGAGTCGGGAGTGAAGTTGCGCATAATGCAGCCTATGCGCACAGTTTGAGTCGTAACACGACGTCCTGTGCACGAAAAGCATTATTCAACGCGGTGGCATGGCAGGGCTCCTTCGAACCATAATCCGTAGGTAGCGGTCATCCACTGCAGTAGCAGCCCTTGGGCGGCCTGAGCGAGGCATGTAATCGACAGTTCCTGACTCTCTGTATCTCCTCCATGTCCGAACAACATAGCTTTGGTTCACTCCGTTACGCCTGGACACTTCCCTTGTTGAGAGCGCTTCCTGACAGAAAGTAAAAATGCGGACGCGGTCGAACCGCGGTATTGACCCAGTCTAGGCATGGTTGAGCTACAGACAACACGAGCCGTGTACAAGTATTCCTGGTGGAATGACTGTAAGTGATCGGCTGTCGAACCCCCTCCGTCTAATAGGCTCTGCTCATGCATGGTTGTTGACGTCTTTGGGCGGGATTAGTGACATTTATGAACAGTCAAAGGGACTGTGTCTGTGATACAATATCCACAGTCAACGTCTATCTTCAGGAATTCTGGGAACCGGGTGATGCAAAACTTTTTTAATGTATGTAAATGACCGGCACCTTATTTTCCGTGAGATTAAGTGTTGGGTATGATTTACAGAAGTTACTTTTCTTTTCTGAGCAACTCAAACTTGGGTTATGTACACGCCTATACCATTTGTAGCTCTCGGTAGTGGCCATTATTTGACCTGGGTCTTAAAAGTGGGTCAGCATCCTTGGTAATTCTAACATACCCGAGTTATTTTTAAAATAGTTGCAAGGAGGAACACATTTTAAATGGCTGTAGTTCCATTATTATCTGATTAAATACAGAGATTGTTTTTTAAAAATCTGTATTTGTTTCTTATTTTGAGCTCTCAGGCGTTCAACCCTTGTATTATCTATGAAATTTAAAGCACTCGGTGCGTTGATTCTTTGGAATTATATCTGCTTTCATTCTGGATGATTAGGTGTTTAAATTGTTTTAAATTATTTGTTTGTTCAATTGTTTCTTTGCTTCTGTGGGCTACAATGGTACAGTTTCTCTTGTTCTGAGGACAAGCACCTGCATTAGGTCTGGAATTTAAATCTTCTGTGTAATTGTAAGACATTTCCAGGGGCAGATGTGGACTCTGACCACAATTTATTGGTTATGAACTGTAGATTAAAACTGAAGAAACTGCAAAAAGGTGGGAATTTAAGGAGATGGGACCTGGATAAACTGACTAAACAAGAGGTTGTACAGAGTTTCTGGGAGAGCATGAGGGAACAATTGACAGGAATGGGGGAAAGGAATATAGTAGAAGAAGAATGGGTAGCTCTGAGGGATGAAGTAGTGAAGGCAGCAGAGGATCTAGTAGGTAAAAAGACGAGGGCTAGTAGAAATCCATGGGTAACAGAAGAAATATTTAATTTAATTGATGAAAGGAGAAAATATAAAAACACAGTAAATGAAGCAGGTAAAAAGAAATACAAACGTCTCAAAAATGAGATCGACTGTAAGTGCAAAATGGCAAAGCAGGGATGGCTAGAAGACAAATGTAAGGATGTAGAGGCTTATCTCACGAGGGGTAAGATAGATACTGCCTACAGGAAAATTAAAAAGACCTTCAGAGAAAACAGAACCACTCGTATGAATATCAAGAGCTCAGATGGAAACCCAGTTCTAAGCAAAGAAGGGAAAGCAGAAAGGTGGAAGGAGTATATAGAGGGTCTATACAAGGGCGATGTACTTGAGGACAATATTATGGAAATGGAACAGAATGTAGATGAAGATGAAATGGGAGATACGATACTGCGTGAAGAGTTTGACAGTGCACTGAAAGACCTGAGTCGAAACAAGGCCCCGGGAGTAGGCAACATTCCATTTGAACTACTGATGGCCTTGGGAGAGCCAGTCCTGACAAAACTCTACCATCTGGTGGGCAAGATGTATGAAACAGGCGAAATACCCTCAGACTTCAAGAAGAATATAATAATTCCAATCCCAAAGAAAGCAGGCGTTGACAGATGTGAAAATTACCGAACTATCAGTTTAATAAGTCACAGCTGCAAAATACTAACGCGAATTCTTTACAGACGAATGGAAAAACTGGTAGAAGCCGACCTCGGCGAAGATCAGTTTGGATTCTGCAGAAATGTTGGAACACGTGAGGCAACACTGACCCTACTACTTATCTTAGAAAATAGATCAAGGAAAGGCAAACCTAAATTTCTAGCATTTGTAGACTTAGAGAA
Organism: Schistocerca nitens; assembly: GCF_023898315.1. NCBI lineage: Eukaryota > Metazoa > Arthropoda > Insecta > Orthoptera > Acrididae > Schistocerca > Schistocerca nitens. Next base: position 599,786,337 of record NC_064619.1, on the reverse strand, counting down.
AGCTTTTCACAGTGTTGACTGGAATACTCTCCTTCAAATTCTAAATGTGGCAGGGGTAAAATACAGGGAGCGAAAGACTATTTACAATTTGTACAGAAACCAGATGGCAGTTATAAGAGTCAAGGGGCATGAAAGGGAAGCAGCGGTTGTGAAGGGAGTGAGACAGGGTTGTAGCCTCTCTCCGATGTTATTCAATCTGTATATTGAGCAAGCAGTAAAGGAAACAAAAGAAAAATTCGGAGTAGGTATTAAGGGCCATGGAGATGAAATAAAAACTTGGAGGTTCGCCGATGACATTGTAATTCTGTCAGAGACAGTAAAGGGCTTGGAAGAGCTGTTGAACGGAATGGACAGTGTCTTGAAAGGAGGATATAAGATGAACATCAACAAAAGCAAAAGGGGGATAATGGAATGTAGTCGAATTAAGTCGGGTGATGCTGAGGGAATTAGATTAGGAAATGAGACACTTAAAGTAGTAAAGGAGTTTTGCTATTTGGGGAGCAAAATAACAGATCATGGTCGAAGTAGAGAGGATATAAAATGTAGACTGGCAATGGCAAGGAAAGCGTTTCTGAAGAAAAATTTGTTAACATCGAGTATAGATTTAAATGTCAGGAAGTCGTTTCTGAAAGTATTGGTATGGAGTGTAGCCATGTATGGAAGTGAAACATGGACGATAAATAGTTTGGACAAGAAGAGAATGGAAGCTTTCGAAATGTGGTGCTACAGAAGAATGCTGAAGATTAGATGGGTAGACCACATAACTAACGAGGAGGTATTGAATAGAATTGGTGAGAAGAGGAGTTTGTGGCACAACTTGACAAGAAGAAGGGACCGGTTGGTAGGACACGTTATGAGGCATCAAGGGATCACAAATTTAGCATTGGAGGGCAGCGTGGAGGGTAAAAATCGTAGAGGGAGACCAAGAGATGAATACACTAAGCAAATTCAGAAGGATGTAGGTTGCAGTAACTACTGGGAGATGAAGAAGCTTGCACAGGATAGATTAGCATGGAGAGCTGCATCAAACCAGTCTCAGGACTGAAGACAATAATAATAATAATAATAATAATAATGTAATTCTAATGTGTATTTTGTAGTATAATAATTCCTACCCGTTTTAAACTACGCAACCTACTCGATGGTCAGATTGAAAGAGAGCCTTCTGTTCGTCTATAAGGAGTAAGTCTCAGTCAGTTAAATTTTTGAGCTGATAAGTATTTAAATCACTTAAGATTACACGGAATGAGCGGAAATTTAGACCCGTGACCTGATTAAACATAAAGTAAAATCGTTCAGATTAATATATAAAATAAGAAATATTAAAAAATCAGATTGTTATTGGCAGTCAGATGACCTTGAAGCTAGAGTGAAAGATTAGGTGGGTTCCACTAAATAACGTTAGAACCACAACAGAGAAATACTTGAACATTTAACCACGGATTTAAACTGTAAAAAGAGCATCAACTAAAATCATAATCCCAGAGGAATGTTTTATGTTCATCATAGTACCTACTTCATAAACAATGTCTCAACACGTGGTAACAATACAAGACAACTAAGAAAGGAAGGATTCGTCAAACTACACACACACGCACATTCATACCAAAAATTCACATACACAGAAAGAAGAAATTGTATGCATAATAGTGTACTCCAAACTCATTTTCGATGGGCCAGAGAGCAATTAGATTTACCGGTCGATTTCGTGATCAGTAACTCGCATAGACGTTCTCCATTTCCGAAGTACGAAACGTATGGAAATATCTGGAAATGAAAAAAAAAAAATAACCACATGATTTGAAATACGAGTTGAACAACGAACATGATTATACAGTGATACTGACCTGAATATTCAGCAAGTGGCGGGAATTCACGTAGTCTAATTCAGATAACAAAACTCACCGTAAAACTCAGAATTCACGGAAGTTATTAAAAAAATGGTTCAAATGGCATTGAGCCCTATGGGACTTAACATCGGAGGTCATCAGTCCCCTAGAACTCAGAACTACTTAAACGTAACTAGCCTAAGGACATCGCACACATCCATGCCGGAGGCAGAATTCGAAGGATTCGACCTGCGACCGTAGCGGTCGCGCGGTTCCAGACTGAAGCGCCTAGAACCGCTTGGCCACACCGGCCGGCGGTTGTATGAAGAAGTTACAGTAAGAAAGAATGAATTACCGGAACAGCAGTATATCACGTGAGAAGCACGTGGTTGCAGTCACCAGTTCAAGTGCTACAAGGAAAAGGAAACTCGCAAAATGAAATCAAATCAAATTACAAAAAAACAATTCCAATATTACCTTACAGAAAGTATATGGCACGTTCATAGGTAAGGGATCCACACAAACTGAAATGAGAGACAGATTTGTGACGGCATTCTCCTATAGCAAAGATGCAGAAAGAAAACAAGTATCTATTTACAGAAATGAAATATTAATAAATTTGATGCAATCCCAAAGAGGAAATAATTGTACAGTATGACTTACTACGGCTTGACCTATTCTAGGAAGTATGATTTCAGAAGACAAGCCGAATAGCTTTGCACAGTTAGATGAACGCTAGTTGGAGGACGTTTCGGCTAGAATCACCCCAGTTGAGAGTTGGGGAAACAGTTTTTATCGGACAGCACAAACTGTTTTCGATGTAATCAATCAACTCACCAGTAAAAGACTGTCCGGTACCGCGAGACACGAGAAAAAGGAACTGACGCCATAGGACGGCAGCTCATGGTAGGAACTGCAGGGGGGCATGGAAGGGCTGCAAAAATGTGAAGGCCCTTTCTAGGTCAGCTTCACCCTTTGTCTGCACTATCCCAAACCATGAACCAACGTGTAGCTTGCTTGGTTCGGGCAGCAATGTTTCTCTGCTGGATTATCATTGGTATTGTAAGCACTTCCACATCTGTAAATTTTCTTCATTACAATCAGTATTCAAGGAATAGTGTGTTATTAATGGAAAATCGCTACCTGTGTTAGTTTGAGTATTTAGGGGTTGTCCTGACCAAGGAGTTTTATCGAGGTGCTCCACCAATATGTTGCTGCCCCGCGACTTCATGCTATATTTTAGATGGAAAGGTAAATAGTTTTATTTTACATTCTAGTGTAAAATACCCTCTTTTGGTAGAAACGTAAGAGGACATACGTTTGCGGTGGTTAGCCACTTATACGAAGTATTGTAATGTTGATGCATTAATTTGTTCTGAAAGCGGTGCCGATATTCAACAATAAAAGCGGGTTAAAAGCTGTGAGCTATCTGGGGAAGTTAACCTTGCATTATTGAGCAACTGTTTCACCAAGTATCCAGTCTAGCTTACCAAATTCCCAACCAGACTAACATTAATTATAATCTTTTAGTAGTCATCTTACGATAACCGATATATATAAAGACAATTTAAATCAAAAGAAATAAATCAGTTTATATTTGGACATTTATTTTAACATTGATCATTGTTCCGTTAAAATTTCAGCATATTAAACTTGATTCATAACTAAACTGGTGCCTTATTTAGGATTGTGAAAATTTGAGTTTGTAGTCTTACGGAACACATCAAATATGGAGCCAAGATTGGGAGACTGCATACAACACTGCATTCATAAAATAACAAACGAAGAACGTTGAAACATATGCAAGACGAAATTAACCACAACCAACCGATTCAATTTTCACCCAAAGAAGTTACGGACGTAGCACAATCCTGACTGTCATGAAATTACTACACACTGGTATACTAAGTTCATACTAACTCTCTGTGAAATCTTCCCGAAAAGTATAGCTGAGGGCTACTTTGATGCTTACACCACATGCTTCACGTGGTCAACTTGGTTTACACAAAGAGTGTAACTCCACAATAATTTTGATGATTAAAATAAATTACATCGAAACACAAATTACAAAAGAAAAACCTCGAACTGGTTACTATCGTCTTACTGTTAACCTGATGGGTCAAACAATTGTATAAGCACGTGGTACTGGTCTCACAAAGTACGCCCCACGTGGGTTGAACATAAAGAAAAGTTGCTATATTGAAAAATATTGTCAAGACGAGACGTTATAATCTCATGCACATTCGCATTTAAGATTGATGATCTTAGTTAGAGTTACGGATCATCCACACATGGTTCCACTTTACTCACAAAGTAGTGACAAAGCAACTACTGGGAGATATTCTGAACTTCACACTCGAATTGCCGGCCGAAGTGGCCGTGCGGTTAAAGGCGCTGCAGTCTGGAACCGCAAGACCGCTACGGTCGCAGGTTCGAATCCTGCCTCGGGCATGGATGTTTGTGATGTCCTTAGGTTAGTTAGGTTTAACTAGTTCTAAGTTCTAGGGGACTAATGACCTCAGCAGTTGAGTCCCATAGTGCTCAGAGCCATTTGAACACTCGAATTACACTGCGTTGCAATTTAAGGTAACATTAGATATTTTAGATCTAAACCTGAAATAAAGGTGATTAAATTTTCAGTTAGGCTGAACTTAAGAAATCCATTGTCCTACAGACTTAGCAGAGACGCGCTTAGCCGGAGATCTTACCACTTCAGACGCTCGCCGCGGACCGACTGCCGTGGTCCCTTCCTGAGGGTGCCTCACAAATACAAACGGAAGTGACCAGAGAGGCAGCTTCCTATACCAACATGACAAGGGACGGACAGGACCATACTAAGAATAGAAACCTCTTTGCTTTTAAAAAGCGTAGCTACCTGTTCCGACATTGGTCCTACTGTTCTCTAACAGACAGGCTTGTCTGCTACCATCAAGCATGCAACTAGAAATACATTTGCTCATTCACCCTTTCACCAGAAGGGAAGGGGGATGACAGTATCTTATCATATATAGTATATAAAAGAAAGTGGATGTAGGTTTCGTATGAGACTGCGCGACATGAATTACATATAAACTGTGATTTAAAGTGTAGTAGTGTGACAGATCGTTCTTGTTTATGTGTAAAAGTAACTCGTTCCACTGCTCAGTCTCCTCCCAGATAGTCAGAAACACCACAGTAAATTTAGAAGTGGAATGTATGCCTCAAATGACAACAGTTTTAAAAAATTAACATGAAAGGAATCCAACAGAGGCTTTTCAGTATGAAATTTTATAAATAACGGGGTGTTAACCAGTCCTGGCCCTTCGCTACATGAAAGATCAGGCTGAACTGCAAGATTCCGTATGACTGGATAATCGGAATTTATCGGGTTCTGTTTAATTCACTCAAATTGTGCAAGATCAAAACATGTAATTACCCTGTAAAATAATCCATAAATTAACAAAAAGGGTAACACCCTAATCCAAAAGTGGCTGGTGCCTGAGCATTAAACAACTCACCAGAATACGTTAAAATAATACAAATCTGTTCATCGTGATCAGTTGTGTGGGAAGTGGAGGGAGCGGAAAAGGAACGTACAGGCTGATGCACTGAAACTGGTCTTACACATGAAGATAAAGTTTGAAGAGAAATTAACTATCACCATAAGCATGCAATTACAGAAAAGATATTAATACCAACCGAACAACTGAAACAAGTACAAGATACCGGAACTCTCGTACGCAATACAGATGATGAAAGCAAAGAAACACGTTGGTGAATAAATTACTCAATGGGTAACAATTTGTTGAAACAAATACAAATCGTTAAATTACAAAGAAACAAACTCAAGAAAGTTAGACTAAATTATGAGGAAATTACGAACAGGTCTAAAAGAGGAGAAAAGTTGAAGCTCCCACTGGTTCATGCGACATGTGGTCCCCACAAACAAAAGAGGCTACAAAAATCCTCCCAAATTACGAAAATATAGGTGCTCAAATAGCACATAAGACGCTGATCATTTAATCTAATTAGTATCACACACTGAAATACAGAAATTCGAGTTGAGGGTTCATTGAACGAAGAGCACGTGGAGATACAGTGGGTCGGAAAAATGATGTGAATACCTTTACTTACTTGGGACTGGTTTATTAATAAGGGGTTGGACCCCATTTGCCCTTAACACAGCTGTGATTGTTTTTGGAATACTGGCATATAATTATTGTACAGTCTCCTGTGAAATGTTATACCTGTAGTGACGAGGAAGGCGGAAATCTGCTCCGGAGTCTGTGCTCTAATACCGCCCACAAGGGTTCGATAATATTCAAGTGTACTGGCCAGGGAAGAACGGAAGTTCAGTTGCATTCTCTTCATACCACGATTATACCGTCCCAGGCGTGTGAATGGGTGCATTATCGTCCTGAAGTATGGCATTGTAACAAGGCCTTTGAGAGTAATGATGGGACCAGCGGAATACCAGATATGGTTGCCCACACCATCCCACTTCCACCTCCATGCTTAACCGATGGAATCAAGCAATCAGACATAAACTCGGCCCGATGTTGGAAATAACGAAAACACTCCAGACGTATACTCGGCCTGATGTTGGAAATAACGAAAACGTTGACTCGTCGGACCATATGACGTATTTCCACTGACCAGCCGTCCAGGACTTATGTTCCGACACCATGTTTTACGCTTCTTTGAATTGGTTGTCGTCACTGATGGTTTAGGTACAGCAACTTGTCCATAAATATTCGCTCTATGGAGTTTTTGGCTTACAGTGTCGGTAGATACGGGGTCTCCAAAATGGCTATTGAGCTCTTCAGTCACTTTAGCCACCGTAGTCTTGTGTTGGTTTGATACAAGTAGTGTTAGCGTACGACGATCTCTGTCATTTAGTTTTGATTTGCGCTATGTATTAAGTGTACACGGTGATGTCTTTCCATATTTCGTGTAGGCTGTCATGACTGTTGGAACAGTTGTTCTTGAAACATTCAATAACTTGGCTTTCTTGGTTACTGATTCTCCAGCTAATCGGACCCCCACAATCTGCCCTCTTTGGAACTCCGTTACGTCTTTCATTTCACGTCGACCTCACCTCTGAATGCAAATACGAATTGTCCACTACTCGTAAACAACCTGCACTGATGCCTAGTCCGTACTGAACAAGCACAGTCCAGAGCGACACGTGCCTTACCTGCGTTGTTGACTGTCAAACACAACCATCCCATTACTACCACTGTTCACATTATTTTGCCTGTCTCCTGTAGTTGGAACGAAGTACACGCGGAAATGGGTGCATCTGATCACACGTAGAACTGAGGCAGGAATAGATACTAAATTAGAATAGAAAGAAACAAACGTACAAAAATATACAACTTTCACTTTCACACACGGTAAAGATCGCCCTCAATTGGCCTGCTCATAACACCATGGAGAACATTGCATACCATAATATTCCAAAGGGTCAGAGCAAACCCAGACTACCGAATAAATCGAAATCCCTAACGTTAGAGAAGCATTATGCACTTCATTGAACATATCCTGAGAAAGGTGATAAAACGCTTCAGATAAGCTGGAGAATTTACACATTCACAACGGCTTTAAAGACCAAGATCGCGCTTAAAATTATGAACCGAACTCACCAACAGCCACCAGCAGAGTGCCTCTTTAGCGATATCACCCAGAGAAACACTCAGTTAGAACGGAAATACCAGAGGGCTCGTTTCCGCTACCAACGTAACAGACAAACAGGAATCGGATGGTGGGGACAGAGATCTTTCTCCCGGTCAAAGAACATTAAGTTGGTTACCCTGTAGTCCCTGCAGACGCAAAGCAGCTGGACTGCCACATGGCTCATAAATCCAAAACGACATGTATAATCATTATTTCACACAAAAGGTAAGTTAAGGAAGGAGACATGGTAATATAGGATGCCATTATATAATTATTGTTGTGGATTACACAGGATGAGTGATGGAATTTCCAGTTCTCAGGCCTTCTGGGCGAGTTTGAAGAAGTACGCCGCGGATAAGCGGTGCAGAAAATGAGACAGGAACAAGATAAAACTGCTCAAATGTAAAGTTAATGCAATTACAGCCCTCTGTCACAAAATTTAAGTCTTTTGACCAGATTTCAACACTTCTATGAGTGCCTTCATCAGAAATTAAATATTCAAATTGGCCTATAACAAAAACACAAAATTACGGGAAAAATGTTTTACGTAAAAGTGTAAATACCGACCGACAGTACAGGAAAGAAAACAGTACTTACATGTCACGTATAAGAAAAATATCAAGAGAGAAATGCTTTAATCACAAAAATTTAAAGAAAACATGGAAGGCGAGCCACTACGGGCTGCTCATACATATAAAACCACAGGTAGCAACGGACTGAACGCCCGCGTTAGTAACTGCGGGCAGCTGTACATTGCGCAAAGAGCGCCATCTAGTGGCCGCAAGTACAACATTCAAATACAGACAGACGAATGTTGTAATAAACGTTATTCAGTAATGACGTAAAATGCAATAGTTTGTTTGACAGCGGCAGATAAGATAACATTCTGTCTGCATCAGCGGTTAGAAGCACAGTTTAAAGAATGAAAACACCATTATAGAAAACACAAAGGGTACTGAATGACACAGCCTGCAGAAAAACGATATAGCTTGAAATGCAGCCAATATAAACCATTATATATATTAAAGTTGACTTAGATGGATGATTATGAGTTGAAGAATTATGAGTTGACTTAGATGGAAAAAAGAACATTTCCATAACTGCACGACGAAACCCGAAATCAAATATCAAGTAACGGCTTTATACTGTTGAAGAAGTTTTTATTACGCAACTGCAGCTGCTCATTGTGAATGAGACAATCATTTCAAGAAAGATGTTTAAACATTTATTGCTTCGAGAATATCTAATCTTCGCCCTTTCTTCTCGGTGTGCAAAATGTTGATATCGTGAATTTTTTTTCTTTTGTATTGCTCGTTATCCATTCTCCAAGTTATTTAAAATATTACGTTTGAGATGCTGTGTTCTCACGCATTTTAAGGTTTTGTGGGTCATCATTCATATTTGTCATGAACTATGTTTTTTTTTCAAATGATACTTTTAGTCCGATGTTGTCTCTTTTGTTCTTCGGCACTATCCAGTCAGTCAGTTTTAACGCCATGTCGTTAGCAACAGCTAAACAGTCTATAGTCGTTTTATTTAGTTGAACACCCTTAGTATTGATGAATTTCCTCCATTCCAGTCGATAGTTGAACAAAATGAGTGAAATCTTTTTTCTCTTAACCGCGACTACCTGCCACAGAGCGGCGTGAACGCACGCTCTAGCAGAATGCTGCTATGGTGCGGAGCAGTGACTTCGACAGACGAAACAATGTGCAGCGGCGTCTCTGGGGCTTTAGCGAGAACACTTTATGACCGCGGGTCCGCCGTCGAGTGTTCCGGTCCGCTGATCCGCAAGCTGTCACGGCCGCGCGTTTGTTCTGTCAGAGCGATTGCAGTTCCAGACGGCGATTTCATTTAGGACGCCACTCGGCTTAATGTATGAGCAGCGGTCCGTTTCAGTCCGCCCGCTTTTCTTTCTTATCTCCTCCGCCACGACACGCACACGCACACACACACCCACACACCCACACACCCACACACACACACACACATACCTAGACACACAAGCACCCACATGAAAGCATATGGGCGCCTAGAGATGCAGACGAGCTCGAGACCCGTTTTGCCTTTGAAGCTGACTCTGCGAGTCTTAAAAACACCGAGCCTTGCGTCGAGGAGTGAGAGGAGGGGGGAGTGACAGAAAGGAAGAGAGCGAGCGAGAGAGAGGGAGGGAGGGAGGGAGAGGGAAAGAGAGAGAGAGAGAGAGAGAGAGAGAGAGACAAGCAGAAAGAAATAAAGGGGAGAGAAGGAACATAGCAAGTCCACGGAGCAGAACTGGTCGGATGCGGGGTCCATGGTTGGAGGCAACTCTGGCGTGGTTGATAAACGAGAAAGCGAGTGACAAATGGCGGCTACGCCGGCGAACGCGCGCCACACTTGCCGCTACAAGACGGCGCGTTGTTCCCGCCAGATGCCTACCGGGGTCTTGTTGCTTCCGCCCGTGGAGCGAATCTGACGCAGTGCGCTCTCTATTAGATAAAGGGGCATCCTAGGCACGTTTGCTTTTCGTAATATCGTGCAACTGCCTCATATCAAGAGGAAGGAATCACGATCGAAGCGCCACTTCGAGGAGTGTCGTGTGTAGCGTATTTAAGAGAGAACGGACCAACATTCTGAAGAGAAAACTCAAATTTCAGTCTCAGCTGTTTTCGAGCTAGTACAGCTGAAGCTACTGGCTTTCATCACTTTAATGCGCACGTCCTTGTTTGCTAAGTGGAACACCGATTTCGCTAACCGTCATTGATTCGGTCTGACTGTTAGAGTTTGGAAGGTTTGACACTTACACTAGGGGCGTTCAATAAACAATGCAACACATTTCTCTTCTCGGCCAGTCACAGTTGAAAAGCCGCTCGGGATTAGCCGAGCGGTCTCAGGCGCTGCAGTCATGAACTGTGCGGCTGGTCCCGGCGGAGGTTCGAGTCCTCCCTCGGGCATGAGTGTGTGTGTTTGTCCTTAGGATAATCTAGGTTAAGTAGTGTGTAAGCTTAGGGACTGATGACCTTAGCAGTTGAGTCCCATAATATTTCACACACATTTGAACGGCTGAAAAATTCAGAAATTGCTGTGGGATATCGTGGAATATTCCCTCTTCAGCCTCTGGAGTTTAATGAAGTTCCGGTAGATGGCGGTACTATACGTAACCTTCAAAACTGTTCAAAATGTTCAAATGGGACTTAACTGCTAATGTCATCAGTCCCTAAGCTTACACACTACTTAACCTTAATTATCCTAAGGACAAACACACACACCCATGCCCGAGGGAGGACTCGAACCTCCGCCGGGACCAGCCGCACAGTCCATGACTGCAGCGCCCTAGACCGCTCGGCTAATCCCGCGCGGCAATGGTGTCTGTACATGATGTACGATCCAAGTGGAGCGCTGTGACTGAGTTTCTTTTGGCAGAAAACCAGAGCATCTCAGATATTCATAGGCGCTTGTCGCATGTGTACGAAGACCTGATGGTGAACAAGAGCACGGTGAGTCTTTGGGCGAGTGGTCTGTCAGCATCGCATCAAGGTCGTGCAAACCTGTCCGATATCTCGCTTGCCGGCCAGCCGCGTACAGCTGTGAGTACTGCTATGACAGAACGTGTGGACACTCTCATTCGACGCGATCGACAAATCAAAGTCAAACATCTGGCTGCTGAACTGGACGTACCTGTTGGTAGTGCTGGCACACTTGTCCGCCAGTTGGGGTACTCGAAGATGTGGTTCTCACTGGGGTACTCGCCACCTAACAGAAAACCATGAAGAGCAACGAAGGACCATCTGAGTGGAATTGCTTGTGCGCTACGAGGCTGATGGTGAAAATTTTTTTAGTGCATTGTCATAGGCGACGAAACATGTTTTCATCACTTCGAACTCGAAACCAAAGAGCAGTCCATGGACTGGCGCCACACCACCTCTCCTCGGAAGAAGATCTTCAAAGCTGCACCCTCATCGCGTAAAATCATGGCGAAGGTCTTCTGGGCTCTTCTAATGCCCTCCTTCATAATGCACCGATAACACAGAATTGTACTGTGCTACTTTCAAGAAACTGAAGAAACGATTTCAGCATCTTCGTCACCACAAAAATTCAAACGAACTTCTTCTCCTCAAGGCGCCACACAAGTCTACTCACACGAGAGGAGCTCACAGATTTCATGGGACAGTTATTCCTCGTCCATCATACAACGCGGATCTTGCACCGTCCGACTTCCATCCGTTTGGATCAATGAAGGCTGCACTCTGCGGGAAGCAGTACGTGGATGACGGGGCGGTTACTGATGCAGCGGGACGCTCTCTACGACGTTGAACAGTAGGGTGGTACCATACGGGCTACAGTCCCTAGCAGAATGGCGGCGTGAGGCCTTCACATGGAACAGAGGTTACGTTGCAAAACAGGGCTTTTAGACAAAGGAGTGGGAAATAATATGTTGTACTGATATCCTAAATAAAACCCACCTGCTTTGAGGAAAAAAAATGTTGCATTACTTATTGAACCCCCCTCGTATGTTTCTACCTTACGTCAGTAAGCTTGAGCAGCACAGATAGTCCTGCACAAGTCTGGCATTTTAATTATTCTGTCACGCTACAGACTCAGTCACAATATTTAGTAATGATGAAGATTAAATTGAAGTTCAAGGGAATCGTCCGGAAAATCAGTGTGAAAGCGAGTGGAAGTGCAGAGGAATGATGAAACGCTGTTGAAGCATGCAAAATATTTAGATACTGCGATAAAGAATAACGGAGCAGACCAATTGAAAAAGGGGGGGGGGGGAGAGAATACATGTCTAAAAGAGCAATGTAAGATGTTGGACAGACAAGCATAGCAATATTGAAGATACCTGCGAATAAACGCTGGGTAACAACATCAGTACTTCAACTGATTCACCAACGAATGAAGTACAAAACTACTCAGGGAAAGAGTGGAATAAAGAAATATAAACCACTCGGAAATCAAATAAACTAGAAATGCAGGGATACTAAGTCGAAATGACTGCAAGAAAAGTGTGAAGAAATCGAAAAAAAAAAAGAAAGATTATTCGGAGGACTGACTCAACACAGAAAAGTCAAAATAACCTTCGGTGAAATGAAAAGCCACCTTAAGAGTGCAGCAGGAATAAAACTGCCTGTTAAACGCAGGGAGAGAGCAGATGGGTGGAAAGAGTACATGAAAGCCTATGTGACTGGAAAAATTGTCTGACGATGTGACAGAAGAAGAAGGTGAACTTGATATGGGAGAGATAGGGGCTCCAGTGTTAGTCAGTATTTAAAAGAGCTATGGAACACCTGTGGTCAAACAAGGCGAAGGGATAGATAACATTTCACGGGAAATTCTAAAATCACTGGGTGAAGCCAGAAGCAAATGATTATTCATGTTGATGTGTAGAAGCTATGAGACAGGCGACATACGATCAGACTTTCAAAAAGATATCATCCACACAATTTAGAATATAGTAAGGCCAGATAATTGCGACAACTATCTCTCAGTCAGCTTGACAGCTCATGCATCCAAGTTACTGACAAGAATAATATACAGAAGAATTTGCCTCACAGAGGTCATCCTGGCGTTGCTTTTGCTTACTGAAGCAAGACTGAAGAAAATTCAAGACATATTCATTGGATATGTCGACTTAGGAAACACGTTCGACAATGTAAAACGGTGTTATATGTTCAAAATACTGAGAAAAATAGGAGTAAGCTATGGAGAACGACTGGTAATACACAATATGTATCAGAACCAAGAGGGACAGTACGATTGGAGGACCAAGAACGAAGTGCTCGGATTAAAAGGGATACAGGGTGTAACCTTTTGTCCTCATTACTCAACGTATGCATAGAAGAAGCAACGACGGCAGCTGAGTGTCAATCCTAAGGGCTCGGGTTCGATTCCCGGCTGGGTCGGAGGCTTTCTCCGGTCAGGGACTGGGTATTGTGGTGTCCAAATCCCCAAGACTGGCTAAGTTTCACGGAAGCTCTAAATTTAGCGCGGACGTCAATGCGAGATGCTTTTAATAGTTTCCACAATGAAACATTGTCTAAAAATATGGTAGAAAACCCAAAGAGATTCTGGTCGTATGTAAAGTACACCAGAGGCAAAAAACAGTCAATACCGTCACTGCGCGATAGCGATGGAAATGTTACCGATGATGGTGCCACTAAAGCTGAGTTACTAAATACAGTTTTCCGTAATTCCTTCACGAAAGAAGACGAAGTAAATATTCCAGAATTCGAAAGCAGAACAGCTGTTAGCATGAGTGACAAAAAAGTAGATATCTTAGGTGTTGCGAAACAACTCAAATCACTTAAGAAAGCCAAGTCTTCCGGTCCACATGGTATACCAATCAGGTTCCTCTCAGAGTATTCAGACACAATAGCGCCTTTCTTAGCAATCATATACAACCGCTCACTTGACGAAAGGTCTGTTCCTAAAGACTGGAAAGTAGCACAGGTCACACCAATATTCAATAAAGGAAATAGGAGTAACCCATTGAATTACAGTCCCATTTCACTGACCTCAATTTGCAGTAGGATTTTGGAGCATATACTGTAATCGAACATGATGAATCACATTGAACAAAATGACTTATTGATTCATAACCAACACGGATTCAGAAAATATCATTCTTGTGAAACACAGCTAGCTCTTTATTCCCATGAAGTAATGAGTGCTGTCGACAAGGGACCTCAGATCGATTCCATATTTCCAGATTTCCAGAAGGCTTTTGATACCACTCCTCAGAAGCGACTATTAATCAAATTGCGTGCATCTGGAGTATCGTCTCAGATGTGTGGCTGGATTCGTGATTACCTCTCAGAGAGGTCACGGTTTGTAGTGATAGACGGTAAATCATCGAGTAGAACAGAAGTGATATCTGACGTTCTGCAAGGTAGTGTCATAGGCCCTCTGCTGTTCCTGATTTATATAAATGATCTAGGTGATAATCTGAGCAGCCCCCTTGGATTGTTTGCAGAGGACGCTGTAATTTACCGTCGAGTAAAATCATCAGACGATCAATTCCAATTACAAAATGATCTAGAGAGATTTTATGTATGGTGCGAAAAGTGGCAATTAGCACAAAACAAAGAAAAGTGGGAGGTCGTCCACATGGGTGCTAAAAGAAATCCGATAAATTTAGGGTACACGATAAATTCCACAAATCTAAGGGCTGTCAGTTCGATTAAATACCTAGGAATTACAATTACGAGCAACTTTAATTAGAAAGACCACATAGATAATATTGCAGGAAGGCGAAACAAACACTGCGCTTTGTTGGCAGAACACTTAGAAGATGCGACAAACCCACTAAAGAGACAGCCTACATTACACTTGTCCGTCCTCTGCTGGAATATAGCTGCGCGGTGTGGGATCCTTACGAAGTAGGAGTGAGGGGGGACATCGAAAAAGTGCAAAGAAGGGCAGCTCGTTTCGTATTATGGCGCAATAGGGGTGAGAGTGTCACTGATACGATACGCAAGTTGGGGTGGCAGTCACTGAAACAAAGACGATTTTCTTTGCTGCGAGATTTATCGAGATTTATTTACGAAATTTCAATCACCAACTTTCTCTTTAGAATGCCTAAATATTTGGTTTACACAACCTACGTAGGGAGAAATGATCATCATAGTAAAATAAGAGAAATCAGAGCTCGAACGGAAAGATTTAGGTCTTCCTTTTTCGCACGCGACATTCGAGAGTGGAATGGTAGAGAAGTAGTATGAAAATGGTTCGATGAACCCTTTGCCAGGCACTTAAGTGTGAATTGCAGAGTAACCATGTGGATGTAGATCTTTTCATCCCCATCGACGCGCAAGTCACTGAAGTGGCGTCAAATCGATAGACTTGCACCCGGCGACCGATCTACACGACGGGTGGCCCTAGTCACACGACATTTACATTTATTTTAAAACAAAGGTTAAAGCGAGAGATTAAAATCCAAGGTGAAAGGATATGAATTATAAATACGATATTGCAGTGCCTGTGTTGTTCAGAAGTAGTACGACGCAATGTGCCTTATACAGGTAATGGTCGTCCATATTCGCAAATGTGGATACATTTCATGTATTTCACAACGGCTGTAGTCACCGGAGAGCTTGTTCCTTCGGACACGCATGCATATCCGAAGGAACTTTAAATCATATTTCTAAATAACAGGCACCGGCATATCGTATTTATCAGCCAGCACCAGGCAAGCGACTTTCAATTAAAATGTTTTCCATATACGAGAATAGGCGTAATCGATATACGAGTCCATGTTGTGGTTGCATGTTTGACGACTTATGGAAGTATGTGTTTAGCCATAATTCTTGATCATATAGCTTGATCATAAAGCAACCGCTCGCGATAAGAGGGAAATCCGGCACAATTTTTCATTGTCATCATTCCATTATGCTGTTGATGGTTATCCATATTCGTAACTGAGAAAGTAATTCATGTATATTAATGATAATGTTCCTTTACGACATTCCTATCCTCAGTGAAACTGTAAAGAGTTACAGAACCAGTTGAATGGCGATAGCACTCTAATGGAATACAGAATGTGGATCGAGAGTAAACTGAAAAACCTAAATGTAATAATATGTAACATAAATGAGAACAGGGAGAAACTTAACATTAGTGTTGAGGATCATGAAGTACACGGAGTTTAAGAATCTGCTACCTAGGCAACATAATAACAGCAGTAGTAAAGTTAGCTTTGAAAAGCGCGCCGCAGCGCGTAGCGTGGAGCAGTCGCCCTTCGTTTTCTGGCGGAGGCACCGTTGTCGCAATTGAAGGCTTCGGTGTCTCCCTCTAGCGGGAAAGGGGAAAAGTGGGCTGTTCGCGTGGGTTTAAGAAGTGGGTGTACGGGCTCTGGGGGAGAGTTGGCACTCGGGGCATCAAGAAGCGACTTCTCAGCCGGTGCTAGAGGGACAGCACGCAGACCGCGGCATCAGCGTAAGCGACGCGAGCAGCGGCTCCGTGGTATGGGGCGTTAACTGCTCGTCGCGAAAGGAATGTTCCTGAGCGTGGGTCCGCGAGGGGCCTAATTTGTAGTTCGGCCGTATGCTGTCGACCGGCGAGGAGGTTCTGAAAATCGGCGCGCCTTCCTGCGTCCGTTGAAACGGCTGGCAGCGGGCGGCTCGGCAGAGCATTTGAAGGTGCTGCGTTAGTTCAGTCCTGGGAGTCGTAATGCACCAGAAGTTGAGTACTGATTGTTAACAGATTTTATAAAGTTTAATTGAATTCCATTTACTTATTCTTGTTAATTATACCAGCCGTACATTTTGGGGATTTCCCGCCATGCATTCTCGTCTGCCCACCCGCGGGAAGGTGGTAATATTAGAAAGGGTGGTCCGTTTCTCCCATTTTTAGGATGAAGGGGGGGGGGGGGAGTCAGAGTAAATCTGTCGTTCGGATTGCTTCTTTCCCATCAGCCTACCTACGCGTTTATTCGACTGTTAGCCTCTGCTATGTCTATGAAACTCTAAGGCACCAATGGCTGTACTGTTTTAAAACGTAAGGCACTAAGATCTGATCCATTCTCTCGCCTGCCATAACTAATATTACTAGACCCACGTGTAAAAGGTACTCTAAGAAAGAAGAAAAATTCCTTTTGTCTCGTGGTAAGAACCAGTCAATTGCATAACGAATTCCTGCTCGTCTGGAAGCTGTACCTTACGTAAATTTGTGTTTGTGTGTATTTGGCTGTAATCAAGCAAGGTTGTTAATGTACGCCGTGGCGGATTTTTTGATATTGTTTCTAGTCAGCAAAAACTGTTGTGTGTTTTTCCAATTCAATACCTTTTAAGGCTTTTACTCAAAGTGCTTATGTGTTTTATACAGGTAGTTGTTTATTAGTGTGTTTTCTTGCCATGCAAAAGTTTGCCATTTCATTACGGGTTGAAATTGTTGCCATGAAAGGAGAATGTTGTAAAAGTTCGCAAGTCCTACCTTGCGAGCGTGTGCGTTTGCCGTAAGTTAACTGGCAGAAATTTGTAAAATTTGTTCAGTTTATATATTCTGGAAATGTTAATGTTATCAACTGTGAGTGTTCCCCCCCTCCGTGTGCATGACACATGCGTTTTGGTTGTTCTATTTTGAGAATTTTTGTAAACAGGATTGTTTTTATATGTTGCAGACAAGTTAGATTCTGCGCCATTTGATAAGCCTGAGTGAGGCTGTTGTGGGCAGCCGTAGCTACCGCTGTTGTAACCAAATGGGGAATTTGTCTGCCCAAAGTCATATATTCAAATTGTATTCATTTATTAATGGAGTGAAATTCACCTGTAATTTAGTTGAGCTTGAAATACACTCCTGGAAATGGAAAAAAGAACACATTGACACCGGTGTGTCAGACCCACCATACTTGCTCCGGACACTGCGAGAGGGCTGTACAAGCAATGATCACATGCACGGCACAGCGGACACACCAGGAACCGCGGTGTTGGCCGTCGAATGGCGCTAGCTGCGCAGCATTTGTGCACCGCCGCCGTCAGTGTCAGCCAGTTTGCCGTGGCATACGGAGCTCCATCGCAGTCTTTAACACTGGTAGCATGCCGCGACAGCGTGGACGTGAACCGTATGTGCAGTTGACGGACTTTGAGCGAGGGCGTATAGTGGGCATGCGGGAGGCCGGGTGGACGTACCGCCGAATTGCTCAACACGTGGGGCGTGAGGTCTCCACAGTACATCGACGTTGTCGCCAGTGGTCGGCGGAAGGTGCACGTGCCCGTCGACCTGGGACCGGACCGCAGCGACGCACGGATGCACGCCAAGACCGTAGGATCCTACGCAGTGCCGTAGGGGACCGCACCGCCACTTCCCAAGAAATTAGGGACACTGTTGCTCCTGGGGTATCGGCGAGGACCATTCGCAACCGTCTCCATGAAGCTGGGCTACGGTCCCGCACACCGTTAGGCCGTCTTCCGCTCACGCCCCAACATCGTGCAGCCCGCCTCCAGTGGTGTCGCGACAGGCGTGAATGGAGGGACGAATGGAGACGTGTCGTCTTCAGCGATGAGAGTCGCTTCTGCCTTGGTGCCAATGATGGTCGTATGCGTGTTTGGCGACGTCCAGGTGAGCGCCACAATCAGGACTGCATACGACCGAGGCACACAGGGCCAACACCCGGCATCATGGTGTGGGGAGCGATCTCCTACACTGGCCGTACACCACTGGTGATCGTCGAGGGGACACTGAATAGTGCACGGTACATCCAAACCGTCATCGAACCCATCGTTCTACCATTCCTAGACCGGCAAGGGAACTTGCTGTTCCAACAGGACAATGCACGTCCGCATGTATCCCGTGCCACCCAACGTGCTCTAGAAGGTGTAAGTCAACTACCCTGGCCAGCAAGATCTCCGGATCTGTCCCCCATTGAGCATGTTTGGGACTGGATGAAGCGTCGTCTCACGCGGTCTGCACGTCCAGCACGAACGCTGGTCCAACTGAGGCGCCAGGTGGAAATGGCATGGCAAGCCGTTCCACAGGACTACATCCAGCATCTCTACGATCGTCTCCATGGGAGAATAGCAGCCTGCATTGCTGCGAAAGGTGGATATACACTGTACTAGTGCCGACATTGTGCATGCTCTGTTGTCTGTGTCTATGTGCCTGTGGTTCTGTCAGTGTGATCATGTGATGTATCTGACCCCAGGAATGTGTCAATAAAGTTTCCCCTTCCTGGGACAATGAATTCACGGTGTTCTTATTTCAATTTCCAGGAGTGTATTACACAGCGTCGCGTTGTATAAGTTAAATTGCTTACCTGTAGTTGCCTTTTACTGGCGTGAAATTTTTTATAATAATTTAATAATTTGAAAAGTCCTTTCGTATCGTAAACTGTGACTTATTTGTTAAATCATTGTTGGTTTTTCTTAAAAATATCGTAAAGTCTTGCACCAAATTTGAATAAAGAGTGTTACTGAAAATTGTGTGTAATTTCACCAGTTATTCCTTGGCACCTACTTCCACTTTACATTTTGTGTATTAATTGTGATTAATAACTTTTGGTGAACCTGTAATAATTTTACGATTCAATAACCTATGGTGGACTGAGCAAGGAGGGACATAAAAAGCAAAGTAGCATAGGCAGTGATGGCATTCCAGCCAAAAGAATTCTACTGGTGTCAAACTTTGGCCTTAATTTTGAGGAAGAAATCTCTGAGGATTTGCGTTTGGAGCACAGCGCTGTATGGTTGTGAATCATGGACTAGCAAAACCGGAACAGATGAGAATCAAAGAGCTTGAGATGTGGTTGCGGTGCTTCAGAAGAATGTTGAGAATGAAGGGCTGATAAGGTAAGCAATGAGCAGCTTCTCCGCAGAATCGGTGAAAAAAGAAACATTTGGAAAACACTGAAATGAAGAAGGGCAGGATGATTGCACATGTGTTAAGACAGCACGGAATAACTTCCGTGGTGCTAGAGAGAGCATCAGAGGATAAAAACTGTAAATACAGACAGGGGTTGGTGTACATCTAGCAAATAATTGAGGCCGTAGGTTGCAAGTGCTACTCTCAGATGAAAAGACTGGCACATGAGAGGAACTAGTGACGGGCCGATTCAAACCAATGAGAAGGCTGAAGAATGGTCACATTCACACGGCAGAACTCGCCCATATAGGCGAGCGCATTAATGGGAGATTTACTACCTTTTGGTTCAAAAAATCGATTTTTTTAAATTGCATTATTGGATCCATAAAAGTGTTTACAATCCACCCCTGAAACGGTTTTTCCGAGTACGGAACGGAAATGTTTGTTATTCGCGGCTGAACAAATAAATGCACCTGCCTGAAATCGGCCTTTTTCATGCACCAGTGTTTTTCTTTCGGAGGACGAGTTATTGTACCGGTGTTTGGGAGGAAACACACAAAATTCAAATGAAAGTTTGAACGCGCGTGTTTGGAAGTTGGCCCACAAGCGTTTGCATTCTGGTGCGAAGGCTGTGGAGATTGCGACTTTCCTGGCAGGGAGCAGCTTCAACGAAGGGTATGCAGCAATTTTGAAGACCATGACAACGATGGATGTCACCCTGGGACTCTATTCGATGCAGTTCGCCAAGCATTCGGACGACCACCGGATTCAAGCGGTCGAAAACCGCTTGTCACCGGCCGTACGAGCGGCTCTGGAGCAGCGCAGGATGGCCCAGATCGAGCAGAACGCCTTCTATGAGGAAGAGGATGGACCCGGAATAGCAGATTGAGCGTAAGTTGCATAATATTGAATTTATATGTAGTCAAAACTCCAAACGCATTTTTCTCGAAATGACGTTTTTCTATCGCGCGGTACGGTAACTTCAAATCTGCTGAACCGATTGGCATGATTCTTTGTTTCCGACGAAGCTAACTAAATTGTCTAGGAGTTGTACCACTTTTATTCCGATCCATCCTCTATAAACATTTTTACTTGGCCGACGAAGTCGAAAAATCGATGAAAAACCCTTTTTTTTTTTTTTTTTTTTTTTTTTTTTTACACGGCTGCCAATTTGTTTCCATCATCCAAATAACTTAAGCGAAGTACAACTCTTAAAGAATCTCATATACTTCGCTAACGTCAATTTAGTTTTGATTTCAGACGAGCCGGCTGACCTGTGACATACCGCGTTTGGAAGTCTACATCGAAATTTTGTTTCGTTCCGACGGCACTTCAACCTATGCTCTTTCGACATTTCCGGTCGAAAAAATGCCTGTTTGTAGAGGAAATATGAATAAATATTTAGACCAAATTTGACATTGATATCTACAACACAAAAAATGCCTCTGAGCACGATGGGACTTAACTTCTGAGGTCATCAGTCCCTTGAACTTAGAACTACTTAAACCTAACTAACCTAAGGACATCACACACATCCATGCCCGATGCAGGATTCGAACCTGCGACTGTAGCGGTTGAGCGGTTCCAGACTGTAGCGCCTAGAACCGCTCGGCCACTCCGGCCGGCGATATCTACATCTGGAGAAAAAATTCTCAAAGAACATGCTTTTCTCAGGACAAAGGTGGTAAACCTCCCCTTAAAGCGTCCACTTGAGGAGCGTGGGGAGGCGCTACGGCTCCAGTTACACGGTGAGAAAACATTAAGAACATTCTCACACTGGCGCGTAAGATAACACTAGACGAAGACAGACTAGGTTCTCACCATCCATCCCGGTGGGAAGTGCAACCGACCATCCACTACCACTAACACTGCCAAATCTGAAATAATATGCCCACCTTGTGCAGAGACTGGATGAGCCAAGAAGAAGGAAACGATGCTCTCATGGCTGACAGAGGAGCAGGCTGAGAGAAGGAACCAGAGACGGTTTATAATCGCACAACATTAAAAGGCAAAGCCGTAGACATAACATAACGTTTTATTTCGCGGAGACGGAGAGAGGAAGTTGAGTACATACAGTTCGCGCGAAGTCCGAAAAGCGTGCGGGATATCATGCTGCCGTTGATACCTGTGCAGACTCGTACGAAATTTACATCTTCCACTTCCGACTACACTGCAGCTGTAACCCTTTCTCGACACTGGTTTAAACATGTCTGCCAACTATGAATTAAAATCTCAATTTCTTTCACGTTGCTTGTAAGTGAAGCTCATTGCTGACTTGAAGGGAGCAGTCCCTTCCCCAGGGGATTAGCAACTTCCAATCCCAGTTGATCCATCACACATGAAATGGATGATGAATTGTTACACAGGTGACAGTGGTATCGGAATAGAAGCTACAACCTATTTTTTACACAAACTGACAGATTTAACTCTTGCGGACTCTGGACCAGGCGTCATGTTGAGTCAATGAGCGCAATATGGTGGACAGTTTTCTTCTCCGTTTTGTATGAACCTTGCTCCACTACAGAAGAAATTTCACAATTTTACGGTATGGGCTGATGCAAATTTCCACACAATGACAAGGTGCTGTTTGGAGATAAAACAATAACTTTTATAAGAACATTATCCAAGATTGAAGGTGGACTGCAAACCAATGAAAATCAGCACAAAGAAAACTAGAGTGGTGGGAGTCAAAGAAGCTATGAAAGTGAAAACAATAGAAGATCAGATTAAACTGGTTGCACTGCACAGTTATTTGGGGAACAGGCTAATTGATAAGTGGCCCAGTGAAAAACAAACGAGATCAAGAATTGCGATGGCAAAGCAGTATTTCCAGTAACGTAAACGCTTATTACGCTACAAAATGAGATAGGAGTTAAGGAAAAGCTTCGCGTGGCCTATTTTTATGTGTGGTTGTGAAAGATGGAAATTGAAGGTGAGAGGAAGAGAAAAATTGAAGAGTTCGAGGGATGGGTTTGGAGGAGAATACAGAAAATAAAATGGACGTATAAAGTTATGGACAGAGCGATACTGGAAAGGCTAAGGGAACAAAGAAATACGTTAGTGGAAATCTGAATAAGGGAATGACTGTTTGTGGTAAAATTGACATTGTCGGTTGGAATAGTTGTGTATAGTATATATGCAGCGGTATGAGATCCAGTATACTGACAAATGGTATCACGTTTGATGTCAGTAGTTCAGTTTATAACAATACATGATCGATTCAGGAGGCACAGGGTGGAACTCGGTATAAAGGCAGTCGGCTGTGTGCTGTGTTAGCGTGGGCGTACGTGCCTTTCCTGCAGATAGGAAACAGTCACTATTAGTGACAATACTTATTGATGGTGACACGCGGAAAACAATTATCATGTGATGAGAAAGCAACATCGTCAAGTGAAGGAAATGAGACTCTCTAATCGTCAAATCGCCAAGAAGTAAAACTAGTACTGTTGATCTATAGTTTCGTTAGATTGGGCGCACGATATGGACAGAACGGAAAATGTGTCCAAAGCAGAAAATTATCTGAGACATCGAAATGGTTACTTTTGCGCGTAGCAAGGGCGGCAAATCATTATTCTTTTCAACGTGTTGCTGAATTGCAGGTGTCAGTAATTGCAGTAACTGGTAGACGTGAACGAAAAATGTTGTCAAATGAAAACGTCTTATGTTCAAGGAACGACTGCAGAAACATGCTTTAAACCCAACAAAAAAAGGCTAAATTGAGGTTTGCTGAGAAAGTATGTCATGGACTTGAGACTTGTATAATGTAAAAATGCCAACACGGTCGTTAATCAAACCGGCGCACACTGCATGGGAGCCTTGCACGTAAGCACTCAGCTAAGCAGGTGGTCTGATGTAATGTGATCTTCAGTTATAAGAAGAAGTTTAATTTACGTGATCCTGATGGATACCAGTATGACTGGCATGATATGAGAATAGAACAGCAAGTAAGAATGAGCAGAAATTTAAGTGGTGGAAGCGTTATGATTTGCGCAGCAACTACATTAAAGGTAAATCTTGCATTCCTTGGGTGAACACTAGAATGAACTCTCATACGTACACTGAGATGCTTGAGACAGTATGGATGACAGTGTATGAGGACGTAGGTTCGAATGTCTACTGTTTCAGCAAGATAATGCATCTGTGGATGTTTCTGCTATAACAAAAGGTGGTTTGAAGATAAAAATATCGATTTATCGATTTGTTGCCCAGGCTGGGACGTAGCCTGGATTTGAACCCCATGGAAAACCTTTGGAGTGTTTATAGCAATGGAAGGCAATTTGAGGGCCGTTGTGGCCGAACGGTTCTAGACGCTTCAGTCCGGAACCGCGCTGGTGCTACGGTCGCAGGTTCGAATCCTGCCTCGGGTATGGGTGTGTGTGATGTCCTTAGGTTAGTTAGGTTTAAGTAGTTCTGAGTCTAGGGGACTGATAACCTCAGATGTTAAGTCCCATAGTGCTCAGAGCCATTTGAACCATTTGAAGGCAATTTGAAGCCGTATGTGAGGTGAAAAGAGTGATATAAGAAGAGAGGGCGACAATTTCACTGCAAAAACTACAAACCCTAACAAAATCAATGCCGAAGAGAATTTTTGAGGCAGTTAGGAAGAACGGAGGATGTATAAAGCACTAAAATTCAATAACATAATAGGACATTTAGTGCCTTTATACCAGTTTCCATACAGAAAATGCAAACGCATTATTTTGTTACTCGTGTTATGAAAGAAACCACGTAATTTCCTCATGATTGTTTATGTCTTATATGTATCTACTGCTATCATAATAAATTCTATACATATGAGCTTCAGACAGTGTATATTACTTTCTCAGCAACCACTCCTTTATAATGATTCCCACTACTGTATAGTAAACTGGGAGAAGTGGAGGTGCATACAACGTGGTGCAGTGGGTAACACGACTGGCTGGTGTGCAGAAGGATCGGCAATTCAATCTTGATGACCAGCAGTCATTTGTTGTTTAGTGTTCATCATTTTTGGAAGGTTCTTGAAGTAGCTTATGTTTGTAATATTTGTATATTCTGGAATATTTGATGTTCGTATACATACCATCACTCTGGAAAATTCATTGTTTGTATAAATAACTGCACTCTCCGTCCGGGACGTTCAAATGGTTCAAATGGCTCTTAGCACTATGCGATTTAACTGCGGGGGTCATCAGTCGCCTAGAACTTAGAACTAATTAAACCTAACTAACCTAAGGACATCACACACATCCATGCCCGAGGCAGGATTCGAACCTGCGACCGTAGCTGTCGCTCGGTTCCAGACTGCAGCGCCTAGAACCGCACGGCCACTCCGGCCAGCCCCCGTCCGGGAGGTCAGTTCCGGTCTGATCGTACGTTAGTGTCAGTAATAAACGTGCTTTCAGTGCTAAGCGCTCAACTTCATTGTCTTCGGATTCGAACTTGGTTGTGGTTTCGACGTGACATGCTGGAGACGCCGGGTGCTTCAAAACATCTACATCACCGTAGTTTCAGTGAGAGAACGTAAAAGCTATCGCCTTCACGGACAGGAACCGCAGTGCAAGCAGTACACCGTTCTTCACATCCTTGTATTCAGAAGGCTGACGGATTCCGTAACAGAAGTAAGTCAGCTGCACATCGGCGTCCTTCAGTGTCTTCTGGTCCCGCTGATCGGGTTCCGACGGAATGGCTGCAAGGATTCGACCGAGTCGCCAGATACAGAAGCTAGGATGACATGATGTGTTTTTGCAAATGTGTACTTTTACTAGGACGGCACAGACCAGCACTGGTACAAGAAAAAATCGCCATTGGATAGGCAGCGAAACACTCACAGCAGTGTAATGAAGATAGCCCGCCAACAGAAGCCAAAAAAATTTCACCCATTGTACTTACTTCTTCAGGACAATCGTGGGAAAATTTTCTTTTCTAAATGAACGCTAAGGCGATCTTTGACAGTCTTGAGCTAAATGGGAATATTAGGTAATCCTGAAGAAGATCATTGCTGGGGGATCGAAACGTCGATTGTACAAGAAGAAATTGAGGAAAATGACGCGGCCAAACAATCTGTTCAAATGGTTCAAATGGCTCTGAGCACTATGGGACTCAACTGCTGAGGTCATCAGTCCCCTAGAACTTAGAACTAGTTAAACCTAACTAACCTAAGGACATCACAAACATCCATGCCCGAGGCAGGATTCGAACCTGCGACCGGAGCGGTCTCGCGGTTCCAGACTGCAGCGCCTTTAACCGCACGGCCACAAACAATCTGTAACATTTTACCTTCGATGACAACGGCCACGAAAGTATATGGACCTACATAGACGCAGTAATCACGACATAATGCGTATTCACCAGACCAGACCGAGTCGGTGGCAGGCCGCAGAGTAGCTTTCAGGCTTTTCACTTACACACACACGTAAACACACAGACACGCAGTTGCTGCTCCTAGGGACTCGCCGCAGCGTTAACTATTCGCCGTGTGGCTTTGCCCTCAACCGCCGTGCCCTTCTAATGCCAGCTAATGAGAATTTGTGACGCAGTCGGAGCATGGAAGGGGCGCCGTCCTAGTGGAGCCAGAAAGGCAGAATTTAATAAGGACGTGCCTCTGAAGCAGGTGGTGCTGGTGGGAGGGAGTTGCAGGCTAGAGGCTGGTGGACCACCCACGACGTGGCACAGCGGGAGTCAATGTGTGGCCGACACGACCACCGTCGCGTGCTTTCTGACGGACAGCACAGCAGAAAAGCAGTACACACCTCGTTGTAACATCTCTGACGTGATTTTTCGTCTGTTAAACTTACATTCATAATTTAGACGTATCTTTAACTTTTGCATCAGTCGCGGAAAGTGCGTTTTACTAACACCTCCACTGCACAGTGTGTACTCGACAAGATACAGATGCTATCATAAAATATTATCTCTTAAAATATTTCAATTCCATCAATATTTTTACTTCTAAATACTGTAAGGAACAGAAGAGAATTTGCCGACATTAATCAAGCCGCATCCAAAGTGCTCATCAATGGACGCTTGGTGGAACCCATCACCATCTCACGATCGGTCATACAAGGTATGCCATCGCTGTCGAGCCGCTGCTGTGCGGGCTCCGAAATCGACTCAAAGGAATGAAAATAATGCACAACAAGTTTATATGCAGAACATTCGCAGATGACCTAGTGTTTTTAGCACGGTTAAGCGACGAGGCAAGAGCGGCCCTGCGTTGGATTAATTTGTATTGTATGGCTACGGGAAGTCGCCTGAACATGGCAAAGTCGGGAGCGATGAACATCGGGAGAGGACTCCTGACAGGAAGTGTAGCACTTTACAGCCGATTAACACGATGAAATTCCTAGGAATGATCTTCACTACAGACGTTCGACGCACGGCGGCACTGAGCTACAGACTTCTGCAGTGCCAGTGTCCGAAGTCACAGATTAAGGGCACTGAACTTGATACACCGGGCCACCTTTGCCAACACTTATCTAGCTTCTCGCATCCGCCGGCCGGGGTGGCCGTGCGGTTCTAGGCGCTACAGTCTGGAGCCGAGCGACCGCTACGGTCGCAGGTTCGAATCCTGCCTCGGACATGGATGTGTGTGATGTCCTTAGGTTAGTTAGATTTAATTAGTTCTAAGTTCTAGGTGACTGATGACCTCAGAAGTTAAGTCGCATAGTGCTCAGAGCCATTTGAATCACCTCTCGCATCCCCCACCTGGCACAAGTTCTTTCTATGCCGGTGGTGTTGGCGCGCCGATTCCTGGCGGCATTAGGATATTTTGTGAGCACAAGTCTGCTTTTTAAGGTCGGATACGAGACCCTCTCCCTTCCTCGTAGTGGTGGAGGTCTTGGACTAGTCCACGTACGCGACCGAGCAGTGGCTATTTACGTAAGCACGATGACAAAGAAGTGGACACGACACTGGACAAGTCAGACGGGCACCTTGATCGACGAACTGGCTCCACCTTCTCGTTCGACACCAGTATCGGTGTCTCAAATCTCACCATCGCTTGCCCATATGCGAACCTTTTTTGTGGAACACAGTTGTGTACATATGGAACTACCGACTACCAGGACGACAACGGCACGTGATATATATCGCACCTTGACTCGACGACGGCCGAATAATGCCGTAGAGCGCCGCCAACCAACAGTTACGTGGTCAGTGGTATGGCGTACAGTGCACCACCCACACCTTGATACGGGAACGCACGCACTGTGGTATCAGGTGGTATATGGGAAATACGTAACACGTTCCAAGTTGAATACAATTCAAATGGCGGATGAGCCACTGTGTCCACAGTGCCATGTCATAGACACAGAGGAGCATCGCCTGATATGCGGGCCTTCGGCGGACGTATGATGTTTGGTCCAAAAAATGATCGCCTTCCTCCTTCGGGTGGTGCCGCAAGCAATAGAACCACGCATACTACTTCTCCCGGATAGGACATATTATCCCCGAACAAAGACAAACACTGTGACTTGGATTCGATGTTTGACTGTGCTTTATCTTTTTCGGGACGGCAGTAAGAATGTACTCGACTTTTGGGCCTTACTACAAGAATGTCACTCACAGCTTACGAGACATCCATATCGAACATATGACGCTAATTTTTTAGGGAGTGCCTTCCTCGATCCCCCACCCAGTTGGGGTGTCCCGGGTAGGAGAATGTAATTTGCCTATAAGTATCAGTGGAGAGGATCCACTACCACACGCGAAGACGTACCCGACACCAAAGCGAGGTATAACGGGATTAGCGAAGTACACGCCCAAGAAGAGGAACGTGGTCCATTATTGTTTTGCACTGACAGAAACAGGATTTTTTTCACTGTTATGTTTCCCAGAAACGTCTTCTTACGTTTTCCAGTCTTCTGACTGACCCGCCACGAATTCCTCTCCTGTGCCAACTTCTTCAACTCGGAGTAGCACTTGCAACCAACGTCCTCAACTATTTGATGGATGTATTCCAATCTCTCTGTGTCCCTCTACAGTTTTTGCCCTCTACAGTTCCTTCTAGTACCATGGAAATCATTCCCTCATGTCTTAACACATGTCCTATCTTTCTGTCCCTTCTCTTTATCAGTGTATTCCACATATTCCTTTCCTCTCCGACTCTGCGCAGAACTCCTCATTCCTTACTTTATCAGTCCACCTAATTTTCAAGATTCGTCTTTTATCACCACATGTGTGTTATATAATTTTAATGTGTATCTTATATAATTTTAATGTGTATCCTGTGTATGTTTTAGAATCTGATCTCAACCAAGCAACTGTTTGGAATGTGACATGAGTTCAAGTAGGTACCCTTGCCAGGGTGACCGAGCGGTTCTAGGCACTACAGTCTGGAACCGCGCGACCGCTACTGTCGCAGGTTCGAATCCTGCCTCTGGCATGGATGTGGGTGATGTCCTTAGGTTAGTTAGGTTTAAGTAGTTCCAAGTTCTAGAGGACTGATCACCTCATAAGTTAAGTCCCATAGTGCTCAGAGCCATTTGAACCATTTGTACCTTGCTTGGTTAATTAAATTTCAGCATCTTTTGACTACGCAATGAAACTCTTAATCAAAGCATTTATTTTCTTGTGTTGTGGTCGTTTAATCATTTAAAAGCTTTTAAAACTGTGTAATTTTTGTTGTCCTAGTGCATCTAAAGGAATACTTGAGCTATATATCTTTGGAATCTATTTTCGTTTCTTTTTTAAATTTCAGTGCTACTTAATTTACACCTGTATTAAAAGTTCCATGTAATTGACTTATAAAACTGTAGCAAATGCATCTGATTTTGGCTCTTTGTTGGATTGTTTTTGAAAGAAATTGTTTTTAAACGTTTCTGGATCCATCAACCTATGGCTTTAAAATTTAGTTCATAGGAAACTGTCTTGTCTTACCAAGTCTGCCTAGGGACGACAGAGTGAAGACACTGTTGGCTGAAGTGCGTTGGGGAACAGCCAGTCTTTGTACTGCAGTCAGAGAGGTTTGACTGAAGAGCAACGAGGGCGTTGCCAAGTTACAGGCAACGAGTTGTACCGCATTCCCGCCGGTACTCGCTACCGTGTATGGAGTACGGTGCCAGGATGGACGTAGTCGAGGGTGGGGGTGGGGGGGGGAAGGAGGAGGAACGGGGGGGGGGGCGGGGGTGATTAATTGATCCATTTAATTAATTAGCATATCAATTTGAAATCAAAATTGCACCTGTAACCCCAACTCCCTCTTACTGGAGTCATGTTAGCTGTGGTTGCAAGACGATAAACAGCTGCGATGCAAGTAATCGCTAGAGTGAAGTTACTGTCTGCTCGTCATCGTCATGGTTGAACATTTCTGTGTTGTTCTGGTAGTTTGCTATTCTCTTTACTGCTTTGTGCTGCTGCAGCAGTGTGATGTGTAAGTAAAGTATAGTTCACCAACATTTTAGTGACGTTGGTTTGCAGTCAGTGACATTGATTGGTTTTTGAGTGACGTTGTTTGGCAGACAGTGTCGTTGATCAACATTGTTTTAAGATGTCATTGTGGTTTATTGACGCTTTGTTTTTAGTGATTTGCAGGCCAAAAGAATTTTTTTCCTTTGTTTTTTAAATCGTGAACATGATGAAATACAAGTGAATGTTAAACTGTGTTATGATCAACGATATGTAATAAGCTGCTTGTCTGTTATCAGTAAATGATGACTAGAAATTTATGGTTAGTAAAATCACCAGCACGCTGCATTCCTCACACCCACATTTCTGTCGTATCACAATTATTTTGTAATTATTATCTGGTTATTTTCAGCTAATGTTCGAATTATTTCGTAATAATTGTCTGGTCACTCTAAGAGCTGTTGTTCGAATCATTTCATAATCATTATCTTGTCACATTATGATTGAATATGTCGGCTTGAACATTGGCGCAGATTCTAGGATAATTC
Source organism: Schistocerca nitens (assembly GCF_023898315.1). Lineage (NCBI taxonomy): Eukaryota > Metazoa > Arthropoda > Insecta > Orthoptera > Acrididae > Schistocerca > Schistocerca nitens. Next base: position 599,755,703 of record NC_064619.1, on the reverse strand, counting down.
TATACTTACAATAAATTTAAAGGCAATTAATTTAATCTATGTTTACGCTGTAATCTTTAACTTTCTGTCAGCAGAAGTAAGTCATCATAAGTGTAATCAGGGAGCGTAAAAGACATGACAACAGTCCGCTAAATGCTTCATTAATTAACAGAATATTGTTAAGCTGTGATCAATTGCCATTTACTGAAATTTGAAAGAAAGCTATGGGCTTTTAATCCTAAAGCTTTAATGCTTTCTGTTCGGTTTTAAGTGTTTCATATTTTTATTGGGTTTGTGTACTAAACTATTCAGTTGTTCTTATTAGGAGTTACACAGTAAACAAAACCACGTTTTCAAAATTTTGTATTTTCTAAAGATAATTGGGACTGTCAGTAACTTTACTTGTATGTGTGGAAGATGGTAATAGGTAGCTGGGACTCCTTGGAAAACAAAAATATGTTCTGAAAGAAATCTTATTTTGATGAGAAAATCCATCGGCATGCTTCAGTTCCTAATTAACGAGTTCTCTGCCGAAGATACACACTCTACATCGTGTTTATTAGTCAGCTAGAAAAGCGAATATTACGGCAAAAATACTCGCGGAAGCTCAAATTGTCATAATAAACATTCTAATTTCTAACCAGAAAACCTGTGGAGTTACAACTACATCTATACTCCGCAAGCCACCTTACGTTGTGTCGTGGAGGGTACTTTCGGTACCACTATCTTTTGGGTCGAAGTAATATGTTGGCTGACTCTCCCTGTGACGTACGATTTCGACCATTTAACTGTACGTACGTTACAAGGTTCCAACGACGACTCTACGAGCTGTTCCGGGAAAGGCCTTCCAGGATTGCTGTCTACCTGGAATATCTTGGTGGAAAAGGTTGTTGGCTGTCAAATGTCCTACTGCTGTTGTTTTGTTGCTGTCTTCAGTCCGAAGACTGCTTCGATACAGCTCTCAAGGTTAGTCTATCCTGCTCAACCCTTTTCATCTATGCATAGCTACTACAACCCACGTCTGTTTGGACCTGCCTACTGTATTAGAGACATGGCCATTCTCCATAATTTGCCCCCCTGCCCACACTTTTCTTCATTACCCAATCGATAGTTCCTTCATGCCTCCGGAGATGTCCTATCAACAGCCCCTTTCTCTTTCTCAAGTTATGCTATAAATTACTTTTTTCCCCTGATCGATTCTGTGATATCGTCCAGAGATTGAGGTGGCACACCAAAGTCAGCAACGCAAATCGATATCACAGACATTAACTAGGGTCCGGTGTATTCGGTAACAAGCAATGGGAGGCACTCCAGAAGTCACGCCCTTTCTCTCACTATAGTAGCACCCTGTCACCGAAGTCAGTATAGTGTCGAGCATGCAAGAGCTCTGTCCAGTTCTGGACCCCAGTGTGTAGAACAGTGACATTGAAAGGTTCTGCTGCATATGTACTTCCGTAAATGTAGCACGCTGTACTGCAACAGAACAGGTTGTTATCCTGGGCATCAAGTACTGCTTACATAGTTAATGACAGTTGTAAATTATCAAGCAATCCTGTGCCAAAACACTGTGTCAAAGTTAAGTAAATAAAGGTAATTAATATTTCGTGTATTCTGTATTGACGAGCCTTCTCCCAGAGCGATTAAGGAACCCAAAGTTATGTCCAGACGAAAGTAGTTTCGTCTGGTCGTGACAGATTCAGTATCTAGAATGAAATTTTCACTCTACAGCGGAGTGTGCGCTGATATGAAACTTCCTGGCAGATTAAAACTGAGTGCCGGACCGAGACTCGAACTCGGGACCTTTGCCTTTCGTGGGCAAGTGCTCTACCACTGAGCTACCCAAGCACGACTCACGCCCCGACCTGACAGCTTTAATTCCTCCAGTACCTCGTCTCCTACCTTCTGCATGGTTCGCAGGAGAGCTTCTGTGAAGTTTGGAAGGTAGGAGACGAGGTACTGGCGGAATTAAAGCTGTGACGACGGGGCGTGAGTCGTGCTTGGATAGCTCAGTGGTAGAGCACTTGCCCGCGAAAGGCAAAGGTCCCGAGTTCGAGTCTCGGTCCGGCACACCGTTTTAATCTGCCAGGAAGTTTCAGATTCAGTATCGCCTCATTATCCGATGTTTAAATGTAATCAAATGGTTCAAATGGCTCTGAGCGCTATGGGACTTCAGTCCCCTATAACTTAGAACTATTTAAACCTAACTAACCTAAGGACATCACACACATCCATGCTCGAGGCAGGATTCGAACCTGCGACCGCAGCAGCCACGCGCTGTAAATGTAATAGTCGTGTAGCAATACGCTTCAAAGGCTTTTATTTCATACTGGTCTGAACTTTTTATTATCTGCGTTTCACATTGTTATATAATCAAACAAGACTTCCTAACATTTAAACTTATATCCCACACTAAAAAAAAATGGCGTGGTACCTGTGATTAGTACAACGGGTTCCATGGAAGTCCAGGTAAATGTCCCACATAGCATAATACTGCTCCATCAGCCTGTGTCGTAGTGCCCCGAATGTTTCGAGCAGGCGTTCACCTGGAGGACGACGTATCCACTCACAAGCATCGGCCTGGTGTATCAAGAAACGTGATTCACCGGACCACGCAAAACGTTTTCAGTGATCTAACGTCCATTGTCAATGCTCCCATGCCCACTAGAATCGTAATCGACGATATCGTTGGGTAACCACGGGCAAATTTCGGTCTCTGCTGCGGAGCCTCAGGTTCAACAATGTGCGATGAACGATAAGGATTGGACGTCCAACACCTTGTCGCCTAGTTGTGGATTGATCGACCTTCAATCACTTTCCACAGATGCACCTTCGCCGTTTGTGAGGTTCTCAGCCCTAGGCACAGCACAATGGTTCAAAAATCTGAATACCTGCCAAAATTTCAAAGTTTCTCAAAGATGGCCAAAAGTGGGTGTAATGGATGTTCTGAAACTTGGAATAAAGCTTGGAATTGAAAAACTGAGAACTGCGGATCCAGTATGGTGAAAATAATCGGGAAAAAATTAATGAGTTGAACAAAAGATGTTTTAGGTAAACATTTATATTTTAAATGGTAAATTTTATTACAAAACTGCCTATATTACTGTCTTTATTACAAAAAATATATATTAGTAACAAAAATTGAAAGCTTCATAGGTCTTCTTAATCCTATTCCTCTTGTGCCTATTGTTCTTCATCTTCATTTCCTTCCTCATCTTCTTCCTTACCGATATTTGTATCCTCAACATCGTCCACAGCGTCTGGTTCCTGGCAATACTTTGCACCAAGCATCAAGAGGGCAACCACTTCCGACGACAAAGTTTTCACTTTACTCGGAGATGATTTCTGAAAAGTAGAAATATAGGAATCAGTTATTGCGAAAAGTCTGTGGAACACCACCTTCATATTTTTCATGCTAAAAGACTTTCGGACAAAGCTTAGACACTATTCCGTTATTAACGTGTTTGCTGATTCCTGTGCATCTTCCGACAGGTGGCCTATTGATAAAAACATAGAATAAATTATATCTGGTGCGTGTATCAACATTCTGTTGGCATACTGTACCAGGAGCGTTCTTTGACATAGTGTTTGGCTGTTGCAATGGCGTCGCTTCGAAACTTCTCGACGCCAGATTCTATTTTCTCAGCGTAAATAACATTTTGCGGTTGTCACTGATAAAATGTATAAAAGACGGAGTTGAGACCGAGAGCTGCATTTTAAGTCTGATTCGCGAAGATACTAGAACATACTTGAGGACGGAATGAAAACTAAGGCGAAATGTGGTGCAATGTAAAACTTTTCTCTTTTTTCACTCGCGTTTTACAATTGTCTTACTTACACTCCGGTAAGAAGTTAATTAATAAAAACCAGTTGTTAATGAATGTTTAAATAATGAAACAGGTGTTCGTAATTAACTACATACCTTCTGGAATAGCCTCCAGTTAAAAATTCGATCTCATTTCGCTAAATAAAAATATTTCATCCGAACGACGCAGTACTTTTCCAGCCCGGCTAGCTCACCGCGCGGCTCACAGACGACTGCAGCGTTGGACCTGACATTTAACAATCGGAAGAAGCGGCTACTAGCCTCTAACATCCGGATTAAGGGGGGTAGGACGTTAAACGGGCCGACTTGAAGGAGGAGAGGCACCACAAGACGTTTTAATTTCCACTGTCGATACTTTTACAAATAAATTCATAAAACATTGTCAGCATGACCAGGAAGGTTTCAGTATTCACATTTATAGCAGTGGAAGTTCAAAAACATAAGAAAATAACTTTTTTTACATGTGAGATTTCATCATTTTTTCGCTTACTATTGGCTGCATTTGTTGCTATAGCTACACTTTTCTTCATAAATAAGAGAGATTTTTCGATGAATGTAGGACAGCGTACAAACCATACTTACTATGAAACTCTAGAATTTTCCAAATCTATTAAAAACTGTGGTGAAAATTGAAATAATTAACTATAAAATTTGAGTTTTTTCTAAACATGAAGTTTAAAATGTAACAGCTCATTCATTTTTTCAGAAATTAAATAAATTCTAGAGTTTCATACATCTGTGGGTATGGTTTGTGTGCTGTGCAAAATTCATCGAAGAATCTCTCTTACTTGTGAAGGGAAGTGTACCTGTCGCAACAAATGCAGGCAATAGTAAGTGAAAAATTGATTAAATTTCACATGTAAAATAATTATTTTATTATGTTTCTGAACGTCCACTGCGGTGAGTGTGAATCTTGAATCCTTCCCGGTCATACTGACAAAGTTTTATGAATATTTTGTTAAAGGATCAACAGTGGAAATTAAAATGTCCTGTGGTGCCTCTCCTGCTCCAAGTCGGCCCGTTTGACGTCCTACCTCCTAACGTAGTCCCAACAATACTCTAACCAAACTGCTAAACGAAACTTCTTAACTCCGGACGCTTTTTTCATGGTAATTTTCTCGTATTTTGACCCGATGTGAAGCCGGCCGTAAACTGTACCAGTTGTCAACTTCTCTTGGTCAGTGATTTCTCGATTTCAGTTGCAACTCGTCAGTAGAATGATTCTTCATTCTTTTCTGCTCCGCTTACACTCTTCCCTTAACGCATCAAATGCCCACAACGCCACAGGGCATCATTCAGTCTCGCTGTGGAGGCTAGTCGCAATGAATTTGTCTCATCATTCTATTTCTCTTTTTCAGAAACGCTTTTTTTTGCAATTGGCAATATGTATTCCTTTACCCTTTACTATACGACCCTTTTCACTTACTTTCCTGTCCAAAGAAGGGTACTACGAGAGGCGTTCAATAAGTAATGCTACACATTTTTTTCTCTACCAATTTCGGTTGAAAAAAAAATGCGGCATTTGTTGTGGGACATGGTGGAATATTCCCACTTCAGCCCCAGTTTCATGAAATTCCGATTTGTGGCGACGCTATACGTAGTTTTCAAAATGCCGTCTGCAATAGAGAAGCGATCCAAGCAGAGTTGTCGTTAAGTTTCTTTTGGCGGAAAAACAGTGAATCGCATATATTCATAGGCGCTCGCGAATTGTCTGTGGAGTCCTGCTAGTGAACTAAAGCATGCCGAGTCGCAGGGGGAGGCGTCCGTCATTATCGCAACAAGATCGCGCGAACCTGTCGCATCTACCATGTGCCGGCCGGCCTTACACAGCTGTGACTCCTGCAGTGTGGGAACGTGTAGACACTCTCGTTTGAGGTGATGGACGGATTACGATCAAACACCTCACTCTAAAACTGGACGTCTATGTTAGTAGTGTTACACACTCGTCCTCCAGTAGCGGTACCAAAGGTGTGTGCCCGCTGAGTTGCTACCCACCTAACAGAAGACGATAAAGAGCAACGAAGGACCACCTCAGCGGAATTGCTTGCGTGTTGCGAGGCTCATGGTGACAATTTTTCTCTTACTTCGACAAAGGCGGTGAAAGAGGATGAAACAGGAATTCATCATGAGATTTTTCACTCTGCAGGGGAGTGTACGCTGATATGAAACTTCCTGGCTGATTAAAATTGTGTGCCGGACCGAGACTCGAACTCGGGACCTTTGCCTTTCGCGGGCAAGTGCTCTACCATCTGAGCTACCCAAGCACGACCCACGCCCCGCCCTCACAGCTTCACTTCTGCCAGTACCTCGTCTCCTACCTTCCAAACTTTACAGAAGCTCTTTTACGAAACTTGCAGAACTAGCACTCCTGAAAGAAAGGATACTGCTGAGACATGGCTTGGGGGATGTTTCCAGAATGAGTCAAAGGTCCCGAGTTCGAGTCTCGGTCCGGCACACAGTTTTAATCTGCCAGGAAGTTTCAGGAATTCATCACTTCGAACCGGAAACGAAACGGCCATTATTGGAATGGCGCCACATCACCTCTTCTCCGGAGAAAATGTTCAAAACAGCACCTTCATCTGGTACAGCCATGGTGACGGTCTTCTGCGTTTCTGAAGGGGTTTACTGGTTGATGTCCTCCTTCGTGGTGCCACGATCAGCTCTGAAGTGTACTGAAGTTGAAGAAACGACTTCAGCATGTTCGTCGCCACGAAAATGCAAACGAACTTCCCGGCTGCATGACAACGTAAGTTCTCACACATATTAGAGTACACGAGAGGAGGTCGCAACAACCGTTGGACTTGTCTTCCTCGCCGATCCTACAGCGCGGGTCATGCACCTTTGGACTTCCCTGTGTTTGGTCCAGTAACGGCTGCACTTCGTCGGAAGCAATATGCGGATTACAGGGAGATTACTGATGCAGCTAGACAGTAGCTTCGTCGTACCATTAGAGCATCTACACCTACATCTACATCTACGTGATTACTCTGCTATTCACAATAAAGTGCCTGGCAGTGGGTTCAATGAACCTCCTTCATGCTGTCTCTCTACCGTTCCACTCTCGAAAGGCGCGCGGGGAAAAAAGAGCACTTAAATTTTTCTGTGCGAGCCCTGATTTCTCTTATTTTAACGTGATGATCATTTCTCCCTAAGTAGGTGGGTGCCGATAGCATGTTTTCACAATCGGAGGAGAAAACTGGTGATTGAAATTTTATGAGAAGATCTCGTCGCAACGAAAATAGCCTTTGTTTTAATGATTGCCACTCCAACTCACGTATCATGTCTGTGACACTATCTCCCCTATTTCGCGATAATACAAAACGAGATGCCCTTCTTTAAACTTTTTCGATGTCATCCGTCAGTCCCACATGATGCGGATCCCACACCGCATAGCAATACTCCATAATAGGGCGGACAAGCATAGTGTAAGCAGTCTCTTTGGTAGACCTGTTGCACCTTCTAAGTGTTCTGCCAATGAATCGCAGTCTTTGGTTTGCTCTACCCACAATATTATCTATGTGATCGTTCCAATTTAGGTTATATGTAATTGTAATCCCTAAGTATTTAGCTGAATTTACAGCCCTCAGATTTGTGTGACTTATCGCGTAATCGAAAATTAGCTGATTTCTTTTAGTACTCATGTAAATGACTTCGCACTTTTCTTTATGCAGGGTTAATTGCCACTTTTCGCCCCATGCAGATATCTTATCTAAATCATTTTGCAATTCGTTTTGATCATCTGATGACTTTACAACACGGTAAATGACAGCATCATCTGAAAATAATCCAAGAGGGCTACTCAGATTGTCCCCGATGTCGTTAATATAGATCAGGAACAATAGACACTTCCTTGGTGAAATCCGGATATCACTTCTGTTGTACTCAATGACTTTCCGTCCATTACTACGAACTGTGACCATTCTAACAGAAAATCACGAATCCAGTCGCACAACTGAGGCGATACTCCGCAGGCACGCAGTTTGGTTAGAAGACACTTGTGAGGAACGGTGTCGAATGCCTTCTGGAAATCTAAAAATATAGAATCAATTTGACATCCCCTGTCGGTAGCACTTATTACTTCATGAGTATAAAGAGCTAGTTGTGTTTCAAAAGAACGATATTTTCTGAATCTGTGCTGACTATGTCAATAAATCGTTTTCTTCGAGGTACTCCATAATGTTCGAATACAGTAGATGTTCTAAAACCCTACTGCAAATTAAGGTTAGTGATATAGGCCTGTAATTCAGTGGATTACTCCTACTTCCCTTTTTGGGTACTGGTGTGACCTGATCCATTTTCCAGTCTTTAGGTACGGATCAATCTGTGAGCGAGTGGTTGTATATAATTGCTAAATATGGAGCTATTTTATAAGCATACTCTGATAGGAACCTGACTGGTATATAATCTGGACCGGAGGCCTTGCCTTTATTAAGTGATTTACCTGCTTTGTTACACCGAGGATATCTACACTACTGGCCATTAAAATTGCTACACCACGAAGACGACGTGCTACAGACGCGAAATTTAACCGACAGGAAGAAGATGCTGTAATACGCAAATGATTAGCTTTTCAGAGCATTCACACAGGGTTCGCGCCGGTGGCGAAACCTACAACGTGACGACATGAGGAAAGTTTGCAATCGATTTCATACACAAAGAGCAGTTGACCGGCGTTGCCTGGTGAAACGTTGTTGTGATGCCTCTAAGGAGGAGAAATGCGTACCATCACGTTTCCGACTTTGATAAAGGTCGGATTGTAGCCTATCGCGATTGCGGTTTATCGTATCGTGACATTGCTGCTCGCGTTGGTCCAGATCAAATGACTGTTAACACAATATGGAATCGGTGGGTTCAGGAGGTTAATACAGAACGCCGTCCTAGATCCCTGCGGCCTCGTATCACTAGCAGTCGAGATGACAGGCATCTTATCCGCATGGCTGTAACAGGTCGTGCAGCTACGCCTCGATCCCTTAGTCAACAGATGGGGACGTTTGCAAGACAACAACCATCTGCACGAACAGTTCGACGACGTTTGCAGCAGCATGGACTAACAGCTCGGAGACCACGGCTGCGGTTACCCTTGACGCTACATCACGGACAGGAGCGCCTGCGATGGTTTACTCAACGACGAACCTGGGTGCACGAATAGCAAAACGTCATTTTTTCGGATGAATCCAGGTTCTGTTTACAGCATCACGATGGTCGCATCCGTGTTTGGCGACATCGCTGTGAACGCGCATTGAAAGCGTGAATTCGTCATCGCCATACTGGCGTATCACCCGCCGTGATGGCATGGGGTGCCATTGGTTACACGTCTCGGTCACCTCTTGTTCGCATTGACGGAACTTTGAACAGTGGACGTTAGATTTCAGATGTCTTACGACCCGTGGCTCTACCCTTCATTCTATCCCTGCGAAACCCTACATTTCAGCAGGATAATGGACGACCGCATGTTGCAGGTTCTGTACGGGCCTGTCTGGATACAGAAAATGTTTGACTGCTGCACTGGCCAGCACATTCTACAGCTCTCTCACCAATTGAAAACGTCTGGTCAATGGTGGCCGAGCAACTGGCTCGTCACAATACGCCAGTCACTACTCTTGATGAACTGTGGTATCGTGTTGAAGCTGCATGGGCAGTTGTACCTGTACACATAATCCAAGCTCTGTTTGACTCAATGCCCAGGCGTATGAAGGCCGTTATTACGGGCATAGGTGGTTGTTCTGGGTACTGATTTCTCAGGATCTATGCACCCAAATTGCGTGTAAATGTAATCACATGTCACTTCTAATATAATATATTTGTCCAATGAATACCCGTTTATCATCTGCATTTCTTCTTGGTGTAGTAATTTTAATGGCCAGTAGTGTACTTCTACGTTTCTCATCTTGGCAGTTGAGCAAACAGCCCATCGCGATACTATGGGGTAAGCCCACCGCACTGAACGGAGATCGAATTGAGAAATGTTTTGTGGCGAAAAGGGTGGACAAGGGAGGGGAACAATGTGGTATACTGAAATCCTGAAGACCGAGCGAGGTGGCGCAGTGGTTGGCACACTGGACTCGCATTCGGGAGGATGACGGATCAATCCCGTCTCCGGCCATCCTGATTTAGGTTTTCCGTGATTTCCCTAAATCGCTTGAGGCAAATGCCGGGATGGTTCCTTTGAAAGGGTTCAAATGGCTCTGAGCACTATCCGACTTAACTTCTCAGGGGGCCGGCCGCGGTGGTCTTGCGGTTCTAGGCGCGCAGTCCGGAACCGTGCGACTGCTACGGTCGCAGGTTCGAATCCTGCCTCGGGCATGGATGTGTGTGATGTCCTTAGGTTAGTTAGGTTTAAGTAGTTCTAAGTTCTAGGGGACTGATAACTACAGCAGTTGAGTCCCATAGTGCTCAGAGCCATTTGAACCATTTTTTTTCTTCTCAGGACATCAGTCGCCTAGAACTTAGAACTAATTAAACCTAACTAACCTAAGGACATCACACACATCCACGCCCGAGGCAGGATTCGAACCTGCGACCGTAGCGGTCGCTCGGGTCCAGACTGTAGCGCCCAGAACCGCACGGCCACTCCGGCCGGTCCCTTTGAAAGGGCACGGCCGATTTCCTTCCCCATCCTTCCCTCACCCAAGCTTGCGCTCCGTCTTTAATGACCTCGCAGTCGACGGGACGTTAAACACTGATCTCCTCCTCCTCCTGAATGAAACGAACCTGATTTCAGGAAATAAGTGTAGCATTGCTTCTTGGACGCCCCTCGTATTCCGAATAGTTCTAGTCACCTGTGCGAGGTGTTCACTGTTTTTACAGTTTCGGGTCTGTTATTTTGCGAAGCGACCACTCACTTTGTGCACGGCGTGAGGCTGTGCGGAGAGCGATGTTTGCGCGGGGTGCCCGCGTGTCGGTGTCTGTAGCGAGTTGTTGGGTTAGCCGCAGGTCTCACGAGTCCGCACCGCAAATGGGCGCCGGTCGCAAGCGAGAGACAGTCGCGGTGGCGCCGGCCGTGTTTTGCTGGCGGCGGCTGAAATACGGGCGCGGACAGCGGACAGCGCGTGTGGCGGGGCTCGGACCGCGGAACGCACAGTGGCGAAGCGTGGCGCGCCATCCGCCCCCCCGCAGGTGCTGACCTTTCGCGCGGGTGGACGGCCCCTCACCGCCCACCGACGAGGCCGCCGGCCCCCCGTACGCATCGCCGCGCAGGTTAATAAATCTACGCCGCTGCGAGCGCGCTACAATTAATTATGGCCAGCAATTATCAAAATTGGCGCAAATTCTAGTTCACGCGGGAATGGTTCATTAGGACGCGCTTTGCCGGAACATAATACTGACAAATTGCGCGATCGTTTGATGTGACGTCTGACGCCGGCGCTGCCTTTGATGCGAGCCATGAAGATAATGGCAGACACTTGGCCTGCAGCCGCGGCGCGGGGCGCGGGAAAACCCTGCAGCTCTGCTGGCCGGCAGGCTGCACTTCCTGTAGGCGAGCTGTCGACACCCGCACGTCCAGCGGTCCACCACCGCATTCAACAAACGGAGGACCATTTTCAAGTTACGGGCTCAAAGAAACGTTATAGAGCTATCATTTCTACGGATCGAGGGATATGCTAGAATAGTAAGGAACAAGAAAGCTGACGAAATAAATCTCGGGTGAACAGCCTGGTATGAGTGTGCATAGGACACAATATCGGCCACGTTGCCATCATCATAACAAAATTCAGACGGAATAAGTTATACATTCCTGTTCAAAGCTCAATCCATGGTACCCAACTTGCTGGGCACAGTGCACTCTGTAAATTCTCGTGAAGCAGAGTAGAAACACGGAAGGTCGTGCAAAGGTTACTCGATACCTCTGGTAGGCAACACATGGGTACCCAGAGGTAACTGCTTGTCACTTCACTTCACTGGAGTGACAATTCAACTGGCTTCACAACTATAACTGGCCGTCTTTGAGGCTTGTGGCCACCTAAGTACTGGACGAGCAGAAGGTTAGTTTTCTTGCTCTCTTTCCTCAGACGTGAGCAACATAAGAGGGTAGGCGGTGACTTTGGCACCAATGGCGCCGCCTGTCTCAGTAGTACCTTCCTCAAGCCTGACCGTAAACATGTCATGTTGTTAACGTTTACCAAGTAGGAAACCTGGCAGAACATACTGTATTGGAGGGCATATGCCGCAGAACACAGCAAACTGTTTGTCTATAACTTATTATCAGATAGAACTGGAGTCAGACCAGAATTTGTGTTAAAAGCCGGCTGAAAATGTTCAAAACCCACACTCCAGCTGACTGGACTCACTCAGCTGCTTGCCTTGCAAGCTACTGTACTGTACCTTGTATTTCTGTATAAGAGTAGGTTTGTGTAGTGGAGAATCTGAATAGAAAATTCCCAGTGAGAGGTGTTTTAGCCCCCAAGATGATGGTTCACCTTCGTACAACTTCACATATTTCAAGAGGACTATGCAGTGATTAATGTGTAATTAGGAGAAGAAGGCATTTGGTTGTTTCCCTCGCCATATTTTCGCCTGATTTGCACACGGATGAAACAGTGTACTTAAGGTGCAGTCGTCCCTGGAATCCAGTAACATTGAGGTATGCTTGCATGAAGACGCTTGCTTCTGTTTCTGACTGTTTCTCGACACTTTTATATGCTCTGAAATCCATCGCTGTCACTGTTTGACGCAAAAGTCGTCGTGTCTAATCTACACTCCTGGAAATTGAAATAAGAACACCGTGAATTCATTGTCCCAGGAAGGGGAAACTTTATTGACACATTCCTGGGGTCAGATACATCACATGATCACACTGACAGAACCACAGGCACATAGACACAGACAACAGAGCATGCACAATGTCGGCACTAGTACAGTGTATATCCACCTTTCGCAGCAATGCAGGCTGCTATTCTCTCATGGAGACGATCGTAGAGATGCTGGATGTAGTCCTGTGGAACGGCTTGCCATGCCATTTCCACCTGGCGCCTCAGTTGGACCAGCGTTCGTGCTGGACGTGCAGACCGCGTGAGACGACGCTTCATCCAGTCCCAAACATGCTCAATGGGGGACAGATCCGGAGATCTTGCTGGCCAGGGTAGTTGACTTACACCTTCTAGAGCACGTTGGGTGGCACGGGATACATGCGGACGTGCATTGTCCTGTTGGAACAGCAAGTTCCCTTGCCGGTCTAGGAATGGTAGAACGATGGGTTCGATGACGGTTTGGATGTACCGTGCACTATTCAGTGTCCCCTCGACGATCACCAGTGGTGTACGGCCAGTGTGGGAGATCGCTCCCCACACCATGATGCCGGGTGTTGGCCCTGTGTGCCTCGGTCGTATGCAGTCCTGATTGTGGCGCTCACCTGGACGTCGCCAAACACGCATACGACCATCATTGGCACCAAGGCAGAAGCGACTGTCATCGCTGAAGACGACACGTCTCCATTCGTCCCTCCATTCACGCCTGTCGCGACACCACTGGAGGCGGGCTGCACGATGTTGGGGCGTGAGCGGAAGACGGCCTAACGGTGTGCGGGACCGTAGCGCAGCTTCATGGAGACGGTTGCGAATGGTCCTCGCCGATACCCCAGGAGCAACAGTGTCCCTAATTTGCTGGGAAGTGGCGGTGCGGTCCCCTACGGCACTGCGTAGGATCCTACGGTCTTGGCGTGCATCCGTGCGTCGCTGCGGTCCCGTCCCAGGTCGACGGGCACGTGCACCTTCCGCCGACCACTGGCGACAACATCGATGTACTGTGGAGACCTCACGCCCCTCGTGTTGAGCAATTCGACGGTACGTCCACCCGGCCTCCCGCATGCCCACTATACGCCCTCGCTCAAAGTCCGTCAACTGCACATACGGTTCACGTCCACGCTGGCATGCGTTATCGAACTCAGCTGCTGAGGCAGGTAAAATTAAGCTACTGACAGATAATAGAGAGGCATTTATCAATAACTTGTCCAACACTTCATAACTAAATGGAACGGGAAGATGACCTTACACGATGACCGTTCAATAAATAAGGCAATACGTTTTTTTCTGAAAGCGGGTTGGTTTTATTTAGGATTTCAATAAGCCATTTTATTCCCCCCTCTTTTGGGTACAAACCCTATTTTTCAACATAATCTCCATTTAATGCGACGCCTTACGCCATCGTACTGGGAAGGTTCGAATACTACTGGTCGACGTTGCAACCAGCGTCTTGCTGCATCATTATCCTTCACATCACCCACATACTGCTTCCTGCAAAGTGCATACTTTGTTGGAGCAGACAGAAGGACGTCGGAAGGAGCGAAATCCGCGCTGCAGGGTGGCTGAGGAAGAATAATCCAGTGAAGTTTTGTGAACTCCTCTCGTGTGAAACTTCCTGGCAGATTATAACTGTGTGCCGGACCGAGACTTGAGCTCGGGACCTTTCCTTTCGCGGGAAAGTGCTCCGCCATCTGAGCTACCCAAGCACGACTTACGCCCCGTCCTCACAGCTTTACTTCCGCCAGTACCTCGTCTCCTTCTTTCCTAATTTCACAGAAGCTCTCCTGCGAACCTTGCAGAACTAGCACTCCTGGAAGAAAGGATATTGCGGAGACATGACTTAGCCACAGCCTGGGGGATGTTTCCAGAATGAGATTTTCACTCTGCAGCGGAGTGTGTGCTGATATGAAACTTCCTGGCAGATTAAAACTGTGTGCCAGACCGAGACTCGAACTCGAGACCTTAGCCTTTCGCGGGCAAATACTCTACGATCTTTTTTTCCTTTTTTTTGTCTTTTTTTTTTCAATGTCAGAATTACAACCTTTGCTCACATACATATTGTTGTACTACCGCATAAAAAGTGTCTACAATGTCCAAATGTTGACATATAATGGATAATTAGACAATTAATTAAGTAAGGAAATGATGTAATTAGGCTGTTTAGGTTTCTATATTGGTAACGCCACGTAGCGCTCTGTATGAAAATCACTGACCGTGCTGTGTGCAGTCTGAGGCTGGTCGGTATTGTTGCAATATTCGCCATTGTAGTGTTGGGCTGTAGGCTGTTAACAGCGCGTAGCGTTGCGCAGTTGGAGGTGAGCCGCCAGCAGTGGTGGATGTGGGGAAGTGAGATAGCGGATTTTTGAGAGCGGATGGTCTGGACTTGTGTCCATCAGAAACAGTACATTTGTAAGAATGGATGTCATGAACTGCTATATATATTATGATTTTTGAACACTATTGAGGTAAATACATTGTTTGTTCTCTATCAAAATCTTTCATTTGCCAACTACGCCTATCAGTAGTTAGTGCCTTCCGTAGTTTGAATCTTTTATTTAGCTGGCAGTAGTGGTGCTCGCTGTATTGCAGTAGTTCGAGTAACGAAGATTTTTGTGAGGTAAGTGATTTGTGAAACGTATAGGTTAATTTATTCAGGGCCATTCTCTTGTAGCGATTATTGAAAGTCAGATTGCGTTGCGCTAAAAATATTGTGTGTCAGTTTAGTGTTGATCAGAATAAGTAAAGAGAGTAATGTCTGAGCAAGTTCAGTTTTGCTCAGCTGTTAGAAAATCAAATAATGTAAGAGGTTTATCAGCACAGTAATTCATTAAGTTGTCTAAGGGGACGTTTCATATGTCGACTCTTAGCCGAAGATACCTCACTGGAATCTTCTGATTTTTTCTTGTAGTTTGTGTAATTAGTGTACCTTTTGTTTATTGCTAGCGCGTAATTGTAGAGAGAATCTCCTTTGTAGTTGCAGTCTTTCATTGTTGTACAGTAAAGCAGTTGTGGCATGTATATTTGCACCAAGTATTTCGCAGCTGCGCTTGCAATTAACTAGATGTTATTTTCAGTGCTATGTTAATGTGTTCTCTTATTTTTTCTCTTCAAATTGTGCTTTTCTGTGTTATTGTGTGAAATATTATGACAATAATGGCGTGTGAAAAACGTAACACTAGGCTCCTAAGTAAACTGAGAAATAATAGTGATGACGAGCGTAGCTTATCAGCACCACTGTGTTATGAATTAACAGACATTCGAAGTAGTCATTTGATAATTGTGCATAGGGAAATGGAGCGGGCGACAAATAATGGTGTAGACAGTGAAACAAGTAGTGAACAGGGAAGCATTATCGATCGATCGGTCGGCAACAGCTCGCCTCAGGAATCCGAAATGACATAACACAATATTGCAAATATTGTAGACTCAGGTTTTGGGTCCTCACCGTTTTCTCAAATGAGTCAAGACACATTTTCTTCTTGTCAGAATGTGAATGTTGCCAGTGAAAATGCACTGCCAAAAAGCATAGAGAAACAGATTCCAGACACTAATACATTATTATTGCAATTAATGCAACAAATGGAACAAAATCAGAGACAAACACAGCAAAAGCTTCAAAAGTTAGACACAATGGAACAAAATCTTCGGAAGTTAGACACAACTCTTGAACAAACACGTGAAGATTTAACTACTGAGTTACATAACATTGAATCGAAATGTCAAAAAGTCTGTAATGACGTAAAAACACAAATTTGTGAGCATTTTCAACCTATTTTTTCGCGGCGTGAAAATGCATTACAGAAACACGAAGCAGCCGTAAAAGAACTGCAGACTATTGTTCATGAAAATCATGAGGACTTGCAAGCTAAAATTGACGCAGTTGCATCTGCCGATTCGGTTACGCAACTTGCAAAAACTCAGGAAAACTTAAAGGACACAGTAGATACTCTGAAAATTGGTTCAGAAAGACACATGGAGGAAATTAGTTCATTATCAGAGAAAGTAGTTGAACTTTCGGATCAGCTAAATAATTTATCTACGAAGGTAGATGATAATCTGAATGACACAAAACCGGTAGTCTTTAATGACACAGAAGAGAGCGAACAAATTAGGAAATTCAAACAAAATCAGAATCAAATTAATACGCAGCACCAAAGAGAAATCCGGGAAGTACAAGATCAGCTGACACAGGTAATACAAGAATTACATATTTCAGAGGACACGCGCTCCAATACGGGAAGAAGGACATAGAAATACGGAACAGCCACTAAATAATAACACAGGGCACTTCGGAAATTATGAAAGAAATTGGCAAGGTACACCGAATTTTGAGATGGAACCACAGAAACGACGTAACAATGACCGACATGCGACTCGCCGACATGATGATTTTGACTATAAGCTGTTTATTACTACACGTAAATTCAAAACATTTAAAAATTCCGGCAACGACATTCATCCACAAGCGTGACTTCATCAATTCTCTCATTGTTTTCCTCCCAACTGGTCATTAGACCACAGATTGGAATTTATGTGTGGCCACTTAGAGAATGAACCAGCTGTAAGAATGCGATCGGTCATTCACGATTGCCACAGTGAAGGAGAATTTTACCATGCCTTCATCTCAGGATATTGGTCTCAAGCCACACAAGACCGAGTAAAACATAGCATCATAATGATGAAACATTTCGAACAATCTGAATTTTCCAGTCTTCTGAAATATTTTGAAGACATGTTGCACAAGAATCAGTAACTGTCAAACCCATACAGCCCCTCAGAACCCATCAGCATTTGCTTAATCAAATTACCTGAAGATTTACGACATATTATTTTGGCAGGACGTTGCAAAGACGAGATTGAATCTTTTCAGGGACTCTTACAAGAACTGGAAATTGACATTGACAATCGCGGAACGCGAAAACAAAAACACAACAATTGCAGGTCACGTCCGTCACAATTCCGCGATGAAAGAAATAATAACTGGACACGACAAGGCTATTCTCACAACACAAATCGTGACCAAAACAGACACCACCCTTATGACAACCGTTGGCAGAATAATAGTTACAGAGAAAGATCGCACTTCCGTAATAATGAATATGACTGAGGTAACCATAGAAACAGACAATATGGGAACCAAAACAATTATTATCAAGCGAGACAGAATAACTTCAGACGCAACAGTCCAGTGCGCAGTTACGATTCAGGAAGAAATTGTCCACCACATGACCGACAAGAAAGAAACTATAGAATCTACCAACATGACGACAGACGATATAATCATAACGACAGACATGAACTGCATCAGAACTGGCGGGATTCAAACAGGGCAGGGCCCTCTCGACAAGGTGAATTTGTAGAAGTTAGGCCTCCTAATCCCAATAACGATGCGCGCCAACAAAGAGACAGACAATGACTCGCACCGCAGGCAGCCACGTGGGCCGGCTGGCTCAGCGAAAAATAACATGGACGCTAACCTTGAGAAAAATTTGAGCATTCTTTACCAATGTATACAACATGATAATTGCTTTGAAGTTGAAACTCTGCGCACTAGAAAGGGTATAGACTTGCACCACATTTCACATGCAAACCGTTTATTGAGAGATAATCTGCTTTTTAACTTATTCTTTGCCATAAAATTTTTCACTTCACGCTACTAGTACAATTTGTCAAACTGAGAAACTGTTAACATGCAACAATGTTTTGAAGTTAACTATCCAGTCTAGAATCTAGGGAACATATTTAGACAGTAATTGCGAATGCATTGTTATAGTGAACAGACGACACAGTGTTACTGTGTGTGTACATTCTTGCTTGTTAGTTGTACGATTATGTAACGACTATAAGGCTCACATACTTAGAACATATACCAGTACTGCTAACGAGATTTTAATGCAATATTTTGGTTTACTTGAGAATCTGAGAATTTTTTTTAGGTTTTGAAATTATTGCAGAAAGCTACGACATTTTTGAGATTTGACTGAGGTGTTATGATATTATTATTACGACGACGATGTGTATTATGCTGTTGAGGTATGTTTACACTAATGTATAGTTTATTTCTATTATTTTGTAAAGCCTTTATTACTACAAATGTTATCTGTATTATTATGTTTCTAATGATGTTTTCTGTATCTTTGTAATTGTATTCTCCTGCTATAAAATTGTAATAGACACCAGTTCAACAAATTAAGTAACTTGTAAGCATTCATTGCAGTGCACACGTTTCTGTTGGTCATAGTATATGCACAATATGTGAAAAAAAAGAGGACTGTTAGTGCTCCCACATGTGTTGATAATTCAGCAAGGGTCTGGTTAACAGCATTGCTGGTTCTATGGACAATTCCAAAAACTTTGTGAGTGCACAAGTGGTGGTTATGGACTTGCTATATTATCTGCAAGACTCTTCAGTGTTGATTGTGCACCCGCACAGTCACAACAGATTGCTGCTGGCCGTCTTTACAAGGACTACAGTGGGTCTGCATCTTTGATGACCCACCAATACCATTATTTCTACAAGGACTACAGTGGGTCTACACCTTTGCTGACTCACCAGTACCATTATTTCTACATGGACTGCAGTGGGTCTGCACCTCTGATGGCCCACGAATTCCATAATCTCTACCAGGACTACTGTGGGTCTGCTCTGTGATGACCTACCTACCAATATTCTTCAAAACTTCGACTGACTCTGCTGTGGGTTTGCTCTGTTGAGGCCCATTACCTGTCTGCATGTTAAGAGTCAGCACTGTTTGTCCGTTGGAAGGACAACACTACTTCTTCAAGACTGCATGGAAATCCACTACTTGCGTGAGCATTTTCTTTTACTGCTCAGACTTTGAGAAAAAAACTACAATTTTAATATGATGATGATCAGGACTGTCTTTATGGACTGTGAGAAAATTTTAGCTTTTGACGACCATTGTATCAATAAGTGTGTGCATTTGATATCTTTGTTATTGTAATTATGAATTTTTTTTTCAAATCTGTATTGGTCACTGCCCAAAATAATTTGAAAATTTTTTTGTGGGGAGCACAAAGTAAGTAGGCTGTTTAGCAAATTTAGCATTTTTTGGCTGAGAAAAGAGTTGTGTTGCTTAATATATCGGTCGCCCCTCGTATGTGGTACACAGAAATGTACCCTCTGCCGTGCACTTTGCAGTGGCTTTCAGAGAATGCAAGTTCGAGAGGCACTGTGACGTGTTTTCCAGAGCCAGATGCATTGTAATGTTGCTACACGCTGTCCAATCTCGCCGGTGCACTGCCCCACCACGCGCCCCCTCTAGCACTGATTCCACCAGATCCCGCCTCCGTCCACCCACCGCCCTCGCCCTTGACCGGCCTGGCCGACCTCAGCGACCCCTGGGCAGCGCCGTCGCGGCGCCCCGCCTCAACAGGCGTCCTCAGGCGACGCCGGACCGACGCCGAAGCGGCGGCGGCGGCGGCGACGGTGGCGGCGGGCGTCGCCAGGGCGTCCTTTATCTCCGCCGGCGCCGGAAGCCGCTGCCTGCTCACAGCCGAAATTACGTTACAAATCCCGCGGCGGCAAAAAGGGCCACGAGGGAAAATAAAATAACTCAACAGTGATATATTGTGCAGCGAGCTTTCATCTGGAGGGGCATCCTCTGCAGGGCGTTAACGACCGCCCACAAGAGACTTTTATTGGGACTCGTCGTACGAGCCTCGCTACCTCAGAAATTTTGTTTTGTGGCTTGTCGCTATGAGCCTGTTAACATTCTTGTAACTACTAAACGCTTCTCCACAAGGTAACTGAGCTCAAACTCGCCTCTGTAGTCACTTGCCCGCGTTGCACGAGGGCAGTTAGAAAACAGTGCCTCCTACTCTTTTTCTTCTTCGTTAAGTTGGTAAAACAGCAACCATGAATTTGGCACATTTCCACAAACCTTCTACAATCCATTCCAATAACATACATCACCATATCGTATACGTTTAAGACAGCGTTATGTTACTGAATTCCTTACTGCAGGAGTTGTGACGCCCAATCCCATTCTTGAGGGGCTGAAGACGCTACGGGAGATGCTAGGGTGGATGTCAGCACCGTTAGGAGATTGGTTCGTTGCTCTAGAGAACCTGAAGGACAAAAACAGTTGGCCGATGAAACAAGAAGCGGTCAGCCAGCAACTGCAGTGATTTGGTGCAACATGCTGCATATCGACCAAGTAGTCCACTATGACCGCAAGGTAACATTAGATGAATAACGTCCCCAGTATCCATAGATGAAGGAAGTGTGATGGTCATTATCGAAAAACTGAGCTACTCCAAGATTCATGCACCCTGGGTACCACGACTTTTATCCATGGGCGATCAAAAATATTCCATCTGAGAGCGTTGCTGCAGTGTACGTATATGCAGCATACAGTGCAACTCCGATGCGGGTATGTAAGGAATGCCGGCCGCTGTGGCCGAGCGGTTCTAGGCGCTTCAGTCTGGAGCCGTGCGACCGCTGCAGTCACAGGTTCGAATACTGCCACGGGCATGGATGTGTGTGATGTCCTTAGGTTAGTTAGGTTTAAGTAGTGCTAAGTTCTAGGGGATTGATGACCTCAGAAGTTAAGTCCCGTAGTGCTCAGAGCCATTTGAACCATTATATAAGGAATGGGACCAGTGAGAAATATGAGCCCTGCAACGAGCTTGAGAGTCATACTAGTCGGCTTGTCCGCTAGGGATGGGAAAAATTGTTCTTTTCAGAGGTCGGATCAGAACTGCTCACTCACTGGAATGCACTAGCTCTTTTTTGTGACTTCCCACACATCATTCACTCACAAAAATAAATAAAAGGAAGTCACCTTGTCCTTTTAATTCAGGCCATTATACCTGTATTTTTATCTGATTTAGTTCTGTTTAGAATAATCGTGGAAAGAGAAGTAATAATTTAATGTTATGTTCCTAGAAGTTTTGAGGTTTCAATCATCTGCATTTGATCTGTTGTAAAATTAAAAATATTACAATGAAGTCGAAAATAATTTTCATCAAGTAGGAAAATTTTAAAATCAAGACTAATTCCTGTTATATTTTCACACTTTTATCGGAGACAATATACACTATAATAAATGTAGCATAATTGTAATTAATTTAAGTATCTAAAGTCTTCATTTACTATCAACCTGACAATTGTGTACCCCAAAAGTAAAACTGTTATGATTTATGAATTTTTTTTTGTTGTTGTTGCTTAAAGTGAGTCAGCTGCTTTTCTCGGTACATACGTGTTCAGCTTTTGAAAAGAAACACAGAGCACTGACATAGCTGGGATACACAATATTTTCAGAAACATTTGGTATAGCACTGGGTACAACTATTTTCTGGTTTCTCACCGGTTTAAGGAATCGCTGTTCCTAGGCAAATTTGCGTCAGATAATTAGTTGCGTGGTTCGACATTTGCTGCACATGACTTTCTTGGAGCTGAGAATACACTCCAGAGAGCTGTTAATATTTTATCTACAACCGCAAATGGATATAATCTGTTTGTATCGTCAAGGAAAACAGAAGTTAGGTCTTTCGGGAACCAGAAGCCAGTTCTCAGCAAAATGATAATACGTGATCAGAAAATAGAAAACATAAACTCGTTGAATCTCTTAGAACAAAATTATCTCAATAATGACAGAAATGGACGTACCAAAGAAAGTAGAAAGATTTAATTTCATTAGCGGAAAAATGAATGGTACCCTCAGAATGAAAGTAAGACAGGAAATTCTACCCAAGTTCTACAAAACGATGTCACAACCAGCTATAACACTGAGAAATCAGTTGTGGACTGTGAAAAAATGAAAGAAAAGAATAAAGAATACAGGCATGGAGATGTAACTCCAAAGAAGTGTTCCTGGGTATATACTCTCTGACAGAAGATAAAAGCTGACACCGGAGAATAGCTGGGAGGGAAAATCTTAAATGAGCAGTTTAAGGAATACAGGAACAACTGGATGGACGACGCTGCAAGAATGGAAATGACAGATTATCTGAATTGTTGATTAATTACTATCTTGTGGGTAAGAAGGAAGACGGAGGGAAAGGTGGAAAGACGAAAAATTTTAATTAAGAGGGGGTTACAGGCAAATGCGTAACACATAGAGATAAGAGACGATATCTCCTATTAAAACCTGTATGAATTTTAGTCACTGTGACGTAATGATGTACACCGGCCGGATTGGCCGAGCGGTTATAGGCGCTACAGTCTGTAATGATGTACAATTAAAACTTTGCCCGATCTAAGGGTGCGCACAGAAAGAAAGTGGGCTACCTGCACAGAGGGACCCTGCGCGAAGTGAAGTGACTCAGTTTGGAAAATATCCCCTTGTTACCAAAAGGGGCGGCTCATAATAGTAGCCGGGTAGCGCGGCCTTTATATGAATGTTTTCAATCTGTCTCCGAGTTTGAGCGATTTTATTTACATACTTTTTTCGCGCTTTCCGTTATACGTGAATCAATTATTAGGACTGACAACATTTTCACAAACGAACAGAATATCTTATTTCAAGGAGGTGCGATTAAAACATATTTCAAGAAAATAAAGTATTTGCAAAATGTATATACTTACTTAAATACGAATTTTCGTACTTGTGGCATTAAATATAAATTTTTGGCTGGCGTGACAGTTTAATATCTGTTGCTGCACTGTAAATTTATTTATATAAAAATGAACATTCACTTTTTAACATGTTTTTATTAGGGCGGTTTCTTGTCTGTTTGTCCGATACAAATTTTGTAATTGATTTTCAACTAACTTCACGATAAGCTAGAGACTTAAAACTTTCAATACAGCCCAGAACTGGATGACAATGCAATATTAACCCGCTTTTGATTTTGGTATGTGGCGGAAGGCACTTTGTTTTTCAGTCTGCCTGTGTGTTCGGTATAAATTTTGCAACTCGTTTTAAACTAACTCTCTGATAAGCTAAAGGTTTGAAATTTTCAACTTAGCTCAGAACTGGATGACAATGTAACAGTAAATGGCTCTCTTCTCTGGTGCTTGGTGTATCAGTGCTATTTCTCTGTTTTCCTGTTCCAGTTAGGAACGATTGCTAATGAGCTTCCGTGTGTGGTCTATTGTCTCTAGTTTTTACATTCGCTGTCTTTTTGCGAGATGTACAGAGGAGGCAGAAGTATTTTGGTTGACCCAGTTGAAGAGCACCTAAAAGGAACCTGAAATTTACCATATGCCTCTGTTGTAGTCTCATCAAAATGTTGTAAATCAGTTGAAAAATTTCATACAAAACTAAAAACCAGAAAATAGCTATTTAAATAAAATTTTTTCTTGTATCACGTTTCATAAACGGACTAAAAAGTAGTAAATAATCTCGCATAGTGCTATACAGATCCAATGACTTCCATGTAGTAAGTTACTGGTGCTTGTGAATTTTTAATTGCTATGGCAGTACTTGTAAAATAGAAAAACGGAAAACGCGGGGCGCATGCAACAAATAATAGTAAGGAGTAAAGAGACTGACTGTCGTTGCGAAAAATCACAGAACAGTTTGTATCATTTGAAGTGCAATAAAACTGTTAGCCACTTAGGTGAACTATTCATGCACCAATTGCCTATTGCATGCGTCCCATGTGGTAGCGTAACAGTGTTAATATGTACATCCATTTTACGTGCTGCAAGTGTTTGTGCAACGTGTAAATATGGTTTAAATTATTAACCATCTCGGCATTCGCCTAGACGAGTGAGGAGATACCGCGTGAGAAACCACACTCAGGCTGGCTGGCAAAAGCGATTCGAAGCGACAGGGCATCAAACCGAGATGGCTCTCGCCTTTCCAAGTCTGGCACATAGCGATCAGACACACTTTTAAATTAATACCTTAAAATTGCTCACCTGAATAACATTATCACACACTGTACCCATGTTCAAATAAACTGTGAGCGTGCTCGCTCAGTGTTATTATAAGCACAAACACATTTAATTAGTTAGGTAAAGTTATAATTTTGCAACATTGGGTTTCCCAGGATTGGTTCTAGTTTTGAGGGCGTCCAGAGGCGTAATGGAGGGATTTTTGTGCAACTCTCCGAGGATAACGCTGACCTCGTTTCGTGTCTCGGGAAATTCGACTGATTGGAAATAAATAAATTGTAATAAACCTTAGTTAATATTTAATAAATGAGTACGTGGCACGTAAGTAGTTTCTTCGTTTATTCTAGATACCCAGAGACATGCACGCTTACACGCTCTCCTGTACACGTACAGAATGTCCCAAAATGATCTTTACAACTATGGTCATGCACATTTCAGAAACTGGAATAGTTAGAAAGGTGCGGTTTGCGACATAATGTTCAAACACATACCTAAATTTTCTTTATAATTTCTTATTTTCTCATGTTGCTTATTGACTGGCCACTCCCCACCAATTGACACAGTGTCTGGAATGGTTCGCATTACATTTTTTTAATTGGGTAGGGCCTGCAGGAACTGTCAGCTTGCATCAGAAAAGCACACGTTAATGAGGACACCGTAGGCCAGACATGGAACTGGAATATCACTTAGATATGCTGTGTGCCATAGATGGCGCTCGCATTGAAGGTGACCATCTGCATCCGCCTCCCCCCCCCCCCCTCCCACCCTCCCCTCTCCCCACCCAACATTTTTTTCTGGCAGTCACAATTTTTCTAGCTCCGTCCCGAAATTTTGCAGAAGTATATTGGGACACCTCTTTGTTCCGGATTTAACAGTTATAAAGCGATTTATTCCAGATGATATGTTCATTTCACCTGTTTTAGTATGCTGGTACTGAAAGGGTATTTTCCCAAACAAGTAATCTATAGAGCAGTGTCGAAACATAATATGAAACTACGAAAGCAATGTCAGTAACTAGGGTGAATTATGATGCCACTTGAGATGAACGTTTTTGTATGCTGCTGAAAAAGAGACACATGCTGAAGAAAATTTACAGCACTGATAAATACTGTACGTCTGCTCGCACTCCATCTTAGAAGGTACCTATAAAATATGTGCTAATTTTGGCAAAGAAAAGTGACAGTTTGCGTTTAATATATTTAATTAACAATTTTTTGCAATGTTAACATTTGCCGACTTCTTCAAGCACGAGGATACGATGTGTCACCAAACAGGTATCTTCAACCTGGAGCGACTGTGAACTGATTGCCTCATTGCTCCCTCCAACTTGGCCTGATTGGCATAATGATTCTGGACTGTACGGTCCTCGAAGAGAATCTTTTTGAACGCACCTTAAATAAACCGTTGTTTAAAGGTGCAAAAGCTGTAGAGTAAGGTAGTGATGTACTGAAAAGGTAAATATTAATCGTGAATTTTGTAAATGTTACACTATATATATGAAATTTCCTTTTCTTGTAAAATAAAAGTGTGGAAACACGAAGCATTAATTTCTCACCTAACTTTGTAGTGGTGTCGCTTGAGACGGAAATATTTGCTTCGAATCCACCGTATTGTATATCCGTTTCACGTTCTGTGGGAAACTGCAAGAACTCGCCATTCGTACTAAACCTCCATAAATGTCTCAGTTTAGCCGGTGAGTCCATAGACGGTGGTATAAGGGATGTACAGAATAACTGGCCACGCTTTCACACCCAAGTTTTGTGATAATTAAGCCAGTCCGCCCTTGAACTGACTTAGTAAGCTGCTGCGTAGGAATTATTCCTACTTGTTATGTGGAGATGCTCTCGTAGTTTTATGTCCACTTGCAGAACCGTAGCAGCTCCATCGGATTCTGAAAGTGCAATACTACTGTGTGTGTTTAACGCAATGAAGCGGTAAGAAGGTTTTTGTGCAAATAAGTTTTACACAGGATGCCTTTATGGTGCGTTTTTTTAAGAGACCCCGAAAAAAGAATATGTTCGCATTGATTATAAGCTAATTATTAACGGTACGAGAGCATGGTCTACCGCATAACTAGAGCGAAAGGCATCCTGTCCATGACTGCCAACTATAGTGCACAGCGTGTAACTTGAGCGTACAATCGGTATAGTTCGTATAGAGTCATACACATCCGGTTATGCGAAAGATATTCATTTATTTATTAACTTTTGCTGGCATTGTAAAGTTACTGGAAGATAGTTTTGATGACTCGTTGTCACCTCATAATATCTGAGTGGCAAAAAGCAACTTTCCTTAGCAAATATTTATTAATAATGATTACTAGGTTCGCTTCACAATAAACGCACTTTCCATGGGTACTTGTTGACGTCACGAGTGATTTCTGTATCGGCACCTTATCCTACAGACTCTGAAAAAGTCAGATGGCCAACCGCCTCTGCTAGCCAGCTTGGAAATATGCCGCTCTCTGGTTACACCTTACATACTGCAGCGCTGATACATTCACTTCACACATGTGAAATAGCAGAACTGAAAATAAAGTAAAATGCGCTCTTATCTGAAAATAATGGTACCTTACAAGACACAGCATTAAAACGGAAAATGATGGTTCAAATGGCTCTGAGCACTATGGGACTCAACTGCTGTGGTCATAAGTCCCCTAGAACTTAGAACTACTTAAACCTAACTAACCTAAGGACAGCACGCAACACCCAGCCATCACGAGGCAGAGAAAAACCCTGACCCCGCCGGGAATCGAACCCGGGAACCCGGGCATGGGAAGCGAGAACGCTACCGCACGACCACGAGATGCGGGCAGGAAAATGAGGGAACCGATTGTGACAAGTAAAGGCCATCTAAATCATGAGTATACAAGATACAGGTATTATGGGATCCAATTTAAATTTTTGTGCATAGTTTACTGTGGTACTTATTAAATTCATAAAAAAACAACGAAAATGGAGACATTAAGTTCTGCAATAATCATGTCTTATGAAAAAGGAACTTAAAAAAATTCTTTCCAAAAAGAAATGAAGTATGAAGGCTATTCAGAAAGTGAGGAACGATCGGTCGCGAAATGGAAAGCACTGTGAAAATCCGACGAGGCTTTTCACAGACGTTTTGGGCAGTGTCTCTAGTGTGGCTGTCAATCACATCAAGATGCTCGTTTGAGTTGTGGGCGCACTGTGAGCGAGTAAAGGTGCCTAGAACAACGATGTCTCCTGCCAAGTAGGAGGGCCCGCTGAGAGGCTTCGCCTTAATGAATGCAACCCACCTAACACAACCGCCACGCACTTCCTTCTTCATGGGAATTATCAGCCGCACTCTGCAGGGGCAGTGAAAACGCTCCTGCAGTCTTTTCGTTGGGAAATATTGGATCACCCACGACATGGCCCAGAAACGCTGGATACGAAGACAACACTTGGGCTCAGGCTACACGCTATAGACCAGTGTAGAGAATTATTGGAAAGCACAGGCGGCTGCCTTATATGACGATGGTGTTGGAAATTTGGTATAACGCTCAGACAAATGCCTAACAAGGGGAGGCCGCCAATTGTGAAATTCAGATTCGATTCATACTGCGCATAATAAATGCTCATGGCCAGAGGTGTAATGTGGCAAAGCACCAAGACACACTTCTCAGCCACTGTCGAGAAAATCGACAGTTAAAAAAAACCGCTGCGGTGAAATACTCTCTACGATTAATAATTTTCTACAGCGTCGTGGCGCAGCGGTAAGCGCTCGGGATCGTAATCCGAAGGTCACCAGATCGAATCTCGCGCCATGCATCCCTTTTTTTTAGTATTTGTTTTTTGTAATTCAAATGTGTGTATACACACACACACACACACACACACACACACACATGTTCCCGGCAATCTGTTGCAACAATTATGTATATAATAAGTTGTCGAAAGTCGTTTGTCGTGGAAAAACTGGCGACTTCGAACATCATGATGTTTTCCGCAAACAAAGTTGTATTTCATAAATGTTATTAATTATCCTCATAATGTTAACCACGTATAGTTAACGGAAGACGTAGAAACGATATTCCGAAACGAATACATATACCCGTTCGAAATAGAATAGAGACCCCACGAACACAAATTTGCTGTGGCAGGTATGAAATATAAACTCCGTTACTCGCTCGTTACACTTGAAGGACAGATGTTGAATGGGCCGAAACGAGCCGCCGCATAACAGCGTAGTTGCCTGCTAACTTCGAAAGAAGGTAGATGCGGTCCCTAGCGCAACTTATAACATCGTCGAAAATTGGTGCGGACGTGAGAGCTTTGGTACACCCTGTTAAACAAACGGAAAAATGGAGGCGGTACAATTGGAGAGCGATCCGCCTTCACCAACATGCATAAGCAATTCATTAATAGTTTATATATATACATTACACCTCTGGCCATGAGCTTTTATTATGCGCAGTGTGAATCGAATCTGAATTTCACAATTGGCGGCCTCCCCTTGTAAGTCGAAGCGGCGATTATGTAGAGAAGTACCTGGAAGGTGTAGCTATATGTGCAAAGAAAAGTATTGATTTTCACTGTGGTTTCCATTTCGCGACCAACCGTTCCTTACTTTCCGAACAATCCTCGCATATACATGTCAAAGAGAGGGCGTTGTATCCACCTGGTAGTCGTTTCCTCTGCATACCAAGCACGCCGTGCGGGAAGCCGCACCTTCAGGAAGACGCTGGTAAACGGCTCCCATCAGAACCGAGATATACCGAAGAGCCAAGGAAACTCCATTAATGTTTGAAGTAGTGCTGGAGGGATCTGACCACATTAATCCTGCAGGCTGTCCATAAATCGGTAAGAGTAAGAGGGGGTGGAGATCTCTTCTGAACAGCATACAGCAAGGCATCACAGATATGCTCAATAACGTTTCATGTCTGGGGAGTTTCGTGGCCAGCGGAAATGTTTAAACACAGAAGAGTGCTCCTAGAGTCACTCTGTAGCAATTTTTGACGTGTGGCGTGTCGCATTGTCCCGCTTGAGTAGCCCAAGTTCGTTGGAATGCACAACGGGCATGATTGGACACAGGTGATCAGACAGGATGCTTACGCACTTGTCACCTGTCAGTGGTATCAGCTGGCACTGCTGCCTCTGGACCATGGGGACCCGAGTACGATATTTAGCAGGGTTGGAGATCTTACTCTGCCTGGGGACTGGTGTTTGTCTTGTCCTCCTCATTTCATCATCATCATCATCATTTGTGACAGTGGCTGTGACAGTGGACTGTGTAAAAACTGGACTGCGTAAAAATTGGGAGTTTGTATGGGCGCTGATGACCACGCAGTTCAGCCCCCCACAAACCTCTGTCATATCTGGACGTATCACGGGTCCAATCTCACTACAACTGCACACGCCCCACACCATTACAGAGCCTCCAGCAGCTTGAACAGTCCCCTGATGACATGCGGGGTACATGTCCATCCACTCGATACAATTTGAAACGAGGCTCGTCTGACCAGGCAGCATATATCCAGTCATCAACAGTCCAATGTCTGTGTTGACGGGTCCTAGCGAGGAGTAAAGTTTTTTGTGTCGTACAGTCATCAAAGCTACACGAGTGGACCTTCGGCTCCGAAAGCCCGTATCGATGATATTTCGTTGAATGGTTCGTACGCTGACACTTCTTGATGGCCCAGCACTGAAATCTGCAGCAATTTGCGGAAGGGTTGCACTTCTGTCACGCTGAACGATTCTCTTCAGTTGTTGTTGGTCCCGTTCTTGCAGATCTTTTTCCAGCCGCAGCGATGTCGGAGATTTGCTGTTTTACCGAATTCCTAATATTCACGGTACACTCGTGAAATGGTCGTACGGGAAAATCCTCACTTCATCGCTACCTCGGAGATGTTGTGCCCCATCGCTCGTGCGCCGACTGTAATACCACATTCCAACTCACTTAGGTCTTGACAACCTGTCACTGTAGCAGCAGTAAGCGCTCTAACAACTGCGCCATGCACGTGTTGTCTTATATAGGCGTTGCCGGTCGTAGCGTCGTATCCTGCTTGCTTACACATCTCTGTATTTGAATCAGCATGCCTATACCAGTTTCTTTGGCGATTCAGTGTATTTTCCTTGTATGGGCAGGGCTTTTTACCACCTCGCCTGTCGTAGCAGAGAGCGCTGTCGGCATGGCACTCGTATGACGAGCCACCAGTCCTCGCAGTGCCACGCGGATATTCATCGCGCCTGACTATTTAGGCCACCGCCTTACCGTGCGAAAAAATTACGACTCACGCCTCAATCCGGCAGTACCCGTCCGGCCGCATCAACAGACCTCTCTCGGCGCTTGCAAGTCGACAGTAGTTTCGTTCCAGCACTCCAAGCCGGCAGACCCGGGGCAGTTAGTCCGAGTCTTCACCAGCAGTACATCAGCCGCCATATGTACGCAGCATCGGCCCTGTAAAGTTCCTATCTTCATGCCGTCGCCTACCACTAGTCTGGAGTACGTTTTTTGGGGACATCACAGACAACGGCACAGGAGAGACATTTCGTTTGCAAGTAGGTTTGTAGATATTCATCAAACGATGTTACAAATGCGTTTCGGTTTGGTAATAAAGTTATTCTTTTAGAATCCTCAGGATGAGGATACCTTAGAGGTCAATATAAAACAGACAGTTAATGAGGAATGCGGCATCAAATAGAGAAACTGTTCTAAATTTGGCAAAACACTAGATGTAACGAATGTTAGACAGTATGATATAGGTAAAATAATTCAGTATATGTAAAACAATTCACAATATGCTTTTCCATTTTGTACGGCAACACAGAATATTTTACGCAGGGAAATCACAAATGTAATATTTCTTCTCTGCGCCAGCACACTTGACGAATGTCCACAGAGCGCACACCAAACATTGCACCCAGTTACCTCCGGTCTATCCTCACAAAACTTTCGGTGGCAAAAGAGACACTGAACATTGGTGTTCTCCAGTATACTACGTGCTACGAAGTCCGTTGCAGACGGTACACTACAATACAAAGAATCATTATCGCCACTTCATCATACTTCGAAGTAAATGTTATTTTCTTAGAATTTATGCCTCTTTTGGGCTCTGCTTCGACTTCTAATAGACTTGCATATGAAGAACAGGTTGGTATATACGATGTTCCGGGTTTTCTAACTCTTGGACGTCTTGTTTTTTTGGTAGTTATGTCTCCAAGTGTAAAACCAAAGTTTCCCTTGAAGAAGAAATGGGTACATAATAAGACTTAGAAGAAGAAGGAACACTTACATCAGAACTAACAGACGTCCCATACAATATGACAGGCTGGCTTGGAAAAACATCTTTTTCATATTCCTAAAGAAAAAAATCGACTAGAAAAGGCTAGTGCATAATAAACTAATGCTATTTGAATGAGCATTATAGTTGTTCTCAGTGTCTGAGATACATTTTTATAGGTAATATAAATTACTGAAAATTTGACTGTAGAGAACTCACATTCTTGAACAATGAACAAAGCATTTTTCTCAAGCAGCTGACCCTCACTACAAAATATCACGGGAACCGAAACAGAGCATGATATTCTCACAACGCTGTGGTATGTAATCTCCGTTATTCCTTATTGCCCAACCATTCCACAATATCCGAATCTCTTCTACATCAACATGCTTCTTCTTTTTAACGGCACGAGCTTATCCTAAAGACGCGTACACACTAGGCCAACGAAAGCCGAAAATGGTAGAAACTGTATTCGGCCGACCTTTGACCGCCAATGCACTGGCATTCCGCTTCTCACCCATACCAAACGAAGGGACTGGGGCCAAGGGATTCTTCCAAGTATATCGCAGTTGGCTCTGGTAACTTTTCGACGTTACTACTGTTTTGTTATTGTTACAAAGTAGCATTTCAGTTACAATTTCACCGGCCGAAATTATGATGGAAGAAGAGGATTTAGCAATTGCCGGATGTGCAGCGTTTATTTTACTGCAACAGGCTGATCACCAGGAAAAGGATAAGAGGAAAGGACGCCGGTGGACGATTTCTATTACAGTGTGGTGGTAGAAAATTAATGTTTACGTTGAACCTGAATTGGAATAAGGGCTACTTCATAATTTTTTCCAATGAAAGCCACAGATTTAGAAATGTCATTGAACCATATAGGGGCTAAAATGTTCGAAGATAATGCCTCTTGAGGAAACCTGTACCAGCAGCAGAAAGCTAATAGCCACTCCTCGTTTTATTTGTTTTTCTTTGTCGTTAAGGGATAAAAGGTGTCAACAAAGGCACAATTTCCTTCTCTACATCGTGCACATCGCTAACCAATAGCTATCTCCCTTCGAGCGTCTAGTCATTTCAGTCTGTTTTTACAATCGCAGTTAGCAGAGGCCCATAAACATTCTCGTTCACGATAAAACTGCCGACTTCATTGCCCTCTCTCTCCGTATTCCACTCTGTACTCCAGAATTTTTAAAGTTAATACACACTCTTAGCGAGAGCAGGTATTGCCTGCAGCGGAAAAGTGACTATTGAAATTCAGTTTTTCAGGACAGCCACAAATCGCACTTAGTATGTTTTATTCAATGGTTTCCCTCTTTGTTTTAACAGCCAAGTACTGTACTTTAAACTACAAATTTCAGAGTTTCTGATGATGCTCTTGTTAAATTAAAGTGCGAAGCCGGCCATAAAACATACTAAATTCGATTTGTGGCCGTTCTGAAAAACTTGAGTACAGACCCGTTCTAGAGACAGAATCACCACTGAACTAAAGAACATCCCACCCGGCGCCACACTACGACAGGGGTCCCAAAGCCAACGAACCGCCAACGCTTTAATGTTACCTCCAACGGACCGAACCGCAACCAAGACCAATCGCTACGTTGGCTCTGATTTGACTCCCGTACACACTAGGCAAATATCGGCCAACGAAGTGGCTAGCTGTCGTTCGTTGGCTTTCGTTGGTCTAGTGCGTACGCGCCTTAAAGAGACTCGGTGCCTCGGTGCCTCGACTTCTTAAGTAACAGAACCCAGTACGTTGTCCTCGATGGTGAGTGTTCATCGGAGGTGAGGGTATCATCTGGAGTGCCCCAGGGAAGTATGGTAGGTCCGCTGTTGTTTTCTATCTACATAAATGATCTTTTGGATAGGGTGGATAGCAATGTGCGGCTGTTTGCTGATGATGTTGTGATGTACGGGAAGGTGTCGTCGTTGAGTGACTGTAGAAGGATACAAAATGGCTTGGACAGGATTTGTGATTGGTGTAAAGAATGGCAGCTAACTCTAAATATAGGTAAATGTAAATTAATGCAGATGAATAGGAGAAAGAATCCTGTAATGTTTGAATACTCCATTAGTAGAGTAGCGCTTGACACAGTCACGTCGATTAAATATTTGGGCGTAACATTGCAGAGCGATATGAAGTTGTGGAGAAGGCGGATAGTCGTCTTCGGTTCATTGGTAGAATTTTGGGAAGATGTGGTTCATCTGTAAAGGAGACCGCTTATAAAACACTAATACGACCTATTCTTGAGTACTGCTCGAGCGTTTGGGATCCTTATCAGGTCGGATTGAGGGAGGACATAGAAGCAATTCAGAGGTGGGCTGCTAGATTTGTTACTGGTAGGTTTGATCATCACGCGAGTGTTACGGAAATGCTTCAGGAACTCGGGTGGGAGTCTCTAGAGGAAAGGAGGCGTTCTTTTCGTCAATCGCTACTGAGGAAATTTAGAGAACTAGCATTTGAGGCTGACTGCAGTACAATTTTACTGCCGCCAACTTACATTTCACGGAAAGACCACAAAGATAAGATAAGAGAGACTAGGTTTTTTTTTTCTTTATTGTATTTCAATTCCCCATCGGGGTGGGCTGGCAGCAGCACATGCGCTGCTCTTCAGCCGAAAGACATAGAACAAACAATAGAAGACATGTAAAAAGAACAAACGAGAGAATATGGTGAACATAGATATAAAAAAGGGGGAACATCATGGAAGGCAATAGACAAAAAACAGGGTGACCGTAAAATGGAGATAAAAAAACTGTTAAAACTGTTGAAAAGTAGCACACACAAAAAGCCACACACTGCGACAATTAAAAGAACACGAGGCACAGTATGACTGGAGCATGAAAGGTATCTACGGATGGTGTAGCACATAAGAAACACTGACCGCGAACCTCAAGCCAGTACACAATTAAAATCATACCTCTTGACACACAGGAGAAACAGCACTAAGCACAACACTGATGTGGCACACTGATGATGATCAAAACGGAGGATCTGCCAGGCGCTAGGAGATGAGGGAGACTGGAAGAATGGAGGGAGGGGAAGAGATGGGGGAGATGAGCGGGGGGCGCGCTAAAGAGGGCCAGGTAGGGAGGGATGTGGGTAGGAAAGAGGCAAGTATGGGGTGCAGGGTCTCAGGGGAGGGGGGGGGGGGAAGGAGGAAAATCCGCTCTGGGAGAAGGAGGGAAGAGGAAAAAAGGGAGCCCTGGGAGGGGGGGGGGAACAAGGCCAGGTTATAGTTGGAAGGATGCGGAGATGTTGGAGGAACAGGAGAAGGTGGGGGAAGGGGATCAGTGCCGTGTGGGGGAAGGAAGGCGGATACGGAAGGCAAGGCGGAGTGCATGGCGTTCAAGGATTTGGAGGGCCTTGTAAAAGCGTGTGGGGGCGGAGATCCAGGCAACGCTGGCATAACAGAAGATAGGATGGATGAGGGATTTGTAGGTGTGGAGGTTGGTAGAAGGATGCAAGGAGACTAGGGTTCGTACAGAGGCATATAGGCAGTCATTTTTCCCTCGTTCTGTTTGGGAGTGGAACAGGGAGAGAAGATGCTAGTTGTGGTACGAGGTACTCTCCGCCACGCACCGTATGGTGGATTGCGGAGTGTGTATGTAGATGTAGATGTAGAAGCCACTTATCGTAACATGCTCGCACAACATGGCGCCACGGCACCTGTTTAAGTGCTGCAGGCAGGGTGTTGGTCAGTGAACAGCTAGTTGCCGGAACCAGCACGTGACGTGCATGACATCTGCAGCAGCCACTGACCCACTCGGCTTGTCCCAGCACCAAACACCGCCACTCAGACGCAAGTCCGGGCAAGGTGTACAGAAAAAGGGGGTAGGTCGTTCCGGCCCCTGGCTAGCAAAAAATTGGCAGACGCCCTTTTACGTCTCGACGTCAGTTTGATGATTGCGGTGGCTCCGCGTTCAGCGTAAAGCAGAAATTGTGGTGCGCATCCGAAGAAAATGTTTTGTGTCAGTCATGAGCAACGGCCACTGTAATTGCGCTTGGCACAGTGCGTTAATACTGCTCGACTTTCAACGTGAATGCGTAGTTCGATGCAAACGCGCAGACTATGTGAATGTGAAAACTGTACATATGTGTTCAGTTCATTCGGGCCTGAAGAGTACGAACGGGATTTGAGAAACGAACTTTCAGGGTTGGCTTCGAGAAAGAAGCTACTGCAGACAGTAGTGCCCAGCGTAAATATTCGAAACTGGAATGAGGGAGAAATTACAGAAAGCAGGGATGCAAGCGAAAAGGTGAGAAGTCAGGTACATATATAACACTGAAAATAATTATAAGTCGAACATTCCCTTAAAATAAATTCATCCACATGAATTTAATGCGTTTTTAACGCGGTACTAGGTTATTTTAAGGCAGTAACTCGCTGCATGGTGTAGGAAAAAAACAATGTTGCGCATGTTTAGTAGCGTTTGCTCCTACACATTACAGCTGCGTTTGTCTTGGAAACAGCCCTTATTTTTTTTCCTACTCTCAGGATGTATTAACTGTTTCAATGTAAGAATACAATAAAGCTTCCGAATGAACTCTTATAGCTGCACATATCGCGTGTGCTCTGAGGGCATAATTATGGCACTGTTGTGTACCGTGGCTGTGTACCGTAGTGGATAAAATCACCTCGGGACACACTGAATGTTTTGACTTCGCATCATGTTGACTACATGAGTTTTTATTTTTAAAGCTCATCGAAATAAATATTGTAGCGAATTATGTGACTGATATTTTATCGATTTTGTCTATTTTTTGTCTAATTAATAATGACAAATTAATGTACGAGGTTGTATAGTACGTGATAAATCATTTCTGGAATAATAAAAGTGGGTTCATTCATTAGAGTTATGGAAATCGTGTACAGTGCTGTGATGTAATAAGTTTTAGTTTTGACGGCTTTAGAAACTGTCACCCATGAAAAAAGAAAGTCGAGCAGACAACAGCTACATTTCCCGTTCATGAGTCCAGTGAAACAGTGAATAAGGATTTAGAAACTAAAAAACTAAGAACCGAGACTGAACTTTAAAAACACTTAATGCATAAAATGAAGCGGCACTGAAAATGTAGTGTAGCCTTACGAAGTAAAACAAATTTTTTTTTTCGCTTTGTTCCTTCGTTAAAGCGGACAAAAAACTTATCTGATGCGAAAGAAATAAACAAATTATACAAAAGTGCAAGCAACGATTTATCAAAATGTGTTACATCGGCGCAAATCTGATGTCTGTTGTACGAATAGCGTAATGTAGGAATCAGAAGACATTCTCCATGTACTGACTTTAAGAGCTCTATTACCAAAAGCACATGCTTATTTGCGAAAGCGAAAAATGCTTTTGTCCCACAGGGAAACACTTCATAAATACGCGAAGAAATTAAAATGCAGACCAGGTATTCTCTAAGATATCCTGTGTCCATCGAACGCCAACTCAAACACAAAAGAGACTAGCAGTTTTGGCGAAATGAATAATAGTGGTCACATATGTTACGACGCGGCAGAGGACATAGTAGTCGATCCAGATTCCATTGTTCAAGATGCGTGATTCGCGGGTTGTATAAGCAGTGGAAGCAACCAGTTTATTATGATTTCGACACAATCATGACTGGCAGTTTGCTTCAGAATATCATTAATGCAGTTGACGAATCATGAGTATATGTTGTAGCTATGACACGCGATATGGGTGAACAAATATAAAAATTTGGAAGGAATTGTGTGGCCGTACAGGTATTTGTAAATATAAAATATAGTACAACTTTTGTCTGAACCCTTCGACGTCCCCAAGTTTCACTACCGGTGAGTTCTGTGTAAATGTTGTTTATGAACCGCTAGTACAAGAACACCCCGAACCGTGAATGCCTAAGAAGAATTACTGACAGACTTGGTAACTGTGTGCAGTGAGTCTGTAATTTAGAATGTTCTTCCACATGCAATGAAATACACTTCAGGCTATACAGGGTGGTCCATTGATCGTGACCGGGCTAAATATTTCACGAAATAAGCGTCAAAAGAAAAAACTACCAAGGACGAAACTTTTCTAGCTTGAAGGGGGAAACCAGATGGCGCTATGGTTGGCCCGCTAGATGGCGCTGCCATAGATCAAACGGACATCAACTGCGTTTTTTTAAATAGGAAGCTCCATTTTTTTTTACATATTCGTGTAGTACGTAAAGAAATATGAATGTTTTAATTGGACCAGTTTTTCGCTTTGTGGAAGATGGATGTCCGGCACATAGCTCGCGTGCGCTTGAAGCGGTATTGAATAGCATATTTCATGACAGTTGGATTGGTCGTAGAAGCACCATACCATGGCCCGCACGTTCACAGGATCTGACGTCCCCGGATTTCTTTCTGTGGGGAAAGTTGAAGGATATTTGCTATCGTGATGCACCGACAACGCCTGACAACATGCGTCAGCGCATTGTCAATGCATGTGCGAACGTTACGGAAGGCGAACTACTCGCTGTTGAGAGGAATGACGTTACACGTATTGCCAAATGCATTGAGGTTGACGGACATCATTTTGAGCATTTATTGCATTAATGTGGTATTTACAGGTAATCACGCTGTAACAGCATGCGATCTCAGAAATGATACGTTCACAAAGGTACATGTATCACATTGGAACAACCGAAATAAAATGTTCAAACGTACCTACGTCCTGTATTTTAATTTAAAATCCTACCTGGTACCAACTGTTCGCCTAAAATTGTGAGCCATATGTTTGTGACTACTGCAGCGCCATCTGTCACAAAGCGAAAAAAGTGGCCCAACTAAAACATTCATATTTCGTTACGCACTACACGAATATGTAATAAAAAATGGGGTTCCTATTTAAAAAAACGCAGTTGATATCCGTTTGATCTACGGCAGCGCCATCTAGCGGGCCAACCATGGCGCCATCTGCTTTCTCCCTTCAAGCTAGACAACTTTCGTTCTTTGTAGTTTTTTCGTTTGACGCTTATTTCGTGAGATATTTGGCCCGGTCACGATCAATGGACCACCCTGTATAGCATTTACGTATTAAAACACTGATAAATCATTAGGTTTTCCAGCAGTAAAATGTGAAGTAAGAGAGTCTTATGCAGAGTATGTTATTTGTATCTTGTGGTGGTCTTTGATTTCCAGTGCGAGCTTGGGCAAACAAAGTATTACAGTCTGAAAAATGAGTTGCTGTTTTTCATGGAAATGGACTGTGTAGACAAAAATATCTCGTAAAGTCTCCGTACTCTATTTTGACACAAAAGTTTCCTGAGGTTCATGCCTATTTTTTTCCTTTATGTAATAAAAAGAAGATTTATACGGGTTAGGTATCTGAATCAGTAAAGTTGTAAACCATGAATAAATGTATCACAAGGAAGAAGAATTTTGGACTGCACACTGATTTGGTAAATGGGAATAGAAATCTGGAATACACTACATTAACAGCCGGCCGCGGTGGTCTCGCGGTTCTAGGCGCGCAGTCCGGAACCGTGCGACTGCTACGGTCGCAGGTTCGAATCCTGCCTCGGGCATGGATGTTTGTGATGTCCTTAGGTTAGTTAGGTTTAAGTAGTTCTAAGTTCTAGGGGACTAATGACCACAGCAGTTGAGTCCCATAGTGCTCAGAGCCATTTGAACCATTTTTTGAACTACATTAACATCTACTTCTTCATAAAAAGAGTGTTTTTTGTCAGTGTAACTATCATTTATTTAGTACTAATGTGTAACACATCTATCATGCCTGTTGTTTTCATTTGTCCAACTGCGTGTTCAACCTAAAGGAAAGTAAAAAGAACGACTAATACGCCATAGCGTCTGTGGCGCGGCGCATTTGCCGTATCATCGCAATGCTGTGCTGCGCAGCACAGCTTCACCGTGATGTCATCGGGTTCCAGCCAATAGCAATCGCTGTTGCCGAATGGCCCCCCTGGGTCGGTTGCCTCCGCCACCTCACACTGCGCCGTCCGCCAGCTATTATCTTCGCCTACGGCCAAGCAGGCCGTGCCACCTCTCACCCCAGTTGAGCTAGAATCGCAGGCGGCCTGATTGCGCAGACGTCGCTAGATCCCTGCACCTCTGTGCTCAGCTAGTATTAGCAACAGCGAGGCCCCGTCATCATTACACTCTTCTTGGACCCAGGTCTGAGAACACGAGGCCTGCCGCTCTGCGCCCGCCTGAGATGGGCACAAGCCTCCAGCAAACACCGCTGTGGAAGTAAATGAAAGCTGCAAATGACGACGGACTGCTTCTGACTCAGCCTGACCCGTCATCTTCCACCATAGAGCGCTCTCACCAGTTGAAAAGTACAGTTAAATAGCCTAAAGTCAACTTTAAAACTAAACTGAACTACGTCCGAACGCAATGGTACCGACCGGCCACCGTGTCATCCTCAGACCACAGGCGTCACCGGACGCCGATTTGGAGGGGCATGTGGTCAGCACACCGCTCTCCCGACCGTATGTCAGTTTACGAGAGCGGAGCCGCTACTTTTCAATCAAGTAGCTCCTCAGTTTGCCTCAAAAGGGCTGAGTGCCCCCCGCTTGGCAACAGCTTTAATAAAAGATATGTTAAAATAAAAGCGGTGAGTTATAAAAAATTTAAAAAATCAGAGATTTTCACGCGAGTCAAGAGAGTGCTGTGAGTGAGTAAATCCGAAGCAAAAACCTGCCGCTAGAGTAGGCGAAAAGTTGTAGAGACCACCGCGCGATTATCGCTGTCTGTATCGGCGGATATTCATTCCTCAGTCAATGCTTGAAAATTGAACGGGTCGGAGGGATATAGACATATGCCATACTTTTGTCGAAGGTGAGATATTCATGCTATGATATTCTTAACGATGCACTCCTCATCTTGGTCTGAAGTTTCGTCTTTCTCCAACAGGTATCAGGTGATAGTGTAGTTCTATACTCTGCCACCTTCTGTCATTTTCAGAACGTAGATAGTCACAAGCTACATCAAAATGGCTGAATGCTCACGAACATCTGAAGGTGCTTCGCGCATTCTAGGCGCATATGGCAGTGACAGTAATGTAAATGAGGATTCTGATCCTTTTGACAGTGATGGTGATGAGTCTTGGTGCCCATCAAGCAACAGTGCTAGCTCAGAAGATGTTCCGGTAAGTACACAAAAATATTTTTTACTGGTGATCATTGTTCAGTGGCTTGTGACTTTGTTTCTCGTAACACTGCTCTCACAGCTGATAGTCACCTTTTGCGTTAATGAGACACCTTTAGAGCCTAATTTTAATAACCGCCGACTGTAATAATAATACAGTTTTCACGGCTACAAACTTGTATGAATATTTTTACTATCAATGCCACTTCCGGGGCATCTAATGATTTTTGTGGCTTGTGACTATATCTCACGGAAGTTCTGTGACTATTTTTCTATTCATATTACAGCTTGACATAAGTAAAGCAAATGAAGTATCACCCCAGAAACCAAGCTTTTCAAGAAAAAGAAAGCGTAATATCGATCAGTGGAAAAAAATTAAGGCCAAACGTCGACGTAACGCGGGTCAGCAGTATGTGTCTTCTAAATCCAACGAGACTGTTGAGGCAGAATCTTCGGGAAGTCTCTGTAGTTGTTCAAATAAGTGCTATAGGAAACTAATCGGAGAAGAAGAAAATATTTTCCTCTCTTTTTGGGACGTAGGAAACTTTAACGCCCAGAACACCGACCTAATGATTTCTATGAAAATGGTACCATAAAAGCGACAGTTCGTTCCACTTGTTTTAAAACACGAATGGACCAACTGTCACAATTTTACTTTACCTTGTTCTGCTTCACATTTCTTTCTTCCACAGCTATCCAAAAAAGACTACAAAGCAAATTTCATCTAGAGCTGTGACATTTTCATACAATGTAAAATTAAATGCAATGGAAGTCATGATATGCAAGAAAGCTTTCCTCAGGGTTCATGGTTTACAGAACCATACGTGAAGAGTGAGGAATTTTTCAGCAGCAAATAAAGTTGGGTCGCGCAGTTCCAAAAGAAGATGGAAGAGGTTTTTAAATTGCATTTTACTATAAGATATCCATTTTAATCAAATAAAATGATCTACACCTACATCTACATCCATACTCCGCAAGCCACCTGACGGTGTGTTGAAGTATAATAATAACACGAAGTAATCTATCAACTCTTGTGCTCTTTTCTTTCAGGCAAACGTGGCAATCATCCACATAAATTTCAAGGCGCAGCCGTGAACGGTGTCAGAGACTTCCTCAATGCTATACCAAAATATAACAGTCACTATAGCAGGCAGCAGAACCCCCAAAAGTATATTTTGTTTGTGATCTCGCAATTGCATCTTTATTTCGGGACAAATGCTCCGAAAATGGTGTCCCTACTGTCTCACAAAGCAAATTCAGGGCAAGTGTCCGAATTTAACGTAGACTTCAAACTCCCGAAAAGCGACACATGTTCAACATGTGATGTCTTTCTAATAGCAACGAGTAACCCAGAATTATGTACAGAAGAAATTACACAACGGAAAAACAATGTGAGTTGCATCTAAGAAAGGCTGATAGCGGGAAAAATATGATCGTGTCTTTAACCGCTCTGGCTAAAGACAATGTGAAAGAGAACCACGTAATAGCAATGGACATGCAACAAACGTTTCCCACGGCAAAACTAACAGCTGGCCCAGCATTCTACAAGAGAAAAATATGGACGTATAAGTACGGTATCCACGATTGTGGGTCAAATAAGGAATACATGCTTCTGTAGAGTGAGAAGGACGGTTCAGATGAAGTTGGGAGCTGTTTATTAAAATACTTGGAGATAAATAACGCTCAAGCCAAAAATCTCCACACAATCACAGATAACTGTAAGGGCCGGGCAAAGACTTGGTCTCTTATTGCCCTGGTAAGGACTCTCGTTGCCACCAAAAGATTTTAATCTGTGAAGCATTAATTTCCCGTGGTGGGTCATACTAGACTTCCTTGCGATCGTGATTTTGGTCGCACTGAAATTTATGCGAGAGACAGACGTCCAATAGTATACACGCCAGATGAATGGGCAGTACTCAAATCTGCTAGTCTAATAAATTTCATTGTGACGAAAACACAGAGACAAGACTTCAGAAGCTTGGGCGATTTGAAGTCATTAATCTCAATAGCCACTCTATACACATCTGGAGATCCCATTCGTTTTAGTGAAGCAACTCAATTTAAGTTTGAGTATAAAGATTCCTCCACGCTAAGGGTGAAGCACTGCTACACAGATATAGGAACCTTCATGCCAGTGGATCTGCTTAGCAAGAGGGAAGGAAGACCTGCTGAACCAGATCCATTTCAGATGCCAATAAATTATATAAAACCACTTGAAATTAATAGAAAAGATTGATGACATACTGTCTCTTATGGCATACATACCTGCAGCATATCAAAGCTTTCTCCGGTCATGTGCTGGAAATAATGTGAACGTTTCGCCAGCACGAGTGGCTGGTATTGTCAAAGCTTCACCCTCCGTTGCCGGTGGTGAACTGGAGCCGAGCTCGCTGTCGCACACTATATGTACTTGGCGCGCCAACGTCCGAGGGCTTCTCCGCGGTCATCTACCATTTCTAGATGTGCTGGTCACAAGGGATGGTGAAAACCTGGAACATAGCATGTACCGAAAACCTACACACATGGACCGATACTCCAGAAAAGAGGCATGATTAATACGCTCGTAGCGCAAGCAGGACGAATATTTGAGCCGCAGCACCTTAGACGCGAAATGAAACACGTACAAAGTGTTCTCAGGAGCAATGGGTACTACAAAAATTATATGAGAAGTGTAACAGAGCCAAACAGTCGGCGAAGTAAGAAATCAGAGAAAGAAATGTCAGGTTCCGCCTTTCTTCCATACATTCCCACAGTGGAGGACAGAATCGGCCCTATATTGCGCAATCACGGCGTAAAGACGATTTTC
Source organism: Schistocerca nitens (assembly GCF_023898315.1). Lineage (NCBI taxonomy): Eukaryota > Metazoa > Arthropoda > Insecta > Orthoptera > Acrididae > Schistocerca > Schistocerca nitens. The sequence continues at coordinate 599,712,213 of NC_064619.1, read as the reverse complement.
AAACCGATAAGGACAAGGTGTTTTAGATCGGCAAAGGAGAAAAGGGACCTAGTTGCAATGTCGGGAATATATCGCATACCATGCACATGCAGAAAGGTTATGTCAGACAGTCAATCAACAACAGGAGCAAAGAACGCGACTTGCAGGTTGGGGCAGGTGGAGAAATGGGCAACGGCAGAGCACATGCTGAGTGAGACCGACCACGTAATAAAATTCGCCAACACGGAAGTTCTGGCTGTAGAGAAGCACTATCCCACGCGCTTGTTCAGGAAACCGTAGAAATAATAATAATAAAAAAAACACGGGAATAGGTTCAACAAGAAAGAAAAAAGCCTTAAGATAAACGGATCCTGGATTCCCGTACTGCAGCGAACGACCGTCGCAGGTAGCAAGAGGAGAACCGCACCGGAAGTGACCGCGGAGAAGCCCTCGGACGTTGGCGCGCCAGGTACATACAGTCTGCGACCGCGAGCTCGGCTCCAGTTCACCACCGGCAATGGAGGGTGAAGCTTTAACAATGCCAGCCACTTGTGCTGGCGAAACGTCAGTAAAATCATCAGACGAACGTCGGCCGAAGAACCCGAGAGAGAAGCCAATAGGCAGTTTGTCTTCTTGGAAACCATTTGTAGCCATTCGTAGACATCATGTTCCCAAACAACGATGGAATTTTTATAGATGGCAATGCACCACGTCACCGGACCAAAACTGTTCGCTACTGCTTTGAAGAACATTCTGGGCAATCCCAGCAAGTGATTTCGCCATCCAGATCACCCCACATGAATCCCATCGAACATTTATAGGATATAATGGAGAGTTCAGTTCGTGCAAAAAAATTCTACACTCAGTTTTTCTGCAAGTGACTTTCAGCTACTTGTTGAGTCCATGTAGTGTCGAGCTGTTACACTAGGCCGGGAAAAAGAGGCCCGACACCATAATAGGAGGTATCCCACGACTTTTGTCACCTCAGTGTGTAGCGCAACCTGTCTATACATAGTTTTTAAACGTATTCCACACTAAGAGCGTAAATTTTTCTATGATACTGACATATCAACTTGTTATCCCAGATGTGATGTCCATAAGTAAAATGGAAAAAGCGCTACCCCCATGCGTGTCCTGTCCCTGTTCCACCATACAACGCATTAAAATATGGTACGTAACTATTAAAGTGAAAACACAAGGGATGGCACCAGTGTCTTATAATAAAATGGGGTGCATGTCAACAAACTTATAAGTGGGAGGTTACATCTAAGCCCTCGACATACCCCTTCGGATGTCAGAATGATCCACATGGGTTGGACTGCATGACAGTCAGATCATTCTCCATGTACTCATGTGCAGCTAACGGAAAAGGTATCGTGTAACGAGTAACTAACAGGACAGAGATGGTCCTAGCAACCGTGAAACATGAATGCTCTACATGACACAAAATAACAGACAGGGTGTTCACCTAACTATGAAATTAAACAGTGGCCCACATGAATAACTATTAATTAAAAAGTTCCCTACTGATGTCGGTGGATGGGGGAAACTGCGGTCACTTAAGGAGAAGTTAAAATTACACTCCTGGAAATGGAAAAAAGAACACATTGACACCGGTGTGTCAGACCCACCATACTTGCTCCGGACACTGCGAGAGGGCTGTACAAGCAATGATCACACGCACAGCACAGCGGACACACCAGGAACCGCGGTGTTGGCCGTCGAATGGCGCTAGCTGCGCAGCATTTGTGCACCGCCGCCGTCAGTGTCAGCCAGTTTACCGTGGCATACGGAGCTCCATCGCAGTCTTTAACACTGGTAGCATGCCGCGACAGCGTGGACGTGAACCGTATGTGCAGTTGACGGACTTTGAGCGAGGGCGTACAGTGGGCATGCGGGAGGCCGGGTGGACGTACCGCCGAATTGCTCAACACGTGGGGCGTGAGGTCTCCACAGTACATCGATGTTGTCGCCAGTGGTCGGCGGAAGGTGCACGTGCCCGTCGACCTGGGACCGGACCGCAGCGACGCACGGATGCACGCCAAGACCGTAGGATCCTACGCAGTGCCGTAGGGGACCGCACCGCCACTTCCCAGCAAATTAGGGACACTGTTGCTCCTGGGGTATCGGCGAGGACCATTCGCAACCGTCTCCATGAAGCTGGACTACGGTCCCGCACACCGTTAGGCCGTCTTCCGCTCACGCCCCAACATCGTGCAGCCCGCCTCCAGTGGTGTCGCGACAGGCGTGAATGGAGGGACGAATGGAGACGTGTCGTCTTCAGCGATGAGAGTCGCTTCTGCCTTGGTGCCAATGATGGTCGTATGCGTGTTTGGCGCCGTGCAGGTGAGCGCCACAATCAGGACTGCATACGACCGAGGCACACAGGGCCAACACCCGGCCTCATGGTGTGGGGAGCGATCTACACTGGCCGTACACCACTGGTGATCGTCGAGGGGACACTGAATAGTGCACGGTACATCCAACCGTCACCGAACCCATCGTTCTACCATTCCTAGACCGGCAAGGGAACTTGCTGTTCCAACAGGAAAATGCACGTCCGCATGTATCCTGTGCCACCCAACGTGCTCTAGAAGGTGTAAGTCAACTACCCTGGTCAGCAAGATCTCCGGATCTGTCCCCCATTGAGCATGTTTGGGACTGGATGAAGCGTCGTCTCACGCGGTCTGCACGTCCAGCACGAACGATGGTCCAACTGAGGCGCCAGGTGGAAATGGCATGGCAAGCCGTTCCACAGGACTACATCCAGCATCTCTACGATCGTCTCCATGGGAGAATAGCAGCCTGCATTGCTGCGAAAGGTGGATGTACACTGTACTAGTGCCGACATTGTGCATGCTCTGTTGCCTGTGTCTATGTGCCTGTGGTTCTGTCAGTGTGATCATGTGATGTATCTGACCCCAGGAATGTGTCAATAAAGTTTCCCCTTCCTGGGACAATGAATTCACGGTGTTCTTATTTCAATTTCCAGGAGTGTATAATATCGAAAACTTGAGTAGTTATCTGTTAAATGGCTAGCCCGTTCTCACTGAAATATATAAATTTAGGAACAATGTTGTTTAGAGCATTTACTTGTCACATTTTATGTACAAAATGAATCAAATGAAAATATTACCATGACCTGCCATACGCACAGACGGGCTTAATGACTGTCAGAGAACAAGGAATAAATGTTACATGGTCACAAAAATGGAAAAACACAAATATAACATTATAATGAAGGAAACCAACTCTTAAATCAAGAAGAATGCATGGCGAATAATATTTAAATTACATATTACGGGATGCGCTAACGGCCTTACCGCAGTCGTAACGCTGTTTCCCGTCAGATCACCGATGTTACGCAATGTCGGGCTTGGCTAGTCCTTGGACGGGTGACTGTAAGGGTCTGCGGATCGTTTTTGGCAAGCTGGGTACATTCAGCCCTTCTGAGGCGAATCGAGTAGCTACTTGACTGAGAAGTAGCGGCTCCGATCATGAAACCTAACAACGCCCGTGAGAGCGGTGTGTTGACCACATGCCCCTCCATATATGCTTCCAGTGACGCCTGTCGGTCGAGGATGACACACGGCGGTCGCTCGGTACCGTTGAGCATTTTGAATCGCAATATGGAATGTAACGAATATGAAATAGTTTGGTCTTCCCCCCCCCCCCCCCCCATGAACCATGGACCTTGCCGTTGGTGGGGGGGCTTGCGTGCCTCAACGATACAGATAGCCGTACCGTAGGTGCAACCACGACGGAGGGGTATCTGTTGAGAGACCAGACAAACGTGTGGTTCCTGAAGAGGGGCAGCAGCCTTTTCAATAGTTGCAGGGGCAACAGTCTCGATGATTGACTGATCTGGCCTTGTAACACTAACCAAAACGGCCTTGCTGTTGTGGTACTGCGAACGGCTGAAAGCAAGGGGAAACTAAAGCCGTAATTTTTCCCGAGGACATGCAGCTTTACTGTATGATTAAATGATGATGGCGTCCTCTTGGGTAAAATATTACGAAGGTAAAATAGTCCCCCATTAGGACCTCCGGGTGGGGACTACTCAAGAGGACGTCGTTATCAGGAGAAAGAAATCTGGCGTTCTACGGATCGGAGCGTAGAAAGTCGAATCCCTTAATCGGGCAGGTAGGTTAGAAAATTTAAAAAGGGAAATGGATAGTTTAAAGTTAGATATAGTGGGAAATAGTGACGTTCGGTGGCAGCAGGAACAAGACTTTTGGTCAGGTGAATACAGGGTTATAAATACAAAATCAAATAGGGGTAATGCAGGAGTAGGTTTAATAATGAATAAAAAAATAGGAGTGCGGGTAAGCTACTACAAACAGCATAGTGAACGCATTATTGTGGCCAAGATAGACACGAAGCCCACGCCTACTACAGTAGTACAAGTTTATATTCCAACAAGCTCTTCAGATGATGAAGAAATTGAAGAAATGTGTGATGAGATAAAAGAAATTATTCAGGTAGTGAAGGGAGACGAAAATTTAATAGCCATGGGTGACTGGAATTCGACAGTAGGAAAAGGAAGAGAAGGAAACATAGTAGGTGAATACGGATTGGGGATAAGAAATGAAAGAGGAAGCCGCGTAGTAGAATTTTGCACAGAGCATAACAATCATAGCTAAAACTTGGTTCAAGAATGATGAAAGAAGGTTGTATACATGTCTTCCATCTCCTGGGGCAAATGTGGACTCCGACCACAATCTATTGGTTAAGAACTGTAGATTAAAACTGAAGAAACTGCAAAAAGTTGGGAATTTAAGGAGATGGGACCTGGATAAACTGAAAGAACGAGAGGCTGTACAGAGATTCAGGGAGAGCATAAGGAAACAATTGACAGGAATGGGGGAAAGAAATACAGTAGAAGAAGGATGGGTAGCTCTGAGTAATGAAATAGTGAAGGCAGCAGAGGATCAAGTAGGTAAAAAGATGAGGCCTAGTAGAACTCCTTGGGTAACAGAAGAAATATTGAACTTAACTGACGAAAGGAGAAAATATAAAGATGAAGTAAATGAAGCAACCAAAAAGGAATACAAACGTCTCAAAAATGAGATCGACAGGAAGTGCAAAATGGCTAAGCAGCGATGGCTAGTGGACAAATGTAAGGGTGTAGAGGCTTATCTCACTAGGGGTAAGATAGATACTACCTACAGGAAAATTAAAGAGACCTTTGGTGTAAAGAGAACCACTTGCGTGAATATCAAGAGCTCAGATGGAAACCCAGTTATAAGCAAAGAATGGAAAGCAGAAAGGTGGAAGGAGTATGTAGATTATCTATACAAGGGCGATGTACTTGAGGACAATATTATGGAAATGGAAGAGGATGTAGATGAAGATGAAATGGGAGATACGATACAGCGGGAAGAGTTTGACAGAGCACTGAAAGACCTGAGTCGAAACAAAGCCCCAGGAACAGACAACATTCCATTAGAACCACTGATGGCCTTGGGAGAGCCAGTCCTGACAAAACTCTACCATCTGGTGTGCAAGATGTATGAGACAGGCGAAATACCCTCAGATTTCAAGAAGAATATAAAAATTCCAATCTCAAAGAAAGCAGGTGTTGACAGATGTGAAAATTACCGAACTATCAGTTTAATAAGTCACAGCTGCAAAATACTAACGCGAATTCTTTACAGACGAATGGAAAAACTGGTAGAAGCTGACCTCGGCGAAGATCAGTTTGGATTCCGCAGAAATGTTGGAACACGTGAGGCAACTCTGACCCTACGACTTATCTTAGAAAATAGATTAAGGAAAGGCAAACCTACGTTAGACTTAGAGAAAGCTTTTGACAATGTTGAATGGAATACTGTCTTTCAAATTCTGAAGGTGGCAGGGGTAAAATACGGGGAGCGAAAGGCTATTTACAATTTGTATCGAAAGCAGCAGTTATAAGAGTCGAGGGACATGAAAGGGAAGCAGTGGTTGGGAAGGGAGTGACACGGGGTTGTAGCCTCTCCCCGATACTGTTCAATCTGTATATTGAGCAAGCAGTAAAGGAAACAAAAGAAAAGTTCGGAGTAGGTATTGAAATCCATGGAGAAGAAATAAAAACTTTGAGGTTCATCGATGATATTGTAATTCTGTCAGAGACAGCAAAGGAGTAGGAAGAGCAGTTGAACGGAATGGACAGTGTCTTGAAAGGAGGGTATAAGATGAACATCAACAAAAGCAAAACGAGGATAATGGAATGTCGTCGAATTAAGTCGGGTGATGCTGAGGGAATTAGATTAAGAAATGAGACACTTAAAGTCGTAAAGGAGTTTTGCTATTTGAGGAGCAAAATAACTGATGATGGTCGAAGTAGAGAGGATATAAAATGTAGACTGGCAATGGCAAGGAAAGCGATTCTGAAGAAGAGAAATTTGTTAACATCGAGTATAGATTTAAGTGTCAGGAATTCGTTTCTGAAAGTATTTGTATGGAGTGTAGCCATGTATGGTAGTGAAACATGGACGATAAATAGTTTAGACAAGAAGAGAATAGAAGCTTTCGAAATGTGGCGCTACAGAAGAATGCTGAAGATTAGATGGGTAGATCACATAACTTATGAGGAGGTATTGAATAGAATTGGGGAGAAGAGGAGTTTGTGCACAACTTGACTAGAAGAAGGGATCGGATGGTAGGACATGTTCTGAGGCATCAAGGGATCACTAATTTAGTACTGGCGGGCTGCGTGGAGGGTAAAAGTCGTAGAGGGAGACCAAGAGATGAATACACTAAGCAGATTCAGAAGGATGTAGGCTGCAGTAGGTACTGGGAGATGAAGAAGCTTGCACAGGATAGAGTAGCATGGAGAGCTGCATAAAACCAGTCTCAGGACTGAATACCACAACAACAACATTAGTTTGGTTCACTCTTCGTTCCCAGCTTGTTACAGAACCAACATGTTTCCGTCCTTTCGGACAGTACCACGTTCTTGCACAGCGCCCATTCCCATTTCATCCATATTGAAGATACAGGCTGAAGGAAACTGGTGTATTTTTCGTAATATTTTACAATTTATCATAGCATGTGGGCTCTTCTTCCTTACTGTAGCCTTGAAACCGACTCACCAAAGTGGAGGGCTTTCTCTTCAGAAAACACTCTAACCAACCTCTATGAGACATACGCGGAAGCGGATTGAAATAGTTAAGGCCAGGTTCTCATTCAAAATGATCGAAAATTCGATGTTTTCTAATTGCATATTTTGAAAGTCGTATGTGTCTAGGGCGTTGGGACAAAAAGGTTTTTTGATCCTTGCATTAGAAAACATTTTACAGCCCATTGTTCGAAGCAGTGTGGCGGCCACCGTGACGCTCTCAGTCGGAGACGCCCGCCTCAGGTAGAAAACTTGTCGTGCCGTGACGCACGTTCACAAAATGATTTATATTGCAGTAAGCATGCAAACATATTCGGTGAAAAATCCGCCGAACAACGTGTGCAGGCTGCCGAACGCAGCATATGCGGCTCAGACAGATCGGGTTTTCTCTGAAGAAGAACGACAGAATTGCTCTCCAGGAACAATTCGACCTAGAGGAAGGTTGGTATATGATCCTGAAATTGCAGATTAAATTTAAGGAACGAAAACACTTTCTTTTGGTCAAATTTTGGTCAAAATTGATCAAAAAATAAGCTTTGGTCCGACATATTGGATTAACCAGTCTGAATTCTGAAAATCTAACTTCAGATTCGTGTTCAGCGACATCAATATATATATATATATATATATATATATATATATATATATATATATATAGTCTATGCAAATTGAACTAATAATACATATAAAAGTTTTCCCTAAACTTTAAACAGGTTTTTGTCGAGAAACGATTTTTCAAAACTGCATGCACCACAAAATAAGAACCGTTAAATCTATTAACGTTTACCTTTGACCTCGAAAAGTAATCACTTTTGTTGGGAGCTTGTATCTATAATATATGAAATTTGATAACACTAAATATTTTTGTGAAGTCATAAAGAGTGAAACAAACCCCCAAAACTCAAAGTTCGAGTTAGCACCATTTCATCGTGGTTAGGTATAAGCTCCCACAAAGTTAATGTAGTGTCGACTGCTGTTATCCATTTATGATTTCAGATAACTTCTGAAGGGCAGTCTGCGTACTTCAAACAAGCAGGCCCTTGATCATATCATAATTAAGGGCGCCATCTTGTTTTTTGCGTCTATACTGAAAATATAAACTAAAGTTCATATTATGATCAATCATAATCCTCAAACAGATCCTTTACACTGTGTAAAAGAAATCCAAAGTTTGCCTACTTTTTGGTCATTTGAAAGAGAATCTGGGGATAAGTATTTTGTTCCTTTCTGTAAATTCATATGCAACTTTTCTAAAATCCAGAGGATCGATGTCATAAAACATATTTGCTAACTTTTTGAAATGTTCCACAATTGCTCTCTGCCGATGAACAGTGAACACCGATATGCGACACATTCTAGGGGACTCCATTCGCTTCTTTATTCTCTCCTGGCGAATGATTAAAGGAATTTCCTTTTCTTTGTCCACTGAACTTGTAGATTTGCATAGATTTCCCATCTTTGCAAGTTTTAATAGCATCTTGCAGCCGCTCTTGTGTCCTCGTGGCGTTATTCGAAATTCTTTTGCGATTTCTCGCCATCTAAATGAGAGTAAAACCAAAATAATTACTACGTGGGGGGAATACCGGTCGTGGAGACGGTGCTGGTCACGCTGACCGTCATAACCCCACCTAAAAATCATTACATATCTTTGAAATTATTTGAAACATTGCAGTTCAGATTTCACATCAAACTTTCACATTGATTTCCTATATACAGCCAAGTTGTAAAGCTACAAAACTCGAACAGCACCGGAGATGTTACCAACTTATTGGAGCAGCACCTCAGAATCGAACAAAACGTAGGGAGGCATTCTGGGGTAGTCCGTGCAGTTGTGTAGAGCCACTGTGCCAGGACTGCGTAGTGATTAGCACGTCTGACTAGTGAGCAGGAGTATTTGGTTCGAATCCCAGCATTGGCACAAATTTTCATTTGTCGCTTCGGTATTAAGCTACTATTCCACTCTTTAGCCTGTTCAATGATTCAGCTGATGAAGTCACCTACACATACACAATACTTGAAAACTGGAGTCTTGGCTTACCCTACTCTGCTATTTATTTAGGTTAGCCAGTGAGGAAGCCTTTTACAGCGTTTTAATGCAGAAGTCATCCACTACGTGCAAGGTGGCGACTGCAAGTCGGCCCGATGTTGTTCAAACGGAAAGAAATTTCTGCTCAGAAAGCACACCAACCACTTCTCACGGTGCGTCAAGATGTTTAGCTATCACCGATAGCCCGTCAGACAGCATTACCAGAAGGCGAATTTTCAGCACAAATCAAAATTCCTTTGAATTTTACTTTGCCATTTGTGGTGAATTTCTCAGATGTTTATGTAGTACATGCAGCAATAACATGCCAGAAAAATGTAAAAAAAACTTTAATAAGTGAACAAAGAAGTAGGAACACTTGAAATTGTCCAATAATACCGAACGTGGTCTTGAGTAACAAATGAAGTAAAATGTTGAGCATGTTGTAAAACAAGCCAATTTCATCTGCATTGAATGTATCACCTGGCCTGTAACTTTCACACAAAACAGGCCACTTTTTAGACAGCTAGTGGTCTGTTACGCATTGAGGTACCCCAACAGCTTAGCTACGAATTTTCCAGGCGATAATATCGCGCCGAGATTAGAAACAATTGATGTTCGAATTTCAATTAATGTTCGAATTTCGCACAGACGCGCCAGTTCTTTGGCTTCCATTTGAACAATACAGTAGGTCAATTGATCGTCATATTATTTGATCTTTGCCGCTGAAGCCATGTAAGTAAAGCTTGTTAAGTATCTTTAATCTCGCCAGCTTGATTTTTAACGAACTGTGTTCTAAATGAGATTGTATTTTCTTTCTATCTCTCCAAATTATAGAAACCACCCAATTCATTCGCGATGCTGACGTTTGTTTCCCCATTTACGAGCGACTTTATCTTGAATACTAAATACGTTCCACTTTTTTGTGACACTTTACTAGTGATCCTTGCATTTACTTATCAACACACATACTATTATGAAACCAACAATCTACAGAAAACAAAGCATCTGAAAATAAGCGTTACGGTGTTGTCAGTAATCCCCAAATACGTAACAGAAATGAACGTTTGACGTCATAGCCGATATATTTCTCCGAAAATGTAGTAAAAACAGTTCGTTTTATATGATAAGTCTCAATAAGAGATGCTCGACTGATTTTTCAAATCTAGCGTTTACACAGGATGTAGACAGGATCGTTAGATTTCACTGTTGTATCCGATACGTCGTTAAAAGCTATGTCGCTATAAATGGCGTAGAACGGTATGCTTAAGCTAAAAGTTGTATGAAAAGTCTCGTAAGCGAATACATGGTTATCATCATGTGTTTGGGAAGGAGACAGCCAGCTAAATTATAATGAAGACAGCCGTGTTTTTGAAATATTGGAGCACCGCCCAGTCACCAAGTTGCTGTAATACATCACGGAACAAAGATCTGTTTCTTCCAAGTCTTCTAACGGCTCGACAAACACGACCGTAAATACCAGTTATATTGTCCCTACATTGTTATCGTGCGATTTAAGACATGTGAACTATAGCGCATTCAAGGAGTTCACAACGGCAGTTGATCCTTATGTACAAAAGACTGTTGAAATATACGGTCTGTTTTCTTTATCCCTCAATGATCGCTAGTTGCCAAAGTGTGGAATATGTGTGTTTTTCATCTTTATCTGTGCGGGTCAAAGTTCTTCCATCTCAATCTAGCTGCATTCCAGTCCTCTTCCTTTCAGATCCTATTCCTCTTGGGTGACTCACCGTGGGCCAGCTCTTAGTGTTTTGCGTTAAATAATCTTTTCATGCTCTTTTCTCGCTGTTCTTGTTTGATCCATCCTTTTCCAGTGCCAAAGCGTCCAAAAAGTATTACAAAAAGTGCTCTACGGCAATGGCCTCTTACCTGGTTTGTATTTATTAGGTTGCCCTCCATTCAGAGGCTGTTGGACGCAGCGACTGTTGTTCACTTGTAAATAATAGATTTCAGCTATTAGTCGTCCTTTTGAAATTTAATGGCAGATCTAGATTTCTAGTGGTTCATGGTGTGGATTCCTGTAGTCATGTCCTAGTTCATGAACCACGGGCAACGTATGAGTGGCCAAAAAAGTGGTCCCGACAGTCGGGATACCAGTTCCTTTGGAATAAGGCTGGGTATCTCGGACATATTCTGAGTCGTGGTCACCTTTGTGCTCATACGGCAAAGACTACCAAATCCACCGGTTAGTCCCTCAACCGTTAGGGGTAAAACTCAATGGGACTCGGGGCAAGTAAGGCTAGCAACCAGCTTCCCTGGTACTTTAAATATGATGCTGGCAACAATCAGAACAAAATGCCTCGGACCTTTGGAGGTGACGGAGTCCCACCTCTAACTGACAAACCAGGGACTCCTAAGATACGACTTGGCAAACAAATGGTAATGAGATGGGGAGCTATTAATATCAATGGGGGCTACTCTGGGAAGAAGGTAGAGCTGGCAGAGGCTGCAAGTAAGATGGGGCTGGACGATTTAGCTGTTAGTGACATTCGGGTAAGGGGTGAGAAAGGAGTGGGAGAATACAAGATCTACCTGTCAGGAGTCAAAGCAGGAATAGCACAATGGGGTGTAGGGCTTTACATCAGGAAAGAAATGGAACCCAACGAAGTTGCAATAAGGTATGTAAACGAACGACTTATGTGGATAGATTTGACAGTGTCTAGCAAGAAAATTAGGATTGTGTCAGTATATTCGCATTGTGAAGGGACAGACCAAGATGGATAGTTTTTATGAAGCACTCAGTGATGTAGTTGTTAGAGTAAAGGACAAGGACAGTGTTCTGCTAATGGGTGATTTTATGCCAGGATTGGAAATCGAACAGAAGGCTATGAAAAGGTTATGGGTAAATTTGGAGAGGATATGGAGGCCAACAGGAACTGGAAACAACTCTTGGATTTCTGTGCCAGTATGGGCTTAGTAATCACAAACTCCTTTTTTTAAACATAAGAACATTCACCGGTATACTTGGGAAGGCAGGGGAACCAGATCTGTCATTGACTATATAATAACAGATCAGGAATTCAGGAAGGCTGCGAGGGACACACGTGTATTCAGGGGATTATATGATGACACTGATCATTATTTAATCTGAGGTGAAATTGGAATTGTGAGGCCGAAAGTGCAGGAGGTCAGGTCCATATGTAGTAGGATAAGAGTGGAGAAACTTCAGGATAAGGAAATCAGGCACAAGTACATAACAGTGATCTCAGAAAGGTACAAGTTAGTTGAATGTAGTCAATTACAGTCATTGGAGGAGGAATGGACAAGGTACAGGGACACAGTACTAGAAGTGGCTAAAGAATGTCTTGGAACAGTAGTGTGTACAGGTAGGATGAAGCAAACAGCTTGGTGGAATGACACAGTCAAGGCAGCCTGTAAAAGGAAAAAGAAGGCGTATCAAAAATGGCTACATACTGGAACTCAGGTAGACAGAGAAAGTTATGTTGAAGAAAGAAACAAAGCCAAACAGATAATTGCAGCATCCAAGAAGAAATCTTGGGAAGACTTTGGAAACAGGTTGGAGACTTTGGGGCAAGCTGCTGGAAAACCATTTTGGAATGTAATTAGCAGTCTTCGAAAGGGAGCTAAGCAGGAAGTGACAAGTATTTTGGACAGGTCAGGAAAACTGCTGGTGAATCCTATGGATTCCTTGGGCAGATGGAGGGAATATTTTGAAGAGTTGCTCAATGTAGGTGAAAATACAATCAGTAATGTTTCAGATTTCGAGGTACAATGGGATAGGAATGATGATGGAAATAGGATCACATTTGAGGAAGTGGAGAAAATGGTCAATAGATTGCAGTGCAATAAAGCAGCTGGGGTGGATGAAATTAAGTCGGAACACATCAAATACAGTGGAATGTCAGGTCTTAAATGGCTACACAGGATAATTGAAATGGCCTGGGAGTCGGGACAGGTCCCATCAGACTGGACAAAAGCAGTAATCACACCAATCTTTAAACATGGAAACTGAAAAGTTTGTTACAACTACAGAGGTATCTCTTTAATCAGTGTTGTGGGCAAAATCGTCTCAGGTATTGTTGAAAGGAAAGTGCGAGTATTAGTTGAGGACCAACTGGATGAAAATTAGTGTGGGTTTAGGCCTCTTAGAGGTTGTCAGGACCAGATCTCTGGCTTACGGCAAATAATGGAGAAGTGTTACGAGTGGAACAGGGAATTGTATCTATGCTTTATAGATCTAGAAAAGGCATATGACCGGGTTCCTAGGAGGAAGTTATTGTCTGTTCTACGAGATTATGGAATAGGAGGCAAACCTTTGCAAGCAATTAAAGGTCTTTACATGGATAGTCAGGCAGCAGTTAGAGTTAACGGTAAATTGAGTTCATGATTCAGAGTAGTTTCAGGGGTAAGACAAGGCTGCAACATGTCTCCACTGTTGTTCATATTATTTATGGATCATATGTTGAAAACGATAGACTGGCTGGGTGAGATTAAGATATGTGAACACAAAATAAGCAGCCTTGCATATGCCGATGACTTAGTTGTGAAGGCAGACTCGATTGAAAGTTTGCAAAGTAATATTTCAGAGCTAGATCAGAAATGTAAGGACTATGGTATGAATATTAGCATCTCCAAAACGAAAGTAATGTCAGTGGGAAAGAGATATAAACGGACTGAGTGCCAAATAGGAGGAACCAAGTTAGAACAGGTGGACGGTTTCAAGTACTTAGGATGCATATTCTCACAGGACGGCAACATAGTGAAACAGCTGGAAGCGAGGTGTAACAAAGCTAATGCAGTGAGCGCTGAGCTACGATCTACTCTCTTCTGCAAGAAGGAAGTCAATACCAAGACTAAGTTATCTGCGCACCGTTCAATCTTTCGACCAACTTTGTTGTATGGGAGCGAAAGCTGGGTGGGTTCAGGTTAGCTTATCAACACGGTGGAGGTTACGGATATGAAAGTAGCTAGGATGATTGCAGGTACTAGTAGATGGGAACAATGGCAGGAGGGTGTCCACAATGAGGAAATCAAAGAAACACTGGGAATGAACTCTATAGATGTAGCAGTCAGGGCGAACAGGCTTAGATGGTGGGGTCATGTTACACGCAAGGGAGAAGCAAGGTTACCCAAGAGACTCATGGGTTCAGCAGTAGAGAGTATGAGGAGTCGGGGCAGACCAAGGAGAAGGTACTTGGATTCGGTTAAGAAGGATTTTGAAGTAATAGGCTTAACATCAGAAGAGGCACCAATGTTAGCACTGAATAGGGGATCATGGAGGAATTTTATAAGGGGGACTATGCTCCAGACTGAACGCTGAAAGGCATAATCAGTCTTAAATGATGATGATGATGATGATGATGTTCTAGATTTCAGCTAGAATAGCTGGTTTCTAGCTGAAATATAGATCTGCCAATAAATTTCAATAGGACATCTGATAGCTGAAATCCATTATTTACTAGTTTGTATTTATCGCGAATCTCTCGCCCAGCACAAAGTCCGAAGCGATTGGAAAAATGCGCAGGTGACTACGGTGTATAGGAAAGGTAAAAGAACGGACCCGCAAAATTACTGACCAAAATCCGTAACTTCTCTTTGCTGCAGAATCCGTGAACATATTCTCAGTTCTAATATATGTCCACGAAGAAGCATGACACGGTACCCCATTGCAGAATGTTAACGAAGGCACGAGCGTATGGTATATGTTCACATATATGTGAGTGGCTCGAAGGCTTCTTAGGTAATAGAACCCAACATGTTATCCTCGACGGTGAGTGTTCATCAGAGACAAGGGTATTATCGGTAATGCCCCAGGAAGTGCGATAGGACCGCTGTTGTCCCCTGTGTACATAAATGGTTTGGCGTACGGGCTGGGGAGCCATTTGCGGTTGTTGGATGATGATGCTGTAGTGTATGATAATGTGTTGAAGCTGACTGACTGCAGGAAGATACAAGCTGATTTACACAAAATATCTAGTTGGTATGATGTATGGCACCTAGCTCTAAATGTGGAAAAATGTAAGTTAATGCGGATGAGTAGGAAAGACAAACCCATAATGTTCAGATGCAGTATTAGTACTGTACTGCTTGGCTTCATACAGCCATGTCGTTTAAATATATGGGTATAATGTTTGCAAAGCGATATGAAATTGAACGAGCATGTGAAAAATGTGGCTTCTTTAATTTTTTTTTTTTTTTTTTTGAGCCATCAATCTTCTGACTGGTTTAATGCGGCCTGCCACGAATTCCTCTCTTGTGCCACTCTCTTCATTTCAAAATAGCACTTGGAACATACGTCCTCAGTTTTTTGCTGGATGTATTCGAATCTCTGTCATTCTCTCCAGTTTTTGCCCCCTAAACCTTTCTCATGTACCATGGAAGTCATTCCCTGATGTCTTAATAGATGCCCTACCATCCTTTCCCTTCTCCTTGTGGGTGTTTTCTACATATTCCTTCCCTCTCCGATTCTGCGCAGATCTCCTCATTCCTTATCAGACCACCTAATTTTAAACATTCGTCTGTAACACCACATAACAAATTCTTCGAGTCTCTTCCATTCAGATTTCCCCACAGACCATGTTTCACAACGGTACTCCAGACGTACATTCTCACAAATTTCTTCCTCAAATTAAGACCTGTGTCTGATACTAGTAGACTTCTCTCGGCCAGTAATGTCCTTTTTTTTCCAGTGCTACTCTGCTTTTGATGTCCTCCTTGCTCCGTCCATCAATGGGTATTATGCTGCCTAGGTAGTAGAATTCCTTAACTTTATCTACTTCGTGACCATCAGTCCTGATGTCAGGTTTCTCCCTGTTCTCATTTCTGCTACTTCTCATTACTTTCGTCTTTCTTCGATTTACTCTCAATCCATATTCTATACTCATTAGACTGTTCATTCCATTCAGCAGATAATTCTTCTTCACTTTCACTCAAGATAGCAATGTCATCAGCGAATCATATCATTGATAACCTAGCACCTTGAAATTTAATTCCCCTCTTGAATCTTTCTTTTATGTACATCATTGCTTCTTCGATATACAGACTGAAGAGTAGGGGGAAAGGCTACATCGCTGTCTCTCTTTTTAATCCGAGCACTTTGTTCTTGTTCGTCCGCTCTTACTATTCTCTCTTGGCTCTTGTGTATGTTTTACATCATCCGTCTGTCACTACAGCTTACCCCTATTTTTCTCAGAATTTCGAACATCTTGTACCATTTTACACCATTCAAAATTTATTCTAGATCGACAAATCCCATGAACTTGTCTTGAGTTTTCTTTTGGTCTGCTTCCATTACACAGGCCAACGATGGAAAACTATTTTACTGAAAATACCTTATGCTTATGTTTTTATGGTGGTAAAGCCAAATATGATACTTAAAAAAACTGTATCACCCACCATTTCTTCACGTTTTACATTTAACCTTGTGAAATTAAGCGATTTTTTTAAAGAATTTAACAGCTTTTATACAGTTAAAATAATTTAAAAAGGAGGTGTAATAAATGTAGATGACGTTGGTAGCACTGCTGAAAAACATTTTGTGGCAAAAAAGGTCGATTTTCTTTATGTTTTAACAGATGATGTTTTGTTTACTGTCAACCTAACCGCACTTTCCCGTTTCCTGTACATGCGCTCAGTACAATGTCTAATCGTGGTTGTAAAAACTCGGCTGACAGTTTTGGTTATATTTGTAGTGAATTTGTGATTAAAAACACCAAAGAAATATTACATATTTTGTGAGAAAGGTTTATCTATCATACTTTGGATATAAACTTGGTGATCAAGATAAATCTTGGGCGCCGCATAAGGTATGTTATGTGTGTGGTCAAGAACTGAGAAAATGGCTCAAGAAGGAGAAAAAGCCTTTAGATTTGTTGTTCCTATGATATGGAGGGAGCCAAGAGATCATGCCGATGATTGCTACTTTAGCAGTGTTGATATTAGTGGTCATAATTCGAAAAACAAGAAGGTAATAAGCTACCCTAACCTTCCGGCCGCTATCCGACCAGTAGGGCGTTGTGAAGATTTGTCGATTCCTGAACCACCAGATGATTTAAATTCTATTTCAACAGAAGTATTTTCTGATGTACAATGTGATTTAGATGAACCAGATGATGATGAATTCTATTGTAACACGGAAAGTCTAGAGTCCAAATCGTTTACTCAGATGGAGCTTAAGAATTTGGTTAGGGATCTGGGCTTAACGAAAGAAAAAGCTGAATTGCTTGACTCTAGATTAAACGAAAAGAACTTATTGGTAGTTGGAACCAGCATATACATGTATAGAAAGAGAGAGCAGCAATTTTCCAAGCTTTTCAACAAGAAGGTGATTTAGTGTGCTGCTTAGACATTGAGTTTGGTATTGAATACAAAAAGGAAGACTGGAGGCTATTTATTGATTCGTCTAGTTTAAAGGCTGTTTTATTACACAATGGTAACATGTATGCATCTATACCTGTTGGACATTCTGTACATATGAAAGAAAGCTATGAAAACCTAGAAATAGTGCTAAATAAAATAGGCTGTTCTGCTCATGATTGGATGATGTGTGGCGATCTAAAAGTAACATGCAGGTTCCTTGGTCAGCAAGGTGGCTTTACCAAATTTCCATGTTTCTTGTGTGAATGGAACAGTAGGACTACGGATCAGCCCTAGTGCAGAAAAAACTGGCCTGTGAGAGAGTATTTAAAACCTGGTGAGAAGAATATTCCACGCAAAAACCTTGTAGATCCAAAAAACGTCCTCCTATCACCTCTACATATAAAGTTATGCCTAATGAAACAGTTTGTAAAGGCTTTGCCTAAAGATGGACCTTGTTTTAAGTATCTCTGCCAAAAGTTTCCACACCTTTCAGAAGCTAAACTAAAAGAAGGCGTCTTTGTTGTACCTGACACTAGAAAATTGATGTTTGATGTTAACTTTGAATCCACAATGAACTTAAATGAGAAAGAAGCAAGAATATCATTCAAGCGTTACAAAGTTCTTAGGACATGAAAAAGACCCAGAATATGTTTCTATTATAGCTACAATGTTAAAGAAGTTTAAAAGTTTAGGATGTTTAATGAGAAGTTCACTTTCTGATTACTTCCTAGACAATATGGGAGATGATAGTGAGGAGCAAAGAGAGCGTTTTCACCAGGACATTAAAGTAATGTAAAAACGCTACCAAGGCCGCTGGAATACCAACATGATGAGGGACTACTGTTGGTCACTTGACATAGAAGTTCGGCAAGCGACTCATAGTAGAAAAAGCTGCACAAGAACTTCAAAGAAAAAAGATAAAGAAAATACAGACAAATTCTAGGCGAGAAGTGAAAGCTCTATTAACACATATCATTGTTTTTAAGTACCTTACTGGTTCATCTAAATCACATTGTACATCAGAAAATACTTCTGTTGAAACAAAGCGTTTCATTAATTTCCCGGTTTGCCGTATAGCATAGGATTTTTACACTATATAGTAAAAAGCATATTGCTCGAAAACTATGGGTGGTACAGAGAAATTAAGGCTAGATTTGGATTCAGCTAAGAAATCTATAAAGATCAGCTATAAAAGTAAAAAAGGTAAAAAAATGTTTTTTTCGTTGGCCACAACGTCAGAATTGCTCGTCTGGTGCCTTTACCTTTCCTAAAGCCAAACAGATTATCATCTAACACGTCCTCTGTGGTGTCACAGCCAGACACCACACGTGCTAGGTGGTAGCTTAAATCGGCCGCGGTCCTGTAGTACATGTCGGACCCGCGTGTCGCCACTGTGTGATCGCAAACCTAGCGCCACCACAAGGCAGGTCTCGAGAGACTGACTCGAACTCACCCCAGTTGTACGGACGACAGAGCTAGCGACTAGACGTACGAAGCCTTTCTCTCTCATTAGCCGAGAGACAGAATAGCCTTCAGCTAAGTTAATGGCTACGAACTAGCAAGGCGCCATTAGTCTTACAGTGATTGTAATTAGAGTCTCACTTGTGTTCACCATAGAGATGTACAAGAAGACATTAAAGATAAGTATATGAGAAGCTCCGTTCTTTTCTTCATAGCATTAATTACGTATCCTGTTCCAGTACTTCACGCCCGTCTGTGTTAGTCTCGCGTGCCCTTTAAGCCACCTCTATCTACAAGGTGTTGGCCCAGCTGCCGACACATCATCCTCAATTTTCTTCTTCATTCTTTATATATTTTTCGTGAAAGCAGCTCGGATGCATGAACTGTTAAGCTGATTGTGAGATAATTCTTACACTTGTCAGCTCTTGCAGTCTTAGGAATTGTGTGAATGATATTTTTCTGAAAGTCAGATGGTATATCGCCAGGCTAATACATTCTACACACCAACGTGAATTGTCGTTTTGTTGCCATTTCCATTAATGAATTTAGAAATTCTGATGGAATGTTATCGATCCCTTCTGCCTTACTTGATTTTAAGTCCTTCAAACCTCTGATACTCGATCACCCATCCCTACTAAATCGACTCATGTTTCTCCTTCAATAACATCAGACAAATATTCCCCCTCATAGAGACCTTCAATGTATTCCTTCCACCTATCCGCTCTCTTTTCTGCATTTAACAGTGAAATTCCCGTTGATCTCTTAATGTTAGCGTACTTGCCTTTAATTTCGCAGAAGGTTGTTTTGACTTTCCTATATGCTGAGTCAATTCCTCCGACTGTCATTTCTTTTTGGATTTCTTCACATTTTTCGTGCAGCCATTTCGTCTTAGCTTCCCTGAACTTCCTAGCTATTTCATTCTTCAGTGACTTGTATTTCTGTATTCCTGAATTTCCCTGAGCATTATTGTACTTCCTTCTTTCGTCGATCAACTGAAGTATTTATTCTGGTACCCATGGTTTCTTCACAGTTTTTGTACCTATGTTCTTTCCAACTTCCGAGGTTGCCCTGTTTGGAGATGTCCATTACTTTTCGACTGTACTGCCATGGGTGCAGTCAGGACTATGGTAGGGAAGGCAACTTGTCGACTTCGATTTAGTGGGGGAATTTTAGGAAAGTGTGGTTCATCTATAAAGGGGACCGGGGAGGCTAGTGCGACCTTTTCTTCAAAGTTCTTTTCGAGAAACATTATTGAGAACCAGCATCTGAAGCTGACTGCCGAATGATTCTATTGCCGCCAACTTATACTGCGCTTAAGGACCAGAAGCTAAGTTAAGGCTCATACGGAGGCATATAGCTTTTCCCTCGCTGTCTTGGGAGTGGAATTTTAAAGTAATGGTACAGTACACTCTCCGCCAGGCACCGTATGGTGGCGTGCGGAGTATCTGTGTAGACGTAGATACATGTAGATGTAGATGACACTTTTACAGTTATTAGCCACATATATGAAGGACACACATTAATGCAGTGGTCTCCATTGCGCCTTGCATCTTCATATCGTTGATCATTGCTGATTCTTCCATCTGTTTAGAGTAGTTTCCCACCCCAAGGACAAGAGAGTGTTTTGAATCGCTGTCCCCTCCTGCATCATCTCTGACAATGCAGAATGAGCTTGACTTTTATGCCGGAAGTCGTCGGCCGCCATTGTTGATTATTTTTATTCAAAATAGGTCGTATCGAGCCCAAATCCAACAACGTTTTGGTTACTAGTCAAAGGCGCTAGCTTTAGACCATGGGTTCTTCGCTCTTGTGATATTAAATGTTATGTTCTCCATAGAGAAATTAAAAGCAGAAGATTCTGGCTACTAACAAATACCAATCAAAGAATCCTGACCTGGTCGTTAATGAGCCAACATAGTTTCATTATTCGTCTCTCCTAATGTAGCAGCTACTAATTAATACTTTCCTCGCTTGTTATCGCTTTCAACATCCACTTTCCAGAGACTCCTTTCTCCCCTATGACCCCTAACCACCCGTTTTTCGGTCTCTTCATCACATCCACTACTTCGACCATATAACATGGTAGCCTGTGTATTACTCACTTATACAACGTTTTTGGCTTATACGTTCCTATGCTATTCGTCTTTGAGTATAAAGTAATATAAGATTTACCTGTTCAGAGTTTCTTTGTGAATTACATTATGCTTGTGCTTTTGTCTTGATATACAGTCTCAAAACGTCACATATCTTTGAAAAACAGTTTTTACACAGCTGTGAACTCTCGCTGATGTTGTGCGGAATATCTGTTTCGTATTAAGTTATCAGTCAACATCATAGAAAACCTATATGCGGTTCATAACGAACTACTAAACAAATATTATTGTCAAACATCAATATTGTATCCATATGGTTTTAATATTAACATTAATATTAATTACACAACTGAAGAAACGTCATTATTATCTTGTAATTTACGCGCCACTCATATGGAACTTTCATTAATGTCTGAAGTCCCTCGGAACGTCCTCTGGCTCTGATATTCACATTCATTTTGTTCGACTTATTGACTATCAGTTGCCAGTTTCCTTTTCTCTGAATGTAAATCCTTGTATCAGTCGAACACCAGATAAATGTCAACTGCACATCTGAACTAAATGTCACATAGAAACATTTTTATGTTTCATAGTTCCATATTACATGTTTCTCAATGAAACAAACAATTCATTTAATTTGGGTCACTTTTGTAGCTATTGCAGAACCAGGCAGTGGTGGTGTGTGCCTTCCAAAGGTTATGAGGAAGTACGTAAAATCAATTCTTGCCCCAGTAGTAGCTGAGGTAATATGATACCAGTTGAAGAATACTCAAATATGTCTGTCATTGTAGAATCAATGGCTTCCTTCCGGGAGAAGTTCGATAGCGTTCCATTTCAGATAACCTTCATAAATGAAACTTCTCTCATCTCTGCGTCATTTGAATTTTTCTTTCTTTCCACATTTGTTTTCTCCTGCGACGCTTTTGTCGTCCTCAGGTTCGGAAGTACACTCCTGGAAATGGAAAAAAGAACACATTGACACCGGTGTGTCAGACCCACCATACTTTCTCCGGACACTGCGAGAGGGCTGTACAAGCAATGATCACACGCACGGCACAGCGGACACACCAGGAACCGCGGTGTTGGCCGTCGAATGGCGCTAGCTGCGCAGCATTTGTGCACCGCCGCCGTCAGTGTCAGCCAGTTTGCCGTGGCATACGGAGCTCCATCACAGTCTTTAACACTGGTAGCATGCCGCGACAGCATGGACGTGAACCGTATGTGCAGTTGACGGACTTTGAGCAAGAGCGTATAGTGGGCATGCGGGAGGCCGGGTGGACGTACCGCCGAATCGCTCAACACGTGGGGCGTGAGGTCTCCACAGTACATCGATGTTGTCGCCAGTGGTCGGCGGAAGGTGCACGTGCCCGTCGACCTGGGACCGGACCGCAGCGACGCACGGATGCACGCCAAGACCGTAGGATCCTACGCAGTGCCGTAGGGGACCGCACCGCCACTTCCCAGCAAATTAGGGACACTGTTGCTCCTGGGGTATCGGCGAGGACCATTCGCAACCGTCTCCATGAAGCTGGGCTACGGTCCCGCACACCGTTAGGCCGTCTTCCGCTCACGCCCCAACATCGTGCAGCCCGCCTCCAGTGGTGTCGCGACAGGCGTGAATGGAGGGACGAATGGAGACGTGTCGTCTTCAGCGATGAGAGTCGCTTCTGCCTTGGTGCCAATGATGGTCGTATGCGTGTATGGCGCCGTGCAGGTGAGCGCCACAATCAGGACTGCATACGACCGAGGCACACAGGGCCAACACCCGGCATCATGGTGTGGGGAGCGATCTCCTACACTGGCCGTACACCACTGGTGATCGTCGAGGGGACACTGAATAGTGCACGGTACATCCAAACCGTCATCGAACCCATCGTTCTACCATTCCTAGACCGGCAAGGGAACTTGCTGTTCCAACAGGACAATGCACGTCCGCATGTATCCCGTGCCACCCAACGTGCTCTAGAAGGTGTAAGTCAACTACCCTGGCCAGCAAGATCTCCGGATCTGTCCCCCATTGAGCATGTTTGGGACTGGATGAAGCGTCGTCTCACGCGGTCTGCACGTCCAGCACGAACGCTGGTCCAACTGAGGCGCCAGGTGGAAATGGCATGGCAAGCCGTTCCACAGGACTACATCCAGCATCTCTACGATCGTCTCCATGGGAGAATAGCAGCCTGCATTGCTGCGAAAGGTGGATATACACTGTACTAGTGCCGACATTGTGCATGCTCTGTTGCCTGTGTCTATGTGCCTGTGGTTCTGTCAGTGTGATCATGTGATGTATCTGACCCCAGGAATGTGTCAATAAAGTTTCCCCTTCCTGGGACAATGAATTCACGGTGTTCTTATTTCAATTTCCAGGAGTGTACTTCGTTGTCGTCGTTAAAATCATACCTTTGTCATGAAAGGAGAAACTGTTATAAGTTTCTTATTTCAAGTCGATACGTCATTTCGTTTAATAACCATGTTAAACTCTAGCACCGCACCTTAACTTTTTTTGTTACTGTAAAGAGTTAAAATAGGAACTTGCCAAATTTAGAAATACTAAATTCTTCCCGTTAATTGTAGTCGGTATGTTTATCAGTCGTTGATAAATGAAATATCAAGGGACGTACAGTAACACACACAAATTAGTTGCACAAAAGAAATCTGCTACGTGCCTACGTGGCTGCGATGGTCAGACTGCCTTCGGCAGCGCTACAGGGCAGACGCGTGTCCGTGTTCCGCGCGTGTAGCAGCGCTTGACTGTGTTTGTACATCGGCCGTTACGTGCGCGCCAGCTGTACCAGCAAGACCACTTGCCGAACCAATATCGTAAAGCTACGTTACGATTCACCTTTCGCCCCGACCTTGCATAACCCAAAGCACTCGATGTGTAAAGTTTCTTAAGAGACAAGTTAAAGATACCAGAATTGGGCATCGTAGGAAGACTTTTTTTACCATCGTCAGCAGCACAGGTAAGTGCAGATTATCAGTGACAAGATCATCAGAGAGGCAAGACGAGGACTGCGCTTCTGCTACCCAGATGGCAACGTAGGCACTGTGATCGTCAATCACGCAGGTATGGGCAATTAAGAGTTTTCGAGCTGCCTTTTCAACCAGCTTCCGAAGCTTTGATAACCGTCCCCCTTCCCTATGGCGCGGTCCTCGACCACGAGAAATAGGTTCATGACATATGCTATCTTAATACTGTCCGACAAGTGCGTATGATCTCCGTAGCCATGTGCCCTCCTACCTATGCATCGGGGGCTGCTGAGCCATTATCATGTACGACGGCCAACCCCGCACGTACTCGGGATGCGGAAAAGAAGTACACCTTCGGTCACGATGTATGCAGTGGCGGAACGTACAATTGCCACCTACGGACGTGACACCCCCACCCAACTCGATTACTCTGCCGGTGACGCATGCAGCGGTGTTTACCGCCGCTACTATCTCATGAAGTCTGCCGCTTAACCACCCCAGTCCGCAACCGCCATCAAAAAGCGACGGTTTGGACGACGCGAAGAGGTCAACAGACAGGGAGACTATCACATAGCAACTTTCGCCAACTAACACCAAAACCGACGAAGCCATCGTGTACTCACTTGGATCGCTTGTGGAAGCTTTCAAACCTGGACTGCGGATCTTGTTGCTCAACGTTCGCCACGGCTGTGCAAGCGAAGGCGTAGGTCGACACCAAGAACCAGTGACATTCCATACACGAGGATGATGACGTCAAACGTGCGGATAACGCCTTCCTTCAGACGTCAGCTTATGGTGACAGTGACGGACAACGTTGCACAAGGATCACGTCAGCGCCCGTCCTCTCTGTGGACGGCGTAACGTACTAAGCTCAGTTCGCGACAGTCGTCTCCCCGCCGGCATAATACAACCACTCCTTCACACTCCCGCACCGCAGCCGGCCGAAGTGGCCGTGCGGTTCTAGGCGCTGCAGTCTGGAACCGCGAGACCGCTACGGTCGCAGGTTCGAATCCTGCTTCGGGCATGGATGTGTGTGATGTCCTTAGGTTAGTTAGGTTTAAGTAGTTCTAAGTTCTAGGGGACTAATGACCTGAGAAGTTGAGTCCCATAGTGTTCAGAGCCATTTGAACCATTTTGAAACCGCACCGCAGCGGCATTCGGAGACGCTTGGGCGATTCCACTGAGGTAGATGTATCCAGTTAGCTCCACAAACCAATGACTTACAAGTGTGCCCCCTGCAGTCGGGCGGGATAGGATGATGTCACCCATTGGATTCATCCACTTCCTCTGTCGGTGATGGTGGATCAACTTTCAGCGACCCTGCGACAAGCGTACAGAATGGCCACAGTCAATACCAATATGATTCGCAGCACGGTGAAGATACAGTCCCTCCGAGACATGATTCGCTCGTCAGATGCCGACGTTGCTCTATTAAAAGAGGTGCATATTTCGGCGATTCTGGATGTTTTAGCATACGACTTAACATCAATCTATTGGTGATCAGGCCTGGTATGGGGCGGCGGTCTACGTCCGAGAGCGACTACTGATCGTACAAGTGACCATACTGCTATCCACACTGTGCCTAACCATTACCACATTCGAAATGTGTATCATCAGTCTATATGCTTCGTCGGGCACATCCAACCGACACCATTGTTCTATTTTTATGGTGTTTATATTGCCCTCTATTCCTTCGTCGTTTTGACCACACTATAGTTGGAGAAGACTTTAATTGCGTATTGCATGCGAAAGACCGACATCCCGGCTACTGACCGTAACCATACCCAGACCTAATACAGTGGTGGAAGAACTCCGCCTCATTGGCGCATGTGAGGAGCTCCACGCCAACGCCCCTGGCCACACGCATCTCGCAAGCCAAAGCATTATAGATCGCATCTACGTCTCCCATACCCTCTAGTCTGTAGTACTCACCACGGAAAATGGCCACTCGCCTTTTCCGACCACTGGGCGCTTATCAGCTCACTTACACCGCAGTAAGCCTGGCACTGCCAGGGGACTTAGAAGTTTAACACATTCGCCGGCCGGAGTGGCTGAGCGGTTCTAGGCGCTACAGTCAGGAACCGCTCCACCGCTGCAGTCGCAGGTGCGAATCCAGCCTCGGGCATGCATGTATGTGATGTCCTTAGTTAGGTTTAAGTAGTTCTAAGTTCTAGGGGACTGATGAACTCTGAAGTTAAATCCCATAGTGCTCAGAGCCATTTGAACCAATTTTTTAACACAATCCTCCTCCGCGACCCAATTTGTCGACAGCACGTCGCAGCGGTGTGGACTTCCTGTGAACACCGCCCTCTCAGATGCCCCTCTACACTGATGTGGCGGTTAAAACTGCGCCAAACCAATAATTACAAGGGAGCTGGTTCAATGCGAGTAAGAATCAGCTGCATGTCGCCGCGCCACAATGAATTATTAGTATACCCTGCTGCGGCAACTCGACGACCAGCCTTCATCACCTGAAACGCAGAGGGAACGACAGCGCATTAAGGCTAAGCTCCTTCCAGTAACAAGCAATGAGCTGAAACGTATGGTGGTGAGATCATGCAGACGAGATGTCGCACTCGAGGAAACTCTGTCTACCCCCTATACCATATTCAACCATCGTCGCCGTCGTCGTCAACAGCTTATCACCGCCATCCTCACGCAGAACGATACCCGTGCCAGTACACAGGCAGCTATTGTCTCCATTTTTGCTGACCACTACGGACAATTTTACGATGGCAGAACCGCGGATTATGCGACATGTGAGGACGTTCTCCAGGACGTCACACATAATCGCGACGCTACAGGACGCAACATTCTTGGCGACACCAATTACTACGGACGAGGTAGCGGACGCTATCGCGAAAGGCGCGACGAAGAAGTCGCCAGTTTCGGACGGCCTTTCCGTTGCATTCTACCGGACATTGTATGACCTGAGAATCCAGCGATGGGTCGAAATGTTCCAGGAGCCGCTCACTCCCAATTTCCAACGGCCTTCGCGACCGGCATTTTAATTTCGATACATAAACCATCACGATATCCGGAGATAACAAACTTTTGTCCTCTTATTCTTGCCCATGCGGACTACAAGATCTATGCGCGCCTATTGGCGGCACACATACACACGGTACTGCCCTCAGTCTTTTCACCGGAGAAGATGTCATACGGCCGTGGTACTAGCCTACAGACTGCCACGAGCGATTGTCGAGATCTCGTCGCGATTGCCTCCTCTCTGCACCACTGGTATCAATCGACTTTAATAGTGCGTTTGATAGGGTCCAACACCAGTTCGTTCTATCGGTGGCGATGTGTATGGGGTTCCCTCCGCCATTCGTCGACACCCTGAGACACCTGCTTACCAGTGCCACGTCAAGTATTTAAGTCAACAGACGACAGGCGGGAATGCTTCCAACACGTCGTTCCATCTGACAGGGCTGTCCCCTATCCACTATGCACTACTCGATCATTCTCGAAGCCCTTATCAGAGGCCTCCTACCGCGTCATACCTTCCGTTGCCGGGAAAATGCAGATTATCTCCTGCTCCTGGACAAACATAACGCCGTCGTGCGCATCTGACAGTATGGAAGAACCTGGGAAATCATCCTCAATGTGGACAAATCAGCGATTATGAACATTACTCCTGGCCTCCAAGCTAAAGGAGCACTTCCTTACCTGGGTATTACATTTACCGGTCATAACCACCATGCAATGGCGTACGCCTATAACCGTTTGATACAGATGATATGTGTCCGCATCCAACGCAGCCTTCACCGCAGCATGAATCCAATCCAGTGAGTGCCCTACAACACAATCTTCCTTGTGCCAATGGTCCTAGGACGACAATTCCAGGCAGCCCTGGGGTACTTTGTATCAGCAGGAACCATCTTTAACGTCCGCTATGACACCTTCATCCTTTCCACCTGCAATGGAGGACACGGTCTCGTCCATGTTAGAACCAGGACATCCTTTTTTATACTTAACTGCAATGACAAGGTGTCGGCGTAGTCCTTCTAGGAGGTTCTTATATCAATCTCTCCTGTCTCACCTGTCATTGTGGCACATATTGCCCCAACACTTTTCCACATATCGACGTACTTTGTCGAACTCTGATACGTACGTGATGCCGCTCTGAACACGTGCATCATGAGCGAGTCTTTCGCAAGTTGTTTTCACAAAGCACCCGCTGCAGTATGTTAGAGAATCTCCACCTAGATATTCGTTGAACAACGGTGTGGAAGAACGGTCATATTTCCTTCCTTACAACCGATGCATGAGCTGTCTTTTTGTTTGTCATGTCCTCAACATTTGTGGGCCTTGAACCGTTAGGAAATTATACCCTTATTTAGCACTGCTGGGACAATATTTATTTATACACCTACATCTACATCTACAGCGTACTCCGTAAGCCACCTAATGGTGTGAGGCGGAGGGTACTTTCAGTACCACTATCTGATCCCTCCAACCCAGTTCGACTTGCGAATAGTGCGTGGGAAGAATGATTGTCGGTAAGCCTCCGTATTGGCTCTAATTTCTCGCATTTTCTCCTCGTGGTCAACACGCGAGATGCTTGAGGGGGAAAGTAATAATGTTGTCTGACTCCTGAAAAGTTCTGTCCCGAAATTTCTATAGTAAATTTCTCCGTAATGCACAACGCCTCTCTTGTAACGTCTGTCAGTCGAGTTTGTTTAGCATCTCCGTAACGCTCTCTCACCAGCTAAACGATCTCGTGACGAAATGCGCAGCTCTTCGTTGGATCTTTTCTATCTCCTCTATCAGTCCAACCTGATAGGGATCCCAGATAGATGAATCGTGTGAGCAAGCGCCTTATAAGGCACTTCTTTCGCGGATGAGTTACGTTTTCTTAAGATTCTTCCGACGAATCTGAGTCTGTTGTCTGCTTTCGCCACTATCTGTTTTGTATTATCATTCAAATTAAGGTCGCTTTGGATAGTTACGCCTACATTTTTACGGCAGACGCTGTCTCCAGCTGTCTGTCATCAATAGTGTAGCTGTTCAGTAGTGGATGTCTTTTCCTATGTATGCAAAGTATGTTACATTTATTTACGTTCAGGGCCATTGCTAGAGTCTGCACCATTCATCAATTATCTGCAGGTCGTTCTGCAAATTCTTACTATCTTCTGGCGTTACTACTTTGGTATAGACAACCGTGTCACCTGTGAACAGTTTTAGAGAGCATCCGACGCTTTCTACTAAATCATTTATATACATCGTAAACAGCAACGGTCCTATCACACTTCCCTCTGGTACTTCGGATATTACCTTTACCTCTGTCGATTTAGTTCCGTTAAGAGCGACGTGTTGAGTTCTGTCTGTAAGAAAGTCTTGAATCCAATCGCACGTCTGCTCCCATACTCCGTAAGATCGTATTTTTTCATTAAACGGCAATGCGGGGCAGTATCAAATGCCTTACTGAAATCAAGGAACAAGCCATCAAGCTGAGCGCCGTTGTCCACTGCGCTGTGGATCTCATGGAGGAACAGAGCGAGCTGAGTTTCGCAGGATCTCTGTTTGCGGAAACCATGTTGCTCTTTATAGAGGTTTTCAATTTCCAAGAACGTCATAATTCTTGAGCACAAAACATGTTCCATAATTCTACAACAGATTGTCGTCAACGGTATAGGTCTGTAAATGTGCGGATCTGCCTTACGGCCTTTCTTAAAAACAGGGATGACCTGTGCTTCTTTCCAGCCGTTAGGTACCTTTCGTTGCTCAAGCGATCTACGATAAATTACTGCTAGAAGAGAAGCAAGTTCTATCGCATAATCTTTTTAGAATCTTATAGGTATCTTATCTTGTCCTGAAGCCTTTCCACTACTAAGCGATTGCAGCTGGTTTTGAATGCTGCGAACGGTTATCTCAATATCTGCCATTTCGATGTTTGTACGACGATTGAAAGGAGGGACAGTGTTAGTATCTTCGACGGTGAAACAACTTCGGAAGACCGAATTCAGTATTGCGGCCTTCTCTCTGTTATTCTCTTCCGTTTCGATGCTGGAGTGGGCGCAGAGAGAATGAATAGATGATTTTGACCCACTTACAGATTTTACATACGACCACAGTCTCTTAGCGCTTTTACTCAGATCGGTTGACAACGTCTTACTTTCAAAATCATTGAACGTTTCTCTCATTGCACTCCTTTTGCTCATTTTCGCTTCCTTCAGCTTTTGTTTGTCAGCTAGGATTTTACTTCTCTTGAGTCTGATACGAAGCGCTCTTTGTTTAATTAGCGCTTTTCTAACACGGCTATTAAACCATTGTGGATCTTTACCATCACATAAAATCCTACTCGGAACATACTTGTCTAGGGCATATTGAACAATGCCTTTAAATTTTTTTCCATTTGTTCTCCATATCTTCGTCCTCATCGCTGAATATTTGATGCTGACGCTGAAATATTCTGAAATTTGTATCCTGTCACCCTTGCTGAGCAAATATATAATCCTACCTCGGGGAAGATCAGTTTGGATTCCGTAGAAATGTGGGAACACGTGAGGCAATACTGACCCTACGACTTGTCTTAGAAAATAGGTTAAGGAAAGGCAAACCTACGTTTCTAGCATTTCTAGACTTAGAGAAAGCTTTTGACAATGTTGACTGGAATACACTCTTTCAAATTCTGAAGGTGGCAAGGGTAAAATACAGGGAGCGAAAGGCTATTTACAATTTATACAGAAACCAGAAGAAAGTTATAAGAGTCGAGGGGCATGAAAGGGAAGCAGTGGTTGGGAAGGGAGTGAGACAGGGTTGTAGCCTACCCCGATGTTATTCAATCTGTATATTGACAAGCAGTAAAGGAAACAAAAGAAAAATTCGGAGTAGGAATTAAAATCCATGGAGAAGAAACAAAAACTTTGAGGTTTGCCGATGACATTGTAATTCTGTCAGAGACAGCAATGGACCTGGAAGAGCAGTTGAACAGAATGGACAGTGTCTTGAAAGGAGGATATAAGATGAACATCAACAAAAACAAAACGAGGATAATGGAATGTAGTCGAATTAAATCGGGCGACGCTGCGGGAATCAGCTTAGGAAATGAGACGCTTAAAGTGGTAATAGAATTTTGCTATTTGGGGAGCAAAATAACTGATGATGGTCGAAGTAGAGAGGATATAGAATGTAGACTGGCAATGGCAAGGAAACCGTTTCTGAAGAAAAGAAATTTGTTAACATCGAGTATAGATTTAAGCGTCAGGAAGCCGTTTCTGAAAGTATTTGTATGGAGTGGGGCCATGTATGGAAGTGAATCGTGGACAATAAATAGTTTGGAGAAAAAGAGAATAGAAGCTTTCGAAATTTGGTGCTACAGAAGAATACTGAAGATTAGATGGGTAGATCACATAACTAATGAGGAGGTATTGAATAGAATTGGAGAGAAGATAAATTTGTGGCACAACTAGACTAGAAGAAGGGATCGGTTGGTAGGGCATATTCTGAGGCATCAAGGGATCACCAATTTGGTATTGGAGGGCAGCGTGGAGGGTAAAAATCGTAGAGGGAGACCAAGAGGATGTAGGTTGCAGTAGGTACTGGGAGATGAAGAAGCTTGCACAGGATAGAGTAGCATGGAAAGCTGCATTAAACCATTCTCTGGACTGAGGACTACACAACTACAACCTTTCCATTCCTTGTAGGACCCGTCGTCATAGACGCTGTCACAGCCTTTTGATCAGTGATACATTCC
Source organism: Schistocerca nitens (assembly GCF_023898315.1). NCBI lineage: Eukaryota > Metazoa > Arthropoda > Insecta > Orthoptera > Acrididae > Schistocerca > Schistocerca nitens. The sequence continues at coordinate 599,680,549 of NC_064619.1, read as the reverse complement.
TCTAAGTAAATTGATTCGGTAATTTCAGGTCTGTTTGTTGCCAGGAGGTCTGAGACTTTACCCCACGAGTTGTTTCTCTAACTATCTGCTCAAGGTAATTTTCGGACAAGACATCCAGAACAATGCCACACGATTCCCTGTCTCTGGCAACAGTTTTGATGGCATAACACTTCCAATCTATACCTGGCAAGTTGAAGTCATTCCCTATTACAACGGCATGATCAGGAAAATTACTGATGATATTTTGCAAGTTCTGCCTGAAGCGCTCTACAACTACAGATCCTGACTCAGGTGGTCTATAAAAGCATCCGATCACCGTTTTTGACCGTTCTTTGACACTGAGTTGCACCCAGGTTAATTCACGTTCGAAATCCGTGATAACCTCGCTAGATTTTATCGAAAAATTTACTGCAATAAATACGCCGCGACCATTGGAGACTCACCTGTCCTTACTATAAACATTCCAGTCTGAACCCAAGATTTCGTTGTCGTTGACATCTGGTTTCAACCAGCTTTCTGTTCCTTATTTCGGCCCCCTTCCCCCTGGCAATCGTTGTGCCTCCTGCCTCCTCCCCCCCCCCCCAAAAAAAAAAAAAAAAAAATCGGAGGGTGGCAAAAAGAATTCTTGATCTACGAATCCGACCGGCCAATATACGCTCGTAATAATGTTTAATGTTGCAATCGAACAGTGAAATAGGTGGGCGAACCAGTAATACCCACTATAGACCTTAGCGGAACATGTTTGGAAATTTGACTTTCTAGACGTTCTAGTTCGCTGGAGGACTTTTTTTTATCACTCAAGTAAGAATTCTAAACTGACGACCAACGTCTAGACGCTTCCCGCACGGTTATCCGTTTATCCGGACGTTCGTTATCTGACGATGAGATGTCTGTGCTTACCAAGGGTGGCAATTTTGCCATCAGCCCGCTAATTGTGCCCACGGAAGAAGTAGTAGCCACTGTAGATGCAGGCATTCGTAGTGTGGACACCGTTACAGCTAAAGAAATCCGTATAGAAGCTGTAAGAATACTGTCGCACAAAGCCTCCAAAAAGTAATTTAACTAAGGTCGAGAGAAATGCCACAAAGTGCCTAAATGAGGACGGTAGTGTTATTACTCTCTCCACTGACAGGGAAACGCAACGGGTGTGTTGAATGTGACCGAGCATTGCTGTAACATTAATGACTTATTAGATCCACAAACATATAGGAAACTGAGTAAAGACCGACCCTACAAATTTCTAAGGATTGTTACGTGGTTGATGAAGTCCTCTATCGAACAGAGCGTTCAGAAAAGTCTGTTCAATTCATTTGCGCTACCACCAAGGCTTTATGGATTTCTGAGGGTGCACAAACAAAATATTCCTCTAAGGCCTAAAGCGGGTGCTATTGGTTCGCCCTCTAATTCGACAACCAAGTTCCTGCCAACGTTATTACGACTGTACGTGGGCCGATGGGGTTTGTAGATCGAGAAGTCGGACCATTTTATCAGCAAATTAAATGGCACAGTGGTGCAGCCGGAGGACATGTTAGTTAGTTTCGATGTGGTATTGTTATTCACTGTGGTTCCGTTGAATGAAATGTTGCAAAAACTGAAACGGATATTTCTTCCCGATGTTGCAGAACTGTTTAAATATTGCCTTACAACCACATATTTCAAATGGAACGATGAGTGTTATGAACAGACGGATGGTGTCGCTATGGGGAGCTCCTTGAGCTCAGTCATAGTGAAGTTCCTTATGGAAAAATTCGAAGAGCAGGCATTGGTTCCGGTATTGCAGGGAGGAACTGGGTCGTTTTCAGAAACATCTCAATGGGATCAATCCGAAGCTTCAGTTTACCATGGACGAGGAGACAGCCGCAAGATTGAACATTCCTGATACGCTAGTTTTCAAGAAAGTAGACGATAGCTTGGGCCCCGTGGTTTACCGAAAACCCAAGCACACAGACCGTTCCCTGCACTGGAATTCGAACCACCACTCACAACAAAAGCGAGCCATCATAAGAATGCTGGCGGACAGTCCAAGGAGAATCTGCGAACCAGCACTGCTTGAAACAGAATTAAAACATTGCTCAGGAATGGTTATTCGTTCGCTGAAGTGAAAAGAGCGTCAAAACCACCGCGTAGAAATCATAGCTATTCTCAAGCGCCAGTGAAATCGTAATTTTTATTGGTTTTCATGAAGGACGTCACGGACAGCATAGGAAAAACCTTGAAGAAGCACAACATCGCGATAATCTACAAACCCATCCTGAAGACACAAGATCACCTAAAATCGGCGAAGAATGCTTGTCAACCGTTGGAGAAAGCAGGAATTTATGGGATTCCGTGTAGTTGTGGGGAGGTGTACGTCGGTACTACAAAAAGAACTGTCAAAAAATAATTCGCAGACGACAAGGGCAATTACAGAACAGGGGAGACTGACAGATCATGTTTGCGAAACACGCTTTGCAGCCAGGAGACCACTACAATGAGTTTGATAGGACCCACGTGCGGATACCATGAAAGGCTACGCAGAGAGGCCATAGGGTTTGTAAAAGACCCCAGGAATTTCAGTAGGGTGGAGGACGACTTACAGTTGAATGGTATCTGGATTCCAGTGCTGAAGAAGATCTGTGCCAGTCTTCTACCATGGAGTGACAGCAACAGCGGACAACGGCAGTCGACAACGGCCAACTGTGCTCGCGCATTCAAACCGTGTGACGTCACGCCACTGTGCGGAAGCGCGAGGAAGCCGAATTTTGCTGTAGTCAGTTGCGAGCCAGGGTGAGAATGAGTGGGAAATGTGGGTTACATTCCCGGTCCAGCACAAATTTTCATGTGCGAGTACTTGTCGTTAGGTCCCATAAGATTTCACACACATTTTTGAACATTTCTCACACACAGATATGTATCTCATAAACTGATGTCAGTAAATTCGCAGTCAGCGAATTAATTTCGAAGTAAATCTACTTTTCTCTGACAACAAACACCATCTATGTGATGCCTGCATGGTGGACTATCGTGTGGAGGTGCTAACCATTTTTTCATTTCGCTATTCGAGTAGTATTAAAATCGAGTAAGATTGCAAGTTTTCATAATATTGGAGCCGTTAGTTTCACACATGCCCAGAGAGTACGTTTGCACATAACGACAACGACTGCCTTCAAACTCTAAGACTTGCTGCCCAAACAGGCCTGGTAACCTTAACTTCAAACGGCCGTGCCCCTTCGCCAATCTAAAGCGATGTCGGCGTCTGGCACCGTTCTGCTTCCCGCGGACTCTCATTGCTCATTTTCGAAGTTCAGTTCTCGCCATTATCTCCCACTCACTATCTAGCTATTGGTTTTCGATTTAATTGTGTTTATAATGCGAACCGCTTGGTTTAAAGTAGAAAGGCAGCTCTCCAAATTTTTGATAAATGCTAGTAGATAATTATAATTGTGTGACAGGGCTACCTCCCCTGTTTGAGTTTCTTTCTGTTTTACAACATAGTTTCGTATTTTTCATTGGAGGCTTTTCACTAACTGTGGATTTCCTCTGTCCTTTTTCTTTTTTCTTTTTTTTTATTATTATTGCCGACCGGTGTGGCCGAGCGGTTCTAGGCGCATCAGTCTGAAAGGCTACGCAGAGAGGCTATAGGGTTTGTAAAAGACCCCAGGAATTTCAGTAGGAAGGAGGACGACTTACAATTGAATGGCATCTGGACCGCTACGGTCGCAGGTTCGAATCCTGCTTCGGGCATGGGTTTGTGTGATGTCCTTAGGCTAGTTAGGTTTAAGTAGTTTTAAGTTCTAGGGGACTGATGATCTCAGATGTTAAGTTCCATAGTGCTCAGAGCCATGTGAACCATTTTTTTATTACTTTATCATCGACTAGACAAACCGTCTGGTTCAAAGTAGATCATGAAGCGAGTGCCTACACAGTCAAGGGACAGCACACCAGCAAGTGAGTGGCTCGCTCGCCATCTCATAGGTAAAAGCTCATACTTCATTCTTTTCTTTTTATTTCAGTTGCCACGTATTTGAAGACGGCCACAATCACGGGAACACTCCATTACGACCAAGTGATTAAGACTCCACTCGCTACAAAACGTGTGGCATATTGTGGTCACGTGTGAAAAGACGACTGCATCGGGCATAATCTACAATATCAGTATCTGTCAAACATGTCGTCGTCACGATATTACAATTCATACTATAAACAGGCGTCTCGTCATAAAACGGGGGACTACGTTTCAGATACACATTTACGTCCTGTGTTCTGTTAATGTTGCGAAACACAGTGCCGTGGTGTGCACAAAACATGTTTAAACAAGAAGAACCAGTGTGCTTCGCCTATGATAGTTCAGAGATCGTCATTCAAGTCACAGTGACGTAACCCGCTATGTGTTTCAGTCGCAGTGGTCTGAAGGCGATCTACAGAGGAGACGAAACCGGTAGTCATTAATATACGAAACTGTGATCCAGATGGTCTTTCTTCATTTATGGTACGGGTAATATTTGGTACGATAGCGCCAAATGAGGGATGGGAAACTGATAATTTATTCGGCCTTCGCGCATTATGTACGTATTAAAATTACAGTTATATTAACAGTTCATAGTCCCCGTCTGCAACTGAGTGGTCAGCATATGTGGCTGCCATGCAGAGGAACCGAGTTCGATTCCCAGTGGAAGGACTGGTACGGGGTGAACTCAGCCTCGTGATGCCAATTGAGGAGCTACTTGACCTAGAAGTAGCGACTCCAAGGTCTGGGGAGTCTGCAAAACGGCCGGAAGAGCGGTGTACTGACCACACTCCCCACCAAGCCACAACAGCATCAAGCCGTAAAGACAAAGGATGACATGGCGATCGGCAGACATCTCTTGGGACTTCTCGGCCTGGCGACGATCTCGTTTAATATTTCGTAAAACTGACATACGTACGAGTAGGCGTCCCTAATGTTTAAACATAAACTTTCCGAAATGAAGCATAGTTGCTCACGGACTAATGACATGACACATAAATATGCTGTTCCAGGTTTACGACTGTTTCTGCTCCAGTAAACGTACCTAACAGATTCTTACAAAACATGTGATTAAAAATTCACTAAAATGGTGGCATCTCAGTCAAGTGATCCATTATCGAAAATATTCGAGTTAATCGGAGCCTCTTTCAAATATTACTTAAGTCGCTAGCGCCACTGGACTACGGCTAAACAATAATAATGATTTTGCTCTGAATCGAATGAACCTGGTCGGTATGAAGATAACCCCCACCCTATTCTCTTGACTCGTATCAGATAAACCGCGCACAATGTAGATGTAATGAAAAGGAATTGGCCCGTACAAGTGAGTCGTGGGTGTGGCTTCCATTGAAATTCACAGCCATAAGAGACATTTCTAAATACTGAACTAAAAGATCGGTAACTTATACCGTCGTCTGTTACAAGCATTCGACAGGAGAAACAGCACATGACAAACAAACGCACAGGAGATAGGCAACATAATGTGAACACCTGTACTGGGAAATAGTTTATTCATAAGTGGTTGGACCTCCATATGCCTGTAATACAGCTGCGATTCTTCTTCGAATACTGGCATGTAATGATTGTATAGTCTCCAGTGGAATGTTACGCTACTCTTCGATCAGAACGTCTTCTGTCTCCTGCAGTGGCGGGGGAGGTGGAAATCTGCTCCGGAGTCTCCGCCCCAATACCGTCCACAAGGATTCGATAATGTTCAGTCCGGGGACTGTGCTGGCCAGGAAAGACGTTGCAGTTCAGTTGCATGCTCCTCGTACCGTGATTGTACTTTCCTTGTAAGTAGACTGTTTAGGTTTTTTTTTATTGGTAACGCCACCTCTGTATGAAAATCACTGGCTATGTAAGTAGACTGTTTAGGTTTTTTTTATTGGTAACGCCACCTCTGCATGAAAATCACTAGCTGTGCTGTGTGCAGTCTGTGGCTGCTTTGCATTGTTGTAATACTCGCCATTGTAGTGTTAGGCAGCTGGCTGTGAACAGCGCGTAGCGTTGCGCAGTTGGAGGTGAGCCGCCAGCAGTGGTGGATGTGGGGAGAGAGATGGCGGAGTTTTGAAATTTGTCATGAACTGCTCTCTCTCTCTCTCTCTCTCTCTCTCTCTCTCTCTCTCTATATATATATATATATATATATATATATATATATATATATATGATGATATCAAGGTAAATACATTGTTTGTTCTCTATTAATATCTTTCATTTGCTAACTATCCCTATCAGTAGTTAGTGCCTTCCATAGTTTGAATCTTTTATTTAGCTGGCAGTAGTGGCGCTTGCTGTATTGCAGTAGTGGGAGTAACCAAGATTTTTGTGAGGGAAGTGATTTGTGAAAAGTACAGGTTAATGTTAGTCAGGGCCATTCTCTTGTAGAGATTATTGAAAGTCAGATTGCGTTGCGCTAAAAATATTGTGCGTCAGTTTAAGCACAGTCTTGTAAAATTGTTAAAAAGGGGACGTTTCATCCTGACTCTGTGAATAGACGCATTATCGTCCTGAAATGTGGCATCATTGTTGGGGAACAACATTTGAATCATGGAGTGAGCCTGATCACCTAAAATGTTCACACAATCGCTGGATATAAGACGGCCTTTGAGAGTAATGATGGGAGCAGCACACCATCACACTACCACCTCCATGCTTAACCGATGGAATCAAGCAATCAGGATTGTAGGCTTCTTTTGGCGTTCTCCAGACGTAAACCTGGTCCGATTTTCGATTTAATGAAAACGTCGACTCGTCGGACCATATGGTCTGTTTCCACTGATCAGGCGTCCAAGATTTATCCTTCTGACTCTATTCTTACGTTTCTTTGCGTTGGTTGTTGGCACTAATGATTTCGCTATAGCAGCTCGTCCATGAATATTAGCTTTATGGAGCTGTCGGCAGACAGTGTCGATAGATACGGGGTCTCGAGGATAGCTACTGAGGTCTGCAGTCACTTTAGCGCGGTACTTTTGTGTTGTTTTGACACAATTCGTGTTAGCATGCGACGATTTCTGTCATTTGGTTTTGATTTGCGCACACTACTACGTTTACACAATGTTTTCAAATGTTTTGTAGGCTGTCATGATCACTGAAGCGTTTGCTCTTGAGACATACAACAAGTTGGCTGTCTTGGTTACTGACGTTCCAGTTAATCTAGCCCCCACAATCTGCCTCCTTTGAAACTCTGTTAGGTCTTTCATTCCACGTCGACCTCGGCCTCTGAATGCCAATACGAAGTGTGCACTACTCGTAAACAATCTGCACTGACACCTAGTCCGTACTGAACACGCGCAGTCCAGCGCGACACTTGCCTTACCTGCGTTGTTGACTGTCAGACACAACCATCCCATTACTACCACTGTTCTCATTATTTTGCCTATCCCACGTAATAGTCAACTGTCTCACACAACCGAGATGAGTTGATGTCGGAGCATGAAGTCAGTATAATAAAATAGTTTACACAATCTGAGCGGCAAATTCAGCGAGGGACGAAAGAAAATAGTCTGGCAACTAACTCATAAGGTCATTCAAGAAAAGTGAGCACATGGTTTCGCGTCGAATGCGAAGACTGCGTCGTGCAGGAACCCAAGTAATTCAGTCATGTTTAAGACCATCGACTGCCAGAGCGTGGTTTAAAATGGTATCCTCCGTATTTTAACTGAAAACACCACTTCTCCAGCCTCATCGCTACCATCTCACGTCGCTTTGCTGAAAGAATTTACCAAAATTAAGGTCCGAAAAAACGTGCTGCTACTTCATCAACAGCGAAAGGCGTCAGTACCGCAGGTGCTGCCAGCGGCCACGCAGTGGTGGAATCGCTTGCCTTGATCACCGTCCAGGCTAAGAGAACCGATACGTCTCTGTCCCAATCAATAGTACCATTGTGTTTCACATCTGAACTAAGAGAACTTTCCTGTTTCGCATACCGACTTAGTGTGCTTCAAAAACGATGCTCCTCCTACCTCTCCGTGGAAATACAGCCAAAACTTACTAGTTGTCTAAGAAAACAGAATGTTAGAAATACCGCCAATGAGATACCGTGTGGCCATATGTTATTACTTGAGGCAATCTCTTAATGTTTCAGTCCAAACAAATTTACAACAATTTGGTATGAGACTTGGAAGCCCTGACCAATGCGAGAGAACTCACGCTTCCGCACCTACAAAAGGCGATGACAATTCTCACATTCTGGATAACTTTAAACGCATCATCCAATCAACGACTGCTCTGTTTCGCGTATCAGAAGTTCAAGTCGATAATTTGCAAGTTTTGAAGTCAGGGTGGCGATGGGGAAATTCAGGAGCGGGGCTAAAATGTGCGAGATACTGTTCCTTGTCCTTCGCAAGAACTTAACTGCAGCCAAAACTATGGCTCAGATTTTCCAGAAATGTCCCATGCTTGCCGGCTGACACTATCCATGATACAGCGAAATTCCTAAGCGTGCATAATGCGTATGCAGCTGCCCTCCTACGCCGCCCTAAGATATTATCTGCACGCAGCACAAATGCCCAGAATCTCTGGATACGTTCTGTCTACACACCACTGCGGCGGCACACGCGATTTGGTGAAATACTGGCGTACTGTGTGCTTGAGTGCTCTCCCGCGACCCTTGCAAGTTCTTATCTGCAGTCAAGACACTCTAGACGTGGCTTCCGCACTTGGCGAAGCAGGACCATTCGCGATACCGAGACCACCTTCGCTTACGGCGTACCTGGCAGAAGCCTCCAGGTAAACGTTAGTCGCTATGCCGTACCGCTGAAGTGCTTCCTCTCGATTAGATTAGATTAGATTAGATTAGTACTTGTTCCATAGATCATGAATACGACACTTCGTAATGATGTGGAACGTGTCAGGTGAATAAAAGGTGTCTATACAAGATATTTCGTTACACAAAATATTACATGACACTTAATATTTTTAGTTTTTTTGTGGGGTTTGGGGAAATTACCCACTTACTATATCCAAAAATTCATCTAATGAGTAGAATGAGTTGCCATTAAGAAATTCTTTTAATTTCCTTTTAAATGCTATATGGCTATCTGTCAGACTTTGGATGCTATTAGGTAAGTAACCAAAGACTTTTGTGGCAGCATAATTTACCCCCTTCTGAGCCAAAGTTAGATTTAACCTTGAGTAGTGAACATCATCCTTTCTCCTAGTGTTGTAGCCATGTACACTGCTATTACTTTTGAATTCGTTCGGACTGTTAATAACAAATTTCGTAAGTGAATATATATATTGTGAAGCTACAGTGAAGATCTCTAGCTCTTTAAATAAGTGTCTGCAGGATGATCTTGGATGAGCTCCAGCAATTATTCTGATTACACGCTTTTGTGTAATGAACACTCTTTTACTCAATGATGAGTTACCCCAGAATATGATGCCCTGCGAAAGCAGAGAATGAAAATAGGCATGGTAAGCAAATATGCCGGCCGGTGTGGCCAAGAGGTTCTAGGCGCTCCAGTCTGGAACCGCGCGACCGCTGGTTCGAATCCTGCCTCTGGCGTGGATGTGTGTGATGTCCTTAGTTAGTTAGGTTTAAGTAATTGTAAGTTCTAGGGGACTGATGACCTCAGCTGTTACGTCCCATAGTGCTCAGAGCCATTTGAACAATTTAAGCTAATTTACTGAGATGTATATCGCCTAAATTTGCAATGACCCAAATAGCATAAGTAGCTGAACTCAAACGTTTCAGCAGCTCTTCAGTGTGCTTTTTCCAATTCAACCCCTCATCAATGCATACACCTAGAAATTTGGAATATTCTACCTTAGCTACCGATTTCTGATAGAAGTCTATATTTATTAATGGTGTCATTCCATTTACTGTGTGGAACTGTATGTACTGTGTTTTCTCAAATTTTAATGAGAGCCAATTTGCAGAGAACCACTTAATGGTTTTCTGAAAAACATCGTTTGCAATTTCACCAGTTAATTCTTGTCTGTTGGGTATGATAGCTATACTTGTATCATCAGCTAAAAGTACCAGCTTTGCATCTTCGTAAATATAGAATGGCAAGTCATTAATATATATTAACAACAGCAAAGGACCCAAGACCGAACCTTGCGGCACCCCATTCTTGATTGTTCCCCAGTTTGAGAAATCACCAGTTTTTTGCGTATTATGTGAACTGCTTATTTCAACTTTCTGCACTCTTCCAGTTAGGTATGATTTAAACCGTCTGATCGCTGCCCCATTCATACCACAGTACTTGATCTTATCTAGAAGTATTCCAGGATTTACACAATCGTACAAAATTCATTAAGTTTGGAGATTATAAGTGACAGAATAAATAAAGCAAAATGACTCACTTCAAAGGCGGTGAAAAGGGGAGAAGTGCATCTACTCTCATTTAGAATTAAAATTGTTCTAAACACTGAAAACTATTAAAAATGTTTTTGAGCCTTATTATTAGCAAAAATTACAGCAGGTGGACTTACATCCGTACCGTGACGATGCCAAGAGAGAAAGAGTGGAACAGTCTAATGTCGCTTATTTCTTCTTCTTCTTCTGCCTTTACGGCTTCATTGGATCACTTCAGTCAATTATTTTCTGGTCATCCTCTTCAGTAGGGTTTCTCTCTGAATTTGCCAGTATCCCTTCATTCGTTCTGGTCTTTCTCGTCGTTCCTCATCTGTAAATATCCTTTGCATTGTTTGTCTTTAGTATATTTTGGTTTAAATCTTATTTCAAAGTTTTTCAGTTTCTTTAAATTTTTTGTTTCGTTTTGCGAATCGTCCAGAGTCAATTCTAGCTCTTTCATATTTTCCCTGATTTCCAGTATCGATCCTACTTGTTGCTTCGTACTTCAAAGTTTCTCAATATTTTTCCTTGAAAATCTGGTTTCTGGTGACACCATAACGTGGCCAAAATAAAGAAGATCTTTTTTCCTGCACAATATCTGTAACAGGCTCCAGTTCGCTGTAAACCCCTTGATTTGGCAGTATCCGCCATTGTCACTTATTTCGCAGATAGAATTATTACAACTCCGTCCATAACCAGGAATATCACTTAACATTATTATTATTAGTATCCTGTGTATTATGGATTATTTAATCAGGTACAAGAGTTCACCTTTGAGGTTTTATCAAAATATGTGGCATACCGCGTGCAGGAAAAACTTGCTACTCAGTCAAAACTAACCAGATCCCACAAGCAAATCCATACAAAATTAACGGAAAATATTTTGTTAGAGGAAAACTGTAATCTCTACAATTATCATGTAAGATTCGTTTGCATATCAAAACCTCAATTGTACTGACACAAAGAAGCACAAAGATCCGTCTCTTGACTGAGTAACTAGTACTCTTGATAAAAATTAAACTGACACTTCCGTATTCACGGTAGCAAGAATGAGTGAGTCCAAGCCATGGTGCTCAAAAAACCCGAAACATAATGGAAACACCTCCAGACCGGAGAACTGAACAACATGCTCTACACACAGCAGATTAAAGCGACAAGATAATGGTGCAACGTTTGAACGATGTCGCTGTGGTGTTCACCAACTCGATGGGTAACTTGCCATGCTGACAACTTTTTTTGCCGTAGATCATGCGTGTGCGGTCCAAATATAAGTGAGTCTTCCAGGCACGTTGACTGACGTAACAGCGTCTGGGGGTATATTTACCATTAACAATCGAAAGGTCGTTTAATGACAAAAGTAAAGAAGTCGATTTTTGGTCGAACCTTGTTGAAATGCTTGTAAACAAATAAATAAATTTAAAAAAGTAGTGGTAATATTGGCTCAGAAAGAAAACCTGATCAGTCCGCTCATCAGCTGCTGTTGGCGGCAGGTTATGTAGCAAATCGAGTTCGGAAAGCTCAGTGCAGACGCTACGGTGACTCTTGTCGGCGGCTATTTGCAAGCGATGGGAGTCGGGGGGGGGGGGGGGGGATGGTTAATCCATCACGAACGAAGATGCGTGCGATAATCTTTTCTGCGGTCAGAGACCAGGCTCCGTAATTGAGACAAAGTGGGATCCCGAGAACTGCCTCAGCTTTAGCGCCATCCGGTAACTTTTCCCGAATTCTCCGGCTCCCTGCTTGCGGGGCATCTCTCTCATACAGACAGCTCGCGCAAACGTCTCGAATCTTCGACGTGCCGCACACGGCTATGACTCCTGCAGCGGTGGAACGTTCTGACACTCTCATTGGAGGTGATGTCCACCCCGATAGCTGAATGGCGCCGGCATGGTAGCTCAACGTGTTCGGTCGGAGGGTTACGTGCCCTCTGTAATAAAAACTGAGTTAATCGATCAACAACGAACTTCAGTGGATGTCTTACGACGTCCGGCCCGAGCAGATGCAACGAATAAAAGCGAACAAAATGATATTACAAAAAAAAAAAAATAAGGCCAGTGTGACAGGCTCGATTCCCGGCTGGGGCGAAGATTTTTTCCACTCAGGTACTGGGTGTTGTGTTGTCTTCATCATCATTTCATCCCCATCCGGAGCGCAGGTCGCCCTATGTGGCGTCGAATGTAATAAGAGCTGCACCAAGGTGGCAGGACCTGCCCCGTAAGGGGCCTCCCGGCCAATGACGCCAAACGCTCATTTCCAATGGAGGTAATTGACGAATCGCAAACACCTCGCTAACAAATTGACGTCTCTGTTGGTCACCAGATGAGATACTCATAGGTGTGTGCCGGTTTTGTTTCTTGTTACCTAACAAAAGACCATAAAGAGCAACGAAGGACGATCTGTGTGGGTCTGCGCATTATGATGCCAATAGTGACAGTTTCTTTTGTCGAACATAAAATCGCAGGTGGTGACACGTGGGGGCCATCAATTCGTACCGGAAACAAAACGGCAATGCATGGAGTGGCAGATACCCCTCTCCTCCGAAGAAAAACTTCAAAACCCCACCCTCACAGCAGGTAAAGCCATGCCGATTGTCTTCTGGGACTCTGAAGGGGTTATTCTGTTTGATGTCTCCCACATGGTGCAACAATCAACTGTGCGGTTTATTGTGCTATCCTCAGGAAACTGAATACAGAACTTCACCGCGTTCGTAGTTCAGAAGCGCGAACGAAATTCTTCTTCTCCATGGCAACGCAACGTCTCACTCACCTGAGAAGAGCTCACAAAACTTGACTGAAATTCACCCTGCAGCCCGGATCTCGCACCTTCCGACTTCCATCTGTCTGGCCCAATGACGGACGCACTTTGCGGGCAGCGGTACATGGATGATGGAGACGTTATTGACGCAGCAGGCCGTTGGCTCAGACGTCGGCCAGCAGAGTGGTACGATGTGGAGATACAGGCCCTCCGTGTAAGGTGATGTAAGGCACAGGCACTGAACGGAGATTACTAAAAAAATAGTAGTGTTTTCTACCGAAGATAACGGGGTATCATGAATAAAACAAAACGGCTTAAAAAAAAAGTATTCCATTACCTGTCGAACGCCCTTCTTAGACTGAACAGAAGTAGAGAAAGGCTGCATCCTTGTCTTACTCCCTGTTTATTACGAGTGGCTCGTTCTGGGTCTTCCACTTTTATTGTTCCCTCTTTGTTCGTGTATGTATTGTATATTTCCCCATTTTACATAGACTTTTCCCCTATTTTTTTAGAATTTTGAACATCTTGGAGCAATTTACACTGTCGAGCGCTTTTTGTCGGTCGGCAAGTCCTATGAAGGTGTCATGATTTTTGTTAAGGGTTGCTTTCATTACGAAGTACTACGTCTCTACTGCTGAACAGTTGTCTGTATTTAAAACCGAACTGATCACCGTCTAACATATCTGAAATTTTTTTTCCATTCTTCTGCATACACTTGTTGTCAGACTTGGAGACATGAGTCGTTAAGTTGATTACGCGATAATTATCGCTCTGAGTCCCGTTACTAGCTTGTACTCGCCACAGCATGCTAGTAGCTCTTCATGTGTACAATTATTTTGTAGGTATGGAATTTTCTCTGGCGAACAAAATAAAGACTAAATGTGAACATAATTTCAGACTATGCACAAGAGCCATAACAACAACAACAGTAAGAAGTAATCGTGCCCATTATAAATATCTGTTAGAAACACTAGGATTTTAAGAACTCCTTGTTGGCATACTTGCAGTAATTTGTGTACATGAGAAATAACCAAGCCAGTTACTATACAGACAGCTCTGTCCATGAGTACGGATAAAGATCTAGACCAAACTTATCACGTTTACGAAGAAACAATAAACATGACAGTTTTAATGGAACAGGACATACAACTAACGCCGCAATAAATTCAGTGTTTTGTGTGGCGATGTTAGTGCTGGTGCGCAGTCGGAAAGTGGTAGCAAGGCAGATACGAGATTTGGGGAGCCTGCCTATCGCTTCGGACGTGGTATCACAGTGAAAGTATTTGGCCAATAGTGCAAGCATCCCCGGTTATGAGCTATGTGTCTTGTTTCATCACAGCAAAACACATTTTCAAGTTTCCATTCATCACTACCGGGTACTGTTTAGGGTTTCCGTTTTTAATATTTTGTAGGGAGCACATTGTGCTCATGTGGGAGAAAACTATATGGTTGTAAAGCAATAAACTGATAGCCAAGATCGCAGGAATTCGTTTTATTCCACGATTACCGGTTACGGCGAAACTAAAGCCGCCATCGTCGGATCTTAGGACACATACAGGTTACAACTTCAAGGCAAACAATTGTGATAATAGTTGCCTATAACACGCAGGCCTTACAAAATTGTCATAAGTAGCACATAGGCGTCCAAGAGTGATGACATAAATGTTAAGTGTATGTGATGGAGACACTTAACATTTATTGTGGTGTCACTGCCAGACACCACACTTGCTAGGTGGTATCTTAAATCGGCCGCGGTCCATTAGTACATGTCGGACCCGCGTGTCGCCACTGTGTGATCGCAGACCGAGCGCCACCACACGGCAGGTCTCGAGAGACGTACGAGAACTCGCCCCAGTTGTACGACGACGTTGCTAGCGACTATACTGACGAAGCCTTTGCTCTCATTTGCCGAGAGACAGTTAGAATAGCCTTCAGCTAAGTTAATGGCTACGACTTAGCAAGGCGCCAATTGTATCAGTGCATGTATCTTACGAGTCTCATTTGTATAGTCAAGAGAGATGTACCAAAGGAAGCATTAAAAGTTAAGTATATTCCAAAGCTACGTATTTTCTTTATAGCAGTCATAACTTATCCTGTTCCAGACTTGACGCCAGTCGGCGTGTGTGTACGCGTGCCTTTCGGCTTCCTCCTCAGTGTGGCGTGACTAGCTTGTTACGCCACAACATTTATGTCATCTCTCTTGGACGCTTATGTGCTACTTACGACAATTTTGTAGGACCTGCGTGTTATAGGCAACTATTAATATCACCATTGTTTGCCTTGATGTTGTAACCTGTGTGTGTCCTAACATCCGATGATGACGGCTCTAGTTTTGCCAAAACCGGTAATCATGGAATAAAAAGAATACCTGCAATCTTGGCTACCAGTTTATTGTTTTACTTTTTTAATATTGGTGATTCTGTGTTAATAGTGTCTCGCAGCAGTATGGACAGGTTTACTGATGAAGAGCTGACCGATATGCACCTCGTCATGTACTTGTTCACTGAATCCAGTGGAAGAGCGGCACAACGACCCTAATCAGAGCTTTCGCAGAGCGACGTGGAGCACATCACAGTTTATTTCGTCTGAGGCTTGTTGCATTACTCTGTGTTTTCTTGCCGTTTTGGTGACTGCATATTTTCGGTGTTGTGAACGTATTTTCATAGAATTCAAGATAACTGGAGTAACAAACCGAATAAATTATAATTACATTGTTTCTCTGTAACGAGCTACTGGAGACCAGGTGTCCCTTATAACAAAAAAGAAAATATATATAAAAAAACGGTTGAAATGGCTCTGAGCACCATGGGACTTAACTTCTGAGGTCATCAGTCCCCTAGAACTTAGAACTACTTACACCTAACTAACCTAAGGACATTACACACATCCATGCCCGAGGCAGGATTCGAACCTGCGACCACTGCGGTCGCGCGGTTACAGACTGAAGCGCCTAGAAAATATCCCTGAACAACAAATGATATTTTGTCGGCGTTCGGTTTCAGCCTGTAGAATTTTTAAAAACTGTCCTTTCGGTGCGGTGTATACAATCTCAAGACGCGTACCTGCCGTGCCTGACGAGTGTTTGGCTGTACAGGGTGATTCAGAAAGAAATAACAGATTTCAGTCGTTAATTAGAGACATTGCGCATATCACTGGATGAAGGAAGGTTCAAAGTTTTATGTTCACACAGATACTATACCCCACACTCAACATAAGCATCATGCGTTGCTCGAAGAACATCGAAACGGTAGTCCATTTCATTCCAAACACGACTCAACAGGTCCCTATTTATTCGGTCTACAGCTTCAACAACTCGATTTCTCAGATCTTGAAGAGTGACTGCCACATGTGGGACTAAGTCTCTGTCTTTTAGATACGTCCAGAGAAAAAAACTGCAAGTTGTGAGGACTGGTTATCTGGGAGGCCAAAAACAATGAACTAGATCTCGTTGTTTACCTCTTCCAATCCAACGTTGTGGGATGGTGTTGTTAGAATAACGCTACACCTCTACGTGAAAGTCGAGGCGACGTTATGGACCAAAATGAAATCATTGAAACCTCTGTGAAGTTGAGGAAACAGAAATTTTACAGTATATCCACTTACGGTTTTCCTATCACAGTTTACTCCGCAGAAAAGAAAGGTGCATAAACTTTGTGAACAGCAACGGCGCAAAACACATTCAGTTTCCGTCAGTCTCTTTCATTTTCGACGCCAAGATTTTGTGACCTTCAGATTCTTACATGATGAAACGTCGATTAGTCCGAAAAGATGAGTCTTTGGTAGAAAGGGCCCTCTACCATGTCCTGGAGAACTGAAATGTAAAATTCTAACCTTCTGCGACACAATTGCTGTAGTAACTGCAAATTGTAAGGCTTCATATGTCGTTCCAGAACACGGCCCACCGTTGTTTGAGGAAGTTGAAGTTCCTAGCCGTCTCTCTTGTGAACTTTCGGGGGCCCCATGTTAAGGCACCAAGAACACGCTCGACATTTTCACCATACGTGCATGACCGACCATCGCTCTTCCCTTTTATGAGGTAAGGGGCGAGTTGTGGCGCCCTGAAAATATTCTAAGTTCGGAGCTGGCGTGGCCGCACGGGCCTCTCGGCAAGCCAAAGCTCGTCAGCAACCGCGTGGCGCCGAACATTAGCCGGAGCACGAGGGGTAGCCCCAGTGCGTGGTCCAGGCCGACGACTGCGTGGCTGGGAATTCCATGTTGACGCTCCGTCGAGGACTGTGCTTTTTGTCGATGAAGGCGATTTGTATGCCGGGAGTGCCAAAGATGGCGGACTTTGTGAAGCCATAATGGCAGACGTTTCGAAGTTCATGTAGAAATTAATAATAGCCAGAGGAATCGTGATATCTTAAAAAGAGACATCTACATTACCGTTATATTCACGACGATTCTGATGGTGTAATCAGACTTTCAATACCTTTATTAGTTTAAAGTTTAGTATCTGACTGTAAATTATGCAAGTAAAACCCAGCAACGGATTTCCAAAATCTAAATGGTTCTTCCGAATTTGTTGATCAACATGTCTTGAGAAAGCCATTAGTGTAAACCTAAATTGGTATGATTTACATGCATGTAACTTCAATAGTACATCAGTTATTGGAGGTCAAAGTGGCCGCTTACTATTGATCGCGTCAGGTCGTAAGTACTCCATAGTTACATGAATAAACGGTAGCAGCATGTTAGGAATATATTTATTCTTCTATGTCTTTCTTTATATCTGATATATACTATTCATGAAGAAATTGGTCAAATATTTACTGTGTTTCACAAAGCACAGAGCCATTAGGCTACTGGCCTACTTTCGTTTCTATTCCTTTGATATATGTTTATATAATCTGTTTATGTATTTAATAATGTGTGTTTATGGTCCAGCCATAGGAATATTTATTTAACTTCAAGTGATTTAAGTGTAAAATCAGTATTTCGTATGTGTTTCAATATGCATGTGAGTGTGCGTTGGCTTGGAGACGTGGCGGGAGCACTCTAGCCAATCACAGCGCTCGTTACTATGGTAGGCGACTACCGAAGTCAATGGAGAGACTGTATGGAAGTGGGGGAGGAACATCGGGTCGCACAGGACACTGGAGGGTTCTGGAGGGAAAGGCGCGATGGACAGTCGTAGGAAATACTTGGAGAGGGTTGAGCAGTTTGCTCGTGGAGTGCTGACTTTTGCACTTGTGAGATTTCCGCGGCTTCTGCAGTGAAGACGTTGTATGCGTGTAGAAATGAATATCTCGTGAGCTATGTTGTGCTCATGACTAATTAAGTGAACCGAGTGTCAATTGTTTCCATGTAATTCAACTTGTATTTTATTTAATTTCTGGACCATGGACACCAACAGTAATAAATGGCATTCTTAAAGGTACTTCCACTATCGTACTCATAGTTTAAGATCGTTAAAATAGTAAATGCAGATTTTATTTAATTGCAATCTTTCATTTATAAATTTCGAAGTTACATTCAAAATTCGCAATTGCTGAGTGATAGGAAACTTCGATCATTCGATTCAGATGTGTATTCATATTGTATACTGTAGACTCAACAGTATTTGACATGTAATGCGGCAACTACGTGTCCCAGCCCCTAGACAACGAGACCAGCCAAAACATCTACTATTTCAACTTTGAGTCTGAGGATACGTAGTTGAGGGCCACCATTTTTTTATTTTATTTCGAAGCCCACAATTGCGAGCTCGTCCCGGATTTGTGTCCTACAAAGTGGTAATACCTTTGTTCTCTGTTATTCAACGGCCACCTTGTGTGGTCGAGCCGTTCTAGACGCTTCAGTCTGGATCCGCGCGACCGCTACGGTCGCAGGTTCGAATCCTGCCTCGAGCATGGATGTGTGTGATGTCCTCAGGTTAGTTAGGTTTAAGTAGTTCTAAGTTCTAGGGGACTGATGACCTCAGATGTTGAGTCCCATAATGCTCAGACCCATTTTGTTATTCACCGTACTATACAAAGTGTAAACACCTTTGTAAAACCAGTAGAAATTTCTGTAGAGTGAACCTCTCACAAAACACAGTGTGAGATCGTTTTTTTTTCCGCAAGTAGATTTCTGGAAATAGTGAAACTATGCAGTAATTTTCACAACTAACACATGCTATTGATAGAGGCCCTAATCTATTAGGTTAAAGGCAATTTGCGCGGGGCTCAGAGTCTGAATAAGTTGAGTGCAGGGAATGGTAGCGGTTAGCGCGTTTAATAGACAGTGGTATCGGAGACGGTTGGAACACGCGGTAAGCGCCAGCAGCTACAGTTACATCAGGCGACTTCTCTAGTGGTGGACACAGTTAAACAGCAGTACGACCGCGGCGTCTTCGAGTACTCCAGGGCAGTCTTCAATGTCGACTTCCACTACAACCGATGGCATCAACATGGCAGAGGGAACCATCTCAGATCAGGTAAGTGCCTGCGCAAATAGTGAGACAGTGAAGTTGAAGCTCCACTTGTAGATCTCGCGCATATAAAACAGTCACCTAGTATGTGTAATTCTGAAAACTGAAGTGAGCCGATTAGTCTGAAATCAGAGCTCGAAAATGTAACTAGTAGGAATTCAGGCAAGGGGAATGAATGTGGTGCAGATATGATGTCTCAGCTAATGTAAATGATCCAGGGATTGGGAAATAATGTGAATACAATGGCAAATAGTATCAGTACAATTCGAACAGATATGGGTACATTTCGAACAGATATGGGCACGTTGCAAACAGTAACGGATACAATTCGGACTGATATGGATAGAATGCGAACTGAAATAGGTTCCGCTATGAAAGAGGACTTTGAAAAAAATTATGGGTAACCTTGAAAAAGCAATTTGTGATAATTAAAATGTGTCAGAGTGGATGTGGGGAAAACTACAGACGAAGCTGTAATAGTAAAATCTAAAATCGAATCAGTGGAGAAAGATCTTGGGGAAAAATGGATAAGATACAGACGGGCCAGCCATTGCGGCCGAGTGGTTCTATGTGCTTTAGTTTGGAACCGAGCGACCGCTATGACCGCAGGTTCGAATCCTGCTTCGGGTATGGATGTGCGTGATGTCTTTACGTTAGTTATGTTTAAGTAGTTTAAGCTCTAGAGGACTGATAAAAAGTCCCATAGTGCTCAGAGCTATTTGAACCATTTGAAGATATAGACGGAACTTGGAGGCAAGGTAAGTGACTGTATAAAAGCACAAGATGCTCATAAAAGCAATATAAATTTAGCAATTAGTGACATTGTCAATCATGTAGGTGATGGGGAGAAAGAAGTGGGCAAAATTAAAGATAAAATTGAGTCCAGTATTACTAGTGAAAAAGAATTTAAGAAACAAATGCAACAGATAAAAAGTGATTTAAATTCGTTGGCCTCTCAGCAGGCCACGCCGGTTATAAACATCCCTTGGGCTAATACAGGATCTCTGAAATGTTACACAGATGACGGAAGATATCACCCAGTAAATTTCTTGGATGTATGTATGGACACTTTGGTTCACGGCATGCCGGACGAAGCGAAAATAAAATACGTTAAATGGCATTTGGAGGGGGTCGCACAGTCTTGGCCAAATGTTAAATGTAGTTCATACGAATCGTGCGAAGAGTTCGAAAAGTGTGTTTTGATTAAATATTGGAGTGAGGCAAAACAGATGCGGATCCGAATAAATTTTTAAACGGGCCGAGTTGCAGGTGTGATAATGGGACGATGAGAGATTTTTGCAAGCGCGAACTTGGCAAGCTTATTCATTGAAACATCCATTGGGTGTTTTAACGGAAATCACAAGTTAAAAAGGTGAAAACCCGAAAATTTTCAGTGGGGTCTTGTCCATAGTCCATGTGATTCTATAGACGAATTTCTAGAATTTGTAGAAAAATTAGAGTGGGCTTTGAAGTTCAAAGCTCAGAGCAAACCGGGTGGTAGTTATCAAAATGGGAATCCAAATAATCATCACCATAAAATAATAATTGTGAGAGAAATCGAAGGAGTTTTCAGGGAGTTAGTAGCTGGAATGAGCAGAATGGTCGGAGAACGAACGGGAGTGATAACTTCCGTGAACGCGTCCCAAGTAAAGAACGCATATTTGACGGGGGAAAATCGAGCGAAGTGCAATCGCGTAGCAACCGGTCGAGAAATTAATGTTCACCACATCTCAGGTCCAGGTGTGGTGTCACCGCCAGACACCACACTTGCTAGGTGGTAGCCTTTAAATCGGCCGCGGTCCGGTAGTATACGTCGGACCCGCGTGTCGCCACTATCAATGATTGCAGACCGAGCGCCGCCACACGGCAGGTCTAGAGAGACGTCCTAGCACTCGCCCCAGTTGTACAGCCGACTTTGCTAGCGATGGTTCACTGACAAATTACGCTCTCATTTGCCGAGACGATAGTTAGCATAGCCTTCAGCTACGTCATTTGCTAAGACCTAGCAAGGCGCCATTATCAATTGCTATTTATCTTGTGATGCATGTACCGTCAGACCGATGTTCACCAATTATGGATTAAAGTTAAGTATTCCAACAGCTACGTACTTTATTTGTTAGACTCAAATGCTTTAACTGTTCCAGACCTCACGCCAGCCTGCGTGAGCTTAAACGCGTGCCTTTCGGCTTCACCTCCTAGTGGCTTAGCTGTCTTGCCAAGTCACAACACCAGGGATGGCGATCTTAACAGGCGATAAAAAGTCCAGGAGATAATGGTAATGATAGAAATGTTGATAGGTTTGGAGAAAGGCAACAAATATGTAAAATTGAGTATGTTAAAGAGGAAGGCTATATAGGTGGCTCTTCCAATAAAAGCACTCGCGAACGACGGAATCACAGATTTGTGATAGATTTAACTAAAAGTAATGGGAATAAATTTGCGGGGGATGATATAAGTTATGAATGTGTAATGAATGAGTGTGTGAATGGTGATGAATGGATAGATTCAGTGATTCAAAAAGAAAAAAAGGAGATGAATTTTGTGAAGGCAAATTGTGTGCAGAGTTCTGAAGAGGTATTAGCAAATAGAAGCAACTGCAGTAAGGAAGGTGTTGTAGTAACAAGTATTTGTGAGTCGGCGATATGCGTCGATTGTAGTTAAGGCGATGTAGCTTTGGTCTGGCCAGCTGCAAGTGAGGGTGATAGTGTTTCGGCGCAAAGCGTCAATGTTATTAAGAGAGGCTTAGCATTTGTCTCGCCAGCAGTTGAAGTTCAGAGGAACAGAGTAATGGTAGTTTATGTAATGATGTAAAAGCTACTGGTATTGATACTTCCGGGGAAGGAATTTACGCGTTTCTAGTCACGAATGAAGGCAAAATGAAACTTATTGATGAATGTGTGAATCTCAAACGTTTGTCAGAGTGTGGAACTGAGAATGTATGTAACATAGGATCGGGAGTTAATGTGGATAAAAGGTGTGTAGAAATGGCAGTGTGTGCAGATTATTGTCCGATCACAGATGAATGTAGCAAGTCTGGAAGTCCCAAAATTGTACGACAAGGTTGCAGCAATTTGTGTATTGTAGCGGCGGAGGATAAAGTTGTGTACGATGCACTCAAAGTTAATTTTTCGACGGAGGAAAGTAAGGTTTCTGATGTGAATTTATGTAGTGATTTAAATGCTGTATATGCAGATAAGGTTGCTGAGGTGAATATTTCTGGTGGTGATGGCTTAGTCATCGATGTATTATTTCAGAAAGTTAAAGTGTTTAACAGCGAATTGATGTGCAGTTTTGTTGAAGCTGCAAGTGTCGATATTTTGGAGGGGAAAGAGAGTAAAGTTGTGCATGCCGTGGGTAGTGAATCGGCGGAAGGTGTGGAAGAACTAATAGAAAATTTAGAGAGGGCTGAAGAAAATAGTGTGGATGGGGGTAGTTTGTCTAATGAAGTTCGTACGAATTAGTATGTGAAGGATGAGCTTGATGTTAGTGTGACTGATTGGCGTTGGTGCGGTAGAACGTTACGTTCGCTACTGCCGCATATGTGGAAAGGAGAGAAATTTAAAATTGCTAGAGGTTTAGGAAAGGGAAGGAACGAATTTGGGGGAAGGAAATATTTAATGAATTATTTTGGGATGGACATTAGATTGAGGGATGTATGCAACAGGATGTGTGTACGCTAGAATCGGAAGAGAAGGGACGAGACGTAGAAAATGATTTATTAAAGGAGAAATATTTAGAACGAAAGGAAATGGTAAATGAACAGTCAATTATTGAAATTAAAGTTGGCAAAGAAATTGTAGATGCACTTCTAGGTTCAGGTAGTAATGTGTCGGCTGTGTCGGAAAGTTTTATGAACATGATCAAAAATAGGAAACTAGTAATCTTCCCAGTCACTAGCGTTCTGATTAAAACGGCAGTTGTTGGTATGAATAAGCCTATAAGACAACAAATACTTTTTAATTTTAGATGTGGAGAAAATAATTCGAGATAGAATGTTTTGTAGTGAGTGGTCTAGTAAAGCAGGTAATTTAAGGAACTGACTTTCTGAGGAAATACAATACTTCGCTTAATTGTGTAGGGAAATGCCTAGAATTTAAATTTCAGAATGAAAAAGGGCAAGTACTTTTAACAGCTGAAAATCAGATTGCTCATGCCATAGTAACTCAGGGTTGGAGTGAGGAAGTCTTTATGCATAACATAATTAAGGAAGTGATTGATGCAGTCAACGGTATATCAGAAGGGGAAAAGAAAGAGTTATGTAGGTTGTTGTACCGCTGCGAGGACGTATTCTCGGATCGACCCGGTAAACTTACCGATTTCGAGTACTCTATAAAAGTGAAACCTCACTAACCAATAAAGTGCAAACCGTATGTAACACCTATAACTGATCGGGGTGCCATCAGAGTTCGATTAAAAAAAATGTTGGATTGGGGTATAGTCGAACAATGTAGGAGCGATTACTGCAATCCTATCGTTATTTATATTAAACGTGATAACTCGGTCAGAATTGTATTAGATGCGAGAAAAATAAATAAAGTATTTACAAGGGAATTAGAGCAGCCTGGCAATATGTAGGAACTGCTGCAGATTTTTAATAATATCAATATCCAGTGTTGATCTGACCTCGGGATTTTGGCAGAACCTGTTGACAGAGGAAAGCAGACGGTACACTTCCTTCCTTTTTGGAGGGCGAAGCTATCGGTTTAGGGTAATACCATTCGGACTTACAATTTCTGTGGCAGTTCTTGTAAGAGCGTTGAGTCATGTCCTGGGGGAGAGTCTAATGAGCAAACTCGTGATATACGTAGATGATGTATTGATCGCTACAGAAGCGTGGAATGAGCAATGTCAGGTTTTGGAGGATGTACTCGTGGCTCTGAGACGAGGTGGAATGACTTTAAAGCTCGCAAAATGTGAGTTTGTTCTAGCAGAAATTCATTTCCTGGGGCATATCCTTACTTCGGAAGGAATTTTACCTAGTTCCTAAAAATTAAAGTCCATTGCCGAATGTAATAGACCCAGAAGTAGGAAACAACTGAAGTCATACTTGGGCTTATGTGGTTTTTACGGAAAATTCTTGGGGAGGGAGAAATGAATATTCCGAATTTAGGCAAATTGTTGAAGAAAAATGCAGCTTGGAGGTGGACCGAGGAATGTGAAACGGGATTCAAGTGTATAAAGGATAAATCGTGCAATAGTAAGATGTTGTACTACCGACATATGAATCTCCATTTCTGTTTAGCGGCGGACAGTTCGGACTGTGGAATA
This sequence comes from Schistocerca nitens, assembly GCF_023898315.1. Lineage (NCBI taxonomy): Eukaryota > Metazoa > Arthropoda > Insecta > Orthoptera > Acrididae > Schistocerca > Schistocerca nitens. The sequence goes on along the minus strand of NC_064619.1, from coordinate 599,655,826 downwards.
GGTTGTGAGGTATTTCAGGAAAAGCTAGTCGATGGAAAAATTGAACACCGTAGTGTGGCATTCTCAAGCCGCATGCTAAACGAGCACGAACGGGGATACAGCATATTGGAGAAGGAGATGCTCGCGATCGTGCATGGATTTAAGAAATTCCGCATGTATTTAGAGGGAGGAAAAGTGACAGTGTTGTCGGACCACAAGGTGCTGAGTTATCTGCAGGACTGCAGGATACTGAACGACCGTTTAATGCGTTGGGCAGTGTTCATGCAGCAATTCGAATACGAAATCCGCTACACAAGGGTACATAAAGTTGTGTTGCCGATGCTCTGTCCAGACTACCAGTGGGGGCGGAAGACGATGGAAGGGCGGAGCCGAACGAATTTAAGCTACTGTATATGAAGGGGGTAGCGGGGCAGAAAGAAATTCGTGCGGTGAGGAAAGATACGCAGCGAGCACAAAAGGCGATCCTGAGCTGAAACACATTAAGGTGAATTTCGACAGCAAGGGATAAGAGAAAGTACCCATATATTTTTAGATACGCAAGGGAGTGTTATTCCGGCGGAAAGGTGAAGAGACGGACAAATGGAGACTGTGTTTTCCCAATAGGCATGTCCATTTAAGTCACGGACGTTACGGGGCCGAAAAGTGTGCAAGTAGGCTGTTTAGGTTTTTTTATTGGTAACGCCACGTAGCGCTCTGAATGAAAATCACTGGCTGTGCTGTGTACAGTCTGTGGCTGGTTTGCATTGTTGTTTGCTATTGTAGTGTTGGGCTGTTGGCTGTTAACAGTGCGTAGCGTTGCGCAGTTGGAGGTGAGCCGCCTGCAGTGGTGGATGTGGGGAGAGAGTTGGCGGAATTTTGAGAACGGACGATCTGGACGTGTGTCCATCAGAAAGAGTAAATTTGCAATATTGGATATCATGGAGTGATATATATATATATATATATATATATATATATATATATATATATATTTTATGACTTTTGAACACTATTAAGGTAAATACATTGCTTGTTCTCTATCAAAATCTTTCATTTGCTAACTATGCCTATCAGTAGTTAGTGCCTTCAGTAGTTTGAGTCTTTTATTTAGGTGGCAGTATTGCCGCTCGCTGTATTGCAGTAGTTCGAGTAACGAAGATTTTTGTGAGGTAAATGATTTGTGAAACGTATATGTTATTGTTAGTCAGGGCCATTCTTTTGTAGTGATTATTGAAAGTCAGATTGCGTTGCGCTAAAAATATTATGTGTCAGTTTAGTGTTGATCAGAATAGGTAAAGAACGAAATGTCTGAGTACGTTCAGTTCTGCTCAGCTGTTTGAAAATCAAATAACGTAAGGGATTTACCAGCACAACTCAATATTTTTTCTAAGGGGACGTTTCAAGTGCACTGAAAGCATCGAGGAATACGCCAACGTAAATAACCTGGCCAGACGGGTCCAAGCGCAGCTGGCGTTGTGCGACCGTTGCCAACGGGTCAAATACCGCACGACCGCTCAGCAGGGGGAAATGCAAAGTATTATACCTGCTAAAGTGGGCGAGTTACTGGCTGTGGACAGTTTTGGCCCACTACCCACAGGACACGGCGGCATCAAGTACGTCTTTGTTGTGGTGGACGTGTTCTTTAAGTCCATTAAACTGTATCCGATACGGAAAGTGAACAATAAAACTCTGTTCGCCAAACTGGAGAAGGACTTCTTCAAGGATATTGTAAAACCAGTAAGCCTGTTGTCTGACAACGGATCACAGTTTCAAAATGTTCAAATGTGTGTGAAATCGTATGGTACTTAACTGCTAAGGTCATCAGTCCCTAAGCTTACACACTACTTAACCTAAATTATCCTAAGAACAAACACACACACCCATGCCCGAGGGACGACTCCAACCTCCCCCGGGACCAGCCGCACAGTCCATGACTGCAGCGCCCTAGACTGCTCGGCTAATCCCGCGCGGCGGATCACAGTTTACTTCTAACGATTGGAACACGTTCATGAACGACCAGGGTGTGCAACATATCCGTATATCGATCTACCACCCAGCGAGCAACCCGTGTGAACGGTATATGCGGGAAATAGGACGTTTATGTAGGACGTGTACCAGCAATCGTCATTCCAAGTGGGTGGAGTACGTGAGCGCGTTTGAGGACGTATTCAACAGCGTAAAAAGTAACGCTACGGGGTACTCGCATTTGGGAGTCATGACCGGGATGAAACCGAAATTCCTTCTCAAAAAACGGTAGAATTCCCGCCTCGAAAAGCTGAATCGGCTGCTGAAAGAGAGCAGGCAGTAATGGCCCGCATGAAAAAGGTAGCCGATGAAAGGAAAAGGCGACACGATGGGCGATACAAACCGATGAAGTACAAAGTAGGGGACGAAGTGCTTGTATGCACCAAAGAGCGTTCCAGTGAAGTGGACAGGGAGATTAAAAAATTATTCGAGTTATACTACGGACCATTTGGTGTGGCAGAGTGTCCTTACCCGTGCATACCATTTAAAATTCCCTGACTCAGGAAAACCTTTGGGTCTAAGAAACGTGATGGAGTCGAGACTGTATATAGAGGAAGGGGAGAAATGAAAAGCTGTTCTAATTTGTAGTTACTGGTAGTAACTTTGGGGGGATAATTTTGTATGTTTTACTTGGGGATTCATTAGTAACTTGTTAGTTTATTGTGGCACTGTACGTGTGCAGAGGGGGAAGTTTAGGCACGGAGGGTGTGCAGAGGTCAGTAACCTCATGGATTTAAGTAAAATGTGCATTGATTTATGCTTTGTATAAGAGTGCGGCAAAGAATGTAGTGGTCAATTTGAAGGGTAATAAAATTACAATTGTATGTGCACGCATTTTTTGGTGTGTGGAGGTAGGAAGGACTTGTTAAAGTCAACTAAAAAGAACTTATGGGAATTTGAGCTTACTGTGATTCAGTGGTTTACCTTGTGACTTTGTTCCTAAAGTATCGTTTCCCGCTGGAGTGGATCTTTACAAGGATCCTGGTTGGGTTCCGAAAACAGTTTGTTGACGGGTTTCTACTTTTGGTTTTTGTTGAAAACAGATTTCTCACGATACACGGTGGAACTCAGAATTCAGAGGCAGACACGATTTCTGTGAGGTACTTGGTTAAAAGTCTGATGTAAGTTGATTAACACTTCGCGCTAAAATCCGTGTAAGCGTGTTTAGAGCGACGGAAAAATTAATGCAAGAAGTGAGTGGCACAAGAAGTGCTTACAAAATCGCACATAAGTGAAAGCGCATTTTAAAAAAAATTATTTCTTGTCCAAAAAACAGTTTATGCATACCTGAAATGCAAGCATTTATTTAATATGCCGTTCTGTTCATAATTTGTATTAGTTTAAGTTCATTCATGCTGCTCCCACACCAGTACAAAAATTTTGTAAAAACTATTGCCCTGGCGTTTTAATCATCTAATTCTGTTCTTTGTAATTTGTTTTATATGTTCTTCTATGAACTGGCAAGCCAGAATATTTATAACTGGAGGTGTATGGGGGAACAGGTGAGTTGTGGCGCCCTGGTAATATTCTGAGTTGGCGTGGCCGCACGGGCCGCTCGGCAAGCCAAAGCTCGTCAGCAACCGCGTGGTGCCGAGCGTTGGCAGGAGCAAGAGGGGCAGCCCCAGCACATGGTCCAGGCCGACTGCATGGCTGGGAATTCCATGTTGACGCTGCGTCGAGGACTGTGCTTTTTGTCGATGTAGGCGATTTGTATGCTGGGAGTGCCAAAGATGGCGGACTTTGTGAAGCCATAATGGCAGACGTTTCGCAGTTCATGTAGAAATTAATAATAGCCAGAGGAATCATGATACCTTAAAAAGAGACATGTACATTACCGTTATATTCACGACGATTCTGATGGCGTAATCAGACTTTCAATATCTTTATTAGTTTAAAGTTTAGTATCTGACTGTAAATTATACAAGTAATACCCAGCAATGAATTTCCAAAATCTAAACGGTTCATCCGAATTTGTTGATCGACATGTCTTTAGAAAGCTATTAGTGTAAACCTAAATTGGTATGAATTACACGTAAGTAACTTCAATAGTACCTGAGTTATTGGAGGTCAAAGTGGCCGATTACTATTCATCGCGTCAGGCCAGAAGTACTCCATAGTTACATGAATAAACGGTAGCAGCATCCATGAAAAAACTGGTCAAATGTTTACTGTGTTTCACAAAGCACAGAGGCATGAGGCTACTGGCCTACTTTTGTTTCTATTCCTTTGATATGTGTTTATTTAATCTGTTTATGTATTTAATAATGTGTGTTAGAGAGTGTTTATGGTCCAGCCATAGGAATATTTCTTTAATTTCAAGTTATTTAAATGTAAATCCAGTATTTTGTATGTGTTTCAATATGTTTGTGAGTGTGCATTGGCTTGGAGACTTGGCAGGAGCACTCTAGCCAAACACAGCGCTTTTTACTACAGTAGGTGACTACCGAAGTCAATGGAGAGACTCTATGGAAGTGGGGGAGGAGCATCGGGCCGCACAGGACACTGGGGAGTGCTGGAGGGGAAGGCGCGACAGACAGTCGCAGGAAATACTCCGAGAGTGTTGAGCAGTTCACGCATGGTTGCGGAAGATAGAAATATTTCAGAGTGCTGACTTTTGCACTTGTGAGATTTCCGTGGTTTTTTGCAGTGAAGACGTAGTATGCGTTTAGGAGTGAATATCTCGCGAGCTATGTTATTGCTTATGATTAATTACGTGAAGTAGGAATCTATTGTTTCCCTGTTATTCAACTTATATTTTATTTAACTGCTGGACCATCGACACCAATAAGTGTTTTTCAGTAATAAATGGCATTCTTAAAGGTACTTCTGATATCGTACTCATCATTTAAGGTCGTCAAAATAGTACCTGCAGATTTTATTTAATTGCAATCTTTCATTTATAAATTTCTATGTCAGATTCAAAATTCGCAATTGCTGAGTGATAGGAACCTTCGATCATTCGATTCATGTGTGTATTCTGCAGATGGGCAAACTCGTTCATCCTTGGGAACTAGTTCACTGCTGATCGTTCTTTTTTGGGAACCGTTCATTTTTACTCATTCACCGTTTATTTGTGCTTGGTATATGGTTCTTATGAAAAACTGAAAACTAGTAGTGTAGGTGACTGAAGGATGGAGGGCACCAAGAGGGGGCATTTGCCCCCCCCCCCCCCTGGAGTATAGAGTTTTTATTCATTACAGAATTCTTACACACTTTTAGAAGTAATTTCTGTGATTCTGCAGAAACTCTCGTTTAGCCAACTGTAGCGTTGTGTGGCTGATCGCAGGGAAATAATATAGGGTGGCGCACGGAAAACCGGCCCCGCTCGCCAATTACGGACGACCTGTTACGAGCAGATACTACAGACAGATAAACATATAATAATTAGGCAGTGAAGAAATAGCAAGCTAATGCAAGCAACAATGGCGAAACAATCGATGACGATGTGTAAGGAGCTGGAGAAGAGAACATGAAAATCTCATGCGACGCGCATGGGCTATAGCACATGTAGTCTTGTAAACCTGTTGGTGGCTGTTTCCCAACTTAATAGACCACAAGCGTCTTGTATAAAATTCTTCGTTCCGACTTCCACTACATAGCTATGCTACGTTGTAAACAATAATCTTTTACACCCAATATAGGCGAAGTAGACTTTATGGAAGCATAAAATAAAATGTGGTTTTATCATCATACTTGCGTCACACGCTTAGTAAAAATTAGGTTTTTATGTTGCATTATTAAAGTTAATGCAGCAATAATGATAATAATTAAGTTCGCAGTAGTAACGTTTTTGGTTTGAAAGCTCCATCTGAACGAATGTTTTTGAGATAATAAGTAAATACGATTTTATTGTAATCTATGTCTTTTCCTACTGAGCCAAAATGGCCTACAACTCATTTTTTTTCAAGAAAACCAAACTAGCAGGTAATGCAAATTGGAAACAACCAAACTTTAAAATAATTAGAGCCTTCCTAAATGTAATGTTTTGTATATGAAAGATACACGAAAATCGTTTTATTTGAATTTTCGTACACTAAAAATTAAACAAATTATTGAAAGTTAGTTGCTAAATCAAGTCGATGAAACCAAAAAATATAAGAATAACAAAAAAAAAAACTTGCCTTGTTATAAGTATGTCTTCTGCTGTTCATCGATATAATAAAGTGAGCTGATATACCCTTTTGTTACCGGAAAAGACGTACCTATTACATACAACGTAATTTTTATGTAATTTACGTAACTATAAAATACTTTTTGATTACCGGTCGTGGACGCTGAATAGCCAGAACCAAGTGCAAGAACAGTTTGGAACACATGTAAAATGGGCGAGCGCAATGAACGAAACGAACAACTGGATACTGAACTAACTAGGAGCAGTCGGCAGTGGAAATGAGACAGGTGGTCATGCAAAGAACGACGAGTGCGGCCGAGGGAGACCGAGACTGAGACGAGCACGCGAAGGAGGCTGGAACGAGAACTGCCGAAGTGACCGCCGCGACCGAAGTGAACTAGTGAACTATGAACCGATCGTTCCTCGTTCCCGGGAACTATAAGTAGACCACCGCGACCGAAGTGAACTATGAACCGATCGTTCCTCGTTCCTGGGAACTATAAGTAGACCGCCGCGACCGAAGTTCAAAAATGGTTCAAATGGCTCTGAGCACTATGGGACTTAACATCTATGGTCATCAGTCCCCTAGAACTTAGAACTACTTAAACCTAACTAACCTAAGGACATCACACAACACCCAGCCATCACGAGGCAGAGAAAATCCCTGACCCCGCCGGGAATCGAACCCGGGAACCCGGGCGTGGGAAGCGAGAACGCTACCGCACGACCACGAGATGCGGGCGCGACCGAAGTGAACTATGAACCGATCGTTCCTTGGAATTCGTTCCTCGGTCCTTTCGTTCATCTTGGTGAACCGTTCCTTTGCACCCGTTCGTTCGCGAACTACCCATCTCCAGTATATTCATATGGTATACTGTAAACTTAGCAGTATTTGGCATGTAACGCGGCAACTACGTATCCCAGCCCCTAAATGGTTCAAATGGCTCTGAGCACTACGAGACTTAACATCTGAGGTCATCAGTCCCCTAGAACTTAGAACTACTTAAACCTAACTAACCTAAGGACATCACACACATCCATGCCCGAGGCAGGATTCGAACCTGCGACCGTAGCGGTCGCGCGGTTCCAGACTGAAGCGCTATGAACCGCTCGGCCACACTGGCCGGCTATCCCAGCCCCTAGACATCGAAACCAACCAAAACTTCTAATATTTTAATCTGAGTCTGAGGGTACGTAGTTGAGGGCCACCATTAATTTTTTTTTAAGTCCCGCACTTTGCACAAGCAACCAACTTCCAAAAGTTTTTTATGCCCCTCTGATATCTACAACTTCTTCATGAATCGACAGCAAGATGCCCATTGCACTTGAACAATGGACTGTCGTCGCGCACAAGGCGATTTCTCGTATAGTATAGTTCCCCTGTTGCTACAAACAAACACAGCACAGCTATTTTCGAAAGTTTCCTTTATCTGGTGACATGTGCAATATTTTTCTGTCTCTTATAGTTTGTCTGTAATATACAACTTAACGTGATTTTTTTTCTTTTTGAATCACCCTGTACTTATACGATTACTATACGCTGTCTCACAGCTCCACACTGCAGAACACCCTTCAAAGCGAATTTTTCGAACTCTACCGTCTGAAATATATTACCTTGAGGGCAATAATTTTGTTTAACGTTACAGATAAATGATACATTTTTCTAGCTTTTAATTCTTGACAATTTTTTTTAATTAGTGTGTAGTATCTCACTTATACGGAAAGCTATCAATTACCCAGTTTTCCGGCAATGCTAAGGTATGACATCTGACATATTGCTTTCGTATTTTATAGCCATACAGTTAGCTCTTTCCGCTTTTGTCCATCTCTTAATGTAGTGATGACTGTTCCTTGCACGTAGCGTGCTTTAATTTTCTGAAACAACATTATGACTACATCTGCATGGTAAGCACTGATTAGGATAAATTATTTGATGACAGCAGTCTCTTTCTGTAGTTCCTGCTCACTAAACAGCAATTTATGTAATGTATTAATGAGTGACTGAAAATATGATATGACTTACAATTAAAATCAAATGTCAATGAAATTAATATTCCCCTCACATTCATTCCCGCCGGTACAATTTATCACGCTGAAAGACGCTAGGCTTCACAGAAATTTCATTAATCTCATTTTCATTGTCCTTACATAACTAACGAAATGATCCACGTAGCTGTAAAGGTATAACGTTTTCTGAGCTATATATAGATTTTCAGCAACGAATTTCTACCCTGAATAGTATATAAAAATTGTCAACCCATGTTCCACGGAGGGTCTTACCTAATCAGACTTGTGAGAAGTTTTACCGTTAAAAGCATAGTATATGCATGCTAACATCAGTTTCAACGGTTCTATTAATTCTATCGCTTCTCCTAAAGCATATCATTTTACATTCAAGGTTTCACTATTAGTACCTATGTGTATCAGTTCACTAGATAGTGTGAGTTAAGTGACTTCTTGGCTGGAATCTTTGTAATTTTGACCTTATCTACTACATCGAAGATTTATTAATGCTAAATAACTGAGCGAATATATATAAAGTTTTGAAATTCTGAGCCTAAAATTAGTAACTGATGGGTTAGGACAGTGTTTCTAATATGAAAATAAGTCTCTGATGCCTTATTTTCTAGTTCAACTTTGTTTACGTTAGTAATTACGTAGAAAGTCGTAATATTAATGTCACGCTTTAGTTTGTTACGAAAACTTCTTGTGGGATCCTTATTCATGTCATTTATACCACTGTCTATAAAACACTTTTTCTGCGTTATTTATGTGGTTGATATCGTGTATCATGCTCATCGTGTATCCTTAGTCGGCTTTTAAGCCGAGTGCTTTATACTGCTTAAAATTCTTATTCAAGCACATTATAAATATTATGTCTTAATGACTGTGGATACATATTTGAATTTGGTATTGCATAGGTTTACCAACTTAATTTGGAATCTCGCTGTACTGAAGTGTGGTCAATTTAGCTACATTACAAGCACATTTCACCTCAGCTACAGTTTGCCTTATTTTCATATTGCCCAATATGACTGCAAATCATAACTGAGTTATTTTGAAAGAAACGATTGCTCTTTGGTAGCGAACGTAATATCTGTTAAGTTCAATTTATGTCACTTACTATTTTGAAATTTGCTCTGATATCTTACAGCAGTATTAACTTCCTCACATCGATCTTTCTATATCCAATTTGACACAAATTTTAATACAATAATAAAGGTAATACGTTAGCAAGCTTTAAATTCATTTCGTACAGTTCAAGATTAACTGTATCCTTACGGATATGGCTGCTGTTGTGGTCATCAGTACAAGCCAGTATATCCTGTGCAAACATCTTCATTTCAAGATAGCTGCTGCATCCTGTCTGTTTACTATAGTTATGTCATGGTTTCCGTGTATAATTTTTTCAGTTCCAAAGTTGACATTTCCTGGTGCATTGACATGAATCCTATCAACTGATCCCTTCTTTTAAGTTGCTCGATTTTTGATTCGATATCTGTTCATTAGTTGTCCCATCTACCCGCTCGTCTACAGTATTCTTCTGTAGCACCATATATCAAAAGCTTATATGTATAGTTTTTTTGTCTAAATCTTTTATCCTCTACATTTAACTTTAGTGTAATGCTGATCGCGAGATGAATAACTTAAGAAGGAGTGCCTAATACTTAAATTTATTTTTCTTACTGACCATGATTTTCCCTCATCCTAATCTCACCACTGACTCACAAAACTTCACTCTGTTGAAGTAATGTCTGCTCTGATATCTTCTTATCCTTCATCTGGATCCTTGCGTACTTGGGGATTAGTTCACAAATTTTAAGCATTGTTTTCCTCTACAGGCGTTTTGTAAATATTGTTTCAAGTTATTTTTGTAATACTTTCCTCCAGGTTTAATTCCTTCCTGGGGAACACTGTCATCATCTTAAGCCTTTTCATCCACTGTATTTGAAACAGTTTTATACACGTTACCTGACACTACTTTCTGAATGTCACTATTTTCATTATATGGTCACTATATCATTATCTTCATCCTGACTTTCTGTCCATCAGTCATTATTTTTTCTTCTTGTACTTTATTTTCTTTTATCTTTTTGTTAGAACACTGCAATTAGTATGACACAAGATGATTTACTATTCATAAAGTATTCCGAGTACTTGTTTGAGGATCCCCCAAATTTCAGTGTTTGTGGGAAATGTTTGTAGTTGTCTTAGCATGTGTCATTTCTTTTTATGTGTGATTTCTGTAACTCTTTAACTGATAAGAAAGCACAGTCCAATGATAATATGAAATTTAGAGGTTTGTTCTTTTTTCCTCCCATTTGGATTAAAAACTGATATTGAGTATATGAGTAATTTTAAATAATTTCATCTGATGTTTTTATTTATAATCTTAGGCTTTTTTTTCCAACTTCCAGAAAAATTTGGGAGTTTGTTTTGAATTCTGATAAAGTAGTTTTGTGTAACTTAGTGTCTAAGGCACAGAATAAATGTTCTTTTTACAGAATAACAATACGATGCATATTTTGGAATATAAATACCTTGTTGCGGAACATCTTAGATATATTTCGACTGCATCATACAACAAGCCAGCTTAATAAATTAGTAATAACTTTATATCATTTTCAAAGAATTCCAAATTTTAAACTCGACCTATTCCAGAAGTAACACACTGATCTTGCTTGAACCAGGATCCTTCTTATTTTTGCATTTGTTTTTAGTACCATTCAGCTATTTCCGAGTTGTTGTTATTGTTGTTGTGGTCTTCAGTCCTGATACTGGTTTGATGCAGCTCTCCATGCTACTCTATCCTGTGCAAGCTTCTTCATCTCCCAGTACTTACTTCAACCTACGTCCTTCTGAATCTGCTTCGTGTATTCATCTCTTGGTCTCTCTATATGATTTTTACCCTCCACGCTGTCCTCCAAAGCTAAATTTGTGATCCCTTGATGCCTCAGAACATGTCCTACCAGCTCGTCCCTTCTTCGTGTCAAGTTGTGCCACAAACTCCTCCCCCAATCTATTCAATACCTCCTCCTTAGGTATGCGATCTACCCATCTAATCTTCAGCATTCTTCTGTAGCACCACATTTCGAAAGCTTCTATTCTCTTCTTGTACCAACTATTTATCGTCCATGTTTCACTTCCATACATGGCTACATTCCATACAAATACTTTCAGAAACGACTTCCTGACACTTAAATCTATACTCGATGTTAACAAATTTCTCTTCTTCAGAAACGATTTTCTTGCCATTGCCAGTCTACATTTTATATCCTCTCTACTTCGACCATCATCAGTTACTTTGCTCCCCAAATAGCAAAATTCCTTTACTACTTTAAGTGTCTCATTTCCTAATGTAATTCGCTCAGCATCACCCGACTTAATTCGACTACATTCCATTATCCTCGTTTTGCTTTTGTTGATGTTCATCTTATATCCTTCTTTCAAGACACTGTCCATTCCATTCAACTGCTCTTCCAAGTCCTTTGCTGTCTCTGACAGAATTACAATGTCATCGGCAAACCTCAAAGTTTTTATTTCTTCTCCACGGATTTTAATACCTACTCCGAATTTTTCTTTTGTTTCCTTCACTGCTTGCTCAATATACAGATTGAATAACATCGGGGAGAGGCTACAACCCTGCCTCACTCCCTTCCCAACCGCTGCTTCCCTTTCGTGACCCTCGAGTCTTAAAACTGCCATCTGGTTTCTGTACAAATTGTAAATAGCCTTTTGCTCCCTGTATTTTACCCCTGCCACCTTCAGAATTTGAAAGAGAGTATTCCATTCAACATTGTCAAAAGCTTTCTCTAAGTCTACAAATGCTAGAAACGTAGGTTTGCCTTTCCTTAATCTAGCTTCTAAGATATGTCGTAGGGTCAGTATTGCCTCACGTGTTCAAATATTTTTATGGAATTCAAACTGATCTTCCGCAAGGTTGGCTTCTACTAGTTTTTCCATTCGTCTGTAAAGAATTCGCGTTAGTGTTTTGCAGCTGTGGCTTATTAAACTGATAGTTCAGTAATATTCACATCTGTCAACACCTGCTTTCTTTGGGATTGGAATTATTATAGTCTTCTTGAAGTCTGAGGGAATTTCGCCTGTCTCATACATCTTGCTCACCATATGGTAGAGTTTTGTCAGGACCGGCTCTCCCAAGGCCGTCAGTAGTTCTAATGGAATGTTGTCTACTCCCGGGGCCTTGTTTCGACTCGGGTCTTTCAGTGCTCTGTCAAACTCTTCACGCAGTATCGTATCTCCCATTTCATCTTCATCTGTATCCTCTTCCATTTACATAATATTGTCCTCAAGTACATCGGCCTTGCATAGACCCTCTGTATACTCCTTCCACCTTTGTGCTTTCCCTTCTTTGCTTAGAACTGTGTTTCCATCTGAACTCTTGATATTCATACAAGTGGTTCTCTTTTCTCCAAAGATCTTTTTAATTTTCCTGTAGGCAGTATCTATCTTACCCCTAGTGAGATAAGCCTCTACATCCTTACATTTGTCCTCTAGCCATCCCTGCTTAGCCATTTTGCACTTCCTGTCGATTTCATTTTTGAGACGTGTGTATTCCTTTTTGCCTGCTTCATTTACTGCGTTTTTGTATTTTCTCCTTTCATCAACAAAATTCAATATTTCTTCTGTTATCCAAGGATTTCTACTAGCCCTCGTCTTTTTACCTACTTGATCGTCTGCTGCCTTCACTACTTCATCCCTCAGAGCTACCCATTCTTCTTCTACTGTATTTCTTTCCCCCATTTGTGACAATTGTTCCCCTATGCTCTCCCTGAAACTGTGTACAACCTCTGGTTTAATCAGTTTGTCTGTTTGTCTCTGGTTTAATCAGTTTGTCCAGATCCCATCTCTTTAAATTCCCACCTTTTTGCAGTTTCTTCAGTTTTAATCTACATTTCGGAGTTATATAATTGAGAAGTGGTTTCTGTTTCCCATTATGCCATAGGTTTTCATAATATTGGTCCTATTCATGTCTTATAGTAATATTTTGCCGTGTAAAACAGGGCCCCGTTTTGTAGCGAAAGTAGTAGCTATTTCTTCCAACCGTTTCCCACTTTCCAGTTTACTTTTAGCAGAGACTACAGTCTAAGAATCAGAGAGGTATCGCGGTTTATCGTAATGCAGCATTCTGAGACATTTCGCAAGAACTCACCCGCTACTGCGCAAATTTTCGTGATTCCTTGCTAGCGGGAGGGCGGGACGGAAGTTATGACTGCGATATTACACAACAGCCGACGCGACACTTTAGCGTCGTGTTTTACGACGCAGTGTAACCTTTTATTAGACTCCCCAGGGAGAGGGAGACGGCACTTATTAAATGCGAGTGTGCGGCTGTGGAGGAACGAGGCCCGGGTCTGGAGGGCTTCTTGGAACCCGAATAAGTAATTAAGGTGAGTAATTAAACTTTTAACTGGAAAGTGCGGCGGGCAGTAATGGAGTGAGTGTTCTCATTAGGACGGTGGTTTATTCGAACGCGGGAGCAGAGAAAGCAGCGACTGAAGTACACTTGTCTCTCAGCCGGAGTCTTAAAACAGCGTTATGAGGGCCATGCGCGGCTCACTGATAACTCTGGGGGAAGACCGGCCGAGCAAAGTGCTAATCCGTGCAACTGGCCACAAAATTAGGCACGCCGCGCGGGGTTAGCCGAGCGATCTAAGGCGCTGCAGTCATGGACTGTGCAACTGGTACCGGAGGAGGGTTGAGTCCTCCCTCGGGCATGGGTGCGTGTGTTTGTCCTCAGGATAATTTAGGTTAAGTAGTGTGTAAGCTTAGGGACTGATGACCTTAGCAGGTGAGTCCCATAAGATTTCACACACATTTGAGCATTTTTTGAATTAGGGACCGCAAGGGGCATAGCGCTAACGCCTCCTGTAATCTCAATTCGGTGAGGAAGAGTGTGCTCAGGTTTTCTCAGGTACGTATTATCCGGTTGAAGGCGCTCATTGACGATCATTCAGTTTAATAGAGAGCATAGGAATGCAATAATATTTCTACGTTTCTAAAGAGACCTGAGATAACATACGCCTACAGACAGTCCTAAATACGAGGGATGTTCAATAACTAATGCAAAACATTTTTTTTCTGAAAGAAGATTGGTTTTTGTTCAGGATTCCAATACACCTATTATTCCCCACGCTTTTAGCTACATAACCCTAATTTTGAAGATAATCTCTGAGCCGTGCACGGCTCGTGTTCATGCCATTTATTGTTTGTCATCCTCTATTACGATACTGCCGCCTCGTTTTCTTATTTTGAAAGGTAGTTTTCATTTGTGACATTCATTTTGCAGATTATTCTGTACATTTGGAGTAAATAAACCCATATAACGGTTGATTAGTCTTATTAGGTGGATTATAAAGAGAGATACGTGATGATAAAACACATGTCTGAAATAATACGGGCTTTGGTAATGATAATATTTAGTTGCATGCTGTAGGTGACAGCAAAGTAAATTTGCCAGTGGAGGCGAGGAGTGGTCGGGCGCAGCCGGAGAGGCGGAGGCCGGCGGGCACCGGAAGAGGCAGGGACCAGGTGTCCCAGGGGATGGGGCCACTGACTTGCAAGCATCAAAAGGAACGCCGCCGGGGGCCAGGTGAGAGAGAGAGGGGAAATGTCGAGCAGACAGCGTCCAAAGTAGTAGGTGGTAGTTGGCTGTCGCTGTCACAGTAAGATATCTTATTCATGTTTAATTTCGTCCACTAGCCCACAAGGAGAACCCCTTACAATTTCATTTGCTGGCGTCACTAACTTCCTGCCTTACTTGTCCGCGAGCGACAGCAGCAGCGCGTATCGAAAAGTGCACTGTCGCACCACCTCTGGAGCGACTGATAGTATTTCCGGGTCGTCGTGTGTCTGGCGGTCAGTTGGAGACGGACCAGCAGTGGAGTCGGGGACGGAGTGCCGGTGAGTCGCGGACAGCCAGTGATCGCCAGCTGCTGGTGACACACATGCACCGTCCGATGGAGGGAGATTGGAGTGGGACGACCGATGGTTGGTCGTTCGGTTGGTCCTCTCATCGGCCTACGCATATTTGGTCCTTCACCGTTTCTGGGCCTGGGCAGTTGGTTGGTTGGCGTGGAGAAGCGAGGAAGTCTTTGTGGAGCGCGCTGGCGGCGTCCACGTGCGGTCGGAGTGTGAGGGGCTGTTCCCATTGCTATGAGGTCCGTCGCTCACCGATCGTGGACACGGAAGTTGGGTCTTCACTTAGTATACCAGCCAACCTGAACTGCTCACAATGTTTCGTTTGAATTTCGTTGTGGGCTGTTGGGACATCCCCGCGAGGAACAACGTGTGTTTTCAAGTTGGCGAAATTCTAGCCGCCCTCCTGTGGAGTTTAACTTAACTTAATTATTTTGAATTAAAGTGCTTTAGCGGAATCTTCTGCCTTGCGGCCGTTAACGTGCCGTTTACTTTCCCTGGCCGTTGATGTAAATTAAGCAGTGTATTTTCCACGTCGTGTTATGGCTGTCCAGCACGGTGTGTAGTTTGACAGCTGAATGTGTAATTCGTTGTGGGTGCCGATACCTTCTGCGTTGTTCCATTGATCTCCCTGTTGTGTGCTGGTCGGGTGGAGCAGAAGTTATCCTGTCGCTTGGTCCGGTGATTGTCCATCGGTTGGGTTGCCGTCAGATTGAGAATTGTTGAGCCGACTGCCTGTCTCACCTAAGCGAGCGTTAGTGTTTGAGTTCCAGGCCGACCCTTGCAAACTTCTGAGCGCCGTTTGATTGTCTGCCTTTTCTTATTTGTCCTTGTTGTTTGTTTATGTATGGCTTGTAGCCGATTTTAAATTAAAGTTGTTTTGCCCTTGAGGAATGTGGTTGAATGGTGCATTTAGCCGGGAGTTAAGTTCTAAAAGTAATTTTTGGCTTGCTCTGTTTTTAATGTTTTCTTTACTCTTGTAATGTTTGTCAAGAGAATAAAGTAGTATGTTTGAGTGCAACTGACAGCCATTCATTTTGGCCCCTTTCCACAAATTAAACTATCTGTCCTGTCCCGCGGGTATAGCAGGGGATCTCACTGATCAATCTCCTTTCAATGCGATGGCCTTAACGCAACTTACTGGGAGGGCCTGTAAGCCCCATGGTAACACACTAATGGTCGACGTCGGTGCCAATGTCTTGCTGCCGCAATAACATCCGAGTCATCCATTAACTGCTTCTCGCAGAGGGTTCATAACGCCACACAGATGGAAGACTGAAGCTGCGAGATAGGGGCTTTAGAGTGGTGAGGAAAAACAGTCCACTGAAGTTTGGGAGCTCCTTTCGGTTGTGCAGAGTTGGGTGAGGCCTTGCGTTGTCATAGAAAAGCAGAAGTTCGTTTGCAGTTTTGTGGCGACGTACACGCTGAAGTCCTTTCTTCAGTTTCCTGAGGGCGGCACAATGCACTTGAGAGTTGATAATTGCACTATGAGGAAGGACATTAAACTGAATGACCGTTCCAGAATCCCAGAAGACTGTCGCCATGACTTTACCAGTTGAGGGTGCGGCTTTGAACTTTTTCTTCGGAGGAGAGATGGTATGGCACCATTGCCGTCTTGTTTCGAGTTCGAAGTGATGGACTCATGTCTCATCACTCGTGACGATGATTGAGAAAAAATTAGCCTGGTAACGTCCAACCAACTCCTCACAGGTCGTCCTTCGTTCCTCTTCACGGTCTTCTGTTAGGCGCTGATGAATACAGCATGTATACACCATTGAGTACCACAGCTGGTGGACGAATGTGTCAGTAGTACCAGCAGAGACGCCCATTTGTGCAGCGAACTGTTCCATTGTGTTTCGTCGATCACAACAAATGAGAGTGTACGCACGTTCCAGTTTTGCAGGAGTCACAGCTGCGTGCCGCCGGCCGGCAGGCGAGATCGGACAGATTTGCGGGACCTCGTTGCCATGACAACAGGCGCCTCACCCAACGAGTCACCGTGCTTTTGTTTACTGATAGATCTCTGTGGACATTCTGTAGGCGCCCATGAATGTCAGTGATGCCCTGGTTTGTCATCAAAAGAAACTCAATGATAACTCTCAGCTTGCAATGCACCTCCATTATAGCCGCCATTTCGACATACAACGGCACCACCTATCGCAACTTCATTGAACTGCAACAGCTGAAGAAGTAATGTTCCACGATATCCCACAAGAAATTCTGCATTTTTCAACCGAAATTGCCCGAGAAAACAAATGTGCTGCATTACTTATTGAAAGCCCCTCGTATAATGATGAGCTCCTCGTCCAGGCTTGAATGCCCAAGGGGTGTCGACCGGCCGCCGTGCCAACCTTTGCCTCGCGGCCTCATGTGGATGCGGTATGTAGGGGCATGTGTACACCTTTCAGACTTCCGGTCGTTTTGGACACTTCTCAAATCTTGGAACCGCTGCGACTGTCGAGTAGCTCCTCAGGTGGCACCACGACGCTGAGTGCACCACTTTCCAGTCTTCCACCAATAAAAAAATCCCTGGGAGTACCAGGAATCGAACCCAGGTTCTCCACATGCCTGCCACTTACGCTGACCACTCAGCTATGGAGGAGTGCGTAAATGTAATGAGGGAAATTGAAATACCCACAATATTAATCAGATTAGTTAAAATGTGTATAGGCGAAACTTTATATAGTATAAAGACACATGTAAGTTAAACTGAAAATTTTAAGGTGTACACAGGACTGCGACAAGGGGATGTTTTTTATCTGCTTTATTTACCATCGTCTTAGAAAATATCGATAGAGAATTTACCGGACTAACTCCCCAAGTGCTCCATCTCTAGGAGATGAAGATTGCTGTACTTCTCTGCGCACATGATGGCGCAATAACAAATTATTCTGAAACGGAGGTAATCCGAATGAAGCAAAATTTCTGAGAAAACAGGACTACAGGTTAGTAGAGAAAAGACAGAATATCTGGTCGTAAATAAGAAAGTTCGAAATGATGCACCTTTGGCTGTAGATGGATTCATTTTCCAGAAAGTCTACCGCTTCAGATATTTATGGATTATCTTTAGTACCAACAATAGAATGGATGTAGAAGTAGATGTCAATCTAGTAACAGCGAACGATCACTTTTCAGTTTTATCAAAATTCTACAGGAAAGATCACTTAGTATACTTCTGCTGTGTACTACTTCGTACATAATATAAGGAGAGGTGGGCTACAGAGCGGTGCAGCAGCTGTCGTCGTTGGACACGAGCAGAAATGTTTTGCGAACACGAGCATACAGTAACCAACGTTTCGCCTTCTCCAAATGTTGTGAAGAAATTTTGCAAATAAACAAACAGCAGTGAAGTCCAGCTATTACAAAGAATGTGATTCAGTGGTAGGCTCCTGCTACTAACGCAAGAGGGAACTGTCGAAGGCTGACTAAGACTGTAGATTGCCGAAGACTGCAACGGACTGGGGCTTGTAGGCGTCGCCAGCCGTGCTATATCGCGGTGGCAGAGGACGCTTGTAGACGGAGCAGCTGAAGGCGTGGCTCAGTGTCCACGCATCACTGGATCTGCTGGGCCCCCACGCGTTCACTATCGGCATCTGTCGGAAACATGCGTTTCTGTTGCCAACTGTGACACACCGGTGATGGTGGTTTCGACCTATGATACCACAAAATCCCTTTGCACAAATCGGCTATTATACTGGTAACATTACACAAATGTAAAACATTAGTATTTAGAAAGAAAGATGATGAAAAGTTGTTGATATTCGAAAGGAAAATACTAAGGAAAATTTTTGGATCTGACGTGGTGAAAATAACATGCAATGAGGATAAGAAAAATGAAGAATTAAGAGAACTGTACAAAAACCGTAACATCATCGATGTTGTAAAGAAGACTAGCTGAACTGGGCAGGCCTTATAGCAAGAATAAGAGTGTCCAGACACACCAGATGGAACGAGAGGAGGAGGAAGACCCAGACTTGGGTGGTGAGATAACATCCGAGAACACACAGCTAGGATGAACGTCAGCACTAAAAGGACAAATAATTTACTTGACAGGAAGAAAGACTGAGTAAAATGGTGTCAGTGTATTAAATTAACAAGATCACGGCGTCCATATCCTCATGGAAGACTGAACTAGATTATATCAATACTGTAAATTAACAAAGTTATGGCATCTGTAGTCACGTGAAAGATTGAACAAGAGTGTATTAGTATATTAAACTAACAAAGTTATACGTGACCTCATCAACCATGAACTAAAATTGTACCACTGTATTAAACTGGCTGTGGTATGGCAATTGTGACCTCATCAAAGATTGAATAAAATTATACCATCACGTTAAATTAGCAAGATTTTGGCACCTGTGGTCTTATCGGAGACTGAATAAAAGTGTAATTAAAAAGGTTATAGTATCTGTGGTATGACCACATTAGTCCAGCAAAGCAAAGAACATAAATAGCTTGCGATTTTATAGAAATATACAAATGACTGACTCAGAAAACTTGTTCAAAAGTGTGACTAGGATTGCAAGATTACATTCAGCATTAAAATATTATATACAACTTTTCAAAAAATGAAGAAAGGTAACATCATAGATTATAAATTTGTTATGACTGTTGATAATAGCAAAAAGTATTTTGTTTGTTGCATTACTCATTGAAGGAAGGTAAAGTTGCTAATTTTGTACAATGGTCCATCATAGTTTTATAACACATGGAAGACTGCAGAAAATGAGCTTCAACCTACAACACTATTTCTTATCCCATGGCAATAAACTGTTTAGCAAACTTAGGGTTTGAAAAAACAATGGCATTATATTTGAGGTAAAGTTCACTGAAGGACATATGATTTGCAAACCAGCTGCAAGCACGTCCATAATGGCCTGAATCAACTGTTAGTTATTTGGTCTCCTCCACTCATGTTTCTGCAGGCAGTATAAGTGAATCACATGCTCCTTCAACCAGTCATATTGTTTCTACACACAACATATTAAAACAACCATAAGTACTGGTAACCACCATGTGTGTGTGTGTGTGTGTGTGTGTGTGTGTGTGTGTGTGTGTGTGTGTGTGTGTGTTCCCGCATATGCGTATGTTTGGAGCTTCTGGCACTCAAAGGTGCAGTTATCAGCGTTCTTAGACTTATTAAAAGAAACTAATGTGGATAAAATCTCTACAATTATTGCACGCTCACGCAGTCGTACTCACTCCATGATCGCTCTCTCTCACATGAGCTAAAACAATGGAGAAAGAGTAATAGTATCTATACTTAAGATTAAAACCCAAGTAAAAAAAAGACGCTAAAAGGAAGACACAAGGAAAAATCACTGGCTGATCACTTATAGAAAACATGGGTGAGCCAGTCACTCTGCTAACACATTAAAATCATCGCCCTAAAATCACGAGAAAAACGTTGGACAGTTCACAAAACTTGAATCCTCGAAGCACATTCGTTTAAACGTGACTTAAATAGAGGGCAGATCTGTCGGCAAATCCGCCACGGCCCGCTGATCGGAAAATAACACACGGTCCAATAAAATGTGACGCACAGTGATCTCTACGCTACAAGCACCACACATTAGAGGGTCCTCTCGCCAGAGTAAGAAGCTTTGCATCATAGAGCTGTGGCCTATAAGAAGAGGAAGGAAAACCTCGTCACCTCGACGTGGCCGCAAAGAAGTACGCCACGGCCGCGTTGTGGGCTTTAATAGAGAGAGCTTATTGTCTATCACTTCCAGACATTCGTGCTGCCACCGCCGAAAGACTCTGGATCTCAACAGCGAGGCCATAGCAAGCAGTGGGCTGGCACACTGAAATAGCTGAGGATCACGACATGCCTTCTTGGCTTGAAATTTCATAATTTCAGAAAATATCACACTAAAAACAAAAGCAAGAGTGCAATCTTCTTGTAGTGCACTAAATCGTAAATAACCCCGAGCCTCTGCAGCAACAAGGGCGGTAGGCAGTTAAAAACCTGGATTCGTGGCTGTACATGCTCCGCACCAAGTGACTCAGCACACATTGCACGCAAATCCCTAATGATAGTGTTATTTGTGGACGACGGGAGAAAACGCATTCCAGAAATGTACAAACAGCTGTATGATATGCAAGTGCATTCGGCGCTTTCAGGAACTTTCATGCCTGATGCACCTTGAGAAGCCGCCACCAGATAGCAAGAGGCGGTTCCCCAGCATCAGCACAGAGACGATGGGAGGTGCAGCTACATAGTGCTGCAAGCACCTATGGGTAGCTTAATCCCCATGTGATGGGTAGCGTAAATAATCTGCAGATAAGACGGCCTCGCTAACCTGTACACTGTGCAGCCGTAGCGTAGCCACGAACGATCAAAAGTCCTATAAAACTGGAGCAGACGCACGCTGTTTGCCCCACTAGACCTGCGAGCAAGGCACTTCATGATATTCAGTGTCTTCAGGGTTCTGGCTTCCATGTCTTCATGTGCGGTAACCATGACAGTGTGGAGTAAAAAATGAGGCCCAGAAACCTCACTGAGTCCTTGAAATGTGGAATAGTATCCCTCATATGCAAGTCAGGAAGTCAGGTAAATTAAAAATACGACGCGAACGATTAAAATATCCTTAGGAACACCGTTCTCCTGTCAAAACGTTCTGACAGCATGACACCAACTGGGGAGATAGGAAAGACCCTATGAAGAAGGGGAGGTATCCACAAAAGCCCATTGATGCAGTTACATGAGAATACTATGTCTTTATGTGTGGCATGATGGCTTCACGTACGAACTCTGTGCATGGGGCCCGATGTCATATGGTGTCTTCCTCCAGTCTTACCTATCTAACAGAATGTTTCATGTGTTGGCTGATGAAAGCATGTCTGCTGTGAGGCAAATATGGGCTGGGGTGCCACAGGGGTCGGTCTTTGGTCCCATCCTGTATTCCCTTTATACCACAAATGCTCCACAGGTGGTACATGTGGACTTGGCTCTCTATGCCAACAACACAGCGATGTTCACATATAGGATGAATGCTGACACCATGGGCCGCCGCCTTCAGCAGACTATGATGCACTGAGTGCTTGGGCCACCAAATGGTGGCTCAAGTTCAACCATGCTAGGGACCAGCCGATTGTTATCGCCAAAAAACAAATCCCATCGTCTCTCCCTCAAGTCATCATCGAGGGCGACTCCATCCTGTGTACCAAGACCACCACTTACCTGGGGGTCAAGCTTGACCAGAGGCTTACTTGGCTCCTGCACATCCATGAGATCTGAAATAGTGCTGTGGGGCACCTATGGGTGCCTTCCTTCCGAATCGACACTTCGTCCCCACCATAACATTATGTTCTACCTGACGCTGGTCTTGCCAGTATAGGAGCATGTAGCCATGGTGTGGGGGAAGACCGTCGTCTCCCATATCACCACACTCCAAAGGTTGCAGAACTGGGTGCTGAAACTGGCGCTGTGCCTCTGCAGTATGTGCCCTTCCCATCAACTACATGAGGACTTGGGCCCCCTGCTGCTGCAGAACAGGTTCCACAACACTACTCATCCATTTTACGACTAAGCGGACCAGTCCTGCAATCAGCTTGTCAGTGGTTTGGGCCGCCAACATCACCACCGACCAACCGCACACTCGCCAGACCTGTTGTGCGAGTAGCACTCCTCAACGCCATGAGGATCATCCCGTACATGAAACCCAAGGCCAATCCACCATGTTGGGTTCCACGACACCATCCAATCAGGAAATGTACGAATAGCACCTTGTTACTTAGCCTGCCACAGGACGAATTCAGTTTGCTCGCCGAACCAAGTGAAACGAAGAAGCTCAGACTACAGTCGTGTACCGATAGCGCTCGTGGTCGTTTATCTATTCATCGTTCCTCTCGTCGTTGATAGTAGCTATATCTTGGTATTCAATTTGGTTCTACTCTCTCTGTTTTGGTATTTCACCATGTGGCCTATGTTTTCAGTTGTCCCTATTGTATGTGTCTGCATAGTACTGGCGATTCCCCACTAACGTCATCGGCTGGTGGGCTCCAATCTCGCTCGATTCAGTTTCCTATAGGGTAACATTTTGAGGTTTGTTTACCTATCCAGGTGCTCTGTAATTCCGACGTTTTTTATCATAACAACAGAGCAGCAACTTGTTTAGCAGTTTCTCTGCTCTCTTACTTATGAGGTAAACCAGATTTTGAGATTTTTAAAGGTGCCTAGCACACCCGATTTTTTAGCTATGTGATCTGCGAGCAAGAAGTCCCTAAGTTTACGCATGTCCTCGTTCAGCTAACCATCTTCAACCTAACTTTACCATAGAGACAGCACCATTATTTTAAATGATGACCATTAATTAATTATCGAACGCGATTGTGAATAATGGGGACTATAATTTTAACAGAACTTGTATCTTATGTCCGCTCTGATTTTTAAACATTTACCGTAATTCATTCCTGAGAGTGCCACAGATTGAGTTAATAGACACGCAGTTCCTATTCTGTTTACAGTAGTATGAAAAGTATTTCACAAATTTTAGATTTAAGAACTTAATTTTATCTCTTCTACCTGCTATAATGTCTGCTTTGTCCTTACAAATCAGATCATTGTCCCTTCTCAAGAAGGTGGAACCATTCTGTCATACTTCTGCACCTAATATAAACTAATATAATTATGTCTTTTGACTGATGACTCGAAAAAACGTATCAACCAAACTAATAATATGGAGCCGTAGTCACGGTATCACTGAGTAATAACGATTTACAGAAGAATCGTTCACATGGAGAGGCAACTTTTACGCTTTGATCCCTGTCCCAACGCCAACTTTAAGCTATTTTGCAACATGCATAGACAAATCTATTGTCCCCTTAAGTATGATTCAAAGCCATTAAAGTTAGTTTGGGGGGTTGTTTTAATCTATGCTGCTAAATTGTCCAGCTGTCTCTTTACTTCTCTGAGAGACAAACTATTAGTGTGCAATATTTGTCTCTTAGTACAGAGTTAGTTCCAATAGCGTATGATCAGGATTTTTTTTTTTTTTTTTTTTTTGCTTCTATACATTCACTACCAAATGCTATCCTCGTTTTAGCCTGACAAAACCATGTCGGTTAGAGTCTACTAATAGTGATGAAGTATGAAGTTCCTTTTCTAAGCTGACTGCACATTATTTTTAGTCTTACTCGATAGTCTGCGAACATTTGAACCGTTCTTTGCACAGTTGACGACATATATCATTGCTATTCCCACAGTTCTAAAATTACATCTGTTATTTAGTATTTTATCATAGCACCATAGTGTCTGACTCTATAAACCACATGACCATGACATTTTGCTGTGTGCATCTTCTTGATTCACACTCGCAGATAATACGACAGTCTTCTGAAGAAGGGCATTAAGTGCTTAAAA
This sequence comes from Schistocerca nitens, assembly GCF_023898315.1. NCBI lineage: Eukaryota > Metazoa > Arthropoda > Insecta > Orthoptera > Acrididae > Schistocerca > Schistocerca nitens. Next base: position 599,631,404 of record NC_064619.1, on the reverse strand, counting down.
TTGGAAAAAAATTAAATTTCTTTTATGCAACTTGTTGCTTATTTTCTCGTTATATACTTGCTATTCTGCTTTTATTAAATACTCACTGATGCAGCATTAATCTCACTTTTTCAGCACCTCTGTTTTCTAAAAATTACTCGCAACTTAATTTTTTTATCTTTAGAACAAATGAAAATAGTCGCTTTAGCACATGTAAGCTATCAATAGGAGGTATTCAGAAATCAGATTTAGCAGAAAGGGTTTTCCGTTATGCTATCTTGAAGTCATAGAAATAGCAATCTGAAACTGTGAAGATAAACGCAGCGGCGTGGTCCTGTATTGAAGAAAGTGGTCGACTGTGACATTATTTTATAACATCAGCTGACAGAAAGAAGTTCCTCTGTCCATTACTGGTAAGTTGGTTAAATACTAGTGTTGTCATTCCTCTTGTATATTTGATGCATAATTGCAACCATAATTCGACCTGAGTCGAAACAAGGCCCCAGGAGTATACAACATTCCATTAGAACTACTGACAGCGTTGGGAGAGCCAAAAATCTACCATCCGGTGAGCAAGATATATGAGGAAGGCGAAATACCCTCATACTTCAAGAAGAATATAACAATTCCAATCCCAAAGAAAGCAGGTGTTGACAGATGCGAAAATTACTGAACTATCAGTTTAGTAAGTAACGGCTGCAAAACACTAACGCGAATTCTTTACAGACGAATGGAAAAACTAGTAGAAGCCGACCGTGCGGAAGATCAGTTTGGATTCCATAGAAATATTTGAACACGTGAGGCAATACTGACCCTACGACATATCTTAGAAGCTAGATTAAGGAAAGGCAAACCTACGTTTCTAGCATTTGTAGACTTAGTGAAAGCTTTTGACGATGTTGGCTGGAATACTCTCTGTCAAATTCTGAAGGTGGCAGGGGTAAAATACATGTAGCGAAAGGCTACTTACAATTTGTACAGAAACCAGATGGCAGTTTTAAGACTCGAGGGTCACGAAAGGGAAGCAGTGGTTGGGAAGGGAGTGAGGCAGGGTTGTGGCCTCTCCCCGATGTTATTCAATCTGTATATTGAGCAAGCAGTGAAGGAAACAAAAGAAAAATTCGGAGTAGGTATTAAAATCCATGGAGAAGAAATAAAACCTTTGAGGTTCGCCGATGATATTGTAATTCTGTCAGAGGCAGCAAAGGACGTGAAGAGCAGTTGAACGGAATGGATAGTGTCTTGAAAGGAGGATATAAGATGAAAATCAACAAAATCAAAACGAGGATAATGGAATGTAGTCGAATTAAGTCGGGTGATGCTGAGGGAATTAGATTAGGAAATGAGACACTTAAAGTAGTAAAGGAGTTTTGCTATTTGGGGAGCAAAATAAATGATGATGGTCGAAGGAGAGAGGATATAAAATGTAGACTGGCAATGGCAACGAAAGCATTTCTGAAGAAGAGAAACTTGTTAACATCCAGTATAGATTTAAGTGTCAGGAATTCGTTTCTGAAAGTATTTGTATGGAGTGTAGCCATGTATGGAAGTGAAACATGGACGATAAATAGTTTGCCCAAGAAGATAATTGAAGCTTTCGAAATGTGGTGCTACAGAAGAATACTGAAGATGAGATGGGTAGATCACATAACTAATGAGGAGGTACTGAATAGGACTGGGGAGAAGAGAAGTTTGTGGCACAACTTGACTAGAAGGAGGGATTGGTTGGTAGGACATGTTCTGAGACATCAATGGATCACCAATTTAGTATTGGAGGGCAGCGTGGAGGGAAAAACTCGTAGAGGGAGACCAAGAGATGAATGCACTTAGCAGACTCAGAAGGATGTAGGTTGCAGTAGGTACTGGGAGATGAAGAAGCTTGCACAGGATAGAGTAGCATGGAGAGATGCATCAAACCGGTATCAGGACTGAAGACCACAACAACAACAATTGCAACGTATACAGCACCCACAAAATCTGTTACATTTCTTCCCTTATACAGGTTTTCTGTGTCATAATCGCCGGATTGCCTTTTGATCGACCATTAAGTGATAAATAATTCCTTTTGCTGGATCCATGGAAAGTTTTGTTTGTTTACAACATTGAATTAGTAGGTAAAATATTTCTGGCCTACCAATTGTCTTTGATTATTGTCTTCTACAAACAGGAGAGAGTCCTCAACATAAGATCTCTGAAGCCATATACACAATAAGACAAAATTAAAAATAAAATTAGAAAAAATCGTTATGGAACGGAAATCGGTAGATTTGATGTACCTTTTTAGATAAACATATGCTTACAGTTTCAGAAAAATTGGGCTATTTACTCAATAGAAAGAGTTCTATGAGTTGTCATCCAACGCAGTGGCTTCCTTAGGACTTTGGGACACAGAGAATATGCCATTTCCGACGCGGACAGCTTAACACAAGAACTTGCGCATTTGATGGTTGTTGTTAAGGAAAATGGATACTCTGAGAAGCAGATTCGTCGGGATATGGAGTTTGGACCATAACTCGAGGTGCATGAAGAGGAACGTAGATCGGTGGCCTTTATTCTTTTTGCTGGTGGCATATCGTTTAAGATTGGACGAATTTTAAGGAATTTTATCATTAAGAATGGCTTCCGTCCATATTCTAAGATTATGGCACTACTCGGATCTGTGAAAGATGTTTTGGGGCTTAGGATACCCGGTGTATACAAAATTCCTTGTCAGTGTGGGAAGGCTTATATTGGCCGTTCGATTCGCACAGTTCATGACAAATGTGTGGAGCATCGCCGTCATACGAGGCTACAACAGCCGGAAAAATCTGCAGTAGCAGAACACTGCTTAAATGACGGACACGTATGGAATTTGACGAAACTGTGGTAGTTGCCAACATTTCCGGTTTTTGAAAATTAACACAGACAATGGGTCTCCTTTTAGCAGAACGTGGACTCCTGTACTATCCCGCATCAAAACTGAACGTTCTTCGGTGCGACCCTGAGTTCGATACGTCGCTGCCGCCAGTTCTCTACTAAGGGCTGCGCCACGTAGTAGCAACCTATATAGGACGTCGATTTGCAGCCTGGCGTCAGTTCTCAGCGGGACTCATCAGCGAAGCAGCTTTCTCCTGAAGATGGTGACTAGTTGGATGCCCGAAATATCGAGTCAAGTTGATTTTAGCAGCCGGCAGCAAACCCGAAGAGACTTTCATGACTTATTACGCCGGCAAAGCCTACGAAGTCACAAACGTCTGTATTAGTTTAGCTGCGCAATGTCCGATTTCGGAAGAGCTGTGTCCGCTAGAGGATGTGTTGAATAGCGGCGATGTATTTTGGTGTAGGATGAAAGCCTTAGGCCGTGAACAAGTATCCTACTAGGTACGTGACCTCGGAGGCAAAACTCATGCACTTATCTTTGTGACATTTGAGGCTGGCCTCTCGTAATATTGTGAAGAAGGCTGCGTGGTTGCCTGCTAACTCCTTGACATCCTTAACAGAGTATGTCCTTCAGATAAATGACTATGCTGGGGAGTGGCTGGACAAGTTTCTCCGGGCATCGCTGAAATATGGCAGGAGCATTGACAGTGCTGAATGGAAGAGTCTTCTGTCGAAATAGCCCCAAGGGGTTGTTGATAACCAAAAGTCACTTGCAGACCTTGTCCAAAGGGGGTTGTAAGTGGGCATCTTTCAGGTCGACTTTCACATAGATTTTCTCTGGCTGGATAGGCCATCAACTCGCCAATCCTAGGAATTGGATGCACGTCCACAATAGATCGTGAGTTGACTGTTGAACTAAAATCCCCGCAAACATATAGCACATACATTACATGTTCCATGAGAGCTATGGTTGCTTCCCATCGGCTGTTGGCCACTTTGTGATGCCCACAGCTTGGAGCCGACATAGCTCATCCCATAATTTGTCTTTCAGGGCAAATGGAATATTGTGGGCTTTGCGGAAGTGGACGCAGACCGTGGAAAGAAAGTCAATATTGCTTAAAAATATTTCAGCTTTAGATATGAGGTACGTGCAAACAGACATGAACTCCTCCAGCAGCCATGTCACATAAGAGTCCGAGTTCACTCAGTGGTTGGTAGGTTCTGTACCATGGCTCCTGAGAACACAGAATAAGTCTATCTCCGGAAGATTTCTGAAGGCTGCGATCGAGACATGATTGTGGCCTGAAACTTCCTTTGATGTCACCAGTATCATTAGTATAGGCCTGCAGACACTGTCTAAATGGCTGGAGAGGTGGGGATCCCAAAGTGGAGTGTGTAACCCAGTCAGTGATGGTAGCGTGAATGAACCCTTGGTTGGGTACGAAGTGATGTCACCCTCTGATTAATGATCAGTTTTGTCGCAATTGTTACAGTCCATCGACATTTTATATGTCGAATGGCAGGCCTCTGCTCTATGCCCTGTCTTGCCAATTGACTGCACTACTTCTACCTCAACTGGCACTGATGGCACTGACGGTGTATGAAGCATTGACTACACGAGGGAAGCTGCTGTGTACGGTGGCAATGTGGGCAATCAGCAGGTCTACGAAGCCGCATCTGCACTGGGTGTTGTTTCTGAATCAGTGTGCATTGCAGTTTGGTCATGAAGAGTCGCGGAGGGTTTTGTATAGTCGCTGTCGAACTCAAAGATTGTTTGAACACCTCGATGATAGAGAGGCACGTTTCAAGAAGAGGGTCCTGTAACTTGAGTAAGTCTGTGCGAGGACTGTCATCCAGTGTGTAGACAAGAATCATGTCTCTGATCAGCGACGCAGTGTACAATTGATGTTGGCTCACTGAAAATGGCAAAAAAATGGTTCTGAGCACTATGGGACTTAACATCTAGGGTCATCAGTCCCCTAGAACTTAGAACTACTTAAACCTAAGTAACCTAAGGACAGCACACAACACCCAGTCATCACGAGGCAGAGAAAATCCCTGACCCCGCCGGGAATCGAACCCGGGAACCCGGGCGTGGGAAGCGAGAACGCTACCACACGACCACGAGCTGCGGACTGAAAATGGCAGTCTCTGGAGAGATATATATGTTTGATTGACTTGTTTCTGATAACTTAAAAATTTGTCTTCCTGCAACGACATGCACATTCAAGAAGATTGGAACTCAGTTGTTCATCAGGAAGTGAATGGGGCATTGAATCACGGATTAACTCCTTGAGGAGGTGGGAAATGTCTGGACCGACATAGGGAAGGAAATATCATGTCTGCAATGAAATACTGTTCCAACTGGGAATGTAGTTTGCTCAAGGTTTCACTATTTTGTCAAACGGTTGTAATGCAGGAGGTGCCGGATAAAGTCCAGAGACTGTGGACGAGAGGACTGCCAAGTGATTGCAGAAGTATAGCTGAGTGGCAGTACACATAGTTAAACATTCACATAATAGTTACACATTTCGGTGTCTCTGATGCATGATAACTAGCAGATTACGTGAGAGATCTTCTGCCTTGGTGGTAGTGCAATAGCGACTCTGGTGGACTGTACAAGAACTGGATTGGGAGACACACATGCACAAAAGGTCCCTTACTTTACCTCGACGCCGGCTGAAATGCCCTACGTTTTATATCCTCTCTACTTCGACCATCATCAGTTATTTTGATCACTAAATAGCAAAACTCATCTACTACTTTAAGAATCTCATTTCATAATCTAATTCCCGCAGCATCACCCGAGTTAATTCGACTACATTCCATTATCCTCGTTTTGATTTTGTTGATGTTCATCTTATATCCTCCTTTCAAGACACTGTCCATTCCGTTCAATTACTCTTCCAAATCCTTTGCTGACTTTGAGAGAATTACAATGTCATCGGCGAACCTCCAAGTTTTTATTTCTTCTCCATGGATTTTAATACCTACTTCCGAATTTTTCTTTAGTTTCCTTTACTGCTTGCTCGATATACAGATTGAATAACATCGGAGAGAGGCTACAACCCTGTATAACTCCCTTGCCAACCACTGCTTCCCTTTCATGTCCCTTGACTCTTATAACTGCCATCTGGTTTCTGTACAAATTGTAAATAGCCTTTCGCTCCCTGTATTTTACCCCTGCCACCTTTAGAATTTGAAAGAGAGTATTCCATTCAACATTGTCAAAAGCTTTCTCTAAGTCTACAAATGCTAGAAACGTATGTTTGCCTTTCCTTAATCTATTTTATAAGATAAGTCGTAGGGTCAGTATTGCCTCACGTGTTCCAACATTTCTACGGAATCCAAACTGATCTTCCGCGAGGTCGGCTTCTACTAGTTTTTCCGTTCTGAGAATATTAAACGTACCTTAAAGTAGGCCACTCAGAGGCCGATGTTTCGGAAAAAACCCTTTGCTGTGTGGGTCGCCGACCCATCGTGTGGGGGCGCACTACAATTGCGTGGAGGACCCTACCTGCACCCCGTGCTGTGGCAGTTTTCACCATGTCAAAACAGAAGGGATAAGGTTTGATGGAGATGGGGGGGGGGGGGCTTGTAGAGCTCTGGAGAACAGATAGCGGTGAACAGGTGGAGCCAACGAACCTCGACCCGGCCACTACACAATCGTACACCACAAAGGCAAATGTATTGGGGCACATAATCTCGGCGCAGGGGTGAGAGCTGACAGACTGGTCGGTCTGTGAATCGGTAGCTTTAGGCGGAAGTGTGGTACAGCCCTTAAGCAAGATTTTTGGACTCTTAGGGCGCTGATTTACCGATGACAGTGAGCGGCGCAGAGCATTCAGTCGCTCGCTGCGGCTGGCTGCGGGGCGCCTCCGGGTGGTCCAGATTTACGGCAGGCAGTGTGTCGCCGCGACAGGTGGGGCCCGTGCCGTTTCCGGCCCGCCCCCGCACGAGAGGCGGCGGGACGCGCCCCGGGGAACACTAAATAACGCGCGCCGCGCGCAGAGTATTGAAATTTGAACTGCACCCCGACACCTCGCTCCTCGCCCTCGCCGGGCGCCGCCCACACCTATACGTCTTGCTGTAGGACGCGGCAATTTACTCCCGTAATGCGATGTAAATTGGCCAGCAGTGTGGCGGCTGGGGCGGGCGCCTGCGGCGGGCGTTTGTCAGGGCGAGCTGCGCCGCGCCCCCACTTGCCGGCGATCCCAGAGTACTCATTAGGCGTGACAGACGGAGCCCGGCGGCCCGTGATACTAATGTCGCGGACCCCCACTCCTTGCTCGTGCCGGTATTGGAAACAGAAATAAGTCATCTTACATAAAGGTCTCTTCCGATGCACTCGGTATATATCTTGTTGTAAGTCATCAGTGTTATTCTGACGTATAGTCCTTTCCTCCTATAACCGTGTTCCGAGAGCCACTGTGAAGTATAATGTGGAGGCTATTTCGTCTAAAGAAGAGAGAACTTTTATTTTATACACACCATACAGCGAGGCCTTCAGGGGTGGTGGTTCAGATTGCTGAACGCACCGGTACCTTTAATACCGAGTAGCACGTCCTCTGGCGTTGATGCATGCTTGTATTCGTCGTAGCATACTATCCACAAGTTCATCAAGGTACTGTTGACCCAGATTGTCTCACTCCTCAACGGCGATTCGGCGTAGATCCCTCAGAGTGTTTGGTGAGTCACGTCGTCCATAAACAGCCCTTTTCAATCCATCCCAGGCATGTTCGATAAGATTCGTGTCTGGAGAACATGCTGGCCACACTAGTGGAGCGATGTCGTTATCCTGAAGGAAGTCATTCATATGATGTGCACGATGGGGGTGCGAATTGTCGACCATGAAGACGAATGCCTCGCCAATTTGCTGCAGGTAGGAGGATGGCATTCACGTGCCGTACAGCCGTTACGGCGCCTTCCATGACCGCCAGCGGCGTACGTCGGTCCCACATAATGCCACCCCAAAACAACAGGGAACCTCCACCTTTATGTACTCGCTGGACAGTGTATCTAAGGCGTTCAGCCCGACCGTGTGGCTCCAAACACGTCTCCGACGATTGTCTGGTTGAAGGCACATTCGACTCTCACCGGTGAAGGGAATATGATGCCAATCCTGAGCGGTTCATTAGGCATGTTGTTGGGCTCATCCGTACAGCGATGCATGCTGTCGTGATTGCTGAGATGGACCTAGCCGTTGACGTCGGCAGTGAAGTTGCGCATCCTGCAGCCTATTGCGCACAGTTTGAGTCGTAACACGACGTCCTGTGGCTGCACGAAATGCACTATTCAACATGGTGGCGTTGCTGTCAGTGTTCCTCCGAGCTATAATCCTTAGGTAGCGGTCATCCACTGCAGTAGTAGCTCTTGGGTGGCCTGAGCGAGGAATGTCAAGTTCCTATCTCTCTATCTATATTCTCCACGTCCGAACAAAATCGTTTTCATTCACTACGACACGCCTCTACACTTCCCTTGTTGAGAGCCCTTCCCGGCACAAAGTAACAATGCGGATCGGTATTGACCGTCTAGGCATGGTTGAACTACAGGCAACACGAGCCGTTTACCTCCTTCCTGTTGGAATGACTGGAACTGATCGGCTGTCGGACCCCCTCTGTCTAACAGTCGCTGCTGCTGCATGTTCGTTTACATCTTTGGGCCGGTTTAGTGAAATCTCTGAACAGTCAAAGGGACTGTGACTGTGATACAATATCCACAGCCAACGTCTATCTTCAGGAGTTCTGGAAACCGGGGTGATGCAAAACTTTTTTTGATATGTGTACCTTTCCCCACTACTATCTGCAGTACTTCGTCATTGTCAGCAGTTATGGAAAGAAGAATTTTTGGCATCATTTTTACAATATCTGCAAATGAAATGTATCAGTGAAATTACAAATTTTTAACTAATGTAAGTCTGCGGGCTTTCGTGGCCATCGTCACTGAAGTTAAAATCTTCTGGGTTAATAGGCCATGTCATATTTTCTCTAAAATAACGCCCCTTCTTCTGCATCAGTGCGAGAATATTAGCCCATGACGATGGACCACCAATGGTGGCCATAAGAAGTTTAACCAACACTACCACTTCTCCAGCACGAATGCGGTAAAACTCCATTTTATAAAGAACGCGACACTGATCTCTGACAGTGTTCTGGCAGCAGTGGACACCGGAAGATGCTGAGGAAGATCCCAGCAGAGGGGTAGAAACATCGATTACTTTAGAGAAAATATTACTCGGTCAATAATCGAAAGATTTTAACTTCAATTTTAACTTAACTGGTGGCTACTGGTTTCAGTTGTATAACAAACATCATAGGATCAATTCGTGAAAAAATAAAAAAATACAACATATCAACGGCAGCGGAATGCGTATGATTAGTAGCAAGAAGTCATAATAATTTTCTTTTTTTACTAAAACTATGAAACAACTTCATCAATTCCACATGAGGAGACATTGTGCGAGGTCACTGATTTATTACCGGTTGATATTGAATGACAGACTGTTGACTAGTCAGCTGAGGCACTGTCCACTGTTCCACATGTGGTTTGTGTATAAAGCCTTCACAATCTACAGATAGCTTGTACGGTATATACGCTGACGGAAATGGAAAGCTGGAGACTGTTAACACCTTGACCGAACATTCTCAAACTAATACGTTGATTAATTTCTCATGGTCTGGGTTCACAATTACGTCGATTATTTTAAAGGAATGGCGTAAATGATGTTCTTTAAAACATAATGTTCTAGTATTTAAATTGTGAGGATATGTAGTTTACAATTTCATCCATATACGAGCCCATTTTCAGTATTCTGAGTAGAGAAAAAAGCTACTCCTGCAGTAATGACTGGTGTGAGCACATGGCCGCTATTGGGTTGGTGGAACGTTACAGATGGAGACCGCAATACGTTATGGCGAGAAGAAATGCAAGGGCGGCTTACCGGCTTGTCCTAAACTTTGAGACAGTTCGAATCATTAGCGTGAGGGACATGGAAGCCTCATATCGACACACGGCTAGCTGTGAAGAAGTTACTGCATGATGAGTGGTGATAAAAGGCACTCAGCAGAAAAGTGTGCTTATTTAGGTCTAATCCAGCATTGCTTTCTGGAACTATACTTTTCTTGATGAGAATAACACTATATTTAGCACTACTACTGTTTTTTTGTATCTTTCTACATACACGTAAGGTATATGGGAGTTTTCTTGAAAAGCGAGGAGGTGTCTGTCCTAACTCTTCTACACGATGATTATATCTTTTCTATTGTTATTGTCTTATGATATTCCCGTTTAAGATGGTCTAAAAATGTTGTGTGGTTTGTATTATATTTTCATACCCTGACGTGGCCTCTATATTTTGTGTCAAAAGGCTTGCGAGTCATTCCAATGTAGATTTTTTACAGTCCATGCACTTGAGCTGGTAGATACCAGATTGTCGATATCAGTCTGATTGTAGCTTTAGTTTAGGGGTGTGTTTCCGTACTCAGTTTCATGTTTTGCAGGCAACACGTCTACCCTTTTTTGAGGTATATGTTACCTATATGAACTGATTGTGGTAGGTATTTGTATGCCATTTTCTTGAGGTTACGTTGTTTGTATGTGTTGGTATGATTACGTTTCCTTGTTTCATCGTGTATGTCTTTCTTTTCATCAAGTTTATATATTAGGTTTCCTTATACCCATTTTTATTTATAGTGGCTAGTTCTCGTTGATGTTCAAAAGTGTTTAGGGTACTCTTATTTATTCTGTTTGGCGTGCGTATGGTTGCATATTGTTTGTGATTCTGTTGGTAGTTTGAGGTTGCGTTTATTATTGTATCTGTTGAGCGTTTTCTGTATCAGTCAAAGGCATAGTTGTGACTGTCTCTTCCTACATTTACGTCTAGAAAGCTGAGCATGTTTTCTCGTGCTTCTTCTGTTGTAAAATTTATATTGTTATATATTTACACAGATGAGCCAAAGAAAATGGTACACCTGCCTAATATCGTGTAGAGCCCCCGAGAGCACGCAGAAGTGCCGCAACATTACTGGAAAGAATTGACACCATTAATCGTGCTGGGCTGTCCATAAATCCGTAAGAGTACCAGGGGTAGGAGATCTCTTCTGAACAGCACTTTGCAAGGCATCTCGCCTATACCCAATAATGTCCATTTCTGGGTTGTCTGGTGTTTAAACTCAGAGGAGTGTTCCTGGAGCCACTCTGTAGAAATTCTGGACATATGGGTTGTCGTATTGTCCTCCTGGAATTACCCAAGTCCGTCGGAATGCACAACGGACGAGAATGGATACAGACAGGATGCTTATGTACGTGTCACCTGTCATAGTCGTATGTAGATGTATCAGGGGTTCCACATCACTGCAACTGCACACGCTCCACACCACTACAGAGCCTCCATCAGCTTGAACAGTCCGCTGCTGACATGCAGGGTCTATGGATTCATGAGATTGTCTCCATACCCGTACACCTCCATCCGCTCGATACAATTTGAAACGAGATTCGTCCGACCAGACAACATGTTTACAGCCATCAACAGTCCAATGTCGGTGTTGACGGGTCCAGGAGAGGCATAAAGCTTTTTGTCGTGCAGTCATCAAGGATACGCGAGTGAGCCTTCGCCTCAGAAAGTTGAAATCGATGATGTTTCCTTGAATGGCTCACACGCTGACACTTGTTGATGGCCCAGCAATGAAATCTGGAGAAATTTGGGGATGGGTTGTACTTCTGTCACGGTCAACAATTCTCTTCAGTCGCCGTTGGTCCAGTTCATGCAGGATCTTTTTCCGGCCGCAGCGATGCCGGAGATTTGATGTTTAACTGGTTCCTGATATTCACGGTACTCTCGTGAAATGGTCGTACGGGAAAATCCCCACTTCTTCGCTGCCTCGGAGATGCTCGTGAGCCGACTATAACACGACATTAAAACTCACTTAAATCTCGATAACATGACTCGTAGCAGCAGTAACAGATCTAACGACTGCGCCAGACACTTGTCTTCTATAAGAGCTGCCTACCGTAGCGCCGTATTATGCCTGTTTACATATCTCTGTATTTGAATACGCATGCCTATGCCAGTTTGACGCTTCAATGTGTATCTTTGTGTAACTATATTTTCTTCTGAAGTTCCTCTTCCATGCGTATTATGTCATCCATGTACCTGCCCCAGTAGTTGATGTCACTTTTCTTTATTACTACATATCTCCTGTTATTAATTTTTCTATATGATTCGTGAAGATGTTGGCTAGTGTTCCTGCAATAAGTGAATCCATTAGTAAATTTTATTTTTGTATGTAGTATTCTCGATTGAATTCGGAACAGTTTTATTATGGTATTGACGGCAATATGTTAATGGTCTCCATCACATACACTTAACATTTATGTCATCGCTCTTGGACGCCTATGTGCTATTTATGACAATTTTGTAAGGCCTGCGTGTTATAGGCAACTATTATCACAATTGTTTGCCTTGAAGTTGTAACCTGTATGTGTCCTAAGATCCGACGATGGCGGCTTTAGTTTCGCCGTAACCGGTAATCGTGGAATTTTACATGTGTTTTAAATCGCTGGAGAGTGGTGTTGCCGTAAACGAAGGTTGGTAAGCGTGCTTCTACGTCTAACAGTTTATGTGTATTCACATTTCATGCCAGTTGCATACGGGAGACGCTAGTAGCACCACTATAAGGATGCAAATCGGGTTTGCTTTAAATAGACGCTATAACTGTCGTGAGGGTTATTTACCTTCGAGAGTGGACGTGATGATTTGATGCAAGTCAAGAATGCGTTTAAGGCGACAAAGACGCCATTATCAACACCTCAGTGAAGTGGTGTAATTGTGCAACAAGAATCTAGATGCTCCTTATCCTATATTGAAGAAATACTTGGCACTAATGTAGCCACTGGCAGCGGTGGTCACTAGAATGTACGGTCGCTCTGTACCGGACTCTGGACGACCACGGGGCGCTACCGAGAGGGAAGGCCATCGTATTTGGAGCACGGCTCTGGCTCATCGCACTGCATCTGCAGCAGTAATCTAACAGCAGTTGGCATCACAGTGATACAACGAACTGTTACGCATCGGTTACTTCAAGTACAAGTCCGAACCAGACGCCCTGTAGCGTGCATTCCACTGACATGAAACCACCACCGCTTGCGACTTCGATGGTGTCAAGTGAGGTCTGATTGAAGAGCAGAGTGGAGGTCTGTTATGTTTTCTGATGAAAACTGGTTCTGCCTCGGTGCCAGTGATGGCACTGTGTTTATTAGAGGGACCAGTTGAGGGCCTGCAAGCAACCTCTCTGCATGCTAAACACTCTGGATCCATGCTGGGAGTTAAGTGATTTTGTATGATAGTAAGAGCACTGTCGTGGTTCTCCCACGTACCCTGACTGCAAGTGTGAACATCATTCATAAACAACATTCCAGAGGATCTTTTCCAACAGGATAACGCTTGCCCACATACCACTGTTGTAACCCAGCATGCTTCACAGAGTATAGACATGTTGTCTTGTCCTAATCGATCACTAGATCTGTCTCCAATCGAGAACATATGGGACATCATTCGACGACAACTCCAGCGTCATCCACAAACAGCACTAATCGTCCATGTACTAACCGAGCAATTGCAACAAATGTGGAAACCCATTCGACAAACTGACTTCCAACACCTGTACAACACAATTCATGCACTTTTAAACGCTTGCAATCCACGTTTTGGCGGTTACACCAGTTATTAACGTAGCAGTATTTCACATTCGCAATGGCTTAACCCACACTTACATTAATCACTTATATTATCATATGTTGCCTACAAAATTAATCGTTTATTCCCAAATTTTCATTACTCAGCATTAATTATTTTTTGGTGTTGTGATTTTTTTCAGATAGTCTAATAATGGGAGAGCAGTAGTTGCATTTGTTCTGTAGTAGCAGCAGAAAATAACTCAATACCCTAAAACATCTCTTAACTAAAACCACATCCAGGACCGATACCAACACTCTGGAAACTACAAGCCCATTTGTACGAACTGTGAATGCGTCTACTGTGGAATGACTGGCACGACAATTGACACAAGATATAAACACCACATCCGGGCGTGGGAATATAGTACAAACCACTCAACATTTGCAGATCTACTGAAACAGGATTTCCATAGGCCAAGCACAACAGAAAAAGTTATGAACATCATAACAATGAGTCAAGACAGACACTTCATCTTTCTTTAAGCACTAATATATCGTAACAGTTAGTTAGTGACCAAAAGAATGGAGGAAACGAGGCTGTACAGCAAATACTGAAAAAGTCACGTAATGAGAAAAAAATACATACATATATATATTTTCCTTTCCCATCTCTCTCTCTCTCTCTCTCTCTCTCTGCCCCTATTTCATTTCATCCATTTTCACTTACTCATTTTCCTCTACAGTCTCTCCATTCCACTACTTTCCGTTCGCTGATTACTCATCTTTGTCCTCCCTTCCCCCTTACTTACTCACCATTTACATCTTCAGTTCCATCACTACTCTTTCTGTTCTCCTACACGTGAAATAAATACATAGAACATAACTAAAGGACGTAACACAATGTGACGATTTGCAGGGGGAGAGAACATTCTTAGATCAAAAATAAAGCTAGCGATAAGGTTGGTACAACTACACAAAACATACTTACGTAGCCAGAAAGATACAAACAAACTATAGGGGTGCTACAATGTGGTCAGAAACTACCAGTCACAAACCTCGTGTGCTACGAGCGTATCAAAGCAAATATACTTCGTAGCTGATTGTAACATTTTTTGATAGTATATGGTATTGTTCGACAATATGAAATTCTAAGCCAATTATATACGAAGTGTATCTCTTTTAACTACAATTTGGAAAAAAATATAACGAAAACTACAACAGTTTTCTTAGTAGATGCTTATTATACAGACAGATTCTATTGAAAACAAGAAGGAAGCAATTTTATTTAATCTTCGACGCTTTGTGAATTAATAATCACAGCAGTAAAAGCTTCGCCTCCTGACAATGGCAGAAAATGTAGTTCAGAACCTACACAGTAGAAGATAACAACGTTTATTAAAAGCAAGCTGTGTACCGCTGCGTAGTCAGGTCACGCATGGGTAACGAATTTCTACCTTGGCGGCAACAACAGTAACAGCAGTACATTTCGGATTCTACAAATGTCCTGAATCGTCTGGCCATCGAGGAATAGGTTTCCCTAGTTTCCTTAATTCACTTAAGGCAAATTTCATAATATTTCGTTGGACTGAGAATGACATACAACATACTGCATCACAGCAAACAAAGTGGTAACTCAATATCTGACCGGAAACGGATATTCAGCTCTTTCACTGGAACCACCATAACGTGACTGCTTCCCATACTTGCCGTTTTCATACGAAGAGGGCAGCCTACGATGAAGTATCTGGAATATAACGATAACTGGATAGGATCTGACGATTTCAGGGAATTGAACGATGAGCACTTGACTAATGATGGCAGTTGCATCGACAAGGCTTTAGCCTTTGCGACATGTATGTGCACAGGTGTCCAGAATTAAAGCAACAAACCACTATTTCCCCGTCCTGAGTTTAATCCTCGATATAGTCGCGCAAAATGTCTACGGATGTCCGTATTATCGTGTCCTGTACCGAAAATGGCATTCTGGTCAACGGACAACCACGTCAACGATGACGTCAGGGCACCTATCTAACTGGTAGTCCCATACCCACAATCGATGTGTACAGTCACAGACTATGCAATATGGCAGAGTGAAGACTCCTACCAAGCTCTCTGCAGTGGACGGGCATGGAAAGAATGGAAGCAGGACAGTCGCAAATTTATGTGGTCCGACGGCTTAATGTGAATCGTTGTGTTGATTCTCGGATGTGGTTTATAGAGATCGAAAATGTATTCCGAAGAACATGGCGAGTCGACCACGTGTAACATCAGAAAGAGAGAACCATTATTTGGCTGTAAGGGCACGGCGGTACCGCCTTAGTACCGCACTACAAGTGGAATCTGACCTCGCAGCATCCACTGGACGAGTTGTATCGAGGTAAACTGCGTACAGAAGGCTTTCGGCGGAGTGGCCTTTATTGTTGGAGACTTGCTGTATGTGTACCTCTGACGCATCTTCACCGAAGGGTACGTTTAGAGTAGAGCTGTCAACATGCCATCTGGACGGTCGAACAGTGGGCAATGTTCTTTCCACAGATGAGTCCCAATTTGGTCTCGACAGTGATTCTCGACGAATTCGCATCTGGTGGGGGCGTGGAACACGATTTCGGGACCCAACCAACGTGGAAATAGACTGATGTCAAGGATGATTCCAAATGGTGTGCGCAGGGATTATGTTGACCGCTCGAACACCTCTTCATGAAATTGTACGGTTAAGTCGGCAAGGTTTAACTGCCGTCAGGTACCGTGACGAGATCTTGGGACCTCACGTGCGGCTGTTGCAAAGTGCTGTGGGCCCAGTATTCGTACTGCTGTACGATAGTACTCGACCTCATAGAGCACGAGTGTTTGATCTTTTGTGGAAACGGAAGATATTGCACGCGGCCTGGTCGCTCTCCCGATTTGAATCCCATAGAGAAAGTCTGGGATTAACTAGGGCCACGGGTTGCATCATGTCAGCATCCACCAACCACTCTCCCAAACTTGAAAGCAGCGCTGTCGGAAGAGTAGGCGTTATTGCCTCAACATGGGATTGATGACATCATTCATAGTATGCCCGTCGTTTGACAGGCCTCTATTGCCGCCAGAGGTGGTCACACCCCATACTGAGCGCACTTACCAGTTGTCGGAATGTTTGTGTAGATCTGTTAAGTTGGAAAAACGAAGAACATTTTTGTCTACCGTTTAGCAGGTTGCATTTGTTTACGTCTGTATTCTTAGTATTGTTTCTACTTTACTGTCAACTGAAAACACTGTTTTGTGGCAAAATTTCGGTTTGCTGCTTTAATTTTGGACCCCAGTAAGTGTACTTCCCTCCGGAATATGTTTTATTAAGTGATACCATCTTTTAGTCACTTTATGCTATAATTTTTTTTTTTTTTTTTTTTTTGCCAATTCGATATATTACCTCTTCATTAGTTATTCCATCCACCCATATGATCTTCAGTATTCCTCTATAGCACCACGTTTAAGAATTTTCTTTCACTTCTTGTTGACGTTTTATTTCCACACAATGCTACACTCCAGAAAAGATTTTCCAACACTTAAATTCGTTCTAGATATTAAGAATTTTCTCTTTCTCTAAAATGCTTTTCTTGCTATTGCATTTTTTGTATCATCGTTAGTTCAGCCTTCATCAGTTATTTTGCTGCCGAAGTGCACTTTGGGTGCCTCATTTCCTAATCTCATTCCGTCGGCATCGCCTGATTTAATTCTACTACAAGTCATTTGAAGTCACAGAACTACAACATCAGAAGGAGCTCTCGAAGTTTTTATTCTATCCCTTTCCAAATTTCCCTTCGATTTGATTTACTGCTTGCTCAATGTGCAGACTGAATAACATTGGGGGGATATGTTATAAACCTGTCTCACTTCCTTCTCAACTATTCTCTCCCTTTTGTGCCCATAACCGCAGTATTGTTTCTCTACAAGTTGTTAATGACATTTCGCTTCCTGTATTTTATCCCCGCTGCCTACAAAATTTCAAAGAGTACAGTTCACTTAATATTTTCAAAAGCTTTCTCTAAATCTATATAAAGGCGCTACAGTCTGGAACCGCGAGACCGCTACGGTCGCAGGTTCGAATCCTGCCTCGGGCATGGATGTGTGTGATGTCCTTAGGTTAGTTAGGTTTAACTAGTTCTAAGTTCTAGGGGACTAATGACCTCAGCAGTTGAGTCCCATAGTGCTCAGAGCCATTTGAACCATCTAAATCTATAAATGTTGTACATGTAGCTATGCGTTTCTTCAACCCATCTAAGTAGGTCGTAGGCTCAGTTCTGCCTCACCTGTTCCTATATTCCGCCGGAACCAAAACCGATCCTCCCCGAGGTTGGCTTCCATCAGTTTTTCCATTCCCTTTCTAACAATACCACCACTTGCAAAGTAGATTAGAAATCAGATTAATAATGTTGCTCACGCAGCATATGTTCGCTTTATCGGGCAAAAAAAAAAAAAAAACTATTGAGTGTGGATGATATCGTCAGAATCGAAATAATGAGGTCACTGTAAAGAAGTCATTAATTTGGCACTTACCTTGAATGGATTCCCACGTAGATTTCGTCGAAATCGTTTGGCTCATCTTGTTGATTCTAGGGTGATTCCACTTTGGCTGCTAGAAGGTCCGGATCTGTATTTTAGCAATATTTGAATACCTAACAAAAGCGTTTTTCAGGAAACTCTTAATGATCAAACAATCCCAGATCGGAACAATGGCATGATAGAAATAATTTTTTAACTTCGTGTTCACGATCCACATTTTTAATAAACTTCTTGTAAATTCGCATATACTTCTTCGTAATTGTCACATCATCAAGAAAACAGTTTTGTATCAATCTTCACATATTTAATTTCCACTTTAACCAAACACAAGACTTGACTGTTCTTTTACAAAGTGAAATGACAACATAACTTCTGCAAAGTGAAACAAAGACTGCTCTGTGCGCATTCACGCCAAAACGATTACAAGCAAGTCAAAGATTATGACAGTCTCACAGAAATTAATACACACAAGAACCATATCACTGTAATATATCGATACATCGGAGTACCTATAAATTAATAAAACCAAATGTGCATATTGTCACAAAAATATGTCTGTTCCTTCGCAGAAAAGTAGTTCGATATTACTGGTATCGAGAACTGGGCTTTGAGTGCCGTAATGGTCACGTAAATAAAGAAACATTACACGTTGCAAATAATTATTGTAAATGTTTTCCAACCATGACATAGTAAACTAATGGTTCAGCTGAACTGGAGCAGTGAATTGATGGCGTCAAGCTTTGCGAGATGATTCGGGGGAAGTCTGGAAGAAGTCGTAACTAACTGCAGAGGCGAGTGCAATGCTGCATCCAAGTGAAAGCACGACACATGGATCACAAGTGCGGGCGAACAGTAAGTGCTAAAGCATTATTTTATTTGTTGATGAGTTAGAGCATGGATGGAATTTAAACCCAGTTACATGGAGGTTTAATGGAAAAGTTTACATTTCAGTTGCGTTTATACCAACTGGGACAATATTGTCATTCGTATGTTTTCTGATTTCCTTAGTTGCTGTTCTATCATTATTATTGTTAGGTGGACTAGAAAGTAATATCGTTTCTGCGGATGTAGGTATTCGTTCATCATCTACCATCTCATTCTGTACTTCAAAGTGGAGTCAAAAACATTTTAAGGTTAGAGTGCTTTTTTACTCGTTACCAGTGAAATCATAAATTTTTTGTTGTAGTTTATGGTGAAATTACCGGCCTTTGGGGCCGAGCGGTTCTAGGCGGTTCAGTCCGGAACCACGCGGCTGCTAAGGTCGCAAGTTCGAATCCTGCCTCGGGCATGGATGTGTGTGATGTCCTTAGGTTAGTCAGGATTACGTAGTTCTAAGTCTAGGGAACTGACGTCCTCAGATGTTAAGTCCCATAGTGGTTAGAGCCATTTGATCCATTTATGGTGAAACTGTTAGCCAAATATCAGGAGAGGTACACGTACGGCGTCGCATGCTTTTTGAGTTTCACATGGGTAGTAACTCAACAGCGGCTACCAAAACCATTTGTGATGTTTACATAAGCGCATTAGACATTCGTAAACGTCAAAGGTGGTCTTTTATGTTTAGATTCGGCAATTTTGATCTTTCCCACTCGTATCGATCTGGAAGGCCAATAGTTTTAGGCAGTGACATTTTAAGGGCGGAAGTGGAAGCAAGTCCTTGTGAGTCAATCGAGGAACTGTCGAACACTCCTAACCAACTTTGCTCGACCCTTCAAGAACATTTGCAGCAAATTGGTGAAAACAAACAAAGCTAACCGATCCACTGCATGCAACAGAGTACAGAAGCGTTTTCTGATCGCTTCATCACTGGAAACGAAACATGGGTCTTCCATGTTAATCCAAAACGAAAAAGACAGTGGTTCTCTGCGAATGATCCGCCACGAAATGCAGCTAAGCAACGTTTACACCCCAAAGGGCACGCTTTTGTGTAGGCTCGAGTGTTCGTGGGCCCGTTCATTTTGGAGTACTGGTACCTGGACAAACCGTGAATGCAAATCTTTACCATGAACTGGTGACAGGGTAAATAAACTTTAATTAAAAAGTGCCCAGCGACTGTCAACAGAAAAGGTCTTATTCTTCAACATGATAATGCAAGACGGCACTCCGCAAGACGAACCCTGGAAAAAATGAATCAATGGTGGGAAGTACTGCATTACAGACCACATTTGCCCGATAATGCACCATCGTTGCACAAAATGTGGAAATGCGGATGATGTCCAAAGTGTCATCTCCAAATATTTTGCTCAAAAATCGCTATTGAAAATTTACATACTAGATGGTTGTTGTTGATGAGAGTGATTAGATCATTGATTAAACATAAAAAATTTGTTAGCAGTTTCTCTGTTTGAATTTATCGTAAAGAACATTGCTTTCCAATCTCACTAAAATGGTTATTTTCGATTATTTCCTTTTTGCTGAGTATTTGAATTATAGCAGTGAGTCATGAATTTTTCTTAATCCCTCACGATTCCCAAACTCTGTTCATAAGTTCGCTGTGTTCTCTCTTGCGTTCATTAACCATTTATTTGCTTCTTTTCTTCGTGTATTTTTGTTTAAGTATATAATATTATGAAAAGTATACTTGCTACTCACGATATAGCGGAGATGCTGAGTCGCAGGTAGGCAACAAAAAGACTGTCACAAAATAAGCCTTCGGCCAATGAGGCCTTTGTCAAAATCGGATGACAGACATGCACACGTACTCACACAAACGCAACTAACACAGACGTGACCACAGTCTGTGGCGTCTGAAGACATACAGTGAGCAGCAGCAGTACATGGTGGGAGAGGTAACAAGGTGGGTGGTAACGACGAGGCTGGGGTGGGGAGGGGGAAGGATACCAGGGTAGTGGTATAATAATTGCGTGTGACGAGGGCCTCCCGTCGGGTATACCGCTCGCCTGGTGCAAGTCTTTCGATTTGACGCCATTTCGGCGACTTGCGCGTCGATGGGGATGAAATGATGATTAGGACAACACAACAACCAGTCCCTGAGTGGAGAAAATCTCCGACCCAGCAGGGAATCGAACCCGGGCACTTAGGACTGACAGTCCGTCGCGCTGACCACTCAGCTACCAGGGGCGGACAGGGTAGTGGTGAGGACGGGGAAGTGCTGCTGGGAAGCATGCATGGACGAGGTGGAGAGAGGGTAGGACAGCTAGGTACAGTCAGGAGGTTAGACAGAGGGTGGGGGAGAGAGGGGGGTAGTGGAAAAGGAGATTAGGGGCATTGGTGGAATAGAGGGCTGTGTAATCCTGAAATGGGAGCAGGTAAGGGGCTAGATGGTTGAAGACAATGACTAACGAAGGTTGAGCCTAGGAGGGTTACACGAACATAGGATATATTGCAGGGAGAGTTCCCACCTGCACAATTCAGAAAGCTGGTGTTTGTGGGAAGGATCCATATGGCACACACTGTGAAGCAATCATCACTGTGGGAGAAGTAGTCCGCCATCCACAGAACCCACATACTCCCAGGCCTTTACCCATGGCTCCTATCCCTGTAATACACCTAGATGCAAGAACTGTCCCATACATCCTCCCATCACCACCTACTGCATCCCACCCACAAGATCACCTCCAGTGACAAAAATCACCTATCCCATCAAAGGCAGGGCTACTTGTGAAACCAGTCATGTGATCTGCAAGCTAAGCTGCAACCACTGTGCTGCATTCTATGTGGGCGTGACAACCAACTAGCTGCCTGTCTGCATGAGTGGCCACTGACAAACTGTGGTCAAGACACAAGTGGACCACCCTGTTGTTGAGTATGCCACCCAACATGACATTCTTCATTTCAATTACTGCTTCACAGCCTGTGTCATATGAGTCCTTCCCACCAACACCAGCTTTTCTGAATTGCCATATATCCTACATTCCTGTAACCCTCCTGGCCTCAAACTTTGTTAGTAATTGTCTTCACCCATCTAACACATTCCCTGTTCCCATTCCAGCACTACACAGCCCTGTATTCCATCAATGCACCCAGTCTTTTTGCTTCTCTCCTTTCCCGATACCCCCCTCTCTCCCCCACCCTCCGTCTAACCTCTCAACTGCACCTAGCTGCCCTACCCTCTCTCCACTTCGTTCCTGCACTCTCTCCAGCAGCACTTCACCGTACCCCAACGATACCCTAGTCCGCAGCTCGTGGTCATGCGGTAGCGTTCTCGCTTCCCACGCCTGGGTTCGATTCCCGGCGGGGTCAGGGATTTTCTCTGCCTCGTGATGACTGGGTGTTGTGTGATGTCCTTAGGTTATTTAGGTTTAAGTAGTTCTAAGTTCTAGGGGACTGATGACCATAGATGTTAAGTCCCATAGTGCTCAGAGCCATTGGAGCCAACCATACCCTACCATCCATCCCCCTCCCCACCCCAGCCTCCTCCTTACCCCCTCTCTATTGCCTCTCTCATCATGCACTGCTGTTGCTGCTCTTAGTCTGCCTGCAGCTGCCGGAGACTGTGGTCATGTGTGTGTAGTTGCGTTTGTATGAGTATGTGTGTAGTCTGTTGTCTATTTTTGACAAAGGCATTGTTAGCCAAAAGCTTATTTTGCGATAGTCTTTTTGTTGTGCCTATCTGAGACTTAGAATCTCCTCTATATAGTGAATAGCGATTATTCTTTTTATAATATTGTTACATTCCAGCCGGGATTTTCATTGTCTGTTTATGTATAAGTTTTCCTGTGGTATATCTGAACTGTTCTAGCTTGCTTATGTTATCTTTTGTGATGCCTACTGTTTAATATCTTCTTCCATTTCAGTGACTCATTTTGTCTTCTTTTTGCTAATATTTGATATCTCAAAGATTTATGTTGTGACCATGTTGTTTTTAATCATATGGTTATGTCCATAATTTCCTGAAAATTATCTTTTTGTACTTTTCGATCGCTCTTATTTTTGTATGAGCATCAATCACCTTTCTATCTGCAGCGTAGAATGTTTCCAGTAGAACTGCTGTATTGTGATATCTTAGTTTACTCATATGAAGTCTTTCTACTAATTTAACTTTGAAGGTTACATCTCACAACATCTGTTGGATAACTGTCCTTGTTTCCAGTCGAGTTAGAATTCCTCTACAGTGTGGAATAATGTACGTCTATCTATCGCATTAAAAGCTTTTTGAAGTCGGAAGAAGTTACCACATTATTTTCACATCTTGTTTGCAAAATTGTCTTTAACTTCCAGATTTATTCTACATAATATCGCCGTTCGCCAAACCCTGCCTGATACTGTCCTATAATTAATCTATTTGCCGGACAGTCGACGTAACAGGGTTTATGAAAGAATTTTGAACAGAACAGGGAGCATTGGATTTCCCCTTTCATTGATCGGATCGGTTTATTTCCCTTTTTGTGAAGAGGATGAATTAATGCACATTTCCACTCTCCAGGTATTGCCTCACCTTTCCAAATGTTTGATATATTTCTCTGAGGAACTCACTGATCGTGTTACATGCAAAAATAGCAACAAACCGAGACGTAGAACATAACCTGATGAAGTGGCAACTTGCGCAGTCTTCTTAACACTATCATTTCCATAATCAATAAATGCTGTTCTGAACGCCTTCGTCCTGTGCTGCCCTTACTGCACACAGTAACACAAGCAACTTCTTAACAGACGAATTTCATGTTGCGTACAGACACCACAGACCCAAAAAAAAGACTACTGAAAAACACACAGCGAACAATGGCTCCCTCATAAACAGTAAACATATTCAACCAACGATCATTAAAAATAATTAAACAAATATACGCTGTGAGAGTGATGTTTTAGGTGAAGTGTTCTCGCAAACAACAGTCTGTTGTACGAAGGTCAACGAGAAGCAATTCCGAGATCCCCCCCCCCCCCCACAAAAAAAAAAAAACAAAAAAAAATCTAAGTTGGACGCAAGAGTAACTTAATCTTACAAAACATGTATTCTAAGACATTGTTTCCGTCCTAACATTAAGAGAGAACGAAAGGATCGCCATATACACTCCTGGAAATGGAAAAAAAGAACACATTAACACCGGTGTGTCAGACCCACCATACTTGCTCCTGACACTGCGAGAGGGCTGTACAAGCAATGATCACACGCACGGCACAGCGGACACACCAGGAACCGCGGTGTTGGCCGTCGAATGGCGCTAGCTGCGCAGCATTTGTGCACCGCCGCCGTCAGTGTCAGCCAGTTTGCCGTGGCATACGGAGCTCCATCGCAGTCTTTAACACTGGTAGCATGCCGCGACAGCGTGGACGTGAACCGTATGTGCAGTTGACGGACTTTGAGCGAGGGCGTATAGTGGGCATGCGGGAGGCCGGGTGGACGTACCGCCGAATTGCTCAACACGTGGGGCGTGAGGTCTCCACAGTACATCGATGTTGTCGCCAGTGGTCGGCGGAAGGTGCACGTGCCCGTCGACCTGGGACCGGACCGCAGCGACGCACGGATGCACGCCAAGACCGTAGGATCCTACGCAGTGCCGTAGGGGACCGCACCGCCACTTCCCAGCAAATTAGGGACACTGTTGCTCCTGGGGTATCGGCGAGGACCATTCGCAACCGTCTCCATGAAGCTGGGCTACGGTCCCGCACACCGTTAGGCCGTCTTCCGCTCACGCCCCAACATCGTGCAGCCCGCCTCCAGTGGTGTCGCGACAGGCGTGAATGGAGGGACGAATGGAGACGTGTCGTCTTCAGCGATGAGAGTCGCTTCTGCCTTGGTGCCAATGATGGTCGTATGCGTGTTTGGCGCCGTGCAGGTGAGCGCCACAATCAGGACTGCATACGAACGAGGCACACAGGGCCAACACCCGGCATCATGGTGTGGGGAGCGATCTCCTACACTGGCCGTACACCACTGGTGATCGTCGAGGGGACACTGAATAGTGCACGGTACATCCAAACCGTCATCGAACCCATCGTTCTACCATTCCTAGACCGGCAAGGGAACTTGCTGTTCCAACAGGACAATGCACGTCCGCATGTATCCCGTGCCACCCAACGTGCTCTAGAAGGTGTAAGTCAACTACCCTGGTCAGCAAGATCTCCGGATCTGTCCCCCATTGAGCATGTTTGGGACTGGATGAAGCGTCGTCTCACGCGGTCTGCACGTCCAGCACGAACGCTGGTCCAACTGAGTCGCCAGGTGGAAATGGCATGGCAAGCCGTTCCACAGGACTACATCCAGCATCTCTACGATCGTCTCCATGGGAGAATAGCAGCCTGCATTGCTGCGAAAGGTG
Organism: Schistocerca nitens; assembly: GCF_023898315.1. Classification (NCBI taxonomy): domain Eukaryota; kingdom Metazoa; phylum Arthropoda; class Insecta; order Orthoptera; family Acrididae; genus Schistocerca; species Schistocerca nitens. The sequence continues at coordinate 599,606,133 of NC_064619.1, read as the reverse complement.
GATATACACTGTACTAGTGCCGACATTGTGCATGCTCTGTTGCCTGTGTCTATGTGCCTGTGGTTCTGTCAGTGTGATCATGTGATGTATCTGACCCCAGGAATGTGTCAATAAAGTTTCCCCTTCCTGGGACAATGAATTCACGGTGTTCTTATTTCAATTTCCAGGAGTGTATTAATATAACTGCAAACATTACACAACACATCTGTTATTATGCTGTACCGTGACTTGGTGTCATGGAGCTAGTCCGGCTCCACTCAGCGGTTGGTGTTAAGGCTGCAGCAGTTTTCTTACTGTGCTGGGAGGGCGCTGGTATCAAGAGCAGAGCTGCGTCAGCGCCACCTGGTTTCAACAAGCTAGCGGCCATGGTGACAGGAAGTCAGTCTGTTGGGTTGCAGCGGAACGGGATGGAGTAGAAATGGGCGCCTATGGGGCCGTGAGACAATTGGTGGCTGATGACATGTGAGAGGTCCCGAAGACAATGAGGATGGGCTGGTCAGTGACGTGTTGGCCTCCAGGAAGTCTGTTTCTTGTTGTTCGAGAAGGGCACGGACAGCGACGACGGCGTCTGGCGTGTGTGGTGTCTGGCATACACAGGTTGTCAGGGACCATTGCAAGCTGTTTTCAAGTATGCACTCTATATGGGCGACTGTTTATAGACATAAAATGAAACAGGCACTAGTGCTATCGAACTTACGTGGGCAGTGATTACATATCAAATGGCTGCGTATTACAACTGCCTGTAACTGGACTTACATGTAGTTGGTTCCGCCTGGTCAGCTAAACACAATGGCTGTGCTATTCAGCTAGGTTATTATTTCATTGCCTCACATTCTCTCCGAGGGATTTTGAGTGCAAGGACAGCAAACAGAACAGGCACATGTGCTATGGAGCTTACATGGGCAGTGACTTCATATCAACTGACTGCGTGTTAACACTGTCTTTAACTGATTTATGATGTATTGTTGATTCTGTCTGGTCAGCTAAATATAATGGCTGTCCTATTCAGCCTCGTTATTATTTAACTGTTGCATGTCGTCTGTGAGGTATTACCAGAGCACCGTAGCAGAGCACAGCTTCTGGGATTACTTAATCTGTTGTTCTTCGTATCATTAGACAGATTATTTTACTCATAAACTTTGTTCATTTCATTGTAGATTTTAATTACTGATATGTGGACCACAGGCAGTGGTTTGACTTACCGTAATTCTGCTGTTTTTGATATCAGTAGTATTGATCTATCACTCATAACATCTTCTTCTACTCATCCTATATTTTGATGTCTGTTAGTTAAGTAGTAGGCACCCACGTTTTGATACTCGAAAACATGTTATCAGTTACACACAGGTATGGAGCGTTCTTTTATATATCCTTTATTAGATGTAGGCATTTTTCTGGCTAAGGTTTCTGATGTATTCATGATTTGTTATTTGAGAGATATTGAATCAAGCTTCCCATTTTACTGTGTATTTGTTTAGTATTGTCTTGGTGATTCTACTATTAATAAGTTTTGTATTCCGATAAGAAACTGTAGCGGCGCACTGGTGAGAGGCCACTGCGATGTAGAGGTCGGGGTGTGGAGGGGAGTGGAGAAAGAAGTGCTAGTTGGCGGTCGTTAGGCAAATACAGCTGGAAGGTAAAATACTTTTAGTCAAACAGCTCCACAGCATTCGCAGTACTGTGACGCTGTGGTCACGTCCCCATCAACGTTTTATCGACCACCTCCTAAGCCGGCTGCTGGTGGAGTGTCTGGCTGCGTCGTCTGCGCCCATCGCTGCTGACATTTGTTTCGTCCACTCAGCGAAGCGTGCCCTACTCTGCGCAGTGTGGCAGCATGCGCCAAGTACCAGCGGCGGGCCTGTCTAACACAATTCTCGTGGAGATATGATGCGGAAGAAGAGCTCGACCCTGCGAGGTACAATGTCGGGTGCTGGAATGTTCGTCCAGATGCTGGAGGCTGGAGTGCAGAGGACCACACTGCCCTCAACGGGAACTGCTGCCCTCCAAGGCAAAAGATCTGCTGTTTCATGGTGGTGACTAGCGTGGCCCTCGCGTCACGGTAAGTAGACTGCGCATATCTGTGCTAAAATGAACGAGTATTTATATTGTATTGTGAGACGCTTGTTATTCTGATGCATGGCTTTCAATCACACATGAATCAACACCCCTGTGGTTCAATGATGTAGGAACCCCCTGGCCCATCCCATAGATATGCCGCACTTCCACTACATCACCAGGGTTGCGAGGTGCAGCACACCTTGAGATAGGTCAACAGGACTGTCAATGACATTGACACACCATTACCTTAGTACCCATCGGCTGCCCATGTTTTTCAACACAGCCATAGCAGAGTTGCCATTTCCACGTTACTGTCTATAATTTAGCTTCTGCACTACGAAACTTACACGCCCCTCCACCCCCAGTCCCAATCACTTCCATTTCTGTGCTGCTGACGAACCTGTTGTACCAATGCATAAAACAAATATGTATGACAGGTGACCGATGCTGTGTCATAAATGAAAGGAAGTGAAATGCGATTACATAAAAATATATAGCGTTTTATTTAGTTGCATAGATAGACCACACATCTGAAACCAGGTTGGTAGGTACTCAGAGAGCGCACAGGTTAAGGTTATGATTGCACAATCAAAGACACAACTTTATTTTTCTAAGAACAACTCATTCTCACATTGCTTTAAAAGATCACAATTAAACAATACAGCTGAAGGCCTAGATAAAGAACTTGAGATGCTTTCCGGGATGAATGCCCAAAACCACACCAAAAACAAGAATGGGTGAAGGCCTGGCTTAGAAACAAGAAGCAATTAAAAATATAATCTAACATGCAATTGAAAACAATTAGCGGCTGAAGGTCTACAGTACACATCTGAAGGACAACTATAATCAAAACACAGTAATAAACAATTTTCCAACCAAGAAATCTCTTTTTAAACTTACAACAGAATGGCCAAAAGCCTTATTGCATGGCTGAAGGCGACAAACAAATTTAAAACAATAGCTGAAGGATCCAACAAGAAGTCAGACAAACAATTTATGATAAACCCCTTACTTCTTATAAAAAAAATTTCCTTTAAAGAATACAAATGACAAATGGCCTTATTAAAAGGGGTTCACATAAATCCTCGGCTGAAGGCCACACATAACACATCGAACAACTAATGGCTTAGGGCCTGGATTATGAACACTTTCTGATAGAACCAATTTTAAGGAAAAATTTTTAAAATAAAATCAGTCTTCAAAATTTTGATTTAACACAGCTGAAGGCCTTTATGTAAAATTTAAAAGAACTGAATTAACACACGGCTGAAGGCCTTGCACAACACTACAAACTAAAATGAAAATCACAATCTAAAACAAACTGTAGAGTTGGTGCTCAGAAGTGTTCCAAGGGTAGGCCTGAGAAGGTAGCTCAAACGTAAGGTTAGGTAAGATAGGCAGCCAAGAGCTGAAGTCAAATAATCGGATGGCAACTCAAACTAGGGATGACCCAAGGACCGACCAACATTTTAACCAATTCCCTTCCGTTCGAGCAATGGCACAACAAAGGAAAATATCGGCCGAGGACGAGGATACGAACAGCACTACGTCTTCAGAAATTGACGTCTAAAAACAGACAATGGAACAATAACCACTCTAAGTAAAATATGAACCAAACAACTTAAAAGGCTGTCGAACTACACGCTGTGCCAGACAGCTTCAACACAACAAGGAAAGGCACACTGCCAGAAACTACGCTAACTACCAGGGCAGATGACTGGGGCGTTAACGGCCACAAGGCAGAAAATGCCACTGGTGCACTTCACTGGTAATTAACTGTCAATTTAACAATTAATCACAATATACGAAGACGGCTGCAAGATTTCGCCGACTCCAACACATCATACGGTGCTGCTAGCCTGAACGGCCCAGGGAGCAACAACCCGCAAACGAACGAAGAGATGTCACAATAGTTGAGGTTTCATAACAGGTTAACTGCTCACTCAACTTCAGCGTCCAGGTTCGATGGGCAACAAACTTTGTCATTCTCGCAGCTGGAGCCTCAAGATCCGACATCGTGTACACGCCGTCAGCGGTCCTGGCCTGGCCGCGCGCCGCGGAGACTTCGTCACTGCTCCGTTCCAACTGATTGACTCAATCCTGCAAAACCACACAAGCTACACACGGTTGCGCGAAAACACTTCCACAAACAACTCGAACAATACTAGAATGGTCAGTGTGGAATAACAAGGATGAATCACGAGTCAACACACATGAAGAACCCAGAAGCGGTTGGCGACCAAATACACGTCCCAGACGACCGACCGAACGACCAATCAAGGTCGTCGCCGCTCAAGTCGTGTGTGTCTGCAACGGTCTGGCAAGTCGTGGCTGTCCGAACCTCACTGCAGCTCTGTCCCGACTGAACTCCTGGCACACGACGACCCGGAAATACTAGCACTCGCTCCAAAGAACGTACGACAGTGCTCTTATCGATAAGTGCTGCTGCTGCCACTCACGAGCAAGCAAGCCAGCAACTTAGTGACACCGGTAAATCGAATAAGAAACGGGACAGCAGTACCGCAAAGACACGATGTCAAGTAATAAACGGCACGAACACGAGCCGTACACGGCTCGACATCTGAAATAATAATAGGGCAGTAATTCACAGTGAAGTAGACGGCGCTTTCTAGACACTAACTTACAATTATCTCGCAAATGGCTCGTATTGGGACCCAAGATTACTGGAAAATTCTTGTTTCTGTTAGGTGTGGTAGCTTTTATTTACACGAAGGTTATCAGAAATGGTAAGATTCCACACACAGCCATTGGAGATTGACCTTGTGGTGGAGAGATGTCTGACGTATTTTCAATTTTTACGTGTTTGTAACCATGCACTTCTTCCTTTTTAAAACGACCAAAACCCTGAAACTGCAATCCTCGAATTTGTGAATAAAATAATATCAACAGCAATTGGTGACAATAACGGCATTTAAAAATTTTTTATCTGAGTGTGAACCGTCTCGAGGGAAAGATGGACGCGACTGAATTGCACTGCATGTTGTAGGGTCGGTAGCACTGTTTTGCCGCGGCGTGGCAATCCCGCTAAGGCGGCAGATGGCGTGTCCCGCCTGCCTGAGCCCCCTGTCACACGGAGCCCTGCCTGCAGCCTGACCAGGCACTGTGCAGCTTACTTCCCCTAGCTCCCCCCTCCCCCCCCCCCCAACCGCCTCCAACCCTGCCTCTTTTAATTGAGAGACGGCTACGCTTAATTACGCTAAGCGGGTTGGTGCGAGAAGCGCCACTCGAGCGGGGTTTAAAACTCGGCCGCCCCTCGGAATAACAAGCAGACAGGGGTGCCAACATTCCGGAAGCCGCTGGTGCTCTTGCTTCCTGAGTTCTCGGCTCTATGGTGTGGTTCCATGGGTATGCAATGCGCTCCTGATTTACACTGCAGCCTTCATTTCCCCACACTGCCGAGCTCACAACACCACCGAGCTCATTTTCTACTAATTATTTTTTCATATTCTCATAAGTAAGTCAGACTTGTCCATATGACCACATTACCTACGTTTACTGCACTCTAACGCAACTGAACTTTAGTTAGGTCAAGGGGTGTATTTTTCCTTACCTTTAATGGCACTTCTTAGTGTGTGCCATGGGCGCTGACAGAATAGGAATACCTACCTCACGTCCTCCACGGCTATGGCTTTCTAAAGAATGATCAACTGAAGATACCTTTTAGTCTGCTTTCTTAAGTTCCTTACTAATCTTTCTAATTGTTGTCCACAAAACATTACTGCAGAAGCTGGACCATTATAGAGTAAGGGGAGTAGCTTACAATTGGTTCGCCTCTTACTTTAAGAACAGAAAGCAGAAGGTAATTTTCCGCAATATTGAGAGTGGTAGTGATGTTCAGTCCCAATGGGGCACTGTTAAGTGGGGCGTTCCCCAAGGGTCTGTGCTGGGGCCACTGCTGTTTCTTATTTATATAAATGATATGCCTTCTAGTACTACAGGTGATTCAAAAATATTTCCGTTTGCTGATGATACCAGCTTGGTAGTGAAGGATCTTGTGTGTAATATTGAAACAGTATCAAATAATGTAGTTTATGAAATAAGTTCATGGCTTGTGGAAAATAATTTGATGCTAAATCACAGTAAGACTCAGTTTTTACAGTTTCTAACTCACAATTCTGCAGTAACCGATATTTTGATAAGACAGAATGGGCATATTATAAGCGAGACGGAACAGTTCAAGTTCCTAGGCGTTCGGATAGATAGTAAGCTGTTGTGGAAAGCCCATGTTCAGAATCTTGTTCAATATCTAAATGCTGTTTTATTTACCATTAGAACAGTATCTGAAATAAGTGACTTCGCATATTTTCATACGCTTATGTCGCATGGTATTATTTTTTGAGGTAATTCTTCTGATTCAAAAAGGGAATTTTTGGCTCAAAAACGGGCTGTTCGAGCTATGTGTGGTGTGAGTTCGAGAACCTCTTGTCAACCCCTATTCAATAGTCTGGGAATTCTGACATTGCCCTCACAGTATATATTTTCTTTAAAGTCGTTTGTTGTTAGCAATATTAGCTTATTCCCAAGAGTTAGCAGCTTTCACTCAGTTAATACTGGGCAGAAATCAAATCTGCATGTGGAATGCACTTCCTTGATTCTTGTGCAGAGAGGAGTGAAGTATTCTGCTGCATCCATTTTCAATAAGCTACCACAAGAACTCAAAAATCTTAGCAGTAGCCCAAACACTTATAAGTCTAAACTGAAGTTTTTCCTCATGGCTCACTTCTTCCATTCTGTCGAGAAGCTCCAGGAAGAGCTGAAAAATTAAGCAAATTGCAGTGTTACATTGTCGATTTTCTTTATTTAAACTTAATTTGGTCCCACGGAACAATAAATAGATAAATAAAAATAAATAAATTGAAAGAAGAAGACGTACAGTGTATTATACACCATACGAGCAGCTGGTGCATTAGTCCAGTCTCATCATAACTGGAGTGGTCATATACTGTTCATATTAAAGACGACACGTCTCCGTGAAGCTGCTTCACTTTCTGTTCCGTTCTAGATGTATTTAAATTTGCTCAATGGCTCATTGTTAGCCGTGAGGTGTGGTATAAGCAAGTAAACAGCTCTTCCATTAACTCTTCGAGAAAATTGCTGCTGTCATTTAATTTTTATTGCTCCCACTTCCTTATACATCAAAGCAAAACTAAGAACCTTAAATAACACTTCGACTAAAGAACTGAACTCCCAGTACCTTCCTCTCGTTGGAGGTTCACGTCAGCGCTGGAGCGAGCTTCAAACTTAAGCTTTATCAGTCATCTTCATCTCTGTGGAAAGACAATGAACAATGACAAACTGGTGGTTGGCTTCTTTCTAGAGTTCTTCGTCCCTTCGTTCGTCTGATGATTTTTCTGACTTTTCCCAGCACTAGTGCCTGGCATTGTCAAAATTTCACCCTCCTCTGCCGGTTGTGGACTGGAGCGGAGCTCGCAGCCGCAGACTTTATGTACCTGACGCGCCAGCGTCCAAGGGCTTCTCATTTTCGGTGCGGTTCTCCTCTTGCTACCTGCCACGGTCGTTCGCTGCAGCGCGGGAAGTCTGGATCCGTTTACCTTGAGGCTTTCCTATTTTTTGTTGAAGATTTTCTCGTGCTTGAGTATTTCTGTAGCTTATCTGAACAAGCGGGCGTGACAGCTCTTCTCTACAGTCAGAACTTCCGTGTCAGTGAATTTTACTACGTGGTCGGCCTCACACAGCGCAATCTCTGCCACGGTCAATTTCTCCACCTGCCACAACCTACAATGTCGCTTATGTTCTGTGGTCCTGATGTTGATTGATCGTCCACTCATTCCAACATAAACTTTTACGCATGTGCGTGGAATGTGCTATATTCCCAACATTGCAAGTGGGTCCCTCTTATACTTTGCCTGTCTAAGACACTCTCTGATCTTTTTTGTCTTTTTGCGCAATGTACGTCCGATTCTGTCCGTCACTCCGTGAATGTATGGCAGTAAGCCCTTACCCAACATTTCTTGTTCTGATGTGTCACTTCCCCGAGTGTTTCACTCTATTATACTTCTAATATAACTAGTGGAGTGCCCATTGATCCTCAGAACACTTTCCAGGTGTTGCATTTCCCGTCTGAGGTGGTAAGGCTCACATATTCGTATTGCTTGCGTTAAGAGCGTATTAATCATGCCTCTTTTCTGGCTCGTGTGGTCATTTGATAGTTTGTACAGGTATCGGTCAATGTGTGTCGATTTTCAGTACACTCTATGTCCCAAGTTTTCACCATCCCTTGTCACCAGCACATCTAGAAATCGTAGTTTTTGTCCTTTTCTGCTACATGGTAAATTTTATTTTGGCGTGGAGGCTGTTCAAGTGTCTTAGTATGTCACCGAGCTGTTCCTCACCATGGCTCCATATAATGAAGATATTGTGTGAGACCCAACTCGCTTTATTTGTTCATGAGACCCAGAAAATATTGGATACAGGCTCCCAGGTAGATGCCATTTTCCTTGACTTCCTGAAGGCGTTAGATACGGTTCCGCACTGTCGCCTGATAAGCAAAGTGAGAGCCTACGATTATCAGACCAGCTGTGGGCTGGATTGTAGAGTTTTTAGCAAACAGAACACAGCACGTTGTTCTCAATGGAGAGACGTCTACAGACGTTAAAGTAACCTCTGGCGTGCCACAGGGGTGTGTTATGGGACAATTGCTTTTCACAATATATATAAATGACCTGATAGATAGTGTCGGAAGTTCCATGCGGCTTTTCGCGGATGATACTGTAGTATACAGAGAAGTTGCAGCATTAGAAAATTGTAGCGAAATGCAGGAAAATCTGCAGTGGATAGGCACTTGGTGCAGGAAGTGGCAACTGACCCTTAACATAGACAAATGTAATGTATTGCGAATACATAGAAAGAAGGATCCTTTATTGTATGATTATATGATAGCGGAACAAACACTGGTAGCAATTACTTCTGTAAGATATCTGGGAGTATGCGTACGGAACGATTTGAAGTGGAATGATCATATAAAATTAATTGTTGGTAAGGCGGGTACCAGGTTGAGATTCATTGGGAGAGTCCTTAGAAAATGTGGTCCATCAACAAAGGAGGTGGCTTACAAAACACTCGTTCGACCTATACTTGAGTATTGCTCATCAGTGTGGGATCCGTACCAGGTCGGGTTGACAGAGGAGATAGAGAAGATCCAAATGAGAGCGGCGCGTTTCGTCACAGGGTTATCTGGTAAACGTGATAGCGTCACGGAGACGTTTAGCAAACTCAAGTGGCAGACTCTGCAAGAGAGGCGCTCTGCATCGCGGTGTAGCTTGCTGTCCAGGTTTCGAGAGGGTGTGTTTCTGGATGAGGTATCGAATATATTGCTTCCCACTACTTATACCTCCCGAGGAGATCACGAATATAAAATTAGAGAGATTCGAGCGCGCACGGAGGCTTTCCGGCAGTCGTTCTTCCCGCGAACCATACGCGACTGGAACAGGAAAGGGAGGTAATGATAGTGGCACGTAAAGAGCCCTCCGCCACACAACGTTGGGTGGCTTGCGGAGTGTAAATGTAGATGTAGATGTATTTGTATCACACTTTAGATGTACAAGGTGCCAAATCCAGAGCCTGTACTTCGAAATTTTCCAAGAAGAAGTTGACCACCACTGGACTAAGAGGACCACCCATGTCGAGGCCTTCCACCTGTTCGTAGGAGTTGCCATTCCACGTGAAATAGCTCGTTGTGAGACATGCATGAAAGAATTTTGTGATGTCTTGCAGGGAAATGGAATCGATGTGCTCAAGAGAGCCACTGAGCGGTACTTTCGTAAACAAAGAAACAGAGCTGACAAGGACGTCGTTTGGTGCAAGTTTTAGTTTCTTCAGTTTCTGAATGAAATGTCCTGAGCCCTTTATGTTTGTGTCAGTCTTCTCCACGTGCGGCTGGAGTAGATACGCCAACAGTTTCGCCAGTTTATACGTCGGTGAGCCAAGAGCGCTGACAATCGGCCTTAGTCGAACGTTATTCTTATGGATCTTTGGTAAACCAAACAGCCGAGGTGGTATGGCTTCTGTGTTGCGCAGGTTCCTCTGAATGTCCGCCGGCAGAGATGAACCTTGATTAAACCAGGCGTATTTGGTGTGTGAGCCGCAGCACTTCACACGCGAAATGCAACACCTGGAAAGTGTTCTGAGGAGCAATGGGTACTGCACTAGTTATATTAGAAGTATAATAGAGTGAAACACTCAGCGAAGTGACACATCAGAAAAAGAAATGTTGGAGGCGGTCTTTCTGCTATACATTCGCGGAGTGACGGACAGAATCGGACGTACACTGCGCAAACACGACGTGAGGACTATTTACTAAACGACAAAAAAGATCAAAGAGTGTCTCAGATAGGCTGAGTATAAGGGGAACCCACTTTCCACGTCGGCAATATAGCGCATTCCATGCACATGCGGAAAAGTTCATTTTGGAATGAGTGGACGATCAATCAACATCAGGATCACAGAACATAAGCGACATTGCAGGTTGTGGCAGGTGGAGAAATTGGCCGTGGCAGAGATTGCCCTGTGTGAGACCAACCACGTAGTAAAATTCGCCGACACGGAAGTTTTCGCTGTAGAGAAGAGCTGTCACACCCGCTTGTTCAGATAAGCTATAGAAGTACACAAATACGAGAATAGCTTCAACAAGGTAAACGGATCCAGACTTCCAGTGCTGCAGCGAACGACCGTAGCAGATTGTAAGAGGAGAACCGCACCGAAAATGAGAAGCCCTTGGACACTGGAGCGCCAGGTACATAAAAGTCTGCGGCCGCGAGCTCCGCTCCAGTGCATCACCAACAATGGAGTGTGAAACTCTGACATTCATGCTGGTGAAACGTCAGAAAAATCATCAGATACGCGTCGCCGAAGAACTTGAGACAGAAGGCAACATGCGGCTTATGAACAGTGGTCTCGTTGTGCAAAGTGACCATTTTTGTCTGAAAACGACCACTAACATATATCAGAGGTTGACATGCATCAGCCTTTCATCAGCTCTGTAACTGCAGATGTGAATTTCCAGTGACCGTTTTCGCTTCATTATTTGTTTTTCTGCATTTATTATGTAGTTGGTGGAGCTTTCGTAGACCTGCAGGCTCAAATGTTGGGTGTATGAGATAAGGGTCCTCTTGAAATGAATATGGAACTATAAAACTGTTTTACCCTGGGGAAGCCCACCTCCTCGTGTGTCGAGGTCGGCCTTGGCGTTATACCACCTCACACTGCAGGAGTGTTGTGGGACACGCATTCCTCTCTCAAATTAAGCATGGAACTCCTCGCAGAACACCTTTTCGGCAGATAAGAGATATGGAGGAAGGTATGGCTTCTCTTAAGGCACTTGACTGTTCGTTAAGATGCGTTTACAGCTGTTCGATTCGCTCCTAATTGCTGTGCGACTGGGCTTGCCGCACATGCAAGTAAAGGTAAGCGTGTAGGTTGCTGCTGTGCTCTCAACATGTGCGTGCAAGTGATTCTATTCACAGCTGTGTCCACACTGGGTGTCTCTACTTCCCTGTGCGACAAGCTAATTCCTCACGGCAGCTATCCGCAAGGATCACTGGTGTAAACACACCTTTACGAGACACTAGAGTAGCGTCCAGTTAAATATTTCAAAATTCCGTCGTCTCATTGGGTCATTCTGTATTCTCCGAAAGAGATAGCATTATTGTGATGTGCCTAAGTGTAGAGTCTCTAATTCGTCAATTTCAGAATCATGCCGTGATGTGGGAGAAGTTCCCCGGCTCTAACTGCCCGCCTCTGGGTAATTGGCTGGAGTTAATGAGACAGGAAAGAGTGGGAGATTGTTTAACGCAGATACATATTTTTCGTTCGTCGGAAATCGGAATATCTGTGCTCACTGGCGGTGAATTCCACTTCTAGCAGGAAGACAGTCAAGGTTTAGAAGGCTCTTGGACAACAGACTTTTTTTTTTCAAACGTTCGTAAAGTATACTTCATTTTAGCCCTTCGCAATGTAAAGACTTCAGGCTAGGACCGGAGGTATTACTGATAACACAAGCCTTGCTGACGCTGGAAAGATACCTGTACTTAATCAGTACGTCCAAAACAGGGCAGAGATCACATTTTCCAGCCTCTGCTGCCGCCAGCCTGTTTATTTACTCAACTGCGCGATTGGTAAGATCGTACATTGTCACAGCTGCCGAAGCAAATTAGAAGCGAATGTAACTCGCTCCTTTCAGGAGCTGTGCACGCGATATTAATCACGTGTTAAGCTTGTTTCTCTCAGTGCATGTTTTTGCCAGTCTTATGGTGTTCGCTCGTATCTTTCTGCTAGTTAACAACTTACGCAATCACTGGCCGGGTCCGCGAGTTATTAACTTAGGTGTGTTTTATCCTCCATACCTACCTTTTGTTTCTTTTAAATATGTCAGCGGGTAACTTTGATGCTCAAGGTTAATAACTCTGTTTGTTATAGTGTCCATTTGTTTTCATTCATACCTAGAAGATCGCTCCTCCCATTAATATACAGTATTTATATGAATAGTGTACTAACCATTTATTTCGCGCTTAACTGGACCATCACGTAATGATATTCATTTAAAACAGATGTTTTCCGTCGGACGGCTGTATCCTTGGTTTCAATTAATTTGCAGGATCAGTTGGGGTGGTTCCTCATTTTGTTGGGCACCAGATTTTGGCTTTTTGCATCCTAGGGAGTATGCTCTGACCACGACCAATACCTCACAATTGCCGCTGTTCTGCCGCCACCTGTTGTGCAAAGTGTCTCCGTTTAATGGAGAAAAGCCCAATACAGACTGTCATAGTGCTAACACCGAGGACAGAGGGCAATGGAAAGATGCAATGTATGTTGAGGAAGCGTTTAAGCTCGGTTCATGCGTTCATTAACTCCAAGACTTAATTATAGTGTCTTGCACAATGTGAAGAAACTTTGCCAGAAACATTTTAAAACTTTCACGCCCCGTACGTCACAAATTACTCATTTCATCTAGAAAAAATCACTGAATTTAATAATTTAACATGCTATCATACGGCCATGCCGCAGTGGATACACCGGTTCCCGTGAGATTACCGAAGTTAAGCGTTGTTGGGCGTGGTCGGCACTTGGATGGGTAACCATCCAGGCCGCCATGCGCTGTTGCCATTTTTCGGGGTGCACTCAGCCTCGTGATTCCAATTGAGGAGCTACTCGACCGAACCGTAGCGGCTTCGGTCAAGAATACCATCACAACGACTGGGAGAGCAGTGTGCTGACCCCACACCCCTACTATCTGCATCCTCCCTGAGGATGACACGGCGGTCGGGTGGTCCCGGTAGGCGACTCGTGGCCTGAAGACGGAGTGCTTTAACATGCTATCATAATAGAGTCATTAAGAGATATAATTCTACATAAAAGTTTAACGGAGTAGGAAAAGTATTACAGGTAGAAACTGTGTGTATATCTTGTTGCAGCGTAACTGATGCTGTGCAAATATTCGATGTTTATTGATCTAATATTTGAGAATGTGAGCACTTAGAGACTTCCGACGAACTTTGCCCACATAATTTCAAAGCCTTACGAAAAATTTAGGTTGACCCCCCCCCCCCCCTCCTGCCAGAAGATGACAAAAGAAGAAAAGTTTATCGTGTACTGCATTTTCGCTGTTCATGAAGTGAAACGTGAGCTTCAGATATGAAGTTTTAAGTTATTACTTCTTAACTACTAACTTCTCCTTCTTCTACTTCTTCTTGCGTTACAGCCTCTGTAGGACCATGGGTATCCCCTTCGTGGACTGCATTTTCCTCTCCTTCTTCCAGAGAACCATCACTGGAATCAATTCCGTGGGCGCTCATGAAGTGGACCTCTCTGACGAGGCTTCCTCCAAGACAAGACCTGCCGTTAGGCAGAACACAAGTCAAGTTTCTCCCAGAACCTCTTCATTCTTTATCCTCTCTTCGTTTGCTTCTTCTCTTAACTACTAACTCTATTAGCAACACACTTTCCAGGCAATATCTATACAAAGTGATGAAAAATTCGCGCACTCGCACTTCGCAGCGCAGTTCAAAAATGGTTCAAATGGCTCTGAGCACTATGGGACTCAACTTCTGTGGTCATAAGTCCCCTAGAACTTAGAACTACTTAAACCTAACCAACCTAAGGACATCACACACATCCATGCCCGAGGCAGGATTCGAACCTGCGACCGTAGCAGTCGCACGGTTCCGGACTGCGCGCCTAGAACCGCTAGACCACCGCGGCCGGCGCAGCGCAGTTCCTTACATACTTGCTCTCGCACCTGGGCATATTTTCTGCAGTAAATGACGGTAAAGATTGGCAGTCTGGCAACACGGTAGTGAGATGTAGGGTAACTACTTCTGTCAGCATATAAGAGTAACGCTTTGCAACTGCTGCAGTGGCTGGCGTCTTAGGTTAGCGTGCAGGAATTCAAGGGCTCCATTCTTGATAGAAGCGTATTTGTTTTTATTTGCTAAATGTAGTCTGCGTGTTACGGTGTCTGGTGTCTTAATCGTCATACAGCGATTGCAGTAGGTCTTATACGAAACATTTGCACTTACATGCTACGGACACAAATGGAAGTGCAATTGTTTTCACTGGTCAAGTTTCCAAGAAGCCTTTTGCACGTTGTGGACGCGAAACGTTTCACACCGCTACAGCTACTAAATTCCAAACCTGTTTCCTGTGTATCCTCCTCCATGGTACCATCGTTTAGTACCAACTATTATTTTTGGCACTTTGAGGTCCATTACATTTCGTTACGGCCTTACGACACCAGTAATTTCCAAACATGTACTACGTAAATGTCGATACATGTGGCTTATGAAACGGCGTATACTACAATATTGTATGGCGGAATGAAACAGGCAAATAAAAACAAATATGCCTTGAGCCAGACTCGAACTCCCGACTTCCTGTGTGCTAACCCAAGACGCTATCCACCGCACCAGTTGCACAGCACTCAAGCTTTGCGCTGACAGAGGTAGTTACCGTGTACGTGATTACAGCGTTGCCAGATTGCCAATCTTTAACGTTCATTTAATGCCGGAAATATGCGCAGGACGAAATTTTATGAGATTCATTTTTGTGTTGCTGTTATGTGAGGAATCGTGCTGTTAATTTCGAATGCTCGAATTTTTCGTGACCCGTATATATATCACCGAATGTATAAACAAAATTATATAACTCTACGACACATAGTCAGGGGATATGACGTCGTAAATATTGAGATGTGGGGAAAAAATTGCTTTTGCTTAAAATGAGGGACAAGTTTTCCAGAATAGATCAAAATGGTTCAAATGGCTCTGAGCACTATGGGACTCAACTGCTGAGGTCATTAGTCCACTAGAACTTAGAACTAGTTAAACCTAACTAACCTAAGGACACCACAAACATCCATGCCCGAGGCAAGATTCGAACCTGCGACCGTAGCGGTCTTGCGGTTCCAGACTGCAGCGCCTTTAACCGCACGGCCACTTCGGCCGGCCAGAATAGATCCATCCAGTATGTCATAATCATGGCACTTAGCCTCTTGCAAAAAACTTGAAGTATAATTTCAAACATTTTCTAAACTTTTCCTCGGTTACACGCTTAACAGCGGGGATTAGCCGAGCGGTCTAGGGTGCTGCAGTCATGGACTGTGCGGTTGGTCCCTGCGGAGGTTCGAGTCCTCCCTCGGGCATGGGTGTGTGTGTTTGTCCTTAGGATAAATTAGGTTAAGTTGTGTGTAAGCTTAGGGACTGATGACCTTAGCAGTTAAGTCCCATAAGATTTCACACACACACGCTTAACATCAAATATTTGACACATGAACTCATTTATAAAATAATCAGACGTTTGAAGCTGTTTTATAAATGGGAGTTTCATTCAGAGGTATACTAGTCATATATCCAGCATTCTCGACGATTTTTTCAGTACACCCTGCATTTTACTTAGCGTACGAGCACTCTTAACAATTCTTTGCTTAAGAGTCGTGTCACCAGCTCTGAGAGCTGCTTGTGCTGCCCGTAAAAGGACCACGGGTAGTCCAGTTATCAGAATAAATTTGGACACCCATGGAGGAGCTTTGCAGACCTGCCGTATTCCGGGCGCCCCACACACATCTCCTCAGCAGCACGGGGCTTGCAAAATTTATTTACCTCACCCTGCCGCTCCGAAAAATCAATATTCTAATAAATGCGTCCTGGCGACTACATTTTGTGACAAGCGAAAGCGCGTTCGTAGGACGTGTTTAATATCGGCGAGTCTGCCACACACATTCCTTCCGTCGGAATGGGACTGCGGTTTGCGCGGCCCATCGGGGAGAAGACATCTCGGCGTTTTCCGATGAGCGAAGGGCGGCGCCCTCTAGACGAAGGGCCGGGTCGCCCGCTCCAGCCCCGCCCCGCCTCGCAGGGCGCAGTTCCTTCTTTCATTTAGGCACGCTCGATTTTCCTCTTTCGAGAGCTGCCCGCCGCTCCCTGCCACGGGAGGTTTCGAGTAGCAGTGCATCAGACTTGTCTTGTGCTTCTGCCAGGAGAGGGGTTGGGGAGCAGGGGGTACTTTAAACATTCCGTGGCTCTGTTTCGCCAACCTCGTTCTGTATTGCACTCGCAGTGACCAGCCATTTTAACAATACGCCACTTTTCATCTCCGTTAAACTAGAGAGCCTACATACAACAGACCATCAGAAGTTTTCAAAAGTCACCTTCATACTTGTCTGTACAAATGCAGTTATTTTAGAGATTTCTTGTAGTGCTATTAAGGGACTTGTGCTTTACTACACTGAACTACGTAGTTGCCTTAGTTGTGATTGTCTGAACCCAGGCGGACAAGGTGGGACGCTGCATTATTACATGATTGTGTATGCAGTGAATTGTTGGAGAATGGAGACATATAAGATGTTCTATAAACAGACATAGAAAGATACTGGTTGGTTGATTCATTTGGGGGAGGAGACGAAACAGAGAGGTTATAGGTCGTATAGGATTAGGGAAAGATGGAGAACGAAATAGGCCGTGCCCTTTCAAAGGAAACATCCTGGCATTTGCCTGAAGCGATTTAGGGAAATAACGGAAAACCTAAATGAGGATGGCCGGACGCCGGTTTGAAACGTCGTCCACCCGAACAAGAGTACAGTGTGCTAACCACTGCGTCACACCGCTCGGTAGAAACATATTGGTTTGAAGTTAAAAATGAGGCCTATGTTCTTATAACAAGAAGCACAAGGTCAAAAATAGTAAATGTTCACCAGATCCATTTAGAAATATTAAAACACACTAATCCATGTTACAAAGTGAAAATTGTTGAATCTTGCATACTTTGCAACTTTGATGTATTTAATGAAAATCGTTATTCGCACGTAAGTGTCGACAAAAATGCTTCTATTAATCTTCTTTTACTTCTGCAAACTTCAAACTTCCTGGCAGATTAAAACTGTGTGCCGGACCGAGACTCGAACTCGGGACCTTTGCCTTCCCCGGGCAAGTGATCTACCAACTGAGCTACCCAAGCACGACTCACGCCCCGACCTCACAGTTTTACTTCTGGCAGTACGTCTCCTACCTTCCAAACTTTACAGAAGCTCTCGTGCGAACCTTGCAGAACTAGCACTCCCGAAAGAAAGGATATTGCGGAGACATGGCTTAGCCACAGCCTGGGGGATGTTTCCAGAATGAGATATTCACTCTGCAGCGGAGTTTTAATCTGCCAGGAAGTTTCATATCAGCGCACACTCCACTGCAGAGTGAAAATCTCATTCTTCTGCAAACTTGTCTACAGGATATGTTTCGAATACTAACGTCCATCATCAGCTAGATAATGGTGTATCTTATTATAATCTCTTTCGAACAACTACTTGCATGTTGGTACAATATAGCAGGTTGTCTCCTATACGAACTTGGAAGAAGTTGTACATAAGTGCACACACCTAATAAATGACATCATAGTGTGATATTCCTGGCTGTGGCCGCCAATGTTTTATTTTGCTAGAAGCTCGTCTTGATGCAGCTTGATACACGTGAAGTAGCATATGGTACAAAAGTGGAGTGGGGTACAAGCGACAGGTGTACTGTATGTACCATTCGCGTGGGAGAGTCCCCCAATTGTACTGAACTTGCTTCTGATTGGTCGACACATTCGAGTGCTAGGCGCCAAAACTGGTAACTCCTCTTATTAATTGTTTATATATTGTTCATTTTATTTATCCCAGTTTTCAGTATGAGTCTCTCACGGTTATCCTACGAGTCTACCGTTTTTGTTGATTAAATTTCACTCGTTTTGAGAAACATAATAATAACGATATTACAACCGAAGCGCTTCGGACACATTCAGGTCGCTTTGGCACTTCTGGGACATGAACTAGTTCGGCTGCACTACTCAGACTGTTTTGGGCCTTCTAGTGGGACGAACATGTATCTCAGTTTCGAACGGACATGTCGTGCCCTATATCGGAAGTTGTTAGAAAAGTTACTGTACAATTAAGAAAGCTATGTCTAGTGTTATAAAAGACAGTGTAAAAAGTGTGATCATTCAAATTATAAAAAAAAAAAAAATGGTTCAAATGGCTCTGAGCACTATGGGACTTAACATCTATGGTCATCAGTCCCCTAGAACTTAGACCTACTTAAACCTAACTAACATAAGGACATCACACACATCCATGCCCGAGGCAGGATTCGAACCTGCGACCGTTGCAGTCGCGCGGCTCCGGACTGAGCGCCTAGAACCGCTAGACCACCGCGGCCGGCCTAAAAATATAACAAAACAGGATACAGTAATGAGAAGTGTCGCCTACCATCATTGTCAGTACTACAGTTCGTGCCCTCTGTAGACACAGAAACTAACCTGGGCAAGTGGCATCCCATAAAAAAAGCACAATCACAGGTTCCAGATGACGACATAGCAGCCTCCGCCGAAGAAGATCCCATGACCGACGAGCTGTCTTCTGTGCTGTCGATACAACTTTAGAAGACGATAGGTTGGTGGAAAGAACGGTTAGGGACTCTCATTCAATCTCTTCAGATCTCTCCAGCTTCCAGATCTGACTTCCAAAGTACGCACATAATTTATACTATGGCATCTCGTTGCTGGGGTACATGTATTTAAAGAAGAGACTACTATCCGTTAACGAGAACTGTGAACTGGGCGAGACGTGAAAATCATAGTGAGAAGAGTGGACTGCAACAATTATCATAAAATTTCCGAATCAATAGTGTATGAACGGTGAAAAGATAAAAAGCGACACTGTGTGAACTGTAAAAATACATCCTGTTTGAAATTTTGTAAGTTTCTTTGAAAATTTACAAAAAGCCGCTAATTAATCCGTGTAGCGTAGTTGAAAGTGAAAACACGAAAACACAAATTAAAGTGCTGAGTTATGAGTGTGTGCGAGGTCCAGCGGGATTACGATGTGTGTGCGCTGTCCAAAGGGGTTACGTTATTTTTCACCGCTACAGAAAACAACGCTTCAGGGAGCAGTTAGCAGAGCAGCTTACAGCAGGCGAGGCGAATAACTCGGCAGCAACACCTGTCGCCACCACCAGCTGCAATCCAACGTCAGAGAACTGCGAACGCCAAGGATAGGCGTATGTGGTCGACTATAGCAGCCAAAGACACCCAACACGACAAAAAACAATGCGACGAGCAGCAGCATCGCGCCAGAGAAGAAGGTAGCGTGTACGCTAATCACTTTACAGCTAGCGAGAGGAAGCTAGCATTGACAACAATAGGAATTTTTAGGAATCTTCTTAAACTGTTTCGTAATAATTTCTTTAGTAACAAAATGTTGAGGGAAAGAAAAATGCGGCACAGTCTTAGAAATACAGAGGCATTGCAGATTCAGGGCAATGAAATTGAAGAGGCAAGCCAATTACAGAGCGTGCCAGATGAAATTAGTAATATAAGTAAAGAGGGAAGAGTACAAGATCAAATGGATGACAGCTACTTACCAGAATCATCTGATGCAGAAACTGAAGTTTTCCAAGCCAACATAATTTCAGATAGTAGCAATAGTGAATTTGGAGAGCTGGATTCTGATGTAGGTGAGATGAGTGTTAATGGTAAGTTAAATAGGTGAATGGTGATTTTAAGAGGTGATGACCCTGGCACTGCCATTGCTAATGAATCAACAAGTAGATTAAGCCATAGAACAGCATCAGCTGATACATTGCCTACACAAGATAATAATAAAGGTTTGGTTGAAACAATAAGAGAGTTAGTATCTGGGCTAGGAGGAAAGCTAGAACAGGGGCAAAAAGAATTTAAAATGGTATTAAATAAAGGACTGATAAAATAGAAGCAGCAAACGAGGAGATAGCAAAAATTAATCATAAATTTAAATATTTAGAGACCAGGGTTGATTCCCATGAATGTAGAATAGAGGCTTGTGAGAAAAGAATTGAACATGAGAGTGAAGAATGCGGCCAAAAATTAGATAAGTGTAAGCAAGAGGCTAATCATAAGACTGATGATAAAGCAGCGAAAATAAATGATCTCATGCAAGATCAAGACACTTTTGTACTGTCAGTTAGGGATGAAGTCATTAAATTAAGTAATGATCAGAATAAAATAAACAAAACTTGCAAAGACACCCATGAAAGGCAAAGCAAGCAAGTTGTAGACTTAAAGGACGAAAATGCAGTCCTTAGCCGTAAAGTATCACAAATAGAATCTGTTTGTAATGGTAATGCAAATACGATTCAGGATCGTTTGAGAGAATTAGAACAGAAGGTAGAAAACATACCTTAACTAAGTGAGGAGAATAAAAATATAGATATATGGAAGTTGCGTTAAAATAGAAATTCGAAATGTGGATTGAGGAAATATGTAAGGGTGTTGTTCATTTTAATGAAGTAATCAGTAATGCCAGCGCTTACAAATTCCATACCTTTTCTAGCAAAGGTAGTATATATCCTGTTGCTTTCATTCGGCAATTTCAGGTCATCATACCTGACAATATGTCAGGACAGCAGAAAATCAAATTTGTAGCCAGTTGTTTTAAAGAGGACGCAATATAATGGGGGACAGGAGGCAGTAACACATGTAAAACATACCAAGAGTTCGTTAGAGCATTCGTAAACCAGTACTGGTCCACAAGTGCACAAAACAGTATTGAAAAGGAAATATTTGAAGCTAGGAGCTTTGAAAATAGTGGCCGCGATAGTTATAAGGAGTTATTTCAGCACTACTAGGAAAAGAAACATTATTTAGCTGATCCTTTAAGTGAATCTGAGATTGTAGAAATTATAGTTCTTAAATTTCCAGTGTCTGTACAGGAAAAACTAATTCACATCAACAAGAGTGAGGTTAACAACCTCCTGTATACATTAGAACAGCTTGGCGCGCTTTCAGGCAACAGATCAGTGCCGGAAGGCTGGCGTAAAAACAGGAAGCGTGCAGACCGCTGCCACCACCGTGACACAAACAGGAATAGCAGCTCGAACAATGATAGCGAGCAAGGTAGAAGCGAAGAAGACATACCTCACGATAGTAACCGCAGTCCATCTAGAAGGGGAAGAGGTGGATTTAGAAGCGGTTTTAGAAGAGGATATAACTATAATGGTAGCAGGGAATATTATAGTAATAAAGATAAATTTCAAGGGAGAGATCTTACACCGTAGAGGGAAACATGTAGGCGGTTCGGACATGGTCCAGTCGCGAGCAGCCGAAATAAGTGGACCACTAATGAGATTCTTTGGATAATGTTAAAGATGAACTTATGGAAGAAGATAGGCCAGAGGTAGAGGAAGTGTACCAGTTCAAAACATTAAGACAGTTGCGATTCTGGACACAGGTAGTGGAGTTAGTGCCTCTTACGATAGAATAAAGAAAAATAAGCAAGTGCCAGAGTTATACGTCCAAGGAGTAACAGCAGTTACTGCCTGTGAGGCACAAAGAATGGAGCAGACTTTATTGGAATTGACACTGCAGGAAAAGACATTTACAATTAATGCCATATTAGTGACCGGACTGTATGTCAATTTAATCCTCGGAGCAGATTGGTTAACTGGTAATAGAGCAATCCTTGATTTTGCTGAAGGTGTAATGAAAATGAAAGAGGGACAGGAGGAAAATGTAATACAATTTGTAGGGAACCAGAGACCACAGCGTGGTGAAAGTAATGGCAGAATACGAATACTCAGGGAAAAGATGTGTTGGGACCTCAAACCGAGAGAAATCGTTAGTTTATTTACAAGAGTAGAGTCACAGGAAGAGGTAAGCATCGAGATTAGGATCAGAGAACAGATCGCAAGCAGTAAAGGTGTAAATGAGCAAGAAGCCTATGAGTTAGAACACTACAGCACAAAAGAGCATTTTCAAAGAACGTAGTGTGCATGAAGGACTATGAGTATTGTTTTCAAGTAAAGCCACATGACCCATTTAGGTTTAAGCCCTGTTCCATTCTACTGGCAAAAGGGGAAGCTGTGGTAAAAGAAATTAAAAACATGACTGGATGGAAAGTAATAGAGCGCTCCCAAAGTAATTATAGTAACCCTCTTGTCATAACAACAAAGAAGGATAACTCAGTTAGAATTACGCTCGATGCCAGGGCATTGAACAAAATCATACAACGACAAATAGATCAGCCTGAAGTGTTGGAGGAATTGGTGCAGAAGTTTTATGGCGTCAAGATATTGACAAGCGTAGACTTGACTACCAGCTTCTGGCAAACACCTCTAGCTCAGGAATGTAGAAAATGTACACCGTTTGTATATGGAGGAAGAAGTTATCATTTCATTCGGTCTGAAAATATCAACATCAGCCTTCATATGCATGTTCGACAAAATCACATAGATGACATTCTAATTACTATCAAAAGTTGGGAGGAAGATAATGAAATATTGAAACAAGTTCTTGATAAATTTGAGAAGAATAATAGAGGCAAAGGTGGAAAAATGGGCCCCTGCTGGTATTATGGGCCCCCTACATATTTGGAAGTACAAGCCACGAATTCTAGCGGAGAGCATATGAACTACTAAAACTAGTAGCCAAACTTCACTGTACAGTGCGCAGACGTAGTAGCTGTCATGGTTTGTGAGTAGTTGTGCTGTGAATTTTTTGGCTGTCATCAAAAGTTTGAAAGGTTAGTGTTTACTTGAATAAAACTCAAATTTCTAACATGTTATTAGTAGAACTAAGGTAAGGTACGTATTTGGCTTGCTGTTGGGATACCGTTTTGCGTTAATTAACGTCGATTGCGAAGCAAACTAACCGTAGGCAAAATTGTTTTTCCCAAGATGGCGAGGGTGGATATATGGGCCCCTTTTGCTGCTGGTATTATGGGCCCCGTAAAATCAATCAGATATTGCTACTCTTTATGTTTCAGATGCCTCGAACACATCTTGTACCCCCAAAAAAATCGAAACGGAACTCGTGGGACAAAGCAAATATGGCAAATGCTATTGTAGCTATTAAATAGAAAAAAATGGTGTTGAAAAAAGCGGTTAAAGTGTACTCTGTCCCTCGTTCTACGCTCCAAAGGCTTTCCACCGGTTTTACCACAGGGACTTGAGGACGAACTCGTTAAATATCTTCTCATTATGGAATCCAAATACTACGGCCTTACCAGAAATGACGTCAGGCGCATGGCCTACCAGCTTTGCACAAGATATAAAAAGTTGGTGTTTCTGTCCCTGATGTTGACGACGCTGTATATCTATTTTGTGAAGGGATTTTTTCAAAGGACACAAAAGGTGAATTTTGGGACCAGTGTATAGCCTGTGAGATGTGGCCTCAAAACGAATGCTCTAGATGCGAAAAAGATGCTTATGTGTGTGACTATTGTAAATAGGCTAGGCGTAGGCTGTGAAAATCATCCCACCAGTAGACTAATTAACAATGTTCAGAGTGAATCTTTCTTTCATTATACAGTAAAATTATATAAAATTATATTTTTCAAATTTTTGTTTCTTTTTATTTCAAACTACCTTGGGGACCATATTACCAGCACCAATTCTTGACGCAACAAAATGCAGAGTATCAGGAAAGAAATAAAATTTTGTTTTAAATATTGAAAAGTTGGACCAAAACATGTCGTAACTATTGCAGGACACACTAGAGAAATGTTTTATGTTAATTTTAGGTGATTATACTAAAAATAAAAGGTGTTATATAAAAAAAAGAATGGGGGCCCATTTATCCACCTTTACCTCTATTAGTGCCAACCCAGTCAAGCCCGAACTCAGGAAAGGTGAAATTAAATTTTTAGGGCATGCCATTTCAGCGGAAGGCATCAAACGTGACCCTGACAGATTTAAATGAGCAATTCTGCATTTTTGCAGACAGTTCGGAATACGGTTTAGAGGCTCATCTTTGCCAGTAAGGGAAAAATAGAAAGGAAGGCGATATGTTTTGCCAGTCGAGTATGAAGTAAATGGGAAAGAAAATATTCTGTCACCGAAAAGGAGGCTTTGCATTAAAGAAATTTAGATATTATGTCATGGGAATAAAGTTGTTTTACGGATCATAAAGCATTATCTTTCCTTATGGATTGCAAACTGAGCCACAACAGGTTGACCAGATGGGCCATTGTTCTCCAGGAGTATGATTTTACTATCGAGTACCTTACTGGAGAAAATAACATAGTGACAGACACCTTATCTAGGTTACCTGTTGGAATGGACAAAGCGGACATTAATGATTCAGAGCAAAATGAGCTATCAATTATATACCTCACACAAGTAAAGAATGAGGATAAAATTCGAGTCATACTTCAAAACCTAACTAGGGAACAAAATAAGGATGAGGATATTAAGCTTATCAAAGCGGAATGGAGTAGAAATACTAACAGTAAAATCAGGAAATACACTCCTGGAAATGGAAAAAAGAACACATTGACACCGGTGTGTCAGACCCACCATACTTGCTCCGGACACTGCGAGAGGGCTTTACAAGCAATGATCACACGCACGGCACAGCGGACACACCAGGAACCGCGGTGTTGGCCGTCGAAAGGCGCTAGCTGCGCAGCATTTGTGCACCGCCGCCGTCAGTGTCAGCCAGTTTGCCGTGGCATACGGAGCTCCATCGCAGTCTTTAACACTGGTAGCATGCCGCGACAGCGTGGACGTGAACCGTATGTGCAGTTGACGGACTTTGAGCGAGGGCATATAGTGAGCATGCGGGAGGCCGGGTGGACGCACCGCCGAATTGCTCAACACGTGGGGCGTGAGGTCTCCACAGTACATCGATGTTGTCGCCAGTGGTCGGCGGAAGGTGCACGTGCCCGTCGACCTGGGACCGGACCGCAGCGACGCACGGATGCACGCCAAGACCGTAGGATCCTACGCAGTGCCGTAGGGGACCGCACCGCCACTTCCCAGCAAATTAGGGACACTGTTGCTCCTGGGGTATCGGCGAGGACCATTCGCAACCGTCTCCATGAAGCTGGGCTACGGTCCCGCACACCGTTAGGCCGTCTTCCGCTCACGCCCCAACATCGTGCAGCCCGCCTCCAGTGGTGTCGCGACAGGCGTGAATGGAGGGACGAATGGAGACGTGTCGTCTTCAGCGATGAGAGTCGCTTCTGCCTTGGTGCCAATGATGGTCGTATGCGTGTTTGGCGCCGTGCAGGTGAGCGCCACAATCAGGACTGCATACGACCGAGGCACACAGGGCCAACACCCGGCATCATGGTGTGGGGAGCGATCTCCTACACTGGCCGTGCACCACTGGTGATCGTCGAGGGGACACTGAATAGTGCACGGTACATCCAAACCGTCATCGAACCCATCGTTCTACCATTCCTAGACCGGCAAGGGAACTTGATGTTCCAACAGGACAATGCACGTCCGCATGTATCCCGTGCCACCCAACGTGCTCTAGAAGGTGTAAGTCAACTACCCTGGCCAGCAAGATCTCCGGATCTGTCCCCCATTGAGCATGTTTGGGACTGGATGAAGCGTCGTCTCACGCGGTCTGCACGTCCAGCACGAACGCTGGTCCAACTGAGGCGCCAGGTGGAAATGGCATGGCAAGCCGTTCCACAGGACTACATCCAGCATCTCTACGATCGTCTCCATGGGAGAATAGCAGCCTGCATTGCTGCGAAAGGTGGATATACACTGTACTAGTGCCGACATTGTGCATGCTCTGTTGCCTGTGTCTATGTGCCTGTGGTTCTGTCAGTGTGATCATGTGATGTATCTGACCCCAGGAATGTGTCAATAAAGTTTCCCCTTCCTGGGACAATGCATTCACGGTGTTCTTATTTCAATTTCCAGGAGTGTATTAAATGATATATAAAGAGATCGTTTATAGGAGAGCACATCCTGAGAAAAAGCAGTGGAAAATCTTTTGGCCGAAACAGTGTATCAGTAAGCTGATTTGGTTTATACACTACACGTATGCACACTTTGGTGCGAAAAAAATAAGCAGATAAGATAAAGGAAAGCTGCTACTTCAGAAATATTCAGAAGAAGGTCACGGCAGTACTGAAATCGTGAATTAGATGTCAAAAAACCAAAGCGCCTAAATCTAGCAATAGAAGGGAAATGCGTAACATAATCCCGACCAAAGTATTGGAAGGGGTGTGCATAGATTTACATGGCCCCCTCCAACAACACGAGGAGGATATAAATACACTCCTGGAAATTGAAATAAGAACACCGTGAATTCATTGTCCCAGGAAGGGGAAACTTTATTGACACATTCCTGGGGTCAGATACATCACATGATCACACTTACAGAACCACAGGCACATAGACAAAGGCAACAGAGCATGCACAATGTCGGCACTAGTACAGTGTATATCCACCTTTCGCAGCAATGAAGGCTGCTATTCTCCCATGGAGACGATCGTAGAGATGCTGGATGTAGTCCTGTGGAACGGCTTGCCATGCCATTTCCACCTGGCGCCTCAGTTGGACCAGCGTTCGTGCTGGACGTGCAGACCGCGTGAGACGACGCTTCATCCAGTCCCAAACATGCTCAATGGGGGACAGATCCGGAGATCTTGCTGGCCAGGGTAGTTGACTTACACCTTCTAGAGCACGTTGGGTGGCACGGGATACATGCGGACGTGCATTGTCCTGTTGGAACAGCAAGTTCCCTTGCCGGTCTAGGAATGGTAGAACGATGGGTTCGATGACGGTTTGGATGTACCGTGCACTATTCAGTGTCCCCTCGACGATCACCAGTGGTGTACGGCCAGTGTAGGAGATCGCTCCCCACACCATGATGCCGGGTGTTGGCCCTGTGTGCCTCGGTCGTATGCAGTCCTGATTGTGGCGCTCACCTGCACGGCGCCAAACACGCATACGACCATCATTGGCACCAAGGCAGAAGCGACTCTCATCGCTGAAGACGACACGTCTCCATTCGTCCCTCCATTCACGCCTGTCGCGACACCACTGGAGGCGGGCTGCACGATGTTGGGGCGTGAGCGGAAGACGGCCTAACGGTGTGCGGGACCGTAGCCCAGCTTCATGGAGACGGTTGCGAATGGTCCTCGCCGATACCCCAGGAGCAACAGTGTCCCTAATTTTCTGGGAAGTGGCGGTGCGGTCGCCTACGGCACTGCGTAGGATCCTACGGTCTTGGCGTGCATCCTTGCGTCGCTGCGGTCCGGTCCCAGGTCGACGGTCACGTGCACCTTCCGCCGACCACTGGCGACAACATCGATGTACTGTGGAGACCTCACGCCCCACGTGTTGAGCAATTCGGCGGTACGTCCACCCGGCCTCCCGCATGCCCACTATACGCCCTCGCTCAAAGTCCGTCAACTGCACATACGGTTCACGTCCACGCTGTCGCGGCATGCTACCAGTGTTAAAGACTGCGATGGAGCTCCGTATGCCACGGCAAACTGGCTGACACTGACGGCGGCGGTGCACAAATGCTGCGCAGCTAGCGCCATTCGACGGCCAACACCGCGGTTCCTGG
This sequence comes from Schistocerca nitens, assembly GCF_023898315.1. Taxonomy (NCBI): domain Eukaryota; kingdom Metazoa; phylum Arthropoda; class Insecta; order Orthoptera; family Acrididae; genus Schistocerca; species Schistocerca nitens. The sequence goes on along the minus strand of NC_064619.1, from coordinate 599,578,221 downwards.
TGTGTCCGCTCTGCCGTGCGTGTGATCATTGCTTGTACAGCCCTCTCGCAGTGTCTGGAGCAAGTATGGTGGGTCTGACACACCGGTGTCAATGTGTTCTTTTTTCCATTTCCAGGAGTGTATCTATTTGTGGTGTTGGATGTGTTGTCAAAGCATGTGAAATTGTATCCATTGAGAAAGGCCACTGGTAAGTCGGTAACAGACAAAATAAAGAATGACTATGTTACCAAGATAGGGAAACCCGACAATCATTAGCGATCCCAAAGAAAGCAGGTGTTGACAGATGTGAAAATTACCGAACTACCAGTTTAATAAGTCACAGCTGCAAAATACTAACGCGAATTCTTTACAGACGAATGGAAAAACTGGTAGAAGCGGACCTCGGGGAAGATCAGTTTGGATTCCGTAGAAATTTTGGAACACGTGAGGCAATACTAGCCTTACGACCTATCTTAGAAGAAAGATTAAGAAAAGGCAAACCTACGTTTCTAGCATTTGTGGACTTAGAGAAAGCTTTTGACAACGTTAGCTGGAATATTCTCTTTCAAATTCTGAAGGTGGCAGGGGTAAAATACAGGGAGCGAGGGGCTATTTACAATTTGTACAGAAACCAGATGGCAGTTTTAAGAGTCGAGGGGCATGAAAGGGAAGCAGTGGTTGGAAAAGGGGTGAGACAGGGTTGTAGCCTCTCCCCGATGTTATTCAATCTGTATATTGAGCAAGCAGTAAAGGAAACAAAAGAAAAATTCGGAGTAAGTATTAAAATTCATGGAGAAGAAGTAAAAACTTTGAGGTTCGCCGATGACATTGTAATTCTGTCAGAGACAGCAAAGGACTTGGAAGAGCAGTTGAACGGAATGGACAGTGTCTTGAAAGGAGGATATAAGATGAACATCAACAAAAGCAAAACGAGGATAATGGAATGTAGTCAAATTAAATCGTGTGATGCTGAGGGAATTAGATTAGGAAATGAGACACTTAAAGTAGTAAAGGAGTTTTGCTATTTAGGGAGTAAAATAACAGATGATGGTCGAAGTAGAGAGGATATAAAATGTAGACTGGCAATGGCAAGGAAATCGTTTCTGAAGAAGAGAAATTTGTTAACATCGAGTATAGATTTAAGTGTCAGGAAGTCGTTTCTGAAAGTATTTGTATGGAGTGTAGCCATGTACGGAAGTGAAACATGGACGATAACCAGTTTGGACAAGAAGAGAATAGAAGCTTTCGAAATGTGGTGCTACAGAAGAATGCTGAAGTTAAGGTGGGTAGGTCACGTAACTAATGAGGAGGTATTGAATAGGATTGGGGAGAAGAGAAGTTTGTGGCACAACTTGACCAGAAGAAGGGATCGGTTGGTAGGACATGTTTTGAGGCATCAAGGGATCACAAATTTAGCTTTGGAGGGCAGCGTGGAGGGTAAAAATCGTAGAGGGAGGCCACGAGATCAATACACTAAGCAGATTCAGAAGGATGTAGGTTGCAGTAGGTACTGGGAGATGAAGAAGCTTGCAGAGAATAGAGTAGCATGGAGAGCTGCATCAAACCAGTATCAGGACTGAAGACCACAACAACAACAACAACTGAAAGCAGTTCAGTTTACTAGAAGCGATTGTTGAATGACTTAGATATAAAACCCATTTACATTTCAAAGTACTATCCTCCATCCAATATGGGCGAGATAGTGATGCGAGAGCCCAATAGATTGTTTAGAACCTACTGTGCTAAGAAACATTACATATGGGTGGACTTTGGAAGAGTTTGAAAGAATAACCAATGAGTTTCCTCACTCGACCACAGAACTGCCTCTGCAGGAACTGTTGACAGGGGAAAGAGTGCCCAGTATTATCTAGCAAATAATTAGCTTTCCACCCAGGGATGAACTATCTACTCAAGAGAAAAGAGACTTGGAATTAAAGACGATAAAGGAAAAGGCGGCTAAACGTAAGAGTAAACATGATCAGCAAATCAGACAGGTATTGTACCAAGTTGGTGAACTGGTGCTAATTAAGTCAAGACCGAGATCCTCAAAAATCAGTTCGGAAACCAGGAAATTCCGTAAAACATATGAGGGTCCGTATAGGATAATTAGACTGGCTCACCCTAGTGCCGCGGAGGTGGCCAACCCAAAGACAGGACAGAGCAAAGGATTGTATAATATTGTTGATATCAGGAAGTTTCATCAGAAACGGAGAAACCTTAGGGGGCAAGAGCAGTCTTTGCATTGCTACGTAGCTGACGCCTACCAGGTACCGGAGTTAACTAACATTTTACTTCCTTTCTTTTGACACTGTTAGTTCTTCTCTCTTCATCATTCCGAAATAAAATCAGTCATCTATCCTTCTTTTCTATTCAAGATACAAAGACAAAAAAGGGATCAATTGAAACAAAGGAAGTAACGGACCATACTATTCCAAAAGGTAACGTGCAGCATACAGTTTGCAAAACAAGTACAGAACCTAGGCTATAAGACCAAAAATCATCATCCATACAGGCAGGAGAGCACCCCATAAACTACGTACAGAAACTTTTTATGTATTTTATGAAACACATAGAAATTACATACGCATATATACAGACAAAACAATATTCTATATTTATTTATTTAGCTAGCTTTCAGCTGACGCAGAGGAAGATAATGACGCCAACCAAGTAAGTGGACACAATTAGAACAAACAATACGCAGTGGTCCTGAGACGATTAGATTAAACTTAATTAGCAACAATTGGTAGATGGTCTGCGAGTGATTACAAGCAGTGATGAGGTTTCCGCTGCAATACATATATATATATATTTAGGCTGAGTCCAGCCACAGTTAAAATGACGATGAAAGAATTTTGGATCGACCAGAGAATCGACCACTCGCTTATGATAATATGGAATGGGAAGGTAACAGGCGGCGTGAGAGTCGGCCACACATTTAGGGATTAGTAGGCGAGGTATTTACGCCGAAGAATTATTATTAATTGTATCACGACGCAGAAATGTTGCCCCACAGCTAATGAATACAAGACATAAATCTCACACAGGACACACAAAATAATAAGCATTAAGGTACAAATTTATAAAGCACATGAGGAATATTTGTTGTATTCATAGTGTTTACATGTTTGAGCAGCAAAGTCCATAATAAGCTATGAGCGAATTAAAGCAACAGGATTTGTTTCGATATTTTTCTGTCATCACGACCTAGGGTACCTTCAGTTCTCTCAAAAGACCCGTGAATCTTGTTTGAATACTTAGTTAAGTTATTGAATGAAATGAAAATAAAACCTGAAATACAAAATGAGAACAATTCGCATATCATATCCATTTTCAATATATAGACGTAAGACAGTGGTGTATCTAGCGCCATGATATACTTAAATGGAAGCGAACGTTGACTGGGATGAGTCACGCCTGATGCATAACGGCAAAATATTAACAGGTGGTGTGAGAGTGCACTGATCGATGAGTCAAGGTTAGGAACAATAGTTGTGCGAGGAGACACTTCAAATGAAAGCCCTGTAGTCACCATAGAAGTAACAGAGGCTTCGTAAATATTACTGTATTATGTTCAATGCACATTGTGTATATTATAAAACTACGTAACATCTGTGCATGAATATTATGTAAGGACACTTATATGGTCATATAATTTAAAGTATTTCTGAGCCATGTGATAGTAAACAACATATATGGAAGGCCTAGTGCTGGTATAAGTAAAAAGAAGTGAGTGTTATTAGGTAAAAGTGGACGGCATTGCGCCGATGTTAGATAAAAAAAATTGTTATTAAGTAAAAGGAAGATGGCGCTGCACTGACATTAGACGAAAAACATGTGTTGTATAAAGACTGACAGCACTGGGCCGATGATATGTATTGTTCATTTCCTATCATATATAAACATCAATAAGTGAAACGGGTGTTCATGAGGAGATTTAATGGCCCAGGTGCCGATGTTTATTGTTGAATAACAAGAACACAGAAAATTTAAAGGATAGCTACGTGCTGAAAATCATATATGATATTTTGTAGCAAGAATAAGTTTATGATGTAATGGGTGCTTGGTTAAGGTATTTTGATAGATGAGAAAGTGAATGTTTAGCATTAGTTTTGGTTAATTGGGATATTTTAGGAACAACGATTTCCTAGTTTTTTGAAGAATTTCCACGAATGAGAGAGTACAGAGCTACTGAGAGATTGGAAACTTCAGTTTTCTTTTTAAATTTGGGGCAAAATTTCCTCATACACCCTTGTATCCATGGTAGAACGCAAAGGCTCAATAGTGCTGTGGCAGCCAGGATAGATGCGATAGTTCATCCTCATGCTCACGAAACTGTTCCTGGACTATCCGAGCTATGTGAACAGGACCCCATCGTCTTAGAACACAGCATCATCGTTGGGTAACAAACATTGTACCATGGGATGGACTTATCAGCCCATATTGCCACACAATTCTTGGTAGTAATGTACCCAGGAGAATAACCGCGGATCCCTTAGAATGCCACGATATGGCTGCCCAAACCGTACTGAACCACCGCCATTTTTCACTTCTGGGTCGCAAACTCGGCTATAAGTTGGAAATGGTCTGCAACAAGACTCATCCGAAGAAATAACATTCATCCATAGCTCCAGATTTTATGGCTTCGATGCCACATTCTGTTACAGGCATTTCCATCGCTGATAAGTTGTTTTGGAATCCAGACTCGCCCAGCAAATCCTTGCTTATGGAGCTCCCTTCGAGCCATTTTGGTACCGACGGCGTTCGCTTGTGCTGTGGTGACGTTTGTAGCTGTCCTCCTCTTATTTTTCGTCACAATCCTCTTCAATGACCGTCCACTACGATCACTGAATGCACATTATTGCCCCCTTTGTGACTTTGAGGAGGATGTTTCTCCATTTATCGTGTAAGCGGTAAAATATTTGATACGATGCCTCTTGAAACACTAAACAATTCGCGCACCTTGGTTACGGCAACATCCCCCAATATGAGCACCAACAATTTGGCCCTATTTGAAAGAACTGAGGTCTGACATGATGCACTCACAACCGCACAGAACGATGTCCTGACTACGACCGATTCTTGCAACGTATTGAGGACATTGAACAGGTGCCCTTCAGTGGCCAGGTACAATAGTGTAACCAGCAGGCTCCGCTAGCATCTGCATTTACGTCTAAGCATGCATTTATCGTGGCATTTCCAATTTTTCTCCGTCTACTGTAAATATAAAACATTTACAAACGTAGCGTAAAGCTACTGCATTCGCAGATTAATCATGTTACTTCAATAGAAGGTGTAATATCTCGTAAGTAATAGTTGCTGGTTCAAATTCAGAGTAGCTGTTGTGCAATCGGTATCAGTCCGAGAAGGTGAGCACTCATATTTTTGTCGCCACTCTGGTGACAGTCTGGTCTTGTTGCCACTAAGGAGGGGATGTATTATTATAAGTGCCCGAATCAGCCATTTTGTAATCATCAGTTGGGACTAACAAGCATGATTGTACAAGACGTGTTGTATATTCATTGTATGAGGTTAAGTCAATAAATTTTTTATTGCTGAGAATTATAACAACTGTCTCTGTTATTCTGCGTAATGAACCAACATTTCCCGTCATTCCTGTTTCTGTTACAAATACGAACTGCAGCCTGTGTCGTATGGGCATTGTTTGGCGAGTCAATATTAAACCAACAATAGACCTTGCACACTGTCGACTTAAAATAATAAAATTTCTGTTGGGAAACATCAAATCGTCAAGCATATATGCACATTGCAATCAGCAGGCTACATACCCAGCTACAGAAACCAAAAAAGGTGTCAAATCAAATATTTGTAAAAGATAATAGCATAGTTCTTTCCATAACCTCCAAAGTATTTCATATTAAACTGTCTCCCATAAAACAGGATTTTCTGTATTGTGATATTGTGAATATTCTTTGTACCATGATAGTATTACAGACGTACGTTTTTCTTTAATTTTCACGCACTGGAAAATGGGTGGAGGAATCAATTAAAAACTAATAATTGGAAGTATTTTCCACAGGCAAGAATTTCATTCGTAGTGCAGCAACCACGTCAGAAGGCTTATGTTATTATTATGACCTATTTTGCTTCAACTGTTAACTACAAAAAACACTAAAATGGTTCAAATGGCTCTGAGCACTATGGAACTTAACATCGGAGGTCATCAGTCCTCTAGAACTTAGAACTACTTAAACCTAACCTAAGGACATCACGCACATCCATGCCCGAGGCAGGATTCGAACCTGCGACCATAGCGGTCGCGCGGTTCCAGACTGAAGCGCCTAGAATCGCTCGGCCACAACGGCCGGCAAAAAGCTCAAAATTCAGTTGTATACTACTGGCCACTAAAATTGCTACACCACGAAGATAACGTGCTACAGACGCGAAATTTAACCGACTGGAAGAAGATGCTGTGATATCCAAATGATTAGCTTTTCAGAGCATTCACACAAGATTGGCGCCGTTGGCGACACCGACAACGTGCTGACATGAGGAAAGTTTCCAATCGATTTCTCATACACAAACAGCAGTTGACCGGCGTTGCCTGGTGAAACGTTGTTGTGATGCCTCGTGTAAGGAGGAGAAATGCGTACCATCACGTCGGATTCTAGTCTATCGCGACTGCGGTTTATTGTATCGCGACATTGCTGCTCGTGTTGGTCGAAGTCCAATGACTGTTAGCAGAATATGGAGGGAGGGTAATACGGAACGCCGTGCTGGATCCCAGCGGCCTCGTACCACTAGCGGTCGAGATGACAGACATCTTACCCGCATGGCTGTAACGGATCGTGCAGCCACGTCTCGATCCCTGAGTCAACAGATGGGGATGTTAGCAAGACAACAACCATCTGCACGAACAGTTCGACGAAGTTTGCAGCAGCATAGACTATCAGCTCGGAAATCATGGCTGTGGTTACCCTTGACCCTGCGTCACAGACAGGAGCGCCTGCGATGGTGTACTCAACGACGAACCTGGGTGCACGAATGGCAAAACGTCAAGTTTTCGGATGAATCCAGGTTCTGTTTACAGCATCATGATGGTCGCATCCGTGTTTGGCGACATCGCGGTGTACGCACATTGGATACTGGCGTATCACCCTGCGTGATGGTATGTGGTACCATTGGTTACACGTCTCGGCCACCTCTTATTCGCATTGACGGCACTTTGAACGGTGGACGTTACATTTCAGATGTGTTACGACCCGTGGCTCTACGCTTCATACGATCCCTGCGAAATCCTACATTTCAGCAGGATAATGCACGACCGCATGTTGCAGGTCCTGTATGGGCCTTTCTGGATACAGAAAATGTTCGACTGCTGCCCTGGCCAACACATTCTCCAGATCTCTCACCAACTGAAAACGTCTGGCCAATGGTTGCCGAGCAACTGCGTCGTTACAATACGCTAGTCACTAATCTTGATGAACTGTGGTATCGTGTTGAAGCTGCCTGGGCAGCTGTTGCCTGTACACGCCATCCAAGCTCTGTTTGACTCAATTCCCAGGCGTATCAAGGCCGTTATTACGGCCAGAGGTGGTTGTTCTGGGTACTGATTTCTCAGGATCTATGCACCCAAATTGTTTGAAAATGTTATCACATGTCAGTTCTAGTATAATATATTTGTCCAATGAATACCCGTTTATCATCCGCATTTCTTCTTGGTGTAGCAAGTAGTTGTAGCAGTTTGATTGTATAGTATTATTAGATATTGGAGAATTTGCATGCTGCGTAAGCATATAGCAAGGTGCTGTGAGGTTGTTTTCAGTTGGAAGACAACAATTGAGCCGTTTTGTTCGAATACGAAGGCAGTATATGTGAGTGCTGATTAGTTACTTATTGCTTTGATAATTAATGATTTTGGATTTTTTTGGTGGATTTTTCAGTTGTTACAGTAAAATTTGTCGAACAAGCAGACACAATAGCAATCTTCAGCTAATTATGGAATATGGTCAACGGAATGCCGAAACCAGTCAACACACAGACCCAATCAAAGGAGTTATTCCGAAAAATGGAAATGTTAGCGTAGACAATGTTACTGGTACTAAGCCGAAAGGTATACTGAAAAAGCAGGATTTGATGTCTGGAAACCTTCGAAACAGAAGATGTCTTAATGAAGGAAATTTCCGAGACAAAAACCAACATGAGATAAAAGAACAGATGGGTAATGTTTTTCCAATGGCCTGATGCCATTAGGGAACGAATCGAACCAGTAAATAGAAAATTAATTGATATTACAGAGGTTGTGCATGGCACTCGGTCAGAAGCACTCAATCCTGTATCACTGTTGGATCAGACATAGCGGCAGTACTATAAGCTGGCTGCTCATATGTTACCATATATGGAGTATGTAATGGAGGCTGCAATATATCACAACTATTGGAGGAGAATTTGATTAAGCACCAGCAGTTTCAGTCCATGTACACTGGACAGCAGAAGTATACATCCCACTGTAATCTTTGCACATTCCATGGGATGTTGGCATGATTGTAGAATGATGTTCATAACACAAGTTTTGTTAGTGGATGTATTTATGGAGAGGCTGTTCTCTGTGCAATGGAGACAGAAGAATATGATGAGTCTGAAAGAGCATTTCGGATCAAATATTGGCCGAATGGCATTCATGAGCACCTTAGGAAAGAACACTTAAACTTCTGGTTGAGTAGACTAAGACGTTATTTTGAGAAGTATGTTAATAAGTTGTGATACTGGGATGAGCCAGTGTCACATCTTGGTATTCTACGAACTTTAAAGGTGAAATTACCTATTTAAGTGCTAGAGAATACGATTCATGTAACAGAGTCGAATTCAGAGGAATTTATGGTATGTTGGTCCTCGACTCAGTAGATGTGATACAAGGAGAAGCTAAGGCGAGGACAAGTCAAGCAATGAATGAAGTGATTTTTCCTGGCACTAGCAATGGTCATGGATATGACATATCCAGAATAAACAGAAACGTCAAGAGTACGTGTACAAACTGGTTATATATATCAACAAATAATAAAACTCCTGGCACAACAGCCAGTTGGACAGACAAAATAATCAGGACTGGAGAAATCAACTGCCTGTAATCACAGTAGCTGATAATAGTGACAATTATTAAACCAACACTAGATTCGAAAACGAGACACTACCATACCTAACCCCAAAATTCCGGTCACAGAACAGGGTAGGCATTGCGATGGAGATGTAAATATGTTACATTACAATGACAGAACAGACATTAGGCAGGAGCTGTTTTCCGACATAAGTAATTGCAGTCCTAGCTATTCGACTGTTTCGCAACCTGCAGTCAACATACAAGTAGAGAATTTACTAGTTACAGTAGTAACAGACACAGGCACAGCTGTGAATGTGGAATCCACAGATTTATTTAAAAGAATACGTAAACAAATAAAAGTACGAACTTCACCAGTGAGTAATTGTAGAGTCCTTCAAGCTGCTGGCACCAGATCAAATAGTTCAAAGCCACCTCGATGTTATGCCAGGTAATGAGATGCACTTTCCTAGGTGTGGATAGTCTGGTGATGGAGTTCAATATTGGCATCGGTTTCTGTAGAGGAAAGGAGAGAAAGCTGAACTTTTCTTCTTCAGATTTTGCTGGTTTTCTAAAAACTGATTATGTCTCTCGGAAATATTGCCAGGGCATCAGGATGAACTCGACTGCTAGTGAAACATGCAAGACAAGTACGCCGGAGCCTGAATCTACTGTCATTCCTTGGACAAGACAAGCATTTAGAATCTAAAGTTGGAAAGTTGAGCCCTTTGGCTGGAAGGCAACACTTCAAAATGTTAAATTTGTTTCTTACGTATTCAGATGTGTTTGACGATAACCTTCGAGAAATCTATGGCTTTCAGTACCAGCTAAATGTCTTGCCACACAGAATATTCTACCACAGTTCATATTAAAATATATGGTCGGAAAGACCTGCCATAGACGGAAAGACTAGGGATATGTTTGAAAGGAATGCAATGTAACCATCAGACAGTAGATCACTTCTTGTGATAGCGGAGCCTGGTGGAAATATGACATTAGTCTTGGATTTAAGTGTTATTAATAGGACCATTTTGCATAGATGAATCAATCAAAAAGACATATGGAGTAAGGTGCCTCAGGAGTGTCAGTCTCCATTTTCATATTGGCAAATTCCTCTGACAATGGAATTAAGTAACTATACCGTTTTTATGCATACCTGGAGGTTTTACCAATTTAAAGTGTTTTGTTTCGGTCTTAATGTGAGATGAGGTGTATTCACAGCAGCACTACCTGACACTGTCCTAGGAACCAAGATTCTCATCCATATGACTCGCTTATAGCAACAGGAACATGTCATATGATATTGACGTGGTAGAGAAAGTGTTAAACAGTTCTTGAATGCTGCAGTTACTGTACAACCTACAGAATTCAAAGTTCAGTCACGAACTGTCCTCAGAATTCTTACATCACTGGTACACTAACGGACAGTGAAAAATAAGTGAATAGCCAATTCCCCCACTCCTCATATAAGCACCCAACTGAAAAGTTTCACTGATCTTGTATCTCTCTATCAATGATTTATTCCACACCATCCACTGAATTCGCAATCACTTTTGAACCTATTAAAAAAACATATTCAGTGGTATTGATTTCAGGGTTGCCAACCGGCATTTGAAAACATCGAACAAGCGCTAATTAACTGAAACACATTAGCACACAAGGTGCTGCGAGTGGTAGGTAGCAGGCCATGACAATATAACATGTCACTCAGAAAAGACGCTTTTAACAATTAATATAAAATAAATTTTTTTAACATGTAAAAATTTTACAACAGAAATTAAGGCAAGAGAAACATAAATACATGGTAATTAAAATATCCACGGGTGTACTGCCGGTCTACAGTGTCCAACGGGCACAATATTTCGGCGATCAAACATGTCGCCATCATCAGGTGAACTGACGGACTGAGCTCCTGTGAACGTGCCGGCACGGAGATCCGTACGCTATGACTGCCCAGGAGGAACTGGGTTCGGTCGCGGCGGCGGCCGATTTAAATACCCTCCGCCCGCGGTGCGCTCCCCCCGCCGTCCGCGCCCCGCGCCACGGTCGCGCGGTGGAACAGATTGCGACGGCGTCTGAGATGACGTCGGTGTGATGGCTCTGTCCGCCGTGGTCGTCACAACTAAACGTTTGCTCGATTTACTCTTGATTAACCCAATCGCTGGGTTCCAAGCCTTGCTAAGATTATAGCCACAGTCACGGTTTATGAGGTCGTCATTGGTGCGAATTTCGATGGCCTCTCTAACAACGCTGTCCCAGTATCTCGACGTCTGTACCAGAATCCTCGTGCGTTCATACTCCATAGCGTGATTTTCCGACAAACAATGTTCAGCGACCGCCGACTTGCTCGGTTACATCAGTCGAGTGTGCCTCTGGTGTTCACGGCATAGATCCTCGACGGCACGCATCGTCTGACCAATATACGACTTGCCACATTGACACGGAATCTGGTACACGCCGGCCTTCCTCAAACTGAGGTCATCTTTGGCGCTCCCCACCAGTGCACGAGTTTTATTCAGAGGACACAACACAGTTCCGACCCGGTGTTTCTTCAAAATGCGGGCGATTTTCCTCGAGTGTGCGCTTGTATATGGAATAAACGCAGTGCCTACCTCCTCCCTCGTGATTTCATCCATCTACACAGGTTGCGCTGCAGTGATACTACTAAAAAACACATGAAAGTATTTCAGTTATCAAAAGTTCCTAAAAATAGGTGAATCTTTATGTACATCAAGAGATATTATTGAAAGTCTCACAAATAGGTATCGTTTATCTAATTGAAATAGCCAAATATGATTTTAAGCAGAATGAGAGCCAGAAGACAATGCAGCAATGTATGTTGGCCAATACTACAAAAGGATGTACAAATAAAATTTAAATAACAGTGTCCGTATAGCTCCAACTTGAAAAACAGGTAATGAAACTCAACTTACATTAACTCTGAGTACCAAATGAATTATACGAAACCAGCACAAATAGCTTGTATAGATTACTAACTGGACTCAAACATTGGAGATAGAAATAATTGTGGTATAAACTACTGTATATTAGGAATGTAAGTTCGCCAAGGTGGAACTAGTAAACTCTTTAAATTAATATGGGGTTAACCCAAACTTATAACAATGTAGCACACTTCGTATAAAGAACCCTACAGTACAGTGGATAGCTCCGAATATCTGTTCATACATTCTACACGCTAAGGTGATCAACAAACAAATTCAATAAGCGCTTATGACTACGTCATAGTAATCCCGCTTCGCCTATGCATTCTGTAGGCACAAGTAACAGACAAGGCTGAAAGGTCGTCTTCTACCAAACCCGAGAGACGTGATTCTTGGGTCTGTAGCTTGTTAGAATAGAGAATCACACAGCTGATCAACAGCTGCAAATGGTCCATGTCCCACATGACTGCACACTGACATTAAGTTAATGCGAAAGACATTGTGCATGTCCCTGGTGGGATGTGAAAGAAGCGGTTGCTTAGCTGCACAGCAAAGAGATTGAATGACACATTTTTTTCATACTGAAGCACCACATGGGTCAATCTTTCCCCATCCCTCCCCTCCTGCTAAAAGTCCGTCATAAGAGGGGGGGGGGAAGGAGGGGAGGGGAGTGGATGTGGAGGGACAATCGGGCTCTGTGCCTTCTCCTCCTTTTTTACGAGCTCCACTCACGTCTCAATTACTAGAAGGAACGGGAAATTTGAATAACATCCACCCTATTGAGTTTATGTGTAGCCAGATTTTTAACTAGGAGACTAACTGGTATGGAAATTATGATAATCTGATTAACATGCTGTATCACCCCAACATTTTAGTTGATTCGCTTTATTGACTGAGGCTTTATACATTGGCCTGGGACTTTTCTCTGCCACGTGCGAATTTTAGAAAGTATACTTGCGAGCATTCTGTACAATCACAATCTCGATCCACATCTTATACGACTGTGGAAGAGCATACTTGACCACCGAGATGGAGGCACTCACAGTCATTTGTGCATTCCTAAAGTTTTACTGTTATCTGAATGAAACACACACGGAAGCATACTGCGACCACCTAGCATCGAACTTCTTAGTAAGTTATGAACTGCTACATGCACGACTTACTAAATAGTCTGTAGCCCTCCAGTATTATGACTTTGAGATCATTCATCTCAATGTGCAGGACCACATAGTGGCAGATGCCTTGTCATGATTGCCTAAACTATTACATAAAAATTACAGATGTGAATGTACAATCTTCCGAATTTAGGGTACCACTGTTGAAGGGTGAAGTGTTATGCCACTTTGGTCTACACAGAATGGCGTGGCAAGACGAAACTTTACACTGACAATAGCCGTGCCTCCAACACTATACATACCTCATTCCAGTACTAATATAAATCGTCAACTTTTAGTCCAAAATGTTTAATCATGTGAATATAACAGGAACTGTGCACAAATTACAATCCGATTAAAACAGAAGCACACACTTTACATGTCCCTATTACATCATACACACTTTGTCAATACTACACTCGTCAATAGTATTGCAATGCGTTGAAGTGGTGAATGGTCAACACACTTTAGTGTTGGTACTTTTCGTTATAGTAATAGCAATTTGATTAAAACTTGTGCCACTATACATTACCTGAAATATAAATAAGCTTGTTCAAAGTACTGGGTATTTCCAAGAATGATTGCCTATCGAAGTGGTGGGGTCCAAACGATAAATATCGAACGTGCGATCGTAAATCGATCATGCGACTCTGGTGGCGGGCGTTATGGGTATGTTTACGGTGGTCGCTAAAGCAACGACAGAAGAAGAGAGATACATAAATACTTTTAATTGCAAAGGAGACGACTTACCTTACTCGTCGTCGGTGTTGAAATCACGTGAAAGTCCATTACGCTGGTCTGGATGGATAATTTGGAAGAGTCGAACCATGTGTTCTTCCTGATATTCGTTCGTTTTCCACACTGTCCACAATTAAATTGTAAACGGTATTTCCGCATAGAAACTGTTCTTACGAAGTTTTACACACTTCGCACCGCCACAGTCTGCACAGTCCCTTCTTTCCTCGTCCAGTAGTACTCCATGTTTGCGACAAAAAGTCGAACAATTTTCTACGCTGGATAAACATCGAATTAAATTTTTCCATGTGAGAGAATCCGCCGAAGAAACGTCAGGAACACCAGACATCCCACTCACTAACCACATAAATCGTCTGGGATTCCCTAGCAACTAACAAATAATCCACGGAGGTATGTAATTTAGAGCAACTATGGGAACGACGGGAATCAGATAAAAATGACGATCACAAATCACTGATCACAACGCCCGCCACCAAATTCGCATGATCGATTTACGATCGCACGTTCGATATGTATCGTTTGAACACCGCAACTTCGATAGGCAATCATTCTTGGAAATTACCAAGAACTGTAACGGGGGTTGCTGTTGACAACAAGAGTTCAACAACTCTCAGTAACATTGCGTACAATATAAACCGTAACTTGCACCGACTATGGCGTTATTATTCACATTATTTAAATGAGTAAAATCTCTTAATGAAGGGAAAAAACTTTATAACCCGAAATGACTGTACCTATTGTTGATTATTTACGTCATCACGATAGCGATCGGTACAGTTTATTACGTGAAAATCTTTCACTCACTACTGCAAAGCAAAATCACCTACAACGCGTAATAAATATTTGCCATGACCAACATTTCACTTACTTACGGAAAATCTCAAATTCTTGCACCCTTCTTCAGTTAAATTTAATAAACCGTTTCTTATTACGATAATTCCAAACGTAGCAACCAAAGTTATAATTTCACTGCAAAGCAGCGATATAGCGATAGCTATCTCTGCGATACTATTAATTCTCCTACGATTTGTGAATGTTACTTCTTATTGTCCCTTTTCCTTATTTATTTCTCTTTAAGTGCTTCAAATAACCGTAAGTGAATAACAAGGTTAATAAGTTTGCCTTTTCTTAAATGAAATCTAGTTAAATACCTTTCGTCCAATTAGTGATTTTAATTTGGAATATAATCTCAATAAAACATTAATACTTGGAGTCTAGCTCTTTGACACCTAAACACTATGCCTAGATGGCGCAGTGGTTAACGCAACTACCTAGTAAGCAGGAGATCACGGGTTCGAATCCCGGTCCGGTACACGTTTTCGTTTGCTTAATATCCCGCTGCAGTTGACAGCAGTGATCCCCCTTCCATTTATGTACAGTGTTTCACAGCTGATTGCTCTGAGCGGTGTCTGTCCTTTCCAGGGACCCGACACCCCACATTCATATGAAAGATAAGTATCTGAGATGTGGTGCTATAGAAGGATGTTCAAAATTAGGTGGATTGACACGATAACGAATGAGATGGTTCTTCATAGAATCACCGAAGAGAGGAACACGTGGAAAACCCTGACAGTAAGAAGGGGTAGGATAACAGAACATGTGCTAAATATACTACAGAGAGCTTTACAGGATAAACAATTTTTTCGAAGATAGAGACTATAATGTAGCTCTCAAATAAGTGAGGATGCAGGGTGCAACTGCTGCTCTGAACTGAGGAGTTTGGCATCAGATCAGTCACTAGACTGATCACAAAAAATAAAAAAAAGTTAAAAAAACTTTTGATGAGTAAATAGTTATTAAACAGAATGCAATAAATTACACTGGAGAGCAACTGGTCGGTTATTTGATTTGAAACATGTTCGACGATGATCTGTTGCCAATAACGTCTATGAATCAGTGTATAATTAGTTGGTTCAAATGGCTCTGAGCACTATGCGACTTAACTTCTCAGGTCACCATTCGCCTATAACTTAGAACTAATTAAACCTAACTAACCTAAGGACATCACACACATCCATGCCCGAGGCAGGATTCGAACCTGCAACCGTAGCTGTCGCTCGGCTCCAGACTGTAGCGCCTAGAACCGCACGACCACTACGGCCGGCGTATAATTAGTTGCAGCGGATGAGACCTCTAGTCCATATACAGAATAATTGGTGGTAACGTTCCTGGTGAGGACCGAGAAGTGGTACCCCACTCACTGTATCAAATGCTCGGTTCAAGTTGGGAAAAGCACGTAAAATTGGCTACTAAATGTATTAAATGATTAATTACTATGTTACAAGAAACATGATCGAACTACTTCACATTATACGTTTTTATTTATTCCCTAAAAGTGAATAGTTCATAAACGATTAGTGGTATTTTCTTGTTTCCGATCCGATGATGAATAACTGCTACAATCTCTATCTATTTGAAAGTGGGTACTGTAATGAAGCCTCCCTCCTCTATTTTTACCCCTCATAAATCTCTCTCTCTCTCTCTCTCTCTCTCTCTCTCTCTCTCTCTCTCTCTCTGTGTGTGTGTGTGTGTGTGTGTTTGTTTGCACGCGTGTGTGTGTGCGTTTGTGCTTGCGTGCGCGTGCGTGCTTGGGGCTTACGTGCACTCAATGCCGATGTTACCTGCGCTATTACACATATTAAAAGAAACGAATGTCAATAAAATAAAATGACTAAAAGAGTCGTCACACACTGAGGAAAAATGTATGAAAGCACACACCTTCACTAATTTCCCCCTCATTCACACTAAGCCACACAATCACTCTATCTCACAATTCTGAAGACAACTGAGAAAGGATGGTAGGTGCTACACCTGGGAATAAAAAATTATAGAAAAGTTAAAAAACGACACAAGGAAATGTAACTGGCTGACCACTTACAGAAAAGCATGGATGAGCCGTCACCCTGTTAACACATTAAAAACAACACCCTAAATTTTTCGGAAACAAGTTGGAAACGCCACAAAACCTTAAAAGTGGCAGCACATTCGTCTGAACGTCACTTAACATAGAGGGTAAAACAGTCGGCAAATCTACCACTGCCTCCTCGTCCTAAAATAAAACGGAGGCTAGTAAAATGTGGCGCACAGAGGATCAGTACGCCGCAAGCACCACACATTGGAGGTTCCTCACGCCGGAGCAAGAAACGATATGTCAGAGGACTGTGGCATCCTAAAGACGAGGGAGGGGGTCTCAGCCCGTCTTCACGGCTGAAAAGAGGTACGCCACGGCCACATAGTGGGGTTAACGGGACGCAGTTTATTGCCAGTTACTTCCAGGTGCTCGTCTCCCCATCGAAGCATGACTTCGAACTTCAGCAGCTGGGTGATAGCGTGCAGGGGGATAGCGCAGTAAAACAACTCTGAATCACGACGCGGCTCCTTGGCTGCTACATCCGCACTTTTATTCCTCGCAATACCCATGCAGCCTGGCACCCAGCAGAGAGACACCTCTTTCCCCAGCCGTCGAAGTTGTAGAAGAGCGTCCTGGTTGTAGAGAGTGAAGGGCACTCAGAGAATCCGTACGAACAACGAATTTAGTACTCGAAGCACATCACATCTGTTCAGGTGCCCACAAAAAGGCGTATAATTCTGCCTCAGAGGTATTAAAGTCTCAAGGCATTCGTGCCTAGACGACAGGAGAGGAATAACAACAGAGCAACCAGCAGAGTCCCCCCTGTGTAGACACATCTGTAAAGACAGCAATTGAGTTGTGGTGTTCATTTAGAATGAATCTCTCCTGTACCGCACCAAATCTAAAATTATTCTTGCCCTCTCACTAACCAGTGTGGTAGACAGTTAAACCCTGGGTTTGGTGTGCTTGCTCCACTCCAAGTGACTCTAGCATATTCTGCACGCGGATCTCAAGTGGCCTTGTTGGTAGTGGACGACAGGAGAAGATACATTCCAGAGATGGACGACCAACAGTGTGGTACGCCGATGAATTCAGAGTTGCGAAGAAATTAGATGCCTGACGCACGATGGGGAGCTGCCGTCGGAATGTAAGTGGCAGTTTACCAGCCCCAGTGCAGAGACTGAGTATAAGGCTAGCCCTATAAGCACTTGTGGCCAACCTAATTCCCTTATGGTAGACAGCATCACTGATCTTCTGACAAAGAGGCCTCGCCAGCCCATACAGTGTGCACCTGCAGTCTAGCCACAAACACACGAAAGCCATGCAAACTGGAGCAGACGTGTCCTGTCTGCTCCCCAAGACCTGCGGCAAAGGCACTTTAAGATGCTCAGTGTTTTAGGGATCTGGCTTTCTCTCGGGTGTGGAAATCATGAAAATTTAGAGTAAAAAATTAGGCCCAGAAACCTCATCGAGCCTCTAAAATGTAGAATGGCGTCCCTCACATGCAAATCAAGTATATTAAAAATATGATGAGAACGATTAAAGCCGGCTTGAGTGACCGAGCGGTTCTAGGCGCTACAGTCTGGAGCCGCGCGACCGCTACGGTCGCAGGCTCGAATCCTGCCTCGGGCATGGATGTGAGTGATGTCCTTAGATTAGTTAGGTTTAAGTAGTTCGTTCTAGGCGACTGATGACCACAGCAGTTAAGTCCCATAGTGCTCAGAGCCATTTGAACCATATTTTGAACGATTAAAACTGAAAACCCGTCTTCGCAGCGCACTCCTCTAACCTCTGCACTCTAAGTTGCAACTGACGGATCATTGTTATCAAAATCGTCCACAAGTAAGAAGCACTACATGGCACTCCTTATCGTACACGTGACACTGTTTGTGGCTATGGCTCTGAGGAACAACATTCTATTGCTCAAAACGATGTGAGAGCGTGTCACTAACTCGGGTCTTAAATAACCGCTAAGACAGAAAAGACCGTATGAAGATGAGGATTTGGCCACGAAAGGCCTATTGATGCAGTTGTGCGATAATACTGTGTCCCCAAGTAGTGTCATACGCTTTACTGATACCACAGAATGTGCCAATACAGTGATGTTTATGTAGGAAAGATTGCTGAATAGCTGCCTCTAGCAGGGTCAGGTTGTCGACAGTGGACCGAAGTCTCCTGAATTCACACAGAGCGGCTGAGGAGTTCAAATGGTTCAAATGGCTCTGAGCACTACGCGACTTAACTTCTGAGGTCATCAGTCGCCTAGAACTTAGAACTAATTAAACCTAACTAAATTAAGGACATCACACACATCCATGCCCGAGGCAGGATTCGAACCTGCGACCGTAGCGGCCACGAGGTTCCAGCATGAAGCGCCTAGAACCGCACGGTCACACGGGCCGGCGCTGAGGAGTTGCCTGGCCTCTAACACCCAAACCAGACGACGGTTGGACAATCGATCTACGGTATTTCCGTTATAGCTTAAGGCGATACCCTGGTAACTACTAGGGCATGTGCGATCATTTCCTGGTTTCATGAGAGGTATCAAACTTTCCTCTATTGAAGAGTTGGGGAAGTGACTTGTCTGCCACATTAAATTAAAACAGTCCAGGAGGATTTCCTTTGATATTACAGGCAAATGCTAGTGGCATGCAGTACCGGTTTTGGTCATGACTGAATCCAGCATAATGAGTCTCCAACAGCGCCGGTACTAACTACCACGTGAAGAAAAGGCAGTTGTAAGTCTCAGAACTGTTAGATCTACGCCCACTTTGCCACTCTCTACGGCTGTTCTGTGGTGACGAAAAGTCGAATTCTGGCTTTTATTGGCAGTAGTATTTGGAAAATACTCTGCCAGCATTTGAGTGGTGTCTCTGGGCGTTGCTTGGAGACACCCCTATTTCAGCATTTCTGCTTTTTCTAAACGATTGTGTTTACTGGAGCTCCTCCAGGTGGCTTCCCATACTTCTGTAATACAGGTGGGACAGTTGATAGGGTCCAGGAACACTTGCCACTATCTTTTCTTGTTCTCCTTAATTACGCGTCAAGCCTGGGATCTCGCGACTCGAAGCTGTGAGTTGTCTGCTGTCGGGCGGCATCTAAATTGTTGAAGAGCTGCACATCTGTCCTGAACTGCTGAATGGCAGTTATCTCTCCACCGAGGTACAGGTCGCCTCCTAAGATGACTCGAGGACTGTGGGATCGAGAGGTCTGTGGCATGATGGATCACTTGTGTGACGTTGTTCACTCATTCCCAGGCGCTATTGCGGTGTTAAAACACAGCCAGCTGTCAGAACAGCGCCCAGTTAGCCCTGCTGCCCTGCTGATCACCCATTTCGTTGGCTTTTGTTCAAGCAGTCTTCCATCTAGTACGTGGATCCAAAGTGGGAATTGCTCACTGGAATGGAGGTCATCAGTTTCTGCCCACTGCGCTGAGTCTGCAAGGGCTGGAAAGCAGAAAGGGAGATCGATGCTGAGGGTAACCCAACAGCAGTTGAGAAATGAGATTGCTCACGGTGAGGATGCATGGCTCCTGAGACATCATTAGGTTCTTAAGACTCACCTCACGGGGCAAAGGTCGTTTGAGTCTCATATTATGGGCAATGAGATCACAGTTGAGAAATGGGGGGTGCGGGGAGAGGTTTGTTCAATAAGGCCTGTGAGAGCCTCAGAGTTTAGTGCATCCTCTGGAGGAAAGTACAGTGAGCAGATACTGATTTAACTACGATGGCTACTGCATGTAGGTCAGTAAATAAAGAGAGAGCAGAGGAGTGGTGTGTGTTATTGACAGACACAGCAACATGTCCCTTGGCTCTTTCCCCACTCAGGTCACAAATGGTTCAAATGGCTCTGAGCACTATGGGACTTAACTTCTAAGGTCATCAGTCCCCTAGAACTTAGAACTACTTAAACCTAACTAACCTAAGGACATCACACACATCCATGCCCGAGGCAGGACTCGAACCTGCGACCGTACTGGTCGCGGGGTTCCAGACTGTAGCGCCTAGAACCGCTCGGCCACCCCGGCCGGCCTCAGGTCACAGGTCATCCTTTTGGTGAAGAGTATAGCCCCGTAGCACAGGGGTGTCGGTGGCTTTAAAGTGTATTTCCTGTAAACACAAGCACAGGGGGTGTGACTGTGCTAGCAGTTTCTGTTCCTCCATATGTGTCTTGAACCCATTTACGTTCCACTATAGGATGGGAACCATGTATCACGTGTATAAAATACAAGTGGCGAGGTAGTGTGATAAGCAGATATACCAAAGTCTTTATTAGCAATTTCAGACATATGGTAGGTACGATATGCAATAACGTCTCTATCATCTTTCAAGTCCAGGAACACTAGACACTCCACTACCACCTCTCACTATGGCGACAGTGAACCAACCAGTTCCATGTGAGAATGTATCATTTATATCCAAGCTGAAATTAAGAGAACATCCAAGAAATACACAAGGTCCATCGACAAGAGCATGGGCTGCAACACTCTTCACTGGAATGCGGTTTTTCTTGTCTCCTGATGTTGTAGTCAGTTCAATGTTTTCAATATTTTTGTAAACTGTTGTGCGACGACGACGTCGGTATCTCCTGCCATGGAGGATAGCTCGCAATATGTGAAGGTTCAGTTTCTGGATGAGATGAGCGCCTGTCCAACATCAAGGTCCACCGCCTCTGAAGAAAAATCGAGAGAGACGTCTGAGAGGATGACGTCGACATACTTCCCTTCTCCGTTAGTGGCCTATTCTTCGCCTTCGACATTGATTTTTTGGTCTGTGTGGACTTCGGAGCCATAAACACAGAAGTAGCAGAGGCGGTGCTGGACTGTGGACCTGACGGAATCTTTAGACGAGCAGAGAGTTCCGCAACGTGGGCAACCACGGCCTTTTCTAAAATTCTTGGGGGAGGGACAGGCTTAGAAATGACTGCAGCAGCACAAGTGTATGGACACACGCAGGTACTACTGCTGACACTAGCAACCTCTGTCTGTGTAGCAGCATCGGCTTTCTGCACGGACTCTTTATGAACCGAAGCAAACAAGGTAGCAAACGTTGGAGGCGGCATGGCTTTATATATCTTTTTCTCCTCATTATATGGTATGAGCTCCTTGGTCTTACACTCTTTTACCTTTCTTTCTTAGAGGCACATGCAGCAGTACCGGCTCCAGACGGGGTGAACCCCAGAGCAATTCACGCACTTCGAAGGAGATGAACAAGCGACTCCTTCGTGGATGGCCGTATCGTATTTGCCCCAAGTTGCTACTCCCATACAGCCAAGAGTAGTTTGCCCAAAGCGCTGGCATTTGAAACAGCACATTGGGTCGGGTACTTATGTCCGCACACTGAGCTGCAGGAAACCTGCCTTAAGGTTCTCAGTAAATTTCGTGCTACTGAATGTCATGATGAAGGAGTCGGATTTGACAGGAACCCACTTCACCCTCTTCATGATGTTTGGCACATCGGCTATACTTTCTGATGCCCATTCACGTTGCAGTTCCTCCTTGGGAACGTCAACTAGATCCCTAAATATGACAACAACTTTGCTGTAATTCAAGGTGCTGTGCAGTTCAGTGTCTATTGCATACTCCCTGAGGCACTTAGCTTTCTGTAGGTTAGTGGCTTGCTGTGAGTTGGAAGTCTCCACTAACAGTGTCCCATTGCGCAAATGCTTTACTGATTTTAAGAAGCCACAGGTTTTCTCTTAACTCTTTTGTATACAGAAGGCCGAAACCTTCTCAAAACTACCGTCTTTTCTTTTCATTACTAAAAACACAATCTGATGACCATCATGCTGTCTGTTACTCGAGAAAATTCATTTAGAATGAACTCCTGATTCGGGAGCCCTCTTATTTGACTGGATGTTAGTACCTTCCAGCAGCCCACCCTTTCCGCTGGAAGGGGGAACAGGAAAATTTCGAAGGATCCATTCCGGTCCCACGAGCAGCTAGATAAATGAAAGTCCCCTCAAAGCCCCGCTTGCCTGAGTAAGATTTATACAACTGAGGTGCGGCAGGTTCCCCAGAGGATGACCGCGAACGAATGTTCCACCTCAACAGCCATGCATCTCATCGGCACCCAAAAACCTTGAGATGGAGTTGTTTGTTATAGAGGTTGTTTCCATTCTCTAGGTCCGATAGGTCAAGCCAAGATCCTCGTTCCCAGGGATACACAACGTTCCACCACGGCGCTGGACAATGGTCGCTGAAGCATGCCCAGAGCTTACAGTGATAGAGAACTTCTGACGCTTACCAATCCCCAGCTTAGGAACCCAGGGGTAGGCAAGCCCTTACCCATCAAACAAATACTGAGCCCATGCATTACCAAATTAATAATTTCCTAAAGCCTTAGGAAGGGCTATATCAATGTTCCCCACCGTTAGTCATGATATACAGCTCTTTTCCGACATTCAAACTTGTGTGAGAACATTCCTTTACTGACAGTTAGTAGTCCACCTTGTTATTCATAAACACTGGAGAAAGTTCATTAGCTTATTAATCACAGCGCTGAAGTAAATAAACTCAGTATGGTAATAACAATTTGTACTTCGTAACCTCAGTGCGCACATGTCTCTCATCTCGTGGATTAGCACAGCGGGAAAACCTACCTCATATGCTGAAACATTTTTGTACCTGTGTGAGAAGTGAACATAGCTCGAACTGTAAAAAAAAGGCGAGACTGTGAACGAAGGAAAGATCGATCGAGGATTAAAGAACATTATGCTGAGGATAAGTAAAATCGATAACACCTATTTCGAATGAATGGATATTGAGATGGAAATAGCATAAACAATGGGATGGGGTGGGGTGGGTGGAGGTTAGATATCACAAAAAAATAAAGTGTAAACATAACTGGCACTCAATGCTTGGTCACATGTTACACATGTAACCTCGAGAAATCATGTGTTAACCATAATTAATGAAGGCACTGAAAGACAATGAGAAAGAGTTATATGAATGCTTCGCGTCTGCGTGGTATCTCATGTCCGAAAGAAAAGAAACCATTTGAGATTCCCAGCTGGGACACATTATGTAAGTTGAAGGCGAAGTGGGGCGGGGGGAGGAAGGAAAGAGAAGGAACTATTGATACCAGCTGCATTGGGATTTGCCGGCCGCGGTGGCCGAGCAGTTCTAGGCGCTTCAGTCCGGAACCGCGCGACTGCTACGGTCGCAGGTTCGAATCCTGCCTCGGGCATGGATGTGTGTGATGTCCTTTGGATAGGTTTGAGTAGTTCGAAGTTCTAGGGGACTGATGACCTCAGATGTTAAGTCCTATAGTACTGAGAACCATTTTTTGCACTGGGATTTTCTGCGATATTAGTGGTGACGAGTGCAAATGTATGCCAGACCAGGACTCGAACCTGGGATCTCCTGCTTACTAGGCAGTTGCGTTAACGACTACGCCGTCTTTTTTTTATTGACAGAGAGTCGAACTGAGGACCTTTGCCTTTCGAGGGCAAGTACCCTTCCAGCTTTTTTCTGAAGGTGCAGGAAAGGAAGGACAGTCAGTTTCAGGCTGGGTGGAGACGAGGAGGGCAGGGGTAGAATTGAGAGCCCTGGTCACATCGCCTCCACCTGCCTGTCACTGTGCTGGTCCTATACATGGTACTGGCCTCTTTTTATATTTTCGTCGTTAGTTTCTTTTGTTGAAACCGTAAAACTTTCTGTTAAAAAGGGAAAGAAACAAAATCGGACTTAATCCTACTTAGTTTCTGCCATTGAGAAAAAAGAATCATTTCCAGCCTGCAATATTTTTTGTGTATTTTCTATTAATTACACAAAAAATAGAGAAACAGGACGATTAAAAATGAAATAAAGTAACAAAATACATGAAAACGGACCATGAATAATACCAAGATAACTAGTTAACACTTTTTATTTTTTTGTCAAGTTTACCAAAAGCAAGGTAACAAGAATGAAACATGCGAACAGAAAAGGGATTCCACACTTCATCTGACACCTTGACATAGTCGTAAAAAGCTCACGATAGCTTCACATCCTTTGCCATTTACAATGGGCCGTAACAAAGATATTGGCAAAAGGCACAAGGACCAGGATCATACCCGCTCCCCACCACACCGTGAGTGTAATCCTCTGCAAGCCACATGACCGAAGTGTTCTTCGTTCTGAGAAAGAAAGCGGAATGGTGACGCAGAAGAATCTCACTGGAGATTGCCGCCTGCGTCGTTCTGAAAAGAAAAGGTCAATTATCGGCAGAGCCAACTCCAATGTCTACGTCCACAAGCGACCAGCCGATGACATTATGTATCCCCTTCTTGGCAACGACTGCAACGGTCTGACTCACTGAAATAGTCGAACGATGAACGACATGATACGAGGACGCTACGTCCATCGGAAAAATAGGTAGGCTGAAATTGGACCAAACAACCTTCCAATCTGTCTCTGGCGATAGGAGCTCCACAGAGGAAGAGCGGTTTGGAAACTTCCAGCGACATAACAGCATTGTGACAGAGATGTGGCTTGGAAAGAATATCAACGCAAAGTAATTGACGTCAAGGTAAAATTCACGAATATGCCATAATGTATTACTTATCCTACCAAGATATATTTGAGGGGTTGAGCTCGCAAGTGGGAGATAGGCAAAAGGCGACCTACAAGTGATTTGGGAGGCGGGGGGGGGGGGGGGTTAAGACACGTTAAAACAGCGCGTCGAAGAAATAAAAGTGAATCTTTGGTTCATACATCCCAAATCTCTCATCATCCGGGGTCTCGCCATAGCCTCATAGTGCATCCCTATAGTCGTTGTAGCCTTCGGGAGATCATCGCAGGAAGGGGAAAAATTGGGCATCAAAATAGGTTTTACTCATCACAAGTTTCCAAGGTCCGAACCCAATGAAGTGACGAGAGGGCGCGATACTCGTGTTCAAGGACCGCTCCTTGAATCCTGTGAGTGACCAACTTACAATATCACACAGCCATATTTATCGAACAACGGTCAATTATAACGCCCAACAATCGATGAAGGCGACCGACACAGTTCATGGAATTTCAACAACGTCAAATCGCCGCAAATTGTATAACCTTCCGGTCGCTAATCTGTGCTCCCGTAAGACGGTAAAATGCATCCACAACGTCCTTGAACAATGGTGTGTTGTCATCAGTACGAAGAATACCAAAACGTCATCGGCTTTTGAGAACGATGAACCTTTCGCCCAATAGCGAACAGCGACCTAATCGAGCAGCTATAGACAACGGTAAGGGTCCCAGAAATAGCACGAGTAATGTCATAGAAAGGGAACTCCACTGCAGGACACTTCGACACACTTCTATGGGGGGGGGGGGGGGAGGAGGACGACCATTCGCGTCAATAGATGCCTGAATACCAGAAATTCGAGAGGAGAACATACGTGGTGCGGCGTCATTAAAAACAGCAGCCGACACTCGCAACAGAAAATCATGACTAACTCGGTCAGACGCATGATTAAAATCAATTAAAAGTAAATCCTCACAGGAATAGTGGCAGCAATCGAGATAAGACCTCGACGTTCATCAACCGGAGTCAGGAGAGTACGACCCGGGAGATAAATTCGACAACGCCCGACATTGCCAGTAAGGCCGGTATTACACTATCAAATTTCTTTGTCCAATATCTTTGTCCAATATCTTTGTCAAAGATATTTGATAGTGTAATAGGGATCTTTGACAAATGTCGTCCAATATTTGATCAAATCTAGGCCGAGGCCGTATATTTGATCAAAGAAATCGCTTGTCTTCTGTTCACTGCAATGCGATATGTTACCACGCGGAGCGCTAGCATTGCTGCAGCGTTCTGTCGTCTGTAGTGTTTTTATAACCATTGCCGGTAAATACAATTGGTGTGTGCCGACAACTACAGAATTAATAGAGATGTCTGAAGCTGATGAGGCGCTTTACAACGTGAGGCACCCTGAATACAAAAATAGATTAAGAAGATTGGAGGCCTAACCTGACCTAACCTGACCTAACCTAACCTAACATAACCCTCTACTGTAGCAAGGAATCGGAGTGTTATAGTGAGCCTGTCTTCTGAAAATGTAGCAGTTCTTAAGTGAAAATTGTGCTTTGTGATATGAGGATACACTTCATTGAGCACATACAGAAATGTATGCTCATCAATTCTTAAGTAATTGATGTACGACTTGACGTCTTCCACTGTAAGCTCACGTAACAAGTTTTGTTGAATGCTTTTATCGTGTCGTCGTAAAACCCACGGCTTCACCCAGATTAGATTAGTTTTTCGTTCCATAGATCCGTGCTGAGGAGATCCTCGTGGATGTGGAACATGTCGATTTTTTTAAGCTGAAATAAAAATACTAAGAGTATGAATAAATACATCATTTGTTTCTATTAAAAATTTCGCCAATGGAGTAGAAGGAGTTGGCCAGTAGTAAGTCTTTCAGGCTCCTTTTAAACTGATCTTTATTTCTAACTAAATTTTTTATGTTTCCTGGCAAATTATTGAAGATGAGTCTTCCTGAGTAGTGGACCCCTTTTTGAACTAAAGTAAGTGCTTTTAAGTCCTTGTGCAGATCATTTTTGTTCCTGGTATTGTATGTATGAACTGAGTTGTTTGTTGGAAAAAGAGATATATTATTTACGACAAATTTTATTAAGAAGTAAATATACTGAGAGGCAGTAGTTAGTATACCCAGTTCTTTGAAGAGGTTTCTGCAGGAGGTCCGTGAATTTACTCCACAAATAATACGTATTACACGCTTTTGGACCTTGAAAACTTTTGTTTGACTTCAAGATTTACTCCAAAATATTATCCCATATGACATTATGGAATGAAAGTATGCAAGCTTTTTCGTTTTTATGTTGCCTATGTCTGCTAACACTCGAATTGCAAATACAGATTTGTTAAGGCGTTTCTGCAGTTCTGTGGTGTGCTCCTCCCAACTGAATTTATTATCAAGTTGTAATCCCAGGACTTTTAAGACTTGTCAACCTCGTATGTATGGTTCCATTTTTTCCCCCCACTTCTTTTCCGCATGTGCACACAATGCAATTGGAGTACGTAGAACTGCTGCGGTTAATAACAAGTTGTTGTCAGCCATCTTGAACTTTGACGAAAAATTTGATGACAGTGTAATACCCCTTGTAGCGCTTCGTCAAAGATCTTTGTCAAATATATTGGACGGAATATTGGATCACATCTTTGATCAAATCTTTGACAAAGAAATTTGATAGTGTAATACCGGCCTAACCAAAACCGACAAGCGGCTGCTGATCGCCCGTGCTACGATTTTATAATGAGAATTGATTAGCATTATCGGTCGGACCTAATCGACGGACAGCCTTCCCGCGTTTTCGGGAGTTACAACAATTTCTCCGACCTGAAAGGAGAGCCGGATGTGTACCCCCTCGCACCGCTTCATTCCCAAAACAGAAGATAAAATTCTTTGGTAAGCCCATCCAAATCCGGTGATTTGCGGGAAAGAGAGCAAACTACGTCAGACACCCACCGAGGTGAAAACCTACCAAAAGCTCCTCATGTAGAGCTAGCATAACAACACTACCAAGGAGGGAAGTAAAATCGGCAGACGGTATAGAGTCTGATGCCTCTCCAATGTAAAGATTGGAAAAATACCAGAAACGTTCACGAATTTGTATCAGGTTGGGATGACCAGTCACGACCATCTATAGAAAGAATGGTAGTGAGATGCGTACTTCGAGATCGTGTTCGAAGCCGAATTGGGTGACACAGAGATGCCAACTCATCCTGGAGAAGCGAACGTGACTCAGATCGCAAATTAAGACTATCTAATTGTAGTCTTTTGAGTTGCAGGAGTTTCGCCTTCACTTCCATAATTCTTAAAGTAGCCTCTCGTGCACTATCATAAAGATCGCGGAGAATAGCATAATATAATTCCCGTGTCGTACTCGTTTCAGCCGCTTTACCCGCGCTAAAACGCATGAGTGCAGTGCGAAGCCGATGTTTGGCAATGGCAATCCACAATTCCATAACTGAGGGATCACGCACTTGGGAACGGATTGCACGCCCCCACACGGCAGCAATAATATCATTCAGAGAAATTCCGCCAGATGTAAAATGTTTAGCTTCAAAAAAGGTCTAGTAAGGTGTAGTCACTGTGGGACACAATTAAAAGTCAGTGAAACACAACAGTGATCAGTGAATCTGGATGGGATTACATTAGTTGGAAAGAGTTGACTACATACGGGAGCAGATAAATGAAAACGGCCTAGTCGACCATCAGAAGTATCTGTAAAATACGTAAAACGCACTAATGTGGGTTATCTGCAGATCCAAGCATCCTGTGATTCAAGGACGCCACTATGTCATTAAGTTCTACAGGATGTAAGACGCAGTTGCAACCTCCCCCCATCAAAATGTTTCGCGGATTTTGATGAAGTAAATAAATGGCATTTTCCTTGTAAAAGCGCGAAGGATCATATTTACGACCTGATCCAGATGGAAAGATCATAAAAGCGAGGCACAATACCCCGACCGTCACCCAGTGTTTCAAAGTCTGTCAACGTAATACCGTCCCTATGAAGCACGGCCACGCCAGTACAACTTTCCGGCGCAACATTAAAATACATGGAATACCCAAGGAGTCAAAACAGATCAAATAACACTTCTTGAAAACACACATCAGCTTGGGAATCAAATTGTCGTAACACAGCAAGCCGTAATGGAGAGCATATACTGTTAACATTTAGGGGAAACAGCGTATGTGTCTGCATTAGTTAACACATATGAGGTATGAAAGTAGAACTAGAGAAAATGTACGCATCACGTCCCGCTTTCCACAGCACTGGCGGACAGCAGAGACGAAGGTACATCCGTAAATCCTCTTCACCGGAAGGTGCAGATTCCATGTTTTGTTTTTTCGTCGCGACACTGCACGCTCAGGTTGAAAATATTGTTTCACGCTACTCCGCAACAACATGGCGTCTTGACACGGAAGTGTAGGGGGCTCATCGAGGTCCGCTGAGTGAGGAGGCATCACTCAACGGAATGCGAGAAACACGATCAGGAGCGACGAACATCGTCATCAGGTACGTTTGGAGCACAGCACTGTATGGTAGTGAAACACGGACTGTGGGATAAACGGAGCAGAAGGGCATCGATGCATTTGAGACGTGATGGTACAGACGAATGTTGAAAATCAGGTGGAATGATAAGGTAACGAATGAAGAGGTCCTGTGCAGAATTGGAGAGGAAAGGAATATGTGGAAAACACTGACAAGGATAAGGTACAGGATGATAGGATATGTGTTAAGATATCAGGGAATGCGGTCCATGGTACTAGAGGGAGCTGTAGAGGGCAAAAACTGTAGACGAAGTCAGAGATTGGAATACATACAGCAAATAATGTAGGACGTATGTTGTAAGTGCTTCTGTGAAGAGGTTGGCACAGAAGAACTCGTGCAGGGCCACATCAAGACTGATGAATCAAAAAAAAAGAGGCGAATTCTAAAGGTGGCAGGGGTAAAATACAGGGAGCGAAAGGCTATTTACAATTTGTACAGAAACCAGATGGCAGTTATAAGAGTCGAGGGGCATGAAAGGAAGCAATGGTGGAGAAGGGAGTGAGACAGGATTGTAGCCTCTCCCCGATGTTATTCATCTGTATATTGAGCAAGCAGTAAAGGAAACAAAAGAAAAATTCGGAGTAGGTATTAAAATCCATGGAGAAGAAATAAAAACTTTGAGGTTCGCCGATGACATTGTAATTCTGTCAGAGACAACAAAGGACTTGGAAGAGCAGTAAGGAGGATATAAGATGAACATCAACAAAAGTAAAACGAGGATAATGGAATGTAGTCGAATTAAGTCGGGTGATGCTGAGGGAATTAGATTAGAAAATGAGACACTTAAAGTAGTAAAGGAGTTTTGCTATTTGGGGAGCAAAATAACTGATGATGGTCGAA
Organism: Schistocerca nitens; assembly: GCF_023898315.1. NCBI lineage: Eukaryota > Metazoa > Arthropoda > Insecta > Orthoptera > Acrididae > Schistocerca > Schistocerca nitens. The sequence continues at coordinate 599,547,593 of NC_064619.1, read as the reverse complement.
GTAGAGAGGATATAAAATGTAGACTGGCAATGGCAAGGAAAGCGTTTCTGAAGAAGAGGAATTTGTTAACATCGACTATAGAGTTAAGTGTCAGGAATTTTGGAGTATTTGTATGGAGTGTAGCCATGTATGGAAGAGAAACATGGACGATAAATAGTTTAGACAAGAAGAGAATAGAAGCTTTCGAAATGTGGTGCTACAGAAGAATGCTGAAGGTTAGATGGGTAGATCACGATACTAATGAGGAGGTATTTAATAGAATTGGGGATGAATTTGTGGCACAACTTGACAAGAAGAAGGGACCGGTTGGTAGGGCATGTTCTGAGGCATCAAGGGATCACAAAGTTAGCATTAAAAAATGGTTCAAATGGCTCTGAGCACTATGGGACTCAACTGCTGAGGTCATTAGTCCCATAGAACTTAGAACTAGTTAAACCTAACTAACCTAAGGACATCACAAACATCCACGCCCGAGGCAGGATTCGAACCTGCGACCGTAGCGGTCTTGCGGTTCCAGACTGCAGAAAGTTAGCATTAGAGGGCAGCGTGGGGGGTAAAAATCGTAGAGGGAGACCAAGAGATGAAAACACTAAGCAAATTCAGAAGGATGTAGGTTGCAGTAAGTACTGGGAGATGAAGAAGCTTGCACAGGATAGAGTAGCATGGAGAGCTGCATCAAACCAGTCTCAGGACTGAAGACCACAACAACAACAAGCGTATGACGCATCGAAAAATGTGTAAACTTTTGTATTTCGTGGAGGCCCGCCTACAGGAGATGATCGGTGTTGCAGATGCACTGCCCGGCATTTGAATAAAACACTGTGCACTGGAGGCCGCGGCGATATCCGCCGGTTCCGGACGTATTTGCCTCACCACCCACCCCGGTGGCGGCTGCGAGCGGCTGTTTGTCGGCGTGGCGCGGCCGTGTTGTCTCGCTGAATTACTGACGGCTGATGGTAATTGCAGCGCACACGCCGGCAGTTTGCGAGCGCAGGGCGAGCGCCGCCACCCGTGTGTGTGCGTGCGTGTGTGTGTGTGTGTGTACGCGAGTGCGTGCGCGTACGAAGGCAGGCCATTTGCGGGGCCGACACTTTTCGATAAACACCGCCCGGCCTCTAAGTGATCAGCATTGCAAACAGGTACTCCGTAAATAACGAGAGAGCGAATAACCACATCACTACTTGCACTGCTGTCGCCAAACGGAGCAGCTGAGCACGTAGGAGTGTTCTGAAATTTCAGTTCGCCATTCTGATGAATGAAATATGTTACTGAAAAATAAAGTACGAATAATAAATTGCGTTGTACTCTTTGCACACCGATCGGGATGCGTTGCCGAAGAACTAAGTATTCACTCGACTCTCTCCAAGAGTACGAACTATGCAACAGCGAGGGATGAGGTTGCGGGGAAACGAGGATGAGGAGGGGGAAAATTTTACACCTACTATCTACTAGACAGCCTTTTTAGACTATATGTTCTTTTAACTGACTCATATGTAAAGCACATTTCAATCCGTTGAGAGGCACCCACATGCCTTGCTCATACTGTGGCATCAAGCAGTCAGGCCTGCAAGATGAGTGGTCTGCCAAGCGAGTGGATTCATTCTTATTTATCGAGTAACATGAACTCTCGTACTCACAATTTAGTTACAAATTATCCTCCTGTATGAATAATACGCAACGGAAACACGCATCTGACTATCAGTAATTTACAGAACTCTGACTGTTCACTATGCACTGGCAATACCACATTTTCTTTTTGTCTTTTATTTAACGGCTTTTATCAACACGTGGCCATCGCACTGAATATGAGCGCCTGAAATGTGGCTGACCAATACCGTAGCAAGGTGCTCCCCCACTTCAGCAGAGGTGCGAGAGGACCTGAAGAACGGCCATGTTTCAGCACTCTGCCGCTGGATCTTGTGCTGTTAAGACCTGTCTTAGTTGTGCTCCGTAAAGACAAAAGAGTGGAGACATGGTATGCATGTGGAATATTTAAGAGTAGTTTGAAATAATAATTTCTCTATTTCAGGAACTTTAGTGGGGAGAATTAAATGTCAGGCAGGTAATATTAATGGGATTGTAGTAATCTTGCTTCTCTCTCAGAGTTTGAATCTAGCGTCACATGGAATCATATCACGCAAAGTAATATTAAGAACGTATTCATCACACACGCGAGTCCTCAACTGATACCATGGACGAGTACTTCTCTTTATCTTTTGTCTCATACACAGTTTGAGACTCACACAGTACTCACCACGTGGAAGTACTCGTCTCTAATTTCAAGTCCTGCACACGCCATTTCTTAAATATTTCAACTTATGGTACACACGCTATTTCTTAAATATTTCAACTTATTGTACACACGCTAGTAATTCAGCTTAACTTAAGCACATGGAAGTATTTCAACTTATTGCTACACGTGGTTTCATTGTGACTGTTGGTCACTTCCGAAGATTACTACGATCCCATTAATATTACCTGCCTGACATTTAATTCTCCCCACTAAAGTTCCTGAAATAGAGAAATTATTATTTCAAACTACTCTTAAATATTCCACATGCATACCATGTCTCCACTCTTTTGTCTTTACAGAGCACAACTAAGACAGGTCTTAACAGCACAAGATCCAGCGGCAGAGTGCTGAAACATGGCCGTTCTTCAGGTCCTCTCGCACCTCTGCTGAAGTGGGGGAGCACCTTGCTACCGTATTGGTCAGCCACATTTCAGGCGCTCAAAGCTCAGGTAAATTTCATCTCTTTGGTCCCACCAAAGGTGGCCAAAGGATCGTCTCAAAGATGATCATATATTCACATTCACTATCTGCGGTTAGCAGACGACCATACATTCATTCATTTCACAGATCTCACCAACTGGATGTAGGGATTTACTTTGTGGGAGTGCACATGTGATCAATTAAATAAATTGTCATTCTTTCCCACACTGGTATCCAGCTTCGCTGTATTAATTGAAATTGAGTTATTTTACAAAAAAAATGTGTTGTTCTGACAAAAATATTGAAGTATGTTGTACCTATTTTCAATGTCGGGCGGTACTGTACCCTTTCAACGTGATCTGATAATTTAATAACTCAGATTCGACCTCTACCGAATTATTCATGCAGTCTGACAATCTATATGTTTCAGTAAAATTAGTCCAACGGATAACGCAATACTGGAAGAAACGTATTGACTGTTGTACTACTGTGAATCAACTTTTACGAGGGCTATCCAGAAAGTAAGGTCCGATCGGTAGCGAAATGGAAACCTCAATGAAAAACCGATGAAGCTTTGCACAGATGTGTTCGTCAGTATCTCTCTTACGCCCGTCGATCGCGTCACGTCCCTCTTTCAGTCTTGAGCGCACAGTTTGCACGTAAAGGTGCCTGGATGAATAGTGCGTCCCGCCAATTATGAGGGCCTGGTGAGCGATTTTGCCTGACGGCATGCACCCCATGTAATGTAACTGTCATACGTTTCCTTCTTCATGACGATTCTCGTATGCACTCTTCAGAGGCAATGAAGGTGCTCAAATGTTCAAATGTGTCGGAAGTTCCATGCGGCTTTTCGCGGATGATGCTGTAGTATACAGAGAAGTTGCAGCATTAGAAAATTGTAGCGAAATGCAGGAAGATCTGCAGCGGATAGGCACTTGGTGCAGGGAGTGGCAACTGACCCTTAACATAGACAAATGTAATGTATTGCGAATACATAGAAAGAAGGATCCTTTATTGTATGATTATATGATAGCGGAACAAACACTGGTAGCAGTTACTTCTGTAAAATATCTGGGAGTATGCGTGCGGAACGATTTGAAGTGGAATGATCATATAAAATTAATTGTTGGTAAGGCGGGTACCAGGTTGAGATTCATTGGGAGAGTGCTTAGAAAATGTAGTCCATCAACAAAGGAGGTGGCTTACAAAACACTCGTTCGACCTATACTTGAGTATTGCTCATCAGTGTGGGATCCGTACCAGATCGGGTTGACGGAGGAGATACAGAAGATCCAAAGAAGAGCGGCGCGTTTCGTCACAGGGTTATTTGGGAACCGTGATAGCGTTACGGAGATGTTTAATAAACTCAAGTGGCAGACTCTGCAAGAGAGGCGCTCTGCATCGCGGTGTAGCTTGCTCGCCAGGTTTCGAGAGGGTGCGTTTCTGGATGAGGTATCGAGTATATTGCTTCCCCCTACTGATACCTCCCGAGGAGATCACGAATGTAAAATTAGAGAGATTAGAGCGCGCACGGAGGCTTTCAGACAGTCGTTCTTCCCGCGAACCATACGCGACTGGAACAGGAAAGGGAGGTAATGACAGTGGCACGTAAAGTGCCCTCCGCCACACACCGTTGGGTGGCTTGCGGAGTATGAATGTAGATGTAGATGTAGATGTGTGTGAAATCTTATGGGACTTGACTGCTAAGGTCATCAGTCCCTAAGCTTACACACTACTTAACATAAATTATCCTAAGGACAAACAGACACACTCATGCTCGAGGGAGGACTCGAACCTCTGCCGGGACCAGCCGCACGGTCCACGACTGCAGCGCCTTAGGCCGCTCGGCTAATCCCGCGCGGCAATGAAGATGTTCCTCCAGCGTTTTTGATGCGAAATATTTGATCACCCAATACAGCCTTTAATGGCCTCCCATAGTGTTTCATCTCTGCTCACAAGAGCCGTTGGCTATCAAGACAACAGCGCGGCTGCTACGGTCGCGGGTTCGAATCCTGCCTCGGGCATGGATGTGGGTGATGTCCTTAGGTTAGTTAGGTTTAAAAGTTCTAGGGGACTGATAACCTCAAATGTTAAGTCCCATAGTGCTTAGAGCCATTTCAAACATCAAGACAACATCCTGTCATACACAGTGAGCTGTAGACTAGCTTAGAGAACTGACAGAATGTACAGGTGGCTGCCTTCTGTGACTACGGTATTGGAAAGCTGATCCAACACTACAGCGGTGACTATGTAGAGAGGTAATTGGAAGGTGTAGCTAACTGTTGCAAAGAAAATATTTTTGATTTTCACTGTAGTTTCCATTTTACCACCGACTGGATCTTAGTTTCCCAATAGGACTCGTATTATGATTTCACTAGATATAATCAGGTCCTAGTTTCACTGATCTGAACACAACTTTCCTCCAAAATAGGTACTGGTGAGTTCTCATGTTCCGACGGAAATAAAATATTAATTATGACTTTAATTACTCTATTTTATTGAAAATCCTATCACTTATTCTAGGATCCTCTCTCTAACTACAAAACACTCTCTAGTAAGTCTATTTTTTTTTGAGTCATCAGTCTTCTGAATGGTTTGCTTTTATCCGCCACAAATTCCTCTCCTGGGCCAACCTTTTCATCTCAGAGTAGTACTTGCAACCTTTATTGAATATATTCTAATCTCTGTCTTCCTCTACAGTTTTTAACCTCTACAGCTCCCTACAGTACCATGGAAGCTATTTACTGATGTCTTAACAGATCTTCTTTCATCCTGTCCCTTCTTCTTCTTTTCCATATATTCCTTTCCTCATCGATTCTGTGGACAAACTCCTCACTTCTTACCTTATCAGCACACAAAATTTTTAACATTCATCTGTAGCACCACATCTCAAATGCTTCGATTCTCTATTGTTCCGGTTTTTCCATAGTCCATGTCTCTCCACCATACAGTGCTGTTCTTCAAATGTACCTTTTCAGGAATTTCTTCCTCAAATTGAGGCCTATTTTTGATAGTAGTAGACTTCATTTTGAAGAATGCCTCTTTGCCTGAGATAGTGTGCTTTTTACGCCTTCTTCCCTCTATATGTGATGGATTATCTTGCCGCCTAGGTAGCATAATTCCGTAACCTCGTTCGTGACGGCCAACTCTAATGTTAAGTTTCCCGCTCTTCTCATTTAAGCTACTCCTTAGTTTCCTCTTTCTTCAGTTTACTCTCAGTCCATATTTTATACTCATTAGATTGTCCATTCCAGTCATCTAATCCTGTAATTCTTCTTCGCTTTCATCCAGGATAGCAAATACATCAGAGAATCTTATCACTGATATTATTTCATGTTACCATTGCTAAAGGCCAAGAAAATTAATTACCAGGTACTCTTGGAAACGAAGTTAAATCATGAACACGTAGAATCTCAAATGACAAACCAGATGTCACAATTTAGTTACTCTGGAAGACAGTTTGCAAAAAGGAACTTTAATATATAGTAAAATGAGTGGTGCAAATCTATCATTAACTTGTCCCAGTAAAAAGGAAGAACTGTCTTCCTTTGTCCTTAAAATGTAAAGTATCTCACGTCTCTAAAATTTGTCCTTGTGGCTGCCACATATCACGGCACCTGAACTGTAAACGGAAGCAACAATTTTCAGAGCGATGGAGTAACATTACCTGATACAGCAACGATCTCCGACAAGCAGATCTTGTCAGTTCGATGACAGTGGCAAGAGTGCCTCTCCACTTACCCTTCGAAATACGAACCGATTTCATCAATTCTTCCTAACGCTACCCTGTACTGACTAAGAGGACGCATTTGGTGAATACCGAACTTCAAAAATTTTGGTCAGAATGCAAGATTGCTGTGCGCGGCAATCAAACAGGTGGTTATATCGCTTGCCTCAGCTCACGAGAGGTGGAAGGCTTGGTTATATCGCAGACTCCAGTGACAGCTTGGCGAAATATCGGGATCTGGCGTGATTATAATACTGAATTGGCAGGGCAGATAAATATCAAGGACTCTGAACAAAAATGATGAGACGTTCCCTATGACCGGGTCTCATCTATTATCACCATATCTGAATTGACGTTACTGCTCTGCACCTTAACATAAACTTAATAACGGCCTAATGTAAACACCAAAGCTGATCGTGTGGACTTCATAAAATTCTAGTTAAGCAGCTTTTCACTACTTCAATAAAGATTGTGGATCCAGCCTAATCCAGACATGAAGGCTTTAAGAATTAGGTTAATTAGAGAGTAACAAGCTTTTCGGTTTAGCAATGATAATACTGTATGCATCAATTTGACCTTTAATTCGTGATTTTGTGTGTGTTGGAAGAGTGGAGAGAGATATTAAATAGACGGAATTCTTGCGCCGTGGAATAATTTCGGTATACATACGTAAATTTTTCAAAGTTTAACCCGGCGAGCTCATAGCGAATAGGTCAGCTTGGGATGGATGTGCCAGTCGGATTGTCAACGTGGCGTACCGCCGATGTAGCGCAAGACAGGAAAGTAAGGAAAGTCAAACACCGCAACACAACATAACTGGGCAGTATGAAGTAACATTCCGTAACTTCAAGCGTGACGCAAAAGTCAAACGCTCCACAAAGACTCGAGTTCGGCGACCCAGAATAATTACTGTACCACCACAGCGGGGCAACGAACGCTGAAGAAACAAATAAACGAGGGAAAATGCACCCAGAGACACCGCGTCATAGACGCGGCCTCGATTATTTAAAAGAGGGTCTTTCAGAGCTCAAAGACACATTCAATCGTGTGGCAGTTCTGTCCGTGTCGTCAGAACCAGAAAGAATGTCAGTCTACTGAATTTCACTGAAACCATAACGAGCTGATAGAAGATGGCTTACCAGCTGCCCGCTTGCCGACTTCAGCACCGTGATGCAGCCAACCTGATGTACTGTAAACTATAGCTGTGGTCTCGCGTAGCTGCCTACTGGGATATGACGGGTGAGAAGAAGGCTTCTGTGCTGCAGGCCCTGCTACCATCAAGGGTGAGTCACAGCTGATATACACGTTGTCCCTCCCACATCATCCAGGAATGGCACAGCCACACAGCCCCTGACCGACTCAGGAACACCTGCCGCAGTCTTACTTAATCCGTGGTGACCAGGGCCTAATCTTTACAAGTGACATTCTGGACCACACAATCGGCTATCCTCACTTAAGCATGCAACAGACTGTCTACGAGAGCGCCGAGGTTTAGGGTGCACTGTACAGCAGAACTTCCAGAACAAGTGATACCTGCCAATCGCTACGCTGCCTCCTGCATGAGGACACACATGCGCAGCGCACTGACCTGTAGCTCTGACGTCACAGCTCGCTGACGAGGCGTGTCAGTACTTCTTTGCGGCGTTCACTGTGGCTCGGCCGCTGTACGATGCACCGAAGCACCTTCAGAACTCTGCAACTAATCGTGCCAAATAAATATTATTAAAGGTACTGCTGTGTTCCTAACGCCTCTACCCGTTTCTCTGGAACACTCTTCTGCACTCCGTGCTTGGCCTCCTGCAGACAGGCGACACAAGCTCACCTTGTCGCAACAGTATACAGTGTGTCTGGGCTAGGGGAATACACAAACAAATACTTATAACGAAAGAACTCGACATTTTATGTTGTTGGTTAAATATGCAGCAGATGGAGACACTCTCCAAGATGTGACCCTCACCATTTCATGAACACCGCTGAGTCGCATGGAGCAAACACGCCAGTGACAGGCCACAATTATTTCGACATGTTGACGAACTATTGGGTTCTGCACAGATGCCTCCCGACATCATTTTAACGCAGGCTGGTGCCTCACCCCACTATTATGGGCATGTCATCACATTTCTCCATGAAACGATTCCGGTTTCTTGTGTTACAAAGTGTGTGTGTGTGTGTGGGGGGGGGGGGGGGGGTTCTATTGCCTGGCCCACTCAGTCTCCCAATCGAACTTAAAGAACAAAGGTTCGAGATCTGGTATATTTTGTACAACGGATCTACGGAACGGCAGAGACCATAACACTCTTCATGCTTCCAAACGGTGCCCAAATTACCCGCTGTATACAACGCTGGACAAACAAACTTGTAATCTTTAATAGCCGTCGAAATATAATGTTTATGTATACCTGTACTCCAGACGCCCTGTATATACTCTGATACTGAAGTATAAACTGTTGTGGACTGACAAGGCAGCCAGTCCACAGAGACGGGTAGCCGAAAGGGCACACGTACACACACGCCGACTGGCGCGAAGTCTGGAACAGGATTCGTAATGAATGTGATGAAGAAAAGAACGTCCTTTGGTATACAGCATTCTTGATGATACAAGTGAGACTATCTTGAGATACATGCAATGGTACAAATGGCGCCTTGCTAGGTCGTAGCCATGGACTTAGCTGAAGGCTATTCTAACTGTCTCTCGGCAAATGAGAGAAAGGCTTCGTCAGTGTAGTCGCTAGCAAAGTCGTCGTACAACTGGGGCGAGTGCTAGTCCGTCTCTCGAGACCTGCCTTGTGGTGGCGCTCGGTCTGCGATCCTGATAGTGGCGACACGCGGGTCCGACATGTACTAATGGACCGCGGCCGATTTAAGCTACCACCTAGCAAGTGTGGTGTCTAGCGGTGACACCACATAAACTTTTCCTGGTCGTTGTTGTTGTGGTCTTCAGTCCTGAGACTGGTTTGATGCAGCTCTCCATGCTACCCTATCCTGTGCAAGCTTCTTCATCTCCCAGTACTTAAATCTATACTCGATGTTAACAAATTTCTCTTCTTCAGAAACGCTTTCCTTGTCATTGCCAGTCTACATTTTATATCTTCTCTACTTCGACCATCATCAGTTATTTTCCTCCCCAAATAACAAAACTCCTTTACTACTTTAAGTGTCTCATTTCTTAATCTAATTCCATCAGCATCACCCGACTTAATTCGACTACAGTCCATTATCCTCGTTTTGTTTTTGTTGATGTTCATCTTATATCCTCCTTTCGAGACACTGTCCATTCCGTTCAACTGCTCTTCCAAGTCCTTTGCTGTCTCTGATAGAATTACAATGTCATCGGCGAACCTCAAAGTTTTTATTTCATCTCCATGGATTTTAATACCTACTCGTAATTGCAATTAATTGCCAAGTTAATCATTTTGGCGGACGTAGCGTTTCCCGTTGAAAGGGAGCTTGTTGTGGTAAGTTTCATTGGTTCTCCATGCGTGGCCACATCAGAAAGGCTCCAGAGAAATGGATCTGGCCGTTAGAAGAAGCCAGTGTCCGTGTAGCCTAAGGTAACTAAGCAGCCTGCTCAAAACTCTGCAGATGAGCACATGTTCAATTTGAAAACTGTATCTCTTTATACAGTCTTCGAAACACGATGTCTTCGTTTTTTATTTTAAACTCTCAGCTCTATAGGAACTAGTGACTACGATCGCATCTGGACAACTGACGACAGCACTCCGCTGCCAGGATAATCAACCACGCTCTGCTGCCATCTACCATCATCAGACAGTACCTCCACAGTCTAACATAGCAGTCGTGACACTTCGTCTCGATTTTGTTGCCTTAAGCGCCAGCAGCGCCCCAAGCGGCCGGTAGGTTGAATTGTGAGTTCGGCGCGATCGCGAAAGCGAATAATGATTGTTTATTTTGATTTATACAATGGTTTTTACCATCGGGAGCGTTTGTAGCGCAATAAATTGCAGCAGTAATAGGCAGAAGACACCACAGCCGTCTTTTTCAGGTTTCCTAAGGATCCTGAGAGGTATATACCATCATGTTACTAAACTGTATCGTCAGGATTCACTTGCAAATGTATGTGTATAAATGCTGAATGTTTCGTTTTAGGAGCAACCCCTCTCCTTTATCCCTTGTATACAGCTGATATGCCCAAGCCACCCCCACCAGTCCACCTTCTCCAGTATGCTGATGACACCGCCTTCCTGGCTCTCTATCCTACCCTTCAACGGTCTCAACGTACCCTCCAAACCCACCTTAACCAGTTCACCACTTGGTGTAACCAGTGGTCCCTCCGTCTCAACCCCTCCAAAACCCAGGCAATCATCATAGGCCGCACCACTCGCTCCTTTCGCCTCCATGATTTCTACCTCACCCTTTATGGTCATCCTATCCAACTCACCCCCACCCTGAAATACCTTGGGCTCACCCTTGACCGACACCTCACCTGGACCCCTCATCTCCTGACCATCCAGCAGAAAGCCCATTCCCGCCTCCGCCTTCTGAAACTCCTGTCTGGCCGGACATGGGGATTGCATCCTTCTACCATCCTTCACACCTACAAATCCCTCATCCGTCCTATCCTCTGTTATGCCAGCGTTGCCTGGATCTCTGCCCCCACCCGCTTTTACAAGGCCCTCCAAATCCTTGAAGGCCATGCGCTCCGCCTTGCCTTCCGTATCCGCCTTCCTTCCCCCACACGGCTCCTGTATGAACTGATCCCCTTCCCCCACCTCCTCCTGTTCCTCCAACATCTCCGCATCCTTTACATTGTTCGCAAGCTTGATCCCCCCCACCCTCTGGTTTCCTCCTTCCTCTCCACCCCCCGCCCGTTGCCGTGCCTCTATCGCTGTATCCCTCCCTCTCTCCACCTCCACACCCTCCATCTCCTTCATCAGGGCAATTTCCAACGCCTCCCCCTCCCGGATGACGAACTTCGCCGTGACATCTACCCTTCCTTCCAACTATAACCTGGCCTTGTTCCCCCCCCCTCTCCCCAGGGCCCCCTTTTCCTCTTTCCTCCTTCTCCCAGAGCGGATTTTCCTCCGTCCCCCCCTCCCCTGAGACCCTGCACCCCATACTTGCCTCTCTCCTTCCCATATCCCTCCCTACCTGGCCCTCTTCCGCGCGCCCCCTGCTCACCTCCCCCATCTCTTCCCCTCTCTCCCTTCTTCAGGTCTCCCTCATCTCCTAGCGCCTGGCAGATCCTCTGTATTGCTCTTCATCAGTGTGCCACATCAGTGTTGTTTAGTGCTGTTTCTCGTGTGCGTCAAGAGGTGTGCTTTTCATTGTGTCCTGCCTTGAGGTTCGCCGTCAGTGTTACGTTATGTGCTATGCCATCCGTCACTACCTTTATGCTCCAGTCATACTGTGCCTTGTGTTCTTTTAACCGTCGCAGTGTGTGGCTTTTTGTGTGTGCTACTTTTAAACAGTTTTTTTTATCTCCATTTTACAGTCACCCCGTTTTTTGTCTATTGTCTTCCATTATGTTCCCCTTTTTTATATCTATGTTCACCTTATTCTCTCCTTTGCTGTTTTCAAATGTCTTCTATTGTTTTGTTCTATGTCTTTCGGCTGAAGAGCAGCGCCTATGCTGCTGTCAGCCCGCCCCGATGGGGAATTGAAATACAATAAAGGAAAAAAAAAAATTAGGAGCAAAAAAATGGCTAGTTAATAGCAGACGAGAAGACCTTATGAAGAAAGATCCGGTTTACCTGTATAATAATATTAGGTTTTGTTCGCTACATTTCGAACAAAACCAGTTCATGAACGCAGACAACAAACTCGTGTGGAATGCAGTACCCACACTGTCTGACATTCCAAATGAACCACCTCAACTGACGATGAAGAGGAAACTGCCACAAAGATTCGACAGTCAATCTAAAGCTGTAAAACAGTCCTATGACACAGAAGCAGCCAGTTCAACTCTCCATGTATTAGTGCCAGATTCGTGAGAATCGTCAACACAGACCTGCTTTGACGATGAGGTGGTTAGATTAAGTGCAGCTGTTCGTGTCTTACAAAAGCGTGTGAAGTGTCAGAATGTGCAGATCGCTAGACTTCGAGCGAAACTACCATGGGACAAGGAAAGTGCCTACAGACAGATTGTTTGAAAATTATTCAAATATTTGGTTTTTCGTGAAATGTAATGTAATCAGCTCATTATAATGTTTTCAGCATATTTCTCCCACTATTTGTCAGTTGCTTGTCCCACTTAGAATAATATAAAGATGAAGGTCGTACTTGTGGCAACAGGCGACAATGACAAACACAGTAGGCCTACAGAACGATAAACGAGCTGTCCATCGCTTTTGCATGTAGAGGTACATGTCTGTGCTTCTTACATGTGAATCTGTATGTTTATATTCTTTTGATATCAACGTGGTAAGCTGCAATTCTGTCCAATGTCATAAGTGTTTCTTCACGAATGTGTTGTAGCTTGTCACTCTATTCATGGTTTTTGTCCACACTTGCGCTTATTTTAGAATCATTTTTAGAAACATACATGCCTTCTGATACTACACAAACTCTTGGAGGCAAGAAACTCACTCTAATAATTCGGAAATTACGTAGGAAATGGATGCAAACAAACATTATGCTAACGACGCGTCTGACGTTCACCTTACCTGCCGCTTGGAGCGCTAGTGTCGCTCCATCTGTCAAACGGCAACAACTTTTACAGCAGTGAGTGTCGCGACTGTTATGTTAGACTGTGGTACCTCTCTCGTTCACTCCCAATTATGTGTTTTATTTCTTCTCTTTGTATAAATCCTCTGATTAGTTGCGTGTGTCGGATGTCAACCACTGTAGCAGTAACTGTCTCATATCCATGATCATTCACCCAAGTATTTCTACGCCCATTCATAGTGTTCAATCGAGTGAGCTTCATTAATAATATATTTGTGAGTCTTTTGTCAAAATATACATATTTAATTGGGGCTGTAGTCGACTCTTACTTAAGTAGATTTGTGCTACCCCCTTTTGTCCTTAACCATCATCACGCCTGACCAACTCCACTTTGATTGTGAAGACAAGGTCGAATCATCCTGTAGTGGGACATGAATTCGATGCTTTGGGCACAGTCAGGGCAGAAAGCAGCATAGTGGGTGCTTGTTTCCAAGTCCTACAGCTTCGAATGCTGTTCCACCTTTACACAAGAATAATTTTACATGTTTTAACAGCGTCTAGAAAACGCAGTAGTCATTGTCAGGGAACAAGCATTCTCAGAGATTTCCGTAACTTTAGCGAATATGACATACTCCCTATGACTGTAGCGTTAAAGCTCCTACAATAGGCAAGACTGTCGGATTCGACACTGAGAGATCGATGCTGGGAGGACTCTACACACATAACGATTTATCCGACCCAATACCTAGAGGTAAAGGCCGAGCTGAGACCTAGAGACTACTGTAATCGCTGGACGAAAAAGGAGGGGGTAATCGAGTCCAGGGATCTTTTTTCTCTCGCAAATTGATTAAAACTTCCAGGTAAGTACTTACAGTTCTGTGCTGCCTTCTGTCTGAAATCTTTCTACCTATTTTAGGCGATATTTTTATCCTGGCACCACAGTTACTACATATGTGTTCAGTGACTCTATGATACCTGCAACTTTTGATTTTTATTTTATTACGGAATGAGAAATTCCTACACGATATTGTACCAGCACTACAAAGAAGTCGTGAAGTCGTGCTGTACCTTAGGTCTTCCCAGTTTTCTCATGATAACGCAGGAAACACAGAAGCAGTAGAGATGAATATGAAAATAAGATATTATGGTTTTAACATGCAAATGGAAAATATTAGTAAATTTTATTATTTTACAATTAATAAAGTTTATCCAAGAGAAGACTTCTCAAATTAACGGGTAGTGATTCTACGATATTCAGCGAAAATACAGACAGAAAATACCCTTATCAAATGCAGTAAAGTTACGGTGAAAGCATTACGAGAATGGTAGCAAAATCCCCAAACTAAATTGTCGTCGAAGACGCACGAAAACTAAGTTCATTTTGTGATCACAATACACGAAACATTCACCAGCTCAAAACAGTTCAGGGTTCAGCACGATGGTTCAGCACATTCAGACCTTTCGAAATACACTCCTGGAAATGGAAAAAAGAATACATTGACACCGGTGTGTCAGACCCACCATACTTGCTCCGGACACTGCGAGAGGGCTGTACAAGCAATGATCACACGCACGGCACAGCGGACACACCAGGAACCGCGGTGTTGGCCGTCGAATGGCGCTAGCTGCGCAGCATTTGTGCACCGCCGCCGTCAGTGTCAGCCAGTTTGCCGTGGCATACGGAGCTCCATCGCAGTCTTTAACACTGGTAGCATGCCGCGACAGCGTGGACGTGAACCGTATGTGCAGTTGACGGACTTTGAGCGAGGGCGTATAGTGGGCATGCGGGAGGCCGGGTGGACGTACCGCCGAATTGCTCAACACGTGGGGCGTGAGGTCTCCACAGTACATCGATGTTGTCGCCAGTGGTCGGCGGAAGGTGCACGTGCCCGTCGACCTGGGACCGGACCGCAGCGACGCACGGATGCACGCCAAGACCGTAGGATCCTACGCAGTGCCGTAGGGGACCGCACCGCCACTTCCCAGCAAATTAGGGACACTGTTGCTCCTGGGGTATCGGCGAGGACCATTCGCAACCGTCTCCATGAAGCTGGGCTACGGTCCCGCACACCGTTAGGCCGTCTTCCGCTCACGCCCCAACATCGTGCAGCCCGCCTCCAGTGGTGTCGCGACAGGCGTGAATGGAGGGACGAATGGAGACGTGTCGTCTTCAGCGATGAGAGTCGCTTCTGCCTTGGTGCCAATGATGGTCGTATGCGTGTTTGGCGCCGTGCAGGTGAGCGCCACAATCAGGACTGCATACGACCGAGGCACACAGGGCCAACACCCGGCATCATGGTGTGGGGAGCGATCTCCTACACTGGCCGTACACCACTGGTGATCGTCGAGGGGACACTGAATAGTGCACGGTACATCCAAACCGTCATCGAACCCATCGTTCTACCATTCCTAGACCGGCAAGGGAACTTGCTGTTCCAACAGGACAATGCACGTCCGCATGTATCCCGTGCCACCCAACGTGCTCTAGAAGGTGTAAGTCAACTACCCTGGCCAGCAAGATCTCCGGATCTGTCCCCCATTGAGCATGTTTGGGACTGGATGAAGCGTCGTCTCACGCGGTCTGCACGTCCAGCACGAACGCTGGTCCAACTGAGGCGCCAGGTGGAAATGGCATGGCAAGCCGTTCCACAGGACTACATCCAGCATCTCTACGATCGTCTCCATGGGAGAATAGCAGCCTGCATTGCTGCGAAAGGTGGATATACACTGTACTAGTGCCGACATTGTGCATGCTCTGTTGCCTGTGTCTATGTGCCTGTGGTTCTGTCAGTGTGATCATGTGATGTATCTGACCCCAGGAATGTGTCAATAAAGTTTCCCCTTCCTGGGACAATGAATTCACGGTGTTCTTATTTCAATTTCCAGGAGTGTATAAAGTCCCTTCAGAAGTTAAGGTATGGTAGCGGCTGTTCACCGCCTAGAATCAAATACCTCCATGATCATATCATGCACATCACCACATTCATGTCTGCCCTCTTCCAGAACTCAACATATAGTCCAGAATCACTCCCTTCATCTCCTCAGCCGAAAAGTCCCAGTCTCATCTTCACTCCCGTTGTTTTCCGTTACTGTCTGCTTTTCCATTAGCTAAAGGCCGTCCCCACCACAAATGCATCGTTCTTTTCTTCTAACAGACATTATTTGACTCATCTTTAACACTTTCCCACACAATATATTACAACTATATTTGAATAAAAGAAATGTTATAAAGATTTAAGCACACTCAGATTATTTATCATAACTAAACTAAAAAAACTAACTCCGTCTACAGGCCGCAAGCGACCCATCGGGACCATCCGACCGCCGTATCATCCTCAGGTGAGGATGCGGATAGGAGGGGCATGGGGTCAGCACACCGCTCTCCCGGTCGTTATGACGGTTTTCTTTGACCGGAGCCGCTACTATTCGGTCGAGTAGCTCCTCAATTGGCATCACGAGGCTGAGTGCACCCCGAAAAATGGCAACAGCACGTGGCGGCGGGATGGTGACCCATCCAAGCGCCGGCCACGCCCGACAGCGCTTAACTTCGGTGATCTCACGGGAACCGGTGTATCCACTGTGGCAAGGCCGTTGCCATTATTTATCATAAGCATAAATAAAGGTTTTTCATTGATAAATAAGGCAGCATTCTTGTGCAAGTGCACTAACGACAAATGACAATAAATTGTCGTTAACTATTGTTTAAACAATTATTTATGCCTGCTTGAGAGAAGCGTCTTTTGGCACTCAAATTAATGGTGGTGCACACCAACATATGCAATTGATCACTTTTACATTACCACAGCTTTTTAATAGTACTAGCAATCAACATTTGAATAAAGTTACTGGCAAAATAGTAAACTGTTTATTAAATGAACACACAAGTGTTTCAAAATGTGAGATATTTATGCTGTATTCATTAGCTGTATAGATGTGGAGAATACAGTATCCTGGCAGACATTTGCGTCATGAAAAATACAGTATATGAAAGACATCAAAAATCAATAAATAAAATAGATACAGATACGCAGCTTACAGGGATGCAATGCTGTCACCTTAGATACCGTTTGTTGAAATCGAATGAAGCGACTGAATGTTGTTAATTCAGAGGTTCATTGTGTAAACGTTTGTTCACTGTCAAATATCAACTTCTGTAGTTTTAATGATATTGACGTATTGTTATGTCAGTGGATGCGCCTCTTTTATATGACATCACTGATGTATTCAGATTTGCGTTAATATGTAACTGTGTTTTATTATCGAAGTTCATAAAGTGGTAACTTAGTTATCTTTAAGATTGTCTGACATTCTGCCATGTTTTGGAGCATTGTCTCCTGCACAAAGGACACAGGAGCGACAGCCGCCAAAATCCCTCATACTGGGATTTTTCCTATTTTTGGCGACGCTATTAGTCATTGTACCTGGACTTGCTTGTGCTAGTCACCCAGCTGGAAGTTGGAACTGTTGAGGCGCAGCCTGAGACATGAGACATGGGTCCTCTAGCGTTGAGCCGTACAGCAAATACATCTTACCTTGTACCAATACTGTGTGGCCGATTAGTTCGCCTAAATACGCGTAACATTAACCCTAGCCGGAAGATACAGAGTCACCTAGAATTGGCCAAGGATGCTCGCAAACTGCTGTAATAAGTTGGAATTATAAGAATGTGTATTCGTGGGGAGATGTACGTGAGTATCACAAAAATAACAATCAAAAAACAATTACAAGAGAGCAATGGCAACTGTAGAAGGGCAGAGGTTGACAGATCAGCTATTGTGGAGCATACTTTGCAGCCAGGAGACCACCACAATCATTTTGGTAGGACTCAAGTACAGGGAGCCGCAAGTGGATGCCATAAAAGGCTATACAGAGAGGCCATAGAGGTTGTTAAACAGCACAGGAATATCAATAAAAATGAGGAGGGTGTTAAACTGAACGATATCTGGATGCCAGTGCTGAAGAAAATGTGTATGAGTCTTCCACCACGGGCAGTTGGCAACAGCGGATGATAGCGACCGACAACTGCCATCCGTAATCAGGTATTCAAAGGATGTGACGCTCGCCTCTCACTGCGCTGGAGCAAGGAATTCTGCTGCAATCTGTAACGAGCCAGGGTGCGATTCGGATACTCAAAGAAGGGACGATACCTCCTGAAAATATCCTTCAAGCCGGTTGCTCTTGGTCGGTCAGTAATGAGACCGTTAGTGCTGTTTCAAGATGACGGTGGAGTTCTCGTCCGATGATGTCCCATGTGTGCTCGATTGGAGACATTTAATGGTCGACTTTCTGTAGAGCATGTTGGGTTACAGCAGTGGTATGTGGGCCAGCGTTATCCTGTTGGAAAACGTCACCTGGAATGCTATTCATGAATGGTGGCACAACAGATCGATTCACCAACCTGACTTCCAAATTTACACTCAGGTTGCGTGGGATAACCACGAGATTGCTCCTGCTGTCACACGAAATCGCGCCCCAGGCCATAACTCCAGGTATAAGTCCAGTGTGCCTAGCATGCAGACAGGTTGTTCGTAGGCCTTCAGCCAGCCTCCTCCTAACCAAGGGGCGGTCATCACTGACACCGAGTCAGGACCAGCTTTCATCAGAAAATCAACAGGTCTCCACCCTGTCCTCCAATGAGCCTCACTTGACACAACAGAAGTCGCAAATGAAGGTGGCCTGGAGGCGGTGGAAGGGACATTACAGGGCTCCTGGCTCGAAGCTGACCCTGGAGTAACCGTAACCTATTTGTAGCAGTTGGTTATGTCACGGTGGTGCCAAATGCAGGTCAGATTGCTGCAGTAGATGGAGTACGATGCGCCAGAGCCATACCGAATACGATGGTCTTCCCGATCGGTAATGTCTCTTGGCCGTCGGGAGCCCGGACCTCTTGCGACCTTACATTCTCGTGACCACCGCTGCCACCAACCATGTACTGTGGCAGGTTGTTCGTAGACCTTCAGGAGCCTCCTCCTAACCAAGGGGCGGTCATCACTGACACCGAGTCAGGACCAGCTTTCATCAGAAAATCAACAGGTCTCCACCCTGTCCTCCAATGAGCCTCACTTGACACAACAGAAGTCGCAAATGAAGGTGGCCTGGAGGCGGTGGAAGGGACATTACAGGGCTCCTGGCTCGAAGCTGACCCTGGAGTAACCGTAACCTATTTGTAGCAGTTGGTTATGTCACGGTGGTGCCAAATGCAGGTCAGATTGCTGCAGTAGATGGAGTACGATTCGCCAGAGCCATACCGAATACGATGGCCTTCCCGATCGGTAATGTCTCTTGGCCGTCGGGAGCCCGGTCCTCTTGCGACCTTACATTCTCGTGACCACCGCTGCCACCAACCATGTACTGTGGCAGGTTGTTCGTAGACCTTCAGCCAGCCTCCTCCTAACCAAGGGGCGGTCATCACTGACACCGAGTCAGGACCAGCTTTCATCAGAAAATCAACAGGTCTCCACCCTGTCCTCCAATGAGCCTCACTTGACACAACAGAAGTCGCAAATGAAGGTGGCCTGGAGGCGGTGGAAGGGACATTACAGGGCTCCTGGCTCGAAGCTGACCCTGGAGTAACCGTAACCTATTTGTAGCAGTTGGTTACGTCACGGTGGTGCCAAATGCAGGTCAGATTGCTGCAGTAGATGGAGTACGATTCGCCAGAGCCATACCGAATACGATGGCCTTCCCGATCGGTAATGTCTCTTGGCCGTCGGGAGCCCGGTCCTCTTGCGACCTTACATTCTCGTGACCACCGCTGCCACCAACCATGTACTGTGGCAGGTTGTTCGTAGACCTTCAGCCAGCCTCCTCCTAACCAAGGGGCGGTCATCACTGACACCGAGTCAGGACCAGCTTTCATCAGAAAATCAACAGGTCTCCACCCTGTCCTCCAATGAGCCTCACTTGACACAACAGAAGTCGCAAATGAAGGTGGCCTGGAGGCGGTGGAAGGGACATTACAGGGCTCCTGGCTCGAAGCTGACCCTGGAGTAACCGTAACCTATTTGTAGCAGTTGGTTATGTCACGGTGGTGCCAAATGCAGGTCAGATTGCTGCAGTAGATGGAGTACGATTCGCCAGAGCCATACCGAATACGATGGCCTTCCCGATCGGTAATGTCTCTTGGCCATCGGGAGCCCGGTCCTCTTGCGACCTTACATTCTCGTGACCACCGCTGCCACCAACCATGTACTGTGGCAGGTTGTTCGTAGACCTTCAGCCAGCCTCCTCCTAACCAAGGGGCGGTCATCACTGACACCGAGTCAGGACCAGCTTTCATCAGAAAATCAACAGGTCTCCACCCTGTCCTCCAATGAGCCTCACTTGACACAACAGAAGTCGCAAATGAAGGTGGCCTGGAGGCGGTGGAAGGGACATTACAGGGCTCCTGGCTCGAAGCTGACCCTGGAGTAACCGTAACCTATTTGTAGCAGTTGGTTATGTCACAGTGGTGCCAAATGCAGGTCAGATTGCTGCAGTAGATGGAGTACGATTCGCCAGAGCCATACCGAATACGATGGCCTTCCCGATCGGTAATGTCTCTTGGCCGTCGGGAGCCCGGTCCTCTTGCGACCTTACATTCTCGTGACCACCGCTGCCACCAACCATGTACTGTGGCTATATTTCTGCCAATATTTCTGCAGTATCGCGGAAGGAACGTCCAGCTTCTCGTAGCTGAGTTACACGATGTCATTATAACTCAGTGATGTGTTGATAATGACGTCTTTGTCGTCTTAAAGGCATCTCTTCACTATATCAACTCACCACGTCCAATCTCAAAAGTAACTGACGCCGACGACCGTTTCAGCGTCTATTTAACGCAAACCTGATTTGCGGCCTCTTTGTAGGGCTACTGTCCGCCCCCGGTAGCTGAATGTTCAGCGTGACGAATTGTCAGTCCTCTGAGCCCGGGTTGGATTCCCGGCAGGGTCGGGGAATTTTCTCCGCCCGGAAACTGGGTGTTGCGCTGTCCTCATCATCATCGTATCATCCTCATCGACTGCAGGTCTCCGAAGTGGCGTTAAATTGAAAGACCGGCAGCCGGCGAACGGCCAGCCCGATGGGGGGCCCTAGCCATACGATTAAATAAATAAGTGAGGCTATTTGCGCCACTCTCATACGAATAGCGAGAAGTAAGAGTAGAATTCATCTTTTACATGCAGAAAAATGCCTACCAACTTTCGTTTATGTAGCACAACTCCAGCTTGTTGTTGTGAGTTTCTTCCCGTCAGTGTATTTTTAATAATATGCGAATTCTCCATCCACATTAAAATATTAACGCTGGACAAAAAAATAATAGGACCTTTCCTGTGGGAAATATAATGTAGTTTAATTTTGCACTGGGAAACGTTTCCCCAGAAACCGCGGTTTTCGCAGAAGTTTGCACTGTATCGATGCAGTTTCAGAGGGTATCTTGTGAATTCGCAGCGGAAATTTTCTGGTCATTAGTTCTGCAAGGGTCATTCACATGAGATGCTGCCTGGTTTCAGCACCAGCTAAACAGAGTTATCTTTTGTGTAGACGGTCATTGCCAGCATTAAGGTACTCAAAAAACTTCGTTGTTTGTTGACACAGTTATTTTTTACTAAGCGACTGATTTCCCTCAGTTTACGACTATATTTATCTGCGTCACAGGGAAAATGTCATTACAAAACTGCATGCTAATATACCGATGCGCAAACCTATGGAAATAAATTTGTAATAATACTTACATTATCAGTAATTTTGTTAACATCGTACATACATATCTTTTACAAGATATGAACCATTCCAAATTACTTTATGTACAGAGCATGAATAATGACCTTTGAGCGGTGTTGCGTATGATGGCAGATTATATGTGGTGGTTTTTTCATAAGTGTACGCAAAATAAGAAAGATTGTAAAAGTAAATGTATAAATCAGACAATCTATACGCATGTATATGAGGCTGTTTGTTATAAGTGATTCAGGCAATTTCTTTAATGGTCTCAGCAATAACTATATTTGGATTTGACATATTCTGGCTTTAGACAGGTTTTGTATGTGTACCCACTTCTTTCGAAATTTTATTTTTATTCTCTCTTGGGTTGCCACAATATTGACACCCGTGATTATCTAAAGCACTGTTCCTCTTTTCAGTGTTCAAAAGTTGCAAGCCGTAAGCAAACCAAATTACGATTTATTGTAATTGTATGAGGGGTGATCAAAAGTTTCCTTTAGAGGGAGTTTCTGCAGCACATACGCAACGTAACCCGACTCCGATGTGGGTTTATAAGCATGGACATGGTTCAAATGGCTCTGCGCACTACTGCTGAGGTCATCAGTCCCCTAGAACTTGTAACTACTTAAATCTAACTAACCTATGGACATCAGACACATCCATGCCCGAGGCAGGATTCGAACTTAAGGAATCTGGTGATTTGAAATTAGTCATTATTCTACAATTCTTTTAGACCCAATTTGAGTATTCTATCAGATTTTTTACAGTCTTTTACACAACTCAGATCATTGTTTCAGCGCAACGGATGACGCTAGCCTACTGTCTAGTACCGCTACAGCCGATACAGAGGGAGGTTCACATATGATTCGTTCATGATATGCTTTATTCATTGCCTCAGATACTATGCAAAATTAAAGTTCAAAAACGTCAACTTTTTCATTTATTTTATCAAATCTCAGTGATTTTAAGGTGGCATATAGGGAAATGTTATCTAATCAAGAACGAGATCTGGCTCAGTAACAAAATTAGGTTTTTATTATATTAAAGTTCAATGCCACATGATCATACGAATATTACGTTCGGTAAGCAAGCTATTAAAAAGGATCTTTCACAAATAAAATTGAATAGCAAACATAATAATAAAGAAAACTGATAAAATATATGCCCGCATCTCGTGGTCGTGCGGTAGCGTTCTCGCTTCCCACGCCCGGGTTCCCGGGTTCGATTCCCGGCGGGGTCAGGGATTTTCTCTGCCTCGTGATGGCTGGGTGTTGTGTGATGTCCTTAGGTTAGTTAGGTTTAAGTAGTTCTAAGTTCTAGGGGACTGATGACCATAGATGTTAAGTCCCATAGTGCTCAGAGCCATTTGAACCATTTTTTTGATAAAATATATCGGCGACCTTACATTGGTCTCCTACCTTAATAAAAGGGTTGGCACACTATTAGGACCGAAAGGGTGAGCTTATATAATGAAGTATGGGTGCCACGCACACTGAGCACATTTACGACTCTACACTTCACACTCTGCATGTAAATGTTAAGCTTTGCTGGCTAATAAAGACGTGGGATAGGCTGTGCAACAGGAGAGTGAGTGGCTGTGAGAGTTACAATAAAGGCTGCCCTACCTTTCGCAGATTTCAACAACATGACCCACACAACCACAGTTGCCTTTCTGCATCGTACAGAAGGTAATGATCACTAAACATGTTAGCTCTTCTGTAAACTACCGCATATAGCATCAACACACTTGGAATTCGAAATCCTACTGCGGAACATTTCATAAGCGACATTTATCATATTTTGATGCAAATTTTACCTGAGCATTATGATGTTAATAATCAGCTGACATGTCCCAATGAATCAGTCCTTTAGTATTGAGTGAGCACCCATCCCATAAAATGATTAAGCGCAAAGCACATGGCTCCACCAGTCACCCAAGGACACGAAAATACGTAATGTCGCGGGACACTGAAAATGCCATCACACACACTCACTAGAAGCATTTTTATTTACTGGTTCGTACTCACGTAATTAAGCACTGAAGGTGCATTTGCCACACATCTGCTCGACTCTGCACCCACAGTGGTTTGGCGCGAAAATTTGCAGTCACGCACAAGGAAAAATTCCTCTAAATTCAAAAGATATTCTCAAAACACATGTCAATATGAAGTGCTTTATGTGATCTATTAATTTAACAAATACAAATAACTGAAACACCAAAAGTTACAGTCCTATACTGAAAACAAATGCCGATAGGTGAGACCCCGCGACCGCAGATATTTCAGTATAGGAAAATTATTAAAATTGTCGAATCTCTCTATGTATGCTGTCCAAGCTCCACTTGAAAGGCAACATTCCGCACAACGTCTAACACAATATAAGTCATTTTTAACCATGTTATCTCACCATTTCTGCCGGTGCTTCTCTGATACGTCCTCACCCTAGGTCTCCCCACTGCAGAGAGCCAAACATGGCGGAAAGCTGCCCCAACGACCACCTATTCAAACGAAAACGACGAAGATGCCGCTCATTGTCAGTTTCCTGTTTCGTCCTCCAGAAACAGCTGAAACTCAAGCAAGCAACTGCCAACTCTACTCTTGCGCCACCTGACGTCAAAGAGTTGCTAGTTCTGTACCAACGTCACTTTCTTATTGTGGTAGCGATAGTTCCGATGCCACAGCGTAGGTGCACGCTCGTAGGTTGTCACTACGAGAGCTGACGGACTACGCCGACTACAGCGCCCTCTAGCCGACGCTGTGGAGCTCAACGAGCGCCGCTCTACTTTCGCCCCAGTTGATCAAGAGCAGACAACCTACCAACTTAGCTTCGACTTATAGGGGGGCTAGCCATTACGGACTTTGCCTTTGTACCTTCTAGTAACTGTTAGCTTTGACATATGAACGGCTTCGGACCTACGTGCTCATCTGTACCAAAAGTTAAGTAATATGTTTGTATATGTTTACACACCAGTAAAGTGCCAGTCCTGCCTGGATATCTGCCCCCCAAATTCTATAAGTCCCTCCAGATCCTTGAGCGTCATGCACTCCGCCTCGCCTTCCGTATACGCCTCCCGTCCCCCACGCGGATCCTTTATGATCTCATTCCTTTCCCCCATCTGCTCCTATTCCTCGAACATCTCCGCATCCTCTACACCTCCCGCCGTCTTGAACCCCCTCACCCCCTGGTTGCTCCTCTCCTCTCCGATCCCCGCCCCCTGCCCCGTCTTCACCGTTGTGTCCCCCCTACCCTCCATCTCTACACCCTACATCTCCTTTCCCAAGGTGGCTTCCATCAACTCCCCCTCCCGGATGATGCCCTCTCTCCCTCCATTTATCCCTCCTATCAACTCTGATCCTCACTCCCCCTCCTTTCCTCTGTCCTTTTCCCGGGCTCCCTCTCCCCCCCTTCCATCCTCTTTCTTCCCCACCTCCCCTCTCTTTGCCCCCTTCTCTCCCCCACGTCCTTTTACATTTCCCTCCTCTGCCTCCTCTCATTCCCTCTCGCGTCTGCCCTTCTCCCCCTTTATTAGTCCTCTCCCTCCTTGGTTCCCCCCCTTTTCGTTTTTTCCTCTCCTCCCTCCTTGTTTTTCCCCCTACTCCAGGTCCCCCCCCCCCCCTATCTGCCTTGGATCGGGAGTGCCATCTCTGTGCCGCCTTTTTCGTGTGCGTGCTCCGTGTTGTGTCTTTTGGGAAGTGTAGCGAACAGCCATCATACTGTCGCTGGGTGTGCTTTTTATCACTTGCGAACAGGAACCAGCCTGTCGCCATGTTTTTTAATTGTGTGTCTACTATGTTACTTTTCTGATTCCTGTGTATTTTATCTCCATTGCCAACCCCTGTTGCTTTCTGTTTTAACTTTCCGCAATTTTACGCCATTTTACACTTTAAATCGCCGTTTTATCGCCTTATTTTCCTTGTTTCTTTCTTCTTCCTTTATTTAAAAAAAGTCTGTAGGCTGTAGAGCAGCGTAGTAAGCTGCTGCCGGCCCGCCCCCTTCGGGGGGAACTGAAAATCAATAAAAAAACAGTAAAGGTGCCTTAACTTTACTTTTAGTACCGAAGTGCTCTACCCCACCTGCCTCTACTCGCTTCTTTCATTCGGCCTAATTTACAGATCGCAGAAGCAGACCCACGCGGAAGAGCGGGATACAAAACTTATCTTTGCTTAATGATCCATACTTTTTCTCCCAAAATAATTACTTTCAGTCACACCCATACAGGATAGATGAAGAAGGAATAAAGGAAGTGTGGCAGAAAAATAAAACTCGAAGGACGACTTTCCATGTCCAGTTGGCTAGAGGAGTAACTCTACGTCATGCACATTAATTTCTTAAACAAAATAGCCTTAAAGGGTAAAATGGAGCGCACTACAGTACCGCTTCAACATCCATCGGAGAATGAAGAATCTGTATGGGGCAGCATGCCTGTCGAAAACCGACGATGTGGAATGGTGCGTCAGGTTCCGTGCTGCTGCTTCATGCTAGCACACGAACCCATATCGCCAATTTCGTAACGCAAACGCCCACTCAAGTAGGAGCCCCTCGAGCAACGGCCCTACAGTCCTGATCTCCCCTAGTCGATTATCACGCGTTCGGTACCTTAAAAAAGACCTTGAACGGCCGACGATTACAGTCGTCTGTGAGGTTATTGCCTCAAGGGTCACGGCGATTTTTCCTGACTGGCTTACGGTTTCTGGACATAACAGCCTGCGCACAAAAACTTTTGATTGCCCCTTGTGTCATCCATGTACAAGGGTCACTCCAAGAGAAATGCACACAATTTTTTTTAATCCATCTTTTATTCTACATGTTTGAAAGTTTTATAGTGTGGATATACATCCTTTAGGAACAATATTTTCGTTTCTCCACATAATTTCCATCCCTCTCAACTGCCTTACGCCATGTTGGAACCAGCGTCTCTATACCCGCACGGTCAAATTCTGGACCAACCTGTTGGAGCCACTGTTTTTCAGCGTGCACTAGGGAGTCATCATCTTCAAACCTTGATCCACGAAGAGAGTCTTTCAGTTTCCCAAAGAGATGATAGTCACATGGAGCAAGGTCAGGACTGTAAGGCGCGTGTTACAGGGTTGTCCATCCGAGTTTTGTGATCGCTTCCATGGCTTTTTGACTGACATGTGGCCGTGCATTGCGGTGCAACAGCAAAACATCCTTCTTTTGCCGATGTGGTCGAACACGACTCAGTCGAGCTTGAAATTCCTTCAGTGTCGTCACATATGCATCAGAATTGATGGTGGTTCCACTTGGCATGATGTCCTCAAGCAAGAGCCCTTCGGAATCGAAACACACCGTAGCCATTACTTTTTCAGCAGAAGGTGTGGTTTTGAATTTTTTTCCTTGGGTGAATTTGCATGATGCCACTCCACTGATTGCCTCTTCGTCTCTGGTGGAAAATGATGGCGCCATGTTTCATAACCTGTCACAATTCTTCCTAGAAATTCATCTCCACCATTCTCGTACTGTTCCAAAAGTGCGCTGCATACCGTTTTTCTTGTTTCTTTGTGAGGCACTGTCAATATCCTGGGAACCCACCTGGCACAAACCTTTTTTAACGTCAACACGTTCTGTATTCTGTAAACACTTCCTTCCCCTATCCCAACGTAACGTGACAATTAGTTCACTGTGATGCGTCTGTCAGCAGTCACGAATCCGTTAACTTTCTGCACATTGTCTGGAGTGTGTGCAGTACGAGGCCTGCCGCTGCGAGGACAATCCTCAATGTAACCGTGCCAGCTTTCATCACGTAACCTGATTGCCCACCGACTAACTGTACTGCGATCGACAGCAGCATCTCCATACACCTTTTTCAACCTCCTTTGGACGTTTCCCACTGTCTCGTTTTCACAGCACAGGAATTCTATGACAGCACGTTGCTTCTGACGAATGTCAAATGTAGCAGCCACCTTGAAGACATGCTGTGACGGCGCCACTCACAGGAACAAGTTGAAAACAAGAGGGAAGGATGTATGTACACACTGTAAAACTTTCACACATACAGAATGAAAACTGTATTCTTACAAAAATAGTGTGCATTTCTTTTGGAGTGACCCTCGTATAAGTGTAGTTTGCTTATAAACTTTTTGACAGGCTGGAGGGGGAAGAAGATGGGTGCAAAATTATTTTTGCTCGTGGAGTGCTGAAGACCAAAATGCCGAACAAGGACATTGGTTGAGTGTGTGGAAAACAGTCACACTGTATACTGGAGCTACAGTGTCGATTCCTTACCTGAGATTCACTTCCAGATTCTTTATTGTGGCCGCAGCAAAGAACGGCAGACATTGCAATCAGTGAATTCTTCAGCCGGTACGAGCGACTAGTCCATCTGTAGTCAGCTGGAAGCAGTCATTGTATAAGAGAAATCTGCTTCCTTACGCTCCCTGCCCTTCCCAGCTTACTCACCACCGCTTCTTAATTAATTCACTTGCCATTAACAGAATGTAACCTTTCCGGCGGCAGATTCGTTTCGTTAAACAGAAGTTAATTGTTGTACTTTTGGCCACACGTGCTCAAATAAATTAAAACAGGTATTTAATTAACCCGCTGCCGGGTCGGGGCAGGGGCCGCATTGGCACGGCTAAATTGGAAAACCGACGTCTGGAACAAACGCTAATGAATTAATTTGCTTTCCGTGGTGAACGGCGCGCCGGCCGCCCTGCTTCGTCTGTAGGTGGAGTGTGGCAGGAAGGGGGGTGGGGGAGGGGGTAGAGGGTAGAGGGTGGCGCCATGGGATGGGGGCAGCTCACGACACGGCGCGATGCTTCTGCCACGTGCAGATACTGTCGCCGACTAAGAAGTCGCTGTCTGGCTTGGATTTCCCCGCACACCACGAGAGAGGGCTTTGCTACGATCGTCATCTTCGGTGACCTCCCTCTCTCTCTCTCTCTCTCTCTCTCTAAATTATTATTCTAAGATCATTGTTCAAACAAACCACAAAGTTTTAGTGTGTAAAATGTATCCAAAGATACAAATAATTATATGTAGAATACAGGAAATGTTAACAGTATAAGGGTTAAAATGGTTTAAACCACCATATAGCATTAGTCATTACTTAAAATGTGTAGTGCATGCCATGAATGTAAATACATGAGACAGGTCTTCAAAAGCAACCATACGAATTCTAAATGTATACAGAGCAGTACTAAAGATAACATCAGGACTGTAAGTATTATTTATACAAAATATTGGGAAGCTGCTCAAAGGTCTTTAAAAGAATATTTTCATGTGGTATTAAAATAACTTGATGACAACATCTATGTTATCTTTTAGGATGA
Source organism: Schistocerca nitens (assembly GCF_023898315.1). Lineage (NCBI taxonomy): Eukaryota > Metazoa > Arthropoda > Insecta > Orthoptera > Acrididae > Schistocerca > Schistocerca nitens. The sequence continues at coordinate 599,518,540 of NC_064619.1, read as the reverse complement.
AGATAGAAACTTCGTTTTCTATTTACATACGACGTTTTACTGAAGATGTTCACCAACGATAGTCTAGTTCTCAACATTACCAAGTACACTTCTGGTCATCAAAATTGCTACACCACGAAGATGACGTGCTATAGACGCGAAATTTAGCCGACAGGAAGAAAATGCTGTGATATGCAAATGATTAGCTTTTCAGAGCACTCACACAAGGTTGGCGCCGGTGGTGACACCTACAACGTGCTGACATGAGGAAAGTTTCCAACCGATCTCTCATACACAAACAGCAGTTGACCGGCGTTGCCTGGTAAAATGTTGTTGTGATGCCTCGTGTAAGGAGGAGAAATGCGTACCATCACGTTTCCGACTTTGATAAAGGTCGGATTGTAGCCTATCGCGATTGCGGTTTATTGTACCGCGACATTGCTGCTAGCGTTGGTCGAGATCCAATGACTGTTAACAGAATATGGAATCGGTGGGTTCAGGAAGGTAATACGGAACGCCGTGCTGGATCCCAACGGCCTCGTATCACTAGCACTCGAGATGACAGGCTTCTTATTCGCATGGCTGTAACTCATCGCGCAGACACGTCTCGATTCCTGAGTCAACAGATGGAAACGTTTGCAAGACAACAACCATCTGCACGAACAGTTTGACGACGTTTGCAGCAGCATGGACTATCATATGGGAGACCATGGCTGCGTTTACCCTTGACACTGCATCACAGATGGAGCGTCTGCGATGGTGTAATCAACGACGAACCTGGTGCCCGAATGGCAGAACATTTTTTCCGATGAATCCAGGTTCTGTTTAAAGCATCATGATGGTCGCATCCGTGTTTGGCGACATATCGGTGAACGCACATTGGAGGCGTGTATTCGTCATCACCATACTGGCGTATCAACTGGCGTGATGGTATGGGGTGCCATTGGTTACGCGTCTCGGGCACCTCTTGTTCGCATTGACGGCACTTTGAACAGTGGATGTTACATTTCAGATGTGTTACGACCCGTGGCTCTACCCTTCATTCGATCCCTGCGAAACCCTACATTTCACCAGGATAATGCACGACCACGTGTTGCAGGTCCTGTACGATTACCAACTGAAAACGTCTGGTCAATGGCGGCCGAGCAACTGGCTCGTCACAATACGCCAGTCACTACTCTTGATGAACTGTGGTATCGTGTTGAAGCTGCATGGGGAGCTGTACCTGTACACGCCATCCAAGCTCTGTTTGACTCAAAGCCCAGGCGTATCAAGGCCGTTATTACGGCCAGAGGTGGTTGTTCTGGGTACTGATTTCTCAGGATCTATGCACCCAAATTGCGTGACAATGTAATCACATGTTAGATCTAGTATAATTATTTGCCAAATGAATACCCTTTTATCATCTGCATTTCTTCTTGGTGTAGCAATTTTAATGGCCAGTAGTGTAAGTTTTCATAGAGATATTTTTATACCACATGACGAAAATATTCTTTTAAAGAGCTTTGAACAACTCTTCAATATTATGTACATGTAATACTTACAGTCCTGATTTTATCTTTAGTGCTGCTCTGTATACATCTAGAATTCGGATGTTTGCTTTTGAAGTCCTCTGATATATTTACATTCATGGCATGCACTACACATTTTAAGTAATGACTAATGCAATATGGTGGCTTAAACCATTTTAACCCTCATAAGTATTCATGTTATTTTGCACTTCTTTATAAACACTCTTAACATTTCCTGTATACTACATATAATTATTGGTATCTTTGGATAGCATCCGTGAAGATGGTCCAAGACCGAATCGGTAGAATCTGGGTTTAAAATAAAAACAGCCAATGGTTCAAATATGCATTTTATACATTACTTAACGGCTGTATGCAGCCATCTTCCAAGAATGTAGAAACTTATAGTTTTCAGTTCTTCCTGAAGTTTCTGTAACGACCGCACGCTGCTATTTGCTATTAATGGTAACTTTCCTGTAGTGTGTGCTTGCCAAAGACATAAGTGGAGTTCTCTTCAGCAGTCGTAACAGTATTTATCCAGAGACAGTTATTAAAATTCTCACAATCTACTTCGGAATACGCGAAGATTATTGGATTAATGTTTCTTTTCGTACTGAGTGCCTTGTCAGAGATGCGACGTCATTAAGTGTATTCGCACTAAGCTCTGTATAAACACTCTACATAAGCTGTAGACCAATTTTTTTGTCTTAGCAGCGGAAGAGAAATTTGTATTGTTTTCATTGACTTGGAGAAAGCCTTTGATGACAACAGTGGAATACATTAACGTACATTCTAAGAAATCTATGTAATCAAGACGACGGATTTGTGAAAATAAAAGTGCTAAAAATAAAATGATTGCGGACTCATATACAGACTTTGTGTCTTCAACTGATAAATTCAAAGGTAGAATGGTGTCAGCTGGAAAGATAGAAGGCTAATTAAGAACCTATACGTACAACAGAAAATACGAATATAGCTCGGCCATGGGATGACAGAGGGAAGCACAATTGGATGGCGAGTGAGACTTCGGCATCGGCCGCACTTTCAAATAAGAGCGCCGCCAGTTACTTTCCTGCCTTGCTTCTTAATCACGTGCTTTTGTAATATTCCTTGCTTCCTTATTCACTACCCTCTGACCCTTCTTGCGATCTGAAAACATCGCAGAGGCATATGATACAATTCCAGCGGCAAATGGCTCATCAGTTACTGAAGTATGAATTTTTCTTGACAGAAGAAAAATAAAACAAAAGTATATAGATATAAACAACAGAAAAGTATTATGTACTAACGAAGAAAGCTGGAGCGTTTAAATGGCAAAAAACCAAACACTACCCAAAGGCAATAAAATTTAGTACACAGTAAGGCAAAATTTATCGTATGGGCAATACTACCACTGCTCATATGCGCCCTGCCGATGTGAGCGTATGGCCGGACTACTTTTCCGCTCCCCGCCTCGAATTCTCCACAGTGCTAGCGAGGCACGCGCGGCGCGAGAAACTGTGCCGCAACCACAACGCCGCGCGACCTGGCGCAGGCGGGTGTCGCGTCCCAGTCGCGTCGCGTCGCAATCTGCTCGGTTCCATTTGAACCTGTGAAGTTACAAAAACCCGCGCTGCGATGCCTCGCGCCACACGCGCTATACGCGTCTCAATTTGCGCCTAGCCTAACCAGGCCCCCACAACCGCACAAGTGGTCGACTGTGAAGAGCGGACAAATTGAATAGCTGGGCGGCGGCCATTAGAGTGGTAAACTGACGCGCGGAGTTCGAATGTTTATACATCACTTTTGGTTATAAAATGCCTTCCCTCGAGTTAGGTCACAAACATAATGCCTCATTTAAATACGTTACTACAATGTACTTCTTAATTTATGAACAAACAGCAACTACTCACTGTTTAAGAATTTATCTTACGTACTACATGGAATCTGCTGTAGCTAAAAGTTATGTACTGGACCCCTAGCAGTTTTCGTAGTTCATTTACGATAGATGTACGCAAAATGCATCAAAATACTCTAAGATTTGCCCACTATATTAATAGATATTTTCTGACTCTACCTTGCTTTAGATTTTATGACGAGAAGTGCGTTATATATGGCATAGTGCTTTGGCAACTCACGACCAAATTATCAAGTTTCAACCTAATCTAGACCATGAAAACACTACCGATCAGCCAACTTTCTTCAAAATGATCAGAACATATAAAATGGTATTCTGTCGGTCGGAAATCTTGCCTTCTGACAGCGTGTAACCATTTTCGTCACAGCTGTGGTTTTGAGAAAGGAAACCTGCAAATAGATGCACAGACATTATGCTAATACCGTGTCACAAAATCATTTATTAAGTAAGTACACTGACATACAAAACAACTTAAAATATTGACATATCTGTGAAATGTAATATTCGTTCCTTTCTCGAATTTATTTGTACAATTAATCGCTGCACAACTCTTCACCATTGTACTTCTTTTGATTGGAACGCACAGACAGTAGAATTACGAGTAACAAATACTGTATGTACGCCCCAACAAATATACAACGTTGAATCAGGGTCTTCATGAACAACAATACTACACAACACATCAGACTACAACCACTATAATGGCGTCCAGCCGAAGGTTCAAATTATCCCGCGACTGCAGCGCCATCAGTGAGTCTAGTTATTTTTTACAAGGTCTTTGAGCCTAACGCTGCCGTGTTTCCTACAGCCGCCACCGCGGCACGAGGGCGCTGCCATCAACGATTACGCGGCTGCCAATGAGATGCAAGCATCCCCTCTCCGGAGCATCGGAGCGGTTGTACTTAAGTTCAAACATTCGTGTACTCAGCACATTTTGTGTGTTTGCCAGTAGAATAACATTCACAGACTTTCATAGTGTCCAGGTCTCGACATCTTCAGGACAAACATTGTATTCAAGAGTGATAGATTTGTAAATATTTTGCGTTTTTATGTATTTCTACATTCAGGCATACTTTTAGCAGCTGCCGCTGCAAACACAGCAACAAATTTATGTGTTATTTTTACTATTTGATACGAGATGTAGAATAAATTAATATCTGAATTCTTGTTCATGAACAGTATCTATTCCTCGCTCCTGTATCTACTAAAGAACCACACAGCGTGTGAAGGAAGTCACAACAGAAAAGAGACTGCTTTCTCTCGCCAATACTTGAACATATACTTGGAACATATTACTTGGAAACTTTTGGATCGAAAAAGAGTAGTGCAGATTGGTGGTAGGAGGATAGAATGTATTCGATTTACGGATGATATGGTGTTATTGGCAGAAAGCGAAACAAAACTAGGACTGATACTATAAAAGAATCAAATAAGAACCTCTGAGGAATTTCGGAATGAGGATTAATAAGAAAAAGACAAAATGTATGGTGCCAAACGCAAGAAAGTATGAATAGCAATAAAGATAAAACAGGAATATATAGAACAATCTGATGCCTTCAGACAACTGGGAAGCATAATTACAGACGACATCAGATGTAATATGGAGGGGAAAAAACGTATAGCAATTACCAAGATGCAGGACGCTGGATATACCGGATGGTGCATGGTATACGGATAGAAAACAATTATGAGAAAACGAAGAGGTCAGAAAATGGCAGCACTGCGTGAGGAGCTACACGTGAATGCACGCCCTTGGGTACTGTACTGATGATGATGACGTGTGTATGTAATAAGTTATCCGTACAAGCTACAATCACTACACGACTAACGCGGGGACGGTAACCATGGCTCTGTTGCAGGTTGCCTATCTGGAGGCTTCAGGAGCAGCAAACATTTGGTTTTCAATATCCACACAAGAGATGGGTAGTTCGCGAACGAACGGGTGCAAAAGAACGGTTCACCAACGAATTACAAGGAACGATCGGTTCATAGTTCACTTCGGTCGCGGCGGTCTACTTATATTCCCGGGAACGAGGAACGATCGGTTCATAGTTCACTTCGGTCGCGGCGGTCTACTTATAGTTCCCAGGAACGAGGAACGATCGGTTCATAGTTCACTTCGGTCGCGGCGGTATACTTATAGTTCCCAGGAACGAGGAACGATCGGTTCATAGTTCACTAGTTCACTTCTGTCGCGGCGGTCACTTCGGCAGTTCTCGTTCCAGCCTCGGTCGCGTGCTCGTCTAAGTGTCGGTCTCCCTCGGCCGCACTCGTCGTTCTTCGCATGACCACCTGTCTCAGTTCCACTGCCGACTGCTCCTAGTTAGTTCAGTATCCAGTTGTTCGTTTCGTTCACTGCGCTCGTCTATTTTACATGTGTTCCAAACTGTTCTTGCACTTGGTTCTGGCTATTCAGCGTCCACTGGCGATAATCAAAAAGTATTTTATAGTTACGTAAATTACATAAAAATTACGTTGTATGTAACAGGTACGTCTTTTCAGGTAACAAAAGGGCATATCAGCTCACTTTATTATATCGATGAACAGCAGAAGACATACCTACAACAAGGCAAGCTTTTCTTGTTTTTCATATAATTTTTGGTTTCATCGACTTGATTTGGCACCTAACTTTCAATAATTTGCTTAATTTTTAGTGTAAGAAAATTCATATAAAACGATTTTCTTGTATCTTTCATATACAAAACATTACATTTAGGAAGGCTTTAATTATTTTTAAGTTTGGTTGTTTCCAATCTACATTACCTGCTAGATTAGTTTCTCTGAAAAAAAAAAGTGGGTTGTGGGTCATTTTGGCTCAGTAGGAAAACCGGTGCCTTTCCATTTGAAAAGACATAGATTGCCATAAAATCATATTTACTTTTAATCTCAAAAAGTGTGACGCAAGTATGAGAAAAGCACATTTTATTTTATGCTTCCATAAAGTCTCTACTTCGCCTACGAACTCAGAGACAAGGGGAAGTATATATAGGGTGTAAACGATTATTGTTTATGTGGTGTCACCGCCAGACACCACACTTGCTAGGTGGTAGCTTTAAATCGGCCGCGGTCCATTAGTACATGTCGGACCCGCGTGTCGCCACTGTCAGTGATCGCAGACCGAGCGCCACCACACGGCAGGTCTCGAGAGACTTACTAGCACTCGCCCCAGTTGTACAGCCGACTTTGCTAGGAAAGGTTCACTGAGAATTACGCTCTCATTTGCCGAGACGATAGTTAGCATAGCCTTCAGCTAAGTCAATTGCTACGACCTAGCAAGGCGCCATTTCTCCTTTGCTATGTATCTAATGAAGCATGTACAGTAACAAGACCAATGTTCACCAATTATGGATTAAAGTTAAGTATTCCAGAAGCTACGTACTTTTCTTTATAGCATTCATTACGTATCAGACCTCACGCCAGCCTGCGTGAGTTTATAACGTGCATTTCGGCTTCGTCAAACAACACGGTGTTGGCACTTCTGCCGACACTTCAGTTTACAACGTAGCATAGCTATGTAGTGGAAGTCGAAACGCAGAATTTTATACAAGACACTTGTGGCCTGTTAAGTTGGGAAACAGCCACCAACAGGTTTACAAGATTACATGAGCTATAGCCCATGCGCGTCGCATGAGATTTTCATTTTCTCTTCTCCAGCTCTCTACACATCGTCATCGATTGTTTCGCAATTGTTGCTTGCATTAGCTTGTTATTTATTCACTGCCTAATTATTACATGTTTGTCTGTTTGTTGTATCTGCTCGTAACGGGAAACACATCGTCCGTAATTGGCGAGCAGTCTGTACTCGGGACCGGTTTTCCGCGCGCCACCCTTTTTGTTTTTTTTCTCTGCGATCAGCCACACAAGGCTACGGTTGGCTAAACGACAGGTTCTGCAGAATCACAGAAATTACTTCTAAAAGTGTGTAAGAAATCTGTAATGAATAAAAACCCTATACTCCAGAGGGGAGGGGCAAATGCCACCTCTTGGTGCCCCCCATCCTTCAATCACCTACACTACTAGTTTTCAGTTTTTCATAAGAACCATATACCAAGCAAATGAACGGTGAACGAGTAAAGATGAACGGTTCCAAAAAAGGACGATCAGCAGTGAACTAGTTCCCAAGGATGAACGAGTTTTCCCATCTCTTTTCCACACATACGATAAAAATAGTTCGTTTTATGTGCGTGTATGTTCCGCATCTCCTCATAAACCGCTTGACCGACTTCAACCAAACTTGGTACACACATCCCTTTCTGTCAGACAACAATCGCTGTGAGAGTAAAAACCACTTGCCTGTCATAGTTCAGCTGATATGACATCATAGACAATGAGATGGGTAAAAAACTGCCGCATCATGCATGACGTTTAGATTTGTTACTTCTGTGCTACAAACTGTATTCACAACAGATTTCATAGACCGTACACGCACATGCCGCTAAACACACATACAACATCATATCATGATACCGCACTTAGTTCAGGAGATACGACGTCATAAACACTGCGATGCACGAACAGATTTCATAGACCGTACAAGCACATGCCGCTAAACACACATACAACATAATATCATGATACCGCACTTAGTTCAGGAGATACGACGTCATAAACACTGCGATGCACGAAAAACAGCCGCATTGTGCATGACTTTTACACTTATTGATTATTTGCTGATAACTCTGTTCGCACCCCGTTTTGCGGACAGTGGCCTCAAATGCCACTGAATGTACACTGATAAGCCAAAAGTTTATGCCCACTGCCCCCTGCGACGTTGGACGCCGCCTGGTGACGTTGCAGGCACGTGACATCGTAACAAAAGTATGTACGCGGAGCAGACATGGACGGGGGTCACCTTAGAGGGTATATGGGCTGTAAATGGGGAAATCCATTGAGATAAGCGACTTTGACAAAGGGCAGGTTAGTATTACGCAGAGCCTGTGAACGAAACGGCGAAGCTGGTTGCATATTCTCATGCTACTGTCGTGAGCATCTAAGGATAGAGGTAGAAGGAGAGTGAAGCCGTCACTAGGCGCTAAATGTTTGGACGTCCACGGCTCTTAGCAGAACGTGAGGTTCGGAGGCTTGCCTGCCCTGTGAAGTAGGATAGATGGTGATCTGTGGCATATCTGCCTAAAGAGCACAATTATGGTGCACGCACAAGTGCTTCGGTGCACATCCTTCGTCACATATTGCGGAACATGGAACTCCGCAGCAGACCATTCCTACTATTTCACATGTTGACCCAGCGCGACTGCAGTGGGAATGGAGCTATGGGGATTCGCCCGTCGATCAGTGGACACGTGTTGGCTCTTCGTAAGAATCACATTTTCGCTACGCTAGGTCGATGATCGTCTCCCCAAACGTCGACATCGATGTGAACGGCTGCTCGAAACGTGCAGCGCACCACGGACGCAGGCTGGTGGGTGCGGTATTATGCCATGGGAGGCATTCTCCTGCGCTTGCATGGCACCTGTGGTAGCGATCGAAGACAGGCTGCCAGTTGCGAACGACCTGTATCCCTTCATGCTTGCTGTCTCCGCCGACGGCAATGTCATCGTTCAGCAGTATAACTGTCCGTGTCTCAGAGGCAGAACCGTTCTGCAGTGGTTTTACAGGGTGTTTCAAAAATGACCGGTATATTTGAAACGGCAATAAAAACTAAACGAGCAGCGATAGAAATACACCGTTTGTTGCAATATGCTTGGGACAACAGTACATTTTCAGGCAGACAAACTTTCGAAATTACAGTAGTTACAATTTTCAACAACAGATGGCGCTGCGGTCTGGGAAACTCTATAGTACGATATTTTCCACATATCCACCATGCGTAGCAATAACATGGCGTAGTCTCTGAATGAAATTACCCGAAACCTTTGACAACGTGTCTGGCGGAATGGCTTCACATGCGGATGAGATGTACTGCTTCAGCTGTTCAATTGTTTCTGGATTCTGGCGGTACACCTGGTCTTTCAAGTGTCCCCACAGAAAGAAGTCACAGGGGTTCATGTCTGGCGAATAGGGAGGCCAATCCACGCCGCCTCCTGTATGTTTCGGATAGCCCAAAGCAATCACACGATCATCGAAATATTCATTCAGGAAATTAAAGACGTCGGCCGTGCGATGTGGCCGGGCACCATCTTGCATAAACCACGAGGTGTTCGCAGTGTCGTCTAAGGCAGTTTGTACCGCCACAAATTCACGAAGGATGTCCAGATAGCGTGATGCAGTAATCGTTTCGGATCTGAAAAATGGGCCAATGATTCCTTTGGAAGAAATGGCGGCCCAGACCAGTACTTTTTGAGGATGCAGGGACGATGGGACTGCAACATGGGGCTTTTCGGTTCCCCATATGCGCCAGTTCTGTTTATTGACGAAGCCGTCCAGGTAAAAATAAGCTTCGTCAGTAAACCAAATGCTGCCCACATGCATATCGCCGTCATCAATCCTGTGCACTATATCGTTAGCGAATGTCTCTCGTGCAGCAATGGTAGCGGCGCTGAGGGGTTGCCGCGTTTGAATTTTGTATGGATAGAGGTGTAAACTCTGGCGCATGAGACGATACGTGGACGTTGGCGTCATTTGGACCGCAGCTGCAACACGGCGAACGGAAACCCGAGGCCGCTGTTGGATTACCTGCTGCACTAGCTGCTCGTTGCCCTCTGTGGTTGCCGTACGCGGTCGCCCTACCTTTCCAGCACGTTCATCCGTCACGTTCCCAGTCCGTTGAAATTTTTCAAACAGATCCTTTATTGTATCGCTTTTCGGTCCTTTGGTTACATTAAACCTCCGTTGAAAACTTCGTCTTGTTGCAACAACACTGTGTTCTAGGCGGTGGCATTCCAACACCAGAAAAATCCTCTGTTCTAAGGAATAAACCATGTTGTCTACAGCACACTTGCACGTTGTGAACAGCACACGCTTACAGCAGAAAGACGACGTACAGAATGGCGCACCCACGGACTGCGTTGTCTTCTATATCTTTCACATCACTTGCAGCGCCATCTGTTGTTGAAAATTGTAACTACTGTAATTTCGAAAGTTTGTCCTCCTGAAAATGTACTGTTGTCCCAAGCATATTGCAACAAACGGTGTATTTCTATCGCTGCTCGTTTAGTTTTTATTGCCGTTTCAAATATACCGGTCATTTTTGAAACACCCTGTATGATCATTATAGCACATTAATGTTGATGTCTCGAAGGCCAAATTCGCCGGATGTAAATGCTATGGAACCATCTGTCTCGCTATCTGGCGCCATCACCTCGGAAGAAAATCAGCTGCCCATTATTTACGCGAAGTATATGAGCTGTGCGTAGAGGTGTAATGCCACAAACCTCCAGAACCCTGCCAATGAACTGTCGGATCCCTGTTGCGCAGAAAAAGCGAAGTATTTCGTTCCAAAGACGGAAAAACAAGGTATTAAGCAGGTAGTCATAATGTTTTGGCTCTTTAGAGTATAGTGGGAATGAGTGAAGTTCGCTGGCAGGAGGAACAGGACTTCTGTTCAAGTGAATAAAAGGTTATAAATACAAAATCAGATATGGGTAATGTAGGAGAAGTGTTAATAATGAATAATAAAATAGGCATGCAAGTAAGCAACTCTGAACAGCATGGTGAACGTATTATTGTAGGAAAAATAGACACAACGCCAATAGCTACTGCAGTACTACAAGTTTATACGACTAGCTCCGCAGAAGATGAAGAATTTGAAGATACGTATGAACAGATAAAAGAAATTATTCAGGTAGTTAAAGGAGACCAAAATTTAATTGTGACGGGGACTGGAATTCGATAGTAGAAAAAGGAAGAGAAGGAAAAATATTAGATGAATATGGACTGGTGGAAGGAATGAAAGAGGAAGCCATCTGATAGAATTTTGCACAGAGCATGATTTAAACATCGCAAACACTTGGTTTAAGAATCTTGAAGGAAGGTAGTATTTGTGCAAGAGACCTGAAGACACCGAAAGTTTTTTAAAAAATGGCTCTGAGCACTATGGGACTCAACATCTGAGGTCATCAGTCCCCTAGAACTTAGAACTACTTAAACCTAACTAACCTAAGGACATCACACACATCCATGCCCGAGGTAGGATTCGAACCTGCGACCGTAGCGGTCACGCGGTTCCGGACTGAAGCGCCTAGAACCACCCGGCTACACCGGCCGGCTGGAAGTTTTTTAGATTGGTTGTATAATGGTAAGACAAAGATTTCGGAAATAGATTTTAAGTTGTCAGACATTTCCAGGGGCAGATCTGAATTCCGACCACAATGTATTGTTTGTGAACTGTTGATTAAAACTGAAGAAATCCCAAAAAGGTATGAAATTAAGAAGACTGGACCTAGATAAGTTAAAAAACCAGAGGTTGTTGGAAGTTGCAGAATGCGCATTTGGCAACGGAGCCCAGAACAGGGGAAAGGAGCAAAGTAGAAGATGAAAAGGTAGCTTTAAGAGATGAAATAGTGAAGGAAGAAGAGGACGAAATAGGTACAAAGACGAGACCTAGTTGGAATGCTTGAACTTAACGGATTAAAGAAGAAAATTTAAAAATGCAGCAAGTGACGAAGGTGAAAGGTAACACAAACGTCTAAAAATGACATTGATAGGAAGTGTAAAATAGCTAAGCAGGGCAAATGTAACGATATAGAAGCGAATTTCACTAGGGGAAAGATAGATACCGCCTAGAGGAAAACTAAAGAGTCCTTTGGATAAAAGAGAAACTGCTAAAATATTAATATCAATAGCTTTAATGGAAAACCAGTCCTAAACACAGAAGGTAAAATTGTGTGATGGAAGGAGTATATATAGAGGGCGTACAGAAGTGGGAATAACTTGAAAGCAATAGTACAGAAAGGGAAGAGGACGTAGATGAGGATGGGATGGGAGATCTGATACTGTGGAAGAATTTGACGCACCACTGAAAGACATAAGTCGAAAACAGGTTCGGTGAGTAGACGACTGCTGATAGCATTGGGAGAGCTAACCACGACAAACCTCTCCCATCTGGCGTGCAAGCTGTATGAGATAGGAGAAGTACCCTCAGACTTCGGGAAGAATGAAATAACTGCAGTTCCAAGAAAGCAAGTGCTGACATGTGTAAAAATAGCCGAACTACACTCCTGGAAATTGAAATAAGAACACCGTGAATTCATTGTCCCAGGAAGGGGAAACTTTATTGACACATTCCTGGGGTCAGATACATCACATGATCACACTGACAGAACCACAGGCACATAGACACAGGCAACAGAGCATGCACAATGTCGGCACTAGTACAGTGTATATCCACCTTTCGCAGCAATGCAGGCTGCTATTCTCCCATGGAGACGATCGTAGAGATGCTGGATGTAGTCCTGTGGAACGGCTTGCCACGCCATTTCCACCTGGCGCCTCAGTTGGATCAGCGTTCGTGCTGGACGTGCAGACCGCGTGAGACGACGCTTCATCCAGTCCCAAACATGCTCAATGGGGGACAGATCCGAAGATCTTGCTGGCCAGGGTAGTTGACTTACACCTTCTAGAGCACGTTGGGTGGCACGGGATACATGCGGACGTGCATTGTCCTGTTGGAACAGCAGGTGCCCTTGCCGGTCTAGGAATGGTAGAACGATGGGTTCGATGACGGTTTGGATGTACCGTGCACTATTCAGTGTCCCCTCGACGATCACCAGTGGTGTACGGCCAGTGTAGGAGATCGCTCCCCACACCATGATGCCGGGTGTTGGCCCTGTGTGCCTCGGTCGTATGCAGTCCTGATTGTGGCGCTCACCTGCACGGCGCCAAACACGCATACGACCATCATTGGCACCAAGGCAGAAGCGACTCTCATCGCTGAAGACGACACGTCTCCATTCGTCCCTCCATTCCCGCCTGTCGCGACACCACTGGAGGCGGGCTGCACGATGTTGGGGCGTGAGCGGAAGACGGCCTAACGGTGTGCGGGACCGTAGCCCAGCTTCATGGAGACGGTTGCGAATGGTCCTCGCCGATACCCCAGGAGCAACAGTGTCCCTAATTTGCTGGGAAGTGGCGGTGCGGTCCCCTACGGCACTGCGTAGGATCCTACGGTCTTGGCGTGCATCCGTGCGTCGCTGCGGTCCGGTCCCAGGTCGACGGGCACGTGCACCTTCCGCCGACCACTGGCGACAACATCGATGTACTGTGGAGACCTCACGCCCCACGTGTTGAGCAATTCGGCGGTACGTCCACCCGGCCTCCCGCATGCCCACTATACGCCCTCGCTCAAAGTCCGTCAACTGCACATACGGTTCACGTCCACGCTGTCGCGGCATGCTACCAGTGTTAAAGACTGCGATGGAGCTCCGTATGCCACGGCAAACTGGCTGACACTGACGGCGGCGGTGCACAAATGCTGCGCAGCTAGCGCCATTCGACGGCCAACACCGCGGGTCCTGGTGTGTCCGCTGTGCCGTGCGTGTGATCATTGCCTGTACAGCCCTCTCGCAGTGTCCATTTCCAGGAGTGTATTTATTTAATAAGTCATGCTTGAAAAATATTAACACGACTCTTCACAGAAGAATGGGAAAATTGGTAGATGCCGACCTCGGGGAAGATCAGTTTGGATTTCCGAGAAATGCAGGAACACGCGAAACGATAATGACACTACGACTTACTTTAGAGGATAGGTTAAGGAAAGGAAAACCCTCATTTATAGCACTTGTAGACTTAGAAAACCTTTTGACAGTGTTAGCTGGAACACTCTCCTTGAACTTCTGAAAGCAGCAGTGGTAAAATACAGGAAGTGAAAGACTAGAAAGACTTGTAAAGTAACTAGACGGCAGTTATAAGAGTCAAGGGGCATGAAGGGAATGAGTGATTGAGAATGGAGTGAGACAGGGTTGTAGCTTATCCTCAATGTTATTCAATCTATACATTGAGCAAGCAATGAAGGAATGTAAAGAAAAATCAGGAGTAGGAATTCAAGTTCAGGGAGAAGGGATGACATTGTAATTCTATCAGAGACGGCTAAGGAGTTGGAAGAGCAGTTAAACGGAATGGACAGTGTCTTGAAGCGAGGACGTAAGATGGGCATCAACAAGAACAGACAAGGATAATAGAATGCAGTGGAATTAAATCAGGTGATGCTGAGGGAATCAGATTCGGAAAGGAGACACTTAAACTAGTAGATGAGTTTTGCTGTTGGGGCAGCAAATTACCTCATGATGACCTACGTAGAGAGGATATAAAATGTAGACTTGCAACAGCAAGAAACGTGTTGCTGTAGAAGAGACATTTATTAACATCGAATATAGATATAAGTGTTAGGAAGTATTTTTTGAAAGTATTTGACTGGAGTGTAGCCATGTAGGGAAGTTAAATGTGGACGAAAAACAGTTTAGGCAAGAAAGCTTTTGAAATATGGTGCTACTGAGGAACGCTGAAGATTAGATTTGGTACGTAATGAAGAGGTACTGAATAGAATTGGTGAGAGAAGAAATTTGTGGCACAAAGAAGGAATCTATAAGAAGAAGGAATCTGTTGATAGGACACGTTCTGAGGCATCAACGGATCACGAATTTAGTATTGGAGGGAAGTGTGGGGGGTAAAAATCGTGGAGAGAAACCAAGAGATGAGTGCAATCAGCACATTCAGGAGGATGTAGGATGCAGCAGATTTCTGGAGATTAAGAGGCTTGCACAGGAGAGGGCAGCACGGAGAGGTGCAACAAACCAGTCTTCGGACTGAAGACCACAACAAAAACAACGGCACTGAAGGAGTTCCAAAAACCTTAAACATACCTTTCCTGAACTTTTTCTCGTAGCCCTGCCACAAAATGATGAAAGCAAAGAAATTGGTGGTTACTACGTTTTCGCTGTTTATGTAGCCATCTGCCGCACCAGGCATAGCGTTTTATTTTCTTCTTTACTATTAACTGTATTCGCTACACCTTTTACTGACAGTATGCATTTATAACACTGAATGATATGACACCATAGAGATTGAGATGGGTGAAAAACTAGCTTTTGCTTAAAACAGAATGCAAATTATAAAGACTACACATCCAGTGTTTGGTGATGAGAGCATTAGCGACTTGCAACAAACTTTAAACATAATTTCAAACCATATCTGAACTTTTTCTCGCTCACATGCTTAACGTCAAAGATTTAACAGGTCAACTTATTTTTAGAGTAAGCAGAAATTTGAAGCTGTTCTATACATGGCAGTTCGATTTGTGAAAGATCCGAGGGTTTACTGGTATTTTTCTGACTTATTACAACAGTACAAAGTTTGTAGTGACATCATCTTTCAACACAGACTCTGTGATTTTCAGCGAACTCTGTACATCCTTGCGCAGCCTTTCAAATACTCTCAGGAAAAAAAAGAAGGTTTTCGGCTGAGCTGCAAACCACGTTTGCTCCTCTTCCTTTTTTGTTGGGCCAAATAGAAGGAAATCCGGCAGGTCGAGATCAGGGCTGTGTGGAGGACGCTCCAACACCTAAAAGTGCATATAGTGAGCGACGCTATTTGGATGCCCGTTTGCATGCAGAAGACTGAATGCTGTCTGGCAACAGATCTAGGAGCGTCTTACCAATTGCAGGTTTTCATCTCGTTCCAGTGCATATCACTGTATCACCGACTGTTTACTGAAGGCTCCCTGTCCTGGTAATATTCCAGAACTGGTCCTAGGGCTTACCAAATAACTGTGAGCATCACTTTTCCTGCAATGGATTGACTTTTGAGTTGTTGCTTTTTTTTTTTTTTTTTTTTTTTTTTTTTACAGACTACGAAACTTGAAAATCAGCTCAAAAACATGTTTAAGGTTGGCTCTGATAAACACTTCACTGTGGAGAGATTTTCAACATTTCTATATTTGTTTTAAGATATAACTGCGTTGATCTTTTATCTTTGACAGTTATGGGCTCAGTTAGATTTGCGCAATGTTCCCCGCCATGTTGATTTGTAACACTTTATCTAGTCCTACTTAGTTTCAAGTGAGCTCCTGAGGCCCACCTCACAGCGTCCATGGAGACGGGGCGCTCCCAGAGTGTTGCAGGCGCATCCCAAAAGAATAATCATACAGGTTGAGATCGGGGCTGACCGGTGTGGCCGAGCGGTTCTAGGCGCTTCAGTCTGGAACCGCATGACCGCTACGGTCGCGGGTTCGGATCGTGCCTCGGGCATGGATGTGTGTGCTGTCGTTAGGTTTAAGTAGTTCTAAGTTCTAGGGGACTGATGACCTCAGATGTTAAGTCCCATAGGGCTCAGAGCCATTTTTTGAGATCGGGGCTATGAGGCGGCCTTTCCAAACCACTTCCAGCAGCTTGAATATGTGGATTGAGAGTTCCCTAGTGGGCCGGCCGCGGTGGTCTCGCGCTTCTAGGCGCGCAGTCCGGAACCGTGCGACTGCTACGGTTGCAGGTTCGAATCCTGCCTCGGGCATGGATGTGTGTGATGTCCTTAGGTTAGTTAAGTTTAAGTAGTTCTAAGTTCTAGGGGACTTATGACCACAGCAGTTGAGTTCCATAGTGCTCAGAGCCATTTGAACCATTTAGTACCCTAGTGGAGCCAGTTATATCTGTTTACTTCCCAGTGAAGATGGAAGAGTACATCACTAAATATGATTGGACGAAGTGGCGCATTCGGGAGGACGACGGTTCGAACCCGCGTCCGGCCATCCTGATTTAAGTTTTCCGTTAAATTGCTTCGGGCAAATACCGAAATGGTTCCTCTGAAAGGGCACGGCAGATTTTCTTCCCCCTTCTTCCATAATCCGATGGAAACGATGACCTCGCTGTTCGGTCCCTCCCCCAAATCACCCAACCAACCAACCACCAAATCTGGTCCTTCAGGACTGTTCCATTTCCAGAGTCCTCAATCATCTCATCTGCAAAAAAATACCATTGCTCCACGTCACTATCCTTCAAAGGTTGGCACAACTGAATACTGTAAAAGAAAAGTTCTCTTTCATGATCCCGGGGAGGGACAGTAGTGACATCATGAGTTGATGTGCTGAATGTCTTTTTTATTTAAGGGTCTCCTCACTGAATAAGGTTCGAACTCGTTCCACATTTTCCAGGGTTTCAGCTGAGGCTGATCTTCCTGAGTGACGTTACACAGAATCCTTATCAGAGTATGCTTACATTTCGTCATCACACTTGGAATTCCTTTCAGTGCTGTAATCTCACGGAGAAGTGATCACTCCGGATGGTGCTGTTCTTGGATCAAATGCGCTGTTGAATGCGCATCTCACATAGCAACACGTCCAGAATTTTTGTAAAATGTCTTTACGATAAACAAACACTGTTCCAGTGATCGTGCTTCCATTCTGAAAAATGAACTGATACCTATAGAATTTTCAGAACTATAATACATCAGAATCACAAGAAGAATCATACATATAGAATACGGTCAAACCACTGTAGACAAACACTTTCTAACACCTGTTTTGCGCCACCCTGTAATATCACCGTCCTCCCCAGTTTCAAGCTCATTTCTCGAGTATGCTCTTGAAATGTGCAATAATGTACTTCTGGTTGTTGCATAACAGGTGAAAACCGAGAATTTGAGTGGAAAAGGGCATAATTTGATTAATTTATGTGATTTGCGTGAGGTATGGTGTACTGATGTGGTCTCTAATCTTCGTAAAGTCCAATGACGGTAATCTGTTGGTATTAAGAACGCATTTGATATTCCTTTTTCTAGGAGAAAATTTTGACCTAGTATCATTCCGCTGTGTGGAACGAATTATAATTAGCTCTATCATATTGTACCTTCCTAGTCGGTTTGAGTGAGGTTATTATGGTTCACCAATCACTGTATGAAAGGAAATATAATTTTTAAGTACTGGAGCTGTGACGATAATCTACCGTAGCGAGAATTTCAAGTTACATGAATTTTTGTTACTTAAAGACTATAGTGAACAGCAATCACTCACATTGCACAGAGACAAAAGAGATTTCTTTCATCTTGTATACTATGGTACATAGGGTACTTCAAGAGCTGCTGTACAAGTAAAGTTGTACCGTCTGACTTGCTGGCGGAAAACAAGAAGAAATTACAGACACGTAATTGTAAAAGTTTCTCACCCATCACGCACAGTGACGTCTCTTCACAGGGTGTGGGAGTTCTATCACGAAGCGTGATAGTCGTTAGTTAAGTGCTTCTACTGTCTATAGAAGGCTATAACGAATGGAGTGTGATGTAATGGTTATTGTTGTCTGTTAATGAGGGAAGGGATAGAGGATAAACCCTATACCAGTACCCAACCTACAACTCTCACTTAGTAGCATGGGCCACTGGGCTTGAAGTCCCAATCTGACATAAGGACCACCATCAACAATGTCACATGCTCTCACTCACTGAGACATGGGGCAAGTTTTGACATTTAATTGACATTTAATCCAGAACACTGGTGCATTATCTGATGATCAAGTTCCTTGCACCGCCACCTCTCCTCTCCCTGCTGGTCGAAATATGGCGATCAAAGTTTCTTCTGCCACCAGTGTTCTAACCGGCTTACCTCCGAGTCGAGCGACCCAAAACTGGCGTGCCTTAGCGACTTCGGATGCCTTTTTTTAAAATTTAATTTTAGGGATTCCTTCCACCCCATTAGCCTCACCTCACAGTCATCATTAAAAAACCTTAATTGGTTCAATCTTATAACTTGAAAATAACGCTTTTCTCCTGGTATTTGTCCTGAAGCGTATTCTACACTGCTTGAGTAAATATAATGAAAATCAAAACCTCGTCTCGTTAGGCGATGAACTTCTACACGAAAGTAAGTAAATAACCTACTCAGACAAACGAATAAAATAAAAATTCAATGAAAAGAAAAATAAAACTTCTCTTTCAAAATTAATGAACGTCGTCATGTGGCGGAAAAATTAATTACTCTTACGTAAGAAAGAAAAAGGAAAAATTTCTTATTGAGAGAAAAAATATTAGCAGTTATTCTTGAGGAAACAATAAATACGTATTAAAAACACTAATTGCTAAGAACATTCATAAGGAACGCAGTTGCAGTCTTCTAGAAGAACAATATTCATAAGGAACGCAGTTGCAGCCTTCTAGAAGAACAACAAGACCTGTATGGAGACCTCAGTCTGCCTTACACAGAGAATTTTTTTATAAATACACAGTAACTTTTTTATACTTCTGTTGCAACACATCTTAATAACTACTATTGTTGGTTCAGACATTAAACAGTCTCTGAAGCTCGTTGTGCCTGATGTTGAAGTATGTACACAAGAGACAGACTGAACCACGTACCACACATAACTGTTCTACTTTGCAACAGGATATAAGTGCCAATCCGATCGTAGTATCTACATACTCCGCAATCCACCATGCGGTGCGTGGCGGAGGGTACCTCGTACCACAACAAGCATCTTCTCTCCCTGTTCCACTCCCAAACAGAACGAGGGAAAAATGACTGCCTATATGCCTCTGTACGAGCCCTAATCTTTGTTATCTTATCTTTATGGTCTTTCCGCGAAATGTAAGTTGGCGATAGTAAAATTGTACTGCAGTCAGCCTCAAATGCTGGTCCCCTAAATTTCCTCAGTAGCGATTCACGAAAAGAGATTCCTCAAGAGATTCCCACCAGAGTTCCTGAAGCATTTCTGTAACACTCACGTGATGATCAAACCTACCAGTAACAAATCTAGCAGCCCGCCTCTGAATTGCTTCTATGTCCTCCCTCAATCCGACCTGATAGGGATCCCAAACGCTCGAGCAGTACTCAAGAATAGGTCGTATTAGTGTTTTATAAGCGGTCTCCTTTACAGATGAACCACATCTTCCCAAAATTCTACCAATGAACCTAAGACGACTATCCGCCTTCCCCACAACTGCCATTACATGCTTGTTCCACTTCATATCGCTCTTCAATGTTGCGCCAAAATATTTAATCGACGTGACTGTGTCAAGCGCTACACTGCTAATGGAGTATTCAGACATTACAGGATTCTTTTTCCTGCTTTAATTTACATTTATCTATATTTAGAGTTAGCTGCCGTTCTCTACACCAATCAAAAATCCTGTTCAAGTCATCTTGTATCCTCCTACAGTTACTCAACGACGACACCTTCCCGTACACCACAGCATAATCAGCAAACAGCCGCACATTGCTATCCACCCTATCCAAAAGATCATTTATGTAGACAGAAAAAAAAAACAGCGGAGCTACCACACTTCCCTGGGGCACTCCAGATGATTCCCTCACCTCCGATCAACACTCACCATCGAGGACAATGTACTGGGTTCTGTTACTTGAAAAATCTTCGAGCCACTCACATACTTGGGAACCAAAGCAACTTCTCTGTCTCAAAGACATTCATTATATTCGAACTGAGAATATGTTCGAGAATCCTGCAACAAACCGATGTTAGAATATTGGTCTGTAATTTTGAGGATCCGTCCTTCTACCCTTCACTTGCGCTTTTTTCCAGCCGCTCGGGACTTTACGTTGGGCAAGAGATTCGCGATAAATGCAAGCTAAGTAAGGAGCCAATGCAGCAGAGTACTCTCTGTAAAACCGAATTGGAATCCCATCAGGACCTGGTGATTTATTTATTTTGAACCCATTCAGCTGCTTCACAACCCCAGGGACGTCTATCACTATGTCTTCCATACGGGAATCTGTACAAGACTGAGCCGGCCGCGGTGGTCTAGCGGTTCTAGGCGCTCAGTCCGGAACCACGCGACTGCTACGGTCGCAGGTTTGAATCCTGCCTCGGGCATGGATGTTTGTGATGTCCTTAGGTTAGTTAGGTTTGACTAGTTCTAAGTTCTAGGGGACTAATGACCTCAGCAGTTGAGTCCCATAGTGCTCAGAGCCATTTGAACCATTTTTGAAAACCTTTGAACTGTATTAAGCCACACAAACCCTGTGTTCATTGTGCTGGATGTATCGGAGGCAGTCGTAGAATCTGCGGTACAAGGTCGCGGTATCCTTAAAAATATAACTGGCATTGATGTGGAAGTGTCTGACATATGGGAAGGGAGACATACCCGCCAGTCTACAATGGGGCATAAAAATTTTTGTCACTGAATTTGTTTTCGCTTTAAGGGGTGCTGTATGTGACCTTTAGAAACATGATGCGAAAATGAATCCACGAATTTTGTAGATCAGCTCTTTCGGCTGTTGCGGTAACTTGGAAGGATAATTTAAAGATATTTTCTGATCGTATGGTCCAAGCATCGACTGATAAGAAATGTTTTGTGTTATGAGTGATAGAGGACAGACGAGCACACTCTGTTGTACCTTGGGTACAACACCGATATTTATTGCCGTGTTTCTAATCTCTCCATTTCCCGTTGTTGGTATTCCTGTATGCAGACTACATAAAGCGCATTCCAGTTTGCCATTTCGTTTGATACCTGAGGATCTGCGAGAGTAGTTGTTTGAATTCTGCTACGCTCGGAAGCCACTCCGAATGAAGCGGTGGGCATCCGCTACAGAGACGGTTAATCGATGGTGCAAAAGCATACGTCACTCGTAGCTGAAAGCAGAGTACTGACTTTACTTCTTTCTTTGGCGACGAGGATTGTCGCGGGTTTTCAGTATCCTTACCAACACATCCCAAGCCCTGTTAGCGCTTTTCTCTTAGTTGTGATGGACAGAATTGCTGGGTAACAGCACGAGCTTCTGCATCAGTATCACAGTAAAAAATAGTCGCTACAATACCAACCACTGTCTGCTGTTAGAAGCTATAGACTTCACAGTGGGGACTAAGGTATTACCTTTGCAACCAAATTTATTTGTCTGGATTTCCACGGTGGCATGTTACAACAGAAGGTCTTCTGCTAGTGTTTGTCTTTCCTCTTAATGTGCTGCAAACACTTCATTTCACATCTGACGTAACATGCAACGTATTACGTTATCCACATAGAATAAACAGCGTAACACAGCATTCAGCTAAGTTATTGAATATACACTGGATTTCATTCGAAATAATAGTATTAACGTAAGTGATATACAAACATGTCCATTTCTTAGGAAACGGGAAAAATAAGACATTAAACGTGTGGAATTTTACAAGAGCTTCCATCAAATATGTAACTAGTTTTTCATTCATTTAATAGGAAAACTTTCGATATGTGGCCGACTGAAATAATGAAAATTCCCAGGGACAAAGCCCAGACGTAATTACTTGCTTCACCTGTTACGCACCAAATAATTCTGTACACGTGGGAGAAAAGCAATTACTGTCAGCATACATTTGATTCAGTAGGGACTGTCAATGGTGGACAGTGACAATGAGTGCGTTCATTTTATTAAAAACTCACGGAATGCCTTTTGAAGCAGCGTTAGTCTCTGCATCAAAAAGCACAACACGCACAGCGAGAGCCGAAGTACAGTCTGGTCCAAAAGTCAGTTAATATTTGAAAACGCTCCATGCACAGAATGATATAGCAGAGAGGAAAAAATTGATACACATGCCTAAAACGACATGGGGTTTTACTGAAACCAAAAACGAGTGCAAAAACTGGCGAACAGTTGGCACTGGACACCAACAAGCTAGTAACGCCACGTGACAACTGCGTATACACTGAGTTGACGAAAGTCATAGGATATCTCCTAATACGTGTCAGACCTTCTTCTGTCAGGCGTAGTGCAGCAACTCGACCTGGCAGGGACTCAACATAATGCTGGAAGTCCCCAACATCTATAGCTGTCCATAATTGCGAAAGTGTTGCCGGTGCAGCGTGTTGTACACGACCTGGCCTCTTGAGTATGTACCATAAATGTTCAGTGGGATTCATGTCGGATAATTAAGATGGCCATACCATTCGATCGAGCTCTACAGAATGTTCTTCAAATCAATTGCGAACAGTTGTGGCCCAGTGTCACAGCCCATTGTCATTCGTAAAAATTCCGTCGTTGTTTGGGAATATGAAGCCCGTAAATGGCTGCAAACGGTGTACTCCAGTCAACGATAGGTTCAGATGCACCAAAAGACCCAGTACATTCCGCGTAAATAAGGCACACAAAATTATGGAGCCACAACCAGCTTGCACAGTACTTTGTGAACAAATTAGATCGCCGCCGGTGGTCGAGCGGTTCTAGGCGCTACAGTCTGGAACCGCCCGACTGCTACGGTCGCAGGTTTGAATCTTGCCTTAGGCATGGATGTGTGTGATGTCCTTAGGTTAGTTAGGTTTAAGTAGTTCTAAGTTCTAGGGGACTGATGACCACAGCTGTTAAGTCCCATAGTGCTCAGAGCCATTTGAGCCAACAAATTAGATCGCCGGCCGAGGTGGTCGAGCGGTTCTAGGCGCTACAGTCTGGAACCGCCCGACTGCTACGGTCGCAGGTTCGAATCTTGCCTTGGGAATGAATGTGCGTGATGTCCTTAGGTTGGTTAGGTTTAAGTAGTTCTAAGTTGTAGGGGACTGATGACCTCAGAAGTTAAGTCCCATAGTGCTCAGAGCCATTTGAACCATTTTTTTATACCTTGTGTACCCGACATTTCCGCCATCTGTGCATGTGTATATTGCTGTCAAGTGACTTTTGTCACCTCATTGTCAAATGCGCTACCGAAAGTCATAAAACTATCGTGGAAACGAAAAAGTCGTAGTGTGGTGTGGATTTGCCACATCAGTTGTGGTCCGACTCTTTTTCTTCGAGGAAATGCAGGGCGTTGCTCTTCGAAGTGTCAGAGTGATGGGTGCGAGTTACGCCGATTCGTTACAGAATCGCATCATCCCCAGTGTGGCTGGAAGGCACGACTTTTATGGAGGATGGCGTTACACCCCACATTGCTAGACATGTGGGAAGATCTCTTGAAGACATCGTTAGGTGAGGATCGTGTGCTGCATCACCACTTCATTATGCTTGGCCTTCCAGGTTCCCAGACATCAATCCGTGTAATTCTTGATTGTGGGGTTACCTAAAGTCGCAAGTCTAAAGCGATCGTCAGACCTCTTTAGGGATGATAAAAGAAAACTTCCGACGGCAATTTCTCAACGTACATGGATGCTGTACAGTGCTGTGCACAGCATAGTCCCTCGACTACAGGTATTGTTGGTGAATGACGGCCGGCATGTTGAGCATTTGTTATCAACAACATCTTCTTTGCAAAACTCAGTTGTTACGCTAGTTACAGCTTTTGCACCATATGAAGCGCCATGTGTTGGTCATTTTATCCACTTTTTTGGTTGCAATTAAAACTGCCATGACATTTCAAGCCTGTATGTCAATTTCTACCTCCCTATCAATATTATTCCGTGAATTACTGAATCTTCAAATGTTAACGGAGCTTTTGGTTACCCTGTACACTAATCGTTTTGATGGCGTTCCAGATCATGCTCAGGGTAGAACATCTCTGCCATTTCAAAAGCTGGCATGAAAATAATGTAAACGTGTACCATTTCACGTACAGCGCATTAAAAGCACGATGCATTTTCGGTTCGAATGAAACTACGGGGAGGACTAGCTTAGATAGAACGGGATATATTTGTAGGGGTTCACTGATTTCAGCATTCCATCGATGTGATTCAACAGGAGTCAAACGTGCTTGCGCTAGAGATCTCCACCTAAATTGGATATCAAATGGCAGATATCTGAGCGTGGCACCTCCTACTCCCCTCTCCCCTCCGACCCTCCCCCAAAGACACCCTTGCTACATTTCTTGCGGAAATGCTACATCGAGGCCGTGAAATGTCACAAGAACGTAAAAGAAAAGGTATTTGCAATTCTGTGCCCCCTTGAGGAAATTACATCGGGTGTTCTACTTATCTGGAGAATAATAAACGAACTCCAGAATGAGATTTTCACTCTGCAGCGGAGTGTGGGCTGATATGAAACTTCCTGGCAGATTAAAACTGTGTGCCCGACCGAGACTCGAACTCGGGACCTTTGCCTTTCGCGGGCAAGTGCTCTACCAACTTTTTTTCTTTTTTTTGCTCTCTTATTGCACCGGTATTTGGTAACTGAGAACGCCCCTAGCTCCATTATGGCTGGCAAAATTTACAACCCGGTTCTTCAGGGCTACTTCAGGTGCGCTTTCTACTGGCTATCCTGAGCTCGCGCTACTCGCCTTGTCACGGCTGTGTCAAAGTGTGAAGGTAACTAATAATGAGAAACTCTCAGTCTTACGTCCCACCCATTGGTTGTTGCCGTCGCTAGTAAGATGAAGGTAGACTGTCGCACAATCAAGCTGAATCTCCACTCACGGTGCACATATTCCGCAAAGACAACCTTGTTTTCCGTTGCAAGAAAAATTACCGTCTGCCTTTCTACCGAATTCCACCTACGTACTTTACTGGTGCCGGATTCTTGTTATATCCACGTGATATAACAGGCGTCTTACTCTTCATTGAGGAGCTGCAACCGGGACTGAGTTCCACCTACTCTTCAGCACGGTCAAAATGGCAGGGCTCGTCCGGGATTTGAACCCGGGACCTCCTGCACCCAAAGCAGGAATCATACCCCCCCTTTTTTTTTTTTTTTTTTTTTTTGTTGGGTCTCCTTCCTCCCCTTCAACCCATCCTTTACGCTCGCCAAGTGTTGCCTTCTCGGCCCGGCTTCTCCGCCTTTAAGAATGAATGTAACTTGATGATGTGGAAACGCTCTTCTTCTGAACGACGAACGAAGTATGCCCCTTCTGTTGCCTTTGTTTGCAACATGGTTTGAATAAAAATAAATGTAATTTCCATGGAGAAGGCAGTCTCATAATTGTTGTGGAAATGTAACTGCATCTGTAAATTCCGTTCTCCGTGCGTGGAAAAACGGAAAGAAGCAAACTCATTATTCCTGATAAGTATAATTTCCTTTTGCAGAAGGTAATGAAGTAAAATAGGCTTATTCTGCTTGATTTTACACTTAATTAACATAAATGTGTCTTCTTGTGAAAAGAAAAGAAAGAAAGACAGAAACTAAATAAATGGTGTATACCAGTTTCATCACTGTTTCCCCGAAACCAAAGTAATAGATACACAGAGGCTTAACTGGTCTATACTGATGATCTTCTCTGACTACATTCTGTTGGAAATCGTCCCCCTGCTACTTGAAGTACAAACTTTAACCAAAAATCATTCGTCTAATATACGAAATGCTTGGATGTGCAATGTAAATTACGCATTTCTATTGGTTACAGGATTGTTTTAGTTAAAAAGTTTGCGTAATTTTCTTTGTATTTTTTAGTACACATCAACTTGTGGTGCTCAGTTGTAAGGTATACCCAGAAGTCCTCCCTATTGCTTGATTCTTTTGTTAGGACGTAATGCATCATTTGGCCTTTCAACCAGTTAATTGCATTTCGTTTTGTTTTAGGGTAAGGTATACCGTCAGGGGTTAAAAATTCAGCAGGCGTAACGGCGTTGGGCGTAGTTCTGCTGATGCTCGCTATCTTTTGTCTTATGTAGAGCCATATTTCTTTTACCCTGTCACACAGCAATCTATGCTCTTCGGTATCTGGTATTTTACATAATGGACACAGCGGTGACTCGGCCAATCGAATAGAGTGAAGTTTAGAGTTCGTCGTAATTTTTCTGTTTACAGCAAAGTACCAGGTCGATTTGACATACGTTGGCAAGTTCCGGCAGTGAATATTTTCCCATATTGTTTCCCAGTTATAACAAGGATACTTTTGTTCTATGTCGTTTCTGGGTTTGTCTTTCATCAAGTTATTATAAAGGTCTTTTACTTTCATGATGTCTTTCCCAGGAATCCTTGCCTGTATATAGCTGTATTCTACGAAAAAGTATTTCAAGTGGTATAGTCCGTTGGGTATGTGTTGGACATTTATAGGTGCACTGACGTCAGCAGGAGCTATTTCGTTTAACAAATGTGCAGCAAGGGTACCACTTGGCTCTTTCCAGTGTTTGTATGTGGTAGCAAGGTATAAGGCTTGCGCTTTTTTGCTGACATCGGTAAGATTTAACCCACCACATTTCGTAGGGAGCATCAGAATGTCATATTTGACTTTGAAAATACGTCCGCGGCTCACAAAGTGTCCTAGTGCAGATGCGATGCTGTTCAACAAAGTCGCAGGTGGTGGCAGAACTTGTGCTACATAATTAACTTTGGATGTGATGTATACATTTGCCACTGTTACTTTTTGAAGTTAATCGAGTTTCCTAATACTATGTGCTTGTACAGAGGCGCGTATGCTGTTAAGTAATTTTCGATAATTCGCAGCAATAGTGTGCTTGATATTTCTTTTAAAATCTATGCCGAGACATTTCATGGTTACAAGCTCGCGTAACAGATTCTGCGTTTGCGTCCCAATTCCACGGCCGATGTTGAAAATCCCCGACTTTGTTCTATTAAGTTTTGCACCAGATGCCTGTTCATATTTTGTTACTATTCGTAGTGCGCTCTGTACTTCAGCGCCATTCACGACTAGGAAGCCAACATCATCAGCGTATGCCTTGCACACGATCTTTTCTCCATGTATTTGTAGTCCTTGTAGATGTTTCATAAGGGAGGCAAGCAGGGGCTCGATGGCGATGGCGAAGAGTGCCATTGACATTGGACACCCTTGCCTAATGGAGCTGGTGACGTCAATCGGACGGCTAATGTGTCCATTGATGACAAATCTAGCTGAATTGTTAGTTAATGTATTTCTTATTACCGCAATGAATCGAGGTGGGAAGCCCATTGCGCCCATGGTGCGAAGGAGAAAACTATGGTTAACTCTATCGAAGGCTTTGTCAAAGTCGAGTGAGATGAGTGCACATTTTATTTTGCAGACGTCGGCCGTTGAGATTAGGTCCCTGTAATCACAGAGGGTCTGGAGAATTCTTCTGTCTTCGCCCACACTTGTTTGATAAGGGCCAGTGACGCTGGTCATTGTGGTTTTCAGCCTGCGAGCGAGGATGCGGCCAAAGATTTTGTAATCGCTGTTTAAAAGCGTAATTGGCCTCAGAGCGCTTACAGATTTCGTATTCGTAGTTTTTGGCACTAGCACTACGAGTCCCTCACGAAATTCTTTCGGGATGTCATTCGCAGGGTTTAGCAGTTCGTTGCAGATGAGAGTAAACTTGCCTTTTACGAGGCCACTGAATCTGCGATAAAATTCTGCTGGAATTCCATCTGCCCCTGGAGCCTTATTTTTCGTGCTTCCATATATAGCTTCTTCGACATCTTCTTCAGTCACTTCCGAGAGGAGAGTCTGTGCTTCCGCGTGGCATACTTTGCCCTGGAGGTTGATCATTAACTCGTCTTGAAGCTGTTCGTCAACCGGCTGACTAGACATTAAGGATTCAAAATGCTGTACGATTGCCTCTTTAATCTCTCTTTGCTTCGTCAGCTTCCTTCCGTCATCAGTTGTTATTTCAGATAATATCTTGCGAGACGCCCTTTTGCTTTCACGAATGACATGATAAATGGAAGTAACCTCGTGCTGGGCTATGTTCTGGGCACGCGACCTTATTTGGTAGCCTTCCAGTTGTTTACGCCGTAGTGCTAAAATTTTTGCTTTAATTTTGTTAATTCTTTCGTGGTTGTCCACAACTGTTGCATCGCACTTGTACAAATCCCTTAGACACTGAAAGTAAAATTCTATAGTTGATTTGTACCAAAAGTTTTTGTCTTTGGAGTAGTTTATGAAAAACCTCCGTATTTTAGGTTTGGCATGTTTCAGCCACCAGTCAGTGCCAGAGTTGTACGAGCTAAATTTGCTTTCACACTCTCTCCATACCTTGTGAAATGCCTCCTGACAAGCATGGTCTTCCAGATGTGACACATTGAGCTTCCATGTGCCTCTACCTCTGAATGTCCCTTGTTTTATCAGATTGATTGTGCATATGTATGCAGCATGATCTGAAAAAACGGTAGGCCATACTTCGGACTACAAAATGAGGTGTTTCAAATTGTGCGTTACATATATCCTGTCGAGACGGCTCGCCGAGTGACTTGTGGCGTGGGTGAAGCCAGGGGCTGCACCGTGCATATGTTCCCATGAGTCTATTAGTCGTAAGTCATTAACTATACGTTCCAGTTCAGTACACTTGTTGAAATTGGGAGTTTGGTCTTTGGCATGCAAAACACAATTAAAATCCCCTCCTAGGATAAGGTGTTCATATCGAGTTCCAAATAGTGGGACAATTTCTTCTTTATAGAACTCCGTTCTGCGGTGCCTGTTACTGGATCCTGAAGGGGCATACACGTTAATGAGTCGTATTTTGTTTATTGTGGCCGCTATGCCTTTACTGTTTGGTAGTTTTACTACATCTTGGACTACTATGCCCTCCTTTGTGAGCAGAGCCGTGCCCATTTCCGCTCCATGCCCTGGGTTTGTAATGGCGTTGAAGCCAGGTACGTTACCAAGCTCAATGTCTGTCACTTCTTGTAAAAGTATAATGTCACTGTCAGAAGCGTATATAAAATCTTTTAAGTTCTGTAGTTTAAAGGAACTATGAATCTTATTAAGGTTTACTGTCGCGATTTTGTATGCTTGTAGGTCAGACATTCTTCGTTCTACTTGATCTAACTTTAAAAAACATTCTTCCGTTTTGTCTCGCAAACGTCAGGTTTAAAACGCGTCTTAATAATATTCACCGGTAGCAAATGTTTCAGCGGTGTGTCCTTGTTCTTTAGAATGTTCGTTCGCGGAGACGTCGTCGTTGAAGATATCAGCCACCTGTGGGGCTAGCTTACAGTCTGTCGTAGTTTCTGAAATTTCTGTCATTTCAGCGTCGGGATTGTTATGGTCGCTTTCGTCTGCCCAGCTGGTTGAGGTTGTCGTCGTGGGTGGGACGAGTGAAGCTTCATGAGAGTGACTCGTTTCTTGAGGGTGGTTGGATGCTTTCTTTGTTGGTTTTCCTTGGACGTCTCGTTTTTCCAGCGCAGAAGGGGAACGCTCCACAGAAACTGGTGTCACTTTCGTGTTGCTACAGATCTGTTGGCTTAAGGTACTACCTATTTCCTTCGCTTTTTGTCGGAGTATGGGAGCTGTCTCCTCTGCACCTTTGCGCGCCAGCCGGCGTTTCTTATTTTTCTTCGGAGAATTGCCTCTCGACGGACTTTCTTCAGCATCCAAGTTAGTGTCGCTTTCCTGCAAGGTGTGTCGGTCATCAGCTTCCGGCGGATCTGCTGCCTTTACAATTGCAGGCGCCTGTGTCGGTGGAACTTCAACTGTTTCCGTAGATTGGCGGGACTCTTGTAAGTCGTCAGCTATGACGGCACTGACGTCCATCGGAATTCCAGTGTTTGGAGAATTTGTATTTGCACACGATTCAGGGGCTGAGGAGACAGTCGGCCGTTCGCGTGCCACGGCGGCGTAGGTTCCTGGCAGTGTTGTCATCGCCGGTGGCCTAGCGGCCTCGCCGGCCGGCAGCTGTGCTACGCGCCGCTGTATACATTCTGCGCGAACGTGCCCAGGCTTGTTACAGGCGGCACAGGTTCGCGGTTGGTCGTCATAAATTACAATCCCTCTATATCCGCAGACAAAAAATGGGTCAAATGGCTCTGAGCACTATGGGACTCAACTGCTGTGGTCATAAGTCCCCTAGAACTTAGAACTACTTAAACCTAACTAACCTAAGGACAGCACACAACACCCAGCCATCACGAGGCAGAGAAAATCCCTGACCCCGCCGGGAATCGAACCCGGGAACCCGGGCGTGGGAAGCGAGAACGCTACCGCGCAGACATTGATGTACGACGGGATGTGCTTTTGTAACTCTACACGAAGCTGCCGTACGCCATTTAGTACTGGGAATTTATGCGCGCTTGACCATTTCTCGGCAAAGTTGCTGAGCACTTTCCCAAAGGGCGAAATTACAGCATTAATTTGGTCTGTTGTAATCTCAAAGGGTAATTCGAAGATTCGAATCGTGCGAATGCCGAAACCAGCATGTGCAACGGTGACTTCACCAACGTTTCCATCTGAGTGTTTAAATTTCATGACACCTCCGGAAGACTCAACTATTTTCTCGCACAACTCGGAACTACGCATTTTAACAAACACGACACAAGCTACAATCGACAGGTGGATCCCAATTACATCATTAAAGGAAAGCTTCACATCTTCTTCTAACCAATTTTCTACTTCAAACGACTTGGGTCTGGCATATCGAGGATCAAAAGTAAGTTTCAACGTATCTTTTCGACTTGGTTGAGCCATCACTGCATGCTACTCATTACTTCTCGAAGCGTTCTATAACAGAGTTTTAAGCCGCAGCAAGCGCAAGACTTACCACGCGGAAGCACAGACGGCGCAGCGCACTCCACACTACGTCCTACCTCCACGCCGTCCGCCGGCGAACTGCCAACTGAGCTACCGAAGCACGACTCACGCCCGGTACTCACAGCTTTACTTCTGCCAGTACCTCGTCTCCTACCTTCCAAACTTTACAGAAGCTCTCCTGCGAACCTTGCAGAACTAGCACTCCTGAAAGAAAGGATATTGCGGGTTCCGAGTTCGAGTCTCGGTCGGGCACACAGTTTTAATCTGCCAGAAAGTTTCATATCAGCGCACACTCCGCTGCAGAGTGAAAATCTCATTCTGGAAACATCCCCCAGGCTGTGGCTAAGCCATGTCTCCGCAATATCCTTTCTTTCAGGAGTGCTAGTTCTGCAAGGTTCGCAGGAGAGCTTCTGTAAAGTTTGGAAGGTAGGAGACGAGGTACTGGCAGAAGTAAAGCTGTGAGTACCGGGCGTGAGTCGTGCTTCGGTAGTTCAGTTGGTAGAGCACTTGCCCGCGAAAGGCAAAGGTCCCGAGTTCGAGTCTCGGTCTGGCACACAGTTTTAATCTGCCAGGAAGTTTAATAAACGAACTGTCTCATCATTAGCGCACAAGACAGTGAGAGGACCTCTCCGTTTAGGTTGGAACCATCATTCGCTCTTTGGCAACGAAAGGTCGGCTAAATGTAAAAAAAAAAAAAAAAAAAAAAAAAAAAAAAAAAGCTCTAAAGCACTTCGGTAGCGGCATGTGTGACACAGAGTATTTTGATCGGTACCCACAAAACATCTGTCAAAAACCTCGTCACATACATGTAGGCAGTACCCGCCAAAACATCGCCAAGAAATTAGGCGTAACAAACTAAACAGAATTAAATACAACATCAGATTCTACTGGTAAAGGCAGGAGAACTTATTATAAAAGGTGCAAACACTGAAAATCTCGGTAATAAGTAAACTGAGTTACTCGGCGCAGATACTTCCAGCGCCAGTTCCCATAGCAGATAACATCCACCGAGCGCTGTACCGGTGTATCATGAGGGGAAATATTTGTGGAATGTGTTCTTACCACACGTTTGCACTGTAACAACGATGGGTGGTCTAAATCTCACAAACCTAGAATAGAATTGAAAATTTCTCTTGATCAGTCACATGACAGACAGGAACAATAATATTATACAGACATTCGTCAAAAGATGGGAACCAGGAAGCATGGAGACACAATAGCGATACCAAGAGCTTTAAAACATATTATGTCACATTTTCTCGAGTTCAGCTGCGCATTAAGAACTACAGTCCCCAGTGTATTTACAGAAACAAACAGATCTATGTCTTTTTAACGAAGAACTGAAAACAAAATCACCTAGTGGAAATGTAACCTCAGAAAAAGTGGAACATCATCTCCAGAAATCTTCACAGCACGTTCTACCATCTAATGTTAAAGCGATGTGATGTAATCGATAACGAAAAGATAGAAGCTAACGAAGAACTATACAACATCCACTTCAGCACAATTTTCATATGTGACACATGTGATCTCATCGAAACTGCGAAACTCGCGAGACTGCATCTTAAACCTGGTCTTAGATCTGAAGGGGACATGCGATCGTAATGGAAATGTGAAAGCCGGAAAATCTGTCATACACATGATCCTAAAACAAAGCTTCAGTGTGGATGATCGGACACACGGTTATATATAATACACAATTGACCGGCCTTTTTCAACGATTATTACTCTCACATCAAATCACAACACTAAACATTAAGATTGCATTAGAGCTATGAAGGATTATTTGGCAACTGAATGAGCACATTGGCACAATGGTCACACTATAACTTAAAAAAAAAAAAAAAAAAAAAAAGATGCTGCAACAATGGTCGGCTAAAACTGAAATGCATCATAGTGCCGAAGTTTCATTCATATTATGGAAGAACTCACACAAGACAGAATTACTGGGTTATATTCTAATACTAACTTAACGTACTGATGTTACCATATACAATAATTTGGAAAGTTAATAGTAAATATTTGTTCTGTGTAAAAACTGATGTCGGGCAGAATATTACACTTCCCCTGCAATAGATGGGCTTCCTGAATATATCGGCGTTCCTGGTGTCATCTAGCTCTTCTCCAAACCCTAACACGGCTAGTGTCCGGTCGCGAACCGATCCTGGTCTCTTCAGCAAATACGACATTGCTCTATTCTGCAACGGTCCAATGTTAATATGCAAGAGCCCAGGTCCTCCGACTGCGTCGGTCCCGTTGGTTCATTGTTCTTCTGGAATGAAGACCATCCTGGTGCAATCTTGTACAAACTGTTGGTCTGACATACGAATCAGTGTTGCCAAGGAGAAGTCATTTCCAATTTTTTTGGCATTTAATGTTGGGCACGTGTGAGCCGACAGTTGGAGGAAACAATCTTGCAGTGATATTGTCATACGACGGACGTCCACTCCGAGGTCTGTAGTTCACATTTAGCGTCTCTCTGTACTTTATCCGCACTTTAGATACACAAATTTGAGTGAAATGGAACTGATCGGCAACATCTTGCCATGCATGAGCAGCAGGAAGTAAAGCCACCGTCCTGACTCTATCAAAGTGTTGTATGCGTCTACGTGGCATGTTACAGCAGTGCTGAACACAAACTGAATGAAGCTGTTGTTGATACTGGACTGCTCGCGGCGTGTCACTGCGGCAGCGCTATGTTTACATGACTGGAAAACGAGCACAAAGCATGCTAGTAGTAAACACCGTCCAGTACACGGGCTGTAACTGGATAATGCATAAAGTGCCTAGGTCAATGAGACCTCTAGTATCGTAGACTACGTTTCACGATAGTACTAGGGCTATTCGGAAAGTAAGTTCCGATTGATCGCGAAATGGAAACCACTTTGAAAATCATAAATGTTTTATCTGCAACAGTTAGCTACAGCTTCCAGCCACTGCCCTACATAGTCACCACTCCGTCTTAGGCATTCGTCGTAGCGTTGTACCAACTTTCCAACAGCCTCGTAATAGAAGGCAGCCGCCTGTGCTTCCCCCCAATTCTCAACGCTCATCTGTACTTCGTTGTCTGTATGAAAATGTTGTCTTCATAGCCAGTAGTTAATGTGAGTAGAGATGAAACGCAGAGAGAGCCAATTACAGGCTGTGGCGCGGGTGATCAAACACTTCCCACCGAAAACGCTGCAGGAGCATTTTCATTGCCACTGCAAATTGCGACAGATAATTGTCACGTAGTAGGAACCGTATGATAGTTCTGTAATGTGGGCTGCATAGCATCAGGCGAAATCTCTCACCAGGACCTCATACTTGGCGGGAGCCACTATTTTCTACGCATCTTTATGTGCTCACCTTGCGCTCAGAACTGAAAAGAGCGAAGGGATGTAACCGACAGGCATATTAGAGACACTGTCGAACACAAATGTGCTGAGCTTTATTAGATTTTCACAGTAGTTTCCATTTCTTGACCGATCGGAACTTACTTTCCGAATATCCCTCTTATATCAAACTTTTGTTGAGCAATGTATTTTATTGGGATTCAAAATCTCTAGATCTTTCCAGAGTGTTGTTACTTTATAAACTCGGCTATTTTGCACACTTTTGTGTCTTCTGTGAACGATCAAATTACGATTCAGTGTAAATAATTATCACTCAGCTCCTGAGCTGTATTTCCATCGACACTCCCTTTCACTTTGCTTTTCTACAACGTAACTTAGATCAATTTAGACGCGTCCTGTCCCTTGGTGTGCCGAAATAACCGAATCGTTAGATTTCCATTCACAAAGTTGATGAAGCGTGTAGATCCTTTTAAAAGAGTCCTTAACGTCCATTTTCAGCAGCGATAACCGCGCGCTGTCGTCACACCGCGCTCGAGAGTTCGGAATAGCAGCCGGCAAATTGGCGGTTTGTTCGGTCCCAACGGCACCTCCGCAGGGAGCCAGCGGGTCGTCCGGCGCCATCAGTCGCGCCGGGTAGGAGGAGGGGGTGTGGCTTGCAGCACTCCTACCCCCCCTTCCCCCCCCCCCCGCCCATCACCCGCTCCCCACCGCTCTGGCACTGTCATCGGCGGCTCTAATTAGCCGAGAAGGGCGCGCGGGAGTCGGCGGCGGCGTTTCTTCCGTGTGGTCGAGCGCCTAATGACCTCGTTATGCTGTCGGACAAGCTCGTTGCAAACGCCTCTCCACGCTGGCAAAGGGACCGCTCCCTACGCCCTGCCGCACCGCGGGATAAGCCCAGGGCTGCTGCAGAGGGCGCGCTCTGTCCAATCAACGGCGTGCCGCTGGGCCCCGGTAGGACCAGTTCACTCGCCCGCTAGTGTCTCTAGTTGGCAGCGTCGAAATGAATGTTCTCCACCAGTGATAGTCCCTATTCTACTTCTCAGAACATACTTATTAGCGTGTTTCTGCTGCAAATAAGGCCAGTCTTGAGAATTTGTTGCGCTGCTATATGCAGGCAATTGGTTTACTATGTTCGGTCCAGATACACGAAAGGCGTTCAAATAGTAATGCGACATATTTTTTTTCTGAAAGCAGAATGGTTTTATTCAGGATTCCAATACACCATATTATTCTCCCCTCTTTTAGCTACAAATCTCTCCTTTCAACATAATCTCCGTTTAACGCAACAGCCTTTCGTGAGATCCAGGCTGTAGGCTGGATGAGAAGATCGAACTTCTATGAGCTCCTCTACGGTGCGCAGACTTGTATGAAGCCTCGCGTCGTCATGGAGAAGGAAAAATTACTTTTCATTTTTGTTGCGACGAACATGCTGAAGCTGTTTCTTCAGTTTCCTGAGGGTAGCACAATACGTTTCAGTTGCTCTATGAGGGAGGATATCAAACAGAATGATCCCTTCAGAATCCCTGAAGACCGTCGTCGTGGCTTCACCACCTGAGGGTGCGTCTTTGAGCTTTTCCTTTCGAGAAGAGGAGGTGCTTCGCCATGGATCACCGTTTTGTTTCTGGTTGGAAGTGATGAGCCTCTGTTTCATCGTCTGTGCCGATGATCGACAAAAAACTGTCACCATCAGCCTCGTAATCCACAAGCAATTCCGCACAGATGGTCCTTCGCTGCTCTGTATGGTCTTCTATTACACAGCAAGGAACCCACCTTGAATGAGTTCCCGCACGTCCCATCAATGCAGGAGTCGTAACTGTGTGCGGCCGGCTGGAACGCTAGGGATCGGACAGGTTTGAGTGACCTTGTTGTGATGATGACAGACGCCTCGCCCAGCGACTCGCCGTGCGTTTAGGTCTCCGTAGACATGCTGCAAGCGCCTATGAATATCGGTGATGCTCTGATTTTCCACAACAAGAAAGTACCGACTCTGCCTGGAACACAACACTCCTACAGACGTCTTTTTGAAGGTTTCGCATAGCACTGCCCCCTATTAGGCCGTCATGAAACTATAATGCTTGAAGACGGAATATTCCACTATGTCCCACAATAAATACAGCATTTTTTCAATGGGAACTGGCCGACGAAAGAATGTGTTGCATTATTTATTGAACATCGCCCGCAACACAACGGAATGGTTGATCTAATTTTACAAGATGTAAATAACCATGTAATGAATTGGTAAGCTAATTGCGTTACTTTACTCTGGATTAACCTAATTGTGCTATTCAAGAGTGATTAATTCCACGTGTGATATTAGGATGTAAAGAGAATTAAATAAGATTTACTGAGCGACGCTACCAAAATATTGTGTGTGAAATCGTATGGGCCTTAACTGCTAAGATCATCAGTCCCTAGGCTTACACACTACTTAACCTAAATTATCATAAGGACAATCACACACACCCAAGCCCGAGGGAGGACTCGAACCTCCACCAGGACCAGCCGCACATTTCATGACTGCAGCGCCTTAGACCGCTCGGGCGACGCTATCACTTCGTTTCACCTACCTCATCTGTTTATCATCAGGAATGACATTAATCAAACAATGGAAAATCCAGGATGGAATGTAACAATATTAGAGAAAGAAAGTTGCCACTCACCATATAGCGAAGATGCTGAGTCGCGGTAGGCACAACAAAAGGATTGACACAATTATAGCTTTCGGCTATTAAGGCCTTTGTCAGCAATAGACATACATTCACACACGCACGCACACACACACACACACACACACACACACACTCAAGGAAACGCCGCTTGCACACACATCTGCAGTGGTTTCAGTTATCTGAGACTGCAGAATCTCAAAGTAGCAAGCATGGAGAACATGGACAGGCACTGTGAATAGATGGTGCTAGATGGGAATGTGGGTCGGCCGAGACAGTCCGCGCAGGTGCGATAAACAGATTGTTCGGGTGGCACAGTGGTTAACGTAAATGCCTAGTAAGCAGGAGATCCCGGGTTCGAATCCCGGTCCAGTGCACATCTTCGCTCGTCGCCGGTAGTTCCGCACAAAGTCCTGATGCAGCTGATATCAACAGTCTCCTCCCTTTCCTATGTCTCTCCTTCCCCTTCAATTCATGTAACTGCTACATCTGCCTAACAAGGCACTGTCTTTAGCTCCTACATTTTAAAATCTTTTGTATCAGAAACAATAGGAGGGACAAACAGGTTGCTGCCTTCACTGTAGCTTTATCTCTGAGGGGGAGGAGGGGGTGCTCACTGTCATTACTTTTACTTCAGTGAATCCTCTGAATGAGAATTAAACTGACTTGTCAGCTTTGTAAGTCGGTGTCGTTATAGCTATCACTATACGCTAATGAGCAAAAACGTTCTAACCACCGACCTACTTGAGAGGTGGCATGAGCCACCTCTCATATTTCTATCTTACGATTTTCCTCTCTAATTGCATGCGGTGAAAAGTTGCTATTCCTTCACACGCGGACTTCCCACGCAGTGTGTCTCGTCACCCAGCTGGTCCGGTGACAGGCAGGCTCTTCTGATCTTGAAAGGGTAAGCCAACGGGTGTGAGGGAGTCAAGTGAATGCTTTCCAGACGCCGACATTGTCAAAAGACACGCCCGGAGGGGCCTGAAGTAGCGGCTGGGCTAGAGGTTCCGTTACTTCGCAGAAACTTAGCGAAAACACTTTCTGGCGGGCTACCAGCGAGGCGTGGGAATGACTTGTGTTCCCAAGCAGCCTTGGCGCGCAAATTCCCGCGTTTTCCGCCGGTTTTCGAGTTGCTGATTGGAACGTTTAACCACGGCCACTGTCGTGGGGGCGGGAATGTTCTGTGTTCGGTTGGTACGGGTGCTCTTGTGGTAGTCGGCTCTCGCCTTTCGGTCGGAGTAGGTTACAAGACTGAGCTCTCGCTGGTCTGGACAGCCTGCCTTCCGTTGGCTGTCTAATATACTTTTATTTAATTGTAACTGTTTGACGAAGCTGCTGAAGTTTCGACTTCAAAGTAACTTTCCGAGTACAGTTGGCAATTGTGCGTTCTGCGTGCAACCGGCCTATGTTGTCTGTCTTGAGCAGTTTTGGCTAAAGTTCACTGTATCGGAGTTACAGTGTGACTTCGCTTGTTAAAATAAATCACTGTACTGTCAGTGATTGTGTGGCGACCCTTCTTCATCTCCCTCAGAGGCGCATTTGTATTGCTAGGAAGTCTTTAGTCTGGAACAACCAAACCAGGATAATTTGTTTCGGGTTATACTCGCGACATTATCATCACCACGACGGGACGTCGAAGCAACCAGCCATCGCCTCCGATACGCCAGATTGTGTTCTGGCAGTTAAGAAGACAGCTTGGTAATGTATGTCCGCAGCACCGGCAGATAGGGATTTTCCTAGGTGATAATCAGAGCTCAGCAGAGCGCGCCTGTTCGTCTTTTTCTAACTTTGTTCTGTCTTGGGTAGCAACAATTAATGTTGGGTTGGCTGTGTGTTTTCTCTTAAGATTTGACTTGCAAGGAATTGGCTCCACATACCACTTCGTCATAAATGTCACAATCCAGTTTATGGACAACTTCACCTTCACAGCATTTATTTGAGTATCCAATTTGAGCCAATTTGATGTATTGTAAATGTTTCATGTGTTTTGTTTATTATTTTGAGTTTAGTCATAATACGAGTAAATCATATTTTATTTTGGACAGAACTTTCATTGTGTAAATAGGCAGAGCAACCCTTTCATTTCTCACTACGTTACTGAAACTTTCCCTTATTTAATTAATGTCTATCAAACTAAATTATTGCAGGTGCCAAACTCTTTTCTACTCCACTTGCAGGGTCGATTACAGTCGGTTCGCGATTCTTTTTAATCCATGTGCAACAGCAAAAGTCGGAGTTAGAATAGGGGGGCCTTAGAGCATCATTTATATATGAAGATTCTCGAAGAATTTAGTGTTAAATACACTGCTAGCCCCGGCACCTCGCATACTAACGATGTAAACTCGCCGAAGCGGTAGCAGCGTCACCTGGAAAGGATTGGCTGGTAGTCAGACACGTGCACGGTTCATATGGTAACAGTGAGCGTGCTGTCCGTGTGTAGGACGGGGAAAGCACGCGATCTATCTGAGTCTGATGGAGGACATATTGTGATGGCCCGGAGGGTACGAGCATTTGGGGAAATGTGTGACTTTTCAGGTGTTCGAGAATTGCTGTGGTGAGTATGTTGAACACGTGGTGAAACCAAGGTGAAGAAAGTACACCCATCTTCGGGTTGGGCGGCCATCCTCATTACAGGTGTCGTACGTCCTAGGCTGGACAGACTTGTAAAATAGGACCGGTGAACTGTGGCGGAACTAACATCAGGTTGTAATACTGGACAGAGTACAAGTATGTCTGCACCGAACACGCCTAACGATGGGCCTCCGTAGTCGACGACCCATGCCACGAGATGGGCAGCTACGACTGAAATGACTAAGTGGCCATCGGCACTGGACGTTGGCGCAGTGGCAGAGCTTTGAACGATCTCATGAATTCCGACACCTTTTTCATCATGCCGATGGGAGGGCGGGAATCCGTCGCCTTTCTGGGGAAAAGCTGCTTGACAACTGTACTGCGAGGCGCAGACAAGCTGCCAGCGGCTCCTTTACGTTCTGGGGAAAATTCACGTGTGTATCCATGGGAGCTCGTGCAAGGCACCATGACGGCCAAGGGGTATCGTACACTGGTTGCAGACCACTTACATCCCTTCATGACGATCCCATTTCCCGACGTCAGTGGCATTTTTCAACAAGATAACGCACCGTCTCAGAAGGTCAGGAGTGAGATGGAGTGGTTCGAGGAACACGGAGGTGACTTTCAGTCGATGTGCCGCCCCCCCCCCCCCCCCCGCCCCCAATTAGCAGATCTGAACCAGATCAAACAAGTCTGGAATGTGATTGAACGTTGCTTTTTGCCAGCCTTCCCGAAATGTACGGGAATTCGCTGGCCTGTGTGGTGCCGATGTAGTGCCAGATCCCTGCAGCGACCTACCGAGGCCTCACTGCTTCCATGCCACGACGCGTTGTAGCCTATCCGTGCCGAAGGCTGACATATCGCCTATTAGGCAGGTGGTCACGATCTTCCGGTGTCACACACTTTCTGTAGAAATTTATAAGTGTGATCAACTACCTTTGTTGGGTACTAGATAAATTATTTTACTTTATCGTACGTGACTATGAAATATGAGATAACGTTAGATCATAGAACGTAGGAAAGGTATTCATTCGCTATTTACGAAATGAAATAAGTGGCAGCAGGAGCAATTTTCTTGGGGCTTATTACCGAACTCATCTCACACAGCCGAGAGAGAGCTTGGCTGTAAGAAACTAAAACACTTAACTTTGTTTAGCATGTTGCTGTGAGTAATTTCACTGTCAGAAACAACACTTGTTATCAAAATACTTGAATACTATTGTCACTTTAACAATCAGTTTCCCACCTCTTTCGGAGATGCTCTCTAAACACATTTATACATTCCGACAGTAATTCGTGATTATTTTATTCATATGCACAACTATTAATTGTTATTAAACACTTTTGTCATTAATAAATCCAACTTAAAAGATAATACTTGTATTATACATACACAGAACGATATTCATTGCTAGTTGTACACAGGTAGTCATAAGGTAGGAAGTTACAATACCTGCCGCTATGGTGAAGCCTCTGTAAGAATATCTCTGAGAGTTAGGGTTGCCATACCTAGCTGGGACCTCGTCGGGACACTCAGAGATGGGAGTGCAGAAATGAAGTAAACATCCAGAATGAGATTTTCACTCTGCAGCGGAGTGTGCGCTTATATGAAACTTCCTGGCAGATTAAAACTGTGTGCCCGACCCAAACTCGAACTCGGGACCAATGCCTTTCGCGGGCAAGTGCTCTACCATCTGAGCTACCGAAGCACGACTCACGCCCGGCCTCACAGCTTTACTTCTGCCAGTAACTCGTCTCCTACCTGGGCGCACAGTTTTAATCTGCCAGGAAGTTTGAAGTAAACATTTTTAAAAACATAACTGCATTTTTTTTAACAAAATTACTTGGAACTTGTTGCGGCAGAAGTAGTTGGCACATCATATTTTTGGAAGAAGCAAGTCTTTGTTCCCTTTTACGTGTTTATGAAACACCATGCAAGTCAGCTTGTGGTTAAACTGGCACTGTAAGTTTGATTCCACAGTCCCTGGTAGCAATCTATTCCTTTCATCAGTCCACTGGGCCGACATCAGCGAAAATACTTTTTCCACAGTGGCGGTGCGTGTGGGAATACAAAACAAATACTTGCAGAATTTTAGCAGTTGACATTTGCGTTCAGGATATTTGGTTTCCTTAAGAAAGTAAATCCACCTTTCTTCCACGGAGTATTTACACTTCCATTCTTCGGAGTCACGCTGCGTTTCTAAAAAGCTCTTCAGATACAGCGCCAAAGAAACTGGTATAGGCGTGCGTATTCAAATACAGAGATATGTAAACAGACAGAATACGGCGCTGCGGTTGGGAACGCCTAAACAGACAGAATATGACGCTGCGGTCGGAAACGCCTATATAGGATAGGTGTCTGGCGCCGTTCTTAGATCGGTTACTGGAGAACAGGTGCAACGCCGCCAATACCTCCTACATTTTTTCCTAGTTCTTTAATTTGGTGAAACACATTCCGCTGGCCGCGTGTTGAAGCGTGTTGAAGTTGGTATTGGTACTTAAAATGGTTCAAATGGCTCTGAGCACTATGGGGCTTACCATCTAAGGTCATCAGTCCCCTAGAACTTAGAACTACTTAAACCTAACTAACCTAAAGACATCACACACATCCATGCCCGAGGCAGGATTCGAACCTGCGACAGTAGCGGTCACGCTATTCCAGACTGAAGCTCCTAGAACCGGTCGGCCACACCAGCCGGCGATATTGGTACTGTCTTCAGGAAAAGCGATTAATTTATGTAATAGAATTTGCAGTTGTCTTAAAGAGTCTAGACAAAACTTTGCAATTGTCTCCGATGATTCGGCGAATCAAACTTCAACAGCTTCTGTTGGATTCCGTCTGTTTCAGTGAAGAATTGAATAACTGAAGTAAAATCTTTTGAGCCTTGTGGTTCGATGTGTCGGTGCCTACGCCGTAAAATAAAACTTCTTGCAATTTTTTTACCCATTTGAAAACTGAATGTTGTGCGAGAATATTTTTAACAATCGCTGTAGCTTTGGTCCGTGTTGAAGAATGCTCTTCGGCGGCTTTGGGCTCAGGATGCAATGCGGCATTCAGTTTTGTCTGTGCAGTCAATAGAATGAAGGATTTATGTGTTAGTTCTGCAGCAGCAAGGAGCAGTTCTCCTTGGGAACTTGTTTAGTCATGAATGTAGAAGTAGGCTTTGATGTCGATGCTACCGCGATTCTTTTTGCATGATTCTTCGTAGAAATATGATACCTCACATCTGCCCTACCTCCGTGAGTTACTGAGATAAAACAGCTACAGTCTCACACAACGCTTCCTTATCCGTAAGTCCTTTCTGGAAAAAAAGACCACTCTTCTGTATAATCATCCGAAAAGTGACCGTTTCTCTT
The DNA here is from genome assembly GCF_023898315.1 of Schistocerca nitens. NCBI lineage: Eukaryota > Metazoa > Arthropoda > Insecta > Orthoptera > Acrididae > Schistocerca > Schistocerca nitens. The sequence continues at coordinate 599,475,124 of NC_064619.1, read as the reverse complement.
TCCATCATTGGGCACTTTCGTATGCTGTGGTAAGATTATTAGAAGGTAAATAGTCAACAATAACACTTTATTCATAGAAGTACGCGTCACTACACGCAGTAAACACTTTAGACATTACTAATTTGCACTCGTTCTTGTTATTAGAGTTAGAAAGAATCTTCTTATACGATCGCTATTTAAATGGGAATTGCCCGATTCTTCCGCGTGGAGCTGCTTAAATAGTTCCAGCTCCCTACTTCTGGAGAAGTCTGGTATTTTCTCGAATGATGGTGCTAGATCTAGAACGCGCCTGTATCGCCGATACGGGATACGCAACATGCAAGCCATCTGTGAGACAACCTTGTCAACAAGAACTTCTTGACATAAATGAAACAACCTGGGCCGCATTTACATGTTGCGCTAACAGATGGGGTTAATTCAGTACTTGAGCTAAGCTCTTAACAGCATATTGCAAAATTGAGAAGAAATTGAGCTTTATCAGGTTCTCGGGGTAAAAAGGTCCACAACGGTGACAATCCCGATATATCGGGACGGATTGCAACTCTACTGACAATTGCAGTTGGCTCGACGAAACTGTTTTGCGTTTTTTCTGCAACCAATCACATTAAGCGAATTTGTAAAAGTCACGATGAAAACGCCTGATGGACGGCTTCTGCTTCCGCCTGCAGCCTTTCGCACTTTATAGTTGAAATAGTTGAAAGCTGGTAACAGCACTACCAACTGTCAGGTATCAAGCCGACTCTACTACAGAGGGTATCGGCTTACAGGATCGCCCACTCCAAGTATGTATTCTTCGGCTAACTATTTCGACTACCACTTCATGCTATGGTTATGTACAAATCAATTATCCACACCGGCGTCTGCCCTGACAAAATTTATCCCACTATCATAAACGTAGAGCCGCGCGGGGTAGGAGTCTTGCCACGGTTCGCGCGGCTCCCCCCGTCGGAGGCTCGAGTCCTTCCTCGGACATGGTTGTGTGTGTTGTCCTTAGTGTCAGTTAGATTAAGGTAGATTAAGTAGAGTGTAAGCTTAGGGATTGATGACCTCAGCAGTTTGGTCCCATAAGTCCTCACCACAAATTCCAATTTTCCATAAGCGTAGAAACACGTAAGTTAACTGTGAGGATGGTGTGGAGCTGACAATGAGTCTATCGTTATAACCATCCAACCCAAAATCGATAAACATCTAGTCATATACTCGCCCTGCACTTTTACTCAAGCATACAATCATGAGGAGCAAGAAAATTAAATATACATTATTCTCTGTCATCATATGTAGATCCCACAAGTCTATAGCACCAATGGTATTGAGTAATGCATATGCATGCATCCAGAAATACACTAAGTCACAGGAAATATATTGACATTTTGGTCATATTGGAAACAAACCAGCCCCAAACGTGTGTGCACCAGCGGTCAAACGAAATGGATCGTCTGCTGCAGTTCTCTACCAATCAGACTAAAGCATGTTTATGTTAGATTCGCCAGAACAGGACTGCTATAATGGTGGTTTGCAGATCGGCTCTCTTTAGAATTTAAATTATTTCAAAAAAATGTTCAAATGTGTGTGAAACCTTATGGGACTTAACTGCTAAGGTCATCAGTCCCTAAGCTTGCACCCTACTTAACCTAAATTATCCTAAGGACAAACACACACCCATGCCCGAGGGAGGACTCGAACGTCTAGCTGGCCAGAGTGGCCGTGCGGTTCTAGGCGCTACAGTCTGGATCCGAGCGACCGCTACGGTCGCAGGTTCGAATCCTGCCTCGGGCATGGATGTGTGTGATGTCCTTAGGTTTAATTAGTTCTAAGTTCTAGGCGACTAATGACCTCAGAAGTTAAGTCGCATAGTGCTCAGAGCCATTTGAACTCGAACCTCGGGAATAACCGCACAGTCCATGACTGCAGTGCCCTAGACCACTCGGCTAATCCCACGCGGCTAAATTATTTGTTACGTGAGAAATCAGAACTTATGGGACGTGACAAATACACTGAATGAATGAGAGCATGTATGACTGTTATTTTTCTAAATCAACGCAATATTGCCATTCCGTCAATTCGCTAGAATAGTGTCGATCTAGGACTACATTACATGTGGAGCATTTTCCTCTAGAGGGAAAACAAAACACAAGTTATGTCGTTGAAACCACGATCCTATTTAGCAGCTTCTTTCAACAATCTCAGCATTGGCTGCTCTTCACCACGTTGCAGGACCCCGAAAGTTTGTGGTGTCGATGACGCGCGATGTTTATATTTGGCAGTTTCTTGTGAAGAAAATAATGCCTCAAGATAAGTTATATCGTGTCGTTATAATTAAAGTGCAGCTACTCACAGTGGCCCAGTGTGGGCTGTAATTACCGTATGACAGCGAAAAATGGTAAACGTGCTAACATGTTAGTACGGAACAGATTTCCGCTGAAAAAAAAAGTTCCAATCTTCGCCACCAGGTGCAAACCTGGCGCTGTGAATGGAAGATAGATATATGGAAATGATTCCATATGTAAGGGATTAGAAATGGGACGTGGTCAGAAAAGATCAAACAAGTGAAAAGGCATAATGTTGATCTTAGTATTAACCGTTATGGTTTGTAAAATGACGGCGTGGACGTTATACCGTCATATATGACCCATGGCGCCATTGCATTAGTAGACTGTTCTGTCTGGCGCCACTGGATCGGGTGTTATATCGACAATCCCTCTTGCGGGTTGTGTCCTTAGAAGGTCATTTTTTTCCTTTATTTGATTTAGATCCTCTTCCCCCCCCCCCCCACGCCCAGAGGGGGGGGGGTCTAGCATCACCGTAATATTCCACGCTGCAGCCTACAGAAAAATTAAAAACAAAATTAGGAGATACCATAATAATAAAAACAGGTGATAAAACGGTGACTGATTAAAACTGGAACAAGGCGAGAAAACTGCGAAGAGAATATAAAAACAAAGGATAGATGATGCTGATTAAAAGACAGTAAACAGACAGGCACAATTAAAAAAAACACGGCGACACACTGGTTTCTGTTCGCAACAGTTTAAAAACACACCTGGCGACAGTGTGGTGTCTGTTCGCAACACTGACAGGGAATGCACAACCCTGAACATGCACTTGAAACAGCAGTATAGAGGAGACACTGTGGCAGATTGGGGGGGGGGGGGGGAGGACCCAGACCGATGAGGGGAAAAAATTGTGGGCAGGAGAGGAAAGGAAAAATTGGGGGGGGGGGAGCCGATGGAGGGAGAGTACACAGGAAAAAGGGGAAGACAGCGCAGCGGAAAGAAAAAGGACCTGGGGGCAGAATGGAATCAAGGAGTGGGTAGGTGGATAAAAAAGAGGATGGAAGGAGAGTGAGGGAGCCCGGGAAATGGACAGAAGGAAGGAGGGGGAGGTGATAGGAGGGATAAATGGAGGGAGAGAAGGCAACGACCAGGAGGGGGAGTTGATGGAAGCCACCTCGGGAAAGGAGATGAAGGGTGTAGAGGTGGACAGTAGGGGGGACGCAATGGTGAAGGTGCAGCAGCAGGTGGGGGTTGAAGAGGAGAGGAGCATCCAGGGGATGAGGGGGATCAAGTTGGCGGGAGGTGTAGAGGACTTGTACATGTTCGAGGAAAAGGAGAGATGGGGGAAAGCAGGATCTGCGTGGTGGAGGGGAGGCATATACAGGAGACGGAGTGCATGGTGCTGGAGGATCTGGAGGGACTGATAGAATTTGGGGGGGGGGGGGCAGATATCCAGGTGGGACTGGCATAACAGAGGATGGGACGGATTAATGTTTTGTAGGTGTGGAGGATGGTAGAGGGGTTTAACCCCTATGTCTGGCCAGAGAGAAGTTTAAGGAGACTGAGGCAGTTGTGGCCTTTGGATTGGATAGAGCAGAGATGAGGGATGCAGGTGAGGTGACTGTCAATGGTGAGTCCAAGGTAGGTGAGGGTGCGGGAGAGGCGGACTGGACGAGCGCAGGTGGTAGGGGAAAAATCAAGAAGGAAGAAGTGGTATGACCTATGATGATTGCCTGGATCATGGAAGGATTGCTTTTGAGCAGCCACTGGTTACACTGTGTGGCAAAAAGGTTAAGGTGATTCTGGAGAAGGCGTTGGGACCGTTGAAGGGTAGGAGCAATGGCAAGGAAGGCGGTGTCATCGGCATGCTGCAGGAGGTGGACTGGGGGGAAGGGGGGCTGAGGCATATCTGCCGTGTATAGGAGGTAGAGGAGAGGGGAGAGAACAGAGCCCTGGGGAACACCCGCAGAGAAGGTGCGCGAATCGGCGCTATGGATGGTAACATAGAAGGGGCGGCGGGAGAGGAAGAAGGCAGTTTGACGGACATAATTGATAGGAAGGGCATAGGTCTGGAGTTTATCCAGGAGACCGGGATGCCATACACGGCATGGTGATTTGTTTCATTGTCTACCTGTCCTCTTTATTATTTTCTGGTTTGTACCCGACCATCAGAATTTTACTCGGTCGGCTCTTTTGTCGTAAATATAAGCAGTAGTATTGTACTAAGACACTCGTTGTGGTTTGAAAATTTGTCTTGCTATTATATTGCCTTTCCTTTCTGGTTTGTACCCGATCAATATTGTTTTAATTAATCAGCTCTTGGTCGTAAATACAGCCGCAACAATTGTACTAAGGCACAGGTTGCCGTTAAACAAAAGAGGGGCCTTGTGGTTAGATTTAGCTGTTAACCGGTACAATTCTTTGATTGTAATTGCATTTCTCAATCATTAGTTGTAATCTGAACAACCTGTTGTACTAAGCTGTTCGTTTCTGTGTTTGAAGGACCGGGTGATTATTGATGTATTTTAACTGGATCTTGTGGTTCCATAGAGTCAGTTCTCTTGTAATAAGTGTTTACAAGCGATGTTTTAAGACGTTCCTTCAGAGCGGTCTTAATGCCTGACAATCAGTTTAACCTTGAAAATATTAACAGCCAACTGTTCAAAAATGGCTCTGAGCACTATGGGACTTAACATCTGTGGTCATCAGTCCTCTAGAACCTAGAACTACTTAAACCTAACTAACCTAAGGACATTACACACATCCATGCCCGAGGCAGGATTCGAACCTGCGGCCGTAGCAGTCGCGCGGTTCCGGACTGAGCGCCTAGAACCGCTAGACCACCGCGGCCGGCAACAGCCAACTGTCACCAGGGCTTTGGTCAATTATCAGAAGGGACGTGTTAGGGTCCAGTCGCATCTTGGTTAGCGGACTGAAATTAAGAAATTGCTTTCGTTGAAGTAAGCCTTATCATTTTCATATTGTTTGCTAATGTGTTTAGCATTTACGCACAGATGCGCATCTTAACCCCGAACCTTTAGACATACAGCTTTCAAATTAAAACTTAGGCCATTTTTTTGAGTAATTGAATCACTCTTGTCATCAATAGTGCTTATATGGTTTTCATGTGTTGCAGGAGGCATTTAATAAGACAGACTGTGTTCAGCGCGGTAGTAAACACCTCTGTTTCACCCGATAACGGGTGGGCTGCAGGTCCGGCCGTCTTTTAATCTTTGTCATATTGTTTGCTGTTTTGCAGTACTGCACTTCAGATTTATTTTGTAAAGAATAAAAGCTTATTCAACTTAAGATTTAAGGTCAAAATAATTTTGCAAATTTGTTATTTTGTTAAAGAAAATTTCATGTTTAAAAGCTTCGATTATCTGTAAACACACTTTTATATTGTTAAATAAACAGGTTGTGTGAAAAGGAAGTTATATTGGTAGGTCTTCCCTTCAACGTTTTCCTTAATTCCAGTAAGTACCATGTATCAATACACGCATTGCACAAGGCCACATTTGCACCTCGTGGCCAAAATTGGAACTAATTATTTTTCCAACGCAAATCGGTTTCGTATTAATACATTAGCATATCTACCACGTTTCGCTGCCATACAACAATTACAGCCTGCACTGGACCTCTGTGAGTAGTTGTACTTTAGTTATAACTGCCCGGTACATCTATTATAGGTATAATAGGAATGTCGTGTGACCGTTCGCCGGGTGCAAGTCTTTCGATGTGTCGCCACTTTTTTTTTTTTTGTCTCGTTTTTGTTCGTTGTATCTGCTCGGTGCGGACGTCGCAAGACACCCGGTTCAGTTCGTCGTTGATCCATTAACGCAGTTTTTTTTATTACAGAGGGCAGCTAACCCTCTGACTGAACACGCTGAGTTACCGTGCCGGCTAATTTGTTCGTGGCGGACGTCCGATGACGCCCGTTCAGGTTCTTTTTTGATCTGTTCACTCAGTTTTTTATTACGGAGGGTAGCTAACCCTCTGACCGAGCACGCTGAGCTACCGTGCCGGCGGCCCTTAGGATTGACATCCTGTCGCGCTGACCACTCAGCTACCGGGGGCGGACTTTCACAAGTAATGAGACGACACATGAACTTCTGCAGCTGTGGTGGAGGCTTCAATGCGTGGGACTGCATTTACAGATTATGCACGATTCGAAACATGGGGTACTGACGTACTGATGAGCTATATTTGTTTGTACGACGTCCTACTCAGTGGCAAACAGGAAAAAGTTGCTGTTCACTGAGTGACAAGACACAGTTCAAAGCTTATTCACATCAAAGCACAGTCCTCGTGATGTTCAAATCTGATATTGTGTACACACTTTGTTTCACCAGCGATCCACCGATATGTGCCCCTGGCACACACAGAACTGTGTTATTCATCCACAAACGAAAGCACAGCGCACAGTTCAGTTTGCTTAATAGCAAGCAATGTGTATCTGCAATCCGCACTGACACGGTGCACATATTGACTGATCCGTGTCTTCACGTCAATCCACAAGCCATGCTGTCGCGTCAACAGAGTCCTGTAGTCCCCGACTCTATCACGTGACCTTACAGTTTCGAGAATCGAAACAGGCTGTGTAATACCAAAGATATTTAAAAACACTGTGAAACATTCATGTTGAGATACATGTAAGGGGGCCATTGAACAAGTCATGGCAAGTGTGCGAAAGTGTGGTGGCACCGTAATCGCAGTAAACACATTCGATAGCCCGCTGCAAACATTACCGAAATCAGATTGTCACCGCATGCTAGGATGGCTCGGTACCAGTGGGTGAAACATTCAGTGTGGGTGAAACATTCAGTGTGCTACAAGACAAATCGTCCCGTACCCACCCTACTTCCTAGATCTCAGTCCATTCGCCTTCGACATCATTGCACAGATGAGCAAACAAAATATTTTCGCATTCGGAGGAGAAAGTTGGTGACTGGAATTTCGTGAGAAGTTTCCGTCGCAACGAATAACGCCTTTCTTATAATGATGTCCAGCCCAAATCCTGTATCATTTCTGTGACACTCTCTCCCATATTTCGCGATAATACAATACCTGCTGCCCTTCTTTGAACTTTCTCGATGTACTCCGTCAGTCCTATCTGGTAAGGATCTCACACCGCGCAGCCGTATTCTAAAAGAGGACGGACAAGCGTAGTGTAGGCAGTCTCCTTAGTAGGTCTGTTACATTTTCTAAGTGTGCTGCCAAGCAAACGTATTCTTTGGTTAGCCTTCCACACAACATTTTCTATATTTTCCTTCCAATTTAAGTTGTTCGTTATTGTAATTCTTAGGCATTTAGTTGAACTTACGGCCTTCATATTTGACTGATTTATTGTGTAACCGTAGTTTAACGGATTCCTTTTAGCACTCATGTGGATCACCTCACACTCTTCCTTATTTAGGGTCAACTGCCATTTTTCGCACCATTCAGATATCTTTTCTAAATCGTTTCGCAGTTTGTTTTGATCTTCTGATGACTTTATTAGTCAATAAACGACAGCGTCATCTGCAAACTACCGAAGACGGCTGCTCAGATTGTCTCCAAAATTGTTTATATAGATAAGGAACAGCAAAGGGCCTATAACACTGCCGGCCGAAGTGGCCGCGCGGTTCTGGCGCTGCAGTCTGGAACCGAGAGACCGCTACGGTCGCAGGTTCGAATCCTGCCTCGGGCATGGTTGTGTGTGATGTCCTTAGGTTAGTTAGGTTTAACTAGTTCTAAGTTCTAGGGGACTAATGACCTCAGCAGTTGAGTCCCATAGTGCTCAGAGCCATTTGAACCTATAACACTACCTTGGGGAATGCCAGAAATCACTTCTGTTTTACTCTATGACTTTCCGTCAGTTACCACGAACTGTGACTTCTCTGACAGGAAGTCACAAATGCAGTCACATAACTGAGACGACATTCCATAAGCACGCAATTTCACTATAAGCCGCTTATGTGGTGAAGTGTCAAAAGCCTTCTGATAATCCAGAAATACGGAATCGATGTGGAGTCCCTTGTCAATAACACTCAACATTTGATGCGAATAAAGAGCTAGTTGTGTTTCACAAGAACGATGTTTTTAAACCCATGTTGACTGTGTGTCAGTAGACCGTTTTCGTATAGGTAATTCATAATGTTCGAACACAAACATGTTCCAGAATCCTGCTGCATATCGACGTTAATGATATGAGCCTGTAAATAAGTGGATTACTCCTACTACGTTACTTGAATATTGGTGTGGCCTGTGCAACTTTCCAGTCTTTGGGTACGGATCTTTCGTCGAGCGAACGGTTGTATACGATTGTCAAGTATGGAGCTAATGCATCAGCACACTCTGAAAGAAACCTTATTGGAATACAGTCAGGACCATTAATTATTGCATTATTACATGCAAGGAAGCGGCTACTAGGATAGCGGAGTACGTGTGGAGTGCACATGGGGCTTTCGCAGGGTAGAGAAACCCTCTCATGAGATCAAAGACTATTTGCCAGTTAAATCGGCCACAGTGTCCTCAGAGAACGTATGTCATTGCAGATCATGGATAGAAAAGGTTAATATGATTTTAGTAAACTGCAAAAGCATCCAAGGAAAGTTCCCAGAATATCGCTTGCTGGATTATATAGCGTAGATAGCACTAGGAACAGAAAGTGGTTGAAATCGGACGTTTATGACAACGAAATATTAAGTTCAGATTCGAATATTTATGGTAAGGATAGCTTAGCGGCCAATGGTGGCAGCGTGTTTATTGTAGTCAGGAATTCGATAAAATCTAGCTAAGTTATCATGGGTGAAGTTAAGTATCAAAGATCGGTCAAGAATGGTGATCGGATGTTTTTATGGACCGCCTGGGTCAGGGACTCTAGTGGTAGAGCGCCTCAGACAGAACTTGCAGAATATCGTTAATAATTTTCCTGATCACGCCTTTGTGATAGAGGGTGACTTCAACTAGCCAGGTATAGATTGGGTCTGTTCTGCTATCAAAACTGGTGTGAAAGACAGTGATTCATGTGACATTATTCTGGATGTATCGTCCGAAAATTTCTTTGAGCAGATAGTTGGAGAACCAACTCGTTAGGGTAACGTCTTAGATCTCCTAGCAATAAATAGACCTGAACTTATCGAATAAGTTAACGGAGAGGAAGGTATCAGTAATCACAAGGCTGTGATAGCATCTACGACAAAGGGTCTGACAAAGAACGTGAAGAAAGGTAGGAAGATATTTTGCTTAGCAAAAGCGACAGTATATAAATTTCAGACTATCTGAAGTATCAGCATCAAATTTTTGATGATGAGGTCGAAGATGTTTAAAACAAATAGAAAAATTCAAAGGAATCGTGCAATATGCACTAGACACATACCTTCCGAATAAGGTCTTAAGGGATGAGGAAGACCAAAAAAAAAAAAGGTGAGGTGTTTTGATCGTATGTAAAATCAGTAAGTCAGTCAGTGACTACACTGGCACCGAAACGAAAGGAAGATGACAGAAAGGAGGCCGAAGTATTGAATTCGGTCTTCCAAAATTGTTTCACCGTGGAATATTGTAATTCAGTCCCTACTTTCAATAGCAGTACGAACACCGAAATGCAGATATTGAGATAACCGATCGAGGAATAGGAAAATAAATACAATCGATCAGTACTGGCAAAGCGTCAGAGATCCCTATAAGATTCTACAAAGATAATGCGAAAGAACTTGCTCCCCTTCTAGCAATAATTTATCGTAGATCGCTTGAGCAAAGGGAGGGTACCTAGCGACTGGAAGAAAGCGCAGATCATTCCAGTTTTAAGAAGGGCAGTAGGATATATGCACACAATTATAGACCTATACTGTTCACGTCAATCTGTTGTAGAGTTATGGAACATGTTTTATGCTCGACGATTATGACGTTTTTGGAGAAGAAAAATTAACATGGATCCGCAAACAGAGATCCTGCGAAACTCAGCTCGCTCTGTTCCTCCGAGAGTTCCGCAGCGCCGTAAACAATGGCGCTCAGTTGATGCCGTGTTCGTTCACTTCAAGAAGGCATTTGACACCGTCCCGCACTGCAGTTTAGATTTAAAAAAAATACGAGCATACAGAGTACCGAAGCACGTTTGCGATTGGATTTAAGACTTCCTCGCAGACAAAACGCAACACGTCGCTCTTAATGCCACAAAATCGATAGATGTAAATGTAATTTCCGGTGTACCTCAAGGAAGTGTGATAGGACTGTTACTATGTACAATATATACAAATTATCTAGTAGGAAGCGTCGGATGCTCTCTAAAACTGTTCACAGGTGACACGGTTGTCTATAACAAAGTAACAACACCAGAAAATAGTAACGATTTGCAGAATGACCTCCAGAGAATTGACGTATGGTGCAGGCTCTGTCAGTTGACCCTGAACGTAAAAAAATTTAAAGTATTGCGCATACGTAAGAAAAGAAATCCACTACCATACAGCTACATTATTGATGACAAACCTCTGGAAACAGTAGCTGCTGTAAAATCCGGAGCGACCTTAAGTGGAATCACCATATAAAAAATATATTGGGAAAATCAGATGCCAGACCCAGATTCGTAGGAAGAATTTTAAGGAGATGTAACTCATCCACGAATGAAGTTGATTAGTTGCTTGTTCGACCCATTCTTGAGTATTGTTCATCTATGTCGAATCACTACCACATGAACGGGTTTGGTAAGTCTATGTTACCGTCTTCACTCCTCAACTTTTCAATATTCATACAGTCTCCGTCAACTGCACTTTCTATCGTACATACACACATGTATACATCTGTAATATGACACGATACAAAGCGCAGATGGCGGAGGTTGTATGAACTGTAAAGCTGAAGATCCTAAGATGGTAACATTGTCTTACCGGAACCAATCGTCTAAATAAACATTTCGCTAGCGATCTGGGTACTTTTGAATTTTCCGGAGTTATTTTAGTTTAGTATAATTATTTAATAAACTCACTCCAGTAAAGTGGTGATCGACGGTCGAGTAGCTGACCACACTTGAAGTCACTTATCAGTCTCTCCCCACTGGACTGGATTTTACTTTAGAAGAGTCAAAAATAATGTCCACGTACAGCAGCCCCTTGCGTCTAGTAGACAAAAAGAATAGAAAAATCCGTCTGGTCCTAGACTCTAATCAAATTAACACCATAATCATTCCAGAAACGGATAAGCCAGAGACGCTAGAAGAGCTGTTGCAAAAGTTTGATTGCGTATCGATCTTTTCTTCGATAACTTGTGAAGCAGTTTTTGGCAAATAGAGTTGGCGCCACAATGTCTCAAATATACAGCCTTTCTAGCATTCTGCCACTGTTATCAATTCCGCGGTGTGGGAACGATACTGAATGACACGTTGAAGGAGAGCGTCACGTGCTATGTAGATGACATTTTGATGGGGGAAAGTTCCTGGGGACGATGCTACGAGGTGTTAGGGATGATGCTGGACAAACTGCGCCAGCATGGCGTCGCGGCAAACATCGAGAAATCGCGTGTCGGAACCAAGGAAGTGGACTTCCTAGTGCACGTTATTTCGGTACAAGAGATCACCCCCAATCCTGAGAAATTGGAAACAATAGCCCAATTTGCTGCTCTAAACTCTCGGAAGAGTTTGCGTAGGTTCCTCGGAGTAATTAGCTTTTTTAAACGATTCATACACATAGAGAAGTTACCACACCCCGGCTCTTTGCACTGGCAGGGAAGAACACGCCTTTTGTGTGGGATGAGGTAGCCGATGCGAAATTTAGGAGTCTGAAGCAGGCACCGCCGCCCATCCCAGTCTTCAACGGGGCTTCTGACTCCAGGAAGACGGGTCTTGGAGTCATGGTCTTTCAAGAATATGAGCAGGACGGTCAGAGGATACACAAAACCATAGCTTTTGGAAGTCGTGTGCTCAGTAAAAGCGGGCAGAACTATTCCGTAGCGAAACTGGAAGCTTTGGCGATAGTTTATGGGTTCCGAAAATATCGGTACTTCCTGTTTGGCCGTAGAAACCGCGTGTATACGGACCATCGAGCACTCGAATTCCTCCAAACAGCGAAGCTCACTCATGGTCGACTGGCTCGATGGACCTTGTTGTTACAAGAATTTAATTTTACAACCATTCACGTACCGGGGTCATGGGGAATATGGGTGCCGGATGAGCCGATCAACAAGGTCATCTGGTATATGCATTTTAGCTTCGCCCACTCCGGCGCTCGAAAGTGTTTCTTGAAGTTGCGGAGCGTATGCCACTTCCAGAACATAGAGAGGAGAATACGGGTAGTGTTGCCTTGCTGTAAGGTTTGCCAGAAAGGGAAAACTAGCACGCTCACCATGCAGGCACCAATGTATCGAATTTTCCCTATAAAGCTACGACAGACTGCGGCGTCGGACTTAATGCGTCCCCCAAAGAGGACACAGAGAGGCTACTGCTACATACTGATAATAATTGAGTTGACGTCGAAGTATGTAACGCTGACACCTTTTAAAAAGGGCTACAGGTCTCAGTGTCCGTCAAGCTTTGCGGAGAGACATTTCGAGTCACGTTGGGCGTGTCGACCGGATTACATCTGACAACGGTCCTCAGTACAGGCCAGAACAGTGGCAGGCAACCCTTCGGGAATACAATATCAATCCTATTTACATCTCTGGGTACAAGCCAAGTTGTAACACAGCCGACCGAATGATGAAGGATGTGGGAGCGATGTGCCACATGTACTGTTCGAGAAGACATGATACATGGGACGTCTTTCTTAAAGACTTTGAGGAAGCCATGAATGAAATTCCCCATAGCGCCACACTTCTTCCCACGGTGACAGTGCTTAAGAACACCAATCCGCCGGACAGAATTCGTGAGCTTGTAGATTTTCCTCCATACCCAAGACTCAGAGAGATTGTACGCCAGGCGTTGCAAAACATTCAGGTGGCTGCACATTCGCGTAAGGTGAGATCGGACAAGTCGCCAGCAGTGAGGACATCTTCAGTCAATGACGAAGTATTAATAAAATCTCACCGCTTGTCTAATAAACAGAAGAAAATGCGCAAAAGGTTCTTCGCTCTGTATCATGGTTCTGTGGGGGTGCGCCGAATTCCCCATCCCAATGCCGTGGAGCTAGAGAGCCTAAAGAACAGAAGGTCCTTGGGAGTGCGCCATATCACGCAAGTGAAGCCCTATGTGGGATAGGATGAGACCATGAATAAAACATTCTCGGTTTTCAAGCCGCTCCAATTCGAATAAAATCCTCTAGCTTTCGATGACCATCTCCGCCATCGTTGTCAGGAGTTCACTGACTGCCGGGGCTGCTAGGGTGTCTCGCTTGTATAGGCATGGTGACATCATCAGCAGCCAATCAGATAGACCTAATGTGGCGAAGTCGACCCGGGTAGCTAGCGGAGCTATTGCCCGAGTCAGCACCGGTGACGTCAGGTGGCGCCAGGGGCAGGCGCCACGTTTGAAACCTCTAACTTGCAGGATTTGTGATGTCCTGTGGGGTGGAAGTGTGACAAGCAACTTTCAATTGAGATTACCTCAGACTGGGAGTACAGTGATTCGGAGACCGCACAGCCATCCAAATTATCGGTATCTTCACCATAGGCCCAGTGTGAGTCATTGCCGTCACTATAGGTGTAGGATCGCGCATCTACACGACGAGGTTCAGCGCGGGAGATAAACGATCTGTATCGCAGCACAGCACCAACGAGTGTTCCGTGCAGAATTCTGCGCTTAGAGCTATTTGTGTGCTCAGAGCGAGATTTTCACCAACGCTTAACCACTTCCAAGAACTCATCTACTACTCTTGATCTTGTAGTTGTCCTTGCGCGATGCCGAGTATTCATCAACGCAGCTGCCGGTAACTGGGGCGCCTAATTGCAAATTAGTTAATGTGCCATTCTCTGGAGTGTGTGGGTGGTCAAAGGAATTAACATTTTTGTAAATTTTTTCAATTGTGGAAAATACCAAAATTAAATGCCAGTATTACAATCGAGTTATCGACTTCATTGTAGCATTTAACCTGTCACTGCACAGCTTGCGCAGACGGGAAGAAAAGAAGATCTGCAATCTTCTATGTCAGCGACGGACAAATAAGCTTACAATAGGGCTATCATAATATATGATGGGTACCCAAGAGCCTGGACATCTTGCGGCGCTGCAGGTCAATGCTGCCTGTAACCTATGCAGCGGCAACCACCGGACCAAGCTCAACCACCTGAAGTTACCCAGAATGACACTGATCGTCACAACAAATTGATAATGGATTTAACTAATTCGATAATGACAACAAAACCCAAGCTACAAGCAGAACAACCAAATGCGGCTGCTCAGACCGAACAGACCTAATAACCGACTATAGTTCTTTAGATAGAAGGGACCATAAAAAAGCAAGGAAACCTAGGCTCCACCTGCCAAAGTATATGACAATGAGCAAGAAACAAATGTGGCAACGGAGAAACTAGAAACCATGCAAGAGGCAGCTTCCCAAAGAAAGCCTAAAGAGAGAAGAATAGTTCACAAATGCGCTGAACAATTAGCACTACCTGTGTGAGAAATAGCAAAGAGCTCAGCAAGAAACTACATGAGGAACAACTCAAGTGTGAAGTAATAAAATGAAAAAAAAGCTGCTTCAGTAATCAGAATGAGATTTTCACTCTGCAGCTGAGTGTGCGCTGATATGAAACTTCCTGGCAGATTAAAACTGTGTGCCCGACCGAGACTCGAACTCGGGACCTTTGCCTTTCGCGGGCAACTGCTCTACCATCTGAGCTACCGGTCCTCGCAGCTTTACTTCTGCCAGTATCTCGTCTCCTAACTTCCAAACTTTACAGAAGCTCTCCTGCAAACCTTGCAGAACCAGCACTCCTGCCAGGAAGTTTCATATCAGCGCACACTCCGCTGCAGAGTGAAAATCTCATTCTGGAAACATCCCCCAGGCTGTGGCTAAGCCATGTCTCCGCAGTATCCTTTCTTTCAGGAGTGCCAGTTCTGCAAGGTTTGCAGGAGAGCTTCTGTAAAGTTTGGAAGGTAGGAGAAGAGATACTGGCAGAAGTAAAGCTGTGAGGACAGGGCGTGAGTCGTGCTTCGGTAGCTCAGATGGTAAATCAGCGTGGTACATCACCGTGAATGGCAAACAAGTTAACCGAGATCTCTGCACCGCATCCATCTCGCCGATTCATCCCTCTGCAACCACTGTGGAGTGGATGACACGGATGTCCACCGGTTTCACTGTGGCACAGCGTTCGACGTCTGGACACTTGCGCGGCGAATTTTGGCGTTTCTTTCTCGACAGACGCCAGCTCAGATCGACGTTCACATGATTTTGTACCCCGATAGGACTTTCTACCCCTCCGCCAAAACTCACTCTGTGAATTGGATCTGTGGCCACACGACCGGCTATCTTTTTACTTCTGGCGAAAAGTCTACTCTAGGATATTGGACTTACAACGAACGACACTGCGTCCTGATACGCAACCCACGCTATAAGCAATATTTTTCCAATTTCTTACGGAGCACCTTCGATGACCCACCTCGTAGCTGGAACGTCCCAGCCCTGAGAAGCTGAAAACTGTATTAACCGAACCGAACTGAATAGATCTGCTACCCAGAACCCACGCCTACGCAATGAGAAGACACGTTTGGACGAACTGGCCTGCTGTAGGCGGCGACACTTCAGGAGCTCCTGTAAGAACTGGTCTTGAACTACAAGTCGCACGACGACTTTATATAAAAACAAAAAAAAACTTTTCCTTAATTATTCCTCATAATTTGTTCTTAAAGGAATAAGAAATTTGATTTTGGCTTTGAGAAACGTATTTTTTTTTGTTCCAAAAGATTGCTTCTTCGCCATCAAGACGAAGGAGACTAATTTTTTGTTTACTGGAAAGAGAAACCAGTATAATTGGAGTATTTGTTTTCTTTTGAATAAAGCTGAAGGATCTCGTCAAAGAAGGCATTCATGGAGAGACTAAGGAAGGGCTGTTAGGGGAGAAGGGAGGCTCTTCTTATATTAAAAAAAAGTAAAAAAAATAAAAATAAGATGGTAGAGCACTTGCCCGCGAAAGGCATAGGTCCCGAGTTCGAGTCTCGGTCGGGCACACATTTTAATCTGCCAGGAAGTTTCTGCTTCAGTAATTTTGAACAGTTAAATCACCTTTTTGGAATACGCTTAATGTGAAGTGAACACCTCATACAGGAACATAGCTTATAGTGAATGAACCGTGTACCAATTCAACAGAGCTGTAGGTCTGAGATGGAGTTCATCTTTTAGCCTGGCAGAATTGGAGTCGAGCGCGGTGGCGCTGTGGGCTCTAATAATCCCGAGACTGCTGCGAAAGACACGTCTCCCGATGGTCGCACAGATTCAGCACGTGCATCGCTGATACGTCTCGAGAGCCCCAGGATCAATGAAATTGCCTCCTAGCTGCTTAAGGGGTTACAGCAGCTATGGATACTGCGTAGCGCCCCTACAGATATACACCGATGAGCCAAAACATTATGCGCATCTGCTTAATACCTTGTTTTTCCGTCCTTGGAACGAAATACATAACTGATTCTGCGTATCAGGCATCCGACTGTTTTTTGATAGGTTTCTGGAGGTATGTGGCATTAGATGTCTACGGACAGGCCATTTAATCCATGTAAATAACTGACCACTGATATGCGTACGCCGTGATAGCGCTCGATAGCGAGCCAAATGGGATTCCATAGCATTTACATCAGTGAATTTCTTCGCCGAGACATCAACGCGGGTTCACAATGATGTTCTTCGAAGCACTGTAGAACGGTTCTGGGTCCGAGACACTGCTGAAAGATGACATAGCCGTCGGGGAAGACATCAAGCATGATGGCGTACAGATGGTTGACAGCTGTCGGCATGTCTTCGATTACAACCACAAGCCCACGCAAGCGCAGGAGAATGTCTCCCATAGCATAATACTGCTCCCACCAGTCTGCGCCCGTGGCGCGCTGCACGTTTCGAACTGCCGTTAATCTCGATGACGGCGTTTGTCGAGACGACAATCGACCTAGTGTAGCAAAAACGTGATTCAGTCGAAGAGCTGACACGTTTACATTGATCCCGATGGTCTTGCGCTCTCTGGAATCCGAATTGACGATGTCGTTGATTCAACATGTGAATACACAGGGACGGTTTGCTGCGTATCTTCATGTTCAACAATGTATGATTAACGTTGTGCTCCGAAGCACTTGTGCGTGCACAAACATTGTGGTCTTTCGGCAGAAATGCCACAGATCAGAGCAGACAATCCCCTGAGTCCCAAGTTTTGTGAAGAGTGTCGGACGTCCTACCATTTAGCGCCTAGTTGTAGTTTCACTGTCCTCCTGCCTCTTTCCGTAGATGCTCACGACAGTAGCACGTGAACATTCCACCAGCTTCGCCGGTTTCGAGATACTCGTTCACACGTTCTGCTTAGTAATAATCTGCCCTTTGTCAAAGTCGCATATATCTATGGATTTCCCCATTTGCAGCCCTTAGCTTCGCTACGGTGATCTCCGTCCGTGTCTGCTCCGCTTATACTTTTCTTAGTGTGATACGTTCTCGCAACGCCACCCCGCGGCATCCAACGTCGCAGTGGGCAGTGGTCATAAAGTTTTGGCTTATCGATGTTTGTTAACTGTTATATGTGTACGCCAGTGAGAAGGAACAGTAAGAAGGAAAATTGAGAGCGCTGCTAGGCAACAAAGGTTGGGCTGTGGATGACTCATCCGAGAATGTGGGATAAAGATTTGTTTGGGGAACACACTAAAGGGAATTAATTTGAATTGGCAATCCTACACTTAGAGAGTTGTAGACTTATAAAATACCTGTGGACAATTTTGACTGGAATGCACTTTTTAAAATTCTGAAGTTCTCAGAGATAAAATAGTGAGAGCGAAAGGTTATTTACGGCTTGTACAGACACAAGATTACAGTTATAATAGACCAGTAACATGAAGCAAGGCAGTATGAGAAGTGAATGAGACAATACATAGAACAAGAAGTGAAAGCAACCAAGGAGATTTTTGGAAAAATGAGTAAAAGTATTGGGAGAAAAAATGAAAGCTTTAAGGCTTGTCAATAACATTTTAAGTGTCTCAGAAATGCCATCAGACTTGGAAGACTAGCTGGAGCGAATAAGTAGTTTCTGGAAAGAAATTGTAAAAAAAAGGGTATTTGGGTACAACTGAAATACAGTAAATCAGGAGATGCTCAGGAAACTACACTCCTGGAAATTGAAATAAGAACACCGTGAATTCATTGTCCCAGGAAGGGGAAACTTTATTGATACATTCCTGGGGTCAGATACATCACATGATCACACTGACAGAACCACAGGCACATAGACACAGGCAACAGAGCATGCACAATGTCGGCACTAGTACAGTGTATATCCAACTTTCTCAGCAATGCAGGCTGCTATTCTCCCATGGAGACGATCGTAGAGATGCTGGATGTAGTCCTGTGGAACGGCTTGCCATGCCATTTCCACCTGGCGCCTCAGTTGGACCAGCGTTCGTGCTGGACGTGCAGACCGCGTGAGACGACGCTTCATCCAGTCCCAAACATGCTCAATGGGGGACAGATCCGGAGATCTTGCTGGCCAGGGTAGTTGACTTACACCTTCTAGAGCACGTTGGGTGGCACGGGATACATGCGGACGTGCATTGTCCTGTTGGAACAGCAAGTTCCCTTGCCGGTCTAGGAATGGTAGAACGATGGGTTCGATGACGGTTTGGATGTACCGTGCACTATTCAGTGTCCCCTCGACGATCACCAGTGGTGTACGGCCAGTGTAGGAGATCGCTCCCTACACCATGATGCCGGGTGTTGGCCCTGTGTGCCTCGGTCGTATGCAGTCCTGATTGTGGCGCTCACCGGCACGGCGCCAAACACGCATACGACCATCATTGGCACCAAGGCAGAAGCGACTCTCATCGCTGAAGACGACACGTCTCCATTCGTCCCTCCATTCACGCCTGTCGCGACACCACTGGAGGCGGGCTGCTCGATGTTGGGGCGTGAGCGGAAGACGGCCTAACGGTGTGCGGGACCGTAGCCCAGCTTCATGGAGACGGTTGCGAATGGTCCTCGCCGATACCCCAGGAGCAACAGTGTCCCTAATTTGCTGGGAAGTGGCGGTGCGGTCCCCTACGGCACTGCGTAGGATCCTACGGTCTTGGCGTGCATCCGTGCGTCGCTGCGGTCCGGTCCCAGGTCGACGGGCACGTGCACCTTCCGCCGACCACTGGCGACAACATCGATGTACTGTGGAGACCTCACGCCCCACGTGTTGAGCAATTCGGCGGTACGTCCACCCGGCCTCCCGCATGCCCACTATACGCCCTCGCTCAAAGTCCGTCAACTGCACATACGGTTCACGTCCACGCTGTCGCGGCATGCTACCAGTGTTAACGACTGCGATGGAGCTCCGTATGCCACGGCAAACTGGCTGACACTGACGGCGGCGGTGCACAAATGCTGCGCAGCTAGCGCCATTCGACGGCCAACACCGCGGTTCCTGGTCTGTCCGCTGTGCCGTGCGTGTGATCATTGCTTGTACAGCCCTCTCGCAGTGTCCGGAGCAAGTATGGTGGGTCTGACACACCGGTGTCAATGTGTTCTTTTTTCCATTTCCAGGAGTGTAGATTAGGGAATGAGACGCTAAAGTAGCAGAGGACATTTACTATTAAAGCAGTAAAATAACCGATGATAGTTGAAGTAAAGATAATAATAAATGTAGACTGGGAATAAAAATTTCTATAGCTCTATTCACCTTCCAGGTTTACCACTGATATTTATTTGTCTGGGATGTAGCGTTATACACAATTGACATCTGCACGATAAGCAGTACAGACAAGAGGAGAATAGAAGGTTTTGAAATCTGTTGCTAACTGGAAGAATGCTGTAGACTAGACAAATAGACTAAGGAGCTAATGAAGAGGTGTGCAAATGTAAAAATTCTAGAGAAAGACCAAAGTTTAACTGCAGCATACAAGTTGGTTTGCACGCGGTTTGCATAGATGAATAGACTGGCATAGATTGGACTAAGGTGGAAAGCTGTATTAAACCCTTCTTGGGACTAAATCCTACATCATCATCCATAGGCTGTACAACCGGAACTTAGCTCACGTGACTGCATAAGCTCACGTGACTGCATATTAAAGGCATCATCTCTTGGCAAAGAAACACCTGCACGGACCTCTTGACATAACACTGAATCTAAATTCACCATTATTTTGACCAACATCTTCTCATCTGTTATTAACGAACCATTTATTTATCAGATTTTAATAAATGTAGCGTTGAGAGGAAGCGAATAAGCACAAGCTAGATTTCAGAAAAATACCGTTATTACCCTTACTATGTGTCCTTTAGGTGTTCAACCAAATTTATCCACAGTTACAAAACGAAACTTGCACATCGTTCGTGATTCGTCGGCCAAAGGAACGGAGAGGCAGAAGAGCAACTCCTCAAGTTGCTGAGCGCTCACAATGAAATCTAGCAGGCTAAATATTTTTAGTAATCACGCATCCTATCAATGAGAAATGTCCTCATTACTCGTGTGCCATTCGAACCACTTCAGAATGTAAAATCTTGTAATTACGTAAAGTAACATCGTTGACTGCAATAAAAAACCTTCGGTTCATAGACATTACCGCTTTTATTTGAGTATTTTAGTAATACATGTTAAAAAGAATTTAACTAAGTAACTAGCATTGAGTGGTTTTCCGTTGTGTTCCCAGCAGCAGCTTTGCCCTTTTTTACTCGTATGAGGTTCTAGAAAGAAGCATTCTTGGCGTAACGATTCCGGTGCATACACTTCTTACATGACATCTTACGAATAAATGTTCCCACGGAGTCTAGCAGCCTCTCTCGATCTCTCTCCCCCCCCCCCCCCCCCCAAATCTCCATTTTCACTGTTTTGACTGAAACGTGCTGAAATAGTAATAAGCTATAGGCAAGGTGTTGTTCCAAACCAAAAGCCCAAAGATGTGTGAATGGCCACATAATTAATTAAATGCTTCACCCTTTTTGCAATTTCTAAACAGAATTTCACAACCTCTGCTAACAAATTTAGTACAAATCACAGTAAAAAATAAAGCAACTAGTGTCATTAGAAACATCACACATTGCCCTCGAGGGAATAATTCCCAAACTGGAGTATTTTTGGTAAAATCGGTGCAATCTGGAAATACAGAAAACCTCCAATCCTAATACAGTAGACAGGCAAGGCCACCTCCATTTATATATTTTCACTCACGTCAGAAACAACACTACACGGAAATAAATAACTGCAGATTACATAAGGTATAGGTGCACGAAAATTCACACCATGGGTACTGAAAATGGGCAACGTCCAGGACATATAGAGCTGCATGAAAAAGATCTTCCTCAGTGTGGGACGTGGGACAGACCAGAGCAAGTGACTATGGTTTGCCCCTCCCCAAAGTTACAGGAGGTAGTGACGTAGGAAGTTCACATTTTTGTAGATTTCATCTGGATATTTCAGTATCCAAAGCTTAGACGACTGACCTATTTTGGCAATCTCCTGACAAATGATCAAGGTTCTAAGTATTATATTCGAATGTTTTATATATTTTTTGTTATACTTCCTGTGCCCCCACACCCCTCCCATGAACCATGTACCTTGCCATTGGTGGGGAGGCTTGCGTGCCTCAGCAATACAGATAGCCGTACCCTAGGTGCAACCACAAACGAGGGGTATCTGTTGAGAGGCCAGACAAACGTGTGGTTCCTGAAGAGGGGCAACAGCCTTTTCAGTAGTTGCAGGGGCAACAGTCTGGCTGATTGACTTATCTGGCCTTGTAACACTGACCAAAACGGCCTTGCTGTGCTGGTACTGTGAACGGTTGAAAGCAATGGGAAACTACAATCGTAATTTTTCCCGAGGGCATGCAGCTTTACTGTATGGTTAAATGATGATGGCGTTCTCTTGGGTAAAATATTCCGGAGGTAAAATTGTCCCCCATTCGGATCTCCGGGCGGGGACTACTCAGGAGGACGTCGTTATCAGGAGAAACGAAGCTGGCGTTCTACGGATCGGAGCGTGGAATATCAGATCCCTTAATCGGGCAGGTAGGCTGGAAAATTTAAAAGGGAAATGGATAGGTTAAAGTTAAATATATTGGGAATTAGTGAAGTTCGGAGGCAGGAGGAACAAGACTACAGGGTTATAAATACAAAATCAAATAGAGGTAATACTGTAGTAAGTTTAATAATGAATAAAAATATAGGTGTGAGGGTAAGCTACCACAAACAGCGTAGTGAACGAATTACTGTGGCCAAGATAGACACGAAGCCCACGCCTACCACAGTAGTACAAGTCTGTACGCCAACTAGCTCTGCAGATGACGAAGAGATTGATGAAATGTATGATGAGATAAAAGAAGTTATTCAGATAGTGAAGGGAGACGAAAATTTAATAGTTATTGGTGACTGGAATTCGATAGTAGGAAAAGGAAGAGAAGGAAACGTAGTAGCTGAACTTAATCATAGCTAACACTTGGTTCAATAATCATGAAAGAAGGTCGTATACATGGAAGAGGCCTGGAGATACTGGAACGCTTCAGGTAGATAATATAAAGGTAAGACAGAGATTTAGGAACTAGGTTTTAAATTGTAAGACATTTCCAGGGGCAGATATGGACTCTGACCACAATCTATTGGTTATGAACTGTAGATTAAAACTGAAGAAAATGCAAAAAGGTGGGAATTTAAGGAGATGGGACCTGGATATAGTTGACAGAACCAGAGGTTGTAGAGAGTTTCGGGGAGAGCATAAGAGAACGATTGACTGGAATGGGGGAAAGAAATGCAGCAGAAGAAGTATGGGTAGCTTTGAGGGAGGAAATAGTGAAGGCAGCAGTCGATCAACTAGGTAAAAAGACGAGGGCTAGTAGAAATCCTCTGGTAACACAAGAAATATTGAATTTAATTGATGAAAGGAGAAAATATAAAATGCAATAAATGAAGCAGGCAAAAAGGAATACAAACGTCTCAAGAATGAGATCGACAGGAAGTGCAAAATGGCTAAGCAGGGATGGCTAGAGGACAAATGTAAGGATGTAGGGGTAAGATAGATACTGCCTACAGGAAATTTAAAGATACCTTTGGAGAAAAGAGACCCACTTGTATCAATATCAAGAGCTCAGAAGGGAACCCAGTTCTAAGCAAAGAAGGGAAAGCAGAAAGGTGGAAGGTATATGTAGAGAGAGGGTCTGTACAAGGGCGGTGTATATGAGGGCAATATTATGGAAATGGTTGAGGATGTAGATGAAACTGAAATGAGAGTTATGATACTGCGTGAAGATTTTGACAGAGCACTGAAAGACCTAAGTCGATACAAGGCCCCAGAGGAGACGACATTCCATTAGAACTACTGACAGCCTTGGGAGAGCCAGCCCTGACAAAACTCTACCATCTGGTGAGCAAGATGTATGAGACAGGCGAAATATCCTCAGACTTCAAGAAGAATATAATAATTCCATTCGCAAAGAGAGGAGGTGTCGACAAAAGTGAAAATTACCGAACTATCGGTTTAATAAGTCAGGGCTGCAAAATACTAACGTAAATTCCTTACAGACGTATGGAAAAACTGGTAGAAGCCGACCCTCGGGAAGATCAGTTTGGATTCCGTAGAAATATTGGAACATGTGAGGTAATACTGACGCTACGAAGTATCTTAGAAGACAGCTTAAGGAAAGGCAAACCTAATGTTTGTAGCATTTGTAGACTTAGAGAAAGCTTTTAAGAATGTTGACTGGAATACTCTCTTTCAAATTCTGAAGGTGGAAGAGGTAAAATACAGGGAGCGAAAGGCTAATTACAATTCGTACAGAAAACAGGTGACAGTTATAAGAGCCGAGGGACATGAAACGGAAGCAGTGGATGTAGTTTATCCCCAGTGTTATTCAATCTGTATATTGAGCAAGCAGTAAAGGAAACAAAAGAAAAATTCGGAGTAGGTATTAAAATCCATGGAGAAGCAGTAAAAACTTTGAGGTTCACCGATGACATTGTAATTCTGTCAGAGACAGCAAAGGACTTGGAAGAGCAGTTGATCGTAATGGACAGTGTCTTGAAAGGAGGATATAAGATGAACATCAACAAAAGCAAAACGAGGATAATGGAATGTAGTCGAATTAAGTCGGGTGATGCTCAGGGAATTAGATTAGGAAATTAGACACTTCAGGTAGAAAATAAGTTTTGCTATTTGGGGAGCAAAATAACTGATGATGGTAGGTGTAGAGAGGATATAAAATGGCAAGGAAAGCGTTTCTGAAGAAGAGAAATTTGTTAACATCGAGTATAGATTTAACTGCCAGGAAGTCGTTTCTGAAAGTATTTGTATGGTGTGTAGCCATTAATGGAAGTGAAACATGGACATGAAATAGTTTGGAGAAGAAGACAATAGAAGCTTTCGAAATGCGGTACTCCAGAAGAATGCTGAGGATTAGATGGGTAGACCACATAACTAATGAGGAGGTATTGAACAGAATTGGGGAGAAGAGAAATTTGTGGCACGACTTGACTAGAAGAAGGGATCGGTTGGTAGGCCATGTTCTGAGGCATCAACGGATCACCAATGTAGTATTGGAGGCCTGCGTGGAGGGTAAAAATCGTAGAGGGAGACCAAGAGATGAACACACTAAGCAGATTCAGAAGGATGTAGGTTGCAGTAGGAACTGGGAGATGAAGAAACTTGCAGAGGATGGAGTAGCATGGAGAGATGCATCAAACCAGTCACTGGACTGAAGACTACAACAACAACAACTTCCTGACATGCTCCACAGCCAAGAGAATCATGTCGTTTTTTGGGTCTACGGAACGAAATCTCAATGTAATCTCTAATCTAATCTTGAGAGCTCGCAAAATACACTACTTAATTAGAAGTATCCGGACACATTGATTAAAATGACTTACAAGTTCGTGGCGTCCTCCATCGGTAATGATGATATTCAATATGATGTTGGCCCACCCTTAGCCTTGATGACAGATTCCACTTCCGCAGGCCCACAGCTCGTGGTCGTGCGGTAGCGTTATCGCTTCCCACGCCCGGGTTCGATTCCCGGCGGGGTCAGGGATTTTCTCTGCCTCGTGATGGCTGGGTGTTGTGTGATGTCCTTAGGTTAGTTAGGTTTAAGTAGTTCTAAGTTCTAGGGGACTGATGACCATAGATGTTAAGTCCCATAGTGCTCAGAACCATTTGAACCACTTCCGCAGGCATACGTTCAATCCTGTGCTGGGAGGTTTCTCGGCGAATGGCTTCTCATTTTTCACGGAATGCTGCGCTTAGGAGAGGTAGCGATGTCGGTCGGTGAGGTCTGGCACGAAGTAGGCGATTTATAACGTCCCAGAGGTGTCCAGCAGGATTCAGGTCAGGACTCTGTGCAGTCCAGTCCATTACATTATTGTCGTGTAACCACTCCTCCACAGCCCACGCGTTATGAACAGGTGCTCGATCGTGTTGAAAGATACAGCCGCCATCCCCGAATTGCCTTTCAACAGTGGGAAGCAAGTAGGTGGTAAAACATCAATGTAGGCTTGTGTTGTGATACTGCAACGCAAAACAACAAGAGGTGCAAGCCCACTCCATGAAAAACACGACCATACCATAACACCACCGCGTCCGAATTTTAAGGTTGGCATTGCACATCCTGGCGATGACGTTCACCGGGCGTTCGCCATAACCACACCCTGTCATCGGATCGTCACATTGTGTACGTTTTTCCACTGTTCAATGCTCCAATGTTTACGCTCCTTACACGAAGCGAGACGTCGTTTGGCATTTACGGGCGTGATGTGTGGCTTATGAGCAGCCGCTCGACCATGAAATGCAAGTTTTCTCACCTCCTGTCTAACTGTCATAGTACTTGCAGTGGATCCTAATGCTGTTTGGAATTCCTGTGTGATGGCCTGGATAGATGTCTGCCTATTACACATTACGACCCTCTTCAACTGTCAGCTGTCTCTGTCAGTCAACAGACGAGGTCGGCATGTGCACTTTTGTGCTGTACGTGCCCCTTATCGCTTCCACTTCACTATCATAATGGAAACAGTGGACCTAGGGGTGTTTAGGAAGTTGGAAATCTCGCATACAGACGTATGACACAAGTGACACCCAATCACCCGACCACGTTCGAAGTCCCTGAGTTCTTCGGGGCACCTCATTCTTCTCTCTCACAATGTCTAATGACCACTGAGGTTACTGATATGAGTACCAGGCTATAGGTGGCAGCACAATGCGCCGAATATGTTAAAACATATATTATTGGGGGCGTCCGAATACTTTTGATCTCATAGTGTAGGTCACCCCTCTTGGTGATCAAGAGGCTTAACTGAAGCCAGTGACGATCGTTTACAGAAGGTACATTCCACTTTTCCATTCTTACTTCGGATGGAATCGTTTACAAGTTGTTACTGGTTTTGGTAAACCTATTCCTGCACCACAGTCTCTGGACAGTTGGCACGTAAGGTGAACAGGTTTGATCTGTCCACACTGGTAGCAACCCGACAACGAATGTGTGAGGGAGCAATACCTGTCAACTAATATACCTTGGCACGTAGAGTAGGAAGCAGGCATCCATAATAAACCTATACGTCATAGTCAGTTTCTCGTCGCGTCTTTCACCCTGCACGAGACACGGTGTGAGTACTCTCCCACAGAGTATCAGACTGACAGTGCCGTTGTTCTTAACGATATTGATTACCAATAACTTAGTAATGCTGTTGGCTCTGAATTCCACTTTCAGTTTTTTTATTGCCACAATGCTACATGTTTGTCAAGGTGCAAGTGTGAGACCAAAATATTTTGGAAACAGTGTACCCTACACCTCTACTCCTTGTCATGAGATACTGAGGCTACAATGTACCTATCGGTGCTTAAGATGAAAAGCTTACATCTGAGCTTTAACTGGCTGATGGCAAACTTACCTGTGACTGCAATAAATATCTTCTTGACATCTTTTGTCGCGTGAACTTCCACGTTTTCAAATAAATTATTTGGTGAAGCTAGATTACTTGCGTAAACAAAACTGTTGGTGTGGTCTGAAAGCGGATGGTCAATGGTATAAGAGTACGATCAACATAGCACTTCATGCCAATCCATTTGTCGGACATCACCATCGATGCTTGCAGTTATTACAGAGTTCAAGCTCTGATCTACTAATGGTATGATGGCGGCAGCGACGACTCCAACGATACGATCGAGCGAGGTTATGCAAAGGTAGGCAAAGAATCGACTCTCATTATGGACGACCAAAGTAAAAATCCCAGTAAAGCCATCCGTATTGAAGTATTTCTGTGATTACTCCGAACCGATTAAGACAATGACGTCCTTTTAAAAGGACGCTGTGGAATTTTTCTCAGTTATTGTGCTATCCAATCTTAAATTCACCATTCTTCTAATGATGTGCTCAACAAAGAGTGCTGGCTTCTCCAACAAATTAATATGAGACCCTCAGATAACGCAGACACCAGTCTCAGTAAACGCGCCACTGCCGTCCACGCTAGGTTGTGCAAGTTACGCACAACCGCGGTCAAACCTCGATGCCCCTTTTACCACAAACGCTCTTAGAAAACGACTGCCAAAAAATAAAAAGAATAAAATCAAACTGCTTCAGGGTTCTTTGTATCAAAGAAAATAACACAATCTGTGGTGGCTGCTGCTAGCAGCCAAGACAAACATTTATGTATCAAACTACAGGAAACACTTTCCTGATGTTATGAAATTGTTATTCATCTGATCACGAACGGGATTTCGGCATTCGTCACCTGATGTACAGGCATTTCTCAGTTCTTTGCTTGTCTTGGCAATCATACAGTATAATAATGTCGTAACCATCATCTGCCATTTCATTTTCACTGCTACGCACAGACCTCCTCAAAACATTTACATACATTAAGCTCTTCATCTTTCTCTAATTTCATGCACCTACCTTCAATCACATCGTCGTCTCTGTCTTCTCTCATCCGCTAAATATATTCCAATGGCTACATGTCTCTTCCATGCCCCTTTCTGTTTCATTGCGGCCATAGTTACGCCTTTTTTTGTAGACTGTCAGCGGATCCATTTGTTGCTTTTCCTTTCCCACCCTTTAATTCCTAACAAGTAACTTTTCATTGTTCTGCGCTAAGCAACCTCTTTGTTTTTCAAAATAAAATTCTGTGTTTCATACCTGGTAATACATTCTGTTCGTAGACTTTCCGTTTTAGACTCATGGACTCTTAGCTCTGAATCTTTGGTTTAACAGAAACACTTCAGAGGATTTTTACTCTACAGTTTATTTCTTTTGCTGCTCATCCAGTCGTCTTCAACTTTCATCCATACAAGAGAAATAGTAAACTGTTTCTTTGACCTATTTTATTTTCAATGCACTGATATGTTACACTTATTAGAACTGATTTTCAGGTACACACAAACAACCTCTGTTAAACTGGAGAGGAATTACGCCTGATACGGGACATCATTTTATAGTCTTTGTACCACACAGTGTCTTGCATGAGGGGGAATTCCTCTCCAGTTTTTCCTAGCAATCACGGAAATGAGGAGAGTTGCAACATCCAAGAGCTCTATTAAGCTGTCCATTTGTCGATGAGGTTTATCTATACTAAAGACAAACACTACAAAACCATTCTCATAGCCAGAGTGGTTTATATGTGTTCATTTCATTTTTGTTTTAACGAAAAGGTTTGCTCTAATATATCTTAGAATAGTTGTAGTGATGTGTAATCTCTTTGACCAACTTCTCTTTCAGTTCCCAATGTTTCACTTCGCTGATGAAGTCTAACGGTCGATGAATCATTGGGTATACACTGAGGTGAAAAAAGTCATGGGATACGTCCTAATATCGGTCGGACCGACTGTTGTCCAGCGTAGTGCAGCAACACGATATGGCATGGACCCACCAAGCCTTTGGAAGTCCCCTGTAGAAATACTGAGCCGTCCATAATTGCGGAAGTGTTGGAAAGCAGGATTTTGTGGACATACTGACCTCTCGATTAGGCCCCATAAATGCTCGATGGGATTCTTGTCGGGCTATCTGGGTGGCTAAAGACATCGCTCGAATTATCCACAATTTTCTCCAAACAATGGCGAATAACTGTGGCCCGGCGGCACGGCGCATTGTCATCCCGAAAAATTCCGTCGTTGTTTAGGATCAAGAAGTCCTTGAACGCCTGCAAATGGTCTGCTCCAGTGAATGATAGGTTCAGTAGAACCAGAGAACCCAGTCCATTCCATGAAAACATAGTTGATAGGATTATGGAGCCATCACCAACTTGCACAGTGCCTTGTTGAGAACCCGGTTCCATAGCTTCGTGGGGTCTGCGCCACACTCGAACACTCTTACGAATTTGCAGTCAGGGCTCATGTGACCACGTCAACGTTTTCCAGTCGTCTAGGGTCCAACCGTTACGGTCTCGATCCCAGGACAGGCGCTGCTGGTGATATCGTACTGTTAGGTTTCTTTATAAATAACTCATCTGCTACCGGTCACGATTTTCTTTATTTTATTTTTCGCACGACGCGTTTCGGGAAATATTCCGATTTTCAAGTTCGTTTTTTGTGTTTGTTATATCATTCCTATGTGATGTTGTCGATGTGAGAGATTCTGCTTCATTTCGTTGACTTTACTGCGATATATAAGAAAACACGCGATTTTTAGTTGGTTGTCGATCTTTTTGTGAAGTTAGTGGCGAAATTTAGAAGAATTTGTACTTACAGTAGCGAAATTGAAGTAGGCAGTTCCTGCGAGTTAGTATGGGTAAAGTTTATACTTGACAACGGGAATAAATTAAAAATTGTTTCTTTTTACCGACCGACAGACTCAGATGATACATCTGCTGAACACTTCAAGGAAGATTTGAGTCTTATTTCAAATAGGTACTCCATTTATACAATTATACGTGGTGGTGACTTCAGGTGACCTTCGATATGTTGGGGAAAATACATGTTCAAAGTCGGTGGTAGGCATAAGCTGCCGCAAAAATCATACTATAAGCTTTCTCCGAAAATTACTTTGAACGACTAGTTCAGGAGTACACTTGAACTGTAAATGGTTTCAATGACATACTCGATCTCAGAGCAACAAATAATCCGTAGCAAATAGGCAGCGTTATGATGCAGACAGTAATTAATGACTGAATATCGTAACATCCAAACCCACCGAAAATAAATGTAAAACGTGCACACTTGAAAACCAGATAAAACTTCGCTTGACGCCTTCCTAAGAGACAGCTTATATTCTCCTGAAAACTGTAGCGTAGACCTCATGTGGCTTAAATGCAAAGAAATAGTATCGACAGAAATAGTGAGATATATACCAACTAAATGATTTACGAACGAAACATGGTACACAAAATAGGTCACAACACTGTTGCAAAAGCGACGACAAAAGCATGTCAAATTTAAAAGAACCCAAAACCCCAAGACTGCTGAAATTATACAGAAGGTCGATGCTAATGCGAACCTATATTGTTCGCTATATTCGATACTGCTTGTACTAATGTTCTTTGAAAATGGCAATTCAAATTGCCAGAATCAGTCACCACTGCTCAGACAATTGCGACCATGGCAAATAAAGTGTTCGCACAAAAAAATCCAGAGAGATTCCGGTTGTGTGTAAAATAGCCTGGCAGCAATTAATAACCTCCCTGCGCGACAGCGATGGTAGTACTAAAGCGGAGTTATCAGTTACGGGTTTGCGACATTCCTTCACCAAAGAAGACGAAGTAAATATCCCAGGATTCGAATCAAGAAAGAAGTAAATTCCCTCGGTGTAGCAAAGCAGCTTACATCATTTAATTACAAGTCCTCTGCTCCAGAGCGTATACCAATTGTATTGCTTTCAAAGTATAATGATATAATAGATTCTTACTTAACTGTCATATAACAGCTCGCTCGGCTAAAGATCCGTATCTAAAGACTGGAAAGCTGCACAGCTCACACCAGTATTGAAGAAAGGTCGTCTGTAAAGTACACCAGTGGAAAAAAAAAAAAACTCAATACCGTCACTGTGCGTTAGCGATGGAAATGTTACCGACGATGGTGCCTGATGGTGCCACTAAAGCGAAGTTACTAAATACAGTTTTCCGTAATTCCTTCACTGAAGAAAACGAAGTAAATATTCCAAAATTCGAAACCAGAACAGTTGTTAGAATGAGTGACATAAAAGTAGATATCTTAGGTGTTGCGAAACAACTCAAATCACTTAAGAAAGGCAAGTCTTCCGGTCCAGATGGTATACCAATCAGGTTCCTCTCAGAGTATGTAGACACAATAGCACCTTTCTTAGCAATCATATACAACCGCTCACTTGACGAAAGTTATGTTCCTAAAGACTGGAAAGTAGCACAGGTCACGCCAATATTCAAGAAAGGAAATGGGAGTAACCCATTGAATTACAGACTCATATCACTGACCTCAATTAGGATTTTGGAGCATATACTGTACTCGAACATTATGAATCACCTTGAAGAAAATGACTTACTGATACATAACCAACACGGATACAGAAAATATCGTTCTTGTGCAACACAGCTAGCTCTTTATTCCCATGAAGTAAAGAGTGCTGTCGACAAGAAATCTCTGATCAATTCCATATTACTAGATTTCCAGAAGGCTTTTGATACCGTTCCTCACAAGCGACTATTAATCAAATTGCATGCATATGGAGTATCGTCTCAGTTGTGTGACTGGATTCGTGATTCCCTCTCAGAGAGGTCACAGTACTTAGTGATAGACGGTAAATCATCGAGTAGAACAAAAGTGATATCTGGCGTTCCGCAAGGTAGTGTCATAGGCCCTCTGCTGTTCCTGATTTATATAAATGATCTAGGTGATAACCTGAGCAGCCCCCTTAGATTGTTTGCAGATGACGCTGTAATTTGCTGTCTAGTAAAACATCAGACGATCAATTCCAACTACAAGATGATCTAGAGAGAATTTCTGTATGGTGCGAAAAGTGGCAATTAGCACTAAACAAAGAAAAGTGCGAGGTCATCCACATGGGTACTAAAAGAAATCCGATAAATTTTGGGTATACGATAAATCACACAATCTAAGGGCTGTCAATTCGACTAAATACCTAGGAATTACACCTACGAGCAACTTAAATTGGAAAGACCACATAGATAATATTGCAGGAAGGCGAAACAAAGACTGCGCTTTGTTGGCAGAACACTTAGAAGATGCGACATAGCCTATAAAGAGACAGCCTATATTACACTTGTCCGTCCTCTGCTGGAAATTGCTGCGCGGTATGGGATCCTTCCCAGGTGGGATGGACGGAGGACATCGAAAAAGTGCAAAGAAGGGCAGCTCGTTTAGTGTTATCGCGCAACAGGAATGAGAGCGTCGCTGATATAATATGTGAGTTGGTGTGGCAGTCACTGAAACCAAGGCGGTTTTCTTTGCGGCGAGATATTTTTACGAAATCCTAATCACCAACTATCTCTTCTGAATGCGTAAATATTTTGTTGACACCCACCTACGTAGGGAGAAATGATCATCATAATAAAATAAGAGAAATCAGAGCTGGAACGGAATGATTTAGGTGTTCCTTTTTCCCACTCGCCATTCGAGAGTGGAATGGTAGAGAAGTAATATGAAAATGGTTCCATGAAACCTTAAGTGTGAATTGCAGAGTAACCATGTAGATGTAGATGTGGAGTAATTCGATTAGTTACAGATCGATGTCAATGACATCGATTTCCTGTAGGATTTTGGAACATATACTTCGTTTGAAAATTATGAATTACCTCAAGGAAAACGATCTGTTCACGCATAGCCAGCACAGATTTAGAAAATATTGTTATTCAATAGCACGATTAGCTCTTTATTCTCTCGAAGTAATGAGTGCTGTCGACAGGGGATTTCAAACTGATTCAGTATCTCTATATTTCCAGAATTCTTTTGGTACCATTTCCCACAAGCGGCTTGTAGTCAAACTACATGCCTATGGAGTAGCGTCTCTGTTGTGCGACTGTATTCGTGATTTCATGTCAAAATGGTCACAGTTCGTATAATTGACAGATAGTCATCGAGTAAAACAGAAGTGATATCTGGAGTTTTCCAAGGATGTGATACAGGCCTGTTTATATCAAATGACTTACGAAACAACCTGAGCAGCCATCTTAGTTTGTTAGGAGACGATGCTGTCATTTACCATCTAGTTAAGTCATCACAAGATCAAAACTACTTGTAAAACGATTTAAGCAGGATAGCTATATGGTGAGTAAAGTGACAATTGACTCTAAGTAACGAAAAGTTTAGGATCATCTGCATGAGTACTACAAGAAATCCGTTAAATTTCGGTTACACAGTAAAACACAGAATCTAAAGGCTGTCACTTCGGTAAATATCTATGAATTACAAATACGAACAACTTAAACTCCAATGATCACATAGATAATGTTGTGGGGAAGGGAAACCAAAAACTGCGTTTTATTGGCATAACTCGTAGAAGATACAACAAAATCCTCTGAAGAGACTGCCTATATTACGCATGTCATCCTCCACTAGAATGTTCGGGTGAGGTATGGGTTCCTTACCAGACAGGATTGTCACAGGATACAGAAAAAGTTCAAATAAGGGCAGCTCATTTTGTATCATCGTGTAACAGTGGACACAGTGCCACGGGCATGACACGTGAGTTCAGTCCGGAACCACGCGGCTGCTACGGTCGCAGGTTCGAATCCTGCCTCGAGCATGGATGTGTGTGATGTCCTTAGGTTAGTTAGGTTTAAGTAGTTCTAAGTTCTAAGGGACTGATGACCTCAGATGTTAAGTCCCATAGTGCTCAGAGGCATTTGAACCATTTTGATACGCGAGTCTGGGTGGCCATCATTGAAACAAAAACGTTTTCCGTTGCCGCGATATCTTTTCAAGAAATGTCAGTCTCCAAAGTTCTCCTCAAAATGCGAAAGAATTTTGTTGTAATAAAGTAAAACAAGTCAACGGTCATACCGAAAAGTTATGTGTTCGTCTTTTCAATGCGCTCTTCTAGAGTGAAAGTGCTTCGATGAAAATCCTGCCAGCGACTTGAGTGTGGATTACTGGATAATCGTCTAAAGGCTTGTGCTCAAGTTCGTAGCATATTTCGGCATGTTTAATAAACACAACAGATACACATAACATATTCTCCTTGCTGTTTACAACAGTCTGCCAACGCTGAGGTAACTGTTCAGTTCCGAGACTGTAGAAATTACGTAGTTTTCAGGCGAAGAACCCGTCAAGCTATTTTCAGAGTGCATTTTCATCCGGAAAGGAAGTTTCTTGAAGATTGTTCGATAGAGAGCGGAAAAGTGAAAATCTGAGGGCGCAATATCAGGTGAATAACGCGGGTGCGGAACGACTTCCCATCCGAGCTCCGGTATAGCTTTTCTTGTGAGCCTAGCAGAATGCGGGGTGACCTTACCGTGGGGCAGTATCACGAACGCAGTCATCTTGATGGTTATTCTGTTACTGCGTCTGCATCACGTCTCAGTTGTTCATAATAAATATCAGCACCGATAATTACTCCTCGGGGAAGCAATTCGTGGTACACCACACCATCGCTGTTTCATGAGATGCACAAGACTATCTTGTGTAGATGCGTAGAGGTCTTTGTACAGCGAGTTACTGCTTTCTTTGGGATCAACCATTCCTTTCTTTTCCTTATGTTAGTATAAAGACACCATTTCTCGTCACCAGCGAAAAGGATGGGAATGGTCGGTGTTGTTCAAGAGCCGACTGATGACGAGCAACCAGAGACGCACATATGGCCGTCCGTTGATTTTTGTGATTTCAGCTTAAAACACCCAGTTGTCTAAATCCAATTTTTGAAGCTTACCCGCTGCATGAAAATGTCGCACGAAGGTGGAATGCTCACATTTCATCGCATATGCCAGTTATCGACTACAACGACGTGAATAATTGTCGATTAAAGCGTCTGAACAATCTTCATCAATCCCCGAAGTTTTTCCTGGATGTGGAGACTCTAACGTTAAAGGTATCCCTCTTAAAACGAGAAAACCATTTTCTTGCCGTGCTCTGTCCAATGGCATTATACCCATACATGGTGCAAATGTTTCTGGCTGTCTTCGATCTGTCACTCCTCTATTTAACTCAAACAGAAGAATATGTCGGAAATGTTCCGATTCTCCACTTGGCACTCCATTTTGTAGAGTCTTCAGCTCCATTCACTATCTTCAAACGAATATATAGATCACTATATATATATCCTGGAAATGGAAAAAAGAACACATTGACACCGGTGTGTCAGACCCACCATACTTGCTCCGGACACTGCGAGAGGGCTGTACAAGCAATGATCACACGCACGGCACAGCGGACACACCAGGAACCGCGGTGTTGGCCGTCGAATGGCGCTAGCTGCGCAGCATTTGTGCACCGCCGCCGTCAGTGTCAGCCAGTTTGCCGTGGCATACGGAGCTCCATCGCAGTCTTTAACACTGGTAGCATGCCGCGACAGCGTGGACGTGAACCGTATGTGCAGTTGACGGACTTTGAGCGAGGGCGTATAGTGGGCATGCGGGAGGCCGGGTGGACGTACCGCCGAATTGCTCAACACGTGGGGGCGTGAGGTCTCCACAGTACATCGATGTTGTCGCCAGTGGTCGGCGGAAGGTGCACGTGCCCGTCGACCTGGGACCGGACCGCAGCGACGCACGGATGCACGCCAAGACCGTAGGATCCTACGCAGTGCCGTAGGGGACCGCACCGCCACTTCCCAGCAAATTAGGGACACTGTTGCTCCTGGGGTATCGGCGAGGACCATTCGCAACCGTCTCCATGAAGCTGGTCTACGGTCCCGCACACCGTTAGGCCGTCTTCCGCTCACGGTCCAACATCGTGCAGCCCGCCTCCAGTGGTGTCGCGACAGGCGTGAATGGGGGACGAATGGAGACGTGTCGTCTTCAGCGATGAGAGTCGCTTCTGCCTTGGTGCCAATGATGGTCGTATGCGTGTTTGGCGCCGTGCAGGTGAGCGCCACAATCAGGACTGCATACGACCGAGGCACACAGGGCCAACACCCGGCATCATGGTGTGGGGAGCGATCTCCTACACTGGCCGTACACCACTGGTGATCGTCGAGGGGACACTGAATAGTGCACGGTACATCCAAACCGTCATCGAACCCATCGTTCTACCATTCCTAGACCGGCAAGGGAACTTGCTGTTCCAACAGGACAATGCACGTCCACATGTATCCCGTGCCACCCAACGTGCTCTAGAAGGTGTAAGTCAACTACCCTGGCCAGCAAGATCTCCGGATCTGTCCCCCATTGAGCACGTTTGGGACTGGATGAAGCGTCGTCTCACGCAGTCTGCACGTCCAGCACGAACGCTGGTCCAACTGAGGCGCCAGGTGGAAATGGCATGGCAAGCCGTTCCACAGGACTACATCCAGCATCTCTACGATCGTCTCCATGGGAGAACAGCAGCCTGCATTGCTGCGAAAGGTGGATATACACTGTACTAGTGCCGACATTGTGCATGCTCTGTTGCCTGTGTCTATGTGCCTGTGGTTCTGTCAGTGTGATCATGTGATGTATCTGACCCCAGTAATGTGTCAATAAAGTTTCCCCTTCCTGGGACAATGAATTCACAGTGTTCTTATTTCAATTTCCAGGAGTATATATATATATATATATATATATATATATATATATATATATATATATATATATATATATATATATATACATACTCAAATAGCGACAGTGAACTACAAAACTGACAATTAAAAAATAAACCCATAGCAACTGGAATACCAACATTCAAAACAAAAATGCTACGAACTTATGCACTGGCCTAATAGACGTAGATGTAGGTATGGTATGGTATTTTGCATTAAAACTGGAAGAGAAAAAATTGCTTTTACTCTTTAAATGCTTGTTTTGCAATGCAACATACAAGGAAAAGTTATAAATGTAAAAAAATAAAAAAAATTTAGTTTGTTTGCTACTGGGTTAATCGGTAGTGTAATTTTCCCTTACAACATGAACTGACGTGAAAATGTACTAAATTGATTTCCAAAAATTTTTGCTTCGATTGCAGGTTTTAAATCATGCACTGAGTTAGAGGCTGCGCCAAATAACAGGACTAGCATACCTGACTCATTTCCGTTCCCAGCGCTGGGTGAGTGCAACCCACTATTCCGAAGGGGTGACCGCCGGAGTTTGCTGTTGCCTGCTTGAGCTGTACTCTGCGACTTTGCAAAACAGCAGTGTTGTTCACGTGATGATATTCTTATTCGGTACTCTAATCAGAGGCCATTGGTCATGCTTGTATGACATTTTGATGCGATGTTTTGCAGATTCGCTAACTGCAGCTTAGGAGTTCTGCTTGCGAACAGACATCAGCTGCAGAGCTGAATTCCCCTACCATGCTGTGGTCGCCAGGAGTAGAATGTTCACCTTTACCGCTGTCGCATCCCTTACCAAGCTTTCTGCACAGACGCTAGCCAAGTTGTTTAGTACATCCTTTGCAGTCATTTTTTCTGTAGATTAAAATGTTTGTTCAGTTTTTTAGTTGCTGGCATCGGAGTGGTTTCTCAGCTGAACTTAGCGTATGAAAGCGGAGAGGCCTTCTTGAGAGTGACTGGCAGTGGTAAGAAATCTGTTTTGTTGTTTTCCTCGAGCCGGCCGGTGTGGCCGAGCGGTTCTAGGCGCTTCAGTCTGGAACCGCGTGACCGCTACGGTCGCAGGTGCGAATCCTGCCTCGGGCATGGATGTGTGTGATCTCCTTAGGTTAGTTAGGTTTATGTAGTTCTAATTGGAGGGCAGCGTGGAGGGTAAAAATCGTAGAGGGAGACCAAGAGATGAATACACTAAGCAGATTCAGAAGGATGTAGGCTGCAGTAGGTACTGGGAGATGAAGAAGCTTGCACAGGATAGAGTAGCATGGAGAGCTGTTCAAACCAGTCTCAGGACTGAAGACCACAACAACAACAACAAGTTCTAGGGGACTGATGACCTCAGATGTTAAGTGCCATAGTGCTCAGAGCCATTTGAACCATTTTGGTTTTCCTCGCATTAACAAGGGTCCACTAAAACTTTAAATTCAGTAGTACCACAGCTGTTTTATTGTAACGCCATACTTCATTTATTGCGCGCTTCAATCCTTTCTGCTAAGGATGTTTTGAGTACCCACTTTATTATAGGTTCTCATGTAAATCGAGAAAGAACAACAGTAGTAACAGTGAAATTAAATCCCCAGAAGAAAAATTAATTTCGTATAGGGATGCTCAGGCACTTTTCCTGAGCCATCTAATGACACAGGTAATTTTTCGTTTTGACTATTAGAATTCGCGGACAAGCGTATTTTGGATATGGAAGGAGTCTAAGTGGCAAAATTACTCATAATAATCCAAGAGAGGCACGAAAATTAGGTCCAATGTGTACTTCAAAGATGTGTTAGAAATCCGTTCAAAGGAAGTGTCATCAAATTTCTGCTGATGACAGACAGGCAACTTTTAACATTTTCTGGGAAACGATGTCATGTGATTAGAGGAAAATTTACGTAATGTGTCGTGTGGACATAATCCCAACCAAACATCCAAGGAAGATCATTGGTGAATCCAGGAGAAAAGGCAAGCTGGTTTATTATCTGGGAAATGATACGAGAAAACATCAACTACGCAAAGAAATGTTTGCCAGTATTCTTGGCATTAAAGAATGGACAGTGAGACATTAGCTGGATAATTCTACACACGGGATGAGTCCTGATTCAGAATCGTCACATTCCCGAATAAAACAAAAGAAAAAGAAAGATGAGAAAAACTTTGTAAAAGAATTCCTGGACTCTCTTTCGTAACTCCCATCACATTACTGCAGAAAGTCCGCCTCCAACCTGTATCTTGAGCCTAGCATACAAAGCAAGCAACAACTGTATGGTCTCTACATTGCAAAATGCAGTAAGGAACAGGCTTCATCATTAAGTCTGGCTACCTTTAACATGATTCCCGAAGAGAGTAATCTTAGTTCATTTTTCCCCAAGAAAAACCAGCGCGACTTGTAGTTACAGGCTCGGAAACTTGATTGAAGACATGTGGAAGCAGCACTTATAACAGAAAGAGCAGGCAAGGTTGCAGGAAGATCTAGTTAAGAAAGGTCCCCAGAGGAAGCTCTGTGCAGTCTACGCCATGTCCTTTATAGGCCTTGAAAGTAGCACCATATTTACAGCGAAGTGCAGTTTGTTATAAAACATAATTGGCTGTCCATAACTTCACAACGCGTAATTTAGAAAGTCAGGATGCAGAATGTTACTAGTTCGATGAAACGCAATATGGACTAGATGCATCAGGTTTTGCCTCGTGTATCGTGGACACACTATCCAAAACGTTTAAGGAAAATCCTGTGTCAGCCATTTAGTATTCTGACGACTGCACATAACAGAAATGTGATGATATCAAAAGATCTTTAAAGATTAGCAATCAGGAGTACGAAAACGTTTTTAGAGAAAGAAGATGGAATGTGACTCAGTTCACAGTTCCATCGGCTGCAAGCTCAAAGGGCGTGAAGTTACACTTCCTAGGTAGTATGCCTGGATATCTAAAGAGGTGAGAAGAAAGCCACGATCTTAAGAAATCCATGACGTAGATTACTCCTTTTTCACTAGCAATGCAGAGAAAAGTTTGTGGCTGTATGACTCAGTTATGGCTGGAAGAACAGCAAAGAATGAGCCAACAGTTACAGACCTGATGGCGATACAGTACGTCCAAACGGTATTATTTACTACAATTACACTTTCAACGAAATGCGGCAAGGAATACCAGAACGTCCGAGAAAAATTTCTGGAAAAGTTTACGACCCTAAACTATACAAAGAAAGACCGAAAATCAAGAAAGCCAAATGGGATCATTCACAACAAATTAAAGCCGTTGTTCCTAAGGATTGGCATTGCTATTACAACAACATTCCTTACGAATGATCCGTCATCTTGGACGTTACTGTTTCAGGAGTGACAGCGCGTTGTAGTTCTCTGTTCGGCAGTTTTTTCTTTAGAATAAATCTACAGACATTATAGGACCTAAGTGAACCGTGTGCAGGTTTGAAGTTTTTCCATGTAGTCTTTCCAAAACGATGTTGTTACTGTTTTTTCAGCACCAAAGAACAACGTAAAAGCTGTAAGTCGTACAGGAGACTGGAAAACCAATACCAAGTAAACAGCACTCCTCTCCCACAAATGCCGAGACAATTCCTCATATCTGCCGTAATTAAGCTTTCTAAAGAATATTTTCTTTCCAGAATGAAATTTTCACTCTGCAGTGGAGTGTGCGCTGATATGAAACTTCTTAGCAGATTGAAACTGTGTGCCGGATCGAGACTCGAACTCGGCACCTTTGCCTTTCGCGGGCAAGTGCTTACTATTTTCTTTGATTCACTTTTTGTTACGCTCCGGAATATCATTGTAGTGCAACAGTGCAAATTGCATGTCCTTATGAACCGTATCAGGTATTGTAGACGGTTTTTTGTCTTTCCTGTAAAATTCGCGTTTTGCTTCTTTCGCGGTATTGTCTCTTTACCTACGAAACACTTTAAATTTAAGTTTGCCTCTCCTGCGTCTCCTAAGATAAGCCGTAGGGGCGGCACTGACTCAAATGTTCTTACATTTCCCTGGAATCCAATCAAATCTTCCGAAGGTCGCTTCTGCCAGTTTTTAGTGCTCTGTGCCTCACTCTGCAAAAACGAAACCCTTGTAGGATCGCTTTGTCTGTCTGTCCAACTATTAAGAACCCTTTTTCTCAGGAACGGGATTATGGATCAAGTTCAAATTCATGTCACATATTAAGGTCTATGAACCATTCTCAATGTGAAAACTTTGAGCTTCTAAGTCAGTTCAATAAAAATACGCCGTCATTTATTTCACATATTTTGACACTCGAAAACTCTCTCATCAAAACACAAACGGTACTTCCCATTGACTTAGAATTATGAAATTTGGCAGGAAGCAAGGTTTGACAGTACAAGTAAAGTAAGAATACTAAATTATTAATTTGTCATTATAAAACAGACCGTCCCAACAGGCCTTGAAGGCTCAAAGGTACCCACCGGCCGCCGTGTCATCCTCAGCCCTTAAACGTCAGTGGATGAGGATATAAGGAGCATGTGGTCAGTGCACCGTTCTTCTGGCGGTTGCCAGTTTTCGTGACCGGCGCCACTTCGTCTCAATCAACACCCCACTTGCCAACAGCACTTGGCAGACCCGGACACAGATCCCCCCAACTGCTAGCCAAGCCCGACAGCGCTTAACTTCGGTGATCTGCTCATCAGTGTGGGATCCGTACCAGGTCGGGTTGACAGAGGAGATAGAGAAGATCCAAAGAAGAGCGGCGCGTTTCGTCACGCGGTTATTTGGTAAGCGTGATAGCGTTACGGAGATGTTTAGCAAACTCAAGTGGCAGACTATGCAAGAGAGGCGCTCTGCATTGTGATATAGCTTGCTGTCCAGGTTTCGAGAGCGTGCGTTTCTGGATGAGGTATCGAATATATTGCTTCTCCCTACTTAAACCTCCTGAGGAGATCAAAAATGTAAAATTAGAGAGATTTGAGCTCGCACGGAGGCTTTCCAGCAGTCGTTCTTCCCGCGAACCATACGCGACTGGAACAGGAAAGGGAGGTAATGCAGTGGCACGTAAAGTGCCCTCCGCCACACACCGATGTGTGGCTTGCGGAGTATTAATGTAGATATATATGTAGATGAACCGGTCTTACTACTGCGGCAAGGCTGTCGGCACAATTTGTAATTATATCACATAAAAATATGTTTTTCTTCCACCTGTTTCTCTGTCCGTCTCTTACGACCCCTTTTCCTCTTGAACAGATTGCCGTTTCAAGTTCACATTTGTATCACACACTAAAGTCTATAAATCCTTGGCGGTGTAAAACATTGAAGCTTCATAGCTAATTCAGTCGAAAGACTCGGCCATTTGTGTGACACATTTTGAAGCACACAGACCTACTCATCAAAAGCTATAGGGTACTTCTCATGACCTGGAATCGAAATTGGGCAAGAAACAATGTTTCTCGATATTGTCATAAGAAAAAAAGCAGAAGTTGTTAATTTGTAATTGTATAACAGGAACATATATTTTTTTCATTTTTTATCCATCTGTCTGTTTGTCTTACCGTCTGTTCAGAACCATTTTTCTTTTAACAGTTTGCCGTATCAAATTAAAATGTATGTCACATACTAAGATTTGGCCATTTACCTCACATATTTTGATACTCGCAAATTCACTCATCAGAAGCTATAGGGCACTTGCCGTTGACACAGAATCATGAAATTCGGCAGAAAGCAAGCTTTCACAGTACAAACTCTGAAAATCATTAAATTGTAATTACATCAAACAAAAAATATCTTTTTGCCATTAGAACGTACATCGTATTCATCATCCATCAGAAGCATAGCTGACGAACATCACTGCTTGCAAACATAAAATGTAAGTAGAAGTCGTGTTTTGGGAAGTAAATAAAAATATTTCATTAAATCGGCTATACGTACACATATAAACTGAAGTCCCCTGCTCGATTCTTTTTGTGTGTTCGGACTAGTCAGAGGAATTACCGTAAATCTTTTGATACAGTCTTGCCAGTATCTGTAACGAATACAGGCAAAACTCGTTGGTGTCCTTGACCTGATTCCCAGGATGGATATAAAGTTTGCTTGAACCCTGCGATTGATCTGCTCTACTGGCCATTAAAATTGCTACACCAAGAAGAAATGCAGATGATAAAGAGGTATTCATTGGACAAATATATTATACTAGAACTGACACGTGGTTACATTTTCACGCAATTTGGGTGCATAGATACAGAGAAATCTGTACCCATAACAACCACCTCTGACTG
Organism: Schistocerca nitens; assembly: GCF_023898315.1. Lineage (NCBI taxonomy): Eukaryota > Metazoa > Arthropoda > Insecta > Orthoptera > Acrididae > Schistocerca > Schistocerca nitens. The sequence continues at coordinate 599,431,998 of NC_064619.1, read as the reverse complement.
TAATAACGGACTTGATACGCCTGGGCATTGAGTCAAACAGAGCTTGGATGGCGTGTACAGGTACAGCTGCCCATGCAGCTTCAATACAGTACCACAGTTCATCAAGAGTAGTGACTGGCGTATTGTAACGAGCCAGTTGCTCGGCCACCTTTGACCAGACGTTTTCGGTTGGTGAGAAATCTGGAGAATGTGCTGGCCAGGGCAGCAGTCGAACATTTTCTGTATGGTGAAAGGCCCGCACAGGACCTGCAACATGTGGTCGTGGATTATCCTGCTGAAATGTAGGGTTTCGCAGGGATCGAATGCAGGGTAGAGCCACAGGTCGTAACACATCTGAAACGTAACGTCCACTGTTCAAAGTGCCGTCAGTGCGATTAAGAGGTGACCGAGACGTGTAACCAAGGGCACCCCATACCATCACGCAGGGTGATAAGCCAGTATGGCGATGACGAATACACGCTTCCAATGTCCGTTCACCGCGATGTCGCCAAACACGGATGCGACCATCATGATGCTGTAAACAGAACCTGGATTAATCCGAAAAAATGTTTTGCCATTCGTGCACCCAGGTTCGACGTTGAGTATACCATCGCAGGCGCTCCTGTATGTGATGCAGCGTCAAGGGTAATCGCAGCCATGGTCTCCGAGCTGATAGTCCATGCTGCTGCAAAAGTCGTCGAACTGCTCGTGCAGGCTGTTGTTGTCTTACAAACGTCCCCATCTGTTGACTGAGAGATCGTGACGTGGCTGCACGATCCGTTACAGCCATGCGGATAAGATGCCTGCCATCTCGACTGTTAGTGATACGAGGCCGTTGGGATCCAGCACGGCGTTCCGTATTACCCTCCTGAACCCACCAATTCCATATTCTGCTAACAGTCATTGGATCTCGACCAACGCGAGCAGCAATGTCTCGATACGATAAACCGCAATCGCGATAGGCTACAATCCGACCTTCATCAAACTCGGAAACGTGATGGCACGCATTTCTCCTCCTTACACGAGGCATCACAACAACGTTTCACCACGCAACGCCGGTCAGCTGATGTTAGTGTATGAGAAATCGGTTGGAAACTTTCCTCATGTCAGCACGTTGTAGATGTCGCCACTGGCGCCAACCTTGTGTGAATGCTGTGAAAAGCTAATCATTTGCAAATAACAGGATCTTCTTCCTGTCGGTTAAATTTCGCGTCTGTAGCACGTCATCTTCGTGGTGTAGCAATTTTAATGGCCAGTAGTGTATTCTTCTGTAAATAATGCGTGCCAATATTTTACAGCCATCACTTATTAAGCTGATCGTTCGCTAATACTACATTTATTAGGTAGAATGAAACAATATTGGAATGGCGTTGTGAAAGCCCTAAACGTTTAGAGTACGGTGTGCTTGGCACGTGCGCTGTGAGTTTTGCATGTAGTGGCGAAGGCGTTTGCGGTCCGAGAACCGGCGGCTGAGTGGAGTGGAACGTTCCTCGGCTCTCCAGAGCCGCCCCAGGCCCCCCGCCCTGGCCTTGGCGTCGCGCCGTCTCGTCCGCCCCATTTGCGTCGCGCCTGCCCCTTGCCGCCCACCGGTTGGGGGCGGGGCTGCCTGTGCAGCGGTGTTTACGCGCTGACGCAGCGGCCCAAGTCGGCGCCGAGCTCCGTGGCGGGGTCGCTTTACTGGCGCCCAGGCATCTCGAGTAGAAAAGAAAGCGACGGCGGCCGTCGAGAGAGACTGCATTCCGGCTGAGGCGTCACTGGTCTGACGGCCGCCTCTTTGAAACGGAGCATGCCCTTTTCGCACGATCAGCTCTGACACTGTCTTCGACTGTGGGAAGCCAGCGAAGCTCGTGGACGTACTTCATGGAGCAAAGCCAGTTTTCTTCTGAAGAAATTTTTGTGAACCACCAAGTACTGTTGATGAAACAGACTTTTATTCCCTACCATTCTCGATCGATCAGTCATGAACAGGTAATAAACAGTAACGCAAAAGGAAAACGCACCATGAACGAACTATCCGAATGGAACGGAAATCAATAGACATGATGTACGAGGGTCCACTCTAAGAGAAAAGTACACTATTTTTGAAAAAATACAATTTTCATTCTATATGTGTGAAAGTTTTTGAGTGTGTAATACATCCGCCACGCTTGTTTTTATAGTTCAACCTGTTCCCGTGAGTGGCGCCGTCACAGCAGTTCTCAAGGTGGCTGCTACAATTGACGTTTGTCAGAAGCAACGTCGTGCGTAGAATTCTTGTGCTGTGAAAACGAGACAGTGGGAAACATCCTCAAGAGGTTGAAAAAGGTGTATGGAGATGCTGCTGTCGATCGCAGTACAGTTAGTCGGTGGGCAAGTAGGTTACGTGATGAAAGCGGGCACAGCAATATTGAGGATTGTCCTCGTAGCGGCAGGCGTCGTACTGCACACACTCCAGACAATGTGCAGAGAGTTAACGAATTGGTGACTGCTGACAGACGCATCACAGTGAACGAATTGTCACGCTATGTTGGGATAGGGGAAGGAAGTGTTTGCAGAATACTAAAAGTGTTGGCGTTAAAAAAGGTTTGTGCCAGGTGGGTTCCCAGGATGTTGACAGTGGCTCACAGAGAAACAATAAAAACGGTATGCAGCGAACTTTTGGAAAAGTAAGACAATAGTGGAGATGAATTTCTTGGAAGAATTGTGACAGTTGATGAAACACAGCTCCATCATTTTTCACCAGAGACGAAGAGGCAATCAATGGGGTGGCATCATGCAAATTCACCCAAGAAAAAAAAAAAAATTCAAAACCACACCTTCTGCTGGAAAAGTTATGGCTACGGTGTTTTTCGATTCAGAAGGACTCTTGCTTGTGGAAATCATGTGAAGTGGAACCCCCATAAGCTCTGATGCATATGTGACGACACTGAAGAAACTTCAAGCTCGACTGTGTTCGACCACATCGGCAAAAGCAGGATGTTTTGCTGTTTCACGACAATGCACGGCCACATGTCAGTCAAAAACCCATGGAAGCGATCACAAAACTCGGATGGACAACACCCGAAACACCCGCCTTAGTGTTCTGACCTGGCTCCATGTGACTATCATCTCTTTGGGAAACTGAAGGACTCTCTTTGTGGAACAAGGTTTGAAGATGATGACTCCCTTGTGCACGCTGCCAAACAGTGGCTCCAACAGGTTGGTCCAGAATTTTACCGTGCGGCTATACAGGGGCTGGTTCCAAGATGGCGTAGGGCAGTTGAGAGGGAAGGAAATTATGTGGAGAAATGAAGATATTGTTCCTAAAGGATGTATCTACACACTGTAAAACTTTCAAACATGTAGAATAAAAGATGTATTTAAGAAAATAGTGTGCATTTCTTTTGGAGTGACCCTCGTACATGTGCAGATCAACAGATAATTTCAGAAAAACTGGATGATCTAGTCAAGAGAAAGAGCTACGCAGACCGATGAAGTCCGTAACGCGTTGGTCAACCCCTGGCCTTTATGCAAGCGGAGGATATACTGTCAAATTCTATCCAATTGTCGCGTCAGATAGTCAAAATCCCGACCTGGTTAGATGGCTGTGCCCGTAATCATACGTTCTCAATTGGGGAAACATCAGGCAACCTTGCTGGCCAAAGTAGCGTTTTGGAAGGATGAAGACAAGCAATAGAAACTATCGCCATGTCCGGGCGGACATTATCTTACTACTTCGGCCTGGAGTGTCTTTCACTGGAGTAGAATTGTCTTCAGTGACGAGTCCTACTTCAAACTGACCCCGATGACCACCAAAGACATGTTCAGAGACGCTCCAGAGAGAAGTGAGATGCCAACCTGACTGTCCCCGCCGTACGGCCTGATAACTAGCAGGGATGGTATCGTCTACCATTTCTATTCATAGCAGGACACCTTATCTTGTCATCGGCACCGTTACAGCACAGCGGTACGTCGTCACATTCTACGCCCCCTTTTGTTGCCCTTCATGTTAAGCCATTTGGTCTTACATTTGAACAACGTATTGCCCTCTCCCACATGGTGACAATTTATGCTCCTTATGTTCGTGCTCGTCAAATTTAACCTTGGCCAGATACCTTGGCAGATGTCTCGTTAGTCGAGAAAGTGTGTAGCATTATGAGCGGGGTCCTCCAACCAGCTCAGGTCTTTGACGATACAATGCGCCTAATGGATAGAATTAGGCCTGATATCATTCAGGAGGACATCCGGCAACTCTATCAATCAATGTAATACCGAATAACAGCTTGCATAAGGGCCAAACATGGCAAACGCATTATTGACTTATTCAGTTTGTGAAGCTCGTTCTTTTGACTAAATGATCTTAATTTTCGGAAATTGTAATCATTTGTTTGTCTGTACATGTAAATGAGATGTGCCGATTTCGGTCCCATTCGGACAATTCCTCTGTGTGGTGTGGGTCTTACTTTTTTCTTGGATCGCATTGTTTGGGGAGAGAGGCCAAACAGCGAGGTCATCGGTCACATCGGATCAGCGAAGGACGGGGAAGGAAGTCGGCCGTGTCCTTTCAAAGGAACCATCCCGGCATTTTCCTGGAGTGATTTAGGGAAATTACGGAAAAAACAAATCAGGACGCTGGATTGAACCGTCGTCCTCCAGAATCCTAGTCCAGTGTGCTAACCACTGCACCGCCTCGCTCGGTTTTTTTTTCCTTGGATTGTATACGAAAATTATTTACGTCAGACTGTATACTATCGTTTTTACTATGACGTCAGAAAAATAAACAAATAAATCAATAAAACATTTCGCATCACTAAAGCCGTCATCAATAATAAAATTAATAAAATCGATAGTAAAGTGCACTAGGGTTCCTGAATAATCTAACAACCCAATTGTAGCTGCGGTGACCGCTACTGTAACTACGCTGACTGCATGAAGCACATGGCACAGCATTTGCCAGTCTCGGCTGGACTCAGTACGTAAGTGGAACCACACAGTCCACAATCATCGGTATTACCGAAATCCAAACGCACCTGTGGCATTGCGGCAGTGGAACAGCGTGACACCTGGGCCATCTATATGTGATCACACCTGGCCCTGCCGCGAGTAAGTAATACCCACCAAGCAGGTAAAGACATTAAGTCGGCGACCTCTGGTGGGCGTGCTACCGCCGTGTGTCTTGGAGAGGCATCGGTTGCTGCATTGCTGTGTTGTCATTGTCTGTCACTCTACGGGGCCGCCCGCCATACGATCAAACATCAGCTCCGATGGGCCGAAGGTCGAACGAGGACCCTTCTAGCCACCAACACTCTTCGAGTCTGCCCCCTTAGCGTAATTTAGGGTTAATATCCAGATGTCGGGGGCCAGAGTTCGCCGCCTGGATGATGCAGCCTTCACCAGAAATCCTCCGGCCTTCAAGCAACCTCACTCTTGCGCCATCAGGCTGCAAACCAGGACCGCGTGTCCAGCTCTGTGTGTCAATTGCACCTGATGTCTGCCTTGCAAACTCGCTTGGCTCCGAGTCATGCTGCACTGCCTGCGGCCGTGGGCGGATTCCTGACAGCACTATCGCCAACGACTCTGCGTTCGACATCCACACGAAAGACATGGACATTAAATCTCCAAAGTATTCTCTACAAGAGATATAAACTGGATCGAATCTGGGTGTGGCTTCTTTTGCTCTTCTCTCCTACACACCTGGGCTGAGGGGGTCAAATCGGCCACCCTGACAAGTCTACTCGTGATCCCCCACGCTTCAGTGGGGTCGCCGCTACCGATACAATTACACTCTGAAACTTCCTGGCAGATTGCGTGCCGGACCAAGACTCGGAAGTTTCATAACAGCACACACTCCGCTGCAGAGTGGAAATTTCTTACTGTTACACTGTGTTTGCTATCCACACAAGACTCCAGTGTCGGACGAGGAGTTGTTTGTGATCAAGAGGCCGGGGTGATGTGCGACTCCACAGTAAGCGGCGTGCCTTTTGATTCATAGATTTCCTGGTGCGATCTCCAAATCCTGCTTTACGTTGGCGCGGACTGTTTCGTCTGTGCATGATGCAGATTCTTCTTGCAAGACGGTCTTCAGCACCGAAACTGACTGAAAACTACTGCTACGCTTCTTCACTTCTTCGTCTTCTTCGTCTCTCGTCTCCGCCTTCGTCTCCGTCTCCGTCTGTCTCTTCATCTCTCTGGCCCACTGCGTCTCGCGTATTTATTCACTTCAATTTACTGGAGGTGAACGACTTCACGGTCATTGCCTCTTCTGTCACGTTGAGAAGCTCCTCGAAGAATCTTCTTAACGTCGGTCATTGGCTCTTGGAATGTAGGCGAGGGCCTTTGCTCACACGCGACGACTGAGAAACACGTGAGCCGGTCATTGCCTCTGCTGTCACGTTGAAAAGCTTCTCGAAGAATCTTCTTAACGTCGGTCATTGGCTCTTGGGATGTAGGCGAGGGCCTTTGCTCACACACGACAACTGAGAAACACGTTAGCCGGTCGGGCGATGCCCTGACGGCTGAATCGACAGCGCCCGCTTATGTGGAACTTGCTGACTTCACGGTCATTGTCTCTTCTGTTCTGCTGTTGTGCCCGCTGTTTGCGAGTATGTAACTCTCTAAACTAAACCAAGTTTTTCATTTATATTCTAATTTCTAGTTCACTTTGATTTCACTAATTTATTTACTTATGTACCACTCAACAATACTTTCACTTGATTCGTTTTGAAAATTGTTTGCGCTTTCGCAAAAAAAATGTTTTGCATCAGCTCTTTATGTTGAAATTCAAGGCACAAAGAACAAAAAAGAATTGGCAGTGAGGAATACGTATATATTCATTTGCAGTAAAACCAGATTTGAAAAAAAGTCGTCTGTTTTCTATTTGAGATATTTCGCACCACTCCTGAGCAGCGTCTATACCTAGTGGAACAACCACTTTCTGAGATGCAGGCTTGAATCACTGGTGAGATCGTCAGGCCAGCCCTTCAACAAATTGTATCCCTATTAAATGACGTTTCTACGTTTTCATTGTTGACGTCCAAAAGCAGCTTGTTTCATTCGATCTCATACGTATTCGATGGGGTTCATGCCCGAGAAACTGGCAAACGATTCCATTCTGGTGATCATATCATCCTGAAGGGAAGAGTTTGTGAGAACAGTACGATGAGCACGAAAGTTGTCATCCAACAAGATGAAAGTGTCACTAAAATGTTGGTGATATGGTCATACTATTCGTTCAGAATCTCGTCCCAGTACCTCACGGCAGTGAGATTTCCCTCAACAACCACGAGAGGTGTAACAACCACGAGAGGTGTATGGTGATGCCATGTAATGCCACTCCAGAACATAACTCCACCACCATCTTGTTGCGCATGTGGAACACAGCGTTGGAAGCATTCGATATTACCAGGTTGTCTACAGACACGATCTCTGTGGTTAGTAGCGTACGGACAGATCCGAGTTCCGAGCCTAAACAGTACCCGACGCCAGTACTGCAGTGAGTGAAAGAAGAGAAATTATTCGCGATGCGGAAATCACGTAGGTCGAAATCAGATGATTGTCTGATGTTTGCATACCAAAGAACCGCCTTTGAAGAAAACAAAAGACGTACTGGATAAAATGTTTTTAAGTTGCACCAGCCACTCTGTTTATATTTCGATTGAGCACAGGGTTCTGAGGTAGAAAGTCGACTGGGTTCGCTTTGTTTTAGAACACACGAGATATTCTATGTTCCAGAGGCATGGTGGAGTGTGAGAAACACACGGCAGCAAGGAAGGAGCGTAAGGGAAGGAAAAACGGAGTGAAGAAAGTACATGTGACAAAGAAGTGCAAAGTGAGTTGTGTTAGGAAAGGAGTTATTGAAGCGTTTCTGTCCTGCAGTATCAGTGGAGCTGGAATGAGAATATAGAGTGGAAGGAATGTTACAAAATAAAACTGTAAGGTATAATAGGAAAAAAGTAGGCAAGTGCAAGACTGTTAACTAAAGGCCACGGGTTCAGTTCAGTGCCATGTGTTTTTTCTCACTGATCACTTATTTCTCCTATTGAGACGATTTCTTAACGTGAAAATAGTAGCAAGTTGCAGCCTGGTACAGACCCCATCTTAAATCGTAGGTCCGTCAACAACTTACTGGGTAACCCAGTTCGAAGGTCGGTGGAGGATAAAGACTGTTGTCCAAACTAAACTTCGGTTTTTGGACTGCTTTATTAACAACGGAAGTGTCTCTGTTCTAACAGCTAAAAACGAGCAAAAATCATTTTAAAATACACAGATATTTCCATTCTACCATTCTTCACGGCCATTTTACCGTAAAATTTCGCATTTGTGTATCATCGCTATACGAGGCTTCACGAATCAAATGACTTTAGAAGAAGAAGTCGTTGAAGAAACAATACATTGCAACGAACAGTTATAAGCAATATATTCTCAAAAACCTTAAATGAGCTACTATTTGGCAAAAAGCTAATCGTGATTGAAACAATATACGTTACCATCCTCAGTTCTTACGGAATCGTGTTTCCAAAATATAAGCTGTCGTCCGATCTTCCCTTATTCACCACAGAAGTACAAATGTAGAACGTCAATGAAATGGCTAAAGCCCAGCGCAATAGAACAACTGGTGGAAAAGATCTGTATATTGCCATCATTGTGTCGTCTGATATTAGTCTAGGGCAGTGGGGATGCATCAAAAGCTATGAACTATTTCCACTTATTGCCCTTGTCAAGTGTACGTACTGTTTTAATCACTTCATTGAATCTTCATATTTGCACTTCGATGACATATGGTAATTACTCTGACAGAGCCGAGATCCGTGCACGCTTCATTATCGTCCAATTTAATTTTACATTCACTCTGCAGTTTGCCGTTGATTCGCGAGTACGTGAAAGTGCGATGGTTTGTAACATTCACAGTCGCCATAATAATTCTGTGTCGGTAGTTCTGCCTCATGCTGTAATGGCCGCTACTGAAAACATACGTTAGGATGATGCGTTTATTTTCCTGTAATCAAGGGTCTCGTAATTCGATAATCCCGGTAGTTTCTATCACATTTACCCGAATTCCTATTGTAGCTTTGTCTGATCAATAAATCTGGTGATTATGTCTCACGAAGCTATATGATAGCGTTAACGTAAATGTTCGGAATGAACGTACAGTACCACGACGCTTGACATCCGTGAACAAATACTGAATGTCAACCTTACAGGCAAACAGGGAGCCAGAAAGCGCGGCCAAGAAGAAACACGGAACTAAAAGCGCGCGACAGCATGGAGAATTAACAACACGATCTGTAAAGCCTTTATTACTCGTCACATCTATCGTAAAAAGTCTGCAATAGAGCCCCAAGCGTACACGTATGAAGCTGCCAACTTTTTCGTTAGTCTGTTACACTTGCATGTCCGCAGCAGCGCCCCAAGGATATACATTCGGAACTGCAGGTTTGTTTACATTGTTGAGTGTAAAAGCAGATATCTGTGGACAGCTGCTATTTACCCACGTTGAAATCTCTGAGGTGTCTACGTTCGTGTTTATTAAGCAGTTATTGTTATTTTGTGCAGCTACAATGAAATTACTTTATGATTACATACAGTTGCGGATTTACCAGAAGGCTCAGTACGCTGGAGCCTAGGGTGGCAGATTTTAGGGGCGGCGATTTTTGGGCAAAATTTTTTTATGTTTTACCGAAATTAAAAGTTTCATATTTATATACTGGGTGGTTATAATTAGCCTTTCCCTATTTAACACGTTATAACATGGAATCTAATTACCGTAAGAGGACCAAATTGGAAGCATTAATGTCAAGGATATGGGGAAGAGAAATAATCAATTCAGTTGAAACACATGTGTTGTTACGGCACATCATGCCATTACATACCGGTACCATTACTGCTACAAATGGAGGTCAATATGGCGCCCATCAGTGTCTAGAAGAGTCTGAAAGCACAGGATTGCATTCTGCACAGCAGAACGAAGCATGTGCTTAGGTATCCTGGCCAGCTCTCTTGATGTACTGCGCTTCAGATCAGCACATGTGTGAATGTTCCCCCAGTAAACCATACACTTCAGGAAGCCCCTGAGCCAGAAATCACAGGGAGTGAGATCAGATGACCGTGCCGGTCAAGCATTTGGAAAGATCGGCTGATAATTCGATCGTTTCCAATTGTGTTTCGGAGAAGCAGGTGAACTTCACGAACGATGTGCCGTGAAGCCCTATCTTGCATGAAAACCAGTTCAATGCGTCTCTCTTCTGTAGGGCGGGTGTGACATGCAGGCGAAGCGTATCGCAGTGACTCTGGGCAGTCACGCTGCACGTCTTTGGTCCCTGAGCGCAACCTGTTCAAAAAAGAATGGGCCAATGGTGACTGTAGCCGTGAAGCCACACCGTACGGTGACACATTCATACAGAGGAACTTCATGCTCAGTGACTGGAGGTGAAGAGACCCACACTCGACAATTCCGTGTGTTCGCCTCACCCGTCAGACAAAAATGAGCTTTGTCTGTCCATAGGACGGTCCTGGACCAGCCCTCGACAACTTCAATCCTTGCGAGAAAATGGAGAGCGAAGTCAACACGTCGTTGTGCATCCTGTGACGCAAGCTACTGTATGTTATGGACCTTGTACGGATTCCATGTGACCATGCTTCGAAGCACCTTCCGTACAGTGGACCACGGGATGTTCAACTGCCGTGACACAGCATGCGCACTGCCTGACGGTCGGGAATTGCGCGCAGCGTTGTCTGCCATAGCAACAGCGATTTCGTCAATCACCTGTGGTGTAACCGGTCGTCGGCCTCCTCCCGGAGCGACGTCCAGTTCTCCAGTTTATTCGAACTTCTCCACCATGCTCCGCACAGCAGGTGGAGAGAGAGGACCCTTCCGTGATCCTTTCAGCCGGCGACATTCTCGACGTGCAGCTGTACCATTACTGCTGTTTTGATAACAGAGCTTCACTAATAATGTCGTGCTCCTTTTGTCCAAGCTTATGTTGACATATCAACAAGTGCACTGCGACTGGTCAGGTGTGAGAGACTATGAATCGCGATGACTGCTCATGGCACCCGGTAGCCATAGCTGGAACTGGACGATGGCGCTTTGACGCATGGAAATCATACTCTGGACATTAATGCTACCAACTTTGGTACTCTTATGGTAATTAGTTTCCGTGTTATAACGTGTTAATTAGGGAAAGTTTAAGTACAACCAGCCGGTACTTAAATTATATTAGGTCCACACAAACAATTCAGCATGAAATATGATTCACCACTTAGACAAATTTTTCTACAATTTGCGTAGTCGCGCTTAGTTGCAATGCGGGAACTAGTGACATGACTGATCGCTAAGTGTATCTGGTCGAACTGAATGCACGAGTTTCGTGTGCCCGCCACGGGAGCCGAAGAGGGCGGTGGCACTGAGTTCGTGAGAGACAGATATAGAGCACCGATGCAAACGGGGAAGCCCCGTCCTGTATTTACTTCATAAGCAAAAGAAAAGCCGCCTCGGTTGGTCACGTCCGGAAATTTCTAATCGAATCTGGCCACGATAACTCGACGAGTCGCGCTGCGGCTGCTGGGAACGACCTCGCCCCCACATTAAGGCTGTCGAAGGGAGAGGAGTGGTACGGGGAACGCAGCGTCTGCTGCTTGCAGCAGTGCTGCCACCATAGGCCAAAAAATGTTCAAATGTTTGTGAAATCTTATGGGACTTAACCGCTAAGGTCATCAGTCCCTAAGCTTACACAATACTGAACCTAAATTATGCTAAGGACAAAAACACTCACCCATGCTCGAGGGAGGACTCGAACCTCCGCCGGGACCAGCCGCACAGTCCATGACTGCAGCGCCCAAGACTGCTCGGCTAATCCCGCGCGGCACCATTAGCCCTAACAATATGTACAGCAGTAACACATCGCCTCTACGGCAAAATTACGTTGACAGCGCTCGGAGACGAATGAATATCTTTCAAGTAGTGCAGTTTTTTTCTGTTTGTGCCAGTGTAAGCGCAATCGTGAAATTATCGTGGCCAAATAATATGTATGAATATTTCTCTGACGCAGTTTTCTAGATACGTGCTGTAATTTTTCAAAATGTTTTGTGGATTGTATGAATAATTTCATAACATCACATCGCCGGTGCGTACGAAGTTATATAAGGTAAGTAATCACAATATATTACAATAAATCATGCTTAACGAATCAGTAGGAGGTAATTTAGCTGTTTCGGAACACATGCAAAGAAATTTAGATTTTTTTGTTACATCATACTTAAATAATATAGTGATATCATACTTCTCATATTGTTCTTCTACTGTAGGCTTCAAAGGCCCGTTAACACAATAAATGATGATGATGATGATGACACCATCCTTAAAGAAATTTCTCGTACTTACGTAATTATTCAATGTCTGAAGTCTGAACAAAGAACACTGCTAATTACGTGAGAGAAATAAAACTCCCAATGTAATCTTTTCTTTATTTCAGTTCCTGGATAAAAAAATTGTTCAAATAAGTGATGGGACAAAGCGACTTAGTGGAGCTGAGTGTAAAAAGATTGTCAAAATGAAAAAAGAAGAACAAAAACAGATTATCCGCAAAACCATAAAAATATATAGTTTTTTTAAAGTAAAATTAGTTCTGTTGAAGGGCCAGGAACCTCAACAACATACAGCGACACAATAAAATCTGGAAAAGATGAAACGGATTTGAGTTCTGCGGCCCACTCTCAAACAGTATATTTAAACTAAAAGAAGATTATCGCAAGATACGGCTTCGATCAAAACAAGTCTTGTAACTTCTCTCAGGGTTTTCTTTTTTTAAAAAAAAAATTGCTGATCGGCTTCGTTTCTCGGCAGTGAGTATCTTCCAACGAAAAATGAAATAATAGTGAAGTAAATGACCGAAATTTGCTGAAGGTATTCTAAAAGTAAAAGATGTGTATATTGTGGGCCCTGTTTGGCATTCAGTCCATTGGAGAATAAGGCTCAGACTGAGAACGAAGGATTTAATGACTGGAAAAAATACAGAACAAAGAGTAGCTCTGCATGAAAACGAAGCGGCGATAAAGTTTTGAATTTAGAAAAATCTGGTACCTTTAATTTGACAGAAGTGAGACTGATGGCCGACTGGACAATTTACCGTATGTCCAGGTTGATAAAATGGAAATGCCGTGTGGCTAGGGCCTCCCGTCGGGTAGACCGTTGGCCTGGTGCAAGTTTTTCGAGTTGACGCCATTTCAGCGACTTGCGTGTCCATGGGGATGAAATGATGATGATAAGGACAACAAAACTTACAGTCCCTGACCGGAGAAAATCTCCGACCCAGCCGGATTCGAATCCGGGCCGTTAGGTATGACATTTGGTCGCACTGACCACTCAGCTACCAGGGGCGGACTCCTATTGATGAAGAAACTATTTATTGAGGGGACCGTTCTGAGGAGGAGTGTTGCCTAGTGAAGCGACTGCGTTCAAGAGGCCTCGCTTTCAGAGGAAAAACTGAAAGTTCGGTGATGCGCGTAACGTAAATTATTGTATGATTTTGGAACTGTTAGCTAAATTCGGTCCTTTTTTAGCCAGTCATATTGAACGATTTGGGAATGAAGCGTCTGGAAGTATCACTTGCTTATTAAATACCTTTTGCGGTGAGTTTATTCTCTTGAACGGCCATAAAATCTTGAAATTAAATCGAAGATCAAGAACGCAAGAGCAAAGAGGGCTGTGAGACGATGTGAGCCAATAGCACGCCGACTAGGAGCGGCGTCTGCACGAAGAGAATAAAAGCGACGCGCCGCCTAGCCACGGCCGCACAAGGAGAGCCGCACTAGGAGGCAAGCCGTGACGTGTGATCTGTATTAATTGCTTGCATGGAAATTGTATACCGTATATCAAATGACATTGATTATTTGCATGTCGCCACTTGATGGCGTCACTTCATTGCGAAAAAACATAGTTAAGGACTGTCAATTTAACTCATTCTAATAAACTCCATTAATTTGTTTGAATTGTTGCCTAGCTGTCGAAGAAAACAGCTTCCTAGGCACCCTATACTGGACGAGTGGCAAGATCCCACTTTGGCGGCGAGTTATCAGAAGAGCTCAGTGCCTGGCGGCCACGGAGTTTTCTTTTGTGATTTCTTGGGGCCTTAAATCACTCTTGTCTTTTCTTTGCAGGGCGTTTACTTGCTTTAATAGTTGAAACGTCCCCTTAGGAAAATTAGTGAATTACTGTGCTGATAAACCTCTTACATTATTTGATTTTCAGACAGCTGAGCAAAACTGAACGTACTCAGACGTTTCTCTCTTTACTTATTCTGATCATCACTAAACTGACACACAATATTTTTGGCGCAACGCAATCTGACTTTCAGAAATCCCTACAAAAGAATGGCCCTGACTAACGATAACCTATACCTTTCATGAATCACTTACCTCACAAAAATCTTCATTACTCGAACTACTGCAATACAGCGAGCGCCAATACTGCCAGCTAAATAAAAGATTCCAACTACTGAAGTCATTAACTACTGATAGGCATAGTTAGCAAATAAAAGATTTCGATAAAGAACAAATAATGTATTTACCTTAATAGTGTTCAAAAGTCATTATATATATATATATATATATATATATATATATATATATATATATATATATACATATATATTGCTGTGTTGGCAGAAGAGCCAACACCGTATTGCTAGAGGAGGCCGAAATGCACGCGTTTAATTACACGCAGACTGGCGTGAGGTCTGGAACAATTAAAGGAGTTGAGTCTAATAAGAAAAGAACGTAGTTCTTGGAATACTTGACTTTAATCCATATTTGGTGTACAGCGCTCTTGACGGTACATGTTTTATAATTTCAATATTAATTGAATACGGCGCCTTGCTAGGTCGTAGCAAATGACGTAGCTGAAGGCTATGCTAACTATCGCCTCGGCAAATGAGAGCGTGATTGTCAGTGAACCATTCCTAGCAACGTCGGCTGTACAACTGGGGCGAGTGCCAGGACGTCTCTCTAGACCTGCCGTGTGGTGGCGCTCGGTCTGCAATCACTGACAGTGGCGACACGCGGGTCCGACGTATACTAGCGGACCGCGGCCGATTTAAAGGCTACCACCTAGCAAGTGTGGTGTCTGGCGGTGACACCACATTCCTCCCCCGCAAATCGGCGAACGGTTGTGTTATAAGGCTTCCGCCCGCCGTGGGGAGGACCCCATGTTGACGTATGCGACGAGGTGGGGAGCCTAACAACAGGCGAGGCTGTGCCACCCGCACCTGGCCATTCGGTCCGAGGGGAGCCAGGAAACGCCTGAAAACCTAGTCCAGGGTGCACGCCAACATGCGGTGTATGCGCCCGTAGAGAGACAGGAGGGGCCGAAGGGTCGACATCCATCGCGTCGGGGTACCCGACGGACGAAGACGCCATCTGGTCCGGAGCGGGCAAGATTTCCAAGATTTCCATGTCGGAGGACAGCTGGTCACGGGAAGCGATCGGCGGCGCGTGACCCAGGGAGGCGCTTGGCGGTTGGTACGAAGCGTCCACTGCGGGCGTCGCCGGCGGGAGAACAGGCGGCGGCGGTGGCGGCGCGTCGCCATGGGGCAAAATGGAAGGCAGCGTCGGTAACACCTGGGGATGAGGCGAGCCAGTAGATGGGTCCCCAGGGCGCTGACCTGACGGCACCGTCGCTGAAAGCAGACGGGGAGCGGCAGAACCCGTGCGACGACAGAGGCGCAGCTGATTGAGATGCCGACGCACCTCACCAGAGGCCCCCAAAACCAGATACATAGCACGGCCGAGGCAGCGAAGAATGCGCCCTGCGAGCCAACGCCGTGAACCGCGAGAGTTGCGATAGTATACAATGTCGCCTGGAGCAAAAGCAGGTGGCTGCCGCTGCACAGGAACCTGATGTGGCGGATGCAGCAAAGACATCAAGGTTCGATGAGGACGACCATGGAGCAACTCAGCCGGCGAGCGACCATCTCGGGGCTGAGAGCGATACAAGGACAAGAAGAGCAATAACGCGTCCTCCCGAGAATGCGTCTCTTTGAACTTCAACATCTGGGACTTGAAAGTCCGAACCAATCGTTCAGCGGCACCGTTTGACTGAGGCGAAAACGGCGCGGATGGCAGATGTTGAATACCATTGGCCTTGCAGAATGACTGAAATTCTTCGGACATGAATTGTGGGCCATTGTTGGAAACAATAGTCTGTGGAAGACCTTCAATGCAAAAGATAGCGGATAACGCTTGGATGGTGGCAGACGACGTCGTGGAAGACATCCGTACAACAAAAGGAAAATTACTGAAGGAATCGACTACAACCAACCATCGAGCATTCCAGAACTGACCAGCAAAATCGATGTGTAAGCGTTGCCAAGGGGAAGTGGCTTTCGGCCATGCAAAGAATTTCCGCGGTGGTGCAGATTGTTGTTCGGCACACGCCATGCAAGAAGAGCACATATTCGTAATCGCAGCATCGATTCCGAACCAAGTACAGTGCTGACGAGCAAGTTGTTTCGTTCGCACTATACCCCAATGTCCTTGGTGGAGAAGCCGTAAGACAGAGGACTGTAACTAACGTGGGACCACGACCCTGGACTGATCATTATCAGAACGCAACAGCAAAACACCACGTCGTACAAAAAGTCTCTCCTTGTGAGCAAAAAATCGGCGAACCAACGGATCCTCGATCCGTGACTTCGACAAGGGCCATTGCGTAGCAACAAAACGCAGAACGGTAGCGAGGACAGGGTCAGCAGCTGGGGCTGTAGCTACACGACGAAAATCAATCGGAAACGATTCGACCACGTCATCGGTTTCCGAATCAATGAACATGCAAGCAAGTTCGGAGGAATCGAATGCTCTATCCTCAGCAACAGGCAAACGGGACAACGCATCGGCGTTTCCGTGCTTAGCAGTGGACCGATACAAGATATCGTAGCGGTACTGCGAGAGGAAAATAGACCAGCGAATGAATTTCTGCGCTGTACGTGGAGGTACAGGCTTGTTCGGAGGAAAAAGCGATGTCAAAGGTTTGTGGTCTGTGATGATGGTAAAGTGACGACCATACAAGAAATCATGAAACTTAGTAACACCAAATACGAGAGCCAAAGCTTCTTTCCCAATCTGTGAATAATTTCTTTGCGCAGACGAGAGCAATTTGGACGCAAAGGCAATAGGGCGATCATGCGATCCATCTGTGTGCGCAAGCACAGCACCGATACCGAAATCCGATGCATCTACCATCAACAAAAGGGGTTTCTGGGGATCGAATGGCGTAAGGCAAGTATTTGAAAGCAACGCCGATTTCAACTGGCGAAAGGCGCGTTCGCATTCCATCGTCCAGACAAACGGAACACCTTTACGGAGTAAGCGATGAAGCGGAGCTGAAATGGAAGAGGCATGGGGAACATATTTATGATAATAGTTGATTTTTCCCTGCACACTCTGTAGCTGCTTCAAATTCTGCGGCGATGGCAAGTCTTGTATGGCACGGAGGTGCTCTGGACTGGGATGTATGCCTTGGGCATTGATTACATGTCCCAGATATGGTAAATCACGAGCAAAAAACACACATTTGTCCTTCCGCAAGCGAAGACCATTTTGTCGCAAGACCTGAAATAATGTTCTGAGGTTGGCTAAATGTTCTTCTTCCGTCTTTCCGGAGATCACAATATCGTCCAGATAGTTCGCAGCAGTAGGGACCGACGCACAAACAGTTTGTAAATATTGCTGAAACAATGCTGGGGCGGATGCACACCCGAATGGCAGTCTTTTTTTAATCGATACAAACCAAGATGCATGTTAACCACCAAGACGCGCTGGGATTCGTCGTCCACTGGTATTTGCAAGTACGCATCTGCTAGGTCCAACTTCGAAAAATTTTTACCCGGGCACAGTTTGTCAAAAAGATCTTCCGGGCGGGGTAAAGGAAAAGTTGCAGTCACTAGTTGTGGATTCACCGTTGCCTTGAAGTCCACACAAAGTCTCAATTTTCCGGAAGGTTTTGGCAAAATTACTAAGGGTGATGCCCAGAGAGAAGCCTGCACACGTTCAATTACACCTTGTGATTCCAGATCGTGTAACGTTCGTGCGACCTCATCACGCAATGCGTGGGGGAGATTGCGCGACCTGAAAAATTTCGGTTGCGCGTTTACTTTCAGTTCCAAATGTGCTTTATAGTTCTTAGCGCAACCTAGGCCCGGTGTAAAAATGTCTGCAAATTCTCCACATAGACGAGAAACACCGTCTGAAGGCACAGTCTGGTTCACTGATAGGACCTGATTTACTATAGACAAGTTAAACAACTGAAATAAATCTAAACCAAACAAGTTCACTGCAGAAGAAGAACGAAGTACTTGAAATGACACAAGTTTTGTTTGTCCCTTGTATGTTGCAAGAAGGCTGCACTGTCCTAACACAGGGATATTCTGACCGGAATAGCTAGTTAACACTTGCGGCACGCAAGGGAGGTGTGCCCAGTTGTTTGTACGTGTCTTTATTGATCAATGAAACTGCAGCTCCGGTATCGAGCTGGAATGGTATCACGTTGCCATTTAAGACCAAATCTACAAAAAGTTTATTGTCCTGCTGACGACAAGAGCGACTGTCTCGTGCAACGTGAACTGACACTGGTACAGAAGCGACTTGACGCGATTTCCGGCGATGTCGACGCACACTTTTTGTGGGACGAACACAGTCACTGTTAGAAAGAGTGGCACTGGGCGGAGTGGAATTAACTACATGAATTTCCATGGGCGAAGGCTCACGAGCCCGAGTATTCTTGGTTCGATTCCGGCGCGAAGCAAAGGGCCTGGAATGGGTGTTAGTGTCCGATCTTAGCTTTTTCTGGCAAACACTTTGAACATGTCCTGTTTTATTACAGAAATAGCAAATAGTTTGGCGTGACGGGCAATTCTCACGCGAATGTCTAGTAGCACTCCGCGGGCATGATTTTAGCACTGCATTTGCATGGTTGCGCGGCACACGTAGCGTAGAGCGTGGCAGCAGCTGCGCGGTCGAGCGCGAGGGCCGTTTACTGTTCCGTGCAGCGCGCCCGGCGGGCCGGTTAACGTGACACACGGCTGGCGAAGTTTCAAATGATTCCTGAGCAAAGTCAAGTGTGTCTTGCCTATCCAATATGTCTATCACTTGTTGAAGGGAGGGATTGACTAGTTTCAAAATCTGTTTCCTGATACGAACATCAGAAACGTTCTGTGCAATTGCATCACGCACCATAGTATCTGAATAAGGGAGTCCACATTCACACTCAAAAGCACAATCCCTAGTAAGGCCTTGCAAAGTCGCAACCCACTCCCGATTAGTCTGACCGGCCGTACGTTTTGTACGAAAGAAAGTATACCTTTTTGCAACTACATTGACAGATTCTTTGAAATATGTATCTAATGCCGACAAAATATCGTCGTAGGACAGAGTTGCTACGTCGCGTCGGGGAAATAATTTCACTATCACTCGGTACGTGGATACGCCGACGCAAGAAAGCAAAAACGGCTGCTGCTCATTACCTTGAATACTGTAGGCGGCGAGATGGAATCCAAATTGGCGTGACCACTCCGTCCAGCTTTCCAGTGCCGCATCAAAAGGACGAAAAGGTGGTGCAATTGCGTGTTGTGGCTGCGGTAGCGGTGGAGCGGTGGCTGCCGCATCGTTTCGCAGCGCACGTTGACCCTGGACGAGCTGTCCAAGGGCATCCAATAAGGCCTGCGTCTGCTGATTCTGCAAGCGATAAAATTCGGACAGTACATTTGGAGATTGTGGCGAAGCCATGACACAAGGAAATTAGAGCATCAATTGGTACAAACGCGATTTAGCTCGTCGCCATGTGCTGTGTTGGCAGAAGAGCCAACACCGTATTGCTAGAGGAGGCCGAAATGCACGCGTTTAATTACACGCAGACTGGCGTGAGGTCTGGAATAAATAAAGGAGTTGAGTCTAATAAGAAAAGAACGTAGTTCTTGGTATACTTAACTTTAATCCATATTTGGTGTACAGCGCTCTTGACGGTACATGTTTTATAATTTCAATATTAATTGAATACGGCGCCTTGCTAGGTCGTAGCAAATGACGTAGCTGAAGGCTATGCTAACTATCGTCTCGGCAAATGAGAGCGTGATTGTCAGTGAACCATTCCTAGCAACGTCGGCTGTACAACTGGGGCGAGTGCCGGGACGTCTCTCTAGACCTGCCGTGTGGTGGCGCTCGGTCTGCAATCACTGACAGTGGCGACACGCGGGTCCGACGTATACTAGCGGACCGCGGCCGATTTAAAGGCTACCACCTAGCAAGTGTGGTGTCTGGCGGTAACACCACACACACACACACACACACACACACACACACACACACACACACATATATATATATATATATATATATATATATATATATATATATATATATATACTCCTGGAAATTGAAATAAGAACTCCGTGAATTCATTGTCCCAGGAAGGGGAAACTTTATTGACACATTCCTGGGGTCAGATACATCACATGATCACACTGACAGAACCACAGGCACATAGACACAGGCAACAGAGCATGCACAATGTCGGCACTAGTACAGTGTACATCCACCTTTCGCAGCAATGCAGGCTGCTATTCTCCCATGGAGACGATCGTAGAGATGCTGGATGTAGTCCTGTGGAACGGCTTGCCATGCCATTTCCATCTGGCGCCTCAGTTGGACCAGCGTTCGTGCTGGACGTGCAGACCGCGTGAGACGACGCTTCATCCAGTCCCAAACATGCTCAATGGGGAACAGATCCGGAGATCTTGCTGGCCAGGGTAGTTGACTTACACCTTCTAGAGCACGTTGGGTGGCACGGGATACATGCGGACGTGCATTGTCCTGTTGGAACAGCAAGTTCCCTTGCCGGTCTAGGAATGGTAGAACGATGGGTTCGATGACGGTTTGGATGTACCGTGCACTATTCAGTGTCCCCTCGACGATCACCAGTGGTGTACGGCCAGTGTAGGAGATCGCTCCCCACACCATGATGCCAGGTGTTGGCCCTGTGTGCCTCGGTCGTATGCAGTCCTGACTGTGGCGCTCACCTGCACGGCGCCAAACACGCATACGACCATCATTGGCACCAAGGCAGAAGCGACTCTCATCGCTGAAGACGACACGTCTCCATTCGTCCCTCCATTCACGCCTGTCGCGACACCACTGGAGGCGGGCTGCACGATGTTGGACCGTGAGCGGAAGACGGCCTAACGGTGTGCGGGACCGTAGCCCAGCTTCAAGGAGACGGTTGCGAATGGTCCTTGCCGATACCCCAGGAGCAACAGTGTCCCTAATTTGCTGGGAAGTGGCGGTGCGGTCCCCTAGGCACTGCGTAGGTTCCTACGGTCGTGGCGTGCATCCGTGCGTCGCTGCGGTCCGGTCCCAGGTCGACGGGCACGTGCACCTTCCGCCGACCACTGGCGACAACATCGATGTACTGTGGAGACCTCACGCCCCACGTGTTGAGCAATTCGGCGGTACGTCCACCCGGCCTCCCGCATGCCCACTATACGCCCTCGCTCAAAGTCCGTCAACTGCACATACGGTTCACGTCCACGCTGTCGCGGCATGCTACCAGTGTTAAAGCCTGCGATGGAGCTCCGTATGCCACGGCAAACTGGCTGACACTGACGGCGGCGGTGCACAAATGCTGCGCAGCTAGCGCCATTCGACGGCCAACACCGCGGTTCCTGGTGTGTCCGCTGTGCCGTGCGTGTGTCCATTGCTTGTACAGCCCTCTCGCAGTGTCCGGAGCAAGTATGGTGGGTCTGACACACCGGTGTCAATGAGTTCTTTTTTCCATTTCCAGGAGTGTATATATCAGTTCATGACATCCAGTCTTACAAATTTACTGTCTGATGGACACACGTCCAGATCATCCGCTCTCAAAACTCCGCCATCTGTCTCCCCACATCCACCACTGCTGGCGGCTCACCTCCAACTGCGCAACGCTACGCGCTGTTAACATCCAACTGCCCAACATTACAATAGCGAATATTACGACAATGCTAACCAGCCGCAGACTGCACACAGCACAGCCATTGATTTTCATACTGAGCGCTACGTGGCGTTACCAATACAAAAACCTAAACAGCCTACTTACACAGTCTCTTTTACAAATCAGTGGTTTCAGATGGGCGTTGCAGCAATTTTCTTTGCTTTTGTGCTTGTTTTTCTTGCTAGTCTTGCCTATTTCTTGCATTTGTCTCTTCCAAAATGCCACCTATCCCACCACCTGCTCAGGCGCCACAACCGCGAGTGTTAGATGCAACACAGTTAATGCAGATGTTTCACTTCCAGACCCAGCAAATATCTACACTGCTCAACATGGTGAGCAGCTACTGCCCAATGCTGGATTCCTAATGGAACAAGCACCACCTGATACAGCTGCTATACCCCCCTTTCGCCAGTTTCGTGAACATGTACTTGCTCACAATGTATCAGGTACTGTGAAAAGCCATTACTTTCTCTCAACGGTAGGAAGTGCAGTGTTTAGGCTCTTAAACAAACTATTTCATAACGCCACTCCAAGTAAACATTCGTATGAAGAGGTTGTAGATTCGTTAACTATTATGACCAAATGCAACTGCAACTGCATTATTGCAATAATGACTGTGTGGACGATGCGGCCTATTCTACACCTTATTTTAGATCTATATGACGATGCTATGCTGATTATATGTTTTGACGATGCCATTATGGCCTTATCACTTTAGGACATGGTGTGAAAAAGATCTGAGGATGGTCATTACGGACTGAAACCGGTCATCGTCTAAGGAATTAATATTGTGATCAAAGACTGAAATAAAAAACATTTGACAGTATTGGATCACTGTTTGTATACGCGACCATGTCGCAGTTGGTGAAATTAAAAGAAAGGCATTTTTCGTTGCGACGGAATCTTCTCACGAAACTACAATCACCAACTTTCTCCTCCGAATGCGAAAATATTTTGTTGACACCGACTTACACAGGGAGGAACGGTCACAAAGATAAAATAAGGGAAATCAGAGCTCGTACGGAAAGATATAGGTGTTCGTTCTTCCCGCACGCTATACGAGATTGGAATAATAGAGAATTGTGAAGGTGGTTCGATGAACCCTCTGCCAGGCACTTAAATATTATTTGCAGAGTATCCATGTAGATGTAGATGTAGATGTAGATGTGTAGATGTAGATGAACAAACATAAGAATTGTGCCTACTCACAAAAATCTAATCACAAAGCCCATGTCATTAACGCACTACATTCAAAGTCTGCAACAGGCATTACCAATATTAGCAAGTGTACAGTTTTTCAATGGAACGCCAGCCCAACAAACTTTTCGTTCATTTACGTCTTTGTGGGAAACGTGTGAAATTTTAGTTGGACGTGGGTGCATCTATCACATTGCTGAATCGTCACACACATGAAGTTAGGCTCCCCACGCCTGTCTAAAACTAGCACGCAACTGGCGAATTACAATGGACAGGACATTCCCTTTCTCAGAAAATGTACTTTTCCTGCCATGTATCGCTCGCATACGCGAAGAGTGTCTTTTACAGTGCTACAATCACGTGATTTTGAGAACATATTTGGATCGATTGATTTGATTTGTTTGGCTTTAACATTCAGGAGAATGCGTTGCAGGGTTTGCATTCCATGCAAAAGACAGTGTTCCTAAAAGAATTCCCAGAACTCTTTTCTGAAGGTTTAGGCAAGTCTACAATTTTATTGCACGCATTACACTGAAAGACAACGATCAGCCAAAATTTTGCCGGACCCGTACATTTCCCATGGCATTATGGGACAAAGTCGCTGCTGAACTTAATGAATTGCAAGGTAGCCCATACAAGCTAGTCAATTGTCAAGTCCATTGGGTTTGTTCCCCAAACCTTCAGGTCGCATTTGGCTCTGTGTTGACTACAGCCAAATCCCAAACTGTGATTGATACTTAACCACTGCCACGCCCAGATGATCTCATGGACAAATCAAGCGCTGGTCGCTGCTTTTCAAAAGTTGATTTGTTCGACACGTTTCTTCAAGTAACACTCGATGAAGAATCTGAAAAAGTGTGTGTAGTGAATACTCATTTCGGTTTGTTTAAATTTTTGCGTTTGCCTTTTGGCAGTGCTTCCGCACCCGCCATTTTCGAACGGAGTTTGGAATAGGTGACTGTTCAAACTATCTGGACGATACTGTTGTAGTAGGTTGTACACTTGAAGAACATATTGCAAATTTGTGTGCCTTGTTTCATGTGCTATCTGATGCAGGACTAAAGTGTAGACTGTCCAAGTGTGATTTTTTCAACCCTGAGTTGTAGTATGTTGATCGTGTCATAAACAGTCAAGGTGTGCATCCTCTTCAGTCGCATTTGCTAGCCATACGAGACTTGCCAGTTCCTCGCAATGTCACAGAATTACAGTCAGTCTTAGGTAAAATGAACTATTGTCTTCGGTTCATACCGAATGCTGAGCAAATCGCAGCTCCATTGCGTCACAAGAATGTCCCCTTTGTTTGGACGGATGAGTGTCGAGTTGCTTTTCAAAAACTTAAAGATTCATTGCTCAGTGATCGATGCTTAGTTCAGTTTGATCCTGAAAAACCAGTTGTGTTGTAAGTTGACGCTTCAAAAAACCAGTTGTGTTGTAAGTTGACGCTTCCTCTCACAGAAATGGTGCAGTGGTTTCGCACATGGTTGGTGATAAAGACAGGCCTATTGCTTTCGCATCAGAAGTGTTGTGCAAAGCTCAGTGTAACTATTCACATATTGAGAAAGAGGTTATAGCTACTGTGTATGGTGTCACCAAATTCCATCACTAATTGTATGGCAGAAAATTCTACTTAGTACTGGATCACAAGTCTTTGCAGTCCTTATTTCATCCGATGAAACCGGTTCTTGTAAGAAATGCCCAAAAATTGCAAAGATGGGCTTTGTTGTTGTCTCAGTACCAGTACGAGATTGTGTATCTTCCAACAGCTCAACATTATAATGCACATGCGGTTTCACGTCTTCCGGTTGGCCCTGATACAAACTTTGACGCTTCTGAAGCATCTTGTTGGTACATCGATACTGAGGATTCTGAATTGCTTCAATCTTTTCCGATGAACTAGAGGAAAATTGCACAGGCCACGGAAGCTGATTCTGATTCGAACATTTTGCTAACACACATTCGCACATCTTGGCCTCGCTCATTGCCTAGCATAAAGGACTCTGCAGAGCGCCGATACTTTGCACTTCGACGCAGCCTCCCTGTACAAAAACGTGTGATTCTTGCTCAAAATGACAGTGGACAGTCATGTTTGTTGATCCCCAAAGATTTGTAAAGAGAAGTGTTGCAGTTACTTCACCAAGGACGCTGGGGATTGTTCGTACGACACAATTAGCGCGTAAACACTGTACTTGGTAGGGTATGGACACCCAAATGGAACAGATGACGTCACAGTGTCACGCATGTGCGGATAATCAGTCAGCTTCGCCTCAAAAAAAAAAAAAAAAAAAAAAACTCTGCTTGGCCTAAGACGCAACCACTATATCAACGTGTGCATATAGACTTGCGGGACCTTTATGGAACACTCCTTGGTTGATTGTGGTTGACTCGTAGAGCAAGTTTCCTTTTGCTGTGTCAGTGCCCTCGACAACCTTACGTAGCACAATTCAGGCGTTGTCCTCTATTTTTGCCTCTAAGGTTTACCTGAAGTCATAGTGCCAGATAACGGCCCTCAGTACACGTCAAATGATTTGAAACATTCTGTGAACGCAATGGCATACAGCATCATTCCATCCAAAGTCAAACGACGAAGCGAGGTGGACGTCAGCGGATCATACTGCGCGACACATCAGTTTTAATGTTAATTTGGTCGAATGCAGATCGTTTTTAATTATTAGATGTCTTCTGTGGTTTGCGTTTCTCTCTCAGCATGGACAATTTCTTGTAATATAAGAACAAATCATGATATTTCAAATGTACCATGCATATCTAAAGACATGGACGAAAATGCAGAAAGTATAACAACAGTTTCCCGAATTTCAGTTTTAGATGTATTACTGTTAAAGAACGGCCAGAGAGTGTCATTTGTTTCAAAGTCCTAGCTATTCTAGCCACTGAAAGCATGTTTCGTAGTAAAATGGAACAACATCTGGAGTCAAGTCACGGTAGACTGTTAACCAAACCACGAGAACATGTTTTCTGTAATTTTCCTGGCGCATTCCATCATCTTTCTGGCGTGCATGCAGGATATTTTTAATTCTTCCAATTCTCAGGGTGAGTCGCTTGCAAGATTTTTAAATCATTTTGCATAATACTGTCGATTAAATGCACGCTGTGTTTCAAAAAAGAGGCTGCTCATTTTACTTGGAAATACTATTTTATTCAACGAAAAGCACTGGCATCAAAACGCGTGATCCTTGTCCTCCATGAGGTTCTTGAATCAGTGATCGAAGTTGTAAACTTCCTTAAATGTCTCCCACTTAACTAGAGATATTTTCATTAACTGTGCGTGTATATGGGGCTGAGATTTCTCTAATTTATGACGATAACTCGCGCTGCCTTTCACGTGGGAATACCTTGAAAAGGGTATACGAATTCGGGAATGAACTGTAGTCTTGCCTTCTTCAATAGAAACGTTTGAGTTCTTGGAAGTTAGTAGACAGTGCTTATTTTAAAGTTTTTTTCAATTCATAGAAAGTATTCCTTCAAAGTAATGAAACCAACAATCTGCAACTGACAGTCAAAATATCATCTTTCATAAAGGAACCCCTATTGTGGAAGAAGAAGTTGAGTGATAAAGATGTACATTACGTTTTCCCTGCGCTTCACACTGTCTTAGTATCTAATTTCTGACGTACATTCCATAAGAAGTTGATCAACACATTTCGATGAAAGATCCTTCTAGTACAGAATCTCCATCAACATTTATACCTACCGGAGAAGAACAAGAGCAATTCTTTGATATTTCTTCAGACTTCACATTGAAATCGAACTCTGTTTCCAAGTTTGTCGAGGTAGCTGCGCGATTAGCGCGAAGGAATTCTAAACGAAGGGGCCTTAGTTCGATTTCCGGGTCGGAGATTTTCTCCGCTCCGGAACCGGGTATTGTGTTGTCCTCACATTCGTATCGACATGATTGACATCACACTTTTGAGATGGGTGTATGGGCAGGTACCAGGACCGGAAAGCCAATAAATTAAAAAACAAGGCAACTTCTGCTTCTCATCAACAAGGCCATGAGTTTTGACATCTTCCGAAACATACTGCTAATGTGAGGTAGGTTTTTAGGAATTGACAGTGGTTAACAAATGTTCAAAAATGTTCAAATGTGTGTGGATTCTTATGTGACTTAACTGCTAAGGTCATCAGTCCATAAGCTTACACACTACTTAATCTAAATGATCCTAAGGGCAAACACACACACCCATGCCCGAGGGAGGACTCGAACCTCCGCCGGGATCAGCCGCATGACTGCAACGCCGAGACCGCTCGGTTAATCCCGCACGGCGACAGTGGTTAACCTGAAATACAGACCACGAATGCACGTGCAGAAAGCGATGCGAGTCGCAGTTTCCAGTAGTGCACCGAGATTGGAAGAAGTGACAACGTAGAAGCAAACTCATCCCTCTCAACGATTTCCTTGCAGGAGTAAGATGTAGTAACGTTAAAACTTGGCTAAAATGTGTCACTTCAACAGCCAATAAAAGAATAAATACTCTTATTCCTTTTTTCGAAACTTCAGTTTATTTACCCCCACACTTCGAGTTGCATGTCATGTGCACAAGGAGCCACGGGTGTTTAAATTTCCAGATTCAAGAGGGGATGTACCCAATATATTTAATAACCCCTCTCCTATACATTACCGAAGGCACGGTTACTCCAAGGACCAAGGGGAACCTCTAGCTGCTGGATAGAATGCCGGAGTGAACGGGCCTGGTGTTGTTGTTGCGGTCGTCAGCTCGAAGAATGGTTCGATGCAGCTCACCCTGCTGCCCTACAGTGTGAAAGGCTCTTTGTCCCCAAATAACAGGTGCGACCTGTGTCCTTCTGAATGTGCTTACTGTGTTTATCTCTTGGTCTCCCTTTCGATTTTTACCCTCCAACACGAAACTGGTGATCCCTTGATGTCTCAGAATCTGTCCTACCAACCATCCCTTCTTGTAGTCCAACAGGGTCCCACCCAGCCCGCCAATGAGCTCTCGGTTGACACCACTGAAGTAGCAAATGGCGGTGGTTTGGGGTCGGTGGAATGTTCGCTACAGGGAATCTGGCTCAGAGCTTCCTTGAAGTAACTGACTTTTAACAGATCGATGTGTCACAGTGGCGCCAGCTGGTGCTGAAATTGATGCTGCAGTTGTAGTACGATGCGCCAGATCCATTCGCCGAACACAATGACTTCACTCTCGTAAGATCCACGAGGCCGTACGGAGCCCGGTCCTCTTGCGACCGTATTCTCGTGACCACAGCTGTCGGTAATCACATTCAGTGGCTACATTCTTGCCAAGTCTTTCTTCAGTATCACAGAAGGAACATCCGGCTTCTCGTAGCCCCATTACACGACCTTATTCAAACTCACAAGGGAACCTCCCCATCGCACCCCCCTCAGATTTAATTATAAATTGACACAGTGGATAGGCCTTGAAAAACTGAGCACAGATCAATCAAGAAAACAGGAAGAAGTTGTGTGGAACTATGAAAAAATAAGCATAATATACAAACTGAGTAGTCCAAGTGTAAGATATGCAACACAAGGACTATGTACGCTGAAGAGCGCCGTGGTCCCGTAGTTAGAGTGAGTAACTGCGGGACGAGAAGTCCTTGCTTCGAGTCCCTCCCTCGAGTAAAAATTTTACTTACTTTATTTTCGCAAAGTTACGATCTGACCGTTCATTCATTGACGTCTCTGTTCACTGTAATAAGTTTAGTGTCTTTGTTTTGCGACCGCACCGCAAAACCGTGCGATTAGTAGACGAAAGGACGTGCCTCTCCAATAGGAACCGAAAACATTTGATCGCAAATTCATAAGTCAACCGATTCCTCCACAGGAAAACACGTCTGAAATATTCTATACGACACTGGTGACGGCATGTGCGTCACATTACAGGAATATGTTGTCGACCCACCTAACTTGCACACTTGGCGAATGGGTAAAAAGATTCTTCTACCTTGCCCGATTTAGGTTTTCTTGTGGATGTGATAATCACTCCCAAAAAAGTGATGAAAACATAAGAGATTGTCACAAACGGCAACAAATGAATGCAACAGTTTCACAGTCGCACAGTTTTCCCTGTGCTCTGTCAAAACATACGTTTTTAACGTTTTCAAGTTTTTCCGTGTGTAGACCGTCAAATCCTGCATGTGTCCAAGCAAATCTGAACATGTCCTGGAATTTTGGAGAGCGAAGTTGATCATGTCTGAGTGCATGAACTTTGATAATGGCCTGAAAATAAAAAATTAAAACTTTTCACTCGAGGGAGGATTGAACCAGGAACCTTCCGTTCCGTCTCTGCTCACGGTAACCACGGGACCACGGTGCCGCTCGGTGTACACGTCCCTTGATGTTGCATATCTTACACTTGGACTACTCAGTTTGTATATTTTGCTTATTTTTTCATAGTTCCACACAACTTCTTCCTGTTTTCTCGATTGATCTGTGTTCAGTTTTTCATGGCCTATCCACTGTGCCAACTTATAACTAAATCTGAGGGGGGTGCGATGGGGAGGTTCCCTTGTCAGTGAGGTGCTGACAATGGCGTCTTAGTCGCCTTAAAGGAATTCGTGACTAAACCCATCTCCAATTTCAGAGGTAACTACCGCTCACGACCGCTATAGCGCGTATTTAAAGCAAACCTGATTTGTGTCTTCATAGTGCTGGTACTAGCGCCACTCTTATACGATGGTACGAAATTTGAATGGACATCATCTTTCAGGTGTAGAAATAGGCCTACGAACTTTTGTTCACGCCGCACAACTTCTTCTTGGTCTTGCGATATTTTTTTCCGATCAGTGTGTATTCGATGTTAACAAAATGGTTCAAATGGCTCTGAGCACTATGGGACTTAACATCTGAGGTCATAAATCCCCTAGAACCTAGAACTACTTAAACCTAACTAACCTAAGGACATCACACACATCCATGCCCGAGGCAGAATTCGAACCTGCGACCGTAGCAGCAGCGCGGCTCTGGACTGAAGCGCCTACAGCCGCTCGGCCAGAACCGACGGCACCCATATTCAGCGTTGTTCTTTATCATCATAATTAACAAGTTTCTGTTGTCTTCTTGTTCCAACTGCTAGTCATCAGTATTTCACTTCTGTACAAGAATACACTCCAGATCAACTAACACTTAAATTTACATTAGTTGTGAATAAATTCCACTTTTTCAGGAATGGTTTTTTTGCCAGGCTGCGTTTTGTATTATTTCCGGTTTGGCAATTATCACTCATTTTGTGGCCTAAATAGCAAAACTAATCTAATGCTTTTAGCGTGATCATCTCTCGTCTGATTCCCTCTGGATCACCTCAGTTAATGAAACTTATCCCATAACTCTTATGTCACTTTCATTAATGACGTTATAACGTCAGTACAAGACACCACCCATTTCTTTCGAGTGTTCTCCATAGTCATTTGCTGACTCTGACCGAATTATAATATCATCAGCAATTGTTAGAGTTTTTATTTCTTCTCCCTCAACTTTAATTCCCTATCTACATTTCTCACTGGTTTCATTTAATGTTTGCTAATATACTGATTGAATAATATCTGTTATATCCAACAATCTGTCACCCTCCCTTCTGAACCACTACTTCCCTATAATTTTCTTCGACGCCTACAATTGCAGCCTGGTTTCTCTGCAAGCTGTAAATAATGCCTCACCCCCTGAATGTTATCCATTCTGCCATTTCGCAGAGTTTAGTCTAATCAACATTGCCAATAGCTTTTTCCAAATCTGCAAATCGTTGGTGGAGATACAATACTGCGTAATTCTACTTAAAATACATCATAGTCGCCGTTGACTGTCTAAAATATTTATTGTTACTATTGCAATTTCGGCCTTATAGCCATTCATCGCAGGGAGGGGAAAATTAGGCAACAAAATAGGGTTTTGATTCAAATGGCTCTGAGCACTATGGGACTTAACATCTGAGGTCATAAGTCCCCTAGAACTTAGAACTACTTAAACCTAACTAACCTAAGGACACCACACACATCCATGCCCGACGCAGGATTCGAACCTGCGACCGCTGCGCTCCTGTGGTTC
This sequence comes from Schistocerca nitens, assembly GCF_023898315.1. Lineage (NCBI taxonomy): Eukaryota > Metazoa > Arthropoda > Insecta > Orthoptera > Acrididae > Schistocerca > Schistocerca nitens. The sequence goes on along the minus strand of NC_064619.1, from coordinate 599,400,817 downwards.
CAGACTGAAACGCCTAGAACCGCTCGGCCACACCGGCCGGCGATGTTAACAAATTTCTCTTCTTCAGGAACGCTTTTCTTCTCACTGCCAGTCAACAACGTAATCCTCCCCGCTTCGTCCATCGAGAGTTCTTATGCTGCCAAAATAACAAAACTCATCTACTGCTTTGTGTATCTCGTCTCCTAATCTTCTTACCATCATCTGATTTCATCGACTACATTCCATTCTTCTTGTTTTGCTTTTTTCGGTGTTCATCTTATATCCTCCATGCAAGACACGGTCCGTTCCGTTCAGCTGCTCTTCCAAGTCCTTTGTTGTCAATGACAGAATTACAGTGTTGTCGGCAAGGTTTGAACTTTAATTCCGCCACTTCGATGGGTGACCATCCAGACCTCCATGCGATGTTGCCATTTTTCTGGGTGCACTCGGCCTCGTGATGTCAACTGAGGCGCTACTCGATCGAATAGTAGCGGCTCCGATCACAGAAAACCATGATAACGACCGGGAGAGCGGTGTGCTGACCACACGCCCCTCCTATCCACATCCTCAACTGAGGATGAAACGGCGGTCGGATGGTACCGATGGGCCACTTGTGGCCTGAAGACGGAGTGCTTCCGAATAGCAGGAATTGTCCAAGTCTGAAAAATAGCTATTAGGCGCTGCAATCATCTCCTCGATTGAATAAAATCATTGTCCTGTCAGCCATTTCTTTAAATTGGGGAACAAATAGTAGTCTGAGGGAGCCAAGTCTGGAAAATAGGCGGTTGTCAAACGAGTTGGAATCCTATTTCCATTAATTTTGCGACCACAACTGCTGAGGTGTGTGTTGGTGCATTGTCAGAAAGGAAAGTGACTTTTTTGCGGTCCAATCGCCGGCGTTTTTCTTGCAGCTCGATTTTCAAACGGTCCAATGACGATAAATAATATGCACCTGTAATAGTATTACCATTTTCCAGATAGTTATGAGGATTACCCCTTGCGAATGCTAAAAGAGTCGCCATAAGCTTTCTGGCCTAAGGAATGGTCTTCGCCTTTTTTGGTGCAGATTCCCCCTTGGTAACCCATTATTTTGTTGTGTGGTCTCAGGAGTATAGTAATGTATCCATGTTTCATCCACAGGGACGAAACGACGCTGTAAGTCCTGCAGATTCTTCCTGAACAGCTGCAAACCGTCATTGCAACACTTCACACGATTCCGTTTTTCGTCAAGCGTGAGCAATCGCGGAACCCATCTTGCGGATAGCTTTCTCATGTCCAAATGTTTATGCAAAATATTATGTACCCATTCATTCGAGATGCCCACAGCACTAGCAAACTCAAGCACCTTAACTCTTCTGTCATCCATCACCATATCATGAATTTTATCAATGATTTCTGGAGTCGTAACCTCCACAGGGCGTCCAGAACGTTCAGCGTCACTTGTGCCTATATGGCCACTCCAAAAATTTTGATACCACTTATAAACTGTTCTAATCGACGGTGCGGAGTCACCGTAATGTTTCTCAAGCTTCTCTTTAGTCTCCTGAAGCGTTTTGCCTTTCATAAAGTGATGTTTAATCACATCACGAAATCCTTTTTCGTCTTCACGAAATCCTTTTCCGTCCATTTTTTGACAATCAGTCGACTTCCTTGATTCAGACGAATGCCAAACACAAAGAAGTAGACCAATATGGCTGAAACTTGGCGTGCGTTCTTTCCAAAGATACTACTAACTAAACATGACCTCGATACGCGCCGGTGGTGGCTGAGCCGTGGTAAAATTTGCTATTTTGAAGAGCGCGCCGCAGCGCGTAGTGTGAAGTAGTCGCCCTCCGTTTCTGGCGGTGGCGCCGCTGTGGCAATCGCAGCTTTGGTGTCTCCCTCTGGTGGAAAAGGGGAAAGGTTGGCTGTTCACGTGCATTTAAGGGGCGCGATAAGCTCGCCGAAGGGTCAGTTGGTCAGCAGGGTCAGTATGGGGCAGTCAGTGTCTGTCTGTCGTCCGGAATGCTAGTATGTGTTAGGCAGCCAGTCTGCTCGAGTTTGTTCAGGCAACCGTCATTGGCGGTTGGATCGATCGGTTGGTAGGTCGCGCACTGAGACACAAGATGACTTGACCGTCTTGAGCGTCGGCGCATGTGGGGTCGCCACGTGAGTCCGGTGGGCCGCGGCGTATAGCGAGGGGCAGTGGCTTCGCGGCCGACACGAGAGCAACAAGAGTCAACCCACGACATCAGTATAGCCGGCGCGAGCTGCGACGCTGTGAGACGGGAGATCGGCGCGCCTTCCTGCGTCTGTTGAAGCGGCTGGCAGCGGACGGTTCGAGAGAGCGTTTTGGGGGTGCTGCGCCAGGTCTTCGCCAGACATCGCGGTTTTTTAGAAGTTAAGTGTTTCGTGATATGTTGTTTCATTTACTTGTTAAATTCTACTTGTTTTCTTGGTCAGTCTCTCGTCCCCAGCTTGCTCGTCTGTCTCCCGTCCGCATTTATTAGGCAGTTAGTGTCTGTCTGTCTGTCGGTCTGCCGTACGTTAATAGCTGTCTCTGTCACGTTTGTCGGATTCGGTGTTAACGAATTTATTGATTAAGGTGTAAAGGCCTAATTCCTGAAATATGTTTTTATCTTCCTATGAGCTTGATAGGCGGTATATGCGTAATATAGAGCATGTTTGTACATTTTATGTAAGACTGCATTTCATGAGTTTTTATTTAAATGGTCATTTTAGTATATAAAGTTGCCACCCTTCCACCGTAAGAGGTTTCTTTTAAAAACAAGTTGCACCTTCGGTGGCAGGTAATTTTTTTTTTAATGTGAGTGTTTTGTACCATTTCCATCCCTCCTACGGGGTGCATAGTTTATGTATTTGTGTGAGTTGTTAAAATTTTTAGTTTAAAATAATCTAAATGGCTCTGAGCACTATGGGACTCAACTGCTGTGGTTATCAGTCCCCTAGAACTTAGAACTACTTAAACCTAACTAACCTAAGGACATCATACACATCCATGCCCGAGGCAGGATTCGAACCTGCGACCGTAGGAGTTGCACGGTTCCGGACCGCGCGCCTAGAACCGCGAGACCACCGCGGCCGGCTTAAAGTAATCTGGTTTGTTGCAGATTTGCAGCAGTGTAGTCTTTCAGAGGTTGTTGTGAGCGGTCGTGACTACGGCGGTGTTAAAAGGGAGTGGCAAGGTTCTCAGCCCGAAAGCTCATACTGTCAAAAAAAAATAAAAAAAAATTGTAACTTGATATATAGAGGGTGCTTTCTGATTATCATTTTTCAATCTGTTTTTTTCTTTTTTTCTTTAAAAAAAAGTGTTTTTAGGAATAAAATTTCCATTTGTTGAAAGAAATTAGTTTTCATCAGTTACCCAGGGGCAACTACTTCCACGCTCAAACAGTGTGATTAAATTTGTTAATGTTCTTGATGAATCGCTAGTAAATAGATTAAATTCTTTAAGAAAAGATTTTGAAAGTAAATCCACCGGTTCAGTGGCATCTCTCGGACTTCGCACGGACTTTTCAAACGCCCCTCGTAGCCTTTCGATTCCTGCCTATTCACCACACATTCATTTGACACCTTGTGTTTTAGGGATCGCTCTACTCGAAGAACAATCTTTCTTTCAGCGATAGGGGGGCAGGTTAGCAGAGGCGCGAGCGTAGAGGCGGTGTGTAACTGCCGGCGCCCTACCACAGAGTGGCCGACCGGTGCCGACTGCGGTCGGGCGCCGCCGCAAAACCGCACCTGGCCGGTGCGCAGCACGGCGACTGAAATATGAGCCCCTGACGCTGCCGCCGCTGCCGCTGCTACTGTCGGCCGACGTAATGGTTTTTGGCGGTCGCGGCCGACGGGCGGCGCCACGGTAGCGCAGGCGCAGGCAGGGCGGCCCCGGGGCAGGCACCGACCAACAGGCAACGGCCACCACCTGATTTACGCGCCGCTACACACATAATTTTGGTCCGCGCTAATCGAGGCCAGGAGCGTCACTCTGTGGTCGGAGCCCAACACGCTGGACCACCCATTGCAGTAGCACAGTATGCGACTGCAAATGGATGACCGCCACCTCCACTGGACCAGACTCATCTATCTTATTCTTAGTTTGTCGTGTGCCTCCACTTTTCGAAAGACATTGGGAAGAATTCCGCTCTGCTTCTTATGTGGCTCGGTGGCTCAGTGGGTGCATATCTCGGATGTGAGACTGCTGATTTATATTGAGCCACAAAGCACAATTTTCTTATACTGTGCAGTAGCTCAAATGGTTTGTGGGCGGTACTGTGTCAGGGGCTATTGAGAGACATACTAAACTAACTAAACTCCGGCCGAACAGGCCTTGGAAGGCCCAACGGTACCGACCGGCCGCCGTGTCATCCGTGTCACAATTTTCTTATACTGTGCAGTAGCTCAAGTGGTTTGTGGGCAGAATTGAGTCAGGGGCTATTGAGAGACATACTAAACTAAATAACTCCTGCCGAACAGGCCTTGGAAGGCCCAACGGTACCGACCGGCCGCCGAGTCATCCTCAGGCCACAGGGATCACTGGATGCGGATATGGAGGGGCATGTGGTCAGCACACCGCTCTCCCGGCCGTATGTCAGTTTCTGAGACTGGAGCTGCAACTCCTCAATCAAGTAGCGTCTCAGTTTCCCACACAGGGGCTGAGAGCACGCCGCTTGCCAATAGCGCTCGGCAGACCGGATGGTCACCCACCCAAGTGCTAACCCAGCCCGACAGCGCTTAACTTCGGTGATCTGACGGAAATCGGCACGTGGGACATAAATACATTGAAATATCAACAAATTAACGCTTCCTGCAACAAACGTCAAACGTGCATGAAATATACTACATGGTTGGTTTATTGTCATGTATCGGTAACCCTCCCCCACGCGTGTCGCGAGGTTTGAAATAGAAATGAAAGTTTCTGTCAAATGCGAATAGCGGCCACGTAGGATCTAGCAAGCCCAATGGTGTGCAGCTACTGAGCCACGCCTCCAGGGACGCGGTACCACGAGCGCCCTCTGCCCCCGCCATATGGGATGGCTGCCAGCATGCCAGCAGTCATTCAGTTGCATTTGCACTTGAAGCCTCTTTGCGACGATACCATCGTTCACGCTTAGTGCAGACAGCCCTAGCCGCGCGGGATTAGCCGAGCGGTCTAGGGTGCTGCAGTCATGGACTGTGCGGCTGGTCCCGGGGGAGGTTCGAGTCCTCCCTCGAGCATGGGTGTGTATGTGTTTGTCCTTAGGATAATTTAGGTTAAGTGGTGCGTAAGCTTAGGGATTGATGACCTTAGCAGTTAAGTCTCGTAAGATTTCACACACATTTGAACTTTTTGAACAGACAGCCATATCCTTGTTGACGCTGTTATAGCTTGACTCTGTTTCTTGCTGCATTAATTGTAATGAGGTTTTGTATGTGAACTGTACTGCTGCTCGCGTTGGTTTCTGTTTGTAGGTTTCCATCCTCTGTTGGAGGCCATACTGTACCGTTTGGTTGATATGGTTCCGTTCGTTGGTCTTCTTCTCGTGCTGATAGGCGCCACTTGGTTTCGCAAGCGTTGCCTGTCCGCTAGTGGCAGCAGCGGTGGTTATCGATATGTAGTAACTGTGGCCCTATCTTTGGGGCGACGTCGTGGTTCTTCCGGGTCGAGTCAGTATGCAGTTAGATTGTGGTCTCAGGAGGAGCCAGGTCCGCGTAGTGCGAGAACACGCCATGACCGCTGCCGGCGCGCATGGAGTGCCGGATCGAAGACCTGTGGTCACGAGGATGCACGACCTCGTCGTAAACCGGATCCTGCGAGCACTGAGTGCACTTGGATTCAAGTAGAGAAACCTGCACCACTGTGAGATCTCGCGATTCTGCAGTGACTTGGTTTCGTGTTGCTGCTCGTAGTGTTGCCGAGGCGAACAGCAGCGATTGGAGGAGTGCTTGGGGAAGGCCGATCTGATTAGCTTTCCTGGACATCTAATTACGATTTATTTCGTTCAGTTTGTTACTATTTGTTCTACCAGCGATATTTTTCCTGCCTCGTGGCCGCTAACGCCCCAGTTACCGGCCCTGGGGGTTAGTGTATGTAACGGCAGTGTACATTTCCTCGCCTTGCCGTTGCTGTCCGGTGAGGTGTGTAGTTTTGACAGCTTTCTTGATTGTAGGTTGGTTGGCGATTCTTCTACTCTGGTGGTAGTGATTCCTTTCTCGTTCCGGACGCTCTTAGCACAGTATTCTGCGGACGGAGCCCAGACAGCTAGTTCCGGTTTTGGCGTATTTTACATATTTGTATTTGGTTTACTGGACGTCAGGTAGCCTCAGCAAGATTATCATTAGTCATTTTTTAGACTGCCACTAGTCTGAGTTACCATCTTGTGACGTGAATGCAACTCTTGGCTGCCTATCTCATCGCTCTCGAAAGTGTATATTGACGGACCTACTCAGAGGTCGATTCCTGGTGAACCGTCTGTGACTGGCCCTTGTGTTTTATTATTGTATTTGCTGTTTTAATGTTTCTAATTTTTTTAATATAATTGCCATTCTTGCCGTTACAGCAGGTTTAAATGATTGTGCTACCAACTTTACCACAATTTTGTCTCACCCGTTTAGTGATCAGTTGCCTGTCTTTTTTAAATTAACCTTTGCTATTTCATTTCTGTTTTACAGTATGTTTGTTAAATTTTTTTATAATTGCCGTTCTTGGCGTTAAAGGCCTTCAGCCGTGACTGTGGTTACTTGCCTTAGAATTCTAATTGGGATCACATTGACTTGTTTTTAAAACATTCTTTGCTGTGTCTGTATTTTATGCCCATTTGGTAAATTGCAACACGCTGAAAGCACTATTAATTACACGTTTATTCTTTCATTAATAACGTGTGATATCCTTATTTATTTCCAGCCCACATATTTGTATGTAAACATAGTGTATTTCACGAGTGCACATCATAATAGTGTAATATGGAGCTATACCTGTTATATGGACGTGAAATTGACCATAAGAGTGTAACTAAGCGGCAAAACGATCATCACAGCATAACTGTAATAATTGTGCTTCATCTTTTTTGATCTCCAACAGTACAAACATGTAAATGATATATATAAACACCTGGAGATGGGCGCAAGCCCGAAACAGGTCGTGTGACGAATAAACAACCTTTTATTGTGACTGGTAGCGGATATTTTTCTACAACCCCATAAAGGAACAGCCACGGAGTTCGACAGCACCCTCTATGGATAAAATTGATAAAATAAATATGTGTAATAGTAACTGATTACGGCTCCATCCACAATCGTAACCGAATCCTGCCTTCCTTGACTACCGGGTCTCAGTACGCTTGGAAAAACAGAAACTAAGTAAGTCTTCTGTTTGTTCTTTTAACTTGTTCGTTAATCATTTCTGCTCATGTCCAACTTTCCTATGACGACAGTTGCCGCACCACTCTTTACCCCCATCTCTTCTCCTTCCTGTTGTGTGCGAAGTCGTACACACCAGTTGGATATGCATTTCATTGCAGCAGCACAACTGGGTGCAGGAGATGCCAGCTACATTCGACAGACATGTGCAAAACTTAGGAAGAAAAGTAAACTTCGCATGAGGTGTCACTGCCAAGTAATATAGCTCCATGAAACTTGGAACATAGAAGGAAAGAGCTGCTACAGTATGATATAGAACATGGGTACCAGACGTAATAACGGGCATCGGCACTGTGGTGTTCTTAGATTTTCTTCTGGAGGAGGCCAAGCTGATACTGTAACACATACAAAATATTGGATCGCCCATTTATAACTGGAGCAATATGTAATACTTAACTTTCAAACAATCCATACTACAGGAGTGTCAGGTACATTTTTTACTGTCTCTGGACTCTGTATCATCTGATACACTAACAAGGGGAGGCCGCCAATTGTGAAATTTTGATTCGATTGAGGTGTAATGTGGCAAAGCACCAAGATGCACTTCTCAGCCGTTGTCGAGAAAATGGACAGTTAAACAAACCGTTACCGTGAAATACGCTCTACAGCGTCGTGGCGCAGCGGTACGCGCTCGGGTTCGTAATCCGAAGGTCGTCGGATGGAATCTCGCGCCATGCAACATTTTTTTTAGTATTAGTTTATTGTAATTCATATATATATATATATATATATATATATATATATATATATATATATATATATATATATATATACTATTAATGAATTGCTTATGCATGTTGGCGAAGGCGGATCGCTCTCCAATTGTACCGCCTCCATTTTTCCGTTTGTTTAACAGGGTGTACCAAAGCTCTCTCGTCCGCACTGATTTTCGGCGATATTATAAGTTGCACTAGGGACCGCGTCTACCTTCTTTCGAAGTTAGCAGGCAACTACGCTGTTATGCGGCGGCTCCTTTCGGCCCATTCAACGTCTGTCCTTCAAGTGTAACGAGCGAGTAACGGAGTTTATACACTCCTGGAAATTGAAATAAGAACACCGTGAATTCATTGTCCCAGGAAGGGGAAACTTTATTGACACATTCCTCGGGTCAGATACATCACATGATCACACTGACAGAACCACAGGCACATAGACACAGGCAACAGAGCATGCACAATGTCGGCACTAGTACAGTGTATATCCACCTTTCGCAGCAATGCAGGCTGCTATTCTCCCATGGAGACGATCGTAGAGATGCTGGATGTAGCCCTGTGGAACGGCTTGCCATGCCATTTCCACCTGGCGCCTCAGTTGGACCAGCGTTCCTGCTGGACGTGCAGACCGCGTGAGACGACGCTTCATCCAGTCCCAAAGATGCTCAATGGGGGACAGATCCGGAGATCTTGCTGGCCAGGGTAGTTGACTTACACCTTCTAGAGCACGTTGGGTGGCACGGGATACATGCGGACGTGCATTGTCCTGTTGGAACAGCAAGTTCCCTTACCGGTCTAGGAATGGTAGAACGATGGGTTCGATGACGGTTTGGATGTACCGTGCACTATTCAGTGTCCCCTCGACGATCACCAGTGGTGTACGGCCAGTGTAGGAGATCGCTCCCCACACCATGATGCCGGGTGTTGGCCCTGTGTGCCTCGGTCGTATGCAGTCCTGATTGTGGCGCTCACCTGCACGGCGCCAAACACGCATACGACCATCATTGGCACCAAGGCGGAAGCGACTCTCATCGCTGAAGACGACACGTCTCCATTCGTCCCTCCATTCACGCCTGTCGCGACACCACTGGAGGCGGGCTGCACGATGTTGGGGCGTGAGCAGAAGACGGCCTAACGGTGTGCGGGACCGTAGCCCAGCTTCATGGAGACGGTTGCGAATGGTCCTCGCCGATACCCCAGGAGCAACAGTGTCCCTAATTTGCTGGGAAGTGGCGGTGCGGTCCCCTACGGCACTGCGTAGGATCCTACGGTCTTGGCGTGCATCCGTGCGTCGCTGCGGTCCGGTCCCAGGTCGACGGGCACGTGCACCTTCCGCCGACCACTGGCGACAACATCGATGTACTGTGGAGACCTCACGCCCCACGTGTTGAGCAATTCGGCGGTACGTCCACCCGGCCTCCCGCATGCCCACTATACGCCCTCGCTCAAAGTCCGTCAACTGCACATACGGTTCACGTCCACGCTGTCGCGGCATGCTACCAGTGTTAAAGACTGCGATGGAGCTCCGTATGCCACGGCAAACTGGCTGACACTGACGGCGGCGGTGCACAAATGCTGCGCAGCTAGCGCCATTCGACGGCCAACACCGCGGTTCCTGGTGTGTCCGCTGTGCCGTGCGTGTGATCATTGCTTGTACAGCCCTCTCGCAGTGTGCGGAGCAAGTATGGTGGGTCTGACACACCGGTGTCAATGTGTTCTTTTTTCCATTTCCAGGAGTGTATTTCGTACCTGCCACAGCAAATTTGTGTTCGTGGGGTTTCTATTCTAATTCGAACGTTTGACTTACGCTATACGTATTCGTTTCGGAATATCGTTTCTACGTCTTTCGTTAACTATACGTGGTTAACATTATGAAGCGAATTAATAACATTTGTGAAATACAACTTTGTTTGCGGAAAACATAATGATGTTCGAAGTCGCCAGTTTTTCCACGACAAACGACTTTCAACAACTTATTATATGCATAGTTATTGCAACTGATTGCCGGGAATTGCATATATATATATATATATATATATATATATATATATATATATATATATATTTGAATTACAAAAAAAATACTTAAAAAAAGTTGCATGGCGCGAGATTCGATCCGGCGACCTTCGGATTACGAACTCGAGCGCTTACCGCTGCGCCACGACGCTGTAGGAAATTGTTAATCGTAGAGAGTATTTCACAGCAACGGTTTATTTTAACTGTCGATTTTCTCGACAACGGCTGAGAAGTGCATCTTGGTGCTTTGCCACATTACACCTCTGGCCATGAGATTTTTTTATGCGCAGTATGAATTGAATCTGAATTTCACAATTGGCGGCCTCCCCTTGTAAAAGATAATATTCCCTTCTTTCAAAGTTCAAGTGTGTACAAGCTTTGCTACAAAGTCCAATACAAATCTCGCACTACTGGCTCTAGGGAGACGATGCTGTCGTCTTCGGCTCCGATTACACCCTGGGGCTGAGCTGCACTCTTCTCTGACGTAAGTAAGCCTTCTCTAGCGGCGGGGTGTGGAAAATCTTGAGGGCAGGTCTACGCCGAAGTCTCCCATTCGTCCTTTAGTCGTTGCTTCTGGCTGCGAATGTACTTACTCGCGATTCTGTTGCAACACACCAACCTTCTTTTTCAACCTTTTTCTTTGGACGGCCCCACACTGAAGGTAAGTGAAATAAATACACAATGAGACGAACAGAAATGAAACATTTGTTCAAAGACAATGATTACACTCAAGTCACAGGAAATTTATTATATTCCTCATGACATTACAGAAGGTGCGACATGATTCTTAATAGACTGTGTCATCACTATGGACGGCAGTGCATGTTCCACAATGTGCTCCAGTGCTGGTCACAAGTTTGGCAATGAGTTCCATTCCTCCACAAGAGCGGTTCACGGTTCGTTATTTTCTACCCTTCGTAGTGTTCTAATTTTATTGGGCAGTCGTGTAAAAGGAAAATAACTCTGTGTGCAGTGATACAGTTACACCGTGACCCTTCTGGAGAAACAGGATTATATCAATTTCCGGGCTCACAGCAAGAGTAAGGAAAAAGTTACAGGCATGGGAACGGTAGAGTGATAATTCCAGAGGAAATGCAGGCTAATATAGAACAGAGGAAGCAGTCGAATAGACTCCTGACTGGTTATTCAGCGAATGCTGGGCTGCACTGTGTGTGGACTCCGATCCACCAGTTAACCGGTCGTGTAGCCGCCCGGGTATCTGCTCAGAAAAACTTGGTACTGAAGTTAAAATCTTAACTAGAAATGTAAAATTAAAGAAAAAAATATTAATCTGTAGGGAACCACATTGATACTGAAACTGTGTTGTACAGTATTTCCGCATCTACAACATACAAACAACGTACGTAGAAGACGACACATTACGGCGATCCCCCACAAGAATCTAACAACACTTAACCCAGTGCTATCATAAACATCCTATAGCCATAAAATATCCTCAAATAAATTGGTCACAACTTTCGAGAAATGTCCAGTTGAGCGTTTAGGTCACTAACGTTCGATCCATTTGGCTAGACTTTATTTTTCTTAATGGAAATAGGATAAAATTAATTCACACAACATGGAGTAGCGTGTAATGATGTAACGAATGTGGTGCACATAGTGAAAATCCTCACTACCGAACAACTACGTGGATATTCTCATTCTATTTTAGTACTTGTCATTATCTAGGCACAGTATGTTAACAAGAAAGTTAAAGACGCAGTTGACGAGTTATTGCTGTTATGTCAGTTGTCTAGAAGACAACGAAATATGGACAGTAAAAGAAATGAAAAATTGTTAAGATGAGGTTATTTTATAATGAAGTATGAGGCGACCTCGTATTGAGTCGTAGGGACTTCCAATTGATAATACAATCCAGGACAAAAAAGGGGAATAAACGACGCACCACTAAGGAATTATCAGATTGGGACAGAAATCGTTACATGTGATGTACATGAACAAGTAATTGATTACAACTTCAGAGCAAGTCAGTAACACATTGGTTCACCTGTTGCCTTTATGCAAGTAGCTGCTCGGCTTGGTATTGACAGAATTGTTGGATGTCCTCCTGAGAGACATCGTGCGAGATGCTGTCCAACTGGCGCGTTAGATCGTCAAAAGCCCGAGATGATTAGAGGCCTTGTCCATAATGTTCCAAACGGACTCAATTGGCGAGAGAGCCGGCAACTTTGGTGGCCAAAGTAGGGTTTGTCAAGCATGAATAAAAGCAGTAGAAACTCTCGCCGTGTGCGGGCTGGCATTATCTTGCTGAAATGTAAGCCTAGGATGGCTTGCCGTGAAGAGCAACAAATCTAAGAGTAGAATATCGTCCACGTACCGCTGTGCTCTAAGTGTTCGCTGGCTACTACCAAACGGACCGTGCTATGAAATGTAATGGCCGACAGTCTTCCACCGCCATCCGCATCTTCTCGGGTCACTGGGGCTCAACCCAAATTGGGACTCATCAACGACCACAGTTCAGCTCGGTTTAATGAAATTCCAGGCCGAAGACCTGTCTGAAGACGCGCTGGACAGCGATTGAGTAGCAACCTGACAGTCACCCGCTATAAGACCTGGAAACACGAGTGATGGTCTGGAGTGCCACTTCACTTCATAGCAGAGTCCTTTTGTTCCGTCATATCTGGGATCCTTAGAGCACAGCGGTACGTCTACGATATCCTGTGCCTCGTTTTGTGGCAATGCATGGCAAGCCATCCGAGGCTTACATTTCAGCAAGATAATGCCAGTCCGCACACGATGAGAGTTTCTGCTGCTTTTCTTCATGCTTGACAAAACCTACCTTGGCCGGGAAGTTCGCCAAATCTCTCTGTCGCCAGATCTCTCCCCAGGCGAGAACGTTTGCAGAATTGTGGACAGGGCCCTCCAACCAATGATCTAACGAGCCAATTGGACTGAATCTGCCACGGCATCCCTCAAGAGGACATCCAATAGCGCTATCAGGTAGTGCCACGCTGAATAACTGCTTGCACAGAGGCTGTACCTCACAACAAGAATTGGGATAATTTTAAGGAAAGACACGTGGAAGGTGAACCCACGTCTTACGTCATATGTTGTTTTTTGCATGACACTTCATTGTTTAACATAAGTGATTCGACGTTTGGAAGCAGATAAAACAACATAATACCCAGGTTTGCCAGTACTGCGCAATAAGCCGGCCGGTGTGGCCGAGGGGTTGTAGGCGCTTCAGTCTGGAACCGCGCGACCGCTACGGTCACAGGTTCGAATCCTGCCTCGGGCATGGATATGTGTGATGCCCTTAGGGTAGTTAGGTTTAAGTAGTTCTAAGTTGTAGGAGACTGATGACCTCAGATGTTAAGGGGCTCCGGAACGCCCTATACTTGCAATGTTAAAATAACGCTTATAAATTACATCTTTCCTCACAAAGTATTTGAGGTAGGAAGTTGAACTTTTTACAGATTATTTATTGGAATATGGGCTACAACTTAACACAGGGATTTTACAAAATTTTAGTTCAGTTATTAAAGATGATTTTTTTTCAATTGTAATGAAAATTCACAACATTTTTTTGCAATTTTTTATTTATATATTCAAAAATATACAGTTTTTTGGAAAAAGGCTGTGTTAAATTATGCAGAAGGTACTGTGTAACATTTACTGAAAGTTTGAAACAAATATGTTTGGAAGATCCTTAGAAAACATGTAATTAGTATGAGAAAATAAAAGTTTTGGGAATCGAGCGACAAATATTGGATTAACTTTTTAGTGCATTCCAGGTCCATAGGTTGGATTATCTTCATCCTCTGCAAACTCCTCCTCCAGCTTCCTCTTGTTCCTCCTCCTGTTTACTCTTGCTTGTATTTCTAGACTCTTTACAGCCCTGTCTGCTGCCCGAAGGCGTTCCTTGTCTAAAGCAAGCATCGCTCGTACCATGTTAGAACCTATCTTCATTCCCATATTTCTAAATACCTTGCACCTTACAATGTTGCCATCATCGAAAGTCGCAACAGCATCATACACACCAAAGTGAAGTGTTTCTATTCCAACAAATACAGTCTTGGGGATTCTCGACCATATAACACTATTTACACTTTCATTGGGGTTTTGAGTTTTTCCGTGAATACACTTTTTCAACAGTTCAGGTGCTGCTAAGTCTCTGAAAATAGGTTTTATCACCTCCATTATTGCATGAGGCAGACTATGCTTATGAGTGTACACTTCACCAGTTAGCAATCCTTTGTTATATTTACACCAACTGTCTTCTTCTTTGGGACACAAGCTATGTTGGGGATTTTCATCGTCTTTATTGTTTACAGTAATAACACATACCTTTGGCTTTCCAACATTTCTCCTTTTCTTAAAAGCCTTCAGAGGATTTCTAATAACTTTACTTTTACTCATTATTATACTTCAACAAAACAGAGACTCAAGAAACAGAATTAATTACGAATATTTTCGAGATAACGACAGAGTAAATAAACATGAAACAATCGACAATCACACCAGCTATATATATTGAACCATCACAGGTTAGCCACAACACATACTTTATCTCACATCACTAAAATGTACCTGATGAACACGGACGTTAATAATAACACCATTTGACAGCAGTTTAACAGCGCCACAGTGGGTCACGCCCATGTAGAACACATTTCAAAAAAAATTTAAAAATAGTTGTAGTCTTCGAAATTGAATAAATTACACTCCTGGAAATTGAAATAAGAACACCGTGAATTCATTGTCCCAGGAAGGGGAAACGTTATTGACACATTCCTAGGGTCAGATACATCACATGATCACACTGACAGAACCACAGGCACATAGACACAGGCAACAGAGCATGCACAATGTCGGCACTAGTACAGTGTATATCCACCTTTCGCAGCAATGCAGGCTGCTATTCTCCCATGGAGACGATCGTAGAGATGCTGGATGTAGTCCGTGGAACGGCTTGCCATGCCATTTCCACCTGGCGCCTCAGTTGGACCAGCGTTCGTGCTGGACGTGGAGACCGCGTGAGACGACGCTTCATCCAGTCCCAAACATGCTCAATGGGGGACAGATCCGGAGATCTTGCTGGCCAGGGTAGTTGACTTACACCTTCTAGAGCACGTTGGGTGGCACGGGATACGTGCGGACGTGCATTGTCCTGTTGGAACAGCAAGTTCCCTTGCCGGTCTAGGAATGGTAGAACGATGGGTTCGATGACGGTTTGGATGTACCGTGCACTATTCAGTGTCCCCTCGACGATCACCAGTGGTGTACGGCCAGTGTAGGAGATCGCTCCCCACACCATGATGCCGGGTGTTGGCCCTGTGTGCCTCGGTCGTATGCAGTCCTGATTGTGGCGCTCACCTGCACGGCGCCAAACACGCATACGACCATCATTGGCACCAAGGCAGAAGCGACTCTCATCGCTGAAGACGACACGTCTCCATTCGTCCCTCCATTCACGCCTGTCGCGACACCACTGGAGGCGGGCTGCACGATGTTGGGGCGTGAGCGGAAGACGGCCTAACGGTGTGCGGGACCGTAGCCCAGCTTCATGGAGACGGTTGCGAATGGTCCTCGCCGATACCCCAGGAGCAACAGTGTCCCTAATTTGCTGGGAAGTGGCGGTGCGGTCCCCTACGGCACTGCGTAGGATCCTACGGTCTTGGCGTGCATCCGTGCGTCGCTGCGGTCCGGTCCCAGGTCGACGGGCACGTGCACCTTCCGCCGACCACTGGCGACAACATCGATGTACTGTGGAGACCTCACGCCCCACGTGTTGAGCAATTCGGCGGTACGTCCACCCGGCCTCCCGCATGCCCACTATACGCCCTCGCTCAAAGTCCGTCAACTGCACATACGGTTCACGTCCACGCTGTCGCGGCATGCTACCAGTGTTAAAGACTGCGATGGAGCTCCGTATGCCACGGCAAACTGGCTGACACTGACGGCGGCGGTGCACAAATGCTGCGCAGCTAGCGCCATTCGACGGCCAACACCGCGGTTCCTGGTGTGTCCGCTGTGCCGTGCGTGTGATCATTGCTTGTACAGCCCTCCCGCAGTGTCCGGAGCAAGTATGGTGGGTCTGACACACCGGTGTCAATGTGTTCTTTTTTCCATTTCCAGGAGTGTATATATCTATTAAAAGGTAATAGTCTGCAGATTGAGAAAACGCAAAAAAGTAAAAATTGAACTTTTCATGATTTTGAGCCTTTCCGGAGCCCCTTAAGTCCCATAGTGCTCAGAGCCATTTGAACCATTTGAACTGCACAATAAGCCAGACAAATGCGACAAGAACTAATGTAGCCTACAACACGACTCGAACGACGCAAATGACTGTGGACAACCTATTGGCAGATCGAGTATTGTGAGTAAGACATCATAACACCTGCCAACACAAAATGGTTCAAATGGCTCTAAGCACTATGGGACTTAACATCTGATGTCATCAGTCCCCTAGACTTAGAACTACTTAAAGCTAACTAACTTAAGGACATCACACACATCCGTGCCCGAGGCAGGATTCGAACCTGCGATTGTAGCAGCCGCGCGGTTCCGGACTGAAGTGCCTAGAACCGCTCGGTCGCCGCGGCCGGCACCTGCCAACATATTTGACGGAGCGCCAACGCAACGACCGAGCTAATAATGGCAACCAAGCGTCGTCGTTATCTCGCAAAGTATGCGTTTCTGTACTCATGGTTATTGGACTTACTTTTCTTGTTCTGACGATTGCTGCCACCTCTCAAAGTATTCGACATTATTTTTTGAACACCCTGTATATGCAATAACATTAATTATAAAGGTACAAGCAATCACAGTTTTTTTGCTACTACAATAAGAAAAACGACTTTAGAAAGCATCGATCTTGTACAGATCCCACCTTCACAGTTAATCGGGTAATCGTAAACACAAAGAAATATATGCTTGAAACTCATGTTGCTCTAATTGAGTACAGAAAAGTAATCGAAAAAGTAATGAGGGAAAAACTGTGGAAAATCATGACTCAAAGACGCTACCCGAATCGCCTAATCAAAGTACCAACGCGTGCGCTGGTGGGACAAAGTCACAGGATAGCGATATCCACATATGCAGATGGCGTTAGTGTTGCTTACGCAAGGTACAAAAGGACAATGCATTTGCGGAGCTATCATTTGTACTCAGATGATTCGTGTGAAAAGATTTCCGTCGTGATTAAGGCCGCACAACGGGAGATACCAGACTTTGAGCGCGGTGTGGTAGTTGGCGCTAGGTGCATGGGACATTGCATTTAGGAAATCGTTAAGGAATTCCATATTCAGAGATCCACAGTGTCAAAAGTGTACCGAGAACACCAAACTTCAGGGATTAGCTCTCACTACGGACAGTGCAGTGGCCGACATCCCACACTTAACGATCGAGAGCAGAGGCTTTTGTGTGGTAGTCGGTGCTAACAGAAGAGCAACACTGCGTGAAATATCCGCAGAAATCTCTGTGGGGAGTACGAAGAACCTATCCGTCAGGGCGTGCGGCAAAATTTGGCGTTAACAGGCTATGGTAGCAGTCGACCGATGCGAGTGCCTTTGCTAACAGCACGACGACGCCTGCAGCGTCTCTCCTGAGCTCGTGACCATATTGGTTGTACCCTAGACAACTGGGTAACAGTGACCTAGTTAGATGACTCCTGGTTTCAGTTGGTAAGAGCTGAAGGTCGTGTTCGAATGTGACGCAGACTCCATGAAGTCATGGAACCAAGTTGTCAGCAAGGCACTGTGCAAGCTGGTGGTCGCTCCATAATGGTATGTGCTGTGTTTATGTGGAATGGACTGTGCCATACAGTCCAACTCAACCACATGCTGCATGTGGTTATATCTGGGTACTCGGAGACCATTTTAAGCCATTCATGGTCTTCATGTTTCCAAACAATGGTGGAAACTTTATGGATGGCATTGTGCCATTTCACCTGGTCACCATTGTTCGCAATTTTTGTAAAACATTCTCGGCAATTCGAGCGATTATTTGGCCACCCACATTGCCCGACATGGATCCCATCTACCATTTACGGTGTAACCTCCCCACGAAAAATATTTTAAATGGAAATATGCCAAGTGTAACCTCCCCAAACAATATTGTTAAATGGAAATGTGCCAAGCGTAAACTCGCCACAAAAGATAATAATTAAATGAATTTTTCTAATATTGTAACCTCTGAACAAAATTGGCTCCCATTTATTGCCTGTGTACAAAAATGCATTCACATTTAATGTTACCACAAAGATTCTATTCTCATTTAATGTCAATAAAACTGCAATTATATCTGCTCTTAATTAGTCATTTTTCGACACAGCTTCGTGCAATGCTGGCGTATATTTTTTTTTTTTTTTTGATTCTTGGATGCAATGATAATGCATTGGAAATTGGAATGAATGCTTTTCTTTAAATGAATTACTATATATTATAAAAATTATTATTGGGGCATTTTTTCTGAACAAATTAAATTACAATTAACATACATTATTAAATATGCGCAAGGCTGCTTGTTTACCTTCTACAACAATACTCATCCTCCAGAGTCCTGACCAGCGTCGCGACCAGAGCACACAGTCGACGCATGCCGACTCCCGCAGACTACTACTGTCCACTCGCTACTAAAGCCGACCGACTACTACTGACCACTACTGACTCGCTACTAAAGCCGACCGACTACTACAGCCGACTCGCGCAGACTAGCGACAAGCAACAACTAACGATAAAGTACTCTCTGGTCAGAGATTCCGTCATGCCTCGCCCATCGCCGGCAAAGCATACGTCTTACAACGGGACATAATCGAGAAGTCAGTTCGTGCGCCAAATCCTGCACCGGCAATACTTTCGCTGTTATGGACGGCTAACATGCACCATGGCTCAGAATTTCTGCAGCGGACTTCCTACGACTTGTTGAGTCAATGCCACGTCGAGTTGCTGCACTACACCGGGCAAAACGAGAGCCCACACGATATTAGAAGGTATCCCTTGGCTTCAGTGTATATACAGGGTGAAAAGTATTTAAATCGACAAACTCTGGGAGGTTGTAGGGGACATCAAAACAAATATTTTTCCCTAATGTCATTTTTTCCTATGAAGATTATTTAAACCGGTGGAGGCCATATTACGCTCTTCAGTTGTTAGAGGCCGTATTACGATCTTCAGTTGTAAGGGGGCGAATTACGCTCTTCAGTTGTAGGCAACTGCTGTCCACCAGTGTAGTAGTGCATTGTCTCTGTTCACTAATGGATCGATACACCTGGAGTGAGTACACTGATATGGTTGGTGCGTACTACGTAGCACACCACAACGGACAATCTGCACAGCGGGTTTATCAACAACAATATCCTAATCGCCGTATCCCGCATCATACGACCTTTGCTGCTGTGTACCAATGTCTGCTTGAGACCGGGTCATTTAGCAGATTACCTGGACAGGGACGCCGTCACACGGTAAGAACGCTGCAATTTGAGGAAGCTGTCTTGCAGCATGTGGAGCGGGATCCTTCAATCAGCACTTGTGCAATTGCACGTAACATGGGGACGAATCAAACGAATGTAAGAACCGTCCTTCGAGAGCAATTGTTACGTCCATTTCACTAACAGCGTGTCCACAATCTGGAACCAGTTGATTACCCACCCAGGGCGCAGTTTTCGCAGTGTTACCTGGAACAGTGTGAAATGCATCCTACATTTCCATCCATTTGTTGTTTACCAATGACGCAACGTTCGGGTGTGATGGAGTCTTCAACATGCACAATTCGCATGTTTGGAGTGAGGATAACACACATGCCACAGTTACTAGCGCTCATCAACTGCGGTTCTTCGTTAATGTGTGGGTCAGTGTTGTTTGGTACTGTTTAAATGGGCCGTTTCTGCTACCTAGGCCATTAAATGGCAGGCACTATTACAATTTTCTCGCCAGAGCATTGCCAGAATTGCTGGAAGACGTCCCGCTCCCTACAAGACAACGCATGTGGTTCCAACATGACGGGGCGCCGGCACATTTCAGTCGTCGTGTGCGTCGATTCCTGGACCGACGGTTCCCAGAAACGTGGATTGGTTGAGGTGGTCCTGTACCATAGCCTGCTCGATCCCCAGATATGTCCCCTCTGGACTTTTTTGCGTGGGGAGAGATGCGCAACCTTGTTTACGCAACTCCTGTTGCATCAGAAGAGGATCTCGTTGCCCGGATAGTAGTAGCAGCAGCAGCAGGAACAATTCAGGATACTCCTGGGGTTTTTGCCCGTGTCAGACAGAACATGATCCGACGGCGTAACCTTTGTTTACGTGTCAATGGAGGCATTTTTGAAATCTACTGTAATTGAAACTGGGTTGTGTTAATGTGTTGTCTCTTGGCCATAAAAGAAATGGAGAAGTGTTTGTTGTTGTTGTTGTTGTTGTTGTTGTGGTCTTCAGTCCTGAGACTGGTTTGATGCAGCTCTCCATGCTACTCTATCCTGTGCAAGCTTCTTCATCTCCCAGTACTTACTGCAACCTACATCCTTCTGAATCTGCTTAGTGTATTCATCTCTTGGTCTCCCTCTACGATTTTTACCCTCCACGCTGCCCTCCAATGCTAAATTTGTGATCCCTTGATGCCTCAAAACATGTCCTACCAACCGATCCCTTCTTCTAGTCAAGTTGTGCCACAAACTTCTCTTCTCCCCAATCCTATTCAATACCTCCTCATTAGTTACGTGATCTACCCACCTTATCTTCAGCATTCTTCTGTAGCACCACATTGCGAAAGCTTCTATTCTCTTCTTGTCCAAACTGGTTATCGTCCATGTTTCACTTCCATACATGGCTACACTCCATACAAATACTTTCAGAAACGACTTCCTGACACTTAAATCTATACTCGATGTTAACAAATTTCTCTTCTTCAGAAACGATTTCCTTGCCATTGCCAGTCTACATTTTTTATCCTCTCTACTTCGACCATCATCAGTTATTTTACTCCCTAAATAGCAAAACTCCTTTAGTACTTTAAGTGTCTCATTTCCTAATCTAATCCCCTCAGCATCACCCGATTTAATTTGACTACATTCCATTATCCTCGTTTTGCTTTTGTTGATGTTCATCTTATATCCTCCTTTCAAGACACTGTCCATTCCTTTCAACAGCTCTTCCAAGTCCTTTGCTGTCTCTGACAGAATTACAATGTCATCGGCGAACCTCAAAGTTTTTACTTCTTCTCCATGAATTTTAATACCTACTCCGAATATTCTTTTGTTTCCTTTACTGCTTGCTCAATATACGGATTGAATAACATCGGGGAGAGGCTACAACCCTGTCTCACTCCTTTCCCAACCACTGCTTCCCTTTCATGCCCCTCGACTCTTATAACTGCCATCTGGTTTCTGTACAAATTGTAAATAGCCTTTCGCTCCCTGTATTTTACCCCTGCCACCTTCAGAATTTGAAAGAGAGTATTCCAGTTAACATTGTCAAAAGCTTTCTCTAAGTCTACAAATGCTAGAAACGTAGGTTTGCCTTTTCTTAATCTTTCTTCTAAGATAAGTCGTAAGGTTAGTATTGCCTCACGTGTTCCAACATTTCTACGGAATCCAAACTGATCTTCCCCGAGGTCCACTTCTACCAGTTTTTCCATTCGTCTGTAAAGAATTCGTGTTAGTATTTTCGCGGCTGTGACTTATTAAACTGATAGTCGGTAATTTTCACATCTGTCAACACCTGCTTTCTTTGGGATTGGAATTATTATATTCTTCTTGAAGTCTGAGGGTATTTCTCCTGTCTCATACATCTTGCTCACCAGATGGTAGAGTTTTGTCATGACTGGCTCTCCCAAGGCCATCAGTAGTTCTAATGGAATGTTGTCTACTCCCGGGGCCTTGTTTCAACTCAGGTCTTTCAGTGCTTTGTCAAACTCTTCACGCAGTATCGTATCTCCCATTTCGTCTTCATCTACATCCTCTTCCATTTTCATAATATTGTCCTCAAGTACATTGCCCTTGTATAAACCCTCTACATACTCCTTCCACCTCTCTGCCTTCCCTTCTTTGCTTAGAACTGGGTTGCCATCTGAGCTCTTGATATTCATACAAGTGGTTCTCTTCTCTCCAAAGGTCTCTTTAATTTTCCTGTAGGCAGTATCTATCTTACCCCTAGTGAGACAAGCCTCTACATCTTTACATTTGTCCTCTAGCCATCCCTGCTTAGCCATTTTGCGCTTCCTGTCGATCTCATTTTTGAGACGTTTGTATTCCTTTTTGCCCGCTTCATTTACTGCATTTTTATATTTTCTCCTTTCATCAATTAAATTCAATATTTCTTCTGTTACCCAAGGATTTCTATTAGCCCTCGTCTTTTTACCTACTTGATCGTCTGCTGCCTTCACTGCTTCATCCCTCAGAGCTACCCATTCTTCTTCTACTGTATTTCTATCCCCCATTCCTGTCAATTGTTCCCTTATGCTCTCTCTGAAACTCTCTATGACCTCTGGTACTTTCAGTTTATCCAGGTCCCATCTCCTTAAATTCCCACCTTTTTGCAGTTTCTTCAGTTTCAATCTGCAGTTCATAACCAATAGATTGTGGTCAGAATCCACATCTGCCCCTGGAAAAGTCTTACAATTTAAAACCTGGTTCCTAAATCTCTGTCTTACCATTATATAATCTATCTGATACCTTTTAGTATCTCCAGGATTCTTCCAGGTATACAACCTTCTTTTATGATTCTTGAACCAAGTGTTAGTTATGATTAAGTTATGCTCTGTGCAAAATTCTACAAGGCGGCTTCCTCTTTCATTTCTTCCCCCCCCCCCCCCCCCCCATATTCACTTACTATGCTTCCTTCTCTCCCTTTTCCTACTGACGAATTCCAGTCACCCATGACTATTAAATTTTCGTCTCCCTTCACTATCTGAATAATTTCTTTTATCTCGTCATACATTTTATCTATTTCTTCATCATTTGCAGAGCTAGTTGGCATATAAACTTGTACTACTGTAGTGGGCGTGGGCTTCGTGTCTATCTTGCCCCAATAATGCGTTCACTATGCTGTTTGTAGTAGCTAACCCGGACTCCTATTTTTTTATTCATTATTAAACCTAATCCTGCATTACCCCTATTTGATTTTGTGTTTATAACCCTGTATTCACCTGACCAAAAGTCTTGCTCCTCCTGCCACCGAACTTCACTATTTCCCATTATATCTAACTTTAACCTATCCATTTCCCTTTTTAAATTTTCTAACCTACCTGCCCGATTAAGGGATCTGATATTCCACGCTCCGATCCGCAGAACGCCATTTTTCTTTCTGCTGATAACGACGTCCTCCTGAGTAGCCCCGCCCGGAGATCCGAATGGGGGACTATTTTACCTCCGGAATATTTTACCCAAGAGGACGCCATCATCATTTAATCATACAGTAAAGCTGCATGTCCTCGGAAAAAAATACGTCTGTAGTTTCCCCTTGCTTTCAGCCGTTCGCAGTACCAGCACAGCAAGGTCGTTTTGGTTAATGTTACAAGGCCAGATCAGTTAATCAGCCAGACTGTTGCCCCTGCAACTACTAAAAAGGCTGCTGCCCCTCTTCAGGAACCACATGTTTGTCTGACCTCTCAACAGATACCCCTCCGTTGTGGTTGCACCTACGGTACGGCCAACTGTATCGCTGAGGCACGCAAGCCTCCCCACCAACGGCAAGGTCCATGGTTTTTTGATGGTTTAATTAATTTGCCGCCAGATAAATCTTCCTCTACCGGTTTAAATACTCCTCACAGGAAAAAACGACATTAGGAAAAAATATTTGTTTTGATGTCCCCTGCAACCTCCCAGAGTTTGTCGGTTTAAATACTTTTCACCCTGTATAAAGAAACGACAGTCAGCGCACGTGTCGGAAATGGAAAGTGTTTCGGCGTAACGACAAGCGCCAGCACGAAGATCAAGAACGCAACAGCAGAGAGGGCTGTGAGACGACGTCGGCCAATGGCAGGCTGACTAGGACGTCACCACGACAGGAGCGGCCTCTACACAAAGAGAATAAAAGAGATGTGCCGCCTTGCCTCGGCCGCACTAGAAGAGCCGCTCTAGAAGAACATTGACTTGTGATTCTTATTAATTGCTTTCGTGGAAGTTGTACATTTCGAAGGACACTGATTATTTGCATGACGCCAATTGCTTGAGACACCACTTTGTACATACCGAATTTAAGCATTGTCAGCAGTTCAATTACTGTATATCATTTGCTTGTATCTTTTCTAGCTATCCCAGAAAGCAGCTTCCTAGGCACCCTATATTGAAATAGTGGTTTGGATCCCACAGACAGTATAGTAAAAAGGTACATATAACCTAAGGTGTAAGGCAGCCTGTCTCTTGTTTTGTTGGATGATCTGATTAGAGAATGGATGCACATAATTAACAGAGGCATTTGTATTGCCCCAATTTTACGCTTAAAACAGTGCTATTTGCTGATGTTATTATAAGTAAAACTGCAGACGAGATGCAAAGAGCAATACAAATGTAATAGTAATTATGTGGGAATTGTAATTTTGAAATTTCCATAAATATAACAAATGCATTGGCCTTCAAAGGTAAATATACTGTTAGAACCAAATATAAATATAATTACAAATGTTATACGTGTGGTACAATAAATGGAAGCCTAAAAACGAAATCCAGAAAAAGTGGTTGTGTAAAGTAACGGCTGTGCCTACTTCTCTCTATGGACCTGAAGCATGAAAGCTGAAGACAGCAGATAAAAAAAGATACTGCCTGCCGAAATGAGATTCTTACAAGGGAACCTCCCCATCGCACCCCCCTCAGATTTAGTTATAAGTTGGCACAGGGATAGGCCATGAAAAACTGAACACAGATCAATCGAGAAAACAGGAAGAAGTTGTATGGAACTATGAAAAAAAGCAAAATATACAAACTGAGTAGTCCGTGTCCAAGATATGCCACATCAAGGTACATGTACACTGATGAGCACCGTGGTCCCGTGGTTACCGCGAGCAGCTACGAAACAGAAAGTCCCTGGTTCAATCCTCCCTCGAGTGAAAAGTTTTAATTTTTTATTTTCAGACAATTATCAAAGTTCATGCACTCAGACATGATCAACTTCGCTCTCCAAAATTCCAGGACATGTTCAGATTTCCTTGGACACATGCAGGATTTGACGGTCTACACACGGAAAAACTTGAAAACGTTAAAAACGTATGTTTTGACAGAGCACAGGGAAAACTGTGCGACTGTGAAACTGTTGCATTCATTTGTTGCCGTTTATGTGACAAACTCTTATGTTTTCATCACTTTTTTGGGAGTGATTATCACATCCACAAGAAAACCTAAATCGGGCAAGGTAGAAGAATCTTTTTACCCATTCGACAAGTGTGCAAGTTAGGTGGGTCGACAACATATTCCTGTAATGTGACGCACATGCCGTCACCAGTGTCGTATAGAATATTTCAGACGTGTTTTCCTGTGGAGGAATCGGTTGACTTATGAATTTGCGATCAAATGTTTTCGGTTCCTATTGGAGAGGCACGTCCTTTCGTCTACTAATCGCACGGTTTTGCGGTGCGGTCGCAAAACACAGACACTAAACTTATTACAGTGAACAGAGACGTCAATGAATGAACGGTCGGATCGTAACTTTGCGAAAATAAAGTAAGTAAAATTTTTACTCGAGGGAGGACTCGAACCAAGGACCTCCCGTTCCGCAGTTACTCACTCTAACCACGTGACCACGGCGCTCCCCAGCTACACACTCCTTGATGTTGCATATCTTACACTTGGACTACTCAGTTTGTATAATTTGCTTATTTTTTCATAGTTCCACACAACTTCTTCCTGTTTTCTCGATTGATCTGTGTTCAGTTTTTCAAGGCCTATCCACTGTGTCAATTTATAACTAAATCTGAGGTGGGTGCGATGGGGAGGTTCCCTTGTTAGTAACAGCAAAAGATATATCCTTTCAGATAAAATTGCAAATGAAAAAGTAAGGTGGAACAAGCAGTAAATGCTGTGGATTGAAAACTGTAAACTACTGAAATGATTGGAGATCCCATGTTGATAGTGTTATATCCTAGCCAGTAATGCCACCCGAGACCGCTGCCAAAAGGTTGGCAGCATCAAAGTCCGGACGCCGTACGCATAAGCAGCGCCAGCGAGACAGGAAATCGCCGCAAGTCTGCGCGCGCCACCGCTGGCTTCTGGCTTCTTAAGCGCTGGAGTCGCGAGCGCAAGGACAGTTCTGTATTCGCCGCTCAGGTGTATACTCGCCACCGAATTGTGTACTTGCTAGTCAGTTGTGCGTTCATCGCAGCAGAGTTGTTGTTTGTCGTCAGCCGACGCTGACCTAGCCGCTCCGACTCGAACTAGACAGATTTCTGTAGACACGGAGTTCACTACTGTGTTCCTGTACCTTCGTTAATAAAGATAAGTACCGACTTTTATTTAATCAGAGTGTTTGGGTTTTCATCTTTCTGTTCACTGTTCCAGCGGACCGGTCGGCCCGCTATTAAAAGTGTGGCGGTGACTTCGTAAGCCGTTTCTACAGCGAATTGTTTGTCGCTACGAACGCCGCCACAAAAGTTAGAATGCCGAAGGAGAGGATTCCAGAAAAGGTATTTTGCTGTAGGGTTAACGGAAGATGTTCGGTAAGACCAACGAAACGATGGTCAGAAATACTTTGAAGCTGGAAGAGGAAGTTTACCTAATCCTTGGTGAGCAGAAGAAGAAGGAATTATCACATTGTCGCGTAACAGCTTCATTTAACATACAGGCACCATGAAGTTATATAATTTTTTACAAAAGTTATGTAACTGATATTAACTTACTCGCAGTTTCATGATTCTTTTTACCACTTAAGTGAAGCTGTATTAACAGTAGCAATCGGATAACAAAGAATGGAAATATTATTGAAAATGACTAACATTCTTAGGGAACGTATTTTTTAAACTTCAATTTTTGAAGATTTATTCACTTAAAACGCGGATACACAGTGGGTTTTCCTTTTCCGTTTGTTGGCCGGTAATCGGAGCTCAACTCGAAGCGAGACTCATCACTGAAGACTATTCTACTCCCGTTAGTGAGATTTCAGTCCCAAGATGTGTCTGGAGAAGCTCGGAACAGCGGTGGAATACCAGCCAGACTGTACCCAGCCGTAGGGTCTCAGAAACAGGAGTGATGGTTTGATGTGCCATTTCTTTCCATAGCAGGACCCCTATGGTTGTCGTCCGTGGCAACCTTACAGCACAACGAAACGTCGACGATATTCTGCGCTCCGTTTTGTTGCTCTTCACGGCAAGCCATTCTGGGCTTACTTTTCGCAAGATAACGCCCGCCAGGCACACAGGGAAGGTTTTCCTGCTTGATTTCGTGCTTGCCAAACTTACCTTGACCATCAAGGTCTTCGAATCTCTCCGCAACTGAGAATGTTTGCAGCATTACGGACAGGACCCTCCAACCAGCTTGGGGCTTTGAAGGTCTAAGGCGCCAACTGGACAGGATTTGGCACGATATCCCTCAGGAGGACATCCAGCAAAGCAGTCAGTGCTAAGCCGAATAACTGCCTGCATAAGGACCAGAGGTAGACCGACGCACGCATTGACCTGCTCCCTCCTTAAAATATATCATCGGATTTATCTGAAATTGTAATGATTTGTCTGTCTGTACGCGTACATCACATGCACCGATTTCCATCCCATTCCGATAATCTTTTCATGGTCTTTTTTTTTTTTTGTCTTACAAGGGGAGGCCGCCAATTGTGAAATTCAGATTCGATGCATACTGCGCATAATAAAAGCTCATGGCCAGAGGTGTAATGTGGCAAAGCACCAAGATGCACTTCTCAGGCGTTGTCGAGAAAATCGACAGTTAAAAGAAACCGTTGCGGTGAAATACTCTCTACGATTAATAATTTTCTACAGTGTCGTCGCGCAGCGGTAAGCGCTCGGGTTCGTAATCCGAAGGTCGCCGGATCGAATCTCGCGCCATACAATTTTTTTTATTATTAGTTTTTTGTAATTCAAACATTAATGAATTGCTTATGCATGTTGGTGAAGCCGGATCGCTCTCCAATTGTACCGCTTCCATTTTTCCGTTCGTTTAACAGGGTGTACCAAAGCTCTCACGTCCGCACTGATTTTCGACGATGTTATAAGTTGCGCTAGGGACCGCATCTACCTTCTTTCGAAGTTAGCAGGCAACTACGCTGTTATGCGGCGGCTCGCTTCGGCCAATTCAACATCTGTCCTTCAAGTGTAACGAGCGAGTAACTCAACACATTTGTGTTCGTGGGGTCTCTATTCTAATTCGAACGTTTGACTTACGCTATACGTATTCGTTTCGGAATATCGTTTCTACGTCTTCCGTTAACTATACGTGGTTAACATTATGAAGACAATTAATAACATTTGTGAAATACAACTTTGTTTGCGGAAAACATAATGATGTTCGAAGTCGCCAGTTTTTCCACGACAAATGACTTTCAACAACTTATTATATGCATAATTGTTGCAACTGATTGCCGGGAATTATATATATATAATCAGTGCGGACGTGAGAGCTTTGGTACACCCTGTTAAACAAACGGAAAAATGGAGGCGGTACAATTGGAGAGCGATCCGCCTTCACCAAGATGCATAAGCAATTCATTAATAGTATATATATATATATATAAAACTAATAATAAAAAAAAATTGCATGGCGCGAGATTCGATCCGGCGACTTTCGGATTACGAACCCGAGTGCTTACCGCTGCGCCACGACGCTGTAGTCTATAGTTACTCGTAGAGAGTATTTCACCGCAACGGTTTCTTTTAACTGTCGATTTTCTCGGCAACGGCTGAGAAGTGCATCTTGGTGCTTTGCCACATTACACCTCTGGCCATGAGCATTTATTATGCGCAGTATGAATCGAATCTGAATTTCACAATTGGCGGCCTCCCCTTGTCAGAATGCATTTAATTTTTTGTCAGATGTACGATTTGATGTATCGTATCAGAATTTTACGACATCGTTTGAGGGCCGTAAAAGTGATCACTAGCTGTAGAAGGCATTATTTCACAATTAGCAATAGTTGTGGATACCTTTTGCTTATGAATGTAAATTTGCTTGGAATGTTGTTACAGTTAAGAAACATAAGAAACTAAAGAAATTACTTTCAATAATAAGCCGCAGAGTTTTTAAAAACATGATGACTCCAGTGCTACGTAAGTCTTATTTTCAAGTAATTTAAGTTCGATAAAAGATATTTAGCTCCATAATCTTGAAGCAATATGCGGAAAAAATAATTTCAGTTTTGCTCATTGCGAGCTGGCAAGCGCTTTCGTTGGATTTCAGAGTGGTTGTCATATAGTAAGTTACTACCTGTTCTCAACAAGTCTTAAACAAAGCCCGTGTTGGATTGTTGGGTAGAACCAAGTTACCTGAAGGACAACCGAGGTAGGCAGTTACGTGAACTATCTGTGTGTGTTGTAGGTTACGCGTGAATCCCATAT
Source organism: Schistocerca nitens (assembly GCF_023898315.1). Taxonomy (NCBI): domain Eukaryota; kingdom Metazoa; phylum Arthropoda; class Insecta; order Orthoptera; family Acrididae; genus Schistocerca; species Schistocerca nitens. The sequence continues at coordinate 599,371,275 of NC_064619.1, read as the reverse complement.
CCGCCCGTAATGCAGTGTCATTGCCAAGCACGTAAGGCACGTAGCGAGGCCACAGCGTCTGATGAAATTAGTCCCTATCTCAAACTAAGAGAAAGTAATAAAATTAATCCTTGAATTTTTATCTCAGATTCGAACTATTAGCAAAATTCCGAGGAAAATGATACCACACAGAGACCGGCGTAAATCTTGATTATCCACTTAAAAATAAATGTCCCGTGGCTAGGGCCTCCCGTTGGGTAGACCGTTAGCCGGGTGCAAGTCATTCGATTTGACGCCACTTCGGCGACTTGCGCGTTGATGGGGATGAAATGATGATGATTAGGACAACACAACACCCAGTCCCTGAGAGAAGAAAACCTTCGACCCAGCCGGGAATCGAACCCGGGCCCTTAAGATTGACGTTCTGTAGCGCTGACCACTTAGCTACCGGTGGGCGGACATTAGCCAATTAATACTATGAAACTAATTTTCCCAGATCCCCTGACACTACCGAGGTATTATCTACATAGAGGATCATCGGTTGGAGGGGGCAGGATAATTTTAGCACTGCACAATTCACTGGTCGGTATTTCGAAAGGTCGTTGAAGCCTCGCTGTGGCGGAGACGTACAAAGTCTACTGCGTTCTGGGAGCCCGCGTCAGTTCGGGGCAGCCAACCTAAAGACAGGCACTCTGCCGCTCCAGCTGACCTGAACAGCAGCAACTGTTACTCCTCCAATTTCTGTTAGGTTGGCTACAAGGGCCTTTTCGTTTACAGCGGAGGTGCACTGTATTTCGTCGACTTAGTCTTTTAACAGTCCGGAGAGCAGCTCTCCACATCATTCTTCTGCAGTTACATTCACTGTGCAGCAGTTGCCGCCATTTCGTGGCAAGTGTTGTCTTCCATTACCTTAGGAGAAACCTTGTGCGAGCTGCTCGTAATTGTTATAATCACAAAGGACGCTGCAATTAGAGTGGTAGCGTCTACGCTGTCGCTGCATTTCCACCGCGAGATACCGGCGCTGCAGATCGTCATGCCTTGCGGTACGCTCTATTCTCCGACCGCTGCTACTGTGACCGCAGTCTTGTCCCATGCCTACCTCCTTAGCTATGGTGATTCATATTAACTGACTTTATGTGAGACGTGGGCGGCTCGTGTTCGTGTCGTTTATTGCTTGTCATCTTTACGTACTGTCTCCTCATTTCTTATTCGATTTACTGGCGTCACTAAGTTGCTGGCTTGCCTGCCCGTGAGTGGCAGCAGCAGCGCCTCTCGATAAGAGCACTGTCGTATTATCTTTGGAGCGACCGCTAGCATTTCCGTCGTCGCGTGTCGGGAGTTGAGTCGGGATGGAGCAGCAGTGGCGTTCAGACAGCTATGACTCGCCCAATCCCGACACACATGACTTGAATGGGGATGACATTCGTTGATCGTTCGGTCGGTCGTCTCATCGGACGACGTGTATTTGGTCTCCGACCGCTTCTGACAAGGGAACCTCCCCATCGCACCCCCCTCAGATTTAGTTATAAGTTGGCGCAGTGGATAGGCCTTGAAAAACTGAACAAAGATCAATCGAGAAAACAGGAAGAAGTTGTGTGGAACTATGAAGAAATAAGCAAAATATACTAACTCAGTAGTCCAAGTGCAACATAGGCAACAACAAGGAAAGCGTAAACGCAGTAGCGTCGTGGTCCCGTGGTTAGCGTGGGCTGCTACGGAGCGGGAGGTCCTTGGTTCAAGACTTCCCTCGAGTAAAATATTTACTTTTTTTATTTTCGCAAAGTTATGATCTGTCCGTTCGTTCATTGACGTCAGTGTTCACTGTAATAAGTTTAGTGTCTGTGTTTTGCGACCGCACCGCAAAACCGTGCGATTAGTAAACGAAAGGACGTGGCTCTCCAATGGGAACCGAAAACATTTGATCGCAAGGTCATAGGTCAACCGATTCCTCCACAGAAAAACACGTCTGATATATTCTATACGACACTGGTGACGGCATGTGCGTCACATGACCGGAATTTGTTGTAGACCCACCTAACTTGTACACTTGGCGAATGGGTAAAAAGATTCTTCTACCTTTCCCGATTTAGGTTTTCTTGTGGATGTGATAATCACTCCCAAAAAACTGATGAAAACATAATAGTTTGTCACATGAACTGAAAATAAAAAAATAAAACTTTTCACTCGAGGGAAGACTTGAACCAAGGACCTCTTGTCCCGCAGCTGCTCACACTAACCACGGGACCACGACACTCCTGTGCTTATATTATCCTTTATGTTATTATCCTTTATATTATGGACTACTCACTTTATATATTTTGCTCATTTTTTCATAGTTCCACACAACTTCTTCCTGTTTTCTCGATTGATGTGTGTTCAGTTTTTCAAGGCCTATCCACTGTGCCAACTTATAACTAAATCTGAGGGGGGTGCGATGGGGAGGTTCCCTTGTGAGTTCTCTGTGCGTGTCGACTTGTGATTAGTCCTTGTTGTTCCTTAGTGACTGGCTTTGGTATCATTCGAGTTGTCTGTGGCAGTGTTTCCGCAGAACCGTGTGTAGCTTGTGGTTTTGACTGACCAGTTATTGTAACGCTCTCTCTGTGTTGGGTGCAGTTGGTCGGTTCGGACAGAGCAGCGAGGAAGTCTCCACAGTGCGTGGTCAGGCCGAGACCGCTGGTGGCTTGCACGCGCGGTCGCATTGTGAGGCGCTAGCTGAGAGAGCTACAAATTTCGTCCCCCACCGAACCTGGACACTGAACTTGAGTGATCAGTTAACCTGTTATGAAACCTCAACTGCTGTGACATCTCTCCGTTCAATGCCGGTTGTTGCTTCCTGGGCCGTTCCGGCTAGCAGCAACGTATAGTATATGGGAGTCGGCGAAATTTTGCAGCCGTCTTCCTGTATTGCCTTTAACCATTAAATTGGTTGTTACTTATCAGTCAAGTGCACCAGCGGAATTTTCTGCCCTGTGGCCGTTAACGTCCCAGTCACCTGCTCTGGTCGTTAGTGTAGTTTTCCGGCAGGCTTTTTGTTGTTTGTTCATATTTTTTTCTTGTAGTGGTTATTGTCCCTTCGCTGTTTTTAGACGCCAATTTTGAAGACTTAGTGCTGCTGGTGTCTTCGTCCTCGGCTGATACTTTCTCTTGCCATGCTGTTGGTCGGGTGGAAGGGAATTAATTAGGTTGTTGGTCAGTCCTTCAGCCGTCCCTGGGTCGGGTTCAAATGGCTCTGAGCACTACGGGACTTAACATCTATGGCCATCAGTCCCTTAGAACTTAGAACTACTTAAACCTAACTAACCTAAGGACATCACACAACACCCAGTCATCACGAGGCAGAGAAAATGCCTGACCCCGCCGGTAATCGAACCCGGGAACCCGGGCGTGGGAAGCGAGAACGCTACCGCACGACCACGAGCTGCGGACTCCCTGGGTCGGGTTGCCATCCGATTATTTAACCTTACTTTTGGCTGCCTTTCTCACCTTACCTTACATTAGAGCTACCTCCTCAGGCTGACCCTCGGAACACTTCTGAGGATCACTGTTCTGTTGGTGTTAGATTGCGATTTTTATTTTAGGCTGAAGTACTGTCCAAGGCCTTCAGCTGTCTATTAATTTACCTTGTTACCGTGTTAAATTAAAATTTGAAAATTGATTTGTTTAAAACTATTTTTTTTAAAGTTTTATTTGAAATTCTTGTTATCCAGGCCCTAAGTCCTGAGTTGTTCACTGTCTTGTGTGTGGCCTTCAGCCAAGTATTTTTTTTTTAAAGGCCTTCAGCCGCGTGTATTCCTTAAAGCAGTTTTTAATAACTTGTGTTCAGGCCTTCAGCCGTTCTTGTTTTTTTGCCCGCATCTCGTGATCGTGCGGTAGCGTTATCGCTTCTCACGCCCGGGTTCCCGGGTTCGATTCCCGGCGGGGTCAGGCATTTTCTCTGCCTCGTGATGGCTGGGTGTTGTGTGCTGTCCTTAGGTTAGTTAGGTTTAAGTAGTTCTAAGTTCTAGGGGACTGATGACCATAGATGTTAAGTCCCATAGTGCTCAGAGCCATTTCGTTCTTGCTTTTGGTGTGGTTTTGGGCCTTCAGCAAAGGAGGTACCGCAAGTTTTCTTAATTAGGCCTTCAGCCACATTGTTTTAATTCGATCCTTTTAAGGCAATGTGTCATTAAGTCGTTCTTGTGCAACTAACAGTAACTTGTTATGGCCCCTTTCCACAACCATAATTGATCCGCTCTATCCGGCGAAACCAGATTCAGTGAATTTTTGTTCTTTTCACCTGTGCTACAGCAATAGCTCGTCCACAGCTGCTTTATTGTGAGTGATATGATAGGAAACTTGTGACACGATTTGTGTGTCCATTTCTAAATAGATGCATTGCCAGACTGACTTCCATTGGCCTGCAACTTTCCTGCACTCCCGTTAGTCAGTCCTTTACTAGACGATGGAACAGTGCTGTAAGAGACGAAGTCCGACATCTGGGACAGAAGGTCAGCAGGCGAGTGTTCCGTCAGGGAGCAATGATAGACGGAACAATTAATTTATACTCTTAACAAGAAAGATTACTAAGAACCTAACCACCACACACGCTACACTCCTTACAAAAATGGTTCAAATGGCTCTGAGCACTATGGGACGTAACATGTGTGGTCATCAGTCCCCTATAACTTAGAACTACTTAAACCTAACCGAGCGAGGTGGCGCAGTGGTTAGACACTGGACTCGCATTCGGGAGGACGACAGTTCAATCCCGCGTCCGGCCATCCTGATTTAGGTTTTCCGTGATTTCCCTAAATCACTCCAGGCAAATGCCGGGATGGTTCCTCTGAAAGGGCACGGCCGTCTTCTTTCCCCATCCTTCCCTAATCCGATGAGACCGATGACCACGCTGTCTGGTCTCCTTCCCCAAACCAACCAACCAACCAACTTAAACCTAACTAACCTAAGGACATCACACACATCCATGCCCGAGCCACTCCTTACACTTGGGAAAGAAATAGTCGATCGCTTTAAAATAACTGAATTTCAGCTTGAGTTATATATGATCAAAGTAATACAAAATTTTGTAAATTGTGAGATAAATGCCTATAAACAGTTTCGTGAAATAGGACTGTACAATTTAACAAACGGCTTATGAGAACGGCAGAATTTTACGTAAAGTTGTGGTGCCAAGGACACAAAACGAGGTCTCTTGAAAGGCCGAACAAGTGGCAGTTTTTGTATGTAAACGGCTAGCAAGATAGGAATGTCTATTATGTATGCTAAGAGTTTAGTAAAGTGTGGCAGTTAATGACGTTCTTAAGTGAAAGGAAGGAAAACCCACATGCGTCATTACATAACAGAACAACAAACACTGCTACGGAAATAATAGGTTCCATTACACGCGGTTTCTTGAATCAAGAAGTGGCAAATTGAGTACACGTGATAACTGAGTGTTCCGTTAAAGCATGTCTACGTGCCGTGGAATTACACAGCTGGGATGATCGTACCTTTGGTCTCCTTTGCTTATTCATGACGGCAACAGAAGTCGCAACAACAAGGAGTCGTGCGTCATAAACGAAAGTTGCTAGGCGTGTTTCTACGTCTGAAAGACGATGACTATTCAGATTTCGTGCCATTCGCTTCAGAGTGGAGCTGGTAGCAGCACTGTCAGGCTGCAAATCATGTTTGCTTTAAATACACACTAAAACTTTCGTGATCGTTATTTACCTTCGAAATTGGACGTGATAAGTTTATGTCAGTCAAGACGCCATTAGTGAGACCCCACCGAGTTGGAATTAGGTCGTGTAATAGGGCTACGAGAAGTTGGATGTTCCTTCTGCCATATTGTTCAGAGTCTTGGTAGTAATGTAACCACTGTACATGGTTGCTAGCAGCTGTGGTCACGGGAGAGTAAGGTGGCAAGTAGACCGGGCTCCGGATGGCCGGGTGTCACTACCGAGAGGGAAGGCCATAGTGCTCGGCATTCGTACTGCTTCTGCAGCAGCAATCTGAATAGCAATTGGCATACAGTGACACAGCGAATTGCTAGAAAACGGTTACTTCAAGGAAATCCCCGAACCAGACGCCCTGTAGCGTGGATTGTACCGACACCAGATCACTGGAGTTTGGCACATCAATGGGCCAAGTGAGAGCATGGAGGAGGTGTGTTTTCTCACGAAAGCTGTTTCTTGAGCAGTGCCAGTGGTGACGCTGTGTTGGTTACAAGTAGCCCAGCTGAGGGCCTGCAACCAATCTGTCTGTGTGCTAAACATGGAGTTGTGGTCTGGTGTCCGATTTCGTATGACAGCAGAACAGTGTCTTGGTTATCCAGCGCACCCTCATTGTAAATTTGCAAATGAGTCTCGCGATTCGACCTGTTGTGCTTCCAATCACGAACAGCATGCCAGAGAGTGTTTTGTGGCTGTTAACACTGGCATGGTGCTCTACAGAGTGTCGACATGCTGCCTTGGCCTGCTCGATCACCAGATGTGTATCTTGTCGAGCACGTATGGTACATGAACTGGCATCAACTCCAGCGTCATCTATAAACAGCAATAACCGTCCGTGTATTGTCCAACCAAGTGCGACAGGTATGGGTGGTTCAAATGGCTCTGAGCACTATGTGACTTAACATCTGAGGCCATCAGTCCCCTAGGAACGTAGAACTACTTAAACCTAACTAACCTAATTTAAGGACATCACACACATCCATGGCCGAGGCAGGATTCGAACCTGTGACCGTAGCAGCTGCGCGATTCCGGACTAAAGCACCTAGAACCGCTCGGTCACAACGACGGGCCAACAGGTATGGAACTCCATCCCCCAAACTGACAGCCGGCCCCTGTATAAGACAGTTCAGATCACCAGATCTGTCTCCAATGAAGCACATACGGGACATCATCGCGTGACAGCTCCAGCATCATTCGGAAACAGCATTCACTGTCCATGTATTGACCGACCAAGAGCAACAGGTATGGAACTCCATCCCCCAAATTGACATCCGGCACCGGTATAAGACGGTTCAAATCACCAGATCTGTCTCCAATGGAGCACATATGGGACATCATCGAGTGACAACTCCAGCGTCATCCACAACCAGCATTCACTGTCCCTGTATTGACCGACCAAGAGCAACAGGTATGGACTCCATCCCCCAAATTGACATCAGGCAGCTGTAGAACACAATGCATACATGTTTGTCTGCTTGCATTCAACATTCTGGTGGTTACACCGGCTATTAATGTCCCTGCATTTAACATTTGCAATGGCTTATAACATGCTTGTGATCTTGCAGTGTTAATCAGTTAAATATGTTACCTATGCAAATGTATTCCCTAAATTTCAGTATTGTACGTTAATAATCTTTTAGTGTTGCGATTTCTTTTTCCGTCACTGTATATTGTTTGTGAGTCAGAGCTGTTACGACCAGAGAGGTTTCCTGAACAAGTGCAGCGGGCAGGGGATCGGCGCGGCCGCAACAAGTGCGCCAGCTTTCAGCAAACAGCCATTAAGGCTGCCGCCGAGGCCGGGTTTTTGGGCTGCGGCGCTCTAATTGCAGGCAGGCGGACAGAGCCGAGCCTGGGGGAGAGGGTAGCGGCGCGCGCCTCCTAATACAGAGTCGCTAATTAGCGAGCCGCCGCACGACGGCAGCAGCAGCAGCAGCAGCAGCAGCAGCAACTAATGGCGACGGCGCCACATCGGCGGCCCGGTCTGACCTGCCGGACGTCCCGAGCGTAGCTGACCTGTCGGCGTCCGCTGGACTATCTGTCACTCAGTCCAGTGCATCGGTCACTAGCTAATGAAGCTGCGTAATACAGTGCATAGGATGAAACTCTGTACTAAAAATATCGAAGATGAACTCACACTGGGGTGAAATTTTAATCAACGTATTCCAAAACCGTGCAAATATTGTAGAGGCAGTTTCGTAGCGTTTGATCAACATATTCGTAGCGTAACAATTTTCACTTCGGCCAGTGTGCGACACATTTTCTCGTAGAAAAGTCCACACATGAGCTGGAAAAAATTTGCAATTACTTTCTCGTCGGTATTCATAAACGAAAGATTAACTTGTTCATTGTCAAATAGCCTGACTTTTGATCATGTACCTGTTGGTACAGTTAAAAATGTGTGTGAATTCCTATGGGACCAAACTGCTGAGGTCATCAATCCCTAGACTTAAACAGTACTTTAACATACGCTAAACACAACACACACACCCATGCCCAAGGGAGGACTCGAACCTCCGGCGGGAGTAGCCACCCGATTCGTGACATGGCGCCTCTAAGCGCAGTTAAAGTTAACATGATGTTAGAGCTAGCAAACTGTGTCCTACGCTGTAGAAAGAACTGACTTCAGCCTGACGTGATGATGATGATGCTGTTGGTTTGCGGGGCGCTCAACATCATGATCATCAGTGCCCAATATTTCTATTTACAGTCTCGCCGCTACCCCAATGATGATGAGATGATGAGGACAATGCAAACACCGGGTTCCCGGGTTGAGAAAATCCCCGACGCAGTCGTCTTCAGCGTGACGACAAAGTGGTAGAGCACAGTCTACAAATACGAGCTGCCTTATTGTATCGAAATAAGTTTGATGTAAGCGGTCAGTAAGGTAGGTAAAAAGCGCTTTTTTGATACTAGGTTGGTGCATAACTACACAGAGCTTTGTTTTGCATTTTGGTATTTCGGTTGCTGTGAGTTTATCGATTGTCAATTTTTACTTGTAGTTCACTTTTGGCACTTGAGTTTACATATTGCCATTTTGTCATTTGGAGACAGCGAGTTCAGCTGCGGACGCCAGAAAGTGGAGAGCCAAATGGAGATATCGGAAGACTGCCGATATATTCTCGTGTTTGATTTCACTAGAGGGGTGGCAGCAGCGGAAGCAGCCAGAAACATTTGCGCCGTGTGTGGGGATGGGAAAGAGCTCGTCAAAAAAATGCTTTCCTTGTTTTAAAGAGGATCGTGTCGACTTTAGTGACGCTCCACGTTCAGGAAGACCTTCGTGGTATGATGAAGATCATTTAACGCATTAATCCACGATGATCCATGTTAGTGTTCTCGAGAACTGGGGGAGATGTGATTAGCTGTGATAATTCCTCCATCATGCGATGGAGAAAGATAAAAAAAATCGAATGTACGGGTACCGCGTCCGCCCGGTTGGCCGTGCGGTCTAACGCACGGATTTCCGGGCGGGAAGGAGCACCTGGTCCCCGGCACGAATCCGCCCGGCGGATTTGTGTCGAGGTCCGGTGAACGGGCCAGTCTGTGGATGGTTTTTAGGCGGTTTTCCATCTGCCTCGGCGAATGAGGGCTGGTCCCCCTTATTCCTCCTCAGTTACACTATGTCGGCGAATGCTACACAAACAAGTTCTCCACGTACGCGTACACCACACAAACATAGGGGTTACACTCGTCTGGTTCAAAATGGTTCAAATGGCTCTGAGCACTATGGGACTGAACATCTGAGGTCATCAGTCCCCTAGAACTTAGAACTACTTAAACCTAACTATCCTAAGGACATCATAAACATCCATGCCCGAGGCAGGATTCGAACCTGCGACCGCAGCGGTCGCGCGGTTCCACACTGAAGCGCCTAGAACCGCTCGGCCACACCGGCCGGCCACTCGTCTGGTGTGAGACGTTCCCTGGGGGGTCCACCGCGGGGGTTGTGGACCACTGCGGTTGCGGCGGGGACGGACCCTCTCCGTCGTTTCTAGGTCCCCGGTTTACATACAATACAGTACAATGGGTACTGCACGCTCTAAGCCTAAGCTACGAATATCAATGAGTGGCCGTATGTGCATCTCTGCTTGCTCGTCGTCATCTGGCACGTGAACAACACCCTCCATTCCTATCCTGTATCGTTACTGGTGACGGGAACTAGTGTCTTTATGCTAACATAACGAAAAGAAAGAAATATTGGAGCTCAAACAAAGCAGCAACTCCCCGTACAAACACCTGCACGCATCCGCAAAAGATAATATTATGCACCTAGTGGAACATCACTGGTCTGGTGTTCTAGGAATTGCTTTCTCGAGGTGTAACCATCACTGTTGACATTTATTGTCAGCAACTGAGACGTCTTGCAGACGCAGTCCAAGAACAAAGACCAGGAAGATTGCCTGAAGTGATGCTACTCCACGATAACTCCCACCTACATTCTACTAGACTGACAAAGAATATTATACTAGAATTGTGTTGGGAAATCATCCTGCTCGTACGTTATTCAGCAGATTTTGCCCCCTAAGATTTTCACCTTTTCCACTGTCTGTCGAACAGCCTTAAAGGAACTTTCTTTGCGGATAAAAATGCGCTCTGAAAATGGGTCGACGAGATCTTCGCCTCAAAACCACATCATTTCTATAGTCACGAAATCGAAAAGTTACCCCAGCGTTGGCAGACTACTGTAAATTGTGAAGGAGACCTTATTATTTATGAATAAAATCTCTGCCATGTGTATCTGTTGCGTTTATTAAACGCATGGAAAAATGCTAAGAACTTATATACCAACAGATTTGAATATATGGCCTAGTTGTCATGCCATATGCACGAAATTAGAGTTAAGCCAATATCTGGACTCATAATTTTCGTCTACGTGACAAATTTAAAAGCACTTCGTAGCTCCTATATCTCTGTGCCTGCCATCCGAGCACAAGTAATGGACTCCATATTACATTTTCTGTCACCCCACAAAAATGGTCATAGACTATCAGCAGCCGGACTCGAGAGTAATTATCCCATACATAGGACGCAATTGACATCACAACACAAAAGGCTTTTGAGTGTTATCGTGACTGAGAAGCATGGGTTGCTGATGAACTGCATGTGGTTTAGTGATGAAGTTCTGCGGTATTTTGTATTGCGCCAGCACTCCTCTGAACTGACTTCACAACCGTGGCCAGGCAGATCATCTAGCTGTCTGTGAAAGTCTGCAAAGAATACAAGAATACTGCTGACGCAGCATGGTGCTAGACCCAGTCTGCCACAGCAGGAAGCTGTGTTACATCATGCCATGGCCTGAGACTTCAACACTTGGTCCATGTGTATCCAGAGGTCGGCCCTGGTCACAACAAAAGCTGGGGAAATCAACCATAAATACTCGAAGCCCTCAACTAGCTGGACGTTGTCTTCGACCGCTACCGATGCCGAGACTCACTCAACGTCAGTCGACGGCCCGATGAGGGTCATCCAGGCTTGAGCACAACCAGCCGCCACCACTGTTAGCTGCTGCCTATGGACTCCTCCTACAGCTAATGCTGCTGGGACTTCGGCTAACTCCATCCAGCTGGGTCCACCGCCAGGGTAATACTGACTGCCCTCTGGGCGTCTTTCGGAGTCTCTGGTTCAAGGCCTGGGCCGTTCTGTCACGGTTCGTGAGGCTCCCCGCATCGGAGGTTCGAGTCCTCCCTTGGGCATCGGTGTGTTTGTTGTCCTTAGCGTAAGTTAGTTTTTTTTTTTTTTGGTCATCAGTCTACTGACTGGTTTGATACGGCCCGCCACGAATTCCTTTCCTGTGCTAACCTCTTCATCTCAGAGTAGCATTTGCAACCTACGTCCTCAATTATTTGCTTGACGTATTCCAATCTCTGTCTTCCTCTACAGTTTTTGCCCTCTACAGCTCCCTCTAGTACCATGGAAGTCATTCCCTCATGTCTTATCAGATGTCCTATCATCCTGTCCCTTCTCGTTATCAGTGTTTTCCACATATTCCTTTCCTCTCCGATTCTGCGTAGCACCTCCTCATTCCTTACCTTATCAGTCCACCTAATTTTCAACATTCGTCTATAGCAACACATCTCAAATGCTTCGATTCTCTTCTGTTCCGGTTTTCCCACAGTCCATGTTTCACTACCATACAATGCTGTACTCAAGACGTACATCCTCAGAAATTTCTTCCTCAAATTAAGGCCGGTATTTGATATTAGTAGACTTCTCTTGGCCAGAAATGCCTTTTTTGCCATAGCGAGTCTGCTTTTGATGTCCTCCTTGCACCGTCCGTCATTGGTTATTTTACTGCCTAGGTAGCAGAATTCCTTAACTTCATTGACTTCGTGACCATCAATCCTGATGTTAAGTTTCTCGCTGTTCTCATTTCTACTACTTCTCATTACCTTCGTCTTTCTCCGATTCACTCTCAAACCATACTGTAAACTCATTAGACTGTGCATTACACTCAGCAGATCATTTAATTCTTCTTCACTTTCACTCAGGATAGCAATGTCATCACCTTATATTTTAATTCCACTCCTGAACCTTTCTTTTATTTCCATCATTGCTTCCTCGATGTACAGATTGAAGAGTAGGGGCGAAACGCTACAGCCTTGTCTTACACCCTTCTTAATACGAGCACTTCGTTCTAGATCGTCCACTCTTATTATTCCCTCTTGGTTGTTGTACATATCGTATATGACCCGTCTCTCCCTATAGCTTACCCCTACTTTTTTCAGAATCTCGAACAGCTTGAACCATTTTATATTGTCGAACGCTTTTTCCAGGTCGACAAATCCTATGAACGTGTCTTGATTTTTCTTTAGCCTTGCTTCCATTATTAGCCGTAACATCAGAATTGCCTCTCTCGTCCCTTTACTTTTCCTAAAGCCAAACTGATCGTCACCTAGCGCATTATCAATTTTCTTTTCCATTCTTCTGTATATTATTCTTGTAAGCAGCTTCGATGCATGAGCTGTTAAGCTGATTGTGCGATAATTCTCGCACTTGTCAGCTCTTGCCGTCTTCGGAATTGTGTGGATGATGCTTTTCCGAAAGTCATATGTTATGTCGCCAGACTCATATATTCTACACACCAACGTGAATAGTCGTTTTGTTGCCACTTCCCCCAATGCTTTTAGAAATTCTGATGGAATGTTATCTATCCCTTCTGCCTTATTTGACCGTAAGTCCTCCAAAGCCCTTTTAAATTCCTATTCTAATACTGGACCCCCTATCTCTTCTAAATCGACTCCTGTTTCTTCTTCTATCACATCAGACAAATCTTCACCCTCATAGAGGCTTTCAATGTATTCTTTCCACCTATCTGCTCTCTCCTCTGCATTTAACAGTGGAATTCCCGTTGCACTCTTAATGTTACCACCGTTGCTTTTAATGTCATCAAAGGTTGTTTTGACTTTCCTGTATGCTGAGTCTGTCCTTCCGACAATCATATCTTTTTCGATGTCTTCACATTTTTCCTGCAGCCATTTCGTCTTAGCTTCCCTGCACTTCCTATTTATTTCATTCCTCAGCGACTTGTATTTCTGTATTCCTGATTTTCCCGGAACATGTTTGTACTTCCTCCTTTCATCAATCAACTGAAGTATTTCTTCTGTTACCCATGGTTTCTTCGCAGCTACCTTCTTTGTACCTATGTTTTCCTTCCCAACTTCTGTGATGGCCCTTTTTAGAGATGTCCATTCCTCTTCAACTGTACTGCGTACTGCGCTATTCCTTATTGCTGTATCTATAGCGTTAGAGAACTTCAAACGTATCTCGTCATTCCTTAGTACTTCCGTATCCCACTTCTTTGCGTATTGATTCTTCCTGACTAATGTCTTGAACTTCAGCCTACTCTTCATCACTACTATATTGTGATCTGAGTCTATATCTGCTCCTGGGTACGCCTTACAATCCAGTATCTGATTTCGGAATCTCTGTCTGACCATGATGTAATCTAATTGAAATCTTTCCGTATCTCCCGTCCTTTTCTAAGTACACCTCCTCCTCTTGTGATTCTTGAACAGGGTATTCGCTATTACTAGCTGAAACTTATTACAGAACTCAATTAGTCTTTCTCCTCTTTCATTCCTTGTCCCAAGCCCATATTCTCCTGTAACCTTTTCTTCTACTCCTTCCCCTACAACTGAATTCCAGTCGCCCATGACTATTAGATTTTCGTCCCCCTTTACATACTGCATTACCATTTCAATATCCTCATACACTTTCTCTATCTGTTCATCTTTAGCTTGCGACGTCGGCATGTATACCTGAACTATCGTTGTCGGTGTTGGTCTGCTGTCGATTGTGATTAGAACAACCCGGTCACTGAACTGTTCACAGAACCACACCCTCTGGCCTACCTTCCTATTCATAACGAATCCTACACCTGTTATACCATTTTCTGCTGCTGTTTGCGTTAGATTAAATAGTGGGTAAGCTTAGCGACTGATGATCTCAGCAATTTGGTCCCATAAGATCTTACCACAAATTTCAAAAATTTCCAAGACCTGTGCACCAGCATTTCTCATTCCTTGCCTGCTGTCAAGCTGCTGCCTGTCTGGTGTACATGTGATCTGCCACTGCAGACTCATGCCCACATGCTGTTTACACTACATTGTATGACGAGGTCGTTGGTTCAAAGCGCCAAGCTGCCTCGTCTCTATGTCAGGTGTGGCAGCCTCGCCCATCAGCAACTGACGCCATCGATCTGCATGTCGAGTACTCGGCCAGCTGTACAGTGCCAGCATCTGACTCAGCACCACTGGGGAATGGTAACCACGCAAGGTCTCTGCACTGCTGTGGTTTGCTGTGCCAAGTAGCTACAGCCGTTATCAAACGCTCACTGTCGCAGACAGTCGGATGGTCCATGCCAGACTACATTTACAAGTCACTGGCAACTGCCATTGTACAAGACTCTCAATGAATAAAGTGATCTGCTAGTGACTGAGGGAACTCCGGTGGTACAGCGCCATGCTGCAGGCGCACTGCGACGTCATACGTCAGCTCTCATGCGACAGTATCGTGGTATCATTTCTCACCAGTGCGATGCTTGTCCACACACGGCACGTGCCACTATGAGCTGTCTGCCAGGTGTTGAGATACTGCCGTGGCTAACAGGATCCCGAGATCTATACCCGAAAGAACATTTCTGGGACCAGTTTGGAGGTCAACTCCATTTCATTGCCACTGTCTGGGACATCATGGACTATGTACAACAGTTGTGGGCCACCTTGCCTCAGGAGAGAAAGGAACAGAGTTATAGCACCATTCCCAAGGGAATCAGTGCTTGCGTTCAGGCCAGGGAGGAACCTACGTTATACTAATAAGTGGGCTCGTACTGCTAATTTTGTAATGAACGAGACAACATACACTATGTGATCAAAAGGATCCGGATACCCCCAAAAACATACGTTTTTCATAAATGGTTCAAATGGCTCTGAGCACTATGGGACTCAACTGCTGTGGTCGTAAGTCCCCTAGAACTTAGAACTACTTAAACCTAACTAACCTAAGGACAGCACACAACACCCAGCCATCACGAGGCAGAGAAAATCCCTGACCCCGCCGGGAATCGAACCCGGGAACCCGGGCGTGGGAAGCGAGAACGCTACCGCACGCCCACGGGATGCGGGCCGTTTTTCATATTAGGTGCATTGTGATGCCACTTACTGCCAGGCACTCCATATCAGCGACCTCAGTAATCATCGTCAGAGAGCAGACTGGGGCACTCAGCGGAACTCACGGACGTCGACCGTGGTCAGGTTATTGGGTGTCACTTGCGTCATACGTCTGTGCGCGAGATTTCTACACTCCTAAACATCCCTAGGTCCACTGTTACCGATGTGATAGTGAAGTGGAAACGTGAAGGGACACCTACAGCACAAAACCGTACAGGCAGACCTCGTCTGTTGACTGACAGAAATCGCCGGCAGTTGAAGAGGCCGTAATGTGTAATAGGCAGACACCTATCCAGACCATCACACAGGAATTCCAAACTGCATCAGGATCTACTGCAATTACTATGACAGGCGGGAGGTGAGAAAACTTGGATTTCATGGTCGAGCGGCTGCTCATGAGCCACACATCACGCCCATAAATGCCAAAATGCATAAATGCCAAACGACTCCTCGTTTGGCGTAAACAGTTTGAACAGTGGAAAAAAGTTGTGTGGAGTGACGAATCGCGGTACACTATGTGGCGACCCGATGATGTGGGTATGGCGAATGCCTGGTGAACGTCATCTGCCAGCGTGTGTAGTGCAAACTGTAAAATTCGGAGTGTGTTATGGTGTAGTCGTGTTTTTCATGAAGGGGACTTGAGTGGCACTATCACTGGACAGGCCTACATTCATGTTTTAAGCACCTTCTTGCTTCCAACTGTCGAGGAATTCGGTGATGGCGATTGCATCTTTCGACACGATCCAGCACCTGTTCACAATGCACGGCCTGTAGCGGAGTGGTTACACGACAATAACATCCCTGTACTGGACTGGCCTGCACATAATCCTGACCTGAATCCTATAGAACACCTTTGAGATGTTTTAGATCGCCTAATTTGCGCCAGGTCTCGCCGACCGACATCGCTACCTCTCCTCAGTGCAGCACTCCCTGAAGAATGGGCTGTCATTCCCCAAGAAACCTTCCAGCACCTGTTTGAACGTATGCCTGCGAGAGTGGAAGCTGTCATCAAGGCTAAGGGTGGACTAACACCATACTGAATTCCAGCATTACCGATGTAGGACGCCTCGCACTTGTAAGTCACATCCCGCCAGGTGTCCGGATACTTCTGTTCACATAGTGTAACATACTGTCTCAAACCGTGAAGATTCGTTTACTCCTCTCCTTCTGGGTGCTTCACATTTTTTGTCAAGCAGTGTACTTTCACAGTGGCTTTTACAGACTACAACTCTGAAAAGATGAGACCTTGAGTTGGTTAAAATACGTCGAGGTATATGATGTACGATCTAAAGCCTCGTATTATTTGAGTTTCCGAGGAGCCTAATCTTATCTGCCGAACGTTTTATACGCAGAGATGCCAGCCATCACACTTCTGCTTTGTTTCAGGAAACATTTTTCGTAACAACAAAACGTAACTCCCCCGTAAATGAGACAGTTCATTACAGTACACCTTCTGCATCTGCTATTACCTAGACGTGATTAATTTACCCGACAACTTGACGTATACGAAGCCACCCCTCAGCGAAAATATTGATCCATGGATTCACTCACACTTTTCGGCAACCCATTTTGTACATTTATTTAGTTGACATTATCAAATGTATTTTCCAAGTCAGTGAAACTGAGGTACATCCATCTGTTGATCTGTTGACTTCTATAATGCTCTTTAAACAAACATATGCAACGGTGCATTTCCTGCGTTCATGCGCGTGTTCGTACCACAAATTGATCCTTTTCATAATGCCATAAGTTTTACCTTCAATTACAAATAGTAACCTGGGTATAATGGATAATATGATAGGAAAAAAGTCGCACAGAAACTAAAGAGGGCCTACGGTAGAACACACCAACTTGACAACAAAAATTGCATGTCCATGCATGCAAAAATCAGGCAATACTGCACTGTCATTAAACACGAAGTGCTGAAATCAGCAGAAACCTTGTCACTCCATACCAAGATGCCACTACAAAATCTACAAAAAGAAGAAGGAAAGATCATTAGAAAATTATGGACCATGAAAAACTGAAGCTGGATATAGACTGCAAACCAACAAAACTACAGAGGAAATTTCAAATATTGCTGCTGACATTAGAAAAAGACTGTATAATTCTATGCACACATACATAGACTCCCTGAGTATAGACTCACTCGCCATATACTCACAGCCACTGAAAACCTTAAAGGTATGACATGGGCCGAACACGTACGAAGAGACCTTACTGAACCTCAAGTCACCATTTAGGGCACTGCAGACTGTAACATCTACAGAAGCAAAATAGACAAGTGGGAAGTCCAGCCAGAGATAAGAGCCGAAAAGACCGGTAAAAAGAAAAAAGCCATGAGCGAGGTTCAAAAATGGCTCTGAGCACTATGGGACTTAACATCTATGGTCATTAGTCCCCTAGAACTTAGAACTACTTAAACCTAACTAACCTAAGGACATCACACAACACCCAGTCATCACGAGGCAGAGAAAATCCCTGACCCCGCCGCGGGTCGAACCCGGGAACCCGGGCATTAACGAGAAAATGAAGGTATCATGGAAAAACCGCAGTAATAACTATGTAACGTGATGTACAAAGGCTCTGCTACGTGTGTAATAATAATAAATGTAATGGCTGATAGCTTGGTAAGACCGCCCTTTATTAAAAGTTAAATATGCAGAAAATATTCTTACCAACATTTTTCCACATTTTAATGGAGATGTCGTCAACGCCGTCTTAAATGTTTGCAATACATATTGTGGTACATTTTTCAGGAAAGAAGTGATGTCTTCATGTTTTTTTTTTTTTTTTTTTTTTTTTTTTTTTTTTTTTTCAACCCATACATTTCTCGCCCTCTGATATTTGGCCACACTACTATTGAGACTTCCCATGTGCTATTTCTACATCATTTGATTAATAATTTCACATGTCCTTTCCTGATTGTAGTACTTAGTTGGTATTTAAGAGGTTTTCCTATAGACTCTGTCTTCTCTTCCGATTTTGTAATTCTCGTTTATCTCAAATGTAATTGTTTTAACAAAGAAGAACATACTCCATATCTGACAGAATCTCGTGATGTTCGAGCTTAGCAAATGCTTTCGAATAGTTCTGCAGAAGCTAATTTGCTTGTATAATTCTGTGCAGCAGTGTTGTCACCCTTTTAGAGATCGGCGTTCTTTTCATGACAATGGGGAGATCATGACAAATACGAGGAAAAAGGGGCTAATCCGAGCGCATTCCGAGTAAAAGATTTTCCCTTCACGTGGTCCATACCTACGCCTCATAGACCGCGCCTGTGTGCCGCTTAAGAAGCATGCGCCATAGCGTCATGAAGTTCACCTTGTGAGCTGTACTTTTCCTATGACAGAAGTCCGTCCCTCTTCACGTATAAATGTCAGAAGTTAACTGCTTTTTGTGAAGAAATCGCCAAAAATAATTCAAGCGTCTATGATACTTTTAGGTTATGGCTCTGAGCACTACGGGACTTAACTTCTGAGTTCATCAGTCCCCTAGAACTTAGAATTACACTCCTGGAAATGGAAAAAAGAACACATTGACACCGGTGTGTCAGACCCACCATACTTGCTCCGGACACTGCGAGAGGGCTGTACAAGCAATGATCACACGCACGGCACAGCGGACACACCAGGAACCGCGGTGTTGGCCGTCGAATGGCGCTAGCTGCGCAGCATTTGTGCACCGCCGCCGTCAGTGTCAGCCAGTTTGCCGTGGCATACGGAGCTCCATCGCAGTCTTTAACACTGGTAGCATGCCGCGACAGCGTGGACGTGAACCGTATGTGCAGTTGACGGACTTTGAGCGAGGACGTATAGTGGGCATGCGGGAGGCCGGGTGGACGTACCGCCGAATTGCTCAACACGTGGGGCGTGAGGTCTCCACATTACATCGATGTTGTCGCCAGTGGTCGGCGGAAGGTGCACGTGCCCGTCGACCTGGGACCGGACCGCAGCGACGCACGGATGCACGCCAAGACCGTAGGATCCTACGCAGTGCCGTAGGGGACCGCACCGCCACTTCCCAGCAAATTAGGGACACTGTTGCTCCTGGGGTATCGGCGAGGACCATTCGCAACCGTCTCCATGAAGCTGGGCTACGGTCCCGCACACCGTTAGGCCGTCTTCCGCTCACGCCCCAGCATCGTGCAGCCCGCCTCCAGTTGTGTCGCGACAGGCGTGAATGGAGGGACGAATGGAGACGTGTCGTCTTCAGCGATGAGAGTCGCTTCTGCCTTGGTGCCAATGATGGTCGTATGCGTGTTTGGCGCCGTGCAGGTGAGCGCCACAATCAGGACTGCATACGACCGAGGCACACAGGGCCAACACCCGGCATCATGGTGTGGGGAGCGATCTCCTACACTGGCCGTACACCACTGGTGATCGTCGAGGGGACACTGAATAGTGCACGGTACATCCAAACCGTCATCGAACCCAACGTTCTACCATTCCTAGACCGGCAAGGGAACTTGCTGTTCCAACAGGACAATGCACGTCCGCATGTATCCCGTGCCACCCAACGTGCTCTAGAAGGTGTAAGTCAACTACCCTGGCCAGCAAGATCTCCGGATCTGTCCCCCATTGAGCATGTTTGGGACTGGATGAAGCGTCGTCTCACGCGGTCTGCACGTCCAGCACGAACGCTGGTCCAACTGAGGCGCCAGGTGGAAATGGCATGGCAAGCCGTTCCACAGGACTACATCCAGCATCTCTACGATCGTCTCCATGGGAGAATAGCAGCCTGCATTGCTGCGAAAGGTGGATATACACTGTACTAGTGCCGACATTGTGCATGCTCTGTTGTCTGTGTCTAGGTGCCTGTGGTTCTGTCAGTGTGATCATGTGATGTATCTGACCCCAGGAATGTATCAATAAAGTTTCCCCTTCCTGGGACAATGAATTCACGGTGTTCTTATTTCAATTTCCAGGAGTGTACTTAAACCTAAGGACATCACACACACCCATGTCCGAGGCAGGATTCGTACCTGCGACCGTAGCGGTCGTGCAGTTGCAAACTGTAGCGCCTAGAACCGCTCGGCCACCTTGGCCGGCAGACTTTTAGGTTACAACAACGGAAATCGGCTACGAATTTTTCTTTTAAATAAGGCAGAATTCGTCTCGGAGCGGAAGAGTATTGTCTTACAGAGCTCTTTTTGTTTTGCTGAGTGCGTTGTGATGCGTGCTGCGTGCGCTGTAGCGTTATTTTGAGAGCAGTTCCTGCGCTCCGGCACCCGTCAGCCTGCGAAACGCAGCGCGGTCTGCCTTAGTGGAGGCGCCGAAAGCCGCACAACGGCGCCGGCCATTATGTAATTGAATGTTTAGCCGTGCACTTTGCGAAATGCGTCAACAGCGGGAAGGGTCCACAGCGGCGACACAGTAAACAGGGCGCCGGATTACCGCGGGACGTGTTCGGGGCGGATCGCCGCTGTTCGGCGCCGCCCGCTGGTCGCGGCGGGGGGTGGGGGTGGGGGTGGGGGTAGGCCAATTAAGTAGGGCGCCAGATTAAGTCTGTGACGCGGCCGCAGGCATTTGCCTTGCATGCGCCCGGCGAGGCGGAGCGCACGGTTAATTTGTAGCGGGTGGCGACAAAGCCGGCAGTTAAAGCGCGTCGCGCGCCCACGCAAAACACTTGCCGACAGCAGGGCTGGGGGCACTTCATTTCCCGCCACTGTGTCGCTGTAGCCGGGCGCTTAATACGCGTATCCGTTACCCTCCAACGTAGGGATGGACGTTAGTCTAGGGCTGAGAGGGGAAGTAACAGATGCGGAGATGTTACGTTTGTCGTTTCTAAAATTTGATACAAAAGTGAGAGTGTTTAATAAGTAAACTGCCTTGCCCAACTTTCATCAAGGTCTACATTGGCCCACATTGAAGCAATTTCCTGGCGATTCCTCTTTTGTCCACTATGCTTTATTTTGTAGCACACTGTAGGAACTCAAACTGCACGGACAAAATTTCGGGGGTTGTTCTGGTATATTTTGTGAGTACTTTGTTTGTGTATGACCTTGTACATAATGTTAAGGAGAGGTGGAGTACCGAGTGGTTGGTACGCTCCGTTGTGGTATAGCTGAGCAGGAGCAGAAATGATTAGCGAACAAGTTAACACAGTAAACAGATGATATATGTAACATGTATTTCTCTAAGCATACGAAGACTCATTATAAATAATGCAGCAAGGAATGGAGTCCAGCTATTATAACAGCAACAGGGCTGAAGCTCTCTGAACGAAAGCACGAACGATAGAGTCAGGGCAACAACTAGGCAGTGTCTGTGTTGCGGCACGAAGCAAAGATGCTCCTCAAGTGTGGGTCGACTAGGTGGCTGCTGCCAGCCGTCCTGTACAGTGATCTCTATGCTACCTGGATGTTGAACTTCAGCCATTCTATCGTGCCAGCCATATATGCTCGTATTTAGTTTCTTACCAAACTACAACATGGCTTCTATGCAATGTCACTAGAACACGAAAAGAAAATACTTTTCAATTCCTCTCCCTCATAATCCTATTACTTCATATGTTGACATAAAGTACAAAGCAAGAATTCAGTTTGCAATTCTTTGTCACATGCAGACCGATGGAAATTTGTTTGCCAAACTACAATATGGCGGACGATGCAAAGCACGTGTATTTGTAGACACGCTGCAGTTCTGTATTCAGAGACCGGACTTCTACATCCAGGTTGTATAGAGATCACTGGTCCTGTATCATGGCAGCAGATGGCGCTTATGGTACAGAGCCACTGGAGGCGTGGCTCAGCGGCCGTGCTCCATTGGATCCACTGGGCCCCACACTACCGCTTTCGGAAGCTAATGGAAATTTAAAATTCCATTGGCAACTTTCACACCCATGGTGCTGTATCGAAATGTGATACCAGATTTTAATATAAGGTGTCCCTTGCCTGGATTCAGTGTAATTGCATTTCATTTGATTTACTGTCCCTGTTTAACTTGTATCAGTATTGCACTGAAAATATCTGCGCAACACTACAATTATCCACGGTATGCACGGTGTATCTTGTTTGGAAACAAAGTTGTTCTGTTCACTCACTGTTGCCATGCTTACGGAAAATTCCCTCCTTGAGAAATGTTACCATTGTGTCCTCGCTGCTGACCTCATTTATACCAAGTCAGCAATCTGTGTGGGGGTCGTAATTGTATCTTAACTCGTCAGAAATGCCACATTGTTTTGAAATTTGTACTAACCTTCGGTCTTCACTCCAAAAACACTACCCAATAGTTCAAATGGCTCTGAGCACTGTGGGACTTAACATCTGTGGTCATCAGTCCCCTAGAACTTATAACTACTTAAACCTAACTAACCTAAGGACATCACACACATCCATGCCCGAGGCAGGATTCGAACCTGCGACCGTAGCAGTCGCGCGGTTCCGGACTGAGCGCCTAGAACCGCTCGGCCACCGCGGCCGGCACACTACCCAATAGTAGTGGACATTAATATGGGGTACGACCACGTTTCGCCTTTATCATGGGGACACTTTCAGATGAGGTGTTTGTCTGTGGGGGAATGGTAGTCCATTCTTCTTCAAGAGCTGAAAAGAGGGTAGCTATTCACATTGGACGTTGATATCTGGAGCAGAGTCGACGTTCTAACGTATCGCAAAGGTTTTCTATTGATGTCGGTACTCAGGGCACGCTAGTCTGTTTCCGGAATGTTCTCAACAACCCATTGCCTCACATACGCTGTTTTATCACAAGGTATGTTTCCGAGTGGTTCCTCTACTGTAAGCAATACCCAGTGATCTAGAATGTGTTCATGCCGTTCTTAAGAGCTGTAAAGGGACCTCCTCTTAATCACGAAAAACACACCACTTTCTCCCTATGTGATAGCAGGTAACGACCTCCGGGCATTCGCCAAGCCCAAACCCTTCCATCGACTGCGGCACGGTGTAGCATGTTCCATCACTCCAAATCATTCGTTTTCATTCATGCACTGTACAGTGGCGTCGTTTTTTACACCATCTCACTCATCGCTTAGCGTTAACAATAGGAATGTGTGGCTTATGAAAACCTGTTCGTTACAACATCCGTTATTTCTCCATACGCCCAATCGTTGTGCTAGCTGGAGTGATGGCAGCATTTCGGATATCACGAAAGATTCCTTCTGCTGATTTCACGCGATTTTTTTACAAACACCCTGCAGAATTCTCCGTCAGTACTTGAGGTCCGTCTGCTCTCGGCTTAGCTATGGTTGTTCCTTCCTGTTTCCAATTCACCATCACGTCACCGATAGTCGACTTGGGCAGTTTTGGAGGGTTTTTAATGTTCGTGATAGATTTTGTTACTCGGGTGACATCCGATGCCTCATCCGTTTTCGAAGTCACTCAGCTATCCTGACCTACCTCTTCTATACCGTGCGAGGTGGCGCAGTGGTTAGCACATTGGACTCGCATTCGGGAGGACGACGGTTCAATCCCGTCTCCGGCCATCCTGATTTAGGTTTTCCGTGATTTCCCTAAATCGTTTCAGGCAAATGCCGGGATGGTTCCTTTGAAAGGGCACGGCCGATTTCCTTCCCAATCCTTCCCTAAAACCGAGCTTGCGCTCCGTCTCTAATGACCTCGTTGTCGACGGGACGTTAAACACTAACCACCACCACCACTACCTCTTCTGCTGTCACTGCTTCCCTATGACCAGGTCGTCCTTTTATACTGGCGGATCTTCTTCTCGTCACATCTAATGGTCAGATCCAAATTAAATTGGCGAGTCTGGGTACTTCTGATAAGGTAGTGTAATTTGTTCCAGGGCAGTACTAGGCGAGTTGATCAAGTACTCGGATATTCAGGCTTGGACTAGTAAGTGACGTTGTCGAAATTTTACATGGGATGCTGCCTGTTTTATTAAGGCCTTTTGGTGTTGTTTAAAACAACAATACCTAAATTGATAAGTCGTCTTCTCAAAACGATCAGCTATCTGCAGTTCAAACACAGAATAATCTACGTATGTTACACGAATGCTGTCCATATACAGTGATTAATAAATAACATTCCTAATAAGTAATTAATCTCAGTTGTTGGTAGACTCGCTAACACGTAGTCACGCGGATCCCGGGAAGGCCCGCACTCCGACTCTCCCTGCAGCGTCTGTCACATTCTGGGGCTTTTTTGTGATTCGGCTGTTAATGTATTTTCTTATTTTACAAAATTTATCCTCACATTCTTTTAATAAATGTATCCTAATTAATTTATCAAAGAGAGACTCTTTACCTTTCCTAAATTCATATTTGACATGTTTTTAATTAATAAATAGTACTGACGTAATTAATTTTGAAACATAAACCGTACCCCCTAGTCAAGCAGGGCGTAGCTTAACTGCTGGTGCCACGTCAGCCGAAAGCTGTCCTCTTTGCTATAATTCTGTGTGTAAATTACACGTGGCAACCTCGTTCGGTCTCTGTTTCCCTCTATCGGTTTTACCCTCTATGGCTCCCTTGGAAGTCACTTCCTGATGTCGTAACGGATGTCTTACCATCTTGCCTCTTTTTCTTGTCAGTGTTTTCCACATATTCCTTTCCTCGTCGGTTCTGCAGAGAACCGCCTCATTCATTACCTCATCAGTCTACCTAATTTTCAACATTCCTCTGTAGCACCTCATCTCAAATGCAACGAGTCTCTTCTTTTTCTGGTTCTCCCAAAGTCCACGTTCCACTACCATACAATGATATGTTTCAAACTACATTCTCAGAAATTTCGTCCTCAAATTAAGGCCTATGTTTGATCCTAGTAGACTTCTCTTGGCCAGGAATTCCCTTTTTGCCAGTGCTAGTCTGCTCTTTATATCCTCCTGGCTCCGTTCGTCATGTGCCATTTTGCTGCCCAGGTAAAAGAATTCTTTAACTTCAACTACTTTGTGATCATCAAACCCGACATTAAGTTTCTCGCTTTTCTCATTTCTGTTACTTCTAATTTCTTTCGTCTTTCTTCCACTTACTCTCAATCCGTATTCTGTACTCATTAGACTGTTCATTCCATCCAGCAAAGCCTGCAGTTCTTCTTCACTTTAACTGAGGATTGCAGTGTCATCCGCGAATCTTATCATTAATATCTTTTCACTTTGAATTTTAATTCTAGCATAGAATCTTTCTTTTATTTTCTTCATTGCTTCTTAGGTATAGAGACTTAACGTAACGATCTTACAGATTTTTTAATCCGAGCATCTCGTTCTTGGTCTTCCAGTTTATTACTTCCTCTTGGTTCTTGTACGTATAGTATATTACCAATGTTTCCCTGCATCCTAACCTTATTTTTCTAAGACTTTTGAACATCGTGCTGCATTTGACAATGTCGAACGCTTTTTCTGGGTCAACAATCCTATGACCGAGTCTTGATTTTTCTTTAGTTTTTCTTCCATTATCAATCGCAACGTCAGAACTGCCTCTGGTGCCTTTACCTTTTCTAAAGCCAAAATGATCGTCATCTAACACATACACAATTTTCTTTTCCATTCTTTTCAGGAACTTGGATGCATGAGCTGTTAAGCTGATAGTGTAATAATTATCACACTTGACGGCTCTTTCAATCTTCGGAATGATGTGGATGATGTTTTTCCAAAAATCAGATGGTATAAAGCCAGAGTCATACATTCTAAGTACCAACGTGAATGGTCGTTTTGTTGCCCCATACCCCTACGACTTCAGAAATTCTGATGGAATGTTATCTATTCCTATTACCTTAACCGATCTTAAGCCTTCAAAAGCTCTTTTAAATTCTGATTCTAATACTGTATCCAAAGTCTATTCTATGTCGACTTCTTGTCCTTATACCACCATGTCACAGAGGCCTTCAGTGTACTCTTTCCACCTATCCCCTGTCTTCTCTGCATTTACCAGTGGAATTCTCATTGTACTCTTAATGTTAACATACTTGATTTTAATTTAATGTAGGGTTCCTTGGTTCCTTTGACTTTTCTTTATGTTGAGTCAGTCCTTCTCACAATCATTTCTGTTTCGATTTCTTCACATTTTTCATGCAGTTACTTTTGTACTTAGTTCTTTCACTGATTAACTAAAGTATTTCTTCTGTAACACATGGTTTCTTCGCAGTTACCTTCTTTCCACCTTCATCTTTCCAACTTCTGTGATAGCCCTTTTTAGATACGTTCATACCTCTTCAGCCGAACTGTCCGTTGAGCTATTCCTAATAGCAGTATCGTCATTCCTTATTATTTCTGCATTCCACTTCTTGGAGCACTGATTCCACCTTACAAGGCTCTTGAACTTCATCATTACTACATTATAATCTGAGTCTATCTATTCCATGGTAAGCCTTGTAATCCAGTATCTGATTTCTGAATCTCTGACTGACCATGATGTAATCTAACTGAAATCTTGCTGTATCTACCTTCCTTTTCGAAGAATATCTCCTACTCTTGTGATTCTTGAATAGAGTATTCGCTATTACTGTCTGAAAACCATTACAGAACTCAATTAGTCTTACTTCTCTCTCATTCCTAGCACCAAGTCCATATTCTGCCGTAACCCTTCTTCTACTCCTTCCCATACAACCCTATTCCACTCCCCCATGACTACTAGTTTTTCATCTCGCTTTAAAAACTAAATTATCCTTTCAATATCTTCATTTACTTTCTCTGTCTCTTCATCTACGGCTTTCGACGTCTGCATGTCTAAATGAACAATTGTTGTCGGTGTCGATTCTGATAAGAACAACCCCATCACTGAGCTGATCACAGTAAGTCACTCTCTGCCCTACCTTTCCATTCATAATGAATCCTACTTCCTTTATATCATTTTCTGCTGCTGTTGATATTATCCTATACTCATCTGATCAGAGACCCTCGTCTTCTTTCCATTTCACTTCACTGGTGCCCAGTGTATCTAGACTGAGCACTAGCATTTTCTTTTTCAGATTTTCTAGTTTCCCTTCCACGTTCGAACTTCTGACATTCCAAGCCCCGACTTGTAGAATGTTATACTTTCGTTTGTTGATCAGTCTTTTTTTCATGGTCACCTCCAATTGGTAGTGTCTCCGGATATCCGAATGGGGGACTAGTCCGGAATCTTGTGCCAATGGAGATATCATAATGCCGCTTTTTCATGAGAGGCCATGTGTCCCGTGGATACACGTTATGTGCGTTTAACGCAATGGTTTCCATTGACTTCTTCGTCTTCATACCATTGATCATGGCTGGTTCTTCCGCCTTTATGGATACTTAACCAGCCCAAGGGCAAGAGAGTGTCCTGAACCTATGTCCGTTCCTTAGCCCTCTTTCATCTACATTTACTTGGATACTCTGCAAATCACACATAAACGCCTGACAGAGTGTTCATCGAACCACCTCCACAATAATCCTCTATTATTAGAATCTCGAACATCACGCGGAAAAAGTGAAAACCTATATCTTTGAGCACGATCTCCGATTTCTCTTATTTTATTATGATGTTCGTTTCTTCCTATGTAGATCGGCGTCAACAAAATATTTTCACACTCGGAGGAGAAAGTTTGTGATTGAAATTTCGTCAGAAGATTCCGCCGCAACGAAAAACGCCTTTGTTTTAAAGGTCCGTCCGAAAGCCGGTATCAAGTCAGTGACACTCTCTCCCTTGTTTTTCAATAATACAAAGCGTGCTGCTCTCCACTGAACTTTCTCTGTGTGCTCCGCTAATCTTATCTGGTAAGGATCCCACACGGCGCAGCAGTACTCCAATAAGGGACGGACAAGTGTAGTGAAGGCAGCCTCTATAGTACACATGTTGCAACTTCTAAGAGTTCTGCCAGTAAAGCGCAATCTTTGGTTCGCCTTTTCCACAACATTTTCTGTGTGTTCTTTCCAATTTAAGTTGTTCGTAATAGTAATTCCTAGATATTTATTTGAATTTACGGCTCTTAAATTTGACTGGTTCATCATGAAACCGAGGTTCAACGGATTTGTTTTAGCACTCATGAGGATTATTAGGGTCGATTGCCAATTTTCGCGCCATACAAATATCTTTTCTAAATGATTTTGCAGTTTGTTTTGATTTTATGATGACTCTACTACAGGATAAATTACAGCATCATCTGAAAACAAAGTAAGACGGCTGCTCAAATTGTCTCCTAAATCATTTATATAGAAAAAAATGACAGTGCCAAAAGCCGATAACAAACATGCCGAACTCATGTAGGTACAGGACAAGTGGAAAAGAAAAAAGAGCCGAAAATACAATAAATTCAGAAGCTAGTAATTTAAGCCTAGATGACTTTTCCGTTGTACAGTAGCCGTTTTGTGGTAAGTTTGAACAGTCCGTGCATGAACACAGCAAAGCGTTATCAGAGGAATGGTTCTGGCCGCTAGAAGACGCCTGTATCTGACAACCTAATGCAGTGAAGCAGCCTATCACAAACAGGGGATATGTGCACAGTTTCGGTATGAAAAGTAGAGCCCTCTACACACTCTGTCGTTTTCTTCGAAAACCGAAGTGTTAACCCCCCTCCCGCTGCTCCCCCAGCCACCATCCCCCACCCCCACGGCAAGAGGTATGCCTTACTGGGACACGGGTATGTGTGCTATTAAAATGCATTTCTGTGCCTGGCGCTGTCAATCTCCAGACCACATGATGCTGCCGTTTATTAGCCATGTTAAAACAACTGAACCGAGTGTTTAAGGCGTCAGAAGGTCCATAAAACAGAGGCGGTTAGTTGAAGAATCAGTTAATCTCGCTGGTAGCTTGTTGCACCAATAAGGTCATGTGGAATTACGACACACAAACTTAATTATGATTGCATCCGGAATACAGACGCCTCCATCCCGCCGCAAACATGCACTACTGCCACGTGCCACCGTTAGACAGTACCTCTCTCGCTCGATCTGAAACACATGTTATGTTACTTCATTTTACGCGTGTTCTCTTATTTCTGATATGTATGGTTTTTATTGGTTGACCAAGCATTGCTTCCCTGTACAGTGACAACTTTGTTACATCCAAGAACTTTTACCACCAAATTCATTGCGATATTTATCTTTTTCCTGTCATGTGAGCATCATTATTAATTTCAGTATTTTATCCCTCTCCAGAAACTGTATCTGAATTTATTGAAATAATCAACAAATTCCTCCTTAACTGGTGTCACACACTTAGTGACCTTCTTCATAATGTTATTACTATCTCATTATTAGCGAGTATCAGAAATAAGATGCATATGACGCTCTGAAATAGTGCGATAGTTGTAACCTTATGAATAATGTCAATAGTTGCCTCAAACCGGCTAAGGAAATGAAATTTCGTTTGTGCAGCTAGTTGCTGATTATTTCAATAAATCATTATAAATGTTTGTGTGGATCCTCGGATTTCAATGGCAGGAGCGTCTTCAGGATGAACACATTAGATGTTAAAGACTGAATGGCATATGTTTCTATTTTATAATACTCAGGCGGAATCTCCCTTTCGGACCATTATGATCGGCAAAGATTCAACGTACCGCCTGTGCCCTTGCGCTTTCTCCTGCATGAATGAATTCTTCGTCGCTTACGAATCGTTGTTTACCCAGATCAAAAAATGGTTCAAATGACTCTGAGCACTATGGGACTAAACTTCTCAGGTCATCAGTCCCCTAGAACTTAGAACTACTTAAACCTATCTAACCTAAGGACATCACACACATCCATGCCCGAGGCAGGATTCGAACGTGCGACCGTAGTGGTCGCGCGGTTCCAGACTGTAGCGCCTAGAACCGCTCGGCCACCCCGGCCGGCTTACCCAGATCACCAGATCCGCAACGCTTGATGCCTAAAACTGGCTTTGTATTTCTATAATGTACATGTGTCAGATGTATTTACATATAATTATCAAAATAACCTTTTTTTTGTTTTTGTTAACACAGCGAAAATAGGGCTTGCTTACCTGCTAGTAATTGATATTTACCATAGCTTCTGACGACGGTCACCTTTGGTTGCGTGGTGGCATTAGCTGTTTACTAAGTGTGTCTATCTGTGTGTGTGTGTGTGTGTGTGTGAGAGAGAGAGAGAGAGAGAGAGAGAGAGAGAGAGAGAGAAAGAGAGAGTTGTCTTTTTGTGTGCGACATATTATAGTTCTTGGCCGACTCTGCCCGCCTACTGAGGGTTTGAATTTGCTTGTACAGCCATCTCTCGTTGCATTTGTGCCTTGAATATGACAAACCATTCACCTGTCGAGGTATCGCCGGTTGTCGAAGACAACCCGCCTACATTAACGTCAATAGCGTTAATTTTCATACGCCAGTAGAAACGCAAGTTTCAGATAGAAAGTTAATCTACAAGGTAACATTAAAGAAAATTTTTTAGTGAATAGAGTAACGTATCATATTGAAATCATTGGCAGGTTGTAACTACACATACGGAATTATTTCGTAACCGGTTAGTGTGGAGCACATGTTTATTATTGTCGTATACTTTCATCCATGACATTTTTGACTATCATATGTGTACGATATATTCAGTAGGATTCAGTAGGATTCACAGCCACTACAAATTATTTCGATATTGCCTATCATTAGAAGAATCAGTCGTTTATGCCTATAATGATACAATTAAATAAAGACAGTAACACATCTCTAAACGCAATCACTTTTAGAACATGGAGACAGAGTATAGCTGTAAATTTCAGTTCATAGCGGAGTTTGAAATATTTGAAACTAGGCCCAAATTTTCTGGATATGTAACGAGTAACTCCATCTGTTAGAAGCGTAAAGAACTGTTTTCCTTTATGAAGAAACTCGTAGCGACTGATGTTATTATTTTATTGATTAATTCTTTGAAAAGTTTAATAACGTAGAAGCCATCAAATAAGTAGTGAAAGCAAATACAGTATGTGTAAAAAAATAAACGTAGCTGTACGAGAGCAGCACTCCGAGGCAGAGATTTTATTTTTGTAGTAGGTTTGCGTACAGTGATAGTCTGAGGCAGTTGGTTGTTGTGTGATGTGCTCAGAATGCAGCAGCAGCATGTGTTTCTAATGATAAAGAGATTGGTAAGGAAAATTTACCTGGAACATGGCAACATACGTTAATATTAGAAGATGAGGACAGAAACTAAGGAATCATTGATGTGACATGTCACGAAACGAATGGTGGAGGATGTGACTTATCTGTCACTAAAACATGACTACGACGACAGAGATCTGAAATAAATAGGTAATTAGATGGCCGCAGATCAGAAGTGCAGTCAGAAAACCGTAATTTACTAATTTTATTAAATAAAATATGGAAGTTTTATGTCAGAAGATAGGTAAATTAAATCTAAATATGAATGTTATTTATGAAAGGGTGGACGTTTTAGAGAGAAAGATTGATCGCGAAATTAAAGCTATAGATTAACGACTGAAAACAGAGAAAATCTAAGTTAGGGCAGTGCTTGTTCACTCAATAAACAACATCCGGAAATTGATTCAGCTGACAGACAGTAATAGTAAGGAAAAGATGCAGATTTTAGAAACGCTAGTTGATGAAAAAATGAACAGTAGGATATCTGAAGGTAAAACAGATGTTGGTGGAAGAAATAAATCATTGGAGTCTTCCAGTGACAAGCAACTTTAAGAAATAAAGGTACAGGAGGTAGAAAAATTACTGGGTGACAAATATTGAACTATATGAAAAAATACGTAAATTAGCAACACTCTATCACTTGCACACACTTTATTCAACATGTAAACGTCACTACCGATATCCGGATTTAGTTTATGACATGTTCGATGTGCCTGCCATCATTGACGATGATGTGATGCAGATGAAGCGTCGGAAAAGCGATGCCGTTACTGAGTTCCTGAATGGCTTTTTTCAGCTCAGCAGTCGTTTTGGGGTTATTTCTGTACACCTTGTCTTTAGTACAGCTGCACAAAAAGGATTCGCATGTGTTCAGATCCAGGGAATATGGTGGCCAATGAGGCCCATTTCAGTGGCTTCTGG
Organism: Schistocerca nitens; assembly: GCF_023898315.1. Taxonomy (NCBI): domain Eukaryota; kingdom Metazoa; phylum Arthropoda; class Insecta; order Orthoptera; family Acrididae; genus Schistocerca; species Schistocerca nitens. The sequence continues at coordinate 599,339,035 of NC_064619.1, read as the reverse complement.
GTACCCCAGAGCCAGAATGTGGTCCCCAAAGTGCTCCTCCAGGACATCACTCTCCTGCTTCGATGGCATCGTCTTGCATGAACCACATCTTGTAGAAATCAGTGTCACTTTGGATAATGGGGATAAAATAATCTTCCAGAACCTTCACGTACCGTTCGGTAGTCCCCGTGCCATCAAGGAATATCGCACCAATTATTCCGTGACTGGACATGGCACACCACACAGTCTACCCGTTGAGCGTGAAGAGACTTACGATCGTGAAATGCGGATCCTTAGTCCCTCAAATTCGCCAGTTTTTCTTACGGACGAACACATTAAAATGAAAATGGGCTTCATCGCTAAACAAAACCATACTGTGCGTACTAATTCCCATCGTTCCCCGTGGCCAACCGCGCAGTTTGAACGTCCAAACGCAAACCGTTCAGAAGTTATGACGACTTTATTTCGTGTAGTTCAATAATTGTCGCTCTGTAAAAGCCATTACTTCAAAAATTTCAGAGAAAATAGGAATGTTAGAGAGTATTATCAAGTGAACAATATTTTTCCGGTTAGAGGGGCATGTTGTGGAAATATAGGGATCGATAACGAAAAATTTGACCACAAGGGCAGCCTACACTCGGTGATTTTCGTAGATTCATGCTGGAGGACCATTCCACTAGTATATCCCGTTATTGACAAAATTAAAATTGCAGGACAAATGCTCGAAGGAGACACTGAAGTTGGACAATCAATGCTGCTGTAATATATAACGCTTTGGAACAAATTTTCAAGAAGTTTCTGGACAACAATTGGTCAAAAAGTAGGCAAATGGAACTATAACTATGCATAGAAAGTTTTCAAATGGTGTGAGAAGGTATGTTAGTGTGGGAGATTGTAATTTACAAACCTTTTTGAAAAAAACTTGGTTGGAGCAGATAGCTGGAAGCGAGGTGGTGATAGAAATTTTCATGATAATCATAGGTAGCACAGTTAGGGAAACCAAAACCAAGATTATTATTTACGAACAACAGAAGGAGATAGAGGGAGAAGAGAAGGATGAGGTTCAAGGCCTTGGATGGGCACGAATAGAAAATTTCATGATAGGGATAATGAGGAAAGCACTGGCTCGCAGGAGTGAAGGGCCTAGCTGGCGTGGATTGTAAGCACAGATCCATGGATTAGAGGTACAGGCAATCAACTGGTAGCAGTAAAACCATTCAAATAAGTAACAGTTATCGGGGAAATAATGGAAATAAAGACAGGTATTGTCAGTTCTTGTAGAACAACAATGGAAGTGAGTAGAATAAGCAACAAATGAGCTGTTGCTTAAAGATGGTTCAGTCTCTAACGAAGGAAGGTGAAGATAGTAGTACAGTCAGATTCTGTGATGTGGACGGAGGCTACCAAAGTAATGAGGGAACTGGGATGGAGGAAGATAGCAACGAAGAGAATAGGTTGGTCAACAGCTAGAGAAAAAGTGAAGATAAGGGTAAAATGACTTGCAGTTAGGGTGAGATGAATAGTGACTGTAATATAAATGTTTGTAATACCAGTACAAAAAATTTCCTTTTATAAAGGGCTGTACAACGAGCATGAGGAAGAAATGGATAAGTTAAGTGAGGATCTCAAGGAATATTCAAAACAAAAGGGAGAATTGGTGAAAGGGATATGTGAAAGTTATGTAATAGACAATAGTGCAGGAAGTGAGGAGGATAAAGTAGAATATAGAAGTTATGAGAGTGAACTGAGTGTAAGTGGGGAAGAATCAGAAGACAATATGGAAGTAGAGAGTTGGGATGATAGTCAAGTAGGAGGTTATGTTGGGACTGGTGAAGGTAGAGAAGGAGAGAGAGAGAGCGGTCACTACAGATGTAGTTCAAATGGAAAATGATGAGCCGAAAAGTGAGATCAATCTATTCTGGATTAGGAAGAGAGAAGATCAGTGGTAAAAAAGGATTGTCGGTCTGTAAAATCTGTGAGACTAGAGGTAGTAAGAAATGAACCAACGCTAGGGGAAGATGAAGATTGTTTACAGGAGAGTGTAAATACTAATGGGGGAATGAACAGTTTAATCAAATCTGATTGGGCATCAAAGGCTGTTGAACAGGATTTGCTGAGAGAGGAAATGGAGAATGAACTGCACAGATGGGGGCAACCCTTAATAATGGTCAATTTTTACGGTTTAAAGGAAAGTGTTTTGCTGGATTGGGGGGGGGGGGGGAAGAGTGAAATCATAGTTTTGTCAGAGGCATATGGGAATATTTAAAGAAAAACAGTAAGATTGTAGAGATGTCTGCACCTGGAGTAAGGGTGGTTGGTACCACATGTAGGTTAAGTAAAGCAATAAAGAAACAAGTTTATTTGTTGTTTGAAACTGAGGGATGTGAAGTAGAGCATGACTTCTTAATTATAACTGATTTGCGTTTAAATATAATTTTTGGAATGGAATTTATGAGTATGTACACTACTGGCCATTAAAATTGCTGCATCACGACCGGAAGAAGATGCTGTGATATGCAAATGATTAGCTTGTGATGCCTCGTGTAAGGAGGAGAAATGCATACCATCACGTTTCCGACTTTGATAAAGGTCGGATTGTAGTTTATCGCAATTGCGGGTTACCCTATCGCGACATTGCTGCTCGCGTTGGTCAAGATCCAATGACTGTTAGCAGAATATGGAATCGGTGGGTTCAGGAGGGTAATACGGAACGCCGTCCTGGATCCCAACGGCCTCGTATCACTAGCAGTCGAGATAACAGGCATCTTATCCGCATGGCTGTAACGGATCATGCAGCCACGTCTCGATCCCTGAGTCAACAGATGGGGACGTTTTCAAGACAACAACCATCTGCACGAACAGTTCGATGACGTTTGCAGCAGCATGGACTATCAGCTCGGAGACCATGGCTGCGGTTACCCTTGACGTCGCATCACGGAGAGGAGCGCCTGTGATGGTGTACTCAACGACGAACCTGGGTGCACGAATGGCAAAACGTAATTTATTCGGATGAATCCGGATTCTGTTTACAGCATCATGTAGGTCGCATCCGTGTTTGGCGACATCGCGGTGAACGCACATTGGAAGCGTTTATTGGTCATCACCATACTGGCGTATCACCCGGCGTGATGGTATGTGGTGCCTTTGGTTACACGTCTCGATCACCTCTTGTTCGCATTGACGGCACTTTGAACAGTGGACGTTACATTTCAGATGTGTTACGACCCGTGGCTCTACCCTTGATTCGATCCCTGCGAAACTCTGCATTTCAGCAGGGTAATGCACGACCTTATGTTGCTGGTCCTGTATGAACCTTTCTGGATACAGAAAATGTTCGACTGCTGCGCTGGCCAGGACATTCTCCGGATCTCTCAACAATTGAAAACGTCTGGTCAATGGTGGCCGAGCAACTGGCTCGTCACAATACGCCAGTCACTACTCTTGATGAACTGTGGTATCGTGTTGAAGCTGTATGGGCAGCTGTACCTGTACACACCATCCAACCTCTATTTGACTCAATGCCCAGATGTATCAAGGCCGTTATTACGGCCAGAGGTGGTTGTTCTGGGTACTGATTTCACAGGATCTATGCAACCAAATTGTGTGCAAACGTAATCACATGTCTGTTCTAGTATAATATATATGTCCAATGAATACCCGTTTATCGTCTGCATTTCTTCTTGGTGTAGCAATTTTAATGGCCAGTAGTGTATAGCGTCAGATTTGATTGTGAAGAGCGGAGAATTACGGTTTTGCACGATTCTGTTGAAATGTCAGTCTGGTTCAGTCAACAAGTAATGGAGAAGAGTGATCAGATGGGTGTATGTGGATGACTGTGATGCCAATGGTTACCAGTTATGATGAATATATAGTACAAAATTGTAGAGGCTGTGCTGAATCAATCAGTAACAAATGGTTCAAATGGCTCTGAGCACTATGGGACTCAACTGCTGAGGTCATTAGTCCCCTAGAACTTAGAACTAGTTAAACCTAACTAACCTAAGGACATCACAAACATCCATGCCCGAGGTAGGATTCGAACCTGCGACCGTAGTGGTCTTGCGGTTCCAGACTGCAGCGCCTTTAACCGCACGGCCACTTCGGCCGGCTCAATCAGTAACAAAAAAGGATTGTTCAAGATGGAGAAAGATGAAATCCAAGGCATTAGTGAAAATCAAAGGCAAGAACTATATAATACTTTGTGTACTGGTTATACTCCGCCTAAACGAGTTCCAAACCCAGTTGAAAAGGAGGACTGGGAGGAGTAACACCTCATAAAAAATCGGAACTGTGGAACCGGCGGGAGAGGCAAGCTTTGTAAAGTAGATAAACCATGTGTGATGCGGCTGAACACTACCCAATCAGCATTGGCTGTACCCTAATTACAAGGAGAATGATTCGTACATGTAATATTAAAATTACTGCAGGTGGAATGCCGGCCGGAGTGGCCGACCGGATCTAGTCGCTTCAGTCTGAAACCGCGCGACCGCTACGGTCGCAGGTTCGAAGCCTGCCTCGGGCATGGATGTGTGTGATGTCCTTAGGTTAGTTAGGTTTAAGTAGTTATAGGGGACTGATGATCCCCGATGTTAAGTCCCATAGTGCTCAGAGCCCTTTGAACCTTTTTTTGCAGGTGATTAATCCACTCGCCCTGTGGCGATAACCACGCTATCGGATTATGGGGAGCTTGGGCTCATACAACAGAGAAAGTCAGAGTTATCTGGTAAATTTCCACGAAAATTTCATACATATATTGGCACTTTAACCATCCAAATACGTATACAAACTGGTAAATTACAGAATCAACAGGCAAGAAATTCAAATCCTTGGACTTCAAGAGAGTAGAGTCACTGATTCGGTAACAAGAGACTACAAAAATACCGTATCTTTTAACGCAAACCAGACATGAAAATACGCAACAGAGTTGCATTATTTGGCATGAAGTTTATTACGAATACTTACATGCCAAATTTAAACCAACGCAAAATCTGCAAGATTGGCGATATTTTATGCAAGATCGAAATTTGGCGCTGACTGCAAAATGATATGAGTAATCCACTAAATTACAGGGACGTGTCATTAACATCGATATGCAGTAGGATTTTGGAACATATACTGTGTTCGAACATTATAAATTATCTCTCAGAGTGCGGTCTGTTGACACACTTTCAACATGGATTTAGATACCATCGTTCTTGCGAAACACAACTAGCTCTTATTACACGAAGTGTTGAGTGCTGTTAACAAGGGATTTCAAATTGATTCCGTATTTTTAGATTTCCAAAAGGCTTTTGACGTTACACCACACGAGCGTCTTGTAGTGAAATTGCGTGCTTATGGAATGTCGTCCCAGTTATGTGACTGGATTCATGATTTCCATTCAGAGAGGTTACAGCTGGTAGTAATTGAGAGAAAGTCATCGAGTAAAACGGGAGTGATTTCTGGCGTTCCCCAAGTTAGTGTTACAAGTCCACTACTGTTTCTCATCTATATATTCGTAAATGATTTAGGAAACAACCTGAGCAGCCGTCTTAGGTTATTTGCGGATGATGCTGTCGTTTATCGTCTAGTAACGTCATCAGAAGGTCAAAACAAATTGCAAAACGACTTAGAATATATATATATATATATATATATATATATATATATATATATATATATATGTGTGTGTGTGTGTTTATATATATATATATATATATATATATATATATATATATATATATATATGTATATACTGAACTCAATAGCCAATAAAGATAGAATCTCCAGATTACAAAAAGCATATAAGCTCACTTGGAATCACTATAATAAGACATTTACTTCTTCAATGCAAAACTAAGGCATTAGAACATAGTAGTCCTACCAGAAGCACTTTATGCTGCAGAAACTACAGTGACTCATGGTCTTACTAAGATCAGAGAGATTGAAAAGCAGGAAAGAAAAATTCTGAGGAAAATATATGGACCAGTGTTTCTGGAAGGAATTTGGATGAAGAGGCCAACTAGAGAGATTTACAAAGACATAGAAACAATATCAGACACCATTAGAAAGAGAAGGATGAAATTTTATGGACATATCAGCAGGATGAATAAAAGCAGGCTCACAAGACAAATCTTTGAAATAGTAAACAAGAGCAAAAACAAGACAAAGTGGATCACTGAAGCAGAAGAAGACATTAAAGAACTGGGGATCACAGAAGACAACATAAACAATAGAGAACAGTTTAGAAAGATCATAAAGAAACACACACTTAAACAAGAACATACGGAGAACAGAGCGGGGAAAAGATGGTCGGAAGAACGCAAGAGAGAACACAAGAAATCATGACTACCCAAGTTCAATCGCTCTCTCGAAAGGAATAGTGTGTACCAGCTGGTTGATGTGTGATGTGCTCAGAATCCAGCAGCGGGATGTTTTCTGATGAAAAAGGATGCACAAGGGAAATTTACCTAAACATGGGAACATTCGATAACATTAGAGGAAGAGGAAAGACTCTGAGGAATCATTGATGTGACATTGCCACAAGATGTATGGCGAAAGAAAGGAAGGTTATCTGCCACTAAACCACAACCACAATGACAGAAGTCCAGTTTAGTGACCCTTCTCCTTGTGAACCCCAGTTTCTCAAGAAATAACAATCTTTTTATTATCAATATAGGCACACCGTTCATTAAAATCAGTAAAATGCATCCGTTAGTTATTTGGCTATTCTTATATCTCGTTTTCATAAAACACTTGGCACTGCATCAAATATTATGTACCGTTTTGCCACTGGTGAAATCAAACACTGCACAGTATTGCTTGTACAAATAATCATCCTGCGTAATTCATAATTAGTAATTTAGTTGTATGTGCGGCAGTGTGAGCGATTATTGTGTGTAGTATGACTACAAGCTACTGTGTAGTCCAGAGCGACATAAGCAACATAGTTGGAAATTTTTAGCCAACTCTCCAGTGGTGTCGAAGTTTTTTGTAGTATTGATTTTAGTAGATGCACAAGAAACAATATTTTTTCGCGTACTTGAAATTTAATTATAGCACGGCGTCGGGTAATTTGATGCCCACGGTCAGATTTTCGCAAAGATCGATACTACTAAGTTATAAAATTCCGACTACCGCGTTATATGCCTCACCTCATCCAGTGGCATCACGTGTAGTAAGATGTTATCATTCAGACCTATAGTATTTAACGGCAAACATTTTGTGTTCAAACAATTAGTTTTCTAAGCGATTCCTTAAGTTCGTAGGTTACACAATAAATCAAACAAATCCAAAGGCTTTCAATTAAAACAAATGCCTAAGGATTACAACTACGAACAACTTAAATTGAAACGATCACGTAGATAATGTTGTGTGGGAGACAGAATACATAATAGATGCAATCAGTGTGCTAAAGAGACTGAGTACACCACGTTTGTCCGTCCTGTTCTGGATTTACTACTTACTTACTTACTTACTTATCGCGAATGGACCCAGAAGGATCACGTAAAGCTTTCTGACGTCGTTTCTTCCATACTTCTTTCATTCGTTCTCCATGTTTTCTTTTTCTTTCTTCTGTCCATTTTGTTCCTGGTCTCTTTAGTGCTTCCTTCTCCGACAATACATTCCACTTTTCCACCTTATTTCTAAAAGTTTTTCTATCTTTGACATCTTTAAGTTCAATATTTGCTTTTTGTAAATCTAATTTTACTTGGCTAATCCATGGTGTTGTTGATTTGGCTTTTTCTATGTAAGTGAGAATTCTGTTGGTGAGTCGTGTGGGGGGAAGTCTAGTGACATGTCCATAAAATTTTAATCTTCGCCTTCTTATGTCTGCTGCCAGGTTTGATATAGTTTCGGTGGTTCTTCTTGATTGTATCCGGTATCCTTCTTCTGTTAATTTTGGACCTAAAATCTTTCTCATAATTTTTCGTTCTTCTTTTAGTATTTTTTGTAAATCACATTTTGTGTGGAGTGTGAGCGTTTCACTAGCATATAGTGCTGCTGGCTTAATTACTGCGCAGTAGTGTCTGATTTTTGTGTTCGAGGAGATGCATTTTTTATTGTATATTTCATGTGTCATACCATATGCTCTCTTCATTTTCTGTTGTCTGATCTTCTGTGCAACTTTCTCTCCTCCGGTTGGCTCCAAAATTTCACCTAGGTATTTAAAATGTTTTACTCTATTTATTTTTCCATATTTTGTGTTCAAACTGTGTATATGGAATTTTGTACAGAAAAATTCTGGATTTATTTATTTATTTATTTTGACACATCAGTCTTCTGGCTGGTTTGATGCGGCCCGCCAGGAATTCCTCCCCTGTGCCAACCTCTTCATTTCAGGGTAGCACTTGCAACCTACGTCCTCAATTATTTGCTGTAAGTATCCCAGTCCCTATCTTCCTCTACAGTTTTTGCCCTGTACAGCTGTCTCTAGTATCATGGAAGTCATTCCCTGATGTAACACGAAACGAGCTGCCATCTGTTGAACTTCCTCCATTTTCTTCGACAACCCTATTTGGTAAGGATCCCACAATGCACATCAGCAGTCCATAAGAATTACATGATATGCTAAATGGAACGAACAATCTAGTGAGGACGGAATACGGTTTGAGAGTAAATCGAAGAAAGACGAAAGTAATGACAAGTACCAGAAATGAGGACAGCGAGAATAACATCAGCATTATGCTCGCAAAGTAGATGAAGTTAAGCTTATAAAACCACATTACAGAATTTCCTGATCGGTCACAAACCCACACCAGATTGGCTTAATAGGTATGAAACATATTTGAATGAATGACCTCTTAACAAACCGTACAGCTGAGTAGTATTACCATCTTAGAAGAGAACAATAAAAAGCTTTAGTAATATCCTTTGTGCAGCCTTCTCCTCCGTCAGAAGCATCAGACACTGAATGTGACTCCGACATTAGCTGATTTTCGATTCTTTATCAATGACAGCGTCGTAGACAGGATGCTGTTGGAGCTCTAACGATATGTGGGAACTGAGAGTGTGCTGGAGTCATGGCAAAACCTTAACTTCCAACACTTTTCACCTTATGATATTATTGTATCGAGTAAAAGTAGGGGTGTTTTTGCTACTAAATAATGCTTTTTTTTTTTTTTTTTGTTAGTAAGATTGTGTGGGTAATTCCAGCAACCCACAGAGCCGAAATAAAATTCTTTTTTGTGCGTTGATATTCATGTAGCTCGCTCTAGCTCCTTCGCCATTCGACAGGTGAACGCTGATGGCCTTATCCTCATGCAGTTGGAGACACCACTGCTAGTGTGTGGGACGCTGTTCATACACTGCTGGCCACCGTAAATGCAACACCAAGAAAGACAAGAGGTAGCACAACAAAATTTATTGTGCAGATAACATGTTGACCAAGTATCAAATGATTACGTTTACAGACGTCTGTGACATGTGGTACCTGCCAGAATCAGTAGCCAGAGTAGCCGCCATTGTTGGAGATCACCGCTGCCACACGTCTCGGCATTGAGTCAAAGAGACGTTGGATGTGTTCCTGGGGTACAGCAGCCCAAGCAGCTTCCACAGGTTGCCAAAGATCATCTGGTGTGGCAGCTGGGGATGTAATCAGGGTCACTCGTTGAGCAACCATGGACCACATGTTATCTATCGACGAAAGATCCGGAGAGCGAGCCGGCCAGGGAAGCAATTCAATCTGGTTATTGACGAAGAACCTTTGGACAATGCGTGCCACGTGTGGTCGCGCATTATTCTGTTGAAATATGGCTGTGGCCGAGCCCTGAATGTAAGGAAGGACAACTGGCTTCAGCACCTCGGATATGTAGCGCCGGCTATTTAAAGTACCGGCAATGCGTACTAGAGGCGTGCGAGAGTAATATCCAATACCGCCCCATACCATAATACCCAGTGCAAGACCAGTGTGGCGGTGCATAATGCAGCTGTCCAGTATCCTCTCTCCACGGTGTCTCCACACTCGAATCCGACCATCGTGGTGCTGCAGACAGAAGCGTGCCTCGTCAGTAAAGACAACGTTATTCCATTCTGCCGTCCACATCCGTCTGTCATCACACCATTGGCGACGGAGACGTCTGTGGTTCTGCGTCAATGGTAGACGAAGCAATGGACGTCTTGCGGACAGACCACTCTGCTGTAAACGGCGTCGAATGGTACGCGCAGACACTGGATGATACGTTACAGACGCAATGTGCTGTGCTATGGTTCGGGATGTCACTGAGCGATCCGTCACTGCCATGCGCACAATTTGCCTATCAGCACGTGCAGTGGTGCACCGAGGTGAATGCGATCGACCACGTCGGTCCGTCGCACCCTCCTGCATCCAACGGTCACATATCCGCATTACAGTTGTTTGGTTTCGCCCAACACGACTAGCGATTTCTCTGTATGATAATCCACAATCTCGGTAAGCCACTATCCTTCCTCTGTCGAACTCGGATACTTGATCAAAAGATGTTCGCTGTTGTCTACGAGGCATAACTGATCGTCTTGTGAAACAACCACAAGGTAAACACACGTGCCGAACGTACACTCGTCGAAATCGCCAAGCCTTAAATGGCGCTATGAGGTGGCGCCACAGGCGCGCGTGATGTGCGTCTGCGCTGAAATTCTAATCAGTTGCATATCTCATCGCTGCAAACCCATGGTGTAAATTTCACTTGATTCGGATGCTTCCTTCAGGGTGTTGCATTTACGGTGGCCAGCAGTGTATATCATTTGCTTTACGGCTACACTGCAGGCACAGACTTCTCGACGTAGCGATCACAGGCGGGGGAGAGGAATTTTCTGGCTCATAACTGGTCGGACACGTAGGTTGGTGAATCCTCCTCATTTATCAGGTTTCATAAGGATGATATTTCGGATAGTTACTTGGGGCGAATGAGGGTACTTCCCACAAGACTAACGCCAGAGATAATGAGCATGTCGCCGTAAACATGGTGACGACTACAGTGTTATCAGGTATGTGTAGCCCTTTTTTTCAGCAGTCATTGTGCGTGCGTTGTTCGCAGTTTGTATCACTTTAGCGGTACGTTAATTGGTCTTTGATTTGCGTGTGCCATACTCTGAGATTACACTTTTTATCATATAGACAGAGACAGGGTGTAAGAGCTGTCCTATCCTGTCCCTTCTCCTTGTCAGTGTTTTCCACATTTTTCTACCCCCTGCGATTCTGCGCAGAACCTGCTCATTCCTTACCTTATCAGTCCGCCTAATTATCAATATTCGCCTGTAGCACCACATCTCAAATGCTTCGATTCTCTTCTGTTCCGGTTTTCCCATAGTCCATGTTTCACAACCATACAATGCTGTTCTCCAGACGTACATCACAGAGATTTCTTCCTCAAATTAAGGCCTATGTTTGATACTAGTAGACTTCTATTGGCCGGGAATGCCCTTTTTTTGCCATAGCGAGTCTGCTTTTCATATCCTCCTTGCTCCGTCCGTCATCGGCTATTTTGCTGCCTAGGTAGCAGAATTCCTTAACTTCATCTACTTTGTGACCATAATCCTGATATTAAGTTTCTCACTGTCCTCATTTCTGGTACTTATCATTACTTACGTCTTTCTTCGCTTTGCTCTCAATCCGTATTCCGTCCTCACTGGATTGTTCGTTCCATTCAGTATGTCATGTAATTCCTCTGGACTACAGATGTGCATCATGGGATCCTTACCAGATAGGGTTGTCGAAGAACACAGGAAAGTTCAACAGAGGTCATCTCGTTTCGTGTTATCGTGAAATAGGGGAGAGACTGTCGCGGACATAATAAGTAGGGAAGGGTGACAATCATTGAAACAAAGGTGTTTCTCGTTGTGGTTGGATATTTTTCGAAATTTCAATCACCAACTTCTCCTCCAAATGCGAAAATATCGTTGATATTGAGAGGCACCCACATGCCTTGCTCATACTGTGGCATCAAGCAGTCAGGCCTGCAAGATGAGTGGTCTGCCAAGCGAGTGGATTCATTCTAATTTATCGAGTAACATGAACTCTCGGACTCACAATTAAGTTACAAATTATCCTCCTCTATGAATAATACGCAACGGAAACGCACATCTGACTATCAGTGATTTACAGAACTCTGACTGTTCACTACGCACTGGCAATACCACATTTTCTTTTTGTCTTTTATTTAACGGCTTTTATCAACACGTGGCCACTGCCCTGAATATGAATGGCGCACACATTATAAATTCGGGACATCATGACAACATACAATTCGAAGGAAAAGTCCACCAATCTTTTTCTTTTCACTATCTTATTTATTCCGATAAATTCTATAACCTAAACACACAAATTCTATAACCTACAACAATAACACATGAGAAATTCCGCCCAGTGGGCATGGCGATACATTTGTGAATCTCTATATAATGGTCTCGTAATTATTTAACGCTACAGTGCACTTTCTGGATAGGATGGTGGATCTTTTATTATACCTCACACTTCGACTCTCACAATCATCATCACGAAACTTTCCTGCAGACCGAGCGGTACCGAAGGAACAGGCATAACCCACTAATCTTTTGAAACTACCTTGCTACTCTCCCATGCAAACCACACATACCCAAATTACATGACATACACCACACTGCAGCATGGAATACAAAACACTAAATAGTCACAACACTATCACTTTCAGCTTTCCCACTTCAATAAGTATTTATCCCAGTTTCACACGACACTGCCCCACATTGTAATTTTACTTTCCTACTATGAACTCTGGATATATTTGCACGTCTTCCTGTGCAATGCAAGCCAAGTGGCGTTGCTGGATAGACGGCCAACTGACCTTGCTTCTCTCTCAGAGTTTGGATCTAGCGTCACACGGAATCATATCACGCAAAGTAATATTAAGAACATATTCATCACACACGCGAGTCCTCAACTGATACCATGGAGGAGTACTTCTCTTTATCCTTTGTCTCATACACAGATTGAGACTCACATAGTACTCACCACGTGGAAGTACTCATCTCTAATTTCAAGTCCTGCACACGCCATTCCTTAAATATTTCAAATTATGGTACACACGATATTTCTTAAATATTTCAACTTATTGTACACACGCTAGTAATTCAGCTTAACTTAAGCACACGGAAGTATTTCAACTTATTGCTACACGTGGTTTCACTGTGACCGTTGGTCACTTCCGAAGATTACTACAATCCCATTAATATTACCTGCCTGACATTTAATTCTCCCCACAAACGTTCCTGAAATAGAGAAAATTATTTCAAACTACTCTTAAATATTCCACATGCATACCATGTCTCCACTCTTTTGTCTTTACGGAGCACAACTAAAACAGGTCTTAACAGCACAAGATCCAGCGGCAGAGTGCTGAAACATGGCCGTTCTTTAGGTCCTCTCGCACCTCTGCTGAAGTGGGGGAGCACCTTGCTACCGTATTGGTCAGCCACATTTCAGGCGCTCAAAGCTCAGGTAAGTTTCATCTCTTTGGTGCCACCAAAGGTGGCCAAAGGATCGTCTCAAAGATGATCATATATTCACATTCACTATCTGCCGTTAGCAGACGACCATACATTCATTCATTTCACAGATCTCATCAAACTGGATGTAGGGATTTATTTTGTGGGAGTGCACATGTGATCAATTAAATAAATAAATTGTCATTCTTTCCCACACTGGTATCCGGCTTCGCTGTATTAATTGAAATTGAGTTATTTTACAAAAAAAATGTGTTGTTCTGACAAAAATAATGAAGTATGTCGTACCTATTTTCAATGTCGGGCGGTACTGTACCCTTTCAATATATGGAGAAATGATAGCCTTAATAAAATAAGAGAAATCAGCGTTCGCACGGAAAGATTTCAGTGTTGGTAGAGTGGAAGGGTAGAGAAATACTCTGAAGATGGCTCTCTCGTAGGCACTGAAGCATGGAATGCAGAGTAGTAGTTGTATACATAGATGTAGGAGCTGTGGCATGGAAAGTAAGATATACTACAGCAATTGGACGCCATACGGAGCAGCGTGGTTACTTAAGAACTGCCGTCGTCATAGACACGCAAAACAGGAATCAGTTGCAGGCAAGTCGCTGGTGGCACCACGTCTCAGCGGGTGTCTGTGTGTGTGCAGCAGGCAGCAGGCAGCGGCCGTGTGGCGGTGTCACGCAGTCTGACAAAGCGGAACAAGTGCGGACGGCTGCGGTGCTGGTGACAACTTCATTACGCGGGCAATTGTGGCTGCGCGCGTCACGGCCGAGGCATCAGCAGCGACGCCATTGTCCCGGCGCCGACGCCTCTTTCCCAGGAGGAGCGTGGGTGGAGGCGGGGGCGGGGGCGGACTGTCGCCGCCTGACAGCCGCCGCCTCCCTGATTAAGTCCGCCCCCCTGGTGCAGGCTGCACGCCGCCTTCTGCCTCCATAATGTAAATACGGCCAATCTAACAGCCAGTGTATTCCTGCCTTACTGAACGGGTCAAGGTACCTAGTGTTACTTTTCTTCTCAGGTCGGACAATGAGTAACTATGTCCTTAAACCAAGGTTTGCGTATACGATAAAAAGTTGGCAACACTATCATAGCCTAAGGGACGTAGATCAAATGCCATGCGTGCTGTTACAGCTGATAGCAGAAGGTCAGTTGAAGCAGTGCAGTGAGCGGCGAAGGCTTTGTTTGAATCACTTACAGTGTGTATTGTAAAAAAAAAAAGAATGGCTCTGAGCGCTATGGGACTTAGCATCTGTGGTCATCAGTCCCCTAGAACTTATAACTACTTAAACCTAACCAACCTAAGGACATCACACACATCCATGCCCTAGGCAGGATTCGAAACTGCGACCGTAGCGGTCACGCGATTCCAGACTGAAGCGCCTAGAACTGCACGGCTACAGGGCCGGCTGTGTACGGGATGCTGGTTCAGGTGCCCTAACACTATGTTTAGAAAACACAAAAATCGTATGTGGATCAAGAGTGAAGTGACACATGCGACTATGTGAAGCATGTGTTGATGCAGTATTGCCATATTAGGACATCCTGCAGTTGTTTTATCACTGCGGGCATGTGATATGATATGTAGCAGATGATGAGTAGTATATACTGGTGACAGCTCTGGCCAAGATAACGATCTCTTCACATCAGGCCTCACATTACACAGCTGATGTCAGGTTACACACTTCGGCTCCTTGGTGTCCCAGGGAACCCCCAGGTGTTAATCAGTGTTATGCAATGAAATCACCTGCCCCTTCCCTCCGTCCCTTCTGCCACTATCCTCCCAACCCCTCTGGGCCAGTGACTATCAAACATCTTTTCCTCCCATTGATCTTTTATAACTGGGGCACTTGGATGGGTGTAGTTCACGCAAGAGCTGGGCAGCATAGGGAGAGGTTGTAGGCAGTGTGTACTTGTTAATAAATAATTACATTGAGTCATATCACTTCAGTTCCGTTTTTTAGCAAAAATTTAATATTACATCCTTCGAGGCATCAGCAGAGACCACATCTTGGCAGACATGTAACTACTCACGTTTTTCCACGGGTTTATGTATATTTGCATGTCTTTCACATTTTCCCAAATTTATTTATTAACATCCATTTTCGTATATTTCCGGATTTTGCACAATTTTACAAGTTTTTCCACTTTCTGATATTTTATCCAACTACACAACATCAAATACGCTGTTCCCAATGACATGTCATGATGCCCTCAGGAATCACAATGTAGTATAAGCCTGAGTTAATCACCGCTATTGCAGTACTCCTCCCCAACTCCATCTTTTATAACTGGGACACTGCAGCTGTTCAGTATAGAGGGCAGGTGTAGGCTGTGTCTATTTGTGAATAATAAATTACGCTAAGTCATGTCACTCCAGATCTATTTGTTCACACTAATATTATGTGGTAGCAGCAGAGTTCACACCCCAATAGATGTGTACGTGCTCCCATTATTCCACAATTACATGTATTTATACAAATTTTTCACATGTTTCTTATATTTTCCCAACTTTATGTACTCTTTACCTGTTACCATATGTTTGTCGTTTTTTTCCGTACGTTTATGTATTTTCCACAATATTACTTAATTTCCACAGTTTTTACACACTGTACCCACTGACCCTGACGTCACAACATCGCATCATGATTTCTCCTGATGTCATGGCGTCATATCATGTCTTGTAGTGACGCCACATCAACACAGCATCATATCATGTCGATGTCATGAAGCTCTCAGCCAACTACAAAGCAGTATGGACCCACTTTATTCATCATTGTTAGGCACCCATTCCATTACTAGTGCTTATGACGTAATAGTGTGAGTGTTAAAAATGAACACATTGGTAGAAATTATGACATCATAGCAAATTCTATAAAAGCTATCGATTTCCAACCAAATATAATGTTTACTAAATACCATGTAGTGATGGGTCAACATCCATCTAAGCCACTGCCATATTACTAGAATGTGTGACATTCTAATACCTGCAGGTAAACCTAATGTTTGTGGGTAGCACAGCAATGGGAAATACACACCTAGAGTGAGAGTCCAACAGTAATTAAAGTTACCCCAGCGAGAATCATGTCACCTGCTGAGTAGAGCAACTCTGAGTTTCCGACATATGGGGTTATAGCTGTAAACACTAACAATTGGAGCAGGATCGCAGATACACTACCCCCCAACACTGCCACAAAATTTCGCTGTAAAAGATGAAATCATCTCGAGACTGATGGCTGAGAATGCTGCTATACCAGTTCCAGCTAAAGGATCCCCCATCCAGGGTGATAATGGCAAACAGATCCCAACAGATTGGAGGAAACATGAAAGACTGCTACACATACACATCTAGATTATGAGGATTTTACCCCCCTCCCCCCCCCCACCACGGCATTTACTAGATCATACCATTATGGTATGGAAATCCTCGAGCAGTCGCAGCTCTCAGAGAATCCCAGGTCAGGAACAAAAGAGCTGCACATGTCTGCCCAACAGTACGCCAGCCCATCTCTACAGGCATGGTAGAGAAATTTGCGCTACTCAAACAATATGTATCTGTAACTGGCTCCAACCTGATGAGCCTAATGGCTGGTACAAACAGCGGTCCGTCATTCAGGGAGGGAGCCCCCTGCAGCAGCCAACCATTTATAGCTCAGTGACGCCATTGCGGATAAATATTGCTAACAGCTGAAATGCCAAGCATTCCCAAACCCAGTTGCTCTGGACCAATCAGAAACATGCTCCCCTTCCTCCCACAAAGGCCATACCATTAAAATTAACATGGGCGGCCGCATTTTCACTCAGACTACGCTCCAAGATGGAATGACGACACGATATTATAATCACGATACCCAAAGCAAACAAACCCTGCGAATTTAGTAGTATAGATGACACTACAATAAGTCTTGTATATTAACTACAGGAAAATTCGAGTATGGCAGTCGCTATTAATGCAGTTCTGACTGATCCATGCCGTTCTAAATACACACGCTGATCAGCTAGCACATTCGCTATGAAAATTTATCCGTGCATTAATAATAACTGACATAGCATGTGCGGCTTTAATAGTGGAACGGAAAGCCATTACTACCAGCCTGCCATAACACAATATTTATGCAAGAAAACCCATCAATATCATTAGTTTGCGGTAATGATGTAAATACAAGCCTGGAAGAATACTGACTCTGGAGGAGATCCGCCCGTGTTCCCAGGCATAATATTACTGTGTGGCATATCACCGTTAGATTCATAAACAGATATGGAAACATTCTGCCTCACATTAATGAGCTTCAGTAATAACCACAGTGCAGCAAAAATAAACTATTGCTACATGCTTTTTCACATGTCATGGCCTTTCTCTCGTTAAACATTAAAAAATATAATCTTAGATATCTTCGAATAAACCGACTATCCAAAGACTTTGCAACCTACCACCAACGTGATTAAAACTGTGAACAACAAATGTACAATGACTGTTGTAACAAAATTTCTGCACATACCTGATAACAGTACAATCGTCATCATGTTTGTGACGAGATGCTGTGCATAGCTTCCACCCCAGGGCCACGACTCCTGCAGAAGCCAGACTTATAAGACAACGACGCTCATCCTCTCTCCCTCTACTCTCTTGGGAAGAACCGTCTCATTGGCTCCAAGTAACCACAGGAAAAATCATTCTCCACAAAGCTGATAAACCGACCTGAGCGTCTGTATAGCAATTGGCCAGAAAATTCCTTCCCACTCTTTCCATGATTGCAACATCCAGAAAACTGTGTCTGCAATGCAGCCACAAAGAAATGATGTATCTCCAGTCGTAGGCGGCTGTTGGTAAGACTACCAGGACGCACTTGAAAGGCAAAGCACCTAGAGGATGCTATATGAACATACACGCAGGAAATTTACTTTCATTTCAAATCTGTGAGTTGCTGGATTTACCCATACAGCCTTATTAACAAAAATGCATTACTTAGTAGCAAAAACACCCCTACTTGTACTCGATACATTAATATCATAAAGTGTCGGATGTAAATATTGTACTACGAATCTAACTCTTCCAGTTCCTATATATCGTTGGATGTCAGAAAACATCCTGTATGTGACCTATCATCGATGACGAATCACAGTTCAGCTAACATCGGAGTCACCTTCAGTGCTCGATGCTTCTGAGAGAGGAGAAGGCGGTAGAAAGGATATTACTTAAATCTTTTATTGTTCTCTTCTAAGACGGTGATAGCAACTGGTGGTACAATTTTTTTTAGGGATTATTCGCTTAAGATAGGGTGCTCGATAATGATATTTCACACCTATTAACCCAATCTGGTATGGGTCTGAGAGTGATGTGCAAATCACGCCATGTGGTTTGATAAGCATGCGAGCCACAATTCGCAACAGGGAATCTTTTGCCGCAGTGATATACATCTTAATAACTAAAGACTTTTCCTCAAGAAACCAATAACGTAATGGACTTGGTAAAATAACCTTCAAACAACATGCTATTATTTCGTGAATTCTAGTCGGACTATGCTCTTTTTACGAAAAACACTAATGAGAAATGACGTTTGTAACCGGCGTACGGTTTGCGTAAGAGACGAGAAATTAGGTGTCATTAGATGTGCTCCTCTGTGTACAAGATTCAGTAGTTAGTGTGTGTCTTGGGAAGACAGATGTCAAATTCACGTGATCCTGTTATAAGCATAGAGTTCGGATAAGCATTTAAAAAACAAAATAAATCTATGTGTAATATTTGTTCAGAATCATACTCATCTAAGCACTGGACTGTAGATAAAATAGACTTCTATGGAAGTAATTCTCAAATAGTTACAGCCCACATTCATTAATCACACCTAGTAAGTGTCTCAGACTGTTGATAGAATGTTTAATTTGGATGTAACACAATACAAAAGTGATATAGATGTTATGTATGTGACAGTTGTAGATTCGAAGACCAATCGTAGATATTTATGTACAACACAATACTGACATTAGCATTAACTGATGGAACCCTAAAACACCTGTAAAGCATGTTTACCACTCTTGCTTCTATAGGAAGTAACAAGGCGGATGAAATGAATTCAATGATTCCGTGGAGTAACTTCGAATTTTACCATTACGTCAACTACCAATTTCTGCCAATGTCACAGTTTGTTTGTGTAATCGATTTCCATCTTAAAGCTATAGGAATACAGGGTACAGTCTTATAAATCGTTATAGATTTGAGTAGAGTATTGAGGTATTACATCTTGCCGTTACCAATAATCCATTAAAACTACAGTCTTCCACAACATGTAACATTCGAGTTAAAAAATAAGTTACTTGCCAATTCTATTTTTAGCAGTAAAAAGACGTCATAGAAACAAGATCTAATCTAATATTATTTCACCAGTAGGTAACTTAGACAACGACTTTGCGGCTACATACTACACGAAAACTTTAAGAGATAATGATATAAGTCTGCTTGAAACTCAGTTTCTCGTTCATCTATCAGGAAGACGTAATTTGCGCCATATTGTTACCAGCAAGACAACAAGGACTCAGTTTTACATTATAACAATTACTGTCACTAGATTTTTTTTCATGTTGTTAACACACTGAAAAGCACCTCTGGGGATGGTTGCGCATTTGATAGCCATAGTAACCACGGATAACAAATATGTTTCCAACGCCCCTAACTTGGCTGACAAAACGAATATATCAATAGAAAGCCACATCCCTACGCCATCAGCAAATCATTACAGGTCCTTATTGTCCTTTTTTAAGTAGAGTATCGAAATACGGTATTGCATCTTTCCATTACCGAACACCCCATTAATACTACAGTCTTGCACAGCATGTACGTATTCACCTAAAACGTATGACACTTCTGTATTAGAATTTCAGGAGCCATAACCAGAAAAGGCGCCATGATCAACACCATCCGAGCTATTGTTACTACCCAACAGCAAAACTACACAATATTCTTGCGGTTACATAGGCGATACATAATGGTCCAAGTATGCCCAACACGTATGCCTCCTTTGCAGATCAAGAATGTGTTTCTATATTTTTGTCAGCAAGACAGTCAGACCCTCTAGAAATGCATTCTAATATTTACTGTCACTATCGAAACAATCCTTGGGAACGCACGTATCCGATATCGGTTTCCTTGCGACGAATAGATAGCCATCCAACCTATACAGTCCACGGTAGAACTAGAGCACTGCTGTTTGGTAGTTCATGTGGCTGGTTTCCAGGTTAAATAATTAAAGCTGTAGATATATGGAGCACAGATGGCTCTCAGCCAGCAGCTGCGAAGCTCGTTTTAAGAACAGAAATAGTCAGTCGTCAGCTGCACAAATTTTTATTAAATTAACTTCTTCACTAGTTTCGGAAAATTGATGTGCCATCCTCACAAGATAATATATTTAAGCTTACACCGGAAAGCAAGCGTTAAGCAAACTCTGGACGATAGAGTCCTACAAAAATGGGTAAAAAACAAGAATTCAACTAACAACGGATTAATAACAATGGGTCTACAATACAAAACTGTTTATAAAAGTACCTTCGTTAAAATTTTTACATTCTACTGTCAAGCAGTTAACAAGTAACGTAAAAAATTCGAAGACAAGGTGACCAAAAGAACTTCGCATCATAAGGAAAATATTAATAAAGCACGAGAAATACGATGTTTAGCACCAACATACTGACAGTCTTACTATCAAAGACTTCTCTAATATAACAAGTGTGACCGGGGGATTGATCTGAGATGTACCCTTTACACTGTGGCTCCTGCAAGATGCAGTTTCCACCCCCACACTACTACAGAAGCCAGACAGACGCCCCTAACGTTCTAAAGAGAAATGCCCGAAAAACTTTGAGCAATAAATATTTTCTGGAGTCGTCCGCTGTAAGGAAATGACACAAAAATTCACAAAATTTCTTATGTAACTAGTGGGATACTTGGGTATTGGAGTAATGCTAGTTAGTGTAAGAAAAACATGAAACTATCGAAAATTATTATTTATTTTGCAAAAATTCTGAGAAAATCACAATGGCACTTTTAATTATGAACCGATCACAATATTACCGGGTTCTTTTCGGAATGTGAAGTTACCTCTTAAGGACAGGAGTCGATAATGAAATTTCTGTACAAAGATTGTTATTGACTTGACAGAATGGCTGAGAGCCACGCCTACTCAACTTGAATAATTATCCGTTAGAATTTCACATGTGACATGCAGTGATGTGTACTGTTGTGGAGGAAATATGGGGCTCACAAGAGATGTAGCGCACAATACCATAAGCTGCGATGACTGCTGTCTTCACCACTCGCTGCTGACAAATAAGATAACTGTTGTTTTATCTGGATTGATCTTCGCCAATCAAATTCTCCCTACGCCTTAATGAAGTCACGGACTCCTATTCACCCCTAGTCTATCTATTGGCATGGTACACCAGTCAGATAACCAGTCCACCACGATGCCACTCTAAATTCGCTCACAGGCGTTTAACTATAACTCTGTTCGTTCACACCGCACAATAAGTGTGTCGGCCAACACAGTGAACAACACTTAATTTCAAGGACTCGCACTTCGATTCGCTCTCGACAGAGGGGCTCTCCCAGTGAAGTACTGAGGAGAGACTTGTTCCTCGCTCTTTGAGTACACGTACGAGCGCGTATGCACTCGTTACGTGTTCTCGTCCCAAGAGCGACAACGGAACAGCACCTCTCCACGCCAGACATGAAGGGATCTTTCGGTCTCTTCCATTACTCCTTCAGCTCAAGGCGTCAGAAATATCGTCTGCCAATCAGCATTGCTCTTCTAAAACGGGAGAATGACGTTTCGTTTAAGGCGACCAATCTGGAAATCTGTAGTATCGGCGTTTGATGTTTGCTGTTTTCCTGTGAAAATCTCTGAAACTGCGTGCTATGGCTAAAGAATGTGTAGGCTGGCCACTCCCACACAATGTACCGGAATTTGCTTTTAAGCCGAACACGGGGTCGTCCTTTCACTCGGGCAAACGCTGTCTGCTCTACGGGCGGACACCAGCCGGTGTAGATGTGTTGTAACCAGCCTCCTGGCGTCTGGTTGCTTCTCTCGAACGAAAAGCTCCTGTGTCCGTCGTGTCTGGAATATATGTGTGTACGCCAGCCTCGAATATTTCAACCACAGTGCGCAGTTGCGATTTATTAGTTATTTGCATATCGTTAACATGAATTCATACAACATTGACTTTATCTTATCGAGTTTGGGTTCGAATGAAGCGTCTTGATGTGCGGAATATGATTGTGAGGGTTGAATATGTAAGCAATGAAGGTCAGGAGACCACAATGTCTTACATACCTCCCTCCTTCTGACAAAATTTTTTCTGGGGTTTGTCAATGCCGAGGAAACCATTGACGAAGTCAGCCAAAAATTGCTCTTGTAGATTTTCCAATAAACTTTTCTCAGTCATTCTTATCAATTTTTTTTCTAATGATTTCTTTATAGCTATTGTTTCCATTTTTTTAATTCTACAATTTATTTTTTGTTGTTAGGCAAATATAGACTTTATAAAGGTGGTTATTCTTTGTCGTTGCCAGTATGTGTCTCTGTTTTTCTTTTTCATTTCCATTTTTGGTTCAAATGGCTCTGAGCACTATGGGACTTAACTTCTAAGGACATCAGTCCCCTAGAACTTAGAACTACTTAAACCTAACTAACCTAAGGACATCACACACATCCATGCACGAGGCAGGATTCGAACCTGCGAGCGTAGTGGTCACGCGGTTCCGGACTGAAGCGCCTAGAACCGCTCGTCCACTCCAGCCGGCCCTATTTTTACAATATTGATTTTTCTAAACTCGTAAGTGGACAGTGTATTATGTCTTGGTGTGGTTATCTCTTTTCTTCATTAAGGCTTTGCGTAAAAGTTCGCAAAAGCTCTTTTGTGTGGCTTTGTTTTATTTATTTAGGCATTATTTGTATCACTGTTTTAAGAGTGAAGAAGTGTTTCCTCTTAATTCTATCCTCGGTATTAATATTATTATCACAAAAAGGTGTTTTTGAATGTTACTTAAAGAAGAAAAATCCTGCGTAAGTCCTTCTCTAATTTTACATATAAAAGAAACAAATAGACTTTCCATGAGTTTGTGAGATTATATTACAATACTAACTAAGTTTCTTTACATAATATTTTAAGGTCTCTATCACATTATTGGCTTTACATATATGATAAAATAATTACTTTTACAAAAAAGGAAAAAATACTTTTACAAATACATCATTTTCTTAACTCTACATTTGTATTTTATTAGTTTTTTTGTGCTGCGTCTGTTTCTGTGCTCGATGGTCCCCACTGAAATATTGGACGGCATCGACTCATTTGTATGGGTGTCACAAATCATGAGAGAAGCACCCAGCATGCAATGCCAGGTCTTACTTGTTGACATTGTCATCATGGAGTGGTACTTTTAACCGATGATGAGCTGGCCGGGGTGGCCAAGCGGTTCTAGGCACTATAGTCTGGAACCGCGCCACTGCTAAGGTCGCAGGTTCGAATCCTGCCTCAGGCATCGACGTGTGTGATGTCCTTAGCTGAGTTAGGTTTAAGTAGTTCTAAGTTCTAGGGGACTGATGACCTCATAAGTTAAGTCCCATAGTGCTCAGAGCCATTTGATGATGATGACTGTGGTTTACTGCATAAACAGTGATGTCTTGGTACTCCTTTGCTGTCACACCTGGGACAGTATGGCAGTTCGATGATTGTAGTTGACTACCGACGATCGTCACCCAATATATTGTGCTGTGACGTCTTGGTACTTCACACCTGGTTCGGTATGGCAATTTGATGATGTAGTAGGGAGAATACTGTTCATTTTGCTGTATCTATTTCTAGATAATGTTGGTTGGTACTACTTAATATTCCGTTTGTCGTTCGCTTGTATTTGTTTGACGATTCAAGGTTTATTTTTGGAGAGGTGGTTGTAGTAGTTGCCATGCCTCAAAGTTCATGGAAAGACGTTTGTAGCAATTTACATTGTACGATAGGAGAGAAACGTACCTTGCTCTCTTCTGCCCTTCTTCATCTTGCATCTTCTTTCCTTCTTTTCTTTCTTGCATTCTTCTGTTCTTCTTGGGCTAGGAATATGTGAATTTTTGTGTAGGATTGATATAGGATTTGTAGGATCTGACTGCCTTTCCAAATGTTACTTGATGAGTTTGTAGATCTTAGTAAGTTTTTGTACCTTCAATGCTGTCTCATCGTATTATGATTCTCCCTATGGTCTTCCGTTGTGTAGCAGTGTCGTGAAATATGAAATCGTCCATGCTGCGTGTTGTCCTCCTGAAGTCCAACCTGGCTGCAACCTGCATTTCCAGTGTGGCGTTGGTTTTCATGTTGTTTTTATTGCCATAAGTGCTTTCTCAACATGTCTGTACCCTCTCTGTCGATATCTCGAAGCATCTGATGTTAAGGGAGCTGGTGATTGGTGTTGGTGGCGATGTCCCTCTGACGCATAGAAATATTTACCATTTTTGTTTTACATATATTTGTTATTTACAAAAAAACTCTGATTTTATATAATGCATAAATTCTCTGATAGTGGCAAAAAATATTGTATATACATGATTTCTTTTCTTTATTCTAATTATGTCTTACCACTTCTTCATTCTTTTAATTGTTGTGTACTGTTTATTTTTTGTGTGCATGTTGTAGTGTACTTGATACTACAAGAGATTGTTGGTGTGTATTGTGTCTCTTTTTCTTTTAATTAATGTGTTATTTTGTTGATATATTAATTTCACAAAAAATGGTTCAAATGGCCTTGAGCACTATGGGACTCAACTGCTGTGGTCATAAGTCCCCTAGAACTTAGAACTACTTGAACGTAACTAACCTAAGGACAGCACACAACACCCAGCCATCACGAGGCAGAGAAAATTCCTGAACCCGCCGGGAATCGAACCCGGGAACCCGGGCGTAGGAAGCGAGAACGCTACCGCACGACCACGAGATGCGGGCTATTAATTTCACTTTTATTTAGTGGTTAGTATAAGATAGGGTGGACGTCAGTTTGTTTAACCTCTTCTGCATTTTTTAGTTCAATCTTTATGTTTTGCAGTAGTCGGTGGCCTAACTTCTACATCTGGTTTCTCTTTGGTGTGTTGTTCTTGTCTTTGTGGACCATAATGTTCTCGGTAATTGTTCGCGCCCTGGTCTCGCCAGTTGCTGTTTCTAACACCGTGACCTCTTTTAAAGTACCCTTGACCGTTGGCATTTTGATTCCTAAACCCATATCCGCCACAGTATGAGTGTCCATTACCGTTCCTATTTCGGTACCAATTATTCTGGTTATCGTTTCTATGCCAATTGTCTCCATTGTGCCACTGTCCTTGTCTGTTAAATTGCCTGAAATTATTGGTGTTAGGATTACGATTATTATTATTGGTATATTCGATCCTAGTCCTCTCCTTTTGCTGTTCCCTTTCCTTTCTTTTTTCTTTCATCTCGTCTTCTTTAAACATAAATTCAAGTTCCCTTAGAGCCTCTGTGAATTCTTCGATATTTTCGTTTTTTCCTACTGTCGCCTGTTGATACTTCACCGGTAATTTCATTCTACATAGACGTATCAGCTCTCCGTTGCGGTATGGTTTGTCCAGGCATTGATTCTTTTTGTCCATTGTATCAAAGAATCTTACCACGCTTTTCTCTCCTGAGTTTTCATATGGTGTCATCTGAAGTAACTCGTATTTAAGTTTGTTTTGTGCCTCCTTAGACCAATATCTTTCGAGAAATGCTGTTCTGAACTGTAGGTAAGACGTACAGGTAGCCGAGATCTTTTGCATCACCTCTGCTACTGTCCCTGACATGTGTGGACAAACGAAGTCAAGTTTGTGAGCTACGCTCCAGTGGTTTGGTAAGCCTACTTGAAACTGATCGATGAATGTGCGTGCATGCAAGCTACCGCCTTCTTCCTTGAAATGTTGAAATTTTCTAACTGTAAGGAAGAGGTCTGTATCATATCTATTCATAAATCCGGTTTGTGGCTGATTCATGGACCCAAATAATCTGCCACTGCTTGTGTCGTCGTGGTTATTCTCTGGTAATCTACTACCTGTCTGCCTAGTCTCAATTTCCTGACTCATATTCGCATCATATCGTATCATTGATGACCAAAAGTGTTGTTCGTGTGTTTCTACTCTCGTCGTTCGTGGTATAATACCTGTGCTGCTATTATGTTGTGTCACTGGATTTACTGCTTCAGTTGCCTGATTGGTATAGGCTGAATGTGTGTGTGTTTCCGTTTATCTAGATACTGTGCCTGGTCCTGTGGCATGTCATGTATTACTTCATTGGGGTTTTCTGTTCCGATTTCTGCGCGAGTGTTACGTCTAGCCTTGGTTCTACTTGAACTTTCTTAGACGTGCGTTTTCGTGTACTTAATTAATGCTTAACGTGTCAGTTGTTTCGCTACAGGTGTAATCGGTCTCGATCTTTTCTTCGATAGTTTGTATCAACTCTGTTCGAAGCTTTTCAAACTGATCTTGTTTTTAAGTTCTATTTTATTGATCCGCTGATCATATTTTTTCAGTGCAACCTTGCTTTGAATTGCTTGTTCTTCCGAAATTTGTTTTGCTGTTCGAGTGGCTTTTTTCGTAAAACGTTCCACCTTTTTGTCAACGTTTACGATGTCCAATTGGACCTTGTCCACGTCAGTGCGTAATTGCTGTTGACCTTGTGTTAGTAACTGAATTCTTTCTCTAGATTCTATCGCGTCTTTGTTTATCTGAGTGATCTGACTATCAATTCTGGCGATCACTTCTTCCATCTGGATGTTAAACTGTTGGATCTGTGTCTTAATCTCTTGTCTCAAGTTCTGATTATCCTGTTGGATCTCTGTCTTAATAGCCTGATTATTCTGTTTCAATTCCTGATACTGTTTTGTCATCTGTGTATTCTGTTTCGTTATCTGTGTAATAATATCCTGCTTCTGTTTCGTCATACTAGCGTTCATGTTTTGTAACATCTCCATGATTGCGTCCTGTCCTGTAACACTACCTGCTGCTGACCTATGTATTCTCGATCTATTGCTTTCTACTCTGTCAGTTACGTCGGTTACTGGGCTATGCTGTGGCGTTTCTCAGTTTGATAACTGCAATAACCCGTGCTGTCTGTGTTGAGGACTAGTTGCGTTTGTCATTGAACCATTACGTGGCGCAAACAACTCTGCATTCTGCCCTCTCTGTTGTGTATGTCTTGTGTTTGCAGGTACAGTTGCGTCTCTTACGGAACCTTTTCGTGGCGCTCGTAACTCCGCAAAATTCTGTGTTTGCTGTTGGGGCATATTTAGAATGTGTACGATAGGTTGGACGTATTCTAAATGTTCCCTCTCTTCCTCACTGTCTACTTCTCTATGAGCGTTGGCTAACTGCCGGTTCATTGACTGTATTCTGTCCCTGAATATGCGGCAAACAAACGCGTTTCCTGTGCTCGTTGCTCTTCTAATCTTTGCCATTTCCTACGTGGGCTGTCTATTTCTGGCTCAGAATGTGCCCTACCTGGGATTTAATATTCTGGAAATTCGATGTTCTCGTCCCCTCGATTCCGAACTGTCTGATATGTCTCAATTTCATCCCAGTCTAACTGAGCCCGCTGATTCTGCAGCTCCCCGACTGTCCTATTCTCTGATTCACCTTCTGTCCTATTTTCAGGTTCACCTTCTGTCCTATTCTCAATAAGCTCGTTTACTTGCTGTCTATCTGGTTGATTCTCACCCATCTTGTCTACTTGCTGTCTCTCACGTAACCTTTTGGCTTGTGCTCTCGTTAACATGGAAATTCTGTCAACAAACCACAACCCTATCTACAAAACTATACGACCACTTACCAGTTGGTTGAACCAACAACAACAACAACGTCGTCGTGATTTATCGGCTAATGTTCTGTCTGCTCTGCTACAGTCTCCAATCTCTACCTGTGCCCTTACAAAGGGAGAAAAATGTTATTTCTTAATTCTAACTTATATGATGCTGCGTCACACTGCAGCTCTGCGTCGCTCTGCGTCTGTGTCTTTAACCTGAAAATCCTATGCCCTAACAGCAACACAAAAAATGTAAAAAATGCTGAATTTTCCAACACAATAACACACGCCCTTTTCCCTAAAATTCTGCTTTCTTCACTACCTGTATCTATACTGATCCCGATCTTTGCAAATATTTAATACATGAAAGAAAGTTCTTCAAAGTGCTACTGCTGCACCTAACTATCCTGACACTTTCCTATCCTGGTAGCTTACCTGTTTTACCTATCCTGGCAGGGTCGCCATTTTCTGTGAGTGGGGGATTGATCTGAGATATACCTTTTACCCTGTGGCTCCTGCAAGATGCAATTTCCACCCCCACACTACTACAGAAGTCAGACAGACGCCCCTAACGTTCTAAAGAGAAATGCCTAAAAAACTATGAGCAATAAATATTTTCTGGAGTCGTCCGCTGTAAGGAAATGACACAAAAATTCACAAAATTTCTTATGTAACTAGTGGGATACTTGGGTATTGAAGTAGTGCTAGTTAGTGTAAGAAAAACATGAACTAACGAAAATTATTTTTTTGCAAAAATTCTGAGAAAATCACAATGGCACTTTCAATTATGAACTGAACTCATTATTTCCGGGTTCTTTTCGGAATGTGAAGTTACCTCTTAAGGATAGGATTCGCTAATAAGATTTCTGTACAAAGTTTAAGATCGTTATTGACTTGGCAAAATTGCTAATTATCCGTTAGAATGTCGCTAGGTATGGTCGAGGCTGTCACATGTGACATGCAGTGAAGTGTACTGTTTTGGAGGAAATATGGGACTCGCAAGAGATGTAGCGCACAATACCATAAGCTGCGATGACTGCTGTCTGCGCCACTCACTGCTGACAAATAAGATGACTGTCGTTCTATCTGGATTGACCTTCGCCAATCAAACTCTCCCAACGCCTTGATAAGTCAAGGACTCTTATTCGCCCCTAGTGTAACAATTGGCATGGTACATCAGTCAGATAACCAGTCCACTGCGATGCCACTCAAAATTCGCTCGCAGGCATTTAACTATAACTCAGTCCGTTCACACTGCACAATAAGTGTGTTGGCAACACAGTGAACAACGCTTAATTTCAAGGACTCAATATAGAGTCGCACTTCGATTCGCTCTCGACAGAGGTTCTCTCCCAGTCAAGTACTGAGGAGAGACTTGGTCCTCACTCTTTGAGTACACGTACGAGCGTGTATGCTCTCGTTACGTGTTCTCGTTCAAAGAGCGACAATGGAACAGCCCCTCTCCACTCCAGACGTGAAGAGGTATATCTTTCGGTCTCTTCCATTACTCCTTCAGCTCAAGGCGACACAAATATTGTCTGCCAATAGGCATTGCTCTTCTAAAACGGGAGAATGACGTTTCGTTTAAGGCGACCAATCCGGAAATCTGTAGCATTGGCGTTTGATGTTTGCTGTCTCCCTGTGAATATCTCTGAAACTGCGTGCAATGTGTAATGAATGCGTAGGCTGGCCGCTCCCACACAATGTACCGGAATTTGCTTTTAAGCCGAACATGGGGTCGTCCTTTCACTCGGGCAAACACTGACTGCTCTACGGGTGGTCACTGGCCGACGTAGATGGGTTGGGACCGGCCTCCTGGCGTGCGGTTGCTTCTCTCGAACTACGTCGAGTCGGGAATGTATGTTTGTACGCCAGCCTCGAGTATTTCAACCACGTGGCGCACTTGCGATTTATTAGTTATTTGCATATCGTTTACATGAATTCAAACAATACTGACTTTATCTTATCGAGTTTGGGTTCGAATGAAGCGTCTTGATGTGCGGAATATGATTGTGAGGGCGGAATATGTAAACAATGAAGGTCAGGAGACCACGATGTCTTACACAAGTAACGAGCGCTAGTGTGCCTAAAATCTTACGATGAATAAGCACAGTGAGGAATCTTTTGCGTATAGCATAAGTCAAACGAAATTAAAAACCAGTCTTAAGCAAATAGGCAGGTTACAAATCATTTGAAAAGAAAGGAAATACGATCAAAAAACAACCTGTTTTGAAGCGAGAACTGATTTTTCAGTACCTCGTCGGAGCTCTGACTGGAATGTTTATAAATTTGTCTCTTCTAAGTGAATAATTTTGCACTCTTTATCCGGTATGTGTAAGATTTTCATATTGAGCAACGAAAGCGGTGGGAGTCAGTGCTTTTCATCTTTGAGATGTTTTCTGGTCACTATATCGTCGCGTTTTCACGTTGCTTTTTAACTGCTTGACAGTACTATACAAAAATTTTACCGAATGTACGTTTATAATTCATTCATTACTGTACACTTATTGTTACTTAACTGATGTAAATTGTGATCCAGCCCTAGTGATCACAAAAGTCTTATTCTACGTCCATATTTGTAAGACTATCGTCCAGAGTTTTCTTGACGATTGATTTCCGATGTAAGGTTAATTGTGTGAGTTTCTGAGGATGGAAAATTAATTTGTCAAAACTAGCCAAGAAGTTAATTTAGTAAAAATTTGTGCAGCTGACGGCTGATCAGCCACACAAGTCAACAGTATTTAATTCTCCAGGTGATTTCCAACTAGACGCCACACCAGTCTGCATTAGTATCCGTAATAAAGTATACGACAAATACTGGAATGTGTCTTAACATGGTGGTACAATGGGCATCAACAGGAAATTCTTTATTCCACTGATGATGATTCAGTACAGAATCATAAAAACTATCTTGTAAAGACCATCATGGTAACGCTTCAAGTCACTTGAACTTCTAAATGTGACTCAACTTGCACTATATTAACTGTGAGCATACTCCAATTTGAGTTCATGTACTAATGGCGTTTTGACTGAAGGTGCTGGTACCAAGTCTATCATTACGTTATTGGTTTTTGGGAAAACGTTACTAGTTATTAACTTACGTGTTACTGTTACAAAAGATTCTTCAAAATGTGGTCGGCAAGCTTATAAAACCACATTATGGAATTTCCTGATAAGCCACAAACCCACACCAGATTGGGTTAATAGGTACAGAACATATTTAAATGAATGACCTCTTAAAAATCCGTACAGCTGTGTAGTATTACCGTCTTAGAAGTGAAAGATAAAAAACTTTAGTAATATCCTTTCTACAGCCTTCTCCTCCGTCAGAAGCGTCAGACACTGAATGTGACTCCGATATTAGCTGATTTGCGATTCTTTCTCGATGATTCGTAGACAGGCTGTTGTTGGAGCTCTAACGATATGTGGGAACTGAGGGAGTGATGGAGTCATGACAAAATCTTAACTTCTAACACTTTTCACCGTGTGATATTATTGTATCGAGTAAAAGTAGGGGTGTTTTTGCTACTAAATAATGCTTTTTTGTTAATAAGATTGTGTGGGTAAATCCAGCAACTCACAGACCTGAAATAAAAATCTTTTTTGTGCGTTTATTTTCATGTAGATTCCTCTAGTTCCTTCACCTTTCGACAGGTGGTCGCTGATGGGCTTATCCTCTTCCAGTTGGAGACACCACTTCCAGTGTGTGTAGTACACTGTTCATATATCTTTTGCTTTTCGGCTGCATTGCAGGTACAGACTTCTCGACATAGCGATCACAGGAGGGGGCAGAAGGAATTTTCTGGCTCATAACTGATCGGACACGTACGTTGGTGAATCCTCCTCATTTATCAACGTTCAGAAGGATAATTTTTCCAATAGTTACTTGGGGCAAATGAGAGTACTTCCCCCAAGACTAACGCTAGAGGTAATGAGCATGTCGTCGTAAATATGGTGACGACTAAAGTGCTATTAGGGATGTGTAGCCCATTTTTTCCAGCAGTCATCGTATGTGCGTTGTTCGCAATTTGAATCACTTTAATGGTACCTTAATTGGTCTTTGCTTTATTTGTGCCATATTCTAAGGTTACACTTTTTATCATATAGTGAGAGAGACTGTATGTCCTTGTGTGTAGAAATAGTTTATTTATGTTGCACTCTGGCCATTGCTCAGATTCGTTTGTTTGTGGCGAAAACGTAGTTACTTCAGATTATTTGTGAGGCTTGTAGTGACATCGCGCACTAATATTGCGAGGGTTCTTTGTCTTCCTATTCTGCCTGGGATCCATGTCAGATCTCATCCACAGACAATGTTCTTGCGATATTGTATATATGAGCCTTATAACATCACCGAATAGACTCTATGGTCTAGGGGTAGAGTCTTTGATTAGTACCTGAAATGTTCTCAGTTCTAGGTTCGAAACCCACTCCCGTTCAAATTTTGATTAATAGTCAGCATTGGCGGCCGAAAATTCCTGGCATAAGAAATCAACGGCCTTGTCAAAGAGGGCACAGGAGCTTACAAAAGTTCAGGGCATTCTCTTGTTCCAGGGGAGGGAAACTGCCCCTAAAGGTGGAAGAATCAGCAATGATCAACGGCATGGAAGCCACTGCATTAAAGGCACGTAACGTGTATCCACAGGACATGTGACCTGTAATTGAAAAAGTATCATGACGATCTCTCCACTGGTAAAAAGATTCCATAGTAGTCCGCCCATTCGGATCTCCAGTCTCCAGTATGGGACTGCCAAGGGGGAGGTGACCATGAGAAAAAGATTAAATAGCCAACGAAAGTATAAGGTTCTACGAGTCAGCGCGTAGAATGTCAGAAGCTTTGACGTGGTAGGGAAGCTAGAAAATCTGAAAAGGGAAATGCAAAGGCTCAATCTAGATGTAGTAGGAGACAGTGAAGTGAAATGGAAAGAAGACAAGGATTTAACGTCAGATGAGTATGGGTAATATCAACAGCAGCAGAAAATGGTACAACTGGAGCAAGATTCGGAATGAATAGGAAGGTAGGGTAGAGGGTGTGTTATAGTGAATAGTATAGAGATAGGGTTGTTCTTATCAGAATCGACAGCAAACCACACCGACAACGATAGTCCAGGTATACATGCTGACGTCGCAAACTGAAGATGAAGAGATAAAGGAAGTACTGTATGTGACGATAGTGAAAGGTTATTACAGTACATAAAGGAGTAGAATACCTAGTAGTCATGGGAGACTGGAATGTAGTTGTAGGTGAACGTGTAGAAGAAGTGGGTACAGGAGAATATGGGCTTGGGACAAGGAATGAGAGAGAAAGACTAATTGACTTCTGTAATAAATTTCAGCTAGTAATAGAGAATACTCTGTTCAAGAACCACTAAAGGAGGCGGTATACTTGGAAAAGACCGGGTGATACGGATAGATATCAGTTATTTTACATCATGGTCAGACAGAAATTCAGAAATCAGATACTGGACTGCAAGACGTACTCAGGAGTAGATACAGACTCAGACCACAATGTAGTAGTGATGAAGAGTAGGCTGAAGATTAGTCAGGAAGGATCAATTTACAAAGAAGTGGGATTCGGAAGTACTAAGCAATGACGAGACACGTTTGATGTTCTCTAAGGCTATTGATATAGAAATAAGGAATACATGATGTAACGGTCGTGAGCGTTAGTTCCTTTGAGGTTAGACGTGGTGAGTTAATGTCGGCCAGGATGATTTTAAGGCTACAAAGACGCCACCAGGAACACCTCACTGAGTTTCAACAAGCTCATATCAAAGGGCTGCGAGAAGCTGAATGGTTCAAATGACTCTAAGCATTATGGGAATTAACATCTTAGGTCATCAGTCCCCTAGACTTAGAATTACTTAAACCTAACCAACCTAAGGACATCACACACATCCATGCCCGAGGGAGGATTCGAACCTGCGACCGTAGCAGCAGCGCGGTTCCGGACTGAAGCGCCTAGAACCTCTCGGCCACAGCGGCCGGCAGAATCTGAATGTTCTTCATGCGCTATTGCAGAAGGATTTGACAAGAATGTAACGACCGCTGGCAGCGCCGGTCACGAGAATGTACGGCCACAATAAGACTGATCTCTGAATGGTGACAGGGCACTATCGAGAGGGAAGACCATCATGTTGGTCTCACGGCTGTGGGGCGTCTTAGTGAATCAGCAGCAGCAGTTTAAGTAGCAGTTGGCACCACGGTGACGCAACGAGTTGTTTCAAATTAGTTACTTCAAGAAAAGCTCTGAGCCAGACGTCCTATACCTTGCATTCCACGGAGTCGAAACCACAGCATGTGCAACTTCAGTGATGTCAGGCGAGAGCTCGTCGGAGGGCAGGGTGGAGGTCTATTGCGTTTTCTAATGAAACCTTGTTCTACGAGGTGCATTAAAGTTCTAAGGCCTCCGATTTTTTTTCTAATTAACTACTCACCCGAAATCGATGAAACTGGCGTTACTTCTCGACGTAATCGCCCTGCAGACGTACACATTTTTCACAACGCTGACGCCATGGTTCCATGGCACCGGCGAAGGCTTCTTTAGGAGTCTGTTTTGACTACTGGAAAATCGTTGAGGCAACAGCAGCACGGCTGGTGAATGTGCGGCCACGGAGAGTGTCTTTCATTGTTGGAACAAGCCAAAAGTCACTAGGAGCCAGGTCAGGTGAGCAGGGATCATGAGGAATCACTTCAAAGTTGTTATCACGAAGAAACTGTTGCGTAACGTTAGCTCGATGTGCGGGTGCGTTGTCTTGGTGAAACAGCACACGTGCAGCCCTTCCCGGACGTTTTTGTTGCAGTGCAGGAAGGAATTTGTTCTTCAAAACATTTTCGTAGGATGCACCTGTTACCGTAGTGCCCTTTGGAACGCAATGGGTAAGGATTACGCCCTCGCTGTCCCAGAACATGGACACCATCATTTTTTCAGCACCGTCGGTTACCTGAAATTTTTTGGTGTCGGTGAATCTGTGTGCTTCCACTGAGCTGACTGGCGCTTTGTTTCTGGATTGAAAAATGGCATCCACGTCTCATCCATTGTCACAACCGACGAAAAGAAAGTCCCATTCATGCTGTCGTTGCGCGTCAACATTGCTTGGCAACATGCCACACGGACAGCCGTGTGGTCGTCCGTTAGCATTCGTGGCACCCACCGGGATGATACTTTTCGCATTTTCAGGTCGTCATGCAGGATTGTGTGCACAGAACCCACAGAAATGCCAACGCTGGAGGCGATCTGTTCAACAGTCATTCGGTGATCCCCCAAAGCTATTCTCTCCACTTTCTCGATCGTGTCATCAGACCGGCTTGTGCGAGCCCGAGGTTGTTTCGGTTTGTTGTCACACGATGTTCTGCCTTCATTAAACTGTCGCACCCACGAACGCACTTTCGACACATCCATAACTCCGTCACCACATGTCTCCTTCAACTGTCGATGAATTTCAATTGGTTTCACACCACGCAAATTCAGAAAACGAATGATTGCACGCTGTTCAAGTAAGGAAAACGTCGCCATTTCAAGTATTTAAAACAGTTCTCATTCTCGCCGCTGGCGGTAAAATTCCATCTTCTGTACGGTGCTGCCATCTCTGGGACGTATTGACAATGAACGCGGCCTCATTTTAAAACAATGCGCATGTTTCTATCTCTTTCCAGTCCGGAGAAAAAAAATCGGAGGCCTTAGAACTTGAATGCATCTCGTAAATGATAACTAACTAACAACCTCAGCTGCCGACAGGTGTTGTTGTTATGCCTCGGTGTGGACAGCTGAAAATGTGTGCCCCGACCGGGACCCGAACCCGGCATCTCCTGCTTACATGGCAGACGCTCTATCCATCTGAGCCACCGAGGACACATATGAATAGGGCGACTGCAGGGACTTATCCCTTGCACGCCTCCCGTGAGACTCACATTCCCAACTGTCCACAATTCTACATATTTATTGTACCTTATAGACATTTGCCCATCCACTCACTCGCGCACGCTTTGGCTATTCCCGTAAGAGTTTGGGCAACCTGTGCGCATTCGCACAGACGAAGGTCAATGGCTGGGTAGCCTTTAACTACACTCCTGGAAATTGAAATAAGAACACCGTGAATTCATTGTACCGGGAAGGGGAAACTTTATTGACACATTCCTGGGGTCCGATACATCACATGATCACACTGACAGAACCACAGGCACATAGACACAGGCAACAGAGCATGCACAATGTCGGCACTAGTACAGTGTATATCCACCTTTCGCAGCAATGCAGGCTGCTATTCTCCCATGGAGACGATCGTAGAGATGCTGGATGTAGTCCTGTGGAACGGCTTGCCATGCCATTTCCACCTGGCGCCTCAGTTGGACCAGCGTTCGTGCTGGACGTGCAGACCGCGTGAGACGACGCTTCATCCAGTCCCAAACATGCTCAATGGGGGACAGATCCGGAGATCTTGCTGGCCAGGGTAGTTGACTTACACCTTCTAGAGCACGTTGGGTGGCACGGGATACATGCGGACGTGCATTGTCCTGTTGGAACAGCAAGTTCCCTTGCCGGTCTAGGAATGGTAGAACGATGGGTTGGATGACGGTTTGGATGTACCGTGCACTATTCAGTGTCCCCTCGACGATCACCAGTGGTGTACGGCCAGTGTAGGAGATCGCTCCCCACACCATGATGCCGGGTGTTGGCCCTGTGTGCCTCGGTCGTATGCAGTCCTGATTGTGGCGCTCACCTGGACGGCGCCAAACACGCATACGACCATCATTGGCACCAAGGCAAAAGCGACTCTCATCGTTGAAGACGACACGTCTCCATTCGTCCCTCCATTCACGCCTGTCGCGACACCACTGGAGGCGGGCTGCACGATGTTGGGGCGTGAGCGGAAGACGGCCTAACGGTGTGCGGGACCGTAGCCCAGCTTCATGGAGACGGTTGCGAATGGTCCTCGCCGATACCCCAAGAGCAACAGTGTCCCTAATTTGCTGGGAAGTGGCGGTGCGGTCCCCTACGGCACTGCGTAGGATCCTACGGTCTTGGCGTGCATCCGTGCGTCGCTGCGGTCCGGTCTCAGGTCGACGGGCACGTGCACCTTCCGCCGACCACTGGCGACAACATCGATGTACTGTGGAGACCTCACGCCCCACGTGTTGAGCAATTCGGCGGTACGTCCACCCGGCCTCCCGCATGCCCACTATACGCCCTCGCTCAAAGTCCGTCAACTGCACATACGGTTCACGTCCACGCTGTCGCGGCATGCTACCAGTGTTAAAGACTGCGATGGAGCTCCGTATGCCACGGCAAACTGGCTGACACTGACGGCGGCGGTGCACAAATGCTGCGCAGCTAGCGCCATTCGACGGCCAACACCGTGGTTCCTGGTGTGTCCGCTGTGCCGTGCGGGTGATCATTGCTTGTACAGCCCTCTCGCAGTGTCCGGAGCAAGTATGTTGGGTCTGACACACCGGTGTCAATGTGTTCTTTTTTCCATTTCCAGGAGCGTATATATACGAAGACAGTAACTTGTTATCATTTATTCCAGGAAAAAGCTGCACGGTCATCAACAGTAACTGTTCTTTCGAGAACAAGTTACTGTCTTCGTATATATAGTTAAAGGCTACCCAGCCGTTGACCTTCGTCTATGCGAATGCGCACGGGTTGCCCAAACTCTTACGTGAATCGCCAAAGCGTGCGCGAGTAATGAGTGGATGGGCAAATGTCTATAAGGTACAATACATATGTAGAATTGTGGACAGTTGGGAATGTGAGTCTCACGGGAGGCGTGCAAGGGATAAGTCCCTGCAGTCGCGCTATTCATCTGTGTCCTCGGTGGCTCAGGTGGATAGAGCGTCTGCCATGTAAGCAGGAGATGCCGGGTTAGGGTCCCGGAAGGGGCACACATTTTCAGCTGTCCACATCGAGGTATAACAACAACAGCTGTCGGCAACTGAGGTTGTTAGTTATCATTTATTCCAGGAAAAACCTGCACGGTCATCAACAGTAAGTGTTCTTTCGAGAACAAGTTACCACCTTCGTATATAAACGTTGTTCTGCCTCAGTGCAAGTGAAGGCGGTCTGCTTGTTAGAACGAGGTCACTTGAGGGCTTGCTTCCAACCAATCTGCATGCTGGGCACACAGGACCTACACCTGGATTTACAGGTTGGGGTGCGATATCGTATGACAGCAGAAGCTCTCTCGTGGTTATATGACGCACCTCGACTGCAAATTTGTACATTAGTCTGGTAATTCGACCTGTTGTGCAGCCATTCATGAACAGCATTCCAATATAACACTGGCCCACGTACCGCTGTTGTAATCCAACATGGTCTACAGCATGGCCTGCTCGATCAACAGATCTGTCTCCAATCGAGCAAATATGGGACAACATTGTCGACAAGTTTAGTGTCATCCACGAGCAGCATTAACCGTCACTATATCGACCGAGCCAGTGCAACAGTCATGGAACATCATCCCAAAAAGTGACATACGGCACTAGTACAACATAATTCCTGCAGTTTTGCTTGCTTGCATTCGACATTCTCACAGTTGTACCAGTTATTAATGAACTAGCTTTTCACATTGAGAATGGCATAACTCGCACTTACATTAACCTGTGAATTTGGAGTGTTATCACTTGAATATGTTACCTAGACGGATATATTTCAGAAATTTTAGTACGCTACATTAATTATTTGTTGGTGTTGTTGGTTTGTTAAGAGGACACGCTTGAAACGTTCACCACAAAAATAAATTGTGTGCAGAATGAACGATGGCTGTTTACTCTCTGTAACATAAGAAAAATCACAGGGACATGAACCATGCCAACTTTATGTGTACTAGTTGTGTAACAGCAACATTATACTTATTAACAAGTCGAATCGTAGCCATAGAAATGTGATGAATAGCTATGACGGAAAAGTAGGGTCTTTTCTATGGGAATATTGGTCAATACCTTACTTGTACAGGACATATCAGGACTTACTTTGTCATCAAACGGAAGTCCTAACTCCCGCCAAATGATGATGATCACAGAAAACGTTTCACAGTTGTAGTGGCATAGTTCGTTGATTTGTAATGTACTGCTCTTACTGAAAAATAATACACTATAAAGGATGGATTCGATGTTTTCTGTGACAAAATCAAAATGTGTCAATGCCATCAGCAATTGAGAATGTAATGTACGAGTATACCCATACTCTATTCAAAAGCATCTGCCATTTTCCAAGACCTGACAGTAAATATCGTTTTCGGACTTTGTAGAGACGATACCGCTTTGATAGCGGTATTTCAACGTCAACGCCTAATGGAAGTCTTAGAAAAGTAACTATGTATACTCGACAAACCATTATGCAGCGACGACTCATGACGGGAGTCGAACACTGTGCCCCAGCAGCAGGAGCTCTCCACCCGGTGGCTTGGAGTGCAGCCTGCGGTGCTGGCGTGCGTGAATCATTAGCGACGCTGTGCGGTGGCAAAACCTTTCACACGTCATATCAGTTAGCCTCCGGCCGCACTCCTGAGGCATAGCATTTGTCTTCCTTCCACCAGATGGATGCAGCGTTCTCCGCTGTGTTACAGAGCAGTGCTACAATCGTCTGCCATCTGTTGGTGTCGCACTCTGTTGTAAAGGTAGCTCAGTTTTCGTACTGATATCTTTTGTGCAAATAAGGTATTGGCTAATATTGTCGAAGAAAAGATCATACTTCCCCATCATAAGTATTTGTAATTTTCGATGGGTACGATTCGACTTGTCAGTAAGTATAAGCGTGTTTCACTCTCAAATGTCGCTGCTACATACTACTTTGCGTGTTCGATGGCTCTGTAATGTTGGTTACGTTCTCATCGGTAAATAGGCACCATACTAGCCACACGCAATTTACTTTTCTGGTGAATTTTACAAGCATATGATCTTAAGATATTACTTTTTTCTGAGGGACTCTTCTGCTTTACCTCGGCGGTTGACCGCTCTGCCCAACCTTCTCGGAGGCGTCGGTGTACTTCAGAAACTAGAAATGGAGCTCTTCATGAAAAGATATTTCTGTAAATAAAAATGCAAGTGTTCCTTCTACACAGCGTACAGTTTGGTCTTCAACTTAGGGAAGAAGTCGGGATGGCATGTCTGAAAGGTCAGTCCCTCCAGGTGTTTGTTTAAATAAAGGAGCAAGTGGACAGACCCAGAGTTAGTAGAAGCAGGGGTCATACACCTCTGAGTGAACAGTAGCCTGAGGGGGAAAGCATGTCAAGCAGGTCAGCAGACAGGCCTGAACCTGCTCAGACATCCTTTCTCTCAGTCTTTATAGTACCAGTATTCCAGATTCTGACGTCTTATAATCTTCCCAGTATCTCAAGTCAGGGCCAGTCCGTTGGAACTCTACACTATTACAAATAGCCCGACTAGTCCGAGATGGATTTTGACATCATATTTAGTTAGTGCAGTATCCAGAGTCTACGATTATGACATCTCAGAGCCTGTCCCATTTTCTCAGGTCGGGGTCAGTAAGTCGGAATTTCACACTGTTATGAATAGCCCGACAGATCTGAGCTAGATTGTGACTTTACAGAGGCAGGGCCAGTATTCCAGCTGCCAGCCATGATGCCCCAATACCTCAAGTCTTGGCCAATATACTTGAATGTGGCATGTGGCATGTGGTTATATACACCCCGAGAGGTCTAAGCTAGGTAGTGACGTCTTAGAGCTGTACTAGTATTCTCCAGTCAGCATGTTCAATCGCCACCTTATATTCCAGGTCAGCCATTTTGGATTCTTACATCATAGTTATATTGGATCTAGTAATCTAGGTCTCTGATTGTGATATCATAGAGCCAGGACCGGTATTCCAAGTCCGCCAGCATGACAATGCTTCATCTAGGATTTCCCTTCAAAATTTGATTTCGCCAATTTATAGGTAGAACAATTGGCATTTGTCAGCGGGTGGACGGGTCTGTGTATGCGGAAAACCTTTCACGTCATCGATCACGTCATCGATCACGTCATAGGGGGTAACGCCGTTTGTTGGACCGTTCTGTCCTTGCATATCTATTTTTCTGCCTTCTTTCATACTTGCGGGTCTGCCTCTTGTGGTCCAGTGGTCAGTTCCGTATTACATAGGAGTGTCTGGGTACTTTTTTATCAGATAGTGTACGGAAATACAGGATAGAGGATGTCATACACAGCGTCGACCACGTTCTTAACCAAATAGTGTAGCCATACGACAAGGTGGTCGCCAGGTTGTCTGCTTTGTCATAATGGACGATCAGTTTCACAACAATCGATACTGACCCTCTTAGAGGTATTGTAGGGGCTGTCTTGAGGTAAGAACTGAAGACAGAAAGGAGCATCCATAAATGTCATGTGGTGATGTTAGAAAGCGTCGAAGTTATTGGGGTTCACCCTGCTGCAGGGCAGCGCACGGAGTTTATATACTAACTGGCCGCGACAGGATATTCTCGCAATAGGTCTGACAGTACTTTCGGGGAGATGGAACGCGTCCACGTGAGTCAGAATAAGCCTGCTTGCTGTCCGTCAGCGTGAAACCTCACGACTGCTGCCGAGTGGCTGGCCCAGCAGCAGATGGCGCCTACGTCTCCGAAGCTGGTTACCGTCGTTGGATTCCTATCCTCAGTCCGCCTGAAGCCG
The DNA here is from genome assembly GCF_023898315.1 of Schistocerca nitens. Lineage (NCBI taxonomy): Eukaryota > Metazoa > Arthropoda > Insecta > Orthoptera > Acrididae > Schistocerca > Schistocerca nitens. The sequence continues at coordinate 599,297,185 of NC_064619.1, read as the reverse complement.
CTAGAGGCTCGTCGGTACAGCTTTTTTACGTCCTATATGGTTTCGTCCACGTAATGGACGCGTTGCTGAAGCTCTGTAAATGTCGTGAGTTTATCTGCATCAAAGGCATCTTTCTCGTGTGTGATGGCCTGATGGACACTATTGAATCGCCTTCCTGTTTCAGAAAACAGGATCGCCGGAGACCTCAATGGCTTTGCAAACATGGTTACTGTCGTGTGGGGCAGCTACTGGTAGCGAATTACCACTTCATTCTGTCCTATAGTAGGTACTACACATGCTGTAGTGGCCAAACAGTTCTACAGTCTGCGCTGTTGAGTGTAAGGGCGAGCAACTGGTTTCGGGTGGTAGAATTTAATGTAGCTGAAAACGAAATTAGAACGGTATTCGAAACACTACCTCTCCCAGATCGGTAGTCTATACTCGTCTGCCATTTTGTTGCGGTACTACTTGCCTCAATCCCCTTAATTGTCGACCTAATTTCCTGCCATTCCTGCAACTTGTAGGTCGATTAGGGGAGTATTATATGATAGAATCTGTACGGTTTACTGTTCCGACTATCAGCAGCTGCAGCTCACGGGTCGTGGAAAAACGTCAGTTGGGAATGACCGTTAGTCCTTCACCGACAATAAATGTCGGAACTGGCGGACGGGTCGAGCAGTTCTTATTCTTTTATTAGAGCCTCAGATGCATCTACCTCGCTTCCTGGAGATTTTTGAGAGTTTAAAAGGGAGCATTACACAACGGTTGACAGCGAGAGGGGGAAATAATGCAATAGGACAGTAATGGGTACCTTTGAGAGATAAAATGGTGAAGGCAGCGGAGGGTCACGGACGACAAAACACAAGGTCCAGTAAAACGTCTTGTATAATATGCGAGATATTTAACTTGAAAAGATGACAATATAAAAATGTTGCAGATGATGCGGACAAATGGCAGTATACGTCTAAAATATGAGATTGATAGGAAGTTCGAAATGGCTAAGAAGGAATGGCCAGAGAAAAAATAAACGCTCTAAAGCAAGCATGGCTAGCGAAATGATAGATTCCCCTTGTGGAAAATTAAAGAGACCTTAGGGTGAAAAAGTGAAGCAGTTATATGAATATCAAGAGCTCAGTAGAGAACGGACTGCTGAATCAGGCAAGGAATAGATGGAAGGGCTATATATAGTAAATGAACATGAACTAGATTTATATGAGACGAGAGACATAACTGCGAGAAGAATTTGACATAGCAATGAAAAGACAAAGTCGACAGAAAAGGCCTTTAGAACAGGAGACATTCTCTCAAATCGACTGAAACCGCTGAAAGAGGCATCCACGACAAAAGTATTCCACCTAGTGTGCAAGATGTATGAGACAGGCGAAGTAGCCTGAGACCTCAAGAATTTTATAACCAATTGCAATCAAGGCAGGTGCTCGTAAGTGTGAATATTACCAAACTTTTAGTTTTTATAAGTCATGCTTGGAACGTATTGACATGAATTGTTTACAAAAGAATGGAAAAACGTGTGTAAATCCATCTCGGAGAAGATCAGTTTGGGTTCCGGAGAAATACAGGAACACACGAGGCAAAACAAACACTGCTTCTTCTAGGATTTCTTGAAGAGATTCGGTCCTATGTTTAATATTTAAAAATTTTGAGAAAGTTTTGTCGATGTTGACAGGAATAATCTCTTCGTAATTCTGAAGGTAGCAGGGGCAAAAGAGAGTGAGCAAAACTAGTACAGAAAGTAATTACGATCATAATATTCGAAGCACATGAGATAGAAGCAATAGTTGTTAAGGAAGTAATAGGTTTGTAGCCTATCTTCGAAGTTATTCAGGCAGCCAGCAAAGGAAACCGAGGAGGATTTGGAAAAGAAATAAAGATTAAGGAGCAGAAATTAAAAAAAATTGACGAACGTTTGACATGATGTTAAGTGGAGCTACATCTGCGACAATCGATTATTATTATAGCATCATTTATTGTATTCTATGTCCCAGTTTTCATTATAATGATTACGGTTTTGTTCAAAGTTCGAACATCTGTTAAACTCTCTACATTCTCATGCTCCAAGAAACATAACGTTGTCTTTTGGAATGCTCACAAAAGAAGCACGCTAATACGCAAGACTGAAGAAAATGTGTTCGTGATGTGAACTACAAGATTCTCTTAATTTCTCGTTCCCTTTTATACACCACCCATAATTTTATTTCGTCTTCGTTACTTTTGTTCCAACACACAATGCCTTTATCGTCTTGATGTACAACATATAGAGGGAGTCACTTACTTTCACATTTATCATGCACGTACAAGCTTAGCGTGTTTTTCATTTGTTTTAACAGATCAGAAGACTTTCGAAATTTGAACGAAACCTGTAATGCGACATTAGACTGCATGGAAACCAGAGATCAAAACATTTGGGTTTTGCTGATGGTGTGGTAGTTCTAACACAGACGATAAAAGAGTTGGAGCAGCAGTTGAACTGAATGGACAGTGTCTTGGAATAGATAATAAGACGTACATACACAAAAGTAAAATATTGGTAACACAAATATAGTCAAATTAAATGAGGCAATGCTAAGAGAAGATTAGAAAATGAGACACTAAAAACAGTGGATGACTTATTTTACAACTTGTTTTCCAATTATTGACGTTTTGGAAGACTGTGTTGTTTACTGCAATGTTCAAGAATACCTCTAATTGCCAAAGTAAATGTTCTGAAGAGGTATTCAATTTCTGTGGTATTAATTCATTAGTTTGGAAGACACACCAAGAAAAATTTTATTGCGTTGTTGTTAATATTTAGCTAAAGGGTCACAACTGTGCGCATTCAACATAATTGTGTCAATAAATATTTTTTCAGTTTAGGTTCCGTGTATCAATTATGTCAGACGTAATAGATACCACAGAGCGCTGATGGCTGATTTCGTCCCTCTTGTCAATACATATAGATTGGCGTTTGCTCTCCAGTTTCATTAAGCACAAAGTGGATTATTCATGTACCGTTTTCCGATTGAAACCAATTGACGCACTCGCTCGCATTCTACTTTAATAATACAAAAGCTAAAACCTGCACGCGTGTCAGTTTTCTGTCTCATAAAAACCGCCCTAAAGCTGAATATTCTTCTGCACTATTTAAACTAGTCACTCTTGCACGAGTTTTGTGCCGTGGCAGCACTCATACAAATCAAGCCATGAAGCAGAGTCTAGCTAAATTGCAAACGAAGTCTAACTAAATTGCAAACGCTGAAATTTTCAATGTCGTGCGCTACATTGTGATCAAATTCTTGCACGGAAATCTGTGCGAAGTGGGTTGTTCTTTCCTTCTGTTTGACTCACATTCCTGTCATGCACACAGGATAAATCAGGTGCATGAGGTGGGTGCGGGATGATTTGCTAACCCAGCTCCTGTACAATGCTTCTTGTCAGTCCAGCAGAATAAGGGCGTACGCTATCGTCGACTAGCATCCCGCCACGCAGTCTTTCTGGTCGTTGTTCCCGGATTTTTTCTGCAGGACGTATCAAATGTTGACAATAAATGTAGGCAGTGATGATTACACCTCGGGGAAGCAATTCTTAGTACACCACACCGTCACTGTTCCACCAGATGCGTTTTTTTTTTTTTTTTTTGGTCATGAGTCTACTGACTGGTTTGATGCGGCCCGCCACGAATTGCAACCTACGTCCTCAATTATTTGCTTGACGTATTCCAGTCTCTGTCTTCCTCTACAGTTTTTGCCCTCTACAGCTCCCTCTAGTACCATGGAAGTCATTCCCTCATGTCTTAGCAGATGTCCTATCATCGTGTCCCTTCTCCTTATCAGTGTTTTCCACATATTCCTTTCCTCTCCGATTCTGCGTAGAACCTCCTCATTCCTTACCTTATCAGTCCACCTAATTTTCAACACTCGTCTATAGCACCACATCTCAAATGCTTCGATTCTCTTCTGTTCCGGTTTTCCCACAATCCATGTTTCACTACCATACAATGCTGTACTCCAGACGTACATCCTCAGAAATTTCTTCTCAAATTAAGGCCGGCATTTGATATTAGTAGACTTCTCTTGGCCAGAAATGCCTTTTTTGCCATAGCGAGTCTGCTTTTGATGTCCTCCTTGCACCGTCCGTCATTGGTTATTTTACTGCCTAGGTAGCAGAATTCCTTAACTTCATTGACTTCGTGACCATCAATCCTGATGTTAAGTTTCTCGCTGTTCTCATTTCTACTACTTCTCATTACCTTCGTCTTTCTCCGATTTACTCTCAAACCATACTGTGTACTCATTAGGCTGTTCATTCCGTTCAGCAGATCATTTAATTCTTCTTCACTTACACTCAGGATAGCAATGTCATCAGCGAATCGTATCATTGATATCCTTTCACCTTGTATTTTAATTCCACTCCTGAACCTTTCTTTTATTTCCATCATTGCTTCCTCGATGTACAGATTGAAGAGTAGGGGCGAAAGGCTACAGCCTTGTCTTACACCCTTCTTAATACGAGCACTTCGTTCTTGATCGTCCACTCTTATTATTCCCTCTTGGTTGCTGTACATATTGTATATGACCCGTCTCTGCCTATAGCTTACCCCTACTTTTTTCAGAATCTCGAACAGCATGCACCATTTTATATTGTCGAACGCTTTTTCCAGGTCGACAAATCCTATGAACGTGTCTTGATTTTTCTTTAGCCTTGCTTCCATTATTAGCCGTAACGTCAGATTTGCCTCTCTCGTCCCTTTACTTTTCCTAAAGCCAAACTGATCTTCACCTAGCGCATTATCAATTTTCTTTTCCATTCCTCTGTATATTATTCTTGTAAGTAGCTTCGATGCATGAGCTGTTAAGCTGATTGTGCGATAATTCTCGTACTTGTCAGCTCTTGTCGCCTTCGGAATTGTGTGGATGATGCTTTTCCGAAAGTCAGATGGTATGTCGCCAGACTCATATATTCTAGACACCAACGTGAATAGTCGTTTTGTTGCCACTTCCCCCAATGATTTCAGAAATTCTGATGGAGTGTTATCTATCCCTTCTGCCTTATTTGACTGTAAGTCCTCCAAAGCTCTTTTAAATTCCGATTCTAATACTGGATCCCTTATCTCTTCTAAATCGACTCCTGTTTCTTCTTCTATCGCATCAGACAAATCTTCACCCTCATAGAGGCTTTCAATGTATTCTTTCCACCTATCTGCTCTCTCCTCTGCATTTAACAGTGGAATTCCCGTTGCACTCTTAATGTTACCACCGTTGCTTTTAATGTCACCAAAGGTTGTTTTGACTTTCCTATATGCTGAGTCTGTCCTTCCGACAATCATATCTTTTTCGATGTCTTCACATTTTTCCTGCAGCCATTTCGTCTTGGCTTCCCTGCACTTCCTATTTATTTCATTCGTCAGCGACTTGTATGTCTGTATTCCTGATTTTCCCGGAACATGTTTTTACTTCCTCCTTTCATCAATCAACTGAAGTATTTCTTCTGTTACCCATGGTTTCTTCGCAGCTACCTTCTTTGTACCTATATTTTCCTTCCCAGCTTCTGAGATGGCCCTTTTTAGAGATGTCCATTCCTCTTCAACTGTACTGCCTACTGCGCTATTCCTTATTGCTGTATCTATAGCGTTAGAGAACTTCAAACGTATCTCGTCGTTCCTTAGTACTTCCGTATCCCACTTCTTTGCGTATTGATTCTTCCTGACTTCCAGATGCGTAACAGTATCTTTTATGCATACGCGCACGGGAGATGTTACTTCGTCTGGACTCGAAGATTCCTTTCGTCACCAGTAGCGATACAGCATAGGAATGGTCGGATTTGTTCACGAACAAACTGGTAACGATCAAGCAAAGATGCGCATATGGCCACCAGCTGATTGTTGCTGGTTTGGTTTAGGGCATGCGGTAACCATACACCCGATTTTTGAACCTTCCCCACTGCATTCAAATGTCGGACGATACTGGAATGATGACAGTGCATCACATTTGTCAGATCTCGAGTGCAGTGTCATGGATCATTGTGGATTAATGTGTTTAAACGGTTTTGAGCAAAACTGCAGGTCTTCCTGAACATGGAGAGTTAATGTCGAAAGGGTCCTTCTTAAAATGAGAATATCATTTCCTGACCATATTCTGTCCAGTCGTATTACCCCATACACGGCGCAAATATTTTGGCTAGCTTCACTGCCGTCACACATCTACTAAACTCAAATAGACTGAACAGCCAAAGAAACTGGTTCATCTGCCTAATATCGAGCAGAGCCCCCGCGAGCACGCAGAAGTGCCGTAAGACGACGCGACATGAACTCGACTAATGTCTGACTTAGTGCTGGATGGAAGTGACGCAATGAATCCTGTAGAGCTGTGAAAAATGGTTCAAAAGGGCTCTGAGCACTGTGGGACTTAACATCTGAGGTCATCAGTCCCCTATAACTTAGAACTACTTAAAGCTAACTAACCTAAGGACATCACACACATCCATGCCCGAGGCAGGATTCGAACCAGCGACCGTAGCGGTCACGCCGTTTCAGACTGAAGTGCCTGGAACCGCACGGCCACAACGACCGGCTGCCGAGCTGTACATAAATCCGTAAGAGCACAAGGGCATGGAGATCTCTTCTAAACAGCACGTTGGAAGACATGCCAGATGTACTCATTGATGTTCATGTCTGGGGACTTTCGTCGCCAGCGGAAGCGTTGAAACTTGTTCGTGGATCCCCTCTGTAACAATTCTGGACGCGTGGGGTGTCGCATTGTCCTGCTGGAATTGCCCAAGTCCGCCAGAGTGCACAATGGACGTGAATGGATAAAGGTGATCAGAAAGGATTCTTACGTACTTGTCACCTGTCAGAGTCGTATCTATACATATCAGGGCCCCATATCACTCTCACTCCAACTGCACACGCCCCACATCATTATGGATCCTCCAGCAGGTTGAAAAATCCTCTGCAGTGTCCGCGGATTCATGATGTTGTCCCCGTACCCATACACATCCATCCGCTCGATACAATTTGAAACGAGACTCGTCCGTCCAGGCAACATGTTTCCAGTTATCAACATTCCAATGTCGTCGTTGTTGCTGTTGACGGGCCCAGAAGAGGTGTACACGAGTGGGCCTTCGGCTCCGAAGCCCGTATCGGTGATGTTTCGTTGAACGGTTCGCACGTTGACACTTGCTGATCTTCCAGCATTGTAATCTGCAGCAATTTGCGGAAGTGTTGCACTTCCGTCGAGTAGAACGATTATCTTCAATGGTCGTTGGTCCCACTCTTGCAGGATCTTTTTCTGGCCGCAGCGGTGTCGGAGATTTGATGTTTCACCGTAATCCTGATATTCTACATCTACATCTACATGACTACTCTGCAATTCACATTTAAGTGCTTGGCAGAGGGTTCATCGAACCACAATCATACTATCTCTCTACCATTCCACTCCCGAACAACGCGTGGGAAAAACGAACACCTAAACCTTTCTGTTCGAGCTATTTCTCTTATTTTATTTTGATGATCATTCCTACCTATGTAGGTTGGGCTCAACAAAATATTTTCGCATTCGGAAGAGAAAGTTGGTGACTGAAATTTCGTAAATAGATCTCGCCGCGACGAAAAACGTCTTTGCTTTAATGACTTCCATCCCAACTCGCGTATCATATCTGCCACACTCTCTCCCCTATTACGTGATAATACAAAACGAGCTGCCCTTTTTTGCACCCTTTCGATGTCCTCCGTCAATCCCACCTGGTAAGGATCCCACACCGCGCAGCAATATTCTAACAGAGGACGAACGAGTGTAGTGTAAGCTGTCTCAGTAGTGGTTGCATTTTCTAAGTGTGCCAATGAAACGCAACCTTTGGCTCGCCTTCCCCACAATATTTTAACACCCAGGTACTTAGTTGAACTGACAGCCTTAAGAATTGTACTATTTATCGAGTAATCGAATTCCAACGGATTTCTTTTGGAATTCATGTGGATCACCTCACACTTTTTATTATTTAGCGTCAACTGCCACCTGCCACATGATACAGCAATCTTTTCTAAATCACTTTGCAACCGATACTGGTATTCGGATGATCTTACTAGACGGTAAATTATAGCATCATCTGCGAACAACCTAAGAGAACAGCTCAGATTGTCACCCAGGTCATTTATATAGAGCAGGAACAACAGAGGTCCCAGGACGCTTCCTTGGGGAACACCTGATATCACTTCAGTTTTACACTATTGAAATAATCGTGCGGGAAAGTCCCCACTTCATCGCTACCTCGGAGACGGTGTGTCCCATCGCTCGTGCGCTGACTGTAACACCACGTTAAAACTCATTTCAATCCTGATAACCTGACACTGTAGTAGTAGTAACCGATTTAACAACTGCGCCAGACACTTGTTGTCTTATATAGTTGTTGCCGACTGCAGCGCCTGCTCTGCCTGCCTGTTTACATATATCTGTATTTGAGTAGGCATGCCTATACCAGATTCTTTGACGCTTCAGCGTACGTCGCTAGCGGGTTGCTTTGCAATCCTTGCATTCAGAATTGGCTGGCTAGTGGAATGAAGAGAGACCGTTAACGGGCACTAGTGGTACGAAGGCAAGTGAAGCCTCACCATACAGAGGGGGCGCCGCGCTGTAGAAAGGGGGGCAGTTAGGAACTTGGAATGGATGTAGCGAATGGTGTGTGGGAAGCAGAGAGGGGCCGAGCCCTGGTCGGTGGGGTTGCTGACCTTCGGTTGGCACGTCTTTGGAGGTAAATACTTTCACTGAGAGCTGTGACCAACTTCAGGTGCTGATATCCGTCCAGGACATCTCGGCAACCCATGTTTCTAATTCGAGTTTCTGAATCTGGTAAGACATTTCGTCTGATAAGTTCATGCTTACAGGTGAAGGACAACGGAACTTACCGACTAGTATTCTACCCTACGTTGAGGGGTAATAAGCTGCCATTTAAGACAGCCCAGGTTCGAAAGCAGCGTAGTAAAAATGTTATACAGTCGTGACTCATAGACAGATCTCTGTGCCCTTATAATCCTAATTTTCTACCTTGAGTTTTGTTCAAATGGCTCTAGGCACTATAGTCTCCGGCTATCCTGATTTAGGTTTTCCGTGGTTTCCCTAAATCGTTTCAGGCAAATGCCGGGATGGTTCCTTTGAAAGGGCACGGCCGATTTCCTTCCCAATCCTTCCCTAACCGGAGCTTGCGCTCCGTCTCTAATGACCTCGTTGTCGACGGGACGTTAAACACTAACCACCACCACCACTAGGTACTATGGGACTTAACATCTGAGGTCACCAGTCCCCAAGACTTAGAACTACTTAAACCTAACTAACTTAAGGACATCACACACATCCATACCCGAGTCAGGATTCGAACCCGCGACCATAGCAGCAGCGCTGTTGCGGACTGAAGCGCCTAGAACCGTTCGGTCACAACGGCCGGCTTGAGTTTGGTGGCTGTTATTGATGTTCCGGGAATAATATTAATTGGCTGTGTTGAGTTCCATAACTTACTTGCCAGTGTAAGAGCCATCGGGCGGTAGTTTGAAACTGGGCAGGTCAGATCGTTCGGTATAACCTGCTCCCTTTCGGGGAGCATTGTAACTGTGTGTGTGGAAGTGGACTTCCCAGGTCCAACGAGCTCGCAGGTAAGCTGGTCGACTCTTGTAAGCGACCAGCGAGCAGCCAAGGGCCGCAGCTCCCAGAAACCTTGTGCATTTGTTTTATATTGTTGAATAGCATCTGTAAAGTAATACGGAATAAAGTGTGTGTATATCAAAAGGGTTGTCTTCGGCCTAATTATTGTGAATGGAAACAAGTGGAGGAAATTGAGTCCTCCATCACTACATGCTGTAAACTTAAATCTACTAAGGTAGGACCAGCCCCAGCCTAACTTATGGTTTTGTTCCCAGTTTTTCTTGTAGTTTGAATTCAAAGTCATTGCCGTATGTATGCACACTGTTTGTGTTTACCAATGTAAGAACATCAGTCCCCTTAAATCAAACTGGTTTGTTTCCCATTTCTAATTGTTCATATTTGTGTTTAACAGTTTGTTGATTTAGAATTTTAATCTGTTGTAGTTCAGTCCATCCTTGAGTCTGTGTCATCTCCCCAGTTAGCGGGCGAGAGCTTAGGGCGGGTGTCTGCTGCCCTAGTCGACCACGGGTCTGGCGCCGGACTCTTAGCGACCGACCGACCGACCGACCGACCGACCGACCGACATGTCAGTATTAGAAAAGGAAGAGACACCTCATGTCGGCCTTCTAACAGAGCTGTAAACCAATAATAACTTTATTCTGTGTATCTTACTTCCTAGAGCACATCTGACTTTATTCTGCTGGCTGTTAACATTTAAGTTCGGAGCTTACTTTGCACTAAAGAAAAATAAAATCGTGTGGCGAGCGCCTCACAGCGGATAGACCTGACCGCCTGGTGCAAGTCTTTTGAGGTGACACCACTTCGGCGACTTGGGCGTAGATACTGTGCACTGAGCAGTTGATATTTAATTAATCATTTGTTGAGCGCCCGGCACGTTTTGAACTTAAATATCTTGTAACCTGAAATGCTATCAGTTAAAGATTAAGTGAGCGCCGTAGCCCATGATTCTTCATTACATCTGTCAATTGGAAGATTGTTAACAGAGTTCGGTAAGTGGCAGGCGCGCGATTTTCTAAATTTGAAAGTATTATTCAAATTATTTCGAACAGGTAAGTTGTTATTGACAGATGGTTTAGTAAACCCAGGTGCACATTTTTCTAAAATTGCAAATTTCGTTTAAATTGTTTTGGAAAGATAAATTGTTATTGATGGATAGTTAATACTAGCGGCATATTTCCTTGAATCTAAAATTAATTGAAGTTCTTTCTTCATTGGGTGTTGTGATGAATTTTTGTTAGCTAAGAACTGTTTACTGTGTATTCAACATTTCACTCGAGTATTTCGCACAGGAAGAAATTTGCTTGGTTGTGTCTGTGCACTCACTGGTTAAACTTGTACACACAAATTGTCATCATGCAAACCGTGAAGGGCGTTGCTGTTGCGGAGCTAACCTTCCCACTCCACTTTCTTATCTGCTCTGTGCCTCTGGCAGCTTTTTGTTGACTCGTGTGGCTCACCTTCGTTTTTCTTCTTTGTGTAGATAGCATATACCTGTGAACTAACGCAAATTGTCTGAGGTAAGTCTCTCCAACTTAAGGCTTTTTTTTTTCATTCCTATTATTCTGTCGAATAACGAGAACGGAAAGCAACTGATGATAAACTGGGAAGAATCAATAAGTTTCAATGAAAAGTAACATTATAGAGCATGATGGAAAAAAAGAAGATTACTTCTGACCAATGGCACAAAGCTGACGAAAACTGTCTGCAGCTCGTGGTCGTGCGGTAGCGCTCTCGCTTCCCGCGCCGGGGTTCCCGGGTTCGATTCCCGACGGGGTCAGGGATTTTCTCTGCCTCGTGATGACTGGGTGTTGTGTGCTGTCCTTAGGTTAGTTAGGTTTAAGTAGTTCTAAGTTCTAGGGGACTGATGACCATAGATGTTAAGTCCCATAGTGCTCAGAGCCATTTGAACCAATTTGAACTGACGAAAACTGACGTTCACGACACCCAGAAAAGCTTATACTGTACTGCCATAGAGCGTTATGCACAGCAGTAGAGATGATAAATTGCTTATTTTCTCTTCCGTGTAGACTTCAATAACGCAATTGTTGACTAGTCTGCGTTTACCTCCATCTCCGATGCTCTTTGGCAATTAAATAATTTCAGCCTTTCACCAGTTGACTGGCTGGCTTCTATAGTCCAAACTGCTGCATACCAATCATGCAACCGTCTCAACAACTGTGCGCAGCACCAGCTCGGCATATTTATTACGCAGAGGCTCATCCCCTCTGCCTGCGTCGACTACAGTGATACTGCTCACGTTAAGTGACTTTGCCAGGGAAGAGCGTCTCTACCTTTTCATGGGCGAGAGAATACACAAATATCCCCTCTAAGTACGCCTTCTCAGGTGGGTGGTAACGTGCTCGCCTCCCATGCAATCGGGCCCGGGTTCGATTCCCGGCCGGGTTGGCGATTTTCTCCTCTCGGGGAATGGGTGTTGTGTAGTCCTCATTATCATTTCATTCTCATCACCGGCGCTTAATTCGCCTAATTTGGCGTCGAATGAAATAAGACTTGCACTTGGTGGCCGAACCTCCCCGAATAGGGGCCTCCCGGCTAACGATGCCATACACTCCCCTTCCTCACTTCCTTACCCCCTCGAAGCACGATAGCCATACAATTCCCTTCAGCAGTAACATGGAAGAGCTGGCGTACTATGTCGGTGCATAGGGTCGTAGCGTGTTTGTTTTGCATGGTGGTATTCTGGCTGCTACAGGTTTACTTATCGAAAGTCATTTTTTACTGGTAGTTCACTGGTGGTAGTTCACTGGGTGTCGTGACCTGCTTAGGTCATGGGTCCATAGGTTTACACAGTACTTAATCTAACTTAAACTGTCTTACTCTAAGGACAACACACATATCCATGCCCGAGGGAGGACTCGAACATCCGACGGGAGGAACCGCTCAAATTGTCGCAAGGCGCCTCAGACCACGCGGCTACCGCGCGCCGCTGTGGTTCACTGTTTCCATTTGAATTTATATGTCATTTGGAGATGTTAAGGGGAGCTGTGGGCTCTAGAAAATGGAGTACCAAGTTGAAGAATCGGAACACTTTCGGCTTTCTCTTCTGTTTGAGTTCAGTAGAGGGATGGTAGCAGCGGAGGCAGCCACAAACGTTAGCGTCGTGGATGGGGATAATGCCATCGGATAGAGCACAGCAGGAAAATTGTTTTCTCTTTTTAAGAAGGGCCATTTTGACATTAGTGACATTCCACATTCAGGAATATCTTCAGGGCTTGATGAAGATCATTAAATCGAATTCATTCACAATGATCCACGGCAGTTTATTCGATAACTGGTAAATTTGGTGAACTACGATCATTCCACAATCGTGAGACATTTGTATGCTGTAGGGAAGGTTCAAAAATCGGATGTGTGGGTATCGCACGCTCTAAGCCAAAATCACAAAAATCAGCGGGTGGATTCCTATCCTGTATCGTTACTGGTCACGGGAAATGGTGTCTTTATGCTGGCATAAGGAAAAGAAAGGAATGGTTGACCCCCAGACAAAGTAGCAACTCGGCGTACAAAGACCTGCGCGCATTTATAAAAAAATAGCGTAATCCATCCGGTGGAGCATTGACGGTGTGGTGTACCATGCATTGCTTCGCTGAGGTGTAACCGCCACAGCTGAGACGTCTTCCAGAGGCAGTCCAAGAACAACGACCAGCGAGACCACGTGAGGTGATGCTACCCGACGATAATGTCAGTCCGCATTCAGCTAGACTGACAAAAAACAGTGTACAGGAGTTGGGTCAGGAAATCATTTCTCACTCACCTTATTCACCTGATCTTGCAACCTCTGCGTTACACCTTTTCCGCTCTCTATCAAACAACCTTCAAGGAACTTCCTTTCTGAATGAAAACGCTCTCCGAACGTGGATCGAGGAATTCTTCGACTCAACACCACGTGATTTCTTCAGTCTCTGAGTGGAAATCCTACCACAGCGCCGGCTGACTGTCGGTAGTAGTAAAGTAGAACATATTATTGACGCTTAACGTATCTGTTGTGTTTACTAAACTTTTGGAAAAACGCTACGATCTAATGCACCAATCCAATGTAACTGACGTAACACCACACTGAGGTAAGTAATGGTTAAATCGTCTGTCTGATTAGAAATGCGGATTAATTGTTTCCAATTACCAACCTTCTCCTCGTGCTACCTGCACCTACCTTTCTGAATCTGTTGATAATTTGCGTTAAGCAGTATGACGCCCAGTTATTAAAAAAACCGGCTCCTGGGCCAAAAGTGCCAATTACATAACTAGTTTTTTCCATTGCAGTGATAACGAAACTGTCAGTAAATAAAAATTGGTGTCCAATGCGGGACACATGGTAACGTTACTGTAGAAAGGAATAATTATCCAAAACTTACGAGAGTCACTCCAAAAGAGATGCACACTATTTTTGTATAAATACAGTTTTCAATCTGCATGTGTGAAAGTTTTACAGTGTGTAGATACATCCTTCCCGCTTGTTTTCAAACTTAGTTCAACCCGTTCCCGTGAGTGGCGCCGTCACAGCACGTCTTCAAGATGGCTGCTACACTTGGCGTTTGTCAGAAGCAACGTGCTGTCACAGGATTCCTGTGCTGTGAAAACGAGGCAGTGGGAAACATCCACAAGAGGTTGAAAAAGGTGTATGGAGATGCTGCTGTCGATCGCAGTACAGTTAGTCGGTGGGCAAGCAGGTTACGTGACAAAGCGGGCACGGCAATACTGAGGATTGTCTTCGCAGCGGCATGCCTCGTACTACATACATTCCAGGTGATGTGCAGAGAGTTAACGAATTGGTGACTGCTGACAGACGCATCACACTGAATGAATTGTTACGCTACGTTGGGATAGGGGAAGGAAGTGTTTGCAGAACACTGAAAGTGTTGGCGTTAAAAAAGGTTTGTGCCAGGTGGGTTCCCAGGATGTTGACAGTGGCTCACAAAGAAACAAGAAAAACGGTATGCACCGAACTTTTAGAACATTACGAGAATGGTGGAGATGAATTTCTTGGAAGAATTGTGACAGGTGATGAAACATAGCTCTATCATTTTTCACCAGAGACGAAGAGGCAATCAATGGAGTGGCATCGTGCAAATTCAGCTAAGAAAAAAAATTCAAAACCGCACCTTGTGCTGGAAAAGTTACGGCTATGGTGTTTTTCGATTCCGAAGGACTCTTGCTTGTGGACGTCATGACGAGTGGAACCACCATAAATTCTGATGCATGTGTGACGACACTGAAGAAACTTCAAGCTCGTCTGAGTTGTGTTTGACCACATCGGGAAAAACAGGATGTTTTGCTGTTGCACGACAATCCACCGCCACATGTCAGTCAGAAAACCATGAAAGCGATCACAAAACTCGGATCGACAACTCTGAAACACTCACCTTTCAGTCCTGACCTGGCTCCATGTGACGATCATCTCTTTGGGAAAATGAAAGACTCCCTTCGTGGAACAAGGTTTGAAGATGATGACTCCCTTGCGCACGCTGCCAAACAGTGGCTCCAACAGGTTGGGCCAGAATATTACCGTGGGGATATACAGGCGCTGGTTCCAAGATGGCGTAAGTCAGTTGGATGGAAATTATGTGGAGAAATGAAAATATTGTTCCTAAAGGATGTATCTACACACTGTAAAACTTTCAAACATGTAGAATAAAAGATGGATTTAAAAAATAGTGTGCATTTCTTTTGGAGAGACCCTCGTATCTTGATGGATGCAACACGATGCTGTTTGTTCCAGTGTGCCTCACGCTTTCAACTGTTACTAGGTGGAAGGGCGCGGTCGAACCCCATCACACTACCATTTATGAAATGCGTTAAAATCGTGTGTCGTTTGTCCGCCACCAGAGTAATTAAAGAAGTGCTTTCGTTACGGAAACATGGGATTGGACGCTTCAGCCGGTGCTACAGAACTCTATATCAAGCGCCGCGTAGTGCCTGCTGCTCCCTTTGCAGGCGCGTCGCTGAAGGGAAGGAACGAAAGCGGATCGCCAGCGCCTCGCAGAATTAGCTCAGGCGACGCCGTTAAGCTGCTTAAGAGTCCGCCTCTGCCGCCAGCACGCTCCGCCCCCACCGCGCATGCGCGCCTCATAATCCGTGTGGCGCTGCTCCTGGCACGGGCGCCGCACAACGTCACGCCGAGCTTGGCTCGCCTCGCTCCGGCTAACACACTCCCGCTTTCCGTATGATACGTCCGTGGCTTCTTGTCTCACGTAACGTCTCTCTCTCTCTCTTCTCTCTCTCTTTCTCGCCTTGTCACTGTCACGCATTTATGGTATTCCAGTTAAGCGCTGCTCCACACAATAATTAAGCGAGGACATACTACGATTACTTTCTCTCGCTTTCTTTCTACCCTACTTGTTCATTCCTGGGTCACACAACAAACCACGATCACACTGTGTTTTGGTGAAGTGAAAAGTGTTTGTACTACGTTATTTGTGGAAAATACGTGTTATAGTTACGTATGCATGACAACACCTCAGCACGATGCGGAGAATGGAAGTGCTTGCCACACGAAAACGTAAGTAAAAACGGATATAGGAGGGAAAACATCGCGATAAACTAAATTACATTCTAGAAGATAGGTTAACTTCCAGCATAAAACATTCTCATCAACATCGTTTGGTTGCAGATGACAAGCTACCTGTAGTAATTAAAACACAAGTGATCCAGAAAATTCATGCACACCAAATGTAAACGTATTTACAAAAAGAAACCATCTGTTGTTTGAACTACAGATGTACATAATTTTATAATCATTTAACAAAAATGTTCACGTTACAGAATAAATAAAAACGAAAACGAACTGATGATGGCACAGTGGTGCCGAAACATGTTTGGGTACTGAGCAGAAACGGTGTTCTGCATGACTGGCGGACCTCACATCCAACAATTTTAACTGCAAACACTGCCAGTACAAGGAGATGCAAAACAAAATGATGAATATTGTTCATTCCTTTCCATTTCACCATGAGCAAGGTTTCACATGCCACAGAAGGATTCTGCGGCATACACATACAGACGGTGGTGTAGAACACGCAGATTACTGAGACCTGAACATTGGCGTTGAGCCGACCTCTACCAGTCATCAGTCTCTGAATGAAATCTACACCTGCAACCGGACTACGTGTTGTCTTTGGCTGTGATTCAACTTTTAACATGCATTGTCAATAATTCTTCCTTACAGTGAGGTGTTTTACAATACTCTGAGGATCATAAGCTTATCTCATGTTTAAATGTCTTAAAATTCCAGGTATTCTGATCCAAATTTTTTATCCCAACGTTTGAAATGCTTTCATGAATTCCCAAAGCTACTACATTTTTTTATGATTTAAGAATTAGCTCACTGTACATTATTACTTTCAAAATATCTCTACCTACCCCTAGTAAGAATAATGTTCATAAATAGTGCCTATCAATGATCATTCTAGCTAATAGGGATATGCAGGCACCTCTCTAACCTGAAGAAAGAAATTTCCTAGCACCCGTCCTCGAAGTTAATTTTTGTTGCGATATACTGATTGTACTACGCCGCTTGAGGAACTTAATTCCATAAGTTGCATTCGCTAGCTATAAAACTGTATTTGGGTGTGACGTTTTCAGTCAACAACGTACAGAAAGATACTTTGCCCAAGTTGGAGATTTGTAACATCACTTTTCAAATGCCCTCTGAGCCCCATGTCGAACCCCTTCCATTTCCGTCTGTCACATAAACTAATTGTCCATTCTGAACTGTTCATCTTAGCTGTGTCATCTCGCAGGTTGTCAGACACCTAAGACCGGGTCTTCCTATCGTTCCCAGAAGTGTCATAGATATTGCTATTGTAAATAATCTGTTTTCCACGATTCTTGCTATGTGGCTAGCCAAGGTCAACCTTCTCTTCTTCAACGATGTTACGATGTTCTTACAACCCCCTTTGTTCTTCAGTTTCTCTTAATCTACTCAGCAACGATATTTTCAGCGACTAAAGTTCCAAAGTATTTTCATAATATTTGTCTTTCAAATATTAGTAGCTTTCCTTCTATCTATATCCAGATCCAGCTCCAGCTACTGCTGGGTCTGGGCGCTGACGAGTCCTCTCCATTTAGCTCGGTACCCCCACCACTTTTTTCCTCCACTTGCTATCACGCCACACCTCTCCTTTTCACAGATATTCTGACTCCCGTTTTCCACCGTGTTCTTGGGCCCCTTCTAGGTCTTTTCCCATCCTAGTTCTTCCATAATTATGGGGAGTCTCTGTCCACGTATCATCGTAACATGTCCGTACCATCTTAATCTCTTTTTTTTTATTTCTTCTCTCGTACTTTATTGTTTAAGGTCCTTTCTAATATCTACATTCTACATAGCTTTCCTTCATGTTTCTAAATTAGTACACCAGGTCTCCTAGGAAGAATGGTCACTATTCAAGGATAAAGAGGAACGACTGTTCAAAGCAAAACACTCCAGTGAACGTGGGCTCTAAAATCCACACCTTAAGAGCTATGAGCACTTCATCTTCGACACTGTGAAATAAATATTTTTTACTGCAGTCTCTTTGCCTTCCATATTTTGGGAGAAGGGTCCCGAAATCATAAAAAAATATCTAGTAAACATGGGCTCTAAAATGCTCCATTAAGAGCTTCGACAACTTGTTCACAAGAAAAGCGTTTCACAGTAGAGAAGATGAGCAACTGCTCATAGACTTTCTTCATCGAGTACTCGTTCCTGTGATATTCCCGAACATTCAACGTTCATCCTGGAACACCGTGTATGTTAAAGCATCACATATTTGTAATATTTCTGGTAAGAAAGTTGACTGATGAACGTGAATTTTGCAGTTAGCGCTAAATTTTCCCTGCTTTCATACGTTGATACAAATGCAAGGAATTGTGTTAGCTGGTGCTGGACCGTCCTCTATTTCTACATCCGTTCTGTTGTCTTTGCTAAAGTGACTGCCTAAGAACTTGAAGCGGTCAGCACTCTTGAAACTGAATCTGTTTCAGTCAAGAGTGCATCACTCCCTATTTTATTACATACCACCACATATTACGTCTTCTCTTCATAGACACATAAACCAGTGTTCTCACCAGTTATTTGTGATTAATATTGTTTGTTAACATCTCCATAGTTGAGATCAGTAACATTAACATTCTGCAGCTGTATCTCTTGTGGGTTGGTTTTAAAAACTTCTCTATTGACCTTCTATGGGGTGAGGTTAAATAATATAAGAGAAAGAAAGGGTAGCACTCAAAATGTTCCGTAGATGATGCAAGACGTCGTAACGATATTACGGACAAATACAAATTTTGTTGTGTGGCCAATACCGACGTTTTTGTCCATCGAGCTGCTAGGGATGTTTCTGGACCACTCCAACAAACTCTGCAGAACATGTAGAATAAACTTGGATTATTTTTTGTCGTGGAGCATTTACTTTAATCTCTAATTTTTTTTGACAGGCATGAGTCTTCTAATGAGTTTCTGGTAAGAAAGTTGACTGATGAACGTGAATGAGTACACAAACAATATTTTGTGACTTGAAGAAAATAGGTATAAAAAGCCGAAATTTTATTGAATAAGTTTGCTTAATTCTCGGTTTCGGTGTCTCACTGGCATCATCTTCACAGCCTGTATACACGAAACTAGGTAAGTCATCAGGACGTTTGTGCTATTATAGGGACCATTAGATCCGCCTAGTTTCCGCAGACTTCTAAAAACTTCTCGCTCGACGTTGACCCTTCGTATCTCTAACACTGAGTTTTCGTTTGATATATGGATGGTCAGCGTCGACAGAGAAGTTTTTAGAAGTCTACGGAAACGCTTTGGACATAGTGGTCCCTATAATAGCACAAACAACTAGTTTCAGGGGCCTGAAGATGATGCCAGTGCTCCGAAATTGGTAGTTAAATACTGTTAAATAAAGCTACGGCTATTGCTATCTACTTTCTCCAAGTCTTCGACCAGCTGCAGTTGCACTCTACAGAAACTCAGAATTTTCTGAAGTGAATGTTCAAATAAATTTACACGAAGTAACGTGCTTGACGCTCTCACAGCCGTAACCAAACGGTTCCGTCGAGTACGGTAGAATTCTGTTTTGTGTCCTGAAACATATAATCGTTTCGTGCAGCCAGATCAATCATAGCGGCGATCACAGTAATGTACAGTTCCGGAAGGAAAAGAACACTTCTCTTAAGGCATCGTGGGCCAGCAACCACAATGAACGTGGTAGCACCTCTTTAGAGTGCAGTGCGACCGCAGTGTTTGCTCTTGTGAACAGTGTGGAATCACAAGGGACGTTCAGTACCATTCGAAGAAATCTGAACGTGATATGAAGCAGCGAATGGTGACCACACTTTTTCAGCCTTTCTATTTTGCGTTCTCCTGTGACGTGACTGTGGAGGACTGCGATATTGACATTTGCATGAATAAAACGGCCCTTAAGGCCCCCAGTTCGACAATACCTTCAATACTACTCGCCCACATTTGTTAATCACTTTAAAAAAGTAGCTCTTCAGAAAAAAAAACCATGTCGAGTGTCCTAGGTGCTTGCAAGTGGACAACATTATGACAAGGTAGACAACCACATGGCACCTCTTCATTCCAATATACTTACTAGAAGGCGGCCAGCACTCTCTTACGGGTTTTGTCTGAGCAGATATATTTTTAAAGTACTTGACATACGTGAGTGGGTGGGACTGACAGTATTGCCGAACTGAGGGGGATCTTAGAGGAGACCTTTGTCGTCTTATTCAAGCAAGGGTCAATATCGCACCCTTTCGTCAACACGCCACAGGAGGGCGCAAAAGAGGAGTTCTGAAAAACCATAAGTACTCTGTACTGCTTCGGATCGCGTTCAGATTTCATCGAATGGTTTTCCGACGGTACCTTGTGGGTACACATGGTGCACTGGACCAAAGACTGCGATTGCACTACGCATGCAAGGGGTGCAGTCATGTTCAGTGGGGTTACTAGCCCACGTTCTCCTTAGAGAAGGTTTATAGCGCCTGTAGGATGTCAGCAGTATCACAGATTGTCAGGAACTTCGTCCGTTGCTCATCGCGTTGCGAACTGTCGTTTTCGATTGGAAAAATTGTGGGAATCTACGTCTCAAGGGAAGCGCTGGTTTCATTGAAGCCCTTTGTGTCACTCCAGATACCTTATCGTATAGATTATGAACGGCGGTGTGTATGAAACGTGTTCCTGGACGACACGTAAGAAAACTACGTGATTTAAACGGTGGGCGTTGGGGTTCTAACCTCTATCGTGGAGACGTCAAAGGCAAGCGTAAAATTTGGGTAAGGTAGAGTTCGACGAACTTCCTATCATGTTACACAACCACGGTGCCGATGGGAAGGTTGTGGTGAAATTTGGTGCCAATGTGGCATCATTAACGCGCATTGCACCTATCATGAATTTCTGAGCTCTGCCCTTTCTTTCGCATGTGTCGACACCTTACTGCTGGAAGCGTCGCCGAGCCCAATGGTGACGTAGGCTTTTGCACCATTACAGAAGAAAGTTGTAGGCATCTTTGAGACAATTTGAGACTCCAATGACGCAACAGGAATTAATTACTGGATTTCGAGAAAGTGATCCTATAATTGTGTTGAGCAGAGTATACTGGGTGTTACAAAAAGGTACGGCCAAACTTTCAGGAAACATTCCTCACACACAAATAAAGAAAAGATGTTATGTGGACATGTGTCCGGAAATGCTTAATTTCCATGTTAGAGCTCATTTTAGTTTCGTCATTATGTACTGTACTTCCTCGATTCACCGCCATGATTTCACACGGGGTACTCTACCTGTGCTGCTAGAACATGTGCCTTTACAAGTACGACACAACATGTGTTTCATGCACGATGGAGCTCCTGCACATTTCAGTCGAAGTGTTCGTACGCTTCTCAACAACAGATTCGGTGACCGATGTATTGGTAGAGGCGAACCAATTCCATGGCCTCCACGCTCTCCTGACCTCTACCCTCTTGACTTTCACTTATGGGGGCATTTGAAAGCTCTTGTCTACACAACCCCGGTACCAAATGTAGAGACTCTTCGTGCTCGTATTGTGGACTGCTGTGATACAATACGCCATTCTCCAGGGCTGCATCAGCGCATCAGGGATTCCACGCGACGGAGGGTGGATGTATGTATCCTCGCTAACGGAGGACATTTTGAACATTTCCTGTAAGAAAGTGTTTGAAGTCACGCTGGTACGTTCTGTTGCTGTGTGTTTCCATTCCATGATTAATGTGATTTGAAGAGAAATAATAAAATGAGCTGTAACATGGAAGGTAAGCGTTTCCGGACACATGTCCACATAACATATTTTCTTTCTTTGTGTGTGAGGAATGTTTCCTGAAAGTTTGGCCGTACCTTTTTGTAAGACCCTGTATCCTTGGAACACTTACTGGTTTGGACTGGAACAAGGAAACACAGCGTTTTTGCAATTACTTTTTTTAAATTTTCTGCAGGGAAGATAAAAAGGGAATTATTATGAAGAAATTGGAAAGAATAAAACAGTCTGGATGGCAGTGGGGTCGCTGGGGATGTACGAGTATTAGATAGGTCCGTTGGTGGTTCAGAAGAAGTGAGAAATCCAGATTACGCAGAAGTGTTGAAATCAGTTTCTACTCTTAGCGAACAATTTCGTATTTTCGAAAGAGAGAACAATGCTGCAATAGGTCTACAATTTTGTAGTTTCAAATCAGGAAACAAAGCTGAAATAGGTGAACATTTCGTATTATCAACTCACAGAACAATGCTAACATCAATAAACAGTTTAGTGCGTTTAGGTACAAGAACAACGGCAGGCTTAGCCAAACTGAAAGCCAGCTTTAAGTCTATAGTGACAAAATCTCTGACTTTAAATTTTGCATAGAACCAATATTTAGTACTGGTAATGCGACAGTTTCAAACAGTAATAGTAATAATAGTGAAAACATTGTTCTTATCTAAGGAGTAAACACAATCCCAAAAGCTAGCAAGGCTCTTCTCTATTCTATTTCAGTATTTTGCTGTTTTAAAGGAAAAGAAAGTTTGTGGTGGAATATACAATGGATTCATGAATTTCTGTGCTGTGTGAATAAATTCTGACCATACTTGAAAATTATTGTTCTGTGAAGTATTATGTATGTTAGCGAATATGTATGCTATTTTAATGAAATGCCATTTGCTTTGGCGAAATGTTATATTTTTTAAAGGAATTTTACATAGTTCTGAAGAAACTTATATGAAGGGGAGCACTCTGTCTTTTCGAAATAGACTGAGTACACACATGGAAATGTATGAACATTTGTCTTGGTTACAGAGCTAATGCTGATTTGTCATGAAAAATAGTTGGCTATTTATTTGCTAAGAGATGGTATGTCACATTTATTGTTGTTCTACTGCTATAGTGAGCATAGTCAACTGAAAATATCAGTATCATGGAAACAACTGAAGCATTAGTATCAAATTTTGAGTTTGGTTTTGTAAACTCAGTATATTATCCCTGTGTCAGTTCTAAGGTGAGGGTTTACAAGTGCAAACAAATTATCAGTGGTGAAAAAGACAGTGAAAACTAGATGTTATAGTATTATTTATGTGAGAAACTGGGAAAGTAGTTTTATTTTTTACTTTCTATGCAATTATTTTTTTAGTATACATGCTGTAGAGTGGTGAATGTATTATGGAAACAATGATCAGAACACAGATATTAGGGTGAAGCTTATGAGGTTCTCTTGAAGTCTGATGAATATTTTATATGTTTTATATTCATATGTATAATGAAATTTGTAGCAATGGGTTGTATCAATGATTTTGATGATGATGATAGACTTGTTAGGCTGATGATAGGTTACAGATTTCCAATGTTCTGAGTAACAGCATATCAAATTTCTTGTGGCAGCTTGGTATGCATTTTGATCAGAGAGTATGGTGATTTGATACTATCCTATGTGATACTTCTGTCTGTCAATGCTTTGGTGTCATGCTGGTTGTATGTCATTCAGTTGTGAATCACATGGATGACAGTCAACACCTATGTAATGATTACATGAGCTTCCATAAGAAAGCTAGGATGATTAACTATGAATGATATTAAAGTAATTAATAATGATGCTAACTATAGATAACTACACCATAATATTAATTTTAAGCAAACATTAAAAATGTATAAAATCAACCAAAACTGTTAATAAAGTGATTTGTGGGATTGTTATCATCATGAAAAGTTTAAGGAAAGCTAATAGTTGAAATTGAAACATAAAAAACGTACATTCATTATACTTGAGCGATGGTAAATGCAGTTTTTAGGTAGCTTTGTGAAAATTTCTGTGAGACTAGCCTTCAGTTTGCAATGTAAATCACTCCTCTGGAAGTTGCATACAATAACCCCTCCTTTGCTGTTATAAGTCTGTCAGAAAATACTATGTATGCCTTTCACTTTATCCTACTTTCTCTCACAGCAGTAATATTCCTCTAGTAGGTGTACATGCATACATATTACACAACTGTTTTCTCATGTTTACTTGTAAAAAATGCCAATATTATTTTTCACACAGGTTTAGTAGTCTGAAAATGAATCACTCTCACTGGTAAGAAAACTTGATTATTATGTAGCCTGTCTTTTTATTACTTACAGTTGTTTTGTCAGTATTCATTTTTATGAGTTTAGTGGATTGTCTATGTATACCATAATTTGTATCAGTTGCTATACTATAAATTACAACTTAAATACTTGGTGTAATGATTATTTGAAGTTCCTGTAAAGATTGAAGTTATATGAGCTGACTAAAAAAAGGAGGAAGTGGAAAAGGTTATTCCAGTGTTGTGCATCGATTTGCCAATTTGTTTTGCTATACCATGTCTTGTGAGGAAAAGAATTTCCTAAACACGTTTTATTGATTTTGGAAACTTATATTGTAAAAACAGGGATGAAGTATGTGTAAAAGTGACCAGTCAATTACAAACAAAATATGTTTCCTTTTGTAAAAACAGGGATGACGTATGTGTAAAAGTGACCAGTCAATTACAAACAAAATATGTCTTTTTTTTCAATTTTTGTCATCTGAATTAATGCACAAAAGTGAACATACATGCAATTTGTCATATGCATTACTATTTTCATAGAAAATGATTTAATTTGGTATGTATACCAAAACGTTTTTAAAGTTTTCAATCATCAGCCATTAAACCGCACACAAAAATTACAATTAGTGAGCAAAATAATAAATGATATCATATTTTTCTTTTATCACATATGTATTAATCATGTTTGGTTACACTGACAATTTTGCAATACACATGTATAATACTGCATTACTTAAATGCTAATTTTAAAAAGTTCATATGCCTTGATAAGAAAGTTTTCAGTAATTTCATAGTAGTTTCCTACCTTTTATTGATTCAAGTTAATCAAAGAGTGAATCATAGTTTGAAAATTCACTGAGGTAAAGTATGACAATAATTATTGTTTGCAATTTGTATATTCATTTTTCGTTACTAATGTTTTATACACTCATTAGTATACAGTTTCTGACATTGTTTTGTATATTTGAAATTACTTGTCATTTACCAAGCATAGGAGATATCATGCATTTCATACTGTGAAAAATTCTATACTCTTGTTAACAGATCGTTTTACACAGCCAGTGAAGCAACAGTTTTATAAAGAAAGTTACGATTCACTGTTGCCATAGCACAGTTAATTAATATGGGTTATATGTATAAGATATCACTTTAATGAAAAATGTTTGCATTCGAATTTACGAAAGCTGAAAATTTCTGCAATACTGGGTGACTACGTTTTTGGGATTAATAAGTCCCCTAAGGTCACTAAATGTCATATATATACTATACATGACATTGCATGAGGGGGGAGGGATTATTACAGCAACCCCAGTTAGACTCTCTCCATGCTGTGCTGAATCTACCGATACTAGATTCTTGCTGAATAAATTGTCTAATACCACTTTTAATCAGAATCTCACGATTTTCAATTTTTCTTCAGAAGCTTAGTTTTTAATTGCTTTCATCTGCTTTATTATTTTACTACACGTTTGATAAGCTACTAGCTGTTTCCCCACACCTTTGCCTGAATATGTGTTTCACAAGTATATTGAACACACCTCCTCATCCCCCTCTCTGCATCAACCTCTTCCTTCCTCTGTCTATTCACCTCATCTTCCTACATTTATCTATGTATCCCTTCCTCCCCATTCTTTCTATCTCTTCATCTCCTCCTCCATTTTCCTTTGTCCATTTCCTTTACCCTCTCTCTCTGACAATATCTTCCTCCCCTTTCCTCTGATGATATCCTCTTCCCCCTCTCTCTACCCATTTCCACCTCTAACATTTCCACCTGCCCACTACCCACCTTCACCTTCAATCTGCCTCATATATCTTCCCCTCCTCTCATCTCTAACCCTTCCTTCCTCCACTTTACTCTGTCCATTGCCTCCTCTATCCATCTTAATGTATCTGCAGTCATACTCATCAGCATAAGTAGCCCTGTAAAAGAATTAAATAAAGCAGGGGATTACTACTTGAACAATATAACTGTCATGCAGGCTACACACCATTGGCTTGAAAATAATCTATTTGCTCCTGATGTACCGGCGTCTGTGTTAAGCAGGTTGATTTTGTAAGTCGACACTGTTCTCGTCCAATATATCTGTCAAGCAGGGCAGATTATACACCAGCGACTAGGAAAAACACGTTTTTGCTCACATCTCCACTCCAATTGGACCTAGGAGGCTATAAACACCTCAGTGCTGATACTCGTTAGGATTGAAGTTCCTGTGCCAAATTTTACTGAAATCGATCCATGGATTTAGGAGATCCAAGACATACACATATACACATACACTCTGCTTTATTTCCACAACAGATAAGAGATGAAAACATTTTCCTATGAGGTACATAAAAAATTGATTGACTCCAAAACGGTATCCATCACATTTATAGCACCAGTTTGAAGAAAAATAAACAGAATGATACTAAAAAGTATTACATGAAATCATAGTTTTATCTATCTTGTCAAGAAACACAAAGAATATTAATCTTACAAAAAATACTCAGATAAATATCTGCAACTTGTAGACTCTTTGGAGATATCATGTGATAGATAGCTGGTAACTGGTTTTGAAAATGAAAGGAAGTGGGACATATCGTTACAAATTGTCAAAAAGCTATGTTACGAAGAGCCAGTTTTCATAGGATAGTATTTGAAACTAATGCAATATACTACTGGTGTTGAACCAGAGAATTCATAATAAATAGGTGATATTAAAATGGCGTTAGAGTTACTAGCCATTTCGAGATGAAGACCAGAACCAACGAATTCCAGATCTTGAAGAAACTGAGTCCACTCCTAGACAACCGTAGCCATTCCTAAAGATAACTACTGTCATAAGCATATAACAGCCAAATGACAATAATAATAATACTAATAATAATAATAATAATAATAATAATAATAATTATTATTATTATTATTATTATTATTATTATAAATTGTATGGGAAAATATTGATGATTCAGTAAATTCAAGTTGTGATTTTAGTCGAGTATTGGTTGTTCATCCATTGGTTGTGCGTGTTGTAAGATGAATAAAATATAACTTCATAAAACTACATGTAGACAATATGCTGTCACTGGAATTTTTTATGGTTTTTCTTGGTGTTTACTGTGATGTATTAGTTGAATAAATTAGTTAATACAAAGATAGCTAAGGATGCCCTTATAATTCTTTGTCAGCCAGTGGTCATTGACACACAAGGATTGGAGGTATGGGAGACATGCTGGTATTTAAAAATAATCACTGGTAAATGTGTCTGCTCCCTTGGCTTCTTTTCTTTCCATGGAACAAGTCAGTTTGTTAAGTCACAAAGAAGATCAGAGTACCTCTAGAAAACTGAAACCTGTTTGTCTGATATAGTTTACTTGGAACTACTCTTTAGCTGTCCATGCACTTATATATTAGATCTCATGACAGATTCAGTCTTGGCAGCCATTCCATTGAGTCAGCAACCAATCAGTGATAGTATTAGGCAATATAATTTCGTCAATCAACATACTATTATGAAGTATTCTCTTTAGGTGGCTGCACTAATTTATAAAAGAAGCCTATCTGTATGATATTCTCTAACAGTGCTTTGCTTATAATTTTTTTGCGTTTTTTGTCGGTCTGGAGACAATGGAGGTACTAAGTTTCAGTCGCTTCTTGCTGAAAGCTTCGGCATTGTTTTCAAAATGTTGAGATAATTGATGAGTTTGGTATGCGGTTGTAGCATGTTAAAAATACATCACTAATAGTTGGTTCTAGAAACTTTGTAAACAGGGTTTCACGCGATAGGCTTTGTCTGTCTTCAAGCTTCTACCAGTTAAGTTGTTTCTATCATCTCCGTAATGCTCTCGCATGAGCCAAACAAACATCTGACCATATGAGCTGCTGTACTTTGTATACGTTAAATATCCCCTGTTAGTCCTATTTATTATGGATCCCATACACTTGAGCAGTAATCTAGGATGCGTCACACGACTGTTTTGTCAGAAATATCTCATTTGCATTCCCGTGGTACTGAACCAGAGTCTGCAACTTGCTTTGTCTGTAAAAGATAATAAGCGATTGTTCCATTTTATATTTATATAAATTGTTACCCAACAAACAATAATAAGCATTTACAAAAGACATTATTACATGAAAACTGAGGTCAGTACAGAAATTCTGAAATTACATCATATTCAGGGAAAATTATATTCCACAAACTATGTACAGGATCTCCTTAAAGGAAATCCCAGAAGTGTTAGTTCAAGGTAAGTATCCAAAATGGATACTCCTGAACACAAAGCGCTTTGTGTTCTGAAGTTAGCTAACAGTGAAACTGTAACTTCAGTTCATTGTAAGTTTCGCTTCAAGTTCAATTTTGATCGTCCACGTGGCAATAACATGCTCCAGTGGTACAGTCAGTTTGAAACTACCAGATGTGTGTGTTATTGTTTTTGTTCATTTATTTGCAACATCTTCTATTACTGTATTTGTAATACCACATGTATATATTGTGTGTGTGTCTGTGTTGTAGAATGTAATGCTTGTGTTGTATGATGATGATGATGATCATGACGATGATGATGATGGTGGTGGTGAGAGAAGGGAGAGAAACTTGGTTGTGACAATAGTCGACATATTGGGAATCACACCAAAGGGGCTGCCAAGCTTAATGTCCCCATCCCATGGAGGAATCACCATCAAGAGTGTCATGTGCCCTCACTTCACATGACACTGCAGAGAGGTTTGGTTTTTAAACCAGGACATTGGCAGAAAATCTGACGAACAGGAACTTTGCACCACCACCTCTCCTCCCCTTGACGGCCAAATATTGAGTGTGTATATTTTTTCCACCATTAGGATTCGAACCGGCTTACTCCACGTCGAGCGCCATCGTACAAGCGTGCGTTAGAGACCTCAGCAAATGAGGCAAATGGACTCGTGTGTAAAGGGATAAGTGTGGAACGATCAAAAGTGCCTGAGGATGTTATGTCAGAACATCTCACATTCATAGTCGTAAGAAGTCCGTTTCGAATACAAGCCTTGAAGTTCAGTTGCCAAAGACGACACAGTGGAAATCTTTAAGCAAAATATTTACACATCCGTCTATATCTGTACATACTTTAAAGCCAAATGACTGTGGTGTACGTTATAGCTTCGCAAGTAAACTGTTGCATTAAGAAGATAACTTCCTTGATCGTGTGGTGATCAGCAATGATGCAGATTATCGTATAGGTGGGAAGGGAAATACCGAGTCAGAACATCCTCAAGAATCTGTACAGTACTTCCAAGTGTCCCCACATCAAATACTTTTTTTTCCACTGAAGCCGTTGTGAGAGGGGTGGTTTATCTGGATATGTTGCAAGAGTGGCTCTTTCACCAGTTAGAAAGTGAACGTGAAACCTTTGTTTAGCATCAAGATGAGCCAGTACCTAATGGCGTTTCTTTGTACGAGAGTGGCTGAGCGGAGAAGTTCTGACCGTGGGACTGGTCGTAAAGGACAATGTGACAGAACTGTTTCCCGCCGGTCTCCAAGTTCACTTGACCCCTTGTCATGAGATTATTTGCTTTGGAGCTTTATAAGAGAGTGTGTCTACGTTCGGCCATCACCTAGTGATTTGCTAGATTTGAGACACAGAACGGAAGAGGCTATTGCTTCCATGACTGCAGACCTGTTAACCCAAGTGTGGGATGGACTGGGTTTTACCTTGGATGTGTGTTGTGTAACTAAAGTCACACTTATTGAACATGTGTTAGGAAAAGTGTATTAGTTTACCTTCATTTTGATGTATGATTCGTTGTCTACATCTACATCTAGAGGATTGCTCTTTAACTGTCCATGCACTTATATATTAGATCTCATGACAGATTCAGTCTTGGCAGCCATTCCATTGAGTCAGCAACCAATCTGTGACAGTATTAGGCAATATAATTTCGTCAATCAACATACTATTATGAAGTATTCTCTTTAGGTGGCTGCACCGGACGCTGCACCGGACGCCGCTCTCCGCCGCTACCGCTACAGCTACCGCTATGGCCCGCACAAAGCAAACGGCCCACAAGACCACCGGCGGAAAGGCGCCGCGCAATGGCTTCACCGAACCACCTACAAACTACTTCTCTTCTGTTCCAGCCTTGAACAGGGCACGGGGAAAACGAATACTTAAATCTTCCCATGTGAGCGTCGATTTCTCTTACTTTGTTATGATGATAATTTCTCCCAGTGTAGGTGGACGCCAACAAAATATTTGAACTCTCTGAGGAGAAGAATAGTGACTGACATTTCGTGAGAAGGTCCTACCGCAGCGAAAAACGCCTTTGTTTTAATGATTGCCACACAATTCGTTTATCATATCGGTGCCACTCTCCCCCTTATTGCACCATAATGCAAAACGAGCTGCCCTTCTTTGGAATTTCTCAATGTCCTCTGTCAGTCCTTTCTGATGCAGGTGGGGTTAATAATACTATTCATTATTCCTATTCTTGTATGATCTGCAAGAAGGTCAAGATTTGCATCTTCTTAATCTGCTGTTGGTTTATCGGAAACAACAAGTACCCAAAATAGAAGGTTGTGGCATATCATTTTGATTTGCAACTAATTCTGAGTGACCATTGTTACGTGATTGATATTGGACAAGATGATGAGAAGATTCGGAGAAGATGATGACCATGAAACTGCTCTGTCTATTATTCCATAATATTTGGATTATCCATATCGTCTATATATCTATAGTGCACTACAGTCTGAAAAAGTGATATACCAAGATCGTGATATTTGATAATAATGAAATTTATTCCACCAATTAGGAACATGACAGTACACAAATAATTAGCATCACATTGCTGTACATACACTGTAACAGTGGAAATTCAGTACAGAATAGCACCACCATACACTACAATCAGAGCGTCTAGTCATCGTGGCATGGAACCAAGGAGCGCCTGAAAATAGTGCAGGGGAATACCCTGCCATGTGGTTTGTAGGTGTGACCACAAAGCATCAACCATGGCTGCAGAAGGACCTAAACGAACGAGCTGCAACCGACCATATTCCACACATGTTTGATGGGTGACATGCCAGGCGAATGGGGAGGCTAGCGAAGCAATGGCAGAATGTGTGGGCAGTAGATGAGTCGGCAGGGCAAGTATGGGGAGGGTGGAAGTGGTGGGGATTACGGGCTGGCTGTCAACAAGCTGTAGGGGAAAAGCAGAGCACTTGACGGAAAGTGCTGACACTCAATTGTAAACTACACTCACAATCTTTTTTTATAAATATTAAATGGAGCCACTCCACGACCACACTTGCGAAGTGACTGTACAAGAAGATGTACTGACAGTTCTGCTTTGGTTAGTATCTAAAAGAAATTCTGCTGAAAATTTAAGAAAAGCACTGATTTGTTTTTGTCTGACTTATCAACTATTTGTAACTATCAGAGAAGCGTGAGCAGCGAATTTTGATTAAATCCTGCATTTCTCTTGTTACCATGTTCACATTTGCTTCTTTTGCCAAAATGCAGTGGAGATTACAAAATGTCACCTCATTAACATGTTTTGCCAAAGCAACTTCAAGAGAATTCTGAAACACTGGTTATTAAATGAGGAACTGAGGAGGTATAAGTTTAATAGATTACGAAAAAGCACACCCTGGATACAAAAATGAACGTGTAATATCTTAAGTTGTTACAAAACCCACAGTATTTGTCGTTTTTCCAGCTGTCGATGACCCTCAAAAATTATATTTTTTCATCAAAAAGGTCTGAGCTAGTGGAATAACATGGAAGATAATCAATTTTTGCATTATGGCAAAATAAACTCCTCTTTGCGTACTGTGATTTGTCAAATTCTGTTTTCGATATCTCAAACCGTTAATGAAGTGCGAAGAGCATTGTACATCTTCATCGCTAATGAGTGTGCTATATAAAATCAGTTTTGTCGAGATTGGTGACAGATATCTCCAACCAAATATAGAGAAAATTTAAATATGATAGCTAAATTTCAAACAGAGCAACTTTTATGTAATATACAGCAAACGTAAAATCATAGCGAGCCCTGTTTATCATTGCAAACTTTTCGGAATTTCGAGCAGTGTCTTACTTCAGCACAATTATCACAATAATTGTGACTATTAACAAAATGATGTGCACGCCGTCGTGAAGTTCACAAACAAAGCTTTAGTGCAATAATGATTTTTTTTTACTGAATAGTTCCTGTAAAACTGTTTGAGGAAAATTGCACAGCACGCGCTTCAATTCTGCCTTCGCAGCTTGTCATAAACTGGCCAAGAGTGGACTAACGGTGTCGGGCTTTCCGTTTGAACAAACGAGTGAACTCACCCTTTGGATAGGACGAAAACTGATCACTGCGTATTGGCCACCGTGTCATGAGCGGACTCTACGAGTCGTTCTTCGAAGAAAGTTTGCAAATTCCTCACCCTGTGGGGCCAGGAATTGTCTTGCTGAAATACGGCCTGGGGAATGGCCTGCAGGAGGGACGGTGTGCCTCAGGCTGTGAGACGTCCATGATCGAGCGGTATCTGTTCAGATTTCCCACGAGGCGTAGGAGGCGAGACCGCATGTTGTAGGCAATGACACCCCAAACCATCACACTTGGTGCTTGTCCTCTACGTCGCTCAGCGACCATGGCGACGTTGAACGCATATGCGTCTATCACTATGGGAAAGCAGAAGCGGGACTCGTCTGAAAACATTGCATTCGGCGAGCCCATTGTAGGCTGCGTTGTTCGCGGGTTCAGGTCAGTGGAAGTCAACGCAATGGCGTGCGTGTCACGTGTCCAGCTCGCAGAAAACGGCGTCGAAACTTCGACGAAGACATGCCCACACTTGCTGCAGTTTCCAACGTCGCCCAGTGGACGAAGCTGCTCTGTCCGTTACGGACAAGCACACAAGACAGAGGTCACATACTGTCGTCCAGTAGCCTGTATGGCCCTCTTCTCTTCATTGGTTCCACATAAACCTCACTGTTGCAGCAGCGTGCCCTGTACAAGCAGCAGCGACACGGTAAGGCAGACCTCCCTCCCACAGGCCAATCATTCTGTCACTTTCGAAAGCATTCACATGCCAATTTTCCCGATATTCCAACTCGTGTCGTCGACGAGGCATAGTGATACCTGTTTACGCACTTATACGAGGTGCATTCGAGTTCTAAGGCCTCAGATTTTTTTCTCTGGACTGGAAAGAGATAGAAACATGCGCATTGTTTTAAAATGAGGCCGCGTTCATTGTCAATACGTCCCAGAGATGGCAGCACCGTACGGCAGATGGAATTTTACCGCCAGCAGCGAGAATGAGAACTGTTTTAAATACTTGAAATGGCGCCGTTTTCCTTACTTGAACAGCGTGCAATCATTCGTTTTCTGAATTTTCGTGGTATGAAACCAATTGAAATTCATCGACAGTTGAAGGAGACATGTGGTGATGGAGTTATGGATGTGTCCAAAGTGCTTTCGTGGGTGCGACAGTTTAATGAAGGTAGAACATCGTGTGACAACAAACCGAAACAACCTCAGGCTCGCACAAGCCGGTCTGACGACATGATCAAGAAAGTGGAGAGAATTGTTTTGGGGGATCGCCGAATGACAGTTGAACAGATCGCCTCCAGAGTTGGCATTTCTGTGGGTTCTGTGCACACAACCCTGCATGACGACCTGAAAATGCGAAAAGTGTCATCCAGGTGGGTGCCACGAATGCTGACGGACGACCACATGGCTGCCCGTGTGGCATGTTGCCAAGCAATGTTGACGCACAATGACAGCATGAATGGGACTTTCTTTTCGTCGGTTGTGACAATGGATGAGGCGTGGATGCCATTTTTCAATCCAGAAACAAAGCGCCAGTCAGCTCAGTGGAAGCACACAGATTCACCGCCACCAAAAAAATTTCGGGTAACCACCAGTACTGAAAAAATGATGGTGTCCTTGTTCTGGGACAGCGAGGGCGTAATCCTTACCCATTGCGTTCCAAAGGGCACTACGGTAACAGGTGCATCCTACGAAAATGTTTTGAAGAACAGATTCCTTCCTGCACTGCAACAAAAACGTCCGGGAAGGGCTGCGCGTGTGCTGTTTCACCAAGTTATGCACCTGCACATCGAGCTAACGTTACTCAACAGTTTCTTCGTGATAACAACTTTGAAGTGATTCCTCATGCTCCCTACTCACCTGACCTGGCTCCTAGTGACTTTTGGCTTTTTCCAACAATGAAAGACACTCTCCGTGGCCGCACATTCACCAGCCGTGCTGCTATTGCCTCAGCGATTTTCCAGTGGTCAAAACAGACTCCTAAATAAGCCTTCGCCGCTGCCATGGAATCATGGCGTCAGCATTGTGAAAAATGTGTACGTCTGCAGGGCGATTACGTCGAGAAGTAACGCCAGTTTCATCGATTTCGGGTGAGTAGTTAATTAGAAAAAAAATCGGAGGCCGTAGAACTTGAATGCACCTCGTACTTCGTATGACGCCCCCGCACCGGTTGAGCGTTGTATGACAGTAACCTGTCCGGTCACACAAAATAGGGCGCTGTTGGCCTTACTTGCAGCCCTTCTCTGACATTTAAGTCAGTTACTATCGTTCTGCAGTTCTCCACGTCCTCTTGTCGTGGCGTGTTGCAGACTATTGCATCTGAGTGTTTCTCGTTTTACAGACATTGGTGTGTAATGAGCATGTGTGAATATTGTCAGTGTTTCTACAAATAAACATATCAAAAAATTTTTTGCATCACCCCAGTTCCGAGAACTCCTGACGATCGTTGTTGACTGCGGATATTCCACGAGTATCCAAGACACAGTCCCACAGACCCTTTGACTGTTCACAGATGTCACTAAACCCGCCCAAACACGTAAACAACCATGCATGAACAGCGTGTGTTAGCCGGAGGGGGTCCGGCAGCCGATCAGTCCCAGTCAATCCACCAGGAGGGAGGTACACCGCTCGTTGTAGTTCAACCATGTCTAGATGGTCAACACCGCGGTTCGATCGCGTCCGCATTGTTACTTTGTGCCAGGAAGGGCTCTAAACAAGGGAACTGTCCAGGCGCCTGGCAGTGAACTAGAGCGATGTTGTTCGGACATGGAGGAGATACAGAGAGACAGGAACTGTCGATCACAGACCTCGCTCAGGCCGCCCAAGGACTACTACTGCTGTGGATGACCGCTATCTACGGATTATGGCTCGGAGGAACCCTGAGAGCAACGCCACCATGTTGAATAATGCTTTTCGTGCAGCCTCAGGACGTCGTGTTAGGACTAAAACTGTGCACAATAGGCTACAGCGCAACTTCACTCCCGACGTCCATGGCGACGTCCATCTTTGCGACCACGAGACCATGGAGCGTTGATGGGCCCAACAACATTCCGAATAGACCGCTCA
This sequence comes from Schistocerca nitens, assembly GCF_023898315.1. NCBI lineage: Eukaryota > Metazoa > Arthropoda > Insecta > Orthoptera > Acrididae > Schistocerca > Schistocerca nitens. Next base: position 599,261,682 of record NC_064619.1, on the reverse strand, counting down.
GGATTGGCATCACATTTTCACCGATGAGTGTCGCATATGTCTTCAACCAGACATTCGTCGGAGACGTGTTTGGAGGAAACCCGGTCAGGCTGAAAGCCTTAGACACACTGTCCAGCGAGTGCAGCAAGGTGGAGGTTCCCTGCTGTTTTGGGGTGGCATTATGTGGGGCTGTACGATAGAATAGTGCAACCATATCGGCAGCATATTGGCGATGCATTCGTCTTCATGGACGACAATTCGTGCTCCCATGGTGCACATCTTGTGAAGACTTTCTTTAGGATAACGAAATCGCTCGACTAGAGTGCCCAGCATGTTTTCCAGACTCGAACCCTATCGAACCTGCCTGGGATGGATTGAAAAGAGTTGTTTACGGACAACGTGACCCACAAACCACTCTGAGGGATCTACGCCGAATCGCCGTTGAGGAGTGGGACAATCTGGACCAACAGTGCCTTGATGATCTTGTGGATAGTATACCACGACGAATACAGGCATGCATTAATGTAGAAGGACGTGCTACTGGGTATTAGAGGTACCGGTGTGTACAGCAATCTGGATCACCACCTCTGAAGCTCTAGCTGTATGGTGGTACAACGTGCAATGTGTGGTTTTCATGAGCAATAAAAAGGGCAGATATGATGTTTATGTTGACCTCTATTCCAATTTTCTGCTCAGGTTCCGGAACCCTCGGAACCGAGGTGATGCAAAAGGTAGCGGTCATCCACTGCAGTAGTAGCCCTTGGGTGGCCTGAGCGAGGCGTTTCATCGACATTTCCTGTCCCTCTGTATCTCGTCCATGTCAGAACAACATCGCTTTTGTTCATTGCGAGGCCCCTTGACACTTCTCTTGTGGAGAGCCCTTCCTGGCACAAAGTAACAATGCGGACGCGATCGAACCGCGGTGTTGACCGTCTAGACATGATTGAAATACAGACAACACGAGCTGTGTACCTCCCTCCTGGTGGAATGATTGGAACTGATCGGCTTTCGGACCCCTTCCGGCTAACAGACGCCATTCATGCATGGTTGTTTACATTTATGGGTGGGTTTAGTGACATCTCTCAACAGTCAAAGAGACTGTGTCTGTGATATTCGTGCAATATCCACAGTCAGCGTCGATCTTCAGGAGTTCAGGGAACCGGGGGAAGCAAAACCTTTTTTGATATGTGTATTTGTAGGAATACTGACGATATTCACACATCCTGATTACACACTACCTTCTATAAAACGCGAAACACTCAGATGCAGTGGTCTGCAACACGCCACGATAAGAGGACATGGAGAACTGCGGAACGATAGTAACTGACTTAAATGTCAGAGAAGGGCTGCAAGTATGGCCAACAACGCCCTCTTTGTGTGACCGGACATGTCTGTATCCGCAGTTTATTCACGTATCGCTGCGAGCTCTGCCCTGGTGAGGGTGCGGTCCATCGCCTTGTGGTCGCGCCTGGCGCCCGTGGGCTCCTAGCCTCGGCCTTGCACTGTACAGCTGGGCTGGGGCCAGAGGGAGCCGCCAGCCAGATGTCACGGGCAGGCTGACGGGGCAGCCGCGACTCCACCCCTGGCGCAGGCGCTCCGCCGCCGCCCATTCAGTATTACTTATGGCGCCCAGTTCGTGTTCCGGCGGCACATAAATTCCGTTTTAATGAGGCCGCCACCATTACTGCCGGAAATATTAAGCCACTTAAAGAATAAAATACGCGACTTCATTTCAGTTTAATGTCAACATTTACCATAATGGTTTAAAATCGCGCCAGCACTCGGGCGTTATTTATTGGAAAATTGATGGCGAGCTGCAGTGACTTACGCGGCTGTTAAATTAGCCGTTAAAGAATACAGCGGAGCTGCAGCAACCAGAAGCTGTGCCAGGTGTATTTCTCACCGAGTGCTTTCAGAGAAAGGCTGTGCACGCGATATGCCTGAGATATACCTCACCCATAGTCACTATCCTTAACAGACGCAGATCTTTATGGTTTGTCATTTCTCTTGCAGCATGCACGTGTCTTTTTAATCTGAAGTTCAGAGCTTGTAACACACTAGTGGCTTTCGCTCGGAGTTATCATTCGTACTATACATTTTCATGGGGTACATGTAGGTAACACCACAAGCACAGGAGTTTCAGCGTGCACAGTAATTTTAAACACTTCTCTTCGTGGTTGATTCCGTTGACCACGATCGTAATTCGACTGTTTCACTATTTGAAAGTTACTGGTTTAATTCTGATGACATTTAATTAATTTCAAGCAACATATATAAGTTATTATTTGCTTATTTTATAAAAAAAACCAAGCAATATCATTTATCCATGCAATCCAGTACGGCGAATATTCCAAAAAGTGTAAAATCGATGCCGGCCGAAGTGGCCGTGCGGTTAAAGGCGCTGCAGTCTGGAACCGCAAGACCGCTACGGTCGCAGGTTCGAATCCTGCCTCGGGCATGGATGTTTGTGATGTCCTTAGGTTAGTTCGGTTTAACTAGTTCTAAGTTCTAGGGGACTAATGACCTCAGCAGTTGAGTCCCATAGTGCTCAGAGCCATTTGAACCATTTTTGTAAAATCGGCGATAATAGACAAACGTGTGACCTGTAACAGAGCTAAGCACCAGCTGACCTTCCCTGTAGGGTTTCTGTTTAGAAAAAGCACAAGCTACGTTTCAAATTGTGGGTAGTAAAATATTCTAAAAAGCGCTTTTACTGGACGAGGTACGGATTAAACATAAATACAAATTTAATGGTGTTCTTCACAGAACACCATGCATAAGTAATTGACTGAAAAAGATCTGCAAAATGAAACCACTGTGAATGACCTTTAAAAACATCAATATCAATTTCGCTGGTATAATTTAAAATAGTCAGTTACCAGATGCATGTTATTCGTTAGCACTTCATTTCTAAATATGGTTTATGTGTTGAATTTTTGAGAAATGAAATATATATTGACGAAGCTCTGTTACTTAATTAAGACGTAGTTCGACACTCTACATTGTCGGTAATAGCAAAAGTAATGTGATACATAGAGTAATAAAAATGACGCAAACCACAAATTAGTTGTGATGGAGCCCTTTCTTGAAGAAACAGAGCGTGTTATTTCTCCACGAACTACGCTTACTGCTCCCTTTCATTAAAAGTTACTATAATCTGGATTTTTCAAAAAACATTACATCACAGTATGGGAGACAAAAAAAAACTGAATGATTCTGTCGCATTTTGTTTCACAAGTCCGTCTTGATCACACAGATTTCGTAACACTTTATTAACGGTTCGGCTTACCGCAATCTTCAGATCGTTAAAATATTCTGATAACGATCTGAAGATGGTGGTAAGCCGAAACCGGTAATAATGTGTAAAGAAAGCTGTGTGATCAAGACGGAGTTGTGAAAATAAAAGTGCCAAAAATAAAATGATTGCAAACTCATTTATAGCCATCATTTCTTCAGTTGATATGAATGATTCTGTGTAAGGTTTTACAATGGCTTGGAGCTCTCTCATTCCGCTCATGGGCAACAGTGTTAACAATCTGTGACGGTCCAAAAAAAATTTTTAGAACACCACTGCGTCTGAATCACACTACCTTGGTTACATAAAAGATAAATTGTACAATGGCGTAACTTTCTATCCCAGTTTTATCAGTTCGTGGTAGTTTTATTGTTTTAGTATATCGATGTGTAAGGGGGAGTGCACAGCCTTTGTGGACGGGCGCACGATCTCCAAGTGTTGTAAAAATGTAGGGCCTATATGCAGCGCTCAGATCCACAGAGAAACCGCGACTGCCCAATAAACAAGATAGAGCCTGGTCGCCAGGAGTCATAATTTTCATCTTGAAATGTTATAACGTTACACCACAATGAGATTCCTGCTCGTTGTTGTGTCAAGATTAAAAATGGTTTGGGTAGTGACTATTAAGAGCTCGTCTAAATCTTTCTGAGGCTAAATGATGATGAAATGACCGTTACGGCAGCGAAGACTGTTTCCCCTGCTGAACTGAAAAGTATCCGACAGCTATTGTACAACAAATATGCGCAGTTTCAATGAAATTTGTAACTGCAGAAATTCTAATTCACCTGATCAAAATCAATCACATTCCAAAATTTGTGATGTTACTGATTAGATGTTACTGAGTAGTAGGTAAACCATTAATGATCGATTGGTTCCGTGTCCGTAAATGTAAAAGGGAAGTGAGTGATACATATGACTGAAAACAGTTTTAGAGTACTAGCTCGGGAAGTACTGGAGTTGAGCAGCGGTCTGGTAGTCCGCTGTTGCCGGCATCAAGTAAGTACATATTGGGAACTTAGTAAAGTAGCTAACGTTTTAAGTGGTGTAGTATATCTTTTTTAGTAATAAAGAGCCGGTAGAACAGAGTAATTCGTGCATAGGAAGGGGAAATTAATGAAAGTTTCATATGTCCAGTCGTCGTACAAAGAAACAAGAGTAAATAATGAAACTTCCTGGCAGATTAAAACTGTGTGCCCGACCGAGACTCTAACTCGGGCCCTTTGCCTTTCACGGGCAAGTGCTCTACCATCTGAGCTACCGAAGCACGACTCATGGCCGGTACTCACAGCTTTACTTCTCCCAGTATCTCGTCTCCTACCTTCCAAACTTTACAGAAGCTCTCCTGCGAACCTTGCAGAACTAGCACTCCTGAAAGAAAGGATACTGCGGAGACATGGCTTAGCCACAGCGTGGGCGAGGTTCCCAGAATGAGATTTTGGAAGGTAGGGGACGAGATACTGGGAGAAGTAAAGCTGTGAGGAGCGCGCATGAGTTGTGCTTCGGTAGCTCAGATGGTAGAGCACTTGCCTGTAAAAGGCAAAGGTCCCGAGTTCGAGTCTCGGTCGGGCACACAGTTTCAATCTGCCAGGAATTTTCATATCAGCGCACACTCCGCTGCAGAGTGAAAAATCTCATTCAAGAGTAAATAATATTTTCGTTACAGTCCCAAAAATGAAGTCAAGTCCAATTTTTTTGTGTCCCATTCGGAATGTAGTTTAAATAATAGGAACAACTGAGTATAAGAAAAAATCTGCAGATAGCATTAAAAAAATACGAAGTAATATTTTTAAGTAAGAAATACTCTAAACAACATTACTGAAAAATCTTATTACAAGAAAATGAGAAAATGTACATTTCACTCCCTACAGAAGCAGTCATATCGGAATAACATGATGATACTTGTAAATAATAACAGTTTAATTACAATATTTACGAGAGAGACGCGTCGGCAATTATTATACACGGCTAATTGCATGAACGTCTCAGAAAAACAAATGATAAGCCAGAGTCTGCAGCCTCTGGATATTTTACGTAACTGGAATTCATGAAGGTCGAAAAAAGGGAGGTGTCATTACGTCATAAATTTCACGTCGATGTCCGTCATATTCGATGGGCCAAAACATTAGGTTCACCGCATTCATACCTCCATGGTTCACCGCTTTGATCCTTCCCGTGACGTCACTCTGTCATGCCCGTGCCCAATTTCGACCGTATTGGGTGCTTTAATCGTGTGGAAACGTAGTTGATTCATCAAAAATGCAAGCTTGCGTTGTTTAGGGTGTACTAATCGATCCGATCGTAATCTAAAGTTTAAAGGAATCACACTTCATTCGAAAGTCGAAGAGTTCAGGCAATATTTGCTGTTGTGTACATTAATTGCTGTAGCACTATTTATTTTTATTGCAATGGTTTTATTTCTTTTATTTGACTTTAGATTTGCCTTACTTTACTCAGTGTCCGCTCGTTCTCTTCTTTCCTGTGTTTTTTACTGCTTTCTAAGTCGCTAACGCTGTGACATCCGAGCCACACTGTACCAATGGTTCAAATGGCTCTGAGCACTATGGGACTCAACTGCTGTGGTCATAAGTCCCCTAGAACTTAGAACTACTTAAACCTAACTAACCTAAGGACAGCACACAACACCCAGCCATCACGAGGCAGAGAAAATCCCTGTCCCCGCCGGGAATCGAACCCGGGAACCCGGGCGTGGGAAGCGAGAACGCTACCGCACGACCACGAGATGCGGGCAACAATGTACCAATGGTCTCGTTCCTACAAAACACAAGGCTACGTAACCGCGATGATTGTTGGAGCAGCATCTGATGCCCTAAATTTCTCCCGCCGATTGTTATCATTCATTGTTCACATTTCCCGCCAATTTCGAAAGGATTCTGGCTACAACAGCAGGAGACAGCGCTCCTGTGCGAGAGTTTTTTTTGTGTATGATTGTATGAATGTGTATGTGTGCTGTGCTTCCTTTCTGAATAAGGCTTTGGTTGAAAATTTATGTGAACACTCTTTTCGTCAGCCTGCCTTGTGGCAGATGCATGCTTGGTGTTTGAGTAGCAATCTACCCGTTTCACAGTATAGTTATTCCCTCATGAAGTTTCTTGTAAATAACACACTGCAATTCAGTAGGAATGATGATATACGTAATTACAATATTATAAGAAAATGTTACATTCAACAGGCCACATTAAGGTTGTCTGTAGCTCAAAAAGGGTCCACAGCGCTGCAACCAAAAGTTTATATAAACTGTCTGACAAACAGAAAAGTAAAATTTGAAATTAAACTGAAAACATTTCTCTGTGATGACTCCTCCTATTCTGCAGAAGATTATCTGTTACTGTAATGTGTAAATGGTGATGGGTAGGAATTACTGACGGACATCTGTCTGTCTTTAAACAAAAAAACGTAAAAACTAATAAATGATCAGCATAGACACATATTTACAAAAAATGAGGTCAGTATATAATGACTAGTTCCATATCATTACGATTTATCGTGCAAACGATATATGGAACATGAAACTAAGTAACTAACTACTGATATATGACAAAGCATGGTATAGACTTACATACTTTGAAAACCTCAAAATGAAATTCAAAAGTAAATCGCGCAGACGATGAAAGTTGACGTACATTCCAATTGTGCTACGTTTGATTATTCCTGAAAAACTGACAGAGATAGTGGCCAGAAACATTTCGGGAACAGAAGCAAATAGGTTACTGTTGGAGAGGTAGGCCTACGTCTTACACGTATGTTAAAACATAAATGTTACAGCAAAATATCCATTTTATGGGGTCTTAAGCAGTTTAGGCCATTCCCTTCATCAAATCTACACCATTCCACAGTGAGACTAATTCACCGACAATCTAAAAAAACAAGAACTCTATTCTGCCTGCTTTGACATTTCAATACTCATTCACTTTGTTGATAAGCACAGGACACGACAGTATGTCTTGCTTGTCTCCTCATTGCACACGTAAGTTTTTTTGCAAACGTGAGCTTTAAAAATGTTATGCATACGAGTTGCAAGCTGAAATGTGACGAACAGGAAGTAGTACTTGTACCAGTAAGCAAACAAGCATTGGTTTCGGAGTTCCAGTTTCATCTACTATCATTGCAAGTAAGCGCGCCCGGTTGGCCGTGTGGTCTAATGCACGGCTTTCCGGGTGGGAAGGAGCGCCTGTTCCCCGCCACGAATCCGCCCGGCGGATTTGTGTCGAGGTCCGGTGAACCGGCCAGTCTCTGGATAGTTTTTAGGCGGTTTTCCATTTGCCTCGGCGAACGCGGACTGATTCCCCTTATTCCGCCTCAGTTACACTATGTCGGCGATTGCTGCGCAAACAATTTCTCCACGTACGCGTACACCACCATTACTCTACCATAGGGGTTACACTCGTCTAGTGAGAGATGTTCCCTGAAGGGTCCACCGGGGCCGAACCGCACAATAACCCTGGAAGTAAAGTAAATGTGGAATTAAATGGGTTACTAAAGCATACTTTTCACGTCACTTACTTCTGCTCTTGTTTATGTGAAATATAGCGGCAAAAAACAAGTTACGTTAACGAGGCCAAATGTGTCGTACTACTATAGGAAATATGCATTCAATAACAGAGGAACGTTCAAAAATTGTCTCCCTGACGCTATGTTATTCATGTAAACTCAATAAACTACAGTATTTAAAAAAGTTGTTGCGCGCACACGAAAGAAGTAATGAACAAGAAGCAATCATAAACAGTATTCTGCTAATGTTTTGGGTTACTTAAAATGGCGGCAGGTCCCATCGAATGTTGTTTCAAAACAAAGTACTGTGTAAGTCTGTGTAAGTCTTTGGTACTGCCTCCCTTCTTCATTACCTCCGTGCTGGAATTGCTATTGTATTAAAATCGGATAACCCTTTTTTTTCGAAACATTAAAGTGAACAAGTATCATCTTACAAGAGGTGCGGCAAATATATATGTATCTATGTGTTCTCTATTCGCTGAATTAAGCTTAAAAAGAAAAGAACATAGCGTGATTTTGTATCTATCATTGTATTAAATCAGAGATTTTGTGCACAGGGATTTAGAGGGTAGTTACAAATACTGTCGGTAACACCGGCGTATAGTCCAACAGAGTATTGCTAAGAGCCTCTTTCTACTGAAAATTTTAGATCTCATCTCCAGTCTCTAAAAACTCCGTCCGAACAGGCCATGAAGGCCCATCGGTACCGACCGGCCGCCGTGTCATCCTCAGCCCACAGGCGTCACTGGATGCGGATATGGAGGGGCATGTGGTCAGCACACCGCTCTCCCGGCCGTATGTCAGTTTACGAGAACGGAGCTGCTATTTCTCAATCAAGTAGCTCCTCAGTTTGTCTCACAAGGGCTGAATGCACCCGGCTTCCAACAGCGCTCGGCAGACCGGATGGTCACCCATCCTAGTGTTAGCCAAGCCCGATAGCACTTAACTTCGGTGATCTGACGGGAACCAGTGTCACCAATGCGGCAAGGCCGTTGGCTTATCGTCAGTCTAGTGCTCATTTTTAGATGAAGTAGAAACAGACTCTATTTGCACTTGTACATGCTAACGTCCAGTAAACTAGTCATTCACCCCGTTAGTATGCAAAGTTTAATATTTTAAAATAGTTTGCTGTATGCAGTTGGTGCCATAAAGAGGTGATTCCATTCCACTGCAGCTCTACTGACTGACATTAAATTACCAGCAATGTTATACTCTGGTCACAAGATGATTATGAAAAGAAGAGAATATATGAAGAAATCAGTAAAATGACAAAACGTAACAATATACATTTATATCTGGTAGGATTTGCAAATTAACATCGTATAGTAGCTGACTGCGAAGGCAGAATTTCTTCGTAATATGGGCCAGGGAGTGAATCGAAGGAATAGAACACCTCGGAAATTATCGCGAGGCCTTAAGCAAGTTTAGTGAATATTCTCTAGCATAAAGACAAGTGGGTATGTTGTTGTTGTGGTCTTCAGTCCTGAGACTGGTTTGATGCAGCTCTCCATGCTACTCTATCGTGTGCAAGCTTCTTCATCTCCCAGTACCTACTGCAACCTACATCCTTCTGAATCTGCTTAGTGTATTGATCTCTTTGTCTCCCTCTACGATTTTTACCCTCCACGCTGCCCTCCAATGCTAAATTTGTGATCCCTTGATGCCTCAAAACATGTCCTACCAACCGATCCCTTCTTCTAGTCAAGTTACATTTAAAAAAATAAGAGCGTGATAACGATATCAACAGGACTCCGCTGCAGTTAGAAAAAATCTAAGGGGACGATTATGAAGTGTAAGCCGCATCTAGCAGAGAACGATAACCTAGAAGTATCTAATAATACGAAGGTAATCCCAAAAGGAAAGTCTCTTTATTTTTATAAGTACATAGACCTCTTTATTTCTACAATGGCTCACATCAGTTTACAGCTTGAACATTTAGTTTTTTCTCGACATAATCACCATTTCTGTCGATGCATTATTGTAGACTCCGTGGCAGTTTCTGTATGCCCATGTCATTCCAGCTCGCCGGCATGATGTTCAGAAATTTATGAACCTCTTCTTTCACCTCGTCGTCGGAGCTGAATCGCTGGAACCACAATTAAGGCTGACAGTACTGTGAGACTCTGAGAGAACTCAAACGGGCAATTGAAAACTGGAGAAGAGGGATGTTGAGCAAGGGCGTACACATTCTCCATGACAACGCTCGCCCACACATCGCTCGGCAAACCGTTGCTCTCCTGCAACAGCTTCAGTGGAGCATAATCACCCACCCACGCTATAGTCCTGACTTGACGCCCAGTGACTATCACCTGTTCCCTAGGTTAAAAGAACATTTGGCCGGAAAGCGATTCAGCTCCGACGACAAGGTGAAAGAAGAGGTTCATAACTTTCTGAACAGCATGCCGGCCGGCTGGTATGACATGGGCGTACAAAAACTGCCACAGCATCTACAAAAATGCATCGACAGAAATGATGATTATGTCGAAAAATAGCTAAATGTTCAAGCTGTAAACTGATGTAAACCATTGTAGAAATAAACAGGTCCATGCACTTATAAAAAATATACCTTAGTTTTGGGATTATCCTCGTATGTTGTGATTCACACTGATGTAACACTCCAAGTTATCATATCATGGGAGATAGTATACGGCTACAAAAAGTGTCTCTTCTTAGATCGGTAACTGATTAACGCAGACGTTTAAAAACGCGAGCATCCAGGCGGCCATTGAAAGGCATATCGAGGGGTGCCTCATAGCGCCGAACACAAATAGCTGCTGCAGATTTGTCTGCTACGGATAAACTGTACGTAGACATTGAGGAAAATCAAGTTATATTTCCATAGAGAAAAGCATTGTCCTTAAATTTTGTAGCAAAGTAGCACAAAAAGTATACACAACAGAAGCCCGCCGGGCTAGTCGCGTGGTGTAACGCGCTGCTTCGCGAGCGAGAAGGCGTGCCGGTCCCCAGTAGAAATCTTCCCGGCGAATTAGTGTGGAGGTCCGGTGTGCCGGCCAACCTGTGGATGGTTTTTAAGGCGGTTTTCCATCTGCCTCCGTGAATGCGGGCTGGTTCCTCTTATTGCTTCCGTTACACTATGTCGGCGATTGCTGGGACTGTAAACACTGTAAACACTGTCTCCACGTACATGTAAATTACTTTCTGGTATGAGACGTTTCCGCGGGGGGGAGGGGTGTTCCACTGGGGGCCGAACCGCACAATAAACAATAAACCTGGGTTCAGTGTGTGGCGGCGGTGGAGTGGGTAGACTGCTGTGACTTGTTGTGGTGTTGTGAACCACTGAGGGCTACGGCGGGACGAGGCCTCACCGTCATTCCTAGGTTCCCAGTTTAAATACACAATACACAACTGAAGCCGAGAACAGAAAGTGTGCTTACAATTACTTATGAAGTTTATGGGGCAAAGGTCCCGAGTTCGAGTCTCGGTCTGACACACAGTTTTAATCTGCCAGGAAGTTTCATATCAGCGCACACTCCGCTGCAGAGTGAAAAATCTCATTCTGATAATGGAAAATGTTGAACACGCACCGTGATCGGTTCGATCGACATTAACCATAACGAGACGCAATATTTAGGAAGTAAAATAGACGGACACTAAATCTACAGCTGTCTGTGAGATTTATGTTATAGAAATTGTAGATTAACAAGGCTGGCGTTCACACCATCATTTATAAGGATTAGAGTACGAGCCGGCCGGGGTGGCCGAGCGGTTCTAGGCGCTACGGTCTGGAACCGCGCGACAGCTGCGGTCGCAGGTTCTAATCCTGCCTCGGGCATGGATGTGTATGGCGTCCTTAGGTTAGTTAGGTTTAAGTAGTTCTAAGTTCTAGGGGACTGATGACCTCAGCAGTTAAGTCCCATAGTGCTCAGAGCCATTTGAACCATTTTTGATTAGAGTACGGCCAAGATCTGTTCATAATTCTGTGTACTATTTTAAGAAGGCAAAAGCTGAAAATTTCAGTAAACCGGCTGAGATGAATCTTATATACAAATTGTTATCGTAGAGGCTAAATGTAAGATTTTCTGGGAACACTTCGATCCGAAAGCTCACTGTCGTCGTGTACTGCCCTTTGTATCATATTTCGACGCCCATGGAAAGACTTGCGGCTTCAGTACTTCAGTGGATACGTGTATACCAGTATTTGGTTACACAGTAGTCTGTCACAGCATGTTAAACGAGTTAATGGTAATGTGATCCACTTATGATACAACTAAATTTCTACTAGGCCAGTCCTTCTACTCTATTCCTGGGTTTCTTCAACAATGCCCTTAACATTAAAACTCTACATTAGGTTATAATAAAAGGAGTTTGGTCCATTTTTTCTCTTATATATTAATAATATGCACATACTAATACTCGATGAACTTCCTTGCCGCCAACCTATGTTGAAAGTACACGTGTAAGAAAAGAAGGCACGACGGACCACAAAGGAATTATTCGAATGGGAGGGAATTGGTACATGTGATATACTGTACAGAAAAAAAGATTACAATTTCAGAAGAATTAGATGAATTATTGATTTATTCAAACGAAAGAGCTTCACAAATTGAGCGTTGGTCCCCCCTCTATATCTTACGGGAGCAATTACTCGGCTTGGGTGTCATCCTGAGGGATGTCGTGCCAAATTCTGTCCAGTTGGCATGTTAGATCGTCAAAATCCCATGCTAGTTTGACGCCCTGCCCATGATGCTCCAAATATTCGTAACTGGGTGGAGATCTGGGAACCTTTCTCGCCAAGGTGCGGTATGTCAGGCTCGAAGGCGAGAAGTAGAAACTATCTCCCTCTGTGGGTGGGCATTATCTTGCTGAAATGTTAAGCCCAGGAAGTCAACAAAACGGGGTGTAGAATGTCGACGACTTACAGGCTGCCGCAGATGGCAAACAACGGGGTTTTACTGCAAAATGAATTGGCACGCCAGGCCATCACTCCTGATTGTATGGCGGGCGACATTCAGGTCGGTAGCCTCCCGCTGTCTGGAGCGTCTCCAGACACGTTTCGGCTGGTCATTGGAGCTCCATTCGAAGTGGAACTCATCACTGAAGGCTACTTCAGTCAATGCGATTCCAGGCCACATGTGTGCGACATCACTGCAAGCAGTCATGTAGGTGCAGAGACGTCAGTGGTAGTCCAAGCAAAGGGGGCCATGAGCTCAGCCCTCTGTTAGTGATCCACCTGTTAATGGTCCTTGTGGCCACCGAAGTACCAGCTGCATACTGGATTTATGATAATGATGAATCCGGCGCTCTGAGTGACCATCTACATCTACATATATACTATGCTAGCTACCAAGCGGTGTGTGGCGGAGGGCACAATTCGTGCCAAAGTCATATTCCCCCCGCCCCCTCTGTTCCAATCGCCGATCGCGCGAGGGAAAAATGACTGTCAACGCCACATTACGAGCCCTTATCTTTGAATGGTGATCATTGCGCGATTTCAAAGTTGGTGGTAATAATATATGCTCTACATCCTCGGTGAAGATCGGTTTTCGGAATTTAGTGAGCAGCCCCTTCCGTTTAGCGCGCTGTCTATCTACAAGTCTGTCCCACTTCAAACTTTCTATGAGATCTGTAACGCTCTCGTGATGGCTAAATGTACCAGTCACGAATCTTGCCGCTCTTCTTTGGACCTTCTCAATCTCTTGAATCAGACCCAACTGGTAAGGGTCCCATACAGACGAACAATGCTCTAAGACTGGACCAACTAACGTATTGTAAGCTATTTCCTTTGTTGAAGGACTGCATGGCATTGGGATTCTACCAATAAATCGCAATCTAGAGTTTGCCTCACCCGTTACTTTTGTAATCTGATCATTCCCTCTGAGATCATTTCGAATAGTTACACCCAGATACTTGACGGATGTTACCGCTTCCAAAGACTGGGCACTTATTTTGTACTCGCACGTTAATGGGGATTTTCGCCTTGTTATACGCAGTAGGTTACACTTACTAATATTGAGAGATAACTGCCAGTCATTACACCACGCATTTATTTTCTGCAAATCCTCATTGATTTGTTCACAACTTTCGTGTGATACGACTTTCCTGTAGACTACAGCACCATCAGCAAACACTTTAACGCCGCTGTCAATACCATTAACCACATCGTTTATGTAAATCGTAAAACGCAGCGGACCTGTTACGCTGCCCTGGGGCACACCTGAATTTATGCTTGTTTCTGTTGAAGTCACCCCGTTCAGGACGACATACTGCTCCCTGTCTGTTAAAAAACTTTCTATCCAACCGCATATGTCATCGGATAGATCGTAAGCGCGCACTTTTTGGAGCAAGCGACAGTGCGGAACTGAGTCGAACGCCTTTCGAAAGTCGAGAAACACGGCATCAACCTGGGAGCCGGTATCTAGGGCCTGTTGTGTATCTTGCACAAAGAGGGCCAGCTGTGTCTCGCATGACCGCTGTTTCCTAAAACCGTGTTGGTTTCTGCAGATGAGCTTCTCAGAATCTAGAAAGGTCATTATGTCTGAACACAAAATATGCTCTATGATTCTACAACAAATCGATGTCAGTGAAATTGGCCGGTAATTACGTGCATCCAATTTTCTACCATTTTTATACATTGTTATGACCTGGGCCTTCTTCCAGTCCCGTGGAACTTTCCGCTATTCCAATGATCTCTGGTTCGCAGGAGAGCTTCTGTAATGTTTGGAAGGTAGGAGACGAGGTATCGGCAGAAGTGAAGCTGTGAGGACGGGGCGTGAGTCGTGTATGGGTAGCTCAGATGGTAGAGCACATGCCTGCGAAAGGCTAAGGTCCCGAGTTCGAGTCTCGGTCCGGCACACAGTTTTAATCTGCCAGGAAGTTTTATTTCTGATGGATAACAATGGTGCTATATTGCCCTCTTGGCTCTTGTGATTGATCGGTCTTCTCGTTCGGTCCTCTCTCTAGGACGACCGCTTCTTTCTTCACACTGTTTTGCACCATTGTTCATCCACTCCTGCCAACATCATCGAACAGTGGCATTGCTCCTATTCAAATGTCGATTGATTCGCCGATTACTCATAGCAGCATCTTTGCGCCCAGCTACATGTCCTCTCTCAAATGTTGACATCTGCTTATATCGTTCACAAGTCTGTCTGCGAGGCATGGTTACCGTCCGGCTGAGTACATGGAATGAACTCTGCAAAGACTTGAGGCCCTGGTATTGACATGTCCCGTGTTTACTGTACTTGTTAGCTGCGCGGTGGAATTGCGCTGCACCGTCACTCATTCAGCCGCCTAAGTTTGCAATTTAGCATTTCCATTGATACCTGTATGAATATCATTTCGTGGCCAATTTCCATAACTCCTTGGTGATGCGTCGTTGTTTATGTCTTAGAGTGTACATCGCAGATCGATGGGTGTGCTAACCATTTCGAGTTGTGGTTCGCACTAGTACTCTCTTTCACTGCAGTGTTCTGACCGCAACTGAATGGCTAGATAGTATACTTTTGTCAGCCGCCTTGTAGGACCTGGTCCAGATTACATCAGCTGACATACAAAGCTACACTGTGAAATGAAGTCGAAAGTATTGCTCTCAACGTTGCTATACGTGGATCATTTTATTCTTTCTCATTGGCCTAAAAACTGCAGATGTCTACTCGATCATCCTCTTTTTTTCTAAAACTTCTTTAACAGAATAACGAGGCACAACATAGGACAAGAGAGGGAGAAACCAATGGGTAGCGACACTTTCACAATATGAGGTCTCCCTTACTTAAGTTAAGGCAACGTCCTTGCCGCAGTGGACCGTTAGATCACCGAAGTTAAGCGCTGTCGGGCGTGGCCGGCACTTGGATGGGTGACCATCCGGGCCGCCATGTGCTGTTGCCATTTTTCGGGGTGCACTCAGCCTCGTGATGCCAATTGAGGAGCTACTCGACCGAATAGTAGCGGCTCCGGTCAAAGAAAACCATCGTAACGACGGGGAGAGCGGTGTGCTGACCACACGCCCCTCCTATCCGCACCCTCAGCTGAGGATGACACGGCGGTTGGATGGTCCTGATGGGCCACTAGTGGCCAGATGACGGAGTGCCTTACTTCAGTTATGTATATGAAAACAATACTTGTACTTCACTATATGTAAGCAGTTTTGCTTTCTTATCTTCAGGCTGAAAGAATACGTATGCCGACTCTAGATTTCTGCTGAGCTTAGACCAGCGTACGAATTTTTTTTTTTTTTTGTACTTACCATTTTGTATCTCCAAGGCTCCGTTACGTTCTCTGCTACATGCAACTTCTTTGCTTTTAGTCCTTATTTTGCCTGCTGAGAGCACACGTTTTACAGGGTTATAGCACAAACATTAAATATGGTTGTAGAGCATTGAGTAACAAGACTGCATCATTGAACATGTCTAAAATAGTCTTAGCCTCCCTTGTACAACCTAACAGTTCGACAACGCGGGCTAAATTAGATCCATACCGATAAGCACGTTATTCATTATACTAAGCCCCAACAATCATTAATAGAATACGAGGTAATGCTGAAAGGTGGCTACACTGAGCCACAGCGCCAGAGATCGCTAGAGAGCATTGTTCCGCCGCCTCCACGGGCAGTCATTATTGAGATGTGCTAGAGGTCAGTGCTTGGGGAGAGCTCGTAGTAGTCAGTTCGTGTTGAGATGTGCTTGCTGAGATGTGATACTGAAAAATTCTTGTTGAGATGTTGTAATAGCGAATCGGTGTGGAGATATATTGTAATTATGAGAGTGATTTTGGTCAATATATGAAGGTAACGAAACTTGATTTATTTTTCATTATTTCCATGTTTTAAATAATGTGTCATAACAGGTTCAGTCAACAAAGCATCTGGCTTGTGTTCTTGGATTAGAGTGTAATTGTGGTTCTCTTGAGTAATTATGGTATTCGTATTTTCTTTAATTAATTCAGTATAAATGGTATTTGAAATTCTTGTCTTTTGAAGAAGAACCGTGCCAGATGTGTACGTTGAGTCATACTTCCACACACAGAACAGTTATACTTGTGCTTTGGTTTCGTAGGTTTTATAGTTGCTGGGGACTTAATTAATTAATTAATTGTGTTAATGAAAATTTCCATTTCATTCTTTGTTGTTGTTCTAAGCAGTCAGATAGCGTAATAATACTAGTCAGGGCCAACCGTTACGAGACTTCGTAAACGGACAGACAGCTAATAAATCAAAAAATTAAAATTATTTTCATTTCATTTAATTAAGCCCCCATACTCAAGAGAACCACAATTACACTCTAATCCAAGAACACAAGCCAGATGCTTTGTTGACTGAACCTGTTATGACACATTATTTAAAACATGGAAATAATGAAAAATAAATCAAGTTTCGTTACCTTCATATATTGACCAAAATCACTCTCATAATTACAATATATCTCCACACCGATTCGCTATTACAACATCTCAACAAGAATTTTTCAGTATCACATCTCAGCAAGCACATCTCAACACGAACTGACTACTACGAGCTCTCCCCAAGCACTGACCTCTAGCACATCTCAATAATGACTGCCCGTGGAGGCGGCGGAACAATGCTCTCTAGCGATCTCTGGCGCTGTGGCTCAGTGTAGCCACCTTTCATATGCCCTTCCTCCACGGCTAGAATTTGATGGTATTTTTGCCAGCATTGGTGGTGAAAATACCACCAAATTCGTCAAAAAAATACAGACAAAAATAAAAGATAATATTAATACGTAAATATCATATAACTAGATAAAATTTTGGCTTTGCACTGACCTTTCAATAACCTAATATATAAAATACAGTAAGCAATACAAATTCTTTCATACATGTGACTTTACATAATAGTTTACACAAGTATTATGTGGTTAAACAGTTCAATCAATAGCGTCAGCAATGACGAATATGTGCAGGTAAGAGTCTCATAACTTTTCACAAACAGTAATACACAAAAAATCAGTTTATACAAATATTCACATAAACGCTTTCCATAGCCCAAGAATAAGCAGTTGAAAGTTCCAGCAGTAGCACCCAGCAATGGTCAACAGGTGCAAATACCAACAAGTAACATTTTTTCAATAGAAGCAGTCCATCAGTGGCACCCGCAATGTTGATCAGGTGCACACAGCAACAGGTGACTTCATTTCAGTAGAAGCAATCCATCAGTGGCACCCAGCAATGTTGAGTAGGTGCAGACACCAACAAGTAACACCATTTCAGTAGAAGCAGTCCATTAGTGGCACCAGCAATGTTGATCAGGTGCACACAGCAACAGGTGACTTCATTTCAGTAGAAGCAATCCATCAGTGGCACCCAGCAATGTTGAGCAGGTGCAGACATCAACAGGTGACATCTTTTCAGTAGAAGCAGTCCATCAGTGGCACCCAGCAATGTTGAGTAGGTGCAGACACCAACAAGTAACACCATTTCAGTAGAAGCAGTCCATTAGTGGCACCAGCAATGTTGATCAGATGCACACAGCAACAGGTGACTTCATTTCAGTAGAAGCAATCCATCAGTGGCACCCAGCAATGTTGAGCAGGTGCAGACATCAACAGGTGACATCTTTTCAGTAGAAACAGTCCATCAGTGGTACCCAGCAATGTTGAGTAGGTACACACAGCAACAGGTGACATCTTTTCAGTAGAAACAGTCCATCAGTGGTACCCAGCAATGTTGAGCAGGTACACACAGCAACAGGTGACATCTTTTCAGTAGAAACAGTCCATCAGTGGCACCCAGCAATGTTGAGCAGGTACACACAGCAACAAGTCACATTTCTCAGCAGAAGCAGTTCCATAAAATACACTGTCACTGATCACACTGTTCATCAGAGTTTATAAGCAGAAATTAAACATGTCCTAGTGGCACCAATCATGTAGAAAAGGTACAAGTAACAGTCCATAATTTTTTTACAATCACTGATCACACAGTTCATCAGCAGAAATTAAACATGTCCTTGTGGCACCAATCATGTAGAAAAAGTGCAAGTAACAGTCCATACTATTCACCATAACTACTGAGACAGTTCAGTCATGAACAATAGTTTGAATGCACATACAATTTCTTTAACAAAATATAATCAATGCTCTTACACTAAACATACAAATCATAATAAACACACAAATGATATCAGGTAATTGTCACATTAACTATTACAGTACACAATAACAGT
This sequence comes from Schistocerca nitens, assembly GCF_023898315.1. Lineage (NCBI taxonomy): Eukaryota > Metazoa > Arthropoda > Insecta > Orthoptera > Acrididae > Schistocerca > Schistocerca nitens. Next base: position 599,242,762 of record NC_064619.1, on the reverse strand, counting down.
TAACCTATAATATTTATGGGTGTCAGTGCAAGCCACTACCAACAAATAAAATAATATTTAGGAGATAGGTTGGGATCACTTCTCTGGGATTATAAAAGGAAAACACACAAAACACACTCACTCATCTTTCATCCACATTATTGCTACTGTGTAATTGAAAAGTGTTAACTGTGTAAATGCAATTCTGTCAAAATTTTATGTTCATCATGTGTATCAAGTAGTAGTGGCAGCAATGTATAACAGTCAATAATAGTTAGTCAACGTCATAGTCATCATGTCAAGACCAATGTTTGCCAAGCCAGATCAAATTGTACTGTTGCTGAACAACTGTCAGTGAGCCAAGATATGCAATTGCTTCCTCTCTCCCAAAAAAAATATGTACTGCTTAGTGATTTAACAAAGTGTGTGTATAGACAATCTTCCTTCCACTTTAGTGTTCTAATCTGCCATCTTCATCCTCCTTGTTCCATATAAACCAACAAAAACAATATGCTCCTCATTTACTTTACCTCTTATCCACCAAAACTCCAATAATCATCAACTTAATCTCAATACTTCACTAATACCTTTTCAATACGTCGATCATCAATATCATTTATCTTACCTTTTGTCCACGAAAACTCCAATAATCATCTACTTCACCTAATCTCAATACTTCAATAATACATATAAACCTCAGCACCAATATCATTTCACTTCCATAACAACTCTTTCCTCTAGTCAGTCTCCTCGAACAAGTACAGACAAAATCCTAGTGCAACTTCAATTCATCATCCCATACAATCCGAAGACACAGTGTCCACACACAACCTCTGTGTAATCCATCTGACCCAAATTTTCTACTCATTATAAATTATAAGATACATTTTGGTTCCTTGTCCATCATTAAATAAAAGAAATGCATACATGACCTCTAACAGACTTAGTTCGAATAACTCTCAGTAATTAAGTACGATTACGGAGTGTGAATGATCATAATATTTCACAGTGTGTACACCACTTCAAGAATCATAGCAGAAGCAAACATGTGGAGTATTTTTTGTGTCAAGTGTCACTTCCTATTTCAATTGCTCACGAAAATGCAGTGTAATACTGTCAATGGTCTAAACCTAGTTTTGGTCTGTCATGTCGTTAGCTTCCTTCCTATTAGCATAAATTTATACAGCTTCCATAAAACCTCAGCTCATGTGACTTCTATGACTTTCTTTTACTAATGTCGTTCGTCGAATTATAGCAGTTCATTTTCTTATCTTAAAATATAAGGCACTGAGCGTAAGCAAAACATGCAATAGCGAGTAACTATACCAGTAGAGAACAGAATGTCAACAAGTGGATGCAGCACAATTCCTACAACGAGGCTCTGCCAAGCGAACAATCTATAATTAATACCATAGTGTAACCTAAACTCTATATTTGTACACAGTATATCAGCATTTCTATATTCTAAATTGAAGAGTAGTTAAAAATACCATAATTACTCAAGAGAACCACAATTACACTCTAATCCAAGAACACAAGCCAGATGCTTTGTTGACTGAACCTGTAATGACGCATTATTTAAAACATGGAAATAATGAAAAATAAATCAAGTTTCGTTACCTTCATATATTGATGACAAGCACTCAAATTATTACAATATATCTCCACACCGACTCGCTATTACAACATCTCAACAAGAATTTTTCAGTATCACATCTCAGCAAGCACTCCCTACTAGCACATCTCAACACGAACTGACTACTACGAGTCCTGGACAAGCACTGACTACTACGACATCTCAATAATCACTCTGCCAGTGGAGGCGGGCGAACAATGCTCTCTAGCGATCTCTGGCGCTGTGGCTCAGTGTAGCCACCTTTCATATGTGCATGGGGGCTTAATTAAATGAAATGAAAATAATTTTAATTTTTTGATTTATTAGCTGTCTGTCCGTTTACGAAGTCTCGTAACGGTTGGCCCTGACTAGTATTATTACGCTATCTGACTGCTTAGAACAACAACAAAGAATGAAATGGAAATTTTCATTAACACAATTAATTAATTAATTAAGTCCCCAGCAACTATAAAACCTACGAAACCAAAGCACAAGTATAACTGTTCTGTGTGTGGAAGTATGACTCAACGTACACATCTGGCACGGTTCTTCTTCAAAAGACAAGAATTTCAAATACCATTTATACTGAATTAATTAAAGAAAATACGAATACCATAATTACTCAAGAGAACCACAATTACACTCTAATCCAAGAACACAAGCCAGATGCTTTGTTGACTGAACCTGTTATGACACATTATTTAAAACATGGAAATAATGAAAAATAAATCAAGTTTCGTTACCTTCATATATTGACCAAAATCACTCTCATAATTACAATATATCTCCACACCGATTCGCTATTACAACATCTCAACAAGAATTTTTCAGTATCACATCTCAGCAAGCACATCTCAACACGAACTGACTACTACGAGCTCTCCCCAAGCACTGACCTCTAGCACATCTCAATAATGACTGCCCGTGGAGGCGGCGGAACAATGCTCTCTAGCGATCTCTGGCGCTGTGGCTCAGTGTAGCCACCTTTCAATGCTTAAAAAAATGCAGAGACAACTCAATGGGTTAGGATCCAGAAGTGTCATTAATTGTATTACTGTAACATAAAATAAACTTTTTTGACATACTTTAAAACCCTGGGCCCTGTCGTGGAATTCACTGGTACAGAGCTAGTGTAATGTAATGTGTTGAATAGAACATAGCAAAGCAGTCTTCTAATTTTCAATAGTGTTCTTAATTGAGACCCATCAGTACTGTTTAAGTAGAAATGCACTTCCCTACTTAGTGCACCTTTTTACCAGATTGTAGAATGTAAAAATAATACCACAGATTTTTCTTACTTATATTTTGCGCATTGGGAAGCCATATCGTAGTGTATCGCTAATAGATGTGTGTGATAGGCGAAAGCTGGAATATCACGTAGGATGAAGAAAGTGCATCTCATTCAGTTGTGTGAATAGTCGTATCGCGAGGTACCTTTATCTTACTGTATGCTTTAATTCAGTTTCGGGATTAGTTAGTTCTTGTGAAAATCGTTTCTCATTGTCTTCTTCATCAAACTATGCAGTTCAGCGCAAGGTGAAGCTACAAACAGGTTCAAATTATAGCGCCATCATTAAGAAACTTTAGTGATGTCACGTAAACTATATGTTTATCATGAAGGAAAAGCTACGAATATCAGCTCCTTACTGCTGAAATCAGAGTTGCTAGCTTACTCCGTCTTCATTCAGTGGCGAAAAGATCATATACCGCTGTTTCCGTCTTATCCAAGAAACTTGGCACTTCCGTAACTTTTGCCCTCCGAATGAGAGAAATACATCGGTAATAATTCCTAGGCTGTCTGGATTTACTTGAAGGACTGAATAAATTCTCCGAACGAGTTTTTCTTTCAATTGTACCTATGCAACAGAAAGTGCTATCTCCAAATATGACACAGTCTTGTTCCGTTATAATATATAGTCCAACATCTGTAGTTGGTCAGTTTATTTGTTACGTACGATTTTACAGGTGTAGTATGATAACATTTTCGATAGCGATAATGAGTTATCATATTAAATGATGTTTCTTTTAATAAGTGGCATATCGTTTCATAGCATTAGATCACAGTTGCACCATTTTCGATAGCAATTTATTTACTTTAGATTTGACCAAGGATTAAAGTGTGGATCAAAGGTTTGCGAGCCGACTTGATAAGAAAGTAAGATTCACGTTGAGGTGTCATTTGACGTTGTGGATAGAAATGAAGCTCTCATCAGCATAGAGTAAGTTTTTGCTAAGGGTAAATTACATCTTAATTCGTTTGTTTCAATACCGAAAAAATATAAAAGACTGAGCAAATGATAGTTTGGAAGTCACCAACAGGGAGTAACCCATTGAATTACAGACCCATATCACTGACCTCAATTTGCAGTAGGATTTTGGAGCATATACTGTACTCGAACATTGTGAACCACCTTGAAGAAAATGACTTATTGATACATAACCAACACGGATTCAGAATATATCGGCCTTGTGCAATACAGCTAGTTCTTTATTCCCATGAAGTAATGAGTGCTGTCGACAAGGGATCTCAGATCGATTCCATATTCCGAGATTTACAGAAGGCTTTTGATACCGTTCCCCACAAGCGACTGTTAATCAAATTGCGTGCATATGGAGTATCGTCTCTGTTGTGTGACTGGATTCATGATTTCCTCTCAGAGAGGTCACAGTTCGTAGTGATAGATGGTAAATCATCGAGAAGAACAGAAGTGATATCTGGCGTTCCGCAAAGGTAGTGTCATAGGCCCTCTGCTGTTCCTGATTTACGTAAATGATCTAGGTGATAATCTGAGCAGCCCCCTTAAATTGTTTGCAGATGACGCTGTAATTTATCATCTAGTAAAATCATGAGACGACCAATTCCATTTACAAATTGATTTAGAGAGAATTTCTGGATGGTGCGAAAAGTGGCAATTGGCACTAAACAAAGAAAAGTGCGAGGTCATCCACATGGGTACTAAAAGAAATCCGATAAATTTTGGGTATACGATAAATACCACAAATCTAAGGGCTGTCAAATCGACTGAATACCTAGGAATTACAATTATGAGCAACTTAAATTGGAAAGACCACATAGATAATATTGTGGGGAAGGCGAAACAAAGACTGCGCTTTGTTGGCAGAACACGAATGAAATAAATAAAATAAATAAATGAACACTTAGAAGTTGCGACAAACCCACTGAAGAGGCAGCCTACATTACACTTGTCCATCCTCTGCTGGAATATTGCTGCGCGGTGTGCGATCCTTACCAGGTAGGATTAACGGAGGACATCGAAAAAGTGCAAAGAAGGGCAGCTCGTTTCGTGTTATCGGGCAATGGGGGTGAGAGTGTCACTGGTATGATACGCGAGTTGCGATGGCAGTCACTGAAACGAAGGCGGCTTTCTTTGCGGCGAGATCTATTTACGAAATGTTGATCACCAACTTTCTCTTCCGAATGTGAAAATATTTTGTTGACACCCACATACGTAGGGAGAAATGATCATCATAATAAAATAAGAGAAATTAGAGCTCGAACGGAAATATTTAGGTATTCCTTTTTCCCAAGCGCCGTTCGAGAGTGGAATGGTGGAGAAGTAGTATGACAATGGTTCGATGAACCCTCTGCCAGGCACTTAAGTGTGAATTGCTGAGTAACCATGTAGCTGTAGATGTACATGTAGAGATTTGACGGAACTTGTTGTTTTCAGACATTAGCGTTACGGCTGACTGTGGGAGATATTGTGAAATCAGTAATAAATCCTGTAATTTAGAGACGTCACCAGAACACCAGAATTTTGAGGTTACTGAAGGTGCCTACTGCATACTTTGCCACAAACAGGGAAACAAAATATATTCGAGAAGTGTCAACTGGGGTGTACGTGAAAGTATGTATAAGAGAATGAGAAATAGAAAGAGAGAGAGAGAGAGAATGAAGATATCATATATGCTTGTTTCAGCTAAGTAGTTAGAAAAATTAATTACGTATATATCGCGAAAAGACCATGAGAGATTCCTACTCGTTCGGAAGGTCAGCAATAATCGTTCTTCCCTCAAACCGTACGCGGCTAGATGAGGAAAATGGAGAATTCTCAGTGGTACGTAAGGTAGCCTCCACTACGCACTGCAACGTGGCTTGCGGAGTATAGATGTAGATGTAGGTCATATCTTTCTCTGTCTCCTGGTTTAGCAGAAGAGAAAAAAGGCTACATCATTACCTTAAGCCCTTTTTAATCAGAGCACTTCTCTCTTAGTGTTCAATATCATTAACATATTACTGGAAAAATATGAGGAGAAAAAAAAAAATAGTTTCGCTGCAGCCACCTACTGGAAGAAGGCTCCGAGACGTCTAGATGTAAGTGGTTTCTCCTGGTCTGACAGAAAATGTATGAGGCAGCACGCGGCGCCTACGCAGAGACCGAGAGACTTGGGGAGCAGGCTGCGTAGGCCTGGCGCCGATGTTGTGGCGACTTGACATCTGCGAACGGCAGATGTCAGATATAGCTCCAGTGGTCGCGGACGCACACTGACAGAGCCAGATACGTGGAATGCGTTGACAGCTCGTCCAAAATTTACTCTCACCTCCTCCGGGTGCTCTGTCCAATTACTGAGTAGGATAAATACAACATATGAATATTTATCACATTTGGTCGCCCAAAAAATATAGTTTTCAGGAGCAAAACTTGTAATTCATTGTTTTATTACAGTTATAATCGTTACGATGTGTGTGTAGTTACACTTTGAACGAAATGACGTCTTTTTTTTTTTTTTTTTACGCACGCAATGAAATGCTTCTCCTGTGATACAACATTAGAGATCCGAAATAAACACCCTTTAAAATATATGGAAAATCATGAGTCTAACGTTGCTCCGTGTTAAATGGAAGTCACTTCATCCTATATTATCTGACGTGGCTCTTATTTACTGTATTCTTTGACTTTTCCTGAAGCTTATTCTTTCGTGTGATTACATATCGCGCCTTGAAGAACGGTAATATACAGCAACAGCAGAAAAACTGCAAAAAATGGTTAAAATGGCTCTGAGCACTATGGATCTTAACATCTGAGGTCATCAGTCCCCTGGAACGTAGAACTACTTAAACCTAACTAACCTAAGGACATCACACACATCCATGCCCGAGGCAGGATTCGAACCTGCAACCGTAGCAGTCGCGCGGTTCCGGACTGAAACGCCTCGAACCGCTCGGCCACCGCGGCCGGCTAGAAAACTGCATCCACAAGCGAAAATAAGCTTTTTCTGTAGATAATGTTCCATGACTCGTCACTGTTTGTCGTACTGTGCCGCTCTGGTGCAAATATTTCATTCGTGTACAGCTGGGTCGCCGTTCTCATGAGATACAGACGCGTAGAATAGTGTTTTTCGAAGTAACAGGAACAAAATAGTAGCCCTCTTGAGATTATATGCAGCCTAATTATTCGCATCGCGTTTGCTGTGAATTTTCAGTGTGATGCAATTGCTTATGTGCTGCGCCAAACAGGACTCTTTTATATCATTTTAAATTGAGAGCAACCGAAGCAAAATATCCACATTTTAAATTAAATGAGCCGTACTGGCTGTAGACACTTTTTACTAAAAGTCACTACCGGTTTCGCGTCAATTGAAGACTCATCCTCAGATGATCTATATAAATGATAAGGAAAAAATTCTTTTACGAAGAATCCTGTACAGTGGTCTAAGGAATAAATTGAAACTGAAAATCAGCATTATGAATCTGTGCTTGAAGAGTATTCACAAAGATACTTTTTAACTTTTTTAGTCAAAGTATGACATGAAAACCTGTTGTAACAATACACTTTACATGGTGTGACCCGTCATTGCCTGTTATCATTGAGAACCTTCATTGTTAGTATAGTAGTCCGTACAGTAATAAGGATCATTACAGGAGGCAGAAATAATATGGTAACAAAGAAAAAAAACACAACACATTATTATGCAAATTTGGTCAAGGAGACTAGTTGGTATTCAAAACATCATCCATTCGTCCCTAAATGGATAAATACAGGTCCTGCAACGTTTTCAAGGGAGCCTTATATCATTCTTCCTGTAAAGTAGTCGCAAGTTCAGGTAACATTGATCGAGGCGGACCACAAAGATACAGTAATATTAATAACATTGAGATGTATTGAGATCTATTGACTGTGGTGGCCAAGGGAGCTGAATCAATTCATCTACGTGCTCACAGAACATCTTAGAATACAACACCACCATGGCATGTGGTCACATAATCCAGTGTGACCTTGTAGAGTAACATCCGCCATGTTTCACTCTTCGGACGTAAACTCAGCGAGAAGCTGGAATGAATGTGAAACGAGAAACTTCCGACCAAATGACTTTCTACCACTGCTTCATAGTTCAGGTTCTATGGCTTCGGCACCACGTTTTCCAATTACGGGAATTTGCATCATTGATGAATGTTTTTGGAATTCCATCTTGCTCTGCAGTTCCCTGCTTATGGAGCACCCTTCGCGTTGTGCTGGTGCTGACAGAATCGCAAGAGCGACATTCAGTTGTGCAGAGACTTTTACGGCGCAGTCCTTTTACTTTTCGTCAAAATTCTCTTGAATGGCCATTTTTCACGTGCCATCAACTGACACTTTCGTCCATGTTGCAACTTAATGGATGATGTTTTTGCGCTTTCCCTGCATGTGGTTTAGTACCTCAGTACGTTGCCTTTTGAAACATGAAACACTCCGACAACATTGGCTACGTAAGTACCAACTATACGAGCACTAACAACTTTCTCACGTTCACATTCACTTAGCTCTTACACAATTCACTCGCGACTACACAGAAAAGTGTTCTGACTATGACTGTCTCGTCTAACGTGTTGAAAACATTGGACAGGTGCTGTTCGTGGTCAAATAAATGATACAAACGGCAGGCTTGGTTCTGGTAAGAGCTCTGAAATTAAATACAGTAATCAACATCGGCGCTGCAAGACGAAAAATATATACAGCGTGTTTCAGATGACACTTTTTTCCTCCATTATTTACAAAATAAGAAGTGAAGATTTTTTTGTATAGGTTCTCTTTAGTTAGTTACCTCCTGCGCGGTTCTGTAGTTTATCTACTTGCTTTCCAGAAAGTCAGAACAACGAGCTATTTTTTCTGTCACGTAGCTGCTGTACCTAATACAACGGTGCGCCAATCAGTTTAAAGTAAATTCCTGTGTAATTAGAGACCTAAAAACGTTCAAAGCATTAAAGTTTGGTGCAACGTGTTATACATAATCGGCTTTGTTCAGATGGATATTTCTAGCTCCTTAATTGAAACTAATAGCAGTTTGTCTTAAATTCGGCATCTGTCTTACATATAACGGCTACATAAAAGGAAAAAAAAACGTTATATATTAAAAATTTTAACTCCTTACCGTAACTCTCTCAAAAACGTTAGGAAGTCCGCAAAAAATGTAACGTTTATTATGTTTGCGTAGGTGAATAAATATTCCTTTTACTCACTTTTTTGTAAATGAGAGTGAGAAACTCGCTATCCGAAAACCTTGTATGCGTATCCTAATATGAAGCAAAAATTAACGCACAGGGATCAAATAATTTAGATAACTATATAATCATTTACAACGATGTAAAATACATGATCACAGCATCATCATACATGGCAAATGTAATAGATAAAAAACGAAATAAAAGTTGAAACTTCCTGGCAGATTAAAGCTGTGTGCCCGACCGAGACTCGAACTCGGGACCTTTGCCTTTCGCGGGCAAGTGCTCTACCAACTGAGCTACCGAAGCACGACTCACGCCCGGTACTCACAGCTTTACTTCTGCCAGTACCTCGTCTCCTACCTTCCAAACTTTACAAAAGCTCTCCTGTGAACCATGCAGAACTATTTCTCATTCTGGAAATAAAAGTTGTTTTTCACCTTTGTTTTAGCCAAATAATAATATTAATTATTTAGTAGAGCATCAAGACAACAAAATCTATGTATGTGTTAATGTAAAACATTAAAAGAAGCATAGCCAGCCAGTACTATACGGATACTGCCATGATTTAAAAAATCGCTTGTTTCAGTAACTTTAAAAGATGACCTATTTACCGGAGGTACAAAAGTTAACAAAACATAGCTCTATTTATTTATCTACCCTTACCTATCGGATGTCAATACCTTCAAAATATTTATTTTTAAACTGCGTCATCAAATTACGTTTCGTTTGCTGCAGGATAACGGAGAAATCGTCCAGCAGATGCTAGAGATTGACCTACATATTTAGAGGTGAAGTTGCCGTTAATAATGTTGTCGGGGCACCTCGAAACACACTATCTAATCAAAAGCATACTGACACATATTAGTGAACATTAATATGAGATCTGTCCATACTTCACCGTTATGACGACTTGAAATCTGATCGAGACACTTTCAGTGAGAATTGTGAGTTCTTGAAACGTATAACCGCCATTTCACTGTACAACAGGTTTTATTCAACAACCTAGATTTCGGCCGTTTTCAAGCGTTACAAATATCAAAAATTGTTATACTCGATTAGATCACAAGTCAAGGTTAAAAGATATATCTTCTCTTGTATGAACCAATTTTGTCAAAAGTAAATGCGAGAACATTTGAGTAATAGGCTAATTTACTGGCAATTACCATGACGTCTTCATTTGATATTGTTGTGGAATAAAATAATGACAAAATCACAGGTTGAGACTTCACTACAGAATGTAGTGAAGTATAAACCTGTGATTTGGTCATCTATTTGTTCCATAACCGCATCAAGTGAATAAGTCATGCCAGTTACCAGTAAATTACCTCATTACACATATGTTTTCGAACTTACTTTTGACAAAATTGCTTTGTGTAACCCTTACATACATCTATTGACGATGAGAGTGGCGCCTATGTTGCTGCCAGCCCGCCCTGGATGGGGAATTGAAATGCAATAAAGAAAAAAAAATTTTTGGTCGATGACATAAGATCTACTGAAGTCTAATGGTTTTTGATAGTTCTAACGCTTGAAAATGGCCTAAGCACGAAATCTGGATTGTGGAATAAAACCTGTTGCATATTCAAATGGCGGTTATATGTTTTAGAAACGTTTATATGATTATAGTTCCAGACCAAAGTAAAATCATGAATGTTTATAGAGGAGTGACAGTCCAGCTTCCCTCAAGAGCTAAAGGCAGAGAAGATAGTGATGTATTCTTCACAATTACAGCCTATTATCTTAGAAGCTAAAACAGATAATCCACATTTTCATGGATAATAATACATGTACAACTTCTAAACATGTATTCCAGTAACCACCGTATGATGAGTGCCGCTATGGTACCTTGTAGCACTAGCAGAGAGAGGGAAAACTAGTGCCTACCTGCCTCCGTTAGAGTCTTAATTTCTCTTGTCTCTGTGGCTCTTACGCAAAATGTACGTCGGTGACAGTAGAATCGTTCTGCAGTCACCTTCAAACGCAGGTGCTCTAAATTTTCTCAAGACTATTCCTTGAAAAGAGCGTCGCCTTCCCTACAGCGATTCCTCATACATTTCTTCACGGAGAACGGAAGTCTTGAAACATTCATCATATTTATGCACTTCACACAAAATATGTACACTACTCACAGTGCCAAATATGGCATTGTCATCATAGAATCTAAGATCACTGGATCCAGAACTACCAATTGCATATAAAACATTAATCACGTGAGCAAGTATTTCTAAGTTAATCTACATCTACTTAGACTTTGGCATTGCATCTAGTCCTTTACTAATTTCTTCTCCGATGAACTCGGCGATTTCATCGAAAATTATTCTTCAGTCTTAGGAGCAACATTTATAATACTCTTATTTAAACTTTCTTTCCCCTTTTCAATATAAACCATGTTTGTAAACAAAGGAACAGCAAGATGTAATCTTTGCCAGAACCTACCAGATATATATGTACTTCGTTTTGTTTGTGTGTCCGCAAAATTGTCACAGAAAAATGTATAATTTTGGGAAGGTATGGATCACTGCACGAAAAAGAGAGGGTGGCAGATGCAGACCGCGAAAATATATATTTTAATACATTTTTCTAGGCATATTTTGGTTATTAAACACTGAACTAACATTCTTAAAGAACCAAACTAATAAATTAAGCAATAGTAATTTGCGTAATTTTTCGCTATTTTGTGCTATATCTGTCCTTAACGTGTTGTTCTTATATGAATATGCTCATGTATATTTAGTCTTTCAGCAGCGGTTTATAGATTTAAATGTAACAACACAGGAACTAAAGTACACTGGCACAACATTCTTAGCAGTAAATACCAGAAACAAAATAAGAAAAATACGGCAGTCATAAATTAATCGATTGACTCCTGACGCCTTTGGGCCGTAGTGATATAAAGTAATATAAGCTGTGGGCCGTGACACTGAATTTTGCCACTCAGAGTTGAGTGATACGTTACATTTATACCCTGAAGTCTTGCACGATTCTGTCATTATTCCCTTCTTCAATCTCACCCATCATAACGTTCTATCGCTCAGTTGTCTTTAAACATAAATGTTCAAAAAATTGTCTCACCTTTCAAATTTGTTGCTTAACGAACGGAGATACTACCTTTCAAATTTGTTGCTTAACGAGCGGAGAAACTAAGTGTTGTAGTAGGTGAGAATCGAGCCCCAAATAAACCCACAGACGAAAATGTAACCACGAACATCTTGGTCGGTCGCCACCTAACTGATACTCAGATATTTCCATGTCTGTGGACATGTTGATTAAAATTTGATTCTGACACGAGCTGTTTTCAATATTTTAGGAACAGAAAAAACGTATTCGTACAATTAAAGAATGGTGTAATTAGATGACGAGCGCTTCAAATATAGATCTCAACACAGCATGCCCAAAGGACGTTCAAATGCATCATATAACCATCATTTGGACTTGGGGGAATGTTCAGTCAGTGGCATCAGGGGCATGGTAGCTTCGTACCAACGGATCGCATGGAGAGTTAGTTTCAGCACTACGTCACGAGATGGTAGGATCAGCCGACTGGCTCTGCCTAATAGATGGATGATATCAGCTGAGATCCGGACATAGATTACAGGCAGAGTCTAGTCACGAATCACCGGGAACAGATTACTTGAAGGTGGCATGAGATTTAGAGTTGCCATGAGTCGTTTACCACTGTCAGCAGACCAGAGACAAGCGACTTGCATTGTGTGGTGCTAGTGTAAACCGAGACATAGATTGGCATTACGTGGTATTCAGCGATGTGTATCGCTTATATTCGTGGCGATCAGCTCGACGTCACTATGTCAAAGGCAGCAGCGCTTCTCGAGACATATCTCCCACATTTATCTGATCATGGTATCGAGAGCTGTTGTGTATGACAAATGGGTTGATTTGGTGACTGTAACTAAAAGCCCGCCGTTACGTGGCCAGAATGGTAAGACATTCGTGGCCAGGGCACAAAAGGCAGAAAAATGTAACCTCTCACTCTGCAGTTCATACTACAAACGCCTTGAGGAATGTACGCAAGACTGACGGTCCTAATTTCTCACTCGTGAAGCATGTCTGGGGTGTGATGGCAATACGTACTGTTTATACCACAAATCTCCAAGAACTGATATTGAAGCATGTCCTTTATAAAGGGCAAGAAATTCGTCAACGTGAATTTTAGAGACTATTTGTTTCCATACAATCCGTCCCCTTAGCTGAGTGGTCAGCGCGTCAGACGGCCATGCAGCAGGCACGGGTTCTATTCACAGCCGGGTCGGAGATTTTCTCTGCTCGGAGACTGGGTGTTGTGTTGTCCTCACCATTATTTCATCATGATCCTCGACACGCAAGTCGTCAAATGTACCATTAACTGCAAAGACTCATAACTCTACGGCCGAGCTTTCCAGATGGGGACTCATGGCCATCAATGCCACACATTAATTTCATTGTGTTCATAATATAAAGAATACAAGTGAGTATTCGTGCCCGTGGTGGTCACACCTGATACTAATGTTGTTCGTGGATATCTGTTTAGAATGGAATGAAAGGTGTACGGTTTGACATGTGTTACAGGGTGAACTTAGCCTAAATGTTTGATATCTACTAGACAGCACTTTAAGTTTTAACTTTTTCTTTCTCCGTCAATGTATGTTGACAGAAACGATAGTGGTGTATTACTGACGCTGTACCAACAGCACGAAAGCTTGTCAGTGCATTCAGCAAACCACCTAAATCTTGCATTGAAAAGTTCTCGGTTTACTTGTCACGTCAAATTTGGATAGAATCCAGAGCTTTCGATGACTTCCTCCGTTATCTTTGTCACTGACGTTCCATCCTAAGGCAGTATAAGCTTTATCCAGCGTTGCTTGCATCACCATCCATCGCAGCAGGCGAAGAACTGCGGGGAATGTAAGGAGTCTCTCTTTGCGCTCTTTCTTTATCAACTGCGCACTTCTCTGCATTGCTGAGTGCATATCCGGAGTCTCTGTTGAATTTATTTTCACATAGTCTAATTTCAACTGCTTTCCTGATGACAGAGTCTCAATAGTTTGAAGCGTGAGCAAGTATTCGTGTTTCATCGAATAAAATGTTATCTTTATTTAACAAACTGCGCTCAGCCACCGCTGATTATCCTAGATACCTGTTTTTCAGGTGACGCTGATGCTCGACACAGCGATCGGCGACAGTTCTTATAGACTGACCCACATACTTTTTGCCACACTCGCGAGGAATGCTGTAAATTACCGGTACTCTCAGGCCGAGATTACCTTTTACCGGTTCACGACAGTAAGTTTTACCCCTGACGAAGATGACGGAGGTAGTCATCGAAGGCTCAGGATTTTATCCATATTTGACGGGGCAAGTAAACCGAGAACTTTTATGCAAGGACTCCGTTGCGAAAGACTCCGTAATAACCTAAATCTTATTCGTATTTGTAGAAATTTCGTACAACTAACGCACAGGTCTAAATTGGAATGAGATTTCACCAGGCAACAAGACCACTAAAGACAGAAAAACTTTGATTTGTTGCTTGAACTAGTGACTTTACAGAACCGTGTCCTGGTTGGGTAAACAACACTAGTTGACGTCAAAATATATTCCGCTTGTCGTTTCGAGTAGTTGCTGCTCAGTGCCTCGCAAGATTATGGATAGAGGTGTGCGTAGATAGAGAAAGAGAACCACATCCTAAGCGTATCCACAAGTCCATTCAGAATATTTAAATTTTTAAACGGTTTTAACTCGTTCCGTACGCCGGAAGAATTCTCTTGACCTGTTTCGTCTCGTTGAAGTCGTTGTTGTTGTTGTGGTCTTCAGTCCTGAGACTGGTTTGATGCAGCTCTCCATGCTACTCTATCCTGTGCAAGCTTCTTCATCTCCCAATACCTACTGCAACCTACATCCTTCTGAATCTGCTTAGTGTATTCATCTCTTGGTCTCCCTCTACGATTTTTACCCTCCACGATGCCCTCCAATACTAAATTGGTGATCCCTTGATGCCTCAGAACATGTCCTACCAACCGATCCCTTCTTCTGGTCAAGTTGTGCCACAAACGTCTCTTCTACCCAATCCTATTCAATACTTCCTCATTAGTTATGTGATATACCCATCTAATCTTCAGCATTCTTCTGTAGCACCACATTTCGAAAGCTTCTATTCTCTTCTTGTCCAAACTATTTACCGTCCATGTTTCACTTCCATACATGGCTACACTCCATACAAATACTTTCAGAAATGAATTCCTGACACTTAAATCTATACTCGATGACAACAAATTTCTCTTCTTCAGAAACGCTTTCCTTGGCATTGCCAGTCTACATTTTATATCCTCTCTACTTCGACCATCATCAGTTATTTTGCTCCCCAAATAACAAAACTCCTTTACTACTTTAAGTGTCTCATTTCCTAATCTAATACCCTCAACATCACCCGACTTAATTCGACTACATTCCATTATCCTCGTTTTGCTTTTGTTGATGTTCATCTTATATCCTCCCTTCAAGACACCATCCATTCCGTTCAACTGCTCTTCCAAGTCCTTTGCTGTCTCTGACAGAATTACAATGTCAACGGCGAACCTCAAAGTTCTTATTTCTTCTCCATGGATTTTAATACCTACTCCGAATGTTTCTTTTGTTTCCTTTACTGCTTGCTCAATATACAGATTGAATAACATCGGGGAGAGCCTACAACCCTGTCTTACTCCCTTGCCAACCGCTGCTTCCCTTTCATGTCCCTCGACTGTTATAACTGCCATCTGGTTTCTGTACAAATTGTAAATAGCCTTTCGCTCCCTGTATTTTACCCCTGCCACCTTTAGACTTTGAAAGAGAGTATTCCAGTCAACATTGTCAAAAGCTTTCTCTAAGTCTACAAATGCTAGAAACGTAGGTTAGCCTTTCCTTAATCTTTCTTCTAAGATAAGTCGTAAGGTCAGTATTGCCTCACGTGTTCCAGTATTTCTACGGAATCCAAACTGATCTTCCCCGAGGCCGGCTTCTACTAGTTTTTCCATTCGTCTGTAAAGAATTCGCGTTAGTATTGTGCAGCTGTGGCTTATTAAACTGATAGTTCGGTAATTTTCACATCTGTCAACACCTGCTTTCTTTGTGATTGGAATTATTATATTCTTCTTGAAGTCTGAGGGTATTTCACCTGTTTCATACATCTTGCTCACCAGATGGTAGAGTTTTGTCAGGACTGGCTCTCCCAAGGCCGTCAGTAGTTCCAATGGAATGTTGTCTACTCCGGGGGCCTTGTTTCGACTCAGGTCTTTCAGTGCTCTGTCAAACTCTTCACGCAGTATCGTATCTCCCATTTCATCTTCATCTACATCCTCTTCCATTTCCATAATATTGTCCTCAAGTACATCCCACTGATGAAGAACGTATATCTACGTCTACATCTGCGTGATTATTCTGGATTTCAAAACCAAGTGCCTGAAAGAGGGTTCACCGAACCAGCATCCAACTGCTTCTCTACCGTTCCACTCCCGAACAGTGCGCGGGAAAAACGAGCGCTTAAATCTTACTGTGCGAGTTCTGATTTCTCGTGCTTTATCATGATTATCATTTCTCCTTATGGAAGTGGGCGCGGACAAAATATTTTCACACACTGACGACAAGAGTGGTGACTGAGATTTCATGCTGAGGTCCTACCGCAGTGAAAAACGCGTTTGTTTCAGTGAGTGTCTCCCCAATTCGTGTATCATATCCGTGGCATTCTCTACCCCCTTCGCAATAATACTAAGCGAACTGCCATTCTTTGAACTTTTTCGTTATCCTCCGTCAGTCTTCCATGATGCAGATTCCACACCACTCAACAATACTGATGAGGAGGGCGGACAAGCGTAGTGTGAGCAGTCTCTTTAGTTGACCTACTGCATTTTGAAAGTGTTGTATAATAACTCACAGCCTTTGGTTTGCTTTCCCCACAATATTATCTATGTAATCGCTTAAGTTTCATTTATTTGTAAGTGTAATCCTTAGGTATTTAGTTGAGTTTACAGACTTTAGATTTGTATGATTTGTCGTGCAACAGAAATTTATCGGATTCCTTTTACTACTTATGAAATAATGACTTTACACTTTTTATTATTTAGAGTCAATTGCCACGTTTCAAACCATACAGATATATTGTCTAAATCATTTCGCATTTCTTTTTGATGATCTAACGACTTTAAAAGACTATAAATGACAGCATCAGCTGAAAAAATCTAAGGGGCTGCTTACATTATCTCCTAAATGGATTACGTAGATCAGGAACAGCAGAGGGGCTATAGCACTTCCTCGGAACGCCAGATATTACTTCCGTTTAACTCAAAGACTTTCTGTCAATTATTTTGAATTGTGACCTTTCTGACAAGAAATCACAAATCCAGTCACACAACTGAGACGATACTCCATCGGCACCCAATTTGATTAGAAATCACTTGTAAGGAACGGTGTCAAAAGTCTTCTGAAAACCCAAAAATATGGAATCAGTTTCATCTTCCTTGTTGATATCACTCATTACTTCATCAGAATGTGGTGGTTGTTGTGTTTCACAAGAATTGTATTTTCTGAACCCGTGTTAGGAATTTGTCATCATAGAGGCAGATGATGATCACAATTTAGTACAACTTAGCCTCTCATATGCATGATACGTTATAAAAATTACCAATCTATGTTGTAATTAATAAAACAGATTTCGTGAAGTTTTCTGCAGAACATAATTTGTTGCTGGCAAATTAAAGAAAGTCATATTATAATGTGTCAAGTATAGCACACACGTTAATGTTACTCACATACTTCACTTCTCAAATGTACACCAGTTCACATCAATGCCGAATCGTGTTAACATGCTGCGGCTCTCTGTGTAATAAGCGTTGCATTGTGTACTAGTAAATATACAATTTAAAAAATTGTCATGTATTTCTATAGGAGAGAGTACTGGCTAAAAGTAGAAGGAAGGCTCCTATAATGATACTTACGGAAAGCAATGCTTGCTAAGATATGAGTCAAGCTCTCCTCTCATTTCTATCTGTCCTTTCCGTAGAAGTAAACACTTTCGGCAGATATATATGTAGTGAGTAAACATTTGGACACATCCTTCGGTTCTTCACGGCAGTGAATGACGTACTCTTTTGAATACACCTGCCTCCACTCGTAATGTGTCACATATATTGGCCACACGTCCCTGTAACGTCTGGACATTGTTGATGGGTTTGGCATACACCATGCATATACCATTCGTACTAAACGCTTTCAAACCCGAGTTTTGCAATAATTACGACAGTTCGTCCTTGAACTGACTTAGTGTGCCGCCGCGTAGGAATTCTTCCTATCTGTTATGTGGAAATGCTCTCGTAGTTTTAGTGCCCTTCCAGAGCCGTAACAGCGCCCTCTGATTTTGAAAGTGCAGTACTACTGCCTACGTTTTACGTAATGAAGTTGGAAGAAGAGTTTCGTGCAAGTTATTTTTAGACAGATTGCCCTTATGGTTCGTTTATTGAGGAAACACAGTAAAATGAACTTGTTCACAATGATTATATGCTAACTTTTAACGATATGAGAGCAAGGTATACTGAATCACTTGATATAAAGGTATCCTATTGACGACTGCCAATTATGGTGTACAGTTTGCATCTTAGCGTACAATCGGTATAGTTCGTATAAGATCGTACATCTTCGATTATGTCAAAGTCATTCATTTATTTACTAATATCAACGTTTCCTGTCCTTGTGAAATTCCTGAAATACGGTCTCTATAACCCGCAAACTTCTCCAAATGTCTGAGTGGCACAAGGCAACTTTTGTTAGCAAACATTTATTAATAACAATTACTTGATTCACGCCAGAACAAGTGTGCTTTTCCTATGTATTGCTTTGCTGACGTCACGAGCGATTTCTGAGTCGGCACCTCATTCCACTGGCTCTGAAAACGCCAGATTTCCAACAGCCTCTGCTAGCCAGCGTGGGAATCTACTCTCTCGCTCCTCTCTCCATAGCTACTGCAGCACTGATACATTCACTTCACATGTGCGAAATAGCAAAACTAGAAATAAAGTAAAATGCGCCCTTATCTGCAAATAAGAGTCATGTTAAAACTGGTGCTTTGAAGTGCCACTGTAGCAGGAAATGCAGTGGATTCACTAGTCCAGGGGCGGGCAAACGTTGCACGCGGCTCATGAGCGCACAGCGCTGCACGTGCGCTGCTCGCGTGCAGGCGTCGACCGGGGCTGTGGCGACAGCCGGCAGGTTGCGGCAGTGTAGTGCCAGGCTAAGCTGCCGACGTTGATGCGAAGCGAGCACTATGTAGTGAACGTTGTATTTCAAGAAACGGAGAAGTGGAGATTTGCTATCTTTTAGAAAGTAATGGGAGAATCATTTTTTCTTTGTGCAAAAACGTGAAAATTCGAAATGTTTAATATGTGGCAGCATTCTCGCTGGTCAACGTAAGTTTAGTATTGAAGGCCATTATAATAAATTTCACAAGGACGAGTACAATTTATTGTCGGATTGTGAGCGGATGGGGAATCGACTGAGCTTAAGAAGAGCGATCTGACGATACCAGATGAATCTGTCGTAGTTGGCCGGCCGGAGTGGCCGAGCGGTTCTAGGCACTACAGTCTGGAACCGCGCGACCGCTATGGTCGCAGGTTCGAATCCTGCCTCGGGCATGGATGTGTGTGATGTCCTTAGGCTAGTTAGGTTTAAGTAGTTCTAAGTTCTAGGGGACTGATGACCACAGCAGTTAAGTCCCATAGTGCTCAGAGCCATTTGAATGTGTCGTAGTTGCTGTTGTCACGAGAGATCTGCGACTTTCTCTCGTCATGTCTCTCATCTAACTGATTGAAAATTTTATGGAGCACTGTTTTCAAGTTTTCAGGACGACAACAATAGTAGCCGAGCGGTATGTGCGAGTTATAAGACTGCGCTTAATATAGCGAGAGCTGGAAAACCATTTGCTGAATTACTAAGTCTCGGTTAAGAGCAAACATCCGTGATGAAAATTTACGTAACTGTTTGTGTTTGTCTGTATGTAGAAATTTTGTTCCAGATATTAAACGTATTGTAAACTCCACCTGTGATAATTAAATAAAACGTATCGTAGGTAATAGGTACTCTTTCAAACCATGATTTCCTTCAAGCACTCCTACTAACCTTATTCATTCACTCAATAAAGCAAGCTAGGAATCAAAATGCATTACAGACGAAGGAGCGGACGGAAGGTATGGTGGGGATGGGAGATAAGCGGGTGGCCAGTTTGCCCCTGTGTGCACGCGGAACACCTGTTAACTGCACGCGTGCAAGTGCACCGAACATGTGCAGGATTCCTGCCCGCCCCTGCACTAGCCCATCTCCCATGAACTGTTGCGGTGAGTTACGCTGCACGGTCTGCAGAAAATGGTCTGGTGCCCCCTCGTGCATAAACCACAGTCATCTTTCTGCAATGTAACTCATTGTGCAGAAATCGGTGATTGACAGCACTAGTTAATCTGTTTCGTAAAGGGTATAGCTCAGTGAGTCACCGACAGTTGCTGTCCATACATTCATACTGAAGCAGTCATAGTACGTCATCTACATGAGTTATCGAGAATTTTCATCTGTCCACAGATGCATATTATGATAATTTACTATGATGTGACTGCAAACACTACCCTGTACTAGGCACTACTCGCAGTTAGGAAAACGACCGTTACTTCAACAAGTATTGGTTTCCGGACATATAGGAGGGTTACTCGGAAAGTAAGGTCCGATTGAGCGCGAAACGGAAACCATAGTGAAAAGCCGATGAAGCTTTGCACAGATTTGTTGAGCAGTGTCTCTAGTATGCTCGTCGATCGCGTCACGTCGCTTTTTTCAGTTCTGAGCGCACAGTGAGCACGTAAAGATACTCACAAGGGAACCTCCCCATCGCACCCCCTCAGATTTAGTTATAAGTTGGCACAATGCGTAGGCCTTGAAAAACGGAACACAGATCAATCGAGAAAACAGGAAGAAGTTGTGTGGAACTATGAAAAAAATAAGCAAACTATACAAACAGAGCAGTCCATGCGCAAGATAGGTAACATTAAGGATAGTGTCTGCCGAGGAGCGCCGTGGTCCCGTGGTTAGCGTGAGCAGCTACGGAATGAGAGGTCCCTGGTTCAAGTCTTCCCTCGAGTGAAAAGTTCAATTTTATATTTGGCCCCGTGGTTAGCGTGAGCAGCTGCGGAACGAGAGGTCCTTGGTTCAAGTCTTCCCTCGAGTGAAAAGTTTAATTTTTTATTTTCAGACAATTATCAAAGTTGAGGCACTCACATATAATCAACTTCGCTCTCCAAAATTCCAAGACATGTTCAGATTTTCTTGGACACATGCAGGATTTGACGGTCTACAAACGGTAAAATTTGAAAACGTTAAAAACATATGTTTTGACAGACCACAGGGAAAACTGTGCGACTGTGAAACTGCTGCATTCATTTGTTGCAGTTATTTGACAAACTCTTATGTTTTCATCACTTTTTTGGGAGTGATTACCACATCCACAAGAAAACCTAAATCGAACAAGGTAGAAGAATCATTTTCCCATTCGCCAAGTGTACAAGTTAGGTGGGTCGACAACATATTCCTGTCATGTGACGCAATGCCGTCACCAGTGTCGTATAGAATATATCAGACGTGTTTTCCTGTGGAGGAATCGGTTGACCTTATTTACAAACAAATGTTTTCGGTTCCCATTGGAGAGGCACGTCCTTTCGTCTACTACTCGCACGGTTTTGCGGTGCGGTCGCAAAACACAGACACTAAACTTATTACAGTGAACAGAGACATCAATGAACGAACGGACAAATCTTATCTTTGCGAAAATAAAGAAAGTAAATGTTTCACTCGAGGGAAGATTTGAACCAAGGACCTCTCCTTCCGCAGCTGCTGACGCTAACCACGGCACCACGGCGCTTCTGAGCTGATACTCACCTTAATGTTACTTATCTTGCCCATGGACTACTCAGTTTGTATATTTTGCTTATTTTTTTCATAGTTCCACACCACTTCTTCCTGTTTTCTTGATTGATCTGTGTTCAGATTTTCGAGGCCTATCCATTGTGCCAACTAATAACAAAATCTAAGGGGGGTGCGATGGGGAGGTTCCCTTGTCAGAACAATAGTGTCTCCCGCCGGGTATGAAGCCCTGGTGAGAGATCTCACCTGATGTCATGCAGCCCGCACAACATAACTGTTATGCGTTTCTTTCTTTATGACTGTTCTCTGCCGCATTCTGCAAGGGCAATGAAGACTCTCCTGTAGCGATTTGATCACCCACAATAGAGACTGTAATTGTCTCCCCCTGAGTTTCATCTCTGCTCACATGAACCGCTGTGGAATAGCCTAGAGAAGTGGCGTAAAGCAGAGGCGTCTGCCTTCTACGACGAGGATAGTGGAAAGTTGGTACAGTGGTACGACAAATGTCTGACATCTGAGCGGCGTATGTAGACGAGGTTTAGCTAACTGTAGAATAACCATCCTAGGACAAGTGATAGCCGTGTGAAACATGGTCGCTATGTACATTTGCAGAATTCGAATATTACTTTTGAGCAGCTCAGGAGATTCTCTGTTCTACTAACTTCTATGCCGGTGAATCACTTCGTTCAGATTTGGTGGAAGATGGGCTTGGAACTTTGCCTGTTGTTGGTGCCCACAGAATTCACCGGCTCTTGTTCGGCTTGTTTGATGAGCAGCGTAGTGTCTAGGCTGCACAAACAGTTATTCGGAGATATCCACTGGGCTGTAGGGTTAGTTATACTGTGAGTGTCATATAGTTTTAGGTTTGAGTTAACCTTGATTTTATTTCGAGAGTTAATGATCCCATCTTGACTGACTTACACTACTGACACTGTTTTATGTCAAAGTTATTCCTGTCTGTCGGACTTGGGCCCTGTTGATGCTTATGAATACCAGTGTCATTTTTGTTTATTTGGTGTAACTTATTTTGTTCTCAGTGTTCATTTTAGTTTAGTTTGTTTTTCTACGAGCTTCAGCTGAGGGCGTGTACGCCTTGTTGTTTAAGCTTCAATCATACATTCTGTTATAGTATTAGACTGAGATGCCGCAGCTTGAAAACCAAGTTTTGTGCACTGCATTCTCCCTCGGCTGTGATTTACCTTCTGCTAAATTTCATGTTTGACTTTTTTTAATTAGACAACGGCTGCCTATTTAACAGAGTTCAAATTATATTTAACTCGTCAAAATAAAGGTTATTTTTCATATTGCTTCATAGTTGAGCATTGCGTATTCCAATATACTGTGCTTACAGCTGTGAATGGGAATTTTAACTAAATGTTTATTGATGCTTGATGTGTGTTCTGGGACAACTGTTCACTGAAGTGTTTTTGTCTGTTGTAGTAGTTCCTCAACTGATATTGTGCTTTATTGAGACAAAAACTCTACGCAAGATTACGATTCCAAACCTCAATTGTAAATTTAAATCGATCATCCCAGGAAAACCTTCTGTTGGCTATGTGATGTAAGTGACGTTTACTGCTGCACAGGAAACAGGAATGTTTGAGACGCGAGGCAGCTGCTGTTACAATGGGAACAGAATATTCGTGTAACTGTGAGGAAAAATTGCAATACAGGCAAGTGACTACCTTCAGCCCATATAGATAGTGCATCTACCCTCTCCAGGAGACTGCCCACGGAAGTCAGTTTCAGCAATAATAGAGACTCAAAACAATAGTAATTACTATTTATGTCGACCGCATATAATACAGACAGACGAAAAGTAATTATTATTGCGGATATCTTTACATAACTTTTCTTTTTCCCTTCAGGGTTAAGCGTGGAACTTCTTGCGTTCTCACCATGTCTTCCTTGGTCTTCCCACACATCTCTCTTCCCATGATATGTGATCCATTGCTAGATCATGAAGTCTTTGTGGTGGTTTACGAAGTACATGTTATCTCTATTTTTCTTGTATTTTGGGTTATTGGTTGCATCCCTAATTCCATTTGAGCCGCCACGAATAGTTCGCAGAAAGAACGATTGCTGGTAAGCCTCCGTGTGGGCTCGAATCTCTGTGATTTTGTCTTCGTGATCTTTTCGCGAGATACACAAACGAAGAAACAATATATTTTTCGGTATTTGTAGAACAGTGTGCTATCGGAACCTTAACAGTAAACCACACCGGGATGCAGAATACTCCTCTGTTGTTTGTAGGTGCAGTAAATCGTTATTTCTCGCATCCAACTTTCCGCTGCATATAATAAAGCGGGAACTGGCATGACCTCACAAAATCTCAATTTCGTCTCTTCTCTGCTTTTTACCTTAAGTGTTACCATGTTGTGCTACACATACGCTGGCACCGTATTTCTTTTTGGTGTATATCCAAATCTTGATCATAAGGTACGTCACACCCTAAATACTTGAAACGGGCTACCTGTTTTATAGGTTTATGATTGAGGACTATTTTTATTCATACTCTGTCAATGTCTATAAAGGTCATGGTTTGAATTTCACTTATAGGTATAGTCTTATTATAGCTGGCTCTCATTTCAGTTTGTGGGATCCTGCCCACTCACATAATATAGTGTGCCTAGGAAGCTGTTTTCTTGGATAGCTAGACAACATACAAGCAAATCTTATTAATGGAGTTTATTACAGTAATTACATTGGCAATACAGCATGTTCCAAAAAGAATGACCCAATTTTAAATAGAACTATTTATTAGGAAGAAGGGCTTAACACCAACAAACTGCGTACCAAATTACTCAGAAAACACAGAAGTTTAAAAAAATCCATCATAAATGTTCAATATGTCCTCCACTGGCTGCACAGGCGACATCTAGCCGATAGCCGAATTCATCCCAAACGGAGCGTAAGGTGTCTTCTGTCACTGAAGCTACAGCAGCTGATATTCTGGTTTTTAGTTCATCAGTGTCACGAGGTAAGGTAGGAACGTAAACACATTGTTTAACACATCCCCGCAGGAAGAAATCACATGGTGTTAAATCAGGGTACCTAGGAGGCCAAGAGTGTAAAGCCTGGTCTCGCGGCCTTACACACCCCATCCAACGTTGAGGCACGTTGGCATTGAGGAAACTGCGCACGTTGTTGTGCCAGTGCAGTGGTGCTCCATCTTGCTGATAGATGAAATTGTCAGAGTCAAGTTGTGGGAATAACCAGTTCTGTAGCACTGCGAGATATGATTGTCCTGTTGCTGTTTCTTTCTCAAAAAAGTAGGGTCCATAAACCTTGCTTTGCGAAATAGTACAAAAATCATTCACTTTTGGTGAATCACGTTCGTGTTCAATTGTTTCATGAGGATTTTCGAGCCCCCGTATATGCACATTATGACGGTGAACCTTATCGCTAATAGGGAAACTTGCCTCATCACTGAATATCAACCGTGACATGAAAGTGTCATCTTCCCTGTCCTCTAAAGTAGCATTGCTAAAGTCCACTGGCTTCACTTTGACAGAATCGCGAAGAGCTTGTACCAGTTGTAATCGGTATCGTTTGAGGGCTTAACACGCCACACCGTCATGCGTGGTAACGAAAGTTCTTGGCTAGCACGACGCGTAGACGGGGGCTCCGCCCGAATGCTCGTCGGATTTGTTCCACTGTTCGTTCAGGAACACTTGGCCAGCCAGGACTTTTGCCTTTAAAGAGGCACCATGTTTCTTCAAACTGTTTATACCACCGTCGAATGTTCTTTGATGATGGTGGTTTAGCATGAAATCGAATATAAAACGCCCGCTGAACTGCGATCACTGTTTGAGTACGACTAAATTCAATAACACAATACGCCTTCTGTTGCGCGGGCGCTATATTGCTCGAGACTGGCTGCACGCTCCATTTCAGCGAACTTTTTCTGAAGCTCTAGACCATGCCGATTACATCTAGCGCTGTTTCAGCTACCTAGTGACATTTGCCTCAATATTATTACAAGTTAAAATTGAGTCATTCTTTTTGGGACACCCTGTACTTTACTTGCGTATGTACAAGGTGCGTCTCAAGCAATTGGCGACACGAGGATAGTCAATGTCCTTCGACTGATACAATTTCCATGCACGCAATTGATGTAGATCACAAGTCTGCGCTAAACAGTTAGGATGACAGCTCGTCTTCTAGTGAGGCTCTTCTAGTGCGGTCCTACTTCTAGTGCGTCTTCTAGTGCGGCCGAGGCTTGGCTGGAGCTGTGCTTATATTGTCTTCGAATAGATGCCGCACCTGTCATGGTGCGGTCCTAGTGTGCGTACTATTGGCTGATGTTTCACAGCCTCCTCTGTGGTTACGTTCCACCCCGACGTTCCGCCGCTTGATGTTAATCCGGAACAGATTTAGTTTATGCAATGTCATTAATTTTGTAATTTATCTTACGCTGTCTTGTATGATAACTTGACCATTCGTGAACAACATCGTGTTAATACGTTTATTCCTCCAAATATTTATGCTTGATGCTGTTGTATGTCTTTTACATTCTCTGACTATGTCATTTGCATAGATATTGAATAATGTTGCGAAAGGCTACACGTTTCTTTTACTGCTTGATTTGTTCGCATTTCAGGTGTAACGTCATCACCAGTGTGAGTTCTAATTCCGGGTTTCGTACATAGCCTTTTTTGCGGCTTGTATCAGCTTATAATGGATTATACTGTAAATGATGAAAGTATGTGAATGCAGCTTGCCGCTAACTTGGTGTAATGTCTCTCACACATAAACCTGTACAGAAAAGTAAGGGCCTCCTGTTTCATCTTTAGGCTGATCCGTGATAAGACAGACAAACAATTATACTAATGGAGGATTCTGCGTATTTTCTCTAATTTCATTCGCTCCCTCTCTCTCTGTCCTTTATCTATATACAGTTTTAAATATATTATTTAATTATGTGAACTCAGCCCAATAGAATCTCTGGTGGAGCCCTTCGTCTTAATATTCAGCGGCTGGCTTGCTGTAAAAGATCTTTATATCTATTATTATTGTTAAGCGCTGCATTGAGTTGGGAAAATCGATCGTTTGAACCATTCGTTCATTTTACGACAGATTTAGAATTTCAGATGTGTCCGAAGCCTTTTTGGACGATTTTATAAAATCTCGGTGATTGCAGGCTCTCTTCGTCACAACTGAAACTTCCCCACTAATTACAGGGCCAAGACAATCATCAATGATTCAGACAGAGAACTCATTCGTCATTCACTCTAGAATAAAAGGGTCACAAACCTTATTTCTGAGGAAAATTGTATATTCAATCCATCTCCATTACATGTTCCGTTTTCTGTTGATTCCAAGTCTTACTTAATTTGCGTTTACAGTTTTTCTCTCTCTTCAAATAACCCGCTAGTGGCACAAACGTTAATAGCTCGCTTTAGCGAGAAGAAGAGCAAATATGTCTCTTTTAGCAACCCGACAATCTTCCAACCGATACTTCCGAAGCTGTCCTAGTTATTCCTCCCTAACAACCATGGAGAATACATACATGTATCTCTGTTCTTCCAAAGAATAAACGTACTAGAAAAATACCTTGGCGTCGACGAGCTGTCGGCGCATATATTACTAGAAAATCCGATCAGATACTTTCCAAAACTGAATAAATGTGGATGATTTGATTGATAATTATTAATTATTGCGTGGTAGAGGGTAATTTTCCGTGGGGAGATTACAACGTCCCTCGCAGCGAGCGAAGTTTGTGAGCTCAATTTTTATTTGCCGAACACACTTCGCGAGCTATCTATTAGTGTGGATAACCCGGAAGTGATAATTGTCAGTCCTCCGACTGAAAAAGAATATTATGTTTAAGACAGACGAAGAAAAGAAATATTGAAAACAGAAGAAATGAAGAGACAGGTACCGCGGCTGTATTGCTTTTACGTGCATCAAGGTGTTATGTCTGCTGTGCACAACCAAGGAAGATGATCTTTCATGAAACTGTTATCAGGGTCTACCCATTCGGGAACTTTCTTAAGCAGGGAAACCTTGGAAAACCTCTTAAGCCTAGACCCCCAGCTTACGGTACATAGAAGATAGGAAAGTCAATAGAAGGAAAAAAAAATAATTGTGGAAATAGATCTCTAAAGGAAAGATAGGGATCGATTTATATAACGCTTTGCAGAAGAGTGATTTGTGCATCTAGCAAAAAAAAAAAAAACATTTTACAATAAATAACGTAAGTTTTCGTTTTACAATCTTGTTCCTAGGACAATCTCTTGCGGTGCTGCAACTCCCCCGGGTCTTGCATGTCCCCGACGTCCACATTTGTAGTCGGTCTTCTACGCGGCCCACTTTGTAGTCGGTCTTCTACGCGGCCCCCAATGGGGAGAGTAGAAGGAACAGGGATACCCGATTTCACATGCAACATTCATTCCGAAAGAATTAGCAATGACAAAAGGGGAAACTCTTCCTGTAAGAGAACCGGTTAGGTTGCACCGTCCAAGATTCTCCTTTTTGAAAGCAAAATCCTTATGGCTTCATGCATCCTTTTTCTTACGACGTACTTCAAGGAATTTCACCATTAACTAATGCTGTTGCCAAAAAATCCTCAGATTTATTCTAGTTTGAATACTCTTTCGGACTTTGCATCCCCACTTGTGCTTATAAGTCCGAAAATTCTGACCCATTTCTGTCAGTGATTTGTTCTTCGTAGTTTAAAGGATTCATGCAACTTACAGTAGAATTTGGATTCAAATCATCGAATAATGGAAAGTGTGGTTCATTTTATACAAAGACATAATCCCTCATTTCCTTGAATGTCATATAATTTATCTATACTCAAAAACTTTTTATCCTAAATACACATATTTCTCCAATTGATTGTTGTAATGTAAAAGTTATTAGCATTGAGGAATGCGGATTCACTTCTTTCATTTCTTCTCTGTTTCATACGGCGTTCACACATGCACATATATGGAAATGGATTTTTTTTTCAAACAAAAATTCCAAACGAACACGACCCATTAAATAACTAGTAATTCTATGAATATTACTTTCTTTAAACATTCAATAATAAATTAAAAACTCTTAACTTCTAATTATAACACCTTTTCTTTTTAAAGTTCGACATGAAACAGTTTATCCTCGCGTTTGGTGCGAGTCTCTTACAAAGTATATCTGTGTCGTCTATATCGATTCTAACTCTCGCGCCGACGTCAACTGTTTTGCGCGGGAAATTATCTTTGCGGCGTTAACCGTCACTCATGATTCACTGCCTCAACACATCCCTTCACACGTTTACACATCTAAGCGTGCACTTGAAATTATATATGAACCTTCACTCGGAACCTCTTTTGATTATTCAGCGTCATTTACGGGAAACATTTCATTGTTCTTGAAGGTCAGTTAGATCCTTTATAAATCTTGATGACATTAGCAATGCTAAAGTTCCATGTTCACCCAAACACAGGTGAAGTCTATCTTCACTATCTTCTTTGCAACACTCGATAGTAATAGTTAGTCACTATTTCTATAGTCTATGTCACTGATTAATTATTTCAATTTAAAGTTTTCTAACACTACACACACAGTTTATTGTTATGTTTTTTTTTTTTTTACAAGCGTTCAAGTCTTCGATGCAATAAGCAAATCATCAACAAACACTGTTATCCTGGTTCTTAGTTCTGGGCCTAGTGCACAATCTAGAGCTGATATAAAGATTCCAGCACTAATGTTGAGTCCGAAAGGAACTACAGTAAATTGGTAACTTCTTCCGGAATAAATGAAAGCCGTATATTTCCTTGATGACTCATCCAGCTTGACTTGCCAATAAGAACTCCGCAAATGAATGCTTGTCAAATATTGGACATCCTGGAACCGTTGTATAAGTTCGTCTATATTTTCCGGATGTGTTCTCACTGGAATTATAATTTTATTTATTTCTCTGGCGTCGAGTACCAGTCTCACAGTCCCATTTGCTTTTGGCACGACCAACAATGGGGAGCAGTATGGGCTTGTAGAGGGTTCGATCAAACCCCATTTCAACATGCGATCTATTTCTTTCTGAACTTGAGCCTTTAACCTCCAGGGAACAGGATAGAACGTTCTACAATACGTTTCGTGCGGCTTAACGTAGAGATGGCATATGTATCCCTTAATAACTCCTGGCCTTTCATCAAACACATTTTTATACGCTAATAATAATTCTTTTAGCTGCTTCTTCTGATCTTCAGTAATGCAGTCGGATTCATTTAACTTCTCGTACACTAATTGACCGAAATCTCCTTTGACTTGGAACTCACTAATTACATACTGTTTAGAATTTTGTGCCGTCCTGATTACTTGCACACTGATCCCACAATTATATTTTCTCGTAAGGCTTTCTTTTTTCAACAATTCCAACTCAATTTCTTGTTTATTAACATACAACCAAATTTTTCCTGTTTTAAAATCTAACCTGCATCCGTATTGACGTAGGCTGTCGACTCCGATAATGCAATCTACCACCGAATTTTTCACAACAAGGAATGTTCTTAATATTGCTACATTTCCGACTTCTACACTAAGTAGTGACTGCACTTTTACATTAGCCGATCTAGCCCCAACGGCGCCTATTATTCTGCAATTTTGAACTGGAAAAATTGGTACTCGTCTTATATTTCTGATCTTGTTGAATAGTGCCTCCGAAATAACATTTGTGGTTGCAGCTGTGTCTAAAACCGCCACTATAGGTACAGTCTCCAAAATGACTTGCACTTCGGCTACTGCCACCTGTTCCTTATCCTCATCCTGTGGTTCTAAGTCCTCGGTCAGTTCATCTGCCAGTAATCGTCCATCATTATACGTTAGCATGGGTACACATATCCTGTTGCCCCTCAACCAATTGTTGACCGCTCCTCCGGGGCACGAGTGGGTCCTTACAAGTTTGTTGGATTTTGATTTGCCTGCTGGTTGACATCATCCGTCACTTCGGTAATTACCGGTTGATTCGTAGATGTCCGTCCCCACTGATGTTGGTTATTTGAGCTCATTCCCCCCGGTTGATTCCACTTTCTATTACTGTTATTATTCCAGGCTTGAGGTCTGAAATTCCTTTCGTTCCCCCACACGGGATTGTATCTTTTCCCATTCCTGTTGTTCCTTGGATAGCCCCTCGCAAGACTATTGCCGGTATTACTCTTGAGATTTTGAGGGGTTTCTCCACTATTTAACGATCTCTGTCCATTCCCTTGCCTACCGTTTGGCGGAGGTTCTATCTCCCTATATTGGAATCTGTTATTACGTGCTTTCTGGTTGTTCTCTTCGATAATATCTATATGGTCTAACGTCGTGAGGAACGACTCCAAGTCTTTATCATTGCCGTAAATCAATTGATTCCGGATGCTAATTGGTAGTCTTGCCTTCAGTATGTTTATTATGTGTGGCAAGGGCATAGGTCTGTCCCAGTATCTAGTTTTATTTATATATTTTTCAAAATACTTCCTAAGGCTTCCTTTTGAAAAGGAGAAAGGCTCTGGGTAGAGCACCTCCTGCCTTAGGCGTTCCTGTATCCCTTCTGAACAGAACTTTGCTAAAAACGCCTTCTCAAAATCGTCATATGTCGAGCAAACAGAAGTCATGTCCGAGGCCCAAATCACCCCCGAACCTTGTATATATCCTGTAACGAAACTAATCTTCTGCCACTCCGACCAATTTCTGGGTAGCACTCCTCTGAAACTTCGAATAAAAGCAACTGGATGGACCCCCCTTTTGTCAGTGTTAAAAATCTGGAATTGCCGATGCTTTATCATTTTTTCTTCGGCATGGCAAAGGCTTTCGTAATCTCCGTTATATAAGACTTCACGCGAACAACTAGCTCGAGGCAATTTAATGTTTGAGTTACTTACACAAGTCGGTATCGTGTGCGAATGTGCAGTAACTGGCTCTATAGTCGCTGTCAACTTCCGCTGCTGGCCTGTATTCATTTGTTCTGAGCCTTGTTGTGAAACGCGTATCGACTCTTCTATCGTTTGTTTCCAATGCTCGAAATCAGCACCTAACTGCTGTCGCACTTCCTCAAGTCCTTTCGCAAACAAATTCTCTTCCTGTTTGCCAGATAGACTCTGGAATGCTGCCTTAACATTTTGCTCAACGTTTTCACACATTAGCCTTTTGTTTTCTAATGTGATTTCGGATAATTTACCAGTTAATACATTAATTTGGTGGTCTATAACATCTTGACGCTCTGTCAGATGTTCAACACTTTCCTTTAGGTTAGTCTGCGTACGTGCCAATTCAGGAAGTTGCGCAATTGCACATGACATGGCATCTTGCTTTTGTACTAATTGCGGAACCATTTCCACCTGTTCCCGTACGGTATCTATTTTAATAGCCACATACTCCTTCATTTCTACACGTACGCGGTGAGTAGATTCCTCACATTGAGCTTTCACCAATTCTATTTGTGCAGTTAATTTTCGTTCCGTCTCTTCGGCCTGATCTTTAAGTTCCTTTGACTTCGCCTCTATCCGCTGCTCTAATTCGGAAAAACTGTCTTGTAACTGCTGCTTAATCTCAGTTTTCAAATTTTCCTGCCCTTCCGTAACTGAGGCTAATTTCGCGTTCAAATCATTTTGCCCTTCAGTAACTGAAGGGCATCTGTCTCATGATAATTACCAATGGATCTAATCCATGTTGCGTACTTGCTGTTACATCTCCAGCCGTGTCTACCGGGCGTTCTATTGCGCTATCTGTAGCGATCGGTTCTACAACACTTCTTACTACATCATTATTATCAGTGCTAACAGCTGAAGGCTGTTGCGTGCTGCTCTGCTCTGCTTGACTCATCTTAAACATTGCCCTAGTTAAAACCATATAAATGTTCTACCGTCTATATATATATATATATATATATATATATATATATATATATATATATATATATATATATATATATATGCCAGATCTATAATTTTATTATTAAAGCCTGCTAGTATAGATGAAGTATACGCTTTTCTACTTAGTATTATTGGATATTTGTACAGTGATTAATTGTGTTCATGCTAGATGTAGTTTGATTGACCTGCCCCAGTGCATTTATCTGTATAAGTACAGTAAGAAACTAGCCACAGAAGTACTCTTGTGTGAACGGAGTTACATATAGTGACAGTAGACAGAAGTACTCTTGTGTGAACGGAGTTACATATAGTGACAGTAGAAGGGATATAGTTTTAAATATATTATTTAATTATGTGAACTCAGCCCAATATAATCTCTGGTGGAGCCCTTCGTCTTAATATTCAGCGGCTGGCTTGCTGTAAAAGATCTTTATATCTATTATTATTGTTAAGCGCTGCATTGAGTTGGGAAAATCGATCGTTTGAACCATTCGTTCATTTTACGACAGATTTAGAATTTCAGATGTGTCCGAAGCCTTTTTGGACGATTTTATAAAATCTCGGTGATTGCAGGCTCTCTTCGTCACAACTGAAACTTCCCCACTAATTACAGGGCCAAGACAATCATCAATGATTCAGACAGAGAACTCATTCGTCATTCACTCTAGAATAAAAGGGTCACAAACCTTATTTCTGAGGAAAATTGTATATTCAATCCATCTCCATTACATGTTCCGTTTTCTGTTGATTCCAAGTCTTACTTAATTTGCGTTTACAGTTTTTCTCTCTCTTCAAATAACCCGCTAGTGGCACAAACGTTAATAGCTCGCTTTAGCGAGAAGAAGAGCAAATATGTCTCTTTTAGCAACCCGACAATCTTCCAACCGATACTTCCGAAGCTGTCCTAGTTATTCCTCCCTAACAACCATGGAGAATACATACATGTATCTCTGTTCTTCCAAAGAATAAACGTACTAGAAAAATACCTTGGCGTCGACGAGCTGTCGGCGCATATATTACTAGAAAATCCGATCAGATACTTTCCAAAACTGAATAAATGTGGATGATTTGATTGATAATTATTAATTATTGCGTGGTAGAGGGTAATTTTCCGTGGGGAGATTACAAGCTGATTAGGGAATCTTCTTTTTTTCCATTTTTGCCTACGGCTTATCTCTATGAAATTTGTCACATGCACTTTGATAATCCACGAATTCTAGGTGAGTTTACAGATTAAATTCTCGTCTCTTTTGTATTACCTGTTTGAATGCGTCTGAGGTATGACTTGTGAGGTTAATTTATTGAGGCTCTAATAATTGTACCACAATGGCCTATAACGACCTTGCCTAAAATCAAAGTACCTATTAGCACACCTTATACCATTAGGCATAAATACATATTCTCTGTATGCGTCCCTAAATTGACGAATTAAATCGACCAAATTAGGCTCATAATACCACAGCTCTTCTAAAACAATAACAGCTGCTGCATAATTAATCCTGTTGCCATAGAATGTTATAGCTAATTCATCTATCCTCTGTCGATTGTTGGGAACAAAGAAAGCCAGGCGCAGGTCGTCCGGATAATTTCGGATATGGTCCCAGTTGGCATAAAAAAACTCCAACGCAGACATTAGCTGTAAACAATAACCTTGATTCAGAATGTAACAGTGCCTTTCCTCTTACAAAATGTTATATACACTCTATTTCTCACAACATAAGTTAAGTATTTTACTTCGCTCTGAACATTATCTGACTTCTCAGGTTCATCACCAGCTATTTGAAGACCAATATAAAGTGGATTACTACCTTGGAAAAAACGATTCTTAACTTTACATTGAGTCTCTAAATCTGTCCAGGATTTGACTTTAGATATATCTGCACTAGTTTCAGGTTTAGGATATGTTACAAACTTAAACCTATTCTTCCTGGTATATTTACGCCATGGAATACCTGCCGAACGCTCAGGATTAAGGTAAAATGCACCGATTTTATTAGTACAAGCTATAAGCACTTTCTCTAGTGCGCCCTGATCTTCGAATATCTTCTTGTTAGCTCTTTCATCCAAAGTTAGTCGCTCAATGCGAACATTAATTCTGTAAACATATGTTATAACCTTATTAATAATTACAGAAGCATACTTATTAGAAAAAAAACTTAAATTCATGTGCGATATCATAATGCTGAAGCCTTGCAAAATTTTTGGCAGTTTCGTCATGCTTCTCAACGCCACCCATTTTACCATACTCAAATCGAACACCATCAGTTTGTGTGAACTCTGTACGCCATCTACACATTCGGCCAAATATAGACCTAGTTAGATTCGTCCGTCGCCGTATCCAATGCCTCGGGCGTGCAGCGCGAGACTTCCGGTACATCCTCATCCGGCGATATACAGACAATTTCCTCCGGGGTTTCCACGTCCGACGTGTCCGACGCATCCACATCCTCCTTAAACGAACGACAATGAACAATAAGACAATCTGCATGTACGACTTCCAAACGTGATATTAAAGATTCATCTCCAATACTAAAGTCATTCCATACAAATATTACCAAGCCACGGTGTTTAATAACCATTCTGAAGCCTGTTCGTTCCTTCATGAAAACTGCATCCGAGATATTTAGTTGCTGTGGTTTAGCATTTCGCCGTGGATTTTGTAGGCAAGCGTGTTTATACCGCTACAATCAGATGTGCTGCTTCTTTCGCCTTTCTTATATACTGAAATGACATTCGCTATTTTCCATTCCTCCGTATCTCACATTTTTCCCAGCACATGTTAAAGAGAAGTGTTGTTGTTGTTGTGGTCTTCAGTCCTGAGACTGGTTTGATGCAGCTCTCCATGCTACTCTATCCTGTGCAAGCTTCTTCATCTCCCAGTACCTACTGCAACCTACATCCTTCTGAATCTGCTTAGTGTATTCATCTCTTGGTCTCCCCCTACGATTTTTACCCTCCACGCTGCCCTCCAATACTAAATTAGTGATCCCTTGATGCCTCAGAACATGCCCTACCAACCGATCCCTTCTTCTGGTCAAGTTGTGCCACAAACTCCTCTTCTACCCAATCCTACTCAGTACCTCCTCATTAGTTATGTGATCTACCCATCTAATCTTCAGCATTCTTCTGTAGCACCACATTTCGAAAGTTTCTATTCTCTTCTTGTCCAAACTATTTACCGTCCATGTTTCACTTCCATACATGGCTACACTCCATACAAATACTTTCAGAAACGACTTCCTCACACTTAAATCTATACTCGATGTTAACAAATTTCTCTTCTTCAGAAACGCTTTCCTTGCCATTGCCAGTCTACATTTTATATCCTCTCTACTTCGACCATCATCAGTTATTTTACTCCCCAAATAGCAAAACTCCTTTACTACTTTAAGTGTCTCATTACCTAATCTAATACCCTCAACATCACCCGACTTAATTCGACTACATTCCATTATCCTCGTTTTGCTTTTGTTGATGTTCATCTTATATCCTCCCTTCAAGATACCATCCATTCCGTTCAACTCCTCTTCCAAGTCCTTTGCTGTCTCTGACAGAATTACAATGTCATCGGCGAACCTCAAACTTTTTATTTCTTCTCCATGGATTTTAATACCTACTCCGAATTTTTCTTTTGTTTCCTTCACTGCTTGCTCAATATACAGATTGAATAACATCGGGGAGAGGCTACAACCCTGTCTCACTCCCTTCCCAACCACTGCTTCCCTTTCATGTCCCTCGACTCTTATAACTGCCATCTGGTTTCTGTACAAATTGCAAATAGCCTTTCGCTCCCTGTATTTTACCCCTGCCACCTTCAGAATTTGAAAGAGAGTATTCCAGTTAACATTGTCAAAAGCTTTCTCTAAGTCTACAAATGCTAGAAACGTAGGTTTGCCTTTCCTTAATCTTTCTTCTAAGAGATGTAGCATTCTTAATTCTAAGAGGACCCAAGGATATCTGAATTACTTCAAACTTTTACCCATAAAGTAATTATTTGTGCGGATATCGGCAGAAATCTGCATCTCCGCAGAACTCTAGCAATGGGCAGATCCCACTAGGCACCCTCGCGTCTCCGTGCGTGCAGCGCCGACAACTGCGTGGAGACTCAGTGCGTGCGACGGGGTTCGTGCCGGCGACGTTGCGAAGGCGATACGCGGGCGGCGACGCTAACTCACTGCGAGGTGCCTCGGGTAGGGGGAGGGTGGCGACCTGAGGGCGTCGCTGGCTAATGCGATGCCGGCGCCGATAGCCGCCGTAATTAATGGCGGAGGCGCGAGCCACCCCAAACGTCTTAATAAAAACCGGCAAATTAGGATAACCGCGCCGCGGCGTGGCCGCCTGTCCTCGCCCCGGGATTCCGTGATGCCTATCTGGAGGGGCATTAAAGCTGGAACGGTTACGACCCGAGGTTAACTTTATCAAAGAATTGCGCGTAACACCGTTTATGTAAGACCACACAATCACAAACGTGACCTTGATAAAATTTCCTTCATTTAAGAAGTTAAATAATTTATCCAGGCGAACAGGCGGAAAAATTTCACCAAGATGTTAGTGAACCATTTGGCAAGGCACCCATTAATAATTCCTCCAACACTGGAAGGATCAAAGCATAGGGAATAATTTAGGGCTGGGCAAAAATAGACTGCGGGCGTTTAAAATGCCATCACCATGAAGATATCGTATGGGAAACGTGGAACTGGCGTAGGTTTGTACTACATGCTTTTATTTCCAAACACTTAGCATTTCAGTGCTGCCGCGTAAAGGAAGTAAGAATAACAGTGTAAAATCATGTACATTATGTGTTTTGGTTGGCAGGAGAGCCAACACCGTGTTACTAGAGGAGGCCGAAAGGCACGCGTTTTAGCTCACGCAGGCTGGCGTGAGGTCTGGAACAGGGCAAGGAAATTAGAATTTAGAAAAACGGATGTAGCTGGTGGAATACTTAACTTTAATCCGTTAATGGTGAACGTCGGTCTTGACGGTACATGAATCAATATAAATAGTAACGAAACTTCCTGGCAGATTAAAACTGTGTGCCCGACCGAGACTCGAACTCGGAGAGCTTCTGTGAAGTTTGGAAGGTAGGAGACGAGGTACTGGCAGAAGTAAAGCTGTGAGTGCCGGCCGTGAGTCGTGCTTCGGTAGCTCAGTTGGTAGAGCACTTGCCCGCGGAAGGCAAAGGTCCCGAGTTCGAGTCTCGGTCGGGCACACAGTTTTAATCTGCCAGGAAGTTTCATATCAGCGCACACTCCGCTTCAGAGTGAAAATCTCATTCTGGAATAGTAACTGATAATGGCGCCTTGCTAGGTCGTAGCAAATGACGTAGCTGAAGGCTATGCTAACTATCGTCTCGGCAAATGAGAGCGTATTTTGTCAGCGAACCATCGCTAGCAATGTCGGTTGTACAACTGGAGAGTGATAGGAAGTCTCTCTAGACCTGCCGTGTGGCGGCGCTCGGTCTGCAATCACTGATAGTGGCGACACGCGGGTCCGGCGTATACTAAGGGACCGCGGCCGATTTAAAGGCTACCACCTAGCAAGTGTGGTGTCTGGCGGTGACACCACATCATGTATAAAGAGTAAGCAGGAGTCTCGTACAGATGTCGCTATTGAACGTGGAGTTGCTTCTCAAGATTAGTGTATGAAGCTGCTTCGCTTAGATACAGTGGTCTTCAAATTAAGCCCCAAACAAAGCATGCGGTCCAAATCCAGCGTTCGTGCTGCCAGCAGCATTTAGCCCTTTTTTATTATACCAGCGGAGTTCACAAAGTAATGCTACACTTTTTTGCCTCTCGGCTAATTTCTGTTGAAAAAATGCGGTATTTTTTTATTTTGGAATAATCCCGCTTCAGCCCCTATAGTTTCACGAAGTTATAATAGGTGGTGTCGCTATACTAATATTCAAAATGGCGTCTGTAACGGAGATGAGTTCCAGGCAGAGAGCTGTCATTGAGTTTCTTTTGGTGGAAAACCAGAGCATCGCCGATGTTCATAAGAGCTAGCAAAATGTCAGGGGAGACCTGGCAGTGGACGATTAGCCGTTGGGTGCCCACTGTCATCATCAAATGGTTCAAATGGCTCTGAGCACTATGGGACTCAACGGCTGAGGTCATTAGTCCCCTAGAACTTAGAACTAGTTAAACCTAACTAATCTAAGGACATCACAAACATCCATGCCCGAGGCAGGATTCGAACCTGCGACCGTAGCGGTCTTGCGGTTCCAGACTGCAGCGCCTTTAACCGCACGGCCACTTCGGCCGACCTGTCATCATCGCAAGGTCGCGCAAACCTGCCCGCTCTATGACGACGCAGGTGTGACTTGAGAAATGTTGCAATTTGTAGAAATTACTTCATCGTGTTCGTCGCCACAAAACTGCAAACATTCTCCTTCTCCATGATAACCCAAGGCCACACCCAGGTCTGCGCACCTCAGAGGAGCTCAAAAAATTTCATTGGACTGTTCTTCCTCATCCTCCCCTACATTCCGGATCTCAAACCTTCCGACTTACATCTGTTTGGCCCACTGAAGGATGCACTCCGTGGGAAGCAATACGTCGATGATACAGCAAGATTTTGGCTCAGACGCCAACCGCTAGAGTTGTACTCTGCGGACATAAAGGCACTAAGGGGGCGTAAGGCCATCGCATTGAACGGATATTACGTTGCAAAATAGGGTTTGGTAGCAAAAAGAGTGGGGAATAATATGGTATGTTGGAATCCTGAGTAAAACCTACCTGCTTTCAGGAAAGAAAATGAGTTCTATTACTTATTCACTGCCCCTCGTAATATCCTTCTAGCAACTAACGACAGTATCCAAAAACGTCAACTAACGTCTTACATTTTTCTTGTAACAAACAAATATACTTACAGAGACACAGAGAATAATAGTATTTTAAGGTGTGCTTAATTTTAAATGACGTCGGTGAATTCGGCCTGCCGGCCGCTGGTGGCCGAGCGCTTCTGGCGCTACAGTCTGAAACCGCGCGACCGCTACGGTCGCAGGTTCGAATCCTGCCTCGGGCATGGATGTGTGTGTTGTCCTTAGGTTAGTTAGGTTTAAGTAGTTCTAAGTTCTAGGGGACTTATGACCTCAGCAGTTGAGTCCCATAGTGCTCAGAGCCATTTGAACCATTTTTTTGAATTCGGCCATGATCTAAATAAAGTTTGCCTCCTACGTCAGGGGCAGAATGGTATTACTGCGGCCGCTGCGGACTTGATAGAAGTGACAGGGAGAATATTTTATTGTTTGTCTTCCAATGCTAACAACTCACGAGGGTGCGCAATTAGCACCGATCAGCTGCTATGGTGACGAAAATCATGAGCTACCTCCTAATATCGTGTCGGACCTTATTTTTCCTGGCGTACTGCAGCGACTCGACGTAGCATAAGTCACCTGCAGATACAATGAGCCATGCTGCCTCTGTGGCCGTCCATAATTGCGAAAGTGTTGCCGGTGCAAGGTTTTGTGCATAAACTGGCCTCTAGACTATGTTCCATAAATGTTCTATGGGATTCATGTCGGGTGATGTAGGTGGCCAACTCATTCAGTCACGTTGTCCAAAACATTCTTCAAAGAGGAGAATCGCGAACAGTTGTGACCCGGTGACATGTTTCGGAACATGAAGTCCATGAATGGCTGTCAGCGGTCTCCAAGTAGCCGAACATAAGCATTTCCAATCAGTGATCTGTTCAGTTGTACCAAAGAACCCAGTCCAGACAGACCTCAAGCCGGGACTTGACAGATTCTGAAAGCGGAATGGTAGTTGGAGCTGGACGCATGGGACAATCCATTTCGGAAATCGTTAGGGAATTCAATATAGCGAGATCCACAGTGTCAAGAGTGTACCGAGAACATCAAAATACAGGCATTAGTGCCCACCACGGACAGTGTGGTGGGCGACAGCCTTCAGTTAAAGATCGAGAGCAGTCCAGAGCCCACACCATTATGGCGCCACTACCAGCTTGGACGGTGCATTCTTGACATCGGTCATGGTTTCTGGGGATCTGCGCCACACTCAAACCCTACCATCAGCTCTTACAAACTAGGGAGTCATCTGATCAGGGAACGATTTTTCTGTCGTCTAGGGTCCAACCATACGAGGTGTGGCTAGAAAAAAACCGGACTACTACTGGTGAAACAATAAAACGAATGCAATAAGGCTGAAAGTCGCGTGGCCTGTCACGTGACTCTCGCTCCGCCTACTGCTCGAGTTTCATCTGCCTCCTGCACTCAGTCTGCCCGTGGCGTCTGTTTTAAGTAGTTGACGTTTTGTCTGTGCGTCGGAAAATGTTGAGTGTACAGAAATAACAGCGTGTTAACATCAAATTTTGTTTCAAACTAGGAAAATGTGCAAGTGAAACGTTTGTAATGTTACAACAAGTGTACGGCGATGATTGTTTATCGCGAACACAAGTGTTTGAGTGGTTTAAACGATTTAAAGATGGCCGCGAGGACACCAGTGATGACACTCGCACTGGCAGACCATTGTCAGCAAAAACTGATGCAAACATTGAAAAAATCGGTAAACTTGTTCGACACTTTCCTTGTCAACTCCTGTTAACTCAGACACTGCTCTGATTGTTAAACGGCGATCTTGTCGAACAAGTTTACCGATTTTTTCAATGTTTGCATCAGTTTTTGCTGACAATGGTCTGCCAGTGCGAGTGTCATCACTGGTGTCTTCGCGGCCATCTTTAAATCGTTTAAACCACTCAAACACTTGTGTTCGCGATAAACAATCATCGCCGTACACTTGTTGCAACATTACAAACGTTTCACTTGCAGATTTTCCTAGTTTGAAACAAAATTTGATGTTAACACGCTGTTCTTTCTGTACACTCAACATTTTCCGACGCACAGACAAAACGTCAACTACTTAAAACAGACGCCACGGGCAGACTGAGTGCAGGAGGCAGATGAAACTCGAGCAGTAGGCGGAGCGAGAGTCACGTGACAGGCCACGCGACTTTCAGCCTTATTGCATTCGTTTTACTGTTTCACCAGTACTAGTCCGGTTTTTTTCTAGCCACACCTCGTATGTTTACGAGCCCAGGAAACGCGCTACAAGCGGCAATTGCTATTAGCAGAGGTCGCCCATCGGTCGACTGCTGCCATAGTCCACTAACGCTAAGTTTCGCCACGATGTCCCAGCGGACAGGTTCGTCGTTCGCCCTACATACATTTATGCAGTTATTTCACGCAGCGTTGCTTGTCTGCTAGCACTGACACCACCACGAAACGCCACTGCTCTCGATCTTTAAGTGAAGGCTGTCGCCCACTGCTCTGTCCGTGGTGGGCAGTAATGCCTGAAATTTGATATTCTCGGTACACTCTTGACACCGTGGATCTCAGAATACTGAATTCCCTAACGATTTCTCAAACGAAATGTCTCATGCGTCTAGCTCCAACTACAATTCCGCTTTCAGAATCTGTCAACTCCCGTCTTGTTGTCATAATGACGTCGGAAACATTTTCACATGAATTACTGAGTACAAATGACAACTCTGCCAGTACACCGTCCGTTTATACCTTGTATACGCGATGCTACCGCCATCTGTGTATGTGCATATCGCTATCCTACGACTTTTGTCACCTACGGTAAATGTCAAACGGAAGTAACAAGGTTTCGTGAATGCATATTATTCATACCAACATCTTCAAATGTGGCACATGTTTGTACCAAGTAGTATGAAAATAAATTAAGGCTGTTGTATCAGAATAAAAACTAAACTCCTCCCGAACAGGCCATGAAGGTTCAAATGGCTCTGAGCACTACGCGACTTAACTTCTGAGGTCATCAGTCGCCTAGAACTGAGAACTAATTAAACCTAACTAACCTAAGGACATCACACACATCCATGCCCGAGGCAGTATTCGAACCTGCGACCGTAGCGGTCGCTCGGCTCCAGACTGTAGCGCCTAGAACCGCACGGCCACTCCGGCCGGCCGGCCATGAAGGCATCACGGTACTAAACGGCCGTCGTGTCATCCTCAGCTCTTATGCGTCACTGCATGCGGGTATGGAGGGGCGAGACCGGAGCCGCTACTTCTCAATCAAGTAGCTCCTAAAAAAAAAAAAAAAAAAAAAAAAAAAAAAAAAAAAAAAAAAAGTGGCTCTAAGCACTATGGGACTTAACTTCTGAGGTCATCACATCAGTCCCCTAGAACTTAGAAGTACTTAAACCTAACTAACCTAAGGACACCACGCACATCAATGCCCGAGGCAGGATTCCAACATGCGACCGTATCGGTCGCGCGGTTCCAGACTGTAGCGCCTAGAACCGTACGGCCACTCCGGCCGGCTCAAGAAGTGGTCAGAATAGTTTTAATACACATCGCCACTGTTGTCGGTGAGAAGCACGTTCCGTCATATTTAGTAAAAACTTCTTTGTTTTGTGAGTCGTCTGAATTAGGATAATTTAGTTGAACCGTGCTGCTGCTTGCGTTGGTGGTGTGTGTAGGTGTACGCCTTCTGTTGGAGACCAGGCTGTATCCTTTAGTTGCAATGGTTGCGGTTGTTTGTCTTCTTCTCGACTGGCGCCACTCGTTTCGCAAGCGTTGCCTGTCCGCTAGTGGCAGCAGCGGCGGTTATCGATATGTATTAACTGTTGCCCTGTCTCTGGGGCGACGTCATTGTTTTTCTGTGTCGTGTGAGTGTGGAGTTCGGTTGGGCACTCAGGAGGAGCCAGGTCCGCGCAGTGCGAGAATACGCTGAGACCACTGGCGGCGTGCATGGACTGCTGGATGGAAGGGCTGTGGTCACGAGGGGGCACGACCTCGTCGTAAACCAGATCCTGCAGCTTTAAGATGAGTGCATTTCAATCCAAGTAGAGAAACCTCCACCATTGTACATCTCGCGATTCTCCAGTGACTAGAGTTCGTGTTGCTGGCCGTAGTGTTGCCGAGGCGAAGAGCAGCGAGTGGAGTGCTTGGGGAAAGCGGATCTGATTAGCTTTCCTCGACTTCTTATTACTGTTTACTGAGTTCAGCTTGTTACAATTTATTAAGTTCAATCAGCGGTATTTTTCCTGCCTGGCGGCCGCTAACGCCCCAGTTACCTGCCTTAGGGGCTGTGTATGTAACGGCAGTTTTCGTTTCTTCGCCTTACCGTTGCTGTCCCGTAAGGCGTGTAGTTTTGACAGCTTTCTTGATTGTAGGGCGTTTGTGATTCTTCTCCTCTGGTGGTCGTGATTCCTTTCTCGTTCCGGGCGCTCTAAGCACAGTACTCTGGGGGCATAGTTCGGTCCGCCGATTCCACCTTTGGCGTGTTGTTCCATTCCTGAATTTTGTTTATTGGACATCAGGTAGCTTCAAGGAGATTATCATTATTCATTCGTTGGACTGCCACTAGTCTGAGTTACCATCTTGTGAAGTGAATGCAGCTCTTGGCTGCCTATCTAATTGCTCGCGGAAGTGTTTG
The DNA here is from genome assembly GCF_023898315.1 of Schistocerca nitens. Lineage (NCBI taxonomy): Eukaryota > Metazoa > Arthropoda > Insecta > Orthoptera > Acrididae > Schistocerca > Schistocerca nitens. The sequence continues at coordinate 599,198,551 of NC_064619.1, read as the reverse complement.
TTGCCGGACCTTCTCACAGGTCGATTCCTGGAGCACCGTCTGTGACTGGTCCTTGTGTTTTATTATTGCATTATTTATTACCATACCTTGTAATGCCTACATTGAAAGTTATGTATGTCTAGTTCCGGTCGCTTTCTGGAATAAATCTAGCATTGCAAGGTTTCTAAATTGTTTATATAATTGCCATTCCTGCCGTGAAAGGCCTTCAGCCGTGATTGTGGTCATTTGCTTTGAGAAAATAATTCGATATTTGTATTTTAGCAGTAAGCCATAAAACCTTAATTACTGCCATTCCTGGCGTCTGATATTTTCTGCTGTGTTTGTGGCCACTTACCTTTTAATATTTCAATTCCTGTAAGTTGTAATTGCACCTTCATAAACATTCTTCATTTATTGCTATTCTCGGCGTGTAAGGCGTGTAAGGCCTTCAGCCTTGATGACAGTGGCTTGTTTTTCTTTTATAAACAGTATCTGTGTCTGTATTTTATGGTAATTTGCTAAATAGTAACGCACGAAAACACTATTATTTACACAGTTGTTTATTCCTTCATTAATAACGTGTGGATTTCTTTAATTTTTTGTCGAGTCTGGAATTAGTGTTTTAAAAATAAATGTGTGTAACTGTAAAAGGCATCCAATAGGTACTGATTACGGCCCCGTCTACATTCGTAACAGAGTCCTGCCTTCCCTTGACCAACAGGTTTCATTACTTATATTCTTCTTCTTGCTGTATTTGTATGGAGAATAATAATTATTTACAGTATCAATTTTTAAAGAACGTCTTTTGGCCTATAAATGTATTTCCTTGTTACTTATTTCAATTTAACAGTTTCTTCTAATGCTGACTCTTCGTCCGATCGGGAAAGATGACCACACTACTCGTCGGAAAAAGTGGCCGAGATTGTCACCCCAACAAGAGCGAGTTTCATATTCGTCTTTCTATCCTTATGTGACAACTTTGAATTAATGAAGTTATATTGTTTAAAACTGCCTCTTCTCAGTTACATTTGATCTATTACAAAAGTCAAGATTGGAAACGGTCTACTGCAGCCGCTTGGTGTTGTTTAAGGTACTAGTGCGTGAAGACGCCTGGAAAATTTGCTCGAAAATCACAGAAAACTGAAGTCAGAACCTGTCGCGACGGCTTTGGTCACAATACCCGCTTAGGAAAAAAAGATGGACTGGTCACTATGGAAACCTTCAGAAAAATACTTGTATGAAGAATAGATTATTTTCTTTTCCACTTAAAATACTTAGTTTCACGCCTTGTAACGACTAGATTCAAAATGTGTGGGTGGCAAACTTCCGTCAATAACGATGTTTTGTGAAAATTGAGTGTCTCTTTGATTGGCCTCTTTAGATCCCCCATCACTCCCTTCCTATGCGGCCGAAGTAGTGCCCTACGATGTAAATATTAGCTCTTACACAAAAAAGTTTGACGACGATTGGTCTAAGAACACGTGTCGCAATTGTACAATGGCAGGACCGTGACTTGAGTTGTAAAGCTTCCATAGGCTAATGTAGACTAAGTAAGCGCACACTATGGTAGTTTCCCTAGTACCCTAAAGGTCGCAGACACGTTACATGTACGTTAGGGCCGTTGCAGAGCTAACGGGCGTTATTTCATTTCGATCGCTTTTTTTGTGTGTACGATCAGTGACTTAAACGATTCCTTTGGAAACCAGAAGCGGTGAACCGTCTAGAAACTCAGTAAGGACATATAAAGGGCAGTGTAATCTACGGAATATTTTTGTTCTACATAGTTATGCTCCTACCTATTACGTAAAAGTAATAAACAGTATTTCTAGCAACATCGAAACTGCCAATGTTTAATTCAGATTTTATTCGAAAATTGTTGACTTGTAACATGAAACAGAGATCTATCACATAGCGCTGGAAAACTTAAGGTAAAATTAAAAACAAAAAAAATAAGCAAGAGAAAAACATATCAAATATCGCTTCAGTGCTTCGTCCAGCTTAAGATAAAACATGTTTTGGCACTCATAAACAGCTTCCACATTTGTCAATAATAACAGGAAACTCTTATCTTTGATCATCATGAATAACATTCTATTGAACAGAAAATAACAATAACTATATAGATTTTTTATTGTTTGTGCCTTTAAAATGTACTTGCATCAAAAGTAACGCTTTGGTTACATGAAGCAGTAGAAGTTACGAGATGAAAGTCTTCTATTACTTTTAAAATACAATTTATTTTATTTAATGGTATAAAATAGACAATGGAGTATCACTGAACAACGTGTGGTCCTCCTTATGTGAAAAAGAAACAAACAAAAAACAAACAGTTTCTCGTTCACACATTTATTTATGTTTCTTTCCCTACCATTTCTACCATTACTGCTCGTAATCCTAGCATTTACTGCGTCATTTAATTAGTATACCGTAACTATCAAGCTGCACTTTTGATAGAGAGCAGCTGTAACCGTGAGATATGGAGACAGCTGTTACAATTCTAGTGATATCACGAAGTATGCTGCTCATGTTGGTCGGTACCAAACAGTTGTGATGAGCGATTTTAATTGTTTTTCTATCCCTCTGCTATCTATTTCGATATCTATCATTTTGTCATCTGTGCGACAATCTAGAGAAGGAACTACAATGCAGTCTTCCTCTGTGAAACAGCTTTGGAAAAAGACCTTTACTACCCATGACTGTTGCGGTGAGTAGCTCAGAAAGGACGTCAATATGCAACAACAAAAATCTTTGATAATTTGTTTTGAGGGAGGGAGGGAGGGGGAGGGAACGGGTATGACCTTGAATATAAGTCGGTCATGTATGCAACTTGACACTCTGTGAGTAACCTGACACTCGGTGTGGTATGATCATTGTCTTGGCTTGAACTGGTGGTGCTATATTTTCCACTTTTTCCCTTTTTCTCGTTTTACAGGCGCAGTTTCCTTGCAGTAGAAATTACAGGCGCATCACAGTGTGGGAGTGGGATGGCGTGGTAACTGGAAACGTGCTCCGAAGTACGCGGGACAGGTTCTTAGGGCAAAACATCATAACTGGGCACCATAAAATTCTAGCGATATATGCACCAAACGCAATGTCCTGTCCAGCCGTACTAAAATGGTGCCAAAAACTTAACGAATTCGCACGTATGTGGACCAGTGATTGGGAAGAAATATCGTTAATATCTACAGTCAATGCAGTATAGAAACTGATTCGCAGAAATCGCAGATTCTCGGACGTTGAAGTCGTGCAGCCAGAGTTTGTCGAATGACTCCGTGACTAAGGAGCGGATTTGTATTGTAGAGGAACTGAACGGTTGGCCGGCCGAAGTGGCCGTGCGGTTAAAGGCGCTGCAGTCTGGAACCGCAAGACCGCTACGGTCGCAGGTTCGAATCCTGCCTCGGGCATGGATGTTTGTGATGTCCTTAGGTTAGTTAGGTTTAACTAGTTCTAAGTTCTAGGGGACTAATGACATCAGCAGTTGAGTCCCATAGTGCTCAGAGCCATTTGAACCATTTGAACTGAACGGTTGGTAGAACGTTCCGATCATTGTTCACAGAGACCTGGTGACCATGTTGAAAAATAGTGTCATGTGTAGGTATCACATTAAAGTGTACTCCCCCCGTCGGAGGTTCGAGTCCTTCCTAGAGCATGGATGTGTGTGTTGTCCTTAGCGTAAGTTAGTTTAAGTTAGATTAAGTAGTGTGTAAGCCTAGAGACTGATGACCTCAGTAGTTTGGTTCCATAGGAACCTACCACAAATTTCCAAAGTCTAATGGAGCATTCAGTAAAAGTTACTTGGCCTGACGCAATAAAGTGTAACTTACCCTTTTAAGTGTCCTCGTATACTACACACTTCCGGAAAAGATCTGTGCTGCCTGCTCTCCAGTGTGAGGTGCCGCAGTGGTACTGATTATATCCAGAACACTGTTGATAGTGACGTGCTTGTCTTGATGACTGTTACGACCGATCATGTCTTGCGCTCTGCTGCAAAGACCAGCATGGTTCCTCGAAAGATCTTTTGAGTACGCCGTGGTAGTTCACTGTCGCACTCATACTAAAAGACTGATAATCCAGCATACTTCTCTCATTCTGGGAACGTCATCTAGGCTGTGGCTAAGCCATGTTTCCGTGATATCCTTTCTTCCAGGAGTGCTAGTTGTGCAAGGTTCGCAGGAGAGCTTCTGTGAAGTTTGGAAGGTAGGAGACGAGGCACTGGCGGAATTAAAGCTGTGAGGACGGGGCGTGAGTTGTGCTTGGCTGGCTCAGATGCCGACGGCACGGTAGCTCAGCGTCTTCGGTCAGAGGGTTAGCTGCCCTCTGTAATAAAAGAAACTGAGTTAATCGATCAACAACGAATTTAATCGGATGTCTTACGAAGTCCGCCCCGAGTAGATGCAACGAGCATAAGCGAACAAAATGAGATAAAAAAAAAGATAGAGCACTTGCCCGCGAAAGGCAAGGGTGCCGAGTTAGAGTCTCGGTCAAGCACACAGTTTTAACCTGCCAGGACGTTTCATATCAGCGCACACTCCGCTGTAGAGTGAAAATCTCATTCTGGAAACATCACCCAGGCTGTGGCTAAGCCATGTTTCCGCAATATCCTTTCTTCCAGGAGTGCTAGTAGTGCAAGGTTCGCAGGAGAGCTTCTGTGAAGTTTGGAAGGTAGGAGACGAGGCACTGGCGGAATTAAAGCTGTGAGGACGGGACGTGAGTCGTGCTTGGGTAGCTCAGATGGTGGAGCACTTGCCCGCGAAAGGCAAAGGTCCCGAGTTCGAGTCTCGGTCCGGTACACAGTTTTAATCTTCCAGGAAGTTTCAGTCCAGCTTACTTCTTAACATAAATGCCTTCTACAGAGATTGATAGTGTATCTAATTCATTATTTACGTATGAAGAACTTATATTACATAGGCGCTGAAATCAAATGGTAATAGCTTGTCCATACACAGGTTTGTCTGTCACATTACGTCATAATTAATTTGGCTGTTAAACATTGCATTGCATATGCAATTCTGCTATCGAGAATTACAAAGTCTCTCTCTATGCTCATTTGCTGTTTCATTAATTGTTTTTCAAGTTTACTGAGATGAACTTATTTTGCGGACAAAACTTCGGCAATCACGAAAAATATTTACTTCTAGAAACTAAGTATGAGCTGGTTTTAAGAAACTAATATTTACAAAATCAAGGCAATTGTTGATACCAAACCGCACGTTATCAGTGCATGAGAAGTTACTAACACACGTATCCAACGCTGGATACTAGCTACTCAAGGCTTATTTGATAGGACCACGTTGGATCGCTCATTATGTAATCATTGATTTGTTAAAGTAATTTAGCTCCATACTGGGTAATGATGGACATTCAAATTAGGTGCTCATTAATTAGTACTTAATTAGATACGTGCATCTGAGAGTAGAAGCTCGAATATACATGAATACTTATGTTTGGAATGTATGTGAATACGATCTGTAATCTGACTAAAATTTGTTGTATTAACAAAGAATTTTAATATGCGCCTGTGCGCAGCGTGTTACCAAGGTTTTCCAGACGTATCTAAATCTGGTGGACCATAGCCATTTCCGTATAGTATGGAAAGAGTGTATGTGGCCTGCATAAATCAGAATTTATGCCAAGAAGTGAGAGTGAGTACTGTCGGCTGATGGTATTAGAGGTACCGTTCGTAGTAAAGATAAGTTCACGTTTTCCTTGTCGGGCTGTATGAAAAGATAAAACTGCATGTCCAGCTGTATGGCTTGGAAACAAGCAACCCCTACCCCAGTTCCCGCCCTGGCAATCCCTAAAATATTCATCTTCTACTAAAGGTGTGAATCGACCTTTTCTTCAAAACAAACGTGAGTGAATTAAGAACGGAAGGGGACAGCGACAGAAAGGCATAGCGAAACTCTGCTTTAACAAAACTCGACCACAGGCTGAAGTAAATATGTACATATTCGCAAATACCCACAAACAAATTTTAAAAGTTAGCAGATTTAACAGGGTAAGAAGTCAGTGAAAATAGGTGTAAGAAGTGTCTGGATACCAGTAAGCTTTTCCTGGACCAGTACACAACGCTCGGCCATTCGAGAGACGTCACACACATTCGAAATCACAGTACACAAAAACGAAGATAAAATACATATACACGAGACTGAGCGGAGAGATACTTTCCATTGCCGGCACACAACAGATTACGAAAGCGGCGGCACTGAGGCGTCCGATGGTGGGGATGCGATTGTAATTTGGAGTTGCCATCATAATTCCAAATTGTCTGATTGCTGCACTTAACGAACGACAAGTTTATTAACGACTTCTTTTATCGACCTTCTTGGTGCCTGTAGCACTCACTTCCACTGCCTCAAAACGGCGCGTAAGCAGTAGGACCACGTAGTCTGTAGGATATACAGTAGAGGAAATCAGCATAAAGGCGGGGTTCTTACGAAAGTAATAGCTCAATGCCTAAAGCATACGCGTATAGAATTTATTATGAAAGTAGTAGATACATACAAGGCATAAAAGAATACATAGTTTCTTACATATCGTAAGTAAGCGAAAAAAAGGCGTTTGTATTTTCTGGTGGAAACTGATATAAGGGCACTCGCTTGTCCGCTTGTGTTATTACGATGTTAATGTTTTGTCCAACCCACGTACTCCCTAATTGCCCCAAAAATTCTCTTCGTTGTAGATTTTGTTAGGGTTTGTAGTTCTTGCAATGAAATTGTCGCCCACTTTTCTCGTATCGCTATTTTCAGCTCACATTCGGCTTCAAATTGCCTTCGATTGCCATAAACACGCCTTCCACGTACTCCCCAAAGGTTTTCCACGGGATTCAAATCTGGACTACGTACATGTCAGGGCAAGGTATCGATATATTTATCTTTAAACCACTTTCTGGTTTTATTAGAAGCATGTGTAGATGCATTATCTCGTTGCAACATTAAACTTTCGTCCCCTAAGTCCTTATACATTCTAATCAGTTCTGTCTATAGCATCGAAGTGTACATGTTTGAGTTCATTCTAGCGTTCACCCAAGCGATGCGTGATTTACCTTCGCGCGAAGACTGCCTAAATCCTAACAATTTCACCACCTACATTTCTGCTCATTCTTAACTGTTGCTCTGTTCTCAGACAATGCCAATAACACTGAAATAAATACAGGGCACGTAAATTAAACTTCTTCTTATCACTGAAGATCACATTATCCCATTATGAAGTTCATGACATATGATTTTCAGCAAACTCCAATCTAGCCTGTTTATGTTTGAGCGTTAGAGCAGGTTTCTGCAGTCGTTTCTTGAACACAAGATGTCTGTCGTGTGAAGAAATTTGTCGTTCACGTCTGACAATTACTGGCAACTGTAAATCAGCACCAAGATGTGGACAATAAAGGTTTATGGCCCTTGCTTTGCTCGAAAGCAGACGTTTTGATGCTTTGCATAATGTTCTACTTTGCCCATATTTTCCGTTCTGTCCATATCGTGATCCCAGTCGAAAAATGGAGAAAATCCATTTACTGATTCATATGTCATACATATTATGATTCAGTGTAATGAATACAATGTTGATAAATTCCTTAATGTGTTTAATCCAAACGTCCATAGCAGTACTGTCAATGTGAAAGTAGCTCTGTCGGTTACGTTTTCACGAATAAACCGCTTCACCAATTTCGATGAAATTTGGGATGCAGCTAGCCTGGACCCTGTGAAGAACATAGGCTAGAAAGTGTGTAGTACAAGCTATTTATTGATTTGAACAATATTACGTTAATTGGGGAAATACATTTTCTCGTTCAAACAGGTATTTACACTTTGACTTATGACTTAAACAGATTTGTCAAAATTCTTTTATTGGTTGATAAGTTCTACATAATACGACTCAATGTAATGAACACAACGGCATACAATACTCAATGTAATTAATCCATACCTCCAGACTAATGTTATAAATGAAAAGCTAATTCTGTCTGTTATGTTTTCATGACTAAACCGTTGAACTGTTTTCAATGACAGAGACATCTTGAAACCTGAGGAGGAAAATAGGATAATTTAGAAAGTTAAAAAAAGAGAGAAGAAAAGGAACCCTCGGCCTCGAAGAGGGTGAAGTAGAGAATGTATAGTTACTTTCCAAGCACAACGCATAGATGCATTGCAGGAGCGACGCTGAGTAGCTCGGTACGGGCTTTTGTTGAAGTTTCGAGAACATACCTTCACCGAGGAGGAAAGCAGTATATTGCTCCCTCCTACGTATATCTCGCGAAGAGACCATGAGGATAAAATCAGAGAGATTAGAGCCCACACAGAGGCATACCGACGATCTTTCTTTCCACGAACAATACGAGACTGGAATAGAAGGGAGAACCGATAGTGGTACTCAAGGTACCCTCCACCACACACCGTCAGGTGGCTTGCGGAGTATGGATGTAGATGTAGATGTGCCCTGTGCCCTTGCCCCTCTGGAAGCACCGCTTAGCAGCTAAGCTGCGCATGGCGCACTGTGTTGCGTTGTGGCTTTTCGGGAGTTGGATGCAAATCACGGCTATGCTTACTCGAACAGACAGGCATGTGAGGGCAACTGATGTTATTGTATATACAATAGTTAATCTACTCACTTCACACACCGTAAGTATAGATGTGGGTAAAATCTAGTGCACATATAATGGGACATCTTTTCTGTCTGTTTTACTCATGTGTCCTTGTTTGCCTTCACTGCGAACATAAAATCACATATGAAATCACAGTAGGATTAACTAATATTGTTGCTAACCTGAAGAATGTATGAAGTTGCAGTGGAATTAACTAATATTGTTGCCAAATTAAAGGATGTGTTAATCTCCAATTAACTAAATTGTGATGTGACAGTAATACTCGTAGCTGGCCATTAGCGGAGAGTGTGGTAAACAGCCAGCATCACACAGTCTCATCACACATCCATAAAAATCAAAATAAAAACCAGCCACTGGCAGAGAAGTTATCTCTTAAAAATGATAAATACCTTTCTAGTTATTAGTTCATAGATTTTTAATGGATTAGAAATGTAGGCTTTGTGAAAGCCAGTCAAAAATTATTTATTATCGTATACTTCTTGATGAACTTCCGTACAAACTTAGCAGTGCATTCTGGGTCATGCAGAAATTTACGCACATGCAGCATGTCACTCAGGGCACACGATAACTTAACATCTGGCAGAATGCCTATACACACAGTTCTCCTTTCATTACACCATTAATTTCAAATACTGATCCAACTCCGATGCAGGAAAACATCAACGAGCAGTGGTAATATCACCACCGTATTTTACTGTTTCCAAACTGCATTTCGCTTGCTCTCTTATTTTTGAGGCGGTCACAAGCATCATGTTCCATCAGAGAAAGTTCAATCCTTAGAAACATTATTCTGCAGCACATCATACCATTCTGTTCCGCATTGTATATTGTTAGTTTTTATTCTCTTCTTTATTGCTTATAAATGCTAATATTCAATGATTTTTCTTTTGACAAGTCAGGTTCTAGCACGAGGCTGCGAGTATAAAGATGTACCTTTTAAACATCTGTAATAACCGACTACGACAGCCCAACATTGTCTTACACGGAAACAAACTTTATTACGTGCGATGAATCCAGGAAAGAAAACCTTTTCAATTTCTCTGGAAATTAGTCAACCTAACATGCACTTTACAGTTGTTATCTTTATAACTTTCGCTAATTTAATAACGTTTTCAACGTGTTTTACTCTTTTAATTTTACTCGTTACGTTTTTGTGTGAATTTTTCTATCAAACCATGTGTGACAAATGTGGTGGTTGCCGTAGAAACCTGAAGGAGGGGATGTTTTGTGAAAACGGCAGGTTATAGTTTCGTTGGGGCCAATGTAGCGGCGAGGAAATGGGGGCAGACAATGTAGGCTATGTAGAAAGGACACAAAAATCGCTGAACAGGAGGCAAAAATTTGCCCACTATAATGTAGTTGAATGTAGGTTGAGGTAGTATATTAGCGTAAAGAAAAAAAGACAGGTCGTGACCAAAACAGAATAGGAAAAGAAGAATTCTGCTTCTAGAGAGCAGTCAGGGGAGGGGTGTAGGCCAGCAGCTTCAGGACAAATTAGGTGCAGCGTACCAGGTCACACGTTTGTGAAATCGAGTGCTAACTTTAGCCAGGTGACAGAAAACTTAGGTCAGCTACGCTGGGACTTTGAGAAGGAAGATTAGGTAATTGTGGTTGGAGGAGCAGGAAACAGCCTGGCTATGAATCCAAGATACAGTATTAGGAGTGACCTGGACCGAGAAGAAACTGGGCACACAAATGTGAGGATTGTGGAAGTCTTTCAGCGCCATGATCGGCCCTGGGTAAAATCTGCTGTAAGGCATGTTAACACTGAGCTGACAAGGATGGTCCATTCACCGGCAAAATCTCAGATATGTGTTGCTCCAGTTGGTGCTATTGGTAGCCTCCCCTAAATAGGAAGGGGAAAGATGTTAGCTCTCTATTAGCAGATACTGCAAGGGAGCCACGTCATACAAGGGATGATCCCTGTGGTTAATGGGACCAGGCAGACAGATTTTTTTGGTTAAAGCTGATGTCCAGACAGACAAAAATCAAGTAAATAGAATAAAAGAATTTCATGTAGAGTAAATAGGGATAAAACTAAGGGTAGTAGGCTTACCACTTCCTTCATCAAAATATCAGGGAAATAAAAAGAAACTAGATGAGCTGTTAGTATGTTTAGATGAGTTCAAAAATAAGAGTGAGATTGATATACTTTGCCTGTCTGAACACCATGTAACTGTGGGGATGGAAAATGTCCATATAAATGGGTATAATTTAGCATCTTACACGTGCAGATCTAGCATGGGTAAAGGAGGAGTTACCATTTACACAAAACAAGGGTATAAACACATAACTGTAGAAGTAAGCAAATTTTGTGTCGTTCAGCACTTTGAAGTAAGTGCACGTGAACTACAGTTGGATAAAGTAGTGTTGATATTAACAACAGGTTACAGGTCCCCATAAGGCGACTGACAGCTATTCATAAAAACGTTTTAGCTCCTGTTATGCTGTGTGTCAGAGAAAAAGTAGTTATTAATATGGGGTTATTTCAATGTAAACTTTCCAAGCAATTCTGATAGGAAAAGTGAGCTAGAAGAGTTGTTAATGACATATAACTTAGAATCAGTGATCAATTGCCCTATATGTGTAACTCAAGACAGTAGCACTCTAATAGGTAACGTATTTGTACAGCAAGAGGACATAAAACTAATACATGCTTTCCCTGTGATAAATGGATTATCAGACCGTGATTCACAATTGATTATCTTACAAAACCTAGCAGGGTGTACAGTTCAGAAACAACTGACTAAAAGTGTAGGGTTGCTCCACCTGGTATCTGTAGAGCACTTCAGAGAAAGTTAAAAAATGTTAACTGGGGAGATTCATATAATGGGTCAAATGCTAATGATAAATGCAACATATTTCTTGATAAATTTATATCCATTTTGAATGTTGTTGGACAAAAAATTACTAAATGTAACACCAAACACTTTTCAAAGAAATCTTGGATTACTACAGTTATTAAAGTGTCTTCAGAAAGAAAAAGAAAGCTGTATGAGAAAGCAAGAATTAGTAAATATCCAGAAGTAATTTTACACTACAAAAATTTGTAGCATACTGAGAAAAGGTGTCAGAAAATCAAGAAATATGTATGCTTTAGATGAAATTAACGCCTGGGACAATAAAATCAAATGAATAGGGAATGTTGTTAGAAAAGAGACAGGAAAAAGTAACCACTGGGGTAGGTAGTATTACTATTAAAGATAATGAGACCATCTTAACCAACAGAACACAAGTAGCTAATGTATTTAAGAACCTTTTCTTTAGCATAGGTGAAAAAATTGGTGAGAATAATTCAAAATAAAAAGTCATGCTGTACATGGAAGAGTCAGTTTTGAGAAAACTGATTGATTTTCACCTAACAACCTGTTGTGAAATAAGGAAAATCATTAAATCTCTGAAAAATAAATTTTATGTTGGAGTAGATGACACCTCTAACAATATATTACAGCAATGTGGAGCAGCTACAGCTTATGTTCTGAGTTACATGTGTAATGCATCACTAACAGAAAGTATTTTCCAGACAGGTTAAAATATATCATTTTCAAGCCTCTTTCCATAAAGGGGGACACCACATATCTCATAATTACCAGCCAGTATCCTTGCTTACAGCATTTCCAAAAATCGTCGAGAAAGTTACATACTCAGGAGTGTTTAGCCAGCTCAGCAGTGATGGGACACTTAGTAAATCACAGTTCAGATTTCAAAAATGCTGTTCCACTGATACAGCAATATACAGTTTCACTGCCCATATAATACAGTCTTTAAATAGGAAAATATCACCAACAGGAGTTTTCTGTGATTTATCCAAAGCATTTAAATTTGTGAACCATGACATTATGTTACAGAAATTACAGTTCTACGGTATAAATGGAACAGCATATGAGTGTTTCAGTCATATCTACAGAATAGGAAGCAAAAAGTTTCTTCATATGGTTTAAGTGATTTAAGAAAGTTTGCCATTTCATTTAACTGGTGTAAAATTACACTGTGTCTTCCACGGTGTTCGTTCATGGGTCCCCTTCTGTTCTTGATATATGTCAGTGGTCTCCTTCTTATCGGAAACCAGAAGCTAAGCTGATATTGTTTGCTGATTGCAGAAGCATCATTACTGAGCTGGTAAAAGAAACTCCATTAGAAAATGGTACAAATTATGCCTCAAGAAAAGTTGTTAATGGGTTATCTGCGAATGAGCTTCCTCTGAACTTTTAAAAAACACAATAGATCCAATTATCTGCTACAAGGAGTACAGTTCCTTCAATAAATATAACTCATCGACAGAGGTCAGTAGGCAGGATAGAGTATACTACGTTTTTGGGTATACATACATATGAGAATCTTAGTTGGAAAATTCATGTTTTGGATCTCCTAAAGTGACTAGGTTCATCAACTTTTGCAATCGGAATAACTGCCAATTTTCGCTCTCTGATGTCATTCAGAATAATATTTTGTGCTAATTCAACATTTAGGCAAAAAGTATTCACTGTTCAAAAGGAAGTGGTTAGAAAGAATAATATGTGGGGCTCATGGTCGCACATCTTGTAGGCATTCGTTTAAAAGGTTAGGAATTCTTACAACAGCCCAACAATACATTTACTCAGTAATCAAATTTGTTCTCAACAACATGGACCAGTTTGAAATTAATAGTGACACTCATGATTATAATACAAGAAGAATGAAAGACTTACTCTATCCTATGCTTAACCTATCTTTGTCACAGAAAGTGGTAAAACTTTTCGATAAATTACTAGATGAAATAAAATGTCTGACAGACAGCAGTAATAGTTTCAAAAATAAACTGAAATCACATCTCCTTGACAACTTCTTCGATACCACATATGAATTCTAAAATACGAAAAATAAACCTATAGGTATAACATATGCATTTTGTGCCATTTAAGGGAATGGTTAGGTAATAAAAATTTTAAGCTTTTTTTTAAAAAAAAAATTTGGTTCATGGGTGCATTTCTTATGCACTTGACATGTTCCACATCATTAACCGTTACCGTGAGACTAATCAACGGAACATGTTATTGACTAGTCTCGGTGACTAAATTCGTGTGCATAACCTATATTTGTGCTAATTTCTATCCATCTGAAAATATGATGAAGGAAAAGATAAGTAATTAAGTTAAATTGTCATCAGAACCTAAAGAAGCAGCTTGTGACATTTGTACATTGCAATTTAAGTGGAAATGACAAGAAATACATATAATTTCGTTGATGTATTTACTGCTAATAATCTATGCAAACTCGTCAAATTGTGAACCACTTCGTGGGCGTTGTCAATTAATCTTGAGACTTTCTCTATTCCTAACCCTCGAACTTACCAATAATCTGAATGACGTAATGTCTTATTATCTGCACAATTAGTAATGGTGCTACTGTGTACCTACTGTGCTACGCGGAAATAAATAGGAGGAAGCGAACTTCGCGCGTAGTTCTTGATTACATGGTGTATGTGAAGCGGAATTCAGTGGAAGTATCCCCTTTTCTCATACAGGGCATCTGTCACCGGCCTGCCGATGCAGCGCGTTCTGTTACCAGCGGTGGTTCCCGGAATCCATTCCCCCAGGAGAGAAGCAATCCAGCCAGGCCAGACAATACACCACCGTCTCGCACCAAGACGCTCTGGCATGAGAAGCCCGCGGGAAGAAACATGATATTATTGTGAATACCGCTGTGTTCCTTTCGCGCTTCAGGAAATTACATAAACGAAGGAATATTGTAAATGAGGTATATGAGAAAATAGCTCAAATAATAGAGGATGAGACAACTAAGGGTGTGAGTACGAATATAACACGAAAAATCGCCCTTTCTTATCCCTAGATATTAAGAAAAAAGTATTCTAAACACTAATCACGATGTCTTGCGTGGAATTAAAAGGTCAGCCTCAAAATTTCTACATTTATTTTTGTAAAACTGGTCAGTTATGGACTTAAACTGCTTAATTCCACTTTGCAAGGTATAGGTTTGAGTTTTCGTGTTTCGCCAGCTTTAGTTTTTGTTAATATTATCAGGTACGTTCTCTAACAAATACGTTACAGATTCATTTTTCTCAAATTATCTAAGTGAAATGGTAACCAATGATAAGATTTTCGATAGAGAAGGAAAGTGGAAGAAAGCAAACACACGTTCTCCAACCCTTTTGTCAATTCTGAAGTTGATTAGTAGGTGCAACAAAACTATTTAGAGAAGTATAGAGGTACTTAGCTTCCGTATTGATATGCACACACACGCTCATACACTCACATACGTAACTATAAGACTGCACCATCAGTTCTTAATAAATGTCGTAAAAGGAAAAAGAACTCAAAGAGAAAGTACACTTCAGAAAAAAGAGAACACCTTGAAAGTCGAGATATAGGACATTCATATTCACAGGACATATATGTTCTGCGGGAAATTAGTATTTGAACCATGTCGGCGGGGAGGTTGAGGGTCAACACCGATATCGCGGCGCAACACCACCTAGCGATAAAATGAGCTGCGGTCCTCGTTGTCGTTATACACCAAAGGTAATGGGTCAGTGTGACTTGAGTAAACGTGGAGGATTCTTCGCAGACGTATGCGTGGTCCGTACCGTCAAATTAGTGAGTTTGAAAGAGGGAGAATGATTGGCATGAGAGAATGTGATGCATCCATCCTGGAAATTACTGCTTGTGTGGGATGAAATGTTTTGGCTGTGCAAAGTGTATGTGCCAAATGGTTCACGGAAGGCTGTAGAATGCGAGATGGATCAGGTTGCACCAGTCAGACCGAGCGGTTGTAGGTGCTTCAGTCCGGAACCGCGCGACTGCTACGGTCGCAGGTTCGAATCCTGCTTCGGCATGGATGTGTGTGATGTTCTTAGGTTAGTTAGGTTTAAGTAGTTCTAAGTCTTAGGGGACTGATGACCTCAGATTTTAAGTCCCATAGCGCTCAGAGCCATTTGAACCATTCTGAGCCACCCTGATCAACCCCTGAGAAGACCTCATCCATATGGCATTGCAGGACAGATCTGCGTCCTTCTCGGCTCTGGCGCAACGGTGGACTGTGTAACAGATCGTACACTGCCAGGTATAACAGTCCGGCGTGTGTTACGTCCGCGTCGTCGACTTCTCCGCCTGCCTTTGACGAATGTGCATAAACGTGCCAGACGGCAATGGTGCAGGGAACGACGTCAGTGAGGGCAGGACTGGAATGAGATAGCGTTTTCGGACGAATCCAGGTTCAGTTTGTTTCAAAATGATGGCCGCATTTTGGTTCGCCACAGACAGTTGAAGCTGCTCCACAGTGACTGCATTAGCACAAGACATACAGCGCCACCTCTAGGCCTTATGGTGTTGGATGCTATTGGGTGCAACTAAAATCACAGTTGGTATATTCTCAGGGCACTGTGACCAGTGTGAATGACATTCTGTGACCTGCAGTGATAGCCTTTCTGCACAACGCCCCAAACGCCATCTTTCAGCAAGACAATGCACGACCACCTGCTGCTGCATGAACACGTGCCTTCTTGGTGTCACAGGATGTCAGCCTTTTCACCTGGCCCACCTGATGACCAGACTTGTCGCCACTCGAAAATGTGTGGGATATGGTGAAACGATGGATGCAGCGCGGTGATCCAGTGGCAACCACGACTGATGAACTTTGGAACCAGGTGAATACGGCGTGGATGGCTATACCAAAGGACACCATTCGCACCTTATATGCGTCGATCCCTTCACGATGGAATAAGTTATCAAGCCTTGTGGTGAAGCCAGTGCCTAGCAGTCAAAGGACACAATCTGAATCGAAGTGACTGAAAGGCCAATCATTTCTGAAAAACATACTAATGTACATATCATGTAAATATGAACCTTCCATCTCTAGTCGTGTCGTCCATGGTGTTCTGTTTTCTCTGAGTATGAGCTGGCTGATCCCTAACCAAAAATTTGAAGCGCCTGATAATCTGCCACTTCCAACCTAATAGTTTGGTAGATATCTGGACAGTTCATAAAATTTTAAAACTTTCACCACCCTCGTCTCATCATCAGCTGTATGAAGGCCAGGTGTAGACTTTAATTTACTGTTTCCACCTCGTTGCCCTGTCGAACAGATAATGACAGAACCGACCCGTGAGGTCAGTATCTTAGATCTGCTGGTTACAATGTGACGGTTTATTTAGGGGGACTTTAATGTGAATATTTCAGAATCTATCTTGCGTTAAAGGCCACCGTGGGAAACCTGCTGTGTTCAGAAGCCGCACCTAGACGACAGAGAGAATCATATCTCCATGGCTGACGACCCCTGTGGTGTATATTGTACAGCGATGTGGAGAAGCTGGACGGCAGGCTCACTTACGCGCTAGGGCATAATAGCCTAAGGATCGCCCGACACAGTAACGTACACTACTGGCCATTAAAATTGCTACACCAAGAAGAAATGCAGATGATAAACGGGTATTCATTGGACAAATATATTGTAGTAGATCTGACATGTGATTACATTTTCACGCAATTTGGGTGCATAGATCCTGAGAAATCAGTATCCAGAACAACCACCTCTGGCCGTAATAACGGCCTTGATACTCCTGGGCATTGAGTCAAACAGAGCTTGGATGGCGTGTACAGGTACAGCTGCCCACGCAGCTTCAACACGATACCACAGTTCATCAAGAGTAGTGACTGGCGTATTGTGCGTATTGTGAGGAGCGAGTTGCTCGGCAACCATTGACCAGACGTTTTGAATTGGTGAGCGATCTGGCGAATGTGCTGGCCAGGGCAGCAGTCGAACATTTTCTGTATCCAGAAAGGCCCGTACAGGACCTGCAAACATGCGGTCGTGCATTATCCTGCTGAAATATAGGGTTTCGCAGGGATCGACTGAAGGGTAGAGCCACGGGTCGTAACGCATCTGAAATGTAACGTCCACTGTTCAAAGTTCCGTCAATGCGAGCAAGAGGTGACCGAGACGTGTAACCAATGGCACCCCATTCCATCACGCCGGGTGATACGCCAGTATGGCGATGACGAATACACGGTTTCAATGTGCGTTCACCGCGATGTCGCCAAACACGAATGCGACCATCATGATGCTGTAAACAGAACCTTGATTCATCCGAAAAAATGACGTTTTGCCATTCGTGCACCCAGGTTCGTCGTTGAGTACAACGTCGCAGGCGCTCCTGTCTGGGATGCAGCGTCAAGGGTAACCGCAGCCATGGTCTCCGAGCTGATCGTCCCTGCTGCTGCAAAAGTCGTCAAACTGTTCGTGCAGATGGTTGTTGTCTTGCAAACGTCCCCATCTGTTGACTCACGGATCTAGACGTGGCTGCACGATCCGTTACAGCCATGCGGATAAGATGCCTGTCATCTCGCCTGCTAGTGATACGGGGCCGTTGGGATCCAACACGGCGTTCTGCATTACCCTCCTGAACCCACCGAGTCCAAATTCCGCTAACAGTCGTTGGATCGACCAACGCGAGCAGCAATGTCACGATACGATAAACCACAATCGCGATAGGCTACATTCCGACCTTTATCAAAGTCGGAATCGTGATGGTGCGCATTTCTCCTCCTTATACGAGGCATCACAACTTCACCAGGCAACGCCGGTCAACTGCTGTTTGTGTATGAGAAATCGGTTGGAAACTTTCCTCATGTCAGCATGTTGTAGGTGTCGCCACCGGCGCCAGCCTTGTGTGAATGCTATGAAAAGCTAATCATTTGCATATCACAGCATCTTCTTCCTGTCGGTTAAATTACGCGTCTGTAACACGTCATCTTCGTGGTGTAGCAATTTTAATGGCCAGTAGTGTACAAGGGGCCTTCAATAAGTAATGCAATATTTTTTTCTCGGCCAGTTTCGGTCAGAAAAATGTGGAATTTGCTGTGGGACAGCATGGAATATTCCCGCTTCAGTCCACAAAGTTCATAAAGTTCGTATAGGTGGCGGCGTTACACGTAGCCTTCAGATGGTATCTGTAACGGAGGTGCGTTCCAAGCCGAGAACTGTCACTGAGTTTTCTGTGGCGGAAAACCAGAGCGTCACAGTTAGTGACAATGTGTACAGAGACCTGACAGTGAAGAAAACCACGGCGAGACGTTGGGCAAGGCGCCTGTCAGCAACGCAAGAAGGTCGCGCAAACTTGTCCCATCTCCCGCCGGTCAGCCGCACACATCTGAGACTCCTGCAATGGTGGAACGTGCGGACACTCTCATTCGAGATGATCGATGGATCATAATCAAACTCCATGCCGCTCAACTGCACGTCTCTGTTGGTAGTGTTGACGCACTCGTCCACAAGTTGGAGTACATAATGGTGTGTGCTCGCCGGGTTCGATTCCGCCTAACAGAAGACCATAATGAGCAGGAAGAACCATCTGCGAGCAGAGTTGCTTGTGCGTTACGAGGCTAATCGTGACAATCGTCACAGGTGAGGAAACACGGGTTCATCACTTCTAAGCGGAAACAAAACAGTAAACCATGAAGTGGCGTCTCAGTATCTTTCCTCTGCATGTTTCCTCAGTCTCTCCTTAGCCGGTAAAGTCATGACGATGGTCTTCTGGAAATCCGAAGGGGTCATCCTGCATGATGAACTCCCTCATAGAGCAACGATCAACTCTGAAGTGTATTGCGCAACCCTCAGGATACTGAGGAAAGAACTTCAGCGTTTTCATTATCACAAAAATGCTAAAGAACATCTCCATCTGCACAACAACTCAAGGGCTGGAACAAGTCGGCGCACCCGAGAGGAGCACTCATAACTTGATTGGTCTGTTCTTCCTCATTCATTCTGAAGCCCGGTTCTCGTGCCTTCCGATTTCCATCTGTTTGGCCCAATGAAGGATGCACACCGCGGGAAGGAGTACACGGATGATGCAGTAAGACATTGGTTTCGATGTCGACCAGTAGAGTGGTACCACGCGGGCATACAGGCCCTCCCAGTAAGGTGGCGTAAGGCCATCACACTGAACGGAGATTACATTAAAAAATAGGATTCTGTAGCCAGAAGAATAGGGAAGGATATAGTATTATAATCCTGAATAAAATGAACCCGTCTTTATAAAATAATGTGTTGCATTACTTATTGAACGCCCGTCGTACATCCGTCCACGGTAATTCTGGTATCGCTCGCCGCGGAATTTGAATCCGTTCCAGACGTCATGGACGTCGAAGACCCATAGAGGTCTCTGCACCATCGCGCCGTAGGCTGTGGCGGCGCGCGCCTCCTGGACCGCATTTAGTGTCAGGGCTCCACAGTGGAACACGTGGTTCCAGCGGCCAATAGCGGCGCCCCCGATAGCATACTTAAGCGCCTACCTCGCGCTCAGCCAGCTAGTCTAACATCGCGTGCGTCTGAGGACATATCGCCTCAGACAGCGTATTGACTTTCGTGTTTCTATTCCAGTGGACGTGGTTGTCTTGTTTGGTTCGTTACTCTGTTGTCTGTTGTAACCTCCCCACAAAAATTTAAAAGATAATATTTTTAAATGCAAATGGACATTGAGCTAAGTGTAACCTCCCAGCAATTAAATTTAAAGACAATGACAATTAAATGAAAATTAGCCATCTGACTCAAGTATAAGTTCCTCACAAAATGAAAGTCAATTCAATGATAATGAAAATCTCAGTGATAATTCAAAAGCAAATAGACGGAAATATCAGTCTTTGGCCCTGTGCGAAATCAGAATTAATTTCTTACCTTAGTATAACTGCATGTCAAAGTTCTGCTCTTATTGTTGGCCGCGGCTTGGAGGAAATGCATTGCAAGTACCCTTTTTTTTTTTTTAATTTAACTGAAAATTTTCTTTAAGGAAATGCAAGGGAATCAAATGATTTTTTTTTGTAAAAAATTGCTTTGAAATCAAAATTATTATTGGGGCGATTATTGCACAAATTAGTTACAGTTAATTTACATCGTTAGCTAGTGCAATGCTGCTTAATAATATACCTTGTCCTGAATCATGACCAGAGTGCGATGTCGACGCCCGCCGACTGCTCACACACACAACTGAACTCCCTCGCATCTAGACCGCGACTACGTCATCTCCGACGCGCTACTCGCAACCGCTAGCTCGCAACTGGACTGTCACACGCTCTCTGGTCAGAGATCTCACCATATGCCTCACCATCGCCGCTACACAACATACGTGTTTCATAACCCTCCACTGGGGGGGCAAAAATTTGGCAGCGATGGTGAGTCATTTGGACTTGCCAAGCGCGGCAAAATTTTTTCTTTAATTAATTAACTTTTACAAATTACAAAATATTCATATGTAGTACATGAGTTAAATGTGGTGCACATGCACTGAGTACAAAACATTTCAGACAAAAACAAAATATAAGTACAAAACATATTAGTAAATCAGAAAAATGTATATATAAATTATTTGATAGATAACAAAGTGCACACGCACTGTAAGATTCTGTAGCATTTTCAGAACAAATAAATAGAATGGCAAAAAAAAAAATCATGTTGACAAGTGACATGAGTGCACATGCACTGCAGTTTAGAACATATCAGCATATGACGAAATGTATATACAATGAGTAACAGATGACATAAGTGCATACGCACTGAAGTATTAAACATATCACGAAATCATAAAAGGTATACAGAATAAGCACAAATCATATTGAAAAATGAGAAAAGTGCACAGGCACTGAAGTTCAGTAGAAAAAATTAACATATAAGTGCACATGCACTGAAGAATGCTTCAAGTTTTTACAACAAAAAAATCATCAAATCATAAAAGGTATATACTGCACTTCAGAACAAATCGAAAAAAATGTCTTTAGCATTTTTACAATAAATAAACATAATGGCAAAAAATCATGTCGACAGGTGACATAAGTGTACTTGCACTGGAGTTCAACAAATCGCAAAGAAATGTATAGGCCATGAACATAAATGATGTTAGCTAAAATGATTTTCACTATTAGGATAGGAAAGGAAAGGATTGCATCATGGTTGTAGCACTTTAATTTGCACACAGCTGCACTGAAAGTCCATATCTTTCCACAGAATCACAACACCAAGTGATACAATCTGCAGTTCAGAAGCATTTATCAACGTATCAAGACACTGAAACGTCGTAGTAATATTCCATGCTATCATTTGGCAGTACACCAGGTACACCAAACAGTGGGACCATAATAACGTCTTCATCTCTTACGGTGGTGGACAGCATGTCGTGTCAACACCACGCTCTTAAGAGGCACACCAACGTAGAATTAGTGCAAAAACCAAATATAGTGCTCCATGATAATGAGGATGGACAAGACAATGGATGTTACAATACTTTCAGGTAGTTAGGTCAGAAGGTGAAGGACATTAACTAACACACAAGTCTTGATTAGTGATTACATAAGTAGTTTGCGGCATCCATAGTCTAGTTATTGAACATTTCTGTACCATGTATTTTAGTATTACAGAATAATGTTCATAAAATTAAATTATTGCCATCATGGGTAGTCGTATTACAATAAACAGCGGCAGTCTTGGGCCAGTTACAAACCATATTACAGAATAATGTTCATAAAATTAAATTATTGCCATCATGGGTAGTCGTATTACAATAAACAGCGGCAATCTTTGTCCAGTTACAAACCATGTTTAGTATGACAGAATAATGTTCATCAGAAGTCTTAATTACATTAATTATTGGCACTCAGTGGCCATTTACTAAAATCATTATTGAAAACAAGAGCTAATTAATGGCATAATTAATAACATAATATATATAGTTACATTAATTATTGGCACTTAGTGGCCAGCAAGTATTGAATAGTATAAAACATTGTTCATCATTCAGTATTATTCAGATCATTAAGAAGTCATTATAAAAAATCAGTTAATTACAATCATAGCATTAATAATTATGGGCATTATAAGTAGTCTCATTACAATAAACAGTGGCAGTTATTAGCCAGTTACAAAATTACAATCATAGCATTAATAATCATGGGCATTATAAGTAGTCTCATTACAATAAACAGTGGCAGTTATTAGCCAGTTACAAAATTACAATCATAGCATTAATAATCATGGGTATTATAAGTAGTCTCATTACAATAAACAGTGGCAATTATTAGCCAGTTACAAAGCATTATATTTTTTTATATATATATATTTTTTTGTATCATTAAGAAGTCATTATTCAAGTGACATACTATTCAGAGCTGATCAGTATTATTCAGAATTATCATAAACTAGTGACATTATATGAGACTGGTAATACATTTTGTTTTTTTTGTGCTAGCAATGCATTGCTTTGGGTAATTATAAGGGAAAGCAAGAAGAAAAAAGAAAAAAAATTGCTTCTAGGTTGTTCCTGTAAATGAAAAATGTGTAACGTCATTCGTCATGAGTCAGCTGTAGCAAGGTTGTGACACAAGGCAGTATATGTGATCACATTTGTAAATGATAGACACAAATGGGTAAAAAATAAAAATGCAAGTACTAGTATAGGCTTAATAAGTAACAAGTTTAGTAAGTATCATGAAAGGATTCTCCTGGAAAAATACAAAATGGATTATTGAGCTGAAAGAAGAAACGCAGACTATGCTGAAAAGTAGTGAACTTCGAATTAACAGGTAGTGAAATGTGAATAAAAAAATTTGTTCCATAGCTGTCCTTTCCAAAACCTTCAGTCATCCTACTACGCAATATAACACCTGCTGTCAAAGCAAACTGCAACAAATACTTAAATAACTACATAGCATAAATACATAAACTTCAACATCATCCTCATCTGTAAAGAAAAAAACTTCATTATCCATATTATCATAACTTCATTATCGTCATCACCTGTAAAGAAAAACTTCATTATCCATATTAGTATATTCTTCATCATTATTCATCATCAGCATTCATTATCACCTGCAAAAATCACTTCATTATTCATCACACAACTATTCCTTATCTCTAGCATATTTCATCACTTAAAACTAAGATGTGTAGTTCTGTCTGACAGCTTGCATCAATCGCCTTGTATTCTGTAAGAAAAAATTAGTTAAGACTGCTATTCTACGATGTGTATAGTATATTCTTGTTAATGCTTGTTAATTCTGATCCATTTACTCGTCCTCATAAGGTTTTGATTCTTCTTTCATCTATTCCGTAGGTGAAATTCCCATTCTGTTTAATTTATTTCCTTTACGCATCATTTCTTTCTGAAATTGATGAACAAAGATTAATGTCTTGCATTTAAATCATATACCCATTAAATAATGACTGGTTAATGGTGACACAATTAAGCATACAGCATAACATGACAGAAAACGTAATATGTCAAAAGCATAGACAGTGTTCAAAGGCAAAAAGTGTACAGAGAATATCACAATGCAGCAGCAAAAAAAAAAAAAAAAAAAAGGAAAATGTAAAACAGTCACGATGTTGAGATATCATAGGGCAAAAAATGTCAAAGTCAACTGGTGTGTGTTATACCTTAACTAGTTCACAGTGCATACAAACAAAACATGAAAACAATAGTACATACATAAGACAGACAAAATGTGACATTCGTTGTGTTCAATTTGTATGTAGTGTAGTTAGTGGAGGCGATAATTAAAGACTTTAATGGAGAGAGAATTTGATAAAATTAATGCGTCACTACAGAGAATTGCATAATTATTCATAAAATGCGTAAGTTCATCTGGAAAATATGCACGGTCTAGTGTGTAACGACAAGAAGAGCGACCTGCTAACCTTGCCTTGCCGGGCACTTGCCAAGAAAAAATACGATAATCATCAATAAGTAGTCACATAAATATAATTGCATAAGTGGTCATAAAAATGTGTAAGTTCATCTGGAAAATATGCACGGTCTGATGTGTAACGACAAGAAGAGCGACCTGCTAACCTTGCCTTGCTGGGCACTTGCCAAGAAAAAATACGATAATCATCAATAAGTAGTCATGTGAATATAATTGCAGAAATGTTCATAAAAATTAGCAAATAGCATTACGGCGTGATAAATCATAAAGTATGTTCACTCAATAAAGGGTTTTATGTTTGACCAATGGTGGTTGCCTTTCGATTTCCTGGTTCTCAGAGTTTCGACGTGTACAACATTGGGGTGAGGAATGCTGCGAATCCGATATGGACCTGCGTACAGAAGTTCAAATTTACTGTACTTACCTTTTAATTTGCTGGATAAATAGTGTGTACGTACTAATATCTTCTGTCCAACGTGAAAGTCT
The DNA here is from genome assembly GCF_023898315.1 of Schistocerca nitens. NCBI lineage: Eukaryota > Metazoa > Arthropoda > Insecta > Orthoptera > Acrididae > Schistocerca > Schistocerca nitens. Next base: position 599,173,804 of record NC_064619.1, on the reverse strand, counting down.
CGGCGTCTACAAACCTCTCCGGCGCTCTGCGGCACGTTTGATGTTGTTCAGCGCAATGTCAATTATTTCGTGGTGTCGTAGTCGACGACAGGTAGGGAAGTTTACTAATTCTTTAATTTTGTTTGGTGATTCAACATTTTTCAGTATAGCAGACGGAGATAGCATAGTGGATTCATTTGGAATGGAATTAATTACATCTTGGAAAGAGTGTATGTGTGTGTCCCAATTAACATGTCTTTTGTGGCAGTATATTCTACACAGTTTACCAATTTCTTTCATTAATCGTTCACAAGGGTTCGAAGAAGCGTGGTACTTGGATATATAAATCGGAGAAATGTTTCTAGCTCGTAACATGCGTGTCCATATTGCAGAACGAAATTGTGATCCATTATCTGAAATTACTTTCATCACATGCCCTACATGAAATAGAAAATGCTTTACAAATGCTTTCGAAACAGTTTTGGCAGTAGCTTTACGTAACGGAGTGAAAGTAACAAATTTTGAAGTGAGTTCAACAGCGACAAAGATGTAGCAAAAACCTCTATTAGTTCTCGGAATTGGACCAAAAATGTCTACTGCGGCCATATGTCTTAATTTAACAGGTACAATGGGATATAATGGAGGAATGTGTGAAGTGGTGTCAGACTTAGCTTTCTGGCAAATTTTACATGACGCTAAAACTCGTCGTATACGTTTTTCCATGTTAGTAAAATAACAGTTCTGTCTCAGTATAAGAAAACATTTTCTGGCTCCGTAATGTGCATAACTTAAATGAGTATACCAAATTAATTTGTTAACCAGTTCGTCAGGAATGCATAGTAACCAATTGTTGCTGTCAGGATGAGAGCGGCGAAACAGAATGCCATTGCGTACAGTGTAGTGGCTCCTAATCGTAACATTATTCTTATCTTGCCAAAGGTGTTTAATTTCTTTCCACACATTGTCTTTATTTTGCTCTTGTGCTATGTCCTGTAATGACGATGAAATAAAATTTTCAAATGCAACTTGCTGAATGTACATGACACTGAAATTTGCTTTGCAGAAGTTGGTTGCTACGTCTTGCTGATTGTTGCTGAGAGAACGCGATAGTGCGTCTGCTATAACATTTTGTGTGCCGGGAATGTGAACTATTGTAAAATTAAATTCCTGTAAATAAAGTTTCCATCTACTTAATCTGCCATGAGTGAATTTAGCCGAAAGTAAAAATTGTATAGCTCTGTGATCTGTGTAAATGGTCGTGTGTCTGCCATAAAGAAAGTGTCTAAATCTCGTAAATGCCCATACAACACATAATGTTTCAAGTTCAGTAACGGAATAATTTCGTTCAGCAGGTGACAAAATGCGGCTTGCAAATGCGATGTTTTTAATTACAGTAGAGCCATCTTCTTTAATTTCCTGAAAAATGTGCACGCCCAAAGCTGTGTTGGAACTGTCGGTGGCAAAGGAAAAATTTCGAGTAAGATCTGGGTGGGACAAAAGTGGTGCATTCAACAAAGCATGTTTCAAATAACATTCTCGTTAACAAAATTCTGCGTGTCAATAAGTATTGCTTACGTTACTGGAATATGCAATCTGTGCTGTATCTGGTTAAATTCTGTCGTACGTGCTGTTATTTACGGGACGATGCTGTGGCATTTTGACTATTTGAACTGCTCTGTTATTACTTACTGACGTGTTACGTTATGGATGACACCTATTATCTGTTTCATTCATGATTATATGTTGTTGCTGACATTCTTGCTGCTGAAAAGATCGACTCTTATTAAATGTACGCTGAAAATTGTGCTCATTATTTTTACGTCTGTCGTAATAGTCATTCCTATACGGTGCATTGCGATAGGAATTGAAATAGTGTGTTGTCTGTACGTAGTTATTTCTTTGCTGTTTTGTGTTACTATTTATTGTAGCTGGGACAACACGTGCACGCGTCGAAACATTAAAGTTTGGTTGACCTTGTAGACTGCATTGTTGGTTACGTATGCTAAGCGGTTGACTTTCATGCTATTGCGGTGAAAAAACATCCATTGTTACAAAAATGTGGTTGCTGTTGCTGCTAATTTTATACATACTGATGATTACGATTTTATCTGTTACTAAAATTACGTTGTTAGTTGTCATTACGGGAGTGCCTACTGAAAATTGTCACATTCGGTAAAAGTTTGTCTTATCGGGTTTTCTTTACCTATTTCTTAATACTAGATAGAGCAATAGTTAAAGAGCTGTTTTGATAGATATAAAGGATAGTAGAAGAGAAGGCAGCAGTGCAGAAAACTAAAGATGAAACAGCACTACTACAGCTCGGGGCCCTATGCTCGCTACGGCACATATTCATTAAAGCGTAATGAATCCCCTGAGGTCTATTACGCGCTACAAATAAATTTTAGCTCTTGCGTTCCAGGCAATGTCGGTAAATTTCCAAACATAAACCGCTGTATTCTTGCTAATTCCAGTTTCTGCATTATAGGCAATGCTAATGAAAATACAAAAGCAAATTGTCGTATCAGGTTCAAAGCTAGTTTCTGAAATACAGGTAATAGCGGTGAAAGTACAAAAATAAATGGTCGTATACGGTGCAAATCGTGTATCTGTGTTATGTCATTATCAAATTCCTTAGATTTTCTTACAAATGCAAATTGCTTATAATCAACGTTCTCGTCACTGAATTTGAGAACACGTTCAGGTTTGTGTGTGAATCTGTTTGTCTGTGTCACTTCGTACTTCAAGTTACGTAGCTTTTCAGATTTTAAGTCGCATAGCTTTTCGGATTTTAAGTCCCGTAATTGCTGTAAATTGTTCAAATTATACGCGCTGCTTGACTCTGACAAATGCTCGCAAAGTGGCGGATTCTGTGACGTATTGGTGACGACAATAGTTTTCAATTCTGTTACTTTAATACTTTCGTCAATTTGGTTGTTCTGACGTTCACTTTTATTATTGACTTCCGTATTCGGAGTGTGTGAAACTTCCAGTGACTCTAAATTAAACTCGTCGCGTATCTGTACTGCGTTTTTAGGGCATTGTTCAGTGACTGCATTAATTTCGACTTTATGTGATTCTGTTGTGCCTACACGTGCACCACTTAATTCTTGTGCAACAGTGCCAACTTCTTTATTACTGTTACTAGCACAAGCCTTAGTATCCACACGTAATTGTTCTTTAGTGTCCTGACATTGCACGGTAACATTTGTAATCTGTTCACTAACTTGTTTGTTCTGTTCGTTAATGTTGTCTTGTTTTTTGTTCGTCAGTCCGAAACTTTCATCAATTGTTTCGCTAATTTGTTTGAAATAGTTGTCGAGACTTTCATTCCGTTGTTTGAAACTTTCATTGATTGTTTCGCGAAGCTGTTTGTTCCGTTCTTTGAACAGTTCACTAATTTGTCTGAAATCTTCTCTCTGTTGTCTGGCCTGTTCACTAAGCTGTTTGAAATTTTCATTCTGTTCTCTGAAATTTTGTTGCAAAAATTCCATAATTGGATCTGATAGAAAATTAGCAATTCTGTTCTCTGTGCTGTTTAATGGTGGATCTGGAATTGTCTCGCTTTCAGTAACCATTTGGTTATTCTGTACTTTACAAAAAGGTTTATCAGTCGGATGTACACTGTCAGACATTATTTCTGAATTAAATAAATCCGTCGTACTTTCAGTACACTGACCATTTTCATTCGAAAAATTTGTCTGTGCGTTATTTGAATTTTCCAAACCGGGTGTGTTAAGCTGGGCAGCGCTCATTACAATAGGGCGCCCCGCGTCATCAATTGTCGTCAAATTAACAGAGGAGACAATTGAGTTCGTTTGTACATCAGTAAGATAAAAATCATCACTAGTGGTTGGAACGCATTGATTGTTGGTGAACGCAGGATTGTCATCATTACACTGCGTGTCACAATTACTATCGGTTACGTTGTTTAAGTCGGTAATTTCATTAAAAATACCTCGCGATACACTATTCACAGTCTTTCGCGGCATTTTTACAACAGTCACAATTATTCACAAAAGAAATAAGCACAATGCAAAAACAACACACAAATACAACAGAGCAAAGAATTGCCGATGATCTGAGGAAAGAAAGTCACAAGATTAGTAAAAGCGTTGCGCCAAATCCTAATTATATTAAATAAATAAGAGCAGATATCTGACTTTTTCAAAAGATTCTCTACGAAATACGATCCTGGACCGGGTGTCGCCAAGTGTAACCTCCCCACAAAAATTTAAAAGATAATATTTTTAAATGCAAATGGACATTGAGCTAAGTGTAACCTCCCAGCAATTAAATTTAAAGACAATGACAATTAAATGAAAATTAGCCATCTGACTCAAGTATAAGTTCCTCACAAAATGAAAGTCAATTCAATGATAATGAAAATCTCAGTGACAATGCAAAAGCAAATAGACGGAAATATCAGTCTTTGGCCCTGTGCGAAATCAGAATTAATTTCTTACCTTAGTATAACTGCATGTCAAAGTTCTGCTCTTATTGTTGGCCGCGGCTTGGAGGAAATGCATTGCAAGTACCCTTTTTTTTTTAATTTAACTGAAAATTTTCTTTAAGGAAATGCAAGGGAATAAAATGATTTTTTTTTGTTAAAAATTGCTTTGAAATCAAAATTATTATTGGGGCGATTATTGCACAAATTAGTTACAGTTAATTTACATCGTTAGCTAGTGCAATGCTGCTTAATAATATACCTCGTCCTGAATCATGACCAGAGTGCGATGTCGACGCCCGCCGACTGCTCACACACGCAACTGAACTCCCTCGCATCTAGACCGCGACTACGTCATCTCCGACGCGCTACTCGCAACCGCTAGCTCGCAACTGGACTGTCACACGCTCTCTGGTCAGAGATCTCACCATATGCCTCACCATCGCCGCTACACAACATACGTGTTTCACTGTTCTTGTTGTGTCGTAAGCTCCTCCGTTGCTCGTGTCCGTCCTGTCCCGTTGTGTTGTTGTTCGCGGCCCGCTCCGCGGGTCCCGCCGCGTTCTCGTCACTATTACCCCGCGACCGTTCCGGTCGCCGTTACAACAGTAATGTACACTTCGAAACCTATTTGATACCTTGGCTAGTTATGGAACCATGGTGGCTTCTGCAAATCCGAGGCCATCTATGAAAACTATATGGATGTGCATTCCTAGCTGGAAAGTGCTGCCTTCCTTTTCAGGTGATACCTGTGATGTCTGAACGACACCTATATTGAAAATTCACCTCAGATTATCTAGCAAGACAGTGGGACGCGGCGTGGGATCCGAGCAATCAGTAACTTTCGTGGAATTTGGTGAGACAACCAGTGAAAAGAACGAGGAGGCAAAAAGTGTGTCATGTGTGTAGCGTAACAGCTGGTGTTAGTCTGCTGTGGGCGGCCATTATATGTAAGGCGAGAGATCTCAGAGAGCAATCAACAAGAAGGAAGGCGTGGAGCAGCGGAAAGCGGACGGACGCAGCGGTGACAACGAAAGATAAAGTACAGAACCCCTTCGCTGTAGTTTACTTGCGGGTGAAAGGAAGGAATTGTTCTTGAGAGCAGACTGGAGTATAAGTAATTCTCTTCTAGGAGCAATTCGCAGTTTGTAAGGGTTTTTATTGAGGTTAAGCTAAACCTTAAGTTTCATGGGGTGAAAAACTATGGGCACGGTAATTACTGGAGATAAATAAAGAAACTTCATTAAAGTCGACTTATTCGTCTTGAGAGATTCAGCCACTATATAGATATTTAATAAAATTCTCATTTATTGTTCCGTCTCAGTTGCACGTTTTCCCTGTTTCGACCACTCAGTATCATCTTCAGATTTAAAACAAATTAAAGTTAAGTATCTGTCATCTTATTTTTTTTACAATAAGTGCAGAAGAAAAGAAGCGTACATAAATGTAGCATTTACGTAAGTAGTTGCGTCAACAACCCTTCTTCTCTACTCAAAACCACATATCAGAGTATTGTGTATTGAAACTGTGGTCAGCTCTCCATAAAATGCTAATAGTGTAGAACAATGGGTACATAAAACAGAAACGGCATAAAATAGTAAATTATTAAATGGAACAAGCGGGATTGAGAGTGGGCAAAGAAGGCAAGGGTGGTGGTGGGGGGGAGGGGAGACGAAGGGGGGGGGGGGAATAGTGACAGGAATGCTGTGGGTTTAACGAGAGATGCTCTTATACTCAAATTGCTAAAAGTCAATTATGTAAAAAGCGTTCTGTCAAAATACCGGAATGGATGTATAAAACTGTATAAGGGGATAAAACAGTACACTTTGAAAGTGGAAATAAAGTAGCGAAAACTGGGTTATTATCTTAAGATATAAAAAGTGTAGGCTCAGAACAATGAATGTGTAAATAGTGAAAGACACGAAGATCGTGAAATTGCAGAAGTGAAATTATGTAGAGGAACTATAACAGCATGAAGGGTGTTCTGGCGTAACGTCGAGCGCCGGCACGTCAGCCAGGAATGTTACACCAGAGAGGGCTGTGAGACGACGTCAGCCAATAGCACGTTGGCGGACCCCTCTCCTGGACGACAAAGAGACAGGAGTGGCATCTACACGAAGACGATATAAGCGCCGCTCCGTCTGGCCGCGACCCGAGTTGAAGACAAGCCGTCCTCCTAATGCTATAGCAGTGACTTATGAACTGTATTATTTTGCTTGTATTGGAATTGTACATAATGAAGGACATTGATTATTTGCACGTCGCCATTTGCTTGCGACGCACCTTTGTGAACACGCAAAGTATTGTCATTTATCTTACTGTAATAATCTCTATTAATATGATTGGCTTCAATTATTGCCTAGCTATGCGAGAAACAAGGATTTCTAGCACCCTATATAAGACGAATGGGCAGAACACAACAAAGTGTCGTTAAATAGTACCAATTTTTAAAAACATTGGAAGAATAAAAACGCAAAAATATGAAACAATAAATCATGAATGTGAAGCTACATGCAGCAACTAAAGTTACATGGAACGGGATTTGACGATTATGGTTAACTGCATTTGTTTCTGCTTTGTGGCGTTGTACAGCGTGCAGGTTTGGAGCATGTGTGGAAGTCAGTCTGCACTCCGGGTTGCTGCTGATACAGCGTGTGAGCCGATGCACTACTGGTGTTTCTCTTCGGTAAGTCAGGTTGTTGATCACACGTGTGTGGTGGTGAGGTGGACGACTAAAAGGACAATAAATGAGAAATGTCTTAAACAAAATTCACTTTCAATTTATACTAGCGTGTTCTTGGTTGCTAATCTTTTCTTCATTAAGTTTATGCAGGTACTTTGCGTCGTCACTATATTTCCAGTGAATGCAGTAATCTTTGTATGTGGTAGATATAAATGAACCGAGAAGGTGTTCCCTTAATTTTATTTATAATTGACAGTTTTCCGGTGTTGGTGTCTCTGCAGTTCGTTGACTCTATGAATGGATGCTGGGTGTTCGAGACAGCCAAGGGGCCTAACGGGTCGCATTGTTGAGTGGTACTTAAGATCAGTAAATAAATTAGTGAAATCAATGTGAAGTGAAGTAGAAATTAGAAAATAACTGAAAAACTTAGTTTAGTTTAGACGAGTTACACACTGGCAAACCGCGGGCAGAGCAGCAGTGGCAACGACCGGCGCTTGCAAGTCAGCACATTCAGGAGAAGCCATCGCCCTCCGCACATAAGCGGAAGCTGTCAATTTAGGCGTCAGGGCATCGCCCGACTGGCTCACGTGTTTCTCAATTGTCACATGTGATCAAAGGCCCTTGCCTACATTCCTAGATCCAATGACTGATGTTAAGAAGATTCTTCGAGAAGCTCTTCAACGTGACAGAAGAGCCAATGACCGTGCTGTCATTCACCTCCAGTGAACTGAAGTAAATAAATACGAAAGACACAGTGGGCTTGACAGTAGTTTTCAGTTCAGTTTCGGTTCGAGTTCAGTTCCAGTACAGTTCAGTAGGTGCTGAAGACCATCATGCAGGAAGAGACTACATCGTACACAGAAGCACCAAGTCTGCCACTGTAATGGAATAGCAATCAGCAGCCTCGCTGCCAGAAGACAGAAGGTATTTGAAGACTGATTTTTATGTACCCGGGTGACATGTGAGGATGGGAATCAGACAACCTCACATCAAATCATGTGTGAGCTGGTGATGAAGATCTGACAGCCGAAGACTGGCAAGCTAGAGTCCGTTGTTCGAGTCCAGGACACTGGCCTTCCCCCACCGTGCTGCACCGCTGGCCGACGCACAACACTGACACACGCGGCGACATACAGAAGAGAAACACTGGGACGCCACATCCAAGGTATCACCATCTGATTCACGGCTTCGTTCTCATTAATTAAACGGGTCACCTCACAATGCGCATCTCCAGTCAACTGGGCGAAACAGCGACACGAGATACACACCGCCAGGTGTAATCAGACGCTGCCGCTCATGCACCAGAAGGCTTCACAAACGACACAGCTGCCGCTCTCCGAGCCAGAACAATCTAGTAAGGAATCAATTGTACAAATCTTTCAAAAAAAGTTATCTGCCCACATGTTGTTAAAAGAGAAAAAGTAATTTATTTAGTGTTTTTCACCCTGACAAAATGCTTTAGAATCAAATGCCCTTTGCAGTAATGTTCATCCTCTCAATTGACTAGCATCAAAAGAGGTTTCCCAGTTACATTTGGTGTCAGAGAAAAAACCCTTGGTTCAATATGAGGTGTGAATGACAGTCACTGAAGGTCCACAGTTAGTACTGTTTAATGTGTGAAAGGATAGAGGTCTGCATAGCAGTTGTAATATTTTCTTTATTTAGAAAGTGTATTTTCTATCATAATTTTAAGAGTTTCTCGAAAATATTTAAACATCTTTTTTCATTCAGTGTAGTAAGATTGTGTAACTAATAGTTTGTAAAATGATGATACGAAATCGTACAAAGTCAGAGTCAGCACCACAAGCAGTTTCTACTGAGGAAGCTATTCAGAGCGTAGTTAATCATATAGCACAGCTTAAAAATGATAATAGTGCATTATTTAAACAGTTGTGTGAGGTTAGGAAAACCATTTCAATCCCTCCCAGCCGTGGTAACTCCTTTTTCAGGTAAACCTGGCGTGGACATTACAGCCTTTTTTGATGATTTAGTAGCAGCTGTAAAGTTAGGATCATGGTCAGATGAACAGCTCTTACAAATGACGAAGTTAACATTGATAGGAGAGGCTAAAGCACACGTATTATACCATGAAGAATGCTCCAGCATTTGAGGAATTGAAGTAAGGATTACTTAAACATTTTCAAAAACAGAACAGCTGTAGATTTTATAGGGAAAAATTAAACACTATCACTCAGAGGCAAAACGAGTCGTTAGAAAGCTTCATAGATAGGATTAGAAAAGTTAACATTAACACCTATCAGTTGACAACTAGTGATGAAGCAAATAAAGTAATTTTACAAGAGGCAGAAGATAGAGCTCTGGATACAATTTTACGTGGGTTACCTCCTGAAACGTCCCGTCGTGTCAGGGCAGAGTTTCCTAAAAATTTAGCGGAAGCTGTATCTGTGGCGACAGCTTTCGAAGAAATAGACATTGCCACCAGATACAAGGAGAAGCGAAATGTATTTTCTGCAGGAGTACCATATTTTAGGTGCAATCGACAGGGACATATAGCAAAAACTGCAGACAACCTCAATGCACTGATTGTCAAAGAATAGGTCACACATTCAAGGAATCCAGGTCTAAGAAGGTTTTTGGAAAGAGAAATCAGTTAAACTCAAACGGGAATGTCGGAGCCGCCGCCAGGCATACCCAATAAAATTTCGTGCCATTAAGGCGAATGTGAAGGAGGAATGCTCGTTATCTGCTACCACACAGGATAAAGAGGCAAGGATACTGGTGGATACAGGCGTAAACGTATCAATAGTAAGTAATGAAGGCATTGGAGAAAAGAAATATGAACCTCCAAGGTATAGACTGAGTGGGGTAGGAGGAGGTACAGTGAAGTCATTAGATATACATCATTGATTTTCTATATTCATGGTGTACAATTTCAAGAAGATGTAGAAGTGGTAACAAAGGTAACTGACAGGTACGACACTATCCTAGGGCTGGATTTCCTGAATAAACATCACGCTAAAATCGACCTCAGGCAGCAAACTGTAGAACTTAGTGGAATAGTGTTTCAGCTAGGTGACACCGCTGCAAAGGCCCCTGCCGCAAGATTTCCTCAACCGGAAGGCGAAATCAACTACACTGCGTGCAACGTCCTTGAAGGTTGATTCGCGGGATAAAATACCATTTGGCTCCGGAAAACTTTTCTGGATGACCGTTGACCCCGAGGAATTAGATGTATCACATTGTTTTGTACATACAAGTGTTGTATGGGTTCAAGATGTTGAGGGAGAAAGACAGGTACCGGTACAGATTGACAATTTCAGAGTGGAGGACAAGAGGTTGCATAAGGGAATATTAGTAGCTACAGTCAGTACTTTTGAAGAAGAAGATTTCATTTGGTCAGACATTACTGATGGTCAGAAACCAGACACCTATATAACCACATTACGCCAGAAGATTCAGCATTTGAAAGGAAATGATAGAGACACAATAGAAGCAGTTTTAGTTGAATTCCAAGATTTATTTAATGCAGAAGGTCCACTGCCAGCAACAGATATCACACGGCATAGGATCCCAACAGCAAATAGCCCCCCAGTTTATAGGAAGCCTTATACAGTTCTGCATCACTTACAACGAGTACTGGATGAATTTTTGGAACAGCGTCTAAAGACGGAATTATAGAATATTCTGATTCGCCTTATAATTCAAATATTGTAATTATTCCAAAGAAGTCTCCTGACAGTATGAAACGATATAGATTTTGTTGTGACTACAGGCACCTTAACAAACAAACTATTTCAAATGTTTATCCTCTTCCAAAAATTACAGATATCATTGACAGTTTGGGTAACAGTAAATTCTTTTCAACGATCGATTTATGTAGTGGATATCATCAATTGGAAGTTGCACCTAAAGATAGGCATAAAACAGCATTTTTTACCCCTGGAGGCCACTGGAAATTTAAAAGAATGCCTTTCGATTTGAAAAACGCACCAGCAACTTTTCAAAGACTACTCGATGGAGTATTGTGAGTACTCAAAACTCAGCAATGTTGTGTATATATAGACGATATTATTGTATTCTCCAAAGACATTAATGAACATGCTGTGCATCTGCATAACGTTTTTCAGAGACTTAGAAAAGCTAAATTAACATTAAATATGGAAAAATGTAGTTTTGCATTGACAGAGGTTACATACCTAGGGCATGTCATTAATTAAAAAGGAATAAAAACAGATTCTCGATTAATTTCGGCAATTCAGTTCCCAACACCAAAACGCATTAAGGAAGTACAAAGTTTCATTGGTCCCGCATCGTATTACCGAAAATGTGTTCAAAATTTTGCTGAAATTGCCCGACCCTTAACCCAATTATTGAAAACGGGTGCAAAATTTCATTGGTCTGAAGATTGTGAATCAGCATTTCAAACCCATAAAGATAACACACAGTCCAGTATTAGCCTACCCAGATTATAATAAAGAATTTATTTTATCCTGTGACACAAGTGGTCATTCAGTAGGAGTTGTTTTGAGTCAGAATATTAATGGCGCGGAACACCCCATAGCCTACACTTCGAAACAACTGACAACAGCAGAAAGAAATTATTCCACAATGGAGAAAGAATTGTTAAGTGTTATTTATAACATCAAATACTTTAAATGCTACTTGTATGGTAGGAAATTCAAGGTTATTACAGACCACGCAGCTTTGAAATGGTTGCTTTGGTTAAAGGATCCATCCAGTCATCTCACCCGTTGGGCCTTATGTCTTTCCGAAATTGATTTCGAAGTTATCCATAAACTAGGCAAAAAACACACGAATGCAGATTGCCTAAGTCGGAAAATAACACTTTTAGAAGCAACAGGCCGAGATACTGAGGACTGGAGAAAGGCACAAGATGAGGATACAGAATGCAAAAAATACTCAACTCAAAAACAATTGTGCTTTGAAGATGGTGTATTATGCCGTAAAACAAAACTTGGACCATGAGTTGTTGTTCCCCAACACCTTAGCCAAGAAATAATGGCAGAGGCCCACGATCAGATCCTTGCAGGACACAGTGGACAGCGGACAACCGAAAGACGCGTAGCAGAGCGATTTTGGGGGCAAACCAGAAAGCAGGATGTTGCGCAGTACGTTTGTAATTACATTGCGTGCGCACAACGAGCTGAACTTTCTTGTTTAAAAATACCCTTACATGGGCTCCCCGAGGCTTCATGCCCATTTCAAATCTGTAGATTAGATATTTATGGACAATTCCATAAAACAATTGCTGGTAATATGTTCTTACGATTCTAGATCACTTTTCACACTATCTAGCTATGGTGAGTCTCCCAGATCAACAAGCAAATACAGTTGCCCAAGTTTTAGTTAACAACTGGATACTTAAATTTGGCACACCTAAAGATATTATCACAGATCAGGGATCTAATTTTATATCTGAATTGCTGAAACAGCTATACTACTTACTAAAAATACGTAAATTACGCACAACTCCATTACACTCTCAGTGCAACGGATGCACAGAAAGAATTCATCGGATAACTGGCAAGATGCTTAGTTATTATATTAATGAACAACATTCTAATTGGGATACGTATTTACCAATAATCGTGTCGGTATACAACGCCAAAACGCATGAAGCAATTGGCATGTCACCTTATTAAGTGGTCTATGGGGGAAAAATGCCGTCCTCTTTTGATGTAATCAGGCAGAAAAACGGAAAAGTCGGAGAAAGAGTGAAAGATGACTGTCGAATGATGAAGGATGTATGGAAAAAGGTTCAAAAATCTAATACAAAAGCTTTGGAACGACAGGAAAGATTAGGTAATGCCCAAGCTAAATATCCAAATTACAAAATCGGTCAGTGGGTGATGCTGTCAGCTCCATACATTGCGAAAGGAAAAACGAATTATTGAGATCAAGCCACCAGCCAATGGTAAACTGCAACTGCCCACCCGAACTACTATTGTCCATGGAAGTCGTTTAAAACTTTCTAAGGGTGCTCCAGATGTAGTTCCTTCAACAATAGTGTCTGCTTTTCGTAGGGTGGAGGTAGTGCTCGAAAAGGAAAAAGAGTGGCCACACCAGCACAAGATACAGACATGGCACCATACAATCTTCGACCAAGGATGCGAATGTCCTAGTTGAATCATAGTAGACTGTGGATAGTATGCAAATGTAAATAGTTAATAAATTATAATGGTTAATTTTTTAAGAAAAAAAGTTGAATGTAGGAACATGTAGATCTTGTAGTTCACAATGTATTCCTTCTTTTCTTTGTTTTTGTTTTTACTAGGTTGGTAGGTCCATAACCATGTTGTCTGCTTTTTCAGGTAACGCCTCTAGCATAATGGACAACTACATTGTGACTGTACTGCTTATCATAATTGCATTGTTGACTAATATGAACAACGGACTACAGATCAACCAGTTGATGAGTGGCGTAATTTTTGTAAAACAGGGTACTGTAATTCTGACCATTCACAAGTGGAGTATTTCATTAGAATATAATTTATGGGCCTAACGTAATGAACTTAGGAACCTTGAATTAGAATTTGATACACTACATTAAATGGCAAGTTCACCAGAGACATTTGAAGAAATAGCCAGTGAATTTAAAACATTACACTACTCATACAAACAGTTGAGAAGAGAGTTCCGTCAGTTACAAGATATACTTCCGCAGACCGTTAAACGAGCTAAACTTGGAGGGGTGGACGCAGGAGGTAAACTACTAAAGACCATTTTCGGTACAGCGGATGACGAAGATATTAATCAGTTAAATAATTCATTACAGAACATGGAGAGTATCGCAGTATTAAATAAAGGAGCTATAGAATGGCACACAACAAGATTAAACGGATTGGAGCAAACGGTTTTTACTAATACCAAGGTCAGAAGGAACCTCACCCAAGAATTAAACGATTATCTTCTAGCTACTGCTGCTACGCTGAACGAAGTCTTAAAAGTCATTCAAACAAGGCTCGATATTGTGGATAAGAAACTTGCAGTAGGAAGATCGCTTAGGCTACTCACTGATGAAGTGATAGATGCACGGCTAGCAGCGGAGGAATTAAAGGAAGCCACCCATTATGCAGTACAGGGACATTTGCACCCATGTTACTATCGCCGGTTACATTCATCTCATTATTAGTTAAAATTGAAAAACAGTTGCCATAATCACTAAAGTTAATATTTTCTGCAGATAAGAAACATTTACCGCAGTATCACCACTTAGCTACAGTACTAGTGGACACAGATAATGCAAGAATACGAGTTCGTATACCTTTCCTAGTTACAAATAAAATGTGTATATATGACTGTTACAGAGTACACTCATTTCTGGTAAAATTGGGCAAAATAAATCAATTTGTACAGTTCTGAACACACCAAGAAATTTTAATCTCCCAAACAACCAATACCAGCATGCTAATGACAACTTCGGAATTAAATAGTTGCCTATCCGAACAAGTTATTATATGTCCATCTTGTGCAATCGAATTACGTACCAATAGTTGTGAATCTCAACTATTTTGCGAACAATCTGACGCCACCAATTGCCCACGCGATATATTAACTTCTACATAATGTTTTTTCGAGCAACTAGAAAATCACTGGTTATATGCAGTCAGTAAACCAACTGATATTTTTGCGCAGTGTTATGAGAACGGTGTAACTACAACATTACAACATTTTGAACATCATGGAAGCAGACTAATAATTAACGGCACATTTTGTTCCATCTCAGGAGCGAATTTTCATTTACATAAAACAATCACTGGACAAATAATGTTAATTCATCGTTCCCTCTAATTTATTGACCAGAAAACGCCATGCAAGCATTTTATACACAAAACCTATTCTACCACAATAACTCCATTGACAGATCCCTTCTGAAGTCATTAGATATGTTCATAAACTCACAGCAAGGCAAAATTGATGCCAATGTTATGATGCAACATGTCTTAAAGTTAAAAAGTGAACCCAAAACTAAATTATAATCCTAGGAACAGGTATATCTGGAACCTTTGTGTTGATATTTCTGCTTTTTACAGTTTTGTTTTATTTATGACGAAAAAATAAGCTAAATAATAATATACCACTTCATCAAATCCCTGTTAACTGGATATCAAACTCTTAACTGGTGTACTACAGTGGTTACTTTTGAGCATTAGTGTTTTATTTTTGTTTATTGTACTTCAGTCTTCATTAAACAGTCTCATGTTAAAATAGCAGTATTGTAGAATAGATATTCTTGCATTAATATAGGGTAATATAGGGTAGATTTTCTTAGTGAAAAATCTATTTTTGTTTATTCATTATCATCAAGATTTGTTACACTTATTATAACGATTTATGTGTGTACTGTGTGATTCATGAGCGTACAGTGCTTTAGTAAAGTGATAAAGTATTTTCAACATACTTAATGTGAAGCGTGTGTAATCGTCTAAGTCGAGAGTTTTCATTGCTTGTGTTACTGCTTTTGGTGTGTGAAGAGTGGAGGAATGTCGAGTGGTAAATTCGAGGGCGAATTTCTCTGAAGAGTGGAGGAATGTTGAGTGGTACTTAAGATAGTGAAATCAATGTGAAGTGAAGTAGAAATTAGAAAATAACTGAAAAACTTAGTTTAGTTTAGACGAGTTACACACTGGCAAACAGCGGGCAGAGCAGCAGTGGCAACGACCGGCGCTTGCAAGTCAGCACATTCAGGAGAAGCCATCGCCCTCCTCACATAAGCGGAAGCTGTCAATTTAGGCGTCAGGGCATCGCCCGACTGGCTCACGTGTTTCTCAATTGTCACATGTGATCAAAGGTCCTTGCCTACATTCCTAGATCCAATGACTGATGTTAAGAAGATTCTTCGAGAAGCTCTTCAACGTGACAGAAGAGCCAATGACCGTGCTGTCATTCACCTCCAGTGAACTGAAGTAAATAAATACGAAAGACACAGTGGGCTTGACAGTAGTTTTCAGTTCAGTTTCGGTTCGAGTTCAGTTCCAGTACAGTTCAGTAGGTGCTGAAGACCATCATGCAGGAAGAGACTACATCGTACACAGAAGCACCAAGTCTGCCACTGTAATGGAATAGCAATCAGCAGCCTCGCTGCCAGAAGACAGAAGGTATTTGAAGACTGATTTTTATGTACCCGGGTGACATGTGAGGATGGGAATCAGACAACCTCACATCAAATCATGTGTGAGCTGGTGATGAAGATCTGACAGCCGAAGACTGGCAAGCTGGAGTCCGTTGTTCGAGTCCAGGACTCTTGCCTTCCCCCACTGCGCTGCTCCGCTGGCCGACGCACAACACTGACACACGCGGCGACATACAGAAGAGAAACACTGGGACGCCACATCCAAGGTATCACCATCTGATTCACGACTTCGTTCTCAATAATTAAACGGGTCACCTCACAATGCGCATCTCCAGTCAACTGGGCGAAACAGCGTCACGAGATAAACACCGCCAGGTCTAATCAGACGCTGCGGCTCACGCATCAGAAGGCTTCACAAACGACACATCTGCCGCTCTCCCAGCCAGAACAATCCAGTAAGGAAACCATTGAAGAAATTTTTCAATAAAAGTTATCTTATGTAAAAATGCTGTTTCATTCTACCTCATACCCGAGCCAAGGAAGAACCCACGCTGCCCACATGTTGTTAAGAGAGGAAAAGTTATTTATTTATTGTTTTTCACCCTGACATAATGCTTTACAATCAAATGCCCTTTGCAGTAATGCTCATCCTGACAATTGACTAGCATCAAAAGAGGTTACCCAGTTGCAGTATTTAGAAAATCACCCTCGTCTCACAGGTGATCGTTTTAAAGTGAGGCTATCGAGTCAATTAATTACTCTCAGCGGTGTTGGTGAGTGTTGTTGGAAGCAGATGAAAGCCTGAGTCTGTAATTAGGTGTCTAACTAAATTCATGGTTCATCGCAGCACGCTAGAACGTTTCGATTCAGTTAACATAGAGCATGAAATTAGTCATCATAGTTACCAACAGGAAAACAATTCCACAATCAAAAATAGTAAAATAATCTAAATGTATTGCTGAGAAACACAACGTTCCTCATAACAAAGTAAGTATCTGGCAAGTTAAATAAGGCATAAATAAATTATTATTGAGATTAAACAGCTGGCAATGTTGGCCGTGCGGTTCTAGGCCCTTCAGTCCAGAACCGCGAGACTGCTACGGTCGCAGGTTCGAATCCTGCCTCGGGCATGGATGTGTGTAATGTCCTTAGGTTCGTTAGGTTTAAGTAGTTTTAAGTTTTAGGGGACTGATGACCTCAGATGTTGAGTCCAACAGCTCTCATAGCCATTTTAAGATTAAACAGTCGTCTTTTACTGTACTGACCACCCACGCTGCCTAATAGGAATAGCTGAAACATTTTCGACTGAAAACAAAATAAACATTGAGCTGCAAAAGGCAGATAATATTTATGCTTTTCTACAAGATAAACATAATTGAAGCAGCAACACAGGAAGTATGATTGCAAATATTAAAAGAAAACAATTTACTTTATTTTACAAAACCAACAAACAAATAACAGTTCTAGGTATCTGGTCACGCCCTCTTTGTCGAAGCCTGAAGAGAGTAACGCGATATCTTTCTTGATCTTACTGTTAGGTATTGAGCTAAGTTTTCATCATGACATGTTTCATCTGTTTCACTTGAAGTTACAATTCGATTTAACTTTGCAATCACATTTTAGCTTTATACACTCAACTTTACGTGTAAAATGCATTTTTGACAGATAGCTTTCTTTATGAAAATCTGTACTCAAGTACGCATGTGGTTCATTGAGTTCAGGATTTTGCACATTTTTTTTCCTTCCTAAATTAAAAAAAGTGCTTGTTAATGAAACTTTTAGAAACATTCCTTTTGGAATTCGTGTGATTTTAAGTGTTCAAATCGTGCTTTGATCTTGGTCCTTGCCAGCACCCACGTCCGTAGTAACTTAATAAGTAAAACTCATTCTTGGCTTGATTATATGATAATACCACCGCCTTCAGCGATAAGATTAATTTACTTCGCACCTGTCTTTTGAGAGTATTGATGTTGCACATAGTCATACTGACGAGAACCTGCCATAAGTCCTTTATCTTGCATCCAGTGAGCAATACTGTGTTCTGTGGTGTCAGACGCGAACGTTACATTATGAGTAGAACGGGTACCAATATATGCATTTTCACCCATCTTGCGTTTATAGAATTTGTAGTGGACTGACAAGGCAGCCAGTCCACAGAGACGGGTAGCCGAAAGGGCACACGTACACACACGCCGATTGGCGCGAAGTCTGGAACAGGATACGTGATGAATGTGATAAAGAAAAGAACGTAGCTACTAGAACACTTAACTTTTATGTCGTCCTTTGGTATACAGCATTCTTGATGATACAAGTGAGACTCTTTAGATTCATGAAGTAACTAATGGCACCTTGCTAGGTCGTAGCCATGGACTTAGCTGAAGGCTATTCTAACTGTCTCTCGGCAAATGAGAGAAAGGCTTCGTCAGTGTAGTCGCTAGCAAAGTCGTCGTACAACTGGGGCGAGTGCTAGTAAGTCTCTCGAGACCTGCCGTGTGGTGGCGCTCTATCTGCGATCCTGACAGTGGCGACACGCGGGTCCGACATGTACTAATGGCCCGCGGCCGATTTAAGCTACCACCTAGCAAGTGTGATGTCTGGCGGTGACACCACAGAATTTAATGTGTTTTTCGTCATTATGGTATCTGGCCGATAACATGGCTGTACTCCGCCTTCTTTAACTCCGGTGGGGTGGATTACAATATTAGAGCACTCATAGATTCTTACTAACCCGTGCCGCGTTTCGGTACCACATGCCACATTGCGGAAGCGTTTATCTTTGGCCAGAGGAAGCGAGCGCGAGACTCGGTGCGTGACGAAGGCGGGAAAGGACTTGGATGTGGAGAGGCTTGGAGTGAGAAAGGGGAAACGAGGATAGCTTAAGGACGGTATTGTACTATAGTATTCCTTTGACAAGAAAATATGATCAAATAGTCTTTGACAAAGATCTGTGACGTGACATCAAAAAAGGGTATTACATTGTCATCATATTTTTCGTCTAAATACAAGATGGCGGACAGCAACAACTTGCTACTATGCGCTGCAGTTGCTTGTGTGACAACTGCATTGTGTGCGCCTTTGGAAGAGAAGCAGCTGAAAATAAAGAAACATACTTGGGTGAAGCCATGGGTTTTATGTCGAGATAATAAAGCCATACAGCAAAATTTGTTACGACAGCTGCAAGTGGAGGACGTCAAGCGTTATACGTATAAATTGTTTAAGAAGGTGAATACAGGGTTATAAATACAAAATCAAAATCAAATAGGGGTAATGAAGGAGTAGGTTTCATAATGAATACAAAAATATGAGTGCGGTTAAGCTACTACAGACAGCATAGTGAACGTATTATAGTGGCCAAGATAGACACGAAGCCCATGCCTACTACAGTAGTACAAGTTTATATGCCAACCAGCTCTGCAGATGACGAAGAAATTGAAGAAATGTATGATGAGATAAAAGAAATTATTGAGGTAGTGAAGAGAGACGAAAATTTAATAGTCATGGGAGACTGGAATTCGACAGTAGGAAAACGGAGAGAAGGAAACATAGTAGGTGAATATGGATTGGAGCTAAGAAATGAAGGAGGAAGCTGTCTGTTAGAATTTTGCACAGAGCATAACTTAATCATAGCTAATACTTGGCACAAGAATCATAAAAGAAGGTTGTATACATGGAAGAATCCTGGAGATACTAAAAGGTATCAGATAGATTATATAATGGTAAGACAGAGATTTAGGAACCAGGTTTTAAATTGTAGGACATTTCCAGGGGCAGATGTGGACTCTGACCACAATCTATTGGTTATGAACTGTAGATTAAAACTGAAGAAATTGCAAAAAGGTGTGAATTTAAGGAGATGGGATCTGGATAAACTGACTAAACCAGTGGTTGTACACAGTTTCAGGGAGAGCATAAGGGAACAATTGACAGGAATCGGAGGAAGAAATACAGTAGAAGAAGAATGGGTAGCTCTGAGGGATGAAGTAGTGAAGGCGGCAGAGGATCAAGTAGGTAAAAAGACGGGGGATAGTAGAAATCCTTGGGTAACAGAAGAAATATTGAATTTAATTGATGAAAGGAGAAAATATAAAAATGCAGTAAATGAAGCAGGCAAAAAGGAATACAAACGTCTCAAAAATGATATCGACAGGAAGTGCAAAATGGCTAAGCAGGGATGGCTAGAGGACAAATGTAAGGATGTAGAGGCTTATCTTACTAGGGGTAAGATAGATACTGCCTACAGGAAAATTAAAGAGACCTTTGGAGATAAGAGAACCACTTGTATGAACATCAAGAGCTCAGATGGAAACCCAGTTCTAAGCAAAGAAGGGAAAGCAGAAAGGTGGACGTAGTATATAGAGGGTCTATACAAGGGCGATGTACTTGAGGACAATATTATGGAAATGGAAGAGGATGTAGATGAAGATGAAATGGGAGATACGATACTGCGTGAAGAATTTGACAGAGCACTGAAAGACCAGAGTCAAAACAAGGCCCCGGGAGTAGACAACATCCCATTACAACTACTGACGGCCTTGGGAGAGACAGTCCTGACAAAATTCTACCATCTGGTGAGCAAGATATACGAGACAGGCGAAATACCCTCAGACTTCAAGAAGAATATAATAATTCCAATCCCAAAGAAAGCAGGTGTTGACAGATGTGAAAATTACCGAACTATCAGTTTAATAAGTCACAGCTGCAAAATTCTAACACAAATTATTTACAGACGAATGGAAAAACTGGTAGAAGCTGACCTCGGGGAAGATCAGTTTGGATTCCGTAGAAATGTTGGAACACGTGAGGCAATACTGACCCTGCGACTTATCTTAGAAGCTAGATTAAGGAAGGGCAAACCTACGTTTCTAGCGTTTGTAGACTTAGAGAAAGCTTTTGACAATGTTGACTGGAATACTCTCTTTCAAATTCTAAAGGTGGCAGGGGTAAAATACAGGGAGCGAAAAGCTATTTACAATTTGTACAGAAACCAGATGGCAGTTATAAGCGTCGAGGGACATCAGAGGGAAGCAGTGGTTGGGAAAGGAGTGAGACAGGGTTGTAGCCTCTCCCCGATGTTATTCAATCTGTATATTGAGCAAGCAGTAAAGGAAAGAAAAGAAAAATTCGGAGTAGGTATTAAAATCCAGGGAGAAGAAATAAAAACTTTGAGATTCACCGATGACATTGTAATTGTGTCAGAGGCAGCAAAGGACTTGGAAGAGCAGTTGAATGGAATGGACAGTGTCTTGAAAGGAGGATATGAGATGAACATCAACAAAAGCACAACGAGGATAATGGAATGTATTCGAATTAAGTCGGGTGATGCTGAGGGAATTAGATTAGGAAATGAGACACTTAATGTAGTAAAGGAGTTTTGCTATTTTGGGAGCAAAGTAAGTGATGATGGTCGAAGTAGAGAGGATATAAAATGTAGACTGGCAATGGCAAGGAAAGCGGTTCTGAAGAAGAGAAATTTGTTAACATCGAGTATAGATTTAAGTGTCAGGAAGTCGTTTCTGAAAGTATTTGTATGGAGTGTAGCCATGTATGGAAGTTAAACATGGACAATAAATAGTTTGGACAAGAAGAGAATAGAAGCTTTCGAAATGTGGTGCTACAGAAGAATGTTGAAGATTAGGTGGGTAGATCACGTAACTAATGAGAAGGTATTGAATAGGATTGGGGAGAAGAGAAGTTTGTGGCACAACTTGACTAAAAGAAGGGATCGGTTGGTGGGACATGTCCTGAGGCATCAAGGGATCACAAATTTAGCATTGGAGGGCAGCGTGGAGGGTAAAAATCGTAGAGGGAGACCAAGAGATGAATACACTAAGCATATTCAGAAGGATGTAGGTTGCAGTAGGTACTGGGAGATGAAGGAGCTTGCACAGGACAGATTAGCATGGAGAGCTGCATCAAACCAGTCTCAGGACTGAAGACCACAACAACAGGGATGGGAGTGCATTTCAGTATTTGCGCGGTAGAGTGGCTTCTCATATTACAAAAGAGAATACTCACTAGGGAAATGCTGTATGTGCAGAGGACAGGCGGACCACAACACTGTGATTCGAGAGCTACTCTAGTTTACAATACAGCACTCTAATACCAAAGTGTACATCGACCAAAATAATTCCAGAAACGTGTGAAGCGATCTGTAAAGCACTGAAGGAGGAATATCTGTAGGTAAATGAATGTTTAGTACACTATATGGGCAATAAGAATTCTATTTATTTTTGGATAACTTTATTAATAGAATTAGTATGTCAAGAACTACAAAATTAATAAAACTACGGAACAATGAAGCACTTTTTAACATGTGGCATCCAGAGACAAAGTAGAATGGACAGCTGAGAACAAAAATTTTATTTTACAGTGTGACTACCTCCTCTACTCAGGCTTGCTGAAAAGCTGCCTGCATGTATCCATGGTTGTAGCTGTAATTGTGGATATGAAATCGTCCGCAGCATATTCCGCCTGCCCATCAGTATACGATTAGTAGCATGCATTGTGCCCCTTGCCCACCCTCCACTCACTCGAAGAAAGGTTATTAGAAAAATCGACGGAACATACCAACTAAAATTTCAAGCCATGTTTACAAACACACTACAGAGACGTCAAATGGCTGTGGCGCCGCCAGCGCTCCAAGTAGTTACATTTCACATTGCAGTGAGAAGACGAAGGACTTTTATGCTCAAATCTACGGCGAGGTTCTAGATTTGATAATACAGGGTGATTCAAAAAGAATACCACAACTTTAAAAATGTGTATTTAATGAAAGAAACATAATATAACCTTCTGTTATACATCATTACAAAGAGTATTTAAGAAGGTTTTTTTTC
The DNA here is from genome assembly GCF_023898315.1 of Schistocerca nitens. Classification (NCBI taxonomy): domain Eukaryota; kingdom Metazoa; phylum Arthropoda; class Insecta; order Orthoptera; family Acrididae; genus Schistocerca; species Schistocerca nitens. The sequence continues at coordinate 599,150,804 of NC_064619.1, read as the reverse complement.
ACTCAAAAACAAGTTCAGAGATGTTCAATATGGCCCCCTCCAGACACTCGAGCAATATCAACCCGATACTCCAACTCGTTCCACACTCTCTGTAGCATATCAGGCGTAACAGTTTGGATAGCTGCTGTTATTTCTCGTTTCAAATCATCAATGGTGGCTGGAAGAGGTGGCCGAAACACCATATCCTTAACATACCCCCATAAGAAAAAATCGTAGGGGGTAAGATCAGGGCTTCTTGGAGGCCAGTGATGAAGTGCTCTGTCACGGGCTGCCTGGCGGCCGATCCATCGCCTCGGGTAGTTGACGTTCAGGTTTCATAACTAACCTTTTTCGTAGGACTCTCCATACAGTTGACTGTGGAATTTGCAGCTCCCTGCTAGCTCTGCGAGTCGATTTTCCTGGACTGCGAACAAATGCTTGCTGGATGCGTGCTACATTTTCATCACTCGTTCTCGGCCGTCCAGAACTTTTCCCTTTGCACAAACACCCATTCTCTGTAAACTGTTTATACCAACGTTTAATACACCACCTATCAGGAGGTTTAACACCATACTTCGTTCGAAATGCACGCTGAACAACTGTCGTCGATTCACTTCTGCCGTACTCAATAACACAAAAAGCTTTCTGTTGAGCGGTCGCCATCTTAGCATCAACTGACGCTGACGCCTAGTCAACAGCGCCTCAAGCGAACAAATGTACAACTAAATGAAACTTTATAGCTCCCTTAATTCGCCGACACATAGTGCTTAGCTCTGCCTTTTGTCGTTGCAGAGTTTTAAATTCCTAAAGTTGTGGTATTCTTTTTGAATCACCCTGTATTTCTTTCGCGAAAGGCGAGATATTTGACAATGGTCCCTATTACACTACGAAATTTCTTTGACATAAATATTTGACATGTCATCTTTAACTAATAAATATGATATTGTAGTACCGGCCCAACGACGATGCAGAGCAAAGGTCGCGTCGGTCTGTATTGCGATCGTGTGAGCCCGTTCTGTGGATCCAGAGGTTCGTGCTCTGATGAGTGGCCCGGTTAGTGAGATCAACGTAAACGGAACAAAGTGGAACCGCCTGGCCAGCAGGAAGACACTGGTCGCTAGTCACCGTGGGATTCCTCAGTCTGGAGGCGCCTTAGGGAGTAGTTCAAGTTTACGCACGCTGGAGAAAGCCGGGAGCTGCAGGTTTCTTTATCCACGCCGTGATCTTTCTGCATTGCGCCGGCTAAGCAACACTGAGAACTTTCCTTGCCGTTAATGCCTCGTGCTCACCGGCTAAAATGCTGTGAAGTATCACTGTGTGTGTGTGCGCCTATTTTTTCCTGAGATCATTCGCACTATGGTCGAATTTTTCTGGAGATGTCGTGGCACGTTATCAGCCACCGGGTGAATTGTTCGTAAGTATAGTTTGTTGTATGTGTGTACGCTTTCCCTCTCGTCAAGATATCCCTTCACTAGCAATTTCCTCTCCCCAAAACAATGGTGTTTAGCAATTCGTTTCGCTAAGTATTGTGAAACGCCTGGTTAAATCCGCAGGACAGAACAGGTAGTTGGAATTGTGGAAAGGGGCCAATAATAAGCGGCTGTCAGTTTCACTCGAACACTTGTAAATTTATTTAGCTGGCCAAACATTACGGCGCAAATTTCTGAGCATAACTATCGACTGAATAAATCACACAATCTCGTGGCTTAAGGGCACAACCTCTTTAATTTTAAAATGGCTGAATGCCCATGATTTACAACACAACAGCAATAAATTTTCAAAAGGCAGAAAGCGCAAGGTTTTATCCTTAAATAATATTTCAAATGAGGCTGAAGCCCAAACAGTCTAAGAGCTGACAAGTAAGGAATATTAATTTTAAAACTATTGAAAGCCTATGATTTAAAAACACAACTACAATAAATTTTCAGAGGCAGAAGGCCCAAAGCTTTACCCTTAAATAATTTTTTAAAGAAAGGAGGCTGAAGGCCCAAGCACTCTAAGACTTAAGAATAAGGAATTTTACCTTTAAAACGGCAGAAGGCGTAAACAATTTAAAATGTAACAAGTAAGAAATTTCAAATTTGAAGACAGTTGAATTCCCATGATTCAAAAACACAACTACAATGAATTTTCAAAAGGCATAATGCCAAAAGCTTTATCCAGAAAAAAAAATATTTTAAATGAGGCTGAAGGCCCAAACAATCTAAGACTTAGGGAGTAAGGAATTTTAATTTTAAGATGGCTGAAGGCCCATGATTGAAAAACAGAACTACAATAAATTTTCAAAAGGCAGAACTCCCAAAGCTTTATCCAAAAATATTTTAAATGAGGCTGAAGGCCCAAACAATCTAGGACTCAACAAGTAAGGAATTTTAGTTTTAAGATGGCTGAAAGCTCATGATTGAAAACATAACTACAATGAATTTTCAAACGGCAGAATGGCAAAAGTTTTATCTAAAAATATTTTAAATGGGGCTGAAGGCTTAAACACTGCAAGACTTGACAAGTAAGGAACTTTCAATTTTAAAACGGCTGAAGATCCATTATTTAAGCCACACATTCAAACCATCGGCTATGAGTCATTAATATACACAATCAAACACCAATATGAAAAGGCAGTACAGCCAGCAGCGCTCAGAAATTTCCAGGGGTCGGAAATATTAACATTCGCTTGGGGGAGACAGGTGGTCGGCCTAACTGTACCTATCTTCCAGCAACCCAACCAAGAGACAGTCAATGGACCCACCGTCTAGATGACTTGCTTTCCACCAAACCAGTGCACAAGAAACGCCAAAGCCAAAACGGTACAGGCGTAGCCGTCCACAACCAAGTATGCATAAGCTGTCAAAACTACACACACGTGTTGGACAGTGACAACAAAGTGAGGAAAGGACACTACCTGAATTTTAGGTCAGCAGCCAGGGCAGGTAAACAGAACGCTAACGGCCACAAGGCAGAAAATTCCGTTGGTGCCCTTTGACTTCAAATAACCAAAATACAGATAAACTTCACCAGATAGTGGCCAAACTTCCGCCAGCTCGAACACTCGCTGTTGCTCACCGGAATACCCCAACAGCCAACCATGAATAGCAATGGCACAATGTGAACAGCCTGTCAGTAATTACTCACTCACTTACCACTCAACTTTGATGTCCCGGGTCGGTGTGCCACGAACCCCGTAGCAAACGGAACAGCTCCCACACACTCCGACACTGCTTAGAGAACCCCAGATGGCCTGGCCCACTGTGCCACGCGGAGGTTACCTGGCTGATCCACACAAACCGACCGACTTCTCAGAGCCTGTACGCCGACAGCATTCAAAATAACTTGTCAGACAAAATCACATAAACTACACACAGTTTCATGAACACTCGCACAAAGAACTAGACAATGCTAACTGCAGTGACTACAACAACAGGTCGGCACACACAGCCAACCCATAAGCGATCGCCGGCAAAATACACGTCGTCTGCGAAGACGACCGACCGACGACCAACCAAAGTCGTCGCCACTCCAATCATGTGTGTCGGTAACCGTCAGGTGAGTCATGGCGGTCCGGACCTCACTGATGCCGCGCTAAGACTTAACTTGTGCCGCGTGCCAACTCAAACATTGCCAGGTCCGAACTAACTGCTGGCACATTCCAACTGACTGGTCGACACACGACGACCGGAAAGTAACAGCAGTCCAGCAAAGATAATACGGCAGGGTTTATATCGATATGCGCTGCTGATGCTGCTCACGGGCAGGGAAAGCTTCAACTCAGAGACACCAGTAATTGAAACTAACATAACGAGGTGGCAGCACGGCACAAACAGGATGTTAAATAAGAGATGGCACGAACACAAGCCACGCACGGCTCATATTGATGACTGATCGATTTGCTATAAAACGAGAATTAATGTCTTCTGACAATGACCTTATCGCAGTGGTTACACCGCTTTCCGCCAGATCACCGAAGCAAAGCGTTGTCGGGCTGGGATAGCACTTGGATGGGTGACCATCCGGTCTGCCGTGCGCTGTAGGCAAGCGGGTTGCATTCAGCCCTTTTGAGGCAGACTGAGGAGCTGCTTGATTGAGTAGTAGTGACTCCGCTCCCGTACACTGACATACGGCCGGGAGAGCGGTGTTTTGATCACATGCCCCTCCATATTTTCATCTGTTGATGCCTGTGGGCTGAGGATAACACGGCAGATGATTGGTACTTTTGGGCCTCCAAGGCATGTTCGGACGGAGAAGGAGGAGTGTCTTCTAGTACCTTTCCGAAAAGCAAGCACTGACATCTGATTATTTGTTCAGACAAGTATTGACACCTCCAAGCAATATGTTTTAAATGAAGGATTGATAGTGCTGTTGTTTACTGGAAAGCAGGCACTTGAGTGAACACTTAATATTTGATCCCAAATAGTGTTAATGACATTTATGACAGTTTCAAAGGAAAGATCAGTGTTCTGTATTCTTTCCCGAAAACAGTGTTTAATAAATGCAATTAAAATTGTTTGAGTGACGAATGATGTCCAGTATCTTGTTGTCCCAGTCGTTCCAGTCCCAAGGCATTTACTTACCACAGCTATTTCTGAAACCTAGCTTGATGATTTCCGAGAATTTGAGTGAGTCGTTTCCGTAGGCGTTGTCCGAAGTCCACACCGTAAATGTAAATCTCAGTGTAACAGTCGATCAAAATTGTTCCGTTCGGAGGCCGTACAGTCCAGAACTGGCACGCCAATCAGGCCGTGAGCAGTGAAAAAAGCATCCCAACGACGCACTACGTTGAAAATGCCCTTTTGCTAAAACATCATGCATGCTTCATGAAAAAGTTCGTAACTGCCTGCAGCACGTCCAACAGCTATCGTCGACCCTTCATGGCCATCTTAAAGCGACGAAAGGCCTCATAATCGGATGGGGAGATATCAGGACTGCGGTGACAGCAGGGACTTGACTAAGGCTGACCTCCCACATTGATCGGCGTCTTGTGTCGAACCGAGACCAGTACGGAACTTGGCGCACCATTCCCCATGCTGTCCCACACTCATTCTCCACTCTCCGATACATGTCTGGTAGTGCTTGTCCCTCCCCAGCCAAGAAAAAGACAACAACACGTTGGTCCTGTGTGGACATGTTTGGTAATAAAGTCCCATAGTTCACACTGCCACGTTTGCCGCACGCACATCGAAAGGACGCGAATGTCACACTAAATCCTTGCCTACATGTCTGTACTTCTGTACTCGCATTGGAGTCACGATAGGTTGCATACAAGCTGCAGCAACGGCCGCAAGTGCGAACATTTCGATCACCCCTTACATGTCAGTAGTAGCACCCCCATGCTCATGAACTTACGTTATTAACTGTATTAGGGGACCACATAGTTAGGAGTGTGACATTATTTTTGATGTAGTGTTTCACATCTTGAAGACGATGGTCCATGGCAATCAAGAGTGTTAAGAACAAATAAACTGCGATCTACTGTAAACATTGTACTTCCGTATTTTACTGATGCCGCGCATATATTTGTAACTTGACCATCCCCATCCTTCAAGCTGCGCTAACGATGTATCGAACGGTTCAGAAAGGAAAAAGAAGTTAAGTACAACAATCTATATCAGATTTTTCTACGCACCCATGTAGCCACGCTTATTAAAGCGCCGTTTCCACGACAGACAGGTGCGTCGCGCCTGGAAGTAATACAGCCGCTAGATTAATGGCGAAGGTCGGTGTGACAACCAGGCTGGTTATGGCTTTATGCGGTTTCCTACATCCCAAGTCCCGCCTGAGATATATGATTTGAAAATATCCAGACAACTTCCACTCACTTTCACATGAATAACATTATACGCTGACAGCTAGGGTACACACACTCCTGGGGTGGAGTGAGGCAGGGTACCAGACCACTCCTTAAATTAACCCTGGAAACCCCGTTAATAACCACGCTAATCTACGCCAATGCGGGACAAAGGTACAAGAAAACGAAGAAGAAGACTCTGAGTCAGGTTTTCACATGCACTATCACGCGCTCATGAGTCCCCATACTAAAGAAAGTTATCTGTTACGCAGAGGGCGTCGATTTAACTGTATAGGTACAGATCTTTCATGGACCAAGACGTCGTACGGAAGCTCAATCGCACGGGCGTAACATTATACGAAAGCACATATTACTTAAAATATACGCATTTGTCCAATCTCTCAGGTTGGATGACCCTTTAATTTTCACTAAGTGCCTAAGACCTCCCTCCCCTTGCAAGGTGATGAGCGTTCTTTGGGTGTGGTGGAAACGAATGAAGCTGATAACGGGCAAACTAACACACAAGCAAACTACTAAAATATCTTGACGAGGTTCTGGGAGGCTGCCGAGAAGAAATGTCGAAAGAGCTGTCCAAAGGAGTGTGTTTTGCTTTACGACAGTGTTCCAGTTCATTCTTCAAAGGATACAGTAGCATATGGTGCGTACATTACACGAGGGCATCAAGAAACGGTAAGAAAGTTTTGAGAAAAACAGACACGAAATTATTACTAAATAACTATTTACAGGAAAAAGTTTAAACCATTTCAAAACGTCTGAATAATAGAATATATTTTATATAATATATTCTCCTATTAAAGATGGGTAAATGTAATGTGCCATTACATGCTGGCTTTAATTAGAGCTCAAAAAATGGTTCAAAGGGCTCTAAGCACTACGGAACTTAACATCTGAGGTCATGAGTCCCCTAGACTTGGAACTACTTAAACCTAACTAACCTAAGGACATCACACACATCCATGCCCGAGGCAGGATTCGAACCTGCGACCGCAGCAGCAGCGCGGTTCCGGAGTGAAGCGCCTAGAACCGCTCGGCCACAGCGGCCGGCAATTAGAGTTCACTCATCGACAAAACAAACTACGCAAACGGTAACAATGAGTATGTTGCCATCGTGCTCTGAACAAAAGACTGCTTCCCTTCTTGCTCAACATTCTTGCCAATCTAAGTGCATATATTTACAGCATCTGGACGTGGTTCCTATATGCTCTGAAAGCATCTTCACAGATAATTCTTAAAAGTGGGAGAAGTCCAAAATAATCAAAATTGGACTTGATTCCCTCGTGCTCTCAATGCTTCTCTTTTGAGCTATCAAAATTTTTAAGGTACCGGTACACATGCTGTGATGTAGAGCGACCGGTATGGTCGAAAATGAACACACGTCGCACGCCTAAGTGGCAGTGTAGACACTTTTGTCGTTGCAAGATGACCGATTTCAACAGTCTTACGCTGCCGTCATCTGATACAAGGGGAAGACATGTGCATAATAGGTGGGGGGGGGGGGGTGTAGAGGGATACTACAATTTAAATAAGTCGATACAAGGATTACAAAAAATATACAAAATTCCAAGTACCTTATTTGACTTGCTATAAAATTCTCATGCTACATTACATGAAGTCAAACCATAAAACGCACTCTCAACTAATACATGTCTTGATAAAAATCCAGTTGATAAAATACACACAGTTGGTAAAATATACACAATGATTAAAAGCACAATTTTATTGCAAGGTCCATAAGCTACGTGGTATTTTGCATACTTTACATAATCCGTATATGAATTGTAGTCTTTCTCCACTCCCCCTTGTTATCTTCATGTTTTCCCTCAGATCAGATGATGGCAGCATAAGACTGTTGAAACCGGCCATCTTGGAACAATAAAAGTGTTCCCACTGTGGTCGCAGCGTAACCAGTGTGTTTATTTTCTATCAAGATTTTGCCTCATTCCCCACATTCCGCTAAAACTGGCACCCAGTGACGTCTTTCTCATATCTTGAATGAAGGAATTGCTTGAAGCCATTTGCAGAATGAAAAAAAGGTGACTTTTGAGATGGTTCGCTTCCTGAACCGTCAAACGGCGGACTCGTACAACCAAGATCTCCACCACAAATCTCACGTAATTGAAAAAAAAAAATGTGGTGCATTGAAGGGTGGGATAGGGAAGAACTTTTTAGTAGTCTGGTTTGATTTTTATTTTGGTAACGCCACGTAGCGATCTGTATGAAAATCACTGACTGTGCTATGTGCAGTCTGTGGCTGGTTTGCATTGTTGGAATATTTGCTATCGTAGTGTTGGGCAGTTGGATGTGAACAGCGCGTAGCGTTGCGCAGTTGGAGGTGAGCCGCCAGCAGTGGTGGATGTGGGGAGAGAGACGGCGGAATTTTGAGAGCGGGTGATCTGGACGTGTGTCCATCAGAAATAGTAGATTTGTAATACTGTATATCATTAACTGGTATATATATATGATGATGACTTTTGGAATTATTAAGGTGAATACATTGTTTGTTCTCTATCAAAATCTTTCCTTTGCTAACTATGCCTATCAGTAGTTAGTGCCTTTAGTAGTCAGAATCTTTTATTTAGCTGGCAGTATTGGCGCTCGCTGTATTGCAGTAGTTCGAGTAACGAAGACTTTTGTGAGGTAAGTGATTTATGAAAGTTATAGGTTGTTGTTAGTCAGGGTCATTCTTTTGTAGGGATTACTGAAGGTCAGATTGAGTTGCGCTAAAAAATATTGCATGTCAGTTTAGTGTTGATCAGAATAAGTAAAGAGGGATATGTCTGAGTACGTTCAGTTCTGCTCAGCTGTTTGAAAATCAAATAACGTACGGGGTTTACCAGCACAGTAATTCATAAATTTATCGAAGGGGAGGTTTCAAACTGACAACATCATCAAGTAACATACGAGGGCTGTCCAGAAAGTAAGTTACGATTGATCGAAATGAAAATCACAGTGAAAATCAGAGATGTTTCATTTGTAACAGTTATCTACACCTTTCAGCTACTTCTCTACGTAGTCGCCGTTCTGACTCAGACATTCGTCGTAGCGTTGTACCAACTTCCCAATACCCTCATCATATAAGGCAGCCGCCAGTGCTTTCCGCCAATTCTCTACGCTGGCCTAAATCTCGTTGTCTGTGCCAAAATGTTGTCTTCATAACCAGCGGTTCGTTTGAGCAGAGATGAAACTCAGTGGAGGACAATTACGGGCTGTATTGTGGGTAACCAAACATTTCCAATTGAAACGATGGAGGAACATCTTCATTGCCCCTGCAGAATGAGGCTGAGAATTGTCTTGAAGAAGAAACCGCACGACAGTTATGTAATGTTGGTTGCATAGCTTCAGGAGAAAATTCTCACCAGGCCCTCGTACTTGGCGGGAGACACTATTTTCTATAACATCTTTACGCGCTCACTAAGAGCTCAGGAATGAAAAGAGCGACATAATTCTACCTAGAGTCATTCTAGAGACCCTGCCTAACACATCTTTGCGAAGCTTTATTGGATTTTCATAGTCGTTTCCATTTCGCGACCGATCGTAACTTACTTTCTGGACAGCCCTCGTAGCTGTAGATTCAGCTTTTCGAACCGATTTTTCCTCGTAATCGAAAACTTTTTGTTTCCATCCCTCGGAAAATTTCGTGTCTGCCTTTTCTCCAACAGGGAACCACAGTGATATGCTTATGAAACAGTCAGAAATGGAACGCAGCCACACAAAAGAAAACAGAGATGGAGTGAGAAGCCGGAACGGAATAAATCTTAGAGGTGCTCGGGCTGACTGGCGGGAATAACTAGCCTCCGACAAGAGCCACGCCGTTGTTTGGCAGCAGTTTATCGAACAAAGGCAATCCGGGCGCCTGGGAGCCTGTACCTGGCCGCTTATGAAGAAAGTAAGCTGCGCCGTTACCCCGGCAACAGCGGATACGCCAATAACTGGCTGCTGCGGTAATGAGGGCGCGGTGGCTCGCGATATTAAACAATAACTGCGCTCCTGCCGGGGCCGGGGCTCGCCTGCAGGGGGCGCACGCAGATAGGGCGACCATCTGTCGCCCCGCATCAGCCCCCGCGCCGTGCAACTTCTTATCTGGCCGGGAAATTAATTCCCCTCGTTAAACTCGAGCCCTCGCGCCCTGCGCCCTCTCGGCGCCGTAAAGACGGCAGCCTCCGGCGGCGCCCCGACAGCTCTTCAGGGTGCGGCTGGTCGCCGGTGTGTATGTGTCGAGGACCCTCAGGAGAGGCCCAGGCCACCCTGTAGACTAATTTACCCTCCAATAAACCTCTCGAAGTAAGCTAGAGAGTTGCTTATACGCCTGTAACGTTATTCTGATCAACTTGTTAATCAATTTGTTTTTATTAAGTGTGTTTCAGGGAGAGCATAAGGGAACAATTGACAGGAATGGGGGAAAGAAATACATTAGAAGAAGAATGGGTAGCTTTTAGGGATAAAATAGTGAAGGCAGCAGAGGATCAAATAGGTAAAAAGATGAGGGCTAGTAGAAACCCTTGGGTACCAGAAGAAATATTGAATTTAATTGATGAAAGGAGAAAATATAAAAATGCAGTAAATGAAGCAGGAAAAAAGGAATACAAACGTCTCAAAAATGATATTGACAGGTAGTGCAAAATGGCTAAGCAGTGATGGCTAGAGGGCAAATGTAAGGATGTAGAGGCTTATCTCACTAGGGGTAAAATAGATACTGCCTATAGGAAAATTAAAGAGACCTTTGGAGAAAAGAGAAGCAGTTGCATGAATATCAAGAGTTCAAATGGAAACCCAGTTCTAAACGAAGAAGGGAAAGCAGAAAGGTGGAAGGAGTATATAGAGGGTCTATACAAGGGCGATGTACTTGAGGACAATATTATGGAAATGGAAGAGGATGCAGATGAAGATGAAATGGGAGATATGATACTGCGTGAAGAGTTTCACAGATCACTGAAAGACCTGAGTCAAAACAAGGCCCCCGGAGTAGACAACATTCCATTACAACTACTGACGGCCTTGGGAGAGCCAGTCCTGACAAAACTCCACCATCTGGGGAGCAAGATGTATGAGACAGGCGAAATACCCTCAGACTTCAAGAAGAATATAATAATTCCAATCACAAAGAAAGCAGGTGTTGACAGATGTGAAAATTACCGAACTATCAGTTTAATAAGTCACAGGTGCAAAATACTAACGCGAATTCTTTACAGACAAACGGAAAAACTGATAGAAGCCGACCTCGGGGAAGATCAGTTTGGATTCCGTAGAAATATTGGAACACGTGAGGAAATACTGACGTTACGACTTATCTTTGAAGAAAGATTAAGGAAAGGCAAACCTATGATTCTAGCATTTGTAGACTTACAGAAAGCTTTTGACAATGCTGACTGGAACACACTCTTTCAAATTCTAAAGGTGGCAGGGGTAAAATACAGGGAGCGCAAGGCTATTTACAATTTGTACAGAAACCAGATGGCAGTTATAAGAGTCGAGGGGCATGAAAGGGAAGCAGTGGTTGGGAAGGGAGTGAGACAGGGTCGTAGCCTCTCCCCAATGTTATTCAATCAGTATATTGAGCAAGCAGTAAAGGAAACAAAAGAAAAATTCGGAGTAGGCATTAAAATCCATGGAATAGAAATAAAAACTTTGAGGTTCGCCGATGACATTGTAAAGACAGCAAAGGACTTGGAAGAGCAGTTGAACGGAATGGACAGTGTCTTGAAAAGGGATGTAAGATGAACATCAACAAAAGCACAACGAGGATAATCGAATGTAGTCGAATTAAGTCGGGCGATGCTAAGGGAATTAGATTAGGAAATGAGACAAAGTAGTAAAGGACTTTTGCCATTTGGGGAGCAAAATAACTGATGATGGTCGAAGTAGAGAGGATATAAAATGTAGACTGGCAATGGCAAGGAAAGCGTTTCTGAAGAAGAGAAATTTGTTAACATCGAGTATAGATTTGTCAGGAAGTCGTTTCTGAAAGTATTTGTATGGAGTGTAGCTATGTATGGAAGTGAAACATGGACGATAAATAGTTTAGACAAGAAGAGAATAGAAGCTTTCGAAATGTGATGCTACAGAAGAATGCTGAAGATTAGATGGGTAGATCACATAACTAATGAGGAGGTATTGAATAGAACTGGGGAGAAGAGGATTTTGTGGTACAACTTGACTAGAAGAAGGGATCTGTTGGTAGGACATGTTCTGAGGCATGAAGGTATCACCAATTTAGTACTTGAGGGCAGCGTGGAGGGTAAAAATCGTAGAGGGAGACCAAGAGATGAATACACTAAGGAGATTCAGAAGGATGTAGGCTGCAGTAGGTACTGGGAGATGAAGAAGCTTGCACAGGATAGAGTAACGTGAAGAGCTGCATCAAACAAGTCTCAGGACTGAAGACCACAACAACAGCAACAACATAATCCTGCAGCACACCGAGCGAGGTGGCGCAGTGGTTAGCACACTGGACTCGCATTCGGGAGGAAGGTTCAACCCCGCGTCTGGCCATCCTGATTTAGGTTTCCTGTGTTTCCCCTAAATCGCTCCAGGCAAATGCCGGGAGGGTTCCTTTGAAAGGGCACGCCCGAATTCCTTCCCCGTTCTTCCCTAATCCGATGAGGCCGATGACCTCGCAGTTTGGTCTCTTCCACCAAACAACACAACCCAAAACAACCTGCAGTACAACATACGAATGGCAAATGCCAGATTCAGGATCATCGGGGTTAATTGATGATGATGTTGTGGTGTATGGTAAAGTGCCGAAGTTGAGCGACTGTAGGAAGAGACAAGGCGACTTACACAAAATTTCTACTTGGTGTCGTGGATGACAGCTAGCTATAAATGTGGGAAAACGTAACTTAATGCGGATGAGTAGGAAAAACAAACCAAAAATGTTCGGATACGATATTACTAATGTTCTGCTTTACACAGTCACGCCGTTTAAATATTTGAGCGCGACAGAGCTTGTGAGGACTGCGGTAGAGAAGGCAAATGCTCCGGTTTATTGGGAGAAGTTTAGGGAAGTGTGGTTCCTCTGTAATGGAGACTGCAATAGGACGCAGGTGCGACCTATTCTCGAATACTGCTTGAACTTTTGGTATCTGTACATGGTCGGACTGAAAGAGGACATCGATGTAATTCAGACGCTGGCTGCTTGATTTGTTACCGGTAGGTTCGAACAACACTTAAGCCTTACTGAGATGCTTAAAGAACTGAAATGTGAATCCCTGGAGGGAAGGTGACGTTGTTTTCAAAGAATACTATTGATAACATTTAGAGAATCGACATTTTTTAGCTAACTGCATAATGATTCTACTACGCAAACATAGATTGCGCGTGATATACGAGAAATTACGGTTCAAACCGAGGGGTATAGAAAGTCGTTTTTCCCTTGCTGTATTTGCGAGTCGAGCAGGGAAGGAAATGACAAATCAGGGGACCCTCCGCCACTCACGGTACGATGGATATGGAGTATCTATGTACATGTAGATGTAGATGTAGAGAATGAAACTTCCTGGCAGATTAAAACTGTGTGCCGGACCGAGACTCGAACTCGGGACCTTTGCCTTACGCGGGCAAGCGCTCTACCGACTGAGCTACCCAAGCATGACTCACGCCCCGTCCTCACAGCTTTAATTCCGCCAGTACCTCGCCTCCTACCTCGAGTCTCAGTCCGGCACACAGTTTTAATCTGCCAGGAAGTTTCATATCAGCGCACACTTCGCTGTAGAGTGAAAATTTCATTCTAGATGTAGAGAATCCTTATAAAGTACGTTCCGCTCGTGAAAGAAGTAGGTTACAAAACCCTTGCTCGACAGACTCTTGGATATAGCTTGACAATCTCGGACCCGGAACAAAAAGTATTGATAGAGGGGATGCAGGAGACCCAAAGAAGAGTAGCCCGGCTTTTTACAGGTTTAAGTTAACGAGCACGAAAGCGTGTTGCAGATGTTCATCCAAATCCAGTGCCACACGTTACAAACGATGCGTTGTGGTATCACAGTGTGGTTTACGTTAAAATTCCGTGAGAGTACTTTCCTAGAAGAGTCAACCAATATATTGCTTCTCTCTACGTACATCTCTTGAAAAAATCATGAAGGTATATTGGCGAGGCTAGCTGAGTACCTAGCACCGCTGGGAAATGTATTTATTCCAGTCTTCTATTACTTCATGACCTCCTTCCCTTTCTGTCCATCACCTCCTCCCCTCTCTCTTGCAGTATCCACCTCCTCCATCCCCCTCCCCCCTCTGTCTCTATTGGCCCCTTTCTCTGTGCATCTGCCATCTGCTCCTTTCCCTCTCTCTTTCCATCTGCCCCCCCCTTCTCCGTCCATCTTCTCCTTCCCCTCTGTCCAGGTTCTTCTCTTTCCTTTCTCTGTTCTCCTTCTCCTCTCCCTTTTCTCTGGCGATCTCCTCTCATTTCTTGCTGTGCATCTTCTCCTCCTTCGTCTCTCTATCGCCTCCTCTTTCCTTTATCCGTCCATTTCCTTCTCCCTTTCCACTTCTCTTCTCTACCTCTCAATTTACTCCTTCCCTTTGTCCATCTCCTCCTATCTCCTCCCTCTGTCCATTTCTTCTCCCTGTCTCTGTACATCTCCTCCTCTTACCTTTCTCTTTCCATCTACTTCTCCCCATTCTCTCCATATACTGCTCCATCTTTCAGCCCATCACCACCTACTCCCTGTCCAGCTGCTCTTCTTCCCTTTACCTGTCCTTCTCCTCCTCTTCCTTCTCTCTGCCCATCTTCTCTTCCCCCTCTCACTGCCTATCCCCCCTCTGTCTCCTCCTCTTTCCTTCATCTGTCCATCTCCTTCTGCTCTTTCTCTTTCCACTTCTTCACTTCTGTATGTCCATCCATTTCCTCCTACTCCTCTTTCCATACATCTCCTCCTATCCCATCTCACAGTCCATCTATTATTCCCCCATTGTCCATTTCCTTCTCTGCTTTTTCTCTGTACATCTCCTCCTACCCTGTATTTGTGCCTATCCCCTCTTACTCATCTCCTCTAAGCCTCTCCTAGACGTCCTTCTCTTTCCACGTACCCTCACCCCAATAGAAACTTACTGGTTCGTACCTCTACAGTATTTCTTTCCAGCCAGCAAGTAATGTATGTACCAAGTTTTGTTGATATCGATCGAGAGGTTTAGGAAGAACATTTTACCAGTGGCTTTGCCCACATAAGTCCATATCACACATGCTTAACGTATTTCACACACATTGGTACACATATTTCACTGCATCTCCAACGAATTTCGCCCTGCTGTTTCGTTTTCACGCAA
Source organism: Schistocerca nitens (assembly GCF_023898315.1). NCBI lineage: Eukaryota > Metazoa > Arthropoda > Insecta > Orthoptera > Acrididae > Schistocerca > Schistocerca nitens. The sequence goes on along the minus strand of NC_064619.1, from coordinate 599,135,764 downwards.
CTCAATGTTTTTATGACGTCATATCTCCTGAATTGCGCGTTTTACAACCACATAATTTTGTATTTATATCCAGTGGTATATGTGGAGACTGTCAGAGAAATTTCTTCTGAATGGAGTTAGCAGTGAAGTAATAAGAAATTGAAGCGTCAATCAAGAAGCGGCAGTTTTTCGCACATCAGTGGTTGTGACGTCATATCTCCTGAATTTCGTGTCGTACAATGATATACTTTTACATTCAGGGGTATATGTGAATACTGTATGCAAAACGTGTTGCAATTGGAGTTAGTAGTAAAGAATAATAAATTAGAATGTCATGTCTGCTACGCTTCTATTTCCTCTGCATCCCACACCTTTGGGAAGTAGGTGGTTCTTACCCCCACAGCGGTTCTTTCCAGACAGTATCAGTTTTGGTTGAAATCGATCCAGTGGTTTAGGAGGAAAGGTGTAACTACATATATACACACAAACATTTGTATAATATGTATAGATCAAAGTTCAGACGGAGGGTTACATGCTTTCGCGACTGGAACAGGAAAGAGTGGAAGTGACAGTGCTACAGAAATTAATGTCTGTCACACACACCATAAAGTGCCCTGCGTAGTGCACTTCCAAACATATGATCACCTACTTAACAGCTTGTTTTCCACCTTTAGAATGAAATCACATCACTGAAACTGCGTGTCAATTATCCGTTAGATCGTTCGTAGGTTTGTGGATGAATGTGGCATTACATGTCTACACACAGGTCCCGTAATTCGCGTAAATAAACGGGCACTGATATGCGTACGCGGCGATGGCGCCCGATAGCGACCCAGAAGGGTTCCATAGGATTTAACTCAGGTGAATTTTGTCGCCGAGACATCAACTTGAGTTCACTATAACACTCCTTAAACAACTGTAGCACAGTTCTGGCGCCGAGGCACGATCAATTATACTGCTGAAAGGTGACATCGTCGTCGGGGATGACATCAAGCATGAAGGGGTGCAGGTGGTCCGCAGCTCTGAGCGTGTCCTCGATTACTAACATAGGTTCCATGGACGCGCAGAAGAATTTCTCTCACAGCATGATACGCTTCCTGCCAAGCTGCGTCCGTGGCGCTCTGCATGTTTCGAGCTACCGTTCCCCTCGATAAGGGCATTTGTGGAGACGACCATCGACCACAGCAAAAATGTAATTCATCCGAAGAGCCGATAGGTCGAGTCCTGATGGTTCCTTGCCCACTGCAATCGTAACAGACGTTGGGTCACGATGTGAACACATAGGGGTGGTCTTCTGCTGAGTTCCACGTTCAACAATGTACTATGAACGGTGTCCTCGGAAACACCTGTGCGTGCACCAGCATTATGCCCTTTCGGAAGAGATGCCACAGGTCACTATTTATCCTACTTTACAGAATAGACAAACCTCCGAACCCTACGTTCTGTGCAGATTGCTGAATATCCAACCATTTAGCGCATAGTGGCAGTTTCACTGTCCTCCTACCTGTATACGTAAAAGCTCACGACAGCAGCACGTGAAATTCGAACAGATTCGCCTTTTCGAAATACTCGTTCGCGGGCTCTGCTTAATAGTAATGTGCCCTTTGTCGAAATCGCTTATGTCAATGGATTTCCCCATTGTTCATATGTAGTAGCAGGTGTAAAACAACATTGCTGGATAATATCTGAAATAACGCCGTGTTATAAGAACCGAGACAATAATAACTGCAAAAATTACTGTTTTTCTTGCAACTGCTGCAAGCTATACCCTTGAATATTCAGCAATAAAACGTAACCAACTCGCTGCTAACAGAAAAGAGAAAGGGATCTACCAAGGAATGTTGGGTTGACAATATTACTGTAATAAGACAAATTATAGAGAAGAGGATGGAGTTTAACATGGATACACATTTTGGTTTATAGACTACGAAAAAGGTTTCGACCAAATCAGTCGACATACACTATGGAGCGTTTTAGACAGATGAGAGTACTCCAATCAACACTCATTAAATACTTACATCAAGAAACGAAAATCATAATAAACGCAGTAGAGCAAAGACGTGATCCGTATGAGTTAACAGGAGTGTGAGACGAGGGTGTAGCTCATTACTGGCACATCCTAAAATCTGTATTGACAACATTGTTAGACAATGTAAAACCAACGTAAACCGAGACATTACAACAGAATCAGATACTGGGATGAACACGTTTATGTTCGCTGACGACAAATTAATTTTACAAAAGAGAGAGAACGATCTCCAACTTCCATTTATTACCCTACCCAGATACGAAAGGAATAGATCCTACACATTCCATAACAGTGCTTAGCTTCATATTTTAGAAACGGTTTCACATTTTAATGTTTTAGGATTTAATGTAAGCTGCCAGCTTGAAAATGACAGATAGAGCAAAATAAATATGAGTTAATGAGTCATCAATATATACTATAAAAATAAGTGTAAAATGCGCGTGCTCTAAAACTCAAAAACGAGCCGCAGCGCGATCAAGGCAGCTACATGGCGTGGTAGCCCTCTATTTTTACCTGAAAGGCGTGCTTCTGAAGAAACAAGGGCTATGATGTTTCACCCTACAGTATTTTCTAGAACATTGCAGAGCAATCGAGAGTATTCGAGAACGTTTCCCGAACATTCGAGAATATTCGAGAGCATTCTACAACATTACAGAATGTTCCGGAATGTTCCACAATGATCCAGGATGTTCTCGAATGTTCGGGAATAGTCTGAAACATTTGGGAAGATTCCAGAATGTTCGGGAACATCCCTGAACATTTCCGATCGTTGTGGAAACTTCCAGAATGTTGTGGAATGTTCAGGAACATTGTGGACAATTCGAAGCCTTTTTGGTATGTTTTGTAACTCGTCACTTGTAGATCTACCCAACCATTGGTAGGGGTATATGAAGCAAGACCCGTCGTGGGTTCGAACCTCAGCTTCTTATTAGTGACGAAGTGGTGCAGGTAATGCAGTGAGTGAATAAAAACAAATAGTGAAGTGTGAGTAGTCAAAGTGATACAGTAACTGAATATAAATCGAAAATAAAATGTGAAAAGTGTGTAAAGTGTACATAGTGTATTTGTTAGTAAAACGTTGATTTGATTTATATTGTAGACAATGCCCAGACGTAAAAGAGGAGGAGATGTTGCCAGTTATGAAGCAAAACGGCGAAAACAAAATGGGAACTCTAAAGTAATGGATGGAGCTCTACTCATACTCTCAGGAGATTTTCGGCAAACGCTTCCAAATGGTGCAAATGGCTCTGAGCACTATGGGACTCAACTGCTGAGGTCATTAGTCCCCTAGAACTTAGAACTAGTTAAACCTAACTAACCTAAGGACATCGCACACATCCATGCCCGAGGCAGGATACGAACCTGCGACCGTAGCGGTCTCGCGGTTCCAGACTGCAGCGCCTAGAACCGCACGGCCACTTCGGCCGACCATACGCTTCCAGTTATCGCCAAATCAACACCAGTAGACGAGATTAATTCATGTTTAAAAAGATCACATCTGTGACCACATAATCAAATACGGGAACTAAAAGAAAATATGACTCTTGAAGTATCTAAAGAGGAAACAACAGCACATTTTGCTTAACAACTTTTACAAACAGGTGAAGGCCCGCATCCTACTGGCCAGACGACCGGCCTCATTAAACTCAACAGTGATTTCTGCAACAAACCACCTGCTGAAAACAAACGTATGGACCAAATTTATGTAAACATAGCTCACAACTGTGCCCGGGAGCGGCTATTTGAACGGGAAATTTTGGCAACTAAAAATAATATTGTCAACGATACCAACTTTAATATTCAAAAGAAAATTCCCGTTGAAGACATAATATGCAACTCGATCGACATGATGGGGAACGTTGAAGAAAGTGCGAACTTTGCAATAGAATTTCTAAACTCTTTTCAAGTACCAGGAATGTCTTTGACTTCACATTGGATCTACTATCATACTACTCAGAAATCTCAACACACCAAAACTATGCAATGGAACAAGGATTATCGTCAAACAGCTATCGAATAACTTCATCGAAGCCGAACTGTAATACTGAAAAGTATTACAAAGGACACACACTACTTATCTCCAGAATACCACTGATCTCGGCAGAACCGCCATTCCAATTTAAAAGACTGCAATTTCCAATCAAATTTTACAATTAACGAAGCCCAAGGAGAAACTTGAAAATATTGCGGCATCATCCTCAAAGACTCCTGCCTCTCTCAAGGTCAACTATACGTAGCTTGCTCTCGAGTACGAAATTTGAAAAAAATTGTGCATATGTACCCCTGATAACAAAATAAAAAATGTTGTTTGTAAACAAGTATTGCCGGCCGCGGTGGTCTCGCGGTTCTAGGCGCGCAGTCCGGAACCGTGCTACTGCTACGGTCGCAGGTTCGAATCCTGCCTCGGGCATGGATGTGTGTGATGTCCTTAGGTTAGTTAGGTTTAAGTAGTTCTAAGTTCTAGGGGACTGATGACCACAGCAGTTGAGTCCCATAGTGCTCAGAGCCATTTGAACCATTTTTTAAACAAGTATTGTCAATTGTGAGAATATACTTTCAGGAACTTTTTTTGTTTCTCATACTTTAAAAAGTATTGTAAATAGTTATGTTTTCAATAAAAATTTTTGTCTTTTCTACTTTAATGGTTAACTTTCTATTCCAGCTACCACACAATTTCATATCAGCTCCCTAACCGAAGCCAGGTACCCCAGGTAGTACAATATAAAGAAAATGGATTGCAATGTTCGGAAAGCAACAAACATACTTTCTATGAAGTAATGGTTACTCCTATTTTAACAAACGGCTGTAAGTTGTAGGCCATACGAAAACGACCCGTAACACGTATACCGGTCAGCGAAATGAAATTTACGAGGCGTACAAAAGTTGCAGTCTGAGAAATCAGATATGGAATGGAGAGAGAAGAACTGAGTTGGAAATTTAATCAGTTAACTGATTGATAAAACTAAGGGAGTAAAGTAACTGGAACATATCGATAGGACGCCAGGAGGAAAACTAACAGAACTAGTATTTAACTAAGTGAAGTAGAACATTTCAAATCTTCAGCCTTACAGCTGTAGTTAATGACTGTAGTTTTAACTCATTTTACCAGGCCAGATCAGTCATTCTGACGTTATACAATCCGAAACGTTCGGTATCTCCAGCTTTCACGTACACAGTTGCATTTCATGGTTCTTAAATCGAGCGTTACCAATTTCTCGACGCGCTCACTGCAAAGTTCTACCAGGAGACATCTCATTTATTTTCTGTTCTTTCATGTTTTCCTACAATTCTGCCCTCTCTTTTTTGTTTCCATATAATTTGTATTTATCTTCACTATTACAATATGCTCGCTACGCAGTTTGTAGTTGCTCATCTGCTTCCCTACCTTCTTCTTTGTTACTGGGCATACTGCTGCATTACCTCTACTTAATTTTCAGTGGATAACCTTGTACTCACCTAAGCTTATCAGCAGAAGTATACTCCCTGTCACCGCATTTCATAATGGGCACTATATCTAATGTCCACCGGTCCATTTCTCGTTTTAAATTCTCAAATCTACCTACCTGATTAAGGGATCTATGAGTAATATTCTACATTCCGACCAGTAGAACACCAAATTTGATTTCCCTGTGACATAAATCTCATGAATAGGCGCCCTCTCTTGGAGCTCCGAATGGGGGACTATTTTACCTGCAGAGTATTTTACCGAAGAGGATGCCATATTCGTTGAGCCATGCAGTAGAGCGGCAGGTCCTCGGGAAATACAGCTGCTGTAGTTTCCCCTTGCTTTCAGCCGTTCGCAATATAGATACAGCAAGGCCGTATTGACTGTTGTTACAAGATCATATCACTCAGTCATCCAGACTGTTGCCTCTGCAACTACTGAAAACGCTGATGCCCCTCTTCGGGAAGCATAGGCAATGATGATCTGGCCATTCCCACAGATACCCCTCTGCTCGTGTTGTCATACGGTACGGCTATCCATATCACTGACACTGAAGCCACACTGTCACGGAAAGGTCTGTGGTCCACGGCTACACTATCACGTTACCTGCAGGGGATCACTGTAACGGTAGCATTTCTTGGTTTGGAAAGCAACTGAAGCAGCTGAAACAATCAAGGAACCAAGCCCTGAAGTATTTCCAGCTAATTTAACATAATCTGAGGTATTGTCCTCTTTCTTAAATGCTGGTTTTTCATAAAAACCACGCGTCACGAACAGTTCTAAGAGATGGGAAAAAATCCTTTCATGCAGCATAAGATATACTTGTCTTTCTACGCGTTGTTCTTCTCTGACATGTACATACTAAAAACATTGAATAATTTTATTCTCTTATGTTGGGATATTCTTCTCTCTTGCCTTTCTTAATAACAGGAGGAGTAATGGCTTCACTCCATCCTTCCGGTATTTACCTGTTTTTTTATTTTAAATTGGAAATAGTAACCAACAAATACGAAGTGCTCTTAGGATACTAAAAGCACTTTTCGCTCTTCGCGCTTGACAGCGCGCTAGGGCTGCGAGCATTGCGGAGGGGAAGCGCAGCTATATTATGAGAAAGCGGAGCCGTACCTGCGCAGTGGACGCTCTTTAAATCCTCTGTTTATCCGCTTACGACAAGGGGAACTCGATTGCATTAATGTTTCATGAGAGAGCGTTTTGAATATTCACGAAGTCGCGTCTTCTTTCTGTCCGAGTTTCGTGTGTCACTGCTTCCAGTCGCCGAGTCGCTGCGCGGAAAATAGGACGGACCTCTGGAAAAAGAGACACGATTCTTGATACTCCAAAGCTGCTTTATTCACATCGCAGTCGAGATGCCCGGACTGAGCTGCTGGTGAATTCAGGAGAAGTTAAGTTCGTTAAACGAACGAGGTCGAGGTAAGAGGCGCGAGGGAGAAAATTTTTGTATACACATGGGGACGCGTTACCATAGAACGCCGACTTTCATCCCCATACATTATGGAATGATGGTAGTAATGGTATAGAGTGATATTTAAACTGGTTATGTCTGCCTTGGTATTTCGAGCGGACATCAACAAACACAATGATGCTCTAACACATGCTTGAGGCTGGTCTGCATCTACATACACTCTACGACAACCACTTTGAGGTGCATGGCAGAGGGTACTTTCGCATTGTGCTACATGTCAATTATCCATCTGCGCATGTAGCACTGGAGGAATGCCTCCGTGCGTGCTGTGATTAGTCTAACAATGGGACCTATACGAAACTTCCGCACTTTTATGGTTTTAAGTAATGACAGTATTTGAAATAACTGTAGATGATGGGATAAGGCTAGATGTGAGAATGAAGAGAAAACATCTTTAAAAATGAACCGAACAACATGAAATGATATTCATGACTTTATGATACATCCTTGTATATACATTTCCATGTCCATAAACTTGAAAACAGTACCTCGATGTAAACTTTATTTGACTAAGGATGGGTGTTGTCCTTAGAGTAAGGTAGTTAGATTACGTAGTACGTAAGCCTAGGGACCGATGACCTCAGCAGTTCGGTCCCATAGTCCTTAACACAAATTTCCAAAATTTCTGACTTAGTTAGCCTTGAAAACGCTTCATACAGTTACCACTGAGTAAAGACGGGATTCGGCAAATACAGTCCCGGCAGGAGTAAATACGGGAGTTGGTAAATACAATCCTGCTCTTTGTAGCGTTTGTCCCTGCGACCTGTTTATAGTAATCGCAAATGCAATTTTAATGGACAACTGTCCTCTTGTCAATTGAAAAGGCATGCTTGGATCTGATTGTGTTAAGTTTATCTGTAATATTACAACAGTTTTCCCTGTGCAGCAGGTGAACATTAATTGTAAATTCATTGAGTTTGTTACAACCATGCGTGTTCCATCCACTAAGCCCTGTTTATCGTTCAGGTTTCTTATCAGTATGACAGTAGAGTTTTCCTTTAGTACAACTTTATGTGGTGGTAATCCTGACGGATCTAATGAACGTAAAAAAATGTACAGTATACAAGTGGTTGTCACTCCCCTCATCATATTGTATGGAGTTACAACTGTACGAAATTATAGGTTAGAAAGTAGTGTTCGCTTCTTAACTGGTATATCAATAAGGCTACAATTAACTCTAACTGTATTTTGAGATTTTAATTACACTTTGTACTTGGTGAGCGTGTTAGGCCGTAGTATCAATAGGTAAATCACAAAAAGGCGACAGTGACAAACATGCTTCTCATTCCGGAAACTATATTCGTATAGAGAAGTCATCTTGTACGACGGGCAGAGATAACGGACTACCGCAGTGTGATCTAAGGCTCTCGCGGCATATACAGAGTTAAAATAACATACGGGTATGCAGCCGGGTGACATCGTCGGCAGCCGTCGATATTTCGACAGGAGCTCTCAACCTGACGTTTTTAAGACATAACTGCAGCAAGTAAGAGCTGTGCAAAGGAATTTAAAACCTCAGTTTTCAGAGAAACCCCGGAAAGATAACAGTCACACACATTGTAAACACTAGAGCCATCACAAACTACAGATGATCGACGTCAGGAGATACCGACAGTGAAATTAATAATCAACGAATGAGGTAGCATTACCTCTGTCCTTCTGTATTTTGGCAATGGCGAGAGCAGGATTCAATGCAGAATTTCAACAAAACATCTCTAATTACGAGATTAATTGCTAATTTCATGTCAACAGCTTCTTTAATACATCGCAACAGTTGGAAGTGCATCCCAGACTTTCCGCGTCGATATATTCCATAGGATGACGGGTGGCAAGACCATGTTCTACAATGGCAGGTTTTCAGCATTTAGAGTGTGTCTTATCTTTCCGGAGTTTCTCTGAAAGCCTTGCACAGCGCTTACCTGCTGCAGTTATGCCTTCAAAATGGCAGAGTGTGTCCTGTAAAAATATCGGCGGTTGTCTGTGACATCACCCGGCTGCATACCCGTAAGTTATTTGAGCACTATATATGCCTGCATGGAGACAGGTCTCACATGTTTAGCTCTACGGGGAGAAAGCGTATCGTTGTTTGCGAAGGTTGCATAAATTTCGCAGCAGTAAGGTAAGACTGCAACGTGCGTTGTCGTTGTTATTGAGGCATCGTTGTCAAAATATTGTTCCAACAATAGTTTTGCATCATATTGATTTAACTGCCACCATTCGCATCAAGCAACGCATCGGCCTAGCTCCTGTTTGTGAAAGGATCAGTTACACTCATCGACAGTTGGATTTTGTTTGAAAGGAACTGTTTCGGCTTCATTTAATGTTTGCTTCAAAACTTTCGGTTTTCTGCTGGGGTTGGCTGGAAGTGCTACGTGGTCGCAGTCTGACTGGGAATTTCATTCTGCAACTTCCCGGCATTTGACCAAGTTTGAACGTTTCTATAGCTGGGAGTGTATTACCGTATCTCGAAATCCTGAGATAAATCTCTCGGAGAAAGCTTTTGGCGACGCAGCTTTATCCGTACTAGGTAATGGGTTAAATGTTGCACCAACTCCCAAGCGTCTGTCAGTAGTTGATTTCATTAGTTCTGTTTAACAGGCTGTTCCTAAACTACCTCCTGAGTTGCAGAGGAGGCTAGGAGGGGCCGTGTCGTGTGTTGACTTGGGCACGTCCACCCAGGCTTAATATCACATGGGCCGAGGCGGCTGTTTTACGTTCATTCAGAATTGTTCAGAATATTCCTATTTTACCTGCGGACAAGAGCAATGCTACAGTTGTTTTGGACCAGCACGAGCAAAAGATGCAGTTTTTACTGTCTGAATCAGCGTACCGCATGCTCGGTGCTGACCGCACGAAAAGTGCTGAGAAAAAGACCAACAACCTCCCGAAGATAAGTTCCTCATCGCAGGAGACTATCAAGAGATTTAATTCGTTCTTCCCTCTAGGTGATATGGCCTATCTAAGGTCCACAAGGATGGGATTCGTCTTCTTCTGATTGTAACATTGACGCTCCGAGATATTGTGCAGGAAAACATCTTGTCGCTCTGTTGAGCCCTCTAGTAGGTCGGTGCGAGCACCACATCAAGGACTCTGCGCATTTCTTGCGTCGATTAGACAGAATGTATTTAGATGACTGTTATTCTAATAAGTTTTGGTGCGGTCTCTCTCTTCGCTCGTGTCCTCTGTCTGATTCGTTAAGTTTGATTGAGATTCGGTTGAATTAACGAATCTATTTCGACATGTCTTCACATACTTTTTATTCAATGACCAGTAGTACGAGTAGGCTGATGGAGTTCGAAAGACTTCGCGAAGTTTGAACGTTTCTATGAAAGACTTTCCAGAACATGCCTTGGAACCGGCGCTTTGAAACCAGCACTTTTTCATTTTTTTTTATGACGATCATTTTGTTGTTTAGCTTCACAGCAGTGATACTTTGAACGACTTTGTAGACTTTGAATTCAACCCAGTCGCATAATTCTTTCACGGTGGACGTGGAAAAGAACATCTGCCTACCATACCTTGATCTGTTGGTCAGGAGAAAAGTTAATGGTACGTTGGGACATGCCGTTTATAGGAAGCCTACTCAAACTGACTTGTATCTGTAGGTTGATAGCTGTGGTCAACCAGTTCAACGTGAAGGAGTATTTCGTACTTTTGCTCACGGGTCCCATTTCATCTCGGAACCTGAGATTTTGTCAGCTGAGTCAGCGGACCTCGAAGTTACCTTTCGTCAGAACGGTTATGAGGAAAGACAGATAAGATGAGCGTTGCGCTTTCAACCCACTGTTCACCGGGTGAGTGGCTATAATACGGAGGTGGCACCGAAGTCTGCAGCCTTTTTGGCTTACGCAGGGAGCCTATCGAACTGGGTTGGTCGTATTTTGCGAAAATATGACGTGACGTGTGGTTTTCGACCATCATCTAAGATCAGGGTCCTTTTAGGTTCTGTAAAGAATGATCTTTGTCTGCATAAGCTGGGTGTCTACCATATTCCCTGCAGTTGTGGCATTACATATGTTGATCAGACTATCAGGACTGTGGAGGACCGATGTATTGAGCATAAGCATAAGCCATTGCAGAACGTTGTCTTGGCACCTGTCATTCGATGCGCGGTATCGATAGCTACGATGCCACTGCTTAGGTTGGCACTACGACAGACACCGACGACAGCGCCCTCTAGCCAGCGCTGGAGGAGGAGGAGGAGGATATTAGTGTTTAACGTCCCGTCGACAACGAGGTCATTAGAGACGGAGCGCAAGCTCGGGTGAGGGAAGGATGGGGAAGGAAATCGGCCGTGCCCTTTCAAAGGAACCATCCCGGCATTTGCCTGAAACGATTTAGGGAAATCACGGAAAACCTAAATCAGGATGGCCGGAGACGGGATTGAACCGTCGTCCTCCCGAATGCGAGTCCAGTGTGCTAACCACTGCGCCACCTCGCTCGGTGCCAGCGCTGGAGAGCTCTACGAGCATCGCTACAGATTCAGCCCATTTCATCAGCAGCAGCCAGCCAGGACACTTCGCTTCAGCATTGCACCTACGTACAAAGTTATATAATCGGTTCTCACCTTGTTTTTGCACCCGGAAAGCATTTTCTTGCAGTACCGACTTGTACTATCCTTTCCCGTTCCTACAGAAGCGCCGCCTCCCAGGCGGGATACAAAACGATGGAATATAATAACACGTACATTCTGGCAGCTGTTGGGATAGTGCTATTAAGGACGCTATTGAAATTAAATTAGCAAGTAACCGTATAAATAGAGGTCGGGGCAGTATCCTGCCCTCTCCCTTGTTCAAAATCAGAGGGACAGAATTAATGCTACCTCACCCACTGATTGTTAATTTCACCATCGAAAAACATCTGATGTCGGTAGCATTTGGTTTGTGAAAGCTCTAGGGTTTACAGTGCGTGCGCTACCTTTCCTGGGTTTCTACGAAAAACGGGGTTTTAATTCCCTTGCACAGCGCTTACTTGTTGCAGTTACGCCTTGAAAATGGCACGGTGTTCACCTGTCGCAATATCCACGGTCGCCGACGACGTCGCGTGACTACATACCCGTAAGATATTTGGAATACCGCAGTTGCCAAGGTTATTATCTATGACGATACTTTATACAAATGATAGGGTTAATAAATATTTAAAAAAATAAAATAGTAGCTGTAGTAAGACAATGTGAAAAGGGAGTCTGTCTTGTAAGATTAATAAGATAGCTTCGCAAAATATCGGTCTGAAGCTGGGCATCCATGATACCCTTTTAACTATGATAGTTAAAAGTCTCTTTTATGTTAAAATTTACATAAATAGTAGGTTTTAGTGCAAAATCCGTATGCAGTGTCAGAAACGGTTAAAAAACATCTTTCTAACTGTACCTTATTCATCTCTTAACGATTGCCATGTGTTGAGAAAAAGTGGTACGCAGTCAATAGGGAAGCGATAATGCGGGGAGCACAAGTGATTACAGGTTTGTTTGACTCACCGAGGAGTGCCGAGGAAATGTTGAAAAAGCTGATTTCTAATACAGCTGAAGACAAACGCCAATTACACCACCAAAGATTAACTATAAAATGTTAAGCGTCCGGTATTAAGTCAAGTGCCTTACCATTATATAATATATCTGAAACCTGTCAGTATCTCCAGGCTTCTTCCATGTATACAACCTTCTCTTATGATTCTTGAACCAAGTGTTAGCTATGATTAAGTTGTGCTCTGTGCAAAATTCTACCAGGCGGCTTCCTCTTTCATTTCTTACCCCAAATCCATATTCACCTACTACATTTCCTTCTCTTCCTTTTCCTACTGTCGAATTCCAGTCACCGATGACTATTAAATTTTCGTCTCCCTTCACTACCAGAATAATTTCTTTTATCTCATCATACATTTCATCAATTTCTTCATCATCTGCAGAGCTAGTTGGCATATAAACTTGTACTACTGTAGTAGACGTGGGCTTCGTGTCTATCTTGGCCACAATTATGCGTTCACTATGCTGTTTGTAGTAGCTTACCCGCAATCCTATTTTTTATTCATTATTAAACCTACTCCTGCATTACACCTATTTGGTTTTGTATTTGTAATCCTGTATTCACCTGACCAGAAGTCTTGTTCCTCCTGCCACCGAACGTCACTAATTGCCACTATATCCAACTTTAACCTACCCATTTCCCTTTTTACATTTTCTAACCTACCAGCCCGATTAAGGGATCTGACATTCCATGCTCCGATCCGTAGAACGCCAGTTTTCTTTTTCCTGATAACGACGTCCTCTTGAGTAGTCCCCGCCCCGAGATCCGAATGGAGGACTATTTTACCTCTGGAATATTTTACCCAAGAGGAGGCCATCATCGTTTAACCATACAGTAAAGCTGCATGTCCTCGGGAAAAATTACGGCTGTAGTTTCCTCTTGCTTTCAGGCGTTCGCAGTACCAGCACAGCGAGGCTGTTGAGGTTAATGTTGCAAGGCCAGATCAGTCAATCATTCAGACTGTTGCCCCTGCAACTACTGAAAAGGCTGCTACCCCTCTTCAGGAACTACACGTTTGTCTGGCCTCTCAACAGATACCTCTCCATTGTGGTTGCACCTACGGTGCGGCTATCTGTATCGCTGAGGGACGAAAGGCTCCCCACCAACGGCAAGGTCCATGGTTCATTGGGGGTCACACACAAAAACAAAAATGACTTGACTATCCTCCACCATGCCCCAGTAGAGTTTTGTACAAGGGCCATTTCTGATGTGACTGGGACGAGGACAAATGTGTAAATACTATGGATATGAATATACAGAACATGTTACAAATACAAAGAGCAAAATAGCTTTACAAGAATATGAGTTAAACAACTTTAAGTAAAAATATCTACACAATTCAAGAACATGTGAATGATTAATCAGTAGAATTCACCACTGGTAGGTTATCAGTTTTTTTATGTCAATTGAAACGTGCTGCACAGAGCTATTTTGAAAGTCTCTGTCTCACATTTTGTATTGAAGTAGTATTTTTTTTTCTTGTAGCACACAGGATGTAGCTTACAGTGGCTGTGTCACAGAAGGCCCACATTTCTGAAGCACATTTGCATTTGGCAGAAGTAATTTGCGCGATGAAAGGAAGCAGAAGAGTGTCCGTGTCACAAACGACCAAATTTTCTTTAGCTCGTTGCAATAACGTCACTGTTGTGGGAAGTTATGTGGAAACAGATACAGCGAGACTAAGCACAGTTCTCAGCTGACAAGCCCACACATGCACAAACAGTAAAATTCCGTAGTATCTGAGTTAAGTAGACTGTAAATCCATTGACAACTGCAAACCCATCTTGTAGTATCGAAGAGTTGCTTATGAAAGTCAGTTGCAGCTTGTATCTGTGTATTTGGCCTAGAATGTTTCAGTATATAATCAGTTAGACATATGCTCTGGCAACTCTCAGTCGTTTGCGGTGAATGGTCAATCAGTTACGATTTGTTACGTTCACAACACATAATTACCTATATTAAAACAGAAGTAATAAGATTTTACATCGTTGTATATATGAGTCGGCTGACCACATGCCCCTCCATATCCATATCAAGTGACGCCTGTGGGCTGAGCGTCACACGGCGGCCTGTCGGTACCGTAGGGCCTTCCAACGCCTGTTCGGGCGGAGTTTAGTTTATATATGAAATGCACATGTAGTGTAATGGTAACAACAGATTTATAGGTCTATAAAAAGCAAGAAAAAAATAGCATCATGGTTTTACAGTAATGAATTACAGAAACATCAGACGAGTAAATCGTGTGAAAAAGTGTACAGTTATAGGCATGATAATAAACAATTATAATGTTTGTACGGAATGACTACGCAGAAGATTCTGAATCTATTCAAACAAATATGTTTCTGTGGACGCTAGTGACATACACAAAAGCATAGAGAGTAACCTGGAAAGAGATACATAAGCTTAGTGATCGCACATAAGAAATAAATACATAACGTTAGTGGTCACACACACAGATAAGAAGAACTCAAATACATAATTAGTAAAAAAACATGGATTAGGGAATAATCAAGGTTGACAATAAAGAATACTTTATGTAGTCAGTCTGTCATTATACCTCTTATGGTCAGTAATTAGTATGCAATCTAGTTATATTTCATTCTGTAGTTTGTGTACCTTTTAATCCATAATTTCATCAAACTTCAACAAATACCTCTGTTTATCTCTTCTCTTCTTTCTGTCACATGTTTCGAACATTCTCATAAGTTCACATTATTTAGCTCCATTGCCCTACCTAACCATTTGTCGTCTTTGCCCTACCAAATCATTTCTCATATTTCACTATCCGATTTAATTATTTCATATCACGTTCATCTTTGTAGCCATTTGGTTTGTTCTTTCTAACCTTTTTCTCTTTGATTCCTCCCTACACATCTTTCATGACGTAGGAGAGCTCCGCACTGTACTACACTTGACATAATTTTTATACTAATGGCGCCGCATCCTACAGTAACAGATTACACAGAAAATATGCATTATAAAGAAACTCAATAAATGAGGTAAGTGTAAGAGCCACATTCAACCTGAAAATTCCTTAAGCTAAAGCAATGTGTGTTATTATGTTACATAATAGAAGAAAGTCTGGTAGGAATAAAGGAATCTTATTCTGTTCCACGGCAAAGAAGTGAAGCTGAAAAAAAAAAAGCCATTAATATTCCTTCCTGAATATTGTCTGTCCAAGTCACACCTCGAAAGGGGTGAATTTCATCCTCACTTCCCAAAGATTTAAAATTTCCCAAAACCGAGACTGTTATGACATCGATTCATACATATGTAAAGTTTATCTGTTAAGCAAAGAAAGGCAGATTAGTTTTACAGAATTTAATTGAAGTTAAATTTTGCGTATGTATTATGTATACATAAATTAGAAAAAAATGTAATTCATCAGTATAAAGAAGAAAATAGACACTATCACAAAGATGGATCCCAAAAACTTCAATGATGGACCATGTGTTAAAAGAGTGAGTCACAGCACAGAGTAGGAATCAGTGCTAACGCACATCATTGCGAAATATTTTCTGTGCATAAACGGAAACAAAAATGTACACCTCTCGGATATTGTACAGTATAACTGATATATGTTGTGTTGCTCCGATAAAAACTGGCAGCATATGTTTAGCAAAAAGGTTAAATAATTTGCATCAGATAATTATAAATTCCACATCAAGGAAATAGCTGTGTTGTCGTAAGTGACTTTACCTTCATTCACTATTGTCATCCAGGCACATCTTTTCAAAAACTTGACTTTTACGCTTATAAACACGAAATGCATCAACATGGCATAAAAACTGACTATAACAAAAAGAGGGTCCATATGCCCTTACCATTACTCATTCAAGTTTCTCTTCATTAATCATCATAAGTCTCTTAATTGTCATCTCATGTACCCCACCAACATGAATCTCATTAGCCTGTTACATCATGAATCATATTCACTGTCTTTCTTTCAATATACACTTCAAATAACAATACCCTGTTCTGTTTTCGTCCACTTATTTCCAAGTAAACAACACTTCATAGCTATAATCGTAAATATTACAGATCAATAAACACAGAATCACTACATCACAGCCGGCCGGGGTGGCAGAGCGGTTCTAGGCGCTACAGTCTGGAACCGCGCGGCTGCTACGGTCGCAGGTTTGAATCCTGCCTCGGGCATGGGTGTGTGTGATGTCCTTAGGTTATTTAGGTTTAAGTACTTCTAAGTTCTAGGGACTGATGACCTCAGAAGTTAAGTCCCATAGTGCTCAGAGCCATTTGAACTACAATAGGTCCTGAAAAACTTCTTACATCATAATACCTATATCTCTTCACCATCCTAACAGTCTGTATAGTATTAAATGTCTCTGTATTATCATCTCTGTGTACAGCTAAAAATATTTCTCAAGTGAACAACACACTGCTGAAAACCTGTGCATTCCCTTAGAACCGGTTTTAAAAAAATACTGTCAGTGTTCATTTTATTTGAAATTATTTATTCTTATTTGGTTTCTGGATGAAATTTCGAAGTTCGTAACAGTTTGTTTAGTGTACACGTCGTGAAAGCAAATCGCTCGAGTTGTTGCGCGACAAATACAGATTGTTGCTCGCAATAATCGCCCGATTCTTGTCAAAAGTTGCCTATCGCGTGACGGGAATCGCTCTGGCATGCAGTACAATAGCACTGTTTATTGATAACTACTACTCTACGCTGTAACGCAAGAAACAGTTTAGAAACAGGTGACATGTAGTTCTATCATCAGGGTATCACTTCCGCAAATAGAATTATTCTACATATGGTTTAATGGTATGTGAAACGTGATGCAGACCAAATCGCTTCAATTTCGTCCTCGTTTTGCTTCCTCGTCGTTGGTTATCTAGTTGATTTGGTGATTTAATTTCAATTATTTCAATTATCTCCATCTGTCGCGCTGGCCTTGCACTTCCAGAATTTTGCGTGTGAATTAAGATGTTGATTACTGTGACTGTGGTGGTTGCTGTTCGCATAGTTGTTGTTGTGACATGTATTTTGGGGATTTGATCTACCTGAAGTGTACCCGTGAGAAATTGTATGACTACCAGCTGAATGAGGGAAATGTCTGTGATTATTTTGATTGTTATATATGGTTACTCCTGTTCCTATTACCGTAGCCCGTATGATGTCTGTTATTGTGTCGTGTCGGGAAGTTACTTCTATCACAATAATCACTATACAGCTGTAAGAATCGTGCGTCATGTGGACGATGTCAGTGATGCCGTCTGTAATTGTTTCTATCATTGTGTGTGTTATTCGATTTCCTATAGCGTTTGTTTTCACATGGTACAAACGTGTCTTGCATGTCATAGTTTCAGTTGTGACTGTCATTATATGTTTTCGTTAAACCGTTGTCACTGATCAATTCCAATTCCTGAAGTATTGTTTGAAAGACTTCTACATTATCTTTACATCTGCTGGCCAAAATTACATTTCTCAAATGTGTAGGTAACTTTGTTAAACAAATGCGAATTAACTCTGACAAACTGTATGTGTTTGATAAGTACCTTGTCTTCAAAGTATTTTGCTGGACTCGAGAGGTCAAACTATTCAAAGTTCTGTCACATTATAATGCTATGTTTTGCTCGATCTTGTGTAGCCTGCGGCCAGTAGTCTGACAAAAATAGTGGAAAACATTTACGCTTTGGCAATCTCTCTCTACTGAGCACGTTTTTTCGCAGGCTCATTTTCCAGATAACATCAGGGAAATTCTGATTTGTGTTCAAGTGGCCAATTTGGTACTAAAGAATGCAGGAACCGATCAGTGCAAGCTTGGGCGTCGATTTCGTTACTGCAAGTCCTGAAAACATCGAATTTACGTGCTGTCAGAAAGTGTTTGTAATCGAAGTTACCATTTCTGTGTGAACCAGATTGTTCTGTACTGCACCACGACAGTGATTCGTTGTCGTATCAGGATGTATGGTACTGTTCACGTGGAAAATCACGTAAACGCCATAAATTTGTATGGCCACCAAAGTTTTCTGAATATGAATGTAAACGCTTAGTTGCGTCTTTTTCGGCCTCACTGTTAAGATTTCTTTTATACGAGCAATTTTGTCATTCTTGGTGTTCCTACGACGCCTATCTTACCGATTAATTTACTCTTGGCTGTCTTTAGGATTTATGAGACTGGTATTATGCTGTGTTTGAAATTTTTAATGCCACTGAGTCGTTTGAATCTTTGTCTTCACTAGGTTCAATATAAGAATAAACCTGCTGTAAACATTACGCCATGTATTCTTCCACGTTTGCTTGATTTTCATTGGATTTCGTTTCACGTGTAGCGGAAGCCAATCTGTAGTAAGTACAGTCAAGTACGATGATAAGGATACGTTTTATGCTGTGTTACACGCACATAGACTGAGCGATAATGTGGGATAACAACTTTACCTACACATTAAATTTGGACAGCACTGGCCAGCAAGCAGTCCAGATAACCTGTAATGATGTGACCAGTTGCAGTTCAGGCGTAAAAAGAGACGAGCAAAGAAATAATATGACTTCGAATCTCATTTAATTTTTAAAGAGAATGAAATAATATTCGGAGTAACTCCAGCACAACGGCGCGCTTCTTAGGTGACCAGACAGAAAGCATAAAATGTTATCTTTATCACCTGACACAGTATTCTAATTACAAACAAGAGTGATGAAAATTTCTAACTTAAACACAGGGTAATTTTTCTGAGCGAGCTGTGTGTAATGCAAAAGCATACTGCAGGGATTTCACCGTACTGTTGAATACAGAAGCCACTGAACGTATTAATTACAGTCAGCCGCCTGATTATCACTTAGCTCCTTCCTTATCCGAATCCGAAAAACTCGTTTCAGTTGTGGTGAAGTGTCACCTACTACGTTGATAACGAGCCTATCAACAACAGAATCCACGAAGCCAACCAGGAGCCGCATTTTCTCTTCATCTTTTATGACGAGCCGTTCTATATCCCTACAGCGTACGGTAGTGTCATGTGAAAAGCTGCTTGCGTTAGTTCCAGCACGTCTGGCAGCTTAACACTCTTCTTAGTTCTCTGGCCAAATCCCGCAACTTGGCTCCAGATCAGTTCTGTTGGGTTCATATTGCAATGGTACAGTAGCAAACGTAAAAAAGCAGCAATTGTATGGTGTGTTAGATGCTGTGACATTGATTGTTTTTCATGTTTCTACGATACTTATCTACTACTGTGTGTACAGTTTCTCCTGGGTGGACCTGGGTTTTAAAAAGAATGTAAGCTAAATATTACGATAGATTTTATAAATGATCGACAAGTACGCCAAAGAAGAAGAGATAGAACTACAATGGACATGTTATTCCATGGACTCTTGCGCTTCTATGCATGAGCTATCTTTACTTTGTCATTCGCTTATCTTATCTGCTTGGATTCGGACCTAAGAGGACGTTCTTGTGTAAAGCTCATCTTCTTGTACCAGCTGATAATGTAAGTTGTACTTAAAACCCGAAAAATATAATACTTATTATGTCAAAAGAATTTGTGTATGTGGTCAATTAATTGATCGTCTGATACCTGGACTGTCTTAAGTAGGTATGGGACTTAACAAAGATTTTTCATTGTTAGGCGCCATCTTAGAAAAATCTTTAACATTTTTCTCTTAGCTCATCTACGAGACGTGCCGTCGGTTAGGACAATTAACTTTATTTCAGATCCACGAGGCCGGAGACAGCTACTAATAATTTAACAATTTTATTTACAGATTTTCTTTATATAACGAGATAACATCCCAGGCAGAAAAGGTCTGGTCACAGGATTCCAGTTACATTATAGGATTTCATTTGTAGATGCTACTCTTGTTATCTTATATTGGGGAATCGAGACGAAACCACGATGTATGGACGATTACGTAACTACCCTGAGAACTGAGCTAGTTTACTGAGTGCTTAGACACGTCCGGCTACATTAAACAACGTATTACACTGTTAATAATATTCCTACATTAGTTATTTCTCTTTTAGGCTAAGCCATTGCATTAATGTGTGTTTCTTTGTTGTATAAGTGACGGCTCATATTTTACTTCAATACATTACACTAATAGTCACGAAACAAATAAAAAAATTTATCTTATTACAATACATGTGGTATAAAACGATGGACATAGTCCAAATAAAGAGGATTTGATTGTTCATTTTGGCCTTAAAAATTAAATTCTTATATTTTCTTAATTTAATCAACTTTTATGAACAGTCTTTCGTAAAACAACGATAATTAAGAATTTGTATTTGAAATTAAAACAGGAATTTCGCGTCCAATATGTAATTAGAAACAAGAAGACGTGCATTATTTATAAAAAATGATGAATTTTATAATTACGGCATGTAGGTATTTCAAATAGAACGAGAAAAAAAATATACTGTGGAGATCTTAACTAACGAACCACTAACTGCACTCGGTTAACATTCCATTACGCTACCGACAGCGCTACACGTGCGATGTTGATTTACGTACCAGCTGATTACATACATTAAATTGGAGAACTTCAAGCCGATTATCTCCGTAAATTTATGAAAAACATTAAGAACAGCCTATTTCTCCGCGCTTTTTAACCATATTCTACACACGTTTTTCACGACGGAACACAAAGCAGCCTCAGCCATTTTCTTACTGCGCATTGATAGTGCGACGATCTGAGCACAACGCTGCAGAGGCTGTGATTGTACACGATCTTTGAAATAAAAACTATCTAGCTACAGCGTGATTAAGGAAAACGTTCATGGCTGCTAATACATTTGAATATCTTAAAATTGCATTTAAAGTAACTTAGTAATAACATATCTAATAAATAAGTAGGACCTACTTCCAACAGCGTAACATCAGTCTACGTGTGCTACGGCTTCTGACCAATCATCGAATCGGTTTACATCAGGTTTATTCTTATGATAAACGGATTATGCAATGGTTGAAAAATTTGCCTTTTGCTTTTTCAGGCCATCAACTTTTTCTTTAATTGTGATTAACTGTTCTTTGTCCTTCAGAATTTAGTGTTAAAGTTTCTATTCGTTGGTTAATTTCCTTTACTGTTGTGTTAAGCTATTCGTTCTGTTCTTTTATCTGTGTAACTATCGCACTCGGAACTACAGTGCTGATTTTAGCTATCAATTCGTCCTTCTCATTAATCATCATCATCATCATCAACATCATTGATTAGGCCTTTCAGCGTTCAGTGTGGAGCATAGTCCCCCTTATAAAATTCCTCCATGATCCCCTATTCAGTGCTAACATTGATGCCTCTTCTGATGTTAAGCCTATCACTTCAAAATCATTCTTAACTGAATCCAGGTATCTTCTACTTGGTCTACCCCGACCCTTCCTACCCTCTGCTGCTGAACCCATGAGTCTCTTTGGTAACCTTGCTTCTCCCATGCGTGTAACATGACCCCACCATCTAAGCCTGTTCGCCCTGACTGCTACATCTATAGAGTTCATTCCCAGTTTTTCTTTGATTTCCTCATTGTAGACACCCTCCTGCCATTGTTCCCATCTACTAGTACCTGCAATCATCCTAGCTACTTTTATATCCGTAACCTAAACCTTATTAATAAGGTAACCTGAATCCACCTAGCTTTCGCTCCCATACAACAAAGTTGGTCGAAAGATTGAACGGTGCACAGATAACTTAGTCTTGATACTGACTTCCTTCTTGCAGAAGAGAGTAGATCGTAGCTGAGCGCTCACTGCATTAGTTTTGTTACACCTCGCTTCCAGTTCTTTCACTATGTTGCCATCCTGTGAGAATATGCATCCTAAGTACTTGAAACCGTCCACCTGTTCTAACGTTGTTCCTCCTATTTGGAACTCAATCCGTTTATATCTCTTTCCACTGCCATTACTTTCGTTTTGGAGATGTTAATATTCATACCATAGTCCTTACATTTCTGATCTAGCTCTGAAATATTACTTTGCAAAATTTCAATCGAATCTGCCATCACAACTAAGTCATCTGCATATGCGAGACTGCTTATTTTGTGTTCACGTATCTTAATCTCACCCAGCCAGTTTATTGTTTTCAACATATGATCCATAACTAATTTGAACAACAGTGGAGACAGGTTGCAGCCTTGTCTTACCCCTGAAACTACTCTGAACTACGAACTCAATTTACCGTCAACTCTAACTGCTGCCTGACTATCTATGTAAAGACCTTTAATTGCTTGCAAACGTTTGCCTCCTATTCCATAATCTCGTAGAACAGACAATAACTTCCTTCTAGGAACCCGGTCATATGCCTTTTCTAGATCTAAAAAGCATAGATACAATTCCCTGTTCCACTCGTAACAGTTCTCCATTATTTGCCGTAAGCTAAAGTTCTGGTCCTGACAACCTCTAAGAGGCCTAAACCCACACTGATTTTCATCCAATTTGTCCTCAACTAATACTCGCACTTTCCTTTCAACAATACCTGAGAAGATTTTACCCACAACGCTGATTAAAGAAATGGCTCTGAGTACTATGGGACTTAACATCTGTGGTCATCAGTCCCCTAGAACTTAGAACTACTTAAACCTAACTAACCTAAGGACATCACCCACATCCATGCCCGAGGCAGGATTCGAACCTGCGACCGTAGCAGTCACGCGGTTCTGGACGCTGATTAAAGAGATACCTGTGTAGTTGTTACAATCCTTTCTGTTTCCATGTTTAAAGATTGGTGTGATTACTGCTTTCGTCCAGTCTGATGGAACCTGTCCCGACTCCCACGCCATTTCAATTATCCTGTGTAGCCATTTAAGACCTGACATTCCACTGTATTTGATGAGTTCCGACTTAATTTCATCCACCCCAGCCGCTCATTAAACTGATTTATTTTCAAATTTTCGTGTTCTGTTTCAAAATCGCGTAATCTAGTTGATTATTAAACTTCCTGGCAGATTAAAACTGTGTGCCCGACCGAGACTCGAACTCGGGACCTTTGCCTTTCGCGGGCAAGTGCTCTACCATCTGAACTACCGAAGCACGACTCACGCCCGGTACTCACAGCTTTACTTCTGCCAGTACCTCGTCTCCTACCTTCCAAACTTTACAGAAGCTCTCCTGCGAACCTTGCAGAACTAGCACTCCTGAAAGAAAGGATATAGCGGAGACATGGCTTAGCCACAGCCTGGGGGATGTTTCCAGAATGAGATTTTCACTCTGCAGCGGAGTGTGCGCTGATATGAAACCTCCTGGCAGATTAAAACTGTGTGCCCGACCGAGACTCGAACTCGGGACCTCATTCTGGAAACATCCCCCAGGCTGTGGCTAAGCCATGTCTCCGCTATATCCTTTCTTTCAGGAGTGCTAGTTCTGCAAGGTTCGCAGGAGAGCTTCTGTAAAGTTTGGAAGGTAGGAGACGAGTGACTGGCAGAAGTAAAGCTGTGAGTACCGGCCGTGAGTCGTGCTTCGGTAGCTCAGATAGTAGAGCACTTGCCCGCGAAAGGCAAAGGTCCCGAGTTCGAGTCTCGGTCGGGCACACAGTTTTAATCTGCCAGGAAGTTTCATATCAGCGCACACTCCGCTGCAGAGTGAAAATCTCATTCTAGTTGATTATTGGTTGAAAATCATTTTTAATTCCTTCCCTAAGCTATTTCCTATTTTCTTCTACTTATTTTTGTTTCTTCCGGTGATTTCCTATTTTCGTCTTGTGTTTTTTTCTGTTCTCGTCCTGTGTTTCGTCGATTTCCTTACTCATGTAATCTCGTGTTTCTTTAAGCATCTGGCGAATTGATTCTAGAAAATTTGTCGGTTTCGCACAATTTGATTCTATATAATCGTTCACTGGAGGTGTTGTGTGTCGTGTCCGTTCAAATAACACTGACGCCAAACCTGACTCTGACGTGTCTTAATTGTTGTTGTGGAGTTCCGCACGACTGTGGCGACTTAGTACGATTTCGCTAGTCTGTGGCGGCTTATTGCCGACCGAATCAACTTCAGAACTTCATTACCTATCGACTATTCTGTTTCATTATTGTTCGCTAAATTGGTTAATAATTGTGGATCTGTGCAATTTCCTTCAGTCTAATGTAAACTATTGGAATTTGCTATTTGCTCAAGGTTGTTTATCTCACCCTTTACCAATGCATGATTTTGCAATACCTTATGTAGTCTTGTGCTACGATGGATTTTCATATTGTTTTCTGTTGTACGAAACATGATGTAACACTATTTCTTTGAAAAACAACCAATCAAAGAAAATTGTACTATCGCCAATACTCAAAAATGAAAGAAATCCCCACAGGACACTTACTATTATGCCAGTTGCTCTCGCAACAAAGTAATCAATAATGGTCACATGAAGCAAACTTTCAAAAATTGAACACGGAATTTTAAATGAATTGCCTGAAAAAGAAGTACAGCATTGGTAACATTGGCGCAGCGGTATTTTTGCTTTCGAGAAATCCAACACTACCTGATAACGTATTACCTAAAGAACCAACGAACTATCCTGGCAGGAAAGCCGACGTATGTAACTTCCTCGCTATAATTGCTTTTATCTGAAATTCAGCGCCGGTCTCTGTGGCCGAGCGGTTGTAGGTGCTTCAGTCTGGAACGGCGCTGCTGCTACGGTCGCAGGTTCGAATCCTGCCTCGGGCGTGGATGTGTGTGATGTCCTTAGGTTAGTTAGTTTTAAGTAGTTCTAAGTCTAGGGGATTGATGACCTCAGATAGTGCTTAGAGATATTTGCCATTTTGAAATTTAGCGCAAATTTACCTCCCACTCTATAAAAGTCTACGTATCACTGTTATCTAACTTAAGTTCGTACGCTAACCTTTGACTAGGCCTAAGCAGAATCTAATTTGACCTGAACTGAAACATATCTGTAAGCAATTTGTCTATATATTAAATGAGGAACTGAAGTAAAACAATTATCTGGCCCTAAGCAACATTTACACTTATCTCGCATTTTAACAACAATGTTGCAGATTTCTCGAAAGCACAACAGCAAACTGAAAGCACGCAGCGGCTAAGCTAGACTTCTAAGTAAAATTCCAGACTGTATTCAAACTGTGAGATGTATTAACACGTAATGATAGACAGTGGGATAGGTACAGTAACTATTCCTATGAAATAACATTCGAAGACAACTATTTTAGAATGAAGTATATATTTAAAAAGAAAGAGTAAAACTTCGTGCGATCTTCGCACATAACATACGGCTCAATAATACTATGCTTAACAAAGGGAACAATGATTTAAATATGGTACAATACTAACAGAGAATTTCTATAAAAATGAAATTGCGTAATCAGTTGTTATGTTAATGCATGACTCAGGGGAGTGGGTTGGTCTTTCTCTCAGCTCTGAGCAAGTTAACTAGCTGACAATAATCATTCCTAGCTGTGCAGCGCTGCAGTCTAATCTCAAACTTCTTCTCTTCAAAAATAATAACATTATTAAAAATTTATATCCTTTTCGCCTTCCAATATATACATCATATTCATCCTTGCTGTCGTTTAGAATTCATCTTTCTTCATGTAAAAAGATACAATCATAAGTTCATGCAACACTACTAAATACATACACCGCCTTCCACACTTCAGCTAAATAGAAGAATAGAAGAAAATATCAGACGGCGCAGAGGCAATGACTGTGCCACGACAAGACTAAAGACTGTTTAACAGCAACGTAACTTGCTCTCTCCCTAACGTGCACATCGATCACACACAAAAACCAAAATGAGATGACCACCTTACAAGTTGAAATACTGAAACTGAAATATTCAAGGAATGATGGCAAAAGAAGGAGAGCTATAGCTAAGTGCTGATCAGCATCTAACATCTTTTCTTCCGTTTCAGAATCAATTAATAACAGAACTGCTGCAAGTAGTTTCTTGCCTCGTAAGAGTTCAAGCAGCCCAGCAACAAAAGGGGTAAGAAGCCAAAGAAGGAATTCAGTTGACATCTTCGCCCTTCTGACAGTTCGATGGGATGAAGGAAACATGGAAGGAATTCATAACACTATTACCCTAACATTTCAACACCTACAAAATCACAAGTGAATCACGTCGTGCAATTTTCTTTTCATGTGTGGGAGTGTACACTTACCGCATCCTAGTGTAATTGGTTCCCCTAAGCGAGCCACAAACCCAGCCCTAGGAGGTCATGATTGCAAGATTAGACGAATTTTTTGAGAGGTAGTAAATTTTTCCGCAATCAACGTCGCGTTGATCGATCCTATAACAAATGGTTTTGCGGAACTGTAGGTTATGACTAGACACAGTAAATACAGATACTGTCTGTGCAACAGCTTGTAAGGATGAAATGCTTCGCAATGCTAATATTCAAAAAATCTATCAGATCAGAGGTTGAGGGCCCAAGTTCTAAAGGATCGCAACCCTAGCCTCATCTACGTATTTAAAGTAACCGATGCACACGAAGTTCAAGACTTAGCCGAGCAGGATTACTATCTACGAGTTACCACTTCCCCTGAGACAATGAACTCGTGTCCCAGTCACTCCGTGAAAAGTATCAACATTCGTTCGACGGTACTCTAGGATGTGCAAAAGACTTTCGGGCTCACATTACGTAGAAAGCTAATGTGTAACCTACATTTTGCATCACAGGAACCTCTTGTGCCACATGCATTACACGACGACGTGGATACAGAAATTCAGAGTCAGAAATCCATTGGACTCTCAATGTCAGTGGGCTTCACCATTAGTCGTCATTCGCAAGCCAGACGGGAAGAATCCTCTTCGTTCGGATTTAAAATGCATGGTAAATTCATATAGAGTCATTGATGCCTTCCCACACCCTCATCTAGAGGAAAATTTGGAACCTAGCGGAAGAACAGTTCTTCTCAAGAAATGATAGCCTATCTTCAGTTATTCTTCGACGAAGAGACGAAGAAAATTTTTGTTGTGAATACTCATGTCGGCTTGTTTGAATATCAACGCCTACCTTTAGAAAGTGCTTCCGCGTCCGCGTTGTTTCAAAAATTTCTCGAACAAGTAATGTGTAAGGCGTCTTCTTGATTTAATTATCTTGATGACATACTCGTCTACGGAGAAACACTGGAACACCACCTTAAAAACCTAGACTGCCTTTCTCAAGTTTCAACTGAGGTGATCCTCAAAAGTAATTTCCAGAAATGTTCTTTGTTCCATGCAACGACTGAATACTTACTACATATCATCGATGTCACTGACGAAGTATTGGCAAGCAATTTAGCAGCTGCCATCTCATAACAATTTCCGTGAATTGCAAGCTGTTCTTGGAAAACTGCCGCATCTCTAAACCACCTGAGATGTAGACACGTACCGTTCCATTGGACAAAAGATTGTGACCAAGCTTTTCAAAGACTGAAAACCGAAGTGTTTCGTCAAACTTCCCTTATGCACTACAGTCCGCTCAAATCGCTTGTGCTTGTAGTCGATTCCTCATCCCATGGTGAAGGAACGGTTTTATCCCACAAAATTGGCAAAACACAACGCCTCATCGCATTTGCTTCCAGAGCTTTGAACAGTTGTCAGATTAATTATATCAGCTGGAGAAGGATGCACTACTTATAAGATAATGTGTCACCAAATTTCACTATTAACTGTACGGCAGAAAATTTCGCTGGTCACGGTTCAGATGGTTCAAACGGCTCCAAGCACTATGGGACTAAACATTTGAGGTCATCAGTCCCCTAGACTTAGAACAACTTAAACCTAACTAATCTAAGGTAATAGATCCCTTATCATTTAGCTACAATATAGCAGGTCAGCAACTGGAAGCAGTTAATTCCATAAATTATCTGGGAGTACGCATTAGGAGTGATTTAACATGGAATGATCATATAAAGTTGATCGTCGGTAAAGCAGATGCCAGACTGAGATTGATTGGAAGAATCCTAAGGAAATGCAATCCGAAAACAAAGGAAGTAGGCTACAGTACGCTTATTCGCCCACTGCTTGAATACTGCTCAGCAGTGTAGGATCCGTACCAGATAGGGTTGATAAAAGAGATAGAGAAGATCCACGGAGAGCAGGATCGTTTAGTAATCGCGAAAGCGTTACGGAGATGATAGATAAACTCCAGTGGAAGACTCTGCAGGAGAGACGCTAAGTAGCTCGGTACGGGCTTTTGTTGTAGTTTCGAGAACATACCTTCACCGAGGAGTCAACCAGTATATTGCTCCCTCCTACGTATATCTCGCGAAGAGACCATGAGGATAAGATCGGAGAGATTAGAGCCCACACAGAGGCATACCGACAATCCTTCTTTCCACGAACAATACGAGACTGGAACAGAAGGGAGAACCGATAGAGATACTCAAGGTACGCTCCGTCAAACACGTTCAGGTGACTTGCGGAGTATGGATGTAGATGTAGAAATTACACACATCCATGCCCGAGGTGGGATTCGAACCTGCGACCGTAGCAGCAGCGCAGTTTCGGACTGAAGCGCCTAGAACCGCTCCGGCCGGCGCTAGACACGGACCATAAGCCTTTGACTGCACTGCTTCATCCGTCGAAACAAGTTATCGACCGTACAGCGCAAGAGCTTGAATGCTGGTCGCCACTATTGTCAAATTACCAGTACGAAATTCTGCATCTCCCAACGGCGCAACATGCAAACGCCGAGGCATTGTCTCGTTTACCTATCGGTGCAGACGCAGCATTCGATCCATTGGAGGCTTTGTGTTTACATATTGATTCATCTGATTCGCAAACGCTATGGAATCCAGCTTTCCAGGAGAGCACCGTGCTCGCCACAGTCTAACGGCGAGACCGAACGTTTCGTTCGATCAAGACGAAAATGTCAAAACTTCCAGCTTCACATTCACGTGAAGATGCATCATTTATGTTTTCGAGTTAGTATCGTACTTTGTCTGCTCCTGACATTTCGCCGGCAGAACGCCTGCATTGGAGACGCCGTCGCACCTTTCTGCATTTGCTTCGTTGTTACCGCCCTGCTCCAGCTTTAGACTTTACCACAAAGGTTCAACCGAATGTCATAGTCCAATATCGAGTTTACACCGAGCCACATTTCAGGGAATCCGGCGTTGTTCTCTCATCAGCTGGCCGGGTAGCAGCGCATGCACGCATCAGCGCCACCAAAATCAGCTACAGTTCCTTGAATTCATTGATCCTGCCGTAAATCAAACGGTTTCATATTTCTCCACTGCACGAGTTCCAACTGCCGCGACGCAATCACATCCGTCCTCCGCAAGGCAGCCTTCTACGCAGCTTACCGAGAGGGCGCCTAAAACGGCGGCCGAAATGTTGTTTTTTATTTACTTTTTTTTACTTTACTAGGCGGTGGTTTGAGGTACACTCAACAAACGATACGCAGATAACAAAATACGACAGCGTTCAGAGTGACGAGTGACGACACTTCGACTATTAAAATTTTGTCAGTAAATTGTGGAACTATTCAAAACAACATTAGCAAATTCACTGCTCTCCAAGAAAGTTATTGCTCTCAAATTGTTCTTGGTATCGAGGGCTGGCTGAAACCTGAAGTAGAAAGGTCTGAGATATTTAACGAGTCTAGGAACATGTATTGGATGCACAGATTTGACACCACAGGTGGTGGCGTGTTTAATGTAGTGTTTGTTGTTGTGGTCTTCAGTCTAGAGACTGGTTTGATGCAGGCCTCCATGCTACTCTATGCTGCGCAATCTGCTTCATCTCCCAGTACCTACCGCAAACTACATCCTTCTGAATCTGTTTAGTGTATTCATCTCATGGTCTCCCTCTAAGGGCTTTACCCTCCACGCTGCCCTCCAATACCAAATTGGTGATCCCTTGCTGCCTCAAAACATGCCCTACCAACCGAGCCCTTCTTCTAGTCAAGTTCTGGCACAAATTTCTCTTCTCCCCAAATCTATTCAGTACCTCCTTACTAGTTACGTGACCTACCCATCTAATCTTCAGCATTCTTCTATAGCACCAAATTTCGAAAGCTTCTATTCACTTCTTATCTAAATTAGTTATCGTCCATGTTTCACTACCATACATGGCTACGCTCCATACAAATATTTTCAGAAAAGACTTTCTGACATTTAAATCTATACACAATTTTAACAAATTTCTCTTCTTTAGAAACGCTTTCCTTGCCATTGCTAGCCTATATTTTACATCCTTCCTACTTCGACCATCATCAGTTATTTTTCTCCCCAAATAGCAAAACTCATTTATTACTTTAAGCGTCTCATTTTCTAATCTAATTCAAGCAGCCTCACTCGATTTAATTCGTCTAAATTCCATTATCCTCGTTTTGCTTTTGTTGATTTTCATCTTATTCCTCGTTTCAAGACACTGTCCATTACGTTCAGCTGCTCTTCCAAGTCCTTTGCTGTCTCTGACAGAATTACAATTTCATCCGCGAACCTCAAGGTTTTTATTTCTTCTCCGTGGATTTTAATTCCTACTCCGAATTTTTCTTTTGTTTCCTTTACTGCTTGCTCAATATAGAGATTGAATAACATCGGGGAGAGGCTACAACCCTGTCTCACTCCCTTCCCAACCTCTGCTTCCCTTTCATGCCTCTCGACTCTTGTAACTGCAATCTGGGTTTTGTACAAATTGTAAATAGTGTTTCGCTCCCTGTATTTGATCCCTGCCACCTTCAGAATTTGAAAGGGAGTATTCCAATCAACACTGTAAAAAGCCTTCTCTAAGTCTACAAATGCTAGAATCGTAGGTTTGCCTTTCCTTAATCTATCTTCTAAGATAAGTCGTAGGTTCAGTATTGCCTCACGTGTTCCCACATTTCTACGTAATCCAATCTGATTCTCCCAGAGGTCGGCTTCTAGCAATATTTCCATTCGTCTGTAAAGAATTCGTGTTAGTATTTTACCGCCGTGACTTATTAATCACTTATGGCTCACCAGATGGTAGAGTTTTCTCAGGGCTGGCTCTCCCAAGGCTATCAGTAGCTCTAATGGAATGTTGTTTACTTGGTTGGTTGTTTTGGGGAAGGAGACCAGACAGCGAGGTCATCGGTCTCATCCGGTTGGAGGAGGACGGGGAAGGAAGTCGGCCGTGCCCTTTGAAAGGAACCATCCCGGCATTTGCCTGGAGCGATTTAGGGAAATCACGGAAAACCTAAATCAGGATGGCCGGACGCGGGATTGAACCGTCGTCCTCCCGAATGCGAGTCCAGTGTCTAACCACTGCGCCACCTTGCTCGGTTAATGTTGTTTACTCCTAGGGCCTTATTTCGACTTAGGTCTTTCAGTGTATCTCCCATTTCTATGATATCGCCCTCAAGTACATCGCCCTTGTATAGACTGTCTATATACTCCTTCCACCTTTCTGTTTTCCCTTCTTTGCTTGGGATTGGTTCTCCATCTGAGCTTTTAATATTTATACAGGTGGTTCTCTTTTCTCAAAGGTCTGTTTAATTTTCCTGTAGTACTTAGAGCCATTGGAACCATCCGTAACCTTCCGGTGTCTGCAGGCCTCTTCCATGTGTACAGCCCTCTTTCATAATTTTTAAACCAAGTGTTAGCTATGATTAAGTTATGCTCCGTGAAAAATTCTACTAGGCGGCTTCCTCTTTCATTCCTTAACCCCAGTTCACATTCATCTCCTACCTTTCCTTCTCTTGCTTTTCCTACTATCGATTTCCAATCCCCGATGACTATTATATTTTCGTCTCCCTTTACAATCCGAATAATTCCTTTTATCGCATCATGCATTTCTTCAATCTCTTCATCATGTGAAGAGCTAGTTGACATTTAAACTTGTATTAGTGTGGTAGGTGTGGGATTCGTGTCTAACTTGGCTACGACAGTGTGTTCAAAATTGGCTCTGAGCACTATGGGACTTAACTTCTGAAGTCATCAGTCCCCTAGAACGTAGAACTACTTCAACCTGCGACCGTAGCGGTCGTGCGGTTCCAGACTGTAGCGCCTAGAACCGCTCGGCCACACCGGCCGGCGATAGTGTGTTCATTGTGCTGTTCGTAGCAGCTTATCGGCATTCCTATTTTCTTATTCATTAATAAACCTATTCCTGCACTACCCCTATTTGGATTTGTATTTGTAACTCTGTATTCACCTGACCAGAAGTCTTGATCCTCCTGGCACCGAACTTCACTAATTCCGTCTATATCTAACTTTAACCTATCCATTTCCCTTTTTAAATTTTCTAACCTACCTGCCCGATTAAGGGAGCTGACATTCCACGCTCCGATCCGTAGTACTCCAGTTTTCTTTCTCCTGATAACGATGTCCTCCTGAGTAGTCCCCTCGCGGAGATCCGAATGAGGACTATTGTACCTCAAGGATGTTTTACCCAAGAGGAGCCCAGCATCATTTAACCATACAGTAAATCTGCATGCTCTCGGGAAAAATTACGGCTGTAGTTTCCTCTTGCTTTCAGCCGTTCGCAGTACCAGCACAGCGAGGCCGTTCAGGTTATTGTTACAAGGCCAGATCAGTCAATCATCCAGACTGTTGCCTCTGCAACTACTGGAAAGGCTGCTACCCCTCTTCAGGAACCACACATTTGTCTGGCCTCTCAACAGATACCCCTCCATTGTGGTTGCACCTACGGTACAACTACCTGTATCGTTGAGACACGGCAAAGTCCATGGGGTTTAATGTAAATAACAAAAATATTGTCTCTATTGAGGTCTAAATTGACTGTGACAGTGAAGTTATCTCGTGACATATAACAGGTCTAGGTGAGATCAAGTTAATTGTTGGTTGTTTCTACCAGTCGCCCGATTACGCTCTGGCAGTTTTACAGTCATTCGAAGAAAGTCTATCATGCTGCCTCGAGTAACTGTTTCGACAGAACACTTTGCAATGGACAAACACTTAAGACGACGCGCCACGATGGAATTATCGGAATGAGACGGCGAATGCGATGTACATACTTGCATAATTTATTCGAGAGAAAGAGCTTCACGTATTGAGAAAGTCAATAACACGTTGGTCCCCCTCTAACACATACGTAAGCAGTATTTCTGTTAGGTAGTGATTGATAGAGTTGTTGGACGCCCTCCTGAGGGATATCGTCCCAAATTCTGTCCAATTGGCGCGTTAGATCGTAAAAATCGCGAGATGGGTTGACCG
Organism: Schistocerca nitens; assembly: GCF_023898315.1. Lineage (NCBI taxonomy): Eukaryota > Metazoa > Arthropoda > Insecta > Orthoptera > Acrididae > Schistocerca > Schistocerca nitens. Next base: position 599,102,294 of record NC_064619.1, on the reverse strand, counting down.
TCCTACATATAATGCTGCAAACATTCTCATTTGGGGAGAGATCGGGCGACCTTGCTGGACATGGTTGGGTTTGGCAAGCACGAAACAAGCAACAGAAACACTCGCCGTGTGTGGGTGGGCACTACCTTCCTGAAATGTAAGCCCAAGATGTCTTGCAAGAACTGGCAGCGAAACGGGGCGTAGAATATCTTCTACACACTGCAACCGATGACAGGTAGAGGGGTCCCGCTGTGAAAAAAAATGGCGTCCCAGTCCTTTATTCCTCGTTGTCGGGCGGTTTACAGTAGTCTTGAACTAACTGTGACAGAAGCCCGAACAACAGGGGTCTGACGTCCTAGAATATGCTTTGATACTATGAAACGGTGCACTGATAATGGCTAGGCACTAGCCGAAATCTAGATTTACCGAATAAAACATGTAAGAAAAGGACAACTGATTGCTGTACTCTATCATTTGAAAGTCGTATCACAGTCATTGAGTGCACCTACTTTTCTAATGGAAGATGACCTGAATCTCATTTTCAGTGCCTTCCTGATTTTAAGGAGAAAGCTGTGTGTCCTTCTGCCTGCGCCTGAAGTGACCCATTCATTTTGTCAAATCCGACGTATTCAATCTTGTATTAACTGTTTCGTGTTGGCCTCAGTTCCAAGTATATTTCGTACTTCCACTTGATTGCTTTTCTTTGAAGATAAAGGGTTCTCATTTTCCCGACGTCCAAGTCCAAAGGGCACATTCCTAGAATTACTAACAGTGTATCATTGGTGGTTTTGCAGTAGACACCCGTTGTACCGTATTGTATTGTATGTTAACCGGGGGCCTAGAAACGACGGAGAGGCTCCGTCCCCGCTGCAGCCGCAGTGGTCCACAACCCCAGGACTATTACTGCAGTCCACTACACCCCTCCGCCGCCCCCCATCGAGTCACTCTTTCAGGGTTATTCTACGGTCCGACCCCTGGTGGACCCCCCGCCCCCAGGGAACGTCTCACACCAGACGAATATAGCCCCTATGTTTGCGTGGTAGAGTAATGGTGGTGTACGCATACGTGGAGAACTTGTTTGCGCAGAATGGCCGACATAGTGTAGCTGAGGTGGAATAAGGGGAATCAGCCCGCATTCGCCGGGGCAGATGGAAAACCGCCTAAAACCATCCACACACTGGCCGGTTCACCGGACCTCGACACAAGTCCGCCGGGGACCAGCCGCTCCTTCCCAATTCGGAAAGCCATGCACTGGACCGCACAGCTAACCGGGCAGGCAGACACTACACGAGGTCTGCCTCGAGTTGCAGTGGTTGTTCCTTTTCCGACCACAATAACATCGCCAGCAGTCGACTTTAGTGGGCTTAGAAAGGTTGACATGTCCCTGACGGTCAGGAGACATCCAGTGATAAGTTCACGTTCGTAGTAACTCAGATCTCCTGGCACACGCATTCTATTGTTAGTTCTTTTCTAAGGACTACACAATACTCCTCCCCCCTCCTTTTATAGCCGCAGGTAATGTCTCGTGACATGTAATGGTTTATTCCGCATTAAATAGGGGTGTCTAGTTACTTTTGATCAGATAGTGTATAAGTCAAAGATTTTGTACACTGAAGCGCCAAAGAAACTGGGATAGGCATCCGTATTCAAATATAGAGATATGTAAACAGGCAGGATACTGTGCTGCGGTCGGCAACGCCCATGTAAGACAACAAGTGTCTGGGCTGCTTCATTAGCAGGTTATCAAGATTTAAGTGAGTTTGAACGTGGTCTTACAGTCAACGCACGAGCGATGGCACACATCATCTCCGAGATAGCGATGAAGTGAGGATTTTCCCTTACGACCATTTTACGAGTGTACGGCGAATATCACGAATCCAATAATAATAATAATAGTGTCGTGTGACTAGGGCCTCCCGACGGGTAGACCGTTCGCCGGGTGAAAGTCTTTCTATTTGACGCCACTTCGGCGACTTGAGCGTCGATGATGATTAGGACAACACAACACCCAGTCCCTGAGCGGAGAAAATCTCCGACCCAGCCGGGATTCGAACCCGGGCCCTTAGGATTGACAGTCTGTCGCGCTGTCCACTCAGCTACCGGGGGCGGACACGAAACCAATAAAACATCAGATCTCCGACATCGCTGCGGGCGGAAAAAAATCCTGCAAGAACGGGACCGACGATGACTGAAGAGAAACGTTCAACGTGACAGAAGTGCAACCCTTCCGCAAACTGCTGCAGATTTCAGTGCTGGGCCATCAACAAATGTCAGCGTGCAAACCACTAAACGAAACATCGTCAATATGGGCTTTCGAAGCCGAAGGCCGAATCGAGTAACGTTGATGTCTACACGACACAAAATTTTACGCCTTGCCTGGGCCCGTCTACACCGATAAATGACTGTTGATGACTGGAAACATGTTGCCTGGTTTGTCGAGCCTCGTTTCGAATTGTAGCAGCACCACAGTTTAAGATAGGGAAGTTAGATTTGGTGCAATATTTCGGGGCGCACAAGTTACAGCCAGGTGCGGGCTGGATTGCAGTAAGTTACGCTGACCAGCGGTTGCGAAGTGGAATGGAGACCACAGGGGCCATCAAACCGCTGAAAAGCGTAAACGCAGCGGTTCGCATGTCCCAAGTTATAGGAAGAAGGGGCCCATTGGCACAACCGTGGTGTGGGACGTACGTGACTCGGAGGGAAGCGTTAGCGAAGCCGAGTATAAATATGTGTGGTTTTCTAACGAGATTCATTCAAGTGTGGCAGCTCTTCTGCACGCCGGAGCGTGTCACACTACCGGCGACACTCGGCAACAGATGAGGCAACAGCGTCCCAGTCCACGGCGGGTCGTTGGTTCGACCCTCTGAGGCCGACGCGGGGTCTGCAGCCAGCCAGGGCGGGCCACTCTTCGGCTCGCTACCGCGGGCAGTCGTCTCGTCTCCCGACACTCGCCGGAGACTTCCCGAGGCGCGGGCTGCAAATTCTCATGCCGGATCGGGGGCAGTCGTTGCCGCCGCATTCCCAGCTACGCCAGCCGAGGAAGAAGCAGCAGCGCGGCCGGCCTACGGCTCCCGGCGGAGCAACACGGAGTCAACAGGGACAGTGGCCGCTGAGTCGGCTGCTGGTCCAGCCATCCTGGCATAATCGGAACTCTACAGCTGGCGAACAAGGCCGGCACGACACAGCGTTGCGTTGCGCAGGCCGCTGGGGGTACTTCCTCAGCAATGCAGGGCCTTTGACGCGGACTGAGGTCAACGAACCACTGTAGTGGAAACGAATAAATCATTTTGAAAGCTCTCGCCGAGTTTTAATACGGCAACTCCTGGCACCCTTCCACTACAGAGCAGATGCACGTGTACGGGTATGGAGACTACCTCATGAGTCTATGGACCCAGAATGTCAGCTGAGGACTGTTCAAGCTGGTGGAGGCTCTGTAATGGTTTGGGGCACGTGCAGTTGGAGTGATACGGGACCCCTGATACATCTAGATACGACTCTGACAGGTGTACGTAAGCATCCTGTCTGATCAACTGCATACATTCAAGTGCATTGCGGACTTGGGCAATTCCAGCAGGACAATGCGACAATCCACACGTCCAGAATTGCTACAGAGTGGCTCCAGGAACACTTTTCTGCGTTTAAACACTTCCGCTGGCCGCCCAACTGCCCAGAGATGAACATTATTGAGCGTATCTGGGACGCTTTGCAAAGCGCTGCTCAGAAAAGATCTGCATCCCCTCTTACTCGTACGGATTTATGGACAGCCCTGCAGGATTCATGGTGTCAGTTCCCTCCACCAATAGCCGGCCGGAGAGGCCGAGCGGGTCTAGGCGCTACAGTCTGGAACCGCGCGACCGCTACGGTCACAGGTTCGAGTCCTGCCTCGGGCATGGCTGTGTGTGATGTCCTTAGGTTAGTTAGGTTTAAGTAGTTCTAAGTTCTAGGGGACTGATGACCTCAGAAGTTAAGTCCCATAGTGCTCAGAGCCATTTTGAGCCCTCCACCAATAGTTCAGACATTAGTGGAGTCCATGCCACGTCGTGTTGTGGCACTCTCCGTGCTCGCGGGCGTCCGGCACTATATTAGGCAGGTGAACCAATTTCTTTGGCTCTTCAATGTATATTATATATTTATTCTCCACACAGAGATTTGATGCTGACAGTAGTACTGTGAAAGACTACGCACACAAAGAGAGGAGATTATAGACTAGAAATTCAAGGATTTAGCTGTACATTAAATAGCACGGGTAACTGGTGTAGATCGCAAGCCGTTATTTATACGAGAACTACAGACATCACACGGACGAGGAGCGGCCCCTGCTAGTTTATCCCGTAGAGGCGCTAAGCTGGCGCCAGCGGGCGGGCCGGCTGTGATTGGCTGCTGGCGCCGGGCTTAGCGCCGCCGCCAGCGCTGGCTTAGGCCCGACTCGAACTGCGCCGGATCGTGTGACAGGCGTCATTAGGCGCGCCGGCGAGTCCGCGTCAGGCCGCTGTCAGCCGTGAGCCGTTTGCCCGCGTTCACTCGTTCCCCAGCGGCGGCAGGACGGCTCGTGAAATTTATGAATTCCCCCCTGATGAACTGCGCGTGTTTGCTTCTGCCTTTTTCATCCTATTTTTTTTTATTATTCCTCCCTCCCCGGCAGGGGAAGTGTTTGTGTTTGACAAACATCCACCACTCACTTCTTCTCGTGCTTGATATTTACAAAATTGGAAACATTTGTTTGTACAACACCAGTCAACACGTTCATTGTCACATCAAATAAATTTATATTGCGGCCACTTTCGAGTACCGTCAGTAAATAACCACGTTCGGGACGCTTTTTTTTTTTTCGACCTGTGAAATGTTGACTTTGGGGAAATATTAGCAGTACCCGTTTGCTTTTTTCCATCCGATCATCGCTGAAATCTATTAGATAATTTTTAATGTTTGACAAATCTTTGAATGCTAAATGCTGTGCATATTTGATTCAATAGGGACACTAATTCAGATACGAGACACCATCAATATGAAATAAGACTGCGGAAAAAACATATCGAATTAATTTGCAGAATAATACCGAAGGGGTCGTAACACAGTAACATATGCACTCAGTGCAAGAAAGTCCGAAAATGGCTTGTCAGTCAGTTAAAGATGAACAGAACAAACTTTTATCTATACAAGCGAAGATACTTTGTAACATCGTAATGATACAACTAGAATATTTATAATCATTGGATTCCTTTGTATGAATAAGTGTCTACAGGAAACCGACACACACAGATCGGTATCTGCACGGTCTCAGCCACCACCACCCGGCACAAAAACGTGGCGTTCTGAACGCCCTCGTTCATCGTGCGAAAGTCGTCTCAGACGCTGAAAGTCTGCCACTAGAACCGAGCCACCTCCGAAAAGTCTTCCGGGAAAACGGGTACAGCCACGGACAGGTGTCACAGGCTATATCTGGTGTGACACGCAAGAAACACACCAACAGAGTACAGAACACCACCGAAGAAGAAAGCAAGAAACTTGTGTTTTTGCCTTTCTGTGGTACAGTGTCGGGAAAAATTAGCCGGCTCCTGAATAGATATAACATTTCATCGGTGTTCAGGCCTCCAGCAAAGATTCGACAGCTCATGAGGCCTGTGAAGGACGAGCTAGGGCTCAGAACGCCTGGAGTGTACATGGTAAAATGTCAGTGTGGCTGTTACTACTTCGGCCAAACAGTACGCACTGTGGAGCAACGCCGGACGGAACACGAGAGGTGCCTACGCCTACGCTATCCAGAAAAATCAGCCGTGGCAGAACACGCCTTAGAAAATGGACACCGAATTCTATTCGACGAAACATCTGTCGTTATGAGGACAAAGGGATTTCGAGATAGCATCATAAAAGAAGCTATTCAAATAAAAATCTCTGAAAACACGATCAACAAGGACGGCGGTTTGCTGCACAGCACAGCCTGGGACCCGGCCATCGCGAGGTTAAAACGGGCGCAACGCACGCGGGATGAAAACATTACCATATATGGCGAGGAAGAGAGCACCAGTGACGTCACAGCCAGCAGTGCGGCTATATAACGACGCTGCCACGGCGACACAGCAGTGTTACCACTTGACAATGACTGAGGAGAGCTCGGTCGAAAGCTCGTGGGATTTTAATCGGCCGGCCGGAGTGGCCGTGCGGTTAAAGGCGCTGCAGTCTGGAACCGCAAGACCGCTACGGTCGCAGGTTCTAATCCTGCCTCGGGCATGGATGTTTGTGATGTCCTCAGGTTAGTTAGGTTTAACTAGTTCTAAGTTCTAGGGGACTAATGACCTCAGAAGTTGAGTCCCATAGTGCTCAGAGCCATTTGAACCATTTTTGATTTTAATCACCAGACGTGGCTAGAAGCCCGAGAAAATGTTATTAGTTCATATCGCCTGAAACCATGCATTCACGCACGATTTTTGTTTGTTTTCGTCCAATGGATGTTAGCATATGCATGTATATTTTGAGAACAACCCATTCATATGCCCACATAACCGGACTTGGAAACCCTCTTCAGTTCGAAGAAGGGAACATATACCAATTTCGAGTTCGTTCACCCTCAACGATGGTGGTCGTTATCTACTGTTCAATTGCTTAAAATCTCGTGTTTGCAGTGTTCAGAGTATGGTTTTGGGTTTTATGTTGGACGTCTAAGTTTGTAGCACGCTGTCGTTAAAAATGAACAGCAAGGATCCTGAGATTAAAGAACTTCACATTTTCAGTGACGCCTGCGGTGGTCAAAACCGCAACACTTTAGTGCGTTTGCACTTTGCACTGATTGCTACTGGGTCAGTTAAAAGATACATTAGTACTTTGTGTTGACAGGACACTCAATTCTTCAACGAGATCACAATTTATGGACTAAGAAAAGAAAAATTAGTCATCGGGGCAGAATTTAAACACCGCAACAATTCATTTACGCATATTTTATTCATTCCTCATGCTAGACAGGATTCAATGTTACTCATACGTCTGCTGAAAGTACAGGACGTTAGAATACATCTTACCTAAAGGTTTTGTCAACCGTATCTCAATTTATTGATGATGTGGTAAAAAAAAGTTTGTAAGTGCAAAAGAACAACACGGGATTGCCCTACATTCCAACAGAAATGGCGTACAAAGAAGAAACTCCAGTACGAGACAAGAAGATAGTTACTTACATTCCATATGAGTACACGCCATTTATGAAAAAGTTCTGACATGACCAACAATAGCTACTGCAGAAGACGGAGAAAATGAAGGACAGTAAGGATTTTCAGATTAAATTTCACATATGTTGGTTTTAAGATGTGTGAGAAGTATACACATTTCCTGTATAAGTCGTATTATAAATGTGTTATTATAATATAACTACTTCTGACGTAACAAGAAGTTAACGCCAAACCTGTAATGAGTCTGAAGAAGGGAACAAATCATCGGTTTTTCATATCACAATATCTCCTTCAGGAGGTATCGTGACCTTTCCAAGTTATCTTTCCAAGGTACTGAGATTAGCGGTCAGTGTGAAGAATCTATTATGACTGGTTGAGACAAAATTTTAAAAAAGGAACAGGAGAAAGTATATTACGTTTCTCACAAAAAGAGGTTTTGGATTCGTTCTCTTCTTCAAACTACCGATTCAGTTTTAATCTTCACAGGCATTCCAACCGTGAGTGGTTTGGGATATCGGTCCAACATATTGCATTGTGAGGATGTGATGTAAGTCAGATAGATTTGTATTCGCATATTGACGATACGAACACTTAAAACACGAGTGTGTAAACTGACATTGCAATGAGGTCAAGGAAAAGTAAGAAGTTCAGGTGTAGGTAAATGATAAACTGTGTAAAACGCTTACATTCACACGGGGATCCAGATCTTGAGAATCTGAACTTCTGTATCCGTCTCTGTGCGGTGGGGGCGTTGCTATTCACGAACACGTATCCTGACGTGTCGTGAACGAACGCTCTGCATTCCACACACAAAGTCAAGCGTGCGTCTGTTAAGTTCGGCTAACCGCTGTGTAAGCAACAGTTAAACTCTCATGCCTGTGTTGCCAGTAACCAACTGTATGAAATGAGCATCATAGATAATAATTTATGATTTACTGAGTTTGTCGAGAACAGATAAAAGTATAGGGGAATATGGACAATGAAAAACTGCTACGCTGAATATATTTTTGAGCCACTTAAGGACGAGAACTTCACCTAAAAGCAAACTTATAGTTGGTACTACTAAGTGAACTTTAACCTTGACAGCACCTCCCTAACTCACACAACTGTAGCGGTGTTAAGATGCTATGTTTATTGTGAGATATGCTTCTGTCTCCAATTATTTGATCATTTATCCGTTTTTTCTTTGGGAAGCCATTAGCATTTTACGTATTTCTGAGACTTTCGATCATATGTTACAGAGGATCCGATTGCTGACACACAAACTGCATCCTTGGCTGGGACAACAACTGCTTCACCGATGAACAATCTGTCATCCTCATAGCTGATCAAGATACAGGGTGTTTCAAAAATGACCGGTATATTTGAAACGGCAATAAAAACTAAACGAGCAGCGATAGAAATACACCGTTTGTTGCAGTATGCTTGGGACAACAGTATATTTTTAGGCGGACAAACTTTCGAAATTACAGTAGTTACAATTTTCAACAACAGATGGCGCTGCAAGTGATGTGAACGATATAGAAGACAATGCAGTCTGTGGGTGCGCCATTCTGTACGTCGTCTTTCTGCTGTAAGCGTGTGCTGTTCACAACGTGCAAGTGTGCTGTAGACAACATGGTTTATTCCTTAGAACAGAGGATTTTTCTGGTGTTGGAATTCCACCACCTAGAACACAGTGTTGTTGCAGCACGACGAAGTTTTCAACGGAGGTTTAATGTAACCAAAGGACCGAAAAGCGACACAATCAAGGATCTGTTTGAAAAATTTCAACGGACTGGGAACGTGACGGATGAACGTGCTGGAAAGGTAGGGCGACCGCGTACGGCAACCACAGAGGGCAACGCGCAGCTAGTGCAGCAGGTGATCCAACAGCGGCCTCGGGTTTCCGTTCGCCGTGTTGCAGCTGCGGTCCAAATGACGCCAACGTCCACGTATCGTCTCATGCGCCAGAGTTTACACCTCTATCCATACAAAATTCAAACGCGGCAACCCCTCAGCGCCGCTACCATTGCTGCACGAGAGACATTCGCTAACGATATCGTGCACAGGATTGATGACGGCGATATGCATGTGGGCAGCATTTGGTTTACTGACGAAGCTTATTTTTACCTGGACGGCTTCGTCAATAAACAGAACTGGCGCATATGGGGAACCGAAAAGCCCCATGTTGCAGTCCCATCGTCCCTGCATCCTCAAAAAGTACTGGTCTGGGCCGCCATTTCTTCCAAAGGAATCATTGGCCCATTTTTCAGATCCGAAACGATTACTGCATCACGCTATCTGGACATTCTTCGTGAATTTGTGGCGGTACAAAGTGCCTTAGACGACACTGCGAACACCTCGTGGTTTATGCAAGATGGTGCCCGGCCACATCGCACGGCCGACGTCTTTAATTTCCTGAATGAATATTTCGATGATCGTGTGATTGCTTTGGGCTATCCAAAACATACAGGAAGCGGCGTGGATTGGCCTCCCTATTCGCCAGACATGAACCCCTGTGACTTCTTTGTGTGGGGACACTTGAAAGACCAGGTGTACCGCCAGAATCCAGAAACAATTGAACAGCTGAAGCAGTACATCTCATCTGCATGTGAAGCCATTCCGCCAGACACGTTGTCAAAGGTTTCGGGTAATTTAATTCAGAGACTACGCCATATTATTGCTACGCATGGTGGATATGTGGAAAATATCGTACTATAGAGTTTCCCAGGCCGCAGCGCCATCTGTTGTTGAAAATTGTAACTACTGTAATTTCGAAAGTTTGTCTGCCTGAAAATGTACTGTTGTCCCAAGCATATTGCAACAAACGGTGTATTTCTATCGCTGCTCGTTTAGTTTTTATTGCCGTTTCAAATATACCGGTCATTTTTGAAACACCCTGTATATGTACATTAGCGCAATACCTTTGTATCACCGACCACCTACAACTGCCACATTTGTTAAGCAAGATAATATCAGCGTAATTCCTTTGTATCAGTGATCTTCTATAACAACTACTAGCAAAAAATACAGTAAAGCACAATAGTATTGTCTCTTTCACAAGAGAACTGATGTTCAACGAACTGTAAGAAGAGTAGTTTAAGGGGCGATCAAGCAGTTCCACTTTGAGGGCGTTTCTGCAACGTATATACGCAACGTGGCGCGCCCCGATGCAGGTACGTAAGCACGTGTATGTAGACAACGGATTAGTGTGGCATACGTGCCTTTCCGACGTGTAAAAGCATACATGTGAACTAGAGCGACGTTACCACCAAATGTGTCCAAATAGGAGCAATGTGTCGTTACTATTTTCTTGACGCTGAAGGACAAACACCGGTAAACATCCATCAGAGAATGAAGAGTATGTATGGGGCAGCATGTATATCAAAAGCCTCGGTAGTGGAATGGTGCGCCGAATTCCATGCTGATGCTTCATGATGACCCACGTTCCCATATCGCAAATGTCGTAACGCAGAAGTTACGCCAACTCAAGTGTGAGACTCTCGAGCAGCCGCCCCACTTGCCTGCTCTTCAGTAAAAACGGCCTTGAAGAGTCGAAGATCCCCGTTGGACGAAGATCTGTAACAGACATCCTCACGCAGGAGGACACAGTGTTCTAGCAAACGGGCATCTGGAACTTGGTGTGTCAGTGAGGTGATTGCCTCAACGTCAATGGGGATTTTTCTTAGCTGTCATTCCGGTCTGGACTGTGCGACCTTCGAACGGAAACTTTTTTCTCACCTCTTACATTATAAAGCCTTTACTTTACAAGATCTGTTAACTTCGGTGAAAAATAAACTTGTACTATTAGCAAATATTTCTCGAGGTTGAAAGCCCTGTCCTGATTATCTTGGGTCTTCCGTGGAACATACCTGTTAAGTGGTCGAAATAATAAATTTGATCTCAGGTACAACTAAAATCCAACCTCACTATAACAGAAAAATGATACGCCGATGTATGTATTGTCAAAATAAACTGCACACATTGTATCATCATAATGTAAACATGCTAAAAAATTAATATGTAGATCTTGTTATTCGACGTTAAGCAGCGGTATAATGACACGCGACACTGTGGTAACTTTCTTGCAAACCATATGCACGACAAATCACGTAAAAAATGCAAACGAAAAATAACACCCATATCAAAATACAGAAAAACGAAGATAGCATCCCAATTGATAACTGAAATTACAGTTTTATACCTGGCAGGGTGGTCAGCGACTGTTGCACGAGGTTCTATTGTATTTCTGTTAGAGCTTCTTGTATGGGTATGTTTGAGTAAGAACCAGAAAGCTCCCCCAAGATGCGCAGTTTGTTTCGCTTGACATCACCAACCTTTACTCAGACATACACACACAAGAAACTCTAACAGTAATACAAAAGAACATTATGGAACGCAAGAAACTTTCATACACAGAGATTGTCGAATTTATGGAACTCCTTCAGGTAACCCTAAGTTACAACTACTTTACCTTTAATGACAACATTTATAAACAACCAGATGGCCTAGCACGGGGATCATGTATATCTGGTACCATATCTGAAATATACATAAATCATTTAGAACCAAAATTATTTGACAGCGAAGACCCTTGCCTAAATAAAATAGAATTTTATAGGAGGTATGTAGATGACACACTACTGTTAGTGAAAGGGGATGCCAAAAACATCAGAGACTTTCTAAATTATTTCAATAATCCACATGAGAAAATTAAATTTACAGTGGATCATGAGTCAAATAAAAGCAGCAACTTTCTGAATCTAAATAGTACAAGGCATAACAACACACACATTCAAAATTTATAGGAAAAACACAAGTCTGACACCACAATCCCTAAACCTCATGTCACCGAAATATCCATAAACAGACAGCATACAGCATAGGGCAACAAAAATACCATTGAACCAAGAAAATATGCAACAACAAATAAACACAGTGAAAAAGATTGCAGTTGCAAATGGTTACAATGTTCTCATGGTTGACACAATCCTAGACAAAGTGAAGAAAGACCCAGGTGCAAACTTCACCACAGAAGAAAAAGAGAAAAACAAATGTATATCTAGTATTCCATACATAGTCAATGTATCACAGAAGATTTCAAATATTGTCAAAAATCACAAAGTAAAAATAGGGTTTTTTACATCTAATAAACTACAACAAAAACTAATACATAATATTAAGTGTAATCATGATCCATATTCAGACTCTGGAATATACAAGGTAACATGCCAGTAATGCTCCATGTTGTACCTAGGACAAAAAGGCCGAAATTTCAACACCAACTACTCAGAGAACATTAAAACCTACACACAAAAAAAACACACTACGTTAGCAATAGCAACACACATACATCATACAGGACACTCATTTGGAAAAATAGAGCAAAATATCAGAGTACTCCACCGACTAAATAAAGGACATAAAATGGATTTGCTAGAAGAACTGGAGATATATTCACATTACAGAAAATATGAAGATAAAATATTAAACGAAAAAATTGAAAATGAAACAGTGAATTTCTTCAGATGTTTCGATGGTATACATACATTAAAATAGTAAAACATAAAAATAAGCACAATTGTAAAATCGATGTAAGTAGTTTATGAGCCAAATTGTTAAGATAAATTACCTCTATACAAAGGTATATAACAATCTGAAGAAGACCTATAATGTTATCGCTGTGGATTACCTGTAAGAAGATATTTTAACTATTTTGTTTATATATTTTCGATGTGTAAAGTGTACAACAAATTGTGTGTGATGTTTGGTGTGTGTGATACTCTCCACAAATGGACCATTAGGAAACTGTAAGTACAAATGCTTGTAAATTTTTCCACTAACTTCACCAAAGGAATCGATACCAGACTAAAAAATCGCGAGTTCTTTTATATGTTGTTGTTCTTGTGGTCTTCAGTCCTGACACTGGTTTGATGGAGCTCTCCATGCTACTCTATCCTGTGCAAGCTTCTTCATCTCCCAGTACCTACTGCAACCTACATCCTTCTGAATCTGTTTAGTGTATTCAACTCTTGGTCTCCCTTTACGATTTTTACCCTCCACACTGCCCTCCAATACTAAATTGGTGATCCCTTGATGCCTCAGAACATGTCCCACCAATCGATCCCTTCTTCTAGTCAAGTAGTGCCACAAACTTCTCTTCTCCCCTATCCTATTCAATACCTCCTCATTAGTTATGTGATCTACCCATCTAATCTTCAGCATTCTTCTGTAGCACCACATTTCGAAAGCTTCTATTCTCTTCTTGTCCAAACTAGTTATCGTCCATGTTTCACTTCCATACATAGCTACGCTCCATACAAATACTTTCAGAAACGACTTCCTGACACTTAAATCTATACTCGATGTTAATAAATTTCTCTTCTTCAGAAACACTTTCCTTGCCATTGCCAGTCTACATTTGATATCTTCTCTACTTCGACCATCATCAGTTATTTTGCTCCCCAAATAGCAAAACTCATTTACTACTTTAAGCGTCTCATTTCCTAACTTAATTCCCTCAGCATCACATTATTTAATTACTGTACATTCCATTATCCTCGTTTTGCTTTTGTTGATGTTCATCTTATATCCTCCTATCGAGACACTATCCATTCCGTTCAACTGCTCTTCCAAGTCCTTTGCTGTCTCTGACAGAATTACAATGTCATCGGCGAACCTTAAAGTTTTTATTTCTTCTCCATGGATTTTAATACCTACTCCAAATTTTTCTTTTGTTTCCTTCACTGCTTGCTCAACATACAGATTGAATAACATCGGGGATAGGCTACAACCCTGTCTCACTCCCTTCACAGCCACTGCTTCCATGTCCCTCCACTCTTATAACTGCCATCTGGTAGCTGTACAAATTGTAAATAGTTTTTTTTATATGTTTCAATAAAAGTCAACGAAATGAAGCAGACTCTCACGTATTGACAAGATCAATGGAAATGGTTTAATACATACAAAAACCGCACTTGAAAATGGGAATCATTTACCGAAACACGTCGTGCGAAAAGTAAAATTAAGATAAAATCGTGACTGGTATCAGAAAATTTATTTATAAACAAACCTATTCTAACACAGTCGCAGGCTTTCAAAAACCATTTATAATGAATCAAATCAGAGTACTCATAATAGTCCCGAAACCTGGTCAAAGGACTTAATTTTTGCGACCTATGGCTGTTATTGCTTTAATTTTATTAAAATTAAAAGTCCGAAAGAAATATCATGCCAATGTGAAAAATAAAATTAAAAAAATTCCATAAAATAAAATGAAGCAAGGTAGAATTAAAATGGAAGCATACCTGGTTATTCAGTAAATGAAGTCTCTCATCATAAGGGGCCGTATAACATATCATATTATTTAGAGTCATTGTTCTGCTAATTCCATGACTTCAGTTGTCGATCGAGACTGATTCCATAAATGCTTGTGGCATAGATAAGAAATCACTGCAGTCATTTTCGTTCTACCTGCTCACTACTAGAAATTATAAAAACACAATGACCATTTTATGAACCCCTTTCCTGCGTTAGCGTACTTCTGGGATTGATCTTGCTTTGGCTTCAATTCAGCGTTATTTCTTATTGAATCGATTCATTAGAATAAACCTTGAGAATTATTTCATAGTAAAAGTTCAGCACGTCATTGTGAGTGTAGTTATGCGTTCTAAGGTAATGTAACTGTGAAATGAATTAGAGAATCCGTAATATGAGCTTATTTTCAAATGTCCAATATTCGCAGATCTTTATGTGTGAAGTGCAAAAGAAAGACGAATACTAAGTCAACCGTGATGGTTTGTTAACATAGGAAAAGTTTCGTGATCTTATCTGTAAGGCTAGAATTTTGGAGTAGCTATACAGACTAAGTTCTATTTGGTTAATTGATGAACGTGCTGCACGCGTCAAATTTAAACATGCACATAATTCCGATTCAAGTCTACAATAACACTAGGTAACAGTGAAAATGTTAGTGGGATGAAATAAATGTTTGTCAACTGTATCGACCACGCTGATGACGAAAACAATAAAAAACTCGAATTATCTCACGTTTCCAAGTGAAATGGGAGTGCATTTAATTAAAATTATATTTTATTGGCATTCATTGTCAGTCCCTTCCCACATAGGCTTCGAAATCCCGCTGTTGGTAGTTCGAGTGATGAAATTGCTGGCAACAATAGCTGCGTGTATTTTGTCGCTGTTTTCAGTCTGGGCTCGTAACAACAAGGGGAAGGCGAAGAGAAAGGGAGGAGCGGCGCATGTTTCAATCTGTTACCTGTGGTTTTTTCTTCATGTTCTGCGAGAACATGTTACGGAAGTGTAGTCAGTGCTTGTGGTCATTTTAATCCTTGTGATTCTATATACCTCGCAAATGATGGGTAAACAGTGCTGACAGTTTTACTGCATTTGCGGACAGGCTACACTGGAAACGGAAGGGAGGCTATTAACGCCATACTGTGTATTAGAAAGGCGTACAGACTGTACGTCGGCTGTGAAATCGGGGACCAGGACAAGCCCTGGTCTCCTCAGATATGTTGCATAACTTGTGTCTTGAGTCTTCATCCGCGGTCGAATTTTAAAAGATCTTCCATGGGCTTTGATGTACCCGTGATCTGGCGAGAACATTTAGTCTGTGTGAATGATTGTTACTTTTGTATGACAGCGCCATTAACACACGGTATTTCTAAAGAGAAAAGGTCTTCCCTGACTTATCATAACATACCGTCTGGCATGCGACGAATAGCCTACCTCACGGAGACGGACTGTCTGTCCTGTCCCACCTGACAGATAGTGACGAAGGTGGTAGTAAAACTAGTGCTGTACTATCACCTTAAATACTCAGTTTTTCGAGAAATTCTGATTTTTTGAGTAAAGAAGAGTGTACACAGATTCACAAAATAAAACAATGTGAACGTAGTGATCTGGAGAGAGATCTGGAATTGCTGCAAAAGCTGAACTGTTGGGGTCATGACTACAGCAGTGGAATTATCTTGATAAGATCGCTATATGCCATTCCTTCCATTTCTCGAAAGCGAAAAGAACTTGATATTTTGTATTGGTGTGCAGGGACTAGCGGCAGCCATAGGTATTGACGACAAAAGTGATCAGTGGATGCTGCTCATCGACACCTTTACAGTAATCTCAAGTGTGTACAACTGCATAATGGCGTCGTGTTACCATCTACTCCGACTGGCTATGCACCTTACATCAAAGAAACGCATGACAATATGAAACAGTTGTTATTGCGATTGAATTATTACAAGTGTAATTGGCAAATTTTCTGGGAACTGAAAGACATATTATATTACTTGGGCTACAACACGGATACACCAAATTCTGTTGGTTCCTGTATCTCTGAGATAGGAATTTACTATAAAAAGAAAAAATGGCCAAGGGTGAATCACATGAACCAAGATCTCACAGTATTATGGACGAAGCACTTGTCGAATCCTAGAACATAATTCTCCCCACTCTTCATACAAAATTGGGCCTAATGAAAAACTTCGCTACGGCCATGGACAAAACTGGGAAAGCATTTCCCTACTTGAGCGAGAAATTTCCCCGTCTTAAGGAGACGTGGGAGAGGGGATCTTCGTGGGTTCACACGTACGAAAACTGTACTAATACGAGAATGTCAACACCATCCTGACAGGCGAAGAGACGTTAACTCGGGATGCTTTTCTTCCCATGTCAATAAACTATTTAGGAAATTAGAGTGCATAAAACTAGAAGAATATTGTGGCAAATCTTCTGCAGTGCTGCAGCAGGCTGGAGTGCAACTTCGAAACGAGAGCTAATCTTGCAATTTTATTAACATTTCCGTTATCAGCACACATTAAAGATCAGCTGTTTTCATGCTAGTTACAGAAAAAAGCAAACTTTTGCTAGCGAGATTAATTGTAAAGTATATCCAACGTCAGTTGTGCGAAATAACACGGGAGTTATAGTTGTACTGAATACAGCACTCGGAAACAGGGCACAGTCACCGCTTCTCCCGTAGTAGACTTACTTTTATAATATTGAATTGCACGCGCTATTATAATACATCCACAACAGGTAAACAGGTAACACAAAAAAGATGAATGGAAGAACTCTGAGACGCTAAAGTACTATGCTACTAGACTAGTTGCAGTCGCTGCGGGACCAGCTCACCATAGCGCAGTTGTGCGGCTCCTCCATTGCATTCAGCGAAGACATACATGAGATGCTTGAGATGCATATAGACCAGTAAGCCTACCCAAACTGCTGCGTATCGTTTTTAACGAGCAACTATCACATCCGGAAAAACGACCCCGAGACACAACCGAGCAGTACCGGAAGCAAGACAGCGAACAGTAAACAAGGCATTACCTTTAGCAACACGAAGTACTGCTAGTGAATGAAAGAAGTTTCCAAAGAAGACACACATCGCACACCTTTGCCATTTGCAGTGTACAACAGATATTTTCAGTGTAACGCAAATCGGTAAAATCGGTAAGAAATCAAACGATACACCATTACTCTGCGACGAGCCAGCGAAGACCACGGCTCCCTTATACCAAAATACTCAGTAAATAAACCCGTACAACCTCCAAAACTTTGAGCGTTGAGTTACAGTTCTCCCTGAGCAAAGGGGGACATCCAGAATGTGCAGGCTTTGTTCGAAAAATTGGAGAATGTCTGGGAGATTCTTAAAATTACGAACTGACATGAGGAAGAGAGATGTGAACTGTCCAGCAAAAGAAAGTTCCAAAGATATGTATTAAGTAAGGAATATAAAAATGAAGTGCCGCGAGGAGTGGCCGCGCGGTTTGAGGCGCCATGTCACGGATTGTGCGGCCCCTCCCACCGGAGGTTCGAGTTCTCCCTTGGGCATGGGTGTATGTGTTGTTCTTAACATAAGTTAGTTCAAGTACTGTGTAAGTCTAGGCACCGATGACCTCAGCAGTTTGGTCCCTTAGGAATTCACATACATATGAACATTTTTTAAGAATGTAGTACTGCCAAAAGGGTATCGCTCCCATAGCGACTGTGGCAGATAAGATCAAGCGCACATAGAATCAATTAAGCAGTCATTCTTCCAACGCTTCATAGCTCAATGGAACGTGGAGATACTGTAATACCTAGCACAATGACAAGTGCCCCTGCCACGCATTAACAGACTTTGCACAATATGAATTTAAATGTACAAACAGTACTAATGAAACTTTACTCATGATATAGAAAACATTTAGTTATACAATTTATTTTCCGTTTGTCTGCAGGTGGTTGCCTGCAGTCCTGGTACGCATTGAAATCGCGGTGCTATAGTACCGTAGAACTCCGCTAGAGGAGCCCATTAATAAAATGTCATACCATGTGGGATTTCGTTTTCTGTATATGAAAGGGGAACAACGTTACAACGGTCCATGCTGAGTTCGTGTAAGTGTACGACAAGAATGCGCCATCGTAAAGTACAGGACACAGTGGTTCCATGTTGTAGCCGCTCAGATAATTATGAATAAGGTAGGACGAAGTGACCAACTACCTGTCAGTGAAAAACCAGGAATTACGAGATATGTGGAGGCCCTTGTACTGGAAGAGCAGCGCATCACATTGGAGGCGATAGACAAAAACGTGAAAATCAGTCACGGACTGCTTTTCAACATTTTGAGCATGAGAAAGTCGGTGCCGCTGTGAACCGCGATCTCATACACCCTTTCGAGAAGCCTGCCGAAGCAAAGTAGCTGCAGAAATGTTGCAGAGGTGTTAGATCAGTCCAGATGACTTATTCAGCCAAATAAACTCCGTGGTCGAGTGATGCATATATCACTACACGGCCTAAACAAAGGAAGAAAACAGTGGAAACACGTCGATTCACTACTGCTGAAAAATGTGAAACCATCATCGGACAAGATGGTGCTGAGTATTTTTTGGGATTTCCATGATTTGAAATTAACAGGTTATACCTGTGTACTACAGAGACCTGGTAGCCAAAGAAGGCAGGATTCGGTTACGATTGTGGACGGAGCCGTAATCAGTTACTATTGGTTCCCTTTTGCAATTACACACATTTATTTTAAAACGGTAATTCCACTCTCGGCAATAAAAAGATATCACACGTTATTAATGAAAGAATAAACAACTGTGTAATTAATGGTGCTTTCACTGCGTTACAATTTAGCAAATGAGCATAAAATACAGACACAGCAAATAATAAGTTTGTTTGTGTGGCCATCCTCCGCAGCAAGCATATAAATACTTGTTTTGTAAGTAAAACTGCCTTTTCCTGCTGATAGTTACTTTATTTACCTTATACGCGTTTCGCCTTCTCCTGTTCTAAGGCATCATCAGTGGGATGATTTGCTGATCTGCGTTTCCTCACATCTGGTCTGGAGGTCGCACTACCATTTTTATCACTACCACAATATATGTGACTGTGTGGTAGTGCGACCTCCAGACCAGATGTGAGGAAACGCAGATCAGCAAATCATCCCACTGATGATGCCTTAGAACAGGAGAAGACGAAACGTGTATGGGATAAATAAAGTAACTAGCAGCAGGAAAAGGCAGCTTTATTTACAAAACAAGTACAGCAAATAATGTTTTAAAAACAAGCAAATGTGATCCCAATTGGAATGGTAGAGGTTTCTCTACTTGAATCCAAATCCACTCAACTTAAAGCTTGCCAAGAACGGCAATTATAAAAAAAATTTAACGAACACACTGTAAAACAGCAATGCAATAGCAAAGGTTAATTTAAATGACAGGTAACTGATCATCAAACGGGTGAGACAAAAGATGGTAAACTTGGTAGCACAACCATTTAAACCTGCTGTAACGACAAGAGTGACAAAAATATAAAAATTAAGAAAAAACATGGAGTAAAACAGCAAATACACACCCATCAGGTGAAACCAAATGATGGTAAACTTGGTAGCACAATCAAACTTGCTGTAACGCCAAGAATGGCAATTATATAAAAAATGTTAGTAACATAAAATAGAACAGCAATGCAATAATAAAACACAAGGGCCAGTCACACATGGTGCTCCAGGAATCGACCTCTGAGTAGGTCCGGCAAAAAACAACTTCGCGAGCGATGAGATAGGCAACCAAAAGTTGCATTCACTTCACAAGATGGTAACTTAGAGTAGTAGCAGTCTGACGAATGACTAATGACAATCATGCTGAGGCTACCTGACGTCCAATGAAGCAAATGAAAAGATGTAAAAATACGCCGAAGGCGGAACCGGCGGTCTGGACTCCGCCCGCAGAATACTGACCTTAGAGCGCCCGGAACGAGAAAGGAATCACTACCACCAGAGTAGAAGAATCGCCAACCAACCTACAATCAAGAAAGCTGTCAAAACTATACGCCTCACCGGACAGCAGCGGCAAGGCGAGGAAACATACACTGCCGTTACATACACTAACACCCAGGGCAGGTAACTGGGGCGTTAGTGGCTACGAGGCAGCAAAAGTACCGCTGGTTGAACTTAACAAATGGTAACAAGCTGAACGCAATAAATAGTAATTAGAAGTCCAGGAAAGCTAATCAGATCCGCCTTCCCCAAGCACTCCACTCGCTGCGCTTCGTCTTAGCAACACTACGAGCAGCAACACGAACCCAAGTCACTGGATAATCGCATGATCTCACAATGGTGGAGGTTTCTCTACTTGAATCCCAATGCACTCAAAGCTTGCTGGATCCGGTTTACGACGAGGTCGTGCACCCTCGCTACCACAGCCCTTCCATCCGGCAGTCCATACGTGCCGCCAGTGGTCCTGGCGCGTTCCCGTACGGCGCGGACCGGCTCCTCCTGAGTCCCCAACCGAACTGCACACTAACACGACCCAGAAGAACCACCACTTCGCCCCAAAGATAGGGCGACAGTTACTACATATCGATAAACACCGCTGCTGCCACTAGCGCACACGCAACGCTTGCGAAACCGAGTGGCGCCAGTCAGTACGAGAAGAAGACAAACACCCGCAACCATGTCCAACAGAGGACGGAAACCTACAAACAGAATTAAGGCGAGCCGCAGCACGGCTCAACTACCGAAATCTCGTGGCGAGATTACTCGAGGATGTCAAAATGAAATGTCACGCAAAGCAGTTCAAACGGATGTTGCTCCTGCTTGAGGACATCCCAGCTCTTCATGCATATGACAAAGTCATAAGTGTTGTTTATTTGGGGTATTAAATTCTTCTCCTCTCTCTGGATTTCTCCTGACATTTGCAACGAGTATCTTTACACTCTCTCCTCGCTTGAAAAGAGTACACACTAAGAAAAAAGAAAGACACTGTACGATGAAGGAATTATCCGAATGGGACGGAAATCGGTAAATGTCATGTACGTGTACAGAAAACCAAATGAATACAATGTCGGATAAAATGGATGGTTTACTCAAGAGAAACGACTTCACAAACTGAGCAAGTCAAAACGCGTATATTCATCTCAGGCCCTTATGTAATAGGTTATTCGGCTTGGCATTGTTTGATAGAATTGTTGGATGCTCTCCTGACGGATATCGTACCAAATTCTGTCCAACTGGCGTGTCAGATCATCTAAATCCCGAGATGATTAGAGGGCCCTGACGATAATGCCCCAAAACGCTCTCAACTGGGGAGACATTCAGCGATCTACCTGGCCAAGGCAGGGTTTAGCAAGGATGTAGACAAGCTGTAGAAGCTCTCGCCGTGTGCGGGCTGGCATTATCTTGCTGAGATGCAAACCCAGAATGGGTTGTCATGATGGCCAACGGGGTACATACCGCTGTGCTATAAAGATGCCGTAGATGACGAACAAAGGGGTCCTGCCGTAAAAAGAAATCAGTAGAAGGAAAAACGAGACCAAGTGGCAAATTTTTACTTTCTATTCATTCGATGACTAGTTTCGGGCCGAGACGCATTTTCAAATCATTATAACAAAGTCGAAAATGGCATTTCCGAAGATGTGGAAAATGTACAATGAATATTTTTGTTCTCTTCGGAAAGGCCATTTTCGATTTTGTTATAATGATGTGAAAATGGTTCTCGGAGCGAAGCAAGTCATCGGATGATTAAAAACGTAAAAATCTGCAAATTGGACTGGTTTTTTGTATAACTGATTAACAGAAGTTGCTGATCGTAGCTACTACAGTCCGCCCAAACAGCTGAGTGGTCAGCGTGACGGATTGCCGCCCTACGGGCCCGGGTTCGATTCCCGGCTGGGTCGGGGATTTTCTCCACTCAAGGACTGGGTGTTGTCTTCATCATCATTTCATCCCCATCCGGCGCTCAGGTCGCCCAATGTGGCGTAGAATGTAATATGACCTACACCAAGGCGGCCGGACCTGCCCCGTAAGGGGTCTCCCTGCCAATGACGTCACACACTCTTTTCCATTTCATTTGCAGCTACTGCAGCATGCTGGAAGTTCATAAAAAGATATGATACTCCAGACTCCTAGTTGTCGGGCCGTATAGCGAGCAAGATTGTGCTTGGTATCCCTATGCTGTCCACGGAGTCTCCAGACCCGTCTTCACTGGTCATCGGGGCTCACTTCGAAGGGTGGTTCATCACGGAAGACAATTCTACTCCACTCAATGAGATTCTAGGCCAAAGACGACTCTGGAGACATCCCGGATAGCGGTAGAATACCAACCTGACTGTTGGCCACCCTAAGGCCTGATAACCAAGAGTGCCATTTCTTTTCACAGTAGAACCTGGTTCTCATCCATGGCACCCTTACAGCACAGTGATACGTCGTCGATATTTTACAACCCATACCTTGGCCAGCATGGTAGCCAAATCTCTCCCCAGCTGGGAATATTTGCAGCACTGCGGGCAGGGCCCTCCAACCTACCCGGGAATTTGGTTATCTAAAGTGCCAATTGGACAAAATTTGGCACGATATTGTTCAGGAGGGCATCCAATAACTCTGTCAATCAATGCCAAGCCAAATAAGTGCTTGCATAAGGGCTAGAACTGGACCAACTCGTTACTGTCTTGCTCAGTTTCTGCAGCTCTTTCTCTTGAATATATCACCCAATTTTTCTGAAATTGTACTCGTTTCTTCATTTCTACATGTAAATCACATCTAGCGATTTGTGCTCCATTTCGATTCTTTTCCTTTTCCCAAGGTGACCCTCAAGAAGGATCAATTGCTGAATAGCCAAAACGCACAGTGTACAACCAGCGTATTCACCAAGATGTCCATCTTTCGCAAAAATGTGGCACATTCGCGGGTGAATGTGCAGCGATGAATTTTCACCATTACTACGTTTCACAGTCGCAGTTTGAGTTTTTTGAGGTGATAAAACTTTATGACTGCCCCCTCGTAAAAAGTCACCGAAGTCCGAGCACGCAGGTCCATTTGCACGGTGACGGAGAACAGCCTTGTTGCGGGTGAATGGCACTCAGCCAGTGTGACTACAAAGTAAGCCGCATGCCATCGCGAGGGCGACGGAGCAGCGCGTGCGGGCTGATGGAGCAGCTCACGGGCCGTCCCACGCCGGGTAGTCGGCGGGTCGCCGCTGGAGTGCAGCTGGAGCTGGAGCTGGAGCTACTGCCGCCGCTGCTGGAGCAGCCCGCCATTACACCGCCTCACTTATTCATGGCAGCGACTGCCGCCCCCGTTTTATAGCCTTCAAGGCCGGCCACGCCTACGACTGGCGGCGCCCTCGTCAAATATTCACCCGCTTTGCGCGGCAGCAGCTTTTCCGCTCTCAGGCCGATCGCGGCTATCGAGAGTGTCTGCTCTCGCCTGCCAGTGATTCTTCTGTGGGGAGGAGAAGCGGCTCCGGAAACACGTATCGGCGCGGTCTCAAGGAGGTTGCACTCAGCTCGGTTTTGCTACAAAACCACGAGGAAATTAAATACAGAGCCCATGGTCACAGCGCTTTGTTGTTACCAGCTGCTACATATGAGGTTCACTTCACGGTTTCATTTGGTTTATTCGGGGTAATGAGACAAGAACAAAGAATATTAACTTAGAAATGCTGAAGCCTTTCACCGCTGTGTGGTGTTTATGCCACATCCCTGCCCACTTTCATTACATTTCTGTTGCTGTGTTTTATGCACAGTATGGGAAGATTTCGTTCCGGGAGGCTAGCAAGTGGGTAGGATCGCAAGGCAGACCCACAGGACGAAGCGCCAGATGGTCACACTGCGTGAGAATGGCCGGGCGAGCAAGAGCCGTACCGTACTGGAACAGAGAGAGACGCTGGGGACTCACCTACAACGCTGACCGCCAAGAATCGACTATTTTGTTAATTATATTTACTGTACAAATATTAATATGCAGCTACGGCCATGCTGATCGCTTTACTTGCACTGAGAACTTATTAATAATAATTTGAATATCGCTCAATTCATCAGGACATGCTAATAACATGTTTTTGTCTGTGCTTATTGACATGAAGGATGGACCAGTTACAAGCGCGCTCTGGGACGCCAGGCGCCAAACAGCCTAGGTAGCTCGCTACTAGCCTAAGAACAGTTTCCGAGGAAGTAAGACATGAAACTGTGTACACAATGTGACTTCATGTAAAGGCGGAATAGTTTGTAGAAAAATTGCCTCGGATGACGTACTTGGGCGACGTTGTGTTAATTCAGTGCAGTCTACGATCGGTTTTCGGGGTGACAACACGCTAACTAGTGTGTGAAGTGTAGCTCGACGTGAAGACAGAATTAATTGTTAAAGTTACTTCGTAAAATATATTTGTGCAATATCACGTAGATTCTAAGACCGTGTGAAATAATTTGTAACTTTTGCTGTGCTCGAGAACTAACGATTAATGACAGGGAATCTTTTTATGAACATCAACAATAGGCTGGCTCTAGAAATGGCTTTACTAATTTTGCTACTGGATAAATAAATTAGTTGGCATACTGCATAAAGACAATGCTACTTTATGGACGATAAGGCTTCAACAGCCAATATGAGCTACAGTGAGCTGCCTAGCAACTACACAAAATACAAACATGTCGGACAGGTGCCCTGTTTTTATGTGGGGAAAAAATGGACAAAAATAGTAAACAAACAAAAATAATAGATCTAGCAGACAGATTCAAATTTTTAGGGGCCATGCAGAAGTACAGAGGAGAACCGGACAAAAAAACTGATACGTTTAACTACCTAAACGGGGGCGTAAGAAGTTCTCTCCAAAATAAAGTTAAAATAGAAAATTATCTTAAATTTTATAAAGTTATCTCTGTACCAATACTGTTGCATGGGTTTGAATCTTGGGTACTTAAAAAAAGATAATGGGATCACAGGCCAAGTAAATGAAATTCTTCAGAAACATAGCAGAATACATAGCGTTAGGTTGCCTTGATGCAGTTCTTCATGCTACACTATACTGTGCAAACCTCTTTATCTCTTAATAATAAATGCAACCTACATTCATTTGGACCTGCTGCAAATTAGTAAGCAAACAGAAGTGAAAAATTTTCTAATTTCGAACAGCCAGCGTTTGTCAATTATGCGAAAGTGTCAACAGCCGGGAAGCGCAAACATTTCGACACCGTTAGTCGGTCAGAAAGACAGCAACCTGGGCACTCATATGTGCGACTGCGAGAGAGCTCGGCAGAAAATGGTAGAATGACCACAAGCCACACTGCCTTAATTCCTCTAGTAATGTTCGTAGATGTAAGAGACACTAGGCAGGACGCAGCATCGCCTAGCAGGGGCTTGACTAAGCAGTGTAGACACTGTAACAATTTCGTTAAGCAAATGTAGCGGAACTGGCGACTGCTGACTACTAGAGAAGAGTAGAATATAGTCGGTCATTACGAATGACGTAGAGTGGAGACATAAATACTCCACTCCCACTGGGTCAGAGCTCTCGATCGGTAGGATCGATGGCTTTCATGTCGTTCGCACTCGATTCGCAGATAATGGTATGGTAACATCTTGTGTGTGAGATTTTTCTAGTGTTCTAATGTAGCACCTACAGCCGTCCTCATGATGTCACTTATTTTATGGCTACCAGTTTCGGTGCTTCAGTGCACCATCTTCAGGCCTCAGCTGACGTTGATGGGGTTAATCTATCTGTAGACACCATTCGTCTGTGGCCAACATTACAAATGACATCGTGAGGACGGCTGTAGATGTTACATTTTATTACATGGGTGAGCGGCCAAAGTCCCTATCTCAACGAAAGACATACAGAAACTGTTCTAGGGTTTGTCTTACACGTGCTGCCTCACGAGAAGATCAGGTATCCATAGTCGCGGATAATGAAGTCCAGCAGGAGTCTGCCAACGTGGCTGCCATCTAGGACAGAAGCTGCCCTAAAACTCCTATGTCCCACGAGCCTGACGGACTACTGTACTGGCTGGCCAGGTTCAGCACCCAGCACGAGACCACAGCATCCAACACAATGGGCGACCTAAAGGGACAACACGGTCAGTGATGTGGGAGGGATTGAGTACTCCTCAAAACGGCATATGAATCAAACACACACGTCGTCGTCACCACCTTCTCCAAGAAGGGCTACCGAAAGGGCGTGTCTACCTCGCCAACGGGTGGCAAACCGCCGCTCCTGGGTGTCATCCGAGCTGATGCAACGACCTCGGCAGCCGTGAGTCCACTGTTGTATTCAGTGCATTCCTCTCTGTATTACGTAAACATCAGTCACTACTGAAGACAAGGCAAACGACTTGTATTCTGAATAATAAGTGGAATAACCTTCAACACTGTTTTATTGTGGCTAACGACACCACACTGGTCCTCGGTATGTATCCTTAGAAATAGTAGTGGTTTCCAGCCCAACAGTGAGCGATCTGTGCTCTGTATTCATCTCTTGGTCTCCCTCTACAATTTTTGTATCACACTCTTCCCTCCAGTACTAAATTGATGATCCTTTGATGTCTCGGAATATGTCCTATCAACTGATCTCGTCTTTTAAAGGTGAAACACAAATTTAGTTTCTCACCAAATGTATTCAGTACCTCCTCAATGGTTACATGAGCTACCCATCTAATCTACAGCATTCTTCTGTAGCACCACATTTTAATAGTTTCTGTTCATTTCATGACTGAGCTGTTTATCATCCACAGTTCACTTCCGCACAATCGAGACAAATATCTTCAGAAAAGACTTCCTAACACTTTAATCTATATTCGATATTAAGAATTTTTTTCTACTTCACAAACGATTTTCTTGCCATTGTCATTCAACATTTTATATCCTCTCTACTCTGGCCATCATCAGTTATTTTACTGCAAAAATAGCAAAATGCATCTACTACTTTTAGTGACTCATTTTCTAATACAGTTCTCCCACCACCGCCTGACTTAATTCGACTACATGCCTTTACCTTTGTTTTGCTTTTGTTGATGTTCATCTTACATCCTCCTGTCCATTGCGTTCGATTGCTCACCCAAGTCCTTTGCTGCCTCTGACAGAATTATAATGTCATCGGTAAACGTGAAAGTTTTATTCCTCTTTCCTGACCTTTAATTCCTTCTCCAAATTTACCTTTCATTTCCTTTACTGCTTGCTCAATATACAGACTGAATAACATCGGGGATAGATTACAACCCTGTCTCACTCTTTTCTCAACCAGTCCTTTCGACTCTTAAAATTTTCGTCAGTTTTCTGTGAAAATTGTATGTAGCCTTTCGTTTCTCCTGGTTTACCTCTACTACCTTAAGGATTTCAAAGAGTGTGTTCCAGTCAGTACTGTAACAAGCTTTCTCGAAGTCTACAAACGCTTTGAACATAGGTTTCCCTCTCCTTAAGCCACGTCCTTGGAGAAGTCGAGGATCAGTATTGTCTCACGCATTCCTAAATTTCTCCAGAAGCCAAACTGATACTAAGCGAGGTCGATTTCTACCAGTTTCTCCATTCTTCTGTAGGTAACTGGAGTCAGTATTTTGCAACCATGATTATTAAACTGACAGTTCACTAATACTCACACCTATCAGCATGTGCTATCTTGTCATGTTTAAAGCTTTCCCGGCGTACTGATTGTTCCATAAAAACACGGGAGAACTGCCGGATGTCAGTAAGGTCTTGCCACGATATTTCGGCGCAGAGTCTTCTGGCTATCTTCAGGTGAGTGCCATTGTTGTAGTACTGGCGAGTACTCACTTACTCACTCACTCACTTATAGCACGGACTGATCACGAGTCCGATGTGGCAAAAGTCTAAGCAGCCAAGCTGATATTCCTCCTTGGTAGGCACTGGTGGTATCGATGGCCTCTGGTACGACGTAAGAGTGATGGCACACTTGGTCACTAGGTGTACAAAAAGCCCACTCATACAGACCTGTATCTACAAGCTACTAGTTGCCACCTGCAAAACGTATTTCTGAAGAATGGCTTTTCAACTAGGCAAGTGAAGAGAGTGATGCAGACATACAAACGACGAAACAAGGAAGAGGAACAGGCCTTAAGGTCGACTGCTTGTCTACCATTTATTGGGAATAATTTTTCACAGATAGGCAGAATATTGAGAAAGTATCAAGTGAGAGTCGTCTTTCGCCCTCCTTCCAAATTTTCATCACTGGTGGGATCCGTTAAAGACGACCTGGGCCTGCGTAAATCAGGTGTTTACAAAATTCCGTGTGAATGCAGAAAATCATATATAGGGCAAAAACAACACGAACTGTGCAGGAACGCATTGTGGAACACCAACGGCATACTCGCCTTCTCCAACCCACCAAGTCCGCAATCGCCGAACATTGTATTTCCACAGACCATTCCATGAATTTCAACATCACAAAATTTTGGCCCATACATCAAACTTTTGGAGCTCGATTATCAATGAATCTGTGGAAATAAGTTTGTCTGACAACATGACTCTCATCAATCGAGATAGCGGTTATCAGCTAAACTCTGCTTGGAATCCTGTTATAAAGAAACTTCGTAGTCGACGTAGTTATCTGCATAAAGATGAAAATCGACCTGACATCGATACGCCAACCTTTCACCGTGGACGGCGCGAGGTGCAGCGCACGGAGTTGTTATGAACGCGTATGCTGAGCAGCGCATGCGCAATGTGACCTTAGTATGGCTTTAAATAGCAGAACTCAGCGCGTATTCGCCCCTCCTTTCTCCTGGGCAGCTTCCCCCCCTACTCCTCCCACCTCTCTTGTGCTCCCTTTCAGTGTCTCTGCACTCCCTCCTGCCTGGTCTTCCCTCTTCATCTCCTGCCCCACCAGTCTCCTGCCTCTTCGTGTACCTGCTGATGCCCCTAATGTCTTCATCCCGCCGCCTCCCCTGCTGCCCCTTGCTCTCCCCTCCTTTTCCATCATCTCCGACCTCTCCCTCGGCAGGTGACTTTTTGAATTGTCCCCCCCCCCCATGTACATGTCCCTGTCACTGTATTTTTACCTCCATTATCTTTCCTTACGCTGTTTTATGTTCCCCTTTCTTATCGCCTTATATATGTAACATTTTATTCTTGTTATAGTTGTCATGTCACTCGGCTGAAGAGCAGCGGATTGTGCCGCTGACAGCCCTCCCCTACCCATATGGGGCAGGGGAATGAAATCATAATAAAGACAAAAAAACGTACTCGCCAGTACTACTACAGTGGTACTCACCTGAAGATGGCCAGAAGACCCTGTGCCGAAATATTGTGGCAGGACATTACTGACATCCGGCAGTTCTCCTGTGTTTTTATGGAACATGTGCTGTCTTCGAAATTTAAATGATTACATTCTTCTTGAAGACTGATGATATTTCGCCTGTCTCATACATTTTTCACTCCAAGTGGAGTATTTTTTTCATGTCGACTCTCCAAAAATACCAGTAGCTCTGTCGGAATATCATCTAAACCTGGGGCCTTGTTCCGACTGAGGTCTTTCAGTATTCTGTAAAGTTCTTCTCGGCGTATCATATCTCCCACCTCATCTACATCTGCGTCCTCTTCCCATTCTATAATATTACCTTCAAGTTCATTTATTTTGTACAGCCCCTCTAAATACTCTTCCCACGTTTCAGCTTTTCTTTCTTTGCTTAGTACTGGTTTTCCATCTGTCTGAGGCACTGAGGCTCTCTGGTTATCGATTCCTCACCGAAGTATGTGGTTTGTCCGCTAGGAAATAGTATCATTCCGTAGCTGAAGGAATAGAGAGAGAAAGGGTAGCTGCTTGTCTGCCATGTGTCCAGCAGGGTAGCTTGTGCGGTTGGCACCTTACTTCAGTGAAGATCTGCTGTTGACTTCAATAAGATTGCCGCATGTGGAGCCGAAGTCACATGTTTAGGTAATGGTGATAGCTTCTGTTTCTATTACATAAGTTCTCGCCTCTGTGCTTACGACTGCAATGGATTTGTCTCTAACATAATCGCAGCATTCGGAACAGACCATTGGTTGTACGTTGCAACGGGTAAAGGAAGTGATTGGTCCGTTGGTCTGTTCCCAAGCAGTAACGTCAACTGATCACACTATTAAATTCTTGCTTATCGTATGCTGCCATTTGCATGTTTCATTTTATAACTTTGTCTGTAAAATTGGTTCCTTTTTTTCTAAAGTCTTGATTTAGTCTGTTGCACGCTATGTTGTGTTCCAGGAAGCTGTTTATATGGTCATCTCTTTCTCCTGCTCAGAAGCTTAAAATATTTGACTGTGGTCCCTCCCCTTGAGGAAAATTATTGTACATGACATTTAATATAATAGATTAAGCGCTGTATGCATTCAGTTACTTCTAGTTCATGAATTTTGGCATTTTTGTGGCTCTGCCATAAGCCAGAATAATAATCAAACCTGGTCATTTAAGCATTTTTATAGCTTGGTCTTAGATTTAGATTTGTATTTTTAAATGACTGCTAGTTTGTACTACGCTAGGTTAAGTAGTCTCACCCTGAGTTATATTTAATGTATTATTCTGTTCGTCTGGTTATTAATTATAAGGCCCGCATCTCGTGGTCGTGCGGTAGCGTTCTCGCTTCCCACGTCCGGGTTCCCGGGTTCGATTCCCGGCGGGGTCAGGGATTTTCTCTGCCTCGTGATGGCTGGGTGTTGTGTGCTGTCCTTAGGTTAGTTAGGTTTAAGTAGTTCTAAGTTCTAGGGGCCTGATGACCATAGATGTTAAGTCCCATAGTGCTCAGAGCCATTTGAACCATTTGAACCATTAATTATAATGTAGTTCTTGTGTGTTCATGTGTAAGTACATATTGCTTCTCAGGTTTCGGTTTAAATTTGTGATCAGTTATAAATCAGTGGATCAGGGTAGAAGAAAGTGCTGAATCCTATGATAAATTGTCTATTAGCTTTCTGTTTGATACATATGATCTTTGTGTGCTATCTTTAATCTTGTTATTTCAATTTACTGATCTGTGGTTTACATTAGTCCTAGCCCAGACTGGTGGTCGTGCATCACGTGACCAACTTTCTCTATGCATTTCCTTTCCTGTTTGGTCTTTCGTGGCCGACCGAAGGGAACTTGACTGCGACGCGGACGAGATGTGCCCGCAGTAGAGGTTCTTGCGGTTCTGTGTTCGGTCGCGAAACTTGGGACTAAGCCATCCCATATCGTCTGGCAGTTCCGGGATTGAAATTACGTTACAAGCAGGATCTTTTTCAGATATTTTGGCATCAGTCAGTAGAGTCCAAACACCCCAACAGTACGCCGGTCCTAATGTATCAAGAGATCAGTTACCATTAGTTTGTATACTTTTATTGGAGCCACTATTTATTTTGTTCTTCCTGTATGTTAATGTTACTTTTGTGGGAGCTGTATTGGAGACATTATTATCCTGTTCATCAGCGGCAACGAGTGTTTGTACGCCGGTGGCACCATAATATTCATGTACTGCTGCATGTTTGTATGCCGGAAATTGTTCCACCTTGCTGCTAAGTACTGAGCATCTATAGAAAGTGTACGCCTGGCTAGCCACGCGGTCTAAAGTGCTCCTGTCCGAGCAGGCAGGCGTGCCGGTCCTCAGCACGAATCCGCCTGGCGGATTAGTGTCGAGATCCAGTGTACCGTGCAGCCTGTGGATGGTTTTTAAGACGGTTTTCCATCTGCTTCGGCGAATGCGGGTTGGTTCCACTTATTCCGCCTCACTTACACAGTGTCAGAGATTTCTGCACAAAGACTGTCTCCACGTACGTGTACGCCATAATTACTCTCTGGTATGAGACGTTCCTGGGGAGGGGGGAGCGGTGGTCCACTGAGGGCCGAACCGCGCATTAACCCTGGGTTCGGTATAGGGCGACAGTGGAGTGGGTGGACTGCTGTGGCCTGCTGTGGGGTTGTGAACCACTGAGGGCTACTGCGGGACGAACGTCTCCGCGTCCGCAGCTCGTGGTCGTGCGGTAGCGTACTCGCTTCCCGCGCCCGGGTTCCCGGGTTCGATTCCCGGCGGGGTCAGGGATTTTCTCTGCCTCGTGATGACTGGGTGTTGTGTGCTGTCCTTAGGTTAGTTAGGTTTAAGTAGTTCTAAGTTCTAGGGGACTGATGACCATAGATGTTAAGTCCCATAGTGCTCAGAGCCATTTGAACCATTTGAACGTCTCCGCCTTTTCTAGGTCTCTGGTTTAATAGACAATACAGACATACACACCTATGGAAAGTGGTCGAAGGATGATGGAATAACGTATAGGCCGTATGCTACTGGACATCGACATCTCATCACAAATTGTAGGAGTCGGAGGGTGTAGGATAGGAAGTGCTCTGTGGGAGATGTGACGACAGAGTGTAATGCTGGTGCAGGCACAAGTGCTTCAGAGCACATCGTTCAAGTGCCGTTGCTGAACATAGAGCGCCTCACACACGACCCCCACGTGTTCCTGTGTCGGCCCAACGATATCGGTAGTTACGAATGCAGTGGGCATAGCAGTCACTGAATTTTCACCGTGGATCGGTAGAAACGTGTCACCTGTCGAATGAGTGGTATTTCTTTTTATACCAAGTCGATGGTTGGGTCCTTACACGGCGTCATCCATGCGTATGGCTACCTGAAACGTGCACTGCGTCACAGAAGTGGGCCGGTGAGAGCAGAATTACGCTATGAGGTACTCTGAGCTGGGTTTCTATGAGACCTGTGATAGTACTCGAAGACACTATGGTTCAAGTGGCTCTAAGCACTATAGGACTTAACATCTGATGTCATCAGTCCAATAGACTCACAAGGGAACCTCCCCATCGCACCCCCCTCAGATTTAGTTATAAGTTGGCACAGTGGATAGGCCTTGATAAACTGAACACAGATCAAATGAGAAAACAGGAAGAAGTTGTGTGGAACTGTGAAAAAATAAGCAAAATATACAAACTGAGTAGTCCACGGGTCACATAAGCAACATAATAGACAAACTGAGCTCAGGAGCGTCGTGGTCCCGTGGTAGCGTGAGCAGCTGCTGAATGAGATGTCCTTGGTTCAAGTCTTCCCTCGGGTGAAAATTTTATTTTCTTTATATTTGCATAGTTATTATCTGTCCGTTCGTTCATTGACGTCTTTGTTCACTGTAATAAGTTTAGTGTCTGTGTTTTGCGACCGCGTCGCAAATCCGTGCGATTAGTAGACGAAAGGACGTGCCTCTCTAATGGGAACCGAAAAAATTTGATCGCAAGGTCATAGGTCAACCGATTCCTCCACAGGAAATCACATCTGATATATTCTATACGACACTGGTGACGGCATGTGCGTCACATGACAGGAATATGTTGTCGACCCACCTAACTTGTACACTTGGCGAAGGGGTAAAAAAATTCTTCTACCTTGCCCGATTTAGGTTTTCTTGTAGATGTGATAATCACTCCCAAAAAAGTGATGAAAACATAAGAGTTTGTCACATAAACTGAAAATAAAAAATTAAACTCTTCACTCGATGGAAGATTTGAACCAAGGACCTTTCGCTCCGCAGCTGCTCACGTTACCACGAGACCACGGCGCTCCCGCATTCCCAGTGCCCTTGACGTTGCATATCTTCCTATGAACTACTCAGTTTGTATATTTTGCTTATTTTTTCACAGTTCCACACAACTTCTTCCTGTTTTCTCAATTGATCTGTTTTCAGTTTTTCAAGGCCTATCCACTGTGCCAACTTATAACTAAATCTGAGGGGGGTGCGATGGGGAGGTTCCCTTGTCAGAACTACTTAAATCTAACTAACCTAAGGACATCACACACATGGAAGCCCGAGGCAGGATTCGAACCTGCAACCGTAGTAGCAACGCGGTTGCGGACTGAAGAGCCTAGAACGGCTCGGCCACAGCGGCCGACCCGAAGACACCATGACAGCAGTGAACTACGTGAACATTACTGGCAGACCACCTGCATCGCTTCATAGCCGAAGTGTTCTCTAATGGCGGTGTCACCTTCCAGTGGGATAACACTCCGAGAGACAAGTCCAGAATTGTGCTGCAGTGGTTTGAGCAGCGTTATAGGAAACTCATGTTGATGTCTCAGCCGGCAAATGCCCCCGATGTGTACCCACTGGAACACAGATTGGTCGCCAGCTGCGTGCCCACGAACCATCGTCCCGTAATTTGCGGGAATTTAGGGACCTGTGCCACATACTTATGGGAACCTATCAAGAACTTGTAGAGTCCATGGAAAACGCAATCGCTGCTGTATTCATCTCTTTTTACTACCCGGCATTATGGTCGCAAGTCCAAGGGTCCGCTTTCATTGGGGCGAGGGGTACGAAAAGAGGGAAGTACCCTATGCACACACGCATCACAATTACTGAAGTTCTGTATCAGTTGTCTCACTGGTTAATTTATTTTATTTACTTATTTAACATGGTCTATTTAGGGCATTCAGGCCATCTCTTACATAGGACCAGTGTTTCACACATTCAGCACCCTTTTTACGTCATAGCAATCTAAAAAATAACAGTTTTTCTGTGGCGAATAGTAGTAAAATGATTTGAGTGTCTGTAGTGACAATGTGAGTGAATGATACTGACAATGTACCAACAAATTTAATACTGGCAGTACTTGGACTACTGCTGTTGCTGCTATCACTAATAGTCATAATAGTAATAATAATAATAATAATAAAGGCAGTGACAGATATAAAAATAATTTATATGCATAGGAAACAAATGTTTTATGATTATAGCGAGTTCTGGGGAAAGGAAACTTAAGGATGCAGCACCAGCTAAGAATACTGGAAATTGAAGAATATCATGTGGGAAAGAAGAATGTACAGGAATACAGGGGTAACGAGCGTGTACGGGGACAATAGTAATAATTACTGTTGCTTTAGCAGGTATGCCATTAACTGTGTTCTGTAGCTTGAGATGTTATTCAGTTCTCTAATATGATGCGGGAGGCTACTCCAGAGTAGCGTTCCTGCTAGTTATAAGGAATACTAGAAAGTAGTTGAACGATGGTGTGGGGCAGAAAGGATTTTGCTCTGATGGGAACGGGTGTTTCTGCCATGTTATTAAGACGAGAGCGTCAAAGTTATAGAGACATAAAAGGGACAATGTGGTTGATAGGACAGTACAAACGACAGAAGGTATCTCTGCCCTTGTCTGCACACAGGCATGGTAACAGTGCATATAATGGTGAAGTGTGGCCAAAGATTCGAAAATCAGGGTATAACGAATAAAGCATTTACTGCCGGTTTCAGACGCCCTGAGATTTCCTGAGAAAGGCCCTGTAGGATAATATCGCTGTTGTCAATAACTGAAAGTATAATTGTTCGTACAAGTTTTTCATGTCAAGGGGCAGCAGCTTTTCCTGAGGCATGGAGAGACGCAGGTTGCCGTTAAGCGCTCTATCCAACTGGGCAGTTTTGGCAGTTCAGGCTGTAGCTTCGGTACCAGTGGTGCCAGCCGACATATGTTAAAAAGCTGCTAAAAATGGTTCAAATGGCTCGGAGTACCATGGAACTTAACATCTGAGCTCATCAGTCCCCTAGAAATTAGAACTACTTAAACCTAACTCGGGATGTAACAAACATTCATGCCCGTGGCAGGATTCGAACCTGCGACCGCAGTGGTCGCGCGGTTCCGGACTGAAGCGCCTAGAACCGCTCGGCCACACCGGCCGGCTTCAAAAGCTGCTGCAACTTCGCCTAAAGCGCTGGTCGCCTTCGGCTGAGAGGAATACGCACCGTTGGACTGCGGTTGTGAGCTGAGTGACGTGGTGTAGACAGGATGGTACTCGTTTTTCCGGAAAAGATTTTGTGAATGCAACTACGTAAAAACCGTAACTGTGACTGACTTGAAGAGGTCTGGCTAACTTAAATATTTGTAATCGTCTCAGGTCTTTGGTGTATCGATAATTCCGAATTAATGCCGCTTCATATGTGTACAGTAATGCTGTGGCAAGAGTTTATTAGTGCTGGCACTGTTCACGCATCTACTGAAATGCGTTTCTTCGTTAGGATACATGTCGCTTTATTCAGTTGAATCATGGCCAATGACAGAACCTTTTCGTCCGTTCTTGGCTTTTAGTGCCTGCATTTACGTTTCAGTATAGTTTTCACCTTTTGCCCTGGAGACGCAAATAATAAACGAAACAGACGTCTAGACCACATTCTGTGTACAATGACACACAACAAAGCTGAGAATCAAATCTACTGTTAAGGCAAATTTTTTCAGACGGCCAGTAACACATTCCATGGGCAGTCGTAGGGCGAACGGGAGCACGGTGAAGCACAGCTTCCCCTCTCCTCATCTCAACCCTTTCAAGCATTCTTCTCAGCTGCCTACTGTACTTTTAGTCCTAGACTTACAAGGAGAGCTCCCCTGCTATGGGCTCTACTTTTTGAATGGAAATATACAATGACGTATGTTAATACATTTACAGCCATTCATCCGGTGGGCCTTCGTTTGCGAGTAACTGACGAAAAACAAAAAAAACGAAATTTTGTGTGACACTCAATAGCGGTAAAAAAGGCTGTCACAGTATGTGGTAGCGTGGTGTAATGGGTGGGAAAGTAGCTTAATATGCAGGAAGTTGGGATTTAGAATCTTTTCAGGTGCAGTAAGCTTTTTTAAATTTTCGATCTTCATGGGAATGACCTTGATCAATATTTTTATTCGATTAATTGCTTTAACTGTAATTTTTTATTTATATTTGTCACATCATTTTAATCATCATATGAACTTTTTCATTCTTTCCATTTTTCTGTTTATATGAATCTTTTTACGATCGGAATCTTTGTGAATATAGATTTAATGATATTTGTCTATCATAATAGTCAATTATTTCAATATTCTGAACTATCAGTTAAAAAAAAAGACGAAATAATATGTCTATATTGAGTGTAAAGTAGTGTGAAAAATGTACTTTCAGTTACGAGATGTGCAATTTTTTTGAATGGTAATCGTCGTAGAAACTTTTGAAACGTAATCGAAATTCACATTGCACTATGGACAAAATGAAGCAGATGGAGATTTAAAAGTAAGAAAGGTTTATAAATAGAACGAAATTCAAGCGAAACGAGAAATAGATATAACAAACGCAATAATGTGGATGGAAAAACAGGATGATAGAACAAAAGCACTTGAATCGAAATCGATACATAACATTTGTTAAAAACACATGAACAAAGATTTCATGTCGAAAAAGATATGTAGGAAGAAAAAATGAGAGAAAATGAAAAAGTTGAAATTATGATTAAAATGATGCGACAATGGAATGGAAATAAGAAATTACATTTTAAACAATTAATTGAATAAAAATGATGATCATAGTCATTTCGATAGAGCCTTTAAAGAAATTACGCTCACGTCGAGATTGGTACCTACAAAATCAATGCGTGTGAAGCTATTATCCTATGCATTATACCACACAACCATACTACATATCACCGCTTTTTTAACGCTGTCACACAAAATTCCAAAATTGTTTTCGTCAGTTACTCACAAACGGGGGTCCCGTTCTGAAGGGCTGCAGTGTGTGGTACCTGGAATATTAATCTACATTTCCTTGTAGATGGTTTCAAAAAGTCGATACCACCGCTAGAGACCTCTCGTTGCAGACGTCTTGTTATATGCAGAGTGTCGTGGGCCGGCACCATTTTCTCATCGCTTCCCTCTTTTAAAGTATTCAAGCTGTAACTTCTATCCTCTATCTACCTACCAGCTTGAGTGTGGCGCTCGTGCAGTGAATAGTTAGTTTATCTGCCTCCCCTATTTTCTTCATTGTTGTGTGCTATTTCCGGTAACTGTCGATGGGACCGCGTCATAAGAGTTCCGTAATATTTTTCCGACATGCTAAAATATATTTTTGTTCCTTTAGCTTCAAACGCAGTGTAACAAGAAAACTTAGATACACGTTCATTTTTTACGGAAATTGAGGAAGCAAGACCACTCATATCGTGTATTTTAAGGGGAAATGTTCCAAATTTTGAGGTCTATCTTCAGGCTTGCTTGCCGAGTGTCTAGACCAGTGGTCGTCAAACATTTTAGTTCAAGAGCCAATACTGACATTGTGGAGCCACCTCTGGCAACAAATGTAAAGATTTTATTGTTCATTGGTAACGTACCACAGTTAGGATGTTATGAGTCCTCAGCAGACTAGCCGCAGTAACGGTGCAGTAAGTTGACCGCTCAGGTACTGACCGTTCAAAGTCGGTACCATTCGGAACACTTTGTCTCGACTGTTCTCTGTTCAGACTACTGCCATCGACAGAGACCCGAAAATTGTGACACTGTCATTGAATGGCGAAGTTTTGTTGTGTTTCCTGTACGAGCAAATTGACTAATTGGTTAATGAAGTAATTGTGCAACAAGAGACACGAACAAAAATGTTTTCTAAAGGTTTTAAATTCATTTTCTTTCGACTCACTGCGTTGTATTAAAATAGCCTTAATTTAATTTCGTACCCATATGTACCGCATTTGAAGATGGTCGACTATGAAACGCACATTCACGAATCCATATTACCTCCCAGTCAAAATTTACACCACAGCTTGTGATCGGCACCAGTCGCGCACGGCCGTGAGTTGTCAGTACTGAAACGCAAACTCTGAAGTATACCCCCTCTCACATCCTCTAACCCCGCAGTGGCCCCACTACTTACCCTTCTGCTCCTGAGGTACGCGGCGACCTCTGCTCAGCTCATGGCCGAAACCAACATTGTCAATTCAAAACTAGGCACATCTTAAAATATTAATGCCTCTCTAAATATTTATGTTTGTTACCGGGCAGGAGAAGTACACTCCTAAAGAGCTCCTAAAGTAAGGTGACGTTTTGGATTTGGTTATTAGTCTCTACACGCATATTATTATAAAATACAGTTGAGAACCGCGAGACGCACGAATATTCATTCGGGCCGTATCGGGTAGCGTACCACAGTTTGCCGACTACTGGTCTAGACAGTAATAGTGACATGGATGGAACGTATGACACTGAAACAAATTAATAGGTCTGATGCTGAGAGAGAGTTACAAAATTGTGCTGACAAGTGTGCCTCCGAATTTTTTTATTCTGTTCTCAGTTTCGGTTGAGGTCACATGCCATGATATTACTCGGTCCATTTTCCTTCTTTGCTGACGTAAGTGGCAATCTTCAGCCACTAGAGATCTCCGAACTGTAGCGTGTAACACGGCGCTGTGCAACGTAAATACACTCCTGGAAATGGAAAAAAGAACACATTGACACCGGTGTGTCAGACCCACCATACTTGCTCCGGACACTGCGAGAGGGCTGTACAAGCAATGATCACACGCACAGCACAGCGGACACACCAGGAACCGCGGTGTTGGCCGTCGAATGGCGCTAGCTGCGCAGCATTTGTGCACCGCCGCCGTCAGTGTCAGCCAGTTTGCCGTGGCATACGGAGCTCCATCGCAGTCTTTAACACTGGTAGCATGCCGCGACAGCGTGGACGTGAACCGTATGTGCAGTTGACGGACTTTGAGCGAGGGCGTATAGTGGGCATGCGGGAGGCCGGGTGGACGTACCGCCGAATTGCTCAACACGTGGGGCGTGAGGTCTCCACAGTACATCGATGTTGTCGCCAGTGGTCGGCGCAAGGTGCACGTGCCCGTCGACCTGGGACCGGACCGCAGCGACGCACGGATGCACGCCAAGACCGTAGGATCCTACGCAGTGCCGTAGGGGACCGCACCGCCACTTCCCAGCAAATTAGGGACACTGTTGCTCCTGGGGTATCGGCGAGGACCATTCGCAACCGTCTCCATGAAGCTGGGCTACGGTCCCGCACACCGTTAGGCCGTCTTCCGCTCACGCCCCAACATCGTGCAGCCCGCCTCCAGTGGTGTCGCGACAGGCGTGAATGGAGGGACGAATGGAGACGTGTTGTCTTCAGCGATGAGAGTCGCTTCTCCCTTGGTGCCAATGATGGTCGTATGCGTGTTTGGCGCCGTGCAGGTGAGCGCCACAATCAGGACTGCATACGACCGAGGCACACAGGGCCAACACCCGGCATCATGGTGTGGGGAGCGATCCCCTACACTGGCCGTACACCACTGGTGATCGTCGAGGGGACACTGAATAGTGCACGGTACATCCAAACCGTCATCGAACCCATCGTTCTACCATTCCTAGACCGGCAAGGGAACTTGCTGTTCCAACAGGACAATGCACGTCCGCATGTATCCCGTGCCACCCAACGTGCTCTAGAAGGTGTAAGTCAACTACCCTGGCCAGCAAGATCTCCGGATCTGTCCCCCATTTAGCATGTTTGGGACTGGATGAAGCGTCGTCTCACGCGGTCTGCACGTCCAGCACGAACGCTGGTCCAACTGAGGCGCCAGGTGGAAATGGCATGGCAAGCCGTTCCACAGGACTACATCCAGCATCTCTACGATCGTCTCCATGGGAGAATAGCAGCCTGCATTGCTGCGAAAGGTGGATATACACTGTACTAGTGCCGACATTGTGCATGCTCTGTTGCCTGTGTCTATGTGCCTGTGGTTCTGTCAGTGTGATCATGTGATGTATCTGACCCCAGGAATGTGTCAATAAAGTTTCCCCTTCCTGGGACAATGAATTCACGGTGTTCTTATTTCAATTTCCAGGAGTGTATGTCGGTGCGTGAGAAACAGTGTGCTGTAAACGAGTTCCTAACAGCAGAAAAG
Organism: Schistocerca nitens; assembly: GCF_023898315.1. NCBI lineage: Eukaryota > Metazoa > Arthropoda > Insecta > Orthoptera > Acrididae > Schistocerca > Schistocerca nitens. Next base: position 599,061,266 of record NC_064619.1, on the reverse strand, counting down.
TTCGTCCATACTTGGAGCACCCTCTCCTTCAACGTGACAATACAGACCACACACGAGCGTTGCGACAACAGTCCGACGGCTTGGGTTTACTGTCGCTGAACACCCTCCCTACATTGCCGTCTTGGCCCCGACCGATTTTTATCGTCTACAAAACTTAAAAAACGATTTCGAGGACGTCTCTTACATAGTGATGACACGGTGCAAGCAGAGGTAAGGTTACGGCTCTGTCAACAAAATCAAACAGCCCACAGTGACGGTATCAACGAACTGATATCTCGTTGTAAGAAATCTGTTCGTCGCCTGGGCGGCTATGTTCAGAAATAAATATGTATACGTGAAGAAAGACGATGTAAAACGTTAATAATGTTTGTTTTATTTAAAAATCTGTAAGGAATTTCCGCATAAAAAATTCGGAGGGATCATTTTACCCTATGCCAACGGCCTTACCGCAGTAGTAACGCTGGTTCCCGTCGGATCACCGTAGTTAAGCACTGTCGCGTTTGTCTAGCACTTGGATGGGTTACAGTCCGGGTCATGCGAGCGCTGCCGCCAAGCGGGGTGCACTCAGCTTTCATGAAGCCAATTGAGGAGCTACTTGACTGAGAATAGCGCCTCCGGTCAGGTGATGCTCCAGGGGTAGAGTACAGGCCTACTGATGCCAGCAGTGACGGCAACAACGATGAAAATACTGTGTTTATTAGTACGAATAGTGACTCTTAAGCACATTTTTGCGGAAAAAATTAGTGTTTCTGTGGTGTCACTGCCAGACACCACACTTGCTAGGTGGTAGCCTTTAAATCGGCCGCGGTCCATTAGTATACGTCGACCCGCGTGTCGCCACTGTCAGTGATTGCAGACCGAGCGCCGCCACACGGCAGGTCTAGAGAGACTTCCTAGCACTCGCCCCAGTTGTACAGCCGACTTTGCTAGGAAGGGTTCACTGACAAATACGCTCTCATTTGCCGAGACGATAGTTAGCATAGCCTTCAGCTACGTCATTTGCTACGACCTAGCAAGGCGCCATTACCAGTTTATATTGAGATTGTTATTAATGTATCCTCAAGAGCGATATTCTCCAATTATGGATTAAAGTTAAGTATTCAAGCAACTACGTTCTTTATTTATTAGACTCAACTCCTTTAATTGTTCCAGACCTCACGCCAGTCTGCGTGAGCTTAAACGCGTGCATTTCGGCCTCCTCTAGCAACACGGTGTTTGCTCTTCTGTCAACACATCAGTTTCAACCGGAGGAAGGAACAACTTCCATTGTAAGGATAAAACGTCCTAATATTATTGCTAAATTCTCTGGCTAGAAGTTGGGGAGAAAATCCAGAAAGAGAAACCGTATGCAAACTTGGTTTAAAAAAGAATTCTGTCAGAAACAAAGACTTATGTTCATGAACTAGACATGACCTAACTAAAAGCATTCATCGGTCTTCTTGTATATACAGTGATTTTCAAATCAGGAAACGAGTCCCTGTACTGTCTTTTTGCATCTGCTGACACCGGAGGTGATATTTCTCGATGTACCATAATACAAAATAGAATGTTATTCACTTTGGCTACTCTTAGATTTGATAACCAGGACTTAGAGAGGAGAGAAAGAAGGAAGGTCTTGATGCATCAATTTCACTGGTTTTTGGCCTTTATGTTGACAAGTAGTAATGTATTACTTTGGGTTCTTCAATGAATATGGATGAGATGCTGACACTGTTCAAAGGGCGTTGCAGCTCCATTGTGTACATGCCAAGGAAACCGGCAAAATATGACATAAAAGTGATGCGTCTGATTGAGAAGGATCTGCATATACTTACTGTGGAAGAGGGAGTGACAGTTTCACTTTGTCAAATGAAAATAAAAGGACGAACATGCAGTTTTCAGCAGTGGTGAAACTGGTGAAAACGATAGAACAAAGAAAATGAAATGTTAGGGCACGTGGTTTGCTTGGATGCACAGAACTGGTTAACAACTTCTTAATAAGGAGCTGACATTCGTGGGCACTCTAAAGAAGAATAAACCAGAAACCCCAATAACTTTCTTCCTCAAAGGAGAAGATTGGGGTAGACTGCTCTTCGCGGAAGACATGTCGCTGCTATGAAGAAGAGGAAGTTGTAATCCTGATCTCCAGTATGCATGATTCTGAGAGCCGCGATCCAAAGACTGGTACAGAAAGGCGGTGTGGATTCTCTTGTTCAAAGCTGTGCAACTTATACCGCAAACAAAGGACAAGAATAATCAAAATATCCACGGGTGTACTGCCGGTCTACAGTGTCCAACGGGCACAATATTTCGGCGATCATACATGTCGCCATCATCAGGTGAACTGACGGACTGAGCTCCTGTGAACGTGCCGGCACGGAGATCCGTGCCGGCACGTTCGCAGGAGCTCAGTCCGTCAGTTCACCTGATGATGGCGATATGTATGATCGCCGAAATATTGTGCCCGTTGGACACTGTAGACCGGCAGTACACCCGTGGATATTTTGATTATCAAATACGCCGGGAGAAACTCAAGAATCACAAAGGACAAGAAGATAACCTGTAGCGATATTTTCCGCACTGGTTAATACGGGCTGGGGAGTAAATTGTTATCGTCTATACCAATCTTTCAAGAAGACTCCATACAGAACACCTCTTGAGTTTACGAAATCGTTGGCAGAGGTACGAACATATCCCCTTACGACAAGCTGACTGTAAACAAAAAGTCTTCCGGGTACTTTACTGCTTCAACCAGACACACGCTTCCGAGACCAGAATGAGTACCTATCACATCAGGCTCTTGAGAAGAAGTTTCAAAAAAGAAAAACCTGTAACTTTTGCCCTCCAGAACTGAGGAAGAAGACTAAACATCCTTGACAACAGTGTGAAAGTGAAATATATCTTGGATCTGCTCAAAAAAATCTGTAAAATAGGCTTTGAAACGAAAAATGTAACTTTCCTTCAAACAGCACAGACTTCAATCTACAGTTTAAAGTGCCCGGATTTTTCTCCATATCTATTGTTTTTTATTTTGAACAAGCTTTGGCTTTAAAATAGTTTTCGGCAATCGCTGCTCACATTCATGTTCTCTTTTATGTTTCTGCGGAATGGAATTCTCACCTGAATCCATGAAGCCAATAGAGCATCCAGGGCGTTCAAATATATTGGCCTTCATAAAATCTTGTACTTTTGTGTCTTATATTCCGAAGGCCAAAATGTTGTATCCAGTCTCCATCTTGATGACAGTGTTGAAGAAGAGACGGCTAGATCAGAAATGACAGTTATGCACAACACGAAAAGAAGTGTTGACATGTGTAACAAGTTGTGTGCCGTCTACAATTAGGCAAGACACACTCACCTATGGCCTTTTCTCATATTTTATTCCTTACTGAATGTTCGATGTAACAGTTCTTCAGCAAATCATGCTCCTTGAAGTATCCTGAACTTTGAACACTTTTAAAAGAAACACACGAGCTTGCAGTTCATCCTCTATATTTAAGAACACAATTGATTAAACCAAAAAGACCTTCATTGACCATCAAAACAAACAACTAACCAACTTCGTAACTCTTTCTTAAGAGGGAAATAAGTTCACAACTAAACGCAAGTACTTGGAACAACAAAAGAAAGGCTCTCACAGTCATAGTTCGTTCTCCGCTAGTTTGCTGTCAAATGTTTGAGTCGACGCTCTCCTTGAGCGGAGCACACTGGAACAGATTAATACTCAAGCTACGGACTGTACGAGTGTCTGTCTACAGCCTTGCCACGCGAGTCTGACAGAGTACCAACAGGTCGGCGACCCGGTCCGAGGTCCCTTGGCGCTGTCGGCAGTGCTCGGTCTGGAGCAGACTTCCTATCTCCGCTGTTTACGTCGTAACTGCCGTGATCGTCGCGGATGCCTTCCTAAATAGCCGCACGGCAGAGGTATACTTCTTTCTGATTGGCTGCTCGTGACATGGTGGGTACAGCGAAAGGTTCGTTGTATGAGCGACCCCTCTTACTGATTTACACGCACTCTGTATTGTGGTCCGGTATACGCGAAGACCTTCTGCAGGTCGCGCTGCAAATGATGGCGGAACATCGTGTAGTCGCAGGGGCTGAGCAGGCAACCAACCCGACGGCTTTGTGTTGCCGTGTGAAGTCAGGTCTTGAAAACTTTTGCGAGACGCTATTCCTACCAACACAGGCACCTGCATTTGACAAAGCGGTTTTCTACACCTTCTGTGTTATCAGCTTGTTTCATAAATAGTACGAGTCCGAATTGCCACTAAATTCCGAACATAATTAGTTATTTATTCATAATAACTTTGCTGATATTTATTTATAAATCTATAATTACCTTCTTGTGGGCTGACAGTTTTGTAAACCCTCATCGCCAGTTTTGTGAAGGCCACGTCACTACCCCTGAGAAGGCCGAGTTGCCACGGTTTTTGCGGTACGCCGAGTTGCCACTTTTGTTGCGTTAGGCCGAGTTCGTGAGTTCGTGTCACAGCTTTTAGTGCAGTACACCGATAACACAATTTCTCTCTGTCCCTATTACACCACTATGCCCCAGGGTCAGGTAACTGGATAGGAGAACGTAGGTTCTACAACAATCCAACAAATTAGTAACAAAGTCACACAAATGAGTTAAAAAGGTTTGCTGATCTTTGTGATTAGTCGAATAGTGATGTCTGCAACACTGCATGTAATATAACACAAAATAGGCCCTCAATAGGAAAGTGCAAATAATCGTAGGTAAACTTCACAGTACATAGCAAATGCTATTTACAACAACTGTCCGACACTTCTAAGAGTTCACTTACCAACGTTCCCTGTCTAAGTCAGCCCTAAACCAAGTGAGTCTATAACCAAGTGGGCGAGAGCTGGTCTTCTATATGAATAGGCTACTGTCCATTGTCGTCCGCTCATTGGTGGATTGTACTCAGCCGGAAATTGGCCCACGCGAAGTTGATATCTTCATCCTCAGCGCCGCCTGAGGCGCTGGTGGAACTCGCAAAAGTGGCGAGTCTTTATGGCACCGGCACCAGCTCGCATCTTTGTACATGTGGTGCTTTTGCTCTGACTGTGTCTTGTTCGGACGACACAGCACAGGGTCCGCAGTGACTCCTAGCGGTACGAAGTATGGCGTTGAAAGCAGCGTTGAAAGCAGCGTTGAAATAAATTCCTAAGGTCTGTCAGACTGCAACATGTTAGTTACGAGATATACATTAAACATGTTAATTAAGGGTTAGGCGATACTTATATGATAAGCAACGAAGCAACCCAGTGGCGCCGTGGACAGGTGTCAAAAAACGAGTAGTCATAATCAGAACGCAGTTCACGCACTACTGTCGATGATTACTTATGATGTCCCATTTTCCGGTTGTAAGGTACATGTTTTGCTACTGTGCTTTATGAGGAGACACGTCCACTTCGTATTTCGCCACTCCAGCCGCCGTCACTTTACGTGGCCCGTTCCCCGCTCCCCGCTCCCCTCTCCCTGCCAGCCCGCGTCGCAGTTAATTGCAGTGCAGAGCGGCGCGGCGCTGCGCAGCGGCAGGTGCGGCCGCTGTCGCGCGGCTGTGCCGCTGTACGTCGCAGACTTTAACGACTTCCGCGCTCTTCCCAACTTGTGCGTCGAGGGGCCTCCTTGTCTCTGGCGGGAGGCACGGGCAGGTGCGACGCGCCCCGACACAACCACCACCGCGAGTTTTGTTGCTTGTGCAAACAAGTTTTCGGCTGTGGGTTACAACGTAGCTGGAGATTCACCCTTGTTTGCCTTACAACCCCGATTACATACTAATGATAGTGGAAAATGACACATTAGTCCATACATGTCGATGTTTCAGAAATTTCCATTCCATCTTCACTGCCGGAAACAAAATTAGTACACCATTACTGAGGCTTCCAATAGACTCAAGAATTGCACAATGCATAATGATTACATTTGTAGACCACTAGCACAAACGGTACTGAGTTACCAGGTATCAACTCATGCTGAAAGAGCCCGCGCTGCAGAATGTCGGGCAGTGGGGAATGTGCCCGAGCGAAGTCCATTGTACGAGGGCAGTTCAATAAGTAATGCAACACATTTTTTTTCTCGGCCAATTTTGGTTGAAAAAACCTGAAATTTCTTGTGGAATATTTTCAAACATTCCCGCTTCATCTCGTATAGTTTCATTGACTTCCGACAGGTGGCAGCGCTGTACGGAGCTGTTAAAATGGCGTCTGTAACGGATGTGCGTTGCAAACAACGGGCAGTGATCGAGTTTCTTTTGGCGGAAAACCAGGGCATCTCAGATATTCATAGGCGCTTGCAGAATGTCTACGGTGATCTGGCACTGGACAAAAGCACGGTGAGTCGTTGGGCAAAGCGTGTGTCATCATCGCCGCAAGGTCAAGCAAGACTGTCTGATCTCCCGCGTGCGGGCCGGCCGTGCACAGCTGTGACTCCTGCAATGGCGGAGCGTGCGAAGACACTCGTTCGAGATGATCGACGGATCACCATCAAACAACTCAGTGCTCAACTTGACATCTCTGTTGGTAGTGCTGTCACAATTGTTCACCAGTTGGGATATTCAAAGGTTTGTTCCCGCTGGGTCCCTCGTTGTCTAACCGAACACCATAAAGAGCAAAGGAGAACCATCTGTGCGGAATTGCTTGCTCGTCATGTGGCTGAGGGTGAAAATTTCTTGTCAGAGATTGTTACAGGCGATGAAACATGGGTTCATCACTTCGAACCTGAAACAAAACGGCAATCAATGGAGTGGCGCCACACCCACTCCCCTACCAAGAAAAAGTTTAAAGCCATACCCTCAGCCGGTAAAGTCATGGTTACAGTCTTCTGGGACGCTGAAGGGGTTATTCTGTTCGATGTCCTTCCCCATGGTCAAACGATCAACTCTGAAGTGTATTGTGCTACTCTTCAGAAATTGAAGAAACGACTTCAGCGTGTTCGTAGGCACAAAAATCTGAACGAACTTCTCCTTCTTCATGACAACGCAAGACCTCACACAAGTCTTCGCACCCGAGAGGAGCTCACAAAACTTCAGTGGACTGTTCTTCCTCATGCACCCTACAGCCCCCATCTCGCACCGTCGGATTTCCATATGTTTGGCCCAATGAAGGACGCAATCCGTGGGACGCACTACGCGGATGATTAAGAAGTTATTGATGCAGTACGACGTTGGCTCCGACATCGACCAGTGGAATGGTACCGTGCAGGCATACAGGCCCTCATTTCAAGGTGGCGTAAGGCCGTAGCATTGAATGGAGATTACGTTGAAAAATAGTGTTGTGTAGCTAAAAGATTGGGGAATAACCTGGTGTATTTCAATGCTGAATAAAACAACCCCTGTTTCAGAAAAAAACAATGTGTTGCATTACTTATTGAACTGCCCTCGTAGTACAGTACGTGGTGTAGCCTCCACGGGCGGCAGTGCGCGCTCTGACGCTGGCATCCAGTCAGTCGTACAGATGGCGAATACTGTCCCGGGATTCGTTATGCCACACCTGCTCGACCTGTTCTCGCAGTTCAGTAAGAGCTCTTTCCTGAGTCGTCCGATCTTATCCCACACGTGCTTGACTGGAGACAAGTATGCAGATCGTGCTGGCCAGGGAAGTTGTGGCACGCCTTGCAGTGCACGTTGAGTTTCACGGCCAGTGTGTGGGAGGGTACGATCCCGTTTGAGCAACACATATTCTTGTTGCAAGAATGGCAAACGAACGCGTATAACGATATTCTCGACGTACTGAACGCCGGTTAGCTTCCCCTACAAAAACACCAAAGATGGTAGAGAGTTGTAGCTTATCGCACTCCAGACCGTAAGGCCTTGGGTGAGACCAGTATGTTTTAGACGGATGTGCTCTACGAGACACCGTTCACCAGCTTTACGCCGTACATGCAGACGACCATCACTTGCATGCAGGCAGAATTTGTTTTCATCGCTGAAGGCCATGGGGGGCCATGCCATCTTCAAAGCCATCTGCTGACAGCACCAGTGGACGCGAGCACGTCGATGTTGTGAATAGGCTAGAGATTTGCATGCCCGTAGTACCATTGCTAATAATCGGTTTTCCCATCAGTTTGTGTTGACACGTCTGGGCTCACTGGCCCTCTTATCTGTGCTGTGGTAGCTGTACGATCTTTCATTGCAACCCTTACAATACCAAAATCCTTGCGTGCGTCTGTGCTGCATGAGCGTCCGTAACCTCTATTTCCAGTACGTCTACGGGTGTGAGAATGTTCATGTTACCAATGATACCAGCATTATTGCACAAGTGACGTAGCACGTCCTGCTGGTGCGGCAATTCTTCGAAAGGACCATCCCACAATTCGGAAGGACACAATTTGACCCGTTTAAAACATGCAGGAAGCGCGAGTCTCTCTCCATGACATGGTAGCTGCTTCCTTAATGCATTTGCAGCACAATGAGCCTTCTGGTTGTGAGCATTCCCTATTAAAGGGTAGACACAGATGGCGCTCTGGTAGATATGCTACAACGGTGGAACCATTATCAATAAATCTACTATCCCCCAGGTAGCATATGGCGTCATCGGATCAAAATAGACGTCGTCTTTCCAAATGTACTAATTTTTTTTTCCGCCAGTGTAGTTTATATCAGTCCCCCAAATCCTACCTGCCGCTTCGGTAGTGTTTGTTGGAGATAAGTTTGCGCGATGTGCAGGACATACAGAAATTTTCATTCTAGATGAGAAGGGAGGTAGTTTGAGTAGTTGGTACGAAATTTCATTAGGGGGAGGGAATCGGATGCGGCAAGATACGAAAAGTGTGCAATCAATGGCAGACAACCGAGTCGATATCAGTACACCCACCGATCCTACACCTACACATCCTTCATGGCCTCACCCCGCAGTCTTCCCTCTCACGTAATTAAATCCGTCCTGACATTTACCTTTACTATAATATCTCACCGATTTCTCCATTTTTTTCTCACGTCAAATTTTCCACGTTCTGCACCCTGTTGTTTCCTTTTCTCTCCATGTATTATGTTCGAGTATAATGACTTTTCTGGAGGCTAGAAATCTACTCTGTAGGAATCAGCATGGGTTTCGAAAAAGACGGTCGTGTGAAACCCAGCTCGCGCTATTCGTCCACGAGACTCAGAGGGCCATAGACACGGGTTCACAGGTAGATGCCGTGTTTCTTGACTTCCGCAAGGCGTTCGATACAGTTCCCCACAGTCGTTTAATGAACAAAGTAAGAGGATATGGACTATCAGACCAATTGTGTGATTGGATTGAAGAGTTCCTAGATAACAGAACGCAGCATGTCATTCTCAATGGAGAGAAGTCTTCCGAAGTGAGAGTGATTTCGGGTGTGCAGCAGGGGAGTGTCGTGGGACCGTTGCTATTCACAATATACATAAATGACCTTGTGGATGACATCGGAAGTTCATTGAGGCTTTTTGCGGATGATGCTGTGGTATATCGAGAGGTTGTAACAATGGAAAATTGTACTGAAATGCAGGAGGATCTGCAGCGAATTGACGCATGGTGCAGGGAATGGCAATTTAATCTCAACGTAGACAAGTGTAATGTGCTGCGAATACATAGAAAGAAAGATCCCTTATCATTTAGCTACAATATAGCAGGTCAGCAACTGGAAGCAGTTAATACCATAAATTATCTGGGAGTACGCATTAGGAGTGATTTAAAATGGAATGATCATATAAAATTGATCGTCGGTAAAGCAGATGCCAGACTGAGATTCATTGGAAGAATCCTAAGGAAATGCAATCCGAAAACAAAGGAAGTAGGTTACAGTACGCTTGTTCGCTCGCTGCATGAATACTGCTCAGCAGTGTGGGATCCGTACCAGACAGGGTTGATAGAAGAGATAGAGAATATCCAACGGAGAGCAGCGCGCTTCGTTACAGGATCATTTAGTAATCGCGAAAGTGTTACGGAGATGATAGATAAACTCCAGTGGAAGACGCTGCAGGAGAGACGCTCAGTAGCTCGGTACGGGCTTTTGTTGAGGTTTCGAGAACATACCTTCACCGAAGAGTCAAGCAGTTTATTGTTCTCTCCTACGTATATCTCGCGAAGAGACCATGAGGATAAAACCAGAGAGATTAGAGTCCACACAGAGGCATACCGACAATCCTTCTTTCCACGAACAATTTTTTTTTTTTGGTCATCAGTCTACTGACTGGTTTGATGCGGCCCGCCACGAATTCCTTTCCTGTGCTAACCTCTTCATCTCAGAGTAGCACTTGCAACCTACGTCCTCAATTGTTTGCTTGACGTATTCCAATCTCTGTCTTCCTCTACAGTTTTTGCCCTCTACAGCTCCCTCTAGTACCATGGAAGTCATTCCCTCATGTCTTAGCAGATGTCCTACCATCCTGTCCCTTCTCCTTATCAGTTTTCCACATATTCCTTTCGTCTCCGATTCTGCGTAGAACCTCCTCATTCCTTACCTTATCAGTCCACCTAATTTTCAACATTCGTCTATAGCACAACATCTCAAATGCTTCGATTCTCTTCTGTTCCGGTTTTCCCACAGTCCATGTTTCACTACCATACAATGCTGTACTCCAGACGTACATCCTCAGAAATTTCTTCCTCAAATTAAGGCCGGTATTTGATATTAGTAGACTTCTCTTGGCCAGAAATGCCTTTTTTGCCATAGCGAGTCTGCTTTTGATGTCCTCCTTGCTCCGTCCGTCATAGGTTATTTTACTGCCTAGGTAGCAGAATTCCTTAACTTCATTGACTTCGTGACCATCAATCCTGATGTTAAGTTTCTCGCTGTTCTCATTTCTACTACTTCTCATTACCTTCGTCTTTCTCCGATTTACTCTCAAACCATACTGTGTACTCATTAGACTGTTCATTCCGTTCAGCAGATCATTTAATTCTTCTTCACTTTCACTCAGGATAGCAATGTCATCAGCGAATCGTATCATTGATATCCTTTCACCTTGTATTTTAATTCCACTCCTGAACCTTTCTTTTATTTCCATCATTGCTTCCTCGATGTACAGATTGAAGAGTAGGGGCGAAAGGCTACAGCCTTGTCTTACATCCTTCTTAATACGAGCACTTCGTTCTTGATCGTCCACTCTTATTATTCCCTCTTGTTTGTTGTACATATTGTATATGACCCGTCTCTCCCTATAGCTTACCCCTACTTTTTTCAGAATCTCGAACAGCTTGCACCATTTTATATTGTCGAACGCTTTTTCCAGGTCCACAAATCCTATGAAAGTGTCTTGATTTTTCTTTAGCCTTGCTTCCATTATTAGCCGTAACGTCAGAATTGCCTCTCTCGTCCCTTTACTTTTCCTAAAGCCAAACTGATCGTCACCTAGCGCATTCTCAATTTTCTTTTCCATTCTTCTGTATATTATTCTTGTAAGCAGCTTCGATGCATGAGCTGTTAAGCTGATTGTGCGATAATTCTCGCACTTGTCAGCTCTTGCCGTCTTCGGAATTGTGTGGACGATGCTTTTCCGAAAGTCAGATGGTATGTCGCCAGACTCATATATTCTACACACCAACGTGAATAGTCGTTTTGTTGCCACTTCCCCCAATGATTTTAGAAATTCTGATGGAATGTTATCTATCCCTTATGCCTTATTTGACCGTAAGTCCTCCAAAGCTCTTTTAAATTCCGATTCTAATACTGGATCCCCTATCTCTCCTAAATCGACTCGTGTTTCTTCTTCTATCACATCAGACAAATCTTCACCCTCATAGAGGCTTTCAATGTATTCTTTCCACCTATCTGCTCTCTCCTCTGCATTTAACAGTGGAATTCCCGTTGCACTCTTAATGTTACCACCGTTGCTTTTAATGTCACCAAAGGTTGTTTTGACTTTCCTGTATGCTGAGTCTGCCCTTCCGACAATCATATCTTTTTCGATGTCTTCACATTTTTCCTGCAGCCATTTCGTCTTAGATTCCCCGCACTTCCTATTTATTTCATTCCTCAGCGTCTTGTATTTCTGTATTCCTGATTTTCCCGGAACATATTTGTACTTCCTCCTTTCATCAATCAACTGAAGTATTTCTTCTGTTACCCATGGTTTCTTCGCAGCTACCTTCTTTGTATCTATGTTTTCCTTCCCAACTTCTGTGATGGCCCTTTTTAGAGATGTCCATTCTTCTTCAACTGTACTGCCTACTGCACTATTCCTTATTGCTGTATCTATAGCGTTAGAGAACTTCAAACGTATCTCGTCATTCCTTAGTACTTCCGTATCCCACTTCTTTGCGTATTGATTCTCCCTGACTAATGTCTTGAACTTCAGCCTACTCTTCATCACTACTATATTGTGATCTGAGTCTATATCTGCTCCTGGGTACGCCTTACAGTCCAGTATCTGATTTCGGAATCTCTGTCTGACCATGATGTAATCTAATTGAAATCTTCCCGTATCTCCCGGCCTTTTCCAAGTATACCTCCTCCTCTTGTGATTCTTGAACAGGATATTCGTTATTACTAGTTGAAACGTGTTACACGAACAATAAGAGACTGGAATATAAGGGAGAACCGATAGAGGTACTCAAGGTACCCTCCGCCACACACCGTCAGGTGGCTTGCGGAGTATGGATGTAGATGCAGATGTAGATATATCACGTCCTGGCTCCCATCGTAAACAGCCTTACCAGGTATCCCATGTCTGTAACCACCCACTGTTCGGTACTACATATTTTTGCCACAACGTACTTTAACACTCCTACTTCCAGGTATTCCTTTCCTAGTGCAGACAAAGACACTTAGATTAGTTAAGTGACTTGTATTGTTGTGAAGACTGCAACAAACATTTGTGCTTTGAAAGACAACAATAAGTTTTTAACGTTTTCATTCTCAAACGAATCTGTGAAACTAAACAGGTGTTCTCAACCTGATGAGCGATTCAATAAAAAACAGTGGAGACAAATAAGAGAAATGACGTAAAATCAATTGTCTTTCCAAGTTCTCACCATGCTGAACAACAACACGCTCTGTGCCTATGTCACTGTTGACTAATGGAAAAACTTTAACAACCTCTTATTCCTTAGTCCCACCAAACACACCAGCGAGGCTTCCCGTATCATCTCATCAGTCTAACATCCATCTACAGCAAGGTTCTTGTACCTATTCTCACCTCCTGAATCCATCGACGTACTGAACGTCACCTATTTCCCCTATTCCGTGTAAGTTCAAAACCAGCAAATTCTAATCAACTATACGGGGTGTAAACGATTACTGTCTACAACGCGTCACAGTGATGTAGATGAAGTCGAGACGAACATATTGATATAGAACCCTTTGGTCTATCACGCTCGAACATAGGCTCAAACTAAGATGCAACCAAGGTACAGCGTGTGAAGACTCAAAAGGAAATAGTCATTTGAAAAGGCGTCACGGTAATCTGTTTCACTTTAACACGTTGTTGCAGTGGCTAGATTGTAAATGAGATGTGTCGAATGTGAATCTGATGTTATAATTATATGTACTTCGTATATCATGTCATAGTGCACTCATGCTGAAGACTCACCGAGAACCTCATTTCCACAGCAAAACTGTTCTTCTCAGTGGGCAAACAGCGTGGTGGGTCGAGCGGCAAATTCTACACTAGCAGCCTGCCACGAGAAGAAGAGCCGATGGGCATCTAAAAATTGAATTACTTGTTAAAAGTAATGTTACCACTGTACATTTGTTTGATAAATGGTTCCTAATTGGTTTCGTCTAGGATTAAGTCAGTCGTGGATGAGCTATTCTTGGGGTGAGTCAACGTAGAAGTGCCTGGCTGAACTTGGTATTTTCAGCGAAGAGGCCACACGATATCTGTTGCTAGCCATATTAGTATCAGCCACAGCGGAGCAGTAGCATTCTCAGTGTGGAGTGAATTGGTTTTTGATACCAGTACTTACTCGGCATAATCAAAAGATGGATACTGCAAGCTCCGTCTGCGAATTCATAGAAAATGGTTAACGTGGTATATAGTAGAGATAACAAAGAAGATGTGGATTTTGATACTGCGGAGTGGTAGAAGATAAAACATGAGAATATGGCGTTGAAAGCTAGAATCCTATAGCGTAGACCGCGCAGAGACCACACTCTGGTTATTGATTTGTGATTGCAAAGATCGACCATGTGCTAATCGGGATCGTTACCTAAATTAGTTTTTTTTTTGTGCTTCAGTTTTGCAGAGTCATTTATGGATTAGTATCGCAACTGTTGTTTGGTGAGAAATTTGGTACACTATGAGTGAATTGAATGTTTGACGTAGGAAATTGTGTGATTACTCACACATTGAGGTAACAATATGCTGCGCTGTAACTGTGAATGTTTATTTGGGTAATAGTAATTCGGAAACGACGAGTGGTATTTTGCTGGTACTAACGAATTTGGGAGGGTGTAATTGGTTAGTCTTACAGTGTGAAGCTTTGCCCGTTCATTGCAAGGGTTTTGCTTCGAAAGTTGAGTAATAATTAATTTAAATCGTTTACATAGAGCAGTCAAGGTTGTACTATTAACGAGTGACTTTAAAGTAGGAGCAGGTAGTGTGTCGCTATCAGCCAAACTCTGAAGAGGATCAGAGGATTAATTTTGATCTGTTTAATATTATAATAAAAAGGTGGTAGTGGCATGTAGGAGTTTTGTTTATTTTAATATCAGACCGATTGATTGGGGTTTAGAATTTTGAGGTCACTCGTTCACTGTCTTCGGCTGCTTCTATATATAACAACAAATAAAGTTATGGTGCGATGAACTGAAATCTCCAACTCTTAATTTACCCTATAATAGGAAAAAAAGGAAATGAAAGACATTCTCCCTTTAAAGAAAGCCAAAGAATCATTTGAATGAAAATTACAAAAAGTAAAAGTAAATATTAGTGAATGATCACTCATTAACATTCTTTGACATTAGCATTTAGGTGTGCGAGGATACTAAACGTAAGAGAAATTATAATTAATTAGCAAGCCTGAAATAATATTAACAGGTATTTCTTGTGTAAAAAAATAGTAAATATTCTAATTATTCCTCCTAACTTAAAGATAGGAAATAAATAAACTGAACGGTTACTTGACAGAGAAATACGCGAAATAAGTACATAGCAAAGATATTGATTTTGGATTGCAACACGGGAAGGAAAACAACAAAATGAGGCAATTTGCCATGAGCGAATTTGATCGCAGAGTGATGTAGTACATCTACGGATTTTGAATTTCTTGACGTATACTGATAAATATTCATGTCTTTAAATACAGTTGTTTCGTAAGTAATTAGTTACTTGCTAGATATATCAGATAATAACGCAGCATTACAGGCAAAAGGCAACTGAAATTTGTTAATTTCTGTCCAGAAATGAAGTTCCTTGAAGGCTGTTCTACAGAGAGCGGAAAAAGTGAAAAGCTGATGGTTCAACGTCAGATGAATAAGGTGGGTGCTGAATGACCTTCTAACCCAAATCATGTACTGAGTTTTTTTTATCATTTTAACAGAATGGCGGCGAGAGTTTTCGTGGAGTAACATCACTTCACGCAGTCTTCTTGAACGTTGTCCTTACATCTCAGTTGTTGACAACAAACGTCAGCAGTGATGAGTACACCAGGGGGAAGCAATTCGTAGTACACCACAGCATCGCTGTTCCACCAAATGTATAACATGATCTTGTGTGGAGGTGCGGATTTTTGTATCGGGAGTTGCTGCATTCTTTGGGTTTTCCTTTATTTTTATTACATTATCATAAAGACACTATCTCTTGTCACCAGTAACGTTACAGGATAGGAATGGCCAGTGTTGTTCAAGAACGAATTGATGACAGTCAAGCACGAGTGCACGTATGGCTTACAAGATGCGTCAAACCCACTAAAGAGACAGCCTACATTACACTTGTCCGTCCTCTGCTGGAATGTTGCTGCGGGGTGTGGGATCCTTACCAGGTAGGATTGACGGAGGACATAGAAAAAGTGCAAAGAAGGGCAGCTCGTTTCGTGTTCTCGCCCAATAGGGGTGAGAGTGTCACTGATATGATACGCGAGTTGGAGTGGCAGTCACTGAAACAAAGGCGGTTTTCTTTGCGGCGAGATCTAATTACGAAATTTCAATCACGAACTTTCTCTTCCGAATGTGAAAATATTTTGTTGACACCCACCTGCGTAGGGAGAAATGATCACCATAATAAAATAAGAGAAATCAGAACTCGAACGGAAAGATTTAGATGTTCCTTCTTCCCACGCCCCAGTCGAGAGTGGAATGGTAGAGAAGTAGGTTCTATGAACCCTCTGCCAGGCACTTAAGTGTGAATTGCAGAGTAACCATGTATATTTAGACGTAGATGTAGATTAAAGGTGCTGCTAGACTTGTTAGTAGTATGTCGGAACAACACGCAAGTATTACAGAGATGCTTCGTGAACTGAAACGGGAATCCCTGAAGGTGAGATGACGTTGTTTTCGCGAAACACTACTGAGAAAATATAGAGAACCGGTCCTCGCAGCTGCCTGCAGCACGATTGAACAGCCGGCAACGTAGATTTCACGTAATCAGTTTGAGGAATAGATAAGAAAAATAAGGGATCGCACAGAGGCATGTAAGCAGTCATTTCTTCCTGGTTCCGTTAGCGATTGGAACAGAGAAGGAAATGACTAGGTAGCCTCCGGTATGCACCACGCGGTGGCTTGTGCAGTGTGTATGTAGATGCAGTTGTAGCTGTAGATATATTGTGGGCCAGTCACTCTAATCACGTTCACTGTCTGCGAGAGTCTTCATGTTTCTTCAGCAGTGTTTATATGGAGCGGTTGCACGGAAAAAGTTAAAGAGTTCAGATACAATTAAAACAAAAGGCAACTGAAAAAGGATTAATCTTGGGTGTGAAGGAAATCCAATTCCTGCGAAATCTCGCACGTCCAACATGTATTTCCTACTGAAAAGCACTCCGTTTCGCTAGAGTAAAAGCCAGTGTTAGTACGTTCGGTCATTCATTCACTCATCGTGTTCTGCAATTCCACATGAGAAAGAGCCTTCCAAGACTTGCAACGTGTGAAGTCATATGTTAACAGGCAGAAGGTGCAACCACACAATAGTCCTGCAATGTGTAAAAAAAAATCGCCTTTACAACTCTAGGATTTACTTCTAGATTACAGTGGTTGGACAAATATACGGAAACACTGCGAGAAGTACTTGCTTGACGAATGATGCAGACTGTAGCTGACCCAGCTGGTGGCGCTGCTGTATTTCACTACGAACCGTGTCCGTACAACGTCCACCAAAGTGTCAGTCATGGTCACAGCAGTGTTCTGTGTGGCTCAGAGTGCACTACGTCGGAGCCAAGTGAATTCTAACGTGGGCAAATTGTTAGCGCCCGCATGGGGAGTGGTTCTCTAACCGAGGTAGCTGAAGTGTTTGGTGTTGCAAGAGACACCTGTCGAATATTTACGCTGCGTACACGAAAGCACACTATATCCCCAGCTAAGTCACAACGCGGACGAAAGTGCGTATTGGTTGATCGTGGTGGACGTTCATTGAAGATAACTATGGCGAAAAATAAAATAGGTGACAGGTACAAAAGTCATTGCACAACTGAATGCCGCACTCGCATATCCCATCAGCATAAAAAAACCTCAAAAGAAGCTTCATAACCAGGGAACTGCATGGCGAACTGGAATTCCAAAGCTATTGATCAGTGGTGCAAATGCCCATAACAGGAACGCGTCGTAACAAAGGCATAAAACCTAAAGTATGGAGAAATGAAAGAAAGTCATTTTGTGGTCTAATTTGTAGAGAAGAGTGCATGATCAGTATCTACCTCCATCATCGTTACCTCTACTTGCCATTATTTTGCAGAACGAATGGTTTAAGATTACCTTGAAGACCATACTGAACCTGTATTTATGCATTCCGTGACCCTTTGAAAAATTTTTCAATGTCATTGTCATGCTTCGCGTTAGGCATGGTAATTTTCTGTATTTCTTGTGTTTCCATGTTTTTGTCCACCACCACCCGTACGTTTGTGGGGAAGAAAACAGCTACTTTGCTCAAGAAAGTACTGCTCTACTCTTATACTGCTCAAGTACTGTTTTTTATCTAATATTCCCAACCCGGCATTTACTTAATGCAGACCAGTCCCAGCTGTCTGTTACATCTGGCAATGTCAAGATCTGTTTCATATAATTGTTAGTTCTGTGTGGAACTTACATCCATGAGACGAAATATTATGATAAATCGTAGAAGTGGCTGGGCTGCAGTGCTATTATTTTAGGTTTTTTCAAGTACTTGGGAATTTTAAACCAACTGTCTCAAGACTGCCGGTAAACTGTTATAGAGCTTAGCACCTGAGTGTAAAAATCCACTCTGAACCTTGCCGTTGTGTAAATGGAAACTATTTGTACTTCTAGTATTTTGAATGTGAGTTACAGAGTTCATCATGAATTTGTTCTTGTTACTAACCGCAAATACCAATAGCGAAGTGTATGTATAACCCCGTAACCTGTAAGTTCCTCCAGAGAATTCTGCAAGATGTCCGGCTATCGTTTTTATTAAATATTCCTATAGCATGCTTCTATGCAATAAATGCTTTTCAGACCTTAGCTATATTGCTCCAGAAGATATCGCCATGTGACAGCCCCCAGTGAAAGTATGCATAGTACTCTATTACGCTTGTGCATATCTCAGCTCAGCAAGAGTGATTTCTAATGCAAATCACGCAGAACAGAGTTGTTTGTTTAACTTTTCCAACTAGTTGGTACTCCCTCAGCTCATCCGGAAGCCTAGCAACTTCGCACTAAGACCGAGTTGAGACATGAGCAGCGCAATTGTCCGCTTGGGGCGCCGAACTGAGAAGGGCGTCGGAGGCGTCCCTGGTACAAAATGTGGATATAGGGTGTACCATAATTAAAACCGAAAATAAAGAATTTTCACGCTCGTTTGATTTCGATTTATTTTTAAAAGAACTGTATTAGGGAAGAATGGAAGGGCGGGGGAGGGGGGACGCCAAATGATACCTCGCTTGTGTGAAGTAATGGAAAGGCGGAACGCGCCAAATTATGCGTCGCTTGTGCAAGAAAATGTTCCCGAACTGCTCTCCTTCACACGTTAAGTAGCACTTGTGGTGCTTATGAGTCGTGATAATTTTTTAAGAATTGCCTAACGCAAGTTTCTGTAAGAGTTTTTTGTGAGCTAACAGAGTTCTGTTTCAAATGAGACGACAATATTTGGTCGCGCTCTGGAAACTGACTTCACTAAGACGAGTCAATTCTCGCAGTTCAGTTACATTTTTCTGCCATTATTAAGTAACTTGCAATGACAGGCGCCTAATTAATGGATTTACATCAACAACAACAGCTTGACAGAACGTAAATTTGGAGCTTAGTCGTTTTCTTGGTTACTAACTAATGATTCGGCACGTGGGCGTTTGAGGCATGTTAACTGGATTGTGGAACGGGCATGTAATGTGAGAATTATCTAACACGTCACAATACAATGTGCTTAGAAACAGTTGGACATATGAATCAAAACTTACTTCATATTACATATTTTATATTGTTAATATTCAGAGCCTTTTCACAATTACTGGTTTAATGACTCCTATCGTTTAAGTTACAATTGTTATTGCCCTTCTCTTGTGACTAATTTTTTGATAAACATGTCTCAGCTAATCCAAAATATTTCGGAAGTGCTAGCGAGTAACTAAATTTCTTCTTCTACAGAGCCAATTGTTAGAAGAAGAAGAAACAGATTATGCCGCTGCACATGCGAAATTTAATGGATCTGCTATTGCTACGAAAAAATAAAGAAAACATGACGATGCACATGTCTCATGCGACTGTTCGTAGGGCCTGGTGGTCTTGCGGTAAAGACCACGCCTTCAAAGAGAAAAGTCGGTGGACGAAATCCTGGTTTGACCATGTACTATTCAGACTCTATTTAAACCTACTGTTCACGTCTGAATGATGTGGTAATTCGCTATACACGACAAGGGGTTCCGATTCCTCGTTTAGCTGTATATCGCCTTTCCGCTTTTGGATGGCTGGGATAGGTTATGGACACACAAGTCACCGAAATGGCTCGAATTGAAATACTTGCACCAGGCAACTGAACTACACGAAATTATTGTACGTAATTATTTCACTGATCTTGACGGCCTTCAAAGCAAATGATTATGATAATAATTAAATGCCGAACTATAAACATTTTATTCGGGGTTGTTGGATTTATGCATGTAGCGTTAAACAGCGGCATATTTAGGCTCACTCAATATTTTTCGACAACTGAAAGTTCAGTATGTTGATTGTATTTCTTACGTATATTGGTTGTCCGGTTAGTATTTCTGAACACAAAATTCCTTCTAAGAAATTTGGTTGATGCAGCAGCTTATGGCCAGGAATTTCCCTGCCTTAACACTGAACTGTCCCTTTACTGATAAACACGATTTCTACTTACGCCACATACACGTAATCAGAAAAGTAGAAACAACTCTACTGGTGTGGAAACGCTGCTGCTACCTACCTCAGTTATAATAAAAGAACTGCTGTTTTTTTTCTATTGGTAGCTAATAGTTACTTAGAAATTTTCAAGTAAAATAGTCGCCAACATCTGTAGCTGTGGTATTCACCAAAACAAGTGTAATGTCCAACAGACAAGGTGGCATGAAACGAAACTACCACCACAGAAAAGTCGTTGCTGTGCAAGTGTTGCTTGTTTGCTCACAGTGCGTTTATACCAACAACATAACTAAAATGGGAAACACAAATAAACAAGTAATAAACTTTTGCTAAAATAAGTTACAGTGAATTATCACCGTTCACTGATGTATGGTGAGTGGCTCTGTAGTTAACGTCCTACTCGCTACTCTACATAAAGCACTGAAACACAACTATCTGATCTATAGAATTTCGGTCCTGACTGCTATAACCAACAGTTATTTAGTTCGGGCTCAAGTTTGGACAACTCTCAGACACGACATTTAATGCCCAATAGTCACTAGCTGATAACTCTCTGTAGGTGTTGTGGCGCAGACAAAGGTGTGCGAGGCTCACGACAAAACAGACTGTTGCACGTGCGCCATAGCACGTGACACTGCAGGTCTCAACGAGTGCCAACAATCGTCTCCGGTGGGGAGCGAGTAACTATTTCAGACTGCACGTTTAAATGCACTCAAGCCCTCGACAGCACACGACAAAGTTAAGACCTTCAGTGGGTTCCATTTTAATCACATATTGATTTCCCTTGGGCCCTGCACGTCGCCGAGCATTCGCGAAGTGTGGGGACAAGCTCATTAGTGTGCTAGGCTCGTGATTCCCTTGGATTCCGCGATTGTGCTCGAATACACTGAAGAGCCAAAGAAACCGGTTCAGCTATCTAATACCGTGTATGGCCCCCGCCAGCACGCAGAATTGACGCAACGCGACGAGGCATGAACTCGACTAATGTTTGAAGTAGTGCTGGAGAGAACTGGTACCATGAACCCTTCAGCGCTCTTCATAAATCAGCAAGAGTACGAGGGGATGGAGATCTCTTCTCAACAGCACCTTGCAAGGCATCCCAGATACGCTCAGTAATTTCCATGTCTTGGGAGCGTTCCTGGAGTCACTCCATAACAATTCTGGACATGTGGGGTGTCGCATTGTCTTGCTGGAATCCTATGTCCGTCGGAATTCACAATGGACATGAATGGATGCAGGAGACGTGTTACTTGTCAGAGTCGCATTTAGACGTATCAGGGGTCGCATATCACTCCAACTGCACACACCCCACATCATTACAGAGTCTCCACCAACTTGAAAAATCCCCTGCTGACATGCAGAGTCCATGAATTTATGCCCGTACACGCCCATCCGCTCGATATAATTTGAAACTAGACTCGTCCGACCAGGAAATATCTTTCCGATCATCAACAGTCCAATGTCGGTGTTGACGGGCGCAGGTGAGATGTAAAGCTTTGTGTTGTGCTGTTATCAAGGGTACACGAGTGGTCCTTCAGCTCCAAAAGCCCATATCGATGATGTATCGTTGAATGGATCGCATGCTGACACTGGCTGATGGCCCAGCACTGAAATCTGTAGCAATTTGCGGAAGGGTTGCACTTCTGTCACGTTGAACGATTGTCTTCAGTCGTCGTTGGTCCCGATCTTGTGGGATCCTTTTCTGGCCTCAGCGATGTTGGAGATTTGATGTTTCAGCGGATTCCTGATATTCACGGTACACTCATGAAGTGGTCGTACGGGAAAATCCCTACTTCGTCGCTGCCTCGGAGATGCTGTGTCCCATACCTCGTTCGCCGACTACAACAGCACTTTCAAACTCACTTAAATCTTGATAAACTCCCGTTGTAGCAGTAGTAACCTATAACAGCGGCCCAAGATAGTGGCCTTATATGGGCGTTGCCGACCGCAGCGCAGTATTCTGCCTGTTTACAGATCTCTGTATTTGAATACGCGTGCCTGTACCAGTTTCTTTGGGGCTGCAGTGTAGGTTCCTGTTCATGGGTGCTCTCTATGTGGCAACTGATCGGATCTCTAAGGCGATTGGCACGGAGACCGCCTGGCCGACGTAGTCCTCTGTAGCTATCGCTGTGTACCATGTGAGAACGCACGTATAGCAGTAACGTTAGAAGTCATTTTACCATGTACCATTGCTAATCACGCTGCTTTCCAATGAAAAGTGATTTTCTACTTCTTTTGAATGGGTATGTGTGACCTTCATAATGTGTTAAAATGTCCAGGAACATTGCTTGTAGTAGTTAGAAGCATGATGAACAACAGAACATCGAGAGGGCATAACTCTTGAAACAGCTGAATGTCGTTTTGCGCTAAACGGGAAAGGAGATACAAAGCTACAAGGACTGTCTCATTTGTCATCACAGTTATGTTAAAAAGGTGTCAGTAGATGTACGTAGTGTATGCTCCGTCACTGGATCGTTTAGGTGGCTCGAGAACGTTTCAGAGATGCTCAAGAAACTCAAAAGTGGCAGATGTTACAGGAGAGGCATTGTGCATCACAGAGAAGACAACTATTGAAATCTTGAGACAACACTTTCGGGAAGCGTACAACAGCACACTACTCGCAAGATGTATGCGAGATGACACGAAAAGAAAATTCGAGTTAATACAGAGGCTTACCAACAATCATTCTTTCCACGCGCCATTATCGAGTGGAACAGGATAGGCGGTTCAGTACCTGAAGTATCCCCCCCCCCCCTCCCGTCGCCCCACATTGTTAAGCGTCTTGCGGAGTATGAAATACATGATGATGTAGATGGATGATATGTACACATTTTGATGTAGATGGATGATATGTATATTCACCTGTTATGATAGACGCACTTCTTTTCATTTCGCTCATATCTGAAATAGAAAGTATATATCCCTTGTAAAATTTGTATTGTTGATCACGACGTCTAAATGTTCTTCCCGCCAGGAAGTAACATTCGTTTATTAGATCTTAGAAATTTGTACAACGCACACATATTCTGCGATTCTAATTTGACACTGGCACGGGGAAGGCCTCAGAAACGGACTTCCGATTCGGCTCATATTTGACAGGTCACCCGTGTATAAACTAATATGAATGACTAAGGTACACTGATGAGCCAAAACATTATGACCTCTTCCCATTGCGGGGTTGAATGAATCCTGTTGGTGTTGCGGGCACATGTCGCAGCAAAGAAAGAATGTAAGAAGAAGAGAGACGAATGGGCAGTAATTACAGCGAATATACGGACCCCAAATGCTGAAATCTACTGGCGCAGTTGTTAGCACACTGGATTCGTATTCAGGAGGATGACGATTGAATCCCGCGTCGGGCCATCATGTTTTAGGTTTTCTGTGATTTCCCTATATCGCTTCAGGCATATGCCGGGATGGTTCCTTTGAAAAGGCATGGTCGACTTCCTTCCCCACCTTTCCCTGGTCCGATGAGACTGTTGACCTCGCTATCTGGTCTCGTTCCCCAAACCAACCTCTAACCCCAATCCCCAAACACTGAGGTCGTAAGATCCCCCACTTTGTAATCAAGGATAGGCAGCGATTTGTGGAAGATCTGACGACAGAGTGCAATGTTGGTGGAGGAACACGTGTTCGAAGCACACCGTTTAAAGGTCATTGTTGAAAACGGAGCTCCACATCACACCACCCCTACTTGTTCCTGAGTTGACCAATGACATCGTCAGTTGTGATTCAAATGGTTCAAATGGCTCTGAGCACTATGGGACTTAACATCTGAGGTCATCAGTCCCCTAGAATT
Source organism: Schistocerca nitens (assembly GCF_023898315.1). Classification (NCBI taxonomy): domain Eukaryota; kingdom Metazoa; phylum Arthropoda; class Insecta; order Orthoptera; family Acrididae; genus Schistocerca; species Schistocerca nitens. The sequence continues at coordinate 599,037,102 of NC_064619.1, read as the reverse complement.
TAGAACTACTTAAACCTAACTAACCTAAGGACATCACACACATCCATGCCTGAGGCAGGATGCGAACTGATTGCAGTGCGTAATTCATCACAGAGTTTTCAACGTGGATCAACAGAAACATGTCGTGTATCGAATGAATAGCCTTACTTGATACACTAGGTCGATCGTTGTGTCCTTACATGCTGTCATTCCAAGCCAATGGCTGCACTAAACATGCACTGCGCCACTGATGCAGGTTAGTGAGGCCAGAAATATACTATGGGGTGGATTGAGCTGGGCTCCCATGAGATCTGTGGTGGTAATCGAAGAGATTATGGCAGCAGTGAACTAAGTAAACGTTAATGCGGACCAACGCCACCGCTTCATGCTTGAAGTTTCCCCCTATGGCGATGACATCTTGCAGCAGGTTCAAATGGCTCTGATCACTATGTGACTTAACTTCTGAGGGCATCAGTCCCCTAGAACTTAGAACTATTTAAACCTAACTAACCTAAGGACATCACACACATCCATGCCCGAGGCAGGATTCGAACCTGCGACCGTAGGTTCGCGCGGTTCCAGACTGTAGCGCCTAGAACCGCTCAGCCACATGCAGCAGAATATCTGACCGTGTTGCAAGATCATAATCGTGCTGCAGTGGCTTGAGGGGCATTATAGTGAACTCACATTGATGTCTTAGCTAGTAAATGTGCCTGATCTGTACCCACTGGAAAACATATGAACGCCAGCTGCGAGCCCGTAAACCACCATCCCTTAATTTGCGGGAACTGCTTGACCCGTGCATAGTCATTTGGTCACACGTACTTCTGGAATACCGTTAAGGACTTGTAGAATCCGTGCCAAGAACAACCTCTGCTGTGTTTGGAAAGTGGAACAACATTCTGTTAAATAGGTGCTCATAATGTTTTAGCTCATCGGTGTCCTTTGGCTCAACACTCCACTTGTTTTGAGAAAACTATCCCTAAAGCTCATGACGTGTGTAACCTCCCCCTCACTTATCGACCTTAATGACAGTGAAAAATTTAACCGTGTGCACCTAATGGAAATTTGGGAAATGCAATCGTCACCGAAGTTTGTTTGTCGGTAAAGAGGGAGGAAAGAGTTACATCTAAATGAAAGGAAATATGCAAATGAAATTGGTGGAAATTAATTTTGAGAAAAGGGTAAAATTAATAAAGAAAGTAAATGTGCGGTCGTTATGTTAACAATTAATTGACGTTAATTAGATATTTGAGATTTGGGGGAAATTACGGTCGCCAGTCCTATGGACAACTACTATAATAACTGAAAATGAAAGATCAATGCACATAAATTTAGCATTAAAAGCGTGGCAGCTGAAGGTTGACACGTGTTGTATGAAAACTGAATGTTTGTCAGAAGTAATAAATTTCGCTACACTCTGACTTAATTTAGCAAAAGAATTAATAAATCGGAAAATTGAAAGTAATTTAGTGACTGAAATTAATAGTGAACTTTGTTTCTGAAGCACTACGAAATTCAATAAAATTCAATAAAATTGGACTACCTCAACAATCATTTCAAAAGCTACTTGAATCTACGCAATTTAGAAATAAGAGGTTTAACTTTGAACTTGAATTAAATGATTCTGAACAATTAACAATAGTAAAATTTAGTACGTACCAAGCAGGGCTGCAGTCATGGGTAAGCTAAAATATATAGCAAAACTCGCACTCTTAATTTGTGCTTGTGTAATCTAAATATTGTAGCCAGCTATGAATACTTTAACTGAATTTTGAAATTAAAGCAGTGAAATGGAATGATATTACTTTAGTGCTGGCGTTTGAATTTCAACGACACTCGGGTTCATTCCGGAAAAGGTAGAGACCCTGCTTGGTAATGGAATTGGGACAATGAGCAACAAAGGTTCATACTACGTTGCTGAAATTTTGAAACAGTTTGAAAAGCTAAGGTCTGCCATACAGTTCTAAAACCTTACGTGCTTCCACTTGTTGGTTGATTGAAGGTTTGAAGTCGTCAATCGAGGATGTGGCGACAGTCACTCATTGTCGGCCGTCGCTGTTGCAGAAGCAGGATGTTGGCGCGCCTTCTTCTCGACACGGTCACCAGGCGAAACGGGCTCTTGATGTGCGCCAGCTAATGCTTCCCGTTAATACTACCAAAGATCCTAAACACTTTGTTTCTCCACACGACCTATCGATATAGTCGTTCGATAGCATAGTTTTCCCTAGGCCAGACCCAGCGTAAAAATACAAATAATATTTAAAAAATAAACCAATTATACATCGACATAAATGCATAAATAGTAAAACAATTACAATATATAAAGACACAGAAATGTCATGTCTTCAGGTAACAAATAAAGGGAAAAAAATTATAGTACAATAGATGGAAATAGGATGATATGCACTTCCGGCGTTACACGTAGCCCACATTGTCTGAGGATGTACGTGAAACCTAAACAGACTCAGAAAATGTCCCAAAAAGGAAAAAAAAAGTAGCGGAAATGCATATGCTCGAAATATCAAGAAAATTTAGCATTAGGCTAATTAACCATAAACCAATTTTTAGACCATAATAATTGAGTGGAAACACTCCTAACCTTATTCCAGTCTGTCATCTTACACAAAAGAAAACAGGTTGACAACATATTAAAATTCATAGAAAACATAGAAAATGGTTCAGCTATTCTAAATCAGCAAAATTCCTAACAGTATCAAGAAATGGAACACTATTTACAAAATTAACCAGAGTACATGGTCATAAAAACCGGTAGATCAAAATTTGCTAATTAATAATTAATTACATAGTATACACATTTTTGTATAATCTTTTCATAATTAATATTCTCGTCACGAGAATCCACTTAACGCTAAACAAGAAAATAATATACAGCAGATCAGAAAAAAAATATTGAAAGCAGAATTTTTTCACATCAGCTGTCCGGGACGAAAAACAACTCCGCTTTCCGTACCCGCAAGTACAAACAATGCCGACAGCGGCACAAGAGCCGACAGCGACACAAGAGCCGACAGCGGCTCCGCCTCGCCAATATTGTTGCGCCCGCCTGTGCGGCACGCTTGATCTCACTCCCCTGTGTAACGGCATTTCCAGAACGTCAGTTTCACTGAATTCTTTCGGAAAAACTCACTCCCGAGTAATCTCAAGGAGTCCATTAACACTATCACAGCCGGCCTGATGGCCGTGCGGTTCTAGGCGCTACAGCTGGAGACGCGTGACCGCTACGGTCGCAGGTTCGAATCCTGCCTCGGGCATAGATGTATGTGATGTACTTAGGTTAGTTAGGTTTAAGTGGTTCTACGTTCTAGGGGACTGATGACCTTAGAAGTTAAGTCCCATAGTGCTCAGAGCCATTTTGAACACTATCACAGTGGATAACTCAACACTGTCCATCATCACACGCATGTACTAGCCTGAAACTTAAAACAGCGTCTAAGTACATCGGCAATGACTAGTAAATCACATATTTATGAAATCTTACAGCTAGTTACAAAATAATATTTATATTCCTTAATCTACTGTGACTCGGCTGAAAACTTAAACTAGCAGCTTGGATTTTTCAATTGATTAATAATAAGTTACTCTTAAATCATTTAATCAAAATTAATTACTTATTAATTATAACTTTTTTAATGACCTCTTGGTCAGGCAAAAGCATGGCAACCTAGAAAACCCTTAAATCTTACACTCTATTACATCCTGTACAAGTTACCTATTCTGTGGTATTAATCAATTCTTGGTTGGTACAATTTCAAGTCTACAATGTTCCGGCCGTCCGCGGTGGTCTAGCGGTTCAGGCGCTCAGTCCGGAACCGCGCGACTGCTACGGTCGCAGGTTCGAATCCTGCCTCGGGCATGGATGTGTGTGATGTCCTTAGGTTAGTTAGGTTTAAGTGGTTCTAAGTTCTAGGGGACTGATGACCACAGATGTTAAGTCCAATAGTGCTTAGAGCCATTTGAACCATTTTACAATGTTCCGTATACCTAATAGTGCCTCTGAGCACTATGCGACTTAACTTCAGAGGTCATCAGTCGCCTAGAACTTAGAACTAATTAAACCTAACTAACCTAAGGACATCACACACATCCATGCCCGAGGCAGGATTCGAACCTGCGACCGTAGCGGCCACGCGGTTCCAAACTAAAGCGCCTAGAACCGCACGGCCATACCTAATAGTTTTCCAGAGCTTGGATACTCTAAGCAATAGGCATTTGTGTGAGGTATACCAATGACTTCATATGCTCCATTATAAACAAACTTAAATTTAGAGATTTCATTGTCTATCTCGCTAGATTCCTCATGAGCTTTTACAAGTACTAAGTCTCCGATTGCAAGCTTAGCAAAACGCGCTTTAGCGTCATGACGGCGTATGCGAGCATCGGCTTTTAGCTTCATTATTTCTCGCAAACGATCTTTTTTCACACCAATACTAATGTCAATCCGTGGAGGGAATTTGATTATCTCTTCCACTAAACTTTTACTTCTGTCATCTAACAGGATTTCCTCACGTTACAGTTGCTCGAATTCATGCCTACGTCAATGGAATCCAGACAGTTAACAATGTGTATAGGCTGGTATTGCCTATGCACACCGTCTCATTTCTCGTCAAAACTAACTACTATTGTTTTATCCTGTGACGTACATGTAAAAGTTTTGCTTTCGCAATTAATCACTGCACGGTACTTTAATAGCCAATCTAACCCGATAATTACTTCCGTAGTTAAGTCTGGCACTACGACAAACTCTTGTTCAAATCGAGTCCCACATATCTCGAAATTGACAAAAATCTGTTTTGTGACCGGTTTACTGGCCTTCCCAGTAGCACCGATAATTTTCACTTCTGTTACTGGCATAACTACGATACCAGGTCTGTCTTTCAGTAACTGAAATATTTTCCCTGATAAAGCACTCAATTCTGCACCGGTGTCAATCAACATGTTTTGTTGTAGGCCATGCATATCAACAGACACTACTATCTGTCTACACTTATCCGCGACTGTTTCTTTATTTTCCCACAGTATATCCTCGTCTATATCCAGGTCATTCCAGAAAAAACCATCCGGCTTTGATCGTAAATCTGACTTATCTGGCGGCTTTTTCAGCCTCTGTTCACATACAGTTTTAATTTCAACGCGTTTGTCCTGAGGCTTAGTCTGTAGCTTCGCCTCCAATACCGAAACCTTTTCCTGTAACTCGTCAACTAGTGAGTGTTGCTTTGCTATCAATTCACTAATTGTCACCTTCGTTGATTCCACTTTGGTCAGATTGATCTCATCTGCCAATCTACCTGGAGGAATGTGCCCAGAAGTATCTGAAATTACTTCCTCTGGATCTGCGCAACCCACACTGCTACCGTCCGACCGTATAACGTCAGCTCTAACCTCATACACGCTGTAATCTACGTGCTTTTCTACCAATCGTGTCCGGCTAACACTAAAATTTTCGTAATCTTTCTCCTTAATACTCTCGCAATGTTTAAACTGGAGTTTTGCGTCGGATGGGTCGGCTACTTCTACCACTATAACTTTCGATAAGGTCTGCCGGTTAGGGCCAGAACTTTCCGTTACTACTTCAACATCCAACTCCTGCGGGACGAAACACGACGAATCTTGCTCGTGTTGCCAATTAACATCAACTATTTCTGGTAAAGTCTGCCGGTTAGGGCCAGAACTTTCTGTCACTTCACAAACACTATCTTCCTGCGGGACGAGACGCGGCAAATCCTGCCCGCGCTCCCCATAAACACTTCTCCCGTACAGGCCCCTATAATCTCTTAGTTCGTCGTATAAGATACCGAACTGCCTTAATCAGACCACATCCCTCTCTGCATCCCCTCGCTCGATGACGGACGTGTTATCCAACATCTGATCTTCTCTCAACAATTGCGAATCATTCTTAAACTCAATCTCCAGTTCCGCTGTGGGTGTTACAGCTGCCACTTTATAATCGATTTCGGCAACACTACTTAAATTGTGTGTGTATTTCCTACTGCCGTGTCTACAGCTGATCTACTACTTGTGGGCGCACTCCTTTCTCTTAACACTGGCACACTCTCCCACCGTTGATTATTCCATACGGAATTTTCATAACGACGACACCTCGGTTTTCTACTGTTATTGGGCCGCCAAAATTTCTCCACGCCCGGTCGGCCCCTCACCGGCGCGGCTAATGGTTTCCCTGTCTCGTCCCAGCAGATCTGCTCCCCGGATTCTGATGAGGCGGTTTATCAAACCTTCTGGCGTTATTACTATTGTATGAATCCCGTATCACGTTAGTATGATACTGGTTTCCGTCATTCCTGTTATTATTTGCATTGTCCCGATTGTTATTACTGTCCGAACCATTGTTGTTATTGCTGCCATGGTTGCGGTATGCATTATTCCCATGGTTATCGTTGTTGTGGTTGTTGTGGTGCCCGATGTTTTTACCACGGCCTCTACCACTGTCGCGATTATTGCGCTAATTGTCCTCGTCCTCAACTCTTTCCAGAAAATCATCGATTGTTTGTAATTGCTTCCTACGTAGCGTTTTGTATCACCTGGAAGCTTCTTGTAGAGTTCCCAGACTATTTCGGATTCCGTGCGGCGATCACGTAAATATTCTAGCGGATCCAGCCCTCACAAAACTCCTTCATCGAGCCACGCAATTCGCATCGAAAGGCCTCGATACGACAAATTCGCACCAGACACTTTGTTGTTTTTGCTCAGACTAGTATTCAGCCAGAAACAGATTTTTAAACTCGTCAAAAGTCAGGTTCGTATTGTTGAGGTTTAAGCGCCAACGCTTGGCATCACCAGCCAACACGTCAATAACCGCATTAATTTTTCTCTCATTAGTCCATGATCTAGGTAAAATTCTTTCACAATTTTTAATGAAATCCGTCGCGTGTATACCGCCGTTTTTCAAGGGGTTGAACCGCTCCTCTTTCGTCAACAATTCCGAACTATGTGCACAGATTGGCACATAGCTCTGTTTTTCGTCAAGTTTCTTTTCTAATTCCGACACTCTCGTAATTACTTGGCAAGTGGTTGTCGCAAGCGTTTCCACTTCTCTCTTTTTCTCTTCGCAGGTATTAGCCTGCTCCTTCACTTTAGTATCTACTTCGGACACTAAAGCAGCCGGCCAAAGTAGCCGTGTGGTTAAAGGCGCTGCAGTCTGGAACCGCAAGACCGCTACGGTCGCAGGTTCGAATCCTGCCTCGCGCATGGATGTGTGTGATGTCCTTAGGTTAGTTAGGTTTAACTAGTTCTAAGTTCTAGGGGACTGATGACCTAAGATGTTAAGTCCCATAGTGCTCAGAGCCATTTGAACCATTTGGAGTTGAGTCCCATAGTGCTCAGAGCCATTTGAACCATTTGAACACTAAAGCCATTAAAGTTTCCACCTTCTGTTGATCCGCTTTTTCACTAATTGAATTTGTTCCGTCACCTTATTCGCGGTGATCGGAGCAACTGCTTCTCCTACACTTTTCTCGATTCTGCTAATTTCGGAATCAAAACGAGTATTTATGCTCGCAATTTCCGCCTGAACGCCTATCATTTCCTGTTTAAGATTACCGATTTCGGTATTAATTACAACAATATCTTCTTTGATTTTATCAACTTTTGTATTAACAACTCCAACATTGTTGTTAACAACATTAATAGCTTTGTTCTGATTGTCTAGCTTCCTATCAATTTTTTCAGGCTGAGCTTCTTGCTTGGCAGACTGAGCTTCTTGCTTGGCAGACTGAGCTTCTTGCTTGGCAGACTGAGCTTTGATTTCGTTAATCAAAACATTCAATAAATCAGTTAAATTCCCGGAAACTACCGGTTTTACTTCCATAGCGGGTTCCTCTTTAATTGTACCCCCCCCCCCCCCTATTGCTCATCAATTGGTTCAGATTTGATTTTCATTTCCGATTCCGAAACATTTACTAAAGTTTGGAATTCCATTTCTGCTCTTTGTTGCGTTTCGGCGGTCGCGTCTTTCATGCTAGCCGCCTGCCCCTGAACAATGGGTTCCGCGGTGCGCGTTTCCCACTGTTCGACCGATTGTTCCGTACCCAAGTCTACCAAATTCTGGTAATTGTAGCCTACACTCATTTTACCAATTTTCAATATAAATGCCAAATCTCAAATCTAATTAGGATTCCTCACACTACTTATTCTCGCTGACGTATCGACCATATCGTAACCAGTACTTTGTTACGAGATTTGCACAATGCAAAATTCGTGTCCAGAACAACCTCAAATCCGAAGATTGTCCTGTCACCAGGTCGCCACGTGTAACCTCCCCCTCACTTATCGATCTTAATGACAGTGAAAAATTTAACCACGTGCACCTAATGGAAATTTGGGAAATGCAATCGTCACCGAAGTTTGTTTGTCGGTAAAGAGGGAGGAAAGGGTTACATCTAAATGAAAGGAAATATGCAAATGAAATTGTTGGAAATTAATTTTGAGAAAAGGGTAAAATTAATAAAGAAAGTAAATGTGCGGTCGTTATGTTAACAATTAATTGACGTTAATTAGATATTTGAGATTTGGGGAAAATTACGGTCGCCAGTCCTATGGACAACTACTATAATAACTGAAAATGAAAGATTAATGCACATAAATTTAGCACTAAAAGCGTGGCAACTGAAGGTTGACACGTGTTGTATGAAAACTGAATGTTTGTCAGAAGTAATAAATTTCGCTACACTCTGACTTAATTTAGCAAAAGAATTAATAAAACCGGAAAATTGAAAGTAATTTAGTGACTGAAATTAATAGTGAACTTTGTTTCTGAAGCACTACGAAATTCAATAAAATTCAATAAAATTGGACTACCTCAACAATCATTTCAAAAGCTACTTGAATCTACGCAATTTAGAAATAAGAGGTTTAACTTTGAACTTGAATTAAATGATTCTGAACAATTAACAATAGTAAAATTTAGTACGTACCAAGCAGGGCTGCAGTCATGGGTAAGCTAAAATATATAGCAAAACTCGCACTCTTAATTTGTGCTTGTGTAATCTAAATATTGTAGCCAGCTATGAATACTTTAACTGAATTTTGAAATTAAAGCAGTGAAATGGAATGATATTACTTTAGTGCTGGCGTTTGAATTTCAACGACACTCGGGTTCATTCCGGAAAAGGTAGAGACCCTGCTTGGTAATGGAATTGGGACAATGAGCAACAAAGGTTCATACTACGTTGCTGAAATTTTGAAACAGTTTGAAAAGCTAAGGTCTGCCATACAGTTCTAAAACTTTACGTGCTTCCACTTGTTGGTTGATTGAATGTTTGAAGTCGTCGATCGAGGATGTGACGACAGTCACTCATTGTCGGCTGTCGCTGTTGCAGAAGCTCGATGTTGGCGCGCCTTCTTCTCGACACGGTCACCAGGCGAAACGGGCTCTTGATGTGCGCCAGCTAATGCCTCCCGTCCGCGACACCGTGTCAGAAACTATCATAGCAAGTCGAGCGCAATTACATGCTGCCAAACCCCGAAAGCGCGGCAACTCGCGGGAGCGTCACACAACACACCTGCTCCACTGCCCTACTCCCGCCAGTCTCTCTCTGCCGGCGCTCCATGCGTCAGAGTTAACACTACCAAAGATCCTAAACACTTTGGTTCTCCACACGACGTATCGATGCAGTCGTTCGATAGCATAGTTTTCCCTAGGCCAGACCCAGTGTAAAAATACAAATAATATTTACAAACAAACAAATTATACATCGACATAAGTGCATAAATAGTAAAACAATTACAATATATTAAGACTCAGAAATGTATCTTCAGGTAACATATAAAGGAAAAAAAAAATTATAGTACAATAGATGGAAATAGGAGGATATGCATTTCCGGCGTTACACGTGCATTCAATTAAGAATTTTAGGTTCGATCGACAACTGAAAATTCAGCATTTTTCGTCATTATATGTGAGGTCCGCGAAAACATATTTTTCTAGAAATCGAGGGAAGAAAGTTTTACGACCGCCGCTAATGTATCCACAAGGTACTCCCTGTTCAATGAATGCGCAGCTGGTTTAGCGATCAAGTAGAGTAGACAGCCTGTATTCGTTTCTCAGATGCATTCATCTTCAAAAGGAACGAGGTAGTTGGGCAAAAACTGCATTCATTAGATTTAGTTGCTGCCTCGACGATGTCTACTTCAAATGTTTATATAACAAGCACCAACTATCTGGCTACTTGAAGGAAAACTGAGGAAATGTAACAAAGTAAGTGAAAGATTCACTGTAAGGGCATCCAGGATCGAAATTTTAATTCTTTACTGTACCACGTCATCTCTGACATTTATTTGCGTACCTTGCTATTATTTATTATTGATTACCTTATTGATTACCCTCCTATTCTTGCCTACGCGGATACGAAAAAAATTACGAATGATAAAACTGCAAAATGAACTTAGGGTTCTCCCCTCCACAGCTGTATGCCTTGGTCGCTACGGCAGCAGCACTTTTGTTGAATAGCTTTTACCTTACGGGTACATAAGCGGCAGTCATAACAGTTTCCTTGCTCGATTTATTCGAATCCTGCTTCGAGCATGACTATGTGTGATGTCCTTAGGTTAGTTATGTTTAAGTAGTACTAAGTCTGCAAGACTTTGGCTATGTTTTTGTTTGCTGTGAAGTTCCCTTTGCTTCCGTAACAGTTTTCTAACTCGGTTGTAGTACCACGGTGGCTCTTTTCTATCTTTTGCAATCTTGCTTGGCACATACTCATCTAATGCATATTGTACGATGGTTTTGAACTTTGTCCACTGATCCTCAACACTATCTGTACTTGAGATAAATAAGAATGCCCCAGCGCTGTACAACTGCCTGGCTAGCAAGTCAGCCCCAGGTAAAGCTAAACACAGAGTCAAGGATCTTATTCACTACTCACGTACTGCGCTGAATTCCATTACAGTAAAGGTGAATAATTTACAATAGCAGAAAACATATGAGAAACTTACAGTACTTAAGAGTTATACGTGCAAGTTATGTATTGTAGATATGAATTCCAGTCTGTTTAATGGCTATTAACATAATATCTCAACATTGTAGAGATGGCCCTATGAACCTGTTCCCTTCGGCCATTACTTTGTGGATGGAACGGGCTTGCGTGTAACTTCCGGATACTAAGTGCATGACACAATGCTTCATTAATTCTGAGACAAAATTTGTAGTCTGATCCATAACTAAGGTATCAGGCAGCCCAGATTTAAGTATCGAGCTGTTAACTAAAACCTGGGCAACTGAACTAGCCTACACATCAAGAATTGCCACCATTGCCAGAATCTTGAAAAATGATCTGTAATTTTCAGTACAAATTTATTTCCAGTGGATGTCCTACTAAATGGTGCTAAAATATGAAGCCCAATCATCCGAAAGTATTTAAATGCCTCCGGCAGCCTTTATAAGGGAATTTTATGACTCACAAGCTTACCTCTTTGTGCACAAGGTACACAGTTATTCACGTATTGCTCGACGTCATGTTTTCCTGTTCTCCATGCCAAACTTTCCACTACTCATGCGTCTGGGACTCCCTCTAGCTTGTGATATCCGCTTCTTAGACCCACTGTTGTAAAGTACCGGCAATTTCCTAGACTGTTTAACATTTCTGTAATAAAGGGGATGGGATGTGCATCCATTGCAGTTTTCGCATTCAGGTAACGGTAACCGCAACAGGATCCGTATTTCATACGTGAATGGAGACACCATTGATTTGATCAGTAGCTGTACTCAGTACATGATGGAAGGAACATATGACATTTAGTTGCCGTGGACCATTCAGATAACTCAACGGCGACAGATGAGTGAGGTGTGCACTCAAACTCTCTGAGTTTTCGCCATTTTAATTATGCAAGGTCTGTGACAGTTTCAAATTCCCATCCACATAAATAACAATGGTAGTATACAATGATAGTATGCTGCCAACATTCCATTTTTAATAGTTGAGTAGGTAGCTCAGCTTTGTTTGGTTGCCTCAATTCATATGCTGTTGGATGTTCCTGCTCATTGATTTTCTGGCTCAAAGTACAACCAACTGCCCCACTGCAGCTGTCGCAGGAGAGGATAAATTCTTGCTCAAAATCGGGAAAGACCAGTGCTGGATCAGACCCAACTGCTGCCTTCGGTGCCGACGCTCACTGGAATTTCGCACTCTTCTTCTACAATTGATTCAAAGGTTCTGTAATAAGTTCTTTATGAATTTACAATAATAATAACATAAACGCGGGAATGACTATAATTGTTTTGTGGTTTGCGGCGCTGTGAAGTTCCGGATTACCTCTGTTAGGTGATGATCAGATTGAGCATCTTTCCTGCTAGTCACATGCCCTAGATACTTTACGTGCAGTTGCACAGAATGGCACTTGCCTATGCTAAGCGTCAGATGTGTAGATCATAGCTTTCTAAATATATCCTACAAGTGCTTCATATGTTTTGGCATATTATTCGAAAATACGATGATATCGCCCAAATGTGGCGTGGTGTTCTTTGGCCTTAAACCATGCAAGGCTCCATCTAATAACCTCTGGAACGTGGCTAGAGTGTTTTTCAGCCGAAATGACATATTCATATACAGGTAATGTCCCCATGGAACCATGAAAGTGGTAATCCTCTGGGACTCCCTCCAGCTGGTGATACCCGCTTCGTAGATCCACTGCTGTAAAGTACTGGCATTGTCGTAGACTATTAAACATTTTTGTAATAATTGGGATGGGACATTCAGGTTGCCAAAATCCAGAAAGGACAGGAGCTAGAAGAAGAAGATGCATCCATCACAGTCCTCACATTCAGGTAGAGGTAATCGCAATGACATATGTACTATATAATGGATGGTGTCTGTTCCTTCAGACGTGCACGTCTGAAAGAAGAGATACCATTGATTCTATCAGCATCTGTACTCAATACGTGATGAAAAAAACATCTGACGTTTGAATAAACTTGTTGTATCTGGGATTCATAGTCATAACAAATCTGTTGAAGGACATCATCTTTACGCCAGTGACTGTTATAAGTTTTTATTACACTATTGCAATTTCGGCCTTAGGCCTTTATCAGTTGCTGATGCTTTATGCCATGTCAACGTAATGTAAACTGACCCACACCGACAAACAAATGTGTCAGCTTATATTACGTTGACATGGCTTATAGCCATAATATCAGCACTTGATAATGGCCTGAGGCCGAAATCACAGCAGTGTAACAAAAACGTATGACAGTCACTGGCATAAAGATCATGTCCTTCAAAAAAATCTGACATTTCGGTGCCATGGAGCATTCAGCGTACGCAACAGAGACAGATGAACACTTTTGCCAGACTAGGAGTCGAATCTGTATTTCCCACTTTATGTAAGTGGTCGCCTTACCTGTCTTGGCTATGTGAGCGTGTCACCCGTCTGACCCAAATCTGCCGGCCGGGGTGGCCGAGCGGTTCTAGGCGCTACATTCTGGAACCGCGCGACCACTATGGTTGCCGGTTCGAATCCTGCTTCGGGCATGGATGTGTGTGATGTCCTTGTGGCGTCACCGCCAGACACCACACTTGCTAGGTGGTAACCTTTAAATCGGCCGCGGTCCGTTAGTATACGTCGGACCCGCGTGTCGCCACTATCAGTGATTGCAGACCGAGCGCCACCACACGGCAGGTCTAGAGAGACTTCCTAGCACTCGCCCAGTTGTACAACCGACTTTGCTAGCGATGGTCCACTGACAAAATACGCTCTCATTTGCCGAGACGATAGTTTAACATAGTCTTCAGCTACATCATTTGCTACGACCTAGCAAGGCGCCATTATCAGTTACTATTGATATTGTGAATCATGTACCATAAAGACTGGTGTTCACCATTAATGGATTAAAGTTAAGTATTCCATCAGCTACGTCCGTTTTTCTAAATTCTAATTTCCTTGTCCTGTTCCAGACCTCACGCCAGCCTGTTTGAGCTAAAACGCGTGCCTTTCGGCCTCCTCTAGTAACACAGTGTTGGCTCTCCTGCCAACCATAACATTGGCGACGAGGCAAAACCGGATTCTTATCGATATTGCGCTGATTTACTTGTGTAATAGCTTCGCCACAATCTCCAGATGTACTCGGTCGCAGGTTCGAATCCTGCCTCGGGCATGGATGTGTGTGATGTCCTTAGGTTAGTTAGGTTTAAGTAGTTCTAAGTTCTAGGGGACTGATGACCTCATAAGTTAAGTCCCATAGTGCTCAGAGCCATTTGAACCATTTTGAACCAGATGTACTGTCCGAATTTTATCGCTTATAGAATCAGCAGACGCAGGCCTCACTGGATGCCCTTGGACACCTCATCCAGGGTCAACGGGCAATGCAAAACGATGCAGCAGCCTCCGCACCACCGCTAACGCAGCCACAACACGCTGATGCACCAGCTTTTCGACCTTTTGATGCTGCACTGGAATGCTGGACGGAGTGGTCACGTCAATTTGGATTCCATCTCGCCACCTACAGAATTCAAGGTAACGAGCGGCAGCCTTTTTTGTTATCATCAGTCGGCGTACAAACGTACCGTGTGACAATAAAATTATTTCCCTGACGCGACGTAGCAACTCTCTCCTACGACGAAATTTTGTCTGCATTAGATGCATATTTCAAAGAATCAGTCAATGTAGTTGCGAAAAGGTATACCTTCTTTCGTACAAAACGTACGGCAGGTCAGACTAATCGGGAGTGGGTTGCAACCTTGCAAGGCCTTACTAGGGATTGTGCTTTTGAGTGTCAATGTGGACTCCCTTATTCAGATACTATGGTACGTGATGCAATTGCACAGAACGTTTCTGATGTTCGTATAAGGGAACATATTTTGAAACTAGTCAATCCCTCCCTCCGACAAGTGATGGACATATTGGATCGGCAGGACACACTTGACTTTTCTCAGGAATCATTTGAAACTTAACCAGCCATATGTCAGGTTAACCGGCCCGCCGGACGAGCTGCACGGAGCAGTAAACAGCCCTCGCGCCCAGCCGCGCCACTGCCGCCAGGCTCTCAGCCACGTGTGCTGCGCAGACAAGTAAATGCAGTGCTAAAATCATGCCCGCGGAGCGCTACTAGACATTCGCGTGAGAATTGCCCGTCACGCCAGGCTATTTGCTTTTTCTGTAATAAAAAAGGACATGTTCAGAGTGTTTGGCAGAAAAAGCACAGATCGGAAACTCACAACCATTCCAGGCCCTTTGCTTCGCGCCGAATTCGAACCAAGAATACTCAGGCTCGTGAAACTTCGCCCATGGAAATTCATGTAGTTCATGCCACTCTGTGCCACTCTCTCTAACAGTGACTGTGTTCGTCCCACAAATAGTGTGCGTCGACATCGCCAGAAATCCCGTCAAGTCGCAAGTGAAAATGTGCCAGTGTCACGTTGCACGAGACAGTCGCTCTTGTCATCAGCAGGATGATAAACTTTTTGTAGACTTGGACATTAGCGTCAAAGTAAAACCATTCCAGCTCGATACCAGAGCTGCAGTTTCACTGATCAATCAAGACACGTACAAACAGCTGGGCACACCTACGTTGGGTGCCGCAAATGTTAAGTTAACTAGTTATTAAGGTCAAGATATCCCTGTGTTAGGACAGTGCAGCCTTCTTGCAACATACACAGGACACACAAAACTTGTGTCATTTTACGTCCTTCGTTCTTCTTCTGCAGTGAACTTGTTTGGTTTCGATTTATTTCAGTTGTTTAACTTGTCTATAGTAAATAAGGTCTTATCAGTGAACCAGACTGTGCCTTCAGACAGTGTTTCTCGTCGATGTGAAGAATTTGCAGACATTTTTGCACCGGGCCTTGGTTGCGATAAGAACTATAAAGCACATTTGGAACTGAAAGTAAACGCGCAACCGAAATTTTTCAGAGTGCGCAATGTTCCCCACGCATTGCGTGATGAGGTCGCAAAAACATTACACGATTTGGAATCACAAGGTGTAATTGAACGTGTGCAGGCTTCTCTCTGGGCATCACCCTTAGTAATTTTGCCAAAACCTTCCGGAAAATTGAGACTTTGTGTGGACTTCAAGGCAACAGTGAATCCACAACTACTGATTGCAACTTTTCCTTTACCTCGCCCGGAAGATCTTTCTGACAAACCGTGCCCGGGTAAATATTTTTCGAAGTTGGACCTAGCAGATGCGTACTTGCAAATACCAGCGCGTTTTGGTGGTTAACACGCATCTTGGTTTGTATCGATTCAAACAATTGCCATTCAGGTGTGCATCTGCCCCTGCATTGTTTCAGCAATATCTCCAAACTGTTTGTGCGTCGGTCCCTACTGCGGCAAACTATGCGACCGATATTGTGATCTCCAGAAAGACAGAAGAAGAACATTTAGCCCATCTCAGACCATTATTTCAGGTCTTGCGACGAAATGGTCTTCGCTTGCGGAAGGACAAATGTGTGTTTTTTGCTCGTGACTTTCCCTACCTGGGACATGTACTCAATGCCCAAGGCATACATCCCAGTCCCGAGCACCTCCGCCGCAGAATTTGAAGCAGCTACAGAGTGTGCTGGGAAAAATTAATTATTATCACCGTTATATAACACACGCCTCTTCCATTTCAGCTCCGCTTCATCGCTTACGCCGTAAAGGTGTTCCGTTCGTCTGGACGACGGAATGCGAACGCGCCTTTCGCCAGTTGAAATCGGCGTTGCTTTCCAATACTTGCCTTACGCCATTCGATCCCCAGAAGCCCCTTTTGTTGATGGTGGATGCATCGGATTTCAGGATCGGTGCTGTACTTGCGCACAAAGATGGATCGCACGATCGCCCATTGCCTTTGCGTCCAAATTACTCTCGTCTGCGCAAAGAAATTATTCACAGATCGAGAAAGAAGCATTGGCTCTCGTATTTGGTGTTACAAAGTTTCATGATTTCTTGTATGGTCGTCACTTTACCATCATCACAGACCACAAACATTTGACATCGCTTTTTCATCCGAACAAGCCTGTACCTCCACGTACAGCGCAGAAATTCATTCGCTGGTCTATTTTCCTCTCGCAGTACCGCTACGATATCTTGTATCGGTCCACTGCTAAGCACGGAAACGCCGATGCGTTGTCCCGTTTGCCTGTTGCTGAGGATAAAGCATTCGATTCCTCCGAACTTGCTTGCATGTTCATTGATTCGGAAACCGATGACGTGGTCGAATCCTTTCCGATTGATTTTCGTCGTGTAGCTACGGCCACAGCTGCCGACCTTGTCCTTGCTACCGTTCTGCGTTTTGTTGCTACGCAAAGTCCCTTGTCAAAGTCACGGATCGGGGATCCGTTGGTTCGCCGATTTTTTGCTCACAAGGAGAGACTTTTTGTTCGACGTGGTGTTTTGCTGTTGCGTTCTGATAATGATCAGTCCAGAGTCGTGGTCCCACGTTCGTTACAGTCCTCTGTCTGACAGCTTCTCCACTAAGGACATTGGGGTATAGTGCGAACGAAACAACTTGCTCGTCAGCACTGTACTTGGTTCGGAATCGATGCCGCGATTAGGAATATGTGCTCTTCTTGCATTGTGTGTGCCGAACAACAATCAGCGCAACCGCGGAAATTCTTTGCATGGCCAAAAGCCACTTCCCCTTGGCAACGCTTACACATCGATTTTGCTGGTCCATTCTGGAATGCTCGATGGTTGGTTGTGGTAGATTCATTCAGTAATTTTCCTTTTGTTGTCCAGATGTCTTCCACGACGTCATCTGCCACTATCCAAGCGTTATCTGCTATCTTTTGCATTGAAGGCCTTCCACAGACTATTGTTTCCCACAATGGCCCACAATTCATGTCCGCAGAATTTCAGTCATTCTGCAAGGCCAATGGTATTCAAAATCTGACGTCCGCGCCGTTTTCGTCACAGTCAAACGGTGCCGCTGAACGATTGGCCAGGACTTTCAAGTCACAGATGTTGAAGTTAAAAGAGTCGCATTCACGGGACCACGCGTTATTGCTCTTTTTGTCCTCGTATCGCTCTCAGCCTCGAGATGATCGCTCGCTGGCAGAGTTGCTCCACGGTCGTCATCATCGAAACATGATGTCTTTGCTACATCCGCCATATCAGGTTCCTGTGCAGCGGCAGACACCGGCTTTTGCTCCAGGCGACGTTGTCTACTATCGTCACTACCAGGGTTCACGGCGTTGGCTCGAAGGGCGCATTCTTCGCTGCCTCGAACGAGCTATGTATCTGGTTTTGGGGGCCTCTGGTGAGGTGCGCCAGCATCTCAACCAGCTGCGCCTCTGTCGTGGCATGGGATCTGCCGCTCGCCGTCTGCTTTCAGCGACGGTGCCGTCCGGTCAGCGCCCTGGGGACCCATCTACTGGCTCGCCTCAGCCCCAGGTGTTACCGACGCTGCCTTCCATTTTGCCCCATGGCGACGCGCCACCGCCACCGCCGCCGGCGCTGCCTGTTCACCCGCCGGCGACGCCCGCAGTGGACGCGTCGCTGCAGCCGCCGGGCGCCTCCCTGGATCACGTGCTGCCGATCGCTTCCCGTGACCAGTTGTCCTCCGACATGGAACTCTTGCCCGCTCCGGACCATATGTCGTCTTCGCCCGTCGGGTGCCACCACCCGATGGAGGTCAACCCTTTCGCCCCTCCTGTGTCTCTGCGGGCGCATACACCGCATGTTGGCGTGCACCCTGGAGCAGGTTTTCAGGCGTTTCCTAGCTCCCCGCGGTCCGAATGGCAGGGTGCGGGTGGCACAGCCTCGCCTGTTGTTAGGCTCCCCACCTCGTCGCATACGTCAACATGGGGTCCTCCCCACGGCGGGCGGAAGCGTTATGCCACAACCGTACGCCGATTTGCGGGGGAGGAATGTGGTGTCACCGCCAGACACCACACTTGCTAGGTGGTAGCCTTTAAATCGGCCGTGGTCCGTTAGTATACGTCGGACCCGCGTGTCGCCACTATCAGTGATTGCAGACCGAGCGCCGCCACACGGCAGGTCTAGAGAGACTTCCTAGCACTCGCCCAGTTGTACAACCGACTTTGCTAGCGATGGTTCACTGACAAAATACGCTCTCATTAGCCGAGACGATAGTTTAACATAGCCTTCCGCTACGTCATTTGCTACGACCTAGCAAGGCGCTATTATCAGTTACCATTGATATTGTGAATCATGTACCATAAAGACCGGCGTTCACCATTAATGGATTAAAGTTAAGTATTCCACCAGCTACGTCCGTTTTTTTACATTCTAATTTCCTTGTCCTGTTCCAGACCTCACGCCAGCATGCGTGAGCTAAAACGCGTGCCTTTCGGCCTCCTCTAGTAACACGGTGTTGGCTCTCCTGCCAACCATAACATTGGCGACGAGGCAAAACCGGGTTCTTATCGATATTGCGCTGATTTACTTGTGTAATAGCTTCGCCACAATCTCCAGATGTACTGTCCGAATTTTATCGCTTATAGAATCAGCAGACGCAGGCCTTACTGGATGCCCTTGGACAGCTCGTCCAGGGTCAACGGGCAATGCAAAACGATGCGGCAGCCTCCGCACCACCGCTAACGCAGCCACAACACGCTGTTGCACCAGCTTTTCGACCTTTTGATGCTGCACTGGAATGCTGGACGGAGTGGTCACGTCAATTTGGATTCCATCTCGCCACCTACAGAATTCAAGGTAACGAGCGGCAGCCTTTTTTGTTATCATCAGTCGGCGTACAAACGTACCGTGTGACAATAAAATTATTTCCCTGACGCGACGTAGCAACTCTCTCCTACGACGAAATTTTGTCTGCATTAGATGCATATTTCAAAGAATCAGTCAGTGTACTTGCGAAAAGCTATACCTTCTTTCGTACAAAACGTAGAGCAGGTCAGACTAATCGGGAGTGGGTTGCAACCTTGCAAGGCCTTACTAGGGATTGTGCTTTTGAGTGTCAATGTGGACTCCCTTATTCAGATACTATGGTACGTGATGCAATTGCACAGAACGTTTCTGATGTTTGTATAAGGGAACATATTTTGAAACTAGTCAATCCCTCCCTTCGACAAGTGATGGACATATTGGATTGGCAGGACACACTTGACTTTCCTCAGGAATCATTTGAAACTTAACCAGCCGTATGTCAGGTTAACCGGCCCGCTAGGCTCTCAGCCACGTGTGCCGCGCAGGCAAGTAAATGCTGTGCTAAAATCATGCCCGCGGTACGCTACTAGACATTGACGCCAGGCTATTTGCTTTTTCTGTAATAAAAAAGGACATGTTCAGAGTGTTTGGCAGAAAAAGCACAGATCGGAAACTCACAACCATTCCAGGCCCTTTGCTTCGCGCCGAATTCGAACCAAGAATACTCAGGCTCGTGAAACTTCACCCATGGAAATTCATGTAGTTCATGCCACTCTGTGCCACTCTCTCTAACAGTGACTGTGTTCGTCCCACAAATAGTGTGCGTCGACATCGCCAGAAATCCCGTCAAGTCGCAAGTGAAAATGTGCCAGTGTCACGTTGCACGAGACAGTCGCTCTTGTCATCAGCAGGATGATAAACTTTTTGTAGACTTGGACATTAGCGTCAAAGTAAAACCATTCCAGCTCGATACCAGAGCTGCAGTTTCACTGATCAATCAAGACACGTACAAACAGCTGGGCACACCTACGTTGGGTGCCGCAAATGTTAAGTTAACTAGTTATTAAGGTCAAGATATCCCTGTGTTAGGACAGTGCAGCCTTCTTGCAACATACACAGGACACACAAAACTTGTGTCATTTTACGTCCTTCGTTCTTCTTCTGCAGTGAACTTGTTTGGTTTCGATTTATTTCAGTTGTTTAACTTGTCTATAGTAAATAAGGTCTTATCAGTGAACCAGACTGCGCCTTCAGACAGTGTTTCTCGTCGATGTGAAGAATTTGCAGACATTTTTGCACCGGGCCTTGGTTGCGATAAGAACTATAAAGCACATTTGAAACTGAAAGTAAACGCGCAACCGAAATTTTTCAGAGTGCGCAATGTTCCCCACGCATTGCGTGATGAGGTCGCAAAAACATTACACGATTTGGAATCACAAGGTGTAATTGAACGTGTGCAGGCTTCTCTCTGGGCATCACCCTTAGTAATTTTGCCAAAACCTTCCGGAAAATTGAGACTTTGTGTGGACTTCAAGGCAACAGTGAATCCACAACTACTGATTGCAACTTTTCCTTTACCTCGCCCGGAAGATCTTTCTGACAAACCGTGCCCGGGTAAATATTTTTCGAAGTTGGACCTAGCAGATGCGTACTTGCAAATACCAGCGCGTTTTGGTGGTTAACACGCATCTTGGTTTGTATCGATTCAAACAATTGCCATTCAGGTGTGCATCTGCCCCTGCATTGTTTCAGCAATATCTCCAAACTGTTTGTGCGTCGGTCCCTACTGCGGCAAACTATGTGACCGATACTGTGATCTCCAGAAAGACAGAAGAAGAACATTTAGCCCATCTCAGACCATTATTTCAGGTCTTGCGACGAAATGGTCTTCGCTTGCGGAAGGACAAATGTGTGTTTTTTGCTCGTGACTTTCCCTACCTGGGACATGTACTCAATGCCCAAGGCATACATCCCAGTCCCGAGCACCTCCGCCGCAGAATTTGAAGCAGCTACAGAGTGTGCTGGGAAAAATTAATTATTATCACCGTTATATAACACACGCCTCTTCCATTTCAGCTCCGCTTCATCGCTTACGCCGTAAAGGTGTTCCGTT
The DNA here is from genome assembly GCF_023898315.1 of Schistocerca nitens. NCBI lineage: Eukaryota > Metazoa > Arthropoda > Insecta > Orthoptera > Acrididae > Schistocerca > Schistocerca nitens. The sequence continues at coordinate 599,015,435 of NC_064619.1, read as the reverse complement.
CGTCTGGACGACGGAATGCGAACGCGCCTTTCGCCAGTTGAAATCGGCGTTGCTTTCCAATACTTGCCTTACGCCATTCGATCCCCAGAAGCCCCTTTTGTTGATGGTGGATGCATCGGATTTCAGGATCGGTGCTGTACTTGCGCACAAAGATGGATCGCACGATCGCCCATTGCCTTTGCGTCCAAATTACTTTCGTCTGCGCAAAGAAATTATTCACAGATCGAGAAAGAAGCATTGGCTCTCGTATTTGGTGTTACAAAGTTTCATGATTTCTTGTATGGTCGTCACTTTACCATCATCACAGACCACAAACATTTGACATCGCTTTTTCATCCGAACAAGCCTGTACCTCCACGTACAGCGCAGAAATTCATTCGCTGGTCTATTTTCCTCTCGCAGTACCGCTACGATATCTTGTATCGGTCCACTGATAAGCACGGAAACGCCGATGCGTTGTCCCGTTTGCCTGTTGCTGAGGATAGAGCATTCGATTCCTCCGAACTTGCTTGCATGTTCATTGATTCGGAAACCGATGACGTGGTCGAATCCTTTCCGATTGATTTTCGTCGTGTAGCTACGGCCACAGCTGCCGACCTTGTCCTTGCTACCGTTCTGCATTTTGTTGCTACGCAATGGCCCTTGTCAAAGTCACGGATCGGGGATCCGTTGGTTCGCCGATTTTTTGCTCACAAGGAGAGACTTTTTGTTCGATGTGGTGTTTTGCTGTTGCGTTCTGATAATGATCAGTCCAGAGTCGTGGTCCCACGTTCGTTACAGTCCTCTGTCTTACAGCTTCTCCACCAAGGACATTGGGGTATAGTGGGAACGAAACAACTTGCTCGTCAGCACTGTACTTAGTTCGGAATCGATGCCGCGATTAGGAATATGTGCTCTTCTTGCATTGCGTGTGCCGAACAACAATCAGCCCAACCGCGGAAATTCTTTGCATGGCCAAAAGCCACTTCCCCTTGGCAACGCTTACACATCGATTTTGCTGGTCCATTCTGGAATGCTCGATGGTTGGTTGTGGTCGATGCTTTCAGTAATTTTCCTTTTGTTGTCCGGATGTCTTCCACGACGTCTTCTGCCCCTATCCAAGCGTTATCTGCTATCTTTTGCATTGAAGGCTTTCCACAGACTATTGTTTCCGACAATGGCCCACAATTCATGTCCGCAGAATTTCAGTCATTCTGCAAGGCCAGTGGAATTCAACATCTGACGTCCGCGCCGTTTTCGCCACAGTCAAACGGTGCCGCTGAACGATTGGCCAGGACTTTCAAGTCACAGATGTTGAAGTTGAAAAAGTCCCATTCTCGGGAGGACGTGTTATTGCTCTTTTTGTCCTGGTATCGCTCTCAGCCCCGAGATGGTCGCTCGCCGGCAGAGTTGCTGCACGCTCGTCATCATCGAACCATGATGTCTTTGCTACATCCGCCGCATCAGGTTCCTGTGCAGCGGCAGACACCTGCTTTTGCTCCAGGCGACGTTGTCTACTATCGTCACTACCGAGGTTCACGGCGTTGGCTCGAAGGGCGCATTCTTCGCTGCCTCGGACGCGCTATGTATCTGGTTTTGGGGGCCTCTGGTGAGGTACGCCAGCATCTCAACCAGCTGCGCCTCTGTCGTCGCATGGGATCTACCGCTCGTCGTCTGCTTTCAGCGACGGTGCCGTCCGGTCAGCGCCCTGGGGACCCATCTACTGGCTCGCCTCAGCCCCAGGTGTTACCGACGCTGCCTTCCATTTTGCCCCATGGCGACGCGCCGCCGCCACCGCCGCCGCCGCCGCCGCGCCTGTTCTCCCGCCGGCGACGCCCGCAGTGGACGCGTCGCCGCAGCCGCCGGGCTCCTCCCTGGGTCACGCGCTGCCGATCGCTTCCCGTGACCAGTTGTCCTCCGACATGGAACTCTTGCCCGCTCCGGACCATATGTCGTCTTCGCCCGTCGGGTGCCACCACCCGATGGAGGTCGACCCTTTCGCCCCTCCTGTGTCTCTGCGGGCGCATACACCGCATGTTGGCGTGCACCCTGGAGCAGGTTTTCAGGCGTTTCCTAGCTCCCCGCGGTCCGAATGGCAGGGTGCGGGTGGCACAGCCTCGCCTGTTGTTAGGCTCCCCACCTCGTCGCATACGTCAACATGGGGTCCTCCCCACGGCGGGCGGAAGCGTTATGCCACAACCGTACGCCGATTTGCGGGGGAGGAATGTGGTGTCACCGCCAGACACCACACTTGCTAGGTGGTAGCCTTTAAATCGGCCGTGGTCCGTTAGTATACGTCGGACCCGCGTGTCGCCACTATCAGTGATTGCAGACAGAGCGCCGCCACGCGGCAGGCCTAGAGAGACTTCCTAGCACTCGCCCAGTTGTACAACCGACTTTGTAAGCGATGGTTCACTGACAAAATACGCTCTCATTAGCCGAGGCGATAGTTTAACATAGCCTTCAGCTACGTCATTTGCTACGACATAGCAAGGCGCGATTATCAGTTACTATTGATATTGTGAATCATGTACCGTAAAGATCGACGTTCACCATTAGTGGATTAAAGTTAAGTATTCCATCAGCTACGTCCGTTTTTCTAAATTCTAATCTCCTTGTCCTGTTCCAGACCTCACGCCAGCATGCGTGAGCTAAAACGCGTGCCTTTCGGCCTCCTCTAGTAACACAGTGTTGGCTCTCCTGCCAACCGAAACAGTCCTTAGGTTAGTTAGGTTTAAGTAGTGCTCAGAGCCATTTTTTGACCCAAATCTCCTTATGCAACACAATAAAGTAGCAGTACTCCGTAACATGCAGCATATGAATATTTGGGACAGACAGGAGGCATGCTCGGATAGCCAAGAAGTTAAGGAGACTACTCATGTAAAGCTAAAAATCTAGGTTCAGCCCCCAGCCCAGCACAAATTTCCTCGTCTTACCATTGGTTCACTCTATACCCCACTGCAGCTAAATGTTGAATATTTGTTTCATCAAGAATCTGTACTTCTAAGAGCCCTCTGGTTACGTTTTTGGTATGATGACAATTTTTGGACCCCTTGGGATATTACTATACTCTGTTATACCATCCGATAACTGCAGATCTGTTATCTCCTCCAATATGGTTTGAAGATGATTTGCTATGTAGAAATCATCTTCAAACCATCGTGGAGGAGATTACAGGTCAGCGGTTATCGGATGGTATAACAGGGTATAGTAACAGCCGAAGGGGTGCAAAAATTGTCATCATGGAACATCTTTCTGTAAATTGGTACATTAGTACCTGTAAAGGTGGTATCGATAGCTACGATGCCACGGCGTATGTGCAAGTTCTTAGGTTGGCACTACGACACCGACACCGACGACAGCGCCCACTAGCCGGCGCTGTGCATCTATACGAGCGCCGCTCCAGATTCAGCCCATTTGATGCCAAACAGACGACCAAGCAACAGTGTTTCTATTTCATAGTGGGCGAGCCACTACAGATTCTGCCTGTGTAACTTCTGTGAGCTTGAGACATCCGGCTTCGCACCTCTCCTCAGTGCAAAGTTATGTATTGATCTCCTTGCTAAAGTAAAGGTGATTTAAATTCACACTGCACTACCGAGTGTTGTACCTCACCTGCTCCCCCTAGCTTCCTACATTCGGCCTACCTTCAGTTTACAGGAGCAGACCAACGCGCCACCTACAAGGCGAGATACAAAAGTAGACATACAGCGCTGTGTAACGGGTCTTTCTGCTACAGGATACTTTGTATAAAATAAATCCATAAACCGTAACAGAAAAGCTTTCATTGAGTAAAACAGATGTACGACAGTGCAGCAAAGGTGAATAAGTGTCCATAACTCTTAAGGAATGCTCATTTTTAGAGCCCATATTCACTGTACATTTTTTAATGTTTTGGTCCACAGCACCACCTTTCAAAACAAGGAAAACAAAGAGATTTGCAGTGGTAAAAGTCAAATGTCAGGCAAGGAATGACGTTATTGCTCATATGACTCGTATCGGAATTTATCCTTCATCAGATACGCAGGAGCGATTACTGCACGTAGACATGGGATTTCAAGCTGTCTTTGAAACAAACATTTGCAGACTAGTCTGCTAGTTCTGCATAGAATTACAAGGCTTGAGCTAATTCACTTTGTCTCCTCCTGTCGGAAGCGTATAATGAATTTGTCGTTTGCTCATGTTCCAAGCTGAGCCATTGAATGGTTGAGAAATATTGTATCAATTCGAAATTAATGCAGTGCATCTATTGTATCTCAAATGTGCAAAAGCTATACACTCTAAGACAAAAAGAAAAAAAAAAAACGAGGCAGCACGTAAAAACAATCCAAATGCGACATAAATTGGTAGATGTGATGTATGCATACAGACAAGTAATTACAATTTCAGGTAAACTAAATGATTTATTCAAAAGAAAGAGCTTCACAAATTGAGTAATTCAAAAAGGCTTTGGTCCGCCCATGGTCCTTATGCAAGCAGTTGTTCGGCTTGGTATTGATTTATAGAGTTGTGAGGCGTCCTCCTGAGGGAAAGCGCGCTTTCTAAATTCTGTCCAACTGGCTCATTAGACCGTCAAAATCGCCAGATGGTTGGATGGCCATGCCCATAATGCTCCAAACATTCTCAACTGGTGACGGATCCGGCGACCTTAACGCCCAAGTTGGAGTTTGGCAAGGAAGAGTACAAGCATTAGAAATTCTTGCCGTGTGTGGATGGGCGTTACCTTGCTGAAATGTGAGCCCAGGATGGCTTGGCATGAAGGGCAACAAAATGGGGCGTAAAATATCGTCGACGTACCGCTGAGGGTGCCGCAGATGACAACCAAAGGGGTCCTGTTAAGAAAAGATACGGCATCCCACACTGTCACCGCTGGCTGTCAGGTCATATGGCGAGCGACTGACAGTTTTGCATCCTAAAGTTGTCTGGATCGTCTCCAGACAAGTGTTTACTGGTCATCGGAGCTCAGTTTGAAGCAGGACTCATCAATGAAGACAGTTCTACTCCATCAGTGAGATTCCAGGCTGAATATTTCAGACACATTTACAAACAGACTTGTTGGTGAACAAAGGTGAAAAGGTATTCGGCGCAAGGAGCGAGGTGATCTCAGCCCCTTTTCTATGAGCTGCCTATTAATGGTTCTTTAGACTAGCTGGAACACCAGTTGCACGTCGAGTCAATGATAATGATGAATCCGGAGCTCTGAGTGCTACTGTCACGATTGCTCAACCCTCGCATTCTGTCGTCTCTCTAGGTAGAATGCTTACGCGGTGTCCAGCCACGGTTCATCCATTCCCGCCAAGATCATAGAGTAGTTCCGTCGCTCCTATTAAAATGTAGTCATTTGGTTGTCCATAAATGTACATCAGGTTTACCGATTTCCGTCCCATTCCAATAGTTCCTTCATAGTGCATCATTTTTTTTCATTTCTGTTGTATTACACTACTGGCCATTAAAATTGCTACACCAAGAAGAAATGCAGATGATAAACGGGTATTCATTGGACAAATATATTATACTAGAACTGACATGCGATTGCATTTTCACGCATTTTGGGTGCATAGATCCTGAGAAATCAGTACCCAGAACAACCACCTCTGGCCGTAGTAACGGCCTTGATACTTCTAGGGCATTGTCAAACAGAGCTTGGATGGCGTGCACAGGTACAGCTGCCCATGCAGCTTCAACACGATACCACAGTTCATCAAGAGTAGTGACTGGCGTATTTTGAGGAGCCACCATTGACCACACGTTTACAATTGGTGAGAGATGTGGAGAATGTGCTGGCCAGGGCAGCAGTCGAAAATTTTCTGTATCCAGGAAGGCCCGTGCAGGACCTGCAACATGTGGTCGTGCATTATCCTGCTGAAATGTAGGGTTTCGCAGGGATCGAATGAAGGGAAGAACCACGGGTCGTAACACCCCTGAAATGTAACGTCCACTGTTCAAAGTGGCGGCAATGCGAACAAGAGACCTGTACCCAATGGCACCCCATACCATCACGCCGGTTGATACGTCAGTATGGCGATGACGAATACACGCTTCCAATGTTCGTTCACCGCGATGTCGCCAAACACGGATGCGACCATCATGACGCTGTAAATAGAACCTGGATTCATCCGAAAAAAATGAGGTTTTGCCATTTGTGCACCCAGGTTCGTCGTTGACTACACCATCGCAGACGCTCCTCTCTGTGATGCGCGTCAAGTGTAACCGCAGCCATGGTCTCCAAGCTGATAGTCCATGCTGCTGCAAACGTCATCGAACTGTTCGTGCAGATGGTTGTTGTCTTGCAAACGTCCCCGTCTGTCGACACAGGGATCGAGACGTCGCTGCACGATCCGTTACAGCCATGCGGATAAGATGCCTGTCTTCTCGGCTGCTAGTGATACGAGACCGTTGGGATCGAGCACGCCGTTCCATATTACCCTCCTCAACCCACCGATTCCATATTCTGCTAACAGTCATTGGATCTCGACCAACGCGAGCAGCAATGTCGCGATAGGCTACAATCCGACCTTTATCAAAGTCGGAAACGTGATGGTACGCATTTCTCCTTCTTACTCGAGGCATTACAACAACGTTTCACCAGGCAACGCCGGTCAACTGCTGTTTGTGTATGAGAAATCGGCTGGAAACTTTCCTCATGTCAGCATGTTGTAGGTGTCGCCACCGTCGCCAACCTTGTGTGAATGCTGTGAAAGGCTAATCATTTGCACATCACAGCATCTTCTTCCTGTCGGTTAAATTTCGCGTCTGTACCACGTCATCTTAATGGCGTAGCAATTTTAATGGTCAGTACTGTACATTCTATTCCGACCACGCCATCGCTCACTTAACTCATGCCAATAACAATAAAATTAGAGAAGATAGGAGACAAAAGCTTGTTGTTCTACAAGCGCAGAAATGGAGAGGATGAGAACTTCATTTGATGATCTGGAAAAACGTCGACAGACAGTGGGGCACGAGTGAACACAAGGGAATCCGAACCAAACAATGCCGAATACCGTTTGCTCACGCGCACCTACCATTTAGCCGGCCGGGGTGGCCGAGCGGTTCTAGGCGCTACAGTATGGAACCACTCGACCGCTACGGTCACATGTTCGAATCCTGCCTCGGGCATGGATGTGTGTGATGTCCTTAGGTTAGTTGGGTTTAAGTAGTTCTAAGTTCTGGGGGACTGATGACCTGAGAAGTTAAGTCCCATAGTGCTCAGAGCCATTTGAAACTAACGATTACACAGGAGACGATCCTCGTTCGCTGCTGTACGTTCGTTTCGATAGAAACGGGACCTCAGCGGAAGGTGTCAGACATGTGCGGCGTGGCGGTGCACCCAGAGACACGCGGCGAAGGCGTAGGCCGGTGAGCAGGTGGGCGCGCGTTCAAGAATTCATCGCATGTTTCCCGGCAGCCTGAGAACCGCCGCGAAAACAGTTAATGGAAAAGTTGCGTCTCATCCATACGGGAGCGTGGCCGACCGGTGAGCGCCGCGGTGTTCATCAAAAAGTGAGCGTCTCCAACAGCAGCAGTGTGGGCCCGCCCCGCGCCACTTTAATGGAAGAGTGCCGGCCGTGTGTGGGAGGGCCGAGTGGCGAGCGGCCGCACCGTGTGCGTCTGTGTGTTTGTGTGTGTGTGTGTTGGATACGAGGGGGGCGGGTGCGGCACGCGGGAACTGGTCTACCGGCGCGGTCTGTGGAGCCAGCAGCCGGCAGCACGCTACCCCACCCACGTCGTCGAGCATGGCAGCCAGTGACCGGTGTTCACTTGCAAACAGCGTCGAGCTACCTGCGGCTGAACCAACCGGTGCTCATAAAATAGGTTGAAAAGTTCGGGAAACGCTAAAAGGCTGGTACACTCGTTGTACAGGGCTGGTTCAAATGGCTCTGAGCACTATGGGACTTAACATCTGTGGTCATCAGTCCCCCAGAACTTAGAACTACTTAAACATAACTAACCTAAGGACATCACACACATCCATGCTCGAGGCAGGATTCAAACCTGCGACCGGTTGTACAGGGGTTGCAGTATTAAATAGAGAAACACAGGGACTGCTGCTACTACCATTACATCGCGTACTTCGCGCGAAGTTGCTCACTTAACGATTGCGGCCGTAGCCGGAACAGTCTTGGCTCTGGTTTGATTGTGAGAGGTGGCAGAAGCCCCCTCTCATATTTCTGTCTTACTCTAATTCGATTTTCCTCTCTAATTGCATGCGGTGAAAAGTTGCTATTCCTTCACAGGCGGACTTTCCACGCAGCGTTTCTCGTCACCCGGGTGGTCTGGTGACAGGCGGGATCTGCTGATCTTGAAAGGGTTAAGCCGATGGGTATGAGGGAGTCGAGTGAATGCTTATAATAATAGCGGCGGAGACACGCCCGCAGGGGCCTGAAGGAGCGGCTGGGCTAGAGATTCCGTTACTGTGCAGAAACTTAGCGAACACACTTTCTGGCGGTAGCGAGGCTTGGGAATCACTTGTGTCCCCAGGCAGTCTTGGCGGGCAAATTCCCGCGTTTTCTGCAAAATCGCAACTGTGAGTGGCTTGCTCAGGGTATAGCTCCGTGACGTAGCAAAATCGGCGCATAAATTGGCGCCAAGAATCTCCATTGGTGGAATGGTAGTGCTTTGGTAATAGAGTGGAATTTTCCGCCGGTTTTCGAGTTACTGATTGGAACGTTTAACCACGGCCACTGTCGTGGGAGCGGCAATGTTCTGTGTTCGGTTTGCACGGGTGCTCTGGTGGGAGTCGGTTCTCGCCTTTTGCTCGGAGTAGGTTACAAGACTGAGCTCTCGCTGCTCTGGACAGCCTGGCTTCCATTGGCTGTCTAATATACTTTTATTTGACTGTAACTGTTTAACGAAGTTGCTGAAGTTTCGACTTAAATGTAACTTTCCAAGTACAGTTGGCAATTGAGCGTTCTGCGCACAAGCGGCCTATGTTGTCTGTCTTGGGCAGTTTTGGCTAAAGTTGACTGTATCGCAGTTACTGTGTAACTTCACTTGTTAAAATCAATCACTGTACCGTCAGTGATTGTATGGCGAGCCTTCTTCGTCTCCCTCAGAGGCCCTTTTGTATTGATAGGAAGTGTTTAGTCTGGAACAACCAGACCAGGACAATTTGTTTCGGGCTATACTCACGACATTATCATCACCACGATGGGACATCGAAGCAACCAGCGATCGCATCCTTGCAGTTAAGAAGACAGCTTGGTAATGTATGTCTGCGGCACCGGTACACTAGGGAATTTGCACTGTGATAATCAGAGCTGAGCAGAGCGCGCCTGTTCGTCTTTTCTAACTTTGTTCTGTCTTGGGTGTTCATTGTCTGAGTTATCACTGCCATAGCAGCAATTAATGTTGAGTTGGCTAGGTGTTTCTCTTAAGATTTGAGTTGCAAGGAATTGGCTCCACACACCACTTCATCATAATTGTCACTATCTAGTTTATGGACAACTTCACCTTCACAGCGTTTACTTGAGTATCCAATTTGATCCAATTTGATGTATTGTAAATGTTTCATGTGTTTTGTTTATGATTTTGAGTTTAGTCATAATAAATCAAATTGTTATTATGGATAGATCTTTCATTCTGTTAATCGGTAGAGCAACCCTTTCATTTCTCACTACGTTACTGAAACATTCCTTTATTTAATTAATGTCTATCAAATTAAATTACTGCAGGTGCCAAACTCTTTTCTACTCCACTTGCAGGGTCGGTTACAGTCAGTTCGGGTTTCTTCTTAATCCATGTGCAACAGCAAAAGTAGGAGTTAGAAAAGGGGAGACTTAGAGCATCATTTCCATATGAAGATTCGAGAAGAATTTAGTGTTAAATACACTGCTAGCCCCGGCACCTCGCAATACTTAAGGCCATACATTGAACAATTTAAGATCCAACGTTCTAACCTTGGGCTAATTTAAATAATTCGTAAAGTGTTGCAGCCCGTCCCCGATTTTATTCAATCTGTATATTGAGCAAGCAGTAAAGGAAACAAAAGAAAAATTCAGAGTATAAAATAAAATCCATGGAGAAGAAATAAAAACTTTGAGGTTCGCCGATGACATTGCAATTCTGTCAGAGACAGCAAAGGACTTCGAAGAGCAGTAGAACGGAATAGACAGTGTCTTGAAAGGAGGATATTAATGAACATCAACAGAAGCAAAACAAGGATAATGAAATGTAGTCGAATTCAATCGGGTGATGCTGAGGGAATTAGATTGGGGAATGAGAAGCTTAAAGTAGTAAATGAGTTTTGCTATGTGGGAAGAAAAATAACTGATGATGGTCGAAGTAGAGAGGATATAAAATGTAGACTGGCAATGGCAAGGAAAGCGTTTCTGAAGAAGAGAAATTTGTTAACATCGAGTATAGATTTAAGTGTCATGAAGTCGTTCCTGAAAGTATTGTATGGAGTGTAGCCATGTATGGAAGTGAAACATGGACTATAAATAGTTTAGACAAGAAGAGAGTAGAAGACTTCGAAATGTGGTGTTACAGAAGAATACTGAAGATTAGATGGGCAGATCACATAACTAATGGGAAGGTATTGAATAGAATTGGGGAGAAGAGAAGTTGGTGCACAACTTGACTAGGAGAAGGGATCGCTTAGTAGGACATATTCTAAAGCATCAAGGGATCACCAATTAGGAATTGGAGGCAGCGTGGAGGGTAAAAATAGAAGAGGGAGACCAAAAATGAATACACTAAACAGATTCAGAAGGATGTAGGTTGCAGTAGGTACTGCGAGATGAAGAAGCTTCCACAGGATAGAGTAGCATGGAGAGTTGCGTCAAACCAGTCTCTGGACTGAAGACCACAACAACAACAACAATTCGTGAAGAACAATGGCCTGTATTCAATTATTGCGCAAAACAGTTCTGTAGCATGTGCTATGGATCACAAGTGGATGGGACGTGGGATGAATTCCAGTTACGGAAAGCTTGAATACAGTTACGAGTAAAAATGAACATTTACTGACTTCTATAAAGTAAGAGGAAACAAGTGTGATCATAACAAAATGAGGTGAAACGATCGCATGTCATTGGTGGCTGGGAGATCTCACCTGCGGTAGTTCGGCCGCCGGGATGCTTTTCAGGTGACACCAAACTCGGCGATCTCCGTGTTGAAGATGACAATGGTGATGAGGACAACGCAACTCCCAGTCCCAGAGCTGAGAAATCTTCCGACCTGAAATCGGGCCCGCTGCATGGCAGTCAGGCGCTCTGACCACTCAGCTAACGAATCGGATTGTGATCATAATAAACTGTAACGATTCGTTGGGGCTGATGTATCTGTTAAGTATGACCGTGGTCGTATTAATCAATAGGAAAATGTATTTGACAAATAACTAAAACATACGCGTACATCATATATGATGATGATGATGAGGTCCCATACTTCGAGGAGCGTAGGGAACGATGCGGGAGACCCGCGCCGCCTTACTAGGCAAGGTCCTAGTCGAGGTGGTTTGCCATTGCCTTCCTCCGACCGTAATGGGGATGAATGATGATGATGATAATAACAATGAGCATATGGCATTGGTGGCCGGGAGACCCCTCGCGGGGTGGTTCGGCCGCCGCACCACAAGTTCTTTAACGCCACTACGGCGACTTGCGAGTGAATGAGGATGAAATGATGATGAAAATCACACAAAAACACCCAGTCATCTCGAGACAGGGAAAATTCCTGACCCTGAAGGAAATCGAGGGCGGGACCCCGTGCACAGGAAGCGAGAACGCTACCGCAAGACCACGAGCTGCGGGCATCACATATGAAGAAAAGAAAAATGCAACTACAAGTAATAGTAAGTCCAGTCACCCGCAGCTTCGATAATTGCTTGGCATCTCTGAGGCGTGGTTGAAACCAAGTTTCAGCGTATTCACGTGGAAGAGACTTCCAAATACGTCAAATTTGCGTTGACAGCTGTGTCAAAGTGACGATCGTTTTTCTTAGCAACTTCTTTCCGTGTACGACTTTATATTTTCCGTAGCATTATTTCTTCTTTTCCCATCCACTGCAAAGTCTGTTGCGGTGATTCGAATAATTGTCCTCCTGCAGTATCGAATCTTCATTTACACATACAGAACCAACGTTTGGCAGTCAGTGTCAAACAACTTTGACAAACTTGTGACACCTTCTGCGCATTTAAATATTAAGTACACACGTGCAAATTGCAGAAACCCAGTTCTGAGTTACATCCCCAAATATATTTTATGGACTTTGCATGAAGGACAAACATTCTCTTTGTTGGGCTGTGAAAGAACTAATGCGATATATTTTATCTGTGTGTAATGCCGACTACGCTCTTATTTAACAGACTGTATACGAGCGCTGTTCTGAAAGTAAGGTCCAATCAGAAAATGAAAAATGATCTCTTTGCAACAGTTGTCTACACCTTCCATCTATTTCTTCACATTGGCGCCGTTCCGACTGAGACATTCGTCGTAGCATTGTATCACTTCCCAATACCCTCGTCATAGTAGGCAGCTAACTGCGTGTTCTGCCAATTCTCTATAGGTGATCTGCAACTTCTTGTCTGTCCGAAATGTTGTCTTCATAGTCAGCGATTGATGTGAGCAGAGATGTAAATCAGAGGTATCGAAGTCTGGGCACAATAGTGGGTGATGAAACTCTTTATTATTCCAGTAGAGATAGCAAGGGACAGGTACAGCGGAATATAGCACTGAGACATTGTAAACATGAGTACGGGAATCAAAGACGTTGCAAAGCTTAATGGACCTGAGTCGGACAGATTGCAAGCAACTGTGGTGACGGAGTTACTGAGATGAGGTTAGTTTTCATAAAAACTCATGGAGAGGCTCATATACAGAAACTTCAAAGTCATTATAGAGAATAACACACTGCAGTCTTCAAGGAAAGAATTGAATTATAGAGTGTTGGCTCAAATGGCTCTGAGCACTATGGGACTAAACTTCTGAGGTCATCAGTCCCCTAGAACTTAGAACTACTTAAACCTAACTAACCTAAGGACATCAAACACATCCATGTCCGAGGCAGGATTCGAACCTGCGACCGTAGCGGTCGCGCGGTTCCAGACTGTAGCGCCTAGAACCGCTCGGTCACCTCGGCCGGCGAACTATAGAGTGTCTACTTTTTTCTGCTTTAAGATTTCATAACTTTAAAATCACACTATATAATAAGATTTGGTTTTTAACGTGTGACAAGATAACCCATAAAATTTACACTGTCTGCCAGAAAATGAAGAACCAACAAGCGGAGGGAGAAACTGAATAAAACTTCATGGGCTGAGAGACTATGAGATGTTGTTGCAGTGATTACAAAATCAAGTTTACAGAGAACTTGGTGTCATAAAGCCGCTGTGTCCTTAGCTGAGACTAGCTGCCCCGTTACTATTGTAACTGGTTCGTAACATCCTAGATACTGGCACTGGGTTAGAGTGGACGTCTGATCTCGTCCCACGCATGTTCTATCGAGAACAGATCTGGGAAACTTGCTGGCCATGAGATCAACATCACGCAGACAGTTCATAGGGCACGCGTGGACGCCATCTTGCTGTTGAAAAATTCTGCACGGTACTGTTGCATGAGAGGTAGAATATGGGGATGCAGGACGCGCACGTCATCAGAAATATCTCAGTCACTATCGTCCGTGATCCTTACGTCCTACCCGATAGCTCTCCCACACCCTGACGTCACGGACAACACTACTACGTCTCTCCAAGATTTTGCAAGAATGAAACCTATGCCCAGGATGCCACCATATTTGTCAAAGGTGGTTGTTTGGGGTAATGCCGAATCGCGGTTCATCGTTGAAAGCGGTGTGACGTCATTAAACAGCAGCCCACGATTCACGGTCATTGCGCCTCTCCAAACGCAGCCGTTTGTGTTGTGGTGTTAACTGCAGCCTATGCATGCGACAGTAGTTCCCTTGTCCAGGGAATTGTGCCTCCAACCAGTGGTGCGGGATGACGTAGAATGTTGCAGGGAATCCATTACCTGTTCTCGGATGGCAGGCGCGAGTCTGAAGCGGTTACGCTGTGTAGTGCGCAATACGTCTATCGTCTTTTGTGGTGGTCAGACGTGGTTGACCGGACACTCGATGACGAGTATGCCTCTCATCAGATTCCCCTGTATTCCGGCATCGGTCGCCGTAATATCCAAATGTTCTACAAATCTGCATACTGCGCGATTGGACAAGGCAGCCAAATGGAGACCCACAGTGAGACCTCTTTCTCGCATGTGTACGCGGCGTCTCCATATCCTTCACAGTGATCATTCAACATCTGAAATTGTTCGCGGCTCTTACGTATCCTGACTACCAAACCTTGTAATAACGCTAAACTCGGAAAAAAACTGCTGCACTTGGATGGCCGTTCTAATTGTCACACAGAAGTACAAATGTAACCACCTATATACCCGTCGACGGTGTGTAGGTGCACGAAGTTACATTGATATCCGCCCATGTCTTCTGGGTGAGCCGGCCGGTGTAGCCGTGCGGTTCTAGGCGCTTCAGTCTGGAGCCGCGTGACCGCTACGGTGGCAGGTTCGAATCCTGCCTCGGGCATGGATGTGTGTGATGTCCTTAGGTTAGTTAGGTTTAAGTAGTTCTAAGTCTAGGGGACTGATGACCTCAGAAGTTAAGTCCCATAGTGCTCAGAGCCATTTGAACCATTTTTTCTTCTGGGTGAGTCAGGCAACGCACATCCACATTCAGACATGCCAATGTCTACACTGCTAGTGGCACAGACAATGTGCAGTTGTTAATTCTGTCTATTGTACGGGGATTGAATAAAAAGTAATGCCTCCACCTTAGTTAATTGGCTATGGATGGGAATATTTTAATGAATGAAAGGGCAGAAATAATCCTTTAATTACCAATATTCACTTTCCCATATAATCATAAGCTAACTGGATACATTTCTGCCAACGAGAACAAGTTTTCTGAAGCCGTCACGGAAGAAGTCGACACTCTCTTTCTGCAGCGACAGTCTCACAGTTCTCTCAACGTCTTCATCAGAAGCAAAATGATGTCCCCGCAGATCGTCTTTCATCATCGGGAACAGATGGAGTTCAGACGGTGCTAAATCTCGACTGTATGGAGGATGCCGTACGGTGGTGAGATTCAGTCTCTGAAGTTCTGCTGTGGCGGCACGTGAAGTGTGTGGTTTGCCAAGAAAAGCAGTAATGGGACCCACACGTTCTTGTGAAATGCCGATTGTGCTTACAATTTCGTCTTGAATCGATCTGTCAACAATCTGCTTGTGGAACACGGTGGTTGCTGTCACAGGCCGTCCAACTCTTTGTTTGTCACGCTGGTCAGATGTTCCCGCCTCAACATCTTTAATCTTACGGGCCAAACGACGCACAGTACTCACATCAAGACAATCACCATAAACTGCTTTCATTCTCTGATGAATCTCCTTTAGGGTGAGACCTTTTGCTGTCAAGAATTCAATGACTGCACGTTGCTGAAATCGCAATGACTGACCGTCTGCGCTGGGTTCCATACGTTACACTGTAACAACACAACCGTTCAATGCTAAGGCTTCCAGCCAACTGGAGCTGTAGAGGAGAGCCTACGGAACAAGCCAATACCTGCCACATAACAATGCTGCCAACTGTTGAAGAGTTACGAAGTTGGAGGCATTATTTTTCAGTCAAACCTCATAATAGTCCATCTAGATAAGCTTTTTTTTTATTTCATCGTTAAATATTGAATTAATATTCGACAATGGACATTAGACAGTTGTTGAGTGGCAAGAAAAGTGCGATGAGTGAAAAAAATATTTTTATTAATAATTTTGTGAAAATCTGTTGCATGTGTATTCCAAAGAACGTCGGAGCTGTCATCCTGCTTCGCATTTTGGTGAGTGAAGTAGCCAGTAGTCTGCAGAACATTGCTTTAAGAACAAAAGGCACCACATCGTTAACCAGCCGTTGTTTTCTCGGAAATCAAGACTAATAAGACTTGCAGTATGCACAGTCGTTGTATTATATTTATTCTGCGCTGACGTGTTTATAGCGATATTGAGTATTACTGATATTTTTGAAAACTAATACGAAGTATAGCAATAACGCCTGAAATTCTATAGGGCGAATACATTACGTTCCTTAAATCGATATTTTGGAAACACAGAATTCAGTTAATGAACGAGAAAAGGAAATACAAAAATGTTCAGGAAACTAAAGGAACATACTATCATAAGTTAGTCTGAAATCGAAAGGGACTGAAAGGAAGCTAAAGCGAAACGGCTGCAGGAAAAATATGAGAAAACCGAAAAGGATATCATCAGAGGGACAGTTATAGCGTAAGGAAAGTCAAAATAATTTTCAGAGGATTTAAAAGCACGGGTGTCAGCATTAAGAGTGCAAAAGGAATTCCACTGTTAAAGGAGAGGATGGACAGACAGAATGATCACACTAATGGCATTTGCGATGGAAAAGAACTGTCTGCTGACGTAACTGAAGAAGAAGCGGGTATTGATTTGGAAGACATTGGGGATCCAGTATTAGATTCACAGTCTGACCGTGCTTTATGAGTCCTGCAGTTAAACAAGGAAGGAGCGATAGAGAACAATCCTCCGGCGTTGTTAACCGAACTACTACCTAAGTTAATAAGCACAACCGATGAGAATGGAGACATACCGTCGGCCTTTGTGAATAATGTCATTCACAAAATCACGAAGATAGCGTCGGCAGATCAATTCCGAAACTATCGCACAATCAGCTAATTAACTCAGGCAATACTGCTGCTCGGTACAATAACATATTCAAGAATGCGAACGAAAATTGAGAATCTGTCACATGACGAATTGTTTTGCTTTAGGAAAGGGAAAGGCACCTGACTATAGCCTCTATCGTGCTGGTCATCAAAAGTGTAACACAAGGAAGTATAGCTATTAACAAAATTTTCCTTATTGTGTGCGTACAGTATAGCAGGAAGAATACTTGATTAAATTTTGAAGGTTATTTCGGGGTATCGTGGACGTGAAATTTAGTATACTGTGCCGCTACCTTTGTTAGCAAAACTGGTTGTAAGACATCTGCGCATCGAGTCGAACTGGAGCTTGGATGACACATGTGGGTACGTCACTCCATGTTGCTTCAATTATATGCCGAACTCTATCGAGTGTAGCGCCTGGTGAGTGATGGTGGCCCAGTCTCTTCACAATCCATCGACCCGCTGACTTTGGTGATTTTAGCTCAGAGCAAAATTATCCCCATACACGGTGTAAATGTTTATGGCTGCCTCCGATGCTATCCCTCTTCTTAACCCAAACAGAAGAATATATCGGAAATGCTCTGATTTCTCCACTTGGCACTCTATTTTCTAGGGTCCACAGTTTCACTCACTATCTCCAAATGACAAAATGATGTATAAACTCAGATAACAACAGTGAATTACAAATGGAAAACGACATTCGATAAATAATACCATAGCAGCCGAATACCAACATGCAAAACAAAAACGCTACGTACTTATGCCTCAGACCACTTACGTTTATTCTTGACTATTGAGGCACTCCTACAGTAGAGCCAATTTAAAGAAATCCGTGATACCTGGCAGCGCTTTTGACAGCTTTCAACTGTGAAGTTCCAACGGCTGTAGGCGAAAACAATAGCCGACTATAAAGTTATGAAGAGGTGTTGTGTTAAAGATGTTTAAAAAATTGCGTTGTAGGCACGCGAAGCAGCTGCACCCAGGGTACAGAAACTGCCCAGCATAATTTTTCTTAATTTGGATACGGTACTTTTGCACATGTACATTATCCGTATTCGTATGTACAACTGTTCCGTAATGTCAAAGGCGCTTTGCACGAATACAAGGAAATGAATTTTTTTCCGTAATTCACTATAGGCACAGGTCAATTTTTGTTTTCGTTTCTAATATGGAATTGGCATAATGAATACTCGGACAATGCCGGGTTTGTCAGTTAGTAATTAAATAAACATCTTTTTACCGAGTCTTACTGTAGTCAAGTCTCGGTCTCCAGATACAAATGTGACCTCCTATTCTTCCCTCGTTACCACCTTTGATAACATCAAGATGTGTCCTGTCAACCGATCCCATCTTTTTAGTCAAGCTGTGCCGCATATTCCTTTTCTCTCCAATTTAGTATTTAATCTTTCGCATTCTTCTGTAGCACTACAATTCAGAAGCTATTCGATCCGAGCATACAAATTTCTTCATAAAATAAGTCGTTAACTTTATATCAGATGTTAACGAATTTCTCGCTTCCGAAAACTCTTTTCTCTCTACCTCTGCCATCGTCAGTTATTTTGCTGCCCAACAGCAAAACTTATCTATTACTATCTTGGATCTACCTGCTTCAGCATCGTCTGGTTTAATTCGACTTCCTTTTTTTTACCGTTGTAACCTCTTCTGAGGACCAATCCATGCCGTTTAACAGCTCTTCCAAGTACTTTGGCGCCTCTGACAGAATTACAATGCCATCGGAAAACCTCAAACTTTTAATTTCTTCTCCTTGAACTTCAAATCCTTTTCTGAATTTCTCCTTTGTTTACTTACAGATTGCTTAATGTACAGACTAAATATCATGATAGATAAGTTACAGTCATCTTGTAACGGTACAGCCTCGTCTACATTACTTATCCTCAACAGTAGTTTTTGATACGAGTATTATTTTTCGGATTTTGGAGCGGTCAGTTTTATCTCAGTTGCCTTTCTGAAAATTATCATGTAATTTTGTACTCAATATGTTGTATTTTAAGCAACAATTTATGAATATAAATTACTTTATATACTATTTTAGTTTCGATGTTATAATCGATAGCCCGCATCTCGTGGTCGTGCGGTAGCGTTCTCGCTTCCCACGCCCGGGTTCCCGGGTTCGATTCCCGGCGGGGTCAGGGATTTTCTCTGCCTCGTGATGGCTGGGTGTTGTGTGCTGTCCTTAGGTTAGTTAGGTTTAAATAGTTCTAAGTTCTAGGGGACTGATGACCATAGATGTTAAGTCCCATAGTGCTCAGAGCCATTTGAACCATTTTTTTATAATCGATAAGAACTAGCTCTGAAAGTACAATTAAAATAATTTTTTTAGAAACATTTGAAATTACGAAGTATTGGCACACTTAAAATTTCTATTATTAATTACGCAATCCTGTACTGTTTTCTATGTTTATTTCGGAATTCATCTATGAAATAATAATCGAAATTGATAATGTAACGGAAACTAGTAGAAATTTATTTGTTAAGAAAAATTGTAAACCCTTTGGAATACTGTTATTTCCGCAGAGTGTGGGAGCCGTAAGCTTGCCTCTGATGTGATCGGACGTGTTTTTGTATTTTTGTGCGAACAATGTAATTTCGGATTTGTCAATGTCAAAAATCAAAATACTGTATGATATACTAAACTGTGAGAAAGTATATGTACGTAAAAAAATGCTGCAACAAGAATGTTCAGATTTATTTTGATCAAACCAACCGTGAGGACATGATGTGAGATTTTCAGCTTCAAGAATCAGACCCCGAGACAAGAAGAACTGGAGCCACCTCAACACGACAAGCTACGTAAACAAGAAAGTTTATTGTAATCTTTGTTCATCTCAAATCTTCATAAAATACTTTGCTTATTAATTACTTGGACTGGACATTGTTTAATGTGGACAATAGATGGAAGTAGGAAGGAGGTTTCAAATGGTCCAAATGGCTCTGAGCACAATGGGACTTAACATCTGAGGTCATCAGTCACCTAGAACTTAGAACTACTCAGACTTAACTAACCTAAGGATATCACACATGACCGAGCGAGGTGGCGCAGTGGTTAAATACTGGACTCGCATTCGGGAGGACGACGGTTCAATCCCGCGTCCGGCCATCCTGATTTAGGTTTTCCGTGATTTCCCTAAATCGCTCCAGGAAAATGCCGGGGTGGTTCCTTTCAAAGGGCACGGCCGACTTCCTTCCCCGTCCTTCCCCAGTCCGATGAGACCGATGACCTCGCTGTCTGGTCTCCTTCCGCAAAACAACCCCAACATCACACACATCCATGCCGGAGGCAGGATTCGAACCTGCGACCGTATCAGTCGCGCGGTTCCGGACTGAAGCGCCTAGAACCACTCGGCCAACGCGGCCGGCTAGGAAGGAGATTACACTGTCTCACCCTCTTTCAACAGTTGCCCCCCTTCATGTCCTTCTATGCTCATAACTCCAGTCTGGTTTCTGTACAAGCTGTCGATGACTTCTAGGTCTGATGAACTAATGTTACCTTTCCTCAGTCTGACTTCTGAGTTATTACAGTGAGGTGACAGTAGTTATGGGATACCTCCGAATACAGTGTGGAACCTCCTGTTGCCAGGCGTAGTGCACCATCGCCTAGTGGCGTGGTCTCGACAAGTCGTTAGAAGTTCCCTGCAGAAGTATTGAGCCATGCTGCCCTATAGCTGTCCATAAATGCGAAAGTGTTGCTGGTGCATGATTTTGTGCAAGAACGGATCTCTAGGTTGTATTCCATAATGTTCGATGGGATTCATTTCTGGCGATCTCGGTGGACAAATACTTCTCTCGAACTGTCCGGAATAGGAATGCTCAAGCTTTTTAGGCTTGATCTCTTGTACATGCAACTTAGTCCGTTTCGAGATCTAATGAGTTAAAAATTCCTACAGGTTAAGCACAAAACAACATCATAGCCAGAATTAACCATTTAAGTAACGCAAAAAACATGAAACGTAAATAGACCTAACACTCAATTTTCAACATACCACTCACGTGAAAAAAATTAAAATGTACACCACCATAAACGTTGAAAAATGTTTAGTGACGTACTGTGCTTTTCATATCATTCCCAAGTTTATTATAATTATGATGAAAAATTTATCTGAGTCAATGTTACACAGTCTGAAAAATGAAGAGCAGTCACTTTATTTCTACACATAGACTGCACCATGTTCACCGTTGAAAACGCTGCCTCACGTAGATAAGTTCATCCAAAAAACGATAAAACATACGACGTCACTTTACAATTTTAATACAGATTTTTACATTCACTAATTTCCAAAAGTTGTGTTTATTGTATTCTGACTTTATGGCAGTTGAATTATTTCCTTTTCAAGTTCAGTCTAAGTAAAGGAGAAAAGAGCTCTCGTTTTACTTTAAATATCTTCCACATCGACATTTGGGAAAAGCTGAGCTGTGAAAGCTAGAACAGGTTACATTGCTTGAAATCAGAAAATCTATTTCCCAACTCTCTCTTCGATGTTGTTACGTAGGCGGCGTACTTCTTTGCAACATCCTGATGCAGTGATATTTTTGATCTGGCAGTTCTGACAGTATTTGAGGAAAATGTTCCACATTTAATTTCTGTAACTGAGCTATCCAAAAGTCTAGTCCCGCAGCAGACCCTGAGCGCTCTCCCCACTGAGCGTAACTCCCGCTCACAAAGTGCAGAACTGCAGTTCACAGTGAAATGCAGATGGAGTGGAGACGACAGAGATGGAGAGAGTGATGTCAGACTTACCGCCTACAAATACCGTAAGAAACACTCATTGTCAACAGACTGGTATTTTCAAAAAGAACTCATTTAAAATACCTCGCGCAGAGGTTTTGGAAGATCGATTGATAGAGCCATAGCGATCGACTAGTCGATCGCAACTGACGGGTTGACCCCTGGTCGAGAATGTTCTTCAAACTAATCGCGACAACTGTAGCTCGATGACATGGCGCGTTGTCATCTACAAAAATTCCACGCGATGTCGTGCTGTTATGAAAGGCACTTGAATCGGTTGTGTGCTGCCATAACCCATTAACGCCAGATTTCGCCGCAATGCCGCAATGGATGTGTTCATCGTACATCCCACATTGACTTCTGCAGTTATTTCATGCAGTGTTGCTTCTATGTTAATTTCTACGCAAGGGCCACTGCTCTCGGTCTTTGAGTGAAGGCCGTCGGGCATTTCTTTGTCCGTGATAAGAGGGAATGCCTGAAACTTGGTGTTCTCAGCACACTCTTGACACTGTCGATCTCGGAATATTGAGTTCCTTAAGGATTTCCGAAATGGAATGTTCATTGCGTGTAGCTCCAACTACCGTTCCGCATTCAGAGTCTGTTAATTCCCGCAGTCCCGCCATAATCAAGTCGGAACCTTTTCACATGAATCTCCTGAGTGCAAACGGCAGCTCCACCAATGCGCTGCCCTTTTATGCGTTGTGTACGCAACACTGCACATCATTTGTGAATGTAGGTATCGCTATCCCTTGACTTGGCACCTCAGCGTAGTGTGGTCAGTATACTAGTGAGAAAATTCCGCCTTAATCAAGGCGCCGGTTTACAGTTTCATTATTACTCAAACATGTTGCAGCACTTTATGTATTATCTTCAGTGGAAGTACATGTTCATTTTCCTTCCGAAAAATTACTATCGTGTCTTAACCTCTTGAGTAGGCTATTCGAATTTTTGGCATAAAAGCGTTTACATGTACAAAGGAGAGATTATAATGTGTTAAATATTTTACATTAGTTTGCTTGCAATCTGCAGTTAGGACATTAAGTATTGTTCACTTACACTGTGATTAAACTTGTACTTCTAGGATGCTAAATTTGGAAGTAATGTGGTTACATTTGGTCGCATACCTTACATGACGCTGTTGGTTTTGTATGCTAGTATATGCATAGCTACCATACATTGTAAGCTTGTCATCTACAAATAAGGAAATGTTTTTTATTTTTCTGCTTTTCGTTCATTTCAGATTGAATACGTAATAACCGCTCCACTTCCCCAGAACGCAAGCTAATCATCCCCGAAGTCCACTTCTTCCTGCCTTCCCATATAATATTGGTGTCAATGGTTCAAATGGCTCTAAGCACTATGGGACTTAACATCTGAGGTCATCAGTCCCCTAAGTAGTACAAACTTAAAACTAACTAACCTAAGGACATCACACACACGCATGCCTAGAACCGCTTGTTGGTGTCAATATTTTGTGACTCACTGCATAACGCATAAAAAGCGTACAAGAACAACCAACGGATATCTCTACCATTACTGCGATTACTATGTGCACGTTATACTGACACAAAAAATATATCAGTACTGATTATTGTTATATCTCAGTCTGTGGAACAGATTCTCCTACAGGTCAAAATACCGCTATTTTCATAATCATAGAAAAATATGTGGGTTGTTTCATTTAAAGACATCACACGTGATTCCATTAAAGTATGTGTTTCACCAATGTAGTACTCACTGTAAGTACCTACATGTAATACTACTGTATGTAAACAGCACACCAGACGCACAACTGTGGTGTATTTCAGGTAAATGATCCTGTATACTGTAACTGGTAGAGCACAGCGGAGCTGAAAGAGATGACGGATGGAACAAGTGGTGCAAAAGAGGTATCTTTTAAAAACGAAAAAAAGCGTGAATAGGAAGAGTCGGTATTTAACAGCAGTGACGATCCTCATCATACCGACTGCTGACGCACTGGTGTAAAGCTACTAAGACGAGATGCTGGAGGAGAGAGTAGAACTATGGGATGGGGAGAGGGGGTTTGGGGGGGGGGAGGTAATTCGCATTCCGCAACGCTTCATTGCCCTCACCAAGCCCCGCTGGCTTCACTCACCCCCTGCAGCCGGCCCCGACTGAGAATCCCGCTTAGCGCGACGCAGTTTTAATTGGTCTATTGGACTAATTAGACGGGCGAGAATGCAGTTGCCGCCGGCTGGCAACGTGTCGCAGGGAACGTCGGCTAGCTGTTAATTACGACGTGAGGCACGGGGCACGCGGCGTCTGGTCTGTCCCGCAGTCGGTGCAAATCCTACGGCAGTCACTGCTCCATTGCACTCACGGTTCACAAAGAATCCACACTCACAGCTAACAGACCTCAAACAGTGCAACGAAGGCTTCTACGGACGGTGTTTACTCGAGTTAATACTTGCAGGCTAGGAAGCCGTCGTCAGTGTCAAAAGAGAACTCGCACATGGCTACACGCAAAGATTGGTGCGCCTTTGAAAAGATCTATGCGCTTAGCATTCAACAGCTTCCACCGTTACACCTTAGCAAAAGATCTGGCCGAGATGACGAGAAAATTCTGGTCCTACGTAAAATCGCTGAACAGGTCTAAGACTTCCATCCAGTCACTCGTTAACCGGTCTGGTGTGGCAGTTGAAGAAAGCAAAACGAATGCTGAAGTTTTAAGTTCCGCGTTCAAGAAATCGTTCACGCAGGAGAATGGTACAAACATACCGTCGTCTGACCATCAAACAGAGTCCCGTATGGACGAGAGGGTAATCAGCACCCCTGGCGTAAGGAACAATTCAAGGAGTTGAATGCAGATATGTCGCTATGTGCGGATAGAATTCCATTTTGGATTTTGCAAAGAGTACTCTATAGCATTGGCCCATAGCTTAACTTGCATTTATCGCGAATCTCTCGCCCAGAGCAAAATTCAAGGGGCAGGGAAAAAGCTCTGTGACTCTGAAACGTCCCCTTTAATCAATTAGAAATGACTGTGCTTACACTGACACACAGTATTTTTAGCGCAACGCAATCTGACATTCAATAATCCCTACAAAAGAATGGCCCTGACTAACATTAACCTATACGTTTCACAAATCACTTACCTCACAAAAATCTTCGTTACTCGAACTACTGCAATACAGCGAGCGCCACTACTGCCTGCTAAATAAAAGATTCAAACTACTGAAGGCACTAACTACTGATAGGCGTAGTTAGCAAATGAAAGATTTTGTTAGAGAACAAAGAATGTATTTACCTTAATAGTCATAATTGACATCCAGTCTTACAAATTTCAAAACTCCGCCATCTCTCTCCCCACATCCACCACTGCTGGCGGCTCACCTCCAACTGCGCAACGCTACGCGCTGTTCACATCCAGCTGCCGCTGCCCAACACTACAATGGCAGACAACAATGCAAACTAGCCACAGACTGCACACAGCACACCCAGTGATTTTCATACAGAGCGCTATGTAACGTTGCCAATAAGAAAACATAAACAGCCTACTTACAACTCCTGTATATTAGAACGGTAAAAGAATGAACCCCCAAAATCACAGATTAGTATCCTTAACATCAGCTTGCTGCAGAATTCTATAACATATTCTGAGTTCGAATGTAATAAACTTCCGAGAGACCAAAAAGCTTATGTCCACAAATCAGAGCTGTTTTAGAAAGCTTCGGTCATACGACACTAAGCTTGTCCTTTTCTCACATGATACACTGAAAAGTTTGGATGAAGGGCAACAGGAAGCTTCCGTATTTGTAGATTTCCGAAAAGTATTTGACACAGTACCCCACTGCAGACTGTTATGCGAGTAGCTCAAAGGCTTCCTGAGTGATAGAACCCACTATTTTTTCCACAACGGCGAGTGTTTATCACAGACAAAGGTATCGTCAGGAGCGGCCCAAGTAAGTGTGATAGGACAGCTATTATTTTCTACATACATAAATGATCTGGCGGGCAATGTGGGCAGCAATCTGAGGTTATTTGCTGACGGTTCTGCGGTGTACTGGAAGATGTGCAAGTTCAGTGACTGTAGGATGATACAACATAACTTACACAAAATGTGTAGTTGGTGTGATGAATGGCAGCGGGCTGTAAAAGTAGAAAACTCTAAGTTAATGTGGATGAGTAGGGAAAAAAGCAGTGATATGCGGATACAGCATTAATAGTGACCTGCAAGTTGCAAAGCGATATGAAAGGCAACGTGCGTATGATGATTGCGGTAGAGAAGGCGAATTGTCGACCCCGGTTTATTTTGAGAATTTTAACACAGTGTAAGGAGACCGCATATAGGATGCTGAAGAAACCTAGTTTGAGTACTGCTCGAGTGTTTGGGATCAGCTTCAAGTCGAATTAAAGGAAGGCGTCGAAGAAATTCAGAGGTAGACTGCTAGTATTGTTACCGGTAGGTTCGAAAAACACGCAAATATTACGGAGATGCCTCGGGAACTCAAATGGGAATCCCTGGTGGGTGATATTCTTTTGGAGTAATATCACGGAGAAAATTAAGAGAACCGACGTTTGAAGCTAACTGCAAAATGATTCTTCCACCACCAGCATACGTTTCGCATTAAAAACTAACAAGATAAGATACGAGAAATTAGGACTCATACAGAGGTATATAGATAGTCGTTTTTCCCTCGCTCTCTTTGCGAGTGGAACAGGAAAGGATATGAGTAGTAATGCAGGGTGCCCTCCGCCATGCACCTTACGGTGGCTTGCTGAGTATGTGCGGTGTGTAGATGTAGATAAGTTTTTTTAAAAAAAGTATGCTTGCGGGTGACATCTTCAGAGATAAATCGGGAACTGTATCGAAAGTTCGAGGGGTCCCTGAATTAATAAATGCATTTTGATCGGTATGGGGGTTACCACCGAAAGGGTCCCCTTATGTTGCAGCCTCGCTGCTCGTTGTTGGCACATCACGTCTCACAGCCCGCCGGGAGACTTGTCACTTTTACGCTGCAGCCTTTCTGCTGGCACATCAATGGTCGCAGGTCGCACAGGAACCTCGCTCCTCGTTAGGAACTTTTAGCCTGTAGCAGTTCACATCGCTAGTTTAATAGATTAGTTGCAGCGTGCGTGGCAAAAACACTATTCTACTCATCGCCTGAGGACAATAACAGTGGCTCTTTCACGCCAAAAATGTATGTATTGACACAGAGATACACTCCTGGAAATGGAAAAAAGAACACATTGACACCGGTGTGTCAGACCCACCATACTTGCTCCGGACACTGCGAGAGGGCTGTACAAGCAATGATCACACGCACGGCACAGCGGACACACCAGGAACCGCGGTGTTGGCCGTCGAATGGCGCTAGCTGCGCAGCATTTGTGCACCGCCGCCGTCAGTGTCAGCCAGTTGGCCGTGGCATACGGAGCTCCATCGCAGTCTTTAACACTGGTAGCATGCCGCGACAGCGTGGACGTGAACCGTATGTGCAGTTGACGGACTTTGAGCGAGGACGTATAGTGGGCATGCGGGAGGCCGGGTGGACGTACCGCCGAATTGCTCAACACGTGGGGCCCGAGGTCTCCACAGTACATCGATGTTGTCGCCAGTGGTCGGCGGAAGGTGCACGTGCCCGTCGACCTGGGACCGGACCGCAGCGACGCACAGATGCACGCCAAGACCGTAGGATCCTACGCAGTGCCGTAGGGGACCGCACCGCCACTTCCCAGCAAATTAGGGACACTGTTGCTCCTGGGGTATCGGTGAGGACCATTCGCAACCGTCTCCATGAAGCTGGGCTACGGTCCCGCACACCGTTAGGCCGTCTTCCGCTCACGCCCCGACATCGTGCAGCCCGCCTCCAGTGGTGTCGCGACAGGCGTGAATGGAGGGACGAATGGAGACGTGTCGTCTTCAGCGATGAGAGTCGCTTCTGCCTTGGTGCCAATGATGGTCGTATGCGTGTTTGGCGCCGTGCAGGTGAGCGCCACAATCAGGACTGCATACGACCGAGGCACACAGGGCCAACACCCGGCATCATGGTGTGGGGAGCGATCTCCTACACTGGCCGTACACCACTGGTGATCGTCGAGGGGACACTGAATAGTGCACGGTACATCCAAACCGTCATCGAACCCATCGTTCTACCATTCCTAGACCGGCAAGGGAACTTGCTGTTCCAACAGGACAATGCACGTCCGCATGTATCCCGTGCCACCCAACGTGCTCTAGAAGGTGTAAGTCAACTACCCTGGCCAGCAAGATCTCCGGATCTGTCCCCCATTGAGCATGTTTGGGACTGGATGAAGCGTCGTCTCACGCGGTCTGCACGTCCAGCACGAACGCTGGTCCAACTGAGGCGCCAGGTGGAAATGGCATGGCAAGCCGTTCCACAGGACTACATCCAGCATCTCTACGATCGTCTCCATGGGAGAATAGCAGCCTGCATTGCTGCGAAAGGTGGATATACACTGTACTAGTGCCGACATTGTGCATGCTCTGTTGCCTGTGTCTATGTGCCTGTGGTTCTGTCAGTGTGATCATGTGATGTATCTGACCCCAGTAATGTGTCAATAAAGTTTCCCCTTCCTGGGACAATGAATTCACGGTGTTCTTATTTCAATTTCCAGGAGTGTAGAAGACGAGTTTGAAAGATACCCTCGTGTCACCAAATCTCCATAAAAGCTTGTCAGTTTAGCCACGAGTCTGCACAAAGCTTTTTATAGGTGACGTACCGTAGAAGTGGTCACACTTTCCGGCCTGAGACTGCGTAAGGTGGCCGAGCGGAGTGGCTGCGTGGCTAGAGTCGCCGTGTCAGGGATTGCGTGGTCCCTCCCGCCGGAAGTCCGAGTTCTCCCTCGGGCACGGGTGTGTGTGTTGTTCTTAGCATAAGTTAGTTAAAATAGTGAAAGGCTAGGGACCGATCACCTAAGCAGTTTGGTCCCTTTGGAATTCACACACATCTGAACATTTTTTTGAACTGTTCAATTTAAGTTAACCGTTTCTATCTTTACCTTATTGAGGTGTTGCCGACTGGAGCGCCGTATTCTGCCTGTTTACATATCTCTATATTTGAATACTCATCCCAATATATGTTTCTTTGGCGCTGCAGCTTACTATCAAACGAATTTCATAGTAAAAACAAATCCATCCGAGACATACATTCCATGACAACAGAAATATTTACAGATTCTGTGTACAAACACGACGTGCTGTGACGCGCCCCTGCTTACATCACTGTGGCAGGCTGGTTCGCCTCATCGCCGATGGCGTCTTTCGAGAGTCTATGAACACCGAGTCACCACCCTACCACTGCCTTTTGAATCCCTCAGTGGATGTCACACCCTGCTTTTCTCATCGTCCACATAGGATTCATTCATGTCAGGTTGCCTTGTGTATACCAACAGGAATCAAAAAATTTTAATAACCGTTATTATCAGTTGTTTCTTCATAATTATATTTCATTATACTCCTACATAGTGGACCGTCATAATTAGAGTGTAGGTACTCACGGAAGTCCAGTGTAGGCTGTAAATACTGAGCGGCAGCGAAACTTGGTAGATATTCTAATGCGTCAATGCGGAACCGCTTTACGCTGCAAAGAAATCAGTTGCAATTTTGGACACCAGGTGCAAATCTGCCGCTGTGAATGCATGAATGACTTATAGAAATGTTTCCACATGTAATGGATTAAGAATGGGAGTTGGGCAGGCAGGTTGAAACGGGTGTGAAAGGCATAGTGTTGATTTTGTTACTTACCACCACTTATATAACATGATCAGTATTGACTGGCGATATCAACGAGATGCTGCATCCGTAAAACTACTTGATAAAGAATTCCTCGCAGCAGTACCGGTGGAATCTGAGCAACGTGTTACAGTGCACTGGCCATCCGATGAAGTAGATACCGAACGTTTCCCTGGTAAACGCGTTCTCAAGGATATCCACAGTGCCGAATGTCACATGGATAAAGGTTAGGTGATCTTGCAGCCCATGCATCTCGAAAACCTCGCAGCTAACACTTTCATTGAAGGGTGCTTTAACCACATCTTTCACTGGGTGAGCGACATGAGGCGTTGACCCATATTGCATGAAAATAGTGGTTTCCGCACAGTTGCGCTCTCCGAAAGTGGGAGTCACATGCTGTGCAAGGAGGTCACGATAAAGTACAGACGTCACAGTAACCTGACAGGTTTTCTGCGTGTATTCTCTTCAAAGAAGAACGAACCGAGAATAAAGGTGATTTTGAGTCCACACTAAACATACGACGAGTGTAATGGCTCATTGTGGACAACATGTGGTTTAACAGTACCCAAAATTCGGCAATACTGTGTATTCACTGCATGCCACAAAATTTTAAATGTGCCTCGTCACTCCATAGAATATTGTCCGGCTACATATCATCAACTTCGATCCGTACCAGAAACCGAAGAGCAAATACAGAAGGTAGCTGCCGATAACGAGGTTCCAGTTGCTGCACTGTCTGCATCTCGTGTGTGTACCAATGTCAAATAGACCCCAAAACTTTATGTACTGCTGACTGTGGGATGGACTATTCTCGTTACACTGCACAAACGCTAGCATTTCTCGGGGCACGTACTGCATGGTCAGTTACAGAAACAGCAACCTCGTCAATAACTTCAACTGGGACAGGAAGCCTTTCTCTTCCAGGTGCTACACCATGCTCACCCGCGTTTTACAATTCCATTACGTTCTTTAAGCCATTTAATGACATCAGGCCTCTCCAAAGACCTTTCAATCGGCGTTACTCCCTCATTAGGGCACTGTAATTGCTGCCGTCGACATAAAACAGCTTCACTAACAACGCACGGCCTCTCTTCTCGACAATCATACTGTTCACACGCGTTATGATTTGTCACATGATCATACCGCCATTCAAACAGAGTACAACGCCAGATTTCCACCTGGTGGCCACGATTAGTACTAATTTTTTCAGTATAAATTGGTTCCGCGTTAACGCATTATAATATCTAAGTTTCGGTGCTGTACGATAATTGCAGGCCACACTGGAGCTCCATGAGTAGGTGCACTTTAATTACACTCCTGGAAATGGAAAAAAGAACACATTGACACCGGTGTGTCAGACCCACCATACTTGCTCCGGACACTGCGAGAGGGCTGTACAAGCAATGATCACACGCACGGCACAGCGGACACACCAGGAACCGCGGTGTTGGCCGTCGAATGGCGCTAGCTGCGCAGCATTTGTGCACCGCCGCCGTCAGTGTCAGCCAGTTGGCCGTGGCATACGGAGCTCCATCGCAGTCTTTAACACTGGTAGCATGCCGCGACAGCGTGGACGTGAACCGTATGTGCAGTTGACGGACTTTGAGCGAGGACGTATAGTGGGCATGCGGGAGGCCGGGTGGACGTACCGCCGAATTGCTCAACACGTGGGGCCCGAGGTCTCCACAGTACATCGATGTTGTCGCCAGTGGTCGGCGGAAGGTGCACGTGCCCGTCGACCTGGGACCGGACCGCAGCGACGCACAGATGCACGCCAAGACCGTAGGATCCTACGCAGTGCCGTAGGGGACCGCACCGCCACTTCCCAGCAAATTAGGGACACTGTTGCTCCTGGGGTATCGGTGAGGACCATTCGCAACCGTCTCCATGAAGCTGGGCTACGGTCCCGCACACCGTTAGGCCGTCTTCCGCTCACGCCCCAACATCGTGCAGCCCGCCTCCAGTGGTGTCGCGACAGGCGTGAATGGAGGGACGAATGGAGACGTGTCGTCTTCAGCGATGAGAGTCGCTTCTGCCTTGGTGCCAATGATGGTCGTATGCGTGTTTGGCGCCGTGCAGGTGAGCGCCACAATCAGGACTGCATACGACCGAGGCACACAGGGCCAACACCCGGCATCATGGTGTGGGGAGCGATCTCCTACACTGGCCGTACACCACTGGTGATCGTCGAGGGGACACTGAATAGTGCACGGTACATCCAAACCGTCATCGAACCCATCGTTCTACCATTCCTAGACCGGCAAGGGAACTTGCTGTTCCAACAGGACAATGCACGTCCGCATGTATCCCGTGCCACCCAACGTGCTCTAGAAGGTGTAAGTCAACTACCCTGGCCAGCAAGATCTCCGGATCTGTCCCCCATTGAGCATGTTTGGGACTGGATGAAGCGTCGTCTCACGCGGTCTGCACGTCCAGCACGAACGCTGGTCCAACTGAGGCGCCAGGTGGAAATGGCATGGCAAGCCGTTCCACAGGACTACATCCAGCATCTCTACGATCGTCTCCATGGGAGAATAGCAGCCTGCATTGCTGCGAAAGGTGGATATACACTGTACTAGTGCCGACATTGTGCATGCTCTGTTGCCTGTGTCTATGTGCCTGTGGTTCTGTCAGTGTGATCATGTGATGTATCTGACCCCAGTAATGTGTCAATAAAGTTTCCCCTTCCTGGGACAATGAATTCACGGTGTTCTTATTTCAATTTCCAGGAGTGTAAGTTGGAACTCAAGCGGACCTGTATTAAGATCAAGATTAACCGAGATTGCCTACAATTTTTTGTCATCCGAAAGCATGGAAAAATACAAATCGGAACACACCTAGCCCCGCAAACCGCATCAAACTGGCAGCGGAGTTCTGAAGATGTTCGCTTTGGTCGTGTGAAACATGTCAACAAAGGAAAGTTAAATGCGACTTGTGGCTGCCCTTCAAATTTAATTTCTAACGGTCGCTGTTCCCTTGCAGGTTATGCCTGCAAACGCTTTATCGTTTAAAATTGTGGTACTATAGTCTCCCACAAATGCGACATCGAAAATTTCAAAGAGGATAATTTTGTGTATTAATTACTTTAGTCGCAGAAAAATGTATAAGCATATACTCGGGCATGCAGCTGCGTAAATACTACATCAACTGATTTCGGTCGCGTAGGTTAAATGTTTCAAATGGCTCTGAGCACTATGGGACTTAACATCTATCGTCATCAGTCACCTAGAACTTAGAACTACTTAAACCTAACCAACCTATAGACATCACACAACACCCAGCCATCACGAGGCAGAGAAAATCCCTGACCCCGCCGGGAATCGATCCCGGGAACCCGGGCGTGGGAAGCGAGAACGCTACCGCACGACCACGAGATGCGGGCTCGCGTAGGTTATATACTACGCTTATTGTTCTTCATTGACAGATGTTGGGCACAAGAAGAGGTCCTTTCATGCACAGGAATAGTGGGTGTACTTTTCTTTTACTGTGACTCATACTTGAGGTTATTTAGTGATTTGCACTCGCCACGCCATCGTATGCGAGGATTGGTTGTGGCGGTTTTATATTTGTGCCGTTGTCGGGGAGGAATTGTGCCTACTATCGCTAACTGACGAGTGCTATTACATAGTAGAGCGTCGATCTTGTCGGCTTTTAGGCCTTTTCCTGCACTTTTTGGCGCAGTTTTTTTTTGTGTACCTTCTTGAAACTGGTGTCGCGTGTTGTGTCCCAGGAGCCCAGCAGGTCTCTCCATAGAGCAGTGTGGCTCCACCATGGCTCGGTATAGTTTTATTTTCGAGGCAACATTCAGATACTCTTGAAATATGGGATGAGAGGTCTCAACATTTTGAGCCCTCTTTTCTTCTTTTATGTGAAGGGATGGGTGAAGAGTAGTTCCGTGTATGTTTTACCACAGAGGACCAAAGAATAGATTGTGGACCAACGAATAGATTGGTTTTCGATGTGGAGCCACGTACGGATGACCAGTCGGGGTCTTGTGAAAATAATGGTTACTATTTTGTCTGGGTCAATAGTAGTATTGTGTAGTTGCGTCATCGCTCCATTAGATCCAGCTGTCGCTGCATCCTCGAAAGCCCTTGACCTAATTTTCTGTTTCTTGTTAAAAACGCCGTTTCGTCAGCATTAAGGCTAACTGACGCATGATGAACTGTAGGTACATCGTTAATATAGACGTTGAAAAGCGCCGGCGAGGTTACGGATCCCTGATGGATACCGATATTGACTGGTTTCTTGGCAGAGTTGTTGTCGTCGATGTGTTCATATAATTCCCTATCTTGAAGGAAGTTATCAAGTAGTTTTACATAGCAGTCATTTATGGTGGTGTATTGGTGCAGCTTGACTATTAAGCTCCAACGCTATACTTCAGCACAAGCTTTTACGAGGTCCAAAAACACTCCAATTGCCGAATATCGTTTATCAAAGCTGTCTTGTATGGTGTTGGTAATTCGGAGGAGTTGAAGTTCAGCGGAGAGTTTACTTTGTAAATCGAACTGACCCAGTCGAATCACGTTGCCCCATACCGTAGTGACCTGTAGTCTCTTGAGTAATACGCGTTCGAGGAGCTTCCCCAGCGTTGGTAGAAGACTGACTGGGTGGTAATTGTTCGAGAGTAAGACATTCTTCCCGGGTTTAGGCAGCAGTACCATTCTTGCTGTCTTCCACGCCTCTGGGAAATGTCTATGGTGAACATAACTATTGATAGTTCTTGTGATTAGGAGCAGGGGCCTCCTGGAAAGATATTTTGACGCTTCATTGGTGATAAAGTCGTGTACAGGCGAGTTGTTGGGCGTTTTACGAAGTTGTTTAATTACCTGGAATGGCAAAATGTGGCTAGATTGCACAGGGGCGTTCTGGAAGATCATAAGTGCTGCTGTGTTGACCTGCTCGTCTTAGCGTAGGGTTTCATCATATTGTCCCGTTGGAGGTGGCGTTGCCATATGCTGCTGTGTGCGTCGACATACAGTTCCACTTTTGTCAGTGGGTCTTATATCAGACCACCTGCGTCACGCACTGCTAAATTTGGTTGTTTTTGGTGACGCAGGTTCTTCACCACTTGCCACTCGTCACGCAGAAGTCGAACATCTCGGTTTCTCAGACATCCTAACATCATTCTATGACACATTTTGGGAGTTTCCTGTTGGTATATTTGTCATCTATCCTCAGGATTTCTTAAACGGATCCACCGTCACCGAAAATAATTCCGTTATGTTTTGATAGCTTGAGTACTTTGGGAAGAGGCCTCAACGTTGACGTCTGTTTAAAAAAAATTGTGTTGGCAGCCGGCGTTTCACGATTTGGATTTAGGGCATTAACGTCTATACCGCTAAGTCGATGGAGGCCCTCGACGAACAGTCTCGTGTTGCACAAACGTTGTTGCCCACAAAACTCTGAAACTGTGCCAGTCGCTCTGACTTGTGCTATGTGGTGGCAGTGGGATGTGTGCCCTCTCCAGTATTCCTATTACCGGCTGCTAATCTGACGATAAGTCACTGATCATGCGGAGTTGGAGGTTGACATTGACTTTCTTGAGAACCGATGTAACAAAGACATCTGCTTGCCGGTAGACAAAAGGTGACATCCTCTAAGGGTCCTTCCGACGATAGCAGTTATGTTTAGGTCCTTGGCACTAAAGATTCGTTTTTCTCTCGTTCCAGGCAGTGTGTTCGTCGTTTGAGGTTGCCTCCAAGCATTACCCGCGGCCGAGGAGTTAACTGGATCTTTAGGTAATAAGTGCCTGTTCGGACTGAACTATGCAGCAACACACATGGTGTTTCATGTGACGCTAGTGAAGGTCATTACCGTAGCTTCCAACTGTCGTAGCCTTAGAAGGTGTTCTTCGTGATGTCGAATTTCTTTTTTGACTAGGATGGCAGCCCAACTCCTTTTAGACCGACCCGATCTGTACGGTACACGATATACGTTCGTGTTCAGAATGCGAAACTGTGTCGACTCCTTTAAATGCGACATCTGTACTGTGGCGTGTCACGAAGTTCCTTGAGGCGTCCGTGGTCCATTCTGGGACGAAACGAATAGTTGTATAAGATTCTCTAGCAGTGAGAGAACGGTGCTCAGTTTTTGCTGCAGTGAGACCAGTAGTGAAGCTACAGGGTGTTTCAAAAATGACCGGTATATTTGAAACGGCAATAAAAACTAAACGAGCAGCGATAGAAATACACCGTTTGTTGCAATATGCTTGGGACACCAGTACATTTTCAGGCGGACAAACTTTCGAAATTACAGTAGTTACAATTTTCAACAACAGATGGCGCTGCAAGTGATGTGAAAGATATAGAACACAACGCAGTCTGTGGGTGCGCCATTCTGTACGTCGTCTTTCTGGTGTAAGCGTGTGCTGTTCACAACGTGCAAGTGTGCTGTGGGCAACATGGTTTATTCCTTAGAACAGAGGATGTTTCTGGTGTTGGAATTCCACCGCCTAGAACACAGATTTGTTGCAACAAGACGAAGTTTTCAACGGAGGTTTAATGTAACCAAAGGACCGAAAAGCGATACAATAAAGGATCTGTTTGAAAAATTTCAACGGACTGGGAACGTGACGGATGAACGTGCTGGAAAGGTAGGGCGACCGCGTACGGCAACCACAGAGGGCAACGCGCAGCTAGTGCAGCAGGTGATCCAACAGCGGCCTCGGGTTTCCGTTCGCCATGTTGCAGCTGCGGTCCAAATGACGCCAACGTCCACGTATCGTCTCATGCGCCAGAGTTTACACCTCTATCCATACAAAATTCAAACGCGGCAACCCCTCAGCGCCGCTACCATTGCTGCACGAGAGACATTCGCTAACGATATAGTGCACAGGATTGATGACGGCGATATGCATGTGGGCAGCATTTGGTTTACTGACGAAGCTTATTTTTACCTGGACGGCTTCGTCAATAAACAGAACTGGCGCATATGGGGAACCGAAAAGCCCCATGTTGCAGTCCCATCGTCCCTGCATCCTCAAAAAGTACTGGTCTGGGCCGCCATTTCTTCCAAAGGAATCGTTGGGCCATTTTTCAGATCCGAAACGATTACTGCATCACGCTATCTGGATATTCTTCGTGAATTTGTGGCGGTACAAACTGCCTTAGACGACACTGCAAACACCTCGTGGTTTATGCAAGATGGTGCCCGGCCACATCGCACGGCCGACGTCTTTAATTTCCTGAATGAATATTTCGATGATCGTGTGATTGCTTTGGGCTATCCGAAACATACAGGAGGCGGCGTGGATTGGCCTCCCTATTCGCCAGACATGAACCCCTGTGACTTCTTTCTGTGGGGACACCTGAAAGACCAGGTGTACCGCCAGAATCCAGAAACAATTGAACAGCTGAAGCAGTACATCTCATCTGCATGTGAAGCCATTCCGCCAGACACGTTGTCAAAGGTTTCGGGTAATTTCATTCAGAGACTACGCCATATTATTGCTACGCATGGTGGATATGTGGAAAATATCGTACTATAGAGTTTCCCAGACCGCAGCGCCATCTGTTGTTGACAATTGTAACTACTGTAATTTCGAAAGTTTGTCTGCCTGAAAATGTACTGTTGTCCCAAGCATATTGCAATAATCGGTGTATTTCTATCGCTGCTCGTTTAGTTTTTATTACCGTTTCAAATATACCGGTCATTTTTGAAACACCCTGTATATGCCTGATGGCTGTTGTGAAAGAGTCATGTGCGGACGTCGCTGGTTCTCTGGAGGGTCGTAGAAGATGTGGGAATGCCACATCGTCGTAATTCCTTGAACGCTATAGAAGTCACAAACCTGGAGGAGCTGTTGTTGTCACTTGTGTATCCAGGACCGGTATCACCGTTCCAGTCACTGTCGAGGCGTGTCGCTGTCCAGTATCGTGTTGCTCTTCCTGAGTCGTATTTTGATGACGTGAATGGCTGATGAGCAGGTTTCATTTTGTAATTCCTCAGAAGCGCTTGGAATGTGTCGCACACGCGGCAGGTCGCGGGAAGATCCGTTATGCAATTGCGCATTTACGTTTCTCCGTTTTTGGTACCTGGCAGTCCTCTGATTTATGATGGTCATCCAGTCGGACATATATTGGTGGGAGGCAGCTGTATTTGGCAGCGTGTGCCCAACGGTGGCATAGTTTGCAAAAGACTGACTGTTCTTGGAGTTGTAAGTTTCTACAGAACTTCCGTGCAGAAGAGATAGTTCATTTCGTAGAGCTTATGGTACGTACGCAGTACGCCGATTGCGGGACGAATTTGTTTGTTCTCGTCTCTGTTACGGTACTAATGTACATAGATGACGTTGTAGCTTCTTCTGGAAGAGCTTTGAGAAGTTCTTTCTCAGGAATCTGTTCTGGCAGTCATTTCACGACAACTTTGAACTCTTTGTCTTCCGGAGATCGACGAGTGAAAAAATGGATGTCGTGATTGGTGATAAAGGACATGGCTTGTTGCTGGTCTGGTATTTTATTCCGTCCTGCCGTCGAGAAGCGAGCTGAGCGCCGTGTTGAGTTCAGGGTAATACTGTGTGTGGTAAATGGTAACCGGTGATACCATAAGTGGTTTGTTTCTTGTCTTTCAGTCGCTGCTGCTCTTTCTGGTTCTTGGGTGTCCCTGGGCGGCGCGTCTGGTGGCACAATCGCTTGGTAACTGTTCGTCATCCCTATCTCATCAACGCGCCGTTTGCGTGGGTTTCGTAGTTCTTCTGTTCTCTTCTTATGGTGCCTCTTACACTAGGCAGTAGTACAATCGTCCTCTTCTTTCTGGAAGCGTGTAATATCGTCCTCAGAGAACTGTTGGTACACTTCCGCTTCTTGTTTCTTGAGTGACCGGTGATCTTCGTCAGGGAACGGTTCCTCCTGCAGGTGGTATTTTAAGAAGCTAGTGGGTGGCACAGAACATCGTTTCGAGGCGGAACCGTGCAGTTTCCTTCGGCGGATGGTACCAGTGCAGATCCTTCTGCTGTCGTTGTCGAGTAGCACCGTGTCGTCCTCCTCCACGTGGAGGTTTAGTTCGATGACAAGGCGGCTAGTGGCCGACTTGTCTACCCTCCCGCATCGGTTTCGTGTAGCTCTGTTGGTGTTGTTGGTGAGAAGTGACGTTGTTGGTGAGAAGTGACGTTTCGGGCACCGCTGTCGGCCCTAGGAAGTTATGCCGTGTGCCATCAAAAGTCAGTCGTTGCTGGGGTTGTCATTCTCCAGGGTGCTCGTGTCATTGCACTGGTTGTCGTGAGTGGGCTGGCGATGGGGCCGGCGGCTAGGGGCAAGCTGTGCCGACCGACTCCTGCGTCACCGAGGCAGCTGCCTTGGCCGCGGTCCCACCGCTGTTCTTCCTCTGCAGCATTGAGCATTCAGCTGTATACGACGAGGTGCCAAGCGCCGCCTAAAGTGCTCCACTCCAGCTGTACTACGCACGCGGGCTGCAGATGCTGGTCCACTGCAAAGGGGTGCACCTACACACGCGTCACCTATGGTGAAAGCGTTGAGACATTAGATTCGCTTATGTACTTTCGGCAGCAAGTTAATAACACCAAGAGCCGGATTCCGTGCCTTATCTAAATTAAAACCACTGTCCATACTTATTAAGTTACCGATTAATCTAATTTCTATGGCTTTTTTGAAAACCCCAAAAGGAAGACGTGGATATTAAAACCTTCACGTCACTGTAGTTCATCGAAGCACCCGTATCTATGCAATATGCTACCACAGCTGGTTTTCATGGCCGTTGTAAGCATGTGTACCTTCGGGTTTTTTGAATCTCTCATGAACGGTGCGTGTTGTCTGACCTACAATGACTTATCACAATTTCTGAAAGAACGCCGATACACAACCGTCTTACAAAGCAATAAATCATCTTTCGCTAAACCGAGTAATGCTGTAATCTTCGTAAGTGGCCTGAAGATCACCTTAACACGATGTTTCTCTAGAATACAGCTTATCTTCGGGGAAAGAGCATTCACTTAAGACAAATGCCATTGATCTTAAAATATTATTTTCCTCTTCGATATCACGTACTCACATTCTAGAATTCACATTGAATATTCTCTTCTCAAAAAGTTAGTAAAATTTGAGAGCATGATGAGTTGGCACGCAGCGGAAATAATTTGCCTTCATCGTTCAACTTAGCAGCACTTCGTACGTTGCATGGGGGCTTAATTAAATAAATGAAAATAATTATTATTTTTCGTAGCTGTAAGTCCGATTACGAAGTCTCGTAAACGGTTGGCCCTGACTAGTATTACTCCGCGATCTGACTGCATAGAATAGCAACAAAGAATGAAAGAAAACTTCCGTTAACACAATTAATTAATTAAGTCCCCAGCAACTATGAAAGCTACGAAACAACAAGCCACAAGTGTCGCTGTTCTGTGTGTGGAAGTGTGATTCAACGTACACATCTGGCACGGTTCTTCTTCAATAAGACAATAAATTTTAAATACCATTTATACTGAAGTAATTAAAAAAAATAGAAATACTATAATTGCGCAAGAAAACCAGAATTACACTCTAATACAAGAACACAAGCCAGAAGCTTTGTTGACTGAACCTGTAATGACGCATTATTTAAGACATTGAAATAATAAAAAGAAAAGGGAATTTTTTTTTACCTTCATATATATTGACGAAAAGCACTCTGATCATTACAATATCTCCATTCGAACAACATCTGCTGTCTAGCCCATCAAAACTGCATAAAACATGGAACAAGCACTCCCTACTACAACATCTCAACACCGACTCACTACTACCACCTCTCAATAAGCACTCTCCACCACGACTTCTCGACAAGAACTGCCAGTGGAGGCGGCAGAATAAAACTCTCTGGCGCGATCTCTGGCGCTGTGGCTCAGTGTAGCCACCTTTCAACGTCTTAAGTAATTTAACAACATTCAATATTGTCTACCAGATTAACTGGTTTCCTGCATAGCGATGCTATGGTATTAAAGTCGTGATGATCCGTGGGCTCCTCCTGGTATTTGGTATGTCAAAAGTCGAGGTTAATAAATATTCAAAGAACACTGATTTTCAGTTTCTTAGTACCAACACAACATTCTCATTCCATTTTCCACACTCAATATATATACCCATTACCATATTTAATACGTAGTCATTGTTGTGTCCTTCAGACCGACGACTGGTTTGACACATCTCTCCACGCTACTCTATCCAGTGCAAGCCACTTCATCTCCGAATAATTACAGCTACTTACGTTCTTCTGAATCTGCTTACTGTATTCGTCTCTTGGCCTCCCTCTACGATCCTTCCCCCTCCCTCACACACACACACACACACACACACACACACACACACACACACACACACTTCCCTCCAATATTACATTGGTGACCCCTTGATGTCTCAGAATGTGTCCTTTCAACCGATCCCTTCTTCTAGTCAGGTTGTGCCACAAATTACTTTTCTCCCCAATTCTATTCAGTACCTCCACATTAGTTACACAATCTACCAATCTAATCTTCAGCAGTCTTCTGTAGCGCCACATTTCAAAAGCCTCTATTCTCTTCTTGTCTAAACTGTTTATCGTCCTTGTTTCATTTACGTACATGCCTACTCTTCATACACTTTCAAAAAAGACTTTAACACACAAATCTATATTCGATGTTAACAAATTTCTCTTCTTCTGAAACGCTTTTCTTGCCATTGCCAGTCTACATTTTATTCCTCTCTACTTCGGCCATCTTCCGTTATTTTGCTGCCCAAACTGCAAAAGTCATCTACTATTTTAAGTATCTCGTTTCCTAATGTAATTTCTTCGGCTCCACCTGATTTAATTCGACTACATTCGATTATTCTTGTTTTGCTTTTGTTGATATTCATCTTATATCAACCTTACAAGGCGCACTCTCCATTCCGTTCAACTGCTCTTCCAAGTCCTTTGCTGTTGCTGACAGAATTACGATGTCATCGGCAAACCGAAAAGTTTTTATTGTTTCTCCCTGAACTCTAATTCCTTCTCCAAATTTTTCTTTACTTTCCTTCAATGACTAATAAATGTACAGATTGAATAACATCGGGGATAAATTACAACGCTGTTCCACACCCTTCTCAGTCATTACTTCCTTTTCATGTCCCTTGATTCTTTTAACTAACGTCAGGTACCTGTACGGGTTGTAAATATTCTTTCGCGTGTTGTATTTTAGCCCTGTTATCTTCGGAATTTTAAGGAGAGTATGCCAATCAACAATGTCAAAAGCTTTCCCTGAATCTTGAAACCCTATAAACGTATGTTTTCCTCTCCTTAACCTATGTTCTAAGACACGTCGTAGTGCCAGAATTCACCAACAATAAAATATTCCTGGCTACTATGCCGTGGTCTAAGGATTTCACTTCAAAACCCTACGTTACGTCCCCATCTGCGGAGGACATTTTCGAGTGGTATCGTAGCCTTATTGAATGTCCACACACACCCTGGCCCACTACTGACAGTCAGTCAGTTACTACCAAACACCATAAATCAGTAAAAATTTAAAATTTTGAAACGATTCCTCTCAAAACGTTAATAAAATCTGACAGCATGGTAATGAACTGTCGCATAAGGGGAGGCACCGTGTACATTCAGTCATCAGCTTGAGAGAGTAGTGCGTGGCTGAAATCTCTGTCTTAGATTGTGAAACTTTGTAGAATTTTGTATATCTTCGGCAATTTAATGTCGAGCTCTAGTAAACGTAAAACCTAGAAAATAAAATACATTCCAAAACAGGAGGAACCTCATAATTTCTGAATGTCCTGGTACAACCTTTAACGTTATGGTGAAATTTCATTTCTATAGCCTGGATCCCGCACGTATCCTTTTATATGGGAAACAAGGTATCTGATTTATAGAGCATATTAGGTACTGTCGTGACTTTGTAACACTTCAACTGGGTCTCTCTCACGGCATTTTTGTAGCTTTTTCTAATTATCGCACAGATTGGGTCATATTTTAAGACTTTGTTATTCGTTTTATTGTCCAAAGTTCGTCTTACGTCGTAGCCGAGATACTGAAAATGAGTTATCTGTTCCATTATTACATTATTTACTAGGATTTTAGATATGAGACATGATTTGCCCTTGAACGTCATAACTTTGGTTTTATTATTGGAGATTTGCATCATACATTTAGAAGTCAAGAAATTCAGAAGGCAGATGACGCTCTGAATATTATCTTCATTTTCTTGGATTATTATTTGATCATCTGCATATACTAGTGTATTAAAACATTTCTCCCTGTTGGTCTTCATGCCATAGGTGATATTTTGTTTCCAGGCTCTGACTGGGTCACCTACGTAGATGTTCAAAATAAATGTAGGTGTGTCACAGATTCATCTAATTACCTGTGTTGTTGTTAACTATTTAAACGAGTTATTTCAACTTCGATTATAATTTTAGTCTCTTTGTAAAGAGTTTAAACAAAGTTAATGAGATGCTTTGGGAAACCTCTTTCTTCCATAATCTACCACAATAGCTGACAACTGACTTTTTTCAAAGCTTTTTTATACTTCACAAACGCTATGTGCGACTCTAAGTTGAAGCCTTTTCCTTTTTCTTCAACTTGTATTATGCTAAAAATACACTCAGTGTAGGGTTGTCCTTTTTTGAAAACCATTCGCTCTGCTAATAAAATTGGATCAGAGATAGTGGATAGTTTATTATTTGTGATAGCGATATAGATTTTAAAGGCGGTGTTAACGATGCTAATTCTGCTGTAGTTGTCTGAGTCGCTTCTGTTGCCTTCCTTGAAAATTTAAAAAAAAAATTTGGTTGTATTCCACTCCTGAAGTATCTTACCGCAGTCCAAAACAGGTTAATGTATGGTCTGAAACTTATGGAATGGTAAGGCACACGCTATCCAGCAAAATATTTATAGATCAAGTGCACGTCTTTGAAGAAATAGTGCTACGAATTATGAGAAGAGAAATGGTTTATCAAGAAGCTAAGGTGTTACATTTGTAGACTTAGAGAAAGCTTTTGACAATGTT
Organism: Schistocerca nitens; assembly: GCF_023898315.1. Lineage (NCBI taxonomy): Eukaryota > Metazoa > Arthropoda > Insecta > Orthoptera > Acrididae > Schistocerca > Schistocerca nitens. The sequence continues at coordinate 598,972,334 of NC_064619.1, read as the reverse complement.
GACTGGAATACTCTCTTTCAAATTCTAAAGGTGGCAGGGGTAAAATATAGGGAGCGAAAGGCTACTTACAATTTGTACAAAAACCAGATAGCAGTTATAAGAGTCGAGGGGCATGAAAGGGAAGCTGTGGTTGCGAAGGGAGGGAGACAGGGTTGTAGCCTCTCCCCGATGTTATTCAATCTGTATATTGAGCAAGCAGTAAAGGAAACAAAAGAAAAATTCGGAGTCGGTATTAAAATCCATGGAGAAGAAATAAAAACTTTGAGGTTCGCCGATGACATTGTAATTCTGTCAGAGACAGCAAAGGACTTGCAAGAGCAGTTGAATGGAATGGACAGTGTCTTGAGAGGAGTATATAAGATGAACATCAACAAAAGCAAAACGAGGATAATGGAATGTAGTAGAATTAAGTCGGGTGATGCTGAGGGAATTAGATTAGGAAATTAAACACTTAAAGTAGTAAAGGAGTTTTGCTATTTGGGGAGCAAAATAACTGATGATGGTCGAAGTAGAGAGGATATAAATGGCAAGGAAAGCGTTTCTGAAGAAGAGAAATTTGTTAACATCGAGTGTAGATTTAAGTGTCAGGAAGTCTTTTCTGAAAGTATTTGTATGGAGTGGCCATGTAAGGAAGTGAAACATGGACGATAAATAGTTTGGACAAGAAGAGAATAGAAGCTTTCGAAATGTGGTGCTACAGTAGAATGCAGAAGATTAGATGGGTAGATCACATAACTAATCAGGAAGTACTGAATAGGATTGGGGAGAAGAGACGTCTGTGGCACAACTTGACTAGAAGAAGGGATCGGTTGGTGGGACATGTTCTGAGGCATCAAGGGATCACCAATTTAGTATTGGAGGGCAGCGTGGAGGGTAAAAATCGCAGAGGGAGACCAAGAGATGAATACACTAAGCAGATTCAGAAGGATGTAGGTTGCAGTAGGTACTGGGAGATGAAGAAGCTTGCACAGGGTAGAGTAGCATGGAGAGAGCTGCATAAAACCAGTGTCAGGACTGAAGACCACAAGAACAACAACAAGGTGTTACACTATCACGTGTACAAAAATAAGAAAAAAAAGAAAGAAATCACGCGAAATAAAAAGAAAAGTTTTTCTTTTTTCACGGGGTAACACAGGATTTACGGAATAAATAACCTCAAAAAACGATGTGGCGCAGTCTCATACTTCGTCAAATGCTTTATAGTGTGAAAATCTGAGAAGTGGAGCTGCCCCCTTTCCCCGTCCCCACCCGGCATGCTACGTGAGCACTGTTACACAGCAGTTTATACCAGCCAGGCGCGGGTCGAACCAGGACACTCCATCCCGGCACGCCCGGGGGTGCACTTTGAACGCAGCCTCAGTACCATGGTGCCTTTTGCGAGCTTATCAAAATTCTGCCTCTGAATGATAATTACAAATAAGATAGAAGGTTAATAACATGTACTATGAGAATAGAGAAAAGAGAGAAATAATTTCGTGTGCTTATCAACCGTCGGGCTATATCACTGAACTGGAGAAGTGCATCCGAATAGCGAGGTATTTTTAAGTGGTTCGGGGTACATCAGTCAATGTCAGACGAGTTGACTCTTCACTAAAATAACAACATTACGGGTAACATATATGCTGTGGGCCTATTTAGAAATGTTATCTGCATCTTTCGCATGATATGTGTGACTGCTAACAAGGGAACCTCCCCATCGCACCCCCCTCAGATTTAGTTATAAGTTGGCACAGTGGATAGGACTTGAAAAACTGAACACAGATCAATCGAGAAAACGGGAAGAAGTTGTGTGGAACTATGAAAAAAATAAGCAAAATATACAAACTGAGTAGTCTATGCGCAAGATAAGCAACATCAAGGAGCGTGTTAGCTCAGGAGCGTCGTGGTCCCGTGGTTAGCGTGAGCCGCTCCCGAATGAGAGGTCCTTGGTTCAAGTCTTCTCCAGAGAGAAATTATAACTTTTTTTATTTTCAGACAATTATTATCTGTCCGTCCGTCCGTCCGATGCGAGGTAACTGCGCCGCAGTATGGGGACGCTACACCTAAACAAACATCGAAACACACGACGACAGTCGACTACAGCGCACGGAAGAGAGAGTATTCCTGCTAACGAGGCTCCCTGGTTGGCAGTTGACTGTTCTCTACTTTGGACGAGAGTGCATTAAATACGTGAGATGTATTCCGTGAGAAATATGAATCCAGCAAAACACAGACACAAAACTTATTGCGGTGAACAGAGACGTCAATGAACGAACGGACAGATCATAACTTTTCGAAAATAAAGAAAGTAAAATTTTCACTCGAGGAAAGACTTGAACCAAGGACCTCTCATTCTGCAGCTGCTGACGCTAACCACGGGACCACGGCGCTCCTGCGCTCACGTTCTCCTTGATGTTGCTTATCTTGCGCATGGACTACTCTGTATATTTTGCTTATTTTTTTCATAGTTCCACACAACTTCTTCCTGTTTTCTCGATTGATCTGTGTTCAGTTTTTCAAGTCCTATCCACTGTGCCAACTTATAACTAAATCTGAGGGGGGTGCGATGGGGAGGGTCCCTTGTAAGTAACATAGCTCGATGAAACTTGGACAATACGTGAGAATTGCTACTATTTATAAGGGCCCACCAAAACGTTTCCATATGAGGAAGTTGCTACAGCGCACGTGCAACGCAGTGTGACTCCGGTGTGAGTACTTAAGCATGGATATGTAGGCAAAGGATTACTGTGACAGTCATGTCTTTCCGACACACATGAGGTAAAGGCGGAAACATTAACTATGGCGATGATACTACACTTCTGGCCATTAAAATTGCTACACCAAGAAGAAAAGCAGATGATAAACGGGTATTCATTGGACAAATATATCATACTAGAACTGACATGTGATTACATTTTCACGCAGTTTGGGTGCAAAGATCCTGAGAAACCGGTACCCAAAACAACCACCTCTGGTTGATGCGCCTGGGCATTGAGTCAAACAGAGCTTGGATGGCGTGTACAGGTACATCTGCCGATGCAGCTTCAACACGATACCACAGTTCATCAAGAGTAGTGACTGACGTACTGTGACGAGCCAGTAGCTCAGCCACCATTCACCAGACGTTTTCAGTTGGTGAGCGGTCTGCAGAATGTGCTGGCCAGTGGAGCAGTCGAACATGTTCTGTATCCAGAAAGGCCCGTACAGTAGCTGCAACATCCGGTCGTGCACTATCCTGCTGAAATGTAGGGTTTCGCAGGGATATAATGATGGGGAAGAGCCACGGGTCGTAACACACTTGAAATGTAACGTCCACTCTTCAAAGTGCCGTCAATGCGAACAAGAGGTGACAGAGACGTGTAACCATTGGCACCCCATACCATCATGCCGGGTGATACGCCAGTATGGCGATGACGAATACACGCTTCCAATGTGCGTTCACCGCGATGTCGCCAAACACGGATGCTACCATCATGATACTGTAAACAGAACCTGGATTCATCCGAAAAAATTACGTTTTGCCATTCGTGCACCCAGGTTCGTTGTTGAGTACACTATCGCAGGCGCTCCTCTCTGTGATGCAGCGTCAAGGGCAACCGCAGCGAGGGTGTCCGAGCTGATAGTTCGTGCTGCTGCAAACGTCATCGAACTGTTCGTGCAGATGGCTGTTGTCTTGGAAACTTCCCCATCTGTTGACTCAGGGATCGAGATCCGTTAAAGCCATGCGGATAAGATGCCTGTCATCTCGACTGCTAGTGATACGAGGCCGTAGGGATCCAGCACGGCGTTCTGTATTAGCCTCCTGAGCCTACCGATTCCATATTCTGCTAACAGTCATTGGATCTCGACCAACGCGAGCAGCAATGTCGCGATACGATAAACCGCAATCGCGATAGGCTACAATCCGACCTTTATCAAAGTCGGAAACGTGATGGTACGCATTTCTTCTCCTTACGCGAGGCATCACAACAACGTTTCACCATGCAACGCCGGTCAACTGCTTATTGTGTATGAGAAATCGGTTGGAAACTTTCCTCATGTCAGCACGTTGTAGGTGTCACCACCGGCGCCAACCTTGTGTGAATGCTCTGAAAAGCTAATCATTTGCTTATCACAGCATCTTTTTCCTGTCGGTTAAATTTCCCGTCTGTAGGACGTCATCTTCGTGGTGTAGCAATTTTAATGGCCAGTAGTGTAACTAATGCGTCTAAGAGGACCAGCTAGCTGGCTGTCCAAGGTCAAAGACCAGTAGACATCCACTGGTGTGTGTCAGGGCGAAACATCTGGGAAGACCGCGACATGGGGTGCTGCGGCTTCGTGATAACGCACGCCCCACATCGCAAATGTCACAACGCCGAGTTCACAACTCAAGTTGGAGACACTCGAGCACCCTGACTTAAGATTGATGAGTTTACTATGTCGTCGGTTCCCTCAAAACTACCTTCAAGAATTAATGATCCCTGTCAGACGAGGATATGCAGCAGACAGTTACCGACCTCTTGACGGAGCAGAAGACGGTGTTTTATAAAATGGGTAGCTTCAACCTGGTGCATAATTGGAATGATTCTCTTAATTCCCATGGCGATTCTACCTGATTGGCATGTCAACTCTGGGCTGTACCCGCTTACAACGGGAACTTTTCAGTCACCCCTTACAGTACAGAAAGAAATATACAAAGAGACGAACAGAAATGACATTTTTATTCGAAGACAATAATTACACTGAAGTCAACGCGATACGCGATGGCCACCTCGACTCTGCCAAAATCGTGACATGATTCCACATAGTGTGTCTGATCACCACGGACGGCAGTGGGTGCCCTACAACTTGCTCCCAAGCACGCCAAAAGTTTGGGAAGGATTTCTTGTGGTAGCTCCCTCGATTACTCCACCAGTATGGTTGACATCTGCTGGATTGCCGTTGCTGTAAGTGGGCGTGATACAGTACGTCTCCCCAACGCATCCCACACGTGTTCCATAGGACTGAAGCCGGGGGAACGGGCAGGCCAGTTCATTCGTTTAACTTCACCTCGTTCCAAGCGCTCCCCTAACTGCGCAATTCGATGCGGTCGCACATTGTCATCCATAAAAATGAGGTTAGGGCAGAATGCATCCCTGAAAAGACGCATGTGGCGAAGAAGTACAGTGTCAGGATAAAATAACGTTGAACGATGAGCGTATAGTGGTCAAAGACTTGGAGATAAGTACGCCCATGCGACAATATGCCTCCTGACACCGGAACACATGGACCACCAAAAAGATGTTAATCAGTGTTCCGGTGTGCATTAGGTGTTCGTACTTCTCCCCATGTAAGGATACTTGAAAGATCTAGGAACATGTGAGTCGAGAAATAATGCAGACATGTTTTTGATTTCTTTGAAGTGTGGTGCAATGATCGAAGTATTGTCGAATTGCACGTTCACCCGCAAGATACACCATTAGCGCCACGTGTGTTTTTTACTGTTACAGAAGAATAAGTATCGTCATTAACAATACAATCTCGTTTTGTTGTAAAGATAGATTTTTCGTACCTCAAACTTTCCACGCTGAGGAATGTTGTCCATCAAAGCCACTGACGTGGACGAACCGAGCTGCTACCATGTTTATCGAAGTGTTGACTACACTAACACTCCGTATTTGGTGTTATCAGAAGACATACCTCGTGCTGTAGTTTAAATGATATACTGCATTAAAGATCTTAGCAAATCACATTATTTTATCTGCGATTTGTTGCACTAAAGCGTGGTGGATAAACATGCAACAGATATTAGTACTACTTAGTAACTGATCATCGAGATGAGTCTGTAAAGTTTTTAGACAGCCTTGCCATCATAGTTCCGATCAATAAATGTCGCAGTCTTACTCGAAGTCCGTTTTTGAACACCCTTGGTACGTAACCACTAATAATTCCAAGGTCACAAGTAATAAGAAAAGCTCTATTAGCTAGTCAGTAACGTCAATTATATTTTTCTAGTATAGAAATTATGTATTATCCTCTGTCCTTAAAATGATACTTGGTCAGGTGATGAAATTTAGTTTTGGAACCACCAGGGACCTATCCTCATTTAGACCTAAGAGGAACTGTCATCGGTTACTGAAATGCCTGCTTAGCATGTTATTTTAGCCACACGTGACTTGCACTGGTATTGAACAATAACAAAGACCAGTGGGAAATAGCATAGTGGCAATTAATTTGCGAGCCCATAGTCAGGTATTTGGCACGAAGTATATTAGAAGTGTGACATGTATTTTGATAAATAATAAAGATAGCTTAGATGTGGAAATACTGTATGTTACACCAATATTGTCAATATCTTTATTATTTTTGATGAGTAATTCAGCTCATGTGGATAATATAGACTATACCGTTTATGCGGTTCAGGTCGTTCTGATACTTCTGACTATGCCGCCAGTTTACGTAATTCGGGTCGTTCAGGCATTTTTCAACATGTGCAAGATGGTGGCTCTGGGGCTACATACTGTATGGCTGGTTGAGAGAGAGAGAGAGAGAGAGAGAGAGAGAGAGAGAAAGAAAGAAAGAGAGAAGGAGATATTTATTGACGAAGCAGAATTTTTGCTGACGAAACTGTGTCACGTTGATGTTGACGAAGGATCTGGCTGATTTCCTGCACCTGCAGGTAGGCAACCCTTCTGTGTCGTGTCATGTGCAAGGCACTGGGTATGGGACAGTACGGAAAACTAGGCCACATATTACCTTGATATAGTTCTATCTCCTGTTTTAATGGGTTGAATATATTATATTACCAACGACCTTGCCACAGTGGTAACACTGGTTCCCCTAAGACCACCGAAGTTAAGTGCTGCCGAGGTGGGTTAGCACTTGGATGGGTGACCATCCGGTCAGCCGAGCGCTGTTGGCAATCTGCATTCACTCAGCCATTGTGAGGCAAACTGAGGAGGTACTTGATTGAGAAGTAGTGGCTCCAGTCTCGTAAACTGACATACGGCCGGGAGAGCGGTGTGCTGACCACATCCCCTCCATATCCGCATCTAGTAACGCCTGTGATTGAGGATGACACGGCGGCCGGTCGGTACCGTTGGGCCTTCCGAGACCTCTTCGGACGGAGTTTAGTTTAGTTGAAATATAATATATTAATTTAGAAATTTTGTACAGTTCAGTACCTGAAGAGAGGCAACTTGGCCACTAACAGTACCTAGGGTGGATGTAAATAATTCGTCACACTGTAGTGTAGTGTTGTGCGTATATGTTTTTCTCCTACTGCAGTATTTTATTCACAGTTAAGTGGTGTTACACTCTAGTTAGCCTTCGTGTGACGACAGAGCACTCCACAAATAGCAGCATTTGTTGTAGTTTGTAACTTTGCTTTTCCGATAACTATCGTGTTTCTTCCACTTTATTCTTAAACTATGTGGTCTTTTCTTAAATATTCGTTGTTACGAAGTCTACTCATCAAATAAAATTACACAAAAATAAACTTCCATCGTGAAAGCTAAATCCGAAAAGGAATGTTGTAACCAAAATTAACATGTGCTCTGTCTTACTCTCTTATTATTTGATGTATGTTGTCATTTCGTTATTACAGAGAGCATCTATGCGAACAGTTACATGCTAAACACGTCATAAAAAATCACATAAAAGCAAACAACCATCAAGAAAGCATTGCCCAGAAATGTTTACTATAATCAGAAGTTAATAGTGAGCATGTGATTGCGTTTGTCTCTCTTTGGGAATACAGCTGCCAATCTGCCGTATTTTACTCACATCTTCTTTTCTTTCCATCGTTCATTCTTTCAACTATTCCTCTTAAGGATGACTGTGGCAGCATGGAATGCTTCAGAAAGTGCCTTTTAGATTCTTTATACCATGCTTATGAGGCACGAAAGTCTAGCAGCATTGCTCTATAGGAAGAGAGTATTTTACTGACGTTACATGAACAAACTACGATTGATATTACCGCACGAAAGGTCATTGTGACAGAAGAGCACTACTCATGCACAGCCGATGTCTACATGAAAAATTCTTTACCTTATGTAAAACGTCCCGATGACGCTCACAGTAGGAGAAACGAATAAGTTGTCAAAATTTATTTAGAATAAGTGATAAGTTACATCAGGTACTACTTTAAGAAACAATCTTGGCAATTACTTCATTAGATTCACATGAATTACAGAAAACCAAATCTAGCTTGAGTAGCGTTTGAGCTAAGATCCTGTGGGTTATAGGATCACTATAGTATTGCTACACAGCCTCTGATAGAACGTGATGATGAAAATTCTCATAAATTACAAGAGGGAAAAAATTGAAACACAATTTTTATTTTCAGTATAAAAACAGTTTATGATTACTGCGATGTAGGATTTTACCTTTGAAAATAAATTATATGGTGTTGATTCTAACACAGTACTTAATGCTCGAGTAGTGCGAGTTTCTTCCAAAGAATATATTTATACCGCCTTATGACCTGACACAATACTTTTGTTGCAATAAGATTATCTTGCTGCAGTTGCACTTTGTATAATTATGAAATGAGAAATATTTTTGTCTGAAAATGAATATGAGAGTGATAATTATACACAGAGTTTTATCACAAACATGTGTAGGGTAAGTTTTCTTGCAGCCGTGTCCTATACAATGTTTTTGGCTCTCCATATTATGTTAAAAGATCAGACTTCAGAACACTGGCACACTCTCACTATGACAGGCCTCCTACATAAAGAAATTAAAGAAACAGTTACTGAGATCTTGACAAGACACAGAACACGTTTGTTTACCCGTAGTTCGCACAACGCAGTTCTTAAGCTCTATAACACACAGCACACGGAAATATCCCTAAGATTCATTACCGACTGTCGCTTCAGAACACAAATTTTTCACGCACAGCTTGTAACGAGTCTATATGACTGATGTCCTCTCAATCCTTATGCTCTAGAACGTTCACAGTACTAGGAAAGACATAATATTGTCACATGCTTTTCGTGATTCCAATGTTCTCTAAGGACACCGCAGATAGTTAGTTAGTTAGTTACATGTTGCATATTGCCCGCAACAGGAACGTTGTCATGTACTGAAAGTCATGGCGATTATTAATCGAACTCTGATCAAACGTCAACTAGGTTCTGACAGGCCAAATTCATCTCTTGCGGCGACACCAGTGCAGCACGCCTTCGATGAGCCAGGACAGCATCGCTATAGCCAGCAGGAGCGACAGCAGGTGCATACACAACGGGTAGTCCTCCGTCTCGTCACGGACGTAGCCTGAAAGAAAGAGAGATGTCATAAAAAGTAATAACAGATAACATAAAATGTTTATGAACCCGAAACGCAGTCAACAATATAACATAAGAATCAGCTTAATTTTTCAAGGAACTCAAGAGAACACAAGGAGCGGCCCATGAGTAATCTCTTCAGTTTCGATTTAAAAGCGCGTGGTTTACTGCTAAGATTTTTGAATTCTTGTGTTTAGCTTGTTTAAAATGCACGTAGCAGTATACTGCGCACCTTTCTGCACAACAGTCAAGGAATCCAAATGTAGGTTGGACTTCGGCCTAGTATTATCTGAGTGAAAGCCGCTAATTCTTGGGAATAAGCTGATGTTGTTAACAAGAAACGACAGTAAGGAATATATATATATATATATATATATATATATATATATATATATATATATATATATATATATATATATATATATATATATATATATATATTGAGAGGGCAATTTCAAAATACACATACTAGTGAACAGGGGTCGACAAGAGGTTCGAGAACTTACACCACGTATTGCCCGAACGGCCCGCTTCAGAGCCAAAACTATCCTTATAGAATGGAAGAGTTACCCCAGAATGTAATACCATACGCCAGATGCCAATGAAAATAAGCAAAGTAGGCGATTTTTCGTGTGAACGATCACTTATTTCAGATACTGTTCGAATAGTAAAATTGACGACAGTAAGTCCTTGAACGACATCCTGAACGTGGGCTTTCCACGACAGTTTACTATCTATCTGAACACATAGAAATTTGAACTGTTCAGTTTCACTAATATGGCTATTCTGTGAAAACTAAAATGTAGGGTTTTGTTGAATTGTGTGTTAGAAACGATAAAAACTGAGTCCTACTGTGATTTAGTGTTAGTTTATTTTCTACAAACCATGAACTGTGTCACGAAATGCACTATCTGAAACAGAGCCAATGATGCACACACAACATCCTATACCACCAGGCTAGTTTCGTCAGCAAACAGAAATATTTTAGAATTCCCCGTAATACTAGAAGGCATATCGTATATATAGATAAGCAACAAGAGTGGCCCCAACACTGGTCCCTGGGGCACCCCCTCTTCCCTCCCCACATTTGATCATACCCCACTCAGACCCCACATCGTGGCCATTCTCAACTCTGTGAATAATGACCTTTTGCTGTCTTATGTTAAAGTAAGAGGTGAACCAATTGTGAGGTACTCCCCGTATTCCGTAATGGTCCAACTTCTGGAGCAGTACTTTGTGATCAACGCAATCAAACGCCTTAGTTATATCAAAAAATTTGCCCAGAATCCGAAATGTTTTGTTGAATCCATCCAGTACCTCACAGAAAAAAGAAAATATAGCATTTTCAGTTGAAGTTTAGTGATGTTTGTAGATATTAAAGCAGGGGTGTCCAATAGGTGGCCCGCGGGCCGGATGCCACCCAAAGCAAGTATCAATGCGGCCTAACACGTGAGCATTTATCACAGGATCGTTAAACAAGAAAAACCATAAAAATCCGTTTACGTAAATTTATAATAAACTGAATATTTTCAATCTGAGACTCCAGTCACACGATGCAATTCTCTCATTGGTCCATTCCGCCGTCTTTTTCCTTTTTAGGGTTCCGTGACCCAATTCTAACAAAGTAGCTTTACAGCATAGCTTTGCTGTCTATCTGTCTCTCCGTCGGTCCGACTCTTAATAACTATTTTATCAGGAACAAATAGGCGCATCAAGTCAAAATTTATATCACATATTAAGCTCTACGGTCCCTTGGGGATGTAAACATATTAAGCCTCTAGGTCAATTCAGTCAAAAGATACGGCCATTTATGTCACATATTTTTATACTCGAAAATTCGCTCGTCATATATAGCGTACTTCCCGTTGGCCTAAAATGATCAAATTTATCAAGTAACAAGCATTCAAAGTAAAAGCAAAGGGAAAAATCAGAAATTGTTAATTTGTAATTGTATCACACGAAAAAATATTTGTGTTGTTATTTGTTATCCGAATACAAACTTGAAATTAAAAGTTCTAGAATGTTTTGGAATCCCTGCCAGTGTCAATGACGGTTACACGTAAAAGTCGTCATTATCCTCGAATTCCGGAATGGATAAACTGTCTATACAGCCGCAGAGAACCAGTCCTACTGGGAACTGATCAATTTTCAATACAAAATTAATGGCGTCGAATAAGCTTAATGTGAAACGGTCTATTGGGGCACCGAACTGAAAGACAAGCTGGCAAAGGACTGCTACGCACTGCCATGAGTACATTAAGTTCCGAATTTTGTTGTGAATTTGAAGGTATCGATAAGGAACCACTGGGATAACCACTGGAGACCCTCTGCCATCTCTTGGGGGATGGTAATATAACGAGCTTTATCTATACGTCCTAGCTACATGGTGATATTCCAAACAAAACATCTCACGCTGGCTTTACAGGACGGTAATACGTCTGAAATTTAGCCACGGACGCTACGAAAAACATCTTCACCGACTCGGAGGAAACTGATTACACCTTCTGTGAATGTGGAGAGGAAGAAAATCTTAGCCACGTGACTAACCGGTACAAATAACGAAGGGATGCTGAAAGGTGGCTACACTGAGCCACAGCGCCAGAGATCGCGCTAGAGAGTATTGTTCCGCCGCCTCCACTGGCAGTGGTTGTTGAGAACTCGTAGTAGTCAGTGCTTGTTAAGAACTCGTAGCAGAGAGTGTTTGTTGAGATGTGCTGGTAGGGAGTGCTTGCTGAGATGTGATACTGAAAAGTTCTTGTTGAGATGTGGTAATAGCGAGTCGGTGTGGAGATATATTGTAATGATTAGAGTGATTTTGGTCAATGTATGAAGGTAACGAAACTTGATTTATTTTTCATTATTTAATGTCGTAAATAATGCTTCATTACAGGTTCAGTCAACAAAGCATCTGGCTTGTGTTCTGGGATTAGAGTGTAATTCTGGTTCTCTTGAGTAATTATGGTATTTCTATTTCCTTTAATTAATTCAGTATAAACGATATTTAAAATTTCTTGTGTTGTTGAAGAAGAACCGTGCCAGATGCGTACGTTGAGTCATACTTCCACACACAGAACAGTTATACTTGTGCTTTGGTTTCGTAGGTTTTATAGTTGCTGGGGACTTAATTAATTAATTGTGTTAATGAAAATTTCCATTTCAGTCTTTGTTGTTGTTTCATGCAGTCAGATTGCGTAATAATACTAGTCAGGGCCAACCGTTTACGAGACTTCGTAATCGGACAGACAGCTGCTAAATCAAAAAAATTAAAATTATTTGCATTTTCATTTAATTAAGCCCCCATGCACGTGGCGACCGCTGCTTCGGATCGTCCCTTGGAATTCTTCTAATTGTAGAAATAGTAGACAGTAGGATTGTTGTAGTAATTTGTAGTTTAGTAATTGTAGTCTATATTGCATGTGTAGATTTGGTAATTGTCATTCTTCTAATGGTATTTTTTTTGCAAAATTTCATTTCTGTTGTCTTGTCTACGGGTTTGACAATTAGTGCAATTATTTCAATTGTTCGATTAATCGTGTTTGAGGGAGACATTTCGTGTGAATGGTATTGTTGGTGATAAAGTGTCATTGTGTGTAATTTTCATATACTGACGAGTTTTGTATGCTCTGTAAATGATTACGCGATCGATGAAAAAGGCAAAAATGATGGATAGTCAGAATGACGAAATTGTTAACATGGCGAACTCGCCAACAGAGGAAAACAGTATGATGGATAATGAAGTGGAAAACAATGTAATAAGTCGGGAAAATAGTCCGGAACCATTTCAAAATTTTTCTCAATTAGAAAATTCACAGAATACGAGATTAACGATAGAAGATTCTGAAATAGTATCGAACACAAATAGCTTTACAGCCATGACGAAGGAAACTGGTTTTGCGGGAAATGTTAGGGGCGAAAAGAATTTTGAAACAGTTAACATGGAGCAGTTGATGAGTGCAATATTAAATTTGGGATCTCGGTTAGACTCACAAATGGAAACACGGATGGGAACAATGAAAACTCGGTTAGGATCTGAATTTAAAACAGAGATAGGAACAATTAAAACAGAGATAGGAACAATTACAACTGAAATGGGAATAATGGAAACACGGTTAGACTCACTGTGATCACAGTTGGGATCACAAATAGGAACAATTAAAACAGAGATGGAAACAATGGAAACACGGTTAGACTCACGAATAGGGACATGTTTCAAAAATATGAAAGATGAGTTAAAGAAAGAAATCAGAGAAGAAGTACAACCGATTTTGAATTCTCACAATAATAGATTAATTGCAGTAGAGATTAGACAAGAGGAACAGGACAGGGAACAGGAAGAAAAAGATCGCGTGATAGTACAAAATTTTTCAGAGTTAAATTTACAACGTGCATGGGGGCTTAATTTAATGAAAATGCAAATAATTTTAATTTTTTTTGATTTAGCAGCTATCTGTCCGATTACGAAGTCTCGTAAACGGTTGGCCCTGACTAGTATTATTACGCAATCTGACTGCATGAAACAACAACTAAGACTGAAATGGAAATTTTCATTAACACAATTAATTAATTAAGTCCCCAGCAACTATAAAACCTACGAAACCAAAGCACAAGTATAACTGTCCTGTGTGTGGAAGTATGACTCAACGTACGCATCTGGCACGGTTCTTCTTCAACAACACAAGAAATTTTAAATATCGTTTATACTGAATTAATTAAAGGAAATAGAAATACCATAATTACTCAAGAGAACCAGAATTACACTCTAATCCCAGAACACAAGCCAGATGCTTTGTTGACTGAACCTGTAATGAAGCATTATTTACGACATTAAATAATGAAAAATAAATCAAGTTTCGTTACCTTCATATATTGACCAAAATCACTCTAATCATTACAATATATCTCCACACCGACTCGCTATTACCACATCACAACAAGAACTTTTCAGTATCACATCTCAGCAAGCACTCCCTACTAGCACATCTCAACAAACACTCTCTGCTACGAGTTCTTAACAAGCACTGACTACTACGAGTTCTCAACAACCACTGCCAGTGGAGGCGGCGGAACAATACTCTCTAGCGCGATCTCTGGCGCTGTGGCTCAGTGTAGCCACCTTTCAATGCGTTTGATGCCCTACCCCTGCTGATGAGGAACATGGGACGTGGTGGACCATTTAGCGTGAAAACACTCCTGGCAATAACAGACACCAAAATTTTCAGGTGCAAGTCGAACATTGTGCCTAGATCTTCCATAGAAGGGAGGTAGGACCTTAAAGGAACTTTAGTGTCTTAACTAATTTCTCACATTTATGTTATTGTGCCTTTTTTTAATAATTTGTATGTTTTGTCTTGTTTCTATAAGATGTCATAACCAAGGCACTGTTGCACAATTACTCCCAGAAAACTCGCCATGCAAAACTGTGAAAGGAATGATGCACATGACTTGAATCGGGCCGGTTGGAGTGGCCGAGCGGTTCTAGGCGCTACAGTCTGCAACCGCGCTACTGCTACGGTCGCAGGTTCGAATCCTGCCTCGGGCATGGATGTGTGTGACGCCCTTAGGTTAGTTAGGTTTAAGTAGTTCTAAGTTCTAGGGGACTGATGACCTCAGAAGTTAAGTCCAATAGTGCTTAGAGCCATTTGAACTTGAGTCGGCGATACCATAATTTCATGAGTAAACAAGAACATTTTTGACGCATCGCACATGGCTGTAAAAATCAAAGTCAACTGAAAATAAATAATTAAAAAATATAGTATGAGGTGACATTTACAGTTGCATTCTGATAAACTAGTCATCAGTTCAGCTAAACTTTTCGATCTATGCTAGAATATGTACATTTATAATGCTATTGTTGTTCTTACTAAAGCCTTATATGGCTTTTACCTCGATTTCACCTCTTTCCAGCAACGTAGTTACAGGAAGGAAATCATGTGATGCGTAATGATGCCGGAATGAAACTGAGATACATAACTCTTAAAATAGCGAAATCAGCGCATCCTTTCAGTAGCGGAGATTTAGTGAAAGAATGCTTTGTAACTGCCGCAAGATTTTTATATCCACTGCAAATTGTTCGTTTCGAAACAAATCACCTTTCAAGTGGAACTGTTTGCAGACGTGTTGAAGAAATGTTGATGAAATGCGGCCTGAAATCATACTGATTTATTTATTCGATGGGTATATAACCAGTATCCTTGTACAATGTGAAGGTGATGTAAGAACCACGCAGTGTAGATGTGTCTCTACGCAGCTGCTTGCAATGGTGCTTCTGAAGATCCTTGAACGCTGGCACTTGCCATTCGAGTCATTTACTGGTAGTGAAAGGTGTATTTCTGTGTTATCTCTATATACACATCAGATAGACTCTTTTCAATTTTTGTTTCGCATGTTCCAGACAGAAGCTCTAAGTTTTAGAACAAAATGTTTGGCTGTGATATCTAAATGGAGAATTAAACTATCACATGTGACCTCCTTAGGTAAAACATTACTATTTTGTTTCTACTAGTCCTGCAATGTACCTTCATCCAGATGTAGCGGACCATATGTTGATGGTTGTGGAATATGAGTAGCAGATCCTTTATTTCAGGGACGCGCAAGAACTCTGTTCGAGTACGGTGCAAATGCACATGTATCCATCTCTTTCGGCCAATGCACACTTCCCCCTCTATCACACCACGCTGTGTGAGTGTTAAGGGGGCACGGAGGTGGGAGCTGTGAAAGCAGTACGTGCTGCATGCAGCTTCGTTTCATACTTCTCAACAACATAGAACACAAGCAAAACAATTTTTTAGCATCATTTATTTATTTTTTTATGTGCTGAAGACATAATAAAATTTATATCAGCCACAAAATGTTGGCATATGGTCAGACACAGATAGTTCGCAGATTTTCGTTAGTCAGATTTAAACGAAATACTGACTTTTTTAATTTCGTAAACGATCTAAAGCCTTTCGCACACCTATGTTGATGGATAAATTGCAGCCTCATTATGGAGGCGTAGATACTCTTCCCGAGTAAAAGAAGATAGAACTCCTGAACAGTTTTCACTTAAAAGAATTTGTCTTTAAACAGGAATTAGACTCCAGATAGACCATTTGTATCTGCAGGTGAGCTGGGGCGCTTTTAACTGAAATGGCAAACGGTCTCTAAAACAGCTCAAAAACAGATGTACGACTCGCAATGTTCTAAGACGTTTAGAAAACTGTTACTGTAATTGAAACTTCCTGGCAGATTAAAACTGTGTGCCCGACCGAGACTCGAACTCGGGACCTTTGCATTTCGCGGGCAAGTGCTCTACCAACTGAGCTACCGAAGCACGACTCACGCCCGGTACTCACAGCTTTACTTCTGCCAGTACCTCGTCTCCTACCTTCCAAACTTTACAGAAGCTCTCCTGCAGGAGAGCTTCTGTAAAGTTTGGAAGGTAGGAGACGAGGTACTGGCAGAAGTAAAGCTGTGAGTACCGGGCGTGAGTCGTGCTTCGGTAGCTCAGCTGGTAGAGCACTTGCCCGCGAAAGGCAAAGGTCCCGAGTTCGAGTCTCGGTCGGGCACACAGTTTTAATCTGCCAAGAAGTTTCATATCAGCGCACACTCCGCTGCAGAGTGAAAATCTCATTCTGGAAACATCCCCCAGGCTGTGGCTAAGCCATGTCTCTGCAATATCCTTTCTTTCAGGAGTGCTAGTTCTGCTAGGTTCGCAGGAGAGCTTCTGTAAAGTTTGGAAGGTAGGAGACGAGGTACTGGCAGAAGTAAAGCTGTGAGTACCGGGCGTGAGTCGTGCTTCGGTAGCTCAGTTGGTAGAGCACTTGCCCGCGAAAGGCAAAGGTCCCGAGTTCGAGTCTCGGTCGGGCACACAGTTTTAATCTGCCAGGAAGTTTCATATCAGCGCACACTCCGCTGCAGAGTGAAAATCTCATTCTGTTACTGTAATTATTCCGACGCCACGAAAAATTGTTCAAAATTCGCCTTCTCTTTAATGCCATTGAGCTTTGGAAAATGGAAGTGTTCTTCGTCAGGAGTTGCTGAGTGCTTCACTAGAAGACAAAGAGTTGAATATGATTCACTCTGTAGTCGGAAGACACAACGTACTCCCACAGTATAAGGAGCGTTCAAAAAGAAACCAGCCGGAGTCTGGAATGGGCAAATCGGTGACAGGAGGATAATATCGTGGCGTATGTAACGAGGTAATTGTGGTGTCACCGCCAGACACCACACGTGCTAGGTGGTAGCCTTTAAATCGGCCGCGGTCCGTTAGTATACGTCGGACCCGCGTGTCGCCACTGTCAGTGATAGCAGACCGAGCGCCACCACACGGCAGGTCTAGAGAGACGTACTGGCACTCGCCCCAGTTGTACAGCCGACTTTGCCTGAGATGGATTACTGACAAATACGCTCTCATTTGCCGAGACGATAGTTAGCATAGCCTTCAGCTACATTTGCTACGACCTAGCAAGGCGCCGTATTCAATTGATATTGAGATTCTATTGATGTATCAACAAGAGCGATGTTCTACAAATGTGGATTAAAGTTAAGTATTCCAGAAGCTACGTACTTTTCTTTATAGCATTCATTACGTATCCTGTTTCAGACCTCACGCCAGCCTGCGTGAGTTTAAGCGCGTGCCTTTCGGCTTCCTCTCATTGTGTCTAGGCTGTCTTGTCTAGACACAATAGTAATAAATAAATGTCGTATGACTAGGGCCTCCCGTCGAGTAGACCGTTCGCCGAGTGCAAGTCTTTCGATTTGACGCCACTTCGGCGAGTTGCGCGTCGATGGGGATGAAATGATTAGGACAACACAACACCCAGTCCCTGAGCGGAGAAAATCTGTGACCCATCCGGGAATCGGACCCCGGCCATTAGGATTGGCATTATGTCGCGCTGACTACTCAGCTACCGGGGGCGGACTGTAACGAGGTGTGGTTCCGACCAGACCGTGGAAGTTCACAGCCCGTGCACGTCACGTGACTATACAGAGCTAGCAGCAGCATGCATCAATCTTCCAACGTTGCCAGTCGCATTGCAAACAGTGACGTGGAGGCGTCAACAAAAGAGCAAAGAGGTATTGCTCGTTTTCTGCCAGCGGAAGGAGTAGGAGGAACGGACATTCATAAACGAATGTCACAAGTGTACGACGAACACTGCATGTCCCTTGCAAGGGTCAAGGCGTGGCACAAGCGCTTCAGGGAATGACGGATGTCGTTAGTCGATGATGCACGGTCTGGAGCGCCAAACTGCGTTACCGATGACATCGTCCTGCTGGTGGATGCACTCATTACCCAGGACCGCCGTTTGACAGTGAAAGCCAGAGCCTCCGTGGTCGAATTGAGCGTCGGAAGTGTTCACGCCATCATGAAGGAATGACTGCACATGCGCAAAGTGTGTGCCCAATGGGTGCCCCACAGTCTTCAAGCATACCAGGAGGCATGTCGAACGGCTAACTGTCTTGCTCATCTGCAGTGCTATGCTCGCGAAGGGAATGCGTTCCTGGCACAAGTGGTCGCTGGAGATGGGTCATGATGCCATGTATTAGAACCAGAGTCAAACCGACAAAGTCTGCAGTGGAAGCATCCTGGACCACCACCACCAAAAAAAGACAAGGCCATCCACACAAGTGCAGGGAAGGTTATGCTGACGTTATTCTTTGACCAAGATTGCCCCCTTTTGATTCACTTCCTGCAGCACGGGACAACAGTGAATGCCCAGCGTTACTCGCAAACTTTGACCACCCTTCGCCAAGCGATCAAATCGAAGCGACCGGACAATCTCACCCATGGGGTCATTCTGCTCCACGACAATGGAAAGCCTCATACGGCCAACACAGTCGCGGCACTCCCGAAGAAATTCAAATGGGAGATTCTCGGCCACGCTCCATACATTCCGGACCTCTCTCCCTGTGATTACGCCATTTTTGGTCCCCTTAAAAAGGCTCTGAGGGGCAATTCATCTCGGAAGACGATGTCCAGCTGTACGTGCGGAACTGGTTATCATCACAGCCCCAGGAATTTTATGATACAGTCATTCGCCGCCTTGCATCACAGTAGGACAAGTGTCTCAACAGCCAGGGTCAATTCTTCTAACATACAGGTACTGGTTTGTGTAACTGTGCCCCCGGCTGACTTCTTTTTGAACGCCCCTTACATAAGACTGAGTACTGGGAGATTTCTGGCATCCAGTGTGTGGCCTTACCTATGATGGGCCCCACGGCGAGCAGCATGAAGCCGGTGCAGACCATATTGAGGCCCACGGCTGCCGGCAGCTTCTCCTCGGGACACACGTCGGCTACGCACAGGTTGTTGTTGACGACGGCGGCGCCGCGCGAGAAGCCGCAGAGCGCGTTCCACACGCACAGTGGCACCATCCCGGTGCTCATCGCGATTGCTGAGAACAAGGCATGACTTATTACATGGCGCAGTCAACAACTGCTGTGCTACTTACAATCATGTGTTCCTTTTATAAGTAAGACGTTAAGGTGTATATGAGCGACGTTCAATAAGTATTGCAACATTTTTTTCGGTCAATTTCGGTTGAACAAATGCTGGACTTGTTGTGAACATAGTGAAATATTCCCAATCCAGTGATTATAAAACAAGCAAACACAGACCAAAAGGGTTTGAAGACAGAACGATACCGACCGGCCGCCATGTCATCCTGAGCCCTAAGGCATCACCGGATGCGGATACGGAAGACAATGTGGTCAGCACACCACTCTCCGACCGTTGTCAATTTTCGTGACAGGTGTCGCTACTTCTCAATGAAGTAGCGTCTCAACTGGCCTCACAATGACTGAGTGCGCCCCTATAGCTTCAAGTTCCCACAGGTTGCAGCGCTATACGTGACTTCAAAATGGCATCTGTAAAAATGGCATCTGTAAAAATGGCATCTCTGACGGTGGTGCAAAACCAAAGCATTGCAGATTTTCATAGGCACTTGAAGTATGTCTACGAAGACCTGGCAGTGCACAAAAGCAACATGAGACACTGGGTCTCTCGTCGTCGCAGCAAGATCGCGAAAACCTGTCTGTCCCATGTCCCGCGTGCCAGCCGGCTGTACGTAGCTGTCACTCCTGCAGTGTTGAAACGCGCCACAAAAATGTAAACGAGCTTCTCCTTGTCAATTACACCCCAAGACCTCAAACAAGCCTTGCACAGCCAAGAGGAGCTTACTAAACTTAATTGGACCATTTCTCTCATCACCCTACACCAAGGATCTCGGACATGTCGACTTTTATCCACTTGGCCCAAGGAAGGCTGTATTCCGCGGGAAGCAGTATGTGGGTTATGTGGAGCGGATTGATGCAACAAGGTACTGGCTGTGACGTCGACCGGTAGACTGGTAGCATGCGGGCATACGGGCCCTCCCAGTAAGGTGGCGTAAGGCCGTTGCATTGAACGGACATTACGTTGCAAAGTAGAGGTTATAGCCAAAAGAGTGGGGAATAGAAGTACTGAATAAAACTCACCCGCTTTCAGAAAAAAATATGTTGCATTTCTTATTGAGCACCCGTCGTACCATAATAACGACACTGTTGTAAGTTGTCATTTTTATTTTGTTCAGTAGAGCGCATGAGCTCTAAGAGCAAACGAGGACTACAGAGCGAGGTGACTCACTGGTTAACATAATGAACTCACATTCGGGAGGACGACGGTTCAAACCCGCATCCGGCCATTCTGATTTTGGTTTTCTGTCGTTTCTCTAAATCCCTCGAGGCAAATCCGGAATTGGTTACTTTGAAAGGGCACGCCCGATTTCCTTCTCCATCCTTCAAACCATCCGAGATTGTGCTTCGTCTCTAATGACCTCGATGTCGACGGGACGTCAAACCTGCTATTCCTTCCTTCTTTAAACGATAACGTGCTGGAGAAAACATCTTAAACACATCTCAATTTGGCTTACAATTCCAATATCTGTAATTTAACAGACATTAGAGTTCAGCATCGGATAGGGGCCCGGCACATGATTTCACGGGAGAAGACGCAAGAGAAATCTACTTGTACTCCATGACACATAAGAAAAGAATTTTTCTCTGAGAAACATTGTGCAACAGGTCTTGAACGTAGAAACAGCTCGCACTCCTAAGGAACTAAGTTCGCCACACAGAATATTAGTCACGCCCATAAATAAGCTTAACGGTCCCTCTGGAGCGCTGTAATTTCTGCACTACGTAAACCTCCAACACTCGCGTAGGTTGTATTGCCGCAGGGCAGTAAAATCGGTCGCCGTGGGGACGCGACACAATTCCAGAAAGGAGCATCGTATGCTATGTGCACATTACCGCACGGTGAATGAAGTTGCCTGGTTTGTTTCCTTCTCAGTTCCGTTCAAAGTGTCTGCAAGGAATTTCTTACCACTTGGTAGCATATAACAAAATTAACTACAGTGGTCGTGAGGATATGCTAGCCGATACTGATCACAGACGAGTATCATGTCTGGTAAATGACAATTTGTTCCAGCGTCGACAGAAATTCCTGCTGCCATTGGATGCACCTCCAAATCAAATAGTTCCAGAGCGAACGTCGCGATAGAACCCACAAGCAACAGACATTTTGAGTCTCCTATCTCGAAAATTCCGCTGCTCGTGATCTCGCGGTAGTGTTCTCGCTTCCGGAGCACGATCAGGGGCCAGGGATTTTCACCTGCTTCGAGATGACTGGGTGTTGTTGTGTCGCCTTCATCATCATCATTCATCCCCATTACGGTCAGAGGAAGGCAACGGCAAACCACCTCCATTAGGACCTTGCCTAGTACGGCGGTGTGGATCTCCCGCATCGTATCGTTACGCTGTGTTAAGAAGCATGGGACTTCATTTCCATATGTCGCAAAACTCCACTGCTCACGGTGACACATAAGGCTGGACGCCTTCGCTGGACCAAGAAACACAGAAACTAGGCAGTGACTCACTTCAGACGTAGCCTGCTGCCCGACAACTCTCCATTTTACCTCTTTTGGAATAACGGAAGGCATCGAGTCCATCGAGTCTCCAGCGCGTTTGTGTATGGAACTGTGATAATTAGTGGACGTGCCCTCTACAGTCATAGCGAAACTTGTCAGATATTGGATTCAGTATTTTCCGTGGTGCCTTAGGTTATACTTAAATTGGTAAGAAGAGGATATATTACATTATATCTACATATAACAACGTACTGCTTCTGAATTGGCTCTCGTATACTGATACTCTTTCATCAATGTTTCGGCAGTCACGTGGAAGTTTTCGTTTGAGATTTGTTTTCTGAGTAACTCATTGTAAATCTTTTCAGTCACATATATATTTTGAATTTGGGATTGTTTCTGCATTTATGTCGTGTGTTGTTGTTGTTGTGGTCTTCAGTCCTGAGACTGGTTTGATGCAGCTCTCCATGCTACCTTATCCTGTGCAAGCTTCTTCATCTCCCAGTACTTACTGCAACCCGCATCCTTCTGATACTGTGTGTAAGGGAGGAGAATATCTAAACATTGCGTTACAAACGAAATGACACAGTTTCAGAGACTTTACTGGTGTCATGTACATACGATTTTATGCATATAGACTGAAACAGCGAGTGGAAATTCGTACCAAGGCCGGGAGTCGAACCCAGTTCTGGTTACTAGGCAGGTGCGTTAGCCACTAAGCCAACTTGGCACAGCAGCACGGATTACCCTGGCACGTCTTCCTACATCTACATCTACATGATTACTCTGCAATTCTCCGTCAATTTAAGTGCTTGGCAGAGGGTTCATCGAACCACAATCATACTATCTCTCTACCATTCCACGCCCGAACAGCGCGCGGGAAAAACGAACACCTAAACCTTTCTATTCGAGCTCTGATTTCTCTTATTTTATTTTGATGATCATTCCTACCTATGTAGGTTGGGCTCAACAAAATATTTTCGCATTCGGAAGAGAAAGTTAGTGACTGAAATTTCGTAAATAGATCTCGCCGCGACGAAAAACGTCTTTGCTTTAATGACTTCTATCCCAACTCGCGTATCATATCTGCCACACTCTCTCCCCTATTCCGTGATAATACAAAATGAGCTGCCCTTTTTTGCACCCTCTCGATGTTCTCCGTCAATCTAACCTGGTAAGGATCCCACACCGCGCAGCAATATTCTAACAGAGGACGAACGAGTGTAGTGTAAGCTGTCTCTTTAGTGGACTTGTTGCATCTTCTAAGTGTCCTGGCAATGAAACGCAACCTTTGGCTCGCCTTCCCCACAATATTATCTATGTGGTCTTTCCAACTGAAGTTGTTCGTAATTTTAACATCCAGGTACTTAGTTGAATTGACAGCCTTGAGAATTGTACTATTCATCGAGTAATCGAATTACAACGGATTTCTTTTGGAACTCATGTGGATCACCTCACACTTTTCGTTATTTAGCACCTGCCACATCATACAGCAATCTTTTCTAAATCGCTTTGCAACTGATACTGGTCTTCGGATGACCTTACTAGACGGTAAATTACAACATCTGCCAAACAACCTAAGAGAACTGCTCAGATTGTCACCGAGGTCATTTACATAGATCAGGAACAGCAGAGGTCCCAGGACGCTTCCCTGGGGAACACCTGATATCACTTAAATTTTACTCGATGATTTGCCGTCTATTACTACGAACTCCTCGATCCAAATTCTCAGTGCCGTTCCAGTCATCTTTAAATTCCCCGTTATACACGAACAGAAATGCCGAGACACTCCATGTTCTGGAATAGCACCTCAACATCGAACATAAATGGGCGATCCGGTCTGAATCCAGGGGTAGGTACTTATACAAATGAAAAGACACAATCTCAGAGACTTTACTTCTCTCATACAGATATGATTTTACGTACGTAGACTGAGGAGGCGAGTGCATCGAGGGTGAGGCGTGCCAGGACAATCCGTGTAGCTGTGCGAACCGCTGTGCCAAGGTGGCTTAGTGGCTAAAGTAATCTGCCTAGTAAGCAGCAGACCCGGGTTTTATTCCCAGCATTGGTGCAAATTTTCACTCGCCGCGTCTATATACGTAAGACGTTGCGTTATGGATTTCTGCAGGGACGCTGCACACCATTATCATTGCCATAGGGCTGCTACGATAGGCAACAGTGTTTATACTGCAGAATCTTGGACTAACACTCAATAACGAATTCAGAATCTCTAGCTGATAATCCAAAACAAAGTCTACAAAAATTATCACAATTATCATTTCTCAATCCATCTTCTATCTTTTTCTTCTTCACGTACGTAAATTAAGTCCCCCAACGCGATTTCTGTCGGTGTGTTCAGACAAATTTCAGGGGCTACTCTACCGACTGTAATATGATTTTGACTAATGGAAGACTGAATCACAAGGAAGATTTCTATATACAATTTCTACAGAATTTCGCGCAATTTGGTCAAAGTATGATGACACTGTGAAAATGGTTCCATTGCCATCTAGCGGTCAATAGCAGAACTCCTTCGAATCAGGAGACAGGAATAATTCCGCCCGACAGCAGCGCCAGGCTGGCGCTAGCTACCGCTACGGGGAGGCTGGTGTGAGCCACCAATGCGATATGCCGTATAGCAAAATCACTTAAACATTTATTTGCTGTCATGATATTGTTTTTGTGCAATTACTGACCGGATGCTCTTTTGGCTAAATCGTCGTGAAAGCATCGCTGAAGGTGTTGTGACTTGGCAAGACAGCCAAGCCACTAGGAGATAGCCGAAAGGCACGCGTTTAAGCTCACGCAGGCTGGCGTGAGGTCTGGAACAGGAAAGTAATTATACTAGCAAAAGAAGGTACGTAGCTTCTGAAATACTTAACTTTAACCCATAATTGGTGACCATCTGTCTGACGGTACATGCATCACAAGATAAATAGCAAATGATAATGGCGCCTTGCTAGGTCGTAGCAAATGACGTAGCTGAAGGCTATGCTAACTATCGTCTCGGCAAATGAGAACGTGATTTGTCAGTGAACCATCGCTAGCAAAGTCGGCTGTACAACTGGGGCGAGTGCTAGGAAGTCTTTCTAGACCTGCCGTGTGGCGGCGCTCGGTCTGCAATCACTGACAGTGGCGACACGCGGGTCCGACGTATACTAACGGACCGCGGCCGATTTAAAGGCTACTATCTAGCAAGTGTGGTGTCTGGCGGTGACACCACAGAAGGCGTACTGCGTCAACAATGAAATGAACTGTCATCTGATGACACAGTTTACAACATAAATGTGTTTGATGAAGCTTTAAATAAATTGAATAAAGACGATGACTCTCCATCAGACAAATATATAACACACTTGGTCTCTCTTTACTGATAAATTCAAATATAAATACATCAGTCAATACGGAATATTCGCGAGAAAGAATGTATGATCGTTCTCAACTTTCACAGACCCCTCAAACTGAGTATCGTCTGAATAGCGAGCAAAATCTTTGACGTGCCTTTTTCAGATCCACCTGGAGACATGCGCAAGATATTTTTATTTAATCTAGGCTACTACTCGCAAGAGTGAGGTATGGTGGGAAAAGTACCCTCGCTGTGGCATCGTCTGCTACTGCAGGCGAGTAGCTCATCCCACACTCGGTCTGCCCTAAAATTTTATGGTGACGAAACTTCCAGCGTTTGGAATGTTTCAGAGCGAAGCGGTACTGGTAAATTGATGCAGGATTTCCCTTTGATTGTTAGGGATGACGTTTCGATCGCCCATAAAACATCCTTGAGGCGTTCGGAAGGGCACTGCGTGTTCTTCCTAGCAAAAATAGCACTATGGGCGGTTCCATCGTTTCGTTCTCTGGAGACGTCGGCGAAATCTTTCCAATAACAGCAAGAGGTACGAGAGCAGACCTTGTCAATGCATCGTCAAGACGATTTAACTAAGACCACACAAATAAAATAAGGACGTAAAACTACTACCATACAATGTAATAAATATTTTTCTAATAACTTGCTCAAAATAGGAAATTGCAAATTTCAAGCAACTAATGGTAACATAAATCTTAATAATGACTTTTTTCTACATCTGTATCAAATGTCTCTAAATTAGGTAAAAACAGTATAACGAGCTATTTATGACATGACAAGAGACTTGACTGGTTTCAGGAAAGTGCTATATTTTCACCTACAAGTCACTAAAGTAAACACCTTAATTCTCTCTAAGATTTGAGTCCCAACGTTGCTGGAACTGACCTATGCGCGCAGATATTTTTCACATGACCAGTTGGATGAATATGTGGCTCTGTCACGAGTGACATCAAGACTTAATACATTCATTTATACAGCAAATCCTGAAGAGGTTATAAACATAGTATACAATGACATATTTTAAATACTCAGAAAATATTCGATGCACCCTCACCTCCTCAAACAGGTAGAACACTTTGTGCTTGTTCAACACCTCCAATAATCTCAAATCTCAGCACCACAATGTAGCTCCTCTCACATCCTCCCAAATCTTTAAAACCCCTTCACCGTCTGCTACGCAAAAAACCAGCACATACCACCATTTTTTCATGTTTTAACCTCCTCGCAGAACATGTGTGAACTCCTGATAGATAGCTAGCTAAGTTACTACACCTGTTCTACTCATCGTGACAGATCCAGTCCAACTTATTCCCGCGTAACAGACATGTAGCATACGTTGTTTTTTATGAGTTCCTTCCACGCATACATACTTCATACATTTTCACACAACATCCTCTCTATTTCTATCCTCATTCTGGATCCTTGGTTACATCATCATCGTTATATCGTATCTAGATAAATAACAAATTAATTGACGAGAAAAAGAACCCTTCTCATCCAGTGCCTTGAGAATGATATCTACGTACCCGCCAAATTATGAATTGATTTCGACCGTTTCGTTTAGCAGCAGCCACGTATATAACACTAACAGTGTATACTCCGGGAAATGCTTACGTTCCACGTCGCACCTGGTATGATTTCACACGAAATCATTTGCTGACTGCAGTTCCCGGTTCGCCAGTTTTTCTTTTTTTTTATGTAATCAAGCTCCGTCTTCCATATGGGCGATCGTATCCAGCATAGTAAGGGGAAGATCGCTGAGTTTGTTATTATATCCGTGAAAAGTTTTTATACTTAGTTTGTGAGTTTGTGACAGGAAAACTCCAATCACCCGCCACAAGTGATCCATATTTACGACATTCAAATACGCAAATTTCACTCTTTGCTCCCGTCTTCACTATGTTTGGGCCCAACGTACCTCTAGGCTTGGTGGTGCACTCATGAACTAATGATACTAAAACAGTATGATATCATGTGTACGTTAAAGATAAAGTAAATATTTTTTCCAAAGCTGTGACCTCAAATTACATTTCCATAATATCAACTCTCATTACATTTGAGGTGCGTGGAAGGCGGACAAGTCACAAGATGGGTTGTGTTTTTGAGAGTGATTGCACTAACTTCTAATCTGCGAGTAGCACATCACTTTTGTCTGATAAGGTTACGTGGTACGTTTCTGTTACAAGGTGTTTCCCTGGGAGTTATGCAGAATTGTGTAATGTGACTTATCTGCTGAAGTAAATTATCGCTAAGCATGTCACCTGTTTACTGTGGCCTTTCTACCAGATACTGCAGCTATTATTACGTGCTTAACCTGTTGATCGAGAGTGGAATTTTGACTGCTTCAAGCGTCCTTTATAGTTTCTGTCTTACTGCCTGCTGCCAGTAATAGAAAGTTCTCCTTTTACCTCTTACTTCTTTATGCATGAGTTTCTTTTGCCGTATATTTCTTAACATTTAAGGGGAGCCGGAGGTGGTAAAATCCAAAAAAATCACGATTTTTTTTGCTACCGAAAATTAATTGGAACATTCCTCTTTAATGTAAACTTTGAATTATTCTTCTACTCGCCCTAGAAGTGGAGTTATTACCATTTTTCCCCCCGCCGGCAGAGGAAATGGGCGGCCGCTGAATGCATCTAACACCCTCTCGTGACTTCCTGGCGAACTGCTTGGAATTTTCTCGGCCTGTTACGCATACAGCGCCTTATGTTACGCATACAGCGAGTGTGCAAGGGTTGGCTACATTGTTTTCTGTGACAAATATTACCCGTATTTCCTTACAGCTTACTCCTATTTTCCTCAGAATTTCGAACATCTTGCTCCATTTAATATTGTCGTACACTTTTGTTCTGGTTACGATGCCACGTTTTAATAACCGTGTATATAAGAAGAGGAAGAACGTAGTGAAAAGAAAATTAACACTAATAGCAAGTTGCAATACTACAATGAATAAGAGCGCGGAACATCGTCTCTTTGCTGTTTACCGTTTCGAATTAGTTTAGTGTTGCGCCTGTTGTTGGTAGTATTATACTTCTTGTGTAAAGCGGGTAATATGCAGTATGTACAAGAATCAGTAGGGAACAATAAAACCAATTTTTCATGACTTAGCACAGCCAGAATTGTTACACAAATGTCTACACGAAAGACGCAGAATCCTAATGAGAGCGTAAACAATTTGATTTGGAAAGTGATTCCTAAAAGGGTGTTTGTAAGCATAAAAACACTGCACTTTGGCATTTATGATCGATAGCAACCTACAACCAAGGGAACAGTGTGAAGTGTGAAGTTCTGAAGGCATTAGGATTTACAGCTGGGGTGAACACTGTACGAGCACTAAGAAATATTGACAGAGAAAGGATAAGAGAAGCAGAAAGAAGAGAAAGGCATATGAAGTATGATGGAACAACAGGCCAGAAAAGAAGACAGAAGAGGAAGCTTTTGGAGGATGAAGAAGAAGACCCTGAGAATCCATCCTATAGTGCAGGAATGTATTGAGAAACTTTGACAGCCATTTCCCGTAAATTAGAATTTTTCGAATATAAGGAACATTTTCTCAAAATCCACTCAAGCTAGAGAGATGAAATTTTTATACAGCACTCCTAGTGGTCAAACTTACATTGTAACACAACCATTTGGCAATATGTTCAGTAGTTTCATTTCAGTTTAATTATAAAGCAATTATTTGTAAAAAAATTTGTGTCATTACTAAAAAAATAATTGGAAGGAAACTAGAAAAGATACTCCAAAATCCCTCTGTCATAACTGCAATACTAAACCACTCTATATGTAAAAAAACTCAATTTTTTCTATTTGGTAGTTTATTCATAAATGTTCCTCAAACTTAGTGATTTTAACATGGGCAGCATAGGCACCTCCGGCTCCCCTTAAGCAGTACAGCCTATTTTCTTCTGTTAAAAGTATCTATGATTTTTGAAAAGAAATTATTCTGATAAGTCGTCAGAAGCTACAAGCACCAAAATAGTTGTCTTCAGGTCAGGGCGCACCTTCTTTCTGTCGGCAGCGTCGACTGCACTCAAATTTCCAAGGCTACTTAGGACAGTTTATCGTAACCATTGTTCGCAAGGCGTGTCCTGGTATCAAAAACTAAACTCTAGTCGAAAAGTCACGGAAAACCGAACGGTACCGACTGGTCGCCGTCTCATCCTCAGCCCAAACCCGTCATGAGATGCGGGCGTGGGGGAGTGTGGGTTTAGCATACCGCTCTCCCGGCAGTTACCAGTTTCCGTGACCAGGAGTCGCTACTTTTGAATCAAGCAGCTCCTCAGTTGAACTCACAGGAACTGAGTGCACCACGTTTGTCAACAGTTCACGGCAGACCAGGATGGTCAGCTGTCCAGAGACTAACCACGCTCGACAATGCTCAACTTCAATGATTTGACGGGAATCAGTGTATCCATCGCGGCAAAGCTTTTGGCCGTTTCTTGATACTACTTACTACAATTCCAGAAACACGACTGACAACAACTACTTCTGTAAGTCATAAATTTAACCCAACACCCAACATCTCCCTTGCCACAAGTATAAATTCACCCAAAAAATATTCGTCACACTCTTATAAGGAGACACTGGTTGCCTTGCATCGCTGTTGTTTATGTAGAAATGGTACCAGATGGACATGCGATCTTCCGTCACTGATGTAAGTCATGGCTATGAAGTGATGTATTTGTACCAGTTGGTTTATGGAAACAACGCGTGCAGATGGAGCGACAAAGAAACAGAATGGCATAAATTAGAAATCGTGTCTGCTCGTAGCCATGAGCTCAATTTGTTGGGTTATCAGTGGCGACTATCCGACGTGTCTACAAGGAATGATGTGCCGCTCGCACAAATCTAACACATCGTAACAATAGCAGTCGTAGAAAGGTCCTAATCGACAGTAATCGGAGACGAGCCTCACGCCTTGCCAGCGACAATGGGTTTCACAGATGTAGTCAATCATAGTCTGATGCGTGTAACGTTAGTGGCAAAATTTCTGGATGTTAAAATGAAAATAACAGTAACAGCCCACTCGGAAAAAGCTTCTTCTAACACCATGGAAGCTATTCCCTCAGCCGGCCGCTGTGGCTGAGCGGTTCTAGGCGCTTCAGTCTGGAACCGCGCGACCGCTACGGTCGCAGGTTCGACTCCTGCCTCGGGCATGGATGTGTGTGATGTCCTTAGGTTAGTTAGGTTTAAGTAGTTCTACTAGGGGACTGATGACAGATGTTAAGTCCCATAGAGCTCAGAGCCATTTGAACCATTTAGCTATTCCCACATGTATTACCACACATTCTGTCATCCTGTCCCTTCTTCTAGTAAGTGTCTTCCACACATAATTTCCTTGTCAATTTTACCAAGAACGTTCTCTTTAGTTGCATTCCACTTAATTTTCGGCATTCTTCCCATTTCTTGAGATATTTCTTATTCTCGTGACGTCCATATTTGATAGTAGGAGGCTTGTGTTGGCGATGAATGCTCTCTTTACCTCGTACAGTCAGCATTGTAAGTTCCCTTCGCTTCACCTGTCACGCATTATTTTGCTTGCAAGGTAGCGGTATTCCTTCATTTCATCTTTGCGCGCCGAAGATTGTGGACGGTCCTTGTTTGCTTAATCTATCCGTGAATGATTTAGAACAGAAAATCATTGAAATTATTATGAAATGGTCTCTGGCAGGGAATTTACAGTGGCTTGCAGCATTAAGTGTATAGATGTTGTTGTAGACTAACTTTGATCTGACAGTGAAAATATACAACATGATTCAGCTGTTCCTACCGATGGGTTTTATACAACCTGCAGCCCCTTCAAAAACCACATGCGAGATTTTCATATGCTTCCATTCACTACGTACAACCTGTTAGTGCTGCAGAAAAAATGAACAGGACATTTTTGTAGGAAATGAGATGTAGTTAAATTTTGTCCTAGGATACGTTTTCACTGAAGGCCACTTTTCGAGTTATTCAAGAAAGACGTGTTTGAATATCGCTTTTGTTCGTTTTTATTTAATAATTCGAAAACTACCGATTTTAGCGAAAACCTACCCCAATATAAAATTTAACTACATAAAATTTCCTACAAAAGTGCTCTGTCCATTTTTTGCATAGGATCAACAGTTTGGGCGTAGCGAGGAAGAGACTACGATAATCTGCATGTGATACTTGCAGATCAGATCGTACCTGAGTCTTCTATGCACCCACAATTTGATAAGAACGCTTTCTTTCACTCTGCTATTCTTAGAGCTACTTCTATTCCACTCTCGAAAGAAAAATTCGAGGAAGAAATTAATATAATCAAAACGATAGCAGTTAATAACGAAGACAAACCTGCCATAGTGGATAACATCCTTAAAAAGAATGTAAAATGAGTTACTACATTTGGCTCATTGAGTCCAGCCTAAAGAAGAAGTTTTTTTCTATTCCTTTCTTGGGGCCCATCTCCTATCAGATCCAACGCCTTCTGCCTGATAAATACAACTGTAATGTCGCCTTTTCAACCAATAATAATTTGAAGAAAAAGATTTATTCATAATTTAACATCAACCTGAAAAAAATTTATTCGTAATTTAAAGTCGACCCGTTCCCCTTTGAAAAACTCTGGTGTCTATAAGATTCTTTGCGACACCTGCTCTTCTTACTACATAGGATCAACAGGACGTACCTTTGCAGTCAGATATAAAGGACATCTTTTAAGAAAAAATGGTACTAAGACCCAAAATTCGTCTTTTGCTTATCACCTTCCATTTACAGATCACGCGCCTAACGCTGTCCACGATATCAACATTTTGCACACCGAGAAGAAAGGGCGTAGAAGAGATGTTCTCGGAAAATTAGAAATTTTTAAACATCTTTTTCGAAATGATGGTCTCATTCTTAATGAGCAGCTACAATGACGTAATGAAATCTTCTTCAACGGTATAAAGACTTTACTTGATACTTGATTCGTGTTCCCTCGTGCAGTTACCGAAATATTTCTTCTATCTAAGTCGATTCATAACTGTTTGTTCATTAAATGGTTTATATTAACTACATTTCATGTTATACCGTTTCTCTATTCGCTGAGTTATTCAGCTCCTTTTGTAATTCGGCCTTTAAACTGTACTTCTAAATTCTTATGTAGACAAATTGTTACCATGTCTACTGCTGTCAGATAAAATAATGCCTCTTAGTTCATGTACTACACATCTCATCCGTCTATATTTGGAATGTTAAGTAGCCGGTATGTATTTGAGGCTAGTACACTCATGCTCATAAATTAAGGATAATTGCAGAATGTGGTGTCGCACAACGTGGCAATACACAGAACTGCCGCTAATAGCATAGGCACATAGGGAGCACACACGACACAGATCTTTAAGTCCACATTATTGGCGATAAGTTGAGAAAGCCGTCCCGAAACACATGTGCTACAGAATGCCACTGTTTCCTGAGCGTGTACCCTGACATCAGTATGGGATATGATCACCATGAACACGTACACAGGCCGCACAATGGGTTGGAATACTCTGGATCAGGTGTTCAAGCAGCTGCTGTGGAATAGCCTCCCATTCTTGCACCAGTGCTTGTTTCAGCCCCCGAAGTGTTCTATGAAGACGTGCAGCGATACGTCAACTGAGAACATCCCAGACGTGCTCGATGGAGTTTAGGTCTGGAGAACAGGCAGGCCACTCCATTCGCCTGATATCTTCTGCTTCAAGGTACTCCACGATGGCAGCTCGGTGTGGCCGTGTGCTATCATCCATCAGGAGGAAGGTGGGACGCACTGCACCCCTGAAAAGGTGGACATACTGGTGAAAAATGACGTACCGATGCACCTGACCTGTTACAGTTCCTCTGTCAAAGACACGCAGGGGTGCACATGCACCAATCATAATCCCACCGCACACCATCAATCCACGACCTCCATACAGGTCCCTTTCAAGGACATTAAGGGATCGGTATCTGGTTAATGGTTCACGCCAGATGAAAACCCAGCGAGAATCACTGTTCAGACTATACCTGGATTCAACCGTGAACGTAACCTGAGACCACTGTTCCAATGACCATATATTGTGTTCTTGACACCAGGCTTTACGGGCTCTCCTTTGAGTGGAGTGCACCTTGCAGGTCTCCGAGCGAATAAACCATGTCTATTCAGTCGTCTGGAGACAACTATATCAGTGGCTGCGGTAAGGTCCCGAGCAATTCTACCTGCTGTACTCCGTGGCTGTCTGCGGGCACTGCAGTTAAGATTCTTGTGGTATTGTACACTGTGAACGTCCTGTACTGTAGCGCCTGGACAAGTTTCTTGTCTGCTGGAATCGTTGCCATAATCTTGAGATCACACTTTGTGGCACACGGAGGGTCCGTGCTACGACCTGCTGTGTTTGACCAGCCTCCAGTCGCCCTAGTATTCTATCCCTCATACGTCATCAACATGTGTTCTTTGAGTCATTTTCAACACACAGTCACCATTAGCACGCCTGAAAACGTCTGCACACTTACTCGCTGCACCGTCCTCTGACATGCACCAACACACCTCTGCGTATGTGGACTGCTGCCAGCGCCACCGTGCGACGACAGCAGATCAAATGCACCGCATGGTGATACCCCGAGGTGATTTAAACCCGCAAATCGCCCACCAGAGCGTTGTTTCACCATGTATCAGCATTATCCTTAATTTATGGGCATGAGTGTAGATAGTACTTTTGGTGTAACGTTCACCTGCCCTCAATTGATAACGTGGGCGTCTCAGTCTGACGCTACCGCAGCTCGACATGTGGTGCAGCCCTTAGTGGCCTGCCTCTATGTGTCCTATTTTATTATTCTGTGACTAAAGCATGATCGCTTCATATTTATTTTATAGGTGACATACCAGTTTTAAATGTTTTATTTCTGATGAAGGTACTCTTAGAAGTGGCCGAAACCTAGATCAAAAAGACTTCATTTTCACGACCGAGGGCTGCAAGTTTCTTATCTGCTGGAATCGTTGCCATAATCTTGAGATCACACTTTGTGGCACACGGAGGGCCCGTGCTACGACCTGCTGTGTTTGACCAGTATTATATCCCTCTGTCAACGCTCTTCGCACTTCATTAAGGGGACGACCTGAGTTGTGGTTAGCTGATTGGTGCCACACTCACCAGATCGCGTGAGGGCCAAGAAGCAGGTGCCGAGGAAGAAGGTGTACCTCGCCCTGGCCTTAATGCGATCCGTGATGGGGGGCACGGTGAGACGCGAGTATTAATAAAATTATACATTTGACCGCACAGAGTCCCAACGTGAACTCAATGGTAAACCTCTGGAATAAGTTAAAACGTCGAATTCACTCAAGACCCCAGTGTCAAACTTTACCAACTACTCTCGCTTCGGCTCTTGAGGAAGAACGAGCTGCCATTCCTCCACAGACATGCAGACACCTCAGTGAATGTGTCTCCAGCAGATCTGAACCCACCATAAGCTGAATGGTGGACCCACGCCATACTAACGACAGCCAGTCCACGTCGGGTCGCTTTTGATCAAGCAGTATACATACCTTCCATCTATGGGTTTATGAGGAAGAACGAGCTGCCATTCCTCCACAGACATTCAGACACCTCAGTGAATGTGTCTCCAGCAGATTTGAACCCACCATAAGTTGAATGGTGGACCCACGCCATACTAACGACAGCCAGTCCACGTCGGGTCGCTTTTGATCAAGCAGTATACATACCTTCCATCTATGGGTTTATTAGCTGCAGAGAATTCTTCCGGGTTGCATGGGCGTGGTCCATGGAACTCTTCTATCCCTGACGTTTCGCCCAAAGCTACGTTGGACATCTTCGGAGGTGCTCCTAGTTGTGCTGAGTCTTACCGACTAGTAGCACCTCCGAAGACATCCAACGTAACATTAGATGAAACGTCAGGGATAGAAGAGTTCCATGTACCACGGCCATACAGCCCGGAAGAATTCTCGGCAGCTGAAACATCCGGTCGTGAAAGCCTTCATTATAAGGGTTTATTATTTTACGTGTCAGAATCGTCTCACTATGACATCGCTGGAGAAGGGGTATAGTGGGTCTACAAGGTCTTTTCTTTTTCCACATAGAGGAAATTAAACGTACCACGTTCATAATATCTGCAGTTATTGTAGGCAATACATATAGTGCTACAGTGGGCTCATGGATTCTTGTGCTCAGAAGCAAGTACTTGGCTTTGTTATTCTAGTCCTAACGCAAGCAAGCGATCTTAAATAAGAATATAAATAGGTAGATAGGAGTTACTTGGAGACTATCAGAAGCACTGAAAATCAGACTACAAAATATTGTAGAGGTTCATTTCTTGAGAACCACCTGGGCAGAACGTGAAACAAAGTCAAGCGAATCGCATGTAGCACAGATCTGTGTAAGAGTACTGAAACGGCGCCAGTGGAAAGCACTTCAGCATTTCAGATCTCAGCCCGAATCCTGGAATCGTGACCACGTGTTCTATCGACCAGAAAAATTAAGGATCAAGAACAAAAATATATCACCCAAAGTTAATTGAGGAATCTCCTTCTCCAACTCTCTGTGGTGTAAGGTACCTCCCACTCAACTGTCTGTGGTCCCAGTAATTATGAAGTCAATACACATATAATAATTTGTTGTTTGACCTAACAAATTTTAGAAGAGTTGACTAAATAAAGATTACATTGCGTTATGAGCGCCTGAAAGCAACAACATGAACAAAATTTATCAACTGTGCCTGACCCCAATGAACTTTTAAAATCAACCGTGCAGAGTTCACACACAACACTACCCAAATCGTTGATGGGTATCATAAGAGCCAAAGATCACAAACATGATGGACACACTTGTAATAGAAGTAACTTTTCAGTGTATCAGCGATCTAGCTGCCACAAGCTTAGAGAGGCGGAAATTCATCAAGCTTCATTACGCACATCATGGCAGGATACGAGTATTGATGAATGAAAGGAAGGAAACGGACTCCTCCGCTACTGTAAAAATATTTCCTCTGTCAACGCTCTTCGCACTTCATTAAGGGGACGACCTGAGTTGTGGTTAGCTGATTGGTGCCACACTCACCTGATCGCGTGAGGGCCATGAAGCAGGCTCCGAGGAAGAAGGTGTACCTCGCCCTGGCCTTGATGCGGTCCGTGATGGGAGGTACGGTGAGACGCGACACGAAGTCGCCGGCGGCCATCATGGTGAGGCAGAGCGCCGTGTCGGTCATCGAGAGTCCCACGTGGCGCTGCAGGTAGAACGGCAGCAGCAGCGAGTAGTTCACCGTCGACGTCATCATGCTCGCCGTGCCCAGCAGCACGTTCAGGTACACCCGGTTCCGCAGCAGGTCCAGGTCCATGAAGGCGACCACACGTCGCCAGATCGGCTGCGGCTCTACAGCAACACAAAAGATACTGTCAGATTCAGCGAGTCTTCCATGCTTTACTTCGCCCTACATGTCTTTATATAGGGCCTAGTCCATCAAGTCCACCAACCCACTTCCGAAATGACTGTGATTCTGTAACAACGCAAAAGATAGTTTCAGACTCTGCTAGTCGTTACAGCGCCTTTGGATAACCCACAGTAGGTCCTGGAATACCAAACCGATTATAATTCTGCAACAATCAACAGTCTGACATTCTGTATATTTCCCATACCGTACTACACTGTCAGATTCTGCAAGCCTTCAGCTCTTTACAGCTCTTTACAGATGTTAGTGAAACCTGATATTGTCAGCGAGGAGACGGCGCACTTAATGTACTTATCGAACAAAACTTCTTTTTTAAAATTTAATGCCTATACTACAACTTTCCTATTACAATTATACGATTTTTAGTTTCGCTTGCTATCTGCAACCATCTCCAGACCTTACAGTGTAAGGCAGCGGTGAATATGCGTTGAAAAGTAACATTAGCTGTAATTACACAATCACATCCACTCGTAAGTACGAAGACAAAGTACATAGTTTAAAACATCGCCCTGAGCAAGACAGGTTGTAGACTAATCTCGCAGAATGACAGTAAAAATGAAGGAAAATGGCCGAAAACTGAAAATTCAGTCAACCGACATCGACAAACAGATCATAATTACCCGGTCACAGACAGTAAAATAACTGAGATGTGAGTGTGTGGACTGGGGGAGAGATAAAACGGCGGTGCGCTTTTCTGAAAGAGATCATGAGAACGTCATTAATGTTCCAGGGTTACACCTTTTATCTTCCCCATAATCAGTTTCCAGCTAAGTGTAGCCATTTTAAGTGGTAAATGATCAATTACAGCTACCAAAGACTTAGGTTGGTTGACCACTGCTGCCTACGAGAAGATGGCATTATCAGAACCCTGTAAATTCATCAACTGACGTTTGCCTTCATTGATGCAGGTACCAGATACAAGGATCCATGATAGCCTTGAGCAATAGAATCTCAGCAGGAGAATAGAGCCATACCATCACATTGCCCACATATACGCGCACTAATACCGTCTCGCCCGAGAGTGTCCCTCCTTGTTAATGACCAGTGATCCTTCGAAGGAGGAGCTCAAGTGGTAGAAGAAACAACGACTTTGAAAACGGATTTTCCTGTGGAAAATCCATACAGACGTCATGTCAGCTGGCCATTGACGCCCACCGAAGCTTGGATACGCGTAAAAATTTATGCAAGACCATTCACGCTGCAATAGTGAACCCAACGGCTTCCGGTATTTGCAACAGGAAGCCATGGCTGGAACAGTGAAACACCTTATCAAATTCCCTCAAAAGTCAGAGCGCAATGAGTTGACGCCCACCGAAGCTTGGATACGCGTAAAAATTTATGCAAGACCCTTCACGCTGCAATAGTGAACCCAACGGCTTCCGGTATTTGCAACAGGAAGCCATGGCTGGAACAGTGAAACACCTTATCAAATTCCCTCAAAAGTCAGAGCGCAATGAATAGAAGTAACAGCGGCCACCAATACGACATCCCGGCGTTGAGCTACTGCAGTTATAATGTAATGAGCAGGGATACAACTTTGATGGTCAGCAACAGTTTTCTCAAGCAACGCAGACAGCGGCTATTCACCGTCCTCGCCACAGTGTTATAATCTAAATTCAATTAAGTAATCGGGCGAAATTTATCAGTTGCAGCCTTAGAAGTGTCGGGCACCAACCACCTCTTAACAATTCGTTCAAAACCAACGTAAATAAGTAGCACATAAAACTCTTCTGGCGGACAATCCAACTCCGGCAATTTACGAGAAGGCGATGTGACATTCAGATCGTAAACATCTTCACACTGAAAAACATCTAAACACGCAGCATTACGTGCAGTAGTAAGACTACGATCCAGAGACCAAACAAGCAAATCGGATGCCATATCGACAGAATACCTTATACAGCCCAACTTAAAATTGATGGAGAGCATGCAATATGTCCTTCTGTGCCGTCACAACATTGCCCTCCTTCATTTTGAGAGACGTAATATGTGTAAGTCTACGTCGAATATGATGATTTAGAGAAGTCAGTTGATCCACTACTAAGGAACGTAGTTTGGATCGCATCCTTAACTCTTCCACATGGCGTTGCTCAACCGTAGTAACTGCGCCTTTACGCGTCTGATGTCCGAAATCCCGGAGCCTCGGCTTTGCCAGTTGAATCTACAATTTCACAATGGAGGTGGATCGCACCGATGAACGGAGACCACTTTCCCACACTTTCCGAATCACCTCATCTGGTGAAGGATACAACAAGTGCACTACAAACAGCATTCAAGCCGATCGAAACAATTTCAGCGACTGTCGCGTGTGGTTTAAAATAAGTCACCGCGTAGTGGTCAGTGAAGCTGGCGGGGATACATCAACAACGAAAATCATGTCTCGCAACCAGTCAGATAAATGAAAGCTGTCATGTCTACTGCTAGAAGTACCAATAAAAATTTCGCAGGAGTTGGATATTTATAGACGTAAAACTCTTGCAGTCTCATGGAACGAGCTAGATCTTGCTATTCTCGACAGAAATTGGAACAGAGAAAGTGATCCAAAGGGCTTAAAATCACCACTTACCTGAATACTCTGAGGACTTTTCCATAGTAAATAAACCACTTCTTCCTTATAAAATCGGTAACGGTCCAAAGTGCGTCTGGAACCGGAGATGCGTAAAGGAGAATTAAGGCAGGCGAAGAGAAGTACATCCTATTCCTCTACCATTATCACGAACTTCAAACCCTTCAATGGGAATGCCCTCCCTAAGAAACAAGGCAGGCCCTGCGGTACATTCGGGAGCCACATTAAATACAGTGCAAAGACCAGGGAGCGAAAAACGAGTGAAATGAACATGTAAGAATACAACATCCGCACAGACAAGTCACAGACAAATTGATGCAGAGAAGCGAGCCGCGGTTCCGATTTCACCCGATCAACATTCAAAGCAAGAAATGTATAAGCCTGCACACTTTAACAGCAATAACAAAAAATCGAGCTACTGACCAACTTAATGACATTATCAGTCTCTGTCAAGATCCATTGCCCAGTCCAGTGAGAAATTCGAGGGTGGGGAAGCTTGCACACCCCACTTTTGGAATCTACAAGCAATTTATTTTATTTTTTATTTTATATATATATATTTTATGAACCAACTTGCGAGCTCAGGTTGGAAGTGTTGTTTACAGTCACTACGAGGCAATGTAGCACCTACAGTAGGGGCGTAGGGGGTTCTTGACCGTTATTCGAAGTAGATGACACACAACAAGCCTCAGAGACCAACTCCGCTGGTTGGGATTCT
Organism: Schistocerca nitens; assembly: GCF_023898315.1. NCBI lineage: Eukaryota > Metazoa > Arthropoda > Insecta > Orthoptera > Acrididae > Schistocerca > Schistocerca nitens. The sequence continues at coordinate 598,932,154 of NC_064619.1, read as the reverse complement.
TGTAATTCAGATCAACGCACAAGAGAGATGTTAGGCAACACATCATCCGGGTCGACAGACAACCGCCGGCCGGTGTGGCCGAGCGGTTCTAGGCGCTTCAGTCTGGAACCGTGCGACCGCTACGCTCGCAGGTTCAAATCCTGCCTCGGGCATGGATGTGTGTGATGTCCTCAGGTTCGTTAGGTTTAAGTAGTTCTAAGTTCTAGGGGACTGATGACCTCAGATGTTAAGTCCCATAGTGCTCAGAGCCATTTGAACTATTTGACAGACAACCAATCGCCACCACGAGAGTAACAACAGTAGGCAGTTCTGATCTCGCCTAACTGAGTGACATCAATGGAATAGGTGGACTTAGGGGCGTCTCAGATTGCAGCTATTGATTTATTCATACCCCACCCCTGGGTGGTTTCGGAGGAGTAATCTCAGCAGCAGGAGGAACACTAGGAAGAACAATAGAGACATCAGCAGCTATTTTCGTACCACGGACCCAATTTCGATTGCAGGACTCAGCACTACAAAATACATCAACTGACAAACTTACATCAGGGAGGGGTGGGTAAAGGAAAAGACTAACCTGACTCTTCACCATCCCGCAGTCCTTGCATTATGTTGCACCGTTGACACTGCTGGCTTGGCAATAATAATTTCAGCAATGTACTGCCAGGACATGATGGAAATTCAGGAACAGTAATCTACGCATCTCTCTGTTGCTAAATTTCATCCAGAGAAGACTTCAAAAAAATTTTCATATGTGTGTGAAATCTTATGGGACTTACTGCTAAGGTCATAAGTCCCTAAGCTTACACACTACTTAACCTAAATTATCCTAAGGACAAACACACACACACTCGAACCTCCGCCGGGACCAGCCGCATAGTCCGTGACCGCAGCGCCCTAGACTGCTCGGCTAATCCCGCACGGCGAGAAGACATCGTACGAATCTCGTGAGTGGGAGAAACGACAACAGCTAAGGTCAATTTTCAGCGCTGTTGAAATGAAGATTTCAATACAAATACCCGTGGCGGGCAATTACGTCCAAAGTCACCATTTTCATAGCAATGAAAGGGCAAACACAGACTTGTGGATGGAGAGGAATGTTCAGTGTGATTACCATCTCCACTGAATGGATACCGTAAAAAAATCCCAACCGGTGTTGAGTGGACCAGCGTTAGCGTCGTGTACGTCCCACATCACCATAAGAGAGCAGTACCTCTTTAAGTAAACTGTTCACCGGGAGACTGAATACTTCGTCATTTATGTAATCCAGATCCACGTTAGCAAGAAGCACCGTACCATATTTATGGAACCATCGTTACGCTAAAAGGGAATTAAGAACCATGACGCAAAAGCTACGTTTCTACTAGTACGAGATCCAAAAACTTAACGAAAAAGACCAGTTATCAGAGTCAAAATAGACAGTGTGAATCTGATCACATGTTACATGAGTGGCATCGACGAGCCAATTACGAATCTCCGAAAATCCGGTGTGCACGGAACGCCGGGATTTGTCAGAGTTACGATTACTCGGAACACACCTGGAAACCATATTCGACATTATGGAGCGGACTAGTCCACTATTAGTAGACACACACTACAATTGAGAATGTGGACCAAACGATGATGTGACAAACACAAAGACACAAACAACACTGAGGAACAGCTGCCCAGGTGCTCGCAACGCTGCGGTGAGGCGCAGCACAAGAAAGCCCCCACGCTAGGCGCGCAAGGCGGAACTACAACTCGGTTACGGTGGCCAAGAGGAATAAATGGTATACTAATGAAACTTTTATGAGAAATCATTAATTAAATAAATGGTCGTTATCAAGAACTAAACTAAAACAGGAGATCATTATCAATATCTGAACAAAATAATAGATTACCACCATCAAGAATTGAGAACGGATCTGAGAAACGATCTTACACGAAAAACAATCATTTTTTTATAGTCAGAGCGATAAAGAACATTATTAAGGGAAAGATGCTGAGGTGGTTGAAGTTCAATTTCTATTAGCCTCACAGCATCATGAAATCACACTATTGATCCGAGCGCAGTATTCATGATGCCATTGTTGATATGTAAAGGTCATGTGATAGAAGTAATTCTGATGTCAAATTGATTCCTGATATGCAATGACGTTCTTCTGATCTTAAAGTTAATGTTAATGAACTGGATCAATTTGTCAAGGCCAAACATAACTGCAGTGCTGACGTTGATTGAAGTTTAAAATAAGAGAATATTGATTAGCTAATGCAAAAAACCTATAATTATACCTCCCACTTTAACGTAATGAACGGCAATTCTGCTACCAACAGCTAAATTAAAATTTAATGTTTATAGAGATTCCTAATGAGGCAAAAAAGATTGATAGTTTTGCACAACACTTTTATTTTGGCGACTGCATATGGGGAAAGTGCAGTGCAGAAAAGTTTACATCTGCAGAGTTAGACACAACACATCCAGCTGAATAAGAATCGCGATTGGAAATACACAACAGTTTTGCAAAAAATGTTAAGGTGGTACAGTAGATCGCACGAGACGAAGAAGATTGTTCGCTAATTTCGGAAATAAGAGCAGAAAAAGTGACGGGAAAGGGAAGAGGAGGAATCTTCTTACTTACTGTCAAATGATAACAATTCGTGATGACTTTCAAAACTCTGATGACAATTTGTGATAGACCGATTGAGAACCCTTCTAGTGCGTCTTTGTACTATTTCGAACTACGCTTGGTACACTGAAACATGTCATTAACAGCTCGCGTGTATCTGGCTATACTGTGACTGCGAGGTTGCAAAAGCTGGCACCACACATGCCCACATCTGACAGTTCCGAAGTATGTTTTGTAAATGTAGGTAAGAATCATCGTGTGCATGAGCCATTGGGTAATAATGTATACGTAAGTATAATAAACAACGTATTTCTGACAGTGGAAAATATAACTACGGGGAAAAAGCGTTTGATAATAGACAACAACCGAAGTTAATGGCAGTGTTTATAAGTCGTTCCGGACTGTTACCGTAATAGTTGCATATTAAACACGGTATAATAACGTAAAGCTAAGCAAAACAAAGAACACTCTACCGAAAATAGTAGAACGAAATACAGAAACAGGCTCATACTCAGTTGCCGCAAAAGATTTGTTGTTATTTCGAATGTAAGTCTTGACGTCACTCCAAACCAACTCAACTGGGTTGAAATTGGAGTGATTAGGCGGTAGCGTAATTATCATATGACACTGTTCTTTTGCAGCTTCATCTGTAAAGTACACAGGCGTTTTATGAAGAATGTAAGAGAAGCTTTGTCTTACGAATGACCGCAATAGTGTATTTCGTTAGCACCACTGCACCATAGTTTCTTTGCGGTCAATAGTTGTTAGAGTTTTGTCCAATATCACTGAAAGATAAGGTGCATTATACACTAGAAACACTAACAAAAAACTAAAATTGAGCGACAATGTTTTCAACCACTGCAGAAACCGTGACTGGTCCATATTCTCATGGCAGTCACAAGTTCCTCTCGGTCGAAAAATTGAAAATACTTCATGCATTAAACCGTTTGAAGAAAATGGATGGACCACAATTAATATGGCAGCTCTTCCCGTTTGCTGATGACCGCTGCTCTCCGGAATATTAACTGTGCAGCATTTATCAACTCCTTCTCCAGTGTTCACCCAGATTTCATCTAACCACGTAACTGAATGGATATCCTTCCCTATAATTTTATGCAAAAAGAAACTACGGACCGCAACAACACGAGCTTTTTAGAACAACAGATTTCATCCGCCCAAGAAGGAGAAACCAATACTTTTTAACATCATTTTAAGTTATGTTGCTCCCTCTCCCCGAGAAAAGTTCTCCACTGTTTTCAGGACATTAGCAACCGCGCTGTTGTGGGGTATTCTTTCCCACTGTAACATCTGTAAACGTGCCAACGATGGCTGAGATGCAGTATTGCAACATAAAGTGTGTTCACATCTGGATATACCAAATTTTGAGATATTAATGTAGAAACATGTACTCTTTTATGTAAACTAGGTGTCAGAAACCTATTTCCGTCCGCTTTTATTTTCTTTATTCATTTATGAGTTTTACTTGTGTTAATAATTTAAAATACACTATCTTGTGTGTGTACTTTATACTTTATATAAGTAATAACGCCATCCAGCTATGTAATTAGCTAATATTTGTTCATGATGATGATACTAATGAGAAGATGATCTTTTTTAAATATTCATTCTTGAGAACATAATTAATTTTGTTTAATAATCAAGAACGGAATTTGCAGCTTATAATATACTAATTTCTTCTGTGAAAAGAAATTTGAAGATTATCTTGAAAGAGGCATTCTATGTGACACTGTAATTAGTTGCTAGTGGATTAATTTCAAGTATATCTTCACTCATTTTATTAACTACTTTATGTAAATAACAGTATTTATTAAAATTATAATTAAGTAATTGCATTTGTTTCTGTGGGAGACAGTCCAAGATTTTTCCACTAAAATGTGGCTTCTAATTAACAGTTACCTTCATTATCAATTGCTAATGACACAGAAATAAACTCATAAAGTCTGTGATCCACCATTAACTGTTTTTCAAATGAGCGCGTCACCGTGTGTCAATTGCTAATGACACAGAAATTCTGTAAATAACTGTTAGTTCTTTTTCGATTGACATTTTTCTTGATCACCACATTATTAAGATTTTTTTTCACTGATGCCTTCTTGTACATGTTTTTTGAAGTTACTTTCTCCTGTAATGATATTTGTTTTTTGTACATAATTTGTGTGTCCATCGATTTATCATTGTGTACTACCTAACTGACGTTCCTTTCCTATAACTGGGTTAATTTCATTTCGAAAATTTAAGTTGCCGTAAATTTTGTGAGAAAAATATTTTATGACGTAGGGGATTCTTTATCCTCCTACATCAGAAGATTTCTTATATTTTGTGGAACGTTTTCTAAGCTTGTGGCTTAGCCATAGAACTGAATGAGAGATACATTGCTGCAGCTGCCACTGGTTAAGCCCTGACCAGAGTTTTAAAACTAATCTTTTCTCACTGACATCGTTCTTTGAACTGTGATTGTAGTGTCATGCACGAACTTGGAGTAGCACAGTAGCAGCAAGTTAAAAGTTAGTCAATCGTTATTGCCGTCGGCCGCACTCATTACATCCAGGAGCACTAGATGAACGTTGCGACTAATTTATTGAGTCTAATTATGGTAACAGTTTCAGTGAGAAGCGGTTAACGTTATATTATGTAATATGGGAGGTTGTTAAAATTCAGTGTAGTTAAATTGGTTTGCAAAGAGTAATAAGTTATGTATCAACTCATAAAGTCTGTGATGCACCATTGTTTTTCAAATGAGCCCCTCACAGTACATTTCTTAAAATTACCGGTAAAAGAAAGAATATAACTTAATGTTTGGAAATGAAGATTTAACACAGATACATTCCAAAGACGTTTAAAGTATGTGTCGAAGTCTCTAGTGTGGTCCATGAAGATCCACGTAGAAAGTAAACTAACATTGAAACTGCAGTTTCAAGCAGAAATTCGGCTTGCTCATACAGTTACGGGGCTGCACACCTCTTTATTAAAAAGATGAATTTAATTCCCTTGGTTATGTAAGGAAAGTAATTTTATGAAGTCATCTATAACTAAAGATAGCTTGCCCGAGAGCTGGTCTATCAAATGGTGGGAGAAGAGAAATTTGTAAATTCGCGAATCGGTTAATTCATGAATTCGTCAAATGGCGTAGGACTCCAGAAGATTCAGCGACCGTTCGTTTCAAAAATCCACGCTAAGGAGACGGTTGTGCAGAGGGAAAACGGCATCTCCGACGGTCAGACGCCTGGTGCCACCCCAGTAATACCATCCTCTGCGTCGGCTGGCCGAACAGCCCGTCGACAGAAAGTCTAAGCGACTGTCGGCATTTCCGGGTTCGCTCATGTTGGTTGCAGGGACTTATGGCTGTCGCAGGAAGCATACAGTGTGCGACGGTCCGCAATTTTAAAAACTGCTGAGAGTCGCCCTTTTTCCCCCTCTGTTCGTGGCAGTGCTCAGGAGGGTCAGTTTGTGGTAGTACGCCGCAGGCTTCATTTCGTGACCAGCAGTCATGCTGCAGTGTACGCCATTTTGCGCTGCATGTGTTCGCTTCCACCGCCATGGGAGCAACTAGGCATCATTACGCCCAGTTTTGATCGAGTCATTCACAGTAAAAAGCTCATAGAAAAGCCGATATTCTTTAAGAAGTAAACATTCGGTTTGGATCGACAGAGATTGGCCTTACGATTTGATCAACGTTAATTCGGTAGTCTCCATTGTGCTGCCCCTGTCCATGAACTCACAGCATGTTTCCATTCATGGCTCTTTATCACAAATTGTGATTCAAATTCTGAAGTCCATCTTTGTTTAACTGCATCGAAACCTCCCCTACTGACTGGAATAGCTCTCGTTATCTTTGTTCATATTTTGTGTCTTTCGATGCAATTCTGGCTTGGACCACAGCAACACTGTTTAGTCATAAATCGTGGATTGGCTAGTTGTCACCTACTTGTGTCGACACTGCCTCTCAATTCGATGTGTTTACGAGAATATATCTGCTTTTCTTTAAGCTGTCTGTTACTGATCGGTAATTCCCCCCTGTTACCTTCATTATCCAATCAATTTCAATCAGCAATCGATATCCTTGCAGTACATGAAGAAGAATCTGATGGCATCACAGCCCGGAGAGTAGCAGATCATCTCGTAAGGTTGTTCTAATTTGATTGGGGGGTGGGGGGAGGGGTGGTTAAAGGGAGGGGCGAACGATGATAGGCAGAACTAATTTATCTCTTTCATTTAGATCCCTACAAAGCCAAAAGAAGCGAGCAAATTACAAATCCCAGTAATATAACACGACTGTTAATCCATGCCATCGACGGTCATCTTATATTTTGTTTGAAATAGCTAAACATGTTTTCAGAAAATAATGTTTTTAGCGGGATTAAAACGCTTGTTGGGAAAAATCTAATGAACTTTTCTTTGGAATGTAGTAATAACTTCTCTTGGAAAACTGCTAGAACATTTCTTTAGTATGTAATCAGGTCATATGAGAACAGTCCGCCCCCGGTAGCTGAGTGGTTTGCCGGCACGGTAACTCAGAGTGTTCGGTCAGAGGGTTAGCTGCCCTCTGTAATAAAAAAACAAACTGAGTTAATGGATCAACGACGAACTGAAACGGGTGTCTTGCGACGTCCACACCGAGCACATGAAACGAACGAAAACGAACAAATTGAGATTAAAAAAAAAGTGGTTAGGGTGACAGACTGTCACTCCTAACGGCCCGGGTTAGATTCCCGGCTGGGTCGGAGATTTTCTCCGCTCAGGGACCGTGTGTTGTGTTGTCCTAATTATCGTCATTTCATCCCCATCGACGCCCAAGTCACTAAAGTGGCATCAAATCGAAAGACTTGCACCTGGCAAACGGTGTACCCGTCGCGAGGCCCTAGTCACACGACATTTTTTTTTAAATATGAGAACAAAAAAAAAATCTCTTATACCTACAACTGCTCAGACGAGGTGCTGAGGGTAAATTTTTGGTTTCTGGAAACGATTTGGTCAGCTAGCCATGTGCTGCTGCGGCTACTCACTCTGCTCGGTGGCGTCCCCATTCTCTTCCTCATCCTCTTCTTTGGTAGGTCTCAAGCGCATGCGGCGGTCCTCGGGTACGACGTCGGCCATGTCACCCACCTCGGAGCTGGCCAGCGACGCCATGGAGGCGTTCCTCCTCGGCCGGCGCGGCCGCACCTCGTCGCTAGGCTCGGACTCGCCCTTGAGCAGCGTCAGCTCGTTGGCCACAGGGCGGCGCTCGGCGTGCCACTCCACGGGGTGGAAGAAGAGCGAGCCGAGCGGACCGTGCATGGCCACCCCACCCAGCACCAGCAGCGCGCCGCTGAAGCCGTACGTCTCTAGCAGCAGCCGCACCACGTGAGGCATCGCCATCTGGCCGCAGTTGGAGCCCGAAGTCGACAGCCCCACGGCGCGGCCGCGCGACTCCACAAAGTACGTCTTGACCGCCAGGAAGCCCGATGGCGTGGAGAGGCCCATTCCCAGACCTAGAATCACCAGTTCATCACACTGTATATATCCAAACCCCTCAAATAATAAACAAGTTATTACTTTTATCGTTATTACTTCTTATTATTATTGGTATAATATTGTCATATAGAAGAAGATGTAATTAGATGAATGACGAAGACTTTCACTTAACGAAGGTTTATTCAGCACTTGCGCATACGAGAGCGCAGACCGAACTGCCTCTGGCCAGAACACATACTGTATATATACACCTACAGGACATTCCAGTACAACGATTCTTGACATTTGTGGATACTTCTAGACTGTACTCTGCTGTGGCCTTCTCCACCCAACATCTTGGCACCTACAGTATCAGCAACCAAACTGACAGCCTGCAGCCGCGGGTTGCCCACCTCGCAGGCACACCAAAGCAATACACAACCGACAGACAATATTGATGAACGGCCACAGCAACAAACACATTACAACACCACAGCAAAGACACCAGCGGCCACCAGGGGCCACTACCGGCCCACATAAACATAAGGAAGAGGTCGCTGCAGATCCCGGAACTATTTTTCACACGTCAAACCACGTGATGGCACATAGTTCCGAGGTACTCATCCGCCGAAGCGCTGTAAAGGCCGGCGCTCGGCCGCACATCGGCAGTTCATCGACCGCCAACAGACTTTGATAGTTGCCGCCCCGGCAGTCCGCCTTGGATTTTCTCGCTGATCCCTGGATTAGGCTTGGTATATCGGAGAAGTCTCTGGCGGAGACTAGTAGGAAATTATTTCTCTTGTTTTCTATCTTATTCTTGTATGTAGTTGTGATTCGAAGACGGGTCACTGTTTTGTGTTGGTGTTATACTTGGAGGATTGTTTTGGTTAATAGAACAGCCCAATAAATTGTTTTCGGACTTTGATCGTTAATTTCTTCTGCTTATGCAGACGTATCATACTCGAACCGAATATAGAAATTAAAACTGTACAGTCCAGATACGTTCCGAACTCACCACTCTTCATGCAACAGTTCAGTATCATACCCACTACACCACGGTCTTATTCGGCTTCTTCTGCGACATTGCTATCTCCTTAAGAGGACAGCGTCCGGTGTTACGTCGTCCTAGTCCTGGAACGAGTCATCGGTCCTGGATACTCAGACTCCCGATGACTGATTCTCGCCCTCGCAGTGATCTTATTAGAACTTCTTTTGCCGCTATACTTTTCGTCAGCTTTCCGTTTGTTGTCTGTTGCTGCAGTTTCGAATTTACCATTAGAGGGGTCGAAATCTTCAACTTCATAAGTAACATCAGACAACTGTCTTACAACCTTGTGAGGTCCAAAGTAGCGCCTGAGGAGCTTGTCAGAAAGACCAACCTTCCGAACGGGAGTGAAGATCCAGACGAGCTCACCAGGCTGGTAGACAATAGGGCGGTGGCTCGCGTCATACCTTCGGCGACCGTTTTCTTGAGCCTGCAGCGTGCATAGTCGAGCTAACTACCGGGCTTCCTCAGCTCTGGTTAACACCTGGCCGATGTAGTCGTCGTCCACGTCATCAGGTTGTAACGGAAACACAGTGTCCATCGTCGTAGTCGCATCACGCCCATGCACCAGGAAAAATGGCGAAATCATGTGGTGTCTTGCTTTTAGGTGTTGTAGGCAAACGTCACGAAAGGTAGCACCTCATCCCAGTTGCTCTGCTCAACATTGACGAACATTGATACCATGTTCACCAAGGTCTTATTAAGGCGATCAGTAAGCCCGTTAGTTATCGGATGGTAGGCAGTCGTCATGTGATGGCTTGAAGTCGGGTTTCTCGTCACGTAAACGCCGGCTCTGTCGTGGCCTAATTGGAGCCACTGTGTCGTCTATACGTGCGCTATCACAAGTTCCAATACCCGGTATCTCCACCAGAATAATGTCACGTAGAAAAAGGTGTAATTAGATGAATGACGAACACTAACTTTACTTAACGAAGGTTTATTCAGCATTTGCACACGCCAGAACACATACAGTATATATACAGCTACAGAACATTCCAGTACAACGATTCTTGACATTTGTGGATACTTCTAGAATGTACTCGAGCCGAATATAGAAATTAAAATTGTACCGTCTAAGTGAGTGTTGAACTCACCACCTTTCATGCAACAGTTTAGTATCATACCCACGACACCATGATGTTACACAGCTTCTGCTGCGACAATGTGAAGTACTATATGGAATCTTTCTTTGTGCTATTAAGAAAGAAAGATTAAATTGTTAATTATGTTTAAACAACTGCAACATAATAAATAAATGAAATGTACTACATATATGGAATTTCAATTTATGGTGTTTTTTTGAAAGATTTGTGTACAGCAGAAAACTATTCCAAAACTCAAAATGTGCACTTCTAATACGTCTGCGCCAGCGCCTCCACTTATACATTAGAAAGAAGGTTTTGAAACGGATTATTACTTAGTTGCTGTCCTTGTGTCCAAGGGGAGTCGTAATAGGATACCTGTTAAGTATGTACAGTAAAGCCTGAATTTTCCACAACATTATCTCTAATTCCTTTCAATGCTATGCAGTAAGTATCTGCAGCCATTTTTAATTGCTACATTCATTTTGAATTGCTCTGTAATTTGCTAACAAGTTATATCCTGAATGTCCCTCTAGATGCAATTTCTAGTACATTGGTTTTTGCAGTTATATCACAAAAATTATATCAAATGAAATATTTCAATCAAAATATATCTTCATGATATTGAGTTAAATAGAATAGGCTACTACTGCATTTACTGTAATCATTATAGACAAAATAATATTTCTAATTTAAAATACAACGTTAAAATTCAGGAACAGTGATTGATTAGTTCATGGGGATTCACGAATGTAACTACAAAAAAATCTCTTCATGCATATCTGATTAGCATCTACTGGATGTGATAGAATCACAGCCCAAATGATGAATCTTATTATTGATTTGCTGCTGCCCCTGTAAAAATACTTTCAACTACTGCTTAACTAGAACAGGGACTACTTAAGCCACTATCTAAAAAAGGACGTTGTGACAGCACCCTCTTCTTACCGACCTATTGGCGTTCTTCCTTCAGTGTCCAGAGCCTTAGAATATATATACTTAACGAGAAACTACCTGCTAGAAGAATACCAATAGGTTTCTTTAAACAATGTAGCACAACATCTGCCCTAATAAAGATAACAGATGTCACCGAGCTTTCCATGTTTGGAGAAAAGACGACTATCTCGTGCTTCTTAGACTTCAGCAAAGCCTTTACACTGTCGACATCGACATTTTCTTGTCAAACGCAGCAGCCTAAATTTCTTTCCAAGTGTAATGCAGTGGTTTCGCTGATACCTGACGTCGCGCCAGCAGTGCGTTGTGTCAGACAAAAACACCTGTCTCCATCAGAGCAAAACCCTTTGTGTCCCACTTCACTGACCAGCCACTTTCTCGGATTTCTTTCCAGTAGCAGGAACTCTGCTCTGGAATAGCCTCCTTTGTTATATTAGACGACTGAAAAACATCTCCAGCTACAAAAGACAGTTAATGACATATCCACGGAAGACCGTTATCGCTGTACACACTTGTTACCCCTTCCTTATTTCCAACCTGATATTCTTTATCTTCCAGCGCTCTCCGCTGGTGCAGTCGTCTTAAATTTCCCTTCTCTAGACGTTGCTATTTCAGAAAAATATCTATTTTGAACTGCTACAAACTCTTTCCGTATCTGCCACTATAATAATCATAGTAATATTAATGATAATAATTGCCATTTTTAAATGTATTAGCTCTTGACAGTCCTGTTTATTAACATTGTTTCTAGTGACACTAAAATAATTTTATTATTATCTGCCACATTAAAATTATAGTCATTTCTTAGGCAACTATGTTATAAAAATAGTCTGCATACGTGAAATCCTTGTCCAATGTAAGAAGGCGCTAATCTGATCAGGTTAAATAAATAAATATTAAATAATAGTAAATCACTAAACTACCAAGAAACAACAATAATCGAACATTGAACGTAACTGACCTTCCTGATATAATAATAGTAAACATAGGAGCTTTGTCATTAATGTCGCAACTATAGTTGTTACACAATCGCACTACTGTTGTTTTGTTATTAATTACAGCTTGTTATTATTTTATATTAATTATTATTAATGAAACAATATATTGTTCCTTAAAAGAACAGGTTCAGAGACCAATTGAGAGTAGGATGGGACCATTGGTACTTACTGACAGCCATTTTGTAACCTAGCTAATTTATGGAAATATATATTTCAATGCTGTTTCATGAGTCGATATCCAAATTTGAATGGGTACACCAGCCAATGTAATTTGAATTCAGTTAGTTACCCATGGTTAAACTTTCCATTGATAACTTGCGCAATATTTGTCGATATGATGTACATATTAGTTCATTAATAAAATTTTTAACATAAAATAAATAAAAATAAATAACTAATAATAAATAATTAATAAATAATAAATATTAAATTGCGTACTAGAATAAGAGAAAAACCACTGTGTAGTCTGACACTGCAGAACTTCAACTTCGTGAATACACAGAAATTCCAATTTTGATTACTTTGTAATAGATTTTGAACATATTGCTGCACATGTAAAGTAATTTGTCGCTTACAACAAAAATATAAGTGAAGCATCCATCATGCATTCCCTTTACAGTGTACCTATTCTATCTTTGCAATCTACTACGCAGTCTTTCTTCTTAAAGGCTGTGATCATAGTCTGTACCGTGTAGCTATTGTTCATCTGTGGCCATGTGACACGAGTTGTGTCAATTACATCATAGTCTGGAATGTAGGTACTGTAAGGTGCCTGGATGGAGTGACATTCCGCTTGTAACAGCCCACAGAGATGTCATTCAAAGTGCTACGTAACTCCTCTCAACAACCGTTTCTGCAGTTGGCCAACAATATGCATTCGTTCAACACCATACTTCTGAAACTGACAACAAAGGATTACCCGACGACAGTTAATGATAAATCAAAAATGTATTATTTATTGTTGATATTGTTTCTTCCGCAAAAGCCAATAAAAGTTACGCTTCCATTCGTACCTACAATAAAAGCAATGCGTGCCACAACACACAACGAGTTTCTTCTCACTGAAATTTCGAGTAAAATGTAAACGTGGCACGAATAATTAAATTGAACTTAAGGTATCGTGGTATCAGTCTTCTAAACAATGGCAACAAACTGGACACAAAGATTTTTAATATCTAGATGAAAAGTACCACAGAAACTGTTATTTTTGAGTAATGGAATGAAATTTTGATCAGGAAATTCGTGCATGGACTATGTGTTTGTAATTAAGAGCATAATAGAAAAACACAGAGAATTTAATCGAGAGACCCATATGGCCTTATCGACCCTGAGGAAGATTTAGACCATAAAAGCTATGGTGGGCTATGGAAGATTTTGTCTGAATGCTGCTACCCTAGACACCTAATACAGATAGTGAAAAGTCGGCATGAAAATACACAGATTGCATATACATAAGCAGGAATCCATCAGAAAGAACATTTATTAATAAAGATGTAAGTTAAGGATGTGGAATGTTGCCTACTGTAATTAATATTGAAACTGACTTCATTATTGAAACTTCCTCGCAGATTAAAACTATGTGCCCAACCGAGACTCGAACTCGGGATCTTTGCCTTTCGCGGGCAAGTGCTCTACCACCTGAGCTACCGAAGCACGACTCATGCCCGCTCCTCACAGCTTTATTTCTGCCAGTATCTCGTCTCCTACGTTCCAAACTCAGATGGTAGAGCACTTGCCCGGGAAAGGCAAAGGTCCCGAGTTCGAGTCTCGGTCGGGCACACAGTTTTAATCTGCCAGGAAGTTTCATATCAGCGCACACTCCGCTGCAGAGTGAAAATCTCATGCTGGACTTCATTATTGATGGCAACGCAAAGTAAACAATTACGATAGCAACTGATAAGTAGCTGAATGTGCTTTTGTTTGCAGATTATACCGTTACTATTCAAAAGAACGAAAATCACGCTTGAAGATCAGTATAGCAACCGAAACAAATTTGCTAGGAATACAATTTCAAAATTTCTAATAATAAAAAGAAAATAATGGCATTTTGAGAACTGCATTCAGTGAGATAAAACACTGTTTTAAATAATTCAGCTTTAGAACAAATCTCTTAAATCCTTTACTTCAGATGTGATATAAGTTCTGATACTGACAGAAAAACACAGCAATTTCAAGATGTTGTGGTACTGTTAACAGAAGATTAGACCTTAAGTTCAAAAAAAGAGCAACACAAAATTCAATATAGTGATGACAACTTCTGTCATCATATGGAAGCGAAAACTTGGTTACCACAAGAAGAAAGGCTCCTCAGGACGAGGATGGCACACACAAGAAGAGACACGATTAGAAATTAAGATCTTACAGCAGAATTAACTATTTTCAGCATGAATGAAGAAATTGAAAAACGTTGTGAAAATTGGTGACAACTTGTCAAGCGTAAAAAATATCGTAGAAATCCCCAGAAGATTCTGAATTACAAGCCGGACTGGAAATGATATATTGGAAGACTTGAGAAAAGATGGAAATGATTTGGCTTTGTTCTTAGCTTAAGTAGTGTGTAAGTCTAGGACCCGATGACCTAAGCAGTTTCATTCCTTAAGAATTCACACACATTTGAATATTTGAAGATTATTTTTACTGCTCGATACTACTTAACTGTTGCTGAATGACTATCGATGCTCAATATGCAGCCAAACTGAAGAATCAGCTTAGAGAATGGCAGCCCGCATCTCGTGGTCGTGCGGTAGCGTTCTCGCTTCCCACGCCCGAGTTCCCGGGTTCGATTCCTGGCGGGGTCAGGGATTTTCTCTGCCTCGTGATGGCTGGGTGTTGTGTGCTGTCCTTAGGTTAGTTAGGTTTAAGTAGCTGTAAGTTCTAGGGGACTTATGACCACAGCAGTTGAGTCCCATAGTGCTCAGAGCCATTTGAACCATTTTTTTGAGAATGGCAAAAAATAGTAAATAATATGACGTGTGAAAATATAGGATCCTGACGTGCGCTTATTTTTATTGTACTATGCCTTTTATCAGGAAACTTGAGTGGATGTATACAGGGCCAATTATGTGAACTGTAAGGCATCAGCGTAGTGCTTGAAATCACTCTGTCTTCCTGTTTTGAACACACAGCACCGACTAATAATGTGCCAAACGCTATCAGCTGACCAACCACAAAGGTACAGTTTAGAAGTATACACAATTTTAGGGAAGGTAATGGAGACAAGTTCGGCGAGCTGTTAGCTAAGGAAATTCAGACGATCAGTCTCGTCCCAGCAGAATACGATCACTTCATAGACACGGTTAGAACTTGCTCTAAAGCGTCACTTCCAAGAATACGGAGATTTATCTACACGAAAGGGCTTGTCCACGAGACAGCCGCACCCCTGGACCAATATTAATACTCTATTCGGAATCGATCCCTTTGCAGGAGAAACTATTGCACAGCAATCTCATCATCTCAAGAAAATCGAAAGAATGGAGGAAGTTAATGGAGGAAATTGTTATGGGTCGAAGCTGTCGCAAGGTGTACAGACTTTTTAACCGCCTAGCCAGTGACTCCACGAAAACCAACATACATGCAAATGTCAAATCAGATCAAATTGGGCATCAGCTGAAAAAAAGGGAAGGCTCCTGGACCAACGTAATACGAACATAAAAAATAACATAACAGAATGAACCGTACAAAAAGACAGCCGATATATTCAGTATGACTATTGCACAGCAATCTCATCATCTCAAGAAAATCGAAAGAATGGAGCAAGTTAATGGAGGAAATTGTTATGGGTCGAAGCTGTCGCAAGGTGTACAGACTTTTTAACCGCCTAGCCAGTGACTCCACGAAAACCAACATACATGCAAATCAGATCAAATTGGGCATCAGCTGAAAAAAAGGGAAGGCTCCTGGACCAACGTAATACGAACATAAAAAATAACATAACAGAATGAACCGTACAAAAAGACAGCCGATATATTCAGTATGACTATTGCACAGCAATCTCATCATCTCAAGAAAATCGAAAGAATGGAGCAAGTTAATGGAGGAAATTGTTAAGGGTCGAAGCTGTCGCAAGGTGTACAGACTTTTTAACCGCCTAGCCAGTGACTCCACGAAAACCAACATACATGCAAATGTCAAATCAGATCAAATTGGGCATCAGCTGAAAAAAAGGGAAGGTTCCTGGACCAACGTAATACGAACATAAAAAATAACATAACAGAATGAACCATACAAAAAGACAGCCGATATATTTAGTATGACAGAACTCGAATCAGTAAGTGCAAAACACGCTAGGCAGCTGGTTCTCACGGAATATGCCTGGAACATATAAAATTTCAGTGTCGCAACCAAAAAGTGGTTACCCAGTGTTAAAAATACCAAAGATCTGGAGGAAGTATCGGGTCATAGCCATTCTAAAACCTGGAAAAGTCCCAAATACCCTAAGAGCTACAAACCACTTTCATTACTATGCCATTTTCATAGCTTTCTCGATACCAACAGGCTGCCAGAAGTATTTGAGCCTCTCCTGAACTCACAAAAAGCTGACCTCAGTACAGGCAAATGCAGTGGCGGCCAGTGATCGTGTGCTAAAGTGCTACAGCACACCGTATCACACTAAAGCTATGCCATTTCTCTTCGAACGCGAGCCAGAAACCGCATTAAAATTATGCGATTTTTCTCGAATTGGTGCTGGTATGTAAAAGAGACCGCCAAAAATATGTTTTGTAGTGCTGTCAACGCGATAACAAGAAACCGCATTGCCGGCCGGAGTGGCCGTGCGTTTCTAGGCGCTACAGTCTGGAACCGCGTGACCGCTACGGTCGCAGGTTCGAATCCTGCTTCGGGCATGGATGTGTGTGATGTCCTTAGGTTAGTTAGGTTTAAGTAGTTCTAAGTTCTAGGGGACTGATAACCACAGCAGTTAAGTCCTATAGTGCTCAGAGCCATTTGAACCATTTGAAGAAACCGCATTGTCGAGTGCTGAAAATGATTTCAGCCGTGCTGTGAACCACTCAGAGAGGAAACGCAGCTGTCTGTGTGCGACTGCGCATGCTCTGATGTGACGTCATCCCTGCCAATGCTAAAACTGCTGCAGTCCTCACATCAGCTGTGCCCCGCCTTCACGAAGGTCGCTGTTTCGTTTCCATTACGTCTGGAAAACTTTCTGTGCCGGAGTCAACGCTTCACTAAGTTGAAGTCTATTGTCCTTGTTGATGAGTTTTCACGTTGCTGGATTTCGACAGCCTCCTTGCAGTCCCATAGTGGGATGTCTTGTGCAGAATTTTTGTATCTTCGTATTTCATTTTGTGGTTGGTTTCAAGGCAGTGTTCAGCAGCTGCTGATTTTGTGGGCTGTTGGAGGTCGGTGTTTCGTGCAACTTTTTTCAGTTGTGTGAATAGTTTCTGCGACAAATGCATTTCCGTATTTGTATGATATGTAATGCAGTCCAGATTTCCGGAGTCCCGGATCGTCTTTTACTGTCCCTAAAAGGGATTTGGTCTTTACTGTTGGGTGGTAAACATATTTGATATTTTCTCGTAGTAATGTTCTACCGATTTTTCCATATACATTGCTCGCATATAGAATGTAGACTACCTTTTTCAGTTGGACTTCATCGGGTGTTGGCTGTGGTATGATCCTTTGCTTGAAGGCTGGTCGGATTTGGCGGTCGCTATAACTGTTTCTCTAGAACACTTCACTGAAGCGGTCCAGTTCCATACACAGTCAGTGGAGGGGGGAGATGACTGGTATATATATATCACTTTCAATGGTCCAGGACATCAATCAGCAGGAGTAACGTGATGATGGCACTTTACGCTGTCGAAAATTCTTCCCACAGCGATCAATCCGGCATCATGCCCGAGATACTTCGAATCATTGTATTCTTCCTTGCGAAAAAAAATTTCAGTTTTTATCTGCACATGCCGTGAATTCCGAGGGGGGGGGGGGGGGTTAGGCAGAACAATCGACGCTGAGGGTTTCATATCCAAAGTTAAACATAAATTCAGCAGCAGAAAGCAGCGACGTATGTACTTCATTTTTCGTCACTGAGTAACAACAACTTTTTATTTTAATACATTTTTTGTGATCTGATTTCTTGTTATTTTTGTAATATTGTAGCATACTGGGAAGATTTTGACGAGCCGCCGTCGGGCGTTGTTACACAACAGAGATACTGAAGCTGACACAACTCATGGAGCATGGATTCGAGGAAAGAATAATCAGCGGGGCTGTGTTATATGGAAATATCAGCAGCCTACAACGCAGTCAGTCACCGCCTGCAGTTACGGAAAGTGTACGCACTAAGTATATATTATGGCATGTCACAAATGCTTAGGAATCTCATCCAAAACAGATGATTCTTTATCGATTTTAAGGGCAAAGAAACCGATGGAGAACTCAGGAGAATGCGTTCCCGGAGCTTAGTGTCCTGCGCCATTGGTGTTCAATATCTACTCCACTGAGCGGCAACTACCAGAAGACTCTCAAAGTTTTATGTACATCTAAATCACACTCCGCAAGCCACCTAATGGTGTGTGGTGGAGGGTACTTTCGGTACCACTATCTGATCCCTCCAACTCTGTTCGCTCGCGAATAGTGCGTGAGAAGAATGATTGTCGGTATGTCTCTGTATTGGGTCTAATTTCTCGAATTTTCTCCTCGTGGTCAATGCGTGACATGTATGTGGTGGGGAGGGGGGGGGGGGGGAGTAATATGTTGCCCGACTCTTGAAAAGCGCTGTCCCAAAATTTCAACACTAAATACCTCCGTGATGCACAACGCCTCTCTTGTAACGTCTGCCAGTGGAGTTTGTTTAGCATCACCGTAACGCTCTCTCGCCAGCTAAATGATCCCGTGACGAAACGTGCCGCTCTTCGTTGGCTCCTCTATCAGTCCTACCTGATAGGGATCCCAGATAGATGAACAACTCTCAATAATCGTCGAACAAGCGCCTTGTAAGTCACTCCTTTCCTGGATGAGTTACATTTTCTTAAGATTTTTCCGATGGATCTGGTGTCTCCTTTTCCCACTACCTGTTTTCCATGGGCGTTCCACTGAAGCTCGCTCTTGATAGTTACGCCTAGATATTTTGCGGCAGACGCTGTCTCCAGCTGTTTCTCATCAACAGTGTTGCTGTACAGTAGTGGATTTCTTTTCCTATGCATGCGCAATACGTTACATTATTTACGTTCAGGGTCAACTGTCAAAGTCCGCACCATTCATCAATTCTCTACAGGTCGTTCAGCAAATTCTTACTATCTTGTGGGGTTGCTGCTTTGGTACAGACAACTGCATCATCTGCGAATAGCCTTAAAGAGCATCCGACGCTTTCTATTAGACCATTTATATACACTCCTGGAAATGGAAAAAAGAACACATTGACACCGGTGTGTCAGACCCACCATACTTGCTCCGGACACTGCGAGAGGGCTGTACAAGCAATGATCACACGCACGGCACAGCGGACACACCAGGAACCGCGGTGTTGGCCGTCGAATGGCGCTAGCTGCGCAGCATTTGTGCACCGCCGCCGTCAGTGTCAGCCAGTTTTCCGTGGCATACGGAGCTCCATCGCAGTCTTTAACACTGGTAGCATGCCGCGACAGCGTGGACGTGAGCCGTATGTGCAGTTGACGGACTTTGAGCGAGGGCGTATAGTGGGCATGCGGGAGGCCGGGTGGACGTACCGCCGAATTGCTCAACACGTGGGGCGTGAGGTCTCCACAGTACATCGATGTTGTCGCCAGTGGTCGGCGGAAGGTGCACGTGCCCGTCGACCTGGGACCGGACCGCAGCGACGCACGGATGCACGCCAAGACCGTAGGATCCTACGCAGTGCCGTAGGGGACCGCACCGCCACTTCCCAGCAAATTAGGGACACTGTTGCTCCTGGGGTATCGGCGAGGACCATTCGCAACCGTCTCCATGAAGCTGGGCTACGGTCCCGCACACCGTTAGGCCGTCTTCCGCTCACGCCCCAACATCGTGCAGCCCGCCTCCAGTGGTGTCGCGACAGGCGTGAATGGAGGGACGAATGGAGACGTGTCGTCTTCAGCGATGAGAGTCGCTTCTGCCTTGGTGCCAATGATGGTCGTATGCGTGTTTGGCGCCGTGCAGGTGAGCGCCACAATCAGGGCTGCATACGACCGAGGCACACAGGGCCAACACCCGGCATCATGGTGTGGGGAGCGATCTCCTACACTGGCCGTACACCACTGGTGATCGTCGAGGGGACACTGAATAGTGCACGGTACATCCAAACCGTCATCGAACCCATCGTTCTACCATTCCTAGACCGACAAGGGAACTTGCTGTTCCAACAGGACAATGCACGTCCGCATGTATCCCGTGCCACCCAACGTGCTCTAGAAGGTGTAAGTCAACTACCCTGGCCAGCAAGATCTCCGGATCTGTCCCCCATTGAGCATGTTTGGGACTGGATGAAGCGTCGTCTCACGCGGTCTGCACGTCCAGCACGAACGCTGGTCCAACTGAGGCGCCAGGTGGAAATGGCATGGCAAGCCGTTCCACAGGACTACATCCAGCATCTCTACGATCGTCTCCATGGGAGAATAGCAGCCTGCATTGCTGCGAAAGGTGGATATACACTGTACTAGTGCCGACATTGTGCATGCTCTGTTGCCTGTGTCTATGTGCCTGTGGTTCTGTCAGTGTGATCATGTGATGTATCTGACCCCAGGAATGTGTCAATAAAGTTTCCCCTTCCTGGGACAATGAATTCACGGTGTTCTTATTTCAATTTCCAGGAGTGTACATTGTAAGCAGCAACGGTCCTATCACACTTCCCTGTGGTACTCCCGACATTACCTTTAAATTTGTCGATTTAGCCCCGTTAAGAATGACATGTTGAGTTCTATCTGGAAGAAAGTCTTGAATCCAATCGCAGGTTTGCTCCGATACTCCGTAAGCTTGTATTTTTTTATTAATTATTAAATGGCAATGCGGGACGGTGTCAAATACCTTACTGAAATCAAGGAACATGGCATAAACCTGGGCGCCCTTGTCCACTGCGCTGTGGATCTCATAGTGGAACAGAGCGAGCTGAGTTTCGCAGGATCTGTTTGTAGAATCCATACTGATTTTTATAGAGGAGACGTTCATTTTCCAAGAACGTTTCATTCTTGAACATAAAACATGTTCCATATTCTACAACATATTGGCGTCAACGATTTAGATCTATAATTGTGTGGATCTGTCTTATTGCCTCTCTTAAAAACGGGAATGACCTGTGCTTTTTTCCAGTCTCTTGGTACCTTTCGTTGCTCAAGCGATCTACGATAAATTACTGCTAGAAGGCTGTGGTGTTAAGCTCATGCAAATAACTTTAAGACCATGGAGAAGAAATTATGAGAAACTCTTGTGCCATTGGCTGCCTACTACAAGGAAACCCAACTCAAACCGAATCTCTAGATGAGCCAAACATATGTTTTTCACTTAACATACTGTTGTCAAAGACACTACAAGTATCACGGGAGGTTTTACGGCCGGAGCATCGCGCAACCACAAAATACTTGGGTGGCACCTCAGATTGAGCACTCACTTAAGTAAACACTATATGAACACAAATCATAAAGTAGTTGCTATAAACAACATAGTGCCCAGAGTAGCAGGCATTATATGAGCTACAAAACCCGGGACAGAAAGGACTACACCATTATGGTCGTGCTAGCCAGCTGCGGAGTCGCGTATACAGGGTGTTACAAAAAGGTACGGCCAAACTTTCAGAAAACATTCCTCACACACAAAGAAAGAAAATATGTTATGTGGACATGTGTCCGGAAACGCTTACTTTCCATGTTAGAGCTCATTTTAGTTTCGTCAGTGGTACTGTACTTCCTCGATTCACCTCCAGTTGGCCCAATTGAAGGAAGGTAATGTTGACTTCGGTGCTTGTGTTGACATGCGACTCATTGCTGTACAGTATGTTTGGGCACTGTGAACTCTGCCCAAGCACCTGCACTGTTGAGGATTTCATGAAGGCTAAACCAGATGCATTAGGCGTACCCGGCGTTTAGTCCAATACATCTTAGTCCCATTGTATTAAATGTTATACATTTTCTTATACACAGTCTGCAGCCTTTAGATGTGGCCGGTTTTTGGTCAAATGTTTCTGAATCCCGTTATATTACATGTTATACTTTTCCCTATACCCAGTTTCCACTTCTACATATTTTATCTTTACCATTTCGTACGTTGTTTATTGGTATATACAGTGCTCGATGCTTAAGAAGAGATTAAAGAAATAAATGGCGTACTTAATAGTGCAACTCCGTGAATATACGTAGTTGAAGTTATGCACGTAATACGTCTTCTTAAAATATCTGAAATCAGGAATATCTATGGGGAGTAGTTATGAGACATATTTTCGCAATGATAATTTTGTTACAAATTGAAGATTTTTGCTAATTTAGATGTCCTTACGATATAATGTTAAGTAACTTTGCACTGGAAAGGAAAATAAAAGAGACAACCTCGCCGCAACATAATACCTAAAGTTTGTATGCAGATGTAACAACTATTTTCGGGCACTCTCTGATTTCTAAGTAGCACAATGAAACATTGTATTGTAAATAATACATTATCTATAAATGTTTAAATAAAAAAGGCAAACATTGAACAAAAAGAAACAAAAGACGGGACGTCACAGTGACATGCAGACACAGAGAGGAACTTGAGAATGGAGGAACTTGATTAAAGCATTGGAAAAATAAGAACGTAAGTGCAGTTACAGCAGCAGGTCTTAACATCTGGACCTAGGTTTTCTGAAATGGCGGAATGGTTTCAACTCTGAATACTGTGAAGTCGATTGTGTCATTGATACCTGAGTGTATTGATCACGATGAATCTCTCTTACCTACAAAGATGCTGTAGGTGATGATGATGTGGATGATGGAATTGGCGAAGCTGGTGAGCACCAGGCCGGTCACCACAAAGCACCCTCCAGTGACAGCCACCTGTCTCATCGAGAACTTCTTCAGCAGCGGTCCGGTGAACAGACCTGGAAAGGCACGTATTTTCCACTCAAATCAAACAATTATACAGAGGAATTGTGTTCCGACATGAAATTGTATCGTTCATAGCCCTTAAACATTAGAAATCTGAAATTTACAGAAAATATAGATTATGATAGAACAGACACTAAGGTGTACTAGCTTTCCGTAGTATATGCTTGTCTTTATCCCCATCGCTGAGGTAATGTCATACTAGAACACTCCATCGAAAACAGGTGGCGAGGATAACTTGTCTACATCCGTTCCGCAAGTCAACGTACTCCACGCCCTGTTACTTTAGCATATGGAGGGAGGAAAAATTGTCACTTGTATGGGTGTATAGGTGCGATACTCTCTCTTATCCGATTCTCAGGATAATCACGCGGCTTATAATGACGAAGGCAATAAAATTGTTCCAAAATCTACTTTTAATATCTATCTCTGAATTAACTCAATTTAATTATCCAATGGGCCCACAGTCTTGAAGACATCTCTTATAGATATTGTGTAAAAAAATCCAGATTACTGTTATACTAGTTTAATGTTTTTATTGTGATGGATCCATTTCGGTTAGTTTGCATCTTCAGACCATCCGGAAAGTTGCATAATATTTTTTTTGTTTTTTTATAATTTTGTTTATTTCTGGTATAAAAATTTGGCTATTGTATCCATATATATCAGCAGTGGACGCTGTCACTTTGTATTGTATTACAGTACCGTATAGATTTGAAATTCCTATGCTATAAGCTGTCTTGTAATTTACTGCTGCTGTTAATTTCCTTTCCTGTAATATTTGTAATGATGACTCACAGGTAATAGAAATAAACAACAAAAAATCTCAAAGCCCTGGGGTAGGTTCATACAAAGCAGTGAGGCTTATTACTGAGAATGGAATACAGTCCTTTAAGAATAAGTTAAAGATGTGGTATGGCATCAGGTGTGCACAGAAAGAGATGCTAATGTCAAATTCAATTTATTCCATGGTCAATTTGTATCAATATTTGAAAGTAACTTTCCAAACCACCTATCCATTAAATTCCATTAGAGAAACCAGTAAGTCATAGGTAGATAAGGTAACTAAAACGTCATGTAAGAGGAAGAGATATATAGGCCAGAATAAGTCAAGGTCAAACATTACATCCCTACAACAAAACATACTGTGGTATTTTACGGAAAGTTATTAACAAGTCAAGAATTCTGTATGCCGTGACATAAATTAATAACCCAGATAATAAAATAAAAATTATCTTTGATATTGCCAAATCGGAGAGAGGACAACCAGTCAATACACAAGATATATCCTAATAATTAAACTAAATAACAATGTGGTGACTGATAATTCACAAGTTGTGAGCAGTTTTAACAATAGCTTTCTAAATTTAGCACCATAATGGTTCAGTAGAAGAAGCAGCAGGATATATTAAAAATATCATTCCACAAAACTTGAAGCAACAAGAAGTACCAACATCCTTCACTGAAATTAGAAGAATTATAAAAATTGTAAAAAATGATAATATGGTGTTGATGAGACTTAAAACAGAATTATAAAAAGTTATTCTAACAACTACCATCTTTGGGGATATATGTAATAATCACTGGACCCACGAATTTTCCGGAGACAGAATAAAATGTTAAACCTCCTTATAAAAAAGTCCAATTTCCTTACTCAGATCTTTTTCCAGAATGTTCGAAACAGTAATGTACTCAAGAGAAGTCTCACGTTTAAGTAGAAACAATTTACCTAGCATATCCCAATTTGGATTTCAGAAAGGTTACTCGATGGAGTTTGCTATTTATACATTTACTCAGCAAATATTACATGCGTTATATTATAAAATATCCCCAGTTAGCACTTACTGTGATCTTTCCAAGGCAAGTCGATTATGTTACACTCTTCGAGAAAATCAAGTGTTGTGAAATGGATTGTTTTTACATAGAATTTGTTTGACTCTTACTTAGCAAATCGAATGCAGAAAGTTGTGCTAAATAATTCAGACAGTGCTGGAAAGGTAGAAAATTTTAGTGGTTGGGGAGAAATCGCAAAGGGAGTCCCACAAGCTTCAATTTTGGGTTCACCCCTATTCCTTATACAGGTTTATTTCTCTCAGTAATCGTCAATCGCATTTTCCTCACCGATTAGGCAGGTAATTGCAATTTTGTTTTTGCATTGTCTAGGTGGAGTCAGTCCAAACAAATTCTGCTCATCACATCTATCGTGCGAGGCCCAGTGTCAAATGCAAAGTGTCTGTTTTGTTCCAGTTACAAACAAAATTATTTTTAAAGTGGAATTGTACTTGCGCATTCGACATAGGGGACCAAGATTAGTGCAGAGCGATAATTTTTATCCCGAGTGTATTAACAGGGATGAAACTCGAAGAATAACCGGTACTCCAGCAGTGAAAGCCGGCCCGCGCTGAATGCTACAGCTATGCATGCAGAGCTGCTGAGTCGCTGCAGGTTTGCTGTTTGTTCTTCGTGTTTTACTGTTCCTGTTAATCACATTGATGAAACAAATATCGGATTAGATTAATTTTGGAGCGCTCTATCAACGTGTATGTAAAATTCCGATTGAATTTTGTTTTTTAACGGGAAACAAATCGACGCTTCTTGTTGACAATGTGCGTCACATGGAACACGTGATGAGCAGTAACTGTTTGAGCTGACTGCAGCTACACAACGCAAAAACAAAACTGAAAAGATTTGCCGAAACGCCAGAGAAAATGCCCATGCCAACTCTTTGGAGAGACACCCAGTGTATGTGAAAGAATTTCCATTTAACATTCAACTAGCTGAAGCGGTACTTTTTGGAGACTATACTACTATTACAATAAATCCCATTATAGAGCAAACAACAGAAGAGATCGTTAATGATGTTTTTCAAGGAATTATGAAGTGCTTATTTGAAAATGGACTCACCCTAAATTTTGAAAAAGCACGCTTATGCAATTCTGTACAACAGATAAAGTCATACGAACATTTGATGCACCTCAGTAACAGGAATTATTAAATAGGGTAGAATACAACAAATTTTTTAGTGTATGTATATATGAAAACTTGAACTGGAGGAAGCATATTTAAACAGTTAAGTTCAGCTACTTTTGCTCTTCATATAATGTGTAGCCTTGGAAACAAACGAATCATCCTCCTCTTTTGCACATCTCCACTCAGTGATGGCTTTTGGGATAATTGTCTGGATTAACACACCACTTTGAAAGACAGCACTGATTTCACAAAAGCCAGCAGTAAAATTAGCATGTGACGATCACATGCAATTGTCATGTAGCTACCCCTGCAAGGAGTTACGCATTTTAACTGCACCATCACAATACAAATGTTCGCTACTCAAATTCGTCATAAATGCACTCCGTCCGGAGGCCAAAAGTGACCCATCGGGAAATCCGACCGCCGTGTCATCCTCAGTGCTATAGGAGGGGCGTGGGGTCAGCACTCTGCTCTCCCGGTCGTTATGATGGTTTTCTTTGACCGGAGCCGCTACTATTCTGTCGAGTAGCTCCTCAGTTGGCATCATGAGGCTGTGTGGACCCCGAAAAATGGCAACAGCTCATGGCGGCTTGATGGCCACCCATCCAAGTGCCGAACACGCCCGACAGCGCTTAACTTTGGTGATCTCACGGGACCCGATGTACCCACTGTGGCAAGGCTGTTGCCCCAAATTCGTCATAAATAATCTATCATAATTTGAGAAGAACAGTAATATCTATATCTACAACACTACAGGAAAATATGGACTTTATTATCCGTTATTGGAACTGACAACGGTTCAGAAAGGAATTCAGCATGTAGCAACACAAGTTTATGATTATTTGCTCAATATACTAAAACAGGTAGAAAAGGAACGATTTGACATACTTAAACCCAAATTTTGGATTGTCTAAGCTGCTGCAGTGACTATACGGAATTTCACTTGGAGAAATTCCAAATTTTTACTTACTCAAGTAGACAGAGGTTGTAGATCAACTATGGTCACATAGCTTTGACTGAGACACCATTAACCCAACATCAAATTGAATTACATCAAACTCTCAGTTTTGACCTAAGGTATAGATGAAGTTTCCCTTGGTTTTAAGACGAAACTGTCATATTCTGTTAAGAAACTTCGATTCACCCCATTCTCAGTCCAGTGTGACATAGCTAAGATCCAAGAAATAGCCGAACCTACACCTGCGTACAGCATACACAGCGAGAAAAGAAAGCAACTCATAGACAACAAGAGAGTAACGCAATCATCGGTCGCACTCACCAGAGAAGTTCATGACTGCCATCATGACGTTCATTATGACGGCTGCACTTGTCGTCTTGTGCCCCAATGAGATCAGCTTGTCTCCAAATAACACGCTGAACACGGAGATGAGGGCTTGGCTAGTCATCTGCAGAGAAACAATAAAACATAAATAGTGGCATCACAAAATTGTCCACTCCCCGACCACAATATTACTGCTCTCGGCCTCCTGTGGCCGTTACTAGGAACATGTGGGGACGCTACCGTAAACAAGTACGATGGTCCAGAATGAGATTTTCACTCTGCAGCGGAGTGTGCGCTGATATGAAACTTCCTGGCACATTAAAACTGTGTGCCCGACCGAGACTCGAACTCGGGACCTTTGCCTTTCGCGGGCAAGTGCAATACCAACTGAGCTACCGAAGCACGACTCACGCCCGGTCCTCACAGCTTTACTTCTGCCAGTATCTCGTCTCCTACGTTCCAAACTTTACAGAAGCTCTTCTGAGAACCTTGCGGAACTAGCACTCCTGAAAGAAAGGATACTGTGGAGACATGGCTTAGCCACAGCCTGGGGGATGTTTCGAGAATGAGATTTTCACTCTGCAGCGGAGTGTGCGCTGATATGAAACTTCCTGGCAGATTAAAACTGTGTGCTCGACCGAGACTCGAACTCGGGACCTTTGCCTTTCGCGGGAAAGAGCTTCTGTAAAGTTTGGAACGTAGAAGACGAGATACTGGCAGAAATAAAGCTGTGAGGACCGGGCCTGAGTCGTGCTTCGGTAGCTCAGTTGGTATTGCACTTGCCCGCGAAAGGCAAAGGTCCCGAGTTCGAGTCTCGGTCGGGCACACAGTTTTAATCTGCCAGGAAGTTTCAAGTACGGTGGTGTCTTAAGAAAATGCGTCGCACTGTGATTCTCGTCAAAAACCACGATAAAAACTAGGGATACTTCGATCGAACCGCCTTAACTCCCAAATGCAATAATACTGAGGTCGACTAATACAATGATTGTTGAACGTTACAGTTACGCCAGCCTTTGTTTACCCTGTATCGATACAGTATTTTTGCTATTCAAGTTTCACTTAGAACTCTTTCAAAATAAAAAAGAAAAGAATAGAGGCAGTAGTTGATTGCATACTTTTTTGGAGCTCTGTGGTGGCTGCCGCCTTTCAAGAGACTATGTATAATGACAGATCTGTATTTATATTTAACAGCCATAGATTGAGAGACGTAAACAACGAGCAAACGGTGATTTTCTCTCGAGTGTCGAACATATGATAAATCGCTGTGTTATTGGTACAGTGTGTCACACATCCGAAGCTCGTTTCCCATTAATCACGTGCTGTCAGTTAACTTGCATATGGAAAAGCGGAATGAATTTATTTCAGGAACAATCTCACAATAATTTGCGGAGGGCGATTATTTTGTGAATCCAAGACTCACCGCACTGTGTTTAATGTAGAAATAACGCAACATTTATCGGAAATACTGAATATCTTGGTTATTAAAGAATAATTGTTTTCGTAACAGACGGCTGGGAGTGGCATTAACTACCACGCCCTGATCGTTGTATCGTTTAGTTTCATAATTAATTGTTATTGATCCTCTGAAAATTAAGAGCGCGGTTCTGGCGCTGCAGTCTGGAACCGCGGGACCGCTACGGTCGCAGGTTCGAATCCTGCCTCGGGCGTGGATGTGTGTGATGTCCTTAGGTTAGTTAGGTTTAACTAGTTCTAAGTTCTAGGGGACTAATGACCTCAGCAGTTGAGTCCCATAGTGCTCAGAGCCATTTGAACCATTTTTGAAAATTAAGAGAGGAGCCCGCTGGAAAATCATTCGATATAACAGAGACGCCGACTTTTTTATAAATTCCTAAATTTTCGTGGCAGTTACATTAATCAAGTGGCCGGCCGGTGTGGCCGTGCGGTTAAAGGCGCTTCAGTCTGGAACCGCGTGACCGCTACGGTCGCAGGTTCGAATCCTGCCTCGGGCATGGATGTGTGTGATGTCCTTAGGTTAGTTAGGTTTAATTAGTTCTAAGTTCTAGGCGACTGATGACCTCAGAAGTTAAGTCGCATAGTGCTCAGAGCCATTCATCAAGTGTCAATGCCAATGACATCGAGTCATCCAGATTGTAGTGAGATTCACATACCGCAGAATAAATTAAGTGGTCCTATGTCACAAAGAAACAGTGACGCCTAGAAAATAAATTTGTATGTTTAGGTAAAATTTTCTGGGAACATTCGTAAACATTGGAAAAAGTTACCTGAAAATTCCACCTCTTGCAAGACACCTTGGATTTAAATTCTCTTACATTTGTGTTATATTTAGTGGGTTTGTATTTTATTTACATATCTGCAAAATTTTGCAAAATAATAAAACTTTTTTTACGCCATCATATAAGTAAGACTCCGACTCCCCCCCCCCCCTGCCCCTTCCTATTACTGCGCGCAGTAACTGCAGAAACGTGAACTATGGCAACATAATTACCAAATACGTCCAAACAGGATCAATGTGCTATTACTATTTCTTAGCTGCTGAAAGACGAACACCGGTAGACACCCACTAGAGATTGGAGAATGCGTACGGGTCCGAAAAACACCACTGTGGAATGTTGCTCCAAGTTCCGTGCTCGTCGCGACGCGGCACAAGAACCGGTAGATCCGAGAGGCCAGCCTTATCGAAATGGGAGACACTCTTGCATCCGCCCTATAGTCCTCATCTCTCCTCATGCGATTATTACACCTCCCGTCCTTTAAAAGAGTCCTTGAAGGGTCGACGATTCCTGTCGGAAGAGGATGATCAGCGGGCAGTTATGAATTTGTTGACACAGTAGGACACTGTGTTTTATCAAACGGGTATCATCTTCCAGGTGCGTCAGTGGGGCGATTGTCTCAGTGCCCTCGGTGATTTTTCCTAAGGGGCGTTCCAATTCTGGACTGCACGGCCTACGAACTGAAGCTTTTCGATCGTCCCTTAAACTTATTGTTACAACAGTCGTGGCCAGTAACATGATATGAAGGCTTTTTAGTGGACGGTGTAATTATGAGATTTTACAGTCGCACGGTGTGTCAAACTGGAAACATCATCTGCAAAACGATTTCTCGTTGTATCTAACCTGTACTTGACAACGATTTTAATGCCGCTCTCTCAGTTCATAAAAACTGTATAAAGCTTTCCGAAAAGTTATCTTTAGAGGTTAGACGAAACAAACTTAAAGAATAAAGGCATTTGCCCTAGAATGAATAGACATACATGGTCAGTGAAACGATGGCAACATAGGTCTACAGAGATTAAAAATAATACAATGTGGTCTCATTTGTCTAGCAGCTGTTTTCGTTAACTCGTATGAAAGTGTCGTTTCTTATTTATTTTTTTCATGTCTTCATTTTCGCAGGAATCTATATTTAGTTGCATGTCTTCCATGAAAGTACTAATAAGTAATTCCGCGGCGGGAAGGCGTACCGGTCCCCGGCACGAATCCGCTCGGCGAATTAGTGTCGAGGTCTGGTGCGCCGGCCAGCCTGTGGGTGGTTTTTAGGCGGTTTTCCATCTGCCTCGGCGAATGCTGGCTGATTCCCCTTATTCCGCCTCAGTTAAACTACGTCGGCGATTACTGCGCAAACAGTCTGCACGTACGCGTACACCATAATTACTCTACCACGCAAACATTTGGGGTTACTCATGTCTGGTATGAGACGTTCTATGGGGGGGTCCACTACGGGCCGAACCGCACAATAAGCCTGGGTTCGGTGTGGGGCGGGGGCGGGGTTGGTGGACTGCTGTGGCCTGTTGTGGGGTTGTGAACAACTGAGGACTACGGCAGGCCGAAGCCTCTCCATCGTTTCTGGGTCCCCGGTTCAGTACACACACAATACACTAATAAGTGAATCGTACTCAGCACTATTTTGGTTGATTTGCAGTGTGTATAACATAAAAATTGAAAACAAACAAAGAAACATAATGTATCCGCGTAGAAACTCGACACTACGACTATCGGATTACCGTTCTGTACTCTTTCCTCCTGTGCCAACCGCTACCTGGAAACTACGGTGACACAAATGGCTCGTGCCTTGTAAGACCCGATCTAGAAACGCAATTTTTTTTCTTAACGCTCCCTCTTCTGTCACTATTTTCCGCCCAAGCCACAATTTTGTAAATCTGTGATGACGAGTAGGCGCGGTTCCCTCGCCAGTGTGGAATGTTGCAGCGTTTTCCCCTTCAAACGAAGAAAACGAATTACATGACTTTATCATTGAGCTTAGGCTCCTTTTTTTCTCGTCTAGCTAAGTGCTGCGGCACTGTGGCGCGAGAATTTAGATGTGTGCCAGGACTGCACACTTGTACCAACATAATATTAATTACTTCACTTTCTTCGAGGCGACAAATTAAGTTTTGTGACTACCTCTCGTCTATAATGAGCTAAGATAATTAATAAATAGATGCTCATTTTAGAACTGGTATGGGCAAAGTTTTTAATTCACTGTTTGGCTATCGTAAAGTTATGGCTGCTTTCATTAGCCACTAAATGTTCTCCACCTATCCCATAACGAACCATAATTGTCCTGATTTCAGAAGTGGATAATAATTAGCTAAACTGTTCAGGTGTCAGGCAGTACTTACGTAATTTAGGGCGACCCCCAAGACAATCATCCAGCCCCAGCCTCCATCGGGTGGAACGATTTCGTACTCAGCCGTTTTCATTGCAGTCATCTTCACATCTGAAAAAAAAATACATCAATAACCGTTACTGTTGAATGAGTAATAGTTGCAAGATAACTTCCCTAGTGCGTTCAGTAAGTATGTCTGCAGCTAGTCATAAAATTATTATATGGTATTTTCAGTTCCACATGCTATGTTACATAATACTTAAAACTAAATATTGAATATTAAACTACTGCTAGTAAGTGTTACACAAATTTAAATCTGTGATCTAAAATATGCAATGTCACTAAACACTTGTAAAAATAGTTCGGGCAATTGTCACGTTGCAGAAACAGCATTCATTTAACACCAAACAATGAAACACGTGGTTGCTCTTAAATACCTCCTGGATTTCAGGAGACGACTACATGAAATTAGACACATGTCAGTGGCTAGAACATCTCTATAATTTTTAACGCACATTACAGATTCTCAACATGGCCACCGTTCGTGACGCAGCAGACGCGAACTAATTAAATCTCACAATATGCAGCGAATGATTCGTCTATATATTCAAACGCGCTTTCCCCTAATAACGTACTCTGGAATTACCCCACGACACGACGCACATTACGAATTTCTCCAGTGACAGGTGTCATTTTTCTGTATGTCTTGTACGTTACGTGCAATCATCATCTGGGAACTTGGAGGTAGTAATGAATAGCCCTGCACTTATAGGCACAATGTATTCATTTAATTGCCATATCTTGTACTGGCACGAAATGGGTTAGAACGGGGATTAAAAATAATTTGACTACAGGCATATCATAAAGAGTGCTCGCATGGGTCAAACAGTCCAGATTTATTGCTCATAGAAGAAGAAACAGACCAACACTTTCCGAACAGCCCTTAGCCCTTGAAGGCACAGCTGTATCGACCGGCTGCCGTGTCATTCTCAGACTTAGGCTTCGCCGGATGCGGATACAGAGCGACATATGGTCAGTACATTGCACTCCCTGCCGTTGTCAGTTTTCGTGACCGCTGCCGCTACTCCGCTACCAAGTAGCTCCTCAATTGGGCTCACAAGGGCTGACTGCAGGCCGCTTACCAACAGTACTCGACAGACACGGAAGGTGACCCATCTAACAAGGGGAGGCCGCCAATTGCGAAATTCAGATTCGATTCATACTGCGCATAATAAAAGCTCATGGCCAGAGGTGTAATGTGGCAAAGCACTAAGATGCACTTCTCAGCTGTTGTCGAGAAAATCGACAGTTAAAAGAAACCGTTGTGGTGAAATACTCTCTACGATTAATGATTTCCTGCAGCGTCGTGGCGCAGCGGTAAGCGCTCGGGTTCGTAATCCAAAGGTCCCCGGATCGAATCTCGCGCCATGCAACATTTTTTTTAGTATTTGTTTTTTTAATTCAAATATATATATATATATATATATATATATATATATATATATATATATATATATATATATATATATATATATCGTGGGGTCTCTACTCTAATTCGAACGTTTGACTTACATTATATGTATTCGTTTCGGAATATCGTTTCTACGTCTTCCGTTAACTACACGTGTAAACATTATGAAGACAATTAATAACATTTGTGAAATACAACTTTGTTTGCGGAAAACATAATCATGTTCGAAGTCGCCAGTTTTTCCACGACAAACGACTTTCAACAACTTATTAAATGCATAATTGTTGCAACTGATTGCCGGGAATTTTATATATATATATATATATATATATATATATATATATATATATATATATATATATATTGAATTACAAAAAAAAAATACTAAAAAAAAAGTGCATGGCACGTAATTCGATCCGGCGACCTTCGGATTGCGAACCCGAGCGCTTACCGCTGCGCCACGACGCCGTAGGAAATTGTAAATCGTAGAGAGTATTTCACCGGAACGGTTTCTTTTAACCGTCGATTTTCTCGACAACGGCTGTGAAGTGCATCTTGGTGCTTTGCCACATTACACCTCTGGCCATGAGCTTTTATTATGCGCAGTATGAATCGAACCTGAATTTCACAATTGGCGGCCTCTCCTTGTAAGTACTAGCCATCCCGCCCGGTTGGCCGTGCGATCTAATGCACGGCTTTCCGGAGTGGGAAGGAGCGCCTGGGCCCCGGCACGAATCCGCCCAGCGAACTTGTGTCGAGTTCCGGTGAGCAGGTCAGTCTATGGATGGTTTTTAGGCGGTTTTCCATCTGCCTCGGCGAATGCGGGCTGGTTCCCCTTATTCTGCCTCAGCTACACTATGTTGGCGATTCCTGCGCAAACAAGTTCTTCACGTACGCGTACACTATTACTCTACCACGCAAACATAGGGTTTACACTCGTCTGGTGTGAGACGTTCTTTTTTTTTTGGGGGGGGGGGGTCCACCGGGGGCCGCGGAGGGGTGAAGAGGACTGCGGTAGTCGTCGTGGGGTTGTGGGCCACTGCGGCTGCGGCTGGGACGGAGCGTCTCCGTCGTTCCTAGGTCCCCAGTTAACATACATACAACATGTACTACCTAAACCCGATTGTTCTTAACTTGTGATATTACGGGAATCGGTATTACCACTGTGGTAAGCGCATTGGCATTTCTTATAGGAAAAAAAAAAAGAAAGATAAAGCGGTACACGTAAGAGTAAGAATCGCGCTCTGAGGGTTTCACAGGCACTTGATTATGTACACAGACAGTTCATGTATAGGTTTTGATCAGTTTGCAAGCATCAAAATATGTGACAAACATAGCCACATCTTTTGACTGCAGTGACTTACAGGCTTAGTTTTTGCGTCGTAAAGGACTGTAGACCTACGTATTTGACACTAATTTCAACTTTACACCCCTTCCTGTTCATGAGGAAAACAGACAACCAAAGAGACAGATGGACAATAAATGGCAAAAAAATATTTTTTTATGTGATATAGTTACAAAAAACTATTTTAGGAATTTTTCTTTGCTTGTACTGTGAAACTTTGCTTCTTGTCATATCTCATGGTTCTCAGTCACGGGAAGCACCAATACTGAGTTTTCAGGTATCAAAATATGTGGCATAAATGCCGTATCTTTTCATTGTATTGACTTAAAAGCTCAAATTTTTTATTCCCCAAGGAACCGTACACTTGTATTTGAGAAATTCCAGCATGATACCTCTACCCCTTCCTGAGAAAAAGGGACATTAACAGACCGACAGACAGACGGACAGCAAAGGTTCCGTTTTCACGTATTGAAGTACCGATCCCTAAAAACGAAAAGAAGTGCACAGATCAGTCACAATCGTTGTGATTATTTGTTTGCTTTTCAATATTATCTCTACCGATTTTAATTTGTAATTCATCTTAGTAAACAATGCGTTAAATTTGGAAGTTTCCACACCTTCAAGGCGACCACCATGTGGAGTTTCCTTAAGTGGCAGCAATGGACTTGCTATAAGACAGATTCGGTAAAACTTCCCATCTACGTTTCGCATTGACATAGCTGTTAAGGCTTCGGTGCATAGTCTTTTATTGTCATGCAAGTGCATGGGTGAACTCGTCAAAGACATGATTTCTTCATGATGCTGATACATTGCACAGCCAAAACGTCTATAGGATTCCAAAAGACGCTTAATATACCTTCCCATATTGGTGCCACAGTTATGAATATTTTACTGCATCGTGATCTGCGTGATGCCATTCCATCGACAGTTTTTCAGAGTCAGCTCATAATAAGTTAGTCCCCATCTACCACGTATCGCGACATCAGCTACGAACAGTACAGAATTTGTATTTGGCGGATGCTGGACTCAAAACCCCGACCAGATTGTAGCGAATACCAGGATGCTTCCTTTGAAAAGAATGAGGCTGATTTACTCGTATATTTTTGTTTAGCGTGAAATGGTGTTTCATATCTATGCCCTCGAATTTATGGGACGATAAGACACGAACTTCCTTCCTTTTTTGCACTATCATGTCAAACTGTTTGGAAAGATCTTTTCTCCTTTCAAGAGCTGAACCCGTTTAATGAATGTTAATGGCTTTGCGTTGGTCAACATTTGACGTCCCCAGTGGGCATGAAGCTTCACATCAGTATAGTATATGTGATAATCCAGTGGAAATCGCCACTCAGATAGTGTGGAGCGCCCACAATAAGATACACAAAACTATTTTTCGAACTTTCATCACTGTACATATGACTTTCACGTTTCAGCTTTAGAGGTCATGATTCCATAAAAGTCCAATGTTTAACATGATCGTTAAACCCATTTTCCCAAACAGTATACTGCTGGACCAAGGTGATGGAACGTGCTGATGTTCCCAAAACGTGTAGCAGAAGGTTAGAAGATCGACGACAAAGAGAAATCAGATATAAAATAGTCTGTAATATTGTTCACAAGATAAAGTGTGGGAGGTGCTACATTCTGGCAGCCTCTAGAACATCATCTAAGCTGGCTGGCAATTCTTTTGAGGAAAAACCTCTACCTCTATAAGCACTTAGCGGAATCATGTGGCCATAGAGGCCGCCGTCAGCTTTTTCATATCGTAGCTGCGGACATATAGACTTCAGTGCAGCTGACCACTCTCTAGTTCATTTTTTCAGAAGACCAAAAATTGATCATTGTACGATTTGGAAACATATTATGGAATTGTCAGCTGAAGTCATCATTTAAAATCATTCTCTTTTCTTCTGTTGTGCTTTAATGAAAGTTATGTATCATGGAAACGAGGGCAGATTTAAAAGAATTTCAGAAGTTAACAATACCGGTGATATCGTGGTCATTAAAAACGGAGCACTTGTTCAGATGAAATCACCAATCGAGGCATTCACCTCAACTGATTTATGTAAGCATGGAAGACGTAAATTACAATTAGTAGAAGATTCTTTGTTCGCACTTGCAAACTAAGAGTCTAGAGTCCTCGTAACTGCTCCACCTGAAAGTTACATCCATTCTTATACTCACTATTGTGCCCATAATTCAATAGCAGCCTAACACAAGATGGGATGATGTCACTCTGAACCAGAACCACTACTGTCTTGCAGAAATCAGAACCATCGGATGGTACAAGTGTTTTCGTCCTGGTTAAGCCTGAACTCAAGAACTCTCGACACTGTACACCAGAGGATCCTTATTGTTTTGCTGGACAATAGCTGCATAATTCGGTTTCCGAATCACAATAGATTTTTTCACCAAACCTACTTCATCAGTTTATGGATTAATTGACCGAAGATGACAGACTATGCGAATATACTCATTCATTAACTACTGTAACTTGTTTTCTTACAATCTTGTTAAGTGATTCTTCTGTCATCTCTTGGTAGAACAACATGATAAAAATAAGAAGCACGTATCTTTCGTATTTTATACAGGATTTATCACAATCTTGTACATATTTTCCTGGCCAACTTCCTTTTGGCGACCCAGTAGTTCCAAATATGAGGTGTCTGGTAGGCCATATCCCTCATCCGGTGCTCTCAAATGTCCAATGTACCCGTGGAAAGTCAGAGTTAGTTCTTTGTATTAAATTTCTTAATAGTTTATTGCAATGATGACACACATGAGTGAAACGAAATTGGTTTACTTCCGATTAGTTCCTTTGACCAGCATTGTGTTACTTTCACGGCAACATTCAGGGTGTACTTTTACATACGAGTTTCACCCATACATCAACGAATTACGTTCCGTTTCTTGACCACATTTTTGTTGACTAGCTGATATAGCTTTTTCCCCAATCTCTCTCTCAGTTAATACAGATGATTAAATTATTGAAGGTGTGATCTATGAAACTAATTTTAATTGCACCTTCCTTTTGTCAGTTTTGGAAATGATGAACCATAAATGCTTGGCTTTCTTCACAGTATTATTTTTAAAATGTAGTAGTTGGTTAGAGTTTTACAAATTATGTATCTGAATTGGGATAACCAGATGAGAAAAATATGGTGGTCGAAAAGAAAATGAAACAAACAGTACCTACACGCATTCCCCGGGGGGGGGGGGGGGGGGGGGATG
The DNA here is from genome assembly GCF_023898315.1 of Schistocerca nitens. Lineage (NCBI taxonomy): Eukaryota > Metazoa > Arthropoda > Insecta > Orthoptera > Acrididae > Schistocerca > Schistocerca nitens. Next base: position 598,894,117 of record NC_064619.1, on the reverse strand, counting down.
CTGTTTTGAGAAACAAATCGTCTGTTAGTTCTGGCCTTGAAGTGAAATAGTAAATGAAATGTTAATAAGTAATTACAACAGGAGACAAACGATCAATTCTGGAAAATTGCAATTAAACGTTCGATCAAATAAAGAGCATAATGACCCAAGTGTAATAAAACATTAACGGAAGTGTATTTCCGAAGATGCTTCTCAGCGATAAAATGGACACAGGAAACCATCAAGCAGAAGTTTTTTCAAGGAAGCGACGAAGGAAGAACATTCAGGAATAAAAACATGAGTTCGTATATCATGTGAGACGCCGTAGTATTCTAGAAAGAGCGTTACAAGGAAAAACACGACCGAGAAAGACCTTGATTGACATCTTAAATAAAGTAAAACAAAGGGCAATTACTGTGCAGAAATAAAAGTGTTTCCTTGTAACTTATTCACTTACAGACATGGCAACTGATGGGAAGAATGATGATGAAGAACAAGTTCATGGAAAATCTGTCATTAGTGTTGGAAGAAGAATGTAGAGAAAATTAATATAGATCTGGTAACTACTCAAAACGTTCCGAATGTCATATTACGGTGAATGTAAGGGTATTTCAGCTTACATAGTCCTGTGTATTGTTATGCTCATAAACAGTGTGTTACGTCACTGACGTTCAGGACGCACTGCTGTCATATTTCTAATTTTAATGTTCGAGCATTCCGCTACAATTTATGAGAAGAAGACCGTTTCGACTGGAACCCAAATTTCTTGGTTGACAAGTTAAGCTATTATTTATTTCACTGCTGCCGTTGTCTTTGATCTACTGCCTACGTACTGGATGCATGTAGTATTACACCTGTTATTACAATTTTTAACTAGTTGTAAATGTAATCTGCGCTGAAAGGTGAGGAAGCGATCCAACTACCTTATGCTGATGTGTATTAAACTGCAACTATCTAACGCGTGGTATTATGTTAGTGTTTTATATACTACTAGTAAACTGCATATTCTTTAAAGAGTAGAACTCTAAGCTTCAAACATCTGACTACTTTACAAATGGGTTAACGTGCTAAATATTAGCTTTTAAGCACTTAAGCGAGAAAGAGGTTAGCAAAGGTTTGAAATTATGCTTAAAGCTCGTTGAATTTCGCTAAGTGCTCTCATTATGAAACGCCAGCTGAATGTAAATTGGGGTAATTGGCGCTCTGTTTTAAGCAAAAGCAAGTCTGTGACGCATCTGAATGACGTCATATCTCCTGAGCTATGTGTCGTACAGTGACATAATTTTTCAAGTACATTGAGTGGTGTAGGAAAATTAAAGAGATCTTTGTTGAAAAGAGAACCACTTGTATGAATATCAAGAGTTCAGATGGAAACCCAGTTATAAGCAAACAAGGGAAAGCAGAAAGGTGGAAGGAGTATATAGAGGGACTATACAAAGGCGATGTACTTAAGGACAATATTATGGAAATGGAAGAGGATGTAGATGAAGATGAAATGGGAGATATGATACTGCGTGAAGAGTTTGACAGAGCAGCGAAAAACCTAAGTCGAAACAAGGCCCCGGGAGTAGACAACATTCCGTTATAACTACTGACAGCCTTGGGAGAGCCAGTCCTGACAACACTCTACCATCTAGTGGGCAAGATGTATGAGACAGGTGAAATACCCTCAGACTTTGAGAAGAATATAATAATTCCAATCCCAAAGAAAGCAGGTGTGAAAATTAGACAGACTTGAAAATTACCGAACTATCAGTTTAATAAGTCACGGCTGAAAAATACTAACGCGAATTCCTTACAGACGAATGGAAAAACTGGTAGAAGCCGACCTCGGGGAAGATCAGTTTGGATTCCGCGGAAATATTCGAACACGTGAGGCAATACTGACCCCATGACTTATCTTAGAAGACAGATTAAGAAAACGTAACCTACGTTTCTAGCATTTGTAGACTTAGAGAAAGATTTTTACAGTGTTGACTGGAATACTCTCTTTCAAATTTTGAAGGTGGCAGAGGTAAAATACCGGGAGGGAAAGGCTATTTACAATTTGTACAGACACTAGATGGCAGTTATAATAGTAGAGGGACATGGAAGGAAAGCAGTGGTTGTGAAGGGAGTGACACAGGGTTGTAGCCTCTCCCCGATGTTATTCAACCTGTATATTGAGCAATCAGTAAAGGAAACAAAAGAAAAATTCGGAGTAGGTATTAAAATCCATGGAGAAGAAATAAAAACTTTGAGGGTCGCCGATGACATTGTAATTCTTTCAGAGACAGCAAAGGACTTGGAAGAGCAGTTGAACGGAATGGACAGTGTCTTGAAAGGAGGACATAAGATGAACATAAACAAAAACAAAACGAGGATATTGGAATGTAGTCGAATTAAGTCGGGTAATCCTGAGAGCATTAGATCAGGAAATGAGACGCTTAAAGTAGTAAATGCGTTTTGCTATTTGAGGAGCAAAATAACTGATGATGGTCGAAGTAGAGAGGATATAAAATGTAGACTGGCAATGGCAAGGAAAGCGTTTATGAAGAAAAGAAATCTGTTAAGGGGCTCCGGAAAGGCTCAAAATCATGAAAAGTTCAATTTTTACTTTTTTGCGTTTTCAGAATCTGCAGACTATTACCTTTTAATAGATATATAATTTATTCAATTCCGAAGACTACAACTATTTTTAAATTTTTTTTGAAATGTGTTCTACATGGGCGTGACCCACTGTGGCGCTGTTAAACTGCTGTCAAATGGTGTTATTATTAACGTCCATGTTCATCAGGTACATTTTAGTGATGTGAGATAAAGTATGTGTTGTGGCTAACCTGTGATGGTTCAATATATATCGCTGGTGTGATTGTCGATTGTTTCATGTTTATTTACTCTGTCGTTATCTCGAAAATATTCGTAATTAATTGTGTTTCTTGAGTCTCTGTTTTGTTGAAGTATAATAATGAGTAAAAGTAAAGTTATTAGAGATCCTCTGAAGGCTTTTAAGGGAAGGAGAAATGTTGGAAAGCCAAAGGTATGTGTTATTACTGTAAACAATAAAGACGATAAAAATCCCCAACATAGCTTGTGTCCCAAAGAGGAAGTCAGTTGGTGTAAATATAACAAAGGATTGCTAACTGCCGGCCGCGGTGGTCTCGCGGTTCTAGGCGCGCAGTCCGGAGCCGTGCGACTGCTACGGTCGCAGGTTCGAATCCTGCCTCGGGCATGGGTGTGTGTGATGTCCTTAGGTTTAAGTAGTTCTAAGTTCTAGGGGACTGATAACCACAGCAGTTGAGTCCCATAGTGCTCAGAGCCATTTGAACCATTTTGATTGCTAACTGGTGAAGTGTACACTCATAAGCATAGTCTGCCTCATGCAATAATGGAGGTGATAAAACCTATTTTCAGAGACTTAGCAGCACCTGAACTGTTGAAAAAGTGTATTCACAGAAAAACTCCAAACCCCAATGAAAGTGTAAATAGTGTTATATGGTCGAGAATCCCCAAGACTGTATTTGTTGGAATAGAAACACTTCACTTTGGTGTGTATGATGCTGTTGCGACTTTCAATGATGGCAACATTGTAAGGTGCAAGGTATTTAGAAATATGGGAATGAAGATAGGTTCTAACATGGTACGAGCGATGCTTGCTTTAGACAAGGAACGCCTTCGGGCTGCAGACAGGGCTGTAAAGAGTCTAGAAATACAAGCAAGAGGAAACAGGAGGAGGAACAAGAGGAAGCTGGAGGAGGAGTTTGCAGAGGATGAAGATAATCCATCCTATGGACCTGGAATGCACTAAAAAGTTAATCCAATCTTTGTCGCTCGATTCCCAAAACTTTTATTTTCTCATGCTAATTACATGTTTTCTAAGGATCTTCCAAACATATTTGTTTCAAACTTTCAGTAAATGTTACACAGTACCTTCTGCATAATTTAACACAGCCTTTTTCCAAAAAACTGTATATTTTTGAATATATAAATAAAAAATTGCAAAAAAATGTTGTGAATTTTCATTACAATTGAAAAAAAAATCATCTTTAATAACTGAACTAAAATTTTGTAAAATCCCTGTGTTAAGTTGTAGCCCATATTCCAATAAATAATCTGTAAAAAGTTCAACTTCCTACCTCAAATACTTTGTGAGGAAAGATGTAATTTATAAGCGTTATTTTAACATTGCAAGTATAGGGCGTTCCGGAGCCCCTTAATATCGAGTATAGATTTAAGTGTCAGGAAGCCTCTCCTAAAAGTATTTGTATGAAGCGTGGGCAAGTATGTATGTGAAATATGGACGATAAATTGTTTAGAGAAGAAGAGAATAGAAGCTTTCGAAATGTGGTGCTACAGAAGAATGCTGAAGATTAGATGGGTAGATCACATACCTAATGAGGAGGTATTAAATGGGATTGGGGAGAAGAGAAGTTTGTGGCACAACTTGACTATAAGAAGGGATCGGTTGGTAGGACATCTTCTGAGGCATCAAGGGATCACCAGTTTAGTACCGGAAGGCAGCGTGGAGGGTAAAAATCGTAGAGGGAGACCAAGAGATGAATACACTAAAGAGATTCAGAAGGATGTAGGTTGCAGTGGGTGCTGGGATATGGAGTTTGCACATGATAGAGTAGCATGGAGAGCTGCATCAAACCAGTCTCAAGACTGAAGACCACAACAACAACAACATGTGGATACTGTCTGCAAACTGCGAATAGAGTTAGTAGTAAAGAAGTAATAAATTAAATTAAACGTCATGCCTGATGCTGAAGTTAATCTGCTTGAACAGCGAAAATGTAGTGAGCGTAAACATTTTTTCTTTCATGACGTCAGGGAGAAGAAGTTTTCTAAACGTTTCAAGGTGAGGATGTTGGAAGTAGCTAAGTGCAGTCATTCTCAAATACTGGATGAATGAAGTCCGTGTATTTACGTGCTCTCAGTTACGCTATCTCAAGAAAAACACATATTTCTAATTGTATTACTTGTCTCATTGTGTTACAGTTTAAATGTAAGATTATACCTCATAATTAATAGATTGTGACCGCATTTCAGATTTTTAAATTCGGCCAATAATTAAGCGAAAATATCAAAAACTGAACTTTTGTTGTTTCTACGCTGAAACTGTTTGTTCCGGTTCCGGGATAGCGTTTTAAAGAAACACCACTGCAGTACCTTTTGCTTGCATGAATATTTTTCTGTACACGGTTCAAATGGATCAGGTGACTGAAAATTCCGCCAATTGGGAAATACACACTGTTAATAGTTTTTTTTTAAATGCAAGCAAATCGAAAGTTGCTGAAATTCATCAGCAGATTAGTGAAGGGTACTGGGAGGAAGCTGTGAGCATCACGATGTTTAGAAAATGGTGTAAACCATTTAAAAGTGACCGCACAAATACATGCGATGAGAAACGAAGTGGGTGACCGTCAGTCATTACTGATGACCTCGTAGAAGCCGATGATTTTGCTAGCTGAACATGGCAATAAGGGTGATTTATTACTGACGGTGTCTGTCCCCTGATTCCCAGTCAGCTGAAATATTTTATCTCACCTGCTAGTTTACTGTTGTTTTGACTCTGGCCCGCAAGGGAGACCGTTTCTTCTAGCATGGGTTTTCTAATAGCTAAAAAGAACATTGATAGGAGACAACTTGGAAATTATACAGGCTAGAAGATAAGACACATCTGGTAAAAATTTAAATGTTTTGCTCGAAAACACACTGAAATGCGAAGTGTTACAATAGAAAAACGGTTATCCACCCATAGCTATAACAAATCTGGCATGAAAATGTCTTCCTGCCGGTAACAAAACAAGTAACTGATGAATAAACGAGTATCTGAATAACTCGCAAGCCTTGTTCAGAGAGAGTGCACCGAGAGATACGTTAAAATGATTAGTAGCCAAGACAACTGAGACGAATGAAACCGAAGCACGAGCAGCAATAAGTACCTGAAACGAAAGTAGGCTTAGCTTTGTCACACTTATAGGGAGGGGTGCGGTTGCATCATTATGAAGTCACAGCGGAAATACTCGTGGCTGCATTACTCATCAAAGCTGCACTAACACGAGCTGGTCGTCCATGACTGCTACCAAGTACAGGAAGCGCGCACACAGATAAGAAAATGCTGGCAGGAGCCTTGCTAATAACGATAACGACGTGCTCCAACCAGGAACTGCGATCTCCTGACATGGCGAGGACCTCCCTCTGCACTTCTGTCAACGCGGACGCCACACCTTAGTATGCGTCCTGCAGCAGAACGAGCGCACTGTGGCCAAATTAAGCAGGGTGGCAGTTACAAGTTGTTCTGGTTAGCGAAGCCAGATGTCATAGCTTAGAGGCTGGGGCTACTCGAGTGCCTGCATTCCGAGAAGGGTGTGATGGTCTAGCGTCCCTCCGCGGCGAATTAGCCGTGGCATTCAAAGCAACGGTTCAGCCAGTCTTTGTTGATTGTCGCTATCTTTCAAAATATCAAAATAATTAACCCAGCGTTCGGAAAATTACTCCACCCCCCCCCCCCCACAAGACGACAGTCCTCTTATTTGGCAAGCCTACGGTGATCTTAATTGCCGGGAAAGTTTGTTTGATACAATTTATTTAACTTTACTGAAGACAGACTTCTTTGCCAAGGTCGCTAATAAAAACGTTTATTCTCGATAACCGGTTTTGGTAACAGAGTTACCATTTTCCGAACTCGACATAGTGATCTAAGCAATGAGGTTTATGTTCACTAACGTATTATCACAGGTTGCCCCTTGCTTCTCAAAATGAGTAAACTTATTTAGCAATTAATGTCACCGATTTTTGACATAGTAATCAGGTTAACCCATGACCTATGTCAGTTGTTACGTCATGCTATGGACAACCCGAATATGTGGTCGTATATGTAAATTATATTTTATTAACTCATACAGTCTATAGCGAAATTATCACTGTGGAAGGAACGTAAATTGTTGGCGTTACTCCGGAATCAAAACAAAGGTCTTGGAATGGAAGAATTAAATACCCCCCACCACAAAACTGAAGTTCCAGCACACGATTTCAGCCTGAAAATTATGTGCACTATGTTATGGGATAGAGAGGGTGTTTTTCTTCTCGATTTTGTGCCTTGGGGCGGCACAGCCAATTCAGGCAGTTTTTCTGGCGTCAAATCCTCAGTAAGAGGATCATTTCTCTACACGACAAGGACCGTCCCCGTTTGGCTCATTGCCCTCAAGACTATATAGCGTGTTGTGTTTGAGAACAATTTGATCACCCTCCATATAACCGTATAACTCTGATCCAACACATAATCGCTATCATTTATTCTTCCATCTTGCCGGCGAGCACTACGAGTAAGACGAAAGCTATGTCAAAACGTCAGTACATGACTGGTTAAAAGGAATAAGGCTGCTTATATCTATGCTGGATTGCGGTAGCTGGTCATACGATACAGTAAGTGCCTTAAGACAGCTCAATATTGTACCAATGATAATGTCGTGTGGCTAGGGCCTCCCGTCGGGTAGGCCGTTCGCCTGGTGCAGGTCTTTCGATTTGACGCCACTTCGGCGACCTGCGCGTCGATGGAGATGAAATGATGATGATTAGGACAACACAACACCCAATCCCTGAGCGGAGAAAATCTCCGACCCAGCCGGGAATCGAACCCGGGCCCTAAGGATTGACTGTCTGTCACGCTGACCACTCAGCTACCGGGGGCGGACAATATTGTACTGAAACAAATATTAAAGACAAGGTTTGCATGTAAACGTAAAGTTGTTGTACTATTGTTACCTTTTTTATTTACTTTTAAAATTGTAGTTATTTTAAGATCGCGGTTCGAAATAAACTCACTTGTTAACGGCCATACAGCTGAATCTGTGCTGTAGTGGCGAATCCAAAATAAAATATATCTGTCCGACTAACAACAGTGGGTTGGCATATCGACGTCATTGAGAAATAAGCAACCGTAGGTAGTTTGTCCGAACAGTGTGAGCGCACGCAGAGTACTGAGCGACGGAGTCAGCGTTTCGCCACGTTTCGTGGCGGAGCGTCCCTGGCGCTAAGTTATCACGTGCAAGTCTCGCTGTCTGGTGACGAGAAGCGGCGTGTACGGCTATAATTGAGGACGTGAAGAGCAGATTATAGCCAGCAGTCTCTGACAAACAACGCAGATCGCTCCCGATAATGCAGACTGATCACTCACTGACAAGAGTAATTCTCCGTAATACACAGTGGAAGAACTGCTGTTCCCATTTCTCATTTCTTATTTCCCGATAGGTACACCAGTACTCATAAAGACTGAAAGCAAGTAAACGTGAATTATTTTTAAAGTAGCGATGCCGTACATTCTATTTTTTTCTGAGAATAACAATCTTGTTCGACTTTTCTTATCATTTTGTTGTTTTGTATGGCACATTTGGTGGCAATGCTTGGTTAGTACTTTCTGTTATATGTACCTTCTGTCGTGGGGAATGTCACTGCTGCCAGTATCACACTATTTGTATATGTACACTGGTAACTGGTCTGCCGGACAGTATTATGAATATCGAAATGTATGAACCATGTCGCTTCTATTCAGAAAGAGTGAGTAAAGAGGAGAACATTTTAGTTCTACAAACAAACGGTGGAGGATACATGCGAACTTCACCTCCTCTCCCTCCCCCCTCCCCCCTCCCCCTTAACCCCCATGCACCTCACTGAACTCTTCCCCCCGTATCTCTGCCTACGGAGCACATATTCACAAACTAGTAACATCGAATTTCTATCATGGTAATTACGCTAGATGCTTGTGAGGCGAATAAGTATCTTTAAACGCCTTTTCCAGTATTTTAAGAATAAACGTCACGGTGAGGCACAGCGTCTTATTTGCAGCGTCTTACACTACAACATGCTGATTTTTCAGTAAACAAAGTCGTGTCAAATGGAGCAATCATTCTTTGAAATATCAATGTCTTTGTTTCCCTCACTCTCTCTCTCTTCCCTTAATCGACTGTGAAAGGATCGCTCACGAGGGCTCTGTAAAGAAGAAATATCTTCGTTCGATGGGTGAAACACATTTCAGTATTTTCTTCCAATGAACCAGAGGCTAGAGCCAGTCTTGTACACAGTAACATTTAAAGCAGTTCTTCTTGAAGTAGGTATGGGTGCATACTGATTGAGTATTTGCCTCTCATGCTCAACTTCATAACGTGTTTTAAAATGATTGCATTCTGGATTCCAAATAACTTATTTTGCTTGTTTCACATATTGCTAGTCGTTAGCGTTTTCCGTCGTCATATCATTGCTACGTGACATCTGAGGATCTGAAGATGGCAAACGTCGACAGTAAAAATGTGTGGAACAAATTATTTGGGATACAGACGGAACTCATTAGTACTAGTGTCACAAAGATCCTTGTCGCTTACATAGACATTACATCCTTCTGTGCAAACGTCTAGTCCTGAAACTATTCTTTCAGTTTCGTTATCTGAAACGGTGATAGGAAGTTTATTCACAACAACACTTAGTGAGGGAATTAATCGCAAGAGAGACACAAATACGAATAGTATATATCCAGTTCGTATTTCATCTATACACATAGCGTGTACGCGATGTTTGGAAACAGCGTGGATACTGGTGACGTAAATATTATCTAAAATTAACAGACACGCCACTAAAGATATATGACGATTAACATACGCCAACTGATATGATAAAATATGTATTGCTTGATTTCGTATATAGCATTTTTCAGCGAGCAATTTGGTAGGTAACGTCTTAGTTTGTCCTTCTTCTACTGCCCTCGTTTACGTTTTCTGTAAAAAAAGTAATATAATATGAACACATTTTACTTAATTTGTTTCTCGTTCGGTCGTTAGCTACAAGCTGGTGATAAAAGGGAATGTTGAATGGTTTATGAATATTCTAAACAACTTTCTTGTCTTCAGTTACCTTTTCGAAGACTTGACAATGAACAAGACGACATAGAAGTTGAGATATATCTTTCTCAAATACTATGACGGTAAATGATTTCGCACACACTGTCCTACAACATTTTAGTAGACTCTGAAAAAAATGTCTTAATCTGGCTCCAAGCCAAAGTCACTGAAGTTTTTCGGAGTTGTAATAGTAAAAAAAAAAAAAAAAAAAAGAATGGTTCAAATATCTCTGTGCATTATGGGACTCAACATCTGAGGTCATCAGTCCCCTAGACTTAGAACTACTTAAACCTAAGGACATCACACAAATCCATGCCCGAGGCGGGATTCAAACCTGCGACAGTAGCAGCAGCGCGGTTCCGGACTGAAGCGCCTAGAACCGCTCGGTCACAACCGCCGGCCAATACTTGACGCTGCGGTAGCCTGTTCCAACCCTACCTGTGTAAAAAATATCCGGCAGCAGTATACGATCAACAAAGGGCTGAACAAGCAGTCTCTAATCACTGTGGAAAAACCAGTCACTATTTACAAGAATGCACATTCAGCAGCTCATTGGTGCTATATAAGAGAACTGCGCTGCTTCCATTGTGTTTTCAGTGCCTATTCCGTAGTCGTTACCATCCATAACGAATTATTGCTACACAGTAACTACTAATTCTTACGACGCTTATATACATTTGACTACGGTTAAGAAGATCCTACCTTAGTGTTTCAGCAAGTCCCACAAACTCCTATCATAAAGCATTACAACCTTTGGAGTCGAACTGATGGCTAATGAAGTTCTTTCTTACCTGCAGAATTTTCGTCGAGGCCACTGTGTCCAAACGATAACGTTGAGTGGCGTCCCACTGTTCTCAAACACTTCAGGAATGCCACTCAGAGCCTTGTTCGAAGTGGGACTGGTCGCTATCGCCGCGTATCTGACATTAGCTCGTCATCTTGTTAATTACCCCCTCCCCGCGCCACGGACTTTTACCGCGATGTCTGATGACGCAGCGAACGAGAGGCCTTGTTGGACTGCGTGTTGCCACATGGATACGGAAAAGACATTTATCGCATAACTGCATTCCACGTGATTGTCACGTGATCTACGTAATGCGGTGGTATTAGTCATCCACCCGCCACGTCATCAGCTAAGGCAGTTGATTTAGTACTTCCCGGTTTGCCACGCCGGCGTTTGCAATTCCTTGTGTGTTTATGAGGTAATTTTACTCTAGTGCCACTAAAGCAGAGTTATTAAACACGGTTTTCCGAAACTCCTTCACCAAAGAAGACGAAGTAAATATTCCTGAATTCCAGTCAAGAAAAACTGCCAAGATGAGAAACATAGAAGTAGCTGGCCTCGGAGTAACGAAGCAACTTAAATCACTTAATAAAGGCAAGGCATCCGGTGCAGATTGTATACCAGTCAGGTTCCTCTCAGAGTATACTGATAAAATAGCTCCATATTTAGCAATTATATACAACCACTCACTCACAGAAAGATCAGTACCTAAAGACTGGAAAACTGCTCAAGTCACACCAATACCCAAAAAGGGAAGTGGGAGTAATCCGCTGAATTACGGGCCTGTATCACTAACGTCGATTTGCTGTACGGTTTTGGAACATTGTACTGTATTCGAACGTTATGAAGTACCTCGAAGAAAACGATTTATTGACACATAGTCAGCACGGCTTCAGAAAATATCGTTCTTGGGAAACACAACTAAATCTTTATACTCATGAAGTAATAAGTGCTATTGACAGGGTAAGTCAAATTGATTCCATATTTTTAGATTTCCAGAAGGCTTTCGACACCGCTCCTCACAAGCGTCTTCTAACCAAACTGCGGGCCTTCGGAGTATCGCCTCAGAAAGGTCACAGTTCGTAGTAATAGACGGAAAGTCATCGAGTAAAACAGAAGTAATATCCAGCGTTCCCCAAGGAAGTGTTATAGGCCCTCTATTGTTCCTGATCTATATTAACGACGCAGGAGACAATCTGAGTAGCCGTATTAGATTGTCTGCAGATGATACTGTCATTTACCGTGATGTAAAGTCATCAGATGGTCAGAACGAATTGCAAAATGATTTAGATAAGATATTGCAGTGGTGCTAAAAGTGGCAATTGACGCTGAATAAGGAAAAGTGTGACGTTATTGACATGAGTACTAAAAGAAATCCGCCAAATTTCGATTACGTGATACACAAATCTGAAGGCTGTAAATTCAACTAATTCTTATGGATTACAATTACAAATAACCTAAATTGGAACGATCACATAGATTATGTTGTGAGTAGAGCAAACCAAAGACTGCGATTCATAGGCAGAACACTTTTTTTAGAAGGTGCAACAGGTCTTCTAAAGAGACTGCTTATACCACGCTTGTCCGCCCTATTCTGGAGTATTGCTGTGCGGTGTGGGATCCGCATCAGGTGGGACTGACGGATGGCATCGAAAAAGTACAAAGGAGGATAGCTCGTTTTTGTATTGTCGCTAAATAGGGGAGATAGTGCCACAGACGTCATACGTGAATTGGAGTGGCAATCGTTAAAACAGAGGCGTTTTTTCGTTGCGACGGGATCTTATCATGAAACTTCAATCACCAGTTTTCTCCTCTGATTCCGAAAACATTCTGTTTGCGCCCACCTACATAGGGAGAAATGATCAACACGATAAAATAAGAGAAACCAGTGCCCGGACAGAAAAATTTAAGTGCTCGTTTTTCCCGCGAGCTGTTCGAGAGTGGAACGGTAGAGAGACAGCCTGAAGGTGGTTCATTGAACCCTCTGCCGGCACTTAATTGTGAATAGCATAGTAATCACGTAGGTATAGATGTACAGTCTTAGACAATAAAACTGACCGCCGGCCGGCCGCCACAGAGACGAAGTCCGAGTCATTTCACTTAAGGTGGCCAATAAAACTGACCGCCCCTGACAACTCTAAGTCCGGCAATCTGCACAATCTGGCAACACTGTAAGATGCGGAAGTGTCAGGAGGAAGTGTTATCTACTTCCGAGACGTTGTTGGACGATGTGAGCCCGTGGTCTAGTGGAAAGTCGGCTTTCAGCCGTGTTACCGTGTGGACGGGCTCGGCGCGCCGGGCAGTGCTCCGCAGGTGTTGTTGTTTACCCGCTAGCGCGCGGTCGCGTCGTTGTATTGCCGTATAGTACCTGTACCGACCCGACATGGCGTTCTCATATCGAAAAGCTACAATCAAACTAACGTTCAACGCATCGTACACGAGACCGAAGGCCCATGAAATTGAACGGTTTCTACGAGACATCATGCACATAGAACCACAAGAACTGATAGGAATTCATCTGTCAATTGTAACCAGCACAGTGTACCTCAAACTGATTGACGAAGGGGCCTGCGAGAGATTACTCCAACGATCTGCAAACGGCTTTCGCTTCTGTCACGCAGACGGTAACGTGAGCGTGGTAGGAGTTGACCATGCTGGTCTGGGGGTGCGTACCGTGCGCATCTTTGAACTACCGTTCGAAGTTCCTGCCAACCTAGTCGTTGATGCGCTGCGGCCATACGGCACAGTTCTGAGCCACACAGAGGAGAAATGGAACACATTCGAAACGTACCCTGTCCTTAACGGGGTACGGCAAGTGCGCATAGAACTTAAGAAGCACGTTCCATCATATGTTTTCGTTGGTGGCTGCCGCGCAATTGTTATCTATGATGGACAACCGAGGACCTGCTCGGGCTGCGGCCAGGAGGGCCATGTTAGAACTGGGTGTCTGCAGCGCCGCCTCGTTCAGGTGCCCCGCAATGAACTTCTGCAACGATCCACTATGACCTCTCTCCCACTAACATACGTGGAGGCGGCACGACATGATGTGATGGATGATCAAAACCTGCTACCTCCTCAAGCCGCTGCCAGCTCCGTTGGAGAGTCAGCGCCGTCGACGACGCCGCAGCCCAACGGTGTAGAGGTTCCTACAGCCTCTGCCCACCGCAGCGTCGTCGGCACCCAGCCACCGTCACTGTCGGAATCAGACACAGGGGTTCCTAGCGACAGAGACTGTGTCGAGCCCCGCCCTCCAGTGGATGTCGAATCTCGGACCCGAAAGCAAAAATCACCCAAGCGACACAAGAAGAGGCGATTGTCAGCTGAAGAACAGGACAGGGATGTGAAGCCGGCGGCAGCCATCGACTTCGTTGACTCGCCCACAATTGCAACGGACTCCAGTGGCATCATTCACCAGAAGGTGCCTGAAGACATGAAACACTCTCCTACATCTGGTGGCCAAGAAAACGAGGCGCACTGCGTCGACTCCCAAAATGTGGGCTCCTGTGAAAGCGACCAGCCCCCAATGACATCACAATCGTCTCTTGGTGATTGGGCAGACGATATGGACGCAGATGATGCATCGATATCTCCACCAGAGCCCATGGCTGACATTGAGCCCGGAGGGCTCTGCCACTCAGGGACTCCTACGGCACAGTAATGCACAGCATGCAGATGGATGGCTGTGTGGTGTGTGAGATCACTGTGGGATTGCACCGACACACTGCCTCCGCCACTTGATATGTCTCAGTCATACCGTGTGGGAACAGTCAATGTAAATGGTGTCCACTCCACTGTCAAGACCCGCATGTTACACGACATGATCAGAGCGGCAGACTTGGACATTGCCCTTCTCCAGGACGTCCGTCCCGAGCTGTGTTTAGACCTATATGGCTACACCACGTACAGCCTACCCGTAGCTGATGGCGCAGGAGGAACGGCCATCCTTCTCCGAGATGGCATAGACGCGACGGACGCGACGTACTTGCCGAACGGGCGAGGCATCGCACTCACACTTGGCGCAGTCCGCCTCATTAACGTCTACGCTCCCTCCGGTAATTCGCACCGTGGTGACAGGAATGTCTTCTATTCGGAGGAGGTAGCCCCACTTTTGCTAGGAAATATGGACCATTACATAGTGGGCGGCGATTTTAACAGTGTTCTGCGGCCCGAGGACCAGATACCGCATTCTGTCCCATGCCCGGCTCTACAAGCATTGATACGTGACCTCGCGCTCCACGACACATGGCTCTTACATCATGGGACCCAGAGTGGATATACGCACTTTACCAGCCATTCTGCCAGTCGTCTGGACCGGATATACGTCTCGCGTGCCCTCCGCACAGCAACCCGTGATGCAGAACTCTGGCCGACGGCCTTCACGGACCATCTCGCGTACATCTGCACTGTCACCTTGCCCCGACAACTCACAAGACGAAGCAGGGGCCCGTGGACGCTGAACGTCTCCCTCCTTCGCGAGGAAGCGTGTCGGCGAGCAGTCACTGACACGTGGCGTCGATGTATCAGGCGCCTGCCTATGTATGCTTCCACGTTGCTGTGGTGGCTGGGATGTGTCAAACCTGCACTCCGAAAGACCTTGATGGCCTACGGGCGTGACAGATCGAACTGGCAAAGGGCAACATCGGAATTTTACTATACAGCGTTACGTGAGCTGGCGACGCAACCGCCGTCTCCCGAACGTCAGATGTCCGTACAACGCATCAAAGCTCGTCTACTTCGCATCAGGACAGAGCAGCTAGACGGTGTCCACATCCGTGCGCAAGACTGTATCCCCTACGAAACAGCGTCAGTGTATCACATTGTGCGCGAGAGGCGCCACCGCAAACGTCACCTCATTACGGCGGTAAACACGGAGGACAGCGGGCGCGCAGTGACACAAACGGACATCGCGCACACGCTCGCCAAACACTATGGGACCTTGTACATGGAAGATCCGCGAAATGTACGTGATTATGACGAGCTGTTGCACGATTTTCCCGTTCCTCGGGACGTGGCACCCGATGATAGTCTGCTGTTGCCCACCCGACGAGCTGACATCGGCCTTGGCACGTGGAGCACCGAACAAGTCGCCTGGACCGGACGGTTTACCCCTGGAATTCTACCGCACTTTTTACCACCTTATGGGTGACAAGTGGCTCCAAATGTTTCAAGACCTGATCCGCCATGATTTCACTGTCCACACAGAATTCACAGAAGGCATCTTGATCCCAGTTCCGAAACCGAATGGTGGTTGTAGGTGGCAGGATTTTCGCCCACTCACACTCCTCAACAACGACTACAAGATCTTCGCCCGTATCCTCCGCGCGCGTCTCCACACCGCTGTCGGGAAAGCCATCCACACCGATCAGACATGTTTAGGTGGTGTCAGCAACATTCATACGGCGTTAGGAGCATACCGCGACGTAATTGCTTTGACGGCGGCCTGCAAAATACGAGGCGCCCTTGTCGCCGTAGATTTTGACCACGCATTCGACCGCGTCGACCACGGCTTCTTACGCGCAGTTTTGCAACACATGGGCCTCTCTCCGGAGTCTGCACAGGTGGTCCTTCGACTGGTCCACGGAGCGCGCACCCGCATGATGGTCAACGGTTATCAGTCTGGTCACATTGTTGTTGGACGGTCAGTGCGACAAGGGTGTCCCCTGTCGGGCATATTATTTGCTGCAGCGCTTGAACCAGCTTTACATGGTCTACGGCAGCGATTAACTGGTATCTCCTTGCGGGACGTGACCTTTTGTTGTGGTGTTCCTGGCCAGATCAGAGGATGAAATGCATATGGCGCTACAGTGGCTACGCCAGTACGGGGCGGTCGCTGGGAGCGTCATCAACGTGAAGAAGACAAAATACATGGATGTCGGAGGGGGGATTTCCCACACAACGGCGGTGCCCTTTGACAAGGTGCCCGTACTCAAGTGTTTAGGAGTGTAATTTTATAGCAATGTCCGCCGCACGGCGGCGGCTACGTACCGCCGGCTCCTACACCAGACACGTGCTCTGCTGCAGGACAACAAACTGCGTAGCTTGGATATGCTCCTCAGAACACGTTATGTCAACACCTATCTTGTCTCAAAACTGAACTATTTTGCGCATATCCTTCCCTTGACAGCTACGATGGCCGACAGATTTCAAGCAGCATATGGACATTTCGTAAGCACCGGTCTGGTTTTTAAAGTCCGATACGCCACGCTGACACTGCCGCAGCGGGCGGGCGGTATCGGTTTAATTCACGTATATAACCGTGCGCGTTCGCTTTATCTCAACACTATGCGTCGCACGTGGACCTCTGCCCACGCCACTCTGACGGGCACCCTGATAGCGGAAGTGGGACCACACTCTCTGCATCCCCCGGTTTCTGTAGGACACATTTCACCGGCACTCACCCACATCAGAGAGTTCTTTATTGACTTAAGCTACTTACGGTCGGAACTTCCGACGACACGGAAGCCCAGCACAAAAGACTATTATCGCCTCTATCAAAGGCGGCAACCTGTAAATACGGTCACCCACAGATATCCTGAAGTTGCTTGGAACACGGTGTGGCGAGCGGTACACACGCCTTTTCTACCTACGACGGTGCGTTCATTGTGGTACGTGGTTGTGAATGGGAAGTTTGCTACTCGTCAGAGGTTACATTCCATACATCTGACGGACGACCCCTTATGTCCGACATGCTCAGTCGCTGACTCGGATGCACACCGTCTGACGTGTGCCACGACCAGCGAGTGCTGGCTACTGACGCAGCGCATGCTGGCATTACTCTTACGGCGATTGCCGGAGTCTATCTCCCCTGATGACGTATTGCGCCCCGACGGCGTATACTTTCCATCAACCAGAACGAACGCCGTTAACTGGCTAAAAGGCATGGCCGTTTACTACATATTTTGCGATGCTCCCAAAGGCACACTCGACTTTTGGTCCCTATTGATGACGACACATGCAGCTTTCAGCCGCCACCCGAAGTACAGAACTCGTTTCGCAAATTATTTAGGTTCATTATTTGCGGATCCTCCTGCTCACTGGGGCGTTCCGGGTATGAGACGCTGAAAATTAAGAAGAATCCTGGAGCATATTGATCCTCTACGGACGGAATAGGGGGGAACCCCTCCCAACAGACGAGAAGACGACTCGGACGCTCGGCTACGGCAGTTGTAGGATCTTTCTTTGTAATGAAACAAAATAAATGTATAATACAAAAAAAATGTTATAAAAATTAAAGAAATAAATAAATAAAACAACATCGACAAACCCACTACATCCTCTTCCTGATCCTTCGATCCTCGAACTCGAACACGTTGCTTGGGCGTGGCGGCGGGATGGCCAGGCTTCGGGTGTCGACCCCTGCCCTACCCGTCGTCCTGCTCCTGCAGCGGTTCATTAAAAAAAAAAAAAAAAAAAAAGTCGCGCTGTCTTTCGACTCGGAAACAAGCTGGTTCGAATCCTGGTGGTGGATGAAATTTTTTTTCTGCAGTGTTTGACAGAGGAGGAGGGGTGGCGGTGTAAAGTTCCTGATCACCAGTCCTCGATTAAACTCAAAAGCTCTCTGCAGCATTTCGTGAAGTGAGTCATCATATCGATAATGTTTCGTTGAATAGTTTGCACGCAGACAATTAAATATTATTGACTATGCGTATGAAGACACATTTTTGTAGAATATAATACGACGGCGTTATTAAAATGTTCAGTGCTTGTTTGTATCTTTTGGCCATCGGAATTCGCTTACATTTTAATTGTAGCTGCAGGAGGAAGACTCCGTAAACACCGGCGCTTGTCGTAATCAAGACAATCCTCCTTATATGCTCTTCTCTTCACTTCAATAAATAAAAAATAGTTTATACTGTTGTTCAATATAATATTATTCACGGACACATATGATACATGGAGCTCGCAATACTTCATATTTAAAATCGCACATCTTCATCGTGTGAGAGTAAAAAACAAAACAAAAACAAAAAAACAAAATAATAACTGTACAAAAATTGAATTTTTTTTCCTTTCATTTGTCTGCGCCTGCAATCATAATTAGTGGAATCTGACAAATTCCATCTGTCATCTGATAATTGTGAAAACTACTTTTTCATCGTCACAGCACCGCAGTATGAACTCAAGGGTTTCATAGAATACCTATACTTAATTTCGTTGTGATCGTTTTCAATGACAGTAGGGGAGGAGCAAAACCATTTGACTTGAAACATACTTTTCCAGTGGGATTTGAATCTTTGGCTACAGTTGCAGTAGCACGTCCAGGGAGGTATCCAAGAATGTTAGCAATCACTCATTGCTAAAGTATAGCCTAGGGAAGAAAGAAGCAGGTTTCCGACAAAGTAAACGATGAGAGACACTGTCGCTGTCACTTATTAAACAGGAATTGTTCAGAAAATTACAACTATATCTAGTGAAATGAGTAGGTTGATGCATCTCCAGTCTGGCACTATCACTGAGTTGCCAAACGTTTTCCGAAATGATATAAATGTGTGTGTGTGTGCGTGTTCTTAGGACATTTCCGAAAGAACATACACTACGAATCGAAATAGACAGACTTCTTAATCAATTAAAGATTGAAGGACAGATGTCCAGGCTGTCATGGGCATTAAAATAGAACAACAGCGTCAGATGAAAATTTGTGGCTGACCAGATTCGAACCCGGATTTACAAAATTTTAATACCAAAATACAGCATCTCGGTTCTTACAATAGTGCAATAGGTGCGCACTGGTTAGATGTAACCGAAGAGAGACTCCAACTCGGATTGTAGTTAAGGGCGAATCCCAAGCGCATGACCACGTCCAATTGGGAGTGGAAACTTAATCTCATCAGGACCTTGTTGAAGGACCATGACATGCGATCGTTAGACCGACTGCACAAAGTTCAGATTATAAATACATACATACTTAGAAAAATATATTGCGTTGGAGCAGTCTTAACGATACTGCAGGTCACTGCACATAAAAATATAAGCTGTAACCTCTTGGTATGTGTGGAAACAAAATATCATCAAAGTATCCTTCGACACGGCGACTTTGCAGAGGCAAAACGGAGGACTATGAATTAAAGACGTGCTTTTAAACTAACACACGCCACTAAGACAGGCATCACGAAACTTCTGTTCCTCTCGTTAGATCCTGGGGATAGGAACGCTCCTGTTAATGTAGCATGCCAGCCTAGATTACGTCCGAAAGTACTATGGCGTTTGGAGCTGTATAAGACTTCCACCAGCACAAACCAACACTAGAACCGTTTATGATTATATTACCAGACATCGTCTTGACAAACCAATTCCGGTAACTTAACCTACAAAAAACTGGAGGAACGTCTGGAAAAATATCAACAATAAAATTATACCAACTAGAGTAAGTGCCGTATGGTGCGACTTTGTAAACGAAACCATACCCACAGCGGAACGATTATGTAAAATCAAATTGAAACCATATCCATGCGGCGACAAATGACGGCTTGTAGAACTGTCGCGCACATCTTCTCATGTGAAAAAAGAATCAGAATATTTGGAACTGGACTACGAAGAAGTTAGCACTGTCAATAGAAACGCAGAAAGTCAAATACCGATAACTGAAGCTTTACATCCCGACGGGAAATGTTACCCGTCCGCAAAGAATAACAGTTATTCGTGGCTTCTGGGACAGTTTGTGTTTTACGTCATAACAAACAAAACTTAGTAGAGTACATGTTCTATATTGCAGTAGAACATTTTAAGCTGAAGAAGAAAACAAATATAAGGAATGGTTTTAAATTTTATCTCTATTGCTTTATGTGAGCTACAAAGAGGTGGGCAGTTTTATTCATTAGAAGAGGAATACAGTTCTTTCACTTTTTTTATTCCTGGAATATTCTTTTACGTTGGATCTAAAATCAGAACTGTTCTAATTTGGCAAAACCCCACCGGCTCCGAAATTTCTTTTATTTGTTGAAAAATATATGGCTTCCTTACAGACCTCATATGCATCCAGTGCATAATTAATTAAAATGTGAATACATTTCTGCATGAATGTTTGTTATGTATTTTTCCGTCACCCTTTCCATTGTTATAAGTTATGTTCTACAAGGAACGCACGCCATTGGAGGCGGTAATCTGTAATTTATTTTACCTAAATTACTACTTCAGTTTTGTTCTACAATTTACAAGAATATACGTGTGCAAACATGGAATACATGGGAATAATGCAGCTGAACAGTGCCAGGTATGGGAGAGGCATTGTGGCCAGGCCTCGGATCTTCGACCCCTGCCCTCTTTTCCTCCGCCTACCTGGTGCTGATAGTCTTCTCAAACATTAAAAAAAAAAAAAAATACTCCAGTGATCAGAACGTCTGTCTAGTAAGCAGGAGGTCTGGGTTCGAAGCCCAGTCGGTCACAAATTTTCATCTGCCGTCGTCGCTGTATTTCAACGCGCTGTGACAGTGTGGTCGTCGGTCCTTCGATATTTAAGATGCAATTGTTTTTTGAGGCAATAGAGGTGATTTGCGAACATTTGTCTTGCCATCAATGTAACAGTTCAACGGCATCCAACCCTTAGTCATACCTTTGTGCCAACGCTAGCCGATGTCATATATATGCGAATCAGATTTTAGTTCATATTTAGTCAAATAACGAATGGTCAGTATACAAGTATGCAGGCCTGGTTGGCCGAGCGGTTCCAGGCGCTACAGTCGGGAACCGCGCGACCGCTTCGGTCGCAGGTTCGAATCCTGTCTCGGACATGGATGTGTCTGAGGTCCTTAGGTTAGTTAGGTTTAAGTAGTTCTAAGTTCTAGCGGACTGATAACCTCAGAAGTTAAGTCCCATAGTGCTCAGAGCCATTTGAACCATTTATGAGGTATACGAGTATTTACGAACAATACAAGTAGGATAGCAGCGAACTGATCACTTAACCAAGTGCAAAATGGAGTACCTGTGTAATGAGTCATTCCAGCTGCATAGCTGAGGGTAAGATTTGTTAAGCATTTCATTGCAGAATTAATGTAATATCCGCACGATAATCTCTGCAGTCATACTGTATTAGCAGCCCGCGATTGGAGTACTATGTTCGTTAAATCGGATTACTCAAGCTGAGGCCAAATAAAGATAAGCGACGACGCCACAACACTATCTTTACTTAAGTAGATAGTCAGAGCTAAATTATGTGCGCCACCATTAATGTTATTGTAAACAGTTTGACAGCATAACACCACCACAACTACTGACAACCTGAACCATAATCATCACGCAGTTGTGACTCTCAGTGATTACAGGTTGCTGATGTTTGTCAGGAATAGCGGAAAGCGCCTCTGAAGTTCCATTTGCATTACGACTAGGACGGAGAGAATGCTAAATAGCAGTAATAGGTCACCAAGCGAAGAGAAGAGTCCACGTATTGTCTCAAGTTCTTGCAGTTTAATATTAATGCAGTTCCCGATAGTTTCACACTAACAGGTTCTTTTGGCTATCGAAATACTCATATGGGAATCATAAAAGTGTAATTGCTAGAACGCTCCACTACCTTAATAACACCTCATTCTGGATTGAATACGACTCGGAAAGCGATGTTAATTTGACGTTTTCATCCATCTCCAGACGTCTCACTGAATGAAGTCTGTAGTGCACGCACAGTTGTGTTCCCTGCAGCAAGGATTCTGTGAAGTGTTGTGGCAGCTGGCAGTCGTTGCTGAATACACACATGTGCAAATATCCTCACTGCTCTAGCGGAACTCTTCTTTGTTGCATTTTTTCCATACCGTAATTAGCACAACAACATAAGGCTTGTTCTGCTGAAGAACGTGATGCCCACAAGTCCTTAAATGAGAATCTCCTAGCGGGAGTAATACATGAAAGGAAACAGACTGTTGGACAAAAGAATGGACAGCTCCCTGCTTTTGGCGTTTCCGATAGCGCCTACGATTAGAATCTGGTGTCATATTATGCTTCAGAACTGTAAACTGTTTATTTTTTTACTTCATACTAAAACAAAAGTTGTGATATGAGAAGAGGAAATGACTTATATGCTTCTCAGGAACTTTAGTTTTTCGTGTTTATTTTCTCACTTCATATTAAAACAAGGGCGTTAATATGAGAAGAGAAAATGAAATATACGCTTGCAAGACATAATATTTCCTTGTGTGCTATTACTGCATAAATGAAAGCCCTGCAATTAATTTTTGTATGTTGGATAAATTTTGATATCACTTCACATTCCTTTGTGAGAAGGTTCCTATTTTCTTGGGATTCAAATAGAGTGGACATTTCATCACTGATTAATATTCTGATGACTAATGACATGATACCCGTTGCAATTGCTCCATGGCACCTGTGAGTAGTCTCACGTTGGTTACTATAAGAACACGCAGGCAGTGATATCCGATCACTGCAGTCAGAGCCAAGGTGATTTCTTTCTGTTTATGGCGAAGCGTCTGCTGCAGTGTCCACGCTCAGCCATCATAAACAAATCGCGGCGGCATTGGGCACTGCTAATCGCTGCGCTTGTCGCGAGCCTCGACAACAAGAGCGCACTGTCTCTGCTAACGATTCTATGGAGTTAATACATCTTACTTAACGTAATACGCAGGACGTGGGATGGGTAAAAATTCAGTTTGTAACTTCCCATCGCATTAAAATACTTTAGTCATATTTGATGCAATATTTATTGTTGGTTGTCTCTCTAATGTTAATAGTATTGATTCAGATTGTGCGTTAACACGAAAACACACACACACACACACAGTCATTGATTCCAGTGAGGGTGACAACTACTGTGTGTTGAACAACACATGCACCAGTCAGTTCCTCAGTTGGCATCGAGTGGATGAGATTTTTCAATTACCTTGCATTGCAAGAATTGTAGGGAGGGGACTGAAAGTAAATGGACTTGTTGTATGCTAAAGAGCTGCGACAAAGCAAAGCTTGACCGATTATCAGATAATTGTCCACATGGGCTTTGTGGACGAGTATACTTTTAGTAACCAACCCACCCACGATCATTACGTAAGATTTCTCGAGGGCGTAGGGGAATTGATTTCATTAAGTCGTCGACAGTGTAGCGTGATGGTTTACTTCCCACCATACGTTTTCTATATTCGTCCAAAGGTCGCTTGCATTTGTAGGGACACATGGCAATGACCTTGTTACCTCTGCCCACATATTCTCTATCTGGTTGATGTTCGGTGATCGTGGAACAAACGGCAACAGCTTTATTCTCTCTTGGCCCTGAAACCAATCTCGCACTGCCCTGCTATGATGGATGGGTCTCTGCTCCTGTAAATAAACTGTTATCTCGTTAGTTGATATATTTGTATTTAAATAACGTATTTGTAATAAGCACATTGGATTATTATTTTCCACAGTGTTTAAGAATTCATTCCCTGTCATAGATAAGTGATCTGAATTCAACAGTCCGATTAAGAATGTGGTTCACCCAGTCTATCATATGATGAGAGTCGTAGTCGGATATCCACATTAAGACTGACTGGCAGAATCCCATTAGGACGATCTTGTATCGAAATGAAATTACAGAAATCGGATAATTTGAACGTCTGTATTGCAACAATGCTGCGCACATAAATTCCTATGATGGAGTAACAGCTAGCAACTGTCTAAGAAAACGTGAGAAATATGTCGACTAGCAGCAATGTAACGTAATTATAACCCATATTTATCTGATGGAAATATTGAATCGAACAATACACATCTATTTCAGTGGAGGGAAGATACTCCATATCAGATTTGCTGATGACATAATAATAATAAAAATCCCGTGTGGCCAATAGGGGAAACCCTCCCCCATGTGGGTGGTACCGAGGAAATCAAATACTTGGGGTGAACCAAATACTAACACAATCCTGAACGGCTACTCAATCCGTTGAACCCAAAATCCAGACACATCTGAGTGAAAATCACCGCTACTCTGGTCACCGTCTGTTGGCTCAATGAGCTTGGCTGAAAATATTTGCTTCCAAAGGCTTCAACACCCTCAGGTCCTGTCCGGTCCTGGTATCACCCAGGCCAAACCAATGAAACACAAGAAAACATGAACTATGCAAGCAAAGGTAACTTTACCCCAGGTGGTACACAACTTGGCCACCGATAGGCGGCAGTTGGATTTTCGCACTCTGGGGAGTCCAGGTTAGCACGGCAGAGAATATCGAAGATCTCTGGTAAATTTCTCTACAAGCAGAAAACATTCATTTAAAAACTAAATATCGATACATTGATGCAATCAAGAAACCTCAATAATCTCACGAAAGAAATCGTCCGCCAAAAAATTCTCGTCCTTGCTCTTCAAGAACCACGATTAATTGACAATTAAAACTTGCATTACGGAAACCATGCCATCTTCAAGAGCAAAATACAACAAAAGGTAGCGAAAGGCGTACCAATCTTCGGCACTGCATTTCTCGAACACAGATCTATCATCAACTCTGTCAAAGAAATCGCATCCATCAACAAAAAAAAAATGGTTGAAATGGCTCTGAGCACTATGGGACTCAACTGCTGTGGTCATCAGTCCCTTAGAACTTAGAACTACTTAAACCTAACTAACCTAAGGACATCACACACAGCCATGCCCGAGGCAGGATTCGAACCTGCGACCGTAGCAGTCGCACGGTTCCGGACTGCGCGCCTAGAACCGCGAGACCACCGCGGCCGGCCATCCATCAACAATCGACTTATGACTATGCTCATTCAGAGCCCCTATAAAAGATATACACTCGAAAATACTATGAGCAAAATTCACCAAGATGACGTGAAAATACTAATGGGAGACTTAAACTCTCTATTTGGGACAGAAAAAACCTGTAGAAAAATCATTGGTACAAGTTCAACACACCGAAACGCTTAGACCAACGGCACACGTCTGACTGACATTTGCCAACAATTCAACCACAAAAGAATGTCTTCCCACTTTAGGAAGTAGCCTGTTCCCAAGAAACATGTTTGGCTACCAGATGCAAGCTGCTTTCGTTCGCCTTTCGAGACTCGCTGAAAGCCAGATTTTTAATTCTTTTGTAGCAGAGCTACAAGCAGGCAGATACAAACGCAATAAGGGAATCGTAAGACAACGCTCGAGCAAAATGCGCCTTGCTACTTTCAGTAACCCTTAGTGTCAGAGCGAAAACCTTACGGTACTGCCAAATTCATAATGACGACATATTTTTTGTTGTAGTGAATACATAATTTTATCTGTGAAATGCCACATTTTCATAATAATTGCGAATGATACAGGAAATGAAGTAAATACAGATCTTTTCGAAGTCAAAAGTCGGTAATGTCCTACTAATTCGTGTTAAAATAGGCTCAATCGTCTTACAGATACTTAATGCTTTATTAAGATAGTCTGCCGTCGTGATGTTTCTGTAGTAAGCCGAATTTAATTTGTATTAGTACAGTGAATATTTTAATTGGATTTTCCATTAGTTTATTAAACGCAACAGTAATCATCAAAGAGAAATTAATCAGCAAAAGAATTTTCTTTCACGATATCTAAAACGATCTGACAATGCTAAAGTTGTTTACAAATTCTACGCCAGTAGAAACCTACTGGTTCCCACGATATCATTATACCAGAGTAGTTTTAAGAGTATTTTCGTCTAGAAATGAATTGCGTTGACGGTTGATCGATCAAGAGCGGGAAAGGTAAAACTTTACGAATATATGACGAGAGGGACAAGTGCTTGAGAGAGGACTTCTCTATCAATACAAGTGCCTAAGAGACGTCTTTAATTTCAATCTCCTGGATAGTTTTGTTTCTCAAATCAAGAAGTGCGTTATCATGCAGTAGAACATGTGATGTAGTTGTGTTGCTCGATTTTCTTACGCTGAGACCGAAAGGTGTCTCAGTTGTTGGCAACAAATTCCAGCTGTGTTTTGGTAGAATTCGTAGCCCAAAACTCACTTTTGGAGCTATCAGATGTAAAATATTATGTTCACACTACTCTTTGCTCGAGTTTATGTCTTTTGGAGGGGCTCAGCCTTTCATTTCTTCTTAGGAAGTTAATGATAAAGGCATCATAACACGTCACCAGTTACAGTACTGCATACGAATGCTCAATGAGCGACCTGATGACGTTCAATAATAGTCACTCCGTTGATTTTTGTTGTTTCGAATTAGAGCATGCAGTACTCCTACACCAGACTTCTCAACTTTGCCTGTTGAATGCAAATGTCGCATGATGGCAAAATGGTAATCTATCACATATATCAGTAGTCGAGACTTCCTTAATGTGGAAAATCATTCATGCCAGAACGATCTTTGTTGAAACAAGATTATCTTTTTCTGGCGTATTTTTCCCAAAAGCACTCGCTCCACACACAATTCAAATCTTTCTCGCTGCCTCCTCTGCATTCACCCCTCTGTTATACCAAAAGTAAACGTTGTGTTGCAGATGTTACACCTATTTCCACTTGCGACTCAATTTTACGATGCTTAACTGTAGTTCATGATTTTCAAGTTTGCAAAATCCATTCCTTAACTGCCAGATAATAACTAGAACTTCAAATTCGAAAATGACAGTTGAGACACACGCTGATAGCGTCGCGACGCGTTCACCTGGGCGGCGCCGGATTTCAGGCGGCGGGTGGCGTCTGGCCGGTGGCCGGTAGCCGCTGCAGCGCGAGGAAACTCTCGAGCGTAAGCTGTTACGATCGCGGCGCAGCCACGAGCTGTCCTGCGGAATTGTTTCTGGAATACTTGTTATTGCTGGTGGGTAGAATGTTAAGCGAATTATCTTCGATGTTCAGTCAGACTCATAACTTTAGACCGACTGTGGTAAAAAAAAAAAAATATATATATATAGTTGGACGCGAACAGGCGACTATAAGTTTAGAACGCACGACGCTTGCCACTAGACCACGGGCTCACATCGTCCAACAACGTCTCGGAAGTAGATAACACTTCCTCCTGACACTTCCGCATCTTACAGTGTTGCCAGATTGTGCAGATTGCCGGACTTAGAGTTGTCAGGGGCGGTCAGTTTTATTGGCCACCTTAAGTGAAATGACTCGGACTTCGTCTCTGTGGCGGCCGGCCGGCGGTCAGTTTTATTGTCTAAGACTGTACATGTAGCCGTGTTTATGTACATTACAGTCAATGTTGTAAGAAATTCTTATCCAAATATACAGGGCAAACAACACATTTACAGCCAAGTTATTAAAAATTTTGCCGGCCGAAGTGGCCGCGCGGTTCTGGCGCTGCAGTCTGGAACCACGAGACCGCTACGGTCGCAGGTTCGAATCCTGCCTCGGGCATGGATGTGTGTGATGTCCCTAGGTTAGTTAGGTTTAACTAGTTCTACGTTCTAGGTGACTAATGACCTCAGCAGTTGAGTCCCATAGTGCTCAGAGCCATTTTTTTATTAAAAATTTTAGGAAAATAAAACTGTTTTAAGACGCTGTTGTACATATTGCTATAATTTGTAGTTGCAAGACTGGTTTAATACAAATTTCCACGGTACTCTGCACCTCTGCCAAGGCCGATTCAAAGGATTTGGCCGCGCAGTGCGAAGATACCATCTCCCCCCTCCCCAACCCCTACCACCCCACCCGCACCCCTGTCTGCAATCCTCTCCTTACATTCTGAGACGTAGTCAACCTTTCCCACAATGTCATTCACCCATGGCGTATCACACTTACCCATGCGTTTTTTGATATGAATAAGTCTTTAAAACAAGGTATGAGGCACCAGCCAGAGGAACAGAAGTGAAACCTTTATAGTGAAATACATCGAGAAGGCAAAAGTCACGGAGTACCTCGTAATATCGTATCGGACCTCCTTTTACCCGGTGTTGTGCGGTAAGTCGACGTGGCATGGACTCAACAAGTCGTTGGAAGTCCCCTGCAGAAATATTGAGCCATGCTGCCTTTACAGGCATCGATAACTGCGAAAACGTGGTCGGTGCTGCATTTTGTGCACGATCTGACCTCTCCGCTATGTCCTATAAATCCAGAATGAGATTTTCACTCTGCAACTAAGTGTGCGCTGATATGAAATTTCTTGGCAGATTAAAACTATATGCCGGACCGAGACTCGAGCTCTGGACCTTTGCCTTTCGCAGGCAAGTGCTCTACCAACTGACCTACCCAAGCACGACTCACTCCCCATCCTCACAGCTTTACTTCTGCCACTACCTGATCTCCTACCTTCCAAACTTTACAGAAGCTCTCCTGCGAACCTTGCAGAACTAGCACTCCTGAAAGCAAGGATATTGCGGAGACATGGCTTAGCCACAGCCTTAGGGGATGTATCCAGAATGAGATTTTCACTCTGCAGCGGAGTGTGCGCTGATATGAAACCTTCTGGCAGATTAAAACTGTGGGCCGACCGAGACACGAATTCGGGACCTTTGCCTTTCGCGGGCAAGTGCTCTACCAACTGAGCTATCCAGGTACTGGCAGAAGTAAAGCTGTGAGGACGGGGCGTGAGTCGTGCTTCGGTACCTCAGATGGTAGAGCACTTGCCCGCGAAAGGCAAAGGTCCCGAGTTCGAGTCTCGGCCCAGCACACAGTTTTAGTCTGACAAGAAGTTTCATGTCCCGTAAATGTTCGATGGAATTCATGTTGGGCGATCCGGGTGGCCAAATAATTCGCTCGAATTGTCCAGAATGTTCTTCAGACCAATCGCGAGAAACTGTGGCCTGGTGACATGGCGCATTGTCGTCCATAAAAATTCCGTATTTGTTTGGGAACACGAAGTCCTGGAACGGCCGCGAATGGTCTCCAGGTAGCCGAACATAACCGTTTCTATTCGGTTCAGTTGGACCAGAGGACCCGGTCCATTCCTTGTAAACACATCCCACACAATTATGGAACCACCACTAGCTTGCACACTACTACGTTGACAACCTGTGCGCGTGGCTTCCTGGAGTCTGCACCGCACTCGAATCCTACTATCAGCTCTAACCAACTGAAACCGGGATTCATCTGACGAGGCCATGGTATTCAAATTGTATAGGGCCCAACCGATATTGACACGAACGCAGGAGAGTTGCTGCAGGCGGTGTTGTGCTGTTAGCGAAGGTACTCGTGCTGCCATAATTCAATAACGCCACATTTCATCTCACTCTCCTAACGGATATGTTCGTCGTACGTCCCACATTAATTTCTGTCGTTATTTCACGCAACGTTGCTTGCCTGTTAGCACAGGCAGATCTACGTAAACTCCGCTTTTCTCGTTACATAAAGGCTATTGGTCACTGCGTTGTCCGTAATGAGAAGTAATACCTGAAATGTGGTACTCTCAAAACACTGCTGACCCTGTGGATTTCGGAATACTGAATTCTCTAACGATTTCAGAGTAGAAGGGTCTGTGCATCTAGTCCAACTACCACTCCCTGTTAAAAGTCCGTTAATTCCCGTCGTACGGCCACAATCATGTCGGAAACTTCTTCGCATGAATTAGCTGAATACAAATGACAGCTCCGCCAGTGCAGTGCGCTTTTATACACTACTGGCGATTAAAATTGCTACACCAAGAAGAAATGCTGATGATAAACGTGTATTCATTGGACAAATACATTATACTAGAACCGACATGTGATTATATTTTCACGCAATTTGGGTGCATAGATCCTGAGAAATCAGTACCCAGAACAACCACGTCTAGCCGTAATAATGCCCCTTGATACGCCTGGGCATTGAGTCCAACAGAGCTTGGATGGCGTGTACAGGTACAGCTGCCCATACAGCTTCAACACGACACCACAGTTCATCAAGAGTAGTGACTGGCGTATTGTGACGAGCCAGCTGCTCGGCCACCATTGACCAGCCGTTTTCAGTTGGTGGGAGATCTGGAGAATGTGCTGGCCAGCGTAGCAGTCGAACATTTTCTGTATCCAGAAAGGCCCGTACAGGATCTGCAACATGCGGTCGTGCATTATCCTGGTCAAATGTAGGGTTTCGCAGGGATCGAATGAAGGGTAGAGCCACGGGTCGTAACACATCTGAAATGTAACGTCCACTGTTCAAAGTGCCGTCAATGCAAACAAGAGGTGATCGAGATGTGTAACCAATGACACCCCTTACCATCACGCCTGGTGATACGCCAGTATGGCGATGACGAATAAATGCTTCCAACGTACGCTCACCGCGATGTCACCAAACATGGATGCGACCATCATGATGCTGTAAACAGAACCTGGATTCATCCGAAAAAATTACGTTTTGCCATTCGTGCACCCAGGTTCGTCGTTGAGTACACCATCGCAGGCGCTCCTGTCTGGATGCAGCGTCAAGGGTAACCGCAGCCATGGTCTCCAAGCTGATAGTCTACGCTCCTACAAACGTCGTCGAACTGTTCGTGCAGATTGTTGTTGTGTTGCAAACGTCCTCATCTGTTGACTGAGGGATCGAGACGTGGCTGCACGATCCGTTGCAGCCATGTGGATAAGATGCCTGTCATCTCGACTGCTAGTGATACGAGGCCGTTCGGATCTAGCACGGCGTTCCGTATTACCCTCCTGAACCCACCGATTCCATATTCTGCTAACAGTCATTGGACCTCGGCCAACGTGAGGAGCAATGTCGCGATACGATAAACCGCAATCGCGACACGCCACAATCGGACGTTTATCAAAGTCGGAAACGTGATGTTACGCATTTCTCCTCCTTACACGAAGCATCACAACAACGTTTCAACCGGCAACGCCGGTCGACTGCTGTTTGTGTACGAGAAATCGGTTGGAAACTTTCCTCATGTCAGCACGCTCTGCCTCGTGATGGCTGGGTGTTGTGTGATGTCCTTAGGTTAGTTCGGTTTAAGTAGTTCTAAGTTCTAGGGGACTGATGACCATAGATGTTAAATCCCATAGTGCTCAGAGCCATTTGAACCATTTGTCAGCACGTCGTAGGTGTCGCCACCGGCGCCAACCTTGTGTGAATGCTCTGAAAAGCTAATCATTTGCATATCACAGCATCTTCTTCCTGTCGGTTAAATTTCGCGTCTGTAGCAAGTCATCTTCGCTTTGTAGCAATTTTAATGGCCAGTAGTGTACCTTGTGTAATCTATCGCCATATGTATAGTCGTATGTGCATATCGCTATCCCATGACATCTGTGCACTTACTGTACATTTTGAGTTATAACTCCAAAATTATGTCAACGAAAATTAATTTATGCAGCTTGCAGAATATATCAGATCTGGTCAACTTCTCTCGTTCTTCGAACAGAGAACAGCGTGCGTGGCAGAGGCAGGAGCACTGTAACCACTGCAGGTAAGCAACAAGCGTAGAGTAGAGGCGAATTATGTTCTCGAATTACTTTCAACGCCCAAGGTTTGCTCTTCGTACCAACTGCTTGCTGTGTCGTAAATGACGTGCGGGAGAGACCGGTTTCGTGAAAGCGCGTATTGACATAAACGTCAATTTCCACACGTGGTACTTACTCGTAGCACACTACAAAGAGAAATAAGCAAACTCACGCCTACTCACCGCAGACTGAACTTTTTTTCACTGAAGTCAGGGATGCCAACTTGGGAGTTTTTCCTCCATGTTTAGGGAAGAAATGTCTTTCAGGAACGACTGTAAAAGAGGAAAGAGGATCAGTGGGATTTTTAGGGAAAATAGTAAACATTGCTTTTTATTATTTCAATTTTTAAGGTGGGTTCTTCTTAAATGTTTGTAGTTCCTTTGATGAAGAAATGGGAATGAAACACTCACAGTCGAGCGGTTACTTCCCGTACTCACTATTTTAAATTACGTAAGACACGTCATAGTTTCACGGAAAGTGAATCGACGGTAGGAATAGAATAGCAATACAGATACAGGGGAAAACGACACTCGATTCTATGTGACATCATATAGTAACTTGCCATTCCATCTACACTTAATTACGTCACCTATCGCGATCAGCAATTTGGTCCATTGGCTAACATCGTGTTATTGTATGATCTAACGTAATGAACGTTTTTACCTTAGTAATGAGTTCAAGTTGCACGCGAGTGTTGTGTGTTGGAAACGTATCGTTTCACTGAACGCAGTGGCTACTAAAGATACCAGGAAATTGGGAAAAATATATTCGAAGAATGGGAAGTGGAACCTCTGTTGAATTGCATGTGTTTTGAACATATTACTTATTATAGCTTACTTTTCAATACAGCAGCACTAATTTCGCGTGCAGAGGCATTTTTAGATTTTACAAGGCTCAGAGGGAGGCTAGAATTTAGATCTCCTTCTAGATTTTAGCATGTGAATGCCACATTTCAGCTTAGGGTTATTTTTCCAAAACCGTAGCTTTTAATGACGCAATGAAATTGTGGTTCGTGTTGTGAAGTAGCATATTAATTGTATAGCGCCAAGCATAAACAGATTTTAAAATGCATCCGACATGATTTAAAGAAAGTGCTGTGAATACTCTTATATGAAAAGTAAAATTAAAAAATTATTCTGTATTTGTAATTATACAAACATTTGTAAAAGCTAGTTTACTTTTTCATCCATTCTCAGTTTAGTTAGCACCTGATCCATCTGGCCAGAACAGTAAGGAATTCTGTAGATGCTGTCATACTTCTGTCAGTGCCCGTAAGAAAGATTTAATTGATTATGCAAAAACAAATAAGCTTGGTGAGAAAGTGAAAATGGAATGAATTGAAAAATCTTCTCAAAACTAATAATGTGAAAAACTCATACCCAAAATTGCAGATTTGTTACTCAGCACTATTCCATTAAAACTGTTGTCACTTGGGGTAGTTTAAGTTTGATTCTACACTTTCGTTCTAAAAATCTAGAAGTCCACCGCACTAAGTGCACAATGTTAATAAAACATAATCAAAATATCCACGGGTGTACTGCCGGTCTACAGTGTCCAACGGGTACATTATTTCGGCGATCATACATGTCGCCATCATCAGGTGAACTGACGGACTGAGCTCCTGTGAACGTGCCGGCACGGAGATCCGTACACTATGGCTGCTCAGGGGGAACTGGGTTCGGTTGCGGCGGTGGCCGATTTAAATACCCTCCGCCCGCAGCGCGCTCACTCCGCCGTCCGCACCCCGCGCCACGGTCGCGCGGTGGAACACATTGCGACGGCGTCTGAGACGACGTCGGTGTGATGGCTCTGTCCGCCGTGGTCGTCACAACTATACATGGCGCGGGGCGCGGACGGCGGAGTGAGCGCGCCGCGGGCGGAGGGTATTTAAATCGGCCGCCGCCGCGACCGAACCCAGTTCCCTCTGAGCAGCCATAGTGTACGGATCTCCGTGCCGGCACGTTCACAGGAGCTCAGTCCGTCAGTTCACCTGATGATGGCGACATGTAATATCGCCGAAATATTGTGCCCGTTGGACACTGTAGACCGGCAGTACACCCGTGGATATTTTGATTATCAAATACGCCGGGAGAAACTCAAGAATCACTTAATAAAACATGTCGTCCGTTCCAGTTTGAATGAGGGTTTGATTTTAGAAACAAGAAATTATTCTTATTCTATAATTATTGGTGAAAGTACTGACCTTACTACTACAAAACAACTGTGTACTATGACCGTTCATGTTTCCATATGCAATAATGATTTTGTGACAATATTTTGTTGCCTGTCACAAGTGCCTGCTCTGAACCCGAGACACGATACAATAAAGAATAAACTAGAAACTGACGTTCTCGTACTTGAACATCTGATAGAAACTGGAGTGTATGGTGGAAGTATGATTGTTGGCGTGGCTAATTTTTTACCGGATCTGTTGAAACGTGACCTTCCAAATATAACTGAGGTGAAACATATTTGTCATTCCGTCCATCTCGGTGCTGAAAAGTCCTCTGAAGTGTGATGTATTGTAGCAATTCTAGATTACTTGAGGAGGAAATCGAACAGATACTATAACACAAAAATAAACTCTTAGTAACTTATTGAAACATGAGGATAATAAATACTTCACTCTGGAAACAGTTACAGATGAAATGTACACTATGTGACCAAAGGAATTCGGACACCCACAAAAACGTACGTTTTTCATGTTAGGAACAATGTACTGACACCTACTGCCAGATACTCCATATCAGCGACCTCAGTAGTCATTAGACATCACAAGAGAGCAGAATGGGGCGCTCCGCGGAACTTCAAAAATGGTTCAAATGGCTCCGAACACTATGGGACTTAACTTCTGAGGTCATCAGTCTCTTAAAACTTAGAACTACTTAAACCTAACTAACCTAATGACATCACACACATCCATGCCCGAGGCAGGATTCGAACCTGCGACCGTAGCGGTCGCGCGCTTCCAGACTGTAGCGCCTAGAACCGCTCGGCCACTCCGGCCGGCGCTCCACGGAACTCACGGACTTCAAACGTGGTCGGGTGATTGGGTGTCACTTGTGTCATATGTCTGTACGCGAGATTTCCACACTCCTAAACATCGATAGGTCCACTGTTTCCTATGTGATTGTGAAGTGGAAACTTGAAGGTACACGTAAAGTACAACAGCGTACAGGCCGACCTCGTCTGTTGACTGACAGAGACCGCCGACAGTGGAAGAGGGTCCTAATGTGTAATAGGCAGACATTTATCCAGACCATCACACAGGCATTTCAAACTGCGCCAAGATCCACTGCAAGTACTATGACAGTTCGACGAGAGGTGAGAAAACTTGGATTTCATGGTCGAGCGGCTGTTCATAAGCCACACACCACACCGGTAAATGCCAAACGACGCCTTGCTTGGTGTAAGGAGCGTAAACATTGGGCGATTGAACGGTGAAGAAACGTTGTGTGGAGTGACGAAACACGGTACACAATGTGGCTATCCGACGGCAGCGTGAGAGTATGGCGAATGCCCAGAGAACGTCACCAGTCAGCGTGCGTAGTGCCAACAGTAAAATTCGGAGGCGGTGGTGTTATGGTGTGGTCGTGTTTTTCATGGAGGGGGCTTGCACCCCTCGTTGGTTTGCGTGGCACTATCACAGCACACGCCTACATTGATGTTTGAAGCACCTTCTAGCTTCCCACTGTTGAAGAGCAATTCGGGGATGGCGACTGCATCTTTCAAAACAATCGAGCACCTGTTCATAATGCACGGACTGTGGCAGAGTGGTTGCACGACAATAACATTCCTGTAATGGGTTGGCCTGCACCGAGTCCTGACCTGAATCCTGTAGAACAGCTTTGGCGTGTTTTGGAACGCCGACTTCATGCCAGGCCTCACCGACAGACAATGATACCTCTTCTCAGTGTGCAGCACTCCGTGAAGAATGGGCTGCCATTTACCAAGAAACCTTCCAGCACCTGATTGAAGGTATGCCTGTGAGAGTGGAAGCTGTCATAAAGACTAAGGGTGGGCCACACCATACTGAATTCCAGCATTACCGAAGGAGAGCGCCAAGAACTTGAAAGTCCTTTTCAGCCAGGTGTCCTAGTACTTTTGATCACATAGTGTATTTGACACTGTTGCTGACTCTCTTTGCTCATTCTTGAATTACAGTGTCACATCAGTGAACAATTGCTTATAACTTGATACATAGTTCTGAATAACTGTCCTATTAGCATGCAAGTGGATCTGTGCTATGGCGATACTGTTGTCATAAGCAAAGATTACAAGTGTTCCCTGATTAGACAGAGAATGAAACCGAGTGGCATTGTGCCCAGATATAAATAACTTCCCCGCTTCGGTGGCGTAAGAAAACACATGGGGTGGTCTCTACGCTGATGTCTCCCATTCTTTGATGTGTCTAGCAGCGAATGTTCTTATTTGTAGCGATGTCATGAGGTACTAACTTCTGCATGAGATACATTAACCATTTACAACTGATGTTCTTGAGATGTACTGTCTCACCTTTATGTACAATGATGTAGGATGAAGCAATAAGTTAAAATCTGTACCAGCACCGGGATTCGAGTCCAGGTCTCCTGCTTATTGAGCTGATGCAATATCCTCAGTGCCACACTGCACTGCAACTACCACAGCTGTATGCAATATCCAGTGCTGTTACAAATTTTAATTCATTGCTTCAGCCTACATCTTTATTGTAGAGCAAGGTGAGACTCAGTATGTGTCAGGAATATCAATTGTGTATGATTAATATATTATCATCTATGCCAGAGGTACAGGCAGGATTAACCGAGTTTCACTCAGTGCTAATGTGCTATTCCGATATCAGAGAGCCTCTAAGATGACTAATGAGTATTTAGGAGAGCAGCAATGGCCTATTAATAGGAATTAGTATGAGCGATGGAGGTGTGCTAGGGTATTCCGTGCAGCTGCAATAACTGCAGTGCCACTGTGGTGCAGCGGATAGCCCACATGCCTCTTAAGCCAAAGATCCGGGTTGAAACTCTGTGCTAGCACAAATTTTAATTCATTGCTTGAGCATACATCATTTGTTTGCAGGATATCTCGTTCTGCGGACGACACTGCAATCATCCCCCCACCCCCTCCCCCAAACCTCCAAGATGAGGGAAGAGGCAGTGTTTCTACAACCAATTGCAGCTCCATGTCAGCACATCAGTATTCACCATGTGACTGACTTGGAACACCAGCCGAGCAACTGGTCACAGGGTGCACGCCTGTATCCAGAGACAAAGATGGTGTGGTCGGGTTGCTTGCGAGAGGAACTCCAGAGGATCGTCCCAGCCGTCCAGGAGAAGTGCGCCCGTGGACATCGGCTCCATAAGCTGGAGGTGGTCCAGCGGCAGTGGTGGCAGGGGGGACGGTTGTGGCACGCACTCCATCGGCACCACAATGGACAGCGTCACCCGGTGCAGGAAGCGAGACGTAGATAACTGCTATTGCAGACCCCAGCAGCGAGCTGGATCTGTGGGAAAAAATTCTGTGGAGAGTCAATTATGTATGAGCCCCGAAATTGATTCTGGTGACACTGGTGCAGCCCAGAGGAACGTTGAACGATGTAAGAGGAACGACCCAACATTTTCATGATGACACCGTGCTCCCAAAGCTGTTTCTTGCAGAAACGCGAAAAAAAAAGTCTTCGTCATGTGACTGAAATTTTGCCTCATCCGGTGGAACGAATTGTTTCTATCATAACAGAAGGTGAAACAGAGTAGGGTGGCGATGATCATGTAATGATTCTGACGATGACTTCCCGTCACATGACAAGGAGCGGTAGGAGCAAAGAAAAATCTTTAAGGCTGTAGTCAGATGTCCGAGACAAGAATCTCAGGAAGATCTTCGAGACAAAAAAATGAAGACAAATCCGATACAGTGCTAGCAGCAATGTTGGGTGTCATGGGGACTACTAAAGGATTTTTACTGTATACATCAATCACCAATAACCATCGCGTGTTCCAGAGCGGGCCACGAAATCTGTGTGTGTATATAGCCATGCTCCAGATGTACGGGGCCACCCAAAAAGAGCGTTGTGGCGGAGCAGAATTATGTTCTACACACACATTACAAAGCGAAGTCATTTGCTGAATCTGGCCGTCCATGCGCTTACAAGTGCAATAGCGTCGGGTGAGTTGCGTCGTGCGAACTACACTCCAACGACCTTGATGCGATAAAGAATTCCCGCTGGAGGGGGCGAAGAATCCTTACCCACGCATCGTCATTCTCAGTATACAGCAGCAGAATACCAGACCACGTGGACAGCGCGTCACCATGCCTTAAGTAGTGTGACGCCAGCCACCCTTGGTGCACATGTTGCAAAACTATCTGAAGAGCTGGGTCAGAAGCAGTTGTTGCAACAATATATCGAAAATTATTCCACACGTTTCCAGATAAAGTTTCGTTGCGGTAACTATTATAAACATCTCGCATTGAAGCCCGCGCTAAATTACGAGCTTCTGTAAAAGATTGCCAATCTCGGGGATTTTACGCTCAATTATGCAGTTATCTAAGTCTCGCTGCCAATCTTGGGGATTTTGCGTTCAGTTAAATTTGGAATGCTTTCTTCGTTGTTTCTGCAACAGTGTTCTGACCTGTTTTGTGTACCATGGTGGATACCTGCGTCGTTTGTTAATTTATTTGTTATAAATCGCTCAATTTCTGTCGATACTATTTCTTTGAATGCAAGTCACAACTGGTGTACATTTACAGTGTTAATTTGGAAGCAGTGGAGGCTCTATCTCCGAATGGAATCAAGCGAATTTTTATCTGCTTTTTTGAATAGATATATTTTTCATAATTTTTTTGTGGATTTGGGAGTTACGGTATTTTGTCTCGCTACGACAACCATGTGTGTACTAATCACTGCATCCGTTTTGATGCTCGTTATTAACTCAGGAATACTTGTTGCTAACAGAGGTCAAGTATGTTTTCGCAACCGTTTAATATTCGAGTGGCCTGTGGAACATATATATGTTCGAGCATCATAAATTACCTCGAAGAGAACGGCCTATTGATACACAGTCAACAAGCATTTAGTAAACAACGTTGAAACACAACTAGCTCTTTACTCACACGAAGCGTTGGGTGCTGTCGGCATGGGATTTCAAATTAATTCCGTGTTTCTAGATTTCCAGAAGTCTTTTGACAAATCAAATTTCCCATTAGTTAAGTGACTGGAATCGTGATTTCCCGTGAGACAGGTCACAGTTCGTAGTAATTGACAGAAAGTCACCAAGTAAAACAGAAATGAGTTCTGGAATTCCCCATGGTGGTGTTACAGGCCCTCTGCTGTTCCTCACCTATATAAACGATTTAGGGTACAATCTGAGCAGCGGTATTGGGAGGTTACTTCCAGATAATGCTGTCGTTTATGGTTTAGTTAAGTCACCACAAATTCAAAATAAATTGCAAAACAGTTTAGAAAAGATATCAGCATGGTGCGAAAATTGAGCATTAAAAGGAATCCGTTAAACGTCGTTTACACAAAAAATCAATTGGAAAGAACACATTAAAATGTAGTGGGGAATGAAAATCAAAGACTGAGTTTTATTGGCAGAGCACTTAGACGCAACAGATCTAATATAGAGACTGCCTGCACTACGCTTGTCCGTCCTCTTTCGGAGTACCGACTCGAAGTGTGGGATCCTTACCACATAGGATGAAAGGAGTACATGGAAAAAGTTTATTGAAGGGCAGCACGTTTCCTGTTATCGTGGAATAGTGGAGGGAGTGTTACGGACGTGGTACAGGATTTGGGATAGACATAATTAAAACCAAAGCGTTTCTCGTTGAGGCTGCATCTTTTCACGAAAATTCAGTCACCAACTTTCTCCTCCGAATGCGAAAATGCTTTTTTTGTTGACGATGTGCTACAAAGAGAGAAACGATCGTCATAATAAAATAAGGGAAATCAGAGCTTGCACGGAAAGATATAGGTGTTCGTTTTCTTCCACTGGCTATTAGAGTGTGGAATAATAGAGAATTATTGTGCGCGTGAATCCTTTTCCAGGCACTTAAGTGTGATTTGCAGAGTATCCATGTAGATGTAGATGAAGAGGAATATTTTGAAACATTTCGAAATCCTGGGAATCAATGTGATAAAGTGAATCTTTGGGTGAAACAAAATTTGTGTCGGTACCGACCGATAAACGGGATAACAAGACAGCGTTCGAAAGTTGTGCAGCGCGCCTGTACAACTCTTAGTTGTGAGTAGACAATAACCAGATCCAAATCTTGCAATTTTTGTGCTGTCCATGGCGGGATATGCTAGGAACAATAGAACAAAGGCTGTAAAAGTTGATGATCTCGAATGAAATACAACTTGGTAACGCCATAGATAATGGCGAGTTCCTCTTTTTCACCCTGACTGTAACTGCACTGTGTTCTGTTCGGAGTTTTCGAGGCAAAAGCAGTGGGTCTATTACATTAACCAATTCTACAGGAGAGCACAGCTGTCATCCCGTAAGAAGATGCATATGCAGCTACCACAACAGGCGTAGCTGGATCAAAATGAGTCCAACAACAACGACTTAACAGTGGTTCTTTTAGCCGCTAAAATGAGTCCTGACGTTCTTGGGATGACACAAACGGGGCATTCTTTTGTCGGAAGTTGTTCAGCGGATCAGAAATTTGCACAGCGTTTGCAATAAACTTAACGTAATACGTAAGCTTTTCCCCATGGCCTGAAGATTTTTCAAACGCAGGCAAGTGCGAAGTAGCAGTATGAATACACCGTGTTGTTATAACATGTTCTAAATATTAAAGTTCTTCGTGGAATAAGGAACACTTTTCCTTGTTTCACTTTGTCAGCCACAGGAAGAACATGAAACCAATGGTCTAAACCTGCCAAATGATCAGCAGGCGTATCATCTGTCACAACAGTATCGTCCAGGTAGCTTATACACGAAAGGACTTTGGCTGCTAATTGTTCCAGGAAACGTTGAAAAATAGCAGCAACTTGTGACGTCTGGTTTTGTCCCGGTTCGATGGTGATGGTTGTCCCAGTGAAGATGACGTGCCACGGCGTCCGTCGATCACGACAACGCCAATCTGTAACTGTTATAAAAACAAACTCCTCGCACG
This sequence comes from Schistocerca nitens, assembly GCF_023898315.1. NCBI lineage: Eukaryota > Metazoa > Arthropoda > Insecta > Orthoptera > Acrididae > Schistocerca > Schistocerca nitens. The sequence goes on along the minus strand of NC_064619.1, from coordinate 598,853,135 downwards.
GTTTGATTATTTTTCGGATACTGTCTTTTAAAACTGGTATCAATGTCTCGATGGAGCAGCACGCTGGAGTGTGTGCGCCGCTCTTGCTTGTAACTAAAGCAATGGTGTTCGATGTCTAACGATCTTCTCCACTCATTAATATAGCGACTGCACCACTCGACAAGGCGATGACTCTCTTGATGTGAAATGATAACCAAAATTCCTTTGGGTGTTCGTGACAGACTTTTCAGTTTACGTGAACTTGCTGACTGTAGTTCTTCTGCCCGATTTGAGAATGTGTATTCAAACGCTGAAAATATAATGTCTTGAATCATCAGTCCATCACCCAAGCCGATGTCACATCATGATTTTTGCGAGAATGTTGAGTTGTTAATTATTATTCCGTCGTCAAGGTGTCGCTACGTCGCGTATTCAACAACTACACGACCTAAGTCCACAGATAACATACCCTTTAGCAATGTTCAGAATGCGTCGTATTTCGGTATAAACTTATTGCTGTTTATAGTTAAATTGTCACTAAATCACTTTTCACTTTTATGTTATCCGAAGAATCAGTTAATTCCACAAATACACCTTAAATGTCCATTAAATGATGTGTGCGTCACGCAGAATTAAAGTTGAATTAAAGTTTATTGTTCTTCGCAATTATTTGTTCCTACACTGAGCGCACACACCGATTTTTCATTCAGGGAATTGCGACTGTTAGTGTGGTGTCACTGCCAGACACCACACTTGCTAGGTGGTAGCCTTTAAATCGGCCGCGGTCCATTAGTATACGTCGAACCCGCGTGTCGCCACTGTCAGTGATCGCAGACCGAGCGCCGCCACACGGCAGGTCAAGAGAGACTTACTAGCACTTGCCCAGTTGTACAGCCGACGTTCATAGAAATGGTTCACTGACAATTACGCTCTCATTTGCCGAGACGATAGTTAGCATAGCCTTCAGCTACGTCATTTGCTACGACCTAGCAAGGCGCCATTACCAGTTATATTGAGCTTATTATAAAACCTGTACCGTCAAGAGCGATGTACACCGATTGTGGATTAAAGTTAAGTATTACATCATCTACGTACTTTATTTGCAATTCTCAAGACATTGTCCTGTTCCAGACCTCACGCCAGTCTGCGTGTAATTAAACGCGTGCATTTCGACCTCCTCTAGCAACACGGTGTTGGCCCTTCTGCCAACACTTCAGTTAGCATCAGCAATTCTGACTTCCACGATAGCTTCTGACAACACGACGCAACTGTAAGTTCTTCGTGATTGCGTTTATCTGTTGCTTACTGAAATCTATTAATTGAGCTTATGTCGGCGATCAGTCTCTTTCTGTGTACTTTGATGTTCGTGACTATTAAGTGTTACGAAGACTAAGTCCCATCATAAATTAGGAATCACACGAGTTATTCTTCTGTCACATATATCAATTATCCCGTTATCTGTCTGAACGGTAAAGATGATTTTACTTCAGTACGAGTTCTGACTAATACTTCCAACCGCAAAACTTTTAAACTTCAGATCGGTTTTAAAACAATCTAGTAGCGCTTAACAAGGGTACTACTATTGCAAGAGTACAAGAGAGAAGCGAAGTTAACATCTCCATTGCCGAATTACATTGTTTCATTGTAGTCACAGCGAACTTACAGCTCGATGCGACTACAACTCTCTTACAGGATAAATGGTCAGTTTATGGTCCGGACTTCAATCTTTGTAAATAATAATGTTTTGAGTTATTTCTTTAAAGTTTGTTTCGTATCTTATGGTATTCTTTCTTTCAGTCCTTTCTTTATGATAAGCATTAGTATTTACATAACATTCTTGTTACTCAAACTGTCAAGAGTGTAAATTCTGTCAGTAGCTGTCATCACTGTCAGGATGACTGATTTTTCTATTTCTTTTTGCAACAAGAGGGTGTTTATTATGGGTTCCATTATTGGAGTGTTACAAGCTGAAGCATTTACAAATGGTAGTCAATGAAACTGGAGCCAACGTAGGTGCATGTTGATCACAAAATATCTCTTGGATTGATCACCCAGTGCGCCACAGGTAAATCAGTCTTTGCAAAGGATCTGCGCTGTCCGAGTCTGTCCATTAATTCCTCCTTTCATGGGAGAGGAAATAAATCCACGGTAGTCTGTGGATTTACTGTGGTTTTGAAATCAGTACGCAGACATAAAACTCCTGATAGCTTTTTCTGAACGACTTAAGGAGGATACCCATCGACTTGCAGACACGGGTTGTATAACCGCAGTGTCTTTTTATCGTTGTAATTTCCGAATAATCCGCTCATGAACTGCTTAACAGACAGGCCGAGCATGAAAAAATCATGACTGCGTAATGTCTTCTAACAGTAATGTGTGTTTAAAAATCTTGAGTTCTTCCTAATCCTGGTTAAAACAGTTCACTGTGCTTATTGCACAAGTCAGAAACATTTATATGAGGCCCTTTGTTAGAACATAGCACACGAAATGATACACTGTTTGTAATGTCACGAAAAGTTACTGGTAAACTGTAAATAGAATAAAAGTAGGCTTCTGTAGATGTGAGCCACCGATAATTTCATACTTGTATTTATTGATTCGAGAAGCAGATGCACCTGTGAGTATTATAAAAAAAAAATGGGTCAAATGGCTCTGAGCACTATGGGACTCAACATCTGTGGTCATAAGTCCCCTAGAACTTAGAACTACTTAAGCCTAACCAACCTAAGGACATAACTACTTAAACCTAACCAACCTAAGGACAGGACATCACACACATCCATGCCCGAGGCAGGATTCGAACCTGCGACCGTTCCTGACTGAGCGCCTAGAACCGCCAGACCACCGCGGCCGGCGAGTATTATAAACTTTCTAACTTTATTCTCTTTTGAGCAACTTGTAACTGCGCAAGAATTTCGTTTTTCTTCCTGTGGACTACAGCAGAAGTCCTCTGCGAAGCGGAAACGTCTGCCGGAGTATGTGCTTTTAGTATTTTCCTGTACGCGATAACATGTACACTCTGCGAGCTACACGGTCGCCTTGTGTTAGATTGACAATGTGAATCGAAGTGCTGTAAAAATAACATCTGGATATGACCTTGCTTACCACAGTGGAAACTTTGCGTTTCGAACAGTAAATGATTATCCATCACGTCTAGAAAAACACTGAGGACAAGATTTCCTCACATTGTTCTGAAGTTCACCGTGAGCACTACTAGACTGAAAAGACCTCTACTTCTTTTGCCATTGATTTGATCTTTGTTTTTATTCATTCTTACATTCACTTTACATTGAGTACCTTGTGTACTATGAACAAGAGAAATAAATGGAGACTCAAAATCAACTTCAGATGTTTCCGCAATACTTTGAGACTCCACACTAGAAAAAACTGTTGTTGCTGATCACATAGAAACTGGGCCTGAGTGGCACTAGACTCGGACATAAATAACTCGCCATTTGCCGCGGCATAAATAAATACATGGGAGCGTGTCTACATCGACGTCTCCAATTCGAGATACAGCTGGCGGCGACCGTCTTTATCGTTCATGCCGTCAAGAGATACCAGACGTTCTACGGACGTTAACACACAACGTTCTACCACGCCAACTGGAGTTTGTTAGAAGACAGGTAAGCACTTGGTTTTCGTGCAGACCCAAAAATTTAGCTCAGCGCAGGTAATTGTACAAAACTATTAATGAAAATCACACACCAAAGTAAAATCAGCATCATTGTGGCACTTAAGTGCTTCCTGCAGAGTGAATTTTGTTTTCCGAAATGACGGAACTGAGCCACTTAAAGCATTGAAAGATATGTTTATGTTGCTCAAATCTGTACTTAAAACATTGTTGTCCCCTCTGAATTAGCAGAGGTTGAAAATACCGCTAGATGTAAATTACTTTATTTTCAGACGACCGGTTTCGGACTGTTATAAGACCATCCTCAGGTGTCGTATCTTTGCTGTGGTCTCCGAGCGCCGCATGTACCAGGCGCGGTGTGCTGCCTATGAGCGCAGAACAGCAGATAAGCAAAAAGATTTCGAACCCTCTCTTTTTAACTTTCAGGACTATATAATACATATTTCCGCCATTTACTTGGGTTATGGCTTCGAATTTTGACCAAAGAGTTTTTAAAACCGGAAGAACCTGCTCAAGTACGTGAATAATGCAAGTAATTTTGGTTGTACTGTGCAGTTGCAAAACCACACACCAGAAAATACTTGTGTTATGAACATGATAATCGTTTCTCATCCTTCTTCTTCAGCATCACAACAGAAACCAGACGTCCTTTCGGTCGCCTCAGGTTTCAGCAGATACAAGTTAAATGGGTCAGCTGGCGACGCTGTGTCAGAATGGAATAACCTGCAAAATTAGATGTGGAAAAATACATCGAAAACCATATCATTCTGAGCTCAGGTTCTGAATGATAAAAATGCGGCTCGGAATGGTCGGTTTGGTGACATTGTAAACTTTACCATTGGAATATTATCAATTCCTAATCACATTCCACAGTGGAACGTGCCTTCTCTGTTTTTAACTTCATGAAAATAAACTTAGAAATTGGTTATCGTTATAACTGACAGTTTTGAGCCGTGCGTGGCTCATGTTCGTGCCATCTATTATGTAACATCTTCTTTTACCGTACGGCCACCTCGTCATTTTAAATTGCAATTACTGGTGTCACTTAATTACTGTCTTGCCTTCCCGTGCGTGGCAGCAGCAGCGCGTATCGATATTTGCTCTGCCGTATTATCTTTGCTGGAGGGCTATTACTTCCCGGTCGTCATGTGTCGTAGAGTTCGGACCTGGCAGTCCTTGAGTTCGAACGCGGCAGAAGTGTCGGGTTGGAGCTGCAGTGAGCTCCGGATAGTCTAGACTCGCCCGACCGTTGCTGACACACTTGGTTTGAGTGGCTACGACCTTGGTTGGATGTTCGTCGGTCTTCTGGTCAGACGACTTGTGTTTCGTCACTGACCTTCTTTCGGTTTCGTGTGTGTGTCCACCTGTGATTTGTTCGAGTTGTTCATCAGTGATTCGTTTTACGAGTGTGCCCTGTGTCAGTTCATCTGAGCAATGCTTTAAATGCTGTAATGCTGTCTGCGTACTGAAGTAGCCAGTTGGTCGGTTGCGACAGAGCAGCGAGTGAGTGTTTTCTTACCGTGTTGGTGCTGTTCGCCACGGCGTGTAGTTTAACAGCCGTTGCGATGTTCATGTATGTCATTCGTTATTGTGCCCTGGCTTGTTAACACCCCAATATTTGAAGACGAGTGTTACTGGTCTCTTCGCCTCCCTGGCATTTTAGTTGTAGTGATTTCGCTCTGATGACCGAAATCAGGTAGTTGGTTGTTTCGTCGGCTGTCTGTCGGTTGGGTCACCTCCCGATTTAGAGATTGTTGTTCAGGCTGGCTGTCTCGCCTAAACTGGCGTTAGTTTTACAATTCCATGGCGACCATTGGAAACTTCTGAGCACCGTTCCGTGTTTGTTACATAGTAACTTCCCTGTTTGAGTTTTAGTATTTTGGTTAATGTGTGGCCTTCAGCCGAGTTTTGATATATCCTGAATTAATCTTCTTGTCTTGCAGTTAAGGCAAGAGATTGTTATTCTTAATTTTATATGAAATGTTTTATGGTACGACCATCTGCCTTTCAAAATTGAAACCTTTCTTTTAGGGCTTAAGCCGTTAAATTATTTGCTGATGTGCGGCCTTCAGGCGAGTGTTGATATCTCGTAAATTAATGTTCTTGTCTTTCCCTTAAGGCATAAGATTGTGATGCTTTTGTTTGCTTGAAATGTTTTAAAGATAAGACCTTCTGCCTTTTTCTTATTGCTTATTATGCGACCTTCAGCCCAGTTCCATTAAAATTAAAATGCTAAGGCCTTCAGCCGATTAGATTGAAGATTTAGAAAATATTCTTGGGTGAAACCTCCAGAAGAACCCTGTATTTCAGTTTTGCTTATGTCTTGTGTCTGGGATTTTGAATGTGGCCGTCAGCCGATCTAAAGTTAATCAGAGGAGGTCGATTAAAATTTTGAGTGTTTTGCATTCTTGTTGTAATATTGTGTGTTGATAAATGAAGCTTATATGATGAGTCCAACTGACAGCAACTCATTTTGGCCCCTTTCCACAACCTAATCCGTTCTGGCCTGCTAGCCCAGGCATTTCAGATTTGTTAACTACGCGTCTCAGAGAACAAGACAAAGTAAGCAGGCTATGGCAAGTGAAACATCACCTCCAACAACGGTTTGCACAGGCGGGAGACGTTTTGCAATCTCTCTGGCCGTCGACAAAAAAAAAGGGGTCGTACCCTAAACAAATCTAATTTGAATAAATGAATGAAGAATAATGGCGTACATAAATAAATAGAAACTAAAATTAATGTTAAATATTGAACCGTAAAATTACTACTGGTTCACGAAAGGTTATTAGTCACAATTAATACACAATATGTAAAGTGGAAGTAGATGCCAAGGAATAACGTGATATTACACACAATTTTCATCAACACTCTTTATTCAAATCTGGTGCAAGACTTAACGATATTTTTTTCTAAAAAAAAAACAATCATTTAACGAATAAGTCACAATTTACGATAGGAAAGGACTTTTAAATTATTAACATAGTATAAAAAATTTCACGCCAGTAAAAGGCAAGTACAGGCAAGAAATTTAACGTATACAACGCGACGCTGTATAATATTTCAAACTCAGCTAAATTACAGGTGAATTTTACTCCATTAATAAATGAATACATTTTGAATATATGACTTCACTTTTGGGCAGACAAATTTCCCGTTTGGTTACAACGGCGGTAGGTACGGCCGCCCACAACAGCCTCACTCAGGCTCATTAAATCGCGCAAAATCTAACTTTTCTGCAACATATAAAGACAATCCTGTTTACAAAAGTTCTCAAAATAGAAAAACCAAAACGCATGAGTCATGCACAGGTGGGGGGGCGGGGGGGGGATACTCACAGTTAATAACATTAACAATTCCAAAATATATAAAGAACAAATTTTAAAAATTTATGACAGTTAACTTGCGGCAAACACACACGCTCGCAAGGTACGACTTGCGAACTATTACAACATTTTCCTTTCAAGGCAACCATTTCTACCCGTCATGAAATGGCAAACTTTTGCATGGCAAGAAAACACACTAATAACCAACTACCTGTATAAAACACATAAGCACGTTGAGTAAAAGCCTTAAAAGTTATTGCATTGAAAAAAGCACACAACAGTATTTGCTGACTAGAAACAATATTTAAAAAATCCACTACGTACATTCACAGCCTTGCTTGATTATAGCCAAATGCACATAAAGACAAATTTACGTAAGTTACAGCTTCCAGATGAGCAGGAATTCGTTATGCAATTGACTAGTTCTTACAACGAGGCAAAAGGAATTTTTCTTCTTTCTTCGAGTACCTTTTACACGTGAGTCTAGTAATATTAGTTATGGCAGGCGAGAGAATGGATCAGGTCTTAGTGCCTTGCGTTTTAAACAGTACAGCCGTTGGTGCCTTAGACTTTCATAGACATCGCAGAGGCTAACAGTCTTATAACTCGTAGGTAAGCTGGGAGGGGAAAGAAGCAATCCGAACCACAGATTTACTCTGACTCCCCCCCCCCCTTTCGTCCTCAAAAGGGGACAAACGGACCACCCTTTCTAATATTACCAGCTTGCCGCAGATGGGCAGACGAGAATGGATGGTGGGAAACCCCCAAAATACACAGCTGGTATAATTAGCAAGAATAAGTAAACTGAATTCAATTAAACTTCACAAAATCTGTAAGCAATCAATACTCAACTTCTGGTACGTTACCACTCCCAGGACTGAACCAATGCAACACCTCCAAATGCTCTGCGGAGCCGCCCGCTGCCAGCCGTTTCAACGGACGCAGGAAGGCGCGCCGATTTTCAGAACCTGCTCGCCGGTCGACAGCATACGGCCTAACTGCAAATTAGGCCCCTTGCGAACCCACGCTCAGGAAGATTCCTTTCGCGAAGAGCAGTTAACGCCCCATACCACGTAGCCGCTGCTCGCGTCACTTAGCTGATGCCGCGGTCTGCGTGCTGTCCCTCCAGCACCGGCAGAGAAGTCGCTTCTTGATGCCCCGACTGCCAACTCTTCCGAGAGCCCATACAACCACTTCTTAAACCCACGCGAACCGCCCACGTTTCCCCTTTCCCGCTAGAGGGAGACACCGAAGCCTTCAATTGCGACAACGGCGCCACCGCCAGAAAACGGAGGGCGACTGCTTCACGATAAGCGCTGCGGCGCGATTTTGAAAGCTAACTTTACTACGGTTCAAATATACCTTTACACACTTATCTTATGTTACATTTATTTTTCTTTCTTTGGCATCACCGAATTCCTGTATGACTCCCTTGTAATCCAAAATTCAACCATAGTTTCCTCTTTATAAGAATAAACATGATGTAAACAAATACAGACGCGATGATTGGTCTGCAGCCTTAGCAGACGTACACTGGTGTTGTTCGGCTCTTGCAAGTAGGTCCTACCTATATGTTCGGTGTCTTACAACTCTGTTACAATAAATGAAACTTTAAGATATTCTGACTTATTAACAGCTATCAACGTTTTTCTTAGTCACACTTTAGGTATGTAGTTTTTATTTCAAAATTCGTGATCAGGCCCACTCACTGTGCTGTCGTGTTCTGTCGAGCTGTTAATACGTACTGTGGAAATGGCGGACTCTGCTTCGTGCTCCATACTGTTAAATCCTCTTGAAACACCGCTAGTGGCGAGACTCGAACTCGGGGCCTTTGCTTTTCGCGGACAAGTGCTCTACCGACTGAGCTAACCAAGCACGACTTGCGACCTGTACTCACAGCTTAATTCTGCTAGTACCTCGGCTCCTATCTTCCAAACTTCACAGAAGCTCTCTTGCGAACCTAGCGGAACTAGCACTCCTGGCAGAAAGGATACTGCGGAGTCATGGCTTAGCCACAGCCTGGGGGATGTCTGCATGAATTCTACCGAACGAGGTGGCGCATTCGGGGCGACGACGGTTCAGTCCCTCGGACGGCCATCCTCATTAAGGGTTTCCGTAATTTCCCTAAATCCGTCCAGGCAAATGCCGGGATGGTTCCTTTGAAAGGGCACGGCCGACTTCCCTCCCCGTCCTTCCGTAATCAGATGTGTCCGATGACTTCGCTGTCTGGTCTCGTCCCCCAAACAACCCATCCCATCTACTGAACTATCATTCTTGTAGAATGTTTAAACTCTCGCGGAGAGCACATTAACTGATTTTGATCTACTGGTTAGCAATGTAGCAGATGACAGTTCCAGTACTGAAACGTATTTCTCGGATTTGGATGTGAAAGGAGTTCAGAGATTACCGGACGATTGACTATAGATAATACGTTCAGTGGCTTCAGTAAATAATTACACGGTGAAAACCCTGCAACAAACGTCTTCGTCACACATACCGCACGCAGAAAAATTACCCTGTGTTTTTTTAGGAATTTTCATCACCATTGTTTTTAATTACAGTACTATGTTAGATAAGAGCGAAACTCTGTTACGTTTTCCGTCTGGTCCCAAAGAAACGTGCGGTGCTGAAGTTTTGGGAGAATGTTATTTCATTCTCTTTCAAAAGTAAATGACATCCGAAGCTATACTGTTTCTCTGCTCGTCTCTTTTTACGTCGTAAATGTTAACTGCTCACACCGCTGCAGGTTATTTGGACCAGCTGGCTAGCCAGTGCTGTTCTAGTTAAATGCGCCGGTAAAGTTGTTGTCCGATATTATCAAAAAAATGGTTCAAATGGCTCTGAGCACTATGGGACTCAACTGCTGAGGTCATTAGTCCCCTAGAACTTAGAACTAGTTAAACCTAACTAACCTAAGGACATCACACACATCCATGCCCGAGGCAGGATTCGAACCTGCGACCGTAGCGGTCTCGCGCGATATTATCGCTCAATTGATGTGCGCGTAACGCACAGCATAAAATGTATCGCTAGTATCGTACTTGACTGTACTCGAGAAAGCTTGGCTTCTGCTCCAAGTGAAAGGAAATCCAACGAGATTCCCGAAAACGCGGAAGAATACATGGTTTAATGTTTACCTCAGGTTTCTTCGTTATGATGAACACAGTATAGCTCTTGTTGAATCGACACCCGTCGCCAGGCCACACAGTCGTGCCTGGCCCACTGTTGAATTCGGTACATTTAATCAGTTTAAGCTTCAAAAACATTCTTTCAACACTTGCCACTGTCACTGGTTGTTTTAGCATAATTCTTAAGACTACACTTACGTTGATCGCCAAGTCATACTCCAGAATGAGTTTCAAAGTTTGAGATGGTCTGCTACCGTGCTATATCAACATTGAGACCAATTTAAATTATCTTGAAAGTCAGGAAGATGAGGCCCTTAGCTGGCCCATGATTAAAACTAGAGCACAGTTTGGAACATTTGATTGTTAGAACGTCAGGTCATATGTCTTTTTCTTTACTAATGTCATACAAAAATTCAACAAGCTCACTACGGGTTTTAAGCTGTTTAAAACTCTCGCCGAGAGCACATTTTGTAACATCCAGTACTTCAGAGTAAAAATCTATTTGTACTGCGTTTCTGAAACTAACCTGTCCTATCATAACCTAACCTAACCAAACCTAACCATCTTCAATTTTCTCATCTCCTTCCACGTGCTGGAACTGTTTCTTCTCCTAAATCTTCCGGATCTCAAGTGTTCCATATATGGTTAGGTTTTCTATATCGAGTTGGATCGCCAGTTATTTAGCATGTAGCAGGTTCTCTTGTAATCTGGAGTCCTACCTGCAACTGTGAAATATTCTATTGTGGCCTGAAGTATATCATTGGCTTTCAATACAACTGTAATAAGGTTTGCCATATGGTCCTTATTTGCGTCTCTGATTATTTCAAATATTTCAAACAGTCCATCACAGACCTCTTCTATGTTTTATTTACATCTACATCATACCGCACAAGGTACCTAACAGCGTGTGACCAAGAGTATGTCTGGTGCAACTAATTGATCCCCCCTTCCCTGTTCCACTTGCGAATGGCGCGTGGGAACAATCATGGTCGGTAAGTCTCCGTGTTAGCTTCAGTTCTCGAATTTTCTCGTCGTGTTCATGTCTTGAGATGTATACGGGAGGAAGTAATATGTTGTCCGATTATCCCTGGTAAGTTCTCTCTCGAAACTTCAACAGTAAATCTCTCCGTGATGCACAATGCCTCTCTTGTAACGCGTGCCAGTAGAGTTCGTTGAACATATCGGTAACGGTCTCGCGCCAGCTAAACAAAGCCTCGACGAACAGTACCGCTCTCCGTTGGACGTGCTCTCTCTGTTCTGTCAGTTCTACTTAAGAATCGGTCCAACAAAGGCCTTGTAAACCTTTTCTTTCGTGGATGAGTTGCATTTCCTTAAGATTATTCCCACGAATCCCTTTCTGGCATCTGCTTTTCCTACTAGTTGCTTCATATGGTCATTTCACTTAAGGTCGCTCTGGATACTTACGCATAGACGTTTTACGACAGATACCGTTTCCAGAAAGTTGTCATCAATATTCTAATTGTACAATAGTGGATTTCTTTTCGTGTGTAAGCTCAGTATGTTACGTTTACTTTCTTTCAGGGTCAACTGCCAGTGTGTGCACCATCCGTCAGTCCTTCGTAAACCATTCTGCAAATCGATATTGTCCTCGTGGCAGTCCTGCTTTCTTATAGACAACCACAGCATCTGCGAATAGCCTTACAGAGCTTCTGACGCTTTCTAATAGATCTTTTATGTACGTTGTAACAGGAACACTTATCTCTATATCGGCGGTTTTGTTCCGTTAAGAGCGCATTGTCTGCAGTGTTATGGATTTCTGTGAGGAACAGAGCGAGCTGAGTTTCGCAAGATCTTTGTTGCGGAATTGATGTTGAATTTTATAGAACAGGTTTCATTCTCCAGAAACGTAGTTAGTCTTGAGCATAACACATGTTCCATGATTCGACAACAGACTGACGTCAATGATATAGGCCTATAGTTACGTGCGTCTGTCGTGCAACCCTTCTTGAAAACAAAATTGACCTGCACTTTTTTCCAGTCACTTGGTACCCTTCGTTGCTCCAGCGATCTACGATAAACTGGTCATAGAAAGGGAGCGAGTTCTTTCGCATAATCTTTGGAGAATCTTACAGGTATTTAATTTGGTCCTGATGCCATTCCACTACCAAGCGAGTGTAGCTGCTTTCTACTTCGCGATCGGTTATCTCAGTATCTGCCATTTCGATGTTAGTACGAGGGCAGTTCAATAAGTAATGCAACACATTTTTTTTCTGAAACAGGGGTTGTTTTATTCAGCATTGAAATACACCAGGTTATTCCCCAATCTTTTAGCTACACAACACTATTTTTCAACGTAATCTCCATTCAATGCTACGGCCTTACGCCACCTTGAAATGAGGGCCTGTATGCCTGCACGGTACCATTCCACTGGTCGATGTCGGAGCCAACGTCGTGCTGCATCAATAACTTCTTCATCATCGGCGTAGTGCCTCCCACGGATTGCGTCCTTCATTGAGCCAAACATATGGAAATCTGACGGTGCGAGATCGGGGCTGTAGGGTGCATGAGGAAGAACAGTCCACTGAAGTTTTGTGAGCTCCTCTCGGGTGCGAAGACTTGTGTGAGGTCTTGCGTTGTCATGAAGAAGGAGAAGTTCGTTCAGATTTTTGTGCCTACGAACACGCTGAAGTCGTTTCTTCAATTTCTGAAGAGTAGCACAATACACTTCAGAGTTGATCGTTTGACCATGGGGAAGGACATCGAACAGAATAACCCCTTCAGCGTCCCAGAAGACTGTAACCGTGACTTTACCGGCTGAGGGTATGGCTTTAAACTTTTTCTTGGTAGGGGAGTGGGTGTGGCGCCACTCCATTGATTGCCGTTTTGTTTCAGGTTCGAAGTGATGAACCCATGTTTCATCGCCTGTAACAATCTTTGACAAGAAATTGTCACCCTCAGCCACATGACGAGCAAGCAATTCCGCACAGATGGTTCTCCTTTGCTCTTTATGGTGTTCGGTTAGACAACGAGGGACCCAGCGGGAACAAACCTTTGAATATCCCAACTGGTGAACAATTGTGACAGCACTACCAACAGAGATGTCAAGTTGAGCACTGAGTTGTTTGATGGTGATCCGTCGATCATCTCGAACGAGTGTGTTCGCACGCTCCGTCATTGCAGGAGTCACAGCTGTGCACGGCCGGCCCGCACGCGGGAGATCAGACAGTCTTGCTTGACCTTGCGGCGATGATGACACACGCTTTGCCCAACGACTCACCGTGCTTTTGTCCACTGCCAGATCACCGTAGACACTCTGCAAGCGCCTATGAATATCTGAGATGCCCTGGTTTTCCGCCAAAAGAAACTCGATCACTGCCCGTTGTTTGCAACGCACATCCGTTACAGACGCCATTTTAACAGCTCCGTACAGCGCTGCCACCTGTCGGAAGTCAATGAAACTATACGAGACGAAGCGGGAATGTTTGAAAATATTCCACAAGAAATTTCCGGTTTTTTCAACCAAAACTGGCCGAGAAAAAAAATGTGTTGCATTACTTATTGAACTGCCCTCGTACGTTGATTGAAAGTAGGGAAGTTTCGGAAGACTGAATTCAGTATCTTGGACTTCTCTTTGTTATATTGTTTTGAGGTGCCAGTATGATCACTGAGTGAATTAATAGAGGATTTCGAACCGTCTACTGATGTTTCGTACGACCAAAACCTCTTTGGGGTTTTACTCAGATTGGTTGCCAAAATTTTACTTTCAGAGTCGCTGAACGCTTCTCTCATTGCTCTCCTTACTTTACAGGGGCGACTGCGTCAATCCCGCTTCCCATCTTGTTGCGTTCAATGGCTTCAACGTTAGGGCACCTTAGCGCAGGCACAGAACAGTGATCATAAATTTTTCTCACCATCAAAAGAGTGTCAATATCAGTCTGGAATTGACATAAACGAAACGCATCGTTATTATCACTTTCGCGGGAGAAGAAATGTCTGGTATACACTCCAAAATTTTACTATAATATTTAACAGCTTTCAGTAGAGACTGCGTTTTGGTTTCAGTTTTGTGATGGAGAATGTGATTTATTTCATTTTATATATTTTTCCCAGATAATAATGAGCCTTATTGTCAGCACTAGATTTTCTCCCAGAACTGAAATAAATTTTCCAAATAATTAACAATGTCTCCTGGTTGTGAGTAAACAGCTTGTCTGAAATTCCTCTTCAACGAAGACACTGTCAAGCCAACACCTTTCCAGTGCCGGGTTTCCGCATTCAGTATCTCCAGAGTTCCTGCATCGACAGTATTGACATATTTTAATCTTCTGATGAGCTCCATCCACTTTTGGTGCACTTGGATCCCGCCGTGGCTACATAAGTTCTCAGAGATCTGCCATCAGTTACTATAACCACCTGAAGTGAGCAATATTTTAATGTCAGAAAATAGATTGCAACGGAAACAAAAAACAACAGCGCTTTCTGAATAAACTGACCATATTCTCTGAGCAATTTCACCATTTCACAAACTGTAATTGTATTTTTTAGAAGTAGAGCGACGATTAGAATCATCATTAGACTATCTGTCTAATTCAGTAATCTGATCCAGAGGGCCTCTTTCGACTAAGGTTGAGCTAACAAAATCGTCTGTTTTTTCAGGCCGTTTTGCGAGACCTGAATCGACTGCATAACTTCGAATTTGATTGTGAGATATGCAGTTGCTAGACTAGGCTCGAACAGTTTCGCATTCATAGACAACGATCGTTTTATCCTGTGACGTTGAAGGAACATCTTCACCTACCAAAGGCAGGGACTGATTTATGTCTGCATTTGCATTCGTGCCATGATCATCTTGTTCAAAACCTTTAGGTTGAAAAAAATGTATCTAATGGAAATTTCCATTATATCTACATTTTCTCTTTCATCTGGTCCTTTCCTATACTGACTTCTCGAGAGGCGCTTCCTGCCGTCAGACAATGTGAGAGTTTATAGCATTCGCAGCACAGCCTAACGAAAACACGTCCGTCTCAGTGCGAAAGTCTTTTCACATTAAACCACTAATGCCTGGACACTGTTAGCCGACCATACAAATATTAGATTTTAATACAATCATTGGACTCGTCTTTCCTGGACTGCCTACAGGAAGGATGTAATACCGGTGACAGAAACTTCTTCACCTACACGATTATTGTTCGAAGTCAACGGATAATAATAAATTGTGTTTAGCAAATGAAATATGTTTCTAACAAGGACAGCACATTTAGACCTGTATCAGCGGCACAGACCACAGTTCGACCACTATATCACAGTTCACTATATCACTGTTAGTTGTAGTCAAAACAAAGTAGGTGAACACTGTTACTCTACAATGAAGTAACCATCCTACGCGTCGGCTGCTCGCAACCGGGAGAGGAGAGTTTCCTACATCGTCTTGAAGACTGAACGGCAATACTGGAGACAACGGTTCCGGCAATCGTCGGCGCTTCTGCTGTACAAAGTAGGTCATACGACAGCAAATGACTTACACGTAAATGCTTTATTTTTATTTGTTGAAAAAACACATACATTGCAAGCACCTCTTTAGTGTGTCAACCTATACTACCAAGTTTTATATAAACACAAGTCGTTGCTTAACATTTTACCGAAAATCTCAAAAACTTTTTATCCGCTTTACTTCGAATTTTTACACAATACTTTAATAAACGTTCGGATGAGCACACTCTACGTCGAAAATTTTTTTTTCAGGTTGACATCAAAAAAATTTTCATCGTTGATGAACCTTCAAAATGACGTAGGCTACATATTTGTTTTACACACACGCACACACACACACACACACACACATATATATATATATATATATATATATATATATATATATATATATATACACAAACAAACACAAACACACACACAAAATTCAAGCTTTCGCAACAAACTGTTGCCTCATCAGGAAAGAGGGGAAGGAGAGGGAAAGACGAAAGGATGTGGGTTTTAAGGGAGAGGGTAAGGAGTCATTCCAATCCCGGGAGCGGAAAGACTTACCTTAGGGGGAAAAAAGGACAGGTATACACTCGCACACACGCACATATCCATCCACACAGAGGCAACAGTTTGTTGCGAAAGCTTGAATTTTGTGTGTGTGTTTGTGTTTGTTTGTGTGTCTATCGACCTGCCAGCGCTTTCGTTCGGTAAGTCACATCATCTTTGTTTTTACTTTTTTTTTCCCACGTGGAATGTTTCCCTCTATTATATATATATATATATATATATATATATATATATATATATATATAACCAAAAATCCCGAAAAGTTATTGACTAATTTAATTAAATTTTTACACGGTGGCCTAACAATCACTCGAATGGAAAATAGGCACTATCTGTTGTAATCACGATGTATAAAGGGGAAATGTTGTTACAAAAATTCTCATACCAGTCTTGACTAATTTACGTCACACATTTACGTGATACATTTATAAACATTTTGAGAAACATAGGCTATGATAGGGAAATGTAGTTAGCAACAATCTCTAATAATCTTGAGCAACGTTCTCCAAATATTCACACGACACATTAATAAACATCCAAAGAGAAATAGACTACATATTTATTTAAACGACGATGTACGGATTTCCTGTTAAAACAAACTACGAGAAAGGAAATGCCGTGGTGTGTTGTAAAAACTGGCATTTTAGTTTTCTTTTTCGCAGTCGGTTTTAACAGAAAAGAGGAACAATGTATTTTGGCATATTGGCTTATTATTAGAAAACTACTACTACTACAAAATCATCCCAAGCCTTGTAATCCCAAGTATTCGCAGACTAAATGTGAAAACTATCAATGAGGCAAGTATCCTCACTGATCCAGGAGATGAAGAAGTCTGCATCGCATTTACTCACTCATTTCAAGCGACTTGAATTCCCAACAATAAACAAGACTCATGGAGAGAGAGAGTTGGGAACATGTTGGATAGAGAGGGAGGGAGGAAACTGACATAGAGAGGTGGAAGGTGGACAGAGAGGAGGGGGGTGGAGAAAATGATGGGCGGAGAGAGGATGAGAAGGTACTGGACAGAGAGGGCGGAGTAGGAGAAGATGGACAAAAAGAGGGGGAAGAAGGAATGGGCAGAGAGAGAAGGCAAGAATGCTTATTTAGCAACTGCAAAGCGTTGCCGGTTTCGCTAGTAGTACATAAAGGGAAAACGGCTGTGGTACGATATGGAGGAGGTGTGCTTTCCGAGCTGTCACGTTTCTGATTCATGGCTCAAAACAGTTTTGAAAGCGCTTTCATTTACTGTAGTGAAGGGTAACATTTAAATCCCAAATGAAGTTTTTGGGATGCAAACACTCTGAAATACTGTGAAACTGAACAAACAGTTAGTGTAGTGCAGTTTTGTTGCTTCAGCTAACAAAAAACGTTTTATAGGTTTTTCAAGTATTTCCTTAATATTTATATCTATTTATTATGGGTTCAACACAGAGAAGTAACTGGGAATTGGGGATAACTTAAAACAAACTACAAACGAAGGAGGAAAAACTAGAGGAGTATTGTAAGAAGAAGACTAATGCAAATGATATTAATGGCGGATCGCAAGAAGAGGTAGTGGTGAGTGATGGATGCCGTGCATCTTTCCATGTTTAACCGCCGCTTAATCACCACAATATCAGGGTTCAAAAGATTTTGACGTGCGACGAGCAGCGCATATTTCACTTTTTATATATTTGTTACAATTTTGCTCAGCGATATTGCTATATGTGTTTAAGGCTGCTCTATAATAACTATTAGTTCATCATACGCTGATATTTACCTTTATTTCTTTTTTCGGTTCTGTAGTTGCTTTCAGGCTGACGTAGGTACTTTTCAAGTGTTGGCTATGTGCTTGGTAGATGTTGAGTGGGCCACACTGCCAATAGCAAGCTTCGCAATTTTGAAAGACATACCCTAGTTGACCAACTCCGCCGCTTCGTTTGTCATCTGTATCACAATACAGTAGCTAGTTTCCGGCAAGACAACAGACTTTATGAATGATTTGTCTTTCCAACTTTTTCTCGTACTTCTCCGTTGATCCAAAACCATCAATGTCTTGTTTAATTAATTCTTTTTTAGCAATATTACAATTTAAGATTTTGGAGCCCCCAAAAACCTGCCAGCCTTTGCGGTGGCATTATTCGCTCCTCCCCCCTCCCCCGCCTCTCCCCTGGATCCGGCCCTGATAGCAATTTCTATCTAACTGCTAAGCGAGGAGAATGGCGCGTGTATGATGACGACAGTAGTTTCTACTCTAGTAGTGCTATAAATAGTTATGAATTTAGTTATAATGCCGGCCTGTGTGGCCGAGTGGTTTTAGGCACTACAGTCTGGAACCGCGCGGACGCTACGGTCGCAGTTTCGAATCCTGCCTCGGGCATGGATGTGTGTGATGTCCTTAGGTTAGTTAGGTTCAAGTAGTTCTAAGTTCTAGGGGACTGATGACCTCAGAAGTTAAGTCCCATAGTGCTCACAGCCATTTGAACCATTTTTAGTTATAAACTGCATTAAGACAAGTACTATACCTTGACAGGTACATATTACTTGTCGAGCCACACATTTGTCATAAAACACAGCTTGTCACAAAAGCACTTACCCTTGTCCACATTACCTCCAGGTACTCATTACTTGCCGAGCAAAACACTTAACTTGTCTGTGAAATACTTAATCTTCTTAGGTAGACATTAGTTTTCGAACCATAGAATCCACTTGTCGAGCAAATCATCAACATTACTTAAAACACGCATGAATAAGCAGACATCGCGTATTCGTCGCATGTTTTTTGTCAGGCGATTCATCTCAGTATGAAGATATAAATAGTTCCCATCCCGCGGTTCTGACCAGGGGTGTGTGAAGTTGGTATATCAGAAGTGAAAATTCCTCTGAAATGTTCCCAACAGAGAATATCTTTTACCCGCTAACACCAAGCTAAGTGACGCAGTGCTTAGCGCAATCGACTCACATTCCGGTGGACGACGGTTCAAATCCTAGTCCGACCTTCCCAATTTATTTATTTTTTTAAATTTATTTACCCTTCAAGTTCCGTAGGACCAAATTCAGGAGCAAATCTCCAAGGTCATGGAACGTGTCAGTACATGAAACTACAACATAAAAGTAATAACAGATAAAAATAAATGTTCATGAACCTGAAAAAAGTAAGTCCATAAGTTTAAGTAAATGCTATCAGCAATACAATAAGAATCAGCTTAATTTTTCAAGGAACTCCTCGACAGAATAGAGGGAGTGACCCATGAGGAAACTCTTCACTTTCGATTTGAAAGCGCGTGGATTGCTGCTAAGATTTTTGAATTCTAGTGGCAGCTTATTGAAAATGGATGCAGCAGTATACTGCACACCTTTTGGCACAAGAGTTAAGGAAGTCCGATCCAAATGGAGGTTTGATTTGCGCCGAGTATTAACCGAGTGAAAGCTGCTTATTCTTGCCAATAAACTAATATTGGTAACAAGAAACGACAATAAGGAATATACATATTGAGAGGCCAATGTCAAAATACCCAGACTCGTGAACAGAGGTCGACGAGAGGTTCGTGAACTCACACCACTTATTGCCCGAACCGCCCGTTTCCGAGCCGAAAATATCCTTCTAGAATGGGAAGAGTTACCCCAAAACAAACTACCATACGACATAAGTGAATGAAAATAAGCAAAGTAGACTAATTTACGTGTCGAAGTATCACTCACTTTCGATACCGTTCGAATAGTGAAATTGGCAGTATTAAGTCTTTGAACAAGATCCTGAACGTGGGCTTTCTACGACAGCTTACTATCTATCTCAACACCTAGAAATTTGAACTGTTTCACAAATCATATGCCCGTTCTGTGAGATTAAAACGTCCGGTTTTGTTGAATTGTGTGTTAGAAACTGCAAAAACTGAGTCTTACTGTGATTTAACGTTAGTTTATTTTCTACAATCCATGAACTGAGGTCATGTACTGCACTATTTGAAACCGAGTCAATGTTGCACACAACATCCTTTACTACCAAGCTAGTGTCATCAGCAAACAGAAATATTTTAGAGTTTACCCATATTACTAGATGGCATATCATTTATATAAATAAGGAACAGGATCGACCCCAACACTGATCCCTGGGGCACCCCCCACTTGACAGTACCCCACTCAGATCCCACATTACAGCCGTTATCAACACTGTGAATAATGACCTTTTGCTGCCTGTTGCTAAAGTAAGAGGTGAACCAATTGTGAGCTACTCCCCTTATGTGTTCCGTGATTTCCCTAAATTGCTACTGGCCGATTTCCTTCTCCATCCTTGAAGCAATCCGAGCTCCTCCTCCATCTCTAATGACCTCAGTGCTGACGAGGCTTTGAAGACTTACCTTCCTTTCTTCCTTCTTATCCATTAACACCTCACCTGGTATTTGAAGTCCCTGACCCTTCGATGAGTCTTTACTCGAAGAGTCCACTCAACATCTATGGACAGGGAATGAAATGTAACAAACAAATTCCATATTGCATCTGTTTAAAAAGAATGTAGTGCTACACAATCTTTGAGAACAGCCCTCACATTATCTACAAGAGAAGCCGAGACACCTCAGCAGAGGAATTCAATACCCCTGTACAGAGCTTAGCTAGATAATGCCTAAAAGCGAGAGAATGTGATGTTTTCACTGATGAAGTCCCTGATGTTGTAAGTGGATATAAAACTCCTAGAAAGGTATGTATCAGCCAAGTGACATAACTTAAAAAAAATAGTTATGTAAGCTTTTCCCTGTAGTTCTATTGAAGTCCTAGGCCATATATCTAGCTACTACACATGCCTGTCATAATATCAGATTCTCAACTGATGACATACTTCGTATTTTGTGTTACAGGTTTTCTCTCTTGAGCAGGAGTAGGTTAGAAAATTTGCTTTTCAATACTCCACCAAAAATGAAGTTAACGTACCACTTTGTTGGGAGCAAAAGAAAATGGCAGGACCTGTTTCATACACGTATTTTATGAAGAGGCATCAGAGTTTATCCATCCGAACACCTGGAGCCACAAGTCTAGCCAGGACCACCAGTTTTAATGAAGAAAATGTGATCAATTTCTTGAGTTTGCTTAAAAATATTTTGAATAGACTGAAGTTGCAAGCTAAGCGTATATGGAAAATATATGAAATGGGGATCACAACAGTACAGATACCAGACAGAGTGGTAGCACGGAAAGGTTTGAAACAAATTGAAAGGATAACCTCTGCTGAAAGAGGCAGTCTCGGAAGCCTAGCAACATGTGTATCAGCTGGAGGTAATGCTATCCGTCTGTTCTTTATAATTCTTAGAGCAAAATAAAACCACATTTTGTTCTAGGGGCCCCAGCTGGCTCTGATGATGATTTCAACAAATCAGGTTGGATGGTAGAAACACATTGTATTAAGTTCTCCAAGCACTTCATTCACTATTCTAGGTCGGGTCGGCCACCACTTCTACTGCTTGACAACCACGACTCTCATTTGTCAATTGATGCAATTGATTTACTGAAAGAAAGTGGGATGGTTGTCCTATCATTTCCCCCACACTGCAGTCACAAATTGCAGCCTCTGAACCCGAGTGTGTTTGTGACACTTAAAAAATATATCCGTACTGCTTGTGGTGCTTGGATTAGTAATCATCCTGACCAAACGATTTCAATTTATTGCATATCTAACATTGTGAAGCTGCTATTGCACTGTAGCAACCCCACCCAATATCGCCACAGGGCTTAGAGTAAAAGGCATTTGACCTTTCAATCCTGACATCATTCATGAATTCGACTTTCTGCCATCATCTGTCACTGATCACCCGCCTCCTAATGGTGTCCAGACTGTGAATTCCGACGTTGTACTGGTTCGCTTCCTCAGTATAGTCCTTCCACACTGATGCAGCTACTCCAAGTACACCATCATCGTCCCGAATTGTAACACCAGAAGAAATTCACCCTTTTCCAAAATCAGGCTCACGAAAACTGTCTAACCGTCGCACGAAAACGAGACACACTGCTATCTTGACAGACATTCCCACCAAAAACGTACTGGAAAAAAGAAAGCAAGTCTCAATTAGTAAGCCTATTTTAGAGAAGACAGGCATAAGACCTGTAACTCAAAAAATGAGGAAGGGAAAACGTTTTCAGGGAAATGATTGAGTGATGATGGAATCTGAAGACGAAACGACAGATACAATAAGCTATGATGATTCTGGGGATAGCGTCGATTTCCCACTAAGTACAGACACTGAAGAGCAATATGGGCCCAAGTCTCCACCATATCGAGAATGCTCGTCAACACCGACTACTAAAGAGGACACCATGAATGTAGTTCAAGAAGACAATTCGGTGCAGTATCACGTGGAAGACTTTGTGATGGTGCAGTATAGTACACATCTGTATCCTGGAAATATATTGGAAATTGATGGTGATGAAATACTTATTTCCACAATGGTGAAAGAAAAGAAATATTGGCGATGGCCTGACGTTCCTGGCTCGATTTAGTAGCAAAATCGTGCGAAAACTAAAATCACCAGTTCAAGTGAGCAGTTGACCTATTTTCTTGGTGGACACGAAGTTATGATTCTATAATTTCGTTGCTATTTTTTTTATTTTACTATCATATAACTTTTCTGTGTTCATTTACTAACTTAATATTTTAATATTGTTGGCATTTTGACAGACACTAATACAATATGTACTAGCAATTGAAAGAAAGTGCCAACACATCTTCGTCCTTCATATGGTATGGAAATAAAAGAATCTTAGTTACTAACTTGTGTCTATTCCTCATAACCTGTTAACCATGCCAACTTACCTCAGAACGTTTGCCAACTTGCCTCACATGTGGGATAAATTCGGATAGTTGTAACGTTTTAGTAAACTTTTTTTTACGAGTTAAGCATGCAATTCTAAGTGATACTTTCATAATTAATTAATAGCCAAGGGATACCACAATCTGCAGCATCGACCATTAAAGCGGAAAATACTATAGGAAAAACTAGAAAAATCGTAAAGTAAAAACTATGCCAACTAGCCCCAGTCTCCCCTATCCAAAAAATTACAAAAAGGGTGTAACTTAGTATTCCCACATCTAAAATACGTCAGTACGTTCAAGCGCGCGCACACACACACACACACACACACACACACACACACACACACACACACACACACACAAACACGTTTGTTCCATATACTTACAGATTGAACAGCCATTACTGAACATGCGACTGTCAAAGTAGTTCCTCAAATATGAATTCCCAAATTAAGTGCTTCACTGTTATGCACATACCTAAAGACATGTGACTAAAAATAACATGCTACAAAGGCAACTAATATTTCATGTTTAGATGTAAAGGCGATGATATAGCAAAAGTAGTCTGACAAAGCCCATAACGCAGGGAACAAATATTGACTGAAATACTATGCTAAGCAGGCAAGCCTACAGACAGTTAGGTAGTCTGAAGTACTGTCAGCTAGTGGGAGAATGTAATTAGTTCCTTTTCTAGGTCTATACTTGGTGTAAGCCTCAATGTAGTAGCGATTAAATAATTCCACGTGTACATTTTTCTATACATTTATCTCAGGGCAATGGTATCTCGATATCTAAAATTTGTAAATTGCGCTGCCATTTCAATCTGATGCTATGTTTTGGTGGTTCATATCACAAACTGTCATCGCCTGTCATTTTTATAAGTTTATCAGTAAAGTTTCATCTTGCACCATTTTTGGAGCATCAAAAATAATCCATCATGGATTACACTAGAAAAAAATATTTGTTTTGAACTGCCTAACATTGCTTTTTAGTTGCATTCCAACTATTCCTGTTAGAGGTTATGTTCAAAATGAGATTTCGAGAAATTCTTCAACATTTACCAAATGGAACTTTGGTGCCAAGGCTCTCTAAAATCTTTACAGACTGTATCTCCCAGTATCACACACCAAATAATACCATAAATCTGATCAAAATATGTGGTGTATTGATATATAATACTTAAACTACATAACTTTGTAACACACAAGGAGAAGTTCCTAACACAAATAGATTACATTCAATACAACTTGACCAAAGAATGTGGTGGAACAAGACAGATGTGAAACATGTCCAAAGGTAATGGTTGAACGAAACACAAACGGAAAATCGATATCTCCAAAATATAATCTTTCTCAGCAAAATAAATGTATTTATAGTAATAAATAATGATTTTGAGTACAAAACACATGCTGGTCTCTTATCATAAAACACAAATATAATTACAAATTCCTGACTGCAAACAAAAATTCAAATTTTGCATGAAAATAAAATTATGTTATTTTTCAAAAGATGTATGACTTTCAACACAAAACACATATGACAGTATTATCATAACTTAATTCTTCTATAAAATTTTTTGTTGGCAACCAAAATTTGATCTTTGTACCACGCTTTACAAGCACAATGGACATACAAATTAAATATTTCTACATAGAAATTGTGTGTATTAATTACAAAAATTCATACGGGTCACTAGCTGACACTACTGAAATACATTATTGGTTGGTCGACGACTATAGTCTATTATTTGTACTATGCATTAAATTAATGAAAACACATAAAACTGGTTCTATATAGTGCTGAAAAACACACAAGGGCACTATCACTCATCTAATTTACAGCTTAAAGTGCACTTTTCAATGACAATTACCAAAGTAAACCATGTTATTCCAACAGCATTGGCATTCACAACATCTCATACTTCCAAAAAGCAGTTCGAGGTAGTTCATCATTCATCCATACATTTTCACATGCTCAGAATGCATTTATCAAAGAAATATGATCAGAATGCCTACCACCAGCCAGTGCTTTTTGTTAATACATTAACTAGTAGCGAAAACATCTGGGAAGGTGAAGCTGTTAAAACTATTTTCCAAGTACCATCAACTTAAACAAATTTTATTCAGCCGACAACATCAAAGATCTGGCTCAATGGAGTAAGTTCGTCATTATTGATCTTAACACATCATTCCTTGAAGTAAGTCTTCAGAAAAATAGCAAACTGAGTAGTACTGATAAACATTCGTATAGGTGAGAAACAGGGTCGCATGCATTCATCTAACCAATCTTGTAGTCATTCAGACACCATAGTTACCCAACATTAGGATATTAATTTTATCTTGCGGCACAAAATTTGGTCATCTTCTGCTGGTAATGCTAAGTGAGAGGCAGTAATAGCTGACATAAATAAACAAGCATTCAGAACTGAACTAGTATTCCAAAACCAGAAGCTGGCAGTGTGTGTGACATGATTTAACAATGTGTGTGCCGTAACTTGAAATCAGGTGCCGAGGTACTGAATCTTAAGACTGTATGGTAGTACCAATAGCTGACAGTATGTCCAGCTCGAAATGTTAGCACTTTAAGTCTGTCCATTTGATCTATTTTACTTTGAAATCACGTACAAGCTCTAACCATTTTCAAAGTGTGCTGTTAAGTAAGCAAATTCCCATGGAATAATTGTGTGAACCGTGGGAATCTTTCGAATTTGCGAATTGTATCTTTTTTGGTTGCGTTGTGGTCTTGCAACTTACTGAATGTTCCCATATGCAATTTATCATCCTACAGTTGACTCTTTCATTTTAGTTTCTGCAGATGTTGTAAATTATAAGTAGTAATCGCTGCTTTTCGAAGTTCTTCTTCAATAGTTAGTAATTTCATTGTCATTTGGATTATTGCCTACTGCTTTTGAAGCTAGCAAGGAAAAAATTTTTCTACCAATGCATTCAGGTTATTCCAGTAGATATAGACGATATCTCCTGGAGATTCGTTGGAGATTAACTTCCAATTTATTATAAACCTCGTCTTCCTCATCATGACCACCCTCTTCTACTTTTTGCTCACCGTCATCTTCCTCACTGTAATCTTCATCTTCATGATCTCCACCAAAACATCCAGCCTCTCTTTTCACATACATTTAGTTCTCTTTGTAATTAACTTCTTCGTCATCATGCTTCTTTATCATGCTCTGTTTTCTTATCCATCACAACATACGAGATATGGTTCTTACTCTTTCTTTGGCTTCTTATTAGTAATACTGCATCTTGGAGGAGCCATTGCCTCTGGAATACTTGTCTGGGTGTCTGTGCAGCTTGCGAGGTTTCTCATCTTTGAATTGAGTGCCCAGCCTCAACTCTGCAACTAGTCTGTGGACACCTTCTATTAGCTGACTTCCAGTCTCTTTGTGTCGGAAGAACGGAAATCGGTACTTTGACATTGTCTACACAAGGAAAGCCTAATACATAAGGAAACTAAATAAATTGTGAGATATTGGCAAAACAGAAGACAGATATTTTTAACTCGTGGTTTGCACAACACAGCTATCAAGCTATATCATACAAAGCACATAGAGAAATGATTAAGAATCATTACCAAGTGTGGTTTAGGAGCACGACTTCTTCAGCTACTATGGCTGTAACTACGTTATATGACGGATCTAACGTCACTCTTTATGTGCTACAACGTTCATAGTCCTAAGTGAAAAATTATTTTGTTACATCATCTCCTCATTCCAGTGTTGACACAAACAAATGTATATTTTCCCTTGTACAGGAACAATGTTATGTATAAAAGTCATGGCAGTTTTGTTAGTTAAAATTTGGCATAACACCAGTTATAAGATGGTCCACACTCATCTCTTGCGGCGACACCAGTGCAGTACGCCTTCGACGAGCCAGGAAAACATTGCTATTGCCACCAGGATTGACAGCAGGTGCATACACAGTGGATAGTTCTCCGTCTCATCACGAACGTATCCTGAAAGCAAGAAAGATTTCATGCCCTCTCAACTTGTTACAAGCAACGAAAAGAGATTTTTCATATAGATATTAAAGCGAACCACTATCATCATTTTTATTGGCAAATCAGTACGTTAAGTATCGGTATTTGAGCACTTTTGCAGTTACAGGGCTTCTGTTCTAAATAATGATACGGTGTAGAGAGTGAAACTGTCTCCACCCACAACAATGAGTCCCGAAAGTCTCTCAAAAAAATCTCATACTAGTCGTCCGTGCTGCATTCCACCTAAACCACCATTGAGCCAAAGCGATTGTGCGGGTACTGGCGCCCTCAGGGGCTCACAATGGTCTGGCACTGCCTCCCACCCTCCCCCACTCTACCCATATTCTTTGGCGCTTGAGAATGTCAGCCAGGAGTTCCCCTCAACCGTCCTAACCATTCTTGTGACGCTCATTACAAACCAAGATACGTGCAACAGCACGGCCTGTTGACCTTGTTTCGATGGTATTGTCTATGTTAAAGTCTCTTTTTTGGTAAAAATGCCGAATTAGTGAGAAGGAGAAAGGCGAGAAATTATCGCTAAAATGAAAATGTAATTAATCCTTACGTTTCAACCCACAGAGAGGGATAATTAGTGTTTTGATTGAAACATAAAGCGGGCCCCATTGTTTGTTTTGTGACACAAAATACCCGTGTCGATGAAGCAAAAATTGACGCCGGCTATCGGTGCAACGAAATGGCGTACAGGCATTGGCAGTGAGTATGGCAAAGATCCTGATTTAGACTTTGGAGACATCGCTATGAAACAAGTGATGGAATGAATGGAAAACTTATAATGTCTTTAGGGGGCAGTCATAATGAAAGTACAATCCTTGTGTCCCAGCTACTATACAGTGGTATTCAAAAATATTCTACGCAGGTTTTCTATAATGGTGACAAGCCTAAACTTTAAGCACGGATGCTACAAAAATCTAGTGCAGCGACTCGGAAAAACGGACTTCCCCTACTGTGAACGTGAAGAGGAACAAATCTCACTATATGATACTTAGCTGTCAATGACGAAGACAAGCGACGAACACTTCAAACATGCAGTGGAGAAACATAAAATACAGCAGATCATTCAGCGTGAAAACGCTTCTGGCAACAGCAGACAACAAAATACTAAAATTATTGTCATATTACCTTGTGATATCGAAAGTCGAAGTCATATGATGTCTAGCTCTTCAGTAGAAGAGATGCAAAACCTTAAAGGGACTTTAGTTTATTAATTAATTGTTTATGCATGTGTCTTTGTAAGATTTTTATAATTTCTATGTTTTTATCACGTTTGTACGAGATCTCATGGACCTAACCAGTGTTCTTCAATGACGTCATGATAAATTCATCTCGCAGACTTGTGACTGGAATGATGGACCTACATGACTCGATTGTATCATTGTCTGACTACGTGAGTAAACAGGAACATTTTTCAAACCCAGTGTAACAAAAACGAGAGTCGCAAATTGCAGGAAAGATTGCTCACACGTAGCCGCAAAAATTATGTCATATGAACATGGTCTGGAAACCTTTTGTTTCCATATTACAACTCATTTTCTAAAACTCATCAATCATGAGAAACACACACCAACAGAGCGCACCAGCATACCATATGCAACACTTTCTCGCAGGAGATGTTCAATATGCGGTCCGTGGGTATTGTTACATGCATCAACCCCCCATCGTAGTGAACCCCGGATGCAGTGATGTATCCCTCGAGTATTGCTCATTGTTTCATAGCCTTCCATAACTGTGAGCATCTTGTACTGGGTTTACATACAGAAAAGCTTTCAAATGCTCCCACAAATAAAAGTCCACTGGATTTAGGTCCGGCGAGCATGGAGGCCATCTGTCACGGAATCATTTATTTAGAGTAAATGATAATTAAGTGAAACCCTCAGCTGCCGACAGGTGTTGTTGCTATACCTCGATTGGGACAACTGAATATGTGTACCCGACCGGGACTCGAACCCGGGATCTCCTGCTTACATGGCAGACGCTATATCCATCTGAGCCACCGATTACACAGAAGACTAGCGCGACTGCAGGGACTTATCCCTTGCACGCTTCCCGTGATGCCCACATTCCCAACTCTCCACTATCTACATATGTAATGTTCCTAATGTAAGCAGGAGATTCCGGGTTCGAGTCCTGGTCGGGGCACAAATTTTCAGCTGACCCCATCGAGGTATATCAACAACACCTTTCGGTAGCTGAGGGTTTCAATTAATTATCATATATTCTACAGAAGCTGCACGGTCACCAATGGTATTTGTTCTTTCGAGAACAGTTCTATCTTCAAATATATTTATAAAGAAACCGACGGACATTAACACTAAAATGAAGACGTGCTCCATCATGCATAAAATGCATGTCATGCTAACAGATCAGGTACAACACTCTTTACGAAATTATGTTCATTTTGTCCGTTGAGCCTGGGTGGAAGAAGTTGAGGCCCTACCAAACCGTCACCAACAATGTGGCCCAGACATTGACAGACAATCTTTGTTGATGACTTGCTTCAACAGCTGCTTGAGATCAACGTCTACACATACATGCCGACTGTGAAAAGTTACAATCTGATCTCGCTGAAACGATGGCTGATTTGTGAACAGCACCGTTGCAGTAAAATAAGGATTGACACTTTGTTGAATAAACCGTTCGCATAAGAGTACCCGTGGAGGAAAATCAGCTGCTGATAGTGCCTGCACACGCTGTAAATGGTTTGGATACAACCTGGTCCACGTGCGGCACTCGCCGTACAGTCACGTGGTCGACATTCATTGTTGCAGCTGCATGTCTTGTACTGACACTAGTGTCATCCTCAATTGCGTGAAAAAGTGCCGCCTCCCGTTGAGATGTCCTCGTCTTTCTAGGCCCTTCCCGGTCGTGAATATGAAGCTTAAATGCCCCATATTCCCTAAGACGAAGATCAACGACTAAAGACGTTTTTCTGTCGGGGCACTTCCGTCCCGCAAATCATTCCCGGTTCAAACGTTCAGCCGCGCGGGATTAGCCGAGCGGTCTTGGGCGCTGCAGTCATAGGGTGTGCTGCTGGTCCCGGCGGAGGTTCGAGTCCTCCCTCGGGCAAGATTTCACACACATTTGAACATTTGAACATACGTTCGGCGCGAGCGCCATTTCCGTCAGCTAATTCATAGCCTACATCAAAAGGGCATCTGTCATCTCTGCATTTGTGTACTCTGCAACTGCACGAGGAAAGTGTGTCATTAACTCTACGTACTAACACGTGTGCTTCGAACGGCCGTACACTGGAACAGTTGATGTTACCTGTAAACAAGCGATGACGTACGTTGCATGGCAACAGGGAGATGTGAAACAAAACACAGGTGATGCACAACGTAACCAGACGTCACCAAGAGCGCATGACCTTCACGATTCTAAAGTTCTGTCCTTGCCTGTTTCCCATAATTAATGTGTTGGTAAAAAGGAATTGTAACATGGAAACAAAGCGTTTCCAGACACATGGCCGGCCGGAGTGGCCGAGCAGTTCTAGGCGCTACAGTGTTCAACCGCGCGACCGCTACTGTCGCAGGTTCGCATCCTGCCTCGGGCATGGATGTGTGTGATGTTCTTAGGTTAGTTAGGTTCAAGTAGTTCTAAGTTCTAGGGGACTGATGACCTCAGAAGTTAAGTCCCATAGTGCACAGAGCCATTTGAACCATCTGAACCAGACACATGCTCATACAGTGTAACTCAATTTCTTCATCTAAGTGTGAGGAATGTGTCGTGCAATATGTGCCGTACATTTTTGTTACATCCTGTATATTCATTATGGCTGTATGTTTGTAAAAATCAAAGCCAGTAAAACAAGACAAAAATTATACGAGGTGACTTTTACAATCGCACTATGAGAAACTAATCATCGGTTTGAATACTGAAGAAAATAAAGCCACACTTCTCGAGCTAAGAGGGAATAAGACAGTTTTTTAAATTTGTTACTATTATTTATAACGCATTATACGGTTCTGACATCGATTTAAACTCCTCCTTATGATTTAGAGGAAAAAAATCATGTGCTGCAGATTGATGCTGAAACGAAACTAACCTGTCACACAGCGTTTGAAACAGTGAAGTCAGCACGTCCTCTCAGCAGTGGAGAATTTTGGAAAGAACTGTTTGTGGCTAACACGAAATTTTTATATCCGGCGGAAATTCGTTTTGTAAAACAGTTGCTCTCTCAAGGAGCACGATTAGAAGACGGATGTCTCAGACTCCGGAAATTGAAATACTGTTTTATTCAATCGAAGGAGATAAGGTCAGTGTTTTCCTCTTGGCAATGTTTACTCTGTGTGGATGGTGTAATACAAACTCAGTGTGGGTGTCTATTGAGGCAGCCGCTTACATAGTGATTGTGAGGATCCTTGAACGTCGGCAGTAATGCAGCAACTACCATTTTTTTATCTATTATTTTTTATACCAGTACACGTTTCGGGGTTTCTCCCACCTTCAACCGGCGTAATACATATTTAAATCTTCACTTAGCACATTGTTAAAAACAACGACTGCAGTTTGAGTGCTGCAGTTTCCTGTGCGAAATAACAATTTTATTTAACTACTAAACTTCGCGAGTTGTATATTTACAACATATTACTCGTTACTTGTACTCACTTTCTGTTCTGCTTGATATTGCTCCAGTTCTTCGCATTCGCAATCGTGACACAGATATTTTTGCTTTTTACGTTCCAGAAAAACTGCACAGTATTCAATCATGTTACCGAATGACGTACTTGGTTACATTGAAAAATTACGACTATGGTCAAAGTTATGTGCTGCCGACAGGTTCTGAAATTCCTGCTGAAGTCGGTTGGTTGTATACATGAAATATTTTTAATTGACGCTTCTGTGTGAGAAAATAATAGAAACTGTTTACCAGGAATATACTGAACGCTGCGTATGTTAGTCTACTAACTGCATTAGTGACACGTTTACTGAAGTATATTGAATACTATAGAATTTTATTTTTTAGTTCATGTGAAAGCTTAAATTAAAAACATTTAATGTATCAGTTCAACAGTAGTACTCTCAGAACCCGTAAGCAAGATGCAATTTTGACCATAGACATATTTTTCGTTATAAACATACATGTCAGTCGGCAAAATAGCGTATACTGCGCTGTCTTTGTGCAACCTACAAAGAAAAAGAGTATATGTGACGATTATTTATCCGGAAAATATGATAATGGCGAACAGAACAGAAATTAAACTATCTAACGAGCAATATATTGTGAATGTACAACTCGCTAAGATTAGGAGTTAAACAAAATAGTTGTTTTGCACAGAACACCTGCAGCATGCAAATTACAGAGTATGTTTTCAACGATATGGAAGCTGAGATTTAAATATATACGCTAACAGTTGCTAAGGAATAGAGTCATGGTTGGACAGGAATAATCACAGGCAATAATGCACTCTTGAAGCACAGTACATGCGTGACACTAGTCGGGTGGTAGCTTTGCTCATTACACTCATTTCACAATATGAGAAAGCAGGATAACGTTCCTGTTTGACACATGTCAGACTGCCTACATAAACGTCGATATCGGACCCTCACTAAGGAATAAGCCCTCCTCGGGTAATAACGCACATTTTGCGCCTGTTACTCGTGCTAGCTACCCAAATGTTCCTTGGGGGACGTTGTGCCATTCCTCTTCTAGTCTTTCGGTTTTCAGTTCTTGTACTGTTCGGGAAGCGGGTATTCTATGAAAAATATGTCTGCCAAGAGCATTCTGTACAGGGTTTAGGTCCGGGGAGCACTCAGGCCATTCCATAAATTCACTATCTTAACTTTCAATTGTGTCCAGTACATCATCAGCGATCTCCTGTGGGCGCATTATCGTCCACAAAAAGTAAGTCGGTCCTGTCGCTGCCTTAAAGAGACGCGGACAAGATTAAGAACGACCTCCCTGCAGTACCACTGTGCCGTAACGATACCTAGCGCGAAGATATGCAGCGACGTACGGCAATTATGCATAATACCTGCCCACACCATAACGCCTAGGCCGTGCGGATAACGTTCATGAACATTCTGTGGTGTACAGCGTGTTCACCTCTCTCTCAGCACTAACTGGTGGCCAGAATCACTTGCCACAGTTAAGAGGTGTTAGTCTGAGAACATCGCTCTGCCCCACTGTTGTCGATCGCAACCAACACGCTCCGTGGACCAACGAACTCTTTCTCGAAGATGGCGTGGTTGACGCGGCATACGTGGAACAGGTTTCCGAGCATACAAGCTAGCCTGATTTAATTACCGCAAAATGGCTCTGAAAGAGACTCATATACAGATAGTGGTTGCTATGTCTTCAGCGATATGACTAGGAGCGAGATGTCTGTTCTTTTTCGTCACTAGACCTATTTGTCGATCCTTCTACGGTGTGGTGTTCCGTATACCACCACCGATATGCTTCCGCAGAGCATTCCCACCTTCAGCTGCCTTTTCTAAGTGCAACGTGCCACGTTTGGGCCGCGCGGGGAAGCCGCGAGTTCTCAAGCGTTTTGTCACGGTCCGCGCGGTTCCCCCACCCCCCCGTCGGAGGTTCGAGTCCTCTCTTGGGAATGGTTGTTTGTGTCGTCCTTAGCGTAGGTAAGCTTAGGTTAGATTAAGTAGTGTGCAAGCTTAGGGACTGATGACCTCAGCAGTTTGGTCCCATAAGACCTTACCACAAATTTTCAAATTTCCGCTCTTGGACACACTGTGGCCACACAAGCTATACTTTGACTCATTTCGAGCCGTTCAACCTTCGTCCCCGATCGTAAGCTCTCGAATGATGTGTTGCAGACATATTGCCGTATCACACGCAACGTCTTACTAATTGGTTTCACCACAACCTTCGTCAAACAACGTACTGCACGATGTGTCAAATGTAGACCGTTCGTGCACAGGCTTCGCTGTGCACATCCCACCCTCTACATTTCCTTTTACGACCATCGGTCGGGTATCGTAGCAATTATCGGTGTTCTGTAACAACTGGCCGTTGTTCCTTAGATAGTGTCAGTCGTTCCTTGCGATTGTCAACCAGTGTACCACGTCAAACGAAGATGGGCGAAACCCAGTAACGTTTACTGGCATAAATAAGAATACAACAGAAGTTACTAGTAGCTGTATTTATTAGGTAGTATAATAGAGAGCCATGGAGCTCAACAAGTATTAAAATGGATAAAGTAACATATAATTTTATGTCTGAAAGACTCCTCACATTATATGTTCCACATCTTCCTGGCTTAGTCTCTAGTTTTTCATAGTAAGTAATAATCTATAACTACTCCGTCGCTTGTGAATTCCTTAGAATCAACATCTACCGTTTCGTTCCCCTTAATGTGGCTTTAACGAGACGTAATTGCCCATCTAGTGACTGTCGTGGCATATGATTAATACATACTTTATGTCGTATGGTACAAGCTGGTACTGGTTAAATGAACCTTGAAACGCGTATGTATTCAGTACAGCGATGGCGAGGCATGACAGAATCTCTGACCAGAGAGTTATTTATCGTTGCTAGTCTGCGCTTGACCGCGCGAGAGTTCAGTTGCATGTAGGGAGTCGGCAGGTGCATTTGCGGTCGAGATGCGAGAGAGTTCAGTTGTACGTAGCGAGTCGCGAGAGCATGTAGTAGCGCGCGAGAGATAGTCGGAGTTGTGTGTGAGGAGTCGGCGGGCGTCGACATGGGCCTCTGGTCAAGATTCAGGACGAGGTATATTTTTTAAATAAGGTAATGAAGCAGCATTGCGCTCATCTGATAATGTAATGCATCTTAAGTGTAATTAATTTGTTCAAGAATCGCCCCAATAATATTTTTGTTTTCAAACCAAGCATTTTAACAAAACAATCATTTGAATTGAAAGAAAGTTTCCCATGTATTTCCTTAAAGAAAAAATTTACTTAAATTCAAAGAATAATTGCGATGCATTTCCTCCAAGCTATGGCGAAAAATAAGAGCAGATGCAATTTTACTGAGGTAAGAACAGGGCCTAAGATCGACATTTCGGTCTATTTGCGTTTTCATTGTCACTGAGATTTCATTTTTTATTGAATTGACTTTCATTTTTGTGGGGAGCTTACACATGGCTCAGATTGCTAGTTCTCATTTATTGTCATTAAATTTTGTTTTTGCTGGTAGGTTATACTTAGCACGATTTTCATTGTCATTCCAATTTTTGTCCTTAGAAAAATTTTTTGTGGGGAGGTTACACTTGGCGACATCCTGTCAGGATCGTATTTCTTTAGGAATCTTCTAAGAAACAGTCAGATATCTGCTCTTATTTGCTTAAATATAATTAGCATTTGGCGCAACGCTTTTACTAATTTTATGACTTTCTTTCCTCAGATCATCGGCAATTCGTTGCTCTGTTGTATTTGTGTGTTGTTTTTGCATTGTGCTTATTTGTTTTGTGAATAATTTTGACTATTGTAAAAATGCCGCAAAAGACTGTGAATAGTGTATCGCGAGGTATTATGAATGAAATTACCGACTTAAACAACGTGACCGATACTAATTGTGACACGCAGTGTAATGATGACAATCCGGCGTTCATCGACAATCAGTGCGTTCCAACCTCTAATGATAATTATTATATTACTGATGAACAAACGAACTCAATTGTCTCCTCTGTTAATTTGACAACAATTGATGACGCGGGGCGTTCTGTTGGAATGAGCGCTGCCCAGCTTAATACAACCGGTTTGGAAAATTCAAGTAACGTACAGACAAATTTTTCGAATGAAAATGGTCAGTGTAGTGAAAGTACGACGGATTCATTTAATTCCGAAATAGTGACTGACAGTGTACGTTCGACTGACAAATCTTTTTGTAAACCACAGAATGACCAAATGGTCACACAAAACGTGACAATTGCATGTACTCCCTCACAGAGCACTGAGAATGCAACAGCTACTTTTGGTTTGGATCAATTTATGGCAGTTTTGCTACAGTTTAAGAACGAATTTAATGAAAATACGAAACACCTTAATAAAAAACTAGACAACAATGATGAAAATTTCAAACAACTTAGTGAACAGGTCAAACAAGATAACGAAAAACTCAAACAATACTTTAATGAAAAATTAGACAACAATTCCAGACAGCTTAGTGAACAAATTAGAGACGTTGCTGCGCAATGTCATGATACTAACGAACAGTTGCGCAAGGAAATTGAGGCTTGTTCAAGAAAAAGTAGCGAAGAAATTAGGTCTGTTGCTCAGGAGTTAAGGGAAATGCAAACAGCTACAACAGAAACACTTAGAGAAGAAATTAGCGGAGTCGCTAAACAATGCTCTGAAAAAGCTACACAATTACGCGACGAGTTTAAAGCAATGACAGCAGAACTTTCGCGGACAATGGATGCAAAGATAGACGCGAAATTCGAACAACAGAACACTCAAATTGACGAGCCCGTTAATCACCACATACAAAACAGTGATACGCGTTTTCGCAAATTTATTCAGGATCAAAATAAAGTAAAACGTCAAGTAATGGAAACAATCACAGCACAGAGACAAGAAGATAAATGTAAAATGTTTGCGAAAGCAAAAACATACGTAGACAACAATATTGCTACAGTGTCCGACAAAATTAATACCATTGAACAGTTGAACGCAGAATTACGTGATGAGATTTCTGACCTTAAATCAAAAACAGATACACACTCAGTAGATTTTCAAACAGTGACCGACAGACTCGAACAATTAGAACTAACACAGGATTCCGATGTCGTCAAAGCTGACGTTAAAAAATTGAACGAAACCACACGTAATTACAAAAACAGATTAATGCTTCTGACACTAAGAACGATGATCAGGTAAAAATACTGACTGAAAAATATGATGAATTGGCCAGTCGTATTGACGTTATTGAAAATAATAATGACAGCAAATCAGACGATACTTCACCGGTTTCATTTATTCAAACACCTGAATTTCAAAATCTACAACAGACAATCAATGAGATCGAGTCATCTAATAACACATTACGTAGAAAATTGTCAAGTGTACAGCAAGAGGTAACAGATATAAAAAATATTTCAGTTAATAACACATCACAGCAGACGCCACTTTGTGAACATTTGTCAGACTCGCGCAGCGCGTATAATTTGGGTAATCTACAGAGAATACGGGACTTAGATTCCGAACAGACACAGATAAATAGATTCTCTTACAATCATGAACCTGTTCCATCATACAGAGACGATAATTTTGATCACAAACATTTTCTGTCAGTGAGAAAATTTAAAGTGTTTAAAAATGACAGAACACAGATTCATCCGCTTGATTGGATACAACAGTTTAGCTTTGCTTTTCCATCGACTTGGCCCGTTATGCATAAACCTGAATTTATTTGCAGTTTTTTGGAAGGCGAACCGGCAACTCGTATGAGACCGATCGCGAGGCAATGCTATTCAGTAGAAGAGTTTCAGAATGCTTTTCTGTCAGCGTATTGGTCGAAGACGACACAGTGCAGAATTAAACATCAACTAATTAGCTTACCGAATTATGAGAACACAAATTTTCACAGTGTCACGCAATTTTTTGAGCACATGGTCCAACAAAACCAGTACCTAAGTGAACCATATAGTGAATCTGCACTGATACAATTATGCATTTCTAAATTACCACGGTCATTAAGGGTGTCACTTCTAACGGGTCAGCAAAAAGAAAATATTTCGGCATTCAGGGATCTGCTGCAGCTTTTAGAAGTGCAGCAATCAGATTATTGTTTCGTAAACAAAAATTTTTCATATAACAACCAAGGCCAAGAAACGTACAGCAATTACGATCAGGCACGTAATTTTAATAGTAAAAGTAACAGACGCTTTAGGAATGACAACCACCAAAACTTTAATAACAGACAAACTTCCAATTATCAATATCGTCAAAATTTTCAGCATCAGGAACCACATGTTTGTAACAATAGAGGTTTTTCACAACAACAGCAACAAAAACAGCCGGTTAGCATACCTAACCAACAATGTAATGCACAAGGTCAACATAACTTTAATGTTTCGCCGCGTGGACGTATAGTCCCTGGTGCAATAAATAGTAACGCACGCCGGCAAGGAAATAATTACGTGCAGAAAACATAATACTTCAACTCCTATCGCAATGAACCGTATAGGAATGACTATCACGACAGACGTAAAAATGATGAGCACAATTATCAGCGTACATCTAACAACAGTCGGTCATACCAACAGCAAAATTATCCACAAGAACATATTCTAATGAATCAACCCGACAGTAGGTATCATCCAGAACGTAATACGTCTGGAAGAAGTAATAGAACAGTTCAAATAGTAGAAATGCCACAGAATCCTCCCGATAATAATAACACGTCAGATAGAATCTGACTAGATACTGTACAGGTCGCATCTTCCAATAACACAAGCACTACTTTAGACACGCAGAATGTTGTTCACGAAAATGTAATTACTTTTGACGACATCAGAGATACTCTTTTACAGGAAAGACCAGTTGTTCAGAAAACTATTTCACATCCTGTCATCGAAATTAAAATTGGTTCATCAAAATTTTCAGCAGTAATCGATTCTGGATCACCTATGTCAGTTATAAATGAGGAGACTTTCAACGAATGTAACAAAGAGAATACCTATCCCACATTACCTTTAGGCAAAACGAAAGTGAAAGGAGCAGTATCGAGTAAAGGTGTAGACGTTAAATTACAGACGCATTTATCATTTTGTATTGCAGGTCACACATTTCACTCAAATTTTTGGATTGTTCCTTTATTGACAACAGATATTATTTTAGGTACGAATTTGCTGGTACAACACGACGCAGTGGTTGATTTTCAAAATTCCTATTTAATGTTGAAGGATGAAAATGTGCAATTGGCTTTAGAGTTTCAGCATTCTTTATCTGCGGAAGAACAAACAATTAACCGCACAGAGGTCATTTCCGCAACACGTAACATGGACTGTAATTCCACATTGTTCACGGATACGTACGTACATAACTATAACACTCCAGACGAAGCTGACTAAGACGTAATGCAGATGATTTCCGATAAAGTTAAACAAAGCAGTGCAAATACAGACGACGAACGCACGCAACTACGCAAAATTCTTTTACAGCACGCTCCAGTTTTTGACAACATTCCTGGTACTATGTCCGGATTTATGTATGAATTTCAAGTCAAACAGCACGATACATTTAAAGCTAAACATTATCCCATTCCGTATATCCATAGAGAACAAGTTAAGAAAGAATTGCAGGATATGCTTGACCAAGGAATTATAGAACCAGCAGTTAGTCCGTACATAAACCCGCTACATACTGTTAAGAAGAAAGATGGCTCACTTCGCCTCGTACTTGATTCACGTCACATCAATAACATAATTATTAATGAAACAGATCTACCACAGACATTAGAGGAACTTCTACAGAAATTTCACGGTACAGCTATTTATTCCACACTAGATTTGAAATCGGGATTTTGGCAAATTCAACTTCATCCGAATTGCAGAAAGTACACAGCTTTTCTCTGTTTTGGTGACTGTTATCAATTTTGCAAATTACCATTCGGATTAACTATTTCTTCTGCAGCTTTTATTCGCGGTTTGAACACAATACTTCCGACAGAACTTAAAGACAGAATTACGACGTACGTAGACGACATTCTTATCGCAGAAGCTAACTGGTCTGAACACAATATGATTTTAGAACGACTATTGCAAACTTTTCGGGCACAAGGACTCACAGTTAATCTCAGTAAATCGCACTTTGGGAAAACTTTCATAAAATTTCTTGGACATGTAATTTCAGCAGAAGGCATTGCGCCTGATCCGGAAAAACTTCAAGCTCTACGTGACATACTGTTCCTACGACAAAGAAACAATTACGCAGTTTTTTGGGCTTAATCAACTTTTTTGCAAATTTATTCATCACTCTGCTTTAGACACACATAGATTATGCCAATTAACAGGTAAAAACACTATTAGGTCCTGGGATAAGCAAGCACATTCTGAATTTGTGAACTTGAAAGAAGCCTTGTTGAATGCTCCACTTTTATCGCACCCAGATCTTACCAGAAATTTTTCCATGGCCACCGACAGTTCTAACACCGCTTTAGGCGTACATATTTTTCAGGAAATTGAAGAAGATGGCTCTACAGTAATCAAAAACATCGCATTTGCAAGTCGCATTCTGTCACCTACTGAACGAAATTATTCCGTTACAGAATTGGAAACATTATGTGTTGTATGGGCTTTTACGAGATTTCGGCACTTTCTTTATGGCAGACATACCACCGTTTACACAGATGACAGAGCGATACAATTTTTACTTTCCGCTAAATTCACACACGACAGATTAAGCAGATGGAAGCTTTATTTACAGGAATTTAATTTTACGATTGTTCACATTCCCGGCACACAAAATGTTATAGCAGACGCACTATCGCGTTCTCTCAGCAACAATCAGCAAGACGTAGCAACCAACTTCTGCAAAGCAAATTTCAGTGTCATGTACATTCAGCAAGTTGCATTTGAAAATTTTATTTCATCGTCATTACAGGACATAGCGCAAGAGCAAAGTAAAGACAATGTGTGGAAAGAAATTAAACACCTTTGGCAAGATAGGAATAATGTTACGATTAGAAACCACTACACTGTACGCAATGACATTCTATTTCGCCGCTCTCATCCTGACAGCAACAATTGGTTATTATGCATTCCTGACGAACTGGTTAACAAATTAATATGGTATACTCATTTAAGTTATGCACATTACGGAGCCAGAAAATGTTTTCTTATACTGAGACAGAACTGTTATTTTGCCAACATGGAGAAACGTATACGACGAGTTTTAGCGTCATTTAAAATTGGCCAGAAAGCTAAGTCAGACACCACTTCACATATTCCTCCATTATATCCCATTGTACCTATTAAATTAAGACAAATGGCCGCAGTAGACATTTTTGGTCCAATTCCGAGAACTAACAGAGGTTTTTGCTACATCTTTGTCGCTGTTGAACTCACTTCAAAATTTGTTACTTTCACTCCGTTACGCAAAGCTACTGCTAAAACTGTTTCAAGAGCATTTGTAAAACATTTTCTATTTCATGTAGGGCATGTGATGAGAGTAATTTCCGATAATGGATCACAATTTCGTTCTGCTATATGGACACGCATGTTACGAGCTAGAAACATTTCTCCGATCTATATATCCAAGTACCATGCTTCTTCGAACCCTTGTGAACGATTAATGAAAGAAATTGGTAAACTGTGTAGAATATACTGCCACAAAAGACATATTGATTGGGACACGTATTCTCATTCCAAGATGTAATTAATTCCATACCAAATGAATCCACTATGCTATCTCCGTCTGTTATACTGAAAAATGCTGAACCACCTAACAAAATTAAAGAATTAGTACACTTTCCTACATCTCGTCGATTACGACACCATGAAATAATTAACATTGCGCTGAACATCATCAAACGTGCCGCAAAGCGCCGAAGAAGACAGCAAAAACAGGTTTGTACACGCCGTGACTTTCACATTGGACAGAAGATATTAGTACGTACACACTATTTATCCAGCAGAATAAAAGGTAAGTGCAGTAAATCTGAACTTCTATACGCAGGTCCATATCGGATTCGCAGCATTCCTCACCCCAATGTTGTACACGTTGAAACTTTGAGAACCTGGAAAAGTAAGGGGAACCACCATGTGTCGAACATTAATCCCTTTATTGAATGAAACCACTTTATGATTTAACGTGCTATGATGCCACTTATGACCACTTATACAATTATATTCACGTGATTAATTATTGATGACTATCGTATTTTTTCTTGGCAAGTGCCCGACAAGGTAAGGTTAGCAGGTCGCTCTTCTTGTCGTTACACATCAGACCGTGCATATTTTCCAGATGAAATTACACATTTTATGACCACTTATGCAATTCTATATAGTGACGTATTAATTTTATCAAATTCTCTCTCCATTAAGGTCTTTAATTCTCGCCTCTATTAACTACACTACATACAAGCTGAACACAACGAACGTCACATTTGGTCTTTCTTATGTATGTACGATTACGATTGTTTTCATGTTTCGTTTGTATGCACTGTGAAATAGTTAAGGTATAACACACACCAGTTGACTTTGACATTTTTTGCCCTATGATATCTCAACATCGTGACTGTTTTACATTTTTCTTTTTTTTTTTTTTTTTTTTTTGCTGCTGCATTGTGATATTCTCTGTACATTTTTGCCTTTGAACACTGTCTATGCTTTTGACATATTACATTTTCTGTCATGTTATGCTGTATGCTTAATTATGTCACCATAAACCAGTCATTATTTTGTGAGTATATGATGTAAATGCAAGACATTAATCTTTGTTCATCATTTTCAGAAAAAAATAACGTGTAAAGGAAATAAATTAAACAGAAATGGGAATTTCAACTGCGGAATGATCGAAAGAAGATGCAAACCTCGTGAGGAAGAGTAAATAGATCAGAATTAACAAGCATTAACAAGAATATACTATGCATCGTAGAATAGCAGTCTTAACTAATTTTTTCTTTCAGAATACAAGGCGATTGATGCAGGCTGTCAGACAGAACTACACATCTTAGTTTTAGTGATGAAATATGCTAGAGATAAGGAATAGTTGTGTAATGAGTAATGAAGTGATTTTTTGCAGATGATAATGAATGCTGATGAAGAGTAATGATGAAGAATATGCTACTATGAATAATGAAGTTTTTCTTTACAGGTGATGATAATAATGAAGTTATGATAATATGGATAATGAAGTGATGGATAATGAAGTTTTTTCTTTACAGATGAGGATGATGTTGAAGTTTATGTATTTATGCTATGTAGTTATTTAAGTATTTGTTGCAGTTTGTTTTGACAGTATGTTTTGTATCGTATGGTATGATGACTGAAAATTTTGGAAAGGACAGCTATGGAACACATTTTTTATACACATTTCACTACCTGTTAATTCGAAGTTCACTACTTTTTAGCATAGTATGCGTTTCTTCTTTCAGTTCAATAATCCATTTTGTATTTTTTTTTCAGGAGAAGCTTTTGATGATACTTACTAAACCTGTTACTTATTAAACCTGTACTAGTACTTGCATTTTTTTACCCAGTTGTGTCTATCATTTATAAATGTGATCACATATACTTCCTTGTTTCATAACCTTGCTACAGCTGAC
Source organism: Schistocerca nitens (assembly GCF_023898315.1). Lineage (NCBI taxonomy): Eukaryota > Metazoa > Arthropoda > Insecta > Orthoptera > Acrididae > Schistocerca > Schistocerca nitens. Next base: position 598,810,081 of record NC_064619.1, on the reverse strand, counting down.
TCATGACGAATGACGTTACACATTTTTCATTTACAGGAAAAACTCAGAAGCAATTTTTTTTTCTTTTTCTCTTCTTGCTTTCCCTTATAATTACCCAAAGCAATGCATTGCTAACAAAAAAAAAATGTAGCACCAGTTCCAAATAATGCTACCCATTTAAGAGAGTTCTGAATAATACTGAATGATGAATAATGTTTTGTACTATTCAATACTTGCTGGCCAATGAGTGCCAATAATTAGTGTAACTAAATGAATTATGTTAATACTATGCCATTCATTAGCTCCTGTTTTCAATGATGACTTTTGATGTTTTGTAGCTGGCTAATGAGTGCCAATATTTAGTATAACTAAATGAATTATGTTAATACTGTGCCATTCATTAGCTCCTGTTTTCAATGATGACTTTTGATGTTTTGTAACTGGCGAATGAGTGCCAATAATTAGTGTAACTAAATGAATTATGTTAATACTATGCCATTCATTAGCTCCTGTTTTCAATGATGACTTTTGATGTTTTGTAACTGGCCACTGAGTGCCAATAATTAGTGTAACTAAATGAATTATGTTAATACTATGCCATTCATTAGCTCCTGTTTTCAATGATGGCTTTTGATGTTTTGTAACTGACCACTGAGTGCCAATAATTAGTGTAACTAAATGAATTATGTTGATACTATGCCATTCATTAGCTCCTGTTTTCAATGATGACTTTTGATGTTTTGTAACTGGCCACTGAGTGCCAATAATTAGTGTAACTAAATGAATTATGTTAATACTATACCATTCATTAGCTCCTGTTTTCAATGATTACTTTTGATGCTTTGTAACTGGCCACTGAGTGCCAATAATTAGTGTAACTAAATGAATTATGTTAATACTATGCCATTCATTAGCTCCTGTTTTCAATGATGACTTTTGATGTTTTGTAGCTGGCCAATGAGTGCCAATAATTAGTGTAACTAAATGAATTATGTTAATACTATGCCATTCATTAGCTCCTGTTTTCAATGATGACTTTTGATGTTTTGTAACTGGCCACTGAGTGCCAATAATTTGTGTAACTAAATGAATTATGTTAATACTATGCCATTCATTAGCTCCTGTTTTCAATGATGACTTTTGATGTTTTGTAACTGGCCACTGAGTGCCAATAATTAGTGTAACTAAATGAATTATGTTAATACTATGCCACTCATTAGCTCCTGTTTTCAATGATGACTTTTGATGTTTTGTAGCTGGCCACTGAGTGCCAATAATTAGTGTAACTAATTGAATTATGTTAATACTATGCCATTCATTAGCTCCTGTTTTCAATGATGACTTTTGATGCTTTGTAACTGGCCAAGGACTGCCACTGTTTATTGTAATACGATTACCCATGATGCCAATAATTGCTATAAACAGTTAATTTTATGAACATTATTCTGTAATACTAAATACATGGTACAGAAATGTTCAATAACTGGGCTATGAATGCCGCAAACTACTAATGTAATTCTCAATGAAGACTACTATGTGACTTAATGTCCTTCGCCTTCTGAGCTAACTACCCTGAATTACTGCAATATCCATTTGTCCTGTCCATCCTCATGATCATGGTTTTTGCACTAATTCTACGTTGGTGTGCCTTGTAAGAGCGTGGTGTTGACACGACATGCTGTCCACCACCGTGAGCGATGAAGACGTTATTATGGTCCCACTGTTTGGTGTACCTGATGTACTGCCAAAATGATAACAGGGAATATTACTACGACATTTCAGTGTATTGGTTACGCTGATAAATACTTCTGGGAAAAGAACTGCAAATTGTCTCACTTGGTGTTGTATTTCTGTGGAAAGATATGGACTTTCAGTGCAGCTGCGTGCAACCTAAGTGCTACAACCATGACGCAATCCTTCCTATTCCTTTCCTAATTCTTGTAAAATGAAAAAGTCATATACAGTGCGTGCGCACTTCCTTTCATTTGTTAATAAGATCGGTTATCCTGAAAATACTAAAGACTTCTATAGAGCATGTGCACTTTATTACACTCCTTGATTTGTTTGTTTGTTGTAGAAAAATACTAGAGAGTACTACAGTGCGTGTGCATTTTTGTCATTTGTCAATATGATTTGTACTCATTAGGTTTATTTGTCGTAAAAATATTAGAGAGTTTTTCAGTGCGTATGCACTTTATGCCATTTGTACTCATTACGTATATATTTTGTGGTTTTCTGATATGTTCTGTACTACAGTGCGTGTGCACTTTTGCCATTTATTAATACATTTTGTGATTTGCTGATATATTCTCAACTGCAGTGCATGTGCACTTATGTCACTTGTCAACATGATTTTTTACCATTGCGTCTATTTGTTATGAAAATGCTAAAGAGTTTTTCAGTGCATGTACACTTATGTTATGTGTTAATATGTTTTGTGCTGAACGTCAGTAACTGTACACTTATGTCATATGTTCTGTACTCATTGTCATTGTCTGAAATGTTTTGTACTCGGTGCATGTGCACCACATTTAATTCATGTACTACATCTGAATATTCTGTAAATTGTAAAAGTTAATTAATTAAGAAAAAATTTGTTGCTCATGGCAAGTCCAAATGACTCACCATCGCTGCCAAATTTTTGCCCCCCCCCCCCCCCCCCAGTGCAGGGTTACGAAACGCGTATGTATTCAGTACAGCGATGGCGAGGCATGACAGAATCTCTGACCAGAGAGTTATTTATCGTTGCTAGTCTGCGCTTGACCGCGCGAGAGTTCAGTTGCATGTAGGGAGTCGGCAGGTGCATTTGCGGTCGAGATGCGAGAGAGTTCAGTTGTACGTAGCGAGTCGCGAGAGCATGTAGTAGCGCGCGAGAGATAGTCGAAGTTGTGTGTGAGGAGTCGGCGGGCGTCGACATGGGCCTCTGGTCAAGATTCAGGACGAGGTATATTTTTTAAATAAGGTAATGAAGCAGCATTGCGCTCATCTGATAATGTAATGCATCTTAAGTGTAATTAATTTGTTCAAGAATCGCCCCAATAATAATTTTGTTTTCAAACCAAGTATTTTAACAAAACAATCATTTGAATTGAAAGAAAGTTTCCCATGTATTTCCTTAAAGAAAAAATATACTTAAATTCAAAGAATAATTGCGATGCATTTCCTCCAAGCTATGGCGAAAAATAAGAGCAGGTGCAATTTTACTGAGGTAAGAACAGGGCCTAAGATCGACATTTCGGTCTATTTGCGTTTTCATTGTCACTGAGATTTCATTTTTTATTGAATTGACTTTCATTTTTGTGGGGAGCTTACACATGGCTCAGATTGCTAGTTCTCATTTATTGTCATTAAATTTTGTTTTTGCTGGGAGGTTATACTTAGCACGATTTTCATTGTCATCCCAATTTTTGTCCTTAGAAAAATTTTTTGTGGGGAGGTTACAACCTTCGGAGAGATTCTGAGCGATTTCAACAACAATGGAGGCCACTAACTAAAGAACGTCCTGCCTAAGATCGTTCATTGAAAACGACGCACTTGTTACACACGGTTTGGCGTTTGGCGTCATTGGCCGGGACGCCCCTTCCAGGGAAAGTCCGGCCGCCTTGGTGCAGGTCTTATTACCTTCGACGCCACATTGGGCGACCTGCGGGCCAGATGGCGATGAAATGATGATGATAACAACAGCCAGTCCCTGAGCGGAGAAAATCCCCGACCCAGCAGGGAATCGAACCTGGGCCCCTTAGGACGGCAGTCCGTCACCGTGATCATTCAGCTATCGGGCTGAACGTTACATGCGGTAGACCCTCACGATATACGTAATGTTGAGTACTGGGAAATGTTAGGTATTGAGTGTATGGCGCCAGACCCGACCCTTACCTATGATGGGCCCCACGGCGAGCAGCATGAAGCCGGTGCAGACCATGTTGAGCCCCACGGCGCCCGGCAGCTTCTCCTCAGGACACACTTCGGCGACGCACAGATTGTTGTTGACGACGGCGGCGCCGCGAGAGAAGCCGCACAGCGCGTTCCAGACGCACAGTGGCACCATCCCGGTGCTCATCGCGATTGCTGAGAACAAGGCGTCATGACTTGTTGTAATGTATGGTCAACAAGGCTACTTAAATATACCTACTCCTCTTAGAAATAATGCACAGTGGTCAAAATAAATGTTGCATGTTGATTTATTGCCAATACTGGACATAATAGGAAACAGAATTGGTTTTGTACTGTCAGATACAGCCACAAGAATACGAAAAAAGGGAGATAAGCACATTTACACTTGATCAACACTATCAAAGGAACAGAAATAAAGTCTTACAAAAAATTCTAGCAGTCACTACAGTTTATTTTCAATTTCATATTGCATAAAACATTGTTTACGAACCCATTGACCCTCCTCATAACTGGAGAGACTTTTGAAATCTGTTAGGCATATTCCTTTCCAAATTGTCCAAATAAGTCTGTGAGATATTCCCGCATTCCTCCACAGCGCCCTCTCTGCGATCTCTGGTGGGACGGAAAGATTACCAACCGCTCGTTTTAGCATGGCCATGCATTTTCAATGCAGTTGAGATCTGGAGAATATGGGAGCCATTCCATCCGACTGTATTCTCCAATAGGAAAGTTTTCGCAAGCTTGTGACGGCGGGGGCCCGCATTGTCGTCAATCAGCTGTAATCCCGCTCAGATATGTTCAGCAAATGGAGCCGCAATGCCTGCAAGGATGTCGTCCCGATACTCCACACCAGTCATCTTCCCATGTATTGGCACAAGGGTCTTGATAAGGGTGGCGATCTACGATACAGCTGTGACGTGGACGTTGTTGTTGTAGCCTCCACACACGAATATCAGTATTATAAGTGTGGAGGCAGTCGTGGGTCTCATCAGAAAAGAGGGTTGGGTCCCACTGCTGCTTAGCCCAAAAAAGTGATCTCATGCCCATGCGATGCAAGACCCACATCTAACCCAATTTAGAAGTGAAGTCTTGAAAGGTCTTCTGACACGTAATCCCTGTTCACGGACCCTACTTTGTATCACCTGTGTTGACGCGTGGACTCCTGTAGCTGTTTGGAACTGTCAGCGTAGACGTGTCGCATTGTGTTGAGGGTGTCTATTTACAGATGTCGGTCCTGCAGACCTGTTTCATCTTGTTCTGTGGTCACTACTGCTACGTCATCAGCTGACCCTGTCGCTAGAAACTTGTTGCAGATTCTAGAGGTACTACTTTGACCCCCAGTGGCATTCACTGCGACGTCTCATTCGCTGCCCCACTCGGAAGCTATACGCAACCTCTGATCGCACATTATTGTTGTCCAAACAATCCTGAAGCAACACAGCTCTAGGGTACTGCAACGTTTACAGGTGACGCGGTGGCCATAGACTGCACATATTGCCCCACTCACGGTAGAAACATCTACTTCAACCATTGTATTGATACCGTAACGTGTTTGGATCCAAACAGTCACTTTTAAAGCTTCGGAAATATACCAATATATTTTGAGCACTGTATTTACATAATGACACGTATGTCTGTGAATAAAAAAAATGTTCAAATGTGTGTGAAATCTTATGGGACTTAACCGCTAAGGTCATCAGTCCCTAAACTTACACACTACTTAAACTAAATTATCCTAAGGACAAATACACCCACCCATGCCCGAGGGAGGACTCGAACCTCCGCCGGGACCAGCCGCACAGTTCATGACTGCAGCGCCTTAGTGTCTGTGAATTTTTGTATATTCACTGCAGCTTTTGATGATGAAGAGTAGTGTGCATGAGTTCCAGGACTGAACCACATTGTGTTAGTGGAAATATATTAAACATGTAAGTACATAAAAGAAGGTAAGTCTACAAATAACATCTTTTGCAAATATCACCTAATGGCAACTGTATGTGAGACTGTTCGTTTTCCTTGTACTGTTCCCTTATTTGTGCTTTCTTAAGGGGCTCCGGAAAGGCTCAAAATCATGAAAAGTTCAATTTTTACTTTTTTGCGTTTTCTGAATCTGCAGACTATTACCTTTTAATAGATATATAATTTATTCAATTCTGAAGACTACAACTATTTTTAAATTTTTTTTTGAAATGTGTTCTACATGGGCGTGACCAACTGTGGCGCTGTTAAACTGCTGTCAAATGGTGTTATTATTAACGTCCGTGTTCATCAGATACATTTTAGTGATGTGAGATAAAGTATGTGTTGTGGCTAACCTGTGATTCCTTTGAGAACCGACATATCAAATATTTCATTCACAACTCAAAACCCCAATGAAAGTGTAAATAGTGTTATATGGTCGAGAATCCCCAAGACTGTATTTGTCGGAATAGAAACACTTCACTTTGGTGTGTATGATGCTGTTGCGACTTTCAATGATGGCAACATTGTAAGGTGCAAGGTATTTAGAAATATGGGAGTGAAGATAGGTTCTAACATGGTACGAGCGATGCTTGCTTTAGACAAGGAACGCCTTCGGGCTGCAGAGAGGGCTGTAAAGAGTCTAGAAATACAAGCAAGAGTAAACAGGAGGAGGAACAAGAGGAAGCTGGAGGAGGAGTTTGCAGAGGATGAAGATAATCCATCCTATGGACCCGGAATGCACTAAAAAGTTAATCCAATCTTTGTCGCTCGATTCCCAAAACTTTTATTTTCTCATACTTATTACATGTTTTCTAAGGATCTTCCAAACATATTTGTTTCAAACTTTCAGTAAATGTTACACAGTACCTTTTGCATAATTTAACACAGCCTTTTCCCAAAAAACTGTATATTTTTGAATATATAAATAAAAATTGGAAAAAAATGTTGTGAATTTTCATTACAATTGAAAAAAAATCATCTTTAATAACTGAACTAAAATTTTGTAAAATCCCTGTGTTAAGTTGTAGCCCATATTCCAATAAATAATCTGTAAAAAGTTCAACTTCCTACCTCAAATACTTTGTGAGGAAAGATGTAATTTATAAGCCTTATTTTAACATTGCAAGTATAGGGCGTTCCGGAGCCCCATAAGCTTATTTTATGTGACGATGATGACTCGAAACGCTTTATACATGAAGTTTTTAGTAATCAAGACGTTTTCGTGGAATTAGTGCATGCCACATAAAACAGCAACCAGTCACTCTTTTTCGAATAGTTATCTATTCATTCCATGAACCGGTTTCCGAACGTTTTCAGGCTCATCTTCAGATACATAGCTACTTCAAGCATAATGCTGGACTATCTCTTTGAAAACAGATGGAACATGTTTTAAATGCATGGCCATGTGTATTGTTTATCTGTCGATTTTGATCCAAAATTTAGCTTTGTAGCTACTGCGACAGTATGGGCGGCCAGATCGTTACCAAACGGCACGATAAGTATGATTCTCTCAAGATTTGTTTCAGCGTAAATTCACTCGATGAATGAATTCGCTGATTATGACTGGGAATTAAAGGTGCTCTTGATGACATGAAAAGAAATCAGAGACGACTAGGAACCAAAACTGTAGTTCTTCCTTACTCACTTTTCTTCGAAAATCCAACACACCCTTCCAAAGGTGTGGAAGGGGTGGCGACAGCACCAAGTAACATGCCAACACCGTGAAGATACAGGAAAAATAAGAATTATGTTTCGTAAGTGTCTTATGTAATTACGAAATGGGACATAAAAAGGGGCACGTCTGCTTACTGCGGGAAAGAGAGGAGCATGCAGAGGCGTTCCACTGTGAATTTCTGTCTAAAAGCTGGACATATCGCTGACATAGAATTACCACGGTAGCCCATAGGGCTCCATACATAAACAGTAAGATATCTACTTAAATCTTGGCTTTAGTACATTTTGTATTCAAATGCAATAGATCTCTACCGAGAAATGCTCTGATATACCACTTTCATTTACAGCATGAAGTGCAGCAGGTCTGTCCTGAGAAATGCTGTGATGTATCTCTTTCACTTGCAGTATAGTATTTTGAGCGGATTTACTTGGTACATAAATGGGGAAATATTTTTTAATTTCCTTTTTTTTTTTTTTTTTGTAGAAACTCCGATTTGGGAAATCATTTAGGGAGTGCAGGTGCAAGACACGGATTGTCTTTCCGGTATTACTAAGGGATATGGAAGAACGCTCCAGTATAAACACAGGTGTGGCAGCACGTTAGGTTTATCACAGTTCTTGACGCTTTATTAATATTGACATATTTAATAATATAATAACTGTTAAGGGATGTGGTATCTCAGGACATCAATGTAGCTGAAGTGTTCGTAGCACATGACAAGGTGGAGTACATATTATCACTAAATGCAAAACGACAAAAAAAATTAACTACTGAATGACGATTTTAATTCTGCTCAGGTTTATTGGAGAGCTAAAACGTTGGTTCTGTGCGAAATTTTGCCAAGGAGGCTCGCTGTCATCTTCAGGTGACTGTTAACGACTGATGGATTCCGGCTGAACGTTTATTGGTTCTCTTACCGGCTCTCCCAACTGCTGCTGCCGCCACAGCAATGAGGTTTTCATTCTTGTGACTTATCCCGCTCGACACACTGTCCACAGTACGCCTATCCGAGACTCCCGACGATTCCTAAGACGTAATTCGTCTCTCTGTTTATCAGATTCTTATTATTCGGGATTTTAAACGCTTGTGTTGCAATGAACCATAGTAAATAATTCTCCGAGAAGCATCGTTTTCCCATAGGCTACGGCATGGCCATCTCCTACGTGGGGCCCCATAACGACCGAGTCTGTGGCTGTGGGAGCTGTGCGAACGCTGTTTACGTTTGGCGTATCGCTCTTCAGGTGTGCGCACAGACTTCCAAAAATATGCTTTGCCACACTGGCAGAGGATACGGGAGACTTACAACGTACAGTGGACTGGTTCGTTTTTCACTGATCATCATAAATCCAATGTTTCGGGAATTGAGCCGAAACCACACACTTCGTGTTACGCGGTCATAGACGTCTGTCGATCTTCTTCGACTCGTTGCCCAAGTACGAAATGTATGCAGCTGCCCCAGTCTCTCCCACTCGTCCGTTTTCGTGGGGCCAGTAGCTAGGTTGAAAGCCCAGAAGAGTATTTGCATTGCTGATCAGAGGGTAGGATATAGGGTTCTGCAAACTGGGTTTTCCGATTATTGTTTTGGTTTGGAAAGTGACCAGGAAGAGAAGAAGATGTGGTCACTGGATGAGTGGGTACAGGATACAGGTTGGGGAAGGTAGGCGGATTTGGAACGTGAAGCGATGTCCAAGTCTGTCTAGAATTTCAAGGCATGTATCGAAGAGGGTTGGGGCTGATTGCGCTTCGTAATGTAAATCCATATCGTAATATAAATCCGTTGCACTGGCACGGGTAACATAGAAGAGTATGCACGAAGGGAAACTAGATATCCTGTACACCAGTGCCACTTAACAGTAACAGAACAAACTGTGATGTTAACTCCACCCACCCGATGTTTCACTAAAACGGGGGGCTGTTTGTACTGCCAGAAACAGCCTACCAGGTCAGCCACTACAAAAACAAAAGAAACTTCACCGAATATGCCGTTATATAGAAGAAGCAAAACTTCTGCAAATAAATAAATACAATGTAACTACTGGCTATTAAAATTGCTACACCAAGAATAAATGCAGATCATAAAAGGGTATATTATACTAGAACTGAGATGTGATTATATTTTCACGCAATTTAGGTGCATAGATCCTGAGAAATCAGCACCCAGAACAACCACCTCTGGCCGTAATAACGGCCTTGATACGCCTGGGCATTGAGTCAAACAGAGTTTGGATGGCGTGCACAGGTACAGCTGCCCATGCAGCTTCAACACGATACCACAGTTCATCGAGAGTAGTGACTGGCGTATTGTGACGAGCCAGTTGCTCGGCCACCATTGACCAGACGTTTTCAATTAGTGAGAGATCTGGAGAATGTGCTGGCCAGGGCAGCAGTCGAACATTTTCTGTATCCAGAAAGGCCCGTACAAGACGTGCAACATGCGGTCGTGCATTGTCCTACTGAAATGTAGGTTTTCGCAGGGATCGAATGAAGGGTAGAGCCACGGGGCGTAACACATCTGAAATGTAACGTCCACTGTTCAAAGTGCCGTCAATGCGAACAAGAGGTGACCGAGACGTGTAACCAATGGCACCCCATACCATCACGCCAAGTGATACACCAGTATGGCGATGACGAATACACGCTTCCAATGTGCGTTCACCGCGATGTCGCCAAATACTGATGCGACCATCATGATGCTGTAAACAGTACCTGCATTCAACCGAAAAAATGACGTTTTCCCATTCGTGCTCCCAGGTTCGTCGTTGAGTACACCATTGCAGGCGCTCCTGTCTGTGATGCAGGGCCAAGGGTAACCGAAGCCATGGTCTCCGAGCTGATAGTCCATGCTGCTACAAACGTCGTCGAACTGTTCGTGCAGATGGTTGTTGTCTTGCAAACGTCCCCATCTGTTGACTCAGGGATCGAGACGTGGCTGCACGATTCGTTACAGCCATGTGGATAAGATGCCTGTCATCTCGACTGCTAGTGATACGAGGCCGTTGGGATCCCACCGATTCCATATTCTGCTAAAAGTCATTGGAGCAGCAATGTCACGATACGATAAACCGCAATAGCGATAGGCTACAAGCTGACCTTTATCAAAGTCGGAAGCGTGATGGTACGCATTTCTCGTCCTTGCACGAGGCATCACAACAACGTTTCACCATGCAACGCCGGTCAACTGCTGTTTGTGTATGAGAAATCGGTTGGAAACTTTCCTGATGTCAGCACGTTGTAGGTGTCGCCACCGGCGCCAACCTTGTGTGAATGCTCTGAAAAGCTAATCATTTGCATATCACAGCATCTTCTTCCTGTCGGTTAAATTTCGCGTCTGTAGCACGTCATCTTCGTGGTTTAGCAATTTTAATGGCCAGTAGTGTATAATATAAGCATCGTAGGCCTAACCAATCCCATGCCTCCTTATCATCTTACATCTGCGCACTCCTTCAAATCAACTACCTCACTACATGTACTTTCCAGCTATCTCAAGGTTATCCTACGTCCCTGAACCATTAATGTTCAGAAGATCTGCAATCATTCACTTAAACTTCGTATCTACCAAACCTTACATAGATAAGATTTCATTACTGGCAATTCTACTGAGGAACACTTTGAAGCCCACCAGTACCATGCCAGTTTGCCTCTGAAGCTGGTGGTCGGAGTGGTAATGGCCATGCGGTGATACGCGTTCGACTCCTGGTATTATCAGGTTTTTATTCGTAGTGGGAGGACATAAAAGTGGTGCACTCAGGATCGTAATACCAAATAGAAGCTACATGAAGAGCAGTAGCGGCATCAGGCCTGCTAAACCTTCAACCCTACGTCACTGGAGTAGAATGAGACGGCGGTCGGTCCGACCGATTACCCGTCTGTGACCAGAACAGCGGTGCTTCATTCCATGCTACTCTCAGCTCTATGTCCCATCCCCATCACATTTCAGTACAATATGCCCGACGTTGCTGATTCTCATCTCACTGGTCAGGGATGGAATCACAGCTGATGAGATCGAACGGTAAATAATGACACATCTTGAAATTTGGACTGCCGTTCGCATCTGTAACAACGATTTTTCCACGTATCTCATTTTCCTCTTTAGAGAATCCCCAACGATCATCTTATCTATAAATGATCCTTCACATACCTGAAATGTCACAAGGTAGCACCATCCAAGGGTAGTCAGTATAGAAGTGCTGACTACCCTAAACACTATTCAGTTCGCCTACAACGCTATTTTAGTCGCAGAAATTGAAAATACTACTTCGGTTGTAAATTACTTTATTTTCACACGACCGGTTTCGGACTGTTGTAAGACCATCCTCAGGTGCCGTAGCTGTGCTGTGGTCCCCGAGCGCCGCGTGTACCAGGCGCGGCGTGCTGCCTATGAGCGCAGAACTCCCTGACTGGTCTACGCGGCGCTCGGGGATCACAGCACAGCTACGACACCTGAGAATGGGCTTATAACAGTCCGACACCGGTCGTGTGAAAATAAGGTAATTTACAACTGAAGCGGTATTTTCAACCTCTGCTACAATACTGAGTTGTAGATGTTCTTCCAACAGGATTGTTTGTAGCTTGTTTAATCGTTCTGCCAAGTACCCAACTGTTTCCAACTTTTTTTTTTTTTACTACCTTAACAGTCACCTAATACACCTACCTGTTGTGTTGTGGATCTTGCGTCGCGCCGTTTCTACGAATGAGTGAAATTCAAATCGCAGCAACACCGACAATCTAAGTAACCATCTGATGTGGCGAAGGATAAAACGCAAGGAAGTGGAAAATCCATTCATAATCAGTCTTACGAATCGAACCTAGACACTTAAAAATCTACCTAAAGACATGAGACGCAGTAATTTAAATTCGAGGATAGTGTGAGTACACGTGCTGAAGAGACAATTGGATGACGGAGAGGAACACAGAAAGAGCGATATATTCGAAGCCGAACTTGGTATTTGATTGAGTTGCTGTGTAAGAATAGAGGAGAGGAACGCCTCTTTCTTCACTGTTCTCTCAGGCGTCAGACAACGCTGCATTTTGTTATCACTGCTTTTTATATTAGTCGTTGATTCCATAATCATAAAAACTGCAGACAACTTCAACACGAGAATACGTATGAATGAGGAAATTAGGCTTACGGATCTGGATTTTGCTGGCGACATCGTTTTTCTGCCAAAAATCCCACAAAGTGTACAACTAATGAGTACAATAATCATCTTGGGGTTGAAGCTCTTTTCTTCCGTGTTTGCTTTAACAATACATATGTTTTTGGATAGGGTCCGCCTCTAGCAAAACAAAGTTTTGTTTTTTAACCCGAACATGTTTCACTGCAGTTGCAGCATCTTAAGTGAGCTTTTATTTTTTATCTATTAATGATAAAGAGTGTTATTTGCTGTTTGTATACATGTAGCTATTAGTTTTTAAATCGTAATTACAGATATTTGAAAAAACACATAACTTATGAATTCATACCTTTTTCGTACCACATGGTGTGGTTTTTCTGATGTGTTGTGTTACTACAGTGACATGATGAATAAAAAGAAAATGTAAGTGAAAAATTATGTAAATAGACACCACACACACACACACACACACACACACACACACACAGAGAAAGAGAGAGAGAGAGAATAAAATAAATTCAGGCATAGAAATAACAAGTTTTGAAATCGTAATTTTAACTTAAACAATTTATCTATTTAAGGTATAAGTGGTTGCAGATCAGAAACTGTGGAACAAAACGGTCACTGTAGTAACACAACACATCAGAAAAACCACACCATGTGGTAAAAAAAAGGTATGAATTCATAAGTTTTGTGTTTTTTCAAATATCTGTAATTACGATTTAAAGACTAATAGGTACATGTATACAAACAACAAATAATACTCTATCTTTAACAGATGAAAAATAAAAGCCCACTGAAGATGCTGCAACTGCAGTGAAACATGTTTGGGTTAAAAAACAAAATCGTGTTTTGCTAAAGGCAGACCCTATCTAAAAACATATGTAATGAGTACGATGCTGGATGGAATGGCAGTTCAACAGGACTCAAATTGCAGTGCAATAGAACGTACCACGAGGTGCCCATCGTTTACCATATCTCGGCAGCCTTATCTGTAACAACGCCAACGTAGATGCAGACATCAGCAGCCTAGATGCGAATGCTTCTACAGTCTCCAGTCAAATGCGACCCATATAGCTCTATAACTACGTCCACAAAGTTCCAGCTGCGCTCTTCTGTCATCTTACTAATGGCCATGTAAGCTTGTGAGACCTGGAAAATGTCAGGAAATTCGGCACATAAGCTCAATGTTTTTCACCAACGATGTTTGAAGCACATTTTGAACGTCAATTACCGCAACAAAGTTTCAAATGATGAAATTCAGCCTGCACAAAATCGTTGCTGAAAGAAGACTGAAGCCTGCGCTTCATGTTCTACACACGAAAGATGGAAATCTTCTCAAAACAGCACTATTGTGGAAACTAATGGACGGATACAAAAGCAGAGGAAGACCTCGCAACTACTGCCAATTCTAACTCTTGCTCCACACCAACGAACCCAGCCCCGGAATATCCTACCTAAATGAACCCAAGGTTACTTCTATGCTGATTGGAATTTTTATAGTGAGAACAGCTACACCCAGATCTAACACTAGCCCGGTACCTTCCAATCCTTTCATCACTGCTTCCGTCATGTAGGACACCTTGACTGAAGTTGATGCTAACCACTTAAGCATTCGTTCCGTCTACCCAAACTAATATCCTACGAATGCCTACAATACTTTGAGCACCATCAAATCCAGTTCGAAAACTCTGCCACCCGTCCTTATTTCAAGTACCAACACCCCCACAAAATCAGCTCCTACCTGAAATACACACTTCCCTGCCACAACTGCACTAAGATCTATCCCATATACGTCCAAAATATAAGAACAAACCAGCTCCTACTACACTAGAACTCACTGTTTACAGTCATTCAATTGATATCCCAATTCCTTCCATCCATCTCTGGCAGCTGAAGGCATAACGATATTCATTATCATCATCACACAGTTCTAAAGTACCCACAGAGGTTAAATTCCCTTAGCTGCCAATCCAGTTTTAAAGTTCAATGTAAGAATATAACGCGGACCTAGTTCTCTTTTAACGGTTCAAATGGTTCAAATGGCTCTGAGCACTATGGGACTTAGCTGCTGTGGTCATCAGTCCCCTAGAATAGAACTACTTATACCTAACTAACCTAAGGACATCACACACATCCATGCCCGAGGCAGGATTCGAACCTGCAACCGTAGCGGTCGCGCGGTTCCCGACTGTAGCGCTTAGAACCGGTCGGCCACGCCGGCCGGCTTGTGAATAAAACTTTTCTTCAGCTATATTACAATATGTGCATATGTCGCTTTAAAATCCAGAGGACTGAGTTTCGATATTCATAAAAACCAACAAAACTGTCATTGAAACCTGTTCCTACTGACCCATAAGCCGAACCTCAGACTTCATAGAAGGGCTTCAGAAAGGTACTGTAGTTAGGGTCTTGACGATAATGACAAGGGTACCCGTCAAATGACTGTCTGAGTTGGACATCTCCATCTAGTAGCTTTCCTGTAAACTATTCGATTGGTTTTATATATACAGACTGAAGTGGCGAGAGAAAATTTGAATAGAACCCTGGTTCGATTCCTGGCCTTGGTACAAATTTTCATTCGCCGCTCCAAACTACATGCATAAAATCATATCGCTATGGGACCAGTAACTGTGAAACTGTGTCATTTCATTAGTATTCGATCAGTGTAGAATCTGGGAGACGATTTCGTGCCATATTACACCTAGGACGGTTTCACCTACTTGCGTGCAGTGTGATTGATGCTTGACTGCTATCTACACTTCACGGTTCGGCCTTTAAAGGATCAAGTGAATATTCTTTGCAGAAGCTCCGCCTTCTATGCGCAAGATCCCACTCAGCAAGGTTATCTTGCAGCACACTGGTAGACAGATCAGTGAACTTTTTTAACATACATGAATGATAATAGCGCGTACTTAGTGCTTGGTAGAAAAAATGTAATCAGCGTATTACTCGCATTGTCCGAACGAGGATACGTAAACCACACTCCTAGCTCTCGTGCTTGGTACATTTCGGCCCAGCTTCTCGCTAGAGTTGCGCTCAGAAACGAAGTTGTTCATTGATATAGCGCCACAATATTTAATCATGTGCAAGTTAAAGAAAAAGAAAAGTTCTTTTTCTAAAGCAAAAATTACATTTTCGTGACATCAACTTGTACTAATTTAGATAAATCGTGAAAGACAAACAAATTACAAACTGTGTTGTGTATTTACTGTGATCGGCTTACTGTCAATCTTCTTCATATCACATTCGTCCGATAAGGTGTCTAAGTTAAAATATGAAATAACAGTCGTACAGTATTTTAGAATCTTTTTTATAACTCGATTTGGGTCTTCTATGAACCCCGTAAATAATAACTACTTCTGATTTAACATTCGGATTTTTAAATAATTCTTCAATCTATCGGAGTACTGTTGTTTCCGAATTTCCGATCATTCTGTCATTTAATTATTAGTTAATGCATCTAGGGATGATACGTTTCAATATACAATGCGTGCCTTTTACTGCTGCCCTACATATCGCACTCCCCTATATCGTACGAATCAATATGATAGCAAGCTGGTTCCCGCACAGCGATATTTCAAGCGTTCTAGTGTGGTACTTTCCTGTTATGAGATAAGGTGTTTCCTTGGAAATTCCGCGGAATTTTGTAACATGGCTTATCTGCCGAAGTAAATTATCTCTAAATGTATCACCTGCTTACTGAAGCTTTTTTGACAGATACGATAGCTGTCACATGTTCAACCTTCTGATCGGCAGTGCCGTTTTGACTACAAGTAACGTTGTCTAAGTTTTGGGTCTCATCTCCTTCTGTGAGCAATGGAAAGTTCTCCTTCAAGCCCTTCCTCTTTTATGAAGGAGTTTCTTTTACCATAGTTCTCTTAACATTAAAACAATATAGTGTATTTTTTGCTGTTAAAAATACCTACTGATTTTTGAAATTAAGTTATTATGAGAGGTCATCAGAGAGTATTGCGAAATTAAAAGATCTAAAGTTCTGCGAACAATTTCTCAATATTTTCAGAAAGACTTTCATCGAACGCTCTCTCAAGTCCACAGCATTCCCTTCGAGTACCATTCAGTTACCAACGTGGTTGCTGATAACCACGACCAGAACGCATTTCTTCAAAAGACAAAACCAAAAACGACGTAACATCTGCAAGCGGAATGTGTTGATCAGTATCGGAATGGTTATCGCAGACACATCCCTATGTGGCCACAGATCGTGTTCAGTCATTCTTATAGTGGTTCCATTTAGGTTCTTTACATATTGTGTATTACCTGTTTTTGCCTACAGCATTCACCTATTTTTCCGAGGATTTACAAAAAGTTGCTCCACTTAACCTTTTCCAGCACTTCCTCTAGGCCAACAAATCGTAAATAAGTTTTTTTAATTTTTCTTTCGTCTTCAGGGAATGCTAAGGAAATGCGCTAAGATGGCCACTTATACATCGCTATTGCGACCAATATTCTCGCTCTAGGGCTTTTATCGAGTTGCGTAAACAGAAGAGACAGGATTTAAGTAAGAACTGTTGGCATTATCAAGGATCTATTTAGCGCGAAACTGTTGGAGAAATACTTAGGTAGGCGAAGTAACAGCAACTGTTCAGCTCTCCAACTTCGACACTCTGTAGTGTCGCTCAACAACGGTTCTGACCATAAGTCTCTGTTCTCAATTTGTTCCTCAGGACCCTCAAGACATCCTCGAAGTCTCTCGGTATAATTTTATTACACACTGTATACGTAAACACAACGGACAAAAACCTATTAACCCCAAGATACGTTTCTCTAATACCGTGTAACAAAGCCTTCAAAATGGCCTCAATTCGGAGGGGCAAGGCTCTCTGATAAATGTTTAAAAGTAGATCTGACCCCTGTGAATGGGGAAAAGCATGTATTGCTTCCACATATGAAAATATTACTGGAGAGAATGCAAAAATTACAGAGGGTTTAATGCGATGTCTTCAGAAGCTAGATGGTACGATAGAGCCTTAAAGAAGCGGATAGAAGAACTCGTAGGAGAAAGAGAAGAGTAAAATGGATTTCCACCTGGAAGCTCCTACATTGACGGAATATTTACTTCACAAAATTTAACTTAGAAGAGAATGGCTAGAAATCGACTACTCATTTGTTATTCACGGATATACATACAGCTTGCGACAAGGTCCTGCTAAGTAAGATGTGGGAGAGCATGTTGAAGAATGATATCTGTAAGATATGCATTAGCCGTGAGAGAATTTTATAGTCGATGCACCAGTCATACAAAGCCAGTAAACAGGTAACCGTTGAATTTGAAATCAAAAAAGGACTCCAACTCTCTTCAAAATCTATTTAGAGGTTGCTTTACGACAATGTAAATGTAAATGCGGTGGTATGGGAATTCTTGTTGGAATAGAAACGTTGTGTTTCTTACTTTTTACAGACGACAAACTGATCATTCTAACAAATGTTGAAGATGTTGAATATATGCTACGCAATCTCAGTGAAGGATATGACAATTGCCATCTTTCAGTAAATCTTGCAAAACAGAATATCTTACGATGAGAGAAAATGAGACAATGGATCCGGTAACAGATGTTGGCGAGTTGACAGAAGCAAAGCTTTGGGTAACACTACCTGTTTGTGGAAGGAGCACAGAAGAAATAAAATAAAGTTGGACAAAGCGAGAAGGCAGAACGACAGTTGAATTCTGCCTTATAGAATAAAGAACTAATAATCAATATAAAAAAATGAATATACCATACAATTGTGGAAAGTTTTGCTACATATGAGTCAGAAACCTAGAAAATTAATGAAAGAGTGAAAAAGAGGATTCTTGCAATGTAAATGGACTACAGAAGGTGGAGTAGCGGAATATCGAGATTGGATCCTACAAGAAATGACGAAATACGTAGGAAAACGGAAGTTGGAAAACTATTATAAAGGCAACTGAAACAGAAAAGCTATTTTAGTATGGAGAGCTTGAAAGGATGTGTGGCGCAAGAAGGTAGAGACGATTATGGCGGTGGATATCCCCTAGATGAAGGAAAAGTGGTAGACCGGCAAGAACATGGAAACAGTGTATAGATTAAGCAGTGCAGAATACAGGTTATCAATATGGACACTGAATGGAAGGGAAGCAACTGAAAATGGGAAGCGAGTAATGACGACAGCTGTACTAAACTCGCATACGTTTGTAGGGTAATTCAGCCGACCCTACCGCTGGGCTTTGTGCAACATGCAACGCCTTCAAATATCATGCGCAAGGTTTTCATATTATATCACTCGCTACGCGCAAACTGTTAGCCAGAAAAAAACAAGGCCTTTTGATAGGAAATATGATGCAGTTTAATTACCGGGAAATTTGTGTTTGCTGGAGGCCACAGTTTTCGAGTTATTCAGGAAAAACGCGTTTGAATGTTAATTTTGTACGTTTTTCTTCGATGATTCGAGAACGAAAGCCTCTATCGAAAACGAATTCCAGTACAGTTTTGACTACATTAAACTTCCTACAATAAGACTGAGTTTATTTCTTCTGTGGGAGTAATAGTTCGCACAGAGAGAGCGAGAGAATATGAAAATCTTGCGCTAGTATTTGAAGGTGTTACGGGTTGCGTAATACGCAGCGGTAGAGGGAGCTGAATCACCCTACACATATATTCAACGTCTGAAATATTAAGTCTATTCAAATTTTACGCCAGTCGCATAAGAGAGGCGCTAGTAGGACGCAAAGCAGGTTTACCGAAAATACACGCCTAAATCGTCGTGAGCATTAGCTACATTTGAGATTGGACCTGGTGATCTGATGTTAGTCAAGAACACCTTTAAGGGGTCAAAGACGCCATTATCAACACTGAGTTTGAACGTGGTCGTGTAATAGGAACAGGAGAAAGGAGATGCTCCTTCTGCGATATTGCGAAAGGCTTGGTACGAATGTAGGCTCTGCACATGACTGGTGGGAGCATTGACCGCGGGAATGCACGGTCGGAAGAAGACTGGATTCCGGACGGCCACTTCACCTAGAGAGGGAAAACCACTGTGTTCGCCGTATGGCTCTGACGCATCATATGAATCTGTAGCAGCAATCTGAGCAGCAGCTGGCACCACAGTGACACAAAGAACAGATATAAATCAATTACTTCAGGGACAGCTCCGAGTCAGATGCCATGTAGTGGAGATCCCGCTGGCCCTCAAACCACCACCGTTTGCGCCTTCAGTGGTGTCAAGCGAGAGCTCATTGGAGGGCAGGGAGGAAGTTTGTTGTGTTTTCTGATGAAAACTAGCTCCTTCTCGGTGCCAATGATGGCCGAGTATTAGTTAGGGCTGCTGAGGACCTGCAACCAACTTGTTGGCATGCTAGATACACTGAGTCATAATCTAGGGTGCGTTTTTGTATGACAGCAAGAAACTCTGATTGTATATTTGTACGTTTATCTGGTGATTCGACCTGTTGTGCTACCATTCACGAGCACCATTCCAGCGGGGTTTGCCAGCAGGGTAACTGTTGGCCACATACCGCTGTTCTAAACTGACATACTCTACAGAGAGTTGGCGTGTTTCCTCGACCTGATCGATCACCAGATCTGTCTCCAATTGAGAACATATGGGATATCGCCGAATGGCTACTCCACCGTCAACCATAACTAGTATTAACTGTCCCTGTACCGACTAATCCATAACTAGCATTAACTGCCCCTGTACTGACTAACTGACTAACCAACTGCAGCTGGCATGAAATTCCATCCCAGAAACTGAGATCTGCGCGACGCAATGTATGCACATTTGTATACTTGCATTCAACATTCTAGCGACTACACCGGTTATTCATGTACCAACATTTTTGGAATGGCTCACGTTGCAGTTGAATTATCTGTGATCTTGTAATGTTGATGCCTTAAATATGTTACCTAGATAAATGTATTCCCGAAATTTGTTTACTTTACATTGATTATTATTGGTGTTGCTATTTTTTTCTGACAGTATATGTACAACTCTCAAGTAATCCCAGAATTTTGTGTGGGGTTCAGATCAGGTGTGAAAGAGTCCAGTAGATGTGCGATAGGGTCCCTGAGTATTCATCAGTCTGGAAACATATGTGTGCATTCTTGTGAACACAGATGTTGTCATCTTGGAAGATGGCAATGTCAACAGCATTCTCATCACGAAGCTGCAGAAGAAAGGACAACTCTTGGTCACCAAGAATGTTCAAACAAATGTTCTGCCTCATTCTCACGGTAATATGTATGAGAGGCCCTAGTCATGGTACGGAAAACACCCCAAAACGTCGCCGGCTGCAGTGGCCGAGCGGTTCTAGGCGCTTCAGTCTGGAATCGCGCGACCACTACGGTCGCAGGTTCGAATCCTGCCTCGGGGATGGATGTGTGTGATGTCCTTAGGTTAGTTAGATTTAAGTAATTCTAAGTTTAGGGGACTGATGATCTCTGATGTTAAGTCCCATAGTGCTCAGAGCCATTTGAACCCAAAACGTCGTACTCCTCCAGTCGATCGCTTTCTCGTGTCTGTGTTGTTTTCCACAAAGAAGACATGCAGCTTTACCAGTGACTGTGAGCAACGGCTATTGCGAAGCACACGACTTCAGACGTCCATTACAACCAAAGCTCGCTTGGTCTTTGGTTAAGAAGGATTTGCTTTCACTGGCAGCAGCATGTGCTGTCATTTTTTATATGGACAGTAACTGAAAAGGCCTGACAGTCGTCGCCAGCCCCTATAGTTTTCGACGTTTTTAACCCTTTATTCACCTCCGCTTTCTCTATAAATTTGCCGCTAGACGTAAGTAGCGTGTTTAATATTGATGCTCAACGTTTCGCTTTATATGTACAGCGATAGCTCTGCTACTGCATTATTCGTTTATTGACATGATGCTTCGTAATACTTGCTTACATTTTTCATTTCATCTGACGTCGTTATTTTTCTGCAGTATGGTTATTTAATATTCTTTTTGTGCTGTTTCTCTTTTAGTTAATGTTTTCAGTTTGTTTATTTCATTCGATTTTGCAATGTTTTTAAAATGTGTTCAACAATGAAGTTCGTGAGTTACTGAAAAATATTTGTGAAACATACTATTTTAGTGAAAGTAGCAGCGGTTCATAAAGTGACAGTGATGTTCTTTCTGGTACACTGACTGAAAGTAGAGACAGATTGTAAAATACACAGTGTACTGAAGTGATTCCACCTGAAACCCTACAGCCGCTGCTGCATGCATTTCACGATGTGCGTGGACCGAAGCATATGCCGCCAGTGGAATTTTCTGCAGTTGAATATTCCAATTTAGTTTTCACTGCAACGTTACTGCAGGTAATTGTCACCAAAACAAATCGCTCAGTTAAGCAATTTACTTCTAAACATCTTTCGCCTATATCCAGCCCATATAAAAATGGAAGAATGTCACAATAAATGAGATAAAAGGTTTTATAGCATGATTGCTGAATATGGTACTCAACAAAAGACCTACATTGTTTTCATATTGGAGGATAAAACCATCTAAGGCACTTCCATGCTATAGTAAAATGTACTCTGCTTTAAAACACAAGTGTTAGGTGATAAAGAACTGCAGACATTAGGCAGACTGTAATGTACTGTCCAGTTGTAATAATTATTATCCTTGCAAATAATATCGAAAACTTCATTTTTCTTAGGTTACTTTATTCAGCGATTTTTTATAGATTTTGGAGACTTTAGTGAGTTTTGTTTAAATCACGTGCACTGTCACTTATATGGGACCAAAAACAAATTTATAACAGTTTTATAAAGTACATCTCTTTTCATCATTTATAAACAATTTTTAGTGAAGAAATACTACAATCTGGGCATACCATAATAACTACATACTTTTGTGAGTAAGGGGTATTTTTCATATTTTTAAATACGATGCAGCATATGGTATGATAATTTAAATACAAAACAGGTTGATAACATAAAACATTTTGACATTTTTGACGTCCACCACTCAAAATGGTTGACTGCAAAATGAGAAGATCACTCTGCTTACTACGTATTAGGCTGCTATGACTGTTACACCATTCTTTGTCGACACAATGAGAGTAGGCGTTGGAACACAGCCAACTGTGGCAACTTCAGTCGTGATGTGGTCATGGGACGAGCAAACACGATGTTTCCTTTCAACCATGCCGCGCTGGGTAAACGCGCAGTCTAAGGGTAGTTTAATTAAGTTATGTGGAAGCCTAGGGACCGGTGACCTCAGGAGTTTGCTCACATACGAACTTACCACTGCCACCTTTCTACCATTCGGTTACGTTTCTATTTCAACCCATCTTACTGTGGAGATTCCGTCACACCAACTGGCACAGTGAGATCACTTCAGTGATATGACTAACGTCTGTGATGGTTGGTCATCTCTACACGATCAACTGAATTCCAATTAGAACAGTGTTACTGATATCTTATCCAGTGATCTTATGTGTGTGACATAGGAGACGTTGAGTGATGGCTGAAGTGTTGATCTCGGAAGTAGCTGGCATCTGTAGTTTTACGGTTGTGTATCTATACACATCAAAGCGCCACAGAAATTGGTATAGGCATGTGTATTCAAATACAGAGATGTGTAAACAAGCAGAATACGGCAGGTCGGTTACTGCTGCTACAATGGCAGGTTACCAAGATTTAAGTGAGTTTGAACGTGGTGTTATAGCGGCGCACGAGCGATAGGACTCAGCATCTCCGAGAAAGAGAGGAAGTGGGGATTTTCCCGTACGACCATTTCACGAGTATACCGTGAATAGCAGGAATGCGGTAAAACCCCAAATCTCCAACATCGATGCGGCCTGCAAGGACGGGACCAACGACGAATGAAGAGAATCGTTCAACATGACAAAAGTGCAACCCTTCCGCAAATTGCAGCAGACTTCAGTGCTGTGCCATCAACAAATGTCAGCGTACGAACCATTTAACGAAACATCATATGGGCTTTGGGAGCCGAAGGGCCACTCTTGAACCCTTGATAACTGCACGGCACAAAGCTTTACCCCTCACCTGGGGCCGTCAACAGCGACATTGGACTGTTGATGATTGGAAACATGTTGCCTGGTCAGATGACTCGTTTCAAATTGTGTTGAGCGGATGGACGTGTACGGGTATGGAGACAACCTCATGAATCCATAGACCCTGTATTTCAGTAGGGGACTGTTCAAGCTGGTGGAGGCTCTGCAGTGGTGTGAGGAGTAGAGTTGGGTAATTCCAGCAAGACAATGCTACACCTCACACGTCCTGAACTACTACAGAATGGCTTCAGGAACGCTCTTCTGAGTTCAAACACTTCCACTGGCCACCAGTCTCCCCTGGCATGAACATTATTGAGCATATCCTTGCAATGTACCCTTCAGAAGAGACCTCAGCCCCCTTGTACTATTACAGATTTATGGACAGCCCTGCAGGATTCATAGTGTCAGTTCCCTCCAGCACTACTTCAGAAATTAGTCGAGTCCTTGCCACGCAATGTTGCGGCATTTCTGCTTGCTCGCGGGGGCCCTACATGATATTGGGCTGATGTACCAGTTTCTTTGGCTCTTCGGTGTAAATCAGAATGTAAATGTTCGTTTTTTCAAAATCGTGTATCTCACAAAGTCCTTGACCGATTGCTTTCAAATTTTGATACAATGTTGAATTCTGTATATCCTCTAGTCCCCTCTCTCTACGTCCACCTCCTCTATAGAGAGTGAGTAATACGTCTTTTTTTTAAGGTTATTCGTATCGAAACGTGGTTTGCGGCAAATGTTAGAGCGTCGAGAGGCACGTATTTTTTTACTTTGTTAATGTTTTTAGCGGAACGTAAGACTTGACACCCATTTTATTTCGTGAACAGTTACACATATCGAAACGCGATCTTCGGCAAATGTTAGAGCTTCGAGGGACATGTATTTTTTTTGTTTGTTTTTTTGTTTGTTTGGTTAATGTTTTTAGCGCTGGTACCAACGGAGATACTGAAGCAAGTACGTTTCTTTAAGTGGTAACGTATACTTTTCATAACTGCAGTCGCTAGCTCTTGAGAAGAAAATTACGGTGATTTAGCATTTGTTAATGTTGACGTTTACACCTGTCGTAAAAAATTCGAAGCATGTCCTAGAATTTGGGAGCACCGTGGCCGGAATCGGCATTAGCGGTCCAAACATCGCCAAGCAGAGCTTTCGTGCTACGATGTATCAGAATGCCAACATATTTGCCTGTTTCCTTGTATGTACTGCAGACCGCTCATTTCTGCGTAAATATGCATTGCGTGGAGACACGTACACCAATGAGGAGAAGTCTGATATACTACTTTTATACGGTGAATGTGAAAGAAACGACGTAGAAGCAGAACAGCGGTGTAGGGCTACCTATCCGGATCGCCTATGTCCGAGCGCCAGGCAACTGAACGAATTATTAAGACGCTAGTGCGGACAGCCTGTCTGAACGTCAACAAGAGGGCAAGAAACAAGACTGCAACTGACAGAGGCCACTAAGAAACTGTGCTGGCTACGACTCTAAGGAATCCGCACCGTGGCTCGAGACATATTGCCAAGGAATGAGGAATCAGGGTGTGTTTCGCACCCGCATCGACAGAATTTCCAACTCTATCATCTGTCACTACATCAGGCACTTGACGACCGTGATTTCGAATGTCGTACAGAATTCGTCGGTTTGCCCTTCACAAACTGAGAGATGATCCTACGTTCTTCCGATGGGTGCTCTTTACCGATGAAGCAACGTTTACTAACCACGCTAATGTAAATGTGGATAACGTGCCCTACTGGGCACCTGAAAATACACAATGGCTTCGTCAGGTGCAATATCAACGGCCGTGGAGCGTAAACGTATGGTGTGGCATCATAGGAAGTTACATTGTGGGACCTCACTTCATCTCAGGCATTCTAAATGGACATTCGTACGCACACTTTCTGACGAAAATTCTGCTCGTTCTTCTAGAAGAGATACACTTGATATTCGACAGCATATTTGGCTCCAACAACGCGGATGTCCAGCTCATTCGTCCTGTTTTGCAACGCAAATACTGAACGACAACTTTCCTGGACGTTGGATTGGGCCAAATTCAGTTGTGAAATGGCCTGTGAGGTCACCCAATTCGACTCCTCGTGATTTATTTCTTTGGGGATCACTCAAAGATGCAGTCTATGGCGAAGCGCCAACTACGCGAGACTATATGTGTCGTAGAATCGCCAATGCAGGCTCTACCATGTCATCCACTGTAATTACATCTGTTCATCGTCCTTTCGAACGGCGATTGCAAATTTGCCTTTGAATCCATCGTCAACAGTTTCAATACAAGCTTAAATAAAGGATAAAGCCATATTTTGGAAGACAAGATTTATGTTATGTGTTTGTATGGTTACCAAATCATTGTTAGCAATTTCTTTATTCATTTACGTGTGCACGAAATTGCTTTGCAATGTCAAATAAGTCGCCAACATTTACTACACGTACCTGAGAACAGTTTCTTTACGCGCTTACGTTCAGCATGACGATATTTCTTTATACTGCGGTGTACGTGTGGTGACCAAAGTATTTTTAATAAAGCGTCTAGTTCAATGAAGGTACCCCATATGATATAATTTCGCCCAATGTAGGTACAGATAGTTGTCCGACAGCATGTATTTTACCTCTAAGAAGCACACAGCACAGGAAAAAATAGGTGAAATATTCCTTCTAATATACAGATGTTGAACATAGAATTTGCTTTTTGCAGCGTGCAAAACCTACTCATTTTAGAAAAACGAACTGTTTATTTCTTTCTTTCAGGTCACGTAATATGGGAGGATACCAAAATTTGAAATAGTTTTCCTAAGCCTTTCGTGATACCCTAGATTCTAGCTTATCTCCTATTCCCATATCTAACATCCGTAGGTGAACCTACATCTAGGTCGTAAGTTGGTTGAAGGGCAAATAAATCTTTATTCTCGAAGCTCAGGCCTACCTTTTGGTATACAACTACCCAGCCTGGTTCGAGACGCCTACTTGACATTGTTTGCACCGCAAATGCTATTTCCAGCCACGTGCTCTCGCATTGTAGGACATGTCTCGAATTTTTTACGACAGTTTTGGACGTGCGCATTAACGAACGCTATATCACTGTAATTGTCTTCTCAAGAGCTATCAAATGCAGTTATAAAAAGTATACGATCATATTTAAGGAAAGGTATTTGCTGCAGTATCTCCGTTGATTAACTAACTAACTCCGTCTAACTCCATAGGAGTTGGAAGGTAGGAGACGAGATACTGGCAGAAGTAAAGCTGTGAGCACCGTGCGTGAGTCGTGCTTCGGTGGCTCAGATGGTAGAGCACATGCCCGCGAAAGGCAAAGGTCCCGAGTTCGAGTCTCGGTCGGGCACACAGTTTTAATCTGCCAGGAAGTTTCATATCAGCGCACACTCCGCTGCAGAGTGAAAATATCATTCTGGAAACATCTCCCAGGCTGTGGCTAAGCCATGTCTCCGCAGTATCCTTTCTTTCAGGAGTGATAATTCTGCAAGGTTCGCAGGAGAGCTTCTGTAAAGTTTGGAAGGTAGGAGACGAGATACTGGCAGAAGTAAAGCTGTGAGTACCGGGCGTGCTTCGGTGGCTCAGATGGTAGAGCACTTGCCCGCGAAAGGCAAAGGTCCCGAGTTCGAGTCTCGGTCGGGCACACAGTTTTAATCTGCCAGGAAGTTTCATATCAGCGCACACTCCGCTGCAGAGTGAAAATATCATTCTGGAAACATCTCCCAGGCTGTGGCTAAGCCATGTCTCCGCAGTATCCTTTCTTTCAGGAGTGATAATTCTGCAAGGTTCGCAGGAGAGCTTCTGTAAAGTTTGGAAGGTAGGAGACGAGATACTGGCAGAAGTAAAGCTGTGAGTACCGGGCGTGCTTCGGTGGCTCAGATGGTAGAGCACTTGCCCGCGAAAGGCAAAGGTCCCGAGTTCGAGTCTCGGTCGGGCACACAGTTTTAATCTGCCAGGAAGTTTCATATCAGCGCACACTCCGCTGCAGAGTGAAAATATCATTCTGGAAACATCTCCCAGGCTGTGGCTAAGCCATGTCTCCGCAGTATCCTTTCTTTCAGGAGTGCTAGTTCTGCAAAGTTCGCAGGAGAGCTTGTATAAAGTTTGGAAGGTAGGAGACGAGATACTGGCAGAAGTAAAGCTGTGAGTACCGGGCGTGAGTCGTGCTTTGGTAGCTCAGATGGTAGAGCACTTGCCCACGAAAGGCAAAGGTCCCGAGTTCGAGTCTCGGTCGGTCACACAGTTTTAATCTGCCAGGAAGTTCCATATCAGCGCACACTCCGCTGCAGAGTGAAAATATCATTCTGGAAACATCCCCCAACATCAGTTCACAGCCTTACCCAAAATCTTACTGCGTCAGTGTGCCAGTGATTTAGTTGCCACAAGATTTGTATAGTGGAAATTCATCTAGCCTCATATCGTGCTTTCCGACACGATGTCAGTAATGATGAAAGGGAATGGAAAAACTGAATCTCATCGGAACAGCATTTCCGGTGGTAACATGCTTCACACTGCAAAAAGTGAAGGACCTGTGCTGGGACTGGCTGGTTGGTCGTACACTCACCTGATCGCGTAAGGGCCATGAAGCAGGCTCCGAGGAAGAAGGTGTACCTCGCCCTGGCCTTGATGCGATCCGTGATGGGGGGCACGGTGAGACGCGACACGAAGTCGCCGGCGGCCATCATGGTGAGGCAGAGCGCCGTGTCGGTCATCGAGAGACCCACGTGGCGCTGCAGGTAGAACGGCAGCAGCAGCGAGTAGTTCACCGTCGACGTCATCATGCACGCCGTGCCCAGCAGCACGTTCAGGTACACAGGGTTCCGCAGCAGGTCCAGGTCCATGAAGGCGACCACACGTCGCCACATCGGCTGCGGCTCTGCAACAACCCAAAAGATACTGTCAGACTCAGACTTCGATACTTTACTGCTCCATACATGACTTGCTGTGGGGCCTGGTCCATCAAGTCCACCAACCCCCTTCCAAAAGGGCTGTGATTCCGCAACAACGCAAGTTTCAGATTCTGCAAGTCATTGCAGCGCCTTTGGGCAACCCACAGTAGGTCCAGGAATACCAAAACGATTATAATTCTGCAATGATCAACAGTCTGATATTCTGTATGTTTCCCATACCGTACTACACTTTCGGATACAGCAGAGTAGGTTCAGGTCCTTTAAGGCCGCTACGCTCTATCAAACATTTGCAACTATGCAACAACCAAACAGATTGTTACAGATTCTACAGGTTTTTCTTTCGTTATAAACCTTTTTGTACGTCCCACAATAGGGCCAGTTTCACCAAGAAATAGGTGCACTTCTGCAACCACGAGCAGATAGTTTTGTGTTGTTGTTCACTCTTTGTTACGCTTTTTGATATATCACAGTAGGTTGAGTTCGATCAAACTACAATGGCCCGTCGAAAAGGCTGCGATTCCTTGACAACGCAAGCAATAATTTCAGGTTCTAAAAGTCCTTCTCCACTTTATCCGTCGTTCTTTACGTTCCACTTTAGAAAAAGTTCCATAAAGACCACAACCCTGTGACACATTCCCTGTAGTTCCATAAAAAACTGAAAAATATCTATAACAAAGTCATTCACTCACTATAGTTGTTTTTTCGTATCCCACAGCAAGTCTCTCCCACACTGTTGACCTCTAGTCACGCTAGGATCATATAGAGTATCTCCACAGATAAGTGACTGGTTCGGTGAATACTTGACTAATAAAACCCATTACGTTAAAGAAGACGTCGAATATTCAATAGTAACGAAACTAATTGTTAGATCTGCCACAAGGAAAGTATAACCACGTTTCATATTCTCATCATATAAAAAAACCTTTTCACAGAGAGGATCTGCAGCACCATCATATTTTTCACTGATGATGCTATGATCAACAGGAAAGTACCGTTGTTGAACGATCGCAATGAATTGCAGAATATCTTGGAGAAAATTTCCGTTTCACGTAATGAATAGAAGTCCTCTTTCAAAGTGGTTGGTTGCAAGTTAATGCCACAACACAGAGAAATTTGCCCATAGTATCCGATTAATGGTGTGCTTCTTGCGCAATTCGCATCGCTGAAGTGTTAAGAGTTAATACTAAGAAGCGATATAAAACGTGACGAAGACGTAGATTCAGCATTAGGGAATGCGAATAGAACGATGTGTCTTAAGGGTTCTAGGAAACTGCAATGCATCTGTAAAAGAAATAACATCCAATACACTAATAATGATTTTGTTATATAGTTGTAGCGTTTGCATTCCTTATGAAGTAAGTGTGAAAACAGATGTCGATTACGCTTCTAGGATCGTAACAGTTCGGTGTAGCCCTTACGAAAGTGTAACAAAAATGCTCGGGAAACATAAATGGGAAGTCTTGGAAGATAGCGTAGTTATCACGAAAATACGTTGGGTATATTTAGAGAGCTAGTATTAGAAGGAGACTGTGGGCTCATTCTGCTGCCACCATCGTACGCAGTACCTGATCAAAAGTATCTGGACATGTGTTAATGGACATTTATATGGCATGTGTCCACCCTTCGCCTTTTGGATACTTGGAGTCTGCTGGGACACATTCAGTGTGGTATCTGAATGTCTGTGATGGAATGGTAGCCCATTATTCCTCAAGATCCAGAACTAGAGAAGGTAGTGATTTGGAGTTGAAGGTGGCATCCGGTACGAAATCGAAGTTCTAAGTCATCACACAGAAATTACATCGTGTTCAATTTCAAACAAATTGAAAAAAATTGTTCCGTATATTGAGTGTATTCGCGTAAATTTCTGTTATGATTTTATACAACGTATGATGCAAAACTGATCTACTTTATATTTAATGTAGCGCGATAGCCCAGTTAGGCATATTAAGAACATCTTAGGATACGCTACAACGAAAGACGACTTCGTATAACAACAGACAGTCAGCAGCGGCACTGGCGTGCACGTCGTAGATAGCAGTGGCTGCACGTGAACTCGGTGTGCGCTGATTTCGGAAACTTTATTAAGGTTGTGCGGGAATTTTAAGTTAGGATTTAACACGAACCGGGAACTATTTCAGAAGACAAGGAATGGAAGAATGTGGAAGTGCTTTGACGACTGCGTTTTGGAAGTTGTGGAATCGCGGTTCAGCATGATGCATCGTTAAGCACCTGGCAGATTGTTCCGTTATTAAAGGAGACAGACGTTGGTAATTTAGATCGCGGATATGGACTTGGGAGAGGAAGAAAACCTTTAGTAAAAGGACCAGCTGAAATGTGTGGACTTAAGTATAGCCACTTCGAACGGTGTTGAACCATAAACTGTGACAATATAAACTTTGCCTTTCCGAACTGTGGTACAGGGCAACAGCAGGAACAAACGATCAACGACTACTTGCACGGTAACAACAGACTAAAATCAGAATCGATATTGTAAGGATCATTCTTAAGTTTTATTTGTGACGGAAGTCTGAATAAATATGCTCGTCCAGGGAAAATAAAGTGGAAAGGGGAGTATACGTTCTATGTATAGATTTATAGTGTTTCTGTTGCATATCGATACTTCGTCTTGCTTCAGATATCTGAGGCGTGATCGAGAGAACGTAACGTTCTCATAGTGCGGTTGGTCAAAACTTGTGTTTCATACGGTATCAACAACATAGTAAGAAGAAATTCGCCATTGTGGTCGACCGTCATCTTCCCTGGTCCAGCAGAAGACGCAAAGATTATAGCTCTCTACGTCAGAGAACTGACTCCCAACGGAGGCGGAACATGGAGGTATGTCTTTGCAGTTCCATTGCAATTCCATCTCTGGCGAAATTTTCTCAATTGTATAACCAACAGTATTTTGCAAGGATCGTAAAAACGTCTTTGAACCAAGTGGGAAACGAAACATTTCTGTAGGAGTAGGAAATTACAATAAATTATTTAGTAACGCATTTCTTTTTAAACCTCGAGAATGATTTCAACTCCACTCTATCATAGCATTCAACAGCAACGTGTACGTAATATCACAGTTTAAGCATTTAATGAGGCTTTCTGATGTGACGTAGCTGATTACTTGCATGCATTTACCGTCGTTATATATCATATAATTAATGTAATGGGTAACATACGTTAGAATATTGTAAGACAGTTCAATTCCCTTATACTTCAGTTGCATGAAGAACTGACGGATAACCTGTCTAACAACAAAATAGCTTTTATCCACACTATTTAATAAATTTAATTACATGATGTAGCTCACTGTTGTTATTGTTATTGTCATTGTCTTACTTGTTTTTGTCGACTGAGAGAGTATAAGTGATACGAGTGTATGTTTTCGTTACTCGTTTTCTTCCTGTGATAGTCTCAATAATTAATTGGTAATTGAAGGAAAGATCGGGAATTAGTGCAGTCCAGGTGTTTGACTGGTGGAATAAAATAACAGGTGATCAGTGCCCAAGATGACTCACACATTAATATTGGAATTATCATGTTTTAACGAGCTGGTAACTAAAGACGTCTTGTTCTTAGTGAATAGAAACACCATTGAGAACAGGGATAAATAGTTTGATATGTGTTTATGAGAACGGGGTATTCCCTTTCTAAACGCAAGCGAGTTGCCTGAATAATAGGAGCTCTCCATTGTTATTAACAACTTTTCAGCTACATAACATTACTACAAAGAAACAGACACATTTTACGCTTTAATGAGTCGAATACACTCCTTTAAACTGCACGATGACGACATGACTTGACAGACTCTCCATATTTATTCTACGAAATGTGCATTTCACAGTTTTATTGATGGGTGTTTCTTGATAAGTCTCCTTCACATGGTAGGATTCTACTGCGGGATTACCTCTTTGTCAATAATCTTTGACTTACCTCTGTGATTTGAAGAGCCCAGTTTATTGTAAATTTCCATCCACAGCAGTCAATATTTTTCAAACAGGATGACGGCAATTGCAAAACGTCTCATTGTTCTTCCTTTTGGCTTTCTAAACAGCACACCCTGCTGCGCTGTCCATTAAACGTGCATCTGCAAGTCAGCATAGAAAGTGGCGCTCTACCTTCAAAAATCAGTCCAGAACTGTAAATCACATGGATGCATCTCTAGCGATTGAGTGTGGTTCTTCAAAGTATTTACATCAGCGTCGTTGTCACAATCAGTTCTTTCCTATGGAACGAGAACAGGCTACAAACACTTACGCCACTAGTACTGTTCGTTTAAGATTTCAAAGAACTCAATTTTTTATTCCTCTGACGTCCGTACAATCTTGAGCCTAAAGATTTGGCTCAAACAGAGTAAACAATTTATAATGTTTACACTTGTATTCATTTCGATCCCCATCTGAGATTCAAAGGTAAAATCAGGCCTAGTCTGAGGAACAGACCACGAGAAAATACCACATTCCCATCCTGGGAAAGGTCCTGCTGGAATTCGTTTGCTGATTCCACATGTGTGTCACGTGGACGCGTGTGATGAGTTATTTACAATCTGACGAAGTGATTATGTTGCTCTGAATGCGGGGTAGCACCAAGGTGACTGCGATGCTTAATGGCTTCGTCCGACGGACACGAGGAGGCAAACCAAATTTCAGGTACAGTTTTTCGGTGTAATGTTCATAGTTAAGGACTTGGATCGATTTTGGTAACATGAATGACCTTGAGAAATCAGCTGTTATGGTTATCTGTTTGGTCAGGACGATGACTGTTTCGCTTCAGTTCAATATATGACGTACATAAGTCCTTCGTCAGGCTAATATTTCTTTTCCTTCGCTGCCCAAACAGTCACTCCATCCAAATAACATGATGTTTTTAGAAACGAAACGGATCCTGACAACCCAAGAATTTTAAAATCGGGTGAGCGTTTAAATGGGGTGGAAATCTGTCGTGGAAGAGAAAATCTGGCAGCTACAACTGGATTTACAAAATCAGTACTGAAGTATTTAAAAGACAAATAAGAAACTGCATTGGGAAGCAGGTTTGCGAAAACTGAATTTGGGAGCCTACACATTACTGAGACCTTTGGAAATTAACCCAGGACACTGGCGCACCGTCTTTTGATCGGGAACTGTACGCTTCCACCTCTCCTTCACTTGCCATCTAAATATTGCGAAAATTTCTTCCACTATGAAGACTCGAAATGGCTACTTGGTAAGAGAGCGCCACTTCACTGGTGTGTGTTAGCGATCTCGGCTACGGAGGAAGAGTAGAAGTTCAAACGTTTTAAGTGTATTTTTTTGCTGCTGTGTTCTCAGTATTCTGCTATATGTCCCTAGAATTGTCCTAAATTTGTTCCTAATGCCAAAACACGGAGAAAACGTTTCAAACAAATAACCAGAAATGCATGGTAGAAGAAATGCAAGCAAGGCATTCTTTGATTTGAAACCGCTGCTGAGACGTTGTTGTTAATGCACGCATGTAAGGTCTAGAAATAAAGTGTGATCAGTGTGTCTCATACTTGTCCATCTCAAACAGCTACAAAAAATTCTTACTCTGAAACAGAATAACGAAGAAAGTCATTCAAAGGAGGAAAGACCAAGGCTGCTGTATGCCATGCCGTACTTCATCTCAAAGACCAGCCACGTTTATCTGTTACGAAACAGGAAGACCCGTTGGTGATGTAGACCTGTTGACGGTGTTGACATTTCTTCCTCAACAGCACTGGAAGTTCTAGAGTAAACTTAAAAACATCTGGTCGCTAGAAGAAAAGAGAAATCAATATTGAAAGATTTATTTTCTAAGTTAGTTCATAATTATTTCGCAGAGAACGGGAATCAATAATTAAAGGTTTATTTTCTAATTTGTCTCATTATATTTGTATTGATGAGGCGATCAGCAAATTTCTACGGTATCAGAATGCCTTATCAATTTTTTGGATTCAAGTTAGGTTCTCCAGACCAATATCAAATATGGAATTTAGAATGTTTGACATTTCCACTCTTGTCATATACAAGGTGATGCAGCCCTCAGTTTTATATCTGACCCGAAAACATCTGTTCGTCTGGTATGTTCAGCAAACACAGATATAATAGATTTACCGCGTCACCGTAATAGAACGCCTTATTGTTATAATATTGTTAAACAATGGAAATGATGAGTGTGCTGTCTAGATAATTAGACATTGAAACTCCGATGAAACACTGCGGTGACATTGTGACCACGTTAAGACTTACTTAAACATGCTATACTCTGCAACAGTCATGTTGCAGTGAACAGCAGCGTATTGGGTAAGGACGGACCGAACGTTGCGGACAAGTCTTGCGTTTAAGGGGCTCCGGAAAGGCTCAAAATCATGAAAAGTTCAATTTTTACTTTTTTGCGTTTTCTGAATCTGCAGACTATTACCTTTTAATAGATATATAATTTATTCAATTCCGAAGACTACAACTATTTTTAATTTTTTTTGAAATGTGTTCTACATGGGCGTGACCCACTGTGGCGCTGTTAAACTGCTGTCAAATGGTGTTATTATTAACGTCCGTGTTCATGAGGTACATTTTAGTGATGTGAGATAAAGTATTTGTTGTGGCTAATCTGTGATGGTTCAATATATATCGCTGGTGTGATTGTCGATTGTTTCATGTTTATTTACTCTGTCGTTATCTCGAAAATATTCGTAATGAATTCTGTTTCTTGAGTCTCTGTTTTGTTGAAGTATAATAATGAGTAAAAGTAAAGTTATTAGAAATCCTCTGAAGGCTTTTAAGAAAAGGAGAAATGTTGGAAAGCCAAAGGTATTTAGAAATATGGGAATGAAGATAGGTTCTAACATGGTACGAGCGATGCTTGCTTTAGACAATGAACGCCTTCGGGCTGCAGCCAGGGCTGTAAAGAGTCTAGAAATACACTCCTGGAAATGGAAAAAAGAACACATTGACACCTGTGTGTCAGACCCACCATACTTGCTCCGGACACTGCGAGAGGGCTGTACAAGCAATGATCACACGCACGGCACAGCGGACACACCAGGAACCGCGGTGTTGGCCGTCGAATGGCGCTAGCTGCGCAGCATTTGTGCACCGCCGCCGTCAGTGTCAGCCAGTTTGCCGTGGCATACGGAGCTCCATCGCAGTCTTTAACACTGGTAGCATGCCGCGACAGCGTGGACGTGAACCGTATGTGCAGCTGACGGACTTTGAGCGAGGGCGTATAGTGGGCATGCGGGAGGCCGGGTGGACGTACCGCCGAATTGCTCAACACGTGGGGCGTGAGGTCTCCACAGTACATCGATGTTGTCGCCAGTGGTCGGCGGAAGGTGCACGTGCCCGTCGACCTGGGACCGGACCGCAGCGACGCACGGATGCACGCCAAGACCGTAGGATCCTACGCAGTGCCGTAGGGGACCGCACCGCCACTTCCCAGCAAATTAGGGACACTGTTGCTCCTGGGGTATCGGCGGGGACCATTCGCAACCGTCTCCATGAAGCTGGGCTACGGACCCGCACACCGTTAGGCCGTCTTCCGCTCACGCCCCAACATCGTGCAGCCCGCCTCCAGTGGTGTCGCGACAGGCGTGAATGGAGGGACGAATGGAGACGTGTCGTCTTCAGCGATGATAGTCGCTTCTGCCTTGGTGCCAATGATGGTCGTATGCGTGTTTGGCGCCGTGCAGGTGAGCGCCACTATCAGGACTGCATACGACCGAGGAACACAGGGCCAACACCCGGCATCATGGTGTGGGGAGCGATCTCCTACACTGGCCGTACACCACTGGTGATCGTCGAGGGGACACTGAATAGAGCACGGTACATCCAAACCGTCATCGAACCCATCGTTCTACCATTCCTACACCGGCAAGGGAACTTGCTGTTCCAACAGGACAATGCACGTCCGCATGTATCCCGTGCCACCCAACGTGCTCTAGAAGGTGTAAGTCAACTACCCTGGCCAGCAAGATCTCCGGATCTGTCCCCCATTGAGCATGTTTGGGACTGGATGAAGCGTCGTCTCACGCGGTCTGCACGTCCAGCACGAACGCTGGTCCAACTGAGGCGCCAGGTGGAAATGGCATGGCAAGCCGTTCCACAGGACTACATCCAGCATCTCTACGATCGTCTCCATGGGAGAATAGCAGCCTGCATTGCTGCGAAAGGTGGATATACACTGTACTAGTGCCGACATTGTGCATGCTCTGTTGCCTGTGTCTATGTGCCTGTGGTTCTGTCAGTGTGATCATGTGATGTATCTGACCCCAGGAATGTGTCAATAAAGTTTCCCCTTCCTGGGACAATGAATTCACGGTGTTCTTATTTCAATTTCCAGGAGTGTACAAGCAAGAGTAAACAGGGGGAGGAACAAGAGGGAGCTGGGCGAGGAGTTTGCAGAGGATGAAGATAATCCATCCTGTGGACCTGGAATGCACTAAAAAGTTAATCCAATCTTTGTCGCTCGATTCCCAAAACTTTTATTTTCTCATACTAATTACATGTTTTCTAAGGATCTTCCAAACATATTTGTTTCAAACTTTCAGTAAATGTTACACAGTACCTTCTGCATAATTTAACACAGCCTTATTTGAATATATAAATAAAAAATTGCAAAAAAAATGTTGTGAATTTTCATTACAATTGAAAAAAATCATATTTAATAACTGAACTAAAATTTTGTAAAATCCCTGTGTTAAGTTGTAGCCCATATTCCAATAAATAATCTGTGAAAAGTTCAACTTCCTACCTCAAATACTTTGTGAGGAAAGATGTAATTTATAAGCGTTATTTAACATTGCAAGTATAGGGCGTTCCGGAGCCCCTTATGGTGTGGCGTTCGAATCATTTACATTTGTTTGGTTTTACATTACGCACGCAATGTACGTGAAATATCTTTCTACGCAAACTCTATATGGATGGACGTGCCATAAGAAGGGCCTATTTGACAGCAGGCCGGACAAATGTGAAAGAGAAATAAGGAGTATAATACTGTACTTATTTTATCATATCAGCAGATGCTCAAGCGATGACCGTTTTGGTTTACACAAATCTGGGTAAAATGCTGCATACATCTTTTCGCGCACCGAAGCATTCGCGGTACTACTGACCTGTAAGTTTCCGTGATGAGGTGCCGGAGGTGATCGGAATTTTCCGGCACCTGATTGTAAGCTACGTGTCTCAAGTGCCCCAACAGGAAGAAGTAATGAAATAATGGTGTGGATTGTGCAAGTCTTATTTCAGGTGACGCCACATTTGGCTACTTGAGCGTCGGTGACGATGAGAAGGACAGGACAACACCCAGTCCAGAAGCGGAGAAAATCTCCAACCCAGCCGGGAATCGAACCCAGACCTGCTGCATGGTAGGTACACACGTTACCAGTCAGCTTAGCAGGCGGACAATAGGAAAAAAGCCGATGGTGTCAGAGGTTATCTGACAGTCCAAGCCACAGGTGTTCCTCTTCTTATCCATATCCCTAGAAGTTCCTCGTTCAAATGGTTACGAACGGGCGAAGTCGAATGTGGTGAAGCACTATCTTGTTGAAACCACATCATTAAACAATCTTGCAATGGTACATCCTCCAGCAGTAGTGGAAGTTCCTGACACAGAAAGCGCAGGTATCGCGTGCGAGTCAAACGGAACTCAAAACAAATACGATCCAATAAAGCGATCACCTAAGATTCCACGCCAGGCATTCGCTCCCCATAGTACTAGGCAGGCTACCTGTTGCATCGAGCGAGGATTGTCGGTACACTAATAGTGCATATTCTGACGACTGATGGTCCAATCATTATGGAATCGCGATTCGTCGGAGAGCAAGACGCGCGATATGAATTCTGCATCATTTTCCAGAATGCCTAAAAGCCACTGACAAAAATTCATTCGAGCTTTGAGATCCCGCCCGTGGAGCTCTTGGTATAATAGTAGATCGTATGGGTGAAATTTATGTGCATGCGACTGGATGTTGTTCAGCTGTTGAGACATTGCCCTTGTACTCATGTTGGGATTAGTAAGAGCTGTATCCAAGACGGGTTTTCGCCACGTGTTACGGTCCTCTATCTCATGGATGATGCTTTTTGAATCACAGTTGTTGTCGTCACACGTCTTTCAGCACAAGCGAAATGTCTTTGCAGCCGGGTGTCACCTGCCAAGTTACCGTTCCTTAGTCAGAAGTACTGCCTACATCACATTTTCTTGCTTTACCATAAATAACAAGCATGTCAACGTATTCGTTTGTGAAAAACATGACAACTGGCGGAAGAGACCACATTCAGGCCATATACCAGCGCAGTATCAATAACAGCGACGTTTTCTTGTTTGAATGTGGCAAACGTTGGCCTGTGTGCTTACGTACTAACACATCATACCGATGCAAAATTTTCTGAACAATGTTGGATCCGAACAATTGATAACACGTTTCAGTGAGTGCTTGGCGAGGGCCTAACCAGAGCCGCCATGCCATTCTGTTGGAGGCATATTTGTACTACGAGTAGCTTAGATACATACTTCGTCACTTCGTTGTTTAATACATTATTTACTTCACTGTCACCTCATTTTAAACATTAATTTCGCTCGTAGTTACACCCAGTCACTAGGCTCCACATTACTATAGTTACGTGGTAGACCAACGTAGATAAATTATTTAAAGGAATGATGTTTTGCGAACAGCCTATACCACCTTTCAGGTGTGTTCATTCTTCGTTTGCAAAATGAGCTTACTGGAAATTAATGTTATAAATTAAGTAAACAGGAGAAGGTCAACCTTGTGACGACTTCACACGTTTGTTGTAATGCATCAGATAATTTCGATAGGGGCATCTAAATCACCACTCGTGACAACGCTACAGTTCTATGAAGGAACGCGTTATCGTACCCATGTTTATTGGGATTTCGGTTTTGGTCGTTACTACCACCTCCCATAATATTCGATACTTTTTAAGACCATTTTATACGTGAAATTTGCCGCTCTTCTCTAATGTTCAATATATATGTATATATATGGACCATTTTAATTCATAGTGGAAAATAAATTGCGACAGAGATGAGAGACAGCAAAACGTTGCAGATAAATGTCAGAGGAGGCAAAGAAGGCCATGCTTTGCTATTAACGGTCGTGGCCTCGAAAGCGATTTTCAAGAGGATTTGGAGATTTAAGAGAGTCTTTAAAACGGGAACGCTAAAATTTGTTTCAAGATTTGAAAAGAATGGCAATTTTACGTACAAAATGACAGATTATTCAAGGTCACGCTAAGGTTCAACCAAGGTCAAATAAGCAAATATGTTTTTAGTTGAAGTAGGGATTAACGCGAAATACGAAAGGATATATCAAAATAAAATGTTAGACGCAGATTGTAAGGGGCATAAGGGCCCACGTGTCATTATCGTGTCACGATTTTAAAGGTAATTATCTAAGGTCATTCGAAAGCTGAGTTTTGTTTCATAGAAACCCCTATTTATGATGTCGGATTTGGAAATAGAAAACAGAGATTTGTAATTTAATTTTTAATTAAGGTGTTTACTGCCAAAAACAAATACTTAACAATCGTGTAAATGTCATTGTGGCATTTTCAAGCTAGAAAAAAACATGAATAAAAAGTAGATCGTTGATTTACAAATCATCGAATGAGTTCCTGAAATATCATTTGTCGGAATGCCCCTTCCAGTTTGTACCCAACATTGCATTTCTTGTATCCCTTCTGCATTATCAGTTACTCCCTGCTAGAACTAAAATCATATTTGCTTATTTGACCTTCATTGAACTAGCGATAGCCTTGAATAATGCGTCATTTTATACGTAAAATTTCCCGCCAAATCTTGAACCAAATATTAGCGTTCCCATTTCGGAAAAAAAATCACTTTCAAGGTCACAGCCATTAGCTGCAATGCGTGACCCTCATTGCCACCTACGACTTTTATCTAAAACATTTAGTTCAACCTCATCTCTATCCCGAGTCATTGCCCCCATGGTCCACCCTATATATGCAACGACGTGAGCAAAGTTCGAAGGCCAATGTCTTCCGCATTTCAATATGCAGCTTCTCACCGGCAAGCCTGTCGTAATGCTTCGGTCACATTCCTGGCAAAGTTTCAAATATACGAATACATATCTGGATTGACGCATCCACCTTCTGCTAGGAAGAACGTGGGGTTCTCTATGGTGATTCAGGAAGAATGGCACATAATTTGTCACTTGATTCCTTAGTGAAAGTAAACCGAAAGAATCCTATGAACATGTGTCTGATTTCCGATCGTTACGGAACTTTAGTAGGTTGAAGATTACACACATCCATGAATGGTTATGAAACACGTGTGCATATTACGTACGGAAATGCCGTGTAGGCGATGTGGTCGAAAGAATGATGGTGGGACACATGACTGATGTATCCTACAAGAGGTGTTCAGGAAGTCCTCCACCCATATCAACGCACTTGTCAACACGTTGGAGGGTGTGTTTTGTTGCGTATCGAACATCAACTCGGCGGGCCTTAATTCGGGCAACAGATCGGTGATGTGCACGGCAAGTTCTTCACGTGTATCCACCTTTGCGAACACATCCCCTGTAACTACCCTCATAAACAGAAGTATAATGGGGTTAGGTCGGGTAATCTGGCAGGCCAGATAATGTATCCGCCACGGCCACTCTACCGTTGAGGAAATATGTTATTTAGGTACTGGGGTACTTGTCTGATACAGTGAACCGGTAATCCATCATGTTGCAGGTACATTTCCCGTCGTTGTTCTAATTTCACGTCTTCTAAAAGTGTAGGGAGGTCTTCTATCAGGAAATGTGCGTATGAAGCGGCTGTCATGCGATTTGGCAGGAACACAGGCCATATCATCAGGTCATCAATCATACCACACCAGACGTTCACTGAGAACCTAACTTGAAATTTTGTTTCCCTAGTGTCATGTCGGTTCTCCATCGCCCATGTATGAGAATTGCGGGTGTTCAAGATATTATTGCGTATGAAGGTAGCCTCACCTGAAAATCAAGTGTACTGAAATCTGCTTATTGAGTAACCTGGATGCAGATGGTGCATGAGCTACAGATGGAACGGGTGCAAGCCCTCGGAATTAACGAACGCCACACTCGCGTTTTGTGGAATAACGAGCTGACGACTTATACGCCGTGATGGGACACAAGTCAGTCGTACTATTGCAGTAAAATCTTCCCTTTCCTCAGCTGACTGGATGATCTCACGTTCTGAAGTTACGTGTACATTGGGTAGAGTTCCAGATTCACACAATTTGAAAAACCCTGGGAAATATTTTGGTACAGTGGTTCGTCGGTCAGGGAAACGTATCTGATATTGTCACAGCCGCACAGCACACAAACAAGATGTCTGCGTATTATACGCAACGGCATGTAG
Organism: Schistocerca nitens; assembly: GCF_023898315.1. Classification (NCBI taxonomy): domain Eukaryota; kingdom Metazoa; phylum Arthropoda; class Insecta; order Orthoptera; family Acrididae; genus Schistocerca; species Schistocerca nitens. Next base: position 598,768,215 of record NC_064619.1, on the reverse strand, counting down.
GTATTCACTGACACAATGGACATGCTCAATTAATCAACACTCAAGCACGACACGCACACAGTCTTACAACTGCTGACTGATCCAAACGACGACTGCACACTGAGTATGCTTGCAGCTGTTGCATGGTGCGATGTTACATGCTGCCCTCTGTTGGAAGTCCGCCCATATCTTGTAGAATGGATCAGTCATTCGTCCCACCGTTATTCTGTCCAGCACAGCGCCTACACAGCATTTCGGTAATTAATATTCACACTTGTCTTCATATCCATTCATGGATGTGTGAAGCCCTCAACCTGTTCCAGTTCTTAAAGATCGAAAATCGTACACGCGTGTTCATAGGACTTTTTCGGTTTATTTTCATATGCAGAATCATCTAATTACGTGACATTCCTTCTGACTCATCCTTTATATGTTTCCTAGACTTTTTTACTTATTTCTGTGTCCGCCCCGACAGCTGAGTGGTCAGTGCGAAGGACTGTCACGCCAGGTGGTCCGGGTTCGATTTCCGCTGGGTCGGAGAATTTCTCCGCTCAGGGACTGCGTGTTGTGTTGTCTTCTTCATCATCATCTCATCCCCATCGAAGCGCAAGTCGCCGAAGTGGCGTCAACTAAAAAGACTTGCACCAGGCGACAGGCTAAAAATGGTTCAAATGGCTCTGAGCACTATGGGACTTAACATCTGAGGTCATCACTCCCCTAGAACTTAGAGCTACTTAAACCTAACTAACTTACGGACATCACACACACCCATGCCCGAGGCAGGATTCGAACCTGTGACCGTAGCGGTCGCGCGGTTCTAGACTGTAGCGCCTAGAACCGCTCGGCCACTCCGGCCGGCCCAGGCGACCGGTCTACCCGACGGTAGACCATAGCCACACGACATTTCATTTCACTTCACTTATTTCTGTACAAGATCTTGCCCCTAAGGATTTTCAGTTTCATATACATATTTTACGTGTGTATCAAGTAACACCGGAAAACTTCAGGGACAGGAAAGATTCCATGTAAGTTATAGAAATAAGTATAAAGTGTCTGTCTAGCAAACATCGGCTCTAAAATACGTAACTTAGGAGGTATTAGCTCTTTTCATCGTCACTACTATGAAACAGAATTTCTACTGCAAGATCTTTGCATTACATATTTTGGGAGCAGGAATTATTGACCAAAATAAGAAATAATTATCTAGTAAACGTGGGATCTAAAATGCATATTTTAAGATCTGTGAGTACTTGCTCATAATCGCTATATGAAACACGTCTCTTCTACTGAGCTCTTAAGGTACGCATTTTAGATCCCATGTTTAGTAGACATTTTTTCTTCTCTTGGGCCACTCTACTTCCTCCTAAAATATGGAAAGCAAAGAGCTTGCACTAGAAGAGATGCTGTTCAAGTATTGAAGATAAGCAAGTGCTCATATCCCTTAACATATGAGCCTTAGAGTCCTTGTTTACCAAACATTTTCTCTAAGTTTTTTGTATGGAACCTGTATCTTAAGTTTGTCATATTTTGAGTTTGAACCTATGTCCAGAAACGTACCGTTTCCGTGCTACAACCATCTGAAACCATGTTTGTAACGCGACCACTTTTACAAGTAATTTGTTAGGCGTGACCCAGTACACCACTTGTTTTACAATGCCACTCATTAACAAGCAAAGAAACAAAAAGGAAACGTAATCAGTTTTCATAAACACTGTTGTTTGTAGTTTATTCCGGTGTGCGGCGTCTCCTTGGAGCACCACAGCCACGCCTGCTGACGGTGAAGGAACCCCTTTCGCGAAACCATTGCGTAATTGTGGCGGAAGGGGTGTGCGATGGAATCGGACGCTAATGTTCTTGATAAAGGCGACCATTATCGTGAGCTTCACCATACGGATCATGTCGGTGTATTCTACAAACGTGTACTCAAGCATGTTCCTCTAACGCTCACAGACACGTGAATGACGTTCGAACCAGGCCAGAAAGGCAGAATAGACGTCTAATGATATCAGCCGATCCGACGTAAGTACTCCCTACCATGACTACCCTGTTACATATCTACCTCGCAAACATGTTTTCAAACTGCTGTGGCATGGAAACGGTACGTTTTCGGTCGTGGGTTCCAGTTCAGAAATTGTCTGATCATTCCCCTCTACAAATCCTCGATTTAGAAAATTATCGGAAATATTACCAATAGATGGCGCTATAAGCGATTTAACGTGAATGGGGTCAGCTACGAATGACAGATGAATCGCAATACGACGGCTGCGGTTTGAGTTGCACATTACACCATCCGAACTGTTCAACGTGCATAACTGCGCAAGTACGGCAGTCAACAGTTGTGGCACTGTTAGTTAAGTAGTGGTCTACCACGGACAGGTCGTACCATATCGGATGGTAAAATCGGTTTTTAATTGTCTCGAGGCCAAAAACTGCATACAAAGGAAAACATCATGTTTTTAATTGTCCTGGAGCCAAAAACCGCATAGATATGGCAGACACGTTTTTAATATTTTTAAGGCAACTGAAGCATTCTACTTCACTGCTACGTCACTTCGTAAAAATGTTCCCTGACTAGGACTAGTTTCATTCTACAACACAGCGGATATCCGGCGACGGCGGCGGCAGCGAGAAAATACAGTGTGGACCAGGTGGGGACATATCTTGGACTCTACACGTACACCAGTACATAAGCCACGAAGCACGGCAACAGGGTCAATACTGTCTCACCAGTACAGTATCAGATCTTATGCCACTAGTTTATTGCTCGTTTATATCGCCATTGTTATTACAATAGTCCCGTTAGCTTTCCCCATTCTCTATAGTAACTAAATATTTCAAACCAATGCAGAAATTTAACCTTTCTTTCAAAAAAGGTTTAGTTAAAAACCAAAAATTTGAAGATTGCTTTTATGGCTAATTGATTTTTCATTTTTTTCTCGCTTGTTAGTAAAAAATAAAAACCATCTATTACAACTGAAACCAAAGAAATACCGAAAACTAACTATTATTCAGAACTAAAATACCTGTATCAGTTTCAACCGGTCGGTTTTTCCCACCCCTACAGCGCCATCCGATACGTTGTTCGGCCGTTTTTCGCCGTGTCTTAAGAACACAGGTTCTCCAGCACCCCGCGAGGTGAACAGTGAGCAACCAGGTGGGGAAGCATGTTTTACGTTTACTGTGCAGTGATTGACAGTTGCAGAAGGCGTGAGTCATCCTTCTGTCTGGACGGTACTACGTGAACAACTGCTGCATCAATAGCATCTTCAGCGAACCCAGGCACTAAGGCTAGAGGAGCACCGAAGCAGACCGCAGTTCTGTCAGTGATTCTTGCAGAAGTATGCTGCAGATGCACTGTTTTCGTCGAAGATTTTATTTACCGACGGGACCGTGTTCGCAAGAGTTGGCGTTGTGAACTTTCATAACCAGTACTGTGGGACGATGGAAATTCCTATGCATTAGCAGAAAGAGGGTATCAACATCGTTTCATCATCAACATGTAGGCAGGAGTTCTGGGTGAAAACTCGCTAGGGCCATACATCCTGCCTCAAAGATTAAATGGGGCTCAATATTATCAATTACTTATTAATGTATTGCAGACCCTGTTGGAGGATGTGCCACGTCAGCAAAGACTAAGCACGTTTAAGCACGATGGCAGACCAGCACATTTTCTCCACAGTAAGCTTGAACATCTTATACTGATATTTCAGGACAGCTAGATTGGACAGGGACGCCCAACATCTTATCCTCCCCGTTTTCCAGACTTCTATATTCGCGGTTGCGGGGATGCTTGAAGGCATTAGTTTGGGCAACCCCAGTCAACGATGTCCAGACACTTTAGGACTGTGTCGTCAGCATATGCCAGCACTTACAGCAGAGGGGTGCATTGCCCTGGGCTGACGCCAGGTTGAGCACCTTCCACAAAAAGTGTCATGAATGGACGACAGGTTGAACCTACCTTACGAAGACGTGTACAGGTCGCCGAAAATACATTTTTCAGGACCCATGTGTAATTCTCTTTTTTCATGTTATTATGAGTACTACAACCTCCTACAATACTGGACAATACTGGTGTGAGTTGGTGAACAAGTGAACGTATATTAGAAAGAATGCGTTTCCACACCCAATTGTGATGGTCTTGTTTTCATGCTGAGATGTGTGCTACCACCTCTCAGTATACTGGCTACTTTTGTTTTCAGTCAGTATGAGCAGGTGGTACCACAACCTTGTCGGCCGGTGTGGCCGAGCGGTCCTAGGCGCTTCAGTCTGGAAGCGCGCGACCGCTACGGTCGCAGGTTCGAATCGTGCCTCGGGCATGGATGTGTGTGATGTCCTTAGGTTAGTTAGGTTTAAGTAGCTCTAAGTTCTAGGGGACTGATGACCTCAGATGTTAAGTCCCATAGTGCTCAGAGCCATTTTGAACCATAACCTTTCAAAATTTGGACACTACATTGTTAATCTCAAGAGGCACTATTCCATTTAAAAAGTGTATGTTTGCACAAAAAATACACTTTTTAAGTATTATTACAATCTATTGATGGGCTAACATTACGAGTTCTTGACTACCAATCAATTCTGTGGAAAGGGCACGTCAATAGTATTTTCCGTTTTTACAATATTTGCGGCGCAATTTTTATAGAGTGATCCAAAACTCTGTTAACATTTGAAAAAGCACTAATTCACGAATTAACGTGGGCAGAGACGTAAACACTGACACACATGCCTGAAATGACTTTGATTTTATTGAAACCAATAACGAGTGCAGAAACTTGATGAACACATGGGGCCTGATGCCGCATGACAATTGTGTATAAAATGATCTGTAGTAAGAAAGGTGTAGTCAGATCATCTTTAGCGAAGCTGATAAACATCGGCTGGAAGGTAAGAGTTCTATACAGGATGGTATGTCGCCCGATATATCAAAGGTCATTTGTGCACATCGTTTGGCGAAGATCGCGTACTGAGTCGCCACATCCGTCATTCTCGGACTCCCACGTTCCCAGACCGCATCCGTGTGATTACTGATCGTGGGGTTACCTTAAGTCGCTGACTACACCTCTCTTCCGACCTCATTACGGATGATAACAGACAACTTCCGTAGGCAATTTCTCACCATACCTACTGATACGCTGTGCAGTGCTGTTCACAACTTTGTCCTTCGACTACAAGTATTGTCGACGAATGACGGCCGAGATGCTGAAAGAGATGGTCTTTGCTAAAAATAAAAAAGAGATGGTCTTTGCTGAAAATCAATTGTCACGCTAATTATTGATTTTGTATCATATGAAACGCCATCTGTTGGATAACTTTTTTCAGTTTCAATAAATTCTTATGTCATTTCAAGCAAGTTTGTCAAATTTTTCTTCTCTACCTACATTATTCCGTGAAGTATTGAAAGAATTTTCAAATTTTAAGGACTTTTGGGTCACAATATATAGTTGTGTGAGACAATAGAACGTTGTAACTACCTTGATTCTGAATTGCAGGATACTGAAGTGAAACTCGGATGATAAACAGTTCAGACATGAAGAGGAGCTTAGAAAAATTGGTGGTCTACGAAAATGATGAAGATTAGAGGGATAGTTCCTGAAACAATTGAAGAAGTACTGAATCGAATTGCAGAGAAAATAAAATTGCGGTATAACTGAACTGAATGAAGGATTAGGTTGCTGGGACACATTCTGGGGTATCAAGGATAGCCTGTTTATTTATCAAGGGAAATATCTGGGGTATAGAGGGAGACTGACTGTGCTAAGCAGGCTGAAATGGATGAAGGTTGCAGTAGACGCGCACACGTGAAGAAACTTGCACAGGATAGACTGGCATCGAGATCTGCATCAAACTAATCATCGGATTCAAGACGATGACGAGAGGCGGGTTAGGCAGTGATGCGGCTACTCACTCTTCTGGAAGGTGCCCATTGCCGCTCCCGCGCCCTGTTCCTCGTCCTCCTCCCAGGTGGGTCCCAGGCGCATGCGGCGGTCCTCGGGCACGACGTCGGCCATGTCGCCCACCTCTGAGCTGGCCAGCGACGCCATGGAGGCGTTCCTCCTGGGCCGGCGCGGCCGCACCTCCTCGCCGGGCTCCGACTCGCCCTTGAGCAGCGTCAGCTCGTTGGCCGCAGGGCGGCGCTCGGCGTGCCACTCCACGGGGTGGAAGAAGAGCGAGCCGAGCGGCCCGTGCATGGCCACCCCGCCCAGCACCAGCAGCGCGCCGCTGAAGCCGTACATCTCCAGCAGCAGCCGCACCACGTGAGGCATCGCCATCTGGCCGCAGTTGGCTCCCGCCATCGACAGTCCCACGGCGCGGCCGCGAGACTCCACGAAGTACGTCTTGACTGCCAGGAAGCCCGACGGCGTGAACAGACCCATCCCCAGACCTGGTACAGCACAACAACGAAGCACTCACGTTACGTGGGGATCGTCACAGTTACTTGAAACTATGTGTGTTGCGCTGCACTTGGGCGGTGACATTGCTACATATTGGCAACCATTTTGTTAGCTTGGTGCAGTCAAGTGCGGCCTCGGGATTCGAGTACACACATCGTTTAATGAACAAAGTAAGAGCATATGGACTATCAGACCCATTGTGTGGTTGGATTGAAGAGTTCCTAGATAACACAATGCAGCATGTCATTCTCAATGGAGAGAAGTCTTCCGAAGTAAGAGTGATTTCAGGTGTGCCGCAGGGGAGTGTCGTAGGACTGTTGCTATTCACAATATACATAAATGACCTTGTGGATGACATCGGGAGTTCACTGAGGCTTTTTGCGGATGATGCTGTGGTATATCGAGAGGTTGTAACAATGGCAAATTGTACTGAAATGCAGGAGGATCTCCAGCGAATTGACGCATGGTGCAGGGAATGGCAATTGAATCTCAATGTAGACAAGTGTAATGTGCTGTGAATACATAGAAAGAAAGATCCTTTATCATTTAGCTACAGCATAGCAGGCCAGCAGCTGGAAGCAGTTAATGCCATAAATTATCTGGGATTACGCATTAGGAGTGACTTAAAATTGAATGATCATATAAAGTTGATCGTCGGTAAAGCAGATGCCAGACTCCGATTCATTGGAAGAATCCTAAGGAAATGCAATCCGAAAACAAAGGAAGTAGGTTACAGTACGCTTGTTCGACCGCTGCCTGAATAGTGATCAGCAGTGTGGGATCCATACCAGATAGGGTTGATAGAAGAGATAGAGAAGATCCAACGGAGAGCAGCGCGCTTCGTTACAGGATCATTTAGTAATCGCGAAAGCGTTACGGATTTGATAAACTCCAGTGGAAGACTCTGCAGGAGAGACGCTCAGTAGCTCGGTACGGGCTTTTGTTGAAGTTTTGAGAACATACCTTCACCGAAGAGTCAAGCTGTATGTTGCTCCCTCCTACGTATACCTCGCGAAGAGACCACGAGGATAAAATCAGAGAGATTAGAGCCCACACAGAGGCATACCGACAATCCTTCTTTCCACGAACAATACGAGACTGGAATAGAAGGGAGAACCGATAGAATTACTCAAGGTACCCTCCGCCACACACGGTCAGGTGGCTTGCGGAGTATGGATGTAGTTGTAGATGTAGATGACCAGGTGCACCAGAGCAAGTAAATGAAATGCAGTTACTCGCGCTTTTCCACAGACCAGCATCAAAATACTTATGAAACTAATGTCGAACTAATAGTTTATCAGCTATGTATATATGTATGATTTCTTCGTTTATATGACTGACTATATTGAATATTAATCAACCAAATACGTTGAGTAAGCAATAGTCACAGGAAGACCCTGGATGTGACGGTCTTATTGATATTGCCCTGATTTACTTATGTAATGGCTTCGCCAGAATCTCCAGATGTACTGTCCGAATTTTATCGCTTACAGAATCAGCAGACGCAGGCCTTACTGGATGCCCTTGGACAGCTCGTCCAGGGTCAATGTGCATTGCAAAATGATGCGGCAGCTGCCGCTCCACCGCTACCGCAGCCACAACACGCTGTTGCACCAACTTTCGTCCTTTTGATGCTGCACTGCAAAGCTGGACGGAGTGGTCACGCCAATTTGGATTCCATCTCGCCGGCTACAGAATTCAAGGTAACGAGCGGCAGCCTTTTTTGTTAGCATCCGTCGGGGTGCACACGTACCGTGTGATAGTCAAATTATTTCCCTGACGCGACGTAGCAACTCTGTCCTATGACGAAATTTTGTCTGCATTGGATGCATATTTCAAAGAATCAGTCAATGTAGTTGCAAAAAGGTATACCTTCTTTCGTACAAAACGTACGGCAGGTCAAACTAATCGGGAGTGGGTT